>NC_088107.1:6378775-11930648 GCF_036370855.1 Dromaius novaehollandiae | reverse complement strand
CACTCTCTCTCTCACTCTCTCTCTCACTCTCTCTCTCACTCTCTCTCTCACTCTCTCTCTCACTCTCTCTCTCACTCTCTCTCTCACTCTCTCTCTCACTCTCTCTCTCACTCTCTCTCTCACTCTCTCTCTCACTCTCTCTCTCACTCTCTCTCTCACTCTCTCTCTCACTCTCTCTCTCACTCTCTCTCTCCTCTCTCTCTCTCTCACTCTCTCTCTCTCACTCTCTCTCTCTCACTCTCTCTCTCTCACTCTCTCTCTCTCACTCTCTCTCTCTCACTCTCTCTCTCTCACTCTCTCTCTCTCACTCTCTCTCTCTCTCTCACTCTCTCTCTCTCTCTCACTCTCTCTCTCTCTCTCTCTCTCTCTCTCTCTCTCTCTCTCTCTCACTCTCTCTCACTCTCTCTCTCACTCTCTCTCTCACTCTCTCTCTCACTCTCTCTCTCTCACTCTCTCTCTCACTCTCTCTCTCTCACTCTCTCTCTCACTCTCACAACAGCTATTCCCCCGGAAAACTTGCACAGTCTGGTTTCTCCACCTGCCCTCAATGTGTTTTTTTTCTTATCTCTCCCCCGAGTTGTCATCTCGTCTTGCAGTTCTTGTGGTGTTGCTCTTCCTGCTGCTCTGCTACATGTGCAGACAGCTGTAAAATGGAGTTTACAGGCAGCATGATCTACGAGCACTGTGCCATGGCACTGCAGCGGTTGGGATTCTTGTGCGTTCCTCCCCACAGCTGTCTGCACGCAGAGCTGCATGCAGGCAAGTGGCAGGGAAAGTAACTTCCCTGACGAGAGCTTAGAGAAACAAGAATACGGTTGGAAAAATCACATGAATCATGAATGAAACATTACTCAGAGCCTGACTGCAATGTAAGAACTGGATGTGAAAGATTCCTGGAAAAGCGGATACATTTGAAGGGGATAATAAATTGCACAACCATCTCTGGCTTTTCTGTTTGATGGTGGAGTATGATTCTCTTAGTTAAGGGTGCAGCCTCTTGCATATATTGCAAGTAAGGATACTGCCTTGCTCCACAGAAAGACCAATAAGGATACTGTATAGTCAGATATAGCTGTGTATTTAAGGTAATGGTGTGGTCCAAAGAAGGAAATGTACTTGAGAATACATTTAATAGTTGGTTAAGTATTCAGATTAGGTCCAGCTCTCTTTCTCATATTCAAACATTTGTTTATAGGGTGAATTTTTCAGATGTCTGAGTGATCTAGGAACATAAACCTCACTGCCAGTACATGGGATTTTTGCTGTTGTGAATATGTAATAAATTACGGCTCAGCATGACCACAGATGGTGGATCTGCTCCTTAAATAATAAATTCAGCAATCAATGAAAGCAGTCTGTCTTGCAGGTGCACAGCCTGTCTTAAAGAGTAATTTTGGAGAGTTTTTCAGCTCCCACTGCTGCCATACTGCAGGGATCAGTTTCCAGCCCTGTTTTTCATTGTTTGCCATTTTATTTTTTGTGTGTGCATCTGTTTCTGCCATTTATTTATGTAAAATAGTTGGGTAGCTCAGCACTACGTAATGCCCCCTTTAGGAAGTTTTAAAGGAGGAAAAAATAGTGCATTGGTAAGACAAGATCAAAACCTCCTGCATGGTTTTGCGCCAGGCTTCTGGCCATGGACACCCCTGGTTAACTGGGAGCAGATGAGAAAGGGGCTGCCGGGCAGGAGGCAGTGGGGATCCCTGTCCTACGGCCCTGGCCCTCTGCCTGCCCTGGAGAGGAGACATGGGGGAGAGGGAGTTGAAGAGTCAGAGAAGGAAAAGCCATGGGTTTGAAAGCCTTTCTTGAGTGTGCCTGGACCTGTTAGCTGCTGGGGCCGGCTTGCAGGGACTGAGAACTAGTCCTTGGCGCTTCAGTGTCCAAATAAAACTGACCTACTGCCGGAGGAGCCAGGTTGCTTGTTTCTTTTACTGCTTTTCTTTTACTTTGTTTTACTGGCCACAATGTGTTGTTGGGTGTTATGGCATCAGGACCCGATTCATGGGTCTGAAGAGATCTGAAGCTGGCCCCGTTCTTGGGCTGGCCAGAGGCTGGCTAGCCAAGGGAGGGCCCCAAAGCCTTGGGAAGCGGGTAGATGAGAGGCAACGAGTCCCTTAGGAGGTAAGGACTGGGGATGGGTACGCTTAATGTGGGCCCAGTTTTCTAAGAGAGTTCTCATCCTTGGTTTAGTAAATCAGAACCTGAATGGGATGCACATTAAATTAATGTATGTTAGCTTAAAATTACTCAAGGAGAGAGAAGGGCAAATTCACCAAGAGGGGAAGAGCTAATTCTCTGTGGTCACAGCTGGCGGCATGGCACTGTGTAACTAGATAGATCATCTTGCTTGTGAAGCATGGGGTAATTATAGGGGAGTGGGTGGGGACGACAGCGCTTTGTTCCTCCCTTCCCCACAAATTTTTGGCTGACTCAGTGAGGCCAGGCGGTAGGAGTTGTTGGAGGCTGCTTTGGCAGCTCGCAGAGCACTCCTCCTTGCTGCTGAGCTCTGGGGCTGGCACCGCCGAGCAGCTGGGTGCTAAAGTGCAGCCTTTGTGCCCAGTGGGTGCTGTGTGCCCTGGGCAGGGCAGGGCTCCCCAGCTCAGGGTTTGGAAATACAGGGTTTAGGTGATGGTCTCCTCTAGGTGGTGAGGACTTGAGGCACTTGGGAAGAGAGGTCTGGGAGGAAGAGGAAAAATTGCAAGAGTGACACAGTGGTAAGGGCTCTGTAACCTGCTTTGGCACTAGATCAGTCCAAGGACCTGTATACCTGTGGTGCCTAGAGATGTGCAACACCATGGGTGTCCTCTGACACGAGTCAGCTTCCCGTGGGGCAGAGGAGGTTTGGAGAGACCATGCTCTGACCCTTTTCCCTGTATACCTCTCACTCCTCTGAAACTGGGCTTTAGCTAGACCCTGCTGTAAGCCAGCAGCATCAGAAACCCCATATGCAGTCCATAAAGGTGGGGGACAGAGAGATCCCACTGCTCTGCATCGGCTATGCAAAAAGATGCTCCCTTGGGTGACTTGGGGAGAGCCTGCAAAAAAACAGAGGAGAGAAAAAGTCCTGCTGGAGAATATTTGGGAGGTGTTGGACAGATGGACAATGAGGAAAGCAAAAACAGTGGGGAGCTTTTGTGGGTTTTATGCTCTGACAGCTTTTGGGAGATGACAGAGACAAGAATCACTTTGGAGCAGTGGGAAGGGAGGACTTTGATCTGATGGGGGGGAATGACAAGAGAAAGATGACAAAAGGAGTACTTAAAGAAGAAGGAGAGCAAAGGATTTCAGGGAAAAGTAGTAAGAAGTGGGAGAGACTGTAAGCAAGAAAACAGAGAGAGGAAGAAAAATTTTTAGGAAAGGATGGGGCCAGGAAAGGGACCTGCACGTCATGGGGAAAGGAAAGAGGTCAATGAAAGTGGAAAAGGATGTATGTTTTATTCCAAGAAATGCTATGTCTATCCTACTGATCACTAGGTAGTAGTGAGTGTGAGGTGTAAATTACAGCTGCAATAGAAAGCCATTCTGGCACCAGTTATGTTGAAGCTTGCACATGCATGAAGTATCTGGGCCTTATATTGAGGAGCTTTTGGTGCTAGAGTTGAAAAAGTTGCTGACTTCGACTGTTTTTAAGGCTCTGATTTCCAAGTGATACAATTGTCTGTTTTCTGTAATCTGAATTAATGCAACAACTGCAAGTCAGTCAGCCTGCCAGGCCTCCAGATCACTGTTTCTGTTGAGTGCTTTCAGGTGTTTTTAGGACATGAGGAAGGTGATGGAGAAAATGAAGCCATTATATTTCTGTATTTTCTGGGAGCTGGGGATGATTTGTCTCAGGTCAATTTTTATACTGGTGTCCTGTCATCTGATAATCCCTGGTTCTAGGATACCTGTCCCTTAATACACAAGCAAGCAGGAATACCCTGGTCTGCTCATGGACTGTGATGCCGGTAAGTACCTGTGGCAAAGGCCCTGTTGTCTTTTCTTGGGGATGGAAAGACAAGCTCTGTCACAGCTTGCATGTGTCAGTAGTTACCAGCCAAGAGTCCATTCAGCTGTTTGTGTCCTGGCACATTTTCCTGTTCCTCCTCCCCAGTGCCGCCTTCGCTGGCCCAGAGACGAACAGGATTGCCTAACTTTTCATAGGCCAGAAGACACAGCTGGAACATGCAGCTGACTTGGGGGGAGAAGCAATTAAAGCAGCCCACAGTAATCTCGTATGAAGATTGCAGCCTTGCACTCGCAGAACTGCAGGCACGCTTGCTCTGCCGTCACTGAACAAACATTTTTTCAAAGGACATTGATATGCATTACTCATGCAGGTGCTAGTCTCTCATTTCTTCTGCATAATTCTGTTTGCCAGCATCTCGGGCACTAAAATATTCTCAGACTTTGATTTTGGCACCAAACTTTTGCTCTGGGCCTTCATACGCATTTTTCTGTAACTGGCAGGAGTGAGTTGTCCTAGTGCTCACGCACAGCCTTACAACATGCAGGGGGAAATGGTCAAGGGCTGGGAGACGCGGATGCACGCTGCCAAGCACACCGAGGGAAAGAGCTTTCTTTTGTGGAAGTCTGGGGGGAGGCAGCAGACAGAGGGAGCAGGGAGGGAGTCCTGGAAGGCACTCTGTGGTTCACTGTTTTGTCAAGAAATGCAGGATTCAGTATAATTTACCTCTGAGCTGGATGGGGAACTGGCTGGATGCTTTAATTTTCAGTTTCTTTTAAATTTTAAGCTTAGGTATTTGTTCTCTAAATACTTTGATCTTCTACAGTTCTCACTTGTCCAGAGACCAAGCTGATAACAATCATTTCAAGATCTCTCCCAGCCCTCTTTCTTATGCTGCAGTCCTGAATGAAATTGAACCTTATTCTCCATAAATAACCTTTCTCATTCCCCAGCTGTCTCCTCGAGCTAGTTCTCTTCTGACCTCTCGCTTACTGACTCTGTGCTGACCTTGCACTTCCCCCACAGCCCTGATCTGCCAGCATCTACCCTCCTCTTCTTCCTATGCTCTTTTGCACTATTTTATTTTTTGAGTAATAGGGCCCACCGTTTCCTGAGCTGCACTTCAGCAAATAAGATTGAACAAGCCCCTTCTTCTCCAAACAGAATAGTTTCAATATAGTACAGACAAAAATAACTACAACTAGCAGGCAATTTTGATGTTTTCAACCCTCCCTGATTCTAGATGGGGTAAATGTCTTTCTTTCAACAGTATTTTTGTATTAGTAATGAAAAATAGCAGCAACTTTTTTGAATTAAAGAGAAACAAGCCAGTGCCTGCACCAGTATTTATTCAAATAGAAATTTTTGTCTTTAGTTGTATTTTCATCAGTGTAGTAACAACTAGCAATTTCTCAGTGGGTTTTATTAGACTACTAAGGGACAATTCAGGCATTTTGTGCTCACCTCATCCTCCCATTCAAGGCAGCAGGAGCCTTTTTTTGTTTGAAGTTAGACTATAGGTTGAACTCATCAAAAATAATTCGCCTGGGATCAGTGTGGAAAAGCTTTCAGAAAAGAGGGAGGAGGTTGTGGGTGTCATATTTGCATATAAACTTTGTTGTCTTTTCATACTGTTACTATGTAACACTGCACTTAGTAGCTTTTTCCCCAATATTTGCTTGTCTGTTATTTCGGTAAATTGAAGTATTGGTTGAACGAGAATTTGTTTACTTCCAAAATGGAAAGTGGAGATCTGTTTTTAATACTAATATTTAAAAAAAAATGACACCATGAATATACATTTCATCCCTCTATAGTTGCAAATCAAATCTATTTATTTTACAAGTAGAAGGCTTAACTCTAGGTGTCAGCACTGCAAACTGAATGTCAAGCTCTGAAAATGAAGTTTTGCTGTCTGTGACTTCTCCATTGCCACCAGAAATAAAGTGCAGTAGGAATTTTGCTGACAGATACATTGAGGCTGAAGGGGAGAGCCCACACATGTGGTTAATGGCACTGGTACGAGCTGTGACGTTCTCTTCCTATGCAGCTTCTCTCTAGCTGCACTTAAGTATGTTCTTAGCAAAGGAATCTAGTAAATAATAAGTTAAACATAAAGAAAGAATGAGGACAAGATCCCTCTCCAAACAAATGCCCACTGTTTAAAGCAGGTATGTTTAATGCAGCCCTTTCCTTCATTTATTGTTAAATGCTTATCTTAAGTAGGCATCCAAAGTGATGAGGGAGCACAGGAAGCCACAGTCATTTTCTGGTCCTAATAGCTATATAGATCAGCTAAATTAATGGGGTGGATGAAGTTTATGTGACTATTGCTTATAATTTGAAACTGCACAGTGGGAGAGAGACCAGGGAAGTAAAGGCTTTGCTTTCCAGCCTTTAACCCTAGCAATTACTAGACGTAAATAAAAGCATTTTAACAGTGCAAGTACTGTGGTGATCCTGAAAAACTGCATTTCTCAAAAGCACTGGCCATGAGCTTTGCATCTCCTAACCTCATAGGGTGCTTGCATCTGCATCAAGTGATGCTGTTGCTTAAATAAAAGGATGAAGAGCTTTTTTGCAGCTTTTGCTGTCATATTCATCACTTAGCTGTACATTTTGCTTTTAATTATTACCTGATGGCGTTTCTCATGTAGTAAGGGTACTGTTCAGAGGTTGACTGCTCTGAATGCACTGAAGTCCTCATGCTGAATTGGATTCTCTTGAAACAGTGTGATTATGGCAAGGGAGCAAGAAAGTATTCATGATCCAAATTTGGAGTAATTTGAACAGTTCCCTGCTGTTATACATCATTTTTCCTCCTCCAGCACTGGAGCTTATTTGCAGAAGTCACATCCCTGATATTTGGTTTTCTCCACACTCCTACACCTAAAGTTTGAGCTGGCCTTCCCTAAACTGCTGTCCCCTCTGAGCTGTTCCTCAGCTAGTGAAAAAAAGCAGTACCCTGAAGACGCAGCTCTACAAGTAATTGAGAGTCAGTTTGGCAGGAGCGAAAACTGACACACCTAGGAAAGTGAAAGGCACACGTGGAACAAGAACAGGGCTCTTGGGAGCCGCTGGGTTGCATGTAGTGTGTTACAGTAAGATGTCACATGTCTGTCATGGAGCCTGAACTAGAATTGAACTGGTCGTTCTGAAGCATGTATTGCATTAAACACTGTACTTAAGACATCTAGCATCGCTTTAGCCTACTGTCTCCTAATCTCCAGAGTATCTGGTCTCATAACGTACCTGTATTTTAGAGAACTGCAATTAGCTCCATGTTACAGAAAGAGTGTGTAGCTATTTCCCAAATCTTAGGGTCTGGTCCTCCTCATAGCACCATCTTTTCTTTCTGCATAGCTTTTACTTTCAACAATATTTTTGGGAAAATTGGCATGACCAGAACTGAAAAGGAAGACCATGGAAAACAGAGCAGTGGAGTCAGGGCTCTGGCTTTTCATCCTGTCCCTGAAGAATGGAACTGGGTGTCCTTACAGGAAAGCAAATTGCTGGCTTTCTTAGCCAGGTTTGCTAGGGTTAGCCTTTGTACGGACAACTGACGGTGCAGCTTAGTTGAACTTCTGATCCTGACAAATGGTGCCAGGTTAAGAATTCCACATAGTGGGGGTTTTTTTCCTCCTCTAGTCAAGAGTAAGATGATAATTGGCACTGAAATGGTTGGTAATGTTGTACCAGTGTAATAATGCCTCAGACTTCATATTCTGTTGTTGAAACGCGTTGCTTCTGTCTCCATCGCCTGCTTCAAAACTTGCCCCGCTTCCCTGGCAGATGGATGCTTCATGGTCCCAGTTAAGCAGATGTTAATTTATAGTACACTGCGGCTGTATTAAACCTTAGGGACCTGCTGTAATTAACCCCAAACTGAGCATAACAAAGCCAAGGAATCCAGAATTACAGTTTAAGGAAAGCCAGGCATTTCAGTTGGGCACAACTTACTCCTAAGGCACCTAAACAAGCCTAATTCCGTTGTGCAGTGATGCGGTGTGATGCTTACACGGCTGTGCTTCGTGTGATCTAGTGTTTGTGGCTCTCGAATAGATCAGCCTGTTATCTGAAAGCGTCCTGCCCGCCGCCGCCTCCTGCTCGGCACGAGGGGCGGCAGCAGCCGCGGCAGCGCCCGGCGGGCCGGTGCTGGGCTCGGTGGCGGCGTCCCGCGGGCGCCTCGGGGGTCCCGGCCTGCGCAGCAGCAGCTGGCGGCCGCAGGCGACGCCCGGCTCAGGTCCCCGCTGCAGGGGGCACTGGCCGGCTGTCGCCGCCGGGGCAGAGGGGGCCCGGGCCGGGGGGGGCCCGCGGGGGCCCTTCCCGCCGCCCGGCAGGGGCCGCCGCCAGCGGCCGGGCCGGGCGCACGCGGCGCGGCGGTTTGAAGTTCGCTCGCTCGGGCGGAGCCGCGGCGCGGCGCGCCATTGGCCCGTGGCGGCTCATTTGCATTGACGCCAGCGCGGGCTGGAGGTCAGCGCTAGCGGGTGCTTTTATTGGCTCCGCCGCCGCCGCTGTCAAACGCCGGGGCAGCGCTGGCGGGGGGAAGCCGGGCGGGCGGGCGGGCGGCGCGGGGGGAGGGGCGGGCGGAGCGGCCGTTGGGGCGGGGGAGGGGGCGCGGGCGCCGCCGCCGCTGCTGAGGAACATCAATAATAACAACACGGGCGCAGAGCGAGCGGAGGAGGCTCCGAGGAGAGGCATTTCCCCGCTGCGAGGCACGGACACCACGGCCCTGGGAATTAAAGCTCTCGCCGCTGCCATCCCGCCGCGGAGATGGGACGCTAGGATCGCTTTCCTGCTACTTCTCGCTTTTTTTTCTTCTTCTTTTTTTTTTCCCCCCTCGCCGTTTCGCATCATTTCTCTGACCAAAAGCCCCCGCAACATGGAGGCCCTTTGATGCCTCCGCCAGCCGCGCCGGCTCCTCCCGCGGCTCCGGGAAGCCCTCCGAGCCGTGCCCTGGTTTCCCGAGGGCCGCCCGCCGCGGCGCCCCGGCGCGGGCGCTGAGGGGGCTCCGCGGCCCGGCCCGGCCCTGCCCGGTGCTGCCGCGCTGCGCCGGGCGCCCGCGCCCCGCCGACCGGGATGCCGCTGCGGCGGCGAGGAAGCCGCTGCGCTGCCTGACGGGGGGCTCTTCCTTCCGACGACAGGGACGTGAATGTCACCCCCGCGGCGGCCGCCCGCTGCCGCCGCCACGGAGGAGGAGGAGGCGGCGCGGGACATGCGCTGCGCGGCGTGAGGAGCGCACGCCGGCTCCGCGGGGCGGCGGGGCTTTTTTATTGTTTTTTTGCTCCCCCCTCCCCGCCGCCACCACTTTGCCCCCCCAAACCTCCAGCCCGACCCCAGACAAACCGCACAGCACACCCCGGGCGCGGCGCAGCACCGAGCGGGGCCGCGCGGAGTGAGCGCTGCTGGCGGGGCGCGCGGAAGGCGGGGGAGCGGCCCCCGGCCCCGGCCCGCGTTAATCGGTAACGCCGCGCAAAGCCAGGTGGAAAATGCGCCGTGCTCCGGACTAGCAGGGAGGAGATGGTGCAGTGCCCCCGGCCGCTCTGAGCGCCTAGTCCGAGAAGACGCTGGGGTGTGTGTGGTTTGGGGGCTTGGGGTTTTTTGTTATTTTTTACTTTTGCTTTTTTTTCCTCCTTTTTTTTCCTACCTCTTCCCCAGAAGGAAAGAAAACCCTACCAAGATTCTCAGATGGCTTAGAAAAATTAATATTAATCTGTGAAAATATGAAGTCGACCAGTTCTTGATTTCCCTCCCCTCCCCAGCCCACTCCTGAGATTGAGCTAAAAGGACCCGTTTCCTGGAGGACGCGGAGAACAGACACGTTTCTGGTGGTGTAGAAGGGACCGATGACAATGCTCCAGAGTGTAGCGGAGACGCAGGAAGGAGATTCAACCTGTTAACAAAAAATTAAGCAGAGGGAAAATACCAACGGAAAGGAAAGATATATATATATATATATACACACATATATATATATACAACTTAGAAATATTCCCCAGGTGGCCACAAAGCATGGGCTGTGCTCCAAGCATCCACATCTCTGACAGCAGAGTGGTCTATCACAGTAGCAAAGAGTCAGAGGAGTGCAATTCTCCTCACCAGACCAACACAACCATGTCTCAACAACAGCAAGGCAACCCTGTCCCAGGATTATTCATTAAATCCTCCAACACATCCACTTATAAGGTGAGGACTAATTCCTCTAAGAAAGACAAGAGGGAGAACAGCCAGAGCATGGAGGCAGAGACTCAGACCAGCAGATCCAGTGTTAAGGTAAAAAGGGTGCTGAACGTAAGCACTGTTTCTCTCAGAACAGGAGCTGGCTGTAGCGATTTAACCCAGGGAGTCTCCCTGCCTAAGTAATACCTTGTGGGAGAGCTTTTCCTGGCTTGAGCTATTACTTTCGTTTGTAAACTAATCAGTCTCGTGCAACGACGTTACAGATGTTGCCAAGCCTCGGTCTTCACTCCACAAAGCAGGTTTTCTTAATGCTGCGAAGGAGAACGGTGTAATTGTCCTCGTCGATCGTTAGAGCCAGGGATGCGGGTCTTGGGAACGCAGAGGGCCTGTCTGTGGTGGGACCGTCATGCGTGTGAGCTGCGCTGCCACTAACTCGTGTATTTTACATGTTTGCTTGCACTGGGTTTTCCACTATTGCTGTTTGTGCTTGCCTTTTTTCGAGACAAGGGAAGATCAGTCTGAAGCAATCGGTTAGATGGGCTGATGAATTTGCATGCCTTTTCCTTCCATTCAGAAAGTGGGAACAAGCGGACAGCAGTTTTTGTTCTGGGTACTGATTTCATTAACAACTTGTTGACCTCGTCTGTTGCTGCAAACAGGGTATTTTCTGGAGTATTTGTGCATGTGTGTTAGTGTGTATACTTTTGTGTAGAGGTACAGCACAAGGCCTGTATACAGTAGAGAGACCCATACTGAAAAGAAATTGTAATCTGTGATTTTTTTCAAGTGAGAGAGCTAGTGGTGCGGGGTGCTTGCTGATCTATTTACTTTCCATTGGTGGCCTATTTGTTTATGGGTTACACTTTAGTTCCTAATACTATAGTTTTTGGCTATTCTGTATTTTTTCTTTTTTTGGAGAACTGTCTCTTTTTGTGAAAACAAGTAATTGCAAATTTAAAAAAATCAAATTGTAGCTTCCTAGGGATATTATATAACATGGCTGATCTGCTCTGGGTTACTGTGATAAGAACTGAGATACACGTGCCATAAATATAAGATATAGGCTCAAGATGCAGTCAAGAACTACCAAAAATGTCAACTGTTTTGCAGACTCACAGAAACTCTAATAATTTGCAGTTTTCTTAGAATTTAATTTTATGTACTTATTAAGACAGCTTCTAGAGCATTGACCTGGAACAATTTTCTTCAGTGCTGTGAGTGATTTTCTTCTGTTGTCTTCCTCTAGATTTAGTAGTCTCAGTTCATAGAATTTTTTTATAAACTGTAGAAAATGTGGAGACGTTCTATATATAGTGAGTTGAAGAAGGCATTAATGATACCTAAAACAGAACATGAAGGCGAATGGTGTTACATGAAACTAAAATTCCATGTGAACAACACTGTACAGGAAACTGAACTTTACAGCACAGTTCACACACTAAAGGCATGCTTATGAAATCCTGGTAACCGCAGTAAGGAAATTTAAGTTACCATCAGAATCCTGACAGTTGTTTTGCCAGCTTAATTTTTAATTGTACATTAAAAACTTTAAACGAAAATATTCTTAAAACTTATATTGTATGATTTTGTCTTCTATGTGCTTCTTGAGGCAGGAAAGAAAACAACCCCAAAACCCGTTTCCATAAACATGCATGGGAAGCAGGCTTAGTTTTGTTATATTTTGTTGTTTGATATCAAGAACTCTGTAAAAACTACTGGTTACTAGGTGTGTATAATTCAGCCAGATGCCATATGGTTGATTTTAATTCACATGCATACTGTGATCTTATTGGCAGTTACTCTGATTTTTATTGTTCAGTTGTATATTCTACCCTTGCATTACTGTAAGCACATTTCTGCAAAAGAGTGGGTTTTGAAAAATGAGAGTGGAATTCTGCTTGTGATCAATTTAATGCAAAATGTGAATGAAACATCACATCTGCATGGTTTACATGTGTAAATCCTGTAATACTCCTCAGATATAAAGCAGCATGGTGCTTTATTCTGTGCTTTTATCATTAGTGTGTATCTTATGATCAGATTTACAGTTTTTACTGTGCTAGAGTTTAACCGTGTTGTCTCGGAAGTTGTGCTGGAGAGAGAGCTATACTACTGCAGTTTCTCTCTTCACAGTACAGTGAAGTTGTTTAGATAGAAACAAGGTGTGAAAACTTTGAAGATAAGGGATGGGAGCCTGAAATCATTGAAGCCAAAAGTAGCCTTGGGCAGGATATCGTGCAGTTTTGAAGTTAAAAGGATTTTTGATTTGAGAAAGAACTGTGAGAATTAGTGTGGTGCTACAAATTATGGCTATTCTGCCAAGCGCAGCATATGCCCTTTCTGGTGCCTGGAATACCCTCAAATAGACAGAAGATGCTTCGTACCTGTTGTGCTTTGGTATTGTTATCAGAATTTGTGTGAATAACCAGTAACCAGCCTCAGTGGCATTTTTACTTTGGTTCAGGGCACTGTAATTGAAGCTCATTCACAGTCTTTTGTTGCATATGCACAGATTAAAGCCAAAAAAGTCCTATGTGAGAGCTAAGAACAAAACTTGGCCTGTGTGTAAATCTTGAATTTTCGCTTCAGCTGGCATTAGTATTAAGTTTATTAAAATATGTACAATAGGTATTATAATGACTTTTATTGAATCAGTTTGTTAGCTATAGTGCATATTTTCCAAGTCAGAAAGTGCCGTAAAGAGAAATAACCAATGCAAACTGTAAAATGGCATCATATATATTGCTAATTAGCCCCCAGATTTATTCTGGCTTTATATTTATGTGTTATTAGACCTTTCATCTGATAAAATGACAGAGGATCATTTTCTGAATGTGTGGTGTCATGCTGTGGTTTGTGATTTGCATTATTCATTCACCAAGTGTAGCTGGAAAAGTTACTTCCTAATACTGAAAAACCTAACTTTATCCATAGTAAGATTGCAGAGTAGTTCTGAAAGTGAGTGTGTGTGCACAGATATGTGCAGTAATACCTACTCTGGGTATACACAGGTATGGTGATTGTATGCAGTTAACAGAGGAGCTCCTTAATGAATCGTATTTGATAGTGTCACCTGTATCTCCCTCCTTATTTAGTAATTTTATATGTGGCTTTCTGTTGAAAATTTCTGAGCAGCTTGGAATAAATGCCATATGTAAAAAGTGAATCAGCCATGAAAACCCTTCCTTTAATTTTCAAAGTGTAGACTCCACAGCTCAAAATCTGTACTCTACCAGTGAAAGATGAGCAAGTTTTAGACTCAGTAACAGTGACTGAGATTTGATTATACAGTGCTGTGCTAGGAATATTAAGGGAAACTTGCACAGTGCTGTTGTAAAGGAGAGGTTTCCAGGCTTTTTAGTCTCTAAAAGTCTCAGAAGAGTAGACTCAAAATTGTTATATTCTGTCTTTTTCATGTCTTAGTTATGTTTTTCCTCTTCAGATGTCTGTGTAGTTCAATGTACTTGACTTTATAGAAATCTGCCAAAACACTTTTAGGGTAACATTTCTGGTTAATAAATAGCATAAGCAGAGTAAACGCGGCCATGGTATAAGCACTTCATGAGCATTTGTGTAAAACTGGCTTGGGCATTTGTAAGCAAATGCTGTCCCATCGCCATGTCTGTGTGTCACTCTTCTGCAGCGCATTAACAGACACTCTAGCACATATATTGCATGTTTATTTTACCTTGTCATTTTTTTATGTGTGTGAGATTTCCTTCCTCTTCTCTTTTATAACTCTCTTTCTCGTGAATATTTAACAAAAATTTGAGCATTTGGGTGCGAGGAGATCAGAGAGCGAATCCAAACTTCCCTTATTTTAAACTAATAGTCGGCCTAAGCCAGCAGGGCTAAATTTGGAATAGCCATTTGATTTATCAGCTGATACAGGACAACCAGTTTAAATCCACAGCACTAAAGCCAGTAAGTTTTCTTCATTTGAAACCTGTGAAATTGCCAGTTAATTTTGCAGTCATTGCGAATCAATGGTTGCATAATTCTGCATATAGGAGGCTGTATGCTAACTTGTACCTTCAGTGCTGAAATGGATCTCGTTTCAGCAAGTAGCTGCACATTATTTAGTCCGTGAAGCTGTCTGCTCTTTTCCTGCCTGTTCTGGTAATTCCTTCCCCTTGGAACACATGAGCTCTCCCTCCCTTTGAAACTCCCACATGCACTGTCCCTACTTCCACTGAGGCCATCCAGCCCTCTCTTGATTCCTCGCCGTTCCCACTGAAACCATCCTCAATCATTTCCCTGACAAACCTCCCCATCACCATTTCCCTCCCACTTCCACTGACGTCAGCCCTCATGTACAGAGATCTTTGCTCCCACTGAGAGGATCCTTCCCACGCTGAGATACGCTAACTTTTCTCAATCTTTATGGCTCCACACTCCCAGGCTGACTTTTTTTATGCTTTTATTGCAACGAATAAACCCTTTTCTCCAGGGGATAGGGGACTAATTCTGAAATACTGTGAAGTAAACTGATGTAGTAACACATGAGCTTTTCATATTCATGGTTGGGTTAATATTTAAATCCATTTTTTATCTTTACCTTTTAATTTCCTTTTGTTTGTAATGTAAGCTGGAACAGAGCAAACTTTAAATCACTCACAACATATAGATCACTCCTCCACTATGAAGATAGCCTAAGATGAGTTTTTAATTTTTAAAGGGTTATTAGTAGTCCCTTCCTGGTCATGCAAAGCAACTCATGCTAAATGTGTCACTGCATCTCAGAGCAATTTCTTGTGTGACTGAGATGAGCAAGGCTTGACCCTGAATATTTGGAGTACTTACTGTTAGTAAGAACTCCACTGAGACTCCTTTCAGCTCATAAATTCAGCTGCTAGGCATGAAACACGGTCTTCTCTTTGCCCTTTGCATTGTTCTTCAGTGCCCCAGTCTGAACTTTGTGCCTATTGCCTGGCCGTTTTAGGTTTAGTAGAAACTTTCTAAGCTTTTCCTTTTTTGCCACCTGAATGGGTCAATAAAGTGTGTGTTAAAACCCAAATCTTGATTTCTGTAGTTCTAGATATTTATTATACCATGTTATACGCTTTGAATTCGTAATTCTGTTGCTTAGATCCATTTGTAAGTCCATCCACAGCGAGAAACTTTCTAGTGGTAGAATGTACTTGCTTAGAAAACAGGGAGAAAGGCTGGAGGTCATGCAATTATTAGTGACAAGTTCCCCATCCCTTTCCACCATTCCCAATATTACAGGTGGTGTGAAATCCCAGTGTGAGGTGCCACCATCTCCTTAGTATCTAGGTGCCAACAGTTCGGTTTTTAATATCCAAAATGCTAGGTGTGAATATAAATTAAAGATCATTGTGAAATTGTTACATCCACTTGCAGATGTTTTCTGTTCAATGAATTTTAGATTAGAAGGTATTTGTCATCTGTGTGAATATGGAGAGTGTTTCATTAAGAATGTTGCTTGTAGTTCATTTGAAACTTAGAAAAAATAGTGTAGAAACTCTTTTGCTTCCATTATTGCATGTTTTAATATCTGTTCCTTATGTTCAAAGAAATGTCCATATTAAGACAATGGGATGTATTTGAACGAGAATTATTTTTAACAGCCATTGAAATTACAATATCCTGCCAACAGTGATAAATTAATATTTTACTTTAGTTATTATATGAACTTTCATTCACCTCTCACAGCTACTGCCTTGAGAAGGGGCTATAGAATTGAGCCTCTTGGCAATAGTAACAAAACATTGAAAATATTCTGCTTTTTGAGCAGTTAGTGTGCCAACTGACTTTAAAATCAGTCCTCAAAGAAGAAAAAAATACCTAGGGATATGGACAATTAAAGCTCTTAGTAGCTCCCAGCAAAAAGTGAACGAAACCTAAAGAAAATAAGATAAATGAGAAGATTGGCCCCAAGGTAGGATTATTTCAATACAAGCTTTATGTAAGGTATCATTTTGTCAGGGGACCATACAAACACCTGCATACATATGAGAACAATTTAGCATTGTGTTCTATTTTGGTGCTATGTCTGTACATAACATACCCAAATTGTAAACAGCTTTACCAGTCATAGATGGAATTAAAACATTGTTAGTAATGTTTCCAGGATTGCTGATACAACATGATTTCATGTCCAATGTGTAATTTTCTGTGTGAATTAGGTCAGATCCATTAATTTCAGTGGAGTTTCACCAGGAATTTGCTTGCCCTGTGACATTCTACTCATTGCTGTCAGTCCTCTGGGTAAAATAATTAGGTATCTTCATTTAACCATAATTTAAATTGGCATGGGATGACAAGATGCAAATTGAATAGCTTTAATGTGCATTACATACTAAATAGTTTGATTGCTCAGAGTCTGATTATAAGTTTTCAAATGCATCGAGGAAGTGATGTTGTTAAATCGTTCTGTTTTGCAAAAAGATATCAGCATCCAGCCCCATTTAGGTTCCTTTTTAAAATCCCTGTTAAGGCCAAAACATAATAAATGATGTTGGTACACATGGTGTGAAATTAAACAGCAGAATCTCCAATTTGTGCATTCTTCCAGACCATCCCCTTCTACTATGGGTTGAACTGTTGGCCTCAGATCAAACTCCCAGGCCCTTTTCTCCTCTTCCTTGTAAAATCTGTAAATATGTCACTCTACATTATGTAAAAAGCTTAGTGTTTTATAAACCAGCTTCCACATGTATGGCTTTGTTTCAGAAGAAAGGATGAAGGCTAGAACTTACTTTTTTGGCTTGGAAATGCTTTGAAATAAGTTGCATCTATTTTGAATGGGATTGACAAGGTGATTTGAGATGGTTGTTGATAGTCTTTTAACTGTTGCTGCATATAAAAATACATATTTTTATATATATATATATATAGAGAGAGAGAGAGAGAGAGAGAGAGAGATCCTTGAAAAGCAAAATAACTTGGAATGAAGTGTAAAAAGAATATTCAAGATTTAAAAGCAGTATTAGAGATAAAATAATGTTCCTAATGAAGAAGACACTGATTCCAGCATGAGGGACTCAAATTAAGATGCCCGTCTGTGTTTGGAGAAGTTTTCCTTCTGTTACTTCATTACAGTATAGCCAATTTTTTACCATTAGCAGCAGCAGCTTAAAGATAGTTGGTGAATTCTGCCCACACAGCCTGATCCTGTTTCTACCACTGTCAACTACTGTAATAGAGTTCAACAGGAACGCAATTGAACCCACCACCTTGCGTATTTGGCCTTGCATTCGAATGGAATGTCGGTGTGCATGTGAGCATGCTGTAAAGATCACCTGAAAATCATTCCCCTGTCCCAAATGATACAGCTAGGCTTTTTGGGGAGGGGAATGATGGCAGGTAGGTTCAGTATGGGAATATAGGAGAAGGCTGATTGAATTTGTTTTGTACTTTAGAAGTATTGTGAAGATGAGTTCCCCGCCCTGTGGCTCTTGGAAGAACTCTTTCATGTCTTGAATTTCTTTCCCATCTTTATGGCTGGGTAGAGGATGCTGACTTAAAAAAAAAAAAAGTCTCCCAAATGCCAGTTACTGGAGTTAAATTGTCACTAACAAAACCAGATAAGCACAGAGGTTTTTGAAGGTGCAGCATAAAAATTTGTTCCCCATTCAGTTGCTTAGTTTTAGGCTTCCAAATATTGTCAGGGCTTTGTTTCAATAGTTCTTTGGTCACAGCACAGGCTAATGGGGCAGACAAATCTGCAGAAGAGACAGAAATACCTGCTTGGTAATTTTTATTTATCGTCAGGCAGTCAGAAGGGCGCACAGGCCTATTTTTGCTGTGCAGCTTACCTTCAGTGCCGTAGACCCTGATGCTTTGAGGTGGTGTCTCTTGTAGGCTACAGACCATCCTTCACTCCCGCTGGTTGCAGGGGTAGCACAGAACACGGCAGAGCAGTGTCTGCGGTGGGGTGTCGGCAGGCTAGTTGTCACTTCCCTGTGTGTCTGGGCAGAGCGACGCAGAAAATCTTAAAGGAAAGGACGGCGCAGGGAGTCCTGCCATGTCTTCCGGAGCCTTTGGAGGTGTAAAGGAGCAGACCTCAAACCCACATCCTGCTTGACTGTCCCTTTTCCCATGTACGCGTGTGTGTGGAAGGCAACCGGTGCTTGACCCCTAAAGTCAGGCTGGCATATTTTGTTGGTGTAAAGGCGTTCTTGTTGGTCAACTATGTATTTCATTCCTGAGTGGACTGAATAGATACTACATTTCAAGCAAGTTTTGTTAAGTAATGGTTTTAGCAGATTTAATTTTGTCTGCTTCTTGATTGGTAATGAGAATTCGCTCTTCTTGCAAAAGCAAAATTATTTTCCATTTTAATTTGAAAGTTCAATGTAAAACTTTTGAACATTTTTTTGTGCTTGGAAAGATCAAACTTTCTCAAGTAAAAAGTATTTTTCTTCATAAATCAAACTTCTTACATAGTGGCATGAACAGATTTCTGATATACAGCTTTGTTAGGAGAAAAATGGTAACCTTGAGATCTTTTCATTGTTTGTTAGATTTCCCAGTTTCCTAAGTAAATCCATACAAAGAAAACACAGAATCACTGGGCAAATATAAAAGAATGACATCCTTTACTTCCCATTGTTTTTAGCTTTGAGTTAGCAGTGACCTTTAGCTCCCTACTGGGATGCAGTGGAAACTTTGAGGCCCCATCTTACTTGCGACTAAAAGACAATGTATTTTAAAAGTTACATGTTTACCATAGTTTTCCATCTTTAAGTTTGTGATGCTGTCATGTTTAATAAAATTAGTCAGAGAAATAAACTCAGACAGGGCTCAGCAATGTGAATTTGTTTATAAGGATCTTGTCTGAAAAAAAATGTGCTTATGTTTTATTTAAAGTACAACAAAAGAACCTCGATCTGCCTTGAATGCAATCTTTTTGCATTTAGGAGTAGCTGCACTCCTAACTTTGCACCATCAGATTGAAGATGATCCTCATTCATACTGAATTAGCAAGATTGCTTCTCTTCTGATGCTTACATGTAGAAATCTATTTCTGAAACCACGGTTTTAATTCCAAGTTTTTAAATGCACTGTGTGTCTGCGTGGTAGGTAGATAGATCGATACCTGTGTTCAGCCTTAAAGACTGAGTTTGCCCATGTATGATTCTTCCTTTTGTAATACTCTGGCTGCCATTTCTTTCAGTTTTTAAGAAATTTTTCATAAGAGTTTGGTGAGAAATTTCACAAATGGTTGAGGACAACTACACATATTACTTCCATAACTTGAAGCAGAAGTGATTTCCCCTTTACATTGTTGCAGTTTAACTGGCTGATAAAGGTGCACTTTTCCGTTAGCTGGAACTTAGTGGTAAACACCTTGGGCCTAGGATGAGTATCAGGACGTAAGTCTGTGTGGACTGGAAGCGTTGCCATTTGCTTAAGTGTGGGTGGCTCTGGGATTGCTAGCAAGAAGCCCGTGTTTTATTTTCCAAAGCAAAATGAGGAATTACTTTCAAAATACCAAAGAGTTTTATTGGTGGTCCAAATTCTGTCCAAAATTACTATCCTTCAACCTCATTAAAATCTGTGTGCTTGAGGGGTGTATATGAGTCAGAACTTGGACTGCTGTGTTTACCTCTCACTGCTGTAGAAAATAGCTCCCTGTTGGATACACGATTTGAAAATAAAAATAGTGGTAATAGCGTATTAAGGGCTAAGTTATTTTCTGTCATTCCAGAAAGACATCAGTATAACTCCAGTAGGCAAATTCTTGGCTGTGCTGAAATTAGTGGCAAAGTTCCTACGGTTTTCGGGATGGCCAGGATTTGATCTTGGGTCTGTAAGTAGAATTTCTGTGGATTCTCTTTAGTGCAACTGGTGTGTGAGTCCTTACAGTTAGGCCCCATGTCTTATGATTGCTTAATATGTAACTAATGGAAAAAACCTACCAATGACAGATGTTATTAATTGTCCAATGACAAGAGTAATGGGATGGCAAATATATCTATTTTTTTCTCAGCTTCATATGGCAGTGGAGGTTGTTATCAAGCAGTAGCTATATCAAGAATATAGATTGCTATGGCTTTAGGTCATAAATTAAATGTGCAAGTCTATTGCCATTCTTGAGTGGTGTCTCTCAAAGTTAAAACCTTGAGTTTCTGGGAGTTTGAAAGGATTTTTTTTCTACATGTCCATGCCAATGTAGTTCTCCACTTACATCTGAAGTGTATTGGGATGTATTATGTTGCCTGGTGTTTTGCAGTTGCAGATGATGCAGCAGTGTGGCCCAGGTTAGAGATACTGAACTGAAGTCAGAAGAACTAGACTGCCACTGCTTGTTGTGGGTCTCTTTGGACAACTCACTGTATGTTTCTACTTACATGCTTGTTCTTAATTATGTGTCATAGAGTATCAAGGCTGTCATGTATTTAGGAACATCAGAGTTGCACTCAGGTCAAGCTGATGTCCATCTAATGCAACGCTTTACCTCAAAAAGTGGTCAGCAAAATGTGCTTTGGAGAAAGATGCCAGGAACCTATTTAAAGCTACAAAAATGAGAAGAGTTTTTCATGTTCCTCTTCTGGATTTAGTCTGGATGTACTGATTTACTTCTCATTTTTCACAATTTTGGCTTGTAATTTCATAATAATATTTTAGTTTTATCTAATTAAGACTTAGTTGCTAAGTAGACAAATGCAATAAAGAACATTGTACTCTTTGAGTGGAATTTTTAAATGGAGGAATAATTTCCAAAACCCATTCTACTGTGGTGGTAAATACTTAGCATTAATGCGCCATCAATGTGGGAACATTTATGTATTTGATTCTGCAAATAGTGTGTCAGGGACCATGCACAACTGATGAAAGTGTTTAAAAGAAAACACGCGGGTTGAAATGTAACCAACCAAGTATGGGTTTGCATTTTGAGGAAGATTTTCATAACCAGAGAAGCTAGGTGCTTTTTTCATACATAAAGCAGAATATTCTGCAGATGGAAAGCTGAGGGTAACGTTGATGTTTTAGAGGGACAAAAGTTTCCAAACACAAGCGAGGAAGGCTTTGCAAACCCAAACAGCTTTTGTTTTGTCAGTGACTGCACAGAGAGGAAGAATAAGTCCTATGAACTCAGACCCTGCTTCATGCGTCCATTGGTTCTGCTGTAACTTTTAATTTACTTAGCATTTGTTTTCTTTTCCCCTTTTGCTGTGGAAATGACCTGCATTCTGCAGAATTTCAGATAAAAGGGCTGTTCTGCTTATCCTGTCACTTGGTTGTGTTATCACATGTTGTCAGTTCTGGAAAGGATGAGTCTTGTTCCTTGTTGTTTAATGCCTTGGAAGTGAGATCTGTCACTAGAGCAGTCAAGTCAAATTCAGTGGTGGTGCTGTCAGGCACAGCCCCTAAACCTAGTAAGAAGAATGATACTCTCCTGCCTGCCCTGTGGACCATGTGGCTAGCATTTTGCCTTTACCAAACTTTATTTTGCAACAGCTGCTTATTTTCTAGGAACTTATTTTTATATTTTCTGAAATATTATGGCTTATTACAGCTTTTTTAAAATGAGTGTGTTAGAGCAGTAGCTTGTTGGGAACCAAGTTTTCTCCCCAAAATAGCATGCGTAGCCTTTTCAGAGCACCCTGCTTTTGACAGTGGTACTGAGAAGCAAGGACCAACTTTCTGGAGAGAGGAGAGATTCAGCTTGTATGATCCCTGTTAATAATAATAAAAAAGAAAGGATTAACTCGAAAAAATGTCTGAGTGTTAAGGGAAGATCATGGTCTACGTGGTGGAAGTTTCATTTGCGCTGCCAACACTAGCTGAAACTGCTCAGGGAGGAAGCTGATCTGTCCCTGTCATGCTTTGCGTTGGTAAGAAAGGAGGAGACAGTGCTTGTTCCTGAAGGACAGGCAGTAGTTTCAGCATGTTCTATTGGTAGCAAATAAAAATGGAATTTTGGGGGGCATTTTTTTGCTATTGGTTCCTAGAGCTAAATATTTATGTATCAGTTTCAGATATTTTACTGAAAAACATAAATGTGCTGTCACTGTATATACATTTATAGCATTTAATTTTTATTTTTTTTTGGTAATAGTGCAAAACCTCCAAGTAACAGAATGGGAGTGGGGAGGAGGGAGCAAGCCTTGCTTAGTGGTTGGAGTAAGTCTATGGGAAGTCTAAAGGCTTGCCTAATCCCTGGGCTTAGCCCTGAGTCACCGTGTGACCATGGGAAAATTGCCAGGCACCAAATTTTCAGAAGAGCGTGATTAAGTTCAGATTTTCAAAAAAGCTCAACTTTCTTGTGAATTGCTTACAATGAGATTAATGGCTGAACTGTCGAAAGAGTGTGCTGAATATACCGTCTCTTATTTTGCCAGTTAAACTGAAAAGCACTGCTTTTGGAGGTTAGACAGCTCTAAAGTTTTATCCTAACTTTATCTTGGCTGTTCTGATTTCTAAGAGCTATTACAAAGCTTTCTTGTGCCCCTTTGGCAGCATGAACTTTCTTCTGCCATACTCTGCTAAGGCTGTGGGACACCATTCATGGGGCAAATTTTGCTTCATGGAGTAAGTTTGCTACATTGTTATACAAAGACAAAGCAGACTAGTGAAGCTTGAGGACTGCGGAAGTGAAATAAACCTGGTACAAAGTCAGCGAACGGAGGCTCTTTCCTACTTTTCTACTGTGAGCCTTTGGGCTGCAGTAGAAAGTTGCAGGCTCTAGGTGTTCAGATATAGTTGCCATGTTCAACTCTTTATTGTACGTACAGAAGTCATTTGGATTAGTAGATCGTTACCCTGATACCGTTACTCTATCATTGCCTGCTAAATTTAGTTGTGAGGTCAAGAATAGACATTAGTGCAGAATGCAAGCGGTGGGGTCCTGTGCTTGACTGTGAGGTCATGATAGTGAATGATTTTGCTCATAGGTTGCAGAAGCCTTGGTTGTCTCTGCAGGGAGAATACAGAGCAGGGTCTCCTCTGACTTCCCAGACTTTTTGTGCATTTTCCATATTTACATAAGGACTCCACTGGTGGGGTATACTTTTCATAGCAGAACCATGACAAGGTATCTTTACCTAGTCATGGAAGAGTGATCTTAATTTGCCCTAGAAGTTTGAGAAAACTGCTAGATTTTTCCATTATCAGTTGGAGCAAGGACACTGTCTCTTTCAATCTGTTGTTTCCTAAAGTGTGTGTTTAGTAATGAGGCCAGGTGGTCTCTTGCCCTTCCTCCATGGATGACCTGCAAAGAAGAAGAACTGTCATCCCCCCTCAGGAAACCTAATACTTCTGGTCTGTGGCTCCTTACATTTTTTCCCCAGCTGACTGGCATTCCTACTGACTGATTGGAGAAATACCCAGCTGCATCCACTTGTTAGGATTTACTGTGACAGTGCTATCCCATTTCAGGTTAAATGCACCAAGGAAGTGCGTTCTGTTGATCATACCTGAAAGCAGAGCAGCCTTCCTGGCTGTGGACGATCAGTTTGACTATAGAATCTACTTCCCCTTCAACTCTTCAATAATACAGTAAGCAGCAGTAAATACACATGTGCAGTATTACCTGGGGATCTTTAAATGCTTGACTAATACTAGCTTCATGCTGTTTTGTAAGAGTTTCAAGGATCTGTACAGTACCTTATTCTTGGTTTTTTTTTTTTTTTCCATTTTGCAGAGAGGTGAGTGTGAGTGCAGGGCTTGGCATTTTTTTCATCATCTTTTCTAACGTAAGAAGGTCCCAAGCCATGAAGTATAAATCTTAAGAGATTCTACTAAAGGAGGGGTCTCCACAGCTCATTCTGAGATAGTTTAATGATTTTAAGGTAAACCAACAAAACTTTTCCTAGAGGGAGAGGCATGATAGGGGACTGGCAGGGCAAAGGGATTGCAGCTGGAACAGCACTGCACTCCTGCTGTCTGGTACTGCAAAAAGTCTTCATATGCTTAAGAGTCCAAGTCACGTTTGGGAAACCTTGAACTCTGTACTGAGGAATGAACTGAGGCTAGTGATTAATGGTTTGTTTACATACAAGTTCTTAAACTCAAATTAATTGATGGCTATAACTCAGTTTGGTTACTACAGATATTTTTGTCCTGGAACAGATGTGAACAGACTGTCCAGAGGAGTCTGTACAAATGTCTTCCAATTAGCTAGAAGTTAATTTCAATAGAAATCAAAATGCTAAATTGATACACTCCAAGGTCTTTTTTTTGAATCTAGTTTGGGCAAGGTCTTTAACATGTGCTGACCTGGTTTAAGATGCAGGAAAGACAATGGTATGGGTTGAAGTGCTTTGTTCAAAGCCATGAACAACAGCAAGGAAAGAGATCGATTCTGTTCCATCTGGAATACATTTAGGCCATGTAGAGCAGCCTGTTCTTCCTGATGATCTCTGAAATTTTCTGTCTTCCTCTGAGTAGGATGAGCCTTTCAGATCATGGCTATCATGTCAGTGCACCCATCTGCAGAACTCAGTAGAGTGATGAAAGCTTGGATCTGCACAAGCAGGTTTCCTGAGCAGGCTCTCCTTCCTCACCCCAAATCATGTATTTCTTTCCAGAGGTCAGGATATCTTAAGAAGCCATCGCTGGCTGTTCTCAAATGCTTATGCTGCTTAACTCTCTAAAAATAGAAAAAAGTATGAAGCTCCCAGACATGCTGAGATAACCAGGGGGCTTTTTTAAGACACTTTGTGAAGCAGCATTATCTCTCATCACATGAACTCCTCATTTCTTGGTTCAGAAAAATACAAGGCACTTTGCTACAGTGCATAGCTGGGCACTTTCAGAGCCTACATCTTCGCACCAGCTTTTTGAAAGATGACTGTTAACTAAACTTGGCTTAATTAAGTTGATAATTTCATAGATTTGCTATGCTTTCATAGAAGCAAGCTACAGCTTCTTTGCAGCCAAAGCTTCACAATACATTATACAGTGAACCTGCTGACAGGAGCGCAACTCATGCTTCAGGAGAGCAAATTTATTACTGCAGTCCTGTTTCTTCTAAAATCAGTTAAGATCTCCTTTAACAGATATTAAAACTACTTTGGCCTGTATTGTAGTCCTGCATAGTGCTGTGTAGTGCAGTTACGACTTTGCAAGTTGGAGCCAATATATGCCGTCAAGCAGTTTTGAGTGAGGATCGTGGCCATTGCTGGGTTTCACAGATCACAGCTCCTGTGGGAGAGTGCTAAGAGAGCTGCAATAACTTTTTGACTTTTTTCTCTTTAATGATTACAGGTATGCACTTCCTAGCTATTTGGCTCACTTAAAAATAGAGAATGTCCATTGTTATCTGTTTTCTTTATAAATGAATCGATCTGGTTTATTCCTATACTTTCTCCTTCTTCCCTCTTTGCCCTGAGGGTATAGAAAATTCAGTCTTGCTTGAGAGGTGGTACAACACCTGCTGAAGGTAATGGAGATTGACTGAGTCCAGTTTAGCTAGCTGGGTTTCTTCAACTCGGCCTTGGAGAAAGAGTAAATATTGTTTTGAAGAAGTGGGCAATCCTCTATTCCCCCCCTGCCCATGACCCTACTCTGAAAGATCTCATCATGTGTTACCGAAAAAAGTACCTAGGGCCTTTGGTGATCTGGCATCCTCTTTCCTCGCTTGTGCTAATAGTGCAACGGTCTGTTCTTTACATTTGTGATTTCTTACTGACATAGCTTGGGTAAAAGCCCTACTGTAATTGCAGCAATACTGACACTAACGTGCTTGTGACAGTATAGTTTATGCCATTCGAGGGTATAAATACAATGATATAACTTCTTCCACAACAGAATTTTTTTCCTGTATTTCTTGACTTGTGGAATTATACTTAAAAAACATCTCTTCATACAGTCAAGGCCAGGACTGTACTAGGACTGTGGAAGTGAAATGAACTTGGTACGGAGGGAATGGAGCCCTTTTCCTTCTTTTCTACTGTGAGCCTGTGGACTGCTATAGGTTATGGCAGCTGATGTTAAGGGACCACTGGGCTGCTTGTAGGAGGCTGAGCATCTTTGCAGCAAGAATTTGTAGCAGTGAGAGGTCTGAAGAACTCTGTAAGCACTCTGAATGCTGCTCTGACACTGCAACACATCATACAGGTGCTTTTCTGGCAGTTTTTCCTTGTTTGGTCAGGTAGATTTAACAGGAAATAGTTTTGCCAAGGTATGAAATGTAAATGTAGATATTTACAAGTCTTTGGTAAGGAAAGGCCGCTTTTGTCAGCGAAGCTTTGTAGGCTAGCCCAGGCAGTGGAACAAACAGGAATGAGCAGTCCTTGAATGAGGACAAATAAGTGATTGTTAATGGCCTTTGTCCTCTGTTGCTGTTTTTGTGCCGTTGACTGTAGGACACTTTGCTCTTCCGAACTTGCTTGGAGTATGTGACTCTTCATTCTGCAACTTCAGGTTATTAAGGAAAAGTTGAACTCTCAGTTAATTAATTGCATTGTTAAGTACCCAGTATAACATTAATAATCTCATGAAACTATCCTAGATCTGTGTTTGAGTATGGGACAAGTTATTATTGTACACAAGGTATCAATTTGCCAGTTGTGATTTGTTGACAATTTGGTGGTAATGCAAAAGGGCAGCTTGTGATACAGATGTGATGCCACAGCTGCTTCTATAGCAGAAGAGACACTTCATTTTGTGTTTGTGCTTGACCTTGTTACTTTGTGTCCAGTGGTCTGTAGTTTTTCTTTAACTTGTTCTGTTACAATTCTGGTGTAATGGAGGCTCCTTCCTGCATCCCTTCTAGGAGATACAGTCTTTAAAAATCATTTCTCTCTTGTTCCTGTTGGCCTTTTGATTTTTCCTTTGACTGCCATTTTTATGCTTCTAATACTCATATATGTATGTATATATAACTATTTTTTGCCACAAGTGGTTACACCTCATCTCACTGACCATGTCAGCATCCCTCACTTAGTACTTTATTTATTTTATTTTTTTAAAGAAGTGCTTTTGTTGGGTTAAGGTCTTTAAGGAAGGTCTAGCCTCTTCCTACCACCTGGCACAAAAACACTATCCTAGAAGGGATAGAATCTTTTTGTTACAAAGAAGCACAGCTGGTAAACTAAACTCTCCCTGAATTTCTTTGTTTAGTACACCCAGTATGCTCTTAATCATTTGTGCTATGGTCAATAGCCCTTCAAGTGCCATTATTGTAAACCAATCTGATATTAGAGGAGTATTTTCCTAGATGCATACACAAAATCAAATAAACCAAAAAATTAGCTTTTCTTTAACTTCAGCTGAAAACCAGTAAACTTATTTCTAACCTGTCATATGAGAAAATGTTTTTCATCAGCTTTCAAAATTGTGGTGTTTTTCTATGCTTAAAAATGTTTTCCTTGCTGACATTTTAAATTGTAGGTATGTTCTCATGTTGCTTAACCAAAATAAGTAACATATTGTGGGAGAAAATTGTTTTACGTTTTTCCTAGCACAAAACGTAAATAATCAGTTCATGTGTAAATTACTTGATTATAGTTTATGCATATGAGCTTTAGTTATTTAAATATGAATGGAGACTGTCATAAATGACATTAAGCATGGACTCCTAGTTTTGTATGATTCAGCTTGTGCTGACAGATTTCATAACATAGTTTAAAAGGTGTTTAATGTTGCAAACAAATATTTTCCTTCTATTTTTGTATCCATGTCAGTTCATATGGATACTTGCTATAAAAAGGGGAATTCCTGCACAAATAGTTGTGATCAAACTTAATTGTGATCTGAAATGGAAAATGGCAGTTGCATGCCATACCTCTGTGGCCAGTGATGATGGCTTACACCCGTGTTAGACTGCAGATTGGAGGTAAATGGTTGGGAACTTTTAGGAATTATTGTTTCCATGTTGGGAAATTGTTTTCCCGCTTACTAGGGGTTGTGAAATGGCTTCCCAAAGTATTGAAGCTCAGGCTAGTTTTGTGGCAGCTTTCTTTTCAACAAGCACTGGGAAAATCGTTACCTCTCCTCCAGACACACTCCAAATAGTAGCCATCATTTCCACTTTTTTTTTTTTTTTGAAAGTATCATGTTTATTGTGTTTCTGCTATTTTATGTCTTTAAAAAACCTTCGGAGCTTCCCATTCTCTGATGCCCCTGCATGGAGTTGATGACCATTACGGAAATGACTGAAAAGTGGTCCGTGAGTGCCTGCTTGCGTAGGGAGCTGCATCTAGTAATTCCCTACTCGAGGAGTCTGGTTTGGGACCACCAGCCACCTCTCTTTGGTTTCTTGAGAGTAGCGTGAATGGACTAAGAGAGGCCTGACTGTCCTCTTGATTGCACTGAAGTAGACTGGGAGGGAATGGAAATCTCATTTTAGTAGGTGGCATTATGCAAGTAAACCAGAATAACGTGTCACACTGAGATGAAGCGTCTTGCCTCTTTCTTTGTACCCACGTTCTGGAGCCAAGCTGATGCTTGAAGCCCGCAGTGTTAACTGAAAGGCTGTTTTTCCTAGCGCTGTGTGTTATTAGCTGGTCTCAGCTACTTTTTTGCTGTCTGATATGGCACTCCTAAAAACTGGAGGGTGGTCCACAATGAAATAGTGCCCTGAGGACTTCTGGTGCCACGTCAGGTGGGTGCTGGTGGGGGTGCCCATGTGGGAGAGCATGGCTCGGCAAACCCCGCTGACTTGGAGAACTTGGCACCAAACAAAACTTTCCAGCCTATTTGTAGTCAACTGTGTATCAGTGACTGGAATGGTAATGCTTACCATGGCTTTCCAATGGCTTACTATTAATATGACATACAGCCAACCAGAGAAATGACAGAAAGTATATAATAACATACTTAATTTAAATAAATTCATTATGTTACTGTAACAAAGTCTGTAAAGTTAGGCTTAGCACAGAGATATGCTGCTATGATGAGAACAGTATCTTTATCTGGGCTGGCTGTAGGTTAGTATGTCATGGAGGAGTTCTTCATTGAATTGGCAGTCTTTTTTTTTTTTTATTTTACATTTTATGGCCTTTCTGTTCAGTCTGTGGAAAGTAAACCTGAAATCTAATTTATTGTCCATATTTTATTTTTTGTTTGTTAGTTTTTCTTTGCCTTTTTTACAGCTTCTTTTCAAAATGCCTTGCCCTCCATAAACATTAGGCTATTAAATATTTGAAGCTCATGACAACATTGTTCCATAGATCCTGCACTCTCTGGCACTTGCAGGGTAAACACCCTCCAACCAGAAACTAGGCAAGCTCAGTCTGCGGTACGCTAAGTCCTCATGTGCCCTGGGATCAAGAGTCCCCAGTCTGTTTTCATGTTACTCACATGATGTTGTTTCACACTTGGAGTACATCATTGGGGTCAGCACTTCCTTGCTTTTTAAAAATACTTTTTTTCTTAGAAAAAGCAATTGCTTGATTCTAACTGCTCTCATTAAAATAACAGCTTTTTAGGGCCAATAAACAGATATTTCTAAACTTTCCACCTCTTTTCCAGGCAAAGGCTAGGATCATAGAGTTAGAAATTACCCAACAGTAAAAGGAAAGTTGCATTGCAACGGCAGATGTGGCACGGATAGACTAAGAGAATTCCCTGGGAAAGGCCGTCAGTACTTTCAGCGATTGTTTTATAACCACTAAATTCTTAAAAAATCCTTGAGATTGATCCCATTGTGCCTTGGCAGAAGTTTTTGGGCTATAGAATGATGTTTTAGTTAGTGACTTGTCGGTTTGCATTGCTCGGGCAGGAAGATAAGATGGTCAAATAGAAAAATGTTAACTTTGAATGATGTATAATGGTCAGTCAAGGCCATCGTATAGCTTGTCTGCTTTGTGAAAGATAAGCAACTGCAGTGCAAGGACTACACACGTTTGTTAGTTTAAAAGTTCTCATTTAGCTTTGTCTAATTTAAAGGAGCTTTTTTCTGCGACTGGGACTGTGTTTATTTTTCTTATTTTTATTTTCTGAATACAAATGATACCCGATCTTGCTGAAGAAAAGTGTTGATCAAAGGCATAATTAATGCATTATTTAAAAAAATTGGGGAAGTATATGTAAAATATCTGAAAACTGTTTCACATTGCATTAGCTTGATGTCATTGCTAATGTTCAGGAATGACTGGCTCTACTTGCAGATACAGTATATTCTGCTCAGTTGAGTAAATTCTGTTCTTGTCAATGAGTTGTTGGAGAGGTCAGAGAGGAAAAGTTATGCTGTGTTGAGGGAACGTAAGTTAGGAAGAAAAGCAAGTGATGATACTTTCTATGTCTGTGCCAGTGTGGAGCACTTAGTTTGTACAGATCTTTGTAATTGCTTTTGATAACCAGCCCAAAAAAGTGGGAAGAACTGCATTAGAGCTAACAAAAAATCCCATTTTAGAGTGTAAACTCGTTGAGGCAGGGATCTTATTTTCCTGTATGTTTTCAGGGCTGTTGTACATTTCAGTGCTAACATAGTACAAAGAATAAAAATTGATGTTCTTGGGAAGTAAATTCTCCTTTAATTCACTCTCTGTAATGACATGCTGGTTTTTTAGACATATTATATACTTATTCTTATTTACGTACAAGGGAGTGTAAGAGCTGCATGTGCAATTAGAAGTAATCTAGCTCAACGGATGATTTGTTTGTCTGCTGGCATAATTAGTGATGGTACGGGTATCCAGTGTCCCAGTTATTTATAGTAAAAAAGAAAATTAACAGTAAAGCTATCGGACTGAAGTTATCAAGTGGAGGAAAAAGGACTTTATTAGATGCAAAGGAATATATTGCTCATTTCTATATATTTGCATGGATATATTTTTATAATTAAATGTATTTGGAATAGATTTTGATTCCTGTTGTTTTAAAGTGGAAAAAAGAGATGAAATTGTCAAGCCAACCCAGCTACGATAGTGGGTTGCACTGTGTGTCTGACACCGCAGCCGTAGTCGTCGGTGACTGGCGTCGTGCTCTGTGGCTGCCCCGGCTGACGTCAGCGGTGTTATTGCAGGCGAGGAGGACAGAAATGGGGCCCTCCCATGGCAGCGTACGTGAGTCGACGGGTAGTTTAAAGCCACCTAGGCAGCTGAATTTATCTGTTTCTAGAAAGTGATTTTCTTAAACTGTGACGTTAAAGCAAGGGAAATGAACAACTCTGTTAGCATAAAATGTATTCCAGCATTTTAAACCAAAGCACTTTTTTTGTTGATTGCTGAACTGGGTGTCTCTTGGTAAATGCGACATACTAAACCAGAACTAGATTACCAAAAAAAAAAAGAGTGACTAGGAACTAATATTCCTTCAGAAACAAAACCAGGGAACCAATTAACTGCAGCCTTCTAACGAGCATTGCCACCGCACGGTCTGATGCTGGCTGGAGCGCTCCACCGCGCTTCCCTTCCCCGCCCCTGCCCTCCTCCGGGGGCTCTGCAGGCCGGGGGGCAGGGGCCTGGCACTGCTGCTCCCCTGGAAATGACGCCTGGGGACTGGAGGTGGCAGGCCTAGTAGTTAGAAAATAAAGGAAGTACTTGGAGTTTCTTTGATAAGATATTGGACACTAAGCTTCTGCCTGGAATCACCTGAAATAGGTCTCAACAGTATAATAGCAATATGGTCTAAGTTGGTAGTTTAACTTCTCTTAAGAATGTTTTCATTCCTGGCTGAATGGGCAATGTCGATGTGTGTCCTGAGAAAGCAGTCCCCAAAGCACGGTCAGGGGGTTCACAGCTCCTTACTGAATGGAGTACCGACCCTAGGATGGCCTAATGCCCGGGGAAGCTTTTAAATGATTAAATTGGGATGAGCTTGGATATGTAAAAGACAATCATATCATTTATGTTCTCTATTCAACTCAGTCTGATGCTACACAGGGATTAAATAACTGTTTTCTGGGCTATGGGAAGAAATCTTAATACAGACCAAACACCAGGGAAGCGTGGGAGGCTTGTGTCTCACATCGAGGTGCAGAGGATCCCCTTTTTCATGGGAGCTGCTTTTTACAATCCGATCCTTCTTCATTTGAACCAGTAAAGAAATCTCACCGGGTTTCTAAAGGGCAGAGGTAGAGTAATAATATGCAGAGGAACGTAAATGAGTTTTGATTGACCAGGCCAGCTTGGGTAATGGACGTATGAGAGCTGTGTAAACACCAAGACTCATTTGTGCAGGGTACTGTGGTGATACAGCTGTACTGTTTCCAGTACCTGAGCAAACTTTAGTCAGAGCTACCTTTGATGTTCACTGCCCTGCATCCTGCTGTGTGGATACCCTCACAGAAGCCTGAGGAGAACAAGCCATTAATGAGCTGGGAGAAGGGAGCCCCAAGTCCCTCTTTTTGTTCAGTGCAGTTTGGAGAAAGGCTCTGTGATCGCGGCTGAGTGCAAGAGGCAGAGTGAGGGGAGATGTCCTGCTGGCGGTCAAGGCACCTGCAGCCAGTCGGTCCCTGGCGATGCAGAAGTAGGGACTGCCCATATGGTTCCTCTCAGACGCACTTTAAATTTGAAAGGTTGGGGAGTACGATGTACGGGACTCCTACAGCGAGGTCAGCAACGCCGTAAGGCAAAGGGTTTTTTCTGTGCTTGCAGTTTTTCGTCTTGCACATTAGGGAAAAATTGTCTCAGGCTGAGTAGTGGCAGAGCCCAGAGTACAAGCAGGCAGGGGTTAGGCTCTCCGGGAAGCCGCATACCTTTTCTTCCACGTCTCTTATCTTCCTGATTGTTCCCATATGCTTTTGACAGACCTCGGTGATGTTTGGAGCTTTGCAGCATTCTTTAGGCGGTGCTGCCTCTTCCAGCCCTGCGTGGAAGTGGCGTTTGGAGGCTGGCAGAGAGCAAAGAGGGCAAACAGTTGTCACCCTACCACGGAGTCGTTTCCAGGAGTGACTCTGTCAAATGACAGCAGGAGGTTCCACACTTGTTCTCTCTCAATCACGTTTGGGTAAAACTTTGCTTAGTTTACAAGTCAAAAGGTGATTTTTTTTTTTTTAACAGTCAATATTTCAAACTCTCGCGTTTGGATTTGACAATCAAGCTGTTTTCTGTCTGAATCTTACTTCATTGCCAGTAATAAAAATTCCAGCTCGCTCAGCCATGGTTATATTGGTTTTGCAGAGCTAACAGTAGTAAAAGCTTGTTTTTGTCAGGAAAGTTAGCAGATTAAGTCTGAGAAAAATCACAAAAACAAGAGATGTATAGGAAAGTGCCCTTTTTTTGTTGATCACTTATCTTGGACCAGACATTACAGAAACAAGTAAGTGCTTGTTTTACTATCAGCTGTTCTACATTCTCTTGTCTGGGTAAAGGAAAAGAGATCATCTATTGGAAGTATTGATGAGGCTTATACAATTTGTTAAGTATGATTGACGATTGCAACAAAAATATTCTGTGTTATAGGACATATTTCCCTCTCCTTTCTTGGTTTAATACCAACATTTGATCTCTGAAATTAAACCATATATTATCAACTGGAAATTTTTTCTCATAGAATTTTAAAAGCTCTACTTAAATGCTGATGGAATCCATTCTTCTTGTATATCCTCTATTTACCATTATTTCCTTACTACAGTGACCTCATACAATATCTGTTATGATTTATTCCTTCGTAGAAGTGACAACTTAATTTTGAAAAAGGGGAAATAAATCTTTGGTTTAAAGAAAAATGCAAAATACATCTGCATAATTTTTGCCTGTTTACTTTGCAGTCTGTCACAAGAATTAACTGTCTTCCCAGCCTCCTGCTGTTTGTCATTTTCTTGCTGTTACAGAGATTGTATCAACATACAAATGCCCCTTTGAAGTAGGAAAGTAATTTCAAAATCTTGTGTGCGACAGTCTTATTAACAAGAATCTGTTATCTTCCTTCCTTTCTCTGTTAACTTTCAGATGTGAACAAGGCAAGTATTTTATAGTAAAATAGAATCAAAATTCATGATTTGAGATAGTGTCTTTTGAAGATATGGAACAAACGTAACAGTTGTGGAAAAGCATTTAGCCACAGTAAAGCAATGCTGCCGGTCTTTGGTAGTTACCTTGATCTTCTGGTTGAGAGCACTTGCCTGTGTGAGGTTTTCCCAGCCATTAACAGCCATTATTCCTGCTCAGAGCGGAGTGGAAAGCATGGGAACTGACCACGCCAACCCATGCAAGAGCAGTGCCTGTGCAAGCTAGCCTACGTTGCTACTGCTAATGATGAACATAAATTGCTATTAGCGATGGGAGCACGTTTTAATGGAAGAAAGTACAAACAAGAAAGTTTACAATATAATTTCTCACTGTCTCTGAATCCTGAATGTATGATACAGAATTGGGGGAGAAGGATTACTTGCTGAAGTTCTGTATACAGACTCAGTCTCCTGTTCTGCTAAGCCTGGACCAGGAGCAAGGCTGCAGTCTGCAGGCCTGATTCAGCCTCTCAGAATAACGTATCCCTCTCAGAGCATGCTGCCTCTCACTTGCCTGCGGGAGCTCGCAGGCACAGGCAGCCAGCAAACCAGGGACTAATTAAATTGTATGGGTATTTCATTACTCTCTTTTTTTTGAAGGTGCTAAAACCTATACATTGTTACCTGCCTGGAAGTATCCCCATCCATGTGCAAAAGGTAGACGTTTGACTGTTAAGTGGTGGGCATACCTTGGCACGTTGGTAGATGTTGGAAGTTCTTCAAGCACAGCTGGGAGTGCAGCCATCACCTGCCTGAAATGCATGTTATTTGATGCTGGTGTTTTGTTCAGCGATAAACTAATTTCTGCTTGTATCACAGGTGAAGGCATACAGCCTTCCAGGGAGTCCTTAGTCTGGTTCCACTGTAGGCTAAAAAACATGGAGGGGACATCCTAGAAGTGTAGGCTCTTGTTTTAAAATATAACCAATGTCTGTATTCTGCAAATTATGCTCACAACATTGAAATCTGCGGTATCCTTATTTAGAAAGGCAAGGGCTTCCAAAACGTAGTGCCTCTTTTGGTGGACCTGCTGCCTGTCACAGCTGTGGGAGTACTCCAGTGAGCGTCTTCATTGCTTATGGAAGACCAGTGAGCAGTATCTTTTGGGTCATGTTTCCTAACCGATTTCTTTCCCTATAACCCAGTTTAAAGGGTCTTTTTTAACAGCTGCATGTAGCCTGCCCTCTATGTTGTAACTTGTGGGGAGCAGTCAGGAGACTGAAATGTGCTGGGAAAAAATGAGATGATGATAATTTGAGCTGGGAGCAGGATTATGTCTCACTGTGTAGATGCTGTTAGTTCTGGGGTCTCCGGAGAAGTGAAGGTTTCTGAGATGAACTTAAGTAGCATGTTTCAGTGGCTGTCAAGTATTTATCACTCGGAATGTCTAAACTATTTAGTCTCTAGCTTCGTTAGAGAATAGACACCAGTGTATTGTTTGGAGTCAGTGTATCCATTAATTAGTGATTCTGGTAATAGTCATTTGAGGGTTAAACTGTTCCCAAAGGATTATTTCCAACGTTGTTTTTCTTCTGCTCTTTCTCCTCCCCAGTATATTTGTTCTCCTAAGAACCTGTTTCACCTCATTATGGAGTGTATGTCCTACCTCTGCGGACACTGCTTGTTCTGCTTCATTGCAAGGACTGCTGTGTCCAAAAGAAACGCCAGCTTGCAGTGACGAGATAAGTGTCGGTTTCAATTTATCTGTGTAAGGAGCCTTGTGCTGAACTGGCTTTGAAACCACTTCCCAACTGCCCACTGCTGGATCCAGCTGTCTCTCTCCATTTGGAGCAGGAAGCATGGTTTTGAGATTATTTTGCCTATGAAGTCTGTACTGGAGAGGTTGTTAGTCTTTGCTGTTGATCCTAGGCCCTACACAGATCAATAGTGAACACAGGAACATAAACAAAACCAAATTAGACACTGCCAGTTTGAGGTTTCCCCCTCTGTGGGGCCCTTGTGGTTCATGGGCTCAAGTTGTGAATCAAGGCGACTGTGTTGCCACAGTGATCTCTTAACCAATGGCAAGTGCATAGTTCCCCAGACTCAGCGTGGCAATTGCTCCCAGTTTGGCAGAGGAGCCTGATTTGCTGTGGTCCTGCTAGCATTGCTAGTTTTCTTGCTAAGTTGTCAACTCAGAAATGTCTATTTCTGAAGTTATACGGGAGGTTTGTTTTTTTTTTTTTCCCTTCCCCTTCCTTGGACCAAATATGTTCATGTGCCAGGTGTAAAGTTTTGGGATGGCTAGTGTGATTTTTCTTTTTTCTTAAGAAGCCCACACAAAACAGATTTTGCACTAAACAGTCTTCCTTTTATAGTCTGTTGTTACACACAGAGGACCTTTCAGTTTACATTTGCCCCATTCCTCTCAGTGAAGATTATTACTTTCTTCTGCCTTCTTTTCCTAATCTGTTTGTTTATTCCCATATATTTCTGGCATGGTTTAGCTAAAGCTGGGAGTTCAGTGAAACCTTCTGGCTCAGGCTGCTTCATGCTTCTGTGCAAACTATCTCTTCATGACACTCAATTTACTGATACCCTTCCTTTGGAAAATGGACGTTATTTGCAAGTTTTTTCTGGAAGCTGCAAGAGTAGATACCTCTTACCCCACTTCCTAAATCATTGTAAAAGACTTATTCCTGTGGAAGGTTTGAAGATTGCCACTATATATATATATGTGTGTGTATATATATATATATATATATATATATATAAATAACAGTGCTGCTTTTTAAGGTGCATGGTGCTATGTATCTTTTCTATTCAAGATCACTTAATTTTTGCTCTCATACTGAATTAAAACATGACTACCTAATGTTGATTTAGGAGATAAAATTATCTGGGTAAAACAGCAGCAAAGTGCCATTTCTGATGGTTCCTATCAGTGTACAAACACTGGGAATGAATGCTTTGGATCTCACCTTTCAGCTGACACATCTGTGCTTCCAGTATAATCCAAATATGGAGAAGCTGAGGCAACTGGCAACATAGGTACATTTTCACAATTTTGCTGCACAATCTTTGGTAAATTTAGGCATATACGGACCGCTAATGAGACGCGAAAGCGTTTGACTATTCTTGTAGAATTAGGATCATCTGCGGCAGAGTGATAGAAGGCCAATGGGTAACTGCTGTCTTCAGAAATATGTAGTCGTTGTGGCTCCAAAGTTGTCTGAAACCTGAACAGTGAATTAGCTGCCTTGGAGAGCAAACTGCCATTGATCAAATGGTGGTAGACTCTAGGTAACAGAAGAAGCTGGTTTTGTTAAATTAAAGCTTCCTTGGTGTTTCTGGTTGTGGACATAAATGTGGCTCTTGAGCCATGAAAGAAAGAAGGAATAGTTAGTACTCCTAAAGAATCAACATGCTGGACAGGAAAAGCTATTTTCTGGCCCTTATGAACTGCATGAACTTCTGTGGGTTGCGTGCCCTTGTCCGGGTACGTGGCTGGTTAGCGTGAGCCCTCTACCCCAGATCGCTGGTCTGCGTCAATCACTTGTGGATCTAAGGGAAAGTGGCGTTCTGCAGCCAAGCCGGCTGCTGCTGACTCAGTGGGTAGGGTGTGCAGCCAAGATATGTGCCCTTCCGTGACATGGAAACCACAGCCATTTGTGGAAAATGGGTCTCTCTGCCTTTCCATAAAGCAAGTGGAGCAAAGGAGTTTGCAAATATGGCATATTTTCTAGATAATAAACTTGCTTTTCAAGAGCGTGCCATGAAAAAAATCACTTTAAAGAAATGTCACTGAGAAAAATAAAGCAATTTATAAGCGTATCCAGTTTGGTCAAGTTCTTACATACACAAAGAAGAGATGCAAAATATCAATGTGTGTTGTTTAATAAGAAACTGGTTTAAGAAGAAAGTTAACTTACAGGAGAAAGGATTATACAAGGCTGTGAAATGTGTTTTGTCGTCTTGTCTTAAAGTCATTTAAACCTTGCTCTTTACCCAGATTTTGTGCTGAAATTGTTATATCAAGAGAAAGAAATGGTAAGCTGATATTTTTTTTCTGATGAAACAGAGTAGAAATTTACAACACACCAGGCCTGAGATTTAAAGCAAAACAATTCTTAAGCAAAAGGGTTTGAGAAGGATATAAGTATTTTATACTTAAAAAACAAATAGAACTTTCTTTCCAAACATTCAAGATTAGCAAGGTTTAAACCAGATTGATTTTGATAAAATACTGTTTTTATGTCTAAAATAAGAATGATCAGCATCCCTTTATGTGAATATACATTTGTTTTCCCCTGTCTTACTGGAAAAGGAGGTTTTGAACAGCAGCGTATTAGTCTTTATGCATATAACCTGCACTGCAGATAATTTGCGTTGTTTTAAAGCTCCTGGTACATGGAAAGAGAGTCTCCAGGAAATCTCCATGCTCAGATGACCTGTAGAAAACCAGCAGCAGGAGAGGGCCAGGGCAGGAGGAGGAACCAGCGGCAGGGAGGCGTGCGGGAGCAGGAGCGGAGAGCGCTCTGCGTAAACGCTCCTTCGCGTCCCCTGTGCAAGCGGCTGAATCCCAGGTCTGTTAGGAGAACACCGAGGTTATGCCGTGCGAGTCTGGAAGTAGCCTTGCAAGTGCCGTATGATGCAATCTGAAATCATCGGTACTCAGCCCTTTCTGTGAGCAAAATTGGTAGCGACTTTGACAGGTTTCAGGAAAGAGGTGATTTGAATGCAGTGTGCAGGCTTCATCCAGCTGTTGGCTGCAAGCTCTCTGTGCCGCAAGGGAGGTGATCAGCAGCCGGCCAAGGCAGGCTAGAAACACAACAAAGCTGTGTTGTTTTTTTGTTTTTTTGTTTTTGTTTTTTTTTAAGTAGATAAGAAGTTACTCCTGAGAAGAAGTTATCTATCTCTACAAATCAGCAGTAGAGTATTAAAGGTAATTTTAATGTATGCAGCAACACTTACATTTAAAGACAAAGATTAAGTACTTGGGAAGAGTCCAATTTGTTGAACTTTCTGCAGGGACAACTAAGTTTTTTCATTTTTCTGTGTTAGAAGTAGATCCTTAAACCTAGTGTTATTTTTCCCCTGTGAAATGGTAATGTTACTTAAAGAGTATGAAATCAGAAACAGAAGCTAATGCTACCTGGATGAGAAGAACATTTCTGAATTCATTTTCCATTTGTTTATGTAATTCTCTCCCCCCATTTACTGCATGTTTTTCTGTTGTATAATCTTAAATATCTCTAGTCAAACTCGGGCAGCTTTTTAGCAAAAATTGGAGTGACTGAATATCTTGCTTTCTTAAGACAGTACTTTCTGGCACAGATTTTTTCTTACTCATCTTCTGAACTGTCAGCAAGGAAGATTTAAGAACTTTCAGTGAAGGTTTAAATAACTGGCTTTCTATAAACACTGCAGCTATCCAGTTGAATATGTAATATAAGACTTGTTGGTGCTTTGTAACAAAGTCCCAGGCTACTTATTTCCTTCTTTTTAATATTAATAAAACATTTTTGAAGATGGAACTATAACATCTTAATATACAATGCCGTGAGATTTATAGTAGTTTGTGATATTCTTTCTCTACCCTAGAAATCTTACGTAGACAACAGAACCATAATTTTTAATAGTAGTGATACTTTTAGTGTCTATTTTTAAAAGACCGTCTTCTTCCTGCTGATGTTTTTAACCATTCTGTTTGTCTTAGAGACTTTAGAGCTATTCAGTTAAAATAATAATCATGATGGCTTGCATATCTGGATGAGGATTCTGACTTAAAAAAAACCCTGGATTTTTAAATAAGGGATATTTCCTAATCTTTCCCCTATGGATATTTTGGAAATGAAAAGTAATTTCTTAAATCATAGTTCTTCAAATGCAAATAATAAAAAAGCTGTGAATTTGCAAAACAGCTGACATGAAATGACTATTCTTGGAACAGTTTGCCATTAAATTAGCTCATAGTGCCTGCTTTGCTGTCCAGAAATTTGCTTTCTAAGTCTCAAATAAAAACAATAATAAAGAAGTCATATAATATGGTGTTAATAAAAAGAGGAAAACAGAGCTATCCAGAAAATACCGTCTTTAGGAAATGAGTTAACGAGTGAGTTTTTTTCTTAAATTATAATATCCGAGATATTTTTGCAATACCAAAAGATTCTACTCTATAACAGAACTGTAGTATGGAGAATGATTTTTTTCCCCCTTTTCACTTACATTCTTTTACAATTCAAACAATTGAAGGATGATATCTTTGCTTTTCTTCATATAATCTTTCTATACACTGCATATAGCTTGGCGTATACTTTTCTTTGAACTAAGAGAATTTCGTTAACACAATACGTGTGGGAAGTACCCGGCAGCGCTGGAAGTGGCGCTGGATTGTTAGCCAGCTTTTGCCCGGTATTGCTCATGTGCAGCTCATCTAAGTCAACTGAGTTTCCTCCCCTGTGTAAAAACCTGATGGAACTTCGAAAGTTGAAACCAGTAAGGTTCAACTGGTACTGCATTAAATTGAAAGAGGCCAGAGCAGACTGAATTTTGTAGGACTTTATTTTGTGGTGGGGTTTGTAGAATCACTTGCTGTAAATGCTTCCTGCCACAGTACGCTAGCAAGCCCTGGTTTTGTTTTATTGTTATTTTATCCAACTTCAACCATTGAGTTTCATTTGTCATTTGGGGGCTGCCTCAGGGGTAATTTGTGTTTCCTTGTGTGTGAAAGCTTTGGCTGAAACAGTCCCATTGTTTCAGAGTGCGCTGCCGTAAAAAAGACATATCTGGCCCATGTTAAAACTTTGGAAATGTTTCCTGTGCAAATGTTTCTAGCTTCGAAGGATGAGGAACTTGATACTTCTCTGGGACTTAGTGGATCTGTGCTGTCCTTAAGAATCAAATCTGATATGAGGCTTTGTGAAAGAAACATACTTTGAGGAAGAATTTCTTCTTGATGGGTAGTTCTCTTTATTATTATTTTTTGTTTAAATTATCTGACTGTAAATATTTTCCTATCATATAAATGATGTTGACGTTATATGGGAACAAGCAGTGTTTACAATGGGAGAAGAAACTTAAAATCAGGTTATTTAATCAAGGGAGAAATTGCTGCATAGTGTACATTTCAGGAACTATGAAGCTGTTCATGGAAAAAGGAGAAAATGCAAAAGAACTTGAAGAAATCAAATTTATGTCAGGTTACACTAATGCTTCAGAATGACATGCATGACATAATTACACAAATGTGGTGAAACGGAAGGCATAACTAAATCTTCATTTTTTTTTCATTTCAGTTAATAAAAATACTTACTACTATGTATGTAAATCTACATATGTAGGGATTCTAATGCTGCAAGAAGAATATTTTAAAAGTAAGCTGAAATGATGGTAGATAGTTATTTTTAAACTTCAGTAAGTTCTGTTTTTCCATTGTTTAGAAATACCCAAAGGAAGCGATGTGTATAGTGGCTTAACAATATATACATTTTTCCTGTCCACAGCTAAAAGGAATAAAATCATTTGTTGGTAGACTTAAAGAAGTTGGCATGTCGAATCTGAGCAATCAGTCTCAAGTTATAAATTTCAGACTTGAATTTTTGTAGTTGTAGTGACTGTCGTATCTTTTCCAAGTATTTCTAACCTGTTTTACCTTAATGGAATTGCAGACCCTTTTTATCAAAATGTATTGCTAACTGGTAGCAAATGCCAACTGGATTTATTGAAGTGACAATTTGTTAAAATAAGTAATTAAAATATTCTAGTCAGATGCCAGATATTGAACACTTAAAATCAGCTTAATATGTTTTTTGAAGCTACTGGCATGGGCTATGCCTCGGGTAAGTAATCATCATTTTTTATACATTCAGTATTTTGAAAACCTTCTATCTTTCAGCTCCACTTGTTTTTATTCCCTCCCTTTCTCCCAGCCCCAAACTAACCAACCGAACAGCCCTGAAAGGGAAGCTAGGCTTTGGCTAGACTGCGCTTTGCCAGGAGCGTCGGGGCTCAGAATACCATCAGTTTCTTTAAAAAGTCACATTCAGAGAGTTTTTTCTGATCCAGCTTGGAGGGAAAAGAGCTTTAACATTTCCAGAACGTCCCTTGGGGCTGTTGCTGTCGGTCTGGTTCGGAGCAGCCCGAGGCGTGCGGCCCCCAGGGCTGCACTCGCCCCTCTCCCAGCCGGCCCTGCTGCCGGCCTGGCGCGCCGGGAGCTGCTGCGCGGCCCCGTGGCCGCTGCACCGCGCGGGCTCACAGAGCGAGCCTCGGCGGCTGCGGTGGGGGGTGATGCCGTAGGACCGAGGCCGTGCTGAGTTTATATAATGCAATAATTGTGGTGAAAATACAGCTCTTTCCCTTTCCGTTCCTTGTTTTGAATGCCTGTCTTCAGAATACTTGAGCGTTTTGTGGAAGACCTTTTGGTTGGCGGGGAAAGGCAGGACAACATCTCTTTCTATAAATGGAATAATAATTGCACTGTGTACTGGCCAGCAGAGACCAACATCTGGATCCTGGTTATCGGTTATCTTTTAATCATAAATATGTAAAATGTCTTTCTTCTCAGTTGCCCTTTGCCAGAGCTCAAGGCACAGTCGGGAGGATAGTGTTATTGGCTGTGTCTTCCTTGCCTAGAAAACCAGGAGAGATACTGCAGAACGAAGAGCGGTAGCAGATTAGGATGGCATTTTAACTGCAGAAATATGTTCTTAAGAAACTATAAATTTGCCTCTTGCCTAACAGGAGCATTTTTACTATTGGAGGTTCTGGAACAAATAGAGAATAAAGAAAATCTGTGAGCCTATTTAAAGTGGTAAAAAGAAGTACGTTTTGTGTCAGTAAAAGGTGCAGCATAGAGGGTGACGATGAGCTAGATGCGTCTGTGAGGCAGAGGTGGGATGGGGAGCAGTGAGTTACCCTCCATCCCCCAGGCCGAGACGATGGCTTTGCCTCAGTGCTGTTCTGACGTGCTGTCTTGTGGAGATGAAAAAGGATGTCGGTGAGGACTTTTGTCTCTTTAAAAGAGAGCATGACTGTTTCTTTGTAGGGTATAATGATGACTTGAGTACAACAGATTCTTCATACTAGTTTGAACAGAAAATAAATCTTTGAAGAGTAAAAGTCATAAAACTACTAGTTCTGTTAACTAGCCCTGATTCACAGAGGCTTTTACAAAAAGCCTTGTAAGAATCAATTTCCAGGCAGGAATTTTTCTTGGAGTATGACCTGAATGCATTTCCTCATTGGGATTTGAAGCAATTTGGGGCTTTCTTTTTCAGCATCAGCTGTAAAAAAAAATTTTTTTTCCTCCTGTGTATCAGTTTAACTGACTAGTTCTTAAGTCTTTGTCAGTAAGATATCAGGTCTTTAGAGGCGAATATGTTGATTCAGTTCAGCCTAATTTTACGGAGAAGGATGGGATATTCTCACACAGAGAGCTGAGTGCTAGCAACTAAAAAAAATTAGTTTCAAAGGCCTTTTTTAAATGTTGACCTTTACCTTCTTAATCTCAAGGGAGGGAGAGGTTGGAAAAGCAGAGCTGACTTCTGCAGTTATGATAAACAGACATTTATCAAGTGTAGTCTGCCTACATGCTGGGCTGCGGAAGCCCAGAGCATCACATTTCAGGTGAATAGAGCCCTTACTTAGGGCTCCATCCCGCAGAAAATATTTGAGGTTTTTCAGTCTATACAACCCCAAAAGATGCAGATCTCCGCTTTGCAGGAGGCAGGCCTGGGTGAGGGAAAGCTGGCCCGCCGTGGCTATCTGAAGCCAGCACTTCAAGCATAGTCAGCTCTTGTTCAGGCAGTGGCACTTTTGATTTTGTTCTGTGGCAGATCAGCCACCAAACCCCTCCGCTCTCCTCCCTGCCCTTGGGGAGGTGCCTGGATCTCCCGGGGCTCCTGCGCCAGGTGACTAGGTGAAGATGCGGGTGTAAACGGAGGGAAGAGGCCACGGGGTGAGCTTGGCAATGTGAGAAGTGGCAGGGAAAGTGAAGAGAGAACTCTGTGGTCATGGAGATGGAAGGAAATCCAAATAGGCGAAGCGTTTTGGAAGCAGGAAAGGAATCTATGGGAGAGGAAAATGGAAACAGGAGTGTGAGCATGGAGAAAATGGAGACAAGAAAATGAACAAAAAACTAGGGAAAGTGGATAGAGGGAAGTGAGAGGAGGGAGAAAACTAGAGTGTATCGTATGTGTAATATACCTCACATGAAGAATAACCAAGGATTTGGCAGCTGCCAAAAGAAAAAATCTGAACGCTTCTGTCCTGGCTTTGGCTGGGGGGGAGACCTCAAGCTCGGTCTCCTTTGCATGCTACAGATCGCACGCGCTTTTTTGAATATTTGCTGTCGGTAACCTTTTTTCCTCTTTGTGGACTGGCAGCTATGGAGATTCATTTCAAAACAGAAAAAGACTCTAGGAAATGTGGTTACATTTTGTTTTAGTTCTAAATCTGCTTGCATGGCAAAACAGTAGAATAAACCCTTCTGTGTAGAGATAAAGAAGAGTTCTGCTTCATGAAGTCTGACAGTTTTGTTTGTTTTTTTTTTTTTTTAAAGAGATGAGTTATCTGGTGAGAAAAGGTTTTGAAAAGTTCAAACAAATTCTCCGATAGCAGTGAGCAGTTTTAACAGGTGGGTGGAGTGAAGTGGAAGTGGAGTGCTCATGGGTCTGCATTGCTGGAAATGCAGCAGCACTGCAAAAACCTCATCGTTGAATGGTTTAATGTGAATGAAGTCTTAAGAAGAATTATAACCAGATGATATATCATTCTTCAAGAAAGTCACCAAGAATTAGGGGCCCGAGTAAAGCCTGCATTTTCCTCCTCTTTGTCATGCTGATTGATACTAATTTGCTTGCATTTCAGAAGAGGAGCCCGAGCAGAGCTAGAGAATAGGATTTTGTCAGGTCTGGTTTATTCAAAGTATGGAGTGCCGGTGGTGTTTCTTTTGTGCTTACAGATACATGTTTGTGTTCATGGGAGACTTGGCTAGGCTTTACTTTTCTCTTGATTTTATTTTTCCAAATTGTAATCCAGAGGCCACTTATTTCAGTTGTTGGAAGAGAAGTGCTGTTAGAATGATATAAAAGGTGAGCCTGTGGTCAAGGGAGGTTATACAGCTGTGTCTTTGGCTGAGTGATTTGACTACCTGGAGATCAGATTGCGACCTCCTCGGGCTAAAGACTCCCTGTGACGTGTTTGTGCGGCGTCTGGCAGAATGGGCTCTGGCGTGTGGTTGGAGTCCTTGCACTCTCTCACAGTAGAAGTTATGAATAATAAGTAAGTGGCAGTTGTGTTGGTTGGCTGCCCTGTGAGATCTTAACTCCTCTTTTATGGATATATATGCTGGAATTTTTTTGGCATCAGCCTCAAAATGAAGTACTTCTGTTTCCTCAAGGAGTTCTGCTTCAGTTGCTTGCAGTATATAAGCCTGAGATCGTACATAGGCTACAGAGAAGCGAGTGTTTGTAAGAGCTGGCAGTGCTGTGATTGCCACTAAACATTAAAAATCAAGGCCTAGATTCATAAATTAGTGCAAAATGTTTTCCATACTTTGTGTTTGCTGCTTATTTTTCTTTGGTATCTAGAACTGTCTATGTTCTGTTACTTCTAATTTTATGCAATTTATAAAAAGACATGCTAAGCCCCAAAGCTATTTGCCCTTGCTTTTTAGCATAACTGGTAAGAAAAATAAGTTCTTATTTGGGTCAGCCTTAAAAACAAAATGAAAAAAGATTATACAAGCAGGCAGGAACTTGAAATGTCATTTCTGCTGATTGAAACTCAGTCACACAGCCTAGCCGACCTCACCTGCGGCTCAGGGTGTATCTTATTTAATGAGAGTCTCTCTGACTATTATTGTCCCTGTTTTTCCATCTCATGCAATTAAACAAACTGAAGCGTATTTAGGAGTTAGGTGCTAATACAGCTTTGACAGACAAGTGAAAGTGTCTTGACCTACGTGGGAATTGCCACGCTGCGCCATCCCCGCGGGCCCCGGCATCCCTCTTGCCCGAGGGCCGCGTCCCGTGCAGGCACCGGAAGGCACAACGACAGCTCTGCCGCCCGATGCGGGCGAACGGTTCCTTGTGCTAGTGCCAGTCTGTTTTAACCGGGTCACTGGTAAACAGGGGGTTGAAAACAAATACTAGCATGAAATGATATATAAAACATTCTTGTTTAGATAATGAAAATTGTACATTTTATCCTCTTTTTGCTTCTTTGCCCTACATTTTTGATCTATGGTAGTGCTTTCACTCAGCCCATGATTACTTTCTGGTGTATCTTTAGTTTGGGATCTTGTCAATTTGGAAGTCTAAATAAATCACAGTATCCGGTTTTCTTTTATGCACTACTTTACTAACCAGTTCAAAGGACTTTAATAGATTCGGGACATGAGTCCATTGTAGAACATTTTCTTTTTTTGTGTGTGTGTATGTAATCTTTTTCCAGGGCTGGTGCTATTTGGGTTTTACCATTTCAAACTCTTTGCTGGGCCTAACTGCAAGGCTCTCTGGTTGAAATTTCCTGCATTGCCCCTAGACTTTAAAAATATATGTGCTTGCAATAATTATTACAGTCTAGTTCACTGAAATGGTGGCTGATTTTTACTGAGAGAGTGCATAACGTGGTAACAGTTCTGTCGTTTTAGGCTTGTCAGCAGTTCAGCCGCGCCGTAGAATTTTTAGACATACTGTTCATTCGGGCAGCTTACTCATTTGTATGCAAGCGGTTTGTTCTTGCACCTCTTCTAACACGTTAGTTGCTGGGAATATTGTCTCCACTAGCAGGAAGGAGGAAGTCGGGATGTATTTCTCCCCAGCACTGCAGCAATGAAAGATGAAGCTTCTTGGAAATATCCTTAGTCTGTCAGTGACTGTCTTAAGCTCAGGTGACACTGTGGAATCTCTGATTTTTTTCTTCTTTTCCAGCTCTGCATTTGAAGAGTCTCATGTTTGTTTTTGTACCTGTACGCTTATTTTGTCTTTGCAAGCTCCTTTGGCAGTTCCTTCTCACATATTGCTTGACTGACAGCCCATTCAGCTGAGTGAATCCGTTTAACCAGTGGAGGAAGAGTATTGGTAGATGCTGCTCCAGAAGACTTGAGATGGGGGGGTTATTCTTTGAACTGTGTGCTCCTGTTTGCTATAGAAATGAGACTCTTGGATAGGTTTATTCTTCTTTAAAAGCAACAGCTACTCCCACCTTTTCCAAAATGGGATACCCACCTAAAACGTAAGAAAAATAATGTCAGCAGTGTGTGGGGAGCTTTTCAAGTCTTTTTTCATTATTCACTGTCATTATTCCACAATATGGGGGAGGAAAAAGAAGTGCTGGGTCATGGCATGAAAATTAAGACAAATTGGGAAATTTTAAAAGGAAAAAAAGAAATTACGGTTTTTGTTCTGACAATTTATAGAATTAAGTAGATGTTGGTGAAGCACAGCACAATATAATGCTTGGAAATAGTTGCTGATGTCGAAAGCCTTAGGCCAGCACGGCAGTACTGGGGGTTAATGGCAGATCCCCCTCAGCAGCACAGGTCCTTCGCTGCGCGCCCGCCACGGCGCTCCCTTACTGCGCCCTGTCTGCTGCCTGAATCGTGCTGCAGCTTTTCCCCCTTTCTTGAGAAGTCAGTGCTAATCGAAATATTTACTCTCCAGGTTAGTATTTCGGCGCTGGGCCTCTGCCTGTGGAACAGCTGCTGGCAGGGGCTGGCGCTCCATCCCCTCTTTCCATTCGGCCTCGTGGCAAAGCGGCAAGTGTGTCCGGCCCGCGGCGCTGCTGACGTGTTTACAGGGGTAGCTCCGCTCCCGCGGCGAGGGGCTGTAAACGGTCACGGTTTAACGGCGCTCTAGCCTTTTGCTAGGAGCCTTTCTGTCTGATTTCTCAGCAGCATTTTAGGATGAGGGAGGCAAAGTGTTTGCCCAGCACCAGTGCAGAGTGCAGGAGGCCTTCACGAGGCAGAAGAATTTAGATATGATGACTTCATTTGTCCTGGACTTTCGGAAGAGAATCCGAAGGTCAAATCTATTTTGAGTCCGAGAAATCTCTTCTTGTCAAATGCCTTATTCTGCGCAGGGCTGGATGCTTTCCGGTGGATGCTGCATAACCTCAGCTCCTGCTGCCCTCAAGGAGGTGCCCAGCATCCTGTTGCCATAGCTTTCTTCCCTTTTTCTTTCTGCGATGTGTGATTTTTTTTTTTTTCGGTTGGTTTTGCCCTGTTTGCTGTCTTTCCAGACAGTAGCGTCGTGACAGATATATTGATAGAGGCTGGAGAGAAAAAGTCACTGCCTGCGTGTTACTTTTCTCTGTTTCTCCTCTTTCCCCCTCCTCTGTTTTGGATGAGCAATAAAGATGTAAAGATGCCATCCAATGTTTGCTTTCCGCTGCAGAGCAGTGCTCAACAGTGCACAGGCCTCAGACCAACCTCCTAATAGTCTCAAGGGTGATTGATTTATGTAACAAGAAAGTGTCCAATTGCCAACTGCCAGAGCAGTTGAAGACAGGATGCCCTGCGGGGCTGGGGGTCGGCTTTGTCATTTTAGGTGCTCGTTCTTTGCTGCAGTCGTAAGTGACAGTAATGGTGCTGTCCCCAACGTTTTCACTGTTCTGGGAGGAAGAAAGATGGAGCAGAATGGAGGTGGGGGCAGAACAGAAAAAGTTAAAATATACAGTACTGGGAAAGATCCCTTTCCAGCTGCTGATACAGCTTTGTCTCTTGAATAGCATGGTGTAAAGGCAGGGGTGTGCTCTAGTTGTGCTATAACGTTCCCGGTGATTTTTGCCATTGACCTTATGCGCCCTGCTGGTGCTTACTGAATGGCAAAACTTAAAAGAAATACATTTTGAACATTGCTCTAAAATTTTCAGGAGTGGTTTCTTTAAAAAAGCATTCAAGTGCAAGACTTCACAGGTCAGCTGCACGCTGCCTCACCTGGTATGCTGCAAGAGGTTTGAGAGGGTGCTGGGAGCTCTTCTTTTGTTTGGAGCCAGTAATTATTCTCGGGATATTTTATTTGTCTTTGTGCACGTTAGATACCCTCCTCATCAAAAATGCAAACACTGCGTGCTGAGTGAGAGCCGTACCAGATAGAATATGTGTGATCTAGAACCTACTGGAAAAGAGCCAAAAACCCCCGCTTTTTATCCTCCCCTTCAACAAAAGAGGCTGCTCAGCCACAGAGGTGCAATATTCACAAGCTTTCAGTAGCGTGACGTAATAGTGAGGTAAGGGCCGTCTGTGTCCCGAGACCACGTCAGCAGCTCCTCTTCTCATTTTAAAAGTGAGCGTGTTGCAGTTGGTTGAGCATTTCATCCCTTAGTTGAATCTAAGTTGTCCCCACAAATGGCTCAGGGGCTGGAGTGAAAGGAGTAAAATCCCCAGAGTAACCTCTGTTAATGCCGTCTCTGCCCTGACCAAGGAGGCAGGTAAACATCTTCCGCATGATTAAATGCCAACCAGGAACAATCTTACTGGTGCTGGCTCAAACTACTTCGTATGCTCTTGTGCTTTGAATAACCTGAAAGCTTTGACATGGTGCGTACTATTAATTGATGCCAAGCTCTGACTAAATAATCTCATTAAAAACACAAGGTAACTGAAGCAAATATTTCCTTTGAAGAAGCCCTATCAGTTAAGTACTCATTTCCTCTTTTAAGTCTTAGATTAAAGGGGCAAAGACAGGTGGTCTGATAAGAGCAAGATAAGGCTTGTTGAGTTAGTTTACCAGCTAATTTGGCAAAAAACCAGAGCCTTGTTTCATGCAGTTTTAAGAGCTTGTATCACTTATTTGTTGTATGAGGGATCAACTGTCCAAGTATCTAGTGTAATTGTGAAACACTTTTGCATGCACATGGTAACTTGATATATTTACATATTTTCCACAAGACGTAATATCACTAAGATAAGATCTCACCTACATGGTACCCGTAATCTCTGATGCTAATTCCGAGCTTCTGTCTAAGTAGGCTTGTCTCTGTTTTAATGACGGGTGAGCCCAAACCAGATGCAGTAGTGATATTTGCCTCTGTATTGGTAGGACTGCACTGGAGCCTGGGTATGTGCAGTGATAATCCAGGGCTCAGCTCTTGTACCAACTCTACCAACCCAGATCCAAAAAAACAGCGTACCTGAGCCTGTCATGCATTTTTTTAAAACAATTGCATGTTGTGTTTTCTTAAAATTAATGCATAAAATGAAGTCATTTTTCTGAGTGTGAAGTTCTGGCTTGTACCCTGGTAGGAGGATTTCCCAAAGAAGAACCCATCCTTTGAATATAGGAGAAGTACAACGATAGCCTATGTTCTCAGGTGTCTTTGCCTGTTCCCTGTAGGGATCTGGTCTTTGAACTTATCTGTGATGTTTAGTGCCAGCCATTTCACAAGTACCTGGGCAGGAGAGTCTCTCTGCAGGCTGAGCACGGCTTTGCCCTTGCTTTCCAGGGGAATGCAATAGCTGCGGGATACCAGTGCAGCTGATGGGAGTAATGAGCAGCTTTACTGTGAGATGAGCAAATCATTTGCCACCCAGGTACAGAAAATGCTTGGCATGACCAGATTTAATGATTAACTGAAATCCTGTCGCCCACTCGTTTTCTCTTCATTTCTCTCCAAAGTCGTTTTCCAAAGTGAAAATTTTCGTTACTTAACCAAGACATTGAACACAACCATGGAGAGGTCAGGAAAACAAACTTGGAAAAGCCCAACCGCAGAACTTTTGTGGCTGTATTTTACCTATCAGGCCCTGTCGTTGCCATTTTGCCCACAGATGTTACAGGAGTGTAATTGCAGTTAATGATAAAAATCTATACAGTAGTGTAAGGGCTAAAGCCTAAGCCTGGAAGGATTCCCATTGGCTTTAATGGGCTTTGGATAAGGCCCTAGGAAAATACACAAGACACTTTACAGAACAGACTAAAATCATGTTTAATTTTTTTTGGCAGACCGCTAGCCTTCCAACCTCTACCCTTTCCCGTTTCCATCCCCTGAAAACCCAGAGGCATTTTGATTCCAAAATATAAAGGTGCCGTGAGGGTCAGCATCCCAGACTGGGCAGCCGTGCCAACGTATAGGGAGGGTAGCTCTGTTGAGACATAATATTTTGCACCATTTTACAAAACACAGAAACAGCCCATTCTTGCTCTAAACTTTATCAAGTGAATGTATAGATTTCTAATTACAGTTAAGGGACTTCCAGCATCCATTGTGACTCATAATGTTAAAGTCTGGAGAGAAAAAATATCTAAATTGTTTCCGATTTGTCTTTCACCTCCTGTTTTAGAGGACTCCCAAGCTTTTCTCTGGAACTTTAGAAGATGGGAACATGAGAGATTACAAGACATCCGTGACTTTTTCCATGAGAAAATAATAATAAACTTTCAGTAATTTAAGGATAAGTTCAAGCTTCCCTCTAGAGACTTGTGCATGTATTTGCAGATGAGATAGTTCTGATGTTTGCTAAGAAAAAAATATCTATCTCACCAAAGGAAAGAATTCATTTGGAGGAATCTCTCCTCCACTGCTGAGACTTAATCGTTGTCTGCGCTAGAGAAACTTTATACGGTGTTCCCAGCATTGCAAATCCCAGTTCTTCTCCACTGGTTTTAGCAGCGATGGGAGCACTGGGGTGGATGCATTTCCCAGGTCCGTTTGCAGCAGTGCGACCATTCCCAGAACAGGCTCTAAGAGCGAGGTTCAGTCTCGCTTAAAATCTAATGGGAATTTTGCTGCTTTCTTCAGTAAGCAGCTCGCGGGCTCGCCCAGGACCGCTGCTGGGCACACCGTGTATCCTGACACGGGCCCGGCTGGAATTGCCTCAAAGTTGTCTGTCGCTCGGGAGCTGGTGGCTGGCAACCGCAGCCCCGGAGGTTAAAAAATCACTAATATCATGCTGTAAAATGTTGCTAGTAAATAGCTTGCTAAGTTTTTCCAGTTTTGCGGCACCAATAATAATGATTGCACCAGCTTCTTTAAGTAACTTGTGTTTCATTAACTTTGTTCATGGCCTGTGATGGAATTAAAAAAAGATTTAAATTGGAAACAGTTTCCTAATCACTTTCCCTTCTCATGTCATTAGCTAAATATAATATTCAGTGGGAATTGTATCTTATTAGTTACTGTGCTTGCTCTAATGTAAAAAAGTAGTGATAACTTACCATTCTTTTAAAGAAATCTACAAAGTAGACAAGTTGAACGTAGTCGAGTATTACCATTACTGTTTAGCTTCATCTGCTGCCTACGATCCTGAGAATTAATATTAGTGACTGTGGTGTTGGAGAGCAGGGCTAGCATCCCTGCTATTTAAGGGACTCGAGCAGTTGTCTGGCATTTGCTGCGTGCTGCCGAGCAGCATCGTCACATCATTTCCCAGTTCATAACGTTGAAGGTGTAGCTTGTCTCTCCGGCATGCCCACTGTACCACACCGCTTATTTTTTCCTTTCCTTTCCCTGTGCTTTCCCTCCCTCCCTCCCTCTCTGGTGTTATGAGCTGAAGTGCAAGAAGAACCTTCACTCTCTTTTTGTAGTTGCTTATACAAGAAAGTTATTTAAGTAATCACTGAAGTCCTGAATCTGTATCCTTCTAGCAGCAGTCTTTTTTAAACATTCCTGGGTTATAAAATGCTTCAAGCCCTCCTCCTTCCCCTGCCCTCATTTTCTTGCGCTTTGCTGGGCTCCAGCAGCACAGAAAGGAGCGTCGCAGAGCTGCTGCTGCCTGCCGTCAGCTTCCCCGCGCTGCCCAGCCTGTTCAGCTGCCCCCGCGCGCCCTCCTGCCGGCTCTGGGCCGGAGCCTCTCCTGCTGCGGAGAGTCTTCCCCGGCAGCGGCAGCACCGCCGCGAGGGTCTTTCTGGCAGCCTGAGCAAGTGACCGCCGAAGGCCGATAGCTCTGCGTGCTCTGCAGGCTCCGCTCAGAGCCGTGGAGGCGGTGAGACTCCTGGTTTGCAGACATTTAAATCCAGCGCTGCATCTGGTTACGGTTTGTGACTGGAAACTGCATTAGCTTTACAACCCAGAAGGAGACAGCTGAGATTTGTGAAAAATACTTCAATTTGTGCAAAAGGTGACAGCGCTCCCAGGAAAGCTCTGTCCTCTCCCTAGCGGACAGGCAAGGGAGTGTTTAGGGCCCTGACACTCTGTTACCCCCTGTATTTTTTTTTTTCCATCACTTTCTGGATGTTCTTTCTGGGCATAAGTGACCCTTTAATGGAATTGTTTTTTCCTGTATCTCATCACGAGAGCTGAGCATTTATCCTCTTGTTTGGAAAAGTTTCTAAATATTCACATAAGCTTCAGCATAATTTATTTTCTTTTGTAGCTTAATAAAAACTTGGGTTTCATTCCGACTCGCTTACTTCAGGGATTTACAGAAGGCCAATGGGGCCGAAACACAGGATTGAACTAAGAGACAAAGGAAAACAAACAACTGTATGAACACCTAGAATTTGCTTGGAATGCAATGATGGAGCTCCAGTGCTGCTTTTTAAAATAAGATGGTAAATTATTAATACTTCAAGGAGGAAATGAATATGGTAGTGGTTCTGCAATGTCTGGCTTGCTCTGAAGTGTAATGTATTTATGCAGGCTTCTTCCTCAGTCCTGTTGAGCTGTTGCAACAGATCTTTGCTCCTGAATTACATGTCTGTCCTGTTCCTCCGAACATAGTGAGGATAGCATTAGCAACCTCCATTATGCTGTTTCCCCTAGGGGTGACTGTGATTTCTGTAGGGTTGCAGTTCACATCGGCCAGGGAGACTAGTCATCTCTCCCTCTGCAGCAGCTCCTCAGGGATTCACTAGGGAAGGTAGTAAAGATCAGAGTTTGAAGGTCTATTCTTTGCAATTTACACTCTTATTTCTCTAAACTGTTCCATAGATGGGACCTGCTTTCTCCTCTAAGGGGTCCTGTGCATGGCTATATGCAGCAGAGGTGGCACTTCCACATCTAGGGATGAAAGTGTCCCAGGACTCCCTGTGCTGTGCTGGTACAGGAGGGCTGGCTTCCGGCAAGGCTCCCCCCATCCTGGGAACCCGGAGGGCAGCAGCGTTGGAGACCGGTCTCACGAAGAGCCTGCTGGGACTTCTCTTTCTCCTGCTGCTCTACTTCAGCACTTCTCGCTCCCAAGGCTAATCCATCTCTTTCAGGCATTTGCTGTCATGCTAATATCTGAGTACGTCCCAAATATTTAAAAAAATATGTTCTTCTTTCCCGGTTATGGAGCAAATTGCCTGATAGGTGTGTGTCTATGTGGAGAGCTTATTACAGGAAGAAATAAATGCATATCCCTTTTAGCTTTGACTGAGGTGAGATCTGTGGTGATGTTCTTTCCTGTGGAATAATTTCCATGGCCTAGACTAGCACCAGAGAATCTTTCTGGAACTTAACAGCATACTAAACCTGCTGGTTGACAGTTTTCTTAATTTGCTGGAGTGTAACGGGTGTGGGAAAGTGATGTTGCAGAAGGAGAAGAGATTTTGTAGGTAACAGTCCTGTGAGGCTTCAGCTATCAGAGCAGAGAGCCTGAACTGGAGTTTGCACTGGGACGTGGTGCTGGGAATTAAACACAAGTATTTATGATGCTGCTGAGTAGGGCTCTGCTCTATTTTTGGTCCGTCTGAACTCTTTGGGATGCACAGCTGAATTTCTAGCTTAAAATCTTGACTTGCAGTGACTCTTCTTGTAGTTAGGAGCATATGACTTGCCAATGAAGGGTCTGTATCTAATAGGACTGAATGTCTCACCTGGTGAAGAGCTGCAGCAAAACAAATGTATTATTTTGCTCCAGCCCCAGTCTGGACAACACTAAATATGGCTGGACTGTGACCGTCTGTAGCACTGAGACACTCAAAAGACTGATTTCATGCCGACTGTGACAGGTTTTGGGGGAGACAGAAAGTTCTTCCCTCTTGTCTGAGTTCACCAGCTGCTCTTCACGTGGAGCCTAGACGGTCATTCGATGCAGTGAAAACAGTGATGCAGAAGTAAAAGTCTCTTAGAAGTTACTGTCACATGAACGTGTTTTGACTCCCCAGTCTCCCAGAAGAGTAAAAGCTTGAAGATTTAGCTCAATTTTCAACATTTATAGGAATAACAGGTGTATAAAAATATTCTAGAAAGGTCTCTTTTTACATCAGTAATTCACAATCCCATAGAAATATGATGGCAATGATAGTGCCAGACTGCCAGAGTATTACTTTTTTTGATGCATGATGGTTGTGTCCTTATCACAACTTCTGTAATTCTTTAAAAGTTAATTTGCAGCAGTAAGGCAGGAAAAGGATAAGATTTGCTATTTTGCTGTTTCTGGCCTGAATGAATGATGATGAAATGAAAATTGGCAAATTTAATTTTAAATTCCTTAAGATTCCCAAACAATCAAATGCATTTTCTACTCCATAAGAATACACTAGAAAGCAAAATAATAGGAGGGGAGATATTTAGCCTTTTTAATTTTTAAAGAGTCTTTTCCTTATAAAAAGTGAAGCACCGTTACTAACAATATTCTAATATTCTATTTGTAGGTATCTCAGCTTAGTTTTACAATGCAGTCTTTCTCACTAAATCAGATCTCTTGCTAAATGCTTACTAAGCCAGGATAAGAAGTTATGTCCCATGCAATGATTGCCACATAATGTAAATCCATACCGTCTAGTAGAAGCTACATTTAGCACATAGGGAGGGCTTTTGTATATACCCCACTTTCTTCGTGCAACAGGAGCTTTTCTACCTTATTAGCCCTTAGAATTATTTCAGATACTTAGAACAATGTATTTGATTTAAAAGATTCTTTATATCAGGCAAAGATGATCCAAAACCAGGTTACTTAGTTTGAGAGACTATCAATCAGCTTCTTAGTAAACAACTGCGTTCCTTAAAACGGAGACGTAACCAGATTTATCTTAAAGCAAACAAAATTAGACAATACAGAGGAGTAGATACAGTAAAAATATTAGTTAATGGTGTTTTGCATTTTAAAACAGTTTTTACTGAGTCATTTACTATAAACATGGCAAACGAGATGCATTCACTCTAAAGGCCCTTCTATTGTGTTTATCAAATAACTGTTATAGTATTTACAATGCTGTATTGACTTGGAAAAAATCTGAAGCTGTTTTGTGTATTTTCCCTCAAGGTTAAAGCTTTGAATCATGGGATAATGTGTGATATCTCTAGGGCTTCTTGAAACAGTTCAAGAACACGCACAAAGGACTGTGGTTTGTGCTATATTTGCACAGAATTTAACATCATGTTCCTTTGGCTTAAGAGCAAAGATGAAGATATCAAGGAAAGTACCCTTTACTTTAGCACCACAGTATACATTTTAACAAAAAAGTGTTTTGCAAGGTGCAAAAGTTAGTCACACGCTATTTTTCTCTGGAGTGATTTTTCTTTAAAACTACTGTATCAACCTTATAAAAGAAATGAAATGCAGTGCACTTCAAAGTAGGATCTTTCAATTCCCAGTTAGAATTAACTTATTAAGCAAGCTATTTACAGGTTGTTTATACTATGGAAGTTACAGTATTTAAACTGAAAATCTCACATTTAAAAAGTAAAGGTTAAAAAGAAGTATCTTGATCATTTGAAAGAAAAGCTTGAGAAAGTTAAAATCATCAATATATTTTGGCAAAATGAGTTTCTTGCTTTTCAGCTGGCATGTCCCATGAAAAGCAGCGAAGTTCTAGCGTGCGAATTGTGCTCCCTCAGATTAATTATGATTTCTTGTTAGCTGCTGTATAGAGGTTATACAAGCCAGCTCATATTTCCATTAAGAAGTAAGTTAAACTTGTGCTATGTAGTTTTACGGCACCATTTGATAGCCTTCACGAAAGGGGATGCATCTGCTGAAGTGGCCAGTATTTACACTGGAATTGTGCAGCGGCTTCCAGTTGTTCCAGGTCAGACATGACACAATACCCAGGCGGATTTGTGCTGGTTGGTTTTGTGTGCAGCTGTAATCTCTCACAAAAACCAAAGTTTACATTTGTAAGAATATCCCTTCTTTTAAGGTCTAGGACCATGTAATTAGCTGAGGGAAATCATCACAGTTCTTACGTCCCCTAATATTTTCCTTTGCTTATCCTTTCTTTAACGTTTGCTGTCAAGATTAATGCATTTATTATTTTGTTACTTACTGCTTCCTGAGTTATTGTCTCCGAGTGGTTTCTGTATGTATAAATATGCCAGTTCCAGAGCCCTTGGGTATTCCTGTATCCAAATACCTCAGTCTTTAACGTATTTCTCCTCGGAGCCACCCACAGAGCTATTGCTCAGGCATAGAGGGAATAAACAACTTGACCGGGGTCACACAAAAACTCTGTGGTAGACCAAGAACTTGAACCCTGGCTTCCTCAGTTCCCTGACTACTCTTTTTCTTACTTTTTTAAGCTCGCTATTCTTACTAGGAAAAACAAATGTGCTTCACTGAATGCTTGTTTACTTGTTGGGGTGGCATATGTTTTATAAAAAAGGATGTTAGCTTATATTCCATACCCCTGACGTCTGTGAAAGGTATTTGTATCATCAGTGAAGGGTTTGGAAGCTAAACATGAGTTGGGGCTCACAACCAAGCAGTTTCATGCCGTCTTGGTTCCTGGATGCGCAAATGTAGCTGTAACACATTTTGAAGTGCTCAGTGTTAGAGGTTGTTTGCATGATGTTCTGCTTCAGAGGCAGGATGTGTCTCAGTGCGGTATGCCAGACTTCATCCATATTTTGCTGTCATTCTGGAGTTCGTCAGGAAGCCAAGGGGTGTCAGTATGTTGAGTGACCAATGGGTAGATGGAAGGTTCCCTTTCATCTTTCTGGCTTCAGCATGCTTCATTTGGCCTCCTGACACTTGTAACATTGTTTCTATCTGGATTTAAATTCTTTCCTGTGCAGAAAGTGTGGTATTTTATGACTTGAAAACAAAGGCTAATTTGGACATCTGTGTTTCTAATGTGTATAATTTGATGCCTATTTATCCTTCACTTGAGTAAAATATGAGGTGCTAGGTTTGATCTCTTTGTTGTCTTTTTACAAAGTTGTCTGTGAGCATATTTTCAGTGTCTTTAATGTGCATGTGGGACAGCTTGATATTACTTACTGATTCTACACTTGCTTTATAGCCTTATTCAAATATTGCCTGAGCTGTTTTCCAGAGATTTTTTGAAGGGTTTATGAAAGCTTAATAGTGCTGTAGTCTCTCTATACATGAATGACTGGATGGAACCTATTATGATTCATTCTTCTAGAGGTATTTTTGAAGTTAGCACATTACAAACTCTTCATTTATGAGCTGCTGCTAGTTCTTCAGCATGCTGCATCATGCTTATTATCTTGCACATTTTACTGCTTTGCTGTGCATAACCTTTGTTGGTTCTGTTTGGCACTGGATCGATCATACGGTTTTAATCTCTGCTTTGCTTGTTTCCCTGTTTGAGCTGTCCCTGTAGCAGTTTGTTAGTTTTGAAAGGGGACTCATCCACTGAACATTATTTTTCTGTCATGAAATAAAGTGCAGAAAAAAGTCCATATATGCTTTTGAGGGCAAACCTTCAGCCGTGGTGAAGTGTCATTGCTCCATTGACTGCGGCAGAGCAAGTGCAGTTTGGAGCAGCTGCAGCTGTCCTGGTGAAATGCAGAGCTGGTCTTTTATTCACCTTTGCAGCTTCAGTTTTCATCCATGCCTTTGGAAGTAAGCAAGACTTGCTAGTGAAATCGTAGTCTGGTTAACAAACAGAAGGTGTAAGTTGCTGGAAAAAGACAATAGGCTGAGCTTCCAGACTAGCTGTATTTCTTCCTGACACTAGTGAGTCTTGCTCAGGCCTTTTTCCATTGCTTTGGCTTTCTGTGGTCACTTCATGTAAAGGAGCATCAAATTGGATAATATTTACCAAATGAAATAATACTTTATGGTATAAACTGAAAATGAGGAGCTAATTTTAAACTGAAGCTATTAAATTATATCCTCTCTGTTCCCAGCGATATAGTCAGCTTCAGGGGTGGTGATACTCATTCGGTCAGGAGGTAGAGCTGTCTCATGGACCCCTCTGGTATCATGCCACTTCTACCTGAGCAAAAAGCCACAGCAGCATTGTGCCACTAATAAATATTTGAGATGCATATTTTTGGTATAGTTACACTAATAAAAATACCTCCACAATCCCAGTTTCTTTGGGGAACTGTGTAACTGCATTAGTGATTGCCTTTTACATAGCAACTTTATTTTTTCTTTTTAGCTGCTTGTATGGGCTAATGTAATACTTGCACTCCCAATTGGATTCAATGTATTCATCTTCAAGAGACTCCTCAGGCTTTTTCTTTTTTTGTTCCAACCTTTTCTTCCCTCTGTATGTTGAAGTCATGCTCAAGAAGCAAACGGCAAGATGCAATTCTTATGTTGGAGAGTATAGAAGTTAATATAGGCAAATACAGATTAGTAAAGGCAAAATCAAACCATGAAGAAATACTTCAAGGCAGGATTAGAGTATTGGTGGTTAATGAGTGAAAAGCAAAGGGAGAAAAAAAGAGTTCGTGGATGAAGTGACCTGCTGGTGAGGTTGAGAGGAAAAGGTGCCTGAAGGAGAAGTGAGAAACTTGCAGGTGTGAGGGAAGGTACAAAGCTGAGAAATAATAGTGGGGGCAGCGGACTGGGGAGAAGGGGAAGGGGAGCGAAGATGTAGACGGTGTGTAAACCACGGAGTTTTATAACTAAGGAAGAAGCATTCTGAGTTTGCAGTAATGACAGGAAGCCACTGGAGAGATTCAGAAGGGAATTTTAGCAGCTCGCTTCTGGGTGGAGTGGAGCAGACGAGTCTGGAGGTAGGGAAGTTGGATGAAGAAAAGCTGGGACAAGGAAGGTGACCGAGCAGTGGTTATGAGTTCTAGCAGTAAGGGAAAGGCAGAGCTTGGGGCTGTTGGAGAGAAAGGAGAGACAGGACGTATTCAAACACTGAATTTAGTTGTACAAATTGTTTGTAAAACTGATATGGTGAACACTTGTAAGTTTTGCTTTTATCTTCAAAACAAACTGTTTTAAAGCAGGGTCCTGGCTTAGATATTCAAGCTAATTTTTTTTAAATTAATTCTACCATTTTCAAATAAAATCCAACAAAAGTGCAGAATGACTGAAAACTTTTTCTCAGAAGGTAAAGTAATACATATATTAAAGAACTGTCTGTAGTTTGTTTCCCTTGTAGACAATTGTGTAAGTCAGAATTATGTAGTATCTAGTACTTAGATTCAAAATTCAGATGGTCAGCCTAGAAAATGGGCAGCGTTGTCCATCAACTTAGTAAAACCAAGTACAGAAACTAACTCAGGTTTCTCTCCTGTTGGCCAGAGGAGCTGGGATACTTCCTGCAGGTGAAACCCTTCAGTTTAGAGGGAGGAAAGAGTGCCAAGTGCTACAGTGAACCTCATGAGCTGGAAGCATAAGGAGCATATGGAAAAATATAGCACCTTGCAAAACCAGTGGATTGCAACTCCTCAGCAGATGTTTTGATGAGCTTAGAATGGAGGAAGGATGGGAAGACGTCTTGGTTCAAAGGCAGTGATAGTACATTCAATATGTATTCCCAGGAAAAGGAAAAGGTGGCTGAATTAATCAAATATATCAGATAAATATACTTTGAAAGGTATCTTGAGGTCAATAACCAGACAAACAGTTTTTCTGAATTCTGCACTGCTGCAAAAGACACTCTCCTTAGAGTCCATAAGAAGTCAATGTCAGCAGGGCCTGGTGCAACATGCTTTGCTGAAATACTAAGGCACAACTTCCCAAAATTATTTTCGGGAGTCCAGCATTTTTTGGTGCATGTTTTTCTGAAGTGCAGAACATCTCAGAGCTTTCACAGGCTTTGGATGCATAGTCAGCACTTCTGAAGGTCAAAGAACATCCAAAACTTCAAGGTGCAATAAATGGTGGAAATGTTTGACCTGTGTTTTCTCCATAACTATCAGGCTGTTTCCCAAAGCTCAAGAGAGTATTATTACTTAGGTTGGTTAGATACAATTTAAGCAAACCTATCACTTCTCATCCTGTGCTTCTTTTTGGACTACGGCTGGGTGTGGTCTTGGGTAGTGGAGGAAAAGAATACTTTTTTTTTTTTTTGTCTACCCCTCCATTTTATTTCAATAACTAATCCTGTAAGCCGATCTGATTCCCTTGTTGCTGTTGTTCCTCTACTAGAAAGTTACATGAGAGTCTACAGCTTTTGGGAACATGCATGGATAAACTGGGGGAATATCTAAATTTGTAGATTTTGAGATTGAGATTTTGAGATGCTTAATCCCAAAGGTCTCTGTCTCCATCTGTTGGAATGAGAAGGGCATAGCCCCAATGGCTGCTCATTTGAAGATTCACCACAGTGAAATTATAATTTCAATTTAACAAATGGATATTAAGCAGGTGGATCCACGACTTTGTCTCACCAACATTAGCAACAGTAGTGACTTGACATTATTTTGCTGTACCCTAAGGGCAGAAAGTTTATTTTCACTGGAAAATAACAATTATGGCAAGGTGCTCAAGCATAGACACTGCTTCCTTAAAAACAGGCTGAGGTACTTAGATAAATGCATGGTACTAATCACTTAGGATCCAGTCCAACTCCCTTTGAAATGAGAGGGACTACTGTCCAACCTCAATAAGATACAGAATTGGGCCTTAGAAACAGGTGGAGTTTCTATCCTGTTGCAGCCAGACTACAGGCATTATATTCCTACCATTGGGTTGAGCGTAAAGAGAAGAGCATTGAAAAACCTCCTTTAAGTTCCATGTCAGAAGTTGGTTATTCACAACTTTCCTCCTCCAAGGTATTTCTCTCCCTGCCTCTAAAGCTCTTTTACTGGAGAATTCCTTCCACCTCCCTTTACATTTAAGAGGAGTTATGCTATAGACACCATAAGGAGTTAACAGGAACTGGGCAATCTCCCCGCAGTGTCTGCATGTCCCCGGAGGCCTGCTCTGTGCAAGAGTTCCACCTCTAAACTTGCATCATGTCTTCAGCAGGAAAGAGGAGACACAGCGTGCTACACTGGTATGGAAGGGAGTTTGGTATGTCAGTTCATTGGGACCTTATTCTGTGATCTGGATAGAAATTGTTTATAAATGTTAACAGAAAATGTAATAATTTTCTGCTCATATGATGAGGGGAGAATACTATTTATAAATACTGGGACAGGTTCTTCTCAGTTAGTGATACTGATAGAATTACATCCATGTACAAGTCAAAGAAAGGGAGAGAAGAACTAAGCTCAGTCAGTTTTCAGATATTCTAATATCACACTCTGATACTCAAAACTATCCAATGATAAAAAGGATTTCAGTAAATGCTTGAAATCAAACATTATTCTGATGGAGAGGATTAAGGAACAGGTTTTGACAGCTTCCCAAAATGCATATGGGCACCAAGTAAGATTTTTCAGAAATACCTATCTCAAACAAGAGTGATTGCTTGGATGCTTTGAGAAATTATGCGAGTCACGTCTCAGTCTTTATGTGCTTAAATGAATACGTACAGATATTGTCCCTGTATTTGTACAGTAGGAAAATTTCAGTCTAGTTATTATTTGATGATGAACCTACCCTGAAATCACCTATGCTGGTCATTGAACCCAGTATCAGTAGAAAGACAGGAATTTCAGAGTTTAGTAGGCTAAAGCCAATTTCTTCCTTCTGAGTGTTATTTTTTGTTGAAACTTTTTCCCTCCTGTAGCAGAACTTGCTGCCCAATGGCAGCAGATGCACAGTGGGACCTGGGAGGTGAATGGCCATTTCGGGAAGTAACTTGTTCCTTGCAGTAGATCCTGGCTCCTCAGACCTGCCTCTTTGTGCGCGGCAGAGAATCGCACTGGTGTGGCACAGCAGCAGCCTTTGCAGACAGCTTCGGCATTCCTGCCTCCTGGGTATGAGGGATCATTTAAGGATTGTCATCACTTGGATTCATCTTCTTTTTGACTTGTTGCATTTGGCTTTAATAGTACAAAAGAGGATATGATATGCTTGGGCTGGTGAGCACCCTGATATGCTTTTGATATAGGAGGCAGACTTTGCCCATGTCCATCGTCATTCCTTTCAGCCTTTAAAGAGGTCAAGGCCAGGGAGCAGTGAGCACTGCTCTGACTTTGTGCCCAGCCCCTTGTCTCAGACTTATTAACATTTGGGGAAGAACCTGCCCCAATGGGTGTCATGTGAAATGTTAAAAGTGTTCAGTATTATATTGAACAGTTACCCAACACTTCTTTGTTACAGGATATTGTAAGCTTCTCATCCTGTCTCAGTCTGAGTTTTAGAATTCATCCATCAGAATTTACCTGGGGACTGGTTTATTTTGGTCTTTCATGGATATAAAAGTAGACTGAGATTTGAACATTGGCTCTGGAAAGGACAATGTTCCCTTTGCTGCATATTTGGAACTTTGTTTAGTAGGGTTTTAATTTGGTGCTCGTTAGGTTAATTAGCCCTCTGCCTTTGGTTAAGCCACTCAATACATATAAGCTCGTATCACTTCAAAGGAAGGTTTTATTTCTGTTAGCAAATGAACTCTAGGCTTTCAGACTTACTAACAGGTTATTCAAGAATAGGATGCCCACCTTAAGTAAATTGTTTGCAAATTGCAGTCTATGAAACCAGTGTGTCACTATTTGAGATTCTGGAGGCAGTGGAATGGGCAGCTGAAAGCTCCCGTCTCTTTTGGCCGTGGCGCGGTTGGTAGAACATTGTTTGCATCGCTGTCTGAAGAAGTGCTTTGGTTTGATAGATCTGTGTATTCAGTCACACAAAATACAGCCTGTCAGTGTAGTAGACAGCAGGCTTCCACCATTTCAAACTTGTGTCTACATTGAAGCTGCCTCAGTTCTTCTTCAGAGGAGGGACTATTTTTTCTGGGCTGACTTTATGCTTGATGGTATTTTTATTCCTCATATAGATTTCAAAACAAAACAAAGTTGTTGTTGCTTAGTTACCACTCTGGAGTGATGTTCTCTCACCATTTTGCAACTCTGAAATCTTAATGTTGCATTTTTCACTTGTTACAGTCTATTTTTACTGGCTGGTGTTTTATGCAGACGCTCTTGGAACCGTCTCCCCCGCAGGAGCAGGCCGCCCCGCGCCGCTGGGTTAGATCTGTAGCAGGGAGCATGGCGGGGGCTGGCAAGGGTCTCCCATCACGAACCCTATGGTAATACACACATGAGTTTACTGTAGGCTCAGGGATGATGCTTACTGTGATGAAATTCCTTGTTTGGGGTGCAAGGGTCTATATTTCTTTGCCGTTACCCTGTGACTCTGTGTTAAGAATAGATTCGTTTTGGATGAGGAGAAGTAACAGAAAGCAGAATATCTGACTCGATCCTCCTCAAGATTTTTGGCTCAGAAGCTATAAATCGGCATTTTGAAAATTCACGATACCTCAGAGCACAGCAAATTGGAGCTCGCTTGACCATTTACACAGTGAGAAACGAAATCTGAAGAGAAAACCTATTTCCATTGAGAGAAACGAGGCATGCGTAGTGCCCGCAGCTTGTGCTTCTGCCCTTCCCAGGCAGCACTGGCAGCTAAGGGGAGAGAGGAGGTTGCCTTAATGGAGAGTATCCTTGCAGAGTAAACTCTCCATGTGCTTAGAGCGGAGAGTTCGTTTGCCTCTTAGTCACTGCTTAAGAGTTGTACCAAAATGAGGAAAATATCTGGCTAAGAAGTGCTACATGTTGGTTACTCTGACCTAGAGGGGAGAGCTCCCCACAGCTCCTACAAGCAGAGTCAGTCCGGGGCTGCGTGTGCTTGTGCTTCGGCCCCAGAGTTGTCTCCTCTGTCCCCTGCCCTCCTCCCTCCCGGGTGTCCCATGCAGCTGCCAGCCATGTCTGCAGAGCTCGCCCGATACCCTCAGCTGCAGCCCGCTTGCTGTGCTAGGTACGCCTGACAGATTGGGGCACGTTGCTATCGACCGCAACAATGCTTAATTTACAACCTTTACCCACAACACTTTCTGGCATCGTTAGAGGAATCAGAGTCTGTTTCCATAAAGCTTGCTGCTTGACAGCCTCTACAGTGCGTGAGTAATATGGCGGTGGCAGGAATTCACAAGTAGCTGCCCGAGTCCTCTGTGTCTCTGCTCGTGTCCCTGCCACGTGCCCCAGAGGCTGCGTGTCTTTCTAAACCTGACCTGCTTCCCATTAAAAATTTTTCTCTGTAACGTATATTTTGAGCTCACAGAGGGAACTGTGCAACTTGGATAACTAAATGGTTGAATGAAAGCTGCAGACTTTCAAACATCAGTTTAGATCCAGCTGTGCTGCAAAGTCACGGTCATCTCCTGGCTAGTTAGAGCAATGTATGATACGGCAGCGGACTCGGAGCAGTTCCTAGAAGGCCGGTTACCCCCACCAGCCTGCTGGCTGTGTGCTGGGAGCCTCAGCAGAGGGGACACGGCTGAACACGCAGGGGAATAAAAGACCTGCTCATCCCTAGAGCTGGTCCCTCTTGGGGCAGGGTGGGGGCGTTTTGCCAGGGCTGTGCTGGGGAGCTTGCGCTGCCAAGCGCCGTTTTGTACTTGACCAAAAAAGCTAACCCCTAGTCTGGAAACGTATACGAGTACCCTGTTCCCTGTCAGTATATGGAAGGGATCTATCCTGTGGCTTCAGTGCATCCTCACCCACACCCAGAGGAGCGTGACATTATCGGAACCTATTTGAAGTGCGTGTAATAATCTATATATAATCTGGTTTGTCCCCTTTGACTCTGCTTTCACACATCAAAAAAGAGCTGGCACAGCTAGAGGAGCCAGTCGCTCTGCCCGGAGCGAAGGGCAGTCCCACCCCGCCGCGGGAGCCAGGCGCCTCCGGCTCTTGCCTCCCCTTTGCAGTAGCAGCGCCAGCATTTCTCCCCTCCCCTCCCCTCCCCCGGCCGAAGCCTAGATTTCAGTGAATCAAAGCTATAGAGTAGAATTGAGCCAGAGCCAAGGAAAGGCTCTGGCTGCAATCCACCAGCTAAAAATGAGCAAAGCTTTTGAGCCTGACTGGACTCTCTCAAAAAACAAACAAACAAACAAAAATCCTTCCCCAAATCCTTCTTTTCTTTTTTTCCTTCTTTTTTGTAATTGTTCTTTGCTTTTTCGACTGTTTTCCAGATTTTTCTCTCTGTTCCCCTTGCTGATTATATATATGAATGTATCTCTTGCTGCATATATATTTTAGATGTTTTCAGTCAGTCGTGGAAAGTGTTCCTTTTTGTGGTGTTTTCATTGAGACAATCAGGGGCAAAGTTCTTGTGGCAGTGCCAGGTCTAATACCACAGGAAGAGCTGTGTCCGCTGGAAATACCGCAGCGAGTACAGAACCCACAGTATTTTCTAAAAACATAAAATGGTTTTGAAAGCAAGTCAAATACTGCAAAGTCAGCTCAGATTATCATTTTGTCTTGAATTGTTTATTTGGCTTTGTTTTGTTTTTTAAAGGGGTGCTGGGGAACATTGCTTAAGTTGAATCTGGTATTGCCACTGTGTCCTTCCAGTTAGAAGTGCTGCCGTAAAGTAATGGAAATGTCATGATTGCATCATTTAGAGTCCTTTAGAGATGCACAGTTCAGTCAACAGTCAGGGAGCTGGTCTACCATGAGTTTTTGTTGACACTGTGTCTTTTTGTTTTCATGGTCTTTACGTTCCCGTAGCGTTCTGGAGTGGAGCTATGGCCCTGAGTTCTGCAAAGTTATATCTGTGAATGAGTCCTACCGAGATAAAGTCTGCTACTCAGTGCATAAGTGTTTGCAGGATCTAGGGCCCCAGTCTGCATAAAAACAAAAACAAAAAACCTCACATTAGTAAATAACATTAGAAGGGGCTGATGAATCTTTGGCATTCAAATGAAGGCGGTTCAACCCAATCGTTGGCATAGCATGGGAACGTTTTCATTTTCCTACTCCACTTTGAGTTTGGGAAGCACTAAATTGATCTTTTTATTAATCAGGGCTATTCAAGACCACAAACAAACAATTGGATAAACTGTTTCTTCATAAAAGTCTATATCACAAGAAGTGATCTTAAGAATGAAGAAGTTGGAATACACAGGGAAGCAAGCATTGAATGCTGAGGCTTAGAAGTACATCCTCATGTTCATGGAACAGCTTTCTTTTGCAATGAGAACAGCCAACTCAGTGTATTATTAAGTAAATGATTTCCTAGTGACAATGAGTTAATAGTGGTTGTTGTGCAAAGGATAACAGATGGCCCCTGGAGCAAATACCCTCCTGGGTCTCAGCTGATGTTGTAAACTGTAAGAATACTGCGCAAGTGGGTTGTGAATGGTACGAAGCCAGGAGTCTTGAGTTTTGTCTTGGGACAATTCTTGTTATTGCAATACAATATTGCCATATAACCGTACTCTTACACTCAAGCTTAGGGAGGTAGCTTCAGCTACTTAGTGTTAGATGTCAGTTTAAAAGTTTTTACTAACTTTACTGGTGCTAAATTTTATAGTTGCTGAATTATAGCCCGTGTTAGCTCTGTTGTTCTTTGCCTGTGCTTTGGATATCATTGTGTGCAGGAACATGCCATTAGAGCTGCTCTGCATGTTAAGAAGCCTCCTTTCGTAGCCTGGAAGAAATCTTCTAAAGGCTAGTATTGTCTTTTAAGGATCTATTATCCTCACCCATTAAAGAAATGAAGAAGAAGGGAAATTTTACACAGCTGGTTGTACAGCATTTCAAAGGCATGGTCTGTTTGAGGGGAGAACTTGGTAGCCTTGTGGGGAAAAGTCAAACCCAGTAATATTAGTAGCATGGTTGTCACAAGACTTGCAGGGAAATCTGGGTGCAGCTCCCTGGCTGGGATATTTGTACAGAGAAACAATTCTTTTCCTCTTTGTCTTTAATGTGTCAGCATGACCCGCTCGGTGCCAGTGGCTCCCTGGAGCTTGTCATGCATCCCTGGCTGTCCCCAAGAGTTACCTCATATGAATCTGAAGTCATATCTGCTCAGTGGAGCATTGCCCTGTGATGGGACTGCACCTGAGATCCTGCAAATTTCCAAGGGCCGTTGCTGTAATTGTGGCTCTTCTTAGGGTCTGAGATAACTGAGGCCCTTAGTCTCTCCCAAACTTCAGAGGAGCTCAGCCATGCTGCTCATGCAAAGGGCATCTGTAGCACAGCGGGACAGGGCTGTTCCTCTCGGCCATCTCTGGCCACTTCTGTGCTTGTTTGTCCTTGAAGGAAGGGTCTATTTGTCCCTTTAATATTGTGCTAAAATCCTATTTATCTGCCATGTATTATCTCCGTCCTTTCTTTCCCATAATCACTGATGAGCAAGACGTGTGTGTACTTGCAGATTCCTACCTCCTAATTAGCTTATTCCTAATGCTCAGTTGATTCACTGTCGTAATCCAGTTTTCTGTGACCTCACAGCCCTCTCGTGTCTCTTCCATCCGGCTGACACCACGCAGTCAGCTCCAGACAAAAGCACACCAACAATCCCGTTTCTAAAAATTCACTTATTACAGGTTTAAAGTTGACACATGTCAGCACTAAGCAAAGCCCTCATCTTTTCCCAACCCACAGTAAATTTGACACTTCTCGTTCAAGCCAGCTCAGTCCACCCCTTGGGGAGACTGGGAAAACAGCTTGCTGGGAGCCCCTGAGGTCAACAAAACAGGCTCTGTTGGACAAATTAAATATCATAGCAGAAGCTTTCAGAATCTATATGGTTTAACAGCCGATCACGTGCAGTAGACAGCAAGAGTCTGAGTGTGAGATATAAACGAGGCATTTTTTGTGCAGCTTTCTTCAGATCCCTGAGATACTTAGTTACTTATTGCTTTATAGGATTTTCTAAATAATTCTGTAAAAATGAGGCAAAGGTAACAATCAAAATCAAGATAGTAGACAACCAGGTATGGAAGTCACAGATAGCGAATATAACCCCAATAGGCCAACTCCCCTCTTAGTCTTCATGTTGTTTATATGCTGCATGCCACTTTCTGCCAAAGTAAAGATTCCTGTCATCTTGGTGGCTTTCTTTGATGTCCAGAAGAGCAGATGCCTTGTACATATGGAAGAATCTGGAAAAATCTGTGTTCTGCCACATCCGAATGTCGTGTTTCCCTGAGACAGACTTCTTCAGAGTCAGCTCTTTCAGGATTTTAGTGCTGTCTGCGGATAAGTATAAAACAGCCTTTTCCATGTAGCAAACCTTGGTGTTGATAACGAGCTGTGAAACATTCAGGGAGGAAGTTCTTGGTTTTGAGCCTAGAGAGGGCACAAATGCCGTAGCCTTTTCTAGGTTAAAGGAATCATAATCTGTTGCAACTACTGATGTAGAAACGTAAGTTTTACGTTGCTTCGTGCACACAGCTAAACCAGCGCAGCGGGCTGTTGCCTAAGATAGAGGCTTTAGACGCCGTCAGGCACGGGGATTACCGACTGCGGGCCGGTCTCGTTGAAAGGGATGACAGGCCTCTGACGCTTGTGGCAGCGTCACTGTCCGGCGGGTCAGGAAGGGGGAGCGGGCTCCATTGCAAGGGAAAATCCCTACTTGACTCTGGTAGATCCTTCTGCCTGAGCTCATCTGGGCCCTGCCCCGAGTATGAAAAAACCCCTGAACTGGAGTCCTCCCTGGTTGTAGTGCTGGGGCTGAACAACAAATGCATTCAAAATTTTAAGACAGTAAAATGCTACAGGCTTCTGGGAGAGTCACCTCTTCCTTGTTTCACCAGCTCGCTGCACCCTCGTGCTGGGGCCAGGCAGCCACCCTCGTGCTGGGGCCAGGCAGCCACCCTCGTGCTGGGGCCAGGCAGCCACCCTCGTGCTGGGGCCGGGGCAGCTCCGAGGCCTGCCCTCGCCCGCTGAGCTGTGGGCAGCCATGCGACAGGCTCACAGCCCTCCTGCACCGTCTGGAGTTGTTTCTAGCCTGGCTGGGGCCTCTGCCCATCTCTGCCTAATGGAAACAAGAGGATGAGTTGTCTGGGAAGGGGAATGAAAAAATAGGGCAGGAAGTGTGGGGAGGGAGATGAGACAGTGAGAGTGAGGGAGGAAAACATGAGAAGAGGAAGAAGACTGAAATATGAGGCAGCAAGGAGAGAAAAAAGCAGGCAGTGAGGAAAAGAGGAAACAAAAGCACAGCAAACCTCAGCAGGAGCGGCCGCTTCCTCCTCTGCCCTGCCCCTGCCTACCGAGCTCTCCCGTGGACGGCTCCCCGTGAGCTCCGTCCCCCGGGATGTGGCACCTGACTTGTTCTCCTAGCAGCATCCTGCCACCGTGGGGCCTTCCCCTCCCTGCCCGCCGCGTGGGCTGGTGGCTGCGGCTCGCGAGCCCTGCGGGACAGCTGGGGCAGCTCCTGCATGCTTTCTGGAAGGACTGGTCCTTCACAGCATTGAGTCCTTGTTTCATAGTCTTGGGTCTCCTTCAAGGGGAGGTTCAGGTTCGTGTGTTTATTGTTTTCTGGGGTGAACAATGCAAAGTTTAGTTGATAAAGCAAAGGCAGGGGGAGGGGAAGGGAGAAATCCCAGCTGTCAAATGTATCGTTTGGAGCTGTAGGCACAAACATATGCTTGGAGGGCAAGCTGAGAGCAGCACTGATTGCAGTAAGTTTAGACAAGGTGTGAAGGGGGTTCAAGGACCAGGATTCTCAGTATGGTGAATGGGGTTTGTAGCACTAAAGGATTTTGCATATGGTTCGAAGGTCCATGGATACTGGAGCTCCTGACAGGCCTATGCGCTTGTGTTAGGCTCCTCCCGTTACTCTGCTGGCCTGGCAAACAGTTTGGGCAACACGGACTTTGCTTAGGTTACAACCGAGCTAGAAAGGAACCAGTCTAAAGCCCTTCTCCCCCCCGCCCCCCCAATTTATGATCCACTACCTATTGCTTTCCTCTTCTCAACAGACCTTGCTAGTCTATGGATTTTACTGCCCAACTTCAAAGCTGGACCCCACATCTTATGACTCCTGTTTTGCTTGTGCCCTTTTTGTTGGGAAATTTATGGCTATATGCACTGTGATATCTGCAGTGCAAAACCTTTTTGCTAGTGGGAGAGTTAGACACTGCTGTGTGCATGCCTTTGCACTGAGTGCCTTGTGCCAATTAAATCTACCAGCATGTTAAGAAAAATGTCTTTCAAAGTAAAATTCAGTAGCAAACTCCCTCTTACTTCCTGCTCATTAAAAATAATCTAATAGTCAATTAAAAGCTTGGCCCAATAATAACTTAATAATCTTTGTAAGACTGCAACATGGTGTTCAAGCTGTATTTTGCCAGAGGCCATTAACTGGATGTGTGTTCCTGACCAAAGAAGGAGGAGAAGAGTCATGGACACTATGAAGCTTTCCTTGTACCCTAGAGACTCTAGTTTATTCCTTACACTGCAATAGAAGAAATTTTTATCTTCTTCTGTAAATTAGTTCTCATCCCTAAACTGGAAAACCTGTTTTTTCTGAATGCACTTGCTATTTGGGTGGCATGATGCTTCAGGCTGGTGAGAGTTCCTTGTAAAGTAAGACATGAGAGATGACGTTAACCTGGCTCACTTATTTTGACTGAAGTCACTGGAGAGGCTGCATTGCTCAAAACTTTACTGAGAAAGAAAGAGTAGCACTAACTGTACATATGCCTGAGAGTCATCTTCCTTTTCTGCCAGAAGGGGAAGTTGTTAATTGGTTACAGGAGTTGAGAGGCAGTCATTTTTCAGAGAGGAGCAAAGGAATGAGTCAAGACAAGTAATTGGCAGAGATGCTCTGGCCAGCACCGTGCCCCCCTGGGATGGCTGCTGCCTCCAGGTCTCCTAAGGGCTCCAGCCTTGAATGGCCTGTAGCCTCTCCTGTATTGCAAAAAGTAGAGATGGAGAACAAAAAGGTTCCTCTCTCAATTGTCCATGGTCTAAGTGACACAATGCCATGAGAAATCCCCCTTTAACCTTGCTTGACAAGTGAAAAACAGTATTTATACAGCTTAGTAATATAGACATGTTTGTTCCATAGTAAAACTAGACATTTTGGTACTTTTGTCCTATTAACAAATGGGCGCCTTTGATCTTGTAACACCGTTTGATAAGGTTAATATGACCAAATTAATGTACTTGCACAGAAAGAATGGCATTGATGAGTATTCTTGCCAAAGAGATTGTATCATTTGCTTAGCTGCTTTGTGGCCCAGATAATGAACCATCTTAACAGCTATCACAGAAAGAGCACCAGAACACAAGACACTAAAGAGGAACACAAAAGTTCTGAAATTGCATCTTTTGAACACCTTAAACTGCCACATCCTTGCCTGGACTGTTATCAGCTGAAGTCACAAATGCTTTTGCATTCTGAAGTCCTTGAAAGTCTTTTTTTCCTCCTACTTCACTGCCAAAACCGAGCCCAACTTCTCTTTCAAAAATTGATAAACTTACAAATGCCTGAAACAGAAGAGAGCTGTAGTACCTTGTATTGCTGATATGTTCACAGTGGGCCACTGTAACAGAAGATTGCTATGTTTGATCTCAGATGAAAAGTACAGTTTTCAAACCTGGGTGCTGATGGAAGAGCTTCTAAGTCTGCAGTTGGGCACCTAGGATAAAATATTAAAAGGGAATAAGATAAGACTTTAATGTGGCAATAACTCCAGGATGGATGATGTGATTTTGAAAAGAGACTTCAGTATTTGTGAAAATTTTTACCTAGAAATACTTCAGTTGTATTTCTACAGGTGCTGAATTATCCCAGTGTCGCTGAGCATGTTAACTGCACTGAGGACAGTGGAGCACTGTTTCATCTTTGAAATGTCATTTGGATGAAATTTGAAAGCTGGCTTTCAATTTGGCTTTATAGAACCTGTAGACAGAATCAAGTGAAGCTTTGCTTGTTGAAGGATGGTGCCAAATTCATTGATTTCTGTAGAATGTTTCATTAAGGTGAATTTTGTCTTTAGTCAGGGCAGTGTTAAGGAGAACTATTCGAGTGTGAACCGATGTAAAGCAGGGCTGTCTCTTCCCCATTAGCATGCAGAAAGGGAGCTCAAGGTCTCTGAGTTTTCCTCCACTACGCGAGAGCACATCTAACAGACTGTCACTGAGTGCCCAGTGCTGTGTGTGAGGAGCAACAAAATATAAAATCCCACCATCTAGCAGGGTTTAAAAAAAAAAAGAGAGAGAGAACAATAAATTTACAGCCCTTTTGAATATCGGCTTTAGGAGTGTCACTTGAACTTCCCAAAATAGGAGGCACCCAGACCTGGAGGTCACTTCTGAAGTTTCGTCCCGGTATTTAACTCATGACTGCTGTCAAGTTTCAGTACATTCATTTCAGTACGTTTGGGCACTGTCTGTCTTCTAAAGAAAAAGGGAGGAAAGGAACCTGCTTTTCAGAATGAAAATTTTCCCTGTAAGCTTCAAAATTCCCTTGCGGGGAGGGCCAGGTGGGCAGGTTACAGCAGTACGAAGGGATTTTAGCCCTGGCCGGAGGCCCGCGCTGACGGGTTCGCGTGGTGCACCGGCAGTCACGTGCCGGCACAGGCTGCCCTCTCGTCCTCTCTGGGATGAGCTGTGCTGCTGAGCAGCGGCTTTTTTTTTAAAGCCCTAAATTCACATGCAGACTTTCGAGATTACTTTTCAGTCAGGGCATGGTTGTAATTATTTTTAATGTATTAAATGCCTAAAGAGCCAAAGTCAATAATTTTTATGACCTGTTTAATGCCAAACATAAAACCAGAAGATTCGATTCCCCAATCACTTTTGCATTTTTCTACTTTGGAGTTAGGGATGGCAGATTTAAAAAGTTGAATTTCAAATGTAGCACATTTTAGTTTTCTTATCTCAATTTATTCTATTTTTTTTAATATGGTTTTTGGACTAACACTTTTTTCCATACCACTTGCTCACTATTCCACTGGCTAGAGTAGCAAAGGATTAAGCACAAAACAAGCACATAAGCAGAGGGGCTTTGAACAAAAGAGACTTTGGCCTTTTCTGTGTTCTGAGGAGATGCAGTTACTGGAGCAGGAGGGATGACCTGGGTCGTGAAGGACAGTCCTTTGCTATTACGGGCTGCCACAGCATTGAATCTCTTTCAAAAATGCATCCTGTGCCATCTCAAAGCTAATTACTTTTCTGCCTTTCCCTGCTCCTGTTAGAAGGTTGTTGCAGATCCTTCCTGTGCTGGGGGTTTGTAATCCTCCTTATTTCAAGCCTGAACTTATTCGTGGCGAGTTTATACCTATTTCTTTCTGTGCCAGGTTTTCCCTTGAGTGTCAGTAGTTCATTTCCCTACTTGCTCTTTTTCTCCCCCAGTATTTTTGTAGGGAGCACTCACATATCTTTTCAGCCTTTATTTTACAAACTTCTTTGTATACCCCTTACACCTTGCATATAGGAAAAGGGCAGGATGAAGGATACTTCTCCCATTAGAAATCCAGATTTTTCTGTCACTGGATATGTTGTGGGCTTATTTATTGTTCTGAAAAGTTTGCCAGTGTTCCTGACGGATGCTGCGTCGGAAACAGCCGCGCTGGATCCCTTTAACTACGGCTATGTCCCTGGTCTGTTGAAAGCACTGCCCTCCACGATGGCCAGTGCTGTTCCTCGTGTCCCACTCCATCCATCCGTCTCCATCTCTGGCTCCATGTATTATACTCGGTCTGTAAGATGCTGCCCGTCATTGTGTTTTGTTGATGCGGCACAACTGCTTCCCAGGCTGCGAGAAGGGCTCTCCGGTACTCCAGCAGTTCAAATAAACATGAATAGCGGAGCTGTGGGAGAGCAAGGCTGAACAGGCACTTGAGGCTTTCCTGCTGCAATAACAGCAGTACAGATTGTTAGGAGGAGCCACATCCAGCAAAGCAGGCCTTGGGTAAGATTTAGGTTTCCACATCTAAGACTGTTATCCTTAAACTCTTTCTTTAGATGCCACTTAGCTGTGGAGGCACTTGGGGCCTTTTTCCATTGCATAAACATAGGTGCCTAGTGAGCACCAGCTGAGATGTCCTGCAGCATCTCAGACGACCCTCCTGGGCTGGCCCACACTGGACATAACACGAGACCTAGGAAGAACCTCCTGGACCAGCAGGGATGGCCATGTGGGCGATACTAGAGCATCTCAAAGGGCACAAGACGCCTTTGTTTGGGTTTCTGGGCACCTTAGAAGTTCTCTTTCTGGGCATCTTTGCTGGTCTATCCGTGTTCTTATCTTGTTAAGTAAAGCACAAGAACAGACAGTAAATACGTTTTGAGAATTCTAGTGAAGCTTGCTGTTCGGGGAGGAGGGAAAACCAGGGAGGGCAGGTTAAAAACTCTAAAACCAAGCAAAACTTGTCTGGATGTCCTTTATACAACAAAACCCCTGTGCTCTCCTGAAAGTGTCTTGCAAATTACCATTAACAGATTTTTTTTTTCCTCCTCAGTCTCACTGTGCTGTCTGTTATGTAAAAATTTGACGGTGCATGTCTCACATCTCGTGCGGTGAGACCGTTCATATAAACACAGGACACTAGTATAAGGAAGAATTGAGGACTGAGTCTTGCAGACTGCAGAGCCCTTGGGGTTGAGGACAGATTTCTGAGGTTAGCATGTAATATCACACTTAATACGTTACAATGAGGGTGAATAATCACAACTATTTTAGTTCAAGTCCTCCTCCTTGTGTTATATGTTCTCTTAGATTTTATACTAGCCAGTTTTCTTTAGACATTACGTTAGCCAATTACTAGCGTATGAGTGATTAAAAAAAACTGTCCAGTGGTAATATGTTACAGGTTTCAGCCCCCACCTTCCTCCCTCCATACAAACCATTGTTTAACTGAGCAGCTTTTTGGTCTGCAGACTCCATTGATTTATTTCGTGCAACTCTTCTAACTGTCTGTGTTGTTACTATGGCAATAGGAAAACATAAACAGTGTAAATGAGTAATGGCGATAAGGAATTGTTAGCTGGCAATAGAGATGATACATTTTGACCCTTTGTGAGATTTCTTTGTTGTCTGAGGACAAAAAACAAACGAAAGGGATGGATTTCATCTGTCACAGGAACAATATCCAGGTGGAGAATATGCCGAATTGGGAAGGCATGCATTAACCCAAGGGCAACCTTAGACCTTTGTTACCTGTGTCAAAGCCCTGGGGCCCCATAAAGATGTCTGTGAAATGTTGGACTGAAGACTCAGACTTAATTGTTATTAGTCTGTCCCAGAGTGCGAGCTTTGCTGGCCAACAGCTCTGTTTCTGTAGGAATTATATGTCATCTGTAACGCGCTGGTTGGAATGAGCTCCTCGCATTGTGTTACCTCCCCGAGAGATTGCACCGGCCAGCAGCTCCTCCCTGCTCTCTGCCCCAGCCGCCGCTCTACTCCCAGCGGGAAGAGCAGCATCGCCGCGGGACTGGCTGTGATCACATCCGGGCCTCACATAGGGCTAGGAGACTCCCAGGTCTCCCAGGGACCCCACCGAGTGAGCTTTGCAACACAGGCTTTGCTGCAGGTTTGCACGGAGGCCTAACTCAGTGGGACCTCAGCCTGCTGGTCTGTAGGCACAACAGAAAATGTAATTGCGAAGTCGTGTGAAGAAGAAAGGAGTGCCGTCGCACAGACGCTGGAAGTTATATTCTGAATATGGCTTCTGCCAGTTTAAATCCGTGCAGCTCACTGGAGCCCAGTGCAGTGACGGCTGATGACACTTGCCTGGAGACCTGGCCTTCCAATAAGTTACTTGCTGGCTGCTCATTCGTGTCTGTTGGAAATGTTGCAGAGAATGTAGTGTTAAATGTGAAGGATTTCTACTACAGTTGCACTCAGAATTGATCTTCCCAGATTTGCTTTAATCTTAAATCAGTTTGCCAACATTTTAATTTTGTCCAGACTTTTCAAGCAGTAAGGTGCTATGCAGCAGGAGCCAAAGTATCAAAATCTAGTCATCCCTGTTAAAATGAATTTGGATTCTTAGGATTACTAATAGTAAAAGCAGTCGAACAGCGACTGGTAACTTCATAGATGTCCAGCATAAACAGATGATGGGATTTGTGCCAGGCTTGTGCATTGCCACTGTTGCTTTTCTTGTTTTTAAAGTCTGTGATTTTAATGTCATCTGTTAGGGAGTCTTGAGCTTTTAGTTCTATGATACATTTATAGAGCTGTTGGCAATGAAATTTAATTCAACCAGGTGCAGCTGTGAAAAGTGCAACTCTCTAAGTATTAGAGTAAAAAAGGTCAGATCCTCACCTGGGTTATTTCTGCTGCTATAGGTGCTCACATGCATTGACATAATATTATACCGTAAGGTAAGGTCATGGGTGGTGATGACAGCAGTGAAGTGTAGGTGCACTAAAGGTACTTTGCTTCAGAAGAGGTGGTATTGAAGTTAAATTAACAAGAAGTTTAAGATTCCAAGACTAAAAGCATTGGAGGTGTTTTTCCTGGCATGCAATTTTAAAAATCTTGAAATAAATGTTACCCTCACTTCTATGTCTGGCATAGTAATATGTGGCATAATGTGGAAATACATGGCATAATATGGCATGATGGAAAAATTAACATACTGTTTCCAAAACCCAGGGTCTATTTATATGGTATAGAATATGGTTTCCTGCTGGTGCAGACTGAGGGAATTACAGCTGTTTAGGCCAGGACTTCATTTACCTTCTTGTCTCGATTTTGTCCATTATAATAAATTCATTGCAACACTCAACAAAGCTGCTTATAGAAACAATTTCTATCTCATATCTGCTGAGCAAGGCTGAGACTGGAACAGAAACCACTTCAGGTGCCTTGACAGGGTTCATTTGGGATGAGGTGCTGAAGTGACTTCATAGAGAGCGGAGTGTTTTCCACTTGGTAAAACACAGACCATGTTCACCACCTTCGTGGTGTGCTCCCAGGCGAGTACATTTCGGAAGCTGAGATAGTTAGAAATGGGAAGCTTTGGAAGTGATCCTCGTAGTTTACAGTAGTTGGGTAACGTCTAGGGAGTTGGAGAACAAAGAAATAGGATATGGATTTATCAGTATCAAGTAGGTTTTTCTACATTTATTTCCTAGTCTCATTAAGATACCTACTCTGTCTTCCTTGGCTTACTTGCAAGAAAGATTAACACTCAATTTATTGGTTTTGTGCTATAGAGTTAAACTCACAGCTTCCTATCAAATAGAAATTACTCTGTTTCAACATGTTTCAAAGCTAACCTGGTACTGTACAATGTGTGCCCAAAGCTTTTAAAAGCCTTACTTGATCATAGGCATAATTTTCTATTTAAGCTGTGTCATACTCTGACCCATTTGTTTCTAACGAGCGAAGATTAAAGAAGAAGCAGTTTTCCATTCTGGGTGGTCATTAGGCATTACACAGGTATTTCCTTTATATTTTTTGGTCTGCCAGAGGCTCATCCAAATTAAGTAAGATAAGTGTAGCAAGTTTGTTGTTTTCCAGTAAGTTTTTCTCTCTTCTTTTATAAATCTATGAAAACTTCTTTTATGGGTTTATGTGCTCTGAAGATGTCAGTAAGCACTAACTGAGATTTGTATTTCATTCTGAAGTACCTAGGGAAATGTAACTATACAGTTACCTCCTGCTAGGATATCTAGTGTCTACTAGAGTACATAGTTAATCCCAGCTGCTGGAATAAACATCCAGTGAAAGTCTCTCTTTGGGGACTGTCAAAATCAGTCCAGCTGCAATCCTAAGAGCCAGATGTAATTCATATAATGTCTAGGTTGTCTGATTGAAAATGAATGTGTGTTACAGGCTTCCTTGTGTACAACACCAAGCCAATAGCAAAGCTCTTAAGCACAAGCTTAACTTAAAATTCTCTTGATTTTAATGAGATATGAGCCAGTGCCTATGTGCTGCCCTGGGCATGGTGCATTCCTAGTGGAGGGGAAGGGTCTTGGTTTTCCATGCAGTAGCTTCCATTTCCATGGAATTCAATGCCTGTACTTGCTAGGCACTTCCTAGAAATTGGGGTACAATTGATAAGGATCATCATACATTTTATATGTCCAGCTGCTTACCTATGTGTGCATGCATCCCTTCTGCACTGCAATCCTAAGAAGTTGTGCTCAAACTAGGCAAGCTGTTGCCCACACTTGCACTTTATGCAGCTACTGTAACAGTGTATGCAACTTTTAATTGTTTTTAACTGTTTTAACTTAAAACATAAAGAACAATACACTACACTTCTACAAACTAGACAACCTTCAAATCTGGAAAAGGCTGCTGTAGAGTGGAAGGGAATAATGAAATCTTCATGTCCATGGTGGATAGGACAAGAAATATTGGGCCTTAATTATTGAGAAGAAGACTGAGTTTTGATAAATTGGGAAAACATGCCAACAGAAAGGAGAATGAAACAATTCAGTAGGTTGCTGGGAGAATCATGGAGCTTAAGAAAAGCTTAGGCAAATATCTGTTAAGGGTGACATACCTATATAGATCCTGCGTTGGGTAGAGGATGATGTAGGTAACTGCTAAAGATGCCTTCTAGCCCTGTGATTTGATGTTCAGGCCTGTGAAAGTATAAGCTTTTCTTGTAGTATAAAATTGACTTATTACTTTGTCCTGTACAGGATGATCTCTTGTCTCTGGTGACATTTTCTTCTGGTTTACCTGTTTCTGTGCTTACTGCAGTACTAGGGCACTTCCACCTTCAGCCTCTTTTTCATGATATGTTTTAGCCCAGGTTACTGCTGTCAGTCCAGGACTATTTGACCGTGTGATAATCCAAATACTGGTCTTCCTATTTCATGTCTCCCTGGAAAAGTGGTACTCTTATATTTGAGAACTGAATGCTGAAAATAGCTATCTGAATATAGATTCAGGGTCTCACTTCAGACTTAATCAAGCTCATCCTTGCCCTTTTACCCTGTTTTGCTTAGTACTTAATGCCTTTCTTGCTCAGATCAAAGTCCTCCAGGAGTTGTGACCCATTTCTGCTGCACTGATGCAGTACACCCAGCTCCAAAGGATTAAAAATTATTATTCCAGTCAAAAAAAAAAAAAAACTTGTTAGGCTTGAGAAATTCATTTTTTAGAATAACAGCATATTTTGCTTCTCTCTTCCTACATTCTAGTGTTTGAACTTTTAGCATTCAAGCTTTTTTCTGCAGCTGCAAGGGGCAGAAGTAACCTGTTTTGCGAGGAAAGCTGGCAATCGCATGCAGTCATGTGACCCCAGGAACGGGAACTTTGGCTTCCAGGGAAAGATCAAATATTCTGAGATCCCTTAAAGAGATTCTAGATCTGGTAATATTGTTACTAGTGAAGAAATAAGGAATACATTCTAGGGACAACATCAAGCCGAATTGCTACAAGGAAGATTCTATCTCAAATTATTCAGTTTATGAACACCTTGTTCAATTAGTATTTGTATCTCTCCCAGAACAGTAGTTCCATGCTCTGAAATATTTTAAAGAATTTGATTTCTAATATATAAGAGCAGAGTAGGTGTCTACGTAGTAGACTTGTATTTGCCCTTCGTCTTAAGCAAAAAAAGAAAAAATCTCTTTGTGATATTTTGCTTATTGTAATATTCTGAGGAATCACTGTTTTCTTTAAATAGATCTTATATTTTTTTCTTTGTCAGCCCGTCTTGAAAACACCCAGCTGCTGTGTTCTGACAACTTTTCTCTTGAGAGCTAATTTTTCAGCCAGAGTGAAACAGTTAATGTCTCTTCATTCCAGTGTGCCCCTGCAACTTGTCTCCTCCTTTGCATTTTTTATGTAGTATTTTATGCCATTTTGAGAATCTCCAACACAGAAACAATTGCTTTCTACTAGGAAGAAATTTCCACTTTTTCAGAGGGGGAAAAATTGCTGCTTTCACAATTTTATATGGTGACATGAAGGACTTTTTCCTGGAAAAAGTAGATTGAAGATGTTAAAGAATGTCTTATTCTTTTTTGTTTTTTGAAGTCTAGACTTATTTTTTCAAATACACATAGTAATTCCCCTTGATACAGTAGCATGGGTATCCTATTAAAGCTCAAGGAATGAGTATTGAATACTTGTGCAGAAGGTACTCCAATATCTCACTAAATTACCAGTGGGCCTGTGATAAGACAGACAACCCTGTGAGGTCATCTGATACCAAGAGAGTGGGATCTCTGCAGGTGTCAGATGTGCAAGCTGTCTAGTATACTTCCATGGCTGAGCGCTGAAGAGGAGGTATCCCACTTGGGAACCGGAACTAAACTCCCTTTGTATCTGAAATACAGGTAGAGGTTCCTATATTTGTCCATTAATTAGGAAGATGACTATGATTTTTAGAATTTTAGTGTTGGCATCTCAGTTACATGACTAAGACTAGGCAGGATCAACCTGGACCTTTATTTCCCTTTACATGTGTGGCAGAGGTTCATTTTCTTCTTTTGCTCCTATTTATGCACAAAGGGTTGAGTTTCCTCATGACAACCGGAGATAGCTGCAGCCCCACAAAGCAGAACATTCATTGCAGAAAAGATACCCCAGCTTTCTACGCTGAGCTCTTCTGAGAAGTTCATAGCGGGCAGTTACCTTAAAAGGTAACAGTTTCCTTAAAAACATCAATTTTTCTGCACCTGCATTTTTTCTTTCTTCTGCTCTTGAGCTGGGTAGGTAAACTGGGATCTTTGAGATATCCGTGCAGCTAGAAATTGATGGTTGAAAATTTTGTGTCCAGGAAGCATTCTTCCACTGTATTCGAGACGAGACCACCGAGAGTTGGCTTAGCAGAATTCTCCAGAGTTGCACCGGAACTGTCCTGAACACACAAATCAAATCTGTGTGATTTTTGTGTGATCCTTTGGGCACATCAGCATGATTATGTTATAACCTTTTCCTGCTTATTAAGGAAGGTTGGATTTCTGGTTCATTAGTGATTTTCCTTTCTGTCTTAGACTCTTTTGCATTTCTCATGCAATCTGGCATCTTTTTACCAAACTAGACAGGTTTCCTTAACCCCACCTTCAAATGACATAACATCATCTCCTTGCAAGTTGTTCAGTGTGTTCATCTAGCCAGGAACATACATATTTTGTTCAGGGTTCCCAAGCTCTTCTCAACGTTAAAGAATTTTAAAGTATACATTCCTGGTATATGACCTCTTTGGCTATATGGTGATTATTAATATTACAGAAGCAACTAAGAGGAAATGACATCAGTAGATAAGATGAACTGTGCAATAGCAGAAGCTTTATTCACACTGAATACACTATTCATTTGCACAGAAAGATCATTTCTCAATTCAAAGAGGAATATTCTAATTTAAGGTCTAACTTCGGCCATATGTCAAAATCCCTGCAGAAACAAAGCTTACCACTGTGCAGCGATCCCGTAAGAAACACATTCCCCTTTGTGGATGGGCTGGTGGTAGGTGCATCTAACCCTTGGAGCATTCGTTTTTCCCTGACAAGCGCTCTTTTTATATCAGAAAACATTTCTTTTCAGTCTTAATGTGTTTCTGTGCTGATTAAAGCTGAGACTTTTATAGCTTGCTTGCTAATTTAAGGTAAAATGACCCAAAATAGGTGTAAAATATAGGAAGTTTAGTAGTCAGTGGTCTCCAGGTTGCTAACACTGCTATAAAACGTAAACTACGTTTTTATTACTCATCTAAACTGATAAGAAACTGCTTTTACATTGCACTGGAGAAGTAAAATTTGAAAATGCACTTTTGTGAAACAAAGTTATATGTAAAAAATTAATCGAATGTAGGAGATAATGGCAAATTTTGCAGATGCTGAAGATGAGAGGATTCCTCTGTTTAGCTGCATGGAGGAAAGCAGGAAGCAGCAGTCTCCCTTGCAAAACCAATCTCAGCGGTGTGGCACTGCAGAGATAACTTGAAAGCACTTTGTGTTTTGTGTCGTACCTGCTAGTCAGGGGCTGCAAGCCATTGGAAAGGGGGAGGGAAGTCCTGTAGCGGTTCCTGTCCTTTTCGACATGCAGCTAGTAGCTCTGTCGGCAGGCTGCTCGGCCCAGCGAGCCCCCCTGCCCCGGCTGGCCCCGTGGCTGGGCTGTCACACACCGGATTCCAGAGTTTCGCTGATATTTAAAACCACTCGCTGCCTGCTTTTGGTCACCCCGTTCACCTCCGTCGACACAAATCAGAGCGTAACCATGGAAGGTCCTAAGCAAGTAGCCCGTGTAGGTGACAGAGCTGTATAGTCATTTAACCTGCCTCATTTGGTGTCACAGCGCCCTCATTGCTGTGGCTGCAGGTCAGAGCAAGGTCTCTTTCTGGATTTGTATTTTAGCCATAAGCTTTAATGGAATAAAAAATTGAAAGGGCAGCTGTAATAAAATGAGTTTTTCATCCTGGAGCAATGGAGATTTTGCAGAAACTCAGTCTCCTGATAAAATGTTAACTTTGTGACGCTGTTGGCACACCCAAGTGAATATCATTCCCTGATAAATATTTGGGAGTTTCTCCAGGTTGATTTGCTTATTCTTGGAAGTTTTTCATAGTGTTTTTTTTTTTTTTTTGAATTTTGTCGGGTAACCAAAGTTAGAGAGGGGTGAGAATGGTCAGTTTTACCGAGGAGTTTGCTTGTGATTTGGAAAGCCCTCGTTATGTTCAAAATGGAGAGTCAGGGAAGAATGACAGAGCTGGTGCAACTCATACAGCTCAACAGCCGTCACAGGGCTGTTTCTGTCTCCAGAGGGCAGGGATTGAGCATGTCCATGTGTCTGTGCGTGTTATTTATCGGACAAAGCCACCACCAAAACTTTTTGTTACAGATCCCAAGAGCTATCTCTACAAGCTATGGACTATCTTGTATGAAATGAGTGTTGCGGGGGTGGGTAAGGGTTCATTCCTGTCCTCAGTGCAGTCAGACCACCTCAGTTTGCATGAACTAGCATCCTTGTGAGCAGACGAAGCAGTGCAGTGAGGCTCGAATTCACATGGGAGCAGCTGAATCAGATCTTACGGGTGATAGGCACAGCATCTATCCTTGGGTTATAACGTAATGGGTTTTTAGAGGTATCCTGACTTGGGCCACCAGCCAGTATAAGCACAATTACCTCTCTAAAGTTTCTTGGTGTTTCCCGTTCCACTGCTAGTTACTGTTTGCACCCACAGTATTGGCTGGGAAGGTGGCCCAGCAGAGGAGAGCTGTGCTTGTGCAGCAGCCACTGTTGGGGTAGCACCGGTCACGTATCTCAGAGGTCCACCAGGATCTTCCACCACAGTCTGGAGGGGCTGGCAAACACAGCCAACGCTATGAATTCGTGGCATTCCCACCTGTCCTCGCCTGCTTACCCATGTTTGCTTGTTGAAGTTGAAAGGACATAATCTCCTCTTTCTCCTTACTCAGGCAAAACACTCATTACAAGTTAGTGGTGATTCTGCTGAAATCACAAATTAATTGAAACCAGGAAAATTCTAATGAAGGTAGAGTGAGGAATGAGAAGCAGTTTTGGTTGTTTGTTTTCTTTTTGTAGACCTAGCATTTTTATGAGCATTTTTTGCTCTTTGAGGTGTTGGGAGTTTTTTTGTTTTTTTTTTATTTTTTTTATTTTTGTCTAGCCATTTGTCAGCCTATGACTACTTGCCAGTATTAGAACGAAAAAAGTCTATTCAAGTCTCTGGAGTTACACTGCAGATAGATTTGGCTCAGTGTGTTTGCCTTGTCCTTTGACTGCAGCGTTGACACGGCTGTTGGTGTGTCTTCCTCCCTGGGATCACATATTGCAGTTTGCCTCTCTGAGGAGAGCAGAGTTTGGCAAGGAGAGCTGAGAAGCATCTGGCTCTTTCCTGTTGTTCCCTCTCTCTGTTACTAAGAGTAAGGCAGTCTCGTGGACAGTTCTAAATTTAGCTGATGATTTTTGTCTTTCTTAGGAGTCTGTTTGCTTAGATTTTGGCTAGGAGGAATACCTAGATGACAGGAGAGTCCTGGAATTGTACTTATTGAATTCCAGTCTGCTCAGGGAACGTCCCTGTGTATTTGCTGTAAGTTCTCCAGATTCTCCAAGATCATAAACCCCCAGAAGGGTCCTGGTCTCGCTGTTTGTCTTGAGCGTCTCTGAAGTACTTACTTGTTTAAAGTACTTACTTGTTTAGAATAGAACTGAATTCTCTACATCCCTTTGAAAGGAACAGGTCAAAAGGCAGTATAAAAAGGCAGAAAAAATACATGCTTCAATCACCTCTTTACAAGTAGATGAATAGAGGAGCAGTTTTTTTCCCAGAGGATACTTTTTTTTTTTTGATGCAATAGTGAAGCTCCATATTTGTGGTCAAATTTTACTCTTTATAGTTTAGAGAACTTTAAACTGGACAGATGTGGGCAGAATGACATCCAATTAGAACAAAAATGTTGTCTTTCCCTATGTTTCCTTTCTGCCTGCTAGAACCTGACCTGGAGTCATCGTAAGTTTAGCTGAGAGGTTTGACATTTGCCCATAGCTGGAAAATATGAGAGTAGATTTCACAAAACAAACACTGAAATCCATAAAGGAGATGTCATATCTACTGCTCCATCGCAGGCAGAATGCTGAGTTTGCTTGATATCAAAATATTTTAACAAGAATACACACACATACACATACATATACACACACACACACACACACTCTTATTAGTAGACATGTAAGACTTTTCACTGATGGCAGTATGATCGTATTGAAATGGCGCCTACATTTCTGACACCATCATCCATACATTCACTGGAATTTAACCTTTTTATTCACATCAACTTTTTGTGTTTTACAGTAATGAGAACATTCATAAAATATTCAGAATATTAACAAAGTGAATTCTCAGAAATGATGTTTTTAGGATCACAGCCGTAACGTTTTTGGTTCAGATCCTAATCAGAGCAAATTGATGTAGTTCCTTGATTTCAAGGGAGCAGCTCCAATTTCCACCAGATGAAGATCTCTCCCTATTTCATTGAGACAGTAATTTTCATGCAAAACACACCAGGCATCACAGGATTCCAGTAGTTCCGGCCCATTTGTCTGCTGCTGCTAGGAAGTTGTTTACTCTTTTGTATCACTCTCTGCTGACGTCTGCTCACTGAACAATGTCATCAAATTTCCTGTTTTTTGGCCTGTGGAAAGTAGCTCCCCCACCTTATGCTGAAGCTTTGCTGCATGGAGATCTGTGGAGCCGGATGCACCCAGCAGACAGGATGTAAGGTTAAATGCAGCATAGTTAAATAAATAAAGTAGGTGTTCAGTTGTGAACCAGAGCTGCCTGCTTACCATGGGGATAAGCTGACAGTTCTAAACATTGAGCAGTCATAAAAACCCACATCTGTTTCAGTGATTTTTTTTAAATGGCTTTTGGATGTTTTTCTTTAATAAATGTGTTTTCTTGCTAAGTTATATTAGTAGATTCCCTCCCAGAGCAGTCTGAAGTTATAAGTTGGTGTTATGTGATGCATATGTGATACCACCTCCATCCAGGTATTGCAAAACATTTTACAAACTGTTGACTTTGCAACTGTTAGTGGTGCAATTCTGTAGACAGAGACACCATCAACATTGCGTTCATCAACAGCCCCTCTCCTCGTGAGCCCAGCAGCGTCCGATCACTGACATCAGGAGTATGAAACTCTGCCAGAGGCCTGATCCCTTTATGTTTTTGATTTGCTTGTGTTTTGGCCAGTGCCAAAAGGTTATTAACTTCCACTTGGACGAGAATCAGTGATGAGTGGAGCAGACGTTAGTTCAACAGCTCTTCCACACAAAGCTTGAGGCAGCTTTAATCAGTAAAATTAACAACATCACCATATTAGTCCTTTGTCATCCATAGCAAGAGGAAGCACCTTCGGGGAGGAGGGAAGGAGGGAACAGCCTTTGCAAAAATAGGGCACACTGCGCCCAGGATTGCACTTGCGTCTTGGGCTTCCCTAGCGGTGCTCTATGTCTCGCTATCTCCAGATGGCTCCCCCCGCCTTAACATTACTGTCTCTCCAAACCCGGTTTTTCTTTTCCCCAAACAGCTTGTGTATTTGGCTAAGAGCAGCTGATCACTTCATGAAAGCAGTTCTTGTAAGAAATCTTCTAAAGTCCTTTCTTTAAAAACAACAACAACAACAAAACCATGACGTGGGGTTGCCCTACAGAGCAGTCAGAAAGCCAGGAAATGTCTGATGACAGACAGACCCACGGGATGTGCTGAAGAGGTGTACAGGGACGGGGCTGCCATGGCGGGCTTGAGTCTGCCCTTGTTTTGTTTAGGTTTTGGATAAGGTATAAAGAGAACATTTTGTCTATTGCTCTTCTCTGCTAAATTCAGTTTGGCGGCACTGATTCAGTGATGTTTTCAGTAACTGGAAGGCGTTTGAGTGCGTGAACTACTGAGTCTGGAGCATGTGGGCTGTTGCCTCATTGCAATGATGAGTTATCTTTGTCTTTTCTGTTTTCTTGGTGTTTGGTTCTGGGCAGAAACAAAAATACTGTTTCCCTCTGAGTATCCTCCGTTATGGTCAGAAAGGCATACGACTGGCTCCCATGCAATACGCAGTTCCTGGACTTCTAGCGCCCAGCTGGATGAATGGGGACCAGTACCAGGACGTAGAGAAATGTGCTGGCTGTAGTACAGACCATACCCATGGTAACATGGTCACATGAAAAGAAAATGAATTTGCTCTGCTTTTCCAGGTGCTGGGTTTCATTTGCAATGGAATTGTCTCATTCTGATCATACCAATCTGTAAATATGAACATTTCCAAGACAGGCCACCAGGCCTGGTTGGGTAGGAAATGGTCAACTTTCGCTTCAGTCACTTAAACGCTTGCAGTGAAACCCTTGCACTCTGCCCAAGTAAAAATAAAGTGGTTGCTCTAGTCCCTCGTGTAGATCTGCCCATAGCACCGGACCCACATCAGTCACCTTCCGATTTGGAACAAGCCCTGTCTGCACTCGGGGAGGCGCAGGAAAGGCGCAGGAAAGGAGAGGGCTGCAGACAATGAGCCCAGGGCCTCGGCAAAGGTAGTGCTTCATGCAAACAGTTGGCTGGGGCTTCTCTCTCTTTGTTTCTTTCTTGCCCTTCTTCCTCTCTGTGTATTCCCTCTTCGCTCCTCTACATATTTTCTAAGGTTCATCCTGTACCTTTGTGCCCTCCCATCAGAAAACAGCGGTGGCGTTTGATTCTTTTGACCTGCGCCCCCCCGTCACTTCTCCGTTTGCGGTACTGCCCTCTTAAATTCCTCCTGCGGTTCCTCGTTTCCATTCCCCTTCGCAGCTCATGCTGGAGTTTGAACCACTCAGCATTAAAAACAACAAAAATAGCCTTCAGGACTATATTTCCTCCTGCCAATGGCAAGGTTGGAAGAAAAGGCACCTCCTCAGTCTGCTGCCTGTGCGGAGGGTGAGGCTGGCCAGACTCCATCATCAGAGCGGGGGCACCAAGAGCACCAGTGCTGCCACCCCCTACCTGCTCTCAACAACCGAGCTGGCTGCACATGTGCACTGAAAGCACGGTGGCCCCAGGAGGCCTCATAGAGTGTGTTCGTTATCCTCCGGTGGAAAAGAGCTCTGCACAAATTGTGCCTCCAGGGCATCACGGTCCTGTTCTTCCTGGGGCCCTCCGTAGGGGTTGAGCCAAAGGGCTCAAAATCAGAGCCTTCTGCCTTCTGTTCCTGATCAAATTTATTCATAACTTGCCCTCATGGAGGAGATTTATAAGTACAGGTGCAAGCTAAAACTCCTAAAAAGATGTCATTTATTTTATTTCTAAGAAATAAATTCCAGATGTTTGCCTCTGACTCCCGGAGTGCTGATATCATCAGCCTGAGGCTCCAGTTGTTCGGTCTTCTGTTAGCTGACAGAAGAGAGAGGGAAATGAATGCTCTCGCCATTGCCAGTGGCTCGCCGTCCCCCGGACACAGCTAACAGAGCTGGTTTTCCAGCCCAATGAAATCCATAACTAGGAGAGAGATGTCAAGAAAACAACCAGTAGGCGCCACAGAGTGGTGTAACAGCAGCAACTAAATTAAAAAGACAATAAAAATAAATTTGCATGACAGAAAGACTGGAAATAATGGAATTTTTCAGGAAGAAAATGGTACTGTTGTGAACTTTAAAAAACAGGTCTACAATTATCAGGAGGTGTTTCTTACTGCAGACCATGTCACAAGCTGCTGTCATGGGAAACATTAATTTGAATAGTGCTGTTTATAAAGGCTGTAACTAAATTTTCAAAATCAAATTTGGGAAAAAAAGTGTTTTTTTCTTGAGTTTCAGAGGCAAAAGATTCTTCTTGCCCTAGAAAAAATAGCAAACCATACACGTGGTAGTCCCAGTCACTCTGTATGCCATGCAAAATTAAAAACAAAATAGAATAGGCTCAAAATACAAAGCAGAATTGCAAAGCAGAATCGTCAGTTAAGCTATTAAGTTGTCATAAACACTATGAATTCTGTATTAAAACTCTGTCTGAAGTAGAAGTACAGTATGTTGTACTTGTTGTTTAAAGATATCAGAAACTATGACTTAGGGGTGTGACTAGAGCGCCCCATAGTTCTATGTTTACAGTATCAGAAAATATTATTTCCAAATATAGACATGTTTCTCTTACTAAAAAAATCAATCTTAAATGGTTTAAATTGTATTAGTTTATGGTCCAAACAAGCCCTGCCTTACTTCACAAGAAGAGTACCTGGGTAACAATGACAGGGTTGTATCGGTTAGGAGTGACGACAGGACACTGAGATACCTCGCACACCTGGTAGTCAACATATATTTGTTAATTTACCTGACAAAAGCAATTCACGGATGATCGCTTTGTTCTGCCTCCAGAGCTAGTTGTGCGGGGCAGAAAGGACACAGCCACGATGACGCTTACATTTGTTCAAGTGCCCTTTTTATGCTTCCACGTTTGTCAAACTAAGGGAAAGGAGGTGTGTGAGGCGACCGAAGCAGTGCACCAAACGCACTAGATCATCCCTCTTTCACTAGAAGGAAATGGCTGATTGTGTCACAAAACCACTGCAAATCTTGCTTGCTTCATCTGGAAAGTATTTCTGGGTACAACCTCATATTGTGGCCTGCAAATTTTGTTACTCTGTTTTGTGGGGAACATACTGTGAGTAATTTATGTCTAATGGGGTAGTGGTTTGATGCCACCTCTTATATTTTCCTGCTGTTTTGCAGAAGGTTTGTTTTGTTGAAATACATTCAAATGTTCTTAGCAAAATTACGTTACAAAATATAACTGGATTAAATTATGCACCTCGTACTATATTCTGAAGTCATCCAGAGTACAACATATTGGTTCAAATTAAGCAATGATTAAAGAAAAAAAAAATAGTAGAAGAACATTGGTGTTGCATGGCAGCTGCCTAGAGCGTACATGTGAGTGGTTTATGCAGTTAGTCAAAATACATCGCTGTCACAATGTAGCACTAAAATTGCAAAGTTGAATATTTAAGCAGTCCACCATTTGTTTTGTCCTTGGAGGATAAGGACAAAAGAGATGCAGAAAAATCTGCTAACCACACAAGTATGAATGTGGTAAGGACATTTTTCCTGGCTCAAAGGAACATACAAACACATAAAACAAATCAAATGAAACTTCCCATGATTGATAAAAGCTTTCCTAATCAAGAACACTGTTCTCTCCTGTTCCAATAGTAAGTAATTACAGCCTTATGTTCAGAGTTCGTAGAGGAAGAAAAAGAAATTAAGTGATCTATGTAAGTAGTAAAGCTTTCCAAGAGTCAGGCCATTCTTCATCAAGCCTATATGTTTATTTTGATTTTTAAATTCTTCAAGTGACCTATAATTTTACTGTAGTTTTGTTGGAACTGCTCATAAAGTGAATGTCTCCTCTCTTTTTTTTTTTTTAACTTGAGACATTGGACTTTATTCTAGAAAACTCTATTTATCCCTGATATCTGAAGTAGTAATTTATATGTTATGTTTACTGTTTCACACAGATTATCTTTACCATTAGACTGATGAAATGTAGTTAGAAATGTAGTAGAATTTTTACATTCAGCAATAGTATATTTTTAATCCAGCCCTACAGACTTCCAGTGAGATTTTGTGTGCTAGAAATCAGGCAGAGCTCAGAGTCATGCCACAAAACTACACAAAATTGGATATTTCATTAATAGAATTTTTCTGTTTGCTTTGGACATTCTTCTAGTATTTCAATGCTTGGAGGAAATAAGAAAAAGAAAATAAATGAGAACAGTTGGTGTTTTACTCAGCTTTACTAGAGATATCCGGACGTGTCTCCTTTGCGTGTTGCAGGAGGCCTGAGGAGCTCCGAGGCCCCATAGTTTGGTTGTGCAGATCTAACGTCCGTCTTCCCGGAGGGAGGACACGGAGGCTTGCAAATTAACATTTCCTGCTCGAATTTCTGGTAAAAGCTCCCTGCCAGAGCTATCAGCAGTCTGGATCACTGTCTGGGAAGAAACACTTGGTGCAGGGGAGGAAGAAGGAAATGGTGCCTGTGAACTTGTTAATGGTGTCGCCAGACAGGACTTGAATGTCTATTTTCTCTTGTTTGTTCTTGTTCTTCGGCATAAGGCTTTCCCACTTGCAGCAGAAGGCCTGGGCCCGTTGCATCCTTTCTTAGAAAAATCAGCAGAGTGAGAAAGCAGAAGTGTTCAGGGTGGAAACATGTTTTGGATAGTTGCAAAACAGATTAAATGAGCTTCCATCTCGTCAGATGCCAAAAGTCACACCTCAAGGGAGGGGGGTTTTGCACAGGTGTCAGTTTGCCTTGCAACTAATTGGGTTCCTTTTTTGCACAGGTTATTTTGGCACTGTTTTATTATGTAACTGCTAAGTGGAGCCTTGTTCTTTTATGTGGCTCCTTCTTCTAATTCAGCATTGTTGTTTAAGTGACGCGAGGATGCCGCTGTCTGAGAACAGCCCAGCCTCTTCCTAGCGGTTAGCGGGGCCTGAGACGTGCTCTTCACGTGCGCCGGAGCACTGGCACGCTCCCAGCCCTCTTTCCTATCTTAAAAAGTCTGTACGAGTCCCAGCTGCAACATCAACCCTTCACAGCTGAGCCAGGTAGACTTAGGTGTTGATAAAATTGTGCAGAAATTGGTAAATAGCGGGTGATCCTGATTTTTGAGAAGCTGTTTTGCTGCGCTGGTCTAGACTCTGCTGTGGTCGGGTTTTACAGCCCTCGCCGGGGTGAAGCAGGGGACCTGCCCTTTCCGGGGTGGCACGCAGTACTGCTGGCTGAGCAGCAGCTACCAGAGGGCCCGCCGCGTGCGTCTGAGGACTTGCACCTTGAGGGGAGAGATGAAGCTTCTGGCAAAAAGAGTTTCCAGGGGAGGACCGTTTTAAAACGGCTGTCCAAATGACACATGGAGGGCTTGCATGTGCTTGAGCAAATGCACCTTTTAACCACTGCTAGCTCGGTGCTCGCTAGGATTAATGATTTTATACTGCGATTACCTGTGGGTCTGTGTTTGCAGGTTAGCCGTACAGTGAATGCTTGCATTACATTCCGGATTTATTCAGTGTTTCTGCCTCTTCTCTTCTTGCCCTGTGTTCTCCTTCCTGCATGCTGCTGATCTCGCCTTCAAAGTCCAGCTGCAGCGAGACTCTCTGAAAGTCTCACTGTCCTCATGTAACTGGTGAAAGTATCTGATGCAGGTTTCCCCAGATAATGCCTCTCTTTCCTGGGAGTCTCCAGATTAAACAGAGATTTATATGAGGCTATTCAACATCTATAGATTATTATTTGCACAATTATGGCTTGAATTTACTTGGGAAATACAAACGTTATACCTGGAGGGGGTATATCCACACTGTACTGAAGTCGATGAACTTCACCGCGGGCAGGATTTCACCCTGAGATGTTTGATACCCAGCTGAATTTGTTTCTCAGTTAACAGCTATAATAGCAGAGTGCTGGAGGCGTTTCCTTGTCGACGGGTTGTTTATGAAGAAGGAGCTGCCTAGTGGGACACTGCTCTGCTGAGACCCCGCTTGCCGCAGCCTTAGTCCTATGAAACTTTACCTGGAGATGGTAACATATTGGCCACTTCTGCGTTTCTAGAGAGGAAAGCATGCTCCATAAATACACATTTTACACCAGCAGTGTCTTTTCTTTGCAGATCCGGCAATTCTTTTGTAACAGAAATGTTACTCGTAGGCAGAACCTGCAGAGATTGCTTTGTATCGAAAGTAAAAATATACTTAAGGATTTTTCATCAGACTGTTTTCAGCTAAATTAAATCAAATGGAGTGTTCCTGCCATAAATCTAGATAGAGAGAAATTCTGTTTACGAGAGAACCAGAATGAAAAGCTGTTTTGCTGCATCAAATTCTGCTTAATTGCAATTCTGATTATAATGAAAAACCCACTTTACTAAAGACACGCAAAGTGTGGAGGGAATTGGCATAACTGTAAAAAGGTTCTACTGTACTTAAAAAAAAAAGAGTAATCCCATCTACTGAGCGCGTAGTATTTAATGAGCCCTGTGGGCTGGCAGAAGCACTGTGTCTGACTGAGCTAGGCTCAAGTACAAGACCAGTGTCAAGTTTCAAACTCCCCTGTAGGTCCTCAGAAATGAAGAGGCATCTGTATTAGAGGAAGCTGCTCACTCATCCCCTCAGCTAGTGAGTGAGTTGCTAGTAGTCAAAAGGAAGAAGGGAACCCCGGCAGTCTTAAATCTGTTTGTCGGTTTTTGTCCTCCTGACAGAACCCAGAGCTACCCTGTTGGATTGGTCATTGGTAAGAACAAACAAAATCGGCACTGAATCTTTGAGTGAAAAAAGGACACACTACTGTGAATTTCCCAGTGTTTTATTTAAGAGACATCTTGCATATGCCTGCAGTCTCAAGTCTTCCTCCATTTAGGGGAGACAAGGTCTCTTCTTAGGAAAGGGTTGAGTGCAAGAGCCACTCCTTTTGGTTTTCTCAAGTATCAACAGACACTTGCATTTAGCTTGGGAAACAGGGGTCCAGTAAACAAAAATGCTGAAATGTTTGTTATCACCATTTAACATTTCTCTGTCACTGTTGGTCTCTGTCCCACTGACCTTGCACTTACTCTGTCTGCGACAGCCGTGTCTCGGGGGCTGCGCCTCTGCTGTCTTCCAGAGCCGCTCTCGGGCAGCCCAGAGCGCGAGCGTGTTCCTGCTTGCTCAGGTGGGCAGCACACACCTTTGGACCAGACCCACGTGCCAGCGGTGTCCAGCCGGTGCCAGGCGTGCCCGAGGAAGCAGTGCGAGGGCGTTTCGCGTGGCAGGCAGCTGGGAGGACGGGGGAAAGAAGGAAAAGGAGGCAGCTCCATGCTCTCACCATCTCGTCTCAGAGGAACCTATAATCAGCTGGTGCTTCCAGAGCACCCACGTATGCCAAGGCTGTAGATGTGTGAGATAAAGCAGTAATCACACGAGCACGTGTACAATTCTCAGTCAGGAGGAGTAACCTTAACTTGCTGCCTGCCTGCCTGACCAGACAGCAGTTTGCTGTGGGCCATTTGACACTGCTTGGAAAATGTATTCTGCTCCCAAAGTTGCAGGTTTCTGACAATGGATAGCAGCAGATAGAAAAAAATCATTATGGTCAGTGAAGGAGCCCGAGCTATACTTTCCCACAGTTCAAAACCTTAGGTGGTGCCTCTTACTGAGGAGACTGATACACACATTTTTCTCATAAAATTTCCTAGGTTGCATCGTCGGGAGCATGCAGGTTCTCAGAGGCAGTTTGTGCTCTCAGCTTGTGGCCTAGGTGATTTTGTCTGCGTTCTGCTTGTAAAGTGCTTTTGCTCCGCCTTTAAATATGCCGGGGATGCCTGACTTCCACTGATGCCAAGGTGAACAGCAGGATGTTAATGACAATGAAAAAGCGTGGCTGTTCCTTAGCCAACGGAAGCTTAGGGCAAAATAGAGAAGATCTGCTAGAAAGCTTAGCAGATCCACTGGCTGGTTCATGCTCTTTTTGTGCTATACTCTCTTGCTTTGCGTGCTCTGTTTGTGGCAATCGCAGTGTTGATAGATGAAGGCATGAAAAGTTTGTTTGACATAAAGCAACAGTAATTGGAAGTCTTCCTGATGGACTGGAATTTCCTTGTAGTCAGCTGAGCCTCTTCTAGTCCAGGTGGTTTAATGAAAAGTGCCACAGAAATTCATGTACATAAAGGAAAGAATCAAGCATGTAATGACAGTGATGGCGATCTCTTGTGTCATCTCCATCTGTAGTCATCTCCAAACTAAAGCTAACAAGTGGTATCCACTAGAAAGAAGAGAACTTGTTGATAGATATGAAACAGATGAGAGGTTATCGCTGTACTCCAGGATCTTTTGGCTTCTGCAGAATTACAAGAGAGCCAGCAGCTTTAATAATATCAAACAATAGAACTACTGTGCCATATTTAAATCTCCCGGAGTGCAGCACAGCTCAACTGTTAAAATGCAGGCGGCAGGCGTTTCCCTCTGGGCCCGAAGAATGTGCTACTTGTGCTAAGGAGCCTGCAGACGTGGGGGAGGGAGAGCAAGAGCCAGGTCTCACTCTGCCTACAAAATTAATACACCTGGGGCAGGGGTATGTGAACGAGAAGTTCTTTTTCAGCGAGACAGAGAGGTTGGTAAAACCAATGCTGGATTTATTTGTTTGCAATGACAACATATTTAATGCTCTGGTTTTGAATGTTTCTTGGCCGATCACCTGCAGGACTTGAAGATCAGTTTCTTCTCTGTCTTCTCTGCCAGCCCTTACCTTTGGGTCTAAGTGATTTGTGCCAGCAGTTGGAGAGAGGGTAGCACACTGGCACTTCTTCGTCATATCAACCCCATGGCACAAGGGGTTAGCTGGTTCCCGGAGTGGGGTTACAGCTGCGGCAGCCAGCGGGATGGGCAGGCTCTGTCAGGAGTAAAGAGGAGAGCAAACGGGCCTCCGAGGCTTCTGGGAATATCTACACACCTCTTCTTCTGTGGCTGCCTTTAGGGGGGTTCGTGAGATCCAGAGTGCGGCTGGTCCTGGTTGCAGAGGGGAGAACCAGGCAGGCCGAGTTACTGGAGTAGACTGGCACAGCCACGGAAAGCGAGCAGGATGCGATATCCACGTGTGCGTCCTGTCCGGCTGCCCAGGAGGTAGCTTGGCACAGGCAGTTACAACCCTTTCTTGCAAGTATCCCCAAAGCCCCAAGGGTGCCTGGCTTGGGAGGGCATTTTCTCTGTGACGTGCGGAGCATTCCAGCTGACACTTGAATTTTGTCAGCACAAATAAAACACAGAATCAGGTCCCAGCACCTTAAAAAAGTCCTCTTTTTTTCATCTGAAGCAATTCATTTTTTTGCATGTTGTGCATTCTATTCCTGTTGCCCTTGAGCTGGGCGCTCCAAAAAGATATCGTACCCGGAAAAGCTGCGTTTGACTTTGAAGAACTGAAAATGTTCTTACCGCTGTTTTTGCATTGATAAAGGCAGCTATTTCTGCAACCTATGTATAGAAAACCATTATTATAGGGTTTAAAGATTTCTTCTAAAATACAAGCCAGATCGTTTAAGCTGCTATTTTTCTCTTTAGTGCAGGATATAACTACAAATGCTTTACAGCATGGCCTTACCACACAGAGCTACTTGGCTATAGTTTAGTGAGCATTCCAGAGGGGGGAAAGCTCACGGCCTCCCGAGGAAGAGTTGTGCCTATGTGGCCTCTATGGAGAAGCTTGGGCCAAAGGTGAAAAATTTTTCAGTCAGAAAGGGAGAAGCCTGAATGAAGACCCCAGTGAACAGTCTCCATTTTAAGACTGTGACGGTTTAGAGCATTTTAAACTCAGGTTATAAAAGCATCTGACAAAATGATGACCAGGCGGAACAGACCAGTTTTAAGGGTATTCACATCTCCAGGGTTGTTGAGGAGCATGCATTTCACATTTTTTATATTTTAATGTAAATGGACAAATAGAGGAAATTTTAAGCCCAATGTACTGGTGCATAGCAGGGTGTAGGATGTAGATCCAAAAAGGATCTCTGGGTCAGGTAGATGCTGCGGCAAATACAGCATGCTAGATTTGAATGCCTTGTGTTGTGAGAAGGCTGTTTTCCATTCAACATCATTCTCCTTGGATAGAAAAAGCCAGTGTGGATTAATGAGTAGATGACTTTCTTTTTCTGGCTTGTCTGCAATTTATTCAGTCCCTTTTCTGTATATGGTCCATTAAGAGTGAGGAATCTCGGTGTCAGATTCGCATAGTCGCTTTGCTAGAGTTATACCTGCTTGCCTCAGAAACACACAACTCTGTGGTTACAGTCATAACCTGAATTGTGTTTGAATTATCAGAAAATACCATTTTCAGTGTCAGAAACCAATGGGTGTTTTGCAGGCATCGGGCATGGTCAGGTGGTGCCAGCGTTACCTGTGCCCGTGGATGTCCGTCGGCGGGGGAGCGTGGGAGATGCGGAGCCAGGCAAAGGGGCACCGTGGGCTCGGGCTCTTCCGGGAAGTTGGGACCATCTGTCTCTCCCGGTGCCTCAGTTTCCCTGTCTGCAAAAATGGAAACAGCAATGATTTCTTGCCTCTGTGAGCTTTGAGATCTGTCTAACAAGGGTACCATAGGCATGCTCAGTGATAATAATATTTAGTTTATTACTTAAATATCCTACCAAGAACTAAAAAATTCCCCCAAATTATTAGCATGATCTGTGTTAAAGTTCTGACCTTTAACAATGGTAGAGATTGCTGACTGCCTTTTTGTGCTGTAATCGTACACAGTTTACCACAGTGGGCCACCGGTCTGGGCCAGAGGCCACCCGGGCCTTACCACATCACAAATAATAATAAAAGTCACTTTGGAACAGCATCGTTAATTTTTCCCAACAAAAATGGAGCGATTCACTTCTATTAGCACCATGCTTGCAGCATGATAATGGAAATTTCCTATAACGATTAGAAGGAGAACTTATAAAAGAGACAAAATGAGGGTTCTTGGTTGTGCGTAAAGTGTGCTACAAGGCAGGGAGCCTGATTTCATAACAGTATTACTCCAGCTCTGTTCTAATTTAACTTAACTTGTTGCGTTGGAATAACACTAAAGAAATGCAGTGGGGAATCAGGTCCAGAATACAAGCAAACAAACAAACATGTATAATAATGGTTGGCATATGTAGGCTGCAGGGAAGTGCAACGCAGAGCCAGAAATCGGAAGGGTCCTCCTCAACCCGGCTTCTCCCAGGCGGAGCTGGCTTTCACCATGCAGGTTGAGCTGCCTTCTTCTGTGGCGAGATCAGCTCGAGCAACAGCCAAAATCCCAGTGCTTTCCAGAAATCACTGAGAGTTGGCAATACTGATTTTTTTAAGTAGATGCCTGGTTTTTTTGGTAGGCCTTTGAGATTGGTTAGGATCAAATCCTTGTTTCAGATCTCTATAGTGGGTTTCCAGTAAAGTCCGTAGAACCTTATCTACTGATAAAATGAGAATAGTCTCAATGTTTAGTTATTTGTCCTGATATGCCAGTGAACAGTACAAGTCTCAGTTTTGTTTAATCTTCTGATTAACTTACTGAGAAATTCGGTTAACTTGAAACTTTCCTCTAGACAGACAAGTGGAAGAGGAGGAAAAAGGTTGGGTGGGTCTTACAGCTGATGCAGTCAACAGCTGAACTCTAGAGGTTTGGCATCTCATTACGTTCAATAGAGTTTTTCATCTGACAAAACTACAAGCTACCCAAATTTTGTGTTGCTAGTGACGTGAATCAGAGGCCAGACCTTGACTCTCAAGAGCTAATTTATATAAAACTGGTTCACCACTGTTACTAAAACTTAGAAAATGGATTAAGAAAACAGAGTGTATATAACCCCCTTGTGTGCATTGCCTGTTGTGTCATTAAATGGCAGCAGCATAGATAAATCTTATAGGAATTTATTTAAAACAGAAAATAGATGAAAGAAAAAAGATATGGGAACAGAACCTGAGGTGATTTTCAGACCTTCAAAGGTAGATCTAAATCTGCATTGTTTTGTTGACAGAGATGCACCAGTGTGAACCAGATTTAAATTAATGTAAATGCTAGATTTTATCAAAGCAAATTGAACTGAGTCAGAATGCTACATTATGTAAATTATTGAGCTTGACATTTGTCTACATCTTTTATGAAACAAAGATAGGAAAAAATATTGAAAGCTGGAATTAACAGGTTTCATTTAGGCTGAAGAGCAATTTTGGTAAATTTTAGCTGCCTGTTGAACTCTCTCTCTGGATTTCTGCAAAGAATAAATTGACTACTTGCAGTGTAGGGTCTTTAAGAGCTCTGCTTACCTTTGTCCTTGAATCTGTTGAGCAAAGGCAGATAACCTTGGACGCTTTGTTCCCTCTTACTCTTTCTTCTACATGTTGTGACCTCCAAACAGCAAAAGGAATAACTGCATGGGGCCAGACTCCCACTTCATTTACACTGGAATAAATCCAGCATATTTTCTTTGTATTCAGTGGAATTACTCTGAATTTTCATTGTTGCTGACTAGGTCAGAATTCAGCCCATGGACTATAAAATTCATTTTATGCTAATAAACAGTTGTGGTTTGCGTTAAGAAGATCGGCTCAACCAGCGTGGTACGTAACTTGCACTGGTGTTATGTATTGTAACAGAACGATACTGTCAAGGACGGCAGTGAACATTTGAGTGTTAAGTATTTAGCAGAATGTGCGTGGAAAATAGGAAGCTGAATCTTAAATCCTCTACTTAGGTAGATGTCCACTGAAAAAGAAATAGGTAAATGACCATGGGTTGTATTAGTGTTCATATATTTCAAAAAGTGATAAAGATTGCTATAAAGAAAGAAAAATGTGAATAGCCAAAGCCTATAGCTCATCCTAAACACGGAGATGCTCTTGCCCAGAAACGTTAGCCGCCTCACGCTACAAAGCCCCTTTGGGTTCGGGTAGAAGCCGTATGCTGATGCGACCGTGTGGAACGGATCCATGACTTTGTCATGCCAGCTGAGATCCAGGGGGTTATTTCCTAGCTTTAAGCTAGGTGTTCTTGGCTGAGGTTTTTGAGAAAGAGTATTATCATCCGGAATTCAGATTTCTGCCATTAATAGATCCTGAATCAGCAAAAGTTCAAGGTACAGTCTAAAATCTGAGAGTCCATTTGAGCTTTCCTGCTCTGGGGTGATAAATCCAAACTTAAAATAGCAGATTAGGAAGAAGGGTATTTTTTTTCCTTTTTTCCTTTGTAAAATTCATCTGTTTTTCTTAGAATAATCAAAATTCAGATTACTTTAACACTTCTAATGCTCCTAGGCTATCTTGATTGCAACTCTCAAAATTTTTCTGTAACAACTCTTACTTTAGCTGGTTTATGTTGTGCAACTAGTGTATGTACAGAGCTTAAGTATGTATTTTAAAACTAAATAAAACACATTATTATGGTGTGATAAAATATTGATCTCAGTAAAGTGATGAATTTTGCTGGCAGGAGTCCATCAAGACCAGCGATAAAGCCTTATGTCTAATCGTCGTGGTTATCTGTGTCACGCAATAATGAGTCAGGACCTTACGCCTGAAGTCGTTACTTGAACAGGCAGTTACTGAGTGTTGAGCTGTTAACAGGAATATTCTTCTCAAACAGGAATATTCTTCTCATTGTCTGCTTTCAAGAAGCAGATACTAGCCGTGCAGCAAGAGTTTCCATCTGCAATCCATTCAGTACGAGTTGATGTCACTTCTTCGTTCAGATCGGTTGCGGGGGAAATGGGCTGCCACATCTCCTGCAGACTCTAACCTGGAAAAGGAGAGTGAAGCCGCAGGAGCAGAAATCCTTCCAGCTGCCCTTCAGGGAGGGCTGGGAGCAGCAGGCCAGGGCTCCGCACGGCGAGTGCGTGCACAGACGAGGAGTCATTGCTGCCATCTGTACAGCTCCATCTGCGGCAGAAGGGAAGTGACGGAGCAGGCGTGGATTGCGGAGCAGCGTTTGGGACGAGCGCTCCCGCTCCCCGGGGCGCTGGCGCGAGGCGGCTGTCCCGAGCTGTACCTTGGGCTGCGCGGGGCACTGCCTAGAAACATCCCACAGAAAAGTCCTAAAATAAGTGATTTAAGAAAATCAGCCTCCAGACAGCATGTGTTTGCCCCTCCCTAACAGGAGCACTGCGCGGTAGTTAATAGTGGAAGGATTTGGGGTGGGGGGGCTGACTCTGCCCTTTTAGGAGGTTTGCTCTCCTCTCCAATTAGCACTGGTGAGAGAGGCATTTTGGAGCAAGCCAAGATATGAGAACTCCAGCAAACAGGAAACCTGTGGGATGCAGGCTCTTTTGAAGTGTCCCACACTGTGACCGAGCAGTTCATCACCAGAGCGAGCGTGTGGATCAAACTGGCTTCATTTCCACCCTTTACTCCTTGCTCCGTTTAGTCACTGAGCAAACTCGTTTAAGGCTTTCCTCGCTGAAGGAGGAGAAAACGCAGCAGCCATGAACAGACCATTGCTGTATATTCCGTGCTGGTGAGATGTGAAGTGACTCACAGGGAGAAGTGCTTTACCAGGTTATATCAGGTCAACTTTGAGTTGGTTGTACTTTAATCAGATCAGTCACAGTTGTTTGGGTCTGTCTCTTTTACGCTTATTTCAGTTGTTTTTATTTACCAAACATTCACTTATCTCCGGACATTGGAAACATGAAGTATTTCTATCAGCAATTTCAGTGTTTGCGATTTAGTGGCTACAGCACGCAGATCACTTATAGCAAGCTTTGTGCTAAGCTGGATGCAGCAGTCGGTAGAAAGACTTCCACCTTGACAGGTATCGTGTATGTGGCTAATCCTGTTGCCTTGAGAGGGATCTCACCTTGTGCCAGGGCCGGCCTGGTTCGACTGGGCAGAAAAGATGCTGTTCAAATATGAAAGGCAAAGTTTTAGAAAAAGCACTTCTGGGCAGCCATGGTTCAGTGCGTTCAGAGAAGGTAAAATGGCTGCAATGGCTGTGTGTGAGCATTTAAAGCAGTTGATTATCTGCTGCCTCTCCAAGCAGCGGGTTTAAACACTTGATGCTGGAGTGAGCGAGCTGCAGCTAAAGCTACCTGCAGGTGCCTTGTCTGCAGCCTGCTTCGCACATCGTCCCTTGCTCCCCCAGTCCAGAGGAGCTGAGCTGCAGCTGAAGGGGAAGTTGCACTAGCACACATGAGCCAAAAAGGGATTGCATTTTCAAAAGGTTGAGGATTAATTACTATTATAGTCTATTCTAGTATTTATATGTTTTTGTGACCATGAGCCCTAGTGCCTACCTCCGTCCTTGGGATAGAGCGAATGTGGGGCTGTGGTGAGACCAGGCCACGCTCTCAAAGCTCTCTGGTTTGCAGCAGGACCCTCCTTACCCTGTCAGATTCGGTCCCTGGCCCCGAGCGATAGGCTGCCCTCTGAGGTTGTGTTGGCAGAGGAAGGGGTTTTAAAAGACGTGCTTTTGCAATCAGGGTAGTTGGGGGGTTCTGGATGTGGCGGCTGCCGCATGCACATACGCTCTGGTTACTCCTGCAGTTTGCACCGTGCCTCTTGGGCAAGAAACTCGGCTCAATCATGGTCGCTTCCAAGAACCTACGCCTGGCTCTACCCCTGCTTTCCCATACGCTTTCTTACAGGTCTGTGCCCGCCTGGCGAGGCTGGCCCATGTGTAAGTCATGCCTGTCAGTCTGAGAAAGTGCACGAGTCTCTTCTTTTTCAAGGAGGAATGTTCTTCAAGGAAGAGGTAGCAAAATGTGCGCGTGAATAAAGATGTGTTTGTGCAGTTATTCTATGTGTGAGCTTTGGCTGGGTTTGGTTTATTATAAGTTCGTAGCATTAGAGGCATTTTTAAAGCTCATGTAGCTCACCGATAGTCAAGGATTTCTGCTAATCCTTGTTGAAGCCTTGACAGCGATGTGATTTTTGACACAGGACTTAATCAGCATGTTGTTTCTCAGTGCTACCAGCTGCATATATAAAGTTGAAATGGTTAATCAAGTTATTTGAACAGATTTCAGCAGGATTAAGAATTAACTGGACTTCACCAAAATTTTCCAGCTGAGATGCAGAACAGGGTTTTTCTTCTACTCAGGACAGCGAGTTAACATGTAACAAGACAGTTTATCTCATTTGGGCGGTGCTTGTAACTTAAGCGGTGCGTACACAGATATTCTCAGTGCAGAAATGGCCGCAGGTTGCTGGCATAAAAGTGTTTTCCAGAGTCTGTGAAGTCTCTGGAGAGCAAACCTTGATTGTCTCATTGCGGTGAGGAGGCCTGCTGCTTCCATGGAGCTCGTTTTGTGTTCAGCCCGAGCGGGCTTTGGCTGTATGTATGTGCGCTTCAGAAGTATGATGAAACGTGGTGTTAGCCTGACCAAGGCTACGCCGGGCAGCGCCTGACTCAAACTACAGCTTTTTGGGTTCAACACGGCTGAATGATAAGTGGTTTCAGTGGGATGGGCCTCTGGGAGCGGGAGATCTGTGTTGGGTCAGATCACCAGCCTTTTAATACTTTGATGAGTATTCATTCACAAGCTTTTTAAAGAAAAAAAACATCTGAAAAGCAGTAACTGGTAATGCTGTGTTTATCTCGTTATTGCTACCATTAGACCAGGACTGATACGCTAGGTTTAGCTAGCCCCAAACTGCAGTGAAATTCAGCTCTGGGTCTGAATCTTATAGCTGAGGCCCATCTCTTGGTGAATCCGCAAACACTGCTGCTTTATGCTGGCAAATGGAGTGCACAAAATAAATATTTCAAAATTTAATTTGAAATTGTGGTTATGGTCAGGGAAGTGACTGTAAAAATAGCATCTCTTACTCAATGGATATGCTCCCTCTGTATCCTTCAGGCATTTCTGCTGAAATCTCACTGATTCGGATCAAGTAGTTACTACTGTTAGTGCTGCAAAACCAGTAACACTGTGGTGAGGAGAGCTGGATTTGGCCCCATGCATCATCAGTGAAAGTATCTGCTGTTTTGTAGTGCAGCTGTTTTATAGCTGGATGATGAGCCAAAAGGCAGAATAAAGCAGCTTGATTTTTCATATTGAAGAAAGATTTTCAGTCTTGAAATTAGAAAAATTGACTGGAGAGTGTTTAAACTAAGCCAATCCAATCCAGAATTGCCTGGGAGAGTAGATCTGAAACCCTTCCATGTCATTTTAACATCAGCTGTTAGAGGCCCCCTTAAATAACATAGGCAAACACCAGTTCCTAGGTTGTTTTGCAGGCGTAATGTTGGCATTTTTCCTTGACTCATGTTTCTTGTTCATTTAAAGCTACACTGATGATTTTCAAGTTGATAAATAAATAAAATCACACATGAGGAACTTTGAGGGCTGAGCGATGGAGCAATAAGGTCAAGGTCATAGAAACAATAGAGCATGTAATTTTGAAAGATTTTTCTGTGGCATGTGGGATGTGCTGACGGTTCTTTTAAATTACTTATTGGAAAAATTCTAGACTGCAAAGGAATAAATCTGGTCTTCAAATGTGGTTTTACTTTGAAAAACAACAGTGTAAAAATGCTACCTTTGTGCTCCATAGATCTTTTCCCTGTGCATATGAATCCAGAGATGTCTTCTACTTACTTCATTGCCAAAAATAATTTTCTTCTGCTTTTTTACTCCAGATACCTTTGAAGAGTCTATGCAACTAAGGAGCATTGGCTAGACTCTGTTTTCCTTTTCAAATCACCAACGTTGTTGTTCTAAATTTCTAGTTTTCATTTCTGAAATAAAAGCAATTAAAAACTCTTTAAGCACACAAAAGTGCAGATACTTGCCTACTGGGAATTTCCCAGGGATCTAACCTACAAAATCCCATTAGAGTCTCCCTCCATATTTATGTGCTTGAGTACTTTTGGATGTCTGTCCCATACCCCTTGAAGAGTCGTTCGTAGTCAGGCTTGCACTCCAGCCAAGGGTCGCTAATGATTAATTGGATCGAAGAGCCAGTCGTGATAACAGCACTTCTGATCGTTGAGCTCCGTCGGCTGAAGTGACACGTGAGAAGGAAGGATCCCAGCTCAGAGCTTGGATCCTAAGCTAAACTGTTTGCTTGTGTTGTTTGAACAGAATCTAATGTGGAAATCACTGGCACACACAGTGTGACACACGTGACAGCATTTTTACAGGGGTTTTCAAAGCAAAGCTGTGTGCTGAACATGTGCATGTCAGGTGCAAATAGGTGAAGTTCTGAAACCTTCACTGTGTGGCTGGAGGGGATGGAAGGGAAGGGAGGGATGCTCCACAGCAGCCTTGGAGAAAATAAATTTGTGTGGTTTTGTGTAACTGTCAGGCATCTGTTACGTGTGAAATTCTAAAAGAGTTATGTATTTTTGCCTTTCTCCTGTGGATTAAATGGTTTTTTGCCATTTAAAAGAAAGCATTTTTTAAACACCTCCGTGTTTTGCAGAACAGTTGAAGTAATACGGAGGATATAGAAAAATAACCAAATATTCATGACTAATCCATTACTTTGTTTAAAGTAACAATAAAAAAATGACTTAGAGACTAGCACGTTGCTTTGTAACTGTGTTAACTCTGCTTTGAATATGAATTTCCAAAAGCTGAACAAGACCTTCATGAAGAAGCAGCCTTGTAATGATAACAATGTATCCATGAGCCAGTGGTAAATAAGAAATATTTTCTCTAACATAGTTAGTTTTTTCCTCTTCCCTAGGTGTATATATGTATTAATAACATCCCTTTTTATTTTTTCTAGGCACCAGTAACGGATGTGCAGTTTGGCCCTATGAGACTTCATCAAGATCAACTTCAGGTAATACATTTCACAGTATAAACTAAAGTCTTAATTTCTAAAACAACACAGAAGTTAACTTAAAAAAAAACTGACTTAATTTTTTTGTAAAAAAAGATCTTCATAGAACATTTTAGTTAAGTGATACATGTGCACCGAACAGATTTTATCACAGCATTCTAGGCAGTATCCTGTTCTAAAAATCCTGCCTAAGTCTGTCCTCCAAACATCTCTCAACTGATAAAAATAGAGCTATCTACTGCTCTTTCTGCTATCAGTTAGCTTGTAATCAATTCAAAGTGTGCCATGTTTTGTATCATACAGGTAGTCATTTCTTAATCAGAATCCCATATGATACCAAGGCAAATGTCCTGTCAAAATCTATTATATCAGTGTTATTACTATTATCACCAATTTTGCAGTATCATCACAAAAGTTATTGTGAACTTGGCAAAGTATGTTGCTTTGTTATTCACTGTTAACTGGCATTAATTCATCCTCCTTTATCTCTTTATTACTAAAGGCCTTATGCCAGCTGTCCCCTTATTTTGTCTGGGATAGGTGTCAGGTTTGCATATACATAACTCCCTTGAACAGCCTCTGAAAGTTCTCTTGTATCCCAAGCAATATTGAACCATTAGTAGTCCAAGATGTTCCTGAGTCACTAATTCCCCTGTTGGGTGAAACTCTTGGGTGAAAGTTATCTGGTCCTGCTGATTTGAAAATGTCTGCCTTGAGGAACTGCAGTTCAACGTCCTCCTGTACTATTGTCAGAATGGACAGTATTACCATCGAACATTGTATCTTAAGAGAGCCTCATCCAACTTTTCTCCAAATATAAGTTGGAAATATTTCTTGAATATTTCTGCCTCTTTTATCATTATTAATGATGATACTGCTTTTGTCCAGTCGCGGGCCACTCTAAAATTCCACTAATTAAGCCTCTGCTGGCAGGTCTGAGGGAAGTAGTAGTTAGGTAACATCGCATTTGTGCCAAAGTCGATCATCCAGCCCAGATCTGCTGACTGTTCTCCTGTGCTATTGCTGAACACCATTCTTCCACTCCTAAGAGCGTTATAAATTAACTTCACTAAATATAGCCCAAACTATGACATGTTTTTGCAAACAGTTTAGCAGGTTGCTATAAAAGGAATCTGAACTAAATGAGTACAAAGTCCTTCATTCTTACAAAAATATGCACTACATGGAAACATTAAGATTTACTGGTAGACATTCCACCAACCTGGTCCAAAGTATAACCAGCACTGGCATTCCTAAAATTACCCAGAAGATAAACGGCCGTGGGATGTGGTGTGAGTTACACATGCTCTGCATTGTTGTCTGACCAAAATATATATCTAAGTGTGGTATGATAAAATTACTGAAAGTTTGGTGTCCTGAGACAATAGGCCAAATGCTGATTTAATTATCCATCTTTCCCAAAAGGCTGCATATACTGACTCACCCACAAAAGCAGCACTAACATAGATCTATATTATGCCATTCTGTGTATTCTTTCAGGCAAAAGAAATTTTCTTCCATAAAATATTACCCTGATCCAAAGTGTGTTCACATCAGTGGAAGTCTTCCTGAGCAGACTACGTTTATCCTTACTTCTGTAGCACGTTCCATCCTAGAATTTGAAACGTGTTTCAGAAGGAACTGGGCCTTACCATATTTTTGTGCATATGTAGGCATTGTGCTGATTTTGAAAAGACCCAGAGATTCATGTTACTGGCAATTACATAGCAAGTTATAACAGAGCAAATACTGGGTCACAGATTTCCTGACTTCCAGGTCTGTGTTTTAATGATAGTAATCACCTTCTATGATATAAATCCCGTGGCAAGCTTTGCGTAGGAGTCCCATGGGGACATGCTCCGTATTCAGAGAGATTGATTGTGTTTTCATTCTTGCATGAGTTCATCTTGTCCAGCCTGTCTGTAGTCCTCAGAAGCCTCAGGGAATGGGCTATTTGCGGTATTTGGGGGAACTAGGATGAGATGAAAAGGAAAGGACACTTTTCATTGTGCCATTGAAGCACCATTAAATATTAATTCACATGAGGTTAACCATCCCTTGGTGAGTAAAGCAGGGTGCTTTGCTGGAATAGGATACTGGCAAGAAGAATAAAAGCCAAATAAAAGGGTTGTATGGTAGACAATTTCAATGAAGAAACATAGACTTACTGTTATTTTTACACACTCTCTGAAATGTAGGCATCTAGTCTTAACTGATTGCCTGAGCTCTCTCAGTAGCTAATGAAGAGAGATCTACTTCCCAAAGTTGTTCATCGCATTTGTGGAATAAAAGGCTCAGGCAGAATATTTTATCCACTTGAAACACCTCTGTGTAGAGACAATTATAAAACACAATAGTCTGTAGAAAGCGAGTCTCTTAAAAACTGTGAGTTAAGCCTTGGAAGTGGCTTTCACAAAAATGCTAAGAACGGGCAAAATCGTAGAATCTACTGTATAAATAAAACTTGCTTGTAATGATTCGCTGTCTGCCTTGAACCAGGTACTTTTAGTGTTTGCCAAAGAAGATAACCAGAGTAACGGGTTCTGCTGGGCATGTGAGAAGGCTGGATTTCGGTGTAATATCGCCAGGACACCTGAATCTGCACTAGAGTGTTTTCTGGACAAACACCATGAAATAATCATTATTGACCATAGACATTCCAGATACTTTGATGCAGAAGCGTTATGCAGGTAAGCACTATTTCAGTGTAATTGATAAGCATAATTATGTAGTTAACACATCATGAAAGGTCTGTTGCTTTTGTATGACCCTTTCTATAAAATCTATCAAATGCTGATATTTTTTGGACAGATGTCCACTAGCAGCATCAATTAATGTCATCTCAGTGCTTTTCCTCTGATGGCTGCAGCATTTTTGTTTGGGTGCTGGGACGTTTGAGGCTGTATCTAGGGTGCTGTTGAACCACAGCATACAAGTTTGTTGCCATAATTTTTTTTTTCCAAATACCTGGTTCCATGTTTACATGTCTAATTAACTGCAAAGATCACATGTGCCACCAAGTAATTTCATGAACACATTCCCTTCATTAGCCATTTGCATTCTGAATTTTTTGAAATGTCACTTGCTGTTGAATAGCTCTAGTTCCAAATAGGCCATGTTTCGTGTGCATGCCTCCATATCTACAACATGCAGAAATCTGCTATGAGGAGCAAAGTTGCAAACCAACTCCAAAAATACTTCCAGAATTGCTGTAAAGTATGAAAAAGGGGGAAAGGATTTTTCTTTGTGTCTCTCTCCACAGGGACTTGACAGGGAGGGGAGCCTTGTTTCAGTGACTTTCCAGTGAAATACCCCTCGGGAATGCGTCTAGACTAAATAGCAGGCTGTGGGGTGGGGGCGGCGGGGGCGGATTGTGTGCTGTGGGTGGCTGGTGGGTTCAGGGCACTGGGACAAAGGCTTTTCTCCTTGTTAAAATAAAGTAGTAAGATAAGATCTTTGTCAGGCAAGGACTAGATAGCAGTGTTCCCCTTGTTACATTTTTACCACACTGTCCCAGAGTGAAGTAAAATGCTGGTTAACGGAGTAAGGCCAAGTCCTTCAAATGAGTCCATTGCTGCTCGTGCCGTGGCAGTACGAGCTTTGTGCCATTGCAGAAGGAAGAATTTCTGCTATTCCCCCACTGAGAGCAGTTGAGGTTTAGATTAATGTGCACGCTCTCTGTCCTTTTTTGCCATTGAGTCTCAGGCATTGCTAAATTCATTCTCCTCTCTTAGTGATGCAGCAGGCTTGGGATTTGATTTTTGTTTTGTATTAAAATAAAGCATTAAAAAGAGAGATTTTATTTTCTTAAGATACAGTATGAAGATTCTGTAAAGTCATGTTTGCTGAAATGTGAACTTAAAAAAATGCTAAATGATCTTGCTTTTTATTTAAAGGTCTATCAGAACAACTAAACCCTCAGAAAATACAGTCATTATTGGTGTAGTTCGAAGGTAAATATTCATATCTCTACTTGCACATGTGATCAACAAAATGTAAATCTTATCACTGTAAAAGCAAATGCTACTTTAGAACTTTTATATTAAACCATCTTACTGTGCTGGTGATAACATGTTTATACCATACAGATTTCCACCATCCTTGGCCACAGGACAGGGACAGGATTTTTGATTTCCACTTTTTACCAAATAGGTCACATTTTGCTTTTTTTTCTTTTTTCCTACTCATCGCTGGAGGTTTTAAGAGCATCATTCAAGCAACCTCCACAACGCCATGTTCTGACCTGTGGAACTGCCTCATAGATTTATATTCTGGTATTCATGGAAGTAACTCTTTAAAGCTTTCTGGGTTTGTCTTTTGATCTGATTCATCCGAGCACAAACAGATCTGTTGATTTGCAGAAGAATATAGTACAACTTGATCAGTATTAAGTAGCATCTGACCTTAGAGGTTTTAAAAATAAAGTAAAATAGACTATATTATGCCGTGTCAGTAGAGCAGTGTGTATGGTTTTCCTCTTCCTCCTCCCACTGAAAACATAACATTTACATCATAAAATAATATAAAAGTAATAAAAATGCATTAAAGTTAATTTGAAATAAAATAAAATAATTCAAAATAATTTCCTCAAAGGACGGTTTTCAAAATTTCTGTCTCTCAGAAAACATTTATTTTGAAAACCAATTCTGAGGGGTTAAAATTTCCCATTAAAAATCCTGTTTTCCACCACCATCTGTAGTGTACAAAAGACTCTAATTAAACATTCCAAGAAATTCTATTGTGAATATAATCTTTATTGGTCTTATGTCAGGAAGTCTTATGATTATGGTAACAGTTACTTCCACAGTCAGAACTGCCTCTCATCAAAGTAGCACAAAGGACAAGAGGACCACATTAATGATCTTAAGATGGCTAACATGTATTAGCCAGCTTACCTAAAAACCATAATGGAGATTTATTGTATTATTAGGTAAATTAGATGTGGTCAAGTATGGAAAGAACAGGTAGGAGGTTAGACTGCTGATTGTGTCAGGTTCCCATGTGCTCCGCACAGGCGTTCTCCAGCTCCCGTTTGGGATTTCGCAGAGAGAGCACTTTCACACGTTTCCCTTTGGGCTGCAAGAAGCATGTTTGTGGAAAAGCCTAACATATAGCCAATAGCATATGGAGGTTCTTCTCCGTGGGGATTATCTTCCTTCGTTTCCTGCTGTTCAGTTTGTTGGGGCTTTTTTTTCCCCTAGAGTATCCTCTGTGTCCTCTGTACTTCTAGGAGGCAGCATTACCAGATAGTTGGCATGGGGAACGGGGATACTTTTGACAGCTGCTCTTGTCTCTCTGCTTGATCTTGGGCAAACCTTGCACTTGACTAGGCATTGGTCTCCCAATGCGTGAGAAACAATTGCATGGAAAGCAAAAACAAGAGATGTCATAAGATCTGAAAATTATATTGTAAATAAAAGCTATTGTGCCATTTGCTAAACTTGACCAGCTTCCGTCTGCTTATTTGCAGAAATATAATATAATGACCTTGCTTCCAGGTTCCAGCCGTACATTCACATACGCTGGAATGTCTTTTAACGGTTAGAATAGCCAAGTTTGTCAAAATGATTCAGGTGCCTTGTTTTAGAGAATGTCATCACAAAGTGGCCTAGTAGAAAGCCACTAATAGTAGTGAACACTAGAAAATCCATCCTCATTCAGGCATCTTGAGTTGCCCACCTAAGATTTGGTACACTCAGATAACAAGTAATTTCTTAAAACTTTGGTCATGTAGACTTTGAAGTGCATCTTTAACTAGGGACAACATAAACAACAAAGAATCCAGTACAGAAAATGAAAGAATAGTCCAGCAGTCTGGCTAATTAATTTATTTTCTTCAAACATTATTTTTTTGTGCTGCAAGAAGCTGATTACTTGCAAATAGAAAAATGTTGACTTAATCTGTGCAAAAAATGTAAGTTTTTAAAAATCACAAAAAATGTATTTTATCCATAGTAGCAATATTATGTGGTGTATTTCTTTGCTCTGATCCTAAAAGGATCTAGCCAGATGAGCCTTCAGTATGCATCCTGGCTACAGGCATGTCAATGGCTTGTGAAATTGGCTCTGAACTGATTATAAAATAACTTTATCATCCTTCTTTAAAAGGCATGGTGATCGTGAAGAGTCATCAATATTGCCCCTGATCTCTGCTGGCTTCACAAGGGTATGTATGTTTTGTAATCCACTAGATTGCTCTGATATTCCAGAACTGTCAGGCAAGAAACTCAGAAGTTTGGCTGTCAGTGATCATTTGTGTCAGTAATCAAATCCATAAATCCTCTTGTTTATGCTGCTCCATGTTATCTATTTCCCAATTTTCTACACCAGTAGAAATAGAGCAATGCTGACTAAGAAGGTGGAGATTCTCGGGAATATAAGAAATGGTATTCAGACATTTCTACTTTATACATTTATTTCAAAAGAAGTATATGATGCATTAAGTCTCTGCTTTAAAAAGAGATAGTAGACATGACAAGATTGAATAGTTACGGTAGCAGAGCCAAAGAATAGCTTGCAATGAACAACAGAATGTGCTGTGGGAAATCTCTTCAATCAAATGCCAATTCACATCTGCAAACAGGCTTCAGACGTTGTCAAGTGCTGTTATCTATTGTTTGGAGTCACCTGCAAAGTGTTACATTGAGTCTGTTCCTTGGCAACTATTCCAATTAAGCAGGAAAGGTGCTTATTAGTGGCATCAGTTAAGTGGATTCCTCACTGCTAACAAGGGGGGGGGGGGGGGGGAAGTGCATGATTTACAGTGTGATTCAGAGTGTTTTGGTGCATGTTCACCAGATTGTTTGCTATCCCATCACAGTCCGTTTGCACACGTTTGCTTATTTGTAGTAAGGTCCTAATACAGGAAATGCTAAAGCCTGAAAATAACTGTACTTACATGTAAAGAGTCGTTTCAGTGGCCACATAACTAAATAATTCAGAACCTCTGTCAAGTTACTTAAGAGCCTTGGAGATGGGACAAATGACAAAGCATACACAATTCTATTTAGCAGTCTCGATGTGACGGCTTACCTTTGATAGTCATCCCCCTCCCAAACTACCAATGTCCTTGGCAGTGTAGTATGGACAAAGATTTAATATGCGGGCTGATGCCTAGTGAAAATCAGATGTTTCAAAAAAATATCTGAAAAGATATTGAAGTCAGTGCTGCTGAGCTTCTTATACAAGGCCCAGAATGAATAACTGTGTCCCATGGCAAATATATTTGTCAGGAAGCTTTGCCTTCTTCTATCTGTACAGCGTGGAGTACTAGCAATTTGAAGCTCATAATAATCTCAAATTTGATGACTTGACACAAATATAACTTTTAATTGTTATTTTAAATAATATCATGAAAGCATGTAACTTTATTCAAAGTAGTATATCTTATATATTGATCATGCTGACAGTTGCACAGACTCAACAGATTGGTTGTACCTTGTTGCTATGCCTTCTTTTATGTCAGTTTTTCAAAATGCAATACCTTGAAGACTTTTACTGGTCCCAACAAATAACATTCTCAAACTGTTTACATTACAGCATGTTCATTTTTGGCATATCTACTACTTTTTGGTTATCTAACAAGCAAAAGAAAACAGCCTCATACCCTTGTGTACGGAAGTGTGTATTAATGAAATATCTCTAACCTTTTATTTGCAGAGATATGTAGAAAATTCTAATATAATGGCCTGTTACAATGAGTTGATTCAGCTGGAATTTGGAGAGGTGCGGGCACAATTCAAACTGAGGTAATTTTACCAAAAACAACAACAAAAATGCCAATTCAGACACATGCTTAAAATAATATATTTTACTGTACACTCGTTAATTATAAAATGCCAGTTAGCCAAAGAAATATGTTAATCATTAAAGTATACCTGTATTCAGAATGGAGTTACAATAACTTGTTATCATATACAGTAAGAATTATGTGGATTAAATCTGATCAGATGTCTTTTTTTTTTGTCTGCAGGGCTTGTAATTCATTATTTACAGCATTAGAGAAAAGTCAAGAAGCCATTGAGATCACAAGTGAAGACCATGTAATACAGGTTTGTTCCAGTTATTTTTATAAGTAGAGGAAATTGCTCTGCGGGCTGACTGGATTTTATTTCATCCACAATTACACTTACTTTTTCTTACGGTACAAGAATCGAACCTAACCTAATGGTTCTAAAGAGATTGGAATGAATTTAGGTGCAGAGTAGAATTTCCTCCATTTAAAATATCTTGCATTAACCAAGTCAATTTTAAAGGAGAAGCTTTTTGTCTGAAACAACAAGAGTTTACCCCTTGTTTTTAATTTTTGTAATTGTTCTTTTATAACTTGAATGAATGCAGCCACTGGCTTGCATGCATTCTTTTCCAAAAATAGTATATGCTAGTTTGATGCTCTTGAGAACCAAATCAAATTGGTGCTCTATTTAAATAAAGGTAGGACACAGTTTTTGCATTAATCTGATACTGTTTGATTCATCACAATTCTTGGGCCAACTGTTTTTGCATGTCATCCTCTTTTAAAAATTTCTTTTGAAAAGGCAGAATAAACTGTGTTTATGTTTTCAGTCCTGAAAAGCATCATCTTTATTAGGGAGCTAGTTCCATCCCTAGCTACAAAGACTGTGAGGATTGACTTTATCTTGACAGTGGCAATTTCACTGAAGGTTGTGCCTTCTGCATCCCTCTTTAGAAAATAACACAACTTGTCCTGAAGTAGTTTGGAACTATATTTTTTCAGACCAAATTTTGCGCCTCCACAGGTAGCCCCAGAATAGAACCAAGGTGTGGAGGAGTCCTAGAGCTCCGGCAGACAGGGCTTTCTTCCTTCATAGGGTAGAGGGAAACTTTAGGAGCAGAGAGCATCCAGTGGCACCCTTTTCACTTCTGTCACATTAAAACATCGCAAGTTGAGGCATTCAGGTGTTATTATGGGACCCCTGTCTGTAACTCAGCTAGTGAGAGGGTCATTAAGGTGTGGGATGTAGGTACCAGCCTTCAGCTTTGTTGGGCAAGAGCCACAAAACTGCAGTGAAATGCAACATTCCACTTCTTCCAGTCTGTTTGGCTGGGCTTTGCCCGGACAGGAGAATGGTGGTGGTTGGTCCGTATGTGCAGGGAGGCAAAGAATTTATCAATGGTTAAGGTTAATATTCCTATGGAATCCCACCATCTAAGTTGTGTTTTTTAGGAACGTGAAGGTAGATTTGAGGTTTATAGGTTTGAGAAGTGAAAAAGCTCATTTCTCAGGAGTTTATGTCATCTGTCATAACTCTGTGGGTATGTAATACTCAGCTCTTTCCATAATTTCTATCTCTCTTCTCATGTGCATGACTCTCTGCAGGACTGCTACCTCCTAGCATGGACATGTCTGTTTTGCTTCACGAAGAAAAATCACTTAGGCATCTCTTTTTGGAGTGATACATACAGAGATTTAGCTCAGGTTGGGAAATAGACCTCTAGGTTTATCAAATAGGAATTCTGTTGTACTCAAAGTATTCTGTTGAATGTTTTTTATTTTTATTTCACAGTACGTCAATCCTGCTTTTGAAACAGTGATGGGCTATCAAATAGGTGAATTAATAGGAAAGGAATTAACAGAAGTGCCTATAAATGAAAAAAAAGCTGATTTCCTAGATACTATTAATTCCTGCATAAAGATAGGAAAGGTAAGTAATAGTATTGTCTCACTTATAATTTGCTACCTGTAGAAGTTATTGTTGTCCAGGGATGACACATGACACAACTTCTGGCTTCACAGGTATGTAGCACGTGCAGCTTTCTTACCCAAACAAGAAGAGGAAATCAAAAATGTTTGGTTTTAAGGGCTCCTTCCTCTTCAGTTGTTTGGAAAAGCTGTGTGTTTCATGAAAATAAGTGACTTACTGTGTTTCTTTATCACGTATGCTGTATGTAGCAAAAGGTCTGGGAATATTAAGGAAAAATGGGAGAACATAATATATCCAATGAGATGCAGATGAGAAACAAATCACATTGAAATATTCCAGCATGAAATGTGGAAGCTGATTTGAAAGTTCAGAAAGTAAAAACACCAGAAGACACATTTGCAATATCACTTGAGAGTGATAGTGTCTGCTGCCAGCGTCTTTTACTTTCTAATGGTGTGGGAGCTCTCTAATGGACTTCCATTAGAAACGTTTGCTGCACCAAGAAAGTGCATGAGAAAGTGCAGCTGGTTTCAAGGGAGGTCATTACAGAGGCACCGCCGTTTGCCTGGTAGCTCTGTGGCACTCCTTTGGGAGTGTTTTTGTGGCACCAGTGTGAGGATGTATCTAGGAGCTTTCATTTGCATCTTGACAACAAAGCGTAAATGCTTCTGATATCGCCAGACGTGTGTCATTGTACTCCTATAGGAAGACGGATTGTGGAGGTAGCACAAAGAGATTCGGGAACTGGTGTGTTTGCAGATGCGTCATGGCCTATGCTCAGACCTGAGTCAGGATGGCTAATTGGGTCATACTGACAGTCTGCTGGGAAGCACCATGTTATTGACACAGTGCAGGGAGATGCTCAAATGAATCATGGTGCTTAGCGTATCCAGGCAGTGATGCAAAAGCAGCAATGCAAAGTTGTGATGAGTCATGCTGTGTAAATCAAGGTGCTCACACAAGCGTTCGTCAGGAAAAGCTGCACTCCGTCTGGGTGCAGATTGTGTGTGCATATCAGCATGAATGTGTCAAGCACTTGTAGGTGTACTGGCCTTTTGGAAGAGATCCAAGCAATGTACAATAGCTTGGATTAGGATGCTTCGCACCTCTGTTGCCTGACTGAAAGTTTATTTGCATAAATGTGTATAATAGAAAGCTAATGTTATGATGGAGTATTTATTAAGTTATAATTCAAATACATTACACATGTCAGACTTTAAAACCACAACATCAATTCTCAAGATCTGAAGTGATCAAATTTTTAGTATTTTAGTGTGCTGATAAAAATGTCTTTAATAACGAAAAAGTGTTTTAGTCTATGAATGATAGAAACTGACCCTAATCCATCACTTCCCTTGCATCATATTTTACTCCTGGCTCTAGGACTTCCAACTGTGAAGGCTAATGAAATATTACTTCTTAAAACCTGTCTGTCTGGAACAGCTTGAACTGTTTCAAGTGGATAGGTGTATTTGCTTGGGGTTTTTTTATTTCCCATTGGAACATTTTATAGTATGCAATCTATGTAGCCTCATATTTACATATTAATAGAAAAAAGAATTACAAATGAAATTCTTACAAGGAGGTATTTGCAGGTCCAGTTTTACTGTGTGAAGTAACATTTCAAATACTCCAGCTCTTTGAAGGTGCTTTGGTTTGAGATGATTTGTGTCAAGATGTTACAGCATTTTCCGAGGTGCCTAACTTGAGTCTGGATGATTCTGACTTGGTCTGTGTGTTGTTTTCACACTTGTGATTTCTTGATGTCCTAAATGTAGAAGACTGCCTCCCATTAGAAATCACCTATGTGTTGGTTACAGTAGGTTATAACATGCCAAAAAAGCCAGCTGCCTTCTATGATATTCTCTGATTTTGGCTTTTCTGGTTTGAACAAACATGACAAATAACAAAAATAATGGAAAGCAGGATTTTCTGATTTTTAATAAAACCGATCTTTGGAAAGTCTGCATCTGTTCTTGAAGTGGAATTTAGGAAGATGAACTCTTTCAGTATTTCCCTTCTTGTGCTGACAAACATGCAAACAAGAGTTGATGGACATTATACACCAAAGTTACTAATCGCGTGGTGCATAGTGATTCCTGGCTCAGAATGTTCTTTCTCTTGGCAAAAAAAAAAAAAAAAAAAAAAATCAAAGCTCACTTTTTGTTACTATAGCTGGCTAACATTTGCAAGAAGCCAGAATTACTGAAATGGATTAGCAATCCTTACGTGAGGAGTTAAGAAACCCATTGTACTTTCTTCATTCATTTGTTTCATGTTTCAAATCACATTCATGAGGATGAAATGTGCCACTCGGCTTCTCTCTGGCTGGAATTCTTGCTGCCTCTGCTCTCTGCAGCTTGACACAAAGCTCTTCATCATAGTTTCACTTCTTCTAAAGTGAGACAGATAGCTATCGATAAATCAGACAAGATACACGATTCCTCTCACTCCTTGGGAATTATTTGCGAGATAGATATCTTTATAGAGGGAGTGGGAGAGCAATCAAGCCCTGAGATAAAGGTCTGTGGCAATTCCTTCCTAGACGCAAAGTTACTTTCTGTGAGATCATTTTCCTGACATCTTCTATTTATTTTCATTTGTTCTGTTCTCTGCAAGTAGCTCGCTGAACTTTGCTGTCTAGTGCAAGAAGCCCCAAATCTAAAAGGAAGGCTGAACTGGGGTGGTACTTACTATGCACGAACGAATCATTTCAGCGGGTAGATGCATACCATGGCCTGCTGAATGAAGCCTTAAGCCTCAATGTTGTTTTCTAGGAGGCTGTATAAAGGCTGGAAGGGTTTTTTTTACTGTCTATGTATGGTTCTTAGTCTGCATTTGATCCTAGCGCACCAGGTCATGCAGAAGTGCCTGAGCGCCATATCTGTGTGGCTGTAATGTAGTCATAAAAACGAGCTTGACTGAAGGCATGTCTTGAGCTCATCTCTGTTGGATTTCTGACAGAAGCTCTGTGAGAGAGCATATGGTGTTCTTAAAATACGTTTAAGTAATGTCCCTGTGAGAACTTTATATACCAGCAGGAGTTTGGCTTGGACCTCCCATTTTTCAGAATTCTGCTGACCTTTTTCCTCGCACATTTCCTGCCACAGTTTCACGGGTTTTAGAAATTCGCAAGTTGAAAAATCTGTGTGTTGACTGTGAAGAACGCATGAGTGCGTAACTCCAGCCTGCCTGGAGCAGGATGCGCCTTCAGTGCTGGAATTCTCCAGCCGCTGCCTCGTGCCTTCATCCCTGTGTGCATATTCTGGGTTTATTACCTGGGTGTAGAGATCGATTACTCATCTCTGTCTCATCCTGGTTGTCAGGAAACTATTGATATGCATACTTTTAATTATGAGAGCACTGAATTTTGTGGCGTTTGCTTTGTCCTCATTTATATTCCTCATGCAGCTCACAGGAGAGGATATTATGTCTGTTTCCGAATTTGTTATGCACAGCGCTTTCCTCTGACAGATCCTTGGAAAAGCCTTTCATACTTTTTTCTGCACTGCCTGTCACCATGCAGCTCTCTGTGGGCTGCAGTCTTTATTTGTTGGCTCCATTTGAATAAATGCAGAGCTGTTCTCTCTGTACCTGTGCTTTTGCCTAGTTGACTGTGAGATCTGTCAGTCTAACTCAGATATATCTGTATCATGTGCCTCACGAAGGTATTTTCACATATGTTTAAAAGATCTGATCCAAAGCTTGTTGAACTCAACTGAAAGACAACCATTTACTGGGTTAAATTTTGCATTAAGTGTATATGCAATATGTAAGCAATTAATTATTAATCATTTGGTACTTATTAGATGACCAGATCAAAGTTTGCAGCCATTTAACAAACACACCAACAGCTATTCTAGGGATGGAGATCTGTGTAGGCAAGACTGTAAATCTTGTCAGCAGCCAGGTTACAGAGACTGCCTCAGTCGCAAGGTCACTGGCTTCTGCGCTGCTGCTGGGGTGAAAGGAGCAGACCTAGGTAGGGTTCCCAAAATTGCTGCCCCAAGTGTGCCTCGATATCCCCATAGAGAGGCAGCTCCTGACCATGCACAAGGGGAGACGTGGCGAGGCCAGTCAGCGTTCAGGCGTTTCTGGCTGTGGGCTGTGTGCAAGGCCGGCCGGGGTAAATGGTGGGAGGAGCAGCGAGGTGGGGAGGGGATGTGGAGGGAGCGAGAGCTAAGGAGGGGACGAGGCGGCTGCAGCCACCCCAGGCAGGTCTGGAGCTAAGGAGGGGACGAGTCTGCTGCAGCTACCCCAGGCAGGTCTGGAGCTAAGGAGGGGACGAGGCGGCTGCAGCCACCCCAGGCAGGTCTGGAGCTAAGGAGGGGACGAGGCGGCTGCAGCTACCCCAGGCAGGTCTGGAGCTAAGGAGGGGACGAGTCTGCTGCAGCTACCCCAGGCAGGTCTGGAGCTAAGGAGGGGACGAGGTGGCTGCAGCCACCCCAGGCAGGTCTGGAGCTAAGGAGGGGACGAGTCTGCTGCAGCCACCCCAGGCAGGTCTGGAGCTAAGGAGGGGACGAGTCTGCTGCAGCCACCCCAGGCAGGTCTGGAGCTAAGGAGAGGACGAGTCTGCTGCAGCCACCCCAGGCAGGTCTGGAGCTAAGGAAGGGATGAGGCTGCTGCAGCCACCCCAGGCAGGTCTGGAGCTAAGGAGGGGATGAGGCTGCTGCAGCCACCCCAGGCAGGTCCGCCTGTGCCGGCCTGGCGGCCCTGCCGCTTCGTGGAGGGGTGCGGGCCCTGCTGCGGGCCGCTTGGCGTTGGACCGGGTGTTAGAGCGTGATAGTGCCTTCTGGCTTCAAAATCTCTAAATAACAACAGTTACTGATTCAACGATTTCATTTTAAAGCATGGCTTGAACAAGGCGGAAGAGCCATTTTCTGAGGCTCACTGAAAGAAAAAGCAAGGCTTCACTAGAAATGTCTCATTCCCAGAGAAAAAAGTTACTTGTCACTGAAAAATGAGAAATTCCTTCCCATCCTGCCTTTTTTTTTTCCTTCCATTTGTGAATTTTATCAAAATAAAATGATGTTGGTAGTGAAAATCTGATAGTGTAAAAATCTTCTCCTCATACGCGGTCCTCAGGCCAGTGTCCCCAAGCGTGGTGAACCCTGTTGGAGAGGGGGGCAGCCGACGGGAGGCCAAATCCAGCGGCTCTTCTGCAAGGCTCTGCCTTGCTTAAAAAATGCCAGGATAGATCCCTGTTGTGGCTTGAGACCAAACCGCCAGTGCGGCGAGTAAATGGGCTCAGATACCAGAGCACTTTTAGTCGCAGATATATTTCATGCTAACGAATGCTGTGACTCGCCAGCAAGGCGGGAGGCGGTGCGGGCCGGAGCGAAGCCGGCAGGTCAGCGTCCTGGTTTCTCACACGACCTCCCTGTCCCGGGGGAGGCGGCGTGGTCGGGGAAGGCCGCCCGGCCAGCGTGGCGGGCCCAGCCACGTGGTGCGCGGCACTCCCCAGAGCCTCTCCGCAGCCCTTGCCCCAGGCAGGAGCTGGTCCCGGCTCTTGCTCTCTCACCAGGTCTCTTGCCATATCCTCCGGCACCCCCGGCCCCATCAGGCAGAGGACAGGGAGTGAATACCCGGTTTGGATGGGCTCCCGTGGTGCCTGACACTTGGTTGTTGCTGCCGGGATGCTCGCAGCCTGCCCCTCTGGGCAGGTCCCCAAGCATCAGCAACATGACAGTTAACCCTAGTTAACTACTCCCCTAGTTATAAGGGCGCAATTTGAGGGTAAGCACAGTTTAACCAATCCCAACCCTTTCCCAAACTACCACAATCCCTCCTTTCCACACTGGAGCATCAGCCTGCCCGGTGAAGATGACCCCGCCATACTCCGGGCTCTCCGAAGCACGTGCCATGCACAGCGTCGGGCTCGGCACACTACCCGGGTCAGCTGCAAAGATCCAGCGCCGGTGTCCTTTCATCTGGTGGTAGCTTTGTTAGAATTGGAAGGATGACTACTCTATGTAAGAACAACATATTTCTCAAATTTTCTGCTGCTGTTTATAGGATTATTTGGAAATTAAATTATTCAGTTTTATAAATAAAATGCCACGTAAGTAGGAAGACACTTCTGAAGAAGTCTGTAGTGGCCTCTAATTGGACTGATGTAACACCTGAGCCAACATCACCTTCACTGCATTGCTTCTTTTTGTCATACGTTCCTCTGACATGTTCCTTGCCTTTGAGACCCTTAAGAGTGAACCTTAGATTTTGAATTGTAGGGCAGTGTTCAATGAAAAAACATATGAAGCTGCAGTTCTGCTTCTGTTTTATCTGACCTTTCCAAGGGTGCCAAATGAAGAAGAATATATAGAAGACCATGTTAGGTTTGTTGATTGCATTTTGAACTTCCTTCCCCTTGAATTTCTTTTGCAGGAATGGCAAGGAATGTACTATGCGAAAAAGAAAAATGGAGATAGCATACAGCAAAATGTGAAGATAATACCTGTCATTGGACAGGGAGGGTAAGTATGAAAGCTAAAGCTGTGATTTAGGTTTGATTTAAGGCTTAGTTTGGTTCAAGTTCAACTGCTTTCAGCAGACATTGGATTATCCTGTTACTGAGTATAAAGAAAACTTATGCAAAGAAGGGAGACTCAGACCTCTGGATTTAATTCCTTGGGGCAGAATCAACTTTACATGCCACTTACAGGGAGTTCTGCTAATCCTCTCCAAAAAGGAAGCTGAAGATACGGATGTGCTCACTTGTGACTGTTATACTTCTAATACACTGAAGTGCAAGTGCATCCCCCTCTCTTTCTGTCCATTGGGTAGGGCACCATCATATCAACCTGTGTCCTGCTCCGCTGTTCCCCTGTAATGCTGACCTACTCAGGCGCTTGTAAGGTGTCTTTCTGTGATGAGGCTGCTAAGTGCTTTCATCCTCATCAAAATTCATCTGCAAAGATCTCTCCCTATTCAAGCATGTCTTGGTTTTTGTGTAGCTTTCACTTGCGCTGAACAGAGTGTTTAGAGCACACTAGTATATGTTAGTTATGGGTAGATTTATAATAAGACCTCCTATACAACGTTAGGAAAGAAAGTGGATCAGATTGCATGCAGTTGCAGTTTCAAAACCCTCTAAGGCAACTCGTGCACTAATTAAAAGAACTACACATTATCTTCCAGAATCCCCTCTGCAATGTATGTTCCTTGGCTGAGACATTTGTTTAGAAAGGTGTGTGTTGTCATAGAGGAAAGGCTGGATGCAGCTTCTTCGTGCCATTACGTACTTTAAAAAGAGGGAATGCAGTTTTTAATTAGCAGAAGCATGGTGTTTTAAGTTGATTTTATCCCTTGGAAGTAACTCATGTTCTCTACTCTCCATTAGTAGAGTGAAAACATATTTTCAGCTTAAGATGCCAAACCTGTAAGAGCAATATGTATTACATACATTGTTGCCTGGGGAGAAATCTAAGCCCATTTGAAGCTGGCTTAGAAAGTTTTCTGGTAATCAAGGCTGCAGTTTGCAGTCTGACTGCTCTATCCCTACGTCCTATAGAAGTTTTGTGTTGTTGAATCTGCGCTGTTGCATATTTCTCAGTTATATCATACCTGAAATATCCTATAGTAGCCCAGAAGAAGCAGGGGGGAAGGGAGTGGGGAGAAAGAGGAAGGAACAGTCTTTGCAAAAAAATGCTTCCATTCTCTATTCCCCATCCTGTGCAGCAGAACTGTGTTTTTTTCCATTCCCTATCGAGCCTTCCTGCCAGAACAGGATTTGTCCTATATTGATTTTGTTTGTTACTCCCCATTTTGTGTATCAGCACTGAATCAGAGCTGGGATTTGGATGGGAATTAACACATTGTTTTTTGCCTACAGAAAGATTAGACACTATGTGTCAATTAGTAGACTGTGCAATGACAACAATAAGGTAAGTGAAAATGGTGATATGCTTCCTTTAGTTTGAGCCCTAAATATTACAAAATAATGGGAAAATTCTGACTAACTGAATTTCTCATACTGATTTGTAGGCAGAAAAAACATGTGAACGTGTTCAGGCTGAATCTCAGACAGGTATGACACATCTCTTTTGTCATAAGAAGTGGAGAACGTGCCTGCAGAAAGATGAAGCCAGTTGCTAGTGATCTGGCTGAAAACCACTGGTTGCACAAGACAATCAGAAAATAATATTTAGTTAGCAATAAACTAGGAATCCAGTTCAGAAGGCAGCAAAATAGATGCAAGCTCTCTGTCCCTGCATGATTTGTTTTACAAGTGATATACAGCAACCCAATCTTGAAAATGCAGTATTAGGGCCCCGAGTTCAAATTGTGCTGGGTTCGGTGTCACATTTCAGTTGTAGATAGTGGATCCCTGTGACAAAATTAGAAATATTAAGGACATCATCTATTAAGAATGTTGTCAAGGCTGGTCTATAGCTAGTGGCAGATATGTTTGCACTGCTTTTAACTGTCTTGTGGGATATTTGCCTGTGGAAGGAAATGAGGATGCCCAACACTACCGTTCTTCATTATCCCATGTATCAACTCTGCAGTTGAGACATCTTTGCCATCCATGCAGCAGGTACTTGTTAACTGTAGTCTTGGTAGCGCAGGCTATACCTGCTGGAGCCTGTATGGGATCCGGAATACATTGCCTAGTTTGCTAGTGTGCAATATACTCTGGGCCACCAGTTCTCTGAGGCAGTTGTTCCTTGAATGAACTCAGATGTTGTACAAGTTGTATCCACAACTACAATTGCACTGTGTTAAGAGAGGAGCTTTTCCCTCCACACGCTATTAGTTCCCCTCTGCAAAGCCTCTTAGGTTTGCCTTGCCAGAGATTATGAGCGGGTTCATGGCAGCATCAGTTGGCAAGAATTTCAGAAGGAGCTTTCATTGGCTCTCATCTGCCAAAGTGCTGTGGTGAATGTCACTCAGCTGCTATCAGCCTTTCTCTGACTTTCCACTCCTTTAACATACATAGTACGCAGAGTACACAATGTCATTGTGCAATATCATTGTCTCCACAGATATTCAGACTTGCAGACACAAAGACAGGAGGAAAGGATCACTAGATGTCAGATCCACAACCTCACGAGGGAGTGATGGTATGTTAAATAAGTAGATTTTTTTGATTTCTATATGTATACATTTTTATGTACATACATACATATACATATGAATATGGATAATGGATAAGTTGTATGTGTATATATACACATGCACACATGCTGATATAATTTCAAGTCACCAGTCCGTGAATGACTTTACATTTGTGGAACAACCCCATTTTATTCTCATGAACTTTGAATCCTTTTTTAAAACAATGAAGAATGAAAGGCTTCGTCTACCATCCTGCATGGGTAATTTCATGAGATTCAACAGGGACACTTTCAAGTACAAATGGCAGGCTCTAATCCTTACAAAATACTACATTCTTTACCTCTTTTCTCAATAAAATTCTGAAGTTAATTTTCTTGCCATGTTGTTTACTTTTCACTGTGTTGTATTGTGCTTCATTATATCATCCCAAAGTTGATAGATGAGTCACATATTGGAAACTTTTGCCAACACTTACATGGTTTTGTTAAAGCATACATCAGTACAATTTAGGCAGAGGCACTGGTGAAACACGGAAATAGGTCTGTAGCAGCGAGAATACAATCATGCCCGAGTATGACAAAAATAGCATTGATTCTTTTTCTTAAGAGATGCTCAGCACAAAGAGTAACAGAGATGTGTCTGAATTTTATAGGTGACAACGTAACTGTTCAGAAAAATCCCATTTTGGCCTTTTATGTACAGAAACTAAATTGCTAACTGATACAAAATGTTTGTTTTTCAATTTCCAATGAATAATAGGCCAGAATCTCTGCTGTTTTTAATTTGGCATAGCTATCTTCACTTCAAAGGATCTTCACTGATTTACCTCAGCTTGGAAGCTGACTCATTATGACTTGTCATGTTGGTGCATCAGCTAGCAAAAGTGTATGTATCCTATAGAAACCTAAGTGTAATTGTTATGTACATGTGCCTGCCAATTTACACACACACACACACACACACACACACACACACACACCCTGCATAGTCTTTACATGAATATTTCATTAAATATTTTATTTATTTCAAATAACAAAACAAAGCCATGATTTTGCCAGGCTGTTATAGCTACTTATCTCTATTCTGGGATAGCAACGGTTCAACAAGCATCTCTTTGCACCTATGTGTTCCCAGCATAACATGCATGTGTATACATTCTGCAGTGTATCACCTGTGAAGGGCACAACAGTGTACGCAGTTCAGAAAATTAATCCACAATTCTTGGCTGACTCCTTATGTTGTGCCTTGTCGCTGAAATCAGGATACCGATTCTGCTTTGTTTTCCCCACAGGCAGCTCACAACGGCGGCACTCTTCCATGGCCAGGATACATTCCATGACTATCGAAGCACCTATCACCAAGGTAATGCGCGACTGTTGCTAGCCATTGTCAGTCCTGCTGTGCTGGAACGCTGTGGCATGACCTCCAGTACTGCATCCAGGCTTGAGGAGCAAGGCAGTGCTGTGCTCTAGTGCAGCTTCTTCTCCCGTTCCACCTGCCCGCTGGTGGAGCTCCAAAAAACCAGATGCTCTGGGCCCAGTTCTCCCAGGCCTGCTTAGCAGAGTGCCCTCCCTGTGGTCAGCCATTGCACGACCCCTTTTAAGGACCCCTGCCTGTGTGAAGGACAGGATTAGAGCTCTTCCTCTTTACTTACGCATCACAAGCTGTTTTCTGAAACCAGGCAAGGGTATAGCAAAAGTCATCTTAATAAACTGACAGAGGAATATGGAAGAAGGTTATACCAAATCCCTCTGGAGACATTTTGAGGCTGTGCCTCAAACAGGAAAGTAACTAATAAAATTACTGTCTTTAAGGCCATGATCCTGTTCCTAAAGTCAGTAGCAAACATCAGTATTTTATTAATGTCCCTTTAGAGATTTCACTTTAATTCTCCCACACGTGAGTTAAAGTCATAGATCTCATTTAGTTGCTATGAGTTTTCCATAATAGCTGATTAAAGTCTCTGTCCTTTCTTAAATCACTTCTAATCACTTCTAATTCAAAACGTGTCTGATGTTAACCTAGGTAATAAACATCATTAATGCTGCACAAGAAAGCAGTCCTATGCCAGTTGCAGAAGCTTTAGACCGAGTTTTGGAGATTTTAAGAACCACTGAGTTGTACTCTCCACAACTGGGGACAAAAGATGAGGATCCACATACAAGTGACCTCGTTGGAGGGTTAATGACAGTAAGTACATACTGCCACTAACAGCTATTGATTAATATTCCATTGCCTGATAGTGGTAAGGTTTTCCCAGTTACCTGTATCTGTTGTTGTCTATATCATCTGACATATGCTTTGTATCTAAAATGCCAAATTTTCATTAAAAACTACATACCTCTTTTTGTTATTTTTTTTCTTCTGTGCTATTAAAATATCTCTGAAAATGAGAGGAAATTGGCCAGTCTACTCGAAGCTTTAGTTTTGCTAGAACAGGGAAGGAAAAGCACTTCTTTTTTCAATATGACTCATTTCAGAATGGTATAGATGGGAGAGGAAGAAAAAAAGACAGCTAAATATTTATATTTATTAATTAGTGTTAGAATGACATGTGTTGGGCTCTTCAGTGTATAAAAAGAATGCATTTTCAAAAGGATGCAAAATATACTTTTGTTGTTACTTCTTTAGATGATATTAGTATTTGGAGACTAGAAAGGTCAGAGTCCTTTGAGCTAGGAACATGAATGTCCACACATTAAGACACAGTCATGCTCCATAGAACTTATTATTTAAATAAACAAGATGAGAAAAAGACTGAAAAAAGCATGTATTATGTTATTACATTTTTAAAAGAGGAACAGAGACATTGAAAAAAGAAGTTATATACCCAAAATTGAACAAAAGGCACATAGCAAACCAAAGAACTGAACCTAAACCTTCCAAGTCTGGAGTCTGGCTGTTCTGATGATAACTAGATGGACTTGGATGAGTGTTACCTGTGCCTTAGGGATATGTGTGCCTATTAGTAGTAGGTTGTATCTAAAAGGCTACCTCAGGAAAAAAATTTTGACAATGTGTTGGATGCAAAAGGCTCATAAGATGTTTTAGAGATGAGATGTCAGAGATGTCTCTGGGCTAATATCATTTCATGATGGTTCTGATACAGCATCCACATTTACCTCTGCTATGCTTTGGCCACGAAACATTGTTAGCAAGTTAGAAGAATGCATTGAGAATGTTTTTTTCTTTAATAACTGTTTTTTTACATCATGGGCTAGTATTAATGTACAGTAATTAACAGTGTGCACATCAAAAGAGCAAGCAGGATTTGGGCCACAGCTTTTAGAATTATGAATCGAAAGGTAAATACTAAATGTAGCATTCTGTTAGTTTTAATCCTTAGGCTCAGTCTGCACATCCAGGCATCATGCCAGAATTAAGCCTAGGAGGCACTGAGTTGGAGAATACGCAAGCAAACGTTCTTCTTTGATAGAAGGGAGGCCCCAGAGTAATTTGGTAATTCGTTGCTCTGCAATCCCAGCAATAAATCATGAGCTCCTTGTACTGCTGAGGTGACCTGGTCTGCCAATGCAGGGGGGCAGAGAATACAAGCCTGTTTCCACCCGTTCCCTGCCCCCACCCACCTACCGTTGTTGATGGGAAGTGAGCAGACATACAGTGCCCAGGTTTTGGCACACACCCAGACCCAGTGTCTGTGTTGTCCAAACAAAGGTGGATGCCAGGCTGTAATTCCAGACCTCGAAATTCCAGTTCGTACCTATCAGAGTTTACATTGTATTCCATATCTTGCAGTTTCTCATCCATTTCGAAGTACAGTTAAAACAGGCAAATCTTAATAGAGTACACACAAATAAAGGTGAGGCAGCTTTGATGACTGTGACAGTTAATCAGGCTTCAGTAAAGTCACAGTGCTACTATTTGGCATCATCTTCTTATAGATCGTTTTTACAATAACCTGCATTTAACTCTCGCCTTTTATTGAACAGGATGGTTTACGACGATTATCAGGGAATGAATACATATTGTCAGCAAAACGTAAGTTAATTTGGCAGTTACTAAGATGTTAAAAGGTGATAAAAAATTTAAGAAACATGGAAAGTGTGATCAGATGTTCTTTTTTAATAAACATTGTTTATTTTTAAATAAACATTTTCTATTTTAAATGAACATTATTTATTTAGAAGTATTGTTCTATAGCATTACTGTGCTTTACAGAAACAAGAGTTGCCAGGCATGATTACAGAAAGGAAAACATGTACATTTAGTAAAAGTGTACCTCAGGGTTATTAATAGTGATCTGCAAATATATTCCTCAACAGAAACTCATCAAGTCGCTGGCAGTTTGATCTCTCCAATCTCCCTCAATGACATACCCCCACGGATAACAGAGGCAATGGAAAATGAAGAACACTGGGATTTTGATATCTTTGAACTTGAGGCTGCCACCCATAAAAGGTCAGTAAACTGGAAGGCTCATAAATTAAAGTTGCTGCAAAATGACTTAAATGTCATCCTGTAATCAGCTCTTTAATTTCTCTACCTCTGTTTTTCAAATTGGAATTACTTTTATTTTCAAAGGAAAGTGTCTGAAATTCTCTGAATGTCATATCTTTGTTGTCATGTCTATTTGTGTATGAACCCATTAAATACCTTTTGTTTCATCACACACTATTTTCTGCTGATTTCCAGTTGATGCCAGTGATATGGTATAAAAACAAAGCAACATCATTTTAAAAGCCTTTCTTTTCCGTTCTTGATAATCATATACAAATCTTATACAAATCAAATTTGTGGGGATCCAAGTTCAAATTGTGTCCAGCTATATACAGAGTCAACATGTTGGTATTAATCTGATCAGTTGTGTAGATCACGCTTTACTTTCTCTCCATATAATAGAGTAATTGTTATTCTTAAATGTTCAAATACAGCTTTTTGGCAGAATTCTCATTGCCTTTCTCTGGGACTGGAAGAAGGTCTTTTTTCTAAATCTTAGAAGGCTACGTTTTATGTATAAGATTAACTGAAGAATATTTACTGTTTAGAAGTAGAGTACCAATTTTCATTGCAGTTTTCAAAATCAGATCAGTAGTTTTGATAGTCTGTACTTCATTAGCAGCAAATTCTACCACTAAGACTGCAAATTGATCTTTCTCTTTAAATCTTTGGTTTTATTTGCTGATGCCTATCAAAAATTCTCCTTTGGGTCTAGTTTGTCATTTAATGCTAAAGCTTGTATGAGATTGTAATTTGGGGGCTAGATCCTGCAACGAATGGACTATCTTAATCCCACATCAAAATCCCAGATCCATAACAGCTTGGAAAGATATTCAAAAACTATGTCTAAGCAAGGTATCAAGACATTTAATTAACGCATATTCACTTCTATTTTAGATCTTGGTTTTATGAGCCAAATAAATTGGAAAACATTCAGATTTTTATTCTTCCTTAAGGTGATATAATTTTAGATTTTATTGTAAGTGAAGAAATTTACATTCAATCACTTTAGTTTTTTCCTTTGCTACATTCCCATTGCTAATGAAGTGCTATAGATACAGTAATTTAAAAAAAAGTATGATTTGTAACATTTAATGCGCACATTGCAATAACTTAAGAATTAATTATCCCAGCCAACATGCATGAGATCACCAGATAGGTTTCTCTGTTCTTATTGATTTGCAGAGACCACAGAGGGACAAAGGAGGTATTTTGTTACCTATCCTCTTATTAAAGGTATTATAATTAGGATTGCTTCCTGCTGTGTTTAAATAAAAGCAATTCATTTATTAAAGGAATTAAAGTGATCTCCTGTGAATCACAACTATGAGTATGTTACTAGTATTTACTTCTAGTCCAAGCAGACGTATGGTAGTAAAGCCAAGATAATTCATTAAATCTAAGCGTAGTGCAGTAGACATGACAGTTCCCTGACACAGAAACCTGGAGAGACCTTTGTCTGGTAGTGCTATGTGGTATTAACACTGGAGCATTCAGGGAGTCTCCATGGTAGTGTATTATACTGCTAGTACATGTGATATAGTATTGTTGAGTATTTTTGCCTAAAGATGTACATCCAACTCTGTACAACCTCAGGTAGCCCCATGAGGTGTAGCTGGAAATCGGAGTGCTTGAAACATCTGGAATCAAGCAGCAAACTGAGATGCCCAAATACGAGGTTTTGATCCATTTTTAGGAATCCATATTTGAAAATATTGACCACTCTACCTGTTCTTCTTAAACAAAAATGTATTGGACAAGAAAACAGCAGTATTAACTGGGTTCAAGCAAAAGCTAGTGGACTTCACTTAAAATTGCTTAACTTAAAACAACAGAAAAAAATCAATTTTATTAAACATATTGCACATTCACAGCTCTCACATTAGAAATATTCCATACTGCTGTTCTGATCCTCATTCAGCGTCCAGCCATCTGGTTTTAAGTAGTGCAGTTTGACCTGCAAGAAGCAATAGTACTGGAATACAGTGTGTTGGCTACCTCTGGAGACACTGGTCTGCCACTGGGTCAGCCTGCAGGTCCATTTGGCCACATACAGCCCTTCGACACATGCTAGACTCAGGCCTGGTCAGCACTAGTTTTCACTTGCTTCCAAATTACCTCCATTACACTGCCAGTGTGGCAACATCACCAGTGTTAGCAGCAGTGAGAATTTTGATATAAGCAAAAAGTGCATCAGCAATCCATCAGCTCCTGGTGTGCTCCGTCCGGTGCAGTTGCGGCACTGAAATGGCAGCAGGTAAGGTAGCTGAAGAACGTGTGTATAACTGAAGGTTAGGGAGCGGCTCTCCTTCTCCCTGCACAGCGAGCGTGGAGACAGCTCCCATCCTCTGTTGCAAGCAAAGTCAATGAACAATGGAAGCCGGTAAGTGGGAGAAGGGAAAGAAACGGAGCAGGTCTGCAGTGCAGAAAGAATAGCGATTGCAGCATTATGTAGTATAGATATACTCCAGTTGGCTGTAAACAAGCCAGTTTGGGAAACTGTGGCAGCAGCAGGGAGATCACCTCTCTCCACTCACACAGAGTGTTCAGTACATGCTAATTTATCTCATTTTGACTGCATTCTACATTTACCCAAAGCAGACTCCCCAGGTCCCAAAATGCTGCTACACGTAGTATAGCGGCAATATAGAGCCTGTTTAGTATTCCTGGGAGTATCAGGAACTGGCGGATTCAGACTGCTTGCATGTTGTAGTTAGGTAGAAGTTTTTTACAGATCTGGACTGTAAATCTGTAGCAATTAAATCCCTATACCTAATCTGACATGCCATCAGTTAAAAATGCTGCATAGATTCATACTATTTACAGTATCTAGTATTCTTTCAACCTTATTTGTTTTAAAACTTTGTGTTTATTTTTCTCTGCAGGCCTTTGGTTTATCTGGGTCTCAAAATATTTGCTCGTTTTGGAATCTGTGAATTCCTAAACTGTTCAGAATCAACTCTGAGGTCGTGGTTGCAAGTTATTGAAGCTAACTACCATTCCTCCAACTCCTACCATAATTCTACGCATTCTGCTGATGTGCTACATGCCACTGCTTATTTCTTGTCTAAAGAAAGAGTAAAGGTGAGTCTATGTTTATGTGTAACAGCATAGGTGGGAAGTACAGGTGGGATCAAAGGAAGATCTCTTAGAAAAAATACCAAGGACCAAATGTCTACATAGTGCCAGCCAGTGTGGCAACTGTGAGGTCAAAGAACTAGGCTGCTTTTCATGACTTCTAGGATTTGTCTTATAGCATATGTGGAATGATAGAGACTAGTATTATTGAAATTGAGCTATGGGAGGATGAGAGCCTCCTTTCAAAAAAAAAAAAGACTATCTGGTATAGTTAAACTTACTGAGATGGGTCAACTAATGATGCAATTATTTTTGTGAGGGTCCCCTCAGATACAGATTTAAACTAATAAATGGCCATCTCTTCCACTGCGTGATAGTTGTTTTGCATAATACTCCCAGGACAATGTAGGCCATAAAGTAGGTTTGGTGCTCCCAGAGCTGTCATCCAGTGGAGGAGATACCCTGGGGCTTAGAGACACTGCATTGGAGGAGATTGAAACAGAGTATTTGTAGAGGTTCCCTGTACCATAGCGCTCATTGGTTTATCAGAGCCACTGACAACCAGAATAAATCAGAGCAACCTTTGTTTTCATGCACCCGGAGGGCAGACTGGGCTGTGAGTTAAAACAGTGCTTGCGTGTGTCTGTAGTAGAGTGGCAGCACATTTTTCTGTACTGCATTCTGGATACAAATTCCTAACCTGAATTGGCCTGTCTAAGGATAGGGCTAGTGATGGGCACCTGGCTGAGACATTTGTGACTGTAAACAAGCTTCTGACAGCTCATTAAAACTGTAGTAAGTCTCTTAACCTGGAGCTGCAGCTCATTAGTGTGTTCTCCAGTGGCTGACTCACAGATATTATATGCCAAGTGGGAGAGGAACTTCACTGGATATTTTCAGTCCTGTATTTGCTAGAGGTTTAGCTGGTCTTCCCAAGAATATCTATGAAAAACAGACAAGATCTGGAATCATTTCAATGCCACAGAAGCATGACTGCCTCCTCCCTTCCAGAATGTTATTTCCATTCCTCTGTAGGCAAAGGAAAATAAAGTATTGCAACAGAAGAAGGAGCAAAATCAAAGTTCAAGATTCTCTCTTTACCTTCTCAAAGTTGCAGCATAGCTGCTTCTGTTGTCCACAGTTCAACTTAACCTAAATACAGGAGGCCAGATTCTGCCACTCAAGTTCACACTGAGGAATTTTCAGTAAACCGAACTCAGTTCTTGTCTGGGAAAGTTTCTTGCCCCCAAAGTGAAGTAATGTTCTCAGAATCATTTCCACTCCTGTGCTGTAGGACTTAAGGTGACAAAGTTAAAATCCTTAACCTGAAGTTGGAGGTAAAGGAAATGTAAATCCCTTCAAAGTTTGCTATGTCAGACTCAGGAAATGAGCCTGAGATACATTGCTGTGGTCCAACAGGTCAGATAGTCTCCAACTTCTGGTCACTTCCCATTGGCACAGGTCTTTCTCAGCCAGACGGTAGACAGCTTATCTAGAAGCAGGTCTGTTAACCTGCTAGAAGACAAAAGACCTGGGCATTTGCTGTTAGTACAGACAAACTGGTTCTTAAAGATAGCCATAAGCCCTTGCTTGACGAGGACAATACACATAGACTTAACGCCTCCTGTGATGGATAAGGAAGGATGCAAGCAAGGCTTTCTGGTCCTTCCATCTGTTTAAGCCGGTAGCATGTGCTGATTGGTTTATATGGAGTTTTACATATTGCAGCTAATATTCCAAATTTTATTTTTATTTTGACATCACCAGCACTGCAGTGTTAGTCAAACCTTTGAAAGCAATGTGCACAAAATGGACTGGTCTATTTAACATAAGCAGTATTTACAGGCCTACTTTTACAGATTTATTGTACTCTGGGCATATAGCTGTCAACAGAACCATGATTAACTCGGCACAGATTTCTTCAGGAAGATTCATTTTCTGTTGTGTATTCAGGGTGTTGTATAGGAGTGTATAACATAATGCATTACTGTGGCAGCTAATTTTTAAGGCCGAATCCTGGAATTTCTATTCAAGTTGATCCCTGAAAAGAGACGGTAGCAGCAGGCACAGCCTGAGTTCAGGAAGCAGAATGACCTTCAGATCCAAATCACCTCCTGCTTTGGCTGGCTTTCTTGGTTGGCCGGTGTGGTGGTGTGCTTCCTTGGAGTGCTGTGAGTGGAGACAACCACCACCATGCCCCAGTGAGAATGGGTAGTTCTTCACAGCTAGTACACGAGCAGCTTCTGCAGCTCACATCAGGGTCAGGCAAAATCTGGCTGTTACTGTTGTTGCAAATGAATTGAATAAGCCAGCATACTACCTGAGAAACCTACGAGAAACACAGATGAGATGCTGCATCCCTCAGGTGAGAGCCTGCTCTAAAATCTCTCTCTCCTGACTTTATGCCACAAAAACAAAATCCCATGAGCAGCAGCTGAAAGAAAGAAGAAAGACGTTAATACACAGCAGATAGTATTTTCAGACAATGCTAGCTATGAACCCAGGGCAGAAATATTCTTTGCCTTTTCTTGTTCTCCACAAACACTGCTGACAGCCCTTAATGAATAATATCCTAGCTCCACCAATGTCAACTCACCACACTAATTTCATGAATTCACCTACCAAGTCTGACCATTCTGAGTGGTGCTGTCAAACTGAGCTGGGAATTTGGACCTTAAATTCAAGCTAAGCAGAATGGAAAATATCTGGCCTGCTTCCAGATCCAGCTGGGAACATCTCTGCTCCTGTTTCTCTTTCATTTTGTTACTAAAATTTTGACATAAGTGTTTTCTGTATATGACCCTCCACAAAAAGCCCAGCATAAACACAGCATAAAGGCTAATTTCCAACTATATACAATAGTTTTCTGAGATGCTTGGTACTTTTTCTCCTTTATGCTTTTAACACATTATTAAAACTTACAGTATAAAAACTTAAAAGACAAATAGTTCTGTATCTCATTATAGGATCTGTATAACTAGATATAAAGCAATGACAAATATTACTAGACATAGACCGTGGAGTACAGCATGCTAAGAGAATTAAAATCTGATACAGAAAGTACAGAACAGTGTCATGTAATTTTTTCGTACATATAAACCATCAAGAATTCTTCATAGAATTCATACTAGCTGTAGCTCCTGGACACTATTATTATGGAACTGGATATATGTGAAATATTCTTTACAGATCACAAACCTAGCCAACACGTAAGTGAAATGTGATTAGAACACATTAAGTTTCCAGAAGAAATGAAGTTGTCTGATGGAAATAGAATAATTTTTAGCAGTATTGGTCCTTCTTCCAAGCCAAATACCCTAATTCTGAGTGAAGGTGGTTTCTGTGTTGCTAGAAAACACGAACTAGTTTGGTATTTTCTGTTTGTTTAATATGATGCACTTTGTCAAAGGTGTGACAAAGGCAAAATTCAGCGGGCACAAAACGGCCAAAAATGTCATGCAGTGTTCAGTGAAGCTTATAATGATTTTTCCATTGCTCTGTCTAGAACATCTGACCCTCAATGATCTCCAGAGTTCTGGCTGTTGTCCCTCAGGAACTTGGCTTAACCTTTATGGACAGAGTAGGGTTTCTTATGAGTCTGCCAGGAAAACTAAGCATCCTTCTATTTTCAGCAAACTTTGGATCCGATTGATGAGGTTGCCGCTCTCATTGCTGCCACAGTCCATGACGTGGATCACCCAGGAAGAACAAATTCTTTCCTGTGCAACGCTGGCAGTGAGCTAGCAATTCTCTACAATGACACCGCAGTGCTGGAGAGCCATCACGCTGCCCTGGCTTTCCAGCTCACCACCCGGGATGACAAATGCAATATATTTAAAAGCATGGAGAGGTAAGCTCAAAACCTGGGGTACTTGTCTGCCCACTAACATTTCTCACTTTCTTCTGTGTAACATAAGATAATGCAAACAAGCATCCTGGAGGAGGGCAGTGCCTCGTGGACAAGTGTACGTAGCCCTTGTGCAAGTTTGCTTCTAAAACAGTACAGTGCCTCTGTCTGTCCTGCACAGGTTTAGGAGTCATCCTGTAGCTTAGGTTTCTCCTGTGGATAAAAAGACAGACCTTGCCTAAGGAACTTGCAATGTAATTCTCACATTAGCAAGTCTAGAAGAGTCATATTGTATCACTGGACACAGAGGACAAGCTGTGGCTGAGTGGGAAGGTGTTTGCTGGGTAGAAGGTTGGAAAACTCAGGGAGCGCCACTAAAAAATAAATGCCTTGTTGCAATGGATAATGCAAGGACCTGTTGCTCTTCTTCCAGCTCTGGAAAGGCATTTAGGGGGAGGATGTGACCACTGCCTTGGCATTCTCAACACAGCAGAAAAGTATTGCTGAAAACTTGGCTGGAGCATGAGCCACTGCTTAAGTGTCTGTGCTAAAAGCCTTGGGAACATGCCGGTGTGACATGTCCTGGCAGCCCTGCTGCGTAGCTGGTGCCTCTGCTTCTGCCCAGCTCTCGCACTGTTTCTCCTAAAGGTCTGGTCACGCCTCTAGCACATATGTCTCTGCACACCAAGGGGTGCTTTATCCAGCGTAGATGCAGCTTCCCCAGCCTTTCTCACTGTTCTTTCTTCCCTCAGCACCTCTCTACAACACAAATGGTCTGCAGTATTTTTGTTAGACTTGTTTAGCAAGCAACCCTTTGTGAACTAGCTGGCATTCTTAATCGTTTCCTTCTTTAAACAGGAATGAGTATCGAACCCTTCGCCAAGCCATTATTGACATGGTCTTAGCAACAGAAATGACAAAGCACTTTGAGCATGTCAACAAGTTTGTCAACAGCATTAATAAACCCTTGGCAGCACTAGAAGAAAATGGGGTAAGCAACACTGCAAGTCTTCTCTAAAATGACTAGGCAGGGCCTGGGAACCCTTGGCGATAGGAAATTCCTATGTAGTATTCTGGGAAAGTTCATCAGAGACATGGAGAAAGAGAAATTAGAAATGTCTTTCACCTCTTTGAACGCCCTTCTGCTTAACATGGTCATCACACATTTTGAAGATGAGTGGGAGTCACTTGGATCCTATTAATATTTCAGTGCTGTGATGTTTTATGAGAACCAGACATGTATGTGGGACCAAAAGCTTGGCACGTGTATTTTCCTGTTAAAAATGCCAGAATCCTGTAGTAGCAAAATGACTAGTGATCCTGAGACCTTTTACTTTCGGTGGCTACTTAGTAAGCAACCCCTGTCGCTCCCATGGAGAGGGTGCGAGCGGCAAGGCCTAGCGTTCCTGTTGGCCATTTCTGCAAAGGGACCATGATTTGCCTCAGAACAGAAGCTGAATGACTCCCTCCCTCACAACAGGAGCTGCTGGTGGTGCAGCGTAGGGGCAGGTATGTTGACTGCCATATGACACACTCTGGAAGTGAGGGACCTCAGCTTTCAGTGCTGCCTGGCAGCATTCATGGGCTTTCTGCCTTCTTTCTTTTTTAATCTTTAAAATAGATGATGGTGGCATTATGTATCATATAGACATAATCAATAGCCATCTGGAACCCCATGGACACAATGAAATTGCCTGTTAGGAACTCATTCTGAAAAACCACACCAGTTTCAATAACAGCTTCAACCAGCAGTTTTGTTGCCAGTAAGAGCAGTGTATAATTTTGTTGGAATGGTTTTTGCAAAGAGAAGATTTTCAGAAATGGTTATAATAAAGTTTGCATTGGTGGCAACGTCCTGTAGGAGCTGTAATGGTTTTCTGTGTTTTCTTACCATGTTTTTAGAAAGCCACATTTGAATGTTCAGTGTAATGGGGGAGGGTAGTCTTTTTGTCATCAGAGGATGGGAGAGGCACAGATCTCATTCCTCACCCATCAGAAGCAGATTGGAGCTAGATGGAGAATATCTTTGTCCATAGGAGCATATGCTAGAATTAGCTTTGTTCTTGGCACCCAGTGATGCTAATGAGAAGTATGTGAATGTGAGGCCAAAGTCCCAGTAGGATACTGTTTTACTGACTAAACTAGGAGAAAGGCTGTTAAGTCTGCAGCTCTGAAGTACTTTTCCCAGGCAGTCTCACGTCGCAGAACATGGCTTAAAGTCACAGAGAGACTAATACTAATTTCTGTGGGTGTTGCATTGGACCTTTTATAATTACGAAGTTCTCTGCCCAGGACACATCTCCACTTTGTAACAAGTGCCTGTCCACTGCTGTGAGAACCTGGAGAAGACAACAGCTAGTTTCTGTATACACTTGTCCTTAGATGGATCATTAAACAGTTAAGCCTGAATTACTACAGGTGGTCTCCTACCTATTGCCAATAAAGAAAGGTTGGTCAAAAAACATGCTTAAATTGTAAAGTTGTTTTCAAAGCTTAGTAAATGACAGAACTAGCACCATCTCTTCAACCTACGGGCTCCATTTATACACACACATTATGATGCAGTCAGGCCTGAAGTATATCATCATGTTCTGGTTTTCACAGGCACTTCTCCGATTTCAGTCTCTTCACTGCCCACTGTCTTGTCCTGCTGTTTCCAGTTCTCCCCCGCCACTCTGCTCCTGGGCTTCCCACTGGCTCCGTCTCTTCCTCCTTTTTCCAGCACTCACTTCCTCACTCAACAACCTCCTCCTTTTTCAGCCTTCTTTCCCTCTCCCCGTTCTGTCTGCTTGCCAGTCTGCTCTGTCTCCTTCACAATTCCTAGGCTCTTTGAGCCACTCTACTCCCTCTCTTCTCCTTTTTTACATTCAAATCAGGCAACAACCTCCTCTTCCACACTGCTGTTTTCTGCAGGCTTTGATGGGCTCCCTGTTCTTAGTTACAAAACCCGGACCTGGATAACGCCTGGTCCAGCACAGCCAAGAACGACAGTTACAGGGAGAGTCCTGGTCAGTCCCAGGCTCCAGCAATCCCTACTGAGTCGACACAAACCACAGATGTCTTTTTCCAAAGCTGGTAACTCATCCAGCAGATTTGCACAGGGATAGTGATTGCCTTACCCCCAAACTATCCCCCCAGCTAAATTCCAGGTCCTCACTCATAAAGGTGTGAAGGTATTAGAAAAGAAAGAAACGGCAATATTTTTTTCTATGAGCATGAACAGCTTATTTCCCCTAACCTTGTATTTAGAAGCCACCGAAACATTTTTAACTGCAGTTTTCACAGAAAAAAAATCTTTGACTGAGGTGGACACCTGGTGGGGAAACTTCAGCCAAACAATTTAAATTGGCAGTTATGAACAGTATTAAACAAGATCTTTTAATATGAAGTGTCAGCCTCCAGGCGAGCCTACAACCATAGCTCTAGATGATCGGACTTTTTCATTTCAGATTTATCTTTTTTCAAAACATATATTTGTATCAATTCATGATTATGGAGTGTTTTTATTTTCCATTTGCTTAAGAAAAAAATTAAGAAATAATAATACACTTACTTGAATGCCTGATGGACATTTTTTGTTTCAGGAGATTTTAATGGAAACATAAGGCTAGCAAAATGGATGGAAAATTGTGAGGCTAAACCCTTCTGCTCAATTTTTTGAGTGTAATAAACCAGAGAACAAGGAGGGGGAGTAATTCTTGGTAGATGTCAAGCAACCGAGCTGCTCCTCTGTCCCTGTGCAGTGGTCTGCAGGTGAGGGAGCTGTTTGACGGCAGCTCCTTTACTCGTTCCAGCACTGCCACGCCACATCCCTGCTCACCCCGCCGGGTGGTCTGGCACGTAGGCACAGTGAAGGACCGATTTTCCAACCAGAAAAGAAAGGAGTGAAAAAGGACTAGATGGAGGAAGAAAGGAGAATGAGAAATGGGTATGTCTGGCAGAAGCAAGGAGGAAATGATGGGTGTTGTGAGGAGAAAGGAGGACTAAGGAGCTGCAGAACCTGTGAAGATAGAGGATGCAGCGTAGGGTCTCAGAGATGAGGGCAGTGGTGAACTCAAGAGGTTATCTAGTCAAGCCACTAGGGCAGGAGTAATTAGACCTACAGTAGTCCTGGAAAATAGTTAGGAACAATGGTTAGGTTTTTATTCAGATCAGGAAGCAAAATGTTTTGTTTCTCTTAGTTATGAGTTTCTCAGTTCAGCATGTTCCTACTAAAAGGCCCATAATGTTTGAGTGGGTAAAAGCAATCATTTGCTGTGCTTGTTACTAGCAGAACAACACTGGCAGATCCTCTCTCAAGTCCAGTTGTGTATCTGGTTGTAGCAGCAAAGTGTGTTTCCTGGCCTGTTTTCCAGGCATGGCTGTGACTCAGTGTAATGTTTGCAGGCTGAGCTGCCAACCATGTGTTCCAAATGGGACAGTTCCACTTATTTTTTTTTTATTTATTATTTTTATACATATTTGTTCAAAGAGCCATGCTGAGAAGCTGCTGTTTGTTTCCTTTCTTCTTTTGTTTCATAAACTGAAAAAAATCCATTCCAGCTCCAGCATCCTTTATCCTCCCATTTCCCTTCATGATGTCACCTAAGCCTCTGACAGGAAGCCAACATCTGACATGCAGAGACACCTCTGCACTCTGAGCAGGATGCTGGGACTAAGCACAGTTAGCACATTTTATTCCCAAGACATCCGCATCCAGCACACAGAAGTCTGCTCTTGGTTTGAACGGATCACGGAAGTAAACATCCTTTCTTGATTCCTGGTGATTTACCTAGTAGGATGTTATCTGCTGTCCTTAACCGAGTGATCTCTAATCAGCTTCTTCCGTGCAATTGGAGGTGTATGCCACTCACTCTCTTTCCTCTGTATTTTCCCTGCTGTATATTTAAAAATGGGGGGAAGAACTGATTCTGGAGTCTCATTTTGGTGGAAACTGTAGAGCTGGTGTTTCTGAACCAGGAAACTACCACCTAATAATTTTTAGATTATTAATAATCAGTTTCTTTCTTCAGAAAGAACTTTCTTCCACATAATGAAAAGTGTGTCCTAATAAAAGATCAGACTGTTTCTGCTTCTTTGGAGAAGCTGACTAGTATCTACTTCTTCATACAAGGTACAGCAGGAACTGGTGGCATCATTATTATGATTCCTGTTACTTCTTTGCTGCATCAGATATAGAGCAAGGCCTTGGTAGGTGCTAGAGAACCCTGGTGTATTCCTTGCTTCAAAGAGTTTCTAATGCAAATAGAGGATAAGAGACTATGTAGTAAATCTCTGTACGCACCCACCCAGCTAAAGATTCAAGTAATAATGAGGTCCCTATAGGTGATTTTTTAGGTATTTTAATCGCGAATCCCTATCCTTTGGAAACTTCTTTCATCAGAGCTCCGTAGAAAATAGCTTCTGATCTGGATCACTGGAACCTTTACTTGTATTAACTGTATACTGCCGCTAAGTACTGTTCACATGCTGGTATGTGCAGCCTGGGAACCAAATATAGGCCATGTGTGGGCTGAAAGCTTTTCTAGACAGAGGAGAGATGAGGCTGTTCTGAAGTGTGTTGGTAATATATCACTTTAACAGTGATAAACTCTCAGAAAGCAAAATTCCCAGTCAGGTCAGAGACTGACGGGCTAACGCGGCTCCAGGGGAAGGGAGAGGAGGCGCACGCCTGGGAGGCAGTGTGGGATCTGACTCTCCTAACAGCAGTAGTGCTGCCATGATGATTGATGCTCATGTTGATGAGGTTTGTGTGCAGAGGATGACCGTGCATCTCGGGTCAGTCCACTTTTCTTAACAAATATTCCACTCTTAATGTAAAAGCCCATTAATCTTTGGATTTCAGTGGAGAAATACATTTTTCTGCCTTAACAGTACTCATCACTATGTGTACAGTGATGAATGGATCCTCGACGCACTTTTAAGGAGGCAGATAAGGCACAGAGGGATTAAGTGACTTGCCCAAAGATACCCAAGAGATCTGTCTTGCCCAAAGATACCCAAGAGATTTGTCATAAAGACAGTGAATGAATCCAGAAACTAGAGAGTTCAGTGCTAGTTCAGAGCTGTAGCTAACCTTCCTATTTCCCTGCAAGTTCAGCTTAAAGTACTTTGTCATCAAGTACTTTGTCATCAGTGGCAGGCCTGGTTCCTATGCAGAAACATCCCCAAAGCACAAAGCTGTTGAGTAAGTGCGCAGAGAGCTTGCTAATGGATTGTTTTTAATTCTCATCTGTTGCAGAATAATGGTGATGGAGAGTCAGTCAAAACCGTTCTCACATCTCCCGAAAACCGTATCCTTATCAAACGCATGTTGATAAAGTGTGCGGACATTTCCAATCCATGCAGACCCTTAGAGCAGTGTATAGAGTGGGCTGGACGCATCTCTGAGGAGTACTTTGCACAGGTAAGGCAGCTAAAAAGGGCTGCTTAAATTCCAGGTGAGCATTTCTTTAAAAAGCAAGAGAAGGATGCTTATACTGTCAATCTCTGTCTATGTCTCAGAAGATTTAAGGCTGCATTATGCAACGTGAAAAATGTGAATTTTTTTATTTCAATGGGGGGATATTACTCATGCCAATGCAAGACTAGACGCCTTCATACAAAAGGAAATTGACAGCTTCTACAGTGCAGTTTTTGCAAAACTTAAGCTTTCACGTTGTTCAGTTTGCCGTTTTAGTTTTCTGAGTTTTGCCTGCAAATGCACTGCCGTCACAAGGCGCAGAGGCAGGGAGCCTTCTGCGTCCCCACATGCTGGTTATGCCTCAAGAATAGCATCATCAGGCTCCAGGGTTAGCGTGGGAACAGCGTGTGCTCCAAGACATGCTGTAAGTCTTGCAGCAAACTGCGCTGAAGAAAGGCCTGAGGAAGATGGGGGAAAGGCGAGGGCAGAGTCACTGTTACAGATGACAGACCAAATACTGAATTTGGGCCTTTGTACCTCAAGGTGGGGGAAAAGAGGATAAAAAAGATATTTCACCACCTCTAGTACGTACAGAATGCCACTTCTGTTGGAGATTAAGAATGGTGGAGCATCTTTTAATGCCAAAGCAGTCATAAATTAAATCAGTAACTCGTGAAGTACCTCAGGACCAGCTTTGTGTGTACATGCAGAAAATAAATGTGTCAGAAATACTGGAAGGCACTGTGCTGCCTGCCGTTTGGCTGAAACCTATACAATTAGGTACTTAGGATTTACTTGCTTGTTCTTCAGATTTATTCTGGTTCCTCTGTTTATTTAGCAATTGCACACACTAGTCAGTACCAAAAAATCTGTCACTAAAAGAAGCGCATTAACAGAATGTGTCTTAGATGAATAATCACAAGACTGTTCTTTGCAGACTGATGAAGAAAAGAGACAAGGTTTACCTGTGGTGATGCCAGTTTTTGACAGAAATACTTGTAGCATCCCCAAATCCCAAATATCATTCATCGATTACTTCATCACCGATATGTTCGATGCCTGGGATGGTAAGCAAAGCTCTGCTGTATTTCCTATCAATAAGTATTTTGCAAGCATTTGAAAGTACTGTGATATAAAATTGTTTTCTTATGACTCCTAAAAAGTGAAGAAAAAGGAAAATTTCTACAGTTCAAGCACACCTAATAACTTCATTACAGCTCAGAAGTATTTTGATATTGCTATGAACCCTTCTCATGGTTTCTCTTTAATAAATGAGTTTCAGGCAGTGTGTTACCTTTTTTTAAGCTGGCTTCTCTGTAAATGGAGAGCAGAACACATTCGCTGTGATAACACATTGTGCATAGTCGTTTTGTCCATGTTAACATGAGTTATTCTGCAAGACAAATTTCTACAGTCTGGAAACTGCTTGGGGGAGCAGCTATTTCCTCCCAAGTGCTGCTTCTGTGGTAAAAGTGGTCAGAAATGTGACTCCCCTGAATGCCAGATCACAACTTGTGACTGAGATTTGATGAAGTAGAATAATTACAAGCATAATTAGTTATGCCTCTGCTGGAAAACTGGGTCCCTTTGCTAGTGCTTGCAATACCAGTATTAAGTAGACTCAGAGAACTGTTCTCCATAGCCTGGGAAGACGCATGAGTGATGAGAGCTATAAAGCCAGAACCGTTTTCAACTATCAGGATGACAGATTTAAGCATTCCTACTTAACACAGTTGCCCAGACGTTTCAAGTGATATTTAAGCAGGCAGAATCATGTGACTGTTTCAGTTCTGCAAACTAAATACACTTTGCCCTTTCTTCCCTAGCATTTGCAGACCTGCCAAATTTGATGCAGCATCTGGATAATAACTTTAAATACTGGAAAGGACTAGATGAAAGGAAGCTGCGGAGCCTTCGACCACCACCAGAATAGCAATTAGGCCATGGTGTGTAATTTACTAACCCAATGCATATTTATTCAAGCTCACTTCTGTTCATGTGATTTCAGATTTGTTTTGGTCTCTTCAGTATTACAGTAAGGCTAGCCCATACGCTGGGGGAGCTTTCAAATTCGAGAGAACACGAGGTCAGCAGTTGACTCCCTCAAACTACCATGTGTGGACTCCAATGAAATCAGCCTCTCAAGTGGAATTACACTGGATTGCTGCAGTACTTGTACTGAAGAGGGTCTGTTAGTGAACATATTTTTGCATTATCTTTATACCAGTATGTGAAGCTGGAAGACCTTGAAGAATCCTCATAAAAAGGACATTCACTAGAAGATTTTGCTTAATCCTCAATTCCACGAGTGAAAAAGAAATATCTATTAATAGTGACTCACAGCTTTTACGAGAAAGCTACATGCTTTTTATAAGCACTTAAGACAGTTACGTAGAACAATCAGACATTTAAAATGCAAGTCTCCATGAAGGAATTTTTGATCTATGAAAAATAGATGTACTCTATTTTTTCACATCACAGAAGGTGCAATCATTCACTTCTGAGCACTACTGAAAGTGAGTTCTCTTTAAGAAATTTAGTAGCAAATGTAAAAAATAACACAAGATTTTTTGAGGTTGATCGTTAGCATCTATGATTAAAATGTTTTATTTATTTTGTTAGATGTTCAATATTTTCTATGAATTTATAAATACTTAAAAGCCAAAGCCAACTTTAGATGCATTACAAATTTACATGATTCATACTCATTAATATACATTTAATTGATGTACAGACCTTTTATTTTCATAATGCAAATACAAAATACTATACAATGATACATTTTTATTGCACTGTAAGGATAGATGTGTATGTTTAAATATTGTCTGATTTATGTTAATTAAAGTAAGTTTTATTGAAAAGGTCTCACCTGAGAATAGTAAAATAAACAAGAAATGTATACTGTCTGAGCACCAGAACTGCAGTAGTTCTCTCACAAACCAGTGATGATCACCTGATTTGCCCTTGGCTACAAAAGAAGATAATGTGTTGGAACTTTTCGTTTTCTCACGTGAAATTTTATGATTAAATTCCCTGTCAAAGTCTGCCTTATTTTATATAGTATTTCTACAAAGCATTCCACAGCATATATGAAGAGGTAACACTAAACATCTACTGAATTTCAACATTTTATAGCCTGTGTATTTTCCTCTGCCATGAAAGAAACAGAACATAAAAACAACAGCAAAAACCTTTAACTCAAGAAGTTTGTAAAGGCTGTGTACCTTCACAATTTGAATGAAACCTTCATAGCAAGCACCAGAAAATAATAAAATGTATATTTTAAGAAGTGTCAAAGTCCTAGCCATTTCATTTGAAATGTATATTTATTTTGTAGTGAAATGTATATTTATTTTGTAGTTTGCAGACTGTCTAACAGATTGTTGAAATTCTTATTAAACTAACTAAGACGCTTACTGTCTGGAGAAGGGGCGTGCTGGGGGGTTGGATTGGCATCTGGGTGACGAAAGGTGTTGGCATACTGCTAGCAAGTCTCTGAGTTTGAGGCCTGCCCTTGGCAAACCCTCAGAAACGTCTTCTGTGCCCCTGGACAAGTCCCGGCACAGCTAAAAGCAGTGTGATACTGTATTCTCCTGAAGGACTGAAAAGCCTTTTTGGTAGGCAGGAAGGCACTCCAAGAGCTCAGAAGGAATTGCTGCATCAATTCAGAGGCAATTGCCTCAGAAGGGGCTTTCTGAACCATTCCTGGAGAAAGAAGCACAAGTGGCCGATGGAGCGGTTCAGGGGCTGCAGCAGCAAGAAACTTAAAGCAGGTAAGGAAGGAACGGGTGATCTCTCCAGCTGTCACCTGTCTCTGTGTTTCTCCTTCCTCTCCAAGCCGATGAGACACAGGCTACCACCATTTGTAGCTCACCACTGTGCAGGTTTGAGTCATGCCCTTCTCCCTTCTCCCTGCTTGTGTGTCCTCCCTTCCTAAGTATCGGGCTTATATGCTGTCAGGGCAGGGAATTCCCTTTAGTAATTCCCTTTAGTTCTTCTATGTTTGAATACTGCCCAACCTGCTGGGGCTCAGACCCTGCCTAGGAGCACCCAGGCTCTAGCATTAGCTCAGCAGTAACAGCGGGACAGAGGGAAGGGGGTCCTTGTCAAGGGTGCAGCATCCTTGTCGATCTTCCAGGAGTTCTGCAATTGTTACTGAAGGAACGGATATATTCCCATGTGAGACTAAAGAACGAAGTATCCTCTTCTCCAAAGAGGGGAAGGATGCAAGGAGAGGGAGAGATGGCTGCCAGATGCTTTGTTTTCCTGGCAATATTACATTGTGTTTCCATATACATGCATCTATTGTAATCAGCTGTAATTTGCCACCTGGTATTAATCTTTCCCATTGCACGCAGGTTCCTGTGCTTTATTCAGGGAAAAGCTACTCCCTGGCTCCATTAGGGGAAAGCTATGTTACACCATCTCTAATATCTCTACTTGCCTGCTGCAAGGAGGATAGGAGAGGAAAAGTAACAGCGTATGGGTCCAGAGAATGTCTCCAGGCAGGGAGTAAAAATATTTCTTCATAAGCGTAGTTAATGCATTCGGTTGTATTAACAAATGGTAAAAGCAGTTCATTTAATTTGCTATAAAAAACAGCCAATGCATCATCATTGAAAAGATGTGATCAATATGATTAATTCCCTGAGATTCATACTGCATCTTTAATGCCATTACTTGGAGTGTAGAGCTGAACTAATCAGCCTATTGTATCAGCCAGATTTATGCCTATATTGCTGTACAATAACTTCACTTAACATAAAACGCTAGTTTGCAGCCACTGAATGCAGACCTGCCCATTTTGTTGTCCCTCTAAATTTTGCTGTTGCCAGGGACAGATTATGATTAAAGGAAATGTGGTACTACCACGTCTGCCCCTCGCCCAAGACTTTTTTCCAGCCAGCTTCTCTACAGATCACATTTCTCTTGCTTTTTCAGTCTGGCAATTCTGTACCGTCCAGGGGACTCGCTCTTTCCTCCTACCTAGAGGAAATGTCCCTTTCTAGTCTCACAGCCATCTCCACATACTGCACCACATTTCCCACAGCCTTTTGCATTTTACTCATGTGACATACAAAAAAATCCCTGAATTAATTAGACTGCACATGTTTTGGTGCCTTTTAATGTAGGAGGATGTGTTCAGCAATCTCTGACTGCTAGAATAATCTCCTGGAACCGTGGATAATGTGAATGATAAAACTATGTCAGGAGCCTAACGGGTCTCAAAAGCATCAACGTTAGGGAGATGCAAAAGTGGCATAGCATCTATCTTGGGATTTGTACTAAACACAACCAAAAAGTTGAGCTATACGGTTCACCACTGCTATTTCCAATTTCATCCCACACCACCTCCCACCTTTCCTGTTCAGTTTCCGCTCGTGTACATTGTCCCTGCCTGCAGCCAAGCGAGCAGGCAGGCCAAATGCTGCGCAAAAGGGCATCAGAAAAGGGTGGATTCGCTCCGATTGTTTCTGTTTCTGACAACAGGTTTGTAAAAATAAGGCTAAAAATATCGCTGAGTAGCTATGAATTGGCAGAGGACTTTAGCATTTTTTTGTTAAATAAAGATCAGGAGGTCAAAATAGGTTAAAAGATCACAGGGAGTAGCTCCTTTTTTAAATTTGCGCTTTTAAAATACATGAGATAATTCTGTCATCCTTCTAGTCCCAGTATCTATCTCTGGTTTCCTTGTGCAAGATTTCGCTTTCCAACATCTGCAGTTTAACCTCCCATAAAACTAGAAACGTTTTTCAAAGACTTAAAAAAAATAAGTAAATCTAGACTTTTGTCTCATTTCATTCCACTCTACCAAATAACCTGATCTTAGAAGTAAATAGCTAAACCCACTGTCTGATAGCCCATCGCATTACCTAGAGACAAACTTTCACTATTAGTAAAAAAAGAAAAAAAAAAAGCCACTTTGGAGGGTTGCACTGTTTTTGTGTAGTGATGGAGTCACTGTATGGCTCCGGAAGGGTGTTTCACTGTGTGTGAAGACTTTTAGGGTGAGCAAATACATCCTGACCCTTCTGGGCAGTGGAAGGCTGCGCGAGCTTCGTGGTGGGGACAGGCCAGGCTGCTGGCCAAGGAACTGGAAGGTTTTTTTGTTGTGAAACAGTAAAAGCTCTGATCTGACATTCATTGCTCCAGGATCTAGATGTCTCTGGATCCTATTGCAAGTTCTTCAGCCATTCCAAATTCCCTTTCTTTCTTCTCCAAGACTACACAGCAATGTCAAATGCCCTGTGCTCTGAACAAGGGTTTAGTTTAGTTAAGTGGCGTTTAGTATCTTTGCTCTTGTTTTTTGAACTATTGCCCAGTGAAGGAACTCTGCTTGGGACAGAAGCTGTGGATTTATTGATGTAGTAAAGGTCCTTCACCGTGGAAGGGAGAATATTGAAATAAACTGACAGGGTACGCTTGAAATTATTCCCAGCTTCAGACAGGCCGGCAGTTTTATATAGCCTCTATACTTTTTGTTTACTCTTGGTTTAATGCTAATGCAAGTGTTAATTCTAATATAGCCATGATGATGGAGAGTTCTTTTTGCCTCTAGGGTTTTAATCTTAAAGCTTTGTGTTTTAAATTAAATAAGGCTCAGCATCCGGCATTAAATGACCCATTCAGAATTATTAGCTCTATTTTCCAGCCTCTATTTTCAGTCTGGCAATACTGCTGCTAAACCCAGCTATCACTTTAGTTGCTTCCAGATAAGTCTGGAACTGTTATGATCTGGCAGAAAAACGTTGGTTCCTCAGTGAATTGTCCTAGGGGAGTATCTTAGACCTTTCAAGAGACAGGTACAAAACGCTGCATAGTAATGGCTTATTCTTAAAACAGAGGAACGACAGGTGCTGTCCACAGCTAGCTTGTCACAGGTCTGAAGTTGGCTTTCGCACTACAGTTTTCCCAATGGCTGAATATAGATTACAAATCGCTGGAAATGGAATGGATGCCTAGCTTTTTGCTCCATTGCTTTTCTCTGTAGCTGTCTCTACTTGTCCCAGTAGAGACATCACTGATAGGACACTTAAGAAAATGTGTCATGAACGTGAAGGAATCGAAGCAATGACAAAGCTGTTCTTTCATAAAAGAGAATAAAGGCTAATAAAATTAAATATCTACTAATCCCTCACAGGGTGCCCAGAAACCGCCCAGGGAAACTGCAGTCAGTTGTGCCCTTCCACGAGACCAGAAGGGTTTGAGTCATGACTCTGCGTGGAGCACTTCGAAAGGAAGTCTCAGAGCTATTCACAAGCTTCAAAACAAATAATCTCTCTGCTGATGCGTGACATCATGCCCCCAAGGTATGGCCATCCCAGGGGGACTTGTTAAGTGATGGCAGGATGGATTGCATTTCAGGCTGACATGGTGCCTGGATGCAGAAAACAAGCTTTCAAATTACCACCACGTCCCTGTGCAGCCTGTACTGCCGGTTCGGGTGGAAGGGAATGTCAAGGTGCTTTAGGTATTTTTTGTTTTATTGAAGCTGTGGCTCTGCGGGCAAAGGATTTCTGTACTGAAGTCCATTGAATGCTTTCTCAGGCCGCTGCCTGCTTTGAAAGTTACTAGAGCCAAGTGTCTCTCGTGCTTTCTTTGTTTTTTCCTGAATCTCCTCCCTACACTCTCCAAGCAAACCTCAGTGAATTTTGCTTCGCAAGCCCTGTGTAGCTATGTCTTAGCAGCCTCTTTAATATGTAAGGCAACTGAGTTAGAAAAGGCCAGAAGACTCAAACCCACTAAACAAAATAGGTTTGAGGCTCCCAAAAACCTTTGAGGTCCTGGACCTTAAAGCCCTGTCTGTGGCTCAACAGTAAGTCTTTGCAGGCCAGAGAAAGAAATCTGGTCTTCTGATACTCCAGTTTTCCCCTGTGTCGCCTGTCTTCCACTTCTGTCTTCCGTTTTCCTTCAGATCCAGTTTGCTAGAAGTACTTCCCTGAACTTCCACTGCCCTTAAATCTCCCGCAAACCCAGAGCCCTAACACCACATCTAAATCCTGCCCTTCAGCCCGGCTCTTGCTGCTTACAACGATTAGCACAATAACATTTTCTTTTTCTGATTCAAGTTAAAGTAAGCCTGGAAAAACACCACATAATGGCTGAAAGCCTTTCAATGGTATCCACAGACAGAAGGAGAGTATAAACATAGTAACTACAACAGCTTGGGAGCAGCGCATCGCTACTGCTCGCAGTGTGGATGTGTACGCACACTTTCATGCTGTACTCCCACACGCAAACTGACGCTCAGGAGTGTTCCCAGGCCTCTCTGCCTTCAGGGTTATATGAGCGCATACAAGCAGCCTGGACACTTGTGGAAATTTGAATCGCTCTTTTCTTGGCTTGCTTGCTCCCCCCCTCGAGTGGCAAGAGTCATTGCTAGAGCTAAGATAATCTTACACAGTTCAGTCCCTGGTAATTAACAGAAGTCACTTCAGCCTTTAATCACACGCAGCTCCCCCGAGGAGGAGAACGAGCGCAGCGACACACACCGTTTTCGACAGGAAGTGAGGAAGGTGAGTGCCTGCTTTCGAAATTGGAGGAATTCAGCCAGTGTGTAATTATTCAAGTGAAAAGTTGTTCCTGTCTGTCTTTAATATTCCAAAGTGGTTTTTGATGTAAATCCTTCACTAGGTTCATTACATCAGCTCTTAGCTGAGCCTGAGCACGCTGAGCGCCAAGTTCAGCGTGCAGCGCATTTTAGAGCCACGGGGAATGATGTCATCCCAGTGATCCTGCGGCTCCCAGCTCCTTGGGAGCAGGTAGGCTTGTCCTCAGTCATAAAGATGAACTGGAGCATGCTCGACTGGATTCCCTTGGTATTCGAAGCGTAGGATGTGTTAGGAATATTGCTTTGCGCCTCCAGTGAGAACTGCCCTTTTTGCCTCAAAAAAAAAAAAAAAACAGTTACTTTGTTGCTAATATTTTTCTTTACAAGGATTTTTTTTCTTGCTAGATCTCTAAGCGCTTTACAAGAAGACCCACATAGCCCTTTTGCGAGTGGGTAAAAAACATTGCAGAGAAGCACAGTGGCTTGTCTGAGGCTGTCCAACAGAAACCTTGGCCTAGACCTGGGGCTACTAGATTGCTCTTGAGAGCTCTGGTTTGAGCCATGCTGACTTATAAAGAAAGTGGGAAGAGAAATCTAGAAAGCAGGCGATTTCATAACGGTTTGTCACTGCCACTTTACAGAGATCCTGCACAGCGCGCCTGAGAAGCGAGACGTCCTTCCTACCAGGCGCTGTCTCCCAACGTCAGCGAGAGCAGCGGGAGTGCGGAGTGCCAAGGGAGGGCGCACGCTGAGTCCAGGCCTGTCCCCAGCAGTGGGTGGTGCCACTATTTCAGCCGCCGTTTACCGTAAGTAGGACTGCAATGATATAGTGTGAATGCAAGTGTTAGGAAACAGGCAAGACGCCCAGCCTAAACACACCCGAGACAGTGCCTGGACTGCGAATGGTATGCATAACATCAGACACCGCTTTGGGGGACAGATAGGGAGAAAGCATCCAGCTGCCTGAACAGACAGTGTTTAGGACATTACTACAGCAGGATTAAATTCTCCCCTCGCCCCCGTACAACCAAGCCCAAAAACTGAGCAGCCTCTCTCTGCCTGTGAAAATCCATGCTGGCAGACTCGGTGCAAATATGCTGTCCCATATGATGACAAATCTCTGACAAGCCAAGGTCAGAAAGCAGAAAGTTTTCTCTACTCCATCATGCCAGGAACAAAAAAAAAAAAAAAAAAAAGAAAACAAAATGCCTTGTTTTGAAATAAGCTGTTTTAAATAAAAAAATGCTCTTTGAACCACATCAGAGTACATACCTAACAATATTTTTTAAGTAAATATCAGTGACATATTTAAATCTGGCTCAGTATGTGCTAGGAAAGTGGTGTTTCTGTTGCTTTTGTTGCAACAAGAGTCAACAGAGTTTCTAGAAGATGGTCTTAAAAGGGGGCTTTTCTTTTTTTTTTTTTAAGCTGAGCATCACACAGAGAACGGTCTGCCAAGCAATAGCTCCGCCACAGGACTTTCAGGTAAAACACCTTCCTAACATACTGATTTCAAATTATACTTCTCTTTCGCTGGCTCAGTTCAGCCCATATTCTGCCTCTTAGCTGTTATTTTTTTACTCACAGATCCACCTCTCGGATCATTTTGGCTTTCTGAAGTCTGCCCCCAGACTGATTGCAAATACAGAGTCAGCCGGTTATTTTCTGTACCTCAAATGGCACGGGCTGAGTAAGGTCAGACCTCTTCCATCTACTCCGATCAGCTGCTACTCCCTGCGCTTAGACTTTCTTTGGTTTGATGCCGGTGCTGTAAGCACAGAATCCTCCTGCACAGATCTACTCTTTAAAACTGTCACGTATTTCTTCAGGAAAAAAAAAAAATCCTCCTGTGAAACTACAACGTTGGGTCTGACGGCGCGTAGGCAGACGTTACAATGACGTGAGACAGCTTCCCAGCGTGAGAGGCTGGGCCTGTGTGGCGGCGTCACCGTTACCAGGTCTCGCGTAAACTAGGCTCACTGCACTGTGGGTGTAGTTCAGCTGGAGAGAAAAGTGATGAAAGAACAAGCTCCTGGCTGTGGAGCTCCAGTCTAACACTGGAGTTTCATGGCAAGAATAAAGTCACTCTTTACCCACACCTCTACCATCAGTACGACTGATGGAGCAGTGCTTGCTACCAGAGATGAGGTCTATCTGGCCTTGTAGCTGGCTTTGTTGGTGATACTTGATGTTGGTTTTTACTTAGTTCCTTGTTTATTATTGTATGACGAGAGCTATAACCTAACTCCTATTTGTAACTACGGTACAAGGATTATTCCTTTTCAAGTTTGTGGGTAAAGAAGATGCTTTTGCATCCGTGTGGTGAGGTCAGTTGTGGAGGGCTGTGCTCCAAATAAGAGCCATGCATAGTGCTGCTAAGTCTGTGCTGGTGAATTTGGTTTTCAGGGCTCATGTGCTGCTCACTGAAGCTGGCAGAAGGGTTAGATCGCTTTATCAGTTAATTTTACCCTTCCTTCCTATCACCTTCAACATTTGCCAGCCACAATTGCCCTCCACTTTTCTATTGTATCCTATTCCATGGAATACCTGACTAGTACTTTTTTGATTCTCTCACTCTACTGCATAGTTAACTCGGACAAGCCATTTAAAAAGCATCTAACAATGATTAGGCAACGGAAGGGACCCACTCTGTCCCTCCCCCTCAGTAGCCTGCATCTCCCAGGCCTCTGCAGTGCCTGCAAATCCAACAGGCCAGATGCTGCCCATGGCAGCACTGCGGCTGCTCTCAGCTCCTCGGGCTGGAGAGAGGCGGCAGTGCGGGGCAGTGGCCAAGAGCGCGTGCTTTGCTTGGACACCTTCAGCGGCAGCGTCTCTCCCAATCCACAGCCCAAAACGGGGCTGCGAAGGAACGACAGTGCGTTCACGGTGACACAATATGGGGCATCACCCAGTGCGAAGGGTGGCCTCTGTGGCTCTGTCTACATACAAGATTCAGCTCTTGCGATGGCCCAATTGCCAGAGAGGAAAACAAAGGAGAAGCATAAAATAGGAATCACTTCCTCCAAAATAAATCTTTAAAAAGTGCATGCCTCATCTAGCCCTCTTGGCACAAATAATATTGATGATGCTTATTGCCTCTCCATTTTCTTCCTTAGAATCCCCAGCAAAATCTTAAAGTTACTATCTCCAGCCATAACAAGACTATTTAGGGATGCAGGCTAGGGACCCTCACCAGACTGAAATCATGTCAAGGCCCTGGGGAAACTGCAATTGCAACTGAGTCAGTGTCAGCCAAGATACACTTGCCTTATACAGAAAGCCACTGAGGGACCACAAGGACACAGCATAGCCTAAAAGCTGACAGTTGCTTTTCCATGGGAAGCAAAGAAAAAAGTAGTATCAAACTTAAACAGATCTTTGTACACGTACTTGTATTTGTCTGTCTAGCCTTTGACCTTTCTGGCTTATTTAACTCTCTCAGGAGCCACATATTAACTGCAGGGTTAATGTATAGCGAGAGGATTGCAAAGCAAGAGAACAGGCTGTAACCATGAAGACGCTGAATTTGAAATGGTTGTTGTGAAGTTCTGCCCCAGGAATGAAGACTTTCTTTTAAGTCTGATGGGCTGTGAGGAACTCAGATTACTTCTGTAATTACTTCTGTGAAGTGTCCTTTCCTGTGTGTCAATACAAGTGATCTCTTTGGGCAGGCTCAGAAGTTTGGGGCTTAACAGAACTGGAAATAAAATCATCACTTCAGACCATGTGCTTCCATGTATGGGCATGGGAGCGATGTGACCTTCTCCGTGCTAGCGTGGGGGTGTCAGTGCAGAAGAAAGGTCATGCTCCGTGGGACCAGAGTGGAAAAGCTGCAGCTCATAAATCAGGCTTGAACTACCCCGAAGTCAAGCCATTGAAGTCACGGTGAGGCTCTGCAGGCAAAAATGACAGCTAGGCTTTTATCTGTATGCAGTGGCATCACAGGTCGATACTGTGACTTCTTTCTCTTCTTTAAAGCTTTCATGTCAGAGGAATCAAAGCCCCCTACCTCCCCTTCCCAAATTGCCTCGAGTTAATAATAGCACAAATGGTAGTTAGCCCAGGCTTGAAAGAGGCTTTGATTAGATATTGCTCTTTGATAAGCCATTTCAAGGGCAGGAGGCAAAGTGTTTACTTTGCTTGGAAGAGAAGTCTGATGAGCAACTGCTTTTCTTTTGCTGAGACCGAGCAGAGCTTTGTTATCATCAGAATATGGAGACTGCAGAGGTGCTTTATGGCTACTGCTCTTTACCCAGGGCTAGTTCTTTGCTTTGTGCAAGAATAAAAAGTCATGAATGACACCCAGCAGCCTATCCTTATGTGCAACAGCTGCCTCTGTGCTGAGCCTCAGTAACCATCCACTCCCAGGCCTTCTCTTCCATGTCTGTTTTTCCTGCCTTTGACAGTCCTTGGGAGGCTCAGAGGGATTACACGTGCAGTGAAACACAAGAGTGCAGCTGGACCAGAAGAGAGGAAAACATCTGCACTTTCATGAGCAGCTGATCCCTTCCAATGACTCACTGCTGCCAAAAGGGGGAAACACACAAATACGGCTTCATGTTTCGCTGGCCAGTTTGACTCTTGGTGGGATAACCGCTAAGAAATTAAATGCTTTCATGTAACAAGAGGATACCAAAACCCTCCCACAAGCCCTATGCCCATTCGAAAAGCTAGTATCTCAGCACCAGGTACTCTTTCAAGACTTTCCTCACCAGGTCATCTTTTCTTATGGTATGTCTTAACCACCTCTTACTCCTGTCTTGCTTCTCATCCCCACCTGCCGTTCACAAAACCTTCTCAAAGGACTTCAGTGGTGCTTTCGAGCCAAGCTCACAGCTGTGGAGGGAGTACAAGGTATCAGTAGCCTGTCCCTTTCACCAGAAGAATACACACTAAGTGACACATGTCCCTCCAGTGCCATCCCACAGTCACGGCGGGAAGCTCACAGCTCGACTCAGCCCATTGCCACACAAAGATCCACAGGATACAGACCCAGAAGTACACAGCAGCCTGTAGCACCAGCGAAGGCAGAAGAACTTGGATATTGCTTTACAATGTGGGTAAGAGCCAGATTAAATCAGGTGCTGATCACTGCAGTGAAGCCACACCAAGTCTCCTTCCCCATTACCATCTGGTTCAGCTGGGTCTGCACTGCATGGAAACTTACTGTGGCTTCATAAATTTTCTTTTGCAGCAGAACTAGAAGCAGGAAAAGCTGAGCAGGCCTGCTACTAAGTCTTGCTACAAGAAAGCTCTATAAACTCAGACTATAAATGGCCAGGCCATTCAATGTTCATTTCAACAAGCGTTTTATTACATAGGCAACCATGAAATATTTCTGAGTCTCACTGCACAGGCACAATAAACACATTTACTCCTGCAGTCTATCTGCAGCTTTCAGCTCAGCACGGGAGAGGAATGGGGAGTGGGGGTGGTTTGAGGTATCCCGAGCCATTTTCTGACCATGAACTTTCAAAGACTGTAAATGGAACAAAAGGGATTTTGTTTAGAGATTGAGAGTGTTTCCAGGTGGCTGCAAAATACACCCAAATAAAGGGACTCCACATGCCATTTGTAGCCCAACCCAACCTGGATGATCAGTGTCCATGCAGGCTGGTTTGGGGGCTATGGAACGCCTGCCACAGACGTCAAAATAAATCAGCAACTGCGCCATGGCTTCCAGTGCTGCTCATGAAAACCTGGCTGCTGCTGCAACTGCTGAGCTCACTGGCTTTGGTTCACCACGTGCCAGAGCTGTGCCCGTTGCAGAGCCTGAGGGAAAAGGAAATCATCTGCCCAACCCTGGGGCAGGATGTTCTTCAAATGCTTACATCTTTGCAGGATCAAGCACTTGCTATGGGAAGGAAAGGAGACAGGCCAGATAAGCAGATGTTATACAAGATGGTAGCATTTGGAGGGCTGTTAGAGGAAATAAAGGCATTATAAACAGAGCCTTTGTAGGAATAAAGCAGATAGTTCTTTGTTTTCGCTGCCCATCTTACACTGAGATAAAGCTACCGTAAGCAGAGGACTTAGACTTGGTCAAAAATTACCCCTCTGGAAAATACTGTATTACTGAAACTGAATTAGGACCTGAAAGCCAGAGCTGGCTCTTCCCGCCCAGCTCGGCTTGAGCCTGTCCTGCCTTGGCCAGTCGCAGCCTCTGTGCTGTTCCCTTTTCTGAAGTTAGCTGCCTCTTCCCAGGCAGGGAGCGACCCCGGGCTGCTCCCACAGATCTGCTTTTCTAATTAGTGGTTCAGAGCGCCTGAACAGCAGCGATTTGCTGCGTGGTGCTGGCAGCTCCCACACAACGGGAGAAACGCGGGGAAGAAGGGGGGGCTCAGGCACCGCACGTTTGCGCCCCGCTGGCGGTGCCGCCGCTGAGCGTTGGTGCAAAATGGGCCGCCAGGCTGCCGCGGGGAACACACCGCGTTAGCGCCGGGCCGCACGGATGGCCCCACGGCCACGCCATCGGCTCCGACAACCGTCGTTCCTGCTGTGGGGCCTCGTTAGCCACCGCGGAGGCCTCACGTGGACACAGAGAAGCCGGTCAGGCAAACAGGGGGGTCACCAGCACTAGGGGCTCCCACCAAAACGTCAAGCTCCCATCAGAAACATTAATAGTTTCCCCCCTCAGCACCCCCATTCTGCCCAGCCCCGTAAGCGATGCTGACCCAAGGAGCTGCAGCCAAGGGAAAAGCGGGGCCTGCCCACCCGGGTGTGCGCACCGGGGCCCGGCGCTGAAACACCCGCAGCACAAGTTATCTAATCGGGTGTTTACTGCCACCTGGGCGCCCCAGGCTTTCACCCCGGCCTCCTGCAGAGCTCATGGCTGGCGGTGTTTGGACACAGCGCCGGAGACCTGCTGCTTCCCTCCCGCCTCGTCCCGCGGGCAGCCGGGAGCCGCCACAATTTTAAAGCTATAAAGGAAAACAAAAGAAGAAAAGGGGAAAAAAAAAGAGAGAGAGAGAGAGAGAGAAACGAGTAAAGGCGCGGGCCCCCAGCCGGCGGCAGCTGGCGCCCGCCCCCCGCGCCCGGGCGGGCAGTGGCGGCGGGGCCGGGCTCTGCCGGGGGCCGCCCCGCGCGGCGCCAGGAAATGGCGGCGGCGCTGAGCAGCGGGCGAGGCAGCGGGGCCCTCCGGCGGCGCGGCGCAGGGCCGGGCCGGCCTGGGCTGGGCCCCTTCGCGGCGGGGCGAGGCGAGGGTGCTCTTCCCGGCGAGGCGAGGGGGTCTCCGCTCGCTCCCCGAGAGCTTCCTGGCGGTTTCACGCTCCTGATGGCCGCGGCGGGGGAGCGGCAAGATGGCGGCTCCGAGGCGCTCGCCTCAGGGCGGCGGGGCCGGGGCGCTGCGGCCGTACCTGGGCAGGGCCCGGGGCCGGGGCGGCACGGTTGGGTCCATGCGGCGGCGCCGACCACGGCCCCGGGGCCCGTCAGGGAGCGGTTACCTGCTGTTAACAGCGTTTGTCTTCCCTGCTCCGCTCCCTGGTCATTTGAGCCCCACGCGGGAAAGGTGACCCGTCCCTGGAGGTGCGTGTACACGCGCGTGTCCCGCCGTGCGCGGCCGGGCCGGGGGGGGGGGGGGTGTTTCTCGGGTCACGTAACCTCCGCACGGCAGCTCGGCGTTTGGGGGCCGCCACGGTGCCGCCCGCCCGTCTGTCGCGGCCTTTCCCCGGTGAGCCCGCAGCAGCCCGGCGCCCTGCCTGGACCAGCGCTGCGCGTGAGGAGGGGCTCCCCGCGGCTTGGCTTTTGTGAACTCGCTCGGGCCCTTGCTCCTTATTGCCACAAGAGTTTCCGATGCTGTGTTTAAGCCACGGTTTTGTGTTGGCCCACGAGGGGTTTTATTCGGCTCCAGCTGTAGGAAAAGCACCCTTTTGGCAGAGAGTGTGGCCCTTTATGGCTGTTCTATGAAGCAGTTCGTGGCCTCGTTACTACGTCTGTCAGAACAGAAGACATCAGCATAAACACTAAGCCTGCTTGGAAGAGGTTTAAGTGAACTGGGGCGAGGACAGCTGAGCCCCAGTATACACCAGCAATCAAGCCACACCAGCATAAATACAATAGAGAAAAAAATTAACCAAAACTTACAAGTCAGCATTACTCTTGGGCTGCCTAGAGACCAATTCAATGAAAACAGAATGTAAATTGAGTCCAGGTGCTCAGTTGGGAATGGATGGGAAGCAAAGTGCAACCTCCACATGGCCTCTGGTGCTTTGCTGGGCATTGCTAATAAGTAATACAAATTACTGCTGCAAAAATGGAAATTGGCAGTTATAAAAATACAGCTGAGTTTGAGGGAAGGAGTAAGGAATTGCTTTCCAGGGAAGGAAGGCAAGCCATGTGGTTAGACTGCAAAGTCTCCTTCAGGAGAGCACAGTAAGTTCCTGAGACCTCCCAAGAGTTTCTTAGGGAGATTCATCTGGAGGACTAAGAAAGTGGAGCCAGTGAAGTTGTATTGACTCTACTGATACTATCCTCCTAAATGAAATGGTGGAAGAACAAGGCCTGTCTGTGAGATGGAGTCAGGACTTACTTTCTCTACCTACAAGGTTTTTGTGGCAATTAGAGGGAACAAGTTAGTGTAAGTGTTTCCATAGAAAGTGGGGGGGATGTTGTATTTGAACAGAACACACTAATGTGTTTTTTTAGGACTGTCACATTGCCTGTTGTTGCATTTGTGCTTTTGATGCTGTCTCACCTGTGTGCCTTTGTTTCCAGCCTCATGGGTTCCTTTGCTCCTGGCTCCAGGACTGGGTGATGAGGGACACTGGACACCGTGACAAATTATGGTAACCAGTTTGGAAACTGTAACTGCCTGCTTACTGATGTCTGTTTAGCAATAGACAGCTCCTGTGCAGGAAATGGTCTTGTTAACCTGTTAACCAGTGCAGCCTTGTGAAAGGGCTTCATGTGATGCCCTCCAGTGGTGACTGTGCATACTGGTATTTTAAATCTAAGAACAAAAGGGAATTGAAAAAAAATGGTCCAAAATATTTATACCCCTAGACACAAGGTACCTTGGGCTTTAGAACATGTGGCCCTTCATGGAGGAGGGAGATGCTGCTGATTGCAGCTGTGGCTGAGACTCCTGATTTTTGGTTTCTAGCTCCTGGTGTGCCACAGTCCTCATGTGCTGCATTTGTGTTATCACAGGATTTGGGGAGACGAAGGTACCTTGAGAAAGAAGAAAGGAGAGGGGAAAAAAAAAGTGCCTAAAAGCAGTCTAGGAAACAGAAATTATTATTTCCTGCAGAATCCTACCACTGATTTAGCCTTCAGGTCAACACAGAAATAACTGTGCTCAGTGGGACAATGACTGCAGCCAGCTCTGATTTCAAGAGATGCTGGCAGCTTGCAGCAGAGTTTCGGATGCTGTTTTTGTCCCTTGGTCCTTCCAGCCAGGCCTGTGGTTTTATTATATTTTTTTCTGCTTTGCCTTCTGTTATGCACAGAAGCCTGCTGCAAATCAAATGGTGATTCTCACTAGCTACAGAAGGCCAGGTCAGCATTGCCTTCTGGTGTTTTTGTGCCACCGTAAAGGGGTTTGAGGGTAACTCCTTGTAAGCTCAAGGGCCTCCGGGCAGCTCTGGCAAAGTCCCCGGTTAGTTCTTGGGCAAGACATGATTGGGGTATCCCATCCTTTGGCAGTTCTCTGCTGCTTCAAGCTCTGCAAGGACATATAGATCGTTGCTGCAAATCAGGACAGCATGCAGGGTTTAGATTGCCAATATTTGGGCTTTCGTCATGAGTCCCTGTCCTTCACTGAGGAATTCTTCAGTATGAGGCTCCCTGCTACTGTCAGATACAGCTTCCAGTTCTGTATAGGGTTTGGCCCTTGCTAGCAGTTTCACAGATGACTGCACTACTTCCTGTCTGGTGGATTTATGCAGAAATATGAAGTTGATGTGCTTTCCAGGATCTGGGTGCCATACTGGTCAGATCAGTAGCCTGTGTAATGAAAATGGTGGCCTCCCTGTAAAGGATGTAAAGATAATTCACAGTGACAGCCAGTTTAAAAAAAAAATTCAGGTGGTTTGTGCTTTTTACTTTGTTGTATAAATATTTAAGTGACAGGGTTGGGGTTCCTAAGGGAGGAAATTCCTGGGTTATGCCTGACAGGTGAAGCTTTTATTAAACAAAAACATGGCAAACTCATTTTACATGTTGTTTTTGATCTGGTAACTAATTATTCCTTATTTTTTCCTTTTTCAGGTATTTCTTTTTGCTGCCTTAACAGTCCTGTACAGAGTCTCTGGCAATGGCCACGTTCTCCTCAGCAGACCACTCTGTATTCAGGCATCAGGCTTGTGTTGTCCAGCAGATTCATCAAGCTGGCAGTGTAATGACGAAGCTTGTCCCAGTCCCACAGTGTCAGAGCACCTCATGGTTGGCTCGGTGAATCCATCCTTGCAGCACTCCTAAGAAATGGTCGTGAAGTCCTGGGGACCCCCAGGAGAGTTCACCAGCTGGAAAATCTTTTGGACTGAGTTCCTGTAGCATCTGAGGCGAACAGCTAATCCAGGTGTCAGAATACAGGTATGGATTAAACACTTTGAGCGGAAAGCTCTTAGTGGGGAGCAGTGTCACATGGAGCTATTTACAAAAGAATATATGTCTGCATGAGAATCATTTGGTGCATCTAGCAGTCCTTCTGCCTTAAGGGCTTCCTTGAGGGATTTTAGTCATCCTAATATTTCTGCTCTTACTCCTTTCAGATGTTTTTCTCTGCTTGTAAAGAGGAGCATGGCTCTTGATTCGGCAGATAAAGGTAAAAGATGTTTTGGTGGCTAGAAGCTAGACCTTGAATCAAGGCATACGTTTTTAAGCAAATAAAATCAGGCTCTAAAACAACTTGGGCTGTGGTGCTATCATCACTAGGTCATACCCTGGCAGAGAAGCTGTACATCTCAGCTGCGGTTCTCTGGTATGGCCTTGCCAGGGTCAGCAGGGCTCTGCCTCCTCACGCGTTATGCATTGGCCATGGTTGCCAGCCAAGACGCCTTTGGCTGGCAGACCCCAGCTGTTATGCTCACTGCAAGGCACAGCAACTGAAATTCTCTGACCTGCCTTATGGGAGGTCTGACCAGAGGACCGTAACAGCCCTTTCTGGGGCTTCCTGGCAGGCTATGCTTACATAGCTCAGTGTTGTTAAACCCTTCTTTTTTGGGCCTTATAAAACAAGTTAATGTATACAAGAGAAGATGGGAGTAATCACTGCCGTAATGACAGATTCAGTTCCTGTTTGCATAGTTTTGTTAAAGCCTGAGGAGATTTTCAGGGAGATGTATTTTTTTTTTTCCTCTTCTTTTAAGGTCATTTGGGGAAGAACGGACAAGCTTTTGGCACACAGTTGTACATCAAACCTCTTAAGTTTTGTCAGGCTTTGTTTTCCTGTATATTGTAGTCTCCCTGTTCCTGGCTGTGCCTTAGAATGGAAATATGAAGCAATGGTTTTGTAATGAATGTGTAATAAATCTGTGGAAAAGCCTCTCTGTTAATGACTCTTCATTGAATTCATGTAGTTTTAACAAATATGAATGAGGCTGTTTAAAGCTAGACAAGCCTGCTTGACAGGCAGTGCTTGTGCGTTTGTCTAATGTCCAGAAATTAAGTCTGAACAAGGACACTTCAGCTGAGTGTTTGACCAGAGTATTTCCAGCCCACATTGGAGACCCTCAGCTTCAAGGACATGGCTTCAGAGGTGAGGATTCCCCAGTGCTGAGGAAGAGGAGAACAGGTTTGTAAGTTGTGGGTGCTGAGGACATACCCAGGTGGATGTGAGTGGGGCCAAGGAGAACAAGCTAAACATGAAGCTTGAAACTTCTTTATGTGCGCAGCCAGGCACTGCAAAAGGCCTTGTTCTGTTGGTTTTTGGTTTTTTTGTTTTTTCCCCTGGATGAATGAATGAAAAGCATGGGCATTTTGTAAAAATGTCTTTTAATATTTAAGAATGTAGTGAATGCTTATTTCAAAAAGCCTCACTGTGCATGATACGAGCTAACGGTTTCACACACGAGGGAAGCGTATTTGATTATCTTGTGTCACAGACTTCATGTAGCGACAAGAATACTTGATTGTGAGTTCAGCTTCATGGTTGGAGTATTTTCAGCTCTGTCTAGCAGCTGTACAATGATTATGCCTCTTGCTATTTTTGTTTTTCTTCAACTTTTTAGCTTTTCAGCAGACACAAGAGTGGAATTAATGCTTTCTTAGGAGCAGGGGGAGTTCCCTAGGCATAAAATGGGTACTGGGGGAAGCAGTAATCCAGCTGCCGCTGTTGCTTGGTGGTAGTGTCACCTCTGAGAGGGATGGTATTCATTTCTAACTGGAGAATTCTGAGAACAAGCTGAGGATGCTGATGGGTCTTGTGACTGTAATACTTTCCTGCTTCAGAGGAAAGAAACTGTAAGGGTCTAAGGGCTCAGGCTTGGCAGCTTCTTTGTATCAGGGAAGTTTTACTGTCTTTCATGGGAGAAAGCTGATAGGTAAAGAGCATGATGGAACAGTTAATGATGAAAGACAGCTTTTCTCAAAGTACATTATATGGAGATGTGGCAGTTGCAGAACACAAGGTTATGGGAAAGCGGTGCCCAGAGGCACAGCAATGCCATTATGAATCCGCAGGATACCAGGTGTTTCCAAAGCAAAGCAGGGGTGGACAAAATGCTGGAAGTGCGATTTGAACGTGTAAAGGTGCTGGGCAATATCTGCATTGAAAAAGGACAGTTTGCAGTTCTCATAGTCTAGCAGGATGCCAATCCGTCTGGGAGGGATAGTAATTCTGATGTCTGGTGTCATCCCACTGTGCAGGAATTCATACTTGTGCCTGTAGGCAAGAAACACAGACACATTTAACTGAGGGCATACTGGCTGCTCTTGAAGGAAGCATTTTATGCACACAGCTGTGTTCTAGGGTACCTTTCCTGCTTCATACCTGCAGGGTAGATACAGTCCCACCTCTCCTGTATGCCCTGTGTGTACAGCCTCAGTCCCACTGCTCTGTGTTTGCCCAGCAGTGGTGTGCTCTCCTATTACACACAGCCATATCCTGCGATGCACAGACTTGCCTGCCTAACCCATGTAATAGGCATTTTATTTCATATCCCAGACTGGTGGTAACCCTTAGGCCAGGACAAGATTAGAGCAAGACATGGGACTCTCCAGTTTTTCCCTCTCGATGAAACAGGCAGTGCAGGTGTCTTGTAAATCAGAGGGTGCACCTGTGCTGCTGGGTTTGGTCTGAAGTTGTCCCTTCCATGGGAGAGATGTGGTCTGTGTTAGGCCTGTTAAACTTGCTTGAGAGCAACAAGATCATCTCCTCAGCTTTGCAGCTAGGTAGCTGTAGGCAGTGCCAAGGAGAGTGGTGGAGAGGTGACTCAGTCCTGTCTTTCCAGGCCCTGCAATGCTGCCCACTTATTCCCCAGGGGCCAGTGGTACTGAGCCCTCTTCCCTGCCAAAGGCATGGGAACTGCTCCCACCCACGTTCAGAGCAGCAATGAGGGAGCATAATCCCTTGGGCAGAGGCTGCCTGACTCAGAGTGGCTAGGCATCAGCTAGACTATTTGGCTTCATTTTTCAGACTCCATTCTCTAAATGGCGTTTCTGGCTACTTTTCCTACAAAACCTCCCCATTCAGCCAGGGTAGTGCTGGTAGGGAGAGTCCAGTCTGCTCCAGCTGTGCATATTCATTTACTAGAGGGTGGCCTCTTTTAATTGTGGCTCTTGGGCTGTAGATTAGTGGTGGCCAGGAAGGTGCTCTGTACGTAGCACTGGTGAAACAACAGCTTCCTCATGAGGATAGCCCTCTTCTCCCCCAGGTAGTCACTGTTTGAGTAATGCTGAGATCCTTTAACAGTTACTTAAACAGCTCTCCCTAGTGTGACGCACCACAACCAAAAATATGAGACTTTTATAGGAGCATGCCTTTCTGAGCAGAAATCAGAAATTTTACTTAGCTGCAGTGAGTTATCTGGCATTTCACGAGGGCCAGCTTCTTCCCTAACCACCTCCTCCACCCACACCATTCAAATCTGAAAAAATTTCCCTGTAGAAATGGGTACGGCAGTGACTCAAACCAAGCAATGGCCCCGCTCTGTTTTCTCTCCTCTGATGTCCATGCTTATTGCTGCAGAAGAATGAGAACAAACCTCAATGTACCCCTTAGCTCAGTGTAGCAAGGAAATCAAATTAGCCTTCCTGCAGTGTAACGGAGTCATTAACTTTAGTGGGTTTAGTCTCCCTCATTAAGCAGCATTTCTTGCTGTGTGGGAGGTGAACGGCAGTACTCCTAAGGATTCTGGCTATGCAGCAGGCCAACTGCTGCAGTTAAAACCTCTCCCTAAGTACCAACAGGCAGAGGACAGGCATCTCTGGGACCATGCTATGCTGTCGTTATCATTTGCTGATAGCGTGTGTGCTCGGGACACTTGGGTGCTATTCAGGCTCCCTGTTCAAGGGAACCCAAAGGCACACATGCAGCCCTTGCAGGCTGAGTGGGGAGCCATTCAGAAAAGCAGTAGGAAGTAGTTGGGGATGCCATCAAATGGCCCTTTGACTAAGCTCCTTGTGGGATCCAGAGTATTGGGCTCAATTCTGAGTGGAGCCACCATCCTACAGCAGCAGAACTAGTGATCGGAGCACTTCTCAGCCAGTGGGAACGGAGGTCTATCTAATAAACGAGGGAGTCAGAATCTAGCCTGATAGTTAGGACGCTCCCATTCCAAATACGTGTTTGGGTGGAATTGGACTCTTACCTTATGTTTAAGTTGGCCATTGAGACAGCATTTCTAGCCTTTGGTAGAGCTTGATTCACCTCACCCTAAGGTAGAGGTGGCTAAAGAAAGGACACACAAATCCCATCCTGGGTATCCCACCCTGCTTTCTTTCCTTGGATGCTTCACAAGGTATCAAAGGAGATGATACTAGCACAGCTTTTGGTGTCCTGGGGAGAACCGGCAGATTCAGCCGAGGCATAAGGGGGAGCTGATATTTCTTCACGCAGGTATGGCCGTTAGGTACCTCCTTAGGGAGGAGAGAGATCAAAGGCAGTTGGATATAACTGAGTTTAGCCAGATACCATGTATGGTTTCTAGGCTGTGTGGATCTATAACTGGCTGGCTTCCCACTGGTGTTTCAGTGACCTAGAACAAGGCCTTTACAGCTAACTTTTGTAATGCAGATTTTGTTCAGATTTGCTCTTGAGATTGCCTGTTTCAATGTGAGAATGTCATTTAACAGTAAGATTGGCTTAAAGATTCCAGTATCCTTCCAAAAACAGTTCAAAGTGCCAAAGATTGAATGTCAGAGGCCTCTGGTTAAGCACTTGGTTTGAGTTTGATATAAAAATCTGTGGCTGCCCTGTACAAATAGGAGCTCTCTGCTGCTCTGCCTGTGGGGGTGCCTGTAGGAAGCGTTCTGTGGGGGACCTGTAGCTTCCATGGCTCTTACCTTGATGGTGTGATGATATGTCTTATGCACCAGGATGAGTTGTTTGCCCCCAGATAACCATGTCTCGGAGTGTTTTCAAAAGCCACACCAATTCTGTATTCTGTATCTTCCTCAACTTCCACCTCCCAGTAATGCCTTCCTGGAAATGGGATCAGACTGCCCAGGATTCCAATACATCTGTGGGAGACAGACAGGACTATGTGCTTTGGCAAGGATCTTTGGCATTGCTATTTAAGATCCTTAGGTATATAATGTACCTGGGCATTACATATCAATAATTAAGTCACTTTTGTTATCTCCCTAGCAGCACGGGTGGGTGGATTTTTGAGTACAGTGAAGTCCGTGTGCTGAGGACCTGACACAGAACCTGCAGGTTTCTTTGTGACACCTATCCTGTTTTTATCTTTGTGTAGATTTTGAATGAAAGAGTTCCCTGAGCTCTTTCAGGAATAGGGAGAACAGCAGCCTGTGCTCTCTGGGTTTTCTGGGTAAGTTATTACTTGCTAGAAAATAGAGTGCTCTAGCAAACCCCAGTATCATGTGGGAAAAGAGCTACAGGTTTTGTATTTTCCTCCCAAACAGCCCAGGGCTTTGCATGTCACCCACCAGCAGGAATGGAGCACTGTGACAACATGAAACTCCTGGGGCAGTTGGGAGGGGAAGACCTGCCCATGCAATATTTAGATGGACTAGCAAGAATTGAACACGGTAGCAGAGCCTGGAATACGCTTAGGTATCCAGGCTATGAAAGGTTTAACAGTGAGCCTTTCTGAATGAAGATCAAAGGAGCCATGTAAAAGATGATTCTTAAAAAGGTGTGTAGGAGAGACAGGCAAAGACAACACCCCAAAGGGAGACCTTCAGCTTGACTCACAGGCACTGTCTCAAAGGAGTTGGGGACTTTGAAGATGCAAGTTTGAAAGTTGGGCAAAATAATCTATGCCAAATGCTTTTGAAACACCTTAACTCAATTTAAGAAGGCAGCATGAGTCCTGAAAGCTTACGCCCAGGCTTTGCATCAGGAAAAGTACACAGTGTATCAACAGTCATTGCTGCATCACAGGGCAGGTTTCAAAACACAGCTAATTTTTAAATGCGGAGTCACAGCTTGTGTGTTTCTGTGGTAGGTCATCTAAGGATGTAAATTACAAAGGCAAAAAACATTGCTGGCCGATACTGAGCAACTCTACCTGCAGGTGATGCTGAGAAAAAACTGCACTCCCAGCATGCTGAGAGCATGGTATGTAAGGACGGGCATGCACAGCAGGGAAGGGCTGTTCGTTGTGCCATGTCAGCAGCAGTCATTTAAAGCAAGTATAGAGTTCATTAGAAGTGCATGTAGATGTCTTGGGAACAGGATAAAGGCTGCTCAAATTGGGACTCAGAAGCTGTGCTGATAAAGTTTGAAAAGGAGAAGGAGCAATGCAAAATGGATGGGCAAACTTCTGTGAACAAAGTATTGCTGTAGTGATGGAGTTGCAAAGCCACCAAGGCAAACCTGAGTCAGACTGTAAGGGCTGCTGTGGTTAGGAAACACATTAGCCTTTTGGAGATCACATAAGATCAGAAAGAAGAGTTTACTATGTAATTTCCTCATCATGTCTGTATTAGTCATTTTGGCTTGGGAACTTACTTTTTTCGCAATATCCTGGCATGAAAGAAGCCTCTGAGAGTTCACAGTGGCATCAAAAACTCAGCCTCAGAGCTCAGAAAAAGATGAGTGCCAGCTCTGGCTGTTTCTGTGAAACATAAAAGCACCCTGTGGAAGGTGGATGAAATCCCATTTAGGCTCAATCTTGATGACTTTAATGAAGAGAATCTTCTCTGTCCTGGCTCTTTTCCACCAACCCACCTACTAACATCACAGGGCAGAACCAGCCTTGCATTTCCATGGAGGGGCTAAATTGTGGGTTTGTGTTAATCTGTGTCTGCAGATGCCTGTCCTTCTTATATGCTGTTTCCCTGGTGCTGACTAGAAGCTGATGTATTGCAGCAAGCTGAGACTGTCACTTCAGTGGCAAAGGGCCTAATTTTGTTTTGAAAGCAAAATCCATAGGTCCAAATGGTATGAGCTGACTCATACTAGATTTTTCAACGAGAGGTAAGTGTTCATGCCACTCTCCCTTCCTTAGCATTTGCTTTAGCACTTAAATACCTGTTCAAATTTAGCCCAAGGTGTCTAATGTGTGTGAGTAGGTTTGTACGTAATTGTGGCTGGCTGGCTTGCTGCATCTGTAATCCCTTTTGCTAACTTGCATTAACTTCTAAGTCATGCTTAAATTCCAAAGTAGCAGCTAGAGAGAGAATTCAGCTCACAAAATCAATGAAAGCTGCTAAAAGCCCCACTGGGCACTTCTGGGTATCTATTTTAAAAAAGTCTGTCGCTTACTACAGAAGCCCCTTTCAAAGATGAGGCTTAGGTGCCCAAAGCACCAAAGATTTTTTTTTCCTGCCTCTTCCCCCTGTAGTTTTAGCTGTAGTGAACAAGATTTTACATAAGATGAGTGGTGGGTGGTTCCTACTGAACAGAGTTATCTAAAAACAACCCTCAAATCACCATGCGTGATAGTGAGACCTTGGAAGGACAGGCAGAGCCTTGTGCACATTACACATGAGGCTGCATCACCTTGGCAATGTGGCAGCTTGTAGAGGATGGGGCAGGGGAGAGGGAGCAGCAGCCAGCAGGGAGAAACAGCTTCTCAAGTCTCAGAAGTGTGCAAGTGCTGGATCACTGTAATTAAAAGAGAACCTAATAGCTATGCTTTTTTTTTTTTTTTTTTTTTTTTTAATCCCATTACTGCTGTATTAAGAGCTTATGGGTTTTGATCTTTTTTTCCTTCAACATTTGCCGGAGTTCTTTGGGCGCTGTAAAGAACTAAATTAAATGGGAAGACAGTTTCAGAAATGGCTAAAGTTGGTGCACATCTCACGTAAAGAGAGGTGGTGTCGGTTATAGGAATCCGCCACCTTAGAAATTCTCAGAAAGGAGCAGCAAGCCACAGGGAATTCAGTAACAGCATCAGGAATCGATAACCCCAGGGAAACCATGGGGTTCTGCTCTCCAAGGGGCTATGCAGAAAGCCTTCCACTAATATCTGTAGGTCATTTTGTCTGTGACTAAGGTATGCCCAGCACAGACAGATGAGAAATGAAGCAAAGAATGGTTTGAAGCAAAGTCTTTTGCTTTGCCTATTCCATGCCAAAAAAAGAATATAAAAAAAAAAAAAACCAACCACAAAGCACAGATGTAACAGTCAGCTTTAAGATCCTCTGTGCTGATACCAAGTGAGGACAATTTCAGTTTCAAGAGATTTCCCTTTCTCCCTACCCCAAATGTCAACACCTGTGAAAACCAAGGAGCAAAATACAGGTCCTTTTCTACCTCTAAACTAAAAGGTTACAGAGAAGAGCAGAGGATTAATGGCCTACCACTTCAAACTGAATTGTCAGTTTGGGAGTCTAACTGGAAATATCTTTGAAGAAATTTGATTTTCTAAAAGGTGAGTAATGAATATTTTTCTAGTCCTTTGAAAGTACCCACAAAGGTGTTTACAGTTGCCTAAAAACCAACCATAGCTGACCTGTGCAAAAACCAAGACACTAAAACAAACACTATACATTATACACACACATGCCATCTGAAAGTTTTAATTGGTTGATGCCTGGACTGAACACGAGAAGAGCTGCCATACCAGTAAGTCTTTTTAGTGGGATTTAAATTCAAGGTAGGGGTGTGTGGTGGGAGAAGCAGCCATGAACCACATGCATTAATTGGAACTGAAATTCTTAGGTATACCTTGTAAAGCTGTTATCGTAGACAGGCAAATCACACTCTGGGTTTTCCAATTCATCACATGCAATTGTAAATCCATCATCTAGAATCGCCAGTAATGGATGGGCTGTGTCCTCATTAAGACAGAAGTAGGTACCTGCAAGAGAGGAGAATGCCAGAGGATAGCAGCTCCAGCAGCTCCATATGGCATTAGGGTTTGCAGCATGGGTGTGGGAAATGCTCTTTGGATCCACAAGAAGTTTAACCAGCATTCTGGAAGGAATCTTGGTGACTGAAAGGCCAAGTCTGTCCACTTTGGGGCTTATAAATAAACAGGTGTTATAGAGATAACTTACAGCTTAATACTGTTTAGATACAGCCTTGTGAAAAGCAGAAAAGAGGCCTTAGTCTGGTTTTGAACCCAACCAAGGCTTAGAGCTGCAGACGTTGCCCAGGAAGCAGCTGTTCAAAGGTGATGGGTCTTCCCTGCAATGTAGTGTCCAGTTCCAGGTCATCTCTCTCAGAGGTGAAGTAATATATTTGTAAGTACTGAAAGGAGAAACAGGGTTTAAAGGTCCCTCCATTGCCCCACTCTTCCCTACAAATGCTGGGTACAGTTTGAAGAGACAGGATCACTGCAAAGGTGCCGCACTGAGCACCCCAGTGTAGGAGGTCATTCAGTTTGGTCTCCTCTACCTGTTCATCTCCAGTTGGCCTAGCCCGTTCCTGACTGGGCTTCACCAAGAGCAGTGCGGGTGACCCTCTGGGAAGAGCCTCGTCCTGAGGGTGACTCTAGCAGCTGCTGTGAGGGCTGCCATGACGTCCCAGGCAGCATGTGTGCCTGCCTATCCCGGGGCGCGAGGCTGGAACGGGATGCCTGCTGGTCCACCACAGCGAGCACCCCCGTGCTGGAGCAGCTTCTGGTCAGAGCAGCCCTCGGGGAGCTAAGCCAGTGAGGCCAGCCCAAGCTGAAAGTACTCCTGCTTCTCTCCCTTTGGAGGCGTCACAAAGCAGGTCTGACGCACTGTGCTTGGATGAGCGGCAGTGCACGTCACAGCTGCTATTTGTAGTCCATGTTTGTGTGTCAGCTCCACTAAGAACCAAAGGTCATTCCCAGTGTTGGAGGTGAGCACTTGCAGTTGACAGAACAATTTGCATCAGCTGTTTGCATAATGTAGACTCTGGGAAGATAAATCTCTCCATGCTAATCCCCAAAGAAATCATTATAATCAAAATGCAAGTTACTTCAATGGAAATACAATACAAACAATGACAGGGCAATTATAGGCATGTGCTGCTGAAAACAAATACATGCTGTGCAAGCAGAAATGGTAATTTCAAATACTGAGTTTGACTGAAGTAGGTGAAATACACACAAGGATGGTAACACAGTGACAGCCTTCCCCTCCAGGGATTTAAGAATGATCATTTCTTTTCTCAGATGTTACAGGTGTCTATACTGAAATATAGCCAATGCTGTGTTAAAGCCCTTTCCTAGATTAATGTCTTACATGGATATGTGATCAGCTTGATGAATAACTCACAGAAAGTCAGTGCAGAAGAAGCAAAGTATGGTGCAGAGTGCATGTGAGGAATGTGGGAGGTCCAAAACACCCCAGTGAAGCTGCACGATCATTCTAGCAATGGTGCAAATGAAAACAGGTGTTGACCTATGAGCCATTAAAATGAGCTCTGGTTAGATGTCTGGGTGGGGAAAGGGTTTTCAACTTCGCTTTTGGGGAGAACGTTAACTCTTGCCTGTTGTGACACTAACTATGTCAGCTACTAACCGCAAAACTTCCAGCTCAAAGCAGAACTGCCTTTTTCCTTAGCTACCACAGACTGAGGAAACCAGACTGCAGCGCTTTCCCCAGCCAAGCTGGAGATATTTTAATATGTGCAAAGGAAGGTTTTGCACATCCATATGACTCTGTGAAGTGCCAGCTGACTGGCTCAGCCGTGCTTTCCAGTAGCAGCATCATTACAAGGTAATCTCTGGAGTTAAGTAAAACCACACTTCAACTTTCTTCACTGGTGTGTCAATATTTGGTTAGCTGGCAATGGCTGGGGGCACTGGGTTATCTAGTCTTTTGGCATTGTTTAGAAATGAGTAACTTTCAAGTATCAAATGAACTCAACAGAAATAATTTTGAATTACAGAGCTAAAGCAATACCCTTATTGTTACAAAAAGTTTTTTTCATTTCTAAAAGGTTAGCAAGTGTGTAATTATCTACAAGAGATTAGGACCTAATCCAAAGACCATTGAAATCAACAGGCATCTTTCTGTTGAGATAATAGATGCTACATTAGGCAGTTGATCAGAGCTGCACAGTACCTGTGGTGTGTATCAGTACAGGTTCACTTCTTTCACTGGAACCGCCCAGGTTTAGAGCTCTAACAGAGATGCGATAGCGTTGTGTTGGCTGGAGGTGAATTAGAGCTTCACAGTTAGGAATCCCAATAATAGATCTGCAGAAAATAAATACATGGAAAATTATAGGGTAGAGAATAAAGGTAAGCCTTTCAGATTATTTTTCTGAACAACAAAGAAGAAATCATACAATCAGCTTCTATTTAACCCTTCAACAACACTGTACCATTTTCAGTTGCCAAAAGCAGGGATGGAAGACAGTCTGTGACATTTCTTTTTTTTTTACATTTACTTCTGCCTTTTTCCTGGTGCCCTGTATATTCATTTTCCATTAGCATTTATACAACTAAATTTCTGTAACAGAAATGTTCATAAAGGTGAATTCCTATAAATGTAAAACATTTGCCTTCCTCTAAGTGGTCGCCTCAAATTTCTAATAGGAGTTGCACCAGAGTACAGTGGAAAAATGCTATTATCTCATCTGACCACTCACAGCAGGCAACACAGCTTGAATGTTTAGATTTCAAACTTCATATAGAAAGATATTTCTGCAGCTGTAAAATACAGAAAAATGTCCTCAAACCATTTTTAGCAAAGAGTGGAAGTGGAAAAAAAAATCACAGGCTCTTCACAGATAGCCTTCAAACACAGAGATCTAATTCTTTTAAATAATTTGTTATGAAATATTTGCACAATCATCACTTACAATTGCATTAAATGATTTTAAACTGGATTTAAACTTCCTGCCTCCTCAAAATCTAATGGATGAACTCACAAATCCAGCTGGCTATTCAGGGAGGAAGAGGTTATGTGAATGTCACTGTAATACAACTAGACTTCTGTAATTAGATTTCACATACTTCATTTTGGCTGGGTTAAGTCATACTGAAAAAAGGAAGAGCATATTCACAAGCATATTCTTTCATCATACCTTGGGACACTGAAATGCAGTACTAAATTTAGCTGCTTCCTGCTTAAAGCACCACTCTGGGACCTCCACAGCCAAGTAGTTTTGGCCTGACTTTAGCCCAACACATTTTTTAGGCGTCAAAAGCTCAAATACACATATGCCTGATCCTGATGCTGTTAATGTCAAGGGTGGATTCTAATGACAGCTGAGAATTTCTACTTCCTCACCCAGGCAAATCACATCACAGGCTACTAAAATACTTCTTGTTACACAATTCATTTTTTCAGACACCCAATATGGTCCTCCAGTTCCCCGGGGATTGTTCTGCACATCCTTAGACTTGTACTTTTCTGAATACGTTGTCTTGGGTTTTTGACCAAAGAATCATGGATCCTTTCTTAGTGCTGGTTGGTGCCACATGACATGAAATGGTTTCATCTCTACAAATCAGGGACTCGATGGGATAGTGACTCACTCAGTGATAATATCCCCATTTTCTTCATCTGCCAGCTTGGACAATTCGACTGTGTAGGAATCAACAGGGTTAATGTCTCTAGATTCCCAACACACGAGTGCTGCGTTTTCACAGCTTCGGATCTTTTTAGTCTTAATGGTAGGTGGTGAAGGAGCTAAAAAATAGGCAAAGGAGCAATTTTAAGTAGTTGCTTGACAATGTTTGCAACAAACATGCTCTGAAGATTGAAAAAAACAGAACAAAGTTGTTTGTTTAATACTATACAGTTAAAGAAATCTGCTTTCCCCAGTGGACAATAAACAGCAAGCCAGCTGATAATAGTTCAAATAATAATTCAGATACAAAAAAAAAGAAATTCAAAGACTTCATTTGGACTATTAAGCTCCCAGGATAACTAGTCAGAGAAAGAACATAGATAAAGACAGGTCCCAAAACCCTTTTCTTTCTGTCATTGGTTTTATCTATGCCACTGTGAGGTGCATCCCTTCACTGCTCTAAGATGTCAAAGATCTCCGAAATGAGTACTTGAAGGGCTCGCTCTGACTTGCTCAATTTGATGTCAGGATTTTACAAAAGAGAACCAGGGTCTGTGTTTAATCTTGTGGCAGTTCAGCTATCAGGAATAATTCCCTAAGTCAAGCCCCACTAATCAAAATGTGCTTGACTGAACTGCAGGTACAAAGGGCAGCATAGTAGGTGAACCCACAAAATGCCTACAGGACAATAAAGGGAGAGCAACACAGACTGGCATCGGGACCTGGGAGACGTGAGCCCTGCTCCCAGCTCTCCTATATGCTTGTCCTTAAACAAGTTATTTTGTCTGTGTACTTCTGTTTTCTCAACTCTAAAACAGGGATAATAAAAAACTCCCCTGCAGTCAGCAGAAAGAGAAAAAGCACCCAGAAAGTACTGGCATAAAATCCAGAGACTGTAGTGAATTTTACTATGAAGGTCATATACTTGTATTAACAAAATATGTTTACCTGTTACATAAACTGCTCTTTCGCTTGGTGGACTGATGCCAGAGGCATTTAAAGCACTGACCCAAAATTCATATTGTGTATTCGGCAACAGATTAGTAATGGTGCAGTATGTTTCTTTGACTTTTAGCATATGCTCTGAAATGAAAACAACAAAGCATTTACAGTGTATTTATACAGTTACCCACCCAAAGCCTCCTCAGATAATGGAATTGAGGCTCATTGTTTTGTGTGCTGAGCTCAAGAGATCTCCTTGTCATCCCTGCCCTTTGGTTAGCTGTCAGGCTGCTTCACCATGCCTTCCTCTAAGGAGGCATGAATCAAAGAAGGCATCAGCTTCTGTAGGAGCAACATCACTCAAAAAAAAAAAAAAAAAAAAAAAAAAAAAAAAGGAAGGAATGTCACCCACCTGTCACTGAGTTTTTTCTGAACAGACCTTGCATGTTCCTACTCTGGGGATGCTGCCCGGTAGCTCATCCTAGCAGTGGGACAGTAGTCAAAGCAATTTCATTGCTCATTTCTCATTCTTTGTTTTATAGTTTGGACAGGTTCTGCTTTTCTTTCTGAACAGGTCATTTGGTACCCTACAGGCTTCCACTTATGCTGGAAAAGTGACTGTGTGCTTTCAACAAAAGAGTTTGCAACAGTATAAATAGCAAATGCAGTTTTATTACCAGGCTGGGACATTTTGAGATAGCTCTGTGGTTCTTTTTTTTTTTTTTTTTTTTTGGGGGGGGGGGGTGATGGGGAGTTACAGCCTATTATTAGCATTGAGATAAACTGTAAAATGACTGTGGAGGTTTAAGTGGGCATGCCAAGAATATGTTGATTTGTCCTCTAAAAATACTGTGCTTTGCAGTGGATGCAGCGCATCTGTGTCTAACGCAGTGCCCATGCCCCAGAAAAGCAAAAGCTGCTGTTGAGAACTGACTCTATCCACTGATCCCTTCCCACCGCTGCTCTCCCAGCTGCTCCCCTAGTCCTGCCTCTGCCACTGTGACAGGTCACCGCAGCAGACCTGGCAGGGGAAAGGGTAATAAAGCCAGAAGCAGGAGCTGGTGTGACAGTTCTGGTGGCAGGGACAGAAGGTGCACTGGTTGCCACAGCAAAGGCTAGAAGCACTTGGAAGTGTTGGATTTCACTTGTCTTTTACTTGGTAATTTTGATGTACATTTGGGGGAAGTGGGAAAACTTTGTTCCTTTTCTGCCAGACTGTATCACGCCCCAGCTACTATGTTTACCAAGACCATTGTGACAGCCAATGTTGAAAACAGGGTTGGAAACCAGCTGTTCCAGTCACTGGGGGGTCAAGTTGTCCTCTTGTGTTTAGGCCTCCTTACCTGCTTGCTCCTCACCACACCTCTCGTTGCTCACTGGTTTATAGCACAGTTGGTAGCACTCGACAGTGTCGTCCGAGAAGAGGCCCCAGCAAACTCTCAGAGAGGTGCCAATCGCTGCATTGGCAGCTTGGGGATTGATCACAGGGGCACAAGGAGCTGCAGAGGGAAAACAGGTCAGTTTGTGAACGTGCAAGGACAGCCAAGAACAGGACCTATTCTTATTTGCTGACAGAGGGGCATGTTTCCTTGATAGAGGCAAGATATTTTGTTCACACGCAAACACCTCTCCTCCCACAAAACCCTTTACACAAAGGATGGGCTTTGTGTAGAGTCTGATATTCCTCTCACATGGAGAAAAGTTCGGAGCTGATCCTGTAAATAGTCACACATGATAATCAGATCACTGGTGTATGAGCTAGCCTCACTTCAAATCAAAATCAAAGCAACGAAATACATAAACCTCAGCCTAAGCCTTCTTTGTAAGCTTGACCTCCCCTGGGTCTGAGAGCTGCTGTTCCCCAGTGAGCTAGCACAGCCCTGCAGGAGCGGCATCTGCCAGGAACTGCAACAGTGCCAACCAGGCTGAGGAGCCTCTGGAGGTAAAGCTGAAGGAAAAACTGTCCAACACTGGGTCAGCAGCACAAACAAGCAAGTGCCAAATGCTATTTTATTCTAAGAAAACACAAGGCAAGTGTAGCAAAAATTCATATTGTCCTTGCTGACTCTTTATGATGTGCCAGAAAAGATTCAATGTGCTTCCTGTTTCTTTTTTTAAATTTTTTTTTAATCCTTAGAAATTTTGGGGAGTTTTACTCTATTTTCCAAGGATGACAGGAAAAATGTCAAATGCTAAATATCAGAGGATCAAGCCACTGAAATATGGTTATTGAGAGAAGTAGGGCAGGTTGCTTCAAGAAATCTCTTCTTTGTTCAAGCAACCATAAGGTAAGACAAGTTATTACCAACTCAGCATGGCTGACCTCTGAACAGAAAGGGTGAATCTTTGTGAGTCTTCTAAGAAATCATCCTGAAAAAGCAGAGAAGACCAAACTTGATAGTTACAGTAATTTTATACTGAAAACAAATGAAAAAAAGAAGCCCAAAATAGCTTCCAGTGTCTCTCTATATATTGGAGAATAAAAAAATCTAGAAGAAAAATTAGGGAGAAGCTAATTCTGCCTTTGCAGTTCACCTTTAAAAGAAGTAATGGACTTCTGTTTAACATACATCCTTAATTAAATGTAAATAGGTCTGAAATAATGATAAGATAGGAAGAGTACCTGGAATAGTATTAATGGAGTTCATTAGTTGTTCAACTTCTGAGAAATCTATGACTCTCTCTTCAAAGTCTGGCAGCATTGAAAGCTCTAAATCCACTTCTTTCTTTAAGAATTCTTCCAGTCTATAATTGTAAGAAAAACATGTCTAATTGAAAGTACCATACCATTGGAGATCTCTTTCTGCGATACCCATGCTAAGAACATGCAAGGAACAGCAAACTCTAAAATAATAATCATCTCCTTAAAACAATGTTTCCATAGTTGCACAAAGCTCAGCCTCCCCATGCCCTTTGCTTGGAGATGCATGGCCATACATCAGCTCAGCGCTCCAAACTGTCAAACCCAAGCGGAGCTGGATCCCGATGGGACCGGCAGACCATGCGCTGTGCGTCCCACTCAGGCAGCAGGCTGGCTGCCGCACGCAGCGCTCCCACTGAGCAGGAGAGTGAGGTTTCCCCTAGCACCTCTCTGCGAGAAGCAAGCTGTTAGCTCATTATTTAGAATTTACGACACTACTACTCATTCAGGGCCTTGAGGTTTTAGGTGTCGTAACATCTGAAACAAAGGAGTATCTCTTCTGCATGTTTTCATAATGGATGACAGTGAATTAAGATGCATATTTTTTGCAATTGATTTAGTGTGCCTTAAGATTTCTTCCAATTGCTCCAAGATCTTTCACTATCTGTTTTGAGCACCCACAGCCTGACTTTCTACCCCTCTATATTATTGCATAAATAAGCTTGTTACTAATAAATCTATTTAGGGAGATCAGTTTTAGGCAGATTTGTATCCAGAGTATTTCTTTTAAGATCTTTGGCAATCCTGTTTCTCTGAAATTCGTTCGCTATGACTAAGCTGAAAACAGTGATTTGTTCATGCTCTGACTCTCCTTTTGGGTTTTTTGAAATTGACTCAGACCTAGCTTTGAGCATTAAACTTTTTAGAGCAACTTATCCTGCTGCAGTTTAAACCAGAAATACTGAAGACTTCGATAGCTCTAGTAGCATCAGTAGCATTTGTGTGCCTGAATGAAATTTGGAACATGCAAGTGTCTCCAGTAATAGTGTCAGATAACAAGGAAGAAGTGCAAAACAAAATCTCAGACTCTGATACTACCTGTCAACCATGGTTACTGCTGCCTGTAGAAGACAGAGAGAGAGGGTTAAAGATAGAAAGGATCCATTTCTTGCATTAGTCCAGAGGCAGACTACATCATGCTGTTGACCTGTCTTATATGAACTTGTCTCAAATGTAGCCTTTAGAGTTAGCTAATTGAATCTCACCTAGCTCAAAGAACAAAGCTCTGCCTAACTGCCCATTCAAACGGACAGATCTTGGGTGAGTGGACAGTAAGGTAACATGCAATATCAGGCAGAGACTACCTGTCTAGACTCTAGACTATTTCCTTCTTCGGGTGTGCAAACTGCCAACAGACCCTTCACAAACAGAAACCAACAACTTTTGGGGAAAATAACTTGGTGAGCAGGTAGAGGCTATTTGTTCTGAAGACAGAGTTGCAGTTCCTAGAAAAACCTAAGCAGTCAGGCTGAGAGCTCCTTATGATCAAGACCTATTCAATTCTTGGTGCTATCCTGGCAGAGGAGCCTCAGGCCCCCGAAAAGATTGAAACAATGGTTCCTAGGGATGATGTAAAATTGCTTAAGAGCTAAGGAGAAAATAAGGTTATTCCCAGGGATGCAGAGGAAAGGAAAAAGTCAGCTCATGAAAAGAGCTCAGCAGGTTGGACTGAAACAGCAAGCTGATCCATTGCAGCAGACTGGAGGTGTTAGAGAGGAGAGCTGTTTAATGTCCAGTTCAAAAGCCACTTTAGCTGTGCTATAGAAGTGCTTCCACCCACACAAGTCACAGGACAGCTCAGATGAGAACGATCACCCATTAGCTGTGAAAACTCTGGTTATTTTTTTCCAATTATTTTTCTACCTGCCAAAGAAAAAATACTTGTCGATATCTCTTTGGCAGTGTGATTCATCCATTACTTGGAGGAGCTCTTAATGTATTTAGTTTGGAGCCTTCTGTTTCGCTGAACTTTCTAACAAAATGAGCAAGAAAAAGAAACATCTTCCAAAGTAGTTGCATCTGTCTGCCTGCTGTGAGCCCAGAATAGAGCAAGAGAGCTGAGCCTGCATGAGGCAATGAACGCTGCTAAGTGCTTCCAGAGTTTCCTGAGGTAAGCTCTTTAGAGAAACATCTTCTCTCTGAACCCCAAAGAGACCCATAAATCATTGAGCATACGAGTGAAAAACTCCTCCTGCTGCTGCTCCATTGTGTTGCCCACCAAGTCAGGGCCACCATGGCAAGCACCTGGAACTTCCCAGCTGGGGACTACTAGCAAGCAGCAAAGAGCATCTGCCAGTTTAAATTCTTTACCTTTATAAAATCAGCTTTGTCATTTTCCAGGTATAGCTCCTGGGTTGTGTCTGTCAGCTCCTTGCAGGTGTCAAGATGTTCCCCACAAGTGACCAGCTGCCCATATAAAGCTTCCAGCTTCTTTCTCTTCTCTTCCCCCAGTGCTTCCACCTGTTCTTCATATTTCTGGCCAAGCACTTGCACTGCATCGTTGTAATGCACCTCAAAGATCTGCTCTTGCCTCCCAAAGTTCTCCTGCAAGGCATTTGGGGTTTTGTTTCTTGCTGTCAGGCCTGATCCACAGCTCAGATAGAGAAAAATCTTAATAAGGCCTGCCTAAAATTCCCCTTGTCAGGGAGGCAATGCCAGTTATTTGACTAATTTGCATTTTTAGGGGTTTATTCAAATCCTCCACCCCCCTGAGGCATGACAGAGTATTGGATTTGGTTCCAGACGTAATAAGAGCATCAGAAATTATAATAAAAACAATGACGCAGGGCAACCATCTCCAACCTAAGCCCGGGGAGCACAACTAGGGATGCATTCTAGCCATAATCTCCCAAGTATTTCCACCACAATCAAGCACATTCTTCCACTACAGAAACCATGGCAACCCAGTGGGATCCATGGATTCGCTCTAGGGGAGCTGAGCAGCAAATGCCTATATCCTCACTCGCTGTTGGAAAAACCATTAGGAGGGAAGACTTAAGGAGCAGGCAAGGCTTTATTGCCAGCAGCTGCCCCCTGCTCAGGCACCGATGTCCCTCTGTGCCACATGCAGCAGAGAAAAGACAGTAGGTGCCTTGAGTTACTGCTTCAATTTGACTTGCTGCCAGCTGGGCCCCTTCCCCTGGGGCCACGTTGACATCAGCCAAGTGGGAGCACAACCCTTTCAACGCTGTGTAGCTTGAACGCACTCTGTCCAAGGGCCGGGCTGCGCCTGGCGCTTCGAATCCAAACGAACACAGAGGGTGCACGGCGGATGGATTAATTGGATCACAGGTCCTCAGCCATTTAAAATATGATTACCTGAGTGGGGATCACTTTATTTCTGAATGCAAGTGTCTGTGCAAAGGTTTAATGTGGTTTTTCTAATCCACTTAAAAAAAATCGTTAGGATGAATTTTCCTGAGTACCCCAACCTAAGAAAACCCCAAGATAAATCTGGGCTTTATTATAGTAATTACCTTGTTAACAACTGAACACTGTGATTCTCTCAAAACAGGTCTAAACTTAGCACCACACAGTTAGCCCAAGAAGAAATGCCTTACCTCTACAGTGATGAAGATTTCTTCCAAGTGACTGGCAAAGTTTTCCATCTGAGCAATCTGCTCTTCCAATTTGCACATGTTTTTATGAATCTCCTCCTACCAAACACAGCATGATTCTCAATATGTCTGAATGGTGTTCTACGGGCACACAGAACAAAAGAAGCCCACACTTGCATTGCGCTTACCTTCTCGCTTTCTACAGCGCTGTGGAGCTGAGCCACCTCGTGATCCTTGTGCTCCCCAAAGAGTTTGTCAAAAGCTCGGATTGGAATTTTGCAGGTGGAGCAAAAAACATCGGCTGCTTCCTCCTCCTCAGCGACTGCCTGGCTGCTCTGCTCGTCTGAGACGCCATAGCTGCTAAGCCCCTCTCTGGACCAAGTGTGGCTCTGAGCCTCATTGTCTGCTCCTGCTTTGTTCTGATCTTCATCTTGAGAAGCCTCATAATGAAATCCCTGTTGCTTTGTGCTTTGACTTCGATCTTTCACTGAGGAGTTGCTTTTCGATGCATTATATAAAGAGCCTTGTGCTCCTGATGTGTGAGCAGGTGGCCGTTTGCTCTCCACCATCCCCAGATGTCCTCCAAGGAGCTCAAGCTCTTTTTCTCTATCCTCATCAAGTCCATACATTTTGGCCAGCTCTTCAACCTCCTTTCCCAAGTCATATCCAGCTGCTTGTGTGCTCTGAAGTTTTTTGCTACTCAGTGCAGATTCCTCTCTAATATCCTCCGGAGATCTGTCTCCTTGACCACGTGGCTCTTCAGGAAAGATATCAAACCTCTCCTTTGATCCATAAAGATCCATGTGATAAAATACCAAGCCTTCAGTCTCAAGCTCACTAGATTCTGGGACCGGTGGGGAAGCTGAACGATCAGGCAACTGATCCCTAGTTTCATACTCTTGTATATTGCCAGATCTGGATGACATTGGTATCCTCAGTGAGGCTTTTGAGATGATGTGTCTCAATCCTATAAAAGAAAAGAAAGATCTTTAACTACATACTTAGATAGCAGCCATGAGGGTTTTCTTGCTTAAAAATAAACAGATGGAATAGGTTTGGCTGAGGACTACTCAGAACCTGGAGGTAGGCATGGCAAACACCAAAGCTGGTAGTTTCATTTTCTAATTGGATGCTTGGCTTTTCTCACTGCTGTGCAAAGTATAGCAGAAAGCTGTTTCTTCCTGTGTATCCTGTTTTCTGAGTAGCTAATCTATGGCTCTGATATTTTGATGTACAAATTGTCACGTAGTCCTGCCTTCAGCTCGACCCTGGGCCTATGCTACAAGTGCATATAGTGCTTAACCTAGAATTGGAGAGGGCCTGGTTTGAAATTCGTTCACCCTTCAGCTGCTGTCAAGTGCCGTTTCTGAACAGCTGGTCAGGCATACTGTAAGATGCTCTCTCTTGTGATTATTGATGTCATATAATACACAGGCAAATGTGCTGAAAAATTTTGTTCTGGATTTTTCAAATTGTCATTCAAAACTTGAAGTTTCCTTTAACTTATTCTCTCTCCAGGCCTCAGGTCCCTTCTGTAAAATAGGGATAAATACTGCTTTTTGGAGATCCTCAAGTGCTGTGAAAAGTATATATATATATATTTTCATAAATGAAGCTCTCAGAAAAAGATCAGTGATGATCCCCATGGTAAAGTACACAGTAATTAGGAAACAAGGCAGGTCATTGACCCCTGAAAGGAGGCCATCCTGACCTGGAACTTCTGCCTTTGTCTGTCCTCTGCAATGTAGGAGGTGTGAAACTACTATGTGGACGTGAAACACAAACCTGTATTATAAAGCAGATGCAGCTGGGACAACATTAAAGGTACAAAGGCAGTGTGAATTCTGTCATTTTCTAATTTTTGCAAGCTTGCTTTGCAGCCTTAATAATGCTCTGTTGATGCAGTTTGTGATAATAAAAGATTTTTTTTTCTCCACGACACTTCTGCTATATTCTTACACATGCACTCAACTCTCTGTACCTCTAGAAACATATATGTGCATGGAAAACCTCAGGCACCTCCACAGATACTGAGGATGAGCTAGAATATAATGTACTGCAGATCTCCTGCACTGACAGCATGCACCCTGCCCACAGCCAGGACCTTCATTTGCCCCTTGCAGACTCCCCAGACCCACATCTTCCAACCAGCCTGGTATTAATATCAGCACACAAAATGATGCTAGGACAGGGAGACCATTTGGTGCTCTGTCGCAGCCGCAATGTCTCTGCAGCCCTCCACAGTTCACCAGCACTAAAAGATCACAGCCACAAGAGAACTCAGATCCATTTTCCCAGCAGTTTACTACTATAGTCAAAAGAGTTCACAGAAAGATTTCAGCTGAATATTAATGAAACTCCAGTTACATCTAAGTCCTAACTCAGTGAGGCACATGAAAGCTTTAAAACCATTTTCTCATGGAAAAAAGCCAAAATGTCAGTCAGTCATTACAGTTGTCAGAGCTTTTGCAGAAGCTTCCACTTTTTGAGTTCAAACTACTTTTTATGCTTCTTGTAATTTCCAGGACTTGCTATCACCTCAAATTTATTTCATCAATATTTTATTAATATTCCTGAGAATTGCTTGGCTAAGAAAGTCAACAAAGACAGTGACTCATTAGAAAGCAACTCTTGGAACTGGTGAAAAATGCTGAGAAACTTCCCAATCTCCACTTTTGTACCACTGACTGAAAACAGTCCAGCCTGCTCGATCTATAAGAAAACACACACCAAAGTTCACCGTTCGCTTCTGGCACGACAGACATAAATGTACACTCTAGAGCTAACAACATCTTACTATAGACAAAAATACTGAAGTTAGGCAGAAATACTATTTATGCTAAAGGTGATAAAATAAATCATGCAAACTCTACCATATTAAGCAGAGAAAAGGTCTTGAAACATACCAGGAAATGTCGTCTGGCTCCTGCACAGATTTTTTTCCCCATAATTATAACAATAAGGCTTGCTTTACAAGCTACTACTAACTAGAAAAGTGAATTAACAAGTATTTTTCCTACCAAAATGAAATTAAATTACATAAATTAAAATGAGCATAATTAAGCTTGTCTGGAACCCTGCTGCCTAAATAAGATTTTCAGATGATGTGTTTGCTCAGTTTACAGACACAGATACAATTACAGTGAAGAATTTTTAAGTCTGCGACCATCAATTATCTCAAACATGTAACAAAGAAGTGTTACAACCTAAAAACTTGCCTTCTATCTTAAGACGTCATAAATTCTTCTGATAGCTCAGATGACATCAAACTTCCAATCTATTTTGCCTAGTAAAAATTAATTCACATGAAGGCAATTCCCTGCCACTTTCCTATGACTGTAGTTGGAAGACTTATTGCCGTAACCTTAGACCGCCTCTTTGCTCAGATAGGGACGTGCCAGCAATGAGCAGTGGAACAAATATAGATGTGCCCTTCAGCAGCCTGCTACTTGAGTGTCACCGGGACGAATGTCATACACTGAAAAAAGGTTTTGAAAGTTCTGTGTGATTCCTGGACTTGAAGTACTTGGAACACTTACACGGACCCCTCCTTAAAACCAGAGCACTCGCTCACTTTCTGAACTGTTATTAATAGACCCAACAGAGATTTCAGTCCCTGACTCTAGACATGTTTTCCTAGGGTGAGTATCTTGTATCTGATACACAAAACGTGTATTCTGTGCAACCTAACTCAAACGGATAAACACATACAAACAGCAACACTGAAAATTAAATGTAAGTATCTGTTCTTTTCTTTATGAAAGGTTAATGGCAAAGTCCTTCTCCCTCTTAAATAAAGAGAAGGTTTACTGCTAGGGTTGGCTGGAATCAATATCAGACTTCAGAAAAATGCTATCAGAAACCATAATGTTGTACACACTTGTTGCACGGATACATACACCCCCGCCCCCGGTATGTGTATGTTAGATCTCATGGAAAGCTAATCATAATGAAGAAAGTGGCTAATGGCTCAGTAAGAGGAGGGTTTTCATAGGAACATAGCACTTCATTCTATGCTCGGTAGCAGATCCCCCAGTAAAAAAAATAGACCATATATTACCACTGATTATTGTGATTACTGCAGCACTTGAGCTCTATATATGCACTTAAATCCACAAACCTTTCAGTTATCCAGCAGACATAATTGTCTGCTTGTGAACAAACTACTGAGCTAACCTTGTTGGCAAGATATTTTTAAATATGTTTGAGAACATTGCATTTTATATATATATACACATATATATATATATACCTTGAACTTTAGGAGGACAGTGCAATGGGAAATGCCTATTGCATCTTGACACAGCTCTGCTTTTTCCTCCTTTTCCAATTAAACTTGGTGTCATTTCCTCACATTTTTAGCAATCCAATTGTTTGCTCTTTCAGTAAGGAATTAGAAATTAATTACCGATGTAGTCACAATCGTATTACTGCTGACAGCACCTCTATCATTTGTGAGATCAGAGCAGAAATGTTTTCATTGTTAACATTTATGTTGTCAGACAGATTTTATTAGTTTTCAAATGGGACCTATTTTTTGCCTTTATATTGTTAATGTACCATATCTCGCAGACCTTAATCTAGGGAAAAATTGGTAGTGTCAGCTTTAATTCCAAAGATAAAACATCAGATTTTCTTTACCGTAAATTAAATTCAGCCTTGCATACAATGCCTGAATAAGACATATGTGCTTCATAAAAAAGACTGCACTTCCCCACTTCCGTCAGAAGCACATAAAGCAGTATTCGAGCAGGCTGTCCAAACAAACGTACCCTTTTACAGAGGGCATCTTGGATCAGCTTGATGCATGCTACCACTTCCCTGAAGTCACTCAACTTGCAAGAAAAGATGGGGGTGGGATATGTGTGTGCGTGTGCGGTAGATGTTTCTTGCCTAAGCAGATACGCTCTGCGAAACCTGGTCTCATCTGATGCCTTCAGCTTTGGTGTGTTGATAAACATAATGACCTTGGAGCCGAGCCTGGTTTAAGGACAGGCGTGGTTTGACTCACTGCTATGCTGCACCGCACACATGCGGTCACACACACGCATTCATTTTTAAAAGCCTCCTGAAAACGGACAAAATTCGGAATCCAGCTGGCTGCAAAGCAGGCTGAGCTACCAAGAAACAGGCCAAACAGCCAGCGAGCGCGGGGCCTCGGCTCCGCGGGCCGGACACAGCGGGGCCTCGTGGCGCCCAACGCCGAGCTGGGCCCAGGCCATGGCAGCTGGGAGGTGGCCGGGAAATGGCCGGAGTCTCCCTGCGTGGCCACCTTGCCGCGTCGGGCAGCACAGAGGGGATCCACTGCCATGCTGCGCCAGGCCTGGGCTTCGGCCCTTGCACCCTCTGCCCACCGCTTTTCACCAGTCATCTTCACCTCTTTCTAATCCCGCTGCGAGGCCCCTACACGCGCCCCGGGCGCGGCTCCCAACTACCTATTTTCATTTTTTCCCCCAATTTCGGCTGTGTGAGGGCCGGGCGCCCCGCCCCGCCCCCCGCGGCCGCGCCCCTGTTCCCGCCCCCGAGCGGCGCCGAGCCAATGCGGACCGCGAGCCGCCGTGACGCGCGAGGCTCCGTCGCGGCGGAGGCCGGTCGGTTTCTGTTTCGCTGCGCGGCGGCCGCCGCCATCGCCGCCGCCATGGAGCCGCAGCCCGACAGCCTGGAGGGCTGGGTGGCCGTGCGCGACGCCGCCTTCGCCGAGCCGCGCCCGCCGCGGCTGCGCTTCCTGGCGGGCTGGAACGACGCGGAGGGCAAGTTCGCCGTGACGTGCCACGGGCCGGCCCCGGCGGCGGGGGGCGAGGCGGCGGCGCGGCAGAGCTGGGCCGGCCTCTTCTCGGCGCAGGCCCTGCTGGGCGTCCACCGGCAGCTGGCGGCCGTGTGCCCGCGCCTGGAGCCCGCCTTCCCCGCGCTGCCCGCCGCGCCGCGCGGCGCCGCTGGAGGGCTGTGGGCCGCGCTGTTCGCCGGCGGCGCGGCGCCGGGCGAGGCCGAGGCCGAGGCGCAGGAGCTGTGCCGGCAGCTGGAGCGCTACCTGCGCTGCGCCCTGGAGCTCTGCGGCGGCCGCGTGGTGCTGGACGCCCTCTTCGCCGCCGAGCGCCGCCGCCACGACGACGACTACTACGAGAGCCTGCAGGAGCTGCGCGGCAAGGCCCTGCGCGGCCACCTGGCCCGGGCCGAGGAGGCCCTGCGGCGGGTACGGGCCCGGGGCCGGCGGGGCGCGGGGGCACGCGTGGGGTGCTCCTCGGCGTGTGCGAGCACGGCCGTCCTGCCCTGCCGCCGCTCCGCTGCTGCTCGCTCGCTCGCTGAAGCCGCTCAAGAGTCGCTTGTGCGCAGGTGACGCGATGCAAGGTGGCCGGCGTCGTCCTGCTCACGGTGTCACTCACGTGCAGGTGACGCAATGCAGAGTGGCCGGTGGCGTCCCGCTCGCGGTGTTGCCGGCATTCAGATCAGCGCCGACACAAATGCTTTGGTCGGTCGGAAACGGCCAAGTCAATGTGCTCGAACATTGAGCACAATCAGTCTTTGTAATAAAGTGGGGATTAAGCGAGCTCCTTGTGGGCCGTAAGTATAAGATGTCGGGGCGCTTGCTTAAGCTGCAAGTGCTCCTGCAAAAACACATCGCTAAAAATACCCAGTGGCGTTGCGTGCTGAGTGGAATAGCAGCCCGGGAGGAGAGTACAAATAACTTTCCTGTGAAGGTCTCGGACTGCCTTCTTGCAGTGATGCCTGTAACTGGGGGAGTCTCTGTCAAAAGCTGCTTAATTAAACCAAGCCAATCCATAGGCCTGTACCGAGTAGGTGTTCTGTAGTCAGGAAAATGTGTTTTTTTGAAATGTACGATTCTGGCCTCATGAATGCATAATTATGATACTAGCCCTTTCTGTCTTTGTTACTGTAAGTTCCTGCTCGCTCTAGGTGTCTAACTCGATTATTTTTTTTCCTTGTATTAAGCACTCTGTTTCAAGGATGGTAGCTAGTGCATTAGGACATTGCTATGTTAACATAAGGTTTAAAGGCAGTTTAAGATCACTAGTGCTGTTGCTGCTAAACCTTTTTTGCTCTACCTGGCAGAGCACATTGAAAGGCGTTTTATGAAAATGATCCTACTTTGGGATGAAATTGAGACAGTTGGCTTTAGCTTAGTGTTTTCTATTTCATTGCTTAACAACCATAACGTGATTCCCATTCCTTCTCAGAAAGACAGTTTTTAAAAGGACTTTCATTTGCATGAAGTTCATACACAATGTTGTACACAAAAGTTACGATTTCTGTACCTGAATGACTGTAACAGGCCATGGCCCAGTTAGAAATACATTCTGGCCCTTCTGCTCTTTTGTAAGCAGCACAGAAGAGTGAATAGCTCTGTGGCAGTTTGGGATTTGATGGCTAAGTATAACTTAGTGCCAGTTATCCTGCTGTTATCAACTATATATTAGATATGTCTAAGAATGCTTTAAACAGTACTGTTGTATTTCCAGGCGTCACAAGAACATAAATTCATTATATACAGTGTAGACCAGGTTACCCAAGACCTGCAGAGCAAAGCCAGAAATGAAACCTGTATCTTTTGGCTCCAAACTAACCTTAAATATCAGAGCATCTTCATTCCTTGTTTATATCCATGTCCTCCTTAGATACTTCATCTTCTGGAGTAGATGACTAGAGATAAAAGGAGATGCATTTGTAAGGGTGCAGAAGTTGCCAGTGTACGACAGAGGAGAGGAGCGGTGTGTAGATGTTTCCATTTTGTGTGTCTGTTCAAAGATAACAGTCCTAAAATCCCAAGAGCAATACCACCACCACCACTGGAGTCATTCTGGCTCGTGGTGAACTGGAGTTCTATTAAAAGAATAGCAAGTTATGTAAATGCAAGGATTTTCCATAAAAACTGACAATTTTCTCAGGAGTAGACTAAAATTCCCCAACTACTTCTCCTCTCCCTAGAATAAACATCCTCCAGTGGTGACCATGACCCTCGCTCCTTGTTTGAGTATGAGAACCAGAAAGTGCATGAATGTGTTTTGCTTGGCTTTGACATTGGAAAAAACAGACTGTTCAGTTGCTGCAGTTGGACCCTAGGACGGTGTCTGAGCTGCCCCGGGCTCCTGGGATGACCGGGAATGTTGCGGTTCAGGCCCTCGTGTTCCCCCATCCTGCCTGTGCCAGGACCAGGGAGAGGACGCGCGGGCAGGCAGTGGCCTCATGCTGACTCCTCCGCCCTTCCTGGGGGGATCCTCCAGCTGGAACCTGTGCTCCTGCTGCTGTACCTGGCTCAGCTGGCAGGAGCAACCATAGGGTTTCGTGCCAGCGCTTTTCCGTTGCAACATAATCAGGCCCATGTTTCAAAGTGTTTTTTCCTGATTGTCACAGCACTGAGCACCTTCTGTTCCCTCCTCTGCTTCTCTTGAGGAGCTGCAGCACAAACTATATCCTTTCCAGGAGGTGTGTTTCTCACTGGAGCTTACCACTGGGTCCTCAGCTGCCTCTGTCCTGGCACGTAGATCACACCATGGTCTCTATTACCTGCTGGCAAAGAAAAATCTTTGAAGCTTTGATTGATGCTAAGTAAACAAAATGAAGGAAAGTTTCCAAATCCATATTTCCTTATAAGGGCAAATGAATACCTTAATTGAGCACTGACCTATCAGTAAGAGAAAGTTGGAAGAATTACAAATTATAAAATGTTGTATTTCTAGGACTGAGATTGGAATAAACTATTATGAATTATAAAAATGTTAAAGAAATTTAACTGCAGGGTATATCAGGGTAGAAATCTGGTTCTGAATTCTTATTTTTAAATGAAAGTCTGATTTTCCCATGCTTGAAATCAGAAATTCTGGATCCAGAAACTCATGTTGTTTTAGAAGGCATTTAGTAATTGTGAAAGAGATGCAAGAACTAGTTTAAGAATGCCTTACTTGTCCTTACAGTATGTGGACTTCCCCTGCGAACCATCTGTATTTATAAAAAGTCAGCTGTGCACAGCTATCAGCATTTTTGCTGTGGAAGGCCCTAGGCATGAGTCCCCTTGCAGTCGCCTAATGCAATATGCAGCAATTAGTGCCCGTCAGGGTATGTTGCTGATGGTGTTTCCCGCTGGGGATGGTTGCTGAGTGCTTGGAGCAGTCCTCCCGCCTGATGGGAAGCCTTGGCTCTTTCATCTGGTGATAAACGACAGGTTCTTTCCACCAAAGCTCATCAGCAGTCAGCACACACAAATGCAAAACGCAGCCAAATCAGACTTACCTTTTATCCTTCTAGGTTCTTCAGCAGCATAAAAGTGCTGACACAATGGTGGCTTTGATGAAGGTTTATGAAGAAGAAGATGAAACTTATCAGGACTTGGTTACCATGGCAACGCAATTCTACCAGTTTTTACTGCAGCCGTTCAGAGATATGCGCGAACTGGCAACCCTGTACAAACTGGAAATCCTGGTAGGTCTGCCCTTACGGAAGCACAAACTAAAATGCACATCACTTGTCAGTTTGCTCATTTAATTCTACGTGAATCTTAAACTGGAAGCCCATAGCCCCAAGAAAAGTTATGATGCCCCTGAAAAGACAGCCCTCTGCTATTTTGATTTTCTCTTAGCTATTCTGTTAAAATTATAGCAAGCTCCTAATGTTGTAGAAAAGAGCAGAACAGTTGTAAGTTAAGACTCTAAGTTTTCAGACACCGAAAGTCTAAATCTGTAAGGGTAAAACAGCTAGTATGCTGCACTGAAAGTTAAAATGAAAATTGGAATGGATTAAACTAACTCAAAGTTTTCTTCTGTATAAATAACATCTTAAAAGGAAATTTAGGCTCATTTAAAATTTATTTCTTAAAAGACAAATTGGATACTAGTCTTGTACCCACATACCCTCTATCAACTTTCTGTGGGCTTGCAAATATTATCTTATGTTTCTCTTCTATATCCCTGTTCCTGTGTGAAAGAACTGCCAAACAGGGGGACCTGCCAGGAGTGTGCTGTCAACACATGGGGGAAAAATAGAAGAGAACATAGCACGTAGAAGAGTGCGTCTGAGTTGCTTTTAGTAACAACTAGAAACGTTTCAGACAGACGTGATGTTTAAGATGAGGGTTTACAAATATTTTAAGAAATAAATTAATCCAAAGCGAATGTTAAAGTCATGACAAGTTCAGCATTAACCTGGAGAACGCGGAGCAGGGTCTGGACAGTGACTGGCATTGTGACGGGTGAGGGAAGGTCAGGTTTGCCACTGTGCTCTGCCTCGCTTGCAGAGTCCCTCAGTATACTGTAACATGGGCTGCACTGCTGTGGTAAGCAGTTGATAATTGAGAATTTTGTCTCCTTGCAGAAATCTTTACAGTATGATAAGCTGGGGCCTAAAAGAATAGCAGCTTTGCAGAAGGATGCTGAGGAATGGACTAAGCGGGCAGAGGATGCTGTGTGCTCCATTCAGAATATCACTGTGAACTACTTCAAGGAAACTGTAAAGGCCCTGGCAGGTAATCATAGTGAATTTCACAATTCATACTCGTCTTTGGGGGTTAAAAAGCTCTTTTTATCACCTTTGCTGTTCTATCTCTGCAAACCCTGAGGTTAGGATGAGTGTCCAGCATAAGAAATAAGTATTTTATTCACCTAGACTTACATCTTTTAACCAACTTGATTTACAATTTGCGTTGGCTTACACACAGATGTCGTCATGGCCTGGGAATTATGGCTGCAAACCTCTAAATAAAAAACATGCACAACTTTAACCCTTGCTGTGAAAGCGTCAAGGATTTGGGGGCGTTAACTAAGTACGTTGCTATGTAGTTGTTAACATACGTTTACATGGTACAGTTAAGTATTTGACTTCCATTTATAAAACCATAAATTCCGTCTTACAGTCTTACAATTTCAAAAGCTTCAGAAATTGTTTAATAGCATCAGCGTTTTTAGTACTGCAGCTGTAGTAGGAACACACAAGGGTTATTAGAACACTACATTTTTCATATCTTACTGCAATGTTTTAATTTGCAGCAATGCACAAACAGATGGAACAAGATCAGAAAAGATTTGGTCAAGCCACCTGGGCATCGGCTTTGCCAAGACTAGAAAACCTGAAGTATATGTTAGCTAAAGAAACCCTTCAGCATCTGCGGGCAAGGGAATTGTGTCTGAAACAGAAGAAAGCTGGCATTCAGAAAAACGTAAGACCCCTGCAAAACATGCTTTTCTGTCACAGGTTTGTGAAGGGATGATCAAAACCCACTGAAGGGGCATGGGGAGACTTTTAAAAGTCTTTGTGTATAAAACTGAGCTCAGAAGGTGTCTTTCAGCAAAGCACCCAAGTTCTGTGCTAAGCATTTTACAAAATTGTAGAGCTGACCCAAGTATTTTAAACTACTTTTTTTGGAAACAAAACAAAACAACCTAGTGTTTTCTGACAGTTTGTGAAAAAGAAATCAATTATTAATCTTACAAGCAAACAGAAAGCTTGAACTAATTGGTTTTCAGCACAGTTTTAAATTATAGAAAAATGCATATCTCCCATTTTTTAAAATTGCTCCTGCACACATGAGGATACTTAGGAAAGCTTAGGATAAACATTTTTACCGTTCAAATGCCATGTTAGAATTTTTGGTATTAACCTTTAAAACTATTAGTTGCAAGAAGATAAGACTGAGATATTATTTTAGAGACACTGCAAAAGAAAGATATTTACTTAATTTTAATATTCTGATTGTTTCTACTTGATGCCATCCAACTGCTGCTAGGAGCACCTAGCACTAATGCACTGCGCTGTATGTAATTGTTCTTAGGAACAGTGTTATTTGTGCAGATTATAACAAAGCCTTTCCTGGTAGGCTTCAGCATAGTGAACAACTATCATTAATAATAGCTTTATCGCAAAGGGTACAAATATGCTTTTAATTAAAAAATAGTTGTGGTGCTGTGTCATGCTTAGTGGAGAATACCTCTTTTTGAATGAAGCTTTTCACAAATTAAATCTGCAATAGAACAGGAAATTATTAAATTAAATAAGTCAGTATATTTTTAATTCACAGCACCTGGTTGGTTTTATATTTTCATTTGGGTGCAGGAGAAGGAAGGTGGAGAGGAAAGGGATTTTTCTCCCCTACTTTTCTTCTTGGATAGCAGCTTACTGATAGCTTTCTCTCAAGCTTGTTTGACAGACTCAACAACTTTTAAGAGCCTGATGCAAAGGCTAAGGGAGAAGGTACACAAGACAGCTTGTGCCCATCTCATAGTTTGCTGCTGGCAAAAAAGGGGAGAGGTCCTGCTGCTGGCTGTGTGTTCCCACCATTTACCTTCTCCTAGCTCTAGCTCTTGTGAAACCTCTCCGTGAGCTGATTCGATTCAGTAAGCAAGCAGAAAATGAAACCAGTTTTGTGCCAGGTTGGCGAGCTGAACTGGCTGAGCAGAGTCCAGTGAGCAGCACAGTCTGTGTAAGGTGGACTGAAGGGCAGGGGGACAAGGGAGAGAGGGAGACTTGCCCTTCCTTTGATGGTGCCCTGTTACTTGTGCATATTTTGCTATTAATGTTTTTTATTTTCTCTTTGGGACTGTATAGATGGAGAACCTTGATGAACAAGAAGAGAACCTAGCTGTAGCAGAGGAGCTGGAAATGGAGTATTATGAAACCCAACTGGAATTATATAACGTACAGCTTGAAGTATTGAAACACGAAGAGATGCTTCTTATTGTACAATTGGACACTTTAAGGAGGCAGATTAAAGGTAAGAAAAATGAACTATTTAAGCATATGTCCAAAACACAGCAGCGATATAGCCTTCTCTGGTTTTGGATTAAGGAGAAAAAAAAAAAGAGGAAGAATATTACTTCTACTCAGGTCTTGGTATTAGAAAGCATCACTGGAAAACATTGGTGCTGGGACAGCATCTGATATTTTGTCTTCTAAAAGTAATTTGATAACACAGATAAAGAAAAGCCACAGTGGTGACTTCTTGACAGCATCTGTGATATATGCATGCACAGGTTTGGCATGTGGAATAACTTTATGTTACAGATACCTGTTGCTCTTATAGGATCTGTGTACGGAAACTGAAGTTTCCTTCAGAGAACCTGCCAAAAGGTGTCCCAAAATTCATCACAGAACTATTGTAATTTAATATGTAAAAATTGCAAAATACATCCTGTTAATGACAAAAAGAGGTGATTTTAGCTAGCTGCTACTTGAGTACTGATGTATTCCAGTTTACGTGTCCCTTCTTAACATATTTATGACCAAATTAGGCAGCATGTAGTATGTAGTAGCATGTACCATGTAGTATACTGTGAAGTAAACATTGCTTCTGCTTGTTACATAATTAAAACCTGGTAAATAGGAAAATAAATCATCCAGTGCTGATCAGAACAGTCTTCAGTTTTCCAGGAAAACTCCAGTCAATGAAGGTAGGAGTTAAAGCACAGAGAGACATTTGAAAGAAGAAACTAAATAACAGCAAATGCTAACAGCATAAATTTGATCCTACAAAGCCTCCCTGTGAGTAGCATTACATGTTTGCGTAAGACTTTGAAGGACCAAGCTCAACTCTGAAGCATTACACTTTCTCATAACTAACTTGCTGCCTTCAGTGGCTTTTAAAATGTCATTACTCCTTTAAATGTTTAAATAACTGTGGCAATTTTTGGTTTTTTAAAAAAATGCCAAATGCCTTTTTAGAGAAACAGGATGAAGTTGTTTACTATGATACATGTGAAAATCCTGAGGAGCTCAAGGTCATTGAACAGACAATGGGACAACATTATGCTAACTCGTCAGAAATGACGAAGCTGAAGCGGAAGACTAAGCAGTTGGAGACAAAACGTGGAACTGTCTGTGCGAGGAGAGCCTACCTCAGGAACAAAAAAGTAAATGCAGTCCTGGAGCTGTGCAGCTTCTTTAACTGATGTCATAAGTCTTGACCCACAAGGGATGGACAGAAAACTACTAGGGAAGCTTTGGGTGGAACATACAAGATGATGTGCAGCTTAGTGCCAATGCCTACAAAACAGAAAGAGGGGCAATGTGATTTTAAGCCAGCTTTATCCTCCACTATGTAGTGCAGATGGCTTTCTAGTGTATTAATGGAGCACAAACTTACATGGGTGAGCCAGGAGGTTTTTCTCTATCAGCTATACCTCACGGAGAGCCATGCTGTGGCCAGCTGGAGCTTTGCCCTGGCAGCCTGGTATAAAGCAGCTGCAGCACAGGAGAAAACTTGGCCTGCAGTGAAGGAAGCTGCAGTGACAGAACAGCACATACAGTGATACTTAGATTACCTTTGAATGGGAGGGGAGGGAAAATTTAGTTACTGCAATTCTCTCTCTAGCCTCTCAGTTCTGTGCAAGGGACAGTTTTTTCCTTTGCTTCCAATTTGGAGCAGAATACTAGGAATAAACAAATGGGATCACAGTTGACTCTCGTGGATTTTCCCAGTGAGCTGGGCTTGCCTTACACCTGTGCAGTGCTGCTGAGGCAGAGAGTGCAGTTTAAGCCAGGTGTGTCTGACCTTTTACCCCTCACTAGTCCAGACAAAATGGGAATCTCACTGGAAATGTTTCATGAACAGTTGTTGTCTCCTACAACTGCTTTCTCAGCAGATGCTTCCTCTGCTTCCATTTTCATGCACTTAATTGCTGTCTGTTGGTTATATAACACTAAAGCCACATGGCAGACGATTTGCAAATGCTTACCCAACCATGTGGTAATCCCCCTCTGGACAGTGACGACTAGTGACTCTCAGAGAAAATACTGAAACCTGCAAATTCTCTGAGGCCCTTTATTGCTAACAGGGTATTCCTGTTAGCCATTCCTTGCATCATACCTCTGCTTCCCTGCCCTTTGTATATGGGAGCTACGGCAAATGAGGGACAGAAGGAAAATAGCCCTGTATTTCTGCAGTGCCCTGCTAACTTCCTTCTTCCCTTCTTTCTCATATTTTTGCACCCATTCCCTCCAGCTGGTACCTGGGTGAAATTTCTTCAGAGCTTGTTGCTACTTTTTTTTTTTTTTTTTTTTTTTTAAAAAAAAAAAAAAGCTAGATGTAAGACAGAGGAATCTGTTCGGGTCTGGGTACTGGGCACAAACTTTACCTGTGGGGTCTCACATCTGGCACCTGCTGTGCATAGGTATCCTCTTTGGCACAGCCAGGCACATGGTGTTGGTCACTCTAGATTGGCTTTTGTACATGAGTTAATAGCACAGACTGCACACACAGTAAATGTGAACTAACCAAGGGTTGCGTGAATTTTGCTGTTTCACCAGGATCAATGTGAAGCAAGCCATCGGCAGAGACTGCAACAGGCAGAGGAGAGCAAAAAACGCTTCCAGCAGCATCACAGCATACAGATAGTGAGTACTGAATAGCAGCCTTGCAGAATCTGGCAGCTTGTTTTCATGCACAAATGCTCATTTACATGTGTTTTACTACAGAAAAGAGACAAGCAAAAAGAGGAAGAGAAAAAGAAAAAAGCTTGGATAAGCCAAGAACGTCAGAAAACGCTGGAGAGGCTGAAAACATTCAGGGAGGCAAGTATTGTGAACTACTATACAGTAATCCTACGTGATGTCAAAACAGGGAGTCAAAAAGACTGTAAAGAGCAGAACTGGGGAAATCACTTTGAAAGAAATACCTTGATATTCCTTTAACTCTGTTCGGTATTGAATTTTCTACTTGAATGGGTGAGTGGCACAAGTCCGTGCTCTGCAGCTTTTTGTCTCTTTGGGGATGTTGTTTTTGTCAGTCCAATGGCAAAGTGACCTCCTGCCTTACCCTTTGTTTTTCAGAAATGCCCAGCTCATACTGTGCTGAAAGCATCTCCTCCCCAGCCTCTCAGTCCCAAGATGCCACGAAGCATCACCCAGCAGGCTGCAATGCTGCCCCCTTCATCAAGAGTGAGGCCAGAACTGGAACAGCCGAGGAGCATGCAGCTAGCAGAAGGCAAAGTTTTAAAAGCTTCTCATCAGAATACCCCAGCAGATATCCCTGTCCAGATTTTTGTGGCTGCTGGTGACTCAAAGCAACAAAAGCACAGCAAGGGACTGATGGACTCTCCATCCTCACCACCACCTCCACCCCCTCCTCCACCTCTTCCAACCCCTCCTCCTCCTCCCCCTTTACCTCTCCACTTCAAGACACCATCAGCAGTAGAGGATAAACCACTTCCCCTTAGCTCTGAGGTCCCTGCAATGCACAAACAGGATGACTCATTCAGGACGTCTGTAAATAATTACACAGGTAAGTAGGCTCATATCAACTGATGTTTTTCTTTCTTCCTTTCCTGCATTTTTCAGTTCTCCCTCACTCTGGTTCTGGACATTAACATTGTTTTGTAGTTTTGCTCAAGAGACCAAAGCTTTTAGAAAGCTTGGTCTAAGAGACCACATACAGTAACACTGACCACAAGTCAGGATACTAAATGATTTGGGTATCCAGTTTGATATGCTTCACAGGGCCCTGACTTTTAGTGTGTGTAACTCAACATGTTTTGAGAAGCACTGTCAATTTGGACATCCAGGTCAATAATTTTTCAGAACATTTGGACTTGAATTGCTATGCTGGAATCCTGCATTGCTCCATAAGAGTAGCCTTACAAGGTAGTTTAAACTATCCTTAATCACAGCATTGATAATTCTGCGGAGATTGCATTTCTCATGATACCACAAATGCCACTGCTTTAACAGAGGGGAAGGTGGCAGAAGTGATTCCAAGGAGCTGGGGTTTATTCACATTATCTGATGAGAAGCAACCTCTGTTTCCAGGTTTATTCTTGCCACAGTTTTGCCACTTTTGAACTGAATGTGGCGTTTTGTTTGAGGATTAATCATGTCCAGTCAGAAGGACTGCTGTGAGCATATTTGTGCTTGTATTAAGGTTATTCTTCAGTGTTAACATACTGCAGAGCCATCAGTGTGGGCCACGGACATTTATATGGTGAACATAGTCCGTGTCCACCTAGAATTTGCTTAGTCTCTAAATAAAGGTTACATAGGAGAATTCATGCAGAATTCAGCCAAGGTTTGAAAGGCAGATGGATAGCTTTGGCATACTTGCATTCCTGGGGCAAAAATTCTGCTCTGGTACACCTCTGCTTTGTTAGCAAGATCATAGAGGTGTAACTGAAGGCTGAACTCTGCAATCAAAGCACAGCAGTTTGGATGAGAATAGAGCTCAGCAATTTCCCAAGTCTGCACTGGTTACATCCTGCTAACAGGCTTATTTTTATCTCTAAAGCAAGCAGATACTCTGACTATGCCAGGGAGATTGATCTAAGTGGGAAGGCAGCAATTTTTCATTGTGAATTTTCAGAGTAGAGCTTATGTTAGAATGAAGCAGGTCTTTAAATGTGGCACATTCCTTTCCCTTTTCAGACTCTTCACAATACATCTAAGCAGCCTTTGTAACTCCCCAGTTGAGAGGCAAACCACATGCAGAAATACCTAGAAAAGTTCATGTCTTCAGTTCTTCCGAGGGTGGTGAAGGCGAAGCAGTTGAAGGGCTGAGACGCAGTCAGGCTGCCATAACAAACTTCTGTGCATCCAGTAGATCAGTGTGCTGCCTTCAGTCCGGGAGGTCCATGGGATAACTACCGCAGATACTCGTAAGAAGCTTTGATTAGCAACAGGAGTTGTACACCAGGGCAGTCTGATTGCTAGCAGAACAGCCTTGCTGATAATATAGCTAATGTTTACTGTAATATGTAGCTAATATTTACTGTCATTCACAACAAAGATTGATATCCTTTCATTATTTTTGGCTAAGGGAAATCCTTTTTTTGCTTATTGGAGGGATCCAGTTGATTGTTTGCACCTCTATTTCATCAAGAAAACTAGCATGTTAATTGCTCTAATAGTAGTCAATAATATATTGCCATAGGAACTTGCTGAAACAGCTTCATAAAGGGGTTGTTTCCAGTAACACAGGGGCTACTTTTTTCTTTGCACCTGAAAAGTCAGAAGAGGTTCATATTCTGGTGCTGAAAATATTGTCTGTAAGGTATCATCACACTCCAAGTGGAACTACTTTTATTATTTGTTAGTCTAACTGGTCTTTTACCAGGCAGCACATTTGATTAATATACTTAATACTTGCTTACTAGAAAGCTTTGTTAAGACCAGTTTGTGGATCCATGCTCAATCCTTTTCTGGCAACTCAGTCTCTGAAGGTACCACAGAATTTAGCAGGATGTTAAATTTTCACTGTTTGATGTTAATCACATAACCCTTTCTGCACTGCCCATGACAAAAATACATCTAGCTGTGAGACGCAGATGGCCTAGACCTGTGGCTGGAGGAGTCGCTGTGGACTGCTGTCCAGGGAAGCTGCCTTCCCTGTCTGACAGTCTGAAGTTAGCAACAGAATCCAACAAAAGGAATGAAACACAAATTATGGTGTGTACCAAGAGAGCCAGGAGTATGGTGTCCTTTATGGTCTAAGGTTTAGAAACATACACCTGAGATTTAAGTCATTTTGTAAAATGGAATTATTTTTTAAGTCCATACAGAAAAGAGCTGCCTGCCTACCTGCTCAGGGCCTGATCTAACTCCCACTGACCTCAGTGGTGCAGTTTTAAGCCTTTCTACTCAAATCATTTCATTTTTCTCTTCATTGAGCAAAAATGCAATTGACGGTCTCAGCAGGCAACTGAGAAAGCTAGAAGGAATGGTAGATTATTTCTAATATAGAACAAAAGACTTTTTTGGTTCAGTAATATTGTTTTGAAAGCACATAAAGCCATAATGAAAAAGAAGCATCCTCCTTTGTGTATAATTTCTTCTTTAGTGCACAACTTTGTATAATGTTAAAGAGGTGCTGGATTCTCAATATAAGGTATAAAAGCTTTAACTGCTCAGTTCCAGAACCTGGCACTGCAAAAGCTTGCAAGAGTTGGTGCCAGAACAGTTCATTCTCTTTTCCTGTCTCCAGCAAAGATGAAAGGAAGAACTGTGAACACATGGATAGAGTTTCATACCTCCAAGTGTGGTTGTCTTGTTCTTTCTTCCAATGACAACTGACTTATCTTTGCAGGAACCATGGATGAGGTTTTGGCTTCTCTAAAACATGGTGAAGGTGTTCTTCGCAAAGCAAAACAGACAAATCCCTATGCCTCTGTGAAAGATGACATCCTCTCTGCCATAAGGCAAGGAGTTAAACTAAGAAAAGTGAATCAAGATACTGAGAAACATATCAGTAAAGGATCTAGTAATGAGCTGGAGAGAAGCATTAAGGCAGTCATCCAGAGAATTAAGAAAGTGTCTGCTGATTCTGAAGAAGAGGAAAACAATGATCAGAACAGTGGGGAGTGGGACAGCTAACCCACTGAGAGTAACAGATGTACTGACTGGAACACAGTACGTGTCTCATTTTGCACATTGTAGGAGACTGTTCCTTTCAAAATGAAAGAATGGCATGATTGTGTGTGTGTATATATTCTTGTCACAGTCCAAAATCTCTTACATGGTAAGTGTCCTGCTGATTTTCTGCAGGAGCTGCAGATTCTTATTTTTGCGTGGGAAATGATACTCCAAAAATGCTTGCATTAATAGGCAGTTCTGGCTCAGCCATGCAGACTCCAGAGTCTTCACCATATCTGAAGACAGGTAAAATACTGAATTGAAACATACATTATTTTGGTTGTTACAACACAGTTGATAATACTATCAAAACAAATTTAAAGAGTGAGAAACTAACTGAAGATCTGTTTTGTGAATTAAAAGTTCAACCAAACCTGTGGTGGTAAAAGCAGTCCAGAAATCTTAGCATAATTTGAAAGCGCTCTCATTACTATCTCCATTGTCCAGAAATCCCTTTAATGTGTTGCTTGTCTCATACAGCTCACTCTCAAATAACTGCTCGATACTCCATTTATCATTATGTTGTAAAGTGTGCACTTTGGAAGGGCTTAGCAATGCTGAATGGGAAAACTAATACTAGGTTTGAAATTAACACTACTGCACTAATTACTGAAAAGTTTACTTTTTGGCTGGAAGTTTAAATGTACAATATTTTTAAAAGCTAAGTGTCTTTCATACATCCAGTTATAGTGAACTGTTGGCATAAAAGAAAGTGCCAAAATATTGTATGTTATGTTTTCTGTGATCTAGCCCTGTAATACAGAGCTACATTTCTCCACTGAAAAGATCAATACATGTTTATACCTGCTGTCATGAATTTATATCGCCTGAAAGCACTTTATAAATGGCAGTTATTTACTTTGTGTCTGGAACCTGACTATTTTAAAATTAAACTACATTGCATATATAGACTGTTTCTAGTTTGGGTAAATAGTGACAAAAATGATTCAGGTTTTTTTGGAGTTTATGACTGACTCTTAATAAAAATATATCCCAACAGAAGAAGTGGATTCAGTGTACTCTGATTTTAACAAGTGTCAACCATATAGCAACTGTGCTCTTTCACTTACAGAGTATGTAAATGCCCTTATTTTGTCAAGTATTTGTGAATTGTAATTTGATAACAAATTTGCAAGTATAGGACCTTAATTCCATGTTTTACTGTAGAGTAGCAGATCCATTTAATGAGGACAGCAAATATGTACCCAGCAGTTTCATGAGAAGTATCTTGTGGTTCATCTTTTACTGTTTCAGCACCTACTGCTATTTGGAAGGGAGGAAAAAGAAACGGTGCTTTTGTCACAGTGGGTACAGCTAGAAAGAGGAATTGTATTAATGGATCAGCATTCAAACACAGAGGCATGTTTCACAGGCTAAATTCAGACCCAAGCGAAAGGAGCAGGAGTCAGGAATAATTAATTCTGTTGCCATCAAACAGCCCGGAGCCGTAAGCAGCAGCAGACGCGCAGGTCAGTCCCTGCGCAGTGTGAGACGCGTCAGGCCCTGGAGCCACCTCTGGCGTGAGGTCTGTGCGAGGGAGCTGGCGCAGGGGAAGCCACAGAGCGCTTGCCCCACTGGCCCGGCCCCCCCGGGCGTTCTCACTGTGTCCTGCGGCAGTGCCGAGCTGCTGCGGGGCGCAAGCATAGTGCACGGTTGTGCTTCAGCTTCCTGCATGCCGGATGCCTCCCGTATGCAGTCACTGAGGGCATTTGGTCCTTGGCTAGCACAAAGCTGAGTTGAAAACCGTCACAGTGCCCAGCTGGGACAATGTCCCCGACTTGCACCAGCTGCGCTCTGCTCCTTAGCATTTGGAAGTGCGGGTTGTGGGCAGGCTAAACTGAGCAAAGGGGCTCAGCTTTTTTATTTTCTTCTAATGATGCTGAGGTTTATGATCAGGCTGAGTTTGAGAACAGGTTCCAGCTTCGCAAACCTGCTGTGGACACAGCTCTACAGGTTGCTGCGTGGGTTTTGCTCCAGAATTTAATTAGCAGCATTTTTCCAGGGAGCAAAGCTGTCAAGGAGAGTTACAGGCCAAGTGAAGCCCTTGCTACTGAAGTGCCAAGAGAGGAACCATCCCAGAGTGGCTTTGCAGAAGCCATTTCCCATGTTTGTGGGCTCTGCTCTATATACATTATATTATGCTACAGCATGTCTTTTCTTTCCTGGGCCAGGCCTTAAGACTGTATTTTCTATCTGCTGCAGAAATCTCAGTTCCTCCCAGCCGATGACGAACATTTTACAACCATTGCTTACTTGGAAATGAGTTTCCTTTAACCTCTTTCTTTGCAACAGCCTGGGCCCAGCGAGGCTGTGCCCTGCCAGCGTGGCTGGCCACGCAGGGCATGCAGCTCCCCAGTCAGCTGAGCAGTTGTGCTACAGCCATCTGCTGCTCATGCTGCCCGACAGCAATAAAAGGTAACACGTGCTCTGTTACGCTTGATCTGCTCTTGCAAATTCACACACAAAAAATTTGGCAGATTCAGTGTTAGCCCAACTTTCCACAGACGCAGGGACACCTTGCACCTTGAGGCAGAGCCCATGGCACAGCCCTGCGCAGGGTTAGTTCTCAAAGCAAACTCTCAGCTACAGTGCTAGGAAATTCAGTTCAGCAGTTTAAAATATGCAGAGGATAAGTGAGTTGCAATTCCTCCAGCAAATCACACGGCTTTTGTATGTTTAACAGCAGCAATTTTACCCAGGAAGGGCAGTGTGAGTAACAAAGATATTAGACAGCAATTGTGTTTTCCTACCTAGAGATTTCGTTTGCAACCGTATCTAAAGCTCAGCAAGGTTCTGCTGTCAGATGTTGAATAGAGTTTTCTGTGTCTCAGTCTGAAGAACTTCCTTAAAAGCCTGCTCAGAAACAATATGAACATGCCTGTTTTCTGAAGCCCACTTCATTTGCACTAGCTGGCTAGCCAGCTTTTGCTGTTGCTTACGAAAAATGTGCTGCAGCTAATTTTTTTTTTTTGTTGGTATGGAAGATTTCTTCTCTATCAAATGGCCTCACCACATGGTTTGTTACCAAAATTAAAAGGACGGTACTCAACAGAGACGAGCAGTCGAGGAGCAGAGCTCGGGAGATGCCGAGTAATTTGTGGGAACACCACGGTGCTTGGAGTCCTGTTCCCCCGCAGAGCCAGCACTGGTGGCAAGGCCCCAGAGCGTGAGCGGCCACAAGAACCAAAAACATCACCGGGGAAAAGACCAAAAGCACTGGTGTTAGTTTGGAGGCCGGGGAGGAGGGGGGGTTCAAACACATATGGGGCTATTGCAAAAGGGAAGGGAATAATTTGGTCTGTGTGTTCATAGCCAGATAATGGGCTTAAATTATGGCAAGAAAGATTCAGGTTAGCAGTGGGAAAGCCTTTGCAGCAGTAAGACCAGTGAAGCACGGGAACAGATTGGCTGGGAAGGTGGTAGTGTTTCTGTCACGGGAAATCTTTAAACCCCAGTTAGACAAACACACTTTGGGCATAATATTGGTGTTGCTGATGGGTTGTGGCAGGGACCGGTTTTAACCTGTGGCCAGCAGATCCGCAGGGACTGTGCTCAAGGTGCTCAAGCGTATTGCCATAAGGCTTAGTTTGCTCCACAGTGAAATCTGCAGCTCTTTTTTTTTCCTGAGATGTCTTAATTTAAGAAAACTAAAAAACTTTCCTAAATTACCTGTTCTTCTGTATCTCAGTGACTGTGTGGCTGTGCTCTGCCTCCAGTGCCAGCTGCAGGGGGGAGGATATGGCAGATAGGTCCCAGAACCTTAAGGCAAGCGCTCCAATGCTGGCACTCCGGGAAAGCAACCCTGAAAGTTTCAAGACAAAAGACGCCTTAATCTCGAGGTGAACAAGGGCTTCGGTGCACGCTCGGGGCTTTTCAGCCGCGCCGGGTGCCGCGAGTCACTTCTGCCGCTGCGCAATGGCTAATGGGCACCACGCAAAGAGCTCAAGAAATGGGAGTGGACAGTTGGGCCTGTGAAGAAGAGCTCTCCTGGACTAGAGTAATAATAATCTGCAAAACTGCTGTAGCAGCTTTTTGAAATTTAATACCCATCTTAAAGTATCTCATCCTGGTCCAGTAAATGGTTCCCTCAAAGGGAATAGTCTGCCCTGACTGTCCTGCTGCAGAAGCTGAGTTGTTTAAATGGAAAAATACAGCTTTCCAGCATTAAAGTCAGCCTCCCAGCCTTAAAGAGTTAATAATGTACAGAATCACTGCATGGCCCAGTAATGAGGTAAAAAAGATCAGTTTATATAAATCAGTATCACCATGGCTTGTGATCTCTTTAAGTAGATGTAGGCAGCCCAGACATTAGCCGGCAGTATTTTTAGGGAGGTTTAAAGTTGATGTATTCAAAGACTACTTGGTCTGACTAAGAGAAATTCACTTTGAAATCCCAGTGCTTTGATCACAGCAAGGAAGGACTCGCAGCCGCTTTATCTGCCCCGCAGAGCATTGCCCTGGTCGCTGGTAATAGCCGCGCAGTTAGGGATTTGTCAGCACTTCTGTCAACATGCTTTTTGGGGGATTTATGAAGCTCTACCATAAGCAAACCCACAGTTCAACAAACAGGGCTGATTCACAAGCTGGATACAGATAATTTGATCTGCAAAACATTACTGAATCAAGTGAATCAAGTCTGAGTGTGAACACCCCGAAGTGACGCAGATGCTGATCTTACAGAGGCTTAAGGGAGTGTGTCACCTCACTCACGCATGGAGGCTCACTGCCTTCAGAGCGACTCTTCTAACGAAGCTAATACCATTTTGAAACTGATACAGACTTCACAACGTGCTTGCACAGAGATGTCCTGTCCTCCACTGCTGGCTTCTCGGCAGCCGCGTCCACGCTCTTCGCGCCAGCAAGGGGACCATGGCCAGGGCCAGGCCCAGGTGCTGCAGCCGCCGCACGGGAACTGCTGCCGCTGCAGCACCACGGTGTGCGGTTCACTGGCTGGAGAGCCCAGATTAATCCTAGATTGAGACCAATGCTGGGGCTTATTAGCAAAGCCGGATATTTCTAAATACGTAGAGCTGGACTTTGTCAGCGCTCTCAGAGATGCACAGTGAAAGTATTTCCCCTAGCATCGACTTACATTAAAACCCACAGCTCATACCACCCGCTCCGCCTTTCTAAGACGCCCTGTTGTCAGCGGCTGGAGCGCAGAGCAAGCAGCCTGCTCACCTGTGTACTCACATGGCCGGATAAATGGCACGGAGACTGCAGAAGGGTTAATGATATTAGCTGGTGTCTGTCAGTGGGATGCACAATATTGCTTCTCCATCCCATAAAAGAGCAGTTCCAAGACTTTACTGGCTAATGAATTATGAAGCTTGGTTGGACTGTTACAGCACAGCATGGACATTGAATTTCTTTTTTTTTTCTATTAGCCTGTTTTAAAACTTCCCATCCTCGCAAGCAAAACAGGAGGGTGTCTCAAGCCATACCATGCCTGAAAGCCGTAAGCACTTGCCTTTCTCAGCCCTCTTGCTGAAAACAGGAAAAAGTTAAAACCTAAACTTCCACTCCTACCCCAAAAAAAAAAAAAAAAAAAAAAAAAAACCACACCCCAAAACAAGATTTAACATGGTCTTTACAGGACTCTTCGAGATGCTCCCTGTCCTTGGAGGGGGAGCAGCTTGGCAACAGTTTCCTGCACGTGCTCGTCTGGCCGCAGCACAGGCTCGGCTCGAGGAAGACTTGCAAGTCCGTCACCCTTCGGAGCTGGCACCTCCGCAGGGGGACCAGCGGCGACACTGCCGGGACTGCCGTCCGGCCATTTCGAAGAGGCCACAGAAAACCTGCTGGACCATAGGGACTATTGAGCTTGTCTGGGTTTGAGCTCATATTCATTAGCATTAATAAAACATGAAAAATGCTTCTTCAGAGGAGACTGGTAGATAACAGTGCATGCTCACTGAGAGAAAAATTAGATTTTTAGATTATGCATGCCTTCATTTGAAAAGCGTGTTTTTAATCCAAAAAATTCCTTTTTGCGTCCCATGTTCGCACTAGGTCCCATAATATGATATTGGCAAGAAAGAGGGCCACATCATTTCAGTTAAACCCGTAGCAACGACAAAAGGTGAATGGCATTGAAGGAATCTTTTAATAAATGCCACTGCAAACACTGGTAGCAAATGCAGGCTCAGAAGAATATGTTGAAAAGATCCCTCTGGGGAAAGACAAGCTAGAAAGTTTCCTAGAACATGATATTTTCTTCCTGGCAAAAAGGTATGTGATTTTCAATCTCAGCATGTCCTACCAGACCAAAAGGTAAAGGATGCACAATTAAATCTGCTCAGGTAGCAGCAGCAATAACAGCTCAGCTACTTGTAGAAACATTTTGTAAAAGAAGCCAACTTTAGCAAGCCCTTGTTCTACCAGTAAAAATGAGCCACAAACTGCTCAGAGCACGTATTTAGCTAAAAACCTGGTTATTTTCTGGGATTTATCTCACCAGGACTGGGCTCCATCCTTCGACTTTAGGCCTTTGGCAGCAAACAAATGGTGCATCCTTGCAGACTCACAGCATTTTTGCCAAGTGTGGAGGACGTGGGGCACATGCATACACAAATCCATCCCAAAATACAGAGCTGACCTGCTAGCAAACGAGATATCTGAGGGAAATGCTATTGCCTGGCTTTCTAAATTAGTTCAGATTTAGAACATTTCATTAGCTTGAAACCAGGGCTAATATAGCTATGATAAAGAGAGAAACCAGCAGGTTTCCCTGTCCCCTTCCTCCTTGGTTCCCACGTTCCTACGAGCTTGCTGTGCTCAGGCCATGGCTGGGCTGTAGCTTGAACATTGGTTTCTGTCACATTATTGGGGAAACAAACTCCATAATCTAGTAGAAGACTGCTTTTACCACCATCCAAAAGATCCTCCTTTTATTGCCATAAATTGCAATTTGCCATTTGCAATTCCCTCCAATTCCAAGGAGGTATTTTTTTTTTTTGCATTAGCCTAAATACCATTGCATGGGGGGGGGGGTCTTCACAAAACTGAAAGGTAGCTTGTCTCTGAAAACCCAGAGCAGCCTCCACTCCTCCTCCCCCCCCGTTTTCCTTCGCTTTCTCTCTGTGCAGGGAGGCAGCTCAGCTTGGAGGGGTGGGGAGGCGGCGCTGCTGCCAGCGTGGTATCCGGGCGCTCGCAGCACCATGGCAGTGGGCAGTGCAAAACGCCCAAGTGAAGAAACGAAGCTACTCTCCTGCTGGAAACATGCTCTAATCAATATTCATTAGCAAGTGAGTCACCGCTGTTGCCACAGTCGCTTCCTGCTAAGCAGCGGTAACTGCGAAAGCGGATCAAGCACCTACACTTCTGCCAGCCTACGTGGAAAACCTTCGCTGTCATCCCCTCCCTCCAGAACAGGCAGGCCAATTATTTTAGAACAGAAATACTGGAAGATGTGTGCAAACATGCACGCACAGAGCGATAAAGCTCTGTTTGCTGTGCTTAATGGGGCATTTTTGACATGCAAATACTGTGAGAGGCAGGTTCTCTTTGACTGCCAGCGAAGTGGGCTGTATACCCTAGGAGACGTATTCTGCGCACAAGAGATTTGCGTTCCCCTCCTGGTGTTGCGTATGGAAGAGGCTTTCCTCAAAGCTCGACCCTCTGCTTGCGCTGCGATGGGCAGCTGCCTTTTCTGCTAGGGCCTGGGTCTCTCGCGGTCGTACCTGAGTTAAGTGATGGGGATGGCTCTGCCGACAAGCCTTCGTCTCTGCCAGATGCCTACCAGCCAAGGTGGCGCCTGAGTCCCACGGCAGTGTAAATAGCAGCCTGGTAGGGCTGCAGTCACTTTACATATATAACTATCGTTATCTTTAAATTGGGTACATAGACAGCTGGACCAGAGATGAGCCAGGCATTTAAAGGCAAACTACTTTTTTCCCTGGATAGCCAGGCTGAGCCAGCCGGGCCCCTGGACAGCCGCCTGGCGAGACCTGACAGAGGCTTCGGGGCAGGGCAGTGCCAGGACTGCTCCCCATTTTGCACAGAAAGAAGAGGTCTGCACGAGAAGGCCTCCCCTGGACTTGCCTGTGAAGACGCATACGCCGTTTAGCTGGGGGCAGCTTTCCAGGGCTGTGTTTGCCTCTGTCCAGCGGCACATCGTGACCTGCCCACAAACAGCAGAGACTGGAGGGCACCGCTCACCCCGAGGCACCGCCGTGCTCCTGCAGCCCCTGGGAAATTCTCGTTCAGACATACCCCACAAGCAGGGAGACGTGGGTGCAGGTCCTAGCTGCCCGCTCTGGCTACTGGAAGAAAGGGGCTGCACCTCCATCGCCTCCTTGTACCAGATCACCCACGCCGAGCAGACAGCACCCGCACTCGTTTGCCAGAACATTGCGATTCCTGCATCTGGTTTGCAGGCTTGAATACGTGTTACACTCCCATCACTGCTAGTACTTGTTTTTATATGAATTTATCACACCCAAAAATAAGGACTTGTACATCAGTAACAGCCTATCCGTATCTTTCTTTTCTAAAGAGGAGCTAATTACATTTGTGATCTGTAAACATTGGTTGCATCCTGAAATTATCAAAAGTCAAGGTCATTACAACAGCCACACCTGCTTCCAAAGAAAATTGTTCAGGGCTCATTTGAAAACCTCTGTAGGCCACCCTTACTCTTCAGTACCCACTTACAGGATACAAAAGTAAAAAAGCTGGAGCTGGGGTTTGATAAAGGTGATGCATCATGCCTTAGAGAGAGACCAGGACACTGGACCCTGGTCATCTTTCATCTGAACCAGTAAATCTCAAAAATTACAAAAATCATAGTTTAGTAGAGCTAGCCCACTGTGCAGTACATCCATGCTTCTTTTAACTTTGTTTTTTTTTTAAACAGCATTTGTGTGTATTTCACACCTAGGTCCTAAAGCTATTCCCACCCCACAGGAGTGACGGCAAAGATTACTGTGGATCCTCAGCAGAGTAAGCAGAAAGTGAATCACTGCAATCATTTCCCAGCTTCCAGAGCCAGGGGTTGTCGTTAAAAACGCACCTAACACTGCTATGTATTAGCAGGATTTGAAAGACGCAATTATTTGGTTTCTTTCCTGGATTCTTTGTTCTTCAAAGAACTCCCAGGATCCCGTTTCAGATCCTTCATCCCCAGGCTAATGAACAGTGCAGACCTGCATCCAGAGAAAAATGAAAGCTGGGGCTAATGGTAGCAGTGAAATAAATGGCAAGAGCCTAAAACTAAATAGCTTTGAAAACTAATACAATTCAGTGTGACATGATAATGCAAAGAGGTTGTTTGTCCTGGTGTTATTTATAATTCTCTGTATGTCTGAATCACCTTCAGCGAGTATACATTAAGCACAATCCAGGACATACACAACAAATCATATTCAATGACAGGAACGTGGGAGAAAAGCAAGAGCTCTTCTCTCTCTCTTGATTACAACAAGCCCCAAAAAGCCAGATTTCTTTTTCACAGACTACCAGTACAAATCAATGAAGGGGACAGGAAAAGAAAAAAAAAAAAGTGCTTTGTGTACCAATAACTGTGTCTGCTCATAAAGCTGCCTAATTAAATGCAAACTAGTGTCAAGAAATGTTGTTTGGGGTATTTTACTCCTCAGCCTATTGCATCCACTCGAGTGTGGAGGAATCTGTCTGAAAAGCTGAATGGCATTTAGCTCTACAGCGCTGAGTACAAATTGTGCAGTACATGAAGACAAGGACTCAGCATTTATTATAAAGAGAGGCATTTTACACTGGAAACCAACCGGACCCAAAAGCTTTGCTTGAACAGGATTGAGTCAGTAAAATGTTTCTAACTGCTATTGCTGTACATCCAGGGTACCGTCCTTGAAGTCAGAAGCCAGGCCCTAAACTGGCACCAACAAAATTCACCAGCAACAAAAATTTTTTGACCAGTTTTCAGCCCAAATAAAAGTCTGCAGTTTTTCTATCTACAGATAGCTGAGTGGACAGAGATCATTTCAGTCAAAGCTTCCAAGAAGATCTAACAGTTCTGAAACGTTACTGAAATATATCCCATTTGGAAGGAAAGTGTTAACTCCCAAGTGGGACCTATCAAGGAGATTTGTCTTTGAAAAATTTTCCTGAAGAGGTCTGAGTTAAGCACCACTCAGCTGTGATGAGTTGTAAAATGTTCCCAGCATTGCATTATTGCGATAAGATTGCAGATGTTTGCCTGCAAGGTTAGCCAAGCTTTGTAAATTCACCATACTTAGGAAGACCTTCACAGCCTGAGACAGCTACATGACTCTACTGCTCTGATACATGTTAAATAATAAAAACTCGTGATTCAGATTGCTAGCATGGCTTTTGCAGAGCTGGTTTAGGAGTCTTTGGATGGCCATTTTTAGTGTTGCAGGGCACCTGGCAGGGTATTTCTTTCTCCTTTTAAAATACGGTTAAATTTCACTCCAATCAGTTCAGTGTCTGAAGCACAGTTGCATCACAGCAGTAGGTCAGAGTCAAAACGACATTCATTTCCAGTGTTTACTTTTCCAGATACTGTATTTTTATATCTAGCATATATTTTTTAATGTACAAAGGAAAAGGTTAGCCTGTTACATATTAGGCAGAGTGGGGCTGCTGTTCAGCTCTGGTTAGTAATGCTTATTATGTAATGTATATTTAATAATGTAAATCATCAAAATTATTTACAAGTTTTTGGATACTTTTTAGTAGATAAAAAGAAATAAATATAAATGTAAATGTACCAGACACTTCTGTAAATATCAGTGGCAAAACTTCAAGCAGTATTTTCTCCAGGCAGGCTGAGCAGTGCATAGAAGCTGATCATTTATGTTCATAAACGAGGAGAAAAGCGTGGGATTCATGCAAAAATTCTCAAGTCTCCTTGAGAGGCAGTTAAGAGAATAGTATATAATTAAACATTTCTTTCCCCCCCATTGTTTGATACAGGCATGCCTTTAAATGACAACTGTGGAACATTAAAAGTGTTTAATGCATGTGGGATAGAATAATGTTGAATTGTATGTAAACTTAGCTATGTCATCAGTGACCTGTTACACAAACAATAGGCCTTTTCCTGCTTATGTATCTTATCCAGTACATGTTTATACAAGACTCCCCAGGGTTTTCTTTTTCCAAACATAAGAAGTTAGCGTCTAATTTTTCTTATTTTGCTGAAAGAATATAATAAGCTAACCAAAAAGAACACATATTACAAAACTGTTCATCCACTTAGACGTCACACTTAAAAATTTAAACTTCATCTCATTTTAGCTTATATTTTCATCAGAAATCCCAAGGTGGCATATTACAGTTCAATATCACACAGATGTGTAAAAGATTGTTTAATGAATACTTTTAGAAGTACAAACTTCATTTAGGAGGCTCTCCAAGCATTCTGATATGAATCCAGTAGAACATGAAAATTAGGGGATTATAGGTACCTGGCATGAGAGTTCCCTGATGATACTGTCACTCATCATTTCTCTCAGACTACACTCTTTCTTTTTGAAATGTTCATCACCTGCATTACAAAAAGCCAGTGATGAACAGCATTTCATACCTACCAGTTTCTTTCTATCAGGCTACAGAAGTTTTGGATGTGCCTGCACAGAACAGGCAACCTGCACATTATTAGCGGGACAAGGCCCTTACCCATGACTAGAGGGGCATACTATCTTTTTTAAGTGGAAATGGTATACTGTAGACTTAATCTAGCATGGTAACAGGACAGTAAGGCTAGTTTAGGGTAAGCGTAGGTGCTTTATTTTGTGATGCAATGTTTGCAGTTACTTCTATCACTTTAAGGTTTATAATTATGCAAATCCAAATCTACAAATATTTTTGCTAAGAATTGGAGAACGTTACCTGCATTTTGCTATACTACATATAAGCTGCTTTTATAACTGCTGGTTATTCAGGGACTGCCAGGATTTGCTGACCGCACGTCAGAGCTACTGATGGCTCCAGTAGAAGAGCTTTGGCAAAAGGTCAAAGATGTGTTCTCGCTCACCCCAAATTTGACATTTGCAGCCTTCTAACCCGAAGTAATACAGGCACAATGAACCTGATCCATTTAACATGCTTCGAGCCTTTATAATCCCTTAGGGGAAGACTGTTTTGATGCAAAGACAGCACCCGCCATTTCTATAAAATGACTACATTGGTGCTGAAAGCATGGTTAGGTAGTATCTGTAGGTGCACTTCAGAGATACTCCCTGGCCAGGGAAGCCCTGTCCTACCAGGGCCGCGTCAGGGACACCACCGGGGGCTCCTTTCAAACAGTCTCCTCTGGGAGGACTCTTATTAACAACTGCTATATGCAGATGCAGAAGATAGATAGATGTCAATATCTTTAATTTCAAAACAGAAGATTATTTCTGAGTCCTAGCTAGTTCCTCCAAAGAAAACACCAGAGGCACCAGGGGTTGCTACATCAGCTACAAGAACTACCTGAGGGTTTTCTCTCCTGAGAATTCCCCAAGCTGGGGAAACAGCAAGGAGGTTCCTCAAAAACCTTCTTCCGAAGAGAAGTCTTTTCTCAATGCTCAGCAGGTGCAAATAAAGCCCCCACTTTGGAAACATCCTTCCCTGGGCATAGCAGCGTTAGCATAACCCATGTTACCTACCAAAACACTGCTAGATGCCAGAACACTGCTTTTGCGGTTCGGTCAGTGGGTGCAGCCCAGCCCAGGAGGCGTGGGGGCACCCACAGCGTGAGAGGTCCCCGCCGCAGGCTGCTCAAAACCATGCTCTTAGCATTAGAGCACAGCATCGTCTTACGTTCAGATTCACAACCACCAGTTCATACACGAGAGGGAAAGGGCGTTCATTTTCCAAAGTTAATGATAGACAGTCAGACAAGAGATTTTACTTAAACTATATATTTTTACATAAAACAACTTTATGTTACAATAAAATCAGATAAAAATCACAAAGTTATATAATAAGTTCATAAAGAAAAAAATCAAGTCTTTCTTTTATATATATATATATAAAAACCAGCATTTACTGCTACTAGGAGTCTAAATGTTAACATTTACTGTCTATGGTCATTAAAAAAAAAAGAGGAAAGTACTTTTTCACAGCAGACAGAATGACGAGGTAAGAGATGCTTTTACAATGATCCAACTGTAGTAAACACTTCAGTTTTGCTTAACCATGTACTAAATATAATAAAATTAAACAAAAATATACATTTAGAGCTCTGTAGTGTTTTCCCACAGTTGTATATCAACAAATTGTCAGTCATTCACTAAACTTTACTTGAAACAGTAAAAACAGGGTGTATGTTTTTTAGTACTAAAATCTCATAATAATCTAAATATTTTGGTATAGCAGACCACACTAGAACACTCCCATAATTTTCAACTACAAGGGATATATTTATGTTAAAAACGATGTGCTCTGTCATTCATGATGAGTTTTATAGAATATTATGTTTATGATCACTATTAGGCAATTAAATGAAAACATCTAAATGCTGCAAAATACTCTTTAATTGAGCATAACTCCCTTTTCACACACCTAAGTTAGTCAACGTACTGCAAACTTGGAAGCTTTGTTCGTAAATCTTACATTATCAATCTTTTTTAGCTAGTATATGGCTAAAATAATTATTGCTGACCAGTGTTAAAAAGAACAGAACCACCCCCCCCAAAATAAAACAGCAGATAGATTTTTCTCAAGTGCCTTGCTTGTATGTGCCATTATTATTAGGTAACTAAATGACTAGAAAGGAAAAAGCAATCTATTTCAAAATGTGCATATAAAAATTTTGGAGGTATAGGCACCTTCATCTGAAGACTGTATGTTTAGGCTATCTGTTAAAAAAAAAAAGTGCTAACACAAAACACAGTAGAAAGTCAAACGGGTTAGACATCCCAAACTACGCCAAAGGTGAGAGCAAACCCCTCAGCCTGCCAGGACCAGCTCTGTCCCTCAGCCTGCAGGAGAACAGTTTTTTGGGAAGCACATTCATCGCATTTATCAATAGTTTCCTTACGCTTAAGGTATCTTATTATTTAACATAGAGAACATACTTAAGACATGCAAACTTCACATTCGTATTCTAAAAATGAGTATAAAATATTGACAAGATCCTCGAGTTGTGAAACGCTACACGAATTCTTCTAGACAGCCTGTGGAGTTAGTTGGGACTCTCCTTTTGAAGATGTTTCTGGATTAAGTGTCCTTTGACTAGGTATTGCTTTGTCTCACACACAGTTGCTTGTTTAACATAATTCATGGAAAGAAAATTACTTTCGGGGAGCTCTGTGTCTCATAGCCTCTGTACCATTCCCATAGCGAGACTTTGTAGGATCAGCAGGAGAGTCCTAACTACCAGGAGCAGAAAGACAAAGCCACTGTCAGTAATGGCAGCAGATGCAAAGCCTGGAGTTCACCTCAGCAAAGCTAAAAACCTGCATTTCCTCAGGACCTCTGGTACTGCAAGATGCAAATAGGTTGGCAACAACTTTTTCTGGGTTTGGCTGAATATTCCTAACAGCAAAGAAGTATTGTCGCTTGGTATTGTAATGGTCTTCCTCACTGATCAGCTTTGTGTGTGGGCAGTAGTATTTCATCCTTCACATTTTCAAGTTTTTGATATGCTGAAGACTTTGATATTTACAGGTCATAGCTTTGCAAGTCAAGAACTGTCGGGACAAAGATGATTTGACCATTTAGTGGTGGCTATCTTAGGCTTTTGGCACATTTACAGACAGTTTGGGATTGTGGACAGATCATATTTTTTTCACTGAAGCTTTTGCTAACATGACCATCACAATTAACTACTAGTATTTGATTCCCATTTAAACCGCTTCCCTTGGGATTCAACATCAATAACGCACTAAGCTGAACGGGGCGTTTCACCTGACAGTGGTTTTATTTTTGTTAGTCCATGCACTCTGGAAGACAATGCTATATTCGTTACCAGCTGCTCACACTTTCAAGGATTTTGCCGAAGTAACAGCTAGGAAGAGCCTAATGAAGAGCCTAAAGAAGAGTGCTGAATCACAGCCTTGTAGCCAAGAAACTCCCACCACTACTAGACGACGGCATTAACAGGGAATTTTCCCTTCAGCGGTTTATGAAGCAGCCAAAGGTGACAAGAAATTAATAGGCAGGGTTGTGAAGGCAATGAACGCTCCTGAGAGGAGCAAAAAAAAAAAAAAAAAATTAAACGCAGGTGACAGAGAAGCTGTGCACGGAGCAGAAGTGCGCGGGCAGATCTTCCCTCGCCATGGGGATCGCTGCAGGAGGCGGCCGGCGGGAGCGAGCAAACGCGGCCTGAGCGTGCGGCTGGCAACCGCCCGAACGCCGCCAAACAACGGCGGTTCGTGCTTTTCTGTGCTCTTTCCAAAAGCGGCGGCAGCACTTCACAGACCCCGCGGGGAGGAACTGCGGAAACCCTTCGCATCGTCCCTAATTCAGAGCAGCTTTGAAAAAAATTCACCCTGATTTGCTTACATAAAAATAAAAATAGGTGTTTGTCTATAAAAAGGCATTATCTAAATAGCATTTGTTTTCTGGGTACAGAAGCACCTAGTGTAAAGCCATTTTTAAAAAAAAGTGTATTTTCAACAATAGGATACAGAACGTGAGAGGTGGCGTTGAATCACATACAGAAAAGACTGCTTTCCTCCAGTGAACTCGCTTAGTAAAGGAGACGCCAATTAGACCTAGACAGAAAAACATTGGAAAGTACTAATTTTGCTGAAAGTGCATTTTTAGGACAAACAAAACTGCTGGTGAATTTGAGCCAAATTCAGCAAATACAGATTCTGCCAAAGAGGGAGAAAAAAGCAAAAGGTTAAAAGAGTTTTATTTTGGTGTGTGAAACGTTCATTTTTTCATTTTAAAATAATTTATTCAAAACATTAAGCTAAGTTCACTTTTGAAAGCGCTAAATGACATATTTAACGAAACATTTCTTCCCCTTGAAAACAATCAGCTGGAGATACTTTTCCATCACTGAAAACTTGCTGACGCAAAGTGAACCTGTTTATCTGATTTCTCATGTTGGCCACTGAACCAAGGGGAGGAAAAACCCAAAAAACATTATTCAGCAGCTCTAACACCAGCTCAAAGGCCTATCTCACTGGAAAACACCGTGAAAAGCCGGACACTCTCTTACCAGGTTTCAGAAGAGCTACATAGATTTTTGTCCACCGAGCCGCCATCTTACAGATGCTATAAGGGAAGATGGCTACTGATTTTTGTCCGCCATCTTACACATGCTAATGGGGAAGGAGGTGATTCCCAGGCCTCACCGTTGGATCCCAGGAAGCGTGAACGGCAGGCGTGTGCACCAGAGGTGCCAAGCACAGGACCTTTATTAGCAAAAGGCTGTGCAGCTGAGGTAGAACTTCTCCTGCCATTAAACACTTTGAGGGAGAAATCTATGCCCACCTGTGATGGCCTGAGATGAAACATCACTGTCTAAACAGAGCCCTGCTCAGTGGAAATGGCGGACTAACCTTCTCCGTTGCGCGCTGAAGTGGGGAAATGCCGGCGGGGCAGCTCCGAGCAGCGACAACCGACGCACCGAGCCCGGCCGGCTCCGGGCAAGGGGCACTGAGCAGCTCCTGGTTGCACCAACGCGGGGCCATCCCGGAAAGGCTGCTCCCCTCAGGGGCATCCTGGAGAGGCTGCTCCCCCTCGGGGACATCCCGGAGAGGCTGCTCCCCTTCAGGGTGTCCCGGAGAGGCTGCTCCCCCTCAAGGACGTCCCGGAGAGGCTGCTCCCCCTCAAGGACGTCCCAGAGAGGCTGCTCCCCTTCAGGGCGTCCCGGAGAGGCTGCTCCCCCTCAAGGACGTCCCGGAGAGGCTGCTCCCCTTCAGGGCGTCCCGGAGAGGCTGCTCCCCCTCAAGGACGTCCTAAAGAGGCTGCTCCCCTTCAGGGTGTCCCGGAGAGGCTGCTCCCCCTCAAGGACGTCCTGGAGAGGCTGCTCCCCCTCGGGTGCCCGCTTTGGCCCAGCCTCCCCGACCCGGGGGCTGCCCAGGGCCAGCCACCAGCCCTGTGCTGGGCAACACAGCCCCGACGCAGCGTTTTGGGGTTGTTCAAGGGTAGGGGAACACTTTCTGTGCAGCCACAGCACATTTGAGGAGAGGGAGAAAAATGCATGCAAAAAATCACTTGCCAGGGGGTGGTCCTTACTTGGGTCGTCCCCAGGTACAGACTGAATCCTCAAATATGCCCAAAAGAAGAAAAACCTGCCCTGTGGCAGGAGGGGAAGGACGGCAGGGAGAAGCAGGTCACCTGTGCCTGCCGCCACCAGGGCACAGCGGGGAGAGGAGGAGGCCTGCTGCCAGGACAAGTCCCTGAGGAGCTGCGCGGGGCTCACAGGTTGGCACGACAAGGTAGCTGCGGGGCCACCCCCGAGCTTCAGAGTACAAATAATGTCTCACACTTACAGTCCTCCGCCCAACAGCCTCGGTGTGCTCTGGAGCTGGGTGGCAGGCACCAACGGGAGCCACCACAGCAAGGGCCAAGACCGGGGAGAGGAGCTGGAGCTGGTGTCCGGAGTTTCCTACATGGCATTTCCTCCAAGACTGCTCTTTGATTTTGAAGAGGAAAAAATACAATGAAAGAGTGGGAAAGGTTATAAAAGATGGAGTTTGGGGGGATGTTTTTGAGTGATTATACAGGGAGGTTCTCAGATTTGAGACCCTCATAATCACTGCTGTTTGGGAGGAAAAAGAGAGAAAGGGGGTAATTCCAGCAAGGACCTAGAAGAATGGAAACAGCCAGTTTCCCAAAAACTGAACCTCAGAGGCAATGTCGGATCAGGAAAATATATCTGGGACAAAGCCAGAGGAGACGGAGCAGGGACTCCTTGAAGGACATCAGCGTTGTATCTCTAGTAGGCATCAGGCACCCACAAATAACCATTGTGGCAGAAGAACGCACTGGTTTAACTCACCAGCTTCAAACTTCATCTGCTAGATCAATGCAATCACATGGAAACACTTTTCCTGCAACTTAAGAGTGGCTTAATACATTCTTAGCAAACTGGATCTGAAATAAGCTGACTAAACCAGAAAAAGAACTGGATTAACTCCAATAAAATTGTTTGTTTGTGGAGTCTTTTGCAACCCCCTAACCAGAATCACATTAAAATCATATTTGCATATTAAAACCAGTAAAACAAGCCCTACAGTTGCTCTACAGAAAAAAAGAAACAGAAGTTGGAACAAGGTCCTCAGAGTGAAAGCCACAAAACACTGTGATGAGTAGGGCCCTGACTGCCTGTATTGCTTGCAACTCTGAACCGCGTTATCCCTCGATGCCCGGCGGATGCAGTTAACAGACCTGCAGTCTCAGGGAGCTCTAGAGCATCATGGGAGCCGAGGAGAAACAGGGCAAACTGCCTGTTAAATGACTGTGTCCATCTGACTGCTATCAAATAAAGACACTAAAAATGGAGATTACTTGTTCACAACCGCACACGGTTTCTGACGTCATTTTCAATTTTGAGAAGTCTGATCTAACCCCACATTATGCAACTGTTGAATATTCCACACTGGCAAAATCTAATTTTCACACGCCTACATGCTATGTACCTGATTTTTATTTTTATTTTTAAATATCAACAGCCTACAGCAATCTTTGTAGAGACTTAAATGGTCATAATGGTTATAAAAGGTCCCAACTTCAAAACAGCAGTTATTTAAAAGGAGGAAAAGCAAAAATACAAAAAGTCAAGTCTAAATGGATAATGCACAATAACAGATGAAATCAAAACTCAAGGGATGACTGCAGACAGAACCTATCTCCACAGAGTTCCAGCATGTGGATTAAGTATCCATGTGCAAAAAGTATTCAATGAATTTTTTTTTAATCTATAACCCACAGTTCTTTCAAAGGTCACTTTTATAATAGAGATGTGCCAGGAAAAGGAAAAAAAAACCCCTAAGTTGTAATATGCGAACATCAAGACATGGCCATTTTATGTCTCTCACTGCTGGAATGTGTTAATTCAGTGCTTAACCAGGCTATTGCCTGATTTAAGCAAATAATAATATCACATAAACAAAAGTTTTTTTCTGAATTAATTTAGATCCTGTGTAAATAGAATCTCAAACCAGCTTACAAAGAAAGAAAAGAAAGAAATTGAAGGCAATCTTGGAGATAAAAGAAAGACTTGGGCTGAATTCTCCTCTCTGTTCCTTTTCACATCATTGCCTGTAATGGATCAAGCTTCCTTCTCACTGGAATCCAATATATGACCTTTTATCACTCAAAATGTATTTAGAGCTGCTGAATAATCAGGTATAGAACACAACAGCACTTCTGCCTTTGGGGTTTTTTTCCTTGCGAGTCTAATTTGGTTTCTAATTCCCATCCCACTATTCCACAAGATGGGAATGTAGAAATCATAGGAAAAGATTTTGATTTCATGCAGTCATTACCATGCAAGCCTCCTCAGCAGAAACCTGCTCTGAGCAACACCTTTTCTAGTAGCTTTATAATGCTTTTCAGATCAGTGTCTCCCAAGTCACTACAGTGGCAGTGAAACAACAGTGATCAAGTTACACAGAGGTGCACGTGCCCTGCGTACAAAATAGTAACCTATCTTTTTTTTTCAAAAGAAATCTGGTCCCAAGAATCAGGTGTGCATTTTTCAGAGATATTCGTACCGACTAAACAATATGGGTTCAAAATTGCAGGCCAAAGAAAGATAATCTAGTTAAGCAAGAGAAGCTGTCATCACCTACTGGGTAAGATGCATGACTGACTTGAAGTATAAGAGATGAAATTAATTTCAACACTGTTGAATTTGTGCTGTATGGGCACAGGCAAGCACATGCAGCCTGTTTCAGAGGTTATATGAAATTCACTGGATTTTTTTCTGTGGATCAGGCCTTACTGACATGGTCCCTAAGGATACTGGCATCTGTGTAAAGTGATTCACTTGACTGCAGCTTATCACAGGCACATTTTACTAGGTTGATTTACAAACTGCAGGAACTCCATCTCATCTTCTCTCTGCTCCACCAAGGAATAAAAGTGTATGTTGCTAGGAGTGCTGACAGTCCAGACTAGAAAAAGACTTGTTTTCTGTTTCTATGGTTGCAACAGCCCTTAAGAAAGATATAAATTTCCCTGCAACAACTAACTGCATATTCATTTTAAGGTAGATCTAGTTCCAGATTCCTGAGACAGAACCTTCTACCTGTTCACAACCCCACACAGCCAGAGCAGCAATATAGAAAGTTTCTATTCTCAACAGAATTCAGTGAGCAGCACAATTGGTTTGGAAAATAAACAAAGAAACAAACAAAAAACCCCCAAAATCCACAGCAAGTTTTCAGCCTCTATGTACAAAAACAATGCAAACAAGTGGAACATTCTAATTATATTTTGTAAAACACGTTTGGGATCAAGAAAACATCAAACATCCAGACTCTAGATTACAAAAATCTATTGCCATCTAGTTGTCAACCCCAAGTTTAGACAGTCCTTGTCGGAAATCATGTAATTCATCTATCTTCCCATCTAGTACATCTAAAAAATTCTTTAATTCAGTTTTAAGGTTGGTCTGCCTATGTTTGCTCTCTTCAACTTCTGTCCTTAGTGTTACGACTTTCTCTTCAAGATCTTTGTTCTTTTTCTCAGCAGCCTTTAAGACAAAAAAGACAATAACATGAATCATAGAGGAGACTGATGAATAACGTTTAATAGAGTAAAGCAACAAATGGCAGCCAGATTGTAAAAGTTTGCTTTGACTTCTGCAATCTGATTAAATACAAGCACCTCTGAAAACAACTGACGTGTGTGGGCTTTTTTTTTCTTTCTTTTTAATCTGACTAGCACAGGAAAGGGCACTGATTAACTGTAAAAGATGCTTCGCATCAGATTTTGTCATTTGGTTGATATCTTAAAATTCAGCTGAATTTAAATCATGCATTGTGCATATATTTCTGTCATTGCTATAGCTGCAGAATTAGACACCATACTACCAATTATATACAAAATTATCTATGGTGGTTTAGCCTTGAAAGACAAGCTTAACAAAATACTGCCTGAGAAATAATGTCACTTTATTCAGTACTTTTGGATTTTTTTTTTTAAAGTTTAACATTGACTTTATGCATGAGCATTCAGGCAAAGTGTGGGTCAGCAATGTAAAGCTTCGCTGGCTGCAGTTTGCGCTATTATTTTCTCATCTCATCACCACTTCTGCCTATTTTTCTCCATTTCATGAGAGTGCAAGCACACACGTATTCTCACCAAAAAACATAGATAACATATTTTACCATGCTGAATCAAGCCAAACTCATGTCAACCATTTGCAGTACTTGCCACTCCTCAGCAGCCTTCCAACTATTTTAGAGCTTGCAGATTGTGAGACTGATGGCTTATTTGATTGATTGGATTTGATTTCATTGATCAGACTGCTTATATTGTTCTCCTTTCATGTATTAATTTACTACATTTAAACAAGCCCTGACTTTAACAAGCTATTGATTTGAGAAGTCTAAACATCAATCCCAAGCTGGGCAGCGCTCTTGGCACATCAACTGCCTGAGGGATCCCAGTGCCATGTGCCCATCTCCAAGCTGAGGAACCATAGGTGAAAAAACAAGTTACACTAAGTGATATTTTGTCGAAAAGGAATGAGGCAGCACGTAAGCAAGGCAGCAAGGGAGCTGCTTGAGGGCCACAGAGAGATGAGCTGCCAGCTCCAGCACACGGAGTGGCCGTGCCGGCGCAGCTACTCCAGCCCACAGCACCAGAAGGACGGGATACAGAACATCCTGGAACCTATCAGGGGGAGAGGCAACACGGCCCCAGGCAAGCCAATTTTTGTGAAGAGCCAGGCAAAGAAGCAGAGCTATTTAATTACTCCTATGCTGGGAAGGGCACAGTGCATTTTGCATGTAATTAGCATTTCTTGTTTTTACAAACTGGAGCTCTTTTGCCTTCAAACCCTGAAGTCTGAACAGATAGAAGTACCTAGTTAGGAGAAAGAAAATAAATGTATCAGCTATTTTTAGGTTAATTTGTTTGATAAACTGTACCTGTAATTTCTGAGATACAGATTCACATTCTGACACTAGCTGTGGTATAATTTCACCCTGCTTTCGGAGCTCCTCCAGTTCCTTTGAAAACAAAAAAAAAAGAAATGAAAAAAATTACAGTAAGCTTCAATTTAAAACATAATGAAAATTTGAGAATATGAAATGACTTTGCATATTTTATTGTATTCTGCACAGTATCTGGATTTAAAATAATCAAAACAGCACGTCAGCATTCCAAAACACATGCTATTTTATATTAGAATAATCTAAATTTTTGCACTATATTTTTGACTATGTACTTTCAAAAAAGACAGTGTAATACATTCTCTAGTATGAATGCTATTAATTATATTAATGAACTCTTAACCTAAAACATACCTATGCAAATAGATATATTCAATAAAAGAGAAATCTGAGGTGCTGTAATGCTACTAGCAATTTATAGATGGTAGCAAAGAGCAAATTAGACATGAATGTGCAATGATACACAGCAGTTAAAAAGACCAATGGAATTATGAGCTGAATATATAGAAGTGCCACTACAGAGCTCAGCAGTAATAGCCTCTCCTGTACCGTACAGCCCTGAACATCACCTCCCAAAATTTGCATTCAGTTCTGGCATCGCTATCAAAATTCAGAGGAACTAGCTGAAAGGAGTTCACAAAAAGAGCAACACAACTTCACAGCGGACCATGTTTCTGATGGAAATTTAAGAGCCCTAAATGTGTTAACGCTGCAAACAAACACCACCAATAAGGATGGTATGGAGAGACTCTAAGATGGCTGGTATATTTTAAAGAAGTATTGTCAGAGGATCTGAAACGAATGTTTGAAGGTCCAAGAGAAATCCTGCCCCTTGATGAGAGTGCAAGATCCTCCTCCAGAACCAACCCATGTAGCCCACATTCTCAAGAATAAACAAGGTTAAGTCTCTCTGCCCTGTATTGATACAGGGCAGCAAAAACAATTCCATTCTGAGGAGCAGATTTCCTGGCTATGAAAACATGACTCCTTCCCTAACAAGGGATCTTACAGCACAATAGCAGTGTAATAGAACATATAATTCAAGCTCCTCCACAGAGCCAGACAACAAATAAATTTTTTTCCTCAGAACTTCCAGATTCTTTTGCTCTAAGTGGACCAATATGCAGCAGCTCCAGTCTTGCTCAAATTTCACAAGAATCTAGTGTACCCTGAAGTGCATTTTTTCCCCCTTCTGAGGTTTGCCAAAGCAACATTGTATCAATAAATTCTATTTTTTGAGAAATTCCATAATTCCTAGACAATTCTAACTGTTTCTGTTGTTTCTTTCCAGTTTTTCAGCATTTGTCTACATTAATGTAAGAGGAAAAATCATGTATTAACATAGATTTTTTTGCAAACTGTATTGTAGAATCTGTTTAATTGATTTAAGAGCAACTATGTCCAGGCAACGTCCCAGCTACTGAAGGGGGAAAAAGGTAACTTGCCCATTATTTTGAGATGTGAGCTCCCATGCTTATATACATGTATATATGTACAGGGGAGCTCACATCTCAAAATATAAATATATATTTTACTCCAGTGCCCTTGGTATGGTTCTGTGATTCATATTGCTTTTCCCAGATAGTTCTGTCCTGACTCCCATGTTTTTAAACCTTTCTCTCCTTGTTTCCCACGTGAACAGTGTATCAGCCCTTCTTCACATGTGGCAACATTCATGAGCAGGCTCCATGCTCGTTTGAATTGCAAACCATGAAAAGGTTACTTATGGGTGGTTTAGACCTAATCAAGAACTTGCTAATGTAAGTATGCAGTTTGAAAACAAGTTAATATATTGTCCAAGCAAGTGGAAGTTAGGCCTGTAATATTCACAAGTCAATTTTCCAGTTGATTTGGTAATCGTAAAAATGTGAATTTCAAGGAAAATGCTAGCTGACAATAAGGGTTATTATACATGCTATTACCACAGAGAGGCTGAGAAGAAAGCATGACATTTTCCTTTGAAATACAGTGCTGAAAATCATATTGTATTTAGAACACTGCATCAAAATCCATCTCCCCAAACTATTTCCTTGTGCCATCTTAAAACCCCTTAACAGCACTGCCTTTAAGAGCACCAGCTGAGATGCTGTAATGGCACCAGGCAAACTTTACTGCACCTGCTGACAACTTTTGCTCTTAAGCCAGCATAGAGCATTTGGTCACTGCAGTGAAGGAAAAAACAAGGATTACATTATTTTCCCCGTTGTTCGGGGACTTCAAGCCATCAACATTACTCTCCTCGGAAAAAATGAACTCTCTGTCTGTCAAAAATGACAACCTGAGGTACTCTAAATGAATGTGAATTTCTCACTCTTGGCATTACTCTTGAGATCACAGCGAGAGCAGTAAGATGGCAAAGCTGAAGACTGTGAAACATCTGGAAAAAGAAAAGGCATTGCTTCACAGATACCAAGTTATTTTGTAAATGATGTCTTTTTAATGACAACTCCTCTCGCTCCTGATGGCTAAGGGAATATAGGACAGACAAAATTCTCATCTCAGGATGCATCTGTCTGGCTTTGGGCAACTTGTTTGACCACACCAATCCCTCTGTGAGGAGGAAAGTGTTAGGTACATAAAACTATCATGTTTGCTAACCCCTGCCAAAATAAAATGTGTGGTCACACAGCGCAGCACATCATGAAATTCAGACATGAACTCCATCAAACTACCGCTAAAGAATTTTACACAGATCATCTAGAAAAGGGCAATGCCTGAGGCACTGGTCTTTCTCTGACTGTAGGTGAGCTATTCCATAAATCTACACACAAAGTCAGAAGCAGACAGACCAACTTAAACTTAAAAATGTATGCCACTTCTGTATTTATTTCACTTACCAGTTCTTTGTCTTGAAGTTCTGTTTCCAGTTCCTGGAGACGTCTGCTCAGCTGTGCATTTCTTTCCTTCTCTTTATTTATTTCATTGCACTGTTCCTCCAGTTCTTCAATCTTTAAGAAATGTCAGACACCAGTTGAAAATTACAATTTTCTGAAAACTCGGGGCAGACCACACCTGATGTAAACGGGCATTGTTCCACAGGGAAGCAAGGACAATTTTAATTTGTTAAGGATCTGTTTCCAAGATTGTATCACTCAGTTCAGTGCATGAAGATTATCACTTCTTTACTTAAAAAGAATCAATTCACACATCCACTAGGAAGCCCAGGGACCCTGTTTACTATCTCTCACACAGTATTTCATATAATTACTCAAGAATGCGCAAAACACCAAGGCGCTAAAATGAGTAACAAACAGAGGCTGGGGATAAAATCTGCACTTCATTTCTACGAAACCAACACAGGATTATAATGGATGGGTTTTCTTAACGCAAGAAGAAATCCCTCTAGCCTTCCCAGCTTTGCCTCCTCAGGGTTTGCTTATTATTTTAGCTGGAATAAGAGGGACACACCATCAATACTTTGCTATAAGAACCAGTTCAGAGTAACATACGCTGCTTTGTTCTCTCGCCCAGGGAGTTGGTTTGCTGATCCCATACCTCCTCTCGCCATCTCCGGACTTGGCTCCCATGAGGTGCACTTCCCACAGGCCAATGGGCCAGCTCATTAACGTATGTATTTTAATTCTCAGCTTCTTGTTGCTTTGGGATTATTACTTTAATCATTTGAAGGTAGAGCAATATGCAAAAAATTCTGACCCAATTAATAAAGGAGAAGGAGCTTCCCAGAGCGCTGCAGTGGTGCATTGCAAGCGCCTAACAAGAAACCTACTTGGGGAAAAGGCTCACAAAAATCTCTGCATAGGAAAAAGCACATTATACAGACAGCGTTGCTGCATGGCCCCAAACAGCCCAAGTCTGGCTAGTCACTGCTACAGGAACCTTGCAGTCAGTTATAGTAAGGCCGTGTTTTGACAGTCTCTTCATCTCTAGGCCACAGCCTTTGAGAAGTGACATATTGCATCAGTTAATGTCAATGAAAACAATTTCCCTGTAACAATACAGAAAAGCAAAAAACTACACAGCAAATCATGCTATTTTCTTATACCGTTCTTATCTTTCACTTCTCTCCTATCCAAAAAAACAGATTGGATACAGAAACCCACATCACCTAACAACCAATATTAATTTGTTAATGTCAAAGTAATATCAGTTAGGCAACGATCTATATTAACCTGTAATACAGCTCTGATTTGATCTCTGAATTATCATCACACCCAAAACACATGCAAATAGAGAATATCTGCTTAAGGAAAGGTTGTTCCATTTGGCATTTGAGTGCTGATAGACAAGCTGGATCACTTCCAACACTGAAACACCTCATTTGCAGCCTACTGACATACAAAAGGTATGAAATTCCTTCCTGTCTTTGAAAGCAAAACAAGCACTAAACAAACAAAACCCCCCACCAGACTCGGACAATTTGATCTCTATACCAAATGTCCCAGTGATCCATATAAATGAACAGGGAAAGGATTCAGCTTCTCCAAAGAAATTTAAGATGAGAGTGAGATTATCACTGCTAGCTGTGCTCATGGAAACCAGGTTCCACTGTATTCAGGCTGGCGCTAACACTGTGGGGTGGTTACCAGCCTTGATAGATAGCACTGTATTATTTTAGTGGCAGTACCAATGAATATTCTGAACTGAGGCTTTGAAAATCTGAATTTATACCTCTCGGTTGTTCTCTCTTGTGGCCCATGCTCGTTCTTGGTATTACACTACTGAGAAAAATCATGCTCAGCAAGGGAGAGGGAAAGGCTTTCAACAATGATTTTTTGCAGATTTCGGGACGTGACGCTCCCAGCATGGGAGCTGGAGGACTGGGTTCTCAGTCCGGCCCTTTGGTCCCTCCTGCTGTTTGCGCTTGCAGGGTTGAGAGCGTAACTCACGTTCTCATTCATCTGTCTACCTGTGGGATTTACTTCTGTTACCGAGTGGCTCCCAGCTTTATTTTATGTGAGTCACCATGCCATAACCATTCCTTCTGCTCATTCATCAACTGGCAATATTTAAATGAGCTTTGAAAGGAGTATGCAATAGTAATCTTTCTTTTAAAACACTTCTGTTTTATCACCCTTGCCAGCAGCCCCTACAGACAGACAAGTCTCCCAGATCAAGAGGCCAGGAGCTCCACGTGATACGGCAGCACGAGTCCTCCTGCTGATCCCCAGCCTTTTGAACTTCCCCGCATGCTGGGAGCACAGGGAAACAACTCTCCCTGTCCACTTTCCTTTCAAAGACAAAGTCTCCTAACACAGAAAAAAGATAAAGCAGCAGAAATCCAAGAGAAAGAATAATGGAAGGAGTAACCAACTCAAAAGAGATGCCTTTCCTGTGTGTACGCTCTGCCTCAGATGAGAGACGGGGAGCACATAACAGGAGTGTTCAAAGTGCTCTTGGGACCATTTTTCCAAGTTCATTTAACACCCTCACTACAGACACATTCTTTCAAGTACACACTTTTGTATCCACATTTTAAAAACCATGGAAATTGAAACTTTGTGGCTGCATCTCAGCATTGGTGCTATTTTTGACTACCATCCTAAAACCACTGCGCTTTGACTTTTTAGTGCTTATTAAGAGGAGAACAGGCCCCAGGCATGAGGGCCCTTTGGCATTCATCTGATTATAGCCAGCACGTCAAGGCTACCTTGTTCCTGAGTTGATCGTTTTCCTCCTTGCATGCCAAGAACTGTTTCTTCCAGTGCTCGATGCTGGCAGCGGACTCCTGGAGTGCCGAGGTCAGCCTGGCATTGCTCTCCCTCAGCGTCTGCAGCTCCGTCTCCCACTTCTTTACATTGGATGAACTGAGAACAACAGGATGCCATTAGGTGGCTTAACCTTTAATCCTACATATTATTATTCTTTACCTGACTACACACTCAACCACCTGTGGTCTGTGCCCAATAATCTGCATACTCCAATGTATGTAATTGCCTCTAGGCACTATCCACTTAAGGAGAACATAAGCCTTAATTTGATTGTCTCTGGCAAAACAAAGGGATCTGTCAACTCCAGCAACAGAGATCTGTGCTCTGGAACAAAAAGTCCAGCTGTTTAAGCGGGGTATAGGGTTAAGCTGGTAAGTGGGACCTCCACCTTTTGCAGACCTGTGTTTTACTCCAGCATTCTTCACTTCTCCCCACCAGAACTGCATAGCTGTTCCTTGACAGACACCAGCTGTATCTCAGTCCTGGATAAGCGGTACCCATACAACAATGCATCTCTGTATGTTTGTAGATGATGCTGGGACCATTCAGAATGAAAGATGCCAGAGGGGTTGACACTACATATATTTTTTCATATAATACATATATTTTTCTATAGTTTATTTTTTCCTTTTTTATGTTCAGTTTTAAACTATAAAAGTGATAGGCAATGCTAAAGAATTGATCAACTCTTTCCGCAAATCTTCAAGCTACAGGATAGAGAAGGAGATTAGAGAGTGAATGGGAGGCTTTGAAACTCCTTATAAACTAGTTGCTACTTGCCTGTGGAGGTGTCTTCAGCAGTAAGAATGATCAAGCATGATTTGAAATAGGTTATGCTATTGAAATTTCAGTAAAGAGAGACGATGTACTTCAAATACAACATATACAACCTTAGAATTGCTCACTGTATAATGCTGCTTATGTTGCTGCTGCCTTAATTTTTAAATAGCTTTTTAAGAGCAGCTTAATGCTGATACTTTTTTTTTTTCTATTCACAGATATATTTACACACAAGAGGCAGACAAGGCAAGTAAGATCCTGGAAAAGGAATTATGGTATTTTAATGTCATGACTTCACACATTTCAATTGCTGTAGTTTCACTATGGCTACAAATTATTCTTCCCAGCATTTTCAAATAATTTATCAAAGCAAATAGCACAAAACACAACTTCAAGGGACATTGTCCACAGCTTTAGAAATATCCCCTGAAGACTTAAAAAACACAGTAAAGATAGATTTTTCACTTCACCTTTTAACAGTTGAGTTCATTCTCTTTTGTAATTTTAAATATCCCTATCTCTTTTCATAGAAGAAGTAAACCTAGCAAGCTCAAAGAGGAAGGGAAGACTGGTTTCAAACATTATCAGGAGCAATTCCTCCCTCATGGCCTAGATGTTATTTCTGTAGCTGTATGCTCTCCCATATGAAGGAGGCTATATGAGCTGGCGTCACCGGAGTAAAAGAGATCTTATCTCATCATGGACTAAATCAGGAAAACACTAATTGGTAAATATCTCCCAACTGGATACGAGGAGGTACTTACTAAAATCTGCTCATTCACTCATTCTGCTGAATCATTTTAAGTTTACGCAATTACATTTCAATTGCAGCAAACTATTTCAATGCAATTTAGGTATTAAAAGAAATTCACCTTTGGGCTAGAGCAATTTTTAATTTATCATTCTCAGATTTCAGATGTGCATCAGCAGGACCGCCATGTGATGCCTTCTCGTCATCTGTCCCATTCACACTGGATGCGCGAGTGGAAGATGGTGTTTCGCGCCCGGATTCCTGCCGCACAACACACAAGTTAACACGAGCCTTCTTTCAGCCTCCCACATCTCCCTCAAAACAGCCTGCATTGCTTTGAACCAAATGCAGCACAACTGCTAGGAAAACTCTGTAAGTTGTAATGGTTACATATAACAGGATCGAAGTAGGCTTTCCTTCTTTTCAGCCAAAATGTGGTCCTATCTGTACCTTCAGATCAATTTGCTGGTGAAAATACGTACAAACATGCAGGGCAGATAACATATGCTCAGTTGGACATTCACACTTTATAAGAACATGACGATTACGTACACTGTGATAACTTCACTAAGCCTAGAGCCATCACGTGACTTTTTGAGGCCACAGACCCACACAGACCCACAATGCCAATTCCTTCCAGAAAATAAAGGCTACATGGCCACGTGCTCTCTTGGATACAATAGTGGTTACAAACACACAACCTTTATGTCTTGAGTGCAAAGCCAGTCTCCTTAAAAAGAATGAAAAAAAATGGCAATGATATGCAAAACAGAAGTTTAAAATGTTCAAGACACTAAATAATGTTTTTAATTGAAAAGGCTTGTGTTTTCTAAAGGGTTTTTTGTTTGTCTGGTTTTTAAGATAATGAAACAATAAAGCACACCTGGAAGCACACAAATTCCAAACAAATAAAAACAAAAGATACTGCTATTTCAAGGGGTTATATTCATGCATTGCCCGGTGCTGATCACTAACACAAAACAAAGCAAATCATAGGGGCCATGACCAAAGTCTTAAGAAAAGGAAAAAGGAGGATCCAAAGTCAGCCTCTCAGACCTGTATTTGTGAAATTCATGAAGTAGGTTAGTTATCTGCAAGGTTAAGCATTCTGCAACTTTTATTGTATTTTTCTGATCATGCAACTGCCTTTCTCCTGAACAAAATCTAACTTTCCTCCAAATACTAGCACAAGCCAAGAACTTCCACTAAACAAGGGTTCATTCTTAGCTAATGCAGTGCTTATGAAATCACAGTAAAATGATTATAGGACTGTGACAACACTCAGTTTCCTCAATTTGTAACAAAAATAGTTCTCACTGGACACAGAGGCAGTTTGCTATAGTTAAGTGTACTGTCTAGAAAGGCATATTATACAAATGTGCAACATAAGCTTCTTCCAACCATTTGCTAAAGTACTGCCTCTGTTTCTACATGACAACTTTCAATTCATCACATTTAGGTAATGAACTACACTATGACCACAAAATGTGTTTGCAATGTATTGTATGTATTTGCAAACTGAACTCCTACAAAAGTAGATTAGACAAGTGAAAAAAGGAAATACCTCAATATATCTTATTGATTGTCTGCTGAAGCACTATACTGTGATTTACTTTCCAGTGATCCGGACTACATGTAACAGTATAAATCAAAGGATATATAGCTTTCCCTGTTATTAAACAAGTCATAACAGCTCAATAACTGCTGAAAAAAGTATGTTGAAATGAAGGCAAAGAGCATGGATGGATGAAAAATATTCCTCTGACAATGTTAATGCCCATCAGCTGACAATTACCTTTGGCCATCTTCATCTTCTATACTTTAAGTTTGCTGCCAGAAGCTGGTACAGTCCGTTAGAAAATTTTGCTTTAAATCATTTATCCTGTATGCATATAGGTATTAAGATAAATTACAAACCTGGGAATGATTGCTTGAGGTTTCAATTTTCTCTTGAGATCTGTCTCTTGCAAGTTTGGCAGCCTCTTTTACTTCTTGGAATTTTTCTGCAAACTGTAAAACGCATGAAAGATATTTATTAAAATAATATGTGACTTACTAATTCTATTCAGATTACTATCTTTACATGGTATATAGAAGTCTAAAAGTACACAACCAATTTTGATCATTTTAAATTGTTGGCATGAAAAAGTATTTTAATTCTTTCATCAATTTTGCACTAAATTCAGGGCAGGTGCCTCCAAAAGGAATGGCAGTATTGCTTCTAGAAGAGGCAGGGCATCTCCACAGTTCTGGGTGATCTTAGTAAAAACCCATGGAGAAAAAGGAGCTATTAGTGCCTCCTGGTTTGATTTCTTCTTGTTTATTTTCTCCTCCTCATCTGTTTCACTCGGTGTTGATAGTCTATTAAAGTTTAAAGTACAAAAGAGGTAGGTTTAGATAAAAACGATCAAATGGCTTCTGTTCTTAAGAGTAAGTTGAACTAAATAATGCAAATGAGTTCATGAGATACCCGCAGGACTGCAAGCAAGGCTTTGCTGAGAACAGAAAAAGCTGGGTCTGAACAAGCCCAGGGCCCATATGTAAACCTGGCACTTTTTGGTCTAATTTTCTTATCACTGGCAAAAATAAAGGCAGAATACTTCAGGAAGAGAGAAGGCTTGAATGCTTCCTGCAAGAGGGTTATGTCAAATTGGGGTAGGCAGGGGAAAGTAAAGACAAAGATGAAAACTAATTATCTGATGTTTACAAATCGCTGTAGGGCATCTGCTCCCAAGCCAGTCTGGCACTTTCGAAACGCTAGTATCATCCAAGTCGTTGGGTGTTGCAGGGCTTGCACCACAAGCAAAGTTTTAAAAGGAGGACTGCAAAGATGAACGAAAAGTCAGAAAGAAAAACCCTAAGGAGTGTCCAGTATAAGAATGGGTAACTTCCTCTTTTTGCCAAAGCAGCTCAGTCTTACTTGCCTATAATTTGGAGAAACTTGAAACACTAGAAAGGAAAGTCACATTAAAAGTTCATATAAATAGATCTCTTTCATTTCACACTTCCTGAATAAAAAGGATTTCCATTATATACTCCAATAATTCAGATCACTTATAACAAAGTTGTAAATAACAGTGGGGGGGAGGGGGGAATCACACTTTATAGTAAAGGAGTGGGAAGAATCATTATCCAGTTGCTAATCTTATTTTCTCTGTTTTAGATTTATGGCTAAAATTTAGCATGCTTACTCTCAGTAAAATACTAGGACTATAAAGACTGATAAAACTAACATTCTCCCACTGTTCCAAGAGAAATTTGCATACGTATGCGGAGGTGCTTGTATTCTTTACAAACACACGGAACGGAGATCACCAACAAATACCTATATATCATTCTTAAATTCCACTGGGCGCGCATTCGCACACACTCGCACATTCGCAAAGCCAAGTGAAATTTCAAGTGTTCCTTGCGGAGAGCCGGGGCCTCCAGTCTGTGATAATGCTTATGAATGAGGATTGAGCTCTCGAATCCAGCTGCCTTCTACGCAACAGCCGAAATTGCATATGCAAAGTATTTGCTATCTATCGGGATGTGCAGTCAGCACACAAGTGATTTGATTATCTTTGTAGCACCATAAAGATCATTAGGAACAACTTCATTACCTTTTGGACTTGAGTGATTTAACTCAACTTTTATGTAAAATATATCTTCTGGTGTAACACAACATCTATAATAAACTGATTATTCCTAAAATACTGTGTCAACAGCAAGCTCTATGCTTGGATTTTTTGCAGCTGGTTAAAGGGCTATTTTGAGTCATTCTTTTACAATAAATCTTTATGGGCAAGCATGAAAAATTCATGAGGGTTCTTCATGGGCTATATGAAATATGAAAAGACAAAAAGAATTGGAAGTCATCTATCAAATTTGATTTTTGCAACTATCTTCATAAAACACACAGGACTGCTCTGAAAAATAATGTGAGCTGAGAAGAAAAGGACATTTTCCATCATAAAAATGGTATATAACTAAACAAAGCTTATCTTTAATACAAAACTGATAATGATCTCATTTCACACCAGATTTTATTCAGACCCACAGTTTACCAACACATTCATTTAATACATTTGCTTTTAGAAATAAGTACCAGCAAGTGATTTTTCCACCACCTTAGAGACAGATATTCAGCTTTAAGAGCCAAAATTAATTCTTACTATGGTTACAAACGTAAAGACTCCTGTAACAGAAACTGCAGTGAAAGAAAGACTGTCTCTATTTGTTGTTTACTCCATACATTCAGAAATAGTTCATAAAGACTTCTGCTGTTTCTTCTTTATTATTCTTAGCTAATTAATACCTGCTAGATTTTACTAACAGTCTATTTCTGAAAGCTACAGAGGTTCACTTGGCTTGTTATGAAATTAAAGCCTTTCACTTGATTATTCTTCCGAGTGCAGAATCACGATGGTGACAGCCTAAACTTCATAGCATCGCCCAGGCTAATTGCTACAGCAACAGACACGGCAGTTCTGATGGCACCGAGATCCTACTGCCGCTGGCGATGGAGATGGCACAGCCACAGGGTCTAACCGCTGGCCGAAAGCACAGAGACACTTTCTTGCCACTAGCTGACTATATTATGCCCTGAATACAAGCAAATGACAAATAATTAATATTGAAAAAATCAGGTGCCATCTCCAAGATCCGAGTTGGCTTTACACTATCAAACCATTACAACAATAGTGAGTGCTTTTTAAATGTGAAATTCCTAGTTAAAAAGTGAAGTAGTCTTCATTTAGTAAAGGAAAACATAGTGAATGTGGTTTCAAGGGATATTAGTGCGTGTAAAAATCTGAAACCAACTAAAAAATCATCATGTTCTTTCTCCTTACCCTCTTTACTCCCTTCCTCTTCCCTTTCCTCCTCATCTTTGTCCGTGGGCAGACAGAGCTACCCAAAACTAGCAGACTAAACACTGCTGCCACACGAGCCCCAGCTTCGACAGCCAGTCATGGACTATGTAGTGTGTTTTCCAATGCCCTGGGAAGCCGCGAGGCCAAGCTGCAGTATATATGAAATGTGTGGCGCTCAAGGCTTGGGAAGCTCTTTCAGTCTAAGGATGCTGCCGCATGCAAACACTGCATTTGATTATGAACCTTAGCCAGTGAAATTTAAAGGGGAAACAAAGATGCTGTCGTATATTGCACAAATTATTTAAAGGCTGTTCAAATCTGGAGACAGCTTGTCATCCAGAAAAATATATACATTTAAGCAGACGTTCTTAACATTTTATACATTAAGAAGCATTATTTTCTATGTGTAAGTTTTAAGCCCCTGATCTGGCATTATATTTTATTTCTCCTACTGACAAACCGTGCCAGTGTCAGACACATGAAGCAGCTGCTCCCACCAAAAGCAGGCTCATAAATATTCCATCGCCCTCTCCCTGTGCAGGAAGGCCAAGGCCAGGCAACGCAACGGTCACAGCTTGAGCGCGCCGCAGTCCCCTGGCTCGCGGCCCACGTGTGGCTGTTGCAGGGTCCCCTCGGGCCTGCAGGCAGGTCGGTGGCGGACAAGACTACTGACTGCAAAAAGCGGCTGGTAATTTGCACGAGCATAACTGAGCCGCTGACAGCAAAGTCCATCAGACAGACGGGCCGTGCTGCTTCGGTTTAATGCTGGGCAGGTAGCGCACATGTCATAGGCACACGCATAAATCGAAATTAAAGGTCCAGCGCTTCCCATATGCTGGATGCAGTTGCTTTGTGATGTGCAAAGCCTGTTTAAAGAAACTAAGAAACCTGCAGGAAGCTACATTTCCCGAGTTTCTCACTTGTATAAATCGACATCCCTATGCCCTCGCCTACCTGCTGCTCCTGCGATTGCCGTGTCTGTGTCAAAGCATCCCGAATGACAGCAGAAATTTTAGTTAACAGCTTCCTGTGCAAAACACATCACTACTTTCACAGCATCAGCCCAGACACACCAGTAACTGTTTGGATTTGCCTGTAGCAATGTGTGAATAATGTCTGGAGACCTTTCTGACATGGGGGTGGGAAGGAGGGGACAGCGAGTCCTGGGGAAAGGAACAAGGATTCTGATGAGGACACTAATTTTAAGCACTGGGATATTCCCAATCAATGTGAATGGTAATTAGGTCACTGAATGCAGTTTTCATTAATGGCTCATGTTTAATTTGAACTGCTTGTCCCTATAGGTATGGATTAATGCCTAAATATTTCAAGAGAAGCAAAGTATTAGAAAGACATAAAACCTTTTATTAGGTCAACCAATATTCTTAAAAATGCACAGGTTTTTAGGTGTGCTAACCTCTTCTCATGTCTCATTATTATTCACCATTTTCCACAGACATTTTTCAGATTTTTTTTAAGCCAAGACTTTAGGTTTAGAGGAGTTTTAGTGTGTCCTCCCAATTCCTGATTAAAAGTTTCAATTATTTCCAGTAAAGCCAGCAAGCTTTTATTTATATCTTTTATAAAAGCGTAATGACATCAGCATAAAGTGAAACTTGATTTTACTATTCCCAGTACACTCATACTTCTGTAGTCTCTTCATCATCCCTGATCTTTTGTACTAACGGTTCAATAATTAAACTGAGAAGCATGGATGATAAGGGATATCTTTGTCCCATCCCTTTGAATAGTAGTAATAACTCAGGTTTTCTAACATTTTCTAGATAGACAACTGTTAGATTTTTTTAAAATTATTATGTTGATCCATTTCTCAAAAGTGCCCCTTAAACCATATTTCTCCAGCATTCAGACCAGAAACAGGCTTTCTGCTGACTTTGAAAGCTCTTTTTGCATCCGTAAGTAAGAAGGCTGTATGAGGCAATAGGCTCCATCTACACTTAGCAGACACTGCAGTGCAAACACATCTGCAAGCAGGTCTGGAGGACAGAACAGCTGGCAGAGGACCCCGCACCAACACGATGTGGGTTTCACTATGGGTTTACTTCAGATTGGCACCAGTCTGGCCACAGAAACACTAAAGAGCTGCTGCAGGGCTTTCCGAGACCAGCATTAAGTTTATTTTAAGTATGTGTTTGGACAGTTTTGGAGACGATGGTAAAATCTCTCTGATTAGAAGGCAAGGACCTCCAAACTAACATCGTGCCTGGCTGCCCCGTGCTCTGCTCCGCACCACACGGCTCCACACGGTGCATATTTAGTCCCCTCCAGGACCAGGTACATGGAGTCACCTCTCATACTGAAGAGGAGTGATTTGTGTGGTCCAAGATTGAAAAAATCCTATCCTAAGGTGCTAATTCTTTCATTTGGTGTCCAAATGTTACATTGCAGCATGCTTACCTGTTACTCAAAACAAACTGTATTCCCCTCCGTCCATTTTTATCCTCCCATATTCCCAGACTACTCACTCAGTTGTTATAAACACCCCCTCTCACGGGAGTGAAGAATGTGCACATGTGAAATGAGCAGTCCTCTACATTTGATTAAATCTAAGTATCATAAAGCGTTACCATCACTAGGGTCTCATTTTTAAAATAACCATTTTGCGTGTGCTTGATTGGGTGACCTTAACATCCCAGGACACCAGATTATTGCCACGGCACCTCTATGGACATTCCAAGTCCAAAAATAATTCTACACAAGAAGTGAAATATGCTTTGCATTAAGAAATACTTGTAAAAAATGCAGCTTTTTAGAAAATGCGGTTCATACAACGTGTAATTCAATTGATGGAAAGGTCTTCCTTTAATTGCAATGGTCTGCCTTTGCTATTTTAGCCACTACAAGAAACTTCTTGTTCTCCTGATTCCTTTCAAATCAAAGCATGCAAGAAGAGAGCAACACAAGAGATTGTGTACCACGTCCAAGGACACAATGTTTAGTTAACTGATAAAACCTGGTGCCAAGTAGCCATGCTTAAAGTGTCAACTATGTGTCAGATAAGCAGTGCTTTTTACTGCATGAACAAACCTCTGAACTGCTTGATGAGCATTTGGCAAGACTACCACTCTAAAGACAGTGAATGTATTCTGAACTGCTGGTTATTCATTACATGAGGTAGCTCTAGACTTCACGAGCCTGACACCATAGCAAGTTCCTGCTGAAAGGAAAGAGTTGCATTACTACCAAAAGCATATTTGGGATGCTGTTCAAAGGGATGCTGGCTCTGACAGCAAACTTGGCTCTTCCTGGCTCCTCCTTCCCACCTCCCTGTCATGAGTCACCATCATCTGTTCAGTTCAGTGACAAAACAGCATTGGGTCTGTGCTGCAAATGAGGTTACTGAACTGAAATGCCAAAGTAGTAGTAGTATTTTAACCCAGATCAGTTTATCAATGCTACCGAGAGAGTGGCCCTACAAACAGTTGTATCGGCACAGCTGAGGAAGACAGCAAACTGCAAAATGAAGGCAAAAACAAACAATGGGGGCTGAATACTCATTAGCTGGTTTAGTGATCAACAGCAGCAACTCAACAAAATACAAACTTTTGAAGCTGGGACAGCAATGCTCTTCTAATCTCAAAATGGCAGGCCTATGTTCCTTGAGCTCTTATGATTCTTGAAAGTAGACACCACCTTAATACTTGAATATCGGAAACTAGGGATTCAGTTCATGCTAACCCCATGCTCCCACACAGGACACTAAGTCAAAGCCTTGTGTAATCCACAGTAATGCAATCCTGTGTGATGGCAGAAGTCTGTTCAATAGGAATCACTGCCAAAACAAAGATACCGCACAGAACTGAAGCTGGAGGTGCCCAGGCAGCCTGAATGCTGACAGTTCCTGGTATATTAGGGATTCACTTTGCTTTGTTTTTAGCGCCACTTTCATCTGAAATTACCACATAGGCAGGGGGGAATAGTGAAAAAAACTATAAAGTTCAGACTTTTTCTGGAAACGTCTGAAAACACAAATGCTTTCAGCCAACCTGCGCAAGATACCATCAAGATCACTTCACCATAACCATCATCAGTGATCAAATTTGATTTACCGTTTTGACCGCAAAGTTTACAATACTGCCTGTTTCTATATATATACAGATACTAGATAATTACAGAAAGTGGTCAACCTGCACTGACTAAAATGAAAAGGACTTGCAGAAATATTCAATTTAGAAGAGATTCCTATCAGATGGGCATGTACAGTTCCTAATTCTTAAGAAACAAGACAGCCTTTTCAGAAGTAAAGTGAGCCCAGTTACCTTTGTCAGCTGCTGTTCAGAAGAAAAGCCCAAACCAAATACAGTGTTTGCTCTGCTGTCCGCCCACTGGCCAAATTTCTGCGATGTTTTAGTAAAGGTCATATTAGGTGTGATTGTGCTGTTTATGATCACCTGTTTAAAAACAAATCAAAAAAGAATTAAAAAGTAGAAGTCACACTGGAAATGCATAGCCTAGCAACAATATAATTCAGAGCAATTAGCAATCTAAATTTGGAAATTGCTGTATTTATGAAGAATTCTTCCCCCTTATGAAACAGTTTCATAGTTCATTTCGATTCAGGAATTTCTAAACTTTGTCTTCTTTTTCCAAAGTACTATCATGGTCCTGCAGTTAAACACCGCTGCAGGAACTTCACTGAAATGGCAACTCAAAAAAATAGCAGGGACACAAGCCATATTTGGCCTCGGCCTGCCACAGAATAGGATGCCTGAGACACATCAGACCGGGGGAAAAAAATACTCACAATATCAGAGGAATGGGATAGCTTATTTAATAGTGAGGTTAACTTGTGAGGGTGGTAAAGGACATCACTAGCAATGTATAGGTAGTATCAAACGTGGGCTTCTTCAGGATAAAAATTCTGCTGCTTTTACACAGGTTAGCTAATACCTATTTCACTACTAGTAGCCTCGAAAGCAACAGTGGTTCGTCTAATTAAAGTAACAGCCAAGAAGAGGAAGGCTGTTGGGAGGAGGTCCCTGAGGAGCTTAGTGGAACAAGCATAAACTGTAATCCTACAAAAAGGAGTGAGATATGTCAGTTCATTATCAAAAATCTTAGCTCTCTTTTCAAGATACATGATTGTATGAGTCTAGAGACTCTTTCCCTTGGAAATGAATTCCTGCACAATGTTCTTTCTGCCAAAAGAATAGGAGCTTTCTTTAGTAATGCATACCATCATTTCCAATATGCAAATTATGCAGTAATTAAGCCAAATCTGTGGGACAGTTTAATTAACATGATCAGGAAGTATCCTGGCAACGTCATTTACTATGTATTCCAAGCAGTTTTTTCCTAGGCTATCATTTACATTTAGCAAAAAGTGTGAATTAAATTTACCAGAGAAAGATCCTTATTTGCCTCCTTCCCCCTCCCTGACTTCTAGCCTTTCTGCTGATACTTTTATTTTCTTTATTACAAATTGTTCAGCTTCAGTGGTTCTCTCTTTTTACATCATCACTTCCAAATAAACACACAATTTCCTGCAATTTGCCTTGGCATGGTTTTTGCATCCCCTTATAGCATGCAAAATTAATTGATTCTGAAGGAGTCTGCAAACATTCCCTCTGAAAGTTTTACCAAAAGGATCAAAACAGACTAGGTGGATGACAGTCATAAAGCTGTTTTCTGTATGGAAAGAATCAGGATAGTAATGGGTGAGAGGTGATATCTCAACCGGAGCGGCCGACACGGGGTATATAAATGCGCTCCCAGAGTGGGAACATTTTTGCAAGGCTGGCTCATAGGTGGAGGCATAAATAGAGCTGCCCAGACCCACTCTCCTGTAGGCGAGTCACACAGCGGAAATGCAGCCCATGTAAAATCTTCCACCCGAAAGGAATCAAAACCTAAGTGCAATTTCAGATATTTAAACTACAGGAAAATTAACACCTTCAAAGAGTCCACGTATAGTTCTGACAATTCAAAGGGAGCATGACATGAGAATTGTATGATACAACTGAGTCACAAGAAAGGGAGGAAAAGGTACTCATAATAATTGGGATGTTTTCCAAAAACTTTAAGGAAAGTGCTATATGTACATTCCTGCTTTAAAAATCTTACACCAGACACAGGAACTACTTAAAAATATTTAACTTGTCAAGTTAAAGAGTTTATTTTAGAAGTTCTGAAATACCCTGAAATTTCGACTAAAAGTATTACTTCAGTCCTACTGCACATATCAAATTAGATATCTGTGCAGTAAAACCAATAAAGTGACCCCTTTTACTGAAAGGCAAAAGCCTTATTCACTGGAAGCAGGCAATGAGAACAATAAATTTTTTCCATACCTCCTACAATAGTCATTTACTCTATATATGTATATACATATACATACACACACACACACACACACATATACATATATACATATAAAACACACCAAAGAGATTTTTTACACCACAGTCCAATAATACGAAACAAGGGATAAAGGAATAATAAAGTCTACAAATTGTAAACCAAGAGACATCTTATTTAGCAATGAAACTAAGGTTAGCTTAGCACCTTAGAGATTAATTTTTTCTCCAGGCAGAGCCGCATCCCAGAAAAGGTTGTGGTTAGGTGATCAGACACCTTCAAGAAATTGACAGTTCATCTGTTAAATTTATAATAAGCTGCAATTAGTGAAACTGCCTGGAAACCGGCTCTGCCTTTTTTCCAACCCCCCCGCCCCCCGCCAGTCAAGCACTTCAGAAATCCTGCGCTCCTGCGGACAAGCGGAAATCGCGGTGAAAGCGAAGAGATTAAACCAGAGCTGCGTGGAAATGGCTCGGAGTAGCTGGCCCCTGGCGGGGATATTGTGCTGCCCCTGTCTCCCCTCTTCATCCTCACCCTGGCAGCTCTCAGACGAGCAGCAAGACGCTGTTACACTACATTTCAGGAGTATTTAGCCTGCAGGTTCACCTAACCTGTAAATCCAGTAACCTCCTATGAACAGAGATGCTACTTTCTCCAGGGAATGTAGGAAGGGAGCACGGGCTGTTAAAAAAGCATTGAAAAAAAGGAGACAGCTGGCATTATTATTTCAGAGAATCATAAAAAGCGGGGCTTGGAAGGGGCCCTGGCAGGTAATCAGGTCCATCCCCTGGCCCAAAGCGGGACCAACCACGGCTACGTTAAACTGAAGGAAACTACCGCTGGCAACGTCTTCCTCTCCCTGCCGCGACACCTCTCGCCCGGGGAGAAAGCAGGGGACGCATTCGTGACCACTGCAACAGGGACGTTCGGCCAAACTGGGAAAACTCTCTTTTTTGGTGAAAGAAAGAGACAGAATTTTCGAGTTTCAAAGGAAGGACAAAGCCGAGAGAAACAGCACAAAAGGGGAAAGTCACTGATTTAAAAGCTGTTCCCGACACAATGAACCGGTGGGCTCTTCTCCATCCCTAACTTGAACCTATTAGTCTAACCCTGTAAAAAAAGGCGACCCACCAATTCAAATGGGCTCTTATAAAATAACTTTGCATTTGGTCCTCATTCATGTGACACACATACGAGGGAATTCCAGCTGCCTCAGAAAACTGAATAAACTCATGGACTTTTATCCAGGATTAATGGATTCAAAAGCCGAACAACTCTCTAATCAAATGTGATCAGTCTCTGAAGTGGTTAAAGAGTTCTCCCTAAAGACAAAGGCAAAGATGAGCCATAATGTAATAAGCACCTTACAGAATAATAAACTCATTCATCATACTGACTGAGCTGAGTTGTCTACATGTGGTTAAAAAAAAAATCTGCCTTTGCTCTCATCTACATGCAAGTAGAGATGCATGTATCAGATGGTGAACATTCCCGATACGTCTGCACAAGCCAAACAAAATCTCATACTAATTTTACTTGCTTTGGGGGAGAAAAAACCCTGATAGATATAAACTTTCATTTAAAGATGACACAGAAGAATTTTCACAGTACGAGGTAAGGCTACATCAACCAGAAATGACTCTAGACATTTAAAAAACACACCAGGTATATTCATCAGATAAAAATGGATGTGAATAAGCTGGCATACAACATTTATACAGCATAACACACCCCTCTCGCTGCCTTCCCACGGAGAGAAACTGCCATATAAATCAAGCAGAGAGGTCACAAGGAAGCCTAAGTGTGTAGAAGAAAAAAATGTACTAGCAGCTCATGCTGCTCATTATACATGAGCACTGTACATATATACAGCCAGCTTTTATTTCAGGGGATGCTAGTGTCAAAGGACTGCCAGTATTTACAGGGTTCCCCTTCCCAAGCCCCTGCCTCGCAGGTATGTATTACAACATCGCACTAAGGGAGAGAAACTCATCCTACCTCCTGAAAATACATTTTCTCAAGTGACCATTTTATTAACTGAAGGTGGATATGAATGTTAGCCGGCTGGCAGGACAGACGGACCGGAGCTGGAGGAGCCCGCTGGGGTTTCGCCAGCTTGGCTCGGAGCAGATGCCCTGGCAGCGCTGGCCGCGGCTTGCCAGAGCAACAGGAGGGACGAGCAGAGACGAGAGCAACTCGGCTCCGAGAGGAGGAGAAAAACGGTCACAGCGGGCGCTTGGCAGACCCAGCGGCACGCTCCGGAGCAGGGCAAAGGAGCGAGCGGGAACGGGTCAGAGCAGTTCCTCTGATGAGATAGCCAAACAGGGGATGAGTCAACTCACCCAGACCTATTCTTATTCCAGGACAAGTGTGCCAAATTAGGAATTATTCTGGAATTTCCCCTTTAAATCACCTATTATTCTGGAGTAATTTCCTCTCTAGAAAAGCCCTAAGGCATCAAGCCATAGTATCTACTCATTAAGTAGTCACTACATCAGCTAGCGAGCAAAAACCTCCCCATTTCATTTTCACACCTCTGACTATGTGCTTTCCACTTTGCAGCCCCTAGTGAAATGTAATTTCCCCAACCCACCAGGCTGCTAATCTTCAATAAAGACATATCTCAGTCTAAAAACAGAACTGAGAAAGGAGGAAGCTGCCAATCCTCTGGCCACAGCTATCACAGGCTCAGCAGGTTCTTCCAGCTCATCAAGTAAATGCAAACCAGAAATGCTTGCAGCACCGGATATGAAGATGAGGAGGCAGGGGTGGATTTGCAGAGAAATTCTCCCTCTGTCCCAAATGTTCAGCAACTCCCTCGTGGGACACACCTAGCCACATTTCCATGATTTGTGCTATCCTCTGCTATCTACCATCCTTTGCATTTCTGCTGACAGCTTCAAGACTTGCATGTAATGTCTGCTCACCAATAAATTACTGGTCTAAGGAAAAAGAAGCTGGACATCACACAGGAGATATTATAAAATAAATTTATGCACAAAACATGGCAAATTGTTTCATGATGAAGGTGCTAAACTCTACATGTTGTCTCTTTTCAACTAAAACCAGAAAGCCACTGCGACCTGCAGTCTTTTCTGGCACCTGGATATTGGATTGCATCAACACTTTACCTGTAACCCTGTGATGCTAGATTTCCTCCTTTCTAATCTTACACAGCCAGCATGCACACACACTGTTAATCAAGACAACGTTATTTAAAAGAAAAAAAGAGAGAGAGAGAGCGTGTGTGTGTGTGCGTGTGTGCGCGCATGCGTGCGTGTGTGTGCGCGTGTCCGTGCGTGTGCCTGACCCTTTCTGTGGCCACCTTCCAAAGTGAATCAGGAGTAGCACAAAGACAAGCTCACAGCAACGTAAGAACTTACAGATGAAAGAAGGAACAGCCTTTGGCCAAAACAGTGAACCTGTAATACAGGAGGATTAAAGACAGCTGTTTTGCAAATCAGGGCCAGCAGATGGGATCAAATCTTTCTCCCCACCCTTTTCATTAAGTCTTTGTAGAAGGTTCTTCAAAAAAAACCACAAAAAACAAAAAACAAAACACAATCGCAAAATTCCCTGTGGCCTGGGAAAAAGAAAGCAGCAATTGCACTTGTTTTAGTCTTGGTTCATCAGCAACACTTGACACAAGTGGTGCTCTACTTTGGACAGGCTGAGGGTATGGATTAATTTGAGTAGAAACACTGTAACCACATGTTAAAAAAGGGCATTTAATTTCTCAGTTTTGGTGTTCCTCCTTGCTGCTCTCCATCACTTGTGCATAACTGGAGGGCTCAAAAGGCAGAAAAGACATGTGGTGACAGGACAACATCTGCCACCAGACTCCTGCTCCAGGTACCGATCATTTCAGCCCTACGTAGCTAGCAAGCCTGGTCAGTCACTTATTTTCAAGAATTTCTGTTCTCCACAGTTAATCAGGAGGTTAGCTATTTCACCCATCCATGGATTTCAAAAGCATCCGTAACTACATAATTTATTTCTGCTACACGAAGGAGTGGAAGGAAGGGGAACTATAATGACTCATATGCACTGTGCGTAGACACTAGGACTCCTTGGAAGCCAAAGAGGACTTGCTGCAATCCAAACCGTTTGCTTCTCAGCCTGAACTCATCCCACAGAGACGCAACCACCTTCCACGGATAGACTGTCTTGCATGAGGCTGCTGCTTGCTCTGTGGGGAAAAGGGCCATTTCTACAATTGTACATACTTTTTCTTCCTAGAGATCCACCTTACACCCACCCAGCATAATTCAATGAATGATGTGGTTCATTTTTAAACCCACATTCCAATAAATCAAACAAAAACCTTTATGCCTTACATTTCAAAGTGGCTCTTAACCTCTTTTATTAAGACAGATGTAAAAATAGACACCCCCCCAATGAAAAGACTAATAACAGTTTTTCCCCTGGTAAAATATTTCTGTTATAAAGTCCTCATTGAGAACCTGTCTAAAAGCAACAAAAGTGGGTTCATGATTATGTGAATTCTATTAAGTAAATCTCTTGCTACACCTACTCCATTGTACTCTTTTTCTTCCCAAGGTAATTAACATCTCTGCAGAGTTGGTTTCCCACCTCCTCCACCCAGTCTAAATCTCTAAAATCTCCTATTTTTGCTTTGACATCTGACTAGAATTTTTTCCTTTTAGGCACAGCACACACATCCAACCACCCACACGATTCAAAGCACCGGCAGCTGTTTCATGAAGGAAATCTACAGTGAGGAATTTCAAGCCCTCTATACTGGAAAAAATTCTTGCCCAGGAATTTCACGCAACATTTCATAAAATATATAAACCAATATATTTGTGTATTATTTAAAATTAGAAATCTTTTTTCTCATGTTTTCCTAGGCAGGGGCAAGAATACAGTAGAGCCATTTTTTTCCTGGTGACTAAAAATGAGGTGGGGGAGAAGGTTGCATTTTCTTGCAATGAGATACAATAAAAACAACACATAGTTATACCACATTCATGCTTTGGAGTATTTAATAAAAGTACATTGTCTTTTCTGTAGTCTTATAATTTAACTGAGCCCCTATAGGAAGCATTTAACCACTGATCATTTCTACATCCCTAAAGCTCTGTCCCAACAGCCTCATGCACCTACCTCACTTCAGCATGAAGGCCCCCGTGCAGAGGTCAGAAATGACTTGTCCCAAGATCCCAGCTTGTCCCAGCATATGCACATCACAACCAGAACGAGCTAAACCAGGAATGGATAAGCAATACCACCTAAAGACAAGGTTGAGATGATGTCTGTGAAGCAGGAACCAGCAGAGTGAAGCAGGGACATAGGAAATGAGCATTTCTCTGGGGACAGGATGACAAGACCGTGGCAGTGTTGTCCACTGCCACTGCTTAGAAACCTTAGACTCAACATGGGCAGTGTGGGAGGACAGCGAGCCCACAGCAGTGGACTTCATCTTTGTGGCTTTCTTCCCAAACACTTGTTAGGATTCAGGGCCCACCCTGGCACCCTAAAGCACTTTTTCTGACATTGAAAGATGATTTGGCTTGAAAAGGTCCAGGTTGGGCTGAGTCCTGAACACTGCATGAAATACAAGACTGGCGTTCAAACTATCCTTTCATGCCTCCGTTTCCTTCTGCCTTAAGCATCACTAAAGATCCCTCTACCCCAGTAAAACAACGTACCCCCACATTGCTGACAACACTCGCCTTCTCGCTGGCCTTACTCTCAGTTGCCATGGTGGGGGTAATGCTAGGCATGACCACATCTCCCTTCTCGCTCATCAGACCAAGATGGGAGAAGCTATGATGAAGACATTTGGTGTTCACACATTGAGTGAGCAGTCAGCAATGAGATAGCTTATTCCTTCCTCTCTGAAATCTGGAAAAACTGTTCCTTGGGGTGAAAACGTCCAAGGAAGGCAGATATGCTATTTTTAGGAGATGACAGTATCTATTCGGCATCTTCTAAAGCATCTAAGGGTGGTCGCTGTTAGATGACAGTCTGAAAAGTACAATCTGGTCTAGTAACACCTGGAGCAATACACGAACAACTGAAGATAGGCTGTATCTATGAGATAACATAAAATGATCTTCCTTCTGCCTCTGCAGATATGCCTCATTCTTATTTTGCCATCAGAAAATATAGCTAGATGGAGGTTATCTAAGGCTCATATGATCATCTTGTTCACTCCTCAGGGAGAATCAGCTTTGGACTTCACCTAGTTTTTAACAGTTGACAGTCATTTACACTATTCACCGCTTTCCATCTAACAACTATTGTGCCATTGCACGTGACTCTCAATCCAGAACCAAGGAGGAAGCAGTGGGGTTTTTTTTTGTAAAACTGGGAAAATATTGCATCAAATTGTTTGATGCTCAAATTTTAAGAATACAATACGGTGTAGTTTATTTATAAACTCCATCTGGCATGACTTGATTAGCATGTCTGATACATTAACTTTCTGAGTAGGGATTTCCAAGTATTATATACCTCTGGCATTGCAGCAGGGTGAAAAAAGAAACAAATAATTGATATAGCTTTTGCTGGAAAGTAATCCTTAGGGCTTCATAAAGCACAGCTTATAGAAACTGTTCTGTATTACTTTCAGTAGCTGAACTTAAAAAAGAGAGAGTAAAAATCTCAAATTAGGAGACAACTAACCAGTGCTGCATTTATTGTAATTATTGACAGAAGTTCCTAATATAATGGAAAGCAGGTTGTGCTTCTCTGAACACATCAAGCTAAGTCCTCTTGGGAGAAAATTCTTGGGCTTTCGAGCTCAAGAAGACAGAACAGGGGCTCAACACAGTCACCCTTGGGAATAAGGTTTCCATTCCTCAGTCCCCTTATCATTTCTTTTGGAAGAAAAAGGTAGCACAATGCAAAACCTGTAACAAAACCGACCATGGTCACGGAAGTCTGGTGAGCTGATATGAAAGTGTTTGCCGTGTGGGAAATCTGCCTGTTTTAATCCCATCCCACAGATTTTGTTTTGAACATTAATGAAATGAAACAGATAAGGAAAAGCATCTGCAAACTCTACCATGTTGCGTCTGTTTTGATGATGCTATGAAAACCTTGATATTTTCCTCAGTTTTCACCTGATAACAGACATGGGTTATTTTCACCAAAGATTTGTTAGAGATTCTTCAAAACCTCTGTGAAGTTCAACGTTCGTGACCTGAAACAGGCAAGTTTTGCTTGATTCCAGGATTCACTACAATAACATCATATGGCTTAATTAACCTTTTTGGCACATCCTGATACCAACATTAATACTTGAGTCTAGTGATGAAAAACCAATTCTGTGGGAGGCAATTATGTACTGAAACAATTTCTTCGACAAGGCTTTCCCAAGACATTTTATGGAGAGGTTTTAAAAAGGGAAAATCTATCTGGGCCAAAGTTTCTCTATTTGCTGGTACGTGATGTCATTAGAAATTGTCTGGCATGGATTTTTAATGTCTTCCTCTTAAAGAGCAGCAAACTGGGCCTATGAAAAGGTTTCTGCAACATCAGTCTCCTGAATTCAGTTGTGTGTCCTTTTTGTACAGATCCAGCGACATATAGAGGCACTGTATATCTGAGCAGAAAAACTAGCCAAACAGGATCAAACTGAGAGGCAGATGTGGTTCTATTGTTCTGTCAGATACAGCTGTTGCCAACACTTTGATATCTGCTCCCCTAAGTTTACCAACTGGCTTCTGAAGGATTTACTTCCAGAAATAGTCCAGACAATGAACTGAGAATTTTTCACATTTGGAAGTTAATAACTTGGAAAGAGATTAATATAGAAACATTTAATTGATACAAGTTCTATAGCTCCATTTTTTTTTAAACCAAAACACATCTTCAGCAGATGATCAGGACTTGTAGTTGATGCAGTCTCAAAGGACATTCTCAAGGGACCTGCCAAATTTCTTTGCATTTACTTCTTCCATTTCCCAGCTTGTGGCAAGTTCTCTTTCACTTATAGCCCTAGGTCTTGTTTATGCAAGCATTTTTAATTTTTCCCTCTATTCATAGCTCATCTCCCCTGATATTAGCAATTCTGGAATTACCATTGCAGTTAAGCTGTAACACTATTTTTCCTCTGAACACTTAAGAACCTGTCTACACAACCACACCCAATGTTCCTAGCTCTGCATATCTAAACCAGTCTTAGCAACAGCTGAAAACTCTTCCGCAGGCAGAACTCCAGGCAATACACTATCTCCCAAAGCATTAAATCCTGCAGATCCTCTTAGACTGAATTTCTGAATATTTGATATTATCCTAAGCAAATAAAGGATGATGCAGCTGAGTAGTCTCATCACTGGCTAAGAGCTCTGCTTTGCCTTTAGTGCTCCGCTTCTTCATCACCAAATTCCAGACAAAATGTTCTCAAGTTATTTTAATATCTGGAGAGAACAAAATCTCAAACTACTTTAGTCAAGCTGCGTACACCACAAACACAGATAACACAAAGTATTTTCAGATCATTGCGGACTGTTATTTTCATTAATTTTATCCACTGTTATTTCAAAGATGTTGTTGAGAAAAAAACTAAGTCTTGGGTTTTATAACAGAAGGACCCACTGCATACTTTTGTGTGTTGACTCCACAGTTAATTAGGTGGGTTTATTTCCTAGTTGCATCTGTCCTGCTTCAGCTTCCAGTCACTAGCTTGTTGACTTGTTGGCTGCTAGATGATTAGAAGTTTTTTCCTAGTGTGGCCATTGTAACCCCGACATTCACATTTCTCTCTGATATACCACAGACTGACCTATTTGTGTCTCCCCAGGGCCAAATTTGGAGTGCAGCTACTCAGGCACACAGAGCATGTTAGGAGTATCCGTCCAGGCCAGCAACTCATGCCTAAAATGGCACCAAGATCACTCATCTGACAGCAGGTTTTCCCTAAATTGAGAGTCCCATCTGAATCCTTTAAATTGATACTAAAAATCTGGAAGTTGCCTTTACCACAACTCCTCTAACATCCTTAAGTGAAATCAGGAAGTAGATATTAAAACGAGCACAGTAAAATTATTAATTATTCCCTATAATTTGTTTAACTATCTCAGTTAGAGAAAGAATAAGTTCCAGTTTAGGTTAAACTAGAATGCTGGGCCTCAGAATAGGACAGATGTGCTCCCGCTGTTCATTTGCTCATCGTACAAAATGAGGAGAAGTTCGCTACAAAAGCAGCAGCTGCCTCTCAACGCAGCCCAATCCAGCTTCATTATTTACAACAACAACGAACCCAAAAGGGACTGTGAAAAGCAACTGGAGACTCTTCAAGCATCTTTTAGAAAGTACTTTGTTCAGTGCAAATGGTACTAGAACATGCACCTCGTACGCGAACATCTTCCCTCTGCACACGCTAGGAAATCTTAAGCTGTAGCAGTCTGCACTGCCGCTGCCTTACAAAGCAAACTGTTCTGGTGAGAGCGGGCGAGAACAGCATCAAATTATTTCAGAGAAGTTTAATATATATACACAGGCATTATAATAAGTACTTTACCATTGAGACAGAGCAGCTATCTGTATTATATTTATGTATATATAAAGATCATAAAGCCACAACTAATATGTTTTTGCTTAATAGCCATCTTGCCAGCATAAAAGCAACAAGATGTTTATTACAACATACACACAAATTATGCACACTGGGAGACAGGATTATGCTTTAAAATTATATTTTATACTGTGTTTTTATAGTTCAAAAGATGTTCTTCTCTTTTATGTGTGGGGTTAATTAGTTCCATTGGCTGGAATTATTCTTTCACGGTTCAAATATTATCTTCAGCGCTAATAATCATGTTGAAATTTGTTCCAATAGTTCATGAAATACTTAGCATATTGTGATAGGGGTGAAGAGAAGATGAAGGTCATCAAATACATTCAATTTTCTGTATCACAGTACTCAGCTACTCCAGTATGGGAAATCTTATAGTATATGAAGGTTTCTGTTGTGGACAAATATATACAAAAATCCAGGAATACTGGATCGGTCAACTTGGACATGGACAAGAACCTGGGAATATTGGATTAGTCAACCTGGAGCTCCAGAGGTCAAAACCTGTTCACCTTTCCACTGGCTTTTCCTAATGCAGATTCACTCCTGAGCTGGGATATGCCTTTCGGGTTCTTCACACAGCAAGAAGTGTCACACACTGTCTTCCTGATGAAAGGACCTTTTCCTGCTGATATTCAGTGTCAGAAGAACAGGTACTATTGAGCTAGTGCCCCCCTCCCCCCATGTTATGGTTGATGTTCTTTCTAGGACAACTAGAAACGAAACTGGCAGCGATTTCCCGTCCAGTCTAGAAGAAACAGCATGAAGGGCAAAAAAAAACATGGCAGAAGATTTTGAAGAAAGGAATATCCATCTCAGTTATTCATCAGAGGAAAAAGCTTTGAGAAGGTGGAATATAAAAGTATCTTCTGCTAATTGAAACAGAGTTCACCAGAAGGGCTTCTGCGGAAATCATAGTCCTGTTAGTACCGCAGTCAACAAAATAATCTTCAGGGCAAGGAGCAGGGCCTCCCTCCACTTCCCCATGCACAGGGCCACGAGCTCTGACCCACCTCAGCACCAGGCTTTCCCACAGCGTGAACAGCAGACAACAGTGCTGACAAGCAATGGCAAGAAATAAAGCTAGGGTAATACAGAAAACTAGGGCAGGCAAAACTGGAAATAAAAGAATCTCTGCCCCTTTGACAAAACACACGTATGTGCTTACCCACACCTTTCAAAATCATAACGTTTAATTCAGGCTTTCTCCGTACACGTTAAAAGAAAAAGAAAAAGCAGAACATCACATTCTAAAGTCACTTTTAAAGTTCTTTTACATTCCCTTATCTTTTGCAACCCAAGGCTATAAAACATCCTCCAATAATTTCACTAAGAAATTATTAAACCTGAAAATGTAGGTCTTAAGTGTGAATCCCATATTGCCAGCTAAGAGTATGGCTGGCTTCAACCCAATCAGATGACCCAAAACTCAACTGAAAAAACAAACAAATGAACGAACCCACAGGGACCCTGCAACATGTAGCTGCAGCAAATCAGTCACAACAGTAGCAGGGCTGGGAAGCTTTTTGCCTTCTAGTAATCTGCTTAAAATAGAGAAAAATGCTATGAAGCCTGTAAAAGTCACGGAAAGAAGAGGCTTCACATGGTAGAGCTGCTGTAGTCGCATCAGCTGGAGGACTACCTTAGCTAAGCATGACTGTGGGAACCTCCTCGCAGGACATACCTCCACCTAACTCAGCTAGGAGAGATCAAGTGAATTCACATAGATACTCTAAATGTAAGGACAGAAGGAAGTGTTGTGTTTGTTTCCATTACATGTTATTGTGAATCAGATCCACCAGGTCTTAGAGGCACAGTTAAATGCTCGAATGACCATACAGACACCTTGCAAGGTTTACGTTGCCAGAAGCCTTTTTAAGTCAGCACCAAAAGTTTTCTAATATCTAAACCACCTGATAGATTTTTCCTGAGAAAGAGTTGATATTGGTTGATAGAGTTGACATTGACACTGATAAGGGCTGATTTTAGGTCAATGGAAAAAAACCCCAAAACTATCCAAATGAAGGAATTTTATCCATGTTATCATGCCTTGCAATTTTTTTCTCCTATGAAAGGAAAGCTCCTTAAAGCTAAAACTCACCTTTTGGCAAAATATCCTGGAATATTTTTAACAGCTATGTCTTAAAATAATTTCAGTTCTGTGGGCAAAGAAAATTATTTGTTTTGAATCTCTGAATACAGTAATGCTAGAGCTCAGAATTTCCCATAAACGTACCTAGGAAGCCAGCCTCTATTCATGAGAACAAAAAAAGCGTGGTCATGAAGCGGTGCAGAGCTATTAAGTTAGGTAGCAATTAGGACTAGTACAAGAACTGAGAAAGCCAGAAATACATCAAAGATTAGCAGATTTACACATCATCTGTTCTTACCTCCCTAAATATCTGCTACAGACTGCTGCTGGGGCTGAATCCTGGGTGCCCCAGACTGCAGGGTCCTGCACAGCATAGCAGCTCTGCCCCTGTAAGCTTCATTTTGCTCTCAGAATCGCATTGTCCCTTCTTGGCATGATACTCACTGACATGTCCTAGTATATGGGTACATATTCCACTTAGCAATCAAGCAGCTTCATCGTACTGTGTACTGCATTCACTTTGGGGAACATTATGTGCATACTGACTTGCAAAATTTGGCCCATACTCTTATTCTTACTAATTGCAATTTACTTCAGAAATAGACCCACTGAATTTGCTTTCCCAGCACAACGATTTTTCTGGTTATCTCTTTAGTACCTTAACACAATTATGCTCAACTTAGCTGCTGATCTTCAATATTCAAGGTAATTGTTAGGTAATAAACTGTTTTAAATGATCTAACAACTGGGAATAAGTGTCAGCCAACAAAATTTTTTCCCTGAAACACAAAGTCCTTGTTTCTATACCATGTATTTATCAAAGTTAGTCTTGCCATCTATTCATCTTTCTAACCCCTGATTTTCATTTTTTCTACTCATCTGTCTAAGCAGCTCATGGAAGTTACTTAAGACTGGCATCTGAGATGACTCTTACTGTGCTGCTTTTCTTTGTGGCATAGATCTCAAATGTCCTGTGGTTTATTGCTGGATATTAATTTTAAGCTAGTTTTATGTTCCCTACTAATAAACTATTTCTCAAAAGATACAAATGTCGCTGTAGAAATCAAAGGTTCTGTAGACATCTAACACTTGGGGAAAATTAGGGCTGAAACTTGTTTTTGAGAAAGGAATTATATTCCTTTCTCAAATTTTGTATGGAAACAATAGTTTCTTATCCTTTCCCCTTCACCTGTACATAGCTTGGAAAATACCTATTTCCAATTTCTTAAAAAATAAAAATGAACAAACCCACCAATCCAGACACGATCATGCATTATTCCAGAGGAAGATGGCAAGTATCAGTCTAAGTAACATTCATGCTCTCAAACTTTCTTTCCCACTCTAAAAGGCAGAATAACGTAGGTCAGTTTTAATGAGGAGCCTTGTGTGTGGCTTTCCCTGCACACTGCACAACAACCTGGCACTTAGGAGTTCATGTTCTCCCTGCACCATCACCATATTTTGTCATTTTCCAACAAGGCTGACTTTTGCCCACAACACAGAGGACTTTAATACGGTAAATTCTCTCAGCTGCCTCATTAATTCTGAATCAGTGTGTGCCCTTGCATTTCACGGGATTGTTGCCTCTAGCATTCATTATGCTGCAGTTTAGACAGCCTCCAGCTAAAAACTTTGTAAAATATTATGATGAAATTACTTTCTTGACAACATACAAGTCTATTATAATGTAATTAAAAGGTATACTAATCTATTCCCTTGTTTGGCAATGGTATCTTGGTTAAGATCATCTTGTGCATACTTTTATGGTATCTGTGAAATTTTTTTGCTATAAATTGCAATCTACTGTCCAAAGCACCTGTTTTTCTGTGAAAGATGTAGCAATTATAGTATCTGTAGAACTAAAGTGGTACAAGCTATTTTGACCCTAGAGTCTCCACTTTTCAGTGCTTCACTCCCCGAGCATTTTGATAAGTTTTTGTTGTTGCTGGGCTGGGAGGTTCTGGGAGAAACCTGGCACCTGGAGGGCTACACTCTCCTCTGGCTGCTCTCCATCCCAGCAGCACCTGGCTTTCAGCACGTGCTTCTCCTAATCCCTCTGCCAAAGAAAGAGTGATATTCCACTGAATTCACTCTTTACCTTATTACTTTCCCATCCCACTTTCTTCTTTGCTGCAATCTCTGTCTTTGCCACCTCTGCGCGTCCCAGCCAGGCCCGTCTGTTCTTTTCCGCAACTTGCCAAAACGATCAGAAACTGAAGTCAGTGCCCCACTGTGTGAGCCAGCAGAGCACAGCAAACTTCGGGCCCCTCTGCCAGCCACGCTTGCAAAGGTGGTGCAGAGCTATTAAGTTAGGTAGCAATTAGGACTAGTACAAGAACTGAGAAAGCCAGAAATACATCAAAGATTAGCAGATTTACACATCATCGTGGTGCCAGCCATGCTTGATTCCTCTTGATCTCCACTTTCAGCCCACCAAACCTCCAACACCCTCCTGCCCTGGGGCAGCCCTTGTGCCACAGGGCTTGGAGAAAAGGGCAAGGGACCTCCCTGGAAGGAGAGCAGCTGCTGCGGGAAGACAGGAGGGGGCTGAGGGATGGGGACTGTGGCCACCCCCAAACCTGCACCTTCGAGGTGCAGCAGCAGCAGCCTGAACAAGCCACTCACGCAACAAGCACAGCCCATCAGGTCGGTGCTACATCAGCAAGATGCTAAATATTCCTTAGGTTCTCACTGCACAGCCTGCCCCTATCGTCTGGATGACAGCAGCACTAACGGGTTTGAGCAGCCCTACGTTCTTCTGCGTATTTGCAATTCAACACACTGCCCAGAGCAACATGTTGAATCCTAAAAGTAAAATACAGCTTATGTAACCGGGTAACAAACAACGTTCAAGTGAACTGTCTTGAGCTCTTGATCATTTTAAAATATTGGTATTGTTGCTATGTAATGTCAATTTGATAAGGTAAAAAAACCAACCAAACAAAAAAAGCCCAAAACACAAAAAGATACCCTTGCCAAAACAGTTGCCTATGAGTTGTATTTAAATGTGATTTCTCTGCAAGCCTTGCAACATGCTGCATACATGTACGTCTAAAAAAGCCTGTTAGAACAGCCACCTTTCAGGTAAAACGAGGATGGAGAGTTGTAAGATACATACTCTTCATCACCACCTTCGTTCTATGACCAAGTGCCTTAATTTACTTGAGCTTCAGCTATTTTATGTTTAAAACAGGGATAACTTTTGCCCACAGCGATGCTGTGAAGCTAATTTGTCTGATATTTGCCAACACATGAAGGAGACCGTTGGATGGAAGACTGTATTCTAATAAGTGAGAGGAAGGGAAAGCAAGATCAAACCAACAAATGCTGTCTGTATTCTTGCTCACATTTCAATCAGGTTTCATTTGGGCTAGAAAAGTAGGTCAAAATGCTAAACAATAGCTGTTTGTGGGAGAAAAATCAACCCTTCTCATTAGCTGGGTACACACATCCTCCTTTTCCCAAGTCAGCACCTTTAGGACTCTTAAAATGCACAGGCAGGGTAACTAGGGATTCTTTAGAAGCAAGCTTGAAGACAGCATTTCTTCTTAACCTGCTCCTTAACTAGCGAAAAGGAATAATTCATTTGGCAAGCAATGGACTCATTGCTCAGGAAGCCCCAGGGGAAGATTTTAATTGCAGGAGGCGCACCTTCTTCTGGGACATCCTCTAGTGGGAGTCGGTTGCCTTTTGAATGTCTTTTGGGCAGATTAAGATGCAAAGCTTGGATGCTTATCTTGTTCTCAGCATCTGCTTTGCACTGCGAGGCAGAACTCTGGCTGTAGGCATGTACTGCCCCTGCATCCTCCCCACGCACAGAATAATTACTTTCTTTTCATTAATTAGTCGCAATGCATGCATGCACATACGTAAGTCAAGCAATCCGCTGCTGACAGTACAGTAGTTTTGGCTTGGAATTAATGCTAGCCTGGGTTTTCAAAGCCGACAGCCCACTACTGCCATGAGTAGGAGAATTAGCTAGGCATAAGCAAGGGCTCTTGGTAAGCAGATCTAAGGGGCTAAGCTTTCCCTGAAAGCTACACGGGTTGCGTGCGTGCCAACTGCAAACCGAGGCACTTTGTTGCTGGTTTTAGAAATGAACACGCAGCAGAAACGATGTAATGATGGTAATATATTAACGCTGTAGCGCTGTTAATGAAGCATTACCATCAATTTAAACAGGCAGTATGGCTGATTTATAAGCCAATACATAACCAAGTACAGCACAGCAGATGCTTAGAAAAACAAGCACGTGAAATAGGCATGACAGATATAAAAGGTTTATTAAGGGATGATTTCTGGGAGATCTCTCTCCCAGGATAGTGATATTTTAACATCCTCCCCGAACGCGAACATGGATAACAAACTGTAAACTTGTCTCGTTATTCTGTGTTCTCTGCTTTGACAGAAATGACCAATGAATTTTGTACAAGAATGAAGTGTTTTAACTCATACCTCTGACCGCAGTCTGCTACGGAAAATGGTCGCTTAGAAGTAACTTCAGAGGAACTAATTAGAGGGATGAATCTAGTATATAATAAAAATGGTTGTCTAATCCATCGTTCAGTCCAACTAATCAAAATTCTTAAAAGAAATACATCAGCATACTATCTGGCAATGCACGACGGAATAAGCAAAAAGAAGCTGGTAGGGGGAAGCCTTCAAGCCTAATTTGTCACCTAAGGCTGATGAACTCCAGTGTGAAAACTGAAGAACATTAAATGCTAACCTATAAACATTTCAGCTAGGCAAAAGTGAATACACGGTTGGCATTTAAATTAAAAGCTCTAGTCTGCACACATCTGTCTCTTTGTTCCCTTTAAAAAGGACATTTTGCCACCAAAAAAAGCCTCAGCATTATCTACTTAGTACAGGTGGTGGTTTTAGATACTGTACTATAGAGTCCATTTTGACACTTGAAGCTATTGGCTCATTAATATAGTAAAGGAGTCAAACTCATCAGAGATTAAATCCTATCCGGGTCAATTAAGTTGGGCAAAATCACTCTTAATGTGCCCCGTGTTTTTCAATTAGAAGCTTTATCACTACAAGTGTCTATAACAGATTATGTGAAAAACTGAGTGTTTATGAAGTTACGTGTTTGACGTAGCCCGTCCACGGCTAGCTGTGACAGCCATGGCCCTCGCCACACACAAACATGCTGGGGTCCCGCCAGCCTCCTACCTTGGCTCCATCCACGCTGATAATCCGGTAGCTGTTTCTTGTGCTGTCATAGAAGTAGGAAACAGTTACAGCCTGCTTGCTCGCGGGGACCCAGTTCTTCTTTGTGCTGGGGTCGATTTGGAAGACGTGGGCTCTGGTGGTGAAGATGGGCTGCTCTCTAGAACAGGGAGGGACAGGAGAAACGCAGGCATGAGCCCCTGGCAGATGAAGTGTCCCAGAGGCCCCGGCGCGCCCGGCATGGTGAAGCGCAGCACCCAGCCTCGCGAAGCAAAGGATGCCAGTGACTGCAGCCTCACCTTGGCCCCGCGATGTGACTCACGGTGTCCTGAGTCGTTGCCAGAGCCCAGGAGGTGATCAGCAGCACAAGGCCACTTTTTCTCCCCATGTGATATTAATTGGGTACCCCACTTTTTCTCAAAACTGATAATACTTATTTCAAGGAAAGGACAGTCACATGCATGCTTTCCCAGTGCACAAATTTTGCTAATGACAAAAACAGACCACACGTGGATGCCTTTGCTCCTATCACTCTTTCATGTGAGTCGCTACTTAGAGCCAGAACCTCTCTGTGGATTCCCCAACTCTGGCAGAGTAAAGGCACGGTATAATTATTGAAATATTAAAATCTCTCTCCTCAGAATCAAACTGTTCTGTGCACGTGCATGAAAACTTCACCAGATGCAAAAATAGTTAATCATCTTGGAAAACGAAGGGAAAAAACACTGCCAAACCCCTGTATTGCATTTCAGTGCAACAAGCGGTATCTGTGGGTGAAATACTGCCTCTCACACCCCACTCCTTAACTTTATCAACCTGCAGGTGTTTTTACACAACAAGAAGATTTCACTCATGATCAAGGGTTGTGGTTTTACCTTATAGATGTGGCAACGCAAACCACATGTAAGAGCAGAGAAGATGTGGGACCAAAAGAACAAAACGTGATACAAACAAGGTCAGCTAGTTCAAGATCAGAACGAGACTTATTTAAAGGCCCTAAAATTAAATCCACTGCAAATTATACCTTTAATACTAGTTTAGAAGCAGAAGTGACCTGCAAGTCAAGACTACGACGTGTATAAATATACTTCTGTGCTTTTAGTTCTTGAAAGCTACAGTAAATAATGGTATATATTAAGCAAGTTATCATTCAGCATATTCTTACCGTGCACAAAATATTATATCATCAATAGTTCAACTTGACAGAATTATGACAGGATTCAAAAATAATTGTATTACAATAGAGTCCATCATTGTTAACTCCCCAAAATATTTACCACATGCAAACTGAAAAGCCCGTCATACAGAACTGTGCATAAAACAAATGAGGAGAGCTAGGTGAAAGGCCAAAAATCTCCCTCTCTCATCTATTATTCTTTTCTATTCGTATAAATAATTCTTTTCTATTATTCTCAGTCCTGGAGTTTTGGAATTATGTTTTTATGAATGTTTCTATAATCTTCAACTCCTTTTATATCCACCTCTGTGTTTTTTAGAATACAACAACTTCAGGGACTGCATGTAGGAACTGTATACAACATCAAGCACAATCTTAACTGTTAAATGCTGCTATATTACAAGTAATGAAAAAGCAATCATACTAAAAATCAATATTAAAATCAAGGAGACTAAATCTACTAATATTAAACAGATGAAGCAATCTAACTGTAGCATTAGCTCAGGAAAGATGGTGGGATCTTGCAAAGCCCAATAAGGTCTAAGAAAGGAAAAAATGAAACTTTTTTTTTCCTTTCAAGACATATGCAAAGTTTTACATTTTCCAAGGGCTGACAAGCAAGTTTCTGGATAGACAGCTGTGCTGAACTCAGTGAAACTCTTATATGAAATAAATTTAAAAAATAATAGGACTGTCATGTTACAGCTGTGGAAGAGTATCATTTACTCCAGCTCTTCCCTATCAGCAGTTCACTGAATCTGACTCCCATTTCATTTACTAAAATCACAGAATCGCAGAACGACTGAGGTTGGAAGGGACCTCTGGAGATCATCTAGTCCAGTCCCCCTGCTCAAGCATGTTGCCCCGGTGCAGTGCTCAGCTAGGAAAAGAAGGGTAAGTCTTTGTATCATTTTTTAAATATTTCAATCATACATTACACAGGATTAGCAGTGTAAAGCCCATGAAGGTCACATTTTTATGAAGCAAATAAAAGCAACTGAACTTTCTGCTTCCCTTCCCTTAAAATGCATGGCAGCATCAGCTGAGTGACAGTGGTTTATTTGCAATAAGGAATGCAGGGGAGTTTCCCCCAAGCTACTGACTCTTTTACTTTAAAAATATATACATGCTCTGAGTGGAGCTAAGTAAAAGGAGAATTTCTCCTTGAGTTTTTAGTGGATTCTATTACTAATTGTTTTTTGCTAGTGCTAATATGACCTATATATTTCAGGCCAAACAAAAGTTTCAGATTTTTATTTCCTGAAAACTCATCCCACAACAATTGCATTTCTGTTAAGTCACCTTAGCAATACCAGAAAACAATGTTTGATATTTTGCCTGGCCTCTCTGCAGCAGTGCCAGTAACCATATAAAGCAAATCTGGATATAATGAAAGTAGAATGAAGTGAAAAACAGAAAAACTCCATTTTTTCCAGAAGTCCTACAGCAACTACTGCTGTCAACATGAGCTGTATACCTGCATCCGAGCAGCTAAACTAATGGAAAATAAAGTTCAGGTCTTGAAATAGCCATCTAACCATTCATTTGTGGCTTCTGTTAAAAACTAAAGGCAAAACTTGACTGTGTTTCTAACCCTTATGATTATTAAAACAAACAAACAAGAAAAGCACACTTTGTCTTCCTAGGTGCAAACAGCAGCCCTATGGGTCATGCAGTTTGCTTGTTGATATACTATTAAAAAAAAAAAAAGTTAAGTGTTTTAGCACATTCAAGATAAGTCATCTTTTGACCTATAATTGAGTCCTCAATGCGGACAGACCAGTTGGTTGCTCTTCATCTACCCCTCTGGCCTTTCTGCCACAGGCAGCTCTAGAGGAAATTGAAGCCCGGGGCAGATTTTTGACTTGTGCGAACAGACAAAGCCTCCCGTGAGCTGCACCCTCCCAAAAGGATGGCCCAGCTTCGGCCTGCAGTAATGAAGACAAGAAGAGGCATTTTGCCGTGACGGTCCCCTGGCCGTGCCTCTCCTGCTCGCAGCCCACTCCTGCTCTGTCCCATCGCTGCTGCCCAATTCACTCACAGGTCTGCGCCCGGCTCCTCGCCAAGAAATGCAACCCCCGAGCACAGCCGGTGAGCCCAGCGTGGCCAGAGACGGGACTGAAGCTCGCTTTTCGTATTGCCAATCTGGATTTGCAAATCCGGGAGTTTTGCTACTAATGAGCTGCAGTGGCACAACTTTTCATATGGGAGACAATGTCTGCATTCAGGGGCTCCCAAACCCTCCTGACCAGTGAAGCACATACATGTGACTATAAAACTGCAGCGTTCAATCTTCAATTGAAACTCTGTCGATTATATACTTTTACAACACATACCATGGCCTGATAGACCTCCAAATTGAGATTATTACTCACTTGTAACTTTTGAAATTAAAGAAAGCATTTCATTGATAGAGGAATTACTTCATTTTCTGGGATTTCTCTCTCTGTTTTATCAGCGATTTATCAAGTTTTACATTTAAAAAAAACCAGCATTACTAACTTGAAATTCGTGTAGCACATCCTGTGTTATTTGATGTCTGAGCTCCTGTAATCTGGCCATTATGTGAAATTGTCAGTTTTACTGGGCAGACAGGGAGTAATATCATTTTTAGCTACCAGAGTTGTGGAAGCTGTAAATCACAAGACAAAGAGAATTTATGAATGTTTAAAATCTCATGAATTTTAACCAAAGTTGTTAATGATTGATTAAATACATTTCTCTTTTTTAAAAAATCTGTTTTAAAATCAATTTGACAGTAACATCCAATGTTTAAAGTAAAACTACTGGAAATCTAGCAAATGGAGACCTAAACTATAGTTAAGAGTTATAGTTCTTTGTTTAATAATGCAGATTAAGACAGAAAATACACTTTGACGAGTTTTGGTGGTGAGAGGCGTTTCTATGACCAGCATGTTTTATAAATACGATTATAATTTTCAAGCCATGGTTTTGTGCATCCTAGCTGACTTCTAACTTCCATCCTCATGTCATTTCAGACAAATCTCAAGTAAAAAGAGATCATTCTCTATTAATTAAGAAATATGTCGTTAACCTTCTCCTAAGGATTAAAAAAGAAAAAATAAGACTCTAAAGCTAATGAACTACATCCACAGCTGTGTGAGATACATTACCACTTTCTGATTAATATATAACCATGCCAAATTTTATGAGCGCATAACTAGCTGCACTACAAACGACATGTTTTACATTGCTATTCCTAATCAACAGGAACAGGCTTTCTCCTATGAGAAGTTCAAATTACTTAATTCAAAGTTCCTTGTTTAGTATTTGAATCACGACTGTAACCAGTGATTTGAATCACTTCAGCTGTAAGCAATCTTTGCTGATTTTAAGCCAGCATGGTAAGTCCCCAGGCTTGGGGATCTCTGTGGCTGATGGAGCTGTGGCTCAGAAAGCTCCAGCCTGGCCAGTGTCTGGGATCGCACTCTCGGGTGAGCCTGTGCCTCGGGGGCCCAGTGGCATGTGGGGCTTCGTGCAGCCGCCTGCTGCTCTGGAGCAAGGCCTTGATTATGGGAAAGCTCACGGTTTTGAGCTACTTTTTGGTAATAAGTGCAATACCGTGACTCAAGGACTTGCCTACAGGTAAGGACCTGGGTTTGTTTAAATACACTAAGTGCTAAATGCACATTGGATGGCTGCCCGGTTGGCTGAACAAGTAAAAAGAATTAAGCAGCTCCTTTACTTGTAAGTATCTGGAACAACAAAGATGTTTGTGATAGAAGTTTTGCCTGGTATTATGGTGGAGGCAAAAACACTACTTGCACGTTTTGTGAAAAGTTTCTAATATATCACATGCAATGTTACCTTAAAAGAATTCTCCGTTTTCTGAGGATTATTTGTGCTATCCCTACACTGACAACAGAGCTCTGCATTAGCAGTCTCATTTGTCAATCTAAATAAAGATATTTTTTCAAAATATGTCCTCATATAACTGACATTCAGTACAGGATGCACATGCCTCTAAACAGCACGTCAGGGTAATTTTTGGAACGTGGCACTTCCTGCCACAGGCCATCTCCATGTGCACACTGATATTTATCCTGCCTGACAGCGCCAAAAGATCTGCAGCGATTTGCTGTAAGTATTAGATAATGAGGATCTCCCAAGAAAGAAAAAGAGTATTAGCACAAAATCCTGGACTGTGACGTAGCCCTCCCTGTCACTGCAGCCACTCGGCGTGGTACAAAGATTTGTACTTGCTGAATGCAACGTGATAAACGTGGTGTCAATAGTTATCTGGATCAAGCATTGCTGTACTGGCAGCACAATAAACAAAAAGAACAAACCTCAAATGCCTACATCAGTCTAACTTGGAGTGCCAAATGTATTTATGGTAGTTTAAAAATAAGCAACACTGCTAGAAAGGAAAGCGTTGTTTCCAAAATCCCCCTCCCCAGATTTAGCTAGCAGCACACGTGGATCTCCCCCCAGCACCCTGATGGCCGTGTCGCTCCCTGCGCGCGACCGAGGTCCCGACACCGGCCCAAAAGCCGCTGGGACCTTCTCATGCCTCTGACTTCCAACAAACGCGTGCACAGCTCCAAAAGTTAACAGCACATTAGTGAGCCAAACGCGCAGCTTCGGTCCCAAATAAATCAGAACAAGTACGTCTTATAGCTGGAAGGCTACAAGCTCTGCAGTCACCTCTCCTCAGCTCTCGGAGGAGAGGATCCAGATGCCAACCCAGCAGCAAGGACCCTCACAGGCAGTGAGATTTTTCTTATATTCAAAATACTCATCTGGGTGAAGGTCCAGACAAATAGTGATTCCTAAAAAATGACTTGCAAAAAATACCACTTCATCTATCCAAGCAAAACTCATCTGTTCATACATGCATGTCTCAAACTTAAAACAAATAAATAAAAAAAACCCCCACCACTCTCCAAACCCACCCAAAACACCAAAATCAAAGTAAAGGCACACCTCTAATGAAGCATACGTGCTTTGTATGTAAGTACATGTGCTTTGCATGCAAGTAGAAAGCCAGGGAGTTTTTTTTTAATAAAGCTGATTTTGCACCTTTCTGAGACTCAGCTGTCCAAAATCTAAATAGATTTGCGTGTACTAGCCATGAAAAAGCAGCTAGGTTTTCTAGGCATTCATTCCACTGCCACGCAGAGCAGCATGGGCCTGGGGAACGGCACACCTAAACCCCACACGTTTTACAGATGTGACAGCCTCAAACCGGCGTTACGGAAGGAGGCAGCTTGCTACCTTCCCAAACTGGTATACGCTAATTAATTTGGGTCAGTCAGATTGCATCAGATCCAACAGGCAAGTCAGAGTGCCTGCTGCCAGCTTACACAGCGATCAAAAGGGAAGAGCTTGCGTCAACTCGCGAGACTGCAAAATTCATAGCATGAGGGAAGCAGGTGGGTAACGGCTCCACTTTACACCCGGGGCAACTGCCGCGAAGAGCAGGACGGCATCCCGGGTAACAGAGCCAGCAGCAAACCTGGAAATAAAATCAAATCACCTCGCTTCTGCTGCTCCACAGCTTTGCCATCGCTAACTTGGCAGGACACTTTGATATCAGATCTTCCATCCCGGGAAGTTTTGAACTATGCTAATTTAAAAGGCTATATCGACATTTGAATATTCACCACTCAATAAAAGAGGCTATTGTAAAAAATTAACAATCTTCACAGACAAGAGATAAGCTATTAGCAATTTTAGTGGTTTCTGCCACATGATTTGGGGGGCGGGCAGGATGCCAGTCCCTGGGAAACACCCTCCCGCAGGCAGAGGAGCAGATCTGGCGGCTGGACCGCGCTGCCTCAAAGCAGCTCAGCCTCGCCGCTTTCTGCCCGCTTCGGTGTCCCGGCCGGGTGCGAGGCCATCAGGCACCTCTCAGCCAGGCCCAGTTAGCTCCTGCTTGTCCTCAAATGCAAACAGCCCTTTTCCCTCGAGTATTTCCAAGGCAAAAATTACGTGGAAGGACAGAGAAGCAACCCTGAGCAGAGCAGGACAGGAGAGGTAGGCAACGGAGCTCAGAGACAGAAAAGGGAGGCCCCGGCAGCCGTCCCACGTGGGGAAGGGGGGAACGGGCCCAGAGCGCCGGGCTGGGCTCCCGGGGGCAGCTGCACTTGATTTTTGCATTTTTCTCTCCGTAAAAAAACCCTTAAACTGCATTCATTAGTATTCCAATATCCAAATATTGCATTCACAGGCATCTTTTTGCTGCAGGATGGAATCACAGTTACTTCTGGCTGTACAAATAGGAGGGTAAGTGGGCCAACTTTTGAAAAACCCAGACTATTTGGACAGAGATTACACCATACCTAAAAAGGTGCGAAAAAAAAGAGATAAAGCTATTTTTTAAGTATATTTTACTCAGTTTCAAAGTCCCTGTTTGTGATTTTTCCGTTGCTGAAATTCATGTGTTTTGTACCCACATCTACACCCTCATTAGCGATGAGGTTACCCACCATTTGAAAAGAAGCTCTGATTTCAGCAGCACTACTAATTAAGGGCAAGGTCATGCAACTTGTTCAAATAACCACAATCATGATTCTCTAGTGCCTACTTTATACTACATTTGATATCAACTCACCTGCAGAAATACATTAAATTCTTGCCATTTTTTAATCTCTCTTCTTTTAAAGGAATTATTATTTCAACAGACAATGTAATTAGCAAAAGTGTTTCTTGCATTTGTAGGAAATGTAATAGTTCATTACTTAGACACAAAAAATTAAGAAAAAAAAGCTATCTAGCTAAAGAGGAACTTATTGTTAAAAGCACAGATGTTAATTAAATTCATTTTAGATTTGCAGCTGAGTCCAAAACAATGAATCTTCAGAACAAAAGCTCTCAGAGTGAAAATCATTGTAACATCTGTGAGCTCTCACAATACCATTGTGCCTTTATGAAGTCAATATATAAATTAAGTCTTAACTTGGGTAGTGAAAAAGCGTGCACTTTACTTACTGGGCTACCCCCACATCTTATTAACCTTTCAAGATATTCCATGAGTAAGATATACACAGGTGATAGGAACTGAAAGGACCCTGAACTAACACTTTATGGGTAAGATTGTCTATTCGAAACAAACCAAATTCAGGCTGCCAATATGACAGATCATGAAGCAAAGATCAGGAAACTTTATTTTGGAGCATGTGCGTGTGAAACGGGTTGTGTAACTTTGATTATTTTAGAGACTCTCCTTTAGAAGACTTTGAAAGAGGATCCATACATTTGCACCCAAGACATGTTTATGTGGCCTCTCATTTACACAGGGATAAATGCAAACCCAATAAAACTAAGGAAAAGAGATTACTGTACTCTGGTTTCCTCCTTTGCTAGGATAGATACATGCTCTCCTGCCCTTGCTGACAAATGAGGCTGTACCAACGCAGAAACAGACTCCTCAAAGCTTTCATATTTCTCTGGATAGTTTAAAAATTATTTCTGGGTTTGCCTCAGTTGCAGTAGAGTTAATGCTTTTAGCACAGCCTCCTCTGGCACAAAAAAAAAGGTACTGCTTGCACTGTAATATTTCACTGACAGATTTTCATTGTAAATTGAAAGTATAAATCTTGAACTAGATAGTGCACACTTGTAAGAAAGCCTGCAACCAGTCTTTTTTTCTCCGATGCCCACACTTTCCCATCCCAATACAAACCCAGGGTCAGCCCTGTCTGTTACTGCTCACTTTTGTTTTCTCCTCCTCAGAAAAGGAGAAATCAGGAGGCAGCTCGCAGATTCGAGGTACAGCACGTTCCTCGAGCACCAAACCTCGACTCACCCTCGGGGATGGCGCTGGCACTAGCAAGGTGGACAGGCCCGTGGGCGCGCTGAGGTCCTCCTCTGCAGCTTTAAGATGCAGGACGACCCCAGACTTTATCCAAGGAAACATACGGCCGTGCGGCCTAGCAGCTGATTCCGGAGAGAGTCCAAAAAAGACTTTTTTGGAGCTTCCTCCAAAAAACCAGAAGCAGCGTTGCCGTGGAGAGCGCCCTGGCCTGGCAGCGCTGAGGCCCAGGAGCAGATGGTGCCAGCAGCTGGAGCAGGTCCACACGGCCTCGGGGCACCACAGCCCCTCGGGCAAAAGGTACACACCGAGCCCTCCCCATCCTCCTTGATGGTGGATGCGCTGTTCTAGTGGTAGCATCGGGGAGAAACGGTCAGAGAGGAGAAAAAAAAATGTAGACACAATCTTGGATGAAGAACTTCATGTATTTTGCACTTGTAAAACATCGGGCAAATTCTTTAGCATGTTAGTTGAGTCCTAGTTGCTAGTTGAGTCCTTTCATAATTATTAATCCTTTGCACTGTGTCCTTCGTGTTGCAGAAGGCAGGGGATAGTCTGAGGTTGTGTGCGCCATTTGGTGTTCATTTAAAAAAGAGAGAGGCTATATTTTGGAGAAAAGCCCACAAATATGATTTAAATATTAAAGTAAAAGATCATCCGTGTGTGTTTATGCATGTAAAACACACTGACACCACCAGGGCAACATGTGCAGGATTTTCTTCCCCTCCCATGTGACAGGAATCTGAATGCCAGATGAGGTTATCTTCGCACAAACAATCTGAAAAGTTGATTTTAATCAGTAACATAATCAAAGCCTCACTATTGCAAAATAATATGATTAAACTCCCCATTACTTCAGACACCACAGAACCGAGCAGACCCTTGGAGGGGAGTACTTCTGTGCATTAATCCATGCATGTAATTATTGATATGCTTGCCCATACACTATTCAAATGCTCTTCCCTGAGGCTTTTCTTCCACTTATACTAAAACAAAACAAGAAAAAGGCAATCAGTTCAGTTTAAAGAACGAGTTGTGTAACTCTTTTTGATCCACTGCCTGCAGGATCCAAGACAGGATGCCTCCAGCCAGGACGTCGGAAGGAAGCGCTCCAGCGTCCCTCGTGCCCTCGGCCCCGATGCGCCGTGCATGGGGTGCTGCAAGTGGTCACCCGAGACACTGCCAAAGCACCCGGGAGGTCTAAAAAACACCCACATTTCTGAGAAGACATGAACAAGGGCGCTGACAGATGGTTTACCATGATTACACACACCTTCAGTGAAACTTGAGCATGTAAAAATTAAGTCAACTAATGAACAAACAATTTACGCCACTGGGATTAGGCAGCTGCAACCAGGGCGATGCCCGCGCTGGATTTCAGGTGCGTGCTGCGGCTTGCCCGTGCCGAGGACAAGCCGGCTAGCGACACCACCGCCAAACTGAGCACATCCACAGCCAGCAGCCTCCTGGGGCAGGCCGTCTAGGAGACTAAAAAGCACCAAATGCAGAGCCCGGAGCGCCACAGACGCGGCATCGCCACCATAAGATGCAGATCGCGGTGCAAGAGGATCCATGCTTGAAGCCAGGAACCCCCCGGCTGCTGCCCGGAGGAGGAGGAGAGGTGCTAGCACACAGCTGAGCACCGCCAAAGCCAGCCTCATGCCACGCTCAATACAGTTTAAATTAGACTACCTGGCAAAAAGCTGATTTCTGTGCTCTGGGAACTTTAGTAGAATAATAGCATCAACAATAATATTTTTGTTGCTGCTAGCACAGTCATGCAGCAATTCTCCAAGGAACTTGGAGACTCAGTTCTTATATACCTAATATATTTACTAGCAGCCAATAAGGTTATTGGAAGACAGATTTTTTCTGCTTCAAGATAAAAATACAAAGGAAATTTCAAACATTTAGGAGCTAACGTTATTCAGTGATAATTTTAATCTTTAAAAATATAACACCATCTGTTGCCATCAGATCTATAGTAGGGATCTCAGAAGTGTATATTTATTTGTTAGCATAATAAGCTGTCAGCAATGCCAGCGCACAAGTGCAGATCCTCTGGTAATCATCTGAGCTTCACAGAGAAGATTATTAAGCCTAAAAAACTCAGACAATAGGTTATAACTGAGAAATACAGTATTAAAAAAAAAATCGCCCACACACTATACCAGCAACAACACAAAACCAAACCCTGAAAACCTTCTGACTCTACAGTAAACCTACACATATTTGCAGGTAATAGAGGCAGAAACTCATCCCAGAAATTCCTGAATCCCAATAGCCACCTATTTCTGATCTTCCAGTCCCATTCCTTGACCTCCAAAGCTCTCAACACCTCTGACTGCTAAATGCCAACACTTCCAATTTTTTGTGGACTATGTGAGGGTATGGGTTATGCGAGGACTTAACTTGAAGTAACATCATTTTTGATGTAATGCAGGCTACATAACTATGGTTCATGGTGCAAATAATGTGCAAAATGACATTTGTATGTTAGCAGAATCTCAAAAATTAGTGTGGGCTGGCTGAAAACTGACAGAATAAACAAAAGATCACACATTTTTTATTACAAACTTGTAAGTTTAGGTGTGGTCCGGGTAATATGTACACCCAAATATAAAGTCCAGGTTATTTTTTTGGATATGTATTATCCATTACAAATCTAACCCAAGTTTTAAAGAGGCTAATGATTCTAAGCAGCCAAGCTAAGACACCCTCAAGGGACTAGATTTTCTGTAGCTTTCAAAAATCAGACCCCTTAGAGTGTCAGATCATTAGTAATTTAAAAATAAAAAAGCCCTGACCTTATTTCTAAAAACGATTCACTATGCCAAAAAGTCATCTTCTCACTCTTTTGAAGCCAAGCAAGAAACCTTGGAAGAATAAAATCTGCTTAAATGTATGATGCTAACGATCACATTTCTTATGTTTCTAACATTTAGCTTTGTGTGCCTCCTATGTTAATATAACAGGGCAGCAGTTAATATTTTTTTCCCCTGTAATGCACTCTGTCCTACTGGTATTTCTTGATTGAAAGGCTACAAGTAAATCTGGCTTTGTCTTATAAAATTAAGGTCTACTAGACGTAAAAATCCAATTAGTACTTACAAAAATTAAGGTGTAACATTTCCTCAATCTCATTTACACCAATGTAGACTTTTTTTCCCTTTCTGTCAAGGGTGAAGGACCCAGCTGAATGATGGGTTTTTTTCCCATCTCATTTATATATTGATTGTAATAAGGCCAGACAGGTAAGCCTATAAAAGTTCTGATTCTGTCAGCAACCGAAGTTGCCAGGACTGCGAACATTGTCACTTACAGATTGATAAATGGACTACATGGACTAATTGTATTTTAGTGTCTCTGGACAGATGGCAAATCTTACAGCCATATGGTAATTATTTCCACGGTGCTGAAAGTATATTAACACTTACCAAAATGTTTAAAGCACTGAGATGATCTAAAATAATTTTCCTGTGAGCTCAGATAAAAACGACGAGCTTGGCTACGCCGGCGCTCCGGAGCTAAACTCTCTTTCCCAGGATTCCCGGTCGGTGCAGGCTCCAGGGCCCCAGGGTGTCACGCTGCTATTGATTAAACCAGCTGCGTGTGCTGGGTCCTCAGCTGGAGCACCACAATGCTGTCATAGCCAGAGGATAACGTGCCTCATTTTAGCTATTCTGTGTTGCCCTTATTTAGTTGCTACTATTTGCTGCTTGATACTCCGGTTGCCCTGTGAGTTGGCAGCACTGACAGATTTATTTTCTTTTCCTGATTTCCCCTCTCCCCCAAATCCTTCTCCAGTCTTTGGTCTAAAAGACATTAAAATAATCATCCTTTTATTTTTAAAGGAAGCCATATACCAAGCCCTGACTCATGCAAAAACAGCAGAGGACGGTCCAAACCAGGAGCAGTAGGGACCCCTCTGGAGCAGGGCTGCCCCCGGCACACATTGAGCTGGCCCCACTTCCATCCCCAAAAAAGTGATCAGCCACAAGGGATGGAGCTGTGCCCCGGCAAGCCTGGAAAGTATAACATGCAAGTAAAGCAAAAGCAAACAAAGCATTCAATGGATAACATGTCAGGCTGACACTCATCCCAGATGACACAAGCTGCTATGGCTTTGGTCTTTATTAATACTTTTACTGTGGAGCTTTGAACCTTTTATGAGATTTATGCAGCTGTGAATTCACCCTTCAAAAACAACAGGAGAGTACATGCAGGAGACCCGATTCCCCTCTGAGTTACTCTTACTTGTACCAAACAAATGTGAGCAAAATCAGCTCAATAAATTCAAACCACACTTTTTATGCTAGAACAGTAAGCCGTATTACACAATTCACGTGACTTTCAGTTTATTTCAGAAAACAATTTTGAACATCTATGTGTTTTAAAATAGTATTTAAATGCTTGCCTTGTATCGTACTGTGATTTGTTTTGAGTGCACTCTTGTAGTATGAGAATCCTTGCTAGTGGAGGCAGATGTCTGCCTTGCTGGGAAAGAAGTTTATGCACCAGTTTCCCCTATTCGCCGTAAGTAAATTATAGCAAGCCAAGAGCTAGAATCTGCACTCCTCATGGTCCCTGCAATCTAAAGTTAGAGCCTGGTGTTAGTATGCCGAATGGATAAACTACTCGCTCAGCTATGGAGGATAAGGTGCCAAGTGGTGAGAAATTCTTACTATGCTTTTTGCAAGTTCACACTTTAGCACCCTAAGAATCAAATCAACTTGACTTGTAAGGCCTCTGTTACAAATCTCTCTAAACAGAGCTCTCTTTTAGGTAGCTTTACTACCCTTAAAAGGCAGTAAAACCCAAAAAGCATTCCATTGCCCGTTTCTCCCTCTGCAGCTCCCACTAGACAACCTGGATGCAGCTGTGTGTGTGCCCGTGCCCCTGCCTGGCCCCAACGCTGTTGCTGTGAGGCAAAAATGGCCAAAAGGAGATGGAAAAAGAGAAAAGAGAAAGCAAGAAACTTCAATCCAAGGCACCAAGCCATCAAGTTTGGACCATTCCTGCTTCATAGAAATCGGTTACACTTTCAAGGGAGAACAGGCAACACAACCATCCCAAATTGCTCCCAGCAGTCATGTGTCTATTTTCTCTTCTGGCAAATAATTTAGAGGCCATTCAGTAAAGGAGTTGATGAGCGTAACCTCTTTCCAGTATAGCTCTCTGTCATTTATGCTGATTTAATAGTTATTGGAAAACGTTGCAAATCATTGCAATGTTACTTTTATATTTCATGGGAGAAGCCTTCCAAGTCGCACAGTATTGCTCTACCTCCTAAGGACAACAATTCCAGTTTAAAAGGCTGGAATGAAAGATCAAACAGGGAGTGCAAAGTGGATTAGATATTTTGATTCAGCTCCTAACTTTAATAATCTAATTTGTTTAAAATATAAAACCTTTGGCAATTTCTCCCCCATAGAATTTGAAATGTTACTTTCTAAATCAGTGGGGAAAAGTTCTTGCAAATAGATCTAAACAGTATGTATGCAGGATTACTGCTCTGAGACAGATAAATTCAAAGCAGACCTCCTCTGTAAAGGAAAAAGGAGGTAACCACAACTGCAGGAAAGGTGCTTGCACCAAGCTTTGTGAAGCAGCTCAGCCCAGCTCTGGGCCAGGCGAAGGAGGAAGTTCTTCCCACTGCCCCCAGGAAAACCAGAGCCTTTGCAGAGCACTCTGCAGAGGCCAGGCAGGGGGACAGACGTTGTTGGGAGCATCAAACTGAATATGACCAGGGAAGTCCTTGAAAGCTGATGTATCTGCCGCATTACGCAGTTTTGAAGGTCTCAGAAACCAGTTGCTCAGAAGCATCTGTGTCTAGGGAATGTCACTGCAGATCACAACATGAAGCAAAAAACTTGTGCAAAAAACTTTAAAGACATTATTTGTCCTTCAGATCTCTCAAAAGACAAAATGGAATTTCACATTATGCATAAAAACCCATTCATCTGCTCCAAAACACAGAGGAAACTGAAAGAAGCACAGGGGAAAAAGGAAAAAAAATCACTGAGAAAGCATGGATTCATGCACACTTCTAGATCTACCTGGGAGGCAGCAAACAGCCTCCCCATCTATCCTCAAACAATTTTCCCAAACCAACAGCTCACTTTCTGGAACATGAAATCTGACCCTTGTTCCACAGCCATTGTGTTTATTTGTAACTGAGATAAGAGATTCAAGCTTTGAATTGGATTTCCTCGAATTTGGGTGGGTGTAGTACAGTGTCAAATCCCAGTTCTCAGTCAAGCCACTTTCTGTTCATCTAGAAAAAAGATTATAAACCAAATTAGACTCTTTCTGTGTACCAGCATTTTTAGAAGATCCCTTAAAATACAAGTTTATAAAGACCAACAGGCAATAGAAAGTTAGCTATCTCCTGTAATGGACTAAATATAAATGACAGACACACAAAACCAAATAATTGTGAAAAAGAGAGCGCTGTCATTCAGATATATGCTGTAAAGTTTTAAGCAACTAAATCCTGTATTGATTCACGGAAGAATAAATTTCTTCCTCTTCCAGCTGAAGGAAAGGAGATTATTATGACATTAGATTATGTATGTACATAAATAGTGTCCAAAGCTGCTCTCATCTCCTCCTGGTATACCCAAGGGCAACAGTTATCCTGCCCTGCGAACACGCAGGGTCACTGTGTCTGTGCAACGATGTCCCGGCTGGCCGGGAAGGAGTATCTCCGCTTCCCTGTTCCCAGCGGTTCGGACCGTGCGGAGGTGGAAGAGGTAGGGGTGGCAGTATGCCGCACCGCTTCACCCCTCCCCAGAGGGGCCGTGCATGGCTAAATCCCAGTAAGAAATGGGGAGATGTCAAGGCAGAAACAGGGGTACAAATAAGGCAGAAAAATGTAAGCTCCGGAGGCATAAATGCAAGGCTCCTACGCCGCAGCCTTCCTCACGTTTCTGTGAGCCACCTACTAGAACAGAGCCCCGACCTCACCTTTAGGCTTTACTATCAGTGAAAGAAATAATTATAAGGCATCAGATTTCCCTGTGCTTCCCTCCGCGCCTGGCAAAGAGCTTGAAGCCCCGCAGCAGGCACCAGCGCCAGGCCTGGGAAGGGCTCGGGCTGCTCACGCCATGTTCAGCCCCTCTCCAAGCATTTCTTCCCCTTCTCCAAATGCTCCCACTGACGGTTTTCAGTATCACAAAATGGATCACATGTTCCCACTTAAACAATTGCAGGGAGACATTTTAGATGTGTGCGACACATTTATAGCGGGAAGCCTGAACACAAAAGCACAATAAAACAGGGGAATGAAACAAAGGCAACACCAAGGTGTTGCTGTTACAGACTATAGAGCAACCCTCCAACAGCAACGAACCTGAGTCAGTCACTGAGACGTAATCAATGTGCAGGAGAGACAGCGTGCACCTTGCTGGAGAACAGTTTTCCAAAGAAAAAGCCAGCTCTAGCTACACTACCTGTCCTTCTTCCAAGAATGAAGCAATCAGTACTGAACACTGAAAATAAGACACTCACACCTCCACATAATAAAATGAATGTTTCCTTTCAGAGCCCATGCAAGCCTTCAAGCTTACCTATTTAATTTTTTGAGGAGTGCAGTGCTCCATATCTGATGAGCATCTACTGCAAAGTGTGAAGCAGAGGCAAACAACAAGTATTTACACAGTAAGTGCCTGTACACACCATTTCACAGTCCACAAGGAAGGATCCTCAGTACAACTAGAAGTTGCTTTAGGAAAACATATTGTGTAAGAGGGCTTTATATTTTAAAACATATTCCAAAGAGGCCTTTGCTGTCTTGCTGCATTGATACTAAGCCTTGCCTGCTATGGATGCAATTGCAGGGCTTCTATTATTATAATGCAAATGATGATAGAAAACAACACCTAGCAGTTCCAGAGAGCTTCTTCAGGCCCCTCAGTGTGTAGGCAGGAAGGTGCTACTTCCACAGAAAATTTCTTTCTGAATTGCAGCAGCATTTGAGTCTCTAAATCCTGTAGGCTGCAGTGAAAATTCCAGACAGAAATAAAGCAGTTTATCACTTCAGAAATGCTTACAATCTTGCATTTCGATAAACCACGTCAAACAAATAAAATCAGACTAGTGTCTGGGGGAGGTAGCAAAGGAGGCTGAGTTACCATTGAAGTGAACACACTTTGCACAGTGAGCAGCAGTCACTTCTGCTCACACCTTCACTGCCAGACCCTCTCTCTCCTCTGTGACAAATCTCTCTCTTCTCCATGATATATCCACAGTTGTTTTGCAGCTAAAGCTCCTAGTCTTGCCAGCCTTCAACATGAAACCCACAAATCCAAAAACACCTACACGGCAGAGCCTACTGCTCCCATATGAGTCATTAAGCAGGCTGTCCCGCTTAGTGATGTCATTCAGCAATACCAATTTTTTTTTTAAACAAATCCTGAAATGCTTAGAGCATCCATTATTTAAAATATCATCATTTTAATCCTGACCCCAGTGGCAAAATTACCATTATGAAGCATTTGCAAGTGATGCAAGAGGGCCCAACAGCTTCTAATAGTTGCGACGTCAGTGACAAGCAAGCAGGCAGCGACTCATGTCCTACGTGAGCTCAGCACAGAGCAGCCAAGCCAGCAGCGCTGGGCAACTCGCTCTCTCCCACAAGCAGGCAGAGAGCAGCTAGTATGTGTCATCAAAAATATAATCAAAGACCAACTGCATCATGCAGTCTGATGTTGTGCATGTTGCATGAGTGCGCATTACACAATTCCTACTCCTGCCCTCTCCAGCCCGTCCTGGAGGACACGTGCTTGCGGTGCCTCAGTAACCTCCCTTGGTACTAATGGCTGGTTCCCTGCCTAATTGGTCTTGCCCTTAAGAGCACTTCTTTAATGCTCAAGCTTAAATGCTTCCTGTCTTACTTTGAAGGCAGTGCCCTTGTCTTAGCACTTTCTGAGATTTAATAACAGGATTGCCAGCTATTTACAGTGTACAGCTGAATTATTGGAGAAACACCGTTGAAATATATTCCCCTCAGCACATTTACATCCCAAAGAGCCACCACAAAACCAAAGGATAAATAAGTCGCACACTGTGTTTGCAGTGCCCAAAGTGCACAAACATGACTAATAGCATTCAAGGTGAAAGCAGGCAGAGCTTTGTGCAGCAACCTTTGGGTCCGAAGGCCTTCCCACTCAGCACACTCCCTATCAAAAAGTCAACAGGAAAACCAGCAGCTGATGCAAAATGCCTACACTTTCTTAAATATATTTTCATGCATGAGGCTGTTTATTGTAGGTACTGCATTAATACAGCCAAATAAATGAACAAAAAGCAATGCAGAAAATCTAGATACAAAACCAGACCGATGCCCTCTGCTCTGGGGTTCCCAGAAAACTCCTTGCTCTTCTCTGCCTGCTTTAGCCATACTGTGAATACGCGCAAACAGTTCAAGACATTTTGTCAGAGCCTGAACCAGTTAAAATTATTTTCAGTTAAAAGAAACATCAAATAATTCTTTTTAACATTTTAAACGATGCTTTTGTTATCAGGAGACCTACTCACCAGCATCTTTGCAAATGGAAGGAGGGGCTCGAGGGACATTCCAACTTTTGGGAGAATATTTTATTCATAAGCTTTTTCAAGTGATAATCAAATAACAGTGGTAATTAATTAGGCTGGTAGCTAAAAGAAACCTGACCAGGAAGACTCTCTTAGAATTAGGTTCTCTTTTTCATCACTGTTTTCCTATAGCATTGTCTATGTGAGCAAATTCTGGTGAAATTTTCACCAGAGCACTCAAACTAGCTGTGGTACTGAATGATTTTTCCTATTCCACTTTGCTGAAATTATCTCTAGCAGACCCTGCCTAAGACCTTTTCCTTATCCCACCTTCTGTCTCTAATGGCAGTCACTCATTCATGATTTCTTTCTGCCACTCTTTATTTGCTTGTCTCATCATCGTTTCCCCCCAAGCCCGTATTTTCCTTACAACTTATTCACACAGGGGACTTTTGGCCCCATTCAGTTACATGCATCTATCTGCAATGCTATGAACTCCTCACATAATCGTGCGAGAGGCAGTAAGGGCAATAATGGCACTTGATGGCAGGCTCAGGTGAAACATTAAAGGTTTGCTCACTCACCATGATGCGACCACACCAAGATCTGGAGCAAAAATAAATCCTCATGACAGTTTATCTATTTTTTCTCCTTTCAAAGTTCCCTCTCTCTAACCTTATTAAAATTGTTTTAGCATACGGAAGGAACTATGCATATGTATAACATAGGTTTTATACATACTGCTGAGGTCAATTGAGTTTTCCCATCCATTTCAATGGAGCCAGCCTATTGCTCCAGAAATTAAAATTCTGCACACTTGACTTTTCTGCTGGATATTGCAGCCACTTACACCTGCGCATGAGATACTGAACTCTCCAAGTCAGAGCAGCAGCCATTTAGACCCACTCTGCAAAAATGGGAATAGCTATGTAAGGAAGCAAGGATAAAGAACCAAGGCTGTAAAGCATTAAGTACATCCAGCCAACTGCCTTAAAAAATGATGGGATTAACAGCCTCAGGGCCTAGTCAGATCATCATCTCTTTCTTCGAACACCATCACCATCACCAGTGGGATGACGACTGGTGCAACCTGGCCTCTGAGCTCTGCCAGGAGCCGAACCAAAGCTGCCAACCTGGCAGCCTCCAAAAGGGTCCTGACCTTGCAGTACCTCCCCCACCGTCTGTGGCACCCAGCTGCACGCTGGCCACAGCCCTGCGCTGGGTGCTGTGTGCTCGGCAGCAGACGGGTGCCCTTCCTTTGGGCGTGCTGCACCGCTGCTTTCCGCTGGTCTGGAGCGGTGCGAGGAGGGAGCTGCAAGCTGCCCGCCGGCCCCCTGCCCTCTCCGCAGCAGACAGATGGCTCGGACGGACTTCGGAGGAAGCCAGCGCGAGGTTCCCATCGATTTCCCCAGGAGCTGGATGACAGCCAAGGTGAATTTCCTCTGCAACACGCTCTTCCCTGCTATGGGGCTTCTTAAGCAAAGCTTATCACCATGGTATCTGAAGTGCTGCTGGTACAGGAAAGGCCAATTTGAACACTGTCCAAAATTAAAGGCTTCCTATAACACTAGCTTTTCTGCATCTCTTGCCTCCTTCACTTTTTTCCTTCCTTTGTCCTCCCATTTGTTTGCCTTTTACTCCCCAGCTGGCTAAAGCGGTACATGGGCCGATGGACGTTACTATTGCTAACAGCAAAAGGGAAAAGCGCAAAGTAGGCTTTCCCCATGTTCTTAAATGTCACTGTGTAATAAAAAAATGTATCACTACTCTCAGAAACACAGGCCCCCAACCATACATTCTCATGAAAACCCTAGAGAGGCAGAATTTAAACGAAAAAGAAGAAAAAATTAAATTGTGAGTCCAGTCTCCTTGAGATGTGGTTGCCTCTTTGCTTGAGGCAGGCTTGGAAACTCTCCTTCTCCCACCTTCTCGGAGGACGGCGCAGGGCCACCGCCCTCCCGGAGGAGGCAGAGGTGCCCGCGCAGGCACCCCCGGCGCTCCGTCCCCGCAGCCCCTGGACGGGGCTGCCCGGGCATGGGGGCAGCGAGCATCCCCGGCCAAGGCCTGCGGCAAATTTACCACAGCAGCCCCCATCGACACGGCGCAGACTCAGACCAACCTAAAGGAACGCACGCTGTGAGCGAGCGCATCATGAACCCGCATGGAGCACGCACACATGCATCTAGACACACATAGGACTTCTACTGTGGTGTATGGCCTTCTCCAATACTTTCTAATGTTAGGGTGGCTGATCTTCATCTTGATATGATTTATAAAAATGGATTTCAAACTCAATTTTATTGCTAGAGGGTATTTAAATTAGCCGAATTTTAATCCAGCAGATTATACACACACCACCTTCAGCAGCAGTGAAGTGATTTACACATCTAATCCAGGCTGGATACTTGTCACATGCTTAGTAACAAGAAATATTTGTAACAGATTGAGAAATGCAAAGATACTAAAGAAGCAAAAGTAGTAAAAGAATGTAAGCATACACGAAGAGGAGTAAGAAGGTAGCCATTACTTCTTTAAATCATTCTAATAACTAAAATTGAAGCATCTTTATAACTGGAAAGCTAGTTTATATTGTTTAAATTGAGGTCAGATTGAATCAGATCATGGTTATTAGATTATCAGATACAGCTCACTAAAATCCGAGCAGTAGACAGCTAGTCGTTTTCTGGGTTTTGTTAGCTCTGCTGCAGCATGAAAAGACAAATCAAGTGGTATTTTCAGACAAAGAAATCTCCACAACCGGAAATGTGTTACATTGTGTTTTTAAATAGCTGAAGTTTAAGCCTTAGACTATTGAGGTAACGACAGGTGTGTACAGGAGAGGAAAGTGGTGATTTAGAAAAAGATGTTTTCCCCCTCCTTTAAAGTAAACATTTCTATAGTGAGATGCCAAACAATGGCTAGACCCCAAGACAGTGGTTCTTTGCCAGCAAGAACTTTGCACGGACTTTAATGGTCACTGAAGCAGACCTTTTTTTGCCTGGACACTTTTTTTTTTTACATTGTTTTCACATCCACTGAATTATAGGCATTATTTTTTTCAAACATATAAATTACTTTTGTAGAACTTGACAATACCTCACTGTCCAGTAAACTGAACTAAAACAACAGTTTAAATAGCTCACAGCTAATGAGCAATTTAAATAGGTTCGCCAAGGTCAAGCAGCTATATCAGGTTTCACAGTATTATTCATCAGTGCCAAATCCATAGGCAGCATTTAAGTGAATCATTAGTAATGGTCACCCCCAGAAAAAAACAATAAATAAAAACTATTTTAAAATGCTAAGAGTCAAGTTATTCTTACAATTTCTGCGAGTGTGTCCCATAACTGACACCAAAACCTGCCCAGGAAGCAAACCTGGAATTCCTGGGACAAAACCTGTGCTGCCAGCTACGCGAAGATTGAGTCCTCTCATAAAATGCTTTACAAAAGGGCAAATAAGTACGAAGGTGCCCATTTCGCAGATGGGAAGAGTGTGTATGTGTGTTTGTGTGTGTGTGTATATGCATGTGTGCGTGTAGGGAGGGTTTTTTTGTTCTTTTAACTTGTGTCTCAGGTGTTGCAAGCTCCTGCCGCGTCAACACCCTGACAAATGTACTTTGAAGTTCTTTGCATCCAAAAGGTGGACGGCAGCATAACAACGTGAGACAGCTGCCCAATGCACATCCAAGAAACACCTGTCTGCGCACCACACACAGCGTGCGGGTGTGTGCAACACACTGAAACCCCAGCACACAATGACGCTGGGAGTTTGATTCTCCTCTCATGAACACTGCTGTAAGTCTGAAATAACTTAATTGAAGTTAAAGAAAGGTAAAGTCAGGGCACTGAGCTATGCAGGTCACGGTACCCTCTACGTGTACACTCTCCACAGAGCAGCGCAGGCAGGAGCCGTGCGGCGCACGGGGCAGGCAGTGCACGCCGAAGGCTTCCAGCCCGGTGCAGCTGGGCAGCACAGGTCTTCGCGCAGTGTCTGACTGCTCCGAATCGAGAGCTCTGAGCTACGACAGATTTCCAAGCGGGGGGACACCATGATCATCCACCCCGTCCTGCCCAAGGCCCGGCTGAACTTTCCAGCTAAGCTGTTCCGCCAGTACAGAAAGAGTTAAAAATGACGGCAACAAAAATATTTGCATTTAGAGACACCCAAGTAAGATGACTGGGGCAAGTTTCCCTTGCACACGTTTTCCTGCCCACCTACAGACCCAGGGAGGCAAGCCTACCTCAGCCAGATTTTGATGCTTCTTTTTACAATTCCAAGGACAGTTTCTGTTTTAGTTTTTTAAATGCAAGCTTACATAATTCGGAAACAGATGAGCCCCTGGTAATTATGAAATGAAACACTGGGAGATATTCACTTATATCTTATTTCTCCCCCTACCCCTTTACTTCTGTTCGGTACTGCTGGGTATCAAATTCAGACACATCCATTGCATTTTAATTCATTATTTATCCATATAGTCTCAAATTATGTCACTTTGACAACAGCATACACGAATCCATAGTGGGAGCTTGCACAGTTAGCTGTGGCAGGAGTAAGCTCAGAAACGGGAGAATGATTCTTTGCCACAGGAGGGTGAGGAGAGGCAAAGAACAGAAAAGGTGTAAGATAACATAATAGGATAGAAATAAAGCAAATTAAACGTGTGGGTTTGGAATCCCCCAAGACATCGCCTTCCCTCCTGGTCGAGAGGATCTCAAGTCTATATATAGTTCCAGCTGAAAGCACAGTATTATAATCGCTTCCCTAATATTCACAAATGGCTCTAACGCCGGCGTTTGGGTTTTGTCCTTTTCTAAAGTTAGAGGATAAGGAAAGCGCGCAAGTGCTGCTCGGGAGGACCACGGCGAGTTCCCCAGCAGGCCATCACCGCGGCCAGGGCTGCTCCCACGGGAAAATTAACAAAAAAGCGGGGGGGGGGGGGGGGGCCCAGCGCCGCGCGGGCTCCGCAGCCCAGGTGAGTTGGTGCCGCGCTTCACGGAGCCCGAGCCCGAGCCCGGCCGGCAGCGCCCCAGAGCTCTCGCCGCGCCCAGCCCCGCGCTCCCCCGCCGCTCGGCTCGGCTCCCCCGTCCGGGCCGGGCAGCCCCGCGGCCCCGCGAGCGCGCCAAGCGCGTTTTGCCGCCGCCGCGCGGGGAACGTCGCTGGCGCCCGGTGCCCCACGCGGGGCTACGGAGCGCGCGGCCGGGCACCTGCGGCGCGGCCGGGGCGGCGCCCACGCGGGGCCGGGGCGCGGGGCGGAGGCGGCGCCCACGCGGGGCAGGAGGCGGCGCTGGGGCCGCGCGGGGGCCGGGGCGCGGGGCGGGAGGTGGCGCCCACGCGGGGCCGGGGCCGGGGCCGGGGCCGGGGCGCTGCCCCCGGCGGGGCGGGCGGCCGCACTCACCCCATGTCGCGGCACCTCTCGGCGGCGGCGGCGGCCGAGGGCGGCTCGGCGGCCGGCGGCGGCCGCGTCCCTACTTCGCACATGCGGCCGCCCGGCCCCGCTGGCCCCGGCGGCGGCGAGGAGCGGCGGCGGCGGCGGGTCTCGGCGCGGCGGCAGCCGGCAGCGGCGGCGGCAGCGAGGCGTCCTGCTCCTCCTCCCGCTGCCGCCTCCCCCCTTACATAACCTCCCTCCCGGGCGGCGGCGGCACGGAGCAGCCTCCCCGCGGCACCCGCCGCCCTGCGAGGCGGCGGCGCGGGGGCGGCGCGGCGGGGCGGGGCGCGGGGTCGGGCCCCCCGGCGGCGGCGGCGACGAGTCACCCGGCGCCCCGCAGCCGCCCCCCGCCGGCGGGGCCGCCCGCAGCGCCGAGCGGAGCGGCCGGGACCCGCGGGGGCAACCGGCGCGGAGGGAACTTCGGGGCAACTTCGGGGCCCGCGGCTCTGCCCCGCCGCCGAGCCGAGCCCGAGCCCGAGCCCGCCCCGGGCCAGCGGCGCCCCCGGGCCGGGAGCGGAGCGAGGAGCGCGGGGCGGCCCCTCCCGGGCGAGCGAGTCCTCCCCCGGCGCCTCGCACTTCTGACCCGATTTCCCCGGGAAATGGAGGCAACGCAGCGCTGCTCGGGCGCGTCTCTGCGGCCGAGCAGCTTCTGAGGCGATTTCAGCCTCACTTGGGCAATGGGCCGGGGGCGAGCTGAGCCCCGCAGCGCGGTCTGGCTGTGGGCCTCGCGCAGGGCACTGACCAGCAGCGTGAGCTGCACCAGCAGCACAGACGGGGGGGCTGAGCCTCCTTCCCCCCCACTCCCCCATACATCTGCACCGGGGTAGTCTCAGAGTTACTGCTTCCCTATGGGTTTCATGAAAATACACGGCAGGATGTTTCCTTTCCACTGAAGGAAACGTTGCACTAACGCGGAAGAGCCACGTTAGGGATGCCCCACCACGAGAGTTTCAGCACTGAAATTTCACTGAGGTGCAACCACAGGACACAAATCCTCGAGAAAGCCACGGAGCCACTAGCTCTGGCATCTGCAGGACTCTCTGGCAGGACTCTCTGGCACAGAGACATTTATTCTCTTGTTGAGGAAAGATGCCCAATCCACGCAGAAGAGAGGATCTTCACTTCTTCACCCACACAAAGTTGTAATTAATATACTGCCATCAAGAGTGATTATTTTCATTTTCACGTTAATTTACCCTTTCTTTCACGAAAGTTTTTAAATTGTGGGAAAAATTGTTTTCTTTCTTCAATTTTGTGTGTAATAACTGGGGTTATCCCCGGTATTGCCTGGGGATCCCATGAGAACCAACGCAGAAGGAAAACTTACCCGGCAACCTAACACTTTCCAATTACGGAAAGTAAGGCTGCCATTTATTCTGCCACTAATAGGCAGCTGCTTCCTGACGTCTAGAAGACCAAAATGGGATCTCAACCCTATATACCCAAATAAAATCCATGCACTGGGGGGGAGAAGCATGACAAATTATGTATTTTCTTTTTCAGAGGGTTGTGAAGTTAAACAACGACCTCATTGTGAGCGGGGCAATGACACCTCTCCAGCATACCTGCTCTCTTTGCAAGGCTAATTACACCCATGGTCAAACGGGCTGCTGTGGAACTCGAAGGGGATTTAACTCCTTACCTAACTGCCGACATGTAAAGACTTTGCATGTCCTGTTCTGCCAGCTGAAAGTGAGTTTCTGTTTCCTCCTGGATAGCCGTAGCCAAAGCGTTAATCCTTTCACACTCATGCTGATCTTAGCCTGGAACAGTGCTTTGATATAACCTCTTCTGGGGAAAACAGTGAGGGCTAACTCTCCCTAAGGTAAAAAAACAGCAGTCTGACAATCTTGTGGAAGAATTCCCAACATAAATTGCATGATTTTAGCTCACTTCTTACATCATTTACTTCATTTTGTTGAATTACAAATTCCTTTTATGGGAGAGACACCGTCTTAGTCCTCACTGATTAATTAGCTCATTTTTGTGAGTATTAGAAAATGGTGTTTTATGAACCAGTGCCGTACATGACTTAAAACTATATAACAGAATTGGATCAAAATGGAGTAATGTACTACAAGCTTTGTGGTAAGAGTGAAACTGGAAATTGAAACTGCAGTTCTCCTCATGTTTTCTAATTTTTTAATCTTTTCCAAGCTTGCATTAAAGAGTGTATTTTCATCCCTAGTTACAAAAAAGGTTAGGTTTATGGAAGCATAGGTAGCTGCAGAATTACCATGACACGTATACAGACAACGTTTTGTGTATTGCTTTGGTTCATCTGCCCCTTTGTAAAGCTTGACTTAGGCTGTTTTCAGAACCGTCCTTCAGAAGAGACAAAGTCGTGCTTCCACCATCTCAAGGATCCTGAGACGTTTTGTCCGAGAAAGAGCAAATTAAGCCTAGCTTCCTGGTCAAATCTGGATTTCCCTAAGCACGCTCTCTTTGTCTGATATTGCCTCTCTTGCTCCAGATGGCCGTCCCTTCCTCCTGGCCGTGTGTGTGGCACACTGTCATTGCCTTCTTCCCTCTGCCAAACAGGATAAGGTCCTCTCCCCATTTAAGTCAATGGCAAAAGTCCCACGGGTTTGAACAAGGCCCAGATTTCGTGCAAACTGTTTAACATTATCAGTAGTGAATGAAGTGATTGCTCTATGCATGATTCAATATTGAATTCCTCCACTGTTAGGAAGAGTCCTAATTTGGGTATAGATCTCATTGATATACATTATTTTAGTGTAATTTTTTTTAGTATTCTCTTTTCTTATTTTTGAGATCTCTGTAGATGAGAACTATAAATACGCTGTCAAAATTAATTAGCTCTTAAGCTTTCATACGTGACATAATATCTCACTTCCGATCTGGTTCCAGTACAGGATGGGGATAATTCAGTCCTCATTTAGCATTCACGAGTGTGCTTTTATTACTGTGGCAAGGTTCAGGAAAACTCAGAAGGCTGAAGGCACAGGATCCCTCAGCATGATTCAAGCTGAACAATAAATATATCCACATTCTGCAAATGGATGTAACTTCTTTAGATGAGTAATTTCTCCTATTCCCATGGGCCTCCTAAAGATATAATTTTTGATTCCTAGATACAGGGTGAATATCTTTTTCAGAGAACGGCTCTGGCAACCTAAGTGGATGCATGCAGTCTGCATTCTGAGAAGCAAAGAGCTTGCTGGTCTCTTCCCAGCTCTCAGTGTTTATTTTCTTGCCTTTTGTTTGGCTTTCATTATTGCCATCTTTTACCACTCTATTTTATATATAATCTTATTTCAGAAGAAGTGCTGTTTAGTCTTTTTGAACTATTATACTTCAAGTCAGTCTTCTCCCTATTTCCCATGGCAGATAGTTTTAAATAAAATATTCAATACTGTGTTTTTCTTTTTTTCAACTAGAATGATGAAATTTGCATTTTTTTTACTATGGCGGAACTGTGCCATTTTCCACTTTTTGCTTTGACAAATAACCAACCATTTGCATGCTTTAAATGTGATCCAGAAGTTTAGCCAAAAAAGCTCTGGGGAATTCTTGATTTTTACATCCGAAATGGAGGATTAGCTTTCAAAATCCCTTGACAGCTGGAGAATTAATGTAATTATAATATCACGGGATATAAACTTTTAAAGATGAGCAACTGAGAAAAAGAAAGGATTTTAAGTTAGACTGTTTAGAACTCTGATTTATTATTTTTGTTGTTAAAACCTACTTAATCCAGTAACTAATAAACAATTTGGACAAAGGATCTATTTGTTTAAAAAAATCAACACTTTTGTCCTTTCAATTAAAATGTCAGCGCTCACAATAAACATCTGAGACCTTCAACAAGTCCTCCAGCAAGACAGAAAAAAACCCAAGTTGACATTCACGTGATTTTTAGGGTAAAAACAATTCTTCTCCCCTCAGTCCTCTGGAAATAAACCAAACATCCCAAAACAACCATTTCCAACTACCTTCTATGTCTGCAAAAGTGAAAAGGACAAGCCCATTTTTAAGCATCTTTTGTCAATCATCCTTAAAAGGAGAAGTTGAACCTTCTCTTCTTATTATTTGTAGTTCATTCTTATATATAATTACTTAGTGTCAGGAAACTCCTGTCTTAGTGTAGTAACAGAAGGTATATGAGTGGTTTCTATCTCATTTTCAAAAGGTTGTCCTGTAAAATATGCAAATATCAGTTCAAAGCAGTTTTTAATGTAAATGCAAAGAACTGTTGTCATCACACCGTGGTATATACTGCCTTCTCAATGAAGACAAAAACACAGCTAACAAAAAGTAATACAAAGTAAGATTCTGGGGAGAAAAGACATACACTTATAAACAAAGCCAGCAAAGCCAAAATATGCCAAACCAACTCACACGGGTCACCCAATCCTGAACTGTAAGTACACAGCATACTGTAAGAGGCTGCAAACTTGTAACATGCTGATGAATTTCTAATACTACTACTATAATAAGACAGCATCTGTCAGCATTAATGAACAAGTCGGTATGGATCCTTTAGGCATGCTCCATACTTTGGTCTACTAGAAATCCAGACGGGAACACATCTCGGAGTGAATACTGAACCTCGGCATCTGTAAAGGTGGTCCCATTCTTGGAGAAAAGCTTGCCTCTTTAACCGTACTATTTCTTCGTACTTACAAAGCAGAGAAAATAGATACTCCCAATTCTCCTTCTTAATACAGTGATACATTGATTGATGTAGACACTTTGATTATGTCCCCTCCACTGTAAAGTAAGTTCAGTCACTCTCCATATGACAGCTTTTCTCTGCACCTAGTGGGTCTTGCAACTCTTCTCTGGAATCACGCTAATTCGAATTGTTTTTGCAATGCACAGACTGGCACTCCTCGCTGTGGTGAGGAGCACCGCATGTAAAAAATATTCTTACATCTTGCAGTGGAGTCGGTTATTATTTCACATACATCCTAATACTTCTTTTTTTGAGCACAGATGTATGAGTAGTGATCTTCATCAAGTTGTTCTCAGTGATGCACAAGTCTCCCAGCTGATGAGATGGGTCCTGAATTGCTCCTTAGAACTACACAAAATACGTTCAGTTTTCCCTTCCAATATGCAGCACTTTGTATTTCATATGTCACAAGTCATTAGCTTTTCCACTCAAAGTTTATTTTGGTCATTTTCTTTTTAAATCCACAACAGAAGAAAAAAAATAAAATCCCAATTCATTTGCAAGTACAAATGATGATTCTGGTTTCGTTCTGGTCTCATAGCACACAATTCCGTTTGTGATTTACAAAATGCAAGTTAGAGCAGTCAGGCACCAGTTCTGCAGATGGGATGGATAATTTTTCTTCTTAAGCTAATTCAGATCAAAAATTTTGGTCCTAGCAGGCCAGATTGTATGAGAGAGAGGAGAAGGAAAAACTATATGCCTTGTCTGTTAGAAACAGGACCCTCATACTGCAAATTGGCTATAATGGTGATGGTGGCAGCCAAAGCTACTAGTAGAGATGCAGATAATACAGAAGGGAAAAGATATTCACATTTTTGGTGAAAGAAACTTAATTTTCAAACACACAGAATTGCAGAACCATTCACTTTAGCAAACCATTTTGCTCACATGTAAATTTTCTTATAGCTCAGGAGTTTTTAATTCCCAGACCCTTTTTACCATCTGTAACTCAATCTCTATTTTTTAGAGGAATTGCAGACATCTGTTTAAATACCCATCTCTTCCGTCACATGGAATTTTGGATTCAAAAAAATCTCAGCTCAAAAATAATACCAAAGTTGGATTACATTTCCAAGCAACCGCAGACTGGCACTTTGATGCTGCCTTTTCAATTAGCCCATTCCATTATACTGGCTGCGACGGGCTCTACGGTGCATGCCACAGTGCCTTCTGCTTGCATGGGGGCCCAGGCTGCAGAGCGGGGTGAAGAGCCAGGGCCATGGTGGGGAAGAGCCCCGGCGGTGTTTGCTGCCTGCTTTGCTCCCTGGGCAGGGCAGGGCTCCAGCTTGGCAGAGCAAAGGAGGGCTGAGGCCCCCTTGCTGAGCCTGGCACTCTGCTGTGATCCTGCACTGCATGTAAACTGCTACTGCCCATGAGAGCAGAGCCAGCAGCCTGCTCCCACCGCTGCCCTCTCACCCTTCCCCCAGGGTCCCTCACAGGCCAGCAAGCAGCCCTCCCCCCCGACCCCCCCCCCCGGGGGGATCACTCCCCACTGTGGTCCCACCCTCCTCACTCTGCAAAGAAAACACCATTCCCACCTCCTCTTCCATGTAAGAAAGGAGTGGGGAAGAGAGGCTGGGGCTAGACCAGTCCTTTCAGGGCATTTCAGATCTCCAGAAGTGTTTATTTTGGCTGCATGTACGTACTCATACTCCCGACTCACGCAAAATACCTCGTTCTTTGTGCTTCTTTAGAACTTACTCACCAGCAGACTTTGCCCCTTAATCAGCTCCTTGCTTGCCTTATTGGCAAAAGCAGACATTTCCATGGGTATGCCGGAGGTCTGATTCATTTACTTGGTGCCCTGTGGCTTGATAAAGGCCTGTATGTTTCCTTGTGGGCAGAGGTATCTGGATCCCTCTCCTGTATGAATTTCTTCCCTAGATAAAGCTAGTTCGAAGGGAGGTTTTCCATTCCTAATTCTACCTAATCTAACTTTGCTCTGCAACAATACTTGGGAAAATAAACAAACACTACGTATCAGTTAAACAAATGCAATCATATTTTATTCAGCCCCAAATTTTGCTTCTCATAAAATATTTACTATTGACATTTTTAAACCCAATCTTCTGTAATGCTAGTTAACGTACATTATAGAAGTGGTAATACCTAATGAGAAACCTAGATTCCACTTTTCTGGAGAAAATTTCATAGTTCTTGGGGATGTATAAAATCCAGAATATGGAAAAAATCAGAGGGAAATTTTTATTCATTTGCAAATCTTTAAAAAAACACTTTAGGCGTATGTTTGCAGCTGAAGCGCCTGAGGAGTGCTGCTCTAGTTCCAGAGTAGCAGCTGAAGCACCTGAGGAGTGCTGCTCTAGATCCAGAGTAGCTACCTGGGTTTTGAGCAAGTAGTGAAAATATGGCAGGCAGCAGCACCCATGTATTAATATCAAATTAAGTTTCTCTACCACTGCTCAGTTAGGGCTTTGGAGCCAGAGGAGGGATCACAAGGCAACACCGCAGGAGGTAACACCAAGCATTACAGAATTCAGTCTAACTCAACAGGACTTAGTGGAAGGTGGATAAGGACCCTCACGACTTACAGAAAAGCTCTGAGCTGTGCATTTCAAGTGTTCTAAATTAATCCATGGCCAATGGAATAATATTTATACATACATATCAAAACCTCTTCTACGTACCTGAGAGAATGAAATTAACTCAATATTGTACAATATGGATGACACATACCCTCTGTTTTTCATTTACTGTTCACTTGCAGAACACATGATTTATGTTGTGTATGTATCAACATTTTTCTAAATTTAATTTGATAGTTTTCCTACAGGAATAGGCTAACCTTCATCCATACCCACCTTTAATAATATTTATTACAGCTCTTCTGTTCCTCGGTGGCTGACTGGATATTCGCTCTTATTGCTATGTCCATCTGCTGAGTACACTTTTCCCAAAATAGTCCATGACCACTCTTTCCTATATTTGCACAAGATATGTACTATTATTATATTTGCACGGAAGACGTTAGGCGATCCTGCAAAAATGTTTTTCAGTGATATCGTCTGTCCACCTTGAAAGTTGATTTACAATTTGAAATGTGACATCATAAGTGGCATGTGACATAGGAACTAAGTGGAAAATATTTTGCAGTCTCTTAGAAATCTAGCCAGAGTTGCTCTTCTTTAGAGCCTCTGTTTATTTGTCCAGAAGAATTAACATTTGGTCAAAAAGAATGACCAGCAGGTATTGTTACTTACTATTCAACTTGCTTCCAATATCTGAAGCTGAATTCTTGATGGCTTTGGGAACATGGCTTCTGATATAACAATTCCACACCATTAGCTGAATTGGGAAAAGAGCAGGAGCCAGCCCTGAAAGTGTAACAAGGCATTTTTTGAATGCACAGGACATGCAAAGCCATAAATGCCAGGCAATGAAAACCAGGTGCTTAAAGCCACATTCAAAGAACTGGAATTTCTTCAGGCACAATAATGCCTGTTGTGATAAGCAGTTATACTCTTCAGGAAATAGCCTTTAAAATATATTTTTCTCTCTAGCTAAAGGAATTCTTACTACACAGACAGCTTCAGCAAGGTAATGCCTTGCATTTTAATTTGTTTTTACACGTAGGAATCTCAAAACGATAACATGTACACAGAAGCAAACCCTGGCCCCAGTAATGCCAATGGAAAGGCACTTCTTTTGACTTCACCGGGATCAAGATTCAGCTATAATTGATTAATCTTCATTCCATTCCTGTGAGACAAGTGAGGGATATATAGAGATCACTTCACACACCACTGCAGTGTAGCAGTCTCTGGAAAATATCAACCATTCCAAAACACAGAGGAGCACAGCACAGTTTGGAACAGGATGTGAAGGCCAATACTACATCCAATTGGAACAATACAGGAAAGGCTGATAGCCAGAGTGGAATTACCTAAAATAGATTTTGGCCAGCATACTGGGATTAAGAGCTTTACTTTTCAAAAGGTGAGTTGTGACCTCTAACAACCATAAATAGTCAGGACTTTGTTTTTGTGGCTCAGTGGAAAAATGGCACCATTAGCAATATGGCATCTGCTCATACCATGCTGATCCATTGCTTCATTACTGGATCATCTGCACGGCTTTCAACGGCACTGAAGTAGCTTCCGAGTCAAATGCAGAGCCATGGCGAAGTCCTGACCTGCTGAAGACAGTATCACAATCCTACTTGGAAGCAGTGGAACCAGGATTTATCTTCCAGCAAACAGCCTGTGAGATCTAGCAGCAACATTTCCCACCATACAGCAATTGTGAGATCTTTCATATCTTATGTAACTGTGATCCTTAAATAAAACTTATATCTAGCTCATCATTTTTTCCCTGATTTAATTAGAATCTTGCCTAGTTTTCCAGGTTGGCAAAGTCTTATCTTGCAACATGCTGCAGATGATACTGCTCGGAGATTAATATTTGTTTTTTAATTAAAGTTTTTACTCAGGAAGTTTGTGATACCCCCCACAGCAGCATTTAAGACCACAAAAATAATTGTTATTATTCTTAGAATGAGCAGCCATAGCCTGATATAAAAATATCACACTCAAAGTATCACCAAAACTTAGTGTGTGGTTTTCATAAACGCCTATACTTTCTGGGCTTGTTTTTAACAGGCCGCCATCAGAACTCCATCAGAACTTTGCATTTTCCAAGGTAGCATATATATATATGTATTTAAATTTGTACTCTGTTTAGTAGTAAACATGCTCTTCTGCACTGGTTCCCAACCAACATTTGAAAGTTGCATTCTGCTGAGTGCTAGCAAGCTATGAAATGGATGGATTGTCACCACAGCACTGCTTCTACTGGCAGTGAGGGGATGGGAAAGAAACAGCCACAACTCAAGGAAGTGGTGAAGAGAGTGACCTGAAATTGTGAGCATGAGGGGAGCAGGGACACAAAAACAGCAGCACCGTGGAAAGGCTCCAGGAGAAGACACTGCAGCAGGAGTCTAGGGGCAAAGATGAAGAAGGAATTACAGCAGCCAAGGGTCAGGCAAGGACGATGTGCCTTGACATCCCTGGGAGAGGGAGGAAGGGGAAGCAGAGGGGTGGCAGCCACAGCACCCTCCTGGAAGATTAGGAACTGTTGTCTGCTGGAAAGAATGATCTCCAGTCCTAATTTAGTAACAGGAGAGAGAGTTATTACCATTAGTAGTGGCAGTGAAATAGAGCCCCAGTCAGGGACCAGCGCCAGCACAGCACAAACATAAAACGAAAAGATAGCGTCTGCCCAAAGAATTTCCAAATTACGTACAGAACAAGGGACGACACGGAGGAAGGGCAGGGGAGTACACAGCAGCAGCGAGGCAATGCCAGAACAGGGAGCAGGCTGTTCAGTCCAACTTTGCAAAATCCTACAAGCTTTTCAGCTAATACATTTATACTGTGCCCAGCTTTAGCACAGTGTGGTCTTAATGTGGACTGGACATGGGTCTCAGCTGTTTTACAGTTTTTTTTAACTGTTTCAGATTTAGAAGACACTCTGACCTTGAAGTAGTACAAAGTTGTCTCTTACTTCTCTAATAACCCTTTAGCTGAAGAGGAACGAGGGGGAACATTCAAGAAGTCTTTCTGACATGCAGACAAAGGGAATACAAGAAAGAAGGGAGAAAAATTCCTGTGCTAACTAACAGCTTCTCAGTAACGCCATCTGCAGAGAGCCATGTTTAGTACCTAAGGGAAAGAGCATTACTTACACCAGTTCTACTGACCTGGGCCTTGAGCGGGAACAAAACACTTAAACACTGCTGCTATTTCACTGCCTTTAATAGAGTTTAAACATGTAGTTACACAGCTGCAGGAGGACATACATGAACAGGACCTCTTAGCACATCTACCTACAAACAAAGGCAATTTTCAAATGTGGGTCCCTGAGGAAATATTTGAGTCCCACACTAGGAACCTCAGACCAACTCTCTAGTGCCTGGGGAATGTAATTATCAAGAGAACTGAAACTCAGAGACTAAAAAGGGACATCTGGGTATCCTATTTAAAGGTTGAATATTTGGCTCTGTATCTGAGGCAACTGATTGGCGTGTAACACACTAACTGCATCAACTATCAAAACCAGGAAAAGCCCTAGACGTTTACTGAAAAGGCATAAGCATTTCCTTCTGCTAGATCCTAGGTTCTGCAAGGATCTGAGCTTCTGATTTAAACATAAGACAAATCTTCACCACACGTGACTGTCAGGGCCCTGAGTGCACTAACAGGCTTTAACTGCCCTGACCAGCCTCACCTTCACCCACACCTCTGCCCGCGGGCCCAGGTATTGCTGGGTGTCTGCTGAGGGGTGTCTGTCTCAGACCCAGCTGTGGTGCAGCCCTGCTACGCCGAGCTGTGGGTCCCGCTGATGTGGAATATTTTGAATATCTCCTTTATATTTTGTGAATAACTTTACAATAGGCAAATCCATGGTAGCACTGATTCATACATCCCCTCGCACAGGGTTGCTTGAAATCTAATAAGCAGCTGGACTCGAGTTTGGACAACTTGATAATTACGAGGAATTAACATTTGGCTACTTCATTTTCTGACTTTCAAACAGTTCCACTGAAGTATATTTTAAGTATCTGAATATTCCTCTCACTTTGTTTCATTTGTACAGTACCTCTGTCCAGGAAAGAACACAACCTGGGCACCAGATGTGCTATGCTAGAATTTCTGCCTGCCCTTCAGACACGGCATGCGTGCCTCCACAGGATCCAATCCACCTCCATCCCAGATGAGGAACATATGGAGCACCATGAATGGCACACAAGACTTCTCTTTGAACTACATTCCTCCTATCAAAGGGCCCTCTGTCTTGCCTTCTTCTTCACTGTTCCTCTGGGTAATCATGAGGAAAGAACTGAACATTTGCAAAAGCCTCCTGGGGACAAATTCATTTCTAGTGTAACTCTGCTGAAGTTAATGGTGTTACACCATGGATGAAAATGGCACCATAATATTAAAAAACAGAGACAGCATACTACTCTGTAATTACTGTCTAAGAGAGCAAAAATAATAAAAATGATTCATTCTTATAGACCCCAAAGGGCACAGCTGGCTTATTCAGTTTAAAAGGTGACGATAAAAGAAGGCAGCTAGAATACACTGATTTTTAATTTGTATATATGTGTGTGTGCATGCACACACGCACAGACATAAATATATAAAAAATGATAGTCGGATAACACCACCTCTGCATTTATTTTAAGAACAACATGCCAGAATCATAATTTAATGTGACTGCATGTTTTAAAAGACTGATAACATAAATAGCTCTTTGGAAAATTAAAGGCCTTCTTTCATACTGGCATAAATTACGAATAAATTCTTTCTAATCAAGAGTTACACTGTTGTAAGCTTAATGTAAGGGTACTGGGCCCTGCAGCACCAAAATGGTTATTCTGTAACACAACCAAACACCCTGAATTAGGCCTTCTTTTTCTTAGAAAAAGGACTTTTTTTTGTCAGTTAACATTTAAAGGTCATTATGGGAAGGAAACTTTTCTTGTATTAAGTTTAGTGAAGTTGGTAGGAATCTGCAGTCTGCTCCTTTATGGACTTCACTTCACAATACCATATGGAGGTATGGAAGAGACACTCTGAAGCTCAGTGATGTTGTAGGATACAAAATAATGGCACAGGCAAGGCAGAGATCTGACAGAATTATTGCACAGGCTTCGGACGCATTTGTCAGTAACAGCTGCTGTATCTTGGCCTTCCCTTTTATTTAAGTGAGATTCATCTAGGCAATCATCCTTTCCAGCCAAAGGAATAATACCCAGTGATGAGAACTGACCTGGTAAGCACAGGAGGTCCTAAAGAAAGAGCACAACTCTAAATCTACAGATTGGCTGAAGAGTATCTCTGCTTACGTATCTCTCAGTGCAACGAATGATCTAGCAAATAATTTATGGTCATTAGTTACTCAGATGTCCCCTGGTGGCCTTACAGCCTCTTGTATGCACAGAAACACAGCTTTATGTTAGTAGGTAATCAATAACAAGGCTGACACACACGCCCTTTGTACCTGCCCTTGGCTAGAACATGAAGTCTCGCTCTCCCTGACAGTGCCAGCCATCTCCATTTCCTAGAATAAATTATCTGGAGAAGTCAGTTTTTACTGTACAAACAAAACAGGCTTTCAACTACAGTGTAACTGAGAAAATGAAAAAAAAGAGGGGCTAATCAGCTACCAGGAAATCACTGAACAGCTTCAGCAAGCAAGAAGAAAATCAGAGTTTTGAAGACAAATACATTTTTGCTAAAACGGTATCTCATGTAAGATGTATCACTTTTTGTTCTAAAAAACAGCAGGATCCATAACAATATTTGCAGGTGTCTTTGCTTGTTCATATATAAACCAATAATATTCCCTTGATCAGACAGGACACAATTATAGAGGAATATTAGTTCCTTAGTTGATTTCTCAAGGTAGATATTAACATTTGATTAAAAGGCTTCCTCCTGTTTAAAGATACAGAAAGGTACGCAAAATGTAGTTCCCCTTTTTTCCTGGAACCAAGATACCTGCTGACTTTTCATTAAAAATTTCACAGACGTCACCTTCAACTGATATAAAGCAATGAACCTAGTCACAAAAAAGGAAAATTGTAAAAAATGTAAGATTTTAAACCAGTAAGACTTTAATAATGTTATTCTATTTGCTTCTCAGTACAGGCTGAGGATCCTGTACAGAGATTTATTTCCTTTTCAAAAAAGTGTCCATAATCACAAGAGCTAGATTTTTTTTTTTCATGAAAGTCAATATATTGAAAACGCACAAGTCCAGAAGCTGTGGGCTTACGTAAAACATCCAACACAAAATCTTGCGACAGAACAGTACGTTGTCAACACTAACTATAAAGAGAACTGTCTTTTTCCACTGTTTTAAGGCAGAAAAGATTTTGTTAGTTTTTAGGGTCTATTCCTTTGTTCAGCAAGGAAGCACCACACTCCCAAAGCTCCATTAATTTCAGATAGGCTAAAAGGAACAGTTCTTAGTTTAAAATTTGTAAGATAAGACTTTATCTAAATGTACTATATTTAACATAATAAACTTCATAGACAAAAAGCAAAAAATTTGAGGCTTTATCATACTACAGTAGACTTCAGAAGTGCTGATTATGAGATTTTGTTTGTACAAAAACAACACATTAATTACTTGGAGAGGCTTGAAGTGAGGAGAAAGATTACAAGAGCAGATTATCAAGTCAGTCTTGACAACACTTGGAGCTAGACCTTTTAAGTACTTGGCCACCTGCAAATGTAGGTAAGTATGCACTACGTGAGGCACTCAGGGAGCACTGAAAGTCCTACTTGGTGCCAATATTCATGTCTAAGTGCCTTTATTCCTTTAAAAATCACCTGTCCCTTCGGCTTTTTCACATGCAGTTTGAACTTCAGTACAATATCTACAAGAAGTCTTAGCACACACCACTTGGATTGTTTTGCCTTATTGATGTTATAACCCATAGTGGCCACAAAGATACTGTATAAAAAATCTAATGCCTGAAACAACACAAAATTTTAAATATAGGTGCTATCCTGATGTAGCCATTCTCTGTAAGTGTTCTTCTGTATCACAACACCCTAGCAAAATTGTAATTTGTGTAGTATACTGGTCACAGTGTTTACAATGAGCCCGTGCCTTCAGAAGAACTATATATATATGCTCAGATTATGCATGTCCTTAAATGCATGGATGATTTGGGTCTATAATTAAAAGTTAAATATTAAAATAAGTTTTGTCTTTTAATGAAAAATATTTCATTCATGAAACAGCAGCCTAGAAGCTCTACAAAGATCTCCCTTTTATTAAGGATCACCTCATGAATTTTATGCCTAAAATCCCCTGTAGGCCCACCTGAACCTGTAATATCCAGTGGCCAAAATGAAAGATATCTGGGGAAGAAATAAAATCCTTATTTATTTCTGCTCATTTTAAAAGGGCAGTCAGTAGAACAGGGATTATATGAGGAAAACTTAAGCTAAAATATATTATTTTTCAGCCCCAGTAACAAGCTGTTTGACTTAGAATCAGATACTCCAAGTTAAGATATTTGCATTGGGCTGTTTGGATTGAGGTAAGTCATGCTGGAGAGCAATAATTGCTTCTATCAAATGAAGAACACTTATTTTGGTCTTTTTGGAGAATAGGATGCCAGTATCACTGTTGCTGGGGTATTTTGCTAAAGGCGACATGTTTGATTACCAGTCTCTGTGCTTTGCTAGTGTCTGCGAGCAGTAAGGAGACCCTCTAGCGTAGCATAGCTGGGTCCCTGAACTTGTAAAACTTGAAAATGCATTGCTTTCTGAGGCGATCCTACAAGAAATTCATTTCTTATACAGTGCATTAAAAACATTTTAAAAAATATGGCTTAGGAATTGTGGAAAACAGCAGTGAAAATACTTGTAACGTCGAAGGCGTGGAAACAGGGCGAACGGCGGGAACAGGGGCGCAGACGCCGTTTCCGCCGCAGGAAGGTCTCAGCGTCCCCATCCCCTCGGGAGAGGGCAAAGCGGGCCCCTCCGCCCCGAGCCACGCGCGCACCTGCGGCCTCGCGTGGGGAGGCTCCGACCCCCACGCGCGCCTCCGCACGCGCTAGCGGCGCCGGGACCGGGGCTGCGCGCAGGGCCGGGCAGGGGCGCGGGCCCCGCGCTCGGGCAGTGCGGCCTCGCGCGAGGCAGAGCGGGGCCCCGCGCGCACGGCTACGGGCTGCCGGGCCGTCTGCTCTGCGGACAGACCCCAGCGCGGCCGCGGCCTCTCCGAGCCCAACTGCAGTAACGGCCGCGGCTGCCGCCTCCCCCTTACCCGCGTCAGAAGCGGTTTTGCGTTAAAACTCGGGCATTTCCGACAACGCTGCCGCGGGAGCTACGCGCAGACCACGCGCACCTGGTGCCACCGCGGCCGGGCCGGGCCGCCCAGAACCGCCCCCAGCCGCCCAGAACCGCCCCGAGCCGGCGGGGGCCGCTCGGCACTGCCCCCCTTCCCGCCGGGGCGGCGGCAGCGGAAGGGCAGTGCGCCCGGCCCGGAAGAGGAAGGTGGCGGCGGCGGCGGCTGGCGGCGGCGCAGGGTGAGGGCGGCGGCGGGGCCGGGGGAGGCTGCGGGGGAGGAGGGCGCTGGGACCGGGACCGGGACCGAGCCGCGCTTTCCCCCCACTCCACACGCGCACGCAGCTCCTGCCGCGGGGGGCAGCGGGCCGCGGCTGTGGACGCTGCGGGCCGGCGGCGGGGGAAGGCGGCGGCCTGCCCGGCCCGCGGGGGGACGCGCGCGGCTCGGAGCGAGGAGCCGGCGGCAGAGGAGGCCGGAGAGCCCGGTCTCCTCCCTCCTCCGCTCCGATCCGCCAGGGCAGCGCCCGCCCTGCCTGCAGGGCAGCGGGACAGCTCGGCCTGCAAGCCCGGAGGCAGAGACCTTCCATGCTGTTAAATCAGCCACGGCTCGTTAAACCGGGAGCCGCAGAGCTTCCCTCAGCATTTGCTGTTAGGGCCAAACTTTCCCTAATGTACAGAACTAGGTGGCCCCAACTCCTGAAGGACAAACGCGTATAGGCAGGGAGGCAGGGAAACAAAGGTGTTCAACGCCAATCCCCTACAAGAGGTGTATCATGAGGTAATTTTAACGTTGTCTTAGATGCTAACCTTTCTCTGAATGAAGTCATTAACATGTAAGTTACTGAATAAATTAATTATTTTGCTTTGGTGGCTACGTATATCCTTAGCAGCTTCCCAGGCTGACCGTCGTGTTGTTTCTCTGTCGGGAATGGGAGGGGAGCGGACCGGGAGTACGTGTGGAGTACTTTCTTCTAATTCTGTTAGTAATCCTAAACACAGAAAGGCCCCCTTTCTTTCCACCACAATTCACCACACCTAATCCAGGTCTGTCAAAACTGATCCGAAGGCACTGCTATGTAATGGCTGACTATATTAGCTAGTAGTTGTTTCAGTCTAATTTCTCCAGTGCAGATGGAGTCCCTCAAAAACATGCCTGGTGTTTAGACAGATCAGTGGCATTTCCAGTACAGATGTCAAAGACTGGACAGTGGAAGAACTGGAATTGCTTTCTGTCAGAAATAACCTGTTCAGGAGAGTTGAGACAATGAAGGGCATTTTGTTTGTATTTACAGTCTTAGATCATCAAATTTAAGAGTCAGACATCTATATATTGTCAGCCCAAAACTCAACTACTGTGTTAATCAGAGTGTAACATTTCATTATCCTTGATTTGCCCTATGTGGATTTTGGTAACTATTACAGTAAAAGTCTTCATACACTGTTAAAGCCACTTCTATTGTGTTCATGTGTAGAATTTTCAGAATGGCTTCCTCGGTTGACATGCCTGTGAATTATGAAGAGATGTTTGCTCATCGGTTTACGCTAGATGATAAGGAATACCAAGAGTACCTGAAATGCCCTGTGGATCCACCTCCTATAGTTGAAGAATGGAGAAATAGATCGGGTGGTAACCAGAGAAACAGAGATCGGTACTGTTTTATTTTTATTTTTTTTACAGAACTTGGTAGTTTCACAAATACATGGTTAGGTGTATTTCAGAATAAAGAGAAGTAATGTGTTAACAGAAGTATCTTTTTGTTACTGCATAGGCTTCTATATTTAAAAGAAACAGTCTCCTCTAAAACGTAGTGAATTTTTATGTTTTCTCTGTACTGATACTGAATGTTTTTGCAGTTGTATAGAAGTATAAAGTAAAATGCTGTTCAGTAAGGAATGAGTGGGAACCACTCAACCCATTGCCCTTGGGTTTGTTGCTGTTCAGCCAGGAACGCTTTTCCAGCAGGGAAAGATGAGAGTTCTGCAAAACTAAGCAGCCTATCTTCTGTTGCATAATAATCATCAGGAAACTGACTGTGCAAAGGAACAGGCTAATAACATAATTATGTATTGCTAGCTGTCCAAAAACATTTCATTCGCAACCTCAATAGCATTGCATTTTTTATCTATTAGAAATGACTGTGAAATCCATCGTCTTTGTCTAGCAAGTGCAATGTTACTTTCCTACCTAAAAATATTTTGAATTATACTATTTCTTCAGGATGTAATTGTAGCTTTTTACTTAATTCTGAACAGTAACATCTGATTTTTGTGTGACGGAAAAAGGAAAATGGCAGCATATCATGTGACATCAGACTTGATGTTAAAGTAGTTAAAATGCCAGTCCTGCTAACAGTTGGGAATATTTCTTAACTAAATGTCTAAACAGGATCTGTGCCTTCTCGGAAGTAAAACAAAAGGACAACACTTTAACTTTTTCTCACCCTAGAAGCTTTTCAGTAAGTTAAACGCAGAATCAGTTTCTATAGATTAGAAAAAGGGATGATCGTTTAAGGAGCTATTCTTACAAAACCTTGTTCTTCTTTTAACTAATGAACTGTTGTGTCTCCACTCTGGTCATGAGGCTGATTGCAACTTATGCAAATATTGTTTGTTTATAGTGCACTACACCACACCATTGAGATATTTAAGCAAAATGGCTGTGAGGCAGCTCAGGTGTGGATAGTAATGCTGCTACTACTGTAAAAACAATTTAGTCTGAACAAAGACTAAATACTATAAGTGGCTCCTCGAGTGTATCTGAGTTACGTACTCACTTTCTTGAATATGGTAATCGATAAGAGACCATGAAACAATGATAGCATATATTTTAAGGAATATGGAAATTCCAAGACTTTAGGCTGTTTGGTAGCTAAGTTGTACTTAAACCTGCTTTGCCACAGCTTTCAGCCTAGTGCCATAAAGCTACTAGATTGAAACTGGCTTGTATCTAGCTATCTACAGATATACCATCTGACTGCTTTTTAGGTATGGTCTGTTGGAGTCTTTATTCAAAGTTCCAGGAGTTCATCTAATATGTTGTGAATACTTTGTATTTGGTAACACTCTGCCTTCCACTGCTCAGCAAATGATGTGTTGAGTAGTAGCAAGAAATAAATGAATGACCTAAGATGACTGTGGATACACTTTTATCAGTTTGTTGTAAAAATGATAAGTAATTGAGTGTATAAATAGTTGGATGACAGTTCTTGTGCAAACATTTAAGAGTTCATTATCATTCATCTTTTAAAATCTCATGTTTGTGCAAGACTTTGTGACACTTCTTTGCATTACAGGTTTCAAGATGGCAGATATTTTAGAGGGGACAGATACAACTGGCAAGGTGACCATAGATCTAATCAGAGGCCAGAAAGAAGTTGGGGTAATAACTACCAGCAGCACAGACAAGGACAATCTTACTCTTCTCACTATGGACAATATGGCTACAATTCCTACAACCCAGGGCCTCGTTACCATCCCTACTGATGACATTTGTGGTTTGAAGATCCAGTAACAATATGTAAAAAAAAAAAAAAAAAACCAGTCAGTTGGGCTTTGTCTGTCTTCAGTTTTTCAATTTTTCATGGTTTTATAGATAACTGAAGAATCAGTATTGAAGTCCATTCCTGCTTATCTGTAGTGCAAACTGAAAAAGAAAATACCCTTTATGAATAATAAAAGCATATTAAACTAAGTTTGTGTAGAGACTGCAGATTTAGATTAAATTTCTGTCTCATTCTTCTTTGTCTGAATGCGTATTAGTACACTTTTACATTTTGGAAAACAGGTCAGGGGACTAATCTGCAGCTTTTAAGACCATGTGCTAGTGTTATAAGAGTTCTTTTTGAAGGTGACATATTGTGTCTTTCTTTGGAGAGAAGTTCTAAGTTTGGCTCTTGATAGTGAGAAAAACTCAGTTTGGTTTGAATTTCAGATATTTTAAAAGGAGTAGAGGGATGCTATTACAGAAATACTTTATGGTGTGCTAGCATTTATGAAAACTCAAGAGAGGAACTTCTTTTAGATATTGGTGAAGACATGTTGCTTCTCAATATTTAATTTATTGGAATAAAAAGAATTGTATCAGAGAAACAAGATCTCGCATACAAGATAAATTCCTGTCTGTTGAATCAGTGGTTTCAATTCATATGCAGTATTCCTCTTAAAGTATGGTAACAACTGAAATAAATTAAGTGGTTTAAATATATATCTTCTTACTCTAGTAGTTCAGTGGTACACAAATTTTATCTGAGAAGTGGTACCAAACTTGGATTGATATCATCTTAAAATAATTTTGGTATGTGCATGACACATTTTGGGATTCCTGTTTCTTTAAGTAAAGCTGTAAAATCATGATGACTGTAATTAGTTATTATGAAGTGCTTCATGGATGTCTTGAACCATAGTAAGTACTGTTCTGTACTTCTTGCCTGAGAAAACAGCATAAGCAGTGTAGAGTTATGTTTTTCGGTTCTTAAATAATTTGAGTTCTGTATTTTTTTTAATATTCACACAAATAAAAGTGTATTTCAGGCTTAAGGATGTTTCTGAATATTTCTGAAATCTACTTTTAAAATGTTTAGAATTGCAACACAGGCATCTAGGCTGACAGCTGCACAAGAATCAACACTGACTGGTAAGTGTTAATATTGGACAGCTGCTGGTTTAAATTAGAAGAGTGGGCCACTCAGCTAGAATCAAGAGGATGAGACATTGTGATTAATTAGAAGTCTGGAGTGTTAATCCAGTGCCTTACATTCTACTATAATAGGGTCAGAGTTCTCTGTTTTGCTTTTTACTTGATAAGCTAATTTGTATCAGGAGAACAGTACATTTTTTGTACTTGACATTTTCTTCAGCTATTGTACAGTAACACAGAACCCTCCAGGCTGAGTGTTGTAAAAGTCATTGCATTGCATCACGTTCTGCGATAAGGAGTTCAAATTAGTGGATCTTGATTTAAAAACAAAGAATAAATGCAGAAGTTAAAAGCATAGTCTGTCAGCTCATAATACACTTCTAAAAGCTAAAGAGTATGCTTACTGTTGATCTTAGAAATGTGTGCTCTTTGTAGCTTTTACATAGTCTTGTGATGCAAAAAGCTGGGCTGCTTACAAGTGTCTCCACTTACCTCCTAAATATTTCTCTTTTCCCCTTTTCATATAATATTGTTGAGGGCTCTGATACAGTTTTTATTATTCTACTCCCTGAAGTATTTGTCTTGAATTTGATTGTTTAACCTGAGAAATTTGGTAGCATGAGGTTTGTTTTCCTTTGAGGAGTTCTCCTGGATGAAATGCAACCTTTTTAATCCTTGATGCTTCAATTGGATAAATATTGGCAGAGTTGTTACATGGGAGCAATAAGATTATCCAGAGTTTTTCAATGTGCTGTAGGAAGTCTGCAAGATGGTACTGTAGAATTCCTTTTTTATGTAGAATCACATGCAAGGTGCCAGATATCCCAGACTCCCACTTCCAAGAAAAGAGTGCATCTCTTTCTGCAAAGACTAAGCCTGACACTGCCAGCTATGCCACGGAAGTCAGCCTGAGCCAGGATAGTCTTCCTAGTTACCATCTGGAGTAGTATCTCAGGTTGAAATAAAACCTGGCAAAAGGGATGGATTTTGCCTTATCTGTTGATTTTGTCAAGCCCAATAACTATTTTATTTTACTGTCTTTCAGCTAGTGAATGAAGCATGGGGTAGGGAAAATTATCTACAACAGTGATCAAGCTGGAGAAGCAGATATATTAGGGTGGCCTGTCTGAGTGGAAGTTAAGACTTAGGATCACACATTTCATGATCTCAGCTCTAGTATTCAGAGTTTCTTGACTGAGCCAGCAAGAGAGTCACCTAGATCAATGCAGCTTCCTTGTTTCTGTTTTACATTCTTGATTTGTGTTATCCACTACCTGCCTCAGCATTACAACTCCTGATTCAACTTTTTATGGTCTACAAAACTTTTTTAGAACAATGATAGCAACAATCTAATTTTTTCATGAATAATGCATCCAAAACAAATGTATGCCTTGCACTGGAGAGAAATATAATTAGAATTCAATAATTACGACCTGCAGCAGTGTCCACTTAGACCCTAGTGTTTATAATAAAGTCTGTATGTTGTCTGTCAAACTACATAAACCTGGTAAATACTGCCTGCAGTTAGTTAAGGTTTGTTCAAGTGTTTTTTCTCCCTTTGCATAACAGTGCTACCGATGATAAAACTTTAACATCTGCAACTGCAAAAACTACAGAAATTGTTTAAGTATGATGGAGATTATAAGGTAAACATTAAAATTCAGTGCCTGAAATCTGACTTTAAAAGAACTCTTCCCTCTGACATTTGCTCAAACATCATTATTAACATGCATAAAACAAAAGAAAGATAAACTAGTATGCTCAAAATGGCTAAATACCTTCAAATCAGTACTAAGCTGAAAGCCCCTGGAAGCCAAAGCAATAGAAAAAATTCCTAGTGTGATTTGTGAGATACAATTTTACACATGTTCACTGCTCTTCAGCATCTATTTTATCCTAACTACAGCTGGCAGTAGAAATGTGCAGACGTGCTCTGAAAGGTTAGCTAGAAGCTGAAATACTATCAAGAGGCTCTCTAATAGAGATTTCAGACAAGGAAGAGAAGTGTGATTCTTTCAATATGAGTATAATCAACATTCAATTTCTAAAACCACAAGTATACTTAAATTCCTACTGTTTAAATATGTTTATATATATTTAAATTCCCACTATTAATTTGCTAAGAAATATTTTGCTTAATGAAGAAACGTTCACATTTGCTTCCTAAACCGAGATGCTGGAGGGTGAGTTCTAGCTGTATTAAATTTAACCTAAGATTCTTTTCCCCCTCTATTCTTTACAAAAATTATACATCTCTACATTAACTGTGTTAGCTGATGCAGCTTGTGCAGCGGCCCCTTCTCTAGCCCTCTGACAAAAGCGAGGGGGTGGGAACATGTGGTCAGGGAAGGGAGAACAGGACTGTCCCTTAGAGCAGCTACAGCCCATCTTAGCAGCATTTTAATGAAACTGCAACTCCCTTACCTTCCATTTGCCAATCAGGAAATATTACTGTAATCTGTCCTGTTGTCCTCATGTGTTAGAAGAGAGCTATATAACCCTGCTTAAATTATGCATAGTGCTGATATTTTAATAACCAGAAAGTAAGAAAGATTATAGGGCAGATCAGGTTTCCCTGACAGTGCGAGGAAATATGCAGCCGGATTCAACACACATGGACATAAATCCTGGAGTCCAGTAGCTCCAGAACTGTCAGGATAGTAGATGGCAACTTTAGCGTGGTGGTGCATAATGATCTTTCCTCTCAAGAGGATTATTTTTTCATTAGGCCCTGCAGGCCTGGATTTATTCTTGTTTACCATGGTTTATATTCTTCTTCAGCAGAGTACTGACCGCACTTACTGGTCGTCAGTCTTCATTTGCTTATGAGAACAGTGATGCCAAAAATGTTACCTTCACGCAGCTCGCCCTCTGACTTTTTAAGTACTCTGTCCTATTAAAATGCAAATTTATTACAAGAGATGGTAAAAGTTGGTAATAAGTACATTTTCCTGTAAGTCTAATAAAAGCACAGAACAGGATAAATCATATAATCATTCCCACTGGTAACCTTTTGTTATTTATAACAAGCAGGAAAATAAATTAATGTTACCTTGTTCCTAATATGCATATGCCTCTTTTTCAAATACTTCAGCAGCTTGATGACTTTTTCCCACAAATATTCTCCCCCCCTTTTCTTTTTGCATATTGCGTGATTCAAACCTGCCTCACTAATAAAAGATGATACAGTATCAATAGTTACTCCTACTCGCTATTTGAAGAAAAACTCATCTATTCAAAGATGAGTTAAAATTAAGAAAACAATTTAATTATTTGTTATAGAACCACAAAAACAACCAAAGCCAAATCTTATTCTAGAAAAAATAGTAAGGTAAGGGAAGACGGAATTTTCAAACTGAAACATATTGCCTGTTAAAAGATTCATTAAGGATCTTAAGCTCTTCAAAGTTCTTTTTCAGTGTGAGGAAAAACAATTTGGTATTTATATATCCACATAAATTAAATATTTAAGATTATAATTAGCGTTGTTTAGATATAGGTTAAAAAATACCAATAAGCAATAGGATGTTTCACATAGCTTTTGGTTACCATACTGCTGGCATTTAAGCATGCAGCAGGAATTTTAGGGCAGATCAGATGGTGGATTGCTCTTTGTCCAAAATCATGTCTGAATTTTGTTTTCTATTGGAAATATGTTTAATAAAAATAAATAACAAAATAATAATTACTGAATGCAACCAGCTCTGCATTATTATATACCCTTTCTACAAAATAAAGAGAAAATTAACACACAGACCTTTGCCATGACCAATTTAAGCTTAACCCTTCTGTAGTCACTAATTCACTTGGATTTATGAATGCCACTGAGACCTAAAAAAAATTATGCTGAAAAATACTGCTTCAGTGCTGTTAATGGTATGAGGCTTTAAATTCAGCAAGCAGAAACCTTTGGAGTTCAGATGAGTTTAGTGCAAGAGCTCTGTGAAGGTAGATACCTGTTCTCCTCAGATCAATCTCATTTTACTTGTTTATATGCCACCGTCTCAAAACACCCGTTTGGAAGCGACCTGCCGGAGCATCACGCTTGGGGTGCATGCGGCCTCCTCCCCACTGCAGCTCAGCTAAACTGCTGTGAGGACTTAAAGGAGCTTGACCTTAAACTGCCACGGGGGCAAATCCCATTTCCCGGCCCTGCACCTTGGAGGAGGCTTCCATCAGCAGAATGACATCTTCTGCTGTTCTAAGATAAGCAGGGAGCAGGGACGGGACGCTGCACCGCCCAGGCAAAGATGGGAAGGAGCATGGCCGACGTAAAGGCGCAATTGTTTCATGCCCCTTACTCTTGTATCCTGAACCCTTCAGGAGAAAATATGTTTTGAGATTTGATTATTGGTTATCAAATGACTTCACTGCCACTCCACAGCCTGGGGGAACAAAAGCGCAACTGCTTCCCCCTCCGCAGCCCCCAGGGACCTCCCCAGCGCACAGTAGGGAGGAGGACCATGGACCTAAGTGTCTGGAAGTGGCGAAGCAGCTGCCTCGTCACACTGGCAGAGTTTGCAAGGCCTTAAGCCAGGCAGACAGATCCAGGGAATGACAAACAAATGCCTATTGATCACATACAGCAGCCTCAGTAAATCCAATTGAAGAACCTCTCCGGACTTCACCAGGATTTTAGTTTTTAGAGACAACATGGATTTAGTACTAGCTAATGAAAGATCAGCCTAATCCTACTTCCTTCCACATCTGCTATAGACATATTCTGACCACTGTCCTAAAAGTGTTTTTTAAACCCTATATTAAGTATTTTTACTGCTCTGCATCCGATCATTACACAGGCATCAGGCTACTCTGTGTCAGACACCTCTGTTGTACTGGTTCCTCATATTCTTGAATGCTCCTAAAGATAGGTTTTTTAAAGCTATTTAAAAATTCTGAAAAGACAATTTTACCACACCGTGATTCATTCCACCTGGACTAAAAAGGAAGTCAAACAGAAAGGATGCTGTAGTAGACAGAACCAGATACATGTGTGAATTCCCACCTCAGCTATAGACCACCTTTAACACTTTTGTGTCTCAGTTTTCCATCCATAAAACGATGATAACTCTCCCCCTTTTCCCTCCTCTGTACCAGCCATCTCAGCCACGAGTTCTCCCCGGCAGGGACTGCCCCATTTGGAGCACCTGTATGGTGGGTACCACAACCTCAGCTGGGCTCTGCACGTTCCAACATGATGCGCTAGAAACTTTCTCGTGAAGGAATTAATTGTTTTCTGATTGTTTTTTTAAACTAAGCCTAAACACATTACAGATAATATGCCAGCAATTACTTGATTTAAACCCTGCCTTTATTTTACTGTGTTGTTACACAGCAGACTATCCACAGGCTGCTCCCCTGGGATTCTGTGGCCTAGAAAACTCCCCAAGGATTGTATTACTAGACTTGCACTAAACGATAAATGATTCCAACTCTTATGGACATAATAGAAATATCTTTCAAAAACATGAGCCGCATAAAGACAGTGTCATCATAGCGAAGAGGTACGGGTAGTCCAATCCAATAGTTAATACTGAACTGGAGAGAGGTGGATTAAAAATGTGAGAGCAATCTATGCAAACTAAATAGATTCCACATCAACATAACTTGCCATGGCTACCGTATTGAGTGTACTATTCACTTATATTTAATTGGTTTCAAAAGCATTCACCCACATCCGCACACATACCATACAATCACAGTAAAACTGCAAAAATCCCAGCCTCTGTGAAAGTATTACAGCTTTTTTTTTTAATCTAGCAGATGGAAAAATTTTAATGCAATATACTACAATTTCATACTTAAGCACCCAAGTTTTAGAAATGTAAAAAAAAAATGTTCTTTAAACCTACAGCAAAAGGAGAGGAAAGAAAATATAGTGGTAAGGGAAGGAGTGGAAGAGCCATGAAAAAGGGAGGAATATACTGGTGTGGGAAAAGGAATAAGAAGAGTAACAGAGCATCCATCACAACGAATGCCTCTGATCAGAAATAAGTCCTGCTTCTAAAAGAGGCTTTGAAAGGTCAAAGAGAGTGTCCCTAGTAGCTGAGAAGATGAAATCATCTGATTGAAGGTAAAATATAAATCTGTTTAAAAGCCATTTGTGATTGATGAGAACTGGAAGACAAAGATGGCATCACAATCCCTTGGCATGAAAATCCTTCCAGATGGCATCTATTTTTCATTAATGCTCTGGGGGAGGATCCTAGACATCCCAGCAGGTCCCATCATGACTTTGGATTCAAAACCATCCACAGACTCAGCTGCTCTTTGGCTCATCTCCACTTCTGCTGCACATGCACGCAGCAGTGCTACAGGACATCGGCTGAGGAATGACCTTAACTGTTAATTTTCACCTCTTCAGACCATACCTCCTAACTATGTTTCAAAAGGCAGCAACCTGGCTGTAACCATGTCTCCCAAGACACACACCAGAGAACCTTCTCAGCCTCTTCAGGTTTCCTACTACTTGTACAGAAGCTTTTCAGACTGTTAAAAAACGCTGACACTTCTGAGGCACAAAAGAAAAGAAACTTTAATAAATCAGTGTCAGCTCATTTTTTATAGCCATGCCTCCCAGAAAAGCATTAAGATCACCACAACGTCTACCCTGAATTAAGACCCATACTGAGTATGTGTGTCTTGGTTTCATTTGGCAAAATTAGAGCAGGTTTTAAAATAGTGTGTAAATAGAAAAGTAGCTACACAAAGAGAAACTGAAGGTCAGCACTGTCTGGTTACTTACAGACAGGCAAAGGCACTTTCTTCAGCATAAGCCAAAGTAGTTAAAGCACCTTTGGTGTGTCTGTACAGGAGGCTATGGATGTGCTGTTTTGGTTTAAAATTTCTTAAAAGTTAGAAGCAAGGTCAAACTAAACTGAAATACGCCACTCTGAGGAAAATAAGGACCTTAAAATGCAAAAATGTTATGACAGTCTAACTAAAAGGGTTTAATTAAACCTATGCAAAGACACATATAGACCAGTTCTTCAGTGGGGGTAGAGCTACCTATTCAGAGGCTTCCAAGTCACTCATCAATAAAATCCATTCCTGTACTGCCAACGCATACAGCTTTTACAGTTATTTTTTCTTAAGGTGTACCCTTTCACGCTCCCATAGACAAATATAAAAGCGGAAGAACTTTTTTTTTTTTTGCTAGCACAGTCCAATCTGTTTAGGAAATGACATTATGGTCGTAAAACTGCACGAGCTGCAATTCCGTTGTGAAGGAGAGCTGCCAGCAGAGCTCTGTAGGAACCCGCCTCAGCATGAGCAAACCCTGACTCTACGCTGCTCTTAGCATTACCCAGGTCAGCAGAGGCATTTTCTGGCCATTACGTAGGCATCAAGAGCTACAGTCGCACAGAGACAACTTCCGAACTTTCACTGCTGAGAAGCTTTAGCCCCGTCTAGTCTTTCTCATTCCGGCTTTTCCGACTCCACCACACTGTCATCCCATCTCTCTGCACACACAGAGCAATCCCTGACCAAACAGTTGTTATAATCAGGTTTGGGGTTTTTTGTCCAGTCTAATTTTAGATGAACCAATTGACAAATTTTCCATACTTCCCACTAGAAACCATTCTCTGAACCTACTGGAGCTCAAGGCCAATTCCCTCCCCCTTAACCATGCCTTGAATATGCGACCTCCTCCTACTCTGCGCTGTTTATCGCCAGCTATTGAGTTTGCTATGTCGGGACAGAGTCATTGTGGACTGGCTTGTCACGGCGGCTTGACGGTACTTTTCTTCTCATCCCCATTTAGGGATGCCAGCTGCATTCAGGAGAGCCCACAGTCCTTCCCATGCGAAGCCCTTACTGAAATCTCTACCCTACTCCTCTACTATTGCTTGCAAGAGAGCCAAGGAGAATTTAATACGGCAATCTCATGTTAACTACACAAGAGTGCCTCGGTTTCAACAGCTGAAAGGAGGTTATTTAACACAGGAAAATGCCTGCAGGTAATCGGAAGGCACTGCCACCTCAGCAGGATCCGTCTGCAGGGGTGGAGGGCCCTCTGCTCTTCGCTGCCATCACAGCAGCGTCGCTGCGGCAGGATTCTGCACCATGGCCGGCTGATGTTGCCGTTCACTGCCACAGACGCATCTTCTTCCTAGTCCCTGAAATGCAGTCTCTGTTCTTTCCATCTTTATTGAGATGAAGTTTCTTTCTCCCTCTAACTGTGTAATACTTTGGACCTGAAACAAGCAAAGGGTCCAAAGGATGGAATTAATTTGAATTCCAATGGATTAAGCTGCTAAGTAAAATACATTGTCTTCTGTGAGCGTAATGGATATAAAACATCGCAGCAGCCAGCCCACTGCAGCACGCTGGGAACCTAAACAGATGTTACAATACACACAGGACCCTGAGCATATGACATCTGCATCACGACTGCAGCGGGTACATGCCAGGCTGGTTCTGCACCGTCTCAGGGACGAGGATGCCCTGCCTGTCCGTACGACAGTGCCGGCCTGCAGGCGAAGCTGCAGAGTGCAACAGCTGGCAAACTGCAGAATCCTGTGCAGGAAAGGTACGGTTTTAACTAGCAAAACATTATAATAGAACCATTGATTTGTAGTTATGATTTTATTTAATTCAATAAATCGTTTACCCTGTGTTCTTATCTTGCCCAGTTTTCACGTCAAATTAACACACCATGTCAGGTGAAGATAAGTAACACCTCCTGAATACTGATATATGCCAGGATGGGGTTATATTAAAATCAGTTTATACTTTCTCTCCATTGGCCCTTTGTCAGGAAACTTCACAATACACAAGAAAATGAAGAGGTAGACAAATAAAATAAAATACAACATGCCTGAGGAACAATTAAAATGGGTATTTTAATTAACCTTCATAACCTTCTAAGAGCTTTCAAATTTGTATGGCTTTAAATGACAATGATTTTCGAAATTTTTTTTCCCTTTGTTAAAGTTATTAAGAGGAAATTGAAAAGCTGAAGAAAAACAAAATTGCATTTTTTACATTGTTATGAGCCTGCCATAACTATGCAATGGGAAAGGTATTCATCGTGCATAGCCTGCCCGGTGCTACCTCCAGCGTCTCAGATCCCCCCAGCCCTGGCTGCACAGATTCATAAAGCAATCAGATACCATGGTGAGAGGTACAGAAGACTTACTTCATACTTTTCTTTATCTCTGTTCAGTACTAAACGCAGTCAGGCACATTTGACTTCCAAAAATCACAGAAAACTAAATTTTTGAGTGTCTTGATTCCTGTTTAACCTCTCACACATAAACCTGTTTTTTATATGGCCCTACACAGGCCTGGATCTAAGCCGCAGCATTTTGAAAATCATTTTAGTTTGTTCTTTTTGCCATAAAAGAGAGGAATGCAATACCTCTGATACTAAAGAAAACGGAGCAACATTTTCATCTCCTTCCAGAAGTCTCATGATCTATTTTTAAATCTTTTCCCATTACTACTTAATGGTATTCTAACTGCTGCAAGTCTCTAATGTTCAGAATAACCACAAAACAAAAGCAACCTTGAAGATGTTCTTATTATTATTTGTAGTACAGTGGCAACTAGAGACTTTGAGCTTTTGCTTTACCCAAGAAGCAGAGCAGCATGCATCTCCAAGAACTCACACCTGATTTAGAATGAAAATTTGTAACGTTTTACAAACAGAAAGGACTGGGGGGGGGGGGGGGGGGGAGGGGGGAGAGGAAGGACAAAACACCAAAATCACTATACCCAGTTTATAAGCTCTTGTTGTCTTGCTTTTTTGGCATCCTTCTCATCCTTCACAAAACCGAACACACAGATAATCAGCAGTCCTAGGCCCTAAAATTGGCTCAAACCATATTTTTTAGGACAAGCTCTTCTTTAAAATACAGCTCTCTCCCCAGCTGCCAATTCAAAGTTCACAGCGGTCTCAGCAGCTCTGCTGCCAAGCCTGCCAACTACTATCAGCGCAGCTCAGCCAGTCACACTTCTTTCCTGCAGCTAAAAAGTCACAGCTTAATTTATCCTCTAAAGCAGTGGGCTCACACATCGTACAGGCATCTGACAGTAGACCAAAGGCTTCTTTGTGGAGAAAGTGTATCATTTTGGAAGAAACAAACTGATACCTTTTCTGCTTAATGCTGTTCACATGGACAGTGAAGTGAAAGAAAGCATAGGATTTACCCTCTCACATGCTACACTGCAGAAGGAGTCAGTTAATCAGAAGGACTGATTTTACCATTCCTAAATGATTTCACTTAAACCTTGAAGTATCATCACCTTTTGGTATTGGTACTCCTTCAACAGTGGAAATGAATACAGCAAAGAGGCTACGTCTAAAATTAGCAGATGGAAGAAGGCAATGATTAGAACTAATTTCTCCGAGTTCATATTTGTCATCTAATCAGAGTCTTAAAGCTTTCCTTTCTGACACAGAAAAAGAAATGAGTGTCTCATATTTTGAAACAGTTTTTAATAAAGCCCGCAGTTGCCTTGCCCTGCAGAGCCAGCCCCCCCTTCCTCCAGCGAACCGGGCGAGCGCTGCCGGCAGCGGCTCCTGCCGCCGCGGTGGCTGGAGGCTCGGCGAGCAGGGCTGCCAGCGCAGCAGCAGGGAAACCTGCGGGCACGTGCCGACGCGCCGGAGGAAGCTCCGCAGATGAGACGAGAGCCCTGGAGCTGCACGTGGCTGACTCGAGTGTCAAGGGGATGTGCCGGCCTCTCACAGCAGTTACAAAGCGTTAGTCTTGACTTGCTGTGAAGGATAATAGTTCAGTCACCAAAAGAAAGAAAAAATACTGGCAAACTAGCTGTCTTTGTAGAAGCAATGTACTTAAATGAGGTAGGAAGGCAGAATGGACGAACTCGTTATGAGCGGCTCACAAACTTTTCCATCGAAATCTGCATTTTAACCCGCACATTCCTAAACAACAACAGCACCAATAGCTGCTCTTTTTATATTACACATGGATGGCCCTTGCATGGATGTACGAGTTCAGAAGTTGAATCCTTCCTTCCCGAAAAGCTTCAGATGGGCATTTAGCGGGCTCAGGATCCACCCCAAGAGGGCCATAAGTAATACCCTTTTGCCACCTAGATTCACAGATTGCAAGTAAAAAATAACTGTGAAAGACTGGGGAAATGACATTGCAAATTATTAGATTTACACAGTCTTTGAAAACACAACTAGAAAACTATTATTCTCATGGCATATTTTTCCCATTCTGACTTCAGTGCTAAACAGCAGAGCAGATGCTATAAAACATCTCAAGTCCATCATGTCCTCTATTCGGTGCATGTTTTGCTCCAGCAGAATGCAGGACACACAGCAAATACTTTCAACAAGCCAAGCAGAATTGTTGTTAGCCCAACAAGTGACCTTTGCGTAATGTAAATTATTCTCTTTCTCTCCCCAGCATGTTTTAACGTCTTTATTTTTGGATTGGAGGAGAACTTCACCTATTATGCAAGCTCAGGTATCAATCAAACAAGTTCTGGATACCAGTGAGGCAAAGCCTAAAACCCAGCCTAGAAATAGCTGAGATCTGAAAACAAACAGAAATTGGTTTCTTAAATTTATAAGCCCAGGCATGTAAAACTTTGGGCACTTCAGAAAATTATGCCCCAGACAAAAGACAGAATCAGTCCACTAAAGTGAGCAGGAATCGTATGCAGCTGACCACATACAGCATATGATGCAGCAAGTAAGCATTTTTAACACAGGAGCTAAATGACTAGTGATCATGGGTAGAGAGACAGGACAAGCACCTCCTGGTCTGAAGGTTGAGCTGGCAGGGGCTTCTGCGAAGGGACACACAGAGCAACCAATGCATTAGGAAAACAGTGTGATCAATTAGTAGTTGACAAGTAGTCCCACTACTGAACAAATTTCATATGTAAACATTTGCTAGATGAGCTTGTTACAGTCTGGCTTGCATCATTTTCTTTCACATCTCTGTATAGGTTGATAATATTTTAACGAAATCTGCCACAGTATAGAAAGAGAAAAAAGTCCTCTGCAAAAACTCTTGAACTGAAGCTGAGGTTCTTGGCTAATTTCTTTAGAACTGCAATATATACAGACACCAAAATGAGTACCATGCCAGGACAGCAAGCCATTCTGATTTTCTTCTTAATTCTTTTTAATTTGGACATCTCGCACTGTGGACTGCTTGCAAAGATATCCCTGGAACCTTAAAACCCTAATCTTAGGACTGCTGGCATCTAAAATCTGCTGTTCTTTCCATTTTCACATCTGGTAAATACCACTGTTCTCCACTTTACAGATGAAGCAAGTGCAGCACAGTAAGAAGGGCTTCAGACACTGGTTCTTCCAAGATCATGAACTTGCGCTTACCCTTTCTGAACTTGTTTCCTTATCTTTAAGATCAGTATCCTGGTGTCACCTTCTTCACATGGGCGTCAGGAAACCTTACACCGTACGGTGCTATTGCTCTGCAGACCATCAAGTAGCAGGGCAGCTCGCAGGCCTCAGCTTGTTCCACTCTCCAGCAGCAAAGCAGCTCTTCAGTTCTTCCACTGAATAAGGAAGGATGCCACATGAAATTCAACTCCTCCCTTCCCCAAACAGTTTCTATTTCAAAGATGATCTGGGAACCAGCAGCTTCAAAACAGGCCTTGTCGGGAAACAGCAGCTTCTCGTAGGACAGGACAATCAGTCAGGGTCAGCATGGCCCATCTTTACCATCCTGGTAACAGTTTTCTTGGTGAGATTTCTTCTCTGATGCAGAAGTGGTTATAACATGCTGTCCCTTCTGCCTCCAAAAGGATATCCAATTACTTAGTTGATGACTGCAACCACAGAAGTTGATTTCACAGCAGTCATAACAAAGCTCTTTTCACTTGTCTTCTCCCTTTACATTAAGTGCATTGGAAAAGCTGTAACAAGCATGGGATTAAAACTCCCCCAAAACCACAATGTGACCCCATGATATCTCAGCATGGGGTCAACATGGAAGACATCTGATGGAAAGCCTCCTCTCCTCCGCTTTGATTTTAAATAACCCAAAGGGCACCAGCAACTTCAAACTCACAATTCCGATTTTTTCTGTCTACCACTGTTACATGTAATGCTCCAGTCATCTATAACTGAAGTTACAAAGAAAAATAGCATTTTTTCCAAATAGGATCAGTTTCTCTGCTTCTGCCGAATAGTACAGCTGAATGGAAATGGTTTTTGTTTACAGATTTTTTACTCTGTATGAAAAAAAGTGTTTTCAGATATTGTGTTTGATAAAATTCAAAATTGCACAGAGAAACCAAAGGTTTTCTACAGAGAAAGTTGTTAAACTCCATTTCCCATAAAACATGGCTTGAGCAGAACTTTTCCTACCAGCCTTGTGATATAACCAGCAATGCAGAAAATTTTCTATTTCCTGTGGGGCTCAATCTTACAGTGAGATTAGAGAAAAAATACTTTTAAAATAAACATGTGAAGGCAACACCTTAAAATCAGCAGAATGGCTTATGGGAAGCTTTGGCTCTGCATATTCTTTTTGTCTTTCTCTTTTCAAGAGTATAAATACAGGTTTACAAACACCTCCACTGACAAATTCACTTTATTTATTTTCACAAAGGATTATACTACTGAAAGGTGTGTTTAATTAGATCTTACACCTTCTCTGCTCTTAACCATGCAGGCACTTGGCTACTGAAAGACTGGCCTTGCTGTATAAACACAACTTAATGACAACTGTTGTCAAATCAGTGTTTTCAGATGCTAATTCCATATTTGTCCTTCATTGCCAGCAATATTGCCTGGCACTGCTCTAAACACACATTTTTTTTTTATTCTCGCTGGTACATCACAGCAATCACAGCAAATAGAGGAATCAGTCTGAGAACATCATTATAATCTGCTCCTCATCTTTCAAAAACATTTTACCAAAAGCTCTTGGGTCTGTTTTAGTAGTTGAACCTGAACTCAGTAAGGAAGTGACTAAGCACCATCAGACGTCCTCATTAAGTAAAACTAGCCAAGTACAATTTGCCTGGTTGGTCCCCTCTACATATTAGCACTGACATTCAGCCAGTGATGAGCTTAATCATGGTTTTCAAAAAATAAAAATAAAATTAAAAAAATCCAAAAACCTCATAGACCCATCAGGTTTATTAGGAACAGGTTGCACTTTCACTGTAAAAAGGCAACTAAGAACCAGCTAAAATACTGAAGAAAATTCTCTGCTCAGAAGTGCACTCGTGTAGCTAATGGCAATCTTTTCTCATAGCAGGAACATGAGCTCACATACGTGCTAGCTGACTGCTGTCAGATTTACTGAAGACAAAAGGAGACATTTGATTAAAGGGCAAATGCCAAGAGACTATAGACAGCTGCTACGAGAACCCCTGAGAAGGGACAGGTTTGCCCTCTGATTGCAAAGACTGTATCACAAGAAAATCTTCCCCTTCCACAACGAATGCATCTCAAAGTGCTGCTGGGCCTAAGAAACAGAGTAAGCAAGAAAATACAGCAACATCCAAGGAGACGTGCGTCAGCAGCACTGCTGATGTAACGAACAACGAGCAGAAACAATCGCAGCAGATGATAAGGCACTAAAGAGCCTTGTCCTGCCGCAGGGCGCAGCAGCAGCAAAACCAAATGTGAGAGGGCAGCAAGAGGGCATGTGAGCGTGAGGCCCCACGATGTCGGGAAGAAGGCTGCTTGAGCTGAGCATGCGTGACGTTATTGCTTTCAAATGTACCCCAAGACCTCCCTGAGCATTAAAAAAGAAGCAGAAAGCTTTGTAGATTTTAAGACAAGCTATTGAAAGGGGCAACAGTAAAAGAAAGTTCCACAGAAATAGCTTATTTTATAAAATTCAACTTGCCAGTGCCCCTTTCAGATAAATGGGCACCAAGTATGTCCTAACATGTACTAGGGGCTTCGAAAAAAAATTTTTTTTTGATTATGCCTTAATGCCTCCTAGTTCACCACTGTTCTGCAAGACTTGTTACAGCAACGAATACCCGCCAGAAAACAACACGCTGCAGCCCTTCCCATGCACTCATACTAGGTAATAGAAAAAAGAAACTAGCTTAATGGCAATTACCCCAGAATTGCACTTTGTAACCTCGGTTATTCTCTTAAGGCAGACGCCTGCTTTTTCTGAGCAGCACAAAATGAGGCTTTGACCCTTTGCTGTTCATTTCCACATTCTCTTCTCCTGAAGTCCCTGGTCAACTGTTCTCTTTAGAGCATGTCTCTACAGTGACTGAATGGTAGATACTCAATATATTTCCCTTTCTACCTGTCTTCCTTGAGATTAGGATGACAGTGAAGAACCAAAATGTCATCTAAACAATGTTCCAAAAATTGAGCCTGAAGCTGCAGCAAGATGGCACGGTGTCTCCCTACCGAACGAACTCACTCTAGCTTTCCCAGCTTCTGGGGCAATACAAAAACAAACAAATACCATATTTATAGATGAAAGAGAAATTCTTTATGGCTCACTAAAAATTCATTACTTGAAAAGCTAATATGCAAAGGATCAGGAAGACATGGATTCTCAGGACCTTAGAGAAGTATCACAGTCTTTCAGGCAAGTATTTCATTTCTTAAGCAGCCTTTTGCCCATTTATTGTGTCTTGGTTACATTAACAGCACTTTTAAAAAGGCTGCTGCATTTGGAGCAGAGAATATTAACCAAGATATGCTTTACATGCAGGTGAAGCACTGTGTTCCCAGAAGGAGACAGAGGAGCACATTTTTACACTAGCTAATATGACAATGATTCATCCTCCTGAGAAAAAGGCTGAAAACATTAAGGGAAGACAGTAAGCTAGAATAAAAAAATTGGGACTCAGCTGGCTCAGGTTTTACATATGCAAACAAACAGTATGAGAGGGAAAATACTGAGCGCAAGACATGTGGAGTAATGAGGAGAAAGATCAGGTGTATCCATCTTCCTGGAGGCTGAAAGAAGGAAGATATTAAACTGTGCTTTCTGGTAAATTGCCACTGCCAGTTATTGACAAAGCTGTCAATTATACAGGATTATTTGGATTGATGATACAGGAGGAAATGGGGATTTAGAAACACATAGGACTAAAAGGAGAGATAGGGATGAGCTGCACATGATAAATGGAGTGGATTTGAAAGTTAAAGAGCAAAGAAGCCAGCTTCAGAGAGTACAATTAAATATCCTTAATTAGCATGTTAGAGTGCTGCAATGAAACGATGCACCTACTTTCAAAGTTTGATTTTAGAAAAGGCATGTAACAGAGGGGAGGAAAGAGCAAGAGTGATCTGTGGCATAAGACTGCTTGACATAAAACTTACTCAGATAACTTACATTTTGCTAGTGTTTGAACAGCTTAATTATTAAAAAAAGCATGTCTGTAACCACTGCCTGGGGTTGTAAGTACTAAGATATTAGTTCACTGCTAGACTTATCTTATTGGGATTTGTCAGACAATGCATTAGGAAAAGAGGGTAGAGCTTGAGTAAATTGTTGGAGATCAAATAGTTCAGTAATCATGTTGCTTGAAGAAAAAGATATCAGGCAAATGGGCAAAACTGGGGACCAACAATTAAAAGAAGGGCAGCACCTGGCACCACAGTGTTTTTAAACTGGTCTAGTGCTTTGAGATAGGGAATATGAAGAGTGTTTTGAAGTTCTTGGAAGCAGTATCACAAAGCACAGTTCTATGAAAAAGTTACTCCACCAAAAGAATATTTGCTACCATAAATTTCTCAATGGAGTGAAAGATGCTTAACTGTGTTCTTGAAGAGACAGTTTAGGGGCTAGGATTTCAATGTAAAATTTGAAAGAGCTAGGCCTAAATCACATTTCTGGCACTGGTGTCTTGTTTGATCATGCAAGCGGCTTAACTCGTTTCTCACTTTTGCTATACAGTGCATCAGTAATGGTCTTCCTGCCTCCCAGGCATGTCACCAGCATAAACGCATCAGCAACTGGAGTATTACTGATAAAATTGGGAGTGTGCATAAAAATACTGATATAAGAGGCTCTCAGATGTCAAATGTGGCGACACCACAATTTTACCTATATTACCTTTCTAAAATACTTAATTTTGGTTACTGATATTAAAGACATTCTCTGTTCCCAGCATATAAAGACTGAGCTGCCACACTGCAAGCTACTCCACTTACTCAGTCTTGAGTGAGGAAAGCCTCTACTAACAGACCTTAATTTTCATCCCTCTGCTTTAATTGCTACTGTGGGTTCCTTTTGCCATGGCCTCATTACACCTGCACCAAGACCTTAATTAGCTAATGCACTGAGCAACAGAAGTTAGGTCTTGAATACATGCCACCAATAACATTTTTGCTTCTTAAGAAGCAATGCTAAAAAATAGTTAACTGCAACAAATTTTGCAAACTATGACAACTGGACAAATTAAACCAAGTCTCGGTAGGGAATGAAAAGATTAAGTTGGCTAATGTTATAGATAATCATCACTGAAGACCAACGTACTTCAGTGACTGTACATATCCACCCAGTTCTTCCTTCAAAATGGCTCTGAAATCATGGAAAAATGTAATACATTATTTCAATATAGCATATAATATATATCACGTAACATGTGGTATCAGTTTCCTAGGAAATCTTTATAATGGCTGTTGCAGGATTCATCTCAGCATATAATTTATTAATGCAGGACTCATCATTTTCTGGATTGCTGTTTTCCACTCATAACACGGAGAAGCCTGGGAACTAAGAAAAAAAGAAAACATATCACTTTTTGCTTGCTTGCTTTGCCTTAATTTTTCTGCAAGATATAGGACCCCTCTGCTAGGAAAGAACAGATGAAGCAGCAAGGAGCCCTGAACCACAGTTCACAGGACAGCAAAGACAATGCAACTTAACCAAACTGGCCCTTGCAAACTGAAGGAGCTAAGTAAGGAAAGGTATGTGAGGCAACGTATGGCTGGCCATAAGCCTGAGAAAACAAGGAACCCTGATACAAAACATTAAACAAACAGCATCTGTGATCTACAGAATTATCCCGCCAAACACTATCAAAATAAGTAAATAACATTTTAATAAGATCTGTGAAATTGAGTCACCTTGAAAGACCTGTCATCATGATAACCACCAGTAGGATCAGTTCCCTGACACTAAAAACAACTGTTGCATATTAAGAACAAAAGGAAGCAGGGAGAATTAGCTAGGGCAAAAGATTTCTGACCATGGAAAACTGAATTGTTAGCTATGAAGTCTGCACTATGTGAAGCTAGTGAAGAAATTTAGCTGTATGTTTTGCATTTATAACAGACTGGATTCCAGAGGAAGGTATGACTAACCCGAAACAGACCTTTAGAACATTTTTTCTATTTTAGCCATTAGAATTGCATTTTTTTTAAAAAAAATGACAAACACAGTAAAGAGAGGACCATTTCAAACATCAGCAGTTACTGAGACAAAAAGCAAACTCCTACCAGTGACTGGTGGAATATCACATCCATTTTTGGAAAATACTGGCTTAATCTTACTCGGACTTGTGAAGCCTGATAAAGAGAAAACTTAAGGCTTCTTTACCCCTTAAGGCTTCATTATCCCAGGACACTGGACAGTTGCCCATTTTGTTTCAGACTTCTTGTTAGCTCTGTTCTACATAAGACTCTGCTCAGCTTTCTACTGGCTAGAATACTACTCATTTTTAAACCAAGAAAAGATTGCAAAGAAGCCCTGCTAAAAACCAACATTGTACAAAGTGACATCTAGGAAACAATTTTTTTTGTCAAAAATATAAATACAAAACAAAGTTTGAAATATTTTTGCCTTTTTTATTATTAAAAACAGTCATTATATTTGACATTTGGCAAAGAAACCATGATTGTATCTCTACTTTTCAGGAAATTAATTACAGACTGTTACAAATTGACTCTATGTATGCAATTATTAGTTTCTGGGTCAGTGTTTCATACTGCAAACCTCTGATTTTGTTTCAGTTACTCGGGAGATGATTCTGCTTTTAGTTTGCTTCTGTGCTCAACAAAGGATACTGGCTTCAAATAAATTTAATTTAGATTTACAGAAGTGCAGGTAACAGAGGAGAACTGCACCGGATGCCTGCGACCAGATATTACAGAGAATGCTCTTTTATGCTTTTTATCATCTAGATTGATTTATCCTTTTGCATGGCATTTGACATTGAACCAGTGCCTCAGAAGCCTGTCACTCCAAGCCTTTTATTTTATGAACCAAAGTTTATTTCATTCAAAAACAAACTCTCTGAACTGTTTGTTAAGGGACAAGGAAAAAGAACAAATCTTACAAATTTTATGGACAGGAAATTCTCCAGAGGAAAAAAAAATCTGTAGTGCCTGAAGCAGACCTGGAACCTCTGTAAAGACAAGTTTTTCTAATTTCACTACATAAAATGATAAAGGAGAAGGTCCAGACCTACACAAACACTTCAACTATGCAGCACCTGTACTAACAAATGGGCAAAAAAAAGTATCTTTCCCTAGTCATTATCCAAATTCTCAACAGGACCAGTTTTACATAAGAACATCACTCCATTTACCAAGATGCATTGTTCCATTTCCTGCTCTTGTTTTAGGTCAACTGGAAGCTTCTTTTTTCAGTTTTTCTAATATCTCATCTGGTGTCATCGATACCAAAATCTTCACCACTTTGTCACGTGATTTACCACCCTGGTTTAGACACATACAAAAAAAAAAAAAAAAAAAAATCTTTCAGAGAATCACCACCACATACACATTCCAAAAACTGGCTGCAATGCCAATATATCAGATGCTTGGAAAAATAATTCTTAGTGTGTGGATATGCAGAATTAACAGCAGTGAGAAAGGGTTCATCAGTGTTCTTTCTAGCTATTTTAAATATGAAAAGCAATGTCTTAGCTACTATCTTTTTAAAATTAGATACAGCTGCCAGAGCATGTCCTAAATTGATGCTCCTTTTATGGGCTAGAAGGAGAAGAAAGGAGTGATAAATTTCCATAATTCAGTTGTATCATCAAGAAGCAAGACCCCAACTACATTTGCATTTTAAAAAGTTACTATATATGTTTGATAGATGTGGACTTTCAGATCTTCCTTCAACATTGTGTCCCAAAGCATATTAGTTACTCTTAAGCTGAGTTCTCAGGTTGATAATTATCAACAGGAGGAAAAGAAATAGCATTGCATAAAACCGGTAAGACATTCCAGATTCATACAGCATTTATGAAATAAATCAGTAATATTTCAAGTATTACCAACAAAATTACTATTTAATGTAGGAACTGACAAACCTGCAACCTCATTTCATACTGCCTGAGGTCAAAACCTTGCTGGCATTCAGTAAAGACATTAGAAACAAACAAGCTGTATGTCAATCTGTGGCCTAGCAGGAAGGTATTTGAAAGGTTCACAAGCGACATCCTGAAGGAGGAAAAAGTTCTTAACCCTAATACACAGAAATAAGGTGTGAATTTTAAAAAGAAAAATAGATTTTGAAGCAGTCTAGCCCACTGATGATGAAAATCAAGACCCTTACATAAAAATCCAGTAACCCCAGTTTTTTTACTGGATCATTTCCTACTTGGATTGGTTTTGCTGATGTTATCACTTATCATAAAGCAAGTAGCAGTAAGAGAGAACAACCAGTACCAAAAAGCACTTGTTTTGTACACCTAGCAGATCAGAAGGAGAACGTGAGCCACATGGAAAATACGAACTTTACCACTGTGCTTCACTAAGAACAAATAGTGGTTTGTCAAAGACAAACGCTAGCATGCAATTATTTGGATGCTGTAGGTCAGAATAACTGAGTCAAGAAGGTCAGACAATGCTGGTCCCTTTTATGCTTGATTCTACTTAGCATTTATGAGAATAATCTGGTTAAACCTCAACATCCCTTTTAGGCAGAAAAGCAGTGTTATCTGTAAAATATTGATAAAGATTAAGTAGTTTGCTGAGGATTCAGGAAAAAAAGGACTCAAAACTTGGCATCTCTACCTTTCATCAAAGCAGTGCTCCATTCATTGATCATGTTGTAATTACCACTAACTGTTAACAGACTTCTACAACTACTACATTAAACTTGCGACCAACATCCAAAAATAAAAAGAACCATTTTTCATTGTGCCCTCATGTTCATAAACTATAAATGAACAGGGTTGGAAAAACTGACTTTAAGTCCAATGAATTAATTAAATAAATAATTTATTCAGTGCAATGAATAAAACAAACAGTTTCCACTTGCCGAAGCCAAAACATGGAACTTCTGCTGCTACAAAGAAATTCTTAAGGCCCAGCTATAATCTAAGTATTTATATATGCTCTTACTGTTGTGGCAGAGTTATTTGTCAGAAATTTTTCACTCAAAACCATACTTTTGAAGATACTTCTGTATGAAAAGTTACTAACAAAATACACATTTTCTGCAAAGCACATGAATTTTGTGAAGTGGATTTGAAATGAAAACAAGTGCATCTTTAAAGGCCACAAAAAAACATGAACCACACAATTTTTGAAAATATATCACGATGAGAACCACTCTGATTAAAGACCTCAAAACCAGCTGTGGTTCTTCCTATACTAGGTTTGTCCTGAATGAGTCATTCCTTTAATTCAGTTAAACACCATTCAAATGTCTTGTGAACACTTTGGACTGAATGCTGGAAACTTGATCAGTAGTACTTGGAGAACAGGCTCCCTCTATCAAATGTCCAATGAATAAGTTTCAGAAGCTTGAATTTGAACTGTAGCAGAGCACGACTGAAAGAAAAGAGGGGGAAAAATAAAAAAGAAGTACCTTCTCTAAAAAGACTTCACTCTTCTTCACCTCTAGCACCTTAGAGAGGTAGCGACACAGCTCTGCATTTGCCTCCCCTTCTGACGGAGGTGCAGCAATAGCTACACCTACTGCCTCAGTTGTCACATCTGTAACAAATATTTTAACGATGTTATGTTCAAAGTATTCAAAACATCTAGTTCTTAACTCTTAAAAATTAATAATATTTATGTTTTCTGAAAAATTTTTAATTTAAATTCAAATAAGCTCCCAGAACAGCAGGTAACTTGCCATTTTTACACTCCACAAATTACTCTAAGTTAAAACAGTCAGCCAGTACAAACTCTACGGACCTGTATTAGACTGCATCTAAGAATTAACAGTTTTTACACTATAGTAATTGGGGTATTGTGCTAAATCTCTCTATACAATGTTCATTATGTTGTTGCTGTAGATCCAGCTTTGCAGCATGCAGCATTACCACCCAAAAGAGCATGATAAAAAAGCCTGCACAGAGATCTGTGCTATCATGAACAGACTCTTGGCAGCCAAGCGCACCCGCATACTCACTATAGCCTTCTGCCAAGGTGTTTACATTTTACTGAACACAACTGAATCTCACCAAATTGTCCAGTGTTTCTTGAGTGTAAATATTGAAATAGATGATCTTAAAATTCACTTCTACTCTGCCTCAGCTTTTAAATTTGTGTGTATTTTTAAACAATACCAATTATAGCCTTAACCTGCTTTATTGCTACTACTTTTCATTCCTGTTGAAATAGCTAACAGTTGAAAACAGACGACAGCATCCCTCTGATGAGAGGCACAAGATGCAGTAAGCTGTATTACAGATAACAGGTGCACCATGTTAGCCTCATACATGTACATATATAAAGACTGGCTCTAATTTCTACATAAGCAAGTCCAGGTTTGTAGAGACAGAACACATTTGGAAAAAAAACACATAAGTTCTTGGAACTCAAGTAGTATGCATGAAATCATATACGTAGCATTGAAGTGCCTATCAAATGCTTTTTTTGTTACTTCTTTCAAAAAAAAATCAGCTCAAGAGGACTTGTATAATGCTCACAGCACCACTCACTGCTACCTGCAGGTGAAGGTCAAAGAGCTACTGTTGTTTTCTTCTTTTAAGAAAAATGTGAAATTACTACCTTCCAATTTTCTGTTGAAACTTTTAACAACTTGGGGGATGGAGATGAGCGCTGGTCTACACTTAGAAAACTAGTTTTACTATGGTGTCCTGAACTGCTGACAGTTGCCTCTAGAGTGAGGAAGACTGCCTGCTCTGCCTAACCAGAAAAGCCGCGGGAGCAGCTTTCCCGTAAAACGGCTCACAATTCGCAGCCGCCCTGCTCCGCCCGTTCGCAGCGACCGAGCCCCGCGCCGCTGGGGAGCGGGCTCCCCCCGCTGGGCGAAGGGCTGAACGGGCAGGCTGAGGAGCAGCGACGAGAAATTCTCCGTCTTTCACCGTATTATGTCAGTACTTACCTTTCCTTCAAGAACGACGCCCCCCCCCCCCACTTAACAGCAGGCGCCTCCAGTGCAGATCAATCCTACTACTCCGCCAACGCAGCGGCAGCCGCGGCTCTTCCGAAACGAAAGGAACCCCCGAGCCGAGCCGAGCCCCCCCCCAAGCCAGAGCCGGCCCCACGCCGCGGGGGGGGGGGGGGGGGGGGGACGAGCAGCTGGAGCTCCGCAGCCCGGCAGCAACGCCGGGCCCAGACACAGGGGCCGGGGGAGCCGGGGCCCGCCGCCCGCGGGAGCGGCCCGTACCTGTCACGGCGCTGCGCCGGCACCCGGGCTTGGCGCGCACGACCACCCGCACGGAGCCATCGCCGCCCGCCGCCACAGGCCCCGCGGAGGCGGCCGGCCCGGCAGTGGCAGCAGCATCCTCCCCGCCGCCCTTTCCCTGCAAGAGAGACGCGCCGTCAGCGCCACCGCCGCGGCCCCGCGCCGGCCCGGAGCCCGCGGCCCGCACCCACCTTGCGGGGCATGGCCGCGCCGCCCCGCCCCGCGCCCCGCCGCCCCGGCAGCCGACGGAGGCCGGCGAGGGCCAGCATGCCGCGGCGCAGCCCTTCCGGCAACAGCAGCTAGCCCCGCCCCCAGAGGTGCGAGGCCCCGCCCCTGGCCGCGCCTGCGCGCTGCGGCCCGGCCCGGCCCGGCGCGGCCGGAGGCTGCCCCAAGGGGGCCGCGTCCCCGCCGCAGTCCCCGCCTCCGCGCTGCCGCCGCAGCCCGCCCGCGCAACAGGCAGCGCAGCGCTGCGCTTGCTTTAACGCCGGAATTTTGAGACCGGAGACCTACAGGCCCTTCTCCCTAGCAGGCAGTTAAAGACAAATGAGGGCAGGGGAAAGAAGATGCATCTAAAAACATAGAGGAAGTTCCTCATCCGTAATTCAGCCTTCACCTAGCGCATGGCTTGGGATGTACAAGCAGCTATTAGTTTAAAAAAGTTCCGCTTGCATCTAAAATCCCTCTGACGACAAAAGGGGTCAAAACAATGAACAGTGTCTATAGAACTACTTTCTTGCAATAATCCCCGTAGGAAAGATTGCAGTACTATAGTAACGCAGCTCCGTAAGGCCATTCCACACGTAAGCTGGGACCACAGCAGCAGAGTTACTGTCTTTTTAGGACAGGCTGGGGAAAAGGCACATTAGAAGTTCATAGTAACCTTTTCCAGTTTAAAAGGTGAATCTTCAGTAATAGCTTCCTCCTTTAATTAACTTGATCAAATTTTCTATCAACAGCTGCCTTTTCAAAGGCAGTATTTGCAAGTGAAGTGATGCAAGTTTTCACTTGTTTCCATATTTTAAAAAGTAAACTAGTTACTGAGACAGTAAAGGCCTTATAAAAGTGAATGTACACACTTTAGCAGCCCTGTAGTAGATAAGGTGTTTTTCCTGTGTTCCCAAACCCGCATTGTTCTCAAAGTGTCACTTTAGTTTGTGGGAGTTTGTGAGAGGGCACAGGATTCTGTACAGGAAGGAGTTCTACCATTTATCTGTGAAACTACAGCAAATATTGCAAGACACTGAATACTATATATGTACCTTAACTACATCAAATTATTGTACAGTCTGTAAAACTAGTTGTACACAAATAAACCTTATTTCATACTAGCTTTTTAGTATTTAGTATCAGAGCATCCAGTCATAAAATAACATCATTACAAGTCTTGTATTCTCATTTTCACATTATACATTTTCTTACAGGCACATATGTATGTATATACAGTGGCTATCTCCATAACCAGCTCTATGTTCCAAAACAGCCCTTCTGAATTAAGAGATTCTGGATACATCCATATTGCAGATTTTGACTTAGTATTTCTTCACCACAGTTGCTGATGCTGTCTGAAGTGCTAAGTCCATTAATTCTCCATGGCTCATCCAAAGAGTCAAAGTGATAGTAGCATGAATCCAGCTTTGCTGATGAACTTTACAAAAAAATAGTAATGCAGGTTCATAGGGTCATTCCAAGGTGATTTTGGAGAGAAATGTAAGCTGGGAATACAGCAGCAGATTTACTGTCTTTTTAGGACAGGCTGGGGAAAATGTACACTAGAAGTTCATAACAAATAACGTTTTCCAGTTTAAAAGGTGAATTCCACTATGTCAGAAATGAAGGGGGTCAAAATACAAAGCCATCAATCACAAGATACTATTTAAAACAATCTTTTCAATATACAGCATACTTACTCCACTTGAGGCTTTGTTAAGAGGAAAAACTAAGTTAATCCCATTCTGCTAGTAATCATGCAGAGAAAATAGCTTTTCTGGTACCCCTCAAACAAGTTAGTTTTGTTTTTACATATTCATGTAATTTCACAGAGTTTTGTGACAGCCACCAATAGTGAGCTAAAGTCCACTGATACACAGACACATCCAAGGTGATCACGTGAAATTATGTATAAAATATTATTTCTGGTATCTGTCCATCTTCTATTGATGTACCATTATTGTTACCTGGTGAACTGTAAAAGACAAAGCATGTTTTGCTAGCAGTAGGAGATTCATGAATCACTTTCTTCAATCCTTTTGTTCCATAGTGAGAATCAGGACCCTAGAAACATCAAAAGAGATTAGCAACTGAATGGAAATGTGCTGCAAAACCCATAAAGTGTTGAAGTTCTATTGACTTAGATTGTCATAGTAGTATAAAATCACTGTATCCACAGCAACTTAAGTTACATGCAAAACCACAGACAAAAGAAGCAAAAGCCCAGAAGTCTACATTAAAAAAATGTCTACTTTCTCTGAAAATAGACTTAAATCACTTGGGTTTACCTTACTAATAATGAGTAAATATTTTAAAGTGTTTCTCCTTGTCATACAGATTGTCCATACCCTCAATTAGTTCTCTGCCTCAGCTTCTTTTAAATGTGCATTATTTTTTCCAACCTACTCAACTTTGATTTCTGTATAAGGAATCAGATTTAAAAGAACACTAATTTTTAATGATTTTGGATAAAACATTGAATGAATAAATTTGTCTTTAACATCAGGAGGAGCCATTCCTAAAACAAATCACTCCTTCCTGTATTTCAAGCACTAGTATGTAAAAATGATAAAGCTTTCGATTTTCTTGGATATAGCTATTGGCAGGAATATCCTTGATAAAAAGAAATCTTAAACCCCCCAAACAAAACAAAAAAAAACCCTTAAACTTTGATACAGATAGCTGCCAGATCAAATACGGCAGGTAGTGCCTTTGCGCAAACAGGACCAGTGACTTTCATTGGGACCCATTCCAACTCCCACACTGCACCAGAAAGTGGGAAAACAAAGGAGAAAAACTGGAGATAAATCAGCATCCCCACCTCTCTTTCACTCCGGTTATGAATTCTGTGCTGCTGCACAGAACAGAGGTAGCACAGTTTTACAAGTTACCACAGAATTTAACTGCAGCATTGAACTTAAATTAAAGACCTAAAAGGCACTCCTCCATCAGAAAACAAATACAAGTTAGACAAAATCTTGGGTCAAAACAACAATTTCTTCTATACTGTTCTTACTTTCAGTGTAGCACAAGCTGTGTAGCAAACTGTTGGTAAAATCTCTATAGGTTCTTTGAACATAACTCTGAACGTATTGGCAGTTCCATCACAGCTAAATCCAGTATCATTTTGTCCTAGTGTCTGATTCTTCTCATAATCAATTATCTGCATAAAAACATGAAAATAATACTTTTAGGTTTACAAGCTTGAGAAAGATTCCTGTTACATGCATATTAGAATATTACAAGTGAACACTTGCCTACTCCACCCAGTTTTACTGGAAGGATAGCGCAACCTCAGATCTGGAAGGCAGGTATAATTTCCCGATAATACCATTACGATTCACCCAGCAGTGTGCTGAAGCACAACTTGTAAGTTTTTACATGGGCTGTCCATCTGCAGGCTGAATTCAGCCCACAAACACTGCACTCCAATCAGGTTATAGTCTTTGCTTGGGAGGAGATGGAAAACAGTTGTTAGACTTTCAGCTTTTGACCTTCATAGACCACATACAATCCTGTACTTTGATTTGCTAACCTCTGTTGTACATCTACACAGCCCACATAAGAAGTGCAAAACTAGTATGTAGGCCCTGCCTCTTCACTGGCTTTGGCAAATTTAGGAAAACAAGTTTTCACAAATAATGTAAGCAGACCATGATATACTCTGAGAAATAAAAAGAAATTTGTACTTCAGTGTTTCAGTGATCAACAACCCCACTACCACACAATTATACAATTTTTCTATTTTACATTCAGTCTAAAAATTACACTCAGACTGCATATTCTATTTCTTTTCCCTTCAGTTTTAGTGAAGAACAGAAATCACTAGCTAAGTTGTGCACATGTCATTTTGGATAGCAATTCCTGCTGCTGAATGTCTCTTGCAGAAGCTGGATAGCAGAGTATTACAGTAACATGAATTAATGCATCTTGTGATTACTGCACTAACAAGAATCCAATCAGCTTTAATATTTTATTAAATTATTATATAATTTTAATAATGCACAAATAAGACAGAGTACATCTTGCCTAAAATAGGGCTTCAAACTGTGGGGGTTTTTTTTAGCCACAATCAATAGAAATACTAGAACTTATAATGCTGAAGTCATACACCACTTCAAACGAAAGACGTATTTGTAATATAAATTATCACTATTTTAAGACAAGAATAAAATGTTTAACTTTCTCTGTAGCTCTCCCAGTGCTTCATGCAGGTCCAGGAAGAAAGGTAGAGAGGCAGAATTTAAATACCTGGCTGAAAAGATTGCATGACAAGGTTTCAGATTCATCAGGAACTGGGAATACTGCCAGAAAAAAGGGAATCTGTATAGGATGCATGGCCTTCACCTGAACCATAGGGGTATACTAGCCTTTCAGGTTGGATCAGGAGTGTGTTTTTCAAGTGAATCTCTTTTATCATTCCTACTTAACATGCTTTGGTTTGCCTTGAAAGAACTAAATTCTTTTCAAAGGAAATAGATCCTGAAAACAAACTGAGGGAGCACACCAAATGCTTTTCATCTGCTAACAGGAATTTAGGTCAGAGGATCAAACAAGAGTTAGTACAAAGTAAAAATCCCCAAATATGTATAGTGTAGCTGCTGGGTCTTCAGTACCAACTGTTTTGTTCTAAAGATCTATTCCTAGTGCGCTGTGCTACTTACTTACACAAATGTAGTCTGAGAAAACCAAGCTAATGGCATTTCAAATCAAGGAATTTGCAAGTGAGCTTTCAAACTAAGGAATGTGGAAAAAGCAACAAATTCCTTTGAAACCTCATCCCAGATACATTCTCTTTGGAGAATCATAAGAGAGAAGACATAACATTCTTTCATGAAAGACAGACACAAAAATTCTTATCCTTAAGTACAGGATGGTCAGAAAATGGAAATAATAGGAAACAGAAGAAAAATAAACTGACATTTTAAAAAAAAAGATGCCTAGAGATGAACCAAAGGAACAGTTTCAACAAATGCTAGAAATCTATGGAATAAGATGGGCTAAGTGAAGTCGCTGATTTTCTTTTTCCACAAAATTTCCCATACACCTAACATATCACATCAATAGGATGCTGTAGTACCAGGTTACAAAATACACATGACAGTAGAACTGCGCTGGTCACAGAGTGTTAGTACCTGTTAGAAAGCTTAGAATCAAATCAAAACTAATTGCAGTAACTAACACAATTCACACAGACTGAAAGTCCCTACTTAAAGATATAGCGCTGGATCAGTATTACTGCCCACTTAACTAGAAGATAATCCTGACAGGAAATAGAATTTTAGTGATGACTTAAATTACCCTCTCAGACTGGCCAAGTGTCATACCAGGACATGAAGCAGGGAGGACATTTTTAGATGCTACCACTGACCATTTCAGGAGCTTGCTTACCAATTGCTCAGAAGGAGGAAATGCAACCCTTGATTTGGTACCAAGTGATGATCAGGATCAGATTCAAAATTTCATAATGGAAACACTATGTAACAGCGACCATAATATACCTAAGAGTCAACATTCCTACATGAGCAACGGAAACAAATCCACCACAGTTATGCTAAACTTCAAAAAGAGAAGAAATACAGAAGCGTGTTGAAAAGAAGCTAAAAGGAACAATTAAGAGAATCAAATCCTTACAGATGGCATGCAGACTACTTACTGAAGGACACCACACTCCAAGTACAACATCAGTACATATTACCCATTAGGAAAGGCTTCAGAAAGGGGAAAGAGGCTGGCATGACTAGACAGCAAAGGGCTGTTACTGGAAGCAAAAAGGGGTGTCCTATAGAAAGATGAAGTTTTATCTAGATTAAAACAGAAATGTTCAAACTGACAGATTAAAATGTAAAAAATATAATTAAGCAGGCCAAGAGAAGGCTTGAGAAATAGCCAGCTGAAAGCTTCAAAACCAGTGTAAAACACCTCCTTCAACACAGTAGTGGCAGAAAGCCCTATAGACTCTCTGGTGGGATAGACACCATCAGGATATAAAATGAGCATCAGCGGGTTAAGGTCTTCACACGGAAGTCAGAAGAACACCACCATAAATGAATCATTTATCAGCAGAAGAACCTGAGGAGATTCCCATGCTGAAACTATGTTTTCAGTAAGCCTAAAACTTAAGTAACTACAAAAGCAGTTATGGTAACAGTAATGTGCAACCTCCCATCTAAGATTGAAGGATTAGCAAACAAGATGTCAGTCTTTCCAAACAATTGTAGGTCTGGGCAATGATGAGCCTTTAAGGCCAGTATGCGTACTAGGAACATAATACACACCCCACTGGGTCAGACAACTGGTCTGTTACGTTCAATACGCTCTGACAGCGGCAACAGAAGATGCTTCTGATGGACAGGATCTGAGTCCGGACTCTACCATTCCCCCAGCATGCACAACTGTTCTTCTAGGGATGCTACAGTGTACATCCTCCTTCTATTCCTGTTGGAATCTGTTAAAGGATCCGGGTTTTTTTGAATGAACTTGTCCAAATACCACCTGATTAAAGGGATATATGTCTCCTGTGGCAACATGTTTAGTATTCTCTGTATAAAAAAAAAAAAAAATACTAGTATTTGTTTTGTTCTCCTGCTAATCTCAGTAAGAGTCTCCTAGTTCTAATATTGTGGGATTTGGTGAATAACAAACAGTTCTGCATTTACCTTATCCATTGCCTCCGTGATTATGGAAGTACTGATCAAACCTCCCCTTAGCCTCCTCCTCTGCAAATTGAAGAGTCCTAGCATATTTGGTCTCTTCTCATAAAGGAACAGTTCCATCCCTGTAATCATTTTAATTACTTCTTTCTCTACCTTCTAGCACTACTACATGAGACCCGGCCTGAACACAACACTCAACATGTGGGCACACCTGGCTTTCCTATAGCAACATAGTGTTACCTTCTATCTTGTTTTCAGTATCTCCCTGATGACACAGAACCTTTAATGGGTTTTTCTGGCAGTCACTACATGTGGTGTCATTGATTTCAGAGAACTGTTGATGACAAACCCAAGATCTCTTTCCTGAATTGTAACTGCCTGAATTACTAGAAATTTCAAAAAAGGACAGACTCAGTGCCCAATGAACAGATCAGAAACTTGTAAGATTCCTTTACTGTAAGTTTACAGGAGTTCAAGGTTAGGCAGGACAAGCACTCTGAAGACAGATTCACTGGGAGCTACTAAACAGAGAAATCAAACCATTCTCAGGAAATTTTCTATATTGAAAATAGCTGGAGGCCAGAAGGGGAAAAGGAGAAAAAATTCATATTGTTCTTACTTTTCCCTAGGCACCTGCTTACGACCACTGCTGGGATCAAAACACAGATTAGATTCTTTGCCTAACATACTGCTCCTACCCAATTCCAATATACAACAGATGTTTTGCAAGACTTGTCTGTAACTAGTGTAGTTTCTACATATGCTATTTCAACAGAATATACTGTACCTGTATATTAACTTGATAATCTGTGGGTCCGTGAATAGATCCATATAACCCAAATCCCACTATGGAAATTCTTCTATTAACTGTGAACCTAACAAGACACAAGCCAAGGAAGAAATTTAAACAACTGTCATGTTATCTTATTCCAAATCAAGTAAAAAGGATTCCTTTTGAAGAATAGGGAAGTAAACTTAAAATGACATTACATTAATATTTTTTCAGAAATATTTTCTACCAGATTTTGATGGCAATATGCTTAAGGTATCAGTTTTGCAGGCTAAAGCTTTGCTAATACACAACGATATTCTTGAATATTCAGGATCACTAAACAAAAGATAATCATATTCTTTTGAATCTCTCCGAAATAAAAAACAGATCAAGACTTGGTATTTTAAAATGGATATGCACCAAGTATCCAGTCACCAGAATCCTGTGCTCTAGAATGCATTCAGCCTTCCAAAAGTTTGTTCTTTGCTACTTAGCTGTTCTGCACATAGCAAAATACAAAGTTTCCTAAAAAAGGAAAAGATCAAACCTGCCCAAACAGAACCCTCATGTTTGTTACTGCATCTTATGCCAACGAAGCAGCAGTTGAGTAATGTGTTCCCTTTCTTTCCACAGTTCTCTGCCTCTCCTCCAAGTAGTTTAAAAAGCCATACCTAATCCGATCACTTGTTCCACTGTAGCCCCAGCGACTCTCCACTTGCTGGAACCTGTTAATGCTGCATTCTTTTCCTCTAAGACAACATCTTGGTCGGTCAATATAATCTACTTTGGGTTTAGGATTGACAGTAAAATGAAGGAAGAGATTTACTACTTCCCGATCTGACAAGATTCCAGACTGAGCAGGACCTGTGAAAAGAGAAAACTTCTATGGTGATTCTAACAACTACTCCAACTGTTGTATTTAAACCACATATTTGCAAACTGAAAATGACAATAACATTTTCCAAAGGCCAGAACATCTTCTGCAGGATGATTTGCTTTGATTAAGAGTGCATCACATCTTTCATTAGTAGGATATTAATAACATAATAGAGTATTAAGCATCTAAACACTTGCAGATGGGTGGTGTAGTGCAGAGCCATGGTCTAACAGTAGGACAAAGAACCCAAACGCTCACCTGCTGCAAACTCTTCAATAGTCATTAGTGGAAAACGGATTAAGGAAAGAGCTCTTCCAAGCACTTTCTGTTTGTTTCCAAATGTCACAGGCAGTTGTTGTCTTTGACATTCTGCTTCTGCCCAACGAACAACAGCTCCAAAGAGTCTACTTTCTCGAATACTAAGGGTGTCTCTTTCCAGAACTGCACATAATGTGTCTAAACAAGAAGTTAACAGATTTGGATCAGTATTCATTCAGACTAATAACACTTCTATACATCTCAAGTAAGCTTAAAAGCGAAACAAATAAACATTAAGGACATTTATAACAAGACAAGGATAAGAATTTGTCTTATGTCTAAAATAAATCTACAAATGGTATCTATATTCCAAACCAAAAACCTCTACCCCTCCTCCTGCTATGAGGACAGAATATGAACAGTCTTCTTGATTCCTAAGATTATGACTACATATAATCTCTACAGTGACAACAAATACCCTAAAGAACTTCCATGGCTAGGGAAAGATCAAAAGGGAATTGCTGTAAGTACTACATGCACACTATGGAAGAAAAAAAGTTATTCATGACAACACTGTCTTATTCTCATCTGCATATCCACCTGCCAAACTGGATCAGCTGTAGACACTAGAAGCAGTGGTCACAAAAAAAAACATTTAAGGATACATGAAAGTGATACTAACTTAGAACTTGTTCTTCATTCTTTTATATAAATGAGAACATAGTCCATTTCCTATGAAAAACAGTTCCTATGGAGTTGCACAACTTTGATATTGGTGAAGTATAAGACACTACTCAGTGAACACCAATTCAAATGAATAATACTGTAAAGAACCTCAACACACAAGCCTGAAAAACAGTGTTTTCACATTCTCAATATTCTGTCTTCTTCAGGAGTTATTACATCCCCCAAATTAGAGCAAGGCACATCTGGCGTCATAGAAAATATCACATCTGAAAGTCCTAACAGATTGAGACTTACGAAGAGCAGTCACAGACAGTGCTGTAAGTGCACTGAACACAAGAGTTAACAATGACTTCACAGTTTCTTTAAGCAGCTAGAATACCCACCCTCAGTCTGAATTTTTGACACATCTTAACTGAACTGGAGTAAGATCTTAGACATACATAACAATGGAATTTGGAAAAATGGAAGTAACCAAATTTACAACTGCTGGCTTTTCCTAAAAGGTGAAAAAGAAATCAGCCGTTGGGTTTTTTTTTTAAATGGATTCCATAATTTGTACCTGATCTGTGCAACTCTGAATAGAGAACAATCATGCAGCAACAAAACAATACGGTTCCTTTCAGGATTGTAGTATTTAGGACACAGAAAGTAACTTACCAATATCAATATCAGTGAAGCCTTCTGCGCTTATTGCATCCATGGTACTTTTGTCTATCGTGTCAAGACAAAGACTAGCAAGCTGAGGTTCATCAAATAAACGAGCCTACAAAAACAAAGAAACACCACTTTGGTTACTCTGGTATTGCAAGCATCAAGTTGTCAAACCACTAATCCTAATGAGCAAATATTTTTACTCTAGAATAGATTTAATTTTAACAGGCTGATTTGTCTAAGTACACCTTGTGTTTATACCTTAAAGAGCACTTTAATTATGTACTGCTTTGAGGATTTAAGAGAATTCACTGCATGCAAGTTTTCTTTCCTGCATATGTTTTTAGTTTTGGCAATGTGATAAGTAAAATAAGTATAAATCAAATCTACTAGAGCAAACTGAAATACAGTATTAACAAAAAACATTACAATATTCATGTAAATATATTGGAGAGTAAACTGGCCCTGTTTGAAATGTCCCAGTACATTGCATATTAATTAAGAAGTCCAAGATCGTTTCCCTCCGTATTAACACTACCAGATAAGAAGCCAAGACAAGTCCATAAAAATGCTATCATAGAGCAATGACACATTTTTATACATAAACTAGACCTTGTCATGGCTAAACCCACTGTGAAATATTATTTAGTCCTTTCTCTCCAAATATTCATTTTCATAGTAAATCAAAGCTAAGCTTGAATGAACCTACCTGAGTAAGTAACATAAAAGCATTATCTGCTCTGAGGTGCTTAGTTAGAAAATCCACACAATGTGCTTCCAGGGCTGGAACTGCATACTTCTTAGCAGTGTAAAGAGTAGTCATAACAGTTTCTGGACCAATTTGAACTTCATCTGAGTAAAGAAACCTGGAAAACAATATACAAATATAGATGATGAAAATGTATCTGGATGTGCAGTTAAGCACAATGTAAGAGTCTCTTTGCATTTGGAAAACAGGTCAAAGATTTACATTATGAATATGCAACAGCTGACCACACGACATTTTTATAAATTAATAAACTAATAAAACAGTTGAAGAAAGAGTATTATGTTAACTTAATAGCATACATTTGTTTTAATATTTACTACTCCCTAAGACTGATATGGCTGTACTAGTTATACATAGCTACTAAACTGTAAACAACAGCTGAGCTGCAGCATTACTTAACATACTAATGCAATCTCTTTTGATGCACTGGGAAGAGCTGTATTTCTAAATATGTATATCTAACCCTCCATGGCTATATTACCGATTTTAATTTACTGAAAGTGCACACTAGCTTCCCAGTCATGAAAAGAACAGCTTCAAGGACTTCTACTGTGGTAATATGTTATGTCAAAGTCACCATTCCCTAGGGTACAGAACAGAGAAAAGCAAGTAATAGTCTAGCAGGTGACCTTGAGTCTCCTATTCCTGCTGCAGATTGCCATAGCAAAACTCTGGCTTGTCTCCACTGTTTGAGACTACATGACTGGTTGAGGTTTTAGCATTAGCAGTGAGCCAGGAGATAGAAATCTTCACCAAAACCAGGAAAAATCTTTCCTGAGCAGCTGTCACTTGAGACTAGACAAGACAACATTTATTTTGAAGTTCTGTATAGAAAGGAGGACTTTTAAAAAAATAACTGTTCTTACTGATGACATTGAAGATAACAATCTTATCAATATTTCATCAGCTTTCAACATAATAACCAAAAACATCAAGAAGGCAGAGATGGAAGACAGGTTTAGAAGTTTTAAAGTAACGATAAGCAGTTTACATTTAACAGAAGCCTGTGAAAGTAATGAGCTTGTCTGCAACAACGGGAGATCTAAGTAGTGGAAAACTGTAGTTAAAGTTTCAGTTAACATTCTTCATTATTAATAATTTTTTACTTTCCTAAAAAAGAACTAGTTCTCAGTCATTGCTAACCGCTCATTCATGCTAATCTACAACTAAATATAGCCTTCGATGTTAAACTTGGTGTCACTTACCAAGAGGTACACATTTACCGTTACAATACTCAAATTCATTCAAATTGCTTTCGTATCACTTGGAAAATGTGAGTGATGTTTTAGATTAACCCTTTAAACAGGATTTACATCAAACAGCTTTTAGAAAGAAGTTTAATTAAATGCTGAAATATTTAAAGTTTCATTTAGTTCGTTTCAAACTAAATTATGAAACCTATAAATTATTTGTTACTAATCAAAATAACGGGCTGACTTGCCAATCACAATCACTGACAAGTTTACTTTCACGAAACTAAAATCTAGCAGGTACAGTTTTCAACATGCACTTTTGAATATGGAGTTGACAAATTGTTTGTTTAAGCACTAAAATAACGCATTTAGATTTCAGTTTTAAAATTAAAAATGTTTCAAAGTGTCCTAACCTTGTAAGATTTTATATGAACTTGAAATCCCAATCACATAAGAATTAGACATTAAGAGGCTGAAAAAGAGCAGCACTACCAACCACACACTGTCAGTTTTATTTAATCCCCAAAAATACTTTCATCAAGCTGTTTTTAGGAACATGATTTTGATTTTATTCCTGAAGAGAATGCAATTTGAAGCCAATGAACTGACCCACTAGAGAGGCTTATCTGACTCGTGGTTCACTTTCTATACTTTCTTAACAGTCACAGTGCAGCTCCAAGCTATTAATTTTGGTAGCCTGTACTTTCCTGATCCTTCCTTTCCCAGGAATCTTGCAGGCTTTTTCCTCATATGGTCAGAAGCCAATTATATGACCAAAAGACAGGAATCCAAATGTGGCAACAGCAAATAGGCACACAAGATTTTCATTCATGAGAGATCTATGAGCTACAGGATGCTTTCTGATCCCACGGAGAACATACCTGAAGCTCTGTGCTCCAATCCCTCCCCTGCTGTGTGACTGGTTGTACCTTAAGGGACACTCCCCAAATGAAAGCATATGTGCCAGTGACAAAGTCACACAGCTTAAAGGGTTAAAGTTTTAAGCAGGAGCTGCACAGCATCTCAAGTCCAGCAGATTGATCTCATGGTCAGTTTCTAGGATTTGATCACCAGAGGCCATGACAACTCATACTAATAGAACATGTGACACAGTTACATGCTTTTAAAGTGAGAAAACTCATGATAGGACAAGAAGTGTACAGATACATTAGGAAAGTCACACAGTCATTTTGTTGTGTTTAATATTTCAAATTTTGCACAGAGCCAACACTCTTCTGGCACTTGCCAGAGCCAAAAAGCAGTCTTTTGCAAATGCTAAAAAGCATGAATTTGCAAAGTTAAGAGGTAGCTGAAAAAACAATTAATGATAGTAATAAAGTAATAAATTATTCTAAAGTTTCATATAATCCTACAGTATTTTCCTTAAGTGTATGGATTGATGATCATGATTCATTTCTCTATTCATCAAGAAAAACTCCAGGTGTGTCTTCTCTCTGAAGAATCCCTCTGCTCACATGCCAGCAGGTCTCTGGGCCATGTTGACTCTCCCATTCATGGCAAGTGTGAACTAGCATTCCTTTATGTTTATACCATTCTTCCTCCTCCATTCATGTGTACATTTAAAAACATATTTTCCCAATCCTTTTTCTCTCTACTTTTATCTAAATTTACATCCCATTTTTGCAGATCCCTCCATTCTCTCCTCTTTTGATTTTAGAGACCATTTTTCTTCTTTGCTAAGAAAGAAAAGAATAAATTAAAAGTCGTTCTCCTTGATTAGCAGACTGCTAAGACCAGTGGTGTTCAAGACCACCACTTCTCCTTCTCCATTACCTCCCTCCTTCCTTCTCTTCCAATTCACAAAAAGTAATCTACTCTTTGGACATTGATTAATTTTATTTTCACTGGGGGGAGGTGGTGGTGATATAGCAGAGGAACACTTCAAAAGGACAGAACAGTTTTCCAAGTGACCACTCAACTGTTGATTTTAAATAAGCATCTCAAATTTTATGCCACTTTTCTTTATTCTCAAGCTAGCACTTCTTTCTCCCATAGCACTAGCATCTTTCCAACAACTGAAATATTTTCACCAACATAAAACTCAAAGGTCTTTCCCAGTTAGCCGTGATTACCCCTCTATTTATTGTCTGTCAAAGTCCTCTGCTAAGACATTCAGAAGGTTAATTTCATCTCGTGTTGCCACTTCCCTTTATCCTATGATCAAAGTACAAGTTAAGTTACTCTAAATTGCACTTTAAAATGAGAATGAATGAAAATTTAAAAAGTCTTATTAAAAAACAAACCAAAACTCTAAAACACAGAAACACAGAATGCTAGTATGAAACTACTTTTATTTTCCAGACCTAAGCTGTTCAAGTTGTGCAGTTAGAAACATGCAAAAGAAGTTGATTAATTATGAATCAGAAAAAAGCAGACACAAACTTTGTGGCTTTGACTTAATTTTGAGTTCTTAAGGATTTATCTGCGAAACTACTGAAGCAGTCAGCTGCTTTAGAAAAACTCCTTTGGCTCATGTTTGAGAACTCTTCAGGCAAGAGAACACTGGATGGTAAGCCAAAACACACACCACAGTCATTTTTAGGCCTCTGAGCTCAGCCAATTATTTTCTAAGAATGCTTTCTCCCCCTCCCCAGTAAGTTCTAAAAGTTTCTTCCTCTTCCATTTTTACAGTTAAAATTTTAGCCAAAATGATAGATAAGGAGGTCTTACAACAGCTTTCTTTAGTGGAAAAAAGAACCCCCAAAACTTATTACTCAAATTACACCAATACTATCAATTAAAGCTTCTCTTCATTATTTTTAAATGCCTCAGCTCTAGAAATCTGGTATTTCAGAGGCTTCTCAGAAAAAGGTAGCAACTGTACCCATTTTTAAATTGTGGATGAGTATATCCACAGACAAATTGAAAAACAGATGTTACATGTCACATTAACTTGGTAAATATTAGCTGTTCAAATTGTGCAATTTCTAACTGCTTCCTTCCTCCCCATAAATGTAATTCTCGAACTATTATCGATTTGGCAACAAAAGACTAACACTGAGGAAAGTTTACATCATAAGACAAGGAAGTAACAGTCTCACTGGACAGATAAAGACAATAAGTTTAAGAAAAATCAGAAAATTTTTCATAAAAGCCTTTTTCTTTGGCATTAAACTACAAGTAGGATTATCCTTACCAGACATATCAACTACAGACAGGACCTAACAAAATGCATGAGCAAGTAAAACAGAAAGGATTTGCTGAACATTAAATAATTAATAAATTTCCTATAAAAATTTTTCTATCAGTTTAATTTTTCCTTTACCTTGATGCTTTTCTGCTATGTATAGGCAAAGATCCCAGTTGACCTAAGTCCTAGCCAACACAGCTCAAGTTGGTCTGTGCAGAGATTAACAAGAGGGTCCCATAAAAGGCTACCACCACTACCTGGCAAATTTACTCATGATAGATAAGAAGGGATAACAATGCAAGCTACGGTTCTTGTGCCTCTTCTGGTCACCTCCTGGAAAAATAGATGGTCTTATAGTCAGTATACTTTAAAAACAGGGTATACTGTTATGGAAAAAGTCCAGTCCTGGTCTGTATTAAAGAAGTTTTCCTCGGGTGTGTTTTTAACATTGTGTTGCAATTTATATTTATTCCAATATAAGCTCAAAATATATACATAATAGAGAGGTATGTCCTAAAAAGCTGCTGCGTATTTCAAACCAAAGAAGATTTCAAACCGAGAAGCTTTAACAATTCATCAGTCTGGTGATATTTAGACAAGATACAAGTATAATAAGTTTATTTACGTAAGTCCCCAGGCCATTATGTACTAGCAGCTCTACAAACACAAGATGGCTTTTGTTTGATTGTAACAACATCTCTTCATTCACTTTTACAGTTTTCAAGTGTCATCCTTCTTACTGCTACTTAGAACTCGACCACTTTTGTGTTTACATTTTTATCCGAGCTAACTTATCTAATTACATCTGCTTTTCACTGTACCACTTTTTCCATATGTATATATATACACGTATACACACACACATACATGCACACTTTCATTTACTTTTAATCTTGCAAAAATTTTTGCTTGAAAGGAATTTCCTACTATTTCCCACTCTGCTACGCAAACTCTTACGTTTGCTACGCAAACCTTACGTTTTTGCTACACCCTGTTTGCTGAGAAACCAGATAATAAATACAATTCATTGATAATGAGCAACAAAGATAGCAGAAATTGCTGCTGCTGTTCTATTTTTTTTAAAACTTTTAAACTAACCCACCCCCTCGCCTGACAAATCAGTTGCACCCATTTCGGTGATTACTAAAAGGAGTAGGTGAGACCTCACTGTTTGGTCTGTTTAGTCCCAAAACAAAAATAAAGGAAGTTGTTAAGACTCCGGAGGTTTTTTTTTTAAAAAAAAAAAAAACTTCTGCATCACACAAAGCTTTGAGACACTAAATTTCTTTCCAGATCATAGTATTATTCATCTCCTAAATCTCCATTACAGAAATGTTTTCTATATTTTACAAAGGAATTGCCTAGCAGAAAAGTTTCCTTCAGAAAAAAGCCTTAAAGGTTAAGCAGTTTAATCAGATTACCATACCTCAGCAATAAGGCTGGTGCATAAAAGCTATCAGTAACCATTCCTATGAATGCCATAGATTTTATTTATCACTACACTGAGTAAAGGTAAAAGATGGGTAAATTCATTAGTTGTGAGAGAATGAGAAGCAGCAGACCCTATTCTGCCCAAGTTGGAAATTAGTAACCCATTTTACATACTTTTCTTCACCATGGCATTGATGACCTCACCTGGGCGGTTTATCTGTAAAATTAGTTAACTGCCTTCTGCCACACACTCCCCCTCCACCCAGAAAATATCTCAAATAAGTGCAACTGCAATGGGTATTGCTTTGGTCAAGATATACAACAATTTACTGCCACCACTGAAAAATAAACAGCAAGGTTAGTAAAATTCCAAAGTAAATGTCAAATGAAATTAAAAGCACTGCACAACTGCCTCGGCTCTTTTCGGCCATTATTAGACGGTGCATAGCTGCAGCATGGGAGAGACAAGTGAGCCACTAATTCCCACCATTTCACTTTAAAAAGAAGAAGCAAAAAAAAAAAGAGAAGTCAAACCAGGCCCCCCGCAGTACCGCGGCCCTTCTCTGCACGGGCACCCGGCCGCGCTGACATGCGGGCGCTCCTGCCGGGCAGGGGCAGAGGGAAGGAGCAGGGGGGGCCGCGGGGGGCCGCCGGCGCCGCCTGACCTTGTCCGCGACCCAAGGTGGCGGCGCGCTTCCTGCGAGCCTCGCTGCCCGACGGCGAGCGGGACGCCGCGGAGGAAGCGCGGTGGGGAGACCCGGGCGCAGGGAAGAGGCACCAGCGGGGCCCCGGGGCCGCAGGTGAGGCCGGGGAACAGGAGCCGCCGGCGGGAGCAGCACCCCCCACACCCCCCCCGCGGTGCCGCCGGCGCGGCCTGACCTCAGCAGCGCCAGGAAGGCGGCGGGCTCCACGTCGGGCAGCTCGATCTCGGCCGAGGTGGTGGCCATGCCGCCGTTGAACATCGCGTCGAAGACGGCGCTGCCGGCCGCCAGCACGAAGCGGTGGGCGGGGATGCGCTGCTGGCCCGGCCCGGGAGGGCCCCCCCCTCCGCCGCCGCCGCCGCCGCCGCCGCGGGGGCTGCCCTTGCCCACCACGAAGTGCACGTCGCTGAGCAGCTCGTTGGAGAAGAGGAAGGCGAAGCGCTCCCGCAGCGAGCCCTTGGTGGCCTGCCAGTTGTACAGCGGCTCCCGCTGCAGCACGGCGCCCGCCTCGGCGGCAGCGGCGGCAGCAGCAGGCACCTCTGCAGGCGCCCCCGAGCCGGCGGCGGCGGCCGCCATCGCCGCCCGCGCGGGCCCCGCCGCTCCGGGGGCCGGCGGTACCCGCACCCCCTCCGCGCCGCCGGCCGCGCGCCCCGGCGTCAGCCGCTAACCGCCCCCGGCCGCGGCGGCACCGCGCATGCGCCCCCGCGCCGCGCAGGCTCGTGGAGGCCCCGCGAAGCCGCTGCCGCCGGCTGCCCTTCCCTCACGGCAGGCGGAGGGGGAGGGGCGGCGGCGGGGCGGCTGAGGCGCTGTGGTGGCGGTAACGGTCAGGCGTTGTCACCCGCCTGGCTCCGCTCTCGCAAACGCTGCAGCACAGTAACAGCCTCCCCGCGGCACAGGCGACCTCGCTGAAGGCGCGTTCCGGGCGGCCGGGTCCTGTCAGGGCTCCCGCGGCGGCGGCGGCCCGGGCCGGGCGGAGGCCGAAGGCGGCTGTGCGGGCACGGCGCTGCCGCAGCCGCACAAAGCGGCGCGGTGGTGCCGGTGACTGCACATCTTACCGCCGTCGTGTCAAAGCGCGTGGAATTCAAATTTATTTTTGTAATGACTATTATACCTGTTTCCTTGTGATAACTGAAACAAAACAGAGATCGATACCTACTTCAACTGTGTGCTTCTGAAACGATGTTAAAATACTAAAGACTGTTGGTACGAGGTATATTTACCAGCAGTCTTTGATATTTTATTACAATTTTTATATGAGAAATCCATTTACAATGCATCTCCATATTGCATATTTGAAACTTTTGAGGAGAAAACAAAACTAAACTAACAATAGTGAACGTAGTAGAGAACGTTTTTTGTGCCTGAAGCACTATCCATCAAGTGGAAAGTCTTTGGACCAGAGAATGTAAGATGGTGAATCAAGCTGGCAAATTCTAACAAACAACCTAGGATGTTTTTTTAAATTGCTACCTCTGTGGCTTTTGAAAAAAAAGTGTGTTTGTGTGACAAGGGAGAAATAAATTAAAGACCCCCCCTACCATCGATATTTGCTACCGGACAGGCTGCACTTCAGTTTCTTAGTGCAGTAGTTCTGTGTGAGCAGGAAAGGTGATGCTAAATCTGTGAAATTCATCATAACATTTCAATTTAATAAAGTATCTTTATAAAATCTTACACTGTTCTATATTATTGTGTTCAACTGAAAATACTTCTGAGTTGTCCCCAAAGTTTAGTGCTCACTGCAAAACAAAGAGATTGTATTTTAAAATATATGATACACAAAATAAAGTTGGTAAGATCTGAATTAAATTTCCTTTTCACAGTAACATCAACCAAGCCCTGCCAATTGAAAAATAAGGTGGATGCTTTTGCCATCTACTGGAGTTTTGCTGTAAATACAGCAGCAATTTAAATTATGGAGCTGAAAGCTATTTATCATAGCTCCTGACTTGTCAGCATTTATGGAAGCATGTGGCTAAAAGAGGAACAGAATAGTCACCACTCTGCATTTAGGTTTATAATTAGGACAAAACTGAGACCAGGCAAACGTGGTCTGCTTCGCAGAACAAATTTACAGAACCTTACAGAAGATGGAGGCAATTTTGTTGGGGGAACGGACACAAGAAGACAGAGTACACAAACCAGAAGACAGCGAGCAGAGGCTATATTTAAAAGTAAATTCAGTTAATGCTCAGTTAGAAGACGTAAGCTATCTCCTTTGTGCTTTCCTCGCCCCAAGGTGGACAAAGACTGGAGAGTGAGAGGGGCCCAGATCCCCTTAGCAGTGTAGGACTGGAAGATCAGAAAGCTGAGATTCACCGCACCTTGTTTCAGACCCATCCTGGGGAACCTGAAGGCACCAGCTAGGAACTATTGCTTGGGAACTCATTTTGTGGGCTAAAGAGCCTTTTTAAGAAGGAAAAATGAATCAGTTGTCAGGGGAGATGGAAATTCCCCATGAGGGAAATGGTTACACTGTGGACACACATCAGAGAACTGGAATATTTTCTTTTTTTTTTTTTTCAGTCATGATGATCTGGGCATTAGTGAGAGGTTCTGCACAGTTGTCTTTCTCCTTTCACCTTTTTGTGTCCACTCACAGATTAGTCTATCAGCTGGGAGCCAACAGGCACAACTCTCCTGCTTGTCTCCTGCAACGTGAACGCAGCGTCCATAACACACTAAAGGACATTAACGAGGATGGAAAAGGGTTAAGGCAAAAAGCAGGAACAGTAGGCCAACGAACAAAAAAGGAAAGAGGCTGGGGCAGACAGAATATGTAAGATAACTTCAGGGAGGAGAAATCATAGGGAGAGAAAGTTTTGCAGGAGAGAAAGAATGGGAAAGAACTATAAAATAGTCTGATAAAGCAAGCTGAGAAATAAAATGAGAGGAGAAAAAACAGAAATTACAATAACATAAAATAAATCATAAAAATATGCAAGAGTCCCCCCACACACATAAAAAAAGAAGAAAAACTGGAAAGGACAGATAAAAGGAGAAATTAGACCTGGATGCCCATATTCAGATCAGCTAAAAGCTAAATGCACTAATTCAAACAGTTTTGGAGTGGAGAGCTGCAGAAATATTAAATAACATTTCCTTCTATAACTGGGCTTTTCTGCATGTAGACAATAAATCTCAGCTATTTGTTTCACTTTATAATGTTTGTGCCAGCTTTCTTCTTAAAAAAGTCAGCTAGTTTTTCGTTGGCACTATCAGTAGAGGCAGCACAGCCATTTTTTACGGTGATGTCATGGGATTGTATTTACCAGTCTAAATCAGAAATAATACACAATGCATCTCCTAAAAGGGGCTACCCATGAATGTCACTAAAATATTCTCCTGTTGTTTGCTGTCTTAGCATGCTCAGTTTTTATCTAGGAAATAGAAATTAATACAGAGAAAAATATTTATGTAACATCAGCAGTGTGAATTGGCCCAGAAGAACTTTTTGTTTGATCTCATGTAACAGAATGGCTACAAATCAAGGGCTGCAGACAAAAGTTCAACAGTATTATGTTATATAGCTGTGAAGGTTGTGCTGATCACTAGCCAGCAAAACAGAAGGTCAGGGAGTGTCCATGTTTTTGAGAAACACGCTTCCAAGGTCTACGCGGTGGCCTCAGCTAGCTCATGCCGACCTGGTGCTTTTCGTTAAGGAAATTCATAAAAGAACTTTCTAATCATTGAGGTTCCTCTACCTGTCAGTAGGCAGGAGGAGAAGGTTGGTTCACATATACTGAAAAAACATCAGAGAATTTAGTGATCAAACTCAGGGGATCTGTGAGATAGTTGTGATGCCTGGGATGTCCCAGAAGTGCAGGAATGTCTGCCCAGAGGCCCTGTCCTTCCCTGCCGGTAACGCAGGGCCAGTTCTGTGAGAGCCATCAAAGGGTCTGAGTTACAAAGCATATTGTTTTCAGTCATTTGTTCCTGAATTTATTTAAATGCTCCTCCCTTTCCTTATTTTCCCCACATGAACTCAGCTTTGTGTATGTTCTAAGTAACTACTTGTTGTTACAATCTTAGTTTTTGAGCTGGCACACAATTTTACAGTGATTAATTATTGTTCTCATAAGTAGTTAGCATCCTTCCTCTGCTTCAGGAGGGAAAAGAATAATTCAGAGCAAATCGCAGGTTTGTTTCTGATTGAACTTCCTGGCTGGGGCCATTTGATGACAGTTTTTCCCTTCCATACTCAGTCAGATACTTAAAATCTCCTACCTCTGAGCCATGACATTGCTGTGAATGACACAGACAGACGTGCAAACTACCATGCCCGTAACTCAATTACTAGTAGCATTACAGTTATAAAAGTGTGTAAGTTTGTAACAACACTTTCAAATAATAAAAATGTTATCTCCTTAAGCTTTTTATTGTGATTATTACTATTTTCTTATCTCTAGCTAGCATTAACTTGCACTGTTGTGATGTGGGACCTGCAGGTAATGTAACCTTGCAGCGTGTGGAGTACTGCTGAATTCCTTTGGGATCCATGCAAACACAGAACACAAACTCAAGGTCTTAGATTTGGGGAACACTGAAAGGCAGGGATTCGTTTTTTTCCTGTGTCTTGTAGAGTGCCTAAATAATGTTGATAAAAAAGCCAAAATAAGAGCAACCGATATTTGTTCCTCTGGTATAAATTCTACTGTGATCTAAAACCGACTATAATATGTGTGCAAATTTCTTAGAATTTTTTACAATTTATAGTTTTTTGCCCTATCATTTCTACCAGTAATTCTTGCATGTGAGCGCTTTATTGCACATTCTCAGCTGTGCTGACTAGTTGTCCTGGAGTATATAGGTCGTTATGTACATCTGCTCCCAAATATACTTTGCAGACTTTTAGTGATAATACTCATAATTTTTACATTATTTTCTATTAATACATTACAATTATTGCTTATATTACACGGTCATAATAAACTTTCCTGCTAATAAATATATTTCTGAGACTATTTTCAGAATCCTAACTCAAAGAAGATGTGTACAACTAGCACAAATTTCACAAAGAAATTTTGATTCACTCAGCTCTACCAATTGTAGAGGCAGCTCTTTCATTTCTCATTCTACACAGCTGTTTATTTCAAAATATACAGCAAATAACAACAGCAGCATTCTTCACATCTTTTATCTGACAGTGCTTTACACAACCAGTTAATTGAGCCTGAGAAAATCTCTAGGTGTTCTTATACTCACCATGTACCTATCTTACAGATCATTTTGAATTCTGACTTGGCTGGCTCTATGGCAAAACTTTGATAGATTTTTCCCATAATTAAATGTTATTTTACTGCATAGCTGCAGTAGTAAATGTGGGGAATTTCTTTTATCAGTTATTACCACCATCTCTTTATGACTGAATGGTGAATATTTTGTGAACTCATTTACTTCTCCATCCCTGTTAAATGTGTGCAGTCTGCTGAGGCATAGTAGTATTTCAGGCTGGCACACATTTCCTCCATTTCTAACAGGGTATTTAGTTAGCAGTTTGACTTTCACATGATTAGCAAGATTCTTACTGAGAAGCCACACTCTTGCCATTTACAGTGTAAGCCAAATAGTACAACAAAATAGTCCCTTTTTACTCTAATGCCTATTAATTTTATAGAGATGTCTCTATCCGTCTTACATTATTAATTAGCAAATAGATATGCAGTAACACAAAATGCAGGTCTATTTTTGGGGTGCTGATATTCAATTTTGAAAGTGAAATGGACACTAAGCACTAATTCCTCTTTGCGTGCTTCTTCGGTAGTGTGATTGCTGCTGGAGAATCCCCCCAAATCCTCAGGTCATTAGCGCATGGCCTTCTGATCCCCAGCGCATACCGTATGAATTACATTATATTGCCTCTGATGCAGCACACTGTCTGTGTGCATCACTTATTAGGTCTTACAGTCTCAACTAACAAGAAATTCGGAAATAGAATAGCTTGGATTTAAAGGTGTCGGAGGGTTGCAATTATGTGTGGTCTAAGCTGTTCCCTCGACAAACGAACAAAAGTCCAAACATGAATCTCTTAAATTCAGTCTTTATTTGGACAACTGCTTGTTGACTTCTTTTGCCTTAAAAAATATTTGTAAAAAGAGGAAGTGTGCTCTAAAGAATGTATCAGCTTTGTTCAATAAAAATTGAGTGACATGAGTTGTTTTGTACTAGGATGGTATTTTGTAGCTGGCATCATAATGCAATGAAAGTTTGCTACTTGGCAGAGCCATATGTGAACACATGAGCAATGCTTCCACAAGCTATAAATAGCATCCCTTAATCCTCGCATTGATCTTCATGTGCTTGCTTAAGGTTCACCTATCTATATTTGTATAGATTAATGTCATTTATTTGATTTAAAATAAAATCAGCTATGCCTCAATATAATGTTAAGCCCTACAATTTGTTATGATTTAACAGATAGATATTAAGGATAATTGCTGTCTCCAGGGCTAAAAGTAGACACACAGACCTAATGGCCAGTTAGTCTCCTATTTTGAAGCTGACCCTTAATAAATAAGCATTTTTATGTTCTCGACTGTATGCTTTTGCTGGCATACTTACAAATGCTTTCTCAGTGCTGACATCAAGACAGAACTGCTGCCATTTGGGAGACTGGAAAGAAGAGAAACATCTTTCCTATTAGAAATGCTGCTTATTGACCTAGCAGTGGTCTGATTGAAAAGCTGACAAACACGGGCGCAGGCATATTGCTTGCGAGCAGAGTATTGCCAGTCAGGTGGCCACACATGTGCATCAGGCTTGTTGCTGAGGACAGGGTTCCCAGCGAGGAATCCGTCATGTCGCATAAGGCCGATACCTCTGATTTGAGAAAGAGTTGGCCTACCTATTTAAAAATGACCATTTAGACAGAAATGCCCTCTGTTTCTGACATAGGAATCTTCCAGCATGGTGCAGGATCATTGTTTTTGACACTGTGCTGCTGAAGAGCCTGTCCTGCAGATGAAACACAAGACTAGAACCCAAGGAATCACATATTGTCAACAAATATGATCCTGTGGCACTTCCTGCATGGGAGAGAGTCTTAATTTTTATGTTTTAGTAGCTTCATTTTGCTTTCCTAAAGTTCACTGCAGTTTATGTAGGATATACTTATTTTTCAGTCTTATACCGACCTCTAATATTGCTAAATAGTTAAATACTTGCACAGCTTTCTGCAAGTGATAGCATCCACGTGCCTCATGAAGATGTTACCATTTATAAAATGCAAGAAAAAGGGAAAAATGCTTTTACAGCATTAAGCAATGGATATAATTGAGTATGCGACAGGAAGCTGAAAGATTACACTTATTCTGGTGACAGCAGCTTACGGACACTGCTTTCATGTAACACTTCAGTCAGTAATTATGTTGTTAAATACACTCTATACCTACCTTAATCTTTATATTGCTGTTCTGGTACATGGAAAGAGAAGGTGGTGTTACAGACAGTCAAAGTCTAAGTTCTTCCTCCTTGCTCCCCTGCAAGAACACTTGAGGCTTGGAAGAAATGCATGGGTTTTTTTGGTTTGGGGTTTTTTTTTTTTTTTTTGAGGACTCTTGCTTTTGAACTTTGGGTGCTGTTTTATCAGTAGGACAGTTTGCTGTTTGTCTTTGACTGTTTGACTTTGATATAAAGCCAAATTTCGATCTATTATGCTGTTGGGAAAGTTGGTCAGTGGGTTTGGGCCATGGTATCTGAACAAGATTTCTCCATTTAGTATTCTAGAATTGGTATCTATTATTAAAAAAAAAAAAAGTCACACTACAATGTACCCAGACTCAAAGTCACAGATTTCTTCTTTGCTGAAAAGCTGATGTGCGAGGTCCCACCCCCTTCTGCTTGACAGAGGAGTGATACTGTTTTTACAACACTGCTGTTGGAGGAAAAGGTCAGTTTGGTGGCTTTGAGTTCCAGCAACAAGAATGCTGGGGATGTTATTTTCTCTACCAAGACTGAAACAGAAGCCAGGACATTTTGGCACAGAGAGGCGAAGTTGGAATTAGAAGGATCAGTAGCTAATAGAAATGAAGACTTCTGAAACAGAAAGGGTAGAATACCGAGATCCACATGTTCCTCATCATCATGAATGGATCTGGGGCCTCCTGTGCCAGGACACAGAAGGGAATGATGGAGCTGGAAGGCTCACTAGTGCTTCTTTCACAAGGTGAGAGGACAAAATGCATGGAAAATGCACACCCTTTTGCAAAAATATTTTTGACTGGCTTTGTGGCTCTTTGGGCTGCTGTAATTCCATTTCAGGGTTTTTTTTTCTGCTACTTGATGCTCATAATCTTTTTTTTTTTTAATCAGAAGTTGATAGAACTCAATGCAGTAGATTCAAGCAATGAACCACCCTACAGGTTAGTCGCTATTTGTCTACCACACCATGTGCCTTAACAAGCATGGTACAAATCAGTGCTGCAATATGTTGGCAGAGTGGTTAGGAAGAAGTCTTCCACATAGCAATTAACATTATGGACACAGGAACTAAGAGGCGAAGTTTGAGACATGAATCTTAAAACTGCACTGTGGCAGCTGCATACAAATGAGCAGCCTATACATTTGAGAGGCTGAGAAGTAAACCGGCTGTGCATTGAAAGGTAGGCATTTGGAGGTGATAAATTTAGCCCTGACTCATCCAATGGCAATTTTGACACTTGGGTGGACTAAATTACTTTTAGGAGTTGCATCATGTTTTTACCAGATAGTTTGATTGAGCATGGTTTAACCCATTCACGTACTGATGGCCAAATTCTAGACCCTTCTCTCTCATTTGAAATAACTATACATGGATTATTTCTATAGGAACATAGATGTTTCCTGGGTTATCAAGTGCCCTTCTTCACAGGCGGTCACATCAATTATTCCATTTCTTAAACTGATCAAATGACATCTTAAAGCTGGACTGCTTTTTTAATTCACTTCTGTTGGAAAAGAATGGGAAGACCCTTTACTGGTGACACCTAAAGCCTGTTTCCAAAAACCAGTGGAACTATCTTCACAGCTTTGCCCTTTAAACCGTTCTTTCCCCTTCCTGGTGTTAACTCCTCAAGTATTTATTAAGAGCACTCGTACGCCAAGCTCTTCAGCCTGCTCTTGACTGGAGGTGCCCCTTCCTCAGGCACCTCAGCAGTCCTCCGTTGTGCCACTGCTGGGCGGATTCTGCGCGAGGCATCAGAACGGTGACATCTCTGCAGACCAGCACTTCTCCAAAGGCATAAATGCTTCCAGATCGCTACCAGGAGTTGTTCGTCTGACACGCAAGGAGTGCATTTGCTATTTTTTTCCATGCAACACCGGATGATCAAATAAATCATGCCCTCTTGCAAAAGTCCTGAATTTACACGTTCAATAACTTCAAGGAATAATGGCTTTCATTTCTGTTTGCCTTGCAAACAATGACTCATTCCATCTTTATTTGCCCACAGACAGCTCAGTGTTGATACTCATGTATAAAAACAGCGTGTTAAGCCAGGAAATACGCTGACGCACGAATTCAAACCTATTCCTAATTTCTGTTAATTTTTCCACATGTAAATAGAAAGGACGAGTTTATCATTAAAACACTTCTAAAGTGCAGCTAGATCCTAACGCCAGAAGCGCACAACCTCTCCTTACAGAGCTACCACAGGCGCTGCTGCAGCGGGGAGGCCGGCGCAGCTCTCCTCCGTTACTGCCCCTCACCGGCGCGGGTCGCTCAGACGAGACACCCCGCGCGCGGCCGCCGCCCCGCGCTGCCCGGGGCCGTTAGCTGCCGGCCGCCCCGCGGGGCCGCTCGCACAGCGGACACGCCGCCCGCCGCCGCCGCCGCCGCCGCCGCGCCTCCCGGCGCTGCCCGGCTGCCGCGGCAGCTCCCCCGCCCCGCCGCCGCCGCCCCCCTGCTCCTGTCCGTGCCGCGGCCCGGTGCCCCCTCCCCGCCCGCCGCGCGCGCCCCGGGGCGGGCAGGAGGGAGGGAGGGAGGGAAGGGGCGGCCCGCGCGGGCCGTGAGGCGGCGGGGCGGTCGCGGGGCGGCGGGCAGAGCCCGGCGGGCGCCGGCCCGGGCGGGGGCGCGTGTGCGCGTGGCGGCGAGGGGCGTGAAGCGCCCGGCCCCGGCCGCGGCGTCGGCCGCCTCGGGCAATGCGCGGCGCTCGCTGAGCAGCGGAGGACGCGGCTGCCGCCTCTCGCCGCGGGCATGAGCGCCTCGGCGGCCACCGGCGTCTTCGTGCTCTCGCTCACCGCCATCCCCGTCACGTACCTCTTCAACTGCCTGGCGGCCGGCGGCAGGTGAGGCGGGCGGGGGGGCGGGGCGGGCCGCGCCGCCTGAGGTGACGCGAGGCGAAGCGAGCGGGTATTTTTAGCGCAGCCGGAGGGCGGCGGCGGGGTCGGGGTCGCCTCAGAGCCCGGTGCGGGCTCCCGCCCCGCTCTGGCTGCAGCCGCGGCGCGGAGGCATCGGCGGAGGTGGCGGCCGCAGCCCTCCGCGCGGCCCGGTTTCGTAACCCCCAGTGCCAGCGCGCCCCGGCCCCTCAGAAAGCAGGAGCCCGCCGTAAACGCGTTGCCGCTCCTCGGGAGAAGCCGGCGCGCTCACGGGTCCGCGCGGCGTTTCGTGACCTCGCAGCCTGGAGCGTTTCGTAATTTCATCGCTTCAGGATTCGCTCCGCGTTTTTAAGGCTTTGCTACATCTGTGCCCCCCTCGTTTCCCTCTTCCTGGAGGACAATTTTTTGTTTCTCGCCGCTAGAGAAATGCTGAATAACACTGGCTGCCTGACTTGATCCGTTGCCAATACGTATTTCGAATTGATAAACTGCAGTGAAAAGTCACCGCAGCATTAGCAGCTGTACCGCTGCTGGCGAAATTCATCACTGGGAAAACAGGCTGGCAGGAGATTCAGATCACAAAATACATCAAGAAGCTAGTAGTGCTGATCATGGCTCGGGGAGTACGTGTGTATGTGTGCTGAAATATTTCATCTTGCAAAGTTTTTAAAAGTTTTAAGTTTCACTAAGACTGAAATTGTCAAAATCAGTATTATTTGTTTGTGCCTAATTTGTTTTCCTGAGGCGCAGAGTGCATGCTATGTATAAAATCATGTGCCAAATATTTTTAGCTTGTGATTCTGGAGTTTACCTAATCCCTCCTCCCTTTTTTTTCCTTGTACATAGGCACAAAAGCAAGGACAGACAAACTGAGACAGAATTTCAGTCTTGAGGAGAACAGAGTGCAATTTAGCCATTTAGAGAGGAAAGCCAATTTCAAACATTTTTTTAACTCACTTTTTGTGGGGGAATGAGACAAACTTGCTTTCGTGTCAGAAATTTTTGTACTTTCCTCCACCACCGTCTTACATGCCCTGGCGTTACAGCCACCATCTTCGGAGGAAAGGTCTGTTCTGCAGAGCCCATCCCATTACTGCCAAAGCCTGAGCAATCCTTCCTTATAGGGCCTGAGAGGCCTTTGGTAGCACCTCCAGCTCCTGTCAGTCCGAAACTGGAAATTAAATCTAGATCCATTATTGGTGCTCATGAGACTGACATGCTTTTATTCCGAAATACGTAATTTCCTGAGTAGATAACTTATTGCTGAGGTTAGACTGAAAGTCCCTCATGAACCTTTTTGGCCTTGAAATCTCTCCGTTTGTGACTTTCACCTCTCATTGGCCTGTAAAGTTTTCCAGCATTTTCATTTCTTTTTGCTGATATCAGTATGAAAACTGATTTTAGTCAGACAAATCTAGATTTCTGGATATGTTTATCTAGCTATTTTAGTATTTTCTTTTTTTAGATGATCACATGTGAAAAGACAGGCACATAAATTCTGCAAAACTACAAAATGAATACTATGACAAACTACGCAATGGACTTGAAAAGCAGCCTTTCTAATTACTAAAAGTTACTTTAAGACTATACACATTTAAAAGTGCTCTCTTCCTGTGAGGATAGCTGATAAGAAAAGCCAAAAAGCAGAATTCTTTCTGTCTTTTCTTCTGTCTTTCTTTTAATTTCTCTTTATTTTTAATACTGTTTCAGTTCCTGGGCCATTGTTGCAGCTGGATTACTGGTCCTGACTTTTATTGCTCTGTTGGCTCGTGTTCTTGTCAAGAGAAAACCACCGAAAGACCCACTGTTTTATGGTATGTATTGGTAACAAGGAAGCTGAATTCAGAGTGTATCCATTGATATAAAAGTATAATATGTGACAGTTATTACACATTGAACATTAAAAGCATGGCTTCAGAACTCAGTCCTGTGAGGTGCGAAGAAGCCAAGAAGGAAGTAAAGACTAGGGGAGAAGGAGGAGAAGTAATGCATCTTTTGAACCTCTCCCTGAGCCAGATCTCCCACTGGAAAAGAACGGAAATAAAGTAACAGTCAAGCTGGGCTGTGAAGATGTTTGAAACATGATCATACCTGCTCTATCAATATCCTCTTTGTGGCAGGGCTTAGACAACGCAGTAGACTCCTCATGCATATCTCATCCCGAGTGGACTCAGCTGGAATTTTTGGATCTTTTGGATCAATGGCCTCCATGGCTTGGTTTCTCGTCTTACGATCAAATTCCTTCATTCTCCCATTATCATTAGGTTTCTGTGTTAACACACCTTTGTGATACAGAAGAAAGCTCATATCTTCCCAGCTATTGCTTGGCACTGCCTCCAGACTCAGGCAAACACTTCTATACTGATATTTTGCCGTAAAAGAAGAGAGATGATTATGTTTTGAAAGGAAACCTTAGATTTAGATTACATTCTAGCAACAATTTAGAAGAAAAAACACTGCTTAATTGCTGTGCCTTGAACTAGCCCAAGTTTGCCCCTTAAGCTGGAAATTTTACAACATGGACCCATAGGCAATATAGAGTACAAACTACCTGTATTTGCCCTCTATCTTTGTTATGATTACTAGGTGTTTGTCCTCCAGTGTTCTCAGTGATGCTGAGAACTCTCAGTTCACACTGAAGTCAAAGGAAATAAATACCATATATCTACCACAAATAAAATCCCCGTCTCAAATGAGTGACTCTTTACCTTGCCAGATAGGTCTCCTGTGGACTTAAATGGCAAATACAGTTTTCATTGCTCACTTTCAAAAATGGCAAGTCACATTTCCATCTCCTTTTCCTTTTTGTCGTCCTTTCCCCTTTCCAAAAGCTGATTACACTCAGGATTGTGTACCTTGTGTGACAAAGATCATTCTGAAGGGCTACATAGTCCCTTTCAGCAGATGCTGATTTTCCACTGAGATTAATGGGGAAATGTACAGGATTTCACATTCCTAAGAATACCTTTCTAATGAACCTGGTGGGCTAAACACCCATAATACTTAATACTTTTTAATACTTAAAAAGTGCTAAGCTACATGCAGAAAGTCATGTTGTACATTAGATATCTGTGACTTCTAAAGTAGATACATCTGCTTTGATAGATGTTAATCTCTATGTGTCTGAATATTTCAGCCTGTGAATTAACTGTGTGATTCCAAGACTTTTCACGTTCAGTAATTTTTTATTTTCCTTTATAATTACAGTTTATGCTGTATTTGCCTTTACCAGTGTAGTCAATCTTATAATTGGACTGGAACAGGATGGAATTATTGATGGATTCATGACCCATTACTTGAGAGAGGTAAACAATCATTTGGCTTACAGATTTAAATACAGTCTTTACTAGTATTTGTCAGAGAAAAGTAGCCACTTACATGTCCAAAGGATCTTCTTGAGTTTGGTCATTAACATGTTTCATTATTGTTAAGGACAAAGTTTTCACTGGCTCCTGTTGAAAAAATAGCACACCTTTCAAGCTCCAACATTATGTCATTTAGTTAAAGTAATACTGGTCAGTATTAACTTCCATGGCAATTATATAGACTGTATATAGGTTTGCAGAATTCCACAGGTGCTCAGCACACAGGAGTGGAGGAGTACTGCATTACCTATGTACTTTACCAAGAAAGAAAAATAATATTTTTCTTTACTTCTGCTTGATCACTCTAATAATAAAAGGAATTAAAGTAGAGTTAAAAAATGATGTTGCCAGATACCCAGTCAGCAGAATCTGCTGGCTGCTGAATATCAACATCCACCAAAAATAGCTCAGTAAGAGCTCGATATGAAAGTCACTGAAGTCATTGAAAAGATTCCATGAATCTTTCATGGAGTGTCAAATGGGTTGGGCCCTACAAGGTTAAGTATTATCATGATTAGTATATTCAATCAATACCATTCTAGGTTGCTAATTATATCTTTATTTGTTAAACTTTAGGATCCTAGCTTTTATTACTGGAATATAGAAAATTAATATTTTGATAATGTAGCAGAACATTTGACAGTCACATGCGGACAAGAAGTTTTCCCTTCTGTCTTGCAGCCAGTTTTGTGGATATGTAAGCGATTTCATTATTCCTGGTCCTACCTAAGTGAGGTTTGTGTCCTGAAACATGTCTGCTGATAGTCAAAAAGTGTATCCCTGGACTGAAAGAACATCAGTTACTGCCCTCAGATTGTTTCCTGTTATTCTTTCTTAATTGGTCATTTCTGACACCTCCTTGAATCACTGTATACTTTTTAAAATAAATTTTCTCTAGGGTGAACCATATCTGAACACAGCGTATGGCCATGTGATCTGCTATTGGGATGGCTCAGCTCATTATCTGATGTATCTCTTGATGGTGGCAGCTATTGCATGGGAGTAAGTCATTTGGATTTGTGTACTGTTTAATTTGCTTGCCTCCTCATACAATTTAGAAAAGGCTTTTCTATGTAGTATTTACATTTTTCTTTCCAGATTGTTTCATGCCTTGGCCCAAAACAATGCTATTAAAATTCCATTACTTTCAGGAATTGTACCCCCACCAAAGTTATCCTTTCTCTCTGTTGAATAAAGAGCAACAAATACATTAAGTTGTGTTCCCTCTGTTTCACTCTGCGGCACAGTCCATAGCCCATCTACATGCTTTATGTTATTTAGAAAAGGAAAGCTTAAAGAGGATGTACAGTAAAACCTTGTGATACTCTTCTTTGAAATAACATATTAATGGTAGGAAAACTATATTTCTCAGCATTATGTTTTCTTTTTCAACTGTGTTAGAAGGCATTGTGCAGTTTAAGAGACGATGATTATTTCTAGAGGCTCTTATGTTCTTTGATGTTACAGAAGGAATTTGAGAAAATAAGTACTTACATTCAAATTCCAGAGGATAATGTACCTTTTGGTAACAGAAGCACTACCAGAAAGAAAAAAAAAACCATATGTATTTTATAGTCTTGCACAACAGGTGACTTGTGCAAAATCACACACTCAGCCTTCAGGTGAGAGAAACATAATGGCAAATAACTAAGAATGCACAAATCCTATGCTGCTCATGCGATAACCTCCTCATACATGAATGTAGGATTACTCTAGGTCCACAGCTGGGAGGCAGGATTCCACTGTTGACTTGTGGTACAGATTTTAAAACATTTACCTCCTAAGGTACAATTATGGCAATCAGTAGAATATTTGAGGATGATTTTGGGTAGCGGGATTTTACGGATGGTGCAATAATTTTTTTCTTTTTTTTTTTAAACAGACAAAGTTATAGAACCATTGGCCTCTACTGGTTAGGTTCAATTGTCATGAGCATCATTGTCTTTATGCCTGGAAACATTGTGGGTAAGGACATAATTTATATAACTAACTTTCCCCTGTGAAACATTTTCAAAATTCAGCATTAAGCTATGTATACTTTATTGCAATATTAGTTCCTTTCTGTAATAATATGAAAGAGGAATTTTAGGAACATCAGTAAAACAGATGCCAAGTATTTCAAAATTTAAATTTGAAACAGGGAAGATGGAGACTAGCAAAAAAGCCCTTTTGATTTGTATTGTTCTTAAGAAAAAAAAAAGTATTGGATTTTGCTATACCCATAAGGCTTTCATCCAAATGAGGTTTAATTTAAGCAGTGAGACAATAACTGTCTCTTATTATCATTAAAAATTATAAATTTTATAATGCGTAAAAATTACTAATGTAGTTAACAGTCTGACTTTCAAACAGTGTACAAAAGGCATCCAAATTACTTTTAAAAGTAAAATCTGAAATGTACTCTATTTTGAAAATAAATTTAACATTCCTAGATTTCTAAGATAAATCAGTGCATACTTGTGCTGCTGGAGGTTAAGAATTGTAATTAAAAAATTTACATCACGTATTTACTGGCAGGTGGTCCTTTAAGAGCTTTTTCCCCCACCAAATTAAAGAGTTTTTTATTAGCAAAGCTTAAGTTAATAATTATGTTGATGCGAAGTTAACCAGGATGCAACTGACATAAATGTTTATCTGTCCAGATCCCGTGGTCAGCTTTGAAAAAGCTCAGTGTAACTTGGGTTTTTAGGAGAGAGGAGAAATATTCATGGTGCAGCCTGGAACCAGTCCAGCTCCCTCCTTTGTAGGTACACACTCCCACCGCAGAGGCAGCCAGCAGACTTACTGGGACAGTATCTCTGCCTCTTTCCTCTATGGAAAGCCAAGAAACTTGTTTTCTACAGCATACCTTTTGTTTTCCATTTTGACACAGAGGAGCCAGTGTAAAAGGCCCCATTTTACCTGATTTACCCTGGCTGAGGATAGATCTCTGAATTTGTATTTTGTCCTTAAGTATTAGTACAGGCCTGTAGGAGAAATCAGGACTTTGGAAACCAAATGTAGTATCAGATCTTTACGAAATAGATCAGTTCCTTTTTTCCATTTTTTAATGATCCCTCTATTTGAAGCACATTTCATTAAGAGATTTCAGAGTTCTTCCATCCTACAAAGTTATCTAGTATAGAGTGACTGAGGTGGTTTCCTGACCCCTCAAAAACAATCTAATTTCTAAAATGTCACCCTCTGTGATAGGTTCTTTCTCACCTGTGGCTCTACCACTGTTAAACATACGATTTTCAACAAGATTTGCATGTTGGTTTAACAGCCATTCCTAATGTTTTATATTTGTTACTATAACTGCTTCAGGTTTGATGTTCCATAGGGTATTTTTTTAACTACACTGCAACACAGTTTACAGATTCTTCATGTATCTTATGATTATTTTTTAATAGGAAAATACGGAACAAGAATGTGTCCTGCTTTTTTCTTAAGTGTACCATACATTTGCCTTCCCATATGGGCTGGGTTCCGAATCTATAATCAACCTTCAGTGACTCATGATACTCCAGTCAAGGTAATATTATTGCATTTAAGTCTTGGCTAGTGTTACGAAGACTAAAATGTGCTTACTGTTCCTACTGAGTTTTATAGGTCCCTCAGTGAGAGTGGAATGTGTTACAACTGTTCACTGTTATGACAATGGCTGCCAGGTTGTGTAGACACTGTAAAAATATCCATACTGTAAGAAAATTCATTAAGGTTGGTTAAAGAAAAAGCAAAAGTATCTCAAGTTTAGAGTAAAGGACTCAGATTTATAGATGTTATTGTCCTGCTCCTCTCTATTTATTCAGTTTCTGATTTTTTCAATTTCTTAGCTGTAAAATGGAAACAGTGGTACATTCCAGCTTCATAAAGCACCAGAAAATCCTTATATAAGCTCTGCAGAAAAGTATTCTTCTTCAGATGATTTACAGCTTTCATGTAATTTAGTCATTTCTTTTTGAAACATGGATTTCACAATATTAGATTTTAGAGGTAAGATATTAGCATATTAATTGATATGAAAATTGTTTAAACACTTTCTACTTGTCCAAAAATATGTTTATCTGTAAATACAGTATTTCCTTACAAACTGCATAGGCCTTTGTCTTTGAATTTAATGGTTGGGCTGTATTGTGATTGCTAACTGAGCAATTAAAAAAGGTAGCAATAGTTAATGCACTTTTTTACCAAAAAAGCTCCCCAAACCCTGCAGTACAAAGCACAGAACAGATACTTAACGCTTTGTTGCCATAAGCAAGCCAGTTTATTGCCACAGCACACCGTATCAGTTGCCAGTAATATAATCGATTAATATTTTTGCATCACAAGAGCCCCTGAGTCTCAGTCAGGTCCATTCTATAGCTGAAAACAGACACAGATGGTAGGAGATAGCACCTATTCTGCAGCTAATAGGCAGTCAGTGTGCCGGGGCATATTCTGCGGCATAGAATAACAGCAGATGATGCACTGACAAATTTTCCCAGAAATGTATGAAAGATGCCATTCAGCCATCCATCCGTTATCCTTAAGTAGGAAATAGCGCTATAGACAGATGCTCATATCTCCTGAAGTTTGAAGAACCGCTACTGAATCATCATTTTTAGGGCAAATTCCTATGAAAGGCAAATTAGGGGAAACATCAGCTGCCAAACCCTCTTATACCATCCTGTAGAGGCCTTTAGGAAACCACATGTCCCATCGCAAGGAAACTTGAGCTCATTTACATCAGGGAGTCCATAATTCTGGGCCAGAATATACATTCTTTAGAGTCATTAGGGTAGAGATATTAAGCGTAGTTAAAGGTAGTGATGGCATCTGTTTACCATATGTATTAGTGAGAACATTCTTTGCATGGAGGATGGGTGAAGGTTTCCGTTTGCTCGCCTAGTATCGGGAACACTACAGAAATTGCTATTACAGAAGATATGTTACGGACTGCTCATTTGCTGAAATATAGCCATGTCTCCTGTGCTATTGAGGAGCTAAACCATTTACCTAGGTTCGATATTTTACTTTGGCATGTATTTTGGAAAAACTTACTTTTTAATTGTATTTCAAAAAGACAGTGAATAAAAAGCTGGTAATCTGAAAATTTAACATTGCACTTCTTAGTGAATCCTTTTTTGTAAAGCAAGAAAATGTAGTAATTCTTTTAAATGTTATAGTGCAAGTATATACACAAATACTTACATGAAAACATCAGAAGCAAGGTATATTCTGCTGGCTAAGCTATCCATGGCTATAATTTTATTATAAATCAGTTAGAAAAAACACTGAAGAGGGAGGAGATAGTCAAGTTTTGGCTATTTTCTGATAGAGGAGGGTGCATGGGAAAGGGATGGAGTTATGCCCTCCTTTAGAATCAAACCAAACTGTACTACAGTATTTCACAAAGCCCAGTAGACTTATGTACAAGTATAGTAGCTAAGGAAACAGTTTTACAGTAATTTCAAATTCATTAACAAAATTAATACCCATAAATTCAGATTTACATCTGAATTCTGCAGGGACTGACTTCTGTGGATAGCATACAAGATTATTCCTAATCCTTAAAACTGATCATGGAAGGAGCCTCTGAGAAGTTATAGAAAAGAGCTTTTCCTTGGGAAATGACAGAAAATGCTAACTATGCCTATACACTTCCTTGCTACACAAAAGGAACAGCAGGATTGGCAAAATTTGTGCAGAGTTCCATGTTTTTTTCAATAAATGGGAAACCCGTAGCAGGTTATGTCTGCTCTGCTAGTATACTTAATATGTAATTCATTTCAGCATGTATTGGTGTGGATTTTGCTGTGTTAAAAGAAGGGAAACAGAAATTTACTCAGTAGCTGAGCTCTGCCAGTGAAGTGCTGCTTTCAGGACACGTTATCTTTTAAATTCTTGATCCTTCTGCTTTTTTAAGTTTTGTGTTTTCATTTTGTTTGTGTAGGTGGACACAGAGAGAAAAAAGGTGTTAGTTTTCTGTACCCTGCAATTTAACAGACTCATTTTACAGCAAAGTTTGTTTCCACTGTTATATTGGCTTTGTCTCTAAAACCTCTAAGTACAAAGTTATGCTGTAGCTTGGTGGGCACATTAAATAGGTACAGCCATATATTACACTTGTTGAAAAGAAGGAGTGATACATATGTAAGCTTAATAATTAGACAGAGTAGAGACAAAATATATCAACCTGTGAACTTTTCATTATTTTTAGATAGTCCACATCTGAAAATTACTTGTAACTCAGCAGCCATATGAAGGCTTTGTCTTTCTTAGGAATAAATATTAGGATATAATTTTTTGTGCAGGTAATACTATAAATATTCCTACGCTCGTATTTCAAATACTGTGAAGTAACACAGGTTCAGGTCATAATTACCATACTGCCAAAACAGACCTATTGTTCTAGTATGAAAAACAAAAAGGATGTGGCATAGAACTCTTTCCAAAACATAACCTTTTAAAAAAATAAATAGCTTGATGAAAGGGATGGCCTGTGGGTATAAAATGGCCTTATTTGTGTTAAGCTACAATTCAGATTGTGTAGTTCTTACTCAGGAATTGTGCTTGCAAGATTTGTTCTCCCATTTCAGTAACTTTGAGTATCTTGATTGTGAGTGCTTCTAATTATGCCTCTACATCCTAATTTTTGTTCAGTGCTTTTGGAGACAATACCATAACTATATAACAGGAAGGAAATCAGGTCTTTGTTTTTGCTGTGTGCGTGCCAACACATGGCTAATAAAAAGGAAGAGGAAATGAGTAACACATATAAATGGGGAAGTTTTCCCTATAAACTGCAGAAAGATACTCTGATGTGCATATAATTTTGGCCATGAATACACAGTGCTGAAAGTGTACCCAGAATTATTTCCATGGTTCCTGTAAGTTTTACCATGTAGGCAAAGAGATCTTTTTTGGTTGCTCTTCTATCTTAGGTATCTATATGGCCTTTGTTACCATAGAGTCTGAACACTTCACATCTGCATGCATGGTACTGGGGAGAATCCTATTTTGTAGCTGGGGAAAGGAGGCACAGAACAGATCAGATCCAGTACTTTGGTGTCCAGCTCTCAGAGGAATCCATACAAGACAGTAATAAAAGAATTAAAAGTGAGTTTTCCACATGCTGGGTACACATATACCTTTCATTATATACTCGTGCTATATATGATGATTTATTATTTGCTCACTGAACTCAGCAATCTTGAATGGCCACAGAAAAGCTATCCTTTTATCCCTGTGCGAGTGATATTCCATTAATTTCAAACCGTGTCACAGCCTGCTGAAAACCAGTCCACTCACTGTCAAGAATGAGATGAACCCTCATTTCACTGTTCCTCCCAACAGTCCTTATAAAGTGTATTAGACCCTACTTCGAATGTTTGAGACAAATAAACCTACCTATCCAGAGGTTTTCTACAGAGGGACATTCAGGAACATGAATTAATTCAAATTAATAATAGATGCAACTTTAAATGAAATTAGTTATGCTCTTTTTAAGCCTTGTGTGAACTCAGAGTTAAAATAGTATTAATTTGATTTAGCCTGCTTTGAAAGTAAACTAATCTATATTAAAATGGCTTTTTTTGGATCCATACATTTCTAGACTTTATTCAGATTAATATTCTTGATAGTGTCCTACAGAAGAGTCCTAAGTCACATTTTTAGATGTGGTATCTTTCTGTCTCTGAAATCAATGGAGAAATAGGGTAACATAACTGAGAACTACCTGCTTCTTTCATGTTTTACCACTTGACCCTTATGGCAGGGACTGACTTGGAGTTAAATGCATGTCATTTGGGATGTGCTACTAAACAGATTCTATATTGCAGGTGGTTCAGGAAGTCCAGAGGAAAGGACTCTTAAGACGACCAGTAGATTTAATCTTAGCTGCATACCTCATTTTAGCAACGGGTTTTTGCATATTTAGGGGCATGGTAAGTTGAAGGTATTTTAATATTTTGGCCTCAGATTTTCATTTAAACTTTTAAATTTCTTTTTTCTAAAAGAGATGTCATAGTGCCTGTGTAAAAAAGTATGTACATTTCAGTCACGGGAAATTCTTCACTTTTCAGGGTTGGAGCAGGCCTTAGGCATATAAAGGACACATTGATTATTTATGATTATAATTACTGTTGCTTTGCTTCTCCATTTTTTCTGTGTAAATTATGTTTTTCAAAAGAAACTATATACACAATAGCAAGAGTAAATAGCATCCCAAGTGTAGATCAACATGACCTAAAATGTTTTTTGTTGGGCTAGTGTTTTACATTTATGCCTAAAAACGTGGAGGCAAGCCAAGTAAATTTAATCTATATTCATGTCTTTCTAAACAGAGATATGTAGTTAAACTCATATAGGAAACCAAACCAAACTAATTTACACTGTCTGAGATAAAGCAGAAATGAAAAAAACCCAGGTTTTATCTAAGTTACCTGAATTTATACACATTGTTTCTACTTAGCAACAGCTGATTTTTTTTTATTTTTATGTCTGTTTTTTAAGCATAGCTGATGATAAATTCAAAATTTTTGAGGGAATTAAACAGTATTGAAAATGCTTGTTGAAGTAGGTGAATCCAGGAATAGGTAAACCTAGTTTTTTGTCAGCTTTAAAGCATTGGCTGCCTTAGGCAAAATGGAAATTGCATAACATTAAGTGAACAGTCCTCAAATGTTTAGGCATCTTAGACAGCTGCCTGCTTGCTTGATTTGGAGATCTGGTCCTGTCTAGAATAATGCAAGTAACAGGTGATGAAAGGTATCCATAGCAACATTGTTTACTCAGTGCAGATAGTCCTTTTGTGGTTCTGCTGCTCACATTAATGTTTCATTTTTTGCTTTCTGTTTCTCTGAAAAATTGCCTCTCAAAAATATTTTACTTTTTTTGCTTCTAACTTATTGTAGACTGCTTCATTTCTTATAGATCATGATACACCAGAGCACCACTGCTGCAGGTTAATCACCTGTTTTGTCTATAATTTTGCTGTGGGAAGGGTTATCTCATGCTCTACCATCTAACTTGATTCTGCAATCCCACTTCTTCATTTCTCGGAGAAATTTTTTGTTGATTTGGGGGAGGGGGGGGAGCATGTGGTCATTTCCTTATGCATTTCCTCTACCAAAGCAGGGACTGCTTCATTGGCCTTACTCCTGCGTACAGAGATCAGCTGAACATCTCTGTGTAAGCTGCAATAACCACGACTCAGTGAAATGGTTAATCAAGAGTAATCCATTAAAAGCAGACCCAGACCTCCTTCTTGGATGCCTATGTTGGAAAAGAAAAAGGAGGATTACCCATTGCTTGTAAATCTTTGTATTTTTCTTCAAAGCCACACAACAAATACACATGAAGTTAAGTTGTGCAAAACATACTGTCCAGCTTTATTGCTAACTTAGGCATTAACAATGCCTTGCTAGAAATACTTACCGTGATAGCTATTGACACAGATTGCTAACTCATTTTAGAACTGTATTTTTTGTGGTAAGATTTCTAAGGGCTACTATGTAAATACACTTATGGAGGAACTGGGTGCTCTTCATGCTTATTGGTAATTTTGTTCTCTGTACAGGAGTGTAAAATCCAATAATCTCTCATTTTTGCCACCACTTTTAAACCTGCCTTTAAACACTTTTTTGTAACACCTGTCTTTGAAATCTGCATTGCTCTCCACTGCTACTTTGCCGTAGCGCAACTCAGACTACATACATAGCTTGCTATCCTGAAAATGGGTGCTTAACCTGAAGTTTCCACTGTCTGAGCACTTTTCCATTGGAAAGCTCATTTGTTAGGATCAAAGCCAGGTTGTCAGAACAAATCAATAATGATTATACTTCTGCTACAACACAGTCAACTGACTATTCTCTTCCAGTGAAAATCTTTCAAGTAGGCTGTTAGCATTTCCTTGCGAGCCCTTTGAGCAGGAACTGAGAGGAGACTGTTTCAGCCTTTACTGGTGATCAAATGGACCACCTTTCCAACAGATTTTGAGCAAGCCCTTTGGGTAGCAGTACTGCAGACAACTACTGAATCTTTAGGGCTAATAAAAGGTATCAGGTTAGCTCATTTTAGAACAAATTGCTTGTTCACAGGAAGTTTTAAAAATTCTTCTTAGATTGCTCTGGATTGCCCTGCTGAACTCTGCCGGCTATATATCCAACTTCACGAGCCTTATATAAAAGATCCTGCTGCCTATCCTAAGCTTCAGGTAAAGCACTGACTGTGGAGCATACAGTGTTATAAAGTGATTTCTTAACTGGCACAAAGATGAAGCCATGGGTGTTTACAGCCAACACAATCAATGAGGGAAGTATTTGTTCATGGCAAGTTAAACTGTATTTCACATATTCTACTAAACAACCATTACAGGGTATCAGCTCTTCACAGTGATAAACCGAACTTGGATTCAAATCAGTTACCTAGAGTTACACATCCTAAGTGCTCAGGCTTCCTTTAATATATTCCATGAAATAAATCCTTTTTTTTTTTTTTTTTTTTTTTTTTAAATCATTACCCTTCTTTAGAAGGGCAAAGCAGACTTTCAGTCTGGAATAATGAAGCAAAAAGGGGTGCAATAGGACTAGATTCCTTAAGCTCACTTTATACTTCTGTCTTCAGTGACACACTCCATTAAAAATGATTAAAAAAAACAAAAAACAAAAAAAAAAAAACAAGACCTGTTTACATGAGCATTGCAGAGGAGGGAGTGATTTGATTTAGGTTTCTTAGTATTTGCAAGGTTGCCACTCTTTTGCAAATCTTGCTGCTGTATGGGGGCAGTGCCACAAGTGGTAACAGAATTCACTGAGGAGACAAAGTGCAGAACCCAGAAGGCCCTGGTGGACCTGTTCTTGGTGGGAATAGGGGTGGCTTGAGTGTATCTCACACTCCAGAGCTGGGAGTGCTATGGAGCTTTAGAAATGGACACGTATTATGTTGGACAGCGAGTTCGGTTAAGCCAGGTTTAGTGGCATGGCCTCACAGATGGAAAGGGGTAGGAGATGGCAGGACATGTCCTGGGATGAAAGGGATTTGGGTGGGACAAAAAGACAACAGACATCAGTATTAGTTGAGGCCATAGGGGAGCCAGATCAGTTAACAACATCCAGGTGCACAACTCTTCTCAAGGAAGTTGTAGCTGCAAAAAGGCCTGGGAATCATTGCTCCAAGGAGTGTAGTTTTGAATAGTCTCAGTTCCTCAGTCAGCAGCTGTCTAATTTTTAAATGCATCTCCCTTGTATTGCAAAGCAACTAATGTTTCTGTTTAAAATGCAGATGCTGGCATACATGTTCTACTCTGTGCCATATTATGTGATTGCACTATATGGCCTACTGGTGCCTGGTTGTTCCTGGATGCCCGATTTAACCCTTATACATGCTGGAGGACTAGCTCAGGTATTTCTTGTAAAATGTTCACTCTTTAATTGCTGGCAAATACATAGAGAACTACAGAATGAATAAGGGGCCCAGTGCTTTACCGTTATCATGCTAGTTTTATGCCATTGTAACTCAGATCATTTTTTTTATATCTGTAAAGAACTAATTTAAGGAAGTGGAGCATCAAGCTTATTACATGTCTCTAATGGCTGCACTCTTGCTTTGGTAGACTGTTCTTTTCCCCTTCTACAGAATATTTTTATTGGGCTCATTTAAACCTTATTAAGCACCATGCATTCTTTAGCTGAAGCCATGAAGGAAGCCTGTTTCAGAGCTGTAACAGTGGACCATGTTAAAAAAAAAATTATTTCCATAATATATGTTGACAAACTACCTAGTTTGAAAAAACTAAATGGAAAGAGTACTGACTAGTCACCTAAAATAGAAAACATCGGTTGATGATGTTGGTATAGCAGTGGGAGCCTCCCAGACCACACATCCCAATAACGCTAAGACATGCTCACGTTCCCAAAGGCCTACCAAAGATCATGCTTTTGTAACTCATTCTGTTTTGCTTCTCTTAAGTAAGTGAAGATAGTTCATTACTAGTTGTTGCTGATGATTATGAGAAGACTGAGACAAAAAAGTCAATGAGAACTAGTGAATTGCCTCTCATATCATACAGATAAACATATGACATTTGAGATGGTGACAAATAATTGATTTGTACTGCGTGTAGCAAATGAAATGTGCTCTGAACATCTAGACAATGCAGAAAAATACATATATAATCCTGTAACAATAATGAGAACATAGGGACACAGCAATAAGTGTAATTTGAGTACCGCTATTAGACAAACACAGACCAGCACTTTGTTCCCCATGCCAGAGATAACAATCACAGATACCAACTACAATCCAGTTTAACTGTCCAGTAAGGATGGGGGAGTGACAGTTTATTTTCTGTTTGTGAGCAACTACCACAGAGAATGAGATGACTTTTTAATAGCTTATATAGAATCTTGAATCACCAAACTATCAGAATGGAATCTGGCAAACATATTAATGGAGAGTTTTAGATGCTCGAAAGGTATCATAAACTTTATACAACTGTTTGGCCCAAATCTAATCTAAAAAAAGCACAAGCTAGCTAAAGTAGGCAACCCAGCGTCAGGAACCTCTCTCTACTGACAGATTACTCAGGTTTCATGAATTCCCCAGGCAGTCAGGAAAGAAACCACTCCTTCAAAGATTATTTAGCACAGGGAAAAGTAAGCCAAGTCAAAACATGCTATCAAAACCTTGCAAAGTTACCAAAGTGCTCACACTCCCAGATTGGAACTTTTTTAAAAAACAGAAAACCCACAAGTGTTTCCTATAACAAACATTCATTTTGTTTTTTAAATGGCATTTCATATCTTGTATCCGTATGATTAAGATATGCAACATTTTATTGCTGAAGCCTAAAAAAATATATATATAATATATCCTCTGTTGTACCTTGTGGTTTGGTTTCAGGATAATGCTGATTTATAAGTTAGACAAGGAGGGGGAAAGCTATTGGTAATCCAAAGCTAATGCTCACATATTTCCCTTTTTACTGTTTGAAGTTTGTCTTGGGCACAAGCAAAAACTCTGTGGGTTGACAAGAATTAACTGACTAAAAGAATGAAATGTTATTGCACTCCCCCAATATTTTCCTGATTGAAAGAAAACACATCTTAAAAAAAAAAAAAACTTTAAAGTTTTGAGTTAAATATCACAAAGGCATTTTCCAATACTTGAATGCACTGCAGAGTGAACTTCAGAAATTTCACAACTGAAAATGACTTAATTGATTTGACTTGTTCCATTGTGAGCAACTCACGAAGAAAACAGGAGTGTGACTTATGATGAATTGAGGGCTCACTTTTAGATTTTTTAGGCCATTTTGAGTCACAAAACACTACTTCCAGCTTTGTCTACACTTTTCTCAAGTTAAAACACTTGTAATTTTAATTAAACATACATAGTTACTGAAACATGTTTTGTTTTCTGTTATGAACAAAGGCCTGAAAAAGGTAGAACTAAAGATGGAAACCAGAGGCATTGCCCCATGGGAACCAACACTGTTAGGATTTTTTAAATTATTTTTACTTCTGTCATTATGAAATACGCACTTTTTGCAAATACAAGTCACAAAATGCCATGTGATGCATCTAAACAAAGAAAAGAATGCCTGAAAGTGCATAGCCTTTCATGGCAAAGAAATATACCTTTTAATACTTGGCTTTTTTTCCAAATTACATACACCTCAACTTGAATTATTCTGTTACTGACATTCAGACTCCAAAACAGGGTGGGACCCTCTGTTTGGGCTTTCTGAAGCTCCAGGAACAGCTCTTTAAATGTCACAGGACTAAAGTACAGGAACTTTGATTATACAAAAGGGTTTGGTTCGCCTCTGTGAACTTGATAAATTGGTGTTCACCTGTGCAAGTGAATTATGGGAGAAGAGATGAAGAGTTCCAACCTCTTGAGCCATGCCCCTACACACTACCCTTTCCATTTCACCGACTCCCCATAGTCCATTTCCCTTCCCCATTCTCTAACTGAAGTATAGAATGTTTTTCTCTCTTTCTCCAGCCAAGTGTTTTACTTAATCCTGCAATTTCTGGTGGCTAGTTTCTGCAGTGTAGAACTGCAGCATAGCCTCTTATCTACAAGGGAACTAAACCGAAGGAACAGAGATGTCTCCAGGTTGCCCCCTCCCTGCTCTCTCTCATGGCCTTCCTTAGGCTGATGAGACCTGGGCCAAACCGCTCTGAAATCTCTTACAATCTTTGATTTTAGTAGGTTTTAGAGAACGAGCAAGGGCACACGTGCACACAGGGTGAAGGAAGACTTCAAACCTTTTTTCAGGCCCTCCTCTTTCCCTAACTGGAGTGCTTTCTTGATTGCAGGCCAGCAAATACTCCAAGTACTGCCTATGAGCAATCTACAGCCAGAATATGGTAAAATCTAAACCCAAACTATTTCATACAGACAACAAGCTAAATTAGTACCAGGCATATGCAAATTGCAGTTGTTAAGCTGAACAGTGCCATGTCCAGCACCAGGCCTCTTGCAGTTGTTGTGGAATGGCCTGATCGGCAGACTGGCCAAGGCTTCGAGATTAAAAAAAGGCTGTATGTTAGAGAGAGAAGGCTATATTAGAAGTTTATCCAAAACAACTTATTTGGTTAAATTTTCAGCCAAGGTTTGGGTTTTTGATCCTCAAAATTCTCCACTGAAAGAAAGCACCAAGGAATAGCTTAAACTGCTCTCACTTACCTAATACCAGCCCATTGCAAATGACTAACAGTCCTTACTGCTTGGAGCTATGGATCTGGTGGGAGTCTGTCTGGTACTTGAAACAAGAACTGGATTGGGCTACTAGCAAATGATTTAATACCCACCCTCCCCCCCCCCCCCAAAAAAAAAAAAAAAAAAAAAAAAGAAAGAGATTGCAGAAGCCAAGTTCATGGAAAGGAAATGAGGGAACACATGAGATTAGAGGCATAACACAGTTTTCATGGAGGTAAATCAAATTAACAAAAAACAAACAACAAATCACTGTGGTGACTTGAACACACCTGGAGATCCTCCCTGATAACGGAAGAAAAAAGGCAAGGTGTTATACAGATAAACAAGTCTAATAAACAGTAGCTTCTCCACATAGTGCCTCATTAGCCAGTGAGACTCCATCTGGACTGCAAATAGAACAAAAGGTAACAGTCAAATGTTTCAGGTTTTTATAATGCTGGAAACTCACTAATGCTCCTTGGCTCTTGCTGTAGGAAAGAAACCACACAATATGGCCTAGATCTGAAAGCCACATAGGAGGCTTTGGGAATTCTGGGTCCAAGATGAAGATGATTCTCCCAGAACCACAGTCACTTACAGCACTTTCTGACAGGGCTTGTGACCTTGGTCCAAAGTGCTGCTGGCCATGCTCAGAGCCAGTAGGGCCTTGTAACCCGGCTATGTACTTCTCTACAGAAAGTATCTTGTTCACCCCAGAAGAGGCCCTAAAGGACTACAGGGAGGCTGTTAGTACCTACATAAACATTAGGCAGCCCCAAACCTCCTACTCTAAGCCAGCTGGTGGCTGTCTAACTCCTTGGGAAAGCATTACCTCAAATACCATAGGCTGCCTGCTCCGAGATGGCTCCCAAGGTAAGGAAAGGTAGCAGGTATCTAAGCAAGACCACACAGGCACCTAAGGCTCTGAACCAGGTGAGAACAAATGGGCTGCAAGGGACAAGCTGACTTATTAGGCTGATATAAAAATGCTGCTGCTAACGTGCCCCTGCACATCTGTTTACTGAGTAATAGCTATTTACAGAAACATGCTAAGTGGCACTCTGCTGAAGTGTGTTTGTATTTGATTTCTTTGATTACTCTGTTTCCTAACTCAGGTTTGCTAGATCAGATCTCCTTTTTAAGTGGAGGTGTTTAGAGCCTCCTAAAAACCAATTTCTTTTTCTGTTTTCATGTATGGTCTCAGCCTAACCGCTTGCTTGAGGGGTGCATGTTAAGACACCTGCACTGTATTTCACTTACTACTTTGCTAACCATGAACTGAATTGTGTTCTTTGTGAGTCTAAATAACTCCTGCTGAAGCCAGAACAATGAACATGATTTGGCCATAGCGCACTCCACTGTATTACTAAAATTCTGCTGTCCTTTTTTCCTGCTCTGCTTCAGATCAAATTGATGTTTATCTTCTCAGAGTTCCCCATCCACTGCAAACTAACTAAAATTGGACACACGATAGTTAATGTGAACGAGCTGTTGCTTGAAATAGCAGGTAACAGATGGAGACAAAAGACAGCAACTATTCTGATGCTTCTATCTTTAAATGTTTGTTTATGCTAAAAATATGCTTCAGCTCAGCAAGCTTCTCTTTGCGTATAACCTTCACTGTAAACTTAACCTATACTTCAGAACTGCCTGCTCCTAGCCCAGAGGCCAAATTTTGCAGAAGTTTTCTGAAACCATCAGGAGTTCTGGGATTAGTAGCTGCAAGACTGAGTCTAAGATTTTTTTTTTTAATGTAGCTTCCAAGTTTTTATTTTCTAACTTTATTTAGAGTGACTGCCTGTCTGCTCCCTGTTGATGCCAAACACAACATTCCAGATAGGTGGGTGCGAGTCCTACCCCCACTGCTGTGCTGAGGCTGAGGAGTGCAGGGCTCTGCACTGATGCACGCTTCCCTGGCCATTTCCCTGGGGAAGAATCAGGGACCCTGTTGCATGAATTATCATCCATTAGCCAAGGATGAAATCCTACACATGGTGTTACATCAAGCTATGAATGACTGTAGTTCAGACTGTATTTTTTTACTGCTGTGCAAAAGTGTGACAGGTAATTCAGGAATAAAAGGGTTGGCTTGGAAAATGTCACTGGAGATGCAGGAGTGCAGATTATGCTGTCTTTCCAAAATATACATCAATTTTACCCTTTTTTAATATATATGTTATATACACACCACAGGCTCAGTTTTCCCATATTGGTGCTTCTCTTCATGCTCGAACTCCTTACATCTACAGAGTCCCTGAAGAGGCAAAACAGTTTTTCCTGATACTGAACATAATGTATGGGATTCTTCCCCAGCTGTTGGCTTACAGGTGTGTCAACAAGCCAGAGTTTTTTATGAAAACAAAAGAAGAAGAAAAAACGGAATAGCGCCACTGCTTTCAGTCACTCTTTTTGGCTATGTACATAATTGGCTTTGGCTGTAACCAAACTACTCAAATGGAATGCAAATGGAGTGTGTAAGATGTGTAAAATTGCACAATTGTGTAAAGTTGCACAGTCTGTTTTGTTTATCCTACTTAAAAAAAGGGAAAATAAAGACAACTGCTTTCAGTATCACTTCTCAACATTTTGATTTTACATTGCAGTAGATAATAGTTCATATAGCTATTCTTAAGTAAGCTGTTTTGACATTTTTAGAAATATTGCATGGAGTTAAACAATAATGATATCAGTGTTTTGCTTCCATACACTGAAGTATATCAGTGTTAGCAATTCACATACAAAGCTACTGTAGAATTTTAAGATCAATGTTTTTGAAGTGTCGAAAATTAACATACGTAACTCTGTCACATGCACATGTTTTATTTGTCAAAAAGTATGTCTTGTGGGTCAGCCTTGTTAAAAATCCCAAGAAATCTTTTAAGAAGCAATCAACTCTCATGGTAAGACTCCATATATGATAAGTAAATCATATAGTTTTGTTAATATTTTTAAGGATTCAATTCTGCAAGGACTATTCATCTGCCTAAAGTTAAGCATGTGCTCATCAGCATTTCTGAACTGGGCATGTGCTCAGTACCTTAAACAACATCAGGCCTTACACAATAGCATGCATTTTCAGAGAGGAAGGTTTTCTGCTGTGTTTCTCTATGCAGCTATTTTTGCTAATGATGTTAGGTCATAAGCAAGTAGCAGCATATAGAGAGACCTTGGTTCACGTGGTTTATGTTTCCGTTTGCAATTAGAACTATTTCTATGACTTTTGTGTGTGTTTATACTAAAAACAGTACATTTAGTGCTTTTCTCACAGATGAAATTAGCTGATACATTTTAGCCAGAAACACTTTATTTCGGGGTCCTTAATTTTGGATGTTTTGATTTAGAGAATTTTAATCTTCTTTTTAAACCTAATTGGTAACAAGAAAGCACCAGCTCATGTACATGCATGTTGCACCCTACACCGGGGGACTTTCAAAGCAGGAAGAAATTCATGCTCGAACACTCTCCAGCTGGACACTGAGGTGTAGTTCACATCAGTGCTCAGAAGAGAGAATCCATGGTTTTATACCTCCAGCCAAATGAGCAGGTCCAAAGTAACCACATCTCTCAGTCAGTGTTTCTTGGCAAAAAGGAGCTGATGCAGTCATTTCCTCCAGCACCCAACCTCCCTGGTGTGGACTCCCTCCGTATACGCTAGAATTTGGGACAGCTCCATCTCCAAATGTCTTCCCAAGAAAACAAACCCAGAGCTGTTGGGCACGCTGTCTCACAAACAGATATTTGAGCCTCTGATGTTACCGCTAATGTTTTTAAAGAAACTTTGAATACATTCAAGGTGAATTTAATAACCTCCTGTTGTCCAGAAAAGGCAAAGTACAGAAAAAAATAAAGATCTCACCTGCACTTGTATCTATTATGGTCAACTCATGTTAACAGAATGTTTTGCTTTAATACTTGACTTACATTAATACCTCACATTATTACACGTATGAAGCCAAATATGACGCTAACTTAGTTGCTTACAACCTCAAACCTTACTCCCAATACACATTCCAATAAATTTATTCTGTAAAAACAATACATTTTTTTGTTTTCTTTTTGTTTTCTTTTTTGTTTTTTTGTTGTGTTTTTTTAAGTTTTTTACAGTAAACTCGTCAACTACAAACCTTGAATACGCAAAAGATGTTCCAAGGACAAGCATAACAAGGATTGATAAAACCAGACTAAATATGTTTTCACAATAAAAGCTGGCATAAAAATAAATAAAAATCTCTATTATCACAATAGCAACAATAATGTACACAGAATAATGGATTTGGAATGCTTACTTACTAGTCTAGTTCTATTTCCAAAAGGAAAAAAAAGCCAGAATGACAGCATCCTTTTTTAAGCCTTTCATTATTTAAAATTGATGTTTTCTTTTGGTTTCCCATAGGGTTCTATATCACAGTAAGCTTAAAAATGGAAAGCATCCAAATGAATGATCTCAAATTGTGTTGGCATTGGAAAAAATCCTTGTATTAATCTAAAGAAACACAAAAAGACTTTCACTAACTCCACATATAGGAACTAAGTCAGATAGTGTACATTACATCATGATTTTGAGAAGTATTAAGAGTATAACTAGCTAGGTACTTCTAATAAGGAAAGGTATTTTATTACATTATTGAACTTTGCAATGAACTCAACTGAAGAGGTTTTTTTCTTTCATGTTGTAAACTGATTAAAAAATAAGAAAGAATGGATATAGGGCAATTTAAAGTTATGTTTGTAGGTGGAAAATATTCTTGTAGCATTGCATGTAGGGGACTTATTTCTATGATTTATTTTTTTAAATGCTGATTTAGAATGATTTAATTTGGAGTTATACCTTTTCTATTTAGAAAAGGAATCTAAAACATGTTCAAGTATGCAATATCTTCATAAACCCCAGCCACTGGTAAAGGGCAACTTCATGCAACCAAATAATATGAAAATCAAAAAGTAACCCTTAGAAAAAAGGGTAAAATGTCATTTCTGCAAACACAACAGATAGGAATGTGAATAATGTGCATACAAACTGGGATGCTGCTGATGATACTAATGAACAGATGTGGTGACTCATATCAAATCCAAGAATATTAGACAACCAAACATGTAACCTTCTTGTTTTCCCTTAATATTCAGCAGTCATTATGTTGGTTAAGTCTGAAAGAGAGAAGAAAAAGAGAACCACATTTAATGTAAGAAAAAGCATGCTGCAGCAAACTTCCTACACTTCAAAGTCCCAGGTACTGTAACTACATGGTCTGAGCAGAAATATTTTTTTCTAGAGAAAACTGCTTATGTTACATCAACTAAACATATCACTACAAAATATTGAAGAACAGAGTTTAAAAGTAAACATTTAGGGCTTTATTCAAATAAGCAGCTTCAGTCATGCATGTGGATTGGTTTTTGTTTTCCCCAATCATTTAATCAAGAATCTTGCAGTATACTTCAAACACAAGCAAATTCTGAATTTTTGCAGTACAATACATCATTGATAAGCTTAATGCAAAAGGTTCGGAGCTCACTGCTGTATTCCTGAACACCTTGTGATGAGAAGACTGTTGTGTTCAAACAAGCGGACACTTAATAGGCATGAAGACAGATACACCGTTTTCACAGCTAGCATGTCCGTACGTTACTTCGGGAGAGGACATAGTCTGGCTCGGCGTTCTCTGTGAGGTGATGACAGAAAGGGGAGAAGCTCCCACTCTGTGACTGATTCAAGGTCAGCTCTTGCTTCCATTGACATTAATGGGAAGAGGACCAGGCTCCTCATGATCATGGCAAGTGTCTCCAAGTCTCATTTTCTTATTAAACAGAGAGAGCAAAACTCACAGTCGTAGGGATACATTATTTTTGTCCAACAACATGAAGACCTGGCTTGCTACATGACCACCTAGCACTGGGCAAGACTTCCCTTCTCCTCTGTAACGAGCTCGGCGTGTGAATGCTCATCCACCCGCACCCTGACAGACGGAAAGAAACACAACACACAGCCAGTATGAAGGAGTTAATGTATTTGGTGTGATCATCCAGGAAAATAAAACATCATCAAGGAATAAGGGGGGGGTACAGGGTAAATCCACTGGGGGTGACGGGATTTTCATTTTAAACAAGATCTGGAAGAGAATATGAAAAGAAGACATTTTAACATCCCTGTGCTAGTCGTTTCCTGCCTAAGCTCTCTGCCTCGCTGGTCGCCATTCCCGACTGCGTGAGGTGCCACGGCCAGCAGGGACAACGCCTCTCTGTCCCAGGGGGCAACAGCACACCGGTGCCCGCGCAGGGCTCCGGGCCCTCCGTGGAGTCGCCGCGCCTCGGAGCGGGCGGTGTGGCTTGCTCAGAGCGCTGCCGTGCAAGCGGGCCGTAACGGAAACCCCTGCTTTCCGCGTGGGAGGTCCTGGTACATCCTGCCTGACGACACCTGAGAAGGGGGTATTATAAAACGCTCCTGCACGCAGTAACGGCCTACAGAAGGGTGCCCTGAGCCCGCGCCCCCCCGAGCCTCGGTGCGGCCCGCTGCAACAGGGCCTCGCTCGCGCGGGCACCCGCTGCCACTGCTCTCGCTCCTGTCCAGGAGTCAGTCAGATCATACTTACAGACGCTTTGGAGACGTGGCTTGGAGGGGTTCACTGCCATTTCTCTTCCCTTCAGAGGGAGGTGCAGGCATCCATTAAAGCAATTACAAAACGATTAGTCAATCAAATCATGCCTCCTACTAAAGCTCTCAATGACAGCCGCTACCCAGCATTCAGGTGGGATGGGCGCTGAAGCGGTCAGTCCCTACAGCAGCGCTCTCAGATCCAGCACAGAAAGGTGTCCTTCCGGAGTATTAACGCTTTGCTGCGATTAACCACCACACACCTCTGGGGCACGGTCAGAGGACCGGGCAGGCACCGCTCTCACGTGGGCGCTGGCAACGTTAGCGATACCACTCCCCCCGTCTCACGGATACGTCTGCTGGGCCATGGCATGGCCCGGCGGGGAGAGAGAGCAAAGGGCAAAGTACGCAAGTCAGCTCGAGCGCTCACACACAGTTTCCAGCACCATCTTCCATCCCGACACAGGTGGTGCCTCCCTGTGCTCCCAAGCGTGCAGGAGTCAGCAGGTCTCTTCTGCCCAGGTCTGCCAAGGCGCCTCGCCCGCCCGGGCCGCCGGGCTCCCACGGCGGCTGCTGAGCCAGGACGCAGCGCGGCTGAGCAGCTTCCATGGCCTCCGCAATTCTGCAGCATTTTTTGTGAACGAGTCAGCCAGCTTGACTGTAAGATGCACTACAATGTGCGCTGTGCCGACCAACTCTGCCGCACACAAAAGAGCCAGCGCAGAGTCTGGCTGACGTAAGGGAAAAATTTCAGTAATCAGTACAGCTGAACACGGAGCTGCAACAGAAGGACAGAGAATACAGGGAGCAGGGAATAAAACTAAATGCTCAAACTGCCTTGTTTTTTTCTGGCACTGAAAATTCCGTCCTCAAAAGTGTCCAGCAAGTGACTTTGCCATCCTGCGCTGTGGATGGGCACAAGGATAATTATTTACTTGTTCTGTACTCTTGTTATCCAGCGTTGGTTTGAGGTCACGCTGGTTACAGGTTTCAACACAGAGATGCAAAGGGTGTATTTCATTTATACCAGCTGCTTTCATCCCTACCTGTATTCAGACATTTTCCTAAGTTATGTCCCGCCGCCCTATTTAGGCGTGCCGTTCTCCTGAGCTACTGGAAGACAGCACGCAACACACCGCTTCAGACGTGTGGGCATGCTGTGGTTGAGAGTATGCTACTATTTGATTTTTAACATAGAAATTTATACTGTGCAATAGTTAAACACATGTTTACAAATGTTACCTTGTTTGCAAGGGTGTATTTTAACTCACTCCAAATTCCTGAAAAAAATTTCAGACAGAAACATATATTCTATTTTCTGGCAAAGTGCCCACACAATGCTTTTATATTGAATAGAGCCCTAAATGCTATGCTTTTAATGCTGATAAAATCCCAAAGCTGTTACGCAGTTTAACCAGTGTTATTCTTGAGAAGTAAAGAAGGACGAGCGAGAGCGCCAAACACCCAGAGCCACAGCAGGGAACGCAGGGAACCTGTATTTCTCTGGCCTGGTTTGGCCCTGACCCGGTAGCAGGAGAGTGCTTTAGCTGTTACCGATGGGAGCAATGTCTTTCTCTCACAGCAGTCCTGGAATTGTTGCTACCCCACCAGAACATCACAACAAAAAATGTGTCTTGGACACAGGCTGTTTTAAATATGTTCTCCCAATTGCAATAGTATCAGATGGCAGTAATTTTGGACCAGATTTTGATCCCGTTATTCATGCTGGCAAGCACTTGCCTCCACAAATAGATCCACTGTCTCCCATGTTAGTAACTGATTGTCAGTGTGAGTAAAAAGATCACAGTCCTTTACCCCACTTTAGTATTTTAGCTGTACCAGGAGCAAAAACCTGTATTTAATTTCCAAGAAATCTATTATTTTTCAAAGACTCAGTAAAATCATTCACCTCCTGAAAGACAACCACGTGCACCCTTACGCAAAGGAAAGGGAGGCTTACACAAACAGAGCACCTAGCTCACCAAGACGTCTGGCCTGCAAATAAAATAATCAATATTGACTGAAAACCTGGCCACACAGCCACACTGACCTTAACATTCAAATACTGCCTAATAGGCTGCAGACTATAGCCAGCTTTAAAATGTCATTATATGGGTATCCAGAGCAGTAAAAGTAAAAACCAGTTCAGGTGCTCAGTTATAATGTTTCAGAGTTATGGCAGCCAAGAACCAAACACACAAGTCACAGGAGGTTTAAATGTGGAATGTAAATCTGCTTGCTGCCATGGATTCACTGATTTATGAGCTAATTTTGTACCATAAAAAATAAACAACAGAGAGACATGAATACCTTTCCACAGGAATATTCTGTTTATGGGTACTTTGAGGAAGCCATAACAATTTAGTATCTAGGAGCAGAGGACTCTTCTCACTGGGGGGTTGTGACTCTTGATTTGAGCAAGCTCAGGGATAGGCTGCCTTAGCTAATATAGGATTAATTAATTAATATAAGAAAATAAAACCCTGAGGTTCAGGGTTTGCATCTTTCTGGGGAGAGAATCAGCCAAACAACAGCAGTGAGGGAAGGAGTCTGAGAAACAGGTAGTGCCAGGACAGAATTACAAATGGTGGCTGAACCAGTAAAAGCTAATGTCTCGCCTGCTGAGACTGTCTGCAGTCCTCAGAAATGGGAGAGAAACTAAGGGGTGGAAATGCAAAAAGAAAGCAGCTTTGTCAACCCCAGGGATAAAAAAAAATCATGAGTCAAGCCCTTGAACAGCATGAAATTGGCTGAAAACAATCATCATAGCTTTGGAAGTACTTTTATTTGCTCTGGGTTTTGAGTCGTCTTCTGGCTCCTATCACCTGGAGGTTAGAAATTTCATTAAAGATATAGGTGAAGCTGCTCCTGTAATCATTTGACTCCAGCAGTTAACCCTTCAAGGAAGTCCCCATAATGCGGAGCGTGAAAGTACAATTAAGTGGCAAAGTTCCCCCCCATTTGAAGGTGGGAGATGTGTCTTCAGACTGTAGTCTGCGCATTATAATACATAATTATTACCTCATTCTCATTAAGAGCAAAGCCGCTCCTGTCCTTTGGGTAACTGCTGCATGGTCAGAGACCGGGGAAGTGCAGAGCACAGGAGCTGTGGCTCTCCAGGACTCTCAGTCCTTGGGCAGGGCTGCAGGGAAGGTCAGCCGAGCGTGCCGGCCGCCTACTCATCCCTCTGGTTTCCACGGCCTTTCATAGCTTCCACTATTAGACATCTTTTAAATGGCTGTCACCATGGCAAACCAGTAGAACAAAACATGTCGACCCCTGAGATCAGGGCTCTGAACTGTTGTTTTTATTGACTCTTGGCCCTCATGGCACTTTTCTACAAGTTATTTTGAAACTATTGCTTTTCTGGTGTCAGTCTCATGCAGTTCCCACTGACCTTCTGGGGACAGAGGAGCAGGTATGCACCCAAGTGCTCACTTCTGTATGCTCTTGGCGCCATCTTATGGCCAGAGAAGCCTCCTGAGCTCAGCTGTCCTCTCACAAGGACGAAGCAATCTAACTCTTCGGCAGCCTATGCAGCTCCCATGCAACGCATGGGTGCAGGAAGCCCATTTTTTTCAAACTGGGCATTACCAGTCCAACGCTCTTCTCACAGGTGAAAAGACTTTGAAGAGTCTATAATTTCATCTATGTTTTTTAACAGATCTGGACATGGTTCTGAGTTCTCATGCGTGAATGTGAAGACCATATCCCAACTCTGCCAGGCATGCGCCGGCCTTTTCCTGTGTTCCTTTCTACAGGTCGGAAATCCAAGTGCATGGGCTGGTGGGGGCTCAGGGTGCTCTGGAGACCCTCAGGCTGACAGAACGTGGCCCCAGAATAGCCTGCAATTACCCTAGAAAGTAAATCTAGACACAACCTATGTGACTGGCTGTTTAACACACAGCAAACAAACAAAAAGATCAGCTTACTGCTTTCCTAAGTGCATTGTATCTGATAAAGGCATGCCTTCTAAAAAGACATCTAATCTGGCTTTGAGGACACCAAGAAACGGAGGGTCCCCTCCTGCTCCTAAAAGAGAACTTTACTACTGACAAATTCTAAAAAGAAATTCTGAAGAGGATTTAAATGTGAAGTGCTGATTTTGCAGGAGAAATGGGCAAGTTAAAATATTTGTATCAGGATACGAATTTCTCCAAACTTGTCTGTGCTTTGATCTTAAGTTGCCCTTTAAATCATCTGTCCCTGTCATTAAAGCTTTGCCTTTTCTATAATATTAAAAGCATCCAAGATCTAGTTAAAGACTTGTCATTCATGTTTGAAGTCTGTTGGGGCTGAAGAAGTCAAAGCAGAGCAGAGCCAGCTCTTCAGATGGGTAATGGCAATGTTTACAGAGAATATTTCTGTGGAGCTGGTACTGACAGGAAGGACACAGCAATTGTTCACCATATTCCAGCACAGAGGCTGAAATATCGGCAGTCTTGAAAATGCTACAAAGCAGCATTTCAGCATGCTGGACTCTACTTCCCAATAGTTACAAGCAGGTCATATACAGCAGGAAGAGCTAAATGAATGTCACCACCATACAGCCAACACAGCATGGGACTTTTCAGCCACTTAATCTGTGACTGTTCAGACTCGATAAACATTTGGTCCTTACATGGAGAATGTGCCTGAACTTCACAGACACATCCCCTCTCACTGCAACAAACAAGGGAAACAAAGCAGGCCCTCCTGAACTTCAGATGGACCTTACAGCCAGGTTTCTCACACTGATACCTATTTGAGGCCATGAAAGTGTCACAGGGCTCACTAGCCAGAACGTGATCCACACATACACTATGCACTCGCAACAGTCATCAGCCCCAGACCCCCGAATTATGCAGGTGAGGTGCTGGGAAGGCATAGCTGGGTGCAGTGTCTCATTGCATCAGCCTCTGGCTCAGGCCTGGTGCTTGTTCAGAGTGAAAGGGAGAGAGAGAGGGTGCATTATCTTCCTGACCCCAGAAGCCACACACGGAAGTCTTTACAAGCAAAGAAGCATAAAACGCCTACTCTGTATCTCAGAGAGACAGGCGGAAAGGGACCTCTGGGAGGAGTCTTTAAGCAGGAGACAACAGCAGCTCCCCAGAGGTTGTGTTTTGTGAGAAAGGGTTGAGGCTAAGCATGCAACTGGGTGCTAAAGCCCCTCTGCAATGTCAGATGAGAGCCTGCGCTGGCTGGTTTCCTCCCACACCTGGGGATTCGTGTCACTCAGCAGCTCCTGCGACAGCCCAGCCCAGCTGCCCATCACATGGCAGGGCCGGGCATGGGAACCCCGCCAGAACTGGTTCTGAGCCACGAGCAGAGCAAGAGCCATGAGCGCTGGAGCACTGAGGCTTGTTCTGCTCCAAAAGCACAAAAATAGTTCCAGTTGTTAAAGGTGGTTGACGATTAACCAATTCCCACACCAATTACGTGGCTTAGCAGCCTTCCTTTCTGTTGTTGTGGTCACAATGCAATAATATTGACATGAACACACAACTGACATGAACATAGATGGAGGTTATTTCCTATATCGAGCTGCTCTGGAGCAGACTGTGTATCCCCTCCTTAAAAGAGCATATCCCAAGGCAGGATGTGCCCCACAACCTGCAGTATGCAGACTGCGACTTTCCTGTACTGCACAGTTACATGAATCCTCATGAACTCCAAATGAGTCAGTAGGATCACACAGATTTAAAACAAGTGTGAAAGAATAAGCAGGCTCCCACTGTTTACTGAGCCAAAATGTATTATGCAAATGGTCTGATTCTGCTCTCACATCAATTTTGCATCTTTCCAGTTCCTGGCTTTCAGTGAAGTTACTCTCAGCTGACATTCATGCAAGTGTCAGAACAAAAATAATGCTTATTGTATCTGTTTTCATTCAGTCTCCAGAGCAAAATTTGTAGCAGTGCAGGGACCAGTCCCATGTTTCTGTTCCAGACACATCATTCTGAACACTTAAATGGAACGTAAAAAGGTCTGTACATGGTCTGTGCAGGTCACTCAATGCAATGCCTTTCACCCCTAAGTCCAAAGCCCTGTGGTAACAAACTGCACGTGAAGTGAATTATATTAACGGAAGATTACCCCTTCACTGGTTTTCTGCAAATCTGAAGAAGTGTTTCTTGTGTCATTGCCTGCGTCTCCAGCATCAGAGCTGCTCTTATTTTCTTCCTCTTTGCAGTCCTTATCATCTTCATCTCCAGGAGATTTCCGTGACTGCTTGGAGGATTTCTGAAAAGATCAACAATAAAGTTAAAAAATAAAAACTGCGCTTCAGACATAGAACAACACTTTCGTAATGTGTGTGCACAGCTGTCCGATCATGTGGTTCCTTGTTCAAAATGAATGCTGGGGAGGGTATGTGGGGTGAAAAACATTTTTCAGGTGAAGTAGTTGGAGTTACTGCCATCAGTGAAGCGAAAGGAGAAATTCTGTGTTCAGCACAGGTTGGCGGCATAGTTGACTGTAAGGCAGACACAGTAACAGGAGATGGGTATTAGTGTTGGGTCACCTGTAGGTTTTGTTAGTTAATGAAACAGATGGTGCCAGCTTGACAAAAGTTTTGATTAAACACAGAGATGTAAAATGAGAATAACGTTAACAGACCTGCTTTCCATACTTTTTTTAGTGCTGTCAGCTTTAATATATTAACATTAAAGCCATGCGGAACCAATACATCTTTCCTGTTCCCTTTATGTTATGCAATTCTACAGTACAAAAGGATCAATTGTGGCATTAAGCCACCATTTTCCTAATCCTCTGTTTGCCCAGAGTCTTCTGGAAAGAAGATGGTAGATCAGACCTGAATTTCTAATGTAAAACATACAAAGTGGGTGAAATTACTTCATACATTTTGTTCAGTGGATGCACCATGAAAACTCCCGCTCTCCCCCAAATTAAGCCCAGATCAAATTGGTTTACTTGTTTCTTTTCATTTATTTTTCACTTTCAGTGGAATAACATGAATGCGAACGAACGTGACTCCGCCACACCTTCCAGAATTTAACAAAGGGATGCAATGGAAGCAAGGGACACACCTGGAGGCACACACAGAACTGGAGGAAATGGCTGTAATGTTCACCCACCCTCGGTGACAAGAGAGTACCAAATTTGAACCAACTGTTGTTACTACACAGGTAATTATGCTGACCAGCTGTTACGAGGCATTCTGAGGCATATTACTCTTAACTTTCTCATTTTTGCTGTTACTTCAATATCCACTGGCAGGTAGGTACTAGAATGCAGGTGCTTTATCTCCTGAGTATCCCACTCCCTGCTTACAGAATTCATTCCTCCTCCCGTCTTCTCTGGATACAGTATTGGAGTATCTGACATACAGCTACAACAGGAGCAGCTGACACACATGACCTTCCCGTATCTTTTACCATGGTGCGTGGAGCACTTGCACTGGAGATGGGACACGAAAGCTGGAGTTTTCCCAGACAGGCAACAGACCTGAACTCACGTCTCCCAGAAGGCATGCTCCCAAAGCATTTTTCTTGCTTTTCAAGTGGAAATACCTATATAAAGTGATCTAACCTCTCAATGCTTTCCTCCAAAATACGAGCTCCTCTGGCTAACTTTGCAAAGATTTTCCTTCCAGTCCCTCTGAACTGTCTCCTATACTTCTACCTCCTCAAAGTGTGGGCACAACTGGGCATGGACAGGTAGACCACTGCTGTCTACCATAGCCAGATCACTTCCCTGGGCCTGTTTGAACGCCATCATTATGGTATTGGAATCAAAATGCTAGAGAAGAAAAGACAGATTGCCGTGAGCTGCACAGCATCTTCATTATAAATGCACATGATTAACAATGGAAAAGCTCAGAGATAACCTTTGAAGTGTATGATTTTTTTCGTTTTGAGCCTGCTTTTTCATTCTTTCTTTTGCCTTTTCCATCCTCTTCTACCCGATCACCTTCCTCCTCACTGCTGGCATCTGCTGTATTTCCTCCTTCTCCCTCAGTTTCTGATGAGCTCTGTTGCTGAATTGCCTTTAAAATAAAATAACAATAACAACAATAATAACAACAGTATCACTATAATCTATGAATTAGTTTTTGTTCTGCATTGAACACAAAAATACTGATAACAGACAGCTTACACTTTAATCATTTTAGTCAGGAAGAGCTCAGGTTATTCTTACAATGATCAAGAAGGGCTGCAGAGGCAATTTTTGTAGTCACTACTTGAAAGGAGATATCAGATGCAGATGCTGGGATAGCATGTTCTCAAGGATTTGCACAGAAACAGAAGATCTGATAACAGAAGTGTGTTTGCTGGAGAACTAAGGACTGTTCAGTGCAGAGACCTGGCATGGTCTAATTTGGGCAAAACTATGGAAACTTAAAGGCTTTGGCAGCGTACAGGAGAGACTTAACTCAGGAGAAAAAGATGGCCATTACAAAACCCCCAAAAGGGCAAAAACTCTGTGACAGCAAAAAGCAAATACTGACCAGAAGGCCGAGAGCTCTCTGACAGTCTATCTCCCACAGTCTATTCACTAGATTTTTTTTAAATCCTCAAGTGTATGCAAAACATCTGCAGGGCTGAAAATATGAAACAGGAGCAGAGAGGAGCAGCAGCTTGTCTGCAGGTGGTCCATATCACTGATTCATAAGGTTTTGTGCTAATGTAATAGGTGTTCTTCATCTTTTGGAGGTGATTCCTGTCTTCAAAGCACCACATTTTTTTAATGAGAAAAGTTCTTTGGTTTTATGCGGCCCACCGACTACTTTTCTTCTCCCCAGCTTGACTGACTTTTTGTTCCTGATGTCCGACAGGGAGAGCTGTTGTACAGCAGCTACTATTGCTTACCCGCAGCTTAAACCTCCACCTTCTCACCCCTCACAATTTCGGCAGTGGTGTCCTATGTGTTATACATTACCGATGTAAAAAACAAAAGTGCAGTGACCTTAAGGTCTGTGTAAAATACACTGAATTTGATGTAAAAATAAACAACACAAAGAAGAAGTCACAAATTATTCATGTTTATACTGGAGTAAATAAAACCTTCCATTTTTAATTCAGCTAAATCTGCTGCAGAATTTTCCACTTCGCCACCCCAGAATATCACAGAAAGCAAAGGGCTCTGCAGTATGATTAAAGTTCAATTTGTCACAGAGTGCAAGACCACAGTTTTCTTTATATTACACGATTACACTCCAATCATCAGCTGTGAAACTTTTCTAGCTAACTCTTCACCAAAACCAGGACCTTCCATCACCACTCATCCAATGTTTACATAGATAAGAAGTCTTCTAGGAGGAAAATAAGAAAGATAAGGAGGAATAGAAGGGAAACTCATTTACCTGATATCCAGTAAACTTTACTCCAGGGTTGTTTTCTATTTCCCACAGGCCTTCATTAAATCCTTTTCGTTTGTTCGACTTCCCAAACTTATCTTTATATTCTTTATATGGGAAAAGGTCTTTAGGCCCCAGGAACGCACTGCATTTTAACAAAGGTAGCATTCAAAAAAGGACTTTAATTCCTTCTCTTCAAATTAAAAACATTAACAGTGCAAATGTTTTCCCTATTCTTCTGCTCGTTCCATCAAATTCTTTTTACATGCTGGCTTTGAGTTACTGCTGCGAGTCTGATTTTATGGATTGGCTCACCATCCCAATGTTTGATGTTGCAAAATCATGCTGAGTCTCTCTAGAAACAACTAAAACGAGTCTCATTTATTATATTAACTACTGCTGGGAATGGGCACTTGAACAGTTTATGAAAGGGATTATATGACGTAATTGCCTGCGATAGCAAGGGACCAAACTTCCAATCCTATGTGTTACAAATCCAGAAAGGCCTAAAAATAACACCATATGAAAGTTAAGGCATGTAAGGAATGCCTAGAACCCATGAGCCAAAACTCATCCCTTATATTACTGGACAGAAAAAGCAGTGACATTTATTATTATCTGTATCGCCAGTGAGCCTGGGAGCTTCTTTCATGGAATAAGCCCCCCGCATGTTAGATCCTGCGCAAACACAATGAAAATGTTCTCTTTGCCAAAAATCTTATAATTTCATATAAGACAAGAAACAATGGGCGAATATAGGCAGATGAGTAATACAAGGAAACAATGAGACACACAGGGTGCTTGTGGCCAAATTGTTTTTTAGACAGCACAGCAAAGGAGGGATTTTGTGCTTCGCTGCTGCGTAAGTCAGCTATGCGCTAGGCCAACTAATTTCAGACGCAGGCATCTCAGTGCAAGGAAAAAGAAAAAAAAGTGATGATTTATCCTACTACTTCTACACATTTTACAGTAAAATGTTAACTTCATACATACAACCGAAGAAAGCATCATTTCTTTTTCACTGGCTATTGATATCCAGTATGTTTATTGTGCTCTGCATCACGGTACTGGGATGGTTAAACATAATTTATGTTAAAAATAGTGAAGATGAAAAAATAGTTCATTCCTACGTGGAAGATTCTATGTCACCAACATATGATCGTTGCTGAGCAAGTCACAGTGTCCTTCATCATAATCACTGTCCTACTTTCCTCCTGATCTTTGCAATTACTGTTAACTCTGTGGTCTCTATTATCACGGGATCTTGGAGCTCCACCATTGATAATGCATTTATTCTTGTAACATCTTCGGGAGATAGGTGAGTTCTCCTTTTTTACAGATGGGCTTCTGAGGCACAGAGATTTGCCCAAGGTCAAATGCAAACTGACAGCAGAGTACAGAGGAAAACTCAGCTCTCTTGAGTCTCTAATACCGTATCTAATACCTTAATCACAGGATCATATTTCTTCCTTGCTGTAAACATAATTTCAGATTAATTTATGCCCTGATTCCTCCTCGCATTTATGAATGTGCAAAGTTTCATTCAGTTGAATCATCCCATTGGCCAAGAAATTTGCCAGCACAGAGCCAACTGGTGGATAAAGGCCTTAGATGACAAGTCTCTGGGAGAAAGAACTTCCTTCCTCTTAACTACGCATGAGGCAGAATGGAATTCAAACTCCGTTGTCTCATTGAGAAATACCTTAATTATAAAATGCAAGGCCAAGAATGCATTTCTACTTAAAATGCAAACCATGATCTCCAAAAATACAGATGTATTGTTAATATTAAAAGCAACAACAGAGCAAAGGATCTGAAAAAATTATTTTATCTATACTTTTGCTAATACTGAGAGATGTCTCCTTGTCACCAAAAATACATACAAACATTTATAATACAAATAACAAAGGAAAACCTTGTGAAACTTAGAATGCTCCACCTTAATTTAGCTGAACAATAATATATGGAAACATTTCTACAGCCTTTTATGTATAGTAAATACTGAAAAATTGTATTATAATTTTAAAATATTTTTTGAAATATGTTGTCACTGGGAGGGTACAACAGTTTGCACTGTTCTGCTATAAAACTAATGGGCTGCAATCTACAGTTCTTTTTTAATAGTTATGCTTTGTAAATTATTAAGGTAGTAACTACAAAATGTTTTCCTGTTTCAGATGTTACAGTCAGATCACAGGCTAATAAAACCAGAACAAAACAGATCAGCAGTTTGGGATTCATTTGTTTTAGAATAAACTTGGTCAGGATTTTTTTCTCAAAATGTTTCTCAAAAAAGGTTTTCATTCAGAAAAAATAAAATTACATTTTGGTTTCCAATTTTGAAGTATCATAAGTTTATTTTATCTTTATTCTTTTTAGATTATTTCATGACAGCAGTAGTAGATCACAACATACTGAAATATCAAATTGTTTCATTACAGCAATAGGAGGAAATATTTTAACTAGTAAAGAGGCTAGTCTGATCTTTATTAGGTAGAAATTGCCCTTAAAGCCTTTAAAAATGAAAAATAATTTATGAGCTATGGGCCATATTATGTTCTGGAATAATGTTAGCATTTGAAAACAAACAACTTTTGAATGAAGCTTTGAAATTCTAAAACTGAATGTAAAATATCATCAGAATTTCATTTTTCATGTTTCTACAAAACATGTTTCCCACAACTGGGAAAAGAAAGGTTTTGAAAAGTAAACATTTCATACAAAATGGAAATTGTGATTTTTTTTTTTAACCAGCTCAGTGCACAGTTTAAAAAAGACAGAGACCAGTTACATTATAATTTTGAACTTCTGTACTTCCTAGCAATTACTGAGAGACCTAACTTACCCTTTCTGTTCCAATCCTTTTCTTTCCCTATAGGGTCAGCTGGTTCAGTTCTTTCATCACTCTGAGAGCTCCGTCCTACCATATCCCCAGCACAAATCTCAAAAGAATACGTGTATTTTAAAGCTATTTGAGGACTGTGTGAGACTCTGTGGTCGGCTCTGCTCCCTTTCATTTTACCAGCTACCAAGCAAGTTGTCACACAACAAGAACCCAAAGATGTCTGAATTCAATAAGCTGATGTCTGTTACTGTGTTGCTCCAAATAAAATTTATTTTGACCCTTCATCTGAGTTCAGATGATCCTTTACTAAATTTATGCTGACACTTTTATTTATAGGAAACACAGAAACTGATTATTATTTATGCTCAGACTATGGCATACCATCCTGGCAGCAGCATTCACACCTACTTGCAGGTTCCACTCCCATGTGTTAATATAAATGAGAGGATCTAACACTAGGCTCCCAATGGTTTCAGTCAGGATTTGTTCCAATAAAGCCACTGGAGCAGACTTAAGCTGAAGAGGAAGAGGATATTTTCAAAGGAAAGCTCATGTTCATTCACTTACGTTTCATGGGTCCCAAAAAAGAAGATGGGGTATTTATTTGCTGGAGGCTTCACGGCTCCCTCGGGGAGCTCATCAATCTGTGAGACAAAAACGGACACAGAATTGTTACCAAATATCAGGTCCCTTGTGGCCACCAGGAGAGCTGAGAACCACGAGCGAGCCCTGGAAGTGCTAGCGCAGACATCTCGCATCCTTGGGAGGTCCCGCTCTGTGCTTTCACGGCTGGCTTCAATTTCAGCAGGCGCAGCACTTGCCCGTACCTCAGTGAGCATGGGCCTATGCTCTGAGAGAAGGGCCACAGCATTCCAACAGCATTGCAGCAGCAACCTGCTGACAACCTCCCAGAGCAAACCAGTGCTGCTCTGGCACACAGCAGGTACAACGGGACAGGTCACACAGCAAGCGTCCATCACACGGCCCTGCCGGACTAGGTTATAGCAGTAGCCCCGCTATTAGAGTACCCAAACCCAAAGCACGTGTATCTCAGACCCACAGTTGTACCAGCCAGAAATCTCATGTTCACATAGACAATTTCAGTAATATCTTTATGAAAAATACGAATCGTTTGACTTCCCCTAATATGCTTGCATTTGTGATATACAAAAGGGATTTGTACCTTCTCTGGGATGGGGCAGGGAAGACAGCTCTGGATTTTTCAGTCAACCAGGCACATCAGCATACAAAATATTTACAAACGTCAGCATATGACAGAAACTTCAGTGAGACAACAGAAAAAAGATCAATGAGCAGACATGAAGTTTTAATGACTTCATGGGCATTAGAATACATGAAGGCAATAAAATCAAGTCTGTTTAATTTTAGTGTTAAATTCAGATACTGCCTCATCAAAGGCATCCAAGCCCAGAGGGCAATCCTGTCTGTCTCACATGGCCACCTAAACAACTTATACAATAAATGGGGAACAGATGGCATCTCTGAGAATCTGCGGAGGGAAAACCAGCCAATCTCACATTGGTGCTTCCTGGTGGTGATGGGGATATCTAGTGTAAAATGCGTAATGCACTCCAGGGAGCAAGGTCTGTGACTCTCCTTCCCCTGGAGTGTCCTAACTACTGCTCTTCGGTCATCGTTCCTCTTTGCATGCCACCTCTTCTTTCCTATTCTCTCCTGGCCTCTTACCTCTTAAGACAAGGCTGCACAGCAGCCTGGGGGAGGGATGGTTAGGGTGCTCTCCCGAGCTACAGAAGGGATTGGGACAAATCCCGCAGGTTGAACAGGACCTAGAATCCAGTCTCCCAGTTCCTGAGCAAGAGTATTGATCATAAGGCACAAGGTCAGGCTCATGACTACTAGTCTTGTCCGTATCTAATTATTCAGTCTTCTCCAAGGGAATAAACAGAGTCCAGGTGCCTACCTCACAAAAAACAGAAACATGGCTTTAAGTAAGATCTAAGTGCCCGTCTTCCCAGAAATGGCACTTCTGAGTCTACGTAGGCACCTAAAATTAAATGCCCAGGGAACTCGCAGGCTAAGCAGAGAGAGCTTAGTAAATCTAGATATCTACGGGGCAACATGAGAGAGCAGGTGAATGGCTTGCTGCCTGAGTCTCAGGCAACCCAATCTCAGCATAAGCATACTGAATCCTGCCAAATGTCACTGGAACTGAAAACAAAGTGCTGACACACCAGTGCTGCAAGGAATCTGCTCTTCAGTGCAGAAAGGAGAAGGGAGCCCTGCATGGTTTCTCTCAGGGGGCCAGGCCTAGAGATGCTCTCCTTCTCTTTTCCTGCCTAAGGACCCCAAACACTGAATTCTTGTTGATTAATAAACACCGGATTGTTTTCAAATGATATTCTCTTTCTCTGTAAAGCATCTGCTGGCTACACAGTTCTCAAAGGAGCAAGAGCTCTGATAAGAATTCAAGTCCTTTTGGTCCTGCTGAAAGGCCACCAGCTGGTGCCACTGAAACCAGAGTCACGCTCGGAGCTGTAGTTTCACAGGGTTTCTTTCTGCAAAAGAAACGGATGCGGATCTTTTAGGCCTAAGCGGAGTATTCTCTGAAGTTATACCTAGACTGGGAGATGCAAGAGCACTTCCAAACCACATGCTGGCTCCTTTCTGCGGCAAGACCCAGGAGTGCAGGAGCTGCCACCCCACCAGCGTGGTGCATGCATGAGGAGTCCCTGGGACGCCGGATCATATGCCTGCATGCACTCACTGCGCAGCACGGGTGCTGCGTGGGAAATTTGTAATGGTCAGAGGTGTCATACACTTTGTAGGTGTAGCAATTATAGAACTGAATTTATATACTAAAGCTAATGAACTGATAAATAAAAGGAGAATATATTATTTAAATGCACATAAAAAGAGAATATACACTCGCTGAAGATGGAAACTAGCATTCAGTTTTAGTTCAGCTGTGTGTAAGACACAGAAACAACATGACAGGCTGTTCTGGGGGCATTCTTCATCACCAAGAATATATAGAGGAAAGACTGCCAAAGATGCTATTCCAGGACTCATTATTTTCTGACATTCACTATTTTTTTAAGTAAGTGCTCATAATCTGGTTATTTTCTCAATAATTCATTATTTTAATACAGATATTAGACTGCAACACTGAGAAAAAGACTGTGAAGAGGAAAAACCCTGCAACCCACTTCATAAACTCATTGCAAGTCACGGAGATAGTATGTTGCACTCTGCAACACATTTTATGCTTGCTTAAAGCTGCAGGTATCTAAGCTTTGGACCAACAAAGACTATGCCAGCAATTTAGCAAGTACCTGTGTAATACACCTCAACTGTCTGGATGATACAGTCTTCTTCCTCTTTAGTATGATGTGGAAGGTGTCGAGTAAGAGACTAGGCCCCAGCAAAACGCAGACTCCACCAAGTGAGATGAGCGATGCCCGCTAGGACTCGAGCGGGACTGCACTACAGAACAGTGCCGTCCGGTCCCTGCCGCAGCCCTTTAAGAACTTCTCAGGAAATAAAGCTAACAGCTGTAAATGATCAGTAATGCAGAGGAATGAAGACGCGCTTAGTGGGGAAGGCTGAGCAGAAGGGAAATGGGGATCTTACATCGCACAGTGTCCTACGCTCCAAGCAGCGAGGATCTCCTCCTCAGCCCCGTCCCAAGGGCAGCTAAGCCTCACGGCGTATTCCCAGCACCTGATGCTGTTAGCTAAGGAGCAGCACCCCACAGGACACAGGACAGCACACGCATCTGTCATGCAGCTCACCTGCTCCTCATTTTGTGGCATATTTCTTTATTCATTTGAGTGTCCCCACTGACCATGTATCATCACAACAAACCATAAAAGAGCTTTTCATAGCTCTTGAAAGCTGGCATAAACATACAAACACATGCAGTATAAATCTGCACAAAACAGCTCAAGGATAGGCCATTAATGCTCCCCCTCTTAAATTTCACTGTGCAGCTGAGGTCAAGACTCTTCCTGCCTTCACTGATTTTGCTGTGAGCTCCCCAGCTCTCAGGCTTATGCATCCAGTGCTGTACAAAGTCAAATATGAATTGACAGTGATACCCTCTTTCTATTTAACTCAATGGCAAAAAAAACAGGGAGTTTAGTGCAGGATCAGACCCTCTCTGCTGTTTGGAAAGTTCTCTTCCCTTTTTACCTGTTTCACCAGAATCCCTGCATGAGAGAGCACAAGAAGAGAGCTTTGCACAGCCCATCCATTCACAGCAAAACCCCCTCAGCCCACTGAATGCTAAATAAGCCCTAAATGCTTATTTAGCTGCAGACCAACCCCAGCACTCCTTGATGACTACTGCTGTTCTGCAGCGAGAGAAAGCAAGCAGTACAGCAACCATGCTGCAGCCCCTGCTGCTGCCCTCCACCACAGCTTATTCCCATCTTACAAGACGTTTTGGTTAAATATGCTGAAGCTTTGGATCTGATTTTTTTCCCCATTTCAGCAAGATCAAAGTGAGACAGAATGACAGAGAGACAGAGAGACAGAGAGAAAGAAAAAAATAAAAAGAGCGAGAAAAGCATCAGTGCTTCGAACCAGGAACAAAAGAGATAAGTGCGCCCATACTAGGACACAGTGTTGTAGTCACAGAAACCTCACTAATGACTAAAGCATCTGTCTATCAGAGCGCCAGCCTGCTACTGCATTTTGCTCCTGGAAGGAAACAGACAGACTCTAAAATGCCCGTTATAACCTGCAATCAAACAGGAGACTCATCCTCTCCTGAACCAGCGCAGACAGGGGGCTGGAGCTTGCTGCCACCGCAGTCGGTGAGAGCAGCGCATGGCGTGCAAATCCGATCTGCGCATCGGCAACAGCATGGGCAGCCGCTTCAATTATGGCTAAAATTAAAGCAGGTGGTTTCAGATTTCGAGTTTTATCCCCTTTCCTCCCATTGCTGTCATCTGCTTAATGAAAAACAATCGCTTTCTTTTTGCACAACCTCAGCAGAGCTGCGCTTCCCAGCATTTGTTTGCCAACCAAGCAGCCGAACTTTAAAGACGTAACTGTGCCTTTTTTTTTCTTTTTTTGGTAAACAAATGCTGGGCTTCTAGGGTCAGGAGCACTGAACAGAAAACGCAGCCTGGCCCTCACAAACCAGAGCAGGGCTGTATCAAGTGGTGTTGCTAGGGACTACCGATGGGTGAGCAAAAAATCCTTCTCCTTACATTGTGGTTTACAGGCTGGGATGTATACGCAGCCGGAATATTTTGCTCTCAGTGGAACTGAGTAACTGCTGACTTCTGAGGTAGTATTTTTAACCGGTTCCCACAGCCCGGGTTTGGCAGTGCTCACACACCGCAACACCTCGCTCCCACCGCGGCTCCACGGAGGCTCGGGAGCCGGGAGGGCGGCACTGCCTGCGGGCTGCGCGGGGGCTGCAGGACCACGGCCCCGGGAGCAGAGCCGCGGTGCCCGCAGCAGAGAAACTGCAAGTTTTGTCCACGTAAAGCAGTTTTCCGTGGAGGCTTAAATGACTGCAGCAGCCCAGGAAGGGGAGTTCAGCCCGCCATAGCGCAACGGCACCCCGGGCCCATGGCTTTCCACCGGGAGGGACGGCAGGTGCCACCGCGTGTGGCCACCATGAGATCTCTGTGCTACGGATACACTGCTGTTCAGCAACAGGAACCCTAGGTTTTCGGGCGGCTTTCTGACCAGAACAGCTCCCAGAACCTGTTCCATTATGTTCCAACAGAATTTTACACCGCAAAAAAATGCATTATGCCAAAATGCCTATCAGGGCCACATATACAGGCAAGAAAGCTTTACTTCACTATGCAGAAATACATATGCGGGCACAGAAACCGCAAGAACAAGTCCTTTTATTTTGCAAAAAGTGGGAATTAAAACTGCAGAGCAGTAACCACTGATTGTTCTGACATACTGTAAATGCCTTTGATTGGCAAAAGCACACAGAAGCATTGCAAAGATCGGTATCTCCCACTGAAATCCCTGGAGTCACTGCACAGCAGCCAAGCAAAGGCCTATAGTATTTTTGCTGGAAAGTGGTTAAAGTTGCTCATTATTGCCCAACACAGGCAAGCAGCTTGATCTTTTGCAGTTAGCTGATAAACAAAATTCTAGATGGATAAAAGCAATACTCTCCAAAAGTCATTATTAAAATAAGATATTTTTGCTTTTCCATAAACTAGCATTTTTATTCACATGAATTTAAATACGTTTTTAATAGCTAATGCTACTGGGCATCAGCAGTATGGCAGTATCTTTTCTCGATCATTATTTAAAACATTGTTCTGTAGAATGTAAAATATTTTTTTTTCCCAGAGGATCCTAAAAGGTAAAAAAAAAAAAAAATCCACAACCCCCCAACACAAAAACAGTGACTCAAATTCTGTGATACTTAAATTGAACATTCCCACTAAAGCTGACTGGAGACTGCAGAATTTGTCTCTCATTTATCAGGACTATAAGATATTTGAACAAGAACACTGCTCTTTCCCTAATGCACCTTAGAACTACTCGTGTGAAATGCTGGCATATGCACTTTTTCACCCATTACAACAGATAACCCTGTGAAGGGTGAGACTAGAAGCAGAAACCAACTTAATAAGGTAGAATTGCACAGCTACAAAAGTAAAAATTAAAAAAAGTCTCTGGGCATGAGAGAGTGCTACCAGCAAAAACAAAAAGCAAAACAAGATTAAAACCAGCAGAGTATACTTTCGAGCGCTGCTGAAAATGGCTGAAGGGTACCCTGCAGACAGCCAGAAATGACAATATAAAGACATCAATCCTCCTTTTTCTTCTGTGCATGCCCAGGACCTCAATGAGACAGAAGAAGACAATGAAGGGTTAGTCTGAGTCCTAACAATGCTGGCAGGCAATGCCTCACTAGGAAAGATCAGCAGTCTTGCAGCTGAGTTCAGCCCCTTTACATCCCTAATTAGCAGCATATTTGTAAGACAGAAACTTGAAATACACTTTCTGCAGAGCTGCTTTATTCTTCAACATGAAAATGGGGCCAAAGCCTAGTTCTGCGTGACTAGTATCTATATGCATGGCTTTGCAGACAACAGATCGATTCACACACTTAAAGCCCTCTGCGAGCGTTAGTGGCTGGTGGACAGAAGAATGTCAGAGGCGATTCAGGAGATGCAGAGTCCAGTGCCAGCTCTGCCCCTGGCCTCTGGGATGACCTTGGCCACATCGCTGCATCTCCTTCGGTTTCGCTTTTACGAACGGGGACAATGGTACTGCTCTCCCCATAAAGCACTTGATGAAAAGCTAGGTATTATTAATAACATACTTTCAGCTTTGTGTGAGGAGGATTTCAGGTTACCAAACTGTAATTCTCCAGATGGCCACATACCAAAGTGAGACTGCTGCAGAACTGCTCCATTTTCTCGAATGAAGTGTTTCCCTGCCACAGTCAGACCCTTCCCTGTAATAATTCAGGGAAACATCAGAGGATTTTTTCAAATCAGACAAAAGAAGAAAAGTGAAAGAGGTACCAAGTTTCCACATGTTTTGTGATAACGGGCTCTCTGCTAGAAGACTGACAGACGGTTAGCCTCTACATTGAGAGAAAGCTTGCCGTGTAAGCTCAACCGCAACATTAGACAGCAGAGAATCCACATAAAGGCGAGCCAGAGAAAAATAAACTGAAGTTTCACAGCTCACAAAACTACTTTTTATATGTGGATACATGGGGAGAGGTTGTTTATTTTCAACAAATGTTGCCAGCTCTGAGGCATTTTGTGTTTACTTCGTTTTTCCTTTAAGTATAAGCATAGTGAAGCTTGATTGCTTTTTGTCTCAATAATTCCTTAGGTATCAAAATACTGTTCACAAGGCAGATCCACCTGAGCAAACCATCGTGAGCCCACTAACACCAAATTAGGACAGTTTCTGATGTCAAAATTTGATTACCCTAGTTTATCATCTTACTACGAATATTTTTCTTTTGAAATATATGAAATAAATACACAAATAAAAATGTGTTTGGAAGACATACAGCAAATAAAATCAAATTAAACAGTCAAGACATTAAGAAACAAGAAATATTAGGGTTTGCACAAACACCATGCTTCTCTCCTGCCACTCTCTTCTGGTAAGTGAAACGGACATCACAAGTCATACTATATTCTTCCCCAAAGTATGCAGAGAGAAATCCTGCCACTTTCCATATCGCATGCGCTAGGAAGAGTGGATGAATGGTATAAGAACTCATGAGACCGAGGAATATTTTTGGGCCTTCCAATATTTACACTGGGATTTTATTGTTTCATTGATTTTGTTTGTTTCTAGGGAAAAATGTTATATTTATGAAATAGGATGTTTTGGCCTGTCAACTTATCAAAACCACTTTGTTCAGGCACAGCCTGCCGAGAGTGTTGATGTTTGACCAAATGCACTCAAGCAACTTTAATACTCAAGACTCATCTATTTCACGTATCAAAAAACCCACAATTCAAGTTCTTATTAAAAGAAGTGTTGCTAGTCCATATACCCATATTGGCACACTTGAAGCCAAAAGGAAGCAAATTTCTGGAAGACTGCTATCTCCCCGAGTTGACTGGCTTGTTTTACTGTTTCTTTTCCAACGTAATTTACTTCCCAAAAAGAAGTCAATTAAAAATTGGAATGGCACAAAATCTCCAGGCTGAAGAGCACCAAGAGTCCCAGTGCGGTGTTTGGTCCAGCTTCCCACACAGTACACGAACCCTGGTGACAGCATGGCTTGCGGCTTAGTTCATCCGGAGCAAGGCAACGTGACCAACAGCGGCTGCAGGCCCCAGAATACGATCCTACAGTTCACGCAAGGGTGGACATGAACGTGCTGGAGACAACGAAGGGAGCAATCTGCTGCTTCTGCCGCAGCCCTGAGGCTCCTGCTAGTGCGGATCCACATTCGACACTCTGGAGGTTTAGCTATCTCTTGGGCCTCTGGGTACAGAAACCCTTTCTGCTCGTGTCCTCCGTGGCCTGTTCGGTGAGCATCAGGTCTGCAGCTAAGGAGTGTATCGGGGACTGAAACACTCCTTTTCCCTGAACCAGTGCATGCAGTTAGAAAACTGCTTACTGTTAACTGGAAAAGAACACAAAAACTTTGTCCCTTGAAAGCACAGAACATTTTTAGTGTCCTGCAACCCTCTGAGGCTGGGTTCGGCAGCATGGATGAGAACGAGTGAACGGTGAGACATCTAAGCACACACTGGGTTTTACTGTGCGGTTTTCTATGGACCCACAGGCCCATGTAGGCTCATGGTCTTAAATACCTGAGTGTAGGCGTTCACACCAGAACATCTATTTGCAGGATTTAAGCAACTGCTTCAAAACATATCCTTTTCTTCTACAGTCTCATAAACCAATTTACCTGCTCCCTACCCAAGTCCAGGGTGAATCTCCTTCTGCGCACACAGCCCATCTGCACCAGCTGAGCTGCGTAGGCAGTGCAGAAGCCACCCAAGCAAGCATCTTTCTGCAGCCAGCGAGTATGATGGAGGTCCCTGAACAGACATTACATTCCTAGTGCTGAGGGCTGAGGAAGGGCCAGGCACAGTCAGAGCACCAAATCAGGGCACTTACAGTGCTTGTGTGAACATGGTGGACTGTGACTCTCCAGGGAGAAGCCTAAGTCCAGATTTTGGGGCTATGGGATGGGTATCGCCTCCCAGGTATCATCCGAAGACAGGCCAATTACTTTGTTGTGATGCAAGTAACATGCAGAACGATAACACGAACACAGTCCGAGGGGAGGGAGCAGTAACAAACTCTAATTACAAAACCAGTGAAACAGTAGAGTGATTTGCAGTAATTTTTCATTCAAACTCAGGTTTTCCTGTTTGGCCTGCTGATAAACTGCAAACTCGTACCTGCAGAGGAGCTCGGTGTCTGCAGAAAGCCTAGGGTTGCTATAAACCAAGCAACTGTTGGTAAAGAACCGTTTCCATTATTTCCCCAGCCTTAACCATCATCTATGGTACAAAGCATCCGATTAAACCGGCAGACTATTTGGTGAACGTGGAACTTCTGCCCATGAGGACTGGGGCCCAAAAACTGCTGGACAACAGGAGGTTCACGAAGCCACGATGGCTTGTGCACAGCAGTCGGGCCCAGCTTTCTTATTTGCACTCGTTTTGCTTTCTACCTCTGCGCTGATTTTCAGAAGCTGTCATTATGTTGTCAGATACTCTCTTAGCAAAGGCCCTTGGTGGAGGTTAAACTCTCAGGAATTTTAATCTGTCTGCCGAAAGAGAGTCAGGAGCGAGATTTTCCAAGCCACTTCATCCTCCTTCCCGCCCGCCTCTTTTTCTGCTTCCAAAACCACAGAATGACAGTTTTCATTTAGTCTTCATTTACTTTTGACCAAAAATGTCATTTGCTTAATTCTACTCAGACGCTCCCTAAAAAGTGCACAACATTATTTATCAAAATGAACATTTTCCTCAAAAAGAAAAAAAAGTCTCAAGAAGCAGCTTACAGGAAGGATACTATATAAAAATATTCAAAGCACTACAGCATGTACACACATACCTAGGAACCTAAACCCTAATTACTAAATCATGTTGAAAAAAATTACTCAAGTGTAATAATAAAAATGTGACAGACAGAAAGATGTATTTTTTTAGAACTGTAAGTGCCATTAAAGTCAGACACAAGTTGAATACATCAATATGGTAGTGAGCAGACTTGCTGGGGTGGCATTTCCCTCATTCTAAAAAACATGTAATTAAAAATTCCAGATCACAAACACTAGTTTTCAGCATGTGAGTTCTCTCTTTGGGTTTGATGTTAATTTAAATGGATTAACTATGGGCTTTAAGTTGCTTATATGTTTATATATTTGTAGGATTAAGACTTACTTTTTAACTTCCCATCTTGAATTTGTGTTATGAGGTATATGCAAGCATTTTGTGTTATTTTAAACAGCCTATCAGAAATACAGTGCTTCTATGAACGGACACCCATGAGTTACCTAAAAACCATGTGACTCAGCCACAGCCGTGTTACAGCAGTGAAAGTTTACTCCAGAGTCTGCTCTCTTTGAAAAGTCTCTGATTTTTAACTTTCTGTCTTCCTCCAAACACCACCAAGACTCCTGACCATTCCTCTCTCTCATCTCTATACCTGCCTTTGAGGGGCAGCCTGAGGATTTATTTTCAAGGAACAATGATTTTAAAAGGATATGGGCTGTCAAGGGGCAAATTACATGTGCAGAACTGTAATTGCCGCTTTCCCACATACATGAATACTAATTTTTTAAAACACTCTTTTCCTCTAAATCAAGACTGGCATTCATACCAAGCAAGGGAGCTTAGCACTCTCCATTTTGCAACCATGGCAGCTCATGTTTTAAAACCTGTTTTAAATCAGGTTACCATTTTGTTTTGTAAAGCAGCTGTAAGGAAACAGTGTATTATTCTGACTCATGTTGTGCAAATGACTAGCAAAAGGCAATTACACAGAGAAGAGAACTTGTTTAATGAGACACATATCTAGAACTAGGAAGGACGTTAGGGAACAATAAACGTACAAATTTATCCTGGGATCCAGACACAGTGTTTACGTACAGCTCACACAAATCCATGGAATACAACCAGAAGCCTTTCAGCCAGTGTTCAAAATTTTCATTCTAGGTGTCATCTGCCTTTACTTTTTAATGCACTGGTGATGACACACGACACGCGTCCAAGCTGTGCCTCACAACTGAAGAGTTTTAGCTCACACTGCTCACGCCTTTAATGCTGAAGATCCCCAATTCAGTCTCGCATACAGCATTCATAATGGCAGTCATTTTCATCAAATCTATCAGACAACAAACTTTTGGCTACAGAGACTATCCTGATATCCTGTATTACACTAGGTCAACTCTAATGCCGGCATTTGACAAACAACTACATTAACACCATCTTTATCTAGCAGCAAATGTTTCAGAAAAAAAAAAAAAGCTTCTCATCAAAAAATTGCCAACCCAGTACCATTCTGCAAGATAATATGTAAGTAAAACAGCTTTTGTCTCTCCTTGCTCCCCCATCTGCTAAAGAAGCTGGCATTTCATCTTAACATATTGTCACTAAAATCTTTATTATTCTGGGCTTCTAAAAACTTAACAGCTAAGGGCCTGATACTGCAAGCACAGCTGGGCATACAGTTTGGCAGTATAAACAAAGTCACTGTCTTTGTACGATCAGATCCCACCCAGTAAAATAACGTGGCAATCATATACACAGGTGAAGCCATTTATTTGTGAGGCAGAAGACGGCATAAAATGCAAAATGTAAGGACAAAGCATTCATAGCATTTTAATGCTGAAGAGCCCTGTCTGACAAATGCATCTTCTCTAATCTGTTTTCATCTCTTAACATAAAAATTCTTGTCATTCTACCAGAAGCACCAATTCAAAAAACCTGCTCAGACAACTGACCTGCTCCTTTAACAACAGTAAAAAGATCCAAGGCAGAGTCACTCAAACAAATGCAGAGGAAAAAAAAATTTTAACATAAAGAAGAAACTTGTTACTGGTGATATATCATTGCAGACATTAAAATTCAAACCATAAGGTTTAATAACTTTATGCTACGTTCTTCTAAAAGCTGTGAGCACGTGGATAGAAACACTGACATTGACAAAGGGAAATTGTTTGCACAAGTGAAAGAGGAAGATCTTGAAAAATATCTCCTGATAAAAAGCAGCAAAAGGGAGTACCTGAAAATGTGAACATATGTGAGTCACCTGATCCAGACGCCATGCAAAAAGCATTATCTGCTGAGTTTGCTGCTCCACTGATGTTTTTCAAAAGCCCTGGTATTTGGAAAGGCGCTGCAGAAAGGAATGTCATCTTTTTTTTCCCCTTTTTTAAGATGAATGTTTGCTTTCTCCCTTAGGCTCTAATGCTATTTTATGTTTCTACGGGCAGGGCATCACATCGGTAAGCAGTTTTATTGAAATCAAGAAATCCTGATGCAGTCAGACTGGTTTGCTTCTTTTGAGACATGGTCTTTAGAGAGTAAACTAATGGGACAGGCATCATCTTCCTTCCGCTACTCTGTAACAACTAGAACAGCAAGCCTCCAACCTGCGCTGGATCTGCATGGGGCTTCTCATGAAGCACATCAGCGGCCCTAGCGCGTGCCTGCTGGAGGATAAGGAAACAGAGTGAGAGTAGGATGGTGCTAAGAAGACGGGAACTTCAGTTCTGCAAACAGTTCCCCAGGTGATTAATCCTGAATGAATGCTACCTAATTGGATTGCAGATAACAGTGTCTCAAGAAATCCATACAGAAATACAAATTTACACTGGCTCAAATGGTAACAGGGACATTTGGGCTGAAAACCAACTAGCAACTAATTAGTTTAAGCAAATGATAATGACAAAAGATGCCATGACAGTAGGGTGCGGGGTCTGGAAGGAGAAACCTTGCTTGGGTGTTTCCTTGCTAGGATCCACCTCACTTAACACCTTTCACGTTCTGGAAGAGGCACCACAGGACAGTAAACTGGGAACCTTTGCAAACACCAAGACAAATATATTTTCCTATGCTCTATGTATGTGTGTAGAAATATGCAGTCACTCCACTAAAACCAGTCATAATAAAGCTACTACAAGAAATGATTCTCAGAATCCTAGGTCAGTGTGAAATACGAGCTGAAAGCAAACTGAAATTTAGCTTGCAAAAGAAAAAAGCTAACACATCTGGGGAAAAAGCATTGGCAACATGAGAGAGAGAGAAAGCTGGATGCAGCAATACTACAAGAAGCCAATAGTGGACCACAAACTACACTGGAAGAGCCAATATGCTGCAGAGGTCAAGGCAATTTAGTCCCCATATGCAAACACGCATCTTGCCAGAGCTGGAAGACAAGAGTCACGTGCTGTAACCACACCCAGGAAAACTATTTCGGCACTGTGAACAACACTGCCAAAAGGCTGGTAACACACACACACACACACGCATACACAAAAGCAATCAACGGGCTGGAAGGACTGATCTACATAGAGTGATTAACAATAAATGATACACCAAGGAAGAAAGCCCATGCATGGAAAGCCTCATTTCTGCTACGAGGTGCAGCCTTGCCTCTGCCTTCCAGCTCTGGAGATCCCCTTAGCTGTTGTGCTTGGGTGGTCTCTGCATGAGCAGCAGGAAAAGAGAAAGGCAGAACTTCTCAAGCGGGGAGGAAGGAGACAACCCTGCCGAGAGGCGCAGTGCTCTGCTCCCCGGAATCATCTTACGATGCTTCGTCAGGATGGCAAACTGATGGCACACACTAGTTTAAACCCAACTTGAAAATGGCCTGCCTTCCCTTCTCACCCCACGGCTGCCACAGTGGGAAGATATCGATACACTCAAGAAAAGGTGAGCCGTTAAGTGCCCTACACACAGAGTTTCCCCAGAGGATACCTGACGGAGGAGCTGGAGGAACTGCTTCCTAGTTACCGAACAACAGGTTAGCGGTTACGGTAATTGCCTGGAACCGAAACTCAGATTCTTGGCTTTTTCAGACACAGGAGATTTAAGCTTTCAGCTGAGGGAGATAGCCTGTCCTCTGAGAATTAATTGGGGTTCTCAGCATCCCTTTTATGGAGGCTTGAACACTGTACAAGGTAAGATTCATGGAGCCAAAGAAAAACAGGCAAGAAAGAGCTGCTTCTATCCAATGACTTTCTACTGCAGAACCCATAAACATATCAGGGGAAGGACTGTAACTCCAGAATTATTCTTTGCAACTACAGCATTAGCTCCTCCATTTGCACTTTCCTGCTTTCACACCTGGACTGCATCTCCAGACCAATGCTAGGTATCTCAGTGCAGTCATTCCCTATGTTATTATTCCCTAAGTTTCAACATGTATTTATATTTAGTACATTTAGTAATCCAGTCTGATATGGGATTGATTCCCAGAAGTGGTTTGCCTTATTGTGCAACTGTGTCTTCAGCTTTCCCAGAGTTAAGGTTTCTCTTACCCATTGCCTCAGTGTGGTTTTATATTTTTCTGCTATAAAAGTAGTTTCACAGGTAGGTGTTTCCAAGTCCAAGGAGTACAAAGTTACTGACTTTTAAGGCTGACACACTTTCCTAGTTGACATCAGTGACACCACAGTGGTCCCCGTAAGGTCCCTGCAGTGTGGTATCTTTTCCCTCCTCCCTGGCCCCACTTACTACTCTTTCACTCTGCTGTACGTAGGTTGCTTTGTTAACTGGAGGTCTTGAAGAACTCTTCGGTGTATGATACTCCTTGCCCTGTTTTTTCTCTGTTGTTACATGATGCCTTCAGTTCAAGCAGCCAAAATGGAGCTGGCAAATAGCCTCTCTCTAGGTTTTTACACACTGCTGCAAGGCAAAATAAACAGTTGTTTCCAGTTTGTATTTGCAGGGCTACAAATGTATGTTAATTATCCTCCCAGTTTGCTAATGGAAAACTGAAAGAGATTTAAATGCTTTTTTCTAAGGCAGAGACCACAGTCTTCTGGACACCTGTGCCTTCTAACTTCAGGCTTTGTACTATCCAGAGCACAGCACAACGTCATCTCCTCCCTTTATGTTGACTCTGAAGGCATTTTCAGATTTCACTAGGGCTTTACAAAAGGCCAGGAGACATGGATTAAATCTTGCTGAAATCCAAGAACATTACGTGTCTTCTTGAAGCAGCAGTGGTGCCAAAGATAATATTTGGGCTGACCTGAGACCACTTGAAAGATAGGGGACTTCAGAACAGGGAAGCAGGAACTACATCATAACATGGGAAGTTCAGTGTTTTTTCAAGTTGCTGGAGTACTTACTCAAATTGCTTACCTTCTTTTTGTTTTCCAGAGCAAAAAAGTATATAAAATAAAATAAAACAAAATAAAACAAATCCAGGTCTCATATATCCTTTAAGTAAAAATGAGTATTATCAAGACTGTCTTGTCAAACAATCTGAGTAGAACAAAGGAAAACTGGAAATGAATTTACAGTATATTTGCAGTTTTCTCTATCAGGCTTAGAACTGGCTGTTACACAAAAGAACAAAACAACCTCAGAAGTCCAAAGCCAGTAATGCAGGCTTTTCTGAGAGGAGGAAGCAAGGAGAGCCTGGATCCATTTCCTTCTTTAAGTTTTAGAAGCTTTACCTCATGATACTCACTTGTCTGCCAAATATTTCTTGGAATCTTTTAAATAACTGTTTATTCTAGTTGTTCCTATTGTGCATTAGCCAAACTACTGGGGCCTTTTCCGTTGATGCTGCCTCTATCGGAGTTCAGAGTCAAGCGATGCGCTACCACGGCAACATGTTACACCTATGTTTTAAGCTTTTATCTTTTGTATTGGTATGTGTATACATATGCACAGAACAGGTATGTGTCTGTGCATACACACACACACATACATAGCCACAGCATCCGGAGCTCAGAGATACAGATGACACAGAGAACAAATTTTAAAAGTACTCAGGTACCTAAAGATACAGGTAGGCACTGATGTTCATCTAATTCCCAACACCTTTAAAAAGCTGGCTCCACAACCTCTTCCTCCTTCTTCCACGCAGGCTACTTTCCAGTGGCTGCTGCTATATTTATCATTTGAATTACAGTATTACTGAGAGGCCTCAGGCAGACTGGTCCTCCCTGCTGCCTCTCAAGCATACAGTGGGAAGGTGTCCACTGCTCAGACACCACCATTTCAAACAGTTAAAATGTCCAAGCTCTCTACATTGTCATCACTTTTTCAGCATTATCTGGAAATCCTTTCGTCTATCCTCAAATGACAACCATATATCCTTACTGTCAGCAATCACTTGCCTACAAGACTTTTATTACTCTAAATGCAGGAAGACTATTGTTAATACAATATTATGATGGGGAAATCAGGAAATGCAGAGTTAAGACTGAAAACTCAGCCTTCATTTTGCCATCTATGCTTACAACAACTCCTTTCCAGTTGGGGTTCCTAATAGCTTCTTTAATGCAAACAATAAAAGAAGATATCTGTCATTTAACCTACATAATACAAACTTAACATTTCTTAAATCCTTCTGCAGTGAGAACATACAGATTGACTTGACAGGCTACAGATTTCACTGAAAAGGGTAGCTTTCTTTCAGACAAAGCATATATCCAACAATTTCCGTGAGACTAGTTGATGAAAATTATTCAGTAGTGTCAAAATTACATGGAAAAAAGCCTAAGAAAAAGCCTGTACTGTATGGGTATAAAAAACTTTTAGTGCTTGTTGCCTCAAAACTTTTGAGTTTACTGTCTTCATTCTGGGTTAGCTTCCTTTGGACTTACAAAACATGGTACTGCAGGAGAAAACATATTAATCTATAGTCATCTACATGAAAAAGATCAGACTTGCTCAATTGGGGGTGGTTATTAAAAAGAAAAGATGTGTTAAAGAACTGAATTTTACAGCAGTGTTCCCAAATCTCGTGGCCTACGCTAACATCAAACAGAGAACATCTAGGCCCCAAAATGATTCATTTGCCAAACAAGAGCAACTGGAAAGGTTTTACCATAAATTATGTTTCAACCTCATGTATAAAAATTATTCCATACATTTTAAGCGCCAATCCTCCGATGAAATCTGTTTTTAAGTCATAACAAAAGCAGAATGCAAGACTATGAAGAAAGAACATAAATTACTGAGGTTATCCACCTTCCAAATATTAGGAGAATTCCCACCTCACTCCCTGTTATTTTAGTTTTAAGAAATGAAGGAACCAGTACTCAATGAGCTGATGAAGTCACTGAAAGGCACTCACACCTACTCTAAATATGACCAGGTATCTGCAAAGGAAAATTTAAACACATGTTATCAAAGCAACATGTGTCAACCTGGTGCAAAAAGGTGAGAAAGCAAGAAACAGTTCCATAAAGGACTTACTCCCTTAAATGTGATCTTTTCGGATGCACGACAACAGAAGCCATAGGAGTGCTGCCTGAAGTAGCCAACTTCAGAATTAGTTCCTGAGTAAAGATAGACCTTTGCAGCTAATCAGAAAATCACATTTGATCTCAGAAAGGAACAAACAGAGACCTCCTGCCATGAAAAATTGCTTGCAGAACTCCGAAGAGTGATATATATGAGTGAGGTACATAATTAAGGAGAGGGAGCGCAGGAAGAGGCTCAGAATTGGTGAAGAAGAAGTCACAAGAGACTCTTATTTAGAGACAGGGCAAAAGTGATGGCATAATACAGAGCAACCAAAAGAGGAAAAAGGAGAAGAGCACATGGGAAAGGACTGGACAAGTCCCAAATGGCCAAGGAGAAAAGCTCAAAAGATTGCAGACTGAGTTTTGGCAGAAAAACATAGAGAAAGATCTGTTGTCTATTTCTGATGGACCCTTTGAAGTTTTCTGGATCTAATCTGATTTTTGTCTGTCATTCTTTGCCAAAAAAGATAAACCCTGCCAGGGAAAACCTACCTTCCCTTATCCTTATCCTAATAAGAAAACAAATGGTCTGTTTTAAGTATCAAACACTTAAAATGCAGAATATTTTTTCTATGATCTGTTTTAGAGTTTGATATTTCCAAGCTGTTATACTTGCAATTATAACTGACCAAAGTTGTTGTTAGTTGAATACCTTGTATTTTACCTGAGTCCGAACTCAAACCTTGGTGCTACACTGAGAGCTTCACCACCATCAACCCACTAGCTCCATCCATCCTTCACAAAACTGGGAGACAGAGGTTCGTTTTCTAAAATGCCTGTGTATATGTATAAAAACATTTTTTTCACCTTTTTTTTTTTTTTTACTGATGTTGACAGTCTTCTGGAGTTGTGTCAGTGTAGTAATAATTATTTTTAATATTCTCTAATACTATATTATACTATAATACTACAGTACTAGTAGCCTATTGTTCTAGGCTCCAGTCTAAGAAAATATATAAGCATAAGCTTACCTTTAAGTCCTTCTATGAGATTACTAGAGTTCTTACTTTAAGGTGCCTTACTTTCATGCCTTGCTGTACAGGCACATAGTCCATAATAATAAAAAAAATGCACAGAGCTAAAAATTATTACACAATCCTTGCATTTTATGAAAGTAGTCCATGATGCCAAGCCCACCACAGACACTAGTTCCCATTAAAATGACAGCACTTATTTATATTACTATAAGCAATATACTGAAAATTTCATACCCATTTGCCACCCTAATACATGAAAGTGCCCAAATGCCATTTTGTCATCACTATTGGCAGATACTTTTTAATAGTGGTATTTATATATAGCGGTTGTCAGATGACTAACAAATCTGGAGTTCAAGTAAGTGTTAATTCAAAGCAGCAATAAAGGAACGGCATAAGAGAAGCACAAGAAAAGGAGTCCAGAAAACTGGAAGTTCAGATTCTCAAGACAGTAAATACACCTGCATAACAGTTAGTGTGACACTGTCACTTTAAAGGCTTTGATCTCCCCCTAACGTGAAATGTTCTAAATAAGTCTAAACATTTGTGTGTTTTATGTTAAAATACATTACTTTACCTGTTTGGATCGCTTTTGAACTGTCTCAAATCAGTTTAACCATCCCTACACAAACTACCTGCGTTTACTCAGATCCAGTTCTTTTCTCCCTCGCTGTATCAGCCCACATTTCTGTTCGATAATGGCATCAGCCCTTCACCTGGGCATGCTCTTATTTTATTGAGGTCATTCCAGATTTTTTTCTCCTTTCTCTCTTCAGTTGCATTAACAGCTTCCTTCCTATTTTTAAATCAGCAGCTAATTTCAGCAACTAAGTGCTTATTGTTTCTTCAGGGTCACTCATAAAACAAACACCATTATTGATCTTTCTGATCTACCACTAGTTTTTCCCTTTTATCTCATCTGAGTGACTATTCAAGGGGCAATTTCTCAATAAACCAGGACATCTATCCTAGATAAACTAGGATATCTGAAGAAAGAGATTTCTACCTAGGTGCTAATACAACTCCTATCATGGTAGTAGCCAAGCAACTCATAAACGTTAGTGATTTTGTCTACACAACACCTTTCTAAAGATAAAACAGTGCCGTTAACCATCTTGTACACATGGGGAACTAAGACAGAGGGATTTAGTGATTCAGAGGCAAAGGGCGCTCATGAAATGTAGAATGAATTGAATCCTTATTTCCTAACTGCCAACCCAATATCTTAACCACAAGAGCACCTTTGCTCTACGTTTGCATATGCATCCTGGATATACAATTGCTTATTTATTGGATTACACCATCTGACAATCTGGTCATGTGTTTGATGAGCATCTTAGGACAACTGGCATCACAGGCTAACATAAAAAACCCTGCTATGTCAAACTGCTGCCAGTGCTTTATCCACTCACTATTAAACTTATTAAACTTACTAAACCCAGTAGCTATTCACTGTCCTCCAGTCAAGCTAAGGGAAATTTGGGCTTTGACGAAGAAAACGTGACACCAAAACACAAAGCAGACCTTCAAGGCAAGATTACCTAAGTGACATCTTTCATGAGATAAGTAAGATTTACTGGCCGTTACTGTTTCGGCTAGGTGTGGTGAATTTGGTCCTTGTCAAATTAATTCTACAACAACTCACAAAGAAACCTTAAATGCCATCTATAATGCACCATCAATGTTTAAGCAGAATTTTCCAACGGTCCCTCTGCATGTTATCACTATCCGGCCACTTTCTTCAAAGAAGTCTCTATCTCATTCCTCACTGCGCAGGAAGTCAAGCTTGCTAGTCTTGTTCCTGCTGATCATTAGATCCTAAGTCCAAAGAGAGGGGGTGGAAAGCTAATGGTCTGCGATTAGAGATTGCTAACTACGCTGGATACATCTGCAGTGTAGTGCCTCATGGAGCTGGCTTGGCCCAGAAGCATTACACCTAATGAGAGGCAAGAGGAATTGAGCTAGGCGCAGTTCTGCCCTGATGCAGCGGTGCTGGGATCTGAGTTAGGTTTTCTGTATGACTCTACCCATGCCCAAAAAATAACAGTTGATTCAGAGCCAGGTCAGGTATGCCTGTGCAACACTTCATTACAGGGATAGACGCAGCCCTGCTTTAACACTTCTCAGCTTTACTAAATACAATTTAAGAAGTTTGCATAGAAAATTCCTGCCAAAGGTCTCAGAGATGCAAAGCACTGTTTTGTAGGGACAATAACAACACTGCTTTTTAAAAGTATTATTACTTCTATTATCAAGCTAGTATGTTAGAACAAAATGTGTAGGTTTTTACATGAGGACACAAAGATCAAAAACACTAATTGCATAATGAATAAAAAACTAGGTAACAAACACTCAAGGACTTGGAAACAAGTGAATCCGTTGGATAGAAGGCATTTAATTAATCAGAATACCTGACTTGCAGCCTCAGCTAAAAATTAACTCCTTTCCTTGCCGCATTTGTACACAATAACATTTCCCAGGAAACAAAATAAAGACTAGAGTCCTCACTGGGCTTTTCCCTCACTTAAAAAGAAGGGGCATTGCCAGTGCACATCAGATAAGATCTCACAACCAAAATGAGGTAAAGTCCTAGTAAGGACCATATGAACTGTATTTTTAATGAGTTACATGTGAAGTTTAGGGGCAGACATCACCCTGACGTAACACGAAGTTACATGTAACTGCATCACATGGCACAGGAGCCCATTCTGTGCCTCTTGACACTCACGTGTCCTAAAAACCAGTACTAATGCCCCCCTAGCCTGCCTGCTGGATTGCTATCTGATGGTAAACTCTGGGCTCCACCACAGTTCCTACCTCGGCCTGCTAAGTCATGTTAAAACCAGAGACCGCTTTGTCTTTACTCAAACTTTACATCCTGTTAGTTCACACAAAGGAAGTTAGTTATGCACACCTATTTTTTTCCTAGTGAAGATGTACTCTATTGGACATTATTATCATTCAGATACCTATTTAGACACCTCATCAAAGGCTACGACCATCTGCATAGCATATATGATTTTTTTAAAAGGAGAGAAAAGGTCATTAAAACAAAAGGCCCTGTTCTGTTTCTGGGTAAACATTTCATGGTTTTAAAAAGGCTTGAAAAGCAAAAGGATTAACATGCTTCAACGTGGTAATGGTCTCAACTGTTCACATTAAAATTTTCACAGCAAATTAAACCATAATGGAGGTAAGAAAGAAGTCGATTTTCAGTGGATCCTGCTGTTCTGCTGACATAAATTGCCACTTTTTAGGTAGTACATCCGCCAACAGGTATAATGGTAAAATAACAAAAACACAACCCAGTTTTGATTAAGTTAGGCCTTTTGCATACTGATTTTAGTCTGCTCTGCCAAAATAATTGAATGCACCACCTCATTTACAGGCTTCTAGATATTTAGCACCCTCTCACTATTCTTTCTTTATCAACCTTTGCTTAAATCTGTGGTGTTGGCCTTCACTCCTTGTCTAGTGCCTGCTGTTCACTGCCACTTCTGCTTTCTCAGTTATACTCACCATGTGTTTCAATTCACTTTTCACCACTTACACTCAACCTTTTCCAGTGCTCACTTCTCAAGGATAAGGCTAAATGTCAGTCTATCTTGATCCTGCCCTTCTCTGTTCTCCTGCATGTTGTACACAACATTATTATTTTCATGCTCTTACAGGCTAGAAACACCATTAACTTTCCTTGACTAGAAAACAAAGGCATAAAGCACCACCAAATTGTCCCAGTAAGTTTGGAAAGGACAACAAATAAATAGACTCTCACTGGCTGATGCCTGCTAATGAGTTCACACAACATGTGTTACACAATGCGTTTACACAACAGTGACTGAAAAGGAGGGAAGGGACAGGCCTTGTAAGTGTGCCATGCGTGGTACCAGACCCCCCTGGAGAAAGCTCTGCTCTGCATTATGGTGGCTGCACCAAATATGGATGTTTAAATACAATGGGTGCTTATCTGACTGCCAAATGGCCACGGCGCTTTTCCACCTCGGCTATACTGCAGCAGCGTAAAATAAAAAATAACAAAGGACTATGAAAGAAATAAAGTCAACACAGTAAAACACAAAGCCAGCGGCTGAGCGGGAGGCCCAGCACCCAAAAGCCTGCATACAGCAGGGTAGGCAAGGAGATATATGGAAGGCAACACCCTGAGTTAACACACCACACACCTCAGGCCCAGGTCCTGTTTCACCTCAGCCCAGCCTCTCCGCACCAAGCCACGCTCCCGCTCCCACCAGCGCCCGAAATACGGTGCTTTCCTGCGCATCTGCCGCCCAGCAACGACTGCAGCCTGATTCCAGGCCTTGCCCTCCTTCCTTCCACTTCTGCTCACCAGGCCTTGTCCCCTTCCACACGTGTCCCCAGGCCCTGTACCCATCCCCACGTGTGTCCCCACATCTTGTCCCCTTCTCCACATGTCCCCAAGCCTTGTCCCCATCCCCACGAGTGTCTCCAGGTCTTGTCCCCTTCTCCATGTGTCCCCAAGCCTTGTCCCCATCCACACATATGTCCCCAGGCCTTGTCCCTTTCTCCACATGTCCCCAAGCCCCAACCCCTTCCACACATGGATCCCCTAGCCTTTTCCCCTTCCACACACGGATCCCCAAGCCTTTTCCCCTTCCACACACGGATCCCCAAGCCTTTTCCCCTTCCACACACATGTCCCCAGGCCCTGCCCCCTTCTCCACGTGTCCCCAGGCCCTGCCCCCTTCCACACACGTGTTCCCAAGCCTTGTCCCCTTCCACATGTGCCCCAAGCTCTGACCCATTTCCCATACGTGCCACTAAGCCTTCGCCCCTTCTCCACACACGTCCCCCAGGCCTTGTCCTCCTTCCCCACGTGTCCCCAGGCCCTGACCCATTTGCCATGCATGTCCCCTAGGCCTTGACCTGGGCCTTGCTCCAAGCCTTGTCCTCTTCCCCACACGTTCCCCAGGCCTTGTCCCCCTCCCCACACATGTCCCCCAGGCCTTGTCCCCTTCCCATGGCCCCCAGGCCTTGTCCCCTTCCCCACACATGCCCCCAGGCCTTGTCCCCCCGCAAGCGCCCCCGGGCCTCGCCCCGGGCCTTGTCCCCTGGCCCGGGCCGGCCCCAGGCCTCGCCGCGCCCAGGCCCTCCCGGACGCCGGGGCGGGCCGGGCCCGGGCGGCGGCGGCGGCGTCCTGCCCCAGGGCCTGCGCCGGGCCCCGAGCGGCCCGCGGCGGGCGCCGGCAGCGGGGGGGGCCGGGGCGCCTCCGCCGCCCCCCGGGAGCGCCGGGGGCCGGGGCGAGGGAGGGCGCATGATAAACAGCATCACCGCCGCGCGGGGCCTCCGCTGCCGCCTCCCCGCCATAACAGCCCAGGTAGAGCCGCGCTCGCCCCCCTCCCGCTCCCCCTTCCTCCTCCTCCTCCTCCTCCTCCTCCTCCTCCTCCTCCTCCCCCCGGGGGGCCGGGGAGAAATCCGCACATCAAAGAAAAGATGCACAATAACCGCGGGGTGGGCGCGCGCCCGCGCCCCGGCCTGCGGCGGCGGCTCGCCACGGCCCGGCCCGGCCCCGGCGCGGCGGCTGGGCGCGGGCAGGCGCGGCGGGCCGGCGCCCCCGCGGCGGTACTCACCCGGGCCGGCCAGTGCGGGTACCCCTTCATTTTGGCGAACACCAGGTCTCCAGCCTTGTACTCGCGGGGCCGCGGACGAGCCATCGGGAGCCGCCGCGGGAGCCGCCGTGTCCCCCCGCCCGCCCCACACGCGCGGCCGCGGGGCAGCCGGGTCCGCCCCTGCGGGGTGCGACGCGCCCGGGCGCGGGGCGCAGCCGGGAGCGGGGCCGGGCCGCGGGCGATCCCGCGCTCTGCGGCGGCGGCGGCGGGCGCGGAGCCGGGGTGTGTGTGAGTGTGTGCGAGTGTGAGAGTGTTCGCGGGGGAGGGGGAGGCCCTGGACACAACCCCAGCAGCCCCCGCTACCAGGGAGCCGGCTGCCGGGCGGGGGCGGCCGGGGAGCCCTCACCCGCGGGCGGGCGGGCGCGGCGCTGCCCGCGGCCCCCCCGTGCGAGCTGCCTGCGCCGCCCGCTCCATCCCCGCCGCGCCGCCGCGGCCCCGCGAAGATGGAGCCGTCTCCTCCGAATTACTCCTCGGGCAGCGACCGAAAACAGCATCTTCTCCCCCCTCCCCGCGCGCGCCTCCCCCCCCCCCCCCCCGCGCGCTCCCTTCCTGTTATTTTCTAGGTACACAGATCGCTTTCTGTGAAAACAGCAGAGCACGGCGCGGCCGCCGGCCCTGCCTTCCCCGCCGAAGCGCGACATGGTGCTTCAGCGCGCCCGACATGGAGGCGCGGGGAGAGGGGCCGCAGCCGGCCGGGCCCCGCGGACCCCCCCCCGCTCCCCGCCGGCCCTGGGGCCCGCCGGGCGCCCCGCCACAGAGGCCCAGGGCGGCGCGGGCGGGCTCGCGGGGCCCGCGGGCCTCTCGCCCGCAGGGCCCGGTCCGCCGAGGCCTGCGCCCCGCCGAAGCGGCGCCCCAGGCTCTCCCCGCCGCCGCCCCGGCCTCTCCCCGCGGCCTCCAGCGCCGCAGAAGTCACACCCGCGTCTGCCCTCCCGCTCCTGAGGGGCCCGGGCCTGGGATCCCCCGAAATCCCCAGCGAGGGCTCGCCCTCAGGGGACGCCTGGGCCCGGGTCCCGCCAAACGCCGGCAGCTTTTAACAGGCGCCTCTGTGGAGGGGAGCGTCCAGCGGTCACACAGCCGAGACCCGTGTGTTGCTGTTTCCACCTGGCAAATGTAGCTGAACTGCTACGTTCAGAGATGGGCAGTTAGTGGTGTTCATTCTGCTGTAGCGATGTCTGGAGAAGCAGACGAGGGGAGCGCCGGCAATCAGGTCGTGAGCGGGGATGTTTAGGGAACGTTTTTCCCTAGGTTTGGTTAAGACGGCAGCGGCGGTTTCCCCAGCCCGGGGACTCGCTCCTGCGGACCCGAGCCAGCCCCTTGGGCCCGCGCTGGCCAGGGCCTGCCGGAAAGCACCAGCCGCCGGCGGTCGCACCAGTGGAGGAGGAACGGGGGGCTGGAGGCGGTGGGTCACGTCTGGGGAGGAACGGGTGGCCCCAGGGAGGGTGACCGCTGTAAGGGCAGGGCATAGCGGAGAGAGCGAAACGCCTCTTCGAGCACCTGCATTTGGTCTGGAGCAGGGCCAGGACTGTGGCTGTTGGTGGTGCCAACAGACGTGGTGGTGGCACCCAAACACGGCTGTTGGGAGCACCTGCAGAGACCATCGTTGGGACACCAGCTCATAAAATAGCGTATGGATTTCTGCCTTCTCTGCGAGGGGAAGCATTGCTGTACGGTCATCAGCTCAGCTATTGACAGCAGAGTAATTATGGAAAAAAAAACACCTATCCACAAGCTGAATAAAAATGTAGCTGATTAGCCCACACTGTGCACAATGGGGCTATGTGTTCCCGAGCTACCTACAGCAGTGCTGGTGCTGCCAGTCGCCCAGCCACCTCCGCTACACACATGTGGCAACCACCTCACTTTCACTTTCACATCAGATAGGATTTTGCATCCTTTCAAATTTATACCTCATTTCAGTTTAAATCCCTATCAGAAAAATTTCATACAAAATCTCTGAGTGTAGGGGTTGCGATTTCTGATTTGAATCTGTCCAGGATAATTTTATTTGTTGTCTATTACCTTCCATACCTCCATTACCTCTCCAAACCAGTCTTATCTCCACAATACTTAGCAGAGAGGTGGAGCTTTTCTCTTGTTTACAGTGTTTGCTTTCCATTTACAGATATTAATACAGCTTTCTAGTGCATACTTAGTGACCTTAAATCAGAAAGGAGGCGGATGTATTCCCATTTCTCCCCAAAGGAAACTCTACAGTTTATATACACATACATGCAACCATGTATTGCTAATGTCGCAACAGCAAAATTCAAACTGACTAAATCCTAAACTAAAACATCTCCTCGAAACGTCCACATTTTTACCAGTGTCCCAGCACTGGTGTCTGTGGAGGCTGCAGCGAATGAGTAAAGGTTTCTAGTCTTTAGTGAAGATAGTCACTATTAGAGCTCTAGAGGAGAGTCATCCCATGGACACAGTGCAAGGATGCAGCTCTCTTTTTCTCTTGTGTGTAGGCTGCAAGGGGTAAGTTAAGAATCTGCTCAGCTTTGCCCAGATCTTGAGTTGAAAACACAGTTTAAGAGTTTGAGAGTTTAAGGCAACTCTTGAACACACTTTGTGAACAATTCCTCTGACAAGCTGTAGTTAAACTCTTGGGAAAGGATGGGAAGCAGCAAATTTTCCTGCTGATAAATGAAAAAGGAAATAAAATACTCCACATATATTAAGAGCACAGAAAACCACCTTAGCACAAATGGCACAAACAGTTTCTTGGTGTGCATAATGCTGTCAGCCACCCATGCCAGCATACAAAACCTGAGACCTTCTGCTTAGAGGCAGTTCTGCTGTCACATATATTCTATTTCCTTCTCTTCTGCTATTACTAAGAGGATATAACTACCTCTTATACATAGAGAAAATGGGAAAGAGGAGTGAAGAGTATTTCTCCCAGACAGTTCAGGAGCAGTTTCAGATCATAAGTGTGGTGGTGGTGCAGGGCTTGCTAATACATCAGCTATATATAACAGGCCAGGTCCTAAGGCTACAGAAGTCACAGCTGGGTCCGCTTTAGCCGTAGACAAAGCAACCACCTGCGCCGAGGCAGCAAACCCATGGCCGTGAGCGAGGGAGATGCGCGGCAGCGATGGAGCATGGCTTTCCCAGCTACCATCCACCTACGCTTCCCAAAGCAACACCACCAACTTCCCGTTGGAGAAACTTCTCGTTTCTCCTCCCATCAGTCAGAGGTGCTGTATTTTCTAGGCAGGGCGGTACAGATGAGTACTAGCAGGGGAGGGGAGTCAAGGCAGAAGCCCAACAGGACCAGGCGGAGAGGTGGCAGGGCCTGGAGCGTGGTCAGTAACGAAGCCGTGAGTCACAGTGGACAGATGGTGTCTGAGGTAACTGTTTTGAAGCTACCACCACGCTACTGCATTTTGCTTTCCCAAGAATTCTCAGGAAATAGTATTCTTAAGCTACTGAGAAGCTTTAGGCCAGTCCTCTGGCCTCTGCATTTCCCCTCCCTGCCTTTAATATGAGCAGAAAATATAGCAACATACCCGGTTGAAAATTTTCATAGCAAAAGAGTTCAATTGATTCAACAGTGTGGCTCAATCCTTAAGAAAAGAGCACGTGGGCATAAAAAGCCTAACTTCAGAAGCACCCTCCAAAGTCATGAGTTAAATTTTAAACATACAGAAGTTTTGCAGGAAATATTCCATGATCACATTTTTGCACACACAAGTTGGACATTTGTATGTGGACTGTCTTGTCTGTGGATCCTATTCATGCTGCTATCTTGCACTTGCTATTTTGTGAGATGTGCCTATATTCCATATATACAAGTCACACAGATTATTACATTTGCATCTGAATTCTGTCCCTGGCCGCCTTATAATTTTTGCCCTCCCCACTTAAATTCCTTCTGAGATTGAGCTATACACATGGCACAGCACAACCACTTGAATAATCAACCTTGCGGTAAGATACTGAAAAATTAGTAATTATTTAATATATCTATCTGTAGCTGATATAATTGTCTTTCCTTCTACATTGCCTTTTCCTGTACAGAAAAATGTGTCAGAGATGATTAGGATGATTCGTACTTTGCTTATGTCCACAATAAGTTAGTGCTTGTCTGTTAAATATTTTAATAGGAAATTGTTTTGAGTCACAACTGAGCTATTCCCCTGTGCAAGACATGTCTGAGAGCACCGTCTGCAATTACAGAGCTACCTCACGTCAGGCAGAAAGAGTCCATGATGTTATATGTCCACCCCAACTCGCACAGAAAGGCACTTACCATGCCCATTAGGATATTCTTAATGAGTGGAGATAAGAAGCTCACCAGGGGATCTCAAACCTTCTCTGTAATAAGCTTAGAAGGGAGAAGGGTGTGCGTATCATAGCTGGAGCAAGTTATATATACTCGGTTTCATGAATCTTCTTATGTTATACACTAGAGCAATCTCCTAATCATATTAAATTAGACAATCTTTAAGGTGATTGCTTTACATGTTGCAGCGGTGTGAGCACATAGGCTGGAGGCAGAAAAGATTGTAGCACTTCAGTTAAAATTAACTTCCTGTGTGGTTGGGAGCTTTCCTCGATTAGCTGGGAAGATTTGTATGGGATGGAAACGGTATTAGCGAGTATGCACTGCTATCAGCAGTTTCAGCTGACGCTATGTGTCCTAGGTACCGCAGCCAAAAGATGCCTATAGTTAATGCCGCTTAACAATTTCCAATTCATACCTTTGTTTTCAGCTGCTTATATATTTGTCAAATTTTAACCATTAGAATTGAAATTTTCCATGATGACTGTGTGCCTAAAAATTAAATTTTCCTTAGAAATAAATAGGTTCCAGTCATTTCTGAGAATGAGAGCAGAAGAAATAACTGTAAAACTATTAAACTGACAGGTGCCTTTCATTATGCTACAAAAATCCATGTAAACATAACCAAGTTGCAAGAGTCTGAAACGCATTCATACGCAGGCAACAGAGGTTTAATAAACAAGCCTCAGATGTTCTGTCTGGACTAAACATGCTCTAGGCTAAGGTGAATTTGATTCAGCTCATGACTAGAGATTACTGGGAAGCAACGCTCACGAGAGGAAGAAACGGTTGTTTCCCCACTAGCATCCAGACAGTGCAGCAGAGGTGAGGGGCCAGACCTGAACGCGGAGAGAGAACGGGGAAAAGCTGGAAGGGAGCTAAAGGCTGGGAAGGACATGAGAAAAGCAGAAAGGGATTAGGAGACAGTCTCAAAACTTTGTGTTCTTACACTCGTGGCTGCTTTTTCCTCTATCTTACAATACATCAAGGAAACCCACACATTATCTAATAAAATTCACTGGCTAAATAAATCTCATTCTCTGTCGGTAACTTCGCCATACAAAGCCTAATGGTCTACTACTATGCTGCCAGTTAACGTGGGCTCAAATCAAAGCCTGGACGATGCGTTCAAAGGTATCAGTCTTCTCTAGGACCCCTTAGAGTCTCTAATGACCAGCCTGAGCTGTGCTATAGGGGAAGAAAAAGAAACCCAAAAAGAGATTATTAAAGATTGTATCACAAGCCTCCCAAGAAGACAGCAGAATTAAAGCAGCACCAGGAACCTTAACCCAAGTATTTCCCAGCTTTTGGCTACTTGACTTTGCAACTTCGCTCTTCTTTGAATTTTCTCTTTCGGCCTGTAAGAGACTTTAGAAGCCATTTGTTGAGGAACACACATCAAAATTTAGTACTTTCCACTACCATGCAGTAAACATAATTATCTGCGGTCTTGTAGGACAGGAGTTGCACAGTCTTCGTCGACTTTGTTGTTCCTGTTCTTGTAACTGTTTGGTAGAGACATCGTTCATTACAATAAAACTAATGACTTCTCATCTGCATTTGATATACAAATCTATAAAATGCCTCTTAAAATGACCAGGTGACAAACTCATCTCTAAAGTTACAAAACCATAATGCCTAGGATAGAAAACCTGCAACAGACATTTCTTTTCTGGAGAAATATTTAAAATGTGTCACCTAAAGCCTCAGAAATTTATTGGGTGAGAAATATGTTGAGAGTTGACAGGCACAATAAATTTAGTGCCAGATTCATGACAGTTACCCCATCATAGTTTCCCCTCATAAATACTTGGGGAAAGGATTTCTCTCACAGGCCCTCTGGTACATTCATCAAAGTGCCTTTTGGAATGTGACTTAGTGAATAATTACATCCCGACATGGACAGCAGAACATATTTATTTAAGGAGCTTTGTAACTTCACTTTTATGTCATCTGAATGACAGTGCCAGAAGCTGGGAAACAAAGAAATAATGTGATTAGCATGCAGAGATTGTGACTGTTTTGTACCATAAAACGCTGAGGAACAGTGGTTTGATGTTTGATTTCACCTATTGATCTAGAATTCACAGCTCCAGAACCCACGTTCTGAATCTCACCTGTCGTGATGCAGAGTGGTGCTTAGGTGCCATCACACTAAAAATACTGAATTAATAATAATCAATAATCCAGTCAGGTGTTTCTTCCTGGATGCCTTGCTATCAGCATGAATTTAACAGAATCTGAACTGAACTACCAGAATGTCATCCCGACTCTGTTGAAGTCAGTAGAAAAACTCTCAGCATTTTTCCCATGATGTCACCTCTTAAACTTTCTCCACACCCTCCTTCTCTATTCCCATGGTCAATATCACCAACCTGTCCATGACTCAAATCTATAAAATGGGTCTTATCCACAGCTCCCTCCTCCCTTACTTAGGCCATGTCCAAACATTGTGATCCTTTGTTTCCCATTTTAAAGACCAACTTTTTTTACTCTGCGCAGGCACTTTCCTCTGAGCGTCACTACTACATATTCATTCCCGGCCTCCCCCATCCTCACATCCTCTTTCTCTCGTCCATGCAAGGCAATGCCTTGGAGGCCATGGCAGTTCTCTACAATCACTTTGTCGTGCTCAGGAGTCACTCAGAGAAGTCTCCTTCCAGCCCTGTCTGTTTTACACAGCAGCTTCACTGGACCGAGCATCCTGCTGCTTCCTTCTCGCCTTCCCTGCCTCATGCCCCCGACTCCTGGAGACACCAGCGCTCAGAGAGGCATGGGGGTAAGGGCGAGGACAGTACTGGGGTGGAGGGGATGGAGGATAGTCCTCGGGGCTGTGCAGTCGTGGTGATGCTGAGGTTGAAGAGCACGATGGGTGCTGGGGTGGCAATGGGCATGGATGGGAGGGGTGGTGGGTAGGGATGAGACTCAGCTGGAGGAGCTGCAGGGGAAGGAAGCCACCATGGGCCAGGCAGAGCCTGTGGCAGGTGATTTTCTCTCCCTGTCTGATTCCCAAAGAAGAAGGAGCAGCAGCGGGGCTGCAGGGCTGTGGGTACGTAGCCTGTGTCACTGCTCCTGTCCTTTCCAGGGAGTGAGGGGAGGCCAGGAGAGACCGAAGCCACTGAGCCCATTGCTGTGCGTGGTCTGAACCGTCGCTGCCTGCCTGCCTGCCTGCCTGCCTGCGAGGTAGGCTTGCTGGGCTGCTCCGACAGATCTGCAGACCACCCCACGCAATGCAAGAACTTGGTCCAGCTGGCTCCCCTGAGAACTTCTCAAAAAGCACATTTCTTCACACATTCCTCATACCCACTACCTCCAGATCAGGTTTCTGGCACTGGCCTGCGAGGCTGCCCCTTCCTACTTACATCTTGTCATATGGCAGCCACATGTCGAATTTTTCTCCGTCGGCCGTGTCAGACCTAATATCCTACTCACCTATTTGTCTCTCAGAGATACGCTGCCTACACTCCCTGCTCGTGACATCTCCTTCATATGCTGCTTCTCAAGAATCACAACCTGATTATCTTTTGGATTCCTTCCCCAAAACGCCATCCCCCCCCGGACACAGAGGACAACTGATTAGGTATTCCACCTCCCCAAAGAGAGGGTTAGCACAGGAATGTGGAGTCTGGAATTAAAGTGGTATATAGGGTGAGAACAAAAGGTCACAGATAGGTTGTGGGGGAGAAGAGGAAGTTAGCGTGCTCAATAGCAATTAAAATTATAACTCATACAACTTCGCCCGGCCTCTCACTGATCCCTTTGCTCTATAATGTATCCCTTTCCCCATCGTGTGACTGTTTTCCTTCACACTGCACTCTTCAAAGCAGGTATGGTCTTTTTCCCAGTTTGGAAAGTTACATGTTTATAAATAATAAATAGAATAACAATAAATCAGGACTACTGCACTTACCAGCAAAGAGCCAATATGCACTAGGTCTCTTAGAAGTCAAAGGGCCTGTTATCTGCTACTGTTTATGCCAATTTATTTACTCTGGATAAAATGAAGTTGCTCCTGATTCGTATCACCAAGAAACTCAGTTGCTAAAATGGAAAAGCTTGATAAGTTACAAAGAAGATAGAAATATTTCTAAATAATAAATACATATCCTAACAGATTTACAGAAAAATTATTATAAGCAGGAAATGCAGATATTTCTAGAGAAGTGACAACATTACTCTTTAATTAGAACGTAATCACTTGGTAAGGAAATGGCTTGCTTTTGGCCACTTCCATATTTTCTTCTTCAGCTTTCAATTACAGTTACGTGGATGCTGTTTTATAAAGCATAAATACTAGTTCAAACCTTCCCAGAGTCCTTCAGAGAACTACAATGATGTTTCACAATAAACGGAAGAATGATACCCATCTTCACTGCGTAGCAGCAAGGGGCTTAGCAGACTGCTGGAAGACGGGCATAAAATATTTAGGCTGGTTAGTATTAGGAAAGTCAAAGAGAATATTATGAGATGAAGCATCCAAACAGAATTGGCAATGATAGTCTTATAATGGACAGGTATTTATAGGCTGTTTCTCCCACTGGACTTGATGCTCCCGTCTTACCCAGGCAAACCTCCCGCTGAACCTTTCAAAGGGCACGTTGCCCATCCAGACGTGAGCCGGGGCTTGGGGACTGAACGCGGTACCAGACCTTCTGTCCATTCACGTAATACTTGTATTAACTGGTGTATTGCCTCCTCCCTCCACACCCTCAGGGGCTCGGGGAGCTTTCAGCCCCGGGCAGGTGCTGGGCCGGTGAAGACAGTCAGTCTGCTGGTGCCACGGTCCCATGGTGCCTGCAGAGGAGGGGAAGCTCTAACACTCCCACCTGCTTTTGGTCACCTGGTGATCAGCGGTGAACCGCTGGGGGACCGATAACACCACAGCAGTAGGAAGGCAAGAAACGATGCCTCTGTTCAGGCACCACAGACCTGCAGTTACACTGTGCCGCCCTGCAAGCCTCGACTGGAGCAGAGCGCCAGGCCTGGTCTAGCTCTGCACCTACCTGCCGTTTTGGACCCTGACAACAGGGGAAAGAAAACCCACCTTCCTTACAGGTATGTGAAGGCCAAGTCTCAGGCAACACCGGCACGTTCTGCCTGCGCGTGGAATTGCAAGGGGCTGCGGCTGGCTGCCCCGCGCGGAGCCCTCCTCCGCCCACCGCCGGCCTCCCAGGACGGGACTCCCGGGCTGCCCCGGGAACTCGGCGACCTGCGCGGAGACGTCGCATCCACCAGAGCAGAGCAGGACTCAAATCAGTACAAACCGTTTACCTGGATAATAGTAACGTCCACATAACATACAGTTAACACTGTTAACAAGGGATATGAGCATGCATGGTTCAGGCCAGTAACATACGCCAGGAAGAGCAGGCTATGCTGTAGTTGAAAACACGAGCTGTTTTACATCTAGGACTGGCCATTATACAGAGCTGGTGCAATTTGTTTTATTTTTGTTCCAACAACGGGGCTCTAAATGAACAAGCGAAAGACAATTCCATTTTGTTTTCATTTCCCAAAGTTAATAAAGTGAGAAAGAATACACAGATTAAAACAAGGAATTCACTTCTCAGCAAATGTGTAGTTCACGATAATTGTAATTCAATAATGGCTTCGTAACAAAGGTCAATGGACCAAATGCTCTTGGTGCAGCTTCCCTGACACCAGTACAGGGGATAATTCGGCTCTGTGTACCCGATCCTTTACGGCACAAAGCAATGGAAGGAAATACGTTCATGCAAGTCTGCTGAGTGTGTAACTCCGTTAATTTTGACTGCCACCTGTGAGACCAGCGAGATGCTGTAATTAAGTTCTCTAGACAGAATTTCAGTCTTACAAACACTATTTACAGACTATTAATGAAAAACTGGAAGATTAAGTGTTACTTAAACTGTATACACATCTCATGTAAACCTGTATCAGTGAAGCATACCAATACAAAGCAGATGTAAAATCTGAACATCAGGAATATGTTACGTACCCATTCCTTTATTTCATTGAATTATGAACTCATTCTCCCTCTCGCACAGGCGCACACACACACACACACACACACACACACACACACACACACACACGATAATGAACCTACTGGTTCTTACTGATCCTGGGAATCCCTGAAGGGCCGGGCGGAGGTCCAAATAGCTGTCTCATCAGTAGATCACTCTGCCATATGTTTGCCTTTTCTACACTGACATTTGCCAGGAAATCTATCACCGTCAATGCAGCACCATCATGTGACATGATAATAAAAACGTTTATGTGCAGTCGCTCACAGCCGTTTGCAGAGAGGGCAGTATTAACAGGAGCACAGGTATTGCTGCACCCTCTCTTTTCACTACCTCGGTTTTTTGGCCACAGCTTAGATGCTCTCAGCGTCTCTCTTCTGTCGGTACCTCCTCCGGTCTGCACGAAGGACAAACGCTCCATTTCTTTCTTGCCTTTTTAGGGAAGTCCCCCTACAAGCTCCTTTATTTGGCAGAAAAAGTGATTTGTAAAGCACTAAGTGCTTGTGCTTTAAGCCCTAAAAACTAAGGGCTTTGAGCCCCCAAACACTCGTCTCCCGGCTCGGGGAACGCAGGGGGCTGCTAGGCGTTTCGGAGGCTGCTGCCCCCGACGCAGCGCGCTCGGCTCGGGCTCTGCCACGGAAGGGGCAGTGGTGCTGGGAGCTGCTGCTGCAGTAACGGGCAGGAGCCAAACCAGCACGTGTCTAGGTGTTAGACAACTACTGCTACAACTGGGAGGAATCTGAGTTATGCTGGGTTGCTCCAGCAGCCCAGAGCTTTATTGTTATCCTCTATCCGTATGCTGACTGAATCACACTACTGCCCCACATAAAAAACCTCAAAAATAAATGACTGGATAAAATGAATAGAGTGGTAGAGACACCTCCATATGTAAAATCCTATAGAGGCAAACTGAAGTTCTTACTTGAGAAGACTGAAGGTGTTATCTCTCAACATTGTGTCACCATATTATCCAAATGCGCCTGTGCAATGTCAGTAGGCCGAAGCTCTACTGCATTCAGCGGAGTCTTCCCTTTTGGGGCTAAAAGCTCTGCTGGGGGTGAATTTGCTTTAAAAATGTTAATTTGTTTAAGGTTGGTTACTCTGATTTCTTTATCTAGAAGAAGGTGTCAATATGGTGACAAAATTGTGGTTTCACTTCTAATCTGTAACATCTACAGAAATCACAGAACTGCGTTCTATGTTATTGCCCACACGTGTATGCACTTTTGACACGCGGCTCTTGCTGTTTAGCTAGAGAGCTTTTTTTTCCTAAGTTTTGGTGGGTTTTGCTCTAGAAGACAGGGAGGCCCATTTGGGGGCTCCTGTACTGTTTAAAAGGATCCTGCTGGGCTGCTTCAGTGTAAAAGTAAAAACAGATGACACTATGAGGAAAGGGCTTCTCACTTGCTTGCCAAAACCTCTACGATTCCAAAATTCATCTATACATTTTTTTCTTATTCTCTTTTGTGATTGCCTATAACTTAAAAATGCTTTTAACCTGGCCTCCAAAGCAGACTTTCCAAAAACCCTTGCTCTCCCGTGTACTTCTAATCCTCTTACTTCTCAGTGTAGAAGGAAAATTCTCTAAAATTAGCCTGTTTGCAGAAATGCATGTACTATAACCCGTCTTGCACAGTTTTAGCACTGTAAAAATACTAATAAGAACAACTGGGTATTTTAAAGCATTTGATAGGCCAGACTGTCCTTTCAGCTGTTATCTCAGCTATTTCATCAGGGTTGAGCACAGTAACGTGAGTAAACGTTTGCCCGGTGTTTGGTTCTCTATGAAATAATGGAGTCCGTTTGCAGCTTTGTACCGACGATCCCAAGCCAGCCATGTTTCTTTATGAACGTTGCTTGTACGGCCAATTTCTATTACAAACTTAAAAATTATTTTCAGTTTGGATCACTAGACCTTTTAGAATATTTCCTAGGACAACAGGGAAGCAAAGCAGTCAGAATGCCTTATTTGTATACCCTTTTCTCATTCTGCATTAAAATGACCACCAGAGTGCCTAAGTAACCTAAAACGTCAAGGCAGACTGCCACGCTCCCTGGGATGAGCAATACAAAGCTAAGTGTGTGCACGGTGCTTGCAAATGTTACAGCGGAGCGCACAGAAGAATCAGAAACCTTCTTCGTTCCGCATGTGCCTAGCACCCAGCCCCGTGGAGCCTATATCTGGGACAAACATTTGTTGCAGAAACTTGAAACATCCAGGTTATGAAAAAAGACTGCATCTGAAAAAACTGATGGGCAATGCAGGTCCGCTATGATAGCAAAGGTTATCGCAATGCTAATTTCATTCATAATCAACAGTAAACAACGTAAAATATATTTGATTTGTTTGGGCGTATGAGGGAATCTAATTTGTATAAATGTGGCTGTGTATTTTAAGTAATCTGAAGTCATATTCTATTTACTACAGAAAAATGATGCTGTTACTGTAGGCCAACAAAGAGTCAGACTTTTTTTTTTTTATTATAGGAAGGAGGTTTCTGAGATGGATCTTCTGCCTCTTAAACATCATTGAATGGGATAGGTCAATGGTAACTGGGGGGCCCTTTGTGTAAGATAAAGGTTGTAAACCACATACTTTTTGTTTATTTTATTTTATTTCATTTTTTGAGTGGGAGGGAAGAAACTCAAAGGCCAAACAGCCCCGAAATTCCAAAGGTACGTCTAGGATTGGTGTGAGCAGTGATTTGTCTAAGAAAAAGAAACATGTTCAAAGAAGAAGAGGCAAAACATGGACAAGAGACAGCTTAAAATAAGAAGAGGCAGAACATGAAAACTCACAGAAAAGGAATTCTGAACAAGCAGTTACATATAGAGGCTGGGCTTTTGGGTGTGGTGCTGGGTGAAAGAGCTTTAGGCCAAGATTATCTGATTCCTTTAATAAAAAAATCTGGGACTATGGGACTCTGTATATTCTTTCAAGCAAAGAGAAGTGTGTGAACTGAACTAGTCCACGAGTGTTCAGCACTAGCTGTTTGGGTTGACAGGAGCTGGAATATTTCTGTATGAAAATTAACTGAAAGAAACATTAGCGGACAGAACCGTAAAATACTACAAAACAAGGACTTCTAAATTAGGCTTCAGCATAAACCAAAAGGTTTGGCAATTTCTTCCACGAAAAACGTGCGGTTCACTAGAAGTGAACTGAAGTTAACATCCCAACCCCTGCAAGAAGCTTGTCAGACTGTCAATCGCACTGAAAACTTTTGTACGAGGTCTTGTGCACTTGGCCACCAGCTACACTCTGCTTCGATTAACGCAGAGGAAGCTGCTGTTATAAAAGGATAGGGAGGCTGTGTTAAGTCGTCATCTACTACACATGCGTATTATGTAGCTGGTGGAGATACTCTGAACACAATCAAAAACTTGAAGTCAGTAGGAATCTTTCCATCGACTAATGAACTTTGCATGAGGACCCTTTTATAGCATAATTTAATCCAATATTGATTGTGCTGTTTGTAACTGTGTACCATGCTAGACCACCAGACTGACTAGCTGACCAGCTTCAAAGAATTCATATGCCTCTAGACACATTGACTTTAGTGTGCTGGCTTATCATCGATTTGGGGAGAAAATAACAACACAGTTGTATGAGCTGCAGTTTTTGTGAGAACTATTCTTTTATTTTTGAGCTTGAGTTCTATTGCCAGAAGACAAACCCGGGACTCTTTAGGATTATGCCTGGTGGACCCTAAATGACTCTCAGAAGCTTTGGAGGCTGCAGCTACTGCTGATGCCCCAGAGCAGAACTTGTTTCCTTTTCAGAAACAGGGAGCAGTTTGAAAACTGATGTTCCTGACAGCTACCCCATTCTGCAACCTAATGGGAAAAGCCATTGGGTCAAATCCTGTTTTAAATGAATATAGCCTGCCCTGAGATGAGAAACTGGCAGTGTATCGCTAGCTATACCAGTGCACCCAAAAGCGCTGCAAATATTAGTAAAAGAAAATATCAGTCAGGAAGCTTCTGCAAGACAGACCAGCACAGGGATGGTGGTTGCAACATTCTGCTGGTCAGATATTGATGCAGTTAGTGGTTCTGAAGCTGCCGGCGCATGCTGATGCTCCTGCCTCGGTGTACTTGCCAGATGAACTTGTTCAGCGGGACTTTCTCTTATCCCTGCTAAACTTGCCCCAGGATCACCAGCGTTAGCCAAAGGTGCACCTCCTGCACGCCTGCTGGGCAGAGCCGGGGACGTGCTGCTGGGACGTGCTGCTGGGACGTGCTGCTGGATCCGCCCACTGTTGGCCCGAAGCAATCCCAAAGTCCTGTCACTGCTATACTCATGTACGGAGGCAAGTTAGATCACGTATTTCTTTCCAGAGAGCCATTCAGCTCTCACAGAAATGCCAGAGAGAGAGGCTACACGAAGACCATCTCGACTACCATTGCTGTAGCCCTGCCCTCAGCCTCTGACCTTTCGCACCAGGAGAACTTTCCAAGCTCTGTTCTGATTATTAATAGAAATCTGTATTTTCTTGAAGTACTGAACAACTCCAGCAGAGGTCTCTGCCTACTAATAATTAAAGTTTGGCTGCACTGCTTAGGCACGGCAGGGCTCAAAAATCCTTATAAATCATTGTTACGCTTTGTCCCTTGATGGGGTTAAGAAACAAAAATCAAGATTTCATGAACGTGAGTGCCTATCTTTTAAAATCATCATCTGTTTCACAGAGTGATAATGCCCATGTCTTACATACACAGAGATTCTCAAGAAAGGTTTCCTTATGTAAGATATTTAAAATATATCTGCTGAGGTTTGCACAGCAGATGTAGCCTAGCTATGAAAACCAACATGTTTCAAAGAATGTCAGAATTAAGAGCTCCTCTCTGTTAGATATATCAGAGAATGATTAAACTGTAAATATCACACTTCTGGATGCAGAACAGAGAAGTTCATTTCAAGGGAAGAAAATAAACTGCTCCTTTCTTCTCAAAGTGTATTGCGATCCCTTACTTGAGATCTAACTGCAATCAAGGGCAACTGCTTCAAGAGACATTTAGCTTTTGGGCTGCAATCTCTTTGCTTCTCATCTGGCTCTAATACAAGCTTACTGTCTGATTGTGAGAAAATGATTTATTTTTATGCCTACATTTCCCTGTCTTTAATTGTATTTCCTGATCTACTTTATTCAGTGTGTGGGATGCACTCATAAAACGCAAGGTGCTAAAAATAAGGATCCGACATTTCTTTCTTTAGGTCTGGTCTCTAATTGCTCTGTGCAGCAGCCCAATTTACCAGAAAACTTTAAGAAGTCTCAAAAAGTGGCTCTTTTGAAGCTCACGCAGTATCACTGGGGTGGGGCACGTTCCCTTCCCGCACCGCAGGAAACAGCTTCACCCTTCCCGTGCCAAGCGTTTGCTGGCTATGTACATTTTGTAATGCCAGAAAAGGCTGTGACGCGAGTCTCTTGCAGCAGAATCCCCATGATTTCCCCAGCTAGTAGTCGAATTGCAACACCTTCGTATGTGTTAACGTTAAGATAATTGTGGTACGGTGACAAACTACAGTAAACGGTTGCTCACCTTGAATGCTTCTCAATAAACATTTCCTGGCACAGTCTTTAAACTGTGATGTGAGAGGTGCACACTCCCTTCATGTCCAGCTTGCCAAAAATCACGGTTCCATATTTCAAGTTGCAACAGGGCCAGTGACCAATCCAGCACATCTGTGTCACCACCACCAGCGGCTGAAAAACGAATGCCGCTGGACAAATACTATGCAGAGCATGTGCAAGGCCTGACCCTACTGATCTCAGTGGGGCGACTTACAGCAGTAGGTTTTGTGGGGAATGCTTGAAGAATCACAGTCCAATTTCTTAATAGCTATTACTCAGATTGTAAAATCTAGCATCATTAGATAACAATTTTACACGCATTTTGACACACAAAAAGGAATCACATTCCTACACTACGAGTGGGGGCATTTGGATAGTATTGGAAGCTGATTGTATAGTAGCCAGAGAGCAATACTAAAAATGGATTCAACCTTAAAACACCACAAACAACAGTTGCAAAATGAGAAAGAGGGCTATGCTATTTCTAGCATGTAGCACAAGAGGTAATAACTTACTGCCAGCTACACCAGGCTAACCATAGTTAGGAGTTCACACTCCTACAACACCATACCGGAGTTCAGGTGGCATCCCATGGATGCGACTGCAGGTCAGACTCCAACAGCGCTGCAATTCTTTGTTCAACTTTGACTCAATTCTTCCTATTCGTACACATCCAGCAGAAGGTGCAAGTATTAAACTAACAGACTGATAACATGCTCACTTGCTCAGTGTCCTCATCTTAACTACAGCAAGCCCTGTGGGACAGAGCGAAGGAGAGGAACTGCTTGTGGTTCAGCACAAGGAATTTTAATCAAACAGCAAAAAGTTCCACTGTGTCTCAAAACTGAATGTTTTAGTCAAATCAATGCCTGTACCTGTCTTCTGCTTATAATTCACCACCAGACAGAAATCCCTTGGTACTCTAGTAGATGTTCTTGCAGTCCTTTGAAAAACTCACTTGCAACTCAGTAGTTCTTTGATTTACAAACCCGGGGTACAATTTGATTCATGATTCACTCGCTGTTTCCCAGCAATACCTGCATTCCAGCTAAGCTGCTCTTTGTTCTGCTAGCATTGTCTCTGATTTAAGGTGGTACGTTGACTTTCTGGGGAGCTCACCATAATCCAATCTCTCCTGCTATCACGCATTTAAGCTGAAGAAATGCATATAGGGATTGTGATAAGAGGGAGACGAGAGGCACACCTGTTTAACCGCTAGGTATCAGGGTTCATTTCCAGCTCCTACGTTTTCCAGTTAGTTGCTTTCTCTGCACATGGCTGCTGCAAGTGTGGATGACATTGTAGGTAAAATTGCCCCCTCTTTCTACTCTGCCAGGTAATCACTGAAACCCTGAATAGTCCCAAAGAATCTTATAACTGAAAGAGACTCTGGAAGAGGCTGCAAAGGAGTCAGGATTGTCTGGGAAAGATTTATTTTGGAATTGTGGATGTTCAGGATCTCTCAAAATTACCTAAAAGTCATAACAGCATCAGAGACTACTTCTGAAGAGACTATCCTTCCTTTTCGCTACAACTAAGGATACTAATACTCTCCTTTATCCCAAGAATGACAAAGACTGTTTCATTAATACCTCTGAAGATCTGCAGCCACCACACAAGCATCACTGTGATGCTGAACAGTGAGTACAACGACTCACAGTGTCCCTTCTTCTTACTGTATTTTTCTCACTTTTCCATAAGAGTCCTACGTTGTCCCAAAATGTTTCTACAAGCCAAGACCCTGAGATCATGATCATTCAGAAAGTTTACATTTGGAAGAAATCCAAGGAAGGGCAAGGCAAATGAACTTGGGTTACAAGTTCAAAGGCATAGTTACCATGCTTTGCAACTGAAGAAACTCTTAAGTCAAAGTCAGTCTGTTTGATTTAGAGCTCACCAGAATATCACAGATTAAAGGTCTGCCTTGCCCTCAACTACTATAGATTTTAATCCATATGAGAGATAAGGATGCAGAAGAAAAGTCTCAAAGAAAAGATCAACAACAGAGAAAGGAGAGAAAAGCAGAACAAAGAGGGAGGTACAAGAATACAAGCAGCAGCATCCCCCCTTCCCCAAACCCAAGAAAAACGAAACCTCCTAAAACCATCAAGCCTCTAGACACATTGGCCCTGTTTTGTGTCAGAAAATGGCTCAGATGTTCACTCTATATGAAAGCAGCAGAGGGTTTGAGGAATGTGCTGTCTTGGTTAGGTCCTGAGTACAGTTTCTTTCTTTGTGCTCAGAAACTTATGTACTATCAGTAGCTCCAGCTACCTTCAAGGAATGAAAATGGGCAAGAATGAAACCACGAACCCAGCAGAAGGTGACAAATAGTCCAACCAGTAAAAAGGTTTGCAGGTCTTTTTTTTTTTTTGGGGGGGGGGCATGTTTTCTTGTAGAGAAATTCTAGCAGAGCTGCTCAGAACCGTCCTACCACACATCTTCCTCCAACATCTAGCCTTGCTGCTTCACATCTTCTGTACCAAAACATCCCAAACCTGTCCTATCGAGAAAGCTTGCCACTGGCCAGGAAAAAAATGAATTAATTTACCGCTACATATTAACTTCAGCAGAGAGAAGAATCTGGGAATAGGAGAAGACAGAAGTAGAAGTGAAAAATTATACAGGATCCTCACTTTTAAACTTGGAATGTGATCCATAGCTTAAAACTGGGGAGGGGGACAGAAAAAATGTCCAACAACAGAAAAAACATTGCTGAGCAGTGTGGAGAAAGGGACAAGTCATGTAATAATATAACTCTTCCCTCACAGTTTTTGGAGCTCCCCACAGAAGAACTTTCACAGTATTTCAATACTTGCAAGGAAAGATAACTTATATGTATTCCATCAGTCAGAGACTCAGCATAATCTTACTATCACTTAGCTGTTTTACAGAACTGAGTGCAATTAATTCAGCTACCTGCAGGTGTGAATTCAAGGCTTTCAACAGATCAGATAGTATCATTCCAACAGCCACTGACGATTTCACGCATGATGAAGTTGCACAGAGAGTATTAATTTTTAAAAATATACTTCTGCTATATAGATAGAGCTACTCAAAGTTAGCACTTTGAAAATGACAGTCACCTTTTTGGGGCAAAAGGCTATAAGGAAGCATATAGGAAGACATGATTTGATCGTGCGAGTAATCTTTCCTCCTATCACTGTCTGCATAGCAAGGATCATAACAGTTCTTGAGTAAGGATCTCTGGCATCAAGAAGTGTTTGCAACAGTAGGCCTGTTTGTCACACTGTAAACAACAGACCAAAACCAAACATTAACAGCACTTAAAATTATAACGTACTGTATTTTGGGGTGGATGGATGGGGGAATATAATGCCGAATGTCTGAGCGTTCCCAAACTATGTTTACTGTAATATGCCAATGACACTAACTCCTGTACACTTAGGTCCTTTTTCTCACTTTTCCAATTCCTGCTTAGCATTAGTAAGAGTTCTCAGGATTGAGAATAAAAACACATTTGTTTTTTCCTTTGTTTAATCAAATTATATTTCTTAAGTTTTGCCTTGGTGCAGAGAGGCCACATAGCTGCTAAGGAGAAAGAAGGACCCAGTGCAAGGACTCTGGCTTGGCAAAGTAGGACAGAAAAGTCAATCGTTTTGTTATTTAAGAAAAATAAAAAGCACAACCAGCCCAACTACAACATGTGCATTTTGACAGGTTTTGAGCCATGCAATCTGCATCTAAAATAACCCCGGGTGCATGCCCTTGGACCCTAACCTTAGGGGTCAAGTCCCTAAGACGAAGGAGGCTGGTTGAGTCTCACACCAGGATGGATGCTGGGTCATGCATCTGGATCCAGAAATTTGGAATAGCATCCAGTTTAGACATAGCTTCTATAAAGCACATACCTGTCTTGAATATCCAACTACCTGTAGTTATTTCTTCTATACAGTAACCTTCTCCAGTTAAAACAGCAGCACATAATTATTTCGGACAAGTAGAAGAAGAACAAATAAAACATTCAATTCTACTTGTGACCCAGTCTCAGCCCTGTGACTTTAGAGAGCGCGGAAGGCCAAAACACTAGGGAGCTTTCTCATTCCAATGTATGTTTTACTTGAAGGTATTTTCTGTACACAGAATTAAACATTTTTATCTTTATTTGAAATGCCCTGAGACTCTCCTTTGATGTTAAGTCAGGAAAAGGATACACTCCTCACTCGTCACAGCATTTGTGTGATTTGGGGTATTTTCAAAGGCATTGTATTAGTTTTCTACTTGCATCCACATTAAAGTCTTTTTTGCACAGGATAAATACATTTAGATAAGCACTGTGATTCTTTCACTATGAAGATATAAACTGTAAACACAAAAGGAAATATCTGAGATCAGAAAGATATTTTCTCCCCTTCTACAAAAGCGACACCTCTTCATGAGGTATTCTGTATTTCAGGAGCAGGGTGCCAAGCAGGGTGATATTTCTGGTTAAATTATGTCCTGCAGAGATTTCTGGGATAGATTGTGCTCACTTTAGTTTGCAGGATTCTTTGTGGTATTTACATTAGACAGTGCAAAAGTTGTTGATGTAATGTCACGATGGTGGTCTTCTACCCTTATCCAACGTGTAATTAATGTGATGAAAAACACAGCTTTTCAAAGAAACTTTGGCATGCTCTTATGGAAGGCTATGCAGACTTCTCGAGTTTGCAGTACGTATCTGGATGCAAATACGCATGCTTGATTTCCCCTGAGTGCTTTGTGAACAGTTATTATTACTGACCTGGAAATTATTCTGCTTTCCTTGTTTGACTATTGTTTTTGTCTGGGTTATATGCATCCCTGAAACCAGATGTGCAGCACCAATCTATTTCCACTGCTTAATAATTATCATGTGCATCTACTATCTTGAAGCTGTTCAGTTTGAAGTAGTAAGATTCGTTTGCGCTGTACATCTCATGATCTTAGTTTCTTACAGTGACCAACAGACCTCACAGTACAATATAGTGTACTGTAAGAGATCTATGTTCACCTAGGCATCACCAGGCATATTACTGCTACGAACATCTTGAAACAAGAGGAAAAAAAATTTAGGTTTTTACTCATCTGTAAGTATACCTGCATAGATTTTACAGAGGCATCTACCATACGGCAAAAGCAGAACCACCTCCAACCATTCGCGATGACTCGCCTGATCTGGCCACTTCTAATTCCATCCAGAAGAGTGCAGCAATATACACACATACTCAACATTTCCTTGCAGAACACTCAACTCAGAAAATGACCAACAAAATCACCCGCTGCCTGCAGTAACAGCCTGACATGTAAAACAAAATAAATGCCAGTTTAACAACAATTGATTTCCTTCAATCACAGAGAAGGGTAACAGAAAGGGTATAGGAGCTGACATGAAACATTAGCTTTTGCTCTCTAATTTTGAGAAGAATGTAATTTACTTTTTATTGCAGTTTTGCTTTAAACAGAGAGAGTGGTGATTTGGAAGTGAACGCTTATGAAGATTAAAAAAAGGAACTAAAGACGGGAAAAAAGTGTCATCCAAAAACTGCCTTTGCAATCATCTTCCATATGCACACAAAAGGATGGTCTAGCACTGGATTCTCACGTAGGCTGAGCTCTCCTAGCACACACTCCAGCCTTTATTAGCTCAGTTACCCTCACAATTCACTTACCAGGTAGGAAACTACTCTTCTGACTGAGACTTAAAGCGTCTTTGCAGATCTGGGCTGAATCGCAAAAAATCAAACAGAAAGTTTGAGTTGCAGCTGGAGCTTTCGTGCAGGTGCCCGGACCCCAAGCCACCCCAGCTACCTGTGGATCGCCCTGCCCCTGCTAGCTGGGAAGGATGCGTGGTCAGGGCACGCATCGGGGCACGTCACCTCTGCTAACGGCACTGGCAGGAGAGCAGAGCGAGCACTGCAACGCTCAGCGCGGCGTGAGAGCAGCCACTGTTTATATAGCCGAGCTGCACGCCCAGAGCGGGCAGAAAGCCCCATTTTTTCACCACAAGGACTGTTGCAAAGATGTGGGTGAGAGATTGAGACTGCTTTCTGACTGTCCCCTTGCAATAATCATTTTTGTTATATCATGACAGAGCACAGGAAAAAGGAGGGAAAGTAGCCTCATTCCCAAATGCAACAGGGAAAAAAGCAGGAGCAGAGAGAGTAAATTGGAGAAGACAACTTTTTCCTTTCATCTTCAGCATCCAGATCTGACTCCGTTCCTGCTTCATCTCTTGCCATATCATCACCCGCTCCCGTTCATGCCCCACATACAGGTTCTCCTCCACTCAGTTACTACTGTTTTCTTCAAAGCCTCCCTCCCCTTGTGCCACCAATAACAGTCACGAAGGACTCCCTCATAAAAGATCCCCTCTCTGAACGCTGACAACAGCGCTGAAGTCCCAAATCTCGCCCTCAGCAGCACCTCTGTGCTCCACGCGCTCCTTCGCCCTTCTGCTGGGGCACACCGGTGAGCGGTGGCAGCTCTGCACAGCCGCTTTCTGAGGGAGACAAGTGCTCGTTCTGCAGATATTCAGAAGCACTGCACTAACGCGTATACGGCAGTACCAGGCAAGCTGGTAGTTTGGAGCGGGCTTTATCCAGGCTGCTGCAGCCTGAGACGCCTGCTCGTACCTCTCACTTGCACAGGGCCTCTCGGCGCTCAGGAATCCAGCGCAAGGTTGATATCATCCCACACAGAGGTGCAGACGACTGCTTCCCGGAGCAGCAATAACGCGTCTCCTCTCCAGTAAGTTACGCTGTTTTCCTGGCATCTCCTCTGCACTCGCTCCGACTGCTCCCGATTCTCTCGCATCTCTCCAGGCCGTACGCTCACGCGTTTTGCTCTTTGAGAATTTTTGGCTGGTGACTGTTTGAACGTGATAAGATATAACTGCCCGGGTTTCGAATGGGCCTAAACTGGCAGAGCTCACTCAGTTACTGGTTAACATCCGCGCAGGATCTGCCTCATGCTATCTTACCAGCAGAGGATCACAAAACACTTTTCACAGTACTGTTGCTACAGTGGTCATGTAGCTTCAAACTAGCAGAAATTATTAAAACTTTCTTGCCCTTTCAAAATGCTGTATTTTGACCTGCTTCAGTAAGCTGGCAATTGCAAACCGGTACGAGCTGCCGACACGAGCCTACGTACTCACACGTGTCCACCACCTACCAGTCCTGATGCCAGTATTATGTGCCGTTTTACTGAATTCATGGCAAATGCTCCCAACTCATATTACCATAAATGAGAGTTGAATGAAGTTTAACATGAATAGGCAGCCCTACGCACATGCAGTTGTACTACGTATTGATCTGTGTGTGCACATTATCTATGCAGAGTGCATAAATATGCTGTCATTCCTATAAAACAGCAAATTCAGATAAGACTGAACTATGTTTCCGGAGGAGGGCTTGTATAATGACTATAATTAAAAACTAGTAATTTTGGAATTAAAATGAGAAGTTGGATTTACATCTTTTGTCTAGTCAGTTTTCCTGCAGTCTAAGCTGCTCAGTACAGACCTTAGCAATAATATATTACTTGAGACTCAATGATCCTGTTTTTTTAAAATTAGGAATCGAATACTGACCCATTCCAGTTTATTACTGTGACTGAATGAATTTGTTAGGACTAGCGGTTTCTGAATCTTGTATGGGTACAAAGAGGAGGTGAAAAAAACGAGAATGTTTCAATTCATGCTCCACAGTTACCTTACTGGTAGCAGGTATTATGGCTGTAGACTTGAAGGAGAAGGGCAGGCTGGGCTCCTGGACTGAAGAGAGGAGAAGTGCTGGTCTACGGTAGGAGTTTGCAGACAGGGAACAAGCAGGAAGCGTGTCACACCTCTTAAGGAGGTTATGATATAACTCACAGCCTACCAAGGTCAACAAGGAAGCTTCAAAAGTAGTGAACTCATTTCACTCATACCATCATACGACAGGAATGGCTTGGGCCCCTTCTAGGACATGGTGCCTCTAGGTCCTCCTTTTCAAGCAGCACATCAACATGCAACGGCTTACCCACAGAGGTAACCAAACTCTCCAAGCCAGCTCTGACAGTTTCCTGAACTTGCAGCTCTCAGTTAAGTGTACAGTCTTCAGTGACTGCCTCTAAAGCTACCCAAATTTGTAAACTTTGTAATAGTGGTATAGGTGGGAACTAAGAACAACGGTAATAGGAGGACACATTACAGAAGTCACTACATTGTGTGAGCAGAAACTAAAAAACAAGAAGATTAGTGACTGAAGATTTAAAGGATTGAAGCAAAGGACCAGCTCGCTCTTTAGCAGACATGGCTGGATTGGCCTTAATTTATTGCAAAGAAAAGGTTTAAAAAATTGCAGAAGGTTGCCAATATATGATACTACTTGCAATTTAACCTAATGGGAGTTTTGCTGAAGACTTTGGAAGGCGCAAGTTTGACAAACCCTTGTGCTGCTGCACACAGGAGTTGGAAGCAACTCCTCTGCTTACTAAACACATTCATCTGCAGGCAATAATGGCAGGTAATTCAGTCAGTTTTGCCAGCTTAGGATAGTAATAGCTATAGAAAAACAGTACAAATGGCTGCAGGTGTTTCTGTGAAGCTCTAACCTGCTGCAGAATTAGACGTTCTCAGCCGAGAGGGACTGTCCCTTAGCGACATTACTGTTACTCTTAGCCATTTACAAAACACTCCTGAGACCTGAAGGGTGCTCACCGGGAACCGAGCTGATAAGGTTGAGCTTAACAGGGTGATGTTTCAACAGCACATTTGCAAGTTAGCAGCTTCGCTAGTGCAAAAAGTGCCAAAGAGAGATGGGGTGGGGTGGGGGCAAGGGGAAATTAAAAGCCAGTCTACCATCAGAGACGTGCTGAAGTTACAGAGAAATCTCACTAAGCAGCAGACTGCTAAAAGAGAGACAGGTTTTTCAAAGTTTTTCAAGTAATTCGAAGCTGAATTGATCACACTGTATATACTTAATCCAACTTTCAGCCTTACCTTTTTATATACTGTCTTGCCCTCTGCTCCCCACAAATGGGAGAACCTGCAATAAATGCTGCTCTGAGCCAAACCTGTAGCTTGGCTTCCTCTGCAGAAACCCTTTGATCCAGCCTAGCCTTCCTCCTCTTATTGCATTGTTGTCTCCATCCCAATTCAGATTCAAACGCGCATTTCAGTTTTGAAATGAATACTCACTTGCAGGCTGAATGGGATCCTTATGGGCTGCACCTCCAGCTCGAAAGGTGTTTTTAGTTTAGCTGCATTGCTCAAACCTATGCCTACTCATTAGCCAGAAGCTGCCTATGAACCCTTTTCAAGGCGGGCCTGGCACCCCATTTAAATCCCTGGTCTAAGCTCAGCTTGGTTAGCTGTTTTTCAGGCTTCCCTATTCAGTGCGTGGCATCAGACAGGTATTTTCAGAACCGTTTCTCCACTCCACTGGTTTCACAGTGTGTAACTTCACTAAAGATTCATCAGAAACCACTGCCTCTGGTTTTGCCGCAGATCTTTTCACAGTACTTAGAAAACCGGAGCTACAAAACCAGATCCCTTACACTCAGTTCAAGATAGATTTTTGCAAATATTCCTTTAAGCACTGTGACATTCATTGTCCCAGAGCTATATACACTTGCTATCTACAAGTATTCAAAATACCTGTACTCTGAGAAACCTGGTGCTCAAGCGGCCAGACTGGCTACCCCGCAGTGTGCATCTGTGCCTTCTCCTTTGGAGTCACAGAAAGGTGGCAGGAGCTAGTTTTTGAGGCTGCTGTTTTCTAAGGAAAAAAAAAAACAAACAAAAAAAATGGAGCAACATACACGGGCAGCAAGGGTGGGCATGACCAGAGCCAGTTCAAATCTCATGTAAAGATTTGATCCTCCTACTGTACCTACTCGCAGCATCACAGATACAAACATCTCTGGGCTGAGCCTCAGCCAGTGGAAGCCCGATCAGCTTTCCCGACTTGCTGTGAAAAGCCTAAAAACGTAACGGTACTATTATTCTGAAGTGAGGTTACTTCCTCCAACATCTGTGGTGAATATGCGATACAGGCTATTATAAGCACCACACATTCAAAACTAACAGGAGATGTTAAGGCTCGGTCCAGCCACGTTGTGGTCATTAGGAGGAGGGAGCTACACAAATGCTTCATGAGATACATATGCTGTACTAGGGGTACTGAGGGCTTGGCCCGTCCCTCAAATCTCCCATCTTGCTCAGATTTTGGAGAAATAACAAACAACCCTTTCCAAAATATGAAGTACAAATAGGACCCCAAATGCCTAACTTTTAAAGAAATTCTCAATAACCAGGTATTTACCTCTGTTCACACTGATGACATTTGTATTAATGCCTCCCCTTGCCTACTGCACAAAGAAGAATCAATAAAATATCTGGCAACATTTATTACATTATTTCTAAAGGCTCACTAAAATAACTATACTTCCTTATTGTGGAATCACTTAGTACCATTGTCAAAACACAGTGTCCTCTAAACAGGGAATGTGTTTTCAGATTTTTTTTTTTAAATGAAACTGAAGAATAACAATTTTTTCAGTCACAAAAGCCTACTTTTTAAAATCAACTAGAGACATTAATATTTGTTTTTATTAACACATACAAAATTCTTAGGGTATACAAATTGTGTTGCCTTTTTGGACACAGTGAAAGCTAAATTAATGGGCATTACAGCATTAGTTTACAGTACACTGTTTCAAAAAACACCATTTATGATTAAACAAATAGGTTTATATATATATATATAAATATATATATATATAAGCTTGAAATAGCTGGATAACAAACCATTGATTTACACTATCAAAAGGCTGGGAGCAATAGTATCTCCTGTGATTGTGCCCTTAGCTTTCAAATCAGAATCTCCACTAATATGAGTTCCCACTTAAAAAAACAAAAACAAACACAACAACAAAAAAAGCCCCCAAGCCCGAAACACAAATCCCCAAAGCAATGGCACAGCTTTCCCCAGGCTAATAACTTTTCCTGACAGCTTCAAGCACAAATGGATTATTTTAAATATCACATAAACCTACTGTAAATTAAAAAAATAAGATTAATTTACACAATGCATGGAAACAATTTCTACTGAGCACAAACATTTACAACTGTGTCATGTTTTTTCCTTGCATAACCCATACTCACACACAAACCAGTTTTCAAAAGAATTAGTGAAATATTCAGTCCACTTTTGTTTCCTTTATACAATATGAAATGGCTACAATACCATAGGATATTTTAGAATAAGTTAAACATCAAGACATATGGCAATAGCATTGTACTATTCTTCCTACAGACGTACGAAATCCAGAAATTTGGTCTATTCTTATTCAGTCACAAAAATGAATAAAGACTAAGATCCAGTTATACTGGAAAGCTAGACTAGTTTAGAAACCACAAATACTGTAAGCGCTTTGGTATAATATGTACAGATTGTGCCGCCGATGTCATGCTTGCATACTACAACTGATAACTGGTTTCAACGGGTGAATTAAAAAAGCTGTAATTGTAAAACTTGCTTTAGCATTTCTTTTTCCATTTGGAAATGCTTTAGTCAAAGAAGATGCACCACAAGTACACACAGCATTTGTATGATGTGACTACAAATTAAATATTAAAGTGTTTTTTAAATACAATGCAAGACCAGTCTTTTAAGTGCATAGAACATAATGCAGAATACTGTTAATTACAGGGACAAGTACAAGGATTTTAAACATTTTAACAGATACTGAACAATGCTCTTATAAAAAACTCCAAAAGGTGTGAATCAGAATAAACATACTCTTATTGTTAAAGATCAACACGTTTTCCCCCCCACCAGTAAGAGAAACAATAACTGCTCAATTATGAAAGATATCTACTGCATCCATTTTATCTGTACCTCTCAAAGGCTTAGAATTGCACCTTCAAATGCTTTAGCTGTTTGTTTTTTGGCTTTTTTGCTATTTAAAAAAAAAAAACTTTTCCTGAAAGTGGAACTCAAAAAGTGCATTTTAATTAAGGGTTCATTTTCTTCCCTGTGTTTCATGGATGCATTTGCTGTGGTTCAGAAACAACCTTAGCTAAACCTATTCTTCCTCTCTATCACTACAATCTATCAGAATACCTCAGATTTAAATCAGGAAACCCTCTCAGTTAAGGAGACCTTCCTTTTGCAAAACAAATGGTTCTCAATTCTAATAAAGACAAAATACTGCAATATTTACTCACAAGAAATGCTAACTTAAAGAATAAAGACTGCAGAATTTTCAGAAATTTTGGACTATATGCAAAATCTTCCCAAATTTGTGTTTTATCTTTAGGCTTTCAGGACATAGTAAATTGCAAATATCACATTCACTTAATACTGCAAGTCACTTTTGGACTATGGTCTCAGGAATGAAATGGTAGCCCCAAAATTCTCAACCCAACCAGAGGAAACACATGCTAACCTTTACTCACGCCTTACACAACTCTGCTCATTTAGACATGTAAACACAAGGGATGATGGTTCTCATTTGAATTTCCTACTGTTGGCAAGTAACACTTTGCAGGTATCAGAAATACTTCAGTTAATGATGCCATATTTTCCCCATTTCAAAACTGCCTTCTTATCCTTACAGAAGTTTTGGCTATTTAAAGTCAAACCAAATAATTGCACAAAAACTATGGCACCAACCTTTGCTAAGTGAAACTTCTGGAGAGCACACACAGGAGAAAAGAATTTGACTGTGGTTGGCAAGTGGGCTAGAAGTCAAGTGAGTTTAAACAAAACTAATTTTAAGACATTCCTTAACTGAAATGATTAATAGTTAGCAGAAATAAACTCAGATCAGCATGATCTTACTGAAGGCTAGCTGGTGACCCAGCCAGACTTTTGTGCAGGTTCGGGTTTTGACTGTGCCTGTTCCGACTGCGAACAGATGAAAACATGGTGTTGCAGCCTGGGACTTTGCATTTGTGGAGCTGGCGGAGATGCACAGTTTTGTAATGAGCCCTGAAAGTTCCTTTATTACTGTAAGTTTTTTGGCATATGTGACAGGTTATTGGCAAACTGGAAGGCAAATTTGTAAAGTTTTGATTAGCTTTCTCAATTAAAGTACAGTCTTGGTAGAGTTCCTCATTGGGCATTAGGCTGGGTCCTTCACAGCTTTCATCACTATCATCCAAGGGCATGGTGCACACTTCACTTCCTCCATCAGAGTCCCAAGAATGAGCACTGCTCTCAGATTTAATGCTGGAAGTAGTGCTTAGATCCAGAACGGCTCCATCATTCAATGGATCGTATCCATAACTCTCAGAACAGGTTTCTCTAATTTTGCTCACTGGAAAAACCAAGCTGCCTGCTCTGTTTGTTCCTTTGAAGATTACAGAAGTATGTCCAACATGTTGTTTTAAAGAGACATCTTGACAAAACTCCTTAGCCATGTCTTTCAAGAGGTATGTTGCATTGAAATGGTTGTTGAATTCCAGTGTATCTTTAGTCAGAAGCTTATGATGAAGATTTAGGTTTGAACTATGTCTAGAAGAACAAAGACAAGCTTAGCAAGAAAGTGTTTTGCCTCACTGAAAAGTTGTTTCATAACGATCATTAACAAGGGAAAAAAATCAAAATTTAGTAGCATGCACGAACTGTATATTTCTAATTTGACCAACTGCCACAGTGGGAGTGCACACAGATGATTTCTACATATGACTGGGTGTCTGAACTTGCTCTCACTGGCAAATATTAGAAATAACTGCACAGAAATCAATGTCTCAGATTCTCTTCTGCGTTGTGGACAGCTGTCTGTTCCACTAAATTTAGGCTGGACCTGAAAGAGTTGGGGACGGATTAAAAACATTCTGTATGCTGAAGCGAGATCCAAGATTGGATTGGGGATGGGAGAAAATGAGAACCTTTTCCAGTGGACAAAGCAGGAAAGGACTGGCACCTGAGCCTGCAAAAAATACTGATGACTTCTTAAGTACTCTAACCATGTACCAGGATGCAGCTGTGCATAGCTTTTCCTTGAAAGGAATTTCCTTGAATGAAGGAATATTGCATTTTACAGAACCTGTAGTTTTCAAATGGGCATCCCTGGCTTAAATTTAAACCCACCAAAACAGAGGAAAACGCTGCCATTCATTCAATAATATCAATCAGCTCACTGAACTTCCAGACTCTGGCTAGAAGATGCAGTTCACTGCAAAACAGTGAAAACAGCCATTTCCCCCTTATTATCACCTAACTCAGTTTCATCCAAACTATGGACTATTCAAAATGGCACAGAAATATTTTGCACCTGTAGTCACAGCACTCTGTGTTTAACTCTAGAGGCTTCTGCAAAGTTGTTCTAAATACCTACTGTTTTGCTCAAGCCTTGGGAGGAATGTTCTTGTGGAACGGTTTTTATGCCCCCTCTCCTTTTTTTTTTTTCTTCAGTAAACCATCTCCCAAAAGCACCTATGTTAAAAGTTAACTAAATATACTGGTGTGGGAAGGAATCTGTGGCATGTGAAGGCAAATCTTAGTGCTGGCCGCCTTTCCTGTGGCGCAGATCACAATTACAGGGGAGAGGAATTCACATCTGGGAAGATGCAGGCAGCAGGTCAGGGTACGAAGCCCCGCCAGCCGCAGCTGAATCTGCGCATCTCAGATGCGGCGGCCAGTCCTCGCGGATTGGCTCGTCCTCCCCCTGGACTGCATCAGCTGGCTCCAGTACTCCCAGCAGATCACAGACAATCTAAACCTTGTGTCACTCCGAACCACTATCCAGGCCTGCTTTCTGCAGCCGAGCTCTGCTCTAACACTGTTACAGGAGTCTTCGCAAACTCACAAGACTGACTCGCGCTTTAACGGGTCTGCTGTACGCCACTTATCAATTAACATACGTAACTGATGGTCTCCAAGCTGCAGATCTTGTTTCTCAGCCCGCGTGCATAATAGGCTGAAATCAAGTGATTTACAGCAATGCAAGACTGCAGTAACAGTGAAATGAATCAAGCTCATAGCATAATTTAGGAATTAGTATGTGCTCTCATTATTAAAGCACTACCAAGGTGAATATACAACAGATAGCATTAGTTCAGCTAGCACTGTGCAATGTCAATTCTGTACTGACACAAGGTAATCTTACTTTTCTTATGGACTTTTTCCTATCAGTCTGTTCAAAATCTTTGAGTAAAGCAAGGACAAAGGTGAGTAAAGATTTCCTGAACTGATCTAATTGCTTTTTCATTAAAGAAAACTGCAAACATTAAAATACACATGGAAAGTACATATTAAACATATAAGTCCCCACATGCATCTGCTGAAAAATTGCTGAATTCATACCCTTGTGGCTTCCCCTTTATGTTCTAAAGTATTCTTTCAACGATTGCAGTCTTCATTAGTTATGAAATTTTCATGGCTTTATTTAATACCTTGTAGTCTAGTGGAAAGGAAATGTTTCTTTCAATGGCTTTTCATTTCATGAATGTTCTGATAAGTTATCGTACCTGTTATACGAGGATACACAGAAAATCTTGCAGGCTCCATTCCTCAAACACTCATTTTAATTTCAAATTAGGCTCCACTGTGATGGTAAAATAAATACAATTTTGTTTATAATTTTCTTACCTGTCTCGACTTCTACGAGAAGGGAAAGCAGCATTACAGCCCTCAACTGTGCAAATATGCATTTCTTTCAGATGTACATTTTTAAAATGCATTTTTACACTGTAAGGGTTTTTAAAAGTCTTCTTACAGATGTCACAATGAAAGCGGCTTTCTTCCTTCTGAATCCCTAGTGCATGTTGACTGACATGATCCATATCTTTAGTCTCTTCAAAACAAGGAATGGCAGCACCCCTGTTTGACAAAGTGCTGAAAAAGCCCCCGGTCAGCAAGTGGTGTTGCAATTCAGGGCAGTCATTTTTAGGCATCTTGCGCTTTGACTGCTCTTTAATATACAGGGGGGGTTCAGTCATTGGTTTTATAACATCATTGTGGTGGTGTTTTGGATCTTCATATATAATTTCATGGGAAACTATTTTTAATGGTTGGTTTTCTTCTGGTTTAACCTCTTTCCCACAGTGATGCAATTCATTCTCAGAGACATCCTTGATGTATTTGTTATCTGGAGCAAAGACAGATTCAAAATACTTTGGGCCCTCTACCCCAGAGAGAGATTTCCATGAATTACCTGAATGGGGGTGCTTTTCCACCCTGTCGGTCACCCGCTTCTCTATCTTATGCTCACAGGTCTCAAGCTCTCCATCGCTTACCACTTGCAGACGTGTATCATCTTCGGAGCTGGCGACATCACTACTTTCATTAGGTGTCTCAACAGCTTCTTTCTCTATCTTAATGGGCATACTGGATTTACGAGATTTCTTCTTGGGTAGCATGTCAAATGGCAATTCATTTGAAATGAGCTGCTCTGGTATTGAGGAAGAAACAAGAGGCAGAGAAGGAAGAGTACCTGGAGTATTAGCAAGCTCAGCTGGTGTGACTGGACTGCGATAGAAAGGAAGAACAGGCTGTACTGTCTTTAAGTTTGGAAAGAGAACACCATTCTGTCCAATACTAGGGAAACCAGCTTGGCCCTTTGAATCTGTACAAGAGCTGCCATAGCTGGTAATAGTTCTGCTATCTGGAGTTAAAATTGTAAATTCTGTCCTTTTACTATCTCCAGGTCCAGCAATGGTCAAACCATTTCTCAGATCTTTATCCCTGTTATTTCTGTTCATCGGCATATGGAGTCTGGGGTTAGGATTTGCACTATGACGATTTCGACTACGCAGAGAACTAAATACCATATTGCAGCCCTCAATTGTGCATTTGTGCTTTATCTTCAGATGAACAGCATTATAATGTATTTTCAAAGTACCTTTGTCATAAAATGTCTTTTCACATGCAGTGCAGAAAACACGCCCTTTCCTTGGCCCTGCGCCATTTTTTTCAACAGATTTCATTTTGTTTTCTGGAGATAGCGCTGTCATTTCAAGCTTTGCTGCTGTATTATGTGAACTGGAATCACTTAAAAGGGCATCATCTTCTGTTTTAGTGGTGACATCTGGACCATTTATGCTTCTCTCATTTTCAACTTGAAATGGTGCAGAACTAGAAGTTAAGAAGCTGCTTTCAGAAAATGGTATCTGAACATCTTGTTTAATTTCACTGCTATGGTCTTGACCTTGCTCAATCAAATGTCTTTCTGGTGGTGAACCTATCAAAGGTGGAGGCACTGGACTGAAAAACTGAAACGGCAGCATGAAAGCCATGTTATTTACAATATTCTCAAAGGGATGAATGTTGGTGGGACTCATTTTGTCCAAGGAAGCAGAAAAGTTAGGACTGTGTTGATTGCAGCTTTCTATGAATGCCCTAATATCCAAATTAGTTGTTGGTGGTATTATAATTGATTGTCCTTCTTTCTCCTGAATTGCCATCAACTCTACAATGGACTTAGTTTCTCCAAAACGAAGAAACTGCTGCAAAGTAGCCAGTTCTTCTTCATTGGTCATGATGCTCCAGTGATCCAGCACCTTTCCTGAAGCATCCTAAAGCAAAAATATTCAAATGAGTGAGACATTAGTTAAGGCAAACAAACAAAACCCAATCCTCCCCAAGCCCATTTTTTCCCCAGGGACTAGAAATTCTTCTCTAGGTAAATTATAAAATTATTCTATTTAATGATAGATTAATGGCAATTCTGTTATATTTTCTTCCAAATTTTACCGTATTGGTAAAACTAACAGTAATACTTTCCATTAAATTATTTTTTTCCACAGAAATTAAGACACATGTCATTTGAACAACAGTTACTACCATGTAAGTACAGACAGCAGAGATGGAGCAATCAGACCAAGATTTAGCTCCTCATTTAAGTCAAGTATTCTTTCATTGTAAGTTTAATAATCTTCCAAGCAACTAAGATCAGAGAACAAATGAACCTGTATTGATCTATTGCCAGTGTTCACAGAGCACAGCTGTAATTACACTAGAGTGTTGGAGTTCTTTCAAACTCTAGCTATGCCTAACTTTTCCCAATAACTACAATAAATATTTTATCACAGAACATGTATTTGATGGCCTACTGAGATTTTTCACAGTGCATGTAAGAGTTTCTAAGATGATGAAGAACGTAACATTATAAATTTTTCATGTGGTAGAGGTTCAAGGTAATTGATTCCATATTTTTAATCCTAACACTAAAAAGCAAGATTATCAAGACCATTAAATATTGATTTGTGTCATAATGTAAGATCATAATGTTACTTTACATAAAAGGTAACTTCCACTATAGCAAGAACTAGCATCAGTGTAAGCACATGGGGCCAGATTCATCCTTGATGTAGCTCCAGTAAGGTCAGTAGCACTGCACCAGAGATATATTGTCCCTGGTGTTTAAAATGATGGCAAGTTTATTTGTCAATGTATTATTCTGCCGTATAAAGGTAAACTCACTGCTTAAATAATACTTTGAGCAAATTCTGAAGCCTTTACTCAGATACATTCCCAGTAACTTTTTCTTTTTATCTTGGTTTACCCATGCTGTTAGATTTGAGCAAAGTAGTAAGATTTCAGTTAATGAAATATGAATAAAAAAAGAGCAATGACCAAAAATCCACCCTTTCTTTTCTGGCACTATACTTGTACGTACAAGTCTATCACTGACTTTCAGTCGTACCACACTGTTAATACTTCTTTCAGAATTCCCTGTTCAATTCCATTGTGGACCACTGATATGATTAAACTAAAAAACATTGAGATACTACGTAACTACCATTTTTATGTTTAAAAGAAATCCCTTAATTCAATACCTGTAGCACATATCCACGTATATAATCCTGTAGTGTCCAATCCAGAGCATGGAGAATTTGTATCACCTCTTCTTGCTTCAGGACACTGAAAAGCCGATCCAGCAGGATTTTAAGGCGCACAGGAATGGCTTGGGTTCCATACAGCATGAGGCTACTGATGTCAAAGACAACATTGGATTGAACTATTTCTACCTGGCTTGTTGGATAGAGGTTGGGAATCCTTAATTTGCTCAGGGCTGAAAATAAAATTACAAAGAAAAAATAAGCATGAGTAACAAGAGTTATATAAAACTGAATGTAAAATAAAATGCGGAAAAAAACAACAACAACAACAAAAAAACCATGCTACAGTGAGAAAGATCCTTAAAGGTCTTAAATAGACTGTAAGAAGAATTATTACCATGTGCTACCCATCCATGCCGGCACTGGTCACATTGTCGCTGATTTATTTTCCCAGGTTTGAAACACTGACAACTACAGCTCACCAGAGTGCATCGGATAGCCTGCAAATCAATAAAAAAGATGATAGGTAATGTGTAAGCACCCTTTAGAGTGCGCAGATTATCCACATACAATATAAATACGAAATACACATGAAGATGATCAAGATAACATACCAACACCTACTTATCGCTGTGCAATGGAAGTGATCCAGGCAAAACCTGAGCTGTGCAGGTCAGCAAGACCACCTCTGCTCTAAAGAGAAGCAGTCACCAGCTAGAGCACCGCAATAGCAGGGAAGCAAAATACTTAATGACATGCTTAGCAACACTTCTGTGGATATATTTAGGTGGAAGCACCTTTATAACAATAACAAACTGTTCTTGTGCATTCACCTAAGCTATGAGCCTTGGGTAAGCATCACTTTTTTTCAGGAAGGCTTGAAAACAAACATATACAGATAAAAGTCCCATTGTCTGAAGTTTTGCTGGAACTATTTACTGCAATATAAGGAGTTCTGATGAGCAACATATTAGCTCCACGCTGATTAAAGTCATCCCTCACACACTGCAGTATCCACACAGACCGTAAGTGCCTAGCAAAGATACGGAATTTCACTAACTCTTCACGCTAACAGAGCAGTTCATCAAAAATTACTCCAATTCCTCAAAGACTACAGTAGTCACACTTTGTAAGGGAAATGTCTGAAAGATTATAGGCAAAACAGAACATGAGCCAGACCAGCAACCAGTTGTACAGTTCAATTTGTGCATCACTTTACTTCCACCAAGGTCATCTATAATGCAAATCAAATTAGTATTCAGATATGCCTAATCAACAGGGTAATACAAACTTGCTTCCCGGAATACACGCTTTCCTCTGTGTGCGCCCATCTGCTGCAGAAGGCAGACAGACAACTTTGAGGTCCTAGTTAAAGCTCCAGAGGGATTGCTATAGAGCAAAGCATTTGTATGATTCTGTATTACTTAGATCCGATACTGAGAATAGTTTTTACATAAATGGAATATTTATTAAGGATGGGAAAGTGAAGAAATTAATGTGCAGAAAACCTGCACTAGAATACAAATAGAATTAGATTATGTGACATAACATATGCCTGCATTTTTCTGTTTTTAAAATAAAATGGTATTAAAGTACAGAGAAGCAAGTATGAAGGCAAAGATGGAAGCAGAGAACTACTGGGGTGATGTGCTCCCAAAATTCAGAACTACAACCTGAGAAAACCAGAATAGTAAGAGATTTAAAAAACTTCCTTATCTCTTGTTAAGAATATTCTGATTTTGTTTTCATACTAAATACTGACCTTTTATAAAACTAGGAAAAAATAATTTTATATACGAAGAGTTAAAATATATATACTCTTGCTCTCCATCTCAAACTCCAAACCCAGCTATATAATGGCACTGGACTGAGCTTCTGTTTCAGTCCTCGTCAGAATGACATTCTAGGGAGCTAAAAGCCACCCAATATGTACAACTGAAAAGTTCAAGGATTATCAAGATATTTTCTGGGCCCCTCTAAGAGTGCCTTTGAACAAGCAAGGGAACCAGTTTTCCTTTAGCATGTAAAAATTCAAATAAAATTGGACTTGAACATAAACACGCCTCCTTCATCTTCAGTTCCTTCACGAGTCCTACACTTGAGCAAACACCTAAAGACAAATGTCAGCCATTTACATGGAGCTTCTCGTTTCACATTTGATATCTCTTTTCTTGAAACCCAGTCCTGCAGAACCCCAAGTCTCAGTTATTCAAGTTACTAACGTTCAAAACCGTTGCAAGCCTGGGTCCTTCTCTGGATGGTCTCCCTCAGCCAGCTGCTGGCTTACCAAGGAGCCAGCTTGCATGCCCATCTCCAAACTGCACCGACTAGATGCCGAGATGCATCTTTATTTGAACGACTGGAGCAAGTGACAACAAGGCTCCTGAAACCACTGAATCACTTTGCCTTTAGTCCTTTAAAGGAGCCATTGCAAAATGCCGAATTCTTGAGAAAAGCTCTGTGTTCCCCCTAAAGTCATAAAACACCTCAGACCACTACACAATGCCAACTGCTTCACTTTAATGAAGGATATATTTTCACTTAGATGCTAAAATCCGTTAATATAATGGTAGAAAGACATAAATTTCTTATGGAAAGATTGGGAAAAAAAAAAAAGGTGTATTTGGCTGATGATTCATTTATGTCACAGGATATCAAACTACAATGCTGTTCAATTCTTCTACCTCTGTACATATATATTATTCTGTGACTTGCACAGACTGAGCCCTTCCACGGGCTATTCTGCTAGGTCCAGCGAGCTACAGCTGCACGCCATGAATGCATCCCTTGCACTCTCTCTCCAGAAAACATTACAAGAGACTTTCTTTTTCTGCAAGAAGTAACAGAAATATATACAATAAAAAAAGCTGTCACTATGATAAGTTAATTGAGATTTCACAAATTTTTCATTCCTTCTCCTCTGGACATGTTCCACAAACCACTAGCCTTTAAAACTGTTTTTTGTTCTTATCATATGTAGCTAGACAAGAAAGACATACTGCACTTAACTTTGCGCTTCGTAGCTTTGTGCAGATCTCTCTTGGGTATGATATACGTGTTTATTTTGTCTTCCTGTATGCTTGGAAGATTCTACATGCAAAAAATACAAAGAGCAGAAGGGGGGGGCATTTTGTTTTATATGTATGAAAGTGGCAATTAGAAAGAGAGTATAGTTCCACTTCTATTCTAAATATGGAATTAAAAAAAAAAAACCCAAATCAATACATCATTGCTTGTGGAAACCAGTCTTAGATGTGGTTCGCTTGTACACAGCTGACATATCAAAGGCATACCTTCGAATCAGGTATCTGTCGATGACTTTTAAAAAACTACTTTTAAGAATCCCTGAGAAGAAACAAATGTGATTTTCAAGTTGGTAGCATTTCCCTTCATTTGTGAGTATCAGATTTTATGTTCCCTAAAACTTTTCTAGCAACACTTGCATTAATATAGCAACAGAACATATATAATATGGCAAATTGACTTTTAAAATAATTGGCAACTCACAATTTAAAGTCTTCATTCATTGTTCAATCTAAAAAGGAAGCTGTGAAAGGTGTGTTTTGATTCTCTCCCAAATGAACTTATATCAGAGTTTAATGACCAGAAATTTAGCAAAAATTCATGAGAGTAATAAGCTTATCAATTGTGTATTAAACCTGCTATCCTTAATATGCCTGTTCCAGGGCATTGTAATTATATCGAGTTCTTTAATGTGGTTTATTATCCCCCAAAGTAGCAAGTACACATGATTTCATTTAGCAGAACAAAAGGTGTAACTTTCTATATTTTATATATGTGAAGCTTCAAAATTCTAATTAAAGGATTGGAAATGAGGATGGAAATTAAAGTGGAAAAAATTTTTAAGTGCAATCCTTTCACTCAGGTCTAATATTTTGTTTCATTTTCCAGAAACATAGAGCAGATGTTTAAAAAAAAAAAATCCTGTGCTATCAAGGAGCTTGTCATTGCTTCCCAGCCACTCTCTCCCTCACAAATGGGTCTTTCCAAATCCATTACCAGCAACACTTTCTTCTTCTTCTTCTTCTTCTTTTTTTTTTTTTTCCTGAATAGAGTTGAAAACGCTGATCAAAATTTGCCGGGGTTTTCCCAGCATAACTGTGACAGCCTGAACCTGGGATTTTTCATAAAGAGGATGCTTCATTACAGGAGAGATACAGATTAACCATTAAACTGGCCACTGAAAAATATCCACCACTCATCACTGAAAAAGCAATCTTAACGCCTGAAAGTCACGACTGCTGACTTATTTTTGCGCCAGAGATTGCCGTGGTCGCGATCACGCTTCAGAGGCTGCTGACCATTTCTTTCCAACAAACTCTCAGCTTCCACAGCGGAAGGAGGCACCAGCTAACGGGACAAGCTCGTCCGGACTCTCGGCGCGCAACCGGGCCTCGCTTCGGGACGTAAGCTCGGGATCGTCTAGCCGCTTCTGAGGCCTCGAGACATCTACGCTCACCTTGCAACAGGCTAACGACAGGCTTAAGGCAAGCAAAGTATACATACAACATATGGACAACATACTGTGATTACATCAAGAGGCAGAGGAGTAACTGTATCAAGTCTCATTCAAAGTTAAGTGGAAGCTAGTTTGACAGCACTTCAGCTCGGGAAACAGAATTTTAAAAGTCAATAAATACTGAAGATCCTGTCAGGACTGGGTAAGAGATCTCTGCTCGGGCCAGAACGCACATCTGCCTTCTGCACGCAGCGAGGGAAAGGCAAGAGCAGGCCTCGCGTCACCCTGGTGCCACTCAGCATCCGTCACGCACAGGTCGGCACCTGGACTCGCTTCCCTCAGCCAGGAAACTGCCCTTTTTTATTTTATTTTTTTTATGCCTACTATCATCGCCTGAAGAGCCTCGCTATTTTGCTATGCAGCTTACTAACAAAACGGTGCCATTGAGAAGCGTTACAGGAACATCTCTTGCAGCCAGGAATGAGAAAGTCCTATCAGTTTAAAATGTAAGTTTGGAGGAGGAGAGGAAAGAGGAGTTATAAGAACAAAAATGTTTGAGAAAAGCTTTCATTACACGAGATGCAGCAGGCACTGCTTTTCATGCCCTCTGTTGAGGGTTTCCAGCAGCTAGCCGCAGGTGCATCTCACCTTCCTTCCCCACCAAAATGAATCCCACTAAATACACGTGACCCTCCAAGATATGAGCACGGGGCACATACCCTACAGGGAAGAACTGGGACGTGCCACATTTCTGCAGAAGAGACTTTCTGTGGCTCCACTGCAAGAACCTCGTGGAGGAAGAGGCAAGGTTCAACCGTGGACAGAACAGATCACTTTGCAAAATATTATAGTTTCTTTTGCCCACCAATCAGCTAAAACACAAAAACTTTTTTCTTTTTTTTTCTTTTTTTAAGTTTTCCTACAGTACAGGTAGTAATTTTTAATCACATTTTTAAAAAAGTTCATAGAAATGGAGCATCTTTTTTGGTTTTTAGTAATAAAACTAAACATAGAAGATATATTTGGTTATTAGGAAATATTTTCTTGCATGCACCTTGTAAAAGATTCACAGCATTAAGGGATGGACGTATTCACCATTTCTTAAAAAGCACAGTCTGCATGCTAAATCAAAGGCCAAATGCAAATCTCTGCATCTTTCAGCGAAGAAAATTCTAATTATACATGAGGGCAAAGTTGGTTTCCTGTCCAATTTGTTTTCTTCTCTGTTGTCACTGTTATCCACTGAGTTTCTTACAGTTGCAGAGTTTAGACATATCTCCAGCAGCCAGTTATATTAGATCACTTGTGCATTTGAATCCTTTGAACAATGTCTGAAATCAGAAACAAATAAACTTGATACCTATATTAACCATCTCTTCGGCAATGCTATACTTCTCCATACCACATTTTTGCCATTTCTGCCAGGAATATATTCCACTACTAAATAAATCTGTCTGTCATGTTGTTATGATTTAAAACAAGTTCTCAATCCACATTTTGTCCATCTTGCTTTCACTGTCCTAGCACCTAGCTGTGCCTACCTGCACCATACCAGTAATACTAATTCCCTTCAGAGCTCATACGCATCCACAGAGCTCTGCCCTGGCCACTCTACAGCGCACGCTTAGCCCTGGCGATGAACCCCCCTAAGCGCTTACTGCAGGTTTTGCTACTTCTTGAGCTCCCTGCAGTCCATTAGAACTATAACGTGTTCCAGTATATCCCAACTACAACCGCAAAGGATGGTGGACTACTAATGCAACATATCATGCAAGTTCATGAAGTCAGAGCTGACTTGTACATGTTGAAGACTTAGCCCCATAATTAAGCCTAATTATATCTGTTAGGGTTTAGATTAAGCATCTCATGTCTCTACTGCTCCTTGGATGTTTTAACCTGTTCTGAGTTTAGGTCACCTACAAAGCCTGTCTGCCTTCAACACGACATTAAGAGGGCCCCTGCAAGACCTCCAAGGTAGGGCTGTGGGCCGTTTTCTTCTTCCTGAAGATCACTGCAAAGAGCAAACGGGATGGCTGGCGGACGGGCGGCATACGGGAACCCGTCACTGCAAGGGAGCAGAGCTGGGGGGACACGCAAGGAAGGGGCTAAGGATGACACTCACCAAGTGCACTTAACTGCACTTAATATTCCCACAGAAACAAACCCAGTCAGACCTCCATGAAGCCACCCCGCAGCTCCTCGAGTCAGGTACGCGTGCTGGCACAGCCTGGCAGCCTGGCATCGAGGCCAGTTTGAGAGTCACCCGTACAAAGCAGGCTGGGCCCGAGGTGCAACCTGCACCCATCCACCCACTGTGCTGTCAGTTCTCCCACCACGTGCTTACGGATCTCAGCTGGGTTCAGGTCAGAGCCGTACAGGCACCCTATATGTTGATAAACAGACATACCACTGATATTATAAACCCACCGCCTTAAATCCTTGAAATAAAAGGTTTTTCCATTCATAGTATATTCATGCAAGTGGATTTGGTTGCTGCAAGTTCTGTATTTTTATACCAGAGCTTAAAATTACTTAAGACTAAAAGAAATAAATCAATAAAGTTATTACTAATGAGGGAGAGGTCCTCATAGGATTTCTAATTATATCAGACTGAATGCTGCACACACTATTTCCACAGTCTAATCTCACAAAAAGTACTCTTTACAAAGTAACAGCTGCCATTAATACAGTTATTTAATGAATATAATAGCAACAAACATTTATCATGAGGAGCAAACAAGCTTCGCATTTAGCTGTAACTAGAAAACACAGTTTGATATTTTGTGTATCTGCAGCTTTCAGTTAAATAGAGAAAAAATCTATACGGATGCTACAGAGTCAACAGCACTGACCAACCAGCCCCAACCCTCTCCATTAACAAACATGTTTACATACTAGTTTTAGATGATTCATTTGGCAAACTGCTTATTAGTAAAATAATTTAGCAAAATTCTTGTCTCCTGTGTAAGAGACGAACCATGACAGAGATGGGACAGGCGGAGATGGGCCACAACTTGCCTCTTAGATCCAACTACACACCAAGCTACGCTCATAACTGAGCTCCTACATCCACGACCGTGTTCCTCCACTGGCTTTCATACACGCTGAACACGCACCACGCTCAGGAGGTACAAAAACCTTTGAAAAATCCAGACCGAGGCCAAACATGAATTTAGGAGTTGAATTTAATGCCTGTTGTGCTGAAAATTTTGGCTAGCGCTGATACCACTAAATTCCCACTTAAATGTTCTCTGTGGGAGATTGCGTTATGACTTTTACTCCTAAAAAAATACGAAGGCCACAAGTTTGAATACATTTTCTAGACAAGACCACAGCATATATCCCATTAATTATCTGGATCCTTTGTGTATATATGCAACTGTATATCACGCTGTTCATTTGGGGTCAGACACCAAAACCTGACCTCATTTTAAACAGTCACAGCCTGAGAATACAAGTAAACAGAATATTTACAACCCAAATTCTTCAGCAAATGACACTGCCACGTTACCTTCGCCCTTGGTGGGGCTGAACGCAGCAAACTTTGGTCTAGAATTTGACCAAATCTCTCTCTTGCGGGTGCAGGCAAGCACCTGGAGCTGAAAATAACTGTCCTTGTAGTAATTAGCTAAAACACGGCCAAGAATACCCCAGTGCATCCAGTGTAAAAGTGAGGGGGGGGGTTGCGAGTGAAAAAGCTCAGCAAGATGGACTTGACCTGAGCTAATATCTTCATGTGATGGCACCACTCAGTCAAACCAACTCCGTTTGAAGACTCTAAAGACAGTTACAGCCGGCTGCTCAATTACGGGCCAACAGTCCCCACGTCGTCACCTTGCTAAAACGCTCTGCTAACGGAGAACCGTCCCGCAAGCAAGCGGCCGCGCGAGGAGCGCAGCCCGCACGGGCTTGGCGGCTGCCCGAGGCAGCGCCGGGGGTCTCGGCCGCGCGCCGGGGCACGGCGGGGAGAGGCAGCACGCGACAAGGCCGAGCTGCAATCACCGCATACCTCGCGGGATGGAAATCACTCCTCCTGCATGTCACTTACCCTAAAGGGCCCCTTAGGGCAGCTCTTGTTAATGGCACTGTCAAAATAATTACAGAGAGACAAGAGCGTGCGTGTGCGCGCTCACACACACGGCTGCTCTTCAAACAAAAAGCGCTGGTCAGTAAAACCTAGTTTTGTTGTTCAACAACATGCTTGTAGATACCTCGGCTTACACGGCAATTAATCTCCCTCGTTAACAACAGGTGTGTGCTGACAGACAGCTTGGGCCAACTAGGAAACGCATTCAGACCCCCTTTTCTTTCAGCATTCAATTAGGGAAAGAAAACAAATATAAACTGAGGAATGAAAAACGTCACGCTTATCTTAGTTATTTACCTTTGATTCCGAAATAAACCGCAAACACGGCACGGCGCAGCCACCCTGCTCCGCACAGCTCAGACACCCTTACGTTTGCCTCAGTATTACCTATCACGAGAGCTGAAAGAGCCTCCTCTCTAACAAGTTTGCAGGGAAAACTGTTCATATTAGTGCATTTCAAAAATGAGTAAGATTGCCGCACGCTGGTGAGAAAAACTGCTCCAGCTTTGGGAGTCAGAACAAGTCACTAAGCAGAAGCGGTGTGAAAGCTGTTAGGATAAAACGCTAGATGTTACTTTATGTAATAAATAAATAGCATACATACTATTTACCCACACTGACATGTCATGCATACCATATCAAACACCGAAACTACAGATCTATCCAGGAACTGAAGTTTAATTAAATATTTCACTCCAAGCCCTACATTAATATAAAATAAATGTTACCAACATAAATGCACAGGTATCAGAGAAATGAAGAATAGCAGCATACATGAACTGCAAGCCCTGTAAGCTGCAAGCCTGCAAACCCTTTAAAGCATGCCTTTAGCTGTTTACCTAGTTCACAAAATGTTATGTATGTGCAATGTGGGTGAGTTAATGTTTCAAAGATAATCCTAACTTTTTCAGCTCCTCACACCACTGTTTAAATCTTAAAGCCCTAAAATGTGCATGCTTAAGTTTCTCCTTTTTTCCTGTTACAGACAGAAGACAGAGATTAAAGAATAAAAGAAAAATAACAGCAATCTGAAATATTTAGTTACACATTTTTGTTCAATGCAATTTCATAAATTTAAAAACCCAAACAGTATTTGCACACATGCGCATGATACTATCTATGGTGCTACAGAGTTATGCAATATTTTACGCAACAGTGTAGCTCCATTGGTAATTTCACAATTTAAGTTAGTACTCCTTTTTATTGAACACAGGTAAGGAAATTTTAAATGGCTTTCTGACATCAGTTTAAATAGCTACCTTCAAATGAACAAAATAACTGTTTCTCACTGGTAATTAGCTATATTTGAAACTTGAAGTCAAAAGTTTTTGTTTTTTTTCTAAGCTGCCTGTTTAAAGAAAGCATCTTCCCATGATTTTGCAGTGTGGAATGAAAATGTAGTTGTTCTTTATTCTAAAACAACTACAGTCTATTAGAGGTTCTCTTTTCCACATTCCTCCAATAATATTTGTTTCTGGACTGAGTCTGACTATTCAAATTTCAGTCCCTAAAAGGATTTTTTAGATAGTTACTATCAATAAAATAATAACTAAAGAAACCCAAAATCAAAAAACAGAAGAAATGCAATGACACTTGCTTTAAAACTTCAGCTACTAGGACAAAACCTGCTGGCTGCAGAGCACAAACTGCGAGTCCCTGCATCGCTGAGGCCAAGAAGGGCAGCAGATGACCCAGTGGGCCAAAACAACAGTTCTTCTTCCCTGCATTTGCTGGATGTTTGCTGGAATAACAACTTCAAGATCCAGTCCTAAATTTCAGTTCAAACCTGCATGGCCAGGTTTGAAACAATGCTTACCACATGCCAGCTCATGCAAAAAGTGTTTTTAAAACGTATGTATGTGTAGCAAAAAGCATATTCTAAAATAAAAAAAAAAGTTCAGTTCTTATCAGAGACATTTTTAATGTTGTAGTAATGACGTCCTTTTTACTGAAAACAAACTAAATCAGTGGATTATAGGACTGGAAGCAGAATGACATGCTCAATGCTGTACCAACAGATTTTTTAACAACATTATGAACAGGCACAGAAGCAGGAAGCCAAGACATTTCGTAACAAAAGGCCAAACCCTGACGTAGCCGAAGTCAGCAGAATTTCACCTCAACTACAGTGAGCCCATAAAGTAGCCCAAAATTTGGACTACTTTCTCCTCTTTCTGGGCAGCGTTAGCTCTCCCGCAGGTTTGGGTACGGTTGCAGACACCATCCCTTCCAGGGTCCTGCATAGGTTGTAGGTGGTTCACTAGTATAAGGAATTAAGAGAACTATTACTTTTTAAAATCAATCAAGCAAAAAGCCTTACACTAAAGTATAACAAATAGGTATTTCCGATACGTAAGATTAGTTACTTTTTACCTCTGTCCACCTATTGTTAAAATAAAAATCTCTGTAAGCTGCAACTGCTGAGAACTCCAGAGATTAATTCAAACAGAAATGCCTAATTATATCCCTTATAAAGAACACGTATTAGCATTACACACCTTATGGTAAATAGACCTAACATAATCTACACGATATGTTCTTTGAAAGTCAGTATTTTTATTTCATTTCAGTAAAAGGAAAAAAACAGAAAGGTATTCTTCAGTGTATATATTACTTTCATCACCAGAACAAAGAAAACCAACACACATTGTTATTAGTATTTAAAAATAACGCTGGTCCTACTTTAGCCCATGACCGAAGTGAAGTGAGGCTCCGCACCTCACATTCCTTGAGCATTAAGAGCTGTGCCACAATTTCAGTATTTTAAAACCAACGTACAGAAACGGAGAGTCTTGCCTAACATAACGCTTACATATTTTTCTGCAAACTGCAGTAAACAGAACTGTACTTTCAAAGAGGATGTTAAAAATAGAAACATATGATCTTTTCCCACCTAGAATTGTATCCTTACAATTAAAGACTATTAGCTGGCATCCCTTTTAACCGTCAAACTCAGACAGTGGCAGCTCTATAGCCACAAAGAGAAGCAGTAAATGAGAAGAACATGTTACTACACTGCATTTGAGAAAGTTTGGCTCCAAGCTATGCACTGATTAATATCAGATCTCCTTCTTTACTTGCCTCTTGACAATCTTGTCACATCTGGCTGACAAATCCTTACAAGCTTATCCAAACCAAGGCAGCCCAGATCATGCTCCGGGAGTAGCTCGGAGGAAGCGGCAACACCAGCCATGCACTGATGTGCCATCATGAAACTAATGAAGCTGACTTCACTTGCAGTCGGCAGGAACACGAAGAAACACAACATGCCTCCAGGTTTTGCAACACAGCGCAGAGTTAGCTCACCAAAAGATAAGACAAACAATCAGCTCCCGAGGTTCAAGAAGCCAAGTAGTTACATGCATTACAAAAAAAAAAAAATATATAGAGAAAAATTACTTGAACAGCAATCTCAACTAAATGAGCACTCCAAAGTCTAACTTCAGATCGGATGGAAAATCGACTGCTAAATGCCTTTCCAGCAATGGTTTGTTGTAAAATAAAAACACCACCACTGCGTTTCATTTCTCTCCCACATCCCCCAAATATCACACTGTTGCCTGCCTCCCCCAATTATTCAAACCAGAAAACACAAAAAAGGAAAAAAAGACAAGGGGGGGGGGAATATTGTCACTTATTAGCTATAGGATTTTACAGAAGGATAAACCACAGTCCGTATCATTAGCCCTCCCCCTGGGTTAGCGATGTGCCGTCTCCTCATTTTTAAAGCAAGTATTCGTTACAGAGGACTAGGAGTATCTGGCCAATTAATAAACTAGAAAGTAGAATACTGCATCTTAAACACATCTAACAAAACCTCATTATGTGTAAGCTGACAATTAAACCATGTTTATTTTTCTTTATGATGGAAAAAAATCAAAATAAATCAAATAACAGCCTTAAATTCTGATGCATTTCAACTCTTAATTAGCTCAATTAAAAAACAAGTAGAGAAAAACCCATACACACACACACACTCACACTCTCTTTCTCCCCCTGAACTGAAACACAAACAGACTGATCCTAAGGAAAGCATTACTGGCCTTATTTTCTGGACGCTAAATACTCAGCAATAAATTGTATATAAAGGGCATACATAAGACTCCACTGTAGTGGTAATTCCTAAGGAACTTCACAGTGAAATTACACTGTTGTCCGCTCTCCAGTGCATTTACACGTCACAATAATGATAATGTATCTGCTTAAAGCACTTGACTCGGAACACATTTGAGTCACAAATCACAGATCTTATTGCTATTAATGTATATTCAGGACTTGTACAATTAAACATTGTCAAGTATTTATGATTTACATGGTGCTGCTTCAATGGGAAAACAGTCATACAAGTGATGGCTCTGCCCGCTGTAATCAGCTTACAGTTCTGCGTTACTTGCTGCGGAAAGTCATACAGCTGTTTACGGTGCGCAGCAGAGAGAAGCAGCATGTTGCACCGAAACTCGCTGCCCACTTCCAGGCTCCCTCAGCAGCGCAGAGGGCACTGCCCCAGCCTTCGTCCCCGCTGTTCACCGTCCCCGCGGCACCGCCACGACAATTTCCCCACTCCACAGCGCGCGGCCGCCAGCAAAAGTTGCGCGGTAAGAACACACGCGCACGCAGGAGCGCAGAGAACTTCCTTACCTCAGACATCCTCACTGCGCCGAGGTTTCCAGCGCTACGAAACACTTTCCCATTCCCTCGGCGAGTGCCCACAGAAGTCCTGCACAGCCGCCCGCCCGCCCGCCCGCGCGCCACGGCACAGCCACCGCGCACCTCCAGCTCTGATGCACGCGCGGGCTGCGCGCAGGGCAGGGAGGCGGGATCCTCCCCCTCGGTGCCCAGTCGCGCGGCGCGGCCCCCGGCGCCCGGCGCGCGCTCCCCGGCGTGGGGCAGTCCCTGCGCCGCGGCCCGGCGCGGGGCGCGACACCCACCTTTCACAGGGGCTGATCAAAAGGCGGCGCGGAGGCGGGGGGCGCTCCGAGCTCCCACCTCGGCTCCGGCAGCCCGAGTGCGGCACTAAATCAAGGCAGCTGACCTAAGGCCTATTGCAGCCTTCCCCCCAAGAATGTGCAACTGTCTGCAAACTGCCTGTGAGCTATTTACGATTAAAAATAGTTATTTTAGCACCTGAGTGTTGTTTCTCGAATCGCAGCTGCTGATTTTTTTTTTTCTTTTTAACATTTGCAGGCCTTAAGGGTTCACTGAGTGGGGTGTGTATTTTTTTTCTTTTTTTAAGTTAATACACTTCCCCCATCAACTTCATTTCGAGTTAGGGCTGAATTTTATTTCTTTTCATGAAGTTGAAGCTTCCTATTAACAAAAGGACAGGTCATAAAGACAGGCGAAGAATTACTTTCCGGTAATTGGGCCAAAATCTGTTTTCAGTTATTCAGGTGTTAGGCTCCATTCCTGAGTTAGAACAGGATTTTTTGTTGTAATCGTCTCTCACCTATTTAAAAAACAAAGCAAAACCATGAAGAAAACGGTCCCCCCTTCTCCCTCTCCTCTAGTTTTGCCTCTTCTACACTATTTCTTATATTATTTCTAACGCAGGAACACCCGTACTGTGCCCAGAGATATAGGTGAGTAGGTCATGTGGAAGTCGGTGGGGATCCTTTCAGGAACACACCGGGACAACATCTGACCGCAGGAATACCTGCAATCCCATCGGGAAGGCAGCAGGAAGTCAGCCGTCTTCTCCCTACAGCCATCTAACACAACTAATTATTGCTGGGTAATTTGTCGTCTTCTAATCCTATTTACTATTTGCTAGATACATGCACAGTGCTTAAAGAGAGAACCTAATTGCTTCTTACTAACTACTAGAGTAAAGTCAAGGTTAACTCCATGGCAGTAAATGGGATTATGCTGGGATAAACCCGGAGCGACATCAGAATCTGGTCCCATAGAGCACACCACAAAGCAGACGCTATCCCTGAATCCCTGGGTTTCTCCACCTTGTACCTTATTTCTCCCACTGAGCTATTTAACAAGACTGAAAAATCAGAGAGGGGGATTTAGTTCCACACTGTCTGCCAGACACTTCTGCCAAAAAATGCTGGTGTGCGCGTGTGAAGAGTCAACCGCTGCGGGCTCCCGGTCCTCACCCGACCAAGCTCTGCACTGGGGCTCCACGGCCACTTCTTGCACGGGGACGGGACCCCAGGACAATTTTGGGCAGATGATCAGCAGCTTTGTGAACTGCAGGAACTGGCTTTCTTAACGAGCAGGAAAAGTGCCTGAAAAGTCATGGCCGGCATCATGCTATCTGACTTGACTCTTAGGAGCAGGGTTTTAGAAGGATTCATTTTGTAATGAAGACAAAACCTAACTGTTCTCTTGTGATGATAACTCAAAGCCAAAGGCAATCCTTATTACTAAAAATCATATTTCTTTCTTAATGACACAAACAACACTGGCAAATGTTATAACCAAGAACGTGTCTACCTGACCGAGAACTCTGCAACAGAAGGGGGAAGAACGGCTTAAGATTATATAAACTGCCAGAAGGTCTGAATTTACTGCAAAACGGTAAGTGACTAAAACTTAGATGTGTGGAGAGCTGTTCTCCCCTCTAGCCAGTTACCAGGAAGAACCTGTTTATTAGCTATCTCCCATTTGCCTGGAAGATGCTTAATTCTTATTTAATGGGCTAACTATCCATAACAAACAATTTAAGACCAATTTACTTTTTTCTTAATTAATTATCTACAAACAGTCTTTTATTTTAAGCCTTATTTTCATTATTCAAGCTTTTTAAATGAATATTTTATGGGAACATATTCCAGTCTTGCTCTTTTTAAACTATTCACTATTACTGATCAGTGATATCTGTTCTCCTTTCAGTAAAATCCAACGATCTCTGGCACAACATGACACGTGCTAGACAATTTGTATCAATACATGAACTGTTACAGAGGTACTAGCACACAAACAGAGTTTTCCAGTAATTTCCACTGAGTCATGGGTCAAGCTTGTTTTGCAGAATGGTTATCAAGATGGGACTTGAAGAATGACCAAAAAGAAAACCGGAGAGCGACTCCCCTAACTCCCCTTCCAGCAGTAAAATCTAGTGGAAACGCAGCTCCTCAGGGAGGGAAACGGGCTTCGGGACAGAGCACCAGGCTCGGGTCAGAGGCCTTGGTGCCGTTCAGGGCTCTGCCACTGAGGTCCTATGTGACCTTAGGCAAGTTATTTCAACTCCAATTCCTGTTTCCCTGCTTCTGCTTTGCCTTATTTTACCTATTTGAGTTGTAAGCTCTCTGAGGAACCAATGCCATCCTACTGCGTTCTCAGGGACAACACCGAGGCCAAAGGAAAGAGGTTCCCAGGCCTGAACTCCACTGAAGTCCTATAACGCTGAGACCTAGAATCAAGATGCAACAACGCAGCCTGAGCAAAGCTGCTTTCTCGCCCTGTGAGCCCCAGCCTGTTTCCTCTCCTCCCCTGCCTCAGCCCGTGTTCAGAGCAGCATGAACATTAGAGGATGCAGGGCAGACTGTGAACTCCTTAAACTACTTACTAAATACAAAAGTATTCAGTTTTGAGAAGGGCCCCAACACACAGAATTGGCTAAAGGCAGAAAGCTGCTGCTCTTACCTGATTGCATTATCTAGGATTTAAAAGAAAAAGATATATATTAATCATAAGGAATCACTACAAATGAGACTGTGTGATACTGTACAAAAATGCAATACAAACCCAATGAAAAGATTTCTCCTAACTTTTAAATTTCAATTGTCATCTAAATTTTGGTGGTTGATCCCAGAAAGAAAAACATAATTTAAAAAATAGTTAAAAAAGAAAAAAAAATCAAGCACTGACTAAATGTTAGAAATAAGTTCGGGTTCTGCTACTGCTGCTGCTTTCTGCATGCAAACAGACACAAAATTTCCTTAACTACACACCGCCTGCCTCAGATTCTTGCTGCTAGAGTTAGCTGCAAAATGAGGTTAACCTCTGTGTCCTGCCTGCTTGGCCTAAATTCCAAACATAATACACTATGTCCCTCTTAAATCAGTGCTGGCAAAGATCTTGGCACTAATTTGATGGTCTGTTCACTTACCGCCTTGGAGAGATGTGTGGATTAAACATTTCACCTCAAAAAAGACATGTGAACTAATGGTCAGGCCCATGATCATACAGATGAACAGCAGGTCACCTTTCAGTGAGAAAACCCAACAGGAGGAGGAATTACACATTGTCCAGAACCAAAGGGACCCAAGAACACAGGGGGGTAAGAGAGGAAAAAGGGAACAGACCTTGAAAATGAAAGAACTGAGGTTCTGCCAGCAGGACAAACGCATCTGTGGGTCTCGGACTCAGAAGTTTTGCAGGCACAGTGGTTTTAAAAATCTAATGAATCTTTGCACATGAAGATGAAAATAGTTTTGAAATGAGTGTGCTAGAACACAGGTTTTAAGCACTAGTCAAATTACAAATAGGCCTGCTTAAGTCATAAACCTCACAAGAAAGTTTCTCAAGATCTGTGGAAGGTTCAAGTATGGTGCTCCACCTGTTTTCTCACCTAAGCAATAGAGAAACCCAGATCTCTTGTTCAGTAGTTCCACGCAGGCTGATTCTGTAAAGTGGCCCAAGCAGACACGCTGAGCTATAGTGTCCAAAACTGTTTTGCACAAACATTTTACTCAGTGTTTAAATGTTGAACCCTAACTTGCTATTTATACCCCCATTTAGTGTCATTCAACAAAAAGAACCCCATGAAAATACAAAGTTTATTACTATCTCCATCTGCACTCCTGCTTCAGTATAAATTTTGATACTGATCACTGTATTACTCAAGTTCACTGGTATTTTGAGCTCGAGAGGAAAAGGGAACACTGGCCATTACAAAATGAGAATGTTTAGAATAGTGCTTATTGCAGACCCAAAAAGGAATCGCCAGTACCAGATCATACCACAGATCCCTCCCAGTTATCCCACCTCTCTACTGAAACAGGCACTAGAATCAAGAAACCCTGTGATTAACAGTTATAAAACAACTGGCCTGAATAGGAAATTTCTTTTTAACATTTATCAGTTACTGGTTTATGCCACAATATATTATTTTTGAAAAATTTGTTTCTATAAAAGTTTGCTATCTAGTATAGTTTAATTTTTTAAAAGCTATATTTACATATTGCTGATCCTTTTTCAAGCTCAAGTTCTCAGCATGAATGGTACCATATTTATACTCCATAGCTTAATTATGCATTGTGCAGAAAGAGCATTTCACTACACTGGTTTTAAAACATGCTGCTTTAAAATGTCAAAGAGAATTAACCAAGGACTTGATTTGATTTCTGTGCTAATCACTGTATTTGTTCATGTCATATCTTTTTAGTAATTGAGGTGGTCCTGTTAACCTTCCTACCAAAGCCTTCCCCTTCTTCCAATGATTTTTTTACAATTGTATACTTCTCCTATTTCCATTCTTCATTCTTTGCTTCTATCTTTTTGGAGGTATCTTAGGATCACCAGAACCTACCTCTTCAGGCAGGCTTATTATATTTTTTTGGAGTGCCTTACAATTCAGAGTCCTAATGAGTCTAAAACATGCATCCTCCCTGCAAGCAGCATTCCTTCTGTACTCACTCCAACCTCTCCAGGTTTTTAATAAACACCATCTGACCCAACGTGGAGCCTGGAGCATCCAACTTAACTATTAGCCATTTGCAAACTCACTGATTGTTCCTATTCTTTGTTCTCTTTCTGCCAGTTTATAATGTAAAGCTAAATACTTTACCTTTCACCTTCTTGCTTAATGACTACTTTGTAATGCTTGGATTTCAATATGTATATCCAAAGAGTAGAAGAAAAAAAATTATAAAGAGCTTACATAGTGACATTATCTTCTTTATAATGTTTTGTAAAGCAGATCAACCTCCACAGAATTCATACTTCAGGGAGAAGGAGAGGGCTTCACCGTCCAAATCTGTATTTAGAACCAAGGCTTTTGCAAAAGGCCAAAAACGAAAGCCAACTGTGAAGCTGTCTAACTCCTAGAAATACATCTATTTAAAAACACAGAAATACAGGCATTGTGCATATATACACAGCAAATATAAAGACTGGAAAAGTTGTTATAAACATATGATGAGCAACACATTGCTATTCAAGGTAAGCATAGTTAAGTGACCTCCCTGAATAGGAACAGTTTTAGACATACACTTACGCACCTTTCTGTCCCCCCACCCCGAGCCTGTGAGAAAGAGGCCTGGCTTACCCACTGATTCTCCCCCCGACTTTTTTTTTTTTTTTTTTTTTTAACTGCAATGGAATAGATAGCTTCCATCTAAATGGATGGCAAAAGGCTGCATCATTTTGCCATATATTAATGATAGGGTTTTGCAGTTGGGTGGGATACCAACAGCAAGGAATAAGTTAGGGACATCAATCAGATAGGGACATACAGTCAACTACATAGGTAACCAGCCATATACAATACCTACACATATACGTACATATCCATCCAACTAGAGATATCACTCTGAAGAGGAGGAGTGGAAGGCTACAGCAAAGAGGAAATACAACTCTTGGACATCTTCCTTTGCGTGGCCGGTCTGGTTTGGGGTGGACTAGCACAAAGCTGCTAACATAGGATATGAACCAGGAACCTTTTGGGCTCAAAAAAAAGTGTTATCAAGTGAAATGCTATTTTCCAATCTTATCTAATAGCTATACATTAATGGGAACTGAGGCTTTTCATTGTCAGAGATTAAGGTGGGGGTATTTGCTACCGATTTCCCTTTCTGCAGTTTTACAGACTGCCCTCTCACCTTGTGAGTCTTACACGTGTGGAGTTCAAAACATTTAATTGCTCGCTGTATTATTAAGGAATCTACTTTGTCAAACTGCAGCTCATAACAATGCAAGTCTCTTACAGCAAATCACTTCTGATACTGATGTTTCTCAGAGGTGCAGCATTTAATCCTCAAATTACAACGCAAGTTTTAACAGGCAGATTCTGTCTGTCGCTGAGATTTAGTAATTAACAACAACAAAAATTCAACCCCCTTCCTAGCACTAATGGTTTATCAAAACACCACCAGTAATTTCAGCTAAGGTAGAGTGATGCCCCAAGCGGGAGTACCACGGGGAGAAAGACGTGTCTGCGCTATCTGATCTGAAGCGCCTAGGCAGGATTGCAGACGCTGCGCTGTCACGAACGGCAGAGGCAGTAACCGGGCTTCTGCCCCCGGGCCGAAGGGCGTGACATGGGGCTAAAGGCGTGTCCAAGTCGGGATAAAACGTTTGCCATAAAACTGGCAGCAATTCATATTCACATGGTTAAAGAAAACGAGAGTCTGCAGAATGATACCTGAAACATTAATACACTTGCCATTTTTTGTTTTTCCACCAAAGATGGTTGAGTCCTACGAATATAGGAGACACTTTACCTACAGTAACAAGCTTTGTATTTATTTTCACAGCCTCCAGCACTTTCCTTGCATTTTTTTGTTCTTTAATACCAGGTAGTGGTTTTCAGCTGTTTAAGCCATGGCATATAATAACCGATGAGTAATATAGCAGTAATACCAGTGGTGGCAATTTTGCTTTGTTTCATGGGAGTGCTGGAGTATTACACAGATGACTAGGACATGTCTCAGTGGCAGACTGATAAAATGAAAGATGAATTTTCCCTGCCTACAAGTGTTGCCATGTTTGAATCATAAAAATCACCCAGGTTATAGGGCACATTTATTTTCCAGGTAACGAAATGAAAGCAAAAATTCTACATTTTGAAATGAATTTTTGCATGAAGACTTGTTGCTATAACAATTACGAAATCCCATCTGCAGAAGATTTTCTCAAGCTCTTGAGCTACCCAGGTCTGGTTTGCCATGACTGAGCTCTACCACCATGCCTCAAATACGGACAGCACTGCTAGGACGATCCGTGTTCATTATGGATGGACATGTACCAACTCTCCCACTTGGCGGAATATTAATCTTACAATTTATGCTTTAGTCAGAACTTCTGTTCTCACTTACCTTTTTCCATTTACATCCCTTCTTGTTGACTAGGAAGAAGGAATTCCTATTTTACAATGACATTCCAAGAAACTTCCTTAAACTGGTTCCCTATCTTTCACTTAGCAGGTTCCCTTTAACCCGCTTCATTAGCCCACTCCAAACATGTCCAGGTTCTTTTTATGTCTAAAATGCGTGTTGAACTTTAAAAGTTTATCCAGCAGTGAAAGCAGCAGGTATAGCAATGTCCTGGAGTAGCATCCGACTACCCCCTTCAAGTGGGCTACCACATCAATACCAGGATGGTTTTCAGTGAGCTGTTTTTAATGGACAGCTCCCAGGTGACACCAGACACTGCTGCTGCAGCCGCCGCAATATCGTACATCCTTGATTGAACTTTGATTAATTTTCCAGACTTTCAGAGCCTGTGGCAAAAGGATCCACAGCGGTAGCTGCAGCCATTAACTCCATCTTTTGCGATTTCTCCTTCTTCATTATGTTTGGGTCTTGATTGAACTTTGTTCCAAGTTAGTAGCTTTTGGCTATGGCCATGGGAGATAACACTTCAGCAATGGAGTGCAGCAGGATAATAAGTGAGAAAGCTCGCAGTGATAAAGCTGCATGGCTACGTGGTGGTAGCTTTGGATATACCTCAGTGCTGCGAGTGGTGTTAACAAAAGCTTGGAGTCCTGGCCAAGCCCAGTCTAAACCACATAAGCAATCACTTCATGCAACCATATGCCAAATGTTTTCCAACATTTGACTGTGCACATTGGAAACTATTTTGTTATACCGGACAAATTCAAAGTTGCTGCATTCAAAATGAATAAAAATACCATTTCTGGGCAATGCCAGAACATAACAGAAGCATTTGTTTAAAATACATGAACAGTCCCAGTGGCTTCAAAAGATTATTTGGAGAGTATGCTGCTAAATGGCGCGAGCAACTCGCTCACTATTTGTCTACTCAATATGACAACTTTATAACATATAGTCAACCCAGTGTTTGTTATATTATCTTATCCAAAAAAGATCTTCACCAGCAGCAAGGACAGACCTTCAAGTTCTTGGGGAAAATTAAAAACAACAATACAATATTGAAAATAATGTTACACTGAACTTTTCCAAATGATCCTTCAATGGACCATTACCTTACTCTCTCCCTCATTTTGAGGCACAGAAAAAAACATCTGAATACTCTGCTAGTAAAGTGACATTTCGACCCTAACAAATTACTTCAAAGATTAAAAGAAAAAATCAGAGGTTTCCTACTCTTTTTAAAGTTATTTTTTCAATCTGTCATTGTGATACATTCTTAGAATCACTTATCTCTAGTTAGTTTTATTGCCTGCTGTTGATATTTGCCTGTGGTGGTATACAGAAGTGGTATACAGAGGTGGCTGCAGCAACCTGTAGAAATTTTTGCCAGAACTTACAAATGGTGTATAAAAGCTCATTTTGGAGCCTGCAAACTGAAATTAACTGATGCGAAAAATATTAAACTATTAAAGTTGATTCAAATCCACTATGAATCAAAAATATACATGATGTTTCCATAACATCTGACACAAAGGGGCTTTGTCCCTAGAAGAGGCCTCTGGGCACTTCTGCGATATGAGCAATAATAGATTTGTCTCTGTGAAGCTTTGAGTTATTGCGGCACTTCCAATACAGACAACCTTTGAAATAATTGAAAATATGGAAATAAAAACAACCTTTTAAAAATAGAATACATAAATATACAGACACACACATACATAGATACATATACATACATACATATATAAACCCTCTTCCTTGCTTTAACCCTTTTATTCACTGCCAAGAATAGCTGGCTGAGGAATCGGCATCTGCCCCGAGCTCTCATTTCCTTCCCGACGCTGCCTTGCCCCATTGCCCAGGCAGCCTCCGCGGCTCCCTTCCCTCGGCGCAGCCTTCCTCTGAACCGAGGACGCAGAAGAGCCTTCCTTCCAGCCTGCAGCCTCTCCCAGCTTACAGATGCCCCCATTTTCCAGCCCGTCTCCTTCTCCTGCCAATCCCTTTCTCACCGATCATCCCAACAGCAGACTGCTGATATGGAAAACCTGAATCTGTCTGCTGCCTGCTATTTTCTCATGCAGCATTAATAATTACCTGTATAAAAGTCTGTTATTAGCTTAAACGTGTTCCGACTGGACCCAAACTCCTTGGCAGTGCAAGCTGGATGACCTGGACACCAGACTTGGGGAAAGTGGCCAGGATGCTAATTTGGACTGATAGCAAGTTTGGGAACTACATAACTTGTGGAAACATTTGAATGTAACAAAAAGTAGGTGGCAGTTCAAGAAACCTGCAGTTGGTACAAATAAATGTCGTGTTAGACAGTAAGCCCCTAAAATTTTTGTGCTCAAAATGCACTTGAATAAGCAAAAGCCTATTTTAGGGTGAGACTGGAGCTGCCCTGTTAATAACTTAGAAGCACCAGACTGGTTACTGGGGCTCTCTCTCCATTAATATACTGGTTTAAAATAATAGGGGAGTATGCATAGCACGAAAAGGAAAAGAGGAAAAACGCTATAAGACCAACCACTTTTTAGTGGACACTTGGGATTTTCTTGGAGGAACACCAGGCCCAGAACGAGGTGGGAAAACATACAATTAAAAGAACTACAGCAGGTGTAAAACAGAAGTCTCTTATGAAGCAGCGGTTTGGGGTGCGACGTGTGCAGGAGGCTGACTGCCGGGCAGACACAGCAGCGATTGAAGACGCAGGCCTGGCAGGATTACCGCGCGGGGGTAATGAGCCTGAAGGTGTACTGAACACACGTGTAGTCTGTGTGATTTTTCCACAAACCACCGTCTCTCTTTTATATTGTCCTAATGTTAAAATAAACCATGTTCCGGTGGTAGGTAGGATGCTACGTTACTTACTGCCACCGGCCTCGGGCTCCCAGAGAGGAGAGCGGAGTGGTCCTTGCCCCGCAGGACGCCCGGAAGACTACCCTCCAGCAGCCCCTCCTGAAGCTGCATGGGGTTAATGGGAGTTCAGGATTACTTTTGATGCCTTTTTCAATGACTTGGACAGGTGGCCCCTCCTGCTGAGGGGCTCCGCGAGCTAAGGGACTCCATCCTGCCTTTGCACGGGCCAGCAGCACTTGTGCCACTGGCTTCAAGGGAAGCAGGATCAAGGCCTCTAGCAGCAACCGTGAGACCTTTTTATTAGTCTGGCCACATGTCTTGTTCCAAAGCCCCTGGCTTGTCATAAATTTCTTTGCATTAACTCTTCATCCAGATATGGCTCTATCATACTCAGCTTACCCAGATTATTAAGAAAATATTCTTTTCAGCCTCTCTCTTCTGCAAGCAGAAGACACAGCACGGCACCCAGCTTGTGCGACCCTGGAGTAAAGGAGCACTAAATCTCTACCTCAGTTAGACGAAAATCCGAATAGGGTAAAAACATTAAGCTCAGCATAAGTATTTAATGGTATCTTCTTTTGAAATCATCCATGCTAAAATGAGGCAATGATACAGTCAGAGCAGTCTTTACTAGAAAACTGTTGTAAATTATAAATAGAAATTGAATATTTAGCCTGATCTCTAATTTTCTCCATAGCAAAGAAGGACTGCTAAGAAAGAAGTGCCTTTTTGAACTCTGTATATATTCAAATCCTCATAGGTAGAAATCAGTTTAGTTCCAAGAAATGCAATTTATACCAGACCTGTAATAAATTCCATATACCTCTGAGGCAATTTTTTTCAAGTGATCTCAAAATATTTTATTAAAAAACACCAGTAAAACAATACAACCCTCACTGTAAGCTTAGCATTATCTCCTTTTTGCAAACTGGTAAATTTGTGATTTACCCAAAGTTATATAATAATCCTGTGACAGAGCCAGCCTGTCATTCAGTCAGTACTGTGGCTTCATCATCTTCCTAAGAATAGCACTTTCTTATGACCACCAATTTAGCAAGACAGCGACAACTGCTATTTATAAAAATAGGAGAGTATAGGCACAATCTTTGTTTTTGCAAACTCCTCCTCTATAGACTTAGAAAAAGACATGTTTGGGCAGAACCATCATATTATACTGGGCAGTAAAAAGAAATAGTAGAGCCTTTGCAATACATCTATTCAAAAAATTGGCTTCTTTAGAAAGCTCTTAAAACTCATTTCGAGCCTTAGAAATTGTGCATGCTGTTTATCAAGATGTTTTCTCCATACTCCAAACTACATTATTTGGATGACATTCATTTCGAAGCATCATCCTCACAGAACGTGAAATTTGTGTTTACAGAGAAGAGGGATGCAAGCTACTTTTATATACAGTTTTTGTGATGTAAATAAGCTGTAGGAAAGCCACTTTGCGAAAAAGCTGGTATTTGGTGCTTCTTTAGTCTAATTAGTCAATGCTTTGCAAAGCCCAGCCATTAGCAATGGGACATGCTGCTCATTTTACTTACCGATTAAAGTGTTGCATCATGACTAGCCAGTCACAATTAGAAAAAACTGGCACAATGAGCGTAAGTAAACATGCTCTGTGATCAGGAATATATCAGATATCTACTTTATTACATCACTAGTAAATAAGCACAGTATGAACCAACGTTCATCAACGGCTTGTACTTTGCAAACCCCAAGGCAACTACCAACTGTACCCAGGACTTCCAATTACCAGCTGGCCTCTTACCATCTCCTGCAAGCTCTGAACACTCTGCTAACTTTGAAATGTGGCTGAAAAATAAATGAGCCGATAAAATAACAGTAATCTGGAGAAGAGACAGACAACCGTATTAAAAAGCAATTGCTCATCCCTTCTGAAATCACCAGGTTTCTTTACCAAGCGCAAGTATTACCAAAACACACGCACAGGAACACAGAGGGATGCCAGACCCGGTGCCCCCCTCACCCCCCCGTGATGCTTTAGAGGAAAATACACCCAGTTGCCAGCGTCAGTACTTCTTACCAAGTAGTTAGCGCCGCGCAGAATGAGTGACATTTGCACTGATCAACATTAACTTAGTTATAAGTTTTTACCATCTTTTTCTTAATCACTGCATTAAAAAAGTAAACTTCGTTTTCACTTAATGTTAAAAGATTATCAAGTTATTTTCCAAGTGCAGTTAGGATAATTCATTTGCACAGCTCTCGATAATTTAATTTAGGGTCAAACAAACAGTTTAATCTGTCTCAAAGAGGTTTTATATCATAGTCAGATGGCTTCTTTAAAGTTGAAGAAGTTAAAGCTGAATAAGTTTAATGTTAAAAAAAACTATGAAGTTACTGTGTGTCACTTCTAAAAATTTTCACCCCACAGACATAACTGACACAAATGATCCAGATGTTTGATGTCACTGAACCTGCAGTTAAAAACAAATGAAAAACCTTCATCCAGGAGAGAAAGGTTTTCTCTGCTTCTTCTGAAGTTGATTCCCTGGCTCCTAAGTCAGCAAAACCCAGAGACGCCAGCAGAGAGGAAGCAGATTTTTAAGATTATGCTGACTTTCAGCATTAAGGAGAGGCATCAGATGGGCATGCTGGGGTCTGCAGGCAACGACGAGGTACGCGCGCCTCCCTACACTATCCTAACTGGTACCCAGATCTAGATCTGGAGAGACAACCTTGGGAAAAACATGTTCTTTTCGTGGCTCACCCAAATCCTTGGCTTTCCCTGATCCTGTTGAATATGACTGCATTTACAAACAAACAAAACAAAACACCAAAGAGAGAAAAAAGAGACCGAGACGGCAGTCTCAATGATGTGTACACCTTTCCACATGAGTACTAAACCAAATCCACATGGGAGCTAAACTGAGACCTATCAACTTGCACTTCTACGTGGAGGAACAGTTTCCAGTCATTATTGCTGGAGTAAAAGCAAGACACGGAAATCCACCCTGTTTAAAAGTTACCTGTATTGTGATTTTTGAAATTTATTCTGCTGTGCAGTGATCTGTAGAATGAGCCACAAATCAAGCTTTAAATGCCAAAATTTTGTTTCTGTGGAACAATGATGGGTTTTGTCTGTAAAAGGTTTATTTCGTCTGTGTACAGCAACACCAACACAAAGCAGAACAAATGCCACATGCTTCTGCGTCCACCTGCGCTGCCATGCAAGTGATTTAAGCACTCTCAATTACACCTGGAGGCACCAATGATCAATTAAGACAAGGTAAGAACAACATGAGGGTGGACTTCTAAGTGAAGTTAGGAAGGTTTTGGTGAACCATTAAACATCCTTGTGCTTATGGGCTCTTATTTTAGCATCTGTAAAGGAGCCTAAGGCCCTCTATTCCCTATAATCACATTGCCATCAGTAAGGCTAAAACACCAGCTTGTTACGTTTGGTGGCAGTAATACCCAACACTGACTACAAAGCTGCCTGGAAAAGGGAATCAAGGCAAGATTTTCTTTCCATAACTCCACTGAAAAAACAGGATTATTTTATTATTATTTTTTGGAAGTTCACTTCCTAAACCATATGCCACTTTGCCAAAGTTTTTCTGTTGTGCTAAAACACACACACACACACACACACACACACACACACACACACACACACACCCCTGTAAAATGAATGAGCCCATTGCAAAGCAGAGCCCTGGGCAGCTGTTTGCACCCCAGAGAAGTTCGCTTTCTTCCATCCTCACTATTGTGTTTGTAAATCTGGCTGGAAAGCCTGGATACATACTTTGACCTGCAGTGTCACATTAAGAGGCAGGTAGCATTCACCCATACATTCATTTTCCCATGCCTGACAAAGACAGGGGACATGATGAAACAATCTGATCATGACTCATTTCAGATTAGCTACAAGAGACTGTCTTTTGGCTACAGAAGTATTTGGAGGACTGCGTAGGAGCAGTGCCTGCTCTGCATTTGTACCGACTATTCCTGGCTTACGGATTAACACATAACAGCACTCACCCAGCGAGCTGCTTGTTTATGGCTGGGGAAGAGACCATGCAGATTCACCTTGCTTTGGTCACCTCTGCACAAGATTAATGCAGTGCATTCCTCTTAGTTGGGCTGAAAGCAGAGCAGGTGCAGAAAAGCATCTGTTTTCCCCCTGAGCAGAGAGAACCGATGTGAGCACGTAACACCTGCATCCAGGCCATTTGCTGGGTTTCTGTTACTTCTTGGAGCGATTAATTGTGCTAGAGAAGTTTTTGCTAAGTCCTGCGCAGCTCTAGATCCAATCCTCAGCGCTACCCTCCCACTGCACGTACTGTCACAGCTATTAGCATCTGCCAGGAAGCTCTTGCCGTAAGACTCTGGGGTAGGATCTCGTGGGACCGGCAGGCTCTCAACTAATAGTCTCAGCCTTTAAAATTCATTCCCTTTGGCAGCTTCCCAAAGCCAGATGCTAATGACCTTAGGCATGATGCAAGACCTTCTTATTGGTGTAAATTTTTTTTTCCTGAGGTAGCAATGCTGGACATTTCCTATCTTTGCAGAAAGTGTCCATTTAGCGTTGTAAATAACCACTGAACTGTTACAGAAATATTGTCCGAGGTCTCTGACCTCCAAACACACCGACGTGAACAGCCTACCAAATCAAGGTAACGTCATGGAATTATACCTTTCTCCGTTTAAATTCCTTTTGAAGCATATTTAAATTTAGATCCCAGTAAATTATCTGGGAGAAAAGCAGCAGCAACAGGGACAGTGTTCCTATACAAAGATACAATAAATTTCCCATGTAAGAAAAAAATATTAAAAGGATAGTGATGTTCTGTAGTAAGTGAATTTTAGTTCCAGATTTTTTTTTAAATCTTGACTATTTTTTTGATGGGCATTTTGCAACAAATCCACAAACGCTGTCTACAAACTTTCTTAAAAACGAGTTCCTGCTCAATGTTTCAGTTAACTACTGTGAACAAAACAAACCTAGCTGTGACTCGCTTGCATAAGAAAATAAGAGCAGTAAACAGGTTTTCACCTTTTTGCAGTGAACTTTAACTTTTTAAGCAGGCAGAAATCTGAACTAATTTATAACTGACATGATACAATGAAGGACTCATCCATGTTTAACACAATAGGGCTTCTCTATAATTCTAATCAGAAAGAAAGTCACTGTTTCCACTCTTTCTAAACTTCGGAGATTGGTATTTTTAAGGTGCTTTGCTTCGTTTAGGTTTATCATCACAGTTTTTGGTCACCACTGCACAAATCCTCAGTGGCAGCATTAAAAGATGCTGCAGCACTAACTAGGCGAGCACAGAACGAAGGAGAGTTTCTCACCACCCATTCCAGCAGGAAAAAGGAAATAATCACTTTCAAGGCCAGTAAGAGGAAGCAAAGTGTGTTTAAAAAAGCCCCATCCCTAGAGATTTTCACCTGCTGAGAAAAATCCATCTTTTTTTGAAAGGCCAAGTATTTCTTACAGCTACCTCTTCCTCAAATTCAGCGGGCTAACCGCATTTGTTCAGTTGCCCAAGGAACCTACACAGGTATCAACACCGGGGGCGGTTTGGAGAACACCTAATGCGATAGCTGTTTTCTGGAAATTAAAGGAGAACATGAGCTCTGCAAGTGGAGCTGAAGGACCGAGACTCGCACCGCATTTCAGCGGTGGACTCCTGCTCCCCAACAGCGAGCTTACACCAGCCTGCCTGCGCCCGGCTGCGCAGGATAGCCGGCGGTTGGCCACGCTGACGGTATTTAAGGTCTTTGCCGTGGTGGTCCCCAAAGACACGACGGGGGCTGGTCCTGCCGGGCTCTGGTGCTGGCTGGAGGAGCTGGCAGAGCCCAGGCAGGCGAGCGCTCGCTGGCAACGGGTCAACACGCTCTCTCCGACGGCACCGCCGCAGCACCCGGCGGCGTTCAGATCACTCGCCTCACTTGCGCAGTTCAGTTGTAGATACTTTCAGGGTATTTCTAATGATCTATTATTAATTGCTGAGAATTACATTCTAGTCTTACTTAAATTCAGAAGGGAGTGAAACTGTACAGCTTTCAGCTGTCAAGGGCTGTAATTCAGTACTTAAATCATATGAGTCAGAAGTTGTAAGTGGACTGATTTATACTAATTTGCACAACCTTATTCATCCAAGGGAAATCTGTAAATAATGAAAGAAAAACAGAGAAAGGACATTTGAGTAAGCTGGTATCACTAAACCAGCATACAAATTATTAAATCAATGAAATAAAGATACACTGCTATTACTATTTTAGCAAGACATTAGGCTATAAGCTCCCTGCAGATTGTGAAGAAACTGTATGGCCTTTGGAAAAGGCCAAATTAATGGAAAATTTGGATTTGTGAGCCAGATCCCTCGTATGCAGAGTGGTGCAAGTCCACGGAGGTCAGTCAAGCCGTGCTAATTCCCACTGACCGAGGGCTTTGCACCACATTTATGCAAAAGAGAGGGATACTGTTAACTCCTTATGCAAAATAAAGACCTGGCTGATCTGCAAAAGAGTCTGCTGCTCAGCTCTGAGGTTCGGGTATGCATTCCATCGCTGGGTAAAGAAAGAAAGGGGGAGAGGAGAAGAGAAGGGGGAAAAAAAAAAGAAAAAAAGAGAGAGGACTGGAAACTCCACCTGGATGCTATCAGTCTTGCCCAAGTAAACAGTCCTGACATTAGTGCTAGCCTGCTGAGTGGTACAGGTTAGGAAGGGTCACAAAGGCAGAATGGTGACCAAACTCGCCTTGAGGTGGAGATGCTCTGGAATCTGTCACACAAGCAGAGAGCTGAAAGCTCATTTTATCTAGAAGTCATTTCATTTTTAGAGTTCAAAACAATTAAAGACATTGAAAGAATTGTACAAACACAGATTATAGCGAGACAGAAACAGTCCCCTTTTTTCATATAAACATGCACTCGACTACACGCTTCGTGTGATGTGTGTTGTTCTTGAGATAACACTGCAGCACACCCATAAAGCGGCAAGAGAATTTATGAGAGATGTAGCAAAAAAATCCACCAAAAATCTACAAAATAAGTTTTCCTCATAACATCAAATGAAAGCTCACCTCCATGTAATATGATGAAATTTTTGTAAAAAAATAAAATAAAATAAATAGGCATTTAAGAGGCAAATGCAATAAAAGAAATGTAAAATTAAGTAACTGTTCTACAAGTTCCCAACAAAAGCACAAGTAAAAAAAAATTATATTGTACTATATAAAAGCACAGGTAAAAAAAAAAAAAAAACATGACACTAAAACCCTTCATGCAGATCTGCAGAAGAATTTGAGCAACAAGGGGGTCTGATCACTTCTCTCAATTAGCTTTGTTGCAGTGTTAAAGTCTGATGCTTTCATTGCCATGTCCCAACAGCTACATGAAGTCAGCACAGAAGCCCCTTGGGATAAACTTTCTTTTCACATTCAACTTAAGTCGCACCCAGAACTGCAAACCAGAGAAATATCTATTTGTATGCATTAATCACTGGGCTGTAACAACTGCTTCATGAAGAATTTCTTTACATGGCTTTAAATCCACTTGAAAACCTTATTAAGGAAAACAGCCTAGAATGATTACTCACTTGCATTTATTAGTTTAAGTTTTCTTTCTCTTCCATTTACAAAAACAGCCCTCAAAGTACAACTGAAAGCCCCAATTCCTGAAAAATAAAGTTTACCAGTAATATTTTTTTGCAAAAAGCTACATAAAATAAAGCTTTTTCCCAATACAAACTCTGAGTCCCTCCCAATGCTTTACTCTGCACCAAGGAAACAGAACAAAGGATGAATGGTATTTGCATTAAACAACAGGAGTCAGAGCGTTCACAGGTTTTGACAATTGTCCACATCTACAAGCGGGGCAGAAGGTTATGACCAACTTGGAAACGAAATGGTTAATAAATCTTAAACTGATCCTTTTCCAAGCGTGTTCAAATAACACAAGAAAAGGAAAAAAAAAGCCTCAACTGTGAAGTGAAGTTCTGAACTAATTTTACTTCTCATACTGCATGCCAGGAAGTGTATTACATGCCATTGGCGAGATACCAAACCTGTGACTCTAGGGGGATGACTGAAGGAATCCTCACAATTCTACATCTTGGAAATAAACTCTATGCTAGAAGGAAAAGCTCTGTAACGCATGCCATCTGGTACCCTTCGCCTTCTTTTTATGAAACGGGAGAAAGAGAGACTGCTTCCTCACATGTAGGCCAAGACACAGTGGGCCAAAACCAACTCTTGGTGGCAGCAGCAGAAACGGAGTAACTCTGCAGGTGCTCTTCTCACAGCTGCATCCCTGTCACAAGCATTTCCTTAAGCCTCAGGATCAATCCGAGTTACCTAAAATTTACATCAGGAAGCCTATTAGAATAACTGGGAGCATCATTTGGCCCATGAATTGCAAGAGAATAACATCTAAAGGAGAGGGTTATACTGAAGCAATTGTACCTCAATTGCTCTCAACCATTGTATGATTCTCCCTTTAAAATATCATTTGCAACATCTTAAACAAAAATTGAAGCTACAGCCAAATTGAAAGCCAAATATTTTATTTTGCCTTAAAACAAGTAAACAAAAGTTTAATTGAAATGCATATTATATTATATACAGAAAATCCAGGTAAGAAACAAGTAGTACTTCAGTGAAAGGATGTTTCAGTAACTCTTCAAGAAGAACCATTTACTTCTTTAAAGAAGATGAGAAAAAAAAAATCAAAGACAATTAAAACACCCATCCAGATAGGTAAAGAACCACCTCCCAAACACTCGTTCCCACTGCCTCGGTAAGCTGTCCCACCTACCCTTATCCTGCTACGTGTTACAGTAGTAATGGCTCGAGCCAGCGCGAGGTGGCCCCGAGGAAGCTCCCGCAGAGCGCCAAGAGGCACGTTAGGGACGCAGACGGCTCGAGCACGGCTGCCGTCCAGCTCTCCCGCTGCTGCGAGGACCTCGCAGGGCCATCTGCAGCCACCCCCCAGGCTGGGCAACCTCCAGCCTGCTCAAAGGTGAGACCAGAGCGTCTCATCTGGCTGAGGATACAGGTACTGAAGTGATCTAAAGCGACCTTCCTCGTATACGAAGTACATTGCGTATATAGTGATTTATTTGGGTCATCCATTAAATTGTTAAAGGACTTGGCCCATATAAACTGATGCTAGTGCTCAAATCCCGTGAGATAAAGAACACCTCATTTCACATTCACAATGACAGGAAATCACTAGCATAATAAAAAAATCAATAATTAATATCATAAGGCCTTGTAATACTAGTGTAGTTGGTTCCACAGTAAGTCAGTAAAAGGTATTAAGCAAACAACATTTATTTATATTACATAATATAACCATCGTTTGTAACACGACTGGGGCCTATTTTCCTCTCAGTACAAATATTTAACTCCCATTAATGTTAACAAGGGGTTACGCAGCATGTACTTTGGCAAGAGAATAAAACCTGAATTTTAACATTAATCTTAAGTAAGCTTTCAACTTGAAAGCAGCTTGGAAGTGCCTTGTATTAACACTATTTTAATTGCTTCAAAATCTGGATTTTTCTATGAATGTACATATACACAGATAAAAACAATTCATTTTAACTCTAAGTTGCACATTTTAGGGTGATGGGAAATAATTGTCTGTCACCTTTCTATAAACCGCACAGCTCGCTCTGAGAAGGCACCGTTAACAAAGACGGCGATGGAAATCTTTGAAGAACTCCACTTTTCTGAGCACAGTTTTTTCCTTTACCGTGCTTCACAGAAGCACATCAAATCGCATTTTTCACAGTAAAAACAGTGGAGGAAATTCATATTATATTTGAAAAACGCACAACTTTTTGGCATCCTGTTTTTACAATTTGGGGCATCTCCTTGTTTACACGAGCAGCCTCGCGGAAGACAGTGAGGCAACATAGATATCGAAGGCGAGTAGACTCTGGCCCTTCTCATTTTGTGAAACTGCTTTGATCACGACTCTCTCAAGACGTGATTTTAAACCCGAATGCAATTGACCGGCATTGCACCATATGTTCCTTATGTGTGAGCTCTGTCTTGTTCATTAATTTTTATGCCACTACTGTTGGAATTCAGCCAGTGTAATGTGGAGGCAATTAGCAATGTCAGAGTGTTCATGCCAGCATATAATGAGAGAGAGAGAGAAAAAGAAAGAAAGAGAGCGAGAAACGGGGAGAGAGATTACACTTCCTGCTACAGGCAAGGGTCCTCTTCAGAGGTTTTTTTTTAATGTTATTTGAAAACTGAAAGATCTAATAAAAACAGACAGGTGACAAGAAATAAAAGTCTTGTTACAGAAGTCAGATTTACTCACTTATAAAACCTCTCCTGTAGCTTTCTAATATGTTCACCCATTTTCAGAGGATGAAACTGAAGAAGCCCTGTGGCCCGATGACCTCGTCTTCTAATCTTACAAACACTGCAGTCTGCTTTAGCTCTCTATCAAAATGCTCAATTTTAGCCTGCAAAAAGAGATGCATGCATATACTAGAACACAGATGTACATTAAATAATGCACATTCTTATGACATAGCATTTACTGACCAGATCTGTAACACTGTCTTTTTTAAGAATAACTTCTTTTGCAAATCCTGCCCTGAGAGCTCTACGACACTTGCCATTTTTTGTTGCTATTTGTGCTCTTTAAATTTTCAAGGTGAGAAGCAAGAAGCATGCCCGAAGTCCCGAGGAGCACTGGAGACCCCACCGAAGCATCCCCCTCTCCCCACTCTGTGCACACCCCCCTGCCTTCCTCCTCCTGTGAGGAAATGGACCACTGGTACGATACAATTTCTGCCTTATCTCAGGACAAACGTGCACTCAGCACAAAGGCAGCAAAAATTCTGCAATATTAGAAGCCACGTGCCTGTAAATCCAAAATTAGAGCCCCACTAGAGTTATGCCTCTCACATCTTCCTATTGAGCTCCTTATTCTAGTATTCTCCCATGAGACAGAAGATTAAAACAAAACACTATGTACATAGAAACCCCTCTGCAGTCCAAAAGACTTGACAGAATCCTTTTTCATGGTTAAGCATCTGCATGGAATAGCTATATGCGTGTTTACAAAGCAGATAACTCAGAAAACCTGACTAATTAGGAGGACAGCTCAAGCTGCAAAATTCAAATCCAGATCCTACTATGCTTCTTTCCACTTCAAATCGTAAGTGAATCAGACGCAAGCGCTGGTTTCACAGTCCATTAAGGAGACAGACAACTTTGAAGTTCACTGGGGACACAATTTTCAGTTCTATAGTGTTTAATGGTTTAATTATCTATTCGCCTGTGAAGTCATTAAGCAACTTTGCACTAGTAATACAGTTATTAGGAGATACCTCCCACTGCTGTCATTTAAATACTGGTTACAGTAGCATAGTGCTGCTTGTGGTAAGGGTCCTGTGGCTTAGTGGCAGCCTTTCACTTCTGAAAGCTTGGCTAGTATGAGGGTAGTTTGACTAATCCACTGTAATTCCTAATGGATATTTGCCCTCCTCACAAAAAAAATCACAGAGAATGCTTGAGAATGAGCAATGTTCTTTAAAGAAGCCCATTCAGAGCTTGGCAAAGGCATTGCCACACTGAATTAACACACATTAAGAGCCTGATCCAAAGCCCACCAAGGTCTGAGTCATGGCTTCTTGGGCTAAGAAGAAATGTATGCAGTTTGGCAGTATTTTCTTCCCAGGGCCTAGCTACTGTCATTTGTCCAAACTTTTCATAAGCAGTAAAATTCAAATTTCAAGTAGCTCAGTGAAATGTTTAAAAATTTTTAGATCAGAGTTTTAGTGAAACGTAGTTAAAACTGAATGTTTTGGTACTGTGACATAAAAAGAATTCACTGACAAGTTAGAATGAATCACTGAGTTTGATTTAAATGATGAAATATTTTGCTCTGAGAAGTAAATGTGTTTTATCCATTTCATTTGGATGTTTGTATTACATATTACAGTTAATATTGAGAAATAAAAGTGGAAGCAAATTTGGAACTTCCAAAAGGACAGATTTCCGTAGCTCAGCAGCTTCTGTATCTCAATTTGTGTCTTATTCAGCGGATGCAGTAAGAGACCTGAACTGCTGTTTAAATCGAGAGCAAAACCCACATTTATATGAGAGATGAACAAAATCAAATCTAGTCATTACTGAACACTTATTTTACTAGTAAGGGGACAAATTATGTGCTGGCACAAGTCCAGCAAAGTCAACTAAATTATCAGAGCAATAGGATTTCACTCGTAGGAGCGAGCAAAGCACTGGAACTTGAAAAGCATGTGCCTCCACTGCAAACTAATCCAGTGATTTCAGTTTCCTCCGTTAATCAGGTGTTTAAAAAAAAAAAAAAAAATCATATAATTGCACACGTCATGCAAAACCTATCCAGAATAAAGTCTCCTATAGCTTTACAGACATCTCACATCAGGGACTAGATTTTGTTCATGGATGACATTAGCTATGGTGTCTCCCAGGCATTTACAGTGCGTTTTCTCCTAACGTCCTCCATGTTCCCGGATCAGCTGAGCGCGGCGGATGCCTCTGTTCACTGAGCCTGTGCAGCCGCCTGCCCAGCCCCTGTGGCTCTCCTCCTCCGGCATCCAGTTGTGAGGCCCTCCTCCCTGCGATGCATCTAATGCGTTCAGACACCGGGGATGCAGGGAGAGGCCGTGCACTCGGCATAAGGCATGACAGAAATGCCACTTACAATCACAAACTTGCCTCAACCAATTCCGCTTCCGATACAAGTTATGTTGGGCGCAGAGTTGGCAGCAAGCGGTTTCATAGCCACATGGCAAGGCGGGCAGTAAAAATTTTCTTTCTGAAGCAAGTAACTCTACTTTGTTTCCTTCTGTCCTTGTGTAGAGGGCTCTCCAAGGCCAACGTATTTACACAGCCTGAGAAGGGTGCCCCTGTTTTTCTGCCTCAAAATCTCAAAGATGCTGCATACTGCATAAACCACAAGCAACTAGAAACGGCACAAGGAGTCCTCAGCTCCAAGAAGACCTGGACATAGGTTGTGTTCAGCTGCTGAAAAGGTAACTCCTAAAATGTATGTTAGATGGAAGCCTCCCAAATGCCATGCCACGTACACGACGTGACCCTGTCACCTAGCCGGGGCAGCACAAGCCTCCTCCAGCTTAAACACAGGGATGTGGGAATGCAGATTCCCTGACTGCAGGGCTGACACCAGGGCTTGCTGCTTCTTCTCAAGGACAAGGGGGCTAACAGAGCCCCATCAGTACGTATCCATCCCCACAGACGCCGCATACCTATTTCAGTACATTGGCTGAACTCGGATTGCTTCTTGCCACGATGGGACCTGGTACGTCAGAGTCCCAGCGCTGTAGGTATGTTCTCAGAGCTACGGTGTAGATATTGCTGCTCTGGAGGACAGTGCACCTTCCAAGCCTATACTCAGGCCACATGTTGAAGCTTTTTGTTTCCCCACAAAAACAAGACCAGAAAGACACACTCACTTAAAAGGAAGAGCTGAAACTCTGAGGTAATCACTTTCAAGAGATGTCCAAAACACAAACTGATCTAGTTACACCTTAGCGCGATGCACAGCAGTCACTGGCAGAAGGAAAGAAATCCTGGCTGCAGAGGCCACCTTTTTGCCCACAGCTTTCAGAGCAAGGAACCATGATATTTGCGTTCTGTTCCTAGTTCTGACATGGATCTGCCATGCACCTTTCGGCAGGTCACCTAAGATTTCTCTACCATCCTTTTCTCATATACAAGATAAATAACAAGCTCATCTTTCTGCTGGGCCACCGGTGAGGTTGAATTTACTGTTTGTGAAGGACTTCGAGATCCTCTGGGAAAGGGTGCTGCATGTCTGAAAACTACTGTTGCTCCTTTCCTGTCATAACTCCAGAACACGCCAGGGAGCCCAACAGTAAAGCTCTCACTCAACATGAAGATAGTTTTATAAAAAATAAGAATTAAAATAATAAAAAAAATTAATCCTGAACATTTGGGAGAATTAAATAAGACACCGGCTTGTAGTTTTTATGTGCAGTCATCTGAGTCAGCTCTCCAAGGAGTGCCGAGGGCTAAATTCATCCTTGAGCTACGCTGGCTTCTGCCAACGTAAACCAGGACACGCGGCCTCTGCCAGCGGAGCAGGGAGAGGCTGCAGCCGTGGAAAGCCCCCGCAGCCTTCCTCGTCGATGGGGGTCTAAACAGGGCAACAGCAGGACTAAGAGCAGCCCTGGTCAGGGAAGGTTCATAGCTATGGCAACCCAAGATGCCGTGGTCTAAGCATGTCTTACGCTATTGCCTGTATTAATGGCATTCAAGCAGATTTTAAAGCAGTCCTTGGCAGAGCCTGCTGTAGTGAGGGGTAGTGGTGACAAACCCCTTTGCAAACCAAGGGAGAGTTAGCTTATAAGGGAAGTGTTATTGGCACAAAAGGAAAGTAAATCCAGCTCCAGGGATTTTGTGCATCTTAAGATCTTATTTTTTGTAGTTTGTAGCACTAGTTGAGTTTGTCAGTCTGTGTTGCATAACACCGCTTAATGTACAATCAGATCGAGCCTCCGATCCCACAGGGAAACAGCAGTGTGACTCAGATGTTTTACGGGGAGGGCAGAATCCTGTGTACAGAAAACCGTCCTCACTCCACCATGAACAAAGAGTGGCAGAAACACCGGCACCTCCACTGTGCCAGCTGTACTGCTGCAGTGTAGCAGTCCTCGACTGGCAAGATATGAAAAAGGAGATTAGCAAGTATAATAGAATTTTACTGTGCTCTTTAGAGTGAAAAATCATTTGCATATTAGCACCATTGATGGTCCAAACCCACAATGCCAAATGCAACCTAAACCCCCTCAGATTTCAAGGGAATCCAGATTTAAACCTTCATGCAAAACCCACCCTCTAGGTTTAGCTCTTCCTTAGATCCAAGACTGGAAGGTACCTATTTTTTGTCTTCTGGGAGACTGGCATTTTGCAAGACCTCATCAAATTCCTACCATTCACACCTGAAGATCTTAGGAGGAGAATCTGAATTTTTATTGCCACAAACCAGACACCCCAAACTAAATGCCAACCCCAAAACTAAGTCTAAACCAGAGGCAAACACTACTGCCCAGTCTCTCACGAGGCAGGGCTCTGCCAACAGAAGAAGCCAGAAGCCGCCCTGGTATAGTTTTATTTATCTCCAAGTTTCATTACCTCATGAGGACAGCTCCAGGTTTAATCCAGAGGAATACACAAAGAGCTGGCTTTACGTAAAGGGTAAGCTGTGACTGAGTGTCTCATCTTGGTCCCCACTGGAGCGGATCCCAAAACCACCGCACACTTTGGCACCATTTGTTGTACTTGGCAACCTTTGCTCAAGCTAGGTGGGTGCATTGGCAGAAGTTGTGAGGAACCCCTCCTCTTTAATTGGTGGGAATGTACCTGTAAGGCTGAGCCGTGTTTGGTAAGGCTAAGTGTTCCCGCGAGGGAAAACGACTCGAGACAATGCAGCCGGTGTTTAGAGCAACGAGACGGAGAATGAGTGAGGCGCTCCCTCATGCTACCTGGAGGGCCCTGCTAAGCTCTCACTGCCTTCTGCTGTCTCACCACAAACCCCTGTCCCTTGCAGGTTAAAGCCAAGGCTGATGAAACAACGAGAGCGCCCAAAACAGTTTCTCCAAGTAACTGAGAGAAACCAAGACCGTATCTAGCTCCAGCCACTATTTGACTCCATGCCAGAGTTTAAAAACAAAAGAAATACATTTTTTTCCATAAATTGTCTGAAGCACTGAAATTCAAAGCTACAACTGCCACTACTTTCCATTTTGTTAAGATAATTTATTACAGACAGGAAGATTACATGAAAATTAAACTTTGTTCTACTTAAGGACTGCCTAATGCTTTTTTTTTTTTGTATGTGACAGGAATTCGTGATGATTATATATTTCCTAAAGCTAAGCGTACCTTTCATGCATTGACTTGAGAGCTATTAAGTACACAAGCATGGAACATAAGGGGTTTAAAGTGTGTTGCGATTTTAACGTTAGTGGGAGTGCTCTCTTCCAGCACCATCCCTTTGCGCTGGATGACAGAAGACACTATATCACTTCCCGCACAAAATTAAAGATGTTCAGAGTTATGTGACCTCTGCTGTCTGAGCTAATGGAGCCAGAGATACCTAAAGACTAAAAATATTACAAACAAACAGCTAAACTGTCATATCTCATATTCTATTCAGTAGAGGGCAGTGGTAGATAAAAGCCACGCACACCTATCAACCCATTTCAAGTCCTGTCTCCAAACTGGTTGGCTGTCATGAATCTAATGGCACCAAACACACTGGAGAGCTAGAAACAAGAATGATAGATTGAGGTCTCTTGGTCACGTTCCTCTGCTTGCTCCTTCTCATCTCCCTTCCCCCTCTGCCTTTTTTTTTTTTTTTTTTTTTTGCAATGCATGGGATGATCAAGGCCAAATGCCTTCTGCAAGGTGTTCCCCCCCAAACAGCCAGCAGGAAGCAAAAATGCTCAGAACTTTGTGGGATCAAGTTCTTAATGGCGCTAAATGAGAGTAAAGTAAACACACGCACATGTGCGTGCACGTACACACACACCCAGCACCTATTTGTCAGACCTTTTTACCAGAGCAGAGCACAAGCGGGAAAGACTGTTGCCTGGTGGCAAGGGCACTCGGAGGCAAGGGAGAGGGGGAGGAAGAGCAAGTCTGAGTGCAGTCCCTGCACTCTGCAAGTTAAATGAATTGATTCATTACACAGTGTTATGGTTCCAATTAAATGTAAGTGCCAAGAAATACAGCAAGAATGTTACATTTTGCTACATTAGCTCACCCACACTGAAAATCACAATTAGACATGCAGTATCACTTAAAAAACAGTGATTTCTCAAACTATACAATGGGATAGGAAAAAAAAAAAAAAAAAGACCAGATGCCTAGATTGCTAGAGTATGTACAATTGTGCATTTTTATTTATCTACATAAGTATAGAACTGTACATATCCTAACTTTACATGACCTAAAATACTTTATTTTTGCAATATTAAAGCATATAAGAGAAGGAAAACCCTACTCAACACTGATGATTTTGAGTGGGAGCATAAGACCAAACAAGCGGGGGCTGGGTCCGGAATACAAAAACAGAAACGCTGAAGGAACTGGTGCTATATCTGTTTTTAGGAAAGAAAACTTGTAATGACACTTCTTTTATTATGTTTAAGTGATAATTCTGTCACAGTGGAGTATATATTTATGCCTTATTACAGATACCTTCAAAGGGAATTACTTTTGAATGCAAGAAGCATGGTGTGCGTACATCTCTATGTACTTCTACAAGCTGCTAAATGGTGAATGACAAGAAATATTGATTCATTAAAAAAAACCCTACACTTTAACAGGTGGGGAAAAAAAGGTAATTACTACATGCACAGCTTCCCATAAATATAAGTTACCGTAACATTTCTAGTATCAGACAGTTTCACCTGCCTGACTGGAGAATAGACAAAACACGCAAGTTTTATCCTGGCCTGACTGATGAGGACTTTGTTGTAAGGCCTTGCTGAAGCACTCCTACACCTGTGACCTCTCCTCAGCTCCGCAGGCTTCGAGTTCAGTTTAGTCTATAGCCTTTTCAGGGACCTACTGACAACTGACAGGCTTTATAGCTGTTGAATGACAGCTCCTATCAGCAGCTACTTAATGAAAGAGGCTTTCCGAGAGAAGCATCCAATGTCAATCTACCTTACCCTTTTCCTTTTCTTCTGGAAAAATGGATAGGTCTAAATCAAAGACTATTTAGCCGCCAGCTCACATGATACCATGGCAGCTATTTAAGCACGGCCCAGTTTCATCACAGTGTCGTTATCTCCTCAACGGGAATGGATTTGCTTGGGGAAAGTGCTACAGCCTTTGCTCTCATCCCTTCGCGCTGAAGGCGCTGCTCACGTCTTGCGTGATGCGGGGAAGCAGCAGCGGAGTAGCTGTGCCAGGCCTCATCCGCCGGAGAGCTGCATCTGGCCCTGCTCTTTAGGGCTTCATCCTACTGCCTTCACCCAGGCCAACGCACTTCTCAAATCCGGAAACGTGGCTGGGAAAGATCCCAAACGTGTGATGACTTTAAAAACCCACAGATTATGCTTAACAGCGTAGTATGCTTTAGTCTGCCCTCATTTAAAGCAGTCAATGTTTTGAGCTAAGTTTAGCCAAAGAACTTATTTGCTATGCTAAATGGTGCCATTTTGCTTACATACGTCTTCATATGTAAGCAATAACATGTCATTCATACATAATTCGGTTTTTATCTCCAATAGATTTTAAATGAAAAAAAATTCACAAAATGGACAAATGCACACTGGTGCAATCTACTGAATTATGGTCAACTAAGGTACCTTTTAACTGCCATATGAGATAAAAAGGCATGAAAAGGAAGCTGAAGAGGCAGAATTAAACATTTGGTTCTTAGTAAAATGTAACTGCCCTCTTAGCCAGAGCACCAGAGAAGCTGCTTGTTAGCAAGCTGGTAACATTTGAAGCATTGTTTCCCGATTAAGGTGATAGCTGGTATTCAGTGCAATCACTTCATGATATCTTAGTGTCCTGTGCAATTTTAACTCCTCCATAAAATATCTGGAAGGAAGCCTTGCAGGCTATCTAACACTGACTCAGCTAGTCAGTGACCAGTCGCTTTGCTGTGATAGCACTAAACTGCCAAGTCCTGAGCCTAGAGAACACCAAACCTTTGTAGGTACAGAAACAATACGCTCAGCAACTACTTATTTGCTGCCTTGCCTCCCTGGGAAAAACCTTGCAGCTTTCCCGTAGCCTGTGTAACAAAAGCCCTGCACCGATTTCTTCCTACGGGATACACGGGAACCTCCTGCTTTCTGAGGAAGAGCCGTAACTTGTACCCTTTGCCTTCATGCACGCGGCCATCAGGGTGAGGCTTGGCAGTGGTCAGCACACAAAGTGCTCCCACAGGCAACCAACCTCAGCGGGAAAATCCAGAGAGAAGCCACCCCCATGCAGGCTGCACAGCAAAGCGCAGCTGTCTGCAGCTATCCAAATGTCTCAGGCTTGGTCATCTTGATCTTTTTAATGACCTTGCGTATCACTGGAATACAGGCATCTGTTCAAAAGCACCTCGCAGCTCCTGACAGAGCGCAGCACACATCAAAGCCGAGCGGGTCAGGTTCTGCCCTCACTAGATGCATTAATTCAGAATAACTGAAATGAAACCAACAGAATTATCCTTCGTTAACACTACAATACCCAAGAACTAAATTTGTACTGTTTGCTTTTAACAGTAACTTACACAGATGTGCTACTTTTTATTCTTCAAAGTATCTACATGCTTTACAACCTATTCTCCATTTTCCTTTGGAAAAACCAAGCGTATCTTCTAAGGAAAGCAAAATAGCAGAAGCTGCAAGAGAATGAGGGACAATATACTTCTATCAACCCTTTTTGTCGCTGGCACTACTGAAATGCCAGCAAATGCAGGAGATCTGCAACACATCTCAGGGTGCAAAGGGTTAATCTCCTTTCTTGCAGATCATCTGTATCAGTCCAGATGCTTGGCTGGGAGGAAATATAACCCAAGTGCCTGGGCTAGTGCAGCAGACTGAAGAATAAAAACATTTATGTACTGTGCTTATAAAATATTCTATTTGCTGTGCAGTACCAGTTATGTTTAGAACCTTCCTTCAAAGATTTTCTTTTCATATTGAGAAAAATAGATCCATACACTCCTTGTTAAAAAACACCCTGCCTAAATGTCTAACCTCCTTTGTGAAAACCGATCCTTTGCTGTTGGTCTGCATCTTTATTGCACTTTCAAACTTATATGTTAAAATAAAACCAAGACAATGGAAATCAAAGTGAAGTGCCACTTAAAGTCAATGTAAAGTTTATAATCCTTTGCAGTCCATTCTTCTGTTACTCTGATGACAAGTTAATTTGGGCGATAAAATGGAAACAAAAAGTAAGGAAGTAATCCTGTTTTACAGAATATTATTCAAGCAATAATAGTTTCCTTTGCATAACACTTATTTCATCCCATCATTACTACTACTATTATTACTACTATCTTAAGCTATGACAGATTGTGAAGGGTCAAAGATAATTTTTATCAATCAGCCTCCTTTTGTCTTTGGCAGGTTTAATCATGTCACTTGGAATGTAGCATGAGGGGCCTGATGAAATTGGAAAAGCATGTGAAGATAAAAATCACTCTCAGATGAATTCAGACACTTCCTGCCACTCTGCAGATGCCACAGTGCTGCAAGCCACCCTCCCAGGAGAGATGATTCACCTGGAAGGAGGGCCAGGCTCTGCCAGATGTGTAGGAGGCTGCCTGAGACCCACATGCTAACACTGTCTCAATTGTATGAAGCATATGCTTTCAGTCAAGGGTGAAAAATGCAGGCACCAGCACATGCCAAAAGTCTTTCAAGCATGGCCCACCAGTCAGCCTGAAGCTTAATGCACTGATCCATCGAGTCAGCAGATGTGTGTCACCACAGTACAAGTTGAAGCTGGTTAAAGCTATAAAAGAGTGAAGTGACCTAATCCAGACATTCAAATCTCACAAAGAAAACCATATTGTTGTCACTTTGGGGGGCTTAATGTGGGACTTTAAGCACAAACACTGAAAGCCTTCTTGGAGTAAAAAGATATGTTGCTGCAAAAGCATAAATCCCAACCCTGAGCTACAGTTGTACTGATTTCAAGTTGATCTGATAAAAGCGTAACATGGCTTTCCTTCTTAGCGCTGCACATACAAAAAAAGAACATTGCAGAATTTTATTGCTAGAGCCATAAATGCTCCTTATCCACTTGGTTTGAGGCAGAAGTCCAAAAATACCTGGACAGAAAGTTTATTTGCAGAGTACCACCGCGTACTTGGTAGAGCCAGTGAGTTACACAACATATTCTTTCACTCCTGGCAGCGCTGCTGGTGTCAGCTCCGAGTCCAGCAGCAGAAGCTGGCTCCATCGTGCCTGGGAACTCCTCCCTCCTTTCCATTTAATAATCGTTTAGTGGGTACAGTATTTCCCGACACACTCAAAGTCAAAGCACACTTTACAGCTAAAATATCCACCTTGTCCACCTGGAGAGCAATTTGTTTAAAGAAACCAGATCTGCTAGGCACTCAAAGATCAACCCAGCGCAGCACACGCGTGCAAAACCACTTCACTGTCAACAGCAGTTGTTCCAAAGAGCTCGTTCAGACATAGGTGATAAGATGTGGTTCTCACTGGGCAAACACAGTTAGGCAGATGTGAAGATTTTTCTTAAAGTCTTTTCTGCCTATCACCTGGAATCCAGTTCCCAGAGCTTTCCTAAGCATTTCTGTCTGTAACAGCCAGGTCCATGGAAGGATACTGATGTTTCACTATGACTTCATTGTGCTTCGACACAGCTTACCCAAGCCGCAGCCTGTGGCAAACACACACCTGCTCCATTTATGCCCAAGAGGCCAAAAGAAAAAAAAGTATTACTTCAAATAATATTCAAGTTCAAACAACAAGCAGGGCTCTTCTGCCTTAAGAAAAGTTCATCGTGCAATCCATTTTGCAAATAAGAACACCTGATCATTTAAATGTTAGCTCCTTTACTACGCAGCATGTATCAGATTTAAGAAAGCAGATGCCAACTTAGGGAGGGGGGCACCCACTGTGCATGTGAAGACTCCCCCTCAAGCCCCATTTCTCTGGTTAAGAGCCTTCCATATTACCATTGCTTAATAACTGAGGCTTCCCATAGCCTAAAATCAGAACTGAGCTGGTAACTGCGCTAGGAATCATACATACGTATTATGAAAAGAAGGTTACAAGACCAAAGTATATATAAGCTAAGTACAGGATGAGAGGCAACAGAAGGATACAAGACACAGATGGTATTGCTAAGAACAGAAGTACAAAGAAAAAAAAGTGTGTATATAAATATAGATACATACACATGTACACACCTGTACACATACACACACACACGTCTCATGGCGTGACTCCTATCCAGATCAAGAAGGATGTTTTCAGTTACGTTGATCATGAAGGTTTTGATTTAAAAATTAATCAGGTTGGAAGCTTTTTTTTTTTTTTTTTTTTGGTTTGCTTTTACATCTCTTCTGATTTTTTAACTGCCCTGCCCATCTGCAATTTACAGTGGGCCAAAAGAGACTTCTGGAAACTGCCCCTGTCTCAAATGCCTTTTGCATGCCAGGTACATGATACTTTGCATCATCCCTGGCCTCCATTAGCATATTTGCCCTTTCACCCCAACAGCACCCATCTACCATCTCACAGCTTCAGAGCCTTCATCCTTCACCAAAGCACATCAGGGGGTGGTTTCCATCCACACTCTCAATTCTGGTGCTGGAGCATCAGTGAGAAGAAGGAATAGAAGAGGTAAGTGTTTTACAAAGGGGAATGGATAAGTGAAAAAACAGAGGCCCTCTGAACTAGGAATCGTCACACTTCCTACTCTCTTCTGTCCTTTGTGGAAGAGTTGCTGAATGCTACCTCACCTACCCAAAAGGGGTTTGTTCCCGTGAGGGGAAAAGGACGTGTTGTGACTCCTAGGGAAGGATAACTGGAGGCTGGTAGAGGAACGGGAGTGGTAAGCAGTCAGAAAGGGTCCTCAAGGCAGCCCGTGTTGCTTGAAGGCTACATCTTTGACCATCATGGCAAGACTCGATTCAGCAGGAGCCAAAATAACAATGCCAACACACTTGTGCAGGAGACCAGCAGTGTAAACAGGGATGGGAAGGAAAAGGTAACAGTGAAACAACACTACACCAAAAAACCCAGCAGATGTCAAGTTGGGTTTTCTTACACTAAGAGAAAACAGGGCTCTGCACTATCTAAATAGCATAGAAACCTCACATGATAGCATTTGTTTTCATGGTTTTATATATGTTGCCTTAATATTAGCTAGGGTAAAATTAAATTATTTTTCATTCATAAGATACCCATCAATTTTCTGCAGTATGTACTGCAGAAGCCAGAATAGCTTCATTTCTTTTGGAGGACTAATACAGAGAGAAAAATTTGAGAGCTCTTCAGGTTTATCACTTTTTTTCCTGGTGTGTGGACAGTATTGAGCGTAATGCTGGCACTGCCATGATACAGCTAACAGTTCATGCTCCTAAAGACTTTAAGGAAATAAGATATTTTGCAGGACAACAAAAATGCATTAAGCAATTGAGATATGTTTGTATTTCTTTTTTTTTTCAAAAATAAACTGTTATTAAAGAGTTAAACCACTGTATGTGTGGGCGAACTGCTTTCTGTAATTGCTATCTACATACAGATCTGAAGAGAGATGTTGATCTGAAATGAAGGGTGCAGACACAAGACTTTTTAAACCAATAAAAATACCAACATTTAAGTGGGGTTTTTTGCCATAGATCCTTTGTATGCAAATCACTCAAGTCAGATGGAAAATTAAAGACTTCTCCTTAGACAAAACATTGTCACTGGAACATAGGAAAATACATGGCTGCCTACAGAATTCAGATTTATATTTGTCAAAGTGCCCCACTTTCCCATCAGAGAATCTGATCATATGATTTATATTACACATATCCATATTCAAAAATAATTAGTCACTCCTGTCCCTTTCCTGCTTCTCTGGGGTAAACACATATAGTGCTACAGAATGGCTGTATACACCTCCCAAACCCTCTGGCTTTGCACTCCGAAAAATCTCTCCAGCTACAATGATAAAAATACATTTAAAACTTTGAAAACCTTTCCCCCAATCAAAGCATGTTAAGATGTGTACAAAAGTTCAGAATTCTTTCAGATGGCCTTGAAATATCCCAAATGAGTAACTTTAAAGGGCCTATCCTATATATAGGATACCAAGCAGTATTCCTACCTCACAGTGAAACAGCTGTGTAGAAAGAGGTTAGGGACTGAGGACTAAACCAGGCTGCTGCCAGTGTTAGGACCCCCTTTTTGCTCCGTTCTCCCAAGTTTTCCCTGTGTAACGCCTTATTCAATACAACTTCAATGTGATATGTACATGCACTATATCTCGTAGCCGCTGTGGCTGGACATTTTCCTTTCTTTGGACTTGATTCTGCAAAACTTTTACTTCCGTGAGTAACCGTTTCTCATACAAGGTGCACCGTGGACGTCTGTACCTGAGTAGGAAAAAGTCCTCTTCTGAAGATGGAATTATAGCACAAATGCCAAGCAAACAGCTGGTGGGCTTACCTAGCCTGCAAAACCTCTCCCGGCCCATGGGCTTCCCATGAGTGCTGGAGCGTGTCTGAGCGGCGCAGCGGCGCATGGGGCACAGTGCTGACTCACACCGTCAGCCTCCACCAAGCGCTGCAGACCTGTCTGGAGGTACCAGCTCAAGCCTGGAAGCAGTACACTCGCATTTGCATGGCATTTTCCTGGTAGGGGTTTTAGCTTGGAAGAAACACCATATGAGGGGAGCTATGCTACTTCCCCAAAGCCAATTAGCGCCAAACTGGTTCAGACAGTGCCAAATATCAGGGAGCAGTATATTGGTATTCCTATTCAGATTTTATCTGTACATTACTGTGCTGAATTTAGTAACTTTGCTGTATGTGGCCCTTCTACATGCCAAAATATAAAATAGATTTGGCATCTTTGGGTATAGAACAGTGCCTGCAGTTTGCAATTCCAGGGTTTACTTTGAAGCTTCAGCTTTTCTTTTTTTTTCTTGCAGTGATTTGACAACGGTCATGAATCAGCACATCCAGCATGCTTAGATCCAGACTGCGCTTTTTCCTTTGGCATTTAGAACTGAAGCAAAACAACAAGGACTTTTTCTAATCCTTTATGTCACAACATTAATGGGCAAGTTTAAGTTTATAGCCCTTGTGCTCTTCAGGGGACAAAGTAATTTCTGTTCCTTCCTTCCACCCCAGAGGACTGCTACAATCAGATATGTCTTATTTTTCATCTCACCTCCGCTACAGAAGCGGACGTGGGATGGAGCAACGCTTGTGCCCCCAGGAAGGCCAGCCGGCGTTCAAACGGCGCTCAGCAGAGCCACCCCGAGGAGCATTTGCTCCATACCGTTCCCAGCACAAGGCAGGCCCCATCGAACCCACCCGATCGAGATACAGTACCCGCTGAGTGGGAGTTGTCAGGATCACCCTTCTCACATTTGTGGAAGAAAGTATTTCCTTTCCTTTAATACTTGTTCTTTTTTTCCTGTAGACTTAACATTTGTTACTGGTTCAGTCAATTAATTAGAATATTTCCCCTAAAACCCACACTGATTCACTCATTTGACTCACTTTCCAAACACTTTACCTGTTACATTTTTTGCGTATGAATATTTATCTAGCTGTGCTTTTTATAGTTCCGTAACAACAGTTATGCCAGAAAGAGCAGCCTCTCCCAAGCGTGATTAAGTATGACTTGATTTGTGCAGAGCTAGTCTTCTAATACAGACTATTGCATTCTTTTACTCTGGACAGTGAGCTTTTTCAATGAAGATGAAAATGCTGTACGTTTTGCAAAGAACCATCTACGGCATAGCACATACATTACAGTATTCCCAGGAATGAAGCTGTGACTTCACTGGGTTATTTTAGGGGAATCCTCGGCACTACTGAATGACAGGGCCGCAGTTAGGCCTTGCACACGTTCTAGTGTCCCTACGAAACTGTGTGTGTCCTTGCACACATATTGCTCCTACCCACACAAACGACCTGGTTACCGGGTCCTGCAGCAGTTCTACCCTCTACCGGAGGGTAGCTCAAGGGGGCAGGCAGCTACCTAGAAACGCTCCTAGGACTGGAAAAAATCTGTGGAAGGAAGCAATCCATGGAGCGGATGATGGTTCTGTGGGTTTTGCAAAGGTTTTAGGAACTGGTGTTTCAGTTTAAAAGACCCGAATTTCACTTAAACCTTTGCAACCTCCTTCATAACCAACTGCAGACCGAGTCCTCACAGCTATGCTGGTCCTGCAGCCACACAAACTATCCTGGCATTAATAGAAATGTTAATTTTTCCCCCATATACTATATAATGAGATGCAGATTTTAAAGAGTAATTATTATTAAAGAGATGCCAAAATTGACTTGGTTCAGTGCTGATTGACCCTGTAGGTATGTTCAGCAACTACTATAACTAAATGCAACCGGCCATAGTTGGCGTGCCCTGCTGTGTTTGTTTGAACAGATATTCCATATAGACTGATGCCAGAACACATACATGTTCCACCAGTAGTGAAGCCTGTGAAACATCAGGTTGTGACAGCTGGGTTTAAAATAAAAAGTGTCCAATAAAATATATGGAAACATAAACATCAGGACTCTTGTTAGCCATGGAGATTCAGTCATCTTCTCAATGCTATTTTTCACTTCTTTGCTATGCTTATCAAATTTACACCTCTAAAGTGCACAACTCTGTTTCAATTAAAGAGTATCTTTTGTGCAGAGAAATAAAAAATAACATAGCACAGCTTATTCATTGCTTTAATCACTATAACTTGCAAAAAGCAAGCAAAGGGGGCTATCAGGGTTATCAAAACACTGTGGCAGCGCTCCATGTTCATGTCGCAAACCCAGAATCAGGAGGTTCAAGATCACAGTTTTTGCCGTGTCTCTGCTTTTTGCATAGATACTCACTTTCAGAAGCCAGAAATAAAACTAGATATATAGTCATCTGCAGCTTTAAAGCTGCAAGACAGTAAGGAATTTCATGGTGAAGGGCTGCAGTTTCTAGGAAGGTTTCACCTGCAGACAACCGCTGGCGCAGGCTGAGCGCCTCGAGCGCGCCGGCACTGCAGCCGCGCCAGTCTTGCCACTCGGCCGGATGCACAGCGCTCCAGGACTACCGCCAAGGCCAGCTGCTTTCACTCTTGTTCACACTAGAAATCTGTCCTGTTTACTGATCAGAAAAAGGCAAGTCGGCTGAAGGCTCCTGGCTACAAGCTAATCATGACTAGAGCTGGGAATCCTACAACACTCCTGCAGGCCTCTCCATGGAAAACAGATCCAGCTGGCTAACAGCATTCAGTCAGGGCCTCAGTTTTCCAGAGATCTCTCATCTCAGCCTGGGACACGAATCGGGTCTTTCCAGGAATACCCACAGTTTCATCAGTTTGCAGTCTTTTCCCTTCTAGCTCCATTTAATAATTCAGTATCACTTTGAAAATAAGGCTCTAATATCTATCATATGCCAAAATTACCTTTACATTAAGACAGCAATATTTTCCTCTTTAACTTAATCTTTTCTGTGCATCTTATAAACCATCTAGTGCTACAAAAATCCCCAAAGTAGTTCTTCCCTGAGGGCATAAAAGACCAAAGGAAAAAAAAGAAAAACGAAAAACAAACCATATTCTTACCTCTTAGAGTGAATAATTATTGCAAGAGGACACTCTTAGGCTTATGAAGAACAGTAGTTTTAAAGGATAAAATTATATAAATTACAGTCTTTCAGTGATCACTTTTGTCTAAAGGTGGAGCTCTTCTAGGAAAGAGGGTGATCATTAAAGGTGGAATTGAGAGACAGCTCTGCATAATTACTTTTCCTGTCCTATAGGCCCCTTTATCGCGTATTTTTCCAGTCATGAAATGTCTACTTGATCATTTTTCATGTGACATGTGAGAGTGCTTTTTATTGCCTTATAGCACTCTCCAAAATGAACCACCCAGCACTATCTGATTCTTTCTGTACATTAAACAAGAAATGTATGCATCGAATGTGTGACTGTCTCAACCCACAAAACTCATCACACAGTACCCTGCTAAAGCTGCTCCACAGGCCGGGTAAGAGGCATCGCTTCTGCTCTTCCAGCTTCTCTATCCCTTTCCAGCTATCTCATCTCCTGCTGTCAACCTCTCCACCTATATTCTGAAAACATAAATATCTACTTTTGAGGAATATTTTATCATTTGGGAGGAAATAAAAGAGAATCCTGAGAGAAAGTTTTAATAGGGGTCTAAAAGACAAACCCACAGCTAGTGAGTATTAATGAGGGTAAGTCATATGAACACTCAGATTTGAGTTTATAAATGGTTTATATTTTGGGAAAGAAAAAAAAAACCCTTTATGTCCTAGCTAACAATTTATTGAATTAATTAATCTAAAATTATGATTTTTTGTTAAATACATTAACTTTTTTCCCAATCATTATTTTATTAGCTTTCAAAGTTTTGTTCTCCATAAATTAAAGCAGTATGTGACATGACACCCGACATGGCTATACCTCGGCTTCCAAACTGAGAAGTTTGACAGAAGACCTCAGCTATCAGTAATAAGACAGATTATATGCTTTATGCCATTACTAAACAGTGCATCTGATAAAACCTATTTCAAGAATGATTTTTGATTCTGAAATATCACCAGTTATGCTCTAAAGGTGCACATCAATGCAAATATTAGAGAACTCCACTGCTACAGATTGTCTTTTTCCTTTTATACAATGTTTGTTAATACATATTTTATAATAATCACCAATAGCAATATATTTATATAAATATTTTAAATAAAATCAAACATGAGTACAGTCCTTGGATTTTATGCTTTGAACTGCACAGCCACGGCATGGTTTTGTCATCGTTACCAGTAGACTGAGTCTGGTGTTTCAGATCAAACACAGTATGTAGTCCAGATGTGTTAACTGTCACTCTATGAGTAAACACTTCTGATGGACAGTGTGTTAACAACGTATTATTACTCATGATGTTGCATGACGGTTACAAAAAGTTAGGCTAAGTGTCAGAGATAACACCAGTGAGAACCGCTGGTGGAAGCGATACAGACCGATATGTTTACAGAAACTTTTTTCACCTCCCAAATTTACTCTTCAAGGGAGAATCAGATATGATAGGTTTTGGTAAGCATGGGTGATTTTCATAACTCCCCACGGGGACTACGGTGGGAATATGGTGCTTCTCAGTGGAGAGGCAGGACTCGCACTGCAGCAAAAGCTATCAGGGAATCTTAAGCAGTGCAATATTAAATTAGTATCTGTGCAGTTAAACTATCAAATACACGCAATTTTGCCTCAAGTGCTAAGCACGCTAATTTACCTTCATCTATGTGCACTTTTATGCATAGTGAGGTGACTAGATTAACAGCTGTTAAAAAAAAAAGTTTATCAATCTATGCAAAAAAGGCAGAAAACGCAACAGAATTTGCAGTTCAGGTTTCCCTCTGCACTGGCTGAGCTGAGCTGGCAGGAGCAGAGGTTCTCCTAAGGCAGGACCAGCGTTCAGCGCTCAGCCTTCGCTTTCCCTCCTGGTGCAGCCAGGAAAGGTTGTAACTGCTCACAGTGCCCTGGGCCTCCGCACTGCTGGCCTAGAAACCGGGATGGAGGGACAGGCCACGGCCTGCAGACCAGGGAGGGCCGGTAAGCGTCCGGGGCACCAGAGCTCCTGCACAGCCCACACAAGCCCTGCGAGACCTGTGCTGGCTCCACAGGGGTCCAGCCCGGGGGCCTCTGCACCTTGCTCCTGGAATCAGGAGGAGAAACCAGACAAGCTTCGCTGCTGGCAGTGGTGCAGAAGATACATAGCAAGTGATACGAGTCCCAGGGCAAATGTCAGTAGTCCTGATAAGGTGTAAAAGATTGTCAATTTATTCTAGCCCTGTTTGATTGCAGACTAGCTGAGAACTATTAGTATAAAACCCTAAACTGCCTTCAGTGGCAATGACTGCTGAAAGCTGAGCTGGATATGAGTCATTTCTAGGTCCTTTTGTTTCTTCACTTGTTAGAATGACTGTTGTGATACTCCGCTCCATCTGTCAGTCTTGAGAACAGACGATAGCAAGGAGTACCTAATACGCAATTACGTTCCTGCCAAAGACCTGGAGACCCAAGGCTAGATACGTTACACCACAGAAAATTACAGGTGATTATATAAAGAGTTACGTATTCATAATGCTACCAGGTATCACGAGATAGCTCCAGAGAGCACCTATGCACTGGAGGAAAGAGAAGACACGGTCTATTTTTCTTCCCCATACCTTTCACGATAGGATGTAAATTCTGACCGGCAGATGACAGCATCCCAGGCACCACTCAGCACCTTAGTACAGCTCATGCAAGATCACGATCCAAATTCTTAAGGAGAAACTTACTTTTTCTTGAATTCAACAACTCACAGGAGCGACAGGGTTTTGCACAAAGTGTGATTCTGGAAGCTGCCCCATTTTACTTATTGAAGAAGTTTCCTAGCATACAGAAAGCATGCCCAGGGTTTAAGCAGTACTTGTGTTCCAGTTAAATTCTGGAAACAGGACTTGGAAACTTCAGCCACTTTCAGTATTCATCACTCACAAAATCTACTCAAATTTACACACCTGCATCATCTGAGAAAACAAATTCCCTATATATTACCAACTCGCACTTTCAAAATTTATTATGCCACCTTATCAGCTGGGGCTAATCGGCACAATATCACTGCCTTCAGTTGAATCACACTGATTTATGCCAACTGCAGAGATAGCTAGTCCACCCTCAAAACCCAAAATTAATATTTTCAGATTTTCATGGGAAAAATACCAAGTTTAGGAACCAGCAGGAAACAGAGTCCACTGCTTAGCATATGAGGGATTAATTTTATTTTTAAAATTGCAGCAATGTATGCTTCCATTATGAAGGTGTGCCAGTAGTGCTACAAATAGGGTTGTGCTGTCACTTCAATTATAAATCCAATTTTTTGAGGGTTTACTAAAGCTTCAGCTTAAAAAGGAAAGCTTGCTGGAGGCTGAAACGGTTTGTACAAGAGCTCAGCCAGGGGATACTTTGTTTCCAAGATTCTGAATGAAAAATGAATCAGGTGTTTCAAATGTTAGAATTTAAATGTGCTTAAAAAAACAAAACATTCGAGAAAATAAGAAAGTTTAGTTATAGCTTCCCAGTGCAAAGCAAGTTTCCTCCTGGTTTCTATCAGAAATACTACAGATAAGCATGACCACAGAATATATGAGTAGAGAGGAGGAATAAGGAAAGCATAAAATCACCAACTTTTTTTTTTTGACATGTCAGGCAATTTTGGGTCTGGATAGACCAAAAAGAGCCAGTGACCCACACCACTTTAAGGAGGGAGGAATAAAACACCTATTTCTATAGTGAAGAAGAAGGCAAGGACTCTCTGGACAGGCTCACCTCATTTAAGTGGCAGGTGTGCCAGAGGTGTGAGAGGTCAGACACGTGCACGCTGCAGTCAGTGGTATCGGCAGCCAGTGTCGACACGCCTCAGACTAAGTTTAAACCAAAAACAGTATAATGGAAGATACACAAAGCTGCAAAATTCTGCTGTAGGCTGCAAAACTCAAGTGAGCGGGCAGGTTTATGATCAGACGATTAGCCTGCCATGAGCTCTGGGCTGAAAACAGTGTAGCTAGGTCAGCTTCTCTAAAACCATCCCAGCTACATCTGCCTTCACACCTCCAGCTGCAGAGCGGGCACTCCAGAAGGCTGAAGACCGCTAGTCAAGCAGAGAAATGGGACTGCGTGTTGCGCAGCAGTGGTTTCTTCACGCTGCCTCTACCCTCTTCAGCAAACGCTGCTCTTAAAGAGGAGGGAGTATCTTTCGCCCTGAAAATTTATTCCTTGATCTCTCGTGCTGGCAGTCTGGTGACACTGACACCTCTTTGCTATTGAAACTACTATAAAACATGTCCATGCAGTACAAACAGACCCTTGTTTCTGCATCTCTTGCAGCTTAAAAAGTTCCAGGTCCCACACATTCATTTTTGCCAAATTGGCAGTTGCTAGGAAGCAAAAGAAAAATGCTGGCAACGATTCTGTGGAATCGGGGAACATGTAGGCAGTTTTCCTGTAGTACAGGAAACAGGCAGCAGTTTTCAAACGACTTTCCAGGCCAGAGACATCCAGAGATGTCTACTAATAAGGAAAGAGAAAGTAAGGCTAAACAATACGGATGCAGCTTTTGTGATGCATTTAAATTGGACACCTTGATACACTTAGCTACTCTAGCTGGAGTTCCTATAGAGGCTGTAAAGCTAGTTAAACACTGGACTGCAGAGTATCACTGCAACAGAAGTGAGCTTTAAAGGGCAAACAGCCAGCCTGAGCTGAAATACAGAGATAAATGGCAACTGATAACTTCCATTAAAGATTCCCCTAATACACCAGAAATGGTTCAAAAGCTATTCAGAAAACAGTCCAACCCTGCATTACTGCCATAGCTCAGCAGCGTTGAACAGTTCTTACGCAGAGGAAAATAGCACCAAGCAAAAAGACTGTCGGAAATCTGCAAGGTTAAATGTATACCAATAAATGGAAAGCTTGTGACTGTTATCATTATAAAGTTGTCACACAATTGCTACTCAATGTATGCCAGAAACCTATTTTTACAGAGCATTGAGCCTAGCTATTTATTGCTTTGTACTTTCGGGAGTGAGGTGGTGGTAAAAAAGATCCAATACCAACACACAAGATTAAGCGCGGCTAGAATATACTTTTCTGAAATACTCTTTTCATACAATAATGCAAAACCACAGACAACTGCACTTGGTAGCAAACGAAATGCAATCGGTGCTGGATTTTGTCCGTTGACGCCAACAGCAATATATCACAATGGTGAATTCTTGCCACTTAAAGCACTTGAATTTAAACATGTAAGAAATGGATTTAAGTTCCTATTACATACTCTGCACATTATAATGTACTTTAATAACACCATACAGTAATCTGCTATACCCACTACCAGCAGGAGCCTCCTCCATTGCAGCTCCCCGCGTTTCTTGAGGAAAGGACACTCAGTGCTCTCAAGGGTGACCATAAGTTTCACACTCAACCACAGCAGAGTTTTGGCTCAGAGCATCTAAGCATCTGCAGGACTTTTTTTCCTCTCCACTTTCTCCATGGTGCTCATTTATAGTAAAATGGGGAAAATGCTTTTGGCAAGAAGATACAGGAATGCTTTCCTTCTCTTGCTACTTTGATGATTCCCCTTCAGGGACACAGAACAAAGAATCAACACTGGAGGTAGCAGGGAAGATCCAAAACTCTCTTTTAGGGCAAAGGACACGAGTTGTAAAGCAGCCCTCCTCTGAATCTATCCAATACAATTCAGTTGTAAACTCCTCATACCTGACTGCAACTGCTCTCATGTTCTTAGAGCCTGATGCCTCATGCAGCAGGGGACTGCATGACCTTTACTTTCAAAAGACAACACAACATAAAATGAAATAAAAAAATACACACAAAAATCCACCCACAGAAAAGGAGAGTTACTACAGAAGGCAAGAAAGGGAATTTTCTTGCTTAAAGAAATAGCAGTATGTGTCTCAAATACAGGGACATATGTTCAAAGATGCTCAGGTCTCACTGATTTCATTGAGATTTGCTGCCTTCAGTGAAACTTAACCAGTTTAACACTATAAACATTAAATACTTTCCTTAATCCAAGCCTAACCTGACCAAATGTAGACAAGCAATATAGGTATAGGCAATTTTGCAAAAGTGGCAAATTCTGAACTAAACATTGTGTTCTTGTTAGTCCTTGAGCAGAAGTCACTCATTGTCAAATACATTGCACACAGAAAGCTAATTCAGGGAACCCAAGTTAAATATGGGACCTCCCACCTGGTAGAGTTCGGTATTTGTAATATCTGAGAAAGCTAAAGTCTGGAAGTTGGAGAAGACTGCTTGCTGCACTTTCAGCTCTATGACCTGTACGTAGAAATATTGTATCACATTTGACTTTTAATATAACTGATTAAGATAAAACTGAAAGCCTGAGTAGCATTAATGACTATCTTTAATCAATACTGTATTTGTACCTCACTGTGTTTAGGCATAGAAAATATTATCCAAGGCAAAAAAACTCCAACTAACTTATTAGACTTAAGGGGATTCTTTTACATTTAAAACCTGCAAGTATTTACTAGGCACACTGTACAGCAACAAGCCTCTTCCAAAAATATAAGAAAGAATTGGTTTAGAAAAATCTGTCAGCTCTTCAACTTAGAGCACCAACATCACCAACACACACTTCTCAGTCGGCTACGACACTACCAGCGCATACTTCTCAGGCGCCCCAAAGAGGACAGGCTGGAGCGGACCATGTTGCACCCTTCCCAATTCTTTCTGGTCCTGGGTGAGACCCATTTGCATAACTTAAAATAGAGCCCTGTAAGTTCATTAATGGATAACATATTTCTTACCAATTTTCAAAAGCAAAGATACCTAATCCAAAACTTTTCACATGTTTTTAGATGAACCAAAGCCAACTAAAAGGTTGATCGATACAGAAGTGTTGAGTCAGAAACCGCACTCAGTTTACAGTGGCAGAAATGCTGAGTGAACACTTGTATGCTCATCCCCTCATGTGCACGCAGACATGAGCATGCTTAAACATACAGAAAGGGAGTCCAAGACACAGGGCTACTTGAAAAAACAAAAGAATGCTCATGTTTTGGGAAAATACTGTTTTGCTTTTACTGGCATGTGAAACCAGGCTGCACTAGGCATATTTTAGCAATAATGATCAAAGCACAGGCTTTCCCTCAAGATTAATGACTGGCTAAGAGGATAGTTTGAGGTCTGTTTACCCCAGCTGGTCCTTAATTCCCAGGAAAAGCATCTGCAAAGCTTATTATTGCTATAAACTGAAGACGGAGGGAGGGGTTATGCTGTTTCAAATGATATGTACAATGACTTTAGAGACTTAATGTCTTGTATATTAGCCAGACTGCTTAAACCATCTCTTAAAGAACTACTCATCCTATAAGTCAATAACTTCATACTTCCGTAGCAGCGCACTTCACGTAAGCTCTGCAAGCTCCTTCCCAAACGAGTGGGTAACCCCCCCGCCTGCCTGTATGAACGAGGAAAGAGATGCACGAGGATCATTTCACTCTTCATTGAAATACAGCTACATCTGGGTGGAGAATGAAAGCTATTTAACAGCAGACAGAACTCCTACATAATATTTAGGGCAGAAAGCAAAGAATATCTTACTTACTTTAAACTGCAGAAGATTTAGCTACCCAGAAAGCAATTGCTTGACCTAACAGAAGCTAACGTGCAACACTGAAAACATGCATGTGCTTTCAGAGAGACTGTGAATCTCTTACCCACGCTGCTGAACAGCTACTTAAAGGACTGATTGCACCGAGTTAATGGAGGAATAGTTTGAGGAAGTAGCTTCCAGTCTGAATCTTATTATCACAGTGGTCAAGAATGTATTGGTTCACAGAAGTTCCCAAAAGCCTGCACTCAAGATAGAAATATTAATTCCTTAAAAGACACAGAATTCTCAGTTATTATGAACTTACAACTTTAAATAAGCAGCAAATACTATACTAAGCTTAAGTTCACATCAGATGCTAGATTATTAATAGTGACAGGCCCAAGGAGGCACTACGGATTTCAAGCTATTGTAATGCGGCAACTGACTGACAGGTTAGATTCAAATCTTGAAGGCGTTTCATTTAATTGTATATACGTTAGCAATCATGTTTAGACTTGAAGTAAGCTATATACTATACTTTCCTGTATATTTTCCCACAGACATAATCTAAACAACAACAAAACAAGTTGTTTTTAGCATCATTATGAAAAATAATAATAACTGGACATTTCAAATTAAGCGTGTGATTCAAGCAGTCTCTTTATACACAATGAATAAACCAAACAGGATTAATTTACTAATACTCCAATGATCCAAAGCCCATTCAGGGTTAATAAAAAACATTCATGCCCTTGAATGGGATTTGCATAAGGCAAACTGATGTTCTAAAAGAAGTTTTACCTTTTCTTGCACAAATAAAGCTGCATGGCTATACAGAACAAGACTCAGAAAAGAACGCAATAGCTTTGCCACCAAAACCCTCTTTTCTGCTTGCAGCCTACTGAATTTTCCATACCTATCAGTCATTGCTTCTAAAACAGCAAGTATTGCCCCTCTTTTTAGCTGTGCATATAATTAACATGCCTTCAGCTTAGGCCTCTAGACACTTTATTGCCTGTTTGTCAGGTAGAGGGTAGACTAAGTGAACAAAAGTAATCCAGCAAAGGTGGTGTAAAAAGCTGCTTCTAATTATTTACCTCATTATCTGAAATAAAGCTTTGCAAAGATGTATTAAATTTCTCCAAATATTTTTTTACAATTCAGTTTGCTGTCTAGGTATAAACTACCATGATTGTCCTCAAATCATCTTCAAAAGCTTTGATGACACATTACATTCAAATCTGTTTTGTAACTACACAAACATCAAAGCACATTAGAAAGTATAGAAAAAGTCTCATTGGAAATTGAAAATTTAACTTAAATCTTAACTTCAATGAGTTTTCTTCCCAATAGCTTCATATTTACTAACATATCTTTCTGTTCAAAGTTTTATTCACTGAGGGAAAGCCAGAATGCCTCCAATAACATCCTATTTACATCTGTGTAAATTAATCTCTCCCCACACACACTTAGTTTCCCCAAGTTTTTAATCTTTAGGAAAAAAATAACAGGTTAATTGAAACAGTAGATTGCCTATGATGCCACAGGCTCCTGTTTCTAACGTACACATGACAGCAACACTGAAGGTTGCTACAGGCTGAATACTGTTAATATTATTCCTAGCCAGTACTTTAGAGCTCCTTATTTGTCCCTGTGAACTAATCAAAACTCTATCCATGAAAAATGGCAAACGCCAAAGCAGAAATATTATCAATACTCTTATATTGATTTAAAAAAAAAAACCCCACATTGCTGTGTTTTTACCAAACCATGAGCCTTATCTTAAACCAACTCTTTCTTGTGCACCAGTTGAGTTCAGTAATGTGAGATCGAGCTTGCAGGACTCCGTTCCCTGACTCCCTCTCCATTAAATGGAGGGAGAAAGATTTTGGAAAACCAACCTCCAACATGTTTGAATTTAGGTGTGTGCCTAGATCCTCTCCTATAATTAAAAGGCCTTTCAAACCATGAGCCCATGGGCTTTCTACAACTAGTAGGAACGATCTTTCTGCTCTATGACAACTTTTAGCTTGTCCCAACATATCTCCTAAATGAAGGCATCCACAAATGGAAAAGCAGCTGATCTCATTTCTGCAGGCAGGTGTGATGCAAAACGGCAAGGAGTAGCCTGCTTTTTGGACACCCATATCAGTGCTCACCAGGGAAACACGCTTTAGACATTAAAAAGGGGTCACTGCCTGACCCTGACGAAACATGAGTAACGTCACCGACGAGCAGAGCAGCGCACGGCGTTTCCCGTCACCTGCGCGCCGGGAAGGTACCGGAGGAAGCACGGAGCGCTCTGCAGAGAGGTGCCTTCTCAAGCGGCTCACCTTCACACACACACGGGCAGCACGATAACCAAAGCTTCTGTTTGCAGAAAATGCTGTTTTTATGTTTATAAAACATGCCATGTTTACAAAAGATGCTAGGTAGGCTGATCGTTAGCACATCCTTGGGGTGATCTTACACTTTCTCACTCTGTTCATTTCCTGCTTTATATGTATATAATGAATTCATGTAGGTTTTTTTTTTTTTTTTCATTTGGCCTTCTATAGCTGAGCCATTTTCTCTGGCTTCAGGCTCCCTCCAGATGTCCTGACTAGTCCAAACCTACATAATTTTGAGAGAGAACACCTACAATATTGTGAATCTCTTTTTTTAATACTGGGATGTTGTTTTCATAAAGTCTTATTGGCTCCATATTCCACCATTCCAGACTCTTCCAGACGATGGGAGTGTATGAGCTGACGGCCCTACACGCGAACACAGAGACAACGATTCGATTGCACAGGGCTCCCAACAAATATAACTGAAATCAGGTGCCCTGGTAACCCAAACAAGAGTCAGACGGCAAAGATGATCAGAAAGATAATCTGCTGAATTAATACATATTTGATACCTAACTCTTCATTTCTCTTCCCCTTCTATTGCACCAGGTACATCACCTATACCTGTGCAAAGTCACATACATAAAATGATGCCAAGCCAGATTTTAGTGTGCAAAGAAAGGCACCAGAAAAGCAGCTGCTTAGCTGCTTTGCAACAGGTTCACGAGGAATTCTAATAGCGCCCTACATGCAGGGGATCTTGGAAAGCATAATAATGTCAGCAATGTTTCAAAACACAGTCCTGTCCTAAATCTCAGGCTGCGCAAATCCCTAAACACATTTGACAAAGCATCTCTAAAAACAGTAGTTTCACAGATGGTGCTGAGGTTATAAACTAATTTGTAACATTTTTACCATACATCCTCATGCATAAGAGGAAAAGAACTACTTGGCTGTCAGTGTGAGTAACTGTCTGGCAAAAATAAAAAAACAAACAAAAAGCCCTTAATGAAAGCTCAACACTACTTTTCTTTTTTTAATAATCACAAACTTTGTCTTGTTCTTTTTTTATGATCAAGTTTAAGTAATTTAAAAACAGATTTACACACCGTGTTTTAAAAATCTAGTTGCATTTTTTCCTAAATAAGGATTTAGTACTGCTGCTGCTCCCCGGTCAATATTAGTCTTACTGTAAAGGTAAGGAAATTAGGAATTGGTTCTTCAGGTCCTATTACAGCATTTTTCCTAATACAGATTAAAATAGCAACTCTGACTTCAGGGTAAATATCCTTTATTTTAAGCAACGTCATTTGTACCTGAATACACCAAAACACTTTTCCCAATTTGGAACTTATTTATTATGCATCAGACTTCAATTTCAGCAGCAACTGGATAAGTCAGAATTTATTCAAGCATAAATAGAATAATGGAAGTGTGTCCAAAAGAATAGAACTTTATTTATAAAACTTAATATATATTTTGTGCTATATCAGCAAAGTTTTAGATACTGGCTTTGCACACTTAAGCATTAACGGCTTTGAAGACTATATCTGTATTCTACCATCACGAAAGCACAATCATATTTGTCATTATGCTTTAAGAAAGTGAAGCAGCAAAATCAGTTCTGCGCTACAGAGTAACAGCACACACGTTACCACTGCTTTTTTATTTAACTTTTGCCAGCCGAGAGTTACACCTCCTTAATTTTTTTGTTCCTGAGAGATAGTTAAGAATACTGGGAAAACCAACACTGTTCAGTGAGCTGCTTCCAATAAGTATAATAAATATTGCTTCAAGAAATAAAAATAATTTAATCCAACCTACCAAAGAAACAGCCAAACTTATTTTACTTAGCTACCAGGGAACTTATTATATGGGGATATTTTGACAAAAATCCATGATACTCATTTTGTTCCAGCTACTGTAATTATTGAATGTTTCATTGCATCAGGATAGAAGAAAAATGAAGGAAATTTAGTATAGGCTGACAAAACATGCTTTTTCTTAACAAAAACTTAATCTCCCATGAATTTCAGATTCAAAGGAGGATCAAGATGTCAAATCATGAACATAACATGCTCATATCTCAGCTCTGCTAAAGGATCAGTTAATTACCCAAACTGTCTTTAGTGAAGTTAATTCTCTACGGTCTTCATCACTGTATCCGTTATGCTTATTTGCAAATTCAGGACCACAAAGTACATTTAAGTAAATGTTATTTACAAGCGTCTTCCGTGCATTTCTTCAGTGCCTCCAATGTAATATATCATCCACGTAGCCTTTGATTTAACTGTTGCCATCACTCCTCTTTGTGCACTAACACATGTAGGAGCTCCAAAAGACTCCTGCCTTTTTCTGCGCTACATACCAGATTTTGTAACCTGTGTCAAGCTACCTCCAGCGCTTACAACTTGTGAACAGAGGCCAACAATGAGCCTCCCCAGACACTAAATCATAATCTTCATGTTTTTCGTATTTCACATTCTAGCCACAGTTTCAACATCCATACCCCGTGACATTAGGAAAGGATAAATCACCCGGCGTGACAGCTCCCTTGTAGAGACTGGTACGGCCCTGGGATCCGCCACACCCAACACCCACAGCTCCTGCCAGATGTCTCCGCAGCCTTCCCACGTTAACCCCTTCAGGAGGAGCCGCCGCTCTCCTGCTGAACCTGCGCTAAGTAATTGCTCTTCCTTTCTTTGCATAAAGAGCAAAAAACCCTGCTTTGATCCAGGTTTGCAAAACTTCAGCTAGCTAGAAGACAGACAGCAGGTTACCAGTGATAAGTAGCAACTCAGCCCTTGTATTCCCATTTGCATATGCTTAGCTTTTTCCTTAAAGACAGGAATTATAACTTAACAGTTAGCATTATACAACATTCCTTCTTCCATATCATGCTGTGGTCCAACAAGTTTATCAAAAAATAACGCAGTAAAAATCTCAGAACAGTTTTACGTGCACATTTTCACATCTAGGACACGGCTTATCCTTGTTGGAACCTTCTTGGAAAATGCTCATTAACTGCCCCTCCGCCAAACAGGCCGTTCAGGCCTTAAATCAACACAATTGCTAATCAAAAATCTGCACAGTAAAATCCACAACTGGTTCACTGGGGTTTCATGTGGCCCCAGGATGTAAATTTGCATGCAACCCTTAAGTTCGTGAGTAGTCCCTTGGCTTAAAGTTGCACATGTGCTTAAGTACTTTGTTCAGTCAGGGTCTAAGACAGCTACTTTAAAATGAAAGCAGAGGCCATGTGAAGAATCGCCTTGATAAAAACAATTTTCCTTCTGAAACATCGTACCAAAGGGGGGGGGGGGGGGGGGAAGCAACATAATACACAACATACCAGTTCCTAAAAGCACATAGTGACTGAGCAGTAGGAAAACAGGAGTTAAAAAGCCATCGGCCAATATTAATATGTTACTTGACATAAATGAGCAGAATAAATTTGACAAAAATAAATAAATCTGAACCATGTCCAAAATTCTTTGTACGCTACTACCAGTAAAAATATCCACGGACACAAACAACATGCAAGAGGTCACTGCTCTCGGATTAAGAGTGGCCCCTATTTTTCACCTAGTTTATATTGTGGATTTGAAAGCAGTTACCTAGGCAATTTCATTTGTGTCTCCTGCATAAAATGTGCTCATCTCTCCACTTTGTGTGTGGCTTTTTCATTAAAAAAACCTCAATAGAAAATATTGCACAGCTAGCACTATTGGCAAACATGAATATTGCACTTCCTGCAACAACTTCTGATTTGCTTTCAAATGGGCTAGGATTCAAGTTGAGTATCAGTATTCCTTTAAACAGTCATAGAAGAAAGCATTTCAGTTTTCTGCCATCTGTGGAAGAAATTACACTGAAAGTAAGAGTTATTTCAGTGCTAAGTGATATGCTCTTGAAAACAAACATGTAATAATCAGTGTTGGATTTGGTCAGAAAAAGTTAACCTGACTGTAGCTCTCTAAGTTGAGGAACATGCCATTAAATGCTAAAAACTCTTACGGCAACTACCCACACCGCACAAAAACCAAACTCAGATCCAGGTTTTATTATTTCAATTAATTGCTCATACATATTAAAACTGATGGGCTGAGGACTGGTTGTCATTAAGGGATATTTCAAGATGAAGAATTTATATTTCATTGCATGGTCTGCATCAATTATCTTGAGAACAAATTTGTTTCAAGTTTTTTCTTTATACATATGCTGTATGAGTTAAAGGGTTAAGTAACTATTATATTCTAAAGAGCGAACTGTTTGCCTTAGGGCCATCTCCTCCTTACTCCTGATGAATTGCCTGACACTTCATGTATCATACATTACTTTTCACTAGGAAGTAACATTTGCTTCTAGTCATGGTGTAAAACCTAACTTTGGCTGTATGAAGCAATATGGAATAAACCAAAAAAGTTAAAACACATCTTCATCTGCTAAACAGTCTACACCTAGATGTAATATACCAATTTATAAATGTATATGTTTCTACTTAAAAAATTGGCATAAACGTATACAAATGGAAATTCTATGGGCATTAAGATGAATAAAAGAACAACTGAGAGACTCAATATCCAGAGTGACAAGACACTTCAGGAGTAAAATGAAATAAATGCAAACATTATTTAGGGCTTTGCACGAGAAGCACGTGTTAGATATAAGCTAATCCCAAGCATAACATTTAAAGTTCTTTTTAAAAAGAATTACAAACAAGATTAAAGAAGGAACAGCCCAACAACTAGCTGCCAGGAACTAAACTATGTTTCTGCACAAAGGTGCAGTATTGATTCTTTTCAATGTATTCTGCAAAGAAAAAGAGGTAGATCACCTGCTTTTAACAGCAGAAAACGAAAAGCAAAAATTGAAGCATCAACTTCTAACGTGGATTTTTTTTGTTACAAAACTGTTAGATACTTATTTAAAATATAGCCCCAGATGCATTTTCACTTGTGTGTGTCAGGACTTGCTCTGGAAGTAGGAAGGCCAAAAATATCTACTTGCTAGTCATCTACTTCCAGGCTTTTCAAAAGCCAAATTCATAACTTCCGTAGAAATCTGTGTAAAACAATACTATCCAAGGATACTAATATATTAATTTAGTGAACTAGAATATGTAAACAGATACTTCAGAGCAGTTTATAAAGCTGTTCAAATATTACAAGAGACAACAAAACAACTTTTTAATAATAAACAGTTTAAAATGTTATTAGGGAGAGAAAGTTTTTAAGAGTTAAAGTTCCATTCAGTTTTCTCTGAAATATATTTTCTCTTGCTGTCATGTAGCACAGCCTATGGTTTATGTATATTTATATAACCCTTCATCACATTACTTACTTCAAGCTGTGTGTTTCAGGATAAAAATGTCCCCGTATAAAAGGATGCAAGCTACAGAGCCTAAATCCAGGTGAACAGGCCTGGAATTGCATGCTTTGCGGAGGACAGGTCCTTTCATTAACTGTGGGTCTCTCCAAGATTGAGTACACCCAAAGACTGGAAAGGAAAGAATGTGATAAAGATACTCAGAAGTCAAGATTTTGCCGTTGAAGGAGAGAAACAGATGGTGAAAGCACAGGTCTGGGGTGGAAGTTCTGCTCCTGGCCTTGACGCAGTCTTCTCCGTGGTCTTAGGCAAACGGATATGAGACACTGGGTTTCATGTGCAGCTCCCACTGGATTTGCTACTGCTTGGCACCTCTGAACCATCAGTGCATCTTCCTCTCTCTTCTGCGGATAGGAAAACGAATGCTTCCTGACCATGAAGGTACTGCAAGGGTTAATTCATCAATATTTATAACACACTTGAGACTGCAAAATCTCTGGACTGCAGGGTATACAAGGACTGAGCAAGAATTTTAATCAAAATACCTCTATTAGATGAAGGAAGTGGCCAGTGTAACAACAGGTACCAGAACTGAGAGGAGAAAGGATGCCTTTTCTGAACACATTGTGTTCAAAACATTCAGGCAGCATAGAAGGAGGAAAAAAAACCCTCCTGCAGTGGGGCACAGAGGACAAGAAGCATGCTCGGGTGATGGAGTTTGGGGGAGACAGGAGGGGTAGGAATAGACAGGCCCTTGCAGAAGGGTGCAGAGCTCAGGACTGCAGATTTCTCAAACAGCTGTCAGCAACAGCTATGAAATCCATTCACAAAACAGAAGCCTGATCTCTCCCCAGTTAGCTTATTTAACAGCCTGTTTATTGTTAGCAATAATCCTAGCGAGGTGAAGATCTGAGGTGTGAAGTTCCTTCTGCAGGCTCTGCCCTTTATGTCTTACTGTATGGCAAATGAGCATGAGTCTACGGGATCGAGGAGCTGGGGTTTGGAATTTTTATTTAAGTAAAATGTAATATTAAAATACATGTTGAAAAAGCATCCGGGTTGCAAAGCTGAAACTTCCTCAGTTAAGAAATGCTGAAAGGTCTGCCTATACCTCTGCCACCACAATTCAGTTTTCTTTTGTTGATGTCTTGCAATATGATCATCTGATTATTCTGTTAAAATGAACAAAAGAAATACCAAAGATCCCCAGTAAGTCAGCACTGCCCCTTAGGTGTACTGAATGAATCACATCCCATGGAAGACATGAACAATAACGGTTAGTAACATAATGCAGAAGGGGGGGGAGATTAAGATTGCGAGGCAAACACCATTCCAAATTTGGGAACCTGGCTTCACGGCCTCCTATTTCACCCCCAAGCCACCCCCCAAACCATAGTTTTCTGTATGCGCAAAATGGTCACATAATTGCAATCATTGGTGGCCTTTGTAAAATGCTCAAATGTATCAAGAAACCTCAATCCGTTTCCCACCTGAGAGCAGGAATTCACTCCTTTGAAGACTTCAAAAGCTATCTTTGGCATCTGCCTTTGAACAATGGCGTTTCGTGATTTATCTGTCAGAGGTTCTTGTCCTTGGGTGTTTGCGCGTGCAGCCGACAGACTGCTATGTTGCCTGAAATCGTTAAAACCTGGGCATGTTTGTATTTTCGGTTTGCCATCAGAATGCCAGCCAGAATTAAGACTAGTACTCTTAGTTACGACGGTTTAAAAATAAAGGAGAGCGAGGAAAAAGCCAGAATGGTGGCAGCCAGCATAAACACCAATAGCTGAGGAAATATCTTTTATTCACTCTTGTATTCACATGAGACCATAGAAGAGCCAGAGGACTAGAGTTTTTTATTTTTTTATTATTCTTTTTTAAATATGAACATGTCCGAAAGATTAAAAAAAACCTTGCTAATTCAAAACTGCCCTTCAAAGCAGCTAGAGAGCAACCGAAAAAGTGACCAACTGAAGCACACATCAAATGAAACACTGCAATTAAGACAATCTATTTCACAGATAAGCAGCTCAATCTTTTGAAGCTAACGCATGTGCTGATTTGGCTGTAAGAGGAACTGCAAAACGGGTTCCAGGAGAAAATACATTAGGATGCAAGGGGAGGGGGGGAAAAAAACCCCACACGACAAAGGATAAAAGCGTTTTTGCACGTTCCTTAGAGTTACCTTGTGCATTTTTGGTTTGTGGAGACCTTTGTACAGGAAAAGGCTGTGCTCACCTATGAGTAATGAACATAAGCTGAAAGTTCGCTCACGAGAGAACGCGACCAGGTTCCAGCCTCTCCGTAATTGAGGAAGAGAGAGGCACTCCCAAAACACAACAGGGAACGTTTAAACGCAGCAGAAGGAAAGAAACCTCAAACTTTAGCTCCCAACACAGAGCCGCAGCCTGTCCTTTGTGTCACTCATTAAAACGCGAGTGTCAAAAGCTAAATCTCAGGATTTAACTTAAACAAGGGAACAGGTAAAATGGAACTGGAGGGTCACCTAGATTATTCCTAATGGCATGCCTATGACATTACTATTAAAGTTTTCAGTGATTTTGTGCACCTAGTATTAATATTTCAGTAATTTCCTAACACCACAGAAACATCCCCTGTCCTGCTCTCGGAGTCTTCACAAGTAAACAACTACCCATCACGTGAACGCACAACTCCCAAGTGTGCTAATGCAGAGGGCAGAATCATGTCCCCCAGACGTTTGAAAGAAAAGAAAAAGGAAAGAAAAATCGCACTTGAGGCCAAAAGCAAACTCGTGTTTCCTCGGGGCTCCAGGGCTGGAGCTGCCCGCACCGCTGAGGGCAATCCCCGCCACCGCTCCGCGCAGCGCCTCCCTCGGGGCCTGCGGGCCGGGAGGTGCGAGGAGGCGGCAGGGCAAGGCCGCCCCCCCGCCGCGGCCCCTCCCCCCTCCGGGCGAAGCCGTTGGAGCGTCGCGGGCGCCGCCACGTGCGCGGCCGCCGTGAGGGAACGGCGAGGTGCCGCCGCCAGCGCGCGGGCTGCTGCCGCGCGGGCTCCTGCCGCCCCGGCAGCGCCGCCGCCCGCAGCCTCGCCGGCGCGTCCTCGTCGCCGCCCGGACACGCGCTGCCCCTTCCCCGGGCCGGCTCGGTAGCCCCGGCGCCCCGCCGTGTAAGCCCCGAGCCCCTCGCCCCGCCGCCCGCCCGGAGCGCGCTTACCGTCTCCATGTCCCGCGGGGCCACGAGGGAAGCCCCGCTGCGGGGCTGGTGCCCAGGCGCCCCGAGCCCGGCCGCAGCGCCCGCTCCCCTCCCAGCAGGGGCGGCCCCAGCCCCCGCACCCCCGGCCATTTATGGCCTGATGAGCGGCGGGGGGGGGGGGTGACAGCCTGGCGGCCACCCCCGCGGGGCGCCGCGCCTCCCCGCCCCGCCGCACCTGACAGCGCTTCGCGGCCCCAGCCGGGGCTGCTCGGAGCCGGCCCCTCGCGGCGGCGCGGCCGGGGGGCCGGGCGGGGAGCGCCAGGCCCGCAGTGGGCCGCGGCTCGGGCCCGCCTGGGAGCGCGGTCCTCTCCTCAGCGACGCCCCTCGCGAGGAGCTGCCGCGGGCGCCCGCCAGGCCCGCGCTGCCCGCCGGCAGAGCAGGCGGCCTTGACAAGAGGTGGCTTAAAATACTCGTCTTTCCTCTCGTCAGTGCGTCCTCATCAACAGGTTTTCATTAAAAGCCTGATTTCGGCTTCTGCGTTCGTGTAAATTTGGAGCAACATCAGTTGTAAAACTTGGGCAAGTTACAGGAGAATTAACCTTTTCCCCCTCTTCTTTCAGAGGCTTCCATGGCTCCCAGTGGGCTCAGGGACTGAAAAGCAAATAGTTGGCTGATTTCCTTTTATCTTCCCAAGGGCAAATACCAGCTGGCTCCAAGGTATGGATCATGTGGATCATAGTATGTGTAAAAGAAGAGACTGTGCCACGTATTCTTTGTGTTGTATACACCGTATACGTGTTACATTTGTGCATGACATCTATGTAGAACATAGGGAAAGTTGTATTAGCATCTTTTCACAAAAATATTTAGTGTTTTTTTTGGCTAGAGTAACAGGTTACTTTACAGTTACACCTTTACAATTGTATTTGTTAAATAATGTGTACCTAACAATCATCACTGTACATTATTTCTACTAGCGTTAACCAGATATAGTTAATCACATGAGAAAGTGTTTACAGGATCAACTTACTAATCATACAAAAATATGAAATGAACCACATTACAGCAGATAAACTGAGGAGGTAGTATGAGACTGTTGCTTAAATCTGGTTTAGATTTTTTAAAAGTGTTTTAAAATTAAGATATTTGTGTTACCTGCACTGCAAATTATTTTATGCCATGCGTTGTTATAACTGTTCAGAGAACAAGCAGCTTTGGGGAAAAAAGTCATGTTGATTTAATGCTGTAAGTGGAGTTACTACTACTCTGTATTTAGTCTTGCAATAAAAATGTGGGAATTACAAATTCTTTAAATGATTTTTTTATAAGTGTTTATCGTATCGTTACCAAAATAGTGGCATTAACTAAGCCAAAATGTTTGTTCTTTGAGTAAATTGGTCTTTTCAAATTCCGAAGGTTTAAAATACATATGAATAATAGAGATCTTATAGACAATTCATTCTACTGTAAATAAAACACACAACACTCCTGTTTTATGTCATGATCATCATCATTCTGAAATAGAATCAAAGAATCTTCAATTCTATAAACAGGAGTTTAAAGACTCATTATTTTCTTTTCTGAAACGAGTTGATGCTCTAAAAGCCTAGTGCTGAAAGACTGCCAAGCTAATAGTCCAGTGAGCACTAGGAAGAGATTAATTTTATACGTGGAAGAAGTATATACAGTTTCCATTCCATTTGTTAAAAGGGCTGGAATGTGAACTAGTGTTTCCTTTATGGTAGAGTACTGTGTTAAACCCCCAGCTAGAGAGTCCCTTTTGGACAGCAAGAATTTGAATTCAGGACTGCGACCAGCTGTGAAAGTTCTTCCACAAAAAGTAAATCAAATGGGATGTTTAAGATGCTTACTTGCATTTTTTGCCCATTTTTGTATTTGTTTTTTGAATACTGGTTTCTGGTATTCTGAAATCAATGGGAATATTTGGGAATGCAAATATGTTGTGAGCACTTCTGTTTACTTTGAAACATGCATATGTTAAAACTGAGAGGTGTGTGTGCTAGCAAGCAGTCTCCTCACCAGAGCTCTGCCTGAGGTGTAGTCAGAGTGTAATCCCCAAGTGTGTTCTTTCTACTTTTCAAAGGATGCATGATCAATAAAAGGAGGTAGAATGAAGGCAGAGCAATGGATCTACTTCCACAAATTGGCTAGCCAGCAGAAACTAGCAGAGGAGAGTGAGCTCCAGTCTGTTTTTGGAAACTGTGCTTTTAAGAGGCTTTCAGGAGAGTTGTATCGAATTGTCTTTTGTGTGCCTGTTGCTAACTACTGACCGTTCAGGACCCCAGTGGAGTGGATTTCTCTAGAACTAGGTCTTTCTGATTATTAACCACATAAAGTATTCAGTGCAATATATTGGGTCATCCTGCCAGGATTATTCATATTCTCTCTTTCAGTGTGAAGAAATGTAAAAAGACTGGCACATTGACATCTCCTCCACACTCATTTTAGGGCAGCTGGAAAAGGAGGCAAACACTTCTTGGTTGGAAGAGTTCAGTCTGGGCTACTGCATGGGTTAAGCAGTGCTGAAGGAGAGATTTTTTCCTGGACAAAACTGTGAGTTAATTATATTCTTGAAGAACAGCAAGTCCCTAGTTAATGTTCTTCGTCAGAAGCAGATAGCATAGGAACCAGGTATCCTGGGTATCTGTTTGCAGAAACAGGTCCAACAAAATAAAAATTTCATTTTGAGCTCATGAAAGCTCTTGGCTTTTCTGAAAATGACATCAGGAATATTTAGAATGTTAAAGAATGATCAGAGGGAGCAACAGCATCACAAAAGAAGTTCTTTTATGCTCCCAGACATCATGTGAGAGAATGTTATTCTAAACAGAAACATGCTGAAGTAGGTGACCGCACCTCCAAGTTTTGTGCCAGGAAAGAAAGAGGCATTGAGTCATTCATTTTGTCCAAGAAAATCTCAATAGGCAACAGTCACAGCTGGTTGATACGACAGACCTAGAGACTTACACAACTGCTATCTGATAATCAGGATCTTGATGAGCCAGGGAAGACTCATTTGAAAGGATTTGAGAGAGTAACTGGACTTCGTAGGGTATTTAACATAACATCAAATTCTAAATAGGTCTCTAAAGTTGATAGTTAATTTTTATATTTGGCTTAAGAAAAAATGGGGAGCTGTACCTCTAGAAGATTCTCTCGAGAATCACATGGAACCTTTTTATAGTTGTGTAGAGATTCATATTACACGATGCTAAACTCAAACCTGAATGTAGCATTCTTTTTTTCAGGCTCTTTGACTCTAAATTATGACTAAATACATTTGTGAAGCAAAAACACATAGACTCATAGAACTTAAGGCCAGAGACATCATTAGCCTATGTTGTCCAACTTCTTATGTATCCTTACTTTTTATTCTCACTCCTGTGTTTAGTCCATTGACACAGTCCCATGGCAAACCCCAGTAGTCAAGAAGACATTCTGGACCCCAGATCAGATTATCTGCTGACTCCCTTCACCCTCTGTGTTTAAGAACCTTCTCTTCTTAAGCTGTGATAATTTTGCTGAGTTGTAGCCTCTCAGATGCTACTACATACTAAATATGGGAGAAGCAACATTTGCCCATAATTCGTTTAGAATTGTACTAAAAAAGAAGAAAAGTTGTTCTTATCAGAATGATTAAGTGTACAGTAGTAGCTCTGTACTACATCAGTCTTGTTGCATAATAATTATTATATTGTAACTTCATAATAATCATTAATGATAGCATTTGGTAAACAAAGGTTATAAATTATCTATATTCTAAATTCTTTGGAAAATGTACCGAAGAGTAATCACAGTTCTAACCACTGGGAAGAAAGTCATGTGATCCATGCCAGCTGCACATAATTATTGAGCCACTCTTATCATAAAGAGTCTTGCTGCATGAGTCTTTGGTAGAGGAATCTTCATGATTTTTTTTACATATGTCAGTATATAAATTCAGTAGAATAAACAGTATCTCAAAGTAATATTTTTTGAATAGAAAATGTAACTAATGCCACGGCGACCTCGTACTGCTATGTGTTGTGATTTTGGCATTTTAGCTCAGTGCAGCTGGCAGAAAGGAAGGACGTGTGTCCAGTTGTAAGAGAATAAACAGTCCAGTCATACTGCCGAAAATGATACGGTGCTATTTCACTTCTGTTTCATCTTGTTTCCTCTTGTCCCTTTACTGTGAGGCAGAATTTGCAAGGTTGTGCTGACCTTCAGCTAAACAACTGGTTAGTGATGCCACCCCAGCTACAGCTCTGTCTCACACCAGTCGAGAGGTTCTTCAGTCTGTGAGGCCATAAATGTGAATGACAATGGTGAAATCAGGTATTTCACAAACAACAAGTTCTTGGTTTGTCATTCTGTGGTTGGCTGTTGGGTCGTCATAGCATACAATGGACCATATAAAATACAGAAAAAAGGTGGCATAACAAAACATTTATTAGTGCTATTTTTCCTTAAGGTATGTGAATATGTCAAGCTCTATCAATGTAGAGAAAAGCGCAAAAGACATTTTGTATGTCCGCTGCTGTGTACGCATGAGTGTCCCGATTGGTTTTGGGGAGACCGGGTCCATGGCTCTGTTCCTTTCCTGGCGCTGTTTTTCACTAAAATAGCAAGAAAAGAGTACTCTGGAATTCCGCTTTCTTCAGGCTATACAAAATGCGAATCAGACTTCTTCCAGTCTCCCCTGTGCCCATGCTCAGAAGGCCTAGACAGTGGGAGGGCTCTGTCAGAACAGGCCAGTGGTCAGTATAATTCCAGTGTTTAAAAACAAGAAAGTTTTGAGGCACTGTGACATACTGACTTCTAACATTTTCTGAGGTAAACCAGGACTTTTCTCACTCTATTACAGCTGCAGTAGCAGCATATGTCAAGCCCTCACAAATTAAATGCTCTTCTGTATCATTATTTTCTTTCACTTTGTGCTTTCTTTAACAAAGACTTTAGCATCTGGAATTACAGACTGGTTAGGTTAATTTCATCTGTAGGGAAGATATTTGAAAGAATTTTAACAGATTAGGAGAAGGAGTATCTAGTAAAAGCATCCTTCAGCCTGATTAGGTGTATATACATGGTCTAGGAAAAAAGAAGTCATGCTTCACTAGCCTTCTGGAACTCTTTGAAGATAACACTGCCAAGATAGGGTATACCGTGGACATTATATTTTTAGATTTTCAGGAGTCATTTGACAATGTTTTACCCACGAGATTAATGTTTAAAGAGAGGGGAGTGAAGGGGCAGAAGAAAAGTTGGCTCATTAAATTGAAAAGTAGTTCTAAGCAAGAACAATTAGGAGCTAAAAATGTCATTTTTACAGGCTAGGAGAAACAGAATTTGTAAGGCTGCAGCATTTCTGTATATGAAGTTAACTTGTTTACATAAATGGCTTGGATGGATGTAGTCTTTTGAAACTGAAATAGGCTCGTTATCGTTCATTTGTAGTGCTAAGGAGCCCTAACAGGGTTTGTAATCCCAGTGTGCTGAACACTGTATATGTTAAGAGACTGTCCCTGCAGCGAAGTAGACACTACAGAACAAGAGTAGAAGAAAGGAAGTGTTATCTTTCTGGTTTTTATAGAGGAGATTCTGAGCCCTGGACAGATGTGGTCCCAGTCACAGTAAAATCAGTAGATCTGATGAGTTAACATATCATAAGACCAGCTTTCTGAATTGGAGGTACTTCACAAGAAACAACGGTAAATTCCAAAGAAAAGTCATGTTCTGAAGAGCAAATATTGCCAGCTCAACAAGTGTCAAATGCATTTCCATGCAAATATGTTCTAACCGGAAGAGAGATTTAAGCTTATTGTAAAATGATATCTTGTGGTTTAACTTTGATATGCAGATGCAAGAAATGTTATTTATATATATAAGTGATTTAGAAGTGCACATTTAGAACAATTAACTGTCCATGGTCTTAAACAGTCTTGCAAAAGATGGTGCAACATTGCCAATTAAAACTTTCTTGGATGAAATAGGACTAACTCCTAACTTAGTGCGGTATCTTAAGTACTTCTTTATGTTACAGTAAAGGAACTAAGCTGCGTAGAGCACTCATTTTGGCCCATAGCATATAGATAATGGTATAGCAGTGACAAATTGAGTGAGTGTGAGAACCACTATGTCTACAGCTTGGGTTTGAAATATTAAACTTTGCAAGATGTGAACATGACCACACACATCAAAAGGATGTCCAAGATGCTGGCTGCCTCTTTCTGTACATCTACTTCCCAGCACATGAAGCTTAAAATCTTAAGTGATAGATGAAATTCTCAAAGGAACTGCCTATATGGTAAAAAAGAATATATATGTATTTTTAGACTACAGATCTATCTTGCATTCCTACATGCCTTTTACTATATACCCGGTTTAAATACCCTCTTTTGAAAAATGAGACCCTACCCTTTTTCTTTGTTTTTGAGTGCCTAAGAATCCTGCCTGACTACACTTGTGATAGAGGATCAGAATTTACTCTTGCAAAGGAGACTTCATAAGACTTCAGTGTAGATAATCCTGATTTACTGTGCTGTGAAACAGATCAGGTTCAGATCTGTCACATTAAAAAATATTACCCCTCTCTTCCCATTCTGCTTATCTTCCCCACACATTACTGAGAGTTTTGGGAACTACTCCATGCTCTTCTCTGCCTGTTAGTGATCCCCTTGCTTTGTGCATATAGACATACAACTGGCATAAAACTATGGGAACAAATTCCTGTGAAGCAAGTTAGAGTGGTGATTTTGTAGGGTGTTCGATACTCCAAGGTAACTGTTAGAGTGCATGCTCTTGCATCTTGGTAAACATAACGCAATTTTAGGTAGCTTGCTGCTCAAAGAAAGGGAGTTAAGGAACCCTGTACCCACCACAGTGTGCAGAGTGTGTGCACATGAATAGTTACCATGGGTTGGGTAATGCACTGTAAATTCCTACCTTTGCTTACTTCACAGTTAATGCCTGGAAATAACTTGTTCTGGTGGCTATGTCTAATTGGAGAATAACTGAGTGATTGTAGGAATTAATACATTCATTATCTAAAAGAGCTTCTCTTCAGCTTGAGTTGTAAAGGCTAGGGATTTTGATCTTACAGACAGGTTCTTTCCCAGTTCCTTATTATTGTGATTATTATGTGTGCTTGAGACTGTCCTATTCTCCATGCAAGATGACTGTAAAGGGTCTTCTAATCAGACTCAGATACAGACCTTAGCCATGCTTGGGTTAGAAGTGCCACACCTCTTCTATGGCATAAATAGGTATCTAAGTTAGAAAAGCTGCTCAGTGTGCTGTTATTGCTTGTGTTATGTCCTAAAGGAACATGAGTCAATCAATAATTAAGCCACAAAGTACTGCCTGTTGACATGGCAACATGTTCACAGATGTGACGTGAGCTTAATGTCCTTCTTTCATGTCTGCTGTGCAAGTAAAAGTCTCCTAAGCTCAGTAACAAAGAAATGGAGCAGGCATTGCCAGAGGAAAAGGAGAAAATGCAAAAAATGGGTGATTTCTTTTATAGATATTGATGAACCCCCTCCTCCCTTAAACCTACTGTGCAAAAGGTCTTTTTTTAACAATAGGACCTTTCCCTAATCAGAAAATCCCCAATCCCGTATTGCCAAATCCTTTTTAGAAGCATGAAACAAACTTCCTTATGGATCATTTTCACGATTGCCTCTTTCCCATGTACTTCACCCCACCCACACTTTTTAATGGAGCTGAAGTGAACACGACTCTTTTTAGGCTACTTCTGTTTAGGCAAGAATCTACCTAGCTCTAAGAATAACATTAGCTGCTGCAGCACAGATTAAGGGTTGGCATGAAGGTCCAAATGTGAAGTTGTCATCGTCAGTTGATGCCTGTTGTTCTGAAGACAAAAGAAGAAGTTGTTTCTGTGACATCAACTTCCGTGTGTTGGGATCATCTTTGCTGGCTGTTTCTGCAGCTTCTATGCACATGCTCCCACTCTCACATTCTCTATGCTTGCCAGTTACCCTATCCTCCTCTTGGCTTGCATGTCTTTCTTCCAAGCTTTCTGCAGCAGATGTTAATGGGGCTCGCCAACATGTTTTGTTTGCCATTGCAACTTCACATGTGTTGCTACCTGTGACACAATGGGTGAGGTTCTTTTTTCTTTTTTTCCAGGGCATCTTTTTACTCCTGCCTCAGTCAGTCTCTTGATCTTTCACACATTAAAAGTTTAATACACGTTTTTTCCTTTGGGAGCTTGATGTCCTCCATGCGGAGGACATGTCCAGTCCAGCAAAACTGTGCTTTTATAAGATTGCTTCAACACTGTTTGTGCAACCACTTAGCAGAACTTTGTTATTCATGATTTTATCTTGCCACTTGATATGCATAATAGCTTGAAGGTGCCGTTGATTAAATTTTTCCAGTGCTTTGATGTACCAGTACTAGCATTTCCATGTTTCTCAGCTACAGAGTGAGGTAAAAATTAGTACACTACAGAAGAGTTAGTGTTTGGTGTTATGTCTAATAGTGTGCTAGTTACAGATTTAGTGGACCTAATTCTCCATCTCATTCTATGCAAATATACAAAAGCTAATTGATATATAAAAGCCAATTGTTTTGAAACTCAGAGAGAAATGTTAGATGCAGGGTTTAAAGCTCTCGTGTGTAATCCTTGCCTTTTCAGAAAGAAGGTAACAGTTTTGATAGCTTTAATTTTATAAAAGCAAGAATTCTACCAAATCTCAGCTGCAGGCTGCTGCACAGCTGGGCAGTCTGAATGTTTTGTGGGCCATATACCCTTCAGCCAGTGTTAATCCTACCCTTCCAGACATAAGGTGTGTGGAAAACTAATACACAAGTTCAGTGATACAAAGAGACAGACAAGATTGCTAAGACAGCAGGATGACCTCATACTTCAGCACGTATGTCCCTTCTTTTCTCCTTTACCTTTTTATTTTCTTCAATGTCCTATGCAGTTTCATATCTCTGGGCAGATGGAACTTTTCCTTTTAAACAGCAAGAAACATCTTTCCCCTCTTGTCACTTTTCAGATCAACATTGGCAACAAAACTGTACCCCAGCAATGTATTTTGGGTAGGGTCAGGAGCAATTCAAGAACTTCAGGTCCTTAACAGCATTTTTGGGTTTAGGTCTGGGCAAAATGTGCAGCTGGATGACATGTCTCTTGTGCCCTTAATTAATAAATTGCTCACTGGCTGTGTTGCTTGCAGACTGACAGCCTTTGGGCAATGCTCACTTGTCCTTTGTAATGTTTGAAAAGCAGAATTGGTTTAGCTGGAGGAAAGGACCCAAATCTCCAGTTTAAAATACTCACATGGCTGCTACTTTTGTTATTTTTTTTTACTGAAAAATAATATTCCAGTGGACCTTAACTCTTTAGTTAGAATTCTTCTGTAAATTTTTAACACATAAATCTGTTCATAAACCTTACAATACATATAATTTACAAACAAAAGGTAGACATTTAATGGGATTTCTGTAGGCACATTATAATTACACCTGAACAATAGTCAGCAGCGAAGGGAGTGATGGTAGCACCATTAGGAAAAGAGAAGCATGACTGCTATCTATACAAGACATAACTTGATGGGAACTGAGCTATTCCCATGGCAATTCAAAACATTGAAATTAAACCGATTTAGTACTTAGTGTCCAGTCATGATACCTTTACTCTTGTAGCTCTTACTTGAAGAAGTAACACACTGACATAAGTGGGGACTCATTGTCTGAGAGAGATTTGTCCCAGGAAATAAAATTAAAAAGATCAGCCCCTTATAAAAGAAATGAATATATGCAATACCTTTAGTTAACTCTACAACAATGCACATTGTTTTAAAAAATATAATAAATTATTGTATTGTTGAATGCATCCAAATCTGTTTTGAGCTATAAAGTATACTTTATTCTGTCCTTTATTATTTGGAGAGTTTCATTAATTTTAAAATTACAGTGTTTCTCTATTTCATTCATGTGACTTGAATAGCCCCATCTGCTGGCTAAGCACCAGGTGGGAGAATTAGTGCAAAACCTTTGAAGGTCTCTGTTTTAATAAGGCTTCAATAAACATGATACTGAAAGAGCTCCATTTTTTCCCTAAGTGAGACAAAAGACCAAAAAAATGGCAAACTGTAGTTTATGGACACATACTATCTCACAGTATCGTGGAGTTTGTGTTTACAAAGCACTTGGTTTCTGCCAGTCTGCTTTGTTAATGGTAAGTATACGTTTTTGTTATTGTAGGTTCTTAACTTTCTAGCTAAAACATTTTACCATTTGCTAAAGTGAAAAGGCATGAAACTGTAAAAACTGGGAAAAAAATCAGATTAAATGTAAATGGCAGTGCTTACTGAGAAAGGAACTAAGCAAAGATTAGCTTTCAGATGCAGTGTATTAGCAGCACTGAGACTGCATTGTGTACTGGAGAACTTGTCCTATTTGTACTCTTCCCTAGGCATCTATTTAAGTTGAAGATAGGATAATGGGGAGGATGGACTTTGGCTGTGACTCACTAGGCTCATTTTCATGATATAATGTCCTTTTTATGGAAATAGATTCCACGAATCTCCCAGAAACAATGAGAGAGAATTGATTCATCCCCTCATTCTTTAACTGGAACTACGCTGAATTCCTTTTTGAGGGAGAGCTTCTCCTGCTGCCTGTACAGCCATGCTATCACCTGTCCTACATGGATGTAAAGGAGCAGCTTATAGAATAGCTGAGTACAAGCATGTGTCTTTTGTACACTGGTCAAATTGAATGTAGATTGGTTATTGCATCTGCATATGTTCCTGAATAAGTATTTCTAAGACAAATCTGTGATTTGTCTGTGCATTAGTATAGAAAATGCACATGCAGAGACTTTAATGTGTTAGACAACTGAAAAATATCTCACATATAAAAATGTTTTCTCTACATTCCATTAAGAGCAAAATGGACCAAGACATGAAATGGAAAACCCTGAAAAAACCAATATTTTGGGAATATTTGCTTGAGGGGTGTGCCACACTGTAGACACTTGACCCAAGTCACTCAAGAAATAGAAACTTGGAGGGGGGGAGGAATTAATGAAGGTACTTTTGCCATAGTCAATAACAGAGCCCTAAACAACATTATCATTTCTGATGCTGTCTGATGCTGTCCGTTGCAATAAAGATCACTTAAGTTCTTTTGCAATGTGCAATAAAAGGAACTTTGCTGACTAAAGGGAAATCTGCCTTTTTCCAGAGTTTACTCCAGTGACTCAAGACAGCAAATGATTTAACAGAGCTTGAACAAGTGCTAACGGAGAAATAAGTTACTGCAGACATCCTTTTACTCTATGGATTCTGGGCTAATATGATGCTTGGACCTCTTTTGGGGCAGTGAAGCCTACAGAAGCAAAACAGGTCAGAAGTCACTTACGATATGATGGGGTCATCAGTACAGCAAATAACATTTTCTTAACTTGCATGGATGTCGAGCCGATCTTTGCAAAGAACTTCCACTGAAGCAATAAGTTAATAAGTTAACAGAATACCTAAATGTTTTAGGTGAGTTTTACTGAAAGTCAGTAGGGCTTGTGGTCCCCATTCACATAATTGCTTGTGAAAATAACAGTTCCTATTCTGGTTTTATAATAAATAGCACATGACTTACAGGACCAAGTGATAGCTTCCTGCTGAAGATCATGCACAAGTTCTAGCATACCATGGAAAATTCTCTGCTGATGTCAGTGTAGAAGATACAACACAGGATGCCCTTAACTGCAGTAAAACAACACAGATGATTTTAAAAGGAAACCTGGGAAATACATTAATCGTATGTACAAGATCAGAATTTTCCAGTTAGTAGGAGTGTTCATGTAATATCTTTCTTGGTGTGCAAGAAGCTGCTCTTTATCTTTCCAAATGCATTTAACATAGTGACCCAAGTAAATCCACCCCAATGCAGTTTTACCAGCTGCTCCATTATTTCCCTCCTGCAGAGGTGTTCTTTAATGAACACATGTTTCTTGGTCACAGGTAGTCAGTCCTCTTTATGCCTGACTGCATTTCTTTGCAGACTCTAAAACCCAAAGCCTTAAGGCACAGATGCCATATGTATATTGGATAAAAGTCTGATCCTTCAGTGGATAGCTCAAGTGATTATGAACTACGTATCTTAGAACTGGTATCATGAAATATTGAAATAATATAATGAAAAGGACTGTTTTTTCATTAAAAACATGGATTTCTATTTTCAAAACAGTTTAGTCAATTTAATCACACAGTTTTAAAGTTAACTACAAGATTCATAGCAAATTTTCCTGTTCAGCTTTGGAATATAGATACCTATGTAAAGATTTTACATAAATAATTGTTACTCTTTAAATATGACAAAAACACATGTAGAGAGGTAACCATTAAAGAAGCTGTTATGAAAAGTGGGCCTTTCATTTTGTTTTGGTAGGATTGGCAGCTAAGCTAACACTGACCATTTCTTCTCTGCAAAGGTCTGGATATCTCTTTTTCCCAAGACTAGCTAATCCTTGCCCTCTTCTTCAGGAACCATATTCACATCTTTTGCATTCACTTGAACAGGTGGCTCAGATCAGCCAAACCTTAATCCTAGCAGTCCTTGAACTTACTGGAAGACTATTGCTTTTTCAGTGCGCTTAGGCGTTTTCTTTCTTTTTCCTGCCATTATTATGATTAATAATGATCTTGACACACCCACACAGATGAGCTCACATGTACACTAATAAACACAAGTAGAAAATATAATGGGCTAAGATACTAAAACCAGAAATTAGTCAGAAAGGCAGAAAACAGATTTTTTTTAATGTAGTAAGGCAAAGAGTCTTATTTTTTACTGAACAAAGGCAGAGTTAGTATTTTGGATAATCTTACAAGTCAGGAACAAATGCTCTTCATTATCCATTGATTAAAGGAAAGACGATTTCCTAATCTAGATTCATTTACTGAACAGCTGGACAAATCCCAATACCTTTAGAGAAATTATTACCAAATGTTTTGATATATACTATGCTTTTCCTGTCCTGAGCATTCAGTCTGAATGGTATACAATATGATTATCCGAGATAACCAATTCGTAGTTGGAGTAACCCAGAACCGGTGACAGCACATCTCTTGTAGTCACACATCCATACTTAGTAACTGTTTCTAAAATCCTAAACTGTCCACCATGAGTTTTGAATGCTGAGACCACTTACGGACACTTTTCCAAATTATGACTCATTACATTAAGCCTTCTTTTCATGAAACTCTGCTTAACTGTGCATGTGCTGATTGTTTTCTTCGTCATCTGACTCTCAGACTGGTTACTGATCTCCTTTGATATACTGTACATGACATCCTAACAAAACCAAGTCTTTAATCAAAATGATGAGGATTCAAATGTGTGCCACTGTCAGACAGCAGGGTAAGGCTAACATGCAGCAGATGTGTACTTGCAGGTCAGATGGAATGAATGGATTTAAGACATACAGTTGGTACAATCTTTAGTTTAACCCCAGATCTGATTTTAAAACCCAGGCAGGACGTTTTCACAATGACCTGTGCTGGTTTTAACTTTCAGCTGGCGAAAGACCCACACAAACATAACATTGGATAGACTTGACAAGCCTTGAGAGTCACAATCTAGAAAGCAACAGGAGTTTGTTCCAGGAAGAGGGACAAATGGCTCTGTGACTATGTGTTTTGCTTTATGACAAAAATCACCTACATTAGTAGTTCTGTATAAATATTTTCTCTTACATGCTGCTAAGCTACAAGATACGGAAAAGCAAAAGACACAGCCACAGATGATTGCTTCTAACAGATTTCATTAATGCAAGCACAAAACACTGAGATTGCATAAATGAAATCTGCAGCCGTGATTCAAAAATAGCACTCCCTGGTTAGTCAAATAAGGATCAGGAAGCACCAAAAACAAGTATGTCAGAATATGACCTGCTTTGATACAGTTTAGAACAGAGCTTGCAAACCTAAACATTTTCTCAAGAAAACAATCTATGAAGTGAGATGGAAGATGCATATTTTCCTACTTTGCATATGTAAAAGTCATCTTAAAACACAGTCTCCGTCTCATTGAGCTGAATGGGAGTTGTGGTGCTCCTGACCTGCCGGGAGGCCCTTTTGTCTGTTGCAAATTAGTTCCTAAGTGACTGATACTACTAATGTTTAAGCTACAGCGTGATTAATTTTCTTAAATTCATTACAGATATTGTAGTTATAGTAGTAAAGACTGTTTGAAGCACTGCTATTCATTAGGGAAAGTGTTACAAGATATTATTTTTACTTTATTATGGGGAGGTACAGTAGATACAATGTAATAGACTGTAAAAAGGGGCAGGATATGCTTTATGTACTGCTATGGGAAAATAGAGGTTTTTATGCAGTGTAGTGGTACTTAGTGCTGTTGATTGTGAGTTGAAGAGTCCCATCCCCCCATTGCTATTGGCAGATGCCAGGAATCTGTGGATTCAAGCTGTGCACTGGTTAATTGTAAATTCACTGAAATATCCACAAAAAATGCTGATGGCAATAATAACGCTCAACTGAATAAGCAGTTAAGCACATCCTAACAAGTTATCATGTTGACGAGCCTAGTAGAAATACTGAGAAGGATAAATTAATCAGGGGCTAATTCCTGAGTCCTGTTCAAGAGCAGAGTGTAACATTTGGGGGATACAAGGGCATCAGAAAGCTGGCAGATATCTCCAAATGTCAATTCCTCCTCAATAGGGACTTTCATACAAGCACTTCCAGTGGTGTCATTAGTGTGTGTGTCCATTGGTTACCAGCTGAAGCATCAGACCTTTGGTGCATATACATAGAGGGACGTAATTTACAGCAACTCCAGGGTGCTCTAATGTATACAAGACAATAAAATGGCATTTGTCAGCAACCAGTTTAAGAAAATGTTACTACTTGCAGCTTAATCTTTCACTTAGAATAGTTTTTACTTTTGGAGAGAGGTAAATGAGTACAGTGAGATTAATGAATTCAGGAATATGAGTCAGAGATGCAGATCAAAACTCGTGTCTTTATTCTTTTCTCATATACTGTAGCATTTGTACAGTTATAGCTTTCCTTTTATTTAGGGAGAATAACTTAATGCTAGCTTTTATTTAAGGCATCAGAAGAAAAGTGTCCCTATTGTTTAGTCAGATAGTCTCATGGGTCTGCCAAAACATGAAGCTTGTATCAGAAATGTCTTCCAAGGTCATTCAAAGACTACAGGGCCCAGTTTTGTTCCCAGTTGCCCCACTCAAAATCGGGAGAATTATTCTCAGAAGAAACCCAGTGCAAGATCAGTACCATCTTCTTTGTGATGCTCCATACACTACAGTTCATCTGCACCCTGGGATTTTTGGGCAAAGCAAAGAATCTGGTTCTACATTTTTTGCGTACTCTATTACAAAATGCTTTATAGAAGTTTAGTATCAAAAAGGATAGATACTGAAAATGGTAATTTCACATTTGTAATTTTAGCAGATTTTCTGTGGTTTGCTCAGCACATAGTGCAGACTAATGACTGGAGGTCACAGTGAGAATATGCACCATCATCAGAGAGTAAAGCATAACATGCAAATGTACAGTGCTGTCATAACTGAGGATATGGAATTTATTTCCAGCTTTATGACTACTGTAGATAGGTTATACAACATATGCCTGAATAAGTCAATATATTCACATATTTGCTGGAGAGGTGTTCAGTTCTGTAGTATTTTTATCACAGAACATAAGGTCACTTATGCCACTTATGTATATGATGTCCACAAGCAGTGAATGTCAGTGGGAAACACTGTAGTTTGCTATTGCAGAATATTCTGGACCCGGATTCTGTTTCTGGGGGCGTACATGCAATGATGCAGTTTGTAGCCAGGTTGGCATAGTGTGGTCACTGCTGGATTTGCCTTTAATGTGCATTGTAGAGAATTTCTGGTTTTGGCTATAAATGTTCTGCACCAAGCAATATTGTCTTACCTTTCGCTCTCTTCATCTTTGATTTGTATGATTAAGTATAGACCCACTGCCTTCTGACTGAAGATCTGCCATAGATACCAGGCTCTCAAAGATGCATTCTTCCCTTAAAAATCAAAGAGGAGTTACACATTATTACAAAACCACCGAATAGATACCTTTCCTGTGACAAAGACTCTTGTCATGCTCATAACAGTCAACACCTACTCTTCTGCCTCTTAGTCTTATGTCTCTGTATAGCTCTGTGATAATAATCTCACCTCCTTCCTCTCATTTACCTCAGGATTCCTCCATACAGGACCTCTGTGCTTCCACCTGTGCCTTCTTGTCCTCTCTTGCTGTCCATACACTGTATCTTGAGGTCTCTTTGCTATCTTTAATTACTAGCTGGGCAGGAGGCAGCATGTCCTGTGGCTGTTTCTGAGCTGTATGTGTGTTGATTGTCCAGCTGGTAAGCCAGACAAAACAGAACTCTTGAGTTCATGTTGCTGTTTTTCCCTTAATGAGGCCAGTTATCCATCTAGTCATCAGTTTTCATGTAGCTGGACAGAGCTTAGTATCTTTGAGATCTCTGCTCCTCTATCAAATTTGTTTGAGGTTGGCCAATACATTCAAAAGTTAGTGGGAAAGACAGAAAACCCAGTTGCATAAGACTGGAATGATCAGGTTAGAAACAGCAATGTTTCCTGAATACTAGACTAGGCTACTGTATCACTTAGGTGTGTACTCACTAGACTCACTAGACAAACAGATTCAGAAACCAGATAGTTTCCTAAACACTGTAAATAATGCTATCCCAGGAATGGGTCCAAGGAGACTTGCACATGTCAGCATACTCACATTGCCTCTCCTTCCATGTTTTGTATCATGGAAATAACTTTGAAACTAGGACAGTCTCTAAGGCTAACGATACTAACATCTAAGGGAAAGGTTTGGCATTGTGGAAATGTGCAGCAGAATTCCCATATACTGCACTCGGGAAAGGATTTTTGAAGGAGCTAGCTTGTAATAGATTTAGTTGTTTCATTTAGTTCTTGATAAATGAGAACAAGGTATGGAGTCCGGTTTTTCAACTGAAGTAATACATATTTATCCTTCAAGTAGGCAGAAAGTATAACTGCATTTTATTTGAGGTCCAGATGCTCCTACCTGTTTGCTCCAGAGAAGATCAACATCTTGGAATGATGTCTGTTATGCCAGAGGGAACTAGCCAATCTATTCGAAAAAGTGACTCATATGGATTCTTGCTAGAAGTCCATGTAATCAATGGAATTACCAATGGTTACACATTTGACCCACAAAATTCAGGCTTTTTTTGGCATACACATTCTTTAAACTGTGCTTTGAAAGTGCACATTAAACTTATCTTCAGTGTCAACACAGTAATGTAATCCCATGCTTGAATTTACTCTGCTATGTAAATCAATTCATATAGGATTCCAGCTGTTAATTTCTGTGTGAAACAAGTATTTGATGCCTTGATTCACCAATGTAGGAATCAACAGTCAACATCTCAGTGCTGTTCAGAGCTTTGTTTTTTCATATCTGATATTCAGGCCTAAAAATAATATTATTTCTCACTAAATTACAGTGTTGTACTAGACTTGTGTGTGTGTGTGTATATATATATACACACGTATATGCACATCTATGTGCATACATATGTATATGTATGTGTATGTATTTTTAACTGGCGTACCAGTATGCCTCAGTTGACAGCAGTATCAAACCTTTATTTAGTTTTGAGGTTAGCATTTCATGTCTGCCAACTCTAAAGAGACTATAGTGTAAAGTTGCTTGATATAAAATTTCTAATGTCTCTGTAATCTTTATGGCTGTATGTATATAATTTTTCATTTAAAAACCATAATCTTCTCTTCAAAAGAAGGGCTGTTGCCAAAGAATGGCCTTGTATGTGCAAAAATTTGGGAAGATGCACATTACGTAGAGCAGAATTATGAAAACCTGCTTGCCTTAATGAAGTTAGTTCAATTGCTTTGAATTCAATGTTATTGAGCTATTTCTCTCCAGCCTTACTTGATTTGTAGTATGTGATTTACAGCAGTATGTGTACACAGACATATTTACAGGACTGGACTGCGCCTGTATCAGCAGACAACTATGGTTAGTTCACTTGGAATCACTGTCTTTAATGCACTATTTTTAACTAGATTAACTTACTTATACTCTTACCTAAAACTCAAGGTAGAACTTGTTGGTAAATTCAATTTAGAACATTTGTCTTTTCAATCATATACATTTTTAAATTTAGGATTTATAAAGGAGTAATTTGTTTATAGAAGAAGTAGTAGACTTCTGTTTATGTCACAGAGTAATTAATTAGCCTGGTAATAAATAGAAAACATTTTTGAAGTCTTCTGCTATGATGAAGAAGTTTGCAAAGTTAGCATTATATAGTATGAAATTGTCAGGTAGAAATCCAAATGTTATTTTAATAAACTCAGTGCTGATTCACCTGGCCATCATTTTGCCTTGTATCTGCCTTTATTCCTGTGTCGCTTAGCATCCCCTGATCACCAGATATGTCTGTTTCTCTGTTTGCCTTTGGAAAAAAAGAATTTGTGATGTTGTTCTTGTGTTAGAGAATTTCGTTGTTCAATTCACAATTTTTTTTTATTAAGACATAATCATAGGCAGATCACAAGCATGAAGGTGCATATATTGGGCTCACAAAATGCCTCTGAGGCAAAAGGCATCTATTTCTTCTGCTTAGTTTATATAGAGGCAAAATAATTCAAATGCATCAAATTTAGATTCAGACTTCACAGATTGTCCTTGATAGAATAAGTCAAACAAAAGCTCTCTGGATGACCCAAATAATCTCACTTTTTTTGGTGATATATGTCCTGGATTTAATTGAAAAAGTTAGCAGTTTGTGTCAGGATCTGGTTTATATTAATGCAGATAGGAGGCCGCCATCCTAGAAATGTCTTCCTGTATCAACAGCAGGGTTTGTTTGGGTAACCTGTGTTACACTGTGAACCTTTACAGTAACTGAATCGTGAGATCAACTCCACAAATGCATCCACTGCAGTTTCATATTATAGAATTAGACCTTTAGTGTACCAGTCCTCTTGGGGAACTAAGAAAAAAAAATCCTTCATTGAAAATGAAAAACATTTTATAGACATGAGTGACACATCTCTTAGAGCAGTTCCAGGGGGAAGTTGAGCAGTGTTCATAAATCACCATGATATTTTTAAAATGCAGGAAGATGTGCTTCTGTTTAGTGCAACTAAGAATTGGAGGTGATATTGCTACTGGCTTCCAGTGCAGGACCAGATTCACTGGTCCATTAAGTTTGCTTTGCATCACTTCATCAACACAAAGCAGACTTAATGCTACATTAACTGGCAGCCCAGTGGTTCACAGTGTGTTGGAGAATCCAGGTGGTGCAGGCCTGGTGAAATGGCTTGTATAGACCCTTCCTCACAGTTTCAGTATAGAAGATGTTGCTGTGAAATAGCGAGTGGGCGAAAGCAGAGGCAGATAAAGTTTGCAATATAATTTTTCTCTTAAACTCACAGCTTCCAAAATTCTGTGGTTAAGTAAGAATCTCAGCTTTCATTTAAAAATGAAGTCTCAGAAGTCATAAAGTAAATCAAAATAAAAAATAGATATTAATCCTGTGATGTTCAGTCCAATTCTGTGTTTTGGGGAACTGCCTTCTGATTTTTGAAAACCTGGGATTGGCAAAGTTGCTCTCATGCCATGGAATAACATATCCAAAGAGTTTTCTTACTATTGCTATTTCCCCTCCCACCCCTTTTCAGGCAAAACAACTTATTGGGAAACAATATTTCAGCATGTTTTTTGCATTGAAGCTGGCTAATAACCTCCTATAAACACACAGAAAAGCCGTAAGAGATCAAATAAACAGTTCAATAATGTGCTCTTTGCAAACTGAACGATCCAAATCTATTGTAGAACAAAATATTCAAGATTAGTTTCCCCTTCACTTACCTGCCTAGGCCCAAGTTTGGGATTCAGTGTTTCAACAGATATGACTGATGGCATAACTGTTGTTCTAGGAACCGTCAGTTCTCATACTTTCGTGAGTGCTTTGATGACATTAAGACTGTTAGAAATGTTTTACAAACGGTGTAGGGACCTACACTTCAAGATTCTGTACTGTTAATCAGCTAAGGAGAGTAAAAAGCAGACTGTATACATCTATTCTACATCCTGTAAAATTCAGATTAGTTACACTCTTAAAGACTCCAAATTCCCAGACCTATTAAGACTAAATCCTAAAATGTTTGGGGTTCTGGCAGTCAGCAGTCTCACTGAAGTCAAGCATGCATTTACATTTTTTTGCTGGATCAGTGTCACAGTACAGGTATCCTGCAGAATTGAGTTCTTCATGTCTAAATGTCTTTAAATTGTGTCACAGTTAGTTATAATCCCAAAACAGAAAATACAACTACTGCTTAAGAACTAGAAATGGAGAAAAAGATTTTAAAATCCTAAGTTTTTTAATAATTGGTTTGTATTTTGATATTTGCAAATGCACTTAACAGTGACTTGGGATTTTAAAAAAAGAAATTTTCCTAAGGCTTTTTGGTTTATCTTGATATGAATTTAGGAACATCTTAAAATACCTATTCTTGTGTTAAAATGCACACTGGGAGGCTTCTATGAGTCTTATTATATACTGAACAGACCACAGTGACTCACTCAGAAAAGTTAAGGGCTATCAAATAAAAAAGTATTTAGGGATTTCTTGAAACGTCTCTTATTTACTCAACAGACTGTAACTGCTTCTCTAGCCTGCTAATACCTAGAGACTTCTGTCCATAGGTTATTCAGCTGTTGTATGTAAGATGTCTGAATGCTAAGAATGTATTATGAGATTATGAGTGGAAAAAATTTGATGTGCACTGAATGGCTTTTAATTTGGTAATTACACATGCATGTCTTTTAATGAAATACCTGGTTTAGTTCCCTGAGTTTTATCTGTGACTTATACTCTTACTTTAACATGTAAATTCAGCGCACAGTAGGACTAGAAAGCTCAGAACGTTGGTAATGAGATATGGAGCCCTTTCCTTCTAGGTCACTGGCATGAATTTGACCCTGGTTAGTAATAACGGAGAGTCATTATCAGCTGGTCGCTGTTTGGTGGCCTACGACATACAAGCTGGTGGTTTCACTTTGTGTAATGACCCATGGCTGCATACACATACACACAGTCTTCAGTTAAAACATGTGCAAATAGCTTGGAAAATACCACATATCTCATGATTGAACTTCAAAACTCAGGCTGAAAGGTCATCTGTGCTGGCAATTAAGAGTGACAGGCTTTATATCCTGCCAGCCACAGAGAACAAGGCAGTCACCAGCCTTCACACAGGGCATTTACTTCTGCTTGGGCAGTGATACATGCACATACAAGGCAGAATACTATATAATAATATATAGGTACTAAACCCATTTTATACAAGACAAAGTTACAAAGCAAAGTCTTTGGAGGGGTGGAATCTGTGAGCAAAAAAGAAGAAAGCAGAAGATAAAGGGGAAGACAACCTGGAAAGAAAAGTAGTTCAAAAGTGGAGCGATGGAATGGTAACACAGAGAATATAGAGAAATTTAAGTAAGAGAGCAAATATACTGCTGGCCCATGCGTCCGAAAACATGCTTCCTCACCCCACGCTCAGGATTAATCTACGCATGAAGAAGGTGACTTGTTACATAAAAAGACAAATTCAGCAAAGCACGTAAGCGTATTTTTCACTTTCAGCATATGAACCATCTGGCCTCTTTCAGCAGAATGACTGTTGTCCATCACATTAAGTGTATGCTTTTCCACCTTACAAAGTTTCATAAATATGCTATATAGACCGACTAAGGTAAAGGGCTTGATACTTGATGGCTTTACTACATCATCAACGAGCAGCATGACAACCAGGAAATGAACAAGGAGTAACAAACGAATAAGACTCCCACTGATGTGATACGAACTTTCGAGAAGGTTGGGAGGGCTTTTGAAACAAACACATGAGGGGTCAGGACTTTCCACGAGCTGGTTCACCCATCTCTACAGTTACTGTTAAATATCTGTGACATACATGAGTTGATTCAATGGTGAAAGGCTTAAGAATCAGGCCAGGTTGACATTTTTCTTACAAGACTCAATATCATGAAAACATTCGAAGTGTAAAGAGCTGTAGAACTGGCTAGTTTCACATGTCATACTGATGCTGTGTGGCTTTGTAAAAGAACTGATACACTTTGACGCTCTAGGCCTGAAGCAAATACAAAGCATAGGACTTCTGAGCATGGCAAGAGACCGTGAAGCAGCAGCTTGGAACACCAGGTAAGATCCGATTCCTGGCTGTCTTCCATTTTCCTGTCACACTGCGTGTGCTTAATAAACTGTTTTTACAATAGTGATAGGATATGACTGCCACCTGCATGCTATGTAATATGTATACTCTATGCAGTAAGAGCATTGAGCAGCTGCAAGATGTAACTAGTTGAGCCTAGAATGCCTGGATGTTCTTAGGGGAGCTCACCACTTTCTAAGCTGTAAAAATGCTTAATCTGTGTGTCACTTTATATTATTTTGTACTTAATATTGTCAATGGTTTGACAGAGGGGCATATGCAGGGGCAGAATCTGGCCTATCATATTTAGTAAGATATGATTCCTCAGCTAGAGACACTACAAACTGTTATGGGCACATATTCTGCTGTGTTTTCACATTTGATATGTGAGAGTATATCTTATTCCTTGCAGAGCTGTAATTGTCAACTCTGCTTCAAACAAATGTGAGCTCAGTGCTGATACGTGGACTTCAAACAAAAGTCTTTAAACAAAATAACTGACTGGCTTGTTAGCAATATATCCTTGTCTGACTGATACTTCTGACTGACAGTTAGATGGAAAGTTCATTGGAGCAAGAAATCATCTTTTATTTGATAATTGTGTGAGGCCCTGTTGCTAACAGAATTCTAAAAACTCTGCTAAAAATTATCATTACATTGTATAATGAGTTTTTAAACTTAGGATGGTACAAACACCTTAAGTTGCTTGTATGAAGTTCTGAGACTTATTGATACTTGTGATGCACCTCTCTAATTCTCTTCCTCTTTCCCATTTTGTGTCTGTCGTCACTTTTCTTTAAGCTTCAGTTTTATCACCTGATTTGCTTTTTCTTGTTCTGCAGAAGCAGTAGGTTCTGCTCTGCTCAAAGGCAGTTCTTTATGATGTAGTTAGCAGGGGACTATTTGTATGTAGATCTCCAATTCCTGCTCATTTTGTCTTCTGGTACTTCTCATAATAAGCTTGGCAAAGCTAAAGCTCATTATATTGCAACTATATTTTTGTCTTTTACAGTCCTCCATTGCTAAGCAAGAAATCCAAGCTTCTCTCACAAATAGAGGAAGCATCTCCCTGCTTTCCAATAGGTAGCCACAGATACTTCATACGTAACCATTGATTTTCTATCCAGGGATATGTAGGAAATCTTACAAAGAGCATGAGTAAGGACGCATCTAATAACATGTCAGACTTTTCCTGTTTCCACACTTGAATGCTCAGTCCAGAATACTGATCCCCGCACCAGAGAACAACCACAGTTTACAAAGTCAATATATACTGTATGAAGTAGCTGTATAGTTATGATAGTTACCACAGGGAATGAAACCTAAAATTTTTAGATGCAAGCAGAGGGCATAGGCAGGATCTGACTTTTCTCTGAAGTAGGCTCAGCTAGGGGAAAAATATTGATTTTCACCACAGCCATCCTTCCTTCAAAAGTTATTTCATGTTTGAAAGGAATGCATGAGGCTATAGAGGAAAAGAAAAAGGGTGATATTTTATCTTAATTTATAATTTTATTTTATTTACAGGATTTGGTTATTTTATGTTTGTTCTTCCTTAAACAAAAGCAAATAAAACAGAAGGTTTTCTTCAACTGCAGCATCTGATGCATGCTGCATTGGAAGTCAGTAATTAGTATCAGTGGTCAATCATGGTAGCCCTTCTTCCAAACAGGTGTTGCTGACATCGGACCAAAGAAAGTAACAATAAATAAAACTTGAAAGGTTTGGTTCTACTTGCATAAAGGACCCAAATATTAAGAAATTTCTCTAACCAGCCCCAAAGTCTTAAATCTGCAAAATCTGAAGCAGACTTTCTAAGGCTACATGCAAACTGCCAGCTTCAGTTCAGGAGGTCTTCACGTACAGAAATCAGTTGCTTGGCTCCAAAACCCTTTAGTCGATACTGGCTTTTACTGAGAGAAAGGCTATTGGGCTTGGGGGACCACTGGTCAGATCCAGAATGAGATTCCTTTTGGGGCTGAGTTTTTTTTGTCAGGACACATTTCTGCAGAAGTGCAGTTGCTCTGCTTTCACATGGGGCAAATGAAAAATGAAGGAGGGTGTTGGGGATGTAGGTACAGAGATTACATTCTCTCAGCCCCTGGAAAATCTGGTTTTGTCTGTGTTCCTACACTCATCCTTTCAATATGAGCAATTGACAGCTTGATATTCATATGCATTATTAAAAATGAAATAATCAGTTCAAAAAGAGCATGCTCTATAATTTTCATGTTATGGCACTAACTTGACATAATTACCTGGTTTAGAAATACAGCTAGAGAGTTACTGTGTAATTGTCTCTAAAAATATAAAAACAAAAGTAAACACCATACCCAAATTAAAATACAGCTGCATTATATTATATTTTGGCCATATGAATTCTAGCATTATTCCTGTCCCTTTTGAAAAAATGTAACCCTGTTTTTTTTTTTTTATTTAAACAGTTCCACTTGGTGTTCTCTTTGCTCATTCTTCTGAAGAATTTCTGCCTGAAGCACAGCTATGGTATACTCATACAACATACCAAGATATCAGCATTCTCCAGTACTTTAAACACTCCAAACACTGCAGTGCGAACAGCTGAGAGTGCAATTTTTTAAAAGAGAGACTTTAATATCCTTAACTAAAAATACCTCAGCGCTTTAAAGTGCCCAGTTCTGCAAGCCTTCCTTGGCCAGGACACCTACCAGAAGTTCACTGGAAATCTAGTACGACTGCAGATTCAAAATCAAAATCTCAGGGATGTAGTTCAGGGGGAAAAAAAAACAATAAATGAACAATAAGAAAAAAATCCTCCTAGAAAGCAAAAAAACATAGTAACAAAAAGTTCTTAAAAATACTGACTATAACAACACAGCTCTGAATTTTAAAAGAGTAAGTTAATTATTATGCAGGAAATACCTGCCTGATTAACATGCTCTAAAGCAAAAGCCCAATCCTGCATTTTTTTGCCCATTTGAAACTTCCGCTGACTTCATACAACCATAAGTACTCTAAAAATGTCCTACTTTGTTATAAACAATAAATGTAGAGTTTAAAACGATGTAAGGAAGCATGAACCTTACTAATACAGCACCTATATAAAGTTACTAATATCATGCAAGTATGGATGGTATGAAATGTCCAACAAAGACCATGGACGTTAATGGAAATCTAAATGCGATTTCAGTGGTGGACGTTAGCAGATTCTGCTAAGGAGTAACAGGCTGCAGATGGAGTGAGCCCAGCAGAGCGTATTAGGCCAACTATATGCAAGATAGTTCATTGCTCTGTTGACACTGAAGTAAAACAATTCGGCATGAACTAAATATACCAGTGTTTTCAGCCACTGACACTTAAAGACACTTAATTCTTAATATTTAGAATGCTAAATATTTGAGTGTTATTAAGTAGGTGAATAGTTTTTTGCTTGTTCAGCTGTTAATAGTAATTACTGATCTTCAGAAGCAAACATGCCAAATATAACAATACATGATACATATGCTGAGACTGCCTCGCAGAGCACTGTCACAGTAAGAGGTGCACAAACATTGCTTCAGTACGTCAAGAGTTCTTTTAGGCACGGCAATTTGTTAATCCTAAAATAATGCAAAAAGGAATGAAAGAGGAAAAAAATCTAGATATTTAATTTTCTCATAATTTGAAGTGCTTTTTGTTATTACTTGTTCAATTTTTTAGAAGACCATGTTTAAATGAGATGGTTTTATGTATGTAGTTCATATGTACTTACCATACCTCCTTAGCAGCAGAAGAGAGATTTTTAAAAGATAATGGGAAGAAAGTTTACCTCATTGTTCTCAGCTAATTTTCTTTTGTGCTTGCCATTGCAGTCTTATTCAAACTGAAGATGAATAGGTTGTAAGGAATGATATATAGAATGATATTTTGTGTGTTCTGCATCACCCAGCAGCCAATTAAAGTACTAAATCAACTTGTAAAAGAAAAGCGTTCTGTTACTCTTCCCACAGTACGCAGAGTAAAAAATTGGTCCAAAAGTTTTAGACCTGTTTTTTGTACTCTGAGGCCAATTAATCTAGCCAGATGAAAAAATGACAGGGGAACAAACCTTCAAACTGAACTCTTAAGTCTTCAGAGTGAACTTCATCCCTGGAACAGTGCCGCTATACACAGCGAAAGGGCCTTAGCGTACGTAAAGTTCTTGTCTGCTCAGTTGTTCATTCCCCCAACAAACCCACCTCACATCTCTTGCTTCAGTAGCTCCTGTATTCCTTTTTAAGACAAACCACAACATAGAGATAGTCAGAGTTTTACCGATCCTTCTTAACACAGCCCACAGAACACCTGTGACTGCATCTCGTCCATCAAACAATGATTAATGAAAATCCATGAAATGAAATGTGGCTTTGTGGAGCTTCTCAATGAACATAAAGAACTGAAACAGGAGGGAAAAACAACAGTTTCATTATTGAAGCAGCTGGAGTAACTCCTAGTCTTAAGATACTGTTTCGATTCCAACATAAAATGCAAAAGGCTTCCACTCTCTGAGGAGCAAAGCTGTTCCAGATTCGGATGGCAAGAAACGTTGTGTTCAGTTGTGCAGGAGGCGTTCTGATCTGTAATAATTTCAATGCCATAAGGATCATGGACTATTAAGTAGGTAGTAGAACCTGGCTAGTTCACATCAGTCATTCAAAGCACCAATGTTTATTACTAAAATTTGTAAATTAGTAAGTTGCCAAGCAGTGTGGCCCATTTTTATAATTTTCCCATGAGTCTTAATGATATTTGATGTTTTCTTAAAGTCCGCTCCTGCAGGCTAGTGAGCAGATGCAAACTTTAGTTTCCATCAAAAAAAAGTTCTAACCTTTATGGTTAGAGATAAAACATGAAAACATGAGCCAACTGAACCCTACAGTATCAAAAAACAGAAGGCAAATAAGTGGATCCCCAAATTTATTTGTTTATTTTTTAAAGATCTGGCAAGTATCAAGCTAATCTTTTGATATTTGATGGACTACTTTATGCTTTTTAAACACCTGTAGTTAGCAATATTGAACTGGCACAGTATGAAACAGAAGAGCACTCCAAATACCATTGTACCAGAGCCTGATTTTGCAAGTCGATAAACACCATCCAGTGGGAGCTTACGGCACTGTGCAAGTTTGAACCTTTATTTAATAGATGCAGTTTAATATTAATTATTTATTAAAATATATTGTAAAATATTCCTTTTTTCCTTTGTAAAATTAAAATAGTCCTTGTAATATGAGACGTGAATACAGCTCTCTAATTTAGCACAGTACACAATTACAGTTAAGCACGTGTGAAAATGCTGAATCAGCCTTTTTCTTCTGTTTGCTCTGAAGCAGGCAGAAATCTCCAGATTATTTAAGAGTTTCATTTTATTCTCCATTTAAGAACAAAATATGACAAAAATGAAAAGGACAGCGAGGTCCAAAAGTGTTGGAGGCATAAATCTTCAAAGCCTTTCAGAACTTGTTTTATTGTATGTGAAAGATTCTCAGACTCCTCAGAATACATCCATGAATAAATTTATGAAATAAAAACCTGTATCTAGGTTCAAAATTTTGCAAGTAATGAAGTGACATTTGTAGCAGATTTGGGTTTCTGGGTCTTGCTGACCTAGCAGAATATGACTCAGTTTCCTTCAGGATTGTTGCGAGCATCTCAGTTAAAACCTTACATCTGCCAAAATACAGGATTAGACAAATTGGCAGGTGGTAATAGATTCAGAAGTTAAAAGGAAGCAAACTGAGCAGCAGGATAAAATCAGGGCAAGGTAATTAACATTCTGTTTATATTTTCAAAGAAGAAACAACAGGAAAAGAAGAGATGCCGGTTCAGGTTTGTGGACACTCCCAGGAATTTTTTGCTTTAGGTGAAACAGTAAGAACTGCCCAGAAGCTGTGGGACTCAACTGGCCGCTCTGGTGAAAGAGGTCAGATTGCACCAAGAAGCAGGAGGCATAGAAGGGTGTCATTTAATACACGTGGCTGCTTCCTGCGCAGAACTGTTTCCCAGCTCCAGATGCGCTTGTGGAAAAAAAATCACCAGGGAACAACCAGAATTTAGAAATTATAATATAAATTAAAAGTGATATCAGAGCTATTGGGAGTTTGTTTAATAAGGCAGATTTTAGTCTGGCATCGTACCCTAACACACCCGAAGATATACAGTCAGCCCAAGACCTACAGGGAAAAGCAGAACAATCATGCAGCAATCAGTCATATTACAAAATACCACATGGGGCATATGGCAGAGAACAGAGATTATTCTGCCTACAGTACATACTGCCAGTACTGGTTCAGGAGTCAGTTTGATGAATAGGGGATTGGGTTGATATCGAAATAGGTGTGTTTCTGGGGACCTTACTAAAGGAAAGATAAACCAGGCATAAAATGCTGGCCCCAGTGAAGGCTATTGCAAAATTCCCAAGTGTGCTAAGATAGACCAGATCATTAGTGATTATCCGCTTGTGTAGCTTTTCTCTAGTCAGCTAAACTCCTTCAGTTTAACCCCCCTTGATCTAGTGATTGCTGAAATCTAGGTAAGTTTTTTCAATAATCCTAGGGAGCTTTAGAACGCACCCTCATTGGGGATCCCTGGCTTTTCACACACAAGAACTGCCCATGCTTATGGTTTCCGCTCCTACACAATTAGTATTCAAATAATTCTACCAGTTTCTTTGAATTGTACCAGTAGCTGTATTTAGAGCTGTAAATATAACAATTGTGTCTGAATAGCCATCTAGAGGTGACTTCATGCAGAGAGAAAAGGGAATCCTCATTGCTCTTTTCCTGTGGAGCGATTTACATGATTGCCTTCACTTCTTTAAAAAAAAAAAAAAAAGTTCCCAAAGTTCAGATGTCAGTGAAAGGAAATGTTGAGGCAAAATATCTTGCAAAATTGTCTCTGCGTGGTCAAATGGTAAGAATTTTAGCAGTAATTTCACATATATATATTTAGAGTGAAGCTGTGAACAAAAGACAGTACAGTGACCCAGACCTCCCGCAAGATGCCTGGTCTGCATGCTGGTTAGGCAGTAGGGCAGCTGTCAGGGTAGGGCACAGGTATGGAGCGCGCAAGAGATGTTTAATCCTCATTTTTGCTATCACTTTCTAGGTCAAACCATTTAACCACTCTGTGCCTCAGTCCTTTCACTGGTGATGCAGGAATAATATTCGCCTATTTCATAATGAGTTAAATATCACAACATCCTTAGCATTTGTGAAGTGCTTTGTAATCATTCAATATCAGAGTATATAGAATTGCGAAGTAAAACATATTCCAAATATAAGGTAATAAAAGTCAGTGTCTTTCACGTGATGCTAGGAATACCAAATATGACTCATTTTGGAACCAGATTTTCATTCCATCCTATTTCAACTGTACATCTAATGCTACTGTAGTGCCATCTCAAGTTTCTTAAGGCAATATTAATCTACTTGGAATGGTTTGTAACTTGGTGCTGGTGGCACTCATGATGGGTTTATTTTATATGAACGGCTTTGGTTGTTGAGGCTGCAATAGTTATCTGCTGCTGTCTTTCTATTTTGTTGTGTTAGGTGGTAAAATAGGTAATGTTAGAAATATTTCAGGACTTCTGAACGTATTTTAAAGCATTTCATGAAGAACCTTTTATAGTATTTTTTTTCTGGAGATGGTGACGGTTATGTTGCTTTTAAAAGTTTTCAAATTTTCCTTTAGAAGACACAATTTTTTAAAAAATAAGAAAAATAAAAAGTTATTCCAGGCTTAAGACTGTGTGGATGCATGGAGAGAAGAAGTGGGGTATAGATGGGAGGTTTACATTTTTGGAAGCCAAAATAATTTGTCATGTTCCCTTTATATGACATTTAACCTGCTAATTCTCTCTTAGTAACTGCCCCCCTTTGTTTCTTTAAGAATTTTATCATCTTGTTTTTATTTAGAATTTTATCCATTTGTTTTTATCTGCATTGTGCATAATTCTAGTTTATGTTAAATGGTGTCAAAAATATATTTTATTGAAATCAAAGTTTGCTGTCTAGTATACTAAACTGGAAAGTCATCCATCTGTGTATCACTAAGTCAGTTCTTTCTAACCCAATCACCTATATCCCAGTGAAAGTTTCCCTAAGCTTGGAAATAACATTTCACAGAGCAGTCAGTATGTTTGTGCTAGCTCTAATTTTTATTTTTCATTTTTCTTACAGAACGTATTTTCATCTAGTTGCTTATGTATTCTTTCTGTCTGTTAGCTTCTGTTTTAAAGCAAGGCTCAGGTAATAATAAATCCTTGTTCATCAGCAGACCTTAGCTGGCTTGTCATTTTTCTTTTACTAAACCTTTAGAAGAATTTTAAAATAAAATGTTATTTAAATATAAAATCTCAAGATACCATTCTAAAGCATAAGAAGTAGATTTAAAGGACATTTACCCAGCTTAAACTGGCTATGTAACAACAGGCAGAAGATACTTAAGTCTGTAAATTGTAAGGAAATCCGTGGAAGCCAATTGATTTATGCCTGTCTAAAACAGGTATACTGGAGTTCATAAATCATTCACATGTCCCTTTTGATTGTTCTAACAGGCTAATTTTAGGAATTTGTGTATCAGCCAACAAGAGCAAGGACGCTGTGGTATTAGATTGATAGAGATCACCTGGTACTCCTGGCACTTACCAAACATTATTTAATTTATGGAAACTAAATTTCAGCACAGACAGGACTACACTTCACATAGTGACAAAACGCCCAATCCGCCATTCCAGAAATGTTGCTAAAAAAGGAAGATATTTTTAGACATCTGGGGAAATGCAATTAGCCTCCATCAGGCTGGAGGTCAGGAGATGTAACAAGCTCATGTAGGTGCTACAGAGCAGTTTTGTATTGAATTAACCATTCAAGAAAAGTTGAAACAGTAGGTGGTATCGGGGGGTTCTGGACAGTGTTCTTTAAATCATATTGTATTTCTTTGCCGAGAAAAGTTCCACCAGTTTACCTATGTATTGATTTAAGTCATGCTACAGTAAATGCTCAACGTGACTTCAATGGATGAGTGAGTTCACATTTATGGTTGCTCAGTTTAGTAGCAGGCAATGCTTCTAATCCCTGCGGAGCTGCTATTAGCCATTGGTTGACCTGAAATTCACACAAGCGGCCTTTAATTCTGGGCTTGGTCTGCCCTGCATGGTTTGTTGATTTGAGGACTTTTTGTTTAAATTTTGGCCGGTGTTTGTTGAGTTCAGGAGAAGGAAAAGGAGAGAACAGAGTATCTTTTTTAAAAGGACAGCAGATTTTTTTGTAATGAATGACAGCTTGTTGAAATCATATTAAAGAATTATTTTCTAAAATAATATGGACACTTTTGCCTTCAGACTTACATGGCGTGACTGGTACTAAGCTTCCTAACTTCCTCCTTTTCATTGCATTTCTATTCCGAAAATACTAACCATTGCCAGGATGAGGAACTGAGGAAAAAGCAACAGGCAAGAAAGAGAGAGATCTATTTGAATAAAAATAATAGGAGGTACTCTGATACCATGTGGATGGAAACCATGATGTCAAACTCCAGTTCTGGCTGTATCTCTTGTGTTCTTTTGCCTCGGGACTGTAGGGAAGGAGCCAATGCAAGCCTCGAGACATAACACCTCTCTCCATCTCCTGGGCTGATGCTGACAGGATCTCCCCTTTGAGTTTTCTCCTCCATGAGGACATACGTCTTTCCTCATAAAGCAGCCATCCTAGCTAAAACAGTTTGCTAAACACAAATCCAAGACAATGAAGAAGTAACAATGATTTTGAAAGAAAAATGGAATTAAAACGAAAGGAATTGTTTCCTTGATATATATAATATGAGTTCACTTGTCGTGAGGCTTTCTTAGCTTAATTACAGGCATATCTTAGGTTTCTTGAAATCCTTCTCATTTTTTAAAAAGTTGTAGTCAGCCAAACTGTATTGCAGGAATGTCTGGATAGCAATTCCTTTTCTGGCCTGCAGATCTCTGTTATTCCTAGGGGACTGATCAAGGCACATGTACAGGTCCATCTCCTCCTGTGTTTTTCTGTAGCTGCATCTGAACTTTCAAACCCTTTACAACCCATACATAAGGGAACATTGGACTTGCTAGTCTATCTACAAGATTGATCACCAGTGACCTCCAGACCCTTTAATGACAATTAATAGATGTCTTTCAAAAATGTAACTATTTAGCTCAGATATAACTTGTTGCAGACTATAACTTGTCATCTTTTTCTCAGGCCTCTTTAACCTTTGTCGGCTTTCTAAGTCATTTTTTCACCTCAAAATAAATTTGCATTATGCACCAGCTGTAGAGCCTGCATTTGCAATCAGATAGCTCACAAGTACTGACTGACAGATACGCTGCTGCACTGTTGACATTACACGAAGCCCTCTCCAGCCAAAGGAGAACAGCAGCAGAGCTGGGAGCTCACTGCGGTGGGATGACCTTCAAAATTTGGGACCATTTGAATGAGCGCTGTGGACCCTAGCCTCGCACCAGAGTGTCTCTGGCTCCTGCCTACACAAGGCTGGAGCAGGGCAGGGCCTTCCCTGCCTACCACCTGCCGAACTTCTCTCCCAGTGTTTAGATGTCCATATCCCCTGGCCCAGCCTGCAGTGCACTCTTCTGCTTGTTGCCAGCTATGGCACGTTTGACATCGCCTGCCCGCTGTATAGCAGTACTTGCCAGCACCTCTAGGATGATCACACTATTTCTTGTTCTCACTGTCTTCATGTTCTAGCCAGAGCGGTAAGGAGGGACAACAAGAGGATGGGGGACAGGGAGGCGAGAGAAGGCTTTCTTTGTGGCCTCTAACATCAACTGTTTTTGTTCCTTGCCAGTGAGGAAAACACAGTGTCCAGACAGTGTAATTAGCTTCCAAAGTTACTGGAGGGAAGATTTCACAGGTTTTTAATAATAACCCTTAGAAACTTAACATGACTTTTTCTAGTATCATTTTGGGCCTGGCAGATGGGTTGTATTTTGTAATTGAAAAATGTGTGCATAGGCAGACACATATAGATGTGGCATGCAGAAAAGTATCTGAAAGCTGTATGCAGTCCTCAGTGAAGAAGTTTCTTTTTTGTATGCTATATTTAACAGGCAAAGACATTTCCTCCACTTTTCTAACACAACTATTGCAGTTTAGTTAACATAATCTGAGAAATTTTGTGGAATAGGGGGGATTTCTCTTTGCATTTATCGGAATGATTTATTTCTATTTATTGGAATGATTTATTTCTACTTCTATCTCATTCCAGGTAGTGAGTGATAGGACAAAACTGTGATTTGCAAGATCTTTTGGCTTTAGAAGATACTAATTCTGTATTCCCCACCTGTGAAAATCTCACTAGCTGGCACTACAGGGGCAGAATCTTAATGCACTTCCTTGGGTTTCTTCTGTAGAGCATTGGTTTGATGTGGCTTCTGCCTTTTTACTAGCTAATCAAGGTCCACAGGGACTGGAGATGAGTAAGTAGCTATTCCACTTGTCTGGTACATGCCCATCTACAAAGATACATGGTTACTTACCTCCTAGATGGACAGGAAATAACAGTGAGGGGGAACATCTTTGGTAACATTACATTTCATATAGCGCATACTTTTCATATATTAAAAGTTAATAAGATACTATTAGCTTACAAGACTTAAGAAGAGATGCGATCATAATAAATATGTCTAAAGGCTGGACAAATATTACTAAGATATTTTAAAGCATATTGAAATATCTTTTCTATATTCTCTATATGTTTAACAACAGTATTTTTCAGCTCCTTGTTTTAAGTCTTAAGGGCTGTAGCTACCATAGGAAAAATAATGTTTCATTTTATATTGGTTATTACAGCTGCAGCCTGGGGCCCCAGCCCTGGTATGGGTTCGGTGATACAGAGGTGCGGTGCAACACAAATAGCAAGATATCTCCTGATCAATGGCATTAAAATGTAGCTGGGCAAGACTCACAGAAGACCTGATGGATAAGGAATTGATAGAGATTATATTCTGCAATAAGTTATTAGGCAAGATATAATACAATTGAATAAAGTATTATTTTGGGAAGATGCTTTTTAGCATCCCTATAGGTATTGTGTGTGTTTAGCTGTGGGCACACAGTCAACCACAGCTAGGTGCAGCACACACATAAAAGGTACTTTGTTGGCATCTTTTCCTTGCCATTATATCAAAATTACTGTAGCTCAGCTGCCACAGCTTCAAATTGCTTCTTCCATATATGAACAAAGTGCTGCTTGTAAGAACAGATAAGAACTAATCATGTATTTGGCACTATATAAATAGTACTTAATAATATTTTCATCCTCTTATAAATAGCTCTTTTGCATTCTTCTCTCAAGTTTACACACATACCTGGATGGGGTTCTCTTTAACATACACATTTTCTCCATTGTTTAGGGAAAATATATAGAGAAGAACTTTTCAAATAACTGACTATACTAGGTCAGTCACTTCTCAGGAAGCTTTAAAACTCTTGTAAAATGCTTCCATGTATTCATGTATCTGATGAAATATGAGTCAACAAATTAGAATAACAAAAATGTTGAGAAAGAAGATCCCCAAGAAATTAAAATTATAATGCAAAATTCAGTAATGAAAGTAACTGTCATTATCTCAAGTCTAGTCCTGTGTGGTAGACTCACAGCGTTAAGAAAAAAAATCAACTGCACTGCAGTCTTTCAAACTTTCTTTGTGCCAAAGTTTAACGTTTTAGAAGTTTTAGAGGAAAATCCCTTAAGGTGGACTGCCCTTTGTGTGTATGCAGAGTCTGATCAGCTGGTGCTGTTTATTTTTGTTAGCTGTTAACATTAGACTTAGATACCATTCTTGAGACTAGTTGGACTATGATACTTGTAATGCATCTAACTGTTCAGCAAGCAGCTGTAATTACTATGAGTGGAGAAGATGACCATATGCCCATTGCTATCCCTACTGCATAAAATGGTGAGTAGAAACTAAGTTATATTTCTACTTATGTGAGTGATTTAGGGATGTATCCTGTATGTGCCATATTTGGGTGTGGAGACAAAAGAGCCAATTTCTGCAAAACTCAACAGAGAAATCAAGTCCTGTAGTCAGATTTCTGGTGAGAGTCAAGACATTGCAGCCTGTAGTGATGCTGCCTTCACTGTTTTGTGGGAGAACTAGAAACTTTTGATTAGATTGCAATGTTTTTAATACTGAACAGACAATAGCACTAAACTGATCTACTAAAAAAGGCTTTCTTATGCAGTATCCATCAAGAAGGCTTCAGGACTGTAATACAACCTTTTCTACTTATTGCATAAATTGTTTCTTGCGTTAAGTTTTATGCAGCTCAATGCAAGTTTAGCTTGCAGCAGAACGTGGATTCTGTATGTGTGTCAATTCTGAAACATTTGCACTATGCGAAGCAGCTTGAGTCCTGAGAATAGGAGATATGAGCTCACTACCAGAGTGACTTTACACAAATACAAATACTTCATTCAGTTGCTTCCCTTTGTTTTTTGTTTTTTTCTTTTTTTGGTGGCTGTATTTGTTCTGCATAAAAGTGCAGAAATAGTTGGAATACTTATTCCATCATTAACTTTGCATGATAACATTTGCTATAAACCTAACTTTTTTTAAGATTCCAACAGTATAATTGATTAGACACATATTTTCTGTTGTGTATAACAGATCACACCCAGCTGCACAGCTTTTCTAAGGTAAGAGAACTATTATATATTCCACTTTCTTCTTCCTTTCCCCATCCCCCTTAATTAATAAGGAAAACCAGACACCTATCTCCATGAGGCCTGTTTTTAAGTTAGTGCATAGGTCCATAGAAAATACGTATCTAGTTACTAAGAATTATCCACTGGGGTTCAGACAGCATAGGTAGCTCTAATAATGAATCTGAAATAGGATTTTCTTACTGCACTGAACAAAAAAGAATTCCTCAGACTCAAAGACAAATCAAAGGGAAGTGGCACCCCGGTGGACCAGACAGCCCACTGGCAGCCCAGTCACATGAGAGCCGCAGAGGTCACTGCCGCGGCAGCAGCAGAGCTGGCGGCAGGGCTCACTCTTGAGTTCACATCACTGCTAAATCTGAATTTTTAATAATCTGGCACCCGAATTTCTCATGTTGCCAGCCTCAGTCTTTATGTGAGACTTCCTTTCACTGCTTTGGAAGTTACCGCTTTAAACTGTAAAATGTGGGTACAAATTCCTATTTTTTGACAACTCCGAAATTAATTTAGAACCAACATTAAAAGGTTGTTCTAACTCTGCAGATGTACAGGGGTGAATTTTACTGCCAAGATGTACGGTCTCCTCACAAGAGAGACTCTCAAACCGGGAGGAAGGGCTCCCCGTGACGCAGTCCTTATCCGTTGTCTGCGCTTTCTTTTACACTATGATACAAAGGCCATTTCAGAATTACCTACAGCAGCTTTTGTTTTCAGATCATTAACAGTTTTTGAGCAAAGTATCTGCTTTACATGCATTTCATTCTTTTTTTAGGTTGCTTTGCTTTCTGGTAGAGGGATTGAAATGTAGGTCAGACACTTGAACCCCTTCTGACAAACATTCCCTTTCCTACCCCTCCGTAAGTTTTTATTTTGAAAAGTTTTGAAAGCCTCCTGCAGTTTTCTAATTTGGGTCTCTCGTGTCCCTACTCCGCCGTAAGGAAGAGTCTCCCCAGCCAGGCCCTGTGTCCCAGAAGTCTCTGAAGCCCGGAAGGCCAGCGTGACGGCCCGTCCTCGCCAGCAGCGGAGACCGTGGTGCAGCACAGGAGATGTCGTTTGACAGGAACGTTCAATCTGTATCGGAGATCAGGAGCCAAGAAATACCTGAACACAGCTCCCACGACTAACCGGGACTTTGAGCACCTCACTTAATCCACCGTGTGACCACTCCCCATCTGTGAAATGACACACACTTCCGTGTTTCACAGAGGCTTCAAGAGAATAAAAATCTGTGAAAGTTATGAGATTCTCAGATACTGTGATAAATCCCAGGATAAACAAATGTTGAATGCAAAACAGTAACTTAAATGGTACATATTCAAGGGCACGTGGAATGAATTAGAAAGATGAAGAGAAGGAGCAGAAGAGGGAAAAGATGGGCAGTAACAGTGCGAGGCAGCAGCATGCCTGGCAGGTACGGGAGGGTTGCTGCAGAGCTCTAGCACATCCTGAGCTCGTGTTGCAAACAATCTTCTAAATATATCTAAAGCGAACGGAGATAACAACTTAGCAAATGGAGCTTTTGGCAAAATTATCTTTTGACATTTTTATAAAATGGCAAAGATATCTCCCAAGGAAGGGACCTTACTGTATGCATTTAGAGCATGAGTGGATATATTTAACGTGGGTTTTATTTAATATCTTACTGTCTTTTTTGTGGGGAGCAGTATAGGCAAGTTTAAAAATTTAATTTTGCATACTGTGTCCTATTCTCCCTACCAGCAGCCTGAGAGAAAAGAGCATGTCTGCGTAGATACATGCGCACACATGTAATTAAACAGGGGAAAAGGCCATACATCCCTCCTTGGCTGCCCTTTCCCATCCTTTTTTGGATAAGGGTACCTGTTATGAAACTGTATAGAGTATACTGGGAATAGATTAATGGATTATTTCTCTGACTGTGGAATAAAAAAGATAAAATATTCACTCATTAAAAAGCACATCCCTCTTTAGAACTGTGGGTTAAGCAATGTACGGTAGATTAGATGGAGAAACTGCTGCTGTTTTTCAGAAAATTGAAGAGCATGGCCAATAAGGAAGAGGAAAGCTATTTAGTATGGCCAAAGAAAAAAGATTCTGTAAAATACAGAGGAGAAAATGTAGGATGCATACAGGGAAAACTCTTAAGACAGTGATGCCTCATGAACAGTTTTGTCCTCCTCCTGCAATGGGTGGAAACTCTCCTATTGGGATGGGGAGTATATGTCCTTTTTGTTCTGGAGCATATTGGATGCAATACATCCCCGTGCAAAGGGAGATAGCTCCCAGCTAAGCCTTCCAAAAAGGATTTAAGTGATGCACAGTAGTTTATACTGGCATTCTGCACTAGGAGTTGTCAAAATTGCAACTGGTGATACCAGTAACAAGACTCTACTCGACTGCAGTGAAACACAAATGACTGCAAATTAGGTGTATTGATGTTGCAAAACATCTTTCAGCAGCAAGGAACCAAATGGCTTAATCTTAAATGGAACAAGTAATTTCTGACACAAGTAATTTCTCATGATTTGCTGAGGAATGTCTCAACTTTGACTCATTCTAAGGTACCTAATGCTCCTACCATTTAAAGTAACCTGGGCTGCCTTGGAAGCGGATGAATACTTTTGTATTTTTGCTCTTTGCAGTGATACACTTTCTACTAAAACCAACAGATGTTGGGGACCTGATTGGCTTAGGAACTCTGTTATGTCTCACCTGGCATGTATGTGCACTGTAGGCATCCTCTCCCTGACAAAACCCAGAATCTTGGTGGGATTTAACATATTCAGAAACAAATTTTTAAATGATATTTACATGCTGTTTGAAATCCTACTAGGCGCCTCATCATTTCAAATAGGACTTCAAAAATTTTTAGTTTGTGTACAGTCTGATCTTTATGAAGAGGTATCATCTTTTAAAATCCTATCGGCAGAATCCTTTCATTAAGGAAAAACAAACCACAAGTAAAAATAGTGGCAAAAGGGAAAGGTTAGACTTTATGTTGTACCTTGAAGTTCTCCCTGCCAGTCTCCAAGCAAGGCAGACTTTGGGAGGCAGGATTCTCAGTCCACTGAAATTAATGAAAGCACTTTCTTTGATTTCAGCAGGCTTCACATCACACCCTTCATTAAAGTATACTCTGACAGCCTTACGCACTCTTAGTTTGCTGCATTTTATTTGAACGAAAGTGAAAACTCATGCTTATGCAAGCGTCCATAGAAAAACAGCTGGCTATTAAACAGAGGTGAAACAGAACTGTTGAACAACTGATGAAGGAGGCAGCTAAATATCCTGAAAGAGATTTGAGAGGAAAAACTGCAGGTATTATTTCAATAAACATATTTAAGGCAATAAAATTTACCATATAAGAAGTCCAGAATGCCAGTGTAGGATTCTGATCACAGATAAATTCCAAATGACAATATTCTGCAATTTGTTATCAAAATTCTTTGATCCTGAAATTTAAATATTCTAAATGTCATTAAATTTTTCTCATCACATGTAGGAAATAAAATTATATTTTAAAGTAGGTTTTAGTGTAAAAAAGAAGATGGTATATAACATTAAGTTAACGTCACAACTTATCTTCCCTGAATCTGTTATGCATAGTGGTTTTAATTTAAGGATTCCCCCTCCCCCCCTTCCTCCTAAAGCACGTAGTGGAAGATCACTGCCATCTACAGATTGGAGATAGTATCACTAATGTTAGTTAGAATATGGTAAATGGTTTTTCGACATTTCTACTTCATTTTTCTCTCTTTGCCTTGATCTCTTGTCCCCTTCCTCCCATATCCCCCCCAAAAAACCCAAACCAAAAAGGCCCACCCAACACACACTGTTGCCTGTATCACCCTTATTAAAGGAAAAAGCATAATAGTTTAAGAATCTTGGAAGCCCTGAAATGTTTTATGTCAGAAGAAGAAGAAGAAGAAGAGAGAGAGAGAGAGAGAGAGAGAGAGATTCACAAATATGCTTCCCACTACCTAGTATATATGCCAAAATTTAGTATATATGTCAAAATTATAAATGGCTTCTAAAATTTCACAGATAGTAGCTGAGAAAAATAACAAAACTCTGTGGACATTTGTATAGATGGATTATGTAAGTGGGTACCTGTTTTCCACGTATCAGTGCCTCGGTCATATTTGCAAGCTGACATATCAGGAAAAACATGCAAATATGGTGCTATAGGAAGAACAGAGCTATGGCTTAAACAGAGTGTAATCCATATCTTTCATTTTCTTGCTCCACAGAAGAGAGTAAAAAAAAAAATGGTTGCACTTCATGCTATTTTTATCTATTGGAGAAAACCACATGTGTTTGTAACATAGCAAAGCCTATTACATTTATCATAACTTTAAAAGAGGAAAAATAATAAAAACCAACATTTTTTACCCTATATCTTCCATATTCAGGTAGAAAGTTTTTAACTATAAGGAAAACCTTCAGCAACAAGTCGGGCAAATTATTTATCTGAGCATGTCAGCTAATAATACACAATAGCTGTCACTATTTTTTCAATCTCTTCCAGTGTTTCACTGAATCCTTGAAATTAGTGTACACCTAGCGACATTATAAATACTTAAAATCAGAGATTAGGCAAATTAGAAGTAGTTTGGTGTCTACATTAAAGTTAAGTGATTTGTCAGTTTATATATAAATGCTAAAAGCAATAAAGAAATCAATAGATGGAACCAAAAAGAAGAACTTAAGGAAAGATGACTGATTTCCCACTGATGTATCCAAGTGCAGGATTGGGACCATTAAACTTATTTTTAACAATGACTTTCCAAGAGGTTAAGAGAATTTAAGTCTGTAAGTGATCAGACAGCTGCCATAGCTAGGTAAAAAAAATAAGGGATAAGTTAAATGCAGTAGAGTTAAAACAATCTGTAACTGCAGGGGATTTCAGCTACTGTCTGCCCAAATATTCGTCTTCATGCACTAGAGAAATGCTTCTTATTTGCTTCCCCAGGTGAGAGAAATTCCCTGGCTTGTTTCCCCTGCTGTCTGTATATCATCCTAGCAGCCAGAGCAGAAGTTTGCTTTGATTTGGGAGTCCATTACACCATGATAATATGATTGCTTCAAGGAACATGTTCTGGTACGTACAACATGCTTTTACCTGTACTAGCAACACAGAACAAACGTAAATCTGTTGCTGGAGAAGTGCAAGCAATAAAAGCAACAGCTAATCCGGTCTGATCTGAGGGAAGGTGAGGTCTCTGACTCTGAAAACTTCTGCTATCTCAAAGTGCCTTGATTGGTTTCCTTTTTAAAACCCTGTTCCCACTGAATTGCAATATGCAATTCAGAATTACAGATTCCCAGCTTCCTTAAAATGTTTGGAAAATTCAGACCCCAGTACACAAGAGCAGCTTTCTAAAAACACAGGGCGATACTTCAGGCTCCAGTGGCAGAAGTCCTACCAGCTTCAGTGAGGCCAGGATTTCATTCATGGTGTTGATTCAGCTGCTACCCTTAAACACAACATTTTCCAGGTTTTTTTACAGAGAATCAGTGTCAGGTGTGTTTATTTTTTTTTAAACTACTCGATTTCTTTACAAAAGTAAAGATCTGAGCACCTTTAAATTTCAGTGAGCAAGCTAGCAAGTCTGTCAGCAGACATGTCTGTGTTTCACACATTTTTAACGTACATTTAATTGAAATAGATGTCTGGTGACTGTTGCCTGCAAGCTGTGCACTTTTCCCTGCCCCTGTCAAAGGGCGCTTCTTGTGCATGTCCAGAAGGTGGCATTCATGGTTAACAGTTAAAGGAATTAATATGTATTATGCTTTGCACATGAGGCAAGAGTAGAAGGTTTCTTAGTTTAGTGGCAGTTACTCAATTAACCATAATGCTTAAATTAATGCAATAAATTTGATTTATGTTTTCTTTGTTTTACAAGGAACAGTGGAGTTATCCAGTAGTAGACATTAATCTTCACAACAAGACAGCAGGAACCTGGCGAGTTGTATTCATCTTCCGGTAAAGTATTTGATAGAAAAAGTCCTTGTCTTCAGTTATGGCACTTTGTTTCTCCAAATAAGCGAGCTTTCAATAATTCATTGACCACTATAATACCCACTGTTATTAGAACAGTTAAGAAATTCGAGAAAAATAATTAATTGAATTTTGGCCAGTCAATGACTCTTAATCAGATTTTTTAAAGTCTGATCATTCCCATTTGTGATCCAGTTGGTCTATGGAGTATTGCCATATTTAACATCTGTGACACATCATGCCTTTCCTGTTGCCTCATTGATCAACAGACAACATGTGATGATTCCCAGATGTTCAAACATGGCAGGTCCCAAAAGACCTATTAAATTTCCCTGAAAGCAAAACAACGTCCATGCTGTAAAAGTTCTGTTAAAACTGGGTATGTCTGAATATTCACAAATTTGCAACAAGATATTTACTGATATTCAAATTGCTTTTAAAGATCAGTAAAATTCTTTGAAATGTCCACATCACGTATTATATAAAGATATTGTGTCACAAGAGTTGATACGACTCTGTCTTGTAATATGAAGCAAGTTAAAATAGAATTGAGCATATATTTATACATGGAGAAGCTACTGAATATTTTACTATTTGTCTCCTTTTCTACATAAAGTACAAGTGTGTTCTTTCAGATCTTTGCTCAGATTTCTTGCTGATTACATGCTTTTCCCTGATAAAGCAGAATAAATCATTATTTAGAAGCTTGCACATTGCATTCTCTAAGCAAGACAACACAGCATATGTTATTCTTTGCTGTATCCTTTTTCCACTGAAAAAGGTTTATTTTCTTTATTTTAAAAACCAGTATCATCATTAAGATGATACGACTTTGTTCTGTAACTGAAGAGCAGTTACATGAAATTCTAAATGGGATTTCAAACAGTAAGTGGGATCCAGTTTATGCTGGAGTGCAACAACACGGTGCTTCCACACAACCCTCAGCATAGATGATACGGTATTTGTGCCGAGGAGGTGAGGTCCTCGCACCTTCCTGACGCCGGCCTCAGTCTGCCAGCTACTCTGCATTGCACTGAAACCTCACCCTGGCTGTGGCGTGGTTAACGGTGAGATTGTCATCGTTTTCTGATGAACACAGGAGTCTGTGTGCAGAGAATGAGTGGCCACAATTTTGTCACCTGTGATACAGCAGCGCAGAAGTCAGGTGTCATTCTCTGAAGTCTGAGTGGCATTTCTGCTGTTTATCTCATTTACCCATTTTAAGTCACTGCCTATTTTGCTTGACTCTTTTAGAAGGACCATTCTTACCCTACGAAGGCCAGCAGAAAGAAGGATGTTCCTTCTGTGGTTATTTCTGATAGACCAAGATTTGTTCTTGTCTTGAACTAAAAAAGTTTAGAAAGATTTTTCAAAAAAAATCATAAATAAAAATAGTAGTCATTCATAAATGACTACATATTTCTTCTTGGCATTTTCCAAGAGTTGTTTTTTTCTTGTTCTTCATTTCAGGTGGTCTGGGTCAGTTTCAAGACCTGCTTTGCTGCGTGTCCGCACTTGCACGGGGAAGTTCCACTTCGCGGACACCCCGGTCCACCGCGGCCCTGCGCCCGGGGTCACCGGCTAGACTACATCTCCCACAATGCAACACGCCCCCCCGCCCGACCACGGGGGACCTTGGTAGGCGGACGGCGACGGTTGCATTATGGGGGATGTAGGCCCCGCGGGGAACGCTGCCGCAGGGGAGACGCGAGCAGCCGCAGTAGGCCCTTGCGTGAAGTGAAGCTGCTGCCTGCGAACGGTGAGATTTGAAGCTGCAATGATTTTTTTTTCCGTTGGGCCAGCAAACTGGAATATTTCAGCTTAGGAAAACAGGCCTACCCAAACAAAAACCATCTTTCATTTTTTTCTCGATGGGAAATATCAGCAGGTTAGAGATCTCAAGCACGGCGGAAACAAGAATGCCTTGGGAAGCCAGGATAAGCACTAACGAATAAACTAATTACTGTTTCCAGATTTGTCTCCAGTCTGGAGTCAGCTTGGGCTTACTTCATTTATTTATGCTAATTTACACATGTAACTCATTTTTCTTAAACAGTCTAGAGGGTCTGTGAGCACTTAGTGCTTACGGCTACAGATTAAGGGTATAGATAGATATAGATATATACTAAGGGTAACGATTTTAAATTTTGTACTGCTGCCAGAAACAACATAGACACATAAAAATTACAAGATCTCCATATAGGAGCTTACCAGGAGTCCATCTACCTAGTATAATTTGCAAGATCAGGATTGCAGTGTGTAAGAGCAGCAGCCTACAATGGAAGAGGAGGTTGCTGAGTACATTACAAAATTATAGTACCTGCTTATAGTATGCGCATATGTAACTTTAAAAATATCTATGTCTAAATTTTGTCTTAAATTTACCTAAGTTGTTTATATCCCTTTTAAAAAGAAACACGTAAGTAGAACCATATTTATCAATTTACGGCATAAGACCTAACATGCTTTTGTTCTGTTGTTGGTCTGTGGAGAAGAAGGGCCAGGAAGGTAGGAAAATAAATGAGAACGTAGATCCACAGGATCATGGAGAAGCACATGGAACACAAACGCAGGAAGGAGACGAGAGGAGAAGCAAAGGTCTCGATAGTAGTAAAGCAGCACAGATGGAAAGTCTGCTTGAAAAGAACAAACACATGCCAAGAGTAATTCACTAGCTACAATTAGTTAGAAGATCTGGAGACCAAACATAAGCATCCTAAACAAATGGAGTAGGTTAGCCAGAGTGTCTACCGGCCCCAGGGTCACATACTCCTGCTCTAACTGCCAGCAATGTCCTTGTGGGACAGGGAGCTTTCCAAGTTCTGGCCAGTGCTGGCTGTGCAGAAAAGACTGTCAGTTCTTTTCCCTTTCTTATGAAATGTATCTGCAATGCAAAGCTGTGTCAGAAATACCTGAGCTAGCACATCTGCACAGCAAGTGCTGTGCAGAGCTGCTTGCTTATGGTCTAGAAGCAAAACCATAGTGTTAGCCTGGTCCCGTACATGAACATATTTTCATATCACCTTCCCCCCTTTTATTTAATGTTTGCTTCATCTAAGTATCTCAAAAGGGTGCTAGAACATGCTCATGAAGTGTATTTGCTGTCTCTCTGGCATTTTTTAGCAGAGGCATTCTCTTCCAATTTTGTTACTGGAGGAGTTTGCTATTGTCATAATTTTCCCAGCTTCAGCTTCCAATTTACTGTTTCGGGACAACCCACCAAAGAGGTATTTGGCACCAATTGCATCCGATACTGAAGCCCCTTGGGTTTTATCCTAGAATACTATGTTATACATTACTTCATTCACCTGGGTCAATATATCTATAGGAGTCATCTATAGGAGTATCAGTGTCAATTCGGTTTAGGATTTCCTTCTTCTTTCTCAAATTGTGGAACCAGATGAAATCCCACCTTTTTAGAAGAGCACTTCACACAACCTGCTTTATTTTTAAAGCCTTCTGCAAGCTCATTCTAATAGAAAGAAATTTCTGCATTTCAAATTCTACTCGGTCCAAATGCTTGTAATCCCATCTTCTTTAGGTATTTCATACAAGAGATTTTATGTTGTCTGTTAAGCACAAGTTCAGGGCACACTAGCATACACTTTATTTCCACAGACACTTTGATTCCACAGAAGTCCTGTTGACTTTCTAGATTCAAGCTTTCTATCAGATGCTGGATAGGCAGGGAGGGAACAGTTAGTTTTCTTGAAACTGTTATAGAATTACCAAAACATTTTGGCTGAAAAATTTCTCTGTTGATCCCTTCAGGATCTACCTGGAATTCCTAATTTAGTGAAAAGTTCACTGACCAAAGTTCACTCCAGATTGTGTTGCAGCCCCTTGAGTCAGGTAAGCTTCATGCCACTTTGTGAAAGTCAGCCTCTATCTTGTGCCATGGCCCAAGCATACCAGTAACCTCTGCTAATGCCCCACTTGGTACAGTTCAGTGGGGACCCTCAGCCTTGGGGGAATCCAGCTTTGCAATGCAAGCACTGCTTTTTTCTACAGCTTGCCTGAATCTTGCAGGGGTTCTCCCCAGCTGGACTCTTGACAGTACCAAGGCAGGCGACAGCTATAAAACTTACAGAATATTCAGAACCTCCAACCCATACCTGTACCCATCACACTCTGTCTCTTCTCCATCATGTGCAAGCATTAGAAGCCAGGCTTTTCTGTTAGAACCAGAAACTTGTTTTTTAATTGTTCATAGGATTCACTGCCTTCCAGAGTGTCTGCCGGCTGTTCTTTCAAATGGCAAGCTCTTTCTAGATTAGGGTCATTTTTGGAACATTTCTAAGCACTAGCTTTCAAATGTCTTATTTTCTTGTGACAAAAAAATACAACTTATGCCACAGTTTTGACAGCTAACATGAAAATCTAATCAGATAATATGCACTGTCATCAATATGTACTGTCCTTATAGGCTGTAAGTGGCCACAATGTGTGTACCTGAAAGCCTTGCTCAGTTTTGTTTGTCTAACCTTTCATCCTTTCCCTCCTGTTCAAGAGGCTGAGAGCCCTCTGCATGTCCTCTCTAACATGACAATCTTTTTTTATGCTGAAAGCTACAGAGGCCTTTGGAAATGTAAGGGTTTTTTTGTTGTTGGCTTTTTTTTTTTTTTTTTTGCTCTCCTTCTCCTGTGTCAGTACTTTGAAGATCAAGTGTGGGAACTGATACTACTTCAATATCTAAAGAACTCATGTGCATTTTTTATTTATTTTTCTATTCTTTCTATTTATTTTATATTGAGGAGTTGCTAATCTGATACAACTACAGAAGACAACTGGTCTCTCATAGGTTTTTCTCCATGAGTTTGGTCTCAGGAAACAGTAACTCGGTTACTAATAGTCTGATTCACCTTATAATTATTCTTGTCCTGCATCAGATGAGCACATCCAATGTCTCCTTCCAGTTCTTAACCAGGAAATCCAGTATTCCGGTAGTACATGTATAAAGCTACTGCAGGGAAAGCTGATGCATCATATTGTTGTACTCAAAACAAGAGTTTTTATTTATTTTTATTTAAGCCTTAAGAAATAAATAAGTGCTTTACTTGGTACTCAGGATGGCCCAGAATCGATTCCAACAGGACTTCTTCGCAGACTCACCTTTCCCCCCTTTTTGATGTTTTCTTTCATATCAATAACTACCAAAGCCCCAGCTTGCATTTCACTGTCAGATATTTCTTTCTTTATTTTTTTTAAAGAAACAGTCAAGCAAACATGGAGGCATTTGGCTTCAGATTCCAAGCAATTTCAACAGCTTAGTTGTCTCTGGGTCAGATTTTTAAAATTACTGCTTTTCCTTCTGCTGAAAACCTAGTATTTTGTGTGGCTGCTTCAGCTTTTAGAGGTAGGGCAATTTACTGAAATCCAAATGGATCATCAATGTATCCATTTATCCAGATATCTGTGTTTCTTGCTTGAATTTCACAGGTCCAAAATTTAAGCCCAGTTCTTCCATATTATTTAGCAGATGCCTATTTTCCAGTCACTGCCTTGATTTGAGCTCAGCTAGCGGTTCTCAGTTTGTACAAAGTTCACCATGCTTTTTAGCACATCTGATTCAATAACTCTATGTTGGAGCCAGGGTCTGTTTTCTTACGCACTTTCAAATTGTCTAGTAGTGAGATTGCAACTGTTGTTTAAACATCCAGACATCTAGAACTTTTCCCTTGAAGACCCCTGTCTTTCCCAAAGTGAGGGATTTTTTTGCTGTGCTGTTTTAGTACTAGGCTCTAGCCTGTCTTCTCCTTAAAAGAGTTCTTCTTTATAATAGAAGTTGTTTTTTCCATCATGTCAGCATTTAACTGAACCACTTCCCTTAGTTTTTTGCACTGTTTCTGATTTCTCTCATTTTAGAGACTGATTAGTCACTTTCCTAATATTTAAGGAATATCATCCAGCATATCACAATCCCTTTTTCCATTACACCTTTTTCCCCACAATAATCAGGCCTGTAATTATAAAGTTCTTCAATAATCCTTAGCCAGTACATATTACTGGCTACAGCCTATAACTTTTGCTTGTAGCAGAACTGAATGCCCCAGAGCCTTCTTCAAGGTGTCTCCCCTGAATCATCAACACCTGGATCATCCAAATTGGCTCACCAAATTTTCACCTTGTCTGTGTCATCCAGCCTTTAGGCTATGAAGCTGCATTCCCAAAAGATATTTCCCATCTGCAAATTTTTCTATCACTTGAGCAGAGACAACATAACCACTTCCCTTAGATTGGGAGAAGGGTTTAAAAAAAAAAAAAAACCTTACCCATATTCTTTCTCTAATCCAATTTTACAGCTAGTAGCCACAGTGACTCTACAATCCTTTGATTTCTTTTTCTGGTGATGCTTTTTTAAACTCCTTCCTTCTTTGCTGCAGTTCACCCCTTTTATAAAGCTCAAGATTATCCAAAGCTTTCTTCTATGCCTAATTTAATCAAAGTCAGAGGTTGCCTTAGTACCTTTTACAGACCTCCAGGTTCTTGCTGTAGGCCTCATTTTCTCTCTTCTCAGCATCTCCAGTTCTTTCAAAACTTAGGTCATTTCATTTCTGTCACCTGTGATCTGTGCAAATGCTTCACTAACTTAAGACACCTGTGATTTGACCTGGGCAGTTAACATCTTGCTGACCGCTGCAGTTAGGAGGAGAAATTGGTGCTGAAAGCAGGTGCCTGTAGTGTAATCCTGTTAACCTGAAGCTGAATGTACTCTTTCCCTGCTCACAGGTGGCCTCAAATAGCACTGTGACTGCAGACCTCTTTCAACTGTTACTCAGCCCAGAAAGCTGAGGGGTTTTTCCTTGCTGCCTGTCTTCCATCGCAGATGTCACCCAGCATGTCCTGCCCCTCCTGCACAGAGACCTCGGCGGAGGAACAGCCCGCAGGGGCTGCTTCGCTCCTGCCTGCTTTGTGCCAGTCTGTCGTCGCACGTCGATTCGCAGTGGTACGTAGTTGTTTCTTAAGGGTGGGACAGCGTTTCTTTTCTCCCAGTTTACACGGCAGTTACTTTGAAATCTCTGGTGTTTTTTGCTGGTGCCTGAATTGCTATTATAAATAACTGAAGTAACTACAACACGCACTGGAAATGTCTTCCTCTCTTCACCCTTTCAATAAAAACGCAGCAAGCACAACGGTGAGTAACAGAGAGGGCCGTGCTGGGACCTGCAAAGGCCATCTGCAACCGTCTTCCCGGTCGCTGCGTGGGTCGGAGCTGGGCCGTGACTCCCGTGCGACGGTGTGGCCGGGAGCCAGCAGCACAGCCGGGAGCACCTCTTCCTCGGTCCCGAGTGCAGGCTGGAAGTGCCTCACCGGTGTGGGCATAACCACATCTTTTATATATCTGTGTGTGTGTGTGAGGGGGGGGGTATTTGTGCATATATATCAGCACAGGACTGATACGCAGTCTTAATTAAGCATACCATCAGCAAACAACCGAGCGGTCCTTCCACCGCAGCTCTCTGCAGTCCATCTGCCTCTCTACTGGAGGTGATCAGCCGCAGACGGCCTTCCTGAGCCTCGGGCAGCAGAAACGCCTGGCCGAGCCAGCGGGTTTTGTTCTGACGCGCGGCACCGAGCAGTTGCGTTTTGCACCGCTGCAAGAGCTTTTGCCCGTTAAAAGCTACAATTTAATGATAGCGTACAGTAATAGGCTTGCCTCCTCCAAAACAGAGGAGCGAGCTCTGCTACTCGAGAGGTCCCTCATGAGGAGATGAGGGCCGTACTGCAGACAGGACGGCTGGGAGGAGGCGGGAGGCCAGCGGGCACAGGCCGGGCGCTGCTCGCCGCGGGCTCTGCCCGGCGCGGCGGCACCTTCCCGGGGGCGCAGCGCAGCCCCCCTCCCCCCCCGCCCCGCCGTCTCTACGCAACGTTGTAGCGTGGGCGTCTTCCAGCTCTCTCATTTGCATAGCCGCCGCCAGGGGCCAATGGGGAGGCGGCGGCCGTCCCGTCATTTGCATGGGCCTCGGCGGCGGCCAATGAGGCGGCGGCGGCCGGGCGCGTTGGGGACGCGATGTTTCCATGCGCGCGGGGCGCCGCGGCTGTCGGTGCGGGCGCCGCCGCCGCGGGAGGCCGGGCCGGCCGCGGAGCCGGGGACCTGCCGCCCGCTCGGCCCCGCCGCCGCCTCGGCCCCGGCCCCGGCCCCGGCCCCGCGCGGGGCGGCGGCAAGCATGTCGGTGGCGGGGCTGAAGAAGCAGTTCCACAAGGCCAGCCAGGTGAGGGCGGCGGGGGTCGGGGGTCGTTGGGGAGCTGCGCGGCCCCGCGCGGGTGCCCCGGCCTCCCTCGGCCGCGGTGGCGGGGACCCGCTCGGGGCCGCGGAGCCTCTGCCTGGCTGCCGCACGCCCGGCGGTAGCGATAACGGCGGTGCTGAAGCCGGCTCCTGTAACCTGCCGGGCGGATGGGGCAGCTGCTCCCCGCCGAGGGCAGCAGAAGCGAAGGGCTCGGCGCTGCCCGCCGTCGCCTTCCTGCGTCCTGCCGCGGGCGCCTGGCTCTGCGCCGCCCCGGTGCGGGCCGTGGGCCCCGGCGGGCGCGGGGAGCTGGGTGTTCCTCTGCGAGGTTGGTTTTCAGCAGCGCTGCTCCTCTCCTGTCACGCGTAACCTTGCAAAATGTCACGGATCTGCGTCCTTTAGTCAACTTTTATTGTCTCTCTGAGAGAATACGGGACTTCCTGAGTGAACAAATCCAAGGGCAACTTATGAGCCGTTTGGGCTTGTTTTGCACCTGACTTACGGTGGCAGTTGCCATGCAGCCTCTGCTGTGGGGAGGGTGCAGCTCGAGAAGCAGGAGGTGTTTAACTGAGGAAGTCGGAGAGGTAACCGCAAGTACTTTCTAGTCTACAAACTGGTAACTCTGTACTGCAAGCTGCTTAGTCCTGCCCAGTCGCCAAGTGAGGCCGTACTGAAACGGGCCGTGCCTTTGTGGAGATGCTGCGGTACGGCCTCCGCTGTGCCTTGCGGTAGGACAGCGGGAGGCACGGGCATGACTCGCAGAACATCCTTCATCCCAGGGTGGGTCAAAGGTGAGGTTTCCGTTCGGTTTTGAATACAGGGCTGAGCGTCGGCTTCGAAGGAAGCTGACTGAAGAAGTCCCTCCCTTTAAGGAAAGAAATACTGTTTAGTGGGAAATTCACATGCAGGAAAAAGCAGATTTTGAAATTGGATTTTTTCTTTCTTCAGTGACTGAGGAAACACGAGACACTTAAGAGTTTGTTCTGGAAGAATTCAGCAGATAAGGTGTCGGGCCAAGTAGTATCTGGAAAAATGAATAAAAGAAATAACATATACACATACATTTGATCAAAACATCAGGTTTGGATAAGTGATCTACCCTCTCTAGTTCCCTCAGTGATGCATTCATGCCTATACGTATAGCGGTGCATACTAAACAAGTGTGGAAGGCGGCAAAAATAAAGTGGGATAATAAGGGCATATACAAAAGGGAAATATTAACACTCCGTCTTTTAGTTCAGTTCTTTTGCAAGCTGATAAAACAAGCACATGCAGAGTATGAAAGGAGTATTTCTCAACAGGATTTTTTTTTTTTGGACTCTAAATATTATGGAATCACTTAAGAAACCATGTACCTTTGTGTATTGAATGGATGAGAGATGCCAAGGGTAACTGTTAACAGAGGAGATAGGCATTGCTTGGGGAAAGAATGAAATTAATTCCTTGCTTTAGTGTTCCCAAAGGAGAAAGGGGGCAGATGACAAAAGCTGGCAAATTTCCCAGAGGACAGTGAGGAATACTGGAGGGAATGAGGATTGTGCCAGGACACGTGATTAAGGAATGACAATAATATTTGAAGGCTGACAGACCCTGAAGACAAAAAAGTCTTGAGAATGAAGCAAGTGGGATAAGAGAATCTGTATTTACCAAATTCATTCAGAAATGTGAATGAATATCAAGGAATTGACAAGATCGTGATTTTTTCGAAAGAGACTATTTCCATGCTGAAACAGACTTTCCATTCAGCTGAGATAACCCACACTTCTATCTGAAATATATAGAGTGGCTCCATTTGTTTCGTTTGTGACTTTCTAGCTGAACCACCTAACTGTCATTGGGGCCAAAGCACAGCACTTTGAACCCCTCCCTTTCCCCCCCTCCCCCCTTTTAGCCTGCATCATCTCTGTGTCTTTACGTGCAGCTCTTGTTGTGATTGCCTTCATCAGTAGGGTTAAACTCTAAGTTTAGAGATTCCAGGAAAAAAGTAAACAATTATGAATTTATTTATGTGATTGAGGTTTATTCCTTTATTCTTTCTGTAATTTTTGTCTGATGCATGTCAACTTAGTTTATGTGAAGTTACAGTTAAGTAAATAAGTGTATGCTTTACCAAAGGATCAGTGGCTAACTTTGTATTGATTTTTAAAGCCGTTGTCAAAAATAAGGCATGACACGCTATCCCTTTTTTGATTGGTATAGGAAAAAGTCACCATGTCTCTACATCTGTAATCCAAGAATTCATGATCTATTTTCTTGATGTTTTTCTCCTGGAATTTTTTTACCAGTTGTATTTTTTTTCCCTTGAAAACAGCACGTGTATGTAGCTTTTCACCTAAGTGCCTGCTTGATAGTGAGATTGTGATGGCAGCTCTGAGTCATGAGCATCTGCTGGAAGTACTGCAGTGAATCCTGTGCTCCAGAGTGACGTTTTATCTGTATCTTGTGCTCTGGTATCTTGAGGGGAAATTCTGCTCCCCTGTACCAATCTGTAACCTGGGGATAGTTTCCTCTGGCAATGCCGAACTTGCAGGTATGCAGCCTTGCTTTGGGGCACAGATCGTAGGCTTCAGGTAAGCTAGGAACTTCTTTACTATGCTGCTTAGGTTAAACTTACATTCAAATACTCAAGTGGACTGGAATGAGGACCACTTTCATTCTGTACGTTTACAATCAATGGTCCTCCCCTGAGTAATAACTCATTTGGCTAATGAAATACCTAGCAGAAGCCTTGCAGCATCGTATCAGCTCCCCCTGGTTGATAAGTGAGGGCAGGCTGGTTCTCAGACCGAACTCATGCAAGAGTCTCATGGAATTCATTGTTTTTGTTTTGTTTCTGTTTTTTTCTTTTTTTTCAGGTAGTCATTTTTTATTGTTGTTATTAACCTTCAGGAAGCTCTGCCCTTGATGAAAATTTGCCTCCTGTCACTTTCAACCTCTGTATCTTATCTGTTTTCCTGTTTTCAGACTGAAATCTTTTGATGTAAGTAGGTGTATCTCTGCTGATTGTTTTTTGCAGCCCTTGTTCTGGTGGTGGTTACGCGTGTGGGATAACCCAGATGGTGGGAGGACTACATCTTCTGGTGCATACTGGGAGTATTTTTAGGCTGGTGTTTCTGTTTAGGAAAGCAGTAAGCATTGAGAGTGAGTATGTGTTGTGCTCTAAAACTGCAGCCAGGCCAGGATCTCAGTGTAAAGAGATGTGATTTGAGATTTTCAGAGTAGTCAGAGGCATGTGAGTTGGGAACCTGCTTCCCTTAGGGTGCTTTGAAAGCTCAGTCATGGTGCTGGCTGGCTTAGGAAATCAACTTTTGACCTTGAATTCACATATCTTGTGCCTGCCCTTTCTTTTCTTTTTGATTACGTCTGTATGTAACATCACTGTGACTAGGCTGTTGATACAAATATTGTATTTCTTAGCTTTAGCATATCAAAGATTGTGGAAATTACTACTTTTCTGAGAAACACATGGCTGCAAATTATTGTGGATATCCTATTTGTAATGTAGGCATGAACAGTTACTGTTAGCCTATGCAGATTGGTTTCTTGAACCTTCTTCTCTTGTCAGGGAGGAAAGAGAGGCTCCAAGAGAGCGTCAGTCGGGCGCCGACTCTATTGTCTACGGCGCCTGACGGGGAACAGATTTTTCTGAGCAAAACTTGTTATGATTTTTTTGCCTTTTGAAAGTGGTTTAACTTAGTGTAAAAAGTATATGCTCTGTGATGTTGTCTCTTATTCATCCTGAATATCATTTGTCTTTTTAAGTTGTGCATCTGTTTGTGGCAAAAAGTTTTTTAAAAAAATCAATAGAAAAAGGCCTTCAAGAGCACTGCTATCGCCAGCAGCTGCAAGAATGCTTGTTCTTCTCTCCCAGATTTTTGCTCTAACTACACTGATTTATGTGGCGTTTCAATCCAATCTTTTAGATTGAAAACCAAATCAGAATGAAGACCTTATTCCCCAGGCAGAATAACTCTTGGTAGTAATTTTTTTTCCTGCCCACTTTTCTTTTCTGTGTATACCGTAGATGAATGATATTAGACTGGGCATAATATTTAAGCCTTTTAAAAATCCACATTGGCATTGGGTTAATACACAAGAAAGCCTTGTTTACACAAATGTTTGCTAGCAAACAAACTTGAAGTACTTTGGTAAATTCAGGAAGAGACAAAATTTGTACAAATGAAACCTGAACTTGCTATTGAGACCTGAAAAGAAACTCTTCACCGACGAGTACTTGCAAATATAATTCTGTCCTCAGCAGCTAAGCTGTTACCATGTCTGTCAGAGATGCTGTCTTTCACATCCAGCCTGATTTGGGCAGGATGAGTCCAAGACCTGAGTAGAGACCTTCTATCCTGTTCCTCCTTTCTTGCTCCATAGTTTGATGTGCTCCTTTGGAAATCGGTTAGAGCTGTTGAGTTAAAACAATGGAGAAGAAAAATTTAGCCTTCAGTCTGTTGTCTGAACTGTTTTTAAATGGATAATTACAATTAATATACGTGTTTCAGAAAGAAGAAAAGACCCTCAACCACTGGCAAGGACAAAAAATAACATTTTTCTGTCCTGCACACCTATACATATAGAGATCTAATTTGACAGTGTTTACAGCATTCGTTCATCTTCATCTGCGTCAGATGATACATGGCTGGATACTCTTATGTAATCCAATAATTATAAGACTACAATGTAGATGTTTGACTGATCATCTTAAATTCCTAAGGTGATGTGGGGAGAGACTGGGGGTTTGTGTAATTTTTTGAGGCTTGTTACTATTTGGTTTTGGATTTCTTTTTTTTTGTTAAACTTCTGGAGAAATTTGTTCTTGCAAAATGAGCAGTCCTTGTTTTGCACTTTTTTTCAAAGACGGATTATTAGTTTAAGGGGAAACTCAGTCCTGTGGCAAAGATCAGGCATGGATTTGGTATGTAGGAGGGTGGGTGCACTAAGGGGACAGTAATCTGCATTTCATCCCTCTTCCTTTGGTGTTACTGAGGGCGGCTCGCTCGCCCTTGGGTGAAGTGGCCTACTTTGGGTCGCGCAGCCCCCGTGCTGAAGCTGAAGCTTGCTTCCCAGAGCCAGAGCAGGGTGGGAAATAGAAATACAGTGCCCAGTGGCACAAAGCTTGTTTTGAGTATCAAAATATTTCTAGTAATGTTGGGAGAAGAGCAGAAACTAGCTTTCTGGATTTAGGATTGCAGTTATACTGACAACTGCATTTATCCCATGCTGAGTAACCTGCCAGTACGGCATGACTGCAGAGAGAAGGAGCCCTGAGATTTTCGGTCTGGCCAGCATACAGGGTAACAGTTGATAGCAGCTGTGTGGCTCTGCAGCCTCTGAAAATACAGCTCTCAGAGCCTGCAGGAGATGGATCATCAGCTCTGCAAGCTGAGCATCTAGCACTGATGCAGGTACAATTTGGAAGGAGGTTCATTATGTTTTATTCATGAAATACTTGTATAAAAAAATCCAAATAGCATTGCAACAGAAAATAGTGCAGCATAATGGAATGGAAGCTGAACTTTCTCCTTGAACACGTCTCCTTTTATAGATTCTTGGCTTTGCCGTAGAGTTTTATATGGGCATCCTGAAAGTTCAGGCTGGAGCTGGCGCTCCAGCCTCGGCTCGCGCTGCTGTCTGAGTCATTGCGGCACGCGCTGGGTAATGTGTTGCAGGGCGGCCTCCCGGGAGTCCTGCAGCGCCCGCGAACAGACAGGCAAGGGAGGCACAGCCACAGCCTCCCAGTAACGTGTTCTTTATTATCATTTGCTGAGCGGACCTCGAAACTGCCTAAATATCTTAAACACAAATTTCTACCATGAACCTGTGTTCCAAGACAGAATTTGGGCCGGACTCTGTAATGTACATATAGAAGGAAAAATTCTGCTTGGTTAAGCTGATAGAAATCTGGGGAGACTCGATGTACTACTATCTTTTATCCAGGCATATGCAGTATAACTGTACAGCAGAGCAGAATGTGGTCCAGAAAACCTCAGTCCAAACAGTCGCTTCCTATTAATGTAATAAGAAAGTTATGTTCAGTCACACAATGTAGCTGCAGTTCAAAAACAAAGTACAGCTGAAGAATGAGAGTGTGATTAATATTACTTTTTTTCTGTTGTGCCATCCAAACACCAACGCTTTTTATGGACATGCATGTAATTCAGCCACTTACAAAATATGTCCCAATCTTAATACACTTTTCAAGCAAACAACCAACCCCCCCCCCACACACACACACTTTGGCTTATAATGATATTGTTAAGAACAAACCATTTCTAGTTGTATTAATGCCCCTTTCACCTTAGTACATTATGATAGTCTGTTCTGTGCTGTGCATGCTCCCGTTGCTAATGTCTCTTTCCTATTCACAGGAAAGAAGCTACTGCTGGAATTGAGTTTTAGAAGTTAAGAGTTGAAGATGCAGGTTTTAACGATGCTTTCAACAAGTCCAGTCAGAAAAGGCCTGATCAAATGTTAGATTACACCTAGAGTTCAATTTTGTAGAGCCTCAGTGTTCTATTGCTGTGTACATATTTATATTATTGAAGTTATTAGTTATATAAGTTTATGGGAGAATATGCCCTTTAATTTCTTACAGCATCTCAAATAGCAGCAGCTGTGTATGTTAAACAAAAATAACTTGGCCTTGTGTGCTTTCTATTCAAAAGACAATGTGGAGCCTCTGAGGAAAATTAGTTCTGTTTCCATACTACCCCAATTAAATTACATTTTTGATACTGTACACTTATTTAATGAATTGCAATGACTACAGAGACATTAGCCTGGTTAGGAACTGAATATAGGTATCCAGGGCTGAAAAGAAATCAAGAGTTCTTAAAATTCTGTTTTTATGATTGAGTGCTTCTGGTTTTGTGTATGCAGATTACAGATTTAAGGTGAAAAGATGAGGAAAAATTTTTTTTTCTTTACCAAAGCAGGAAAGAAATATAATTAAAACCAATGTAAACAGTCCTACATAATAACAGTCCTTTTATCTCTTTCAGAGTGCTTTGCAAAGGCAGGTAGGTCTCACTATTACATTTTAAAATTTTTATTTATTTATTTTTAACTGCTGCAGATAAATAAGGTACTTGAAGATGAAGTGACTTCCAAGGTTGAGCAGGTCAGTGGCAGAGCCAAAAGCAGATTACATGTTTCTGGACTCCAGATGCACTGTCCAGCTGTTAGAAATTCAGCCCTTGAACTTTGGGGTTTGAACAGGGGTGGAGAAGAACCACGTCTCATTCACTCTGCGGGTGTTCTTTGAACGCTTCTCTTCTCTTTTGTGTAAGACTTGCAGATAGATATGAACTGCAATATAAATTTGGTGTAAAGCTTCAGTGTAAGTATGATGTAATTCTACTGACTCAGGAACTTCACCAGGGTTGAACGTGGTATTTTCATATAGCTTTTCTCTGCTGTTTTTAATATTCCCCTGGGACTGGCAAGCAGTGGTTTAGAAACTGGGATTTCAGATAATGCATCTCACCAGCAGTGAGTAAGTAAAAAATCTTACTCAGTCCAGTGAATAAGGTGTGTGATTGGAGGTCAGAAAGTCATTGCTGTTATTCAGGATTGTGAACTTATCCTTCTGTTCTGTTCACAGTCCTGTTCACAGAGTTAGAAAGTGAAATTTGGTGTCCGTGCTGCCTCTGGAGACGGAGAATGCCACGAAGGCGTGAAGGCCTTCTCCTTCCTGCGGAGAAAGCAGCACTTGCCGCTTTGGCTTCGGGCTCACAGTAGGTGTTTGCATGGTTGAGGGAGGAAGCCATGTTGAAGTAAATTATTGATAAAAGCCTATATAACCGCCTCTGTTCAGAAACAGCAGTTCCAGTCTGCTGGCTAGAAGTTCTTTTCAAAGAAAGTCATGATAAGATTTTTAAAGAAAGTAGGCTGAATTCTGCTTTTGGTGGAAATTGCTTAGATGTGGGGTGGGGTTTTTTCCTCCTTCTCTCTCTCTCTCTCTTTTTTTTTTTTTTTTTTTTTTCCTTTTGGGGGGGGAGAGGGGGACACAAGCAAAATTTCCGCACTTCTCTGGTCTGTCCTACAGCTTTCCCCATGCTCAAAGAGCAGTGATCTTATTTCTCAGTGGAACTCTCCCTCCCTTGTACTGTTTAAGTTTCTGCTAGCATCTGCCACGATATTTTAATTTAATGGGAAGGAAAACTTTTTTTAGTGAACAGTAGGAAAGAGAGACAAAAACAAAAATGAACTGTGAACTTAGGCAGGAAAGGAGTTACTTGCAGAAATAAGTAGCTTCATATTTGAGGAAATGTGTTGCAAAAGAGACTTCCAGTTAAATATAAATGTCTTCAGTGGGTGCTTTCATCAGCAGTTATACCCTACATGCTTTGCTCAACCTGTATATTTGCTTCCTTACTTTTTAAGCTCAATCATACTAATTGTTCAAGTATTGTCCGAGGTCCTACGCAGTCGTGATCGCTTCCTGTACTGCAGCTTCTGCTTCCTCTGAGCCAGGTACAAGTAAACTAACCCGCAAAGGGACTAACAGCATGAACAAAACGGAAAGCTGCTCGACTACTGGAAACTGATGGAGCACGGAGATGGAATGAATGCCTCATGGAAGAAAGGCAAATTGTTGGTAACTTGAAATAAAACTGCTCAAGAAATTCATACTCCACGACCATGATGGGTTTCCTTTCAGCAAGAGAAGCTTTTGCCATGCTCTGTGCCTTCAAAAAAGTGCCACATTTCTAAATGATTGGTGGTGGTGGGCATGTACAGTGTCAGTAGATAAGATGGAGGAGGTACCTCCCTTTTTCATGCACCTTTAAGAGGTGAGATGGAGCGGAATCTGGCTGCTAGTGTTTCCCTGAGGAGCTTCTACACCTGATCCTTATGGGTGTGGAAGAGGAACCTGGGTTGTTCAGCAGGTGAAGGTGCACTGTTTGCAGGCCTGTTCTGCCATACAGGTTAGGGGAAAATGTTCACTTGTGTGGGAAACATAAGTTAAATTGGCTACCTGAATGAAAATACTGTGACGAAAGTTGACTGTAACCTGTAAGTGATTTTTTTTTTCTTTCCCTGCCCCAGTCTCTGACCCTTTATTTTGCTGTATTGCATTTGCCATTCTGCACGTCTTTTCTTTTCAGATGTCAGTTGTCCCAACTTCACTCTGCCATTAATACTTTCTCATGGAGAGATTCCTTCATTTCCTTTCCATGATACAAAACTATTTTAATTAGACAAGGACTGCAAACTATATTTCCTGCTATTTTAATCTCCTGAGCGTGTTTTTCTGTGGTTTCCTTGTATGCCGAGAGGGAGTGTAGCCTTTTACCTCACTAAAGTGGATCTTATGTGGTCTCTACAAATTGCACATCTATTATACTTCTTATTTTATTTTTATTTTTACACATTAGTAAATTATTTTGGGTGTTTAGCCATATTAAGATACTTTATACGGTCATAAGCCACTAAGAATTTCTTCATTTAGGAATTCTTGGTTTATAATCAGGAAACTGCAACTGGTCCATCTTACCTAGGAGCTCGTGGTCTGCTCAGATCGAACAAAGCAGGTGTTTGCAATGTGCTGTTCCCACTTGCAGTTAAATGCAAGGTAATTAGGCTTCAACAGCATTTTTGGATGTGATTTGTTTGTGATAGAAAAGTATTTTTCTTGTTTCCAGATTCTTTCTGAAGTTGGAGCTGGGGACATTTTTCAATGTGGTTTTAGTTCAGGCAAAAACTGTTCAGCAGTTTATGTCCATGTTTCTACTGTTGCTATAATACCAATAGAATATTGAAATGCTTTGAAATTTAGGAATACCTAATGCTGATAGCTGTAAATGGCTTGTCTTACCTTTCTCTGCCTCTGAAAGCTCCAGGCCCCAGTTTTGCTGTGGGTAAATGGAAGCCGATGACAAAGCTTCCGCTATTTTATATAAAAACAATATATATAACCTGCGTCTCCCCCTCCACCACCATCTTTAAGCCTTTGGACGCAGACTGTTCATAGATAGCCTCTGCCCAAAATATACTTACCTGACATCACTTAAAAGGCAAGAAGCTTGCCCGTCAGTCTCCAGTGTTCGAGCCTGGATTACTGTGTTTTCTTTTCTGTATCTTCTGTTGCTCTTTTGACATTTACTTAGTGGAAACACTCATTAGAGCATCTTTGTTAGTTATTGCACACTTCTGAGTTACGGTCAGATTAGTGTGGGGCTGCAGAAGGGAAGCGTTTCTGTGCGAGATTGCACCCTTCTGCAAAGAAGAAAGCAAGTTCAAACCGAGAAGCCTTGTGTTATTGATAGCATGATGCCTGAGCTTGCGTGGTAGATTTGTGACTTTGCACTTAGCACCTCTTTGTCTATCAGCGCATTTGGGAAGCTGCCAGAAGACTGGTACAGATCACTCTGTGACGAACAAAAAGTTCGTTGATGCTCAGGGAAAAAGATGCACATAAATATAGCTACTCTTGTACAAAAGTAGTGATGCTGTTGTGAATTGCTCTTTTTGGTTTACATCAAAATAGATTTGCTAAGAAAATGAGGAAGTGATTTTGCAAAAAATTTTGAAATATTATGAATTCCTCTTGCCAAGTTTTAACAGTTTCTGTGATACTTTATCAAACTTGCACAAAATTGGAAAAATTCTAGTTTCTGAAAAGCCTAGTTTCAGCTGGAGAAATCAGATCTGTGCAAAGAAGTTTTCAGGCAAAAGCATTCTAAAAAGAAATTCCATGAAAACGTTGATGTAAGTTTTGCAGAAAATGGGAAACCAAATGCTCTTTTTTTGGGGGGGGGAGGGGAAGCATCTATTTGTTTTAAATATATTTCTCATTCTTAAAATAATGTTTTATAAGAAAAGATTGCAAATATCTAACTATCTACAAGGTTATAAATATCTAAAGCAGGGCAAAATCTAAATAAAAAATTACAAGGGCAGAGAAGTTTGTCACACTTTACTTGTGCCACCTTGACTGGTCTGATAATACACCAATATCTCTTTTGTATCAATATTTGCGTATTAAGTGTCCTTAAACCAAACACCCAAATTGTCAGCATCTTGGGGTCTACTTTAAATCCTAAATCAAACTTAATGATGTTGTTCTGACTCTAGAGTCGTGTTGAAACTAGGTGCTCAGAATGCCCTGCAAATGAAGTCTGTAACGATGCTAGTATTGCCAAAGACAGGTGGAGGTGGTACTCTCTGAATAACACTGAGCAGTGCTGGTAACCACTGATTCAGGATAGATATAGGAAGACTATTTGGAATACTTCTGAGCTGCAGGCAATGGGAAGTTCTTTTGGTTTAAGCTGACTAGTATAAATACTAATGTTAATAGCAGGTCTAGAAAAACTTATTCAATGTATTAAGCTTTAATTTTTTTTTTTTTTTTTAAAGTAACCTCTTCCAACATCTGAAACTGCAGATTCTTGTTTGTGAAAATTTTATGTATTCTTTTGGAATGTTACTTAATTTATGATCCAAAATAGCAAATGCTTGTTAATTGCTTCACATAGTGCTTCTCTTAAGTCATTCATTCAGCAGATGTTGATTTGTTGTTGATGTATGCAAAACTGAATAAATTTTGTTCATCACTTGGGACATGTAACATATATCAAATGGAGTGTCTTTATATCAGTACTTTGGCATGTATGAAGCATTAAAACTAATTCTATTAATGTATTTTATTATTCCAGTGAGTGATTTTTAATTACACTGTCCAAACTTACTGTTCTAGATTGGTGCAAAAGAAAATTCAGTTTTGTCAACTTGCAGGTTGTTCTCTAAATTAGAGTGACTTTGGTGTATAAAAATGGCAAGTGTTGATATTGCCAGTTATAACTCCTAATTAGAAAATACTGCTGTGCAAAAGCCTGCCTGTAATTGTTTTCCTCTTCTAGTATTCCTGGAAGCTTTCATGTGTCAGTGTATTTCAATTAATGCAGTTACAAAGATGTATTCACAAGAATTGCTCAAAATAATGTTCGAATGTTATCAAAAAAATGAATTGCTGTATTTCTGTAATCAAAAAGTAACTGTAAAATAAGTACTGCAGGCATTGTTGGAACACATGTCAATCAGATTTAATTTACTTAAATCATTCTACGTGGCACATCTTAAATGGTTTGTGTAGTGGCAAATCTTACTTTTCTTTGTACTTATCTTTCCAAGCAGCTGTTTTGAATTCTGGAAGACTCCCTGGGATTTTGTATACTGTGTAATTTAGAGTAGCATTATTAATGAACACATTTCTCTGTGTGTATTCTTAATTATCATATAATTTGGTCAAGGTTTTAAAGGCCACAGCTACTGCTTCGCTGGGTATGAAGAATGCAGGAATTGTGATGTTCTCATTACAAATGAGTCTGTAAGCGATGGAGATTTGTCCTTCAGTGCTTTCTCCAGCTGTGGTTAAAGGTTCCTGTTTCCTGCTACCAATGGATGTGGTGCCTCTTCCGTAGGAACTGCTTGCCTAGGTACAGAGGGGGCCTTCGGACTGCGTTTGCAGTAATGCTTCAGAGCTAGTTGGGGATTTCTGGGTTGTAGATCATACTTAGAAGAGCAGATTTTTCCAGCTTTCCCTGTCAATCTGTGTTAAAGGCGGAATTTGATGAAACTAGTTAACAATGCCATACGGATAATGGTGCGTGCAGGCTGCCGGTTCTGCGCACGTGGGCGCAGTCGGGGCGCGTTTCTCCCCTGCCGCTGCCCAGGAGAGCGGCACTGCATGGAGGCTCGGGACGGTGCACGTTGTACTGGGACGCGTGGACTGGGAACCCCCCTGGCCCAAATGCATTGCAGCTTGTGGTATTGCGTGTAAAAAGTGATGGCACTTAAAACCCATAGTGTGTTTTGAAATTGAGTTATAAAAAACATGTACAGAAGGTACAGTGACTGCATCTCTAGACCGGTCACAGGGAGAGGTTTGAGCAGTCAGTGATGAAAGTAATCCATTTTTTCCGCCCTTCATAGTGATGCTTGGAGTTTTTCCCTTTCTATTGAATGAGTAAAAGGAGCATGGGTTAATAAAAACCTTGCAGATGCACAGTAGCGTTTGAGGCCTGCTTGCTTGTTCATTTAGGTTTTGTAACTTGTGGTGAGCACAGGTTGCATCACTGTGGAGAATGAGAGCTGAGGTCCTTTCCTTTTCCCTTGGGAATAGCTTCTAAGGGCTTCACGCAAATCCCAGTGAAGCTGGAAGGACTGTAAGGCTATTGGGAGCTGCATTTTGCTGGATTATTCAAAATCTTTGAATAATGAGACTGTAACCATATTATAAGTTATCAGTTATCTTTGTAATGACCTCAGGAAGAGGAAGCGCATTACTTCAGCGCTCTGATGCGAAACCTGGGCTTACAGGGCTCTGAGAATTGTCAACTGAAGTAGTCACCTGAAATATGCTTTAAAAAAAAAAAAGGAGAAAACCCCCCCCCCACAAAACTCTCAAGCAGACAAAAAACCTCTTGCTGATTCAAAGGGAAAGCGTGCGGTCCCTGTACAGCTGGACAGGCGGGTTACCTTGAACCGCCAGCAATAGGGACTGGGTGTGTGGCAGGAGAACGTGGTTGCTTTACCATACACTAAAAGCAGTGGGAACTGCAGGATTGGCTGCTCAGAAAAGCAGAAATGATGCTACTGAAAACAAAATAACGTGTGATAAAAAGCAAGGAAAGGAGAAGGAATTATCAATCCATTCTGTAGTGACTTAGTAAAACTCACAAGGTTAGTATAAGTACTTTAAAAAAAAATGCAAGCAGTAGTTTAATAACATTGTAGAACAAATCACTAAATTGCTTATGTGGGAGTGGAAATCCCAAAGAATTACTGCTTGGTGCAGAGAGAGAAGTAGGTTCTGGAAGTGCAATAAATGTTGTCACCCTTCATGCATGCAGGGTACACTTGCTGGTTAAACATTATGCTGAAGCACTGATGAGCAATAGCATGCTAGTGTGGGGGAAAGTTAATTCAAAACCTGATGAACCAAAACTTATGATGTTTCTCAGTTTTCGGGTTAACTCAGTGGGTCTGGTTGCATACAAGTTCTGTTGATAGTCTTGCTTGTTCTGTGCAGTTCACCGGGGAGCACCGTAATGGATAATCTTGACCACGTGTTTTACTGATAATGGGTTCGCTAAAACTGTCACTGTAAGCTGTGGCACCGCCAAGGGGTTTTTACTTTAGATAAATACATAGTTGTGTAGTAACTCCTAAAATTAAAGGGCACCACTTGCAGCGTATCTTTTCATGTTAACAGCTCTTGAGCCCAGATTAATTTAAGTCTTATTTACCCACATGTGTAAGTTTTGAGCTGAAAACTGTAAGTCAATGTTAAAAATGCCTGTATCTTGTCCATGTTATTTCTCTCGTGGTTGTTCTCAGCAATGGATCTGTAGTGGTGCTTAAAAACACTTGCCAGGTAATCTCTAAGACCCAGATTTACTTTTCGTGGTGTTGAATGTGTAATGAGATAGCTCTGACTTCAGTGAAGATGACAGGAATTAATTCTGACTTTACAGAAAGCAGAATTAGGTCAGCCCAAAAATTGTAAGTAAAAACCGCTGGCTTTTTCCTAGCCCTTACTTTGACAGTGCTGTCTGACATCAGTTGTGAATGAGTGATTTTTCATCTTGCATGTGGGCACTGAGGATGTGCTTTAAGGCACAAAGTCAGGAAGAGGTGTTAGATGCTCAGTCCTGATGAGGAGGCCCAACATGTTCAGCTTAAAAAAAGGACTTTTTTTTTAATGATTATATTGAACTGCAGTTTTAGACCACAGCTGATCTTTAAATGGCTTTTCAGTAAAGCCGTCTAATAAGTAGAAATCTCTGGTTGTAGAAAATGCAGGAGGGTGACTAGGTTTTCATGAATTATGCAGTGCAGTTAAATGGTCTCAAGAATAAAGTGATTTAAATGTTTTAAGTATTTTAATTGCCGATTCTGCACATGCAAGCTGTGATTTGTATTGACTAATCTCTCTTATTTGAAGAACTAGGATTTTATTTTGTTGTTTGAAATAATGTGGAAGAAGTAACAACACTAGCATACGTTATTTTAGGAGAAAAATGTTGCAACTGAGTATTCCTTAACAGTTCTTGTAGGCTCATAGTTCATACTGGGCCTGACTACGAGATGATATATTGGACTTTGGTTCCATAAAGCCCTGGAATATTTGCCCAAGTTTAAACACATGTATAGCTCTGGGGCTGTTTGTGTGCTGCAAGTTGGCTAGGCTCCCTCCTGAGTTTAGGCCTGTATTATAATCAGTGAATTATTTAATGTTAGCTTTCGAGGGAGCCATCTTGCCCTAATAAACTAGGCTGGTTTAGTCCCGAGAAAAAAATGGAGGATCCATTTTTCTGGGGTTAATTCCCAGGCATTATGTTGGAACTGGCCTGATAATACTCTGCGAACGTTAAGTGCAGTAGATTTCTTTAAGGAGCTGTGAACTGGAGCAGTGCAGTCTTCCAGCGCTATGACTGATAATATGCTAACATTTGCTAGAAAAAGGCAAATCATAGATTTTCACTAGATTGAGTGGAAATTATTAGATGCCTTATGAAGAGGTCAGAAAGGAAAAGGTATGCCTGGATAAGGTAATGTAAAGCTAATTTAATTTAGGACAGAAAGGGCATTAAAGAAGTCAGACTAGCAAAGTGGGTAGCTAGATTGGTTTTGCCGCCGTATCTTCCCGCTGTTTATACAAGTGTTGTGTTTATGAAATTGGCTTAAACTGGATTCAATCAGCCCGAAGATGCAGTTGCATGGCAACTGGTATCAGTCTCAATCTAGGCCATCGGAGCCTCGCGCTACCCCCACGGTGAATTGCTGCCCACTCGCTTGAGTCAGCTCTGAGCGCGGGTGTGATCACACACGGAGCTGGTACAGGCGCCTGATCCAGCCAAGATCTAACCCAGCTGAAACATGCGACCAGCTTCCAGGTGGATTAAGGCACTGGAGCAGCTCACCGTGTAGTCGCAGGAGCGCCTGCGCCAGTGCAGAAAGTGGGGGGAATGTCTCGCCAGGGATGAAAAGGATTTAGAGCAGACTAAGCAGCTGTGGAAAAATATGTTAATGAACATTCAAATGTTTTGTTCACATTCAGAGTAGAATAAATATGCTGGGTAAAAGACTTGTACCTCGCTGGAGTTCGAGGCTCCGCGTGATGAGCAAACAGGAGCTCTCCCACCCGTTCCGCCTGGGTTTAGTGCAAGTGTCACAGCTATAATCACATGAGGGCAAACAAGGCGGACAGAAAGATGTATGCATGCTCCACCAAGCCCATAGTCCAAACAGGGCAAATGAGTGGCTTGCATAAAATGGTGGCCAGCCCAGCTGCAGGCAGAAGGGACTGTCTTAGTGAAAGCACCTCAGCAGGTTTAATCCACAGAGCCTTTAAGTGGTAGGGCTTATGCTCTGAAATCCGCCAGAGTCTTGTGTCTGACTTCACTGAACAACGGAGAAGGCTGTTGAAGGGATGGGAAAAAGAACGATGTTACCTGACTGGAGGAAAGGGGGAGCTTCTCATCTGTCAGCAGTTTGGGGGCAACTCAATTAGAGTATGGACCAGCGTGAGAAATGAGATAGAGCAGACATTACAAGTTGGAGTAAAGCGGTAAAAGGACTTTAGAGGTAGCAGGAGGCAGTGTGACCAGCAAGAATACGTGTGGTATAACGTTTCCATGTAGGGCCCCCTGCTCACCTTGTTTCCTCAAGCAGGCTTGCGCTGACTCTCTCTAACCCCATAAGTGGTATGCATGCAGCCACTGAGCACGTGATCCCCGAGGCAAGTAACCTTGTCGTCTTTACTAGCAATAAGTGCACTTCAGCAGTATCATGCATATTTCTAAACCTGAACTTAGAGGGTCCACTGATCGCGTGAGAAATGGAGGCAGTTGCTCACTCAATATTGATGCTGCCTAGGGAGAGGAGTGCACGTTCTCTCTCCATCTCGTAGGGGACTGCTTCAACACTTACTTGTTAGCATTTGTAAAAGCAAAATTCACTCATGAGAGGCATTTAATGTAGAAACAGCGTGAGTTGGAGTGACTACAAAGAAAATATGAAGGGTCCTTGTGTTATTTGGAAAGGAAGCATGTAAAGGAAGTTATTTTCTTTAAAGTTTTAAGAATTCTTTTTTTAATCACATAATCACCTTTTCTTATCTTCTCAGTGGACATCTGTCAGTATTCAAAAGGGAGCCACACCTAACTTATAAATACAGAGGACATCTTTAGAAGGAGAGGTTGTTTTAAGGCCAAAGCATGATTGTGTTGCTGCCAAGTGAATTTTTGCCCTGGGAGGTTGTGGAGGGAGGAAGATGTGTTAATGTGATAACCCCCGGGAGAGCCCACTCTATGTGCAGCTTGTCACTCGGCTCTAGTTAGCCTCTGTGGGGAGGAAGGGGGAAGAAATATTGCACAATTGTTCAAGCTTAAGCCAGACACTAAAGCAGAAGGGGGAAGCTGTGCTGGCAGGGCACATACCCAGCGCTGGGGCTTGTTGCTCATCCCATGTCGTCCCGTGGGAGGACCTGCCTCTGCATCATGCACCCACGACCACGGCTTCTCTGCGGGTGCTAGGGCACCTGCTGTCTAAGTATGCTCTGGCTGGGTAAGCGAGTGTCACACAGGTCAGAGTTAGAGTAAAAATCCCCAAATTTTACTTTTTAAAGGCATTCAAAATGTTTAGTATAACAGATGTTTGGAACTTAGCGAGGGGTCAGTGAAATTGGAAAAGGAAGAGTGAAAATTAACTAAAGATTTTCTTGATGGCCCTTCTTCCCCCTGCTCCCCCAAAAAGAGCAGTTAGTTCAAGATTCAAGTGAATATCCTGTGATAGGCCGGTAGTTGGAAGGAGCCTCTGGAGGTCGTCTAGTCCAGCCTCCTGCTCGGAGTGCAATTATAATTATTTAATCCTATTAATGCAACCCAGCATTACTGAGCACTTGCTATGCCTGCTTGTACGATCTTTGGTCTCTGTATTAGACTTCTTTTTATATACGGCATTCAAAAGCTCTGTGCACATTACTGGAAATGAAGCTATATTTGCTTTAATGACTCGTCAGAGCAAATGGAACAGATGTTTGTTTTATCTAAATGAAAGTTCAGCCTCTAGTAAGTGGATGTTTGAAAGACAACACAAACATTCATAAAAGCACAAAATGTGTCTTAGCTCCTGTTCTTGTCCATAGCTTGTTGCCAGAGCATTTAGGGGCAAAATAACATGCTGCAGCTCAGAAGTGCTCACCACAGGTCAGGAGGAGAAACAGTGATTCCAAGCCACCTTGTTGATGACTTCTGCTCCTGATACCAGCCCAGTTCTGGGAGTCATGGATAAGCTCCTTTTAAAAAAACAAAACAAAACAAAACAACCCCCCCCAAACCAAACAACAACAACAAAAAAATCCCATAAGCTCTTTCCCCTCTGGCTGGTACCTATCTGGGAATGGGAGGATGTAGGAGCCTCACAGATCCTTTGATTTCTCTGAGGTTTCCATGCTCTGGAGACCTCTACCATTGCTGTGCTTGCTTGGTTTCGTGTCAGGACTGCGGTGCCTGTATTTGTACAGCATATCCCGTTCCAGCTACATTACGGAATTGCTAGAGGACTTGGAGGCATGTTGGATATGGGAAATAATAAATTGTCAACTGATGATAAGCCTTTGTGCTAGTATCTTTAGCATGTATTCAGTCCCATAAACAAAGATTTTAACAGATTAAGGAACAATATTTCAGATTTTAAGAAAAATTTTGAAGGAAAAGAGTGATTCTGTCTGTGTGGACCACTGTGATTTCCTGTGTGCCATTCTTTTTGGCTAGATGAAGATCTAGTCAAAAGATGATTGAGATCATGATTGAGTTTGATGTCACAGATGACTGAGTTTTTGTCACAAATTTCAGTATGATCAGGATTTCTCATAAAAAACCCTTGTGTCTTCTCTTCTTAAAAGTGGACAGTCATGCATCTCACCCTGTATCACAACCACAGAGTCTTAGGTAGGTGTTCAAAGACAATAATACATCTACATCTAAGAATTCAGGTAGGTCAGTTTAATTTATTGCATTTGAATTCTTAGCCAGACACTTTCCTTTTGAGTTATGTACAATAATAACTACTTTCAGTTTGCTAATTTGTAAATGTATGTGTAGGCATCAGTATAGAGTTCTTTGGGAAACACAGTGGAGATTTGTCAGGGAAGTGTTCAAGGTTTTGGAATACAAAGTAGTTTTTGTTGTGCAATGCATGTGCTAAAGAATAGCTTTAGCAGTCAAGTTTGACTAAAATGCCCAGTAATGCTGTGACGTGTCACCGCCTGGTGCGAAATGACTCACTCTCTATAGAAATGCAAAATCGCATTATATAGTCTAGAGTCTTGTACTTTATTCATATATGGACAAAAATTTCCTTTGTCTATGATACTAAGTTTCAATAGCTGCATGTGTTTAATCTAAGCTCACAGCCACCATGCTGAGCTTTGGTTTATACAACTTCTCATACAGACTGTCTTGTTAAATTTCTGTATTTGCCTGTTTTCTACAGGTCCTGTTCTTTCTCTCTCCTTTTCTGCTGCTATCGATGTGATTGAGGGTGGGGTATGCCTGTTTTGTTGCATGAAGTAGTACTGGCCTCAGACCTGCATTAATTTGAGCTTGTCCAGCACTGCTTCTTTTGTTCTGTCTAAACAGTTGCAATGACTTGGAAAGGTCATTTGATGCTGCTTTGAAGGACCGTAGCCAAAAGTCACGAAAGGGCAGTCTGAGACCTTTCTGTGCAGAGGTCTGGAACATGGTTGACAAAAGCATGAGCGATAGACATGGAGCCACGTGGTTTTAACAATGGCGCGGAGATGAGGGCTTTATTTTGGAATGGGATTTTGCTGTCTGGAAGGGGGATGGATTTTGCCCCATGTACGTTGAACATGTAAGATGGAATTGCTGGTCCCCTTCCTGCAAGAGGGAGTGGGAACGGTGTGGAAATCCTGAAGCGCTGTGGGTTTACAACGGGATGGACTCAGTTTCTGGAAGGTACATCTCGGGCCTGTTGCTGTCTCCAAAGTTTGGTAGCTGCCAAGAGCATGAGGAATAAAAGCACTGTGGTTGAGAAATTTCTGTGTTGCCTCTGTTGCTTGCTTTTTCATCCCATTGGTGTGGTCAAACAGCTAAAGCTAAAATGTCCAGAGTTTTGGGGGGGGGGGGGGGCGCGCCGGCGGCTCTGAGCAAGCCCATCTAAGTATCTGGGAAGGATGTTGATACTGGTACTAATTTCAGGTTTAAAGCATTTGAGATGGTGGTTCATCATGTCCAGAGAGAAGACTTCACATCAGAACGTGCCTTAGAAAGGTAGAGCTAGAAGCAATGACTATGCCCAGGTTCAGCGTGTTTAAAGCCTATGGGACCCAAAGACAAAGTCCATCTGCTGGACAGTAGTACTGCTACAACTGTTGTCTGGACCAGTTAAGAACAAGTTTCCTTAATGTTCGGGTGGTCCAGCTCTTTTGTGAGGGATTGATGATGCAACTTCAGTCACGTCTGGACAGCAGGATTTAACTTACAGCTTTGCTCTCTTGTGTTTGAGTGCTTGGATTTCTTCTGCTGTCTTTTAAAGTGTTCATCAAGGGATTTGTTCCTTAGCTGAATGTTGGCATGCAAGTCTGTTCTTCCTTCTAACCACTGAGTTTCATCCTTAATTCCATGGCTGCCATGCCAGAGTATTGGAGAGGAAGAAAGTCTAGAGGGGAAAAAAACAGTTGAGTTGTGAATTGTTCTTTATTGGAGTTTAATTTGTAGCACAATGTCTCAGCGTCCAGTTGAGATGTTGTGCTAGTTCTCTGTTGTTGGAATCAAGTTCTGCTTGGTGACAGCTGCTCTTTTTTCCTTTAAATGTGCAACACATCTCTTTTCACAGTGTTCAGCAGCTAGTGTTTAAGCTCTGTGCTAATACTTAAACAGAATAAAGCATGCATGTAATTAGGAAGCTGAGCAAGCTGCTGTATGTTATGGGAAAGAAATAAAAGATTTTACAACTACAGTTAAGGCTCTTGCCAAAATTATCTGCTTATCATTACTGATTGCTTAATATTTTCTGTCAAAGAAGCATAGTAAAGGAAATTATCTTAAACAAGTATTGTATACGTTGTAGGAGAAAGCACTTAGCCTTTCAGGTTTAGAGGTGACAAACTAGGTTCCTTTAACTGTTTGCTGCCAGAATAATACCATGCGTTCTGCATGCTTCTAGCTCCTGGCTAGTAGTCTCATCTCACAGAGCTTTAGGGTCTGACCTTCTAGAGCTTAAATCAAAGTGTTTTGCTGCTTGTTCTGAAGGCAGGAGGAGACTAGTGCTGTTTCAAAGGGAAAGGATTTAATGCATGCTGATGGCATTTTTCTAAGTGACTGATTTCTAATTGGAGTCCTTAACTCTTGTAGGTGATTTAGACCTCATGGAATATTGCTTTTTCTTGAGCCTAGCATTACAGAAACTTCATAAACTGTTTGGCAAGTAGCTGTTCCCAGTTCAGGAAACTGGTGGCATTTATCTGTTGTGTTCTTAAGTTCAAGTGTCCACTTAACTGTGGGAAAGTGCTTTTGCAATTTAAAGGCAGAAGGTCAAAGTTAATAAAACAGAGTTGCAAACAATGCATATTGTTGTGATAGAAACCAAAACTGATAGGAAGTAGCTTTTCAAGCAGAGGTTTATTGCAGCTCTCCTTGAAAGAAAAGGTAATGTTATATCTTGTTCTAGTTGTTTTTCCCTCCTTTCCCTTCATTATTATCTGTTTCTCAAAATACCAGCAAGTACATGATCTTCTCTGGGCTGTTTGCTACAGTATTTGTGCTCCAGGACTCATCATTCTTTCAACCTTGAGTTAGAGGCTATATAAATTAACAGTATAAACCAGTCTCATATTGTGATAAAAGAGCATGAGGGTGAGCAAATAAATGTCTCTCGAGCAGAGTACTGAAAAGAACAAAACTATGTGCAGCTCTTCCTGGAGACAGAAGAGAGACCTGCAGGAGGAGAAAAGGGACCTGAGAGAGAGTGTATTTGGGAGGGAAGGCTGGATGAATTATCATCATGAATGGATCCACCAAATAACTGGTCGTTATAAAATGTTACATTTCCTGCCTAAGTATAAATTCTCTGAACAGTTTATTAAACCAGTGCTCTTAGTTATGGGAATATTTTTTTCTCTTGACGTTTATGCAGAGAGCAAGAACCACAGCTAGGCACTGCTTTGGTTCTCTGAGTTGGGTTTAATCAGAAATAACATGACGGTTAGGCCTTCATCTGGCAAATTTCATCTTTAAGTGATTTAGTTATGACTTGGTCCATAGGACTACTATATACTGGTGACAAGACCAGAGGACACATGCACACGAATCTGGAACAACTCCTGGAGGCCCCGTTCATAATGGAGCTGGATGAGAAACTTGGGGATGACATGCTTTTGTGAGCAGTCAGTTTGTCTTTGAATGGTAAGGAAATTATGCTGCTATACACAAAGTACAGCAGGCTTTTAAATCTCAAATTAGGAACCTAGTGTTTAAGTAAAAATACAGTCTACAAACTGCCTAACACATCTGGAGAACTAACCTGTCCAATGGACACAGAGTTATACCAGTGCTGCCAGAAATGTGTGTCTGTATTTCAGTTTGGCAAGGCCTTATCAGTCTGTTTCAAATTCCACTGTAGTTGAGAGCTTAGAGTTAAAAGCCAAGTTACCCTCTCTTCTCTGACATTTCAGCCTGAGTTAACTGACTTGAATGGGCCAAGCTCACATTAAGAACAGACTTAATTGCAGTGCTCTGAGCAAGGTTAGTTTGCGTCAGCATGCATAAGTATAAAAGCTTTTTTTTTAAAAAAAACTTTATATAATACAGGTTTCCTGGATTTCTTTTGCCAATTTCTGTAGTTCCATTGTCATAAAAAAACCAAAAACATCCCTTGGTTTGTATTCAGGTAAACAATGGAAGATTTGCTTCATTTTCACAGGAGAATGGTTGAACTATTTGAAGGTGCTGCCAAATGCATACAGCAAACACAATGGAAAAGAAGACTCCTTTTCCTATCTACGCCCTATTTCTTTAATCATGGGATAAAATCATTTAAAATAATTTAAACAATGATATTTTAATTCTTATGTTCTTGTAAAAGGAAGCAAACTCTCCAGGATTAGTTGAAGTAGTAGCTAAATTACTATTTTCACCATCTGGAAAATGAAGTGAAAATGGTAATACCAGGGCCTTTCTTTCCCCTGTGTATGCAAGTGCAGACAAACTGATACATACAGACAAACTGGTACCCATATGCTCTGAAATAATAGGTTTTGAGAGTGATTCCAGTTCATCTCTAGTTACAGTGACTGTCAGGGAAATTCTGCTCAGAGCAATATGTTTTCTGGCAGAGAGGCTGTTGCACAATGTGCAGTATTTCCGAGGAAACCAAGGCGTTTGTCTGACAGCTCCAAGGAAGAAGTGATCAGCGGCAATCTGCCGTCCCAACCAAGATGCTGTTTGAACGTGTCGGGAACCGTGTAATAGTGGCAGCCGAGTAGCTGCAAAGCCGGGCGGTTACCCTGCTTGTGCTTTCTGTACCACCTCCTTAGTGTTGCAGGCCGTGGCCTGCGCGCGGGCGCAGGAGATGGTATTCCTGCATTTGCAGTGTCAATACACTGCGGAGGAGGAGGATGCAGAAAAAATAACTTCAGAAGGCATTTAGGAATAGTATTGAGCCATTTGGCTCGTAGACTCCTGTAGCTGAGCAGTATTTGGTTTGATTTCTATTCATTACGAATACACGAGGCGTATTTCATTGCGAGTACGTGAGACTTTTCACCGTGAGTACATCTGCATCCCAAAATGAAATGGAACCAATTAGAAATCAAAATATATCTTGCTGCACTGGTTCTCTAGCTGTTTTTGGAAGGTTATTAAAAAATACAAACCCTGCAAAAACAAACCATCTGCAGAAGCAGTGAATAGGCTTTCATCGTTTGTCTACAAGGGGGAAAACCAGCTTTTTTTTTTCTTTTTCTTTTTTCTTTTTCTTTTTTCCAGGCTTGGTTTTGAGGCTTGTTCTGAAGCTGCAATAAAGTGCTTTCCTTCCCATCCAAGCCTGCACACTGGAGGATTGCTTTTACCTGACATTGGAAGCCTCTGGTCATGTAGCAGTGTATGTTGCTTGAATTCCCTGGCAGACAATTTGGCCTTAGCTGTGCTGATAATTTTATTTTTGTATAATATATTATCATATATTTATCATCTCCTTCTTATGACCAAGTGCCTTGCTGTGATCAGAGCGAACATTCATGCTTTACACCAGTGACTATTCCATCCCCGTCCCGCTGACCTAAGAAAAATCCTTTTTCTTTTGAAATTTCTGTGGTTCAGCAGTGTCAATATTTTGGATGTGTGAGGTGCCTTAGCATCAATGGAAAATGAACTTGCTGGACTGATTTAAATCTAAAACCACAATATCCTGGAATCTGTTTCACGAAACCACCTATTTGAAGAGCTATTCATGAAAGAAAATTAACGGGGAAGATTGATGGAAGAAAACAGAAGAAATTGTCCCTCTTTTCCCTCCTTGTGAGGGATCCTAAGCGACTGACTGCTAGAAACTGCCACATCAAACGCTGCTGCTTTATTTTATTGTTTCCCGTGTGTGTGCATGTGTGCACATGTGCAATTTGTTCAGATATTGAACAGTGCCCTTGCATCCTGGCGAGGAGGGGAGTGTGTGCTGGGAAAATAAATAGGAAAACTGGAAGGGAAATAAAGGAAAATAAAGGAAACTGGAAGGGACATAAGGCAAACGGAGAAAAGTCGTCAGGAGGGGGGAGGCAACCGAGAGAATGTCAGACTAGGTGTCAAAAAGCAGTAGTAGTGAAAAGAGAATAAATTGAACACCAAGAAGATGATTTTAAGGGGTCAGTATTTTTATTACTAGGCCTAAAATGTGCAAACAAGTTGCTGAGAATATGGGACAGGGACTGGGGCTCTGCTCATTCAGAGGGTGATGGGGGAAGCGGTTAATGCGCGAGAGGCAAATGCTGGTGCGGGATGCTTGGCAACTCTCTAACGTTTCTGGGAGAGACAAAATCCGCGAAGCCTGGTGGAAATACTCAGGAGATGGGAGAAAGACGGCTCTGCAATTACACGCTGTAATGCTGAGGTGAGCGTGCAAATAGGCCTGCCAGGAAAACCCGGCCTAGGAGCTCGGCGCCTTTGCAGGACCAAGCGCCCTGGCATCAAGCTGCAGCCGATACAATAGCTGTCAGCGATGAAGCGATTCTCTTCATCCCCCTTCCCTCCTCCTTGTTCCAGTTTTTGAGCACCAAGCCAAACTCTTACCTTATTTTTCTCAATTCCGTGACGACAACGATATTGTAGCAAAGAGCAGACTTTGGCCCTGGTATTTAACTCGTGGCATTGATCTAACCTTGGTGGCACAGAGCAGCACCAGTCTTGCGCTCTCGCCGAGGAAGGCAAGCGGTGTTTGTACCTCTGCCTCGCGCTGAGAGCTCGGGACCTTTTAATCGTCAGCAGGACTCTGCGGGAGCCCGGTGGTAGAGGCTGCCTGGGGAACACACTGAATTACGGCATCCCTTCTTGCTAGGGGCATGTTTTGCTCCTGGTCCTCTCTCCCAGTGCCAGACTGGTGCTGGCTGCTGGAGGTGACTGGTACAGCTCCAGGCCTCCTCTGACCGAAACCCTGTAGCTGGGATCCTCAGGCTCAAAGGAGAATTTGCAGCAAATCTGCACTTAGAGCTAAATTCTCCCAGATTCACAAATGAAATACATAAAGTACCAAGAATAGTTTAAGTAGGATTTCAAGTGATTTTGGTTTTGATGCGTGAAATACGCTACCCTCTCATAAGTAATAATTTCTGCTGTAGTTTCCTTTAGAGCTTTCTTTTTGTTTTTGCTAACTGTGGCACTAGTGATACAGGTGAGAAAATTGCTGACCTGAGCTGATTTTGCTAGCACAGAGAGCTGGGGTTTGAAAGGTAGCGGAGTGGGGATGGATAGGGCGCTCTCAGAAGGAATAAGGAATCCATTGCAGAGAAAGAATGCTGCAGAAAGTGGGATTTCTTTTAGATTTTAATATTGTTACACGAGCCTTTTGCGTAGGGAGGATTGCCATTGCTTTACAAACAGTCGTGCAATGTTACGTTGCAAAAGCGTCGGTGTTGCCCTTTGCACTGGTAGCGTGCTGAGCAGCCGGGAGGTGTTGATCAGGGCTGCGTTTTGCAAGTCTTCCTTCCTCTTGAGTTTTCAACTTTTTGTGTAAATTTTTAAACGCTTGCTTTGTTTTGGTGGAACAGTATTTGCTGATGTTCAGAGTTCTCAATGGCGTCTGAAATCGGTTAGACCATACTGCTGTGCATCTTTATATAGTCATGATAGTTTACACAATGTTCTGCGCAGGTGCATACAGGTAACTGTAGTCAATCCGTAGTTTAAATACTGATAATTTCTGAAGTGTTCCCTGTGTGATAATTGTAGATCATGGATGGAAGGTGTCATAAACTGTATTACCCTAAGGCATAAAAATCAAATGTTTTAGTCCTTTATAAGTGCTGTTCTTCTAGATTGTGGTTGCACAAATCACTTAAAAAATATCCACCACCTATGCAGCCCTAATTTACAAACATAAACAAATGAAGCCTTTGCTGTGCCGTGCCAGGAGAAACACAAGGACAAAAGGTTGCATGAAAAGAAGGCACTAACTACTAATAACACAGAAGTAGGTAGTGTAGCCCATCAGCTGGTTATGGCTAGCATCTGAAATAAGCCAGAGCGCTCGTATTTTGGCAGCATGAGTCCTGTGTGCTTCTCGGATGAGTCTCCTGGGCCAGACTTTTAAAAAAGTATTTACATGCCTAGAGATTTAGATAAGCACTTGCTGGGGTTTTCAAAAGCATCTAGGTTCCTAAAACCTCCTGATTTCTTTAATGTGTGAAACAGCTGCTGATTAACTCCATTCTTTTGAAGCAAAAGCGTAGTCAGTTTGCTGGCTTTCCAAAAATACCTACTCTTCAAATAGCTGCATCTTCTGTTGTTACTGGTGTTTGCTACTCAGCTATAGTATTGCAGGTAAGGCTTAGACGCTGGATTGATAATCCTGCAAACAGAGGTCTTCAGTTTATCCACAGACCATTTGTACCAACGCAGAAACTTTCCCTCTGTGCCCTGCCTGCAGCTCTCAGCTCCGCTTTGCAGGACCAGAGCATGAACGTGCCTCGGGTTCGCCACCAGCAAAATCCCTAGGGTCTTTTTTGGGACTTCTGATCGGGAATGGGCAATTGAGTTTGCTTCTGCTGAACTTGCTGTTTCAGATGCCACCTAGAAGAGTTCATCCCTCAATCGTGTAACTCGGGTCTTGCCTGTAGGACATAACCCAATAGTCCATCCCAGTCTGCTGAGTTGCTGCATTATTTCACATTACTGTTTTGCTTGCGTCTTTCTGTCCTATCGTTTTTTGTTTTATTCTTATTTTCCCTTGCTTGCTTATTTTTATAAGGTAAAGGGGAAATTATTCTTTGCTATTTCTGAGTTTCTGCTAGCCAAATGTTTGCACATTTGGGCCGAACACTGATTCTTTGTGGGAATTTTCTTCTTTTGTAAGGGCGCGGTTATTTAGGAACTAGAATAATCTGTGATTGCATAGATCAGCAGGAAAATAACATCATTTTTCAGATTTTAGAAGAGTATTATCACACACAATTTGAAAATCCAAAAGGCAGAGGAAACAGCTGGTCAGATTAGTTTGACCATGGAAAACAAGCAGAAATAATTTTCCATCCACTTTTCTAACAGACGGTATACGATAAAAATATCTCTTTTGCACAAATTGCACGTGCATATGCTTTAATCTTGTTCTCTAACAAAATCTGAAATTCTTGTAATAAAATTTAGTCACAGTATTGTAGCTGACAGCCCACAACTTGTATCCCGTAAATGTAATTTTCACTCCCTTTGCCTGTTCAGAAATGCATGTGGAATACTGCATGTGAAGCAGCATTCTTCGTGGCAAAGAATGGCCAGTTGGGACTCCGGCATCCTAACGTCAGAGCTGCCACTTCTTACTGTGTGACCAAAGACAAGTGAATTTAACCCAAATTAAATCAAATATTTAGGCTTCCAGCTTCCCCCCTAAGTTACTGGCGTATTAGGAGCCTGAATGTGTCACTGAATCTGTACTGGTTGGTCCCTCAGTTTTCCTGTAGCATCAAAGCCCATAGCGATGGTTAATGAGCAGCTCCTAGTAGCTCCTGCTTGGAATAGGAAGTCTGGAATTCAGGACGATAAACAAGCAGTATCAGCAATACAAGTAGCCTGGTTTTTCTTTTAATGAGAAACTTGAGGCTCTTGGAATGCCACAGAAAGAGCCAACTGTTGATTACATCATAGCGAAGATAAAATATTGTGAAATATGTTAAGAATTCAAACCCGAGGCATCTGAAAGAGCGCACTTTCTTAGGAGGAAAGACAGCACCATTCTCAATGTACAGGCTTCTTTATAGAGGTCTGGATTACACAAGCTGTATTTACACTCACTTTGGCTGGAGTTTTTTAATAAAGTTGATTTAAAAGGCTGACTGATTGAGTACTGGCTGGATCAGCTGGGTACAGGATTTGGGTGTCAACCAAGTAGCAGCAAGTGTTCAGCATTGCTCTCCCTTGTTAGAATTTGGGTTCTGGCACAGGCTTTTTGGGTCTAGTTTCCTGCAGAACAACTTTAAGGGGTATCAGAGCCATAATGTAATGTTTGATGTTTTCATTATTGAAAAAAAAATAAATAAAACCCTCCCAAAATTTGGCAAAAAATGCATATGAGAAACATATTAGAAAGACTACAGGAATAATGTGGGCTAAGTTCTAGGTATAGTCGCCCAAGAAAACAGAACTCAGGATTGATTTATTTCACAGATATAGCAAGTAACACACTGAATCATAAATATTTTATTAAAAGTTATTGTTGATGTTCACGTACTGCAGGACCATGGCTGGCACAGTGTTCTGTTGTCCTGTTTTTACAGCTGTTTTCATTGTTTAACGCCAGTCACGTCCAGTTACCTGATCAGCTGAAGATCTGATCTTAGAGCAAAAGGGATTACTCCAGTGTTTGCTGCTTACTTTACTGATTTTGAATTTCTAAAGCACCTACATAAACTCTTCCAGATTTGTCCAGACCTCTTTTGTACTTTTGTCTCTCTCTCTCTCTCTCTCTTTTTTTTTTTTTTGAAGGAACAGAAATCCAGAAATGTTTCATGCACCTCAGAGTTATGCCAGCAGAAAGAATTGCAAGGATGGTAGGCACATTTAGAAGTGGTCAAACATCCACATCATATGCATTATACTGGCTGATCTTCATGTAAGGCACTCATAAGCTTTGTCAAAACAGCGTGCCCTTCTCCTTTGAAATATTACCTTTGTAATAATATTCCTGTGTGGCAGAAATCTTTTGTTTTGACCATAGAAAATATTATAGGTTGTTCAACTAATTGCACTGTAACATTTTTTCTTCCCCCGCTTTTTTTTGCATTGTGGAAGTCCTTCCTGAAGAAAAGGCGGCACTCGTAAAATCCCTAACCTCATCTATCGCACGTTCTCGAGTTCTCTGCCTTCCCCTTCTTGTTTGATGCAGCTTCCAGAGCAAAGGCTGTTAGATTGATTAAACACCTTTTTGCATATGCCTAGATGTCCTCACCAGTCCTTATTCACACAGATTGACTTAAATTAGGAGATGTCACCCTTAAAGTGGGTAGCACAGAAGAACTCTACATAGAAGAACCAAAGAGAGAGTTGAGAGAAGTTGAGAGAAGAACCACAGAGAACCAGTGAGAGTTCTTGTCTGTATCGTTATGAACCTGTAATGCCGCTTGGTTGAAAGCAGAACTTCCCGTTGGTCAGTTAGTGAGGTTTTTGCTGAAGGATGGATGTCTTGGATTATCCCTGAAGTGTGTCTAGTTTGCTTAAACTCCTACTTCGGCTAGGACTTCTGCCACTGCTCAAACGTTCCCCTATGTACCCGTGCTTGTGAGGGTTTCCTCGATCCCAGCATACACGGCTTGCACAATTTGAGCTTCCTTTCTAAATAAAACTAAGCTGCCGCTTCTGAGTCTTTGCCAGAGCGATGCCGTTGCAGCTCGACAGCTGTGGCGGTTCATTGAGTCAGCGTGGTGGCTGCAGACGTCCTGCTCCGCGGTGCAAATGGGCATTTTTTTCTACATGAGCATATGGGGCTTTCGCTGGGCTGGGTCCGTTCTTGCCGCTGCTGGCAGCTGTAGTGTTGACTCTTGCGGTCTCAGCCCATTGCCTGGCCAGACTTCTTAGCACTTTGCATCACCTGCAGCTGTGAAAGATTTGCTCCCTGTGAGCATGTAGGTTTAATAGTAATGCATTATGCAGATCTGGATGCAACCCGTTAACAGTAAAATGCTTGAGGTTGATTTAATGTCATATCAGTAGCTCACAGAATATCACTCTGCAAGAAACACACATATGGGGGACACCCTCAGATCCGTGTCCCAGGTGAGTCATGTTGCAAACGTTTCTCTCCTATTTCTCTTTATCTGGCTCATCCTTTTATACCCCAGTTCATCTGTCTTCCTAAAAATAATCTACTGTGATCTCATAGCTCTTATTCTAACCCATTCGTATGAGAGGTTACAGATAATGAAGTTATGGTTTCATAAATATTAGTGGGGCTAAGAGTGTTCCTCATGAATGTAAACACTCTGGCAGTGCTTCTGTGCATGTGTTTAACTTTGTGTGTGATTCAGAGGTTTCTTGGTGCAAAAAGTATGTTTTGCTTCTTGGGAAGCAGCCCCTTGAGATTGCTGGTGTCCTTTTAGATGGCCTCTTTTTTCGAGGGAATGGAATTTCCCACAAAAAAATCTGTGCTCTGAAAGTGTAACAGGGCTCAGTCGCTATTTTGTACGTAAGTTGTATGATTTTTTTTTAATTAGAGAATATTTTAGGACCATTTAAATAGCATTTTAATCAATTTATCATACATCCTCAAAAGTAACACAGTTCTTTACATATTTAATATCCTTCATGCTTTAAAAAACCGAGCCCTTTGCTGGTACTTTGACTTTGTTGGCTGCTGGGACAGGGTTTGCAGTTGGATCCCTCCCAGGCCCTGGAGGAGGGTTAGACCTGTGGTGTGCCCTTACGGTGCTCAGACACGGCATGAGCTTGGTCATGAGCTCTGTCTTTGAAATGTGGGCCATAACGTATTTCATAAGTAATACTTCAACCCTAAACAGCGGGGAATCTAGATCTTTGGTAAAATGTAAGGACGTGGGTTCCCGTGGCCATGGATTTTGTACTTCTGGAGTTGAGCTGCTTGTGATGGTAATAAAGTACATGGGGAGCATCCCGTTGTCTGTAGCAGTTTTTTTCCGTCTCTCTGCATCCATACAGAAATGTATTCTGCCATAAATAGTGCAGGAATGCTGTTTTAATCGTTGTATCCACAAAATGATTATAATTTTTAATCACGTTAAAGTATGTCTTGTATAACTTCTAAAACATTATTATGTTACATTTTTATAATTGTATAGAAACTGTTATTGAAAGAGAAAGCTTCACGCCCTTAAAAATCTACATACAAGCATTGCTGAATTCAGAGTGGTATTTTATACCGCTCATGTAGCCCTGAGAACAATAACAAGCGTTTGATTTTCAGCGTGCAGCTTCTTGCACTCCATAATTTTAATTCAATAGCAGTAGGACCCGATTCCGTTGTTTGATTAATTTTTTTGAAAAGCAGTTCTCTCTGGTACTCAGAAATCTCTTTGACTATTCCCCTAAGTGCTTTGGAGAAATCAGTGCTACTGCTAGCTGAGAGTCTAGCGGTAGAATAAGCTATGCCAAATTCCCTGTAAAGGTGGTGGCCTTTGGAGGTTTCATGCTGCGAGGTGCTGAGTGCGCTGGCCTTGATCCAGCAAAACACTTAAGCACCTACTTAAGTACAAACTTAAATGCATTGCTGGAGGCAAGCCAGAGTATTTCATATTTGGGAGACTAAAACGTGTATTCACTTTACAGTGGACCCTTTATTTATTTTGTGGGTCTGAAAAAATCTTTTCTCTTTCAAGTAAATCAGAGCAAGAATATTCTTGTTTTCTTTGAAAACACAACATACTGAGGCAACCAAAGAGTTTTTGCCATCATTTAGTGCTTAACCTCTAAAATCAGAGGTTGCTGGATTTTCTCCAAAGCATTAGGCTAATGGGAGCTCTGTCAATATAATTAAAAGAACAGCCTCAAGTGCTGGCACGTTTTTTTAATTTGACTTTTTTTCTCATTGTTCGTATTTCATGAGAGCCTGAAAAAATCTTTCTGTAGGCATATGTTACCCACTTTGATTTGCAGTGGATTCTCTGTTTTTCACGCCTGCGGGCTTGCCTTGGGAGGGTTGGTAGCAGGAGGAGAGGCCTGGAGAGGCTGCGGTCGCCCGGGCTGGTTTCAGCACCCTCTGCAGCTCTTCCAGGAGCAAAGTGCCACGTTTCTTCCGTCTCCGTTTAGGTCCGTATTTGAAAACGTGCATCTGAGCGCGGCTCCTCTGTGTGGGGCACCTTTTTTTCTGTCTGAGCACCCGAACTCTGGAAGTCGGCAGGTCTCTGGAAGTGGGCCGCGGGTGCCCGTAAGCTGCCCGTCAGCTTTGGGCGCTCGCCCCGTCAGTGAAGCCCCTGATGCTCTTCCATCACCGCGGGAACGGTTGTGCGGGTGGTGCTACCTCCGTCTGCTCCTGCAGGTTACTAATGATGGGCCAAGGTAAAATATGTACTTAAGTCAGCTGTACTGTAGGTTCAAGCTCTTGGTAGTCTGCACTACACGGACTAGTAGCGGCTTGCTTTTTTGAGCGTGTCCGTTAGCAATCTCTACAAAACCCAGCAAGCGGGAGGGAGGAGAAGCAAGCGGAGTGCACGGCCTTGTAGTGCAACTGGGAAGCGCAAAGCAGGGAATTACGGATATTTGAAGTTAAACTACTTTTGATCTAGAAGACAGGCTGGCGTCTCAGTTCCCTAATCTGAATAAGCCTTCGGGGAGGGGGCAGGAAGGTCTCTCCCCCCTCAGGAGGTTGAACACTGCAATTTTTCTTTAGCCGGAAGATGTCTTGCCAGCTGTGTTATTCTTCCCCGTGTTTGTGATAGCCTTTAATAAGATTCTTCGCAAAGCCATTTGTATTGTGAAGTTGCATTAAATCCTCTATGTATAATAACTTAACACCAAACAAATAATTACATGACTGCAGGGCAATAACTGAGCGTTTTAATGATTTGTTAAGAAAAGCATAACTATTATGCATTAACCGTCCTGGAATGTAGTGTTTTGTACCAAGTACTGGATTTAAAGGTATATCTTAATATATTTGTGCAGTTGGACCGGTAATACTATGTTTCTGTGGGAAACGTAGCCATCTCGTTATACTATTTCCTGGCTTTCTGCATGTTAAGTTTGGGAGGAATCTCGTAGTTTTCCCCATTGATTGCCTGTTTCATTTCTAGGGGGAGGAAGAGAAATTAACAGTGTTTCCATAGCTTTGGCTTTTTTTGTTAAAAGATTTTTCCTGAAATGTAAGTTTTGCCTCATGGGTTTGACAGCGTGCATGTTTATGACAAATATAGGAATTTTCCATTCCATTAATACTTCAACAGATATTTCCTGCAGGGTAAAATAAATGCAGTTACTTGGTGAAGAGCCATTAAAAGCCATCAAGTCTTTACTAGAATATAATATCTTTCAGTCATTAAATAATATTTGATGATTTCTTGGTGAGTTATGTACAGGAGAGTTTTGCGGGCTAATTAAGGGCTTTTTCAGCTCTTGTGGAAACAAGTGAAGCTGAAGAGCTGCAAAGTGCGATGGGTGAATCCCAGTTTGGGGCTGTTGCAAAAGAAAGGCAAAACAAGTGAAAAAGAAGGCCAGAACATGTATGCAGGTATTGGCTGGCAAGCCTCATATTGACTTGTATTATAGAATACCCAGTGGATATATAAAAAATAGGGTAATTGTTTTGAGAGTTTTATCAGCTCTCTGTTGATCTGGGATATTCTTGGCAGTTTCTAGTGCTCAGTAACCTTCCTTAATGAAATATGAAAGTATTGTACTTGAAATCGAGTGAGTATGATATACAAAGCGTGGGTGTTGGACAGTATTTTTCTGAAGCTCATTTTTACAATCCATATGAGAATGGAGAAGCGTACCGTTCCTGTGCAAGCATGAGTATAAATCTTTACATAATTTGAATAAAATATTGAAAAACTAGATGGAAGCCTGAGGCCTTTTTAGTGCAGATTTTTGGTGAGCTGTAGATTTTAGTTTAAACTGCAGACAGTTCATGTTCTGTGTTCTTGCTTCACTGCAACAGCACAAATCAAAAGAAAATTGCGTTATCTCAAAAAAGTAAGAATAACAGAACTAGTCCAAGAACAAAATCGGAATATTATGTTTATGGAAAAAAAGATTTATCCTGAGAAGTTCTGGGGATATAAACTCCTTAGAAGATGAGTATTTGCAGTCTTTTATGAGGTTGTACAACAAAATTGCGGTTTGCATTTTCAGCAGTAATTGGATGTACAGAGCTTAATTAGAAATCACAGTGTTTTGAGGGGTTTCTTTCAAAACCTGTTTGTTTTTTCTCAGGTTTGTCTTCCAAGAAAATTCCACAATAAGCCCATCGGAGACTTGTAGATTATGTCTAATGCAACATCCTATTTAATTTTGCAGTATGAGAGAGATTGGCAGGATCTAGCAAGCAGTTGCAGCCGAGGCGCGTTGGCGTAGCCACTGCGGTAGTTCTGCGTGCACCAGGTCCTCCCTTCCACCGTGACAGCACGCGGGTCTTACAGGGGGCTGCGACGTGGCAGTTTGCTGTAGCGTTTAACTGTGGAGGAGAGGTAACAACACAGTGGGCATTTTGGAAAGGTTTTCGTGTTCCGGTTTAGGGGCATTGTTTTTTTCCCCAACCTCACTAGCTCTAGTAAGTCCAGTGGGATGGAGGGAGTTACACAGACATCTGAGAGGAAGAAATATTGCTCATTTGGCAGGTGTGGAGCTATTCTCTGGGTGTAAGTTGGTCCAGAAGAGCCCTAGTTAGCCCCACTAGAAAGATGGCTGTTGGATGGCCTTAGTTTAAGCCCTGGCGATGGAGCAGGAAGGCGGTGGTGGCCTCCATCTTGTGAAAAAGTAGTTTTCAGAGGCCTCAAATTCTGGCTCTTGCTTAGTGAGAGGGGCTGATTCCCTGGCACCTGGGTTCCTAATTTGGAGATGAAGGTCAGGATTTTTCCCATACAAATCATGCCAGGCTCTCACAGTATACATGTTCTCAAATGGTGGTAGTAATGCCTTTGATTAGCTGACTCGTAAAAACTGATAGATACTGTCTCATAATTACACAGCCCCGCCATTGAGCGTGCTTCTATTTAAGTTCAAAGTATTTTGCAGCTTGATAAAATGCATGTAAATGATGCTCATCAAATAGAGAACTGAAACCCAGCAGCTGTCTCCTTTGTGCATCCATTTTCAATAATTAATTGGGTATCCTTTGACTTTTAATTGGGAGAGTGGTAGTGCTAGCTTTACAACTCCTAAATTCAGTACGATCAGAACAAAAGCTGTTATGTTCCTTAATGTGAGAATAGTGAAATGGGTCCTGATTATACCCACATGAAATAAACTATTGTGGTAAAATTTAAGGATAGTCGTTAGAATTTTATACCAATTTTTACTGTCAGGAGCTCAGAACAGCTTATAGACTGTAGGGACTCTTTCTTTACCCTATCTCTCTGCTTATTCCCTGCTTTTGGAAGGAAACTAGAGCTCAGAGTAGTTATCGCTGAGAAGGAGTGTGGTCAGGCTAGAAACTGCTAAATCATTAACGTTTGCATAGAACTGGGAAAGCGTGTGGACATTTTCTTTCTTTCTTTATTTTTCCGGTCAGTCCTTTTGCTCCTGTATTCAGTTGTGCATTATTTAGGTCATTTCACAGGTCTGGGTGCGACTGTGGCTGCAGATGCTGTTGGCCCCGTGCAGCTGCGCTCCCAGGTTGCCGCAGAGTCGGAATCGGAGTTGGGCAGGTCGGACGGGCTCCCCGGGGTCGTCTAGCCCAACCTCCCACTTGAAGCAGATCCCATTAGAGAAGGTTGCTCAAAGCCTTGTCCAGATGAGTTTTGAGCATCTCCAAGGATTGGGGCTCCACAGCCTCTCTAGGCAACCTGTTCCACCCCCGCAGTCCTGGCGAGAGCAGCAGCAACGCAGCGAGCCCCAGTGTCAGGCTGCTAATCCAGCGAGGTCCGAGTGACCATGTACAGCCATCGGCAAGCCAGAGGGAGCTAAGGGTGCTGGCGGATACACAGGGGATGCCCTAGGGCAGTTATTGAAAACGTATCACCTGTCAACGTATCTGATGAGGAATTGCACTTTTCGGACTTTCTTTGTCAGCCTTCCTGAGAGTCTGGAGTTTTTGTCTCTGACGTTATCGTTAGTATGTGATCATCCTAGCTGTCCACCGTGCTGCTTGTTATAACGTCCTGCTCTATTCCCTCCGAGTGTGGGACATTTCATTATTTTATTCACTTGATTCAGTAATTCATTATTAATTACGCCTTCACCGTCCAGCAGTCGTGTTGCCTCATTGCATTTATCCTTTGCCAACGCCTAAATGGGTTTCTGTAACGAGACACCTGTGGGCTGCTGCTGGAGGTGGGTTTGACAGCTTCGGCGTGAGAAGGACGCTGCCCCGCTGCACTCGTCTTCGGAAAGGGGTCACCATGGGGTGGCTTCGGGAGACCCCGGACCTGTCCGGTGCCTGCTGGAGAAGGACCCCAGCAGAGCAGGCGTAAAGCCTGCGAGTCCAACTGGAACACCAGTATTTGCCTCCCTGAGCTGGCGCCTGCCGTGCGCCGCCGTGCCCGTGGTCCCTGTGCTGGAAACCTGCGTTCCCGGCAGTGCCGTGAGGGTACCAACTGTTTAAGCACAAAAAAATGTCTTGTTTACCTGTGGCATTTTTGTAAATTCCTGTCGGGTGTTTTCCTCTCTCTTGAAACGTGTTTCCCTTCCAGGAGCAGGGTTACTCTTCTCTCACGTAGCCGCCTCAAATGGTTGCGGCTTATTGTCTAATTTGGAAGAAATTCCTGTGACTCTCGGATGATTCTCTGATAAAATAGTGATGCTTTTTTTTTTTTTTTCTGTTGTCTTTTCACAGTTGTTCAGCGAAAAAATAAGTGGGGCAGAAGGAACGAAATTAGATGAAGAATTTCAAGAGATGGAAAGGGTAAGGAAAGCAACGTTGTTTTTTCCATGTTCAGCTATTGCAGAATCGGAAATCTCTCACGTGCTCCATGTGGTAGGTTGCATGGAAAAGCCACAGAGGCCGTTTGAGCCGAGGGAGCCGGTTCCCGCGATAGCGCCCAGCAGCCAGGGAGAGAGGGGCTCCCCCAAGGATGGGGCAGAGCCCTGGGCGAGCCGTCCCGTCTTCCTCCGCCGTCTGCGCTGGGCTAGAGCGGGAGATCTTCGGTGTTTAGCCATTCACTGTAAATGCACCCCTTCCCGTCTGATGTTTTTCCTGATAAATTTGAACTACTGGGGTCAAATTTTCTCTTACTACAGAATTACATTTGTTAGTTTAAATCGATGCTCAGAAATAAACGTGATTTGGTGTGGAAACGGAGGTGTTTGATAACCACTTATTAGCACTGCCTTTTATGAGTTAAAGTGTACTCCCAGATTCTGCTTTTTCAGCTTTTATGTGCTATTTCATTGCCCCTGCCTTTCCTAGGTATTTTTAATGTACATAGTAGACCTAGGTCACAGCTTTTATTGTTGGCAGATTAAGGAAAAAAGTCTTGCGTGAGTTGCTTTTTTCCAACACACGCTTTTCTGAATTTATGGTCTAAACAGGCTTCTAGGTTTCAGTTTCTTTGGCTTCAGAATAATTATTTGCTGCTCTGTATTATGAGAGGAAAAATAATATGCAGGCCCTAAGGGAGGAAGGAGAAGCAACACAGAAATGTGATTTTTATAGCATGTAAGATGCAATTAAATGGGAAGACAGTGCAAACTACTACATTAAATGGCACTGACCCCAGGACTGTGAGCTAGGATATTTTCAGCATTTTTCACTGGTGGAGAAAAGCAGTCATAGTGACAACTGTTGGGCTGGCAGGAAAGTTGTAGTCTGGGATGCATAAGCAGTATTCATGACTAATGGGTTTGAAGGGTAAGGAGATCCCTACATTTTGATACAAACTTTTTACCCTTCCCGGTACTACCTGCTGATTAATATATTTTTTGGCATATGGCGCAATTGTGGCATAGCTTTTTATTCTAAGCTGTCATATTTGATTTATTTGAATTAAAATTTCATAGTCAACCAGAACAGTACATAATATCTAACCAGATGATAAGCTTTGTATTCATAGATTTTCTCTTTGCTAACTTTCTGTTACTTTTCTTTTTCAGAAAATTGATGTCACTAATAAAGCTGTAGCTGAGCTTCTGTCCAAATCGACAGAATATCTCCAGCCAAATCCAGGTAAGATAAGGATCAACTTATGTCAGGTTTTGCTGCACATTATCCTCTTACTTGGAAATTCATCCCAGGCGGATAAAAGCTAATTAGGTCATTAATCTGAGGCTTCTGGAAGCCGTAGAAGACTTTCCCTGTGTGTACACTGCACAACCGTAAAGCTTGTGTGCAGCAAATCTGACCTGCGTGCAGCGAGCTGGATGCGTCCAGGGTATCAGGCCTCCTGGGCATGTGTTGAGTGTGTGTGCGTGACATGTCCGGGATGGCCGGGACTTGCAGAACAGCACGTGTGTTCCCATTCGTGCTGGATTTCCTGGAGTGGGATATGGATCCCTGAAGTGAAGAGAACGCCAACATTTTCTTTAGCAGAAATATAAAAAAAGGCATTGAGTTTAACATGTACAGTGCTGCTAACAGTGCTGCTATCAGGGATACTGGTGGTTATCCAGTCACGGGGAAGAGGGCTCTTACTTGCCCACCACAGTTGTTGTCTTTGAGTGAGGTTTTTCTTCTTACGGGCTCTACCAGGTGTCAGTAACCTAGGAGTCCTGGACCTACTAGTAGAGGTCTTCAGATGTGGTTTTGAGGGAAAAAGGAAAGGGGACACATTTATGTTTGCAGTTGGTCACTGAGTTTATCTGCTGAGAGCTTGATTCACTGTCCAGGTCAGCTGTTGGAAGGACCTGCATTTTTTGAGAACTGCCTGACAGGATTTTGTGTGTAGCCATACGTCCCAGTGACTTCAGTGAGAGAGGCTGGGGATGCCTTATGAGGTGCACCTCCCTGGAAGAGGGTCTGGCGGGTTCTGCCTGTGTAAGGATGGTAGGAGCTAGTGCTTTACCAAGGCCCGGCGGGTTGCTCAGGATGCAGCCAGTGACCATTGTCGACGCTCCTCAGGAATGCCCTCTGCAGAACTTCTGACGGAAGAGTTTGCAAGCAGGAATACTCAAGGGAATGTGAGTTTTGGTAAATACCAGCAGAAGGTGACAAGCAGTCCCGCTGTAAATCTGCCTGGAGAAATGATGCTCATTCAGCTGGGAATGAAGACAGTACCATATGACCCTTATTGTCTAATGGAGTCATCTCTCAACCTTAGATTATGAAGTACTGATACTAAAAGGCTTATAATTCTACAGGCCAACAGTTGCTTAGTGACATTACTTGTTAAATGATTTATTGATTTAAATGTATTAGTTTCATAAATGCTGTTATAACTTTGTCCTTTTTTCATGTACTTCGCAGCATACCGAGCCAAGTTGGGAATGCTGAACACTATGTCGAAGATCAGAGGACAGGTTAAAACCACAGGCTATCCCCAGACGGAGGGACTCCTGGGAGACTGCATGATACGGTATGGCAGAGAGCTTGGAGATGATTCTATGTTTGGTGAGTGTGTGTATCTCCTTTGTCAATATTTCAGTATAATGTTCTTTGCAGAATAAAATTACTCAGTGATGTAATGTATGTATATAGTTATTGCAGGGAAGAGGGAAACTTGAAGTACAGTAATTAGGGGGTCATTGACATAATAAAGAATACACAGTGCTTTATGTAAGCACCTGCTGCAGGGGGATTTGATAATACTGTTATTAATACTGCCTGACAATTCATATTATTAAGATACCCATTTTAGTTTCTAAGTTGCCAAACTTAGAAAATTTAAGGTGATCCTTAGATTCACTGTGGTTTTTTACCTTTCTAAAAAACCCCTGCTACTCTATTTGAGAAGTAAATTAAGGGGGGAAAAATTCCCTTGGAAAAAAGAATACAGTAACTTTTGGGTTTTTTTTCATGATCTAGTGCCTCTGTGCTTTGGAGCAGTGTTTTGTCATTTGTATGAAAATCCACTCCAGCTTGGTCATGCTACAAATCTTTGGTAAATTAAATCTTACCCATTTTCTCTCAAAATATACTGGAACTCCACAGCTGGAACGCGGACAGAGGCCTGCCTTGCTGAGCGTGCGCGGTGTGTAGGCTTGCCTGCCGTGAATTTGCAGCACCGTCACAACGTGACTCAGTGGGTGCTTTTTGATATGGCAGGGAATATGAGAGAACCAATGAGAAGAAACACAAGAGATGGAGAGTCCCTGGACTGGGGAAGGAGGGGGCTGGGGCTGGGGCTGGGGCTGTGTGCATAAGCCTGCTTCCACAACCGGCAGACTTTGTTATGCTGTTTAGCTAATATCTGCCATTTTGCATATAATGGCCATGCTGAAACGAGAACAGCTTTGCAGGCAGGCGTAGGGAGGTAGGACTCAAGAGCCCAACCAGGTGCTGCGCAGGGGAGGACGCTGCCTGATACCTGAGGACTTGCTTAGTCTCCTTGCGAAGAGTGAGGTGGCAGAACTCATCTGCAAGCTGAGTATATTCGTGTTTTGGCAAAAGCAACAGGATATTAAATAAAACTAGGCAAGGAGAAAGGACGTTTCAAATACCACGTTTGCCTGCTTATACTTACGTGCTTCATAAAATAAAATATACAGCTACGTCGATTAAATGGTTTTAAAAAAGCAACAACAATTTTGACCAAAAGGAGGTTTGAAAAAACACGTTGAACTCGAGGAAGCCATAAAGCATGATTTTGTGGTTAAAAAGTCAGTCACTTTTTTGTGTATTTAGTAATATAACTTAAAAACATACAAATTAACCACTTTGGTTTTCAGTTCTCAAAGTGGAAGAGGTAACTTATTATGTAACCTATGCAAATAAAGTAGAGAAAATAATATTTTTTTTCCTGAAAGGCATCAGAGAAAAAATAATATATACTTTGGAACAAAATTTTCCAGTTCTAGAGTCTGCAGGGGAGAAGCAAGTGCATAGTCTGTATTCTGCTTTCTCCCTTTTCAAGGCCCTATACCAGGTAAAAGGATACGTATTTGAAAGACCTGTATCATAAGAGGTATTTCCTGTTTTTACGTATGTTGACTTGTAAGTAGCATATTTTTTACCACAGGCGTTGCATTATTGGATGTTGGTGAAAGCATGAAGCAAATGGCAGAGGTGAAAGACTCGCTTGATATTAACGTCAAACAAAATTTCATTGATCCTCTACAGCTACTGCAAGACAAAGATTTAAAAGAGATTGGGGTAAGTTTTCTAGGGCAAAGCCTTTCTTATCAAAAATCAGAGTCAGTGAAGCTCTAGTTCCCTGGAACACTTTTTGAAAGCACAAGGTGTATTAGCTCACTGCATTTATGCTTGAGTCTCTAGCAAAGCAGCGGTGAATCTGCTTAAAAGCAATGTCTTGCTGTTTCTCACCATTGCTTAATTTATTCAATTTGCTTATATGATCATGTTCTGTACCAGAAGGATAGTAAAGAAAATGAATATTTTTATTTTACTGCTATTTATTTTAACTGACATTTTTATTAATTGTTGTGAACATGTGAGTGGGCTGTGATTTATTGCAACTGTTTATCATAATTTACCATCTTTGTCGCCCTAAATCTATCTATTATACCGGCTGAATACGACTTTTGAAAAGGCCATTCCGGGCAACCACCGAATGATCTGAAAAGTGCCATAAGGACAACTCTGGGGAAAAATATAGGATGCTGGAGAATGCATTTTTAACCTTTAGAGTTAGGTTTTTCAGTGTTTTTGTTTACAATATGACAGTTGAAAAGAAAGCCAGGCGCAGTCTCTGTCCGAGTCTGCTGATTCCAATAGAGTTGGGTAATAAGCAAGTTACAACCTTGATGAACTGCAGAAATGGAAGTTGTTTTATTTGCTTATATGTAAATGGATGTGGAAAGCATAGCAAAAAGGTATTAATGTCCTGATGTCTGTAGCTGTCTCCTATGATATGTGCCTGTTTTCAGTTGCAGTTCTTCTGAACTGATGAAAAGTAATTATTTGACTTTAGCTTTAATGGGCATTTTGCACTGTTGCTTTCAGTCCATTCTGTAAATCTGTCAGTCCCATGATTTCTGGCAACAAAAAACCCTTGTGTAGTTAGGTCAGAGAGGAATGTCAAGCTGACATCTAAAAAAGAAAGCAGGAATATTAGATCTGTGCGGGTGCTGCCTATGGAATGAGAGGAGAAAATGACTCTTTAAATTTTAGCTGTCATGTTGCAAATAATTCAGGGGTAAAACTGAATTACATGTAGAATATGATGAGGGGGGCATATTTAGATAGTCTAAATTAGAAAGAGTATCCAAAACGAGATGTTGCACATTTAGTGATGTCTGTGAGCTGGACGCCTAAGTTCAGCAAATCAAGGTAGCCAATTCTCCAAGTGTTAACAGATGGCTGCTTTCTTAAATTTTATACAGTTTTAAATTTCAGTTACTTACACAGTCCTAGATGTACCTGATGCTGCCTTAGATCAGAGAGATGAGCTGGATGATTTCTGAGATTCCTTCAAGCCTTGTATTTCTCTGATTCTACCTATCCCTGCAATTGCATCATCCATAACTGAAATCTACTTAGAAAACACAATGTACATGTTTGGGCCTGTCTTGGTTTGACCTCTTCCTAAGTGTTCTGTCTTATTTAGCATCATCTGAAGAAGCTAGAAGGTCGTCGTTTGGATTATGATTATAAAAAGAAGCGTCTTGGGAAGATACCAGATGAAGAAGTTAAACTAGCAGTAGAAAAATTTGAAGAGTCAAAGGAACTGGCTGAAAGAAGCATGTTCAACTTCTTAGAAAATGATGTAAGTCTGTCCTGCTGCTTTATTTCCTGCAGTACACAGAAGAGGGAAGTGTGTCTGGGGTCGGAGAAAGCCTGGCCCATGCTTCACAGGAGGCAAGGACTGGAAGCTGAGAGTGTGCTTTGCTCCTCTTGTCGGGGGGGACGTAATGCGTGGCACTTCATAGAAGAGCTTGAGAATTCAGCAGTGTTTTATGTAGAGACACAGGCTCAGACAAGGTGGTCACAGAGGTCTCGTGTGCCTTTATCATCGATGAGCCATCTGAGAGCAGAGCACAGGAAGCCAGTGAGAGGGAGAAGGCTGAGACTGGTACAGGCGCAGACCTGCTGCTCAAACCGTGCGCTGGGGTCTGTGCCTGGCACGATCCGATTTGCAGAAGCAGCTCAGCTTATAGGCAAAACTTTGTGGCTGATCTGGGAGGGGGTATTTTGGCTCTAAAAATTACTGCACAGAGTTTGTGTGGGTTGTGCTGAGGTACCTGGGCTTTGGCTCAGATTTCAAGTCCTTCATGAAATGATGACTAAATGATCAGCAGCTGTGGTCACTTGGGTTAATCCCCCCTTCTGTGCACACACACAGGAATTGCAGGAACATGATCTCTCCCATGTAGTCATGAGAGCATCTAGGAGAAGAGAGCTGGAAGGGGACTTTGGCAATCATCTAGGCCATTCTCTTGCCTGAAGGCAGGACACGTGATATCAGTGTCCTTCCTGACAGGTGTGTGCCAAAGGTTGGTTTGTCTGGAAGATGAAAGGCAAAAGAAAATATTCTGGGTTTGCAGAGATCCTAATTGCAATCTCTTCCTTCCTGTCCTTCTCAGTTCCCCAGATTTCTCCCTTCCTTGGTTGTCTTGCTCTCAGTCTCTGCTCTCAGTGTCCTGGCTTCTGGCCACCTTTGCCAGGTGCCTCACCCAGATTCAGTGCTGATCCACATCTCTTTCTCAGGCTTTTTTGCGTAGTGATTTCCAAACCTCCCATGCAGACACTTAAGCATGCACTCCTTATCAGACCCATCTTCCTGCCTTTCCCACTCATCCAGTCCCAGGGTCCTCTTGCTAAGTGGCTTTTAGTCCCTCATGTTTGTCTGGCTCCCTCCCAGTCTCCTTCTCTCTTCTCCTAATCCCCACTTCCCTATCCCTCCTGGCTCTTAGTCATCTTGTCTGGACAGTCCTTGTCTATCCATCTTCTTTGACCACTCTGTCCAAAATCCAGGCATTTTGTGCATTAGCCTCAGCTGGTTTCCATTACTCTCGTTTGACTTTGATGGAGTTCTATCAGCTGTTGGTTTGGTTCTCTGCATTTTGTTTATGTATGCTATGTGACAATGTTTGGCTCTCTTGGACTCCCAGCAGAATTTCTAATAATCTTCCCGAGTGTGTAAAAGCAGACAAAATATAGCATAAAACTACCACAGGTCCATAAAACATTTGCAGAAAATTTCTTCAGATACCTTCTTGTAGTCCACTGTCTGAAGACGCAGTGGCGGAACAGGAACATGCCAGACTTCTTGGGGTCTGTCCTCTTAATGTCATCTGAAAGGAAGAGGACAAATAAATACCTGCTACTGTTCTGGCTGTATTACAGCTTGAACTTTTCAGTTTGCATTAGAAGAATGGAATTATTTGTTACTTAATGGATAAAAATATTTTGCTTTTTCTTTCACCCTCACATTCACCTTTTCCCTAGCATTCATATTCTTGAACGATTGGCTGTTACTTTATAAATCCAAGTAGATAAATCATGTGTCATTTATCAGTTTATAAATGCTGCCATCTAGTGAGGTAAGTCTGGACCATTTCAGAACTGCAGTTTGTAAACATCACTAATAAACATTAATGGGTCTGAGTTACAAGACCTGTCATGGCTTCATTTCTGCCAGCCTTGCTGATCAGAAAAGCCCCACTTCCACCTGCTAACGGGTCAAGTCCTCTAACTGTTTCAGGCTTGGGGGCTGACAGGCAGCTGGCTTGGAAGTTGAAAGTAAAAGGGATTTGCACACTGTGAAAGGAAATGACTCAAGGAGCCAGCCCTGAGTTAGTGAACTAGAAATTACACCTCAGTTTTGTTCAGGTTCCAACTGGCAATTTCTGTGGTACAATCACATATGCTCATTTTCAATAGCCCCCACAAGACATCAAGGTCTTTTGAGATACCAGGTCTGTTTTGAATGATCTTTTTGTTAATTCTTCAGCTAAATGTGATGCAGGCTCCGTAAAACTATTTTCCTCTCTTTATTTCAGGTAGAGCAAGTTAGCCAGTTGGCTGTGTTTGTAGAAGCAGCGCTAGATTACCATAAACAATCCACAGAAATTTTGGAGGATCTGCAGAGCAAGCTGCAAAACCGGTAAGACTGAACCCATCGGAACATTTTGCACCTCTTTTGCAGCTGAGGTTCATGGATGGGAAAAGATACTAAAGCAACAGATTTTGTAGTACCATCTCACAAATGCATGTTTGCTGCACTCTGAGCTCTCCTGGACTGCACTGCTTTAAACTGTTGCCACCGGGCAACGTCTGGCTGCACTGTGAGCCTGAAGTGTACAGCAGTACCTGCCCAGAAAGCTTTGAGCAAGCGCAGATCCCTCGCTCCCATCTGCAGAGGTTAATCAGGACAGCCTCCGTTTGTTTGTAGGTTTAAATAAATTTGCACTTTCTGAGCTGTATTTTGGAAGCTTTGCTGAGAAGTTGGTCTATTTTCATTGCGATTAGGGGGTATTCTGCAGCAGTGTGAGGAAATTGCCAGCTGGCTCGGAGCACAACTGTGGCGTAATGCACTTGTGAAAGGCCCAGGCACTTTGTGTCATACTAACAGGAGGAAAAAAATGCTTCTATCATTAATTTATTATACATTACTCATCAGAACCAACAGAAAATGGGAGACCTAAACGACCTGAGTGTCACCATAGCGTAGTCCTGGTATCCGTTGTCTTGAGGACGGGGCTGACGTGCACCACGCGGGAGCAGCCGTGCCTGTCGGTGCTGCACCGAGCGGTGACGCAGGCAGGTCTCAGCAGGGCCCCGTGCAGGTGCAGGGACAGCCGCTGAGCTCTCAAGACGGTTGCGCTGGCCGAATCACTGTTTCCCACTTTCTCTAACGAAAAGGCAGTGTGAGAGACGCAGTCCCTGGGCCTCTGTCCTGGCTGGGTTTCTGCGTGTGTCATTTGCAGCAGAGCTTTCCAGAGAGCTCATTCCTGGGACTTCTGCTGAACCTCAGTGGCAGCTGTGGATGTTCAGCACTTCTTAAAGTCAGGCTGTTAAGCTTTATCCCTCTGTCAGCAGGACCACAGCATTAAGTGAGACGGGGACTTGCTGAAATTTAAATATTGCATTAGAATTGAGCAGCTTTTTGTGAATAAATTACAACCCCCCCCCCCCAAACAACAGAAAGCTTTCCCTCACCTTTCAAATGCCAAAGCAGTGCATCTGAGTAGAAACCCCATTACTATTTGTTCCTTCAGGTAATCTCTTGCTACTCTTCTGTATGTTGCAGAATAAATGTAGCATCTAGTCGGCCTAAACGTGAATTTAAGCCAAAGCCTGTAATAACTACAACCCTGGAGATTGGTGATAATCAGCAGCACAATGGGATTGCTTATACTTCTTCAATAAAATCATCAGGTAAGCCTGTGGCTGCAAAATTAATGTGCTGATAGATGCTTTGCTGGATTGTTGCTTGTAGCATGGGAATGATGGACCCGTGAGGGATCAGTATCCAAGTATTTGAGTCCAGTTTGTTTCCTGACTTTGGAAACGGACTCTCAGAGCAGGATTCCTCTGCTCTGTCTTTTGCCATCTGAAATGTAGGTGCAGAGCTCAGCTTGGCCTCTTAGCTTCTCTGTATAGCCACTAAGGGGGGGAGGAGAGAGAAGGAAGGGCACTTGCAGAAAGCGGTTTATTTCTTCCAAAGAGAGATGCCTAAGGCAGGTGGGACAGATCACGGTCTGGGGTATCTCGAGATGCTAATTTGGCTCCATGGTCTGTGAGACTGTAAATGATTAGCTCAGGATCTTAACTTTTGGACATGTAAAATTCAGGGAGATGATTCCCACCTTTACTAATTTTATTTGCTTTGGTAAATTAGTTATAAAGAAAAATGTTGGGAAAAACAGAGGCTTTTATGCCCTTTAACGCACATTAATGTCCCTTTAGTTTCCTAGAGTGTGCAACAAAGCGTCTGCATTTTTGAGCTCAAGTACTCTGGTGTCCAGTGGTTTGGAGCAGAATCCCTTGCTGGGGATGGGCCCTGGCTCCACAAAAAGTCCTCAGCTGTTGCGAGCCCTTGAAAGTTGTGTGAATGGTAATGATTAACAAGGTTACTACTCACTGAAATAGTTCTTCCTCATCTCACAAATAAAATAATTTTTCCATCTCCTTCAAGCCTACGGTGAGTGATGAGAGAAGACTGATAACAAAACACAAAAGACAACAGTCAGCAGAGAAAAGAGCATGAAAAAGACACTTTTTTCATAATCAGTATTTGTAAGGAAAATAGAGGGAAGGCAATGAGCCAGAGGTTCCCTTTGCCACTTGGCATGAGATCTAGGAGCTTCTTCCAGTGTTTTTTCTTTCTTTTTTTCCCCCCTCCTCCCCTCCACCACTGTCTTCAGTTTCCTCTTCCCTCCCATTTTGTTCCCTTTCAAAGATAGTTGGAAGATGAAAGAGAGCTACAGGTGAGAGAGCGAAGCTTAGTCTGGAGCTTGGTGCTCCTTCCATTGTCTCTCTAAGCTGCAGGATGCAGATATTACTAAATCTGCACTAAGGGTACTTGCAGCAGTTCTCATGAACTAAAATGGAATGAATGAACTAGAAAATAAACAGCCACTGTTCATTAAGGTGGGAAAGGAGTGAGCCACTTCCATTCATTGTTTCCAGTCACAGAATATTGCATCAACCCCTTCCCTATCAGTAAGTGATAGGTTTTCACTTGCTGCTTGGCTCACTCGTGCCATCAGAATGGAGGAGAAAGCAACCCAACCATGAGAGAGGTGAAGAGGAGGATGTGGAAATATTTAACAACTCTTGCTATGCTTAGTGGTGTTAAAAACGTCAAAAAGACGTATATTGTATTTAGCCCTTCTATACATATATATATTTTTTCTCCTGAGGAAGCTAGTGCTGTGGGTGCTCTTCTTACCGCTCCAGAAGGGACACTCATCAGCTAAGTCCTTGCTCATTCTCTGCTTTCTTTTCCTGTTCCATGCTGGAAGGTTATCCATATGGATTTCTGTAGAGATACAGCGGGGTGAATATGCCCTGCTTGTAAATGGGGGAACCTTTCTGTTCCTGTTTAAATTCAGAACCATGAAACAGATTTTATTTAGCAATATGAACCAGGTGGCTCTAAGCAAAATGCTGCTAAATGTTTTAAGGTCCCCATCTGATAGAGGGATAGCACCATGATCACCCTCTTTATTTCATTTAGAAAACTAACCTTTTCATCCTACACAAACAAGCACTTTGATGCTCAATTTCCCTAGTTTGCACATTGGTCCTGTCAAAATTTATGCCTTTAATTTCCCTGGTAGCATCACTCAGGGTAAGTAGTATCTTAGTCTTCAGTGAAGCCACAGAAGTCAGCAGGACGGTTCAGAGGGAGCGGTGGTGCGTTCAGCACAGCTACCGCAGTCCAGCTCTTTGAGTGTTGAAATGCCTTTTCCTGCATTTTGCCGTAGCTTTCTAAGTAAAGCATCAGCTCCTTGGAGCAGAAATGGTATTTTGCTTTATACAGTTCCTAACACATGGGGATTATTTACTACTAATGACTTGCATACATTTGCAGGGCTAGACTCACAGAAACATCATTTTAATGGCCTGAATTATTTAGCTCCTTTGATTAAGCACAGATAACAAATCTGCGTCTTTGTTCTAATTCATTGCCAGTCTCACTAATCAGCTGAATCCGGGAGCATCATCTGGCTCATTTTAGATCTCTTTAAAGGCCGTGTCACGTCATGCCTTTCATGCTTTTTGTTTGTTGGGGTTTGACTAGGAAATGATAGTTGGGTCTAGTTGCCACATGTTGGAATTTAACATAAGCATCTAAATGTTTACAGACGTGAGCTGTGAGAGAGGCCTGGACTAATTATGTTAGCAAGCCTCTAGTTTGTGATTATTATTTTGCTACTGCACGTGCAGATCATGGTGCAGAAGGCGGAGGAGATGCAGATACAGATGGTTCCTTTTGGAAAAACTCGCGTTGAGTGGCCTCTGCTTTCAGCCCTGTTACGCTCCGGAAATCACAGCCAGCCTCTTGCTTAACCTGGTTTTGGGGTGTTTTTTCGGTTTGTGCTGTCCAAGGGTGACTGGTCTAGAGAGAAGTCATCACTGGCCGTGTGTCAGTGAAGTGCGACAGTTCAGCTCCCTAATGGCTGCAGCTGGGGAGGAGGGCACCGCAGATTAGCATAACCTCTCTCTGCACGGGGAAGGGGTGCAGTTTCTTAGCTGCTTAAATCTCTGCAACAGTGGAAGATGTGGGAGTATTTAATGGACAGGAGGAGGCTGGAGTCCCGTGGCCGATGCCGTGACGTTAACCAGCGCGCTGCTGCCCGCCCGGCGGGGCTGCCCCGTTCCCTGCGCGGGGGAGGCTCCGTCTCCTCGGATCCTACCGTAGCAGTCGCTAATGGAGACTTTGATCCTGCAGCGAAACTGCTTGTGCTGGCTGTGACCATTATTTTAGAATCTACCCAGGCTGACAGACGTTTCTTTTCAGTTCTTTGGAGCTTAAAATGAACCAAATGTGATCCGCCTCTTATTAGGTACCTGGCTGTCAGAAATTAACTGGTCTGCAGTAATAAATGAGCCCTGCCAGGGCAGCTGGCGACGCTGTCAGTTAGTCAGAGCGCTGCTTTCTGCTGCTGACCGTTCCAGGGAGCTGGTACCGTTTCTACCCTGGCAAAATAACGCAGCTGTTTCTGAGGATAGTCTGTTATTTTTGTCAGAAAGCTGTGGCTCAGCTGCTTTTCTCTGCTTGGGCTGTTTCAGCAAGAAGGTGTCCAGAGCCACGCTCTCGCCCGTGCCACTGTTCGGGCCGTTGCCGTAGCGCTCCGTCGTTACCTCCGGCCATCCCCGGGCAGGGGCTTCTTAATGGTTTACTTTCTTACACATTACCATCATTAGCAAATTAAAAGCAGTGCAACATGCATTTTTCACATCTTAGCTATCCCTCCTGTATTGTGTTAGCAATGGTGTGCAGATTTTCTCAGAGATAAATTAGTCCTTAAGCTGACTGCATGACTAGCATGTGTGATAGCTTGGAGAGAGAGCCAAAATTAGAATATTTGAGAATTGTTGCAATGTTGCAAATAAGGCAATCAGAATAATTTAGTATGAAAGAGTCTTATTAGCTGCTTTAACGCAAGTACTACGTTGTTCAAGTGTTCTTTGTCTTGCTATATGCATTTTACTACTGTTTACATGGGAGCACCATGAAATCTTTTCTCCCCTACTTCCTTTATGAATATATTCAAATCACTTGACTTTTGCTTGGATATGCTTGGATATATTTTTAAAAACATGTCATGGCTGAACTTCAGTTGAACTTCTGGCTAGTCCTTGCTCACAGAGCTGAGCTTTACAGTTTGAACATTAGATTACTTTTTTTTTTTAAAGAATAATTTACTATTCATGAATATGAATGAATGAATATGATAGTATGTAGGTATCCATAGTATAAATCTGGGCCAATTAACCACTGATTCTTGGGAATATCCATTTTTAAATTTTTTTTAAAAAAAGATGACCACATTTATGTTAACTTCTTTTGCTGATGATCTTTTTTGTACTTTAATTTTCATGTAGATAATTTGTTTTTCCTGTAAATATGTGTACTTATGACTGTTCGTATATGGTACCGCTAATATTTACAAAGAGCAGCTCGCAATGCAGATCTCTGTAGTAGAGGGGAGCCTCATGCTCCGGTTTGCTGGGAAGCCTCTGCTCTCTGGTGGGGGTTCGTGCGGTCACAGCGTGCGGCAGGGCGATTTTTGAAATGAGCGCTCGTCATCTCGCTGGTCGACGCTGCAATTTCGTCCCCTTCAGCTTCTTCTGCCCCCTGCTCCAAAGCGGCCGCAGCGTGAGCCTGACAACTGTGATTGCTCCAGCTGTGCTTTGCTCATCCTTTCCAAAGGGGATGCAACTAGCAAGCAAAACCTAGTAGCATCTGCATTTCAGGGAGAAACAGCATTACACTTTTAATTAATTACCCCAAATGTTATATTTATACATAGAAGGGCCCGGGTGTTAATGAGTGAAAGCAATGCAAAAATTGTGAGGAAAACAGACGAGGGTACCTTCATGGCGGCAGGGCTACAGTTTTGACCCACTGTTTTGATGCTTAGTGGCTGCGTGGTGCTTTGAAACTCTTTTAATATTTTCTTTTCTGTCACTGGGGCAGGTTCTTCAATGCACATGGACCAGCCTTGCTGCCAAGCTCTGTATGACTTTGAGCCAGAAAATGAAGGCGAGCTTGGGTTTAAGGAAGGGGACATCATTACTTTGACCAATCAGATTGATGAGAATTGGTATGAAGGGATGTTAAACGGAGAGTCTGGCTTCTTCCCCATTAATTATGTTGAAGTGATGGTACCCTTGCCTCAGTGATTGTGTCATTAAAGCTGTGAACATGATTTCATGACTGAAATGGATTCACAAATGTTCTATCGGTGTGGCATTCTGTGAAAGCCTTGCTATTTGACTGACTTACTGACTTTTGTATGCGTCTTTTTAAAACGTATTTATTTTGTATTCAAAAACTTTTACCTTCCCTGTCTCCATCAACCTGCAAAAAAACCCATACCCAGTTTTTTTGCTTTGTGCCTTGAAGATCACTGTATGAAGTGTTTACTGGTAGCTCACTGTTGCTCCAAAAATGCATTTCTTTGCTATTATTGTATGTGGATTTTTTTTTAATCTTTGGTTGCAATGATTTTACTATTGAAACCCATTTTTAAAAATACTGTAAGTGAAGCTAACTGTAACCGGTTCCTAAGTTACTGATGTCCTTGAGCTTTTCTCATTTATCACACTGTAACTTATCGTGAACAAGTTAATCCATGTTTCAAATTGTACGTTGACAAAAGGCAAAGTGGTTGTTGTCAATATTATGATGTTGTTGTACTAAGTACAAATTCTCAGAATTGAAAATTCCTATAATTTACTGACCAAACTTAATAAATATTTCTGTGGGAAAAGAACAGTGGCTGCTGCTTCTATTCCTATAGTTCTGGCAGTTGTTTTTGAGCTGAAGGTCGCTTTTCCTGCTCAATAGATCAGCTTTCAGCGAAGAAAACAATGCTACATTCAAAATAGAGGAATAAAGCCAAACTATTAGTTTTATGACCCCTCAAGCCAGTGGAATTTTAATAGTCTTGCTTTCTCCCCACTGATTGCATAGTGTTCAAAATGCGTGTGTGAACATTTTCTTATAGCAGAAGGATAAGGGGGGGAGAAAAACATTTGAACTAAGTGCAAACTGGTCCTACCTCCGCAGAGTTTCTGTTAGATAAATGGGGTGAGTATCACTGGTGATTGCTGCAAACAAATGAAAAGTCAATAAGCTTTTTTTTCTTTTTCGAAAAGGATGGAGAAGAAGAAGGAAGAAGAGAAGAGAATAGGTGGAAAGAAAGTTGCAAGTGCTGTAGCTAAAAACATGCAAAAAAGTGCCTCAAAGGCAGACAGACTCAGGCTTCTTAAGTATTATCAGAATGAAGATAAAATTTGTTTTTCTGTTAGCTCTCTCCTGCTTTGCTCAGTAAAAACGGACGTAGTAACAACTAAAAAACTCAGCAGCCCCAGAGGAACATATGCTCTTTTGCCAATTATTCTTTGGATAAGACAGAAGAGAGAGATGAGAAAGGAACTGAACACTTCATGGGCAAACTGGCTTGAGTCTAGCTTCAAAGTGTCGAGCTTTATGGGGCTCTGTAACCCAACGGAAGCAGTATTCCCTAGGGAAGGTGCAGTTACTTTTGCATGAAGAAGCATAAATAGCCCCTAACTGGCTGTCAAAACTCAGGTTTCCCAGTTTCCTTCATCTCTGGGCTGGAGTGCTAGGCTGCCTCCCGCTTGCACAGTGGCCACAAGAGAAGCAGAGGGTTGTTATTTGCAGCTTTGCCTACGGCCTGGTAATTAGGACAACAGAAGTTCTGAATTTGGACCTGCTCATGCAAAAAAAGAAATTTGTAAGACCTTTTCCAGCTTTAGAGGTGAGTACCTAGTAATTACTAGAGAAGCAATACAGAAGGTCACTTGTCCTGGCCAAGTTTTTGAATGAAACTAGCTGTGATGTTCTGAATACAAAGTATGCATGGCAATTTTCAAAAGGTTTAAGCATTTGGGATTCACAGTCTGTTATGTAACTGCTAAACTACTCAGCTTAGAGATTGCAAACTCATTAGTTTCTGGGTGGGGGCAGCAGAAGGACTATATGCTTAAGCATGCATATCTTCCAGGGGTAGGGGGGAAAAAGTACTATCAGGCAATAAGTAAATCTGTTGTGAACCACAGTTAGGCACCCAGTTGTTGCTTAAGGAAATAAGCAGCATCTAGGGAGGAGAAAAGAGAACAGTCACCATAAGTAATGGTTTGGGTTTCTAAAGTTGGCAACAAAATTCTTTATAGAACTGCCTTTCATTGACTACCCTTTTCAGTGAGAGTAGAGTAAGAAGAAATCTATGTACAGAAAAAGCACAGCCACAGATGAAACCACATGAAATAAATAGCAACACACATTAAATGGCTTCCAGTTTGGTAGACTGCAGTGATATACTAATGAATTTAAGATTATCCTATATTCCTAATAACCCATTGCAGAGAGTACAAGCAGTGAAAGAGAGCCAGGCTATCATTAACCAGCATCTTTGGCAAGATGCACAGTTAAAAAAGCCTGTTGTTTAAACAGCACTAGCATTTTGTTTCAGCTCAGGCCTTTGAAACAGTGTTCTGCTACTTGCCTGGTGGGTGCAAAGACATTTGTTTTTTCCTTTTGAACTTTCTTCATCTTTATCAGAGAGGTCTGTCTTATATTTCCATAGCAGGCAAGAAAACACACACTGAGATCTCATCTACCTAGCCAGAATTCCCTAAAGAACTTTATATAAATACTTTTTTAATATATATATACATACACAAACACACATACCACATACATAAAAATATTTAAATTCTCCTTACAGTTGGCACTAGGCAGCTGGCCATTTAGTACTGAGTTTCTGATCAGCTGCAATACATGTCTTATCTAACAGAAATAGCTATGGAAAAGAAGTGAGGTAGAAGCACAAAGTCAGAAAATAGCTATAGTGTTATTGAATGGGATAATGTATAGAGTTCATAGGAAGCCAACCATCTTTTGATTTGCTGCTCAGAGGACAACTTGCACAATAAGATCCATTGCAAGCATCAGAAAAGTCATTCTTTAATCTATGGTTATTAAGGTTGGGTGCTATTAAGTTTCATAAACTTCTACAAGAAGATCTAAGTTTCTAGGCTGTTGATGGTGTTACCAAACAACATTCAGCAGCAGCTATTTCATATCAAGACCACTGCAGTAGTTCAAGCCTCATTTACTAGCTTGTCACTGCGCATCGTCCTTCCCTTATGTTCCAAAGGGAAATCTGATCTAAAATACTAAGGACTGCTCTTACATCAAGTTCATTACAATTCAGCTTTATTAGCTACATAAACAGAGCAGCTTCATCTAGTGCTGAAGGTTCCTTCAGTCTGCAGGATGACTTTTCCAAACTGTGTTGCTTCAAAGTCTTTTGAGCCACTTTGCTAATACCAATAAGTAACAGTGATTATTACCAATAAGTAATTTTGATTACTGTTTTTAGCTTGCAAATATTAAAGTCCAAGGCTGGTTATATACACAAAAAATATCTTTAATAGTTTAAAAAAAAAAAAAAGTTTAACAGATCAAGATAAATGTAGGAAGGTCATAGCAGCATCTATTTAAATTTAGGCCATAAGGTACAACAAGAATTCAGATCTACTAAAATGCAGTTGTTCAGTCAGCATTTGGTTGCCATATCTTAAAACTTCAATTATTAAATAGCTTAAGTGAATTTAAGCCAGTCTAAGAAAGCCTCACATTAAGAACTGCATCCTAACACAGAACAGGTCTTAAATTCAGTTGTTCTATAACACTGAAGACTTTGGCAAGGCAACAGAGAAGGTCAGAAACTATTCCAGTATTTGAAGAGGTCTGAAATAGCAGCTGCTTCCCTCCCCTCACATGCTTAAAGAGAAGTAGCTATTTCTTCCCCCTACAGCAACCAGGTAGGCCAGGGTGGGGTGGGGGGTGGGGGGTGGAATAATGGCTATGAGGGATGACTACTAGTTTCCAAAGGTTACATGTGTCTCCATGTGGACAGCACAGCCATTAAAGTTACCTACTGGCCAAGAGACAGTATTCCCCATCTGTCTGGTTAAATATACCAAAGCAATATTGCAGACTGCACTTCCCCTTATTTATGTCAGATATTTAGTACACAGGAACTTTAAGAGCAGGTATTTTTGATGCATCTTTTATGACAGTTGATGCTTTCTAGCTCTGCTGTTTGTTTCAGCATGTTTCTTCTGTCCCCTAAGAGGCTGGCTTGTTGGCACTATTCAGAGTGCTAATGTTGTTATAGTGCCTTATCTGTTGGAATGAGATGCTTCCCCTGCTCCCAACACACATGCATTTATAGGATACAGCTGTCCAAGTTAAGGTTCCAACAAATTGGAAATAAAAGCTGTGCTGTACCGTATCTAAAAGTATCAAATACTGAAGTCTAGATTTCCAGGTGCTAGAACACAAACAGTGCATTTAATAACAAGCAAGTAAAAAAACATTTTACAAGTTGCTTTTAATTTTAAAATTTTAAACACTAGAAAGTTCTCTAACAAGTGATCTAGACCAGTTTCATATTTCAATATCAGGATCCAAGCAGGAAACATTTCAGACACTCAGCACCCTTCAGGATAATGCTTTTTCCCAGCCAAGTTCAGACTTGCTCAAGGTGCAAGCTAAGGTGTAATCCGGGCCATGTAGTTTCCTACTCAGGCTCGAAACAGAAATTGCTTTCAGAGAAAACCCCCATGTCAGAATATTCAGAAAGCTGGGCAGCCTCATGCTCAGTCTTAAGTATTTATCATCATTTGGGGACGTGTCTAACATTAAGTATTGTAAACTGTATGCTCTCCCATGTTTCAGCAGGTCATGGCAACTAGATCCTTATGTTCCAGTTTAGAGCAAAAAATTTGCAAGGAGCTTGTACTTTGCTGCTCTTTAAATGACTGAATCCAAGACAGGGTCCAGTCAGATGGTAGGAAGTTTCACATTATGGACAACACTTCTTACACACACATCAGATGGGAGATGTGAATTCCAAGTTTCAGATATTGCAGAGGATACCAGAACACATGTAGTCCAAAATGTCACTTTGGGCTGAGGTGTGTTTAGATGATCATCACCTTGTCTTCATTACATGATAGAACAGCTAGGGTCCTCATTTTGCTGCAGAAATAAAACACCAAGGCTTTAACTAACTGCCTTGCATACAAACTTTGTATGTTATTGCAGCGCAAGCTGGTTAAAGAGAGGATAGTTTAGAATACTGTAAGACAACAAGTTACAAGGATTGAGTAGATATAGATTTAATTAATAAAGCAAAACAGGTTTAAGAGAGGCAGGATATTACCAACTATACTAAGGAGTACAGGGGAGACGGAAAGGGAGAAAAACTTTTCAGAATTTGAGTCCATGCAATACATGAGCCATTTCCTGCTCAATGAAAGGCTATCAAGCTATCGGTACCTCACTTCTGAGGCTTCAAAACTTTTCTGGCATGCAAATTCATGCTACCTCAGATTCATGCTCTCTCTTGCAAGAAGTGAGCTGTTTTTGACTAAGTTGCCATCATTTCTGTATTACTGGTGTGGCAGAAGCATAAGTAGTAATAAGAGGAATTTGACTGGAATTCAGCAGAGGAAAGGAAGGATGTTAACATTTCTGAGTGGGAGTATTAGAATAGATTCTTACCATCAGTGGCTCACAGTTGTGTTGTAAAGCTGCTGATAAAACAGACTAAAAATGTAACCCCCCCATCACTCTAGCTTTCCATCAGCAATTGCAGAACAAGCCTTGTCATTAGTCAATTCAAATAAAGCACCTTTAAGACATTAGAGGAGAGACCTTATTCTGAACATGAAAAAGCTCTTAGCTACTAAGTCTTTTTATAAGCCTAAAGCTTCCACTGGTATCCCAACCATATCCCAGCCACAGCATGTGCTCTGCACTGAGCGCCTGGTGTCCAGAACAGCATTACACAGCCTTACTCATTAGTCTACTAATGAAGAGTCTCACCTTCCTTCAGTGTTACTGAAATGTTACAAGAACGTGCATGGTATGAGGAAACTTCAGTGAACACCCTTTAAACCAGACAGCGTTCTAATAATAAACACTTCTCCAGGTTTTCTTGGGGATACTTCCTAGTTAAATTATGAGAAATACATAGGAAATAGCAGTGGCTTTAGGACCTGCTGCATGAAGATACCAGTCCTCCTTGTAACTGTGTAGGATCATTTTTGGCAAGAGCTGTGGTAGCTCTACAAACTGTATCAGCAGGAGGGACAGAATGAGGTTTTAGCCAGGCATCCCCTTGCACATGGTGCCTTCGGTTTGCGCTGGTGAGGGAAGCATGGGGCTATTTTAAGTCAGAAACAAACCAGCTCAAGAGTCAAGTACAGTAATTACGAAACAGGTCTTAGAGTAGGCTGAAGTATTAAATGAATCAGAACAAAGGTCTTCAGCTGATAATTGGCTTTCTAGCCTGTCTCATTCCAATGAGGCTCAGTTTCCCATCCTCAGGAATAGTGCAGAGGACAAGATTAGGTCTGACTGCACAGTTATTCAAGACTGCAAGTTAGCACTCAGTCAGGTCTGGAGCCCCCTCCCTTAAAACTGTCTTGTTTGAGCTTTAGAGCTACAGAATCCCAAGATGTGATTGGAGTCAACTGCCAGTTTCCAGAGTTTTCCTTTCGCATTGCTGTGCAACAGCAGAAATCAAGTTCTGCAAGTGCTCACTTGACAGCAAGTCATTGCTAGAGGATGACTGTCTTCAGCTCAAGCACTTTAACCCTAGTTTTATTTGCTAAATTGGAATAGCTTTAAAAAAATTCCTTATACTCTGGAGAGCCCACAGCTTAGTTCAACTTCGTATTGAAGACATCACCTTTCAGACTAATAAGCTGGTCAACCAAGTGCATCTGAAAATGGATAGTCATTCCAGAAGAGACACTGGTGCTCTTCTTTTGGTTTAGTGTAATTTTTCCCCCACGAGCACTGTGTAGATAGAGACTGAACTGCAGAGTACATGCAGTTAAGAGCTCATATTTTGTTATCTTATTTCTGGATGAAGAAGGCTCCCCCCCATTTTTGGAAGGGAGGGAAGCAGAAAGCGTGGGGGTGGTGAATGCATACCTCTGTTATCCCCTTTATGGCAATTTAAGCATCTAAACTCCTTATACCTGCTGTGAGGTAATGACATATTTGCACTTAGAGGTTCTTGTACAAGATGATCACACGGACTAGATTTGTTACCAACTGTTGGCTTCTTGTTTAGAAAGCTAGCTTTTTCTGGAATTATTCAGTTATGATTTAAAGCCCTCGTATTAGCTCTATTTTGGAATACTTAAGCAGTTAAAGATACTTGACTATTAGTATTTCAAAGCACACTAGAAGCATTCAAGATAGAAGTTCAGAATGGTAATAATCCATCAAAAGCTATTTGGAGGGGCTATTGAGAGCCTTTCAGAGACATTGCAACATTTAAGTTGTAGCCAAAGGGGTATAATTCAACCAAAATATGCCTGTTCTATTTGTCAGTTCCATTAGAATGACCTGCATCTGGGCTACAGTTCCACTTTAAAAGTATTGAAGGGAGTATTTAAGAGTGAAGCAAGGCTAAGATGCTTATTTTGCTGTGCAAATTAAAAAAAAATTTCTGGAAGTGAGCTTGCACTGAAGTGCCTCAAACTCATGTTTGAGTTTCAGAAGTACTTAGGCAATCAATACAACCTGAACTTTGATTTCAGTCTTTTCATGTTTTTGAATAGAAATATTAGCTTTCTTCAGTATGAATTTAAGTTATTTTAAGAGCAAGTCAGGGACACTGTTTAGAGTATCAGTTAAGTCACTCCACTGCACAAAAATGTTTTATTTCCAGTTAGTGTTTGCACTCCTTTCTGGGGATAACATTGTAAGCTTATCCAAGCTCAGACACAGGTTTAGATGGAAGAGACATTAAAGCTAGTACTCTTCAATATTTATTTTAGTAATAAGAGACCAAACAATTAATGCTGCTATTTGATCATATTCAACCACCAGAGAATAAACAAGACATCAATTCCAGTTCTGATGCAAAGCCATGCAGACTACATCCTACGTGGGACAAGAGACTGCAGCACTACTAATGGCACAAGTTTTCTACAAGATTACAAGCATGATTCTCTCACTGATCTCACCTGCTTTAGGATGCTCACAGGAATCACTATCATGAAACCAAACAACATTTCTTTTTTCTTCTTCTTTTGGTCTGACATCAAGAAAAATGGTAAGAGTTGTAGGATATGGATAGTGCTTAGGGAATTTTTCAGGTAGTAATGTAGTAACGACAAGAAATTAGTTTTTTTGATAGCATGTGTTTAAACTTTGGGCAGGTTACCTGAGATGGAAACTCCATTTCACTTCCAGTTATTTCTTCCTCATACTCATCATCTTGTTCGCCACTTTCCTCTCCTCTGGGTACATGCATTATCTTCCTCTCTGCCAGTTCCTAGAACACAGCTGAGTCACCACCAAGACCCCCTCAAGATTTGAGCACATCAAGAAAGCTTAGTATTAGGAAGTTGTAGCTGGTTACTACTTCACTTACCTCACCATCATCTGTGATGAGTGTAACACCAATGGTGTCCCCTGTTCCCCAAGACTGAGACTTCCAGACCAGATCACTAGGACCTGGGCTTACACCAGCATCTGCGCCCCAGATCTGCAGACAGATATAAATAATGAGCTGCTTAATCTTAGTCATAGCTAGATTAGGATTCACTATTGTGTGCAACTCCCAAGCACTCCCAAAGATGCTCAGCAATGTAAGTTGAACCATTCTGCTCCATGGCAGGATCTGTGCTTCTTTTTAGGACTAATCAAGAAACTGGCAGTGCTTTCAGCTTAAGACTGTAGAACATCTAGTGCAGAAAAGGCTGTTAACAGCTTCTGCCTGATTAAGGGTTAGCCTTGCTTGGACATACATACCATTTGGGTCACAGAGCAAAACCATGGTTATAGACTTACTCATGGCAGCAAGTTGTGTACTCAAGATGGCCTTCTCTAACCTGGAGTCACTACCAGACCTCTTTTGAGTAAGCTTGTGATAGTTTGGAGTACAGAGTTTAGAGTCAGGCTTTTTGAACACTATTATTTAGACCTACTTAGAGTAAGTTTTTACAGCTAATGTTTAGCTTAATGCCACTAACAGCCCATCATTGCTGAGCTGTAGCAGACTAGAGATCCTAGCAACAGGGAAAGTCTTTGCACAGCTTATATCAAATCACAAGAGCATGGGGAGCTCTAACAGTAAACTAGAGTTTGATTTTTGAACAAAATAAGAGCATGTCCCAATCTCAGGAATGCAAGTTCTCCAAGACTTACTCTTATAAAGAAAATTTAATTGGCATTTCAGGTCAAGCTGTTGCAAGGATTTTCCTGTCTCCTTCTCCGTGTAAAGATTTTTTGGTTCTCTGGGCACTTACAATACAAAGAAAGCTTAACAGACTAATATAGCTTCTCTTGTTACACAAACTGAATATCTCTATTGTCATCAAAGGTAACAAAAAGAGCTCTTTGAATAAATTTTACAAAGCTGCTACCTACTGTAACCATTTGGCCTGCCTGAAGAGCGAACCGTGAAGGGAATCTATATGTTGCATCAGACACACTTCCAAGCCGTCGTCTCAACACCCATCCATGCAGTGGTTGATCCTATGGGGTAAGAAGTTTCTCTCGGCGTTACAGGCCAACACCATATCATAGAAGAGCAAGGTTCTTTCTAGATTCAAGGGTCATTTAATCCCACTCCTGTAGCATAAAGGAGTCTGACCGATTTTGAGGCTGCCTTCAAGTTTCCAGTAAAGCCTCCCTATGACCTCTGCCAGTACTTCCTTATGGTTAATCTTACCATCTCTCCCACAAGTTTAGGCACATCTATCCTTGCCTTCTGTTGGGATATCACGATGTTCTTACCAAGCAGATTGTGATAAATGAAATTGGTCATACCAACCACAAGCTGAGCCTAAGCATACATGTAGCGGCAAGTGAAAGTCTAAAGTATGTCAGGCTGAAGTAGTGAAGCTACCAGCCACAGGTTCTGAAGCTTTTGAAAACGAATTCTGATAAATCAGGATTCGCAGATTGAACTACTTGAAGAGTTACCTAACCAGTCAGAGAAACCTTCTTTGTATGGGTTAGATACTGCCAGTCCTATTCAACCTTTTAGCTGTTCTAAGCACCTCTAAGCAACAAGAAGCTGTCATTACCCAATTTACTAAGCACATTATGTACTTCATCAAGGAAGAAGTACTCTGATAGTGCTACACTGAATCTAGCATGAAACAACTAAAGACTTTGCATCATACAAGCCAGTGCAACTTCCCCAAAGGCACCTCTCAAACAGCCCTGTGAATAAAACCCCTGCAGTACCCAAATCAGTTTACATACTCTTCCCTTAACAGGAGTCAGGTTAGCTGAAGAGAAGGCTCATTCAGTATTTAGTTTGGCAGTTCTTTCCTCATCTTTTCATTCTTCCCAACCTCCGTCTCTCACTAAGCCACAAGTCCATTCACAAGGAGTCATACTTCACAGTGAAGGGAATGCAGACTTGAATGAGTAGGAGTACCTCATCAGAGTTGTTTTTAAGCCTGACGAATTTCCCCTCAGTATCAATTTCTTCAATAGATATATTTCCAGAAGATGAAGCATGCTGAACAGTCTTAAATCCAGTACTATGCCCTCTCATTTTGGCTTCTTTCATTTTCCTTTTTTTCCCATGCAGAAACCGGCGCCCTTGACTTGTTGTTGCTTGAGTTGCAATGCCATGTGAAGATGGACTAGGTGAGAGCTTTAGCCTAAAAGGGAGTCAGATAAGCAGATATTCAAGTGAATGTTTTCTTCTCGCTCCTCTCCTCCCAGGAGAGCCAAGCCTAACAGCTTCTTATATCCCAGCTTTCCATAAAGTCTTGAACATAAGATTTTATTTTTACTGGCAAGAGCAACTTAGTAAGTAGCTTGTTAAGTTTGGAAGACAGCCTCAAACCTAGAGTTCAGAGCAAGCTTATGTCCGTAAGAAATGATTCCCAACTGCAAGAAGTATTCATTTAAAGTCTCTGTGGATATGCTCTTCAGTGAAAGTAGTTTAAGTTCTTGACCTTTCTTAGCATATAGTGAGAGTTCATGTTATTCTCACCACACAGTGTATGGATAGTTGGATTTGATACAACTTCCTCATTTCATTCATGTGTGCAGCCTTTAATGCTTAAGTTCCACAAATGGTAAATGGACTTCTCAGCTAGCCAGGCACAGATTGAAACCTGTACAGAATGACTACCTCTATAAGCAGATTTTTTTTTTTTTGCAACATTTATTACTCCATGCAGATGGCATCAGCACCTAAGTCTGAGGGACAAGGGGAAAAGAAAGGCTATTTTATATCTCTAGGATGTAGCATGAAGCTTTGAGAAAGTTTCAATATGATTCCAGGGAGGGATGTCTAATGAAGCTTTGAGCCTTTTTGGTTGGGTTTATAAGTTACTTGATCTTCCTCTTACTACACTGTTAAGAGGGTGTGGGGTATAAAGCATAATCTATTGTAGGTGGGTTTTAGGAACTAACTTAGGGTACTAATTACACAATCACATTTACTTCTTGCCTTCTCCCCATTCTGAAGCATATGCAGTTAATTAGTATAGAGGTCTTAGATGAAGCAAGTCTTCATATGAGGATCTTATCATATCCTACCTCTGCTCCTCTCCTTCCAGCATCTTTCGGTAGGCATTTATTTCCAGATCTAGAGCCAGTTTCACATCTAAGAGATGCTCATATTCTTCCAACTGTGCTTGTACCTGCTGCTGGGCTTGTGCCATTTCTTTCTCTTTTTCTGCCATACGTCTTCGATGGAGATCACGATCATAATCCAGTGTCTCCTGTAGCTCCCTTATTCTGTTCTCCAAAGCAGCATTCTGAAATTAAAGGGGAAAAATTCAATTAAATCATAACTGAAGATTAGAGAGAAGAGTCCAATACTTTGAACTGACTATCTAAAATAAAATAAGGATATTAAGTATATATAAGTGTAGATAATACCTGGCTTTGATACTGATTAACTTGGGACGTCAAAGTATCGACTCTCAGCTTTGTTTCCATTAGCTCCTCCCGAGCAGCATTGGCAAAGTCACTATTCCTTGCTGCAGACAGCTGGGCATTCTCCATCTATGGATAAGTCACTGTTAGTAATGAGTTACTTAGGACCTTGTATTTTAAATAGGCAGGGAAAACTAAGTGATCTCCAGCTGTGTTACATCTGGAAATAGTTATGTTTTACTTAACTGCGCAGATACCAATAAACTCCAGGTCAAAGGATTTTTCATTGCTTTTCAGGGGGGTTTACACAATTTTGATATTGTGTCAGCAATAATCAGGTAATTAAAAGTGTTGGATTAGGATACTTCAGTTACAGATGTAAAAGACTTTATACAGATATGAAGTAAATGTATTCTCCAGAAGAACAACAGAGAATAAGGTAGGAAGCTGTCTGTCAGAGCATGAGACTACATGATATTAGGTGTGCTTATCCATGTATTATTCTTCCCCAATAGGTCTAAACACTCTGCAACACTAAGCAACACTAAACTATTTTTAGAGCAAGTAGAACTTGAGATTTTCCAAGAAAGGAGATAAAACAAGGACCCAAATAAAGTAGAGGGCCACGCTAATGCAAGAGACAGTCACAGAAGGTCCAGCAGAAACCCGGGCAGAAGCATCAAAAGGAATTTACCAAGTTGGAAACCAGAGAAAGTCAAAAACAAGACAAAATTAAGACATCTACTCAATCAGAGAAATAGCAGATCATATGATTCTGCACTGAATATTAATGAAGGCTTAAGATACTGTGCACTGCAGCCAGCCCAGAAACCTCTGGAATCTTAATTACAAGAGTATAAGCCTGAAGTACTACTTCCTTGTGAATGCAAGGCTAATGCTAGAAAAAGGTGGCAGAGAAGTTCCAGGAGAGCGATACCATCACATAGCCACATAGGTGGTCCATAGCCACCCTCTGCCTTATTCAGTACGACTGCAAAGTAACACTTGCATTCATGTTTGAAAGTGCCCTTCAGCAACTGTAAGAACACTTTTTCATGTATTTTAGTACAATTATAATCAGATCAACTTTTTTTCTGTAATACTACAGTTGCTTAATATTAACATAGCACACCTTGGACCTAGATTTGTCAGGCTTGTATTCAGATTTCTCAGTAGCTTTGAATTACAATCACTTTCGTTACATTAGCCGTCCCAAACTCTGCTCCCCAAAGGAATCGTATTTATGCTTGAACCCATTTTATTTGGGACTATACATGTTTGTGGACAGAAAGTTTAATTGCCAAATATTTGACACTGTTCTGAGATTCCACAATAGCTGTTGAGTTGATTACCCTTCACATTTATGCCAAGAAGTTTTGCACTGAAAGCAAGGGCTCCACTCAGCTATTTATTCTAGTGTGAATTTAATCACGGCAAGGTGCAGAACTTAAATTTTGTTTTATTGGCATCTTCTGCAGACTCACTTTTGCACTGAATGTTCGTTCCAGGTCCTCTTTGTATCCTTGAATTTGTTCCTCATGCTGTTTTCTGAGCCCCTGCAGAGCATCCGAGAGCTTACTCTCAAATTCTCTCTGACGACCGGATTCTATTTCTGCTATCCTGCTCTCATGGACTCTTTTTGCCTCTTTGAGTTCCTAGGAGAAGAACAAGTTTCTCAGAAAATAAGCAAGCCACCACAGCTCAGTTTGAGACTGTGGGCTTACTGTAACAGCTTAGCAAGTCATTCAACACTGAAGCAGATCTGTCATCAAGTAACATGGTAATTCATCTTTATTCACAGAATTTAGACACTTGTCCATTAGATCACCTACTTCCACCTAGGCATCCTGGGTTGTTTGGCTTCTTCACTGCCAACATTGCTCTGATAAACTAAATGCAGTAGTTTGCATCTAATCTGGAGACTAATTCTTTGAACTAGATTGATTTCTTAACTTTTCTTCTCGTTAGAAGACATGCATATAGACTTCAGTTTCTTTAAGAACCGTTGCTTTACCTATTCTTATTTTATTCAAGAAATAAGAGCAAGCTGGGTTAAAAAATCGGATTCTCTATCACTTAAACCACACATGCTTTGGGATTCATTCCAGTCAGAAGGAAGTTTGTTTACATTTACATGATATTTAGTTCTATGCTATGTACTGACTTCTCACAAAGTTTACTAGACAGCTTTGATAAGTGTTAAGGAAGTAGGGAACATGAGTTGCTTATTAGAAGAGATTCAACTTGTTTGATTATTTTAGGCTTCTAGCAAACACCTGGAATCATTTAATTTCAACTGCAATATTTGCACTTTCAGTTACACAAAGTAGTATATTGGGATTGTAGTTACCTTCAGAAGTGCAGCCTGAGAAAATTATCTCATACTCCAGATACCTATCGGTACTATGCCAGTTAACATGAGGTTGTGCACTTTCTTGAAGTCTTCCTAGTTAGGTGGTTTTTATTGGTTGGTGGACTGTCATAGGTTGACTCAGCTAGTTACCTTTTTAAGGATAAAGCACATGTAACATTGCTTTTAAGGGCATCCAGGGGTCATTGACACCTACAAGAATCCTTGTTAATAAGCTAAAACATACATCTTCATGAAGGCGCTTCTGGAATGTCATTTGCTCTTGCAAAGTTTTCATTTGATTTTCCAGATCCACTCTCCTCAACATTTCACTGTGGAGATGATTTTTGGTATCCTCCAGTGAGAGCTTCAGCTGGAAGAGATTGACATCAAGGTAACTGAAATTAAGAGATGTTTTTCCAAATAAAGGCAACCAACTTAGCACAGATCATTTAACCTCATTTCTACAGCAATCAAAATACACTGCTTAACTGAAGTTGGTTATTCTGCTGTTTAAGTTCCTGATTTATTGGGACCCAGCATGTTTGCAACAGAATCCCACAGTCACACCAGCTAAGTTTTACTACTGTTTTATTTCAAGCCCAGTAAGTAGACCTCAGATAAATCAGTTGCACCATCCGTATACATTCCTCTCCTTCACAATACTAAGCGTTCTAAACTTCTGCCTAAATTCCAGTGTCATTTATTTCATATTTAGGAAGTGATATCCCCCAAATATAGCCTTACTATTTGGCAAGCTATTAGACACTTCCAATATGGGAGTGTGCTATTTTAATGATACAAAGCTTTAGTTCTCATCCTGGAAATCCTAAGCTAGCCTGTTCAATGATCACATTAAAGCATCAAGATAACACATTTCTAAGAGTCTAGCTGTTGTAATACGCTTTGATAGAGTAGCAATTCAGGCAATTGGAGTTCATTTCAGTAGCACAAGAGTCCATTAAAAAAAGTAGTGGGAAGTTATTTATTTTACCAAGATTTAAGCATAGTGAAGCAGGGTCCATCAAATGCTCCATTCAGTGACATGTTAAAGACTAATACAGGGGCTGTAGCAATTCAACACATCTCAACTCGATTTGCCCTTAGAACAAGAAATATTACATACTACAGTCATGGAATAAAATTAAAGGTACTTGCAACAGAACCTTTTAATGAACCAATTATCAGTATCATTTGCTTTCAGCAAGATTCAGTAAGTCCTCTTTTGCCCACCTGTAGTTGTCATAGAAAACAGTCTTTCCCTGCTTTTAAACACAAATTAACTAATTCTGAAAAGCAAGCAGCTCTTCAGGAACAAAAGGAAAGCTGAAATCGTAGGAACAAGTCTTACAGTGACTACTTGATCCTTCAGCTCCCGGAGGTCGTTCTCCAGGCTTCGGTTCTCGCTCAGAGCTGTTGCTAGGTCGGCTTCCTTCGCGTTCAGCTGAGCGTCAAGGTCCCTCACGCGAGCCTGTGCCAGGTTTAAATCAGCTTCCTTCTTTGAATTCCTACAAGTGAAAGTTTTACACTCATCAGTTGCAGCTGGAAAGGCAGGAACAGTTTTGTTTTTTTTTTTTTTTAATCATATTTACTGTTACAGGGGGATCTATGGTAGAACTGAAGCAGAAGAACAAGGGAAACGTTTGTGGTGAGAATAGAGGGTGGGCTCTAAGAAAGAAACGAAGCAGAGCCCTCAGACAAGCATCATTTTTCAAAACAAAAGACATGGAGAAATTCTGCCCCAGCTTGCAGCTCATTTTGCTCAAATCCGACACACTATTACCCAGCCGTTCTCAACGGCACCAACCGCCAGCGAGAGTGAGGAGGGCAGGCCCAGGCCGCCATCTCCAGAGGGACCGCTGAGCTGCCCTCAGAGAGCGGCCTGCCTCAACCGAGGCAGCGTCTCAGGAGCAAGCACCCCCTTGCAGCACCAAGGCGGCTGGCGGCTCCGCCACAAAGCGCCTGTTAAACCACACCACTGCGACAGCCCAGGGGCTTGGCAGAGGCCCCAGTGCGGTCACCCACCAGGAGGGAGAGGCCATGGGCCACCACGGGCCCAGCAGCGGGTTGCCCTGCTCCCTGTTGCACCAGTGTACGCAGGGTGAAGTGCCCCCTCGCCACCATCTGCAGCAGCAAGCAGCTCCAGGCCACCAGGTTTTACTCCTGGCACTGCCCTGTCAACTGAGAAGCAGGCACTTTCTGCCCACAACGCAGGAGTTTTGGCCCCTGGAGGGCACCGTCCTGCCTAGGACGCCATCTCACCTAGGGGCCACCCAGCCCTGTGATGGAAAATGGCCGTTTTCCTCCTGCTGCCCTGTGCCAACACCCAGTTACAGAGCCTTTGGTACTGACTGGATGGCCAACACTGTTTAAGGAGATTGTTTTACTTGGCGCCTTAGTAGACAACAGTTGGGCCCCACAGCAAGTTCCTGTCTCTGAAAGGACGGGGTGATAATTTCCAACAGGTCTAATTTAATATCCTTGCAGTTGTCTGACCTACATCCAGAGCCCGACTTCCTGCTCGAAACTCAAACTTGAGATTGTAAAGAACAATGCTTTCAATTTATTTTAGCAAAAATCTGCTCTGCGAAGCGGCTAGGTTGTGATAATTTGTACAATGAGTTTTCCAGTTGATAACTGAGCAGACCAGTTGGAGGGAGTTCAAAGTCACTCTACAGGAGCGATCAGCTCTAGAAAGCCTGGACAGCAAGGAAAGAGTGGAAAAAAGTCACAGTTGTTTAGTCTAGAGAAGAGAAAAGTGACAGGAGACATAACAGTCTCTACATACATAAAAGACTGCAGCACAGGGGCAGGGAATCTCTTTTCCATGTCTGTTGTGGAAGAGACAGGAAGTTGTAGGCTTAAATTGCAGGGAGGGATATTTGGGTTAGATGTTAGGGAGAGGAAACGAATGGTAGTTCGACACTGAAGCAGGTTGCCTGGGGATATTCTGGAATCTCCATCATCCGGAATTCAGAAGAGGTTACGCAAACGTCTGCTAGAAGGACACAGGTACGCCTGGTTCCAACACAGGCCTGGGGTGAGGGGGGCTAGGTGAGGTTTTCTCCAGCCCTGCTTTTTAAAGACATTTGTGGATTTTCTCCATACTTGGTGGTGACCATGATGTACTAATAACTGTACTAGCAAAAAGTTTTGTTTACTCAGATTCTAGAAGAAAAGTACTTCTATTGGGTGTAATGAACAAAATAACATTGTATATTTTACACTATTTACAGATTTCTTTATTTTCTAGGCATTAATTCCACTTTCCCCCTGGGATCTCTGCTACCACTATCATTTATTGTGATTATTACCAGGTTATGATACTAACAAGTGTATAATAATACTACTTATTGATAGTATTAGTAGTTTCATTTTACAGTCTAAGTTTTCCTTCCACAATCACCTAAATATGTGCAAGAATGACATTCCATTAGCATCTGTGTTTAACTGTGGGTTGGTGGTTCACTTTACTCTGATGCAGGCCTCTGACAGCCAGGTTCAGGTTTCTTGGATTCTTTCCTGACAGATATTTTCAGAAAACTTAGGCAAAGCATTTCATCTTTAATAACAGCAATATAACAAAGCCTGGCTTTGACAAGAGTGTTTATTACCCTTTCAAACCAAGTTTAGAGTTCAGGACAGCACCTTGTATTACTATGCAGCAAGTAATGGCAGTACTCCACAACCTTGCATATGCTGACTTTCAAATCTGCACAAACCATTCCAGAAACAAACCTGGGTTATCCACTATCAGCCATTTGTGATAATAGCTTTCAGACATTACCTTCACATACTAATTAGCATGTTCCAGGGTGTATGTCCGATAGCATGCTTGACCTGGAGAATTTGAATTCAAGAAACTTTTTAACCAAAAATCAGATATGTTCAAATAAACTCCCATTTGTTAAGACTACAGACTATTAACAGCACTTACAGAATTCATTCCTACAGCTTTGACTTACTACAGCACATACGTCAGGTTCAAAATGCACATCTACAGCCATTGGTGCACAAGGAAACCAATCCTATCTCTCTGCTGTGCTACTGTACTTGCTTTGACCTTCCTCAGGCTCTACGTTCAAACAACTGATATGCTTATCCACAACTCCTGCCTCCCAAACATCTTTGGCCTACTTCCAGTTACCACTGTTTAAGAAGTAAAAACAATAGTTGAAATGCAAGCACAGTTCATTGCTGCTGAAACTTTAAGTCTCTTTAGAGTGATTAATAAGAGCCAACGGTTAATGCTGTTGGGAAAGTTATCTAGTGACATTCCATCCTATAAGAGTTCCAGGTTATTTAAAGGGTTTATATAAAGGGCATGATACCCTCAAAGTAGCTTGTTCCAAGTCATCTGAGACATTTGCAGTTAGACAGCCCAGATACATATACTCAATATTAGGACTCCAGTCTAGTCCTTTCAGAAAGCAGCATATACTTTGTATCATTTCCCATAGGCTATAAAGTTAGCCACTTTAAGACCTAGTTACTTTAAAGAAGTTAGATCAGTCCAGAGGATTACATACCTGCCAAGCCTAAAGCTTTATAAACAAAGCCACTAAGTTATACAAACACAAAGAGCAGCAGAAAAATTCCTGAACCGGCACTAGCCTTCTCACTGTCCAATCAAGTGGCTGGTTAGATTTATGAAACAGACTTATGAGCCAAAATCTGGCATGAATGAGACAAGTCCAAAGCATTCTAAGCAGCTGAAAACAGAAGCTTAGAGTAAAAACAAGTTTTATCCTCAAATAGGAGAGCTACTGAAGCCCTACTGAAGCCGTGCAGATACAGCATTTGCACCATCATATGAAGAGCCAGAAAAAGCTAGTATCTAAAGTTCTATGTTACAGAGCTTAAAGCAAGGTTTAGGGGGCCTATTAACATCCAACTTTAATTATATAACTGTAAGCAGCTGAAGTACAATAGGCAGTACACAGAAGTGGCACTACTAGTTGTTTCAGATATTCACAAAGGAAGCATGTTGTAAGTGAACACGTCTCCTCTTTCGAGGAGTTTTGACTGCACTTATGTTGAGCCACCTCCTTCTTCCAGGCCTTGGAAGACCAGATGACAAGGAGACACCAGGCACAGGATCTGCAACTTGAAAGAAAGTCAAGCCTGAAACAGCAGGTGGTTCATCCCAGTAGCATTTAGAGGCTATCTGAAGACGGAAAAGCCACTAGGACAAGTCCTGTGCAGTACCAGCCTGGGCCAGGTAAAAGTCACTCATGCTACACTGCTCACAGGACAAGCTCCTTTGCTTACTCCCCTCTAGGCAATGCCTGAGCTAATAAGCCCCTAAGAGATGTGAGCTGACTCCCTACTGAAACTCATTTTCCCATCCCCATAATTTTCTAAATACTTTCCAGCACAGCAGCTTCTCAGGTGTTTATGGACACAGGTGTGGTGGCAATCCCAGCCAGCCATGCGTTCATGCAACACCACACTGCATTCACAAGGTCTCCCGACACCACAGGCCCTGGGGGAGCCCCAGGCCCATCGCAGGGGGGCTCCGCAGCAGCCTCCTTCAGCCTGGCAGCACTAGAGCAGGCGCTCACAGCAGTGTCCCTACAGCCCGTGTTACATGGCACACACGCAGGTTCCTGCTAACCCGGGGCACTCCAAGCTCCCTGTGCCATACCCGTGGGGTCACCACGCCACCACCACGACCCGGCCACCCTGCGGCTGCCCCGGGGCCGGCCGCAGGCAGCTGGCCGCCTCTTGCCCTTGCCCCAGCCCCGCCCGCACCTCGGGGCCGCCGGGGGCGGGAGCGGCGCCAGGGCCGGGCACCGACCTGCTGTGCAGCTGCCGGTGCTCCTCGCCGATCTTGCCCAGCTCCACCTGCAGCGCGGCCCGCTCGATGGCGATGTCGTCCAGCGCCCGGCGGGCGTCGGCCAGCTCCGCCTCGTAGCGGAGCCGCAGGCTGCCCAGCTCCCGGCCGCTGCCCGCCTCCTGCTCGGCCAGCCGCTGCTGCAGCGCCGCCTTGTCGGCCTCCAGCGCCCGCACCCGCTCGATGTAGGCGGCCAGGCGGTCGTTGAGCTGCCGCAGCTCCTCCTTCTCCTGCAGCCGGCTCAGCCGCGTCGGGCTCAGCGGCGAGGCGGCGGCGGCGGCAGCGCGGCCCAGGGAGCGGCCCCCGCCGGCCGGCGTGGAGGACAGAGCCGTGGCCATGGCAGCTCCGCGCTCCCCCGCCGCCGCCGGGCCGGCACCGCCCCGCGCAAGGCGCCGGGGCAGCCCCGCCGCCGCCCGGTATAAATAGCCGCCAGCTGCCGCCCGCCCCGGCCGCTTAAAGGGCTCGGGCGGGGGGCACCGCCGGCGGCTCCTTTAAAAACAAACAACACGAATTTTTTTTTTTTTTTGCTCCGGTTTTGCACATGATTGCTGCTGCGGCGCAGCCGTCCAGCGGTGCTGCTCGCGGAGGGCGGGCAGGAGCTGGTAGGAAGGCGGCAGCAGCTCGGCATTTTTACCAAGCGGTGCAAGGGGCCGGGGTAAAAACCCCGGGTTTGGAGGCAGCATCGCTGCCGCAGGGATGCTCGCACTCGGGCCTGCCTCCGCCTCGGAGCGCTGCTCTTTCTGTCTCGTTTTTGCATTTTGTTCACTCGATGAAAACAAGCTAGTCCCTGCTCGTTTCTTATTTGTGGGCATTTTTAGCTTTTAGGTCAGGCAGTGGTGGTTGTCACCCAGACCAGTGCTGCAGTGTTGCAGTTGAAAGCTGCTGCTGTGTGCAGAAAAGGGAAAAATGACGGCGAAAAGGGAATCTGCATCAAGACCATTTCAGACCATTGAAGTGGTCTGCAAATACTTATGCTAATTGCATTTTATAAAAATCATTCTTTGACATTCTTTATTAAGGACATGTACTGTGGTAGTTGCTGATTTTCTCGAATAATTAATTGACCTTTTTATTTTCATTTTGATTTTTATTTTCACTTACCTTTCAGAGAGCAGGTTCTGTACTGATCTCATTAAGAGTAAGAGTAAAAATCTCTGAACGTTAACATAACTGTGAATTACGATGTTTGTTGGAGCAGTTAGAGGACACTTCAGTTAAGAGCTTAGCTTAGGTTGATATTACTTGCTACCCAGGTTAGTAGCCTTTGTCCAAGCGTACAAAGTATAAATAGTCGAGAAGTTCTTTAGGTAACTTTAACCTATTTTTTAGCTAATCTACGACCTAGGCCTATAGTCTGTGGTGCATTTAGTCAGTTACATTACTAGCCAAAGCAAAACTTCTTGTTTGCTGCTGAGTCCTAAAGGTGCTGAGAGTCATCAGAGGCTGTGTTATTGCACTAGGAGATCTCAGATCCTGTTACTGCGTGCTGCCAGCATGGTCCCAGGCTGAGCTCTGCCCACTAGGCCCGTCTGGGAGCGTGCCATTCTCCCCCTGAAACTGCGGCATTGCCAGGAGCTTAGCCTGTACGCTCAGGCTGTTATGGTCAAACTCTGATCTCAGGCTGCATTACTTGAACTTTTTGCATATTATGTTCTCTGTGTCTCTGCGTCCTTTATAGCTTTATTCTTTAGTGGCAGGTGAACAGGACAGGAGCTCATACAGGAGAGTATGGATGTGCATTGAGTCTTTTTGCTGAGCATATTTGCACAAAAAACCCAACCCAAAATCTCAAGACGCTACAACTATATGTAGTTCGGTAATGATATACGGCCAGACTGAGCTCCTCTGGTTCTTGTCCTAGCAACAGTGTCAGGAAATTCTTTCCTGCAAAGCAGTTTCAGTTTTTTATTTTGCTATAACAAGTACTTGTTTGTTCTTCCTTGCCAATAGAAAACTCAAGTCAAGAAAAATAACAAGTATGATTTAAATCTGACTATATACCTCTAGGACCAAGATGTGTACATCTGAGGGTGCACTTTGGCTTCGAATCCTCAGTCCTCTGTAAGGAACACTGTGATCGTATGTCATTGTCATGTTTGAAGGTTGCATGTACTGGCCAGCTGTTCAAATACAATTGTGTGCATTTGGAACAGAAACAGAACAAGGCAAGAAATCTGCTATTCTGAGAATATTTTCCTTGCCTGCCAAGGTTTTGTAACAGAGCAAACAAAAACTGTTGAAAGAGATGGTTCAAAAATAGTATAAGCTGATTTTAGCTATTAGGTTCTTCACCTACTCTCCCTGTGCAAGAACAGAAGAAGGCAACTTAAGGAACATCTGATGGGACTCAGTAACTGATTTTTTTTTTATGACATTTTTGTCTTTGACTAAGACTGTAGTCTATCCTGTTTGGGCCACAAATGTAACCGGGGAATTCTTGCAGAGATAAGCCTGTACCATCTTTTCATACTGTTTTCAGCATAAAGGCATGTCAGGAATGTTTCAGAATTAAGAAAAAGTATAGAGGGTACTAGGAAAAATTATGGCAAAAGGCATATATCCAAGACTAAAGTAGAGTAAAAGTTTTTCTGCAAATAATCCATTTGCATGAAAATGTAGATCTCTGAGATTTGGAAAATACTTACAGAATCCACAAAGTAGAAAGGAAAAAAAAACTTTAAAAATATTTGTGAATTTTTCTTCCAGCATCTTAAGCAGATCTTGAGCTGGTGAAATTAAGTGAAAAAAATACAATAATAAAGTGAAAACCAGGAAAAAGTTAACTAAAGTTTCTGCTAGCCTTTTCCCTTTACCACTGTGTGTCTTCTAACCAGTCCTACTCATGTGTCAGCAATCTGTTAGTCCATCCTGCAATGTTGTCAGGAACCTGAGGACATTAGCAGGCCTTAGTGACCTTAAGCAGCCTCCCGTGGGGCCTGCAGCCACACGTCTGCCCGCGGGCTCCCCAGCTCCAGTTCAGCTCAGCCTTGGGCACGCTGAGCTCTCTTGTGGGTGCCTGTCTGTAGCTCTGTCACTGCTGTGCCTGGCTATGGACCCTGCTGGCCCACAGACTGATTCCCTGGCTTGACCTCAGACCTGCCTCGTCACCACAGACTTGCCTGGTCCCCTGGGCTCTCAGCTAACCCTGGCTGCTGCTGCTGCCCTGATCCTTTGCTGGGGAGTTGTAGGAGGGGGCCCTGGCTGGGGAGGCCCCTGCACTGCTGGCTGAGCTATCGCTCTCAGCCCCTGGTCCTTAGGGAGAAGCTGGCCCTTGCTGCTCTCTGATAAATGTCTTCCTGTATTACCATTTGTTATAGTGACAGTGGTTAAAGACTTGAGTAAGGTTTTACTGATAGAAGTAGGGACTTTCTTTAGACTTTTTGTGACCTGACATGAAATATTTGGATATGTGTCTACTTTTTAAGTGTTTGTTTAAACAAACTTAAGGTTATGCATTGTAAGCAGGCTGGGCTGGTTAATGTATTAAAAAAAAAGTTTTATATATATATATATGTAAGAGTAAGATATATATATATAGTAAGAGATATATATATATAAGTAAGAGTAGATGCAGGTAGCGTAGACAACAGAAAACCAGTAAAAGGTTAGAAGAACTCTTTCTCTGGCAATCATTTTCCTTCATTCAAGAGTGTCTCTTCCCAAGCATTCTTTGGAAACTAAACTGGACAGCCTTCAGTCTTTGTCATGGCTTAAGGAGCCTGTACATACAATAGTACTGTTTTCTTTCAGATGAAGACTGATATTACTTTGCATTAGGATAGCTGAATAAGCATTTTGGCAAACAGTCTATTTGCAGGCAGATGTTAGTGACTCACATGTGTCTAGAGCTAATGAAGACAGATTGTGGGTCCCGTTAGCCTGGTAAGGATTAATAAGATTATTGCTAACCCTATTGGAGTGGAAATGGAAACTCCATGAGAAAATCTGTGCTCTCCCACCAAAAGAGTGAAGGGGTGAAAGGACCATTACTGTTTCTATAGCATGGGCTGTAATATGCATGGATGGAGATGTCCTTTACAGAACATGTATCTCCACAAGTGAGCCTCCTCTGTAGTACTTCACCATATGCCCCTAATTATTTAGCTAAGCTAAGCAGGCAGGTCACAGTCAGCTTACTGTGGCTTTTGCCTGTGGTGGGACAACAGCCTTCCTTTCATAGATCCTGTAAGTCAACAATCGGTAAAGAACTAGAAATAGCATTCAAACTGTTCATGAAATTGCTTGTTGCATGATCAAGTATCCAGTACATAATTAAACAATGGATTGTCTGGAAAAATGTGAAATATGGAAGATATGTATGATAGTAATATTTTGTGGGTGACACCTTGTAAGGTCCTGTTAGGTTATTCTAATTTTTAGATGCCAGTGGCCAAACTCTATTTTCATATACAAATACCGAGAAGCTGTACAGATATACATTTTATATGAATACAGGTATGACTAATGTGGCTCGCTGTCTGTAGATGTTTTCTCTTTTCCAGTTTTATGTAGAATGTGCATCAGTTTCCATAGGGATGTCTATGCAGAACTGGGAGGGGAAGAGGTCTTAGCTCCTGCGTGATGCAGAAATATAATTTTGGTCTACAGACTTTAATAATGTAAGTATCAGAATTTGAAGAAATGTCACAGACCATGAGGAATTCTCATAGCATAGGGTAACGGATACAATAAAGAAGGAAATAAAGCTTTTTTTTCAGTGACTAGATAGCTCTAAAATAAGAATCTTGATTAACAGGCTTTTTCCCTCCATCCTCCAAATTCTGCAAACCTTTCTATCCTCGTTAATTATCAAATAGACTGTATTCAATTATGTCATCGCTGAATGTTAATAAGAATAACTAGTACATTTGCTGGCTCCTGCAGGAGCCAGGAATCTCCTCTGATCCACCAGAGCAAGTCAAATCTGAGTCCCTTGTGGAAACAAAATCGTTTCCATCGCCTAGTAGAATATAATAACAAAACTGTGTCATCTTTTATATCCAGACAACATTACTGCGTTGAAATTAGTTGAACACGTTTTGCAGAGCAGAGAGTTTATCCCACTACTACTTCACTTGACCCAATACCTCACTCAACATGGAGCATTTGGGCAGTGGCCTTTCTGCTGAGGAGAAAGGATACTTTTTCTTTGGTAATGATTCACAGTACAGTCTCTTAATGAAGACTAAGTGTGCAACTTAAACTAGAGCAATTCTCAACATAGCAAGCAAAAGAAGTTGGCAAGTAGAAGAGGAGAATCAAAAATGAATTTCAAACTTGCTTTTCACCCTGAAGTTTACATTCAATGCGAAGTATAGACAGACCTGGGGATCCTCTGTTAATATCTCATTTTACATTATGGGTTGTTAAAGTTTTTGTCTTTGTATTGACACACAGACTGGATGTGAGAAAGTGTGAACTTTGTTCATGTTACTGCCAAACATATGCACGCTGCTGCTTATCTTCTGCAACAGTTTTCAGATGGCCTCACTTTCATGTTGGGGACTTTTTTTTTTATAACATCTACTTTGACTGTTACCCACTTACTTCCTTTGGCTCTGCTGCATTTTCCTATATGAGCCATTCATCTGCTTTCAGAACCATGATGTCTTTCAGTCATTGCCATTCCTCCCAATGATATCTCATGTATTGCTTCTAACCTTATGCTTTGCTGTCTCACTTTATTGGCTGCCTGCATATGTCCTCTTCCATTTCTCTATTTGTCTGTATTTTTAATCACTCATATAGCGATATGCAGAAGTTCCCTTGTGAGATGTAGACCACGTCCTTCTTCCTTACCCTTCGTGCTACCTTCACTGTAAGGGTCCCCTTGGAAAAAACGATTATCCTGCTGACCTTTGTCTGTCTCTTGTTCATGACTTGCAACACAACTGATTTCCTCAGAGCTCCTCTTTATTTACCAAATGTTGCATGCTTCACATGACACTGGTGTTCTCAAGAACATTTTATTCTTAAATCACAGAAGTAAGAGGCATCAAAGACTCAGAAAATAGATCACTGCTACTGTTGCATGAGAAGAAAGTTGTAAGTAGGTTCATGAATAGAAACTTGATATATCCAGCCCTGGGGAGGAGTGAGGAAGGGGAATGTACTTTTTCCCCCCCAAACCATAAAAAGAAAAAATCTCTTAATGCAGTTATGTGTAAACAAAGCTAAGATACTTTGCATCTGCAATACTTTTCATTTTGCCTTATCTGCATTCAGATCTTCACTGATACAAGTTCATATTTAAGTTGTGCACACAATCACCTGAATCTATCTGGGCATAGCTTTGCCACATAATGATCATGTAAATGTTATGAATTGATCTTGAAATGTAATTTCTAACATTTTAGTTAGGTCTATGAGCACTGAACTACAATAAGAAGCAAGTATATGACATTTGAATCAAGATGTGTTTATTCTGGAAAGAGCAGTCATGAAATTTAATGCATCTACTACTGCTGTACAGGATCATAAGTATGCAAATGAGCCATAGGTTTTGCTTACGGATAAAAAGGAATTTGAGATACAAGAATGGACAAATATTCAAGTATTTGAAATGGTGACCATTTGTGCATATTGTGTGGGTTGATGTAAGATTCATTTTTAAACAAACTGAGAGAAAAACAGCAGTTGTCTTCTATAACATGTAGATATTTACATGTAAGCAGTGTGTTTTGCTCTATAAGCTACCAGAGTTCTTTTTTTCCCCCCTCACTTACTGATGGAGCTGTTTTCCAAAGCCTGGGGTAAGGATCAACATGGAGCACAGGGGGTTCCATGACTCCAAGAAATCAAAGGTGCAGTACTGCAGTTGAACTTTATACCTTTATACCGACAAGTTTTACGCTTTATAGAGTATAACGTATTTGTGAAGTGTGACAGTGCATGCTTGCTCTCCACCCCAGAGAGCTTGTTATTTCAAAGTAAACAAGCACCCTGTACAAATACAGTGCAGGGCCAAAGAACTGATTATACTGTGTCAGGGATCTCATGGCTCTAGTTACAGGAAATTTAACATTTTCCTTTTATTAGTCAATCAGGTGCAGCTCTGTTACTGATAACTCTGAGGTCTCAAACCAAAATTCAGTTTCTGCATGGGGCCTTGGCAGGATACCTCCAGCTTTGGTATTAGTCTTAATCCTGATTTATGAGCCAAATGTTATTCTGCAGTGTTTCAGTAGATTTTAAATTTGTAGTTTAGCCAAACATTTCTCCCTAAGTAGTGTAGACTTCCATTATAATGAAAAAATGGTCTTCATGATCATCAGACTGGCTTAGCTGAGCTTGCTTTGAGAGAGTATTTATATAGAAGTGGAGTCTGCTCAGGAGGACTGTGCACCTGCCTTTCAGGGCAAAGATAAAGACACATACTTTTTCCTAGATGTGAAGGTCTCGTGATAGTATTCTCTAAGAGTGAAATCTGATGGTTGTCTTGTGACTGAACAGAGTTTTCTGTTTACCAGACCAGAGATTTAATTTTCTTCATTTTTGCGCTTACTGTATCTCACAGGATCTTTTTCCTCTTTTTTCTGTTTACACTGAGTTGGTTGGAAATTTCTGTTGAAATTGAATGAAAAATGAGAACATATTTCATAGTTACTTTCAATAGTGAAGGCACATGGTCTTAAGTCAGTATAAAACAAAGGATAAGGTAATTGCATTTCCAGCTGGCTTCCTCATGAGACACCATGCCAACTATATGGGTGGACAAGATCATGATTATGTTCAAAGAAATAAGTGTAAATGTCCATATTTCCCAATTTTATGAACAGTAAGGGCTTTACAATTGTCATTTAAAGCACCTAAATGATGTGAATTTTAGAGTTCAGTGAAGGAAAAGCATATGTGTAATAAAAAAATTACTCATGACAAGAGATAAATATAGGAATTATGCATGTGAACTCTGACTGTAAAGACTATCACTAGAGCTTCTCATTCAGAAATCCTGTATCAACTCTGCAAAACTAATGTGGCAAACTGGGAATTAGAAATTGAGGTAGAAGATTAATAGCAGTTTCATCACACAGACAAGGTAATGCCTAAGGACTTGACACTGGATGAGGAGTTGTACAAGCACAGTATAATAGATGTAGAATGATAGTCTCTGCCTTGAGGAGTTTGCTCCGTGCAGTCAAGACAGAGTGGGCAGAAAGGAAGTAATGTTTCCTTAGAAAATGGTGATTTTATTTTGAACTGCAATGTTCAATCAGTTTTTCCAGGATTCCTGACGAGCTTCTCCAGGGATGAAAGTTTGGCTTCCAGAACCTGGAAGCTCCTGGCCTTTAACTTCAGGGTATATATTGCAGGAGTCTGCCGTGGAGCTGCAGGGGCTGGGAGTTCTGTACCTGTTGCTGTCAAACAGGTCAAGCCCAGAGCTCTAGGTTTCAGCCAGGTTTTGTTCTTGGCTCAGCAGAAGGAGGTAGCCAAAGGATCCCCAGTAAGAGTCAAAATCCCCAAGCTTCCAGGTTCACTGGAAGTCAGGAGAGCAATAATGTGTGTAGAAAGAGGCAGAGGGCTAAATGAGGCTGAGAAGCAACTGAGTAAAGGAGGTAACAAATTGGTGTTGGGTGGGAAGGAGCTTCACATAAGAAAATGCCCTGTTAAAAACTGTCAGAAAACTGCTGAATTTAAAGCAGTATGCCTAGGTTACTTTTATGTTCCAAATACTGTTATTTCCTGGGTACTCATCTTCCTCACAAAAAGGAAGATTTCAGCGTAATAGAAGCACAACCAGACCTTAGATGGTGGGGGAGAATGGGATCAGCAATGCCATCATTTGAGTGGCTTGGGCAAGACATTTGTCTTATCACTGTTAATTTTCACAGGTAGGTTTATCAAATACCAATCCATAATGTACTAGCATTATTTATTGTAATGCTGCTTTCTTAAGATCTTACTAGTGGATAATGCTCGCAGGTGTTAACGTCTGTTTTTAAACATGCTATAAATTCAGATGTAGACTCTGTAACCTAAAGCCAAGATCATGCAAGGAATTATGTGTGTATGAGAGGCATCAGCAGCCTCACTGAACTTGATGAATTTGTTTACTCATACGAGCTGTCTAGCCTATGCTCCTGCCTGTTATTCTTTCCACAGATTTTTTTGCAGAAGTACAAATGTTTAAGACTCTCATTCTGATGTTTGATTATTCTTTGTGGTTCGCAGATTTATAGCATCACTGTACCTGAGAAAAGGGATTCACACAGCCAAATGATGTAGAGCTCTACCCGGAGCAGTGACTTAGGCATTGTGGGGAGGAATCTGAGTAAGCTGCAAGGAGAAAGTAGAACACTGAGTAGTGCTGAAAAAGGGCAAAACAAGGAAACAAATTTGGAAAACTCTGTTAGAACTTCAGGGCCAAACCTTGCCATGTAATCGCTGGCTAATGTCACTACTAGGAACAAACAGGCACCTGCAGAGGTACGTTTTTCTAAATATGCCTATCTAACAAACTAATGTCCACTCTGCAGCCCTTGTTTTAGGGATCCAGGGGAGATTTTTGAATTTTAAGAGGGCTAAATAATTGTTTAAAGAGAAGTGCTATTCTAAACAGAGATCGTGCAAACTGCACGTTCCTAACTAGCTGTCAGGTCTTTAGGGTCAATATCATTCTGTTGTGGGTGTCTTTTGTTTTTGTCCTGTAGTGCTACCATGCATATTTTGGGGACAGGAAACTTGAGATTTTATAGTAGACCTAATGGCTAAATTCCAGTTTTAAACCCACTTGTATAATGTAATCGAGTCTGAAGTATATGCTGATTGCACCTGTGTATCTTATCTGAAGATGGAGAATTGCATGGGCCTGACTGAAGTCACAAAGGACTATGTAGCTTCTGTAACTTTAGCAGTTGAAATGGGTGGAAAACAAAGGTTTTCAGAAGATGAGTGTACTTAACTTCGACCTGTATCAGCTGACTACTATTAAAAAAGGAAAAGATCAGGCCCTTAGCAGTACTCTGACTTGCTGCACAGGCTATTACCATGATAATGCACAAACCGGGGCGAGCCGGGCAGCGCGCGGTGCGGCGCTGGCGGGGTGGAGGGAGCCGAGCCGAGCCGGGCGGGTGCTGCGCGCCGCCGGGGCGGCCGGGAGCCGCGGGACGGGCGCGGGGCGGGAGCGCTGCCCGGGGGCGCCGCCCGGCCGCGCTGCCCCGGCGCTCCCTCGGCAGGCTGCTCTCGGCAGAGGGCACTCTGTTCCTAGCGATGGAGGAGGCGCTTCCCCGGGCGGGTGAGAAACCTAAAGAGATTGGAAAAGTTTCCAGTGCAACATATTTGAGCAAACTCTTCATGGGTTAGGTTTAGTTCCCCGGCGCATCGTTCTGACCTCGGTGGCAGGGAGAGTGGCCCTTCTTCGGTGTGTTGCTCTTGTGCAGACTCGGAGACAGCCTGCGACATCCGCGGAAGCTCTAGCGCAAAGGTAGAGGATTTTACAGAGCTGCTGCCCAGCAGCCTCGAGAGGGGATGCGGCGAAAGCTGTCGTGTGAGGCGTCTGCTCAGACTTGCAGTAGGAAGCCTAGGAATCTCGTAGAGGGCAGCATGATTAAAGACCGCCTCGGTGGGTGAGCAGCCCTGCAGCTGTACCGAGAGGGCTGCCTGCAGACGAGCCGCAGCACGGCTGCGCTTTCGGAAGCCGAGCCGCACCAGGCCCGGGGGCTGCCCGCGCTCCGCGGTAGCCGCTCGCCCCTCCGGGGAAGCGCCGCCGCTCGGTCGCGGCTGCCGGCTCGCGGCGCCGGGCAGGGCCGGCTGCGGCAGCGCCTCCGCGGCGCGGCGCGGGGAGCCGGGCCCCGCTGGCGGCGGGCCGGGCCGGGGGGGCCGGGCCGGGCCGGGCCGGGCCGCGGCCCCGCGCCGCAGGTGGAGGCGCCCGGGCGCCGCCGCGCCGCGCTGCGCTGCGCTGCGCGGGGCCGGGCCGGGCCGGGCGGCGGGGGCGGCCCGCTGCCAGCAGCCCGTAGGACCTTGGCTAACGTGCGGCGGTGGGCTGGAGCCTGGCGTGAGGGAGGGGCCGCGGCTCGTGATGCGCGATGCCGTATCCCCGGGGCAGCGGCAGGCGAGGCTTTCCCTGCCCCGCGAGCGGCGAGCAGGCTGCCGCCGCGCCGGACCCGCCGCCCGCCCGCCCCGGCCGCAGCCCCGGCCCCGGCCCCGGCCCCGTCCCCAGCCCCGGCCGCGGGGGGCCGCGGCGCCGCGCCAGGTGGGTGAGCGCGGCAGCCGGCAGCGCCGGCGGGAGCCTCGCGGCCGCGGCCGGGGGCGCTGCCGGCAGCCGCCGGGAGCCCCCGGGAGCAGCAGCCTCCGCGGCGGCGGCGCTGGCGCCCCTCGCACGGCGCCCTGCGGCGGGGCCGGGCCGGGCGGCGGCGCTTCTCGGGCCTCGGGCGGGCGGCGCGGCTCTCCCGCAAAGCCCCGCGGGGGCGGCGGCACCGGCACCGGCACCGGCACCCGGGAGGTGCCCGCGCCTGCTGCGGCGTGGCGGGGCGGACCTGGGCAATGCCCGGCCGGGGGAGAGGGAAGCCCTCCTCCTCCAGCGGACGTGGTCGATTAAAACTTCTGAAGGACCAAAGCATCCAAAGTGCGGAAGGTTGGGGGGTGGTGCCTTTTTCTTATTTGCCTTTTTTTTTAAGCAGCCTTGTTTCTGTAAGGGATCTTCATTAAGTGAGTTGACAGGTGCTTGAGCTCTCCGGGTAGCTGGTTCGCCTTCGGGACGTCTCGTCTCTTAGGAAGGAGGGTTTTCCTGCGGGCGAGAGCTGCGTTCCCCGGGGGGCTTTGCAGAGCGGCGGGGGCGGCGGGCAGCGGTCTGTGCGCCCGTGTACGCGGGTGTGTGGAACCTGCGCTGTTTTATGGGATCGCTATGGTAACGGGCAGTCTGAAGCAGAGAGATGCACTGATACTAAGAATCAGCAACATTAGCTGCATTATTATATTTCTTTTTCCTGTTGGTAAATTTAAATTGACGTTTTTAGTAAGAGCGGCTGACAGTTCAACGTTGGCCCTGTAACTGGTGGTGACCGTTAAATTCATGGGCTTTTTTTTTTTTTTTCTCTCCCTTGCTCACTTTGTCTCTGAGCTGCTTGGAAGCAGAGCTTCCAAAAGCAGTGTAAACGGCTGAAGTCCCAGGGCTGAGCGCTCAGCTCTGCGTGGGCGATGGTGCTGAAATGGTGCATCAGAAATCCTTTGCTCCCTGGACTGTGCTTTCTGGAGACTCAGACCGGAGGGTGATTTGATAAACCGACTTGCGTTCAGGAGAGAATCAAACTTGCCCCCTGTTGCTAGCTTCCCCAGCCCCCGCCCTGTTCCCTAATTGGAGCTACCTCACCCTGCAGGCTGTGCTCATGGCATGCGATCTGAGCCTGCCTTGCTGGCCAGCACGCAGCTCCCGTGTTTGCATTGCGTTTCTTCCAAGGACCAGGTCCATCCCTTTGCCCAGTTTGCTTTAGTTGCTGAGATTTTGGCGGAGCTTGCTTGATTTTGTTTGTAACTTGAAAAATCTCTCTCAGCAGAGCCCCGAGGCACGAGGATGGCCAGCCCTAAAGCCACAGGGCTCTCCTGGGAGATCACTTGGCTTGCCATTGCTGTCTGTGCTCGTCTGCAGGTAAGTAATGAACTTGTTGCTATTGTCATGGCTCATCCTTTCTCAGATGATCTTACTGCACACTTACTACTGTTTTTTTTTTTAAATAGAAGCCTGCTGAAGCAACTTCTTTGTGAATAAAGGGCTACAATGACAGGGAAAACACATTTTTTCTGTCACTGAAACTAATTTCAAAGACATCCACGTGGGAAACTGCTATTTTCTCTCTTCCTAGTAACATTGTACCTGATTTTACTACCTGGGGACCAAAGGGAGATCTTGCCAGATGTGTAATACCTGAGGTTTTTCAAGGCAACACAGTTGCTCATTACCCCAGGAGGTTTAGCACTTGATAAATGTTAAGATACTGTAAGTGACAAGAGTTGTAGGAATACCTGGGCAGAAACATCTAAAGCTTTTGCAAATCAGTGAGTATCTTTCTGGGGGTTTGCGAGATGGTCTTTGCTTCAAGTGTTCAATGTATTCAGGATCCATGGAGGAAGGCCATGGCTGCCAATTGATCTATTGCTGACACATGAGCCTAATGGGTTCCAAGAAGTGAGTATTTCAAGAAATACGGTGCGCTGGCATGCAGCAGAGATGTTGTTATAGTATGTCATCCTCTATACTGATGGTTCCCACAGTACAGGACATTTCAAGGATTCTTCAGTCTTAAATACACCCAAATCAAGAAAACCTTAGATAAAGACCGCTAAGTAAACTGAAAAACTTTTTGAAATGAACAGTACCAGTTTCTGAAGGCTTTAGTGTAGCAGTTTTTGGCAATATGACAATGGTTTTGAATGACATCAATGATACTGTTGACCTTAGCATTACGTACTGTGTGTACTATAGCAGTGCTGAGGAATAGTCGTTTCAAACTGGAGCCTGTTGTGTTGGGTTTTATGTAAACCTACATCCTGAAGAGTGGTATAATGCAACAGGCAAAAGTAAATTCAAAAGTAATATGAAGAAACAGGAGACTGTACTGGACAGACTGGACAGCTCAGTAAGCTATGATCCATTTGGGGTGTTCTTTGGGATTTAAGGGAGGGGAAATGGGGCTCTGACTCCTGCTCAGCAGCACCGTTGAGTGCAGTGTGTGCTGTGAGTCATTTGATGGGGGGGGGGGGGGGATGCCTGTCGATGAATGCCTTCCATATCTGTGTTATACTTGGTCTATACTAGCTGCTCTTGAAAGTACACTGGTTACCTGGTATCACTGTGACTTTTTATGAGTAATGGACTCGCCATCTAAGTCAGAATTATTAGATTCTTATTAATTGTGCAGTAAAACATATTGCATTCAGTGCATGTCCATGCTGCTAGGAGAGCAGCGGGCTCTTCCTTTGCTTTTTGTATCTGTTTGTTTCTTCTGTAAGAACAAAATGTTACTGGTTTACTGTGCTTGTTCTCTGTTTTTGTGTGTAAGCAGTTGAGTGACTTTGTAATAACCTGCCCTATAAAACGCTCAGAAAGTGGTATGTAAAGTTCACTTAATAGTTCTGAGTAAGATGAGAGTAGAAGTACAGGGAAGGGAAATGTCAGCTTTGTGTTTGGGCCTTTTGGTTATGAAGAGACCAACTTTTTCTCTTTTATAATATTTTTCTTCTATAATTTTTCTTTCATATTTCTTTCATTTTAGAACTGGAACCAGCAGTGGCATAGTTTCATCTTCTCCACAAATGGTTTGGCATAGCTTCACTTGTCTTTTTGTAATAAAAACAACCCAAACACATTGGAATAATCAATAGGCTATTATAGGTAGCTTCATGAACATTTCAATCTAGGTCAATTTTTTTGGTCTTGATTGTCCTTTTAAATAAAAGCTAATGTAGTTGGCATATTTGAGTCATTAGCACTTAACCCCGATCTTGTAGGAGGCCCTTCTGCTCCTAAATTTTAGGTGTTTTATCACAATTCTAGTCACATTACAGATATTTTATAGTATTTAACATAACATTTTTGGTATCCAATAACCATTAATTCTTTAATTGGTTGCTTGGGGCCATACTGTATGGACCACACACAGTCATTCTACCCTAATATTGTACCATAGCTTCCACTTGTGTTGTTTTTGGCTGTTGAAGTGCTTATATCTGGAGCTAATCAATTAGAAACAATTGGATGCTGGGCAAGGTCACAAGCCCATGCCATGTCACTTATGTGCGACTGATTAATTTCATCCTGCTGGAGGCAGGTACAGAGTAAAATAATGACCATTTTAAAAGAATGTGGTGGAAATGTGGTATGAATGTAACGCAAGAAAAACTTTAACATGAGAAGTTGTGAAAAAGAGGTAGCTGTTGCTGAGAAGAAATGAAAGTTAACTTTGGTTACAGGAGCTCTTTCTGATTCTTGAGTAACGTGGTAAAAAGCTCTGTACAGTGTTTAGCTAAGCTCTGCCCTTATAGGCATGCCGTGTCTCAAGTTTATGACAAGATCGTTTTGTCACGGGCAGATTAGTCTCTCTGCTAGTAGGTTACTTCAATTTTGTAGGATAACCCAGTGAATAGTTTACTAGGGGGGCATTGCTGAGCTCCCTGTTCATTGAATCTATTCTGTGATCAAGAGCTGTGGCATAAACTTGGCTTGTTAGAGACTGCTTATGAGCCAGGCCTAGGCTGTGCTCTTTTGCAGTCAGGGGAACTATTCTGACTTGCACCCATGCAGTTAAAGGGAGGGGAACTGCATTGACCTATAGCCAGTGTTAACTCAAGTGAATGATAGCTGTATGTTTTTTCTTAAGAAATTTTAAATGAAAAAGACACTAGTGGCAACATGGAATATTTCATCATTTCTGAAGATTGAAATGTTGAGTCTATTCCAAGAGGTTATTGTATTCCACAAAGTAAACGTATTTGTGTACATTAGCTAGCTATGTCCTTGTCCTTGGATTTAAATATTCATGTGTACTTATTGCTAAGTATGTGAACAGAATTACTGCAAAGACCTAAGAGGCGCTTTATTTTTCTCATATGATAGAAGGTGAGGAGGTGAGTTAAACAAAATAGATGTATTTAAATGCAATTATGCTCTTTAAGTTATCTCTTGAGCAGATATGGCTATATATTAGTAATTGAAACTGCAAGATGTTCGGCCTGGTACCAGTCTCTTTCCTAACCTCATATGATAACCCTTATGTGATAACATTCAGCTAGATACTGTTATATTATGAAATATATGTAAGAACATATATCTGTACATCCTTACTAATGGATTAATGGCAGCAAGAAGTGATTGCTAGCAGATTCATATAGACAAAAGGTATCATCAAGAATTTTACATGTGGATTCATTTTAGAGTTATTCTCTGGTATGTTGTTTCCCAAGCAGCAATACACTGATATTTTCTTAGGTTCCTACTGTCCTCACTAAGCCTTCTCTGAGTTGGTCCATTTTATCTCTAAAGACATGGCGTTGCTAATGTCTGAGGAAAAGAATGATAGCAAACACACTACGTCTGGATATTTAAGAAGCGTTAGCTCTGGATTTCTATGGAAAGGAAAGTTTCATAGGTCACATATTCGTTGAATAAACTGTTGGTTGGTTCTGTGATTTATGTTTCTGCAGTCCCTGCATGCATTATGTTTTTTAACTATCCGTGATATTTTGGATGCAGAAGATATACATGCTGAAAACATTATCTTATTCAAAATGATTCTGCCATAACCGATCTGCCAAAAACTACCAACGTAGTAAATGTCTTTAAGGTTAGGTTTCGTTGGTCCAAAAATCTGATGTCCATTATATGACATAGTGGACTTGGAGACCATCTTTGTGGAAAACCTTTGGAATACTGTTTTACAATCACTGAATGTATTGCATGCTGATGTTCAAAAAATAGATTGTGATCTACATGCCATACAATAGTGAGGATTCTTAAACCTTCAGTAACCTTAATAAAAAATATCAGGGTGAGATTTGCAAATCTACAGCTAAATCTGAAGCGGTTTCACTTTTCTGTAGGCAGGCTGAAATTCTGGACCCGTCTGGAGTTTTGCCATCAGCCTCAATGGGCTTGTGGTTTCATTCTTTGTCTGAAGACTGAAACGCCTTTCCTGGAGACAAATAATACTTTTGAGACTCTGTAGAGAGTATTCTGACTTAGTCAATGTTATTGACAAGCTTGTAACTCAGTGACAGCATTACCAGAAAACTTATGTAAGTTCCTGAGCTTACTTTGAATTTATGACTAATAATGATTGCTCAGCCAGTGCTCATAGGATCTGAACTGCTATTGCCCCCAATTTACAGTCCAAAAGAGTTGAATTGCCAGAAAACTTGTGATGAATCTCAGTCTTGTGACTTAAGTCACAAACTATGTATGAATACTTATTTTTTAAAATGTACTTGAATTGAAAATTTATGGCAACTCTGGGAGATGACCATGAGTCCCATTGGTATCAGTGAAAGGGTTATTTTATCCTCTCATTTCTTTGTTTTCCTTTTTTGGGTAAATATTTTTATCATAGTGATTGTATATGATGCTCACACTGATACAACTCAGGAAAATCAAGTTCGGTTATTCAGCCGAAGCATGGTCTGAACCGATCCCTTTCCGATGAGGCAAAGGTGGTTTAGTCTCCATGTCCAGCCAGATTTTGTATTCTGTGCTGCATCTTCAGACATGGGTATTGGTGCTTACTGTGACGGTAACTTCTGACAAGGTCACGATAAAAATCAGGCTGAGGTTCTCAAGTTCATTGTACGTAAAGCTGCAGAATGCTGGTTCGAAAACTAGATAGCCACAAAATCAAAAATTTTTAGAGAAGCCTCAGTGTAGGAATAATCTCTAGCAGTGTCTAGAGTGGGAGAGATCTAACCAGTGGCTCCTAATTTCTCTTGGAAAAGAAGTTAATGAACAAATAGCTGGAGGATGATCTTTGGTTTTAGTAAATACTTGAAAGCTTAGTCACTGATAATTACTCATTCAGGTCTGCTTGGTGAAGCTGGAGCCTTCCTATTCCTTACCAAATTGGGGCATATAGATAAGCTGTGCCGAGGTATCAGTTTTGTGTAGTGCATCAAATTCCATTCCTGCCTTTGCACTGCAGAAAATGTACATGATTGGTTGTACTGATATTAAAGCCCTTTTGCCAGTTGTGCAAAAATGATGACTTTGCCATTTAAAATAATGGTTTTGTCTTCAAAAGAACATATACTTTGAGTCCTTTTTGTTTGCTTCTACTTTTTGAACCTGTAGGTCTCAGATATTTGAGCATTTATCTGCAGTTATTATTAGGATTCAAATAGTTCTGTATGTTCACCTGAATGCAGGAGGTAGAGTTTAAGAAAATGCTAAATATCGTATGGCTTGCAATGAGGTAATGCAAATATTAATTTCAGTGATGGGAGAGCAGATTTATATTTGGCCCTCTATACGTATTTATCATCAGTATTATCAATTATATAAAATCTTAACAACACACTGACTTAACACTAAAGTACAGCATTTGCATAGTATGATGCAATACACTCAAGTACTATTTATTCCCAAAGATTTCTTGCATAGCTTTATGACACAAACACATATAGAGCCCAAGTCCTGTGGCCATGTACAGTCTGTCTTCAACAATCCCAGTGTAATTCGTAGGATGCAGAATATCTGTAAAACAGAGGGAGCTTGTGTGTGGTGAAAGAGTGGGTTTGTTTTTGAAGTGCAGTTTGCTAGTGAGCCCAGCATTCCAGAAGGGACACTGGATATAGCCGTGGCAACGCCGGAGAGACAAGTAAGTGAGATTTTTCTTTTTCTGGTCATGTAGATAGAAGTTGGAAAGGAGAAGGAAACAGCTGATGGGATGGAAGTACAGGTTCTAATCAGTGAGTCTAGATTTGGCCCTAGCTTGATTTCTGCATGCAACTCAACATTAGATAAATTTCCTTTTGAAGCTTCAATGATCATAAAGGCCAGTATTTATTCATCTACTTGTATTTTTATTCTGAAAGAGGCGTAAATTTTCCTGCAGGTTTTGGAATAAGACTTTTGTTTCTGTTATTTGAGGATGGAAGGGAAAATGTTTACAGATTTTGTTTATATTTTTTTTGTAGATATCTTAATAATTGATCTACTTTTACTCCCACCTTTTGCTATAGTGTATCTGGAATCCTATCATCTCTCATTTCTGTGTCTCCAGAATAAAACATCAAATATGCACAAATGCCTTACAAAAGCAAATCTTGCTCTTGTGAACAAGACCCACATAGAAAATGTGTAGCATTGCAGTTCTGATACACCCTCTGCACTCATCTTACTTTCGCTGATGAATAACTCCTTTAGGTTTTGAAAATATATCTAAATAACTTTCCTTTGCGTAAGTAGAAATTTTTTTTGATGTTACTTGAAGTCTGTAGACTGTCAAGTGTCCTTAAACTTAAGGGTTTTCAAAATGGCCTCAGTCCAGCTTCTAGTAACAAACACAGTTCTGCGAACTCACTTTTTGAGCACCGTCACGTGCACAGGAATGATAAATTTAATGCAGATATAGTGGCATTTTTCAGAAGGGTCAGTGTCACATGAACCCCTTGTTTCTTTGACTTTCAGTAAGACCTGAGCCATTAAGTTAAACACAAATGCCGTTAGGTATGGTGATTAGCTGGATTTTTAAAAACAAATTACAGGCTAAATTTCCGTTAATCCAATGGGAACAAGACACCTAGCTGCCTTAGGCACTTCCAAAAATCAGGCTAACCATCTGTCTACATATTTAGATTAAACCTAAACTTTCACCCTTAAAGCTCTTTTGGAAAAAGAAGTTTCTGGTGTGTGAGTTGTAGCGCTGGGGTGTGTGGATATCTGATAATACTTGAAAAGTGCAAGTACAAGCAGCATGTGTATATAAAGGGAGAGCAAGTTTTGAAAACGTGGCCTGATGTAGCCCTTCCAGACAGCGTGTTACATAAATTGTTTAGGAACAATGTTATTTCTGTTTCTAATTTTATATTTATTAGGTTTAACATCATTATGGAGAGAAAATGAAAACAGTATTCTTAGTTTGTTTTGAGAAATGCGGTTTCCAAGAATTGTCAGTTTGTCATGCTTCTGGATCCACTAGAAACACAGTGAATACAAGCCAGCTCAACTGAATTGTGAAACAATATTAAAAATGCATTTGTGATTGTAATTACTAGAAAGTTGTTGTATGCTAACAGTCGTCATCTGTGTCACGGTGGGAGGTCCCGATTGGTTAATGATGCTATTTTGTAGCGTAAGTAAGTAGAGCATTTGTTTATATGCGGAAACATGTATTTCTGTATGTATATAATGCTTTTTCTGTCATCAGGTGCTTTGCCAAAAATCTAAACTCCTTAAAACTTGAAGGATGCAGTCTCTTGTCAGTGCATGCAAACAGAACAGGGTATAGTTTATAGTGTGTATATATGAAATGATCTATAGGGGCTCGCTGTATAGTCAGTGCGGACATAGGGTTTTAGCTACCTGGTTTATTGCCTTTTGCTATCGTAGAAATAAGCTGACATGGACGTACCTGCGCGACCACTGAGCGCTAAGAGTACGGCACTGTTTTCTCTCAGGCTCTGTTTGACAATAAATGTTTCCTGGCCTGCACCTTGCAGAAGCTCTCAGAAGGCTGCAGAAACTGGCTTTATTCCCAGCTGGCTGATTCAGCAACAACTTAGCTAGCTCTGGGGGGGAGGGAATCTCCCCGCATCTCCCTTGCTTTGTTGCAATTTCCCTGCTTGTATTTATGGATGCTCCGGGCCATCTATTGGCCGGAGAAATGTGAAAGGATGGTTCAGGTGCATTCAGATTTGCTTCTTATGGTGGGAGTTTTCCTTTCTTTTCCTGCTACTGCAGCCTCTTGCTGGCATAGCAGTGGTGGGGAAGCAGAAGGCTAAACAAGCTCAGTGCTCTCTATGGGTGCATAACAAATGAAATATATTAAAATATGATTTGGCTTCCTCTCATGAGGGTCATCTTTTATTTTCAAGGTCTCATTACTCATTTGGATTACCAAGTTTACATGGATTCAAGGGGAGACAGGACAAGTACTTGGAAGATCCACTAAGTATGACTAAATGGACAAACCAGAGCAGGCTCAGAAAAATAGTTGGGAGTCCAGGAAAGTATTTCAGAGACGGCTCATACATACTCGCTCTGCATATGCTCTTCTCTGGGTGTCTACATACGGCTACTGTTGGAAGCTGATGGACTAGGCAGATCCTTGGTCTGAACCAGTTCAGATCTTCTTGTGCCTTTAGCTCCTTAGGGCCACACTTGAGAACTGTTGAACTGTAAGTTGGAGCTTCCGGTACTGTCAGTCATGACTGACCATTTAAAAACTAACATTAAAGAAATATATTCACCAAGCTCCAGATGTCTGATGATATATTCCAGGCAGAGAAGAGCTTGCTCAAACCCTACATAGGTACCTACATTCTGAGCTCCTTTGTGTCTGCCTGGATTTTTTTATATTTACAGTGGTACATTCTTCCTTTTTAGCTTTACAAACTTTTTTGTTCTATGCCTTTGGCTCATCTTCAAACTTTAAAGTTTTAGAGTCTTTTTTTAAGGTATGCAAGTAAATTTGGGTCATCCTGCCTGATTCCTGGAGTAGTTTGTTTTTTAAACACCCACTACTATTTCCTCGCTGTTGAGCAAGATAAATAGAGCAGTGGCTTCTGATATTTTACTAAATAAGGCTTGGCTTAAAATCCACTTTCACCATGTGATCAGTCCTTCTGCGAGTAAGTTGCAAATATTCCAGACACTTTGCCTGCATGAGTGAGAATTTGCCTTCGCCCTGGTGTGAAACTGCGTACCCAAATGCATTTCCCATTTCCCTTTCCTACCTCTTTCAGTTAGATTTAGAACACAATAGGTTGATTAAAAACCATAAGAAAACCTCCAGAATGGCATCTTAATGTATGGTTTTTTACTATGCAGCTGTTTATCTTCTGCTAAGAGGAAACTATAGATGTGTTTTTAATGCCAGGAGCTGGGCTTAAAATGCTATTACTTATCCAGTGGGAATAGATTTGAAAATTAGTAAGCAATTAGATCAGTAGGCAAATACATTTTACTTAATGTTGAGAGTCTCATGGGCCTTTCGAATGTCCTGTTAGCATCACCTGTTCTTAACTTGCAACCTTTTAAATCTTTACCTAGTTTTAAAGAGCAGTGTTACTTTGAAAGTGAAAGTTATCTGCATTTTTCATTTATGAGCTGAATTTTAATTTTTTAAAAACCTGCATAGTTTCTGCAAGGGCAACAGAGATGTACTGGGAACACTAAGCTTTTCATGGGAAAACTTCCTTCTGCAAATGACCATCCTGAAGGCCCTGGTGAGTCTTGCTCTGATCTTCTGAACTTGCTCGAGTTATGCCCTGAGCAGACACCAGTGATGTATCTGTTTATAACTGCTCATTTTTCTTGCTGAATTAAGACCTCAGTGAGCCATCTGTCACATGTCACATAAAAGCCACTATTTGAAAATGTGGAAAAAATGTGGGAATCATAGCCTTTTTTCATTATTTCAAATGGGAATGTCAGTCCCCCATGAGGATGCTGAAGAAAAGACCTTGTCCTCTTCAATACAGGAGTGTCCCAGCATGCTTTTTCTGCTCAAAGTTCACATTGATTCAGTGGTAGTGTGAGGACTCAGCCTAGACACTAAAACTTCAGTCCTGGAATCGGATCCAGGCTGGGGAGCCCTGCAGACTTCCTTAGGTTACTGTGCCACGGCTGAGACCCTACTTTGTAAAATCCGGGCTTTCTAGCTCGACAGTACAACATTCAGCGCTTGAGTAACGCTGCCGGTGAAGTCTGTAGGCACTTTGCCTGAGACATCAGTGGGCGTTTTTCCTGAGCAAGACCTGCCCATAGGAAGCAAAGCGAGGCTGCAGCTCGTTAGTGCTCACTGGCTGGTTGTGGCACTTCCTGGCGTGTGGCGTGAATCACTGCGGCTCTTCTTCGTGGACCTGCTAAGGACAGATGGCATTTAAAGCTGTGTCTGCAGCTGTTAATTTTCTTAGAAATTGGCTCTATTTATCCCTCTGGAAAGAGATAGAGATATTCAGAAAGATATTTTGCCTGTTGCTTACAAACCTTGCAAAATTTGAAGCAATTTCCATTTTTTACATGTCAGTTTTCATTGTGTGTCATGGAAGAGCATTTTATCAGGTGTTCCAGACCATCCCTGTTGGCAGGAATTTCTCTGAACTACTGCGGAGGGAAACATCAAAACCAGTCCTTGGAGCATGTATGCTATTTTTCAAAAAGACTGAAGCAGAACATGGAAATTCACTTTTTAAAAATCGATGTGGCTTTTTGCCAGATATACTGTATTCAGAAGATTGCTTTGAACCTTTTCAGGGGTTGTACTCTCCACTGTGTGGTGTAGTCCCGCTAATGAAAATAAAGAAGAAAACACAAGCACATCATAAATAAGGAAGACCTGATAGAGAGTTGATTTCTGCATGTAGGGTTTTGTCCGTGCATATGAAAATTGACATCATGGTGTTGGAATGTTGACCGTGTTTTGCATTTTGCTAGCTGCTTTTACTGGAAAGCATGTGTTTCAAAGGGAGTTTTCAATTTTTATAAGTCTTTGCCTCCATAATAGCCCAGTCTTATTTTGAATGTGAACTTCAGCTATGAATAAAATTTAACTCATGAAGTAAGAGATTCCTCTGGCACAAAATAAGAATGAATTATGCAGATATTGACTAGTAACATGCATGTCTGGATCAAAATGGTCAAAGCTAACCCTGAGGTTAGTGCTCCACTCCACACTCTACAGCACCTTAGTCTGAGAGAAAAGGCATCGAAACTGAGCAACTCCTTGCAAGAAAAGCTGTATTGTGTGGGGATAGCATAGCTGGCTCCACAAAGCTAACCTTTTGTAAGAAATTTTCACTAATGTGCCTCCTTAGCTCCAGATGGTCTGTGAAAGAAGGGAACTGAGTTCAAGAAAGCAGACTAGCAGCAAAGAAAAAGTAGTATTAGCCCTTCATCTTCAGAGGGCTCATTCAGATAATATTGGCAAAATCAATTAGATTACTTTCAGTAATGGGCTGTAGGGTGTTGGCCTCTCTTCAACCTCCATAATACAACACCAAATCATTTTCCCAGAGTCTCTGGGTTACTCTGTAGAAAGTTGGCAACCCAAGTTTCCCATGTCATCAACTCCATGCGGTCTCCTGAGTGAGGAGTTTCCTGGTAGAACATCCTTGCACCTGCTGGTTCTTCCCCAGCCCTTCTCTAATCAGACCACTCTGAACCCATTCGTGAAATGACTCTGTGCTACTTAAGCAGCTTGCTAATTTTTATCATCTTGATTTCTCCAAGTGATGAAGGGCAGGGAAAGGTAGGCCCTGTTCCCTTAATCTGTTCCTTGTGTTGAAAGACCCAAACCCTTGTGATATTTTCACTAACTTAGTGGGTCTGAAAGGGAGTTAGACATCTATATTGTTCTTAGGAATGAGACCCACACCTTTATGTTAAATCTGAATATTCAAGAGTGGACTATATCTAGTACCTATCAAAGTGTATATGCCTTTGTCTATCTGCAGGAAAAAACCTAGGACAGATTTTTAAAAGAAGCATTTAAACCTCTAAAAAATGTTACCCCTTTTTTAAAGTGTTATTGTACAATATTGAAAGCCTACACTCAATGCTAAAATTCTAGACCAGCAGACTTTAATTATATATGTAAACTATATGTAAATATGGATATGCATGCTATGTATAATATTCTCAGGAAGGCAAACTGAGATTGTCTTAGGTTGAGTATTTGTCTGAATTAAGTATCTGATAGATGCATGCTTCTCAGATTCTTACCTGTATATTAATACAGGGCTGCTGTATGATAACAGTATAAATAGATTTTCTCTGATGCTGTCTTCAGTTGGGAAAGCAGACACAATCAGATGTTATAGCATGGTTAAACAGCTGCTGTTAGAAATGAGGAAAGGTGTTTCCTGTTGAAGGGTGGTGTAGCTTGCTAGGCTCAGTCCCTGTTCTGAACAGGGGCTTGTTGCGGGATGGCTGGTCTTGTGAAAGGTGAAACTACTTGCCTAAAGTGTCTTTTGTATTAGCTGTTTTGATAAACTAGTCTAAGTAGAAGAAATTCCTCTCCAGCACGGCATAATTAACATCAGACGGTCAGACACAGTACCTGGAGTGCTTGAAATGAAGCAGGTTAGGCAGGTGTGGGTACACTTGATTCTGATGGCTCTCGCTTTCAGGAACTTCTGATATTCTTTATGGAGACATCCGCATCAAGACTTCTTCTGTTCAGCTTTTAAACACTAGTGTAGCCCGTCCACCTCCCCTCCTCCGTTCTGTGGCTGCCCAGGCAGTTGCAGCGTGTGCCGTTGGTATGAGGCGTCAGCACCGGCGGAGCTCCGTGGCGGTAGCTCTTTCCTGCCGTCCGTTGGTCTGTGCGGGCTGGTGCTGAGCTCGGTCTCCCGCAAGGTGCTGGAGCTGCCCGGCCTGCTCGGTGGGGTCGTTCTCTTCACCGCTGCCATGCAGAGGGCACGTGTAAACTAGCTCATCGAACGCTCGCCCATCTGTTCTTCCTATCTTCTTTTAAAATTAAAAGATGGGAAAACGCTGCAGTTAACCACTGCCCCCAAACTAACTGAGAAAACCCTGTTTTTGCATAATTACTGTTAATATTTCATCAGAACATTTAGATGTAAACTAAGCTAATTTTACACCCCCAGTGTCCGAGTGTTATTGCCATTTTAGCTGCCTACGACTTTTTATAAGTTATTTCTAGAGTCCTATTTCAAGCACAGCAAGCTTTGTGCAAGCTTTATTGTTAGGGGTGAAATTTAAACTTTATTAGGATTAAGTGTTTAATAGTATAATTTGCTGCATATGTTGCAAATACAAACTGCTATGAATAGATCTTCTGTAAAAAAAAAAAGAAGGAGCATTTGATATGTTATATATGGACTTAAATCCAATATGTTGTTATCTTTAACTAAAGGAAATTATAAGAAGAGATTTACAGAGAAGGGTTTATTCTATTAACTTTAATTTCTTTAAAACATTTCTCAACTGAAGTTGAATATGGTTTTGGTATTTTGATTTTGTTTAAAATGTGCTGTACATAACTTCCTTTGTTCGTTGAATATTAATCCAAAAATAGTACAAGATTAGCTGTTTTTCGTATATATGAAAGGAGAAAAATATTAGCAGTAGTAGTAGGTGAATATTTATTTAAGTGGGGTACACTGTTTTTCTATTTGTCCACTCACAGCAGACTTCAGGATTTAAGTGCAAGGCTTCCTGTAATATTACTGGAATTCTTTTAAATGTAATTTTTGTCCTTGTAAAGAAGTGGGGAGAAAGGCCCTTCCTGCCCCACCTGCCTTCCCCTCGATCTCCCAGGAAGCGGTCGAATGAAACATTCATTTAGAAGAAGTGTCAATCTTTGGCTTGAGGCTGAAGGAGCCAAAATAGGAGGGCAGCACAGCCCTATGTTTTCCCAGTCTTCACGAGGTGTTTGATTAATCTGCAAAATGCTAGTGATTGGGTTGGACGCTTATGGCTTTTAGGCAATTTGGAATCACTCTGTGTTTGTAAATGGAGGGAATGAATAGCTCTGGCTTATTTTGAGATTCAGAGACTATATTAAATCTTCCTGGCATAGGCATTTTGACTTATTGCAGAAATGTAGAGATTTTATTATTGCCCCATGCTTCCTTTTAAAGTTTGTAGTTGCTTCTTTGAGGATTTTATTTAAGCAAGTAATCTTGGCTTTTAAACTTTCTTGGTTTTATTGTTTTATAGAATAGTTTGCAGCTGACCACTTCCTCTGTTATTAAAGCTGGAGTAACATTAAAAAAAATTAGGAAAATAGCTGCATGTATCATCTTAATCCTAAGAAAGGAAAAGAGCACAAGTAAGGGACAAATCCCATTCAGTCAATTTTGGGCAGCTTTCTCAGAGGGCAACAAATTTCAGACCCTGTGTCGATGTGTAGGAATCCCTTCAGCCTTTTTACCAAGCACTACAAAAAGCTTGTATAGAGGTGCAGAATAATTACAGCTGGAGTCAGGCTCTCAAGTTGGCTTTTTTACACTGTAATCAGGATAAAGGAATATCTCTCTTGGCAAAAGGACCTGGACTCTGAAATAGAGATGTTCTGGACTGATAATGCTGAATACAGCCAAACTTGCAGAGAAGTATACAGGTTAAGATTAATATTTGGGTCTTGTTGTTTGAACTGGACTCTGTTTAGGCTTGCTATAATAACATTTTAGTCTGTATAGAAAGCGGAGGGAGCCAGGCCTTTAAAAAGCCCAAATGAAAACAGGATTACTCTCACAGTTAACTTCAGCATAGCTTAACTCTTATTGTTTACAGTTTGTAAAGCAATGGAGAATGTGAAGAGCAACATAATTAGGTAGAATAAGAATAGATCAATGCAATCATTAACAGCACAGTATTTTGCAACCTTGTTGGCAAATTGCCTTGTACAGGTTCTAGCTTTAGTAGTTTCTGGTGTCACAGACCCCTCCAGCCTGAGGTACTGGATATATAGGGCAAAAGGAATCCTGTGTAATTAAATAAAAGGGTGGATGAATTTATTTCCCTAGCCTCCGCACAGTCCATTGTTCTTGGAGTCTGTCTGTATTTTGAAAAGTCTTAGAATGCTAAAGACAAACATACGAGAACCTGGAACCATGCTAAAGCTTTAGATACTGCACTGTTAGGGTTGGCCTCCTAGCTCGCATTAGCTTGTACTGGCAAACTAAGAGCTGACTGCGGATAAGAAAATTCAGGGGAGGTTATTGCCACAGATCCATCCAAAAGTGCTCGGGAATAGTTCAAAAATATTCCATAGGAATAGTGCCCCTCTCTAAATCTTTCAAAATTAAACTATGCTGTCAAGAATTCTGTTTAACCGTGTGTGCAAATGCTAGTAGTAAAAGGGAAACCATTAGATATGTAAAAGTAGGTGGTTTTGTGCAATTGGTTAGAAATCGGGTGCGTGTTTGGAGCCCCACACGATTGCCTTTGCCCCTGCTGGTTTTGAAAAGCAGTGGGCAGAGTGTCCCTTGTCCTACAAGAGGCATGGCGGCCTTTCAAAAGGCAAGGTCGAGTGGCAAATCAAGCTTGTGAGCTCTGTTAGAATTCACTGCCTAACAGTTGCTTTGGAAAAGCTGTTTACACAGGAACTCCTCCTCCTGAAAAGACAGCAGTATTTTCAACTTTGCTGAAGCAGCGGAGGCTGAAAGAAAGAATGGCCTTCTGAAAGATGTGTGTCGCTTGCATACGAAATGAGAAATTAGCTCTAAGAAAAGTGCACTAAAGACTTGTGCCAGCAGCAACAACAAAATTCAGTCCCTCCAACACCTTTAGGAGAGCTTTTGAGCAGCTTGACTACAAGTCAACTTAGTAGAATATTCAAGTGTGTGTGTAACTTTTGAGTAGCCAGTAGCCAATAAGCCCAGTGAAATGCTGGTTACTTCAGGTGCAGGCTGAAAATCCTAACTGTAGAGGGTGATGATAACTTTTCAGGCTGCTAGAAAAGAGATGGAAACAAGGCAGCTTATTTTACTAGTCCTCTGCTATGCCAGTATAAGCTTCTCTGCGGTATTTTGAAGGAGTAAAATTATTTTGTTAAATTTCCCGTAGAAAGATATTACTGGAAAACAATGCAGGACTTATGACATGTCTCAACTCATCTGTCCTGGGAGCTATCCATTGTACATACACATCTGCTTGTGTCCGCCCACGCAGGATGGGAAGATATTCCTCGACAGGAAGGTCTTCCGTTCCCTCAGCGCGCAGGTGGTATGTATTGGCAAATTGCATGTTGTGGATGTGGTAGCCAAGTTCCCAGAGCAGTGCGCACGGAGTGAAGCAATTCACTTAACATCAGCTGTTTGAATGAGAATACAAGATGGGTGACTAGGGATGTAATCATATGGCCAGTCTTTTAATGTTCCTTTCATGATATCTATTTTAATTAAATGTAGCTGCTACTGACTGCATTTGAAGTACAGGCCATTGGAGGGTGAAAAGTTGCATTTTAGCAAGATCTGTCATAGTGAAGATATTTGGTGCTTAAAATATTTAGAAAGAACAAAATGCAGAGCATCAACATGCATAATTCAGAACATCAGCTCGAAAGAATGGTTTTCTGCCATATTTTACTGCAACTAGCAATTTAAGAGGGCTTCATACTTCTCTTCATGATTCCAAAACACTAGACAGTGTTTCTCCTTTGAGCTACAGATGTTCTACTGTGTTCTCCATTCTTCATCCTTTCTCTGTCATGTTCATCACACATCGTTCTGTAATCACCTGGATCACTTTAAAACTTTGCTTAATGAAATTTCCATGCTGATCATGGAAAATGGGAGATAAGATAGTAGTGTTGAAACTATCCCCATTAGAGCAGTCATCCTGTTTTGAATTAGCAGGTTCTATTTTCATTTTATGTCTGACTTGCTCAGCTGTGTCTTCTAACATTTCAGCAATTCCAGTTCATTCCAAGGATTTATTTCCTTCTTTCCAGCAGCAGATCTTGTGTTTATCTTTTCTCACCTCAGTTAGAGCCCTTTCCCCTCCGCTATGTCAGCCCTCCAGTATTACTGTACACATCACATAGAAGAAAGAGTCATTAAATTAATGACCATTAGTCTTACCAATTGCCAAGGAATAGATGACTGCAATGCCTGTCAAGTGGGCTTTTAATTGCTCTTTTTTTAACAGCTAAAGCAGTTGTCTAAGTACTTGCCTGTTAGTAACTGTACACGTGAAATACTGTCAGTTAATGCTAGCAGATGAATTGTGAGCGATTGTGAGGAAGGAACAGTCTTTGGATTAATGGTAGGTCCTCTTTCGTATTTGGTCTTTTCACATTTGGAGACTTCAGCTTTTGGGGGGCTTCTGCTCCTGTTATATGTGATTTGCCATTTGTTCATTTCTGGACCTTTTCCAGTCAACCTTTGCTTTGGTAGCAGTGGACAGTGTGTCTGGCTGAAAACAAGACGGAGTGAAAACCTTGGCCTGCTTGAGATGCTATCGCTGGCAAGAGACAAAGGAAGACAAACTACACTTGGAGAACCAAAAAAAGGATTTTAAGAGGAAATGAGAAAGGGAATGGATTAGGGTACTGACACTGGCACCACGAGACTGAGGGAATGGAGAGTTGAGCTTACTTCAGATATGAGGCTGAGAAAGTTGTGTGTGGAACAGTGTGGAAGCACGCCTGGACAAGTGAACGGCAGTGTCTGGACAGCGGACACACGTCAGTGACAGTGTCCTAGCAGTAGTGGATCAGGTGCAGATCAAGATATTGGAAATCAGTGGCAAAGATCTCAAGGGGTAAATGGCAAGAACAGAGAAGCTAATAATACAGAGATAACCTTTTCCTAGGAGGAGGAAAAGGGCCTACTAGCAAGTAGCATGCTTCATCTTGTTGGTGCATCAAGGGTTCTGACCATCAATAAAGCACAAAAAGTTTAAAAGCTCTAGAGTATTTGCAGAAATGTATTTGAGACTTAGGTTGTGTGCTGTGAACAGGTTTTTGGGGGAATTTCTCTTTAAAATCATGCTGAAACAGGTGTGCACATGTGGAGGACGCTTGGCTGAAAGGCATTCACCTCACGTGCCTTATTAATAGCCTTAAACCAACATTCCTACAGCAGAGCCATGACCATTTAACTGCTTCCTTATTGTGAAAATGTGGCTGGCCGAGGCAATGTGCTAGGCTGCTCAGTATATAAACCCTGCAAAGCGACTTATTGCAATGGAGAAGGAAGGGCAGACAAAGAACTGGGTTAATATCACTAAAATTATCAGAAGTGGTGGAAAATTAACAGTGGAAAACTCAGGTTTTCCTTTCCATGTGTTAAACACGTTCATGTGCTGAGCTGTTGTAAATCAAAAAAATTGAAATGAGAGTGAACATCTGGCTGGTACATTCTCTATAGTCTGATTTCTTTCAGGTGAGAAAGGACTCATCTGCTCGAAGTAACAGGGAGGAAAACAGTTCTGATTATTTACACTACTTTATTCGGCATGGTTGATTTTTGCACCTGGAATTTCGGGACCCCCCTCTTTGGAGATCATGTTGACAAGATGGTAGCAGGACTCAGTGCTCAGCTGAGAAAGGACAGCTTTAGCCCAAGTCCTCTCCTACAGGAAGGCAGTACCGGGAGGGTGTTTTTTAAGCCTCTGGCCATTAGCACGTGCTGTTAGGTGCTGTATGCACTGCCTGAATTGACCTTCCCCATTTAGCTTGAGGAAAAGGGAGAAAATTATTTCTGATAATAAAGGATGATATAACGCAGCAGAAAAAAGCCTGTCCAAAGGCCTGGAGTGGAAGCTAGGCAGGTTCAGAACAAAAATAATACACAGAATTTAAACAATGAGGATCATTAAATATGGAAAGTATTTATATATTAGATATATTTGCAATTGCTTGACAGCCTCAAAACTGTGACTGAATGTCTTTTCGAAAACACTTCCTTATTTCAAAAGGGAGAACCTGCTGCAGAGACTTCTTCACTCAGGCCTGTGCCTGTGCCACGCAGGAGGTGACAGTGGTGCCCTTGGGACGTACGCGACAAACGCTGGCGCCACTCGGGTCAGGTTTTTGAGGTCGGTTGAGCGATTTCGCTCTGTTAATCTGTACATGCACAAGCCTTTTCATAGCCTTATCTGTGTATATTTATTCTTGGTGGAAGTCCCTGAAGTAGGTCAGCAAATAGTGCCGATCAGCAAAGACTGTTCTTGTGTCTCGTGTTATTTCAGATTTAGTTATTTTAGTATAGCAAAGTGACCTTTGTGTGTACGCCAGAAGCATATTCTTTTCTAGAAGGATATTTATATAAGTATGCTGCAGTAAACTGTTTTGACTTGACCCTGAAGGGGAATCCTGTCACCTTATTCTTCCTGGGGTGTGACTTTCTTGGTTGTTGCATGGGGGGTACCTGTTTAGATGGTATTTACAAGAAACTTGGAGGGTCTCATTCTTTGAGAGATTTTTTGATTATAGATATTGATTGTTAGGAACTTATCTTCCAAATCTGTCAGCGTTGCTTAGTTGCATGCTTTTTTGGGTCTCCTACTTGAGTTTTGGGCTATTCGATTTTCAACATATGGGGGAGAGTTGTACCAAAGATGTATTTTCTTGCAAAAATATTCCAGTTCTTGGTGACCGAGGGCTTGTCTGTGTTTCCAGGTCCATTTCTGTTATCACAACTCCTAATCGTTCACTGTAGCGGAACAATTTCACACATTTCATCTATCTGTTCAGTTCACGACAAATACTGTGCTGTTGCTGATGACAACATTGCATGCACAGGGTGATGAAAAATCACTAGTGTTAGGACAGGCTTTTTTTGGCTGCAATATTTGCTGATTTTTCCCTGCCACCTGAATCGAGAGCAGATTTACTGATACTGAGGGCAGGGAGAGAGCTCTGTCCTTAGCAGTGAAAGGCTGGCGATACCCTGGGGCATATGATAAGGAGTCACTGTTCAGCCTTCCCCATGTTAGAAAAGCTATTTCTGTGTGCACTCGTGAACATCTCTATGTTCACTCTTTAGCTCTGAAGTATATAGTTGTTTAGGATCCCCCTCCACGCACCTCCAGAGCAGCGGTTTTAGTACCGTTCCATTGCCCCACACGTTTCCCTCCTTTGTGCTTTCATTATGCAACAGGAATTCTCTTAAAAATGTGGATCTGCCACCAGTTCTAGCAGGTGTTTGGCTTCTGAGTGCCAGAGGTTTTTTCCTTCTGCAGCTTATGGATGAGAATTTCATTGCCCTTAGGCACAATTTCAACTGAAGTATATGAAAAGCATGTTACTATGTCAGTTCAAATTATATCACTATTGAAGAAAAAAACGCAAAAGGAAATTAAATACAAATAATCACACTAACATAACATAACATTAAGGTTATAATATAAATTAAAAAGAATCAGGAAAATCTGAGTCAGGGTCCTGTGTCGTTCTTAGCCAGACTCTCCTGAGAGTAGCCATTGTAAAATAAGGATAATGACATCTTTGAGTTATAGGAGATCTCTCTGTGAATGGTGCTGTAATACTGTAGTGTATAAGAATTAAGTATTCTTTCTAACTTGGTATAATATACTGTATAAGAACTAAGTACTGGGTGAATTTCTGTATAGTTCCTCTCATTGTGAGTATATTTATCTGATAAAAGCTAACAAATATTGTCGTACCCCACAATGTGCGGGGTACTTTTGCTCACATACAAAAACATGGGTTGCTCGCTGTTTGCATTAGCTTCCTTGCTGGGCTGAAGGCTGCCCGGCAAGGGGCTGGTGCCGTCTCCCGTTGCCGCGTCCCACAGCCAGGTCAGCGTGGGCGTATGGAAACAGAGGGGCCTTCTGCAAGGGCTGTGCAGAGTTGCTTGCAGGATGGTACCATGAAGTCTTACCTGCCCCAGATTCTTGCTTTGTGTTAGTTTTCGGGAGGCTTCCCACTTAGATCTGACTCTTTTGGTTACCTGGGAGCATTTGCAGCTTTCTTCTTCCCTTCCTTTGGCATCATTAGAGCAGTTACCTAGTCTGGATACTGAGGAAGGAGGTGAGAAGCAAGTAATCTGTTAGAAAGGGGTGATGTTGCCCTTCTCAAGCCTGTTGTTTTGTGCTTATTTAACTAGAGAAGGATTAGGCACCTGCAACCCTTCACCTGCTATGACCTCTCATTCATTTCATGTGGCCCACAATCATCAAATTTTTTCCTCCTATTATTGGATAACCCCAAGGTCTATGTTAATGCACGGCCTGCCAAAGCTGCTAAGGCTTTGCCTGGGCCTGCTTGCCCCTCCGTGGTAGAGGCTGCTACCACTCGATGAAGGAATTGCATCAAATGCTTTCTCTTGTTTTATTTTGTTCTTTCTTTTATTCCTTAAGCAATGTGAATGTCTTCAGTGTGCATATTCATATTTGTTGGGCTTTATTTCACTCCTTCTGACAGTGATCCTCCATAACCTAAATGATGTTTCTTTGTTGCCTTTCGTAAATAAATCTGCTGTTCCTCAGGGATTATGCTTCCAGTCTCCATCAGTATGTCCTGGAGCAGGCTGTGGTCATGTGTCCAGAGATAAACAAACACGATAGTCTGCTTTCTGCAAATGAATCCGTTCAGTCATTAGCAGCTTGTCAGTTTAGCAAGAAGAAATTCTTTGACCGCATTGTGTTCATGATAAAGGACATGTTAACAAAAATTCAAAAAATATAGATTATTCTGTTTTTTTGCCAAGGACACTGACAAAGTATTTTGTGTTGCATATTTTTAATATGGAGGCCATAAGGATCCTTAGAAGCCTTCAGCAAATGTGAGATAAATGCTGAGTAGCATGAGAACATGCTCCTGTAATGCTGAAAGGACTTAATTCATAACAAGAATTTGCCAATTATTAGGTTACTAAATAAATAATAAAAGGTGAGTTTTATCTGGAATAGAGTTGAACATATGGTGAAAGAAGGGATAAAAATCTTTTTAGAAGACTTCAGTTACCTATGTTTGTCTTGCTTGCAAGACTTCTTAAAAAATGGTTTTAATGAAATAGCATTTTCTGTCTCAATTCTAGATTTTAAAAAAGATATTTCCTCCCTTCCAGCATTTCAAGAGTAGAGGTGCATTGCATCAAGAGACTTTGGTAAAACTTCAGTATTTGGAGGAGGGGAAGTCCCAGAGAGTGTGCTGGTAGGATTTTCCATTACCGTTCAAACCTGTTGTTAGCAAGTCACATTACATTAAGTCTGTACTTTAAGGCAAATTGCTGAAGATATTTATATAAAACAAATATCCTTTCTATAGAAGGAAACAGAAAATATGATCGGATAGCAGTCAAGCGGCACATATGGGAGATACAGGTCCGAGAACGGACTCCTTTTCCTTCACCCCTTTTCTGGATGTCAGGTTTGATGTTGGGGACAGCCCCCCTCGCCGTACCGCCAGCCCCGCAGCCTCCCCTGCCCTGCTGCTGCCTCCCCGATGCCACCTGCGCGCGTAGTGCAGCTTCTCAGCATCTGCAAAGAGCCAGAAAGTAGACACCGTGCTGTGCTGGGAATACAAGTTGTGTCACCACGGTGGCAGGGAATCGGGGAAGTGACTAAAATTCCAGTTTTATTTTTTGTTATCCATTTTTTTCTCCTACTGGTAAATCCACATCTTTGCAAGCCTGTTCTCCTGTTCTTAAGAATAGGTTTGTTGGGCACCTTTTCATGTGTGAAACTACTCTCAATGGTAATCGTAATACCCAGGTTTTATAGTATGTTTTATCCATATAGTACAAAATGGCTTTCACATTGGCTATAAATACTGTTGTGCCCATTCCCCCGAGGCTAAACTGAAGACTCGGGAAATGGTTGGGCACTGCATGTTTTGAAAGCAGAATCTGATGTGCAGTCACTAACTTTCTGGCAGTAAGTGGAAGTGAACTTCTCTAAGAGCGCTGTATTTTTCACCTTCGCTCTTATTTATGCTAAAGAGGACTGAATAACTAGTGTCATTCACACTTGCAATAGTTTGCAATATATTGCAAAGGATGTTGTCGTGCTGCAGATGCATTTGTATTTAGGCCCTGGTTCTGTGAGAAGGGAGGCACTGGGAACTTTGCCACAGGTATCCCTGGGAGCAACTTCAACTCACTAGTGCAGATCATTTGAAAGCAAGTCCGAGGCACCTCAGACCAATCCTTCAGAAAGGCGGCAGGGTCTGCCTAGCAGAGTTTAGAAGCAGCTTCGCTGAAGGAAGGAAAATTCTAGGGTTCATATTTCTTATGGAAATATGAAGCAGAGTTGATATTCAAGCTGGGTTTTTAAACGAAAAGATTTTGGCTAAATACTACTGCAGCCTTTCAGTGAAAAGTTTAATCTCTTAGCCAAACCATAGTGAGAGAAAACATAAGTAGTAGTTGATAAATATCCAAAAGTTTAATCACCAGTATAAATTTTAGAAGGCACAGAAAAAAATTGTTCAAAACGTGTTGATCTCAGTCTGCAGCCTAAGTTATGCCAAAGAAAATGTATTTACATTTAATCAAGAGACATTTTCATAGAAATAGCCTTCTAAAAAGACTGAAAAATAGCTCCCTAATTTAAAAACAAAATTATCTCCATTATCCACCCTATGTTCAGTGTTGCCTTTAAGTTGTGCAAACCTATGGCATGGAAAAAAAGGTTTAGACTGAGTGCTATCTTCTGTGTTTGCAGACATAATCTTATGCACAGTCAAGTAGAATAGCTTCTAGCATGCAAATGGGCCCAGGCTGGGGCTCAGTTTGAGCAGCAGAGGTTACGTAGGCCGTTGCTTTCTTGCAGTTGTGAATATGGGTGTAGGAGTAGCTTAGGATCAGTTCTAAATAGTAGATGCTACTTCATCTGTAGCTGAACTTTCAATTTATTTCTAAGGCTGAGTGGCTGGCAGCTTCTTGCTGTAAGTAGTTTATAGGAAATACCTCTGAACTGTCTTTCACTTATCTTCATATGGCCCTTCAAGTTACAGGCGTGTTTTCCAAAGCCTGCCTTGTTTCTTTATCGTGTAAACAGGTCTAGAAGGAGATAAAATGAACAGAAAACTCATCAGATTTGGGCTTAAATCGGAAGGTAAAGGCAAACTTCAGACCTAACACCGAGCAAGCACTAAGGTGAAGACAGTCCTCACCTTAGAGTCACACGCTAGAGCTCTGTCTCTGGAGGAGCTTTTGGTTCAGCCTTTAAGGTTGTGTTGTCGTGTCCCTTCTGACATCCCTGATGAAAACCTGGAAGAAACGTTCAGACTTTAGGGAGCTCTTTTATTCAGAAGTGTTTGGCTTTCATCAGTTCAGCTGCAAGTGTCCTTTGAGTGCTTTTTCTTTTTAGGATTTTAATTTTGGTTTGAAATGTTGGCCTCTTAGTTTAATATTAATTCATATTTTTAATAATTGGCTTGGTTTCCAGAAATGCTGAGCTGTTGGCAGCTTCTGTGGAAAGTCAGTTCACTTACAGGGTCTTTAAATGTTTCGAGCATCTAGAGTTAGCAAGTTGTTTTTGTAAATCTCAGCCATGAAAAAAGCTAATCTGAGTCTTATTAGATATTTATTCATCAGCATTGCTCTGGCAATATTTGAAGTTCAGAACTGCTAATGCAACTTTGTTTATCTGGTAACTCACTACTTCACATGCTTTGAGACTGCAGTGATACTCTCTATCAAACAGTTTTTTGCACTTGAGTCCTTGAAAATGTACTAAGCTGAACTGCTCCTTAGTTGGTATATTCCTTCTCTAGGGCACAGACCATACACTGCAGGAGCTTAGGAGCCTGGGAGATATTTGACTTGAAGAATTAAATAGGAAGGCACACATTTTGGTGTATGATTGTACTTGCCATGCATATCAGTCTGACAAACAGGTATTTACAAGTCATTATTATGCAGATAAAGCTTTTTCTTCCTTATCTGCCTCTCTCTTTTCCTAAAATGGTGATTGTGGAAACTAACACTCAAGATCATACCCATTTTTCCCTTTCCAACAAGAATTATGAGAAGAGCCACAGACCTTTAGGAAGCTACCTGCCTTCACTTGGGCTGGTTCTTGTTATAGAATTTGCCTTGGACAAGGCAATGCAGTTATGCATAACTGTAAAGTTTTAGGTGACTGGACCTTTATCTTTAGTCTCTTCTCCTTTTTTCTAGTGAGGTATTGAGGCAGTTTCAAGAGAACTGTGGTATCTTGTCATCTTTGGCATTTAAAATAGATCATTTTGTTTAAATTTTTTTTGCACCATTACATGAAACAGTTTGTCTTGTTCTGTTTATGCTCTCTATTTTTAGCAAGTGTGCAGACTTCGGGAATGACTGATTCGAGTCTAGATAATGCTGATTCACATTAAGGAAAAATGCATAGAAGTACATAATTCACTTTTCTCTTAATGTGGTTTTTGGCACCTAGAAACTTACGCTAAAATTAAATTCTTTTTCTATTCTACGTGCAAGATTAGTATTTTATTCCTAGTTATGTTCAGGTCATTTCTGAGACATTGCGTCTATGTTTTCCCATCTTCTTGACCTTTCCAACTCAGGCTTAGCAGAACGCTCAACTTCTAAAGCTACTGCTGTTTATATACAGATATGGAACTATTACTTTCCAGTTTCCTGGTGGCTATGGTTAAATAGAGTAGTGGCATGTAATTATGATACTCAGTTTAACTTTGTAATAGCCTTTGTATCAAATGATCCCCAAGAGTTGTAGACTAAACTATGGGGTTTTTTTAATTTATTTGAAATTATAGTAGTTTAAATCCTTGGAAGAAATTTTTAATCTTTACTTTGGAAAGCATGATTGATTAATATTTGTAATATTTTAGTCATAGGGAAACTCTACATTTTAGGGATTGCTTTCATGTGATAATTATGAGTTAGTTGGATGGCAATAGTAAATACAAATTCTGGGCATAAAGGAAAAAAGTCAGTGATCGTGTGGTGATTTCAGAATGTGCTAAACGGATTCCTTCTGGATGAAACTGAAGTAGAAGATGTGCCCCAGCACTGCGTTTTGACTGCTCATAGATGTTCATCCTATGGAGCTGGTTGAAAATAAGCCCCTCTCCTCAAAACACATGTTGTGGCCATTTGGTCCTCAGCATCAACTGTTTGGGTCTGCAGACTCAGTCCTGTTGGGCTGTGCTCCGTGGTAATGTCAGCGCTGGCTGGGAAGCACTCAGTAATCGCCCCTCTCTTACTTTCACTAAAAAAATAAAATTAAAAAACCCCCTAAATCTAAGAACTTAAAGGAGTAGATGTTTCTATTCAGAGCAGTATATGCAGTGATGAAATGGGGCAGCAGTGAAAATGATGTTCGAGTCTCCCTCCACATCTACAAGGGAATAAATGAGATCTAAAACCTGGAGACCTTGGATATGAGGTATTTGTGTTGTCCCCTGCTATTGAAAGTAGAAGAGTGATTTAAGCTTTAAGCACCCAAATGATGAGTGATGAGTGAGGCAGGGGAAAAATCAGGAGCTGAGATCAAAGCTGTGCTCAGGATATAAGTGTTTCAGTAGGAGCAGTGCCATTTTACAGTTCCCAGAACCTAAATATGTTGTTGTCTTATCAGGATATTTCTGTGTTCACTTAGGTAGAATTATGTAGCATGGAAGACCTTTATCCACTTTTTTCATTTCTGACTAATTAGTTAATGTTCTGACTACCTGATACCTGATAAGGTTTTCAAAGACCAGTTTGTTTCCACCTTTTAAATATTTTTTTTGTCAGTACAGTAGTACACACTTCCTTGCTATCTGATATTTTAATTTTAATGGGTTTTATGCAGTGATTATTATTATATCTGGTTCAGCTACATTATCATCTTCTATTTCCTTCACATGCTTAAAAACATCATGAAAGCTGGTTTAAAATGCCTCTCCTACATCTTAAGTGTGCTTGCAATTTGTGATGTTTAACTCAATGCTATTAACATTAAACTGGCCATTAAACAGACTTAAAATGCTAGCATGAAATGTAGTTTTCTAAAACTTGCACTTGCAGTCTTTAGTTAAAAAAATGAATTTATACTGGATTAGCTAAGCCATTCAGAGATGATCCCAAACATACAATAAATGTACAGGCTGTTGAAATTTGACTTATATTTAAGCAAAAGTGCCTGTAGTAATATAACAGCCTCGCAAGGAACATCGATAGACTCCTCAGTGGGGAATAAAGTGCACTAAATGGAAACAGTACATTTTGTGCTCAGTACAACGTATGAATGAAAGTGCATTGGAGATGTTCAGACAGTAACAGACTCAACTGAAGATACCTGTATCTAGATGGAAAAAATGTGCTTTTTTATTTTCTGGTTTTTTGATGATTACAAAAGTTGAATTCTCTGAGAATTTCAGGGTTTTTTTTTAATTTGGTTTGGGTTGGTTTTCATCAGCTCAGGTTATTTGGCTTCAGCATTGGCTTGCTGTGACAACTCATAGTGCATTCTTAGATTTTTATTTTTAATGAAATACTTTGCTGCATTTCTCCTTTACTTTAGTTATACTGGGTAGGTAGCAGGTGAACTTCTATTATAATCCCCTGTGTAACTTTATAAAACATTCACCCTTACTATTGAAATGTTCTCTGCTTGGAAGCAAGATTTTGCTTGCTTGCAGTCTAGCAAGTATTCTCCAGCTTCTCCAGTGGCTAGCTGCTCGTGAGCTTTTGGTACTGAAATTGAATGCGCGTGCGTGTGTGTGTATGAGAGAAACCCCTAGTTTTCCTTGTCATATTTACTAAATTGTTATTTCAGCTTCAAATGTTGGCATCTTTTATATTCAAAGTGTAATACTGATGAACGTCCAAAAACTTTCTATTTTAAATATTTACCTTATAAAGATGAGAAACACAAGTTGATCACTGCATATCCTTCTGGCAAATTTGTTTATGGGAAATTAAGCAGCAGTAGGATATATACACTTTTCTAAGAAGTGTGGTGGAATACTTTGGATACTCTTCTGTTCCCAAGTTCAGCAGCTCTTTCCAAACTATTATTATAAATTGCTAGCACTTAGCACTATTCTTTTCTCCAAAGTATTTTGCAAATATAAACTAAACTTTACGATATGTGATTAATATAGCTGCAGTGATGTTGTAATTGGGTTTTAAATCTGGGGAAACTGAGGTAGAAATGTTAAGTACTTTAATCCAGGCCACTGGAGATTTAGTACACATATCTCTTCTCTGTTAGTCCTGTGCTGAAATCATAGGATTACATCATTCCCATATTCCCTTACATTGGATCTATTGATAGCCCATTGAAACGGGTGGGGAAGGATGCCAGATGATGTCAGCCGGTTTCGCGTCTGAGCTACACTCAGCATGTCAGGGCTTGCCTCGGCTGCAGCCAGCTTGGATTCGGCGTGAAGCAGAGCGGCGGCCCTCTCTTGGTTACTTTATGGGGAAACTATTGTTATCAAATGTAGATTTATTCTTCACATCGCATGATTTAGTTCTGCATAAATAAAGTTTGGCTACAAGTGTACTAATAAGACCGCTGGAATAATAGGCTTTATAGGAAATGTCATGATAACATGATGTGAACATGAGTTACTGTTACGCAGGCCTGATGAAAAAGTCCTCTCCAAAATCTTGTTCAGTCTTGCATGCTAAAATGTGACCTTTTACCCTAGTCTACATATGTCCTTTGCAAGAAATGTCTAGTTTATATGGAGATTGCTTGATTTAAAACAAGTATGTTAATTTAATGCTTGTCGCAAAAGATGGGGTTTACAGTCTGAGAAGCTGACGGCTTCTGCACCGCAGAAGAGAGCGAGCACAAGCAAAGGAAGGCTCTCCAGGACATCCTGCAAATGCTGTGAGAGAGCTGTGACCTTCAGAAAGTGAGCTCCCTGCAGAAGAGAGGGCCTGCAGAAGGTCCTGCCTCTTTCCTCTTCCACTACAGACTGGCTGAATTGTGTGGATTATTCTTGAAATCTCTGGTTATCCACCACAGAGATTACCCACCTGTATTTGGTACGGTTCTAGCTAACAGTCTGGACAACTGGGCAACTGTTAGCTTTCATGTAAAATTATTACATGAGTGTCAAAATATAAGAAACATAGTTTAACTAAGCCCCATTTATTAAGTTGACTCAGTGGGAAATGTCCAGCAGCAACTTGTACAGTTCAAGCCTTGTTTTCTTCTCTAAAAGGTTTCTACTTCTTGGATGGCGGTTTTCATCTCTTGCCCTTTTCCCCCTCCCTCTCTGCCACAGCTGGACCCAATATTCTGCATTCCAGAGAGATGCTTGTTTGCTCTAGTGGATGTTAAAGTGCCAAACCTGTTCCCTAGTTCCTGGTTTGTGTGAAGAGCTGCTCCCATTTAGGAGTGGGTATTGGCACTGTCATAAGCAGGTGCAAGCGGTTAGCTTGGTGGGTTGTTCTTTTTCCTCTTTCTTGCCACATGAATGCCATGGTATCCTTTCCTCTGAGCAGAGCTCTGTTCTGGAGCTGGTGAGATGTATCTTGTGTTCTCTGAATAATGTAAGTATCAAATGTGGTGTTGTTAATGAGTAATTGCAAATGCTGTCTTCTTCCAATGGTTTACATGTCTTCTAGGGTTGTCAGGCTGGGGAGGTCTGGTACCTTCTTACCTCACTATGTGCTCGAACTTTTCAAATTAATTTACATCATTCCTCAATGCCTTGAATATGCTGTTAATCAGAACTCCTGCTCTGGCAGGAATCAAAAATTAGCTGGTTTCTCTGTGCACTTATGCTATGGCCACACTGTAGCTGCAAGATATAATGGTAGCACATCTAGACACAAATGTTAGCTTTAGTCTAACCAGCTCAAACAGCAGCAGCAGTGTCCCCGCAGCTACAGGCAAGCGCAGAGGCTTGCCCAGCATCCTGCATGTTCATACTGTGGCTCAAGCCTATACTGCTGTGATTTTACTTCTGTTGATGTTCTGTGAGACTGACCTGAGTGTACACCTACACACCTAATTGCAGTGTACACCTACACACCTAATTGCAGTGTACACCTACACACCTAATTGCAGTGTACACCTAGCTTAACAAGCAAATGCATTAGGACTCTTTTCTAGCTATGGGTTTGTCTTATCAGTCCCATCTCTGCTTTTACCTGATGAGCTCCTTATTGGCACCAGAGCAGAGCCTGTTTTCAGAAGCCTTGGACATCAGAGTTAAAAGTATAAAGACAAATCCTGGGAGGGCTTGTGTTTTTTCCCTAAAGTGGAACTGGATTTGCTACTCTTTCTCCTGCAGTATACCTCCAAGTCTTTGTATGCACACCAATTAACTTCTTAGAGTAGAGCTCCCATATTTCTCTTTTGATAGGAGTAAGGACATAAGTGTTTATGCAGCATGCTTATTACATGTCTGGGATGCTTTGGACATACAGTGCAATGACTGTATTCAGCAAGCACATGTTCAGCATGTCTAGTGCTTTCCAGGTGTGTTACACTTACTGAACATGCACAGATCAGTTAAGCAGAAGCCATTTGTCTTGTAAGAGCCCAGATGTCTGACAGCCCAGTTGGAGCTACTAACTCCAATTCAGACAGAATCAGCTCCTCTGTAGCTCCAAAGGGGCCATTCCTCCTCTCCCAGACTGTTCTCAAACTCTGTTCACCAACTGCGAATGACTTAACTAACATGGACCACTGCCTGGTGTTCAGACACCCCCGCTCTCCTGATTTCTGTTCTACAGTAGTTTCTTCCCACTTACAGTAGCGTCTTCCAACCCAAAACATGCCTTGATTCTATGAATTTTTGCCTTGCTGTAAAAGCAGCCGTTCTGCATTCAGTCACAAGCCCATTTTCTGCAGTGGCCAGGAACCACTGACTAATGAAGTGTTTAAGAACAAAGCAAGCATATGATTAATATTGCTTTTCTGGTATATATTTCAGATTATCTGTTTGAGGAGGTAGTTGATAAGCCAGAGATAGCATCTTTGTATTTAATAGATTATTCTGCTATTGATGCATCTCACTTAGTTTTTTGGACCTCTGTGAGCATTTGGTATAACCTCATGACAAACACTGGGGAAAGAAGTATCCCCCCAAAATATTGTGCCTAAAAATACAGCACATATTTGTTCATAAATGCATGTCTAATCACTGTGATTATATGCATGGAGTCTTTAAAATTTTTTACTTGTGTTTGTAGTAGCTACAGTGTGACCTTTCTGAATCTCTTACAGACAAGAGCAGAGCAGTCCCAAGGTGCATACTTTTTGCCTGAGTTTGCACTTTCTCCGCAGGGGAGTTTTCTTGAGGATACAACAGGGGAACAATTCCTCACTTACCGTTATGATGACCAGGTCAGTATGCCATATGTGAAAATGATAGAGTGTTAGCACATTCATGCAACTCTGAGATATAGAAGAGTCCTGTGAAACAAAGTAAGAAACAAATTGCTTGTTATCTTTTGAAGGTACACCAAAAACACAGCAAGTTGAATGATCACACATATGCAAAAAAATTAAAGCACTTAATTGTAGAAATAATAGACCAAAACCATCTATGGAAAATCTTAATAGGATGTAATAGAGATGAAAGAAACAATGTTTTAATGATATGTTAATAGGTTTTTATAGTTAATACTGTACAATGTGTAAATTAAATTGAGATTGTTATCCTTTCTGAACTGTTTGTAATATCATAAATAATTTTATTTCAGGGATATAAATTAATATTAAGGCAGATCCCTGGTATTTCCCAGCTTGTGAAAAGTTTAGGAAACTTCATTAATGCATAAAGAGTTCAGAAGGAAGGTTGAGTGAATTATAAAGAAGCAGACATGAGGTGTAATAATGGATGAAGCAGAGTGTTTAGAAAGCAACAAATAATATATTTCAAAGTTAAATATCTGTAATGCTTTCTCCAGACCCATAGAAACATTATGTTAAACATGGAATATAGATATAAATGTAAAGAAAGCAACATGAAAGAAATGCTGTTAATCTTGGCAAAAGATCTGAAGTAAACCTAGGAAATGTGTGGCATGCTGTGGAAATTTACTCATAACACAATGTGTTCCAGAAGCCAGTTGAACTCTACATCAAAACTGTCTGAATTACATTCATAGACACTTATGGTGCATTTCTTAGTGTAAGAGGAGGGAAACTTAGGAAACAATCCATGTAAAAGTGAGAGAAGAGCAAATCTTGCTCTCCAGTTACAAGGTATGGTTCTCTCAAGTGATGGGCAGCTTTACCGCAAGGAAATCATCCTTTGAAATAGCTACTATGAGGAAAAACATTTTGCTCATCAGCCACTTTTTTTTTTTTTTTTAATCAAGATTTTTGACTGAGGATCTGTTTAGGAAGACAAAAGAGAGGAAGAGAGATTAGAAAGCATGCTGAGCTAGAAGTTATTTGTTTGAATACAGTTGAAATGTTTATGGTAATTCATACTTTTGTTACCCTAGAGGCTCTTAACTCACATATAGGAAAGATAATCAGATAAGATGTCTCCTGGACTAAACACCTGGGAAAGCTGTAACATACAGAACAGTAAAATGCAGCTGCAACTCAGGCTGCGTTTCATGACAGTCGTAGAAAAACCTTATAAAGGTTATACACTTTTGATCAAAATAGTTTCCATTAAAGGGAACAGTTTTTAGAGAAGAAAACAATAAATCATATAACTGAGGGACAGTCCGAGTCTTTGAATATATTGTTTGTAGTATGTGAATAGCAGAGCTGATTGAAAGCAAAACAACCCCCCCTAAAACTCCTAAAAAATACCACAATAGTGCTATACAAAGCCTGTTATAAACCCAATTGCAGCTGATGGAAAGACATCCATTAATTTCATTGGGATCTGCATCAGATCCTGGAAACAGTCAACTTTTGTTCTTTCACAGTAGTGATTCAGCTTTGAAGCTTGCTCTTCCCAGATATTTGGAATGAGTAGTATGAAAGTAAGTTTGAATTTTTGGAACTCAAAAGGGTACTAAAACCATCAAAGTCGAAAATAAAGGCAAATGTGTTAATGATGGTTTCTCTTGAAAGGAAATTCAGTCCTATAGGAGTTATTTAAAAAAAATAAATAAATGTTTTGAATGCAGACAGGAATTGGTATATATCTCTTAGTTACCTTACTGGGAGTAAATCAAGAATTCTTCAATAAATTGGAAAATTCTTCTTAATTATCTAGGACATTAATCATAGAAATATAATGATGTGCAGTTACAGTTTACTTGTGCTTTTGTTGATATGTTCATACAGAACTCTCAAATTTATCATGTGTCCAAGCTGAGCCAGAACTCTTGAATTTTCTCTTTTCCTGTATTTCATTTTACTTTTTCATATTACATTCCTTCTATGAACAGAAGGACAGCTTAAAGTGGAGGATGAAACTCCTTCAACGGTGAACTCCTTGAATTTTGTATACTGATGTGTATATATAAGCATGAACGCTAATTTACACCAGCTATGTAATTTGCTCCATGATTATGTTGACCAGAATGCCAGCTGTGCTACTGACAAATACATTTTAAAACTCCCCTTACATTTATGAGATGAGTACCAGGTATGGTACGGAGTATCTTGTAATTTAGGAAGGGGACAAGTGTAGCAGTCAGCTGCGATCAGGATATGCAGGTGAGTAAAGAGAGGAACAGATGTAAATTGCATGGCCACTTTATTTTAATTATGTGATGTATTCAGCGCTTACATAGAATCAGTACAGAAAGGTTGCTGCATAATCCAAAACGTGGAGTAGCTTCTCCTCATACACCTTGATCCACTATTAATTTCAGTAATTCACTTGCCACCCTCCCCGCTTCCCCGTGAAGGGATCCTGGCCAGTGGAGATTTCATGTCTTCTCTTTGCCTGAATGCCAGAATAGGCACTTTTGCTCTTGGTCATTCCTGCAGAGTTGTGGGGTTAATTCCTGCAGACTCTAAGTTAGTTTAGTTGAAAAGGAAGTTGGAAAAATGTAATAATCTTGTGCACTTGGCCCCCACAAATAGTTTTCTTGATCTCCAAGGCAGGAGATCAGTCTAACCCAATCTGTTGAGAAAATCATACTGCCACTTATACATTGAGGGAAGCAAAATAAATAAACAGAATAAGAGGCTCCTGAGACTGCAGCAGAGGTGGGAGAAGAGGGTTGGTCATGGCCTACATCTTTTCAGCTAGCCAACAGGAGGCCAAGACCCTCGCAGGAAAAGCAATCCTTCTGTATGTTCCGCAGTGTGCCCTTCCCCTTTAGCACCATTCATCACCCCCAGACCAAAAAAATCTCTAGTTTGATGGGACAGTGGGTATTATTTCTATATAGCATCATCATCATCGTCATGATCCAAGATTAGTTTCCTTACATCATCCAAACACAGGAATGTTTCAAAGGGGTTTTCTTTGGCTGTTCTGTGTGATATTTTTCAAGCAGGGAGCCAGTTTAATCAGGATCATTCATTCCTTTGTTAGTAAGTAATCTCAGTAAAATAGAACTAGCTGTTACTTAAATATTCAAAAGTATTTGCTATCTGAAAAGACAAGCTTACAGTTTGAAATGGAAGACAAGTAAATATTAACGGGAACACACTGTACTCTGTCCTAGCCCAACAGAATTGCATATGGATTCATGTTGTACGTGTAAGATAGTACATTTTGTTCTGGTTTAGTCTGGCAGGACTGTGCTCTCATTTTTGTATAGGATTGCACTAACCCCTTTGCCTATTCAGTTGCTATGTGTGTACTGAGGAATTATATGCAGATGAAATTCTTTGGCTAGATAGCTTCTAAATGCAGTTAATATATCTCCCCCCCCCCCTTTATTTATTACGATTATAGAAGAAAATACCCTATAGGGCCTGATTAGATACTGCCACCTTTACCTATTGAGGTATTTTTGTGATTTCTGGATAGAAATGGTGCATAAAATAGTTTGACATATTTGCCCCTTTATTTTCAGGGGAAAAATACCCAGTAAATCAAAGCAAATACTTCTGAGGGCTCCCCACAAAGAAAGGTGTACGTACAGCATTTTGTTATAGCTCCTGCATTGGTCAGCAAGCTATGTCTTGCATCTGTGTGTTGCATACTGCATTTCTAAAGTTCTATCCAGTCAACGTAATTTAAATCTAACTTAGTACCAAACAGATTTTGATGTGTAACCAAAGTCTTCATTTACCATTAGAAATTCAAGACTGAAAAAACTGCCCCTCTGCCATCATGCTGAATGAGTCTTTTAGTAAATTTATAAATAAATAGCCCTTCCCTCTGCATTGAGATGTGAGTTAAACGTTGCCATAAGGAACAGTTTACTTTCCTGGTTTTCTTTCTGTGTGTGTTTTTTCTTGTTTTGGCTTTTCACCTTTTAATCTACTACAAGGCATTTTTTTTTCCCCCAGAATACTAGTAGTACTGGAAAGCTTTCTTGCAGAAATAAAATGTTCTTGTTTTCTGACACTTAAGGTATTGCTTCCAAGTATTAAAACCATTCCATATGACGGACCACCAACAAGGACTGCAGCAAGAACTTGGTTGGGCAGGATGTGTTTGAAGTACCTTTCCGCTTTGACTGGCTGAAGGAGGCAGCTCTGGGGGGGCAGGGAGGGAATAAAAGAAGAGGATATCCTCTTTTGTTAAGAGAAAATGCTTGCTTGACTAGTTAGCTTTCTAGCTGACTGTGCTCCTTCTATGTTTCATGAAGTTTACCAATTTGGACTCCTAATAAAAAAGCCCTAATTTTGTAATTAGACATATAGCTCTGAATGGTCCAATTTTGGCAAGGAAATGTAGTGCTTCTAAACAAGCTTTTTAAAAAATGCAGTCAGCAAGAGTGGTAAATTTTGGCATCTTGAAAAACCACCCAGCAAGGAATTAAAATAGTGAAAATCGGCGCTTCTAAGTTTGAGTGTTTAGGTATGCTAGGTGAGGTGGAAGCCAATGAGTCTGTTTCCAGCTAGATGTGCAAGTTGTAATACGCAGGCTGGTGCAGTTCTTTTGATATCTAGCCTTCCTCTGGATTTGCCAAAAAACAAATCTGCCATAAAATGCAGGCCAAACTTGGGAGAGCAAATATTCTGATATATGCATTGTTCCCCACAAGGAGGAATACTCTGGCGTGGTTTCCACTTGGGGGGCAAAGTGGAAAGGATGGTATTTAAAAGGTTAAAAAGGAGGACTTCAAGCATGAATGCAGAGATGGCCAGAAAAGTGTTTTTCAGAACCTTTTACATCCCTATATACATGTTAAAAGTAAGGTTCTTGTAAGAATGCAAGATACTGTATTGACTAGAAACCCAGGAAGTGCTGGGATAGGTTTTATTTGTTCTGAAAAATAAAAGAAATTTCGGTCGTCTTGTTCTGTATTTTCGTTGTTGTGGTTGTGTCTAGCGATCATGTTGGGAACAGTCAATTGAATGGCTTGAGGAAATTTGGGCTTGTATTCTTTGGGATCATATACATGTTATTTACACTCATTCTTTCCAATGAAACCACGGGCTTGACGATGTCAATGCACTATGAAATATTATTCTGAACTAACTATATTACATTGCTTGCAATGATTCATAAATACACTGTTAGAACACCAATCTATATTTGACTTACATATTGTTGGCTGATTGCAACTAATATTTGTGTTATTGCGCAAGTGTTGCATATCGTATAAAGTAAACTGCATTACACTGCGGACAGAAGTCATCTCATGGATCCTGCTGTGTTGGCAGAGGAGATGGTGTCCCCCTTTTTCCAGCCTTTTCTCCCACCTGCTTTGCCCACTCCTGCTGCTGACGGTGCTCAGCGAGCTGCTGGTGGAGCTGTGTGCGAGTCCTGGCCTGGCTGTGAGTAGCAGCAGCTGCCTAGTGTCTGCTTGCTGGCTGTGTCCCTTATTCCCTCTCAGGTGGGCCAGTTCGTTTGCATGTAAAATGCTAGTGCAATGGAGCTAGAAATTTTTGGCCTTGGAGATGAGTCATATAGGGGCCAAAACTTGACTTATTTCAAGTTAATACATCAGTGAAGACAAGTTCCAGTCCTGGGAAAGGAGGAAGATGCATAGTTAGCTGTATGCCTGCTGCTCAAGTACGTAAAGCCCCAGCATTATCCTTTTGAGAGGGAGCCAGAAACTTGTGTTATACCGTGACATAACATTTTTGTTGATATCCTGAAGAAGCCTTCTGAACTATTAAATACTAACATCTTGAATCCCAATCTGTAGCTCTTCATTCAAAAGCCTTTTTTGGAATGAAGCAAGCTGCTCTTAAATGGACATTTAGTTCAGGGGTTTTTCTATGCTGCAAACCTCCCACCAGCAAACGCTTCTAGTGATTTGGGTTGTGAGTGAGCCAACAGAACTAATTTTGTGCAAGCACCAAAGGTGTATCTCCTAATACTTGGCTACCTGAATTTCAATATGAAGTTAGAAGCATTCCTCTTTAGCTGGGTAAGGGTCTGATCCTGCTGTCCTAGACTGCAGTTAGAATAACTGAAGATTCAGCACTAATGCCCTGACTTTAATCCTGCAGTAGCTCCGATGTCTTAGCTGGTGCTGCAACTTGTGGGAGTAACAAAGTGTAGGATCAGGATAGTGCTACTCCATGCTAATCCTGCAGAAGTTAATACGAGGTTTTAAACTATGCTCAAAGGGAGTTTAAAGACATATGTTTGTAAGGCTGTGTGGAGATGAAAGGCATGATTTGGCGTTTTAGCGGAAATTTAAATGAAGGTGGTGTTAAATGCTGCCTAATATTTTTTTTCTATCATCTTTTGACACTTTTTTGTGGGGGGCTTACTTCGGACTTCTTTATTTTTAATTTTTTTTTTTATGCAACTGATTTGGATAATGAAATTAGCTGCGTAATCAAGTTAAATGTGTTTCTGATTTGGAGTGAGAGGGAGGGAAGGGAGGCAGGGATTAAGAACAAATGAGAACCACTTATGATTTCAGGCAAAACTACTTTCATAAACTGATACTGTATAAATCAATAGGTGTGGTCCTATTCAAAAGTCTTAGTTACCTGTGTTTAGGCTAGCCCCTTGCCGGAAATGCGTGGCTAGCGTATGGATAAGTACTTAAATCAGTGGTAGGTTCTGTGTGAGATGGGTTGCACAGTGACCTGCGAGCTGTTCTAACGTGTTTGTATATTGGCAAAGTCAATGGGGAACTGGCACTTTCTAAGCACTGACTAACTTCTTAAGCTCACAGTTTTGCTTTTGACAGAAAATATTGGAATTGCTGCATGCAGCACATAGAGCCTTTTTTCTTTGTATACAAAGAACGGCAGACTTTCTTGTTTTGTTTGCACGACTGCTTTAGTCCCCACTCTGCCAAAGGTCTCTGTGTAAACCTGTTTGCTGAAGCCCATAGGCTTGACCTCATGCTATTTGCAGAGTAATACAATTTGCACAGAAAACACATTTCATATTATTTGAAGTTTGATTAAATGCCTGCTATGACTAGTACATATGGCTGTAATCCTATTCCTGCTGAATTCTGTGGAAAAACTCCTTGGCCGGGATCCTTAGTCCTGCTGTGGCTGTGATAATACCAGCTTCACCAGCTGGCAGAGGGCTCCCAGGTAGCAAAACCAGCCTCTGTATTAACCTTTTGTAAGTGCTTCACAGAAACGACAGGAGAATGGGCAAGGACCCTAGTCCCCTGGGTGCTAGACAAATACGGAGGCTGCTTTAAATGACGATAAAAGGCTATACAGAGATTCATAAAGCTCTGCTCTATGCCCCTACTTGCGGTGGTGTTAAGAGCAGCTTGGACCCAGCATGTGACTGGGACCATTGACTTGGGTAGAAAGGGGATTCCCATTAGAGGAAATATTTATTTGCAGGGACTGGTGTGAGAAATGAATCAGGAATACTTGTTCAAAAAAGAGAAAATGCAGCTTAATTGTTAAAACACAATGCTTTCTGATATACTTGGTTTCTTCTTTTTCTTGGACAAGTGTTTGGGGGCACATTTGTATCTTTATTCAGCTGAAAAGATTGGTCTATCTCAAAACAACAAACTTAACAAAATTAAGTGCCTTATTTTTATAGTCCCTGCCATGTGTGTTTTTCATAACGGACTGGAATTTTTTCACTCATTTCGTTCCATTTTTTGTGTTCTGAAGATCTCAGTTTTACAATTTCCTAAAATATATCATTCAATTGCTTGTGATACAGGTGGGTTTTTGTTTTCTCAGAGCAGCCAGAAGACTCTGCACTTGGACAAATATTCTACTGTAAAATCTTTAACTTGTTTCTGCCACACTGAACTAGTAACAAAACACCTGACGAAAGGAATTAACAGTGTACAGAGTAGACCTTCATCTGACTTCCCTTCTTTAGTGGAGAGCAATGATTAAATAGTGAGAGATTGATGCAGTATGAGGGGAATTTACCACTGACCTCCTCGTGCTCCCAGTGCACCCCCAGCAGCTGGCACATGTACTTATCCAAGAATTTTGACATTGATAAAGGCTTAACTTCAGCCTTCTAAATTAAGACTCTGAAAGGTCTGGAGGTAGCAGAAATGATCCCATGCTTAAACTGCTCTGACGCACCCCTGCTATCATCTATCAATGAGAGTTCATTGAGATATAGTAGAGAAGTGCTTTTAAATCAAAGATACGTTTCAAGTACCGTAGGAAACGTGATGTTTGGAACGGGGATGGGAAAGCTGTTCTTCAGATGCTGCACAGAAGAGAGGACATTTTAGACGGATAAAGCCCTGTTGGTGAATTAATCAATTTGTTCACTAAATCTGTTTAAGTGATGCCAAAACATTTAGAACAGCATCTTTTCACTGGTCTCAGTCATGGCTAGAACAGATTGTATTTAATTCTTCAGCAGTACAGGCAAACTGCTCAAGCTGTTCAGAAGCTTTGCAAATTTGCACAAATCAGAGAGCTCTTGCATTGCTGAGTCTTTCAGAATGAGTGAGTTGAATTTTTTTTTTTTTTTTTTTTTGCTTCTTTGCTCCTGCCACAGATAACATTTAAAGACCCATGAGAGTTTATAGCAGCTTCTTGCTGTTAGCAGCATGTTAAACATGGAAAGCATTAGTGGAAAAATAAAAATACTTCAGTTTATATTGGCTCTGAAATAATACTGAGTGAAATACTAGCTTGATAAGAATTAATCATTCTGTGAGAGGTGTTTCTGATATCATTCTATTGTTTTGCAAGGCACTGGGTAACTTAAATGGAATTTGCATGATCTGTGCCCCGTAGAGCTTGTGGGTTGCATCCCTCCTATCCTTTAGTCGGCCTTTCGGGCCTCTCCACCGTGGAGAACAGATTTACGTCAAATGTCACAACGACCTTCTTGGTGGAGGTAAATACTTACAACTCCACGAACGTCTTCCAGTTTATATGCTACTAATGTGGAAGGCACAGTGAAAAGCCTTTTTTAAAAATCTGCGTGTCTTGGCTTTGTTTCTAGAAATAGTTAAAATGGCACTTGGTATCAGTAGCACTTGCGTAATGAACAAGCCTTGGGACAACTAAAGAACAATGTCCTCACCACTTCAAACAGTTGCTTCACTTCACACTATTTAGCAATAACTGTCAGCATTGCCAGTAAACCTGATTTATTTCCACTGACTGAGACTTCAAAAGCTATTCAAAGGCAAGGAAGAAAATTGCATACATTAATTACTAATTTTGGCAGTACTAGCAAAAACAGTCAACACGGGTTCTTGAGAGGATCATTGACAACTGTAGTTACTATCTTCAGAGTTCAGAAAATGTTACAGGTTGTGATACTGTATGATCTGAAGCATTGTAGTGGTCATAATGTGAAATAAACTTTACTGGGCTTTGCAGCATACATTAATAACGTGTTGTTGATATAATGGCAAAATAAAGGGACTGTCTCCATTTCCCAGCTTTCAGCAATTATGATTTCTGTGGTCTTATTCAGTAAAAATGTGTTAATGTCATGTAATCAAGTGATCTGGCTGCAGCATGGCCTGGAAGGGCCGGAGAAGTTTTTTCTGCAGTGTCTGAATGCCGAATCGTTGCGCTCTTCCATAAGCAGCTGTCTCCGTCGGCAGAGGGGAGCGTGCCCTTGGTACGTGGTGCGTTCAGAGGCTGCTGGGGCGATGATTGAAAAGGGAGAAGGTCAAACAACTCTGAGCAGAGGAAAAGTGCCGTTATTCACTGGTTTTGCTACAGAAAGCAGAACTAATTGGCAAGGCAGGTTGTTGGATGGGCAAGAATGACTGAGCTTTAGGGTCAAGATCAGAGTTGAGACTATGTGAAAGAAAATATTTATGAAATGGGTTTGGGGAAAAAAGGAGAGGGAGATTTTGGGGAGGGAGAGAGAGGTAGCTGCAATCCCCATTAAACAGCCTGATGCAGCATGTGTGTTGCGAGTGTCGGGTTTTGTGTAGCTTCCCATCACCTCTGCTGCTGCTCCTTGTTTTGGAGGCTTATCAGCACTTGGTTTAAGGATGCAGAGGATGACTGTGGCTTTCAGGGACTAAAGCGGGAGCGTATTTTGTATTAAGGCTGAAAAGTTTAATACGGGCAACAATGTTATTCATGTTATGAAAGCTCAGTGATTTCTCCCCCCCCCCCCTCCCTTTATGTCAGAAGTTACTTTCATTTTTATTTGGGCCATATCCTAAGAAGTATTGCTTATCTGCTAATGCCTTTAAATCATTATGCCAACCAAAGTGTTTAAGTTTGGGTGCAACTTTCAGTATGCAGGATGTTCTATGGATGTTAATGGACCTTTTTGCATGTCAAAATTTCTGTTCAGAAGTTAAAGCTTTGCTTGTGAGCGGTTTGAGACACTGGTTGAAGGTATTCAGTGCTTTGCTTGGGTGCTTAATGTGCTGCTTGTTAAAGGGTAATGCTCTACTAACACTAGTCTTTAGCACATTGATGTTCTTAATATGAATTGTCAGTCCAAAGTTTTTTAGGAAGTGGAAAATCAAATGCTCCTTTTCCCCGCCTCCCCTTTTCCCATAGGCAGCTGTTAAGCTGGTTCCTTGTGCAGAAGCAGCAGTCAGAGACCTCTGACGATAGAAAACATTCTGAACTTTTTTTAATAGTCTTAGAGTATTTATTAGGCTTGACCTTTTGCCACTTGAGAATGTGGAATTTAGCTTTATAGAGATATTATTGCTAGTAACATTGAATTTTTCACGTTTGTCCTGCCATGATATAAGAAAAAGTATTTTAGCACTTTGGTGTTATAAGCTTTGCTCCATGTACCAGTTTTATGTTGCTTAGGAGAAAGTCTTTTTTTTTTTTTTTTTTTTTTTTTTTTTTTTTTTTTTTGGCCACTTTAGCTGGTTTGCAGGTTCATGGCAGACTAGAATATCTGCACATGGGTAAGACAAGTTAGCAGTAATATGCCAGTGTATGAAATAGGGTGTTTTTGTAGTTTTTAAAATAATCCTTGGGAGATGGTTGCAGTTGTAAATACAAGAGAATATGTTCTCTCTTACCTGATTATTTAGGCTTTGATCCAAAAAGCCTAGTAATGTCAATAGACTTTGGATTAGGCCTTTTTTTCCTTCTTTTTTCTTTTTAAAGTAAAGGAAATCTGCCATTGATTTCTGGCATATCAGAATCATGTGCCCGGGAAGAAATACTGTAGACTGTTAGACTAAAATTACTGGAAGATTGAATGAGTGCTGTAGAACACGAACATCATTGCAGCCGCAGTAATCTGCAGAGAGAGACTGACTGCGCTTGACTTCAAATCTGGTGTTAAAAAGGTGTGGGAAAGACGTATTCCATAGGAATATCTTGTTGATTTGCACCGACGACTAGCAGATGCAGTGAGGATCACTGAATTTTCTGACTATGATTATGCAATCAACACACCAGGAATCCTGAACCGAATTTTGCTCTGAAAATATCTGTGATCTGCTTGCTGTTCCATTAATTGTTGTACTCAGCATCACATCACAAAATACTGGCAGAATGTAGTTTATTCCACTCTCGTACCCCACACTTGCTAAAAATATGCAGTTTGCTAAATTTATTAGCATATAGGTCAATAGTCTTCCTTTGTCTAAACTTAATTGTTCCAAGTCATGCAAATCTGAAGAAACAAGCCATGCTCTTTCAGATGGATCTTGTAATGTCTCATAAAATCAATACATCACAGCAAAATACCTCTTTTCAACTGCTTGCAAAAATGAATTTAAATCATATACAGTGCATTAATCTCACTTACAACAAATATAAAGTATTGGCTTGAATTTTTTTTTTTGCTACTAATTTGTTACAATGCGAAATATGTTCAAATATAAAACAAACCATGAAATTTAACCACTTTAGAGTGCTGGCTTCAGTGGTGGCTACTTGCATAGGGGTAATATTGTGTTCTAATGTATGAATCAAAACTGTCTCTTCAATATGCAGCTTATTTAGCTACCAGGCCTAAGTTTTAAGCTTGCCCTGCTCTTTTTATCATCTCCCTTGAAAAATAGTTTTTGTTCTCCCTGCAGCTATTTTTGTACTTTGCCATGAACTTGCCAGTTAACATTCATTCTTCTGCTGTTTCAGTATTGAGGCTACAGTATAGTCTGTTTTTCTCATATTTTCATCTTTGCACTCTAATGAATGTGAGGCAAAGAAAAGGACAGTGAGAGAAAGTATTTCTTACCAGTGGCCCTCCTTTCTCTATCTAGTTAAGTGACTTCTTTTTAAGGAAGACTGTTGCCCAAAATTCATTTTGAAATATGGGAGTCTTTAGAGTTTGAGTGGATGATCATCCTCCTGAGATGCAGTTGTAATTGAAGTACTCCTCTGAAGCTTGCTGTCTGACAGACCAAGGCCCTGCACGCTGCACAGAGGTTTTGCTGGCAGCACCGTGAACCCTTTCTGCAAATAGGTTCTCCATGTTTGTCCATATTTCGGTGAGTGTGGACAGGACACTTGGACGGCTGTCTGGAGCAGCCAGAACAGATGACCTCTCTCCCACAGACCTTAGTCTGAGGCCTAAACACTTATGCATGTGCATAACTTAATTCATGTGAGGACTCCCTTTTACGTCAGTGGACTATCCACAAAAGTAAAGATACACATGTGCAGAAGTGTTGGCAGGATCAAGGCCTAGTTTCCACTCCTGCTCTTTGAAATTCCAAGCTTACGCTCTCGTAAGACCCCAAAGAGAGGGGACCTCTTGCGAAGACCCGAATGCCTCCCATTCATACTTCAGTGAGGGGAAGCCAAAATCGTTTGTGTAATATGATGAGCCCAACAAGTCGTCTTTTCTTATAGCTCAGAAGCATACTGGTTTAATAACTCCCGTTATGCCAGCATTGTCATAAAGCCTATCATGAACTGCAGTCAGTCTAGTTTACCTTTTAAGCATTACTTTTTTTCTCTTAAATGAGGGACTTAACCATTTCTTCACATTGAGGACATCAGAAGATTTTCCAACTTAGTGAAAAAATCCAAATGACTGTGTAATATTTTCAAAGAACAAACTGATAGAGGCTGGCCTGTTCTCAGAAAAATAGGTATGAATTAACTCTGCTGCATTGTGTTTTAATTTAAAATTAACTTATGTTTTGTTGACAACATTCATATTTCATAGAATAGGTGTAGGGTGCAAGTTTTCTGTATTTCCTACCATGAAGAAAAAAACCATTAACTCTGACATCTGTTTTTAGCACTTTCCTTCATATTTTTGGATGAATGCCTGGCAAAAGCTGGAAAGCGACTAAGAGATCAACCAAAGATGGCCTAAGGGCCTGTTCCCAGCTGGTACGACATCTGGAATGTTATATATAGTGGATAAATTCAGAGTTGTAGTTTAATAAGATTGGTATTCAAGCATTCGGCCTACAGCAAAGGAAAGGACAGTGAAGCTGACAGCATGCGTGGTATATAATATGTCAAGGTGTCTGAAATATAATTTGCTGGGTTTTCACTTTCATTTTGGCAGATCTCTTATGCTTATGTATAGACTTTCATCTAGTATTGTTTTGAAGCTTTACAAAATACAGGGTGAAGTCATATTCGTCTTATATCCAGAATCTTATCTTTTCACTAAGCTTAGAATGTCTGCATTCCCTTTTCTTTTTTCTTTTCTATGTTTTTAAAGGAAAAAGTGCTAAAGACAGATTTTTATGAGCTGACTAGAAACAACTTAAGCTGCTACCTTTTCAAATTTTAAATATATGCAGTCTCTCACAGTGAAGACTTTACAGAATCATAAACCATTGAGGAATCTGGGCTTGTGCTGTATGGAACCATACTTGCGAGATTTATGTCTCAGAAGGCCTGTTTTGTTCTATTTAGGGTTTAGTTATTCTTCTGACTCTCTAATCTCCAAACTGTAATTAAATGTGTTGCTAGACGAGCCCGGCAAAGCTGCAGTTAGGGCTTTGTGGAGAGCCACCTGCTCGCAAAGGGTCTGAATGTGGCTGATGCTAGGTCAAAAAATGTAGGCTGGAGGGGATAGCTGCGGTTTTGCAGCCCTGCGGCTTCGCTAGCCAGGTAGCGCACATGCAAGTGCTGCTGCCTGTGCATTGCCTCTGTGTCCCAGTATAAAGTGACGCTATTTTGTGTTGTAGCCCATGAACAGCCTATGCATCCAGCCATGCGATGGGCAAATCGGCTTATGTGACTGGGGCCACGCTACGGTGCAAGGCTGCAGCCAGGGAGAGCTCACTGAAGCCTCTGAGTGTGGGGCTCTGCTGTCCTGCACATGATCCCTTTCTGTTTTGCAGCGCTATGGTCTTCTCTCCCCTCGATCTGCATCTTGCCTGTAGGATGCTGGAGCAGGAGGGAGTCCCTGACGCTGCACTGCCGATCTGTAAGTCACAGGACTGAGGCAAGGGAGCGTGACGTGGAGGAGGGCCTAGTGCGTGAAGTCTCTCAGGGCCGGAATTGGGAGAGGTATATTGTAAGGTTTTATGCCTCTGTTTTTTCCTTAAATAAGGCTTGCTTGATAATTCCTTAGCACATTGTGGTTATTTCTACGTTATTTATTACTAAGCAAGATCTTGTAGGTGAAGACAGGGTACTTGAATATGACTTGGCAGGAGACCAACGCGATCTAGGAGGAGATGGACCTAGAGCGGGAGGAGAGACAGCTTTTGCAGCTGTGCTTTGGTAGCAGTTTAGATTTGGTGATAGGAAGGCCAGATTTGAAATGACTGCAGCTGACAAGGGGAAAGCTGATTTCTCTGCACGGTGGTGTCACTAATGCTTTTTAAGTGGCGGGGGTCTCAGTGGAAAACTATATAATAAACTTGTGTGTGTATGTGTACATGTAATGCAACTGAAAGTTAAGAAGCCAGTATCATACAAAACAAGAACAGTATAGCTTATTCATTTCGTGGTAATACTAACAATGTTTAGTTGTTTTATGTAGGAAAATAGAAAAAGTGCTCATTACCTTGCAAAGGATATTATGACTGTCTCCTGTTTGCCCCTTTCTTGTGCTCAGCCCAAGTTGCCCCATGCCTATCCTATGCCCTATGTGAGTTTGGGGGCAGCCAGTAAAATCCCCATTGACATCTACTGTGCTGTTGTGGTTTGCAAAATAATAATAATAAAAAAAATTCTAATTCTAGGTGGAACTTAACTAAGCAGCATACTCTGAAAGAACAGTCTTGTGAGAGGAACTGAACACCTTCTGTCACAGAATGTGAAGAACTAATTCTCCCTGTTCTTCAGCTAACTTCTCCCTATTTTTTTTCTTTTGATATGGTTCAATTTCTTTGGTGTCTGTCATTACAGTTCTTTCTATCTTGCAGTGCTCTGGAGAGGTTCATAGTCTGCGTGGATTGTTAGGCAGCATACTTTCATTTCCCTTGTCTGTATATTGACTGGTTATAGAATATTTACAATATGCTCAAGGTTCTTCAGACTGAAAATTGAGGCCTTACATCAGGTCCACTAACATTTTTTTCCCTGACTTTAATGTCAAAGAAGTAATCAATCACGTCTAACTAAATCTATTAATGTAGAAGATTAAAAAAAAAAAAAAATCCTGAAGAGGCTGAGGATGCACGCAGACCCCAGTCCTCCCCAGCTACTCTGCTTTGGCTTTCTCTGCTGTTTAAATGAGAAGTTTCTATAGGTATATTTTTTTTCTTCTCTACAGTGATAGGTGTTTTTCTTCTAGTACCACCCACCGTTTTAAACAAAAAACGCTGTCCTGCACGTACTACAACTAAGGCCCTGGTTACTGCTTCTGTCTCACTTCTTGAATTGCTCTAAGAAAATAGTCAGGCCTGTTAGTACCTCTTCAACTTCCTATTGCAGTTACCGTCTCAGTTCTCTGCCTCCTTCCAGCTCTGCCTCATCTGTTGAGTATACAAACTAATACGATACATCTATTACTTTCATCATAGATTTATTCTAGCTGTAAATGGATCATACATTTAGTCATTGGCTATATAGGATTCTTGTTTGAATATCCAGGAACCAACCAGAAACTGGCTCTGATCTTCACGTGCTGTTAGGACACTCAGTATTAAAGATAAGGCTAGGATCATAGATGGTCTTGTATTTCACTTATTTCTGCAGCTGATTTAAAATGGTTATTGAGGGAGAAGAGAATCTCTTGCATGTTGCATTGCCTTTGCTGTTGCTGCCACTGCTCTGCTCTGCTCTTGGCCTTTCCCTGAGGCTTCTGCTATCCTGTCCAGCAGAAGGGTTGCGCTTGGTCACAGGTGAGTGTTCAAGCATGCAGGTAGTCTAATGGAAGTCATCCCACACTAAGGTGGTAGTTTTTCTGCTAGAATAACTTTCACTTTTTCCAGACTATAAATAAGGCATATTTAGAACAACAGAGTGTTGACGTAAATCAAACGTTATTTAAGAAATAACATGTCTATTACCACCACAATCCTGTGTGATTTTTGCAGTAATGTATCTTATCTTAACTGTTAAATTAAAACTGAAGGAAGTTGATCAGATGAAAACAAAAAGACCAGTGGAACTGGGAATGGCATGGGGAAGCACAAGACTGACGACTTTAAAGCTAAGATAGGTATTTCCATAAGCTTTTATATGTTTGGGGTCTGATCCTGTGCTTCTAATGCAGACCATACTTTCTTGTCCCTATTATCTGTGCAGTAAGAGATTATGTGAATTAAGTTAAACCATATGGAGTAGCTGTTAGTTTATATAAATACTGTAGACTTAGTTGGAGGAGTACTTTCAGACTGAAAATGAAGGATGTGCTTGGTTCTCGGCTGGAATTTAATAATCATGTTATAACAGCTGTAGACTTTCCAGAAGAAACCTATGGTTATTGTCAACACCTTATCTATTAAAGACCATTTTGTATAAGGTTTTATAACAAATTATACTGTGGGTATGAAATATTAGTGCCAGGAACAGAAGGATTTTACTCTTCCATACACTACTGCCTGTATAGCTTCTTTGGTAAATGGGTTGTGCGATATTATGTGAATATAATGTTTCTGGATCTAAATAGTTTGCCTCCAAAATGATGGGAAGAATTTATATATGCCCCTTTGTATTCATTGCACCCAGCTATGTAGACACTATTATGCTGAAGTGGAAATACTATCTTGTTTATTAAGAAATAAAATACATATTTTGAAGTGAAACAGTGTTACTACCAATCATGTTAACTATTCTGTAAGTGGGACTTTATCATGGTATGATTATTATTTATTGTAGTAATTCAAATGGAAGGCAAAACTTGTAGAGCTTTACAGCAGTCAAATCAGGGAGATCTGATAAGAATTCTGCATAAACGTTTGAAAGAAATGCAAATGAAATCATAGCCCCGATAGCAGGAATTTTTAACAAATCTATCAAAACAAGGGTGGTACCAAATGACTAGGGAATAGCTGATGTAGTACTGAAATATATAGAAGGGAAAAAGCCAGGAAACCCTGAGCATGTCTGTCTGATACTAAGTGTACAAGGCATTGGAATGCTTTTTGAGGAAGGAATAATTAATAACAGGAAGGTAAATGGAAGACCAGAGAAAATGGATTTATCTAAAAGATCAAACCCAACTCATTTCATAACTTTCTTTGATAAGAATTCCTTTTCTAGACAAGGGGAATACAGAAGATCTCATTTATCTGGACTTTTGTAAAGCCATTTGATATAATGGCATGCTACAAACGGCCTTGGGTGGATGGAGTCTAGAGTGCGAATTGGAAGGATGAGTAAGGACCTGGAGAGGAAGATGATAACGGACTGTGCTGAAAAGGGAATACTGGCCTAGAGAGAGGTTGTACAGAGTCACTCTGGGACTACAGCTGCTTAATGTTTTCATTAATGACTAGAACAAAAAAAATTAAGACTGGACTCATTGCATTTTGTGATAAGATAAAGTTGGGAGGAACTGTCAACACAGATGAGTATCGGAACAATAGAGTAATAATTGGATGACCTTGAAGATGGGAGTAATAGAACAAAGTGCGTTGTAGGGACCACCAGCGAAAATTTCTGTTGAAAACTTGGAGCTTGTGACCTGGAAACAGGGCCAGGTGGAACTCGCCTCCACTTGGCAGTGCTGGCAAGGTCTAGTAGAGAAAACAGCATTCAGAACAAAGCAGGTGCAGAGAAAGTTTATCAGCATGGTCCAGGGAATGGAGACCTTATTTTATAGCAGGTTTCTTTATATTGGCTGAAGAAAGGTTGTGATGACATGCATTTGCTGTCTGTCATTCTGTCCAGGAAGTAGAGCCCAGAAAGGAGTATTATCTAAAGACGTTATGGGTACAACAATAAGTGGAATTGGCCTCACATTGATCTTACAGTGGAAATGAGAGGGAGAGTGTCTAGCTGTTTTGTGAGTGAGATTCTGAAGTAGCCTCCCAATAGGAATATTGAGGCAGGAAAGAAATGGACTTGTTTCATGATAGGATGGGAGGACTTTACGGAAAGGATTGTGATATGGTTGCCCATGCCAGAGTTGTGTTCTGTGGAAGACATGCACCATGCTGGTGACGCACACATATTTAACTTGTTTAATACATTGGCAAAAAAATCAGTGCATCTTCAAAGTTCAGCTAGTTTGTGTGTCCATATATATATATTTTAATAATATATTTAATATAGAGAAATAACAGATTTGGGGTGTTCTTAGCCTGCATTACTTGCTAAAGTGTTCATGTGTTGCTTGTTAATATTTTTTTTTCCGTATTACCTCCATTTTTCTCGGCACCCTTTATAATTATTAACCTCTTTGTTTAAAGTAACATCTCTTCCAATTAACCCAACATATCCTAGATGATGCACAGCAGTGAAGAAAACTTGCAGCCATTTTTGTCAATGAACAGTAATGCATATGCATCCAGATATTGTTTAAGATGGTTTGGCAATAGCACTGTAATTTTATAGGTTTCTGTGCTCACACTAAGACGGTTCCTGCTGTTTTAAGTATTGTCCAGAGGATATATTTTCTTAAATGAAAATTGCCTGAAGCCATTTTTTTTCTGTGACAAGTGAAGGTATCAATTACTTTTTCTTATTGCTTGTTTAGAATAGCAAATGTTAACAAAACTCAACTTCTGAACCTCCTGATTGGCAAATTCTTGGCCACCATGTTTAAAGACCACTGTTACTGATCAAGCAGATGCTCTGTTTGCTCTTTAAGGGCCACACAAGAGACAAAAAAGAGGAAGTAGTAAGGGGAAGGCATTTGAGAATATGCATAATTTAATCCCAGTTAAGTGTGATATTATGGTGTATCCGTCTACTCCCTCCTTTTGCCCATCTTAGTCCTTTTGTCTGGCCCTATGTTTGCTGCTTAAAGATTTGGTTCAAAACTATTACATTCAAAAGTATTGAGATTCAGTACTTTTACTGTGGGAATTGCTGCATTGACTTCAGCAAGTCTCCTTTTAGATCATGAAACAGTATTCTTTCTCTTTGCCTGAAGATGTGATATTACATAGCTTGAATGTTGCAGGCTGTTGCACTGAAACTTCGATTTGTGAGGTGATTACAGAGTTGTGCACTGAGGAGTCCAGAAAAGCAGAGGAGCAAGTATAGGTCAGTTTGAGCTCAGTTTTGACTCTGAAATCTGAGTCATGCTGAAGAATGGGGCACTACCCATTTCCAGGGCTTTAGACTTGGGGAAAAAAAAAAAAAAAAACTCCAAAAAGTGCAAAAAAAAAAAAAAACCCAACCCCAAACACCCCACCTTTTTGAAGGATCTGGCTGCTGGCATGGAAGATCTGTGACTGTTACAAGCTGTGGACTTCAAATCTTCTGCCCTTATGTATTGTGTGCTTGAATTGAGTTTCTCCTAAGCCTAGTATTTTTATCCAGAGAATCTCCAAACCTGTTTTTGTCTGTATTAATGCACAGTTAAGCACCAACTTTCAGGTGGGAGAGTGACAGTTAACAGCTGGGAAGCTTTAAGGCTTAGCTGTTAGTCAGCTCTCCTTGACTTTGTGTGGAGAGTGATGAAGACTGCTCAAATGCTTTTACTGAGACAAACTCCCTAGAACGTGGACAGTGGTTTTGTCCCATGGCCTTTGCTCTTGCTTTGGAGACAAATTTTGAACAGATTTCTGAGATGGAAGAGGACCTTCATAACACTGCAGAGAGATTGATAGTTGGTCATTCATGCAGAACTACCAGGCAGGTATGTCTGATGTATGAGCCATTACATCTACTCTTCTGGACAGTATTTTGGCCAAAAATCATAAAAAGAGATGAAAGCTAGTGCAGAAACATGGAAGCAAAAGCCTCCTGTTTGTCTTAGAGATATTGCCAGTCATCTGCCCTCATGTAACTATGACTAGTTAAGGGGAGTGGTTTTGTTATTCAGCATTTCTGCCAAGGAAAGAGTCATATGAAAATACACAGCTTTTACCACTCTTAATGCTTTAATATATCCTCAGGATTGTTAATGTAACATTTGTAACTTTTTACTGGAAATACTTGCTTACATTTGTTATTGTTAGTTAACTGACTCAAACTAATTGGCGTGTGCAGCATTCAGCCTTCCAGATGAAAAAGGGATGCACTTGACACAAGCGGAGCTCCTCTGCACAGCCAGCGAAGTCTTCACTTTGGAGATAAGGTCATTTGAGGATATTCTGTGTTTGCTCAGTTTGAGCAGAAATCACTGTTAAGGCTGAATTGAGATAAGAGTTTGCCAGTCATAAAATGGATGGCTTTAAAAACTGGCTAGCTGTTATGACTGTTTTTATCTGTGGCCTAAACAAGAATTAGTTTTGAGATATCCTGTATGTGTTTTCAGATTATGCCCAGGACTCTCGTAAATGGTGGCTCTGAGTGGACAGAGCGCTTAACTGTGTGCCCCTTTCCTCTTCTGTGACTTTCAGTGTCTAAATGAAGAGCTACTTCTTAGCTCCTTTTTTAGTCTGGTCTCTTGAGTAAAGAAGGCATATGTGTGTTTCTGTCTTCAACTACGAACTTTTTAATCTTTTTACTGATTTCATCCAGATTTGACAGAGGGGTGGCAGTCCCCAAAATATTAAAAATAGGCAGATATGCCTACAGTGTGCAAACAGGCAGTTAGAATAGAGAAATGCTGCCACTGCCTGCACTTGAGGGAGAGACTTGCCTATCTGAGAAGCTGTCTGGGATTGCAGCCTCGTGACCCAAATCTGTAGGGAGCCAGGTTTGGTTCTAAGGCTTGTGAAAGTATTTGTGCGTTAACTTATGTGATAGTATAACGGATGAAATGGAAGTGCTTCCATGAAGTTTGCTGTCATGCAGACTGTGAATTGCAGCGTTTCTCATTTCCCTTTTTTTCCCTTCAGCTTGTAATTGTGTGCTGCTGGGGACAGTGCAAAGCTGACCGGCGTGGCTACGTCTGCGCCGGCATGAGGCTTGCCCCACTACTGCCTGAGGAGGGAGCACAAATGCGATACCCACCTTGCCAGTCCTGTGTAACTCGCAGCATGTCGAAGGGGGCAAACTCTGCAACTGGCTCTTCCCTGGGCTCCTCCACAGCTGGAGCGGGAGCTCATGCTCTGCTAGCACAGGGCTGCAGCCGTCCTGCAGAGCCTCCTGGCCCAGCTGCTCTCGCAGACCCTTTAGTTTGCATTTGGCACTGGGCTCCCTGAGCAGGGGAAGGCCAGAGATCTGCTGCTCTGCTTCTGAGCAAGGATTTGCTTAAAAGCATTTCCTTCTGTAGCCTCGTACTGCTACCATCGCATGTCATGCGGCCCAGGGCAGCTCTTCTCATGTCATGCTGCCTGATGTGCCGAAGGTTTCTCCCCCTGCACCCAGCGTGGCCCGTCTCCTGCACTGATGCAGGGGAAATCTGTGGGTTGGATTGTACATAATGTGGAAAGTGCAGAGTTTTCCAAATTGAAACCGGACAATTGATCTGTGAACTCTGCTTGGCACGCCTTGGCCTTGCCAAAGAGCTCAGCGTAGGGGAGGATTTGCTGATATGCATCTCCTCTGTGTAATTAGTGTGTGTTTTTGTAAAGTGTTGTAAAGTACTGTGAGATCCGGGGGTGGGTGGTGCTACACAGCGTTAATTTTACTCTTACCTTATTACAGTACGCTTGTTGAACCTCCTTCTAAAATCTGCCATGTGAAGACTTCTCGAGAAGTGTACTTCATTGAGCAAGTACAAACTTCATTGTATATTGATAATATAAAACTGAAAGCCAGGTGACTGCTAAATGGCGGAGCACTGGATTTGAGAGGTCTGTAACTTTTCTGATGTTGATGCTTCGTTAAAAATTCTGCCCAAAATATACATATGAAGCTTTTGAAACTGTTGGATTGGTACTAGATGTCAGTTAAAAGCAAGTGTGCCAGTTGACGTCCCCCTCAGCAATGTAAAATTTTCGATAATTGAAGAATACACATATCCTTTAAAGGAGGAGTGGTTTTCAGTCTACTCAGGTGCTTTTCAGATGTGTGTTTGGAGTCCTTAACGGAAGGTTGCAGACAGTACCTCTTCTCCCTTTGTTTCTTTCTTTTCTTTTTGATTCATAATATTTTCAATGCCAAATGTTTTTGTACTGCTCTGCAAATTTTAATGTTGTCTTTCTGATGAAGAATCTAATGTTTAAAGAAAAGTCAGGTATTCAGAAAGTTATTTGCCTTCCAATAAATCTGAAAAAGACCTTTCCAGAAGACGTGTATGTCTTTTGGCATTTAAAGTGTGTCATAAAATTTAGCTTCATCCCTCATTGTCGCACAGATGGTGTTTAGGAATTTTCTTCTGCAGCAACATCTCACTGTTTGTATCGGGGGAATATATTGGGGCTGGGGGGCAGGCGAGTTCTGTCTTTTTTTTTTCTTTTTTCTTTTTTTTTTTTTTTTGCATGTCTAGAAATGCAATCTATTGACTAATCTGTAAGTAACTTTTGAGACGGTCCTTTTCTTCTTGCAAGTTTATCGGTTTTCCACAAGCCTAATTGGGACCACCTTGTCTTGCCACCAACGCACCTATGTCTTCATAATAACAAGCCTTTACTGTGTGCATGGGGTTAATAGATAAGCCTTTGGGCTTGTTTTCAATGCAGTGTTGGAGGAGTGTATTTAATTGCTCAGGGTTTCTTTTTTAAATCAAATATTTCTTTTATCATCTCTGTAATATTTTAAAGCGAGCTATCACTTGAGATAGTCTGGCTTCATTTTAAAGAGAAAAATAATTGACTTAAGAGCAGTATTTGTTAATATGTTTGTTCAAAAACACCCTCTGAAGGGCTTTGGTTTGATTTATAATACAATTCTCTCGTATCATACAAACTTTAATAGTTAGCTTTTGTTGAGGGAGAGAGAACTATGAGGTAGTTAAGTCAGTTTTTACTGAGACAACATTACTGAAATAACAGAATGAACAAGCTATGACTGTGAACAGGGACTTAAACATAAATGTTGTGATTGTGCCAGGGCTAATGTTTGAATTTATAAAAGAATTTAGATAAGCAACATGATGCAATGCTTTCAGAATTTAGAAGGAAATAATTTTCGCCTTTGAAGCAAAGGAGTCTGAACCATTGGTTTCAATACATCAACAAGCGTATGCAAAGTTTGTGTTAGAAAGATTAGTAGAGCCGAAGATGCCAAGTGTAAATGCACAGTAGGGGAAATATCCAGTATGCATATGGTCAGTTAGCACAGTTAACGAAATCTGCAGCCTTTGGAGCTCTTACGGCCCTTGTTCGTTTCTGGATGCGCAGGTTGTGGTTGAGCCCGATCTTCATTTGACGATGCTGTTGCAATGTTTTTCATGCGTGGACATCCCCTCTCTACCTAAAAGCCACTCCAGATGAGCTTCTTTTGAACTGCCAGGCAGGATGGGTCTTCAAGTCTACATGGAAACACCAGTTAATGCAGAGTGCATTTACGGGGTTTCCCACGCTGCAGTATATTGTGCGTGAGCTTGAGAGGCTGCACAGGCTGCAGCTTCCCATGGCCGCTTGTTTCCTGGCATTTGATTCTGCTCTAAAATGCACCTTTAAGGTACAGCTCTGTGGGGGTAGGTGCAGTCAGCATCAGTGCTCTAGTGCAGCAGTTGAGATGAGCTGGAGCACTGCTGTGGGCCGTGCTTCAGTTTGTACCTTAAGGACCTGCAGTTTTCAGTGGAAGGTTCTTATCTCCTTTCCACCCCATGGAAACAGTGTACATATATATTTTTAAAGGGTAGCTTGAAGCTGATGTGTAATCTGCATATTAAGTGACTTAAGTAGTTTTCACTGGGTGACACTATCAGTTTGAATAGATGTATGTAATTTGCATATTATGTGGAGGTTATAACAGGCAGACCACCGATAAAGGTGTCAAAATACACAGAAATAACACATCTGAGATAGTTGTTGTTCTTCTGACTCTATAAACAGAAAGAACTGAAGGCTGAGGAGCATGGTGATAACCTCTGGAAAATCTGAGAAGGTTGGTTGCAGAATTACTTTAACTAATATGGTGCACTAGCAATGACTATCGCTGTGGTCGTACAACTGGCCCCTTTTCTCCAGAAAGCAACATATTTCTGCAAATATGTAATTGAACTCTTATTCTCTATATAGCATCGGATGTTACCAAACAGTTTGGAGTGAAAGGGAAAGGAAACGCAGATCATTGAGCACAGATATGGGGACTCTGCTCTCTGGACACTTCAGATTATGTCCAGTTACCTCCACTTGCTCTGAGAGGGGGTTAAGTTCTTGCTCCATACAAATGGAATGCCTTTATCTCCATTTCTGTGTAAGTAGGCGCTGAAATGAAGATTAACACAAGCAGGGTGGAAATGCACTGCATATGGCACATCTTCCTCTAGGACTAGGGAGAGTGCTAAAGCAACAAGACTACATACCTAATAGTGTGGTTCTCAGACTATAGGCTAGATGTTGCTGTCTTCAGTAGAACATCAACAAAAAATCTTAGCATCAGCTGGAGTCTAGATTAAAGAACAGAGGAGACCTATGTTCTGGATGAGCAGCATGGACAGGATTTGCTGCAATACAAGTGTGAGAAGGAAGGCAAACTCTGTTTCTCTTCTAAAGTGGTCCATTGACTACAGAGCTTGGAGAACTGTGATGCTAACACACACAAAAATACATTGCAGAAAAATGAGTGAAGATATACTCTCTAAAAAATCTGTAGGATTTGTGGTACCTTTCAAAGGGGCAGTAGAACAGAGAAGACGTTCTGTTGCATCTGCTGAAAAAGATGTGTTCTTGCAGTGTATGGGATGGCTTGCATGTTGGTGATAGGGCTTAGAGCTTTTTACCCCAGAGTCATTTGTTCAAAGTGAATAGAGGTTATTGTGAGTCCCTGGAAGAGAATGAGATAGTGATTTCCATCACCTTAACAGACAGGTGCCTTCAAGAAGAATCAAGACTATGTGCGCTTTGTGACATTTTATGATTTGCAGAGTGCTAAGTTTTTGGTTTTTTGTTTTTTTTAAAACAAGTATAAAATACAAATACTCCCTTTGAAATTTGCCAAGATTCTTTAGGACCCTTTGCTCTCTTTATGTTTTTCCCTTGTTTATGGCGGAGGGTGGGGTAACATAATTGACTTTGGTTTATGGCATTACAGTTTTCTCATTATATCTTTCCCTTTGGAGAAGAGTTTATAGTTAGTCTGTGTCTTTAGACTCGCAGACGTATAAAAATGTAGTAACGCTCTTGGTTCACTTCACAGAGCGCATATGCTAATAGGCACACCCTTACTAACAGATATCTATAACAGACTCCCACTCTGGCTGCCAATTCCCATTAGACGTATATATTAGGGGTGTACTGGTCTATTATTTCTATGTGTAACAGGATAGAAGAAAGGCAAAAGAACTTCTCGCATCAAGTGACCCCTTGCATAGTGTGAAAAATTTTTGAGCATCTTTACTGTACAAAGCAAGGGCCCATTACTGGTGTTCTGCCCTGGCTTACTGGAGTATCTTTGTTAGGAGGCCTGGCACTAGGCAGAGCTGAATGCCTTCCCCAAACTCGGAGATGAAATGTGCTCATGTTTCATTCTTGTTTTATTTTTATATATGACATTATGTGGCTTTATAGGAGCAAAGAAAAAGCAGGAACTATCACTAAAAACCATACTCTGTTTTGAAACTGCATCCCTGATGTAACACCTATTTCTTGAAGGAAAAAAAGATTAAAAATGAAACTATCCTAAAATGCCTTTTCTGATATGTGAGCAGTGGTATAATGACACTACAGTTTTCTGTAATTTATCATGTAGTAATCGCCGTTATTCCCATGCTGCATTTTTCTCTATAAGATTGGGAAGCAAGGGCATTCTTTATGCTTAATGGCACAAACAATTACAGTACTGACTTGGCACTGCTTTGCTGCTTTGGCTGGCTCCGATGCTGCTGGCTTTTAAATTGGCTACAAAACAGCCTGTGGGACTGATGTATAATCGGTCGTCTGTTGGCGCATGGTTCTGGACAGCGTTTTTCCTTTGACTCATCTCTGATTGCAGGGAATTTGCTATTGGCTATAGAGTATATTTGCGTATATGGCTGTATGCAAGTTCCTTATATGAGCTATATGCAAAACCCCTTTTACGGTAAAAGCAAATTGTTTCACATATAACATGAAAATATGCACCATTCCTATTTATTGTTTCACTGCTTCTTGGTTCTCTTTCCAAATTTGTTATTATAAACTGTTTCTAATGTTCCAAGTTCAAAAATCTGTGCAGCTGAGCTTTGCCAAATAGTGGTTGTACTGTGCTTAGATATTAGCCTGCAGAAATTAAGGTTGAACCAAACTCAAAGAATAGAACATCCTTGTAGTAATCTTTTATGGCTAAAATGATATCAGTCTCTGCAAGCGTTTCTTGGAGAACCTGTTAAGGCCTGAAGCAAGGAAATGGAAGGAGACAGGCCAGATGATGAGTATTGCAGTAGTATTTGTGTATTTAAGGTTCCCTTTAGGCAGAGGCCTTTGGGGAATGGAGTCTCAGTTGTGGTGATCTCACGTTGGCTTGATGGAGATTGTTGCTGGTGGAGTCGCAGAGCAGCTAGCAATGCTCCTGTTCCACAGGCTGGCCACGTAACTAGTGCTTTCTGAAGTGGGGCTTGCTTTGCCAACTTCTGCTAGACCAGCCTTGAGCTAACTGTGTGCCATTAGAAGCTCTATGTTGTTTTTGCTCACTAGTCAGACCCATGCTAAGTAGAGTACAAAAGAAAATGCAACTTTTTCTCTTTGGAGGTATGTAGCATTTACCTCTAAGACTTAATCCAGAGGCCTGCCTGCCAGCTTGGAGGTCAGCATTTGTATTGTGTAATTTCTGAGAGAAAGCTCCAAAATTTTACTCAAAACTGAAAATAAAAAAATCGAAGGGAAGATGCTAGTGGAGGCACAGCGTCGATGTGAACAGGCAGCCATTGTACCATGGTTCCAGTTGTGACTTTGTTACTGTGTGCCTTGACTCTTCAGCCGTGGTACCCCATGTCTGTGACTATTTAGAAGAAGCTGTCCGGTTGACAGCAGAGGGGTGTAGCTGGTGCACAGCTACTGACGTAGTGGGAAAATTCTCTTCTGTTTCCATTCCTGTGAGGATCAACTTCAGTCAAAATTTTAAAATGTTTTAAAAGCTGTTAATATGGCTGAAAAGAGTAACATATTCTTTATCTTTTACTCAGTTGCACTCACTACCTTATCAGCTTTTCCAAATATATATGCCACCTCTTCTTCCTTTGGAATTTTCCCTTGGCTGCAGCAATGGTGCTCTGAACTGGATCAGGCCATACCGAAAGGGCTGCTCCAGGGGCCTGTCGTCTTTTTCTCTTCCTGTCTCTTTTTTCCACGGTACCTTAAAAATCAGTTGTTCCAATATTTTGCAATTTTAGGTGTTAATTTCTGCCAATTTTTTAATGAGTTTTGTGTCAGTTACTTATTCCCCCAGCTGCATCATTTTTAAAAACCTTGTACATTCATTTTTAGTGAATGCTTATCACAGAGAGATGCAATTAAAATCAATCAAGCAAACTAAAATCTTTCTAACCTGAAGGATTATATAGTATTCACTTTAAATAAAGTTATTAATACTATATATTCATTTTATTTTATTTGGAATAGCCCCATTGGTACTACAGAGTGAAAGCGGTTGAATTAATGATATATTGCAGCTTGTTTGGACAACCACATAATGGCTGAGGAGGAACTGTAAGGTCTGCTCTGGCCAAAGTGCTGTTTAGGCTCTTTGCACAGAGGTTGTTATATTGAGCCATAATGACTCCAAAAAAAGCAGCTACTGCAAAATGAAAAGATGAGCCTTGAAGTTAATTCAGGTAGGTGCTTATGGGCCTGAGAAGGGTTTGGACAGCACTGTTACTGCAAAGTGGAAGCTGTAACGTGCACTGGTGTTAACCAACATATTTTATCGGTTTTCTCTCAAGTCCAAGAGGAGCCAACAGGATGCTTTCATTAAAGGCATAATCCATTTGATTTGAGCTGGTGGAGGAAGGAACTACTGTGAAGTAATAATTTGGCTTTGGTCTGCCTTACAGTAGTATCTCCTGGAATGACCTACTGCCAGGTTGTACAGGAGCCAGAGCTACTAATGGACACTTGATAAGTACTTTATTATAATTATGTGGAAATGACCAAAAAAAAAAAAAAAAAAAAATCAGCATTCCTAATGCATGCTTATTGTGTTAAAAGTGCCTTCCAGAGCATGTGCTGTTCTTAGTGCTTGTCAGGCTGCCCATTGGAGCGGTGTCTGTTTAATGATCTGAGCAGAAATCTTTCTGCCAACTTGGTGCCTGAAGAGACCCTGTTCAACATGGCTCTTCACCTCTCTGCGGTGGTGGGAGGATGCTGTCATCTCAAGCAGGGATATTTAAAATCTGAGTAAGACATCAAAAGATAAGGAAATTTTTTTAAAAAAAATTATAGGAATCCTTTATCTTTTGTGTTTTGAGTCCAGAGATCAGATTTCAGGTTTCTGTTCTGAAATTAATATGGCTAAAGACATACTGCTGTAGTTATTTTCATGTCAGTAAAAGATAGTATTTTCAGAAAAGTACCAAATACTGGGGATGCTTGGGGAAAAACAAACAAACAAAAATACACTAGTTCACGTAAGATTTGTTCCTGGTGAGTTTGAATGCCCCTGTCTGCTGTGTTCCCAGGCCAGGGTGCATATAATACTGTTAGCAGAGTAGTTTCGCATCTCTCTTCTGCAAATAGCTCCCATAATCCACTGGCAGCTTTTGGAATAGCTGGAATAAAAGCTGCATCCTTGCTATGCTTAGGAAACCCCAGCTCATAATAGTGACCCCCCTATTACTCTTATTGTGGAACTGGGCATATATTCTTGCCCTTCCTTTCATCTGTGCTTTTTTCCATCTTCTACTGATGAAGCAGTCTGTAGCTGGAACAGTATTTCTGTCTGGAATGCTTTTTAATTAGGATGAATGATCTTGTGTGTATATAAGGTTATTTTTCTTTAATAAATCTTTTCTCCATGTATATATTCTATGACAAAACTAATTAGGAATGACAAACATGTAATTCAATAGGTTAGAGGGGAAAATTTTTGCAGTACCTTTTGTACTGCTGTTTCATACCCAAATTGTAGACACTGTGGGTCCTTTGTTTTCTCTGTTCACCTTGAAGTTCAGCTCCCCAAATTTAGCTCAGCCTTCCTGTGCTTTTGCAGTTTGTTCTGTTGGCCATCTCTGGGTTCTTCAATTAAAGTTTTAGCACGCTGATTCTTTTTATTAAGTTGCTCTCCTTATAAACATTCATTTTTAACCAACTCTAGCAATAAAGAAGTTATGAAAGCTGTAATTGAGTCATAGTAACGTAAATTCTCGCTGAAATGTGGATTTAAAAAATGGGAAGTTTATTTCTCTTGCTATTTAAGTAAAAGGTAAGAATCAGCTAGGCAAGCTGTGGAAAAAGCTAAAAGATGCTTTATAGGAGAGTTAATGAAATGGTTTTTACTCTGTTCATCCATTTGTTTGGAAATTATGCACTTTTACCCATCAATTTTTTGTTCTTGTCTGTCTGAAATGATGCTTTACACCTGTTGCTAAAGCCTAGGGACAGCTGTTCCTGGTTTTCCCTTTTAAGGAACAAATCTTGCTGTCATTGGAGTCAGTTCTGAAACTTCTGTGGACTTTCCAGCACAGGTTTAGGCTTTAGTTAGCTGTAATCCAGAGACACCGTTGTTTTCTGGCCTCTTCGCAACCCCCCTGCTCCCCCAGGCCTTGCCCTGGGAGGTGCTTTGCTCCAAACCCTCCTGTGCCCCTTCTGTAGACACTGAAGCTTTGTTCTTTATCACTTTCTTTTCTTTTTTCTTCCCTCCCTCGCAATGGAAGATAACTCAGCTTTAGATACAGATACATATATTTATACTGTTGGTTTTCTTCTGTTTCTACATCTCAAATGTAGTTAATGGATGAGAATGACCTCGAAGTTGTGTTGCTGCTGCACTTATTGCAGCAGAAAAGTGCTGTGTAGGGGATGAGCCCTGCGTTGCAGGGGAGGTGCTTTCGGATCCAGCAGTGTCATTAGGCCAAAAGTTCTTGCTGCTCCTCGTGCCAGGGCTGGGACTCGACCACAGCCTTGAGGTTCCTGAAGCCTTTCTTCTCTCTGCCAGGAACGCCTCCCTGCATCCGTCTGGAAGTACAGTTCACGTCGTATCCCCAAGGTGTCTTTCATGTTTGTGTCTGTTAGATCTACCTGAAAATCTCAGGCAGATAATAAATCAATTCAGCAACTGTGGTGCATTTCTCTGGGGAGAAGGGAAGGGAAGGAATAAACATGGTTTATAAACTTTCAAAATATATAGTAAGAACATTTTCCTTTAATTTAGTGTTTTACTTCTATTCATTGTTAGTAAGTTAATATAGCGAAACATTGTTTTTGGTGCCAAAAATCATCAGGAACATAACCCAGAGCAATTTTTAAGGGCACAGCTTTTAAACAAGCTCCTGGAAGAAGCATTATTTGACAGCACACAAATGAAATAACACAGTTTGTTATTTTAATCTCATATCTCCACTTCTGGTGTTTTGTCTTGTGGTTGATTTGCATTCAGCTGAGGCTTCAGCTGATGGGTTACCATAAATGGCTCAAAACCAGACTGGGTCCATTTATATACAGTAATTTTTGTACATAGTTAGAATACAGCCAGGCAGCTTTCTGAAATACCTGTTTTCACCTGATTAAACTTGGAGTCAATGTTCCTGATATCAGCCAGCTGTCTGTTTAGAAGTCTGTTGATTTCTCCTCCCTCCAAATTAGGAGGAACTATTGTTTGAAATTACCATTTTTCAAATAAAGATGTTTTATTTGGAATTTAGGTAAACTCTAATATGTGAGAATTTGAAATATGATATTATGGTATAGATGTTTTTAAATATGTGATCCCAGCATATCTCTCGAACAGCAATGATCTTTTCATAAAACAAAAAGGGGCTAGAATTCTGCTGTCTAAAACTGTGCTTATTTTATTAATCATAGAGAGACTTCACAGGCAAGTATACAACTAACTTTCTTTGAAAACTGAATGCTATACCTGTCAAAGATATCCTCTGAATGAAAACAGTGTGGTAGTAACTTTGGAAATTGTCTCAGAAGCTGAGCTGAAGTTTGAGGGGAAAAATTGAGTTTGTTTGAAGAAGGAATAATTGATATCAAGCACACAAACCCAGAAAATTGTTTTCAAATTGGTATGGATGCACTGTTTATAAAGCAGCACCTAAAATGTTGGTTTCCTGGCCTTTGCAAGTTATCTTTTTCCTTCTCTCCTCATGCTCTGGATGTGAGAGCATGTGGAATATTTAGGAATATGTGAGGAGACTTTGAAGAACTTTTCTACAGTAAAAGGTCAGGTTGTAATTTAGCTGTAACTTGTACCACAGATAAAAGAACAAATATTCAAAATCATATGTAACACTGAGAACCCAGTGGTGCATCCACCTCAGTATCAAACATGCCTAGAAATATGGATTTGTTTCTTTAAAATTTGTTACTTGTTTTGTCATCGTAATGTTGTAATGTTTCCTTTACTATTTTCTAGACATTAAAATTCCAAATCAATGAAAACAAGGAATGCAGCTCAATGTTGTGTGTGTTACAGTTCTGAAAAATGCCCCCCTATTCTTCTGCGCTGTAGTTTACAGTCAGGCTTAATGAAGTCTAGCCTGGGGGTTGACCTGCCTTGGTGTTTCCCCATGTAAAGTTCCCAGTTTTTACCTTTACAAGTGGGATTAGACTGGCTTCACTGCATTGGGATGCAGTGATTTTGTTCTTATGATATCAAATGTGAATTCTTCCACTGAATTCACTGTGCGCAAGAACAGACAATAAAATGTCGTTCTGGAGTAGATCCACCTTCCACTGCATGAAAGGAAAGAAGGTAACTTTTGTATTGAATAGTGAGAGGAGTCTATTCATACTGGTATGTGACACTTGCTGGTCTAGTCCAGCCTCTTGAGGATTATTCAGTCTTCCCAGTCATTCAAGGCCATGTGGCAGCTTATTGTTTATGTAAAGAATTATAGAATAATTCAGGTGCAAGACGCTAAGGAAACAAAAGCAAAAGTTGGACATCAGGTGCCAACAAAAAAAGATCTGGCAGGAAGAAAGCACTGAATGTATATTAAATTCTGAAGTGACTCTCTAATATACTTCCTCTGCACTGCATCCATGCTCTTGACCTATTGTCTTTATTTCTTGATCAGACACTAACAAAATAATACATTCTGGGCATATGCAGAGTAAGAAAGCAAATATACTTTTCAACTTTTAGACTGGTTTACTCTTCCCAAATGAAAAGAATATGCAGCTATCAAGCTAATTCACCACTGTAGTCCTTGATCTGTAGCTCCGGGCACAAGCACAGGAAGGATTAGTACAGGCTTTTTGCACTGAGCCTTTCACAGGCAAAGTGGCACTGTGGCCCCTACCTTGCACACACAAACAACGTTGTTTTTCTTGTCTTGCAGGACAGTGGTAGTACTTTTGTGGTGCTTTACATTTCTGGGCAAACTGGTAAGAATATTGTTTGCCGAAGGCCTCCAGATAGGTTAAGCAGTTTGGTGTAAGAGACTGCAAATCCCTCTCACCTCATTATTATTGCAGAGTAAGATGGGGTTGACCGAGAGCAGACATAGCTATCCTTTGAGTATGTTGTTTGAAAAGTCTCCTTTTTTGGGTTGGGTTTGGGTCTTTCCTCCACCCAGCGGCATGCATTAGTGAAGACAGAAAAATGCAACAGCCAGGACTTTTCTGTGTAAAAGGCTTTCCACTGTCTGCTTGCTTTCCTACTGTTATGGTGAGGCCCCTTAACAAAGTTAGTGATAACTGCTTATGTGCCTATCCTCCTTTATGGATGAACTGGTTTTGTACCCTGATATAAAATCTGCAAAGCGTGTCGTTACAGAGCAGCGGCTTCTGCTTCCGGGTTGTCCCAGGTTCCTCACAATGAAAGCAGAATAGCAGTCCATGATGAAAGTGCTGAAAAGTGAATGTCAGAATAATTCATTTCCAGAAAATACAGATTAATCCAAAGTGAACCCAGTTCCTGGAGCTGAAAATGGGGTAGCAGATAAATTGGCAGAAATTTCCATTGGGACTGCAGTCTCTGTGGGAGGTTGCTGTACATTATAGGAATATAAATGCTTTTCCGCTACAAAAGCACATTAAAAAAGGTTCAAAACAGTTTAGAGAAAATAAGAAACATCTGTCCTCCTGCTCACCCCTTTTCTTGTAGGATATTAGATGCTTCCTTGCTCAAACATATTGCCACATTTTAACCTTATTTTTGTGTGTATAGGGTTAATATGGAAAAGTATTGTCCAAATACAAGCTGTTCTTGAACTTTGCTTGCTGTGTGCATGCATGCAAGAAGGCTTTGGAGATGTAGATGAAGACAGGATTGCTCTTTAAAGTTTATAACCAAGCTCTTGATCCTCTGCTAAATTATTTATCTCAAAAGCTTTCTTCAAGCTTCCAGTCTTCTCCAGTTGTATGTTTAGTGACCATTTCACCTGAAGTTATATTTTTCTCTCTAGCTGATAGCCAGCCACTTGGAATAGGCAGAGGATGTTGCTGGAACATGTCTGAAGGCAAAAGTGAAAAGCAATGAGGCCAATCTACCCTGGGCTGTTCTCCAAAGGAAGTATTGCACACTTGGCTTTCATGCCTTGATGTGCAAGACCTTGTGATTTGACTGATGACTTGAAGTGGTAAAACTCCTTTTAAGATAACCTTAAGTCTTGTGCTGTGTAGTGTATGCTATCCACGTTAGCTATGAAGAGTATACTGTAGTAAGAGTGTCTAAATAACACCTGTCAAAGGTTAATAGCCTGATTATCTCCAACTGTCTCTGTTTACTTAGGCAGATGTTATATTCACTCATCACTTTTGAGAAACAAGCCTGCCTTACAAGGTGTTAAGATAAGTTGCACGCAATTCCACTTACTGGTGGGGAAACCGAGTCAGAAAAAAGTTAGTTGTCCAAAAGCTTGTAGTAGCTCCCCATCAGACACAGAAGTAGATGTATGGATCCCAGGTCTTGTGTTCTAACTACTAGTCCATGCTCTATGTATATTATCACCTATAGGCAGCTTCTCCTCACCACATTTGAGCTTTACTATGCTTCAGTGCCCTCTACTGCTCCATCAAAATAATGCTGTCTCCTCGATTTGTAGAAGCATGGCTAATTTTGTTCTACTTTCTTATGTGGGTTTATTGGCCCAGTGGCTCCCTTGGTGTGAAGTTTGTGGTAACAATCATTGGAGTCATCGACATATACTGTATTGAAAAAAAATCTATCTAAAGAGATATTTTTCTCTTCTGAAAATCTGATATGATTCAGACTGAGATTATAGGGTTTTCCTGTGTTTTATGGCAACAGTAGATTGCATATATAGGCAAGTAATTTTTATGACTATTTGCTTGAGCTTTTGGATGTCCAACGTGTAGGAGCTGATAGTCAAAAGCACAGAGCTCTTTCAACTTCTGTTGAAGTTAGGAGTGCAGAATTTTGATGTGGGTGCTTCTTTGAGACAGCTACAAATTACATTGTGAATTCTTACTCTTTGCCTCTGCTCCACTTTTTTTACTTTGACCTGCTTCCTCTAAAATGTTTTGCTTTTTACCACGTACATTGGCAGATTCACCCTTTGATTATTCCTGTTCCCTAGAAAGAGGTCTTGGGGTCTGTAACCCGTTCACCAATATCTTTGCTGTTCAGAAGGCTCGTAGTTACCATGCTGTTCAAACTGCATTGTCTTTGCAGAATGGAGTGTAGAAAGCGTTGCGTATCCTCGCTCTCAGAGAAGTAACTCAGGCAATTATGTAATCTCCTTTCAGAGTCTGAGTCTTTGAAAATCTATCCTGTTATGGAAACCATTGTCCTGTAATGACAGAAATGTTAGTACTGTATGACACCTTTGTATAATTACATGTAAAATAGACGAGATATTCTATTGCATTCAATTTTTTAAATGTGTAGTTTGCTATTAGATTTCCTGGCAGAAGGCCACATGGGTTGCCCCTTGATTCTGAATTATGTGGTAATGCCATGGCAACTTGGAATTTCAGCCCCTTTCCATCTTGTGATGCTGTGTTTTCTTACCAGTGCAAATGACTGCTAATACCTTGCAGAGCTGGGCGATTACATACTCCTGTGGTGCCCTGCAGTGAGATCTTTTTGCAGGTTTTTGAGAAGTGTGCAGATGGATGCTAACTGTTGTCTCCTAATTTCTGATTGTATGCCTTTGCAATATGAATGGAACTATTTTAATGTGTTTTAGTATAACCCAAAAAGACATGGTAGGTTATTCATCGTTATATGTTGCAGATCTTCCTATACAATGGGATTCTTAGCTGTAGTTTTAATTTCTCCAGTTGTTCTTTTTATCTCTCACAGAATCACAAAATGGCTGAGGTTGGACGGGACCTCTGGATATCATCTAGACCAACCCCCTGCTCAAGCAGGGTCACCTAGAGCATGTCGCCCAGGATGGTATCCAGATAGTTTTTGAGTATCTCCAAGGAAGGAGACTCCACAACCTCTTAGAGCAACCTGTCCCAGTGCTCAGTCACCCTCACAGTAAAGAAGTTTTACCTCATGTTCAGATGGAGTTTCCTATGTTTCAGTTTGTGCCCGCTGCCTCTTGTCCTATCACTGGGCACCACTCTTGTCTTGCCCCATCCTCTTAACACCTTCCCTTCAGATACTTATACACATCCCCTCCTCAGCCTTCTCTTCTCCGGGCTGAATAGACCGAGCTCTCTCAGCCTTTCTCCATATGAGAGATGCTCCAGTCTCTTAACCATCTTAGTGGCCCTTCGCTGGACTTGATCCAGTAGCTCCACGTCTCTCTTGCACTGGGGAGCCCAGAACTGGACACAGTACTCCAGATGCAGCCTCACCAGGGCTGAGCAGAGGTGGAGAATTACCTCCCTTGACCTGCTGGCAATGCTCTTCCTAATGCAACCCAGGATGATACTGTTGGCCTTCTTGGCCACAAGGGCACATTGCTGGCTCATGGTCAACTCGTTGCACACTGGGACCCCCAGGTCCTTCTCTGCAGAGCTGCTTTCCAGCAGATCAACACTCAGCCTGTACTGGTGCATGGGGTTGTTCCTCCGTAGGTGAAGGACTCTGCACTTCCCTGTGAGCTTCATGAGGTTCCCCTCTGCCCATCTCTCCAGCATGTTGAGGTCCCTCTGAATGGCAGCACAGCTGTCTGGTGTTTTGGCCACTCCTCCCAGTTTTGTATCATCAGCAAACTTGCTGAGGGTGCCCTCTGTCCCTTCATCCAGGTCATTGATGAATAATTTGAACAATACTGGACTTAGCAGTGTCCACCAGGGTCAGTACTAGCTACAGGCCTCCAACTAGACTGCACCACTGAGCACAGCCCTCTGAACTCTGCCTTTCAGCCAGTTCTCAGTCCACCTCACTGTCTGTTCATCTGTCTCCCACTTTCTGAGCTTGCCTATGAGGATGTTATGGGAGACAGTGTCAAAAGCCTCACTGAAGTCAAAGTAGACAACATCCACTGCTCTCCCCTCATCTACCCAGTTAGTCATCTCATTGTGGAAGGCTATCAGACAGCATGACTTCCCCTTTGTGTATCCATGCTGACTACTGATCACCTTCCTATCCTTCACATGCTTAGAGATGGCATCCAGGATGAGCTGTTCCATCACTTTTCCAGGGATCAAGGTGAGGCTCACTGGCCTGCAATTCCCTGGGTGGTCCTCCTTGCCTTTTTGAAGACTGGAGTGACATTAGCTGCCTTCTAGTCCTCAGGCACCTCTCCCGTTTTCCATGTCCTTTCAAAGATGTTTGATGGCCTAGCAATGATGTCCTCCAGCTCCCTCAGCACTCGTGGGTGCATCCCATCAGGGCCCATGGACTTGTGTATGTCAGGTTTTCCTGAACGATCTCTAACCTGATCCTCCTCAATCAAAGAAAAGTCTTCCTTTCTCCAGACTTTTTTTGTGTTCTCTAGAGTCTGGGATTCCTGAGGGCTGGTCTTAGCAGTAAAGACTGAAACAAAGAAGGCATTCAAATAATCTGTATCGTTCGTCACCAGGGCTTCTGCCCCATTCAGTAGTGGGCTCACATTCTTCTTCGTCTTCCTTTTGTTACTGATGTACTTAAAGAAGCCCTTCGTGCTGTCCTTGACATTCCCCAAGTGGCCTGTCCCTGCTTCCATCTTCTGTGCACTTCCTTCTTCTGTTTGAGTTTTGCCAGGAGCTCCTTGTTCATCCATGCAGGTCTACTGCCCCCTTTGCTTGATTTCCTGCTCACTGGAGTGCACTGCTCTGGAGCTTGGAGGAGGTGATCCTTGAATATTAACCAGCTCTCTTGGAACCTTCTTCCTTCTAGGGCCCTATCCCACGGGATTCTTCCAAGAAGGTCCCTGAAGAGGCCAGAGAGAGCTCTCCTGAAGTCCAGGGTTGTGATCCTACTTTTTGCCCTGCTTCCTCCTTGCAGGATCCTGAACTCCACCATTCTCTCAGGAATACCCATAATAAAAATACTACATTAGACTTATTTTTTCCTCTTTTTAAGATATTCCAGAGCCTGGAGCAGGAAGGAAGCATTAAATTATGTTGTCTGACCTTGTATATATCCAGTTCATCCAGTTTACTCTTGTATCAAACCAAGTAGTCATTTTCTGTGTGGTGAAAAATGTGTGCCTGGCTTCTCATTTGAATTTGTCCAATTTCAAATTCCGGTGATTGGTTCCTCTTATAGCCTTCTCTGATGGATAGATATAAAAAGTTTTTTAGTAAGTGGGATTTTCTCCTGGGAAAATTTTCTCCTGTGTTCTCACTCCTTTCTGGTAGCTCTTTAAATAAGACATTGGTTTAGTCACTTAGGTATTTATATTACTTCTTTTCAGGCCTTGAACTTTTCAATGATTTTTAAAAATGTGGTCATCAGATTTGCAGAGAGTTTCAGAACTGGTTTCACCAGCTGTAAGTGGAGTTATAATTATCTCATTATTCTTACTGGCTACTTAGTGTTCACTGTATCTGTTTTGGCTGTTAATTATGCCTAAATTCCTTACAGATCATTGTTTTCCAGGAAGCGTTCACCAGTTCTTTAGGTATAGGCAGTGTTCCTTGCACTTAGGTGTACTATTTTCACATTTGGCTCCATGAAAATCCATTTTGTTTGGGTTCAATCTACCAAGCAATCTGGACCATTTTGTATGTTTAGATCGTCCTGTCTCCTCAATGTTTCGTTTGTTTGTTTGTTTTCCTATCAGTCTTTTTGTGGTCTGTAAATCAGCCTGAAAAAGGAACTGCTTGTCAATCTGTGCTGAACACTCTCAGGCCTAATACAGTTTGCTGCAGAGCTGCTCTTCGTGGTCCCCTTTGATGTTGATTCTTTGGTGAGGGTCACTTGAAATCTCTTGGCCATTTTAACTCATTTCACCTATGCTTTATTGATATTATAACTGTTGATTTTAAAATCAAAATGCATGTGTATTAAATCAAATGCCTTGCAAAAATTGGTCTTTTATAGCTGTGATTAACCCTCCTAACCACATCTGTTATCTCATCAAAGCATGGCATGAGGTTTATCTGACAAGACTGGCTCTCTGTTGGTGTACAGAGCAAGGGTTCCTCTGGTTCTCTACTAACACCTTTCTGTTTGTGAAAACTATGTGATTTCCCTTATCTATATGAAACTATTACATTGGCACAGAGAGCAAACACGATTTATAATTCAGTTCTTAAGGTATGTTGTCAGCAAATCCTGTCCCGATCGCTCTTGAGAGTACCATGTAACAAAAAAAAAAATTGTTCCTAGATTTGTGATTGATGCAGCAGAACTGATAAAAGTTACATTGTTTGAAAGTGTTTATAAATCACCCTGTCCATACATTCATTTCCTGTAATCTGTCATTAGGTTTCAACTGTAATTGTGAGAGACACAAAACTGGCTTAATAACGCTCTGGAATGAGTATTGCTTTCATTTGGTACATGTTGAAAGGTGGCTCAAAGCAAAAATTATAATCCTGGAATACCCTGTACGTTACAACAGGATATCTTTGCTTTGTGGTTTTGAGTTACTGAAGGGCGTAGTCTGTCTTCTGCATTTTTCCTCCAACATTGCTGGGATTTATGCAAGGCTACTGGGCCTGTTACAGGGAGCGCTTGGCAGAGAGAGGGATCACAGGGTTTCTTCAGAGATGATTCGTGCTCTCTCATGGGAGGTTAATGCTATGACAGGCTGAGCTTCGAGTCCATGTCGTGCAGAGGTTTGGCTCTGCCTCATGCTGGGCCACCGGAGTGGCATGCACAGGTTTCTGCCTTGCAGGGGACGGGGAAATAGTTTTTGAGAAGCGATAACAATTTTGCTACCCTTTAGTTCTTTCTCAAAATCAGCCAAGAGCTTGCTGGAGGCAGAATTGTTCTCTCTCTGTGGTGCACAGCACCACATCTCTAACAGCTTGCCAAAATGGGGGAAAAGGTGCAACACAAATGCACCTTAGACTGTTCTAATCCCTGTGGTTACTCAGCATAACCATACCTTGCTGCTAATGAGGTGACTAGCCTTCAAACTGTAAGCTTTTGTTCCAATTTTAAAGGCTATTCTTTTAAAGAACAATGATAAAGAATGCAATATTGTCCTCTGAAGCTACCACATGCTCTTCTAGAAGACAAGTATCAGCTCCCTAAATAGCCTTTCCAGTTTTCTTACGCATGAGTTCTGTAAGGAAAACTGTCCTCTGCTCAGCTCCATCAAAGCCATGTGAACCGTTCAGCTGGTGTTCTGCACAGTGGGCAAGGCAAATGCTTGAATTCAGTGGTGTAAAAATAGCAAAGTTGTTTTTGTTCCTTCTGCCTCTTATTTACCTCTTCTCTGTTCTTCAGATAAACTGTCCGCTTTGATACTTTGCAAAAGGGGTTTGCACTGACAGACCAAAATCTTTCACTGACATCTGCATCAGTAAGGTTAAACACCTTATCATTGGCAACTTGTTTTAAGAAGCAGAACTGAGTTCATAACTAAGTAAAAACAAATTAGGTGGCATTTAAGAGGCAGATACACAGTATCTGTCTATATTGGGAGATTTCGTCTCAAGCAAGAACTGCTGATCAACTTTCTTTCTGAATTCTAGAGTTTTAAGATATAATCAAAAATGTTAGTTGTACAGTTGGAAAGTATGCCTAGTGTCCTACTTGGGACATGCTCATTTTCCCCACCTGCAAAATTGGAAAGAAATAGCATATTCAACTTATTTTGTTCAGTAAAGAGGTAAGAGTAAATTTGGTTGCTGTTGTTATACAAGAGGTCAGAGTAGATGGGCAGGCTAGATGTCCACCCCACTTTTCAAATCAGCAAATGAATGCTTTATTCCCATTTCCCAGGAAAGACTTGATTAGCTGCTTCAGGTGCAATGTTTGTGCCATTGCATCAAAGCCTGGTCAGTGTAATGATACCTTCCAATGCTCTTTTATTTGTCATTGCCTTTACAAAAATCTTTTATACATTTAGAAGAGACTTCTTAAAGAACATGATCAGTTTTACTGTTAACTTAGGAACTTTCTCTTACTTGATGAATCTGTTGATACTGTGTCTAAACAGCCATCCACCAGCAAAGTTATGTTTTTCCTTAGCGTGTCTCTGACTTAAATTTGTATTCATTTTGCGTTTGTGCAGACACACTTGAGATCTGCTTTTAATTACTGTGTAGGACTTGCAGATCAGAAGTGCAACACAAGCCCATAGCTTTTTTATCATCCTGTAAGTCACCTTTCAAAAACTGTCAAGGAAATGTATTTTTAGAAGCTGTACTTGTAGAGACACAAGTAATGCAATAGCTGTGTCAGTCTTTGAGATTATGAACACACTTAAGATGAGAATATTCTTGGCGTAAGTCAGGAGTATTATATAATATGGAAACAATGTCTTTTTATACTTTTCTTCCAAAACATTCCCTAGTGAGAAATGGACTAAAAAACCCCCCATAGGATTGCCTATGAATAGATCTCCTTGCAACTTGATAACTTTAGCCAAATTACACAAAGTAGATTTAAAATCCTTGTCATGTTTTCACAGTTTTATTTTTAAAACCCTTTTATTTTTAAAACACTTTATTGACATCTAATATGAATTCTGATTGTATAGCTGTCCCAGACCAACAACGTATACATGTACAAAATTGTCTTGCTACCTATGCCCTTAGCAGTACAGGTGTCTAACAGCCAGGAGGCACAGTGAGTGAAAGTATTAAACTATTTGAATGAAAGAAAAGCAGTGGGACTGATGCTGCTTCACCTTCACCTAGTGCTCCAGTGCATGTCTGTACAAGGAAGCATGAAGGTTGAGGAAAACTTCTTTGGCGCAGTAGTAGTAGTATAGATTTATGAGAGAAATGCTGTACAATGCTATTATAACGCCTAGCAAACAGTCTGGAGAGTCGGTGCCCATGGTGCTGGTTGCCACAAAGGTCCTGGGTTGCAGTCCAACCTACAGAAAGGTCAGGGAAACCTGCTTAACGGCAGGAGGTGAAAGGGAAGGGGATTGGCCCCTACAGCAGTTCAGATTTACAAAATACACAAATATGTATTCCTTAAAACATTGCTCTTCGTTTCTCCCACAAAATCCCATCTGACACATTTTGCATGGGCACATACGAATGCTGAAAACTGAGGTGCGGATAAAGAAGGAAGATAAATTTAGGTAGAATAACACCATCATCTGTGTTAATAATGTTTCCTAATGTTTTATAAGTGGTCTCTAACAGAGTCAATTATCCACAGTGATCATCAGTGTAACAAAACATATGTGTATGTGATATCATTTATGCCATCAAATCAATGATATTGGTAGTGCCAAAAGGGGTTTTGAAATATAAGTAAATCATCTAAATCAGGCAGGAACACTTAATCAGCAAGCTTAAAAGCACTGAATGAGAAGTAGTTTTGCAGTGTGTGGTATATGTGTTTCCAGACAAGACAGACCATGTAGGGAACATGTATCTTTCTCCAGTCTCCAGAAACTAAAGAGACTATAGAGCTATCGTATATGAGTTACTCAGGCTGTCTTTATGTAGGGGCAGACAGCGAGGGATCGGACAAGATAGAGTTAAGGAGCCGAAGGCCATGGGCTGAATAGATAGCAGTATGGGAACATAGGGAGTAACCGAACAGAGTAAGGGAGTGATGATGGGAGCATGACCTTCGGGAAGGTATAATGTGGCGCTTGCAAGGAGAATAGAAAGTACCATAAATCACTGTGGGAAAGTGCCTATCCGGGCTAGAGCTTATATATAGGGCTTGCTTGCTTGAATAAAGTTGATTCTGATCCAGCGCGTCGGAGTGCGTGAATCAGACCGCCACATCTTTACATTAAATAAGTAACACAAAGTTGATTTGTGATAAAAGTATAGAGTAAAAGAGTAATTGGAGAACTTAGAGGATGCTGCCTAAAATGGGAAATGTATTGTGAAATACTAAATTTTGGAAAAATTCCCTCCAGCAGGCATAAACCTAGACACACATCTGGGAAAGAACAGATAGCTGAGATGCGCCTTGTCTTCAAACAAAATATGAACCATTATGAGGCATATGGATCAAAAAAGTGATGGTCCTTTTCTTTCTTACCATTGGTTTACAGAATCCCGATTGCTTCAGCAGAATAGCTAAGTTGTAGTCTCTCTTCTCCACTCCCCTTAAGTCAGACATAGAGCAAACGAATAGTGTGGCTCTGGAGGAAACCCCGAGAGGTTGCCTGGTGCCCCCTGCCCCAAGGCAGCATCAACTCAAACAGAACTGTTCCTGATGCATTTGTTGAACTTGTTCATAAATGTTTTTGCTGAGCAGGATTATACAACTTCCATAAGACCAACATTTAACTGTTGTTGTAGTTGGAGAATTTTCATTGTATTTCCTTTATTCTTATATAGTTTCTGCTGTGGTTTTGAGCATGCAAAAGGGAAAAGAGAGCAAGATCACAAGCTGGAGTTTATACTTCTCCCATTGTCTATTTTTCATCTCCACAGAGATAGAGGAGCATGTTCTTTGTTTTTGAACCAATGAGATGCTCTACTGATAATTTATTGTAGAGATGAATGTTGTGTGGCTCTATGCATGGGAAAAACATGGAAGTTAGAAGCAGTGCATCAGTGAGGACGAAAAAAATGGATGATTTCCCTTTTGAACTCAGCAATTTGAAAATGATAAACATAATGATTATACTATGTTCTTTGAATTAATAGATGTTGGGGAGAAAAAAGATCCTGCTACCCAGGATCTTCAATTTTTGTGAGGAAAGATTTTCGGAAGAGTAGTGCCATAAAATGTGGAACAATACAAAAGTATTTGGGATCTGCCAGTGGGTGAACTTTTATAACATCTGTTAGCTGTGTATAATGGAATGCACAGTCCATTGGTCCCATATCTCTCTGGAAAACTCCACATAAATAATTTTGTTTTAGGCATTTCTGGAAAAAAATAGTGTATAAATAAATAGGAATGTTTTTCAGACTTCTGAAATAAAATTGTATACAAAATACATGAAAAGACAAAAGAAATGCATATGACTTCAAAAAAAGAGCTTTTCTATACTTAAGAAGTTGAAAAAGGTATTTGTTTAAAATCTGTGTTTGGAGAATCTTTTGAAGTGCCTTATTGTTCTCAAGACTCCTATCTAGTATCAGAGCAAAGATTTTGATATTTTCCCTGGAGAGTGTGGTTGAATCATAATATAAAAGGAGGGCTTTTGAAAACTAAAATGTGACTGACAACTCTTCACAACAAAGGTAATCCAGTCATAATTTACTTAACAAATGTGACTTTTGGGATTGAGGGGTGGTGGTGGGGAGTGGGGAGCAATCCTTGGTGATCTGAGGTGCAGGATGGATAACCAAGAACTGATGTTGTTTTCTTTTTCTTGTGGCCAAAAAAAGACGATGTTTTTAAGTGGATCTTTTTTGTAGGTATTTGAAAAAGCATAATTCCAGACTCCAGCTCAGATACCACATACCTACTTTATAGCCAGCACACTGATAAATGGAAGCTGGTAGAAGAAATAAATTTAAGAAAAGTATGTAGATTTTTTCCCCATTTTCTTTGATCTTTATCTGCCCATATGTGTAAGAAATCACATATGTGTCTTTAGTTTCGCTCTACCTGACGTGGAATTCAGGTGGTTCTTGTAGGTCTTATACAAAGTCAGTGAGATACTTTCCACCAACTTCAATGGCTTTTAAATTAGCCTTTATTTACTAACTCCCTGACTGTAATATTTTAGTTACCTTTCATTTACCAGAGTGTAAAGCAGAATTAAAAAAAATCAGAAACTTTGTTGATTAATTTATTTACCCAGATTTTCCTTTAGTTGAAATGTCCCTTTTAATGAAAAGAACTCCTCCCTTCTCCAAACCCTTCAAATACAAGCAACCAGGGAATTATATAAATAGATATTCTTACCTTTACTACAAAAAATTCATGCGGAAGTCCTATCTTGGAATAAGCTATTCATTAGTTGGCTTGGCAGAAGGAACACAATCCAAATGAATGAGCTGCCAAGAGTATTTTTAGTGGTGTTATATGTTGCCCATTCAAATCTTGGAAAATTTCTTTAGAAAATTGGACAAACTGACCACTCATTTTTATGGGCTTTCGCAAGATCTAAAAGTGAAAAACAACTATTGTATTTAGCATCTGTTAATGGAGGTTTCAGGCTACAGAACTTTAGAAAGTACTGCTGGGAAGCTAATACAATAACCATAAAATATTGGACTGATAATAGGAAACACTGGCACTGAAAGATATGGAAAGAGTCATGCTAATATTCCATATCCAGACCTGTTACCCTGTGCCGAGTGCTAAAGATACTGTAGTTAAACATATACAGTAGTAGAGGTCTGGAATGAAGTCAGAGTGGAGCTAAAGATAAACAAAAGCGTCTTTCTCTATCATGAACGATATAGATGGGATAATTGTGTCTTCAGAGAATTAAAAACTGGGAACTTGGACGCAAAAGAGAAAGCAAGATGTGTTAACATTTTTCCGAATGGAGAATATATGTCATTACCCCACATATGTAATTAAGCCTTCATCCCGCTTCATTTGAAGTCAATGGGATTTTTTTTTTTTTTGATTGGTTGCTTCTTTGGGAATTGGACCTAGACTTGTGCTGTGGTTGTAAGTCTTCCCATGACACTTCCCCTCCCCCCCCCCCCTTAGAAGCTAGAAAATCAATAATGGGGAAACTGTTTCTTCAGATATCGAATGTTTCAGTCGATTGTATTTTATTTGACCCAGTAACGTGGAAAGGAATGACAGGAGAATATTACATTTTTAATCCCACATAAAACACCGTGTTGTGAAATTGCATTCTCTGTATACAGAAGTTAATTTTGGAGATTTTTCTCCAAAATACTGTCTTTTGTAATCTGCGCAGAAGTGATAGCTGAAATCTGTCCCCAGAAAATGTTTTGGCCTGCAACTTCTGCATATTGGGATTCTTTGCAAGAGGGGGTAGAGTCAGAACATTTTAGTATTTATATCCTTCTGAAAAGCTTCCTCAGGAGTTTGTGTTTGTAGTGTGCTCTGGGGTGGAACTCACCTGGTGGGGGCTCGAGCTAGTAGAATCGATGCAAGCTTTTGGGAGTCGATAACCAACGGCCAAGGGAAAAAGAGGTAGGTCCATGACACCGCCAGGAACATCGGCGTAGGCAGAGGCAGCTTACGGCTACGTCTCCGCTGCGCCTCTCCCCACTGTGGACGGCTCACACGTCTCCAAGTCAGGGGGCTCGTCACAGCAGTGACTGAAACGGTTCTTCCACTGCAGGGAATCAGCTGGAGGTGGTACAGCCAAGCAAACTCACGTTTGTCTCTGAGGTAAACATGAGTAATAAAAAGAATCCCTGAAATTATATTTTGATTTTGGATCGCTTATACCACTGTTTAATATCACCCAAGGATCAGCTCATGGTTAAATGGGCAAGAGCTGGTTCTTCTGAGAAGAAAATTCATCCTGTTAAATTTGATTTCACACTCTGAAGAGGCATCATGATTAGGCTCACAAGTTTTAGAGTTACGCTGGGCAGAATTAACTTTGGTCAGACTGCTTCAGTCGTGGGCTTAATGAGTCTTCTCCTTCAATATATTAATTTAAAAAAGCTGTACACAAAGCAATGTCTACCTCAAAGATCAGGACGTGAGGAACTCATTAACATGAAATAACATCTTGAAAATTTGCAGCTAAGTGATAACTTTAATTGTTTTACATTTATAGAAGGGAAAATTAGAATTCTTATAATTGCTGTCAGCTAACAATATGGCTTTAATATTTTTCCTTTTGACAGATTTGTTCTGCTGCCAGGTGTATCTGCTGCATGTTCTATGATCTGCTTTGCATTACTTTTATAGAAATATTACCATTAAAAGTGCTACATATAGTATTAAATAGCAGGGTGAGTCAGGAGACATGGGTCAAATCTCTAGCTCACAAATGAAGAGAAGTTTGGATGCCTCATCTGAGTGTTATGGTAAAAGTACTTATCACTAAATCATCAAACAGTCTGGCACCACTGATAACCTTGGCATGAAACTGAGCCAGGCAAGAGTAGAGTAGCCAGGGTTATGAATATTGCAGATCATGAACAGACAAAATGAAGGGGGAAGACTTTTCTATACTGGCTGCTTTTGCTACAGTTTATTCTTCTGTCAGTGTTTCCCCTATAAACTCCTTTTATTCATAGGTTTGGCAGTTGGCCATAAAATTTTGCTTCTAACTGGAACTTGGCAGACAGTGTCTTAAGTCAGGAAAATTATTTTAAACAAATTTTTAAGATATATGATATATATTGGGTCTCTCTTAAAAGTTAGAGGTGCAATCGTATTTTTTTTTTGAGGGGGAAAAAATGGTTTCAGTGTTTTTTCATTGTAAATCCCCTAAACAAATTCTTAATTTAAAACAAAGAGAAAACTGTTCTAACCAATTAGAAATAGAGAATAGGAATTTTCTTTAACAGGTATGTGAATAGGGACAGTATGTAAATCTCAAGGACGTGCATATTTTGAAGCGATTGCTTTTAAGGTAATGCTTTAGATTAAATACATAATTTATCATCATGGTGGGATAAAGCTTGTATGTGCTGTTACAAACTGCAAAGTAAATAGTGTGTAATGTATAAGTTATTGTAAATGTCCATATGACCTCTTTACCTGTTGTTACTTTTCTGTAACCTGTGTGTATGTCACGAGTGCTGGCGAGTCAACCCTTTACCAAAGCAGCTCTCTGCGGGAGCTGGGCTGGGTGGTGGGACAAGCAGGTACCACCACTTCAGTCTGTTGTATGGCCTAGGATCTAACGTGCTCCCGACTGCATGTGGATGCCATGAAAGCAGAAATGTGGGCAAATATTGCCAGGACCACCACAAATCAGCAAGACTGAAATTTGGTAGTGATTGTGGCAACAGCTCCTAGCTTTGTGTCGGGGTCTGTCCCTCTCCGTGTTCTCACAGCACACCCACAGGCCGGAAAGCAAGGGGAAGGTCCCCCCTCTTCACTCCTCTGCCCCCTTTTTTCTACTTGGAAACTGCAGGCTTCCTACCTGTGGATCAGTTATGGGTTTAGAACTTGATTAGTTCATAGCACTCCTGGCATCGCTCTCCGTACCCTGGGATGACTCCATGAACTACAGTCGAGCGTGTCTCCTGCAAATAAGCAGATCCAAAAGGTAATGAAGGGGTCCTAAGCTGGCACAGGTATCTTATCAAAAGATGAGTTTCATTAGGGGAAACACTTAGGGTTTTTTGTTTGTTTGTTTTTACATATTTCCCCAAGTTAAAGATGGAAAACATGATATAAAAGCGTGCAATTACTGAAATACGATTATTTCACATGGCATCGGAATATGAAAGAACCCTGTAAAATGAGCCTGGAACAGGAAAGATTTTGCATGTTTGAGAGCGGCACTGGTGTGCCCAAGGGATCTTTGGGAGCTGATCGAACTCCACTTTGTCACAGCCGTAACACTCATTCTTCTATCAGTGTCATTCTTCTCTTTCCGCTGCGTGTGCCAAAGTGATGCAATCTTCAACTTTTGAGACCAGCTTAAAAAAATCACATGGTAAAATATTTAAAAGCATCTTTATCTGGATGTTTGCAAATATAGTTAATAAGGTAATTTGGAGAAATAATGCCAGATATATTTTGCAGAAATTGGAATCTCTCTTTCTATTATGCACCTGAGGAATTCTGCACGTTGGACTCTGGCTGACCCATCACACTGTTTATGCTGGATGAGGAACATGTGGTGTACAGTGTGAAGGTGGAAAAAGCCAGTGTATCCAGGTGCAAATTTTGAATTAGCATTCAGTAAAGCATGCATGAATTCTTACTACTTTTGTGGACTCCAGGAAATACAAGGAATGTTGTTAATGCAGATTTTTAAGTAGGCTCAAAGATAAATAGCATATCAAAATGTCCTGAAGATTGTGTTTTCCCAGTCTTGCCTTGTACTTATTGTTGTAGATTCACATGCTTGAAATGACAGTGTTTCTGCTTGCAAGATAGGAGGTGGAGAGCTCTGAAGGAAGAGGCACTGAAATGAGACTTTGGACACCTTTCCTAGCTATGCTACTCCCATAATGCATGTTATCCTTCTTTTTCCTGAGCTCAGTTTCCCATCTGTAAAATGGACATAGCAATATGTATAACCTTAAAGATGGCAGTCAAAAAATACTGAGACTGGGCATTGTTATTTCTCATGTGAAAATGAGAATTTTCTCCATATTTCTTCATGACAAGAATTTTTTCTGTATATCCAAATGCAAGGGCTCTGCATTTAATAATACTATATAGTGAATAATGCTGTGTAATTCATTATCATTTAAAAATTATTTTTATACTGAGCAGGACATAACTTTTAAGTTCTTCATTGGGAATGTTAATATAATGGGTGGTATTTTTAAAAGGAGTATCATGTTTCTTATAAAGTTTTTAAAGCATCCCGTTCCTTCTTTTTTGCTTATTTTAAAGTTCTGCCTTTATCTCTCTTCCAAGCACTGGCAAGTGTTTGCCTCAGGCTGGCTACTGAGAAGATGGGCAGAGTTTACTGCAATTTATATCACTTTCTTGGTTTTGTTCCCTTTCAGAACCTGTGTGTGTTTCCCAAGGTCTGTGGCTTTTGGGTTGTTTGCCAGCTACACATGCAAATCTTTATGCTATGACTCTCTAGACCACTTAGAAATGGAGGGAATTGGAGTGATGCTAAACACTTCTCAGTGTAGTTTCCATTTCAGATAGGGCAGATTCAGAGAAATGGATATATTCTGGGAGTTCAGGTTTATATATTTCCAACTACATATTCATGTGTACTTTTAAATCTTGGAAGACAATGAAATACTGGAAACTCACGGAGAAGTTTTTCGTACTCTTGGTCCTGGTCAGCTGTCTTGGATAATTGTACCTAAAAGCATTAGAGAAGCATAGGCACCTTGCCTGCCTCTTGAAATGGATATCACCAAAGCTGGTGGCTAGCCTTTCTCTCCCTTCTCAAGACCTGAAATCTTCTCTGAGATCTAATACTGATGCATGTGGAATAATTTTTACTGTAGCAAATAAAACAGATATAGGGCTTGTCTGGCACTAGTCAGGCCAGGCGTGAATGAAAACCACACCCCAGGGCAGACTCTCAGGTATATTGTCGCTCAGAGTGACATCTGCATTTGTAGGATGTGCTTATCAGGGTTTTTAAAAGTTTCTCTTTGCTGGACGTTCATCTGTTGAAATAGTAATTTATGGTATATCACCCAAGAAAATAAAACAGATTGTCTTGATCCAGAGGATAAGACAGAGGCAAATGTTCCTTTTGTAAAAATCAATTACATAATAAAAATGTACCCTGGGACTTTGGTGTACATCATCAAAACTTGCCAGCAGTGAGTGAATCTAGGATATGTGCATGTGTGGGTGACTGTCTTTTCTAATCTCATCTCAACAATATAGTTAACTCAGAAATTGAACAAGAGCAGCTTAAATGTCTGTGCTTTAACTACTTCACTGCTGATGCTTTTTAGCAGGGACGTGTGGGTACTGTACGTGTCCGTCGTTAGATGCAGAAGGTTGCAGTTGGGTATACTTAGGCCGTTGCTTTCTGTGCAGAGTTGTTAGGGCGGGAACCACAGTTCCTTCTCCGTGCCCACAAATTCCAACTTCCCTCTGTTACTGCTCATGAAGAAGGAAGGAGGTGATACAGACTCTCTTCAGTGCCAAAAGCCTCAGCTAGCTCATAGGTGCCAAACAGCCAAGCAACATTTCATCCCTTTCTGGATGCCAAAAGCCTCAAGTATCCCTGCTCCACCTGCCAAAACCTCCAACTTTGTCCTGACAACTCCTGCAGTGCAGGCCTGTGTTGTCAATATGAAATTTTGCAACACACTGACAATGGAAAATTTGGATGCAGTATAATATTGAAAAGACTCCCATGCTGAGACTTGCCTGCAATTTAGTATCGAAATGAATTAGGCTGTAAATACTTTCTAAGTGTGACTCTTTTGCATGTTTTATTTTCCAAAACTTGAATTTGAATTTATTCAAAACTGCTGTAGAATGAAAATCTATTGCAGAATTCAGCACTGAGAGTTCTGAGCTACATCTGAGACCCCAGCTGTATTCTTTCTTGCAGCTGAATAAGTCCATCAGTTGCCTTTTTTGCGCGTTTCTTAATGGTGATTCTTCTGGTCTGTCATTGAGCATTACCAGCTTGTGTTTCTGAAGCACTCTTTGTTCCCAAGCACAGACTGCATTTTGCAATTAGTGTTGTGCATGGACACCCCTATAGAGTTGCAAGCCTTAAGTAAAAGCAATGGTTAATATGACTGAAATAATGTTTGTAATATTAAAACTAATTATTTCTAAACATCTGCTTAAAATAGCTGCATTTATTCCCCATGTGTTTTTTATCAGTCTAAAATACTGGTGCCTTGATTTTTTTTTTCCTTTTTTTTCTTGTCCCCCTCATGAGGCTTTCTCTCCAGGATTTTATAATTCCTCATATGTACTTTTTAACAAAAACTAACATATAATTTACTTTGGTACATATAAGTAAAAGATTTATTAAACTTAATGACATAAGCAGTGCACAATTAGGTAATATATAATACACCTAGCGATAGTAGAAATATATCAGGAAATGTCTTGAAATCAGTCCTAATGAAACAAGTGGAAGTTTTTCTGTTAAAATGAGGTAATGCAGGGTCTCGTTAAGGGTTCTTTCTTGTCTGAAAATAAGTTTTGACTGTTCTTCTATATAGTTGCTGCCACAAACAAAATATTTTTTTCTAAATCTGTAATCTACATTCTACACCTTCCTTAAATTGTACAAAATAAAGGTGTAAATCATTTTCATATGTGACCTTAGCAGAGAAAGATTTCTAGTGTAGATTGTTGCAAAGCCATAGACATAATAGCCAAAGTTAAAAATAAAGGATACCATTCTGAGGCTAAATAGCATATCCAGCAATTATCTGCAGGTAAATACTTGTTCTTTCAGTTATGCACTCTGCTCATGGATACAGTCAACAGTGCAATTTGATACCTTTTCCACTAAGTATAGTGTCTGGAAAGAGGAATCTGGGAAACGCATCACAGAGCTACTCGGGCAGGATATTTTCCCTTCAGTGCCATAATTCGTTGAGCTACCTCTGTTTGGAGCTGTTATAGGGATGAGAAGAGAATGGCATAGTGCGATGCTGCGCTTAAAGATTAGTGAATAGCAACATAACCTTGTGTTTTGGAAGACTCTGAAAGTCAGGATAGTGTTAATAGTATTTATGGGTTGTGAGAGTGGGAAGAAGCAATAAAAAGGAAATGCTTCATCTCTGTTCAAAATACCATCAAGGATGAAATTCACTCCAGGGAAGAGGGCCAGTACTGAGCTTTGGGTATTGCTTAATTCAGAGCTTCAGTGGGACTGAAGTGGTGTTTGTACCTTTCAATAGGTTCTTTCACTTGGATGAATTTAATCTGAAGCATCTAAATTCTGCATGGAGAAATTTAGTTATATGCAGTGTGTTATTGAATAGCGATGTCGTACAGCTGTGCCGATGTAGCTTCTTATGGAGATTCTCTTTTGGGGTTTGGCATGCCTTCTCAAATGACTGCAAACCCCTTTGATAAGAGGTCATGAAAAAGACTGAAGAGCACTCACCGAGAGAGCTACGATAGCTTTGGCATGCAAACAGTTACACTGGTAAACACTCCTGTGCAGCCAAGTCCTTACTGCTTTGCGATGCCTATTTGTAAGCCATGTTGTGCCGGTGAGCTGTTCAAGGCATTTTGAATAGCCATCCAAACCTGTGCAAGGTCACCACAGGTGGGTGCCGCTGAGAACTTGCACCGAATGCGTTCGGTACCCCGTCCGAGCCGGGCGCCCCACGCTGCGGGGTGCTCAGAGGCAGGTCGAGGGCAGGCTTTGGGGCTGCTCGTGTCGGGACACGGACACAGCAGAGGGGCTGTGGCTGTCAGAGCTCTTGTGGATGCGTCTGGGTGTTGAGTCTCCACGTTGCTTTTGTAACAAATTTCGTTACAATAGTTGAGATGTATAAAACAGTATGTCCTTGGCTTTTGTCTATTTTGAAAGTAAAGCATGTATATAAAAACTCTGGAAAACAAACGCTTAAGATAGCGGAGCCTTTCTGTAGAGAAGCTGGATCTTTGTTACACTGAATGCTAAACATTTAGATATCCAAGCCTTGTATAATGGATGTCTGAATAATACTAAAACTGCATAAACTGACCTTCATTCTCTGGCACCACATCTCCTTTGAAGTCTGCATGACCAAATTCAAGACAATTATGTCATCCTTCATAACAGCCAAACAAAAGTTTGGCCAAATAATCATTTTTCTCCACATAACAGCGCTGGGCTTGATTTTTGTAAGGTGTGTCAGTGTAGCTGTTGTTATTTACTGGGTGTTATGAGTGACAGTAAAAATCTCCTCATTTTAGATTAATGAGCAGCGCTGGTAACATCTGGCTTTCATTTATTTTACCTCAGTGCCCACTTCTGCCGAACTTGGTTCCTCTGCGCAGCGCGTTGCAAAGCCAGGACGGCCTTAACCCGAGCGCGGGGAGCCGCACGAAGCCGTGGTGGCAGGGGTGGCGCAGGCCCCGGCAGGACAAGGGAGACCGTGGTGGCAGGGGTGGCGCAGGCCCCGGCAGGACAAGGGAGACCGTGGTGGCAGGGGTGGCGCAGGCCCCGGCAGGACAAGGGAGACCGTGGTGGCAGGGGTGGCGCAGGCCCCGGCAGGACAAGGGAGACCGTGGTGGCAGGGGTGGCGCAGGCCCCGGCAGGACAAGGGAGACCATGGTGGCAGGGGTGGCGCAGGCCCCGGCAGAACAAGGGAGACCGTGGTGGCAGGGGTGGCGCAGGCCCCGGCAGGACAAGGGAGACCGGCGCTAGCGTTTCCCCCCTCCGCGCCTGCCAGTGCTGTCCTAGCAGTCGAACCTGCCGAGCACCGGGCCGTCAGCAGAGCCTCAGGCCGCACGTCACCAGGCCTCGGGCCCTGCTGTCATGTCAACTGTTGAGAGATGCTCCGTGTCACCACGCGCCGCAAAGCTTGTAGGTGTTTTCCCTCCGCCCCTACCTGGGGTGATCCTTGCGCAGGCTCTTGTGCAGGATGACGGCTTATTTCTTTCAAAGTTAATTATACATCAGGAGTATAGATTGGGATGATATATTTTGGAATTCTCTTTCGTATAACCTGGAATCCTTTCCACAAAAAGCGTCGTATAGGTGCTGAAATAAAGTCCCTTGGACACAATGCACGTGTCCTCGTTGGGCACTCACGTTTGGTGCCTTTGGACTCCAGCCGGCGTAGCTGGATCCATGGCAGAGTGATGCCTTTTGCCATCTAGCTCCTCATAAAGGACAGCAAGTTGTCGAGGTCTTTCGCAGAGCTCTGGTTATAGCTGTTAGAAGTCATTTTGTCTGGGTGTGCTACAGCACTGGCAGCTCTGTATGATCGCGATGCGTCATGGGCCCACGTGTGCATGGACATGCTCACGTACATGCATGCACAGGTGTGTACATACTTTCACACTGAATACAAGTTTAATGTATATGTAGCACTTCATCAGCTGCAAAATTCAGCCACTAAAGGAAAATCACGTAGAAAAGCTTCATTACTAAAAAGTATTAGATTTAAGACTTAAAACAATGAAAAATCAAAATTAACAAGCAAACTATGAATGCAGTCCTGAGGTACTATAATGCTCTTCTGTGCCTAATTGTAATTAGCTCTTGATTTAATTCCTAAATGAGCTTCCAAGCTTTTGTTGGTTTAAAAAATGATCTAGATGATCTCTTTTTTTATTTTACTTGAATTTGGTACCGTGGTGTAGACAAATGTAATATGTAGAGTTTATGAATCCTGACAGCTAGTAAATCAATATTATTTTGCTAGTAAATTACTAAGCCAGCGCAAGCTGCTTTTAACTCTTTCCCATGGGACAAATAGTTTGAATTGGCTGGAGTTTAAATCAACACTGTGGGCGCTGAATTAGTCAATGATTGTGAAGAGGGCTTTGTTGGCACAAACTTGTGCTTTGATCATCCTGGTCTTTACAGTTCTTTTAATTAGCTACAGTTCAGAACAATGGCTCTTATCAAAGCAGTTTAGTGAGTGAACAACTGGGCATTGTTTAGGGCTCTAGATGACATTCTGTCTATTAATATCATGTGGCTGGTTTTAATGCAATGATGAAGTTAGGATTATTGTAGACATTGTCACTGCCTTGTCCAAAGAAATCAGCTATTCTAAAAGAGGCAGTGATATGTGTTGCTTTTTTGCTATCATAAGTTTAATCATTTCTTAAAGTGATAAATAACCCAATTATTTGCCTTGGAATTACAGAAGACAAACTCTAATTTTGCACTCATCAATGTAAAAGTGACTCCTGTTCATCTTGACTTCTTTTCACATGCTGAGTGGTCTGTTGGGAGGTGTTGAGCCCTTTCTGCTCAAGATTGAAGGCATTTGGTTCCATTTTCAGTGTCAGACGTTTCAGAGTTGGCTTCTGATGTAAAGTAAACCCAACGCCAATGCTAAAATTCCTCAGGGATCTTGGCAGAGCAGGGCTCTATCATTGCTGGAGCATTAGATTGGTCTGAGTACGCTTTTAAAGCTTACAGTAAGTGTTTGTAAAATTTGTAAACTTAGGGGAGCAAGGAAGTTGAGGAGCTGCTGGCTTGCTTAGACCAACTTCTGCAGTTTGCTGTTCAAATGATGACGACTTATCCGCTAATTAATGAAATACGTTTTTTGACGAGCTCTATTTTTTTTGATGGAGGAATGGGAAAGTTTTGAAATTACCGTCCTTTTTGTCGGATACTTAACTCTCAGGAGTAGTATTATACTAAGTCTGCCCACTCCTATTAATGCCTTTAAAATGTATTTGTGTAGTTCATAGTTCTGTTTAAGTTTAACTAAGTTTAACTATTTGCTGTTCGGGTCTCTAAAATGATGCTTGTCCAACAGTCGGGTTTCCAGTTGCAGTGAGAGGGCATCCACGTAACACAGCTCAAGTTCTGTGGCACACGGTTGCTTTGCTTGATTGCGTTTAGAAGAAAGTCCATTTCTCTACACAGTATGGTATTAAATCATATTCCTTGTATGGTGCCCTTTTGAAAACACCTTTATTTTATTGCACTTGCCCTTTTGACTTCAAGGTTGGTAGGCTTTTATTTGAGTCAATTTTCTTAACGACTGAAGAGGAGCTGACTTCATCTGTTCTGTGGAAATTTAGGGGGAGTTATGTATTACTTTTTTCATATACCATAAGATTTGAATTATATATCCCTCATTTCCTTTTAAATTACTCATATGAGGCATTCTTTTGGAAGAAAATAGAACTGAGTCTGAAGTCTCATTCTCTTGAGCTCAGTTAAGCTATTTCTTAGAGAAAATATGGATTACTAAAATGTGTTCATCTGGTTTGGTATTAGGACATACACTAATGGCTTGCACTTCTCTGGGTTTAGTCACACATGAAAATATTTTTAGCATTTTAAGCATGTATTTTTATTTGGCATGTAACAAGATTGGAGTCATTACTCACATGGAGTTTATTTAGCAATGTTTTTCTCTCTTTGCCTTATGTTGTTTGCTGACAGGATAGCCCTTTGGTTGGTGTTTCCATGCACTTGTTCTTTGGGAAGAGGGGGAAAGAATTCTGAAACACCATCGGATTAAGTTGTGCCTTTCTATGCAGGCAAAAAATAAGGCACTAATGTGAATGTCATGCCTTTGTTCATCTATTTGAGATCTAAGTGCATGTCCACTGAAGGCAATGGGAGTTGAAAGTTGGTTGTACAAATAGTTGTTTCAGTAAAGCTTGGATGAATCTTTTATGTTCTCTCAGTTCATGATGGTATTGGGGCAGAGTCAATCTAGTCAATATTCTCTGTCACCTGAGATAAATTACTCTCATTGCCTCACTTTTTATCCTCGAAGTAGTTTTCACTCATAATGATATTAATAGCAGTTACGTTATTATGTTTGCAATAGTTTATGGGTAGACTCTATCTCCATGGTGAATAGAGAAATTGTATGTGTTGTTCTCATCTCAGTCTGGCCGTAATTTAGGATTCTAAAAGTCTTGATATCTTTTATGATAACAGGCTTATCATATATGTCTGACAATTGTCAGGGAATCATTATGTTTGGTACTTTATTGGAAAAAATTTGCACACAGTTTTTCAAGAGAGAAACTTTAAAGGTTGCAGGAATAGCGGGATAGAAGTAGGATGTAAATGGAACAGCTGCTGAACAATCGTTGTGAAAACAAAGAAATGCCTGCGAAAATTCTGAGTTTGATTTCCCGTGCTTTCTTCATGAAGGAAATGATAAAACAAAAAGCATTACTCTCTTAAAGCAGAACATATTGAATAATGTGGTTCATATTACTTTTTCATGTTTCACTATTGGATTGAGAAGCTGCCATGTTCTAAAGTGTTTTGAGATTTTTTCTTTGGGAAATGTCAGTTTTCTTAAAATGTATACCATGCAAGGGAAAGGAGATATGTGCCCTAAAGGGTGAACATTGCTTAGGGGACAAACAACATGTTTTTTGTAGAGATCTTTCATTTTGCATTGGTGATGTCTGGTGATAATGTCTTGCTGGAGGTAAGTAGGTTGGAAACAGCAGCACATTTGGGCAGAGCAATCCTTTAGCAGAGGGCAAAGCATCAACAAATACACTGTATGCTCAAGCACATTGCTTCCTTTTCAATATAATTATTGCATGTTAAAATAGTAAAAAAAAAAAAAAAAAAAAAAAAAAAAAAGAAAAAGTAAATTTGTAGCACGGTGGTATACTTAATATTATTAATGTCAAGCAGTGAAACATGTACCACTTCAATTTATGTGGCTTGTTTGTTTGATTTTCCTCCTCTTCATCCTCCATTTTTCAGAGCTCCAGGATTACCCGCTCTGATGAAGACAAGGATGGCTCCTGGGATGCCTGGGGGGCCTGGAGTGATTGCTCGCGGACCTGTGGTGGGGGAGCCTCCTATTCCCTGAGGAGATGTTTAAATGGCAGGTTAGCCACATGCTTGTGTGTGTTTATTTTCTGCAGCTGGGCTCTTTTTCCCTGTCCTGTGATGGTTTATATGGAGAAACACTGTTGTGTCTGTTTCTGGAACCAAGTGCTGTGCACAGATCAAGTGTTATGAAATCCTGTTAAATATGTTTCAGTAATATTTTAGGAAAATATCTTAGCCCTCAATTAGGAAGGGATGTAAGTGTGTTATTAAACATGTTCCTGGAATAGCAGAAATGACTTATTTAGTGCTGTCAAATATTGAGAGAAGTCCCTGTCACTGTGATACAAAGTCAGTGGTGAGTTACCTGCACACAAATTAAACCTGAAGTAATGTTCAAGCACATGCTCCTCTGTGTCTTTCCTGGAGTAAAAAACAAGCAACTTTCCCCATATATAGATGTATCGAATGCTGCTTTCTGTTAGAAATCTTTTCCTCTGCCAGTTCTTTCTATGCAGTGGACCTGGTGGCCATATGTGTTCATGGCTGAGCTACAGTGTAGCCTGAAGAGAGGACTGTGTGCTGTGAAAAGCATTGAGCTCGGCAGTAAAGCCGGACTTACGGAAGACTTGTTGCTGCAGTCCTTACCGTGTGAATAATGCAAGAAGCCTGTAGTTATTTAAAGAGTTTCTGACCAGCTTTAGGAGCATCAGTGCTAGGGCGTGTAATTGCTTTCTAAATCTGAATTATTCCTGAATATTATTTAAAAAAAGATAATTGCATTTTAACTTCTATTTTGGTAAGAATTTTCATATTATATGGAATATCACCCAGAAAGTCCATTTCCCTTAAAGAAGGCTTGTAGTGTGATGTGCTAGTTCAGCGCAAACAGTATGAAATACATGGCTAAAGATGACTGTGGTTAAAATACTGCCTGTTTCTTCTAGTGCAGCATGTACAAAGCTCTTTGAAAATAGTAATAATTTCTGCAAGAAGCCATGATATTCTATCAGTGTTGATGACTGTGAAATGAGCTCAATAAATTGTAGCAATATAAATTCCACTGTGGTTTTATTAATATTTTTAACGTGTTCCCCTGTGAAAAAACACGTGTTTTCCATGCCTTGACAAATGTATACTTTAAAAGCTTTTTCTGTGTTTTATTGTTGTTGTGATGTCCAAGAAATGCACAATTGTGAGACAAACTTTTCACATTTGTATGTATCATAAACATTTAACTTGCATGTTGTGATATGATCATTCTTGCAAAAGACTGGAAATTTTAGATGTGCAATGTCTTGAGCTTGGAGAGTTGTATCTTCAGCTGAGCTGGCTGAACTCTTGCTCCAGGCATCCATTGCTCTTTCCTTTTCAAATTGTATTTTTCAACCTCTTAGACATTTTATAGAATGTTTTAACATTTGCAATGGCTTTTCATGCAAAAGGTAAGAAAAAAATTACTCCAAGAGCTGTAAATTAACAGCTATCATTCATTTTTCTTCTATGGAAGGCAGGTCTTTTTTCAGTATGAGATGACTGTTCCAAACGACTATTCCTGGTTTTAGAAACATCACTAATTATAATTTCCTATCGAGTCTTTTAAAGTATGCTTCCAGTTCTTTCAAGGGCTTGACTTTGCCACTCTTAGGAAGAATATCTTATCCTGTACAAAGTGCCAGTCAGTTATTCAGTAGAAGTTTGGCAACCTGTCCTTAGAAAGGTGTGAAACCCACACATTCCCATATTTCTATGAGAGCACAATACATAACAGGCATATAATAAAACCGTGATTATTTCAGCTACTAATAAAAGACTTTGCTAAGGAGCTGAATTGCCTGGATTTCAGGATTCACAGGTATTGGGCACTTCAGGAATGCATGCAATTCACGAGAATTATATTTCGTTTAAAATTATGAATTCTGCTCATGTGGCTTTGAGTCAGTAAAATGATGTGCTGATCTGCAAAAATATTGCGTTGGTTTTGGGGAGAAAGGAGAGATTTGAGGTTGTTTTTTTCTTTCCTAAATGAAATAGGGGAAAGTAAAATGAATGCTCATTAGCCTTATGCTTGATCAAAGGATTGCTTAGATCATCTGATATATTTCTCCTCTGAATTACATCCTGTGGATTAGAAGTAACTTTGCTGAAGTCAGCATATATCAGGCTTGAGGATCCACTGTGAAACCTTTTCACAAAATAAATGTGTTTTTCATAAGGTTCACAGCATATTGGGCTTATAGGAAAAGCCACACTTTCTTTTTCGAAGAGAGACAGCAGTGTAACCTGTTGAGTCCCCAGATCCCCTTTGTATTTAAACCTTGTATTTGAGTCCAAATTATGGTAGGGCAGTAGTAATAAAAATCTAATTTTCAAGAGAATAACTAGCTGTAAAACAGGCAGGGTTGTGTTTTGCTATTATGAAGCTATTATACGGTGTAACTATTTTTACTCTGTTTTTCAGGAACTGTGAAGGTCGGAATATTCGATACAAAACCTGCAGTAGTAATGTGAGTCTGGCCTGTAATCCTATTTTATAGCTTCTTTTACTTATTCAGACAATGTGTTAAAGTTTAAGAAATGCTGCTTCTTGTTTAAAATCTTATGGCGGATAATTTTCTTTCCATCATTATTCTGATTTTTAAAGACTTCACTCTGCATGACACCACCAGGCCTTGAATTTAGGCTTCCCAAAACGACATTAGCTTTTGAAATCACAGTGCCAATTGTGATTCAGAATGTTTTATATCCTTTATTAGGAAAGTTACACATTTTGGAGGATTAGCAAATCTATTCTCATCTTGAACTAGCAAGCGCTTTTCCTGGAGGTGCAGTCTTTCAGATGAAGAATTAAACTGAGCTCTTGATAATTTGTGATCATTAAGGATGATCAATAAGCACATGATCAAAGAGGTTAACCAACTGTGTCCCTTTCAAATGTTAAATAGGATAATTTCTACTTGTATTCCCTCTGTTTGGCTAAACTCAGATCTTTATATTTCCGTATGCGAAAGTATTTATATCTATGTACACTAGCATAGACAGTTTCAGTGACTCAATATAAAACTGGAGATTTGAGTATGCAGTTTCTGTTACTATGATGAAATTGAATTGTATCCATTTTTTACAGACACATTTTATGAAAACCAGTCGCATATGGCATACTTTGTGACTTGTGCTTGTGATTTGTAGTGATGCTTTATGCTGTTGAAACAGCTGCCTTCTTCCACCCCAGATGTTGCAGTATATTCAAGGCGTGCGGCTCATGCAGGACTTTGGTATCACTGAATTACAGACTGTGTATACATACACTTTATCTCAGAATGGATTGGTTTATGATAAGCAGTCACTTCCTAGTGTGGGTTACCTTACAGTACAATGTAACATTCATATAATCACATTCCACAAAAGAGGGCAGATGGATAAGTAATTAAAGCAAAAACATCTTATTTGTGTGTTACTATAATGTGTGTGAATCATCTGCGTCTGCCTCTGGGAGAAAGGCAACCATTTTCACACAAATATCCCATAAAAGGTGAGGCCTACTCTTCCTTGAGTTGAGTTATACCCAGGCAAGAGCAGGTGGTATTCACTTTACTGCCAACCTTATGATTTCTGCCAGCAGCAGGCAGCTGTGAAGTATGGCATGTTCTCCTTAGGAAGCCTGACGCTGGAAGTTGCCCAGTAAATATGTTGAATCACTGCATCTCCTGGGACAACTGGCCATACCCACTCTTTAGTTTGCCACACCTACAGTTTCTGCTGTGCCAGCTGGCTTCTGCCCTCCTCAAGAACAAGTCTTGCTAGCACCTTGAATTGCTCTAACACTCCGCTCCTTCGGGTTGGATGGATTTTCCACCACAGCAGCCCACAGCCTAAGTTTCTGCTGGCAGAAACAAGTGGAAGTGATTAATGAATCAGGCCCAGTGCATGCAAAAATCAGATTCTGGAGACAAACCTGGCCACTCACTCTTTCAAAAGTAAAGGCCTAGCAGTTTAGTGCACAATGTCCTTAGCTCGTAAATAAAAATGTCACCTGCAAAAAAAATCATAATCTTTTAAAGCTGTGTGATAAACTGAATTGCAGTCAGCCAGTGTGCGAGCAATAAACAAACTGCCAGTGTATAAACTGGTTGCCACGTTCCTTATCTAGATAAATTATATGCGTTGTATAAGGTAATATACCCCTTATTGCTTGATCCCATGCATTATAGCTTCCTATGCAATAGTACAAACAAGTCAACATGGTATGCCTTGCTCCTCCAGCAAAAGGAATAGAAAACTACACTGCAAACAGAAAAAGGAGGAGAAGAGATCAATTTGTGCATATTTTCTGCTATAAGCAGAGGTCTACATGCTTTTAGGATATGTAAGAGCAATTGCAGGCAGTGATCTTTTCAACGATTATGTAGTCAAAATCTACGGTGAGAATGAAGGCACTCATGTATGTGTAAGTCCAGAGAGAATTAAGGTTATTACCATATCCTTTCTGAACTCCAAGGGAGATTTTCTCTTGAAGTCACCGGGGCCTGTTTTTTAATTTTAGGGCTTATTTTAAAGCGATAAGGGGCTAGCATCTTGTATGTGAATCTGTTTGAATTTATGATGCTTATGATTTTCAAATGCTGATTTCCAGACAGGAAGCTGTTTTTACAGTTTTTCTTTCGGGGCATGTCTGAAAGGGTTCAGGTTTCCATTTCACTTCAGATACAGCTAGAATCTCTCAGGAACTGCTTTTTCTAGGTTATGGACCAGATAGTGGAGAACTCCTGAGAAGAATAAGTTTCATGAGATTTCCACTGACCTTTGAGTTTGGCCTCACTGAATTCAAACACAGTATTAGACCTGATTTAGCCTTGAAATGGGAGCGTGCACCTAATGCAGACCTAGGACTACTATCTCAGTTCTGTTTTGAATATGTTTCCCAAAAGCATTATTTGTAATGAACATTTCTCACTTTAAGAGTAAAATTTTAGTTTGAAAAATAAGAGTTTAAACTAGCTTCTTTCCATGTTAGTAGGTATTATTGTTAACCACATGAGATATTCAGTATATATACACCGTGTAAAATTGTCTGCAAATGTAATTTTGCTACACGATACATTACACCACTAACATCTATATTGGGGAGTACAAATGAAGCACAACTTAATATGTATGTCATTCTAATGAAAAGAACAAGAATCATTTTACCAGAAAATTGGTTTCATCTGGATTTGTAATAGAATAGTAGTAAGTTCATTGAACTCAAGCATAGTTCCAGAATAATATTAGTGATATTTCAATCAAAAAATTAATTCAAGTACTTAGCAACAAAATAATTGCTGAGATTATTGAGGCCCGTGTTTAGCTTGCTTATCTTTTTATCATAGCTGGGATTCCAGGTACTTGATTTCTTATAACTGCATGTGTGCTTTCAGCTTTTCTTGTAGAAATTTTAGAGAAATAAACTATATAAACTCTTCATTGTATGCTGTTCAACAAGATTTTCAGTCTTTCTTAAACCCCCTATTTTATATTTCCATTTTTGTATATACTATTACATTCTAATGCTATGATGTGCACTATATGGAAGTGTTTAAGATAATCCTTTAGGGTCCTATTCATAGAACAAGTTATTTGGGCCATTTCCCCATAAATTTAACATTCTTATGTGCCAAAAAGTCACTTATACATTTGCCAGAGTGACTCTCCTATAGTCAGAAGAAACACCGCTTTGTAACAGATTTGTCCACGTTAACTCCATTATAAACTTTTATTATATGCAGATAATTCTCACACCTGTTCTAAATATTCATCAGATTATTGTCCTAGTATCCACTTATGAGCTAGCTCATTTATCCCATTCAGCAAATCTTGGCTGAGCTCTGTCTCTTCTAGTCTTACAATATTTCACATTATTTGAGTTGCATAGTCTATCGCTAATCTGTTCATTTATTTATGTTATTTTTCTGATTATAATGCTGATGCAACCTATGTCTCTCATGTCCAGCTCATAGGTTTCTAGCTCAGGTAATTTGATTTTACTAAGTGGCCTGAGAAGTGGATAGGAATAACATAGAACCTGAAGCTAATTTCAGAAAGAAAACAAAACAATGACTTCATCGGATTTGGCTAGGTTTCAACAAAATGAAATTCAAAGAATAAAACTAGACAAAGGACTAGACTTTCTTTGGTGTCATCATTTTTACTGGGAAATTTCTTGCCTTCTCTTTTGTGCTTTTTTCAGAGTAATTGTTGGCAGAAATCAGAGTCTGAAGCAACCTTCATATTTTGTTCGTGAACGTTGCTTACAAAGATACAGATTTCCTGGGTTAGCTTTGTTTTCAAAGGCTTAGAGTATTCACTGCCAAAGCTAAAATGATACATTTTGTGAGAAGCCAGCCCTTAAATGCAGGAGTTTTTAATAATCTCTCACAAAAAGAATAGGAAAATATATACGTGTGTGTGTGTGTGTGTGTGTATAATATATATATATTAAAAAAAATAAAAACCTGCATGGTAGTCATGTCCGAAGCATTTTTTTCAGATCTGTCTGTCTAATAATATGTTCATAAGTCATGACATATAAATAGACTTCATTCCACCACAAGCAAGATCTGGATGGATTATATTGCCAACATTTTCATGTAGTAGGCATCATACATATGTCTTCAGCTCTTTATGTGGTGCATGAACCCATGAGTGGCCTGGCTATGGTTGAGTGGCTTGATTGCAAGGGAAAGCTATTATTCAAATTAGGAAATCTGAAAAATCCTGGAATTGGTAGCAAAAATATTTAACAAACAATCAAAAACATGGAAATTTTGGGGGGAGGCGGAAATGAACAAATGGTGTCTGAAAGAGGTTAAAATGAAGAAAACAGACAGGAGGAGGCTTGTGCCCCCTGCGTGGGTCTGGCTGACGGCATGGCATAGCCCATACTGGCTTTGCACTTGCCTACCTCTCCCACATCTTACCCCTTCTCTTCTCTTTTCTGTTGTTTAAACTCCCTCTCACTTTTATGACCTACTGAAATAGAGTTAATAGGAACTCTTCAAGTCCTCTTGTTGTCCCGACTACATTCCTTTCTATGCTTAGTTGTCTTTCTGTTTAGATTATAAACTCCTTTCTTTTTAAAATACACGAACTGTTCCCAGGAAAACAGGGCTCTGAACTTGGTTGCTCTCCAAATTCTGATATAATGCAATTGATAATAGTTTCAGCCCTTTGATATCTCTTTGTGATGCTCTTTTTATGCTCCTGCTTTTGAACACAGCTCAAACAGAAAGCAGGTGGAGCTGGCAGGGGAACAGAGAGCTGCCATGGTTGCTTCGTGTTCTGCAAAGATGCCAGAAGAGAATAGGGAGCTGAGGATTCACTTGCTCTCAAGCAGTCAGGAGATGAGTGGAAGGAAGGAGCTGCATTGTGTTGAATCAATGAGAAACATATAGTAACCATGGATTGACATCCTGACATTGTGGTGTTTGTGTCTTGGCATTGCATCAACATCTAGTGATAATAAATTGTAACAGCAGCCTGTCGAAACCCAGCCTCGGGACATCACTCTGGCTACTTTGCAGCTAGCTCTCTAATTCTTTGTGATGAAAATCTTGCTGTGCAGGGTTGAATAATACTGCTTTACTCCAAAATATTGCTTCTAACTTTACTTGAATCTAGCTTCCACTTATTATTTTTATCCTTAGCTACTCCTCTATTTGCCACGGTGGAAAGGAACCATATGGTATCCATATGGACTCTGAAGTCCTCTCTGCTTTTTAGATTTGCTTTTGTGGAAAATGAGAGGTGACACATAAGACAGAGCCAAATTCTGTTCTCATTTACACCAGTGCAAATTTGGTGAATTTCTCTGGAGTGACACTGCAGTAAATGAGAGAGGTTTTTAACACAGTATTTGCTTGATGTTTTTTAGAAGCTCTCGTTTGTGGGATTTTGCAGGGGTAAAACTCGAAGAATTACAGTAACTCTAATTTCTCCTCGTCTTATTCCATTGTTTTATATTTTTAACAAGAATCTGGCTGAAAACAGAATTGTCCCTAATTAAAAATAATACAAAAGGTATTGGCATCATTTTGAGCTATTTTCACTGTAAGGTGTTAGCGCTGGACAGAGTTGCAGAGCACTGCCAGGAATGCTCAGTGACTTGCTCAGTGCACACTGCAAAACCCCATGTGTTGAACAGTAGAGAGACTACTGATTTTAAAAATTATTTTATGCAGGCTACAGATTTTTCTAGGTTACTGCTTCCTGTGGTGGAAAAAAATGTAAGAAAGTTTTAAGCTAATGCAGTACCAACTTGTCCAGATCAGTTCATAAGAACAAAATGATGTCAGGACCACATTGCTGAGGGCGTCGGAGTGGAATTCCTACCTTTCTCATCTAGGTTTAAATCTACGGTACTGTGTAATGCGCTTGCAATTGCATTAGTGTTTTTGGGGAAGGTTCAGTTCCCTGATAAGGCTGAAGCATTCTTCAGGAGTAAATATCGTTAACTAATACTTCGTAATAGGTTCCATGAGTTCAGTCGACACATCACAATCTTTCAGTCTTATATCCAATGAAAACAGCACTTTTTAAAAATCAGCCTCACATCTGGCTTATATGTGCAGTTGGAATTCTTGGAAGAATATCCTTTCAGTCTAGCATATGGACTGTTTGACGCTGGACGTACTTTTAAATGAAGTCCTTAGCGAGAGATTGTTTGACACGCTAATTCCTTTGACAGTACTTTACCAAAGTTATTTTCCAATAAATCAGTGTTCATCTCCATTCCTGTCACTGTAGTTTAATATTAACATCATTGTTTGAGTGCAGTGTTTTCTGTAGGAAAAATGTTTTAGAATATTTTATTTCAAAGTTTGTTAATAAGGCATTTCTCATATTTAGTATTTCTGCTGTATATTCTGAGCTCTATATGGGAGAAAGTACTGAACTGTCTTATTAGAACTTGAGTTATGTAATCAGTAGTTTCTGACTTGAAGTATATTTTACTTCAACAGAGTAGATTTTACTGTTTCCCATGAGGTGAAGATGTCTTGTAATTAGATGAAAGGACTAACGACTGAAAGTTCTGCTGTCTCCTCCTAATGATTTTGCCCCCTTTCTGAGTGATACTGAACAGTTCATTAGACACATTTTTATTTCTTTGTAGGTAGCTATAATACGTCTTTCATTACTCGTGACATAGGAATTGATGAATAAGTGCAGTGTGTTCTGCAATCGTTAAGCGGATAAAGCTATTGAAAAGAGAAATATTAAATATCAGAGATCTCATTATAGTCATTCAAAAGACATAGATTCCTTTAGAAACTAATTCTTATTATGGAACCAGACTCTAAAACTGAATGTGCTACATAAAGTGTTGAAAAAAGTAATATTATTAATTATGGTCCTATATTAATTGTGCTATTACTACTGGAATATAGTCTGTTACCTACACTGCAAGCAATGGATTAAGCAGCATAAATTCTTTTAATATTTGCAGTAGAGTTTTACAGTATGGAATATTTGTGGCGTATAAATATAGCAGATCAGTTCTTGAACGAAGCCTGCCTAAACAGATTCTGTATAATTCATGAGATAACTTGATTACAAATGTGTAGTGTTTCCTTGTATAAAAAATGACTTCTTTCTGGTTTGTTTTTAGGACTGCCCTTCAGATGTTGGTGACTTCAGAGCACAACAGTGTTCAGCCTACAATGATGTCAAATACCAGGGACATATTTATGAGTGGATCCCTGTGTATAATGATCCTACTGCACCATGTGCCCTTAAGTGTCAAGCTCTGGGAAAGAACTTGATTGTGGAGCTTGCCCCAAAAGTGCTGGATGGTACTCGATGTAATATTGAATCCTTGGATATGTGCATCAGTGGAATATGCCAGGTAAGTCCATAATGTGAATCTAAATGTGAACTGTGCCGTGAGGCATTTTGCACATGAAGTGCACTTTTTTCTTGTTATTTTTCATCTTTATGTCTCAATTTGCTTTGAAAGTATCTGCAAGTACTGACAGATTGATTGTAGATACCTTCATCTTTTTTGTGTACACAGAAGTTCCTGACTGCCTTGATCATTGATACTTTGCAGGTCAACAACATTCAGCACTCTCCTGTCTATATTGTAATATTTAGTCATGTAAAAAAATTACTGAAACTAGCTATAGCTTTCTAATTTCTAGTATATCTGTCAGAGAGGTGCCAGGGAATGATGGAATTGCATAGTCTTCAGCGTCCCTCTACTCTGAGTCTTGTATCTCATGAAGTCTGTTAAGGAGAAAATTTGTTATTTTATGGGATCCAGGCAGGAATGGCAGTTGTGTGTGTGTGTATATGTGTATTTGTTGTATGCATTACTGTTGCCTCTTCATTCCATTAAGAAGTTCCTGGACCATGCAGTGAATATGCCTACAATAGTAAAGTTTTTTCAGTAAGGTCAATTCCGAAGATCCGAATCTTAAAATTTGGAGATTCCTAAGATACATTCATAATTTATAGATTTAATTTCTAGAGGGGAAGGCTTGCTTCTGACAAAAGCATTAAAAATAATGAACAAGGCCCTCTCAGCTGCCAAACATTTGGTTAATATCCCCGCATCTGGGGTGTCCTCTGATGAAAGAGGTAATCTCAGGCTTTCAGGATCCAACCACTTAAACAAGCTAGATCCTGAAGTGAATCCGATAATTGGGTCAGAAGCTCAGAGTAACCAGAATGAACTTGGCTGGCAAATGGATAATACTGCACATTGAACCTGCTGAAGCTTCTTCCTTGCCTTGTTTTCATCTCCAGGTTTAGCACATTTTCAGGAGGTGTTGCATCTTTATGGGCAGACCTGGATCAGGAGACATAGCCTCCTGATGACCTTGAGGTAAAGAGAGACAGTTCTAGCTATTCTTTTTATGTGGACCAGCATAACATCTCAGTACTTTGTGCTGCCTTAATAACGGGAGAACAGATATGCATGAGGGAGGGTCATACTTCTTTGGTACTCTTATCTTTGATTATCATCATTTTTCCCAGTTTTAGTGGTAGTCAACTGATATGCATCCTGATGGGCATCATGCCTAGTTCCACCCAGACTTCTCTCTGCATCTGCTTAGCCTCCATATCATCACCTTTCCTGCCTGAGCTGAAAGGCTTCTGGCAGTTGGAAGCTATGGGACTTGTGCTTGCACAGACAAGATATGTGTACAAATGTGCTCTGCATGCTTGGTTATAAGAGGCCTCTGTAGGTGATATTAATGGCTTAAACAACATAATTACTTTTTGAACCAGTTCTAGTTTTCTTGGGACAGTTTGTTCTGAGCCGCAGTCACTCAGGGTGGTAAGGTTATTACAGAGGGTGAATCAGTTTGTGCTGTGACTGAATGTAAGTGTGGATGTGATTGTTAGTATCTTATTATTGGGAATCTACCTTTCTAGATATATTTATTATTGGAGTTACATTATTGATTTTAGCTGATATAAAAAGAGAGGTAGAATATTTGAGTCTTGCCAGCTTTGCCCATGTATTATTAGCAAAGAAATATTGTGCTCTGAAGTTTTATGTACAGAGCAATTTTCTACAGAATGGATATGTTATTGCAATTAGTTTTCTTTTTCTGCAAGTGGTTGTTGCTCTGCTAAATGCCTAAAATGTGTGTGACTCAAAAAATGCAGGATATGACCCAGTGAGCAAAATAGCTCTGTTATAGGGGAAAACTTGATACATTTGGCAGAAGACTGGTGCATGGATTACAGCAACATTAATACATGCTCTGGATCTTACTGTGGGTTTTATGTAGCTTCTATGTATACTGCACTTCCAATACCAGTCGTGCCAATGCACAATGCATCTGCTACCTCTGAAATAGAAGAAGAATTCCTTACAGTTGTCCCCTTGAAGAAACAGCATTTGTCCATAGTACTTCACAGTGGTATCGGACAGTGTTCACTACCCATCGCATTTAAAATAGGATGTACCTCTGCAAACTCTGAAACCACTTGCCAGATAACACCTTTCTTTTGCATTATTCTTAGCAGTGTCTCTTCTTCTAACCAAGCTTTCACCCTGGAGGATAGCAAAGCTCTTTGCCGTTGATATGTCTGCAGCAACCTTTGCTGTCTGTGTCCGTTGTAGCACAGAAGCGTCACGCTGCATCTAATGGAGCTCTAGGTTTTTCACAGGCTTGTGAGACTCCTGCACAGAGAGGGGTTTCCGGTGCCTCCCGTGGTAACCTCCAACAACCACCAACCTGCAGTACATAGCGTGAAATCCAGTTTTGTGAAGAACTGTTGAAATGTGCATTCAGAAGGGCTGCCTTAAATGTTTCTTTTTAGTATTTTGCAGTATTCCTGTATGTATATCTGACATCAAATACCTGGAAATTCAAATAACCAGTTTTTAGAGTAATCCGAGCAGTGGTGCAAGAACTTAATCATTCCAGAAGCAAACACTGGAGCTCTGTTGCACTGTTAATGAGAATGGATTTCTCTTCTCCATCTCTCATTGTTTTCATCTCTTTCATTTCACAAAATTATTTTTCCGTGCGAGATAACATCTGCCGGAAAAAAATACATGGTTAGGATGTGTTCTGTGCTGTGACTTATGAGATTTAGTGATTTTATAATTTAATCTCACCCTGTAAGCTGTTGGGTGCTTTCACTGTGTTTCCTCTAAGTCACTGCTATTTCCGAGGTAGTTTTGCAGAAAAAGAAATTTCCTCCTTCATAATTTGCTTGTTCAGGTCTTGCACGAATAGTTAAATGTTTTTCTGAATTGTTCATTTTTCATCAACGCTTGCAGTTTTAGTTACCAAGCACAGTTATTGATTTCATGGCCTTTGAATTCTTGGGTTGTTTCAATAACCTTTTAGTCTTAGTGGATGGTTTTGGGGGTTGAGTGGAAAGGTTGGTTTCTTGTTTAAAAAAAAAAAAAAAGAAAGAAAAAAAAAAAAAGAAAAAAGACCTACCTGGGGATTTTCTCAGAAGCTGACACAGATCTTTGTTCCTACTCCTGTTTAAGCATGAAAAGAAAACAAATTGACATCTAATCTTTCCTGGAAAAATGTGGTTGTGGAGTCAACTGCTGTTGAGAGAGACAGCAAAAATTGTGATTCTCCAGAACTGTGGCTGCAAGATCAGTCTGTTGGGTTCTGACATATACTTGGCACAGCCTGCAAATTACTTGGCAAGTGTTTTTACAGTTAACTCATCTAAATAAACATGTCATACTGCTGATGTGTATATCTTTGCTTTTATGCCTGGGAGCACCAAAGAGTTACTGTGAGGAGACTGGCCTGCCTGAGTCCCTTTCCAACTGTTGCTGGTTTTGCTCATTTATTGTCTCAGAAAGTTGGCAGGTTTATAAGACCTCAGTTCCCCCCTCACCACACACACAAGTATGATTTCGTTTTCATCTGTTTTCTTATTCTTGCTAAGGTAGAGCTGCGTCACTAAGTCTAATGCTCCTCACAGTCTTGCTCAGCCTCTTTCCTTGGCAGAGGGTGAATTTACAGGGCATTAAGGCCTCCTTGTCCAACTGCAGCTCTGATTCTTCGCACTTCCCTTAGCAAGTAGGATCAAGCTCAATAAAGCAGTGTCAATGAAAGCTGTGAGAGAACAAAACTGCTCTTTAGATAACCAAACTTTGAGGCTTCAGGGGGAAGTACAATCTGAAGGCAGTGGAGCAGGGAAAAGTTTAATGGGAAATTAATAAGATATTTTGGGGTTGCTTGAGGCTTGACTCAGCCAAACCATTTGATCATGTTTTAGTTTGCTACTGCCTTGCTTCTGTTACCAAAGCAAATATCTGGGGCTGTTGTGTTAAGTGGGGACAGGTCAAAACTTCACTGTCGGGAGGATTTTCACACTTAACTTGCTTGATATTTTGCTAGTCTCTGCACAACTCCCAACACATTTTTTCACATAATATATTCCTGCTGTGCCCATCTGGATGTGGATGGAGACATTTAAAAACATCTGCATGTCAGACACATGTGTGGGCAACGTTTACCCAGTTGCTCCGCCTACCTTGGGGCCTTCCCTCTGCTTGTTTTTTGTTTTTAATTCACACGGACCTATATTTTCTACCAAAATGCAGAATGGGATCTTATTAGTTTCAGTACCTGAAATAGTTACAGTGATAATTTTTCTAATCTGGAACAATGTGTTTGGACAATAAATACATGCATCACCCAGAAAATCTGCAGTCCTGTGGAGCAGCCTGAGTAGTTCTGTCCCAGGCTGTCACAATTGGGACAAAGATGATGTAAATTCCTGTGGTGAACTTTCCATTTAGTGTCAGTGAGTGTTTGTGCTCCAAAAAAGGCAGACGCTACACACTGCTCTGTAGCATATGGCATAAATTTAGCTGACATCTGAACACATCCCACATGGCGAGAGCCATTGAATTCTGCTATATTAATTCCATTTGTTCACGTATCGTGAGATGCCATGGAGATATCTCCTGCACTTGCCACCAAAGTGCTCTTGCTCTCAATGTAAATATCCCTTGGATTTTTCTGTTGTGTACAGGTACTGTAAGCTTATGGAAGTCTTTCGCACAGTTTTTTCGTGATCGGTTAGGTTTGTTCATGATTAAAACTTAAAATCATACCAGATTATTAAGTTTTTCTGAATCTTACTCCCTTTATTCTGAGAGTTGCTTTCTCAAAATGCTAATTTATTTTGTGTACTTTCCCTTTGGGCTCCTGTAATGTTTCTTTATGTGCCTGTAAATGCATTAAAGGACTGCCCATGATGGACAAGAGGTTTGGGGCTCAGATACTTAGAAAAGAACATTTACTTTCCATGCAATATTACTGCAGATGTGCAAAGCCCCATGTCTCCCAGCAAGAAACATTGCAAATGGTAAATTATTCCACCTCACATTCTTAATAAAATATATATAGGAGATGGATCTACAAATGTTTTTTCTATGTATAGTTCCTATTTTTTCATTCTTATAATGCACAGTGAGGCATTGAAGAATATTTTATGTTTCAAGGAGAGCTTTCGTTCCCTAAAAATACAGGCATTTCTTTTGTTCTTCCCTCAATTTACTGAAGGATTTAATTGGAATTTCAGGAGATACATATCTAGATAGCTATTTATCTTTTTATTCTTGCACCTTAAGCAAATCATGCTGGGAGTGATATTAAAGATGACCTTTCTGTAAGATGTAAATCAGGCAGAGTAGTTAATCCTCAGCTAAATAACAGTTAAAAAAAAAAAAACACACAATGTGGGCTTTTTCTTTCTTATTTTTGAATATTGTCTTTTCCACTCTTAAGCCTTCAAACCTCAAATAACTCATTCATGGGAGGATTTGATTTCATGGTAGCTTTGTGTGAAGTCAGCCTTTACACTCAACTAGCATTCTTTCCTGGGTACCATTAAGTAGCAAATGAATGGGCTGAAAGTACATTTTGGAGCATGGAGATGCATCAGTTGCAACAGACCTCCATTAAGGAAGTTTTCTTGCGTAAGGTTTCTACACCTTTGGTAAAATTTTGCTGCTTATATCTGGGAGCAACAGCATGCTCCTTGTTAGCGCTGTGCATTACTGTCATAGTATCAACGGAGAAGAGGGACCCATTATCCTTATTCGCACGATTATTTGCATAGTATTGAATGCCTTAGAGAGTTAAATATTTAGACAGATAAAAAAGAAGAATTCTGAGGGAAGGATTGTTCCCCCCATTTGGAAATGGTGGCATAGAAGGCAAGTCCCTGGGCAGCTGAGCTGCTGTGGCATCCACATGTCCTAGGGAACGTAGAGCAGCCATGGGGATGCACACCACCTGGAGATATTTCCACAGTGAAGCAGTTGCTGGATTACGTGTCTGCTGACTTGTTCTTCTGGATGCAGAGACCTGTATCTGTCTGCGTGTGACTGCAGGCATTAGCATTGGAAGGCTGGATCTTACCCAGAGAGACGGAGAGTTACTCGTGTAGATACAACACACCTGTTTGGCCCTAATAGTCCAGTCTTCATATGACTGCACATATGTGTAAGACATATCTTGCAAGCTCAGGAGAGCCGGATCTCCGGTAGCAATGCCACTGGGAAACAGTGGTGGTTCTCTAGAAGTCCCATTGCAGGATGGGGCTGTGCTGAGTGCCGGTCACTGCATCCTGCCCAAGCCCGCAGCGTCACCCTCCACACCCTGGCCGGCTGGCACCCCCACCCGCTCCCAGACGAGCGGCTCAGCAGCGCCCGTGGCAGCCCCTCACACAGCCACACCGGGAGGGCTCCGCTTGGGCTGCTTCAGTGTCACAGCCCCCCTTGGCGAGGTGTTCGCTCGAGATGGTCTTGTTGGCAATGCAAGGGAGTGCTTTCACTGCAGGTAACAGTATGATACTGTGAGACGTCGAAGTCTTTGAAAATCCTTGTTTGCATTTTGTAGCTGCCCACTGCTGCCAGAAACAGTCATCTCTCTTCAGATCTGCTGTTATTCTCCATGCTACTGTTTCTTGCAGAGAAATACTACCCACAGGGGTTTCTTATTAGCTACAGGCTTATCCCTTCTTGTCAGATAAGTGGTGGATTCTCTCTGCTCTCCAGTTCGCCTTATCTCTACACCTTTTTTTTTTCCTAAGTGATTCTGCCTGCCAAATTTTGTTTTGTTTTAGTTAGATGTGTACACATGTGGTTTTCCTTTGCAGCTTAGCAAGGTACTAAACCCTGTGAAGAATGATAAAGTCCACAGAGCAATTCAAGAGCTGTGCTTGTATCTTGTTGAACTAGAGCCCGAGTCACCTTCAGATCCCCCAGGTGCCAACGTCACCTTCCTCTAGCAAGGCAAACGTGGCTGGACCCAGCCGGAAAAGCGGCAAAGTAATCTGATTCCATGTATTAATTTTTTTTTTCAAAAGCATTCTCACAAATTAGAAGCCCAATAGGAATGTGTGTCCTATCCTCTGTGTGTGCATGTATGTGTGTCTGTATATAAATATAAATATATATATATATGTATGTGTATATTTAACTGGAAACTGTGCGGGAAGGGGTACTTGCTCCCCTGCTGGGTGGTCCAGTAATCTGTCAGCTGGCCTAGCTTGCGATAGATCCTGTAGTAAGAGGTAAATGTTTTGGAAACACTTGGTTTTATTTGATGGAAGTGGATTTACAGAATTGGGGAACACTCTTTAGCCTCTTGCCTTCAAGATATAAAATGTTCGTAGAAATACGTGGAAAGTCTTTTTAGGACCCCTTTAGTATGCAATGAATTTTATGCGGTGTATTTTTTATCTTCTGTTTCTTTTATTGCCTTACATTCTTTTCCTCTGTATTGGTGTCTGGGGAATTGAAACATCATGTCATGTCTCCTCGTGCCCGTCATTCTGACTTTATGCCTCTGCTCACTGAGCTTTACGTTTTGACTCCCTTTGCTGGCTTTACTCCCTGCTTTCTCATGAATGTACAACTGAACATACACAGAGGAAAAGGTCTTGCTCTTACTGCCAGTAATACCAGTTCAGCCGGACAACTGGGATAGCTGCTTCCTGTGGCCGTGAAGTGGTGGGTTGGGACAGCTGTTAAGCAGCGTACATACGAGGTCCCTGAAGAGGTGTATTCTCTTTATTAACATATGCTGAAGCCCATATCAGCTTGTCTTGCTGCTGCTGACCTGCGCTGGCTCGGCTGCAGGGACGTGACACCTTGTGCTGCGTTAGGCTGAGCTTAGGTATAACCAGGCAGCGTGGTATCTGGGAGAGGTCTGTGTGAGGACAAAACTGTGGCTCAGTCCAAGGTAAATATTCAACAAGAATCAACCAGAAATTGAAAATGTTGCTGAAATCTAATGTAACACACTACGGGTTTGCTAGCGGAGGTTTTCTCCTTCAAAAACGATGGGAAGTGACTTTTATAATTGTAGGGAAATCCTGGTATCTCTCCCTCTTTTTGTCAGAATCAATTACTTGCAGATTATAAGCGTGGGAAAGAGGCAGTGGGAGTCTTTTCTTTATATTCTCTACATGGTCATATTTTATCTGCGTAGGAATAAACTGCAAGCTGCAGTTATCACAAAGCAGCGGATGTGAGCATAGATTACAAAGTAAATGGCTAGATGGGCTTTGAATGACAGCCCCTGGGTTTTACAGCGCAAAGATGCATGGGAAATATTGAATAAGATGCAGCATAACTTTCTCATGGTAGACTTAATACTTGTGTTTTTATTACCATAAATTTCCATAGCCCTATTTAAAATTCAGTGTTTGTTGTGTAGATGCTGACATCCCTAACATCGGCCTGTATCGTGACTCTGGTAAGACAAGTAGGGCAGGAGAAAATGCAACAAATAGCTGACATTGATGCAAAAAGAACCGTGTACTGTGATAGCACATGCTAATACAGCTTTTAGTATTTCTGTGTTTGGGATTTTGTGCATGTGTGGGTGTGTCTGTATTTGCAGAAATAGAAATCCCTTTTCCCTGTCCAAGATGCTGAGAATTTTAATTTTCCCTGTTCAGGGTGATTCTAATAAATGGCAATCGAAATTTATCTCAGTGAGCATGAAAGGATTTTTCACAATTTTCTTGTTTTCTTTTACTAGCAAACGTTGAAATAAAACATGTGTCCCTTCTAAGTCAAGTCACAAGACTTGGAGGAGATACTTTTGCCAGAAATAGTTCTGAGGATATCTTGTATTTTGTACAGTGCTGACAACCTTTGAAAGTATGTGGCTGTTTTTCTTAGTTCCATTTTAATCTTAATTCTGATCTCTTGTAGGGCTGACATAAATAGATTGGTTATGAGAACTGCTGTCCTGGTGGCAGGGCAGGGCAGTCACATCACTTCATTGGATCTGTTTGGGGTAATAGCTACTTTCATTCAACATTTGTCACATCTTGACAAATTTCATAGGAAGTGGAAACAAATGCCATCTAGTCCACACAGGATTTGCTGTCTTTGAGCAGATCAGTGGCCCAGCTAACACAGGATTCATTTACTAAGATTGGCCAGCAACAGTTCTATTATAGGAATATTTTAAAATGAAAACTACTGGGCAACACATACTAGGATAATTGGAGACTGGTCAGGCCTTGAAGGAAATGATCCCCTGTAAATTAACTCTATTGCTCTCTTGTGAAGAAGTATCAATATTATCTCCGTTTGAGCATGTTGCACTGTAGCTCCTTGCTCAGCAAAAATGTAGTATTTCTTTCACATTTCAAGCACTGTGTTGCATTGGACATTTTCCTTTAAATTATCTGCTGGTCTTCTGCTTTGGATGAATGTCACTAAAAGCCATCTGTACCTCTGTATTAAAATGCCATTAGCAGTATCTTTCATGAGCACACACAGTTATGCATCTTCTGAAAGAGCCAGGCCAATGGAAACCCAAAAGCACTAATGTACGCAGCGTAGACTCCATTTGGGTTTCTCCAAGCGTTGTGTGGTTTGCCAGGCAGCTAGAAGGATGCTAGTTGTGTCATTGTGAGAGGCTGTTGAATTGATTTTTCTGTCTTTATTTTCTTAAAAGCAATCACTTTAAAAAAGAACATCACTCCCTGACATTGAGCTGCCACTTCACCAGTTATATAGGGAACGCTGACAAGCATAATGACCTACAGCATCATTTTAATGGCATCGCTAGACAGCTCTAATAAATGAGGGTCTATGTGAACCAAAAATGAATCAGAATCAGTTGAGAATAATAAACTAATATTTAAATATATAACTTTTTCAATGTGGATGTTTGCTGAATATTTAAATAGTCCCTCTGCTAAAGAGCTTAGTCTAAGACACAGTAGGTAGAGAAAAAGAATGGCACTGGCACAACTTTAATCTGAATGTTTCGCAGAATTTATGTATCTGTCACAAATAAAAATAGCAGCAATTTATTTGCTTGTGGCCACTTCTATTAGGAGAACTCAGTTTGTTTTTCCTGGCTGTACCTGGATCCCTGGCTCCAGAGGACCAGGGAAGGGGGCAAACCCTTTTCTAAAGAGAAGGGTTGGAGAATATAATTTCAAACTTACAACAGTAATAATGGCACTTAAATGGAGCTTGTTATGCACAAATCCTAGTGTTTCTACTCGTTTCCCGTCAGTATTCTTGTCCCCTGGCGCGGGTGCATGTCTTCAGGCTCTCTATTCTCAATATGTGATTCTGAGGCTTCAGCATCCCAGAAACGTTTTTGTAATTGACAGTTCGCCTCCCTGAAGTGAATGTATTACAGAAAAAATGGGGTCACGCCTGTTTGCAAAGAGTGCCTGCACATGGGAGTGGGTGGTCAGGAAAGGGAGTAACAAAGTTAAGGAGGTCCAAAGCAAGGGTCTAACAAGGAAAAGTTGTAATTTCAAAGCCTGATGCGGCCCTGAGCTCTGCGCAGGCAGCTCTAGGCAGTGTTCGTGTTTGTTCATTAAGGGGAGGCTCCGGAGGGGGTGTGCAGGGTTTTCACTGGAGTCCCTTTTTGCTGCATTGAAATCTTACTTAAAAAATCTACCACTTTGCAGTCCTGTCCGTCTCCTCATCATAATTAACTATAAACATCTGTTTAAGAAAGGAAAATCCTTGAATTTGACAGATTGTATGTTGACTTTCACAAATAAAAATTAACATGCTATATTCATTTCTTTGTTTAAGTCTAATTCTTCAGCTGAAACCCTACTAAGTGAATTAGAGCCACAGAAGAGCTGTGGGAGCTTTTGAGTGATTTCTGGATTTGTATTTGTAAAAATATTTATGATGTTCCATAGTCATCTCTAATGTATCAGCAGCAATTTCATCTCTCTTTCATCTATATTACTGTGTTTTATACTCTGACCTTTTACTCTTCCTTTGCCTTTCTGAACGTCATGAACTATTCTAAGCATGCTACAAAATATTTAACACCCCTCAGTTTTGTCTTTCACAACAGCATTAGCATACTAGCATCTACTTTCCAGTTCTGTTAAAGCAGATGAATATTTCAGCTCTGTTCACTGCCTAACCAAATGCTTTCACTTCTAGCTGCTTGTGACAAGACAATATTTTTCTCTTGCATAGTTCTACTTTTTTCTTTGGAAGAACAGAGCCAAGTAACATATTCAGCTTCTGTCCTAAAGCAGGCGTGGATCACACCATTTTTCAAAAACAATTCCAGCCTATCTGAAGTCATGGGTAATCCCTAAGGTTGATTTATTAAATGTGCAATATACCTCTTCCTCAAAACTTTTTAATATTAAATTTCCACTAATTTTTCATTGGTCGATATTCTCCCAGCTCAGTTTGTGCGGGAGAACTCACTCGCAACCTAATCATTAGAGTACTTGTGTTTTTTTTAATGGTGGTATTTATGACTGAATTTTTAAAGTGTGAAAGGGTCCCAATTCTTCCATTATACAGCTTATATTGTCACTTGTTGCATTTATATAGTCTATGTTAAAATTACCTAATATAATTATTTTTGACTATGGCCTAAAAGCCTGCAGATGTTCTCCCCTTCTGCCTGTAATATTTATAGCTGATCCTTTTGCTCTGTAAACAGCTAGCAATGTGGGTTAAATTAACCCGAACAAACATTTAATCATGAAAATCATCAGACCTCTTGGGCTTGCTGAGATGGTGTGTAGAGCTGAGGGTTTTTTTAAATTTTTCTCTTTTTCTTATCCTTGTTGCAATTTTGCATACAAATACACAGGTGCTCTCTTTAAAATGGTTCTTGAAATACCTTCTCTGTTTTTCAAATAAAGTTACTGGCTAAAATATTAATACCTTAATTTATGTTTGGTGCCAAAATACTGTATGTGGCATTCAGGTGTTGGGGGCCTGATTTCCAAAGCGATACCTTGCAGCTTCCTGTTATTTTGGTGAGATCTGCAGTGATCCAGCTTGTCTAAAAACACTCCTGTTATTTTACTTTTTTTAAAACTTAAGGTTTTACAAACAGAGATATAAAAGACTAACTCTAGGCACTCAGGTTTGACATATACCATATTCTTAATGTATGGTTTACTCACAAAGATCCTAGGGTAGCAACACTTATTGAATTAGCTCTGAATTTGAGACCAGTCCCATCAAAATCTGCAGGATTTTTGGGTGCTTAATGTTAAAGTCTGAAATTCTATACTAACTTGAGACCTAAACTGTGATCCTGATCTGTGTTATTTTCTAAATTGTGTCCCAGGATATCATTGCTTGATACTCATATCCATAATAATTGCTGCAAACAGGATCTTGGAAGGAAGGTCACAGAGGGTGAAGGCATCTAGCTGAACATGCCACCTTTGCAGGCAGGGGAGCTGTAAGGATTTTCCCATATCCAAGTCTCTTCCATAGCAGCTATCCTGCCTGTTTTCCTGGGGGTGTTTGTGTATTATTAAAAAAATAAGTAATAAACATGAAACAGTCCCCTGAAGTATTCTGTTGTGCTGGTTACCCTTTTCCTCGCACTCCATTTTGGACACAATAGTGCCTTTTGTTCTCACAGTTGTATTATTTTTGTTGTATGTAGTAAGACTTTATTTTCATAGTGACTGTGTATTAAGGCCCAGCTGTTTTGTATGTTTATTATCATCATGTTGGACTTTAAGGGCTGGGCTTGGAAGTCCTCTGCTTGCTCAACACCCTCCTCCCACCCAAGCCTTGCAGGCTCTGTAGCCTACAAACATACAATAACTTAAACTAATAAAAACAGCAATTTCTCACGTAGAGTATCACAATGTACAGTTTAATTTGCCCTTTGAGAATTAATTGATGAGTGAATAAACATATTCTTAATATTCAGAAAATGAGATTATGCTGTAAAATGGCAATGTGTTTGTGGGATCTGGGGAAAGATTATATTTGCAGTAGTCCTAACAATTTACCTCCATGTGCTAGCATTGTCTTTATGTGAATAAGAGCAGGAGAAGCAGTTGGGGAGCAATAAAGATTTTTAAAAGCTTACTCTAGAGGAATACAAACTCTCAACTACTTGTATGGTCCCCATTGCTGCCACATGTGAGTGTTTCAGGATCTTTAAGGACATTTACTCTTGCAGCATCTCGGTGAGGTGGGGAATTGCAGTCACAGGTATGAGCGGAGGAGCACGGAAGGGAGAAGGGAGTTTCCAGCGGTCATGGAGCGGGGAACTGAAAGGGAGTTGTCAAGGCTAAGGCCAATGTGTCAAGCACCGAATTATTATGCCCTTTGAAATTATATCTGCTTTCTGATTCACACAGGGGTGCAGACAGCTTCTGCTGCTCGAGTGTTGTTTTCATTCATTTCTCAATACCAATTGATAAAATAGGAAGAAAGCTTGTTTTGAGTCATTTGTGCGCTTTATTTTTTTCTCCTTGGCTCTTTTCTTTGCTTTCTGAGTGTATCAGTGATGAATCTGGAGCTAGAGTGAAATAATATCTTAAAACAAAAACATTTTAACCCTGAATCCAATCCTAAAATACAACACTGGTATTGTATATGTGTTCCTGCATAACTTCTGTGAAGGAAAAAAGAAAAAAAAAAAAAAAAAAAAAGCAACCTGTTCTAAGTTGGTCTGATTTTCCACACAAGTGTGTTAAATCATTTCTTTTAAAAATCAAATTAACATTTTACTAACAACATTTAATTATCATTAAAACATTTAAGTTAAAACTAATTATTTCTATTTAAAATGAATGCTTTGCTGGGTTAGCATTGGGTGAAGATCCACACAGTTGCTGGAATAAAATAATTTCCTGCTGCTAATGTGTTTTCTTCAGTAAATCCAGCCCCTTTAGTAAGTTGCCTCTCTGTGTATTTAGATTAAGATTTGCTTCACATCCTTATATTATGTGTCATATTGAAAGGAAATACTCTGCTGGCAATCTATAATTGTAAAGCTACTTTTGTAGACATATTATTGTAGATATATTTTGTAGATTTTTTTGTAGATCTATTTTTGTAGATTGTAAATCTATAGTTGTACGATTGCAGGGTTGTGATTTGTCCGTTTCTCTGGCACCAGATCTACATGGCATTAATGGCAATCTCGTATGGTCCTAAGGGGAGACACTATTAAACTCTCCGTGCTGAACTTAGTGTATTCTATTCACTCTTTTAACAAGAGAAGTCTTCCTTCAGCATTTTATCATGAGTCAGGCTGAGGGCGATGGGGCAAATCTGAATTCACTGGAAGCAGTGAAATTTGGCCACTGATTTTGGTGGGACTGTCTTCAGTTCCCAAAGGACTTCATGCCGTTATTTGAGGGCAGAATCTAGTCTCTGTGGAAACACTTCTGGTGGTTTTTCTGCCTTTGTTCCGGTTCTGGAGTTGCCTGCTCTTGGCAATTAGATGCTTTGAGGTGTGGAAGGTGCCGGTAAGTCAGGAGACAGGAATATCGGAGCTCAACCACTACTTTTGTTCCCTTGTGACAATCCACCATGGAGTTTAGCACTGAATTCCCAGCTTTCATTCCGAGAAGGCCACATTCGCTCATCTTCTACTTTTTACACTGCTTCCTGCCATACCCCTTTCTTATCCCCTTATTCTCCCATCCTTTTATGATCTCTTTTTTCCATGACTTTTTTTTTCTCCCAGAAACAGCTCAACATTCATTTTACTTTAGCTCCTTAATTAGTGATGCCGCACAAGCCTGTTTGTGTTCAGCAGTAAGCCGCTGTCGACTGAGTGACTGTAATCACAAACAGTCTAATAAGGTTTCACATGGGCCCTCACCCAGGCGTCCTTCAGGAGATGAGTCTTGGGATGACACTGCTGTGATCTCCCAACATTGGTGATCCAGTCTCTGAAAGTGGCGGGTGTAAATGAAGAGTCTGGTGATCTTGGTAGTGTTCCCTCCTGATACCCTATGGATTCCTGCTGGTTATGGTGTTTGCCGGTTCCCGCAAAGGATGCTGTATGTGCCTGCCAGGCTGTGCGTGCCATGGGCTGCTTTAGAGGGGATTGACATTGTACGTATGGGGCTTCAGAAGGGAAAGGTGGAAAGTGAGATTTTGGCATAACAAAAGCTAATGGGCAAACCTGCTTCCCTGCGACCTGCTGTGAAATGCCCAGCTAAAGAGGTAAAAATTAGGGAGATGCCACTCAGTGCAGCATGCTTCCCACCTAAAGTACCCTAATAGTTCATGCAATTGAGTTCCCTCCATGAAGCCTTCGTCTTCGGAGAGCGCAGGCTGTGGGCAGCTGGCGTAAAAGGGCAATGGGGAGTGGGAGATGGGGCTGCTTTACTGCCTCTTCTCTGGAAACATGAGACTTGCAGAGATTTCATTTCCATGTTTGGCGGTGATTGTCCATGATTTGTGCTGTGTGTGTGTGTGTTTACTCAGAGCCTGGAAGACCCAGCCCTGCCTGTTATGCGCAGCCTCCATCCCCAGCTCTCCGAGGGGATCGCGTGTCAGTTCTGGCACAGTGCAGAGGCAGCGGATCTTGGCAGCTACGGCTGCCCCTTCCAAGCATTTTTATATAGGAAGAGCAGAGCACGGGCCAATTTCAGAGCTCTAGCACTGCTTTTAGCTGTGAGTTTCCACGGTGCTTTTTATCCATTTCTCAGTTCTGAGCTTGGGGGAAAAAAAAAAACTGTAACAAATTAGCTGCGCTTTCTTAGGCAAGTATAGGTGTAGGAGGCATACAGGTCAACTTGAGAAGACTTGAAGCTGAGTATTAGTTTTTTAACACATTGCTTAGCATTTGATACCGCCTACACATTTCTTCTTCAAAACATGGAGAGGAAAATTTTGTGGGACCAAATATCTATCTCCCTTTCAGCAGACAGACACTTCTAGTCAATGTTGTCTATTCCTCATCTTAAGGCTTTCCATTCGCACCCCCATGTGTCTTGCAGAATGACTGATTTAAAGAAAAAGGGAAACCTGCAACATCTTTTCTTTACAGTTTGGAGAGTTTTCAGTTGAGAGTTTCTCAAAAGCTTTGCTTTCTAAACACTTTTGCCAATGATTAGGCTGGGATGTTTCTACAGTAATCATTGCAAAGTTTTATAGATTAGGTCTCGCATTCAAAAACAAAAAACAATATCAAAAGCAGAGAATTGAACTGTCCAGGTTTTATAAATCCTGATCAACAAATATATATGTAACTGATACTGTGTATAGCAAATAGGAGATCCACACCAATGTCAATTAAATGTTGATAGCCAGGACACTAGGCTGATTTCCGCCTAGGTATTCTTGTCTGTGGAGCTGAAGACGGAGTGCCCTCTAAGTATTTAATGTGGGTTATTTCGTTGCATTAATCCTTTCTCAAACATAATTTAACAGGTGATGAAAAACAAATTCTAAATAAAACAGTTGTCCTGTGTAAAGAATAATGCTCAATAGTGTATGTTCATATATGCAGTGAGAAAGTGATTCATATATTTCCTATGTTTGAATAGCTTAATATATCAGTTGTTGTGGTTCATCATTAAAATCATGGAAATCACAGTATGCTTTTAAGATGTTATATAGTTTAAATTTGAAAAGCAAGATATGCTTTGAAAGAATGAGGCCAGCTCATAAAATCAAAAGGATAACATAATAAATAAAATTCCAGAAACCTGAGCATGTCTACTACAGCTTTGCCCTCCTTCTGACTGTGGTGTTGATGTTGGCAGGCAGTAGGCTGTGATCGACAACTTGGGAGCAATGCCAAGGAAGACAACTGTGGAATCTGTGCAGGAGATGGTTCAACATGCAGGCTTGTGAGGGGACAAGCTAAGGCACATTTCTCACCAGAAAAAAGTAGGTTGCAAATTGATCCTCTGTTCATTTATCCTTGACTATGTTTTCTGCTTGTATATTAACACACATATTGCAGAGTCTGACCTTTTCACTATATACTTGTTTGCAGTTTTCCAAAGCTACTTATTCTAAAATCTGTGCTAGATTAGTCTATTGAAATTCCATGAGGGATACCACACATTAGGGTATAGCTAGGAAAGAATTTGAGATATGCATTTTTTGTGGAGCAACTCAATTCATTCTATCAGGAATAACCATCAAGATATACATCTTATTTTAGAGGGTATCCTCATGTTGCAATATATGTGATGCTGCAGCAAAGTTTTTAAATCATGGAAACATCTTATAGATGGTTTTATGGAAATTGTGGCCCGTGATTGAAAGTGCCTGGTTTTCAACTTAACTTTGCTTCTTTTTTTAAAGTGTCTAAGACAGTTGAACTTCAGAGGCGAGTTAACTACTTGTATGGTGCAAAAAACACAAGGCTTAAAGGGAACAATATTCTCTTCTCATTTTTGTGTGTTTGGCTCAGATGCTGCCATTTTTCCTCAAAGTAAGTAGCATCTTACTGTGAGTAGCTGTGTAGGTCTCGATAGTATTGAAAATATAAGAGGAAGGGTATCAGAACTGGGCCTTTTACTGGATCCTTAAGGGCTTTGATCCAGGGCAGATTTGTCATGTAGAGGCATGCCTCTGACTTGTTTGCTTTGAAGCCCCAGTTTCTCCAGCCGAACCAGTTCTTTGAGCAGATAGTATATGAGAAGAGAATGGGCCCAAGCCTGTGGTTTTGTGTGCTCTCCACCCTTGCAGGTGATGCTCCTGTCATCACATAATATTCGTCCTATTTGCTTATCGCGTGGGAATAGCAGTTCCCTCAAATTTGTTCTCTATTTCTGGACTCACAATATGCATAAATATTTGTCACATGGGCATGATGCCTTTGGGGTCCCTTACCTTCCTGTACAGCCAACGATGCAAGGGTGACGACTGGTGCTTTTGGAGTAAAGTCAATGCTCAAAGTTCAGTTCAAATGGAAACAGGTATTTTTTAGATGGATGAAGCACCAGTCTTGGACAGCTGCATCTATTTTAGCAGTGTTTCTATAGTTCAGCATGCCAAGGTTTCACTAGTGGCCTGATTTTGAAAGAGCTGTTGTATGTTGAATCATACTTAATTCTTCCTGCAATTCATATGAATACTTCCGTGTGTTTATTATGCTACTGCTTGCAGGATGCTTAAGTGTAAATGTAATTTGAAGTGCAGTGTATGTTATCTTAGTGCATGTTACCTTACAATGTGATGACTTATATTGGTCTGTAGGATTTAACGTTAGGCTATCTTACACTGTTTGTGTGCGTAATTCCCATGATTTAATATGTGTATATAACAAAGGTAATCCTATTAAAGATATGAACATTTTTGTGGCAACATCTCTTAAAGTCGCAGAATAATTTTACACAAGTCAAAATCAGCCTCTTTTTTAATGTATTGGATGGCTATCAGTGTCAGCTTTTGCCTTGACTTTGTTAGAGGTCTTTTTCTTAGCTTGGAGGATGTAGTCCAGTAATTTATAAGGTTCTGTGTTTGTTCATCCTAACATTGAGCAAATGTCTTAAATATTTGCGCTGAGCTAAAGAAGAGTTTTCAAGGAGGCTGTTCTTTATTCACTTCATCAGAACAAATACTAAAGAGTTTCTGGTCAGCACAAAGCAAGTGCTTGTGAAGCAGAAATGACTGAATAATATTTTTGTAGCATTGCAGTCATATTTCTGTGTCTCATATATTTTATATATGTGTATATACACACACATGCATATGTATGTATTCCCATTTCTGATGTGGAGATGAGCCGGAACAGAAGGAAATTGTACTGTCTATTCCAGTTTTACGTCAATAGAGAGTCTCCTGTAGAAGGACAATTCCTGGGGAAACCCTACTTAGCTCTAAGGCAACCCAAACTAAACTTGTTGATTTGGCAAATTTGGCTGGCTAGTTCTTGATAAATGAAATCAAAAGTCTCAGAATTTATTACTTTTTAGAATATAAGTAGAGTAAATATAATGCAGTAAAAGGTCTGGTTTTGAGAGTCATTTTGTGACAGTTTCAGGTATTGCCGGGAAGGATTAATTTAATTTCACTTGTGATGTTGTGGCACAGTTAAGAGCTGCTACATCTCACTTCACCTGGTGGAAGGTTTCCCATTGCCTGGAGTGGGTTATGAAAAAGACCCATGGTTCATAGTTTTCTCTGTTGTAACTCAATGGCTTTTGAGGTATTTTGAAACTAAAGATGAACAAAGATTATTTTGGGGAAAGATGTCAGTTATGTCAAATTTGATTTTTACCTTTCATTGCAGTAGGATAGATTATATGAATAAATTTATCATCTATGTAAGCAAGACAGTATGTTCACACTACTAAAATCAAAACCTTTGTCTTGGCGATTTTCTTGGTAGTATGATGATGGCAAACAAAATCTTTTTTGAGTTAAGTTGTTCGACATACGATGTGGAAGTGCTTTCATGTCATCACACTTTTTGTGAATGAAATGTGAAAATAAAGCCATGCTTTTTTTGTATCAGTAAAGGGAAATGCAATAAGTGCCTCCCTTAAGAAAATTTTGCCAAGTGGTTGTATGTCCATTTGGACTCTTTCGGAGCGAGCATTGAGAAGCACAGTATCAACAAATGACGGATCTGTATTCAAGGGGGAGCATGTAAGGTGGTGAGCATGATGGAGAAGTTATTGTGCAATGAGGCAAATTGAAGACTGGGAAAGAGAGCAACAGCCAAAGATTTTATTATGATAAAAGGAAACATAAGGGAAAATAGAAGCACCAAGTTTTCTTGGTTCTTATTTTTTAATAAAAAGTTTAGGCACTGATAGCAAATGATTTCTCATAAAGGACTTGCTCTGGTTTATTAACTCTTATATGATTTTAGAAAAAAATGAATGTTTCTCTTAGATCTTAATATTAAACAGCACTGAAAGAAGTCTTACTGTTTTGCAAATATGAAACAAACTGTCATTTCAAAAGTTCTTTATTTTTTCCACTAACACTTAATTGCCTTTGAAAGACAAAGTAAGTAAGACTTTGGCCAGCAAGCCAGATTCTAGCATTCTGGTAAAATGATTAAAGGTTTGACTAATGATATTCAAACAGAAAGTGTAATAGGTTGTAAAATGTACCGTCCCATCGGGAAATGAGATATCATGGGCCTGATGTTTCTAGTACTATGTGCATGGAACTCCCATTAACTTCACTGCACTTTGTGCACATGGAAAAATTGCAGGATTGGGCCCTGATGTCTGCTTTCTGCACTGTTATTGGCAAGAAAAGGTAGGAAAGTGTTCTGGTTCTGATACCAGGAATGAAGGTTGCAGGTTCTGACATTAACAGAGAATGAAGTTGAAGGCATAGACTTGACATAGGCTGGTCTTACTTGATTCTCAAAAGCTGTTTGATATTTGCAAGCTTTAACTTTCCTAGATTTTTACGAAAAGCTTCACATAAAACTTTTCAATCAGTTGATAGCTTTGTAACTATTCTCATTTCTTCATTTCATGTATTTGTTTTCTATGGCTCTGTGTAATTTATCGTGGGCCACTTACTGTCACATGTTTGTATGTTGTCATCCCCAAATATACTTCATTGAAAAACCTAATTTCTGTTTGCACATTTATCTAAATAGAGGTCTTCTGCCAGGGTGGTTATTCAGTGCCTTGGTATTCTGAGGTTCTCTGTACAGTGCCATCAGCTGGCTCAGTTTTGTGACAGCTTGGTACCTCATGTCTTTTACCCTCTTTGAAATCATTGTACATGGAGCTAGTAACCCTCATTCTCAAGACTGCCTGATATTTCAGCTTATATGAATGAGTTTTTGCAAAATTGAACACTTGGGTCAGAAACTTTCCATGCCAGGTGCTGAGTGTTTTGGAGAACTTTCAGCCAAAACAATTCAGCATATTCCAAGGACGTGGACAGAGAAAAACATGTTGTTTCCCACTGTCAAAACATTCCTGAAACCTTTTCTTTAATATGTCTTAACACCCCCTATTGTTGGACTTGATCACAGATCAGGGATTTGAAATTTGGCAGGCAATGGTCTTCTGGTCATGGACGGGTCTTTTGCAATATCTGTGAACATCAACACATATTTTACTGCAACCCCTTGCAAAAAAACCTTTCCTTCATGCTCTGTAGAGGCTTCATGGATGCTAACAGCTAATATTTCTGAAAAGTTTGTCTTTTTTTGAGTGTATTCTAGCTTGTCACATGTCAGTGTCCTACCCATACAAGACTGTATGTGTGCAATCTCCTTAGAATAAATTAAAATGTTCCTATTCCAGAGTTAAGCTGTTAAAAAGTGTCCTTGCAATTGTTCTTGCTTTCTGCTTTGCTGCAGTGTGGGATAGGCACCGCCGAATGCGCTTTCAGTGATGCCTCCAGCCTCATATTCAAGTGTTATGGAAGAGAGTTTGCAGGGAGCGTCTTACCCTCTCAAGCTTCAGACTTATGATGGGAGTAACGAGATCAAATGACGGCATGAGGAGAGGGAAAGACAAAATGAGACTAGCTGAACAGAAAAATTTGATGTTGTGACCCTAGGGTGAAAGTATGGCAGATAAGACAGATGTGACAAAGTGAGAGAAGGAGCTAGGGCTGATACATTGGGTCAAGAAACTACCAAAAGAAGATGGGAAGACAGATTAAACGAGGAATCTGGAGTGGGAGATGGAATCAGGAACATGGTGAGAGGAAGGGGAGAAATCAGTCGAATGTGGAGCCAGGAGAGGGAATTGGGACTGATTTGGCAGGAAGACTGTGTGTGGGGAGGGATAGAATTGCCAATATATTAGCACTTCAGTTTGGATAAGGAGTGTTTTTTGAAGCAAATCTCCAGATGGTCCCCATGTACTGCTCATCAGTTCACATCATAGAATGGTTTTGGAGATCATGAACTGGATTTTTTATTGGATGAAGCTGGGCTGGAAGCTGTGCCCCAGAAAAGCACCTAGTGGTCTCCAGCAGCTAATGCAGATGCAGTTCTTGGAACCAGACTAGAGTTAGTGTGAAGTAAACCACCTGAAATGTGTGTAGCATGGAGGCTGAATCTTCAGCACCAACTATTTTGGTTTACAAATCTGTTGCTGTTAAGTTGCACTGCTGGTGATGTAGGCGTAGCTGGATTTTTAAGGGAAACTGGAACTTGGCTGCCAAGCCAGAGGGAGAACTAGAACTATATTGCCAAGGACCCAGGTATGGAGGTGAAAATAAATAAATAAATAAATAAATGATCCTAAGGATAGGGCATAAAAGCATCTGACCATTCTGCTCTCAGCAAATAAATATGATGCCTATTAGTAGTGGGTCTGCCACATGTACTAGCATGAAAGAGTGCTCGTCTGCCCAGGTGATGAAAATCTCTGTTGCTCTGCTAACTCACATGGCAGAGGTCTGGCATGGAGCTGCAATTTCCACTCCGGATAACCTGTGCAGATAGCCTTGTAATGCTATATGAGGGAATTCCTCAGGATTTTCATTCATTTTTGAAGAATCTAGGAAATAAAATGCGCAAAGTTACGTCAAAGGGTGCTTTTAAAGTTACTAAAGCAAGCAACAGATAAAAAGGACAGCTAGAGTAAGAGTGGCCTATGCAGTTTTCGTTTAACCCCTGTGTATTAACAGATGTTAATGATGCTATTTGCAGGTCCTGCATCAGGCAATGCACAGGCTTAATAGTATGCATTTAGTTTTGGACTTGCATTTGTTTTCAGTGTATGGCTCCATGATTTATTTATTTGTTTATTTATTTATTTATTTTATTTACTTGAGATCCATTTCCTTGATGGGCTGCTAATTGTATGTCTTTGCACATAAAAAATGCAGAAGAGTTTTGCTGTTTTAGATGACAGCTCAAGTCATTCGATTATGGATTTTAAGTGGTAATGGATTCAACATCTCTGCACAAAAATTCCTTTAAAATAAAAAATTCATGATAGAATCAAGATAAGTGTAGCTCACAAACACCAACTTAGAAGTAAGTGTTCTGCATTTTAAATGTATTTATGTTTTACAGTTTAGTAGCTTTGTGTATCATTTGCCTGCTGTGCTCTATTACTGTAAATAATTTCAGTAGCTATTCCAGGGTCAAGGTCACCATCCAAATATATCATGGGATTCATGTGGAGCTTCATCTTAAACCAGTCATGACTTCTGGTCAAAGCTATCCTCTGAAACACGTCTAAAAGCTGCAAACACTTCAGCTTTCTTCAGTGGGCTGGGCAGTTATGAAGTCATGCAGTTTGTAGCAAAAATATTTCAAGTTACTAAGATTGAAAAGCATGCCTGCAAAGCCTGAAAATACTGAGATTTGTGTAATTCCCCATTAGAATGATGTCTGGAGTAGACTCTCTTTTCCACTGCATATTTTGGGTAGCTAATAAAGGAGGGGATGTTTCTATGTTCTCATGTGTACTTGGAGTCTCTGGTGAGGAGATTTTGGAACGTGATTGTTCTGTAGATACTTGGTGCTTTCTGTCCTCTCCAAACAATAATGTTCTCTAAGTCTGAGTAGCCAAGCTGTACTTTGCTTACTGCTCATCTAAATTTTCCCCAGTGCATACAGATTTTAGAAGAGGTGTCCAGAAGAAGTAATGAGTATATAATTAAAATGAGTTGAGGCCACACTGCCTGTCTCAAGAGCAGGTTACTACATGCTAGAAATATTTCCTCAACAGTGCAAGGAGTGGCAGCTCAGCCGAGGAGGCAGCCTGGAGACACAGGAGCAGCAACGAGGTGCAGAGGGGGACGGGGAGCTGGAGAGGACGAGGCTGGCAAGGGAAGGACTTGAGACAGAGGAAGGATGCACCCCGTACAGATTTGCCTAGGGTTGAGATGTGTAACTACTGCTGTTCTCAGTACCACTTAATTATTCAAGTGTCTTTTAAAGAGCGTATGTTAGGCTTTGCACACATTATTGTCATTAGACAGGTCAGCATACGAGCCAGCACCAGTATCTTCTGAAATGTGTGTAATGGCAGAGTAGGTGAGGGAGCCGCTGCAAGAAGACTGAACCTTTTGAGCTTTTCAGTCCTCTTTTGCTGACAGTTGTTGCTGGACTATGGTTCTTTGCATCGTGAGAGTGCACAGAGCCTTGAACCAGGCCTGGAGGACCGGTCAGATAAGTGCTGAGCAAATATGTGGAAAGAAACAGTTTTTATAGGCCTGAAATAAATCCTCTGCCCTGCTCTAAGAGAAGGGAGGAAAAAATCCCAACTGGCCTGTATGCGAAACAGTAAATGGGTCCGCCATGGCCACATGGAAAAATAAATAAAACCTGCTGAATTGGATTCAGCTCAGGAATGTGGCTCCTTTATTCTGATCCTGGGGATTAGCTCCCAGTCTTACCATAGTAGGGAGTCTGATCTTGCTCTCATTGAAATCCAAAATCTAAGTCCACATTAACACCATAGAAACAGGATCAAACCTTGCCATCTAAAGTAAAAGCAATCCAGGAGCTTAATCAGCAAGTGCTGTGTATAGCGTGGGGGGGGCGGGGGGGGGGTGCATGTGCACATGCGCTGGGAGAGTCCCAGGTATGAACAGGAGGCCCACTACAGCCAGGAGCAGGAGAAAGATGAGCCACGTCCCTCAGAAATCCATAAAGTGAGCAGCGTTACAACAGAGAGACTTACCTCACTCATATGTTTCTCAGTTTTTAATGTGAGCTTTATGACTCTAAAGTCAGATTTTACAGTCTAGCGTTCCTGCAAGTTCCAGATTATTTTTGGCTTATTTGTTTTCAGCTTTAGATGAAGGCTAGCAATTAACTTTCAAAGACATGTAAATAGTATAAGAAAAAGAAAAAAGACAATTGGAAATTCTACGTATGGATTTCAGCGTAGAAACTTCCCCTATGTCTTCGTAAGACTTCAACGCTTATAATAGCATTGATCCTATTGATTTGATGGGAAAAATACAGCCTGACAGAGGGTTGCTTTCCTTTAAGAATGTGAATTATATGGTTTCCACTGAGAAGCAGAGACCTTTTGAATATTTAGGTTTGGAGGTACACCTGGCTAATTCTAACTCACTTTTTGTATTAAGTTAAAGCTGTCATAAGGAGAATGTGAAGGAATCCCTTAGGTCAGCTCTATCCCATCCTCTTCCAATTCCCCATCTCCATTCAGAATTCCAAGAATCTCACTTTTATTTTTTCCCTGTAATTTACTTCATCTTTTGGAAAGACTGTGCTAGGATAGTCATCTCTGCCAGGTTACAAGTATCTCCTGCTGTCAGCCTTCTTGACTGTTCTGTGGGCCTGCAAAGGTGGAACATTGTTGTGCTGGTGAGCTTCATCTCCTCTAATACAAATAAAATGCTTGCTGGTAGTATTTTCTCCACCACAGAGAAACAGCAAATTTAGCACCCCCGTGAGACTTTTGGACCACGTTGGAGAGTGCTTCGGTGAGGGTGGAACGTCTGTAGCACTGCTAAAGGAATGCGAAGCATCCGGGAAAGGGAGCCGGCCTGCCGAGGCGAGCTGGGCTTGGTGAGGAGGAGGAGGAAGCGTGGCAGAGTGACCCTGGTTGTTCTCAAAAGCAGCAGCCTTGCACGTGCCTCTGTGCATCTGCGATTCTGGGCCTCGTCCGCTAAGTGCCGAGTGCCCTTGGATCCACTTCAAGACAGCGGTTGCGTGGATTCAGGACTGTTCACAAGCAGGCTCCTGTTCGAGGCTGCGTGCCGTAGGGGCTGGTTGGTTGTCGAGAAGGGATACGATCCCTGACCAAGTAGGAACACGTGGGCCCCGCAAACCTGCTTTCGCTCCAGTGCTGTAGGGCACATGTGAATTCAGTAGTTATTTCCTTACTTTAAAGATATACACATCCATTACCTTCTGGCTATCTTTAGCAATTCGCCTGATGAAAAACCAAGATGCAAGAAGATATTAAGTGGTTCAGTAGTTAATGCTTTTTCCAGGGCTCCTTAACTATATGATTGTTCTTACTGTAGTATTTTGCACTCTGGTGGAATACCCAAGTATGAAATTAATAAAGATCATATTTTATTACATCCAAAATAAATTGTTATATTTAAATGACCTTCCTAGAAATTGGCGATATAAAAACTGTAACATAAGAAGGTGTTTATTTCAGAAAAAATAATTGCAGTATTTGCTTGAACTATCCTGAACACTTGGCAGAATTTCATACTTATGCTAAGGAGATGTAAACCAGAAGCTGATAATTTAGCATCTACTATAAAAGGGTCTGGCTTGCAGTAGAAAGAAACATTCTTCAACTATTTTTTATTTAAAAACTAAACTGAAATATTCTTCCTCAAAGTATTATATGAGTAATTCTGGAGCAATGTATCACTGACCTTGAGCTAACATTATTTTCTGAACTTGCAAGAGTGAAATCCCTCTGCACTAGCCCTTAGCATAGACAGGCATCTGAAAGAATGAAAATAATTGACTGCCACATTTCATTGTTTCCATAGGTTTTTGGCAAAATTGCTGTTATTTGCTGGGAGAAACTGACAATGTGCTTTTCCTAAAATGCTTGTGGTTTTGTGATTAATTTACAGGATGTTTTTCCTTTACATTATCAGGGCAAAAAGCAAAATGTCCATGGTCTCGCAGTGGAAAGGCCGTTGGTTAGATAGTATTTGGTCAGCTTAGAAGCCTTACTGACTTTTCATAGATTTCCTCAGCCTCAGTTACATTGCTGGAAGTTTCTGAGGGCTCACTGTAAAGACAGAGATTTCCTGGAGAAGCAAGAGGAGCTTTTCCCTGTTAGTGCTGTTCACAGCATGTAATTTGGTAGTATCTTGAAGGCTGTGCGAGTCCCTGGCTTCCTTGCTCTGCAGACCTCTCCTTGTCCCTCACCCCCAGGCAGATGAAGTCTGTGTTCTTCCTTATCCTTACATTGGCTTAGACAAATCCAGCTTTGGACCCGGTTCCCGCTCTTGCTGTGTTTCCTCGCAGGTCTCTGATACGGCATGCTGTGTTAGTCCCCCCGGGGCAGGGCGCAGGGCTCGGCAGGGCGTACCAGCGGAAGGCCCCGGGTGCCGGGGCCGGCTTGCAGCTGGGCCGTGGTGGACGCGGGAGGCCGCGTGGGGACTCCTCTCATCCGTGTGTGGATAACCCCTCCGGGCACGGTGCCTGTCCCTTCCTGAGAGTACTGCGCACGGCAGCCTGAAGCACCCCAGTCTATTGATTTGGCTGTTAACTCAGTTTGTTTGGGCAAAGCATCAATTTACTACCTTTGACGTGGAAAATAATAACTCTTGTCCTTTGTAAAATGCCCTGAAGTAAGTGTGTTTTACGTTTATATTTCAAGAGGCCATTCAGGCAGCCAAAAGCCATTTTGTATTGACATGTCCGATTCAGGGCTGGTTTGGTTTATGGTAAGTTTTAATTTGGGGCTCTTACTGGAAGGAATGATCTTATACGGTAAATTAGATGCAGACACTGTTATAATATATATATTATAGCAAATATATATTTGCTCTTAACTGGTCTGTAATTGGTTAAGGGTTAGTGTTAAGAAGATGATTTCTTTCCTGTAAGTCCTGCCACTTATTAAGGCTGTGACCTGCGGCAGGAAATGAGGTGTGGGCAAAATGCAGCAGCACAGCTGCAGGGTTTTGTAAGGGGAAGTACTGCTTAGCAGATTCCTTAAATCAGCTCAGTGATTAGGAAATAAAACTGGGACAACAGAGTGTAAATATATCCCTAATACACTACTGAAATGCCAGTGTTGTTTTTTTCTTAAAGCAGATAATTTTCCAATAATGAGAAAGATTTGCAAGTCTACGTGTAGGTCTTAATAGCTGCATAGTATAGCAAACAGACTCAGTATACTGTACTTAATAAAATAACATGATTATTTTTAATAGAAAAATTGTGGAACCTATTAAATATTTTTGAGACACATTTGACAGTTTTCAGTCTAGTTATGTGATGTGCAAATTCCCTGGTGCAATATAACTTCTAAAACAGTTGTTTAATTTTCCTAGGGGAAGAGACAGTGATTGCTGTACCGCATGGGAGTCGCAGTGTGAGAATTACGCTGAAAGGACCAGCGCACCTTGGTATGAGTGAGCTGTTTCATCTATTTATTAATAGGCAGAAGATAAAAACAGAACCTTGTATTTGACCCATCCTAACTTTGGGAATGTGAGTAAGATCATTACTTCCATTCCTCTTCCCATCTTTAATATCCAGCCTGGAGATATTCCTACAGGAGGACATTGGAAGACTACTTAGTAAAAAGAAATTGTACTGGTGGTTTCTTATACAAGAATTACTTGGTTTAGATCTTACTTACAGTTAAGAAATACAAAATAAGGTACACTCCTACATGCAAACAATTCCATTGAAATTGCTTTCAAAGTGTTATGTGTGGGTCTTGGATCAAAAGCACTTTGTGTAACGCAGTGCTAGATTTCTGTGGAAGACCAAAATGACAAGCTGCTGGGGGCGGCTCCATGCCTTTGGGAAGCCAGCCGTGCGAGTTAGTTCCCTCTGCATCTTGGAACTGTTCTGTGATGTTGAAAGCTTGAGTGATTGTGGACACCTGTGGGCATGATCCTGCCAGGTGTTGGCCATGTTAGCCCTGATTCAGCCAAGCACTTAAGTGCGTACTTACCACTGGGTATGTAAATAGTCTAATTGAAATCAAGCCCTAGACCTGGCAGCTAATAAAGCAACACAGTCAGGGAGAATTGTTTGAGCAACGGTAAAAATGGTCCAAGTAAAATAAGGTAAGGTAAACAAGATAAGTAAAATAATCTGCACAAGTCCTGTTCCCATTTAATACATTACATTGCAATAAATTAATGTTATTTACCTATGATGTGTGAAAGATAGCTTGCTATTCTGTCAGTCATTTGTTTCCTAATATTTTCTGTGAGGCTGATGGTAGTATATAATGTTATTTCTTTACCATAGGCCTATTTTAGATATAGAACTTATCAGTTCAATGACAAGTGAGACTGCTGTGACAAACACCGAAATAAACCATTCATGTAACATTATTTTATTTTAAAAATATTTTATTAAGGAAACTGAAGGCCTCAGTCTGAATTATAGAAATAAAAAGGGACTCTTACTGCTGTGAGGTGGGTAAACAGCAAGGATGATACATATTTTACTTCAAGATTGCTCATGATATTTGTATTTACCTTGAAGATGTTATCATTTAATTTCAAAGAAAAAATTGAATAAGAATTGCATTTTAGAGCAGCTTTGGAGTGACTGGTAGCTCCTAGATATAACACCAATATCACCAATTTGCAAAGCAGAACTTATCTTGACATAAATGATATTCATGTAAAACTGTTGCAAGCGATATATATAGAGAAGTGATCCTGGCTAGTTCAGGTCGGGACTCTTGTTTTCCACCCCTGTTTTGGTCTTTTTTAATTAGTTCTGCAGAAGGAAGTTGTTATTTTAGCTTCATATGAAAAAAAGTACTAGATTTGGTGGCTCCTGGGGGATTTCTGGAAAGCTCCTGAGGAATGCAGCAGCTCTTTACGGAGTACAGAGTGCTCCTGGCTTCCTACCCAGGGTGGCTCCGTGAAGAAGCTGTGGCTTGGCATTACCTTTGCTAGCTAGGTCTTCAGCTGCAAGAGAGTCGTGAAATGTTCCTTTAACCCCAGCACATCTGCCTCTAAAGCTGTGAGGATTTAGATGTTTGTCACTTAAAATGTTTAAAGTGACAAAGGTTAAAAACAACTGAGAGCTGTTGGGGGAAAAAAACAAAAGACCCCTCTCCCACTCCCCGAAAGAAATTTGCATTGCTTCATAGTCAGATCTGCAAGAACCTATATTCTCGGGGATGCGCTTTGGGGCAGTTTGCTTGTCCTCCTTTCTGCCTCTTTATATATTCTTGGCTGTTGTATTTGTCACTTATGCACAGTGCCAAGTGGTCTTTGATCTGCAGCTTCATTGATTTCAGCGGGAGTGCACCCGTGTAACTAAAGGCAGAATTTCAAAAGTAATTACAGGCTCCATTTGTCAGAGTCATTCTGCCTGATTTGCGAGGAAGTGAATCTAACAGGTAGGGTAGGGACTGCTTATTGGAGAATTTTATGCTGCCTCCTGTTGCCAAAACATGAATGCTCTTCATGTGCTGCTACTTCAGCAGCAGTAGCAAATGCCCAAAGAGCACTGCAGAGCATCTGGCTCTTTTCCGTTCGTCCTGTTTTTTTTTTTTTTTTTTTTTTTTTAATGCTTCATCCTGGGCTTTATGATATGTTCTTGTTCCAGGGGAACACAGCTGCTGGATTAATCAAAAATGGAAATCTGGTTGGAGATGTAGCACATAACAGAACTGCAACAAATAAATGCTCTGAACATTGTTTTACAGTCAGCAGCTTAATGTTTTAGGAAAGACTGCATTTCTTTGTAGCTGGTAGGAATAAGGGCTTTTTCGTGTGTGTATAGAGACTTTAAGACAGGCAACAGATACATCAAAGGCCATAGGCGTTCCACTGAGCTGTTGTTTTTACACATGGGTCCCTTGTTCACCGTTGTGTGCTTGAGTTTTGTGAATGATTCAGTGGAAAATAACAAAACAATTGGTACCAAATTGGTTATGAATAGAATGTTTCACTGTTTTGGTTTTGCTTTTGATTTGGACTAAATTACAGCTTTTCTAGCAGTTGTTTTAAGAGCATTAGAATCAAAAGAGAGACTGAAAGTTCCCTGAAAATAATCCTCCAGCAGAAGAAACAGGAAAACCAGAAGCTAATATTTTTACAAGTGGCTAATGCTAGATAACTGAGTTCATGAACTTAGGGAGGTTAAACTTCACTAAAAAGAAATGAAAATCTTTTCCCCTTTTTGTCAGTTCTTCTCCCCTTGCAGTGATTTGCATTACTTGACAGTAAGTGGCTACACATCTAAACACTGCTTTGTTTTTTGGTGATTACTAAGAAGAGAACAGTGTTGCTTCCTTCTCAAAAAGAACATATGTTTTATTTTGGGCCCCCATCCTGTGCTATCTACAAATAAACCACACAGAAGAGAGAACTTTTGAATACCAGTATGATTTGTCCCTTCTTGCACTGGGAGCAGGAACCAAATCCCTGGGAACTCCAGCTATACATCCCTATGTAGATGATGAGATATCTGCAGAGGGGCCTGCCACTGAGAGGATGGGAAGCTCTTGCAAAGGGTCTTCCATCTACAGCTGGGCAAGGAATTTCTGTGGAGAAAGCAAATTTTCCATTATAACAGAGGAAAAAGAACATAGCAGGGAAAATAACACAGAGTAATAGTTTTAGGTCTTTGGCACCAGTGATTACCCAGCTAGGCACAAAACCAGGTGCGTACCCATTCCCAGCCTTGGAGAATTCCCTGTCCCTAAGACTCTGCACAACTGGAGTTGTAAAGACCTCTCTTTTCCTTACCTTAGGATCAGGAAACTTACTCCTGAAGTCAAACTTCCCATTTTTATCCCAGGATTGCAGGGCCCTGCAGGAGGAATACTTTTTTGGTGAATTCTTTTCTAAATCTTTCCGATCGGCCAGTTGGTGAAACCTTGGCTCCCAGTTACTGCACTGAAATCAGTGAAGTGCTGCTTTGGGGATCTGCTCCCTGCTAAGAATAAGCAGTTCACAGTCCAGCTCTTGTTGTTGTCTGACTCTCTATGTACACTGAACTCTTCATGTTATAGTATTAACTATAAGAAAATTCTAAATATATATTTTTGCAAATAGACATTTACTGGAACTTGTTGGAAGGTTACTTGTAGATACTTCCAGATGGTTAGATATTAGTCTGAAAAATAACAAATTACCTGCACATTAATAAAGTTATATTACAGCATTACATATGTTGGATGCTTGGCTTCACTCTGTTTTGGAAGCCTGTGATGACAAGCCCTGGATAAGACTGATTAGGAATATATTGCCTTTGAGGTTAACTTGTTGCGCTTCATCTCTCTGTGTGACACACTTCTGGGAAAAAATGAGTAGTTGTTCTAGGCTTTGCTGACTCCTCCTCCAGAGATACAGGCTGTGTCTGCCTAGCTAGACCTTGCAAATAAGTAAATTCTTTGGATTCAGATCTAGTTTAGCTCTAACATAAAAATAGGTCATCTCTCAGTGAGTTATCATATTGTTGGTTCCTGGACAATATTCTTTGTTTCTGCTTAGAAAAATATATTTTTTTATAAAGAAAAGTAGCAGACTGTAAAATGAGGCAGCACAGGTCACTAAATTAACATCTAACATCTGTTTGCAACAGCCATTCTTCTCCACTTGCAGTGATTTGCATTATTTGCCACTAAGTCCTGTATTTCTGAGTATCCCATTGACTTCATGTGGACTTGGAGGTACTTGAGATATTTCCTGATTTGATTCTTATTCAAGCAATAAAATGACAGAATAGCAGGCGCCATTTACCAATACTTATGTTAACCAGTGTGAGTTTGAGGTCAAGGCTTCTAGCAACTTAATCCGAGGATCATGAGTTTAGGATATTTAAAAGATTGTTTTGTAGTACAATTGAAGAAAAAAACATCCAATGAAAATGACAAACAAAAATATGTAGTAATCATCTATGTATTTGTTGCTTTTTCTGTGATTTGTTTAGATATATATGTTCCTAATGGTATCTGTTTGGTCCTAATGGAAATGCTTTGGTAATCGGAGCACTTTGATTCCCAGATGTTTTTTTTAATTATGTATGTTTCTTTGACAAAGTGCATGTGACTTACAGTTAGATTCCTACCCAATGACCAAGGTCAAACTGTTTTCTGGAAACATATCCTTTAAATTTCTTCCTAGCCATGTATGGGATCCCTGTTGTACTCGGGAGAATAGTGGAGCCTAATATTTAGAAACCTGCGATAATGCTGTGAGTACCTTTTCAAGGAAGTGTTGTTTTCTATGGGAATGGCATCACTCTTTTTGTTGGACGTGCTCCAGAATGGATTTGTGTTTTAGAAGATCTTAATGAAGAAAACACTAATGATGCTCCTGGAGTGTAGCCGTCAGAGTATGTTTTCAGTGTGGGTACAAAGAGATGTGCTTAACCTAAATTAGGTAAACTTAATTAGCTAACTCGGTTTAAATACCAAAAAAGGTAAGATAGTTGGAGAAAGAGGGTATTTCCAGCTCAGTGTCATCAAAAGGTTCCTTTTAATTAGACTTGAGCACATCTGAGATCTCAAGGTTCAAAACCCAAAGTACTGTGGCTTTTCTGCTGTTTTAACCAGCTATGATAACTAACGTGGATGAAGAATAGGCCGTATTTTACAATTGTGCCATTTCTCTATATAGGATATGACAGCCATTCTAGTGTCATTATTTAGGCCATAGGTATGCCTCTAGCATTAAGCCTCTGCCACACAAAGCTGAATTTTTTTTCTTGCTTACTAAAAACAATTAGTAACGTAGTTCTAGGAAGCTGGCTTCTCCAGGAGCAGATGCCCCGAAGGCAATCACAGTTGCACAGTAATGGTAACTCCTTACATGACTTTAATACAGACAGAACAGTAAGTAAAACCTTTATTGTAAAACACAATATGGGATTTACTGCAATGAGTGACAGCACTTTCATGGCTAGATGGCCCTCGAAATCCCTTTCCTGCAAAATTGCCAGATTTTAACATTAATCTTTTAAAAACATAGTTTACGATTCTGTATTTAAAAATGACATTTAGCATATCTTTAGTTTCCCTTGTTCCTGCAGAGTTTGTAAGGGAGTACTGCTGGATTTAATTTCAGTAATAGGATTAGGAAATAAATACCTGATCCTGTTCTGTTGAGGTAAATGGCAAAACCCTGCACCTCTTCCATGAAACAGGATTAGGTGCTATTTCATGAAATAATCTAACTCCTAGAACTTAGCAGCCTTTGTAAGTGCTTAACAAGTTATTTCTAACCCATCATCACAATGAGACTTATCTTACAAAGTATCTTTTCCGTTATTCAGCATTGCCTTACACCATTTTTATATGAACTCATTATTCTTGAAATCGTGAGCAGAATTGTGTTGGCCCAAGTCGTGTTACAGGCAGTTTCTGTGCAACAATCTTTACATAGCGCTGTCAGCATACTTCATTTGTTACTTGAGATCCTACTGCATTCGCAAGACTTTCTTGAAAGGAATCTGAAAAATGGCTATGAATCATTGAAAACACTTTCTTTTTTTTTGTATGTGGACTCACGAGGAGCTAGGTTGAATTCTCCAAACTCATTTCTTCTTGGGATATATTCAGAATTTTAATCCAGATTTGGGAGAGCTTCTGAATTCACTGTGCCATCTGAACTGCAATTACTGTTCTTGAAAGGTCAAGGAATTGTATGTGCTTGTCAGCAATGTGGTGTTCTTAAGAATTACTGTGGAGTTAATTTTATCATGTAAGACATCTGTTGATTCCCAAAGCATATGTGGAATTTCAAATCACTTCAAAGACTTAATGCATTTTTATATGTGTTCATCAAGGCTCCAAAAGGGCAAATTCCATTATCTCAGACCAGCTCTAAAAGCTATTCAATGCAGTTACCTCCCCCCCCTTTTTTTTAATGTATGAGTCTTGCTTAGAGGAAAGTTTGTCCCTTCCTGTGACTAGCAGCTGTTTTCTGCCATTGCTGATTGCTGAAGGGCAATGTGCCTGTGAACTTATTCATCAAATGAAAGGAGTCCTTCCTAATTTTAAGGATGTCCCTTTAGCTGTTTTCATAAGTCAGTCTGGAAAGAGAAGAAGTGACAAGGGGGAATCTTTCCATGAGAGGAATTGCACTAGCATCCTCTTCTTTATAATGAAAGGGTGGGATAAATGGATGATTTGGAAAATACAGCAATACAAGGACATAAAACTGGACACAAGGATCGTAGTATGATCAAAGCTACCTGAGCTGGGTAAAATCCTGTTGAACAGCACCAGAGTGGCTATACTGTTGCAGGACCCAAAAGTCAGCCTGGAGAGCCTGACTTAGTTTATCTGTACCTGCAAGATTAGCTAAGCCATACCTTATATCCATAAACTCAAATAACTAGAAGTTGTTGATAAAGCAATTTCACTAAAAATCATTTTAATAAAAAGTTTTCCAGCTTAATTATAGCAATATGTAGTCCATGCCTTTCTTACTTGCACTGCCCTGAGAGACAGTAACACAAGCAGTGTATTTCAAGTCATGCATCTTGCTGTCCACGTACCATCTGCCGTGCAGAGCACAGAAATCCTACCTTCCTTGTGATTATCTTTCTTTAACTTCAGCCACTATAGTTCAGTCAGTTTGCTGGAAGTGACTCAATCCAAAAATGCTACTTCTGTCTTCTGGAAGTTGTAATCTACAAGTTTATTCTGTTCTGAAGGAATGCAGAACAGCAAAAAAAGGGTTTTCATCATCACCTCTTCCAAGAAAGTGTAATCCCATAGACAGTGTTGCCATTACCTCCTGCCCTCACGTTTTGTTAACGCAGGAAATACCCAGAATTAGGTTAATGACATCTGCAATGGGTAAAGTGATAAAGGTATTGAGGGGAGTGTTCAGTGAGTGTGACACCATTCAGGCTTCTCTGGAGACTGCTGAAACCATTAGGCTTGAATTGTGTGGGAGTCTGGATTGTTTTTCTGTGTATTGGTTCTATCCGTTTTGTGAGTTTTTCAGCTTGTCCTGCTGAATCTTTTGCTTGATAACAGACTACGTGTATAGCATGTGGTCTAGGAAAAACTGTCTAAGAGGTGCTTCTGGTATGAAAGAATAGTGTGGTCAGGCAGATGTTCCTGTCCTGACATGTCATGCAATTGTGTATCAACCTATAATCTGAAGCAGCTAGTAATCTCGTACGTATTCTGTGTGTTTTTAATGTGCCTACACTGCTACTTCCTGTGACACAAGGTTTGCAACATTACTTTCTGACTTCTTGAAAAGAAAGATCTCCTGTTTAAGCTTACAAATTGTGTGTTTTTTCCCTAGTTATAGAGTCAAAGACATTACAAGGAGACAAGGGAGAGCACAGTTTCAATGCTCCTGGAACATTTGTCATAGAAAATACAACTGTTGAATTTCAGAAGAGTGCAGACAGGGAAATCATAAAGATCCAGGGACCTCTTGGAGCAGATTTCATTATCAAGGTGGGATGTGCATATGTATAAGTCTACTAAGATACTGGAAGTATCAGCAATAGTGTAGGCAGCTGTCCATCCGCATGTAAAATCCTTTAGACAGCAAATAATCCTAAATTACGTCCAGACATAATTTATATTATCTTATAATTTATATATCTACTCAAATTAAAATATAGTGAGGTTAACCTCTTGGCTGTGGTGGAAAGTACCACAGACTATTTAATGATTAAAAATGGCTGAGACTTTTATTTTAAGTATTAGTGAAAGAATAGCAGCGTGGCCCTCTGCGTTGGGTTGATGCTAATCCAACTGAAGACTGCCACCTACTGAATCACACCATCGCTTCCAGCAGCACCCTCACGTCGCTTTTAGACATTGCTAATCCAGCTACTGACCACGTCTAGTCCTTTCAGTTACTCTAATGCCCAGACCACATACCAATGACTTGTATCATATGTGCAGATATTTTTGTGGATAAACAAACCAAGAGTTGATTATGCCAAAGGAGGGTAGTCATAGTTTTCCATTAAAAATGACAGGTGTTTCAGTGTTACCACACCGCTTGTCTTTGTTTTTCTTGTTGTAGAAATAGGTATTCAGTAATTCAGTATTTTGCACCTCTAATATTGCATGTGCAGTAGACCTGCCTGAATGTCAATCAGTATGCTTAGTTCATCTCCAGATCTAAATCTGTAGCAAATGTTGAAAATTTGGCCCATGATGAGGTAAAGCAGAAGCTCATGGTTAGGAACTTTGTCAGTCAAGGATAGATAGTCGGATAGAAAGGCATATTAGCACCTTGAATATCTTGACAAACGTGTTTGACTTTTGGAAACTTATATTTAATTGCGTTACTCTAGTCTTTTTTGCGGTCTTAGGCCTGTTGTCGTATTAATCGCTGAGCTGTTATTACCTATTAATTATGTTATGAAATATCATGAACAGTGGAGTACAGTATACACGTGTTGTAATGGAAATTTCTTTAGACTAGGTACTCTGGCACAAAAGACAGCGTGGTTCAGTTCTTCTTCTATCAACCCATCAGTCATCAGTGGAGGCAGACAGAGTTCTTCCCCTGCACAGTGACGTGTGGAGGGGGTAAGTGATGGCACTTCTCCGGGAGTGTTTACAGCTGAATATCAAAAGTGGGTGGTTACAAAATGAATGGTATAGGATTTGTGGTTCTTTGCAAAGGTTCTTTGCTAAAGTTATTTCTTTCCTCTTTATTGTTGTTTCTTCGCTACACTGAATTTATGGGACAGCTACTACAAACATCTATGGCTGGCTGACCCTAGATACTCAGTCCCGACGGTAGTGCCACAGCTGGCCTGCTGCAGCTTCTACTTTTGGTTTAAATGCTACAGTTTATCCAACGGTTAGACAAAGAGCAGCTCAGCTCTGCTACTGCTCATCCAGCCCAGCCCACTGTTTGTCATGTCTGGTCCTGCAAAAGTGTGGCCTCGTGCAGGGAGGAGATGTTGACATCGTAGATAGCAATTTCAGCTCCGCCAGTATTACCTCAATCACCTGAAAATCACAGTGGGAGATCAGATAATAATACTGGTGTAGTGATTTTCCTGGAGAATTTAAAGAAACGTGGTTTAATTAGTTACTTGGGACATGAGCAGAAGGAGTCAAGGATGTTTAAAGCACAAGAAATATGAGGATCTTTTGACAGACCATCTGTTTTGGCACTCGTACTTCACTTTAATCTGAAATGCAGATAATATATGTGTATAATATGCAGTCACACAGGAAACTACCTTATAAGATACTTGGCCCCCTGAAGTGTGATTCTTATTAGAAATATGAGTGGCAATATATATTCTCTGATCATCACATTGAATTTAAGAGTTTTTCCCTAACCTACCTCACAAGGAAAGAAGTATAAAGCATCACAGTTATTATTGTGAGGATCACATGTAAACACTGGATAATTGCCATAAAGGTAAATGTGTCCCTTTTTCACTCAAATCCAGCCTTATTCAGACAAATATTATGGTTTGAAAATTAAGGCTACATGTTAATCTCTTTGAAACTAGTCACTTTTCAATGCCCTACCTTGTATCTACATGTCTACAGTATGAACCAGTATCTCTATCAACAAAGTTTGACAGAGAGAGGCCAGTAACTGAAGAAGCACAGAAACTAAGCCACTGCTTACCTGTAAAAGTAATAGCATTAAGAATGGCAGATTCCTGAGGTGTGCAGGGAAGTTGTATGGCAGCTGCCTGGTTTGAACCTGTTATCCTAAAGATGATTTGGTCTCCAAACTGTTTGGCCTGTTTCATTGGCCCTAAACCAAAAAGTTCCTCATAGCAGGAATCGGTGTGCCACCATGCCTCATTTGAACGGTCCTATGTTTACTTCTGTAATCTCCATGGATCGGAGTGGGGAGCGTGGCAGGGGTGTTGCAGAAAGCACAGTCAAGCCTGAATGAGCAAGCATGTTTAAAAATTGTATTTATCTTATTTGCAAGTGGCAGATCTTGTGTGTCCCTTCAGTACTCACAAGAACTGGTACATACATGCTTTGAGCATTGGAACTGCTTAGTTCTCCTTTATGGTTATCACTCTCATGCATGATGACACTTTGAATCAGCCAAGAGACACATAAGTGAAGCCACTGATATATGATGCTAAAGCATTTTCAGTAGACGCTGGCTCTTATGCTGTTAGTTTATTGACTCCATTTGGATTTTCATTCTTGTGGTTTCAACCTTTTTTTTCCTCACATACCAGAATATCCTTCTTCTCTCCTCAGTTTAAGTCCAAGTCAGCTCTTCTCAATGAGTCTTTTTTTTCTTAGCCAAAAAAGCAAGCTAGTGGTTTATAAAACTCAGATCCTTTCAGTGGTTTATGAAACTCAGATCCTTTCTCTTAACCAGTCTTTCCACACAGATTTTTTTTTTTCTTGCACCAAGTAGTTACTTCAGGTTTTCTTTTGTTGGCTTTTCAACTAGGAATGTTCTTGAAAATATTTCTTCATTTTCTACAGTTTAACTGAACAATGTTTTTGGATCTCATATTCAATTCTTTTGGCTTTCTGTTTTAAGTATCTTTTTAGCATGCACGAGCGTGTAATATAGCTCTCACTAACATCCATGGTAAAGCCTGCTTGGGGGGGTGGGGGGGGGGGGATGTTGTACATGGTGGAACATGCAACACAGCCATGACTTTGTAGGGTCCCTCCATGACAAGTGGGCTGCTTCACTGCATGTATATCTGCGTCATATAAAAAATGTGTGTGCTTTTACTTGTCTCCTTAGAGTATTATCAAAATAATATGCCAGAGTCTCATCTAGCATCGGCACAGCTTAACATCAATTGTTACGCTGAATTGCCTTAAATGAAGATCAGGTCCTGTATGTTTCTAAACAGTTTTTCCTAGTTTAAAAGCAAACCAAGAAAAAGTAACACTGGAAATTGCCTGGATGGACAACATATTATTTGAGAAAAGAAAGCTGTTTGCTTATCTCCCTCTGTTACCAGCATTTAACTTTGTATCTTCTTTAGGTTATCAGCTTAATTCCGCTGAATGTGTGGATATTCGTCTGAAGCGTGTTGTTCCTGATCACTATTGTCATTACTATCCAGAAAATAAGAAACCAAAGCCCAAGCTAAAAGAATGCAATATGGATCCCTGCCCTTCTAGGTTCGTATGACAAATATTTAAGTATTATGGTATCTGCAGTTACTAAGGAACAAGCAATCATATTTATTTAATTTTGTTTCTTTTCATCTTTAGAGTTACTTAATCTTGGTTCGTTATGGCATGCATTAAAGGCTGACATCTAGCAGCATTGTTAATGGTCTGTGGCACCTCCTCAGTGTTGTAGAATAGGAGGAGACTTTGTTTTACACAGAGGTGTTGCAAATATCATTTTGTCTTTGTTTAAGGGCTAACTCTACTTTAGGTGTTTTGCCGAATGGTGTAGCTTTAGTACATGGATTTGGGGGGTTGTGTGAGGAGGACAGACTGTTTGCCTGCTTTTGGATTTATTGATGCTGCCATTCAGGACATCTCATTACAGGCAGGCAGTAGCTGCTTTTCTCACTCAGCATACAGTTTTTGCACATGGTTTATCCTGGTTTATTCATCTGCCTACCATTAAAAATCTCATTCTTCATTCACATTGTGGATTTGTCACTTAATAAGTAAAGTTTAGGAGGGGTTTTGTTTTTAGAGGGGTTTTTTTTTTATGTTACAAGATGAAAAAAATTCTAAGTAAATATATTTGTGGTACAAATACCACAGAATATTATTGCCAAATTATAAAGGCTACAGTATACATAAATTGTATTGAATTGCACTATGGTATTTCAAACCAGCTTTTGGATTGTCTGGTGAGGTTTCCTGGCTGTGCTAAAGTATCTTAAAATAACATCACAGTATCAAGTCCCAGAACCTCACATTAATATGCCAGCTGGCTGGGCTAGAGTTATAGGCAAGAAGAAAAGGAAACCCTCTCAATGGATTTCATTTCCTATAGCTAAACTGTCCATTTCCTTTCATTCCTGTTGAACATAATCGTTGATAGTGACCTCTAACAGTTATAGATGTGCAGACTTTCAAGTTTTTTTCCTGGAGAGTTGATCACTATGTGGAGCAGTAAGAATTCATAAAGCTTCATAGCAGTGGGTGCCAAATGTTACAGAGCTGGAATGGGAGAATTAAAGAAAGGGTATAATTAGCTTTTTCCTTGCATCTTTAGCCTACACAGTCAGAAAAAGTGAAAATACTCCTAGATATAATACCATATTTCTTAGCCTTTGAACTAAAGCTACATGCCTGCTCTGTGCTGTGCAGCTGGAGAAAACAGCACTAGAAGGGTCCTAAGCACCATCCAGGACCTATTTAGAATTAATCCTCTGATGCATTTATTTCATTGCCATTCATCTTCCAGAAACGTATGTATTACAGATATATGTGTGTAACTATTTTCTTCTTAATAATGTTACACAGGCCTAAAGGATCACAGATGATAAAGTTCTTTGCAGAGGGTTGTTCATTTCCTGTTTTTAGTGGAATTAAGTGGGGAAATTGTATGGTGAATGTATCTCTATCCCTTCAGAAAAGTTGGGAGTATGAGTCATGGTTTTCTGCAGGAGTATCCTGTAATTGCTTACTTTGAGCATGAACATGTACAGCAGATAAATGCTTTTACATCTTGGATATGAGAAATAACAATGTAATATTTATTTTGTTGACAGTGATGGATTTAAAGAAATCATGCCCTATGATCACTTCCAGCCACTTCCTCGGTATGTATCATCAGGGTAGCATATGTGTTGTCAGCGTTAGCGCGATTTTCACTGCAAATGTAGTATTTGAGTACAAAGGTCATGGAACATCATCTTCTGAATTTTGCTGTACAGGAAAGCAAGTTGCTAAAACAATCCTGTAAACATTTTTAATGCTTGTGGTTGATTTCAGTGTGCTCTCAATGATTAGCTTCATAAGAGGTTAATATACCCTTCTTGAAAATACAGATGTGAAAAACTTCAGAAAAGTGTTATCTCCCTAAGCCTTCTGCTACACTGTTGAAGAGCCTTTCAATATCTCCTTTAAAAAGCATGTATGAATTGTTTAAAGATTTTTAGTTTGAAAATGTATGCACTGAATATATCCATTTATACAAACAGACCTCCCTTGTTGCAGCCCTGCATTACAGGGCTCTCTAGAAATTTCTTATTCCCTTAAAAGATCTTATTCATCTGCTCTTCTCATTATTTAGACCTACAGTCTACTTATTGACACCAAAGCTGACTTAGCACTGTAAAGATATCGAGTTGTCTGAATATGTATTGCCTACAATTAAGTCATCAGAGCACAAGTTCTTTTTTTTTTTTTTTTTTTTTTTTTTTTTTTTTTTTTCCTTAACCTGTGTCAATCACAGGAATGTAAACCTTCTCTGGAAGGTTTAAATATTTTGTAAAGGATGTTAGGACTTTAAAAGTATTGGGCCAGATCTACTGTTAATGTCAAGAATTCTAGTTGATGGAGACAGATGTATATTTATCCCAGCTGTAGCTCTGCAGTATTGTATCATGAATAATGTATATTTTTCTAAAGAAGAAAATATATGGGGTAATAAGAATGAAATCATAGACTTGCATGGTTCAATGGAGCTACTGATAACAGCTGATGTACATGGTCAGAGTTATCTCTGTAACAATTTATGCTTCTTGTGGATCTGCTGCCCTGTGATATACTTTGGCTTTCATACATAGATTGAGACTTTTTTCCCCCTCTGTGGCCTTATACTGTAACATTTCGTAATTATTCTGTTTCTCTCTTCGATTTCTTCTGCCAATTCTACTGTCAGTTCCTTTGTGCTTCAGATCTCTTCCGGAACTCAGCACAATTTATTTACATCAGTATTTCATCTTCTGAACTGATCGGAGCTTGGAGACCAGTTAGAAGAGAAATTTAATCTCCCTCCTGTGCTTTACTGTGCTCAGCATGTTTGCATGACACTGTGGTGAGATAGATTATGTCTGTGATAAAGCTGTGGGCAGGTTCTCTTATTTCAAACGTTAAGAACTGCAGACAAAGGCCCACCTCATTTCAACACCTCGGTGTGCACTGCTGGAAGGTACCCTGGTCTTCCTGGACTGTAAGAGGGCTGGGAAGGGCTCAGTGTTGGTACTGTCAGGTAGAAAGTGAGAAAAAACAGGCCAAGCAGAGTCCTTTCACTGGGGGGGAGAGATGCTTAAATAAACACAACAGGGCCGTAAAAACATCTTTTCCAACTGGAATTGCTAAGGGAAGACAGCAGCTGGAACAATCAGTTTACCTGCATCATGAGGTGAATCTGGTCCAGCCAGGTTGCAAGTCTTGCTTCAGCATAGTAGAGTATATCTAGTCTGTGCTGTTGCCTTTGAAGTAGTTGCAATGCAGTAGTCTGCATCAGTTCTCCTGAGGTTGTTTCCCCCTTTTCTTTCAGCTTTTTTTTTTCTTACCTGTTCACCTGCTAACCCAAGACTGCTCTTGCAAAGCAGGCAGAAAACCAAAGTGCTGGAGATATGCTTGAGCAAAGCTGTACAGGGTCGCTCACCTTGACCAGCAGTCATGCATCACACCGCCCACATAACGCAAGGGCCACGTGCAGGGCTGCTTTGCAGTCCTGTGGCGTTCGCCACTACTTTCCCATTCGCACGAGGAAGTTGTGGGGAAAGTCATGGTGCGCATCTCAAGATCTTGAGAGTTCTCCTGTGGCTAGAGTTGTAAATGCCCCACTGAAATATTTTTACAGATGGAGAATTCTTTTGAAATAAATAGAAAAATTTCCCAGGACGAAAATTTTCTCTTAATGCTTTTGGAATACCTCCATTTATTTCAGACTTGTTGGACTGTTGAGAATCCCTGGACAGCTGCGGGTTCTGGCAAGTATCTCCTTGACTGCTTGCCCAAGACCCCCCTTTCCCCAGTAGCCATGGACCTCACTCCATCTTGAAAATGCTTATGGGAGTATGGGATCTGGAGTATGTTTGAAACTGATGAGATAAAGAAAAACAACCATAAAACTTTATGCTATAAACACTTGCGAGGCTAGTATAACATACAGCACAGTGAGCCTTATATATAAATCCATGAGCTGCTAATTCATTGAAAAGTTAATTGCTCTTTAGTTCCTGATATTCTTTTTAAAGACAACGAGTTAACACTGGCCACTCATTCAAGTCAAGGAAAGAAAAGAGTAGCTGTGGCTCTTCAAGTCTATTTTTCACTGGTGATATGATATCAACGTTTAGTCAGCTAGCTATATTCTGTGTGCTTTTGAGTATCTACCCTACCATTAAGGTTCTGTGGCTTGCTGTGTTTCAGACTCTCTCCTCTGTTGAGCTTAAACATGATTAATATGTTTTTGTAGACAGTTTAATGAATTGCTAAAAACAGGAAGTGTGCTTGACTTACCTACTAGATCGTAGAAAGTGGGTAGTAATTACTTAATTTTATCTTTGATTTATAGGCCTCTGCTTCATCTAATTGGAGATTATGGCTTCCTTTATGATATCTAGGTTACTCTTGATGAACTGATTTTGGTGAAATATTGCAGTACTTGCTGAGTCCACCATTCATAGCTGATATTTTTTTTTCGTGATCTTTTTGGAGCCACTGCAGTTGTAATATGAATAAGTTTTAAACCAACAAGACTCTGATAAGCCATGAAATGTGCTGCAGGACTCAACCATTTCCCAGGGCTTGGCTTTGGTTAGAATGGGTGGTGGAGAGGAAGCAGGGATAAGGGAAGCTAGGTGAAGGGCAAGAGAAGTTGTGTGGGACAAAGTGAAAGTTAGAGACAAATGCAATGATAGATGCTTGTAATCTGTGAATGTGGCAGGAGTGCAACATTATTGAGGTCATTCTTTAGTAGCTGATTATAGTTCTTTGTTGAAAAGTGGTTGCTTATTTATATGTTTATGGTAAGATGAACAAATAAATGAAAGTTTGTAACCTAATGTGACCACTTCTTCCCCCCCCCAGTTCTCACATTGGATGCTGCAACAGTTTCCCTCTTCATTGTGGTTAGCTGTAAGGTCCTGGGTAGATGCTCATTCTGGAGACATTCCCTCCCACCAGGCTTGTCATCCCTCTGTTGGAGGCTTTTGCCCCACAGCTCTGCTGTTTGACAGGACTGTGTGAATTTTCCTTAATCTGTGCATCTCCCTGCTTCAGGAGAAATAAGATAGGTCAGCCAAAGCAGCTGAAATGGATGATCAGTTGCTTTTTGCTTGAAGTGAGTTGGAAAGTGTGAATATGAACGTTAACAGCATACTACTGAGGGTGGGGAAGCTTTTGTAGAACTGCAGTGATGACCAGCCAGGAGTGGTGCCTGTCACAGTGAGATCTGTTCAGGGTCCCCGTGGATGAAGACAGTTTGAACTGACATGGCTAGTTTTGCCCAAAGCAGATATTAGAGTTCTCATAAAACTTCTTTCATTGGCAGATTTTTTAAGGGTCATCTGCACCGTGTGGGCAGTGGTAAGCAACTGTGGGTAATAACATCCTCAGTTGACACAACCAGATCTGTTCTTGTCTTTGAACCTCTCATAATCTCAAGCACATATGCTTCCCAGTTTCTTATAATGGTAATGAGTACAAGTAACCATGTAAATTAACTGTGAAAAACATGCTTTTTAGATGATTTAGACTATTTGCAAGTAAAATCATTTTAATAATCAAATTCAGTATATTTAATTTAGGGTCTTTAAGACATCTGTATGAGAATTAGGTTTTCGGTTATTTTAGGAAACTTGCTTAGATGTGTAGTTCTATTGTCTTCTCACTTTGTGGATGAATTTAAGCCTGGAATAATACAAAATAGTTCTGTAATTCAATGTATTTATATTCAGTGTGTGGCAATAGTCCAGCAACAAAATATCTCAATCAGTTTTAATGACACCAAGGTTGGATTCAGTATTTTGCACTTTTAATAGAGGTTAGTGGAATAAAAAAAGCCCTATTTTTAATAAATGTGAGTTCTTTTTCCAGATGGGAACATAACCCTTGGACTGCATGTTCAGTTTCCTGTGGAGGTGGCATTCAGAGGAGAAGTTTTGTGTGCGTAGAGGAGACCATACATGGCGAGATACTGCAAGTGGAAGAATGGAAATGCATGTATGCCCCTAAGCCCAAAGTCATTCAAACCTGTAATCTGTTTGATTGTCCTAAATGGGTGGCTATGGAATGGTCTCAAGTAAGTTGAAAAGTAATTTGGACCTTTATTCTTTTTCTCACTTTTCCCCTAAAGGGAGCCCCTAGCCTTGTGTTGCTATGTGCAGGACTCTTGAGGAAAAATAATTGCAAGCACCATTCATAGCACTTATTAGCATTTTGTCTTAAGTAATTTGACCTGGTAGTCAAAAAAGAAGTTAGTCATCTGTGCAGAGAAAAAGAGAATTATATATGCCTGTTGAATTGGTGTTTTACGGAGAGGAAAAATTAGAACCAGAGGTCAGGCCCCTTTACAATCAGGTTGTCTCCCACTTCTTGATAAATGTAACCTTTCACTTCATATAATAGCTAAAGGCATGGCTGTCTAGGGGCTGACATATTTGCAAGGGTGATTTTCCAGCATTCTTCTTACCTTTCATTATAGTAACAAGAGTATAGAGCCAATTTATCTTGGCTGCGGTTATCTGATCTAGTCAGATAGCTCAACACTTCTATAATTCCTTAGTTCATCCAAATGAGATCACTGACATATAGTGAAGGAACAGTTCTTGTAGCACGTCTGACCCAGCTTAAACTGAAAATGACCAAAAGCTGTGAGAGAGCCTATTTTCAGTAGATAGCCACCTTGGTTTTAGACTTAGCCAATCAGATAAGCTTTACTGAACTCGCAAAATCACTTTCCTTCCCAAAATTTAGACATTTTTTCCAGCATCAGCCTTTTTCTTAATTCATCAAGCAATGCAAGGTTACATTCAATTCATGTTTATCTGATACCTGATTGAGTAATTAAAGTTTTGTTTAGGGGCTTGAGCCAAAGCATGCTGAAGTCAGTGGAGAGACTTTAGTGAACATAAATCATCAATACTTCTAACTTACTATTTAGAAATATTTGTGAATATAATAAAAAAAGAAACAGAGTGAGATGGTTGTGTTGTCTCCTGTAGTGCACGGTGACCTGTGGCCGAGGCTTACGTTACCGCGTAGTGCTGTGTATTGACCACCGAGGACAGCATGTCGGTGGCTGCAATCCGCAACTTAAACTACACATAAAAGAAGAGTGCATTGTGCCAGTACCATGTTACAAGCCAAGAGGTAACTGGAATTTAGTGTGGGTCTGTTATTGTTTTACATTTTTGTTAACAGAATTAAAAGTCCCTGGTAACCTTTTTCAGAAATGCCAGAAGCTGGAATTTACTAGGACTTATTCCAGTCTTGGCAAAAGCAAGCATTTTCATTATTGGTGCTAGGGAAAAGTGTCCTGCAGATGTTCTTTGCTGATAACATGGCTCTAATGCCGTGCAGTGAACATGCTAACTAAATCTATACAACTTAGTCAAACTAGGAAAACCAGAAGTAATGAGTTCAAGGTGGGGAGGAGGAGCTGTTCAGTAACATGGAAATGGGGACAATACTGTGTGTGTATCGCCTGGGATCTTGTCCATTTTTGCATCTCACTAAATGTGTCAAGATTCTCAGTGGACTCCATCAGTTCATTAAGCTATAGCCAAACTAGTCTCCCTCTCTCTTCTCCGCTTTTGTATACTTAAGAGGTCTGTAACACTTAATGATGTAAATTGACAAATATTCTTTAAAAGAATTAGTAGGATGTAAAAGTGTAGATGGAAAGGTGAAAGGAAAAAAGAAGGATAGATGAAGTAGGAAAGTAGTATGTCCTATTCCATTCTTGTGCCTTGTTCATTTCTGTTCCTCTGGGCCCAGAAAATTTGGGTTGGTTCTACTCTCATTCTTTCAGCCTTTGTTTGAAAGACTATATTTCAGACATTCACAACTTGCCATAAAGATTTACATAGAAAAAGTGAAAAGTGTCTGTAGACAACCTCATGTTTTTCTTTAGGATGTTTGCAGACTTCAGTGAGTTCAGACTTCAGAGAGTTCTTCAAGTACAAAACTAATCAGGGTTAGATGCTATGCTATTATTTAAACCATGCAGTAGAAATTTTAAGGACCTTCTGGGGTTTTACTTAGGTTTGGAGGCACAGATGCTCAACTGGCTTACGCTGTCCCCAAGAAAAGTCATGATACAAATATGGGGTGTAGAGACAGATAAAAGAAGCCTAGTGGGGGTTTTTTCCCCCCTCTTTTTAAGTTGGGTTCTAATTGTGGGAAAGGTGGCTAGCTTAGGTAGTTAGCAAAAATAATGTTTCATATCAAAATTTTCTAATGAAGCCAGTCCATCCAGAGAACAATGTATGTTTGTTATCTTCTAAATTCCTTTCCAGCTCTAAACTTAAGTTGTGGTGATAATCCATTACACTGAGATACACATTATAGTCTAATACAAACTGGCTGCATTTGGGGAAGATGTGGGAGAGAAGTTAAAGATTAAATGGAAACAGTAATTGGATTACTGGTACCCTCTCACTAAAAAGTAGTGTCAGAATTGAACTGCAGCATCATGATGACACTTCCTAATAAATGATGTTTTACTATCCAGTACATTTTTACTTAGGAGCAATGGGTCAATAGGCAATGTAAAGAGCGAAGTGCTAATGTGAATAATGCAAACATGTATGTATTGCTTTGAATTTGAAGGAACTACTTATGCTTTTTTTCCCCCCTTACCAGAAAAAAATCCTGTAGAAGCAAAATTACCATGGTTTAAACAGGCACAAGAAATGGAAGAGACCAGAACAGTCTCAGAAGAGCCAACGTAAGTACGTTGTCTTTTACAGTGAAGAAACATTGCCAGCATATTTTGCAGATCATCTGGAATGAGTGCTGCTATGCAGTTTGCTTTGACATTTGGCCCTCCTTGGAGATGAGTTTTGTTGTGAGCTGTTCCTAATTTTACATCTCAACAACTTTGCTTCTGGAGCTCCTGTTCTGGAAGACACAGAACTCCTCTATTAATAGTGTCCTTACATCATTCAAGCAGTGCAAAGGGATCTTAGTTTACCCTAATTAAGCCTTAATTGATGCATGTGGAAGCATTTCAGTTTTATCCCAGTCATTGCCTTTACCTCAAGAATATAGTTGTCGTATTAAAAATTAAGAGGTACTTGGGAGGGCTGCCAGGGCTAGTGCATAAAAAAAAGTGAGAAAAACCTGCTCATCTCTGAACTTAGATGAATCTATGGGGATAGGCTGTGATATTTTACGTGTGTGTGTGTGTGTGTGTGTGTATAAGATTTGAATGTTGTGAGTCACCTTAAAAGCTGATGGGGTAAGCTTTGCAACACTTCAGTCCTTGATATGAAAGCATAACATAAATCCAGCTGCACTTGCTCCCATCTCTTACATGCTAGGGCATCTGCACAATTGCTTGTGCCTCTTATATACATAAGTGCATGAAGTGTACATACTATATTCAAAATATAGTACAGAATTTTCTAGAATAATAATTTTCTTTAAGGGTTTCGTGAAGATTTATGAGCTGTACTCTGTTGTAATTAGCCAGGATCTACACTTATTTGTAGCACTGTCAATTTGAAATAATTTAGATGAGCTTAGTGAAGTCACTTTGGATTTATACTGCTCTGAGTGCAGAGCATGCCCCATTAGTTCTTATTTTTCTTCCTCGAGCTAGCTATTCCTGATTTTGGCACATACCTACCAACAGGTGTGATCATGAGTAATAAAATCTTTACACCTGCACTGACTCACAGAAGAACCCCCTTGCCAAACAGGTGTTGCTTGCATAGTTACGGTGGCTGTACTCTAAACTTTTCACTGCTTTAGCATCTAAAGTCAAGTGTTGATCTACTGTGAGTGGTTATTTCACTCTTCAAAGTGGTGGCCCTGAATTCAGGCAGGGTGTAGTAGCAAAGATATAAAAAGATATAGAAATAAAGTATGATTGTTAAAGGCAGTGATGCAATCAAACGTGCCTGTTGAATGTTGGCATATCAGAATGAAAGCATATGAGATCATCTCTACAGAGGATTCAGCACAAAGCTATAAAAAAATCTTTGGCATTACAAAATCACACACAGTGGCATGTGATACACTGTGGAGACTGAGCTAGTGTAGTATTTAGTTTTTTAGGATTCTCTTAGCAGTATTCTGGTAGAATAAGCGAAGGAAGACTTGACAGGGATGCAACAGACTGACTTGGGAGACTGAATATAATAGAATCGAGCCACAAACTTGGTAGTGGGCTCACTTTTACTTTTTGCTAGCAAAGAGTGCAGTTATTCAAGTCTTCCTTGAAACAATGAATCTATTCCGCTGAAACCTCAAAGTGTGAATGCAGCCATGTGCATGAGTTCTCAGTGCCGCTCCCGCCACAGCTCTGCAGTTTCCTGGACTTTTTCCTATTGACTTGGATATTCTTAGTCTTACTTTGGAGACCGAGATTTTCCTCATCTTTCATTCATGATCCTAATCTTGTCCCAAGAATCTTTCCATCACACTTTTCAGAGGCATCTTCACCCAAGTCTGAAGGGTTTCTCCAGCCACTTCTTGCCAATGACTCTTCTCTGCCATTCTCCTCTTTACCATGTTGCTGGGGTTCTCCTGCTTTCCTAGTCTGGGTGCTCTGTGCTCTCCTAGGGCCCAAATGTAATGGTCCAGCCAGATTCCCTATTAGTTTGTTGTTACTGCTGCTGCTGTCTTCTGGCACCACATGCTCTTACCTTATTCTTCTGAGGAAGCTTGCAGGTAAGGAGAAATAAAAAATAATAGAGTTAAGATTACCTTGATGAGAATAATGAGTAACGTAGACTGATGCCTGCCTTCCAGCTTGAGTCAACCATGCTGTATGTCACGCTACCCTGTAACAAGAGATGAAGGGCTTAAGGGAGCCACAGCCATTGAACCTGGTTATTCAAGACCACGTTTTCCAGCAGAGCTGAACAATTCTGCCTTCGTTCCTTTTCTCAGGTTGCCCGTTGGTCACACGCACAGTGCTTTGCAGAGCAATTTCTCACATGATGGCTTAAATCTCATGCCCTGACTTCTCCAGTCTTTTCCAGCTGCAGTAAGATTTTTGGGTCAGAGTCTAGGATATAAAGAGAAACTGTAACAACATGTTGTTATTTCTCCCAGAGTAAACTGTAACATTATTTCCCTCTGCCTTGGGTATGTTTGACTTCGTTTTTTGTAATTTACACATGGCACAGCGTAATTTGCACATGGCACAGCGTGATAACTCATAGCCCACCTCTGCCTAGCTGGGGGTTTATGATACCCTTGGTAGAATGCCATCACTTTTAATTTCAGTCATTCTCTTGTCATCCAAAGTAAAACCACAATATGGAATCTCAGCTTCTAGTCCATCCTTTCATTATAACTATCTTTCTGTGCTTTTGGGTGATACTTTAGTTGATAATAAATAAGAGGATAAATGCAGCTGTGTTTTAGAACCCACAAATGATGAATATGCCAAACTAGCTTGTGGAAGATAAATACTTCTGCTGCTGTGGTCTACCACGGCTGGTGTCCTGAATTTATATAGAGGGTGAGCATTCAAAAGCTTTTTTTCTTTTTTATTATTAGCAAAAAAAAAAAAAAAAAAAAAAAAAAAAGGCTGCCCTTAAAGTGAGGCCAAGAAAAACGTAGGTCTGACCTTTTCAGTTTTTAGTTGTGGAATGTGATGACAGTTGATACCAATCATTATTTTAAACATTCCTCCCTCGAGCATTCTTAGTTACAGTGGGATTCGCAGAGAAGCTTCAGCAAGAGTATGCATCTTTTTTTTTTAATCACGAGCTAAAGAAATAGACACCTCGCTGCCTTTCTTTCTCATGGTTTAGGACAAAATTAAAATGTTTTCAGAAACATGTTTTTCCAGCAACCTGAGCTTAAAAAATAATCACCAGGTTCACAGAGTTGCACTAGCTAAAAGTGAAATGTGGTATCACAAACGTTCCTGCTCGTTGCATTGCTGAGTCATTTTTACAGCAATTTTCCCACTGCCCAATTGAGAGAGAATTAAATATTTTTCCCTGCTTTGTCTCTGAAAGTGGGCTGGTAATTTAGTCCGAAACATTATGCTTGGGGTTGATGAAATGTGTAGCCATGCAGCTCTGCTCAGAGCAGGCGAGAGCGGTGGCTCGGTGATGAGCAGGGTGCCCGGGCCGTGGCAGTGCTGCTCCAGGAAGCAGCCAACGTTTCAGATGCTTCCGCAAACTTTTATCCAGGCTCCTGGGAGCTGTAGGGTGGGACTGCAAATATCACAAGAGCAGCCCTTTTTCAGGATTTAGGCATTTCCTGCCTTAATTGAAAGCAAGGACTGTAGGCAGGAGGAAAATAAAATAGTAAGAGACACCGCGTTTTCCAAGTCGCTGGAGAAGGCTGTGGTGGGTCGTGTTTTCAGCCCAGATTTGATTAGGTCGGGTTGGGCTGGTCTGTCCCAGTTTTACCATCAGCAGTTGAGATCACTGCTTTATTCTTCAGGTCATCCCTCGCTGGCTTTCTCTGAGTGTGCCAAGTGAATGCACGCTTCCCTTACTGTGAGCCTGAGAATACCATGTGGGGGATGTATTCTCCACTGTGACTGCAGTGTGTGCATCATTTACACCTGTGCAAATAATTTTAGTAGCATTTGAGCTCTACTTTGCACTGCTAAGAATGACTGTACAAAAAAAAAAGGCTGATTGTGAAAAGCTGTGCCTGCTCTCCTTTGCAACTTTTCTTTCCTCTTTTTTTTCTTTATTTTCTATTTATCAGAAAGAAGAAAAGGAGTCTCATCTACAGACTTAATTAAAGGTCTCAGAAAATTTGCAGTTACTGTGATTCTCTCTGTTCCATTATAAAACTTCTGATGATCTACAGGGCATTGCAATATAAGAAGTGCTTTAATGTTACTTAATCCTGACCTGAGATCACTCTGAGTGTACATTAATCAAAGGCAGAGTAAATTTCCATTTGCTTCAGAGAAGTATTGAGTCCAAAGCATTGCCGTGTGTGCTGTGAATGTCACTCAATTGTAAATAAATCACTTCTGAGGCTGAAGGATAATTTATTTTAATGATCTCTGTTACAGCCTTTGGTAGTGCATGTGTTAAATAACAAAAACAAAAACAAAAAAAACCCCCCAAAAAAACTATCCAAACTCAAAATTTAGATAAAACACCAACCTCTAGAGCTCTGACACTGTTCAGCCAGTTCCACGCTCTCATTTTGTATTATCAGCTTCCATTGGCTTCTGTTAAAGGTACTGAAAGTGTGACATTAAAAAGGTCTTCCCCTGAAAAGTTCTATTATTTAGGATTTTGGCGGCTAGGTAGTCATGTGACTAGCTTAGCAAATGGCAAGGTAGAATTAAAAAAAAAAAAAAAACCCTAAAATTCTCTTTAAGCTTGCACTGCACTGTAAAATCCCAGACACTAATATTCAACAGGAAAACCTCAATTACAATATAGTCTTGCTATAAGTCAAAGAAAAAATGCTTAGAATTTTCTAAGTTTCTTTAAAAATCAATTGGTTGCTGAATGAAAGAAGTACTGTGGTTCAAATTTTCCTTTCAAACAGTTATGCAGCATTTCAAAGGAATGCATCATACATTATTTTTGGAATGTTTTAGTGCATTCAACTAACAGTATACAAAGTTAATACTAATTTCTGGTATGTTGCCATCATGCTTTTTACCAAAAAAAGTTCTTTTCTTTCAGACTGTAAAGTGTTAGGTGTGGTTTGAACACTTTTTAACTATAGATGTCCATTAGTTTGATTTTTTCGAATTAGGTTCATGACTACAGATAGATTAATCTTTTTCTTTTTTCCCCTATAAATAGATCAGTTTTGGAGAGAAAAATCATATTTTTTTTTTATGCCTGTCCACAATGGACTTGATCCAATAAAGCACTTGAGAACAAGTTTAACTCTGACCATGTTATAGTCCTGCTGACTTCAGAGGACTGCTAATATGCTTAAAGTTAGGCATGTGCTTAATTGTTTTGCTGGGTCAGGGCCGTTTTAACGTGGCGGCCCTTGGTGGTCTGGATGCCTCTCTTTGGAAAGATTGTGAAATCTGATGATTCAGGGTAAAGCTGATTTTAACTGTGGCGTAAGAGAAAGTCTTCCCTTGTAGCAGCTTTTCCCGCAGATGTTCAGTTAGAATTTGTTATCAAAAACATCTGGATGTTGTTGATCCATCAGCCATGTCCTCGGACCTGATGGGCCATTAGGTGGTACCAGGATGGCATTTATGCTGTTTTTATAACTGTAGGACACAACCATCCAGCATTTTGACAATACCTGTTCAATAAAAATCAATCTGGTCATGTGCTTCCAAGATTGTCAGACTTGTGGACTGAGGAATACTCTTAGGTTTTCCTTGGTTTCAGGAGGCATTGGGGATACGGAGCCCCTCACCAAAGTCTGTCAGCATCAGGATCCATGTGACTAAAACTTTGAGCCTCCGTTAAGGAAACTTGGAAGTGACAAACTTTGACATCTTCACTTATCTTTTTAGAAGCGCTGTAAAGGTATTTCATCAAGAGCTCTTTGGAGAATAGTCAGCTACCTTGTAACTTTTATTAGAGGAGGGAAGAGCAGCTATTTTCCTCCTCTGCAGGACATGTTGTGTGTTGAGTGGCTGCCCCAAGGACAGCGTGGGTGACCACCCCCAGGGCTGAGCTGAGTATCATTATGGGCTGCCCAGTCATCCGGCCTCCTTTCTCTTTTGATTCTTCCTCTATGTATACCTGCAAGAAATAGATGGCTCAAGGTGATTAACTTGTCTGCAGAATCAACCACGCTGTGCTGACGTTTTTCTATGTTGACTGTATATATATGCAGAGCGTAAATACTTGCTTTTGTCCATCTTGCCTAACTAACTGTACTTACATTCTTAAGGCTGCTTTCTTGCAGTAAAGATTATTTTTAATCAAAGAGGGAGAAAATCTTTGGATCCTGATTTGGATTTTTCCTTCTTGAAACATTTTTAGTATTGGTCATATAAATTCTCATATTTCTCAATCTCTTTTTTGATCATCAGCTGCATTTGAACATATAATAAAGAGAAGCAACTGCAACCTTTTGAGAAAAAGTCCTGTAAAACTCTATATTTGACTTCATATAAATTGTACCCCAAAGCCACCCAAAATGACGTTGTTAATGAAATTTGGCTCCTTGGCTTTAGTGTCATTTTGAAAATTACTATCAGATATTAATGTGACCCTTGAAGTAAGAGAATATTATAGACTAAAACTCCCTTTTCTTCAGTAAATTCATGATCTGTAAAACAAGATTTTATTGTAGTTCATCAGGAGCATAAAGGCTTTCTCATAGAAATGATGAATTATAGCCTGAGCAGGTTAGACCTCTTTATTGAAGATGAGGGGCTCTTTACAAGATTAAATCTGGACAGCAGCCTGAAGTATTGGGCATTGGAGATGGCTGCATTTGAAAAGTGCCTTTCTTTAGTTCATCGTTATTACTATGATGTACAGTGACAGCCCTTCTCAGAAATTTAAGCAGACTGCAAATATACTTTTGGCATATGCCTAACTTTGCATACCTGGGGAGCCATTGAATCATATGTATATATATGTATATGTGTGTATGTATATGTATGTATGCATGTATTCATGGAGTTTCACCTTATTTATTTATTTATTTATTTTTTACACCACTTAGGGAGTTTGGGAAAACCTTTAGGTTATGTCCTTTCCCCCCCCAAAAAGAATACAGCTTTCTCTGTTCCTCATGATTTTTCTTTTTCTTTTTTTCTTTTTTCTTTTTTTTACCTTCCCCTTCCTTCTCCTCTTTTTCTCTATTTTTTTCTGTTGTATTTATGTATTTATTGAATTTTGAGGGATGGTCTTGGGTGGGAGACAAGTGAAAGATTTAAATAACTATGATTTTTTTTAACTATCAGATAGCGTTATGCATCATCTGCGTGGCATATAACCTGTACATTTATATCTTTGAGCTGCATTTTAACTATGTACACAAGTACATGGAATTAAATGCCAAGTCTTCCCTGCACTGTGGTTATTTGCAGGTTTATTCCTGAACCGTGGTCCCCATGCAGTGCCACGTGTGGCAATGGCATACAGGTGCGGGACGTGAAGTGCCGAATTCTTCTCGCTTTTACTCAGACTGAGGTGGAACTGCCGGAGGAGGAATGTGAGGATGTTAAGCCACCAACAGAACGCGGATGTCACCAGGCACCCTGCGACAGTGATCCTGTCCCCTACACGCCAGAGTTTTCCCATGCTGAAGAGGGCAGTTTGATTTATGATTGGGAATACATCGGCTTTACTCCTTGCTCAGCCACGTGTCTTGGAGGTAATTTTATTTATTTATTTATTTTTACCATGAGTTGTAGAATTCAACACTGTTCGATATTGTTGGGATTTTCTATTAGTGTCACCCCAAATTAGCTACACTGATATGTAGGAAAAATGCAGCCTCAACTTTTAACTTCTTTCTAAAGTATTTCTAGAGTATTTTAAACCAGTATGGTTTCTTGAAATCCTGTGTTCAAAAAGTGAGCTTCATTTGGTTAAATAAGATCTAAAAAGTTGTTGGTGCAGCAGTTTGCTTCAGTCTTGATACTGCGGTTATCATTTTTGTGCTATTGAATGTTGCAAAGTATAAGCTCCGCTGTCAGGCAGTTGATGGTACCAGCATGTTAAATGCATCGGTCATGGGCATGTTTCAATGGTCTTTCTTTCCATAGGAACTGAAAATGTATAGTTTCAAAGTTAAAATTCTCGTGTTAGTTTCCCTTATCTTCCAAAATGCTGCAATTTTCTGCGTTATAGTAGAGACACAAAATTGTAATTAGTGAGGCTTGATTTCAGTCTGACTGGCATGAAGATCAAATAGGAGTTTGTTTAGGGTTTGGTACAGTATATCACTCCATAGGAACTCGGTGCCATACATCTGTCTGCAAGTAGTTAGGCACATTCCTCCTTGGATGTAATCGAATCTGCCTGTCGCCCTAAGTACATGTTACTAGACAAGGTTGCTGGTGTTGCTACTTCATACAGTACTTAGGGACTGAACACAAAAGTGAGTTATGAAGTGTTAAGTGGAAGCAGTGGAATTGTGAACACACCTATACATGACAGGAATGATGACATCAATGGGAAGCGAAGACAGTTGTACCCACAGAAGAAATATAAAATGTAGAAAAGGGGAGAGCAGCAGCAGCTGGAGTTGAAGAGCCAGTCTAGAGCTCATAGAAAGTGGCCTCCTTTGTGTTACTCACCAGTTCAAAACCTGAAGACAGAAGTTGGGAGGGATGCCCCAGAACACTATCAGCAGGCTGGTAAGTGACTGATAAGAGCCTCCTTTATCATTTCCTACTGTTCTTTCCTGATGGGATTAATCCATAAGAACAGCAGCACATGTGATCACAAAAGGTGGTGGATCCCATTCCCCCTGCTACCTTCAGTGGGCGTTATGGATGGCAAGGTGGAAGAGGCTATAGCTCAAAGTATACATACACACATACATGTAAATAAAATGTGACTTGCTAACAGTTGTGACAGTTACTGGGACAGGTTGTCTCTGTTTTTGCATTTTAATGAGATGATTTTTTTTAAGAAATAAGGAATTGCATTCTAAAGCAGAAATAAGGTTTCCATTACCTCTGAATTTTTAATTCTTTTTTTTTTCCATATCTCAGCTGATTTTTGTAATGTGCAATCACTTTATTGCCATCCTAAATCCACATTGCTACTGCTTTTAGCCAATATCTTTTTCAGGAGGATTCAAAATCTCAAAATATTTTGAATTTTGAGGAGATGAGCAGAATTCTGGACTAAAATAATCTCTCTTTCTTTGCCTGCCATTACACATGTGCATGCTTACATTGTCTGTGTTTCACACGTGTGTTTGCCCATCCATGCAAAAATGTCCACATGAAAAATTGTGCTTGCCAGTTAAGGGTAACTTAAGGAAGCTGTTCTGAAGACAATAACTTCATTTGCCAGCATAAAACAATCTTAAAATGACTAAAGAACAAAATCATAAGTTTGCTTTGATTTTGTTCCCAGTGGAGCTGAGTGGGAATTCTGCTGTTGACTTTTAGCCCTTTCATGAATTTGTGAGGTTGCTTGACCCAGAATTTTCCTATAAGCATTCATGAAAATCTAACCGTTTGTTGGAGATGGAATGGAAATGAGCCATTTAAAGAAGTCTGAAAGTAAAATATCTTTTTGTGTTCTTGAGACTTCTGTGTTATCACCAGCCCTATGTCTAGACATTCTTCTGCGTGCTGCTCCCGGGAAATGTGGGTAGCTGTGAGGACGTTTTATCAATGAACGGCTTCTGCAGTCCCTGTGCTGTCATGCTAGTTAGGCAATAGTGAATTTATCCTTCTATCAGTTCTGTGCTGCTTGCTGCCTTGGCAGACGCTTTCAAACAGACCAAAAATTACCTGCCGATGAATAGTTTTAAGGGAACCAGACATCTCTTCTGTTTCCAACTTATTGCAATGTACTAACTAATGATCTCACTGTGTCTACTATTTTTCCATTGTGTAGTTCAAAGGATCTGATCCATTTCTGCTAAGTTTTATGTCCAAATCTCATTTCAATTAGATGAACTTTTTAGTTACGAGAAATAAATGTTGTCTGAGTTTGGAATATCCCCATGTAATGTAAATTATATTAGGTACTTTGTCTCTAGTAGGTATGTATCTAGCAGTGGCTATTAAAATAAATTCCTGTGGATTTCTGAATCCTTGGAACTTCCCCCCCTGTTTCTAGCACTTGCCTGTCCTGAATGAGGGAAAAGCCGGCGTCGGCGAAGCCGGCTGCAAGCTTTATGGCCGCTGCTTGAGCAAGGACTGAATCTCTGTTTCAGTGCTTGTCACTTACACCACTTTTTTAAATCCGCATGCAGACTAGACATTTAATTTGAACTCTCCCCTGGCCCCTCTCCTAAGCAGAGGTAAAAATGCAGACGGTAACGCTCTTTCTGAGGTCAGAGAATTACCGAGATAGAGCAGTCTGCAGCTCGTTATCGAGCATCAGCTCTGCCTGCGAGTTCAGTCTGTTCGCAAGGTTTAGCGGCCTGGTAGCCAGGCGTCTGTGGGCAATTTGGGTGCTTTCTGCACCCGTCTGGGTGGCTCGTGATGCAGCATATTGGGTGCCTTGAAGCTGTTGCCCTTGAGGACTGCGAGGCTGCGCTGTGCCTGTTATCACGATTAATACCTCCTCCATCAGGCTTTCCAGGAGCGCAAATAAAAGTTCTCCAGATTGATTTGTCATGAGACAGATGTCACGTTTAACATCCATAGGAATCTGGTACCACCCAGAAGACTAAAGAACTATGTATTTTGTCTTCAGTACCTGAAGAAATCCCAAGCTGAAAATGAGCCAGCCATGTGCCCTGGCAGCAAAGACGACTAGCAGCGTCCAAGTAAAAATTGCTTAGAGAACTCAGGATGTGCCTTGATTTTCCCATAATGTTTTTTTTTTTTCAATCTGAAAAACTTTGGTCCTCTTGCAGAAGCCCTCAACATAAGCATAATGTTAATTTTTGTGGATTATCAGTGAGAAGTAATAGTAATTATCAAAGTAAAGAGTATGACGGCTAAAAAGAAATGTTCCTCTTGCAGTCTGTAGTATTTCTTCAGTGTTGTCGGTCAATTAACTAGTGAACACTGTTTTAAAGGTATGTTCTCTATTAAAAAATAATGGAGATCTCTGCTCAAAAATATCTTTAATTGTAAAGGCAAATTCTAGTAATTCCATGTAATTCTTATTATTTATATTCCAAATGCTTCAAAAAACTATGATTCAGCCCCCCAAAGTCATTATATTGGCTTAAAAATAATGAGATTAAAAAATAAATATTTATCTAGTTCCTTTTTTTCTTTTCTGTAGCTTGTGCTTTGGAACCTTTAGGGTGCCATCAGATTGTATTTTCAGGCTTTTGTCTGGACCATAATGGCTAAAAGTTTACTTTCTTATTTATAAGAAACCAGAGATTCTTAGCAAATCACAGGATGCCAGCCATGTTTTAAGGGCTTTTAAGAAAAACAATGAGTATGGTGAGACTCGAAAATAGAGTTGAGAGCATTTGCAATAGCGTTGTAGGTAATTTGGTAACTGGTTACTTCTATGAGGAGTTTCACTAACTACAGAGACCAACTGTTTTACAAGAGGACCGTAAAATAACATTGCCAGTTTCAATAGATTTACAGCGAGACTCAAGCACATGCGGTACTTGGAGTTTCTCCTGGGTTGTTTTCAGCCAATAGTGTGTATTTTTAAGTAAGCATCAAGCTGAGACTATTTGATAGAAAGAGATGACTGTTCTTCCCCTTCCGAGTACAGAGCTGGCTTGCACCATTTACACAGCAACTTTCACCCTCATTTTCTTTTTACTCTAAAAAAGGCAGGACCAGAAAGTCTGGGTTTTTTTCAGACATCCTGATTGTTTAACACAGCTTCGTGCACTGTATATTTCATTGCACAGAAAAGCTTGTAAAAGAATGTAAATGTATGTGGTTTGAATGCTGGGTTAAAATAGAAATATTCCATTTCACTAAATAGTAGGATAATTACTACAATAGTGCATCAGATTACTGTAAAAATACTTAATGTTCCCTACTGCATACATAATGTTTTAGTTAAATTATCTACTATGTTTACATTATAAGCCAAGAAAGTCATACATATAAAACTTTGCTTGTTTGAATAATAGATTTTTCCATTTTCCAATCTATATAGAATAAGAAATTTATCTATAATGGAAGTTCCCAACCAAGATAAAATTATACCCAGGGGTGAGAAATCTGGTTAATTTTTGAGACATTTTCACAGCAGAGTTCAAGAGTGCTGCATCAATTTAAGTGGAATTATTTATTTAAATAGAGTCCCTGGCTGAAAACAAGGGAGAGGAAGGAACAGGGTGGCGGGCATTTTTAACAGCTCTGCAATATCTGTTTCATACTTGCAGCATCAAAAGAGGGTGGTTTTTTTTTTCTGTAAATAAGGGGTATGTTGGAAGAAATCACTACTATTTGTGCCTGTAGTTAAGCCAAAGCAAAGATCTGCTGCATATCAACCTTTTCTTGTGGTAACACAATCAAAGCCAGGTCGGGACAGCAATGGCTTAATGAACTGCAGGTGGCATGTTGCATTGAAAAAGCCTTAGGTGGTGTGACGTGCCTTTTGTTTGTTTGCCTGAGCAATTTAGGTTTTGTAACTCTGTGATATAAAGTTTCCATGGCATTATTACTGATTTAGAAGGCCTGAGAAGAGTCTCATTTTGTTGCCCTCCCTTGGGTAAGGTATTTAGAAAATTATCGCTCGTCACAGCGCACTCCAGAGCGACGTGGCTTTTGACTGTGACATTCCCACATGAATGCAATAAAGGCAGCAAAACTGAAGGGGCGTAGCATAAGGTATAGAGATTACATGGATGCTTGACATGTGCTTGACTGCTCGTCTGGTAACGTCATTCGTAGCCCATGCTCTGCCAGAACACAATCTCTAACCTTCATTTGTATCCCGCGTGCTGTCAGCCTGGCAGTCCCTATGTAAGGGAACAGGGAGGCCGCTCCTGCTAAACAAATGCAGAAGGAGGAAGCGGGCAAAGGGTTTGGTTCCCTCTGTTGGAATAAAATACAGAGTTCTAGAAAACATGATTGTGTAGTAGTATGCCTTGTTTGGGCATTTTCATGTTTGGATTATAGCCTCATGGTGTTTGCTGATGAAGGTTTCTTCTCAGCCCTGCTAGTGAAATACTAACGTGTGCCTTCCCTGTAATTCTCAATACTTTGATATAAGAGCAATGACTAGGTGGTCAGTCATATTTAAGATCAGGTCTTCTGTTCCATAAAAGTTCATTGCTTTGTAGATGTAGTCAAAACATTTATATAACAAGGTCTTTCTGAACTGAAAATGAGTCCCAGAAGGGATCAAGAGGTACCAGAGAGCCTGAAAGAAACTGGAATCTACGTTACTGCACGAATCACTGCTGCTATATACCTGTTTGCTATGCTAAAATGTCTGAAATAGTAAGAGTGTCACAAGGAAGGAGTGTGATCTTGGCTGGCTAAAGATGCTGGACTGCAACAGAATTGTTTATAGACATGTTCATGCGTATGTTGTAACAGGCTGAGGTGGATGGAAAAATGATAGAATCAGGCGTTGACTTTTTGAATCATCTGATGCTGCCCAGGTTGTTGTTCTGTGCAAGAAACATGAAAGACAAATTCAAGACAACAGTAGTGGCTGGAAACCCTTTGGGAGAATACATTACAATGGCTTGTCACTGTTGCTAGAAGCGAAAATTCTACGTGCCTGAAAGTCATGAAACACAAACTGTTAGCCTGGAGATTAAATTTTCAGTGCAGATTATTTCGCTGAGCCCACTGAAATCTGAAGGGCTAATGATGAACAGTGCCAAGGACCCTTCTTGCAGCAGAAGTCAGATTAGAGCAGAAACAGTGGGGATGTTCAGAGGCAATTTCACAGGTGACACCATCAAGTGGTTCATGAAGGATTCTAGATAAAACCCCCTTTGGAGCCTTCCAAGTTGGTCCTAAGAAAAGAAATCTAACCTCCAGCTGAAAGCATGTCTGTATCCTTACAAATTCCCTTGAGGGAAGTGAAGGATAGGAAGGAAATGGATTTCAGTTCTATAAACTGTGACTTTTTATGGGTTACACAAGCCATTTTTACCTGGAAGCAACAGAATGTAGATATTAGTATTTTAGGGCTTTCCTTTCCTACAGGATCATGGTAGTTATCATTGCTTATATATAACATCTCAGATACAGAGGATCGTCAAAGTACTTCACAAACTGTCTTGTCCTTCATGCACATGTGAGTTTTAAAACTGAGCAAGGCGTTTATGCTAACTAATACAATACCTAAATTGGATAATTACATAGTTTTAAAAAAGTTCACAAAATGTGCGTTAACTAAGCTATCTTGTTCTAACACCAACTTACATTACATTTCTTTTTTGACTTGTAGAAATTTGAGTGTTAGTAATCTTTATGCTTCAGTAATAAGATCCAGGTAGTAAGAGCTGGCGATCAGAAGGTGCCAAGACTGGTCCCGAGCAAGGACAACTCTCGCCCTGAGGCCGATTTGCTGCTTTTGGCCAAACTATGGTGCCTCTTGGAACCTTTCTCGTAGCAGCTCTGTTCAGTCAGCCATTCTGCAGGCTATAGTTTTGCAAGTTTTATGTAATTTTTATTACATTTTTTGCAGATCTTTAGCTCCTTAGAGTCTAGGCAAGTGAAAAGGAATCATTTATACCCTGATTTTGGCAATTAAAACATTAGCTGGCTTGAGAGCATTATAGAACTGGGGGATCTAGTATCTGATGATGGGGAGAGAGAGATGAAAGCTCTTGGAAGCTTATTTTTTGTTGTTTTTCAGCTTAGAGTGTCAAACCAAGCTTTTTAGATATCACAAAATGCTAAATATAATCCACAAGTATCTTTTGCGCTTCAAACATATACGTTATCTCCAGTGTTCTTTTCTAGCTTGAGAGGTTAATTTTAAGCCTGCCATCTAATGCAGCATTCAGAGGTTTTTTCGCTATGTTTTACAGAAATCTATTCCATCTTAAGTGTCTCACGAGTGTTTTCCTTTTTAATTCAGGAACACAAGAAGCCATTGCAATGTGCCTACACGTAGAGACAAAACAAGCCGTCAATGAGACCCTGTGCGACCGTTCAAAGAGACCACCACCAATGGCTCGTGTTTGCAATGTGGACCTTTGCCCTCCGAGGTATACTGTAACGGTGAATTGTGGAAAAGAAATGGTCAGTGTGGCTTAAATAAACATTGGCTTTCCTAGAAAAGGGTCAGATTGCAGGACCGTGGCATGAAATTGCTTTGGGGTGAAATTTCACTGCTTCTGTCTTTAGCAAGCTTGTTGGGTGGTTTTTTTGTGTGGTTTTTTTTTTGTTTTTAGTCTTGTTCGCTGCTTTTCCACACTTCACATCTCACTAATAAAACAGGCAACGTTTTCTGAAATAAATCTCTTCTGTTGAGACAGACATTTGCTAGAGATGGAAAAGCAACATTTACTTTTATGGTGGAACAAGGAAAATTTTCAGACAATTTCACAAAAAATAAAGAATATTTACTTTCTATCCTTGCAGAATGAAAAATTACAGTGAAATCATGCTTTAGATTAAAAGTTATTTTAATTTCATGCTTTTTTAGGAGCCACATATAGTTCTGATGGATTCCTTTGTTTGCTCAGAGATACTGGGAAAAGAACAAAAACAGCCCAAGTCCAAGAAAACCTATCTAATTTGGTCACTGAAAGGGCCATATGTGAAATTTTGACATGTGTTGCCTTATTTACCCACTTTTGATCTCTGACATCCCTGATCCTTTGCATATTGTTTCTACAGTGTTTGCAGAAACCTCCCCCTCCAAAATGTAGAGAAGAAAAGTTAACAGGAACAGGATGTTTTACAGAAAATGTATACACATTTAAAGAAAGTTTTGTAAATGTAAGAAAGGTCATATTTACATGTATAAATGTAAATGTTAGCAGGTTGCCAAGAGGAAGCCTTTTTTTTCTTGCTATTATTATTAATGAGGAGCATTCTGAAAATAAATTCTGGAGTCAAATTTGCTTGCAGTGAGTCTTTTTGCCTTTATTGTAAAGAACTTACTCATTTATTTGTTAGCGATAGGTTTATAATTCTAGTTTGTAATTTTGCTTTTCAGCAAAAGCAAGGGATGTTTTAGCTATCTATCCATAAATATGCCTTTGGTTATTTTTTGCTAGGTTCTGCCTGGGTCTGATTGCCTGCTCCTTCCCGTTCTGTAGTGTGTTGCTAAAATGTGGGCTTTTGGTTGTGTTCTTGGAACAGGTGGCAAAGCGGCCCATGGAGACGGTGCTCGGCTACGTGCGGCGTTGGGATACAGACCAGAGACGTGTTCTGCCAGCAGCCAGGAGGATCTACTGTTGCTACTGAAGACTGCAAAGACAAAAAGCCTCACTCGTTACAAGCCTGTAACCAGATTGATTGTCCTCCTGTTTGGCATGTTGAGGAATGGCAACAGGTATGACTGTGTTACAGAAGTAGCTTAAATGTAAGCAGTGTTCCTCTGGCCAGGTACCTAAAATTCTCCAGTTGGAGTAACTTTGAATAGAGCTCCTAAATGTTAGCATTTGAGTGTTTCAACTGATTTCATTAAAGCAAATTAATTCAGAATTAAAAATACTACATTTTGCTAGTGTGCTAACGGGTGCCCTCAGGGTGAGATGCCGAATCCTATTTATGGTTTCAGAAGGCTGGATCTCAGTTACTCCAGACATCGCCTCTCTTTCTATACTCTGAAAATACCGTAACCTACTTTTGGAGATATCACTTCTTTTTTTTTTTTTTTTTGTCTCAAGGACAGAGTTTCCTAAACTCCCCCTAAGTATGTTAACTGATGCTCAGCATAGTCAGATCTACGTGCAAGATGCAGTTAGGTTCTCCTTGCCTCTAATATATTAGCTGAAAGCTTTTAGCATAAGAGTTTTCTGTGTGCTGCTTGCTTTTTAATTGAGACTAGATGTCATTTTTCAATAATTATGGGAAGCCTTATAATGTTTATGCATAACAGTGTGATGGATGAGCACAGATACCCATGCAAGTATAAATGCTATGTTCTTTTCCTCTCCTTAGTGTTCACGTACCTGTGGAAGAGGGATTCAGAGCCGCAAAGTGTACTGTAAGCAGCTGTTGACAGATGGAAGCTTTCTAAAACACCCTGATGAGATCTGCCAGGAACCTAAGTTACCAGATAGTAAACCATGTGCAAAAGTTGATTGTCCTCCTCAACTAGTTGTAGGAGAATGGTCCAAGGTGAGCAGCCCACAACAAGGGTGTACCAAAACCTTCAAATGTAACATGAACTCCAAAGCTTTCTCCTTGGGTGAATAATGGATGATAGAAGTGACAAGTTCATAGGGTACCTGAAGGTTTCACAAAGCATGTAGCTGTACTGAACTGTGCATATTCATCCAATCCAGTTAAAGAAGTGGAAAGGAGTGATCAGAACGTTGGCTGTCCAAGAAAGCAAATCTTTTCAGGGGCCCTGTACCTTTATCCTCCTTAGATTCTAAATACAGCTACCTGCCTACAACCGTACTAATCACATCCCCCTCCTTCAGCTATGTTTAAATTGCTGAAGGAAAGACTGTAATGTTGTTTGAAATTTTCCTTTATGAATGCATTCTGCCAGACATGTCCGGCTATTAATTATTTCATAGTAGGATTTCTGAAAAGCAAATCTTTGCATTATACTGCAGTACTTCCTCCTTCTTTCCTGTTTAATCGAAGCTTGCCACCACCCCATTCAGAATGATTTAGAATGAATACAAGTTACAATTAAAGGTCTGTGCAATGCGTACAAGGAGAGTGGGTCGAGAGACATGACACAGACCGTTTAGAACGTGCTGAATTGTTTCTCTTAGAAGACTAGGTCTAATTCCTCTGTCCTGCCCACAGAGGGACACACAGAAATACTGTCATGTTATTTTAATTGCTCCTGATCTGTTTGCTGGAAAAAATTAGCTGTCTTATATTCAGATTGTCTGGAATGGTGGAGAGAGTTTAATGTCTGGATAGTACAGGGATTCAAATGAAATAGAGCTCATTAGTGTGTGCGTGCACCCACACCCACACCCCCCCCACACATCCCCAATCCCCCCCCAACACACACACACACCAGTTTAAAATTAGCATGTGTGGAGTGGGGACAGCAGGTTGAGTTTGACTGCATCCTTCCTTTTGCAGTGCTCAGTAAGCTGCGGTGTTGGAATCCAGCGGAGGAAACTTGCCTGCCAAAACCTAACAGCAAAGGGCCAATACGTCGCATTAAATGGATCAATGTGTAGCGGTCTGTCTCCTTCACTGCTTGTAAGGTCTTGTCAGATGAATGCCTGCAACAGTAAGTATGTTACTTTATGTAGTTTCCTACTGATTTCAGTTGAACTATTTATAAAGAAAAATCCGTATACAGGCCGTTTATTCAACTCATCTCCCTACACCTTCACAACTTTACTATGCTGGGATAAATTGAATGTTGCAATTGCTAGACCAGCAATAACAGGATTTTTTTTCTCTCAGTTGAAAAGAAATTTTATGGTCTGAAAAGGTAGTTTTTGAATACTTTAACAATGCCTTCACCTTTGTACTTACCTACATTTGGTCTGATTTTGCCTTTATGCTTTACACTATCCCACGTGCAAAAATTGCCTCAGTTGAGTGTAAATTACAAAGGACATTAGAAAAGATAAGAATCCAGCTCTGGCTTGTCTTTTCACTTTACATTCATATTGCACTGGACATTTTGCTTAGCATGGTGGAATTCAAAACCTGAAACTCTGTGCCAGTGATAACTTATGGTATAATTTCTATCTTTCCTTATACAAATGAGGATCCCAGTCTCATGAGCTTTGCAGGAAGTGATGACAATACGGGAACAGACAGTCTTTTAAAAATCCAGTCTTATTACTCCCTACATAAGAATCTATTAAGAAAAGATTATCTATAGGAATTATATAATTTAGGCACAATATGGTTATGATACTGATAGTAGCACTAATAGCACATGCAAAACATCCAGGGAACTATCTTACTGATGTAATATATGTTAAGTTACTTGTGAATGGGACTAGTGATATGTAGAGGCCATTCCAAATGCAGGTTCTGAATCTATGCTCTCCTTCCTTCAGAAAGGAGAGTGTTAGTTTGGAGGCTGGGGGGAGGGAAAAGAAGGTTAAAAAGAAGAGTACCAGTTTGTAGGTTTGGGAGGAGAGGGGGGACCAACAGCCTTCATGAGTGGCCTGTTTCTGATCACACAGATAGACACGTTTTGACTCAGTTCATAGTGCTATAAAGAAATAGTTACTTTATACATTTTCAAGCTTTTGCTTAAAAAGTTATTCACAAAACAAAATAAGAAATAGAATAATTACCGATTCATACATAATATGAAACTTCTTTTCCTGGGCTGTGTTTCAGATTAACATGCCAAAATCCTGAGGTTCAAAACTCCACTTAAATAAAGCCCTGTGGACTTCCAGGAATGTCCTTGGCATAAGGTTTAATAAAATATTTTGAGCTGCATATCTATCTGAATTTAATTAATTGTGGATAGTTGAATGGCAGTGGAGCTGGTCTGCAAATTGCTTAGCACAGACTGATATTAAAGTTACATTGTCAGCTCCCACCCCAGCGCCAAGAAAGCAGGGCACTGGATGGCCCCGGGAGCACTCTGGTACCCAGCGGGCACAGATCAAACGTAGGGAAGGTGATCGCTGCTCTCTCCCTCCATCACCACCGCCGCGGGGACCAGAGGAGCTCCTGCAGCCGGGTTGTGCCCACCAATTCCCTGTGTACACGACAGCAGGGCAGGGAAAGGCGCGAGGCATGTCTGTACCCGCAGCTGCAGTTTGGTTTTTGCAGGAGCGGGCTCCTCGAGCAGGCGGCACACGTTTTGCTCAGGGGCACTGGGAATGGTTTTCCTCCCGGTGTCCTCTGGGAGCAGCGTTCCGGAGCGCGCCTCCGCAAGGCTCTGCTTCCATGGCTCGGCTGGGCTTCTCTATTTTTACCGTCTCATGACAGTGCTGAGGCCTTTTCGACTCAATCTTCTACCCTGGGACTGGTAATTGTAGCTGTTTTCTACTTCATATTAGCCCTGTTAAGTCAGAAACGGTCCCGACTCTGTGGGCTCTGAGAAATAGGTAATAGCACCGGTGTGGCCCTGCGGTCGCCCGGACCTGCCGCCCGGCTGGAGCTGCGCAGCCCCGTTAGCGGTCGTAGCCGTGGATGGATTTGTACTAGGTGATAATGAGGTCCAATGGCTCCAGCACAATCTCATCACGAAGCGAGATTTCCCTTGCAGAAAAAACCCTCCCATGCAGCCCATTACCTCAACAGCTGCAAGATTGGATGATACTAAGGATCTAGAAAATTCATACTTATGTGGCCTTATTTATGTGACCTTATATATTTATATGGCCTGCCATCCACAACTCTGAACTTTGTTTCACTCCTAACCTTGCCCACCAGTCACCAGTAAAAATATGCACACCCTTTCGTGTTGAACTGCTAATGAGAGTTAGTGGTCTGTCCTTAAAAAAAAACATGAAATGGATGAGACTTGTTAACATATTTATAAGTATGTGCTGGGTTTAGTTCCACGTTGGAATAACTAGTGTAAACAGAGCACAGCCTGAAGTATTTTAATTTGTGTGTTTAAAGTTACACTTACTGTGTCTGTAAGTTGGATTTGGAAATTGAAGATTTAATATGGAACGTTTCCCTAAAAATAAATATTTGGGGCCCGATAACTTATTAAAAACAGGGCGCTACTTTAATAATTCTAGTAAACTCAGTACCTAAAGCAATTTATTTGTTGTACCATATAAAATGGTTGAGGGAGCTGAGGATCTGGATAACAAATACTGATTTAAAAGCTGTGTAATTATGAAACCATGATATCCCCTCTGGTCTGGACTCATTACCCAAAACATTGAAAATAGCCATTTTGTTTTATAAGCATAAGAATGCACTCTGGGGTGTAGTTCGTGTAGTGTACACACTTATTGAATGCTTGAAGCATTTAGCTTTTCACCTATTTCTTCGCAGCATATTCGAAGCATATGTATGCAAGAAGCATGCAGTTTTCCCAGTATCGTTAGTGTGCCGTCAGCGTGGCTGGCCCTCTCTGCGTGTATGTATGTACCCCAAGTGCGAGAGCAGCAGCGGTTCTCGATTCAGGCACATGGAGGGGTATTTTTGTTTGCACGTCCGTGTCGCGCCTTGTCGGGTCACAGCACAGCCTCTGAGTTGTGCCTCTGCTGCGTCCCCGAAGGCCGGGTCGCCGGTCGTCTGGCGCTTCCCGGGGCCCAGCGTTGCCCGACTTGTCCCAGCTGGCCGCTTCCGTCTTGCGGGGAGTGAGCTCAAGGCAGGTGGACCCGAGCTCCGCTCCTTCTGCACCGCCGTAGTTCTCACCTGCCGAGTGTTTTCGAAGTGGGGTTACTTCTGCTGGTCAGGGTGGGGAGGGCGGTTGGCAGCAGTGAGTCAAGGCAGTGGTATCGGCAGTGCTGCGGTCGTTCTCGCGTTGGCGCCGGTGCTATTGCGGCTGCCACTGCTGGGAAGGCCTGCCGGCGCTGGGAGTCATTCGCACGGCTCCCTAGAAACCTTTTAGCATCCAAGTGCCTTCAGCACAACGCAGGAGGAGCCTCGTAACATCCAGTGTCTCCATACCCAGCCCGCACGAGGCTTTATTCAGCATTGTCTGCCTTTGCCAATTCAGCCGACTGCTGCATCCAGCCTCTCAAACATTTGACCTCTTTCCCTCTCTCCTCCCTTCCCTCTCTACTTTTTTGGCACAACGCTGTGAGCAACTCATCTTTCAGCCCAAAGAAATTACCCTCAGTCAATGATAATAGGATGCCTTTGCTCCTTGCATGTACTGCGTCTTCGCTGACTGTTTCTTTCGCCTCCTGCGTTGCTATCAGCTTGGCTTCGGTCTGTCAGACGACCAGCAACGCCAGCCAACAATTTAAATAACAGTCAAGGGGAGCCTTACTTTTCGGATAGACTTTGTTTTATTTAGGTCATTCTGCACTCAACAGTGCTCAAATGTGGGGAAAGTGATAATGTGTTCAAATCTTTTGATTCAGTTTTTCCACTCCCTTTATGCCTGGACTTTCTGAGGCAGCAATAGGAAATATAAGCACAATATGATTTTATATATACATATTATATTTATGAATATATTGTATAATACATGTTTATATACACTGATGTATGTGTGCACCATCTATACCCTTCATATAGGTATATGTTGTCCGCAGCTTTTCATTGTTAGGAGATTTGGAGAAGAAAGAATAGGCTGCTTGGCTGGCGCAGGGGAATGTTATGGCTTCATGTTGTTCACATTTTTGCATTTTTGTGACTCAGATAAAAGCTCAGCATGTTGCAATCTGACTTGAACAAAGTCAGGAAAGACTGTGTCAAGCATTCTGCGGAAAGCAGATTTTGTGAGCGTGAGTGCCAATGATTAGATACTTTTCAACACTTTGGGTTTTTTTTCAGAGATTAAAGCAAAGCTTCCAGAAAAGTATTCTGCTCATGGACCTCAGATTGTCAGTATTCACCGAGTCTACATTCAGACGAGACAAGAGAAGCGCATTAATTTTACCATCGGCAGCCGAGCCTACTTACTTCCAAAAACATCTGTTGTAATTAAGTGCCCTGTACGGAGGTTCCAGAAATCACTTATCCGGTGGGAGAAAGATGGGCAACACTTACAAAACTCTAAAAGACTGGGCATCACCAAGTCAGGCTCACTGAAAATACATAGTCTTGAAGCTACTGATATTGGTGTGTACCGGTGTATTGCAGGCTCTGTGCACGAAACCTTCATTCTCAAACTTATTGGTGCTGATAACAGATTAATAGAGCCACCAAACCTTAGAAAATATGCCAGCGAGAACAGTAACGCAGACCACAATGAGGCCAACAGCTTTGGGGCCAAGTGGCATAAAATGAGCAAAATGTGGCAAATGTGGAGTAAGAAGAACGAGCTCTATCTGGGTGACAGGCAAGTAAATGACCAGCCACCTCTGAGAAATCTTGAAACCTTTGGGAGCAATTCAGCAGAAGAATTTGGCTCTCGAGAATTCAAGAACAAACGACTGGAAGCAGCGGTTCTTCAAGGCGCCTATAGCATGGACACGGTGCAGTTTGAAGAACTGATAAGGAACATGAGTCAGCTCATCGAAACTGGAGAAGTCACTGACGACTTGGCATCTCAGCTCATTTATCAATTAGTTGCTGAGTTAGCCAGGCCTCCACAGCCAACCACCGAAAAATGGAAGGGGGCCCAGGATGAGAAATTTGCCACAAAACTCACAGGCAAATCTCCAAATGAATCTGAACGTTTCAGCACAAAAGCTGTCGATAAGTTGATGTTTGACCAAAAGGTTCCAGTTATTATGAGGCAAAAGCAAATTCCTGGAGTTTCCTTTAACAAAACAGTAACTGTGCGAATTGGAAATACAGTTTTTCTGACCAAGAATACTCGTGCTGTCAATCTACTATGTGAAACAGCGGGTACTAGTGAAGTGAAATATACTTGGACAAAAGATGGTGAGACATTAAAATCCTCTGAGAAGTAAGTAAATATATTTTCCTTTACTTTCATATGACTTATTATGTCACTATCGACTGTTAAAATCCACCCTGCTGTGCAATATTGGAACACACAGTTGCAGAAGTGTGATATGTGTGAACACTGCCTTCCATCTTTTTATTGAAATAATTTCATTTTTGTTTCAAATGTCTGCCACATTGTTTTCCTCTGCTGATGTCCAAGTGTACATCCATTTCTGCAATATTACGTGGCAAGAGTAATCTTTGCATTAAGTGAAATGCTCTGGATATCCTAAGTGTGTATTTTGAGATCTGCCGTACTCATTTCAGCTGCATTAGATAATAAACAAATTTATATTTAAATTAAATTAAAAGCCTATTGGATTTGTTTCATATACCATATATAGTGAGCTCACATTAAAAACTTCTGCCATGCTTGAGATAAAAATCAATCTTAGTCAGTCCTCTTTTTAAGGAAAGAAAATGTCATTGGCACCTTCACCATCCTTAAAAAAAAAAAAAAAAAAAAAAAAAAAAAAAATTAAGGTATACCTATAGCTGCGCAACTTCAATTTAAAAAGAAAAAATGAATTTTTCATGGCTTTTTAATACTTTTTAAGTTCCAGATGTTTCTGCTGAAGACAGTGGAATACTAAAATAGCAAAGGACCTACATTACTACCTCAACTATACCTGAAGAACAAATAGAGCAAGTGTGTGTGATATTCAGATATTTGCTCAAGACTGAGCAGAGAGGCTGACTTCTACTTCAGTGCAGATAACCTAGAAGCTCTCCTGATAATATTAACATTAACTTAGTGTGTGAGGCTCTTGGAATTATAGCTAGCTCTTGAGTAATGAAAAAACGATTCTAAAATGATAAAGGCATTTTTGGATATTTCTCAACATACTTAACTGATTAGCCCCACTGCCAAGAAAAATATACTTCTGCAGAGCTATCAATTAAAGCAAAGACACCAAAACTAAGCCATTTTTAAAAGTGAAAATGTTTTTGGAACCATGTAGCTCCTACTAGTTGTGTTTATTTTGTGAACTACGCGTAATTTCCCATTAATTTGTTGCAAGTGATACTTTCATTTTTGGGGCTGTGATGGTGTCATGAGTATCTTTTTGATTCCTAATGCCTAGTCTCATAAATTGCCTTTGTTTTAGCCCAGATTGACATTCTTGCACTTAAGGGCTATGCTGGCAAGTAGTTTCCCTTTTTCTATTTCTTTTTTGCAGTAACATTTCTTATGCACACATGCTCCCACATGCGTGTATGTATATTTATGTATACATATATATACACAGGCAGGTGTGCACGCTCAAAGGCCAGTGATACCAACAATATTGCATCTGCAAAAATGCGAGGAGATAAGGGTGTTGTGTATCCGTTAGGTTTGTGAAAGAAGGCCGTGTGCTCTTCATGCGTGAGAGGGCTTGTTTTGTTGGGGTTCAAGTATTTTTAATATGTTTTTGTATACCTCTTTCTTTTGTGTATGTCCTCGGTGTGGGAGAATGCCAGATCCACAGTTTTTTGGGGCATGATTAGTGTATGCCTGAGAGAGGTAACAAGGGGGAAAAGCACAGCACATCCAGGCTGCTATTTTCAGCTTCTCCCCCAGCCTGTGATGCTCTCTCTTGTCTTGCCACTGAGATGGCAGGCAAGGCTTAATAATAACAATAAAAAAATCTCAAACTACACCAATTTGGAAGTTAGGTTAGCTCATACATTTGCAAATTCCCCGATCCTGCTGAAAACCAAGCTTGCTCTTGAGAAATGGATCTCTTGCCAAAGCTCTTAATTGTGATAGTCTGATTTCTTCATGCTGTTGCTCCCGGGGGATTCTGGTTTGTAGTAGCAAACTAACTGTACTCCAAAGTGCTGCAAATAGGACACAGCTTTGGGGAAAAGGGCTTATCTGAAAGATCCTTCTGTGCATGTATCCTTATTGCTTTCCCCCTTGCCACCAAAGAGGAGGCAGATGGTTATTGCACACACGGGTCTAGAATGGTAAATGCCTAAAAAGCAGTTTTGCTGCTGTACCTGTAAACTCTTTCAAGAAGACCCATTAGCAGCTGGGTTTCTCCCAGGACAGTAACCCTTGTCTTTTCTTGAAGGGTGATCATGGACACTGTTGGAAAAGTGCAGATTCAGAATCCTACTCGAAGGGAACTTGGTATATATGGATGCCTGGTTGTTAATGACTTTGGTTTTGATATGGAAACATCTTTGCTATTACAGGCAGGTAAGACTGGCGTCCATGGTATCAGATGTGTATTTTTTTCATGCAAACATCCATCCCCACTGCAATGTGAAATGATTGGCAGTCCATGCAATTCTGCCTAAGTTAAGAGTAGCAATGAGACCTTGTTGTTGCTCTAAAACCACAGCAGGTGTGGACAGAGTCCATCGAACCCACCTGCATTTTCTGGCTGCTTCTTTGCAGACTGAATTCTGTTTCAAATGTGATAAACTTAAACACGTGGTCTGTATTTAAAAGCCAAAGAAAGCTTTTAAAACTGATTATTCCTTTCTTTTAATTTCAAAGAGGTTCCTGTCATTTTCTCCTCCTTGTTAAATGTTACAAATCTGGAAGCCAGCAATCTTTCTGTAGTTGTTGGAGGTACGGTCATGGCAAGAATTGGAGCAAATATTGTGGTTGAATGTCCAGTGAAAGGTAAGCAAGAACTCTACTGACATTCCTTGTAATGTTGGAATAAGAAGTTTACCGTATGTCTTGAAAAAAGTAACCGGCAAAAGCAGCAAATCATTAATCATTAGTCATTTTTATTAGGCATGTCACCTCCCCAGCCCTATTTCTCTTCTGTCTGTCACTTTAATTTATACACACGTGTATGTGTTCAAGCAGGCTTTCCTTTAAAAATACTTTTCTCTCCATGAAATGGTCAGAGGCTCCACTGCGGAGCGTAAAGCCCACCAAAGCGAATGATTATCTTGCTGCAATAGCAAGTGCAGCCAGCTGACTTGCTCATCAGAGAACTTTCCTTATCCCTATTTGAGATGCACATATGTCTAGACTATTGTTAAAACTGAAAATGAAATCTCCAGCCACAGCTTAATAGAACTTTAAACCTGACAGTGAAGTAAACTTACCTTTTAGAGCCATCAGTCTGCAGCTGCAGTAAGGAAACAAAGAGAAGTGCCGAGCCGCGAGAGTCTGTAGATATTGTCTAGCTCAACATCTGTGGAGCAGCTCTTAGGCTGATCAGAAGCTACATGCATTAAGCAGTTCACCATTTCCTTTTATTTCCTAGTCTTTTGTATGGGCAAGGTAGATATTCTACTTTTAATCTCATCATTACTGTTTTTTAAGTTTAAATCATAAGATTTAATTCACAGTGGTAATATTCTGCCAAATATTTAATAAGGTGAAGGTCAGCCTTTTATGCCTTGTTGAAGCAGATGCATGAAAGAGCTAGAAACAATGAACATTGCAACTGAAATTGCCTGGGAAGTTAGTGTGCCATTTACATGTGTGTTGCTGGGGGGACATTTCAGAAAGAGGGTGTTGATATTAACCCAAAATAGTGGTAGAAATATGCATATGCAAATAGTTCTGCAAACAATAGTGGCGCCAGGCTGACATGTATTAGGACATGTGGCTCTGCTATCGACTGTTGTACCAAGGCTAATTCTTTGATGAAGTAATATTTTCCAACGACAGTTTGGCAACTGTATGTATAACTGACCCACACTGCAGATTTAGCAGAGAGTTAACGTCACACTGTTAATATTAATATTGTTAGGATGGGTGAGCAGTTAGCAATTTTAAATATAAATTAGTATTTTCACATGGGACTGTAGACTTCCAAGTGCTTTAGAGCTGTGTATGTTAGTGAGCCAAACTTCAGTTATGCTTAGACACTAGTGTTGACTTAGAAAATGATTTATCTAATTGCTTTACTTCCTGTCCATGCCAAGGAAGTAAGTATTACTGTTTGTGAATAAAACAGAGCTTGTATGTTTTAAGATTTCACTTAGCCTAAAAGCAGAACAACTTATGAAATGATGTAAGCACGCTTTTTCTGTTTTCCTTCCTTAATCAAGAATAATACACAACTGACTTTAGTTCCAGAAGACTGAACTTAGTAGCACTTTATGCTAATATGTTTGTCTAATAAGGTGGGACACAAAAGTCTGTCAGGGTTTTGCTGTGTAGTAAAATGAGAGCTTTGCTGTGAATATTGATAAAACATATTGTGACATTATCAGATGTGCAAGAGCTTGATTTCTGAAAAAGTGAATCAGAAAAAGTATTAGTATTTTGATGTACTCTAAAAGTTCTCTTCCTACGAACAGGTAACCTGAGTCTGCTAGAGTCCCAGTTTTGTTCATTTTTCCTTCTCGTTAGATACGTTGATTTACAGTAGTAGTCTCCTACCTTCCTGGAGTAATAGCCCACTGTAAATCCTTACAATGAATATTTTGATTAAAAATACCATTAGACAGCCATGTAATGTGACTCTGTAGACCAGCTGAGGCCCTCTTAGGTCTGTAGGTGATGTTAAGACCACCTCTTAAGTGATGTTAGGACTGTAACATCAAAGTGGCTGTAAGAGAGATTCCTTCTCTTAGTGGTGGGGAGACCTGGACTAGATATAGGGCACCTTTTCCTCCCAGCCCTATCCTCTGAGTACGCAGAAAGGAGGGTGTGTTTTCTGTGCAGATGACAGCTTCTCTCTCTGTTGTAAGCAAAGTATTGCTAGGTAAGGCTGTGATGTTCTTCGTGTTTTGCTACGTATATGTTCAGGATCCACCGGCACAGACCTTACTCATGCAAATTTTCCAGCAATGTCAAGCAGATGTATCTGAGCTGTTGGACTCTTGCTAGCCCACAAAATAATCACGCATAAGAACAACCACCCAATGAACAAGATGTCTGTGTGCATGAAGAATTTTAGTGCCATGCCACTAGCAGAATTCTTAAATTACTTTTGAACTTAGCTGCAATGACTTTTGAGATTTTTTCTGTAGGCTGAATAACCTATAATCCTTATTTACAGCAGTTCAAACGATGGCTTTCTTTGTGAATAAGTCTACATATGGAGTTCTGAATTTTGTGCCTAACAGCATAGGGTCTATTCAGGAATTTTCTTTCTGAAACGTATATGAAAATTGTGTATATATGCAAAAATGGTAAGTCACGGTTCATTTAGGAGCACATCATGAGTGGAAGAGCTGGGAGCAGGAGCAGCCCACCCAACAAACTGGCAAAGACTATTGTGAGAGGTAGAGAGGAGGTGATGTTGTAGGAAAAGATTTACTTTTCAGCCTCCTCTAATGGCCAGCTAACGGCTGTACAATACAGCCTTTAGTTATTCATAGCCAAGAAGAGACCCAAATGTATTGCACTTAAGGGGCTCTGGGTTTGTTAGGCCACCTTATGTCCTTTACGTTAAAACCATCAAACAAAAAAGTTTAATATTACATGCAGAGTTAGCCAGCTAAGCAAATTTTTTTTCTTGTTTTGTTGTTACTAGTTCGGTTTTTTTGTCCTTTTAAGAGACTTTCTCACACACTCCAAAAACCACAGTCAGATAGCAAATATTTAGATATGCTATAGAGCAATGTATCCTAATAAATAACAGAACATTGAGGTAAGAGTTAAGAAAATTATTTCAGCTAAATTGCTGAAACTTCTTTTGTATGTTTCTCTTCTCTTTTTAATTTATAATAAAAATATATTTCCACTAATTATAATAAATTCACTTTTATAGGTCCCACACGAGTGTATGATAGAAAATATTCATAGCATTCTTGACAGATTCATATTCCATTCTTACAGCCAACAGCGTTTCAATCAACACACATGGTATAAATATCAATACTGATTGCTCCAAATTGCTCTTGGATAACATTTATTGTATTTGCAGAAAAGATCTTCTTGTGATTATTACTAAAATAAACTAAAACTGTCAGACTCCATTTATTGTGAAACCTTGAGAGTTCTTAGTTGAAGTAAAATAGGAAAAAAGAAAAAAAAATGTATAAAATGTGCGTTGTATGCCCCCTGATGGTGAGAGAATAGAAAAGAAATACACTGAGTTGAGACTGTATTATATATACATTATATTGCATCCCTGAAATGTTTTGGGTTAAAGACTTAAGCGTAAAATCTTCATCCAAATTCTGCATGCTAATGAGCATACTTGGCTTTCTAAGAATAACATCGATAAAGATTTGGTGAGAAGTATACAAAACCTGTTGAATCAGGGTCATCTTTCTGCACACGTTTCACAAAGAGGGACCAGCTCCTTGCTGTCAGTATTGGAACTTGAGGCATGTCTGGATAAATCAGCAGTTTGATTTTCCATCTGTTCCTTCATTTACCCACACTAATCCAAATGCGACTTCGATGCTGTCCTTTGTCTTCTATGTTTAACCCCTCAGAAGTCTTCTCAGTGAAGAAAGATAGCAATTAAATACATAGGATTCTGGATCTTAATTTCTTTTAGATTTTTTAATGTGCCTCTAAAAGTAATTAACAATGGATTTCAAGGTGTATAGGGGCAAGTACAGCTTTATTTCATGAGGAAGGAATGATGTACACTTGCAGTATTTATAACAGCAAAAAATCTTTTGTTCTTAAGCCCCTTTTTACTATAAGTGCATCTCCATTAGTGTTTTAGTTTGGATCAGGTGTAAGCTTTGAAGTAAATATTACAGTTGTTCCCACTTAACTGTGCTTTGGTTCATATCTTGCAAATGTCTCAGAGCCTGAAAACTGAATCCCTTTTGCATGAAACTAGACTGAAAGGCGTGCCTGGGAGTGCACCCAGCACTCCCCAGATACCGATGGGCAGCAAGTCCCAGGGGCCAGGCTAGAGCCAAGGAGTCCAGAGCAACCCTCACCCAAACACACGTCGCATGTCGGGGGGTCCTTGGTACGGTACCTACTCTCTCTCTTTACAACCCCATCCCTGGTGCCCTCCCTGCTTGCTGATGTAGATGTAGCCTACACAGCCTGTGGAAAAAAACGTGAATGGTAACTGTTCGCACCACTGCTTTTCTGTGTTGTGTTCTCTCCTTCTCACCCAGCTTTCCTTACTGAGGTAAAGGCTTGCCTCAGACTCTTATTTCAGGAGACATCAATGTGGATTTTGTTAGAGAAAGGCAAAATTTCAGAAATCCCTTAGTCTTGTTGGGAATGCTCAGCAAGCATGGGGTGGGGGGGTTCCCTTTGTACTCTCTGCTTGGATTTTCAAAAAGCTGTCCGAGGTTCCCTGGGCAAAGCTAAAGAAACTCTCATAGTGCAAAAGAAGAGGTTACTTCGTTGATTAGTACCTGATTAAATAATACGTAGTAAGTGGAAGGAAGAAGTTGTCAAATTTTTCAGTGGAGGGAGATTACCAGTAAAGTGCCCCAAGACCGTTCCGTGACTTGAGATTTTCAGCATATTTATGAAAGTTCTGAAACAAAATGTGAACAGTTAGTTGACAAAAACTGTGAAGGGACAAGAATAATAAAGGCTATTAAATCTTAAGTTAGATGCAAAGAGCCGCAGCGGGATCACACAAATAACATTTAATTGTTAAATTGAGGCAGACAGCATTCAGAGCTGATAAGTGCAAACTAAACATGTAGAAAAAATAACTTTAAATATAAAATGTGCACATAGCGATAGGTTGCACTTGAAGAACTGTCACTCAGAGGGAGGTTTGTGGAGCCCTGGTGGTTAGTGCCCTGGGGACCTTGGCTTCCTCCTGCGTGCTGGCAATAAAGGCAAGTCAGGGCTACTGTTTGCAGTTCTGGTCACCTCATCTTAAAAGGATATAGCAGTGCTAGAAAAGATAGAAGAGAAACGTAACAAAAATAACAAGCATGGTAGTCCAGTTGCCACCTCTGGTTTACAGAGTCAGGAAAATATACTGAGGAGGGGTCAGTCCATAAATGCCATGATTTTAATGCCCTTTCCCTACACATCCCCAGCTGCCCACCACTGGACACACAGTCCTGTGTTAGATGGACTTCAGGTCTGATTAAGAATGGCAATTCCTGTGTAGTTCTTTAATTTCTGATAAAATTATATTTTCCAAGTCCTGGAATATATATCTTCTTCAAGTCCTTGATTATATATTTCCTTCAAGACTATAAATGTCTGGGTCCTCGGTGATATAGCCACAGCTATTTGGTTGAATGAAAGTATAATTTCTAACCAGCTGGGCAGAGCTGTCTCCAATAATATTGGTGAGTTGTGGGATTGCCCTAAGGTGCACCAACCAAGTCCTTGTTGGGGGTCCCCTAGAGAGTTTAGTCTAGCAGTTATTTCTGAGTTCTTACTCGATTCAGCCCTCTTATATAGATGCCTAAATAGAGTTGCCTAATTTTAAATGCCAGTTTCTTGAAAAATCTTAGGCCTAAACTCCTGCAGCTCTTCAAGCTGACAGAGAACTAAAGACGACCTGGCAGAGCTGTAGCAAGGGTGGGATGAGAAGGGCTCTTGCTTCAGAGACCCCTCTGAGGAGGTCAGCAAATATACCTAAATTCTGCCAGCTGCTGCTACCGCTTAGAGAGAGGGGCTGTTGCCTGGCTGGTAGGAAGAGGCAGAGGGAATAGCTTTGAGAAACTGTGGGAAAGTGGGGCAGGATCAGGGGGCAGGTTGGAGGATCTCACCAAGTGCCAAAACGTCTCGCTCTGGCTCTCAGTCCAGGTCTATTACTCCCTGTGAAGTTGGCAAGATTTGTACAGGTAATTTCACTAGCGGCATAGTCTAGGCTCTTTAAAGTTCACTAGGAGTTGATTTGCTCAAGCATAATTCAGATAAGTATAAAGGAATTTTGTGATTTCTGCTGGAGAAAATAGGAAAATGTATCAGTTGAAGAAATCTAATTCCACCGTAGCTGTTAGAGAGCGTAGAAGAAGTAATATTCAGAGGACGTTCATTGTGTACACTACTGACCCAGAATCATTTCCTCTGAAAAATGACATGCAAAGCTGGCCTCTAAAGTTAGGTAAACTTTTAGAAAAGTGCAGCAAAAGGTGATTTCTGCCAGCACAGTTCTGCCTTGCTCTTGAATGGGAAATACAGAATGCTTTATGAGATTCTACAAAGCTGGGGAAAAAATTTCTGAAGACATATCCAATGTTTTAGAGCAACTAGCTAGTAGGCCAAGATTTTTATAGTGTGTAATATTTCATAGGGCTTTCAAGGTTGGAGGAAATTTGTTTTTGAACACTGAATATTTTAAGGGCACCCTACAGTGCAGATTCTTTTTTTTTTTTCCTTTTTTTAAACATGTGTTTCACAGTCCCATCCGGAGCTGGAGTTTTTTTTCCATAACATTTGCTGTCCCAGGGCCACTCATGGTGGAAAATGACTTTTTTCATGGAACATTGAGTATTTTAGAGCTGCTCCAGTGCTAGTGGAAAATAACCTGTGTTTGAGGTCAGAAAAATAGATTAAACTAATTTTAAAGTTTTATAGCTACTTAGGTCTGTAGTAGAGCTCTTTAACATCAGAGGATTTAGATCCATTGCAAGATCAAAATTCTGATTTTTAAGGGTTTTTTTAAGGCTAATAAGGCCCCAGTTCAGCATTGCATCTTTGTTCATGAAGCACAATTATAGCCATGTTTAATTTTAAACATGTATTTAATCACATTCTCTAATAGGAATGGATTTAATCATGTGCTTAAGTGCTTTCCTGACTTGGAGCCATAGGATATGACTGCTTCATTCTGCTACTTGCTGAAGTCAGTGACGAATCTCCCATTTGAATCCCTGGGATCTAAATTGCATTCAGGGTTTCTGAACCTGTGGCAGTTTGTGTGAGTAGATACCTTTGGGCTCATCCTCAGCTGCATCTGAGTGGAGGTGGGCTATGAAGCAAACAAAGGTGGCTTTGAGCCATCTCTTACCTCTTCTCATTTTGGTCCTGGCTGGGCATCAAACCGGGAACTCTTCTGCTTGAAAGTAATATTTTCTTGGATGTAGATAGGGAATGACTTCCTTCCAGGATTGCAAACTGGAAGATATACTTTTTTTTCCTGAAGAGAAGGTCCAGGAACTGATTCTAAAATTATTTGGTGTCTTCTGACCCATATGGATAGACAGCCGTTTTGCAGAAGAAGCTTTTGTAGATGTTAAATTTGGACAGTAAGGTGAAAGGAAAGATGCATTTTAAAACTGTCCCAGAAAGGACAATGACAACAGTAGAAATGTCTGAGTCAGAGGAACAGAGGGCAGAAAAATATAGCAGTGAGAGGGAAGTATTTTTAAAATTCAACATAATTAGCTGTTAAATCTCTCTGTTAATAATCCTGAACGTCTATTTCTTATTTAACCAGTCTTCTCTACACAGTTCCGTAACGGAAGGGGATCTTGAAGAGAGTGAGTGAATGTTATTTTTGTCAGTGGAAAGTCCCAGGGTAAATCAGCCTTTGTGTAAAGGAGAGTCAAGCATTTGCAGTAAAATTCAGCCCTGTGCAGGGGATGAAGTACCCATCAAGTCCTGCTTATGCCCCTAAGCTTAAGTATAATAATATAAGGAACAAGTCATTTTATGGTTTGGCCTCTTCTTGCTTAGTTTAATTTCTCTTCAGAAGAGAAAACTTAATATTTATAAAACTTTTAAAGTTATATTGACATGAATACTAAAGGATAAAGCACAGATTTTAGGTCTTAAGTGTTTTGCTTAGGAAAAACAGCTTTTTTGCATTTCGATGGCATGCTTTGAAGTATCCTGCAGTTTTTTATGTAGCTAAATCAGTGCTATTCACAGTAGTACTGAGAGTCTTGTCACACGAGGAATGTGAGAATTGTATACCTTGCCCTCTTTCTCACAAGAGCTGATAGATGATATTTAACTCAGTGCACAGCCCTGCATGCCAGTAGGGAAGCAAAATCTTATCACAGGAGTAGTAAATGTGGGGTCTAATTTCTAAAGGGAAAGTATTGAAAAGCTGCATGATAGAAGCTTATGCAATAGAAACATATAAATAATGGTAATTGCATGTTGGGATTGTGCTGTGAGCTACGTTATGAGAAGGGGTTTTAAGCAAGGCACCGTTAAGCATGGAGACTATTAAAAAGGTAAATGCACATCTAAAAATAGTTTTGCTTGAGGATCTTCCAACAGTAAGAGTTTCTCCTGATAGGAATTCTAGAAATGACAGGATGCCCAAGAACTCAGTGTCTTTCATGAGAGTTGTGGCAGGAAAGGATTTTTGACTGGCCCCATAAACGTGCAGATAAGCTGAAGCTGTCCCAAAGCACTCGCAATGTACCTGCTGCTTCACCTGAGCATGCAAAGGAGCGGGGCTATAAGGGATGGCTTTACATTCTTCTCCTGTCTGTTTTATTTCTTTAATCCATTTATTGGGTGTCTGTCAGCAGATGTGATAGTACAGCACAATAAAAACTTGTTTCTGTCCCGATACTGTGCTGCCCCTCTCTGGATGCACAACTTAAGGCTTTGTGTCACCTTTGCGCTCTTCAGTTTGGAGTTCCCATTTTCCTAGCATGCAGCTATGTCCTGTATATGTATAGATTTAACTAATAATTTTTAAATAGATTTTTTTCACTTTTTCTGCAAGTGAGAGCACCCTTAAGATAATTTGGATGGATTTATTGTGCATTTCAATTGGCCTGGCTGCTGGGCTGCCATGCACGGCTCTGTCCACACTTCTGCTCCTCAGACCTGTTTGTTTATTCACTTCATTCACTTGAAAAATGGCCTGATTTACTTTCGTGTGTGTGTGGTACTGCTTGAGTCCACCCCCCCCCAAGAGAATTGTATGGAAGTCCTTGGGGCAGAAAGAGGAATTACTTGCTAGTAATTTAATTTGACTTAAGGGTGTGTGTGACAGATACCCTAGTTTTGAACTTAAAATGAGAGTCAAAGCTGTTCTCCAGATTTCTTCTGCAAACTGAGCTCCAGTCCAGGTTTTAAAAAGGCCGCACATGTCTCTGAATGACACATGAGAAGAGTAGAGACACAGCAACTTTTCAGGGATAAACTCTCGGATACAGACCAAGTTTGGAAGGAAGAAATATTTTACTTAAGTTAAATCCCAGGAATGAGATGTATTTCTGAATGTTGTGCTGAGAGCAGAGTGAGGACTCTGCATCAAAGGAGGAGGTTGGGCTGAAGTTTGATAGAGGCCCAGGTCAAAAGCTTAAATTTGAACCTTTCCAAACATTTTCATGTTTTTGTGTTTTGGGGAAACTGAGTTTTGAAACTTTTGACCTCAGTCACATCTCAGCTGTGCTGCTTCTGGCCTATTTTTGGCTCTAATTGGCCTGCAGGATTTTGGTGCCGCTGAGGGTAGTCTGGCTGCAAACCTAAGCCTTAGATTAAAACAGCTCAGCATCCTCACAACACCTCCTCAACGCATCTGTACAGTAAGTATATATCCCTGAATGGCCATGGAAAATACACTGTAAAGGAAAAACGTGTCTGAGAATGATATATCATAGCCAGAAAAACGGGATATAATGAAAAAAGACCCTTAAAACAGGACCTCTTCCTAATTCCAAAAGCAGTTTTCAAAGTGTTATAAAGCTTCTGGAAACTTGAAGGACAGCCTGGTTTTTGGACCCTCATGTATTCTGCAGATCTGTACCTTGTTTTGTGCAGTTTTATTCAGTAAAACATAACCTTGTGAGCATAAAGGTACTGGACAGTTGCTGAATTGTCCAGGATAAAATCCGTGATCATGCAGGAGAATGTTTCTCTCCACTGTCTTTCTGGACAAAATGGTGTGGGGAGCTTTTTCCTTCAGTGAAATAGCAGGATCCAAAAAATATATCTGGTTCCTATTACAGTGAAGGAAAAACTTGAGGTGTGCACTGAAAGTGCTAAGCCAGTGATTGAAATGTTAAAGTTGTTCCTAAAGGCTATTCCACATCATGAAGACATCATCTGTAAAGTAATACCCCACGATGATCTGTGAGGAAAGGAGACCAAATTAGCGTTCGATATGGCTGAAATTTCCATGTGTCCCACGTTCAGGTGAGGTCCTGTCGTGGATCCCCTTCTGACAGTCTTCAGTGACCTGGTGTATTTAGACAAGAAAACAGAATTCAGGCTCAAGACATTTTAGCTGCTCTGAGTTGCCCTGCACATTTGTTTACCTCTGTGGCTAGTCGTTGTGCCAGATACGTCAGAACTACCCAGTGATTTATTTAGGAGTTTGGAGCTTTGGAATAACGCTTCTGCTGCGGTGCTCAACTAGAGTGCAGGCAATAAAGTGTCCCATCTGCCAACTTGCAAAATATCCCCTTAAAGGCAAATATTTGAGGGGGAAAGAAAAAAAAGCAACATTCGAAGTCATCCCACGGAGGTAATACCATGCAATTTCAAAAATCATCTAGGTAAAACTAAAAATCCAGAGTCATTAATAGATTAAAATTTAGAATGGTGAAGTATCTTCAACTACGGAATTTCTCAGAGTTCCAGCTTACAGTAGGAAAGATGATGGTTTTCTATAACATGATAAATGAGTGTTGAACAACTGATCCCCTACTGTAGTTGTTAATAGCTCTTTCTGTTCTTTCACAGTGTTGCTACGGTTTATCTTTATGGCCTCTGCTATCTGGAGAAGTCTTCAGGGGTCTTTTTTGTCAGAAATTGGCCCCATATGTTTTCTAATTTCATTGATAAATACATCCTTTTTCTTCAAAAGAAACATTGTACCTCAATTTCTTTTTCTGCTTTGTTTTAATTAGAAATATAATATTTATTCAGTCCATTCTGGGCTGCAGGTTCAATGAAAAGATGCTGTGCAGATCTCCGCATGAGTTGCTCCAGACTAGGGCTGAGTCTCACGTTTTTCGGTAGAGAAACACATGAACGCCTTGCATTGCTTTTGAATGACTGGCAGCAGTTTTTAAAGCTGTTCTGTGAGCTTGCCTTGCAGTGCTTAACCTTTAATCTCTGTGGGATGCTGAACTGTTAATAGAGCTAATAACTGAGAAGTTTTGTTGTGAGTGGAAAAAGTACTCATTTAGCTGCAGCGTTGTTATTTTAATTTATGGTATTGGTGAAATGACAAAGAAACTTATGGTTCTTAGCTATTATGGTAGCAGTTAGCAATATAAAACCTATGATTTATCTCACTCAATAAGTATTTTAATTATTTGCATTTTAAAGGTGTTCCTCAACCAAATATAACATGGTCTAAGCAGAAAGATGTCCTGCAAATCAATTCTTTCTTGCTTTTGAATGGGTCTTTATTTCTGAGGAATGTTTCGTATGAAGATGCAGGAATGTATACTTGCACAGCAACTAATGCTCTTGGAAAAGCAGAGGCCACATCTGTTCTCCACTTAACTGGTAAGTGCCATGTGAGAATTCCTTACTGATAACAACAGTGAGCCACTTTGATTATGCAGTTTTACCAATGCACTAGTTGGGGAGATATTTTATGCTTTATTATAAACTTGGAATTTTTTATTGCATCTCACTCCTTGGGATCTGTTCGCTATTTCATGTTTCCTATAGTAATGGATCTATGTATTGAGGGTTTGATTTGTGACTTCTTCAAATGTTGCTCTATCTTCTTGCTTCTAGGCAACAAACATCAGCCTTTAAATAATGAGACACATTAGAAAACTAAATCCAGTGTCATTATATTGTGCCCAGTGCTTTTATCTAGGGAAACAGGATAGGTTTGAGTTATTCATAAAAATCTACAGGGAAATGCAATGGATTAAAAGCAAAGTTTTTCTTTTTCAATTATAGAGGCCAATAAAATATAGAGACATAGAAAACAAAAATAGTCTGAATATGAACTGCTAACTCTAAAAATAGAAAACTCAAACAAAAACTCTTGTTAAATGACTCTATTGTAAGTAGATTAATAATGTAATACTGTATAATACAATCACTCCTTGCAAATAGCTCCAATAAATGGATCATTCAGCTGTAGAGATCACCATTTTGTTGTACAAAGTACAACACAGTTATACATGGCTAATTCTGCTACAAAGCTTGCTTTCTTAAGCACACGTGTAGAGTAGGTTGTAGAAGTTTGGATCTGTTGGCCAAGAAAGACGTACCAAAGACATAATAGGAGCCTCTGTGTAAGGATGAGTGTAAACTGAAGTGGCCTTCTTAGTTTCAGTTTTCCTGGACTAGGTCAAAACTTCAGATGTTCCTAAGAGGAATAATGTTATAATGGTGTGACTGGAAGATTGCTCTCAAGAGTCTGAATTTCAATTCTAACACTGATCACATGACACTAAAAATAAATCTAGATTTTAATTATTTTTAAATAAATCTAGATTTATTTTTTAAGTAACATATTTAAATAATCTAGAGTGGCCAGTAGAGGGCCAAATTCTGCAATTTTTTTTGACTGTGCAAAAGTTCAATGAAATGGGAGGACTTCCCATGTCAGGACTTGCAGGTTGCACTGACTCAGTGCTGCGCAAAGCAGCATCATGTCACACCATTGGACTGTGCTACAGCAAGTACTGACCTACCTGGGGAGTCAGCAGCAGCTCAGAACACGTGCAGCCTTTCTAGGAAGCGTGCCGAAGGACTGACGGGACAACTAGCCTTTCTCCTGTGGTGCAGGACTGGCCTCAGTGTGGTCCTCTGGAGACTTTTTTGTCCCACCATTTTCACAGCCAATCAGGAGGCCTTGTGCAGACATTGTACATTAAGGAAAAATGTAGACTAATCCAAAGTAACCTATATAAAATGACCCACAGAAGTTAGAACATAACAAAAAGACTGAAACCACAGAAGGAAGGTGAATCATGGATATTATGCACATTCATTAAAATATAAATGTTTACAAAGTGTCAAGAACTGTGTTTTACTGGCAGATTACCGATGTTTTTGGCAGTTATTCTGGCATATAATAAAAAAGGAGGAGTTGCTATAGTGGTAGGCACATGATTCTGCCTATATTATGCAATCTCTGCTATGCAGAGCATATTTTTAAGAGATTTTCTCTTTTTTATTATGGCAGTTTGTCATATTTCCATCTAATTGAACAGAAGAATTGGCCTGATTCCATTGAGAGAGTCTTTTTTTAATTTCTGTATGTGAATGACTGATAATGAAATAATAAACAACATTGTCATGAGAAATGGTAAATAAATCAGAGATCTTGTAAATCTTTTTAAGCTAAGTGTTACCAGGCTAATTTTGGTTAAAAAAAAGAAAAAGTCAATACATTTAATAAATTTAAAAGTTTTAAATTTTGTATTATTATAAATAATTTGTTCCCTCGTTTTCATATCTGAAGTATATTTGTCAGATGAACAGTTTAATTGCATAAATGAAAATTGTAAAGAATTCCAAAGAGCTATTTTCCTTCTGCTCGATAACTAGTGTTCGATATTTTACTACTAATTATCTTTAGCACCTTGGTTTAATTCTTGATAAGACGAGATTTTATACATTGTTCTCCAGAGCAAATGATTACAGAGAATAACACTCTAGCATCAAAGGGAAGCAGAAGAAAGCGTGTCCTAATGGCATCTGCAATTGGTACAAACGTCAGCGTGGTACCTGGAGATCCACTGAGAATAGGTGCGTGGTCTTTTCTGCTTTGGTGGTTGAACTGTATGTTGTTAATGTCATTAAAATGGAAAGGGCCTCACGGGGGAGGCGAGAGTGATTTCTGAGTCCAATTTTAGTGACCATCTGGATGTCCTAAGCATATCTCAGCTTTTTGTTAGCAGAAGGGGCTACAGGGTTAGAGATGAGATGTGACTATTTTTTCATCCAGTTTTACAAAAAATATTCTAAAATAGTGACCATGCAGGCATCATTTAGATGACTCACCATGAGACCAAAGTTGTGTAATTTCTTTGAACTCCATTTGAAAATGGTGGGAGGGGATCCAGCTGTTCGCTAGAACTGTTTTTTCATTTTTCTGTCTAAATGAATACTTCTGTTTCCATCCCTTTTTGTGCTTGTGGAGTGATGTGCAGTAATTTCATTTAATATGTATGACTCCTTTCTAAAGCAGACAAAAACTCTCCTCTCACAAGCCTGTTTGTATATTATAGTCTGGTGTGAAATCTTCATTCCATTTAAATAATTTGGTTTCCCCCCCCCTTGGTTCACATGGAAATGATGCTTGTAAGAACCTACTAAAAGGGAAAATATAAAGAGCTATGGTAAGTGTAATCGTCTTACACAGCTGATAATCCTCAAGACTCAGTCAGGATCAGTTTGGGCCATAGCTTGGACTTCAGTGAATTTGTGCATACTCTTTGTTATTTAGGCTGGTAAGGCCTTTATATAACATCACAGGTTCATACATACCCATTCGCAAACACTTCAATGTAGCTGCTGTGTTTAGAAAAACCTGCTAAAATGCTGTTGATTTTTAGGTTGCCCAGTGCTTCCCAGCCACAGAAACACAGTTCACTGGCTTTTCAGAGATTTCCCAGTTGAGGAAGTTGAGACCTTGGAATACCGAACCCTGGTCGGGGGTCGTATCCTGGAGGTGAACACCAACTCTGGTCAATTCGCTGGGCAATACAGATGTTGGACTTCAGCTAGTGCAAAACCTATGTCAGTCTGGGTAAATGTCAAGAAGGAAGGTTTGTTGAAAATTATATGACAAATTCTTAAATTTTTAAATATTACTTTCTTTCACTGTGTAAAGGCTTTCCTGAACCCTGGCCTGTTTTTGTACATGGAAAGTAATAGACAACTATATATTTTACTTCAGATATATGAGTAGTCCAATTTAAGTCAGTGGACAATTTCCATACTCAGAGTTGGATACGGGTATTAACATCTACAGTAGCAGGACCTAATATAGTATTGTATATCTTATTTCTTACTTGTGTAGCTGAGAAACTGAGAGAATATTGCTTGATTCAGTGCCTTGCTGCTTGAGCAGTTGTTTAATCAGGCTAGTTTTCTAAGCTTCGGCAAATCATACAAATTGTTATCATGATAACCCACCAAATGGAAAAAAACCTGACTTTGAGGATGTATGTGGAAATGTATTAATTAAAATCAAAATAATTTTAATGTTGTTTTCACATTTAAGTGTCATTCAATGATATGGAAGCCATCTTACTGTAGTCACCCTTAAACATATCTGGGTACTAGGAAACAGTACCTACTCATTATCAATGTCAGTTTTAAGTTTTCCAGAATACTTTGTAAGGTCCTCATCCTCTAATGTGATGCACCTGCACAAAACTCCATTTCCATTAGTGGGTTATAAAGTGTGGAACTGTAGATGAACTTGAGAAGAATCTAACATACACACCAGCAAGACGTTAGGCTGCATTTGCAAATGCTCTGTGTAGTTTGTAAATATTTAAGGTGCTATGGAACTTAATGATGTTATAATTGCTGAGCTTTTTAAGAGTGTCTAAGAGAGATAGGAACTTAAGTCTACTGAGAGTCTGGCAGCAAAGCACTGAACTCCATCTGACATTAAAAAAGGGATTTTACTAACCAGTAAATACCTAGCGAATGCAAATGAGATTTATCTGTTGAGGTTGTCCATGATTTATTTACTGTCCTACCAATATGATTTGGCTTGCTGTTTATGTACAAAAGACTCAAGCTCTAAGATCATATCTTGCAATTTCCTACACTGTATATAAGTATATATAAGTATATTTATGTATTCTTAATGAGTGCCATTGGTTTACTTGCGTGAGTGAGGACTTGCTCAGTTTTGCAAGGGTTGTGGAGTTAGTGCTGCAGTTACAAAGTAATTTTACTGTCCATTATCAAAATGTTGACTCCTGGTGATAAATCTGAAATTAAAAGTAAATCAAAGAAAGAAAGTAATCAAGAAATCAAAAGTAAAAGTTCAAAGTTCTGAACAAGCCTTGCCATGTACTGGACTGTCCACCTGTAGTCTTGAGCTGCACTGCCCTTTGGTTGCCTAACAGTACGCTTTCTAATGAGGCGGGTGGTACTTTGGGGGGCTTCCATTTTCCAGCCATGAGCTTTAGCTCTGATTGTTGCTCTGTAAATGCTTCATCACTGAAATACCCATGTGTTTGTAAGGCTGCAAAATCCCTTCTGGTGGTTTCTGCACAGTAGGCATATTGAGGGCACTTCTGAGCAGTGTCATCCTAGTTAAACAAACAATACAGTCTCTCCATCATAGTTTCACTCAGTAAATTTAACTATTTCTACTTTGAAAAAGGCCCTCTTGTATTATTTTAAGAAACCCAGAAGTAATAAGGAAACATTGAAAAACAATAAGTTAAAGAATTCATTATGTGCTGGAAGAGTGAGCCTGTGGACACAGCTGGTAGCTATCAATTATTCTTGGTTATTACAGAAAAATCTGACTCCTTCTGTGATCACATAAAAATCTGTCAACATTGCATAGTACTTCATCTTTTACCAAGTGTCAAAAAAAAGTGTGGGGGGGAGGGGGAAGTGTGGAATTGTGGCTAAATATAAAGGTAGTAATTGTTGGAGGTGATTGGTCTTTAATATAAAATGCTCTTTAAAACAAATTCCTTTTTCATCTTGCCAGATGCCTCAGTGGCAAGTTATTTATGCATTAAATACCTTTTCTATAGTTTAGCACAGGATTCTCTTAAATCATGAAATTATGTGAAGTGTCTGGAGTAAGATGAGTTTTCTTCAGAGTAAACTTACTGTAGAACAGCAGGAAACCTACAGACCCTGATTTACAGTTTCCTCTTTTTAATGCTCATTGTATAAAAATGTTATGAAAGCTTTAAAAGAAGTTCATCAGTTCCTATTGTGAGCCAAGTTCTGCCCTTCATGTGCACATATGCTGATCCCATTTGCCTTCTAGAGAATTTCATGCTCATATGTAAGAGCTGAAGTTGAGGGAAGCTGAGCAGGACTAAATTCTACTCTGGCTTATGGTGCCTTTCCACAATGCTGAGATATTTGCTTTTCTACATGGAATGTGGTACCTCTCTAGCTTACAGGCTGCGCGGCCAGAACAATCAAAATGTGACCCAGTTACAATGTGTAATGCCTCTCTCACTCACTAGTTTTCAATTGCATTTCTTCTCCTGTGACTAGATTATAAATGGGAATATGCGGAGTGGAGTACTTGCTCAGCTAGCTGTGGGAATTCGGGAACCCACTCCAGAAGACTACAGTGCGTGAATTCAGAGAAACAGAAAGTAAATGAATCATTATGCAGAGAACAGCAAAAGCCAGTGATTATTTATCAGTCATGCAACACATGTGACTGCCCTGCCAGGTAAGCTCCTTTCTACTTGATTTCTGTGTGTAGTAACATTCTTCTATAAAATGAGCTCACAAGCACCTGAAGGTGTTTGTTTCTGGGTGTTACTCTCCGAGTCTGAAATTTGGGTTTTATTTTCTTATGAACCCCTAAAGCATGAGAGATGTGAAGATGGATCTCAAGGAGGTAGGGGAATGCTAGATTCAGTAGAATAAATGAGACTGTGCAGAGCTCTGTGTTGCTGCAGCTAGTCTTGCTGCTACCACGCTAACAGCTTTAAAGCGAAGCTGGAGGTCCCTCTGATAACACTGGCATCTGCTAGTTTTGTGGGATCTGTGCCAGCACCTCGAGAAAAGCTGGTTATGTTTAGAGCAGCCAAGATGCTCATGAGCGGAGTCTGTGGTGACCTTGTCTCCTTCCATGCTAGCAGAGCAGCTGTCCATAGGAAGTCTACAGTGGAGCACCCCACAGTTGTCTCTCATGCCCCTCACCACAGTGTCACAGTCCTTGCATGTGCTTCTCTGCCAATCTTCTGGCTGAATCAGCTGGGATACCTTGTGATCTTTGGGCAGAAAATCTGTATATCACAGGCAAATATAACCACAGCCTCTGATTCCAAAAAGCCAAACTCTCACCTCCGGATTTTGTGGACTGCACTGAGCATTCCAGCTCAGCCAGGCGTTGCTCTAGGTCTTTAGCAGGAAATCCCACAGCCATCCTCAAAACAAGTGCTCTGCATTGCTTTCAAGGATTGGCCATCACTGTCAGCAACGAAAAATCCACGAGGGAGGAAAAGTCATACACACATTTTGGAGTTGTCCCTCACTGGAAAATCTTTGGAGAGAAGTGTTAAGACCTTAACTGACATTGTAGGAGTGCATCTGCCAGTATGTTCTAAACTCTGTGTTCTAAATACAGAAAACATAGCAACAGATAAATATCAGGAGAAATTTGTTTATATTTCATTATTAGCAGCCAAAAAAACAGATCACTCTAAATTGAGTCTGAACTACAGCCAGCCCATAACAAGTGAACTTCTTGCCAGTGGAAAAATACTAAAATAGAGCAAATAGTATGAAACACAGACTCGGCTGCAGGCTTCCCTCTAAAATCTGGCCATTCAGAGCAGACAAGAGAGAGTTATGAGGATGCAGGGGGGGCAGTGGCCCCCCTAAGCAAAGGCCATGTCTTTAATGGACTCCAGTGCATGACTTAACAATCTGAATAATACTGGACCCAGAGTAATCACCGTAAAAATCAAGCAGTTTTTTTGTGTGGCTAAACAGACTGGGACCTACATTCTCTCTTACTAAAAGGCTTTATTTTGCTTTTAATTTGGTTTTACGTAGAATTAAACAGTGGAAGGGAATTCTGGTTATGCTAGATTTATACATAATATAACGTAACTCTTTTTGCCTTTTTAAAGTATTCCAGGCTTCCCAGATGCCTGGGAAATAGTCCTGTCTCCAGATCCTAGTGCCTCCAACCTTCCCTCTCTTCCCTGTAGTTGCTGATCAGGGCGGGAAGTGCAGAATGCTTAGACTTCCCATTCTGTTTCCCCACATGCGGACCTCAGCACTATCCGCTAAACCCACAGCAACTCTTTAGAAAGTATCCATAGAACTGTATAGATTTTAGATGTAAAGTCAGAGTTGTGGGCCTGTTATTCAAAGCTGTTATGCATGTGTTTAATCCACTTCTCTCCAGCATAGCATATACGTATAGTTAAGCAAATATAAGGATTTAAGCATGTGCTTAACTTCTGTTTCAAGTGCTTGCCAAATTTGGGCCTTGTTGATTTGCTGAGCATGTGTTTCACCAAATATTTGCAAAGTACTTGAGCTCTAAAAGGGAGAAAGACAAGAGTCCAGATTGTAAAAGATTAATCTGTCTTGAGTGGATGTAAACTGTTTGACCATAAGAAAACTAAATAATTGCTGAAGAGAATAGAATATTTTTCCTGTTATCACACTTGTGCTACAAATAAAGTCCCATTCCTTATTTCTAGCTAGATTTATGAAGAGATTAAGTAGAATAATTTGTATTACCACCTACTGCTTCCCTTGTATTGTTCCCAGCTTCCAGGATAGGCTAAATGTTTGTAACATGTAATCAATAAATAAAATGTTCTTTTTGAGCCATTATCTAACAAGATCTTGATGTAATAAATTTGAATGCATTATGACATGTTACCTTAATGGCAAGTGAGTCAGTACCATTCATTTTATAAGTTATGGAACTGCTGTTAAATCCAGCAGAGACTATAGGGTTTACCTAGTATAACCTTTTGGGTAACAACTAGTGTAAATCCAGTCAGCATATATTGAGTTACACTATGTCTTAGAAGGCTTTGGTTTACCAAATTTGTAAGATCCTGTGTAACAGCTGAAAAGCTCATTCTCCTTTTCTCACATCAAATTTTTGACTTTAGACATCCACCTAAAACTTGCAATAACCCAAATTAAAGCTGCTTTGATTTTTATTTGCAGATTGCTGCAAGCTACCAGCAAGCTTGCACTGCTTTCATATTTGCCATGAATTTGTTTTTCTGCATCCTGTAGGTGGGTCACTAGTCCATGGTCTGAGTGCTCTGCATCTTGTGGCAGTGGATTTCATTTTCGACAGATAACTTGCCAACAAACAAAAGCCAATGGCAGTGTGCTGACGCTGTTACCAGATGCTTGTATACACAGAGATCGTCCTCTGGGAAGGAAACCCTGTACAATTTCTTTGTGTACAGAGCGGACGATACAGACAAAAGGGCAGGTAAGTTGCAGAGTTCATCTGGAACCTCTTTGTGTTATAAAAACATATCAGTATCATCATGCCATTGTCTGAACATGTGTGTTCTCATGTACACAGGAAGAGCTTTGTGGCACTAGTTATAATTACCTTTCAGAACAGTGAATTACAATTCCTGATTTCTTAATTTTGTGATGTCTGATCTAATTCAGTATATTTTATAACCTAATCCATTACTAGGTATTCCATTCTTTTATGCTGGCGTATTGCTTTTACTGCAGCCTTGTGAGAACCAAGTTTGCATAGCTGTACTCGTGAAGTTGTCAAAGAAAAATATAGAAATGTGCTTCAAAAGCAGCTGCTGCAATATTTAATACACAGAACTTTGCTTTATGTTCTACATCTTCATTTCTGCAATAAACTTGTGTTCATTTTGATAGGATTTTTTTAATTACACAGCAGTTACCATTTAATGAGCAAAGTACTAAATTAAGAGAATTACTAGAGCAGCATTTCAGATATGGCTGTTAGCAAGGCAAGTTTGTGTTTGTCAGAGCTAGGGAAAGAATGTTATTGCAATAGAGATATGAAATGATTAGAGCATAGACAATAGATTTAGCTTTATGAATGGGTGTGAGAAGTCACACACAGAGTTGGAAAGATTAGGCCTTATCTGAACTGAGGTGTGATGGGGGCTGAGGAAGGAGAGACACAAATCAAGGGTGATGCCTGGGTTATGTAACTAACGGCCTACAAGGGAGATTCTGTTGATATTAATATTTGTTTCTTTTTCTTTCCCCTCACCCTTTTTACCCATTTTTCAGTGTTCTGGTCGCTGTGTAGGCCGCACCGTAGGTTTACACCATCGTCACTTTATATGTCAACTTCGTAATGGATCTTTGGTGCCAAACTCTTCTTGTGATGAGAGAAAGAGGTATTCAGTTTAAAGCAGTACAAGCATAATCTAGCCAAGTTAGATTCTTTAGATGATCAAAGTAAAGATACCGTATTGTCCAGCCAGTATAAATACGCAAATCCTTCTTAGGAATCAAACTCAAGGAAAGGAGGTAGTGACTGTCATTGCTTTTATACGCTGGATGAATTCAGGGACCCAAGGAGGACAATGGAGTGGATCAGCGTCCTCCACTATGCTAATGGCAAAGCTAGGAATAGAATGACAGAATCTTGATTCCCAGATCCAAAGAAAGTAAAAAATTGTAGTGATCTGTCCTAACTTTCTTATTACTGCTGAGCTAGGTCTCTTCTGATAACACTTTTTATTCTAGTCTACTGCAGAACAAGTTTTATAAATTAAGAGTTTTCCTGGGCCTAATATCCTGTACCATGTGAATCAGTTTACTTCTTTGTGATTACCGAAGCAGGGTGTATTTCTCTGCATAGACTTCATTCTTCTGCCTCTAAGTAGGTACTCTTGAGGTATATATGGGGGCAAAACAAATGAAAAACTGAATGAATGAGAAGGTGTGAGTTTTTTTTCCTCAAGATACACATTCTTTCTAAGCACTTTGTGAATTTGTTCTCCTATCTGTCAATAACCCCTTCCAATATGAAAATTATGAACTTTACACCTCCTCAGAATCTCAATCAGCAGATTCATTTGGGACTATGCTAGAGCTCCTGAGTGAATGGCAATCTGTATAAAACACTATAATCTCAAAAAGGGTTGAATTAAAGAGGAATTAAAACTGAACATGAAGGTGTAGGGGTGCAAGAGTTTGTTCCAGACCTACCCAAAGGCATAGGTAGCTCAGTGAAGAGCAGGGAATATATGGCTAACAAGCACACGTGTAAATTGCTACCATATTTCTGGATTACTGAACCCAGCTTTTAATATTTCTCTTTATAAGAGTGCTTCTCCTTTGTGATCACTTTAAAGCATTTTCACTGCACATAGGATGAAATTTTGGCTCCACTGACAGAAATGGTCAAAATCCCATTTACTACTGGGAGCCAGGATTTCACTTTGGCTTCAAAAGTTTTAGGAGATTTAGTGTTGATGTAGAAATGTTATTTTGTGTTCAGGAGAGTGGTTATATAGAGAGTACCTGCAGCATCCAGTATGGAACATTTCAGGATTGTTTTGGTAGAGAGAAGAGGGAATGCTGACAGTTATATTTTCTTGTTGAAACTTTTCATAAAGGTGAAACAGTTTTTCCATTCCAGGATTAAGGAAGTCGTTTAAATAAACAGAGGCTCACCTTTTCTTTTGTCATGAGTGAGGCATAATGAATGGGCACAAATTGAAAAACAGGAAATTCAACTTAAACATACAAAAAAACTTTTTTTACTGTGAGGATTGTCAAGCACTGGGACAGGTTGCCCAGAGAGGCTGTAAAGTCTCCATCTTTGGAGATATTCAAAGCCTGACTGGACATGGTCCTGGGCAACCTGGTCTAGTTGACCCTGCTTTGAGCAGGGGGCTTAGACTAGACAATCTCGAGAGATCCCTTCCAACCTCAACTATTCTATGATTCCATGAATAAGGGTTTAGCACAGAAATAAACATTAAACTGCCATTTGTTTTTCTCCACAGATCTGCTGTCAGAAGAAATTGTTCTTCAGAGGCATGTGATGTCTACTGGCGTACAGGCCCTTGGAGGCCTTGCAGTGTGGACTGTGGGAATGGATTTCAGTCACGACGAGTGTACTGCGTACACAGAAAGAACAACAAACCTGTGGCTGATCAGCATTGTGGATGGAGGAAGAGACCAGTGACCTGGCAGCATTGCAATGTCACTTCTTGTGGCAGTATGTAAATATTTATTTATATCTGAGAATAGTTTGTAGCAGTTATATTAGAAAGAGACTCACAGTTGTATACTAGTGAATTTGCAAGCGTTTGATTGTACATCAAATGTAAAACTATCCTCTCCAAGGAGCACTTCATCATCCTGGGGTTATTTTTTTCCATGAGTAGGCCAGTTTGATATTAAAGCCTGAAAAGCACTTTTTAGAGGCAGGAGTTTTAGGAGATTGTTTTATGCAAACTTCCCTGCATGACTGTGCCAGTTGTGACTCATTCATGAGCCTCTGAGCAAGCTGCTAATTACTGAAAGGTAGGGTAGTTTTCTGAAATATGCAATAGGTAAATGAATACAGTGAGATCATGCCTTTTATTTGTGACCTAGTTTAGATTTGAATCCACTGTTGGCAGAAATGAAAAATAAAATAATCACCAAGCTACCAGCAATCCTTCGGTTGTTTATGGTTATGATTGTTAATTCTACTGTGTATCTTTTGTCCATTATAAAGCCTTTTAATGTTCAAATATATTTTTCAGAAGGCGAATGCAAGGATACAACTCACTACTGTACGTTTGTAAAGCAACTAAAGTTATGCTTGATAGACATCTACAGACAAAGATGTTGTCAGTCATGCCAAGAAGTTTAACCCTTCTATGGAAAGTTCATGATGCTGCAGTGAAGAGATGAGAAGAGAGGTTCATTAAACTAGCCTGCTCAAAGTATATACTTGTAAATAAGACATTAGTCATAACAGTTAAATGGATACATGGGGCTAATGAAAAAACTATCGTAGATTGATATGCTGGACAGGGTATTTTTTCTGGGAACTTTTATTATCCACTCTTTTGCAATGGAACTTCTAATGTTTTAAACATTTTCATGTCTGGATTAGGAAGATAATATCATGGCACATGATCTGTAAAGTTTTACAGGCCATCACATTATAATTTTACTGGGGGGAAAAAGCATTATCTAAAAAGCACCAGGTAGTGCTTACTGTCCTTAAGTTATGAGAAAGCCAAAGTCACAAAATCCTTTGAAGAATTTCAGAATGCTGCAACTATTGACCCCTAGTTCTCGTTTTACTGTTTTATCAAATTTAACATGATTCTTAAATTTATAGATGCTGTGGCTTGTAGCTGTAAAATTTTTGGCAGTGACTTCATTTTCATAAACAGCTTGAGCTTAAGGGTCAATCTCACAGGATATGTTTTATTGAGATTAGCTGTCAGATGGATACACAGAAGTACATTTCTTTTTTCATACTTGTATTTATGCGTATACAATAAAAGGCATTGTAGATGCTGGTACAATTTTCAAAACAGCAATAGATCTGTTTTGAATAAATGAGGTGTCATTTTCCATCGTTTCTATTCTTCTGCTCCAGTCACTGAAGTACGATCAAAGTTCTGGCACGATTGGACTTCTCTACTGATTTTAAATTAGACACAAGGCTTCCTTGTCAGAGCTGTGAATGAAACCTTTGTGAGCACTATTCTCTTGCACATAGTCAAATGGGGAACTAGAGACGATAACTAGCTGAACGTGCTGTCAAACTTTGCCTTGAATAAATACTTGTTTTTGCGTTAATAGGGAAAAATCCAAGGAAGAAATATTAATTATGAAGATGAACAAGTGCAAGAAACCTGTTTTGCGCAGTTTTCAGTCAAGATGATTTTTTCATCATGACCATTAACTATTCAAATCTTTTGAAAATTGATAAATTCTGATTATGACATTCCTGGGTAAATTGTTTTCTGTATTGCAGATTGTCTCACAGGGCTTTAAGCACAGAGAACCCCATAGGAGGTAGCAGATAGTAGTCGTTTTTTTCTTTTGTAGTTTCCACACTACTGCACATGCTGGAGGCCTGAATCCTTATCTTGACTTGGATTTTGTGTTAGGTTACTGAACTACATTGCATTGTAATTAGTGGGTATGCTGTAAGAACGGTTTTAGAAACAGTATTCCTACACAATGGGTTTGTATCACTGAAAATTAGATTAGCACTACTGTATAGAAAGTGTTTAAAGTGGACTATTGTGTCCAAGGCTGACTGCAAGGAGAGGATATTCCTGATCATTACCTTCTTAATCAGCAATGGGTCTTGATTGTTTAAGCAGTTTTTTTAAATTAAAAGAAAAACATTTGTAAGATACTTTTGTAGATATTTATTGTCTGATTTAAAAGTGCAATATTTTGTTTTGTACAGTGTTTAATAAAGATTTTGGGACATATATTTTTTCTTATTACCAAAATTTCTTATTCATGTTTTTCCTTTATATTTAAAGTTTTTGAATGTTAACACACAGCATTCTTTTGTTGCTTTAATTTTGTCTTTGGTTAAGTATGCATGCTATACAGAAGCCGTGCTGTAAATGTTTGTTTTTGCAATTGGCATGACATTCCTCTGTAGCTTATTTTATTGCTACTCCAGTAACTGAAGATGTTTAATATTTAGCTTTCTTAAACTTAGTTTTGATATTTCTGAAATAAACTATACTTTGATTATTCAACAGCATGATTACACAGAGATTGTTTATTACTGTGATTTTCATGGTAGCTATGCTTCCCTCTGAAGTCTTATTTATGAACCTATTATTTCCATAATCCCAGATTTTTTGAAACTAAAATTAGCTCTTATTTCTGACAGCTTATCAGACAGATTCTCAGCTTCACTGCAGTCTGCTCTGCACTGCTATTAAGAGGCAACATAAGAGGTAAGCTGACTGAAAAAGTGGGGAGGAGATTTTTCTATGGCAAAATCCAAATAAGCCAACTCTTACTCACTGAAGTCTAGAATCAGGATTATGTACAAAGGTGGAATAAAGTTATCTTTCCTTGCCAGGCCTCCATGTACTGCACCAAGCAGAGTACCTATAGACTCAACAGATCATCTCTGTATTTTTATATTTACTGAGTGATGGCTGGCAAATAGATGCATGAAGAAATTTGTTTCAGAGTATCCAATATGTATAACAGTCATTAGAGAGTCCCATAAATCATATGAACAAGGAAATCCTCAAATATTTGTATTAAGCTGAAATTAAATGTCTAGCAATGAAATGGTGATGTTTCAGAGTTATCCTAGATAGTAACACTGACACAGATGCAGGACTCTTTTTCTTTTTGGTTTTATGTCATCAGTTCATTCTTTCTGTATAGTCTGATACAGTGTATGAAAAGCACTTTTAGAATAGCAATTGAATCCATGAATAACTTTCTGCTTTTGCATCTTGGTTTAGCATGACATCATAAAATGCTTCTTTTTAACAGCTGTTATTTTGAGGAATATTAGTTTTCCAACCTGCTGTTCATTTTGTCTGCAGTGCCATAATGTGTTGCTTGTAAAAAAAGTGACCTTAAGTATTCGATATTGTGTGAAGCTTTAAAATATCATTTGATGCTTTTCCTGGAAGCATGATCTGTAGGGAGTGGCTCTTTCAAATATAACATAATAAAGGCTGCTCTCTTTCACTAGTAAATTTAGGGAAAAACATTAAGGGCAAATTGAAAGCGAATAAACTGCCCCCCCACCCCTTTCTTCTCCCCCCCAAATCCTCAAACACATCTGCAGAGGATCTGTTAAATGTATCTGAATATGCCCTCCACTTCCTCTCAAAATTTATTGCACAGTGCTGGTAGGTGGCAGCAAATTACTATCCTCAACTTACTTAAGATAGAGAAAGAAGAAAAAAGTGACTTGGGGATCTATGAAAACAGCTGTGAAAATTACAAAAAGCATCTGGGCTCGCTCTCATACCCAGAGGAAGAGCCATTTTCAGCATAACACATGGGCACTGTTACTTCATGGATTCGGATTGCATTTCTCAATGTTGAGTCTTTCTGCCTTTGTAGAAAAGGGAGACGGAAGGTATTAGGAGTGTTTGTAAACTACTTATGAGATGCCAAGATTGTGTGTAGGACATGGAGTGAGCAGATACAACTGTGGGAAGTTTGGTCTCCTCAGTGATGGCTTGACAGAGAATGACTCGAGCTTCATAAAGAAAAGGGATTCTGCAGTTTGTTTTCTCTGTGGTACAGAAGGATGACAATGAATTGGACTTTACCTGTCCTACTCTTAGAGCATCAGTTTTTTGTTGGCCTTACTCATGCCCTGTCCAAAATATGTCTTTAATAACTTGGAGAATTAATAATCTTTAGAGAGAGAAAAGTTTAATTGAATTGATGTTTTCATCAACTGATTAGGTCATATCACAAAGACACAGTACAAGGACACAAGTCATCTAAAAGTAACTGGTGCTCTAATAATGACTGGAGCTGTGTCTTGCAATGTCTTACACAGAGCTAACATACTCAGTTCAGCTTTCTTCCGTTGCATACGATCCAGTTCCTGCTTTCACCATTTTTCCACTATTGATCTTAATCCTTTTATTGGTGATTTGGTTTATGAAATATCAACACACAATTCTTCAGAACCAAAATGATTTTCCTATAGCAATGAGTACAAGATATGCAATAAAAAAAAAAACTACACTACTGAGATAGAACATGATAATATCATTAATCACAGGACTGTTTATAGGGACTGAATTAAATCATGAACATAATGCAACAGTTTATCTAGATTTACCATAATTAACATAAAGATGCATGGAGAAAATACTTAATCCTTCATGTGGAAGCGTAATCATTGCATGTACAATTTCTATAAACAATTTGTTTTCTGTGTATTTGTAGCAATTCTTTGAAGGGCAGGCAGCCTGAATCCTGACTGTCTAGAGATTTGTTTGACTCCTTTGATGTTTCTTTGAATTGAGTTTCACTAACATGTTCTGTTATTATCTCTGCATATGCCTTTCTAGTTTTCTGTCATTTCATCCTTCAGACTGCCTTTGCAGTGAACTTTGGCAATGGTGCAAGGTTGTTCAGCTTTAGAAATCCAATAGCAGGAGTGAAAGCTACTGAGGATTGGCATTAATTTTTGAGCCCCATTCTATCTTCCTCACCATCTGCATTAGAAAATTTGAAAACCAATTATCTGTGCAATCTGTTTGTGGTATTTGATTAAACTCACACTGAGGTGGTGAGGAGACATCTATACTTAGTGTTTGCATCAGCTTTGTTTTCATTGGAAGTCAGGCTAAAAATGCTCTATCTGGGAAATTAGGGAACAAAGTCCAAAGACCTGCTTTATGTCTGAGTGATTTCAAGTATGTGTACAGAAAAAGAGCAAAGTTACTTTTTGTTAATCACTCTCTGAAATTACAGTTTGACATTTAGACTCTTTTCAGAAGGATGAAAGAAAAATAATAATGAAAAAGCTAAAAACAGGTTTTTAGAAATGTCTAGGTTTCATGGGATGCTATCTTATAATACAATCTGGATAGCAAAATGACAAGAAAAAATACTCTCATCAGATTACTCAAAGTATTGATGAGATGAAAAGTTGTGCTGATAAGCTAATTATAGCTTTTTGCTGTATTATGAAAAAGGTGCTATGATCAAAATATATTTAAGTTATATTTTTGTTATTCTACAAATACAATCATTTGATTTGATTTGCTGAAAATCTGGAAAAAAACCTCTATGATGTACGTGTTTGAGCTGGAACGTAATGAAAACTGGAAAGTCCCAGAAATTAGAATGCACACTCAGAAAAAAAAAAAGAGAGATATCTGGAAGATTCATTATTCTTACAAAAATTGGCTAATCTTTATTAGTTTTGTAATAAACTTATCTGATTGTTTTTGTTTTGATTTTCTTTAAGCTATTAGTTTTAATATTTTTAAATCAAAATGTGCATTATTTGATTTGCTTTCAGCTTTATCTAAGGAAAAAAGAACTAGTAGGATTCCAATTATTTTGCAAGGCTGCTTGAAATAATACTTTTAAATATTATGACACAACAGCTACTTCCTTTGGAATATGATTACCATTTGATTCAGAAAATTCTGGAGTAAGCTGGCGGAAGAATTTGTGACCATGAGAATCTGTGTTTACATAGACATATCCTGGAGGAGATGGATAATTTGCTGGGCAGATCTCTTGTTTCTTTGGGATATATTCTGTGCGATACATAGTTTCATCTTCAAAACGAGCTGAATTAGGAAGTACCACACGTAAAGGTTTGAAACTTTGAGCTGGAATTATCTGATGTGGTATGTAATGAGATTTGAATGTAGTTAAATCATCAAATTTTCCTGTGGATTTGGGAATTTCCTGATGTTTTTTAATAATTTCTTGCCGACAGCTGTCCCAAGCTTGAAAGTCGTCTTTCGTTGTAGTATTCCCTTGGAAAGGGGCATTGGTTCTTCTTCCATTAGAAACTGGTCTTATGGGGAGAGCAGGAGAAATCTCATGTTTAACATAATCAAGATGGCTTGTGGAGTTGAAATCCATGTTACCTGGGGGCGGAATGTATTCTTTTGTTTTGCGGACCTCGGGCAAGGAGACTGACCATGGCTGAAAACGATCCTGGAATTCAGTGAGCCCATTAAAATGAGCATTGGACCCAACTTTAGTATTTTCAGGCTTGCAGCTTTTTGTGAATTGCCCAGGTAGTCCTCTAAAATCATTCCGGTGGGTTGTGAGATCTTCAAATGGTTGGTTGTTTGGCTTGTATTCTTCTTTTGATCTTACAAATTTTGGTTCCAATTGATGAGCAACATAAGAAGTGCGATGGCTAGTAGTACCATCAAAAGGTGCATCTGAAAGCTTGGTCACACAAGGAGGTTTAAAACTTTTTCTGGGATTCAGTTCCCTAGGAACAAAGTCATCTTGAAATGTAGTAGAATTTCCAAACTTCTCTGTAGGTGGGTGGAATGTGTGGTCCACCTTACTAGGTTCCCTTCTTTGAACTTCCCACAACCTATAGTCATCTTTAAGGCAAAATATATATATAAATATATATATATAAAATATAAGGCAAAATATATATATAAATATATATATATATAATATAAAGCTTTATTATTTTTGAGTGTTCCTTTAAAATTAAGCCATTTTTTTCTGGTATTAACCCTCCCAATCCAAAGAAAATGGATATAAGTGAGAATGGTAATGTTTTCTGCATGTATGTGATATGGCAAATCTGTCTTTCTGCTATTACCGGAATGATAAGAACAGACAGAAAATTCTACTTAATGCCCTACTAGGACTATTTCCTTGAGGAAAAAGAAAATGTTCCATGTCCCCATTAAATGTGTGCTTATACACAAAATAGCCATATACAGGTTATAGGTATAATATCCTATATTTTACCTAGAAATATATGTCAAGTATACAGGACTGAAAGGAACCTTGTAGGTAACTGGGTCATATTCACTACTGGTAGTGGTTTCTCCTATAGAAATCTATAAATATCAACTCTAAAACAACTGGAGTGCTGAACATCTAAAAGCATTACACCTGCTTTCTATTCATGTCTATCACCCAAAGTAAGAAACCCAGTTTCACATCTCTAATGAAGGTGATTCGGAATACTATCTTCCCCTTCTAAAGGAGGCATAAATTATTACCTTGATAAGTTGGTATGGTATCCAATTTTCCTCCTGTGGTGTGTTTTCTCTCTAACGGTCTTACTAATATCACTGGTTGCATTTTATGAGCATTATAATCTTTCTGGTATGTTGTTCCCAGTTCTATCTCTCCAGTCTTTGGTTTATGTTGTTCCGGTACCCGAAAAGGTCGCTTCACAATATCATATGGTAAATAATCAGATCTGAATTGGGGGGAAAAGGAAACACTGGTTAAAAACTTTTCTATTATATGGAAAAACAGAGACTTAAAATGTTTAGTCTGAAAAGTCAATTAGAGGCCATATATTAGAGGATAACAAGAAGGCAAGAAAACCATGCTGCATAAAAATAGAGTTTCTGATGCATGGTATATTCTTTACTCAGGGGAAGATGTTGAAATAACTTTTCAAAACTCCTACTATTTTACCCTCATTCCCAGTTTAAAACTATTCTTAAAAAATCTGAAAGGAGACTAGAAAAGTTTCTTTAATTTTACAAATAAATGATCCAGAGAGCAGAAGCCAGAGCAAAGATCAAACTACCATGAGTGGCAAAAATTTACAATTGCATAAGAAGAATTGAATTTGAATGGAAAGAACATTTCACCATGGATCTCATGGATCATTTTTATAAGGGCACATTACATAAACGGGTGTGTATTACATATATTGGTTTCTAAACAGTACACTCCGTACATAAAAAATGATTTTGCAGAAAGGCATTTGATCTTTGTATGTATGTCACTTTTGTTTTCTTTCACAAACAGAAATAAAGAAGTTTCGTCTTTTGCCCATATAGCTTAAAAGAAAAGCAGTATTTGAAAAAATAAAGGTTTATGTTCCTGTCACATCATTACCATTAATGCTGAATAAGTGCTGTCTTTTTCTAACTCCTTGAAAGCTGCTCTTCAATTTTGTGAACTTATTATCAGAAATTTCTGGTCTTTGCTTATAGGCTTCTTTATATCTTTGTTCTTGCTATTACAATGAGCTCTATACAGATAAGACCTTCAGGCCCCAGCACATCCTCGTTACAACCGTGCTCTGCAGATTTACTGACTCAGTTAAGTGAACTCACTGTAGGATCACTGCCTGGGTCTGTGCCCTGAAGGGCCAGAGCTAATGAACTCCTTACAGTGGGCTTTCTCCCAGCCCTAATCATTTAGAACAGTTGGAACAAAAAGTCCCTGTTCCTTTCTCTTAAGGTTTCATTTTCCCTAGTATCTCAGATTATACAACTGTACTACAATAAGTTCCCCAGTGTGCCACATTGTTTTTCAGGATCAGTGAGGCCCAGATTCTAAAACAGGAAGACAACAATGATAAAAATAAATTTTGGATCTTCTTTACAGATTAAAGCATGCTGTAAAGAACAATTTTTTTTGTGTATGCTTCACTATCTTTGATGACATTTTTGAGGTAACTGTATTTTTACACTGAAAACTAGTACTTTAAAATACTTTAGGACAGCAAAGGATACAATGATTGCATTTTGAAAATGACTGCAATATGATGTCCAGTTCCCCTTAAATAAGAAGTATGAGAAACTTTAAAATACAAAGTAACTGTAAAACACATTGCTTTAAAATGTTTACTTAAATGTTGTGATTCCTTCCATTTTCCCACGATGCACTTGGTACTCTTGTTTCGGCTTAAGGCTCTGGGGAGGAGGGATGTTGCTATACTTGGGATATTTTTCCACATACTCTGTCGTGAGGCATGGCTGTTGTCCATTATCATAAATCCTTGTGGGTTTATGAGGGCAGCGATGGCGCCTGGGTAAAACACATGAGATGAGATCATTTTGAATAGTTTCATTTAAGGGGGAAACCCATCTCCTATCTACCGGGAGCAAATAACAAGTGAGGAAGATTAAGCACTGTGAGTAGCTTGGGTTTAAAATCTTTTCTGAGTGATAGAGGAAAATGCAAAATACTGTGCTGGCAGAGGTCACAGAGCATAGTACCTAACAGAGTAGTACTCAGCATCACTGTACCTGTTAGCCCTTAGTACAGGATACAAGGAATGGATAGTGTTGATCTCAGTCTTCTAAGCAATGCTGCCAACAAGATACACTTTCAGTTTTTTTAAATCTTTAATGATATTATTACTCTTATTTATAAGAATAGTCAATAACTGCCCTGCTTCACTTCTCCTCTGACATCCTCTCTTGTTTACTTTGTTTTCCCTCTTCTCTTGTCTTTTTATTTCTGTACATCTGCTCACATACTTTCACTACAGCTCGTGGTTCACCTTCTCTGACTAAAATTTTACTGGTGCAAAAGTCTCATCTGCATTTCCAGTGCTCTGAAGGCCCTTTCTGACTTTCCAACCCTTTTTTTCTCCCTAGAGCTGATTAAATCCTCTATCTGCCAAATTATGTTTGTTTAAAAATATTAACATCTTTTTTTTGTTAATAGGGGTTAATTCAGTTACACTTGGTTTTCATACTTATTTTAATAATACCATTGTGTTAATAAGCGTTGAGGCGTATTACGACTTACAATAATTTATAACTTAAACCTTATCATACGGTGTAAAATAAATATGCAATTCAAGTGTGTATACATATATGTATATATTTTGAAAGTAGCATAGAAAATGTTATTCATTTTGACTTGTATGATATACATTTACATCTCTGGTAGTTTAAATGTGAATCAGGATCTTTTTCTCAATTTCAAGCATAGTTTAAAAATTTTAATTCAGCTAGCACAGGATTATTATTTAATCTCTCTTTCTAGGAAAAATATAATGGAAGTTGTTCTTCCTATTTGTGGTTGCCAATTTGCAATGCTGGTTCAGATACAAGGGAAATAACTAAAAATAACGCATAACTTTTTAAAATAAATGTACCTTGTAAAAGCCTGTACAAGTGAAACAGATATAACTGAAGAATGAGAAGAGTAAAACTGTATAGTTATTAGTGGGTACAAACAAATTCCAGTTTCAGGAAGCTAGATACCCAAAGAATGACTTGAAGGTCTGCAGAGTAGTTTAGTTAGCACTGAATACCAAGCAGAAGGAAAATATGAATCAAAGCAAAGTAAAATTGAATAGAGAAGCAGATAGGAAGGACTCGTGTCAGGAAAAGTGAAGAAAAAAGCCCCCCAAAACACTGAAAAAGGTTATCTGGGACTGAAGATCCCTAAAGCTGATATTAATTTGGGCTGCATGACCTTGCAAACTCAGGACATCTAATAGAAATGAAGTAGCTCTACCTAAGAAACCACAGCCTTTCAGAGCCTCAGGTGCTTGTTCCTTTTCAATCTAGCCAAGAGATACTCAAGTAACAACAGAGAGACCTACTCTGAATACAGCAGGGAAAGGAAAAACGTAGGAGGGGGAAAGAACAGGAAAGGCAGGGAAAACAAGCAGGTGAGATTGTGCTGTTTCCCAGTTCAGTGCCTGCCTGCCACTGTATTTTTCATGAAATTCAGCTATTACCTTAGTAATAATTTTTAAGGTAAGTATGAACAGCACATGCTGTCTTGTTTCACGCCTAAAAGTAACATCTAAGAAGAGAATAAAAACATTGAATATATGTTTTGAAAGCTAGTTGAAGTATAGGCTACCAAATTACTGTTCTCCATAGATTTTAGGCATAAAACTCAGGAGTTTGAAACAAAGAGAATATTCATCCACAAAACAAGTTATTCTGGCATAAGATGATCCAGAAAACCAACTGCCAAAGAAAACACCTCCTCCAAATGGCTGTATCACTGGCCTTCAAACACTCAGCTCCCACTATTTCCTATGGAGCGTTGTCAGAATATCCCCCACACTGCTGAGCTGTTATGCTACAAGCAGAAATAACAGCAGAAAAATAATTCCTTGCAGAGCGGATCTGTAGTTCTTGGTGGATTCAACATAGGGCTGAATCCTGGCAAAACTGTCTAATCTATGTCACCAAGGAAAGAAGTCAAATTGCAACAGAATTGATTATTTTGATGAGCCGAAGATGTCCTCGAGTCCAGTCATTTCTAGTGTATTAAATGATTCTGAACAACCTGTAAATGTGCACAAATTTGCTTCTTCCTGAACAGTCCCATCTGAAACTAAGTATGGCAGCACAGAATTTACCAATGACGAAATACAAAACATCGTCTTCAAGTTATAGAAAGCCTGATCTTCATATACACAAAAAAATCTACATCCTACTCTGTGGTGTAAAAGACCTTTCAGTGGGCCTAAATTGCCATAACATAAATGTGAATCTGGCTTAGAGAAGAGATTTTCTTTGTTTGTTAACCAATAAATTCACTTTTGGACATTATCCAAAAGTTAAACCAAAAGCTTTTGTTTAGATAGTAACTTTCTAAAACTGATCACATAGAACATTGCAGAGATTTTCTCTAGAGAGAATATGTTGAGAATCATTAATCAGAGAAGACAGATTACAGCTCTGATAAATGAAGTATGTTATTTATAATTCAGCTAGAAATCCTTGAATCTCTGATTATTTTAAGTGCATTATTTGTACTTAACTTCAATCCCAGAGCTACTGATATTCAAATGAATTTGGTGAGAATACGCCTCCTCCCATGAACGACTGATATCTGCTTGATGGATGATTGTTCTTTCCTGTCTTTGAGAGGAGCTAATTTTCTTCTGGCTTCCATAAGTTCTGAACAGAATCTCAGCTAAATAAAATTGACAGTATACTGGGTCTCTGGTGTAAAATGCTATTGCTCTGATTATTTTAACAGAATGATGCTGAATTTCACTTATGGAGGATCTGGCATACATACGATTGTTTTTTATACAATGCCAACAAGACACTTCCTTGAAATTTTCCCTCAGAGCGTTTTCCTTCCCAGAGAACTAGATTAATGATGAGAAAAGGCTTAATACTTACCATGAAAAAGAAGAAAAAATCTTGAAGTTTTTTAATTGCTAGTGTACACACCATGGTCTGACAGACAGAAGTTATGTTTGTACACTGTTTTTGAGAGTTTTCTGTTCTCCCAGCGCTGATAGAAGACTCTCTTTTCTACTGAGTTTGCATGTATTTAGGTGTGGTCGGTATGGAAGTTTAAACAACCTATATTTCAGAGAAATCTTCCTTTTTCTTTTAGCTTACGTTAATTCAGGAATCTAGATTTTTTGAAAGTAGTAACAGAAGTGCAATAAGTGAGGAACTGCTGACAGGTTAGATAAAGTGTGGGGGGGTTGTATCTCGAATAGGACTTCTACACTTTTGAATATCATGATTATCTTTTATGGTAGTCTGATGTTATTCTTGGGTACAGAGAGTTCATCTACCTCAGAGGATGTATTCTTCCTTGGAAGGACAGATTTAGCATCTTGTATTTGGTATTGGACATTTCTATTGAGTCAGTACTCTGAAGCTTTACTGTATCGGCTAGCAGGGGGTAATTTTCTCTTGTATTAAGTTAGCACATTTGCAACCCATGGGAAATAAGAAAATAAAAATATTTCCTTTTCTTTATGGAACTATCCCGGGTAAGACTATCTCATGCATTCCCACATTTAAAATATACCACTTTTAAAATGAGAAATGGTTCTGGAGTATCTTGAGAAACAATATAGAACCCAGCTATTGCGCTGCACAATGCAGTTATGACACTATTTTTGTGGTTTTCTTAAATAAAAAAAACAAAACAGAAGAAAACTCCAACCAAACATATCTCTCCTATAGCAGCTTGGAAATGATCATTGGTAGGCCTTGGCAGCATATTATATGCGTGCAAAAGTCCTATGCTCATAAGGCTAGAAATCATGTCAGTTATTAAATACGGAGAAGTCTCCAGCATTGGGCTAGAGAAGTATTGTACACTTTGTTAACTAATCTGTGAGCATCCTCAGCACTGGGTTTTCTGGTGGTTTTGGCATTACAATTATTTGTTGATTTTGGAAAAGATCACTTAATGGGCACAGAAAGTGATTTAGCCTAAGGAGAAGGAATCTATTCCATATATTCTTAAAAACATTGTAACAGTTATTTGATTAATAAGAGCCCAAGACTGTGACCTGTAAATACAAACAACACTCAGACACATGAGCTTTTAATGAGTGGATTATGTATGTCACAATGAAAAAAAAAAGGTTATTTTAGAATTTTGGAGGGTCTTTTCATGTCCCTGTAAAGAGAAAGCAAAACAAAGTTCTGTTGTACTGACTTTCCTCCCTTGTATTTGTAAAACTTTTCAGAGTGTTGTTTTTTCTTTTGCTAGGAAGGATTACTTCCTTCTATTTTAAATATTTAGAATGAAACAGTAATTATATCTTACAGAATTACAGGGAAGAGGATTTCCAGCAAATTGCTAAATGATAACTTCTATAAAATACTAGATTTTTTTTTCTTCTCTTTGAAATCTCTTCTAGAACATGTATATATTGTAATATCCAGGTAACACTGCCAAGCAACCAGTATTCCCCTAAAACCAGAAACACTATAGCTACACCAAGGGAAACACAGTATGCTGCTTAAAACAATAATGTCTGGAGGTTTTATTTACTGTAAAACCTTCAATGATGTTTATTTTAAACCATGTTTTGTGTTTTACTCAATAATTAATATTATTAAACTGAGTATTTAAGTTGAGAATGTTCATTTGGGTTGTACCTAGCTCTCGGCTGTCAGTGAAGTAAATCTATGGGGCAAACTACAACCACAGTCTCGGCCAAGAAGAACAAGAGCAGCTTACGCACTGCCCCTCACATCTATGGCCACGGACCAAAAAAACAGCGGCTGATGAACAGATGGACAGACTTCCCACGCGGAAACAGCGGGAGGGAGCTTGCCTCTCCCTACAGGAGCGCCTAGGGAAGATGTTTCTACCTGCTTGGTCCTGAGATACATCGGCTTTTGGAATTTTAACCTGTCGGCTTTACTGCTGCGAGTGCTGCGAGGACAGAGAACCACGAAGCGCACCACTTCCCAAGCCCCCAGCGACCCCGCGCTCCCCGGCACCGCGTTGACCCCGCCGCGGCGCGCACCTCGGCACCGACCCCGCAGCTCCCGGCAGCGACAGAGCTGACGGCGCTGCCGAGAGGCGGCGGTGGCAATGCCCGTGCGCTCTCTTAAAAGCTTTTTTTCCTCGGATAGGAATCTCAGCCTTTTCTTTCGCTAGATGGAACCTAGTAGCAACAGTTTAGTCTAAAAACACCACAGAGGGTCCCGTGTACAGCTGCCTACGACTAACCACGGGGCTGGCGTCCGGCGCTGACGCGGAAGGGTCGCTGCGTCACCACAGGCTCTTCGGCAGGAGCCTCCCGGCTGCAGGGGCCGGGCGGACCCCCGGGCCGGGGTCCGAGCTGAGGCAACGGCGGGCCGTGGCGCTCCCCCCCCGCGGCCGGGCTCGCACCGCACCGCACCGCACCGCTGCCGGGCGTCGGGGTCCCCGCGCCCCGGGGGGGCGGGGAAGGGGCGGGGGACGCCGGGGGCCGCTTACCCGCAGGTGCAGATCTCGCACAGGCACCGCGGCGGCCTCATCCTCCCGCCGCGCGGCGCAGCGCGGCCCGGCACCGCCTCCCCTCACCGCGGCGCGGTAACCACGGCAGCGCCCCGTCGCGTAGCAACGGCCGCGGCGTCCCGACGCGCGGCGTCCCGCCGCTTCCGCCTGACGTCACGCGCGGGGGCGGGGCATGAGCAGGAGCTGGCTTCCGGGTGGCACCCCGGCGAGGCGGTGCAGGTGGGGTGCTCTGCTCCCCCTCCGCGGGCTCGCGCGGCGGTGAGGGGGGGCGCGTGCGCGTGCGCGTGCTGGCGCGGCGGTTGGGGGGGGGCGCGTGCGCCGAGCGGGGCGCGCGGGCGGCGCGGGCTTTGCCGTCGCGGCCCTGAGGGCCCAGCGGGCGCGGGAACAGCCCCCCCTCACCCCGGGACCCGGGGCGGCCGGCGGCGCCTCGGCGGAGCCCGAGCGGCTGAGGGCCGGGGGCAGCCCTGGGGTGAGCGAGGCGGCGGGGGGCCCCGCCCGAGGGAGGGGGAGGCTTATCTGGGGGCGGGCAGCACCCGCTCGGCGCGGTCCGAGGGCGAAGCGGGGCCTCGTGTCTGTCGGGGCCGCCCGCACGTTTATGGGGGGAAAACACCCAGTTTCCTGTTAGAAGCAGCACCGTGCCCTGTATTTGACAAGTTTCTGGTGTCCGAGGTGGAAGGTAGCCGGGGGCCGAGGCGCGTGGCACGCGCCGTGCGCCAGGGGCAGGTTTGCGTGATGAGCAGCTCTGATGGCAGCCTGTGTCATCGGAGAAAGTACCTGCAGTTTCTCAGGTCGCTTCCTAAGTACAGCACTTCCCTCTGTTCGCAGGATTAACTAGCCATGGTCCTCACTAGCGTGGGAAAGATGCGTGCCCTCCAGAAGAAGACTTCTGGAATCAGGAATATCTGCATACTGGCACACGTGGATCATGGTAAGGCAGGTGTTAGTGGCAGGAGCTGGGGAAAACTTGTGCGTGTGTTAGTTTGAACGATGGCAAAATGTTTTGACAACTCTGTTTTAAAGCAGAAGGTTTTCATGGATACAGCTCTAAACTGCCTTATTTCAGGTGACCAGGCTGCTGATGCTAAGGAATGAGTTTCCCATATGCACGTTACTTCTGTCTTTCTGATACATGTGATCTTTTATTACTTAATAGAGTGTTAAATTTCAATAATTTAGAATAGTTGAAATTTAAATTTCTTTTACAGTGCTGATTTTGGTAATGTTGACATGAATGAAATATATGTATGTGCAAGGTGGATTGTTATAGCTGCTTGTTGAGATAATAGAACTTCATTATGTAGGTGGAAATAGTAAATGCTTTTTTTAGGGTATTAATCTTTAGTTTGCCTAATTACCTGATGTATTAGGACTTTGAAGTACTGCTTGTCTTCTCGACTGCTTTTCTGGTCATAGTAGGTAAGGTCGTATTCACTTTACAAAAAAAAAATTATGAGTAGCTAATATAGGTGAAATTGAGTGACCTGGGTTTTTTGGGGGGGTTATTTTTTTAATTAGTTTGTACTTTCTTGCCTTTTTAAAGCCTTTATTAATTTTTTTTTAATCCTAGAGCACTAGATGTTGTCAACATTCATAATGTTGTCTTATCCTCCTCTGTCATATGTATTTATTTAAGTCATTTATTTTTCTTTTTAGGCAAGACTACTTTAGCTGATTGTCTGATATCTAGCAATGGAATAATCTCCAGCCGCTTGGCGGGAAAGGTAGAGTAATACTGTAGTTTTTAACAAAATTCTGGTGCGTATGTACTAGGTTTGTAAATCAGTGATGATCAAAGAGTGAAGTTTCAAGCCTTTCTAGACCTTATTTTCCCTCAGTCGTACTCTTTGGCGGTTGGGAAGTAATTTGTGAAGATAAGTCTACCAATTTATCACTTCTATTTTTGTACTCAGCTGAGATACCTAGACAGTAGAGAAGATGAACAGATCCGAGGAATAACAATGAAATCTAGTGCCATTTCATTGCATTTTGAAAAAGGTGAGTTATTGATGCTGGCAAGTACAAACTTGAAGATTTTTCTTAAGTTCCCTTTCTGTTTTTTCATTGTTGAGATCTTTTTATATGCAGCTTTTAGATTTTTTCAGTGTTAGGCCGTGACACTGCAAAGACCTAGGCGTTTTTTTTTAACTGAAAACCAGGACAGTCAAGTTCCATCTCAGTGTTAGAGAAGCTATCTTTGAAACTTAAGATAAGCAAGTCAGGAGTTTCCTGCTGGGTATTTGTGTAGCCTGCATAGTATTCTTTGATATTTGATTACTACATTTCACAGTTTTGTGAATTGCAAAATTTAAGATCCAGTGCTGTGTTTTCTTAGAGGACTTGTTGGTTCATAAATTCAGTTTACCTGGTTGTGTACTTACAGCACGGTAATTAGCTAACTTTGTGGAACAGGGCTTACATGAGTCAAATGCTCATATTTCTAAGTAGAAACAGAATAGTTGTCTTTTTCTATTTTAAGTCTAAATCTTTATATTTTGATCTTCAATCTTGAAATAATCTCATGTAACAATATGATTTTACAAAACCTATTTTTTAAAAATTTTTTTTAATGGTCTTAACTTTACTATACTCCTATGTCAAGGTGCTTGTCATACTTGGCTCTAAATTGTTCAGAGGGTTTTTTTTTGTTTTTTGTTTTCAAGTGTAGTTACAGTTTCATCTTTGTATTGACTGCTTGTTCCTCGCTAGTCTTATGCTCAGCTAGGGAAATGAAAAACATGATGAAATACATTACTAACAGGCTTGTGCAGGAAAACAGGAATGACTCTAAGAGCAATCCACGAACAGAAAAGCCACCATAGGTCTTTCCATTTCAGCTAAAGCCTGATTTTATTAAAAAAAAAAAAAAGTTGAAATCGGTGATGTTCCATGTAAGCATTGTGAACAGTGGCTGTTTTTATTGTTGCCTCTGAAGTGGCCTCGCTTTTAATAGTTAGAACCTTTGTCTGTTGCTTTTTTGTTATCCTGTGAATTAGATGCTAGTATAACCTCTTGAACAGGGAAGTCGTTTGATCTTATTTTGATTATGGTTGATGATAAATGCAGTGCATTCCTTATAGTTTCCTAGAGTCTCTGGAAAGCAAAATTTTGGGAGCAGTAGTGTAGAAAATGTTAAAAAGGTCTCCATTTTTGATAACTTGAAGGTAATTTAGTAAAGTGGCGTCAGAAGCATGTTTTTAAAAAAAAATCACAATTTTTGGTTGAAATGGAGATTCAGTCTTTTGTCAGGAATATAGGGTTTATTTTCATGATGATCTATTCTGGGTTATCTTTAAAAAGCAGACTACAAGGCGGTTGATTAGTGTTTTATGTATTGATGGTCTATTTGGAATGTTACTACTGAAATAAATACTTTTGGAAACTGTTTTGTAATAGTACTTTATTGTTTGATCCTAGGTGGTGAGGAGTATTTGATTAATTTAATAGACTCCCCAGGGCACGTGGATTTTTCTTCAGAAGTATCTACTGCTGTCCGACTCTGTGATGGTTGCATCATAGTGGTGGATGCTGTTGAAGGAGTCTGTCCACAGGTGAAATAAAATATATTAAGTATGTGAAGAGAAGAGAGAGTAAGCAGAACAGAGTTGCTTATATGTTTTAAGTATATTGTTAGAAATAAAAGATAAGCTGGTTTAAGAAGTTTTGTGAAACTTTCCATAAATAAGAGGTATGAAAGAGGGTAGTTAGTTTTTTAGTTGTACTGAAAAACAATAACAGTTGTTGGTGAATGGGTGTAGTGTTGGAGCAGTGAGTGTATTTTTCTGATAATGGAATATTTGTACAGAGAAGAAATAAATGTCTAAAGGGAAAAGGAATTAAATAATGTCTTTGTGTGCTTTTAGGGAATTGAAAGTGAAAAATTATGCAAAAAAAGCATGGTGATTGCCATGTTTATTTTTTCATGGTTTGGTGTTAAAAACTATGTTTTAGGGGGTGGGGGGGACCTTTTTTGCCATAAAAAATAATTTCTGCAGAATTTTGTAATAACTAACACTACATACCAAGGGAGTCAAATCACTGGTTGACACTTCAAACCAGAGCCTTATTGTACGTTTATTTACATTTTAGAATTATGTTGCCATTCACTTTAACACTGCACCTCTTTTGCAGTATCAAACTTTCTGTAATGGATTTTTTAAAAGAATTTCTTCTTAATAGACTCAAGCAGTTCTACGGCAAGCATGGCTGGAAAATATCCGTCCAGTATTGGTGATTAATAAGATTGATCGTTTGATTGTGGAACTCAAGTTCACCCCTCAGGAAGCGTACTTGCATCTTAAGAATATCTTAGAACAGGTATTCATGCTATCCTGGGATGTTCATACAGCAGGTTTTGTTTTGTTTTGTTTTTTTCTCCCCCTTTTTCTCTGAATTGAGAGATATTGCAATTTTTAGTGGCTTATACTTGGAATAAATTTAGTGTAGTAGAACCAGTTTTTCCTTGCCTTCTGAGACCAAGCACTATAGCATTTGAGGTTTATGCAGAATGTGCATGATAGTGAAAAGAGTATCAAATCCATCTTGACAGGCCATCAGGAAGATATTGATGGGTGTATGCAGGGATAAAACTAATTCATCTTTGAAGTTGTAGATTAAGTTGCCTTCAAGCTTTCTTTTCAGAGCTTACTGTAAGCATTTATCCGCATGGTTTTCCCTTTGCCCTCATTTGCTGTTTGTTTGTTGGATGTAATGAGTTTTTATGTCACCATTCCTTATTTGGAGAAACAAAATATATTACACGTGAGAACCTATATCTGAGCCAATGCTGATATGGCCGGCTTTGATCTGAAAGTATGCCACGCGTGAGCCGAAAAGTTAATGTCATCAAACTCCTATTTTCAAATGAGCAGGATTACATGCAGAAGGGCTTGTGTTTTAAATTGTATGGTGAATCCTAAGCATGGTTTCTTAACTTGTTAAACAAAAAAATCTCCTTTTTTATACTTTGGTGGGGCTGGGTTGAATTGCATTTTAGTTGCAAGAGTTGTGAAGCAATGAGTAAATCTTGGGATGTTCTTACATACCCTCCCATAGGTCAATGCAGTCACTGGAACGCTCTTTACCTCCAAAGTACTTGAAGAAAGAGCTGAGAAAGAAACAGAAAGCGAAAGTATTTCGGATTCTGCACCAGGAGATCAAATTTATGACTGGAGTGCTGGCTTAGAAGATACTGATGATTCCCATCTTTATTTCTCACCAGACTATGGAAATGTGGTGTTTGCCAGTGCAATTGATGGCTGGGGTTTTGGGTGAGTCTAGGATTTAGTTACTGTCTTTCTGTTAGGTTATTACTGTAACACCTTAAAATGTTGGCAGTTGCATCATATTTATAATATTTTTTAATTTTTTGTGTGACAGGCAGCTGTATGTCTGTCAGTTCTACTATGTGTTAACACTGGACAGCTGAAAATACTGCTGGCTTTGGCATCTGTCTGTGGACGTGGCTGCTTCTGAGGCAGGGACCTCTGCTTTACACAGCAGCTGCTAAGCTGACTGTAATTTCTAGTCTAGCCTGTTAAGGTGAACTTAGTGCTTTGTTAATTAGTGAAATTTGATAGGCCTTAATAGAGTAGACTGAAAACTGCAGGAGTACAAGAGCTGTTTCACAAGTAGATTGGACCTTCCAGCTCCAGGGACAGTGACATTCATAACAAGTGTAAGACAGACAGCTGGCACCAGGGGAGCAGTTTCAGCTGTCCAGTTCTGTCCGGTACAGTTCTGGGTTACAGAAGTAGTGTCTGCATTTTCTCTACCAGATCTTGGTTAGTCCTTGAAATTATGCCTTTGTTCTCAGGTGTTTTTACCTATCTGTCATAATTAGCTTTTTTTCCTGTTATTTTTCTTCTTTCAAGTGCATTTCTTATCTCTTGTTACGTAACATTTGTATTTCTGTTTCAGCAGTTGCTAAAGACAACTGCAGAGATACTTAAGTAAGAATTTGAGGGTAGAACAATTTTAGAAAATTTTGTGGATTACTATATTTGAGTTTGCTGTCAATTCTGTTTTTCAGTCCTGTTCTTAGTAACTAGTTTCAGAGGGCAGCAGCCTGTTGTAAAGACTGCGCATTCTGATTGTTTGCCGCAAGGTGGAGTCCTTGTCTTTGTCATGAGTACACAATTAGAAAAATGCACTGTGTAATTTAGTGCACATCTTTATTTTTTTGGATGGCTTTGCAGTATTCAACTGTAGCATTTTTAAGTCAAGGTCAAGCTTTTATTTGGATTTAAGGTTCCTTGGGGAGTTTGTAGTATAACACAAACCTTTTTCCTCACAGCAGAGGAAAGGGGTAAGTAAAATGGACTGTTCTGTTTTAATTAACTGCCATAAATAATGTATGAGAAGAAAAAATAGAAATGGTGGAAACTGAAAACCAAATCTTTAGATTCTGACATGTAGGAGTATGTTTTAGTCTGAAAGAGATCCTTTTCATAGAGGATGCGTGAGGGAAGACCTGTTCATTTCTGTGAAAACCTCATCTGGCCTTCATACCTTTGGTGGTCCACACATCAACACATATGTTGCCTGAACTCCTCCATTGCCCCATTGTACCCACAACTGCAGTTCTGCAGTACTACACGCTACTCAGTATCTTTGTCACACCACTGTACAGAAAGCCAGCACTGCTGCTGGTTGGAGCTCCTCCAGTTCCCCATGCTACTTGGCAGCGCTGTGTGTCCTGAATTGTTGTGTAGTGTGTAGTATGGCTGTGATGTGAAAATCCCTTCTCTTAGCTGCACCCCACTTGCCTCTCCCTGAAGTCTCCAGGCCTTACACTGTCTCCCTGATTTCCCATGCACCCGCCACACCTGTGCAATATAGTCCTTTCCTCTTACCCAGTACTTCTACTAACATTTCTCCTTCTTCAGTTTAAGAGCTCTGTCTCACTCTCTGGTGTCTTTAGTTGGAGAGAAAACAGACTGTGTGTATGGCAGGGAACGATGTGATCACTAGCGTGTTTGGAAGGTGTAGGAATGTGTGCACCCTTTAAGAAAAGAGTACATTGTGGATTGGAACTTGTTGATGAATAACACCTGGTAGGGTTGGGAAGCAGCTCTGTGAAATCAAGACACAACAGAAGAAGTCCTGAGCTAGAGAGGATGTCATGGCTGTGGGCTGAGCACACTTAAGTTCTGGCTGGTTCCAGTCCAAAGGTAGATCTATCCCATCTATGCTTTAATGTTTTAATGTAAAATGAAGGTAATTATGTTAACACTGTAGTACTTCGATCTTTGTGCTTATTGCTGATGTCAGGCTTGTGCTTCTGCCCGGCTTCCCTCTTTCAAACTACTGTCATATGATCTAAAGTCATTGAGTCTAGGTATCTGCATCAGAACTTCAGATACGAGATGAAATAAATCCTATATGAGAGAGAGAAATGGATTCCCACTTTAGGCAGTTAAAAAAATCACTAAACAAAGGGTGGTGTAAATCAGCATTAATGGCAGTGTGTCTGTCTGTCTGTCCTATTTTCTGTCTTACTCTGTGCAGGGGAAGTACTTTTGAGAGTAACTGGCTGCAGAAATGTTACAGTCCTTGCAGTGACGGAGTAATAGCTGCAGTCAGATGTAGTAATTTTAAGAAAAAATTACCCGAATTTTAAGATGCAAAAAGTGAAGCATTCCTGTTTTTTTTTTGGTTGAATATATGCTGCTAGGTCTTTATTCTTCTGTCTGTCATCTTGTTCTTTTAAGGTCTGTTTTTCTGAGGCAGTATTGATACTCCAGATTGGTTTAAGGGAAGTCTAGTGGATATTTTTTGAGGAGGGGGGAAATGTTATTGCCTCTGCCAGTTAATATGCAAAATAACTTTTGTTACTGCGGGCAGTATATATTAGTATTGCTGGAAACAAACATCAGAAAAATCATAGTGTTTGATGTACTGTTAAAACCACTGTTTTTAATCAACATGTTGAGGCAATCTGCAGAACATTCAGTCTCTTGATTTCCATCACCTTTAACAATATTTTGAAATCTGCAGTCTTTACCTTTTCTGACTTCAACCTTTCACTGATATTCCATGGGAAAAAATTAGTGGTAATAAGCTAGTATTATAGAGAGTATTTGGGATGCAACTGTTTCAAACTTTTTTCAGCTCCAGAGGATGTGAACTTTTTTTTAAGCTAATGTCAGTGGATTGGGGCTAACTGCTATTTGTCCTGTATGAAGACAATTAGGCAATTTGCAGCTTACTTTGCTTTTGAATACTAATGAGGCCTGTGGAGGGAATTTAAAAAAAAAAAAAAAGTAAAAAGAGTTTTGATTCTGAGAAGTTTGCAGGTGGCCTAGCTTTAGTATTAGTGTTCTAGATAAACTGTTGGGGAATGCTGAACTTTAAGTAGAAATGCTTTTTGAAGAAAATGATACAGTGGAGTTCTTTGCTACAATATGTAAAATTATAAGCTCAAAATTAGGAGCTTTTTCTTTAGCTCAAGCTACGTGATACTTGCAAGTAAATGATTGCCTATTAAAATCTTACAGGTTACAGAGCTAAATTCTGAAATAACTGTGTGGTCATAAACACCCTGTGGTCACTTCTGTAAATGGAGAAAGCAAGCATATCTTTTTTAAATGTTAGGTGAATATAATGCTTTTTGGTAAAAGTAAGACTTCAGGTAGTTCACTATATCAGGTAGTTCACAGTATCACTTCCTTTTGTGATATTTTTTCCTCTGATAATTCATCTGCAGATATAATTACATTTCATGCAAATATGCCTGAAAATTGTTTCTCCAACTCAAAAGTTTAGCAAAAAAGACCTCAGTTTGGACTTTTTGACAATTAATTTACATACAGAAAGCTGGAGAACAAAATTTGCCTAAAACAGTGCTTAGGGCTTGAGACTCTGTAGGTTTTTTTAAAATGGATAATGCCGTGTGTTCATTTCTTATTTTTATTTTTTTCCGAAGCACTTGGTAACTAAGTGACATTTCTGCACAGTGGAATGTATGGTAAATGATTAATGATATGTATGTAGGGTAAGCAGAAGTGGAATGATAAAGGTTGGAATGATGAAGCTTTATTTATTAATTTGTATCTGCTATGTACATGCCACCTGAAATATTTGTCAGGTGGTCTGAACTTTACATGTAGGGTTTGTACAAGGCTGAAATATAAATATTGATTCACATGTAGTTTCAAATGGGGGAGAAGAAAAAGGCCAGGACATGACCCATGCTTATTTTTGTGACTGGTGTGTTGATGTGCCAAGGAGGATTGGTAGGCTTTCTGTTTATTCTTTGTTGAACTGTGTTGATATGAGATGAACTTTGGAAAGCACTGCAATTTTTTGTTTGAATAGAAGAATAAGAAAAATACTTGTTAAGATTCTCCAAGTGTTACTTCCCTTCTGTTTTATATATTGAAACTTTTCTTAGATTGTCTTACTTGAATTATCCGTGTACGAGACTGTGTCGCAGCTAGAGACATTCATGCATCTAACTTTGACGTGATATGTTATTATTCTCTTGTTCAGTGTAAATCAGGTTGTTAGACAGTACATTATAGTCTAATTTATGTTCAACTGTTCTCTGTCCCACACAATGTTCCTACAGCTTAGACAGAATGACATGAGTCCTATCTGCTAGTTTTCTGACTTGTACCTGTTCTTACTCTCCAATTTTTTTCCCCTCTAACATAATGAGAAAGTATTAACGTATTTCTTGAAACTTAGTGAAAGATTGTCTGGTTTCAGATACCACTTTGTTTCTTCTGGTGAGCTGGTGGGCCCTGGCTCAAATAAATCATATAATGGGAAAAAAGAGCCTTTTTCTTAATTGGTTTCAGGAGATATGTCTGGACTGCCAGCAAATACCATCTGGTGAAATATGGATCAGTGGAACATTTTCTTAATTAGAGCGGGCCTTGACTGTTGTTAGATGGTTTGGGGTTTTGTTATTAGGAATATTACGACTTGTCATGGCAGAGTAAATTAAGGCATTGGGCAGTGCCAGCCTGATCCAGTGCTGAGATGAGTACATATGCTTTTCTCAAAATCTTCAGGTGTTGAAAGAATGCCATAAATCCATATGCAGCAGCTGCTGACACAGGAATCATGGAGGTTCTCTCCTCTTTTAGGTTTTGGGTAACTTCTGGAAAAAAATTTCCTTTTTGGGCTCAGTTCAGAACATACAGCTTCTATCTTGCTGACACGGGCAGGTGTTTTAGGTGTGCAGAAACTTTAGAATTCTGGATTTGGAAGGACAGAGTATCAAATACTGCCCTGTAAATAGTATCGTTCTGATTGTGAACATGTATACCTTTGTTTCTGTGTGTATGGGGAGAAAATATGTGGAAGTGAAATCTTTTACAACTACTCACTGAACACTTTCAGCAAGAAGACCATAGAAGCTTCAGAACTGCCTTTTTAAGGTGTAAGCAGCCTAGTTTTTTAACTTTTAACCAACACAATTGGTTTTTCCATTAGGCATTACATTTTTATATTATTTTCTGACTTTGACTCATTATTATAGCAATGCTTCAAACAAGAAGTGGCCTAAACTAGTTAATTTAAAAAATAGTTACCGTCGTCTGAGAGCTTGAGCTCAAGTGTGGTTCAAAAGAGTGTTTGATATTGGCTTTTACTGTTCTGGTCACAGACCATAGGTAAATGCATAATGTGACCTCTTTCATAAAATAAACTTGAGTCATGGTTTAATATTTGGAAGGTTTATTTTATGGGTTTATTGCTTTTGTTTTTTTACTGTGGGAGTAGTATAAAAGTATTTCAGATAAACAGGTTCAGCTTTCAAGCTGTCTTGAAACAAAATAAAAACAAATACTGTTGACATTTTTGGGCTGTTACTACTGAATGTTTTTGCAGGTGTAAAATAGTCTGAGCTCAAGTGAAGGCAGTTGGGAAAAATAGGAGTAAAATAAGGATTTGTGTATGATTATTCTATAAGCTGTCACCTGTTTAGTCTGATAAACACATATAAACAGCATTACACTTTTATCAAGAGGCATTTTGTTTTCTTCTAGGATTGAGCATTTTGCCAAACTGTATAGCCAAAAGATTGGAATCAAGCCTGCAGTACTTCTGAAGACTTTATGGGGAGATTATTATCTAAATACAAAAGCAAAGAAGATAATGAAAGGTGATCAGGTAATTGCTGAAGAAGGGTGTTGAAGGTTTTCTGTAATGTCAGAAATACTACTTTTAAAATTCTTTCCTCATAATGTAGTTTGAAAATTGGGCTCAGTACATTTTTCAACCAATGTTAGTAGGGTTATTAAGCCATTAGCATAGCTTGCATCAGCCCTTAGAGACAAGACCATTCAAAAATTCTCGAAGCCACATGGAAAAAGTCTCATCTAACTTATTCTAACAGTTGATGTTAAATACCCTGTGTCTTTGCACAAAATCAGGGGCATTCCAGCTTCCAGAATTAAGAATACAGTGAAACACGCAAGGCAAATGGCAAACCAGCAGTATAGGAACGATGGTAGTAAGTGGTTCTCTGTTCCCTTATTTGAAGAGTCCTTCAACAGCGAAGGACTTAGGGTTTAGATATAGGTTTAGCTGGTCATTTAGGATATGGAGCATCACTGCCATAGGGAGATCCTAAATCCTGTATGGAGACCCTGGCTGGAAAGCCACACTTCTCTTGCATTAAGCTTTTCCACTGCTAAAAGTCAGAGAGAAGAAGGATTTTTCCCTCTTTCATTTAATGATAGTTTATTTTCAGAGTTTATGAAGATTAATAGTTATAAAATGCATGATAACTAGGCTCAGGGTAGATATGTTCCTTATTGACCAAGCAGATCTTTTTCTGAAATTGAAACTATTGCTTTTCACTTTGCAGGTAAATTTCGTATTTATTTGGTCTTACAACTTTCTTATTAGACTATGACTGAATTAGAGATCTTGTGTAGAAAAAGATAACTAACTGGCTTGCTTTTGAATAAAGATTTTACAAGTTCCTCATAAAAATGATTAGTTTAAAGTGTAGACTTAAGCCTATGGTAAAACTGAGGAGTGGCTAAGTAGTTAGCTATATAATGGTTGTTTTATGTTTTACCAGTCAAAAGGAAAGAAACCTTTGTTTGTGCAGTTGGTACTGGACAACATATGGAGTCTGTATGAATCTGTTATGAAAAGGTGAGAACTGTGATATTTTCATGGAATCCCTTACTGTTTGCTATAATGATTTTTGAAATATTCTGATCACTTCAAAATGCAAAATGTTATAGATGAGTTACATATTGCTACTGGGTGTTTTTTATTTTGTTTTTTTCCCCCCCGCTATAGAGACAAAGAGAAAATTGAAAAGATAGTCACCTCTTTGGGATTGAAAATTGGTGCACGGGAGTCACGACATGCTGACCCTAAAGTTCATCTTAATGCCATTTGTAGTCAGTGGCTACCAATATCTGAGGCAGTCCTCTGTATCCTTAAGCAAGACACTCCTTTTTATTCTGTTGGCAGTTTATATATTTCAAAGCTTGCTTACATATTTCAGTATGTGATTTGGTATAATTTGTTTTCTTTTTCAGGCCTATACTAGTTAGACCTATATTCTCAGTTGTAATACCTATATATCTACATATTTCATATCTACAGTTAGTTTTGTGTTTCTATCAGCTTCGTGTTCTGCATCCATGTTTTCATTAGCAAAATAAGTTATGAAGCCAGAGGTAATTTAAAGATATATTTTATTACATAGTTTATATAGAAATTCTCCTTTTTATAGTCCTATTTTATCTTTTTCCATGAATTTTTGTAAACATTTGTTGTTATATTTTAGGGACACACATTCCTAATACAAGATCAGCCTTTACTGTTTGTCCGTTGTCTTTGCGTTCTTTATAACAAAGAATATATAATTGTTCATAACATATAACACATAAAGAACATGTAATTTTTCAGAAGGTGATTTTTCACACAAATTTGCTGAAGAATAGTTGTTGCCTGAAAGGGATCTTGTTCTCTGGTGACATTGTTTATGTTGCAGATGCTGCAGTGGTTACAGCATTCCTACCTAACCTCTATTTGAGGAACTTTTTAGGAATAGCTGTATTTTCAATTTGGCTCCTACTTTACTTTCTGATTTGAAGTTCTTTTTCTGAATATTTTGCTGTTATGTCTTAGGGTGATGATAGTGTTGGAACTATATGAAAGCTCACTTTATGTTAAGACCCAAATTAGTGAGAGATCTATTGGAATAAAATCTCTGGAGTAATATTGTATAAAAGACAGTAAAGAGGGTTTTAATTTGTTTTTGCTGTGTATTTTTTTCATAGTAACTGAAGATGTTGATGAAACAATTCTGTGAGTGAAGCTAGGGAGACATTCATATATACTTAAGTCAGCAAGGAGCAAATATTTCACTATAAGACTAAAGAGAGAGTCACATGATTAGAACTGAGAGGAAGGAACTCATTAAAATTTTAACAGAATTTAGACATTAAAACTTTGTATGTCTGTGGAGTTTAGAAGAAAGAGCTTTTTATGAACTTTTAAAGTGTTCTAACAAAACAATCCAGTAAATCACTAGAAGGCTATTAGGCAAAACACTTTGAATGACCTCTTTCAATTGTGTCTGTGTATGCACATGTATTCACATATATTCATAGTAACTAATTGACATGTGTAAAGTATTGATGTACAATTACTAATTAGTTCTGTAAATCTTGCTCCAATTGTGCTATTCTTATTTCCTAGTAGCACATAGGGTGGGCCACCCCTTCTTATATCTCTGTTCTGCCTTTGGACAAATGCTAGGAAGGGAGCTTTAGAGGGAGCTGTATGCACCCTAAGGGACAGAGCTGGATTTTAGTTATCTGTTGTTGCTGGCAGTTAGTGCCTAACACTGTTGATTTTAAAGAAACAGACATTTAAAGCATTTGTCTTCCTTTTTATCAGTAAGGAAATATAAATGAGGTCGTCTGTATCCTTAGCAATGTGTTTTAGCCATGGTGTGTAATAAACTTCCCAGTCCTCTTGACATCACTGCTGAGAGAGTGGAAAGGCTGATGTGTGTTGGAGCTAGAACATTTGATTCTTTACCACCTGAAACCCAGGAACTGAAAAGTGGTGAGTAGATATTCTCCAATTAATGTGACAGCCATAATGTTGTTTCTGTTTTGGTTATCTTTTGTCTCTGGGTCCTGGGATGCATTGTAACCTCTACTTAGATTTAGAACTAATTTACTTGTAGCTTTGTTGACGTTTATCAATGACATGCCATGGTATTACAGTCTTGTTTTTATGGCCTTATGTTTTTCTTCAATCTCATATGGCTTTTAGGCAACTCAAGCTGCAGGTGATTTAAAGCCTGAGACTCTGAACCTGTTTGGGGATTTAGGAAGGGTGTATGATTAATATTTGTATTTAGTTCTATTAATATTTGTATTTACTTCTAAACAGCAGAATTTGTCACATCCATGAAAAAAGAACTGAATGTTTTACCAACTTGCATATTAAAGACATTATTTTTTAGCCAGTAGGGGTTCAAACTTGGATTTGATATTTACAAATATATTGATTAACTAGGTGCAGCTTTTGGTAATTTAGAATAAAAACAATTTTTTGTAGAATTTATTGCTGAATAATTTGTTTTATTGAAAAGGTGCTGTTAGAACAAGTTAGTAAGATGCAGCTTAGATTTACATATCTGAAGAAATAATTAGTTGATTTAGATATTTCGCAGCATTCTGGAATGATGAAAGATTACCAAATGATAGCAAGAGCCAAAAGATTTGTAAGGTAACAAATATATTTAATTCCCCAGAGCATTAAAGGAAGGTATGAAATCCTGGTATTTTGAGGTCATTTAAAGTTTTGCCTTTGACTTTACTGAGATCAGGATTTTGTGCCCAGTTCTGGCAGAGTTTCCAGCTTTAACTAATGGTTTCTCTTCCTGAAGGGTTTTTACTAGTATATTCAGATGTTATTGTATTGAACATTTGGATGTCTACATGCAAAATACAGAAAGTTCGATAATCGCTAAATTCTGTGCTACAAAATTGCAATAGGGACCGGGAAGACCTATGTTCCATGATTAGAGTTTGATGTAGGTGGTAGTAGTAGATCTGAAAAGTTATGCATTGCTTTGGACTTAATGAATAATTCAGAGAAACGTTTTTCCTGTCCTAATCTTGAGTCTGTAGTGGACCGAACTCTGGATGTAATACACAAGTAAAAACACCTCTACATTAGTGTTGAAAGTCCCAAATATGGTGTTCATTACTAAGCTGAGGAAGAAGCAATCCTAAGATGATGCTTAATGGTAACCAGTTGGCTGACTGCTGTTGCCCTTTGAGTAAAGGACGCTAAACTTACTGTACTAGATGCAGGAGCGCTCATCATATGCTCATATTCCTTTTTCTAGATTTCAATTATTTATAAATATAAACTCTGTGTGTTTTCATGTATGTAGTGTCAGAAAAACGATGATGCGTTGAAAAGGTCAACTTCTAGTGAGTCTGTTTTCCTGAAAGAAAGGTGAGAATTGCTGAGTATTTAGTAGAATTGGAAATGAAAACTGCAACTGATGTTGATGTAATGCTCCCAGGTTCAGGTAGTCTTAAAAAGAATATCTTCAGGTGATCTTTTCAAATAGGTATGTGGGGAAAAAAGATAGGCCTCACCCATGATTTTGGTTTTCTGAAAAATTGCTTTCTAATTGAACATGCTTTATAACCAGACTGCTGTTTTATTGTAAGGTATGTAATATCTTCTGGTATTTCAAGAGGTAGTTCAATAAAAATTCATATATCAAGATGATACTGTGCTTGAAAACTAGTAACAGTTAAAAACATACTTCTGAAATGTGGCTGCCTAATGAAAGGTGTTCATAGCATAACGTTTTGAAGAGACCTCTAAGAAATCTAAAGGGATGGGATTAATCACTGTCAAATTGACAGTCTCTTAGGAATTGCTTCCTAGGGGTGAGGGAACTGATACTTTCATCCTTTACTAAAGGAAAACAAACATTGTATTCTGCAAACAACATTGAATACTCTACCAGTATAAGTTAACTAGAAGACACTGGCATCTGTAAACTCAGACCTTCCTATTCTTAGTTAAGAAAATATAGCGTACTTAAGAGTTCAGTCCCTGTCATGTTACTTCTCAGTAGTAGACTTGCACGTTGTTTGCCTAAATAGTTTCCAATGTAGTCTTCTCATACATCAGATAAAAGGGAGAAGAGGATTTATTTGCTATGTTGTTAGAAGTTTTGAATGATATTATGTCTGTTCGGCATTTGATAATGTTCATGTCCAATGTTCCTAGTTGGATGAAAAAAACAATATATGGAAATTTCATAGGTATTGAATGAGGTTTATGGGGATCTTCTGCCCTTTGAGGAAGATCCAGTCTTGCAGATTAAGTTGTTTGGATTTCATGAAGGCACCAGTGTTTGGGCATTTGCAGAACTTCAGCCTTTAATTTGAAAGGAGGGAGAATAATGTGAGGTACTAGATAAACAGTTCATTCTTAATGCTTAGCCGTTCTTTGTTTTTCATTCTCATCTAAACCGGACTATGAACAAAAGTTTAAATATCAAACCAGTATGTTTCACTGGAGTATATGTAATTTATCATTTGTTATGCAGTTCTATTTTTACAAATTTTCTTCTCATGTTTTTTGTGAAACAGATTTGAAGAACATGAGCAGAATTGTGAGATGATTAGGCTAGAGTATTTGCTTCTGTTCCTGTTAATTGGTCTTTGGCATATTATTCATTGAAATTGGAAAGAAAGTAATTCCTGTAAAATTCATGGAAAGGGATAACTTCATCTATACTATTGGGGAAAAGATACGCAACTAACTTTCTTTTGTGTTTGTTCAGCTTTTATGAAGTGCAGTAGTGAAGGAACGGCCCCAGTTATTGTCTTTATTTCCAAAATGTTTGCTGTTGACGCAAAGGCATTACCGCACAATAAACCAAGGTAAGAAAATGTAGTATTTAACTTTCTAATCTACATTGGATACCTTCAGGAAACAGTCATGCTGCAAGCTTGGGTAAATTGTTTTAGGTCTGAGAAAATGATTCACTACTTATAGAGATATAGTAAAGCCTAAGTTAGGGCTGATGACTGTGACTGTTTAAGTCTTTGTCTAAAAGTTGATACTATTGCTGCATTAATGTTTGGAGGTTTGACTACTGTTCTAGTTTTCTCAAACATCCTAGGTTTATTTGAATTTTTTCTTATTACACTTATCTTCCAGTCTTTCACCATTGTTTCATACTCCCATTTTAATAGTTGCAAAATACTTGATGTGATGCTTTCACATATAAAATTGGTTTTAAGTCTGATGTTTGTAGTAAAAATGTTTGTGTAACCACAGCGGTGCCATTTTTATGCAGCTCCCCACTATTTGCAAGTCTGCTATTTAAAAAACCTTATAATCCAATTTGTGGGTTGGTAAAATAAAATCTAATTGTTCTCAAAAAGATTTTTTTGCATTATATCTTAAGATATAATTTAAGATATTTGCAAAATATCTTAGTATACTTTGCAAAATATTAGTATTGAGTCAAGCAAGTAGTAATTAATAACTTAATAATCATAACTATACAGCTTTTTTTAAAGAAAACTGGCTGAATAATTCTTTCAGTAAGAGGAATTTTTCTTCAGGGAAAAGATGCATTGCATTTATGGGTTGTCCAGACACTAGATGGTGCTGTTTTACTTTGAGTTCTGTCCTTTACGTGTATCTGGCACAAGAATTCCTGCTCAGGTGTCCGCGTAGCGTAGCCCTGATAGTTCTGCTTTGTCTGCTGTCTTTGACGCTTACCCTGTTTAACAGAGAAGGGTTATTTAGGTTATTTTTCATTATAAATATACTCTGACCGTCACTTTTTGACTATTCTGTTACTGATAATGTCCTGTTTATTTTATTTGTTGGGAAGATCGAGATTCTTAGATGTGATGAGGATGTATCATAGAGGCAGAGATGGCTGTCAGCCCTGTTTTGTGACTGTAAGTTAGGATTTCAAGCAATAGACAGTTTATGAGCGATTCTGACTTCCCAAGACTAATGGGCAGTGCTCATAGTTGTTTTCTTCCTGGTTTGTTACACTTCTGCATGCCCATTCTGCCTCACTGTTGAGCTCTCCTTCCTTGTCTTCTCTGATAGTCAGCTTACATTTTCCTTTGGTCTTTTATGCTCTTTGGTCATCCTTCGTCCGGAAGGGAAATGTTTTACATGCCTTTCCTCTTCCCTCCCTACCTCCCCTTCTTCAAAGAGGGTTTAATGCCATGTGTTAAAGTTATATTTTTTTAAAAGAGACAAAAAATTCACAAAACAGAACAGGATATTGAAGAAGTTGGTCTGTAGTATGTGCAAGACTGGCTCCATTGTTTTTTGCAAATGATGTATAAATATAGAAGCTTGTGCTTTGTGACTTGTTGGTCATATTTGCTTCTTATACGAAAAAATATGCTGCTTTCAATTTTATTTGTTTTCATAATGCAAATACTATTCCATTTCTGCTCTCTATATATTGTGTAACAAATCCATAATTCTGATCATCTCTGATCTGGTTTGAAAAACCTCAGGTTGTTTATTGATTTGAGTAACAACCATGAAATTTCTGTGGTTGATTGCAATTGACTGATAATTCAAGTACTGTATAGCTGGTCCAAAAATCCAAACAAAATTTAGACAGCTGTGTCTGGATTAGGAAAATTAGGCTTTTGGATATAATATTGCAGGAGAGTGAGGACTGCTCTGGAATTCTTCCTGGGAAACTTCGAGCATATTCACAGGGATTGTAGACCATGTTGCCTTTCTCCCCGTTTATTCAGTAAATTGAAAATTATAGTGTCTCACTTCATAGTTTATATGAAAAGTATTTCTTGCTGTCTTAATATTAAGTTATTCAATCGCTTGATAATCAGACAATATTAAAACAATATCACATGACTCTTTTCCTGAGATAACCGATTATTGTGAGCACCATGTAATTTTGCTGATGAGATAGTATTAGCAATTTATTTTTGAAGTGACAGTTGGATTCCATTTTTGAAAAATAGTAATATTTGCTAATGTCTAAATGTCTGTTTCTTAATGTTTTAATTGCAAGAATCTATAGGTGAGCAATTCCTGAAGAACTCGGGAAAGGAGTTTATTTTTAAAGAGAAAGGAAAACTGTTTCAGTGAAACAAAATATACGTGTTTTAAAAACATAGTGTTACTTAGATGTGATTCTTAAATGTATGTTTTGAATTATATTGGCTACTACGTGCTATTTACAGTTAAACAGAGAAGTTTGTTCTTAACAGAATTGAGTCATGGCTGTATTAGTTATGTGAGATCCAATATTTAAACTAGGCATTTCACAAGGACACTTTGTAAGAATGCCTGAACGTACAGAAGAATAAAGAATACCTACACTATGTGGAGCAATAGTGCTTTACAACAGTGGTTTTATATTTAATAATTTAAGAGCACTAGTAAATATTACATGTCTCAATTACATGCTAATTTTGTAAGAGCCATAATTTTTGGTGTATTTTGCTGTTTCTCTTTCCTTTTCCAAGGTAGTATTGGTAATACTACCTTTTGTAATATCTTTAGAAGTTGCAAACTGACTTTGCACCTTTTATAACTATAGTTGCCTTATTTCTGCCATCTGCTTGTCATGGTTGTTTAAGCATAGGTTGGGAAAAGCGAAAGGCTCTTTAAAGTCCAGGGTGCACAGTATCTAATAAACAAGGATGGATTTTTAATGAAGGTCATCTCCTTTGAGACTGCTGTTAGCAACTATTACCTGCTTAGAAGGTGACTGTATTTACAACCTTAGCAAGTTTAGGATAGAATCAATTCATTTTCAGTTGGAAATATGTACAGCTGCCCTTTTACTGTTTAAATAGCAAAATTTGTCAGCCACTAAAACACTAGAATAAATGAAAAATAATTTGTGCTCCGGGTACAACTGGTTGACAGCTTAATCTTACTTTGGAAAAATCTGAAATTTGACTTTTAGCCAGTATCAGCATGACCCTCTGTTTTTACCAGGTTTCTTAAAGAAACAAGAACTGTGTGAATATACTTGCTGTCTTCTAGTTTCTTCTGTCTGAATTCTTGAAATTGCTTACTAATTCTAACTAAATTTGACAGAGGTACAGGTTTTTAAAGATACTAAGTTCCTGTAGTTCTGTGAAAGTAGGTAGTTGGGCAGAGTAGACAGCAAATTAGTAAGGCAGTGTAGTATGAGCTTCTGTGCTTTATTAGGTATTCAGATATTTAAAAAGAAAAACAATAGCAAATATGGCCAGATTGTCGTCTTTGGGAGATGTATGGTTTGTGTAATAGGGCCACGCCTGGGGTTATTTATTCTTAAGTACTGTTGTGTGTGGAGTCAGTTGTTTATTTAGCATACACTGTTTTTTAACTGTTTTCTATTAGTGTTTTTCATTGAATCGCTCTCTAAAATAGAATGGCCAAGTGTAGGTTTATAAATAAAAGCAGAATTTGGCATTTAGGTACAGAATATAAATATTCCAGTTCATTCTTTATGAGTTTCAGAATTCCTTCTCTATCTAATCCAGTGTAAAAGGGGAATATTTAGTAGTTCTAGCTGTGATCACTTTCTAGTTTTAAATATTTTTGTTTATTTAATATAAAATATTGAGAAAATGTAAAATGGATATCAAATGTTTGTAATGAAATCCTCTAGTACTTCTAGTTACTTTTAAATGATTATAAAGAACCTATTGACCAAATAACCTGACTGTACTAAAATTATATATCATGAGTGCATTAGGGGATATAAATCTCAGGATGATATGAAAAGTATTTCTTTTCCCTTAGTCAGCTCAAATCAGGATTTTTTTCCTTAGGTGTCACCGTGAAATTAGCACTTTTCCACACAAATCTGCATGAAATCATTATGATAATTGTTTCTTTGTTTTGTGCTACAGCTTGTTTGCTTGTCTTAAATCAAGAGATTGTAGTATACTTCATCAGTTTCCTTTCCAACATTTCCTAAAGCTTATACTGGGGAGAAAAACCATAAATCCTATAAATTTACCTACTGTTTAGCTAAAAAAGAACTTTACATTGTCTTTATCAAAAGAAAATGTTTATAAAGCTCCAGGCTCTTCAGCAAATTACTATCTTGTATGTAAATTAATTTGTACGTTTAAAGGCAATATGACTTTCAGTGGCTTCATTTCGATCTAAGCCCATCATCTTCTGTTTGCATTAATAGTTTGTATTAAATTATAGTTAGTGCATAAGAAATAAATATGAGACTAGTCATCTGAACAGCCTGACAGGTTTACAGGTTAACATCTGAGGGTGGCATCCAGTTACATAATTAACGGAGCAATATGTGCTTTTCATAAAAGAAAGCCCTGTTCATATGGTTGTTATGAAATGAATCGTAACAGTATGCATTTGAATACAACTGAAACCTGTCAAACTAATCTGAGAAAAATACCTGTTTATTAATGGATGAAATCTGAATCTCTTGCTGTTGTTTAGCTTGTGTAATTCTGAGTTTCTGAAAGAACAGTTTACGGTATTCTGGACGTGTTTTGCTTCAAGTGTCAAGTGTTTCTTCTTTATTGCATATTTATTATGCAAGATAAATCAGTAAAAAAAGTCAGTACATCAGTCAAGGGTTAGGTCTGGGTGTTTTTCTAGATGATGTGTGACAGCTTGATATTGATATCTTAGTTTCAGTATGTATGCCTCAGAATGAATGACCTCTGCAGTACAATACAATGTGAAAAAGTTGTCCAGTATACCCCTTTGCAGCAGCCCTGTACGATACACTGTGTGGAATTTATGTAAACACTTATTTGGTTAATTTTCATCTGTTTGTTTTATGTATACACATTTATTTCTACTGTGAATTCCCCAGTGCTTATAGTTGCACTAGAAAGGATATGAAATAATTGTACTTGCTGTACACTAGCTTGTGAATGGAAATAGTTCTTAAAGGTTGATCTTTAAGGATGTTGCTGTTCAAAACTTGAGACTGTTAGTTCTTGGCTGGGATATGAAATAGCAATTTTGCAATGCAAAGACATTAAACAGTTTAATTCTAGTCCAAAAATTCATGAACTTCAGGAGGGAGAGGAAGACCACTGGCCATGTCCTGCATTGAGTGGTAGCAAACCAGCTACGCTTGAGAGAGCTGTCCTTAGGGATGCTGTTGCCAGAAGTCTTTGTGCCAGAGGCTGAGCAGAACAGCAGGCAGTGACTTAACCAGAGCTTAATGCTGATGCGCAGGGTCATGGAGAGAAATCCAGAAAACTTTCTGGAAACTACTTGGCTTTAAGGATGCTAACAGGAAATACCTCCTTAGTTTCACAATCAAAATGAAGCATGTGTCTGTGAGCTCATAGGGTTTAAACTGGTAAAAACAGTGTGGATGCAAGGTATTCTCGGCCACTTCAAAAAATACCCTTGACAGCATGGGAGAGGCTTCACAAGCACTTGTTGAAGGTAGTACCAGTCTTTTGGAAATCAGTTGATTCTGTGACTGACTTTCCTTTTAAAAATGTTCTGAAAGTTAAAAGGTGAACCCCCCCCCCCCCAATAAAACACTGTGTTTTCTTTAAAAGTCATAGGCTAATTTGTGTTCAATTTTATGTATTTATTTTTTTACTATGACTTTTTAGAATGTTTTCAAAGAGAGACTTCATTCCAAAACATAGAAAGGTAGAAAAGCTATCAAAAATTCAGAGGACTGATTGAATGAAGAAGTTAGTTGCTCAGTTTGAACTACATGAACTATTTTGGGGGATGTGGGAATGAGGAAAACATCAGCAGTAGCTTCTGTCGCCCAAAATCTGATATTTCATCAACAATCTAGTGGATGTCAATAATGTGAATGTTGTACTCTGGCACATTATTTTTTCCATGGCTTTTGTTTACCATGCAGTGGGACTGAGATGCGTTAGTGATAATGTGGTTAACCCATTTCAGTCGGCTATATTACTTATGCTAGTTGGTGTGTATGCTGTTAGGACACTATGGTGTCCCTCTGAAGGAAGGGAGTCTTTCTTTTGCCTCTGTTCCAGATTTTTCATTCGTTGTTTTGTGTGCAACTGTATGGTCCCTTTCCTCAGCCAGTATCATGAAGCTGTAGATCCTTCCTTATGGACTGAAAAAGGAGGAGGGGAGAAATATGATGGGGGGAGTGAAAAGGAGGAAGAAGAGAAAGGGTTGGGTTTGCATTTGTTCAAGATTGATTTCACTTCTCATTGGTTTTGCCAACTAGAGGAATTGAATAAATCCAGGGTATAATCAAAAAAGGTTTTTATTGCAGATTAACACCGTATGTGCATTAATCTAGTGCTTTGTTCTGCTTTAGTGTGTTACAATTCCATATAAGGATTTATTTGGTGATAATATTTCTTTTTTTGTGATATCTAAGGAAACTACTGGGAGTGACTAATTTTACAGGAATTGATGTTGACAGAAACCAGGATGGAAGTCCAGGTTGTACCTGCTAGCTAAAAACGCACCCAAACGTGATCTGTTTCTTATCAAATTGAGGATATAGTTGACTGTGCTTATATGTATTGTAACTTACCCCTGTGCATTCAGAATGCTAAAGTACCTTTAAGGTTTGAGACTAGAGCTATCTGACACTAAAATATAGTAAAACCTTATAAAACACTGCATGAGGGGTGAAAAAGGCAAACAACCTTTGTTTTCCTTCTACTCTCGTGATTATTTACACAAATGAAAAGTATTTTCGGACAATAAAATGTGTCAAAATGCATGCACATGTCCTTTTGTGTACCCTGTGCCATCGCATACAGACTGCGTTTATCACACCCCTGGCTGTCTCATCTGTACTTTTCCTATTAATCTGTCTCCCCTGGGAATTATTCAGACATTCCAAACCCTTAAATAGCTTTGAACAACTGCCTTCAGGAAGAAGAAAATCATCATGAAAATGTTTTCTTCTCTACCATCTGCTTTGCATTTTGTATTGCTAAGCCTCACTCTCTTCTGCAGTAAAATAAACAACAAAAAAAATCCTCACTGCCCCGAGTTTCAGAGAAGGAGTCTTAATTCTGACACAGTGACTGTTTAAGAGATTGGGACGGGAAGGCAGGGGGGAGAACAAGCTCTTCAGTCGTAGCAACATTTGTCTCTTTTCTTTGCCTTTGCTCTGGCATGTAGTATGTCTGTTCCAGGTTCAAAGTTCTGAAACTGTGCACTTCAAAACTTTGACATTTTGTCCTGGCAGTCTCTTTTAGGTAATTTTTATTTTATTTTTTTAATTTATGTATGGGTTTTTTTGCTCTTTTCAGCTGAATGGTTGTATTCAAGGTAAGCAAGGTGACATTAAGAGTGATTACCTCAAGTTCTGAAAACAATTTCAGTAAAATGAAGGATTCTTTTAAGCATTTTTAAATTAAGTCTCTTGCAGAATGTGGTATATGCAAAATGCACTGGTATTATAATATAGAAACTCTGTTGGCAGCGAGTTGGTCTCAGCCACTTGATCTCTTTATGGTTTTCTGCCTCTAACTGTTCCAGGTTCTTATCAAAGTTAGCTCTGAGTCTCCACTGTCCACACACAAAAACTTTGACCTTTAAATGGTATGTTATGTCCCTATTTGGGAATGTGAAATGGTTGATAAGTGGGTATGAATCAACCTACTTTTTAAGTAGAGATCATATTTATATGCCTGTTCTGTAAGAAAAATCACTGTAGTGCTATAATCCTTCCTGCTACTTTCTTCCTCCTGTCATTCATTAGAGCTACCACTCTTCGGCTAATTTTGAGCTGTTTTGTTGAGAAGGAACATAGTTCACACTTTGCAAGTGTGGAAACTGAAGTACACAGAGACAAAGTGACTTGTCCAAGGCTACTTTTAGCTAAACAAGCTAAAATTACTAACAGGACACTCCTGTGTCTAGTGCTCTGTCTATGGGACTGCACTTGATACAATTGACTGAAAGAATGCTAAACCTTCTCAATAGCAAAAACTGTTGTCCTTGACCCCAACATGTGAGCAAAATTCAGGAGGAGTAAGGACACATCATGTAGATGCGGCTTTGCTGTGGAACTGTGTTCACCTTCTCTAGGGGGAGTTGAAATCTAAGGCTTTGATTAATTTGTCCAGTTGGGCTGTATGAACGCATGTTTTGCATGTTTCATTAAGGATATTCACATAATGCAAAAATGCATTGGTTGTTTGCAAAGGAATTAATCAGTGCTCTAAAGCAATGTATGTTTCTGTTGCTCGCAATATATATCTCTTGCGCTCATGGTAGAGCGTGATGAGCACAAAAAAGCTTTTATTATGCTTCAGTTTAGAAAGCTGTTTATGTCCACTGGCTTTTGCACTTTGTTTTATTCTACTAATTATATGTTAAAAAGGAAAAGAAGAATAAAAAAATAGGTGTTGTATTTGCCATTTACATGTTGAGATCAAACTCTTCTTTTTGCTGGCCTGAAATAGTTCACTTAAATTCTTTTCCTTTGAACTTTTACACTTTTATCTCTTGCTGAGCTAAAGGGAGAGTTGGTTTAGGAAAGGTCTCTTGTGCACTGTCTGTGTGGGAATCCCTCTGAATAAACATTCTGTATTGCTTATCTTGGCTTGAAGCCTGACTTAATAAATTCCAAAGTATCCAAAATACTTGACAGGTGATGCTTATATGTTTAATGAATTGACTTTTTTGCTTCCCAATGCCTTCCTGCTGTGGCTGGGATAATTTTCTTGGGAAAGAGGGGCTTGATATGGTAGTGTGAGGGACAAACATTAGCATTCATGATAATTTCCATAGTCCAAGTTGGACTTCTGTTTTACTTAAGCTAACTGGGAAAAATGCAAAGGCTAAGATCCAGCGAGGAGCAAGCTGCAAATTGCTTTGATTCAATCTTACCTGTTATTCAGTCTTATTTTTCTATTTTTATCATTTTGAAAAAAACTGTACAAGAATACTAAGTACTTTGTCTTCTCACTGCATATTGGCTGTTTTAATTTTCTTGCTAAGATGTTTTGCACAGTGCTGAGAACAAAACTGTTCATACAGGTATCTGCACCCTGATTTTCATACCTCTCAGAGGGATTCTTGTCTTTGACCGTTCTTAGGCCTTTATTTTTACTTAGGGATTTTAATTAAGAAAAATAATTCTTTGATTTGTTTTTTTGTTTGTTTAGTTAGCAGTGTGTCTTTAGGGTAGTACTTTCAGAATAATAACGAACAGAACTTTATCCATGAAAACCTGAGTATGACAATTTTTTTTTGTATGAAATACTAAGCAGTGATAAATATAACTGAGATATGACCATATACCCCACCTTACCATTCCAAAATAGCTCGTGTGTTATCTATGGTTAAATGAACCAACAGTACTGGCTTTCTAATGTAAGCTTGTGTCTGATGGAAAAAAGAAGAACACTTTAAAACTGAAAGCATTCCACTCCCATTAAAAAAATATACCAACCTAACCTTAGATTTTTTTTTCAGCTTCTAGACCATAGCAGTAAAGATACCTGTTAATGTAAGCACCTGACAGCCTATTACAGAAGTAATTGTGGATTTTGAAATTATGAAACAGACTAAATTATTATTAAGAGTATCTGTTATGGTCATAGCAGGATCTTAGGTTCAGCTGTTTCATATAGGAAATTATTAGAAACAGCGAAGGGGTTGTAAATAAAAGAAGACATATCTGAAATTAGCCTGGTTGTTTGGTCTCCATCAAAGTACAGCATAACTTCATATCACAAATTTTGTTTAGGACCAGATTTAAAATCACACACAATTTCAGGGAATGCTTTTAGATTTTATATATATTTAACTCACTTCACTGTTTAAAATGCCTGAGAGGAGTTGCATGTAGAAGCAATTCTGTTTATATTGCCTTTTGGAAGAATGATTATATGTCATTCTTTAAAACATTTCTTGTCTTTTTGCTTTAAATCTTATGTTAAAACACTTTTTTGGTTTAATAGTTTGTTTTAAGATAGGGCTCACCGGTGGTGAGATGAAAATTGCATCAGAATATCGAAATTCTCTTTTTCATTGTCTTGGTCTTTTGTTTGTTTATTGTCTTGGTCCTTTTGTTTTTTATGAGGTTATTCATTTTATGGGAAGGCAGCTATAGCAAGCCAAGTCTTTTGCCTGCATTTGAATGCGTGCCTTAAAAACTGCATTAGAATAGAAAAAATACCACAAGTAATCTAAAATTAGAATATTTTGATCCATTTGAATTTGGAAGAAGGAAAAAAAAAATCTTCTGGTAGTTTTTCTGACTAGGTTGGTATATAGGTAAGTCTAGATTAGTACATTGTACATTTAGTCTTAGCTGTGATTCTAATGCTCAGACTAAGATTCTGGACATGACAGCAAAGCAGTTTTTTAAACTGGGTTGGATCTTTAATGAAAAAGTGAAAATTCACAGGTCAGTGGGAGAAACTGTGGATTTATTTTAACAAAATAAACAGAAGTTTTGCATAGTAGACTCTTCCTAAATGTGGTAGAGGAATGAGTTTGTATGTATTTTTAGCCAGCTGAAATAAACTATGTTGTGGGGACAAAAGGTGTAAGCTTTTACATATGCCAGATGAAATATTCTAATTATTGTGATTTAATTTATTTTTAAAAATGACACTTCCAAATGTTAATATTTTAAAATACAATTTAGGCCTTTGACTCAAGAAGAAATAGCTCAGCGGCGTGAAATTGCGAGACGAAGACACGTAGAAAAATTGGCAGCAAATCAAGGAAAAGAGCTGTCAGAAAAGCCCCCAAGTGAAAATACATCTGAAGTGAGCACTGGTGACACAAAAGGTATATGATGCTCTGCTATCTATTCTTCTCACTAGACAGTACCTTTAAATACCTAGTAGAAGCTAGATGTCATCAAGGGACTGATTACGGAGCTGTATACCTTACAAAGAATCATCCACACTCCAGTCCAAAAAAGTTAGTCCAGAAAATAAATGAGACTGAAATTTTTTGACTATTGTTTGTATTGACAAATTGTTTGACTGAAATAGTCAGGAGGCATTTACAACAAAGCTGATAGTTTATAAGTACTGTAATAGTGCCAAGGCTACCTGTTTGTATGGCCTGAGGATGTTTTTGGTCTCAGTACCTTCAGCTACTGAAGTGAGATGGTGCCTGGAAGAGATGCTTTGCTGAAAAATTTAACTTTATTCTATGTAGGAAGGCAGAATGATTTTCCCCCCCCCCTTGTGTATTGGGTAGAAAAATTCAGGTTTGTTTACTTTCCTGTTGGACCCTTCTTCTGACCCTGTTACTAGCATATGAAACTCTGCCAATTTAACTAATTCCTCTAAGCTTTTATCAGAATACCTGTTTCATTAAAAAACAAACAAAAAACCTATCCAAATAACTAGTACAAAAACAGTGTATAAGATACGGGGTGGGTATTAAGTTATAATGGGGGTTTCTTACTGTCTTTTAAAGAATCATCAGTCATGATAGGCTACAATGTGTTTAATTTTTTCTTTAGATGGTGATGCAGAAATTGTTTTTATATTTCCTGTATTCTTCTAACTTTGACTAGGTGAAGAGCAACAGCTCAACAATCAAACAGAGATCATGACCTCAAAAGCTATGAAACAGGAAGCAGACAACAAGGAGTCTTTCATTGCTTTTGCTAGAGTGTTCAGTGGCGTAGTGCAAAGAGGGCAAAAGATCTTTGTTTTAGGACCAAAATATGATCCTGCTGAGGCTTTGCATAAGGTAAGAGGTGACAGTGAAATGTTATGATAACTTGAGATTCTTTTGAAACTCTGATGACTTATTTTTTACATGCTTTTCACTCATAAAGAAGTTCAAGTAAAAAATTTCCAAAAGCATCAAAGTAATTTATGAAATTAATCATTAAAAGGTTTTGTTTAGTTTATTTTAAAAATGAAGTTACTGTTTTAAAGAAGGAACAGACCTTGTTTATAGTTTCTTTCTGTCTGAAGATGTCAAGCCTTTGTAGATCTTTTTTATTAAGAGGAATAGACCATTTATTGCGCCTTAAAATTTAAGGATCATAACTTGTCTGCATACAATATCAAGTTTGGCAGAGGATATTCTGTTTTCTGCTGTTCTGTGAAAAGTGTTGGTTAAATGTGTACACACCAACTGATTTTCACTCTGATTAAAAGTAGATAAGACTTAAAACCTTGCATAGATTTTTATCAAAAGACAGACCTAAAGTGCCTAAATGTATGTAAGCATACACGACATGCTTCAGAACTTATCTATCACTTTCAGCTATTTGCAAAACCCAGTAATTTGCAGTGAAAATAATTAATTCATAATAGAATACTGACACACATCCCCAGGCACAGGAGTTGTGCTAAGATCTGAGCACAGGATAAATAAACATTGCTCTGATACGGTTACCATCTGTCAGAGAAGTTTGGGGGGTTTTATGTATGCTCTGTAGCAAGAAGTTTCAGGTTTGGCAGCTCTACAATTCTCATTAGGTATTACAAAGTTTGCTTCAATGGAGTTTCTGAAATCTGTTATTTTATGCTAAATTGTTGAGAGGGTGGAAGCCATCAGTCACTGTCTTACAGGATCACAGTAGTCTCGATTTTGATGAATCTTTCAGTTTTCTGCTTCCATACTTTGCCAGCTTAGGTCCATTTTAGTGGACATTAGTTATCTGTGATTCGTGGTGTTAAAAAGTATGCACTTAGTGTAATTATTTAAGATGACTGAATATGTTGACAAATATTATACATATGCATACATGATTTTACCTTCATCACAAAATGTGGAAATGGTGCCCTAAAACCTGTTTGGACATGTTGTGCTTAGTATGCTATTAAAAGCAGTTATTTCAGCTTCTGTGAAGATGAACAGCTCCGTAACTTTTCAGTTAACAGGCACCTCTTAAACCTCTCAACATCTCTATTCTTTCTGAGCTTGAAACTCCCAAAATAAGCAGCAAAAATGATGAGTCTCAAGAATTTCAAATGTCTGGTGTGTGGTCTTTGTTTAGAGGCAAAGATGTTTTGCTGACTGGAATGAGTCCCTCCACACTGCCAGTGGATTGTCATCTCTCAGTGGGAAACTGTGCCCTGTCTTGTTTTCTTATTAGAATAGACTGTTTCCAGAAATATGTTCCCTGAATAGCGTGTAAGAAGTTTTTGAAGTGCTGAGGGAAAAGCCTACTACTTTTTCCAGATTTTTAATTTTTTTTAGATAAATCAGTGGATTTTTTTTAAAGAGCTAAATGCATAGATAAGCTGTGTCAAGATTGTTTCGTATTGAACAAAAATTCAGTTTCTTATTTTTCAAGCAGTTACTATTACTGCTTTACTTGGTTCTAGGTAACATCAGTGAAACATTACATTTTTTTTCCCGCATAAATGGTTTGATTTATATTAGAAAAGTTTGACTTTAAACCTTTCTACATAGATATTGCATAAGGATTCTCCCAGTTTTTTCTCTTCTGGAAAAACAGAAGGTACATACCAAGCACCTATTGGAGTAAGTGGGAGGCAGTCCTGAAATATATCCTACATCAGTGTATTCTTGTAGAAAACATTTTTTGAGCTGAATGCAATTGCTTGGCCTTTGCTTATTTTTAAACATGTCATTAAGCTGTCATATATCTGTGAATTGATTCGGAGTGCTGTTTTTTTTGGTTGTTTTAAGTTGCGGCTGACTTCAGCTGAAGTTAGATTTGATATTGTTTGGTATTTTTGAAGTATTTTAGACCATAATAGTTGAATCTAAGTACCCCAAAGCAGATGCCACTTACTTAAAAGCGGAGTTTGTTAGCAAGGCATGTGGTGAAGCATCTCTTACTTTGTTGTTTATTATTACTTCCTTACGCTGTATAAATAAAATTTGGGCTGAAATTTTGAAAACAGTGTGAAACTTCTTCAGCCCAATAAAAATTTCTTCAAGATTTTATGTCCTACTACAGACTCCCTTTTTTTCTCAGAACTCTACCTGCTAAAAAGTAAATTCTTGTATCTTGTTTCAAAGTAAGGTTCAAGTTTGTGACTATGGAGATACATTCTGCTTCTGAAGATTCAGCTGATTGTACCAATAAAGTCATTACAAACCTTAATATTGCCAAAACAATTACCAGTAAATCCAGCACCTGTGCACTTCAATACAGAGAAAACCTTGTGTAGAAAAAATAATTGCCTTTGGAGAACAGGAGGGAGCATAATGGTATTGTGTAAATGGTCTTAAATGTTTCGAGATAGTGATTGTGGAAGTTCATCCATTACTTACAAAATTATTTTAAAAATTTGTTTTACCAGTAACAATGAATAGGAGCTAAGAGTAAGATTAAGAGCTAAAAATTAACAAAGAAGGCATTCTTATATTCGTAATAACATTTCCTCCTTTCTCACAAAATAGGGTTTTTGGAAGGAAAGAAGGAGTTTTTGTTAGTTTTGAACATTAATTTTTGAAATGAAAATGCTTTAGGATGTATTCCTTAGTTTTGGAATGCAAGGAGTTTTTCAGGAAGAGGTTTTGTCACTACTAAGTGATCAGTGTCCAACACCGGTTGTTTTACTCTGTGTAGCTGTCATCCCAGTGTTCTGCTGCAGATGATCTGCCATTAGTGCCTCATATGACTTGCTGTACATTGGAGAATCTCTATTTGCTCATGGGAAGAGAACTTGAAGATCTTGAAGAAGTACCTGCAGGAAATGTTCTAGGTAAGATTCAACTAATATTTAATTTCCTAGAGATTGAAATCCTTACATCATCCAAAATATACCAGAATTGTTTTGATACGATTAATGATAAGCAAACATAGCTTAAATCTGTGAATATTTTAAGGTATGCTGCATATGCAGAAAAAAGGAAGGTAATCTAATTAAACTGTGTTGATTTTTGTGACCTTTGGATTGTGAGGAGGGAAAAAATTAATGAGTAGGAGAAAACTAGGGATTGCACTAGCCTCATTTACTGTTATCTTTAGTTTGGAGTACTGCCAGGTAAGCATCACCGGCAGGAATTGCCAGAGGCGGCAGTAAGATATAAAATTTCATAAACTGCCAGAATTAAAAATATTTTCCCAACAGTGGAATCTCTATAGTCTGACTTTTCTAGTGATGTGGATAATTGTAGTTTTATTAATGAATCTGCTTGAACTCTGGTGGTAAAAATTACTTCTTTTATGTCTGTGGCGAACTCTGAACTTTATCCACATGTGTGTTTCTGAATGATAAAGAAGTCATCCTAATCATTGAGTTATGCTCTTTGTGCCAGACTTGGACCTGTTTTGCTCTAATAGCAATAGTTAATGGCATTTGTTGCTGGTTTTTTTCATTTTTCTTTTTTAACATCAAAAGCAGTATTAATAATTTAGAAAGTGCAAACTTTAGAAGTTACTTGGTTCTTTTTGTTAGTCTTTGTTTTATGGATGAAAATGTGTGAACTACAACAAAACTTAAGTTTTTTTGTATCTATACTCTGATTCCTAGAAAGCTGAATGAATGTTTTTCCTTAGTATGTATGTGTGGGTTTAAAATACATACAAGCAATTTTCCAAGTTTAAGTGCATACTTCACTGAAGTTTTAAAAAGTTAAAAGCTTATATGTAGATTTATACTATTTACATGTGGAAAATGTTCTAGGCAGTAAAAGCAATTAATGAAATTATTTCATGGTCCCAGGCTAAGTAACTTCCCGGAGACTGCAGAATTCACAGTATTACAGTAGAAAACTTGGAAGAAACTTGAGAAAAATGCCCATTTGATTGTTAGGCAAAATGATTCTCTAAATATGGAATTTATAAATACAAGATACAAAAATTTCATTACAAGTAAATAGGTAAAGTAAGATAAATAATTAAAATGGCCAGATTTGGTGATAGTTTGTACATGAACATCTCTAGAAGCCATTATTTGCCCGTTCCTCATAAACTGTGGGAAATACAGTTAACCCTCTGAATGTTTAGAGCTTTTCTGGAAATGTAAAATAATCTCTTAATGTTTTGGTCAATATCCTCTAAAGTGTTGAAGAAACATTTTCAGAAAAATGTTACAATTTTGGGCAATGTTCAAAAAAAAAAAAAAAAAAAAAAAAAAAAGAAGAGTGCAGTTTTGGCCAAAGTAGAATGTTGCATTGGAAACAGCTCTTGCTGTGTTCTGCAGATATAGTTCTGATTTGTTCCTAATCTTGGTTAGATTTAGATTTAGAATTGGGACTAATGTGACTGTAAGGTTTAGAATAGGACAGTTTGAGCCAGAAGGACTAGTTTGTTTTGAAATTTTCCAGTAAATACGATGACTGCTGATAGCAGTATGTCATTGTGGGTTTTGTTGTTTGTTTTGTTTTCTTAATGGTATTTGGATTCCTGCTATTTTTTGTGAACTGTGACAAGATATAAGAGAAGTAGCAATGGTAGATTCAGAATGACTGATGTATTTCACATATTCTGAAGGAGAAAGCTGAGTTTGAGCAGTTAGAGATTCTAGTTCATGTATTAGTCCACGATTTTAAAAACCAAGTTCTGTGAAAGAATGGGTGTGTGTTTTCCTGGCATTATTTCTTAATGGATATATATAAAACTGCATTGAATCACAGAATAGTTGGTGTTGGAAGGGACCTCTGGAGACTGTCTGGTCCAACCCCTGTGCTCAAGCAGGGTCAGCTAGAGCAGGTTGCGCAGGACTGTCTTCTGTCAGGTTTTGAGCATCTCCAAGGATGGAGGCTCTACCACCTCTCTGGGCAGTCTGTTCCAGTGTTCAACCACCCTCATTGTGGGAAAAGTCTTTTCCTGTGTTCAGAAGAACTTCCTGTGAATTTGTGCCCTTTGCCTCTTATCCTGTCGCTGGGCACCACTGAGAAGAGTCTGGCTCTGTCTTCTTTACACCCTCCCTTCTCTTAGGGATCCCCCTCAGTCTTCTCTTCTCTAGGATAAACAATCCCAGGTCTCGCAGCCTCTGTGTGAGAGATGCTCCAATCCCTCCATGCTATGTTATATTAACTAGGTTTGTCAAAGGAAGCACAGCCATGAAGTTGACAGGTAGACTGAGCACTTGGTCATGGGAGATACTCTGCTTTATCGCTTCTCTGACTTCTGGGACAAGTTGGAAGAGATGATACCCGTTCCAGTGCTTGTGGAAGACCAAAACTATAATTGATTTGAATTCTGGTGTATTTTAGTAAAAAATATAAATAGATGTACTCTCTCAGGATTGGATTTTGTTAATCCAGGCAGTTCATCATGCTGGTTCCAGTTAGCATGTCCCTGGCATTCAGACCATAAGCAGTTGGTGGATGTGAGTTTTATTTGTAACCCTAGTATGTTAGGATTCTGAATTAGACCTTGCTCCTGTCTGGATGCCCAAGTTGACCCTTTTCAGTATTAAAAAAGTAGCAAATATCATATATTCTGTTTACTTCAAAGGACAAAATATGATTAAAAGTCTGAAAGGAATAACCACTCTTCAAAAAAAAAAATCCTCTTTATGCTTGCAGAATAATAAATAAAAAATATTTCTGTTGCTGCCTGCTGTGGAGAAAAATATATCATGAGAATTATATCGCCTAATTAATGTAAAGAGTTGTACCAAATTTTAAGAAGTGCTTTTGTAACCAGTTAAATCTACCAAAAAGTTGTGAGGCGTGTTCCCTGCATAGTGAGGCCTAGTCATAGCCACCATATTAGTCAAGTAATAAAAAAGTTCTAAATGGTGACACAAGATTGGTCATATTTAAAGGAATTCACTAAAACTTCAAGCTTAGATTTGGCACGCAGAGCTCATAGCCAAACTATGTCTGGTATTTCACCTTTTTAGTATACTGTTCTCTGATATCTTCATATGTTGACAGACATGTTTTTGTTTTTACCTAGAGCATACAAGCTCAAGTTTGTTTCCCTTCCTCCTTCCCTTCCTCCTCTTTTCTTTTCTTTTTTTTTTTTTTAATCTGGTATTTAATAGAGCATTTTTAGGACTAAAAGACCTTTTAGTTCTTTTGTTTTTTTCCATCTCCCCGTAACATGCATTGTTAATCTACATAGATTCAAGGAACACCTTTTCTGATTTGATGTACCACATTCAGGAGAAAATGCAGTACCCTCATATAAAGCATTCTGTAAAAACTGGTGATGCAAGGCTTTTATTATTCCAGTTAGTAGCAGTGACTTGTGCTTCAAAGGCCATTTATCTTCTGGCTTCAAAGCATACTGCAGTGATTTCTCTCCAGCCATATAAGGAAATTATTGTAGATTATCTAGTAAATTAAGTAAGCTTTTCTGAAAGCTTAGTAGTTTTACTCAGTGTAATTAAATTATTGCCAGATGGAATACACAATTAATCATGACTGCCTGCTTCCACTCTTAAAACTCATAGTATAATTTTTTCAGGTTTTTTTTGCTATTATTTATAGATTGTTTCTTACAAGCAGAATCTCTGCTTGGCCCTAATGAGCAGCCTTTATACCGTTTATTCTGGTTTATTCTAAGGTGTAATGATCAAAGAAATGGCTTGATATCTAAGTTGTATTAGTGAAGATAACAAGAGTTCATCCCTTGGTCCTTGCATTCCATTAATATTTCCTTAAATTACTAATTTCCTCATAGTTGTTAAACAATCTGAGAAGCTCATAGTGAAATATTGTAAGAGGAAGGGATAATGAAGCATATGATCTTTGAACTGCGAAGCTGTCCCAAAGAAGACACAAAAACAGTCAGAGCTGAAAAACAGTGCTGCATCCCTGCCTAATGTGCATAGCCATTTTAGGAAGCTTTAGAAGGTTATTTCCTGGTAGTATTCTGAGTTCCTGGAAGTTAGAGTGAGACTTCGCTTTACTTTTTCTTAATTTGTATGGGAAGCTTGCGGCCAAAATATTTTGTCAAAACTGTTTATCAAAAACTCTTGAGCAAGATGTCAATTTCCATTAATATGGCAAAATCAAAGTACTGCCTTCTTCCACATACCTGTTTATAATTTACAATTTCACTTCTTTGCAAACTATGTGGCTGCTATATCTTTTTTTACAGTCCTTGGGTAGGAGGTGAGATATTACTTAAATTTAAAAAACAAGTGGAAACATTCTTGGGGATCAAGGATAATAAAGTCTTCATAATAAATCTTTTAAAACTTATTTGTCAGAATACTCTAAGAAAAGAGTAAGATTCCTGCCTCTGACAAAAGCATCTGGTTTATAGAATTTATTATTTACAAGACCTATTGATTTGTCCACTCCGGGAACAGCAAAGGAGTAGGCGAACAAGGTGCCTTCTGAGGAAAGTGAGCACTGTCTTGTTTTCCAGACTTTTTTTTCCTGCACTTCTGCTAGAGGCCCTGTGCCAGCAGACAGAAAGTTATACTTGGTAACTGGTACTACAAGTTCTGCTTGGTACTGCTTTGAATGAACAGACACCTTGGGGGAGGAGAATGTAGTTAATGGAGCAGCAGATAAGGTTATAATAGACTAGCTATGTGCCCTTGGGTTTCCAGTGATACATGTATTTAGTTGAAACTGCTCACTGAAAAACATGGTGGAAATTGAAACGGGCTATGAAAAATATCTTGAAGTTTAATTAGGAAAAATGTTAAGTGCTGATACAAAAATAAATTTTGTGTCTCAATGTACTGTTTCAGGAGTTAGAAGCAAAGAGAGGGGGCTGCCACTGACTGCAAGCAATGTAGATTTCTAATGGAAGTTTTATAAACTCTTTAGCTATTGTTTGAAAATACTATATTGCCTTTTAGTTGTTGTTTTTCAAGAAGAAATTGATTTTCTTTTCTAATTTTTTTAAAGGGCAGGATAGTTTTGTGCTAATTCTGGTATTTTCTTCTCCTTTTTTTGTTTATGTAGGGTCATTTCTACTTCAGCATCGAAGATCCCTTTGGCCTGCCTACTTCTTTCTTTAAGTGTCCTTTTTAAGGAATAGCTTTTAAAATGTTCATCTGCAGAAAGCATGCTCCAAAGCTTTCAGTGTCTCAAGCCTTTCCAGAGAATTGTTGTAAGGCTGTTTTGTTGCTATTGAACAGGTACAGGACTAGCTTAGTCCTGGTCTAAACAGGTTGGTTAGCTCATTGGAGTGCTGTAATGCGCCAGAGCCCAAACTGCCCGAGTCTGTAAGGTGGCCATTTTATCTTCTAAACACATTGCTTTGAGTAGTTCATTTTCTTAAAACATTCTCTAGACAAAGCATTATGGCTCTCTGTTGTCTTCAATACGCTTTTTGATGCCCTTTCTCAGTTTCTGTTAAGCCCCGAATGGTAGACTAAGAAAGCAAAGAAGGATGGGAAGTATCAGCAATACCAGCTCAAAGTTGCTTCTCTTGTCCTGGAGCCCTCCTCTCTTTCTCTAAGGTATGTTGCTTTTTAAGAGCTGTAGAAGTTCTGTCAGGAAGCTGGTACTTGTCTGTGATAGACAGATTTTTCCGGTCTAGCAGGGGGAATAATTACCTTGTGTTAGCCTTGTCTGCTGTAGAATAGGAAAAGACCAAGCTGTGACAATTCCTGATGGGCAAGTTCCCCCTTTGTGTCTCTAAGCTAAGTAACATGGAGATTGTTAGTAGCACAAAAGACAGGTAATCAGAATAGGTGAATAGTTGCTTGTTTTGAATATTTTGCTTTTGTAGGTGTTTGGTATTCATTTTTTGCTTTTAAATAAAGAATATAAGGTAAAAGTTTGAAAATTGCAAAGGTATTGGAATTAGGGAAGACTTAACACTTTGTGCGTTTTACAGATTAACTTGACTTCTGTTAAAGGACTAAATGAGTGTATTTGCTGGGGGAGAGAAATCAAGGTTTCCTTTGATCTCATCCTTGTTTATTTGCTTGTTTATGTAAATGCCCTAAACTGTCTGCCTAGTCACTTCAGGCAGGGTTTTCTTTTCCTTGGTTTTATTTTTTTAACTGAGGTTTAATCATCCTTTCTTATTGTTCCATGATAATCTGACTTTTATATTACAACGTGATAATTTTAGATAATTAAAAAACAAAGCCACAGCCTCTGTCTTGAATCAAAGGTGATGTGAAATAATTACTGAAATATTTTGATTGAAGAAAATTACTTGGAGCAAGCTAATGCTTTACTCCCACAATATAGTAGACTGAATCCTGCAAGTATACACGATTACTTAAATATTTAGCTTAGTTTTGAAGATTAAGAAGCAGAAGGGAAGCAAACAGGCATCCTCCCTAGAAGTTCATGTTTTCAAAGATAAATCTTCTGCTGTGCACAGAGACCACAAGCAACTATAGCTATGACTAGTTTTATCGCTGGTGATGTATTTGTATGCAATTTTACATGTACTTTTGAGAGTGAAACAGTATCAACTGCAGATATAAAATGTTTTCCAGATGAAATAAGGTCTATCTTGGAGAACTTTGTTTCAAATCTCAATATGAATCTATAGGAAGTTTTTTTTTTTTTTTTTTCTTCCATAAGAAGTTAAATGCATGCTTTTTTTGTCAACACACCACTCTTGACTGTTCTTGATATGATTAAGTGATCTTTTGGGTGACAGAAGGTTTGGATGTTTTTTTGAGGAGCCCTTTGGTTCTGTCCTTGCATTTCTAATATCTCACAAGCTGTTCCTCAGCTCATGAACAAAAAGTGCTCTCAAATTACCCTTTTGTTCAGTGAAAGGCAGACATAAGAACAGTCTATCTGTTCTACTCTGTTCATTAAGCTCTGGGCCTTGGAATGCACCTAGTATCAGCTAAATAGGGTGAACAGGTTAATGTGTTGAAAATAAGTTGTTTGATAGTTAAGCTTAATGTTGGGTTCCATTCAAGTAGTTAGAATTTCACAGGATTTAGTCAAAAAAAGGTCTAGAACTCCTTCAGTGATTTGCTATGTATGAATATTTTGCCTCAGTTGCCTTCTTCTGTGGAAGGAGAATGAATAATAATTCCCTGATATAGATAGTAGGAAAGCTCAAGGAGTCTTAATTTATAAAATATTCTTAAAATAGACTTGTGTTGCATTTCTGTTTACGTTTCTCTAAGATTGCCTCAGGACTTCTCTGCTTTTATAGGTTATAGAGATTTTTTTACTTGAGCTTCTTTTAGAGAACTGAGTGGACTGATGAAAGTGGAGCTATCAGTATCGTATGTCCGATTTCTGTGGGAGAGGTTTAGCAAAGGAAATGACTTGTGGAATTTCCATAAAATGACCAGAAGCTGCACGTTTCAGCCACTTAGTTCCATCGCCACGTCTGTTCAGCCGAAAACACTTTAGTTTTAAGCATGAAGTCAAGTGGAAAGTAGCTGCGCACTTTTCATTTGACTCTTTATCAAAGTTGTACTATTACAGATAAACTTTGAAAAACAAGTATATTCCAGAATTTTGTGGAGCTTCATATTTTTTTGCAGTGACTTTGATGACATAAACACTGAAAAATATAGACCTTTAAAACTGCACATTACAATTGAAATTGATTAGCATATGCAAGCTATTTAATAACGATGCAAACTGAAATTTTAGAATGCAATGCCAAAAAATCTTTGCTTGAGGTAAATGTATGGGTTACATTAGACTATTTCCAATTTAAACCATATGCAAATAATGATTGATAGAGAAAAATGTAATTGGCTGATAAACTTCATGAAGCTTAATACTGAATCAGTATGGTCTTCCAGATAAAGCTTGATATGGTGCTTGCATATTGCATGTAGTTACCATTATTTTTAAGAATGTGTCGAAGGTTTATTGTATTTCAACTCAATGTTTAGCCGTTATTCCTGCATTTTTAAGGATTTCAAATGAAAGAATGAAATTATCAGGTAGACTGCTGTTGTCCTTGAGCTAAAGTCTCTAGTCTAGGAATCAGCCTGAAAGAAGGTTTCTGGTGGAACCAAATTCTGAGTATGGCATATGGTATTATAAAGATCATCGCAGTACATGAAGCAGCAAGATTTTTACTGAAAACAAGCAGAGTACAGTACAGCGCAGTGAAAATTCTTTGAGAATAAGTTGATAATTGGAGCATAATCCATGTAGTACACAGGATGGGCTATTTCTTTTAGATTGCAAAAAACCTGAAATCGTGGATCAGATGTACGTGCAGATGTGTACAAGTAGTTAAATTTAATCCTTGGGTTAATATATGAGAGTTCTTTTTTCTTTTTTTTTTTCCCCAAGCCCAGCCTGATAATTTATAAAAACATCTGCTTTTGATATTGAGGAAGTAACTTCAAAAAATACATTGCCAACCTTATCTTAACTGAAATATAGGCGATGTAGGTATTTGGCATGATTCAGTTGCATGACAAATTGTGTAAAAATAAAAATACATCCATTAAAAAAAAAAGGTTTGGCTGACAAAATGTACTTGTAGGAGTTGGAGTGTTTTGCTGTGCTTTTAGTTCCAGAAGTTCAATTGAGTTTGTTTCAATTCCTGGTTGTAAACACTTCATGTTCCTCTGCTGAGTTGCCGGTTACTGGGAAAGATGATGACATAATCTGATGTCGGGCAATTATGATCAGCCCCTCTCTAGAAGAGAACGATCGTCATGTTCCATAGTAGTTTATAGGCAGATGCAGGAAATGGCTTGTTTCTCTGCATTGTGCTCGTAGCAACTGCGTACCATGCAGCAGGTCTGAACTCCAACCTCCCTGTGGTCTTCAGCTCTGAGAGTCCTGGGACCAAGTGCCCTGTCTTGCAAACCGTCCACCTACTCACCCTTGTGGCAGAGCTTGCCTCCTGTGCATCCTTCTGCTCTGACTTAAGGCCATATGGACTTTTGTACTGGCTTCGCCTGCCTTGTGGTTATGCTGACGCCGTACTGTCTTATTGAAAGCAGTGTTACCATATTTGTAAATTCTAGCTAGGTATATCGAAATCATGCTTAAATTCCAGGTATAGAAGTACTCTGTGCTCTCCTGCATCGAATGGGACAATTCTGTATGGTCGCCTAATCTTTATCTCAAAATTAGTAGAGATACCGTTTTGTGCTCACCTTTTGAGAACTGTCAGAATACCCAGCTTGAAAGAAAATGTTGTCTCATGGACCTAGATGATCACATGAGTCTATACATTATCTTGAAAATACTATCCTTTTTTTGTCCTGAAGGAGAGAAACAGTACTTAAATGTTTAAATACAAAGGCTTTCTGACTGTCTCATGTTTTTCAGTGACACTGATTGACACTGACCTGCTGATCTAGCGTCATGCAAAGAGCAAGCTAGTGTAACTGCCCCACTCTTGAAAGATTTGTGTGTCCTGCTTTGCTACAACAAAAACTAACAGAGCGAGGAGCTTGGCATAGCCGGGCCTCTGACTGCCCAAATACGTTGGGGTATTGGAGAAACTTAGGTTCTTGCCTGGGCTCTGCCCTCTTGTTAGGCTACCACGCATGGTACTGCAGGTTCCTGCTGCCATGCCCGTATCTTCTCCAGATGTGTTATGTTTGAGAGGAAGTGAACCTCTGGTGTGAATTCATTGATCTGTAGTTTAATAATCTCAGTACCTCTTACTAGTGCTTAGCTTCTCTTAAAAAAAAAAAAAAAAAAAAAAAAAAAAAAAAACTATAAATGCCAGTTGTAAAAAGTTAATTGATTTATTTTGGATCTTGTATGCAGTCCATGTGAGCTCTTCTGTTTGCCAAGTTGTATTAGATATTGTTTAACAAACTATCAAAGACTAATAATGCAGGTACACAAATAAAAAAATTAACAGTAACATTTTTTTCTTTCTAATTTTTTTGTTTATGAAAGATATGTGGAAGCAGTACTTATTACATCCTTTCATGAATGAAGAAAATATTGCTTCTGTGCCAGTAGGGAAAATGATAGCTTAAAGTAAAATAGCACTAAAAGTTCCACAAAGGAAATCATTATAGACAACTTTTATATGTTTTCAGTTATATTCCTATGTTAAGAATGTTTTTATCTCAGTTAAAACTGCCTCTATCACACAAATAAATATTTTGAAGCATTAAGGAGTCTATTCTGGAGAAAGCAAGAGGAATTGGGGAAGGCTGATTTGCTTGTTCCCGTGTAAGAATATATAGCTATATTTTTTCTTTTAAAAAACAGACGAGGGAAAAGTACAAATACAGGAAAAGAATCATTTTGTAACACTTGTTTTGATATTTTTATGGTTGAGGAGCATAAAAAGAACTTAGTGGGTGATCCTCAAAGTGACAAAGGAAAAATTAGAAGGTGATATATGAGGAGAAAATAAATGGGGATCACAAGTTACGATTGAGCAAGCACATGCCCTCCAGATGCACATGATAGCTTCCTGTTTTTCCTACTTTTGTTAAAAATGTTTGGCCTGGAATTTATTTTTCTTGCTGCTGTCCTTCAATTGAAAGAAAAAAAAAATTTTTTGTACTTCTATCCAAAAGAGAAAAAAGAGGTTTTAGTAACAAAAATGGTTGTTGGAGATGGTGCAAAAATTTTTTTAAGCAGGCAGAAAGCAGTAGTGTTTTCTGTGATGGTATCAGGTACAGATGAAAGGCCAAGGATTCCAGTGTTGAGATTCCTGATTCTTATTCTTAAGTAACTAAAGCTAATGGCTGAGGAAAAACAAAGGAACATGTTTCTGAAAATAGTGTTGGCAGTACTTGAAAAGAATGTTCATTGACTGCTAAGTTTCTACATAAATGAATGATTTTTTTGTTGATAGAGATTGTTCTGGAATAAGTAATTGAAGGATCATGAAGTGATACTTTTTTGTTCAATAGAATAAAACAATCTTAAATGCATGTTGCCCGTGTGCATACTCACACATGTTAAAAATGACATGAATCATAAAATTGAGATGTTTACTGCTTTTTATTCATAAGTATCACAGCAATGGCTGATGTTTGTTAACATACAGAAATCAGATATTTCTTAGAGCTGCCTATATGACCATTGAAGTGCTTTTTGTATTTTGTCGAATACTTTTGGAAGAAAAGCTTTTCGCCTACTATTACATTTACAGTACTTCAGTGTAATGCTCCTAGGAAGCTAGGTGATTTCCCAAATATTTTCATATGCAGTTAGCAATGTGAATATTGAGTGCTCCATCAAATTAAAAGCATTTGTTTCTTTAATTTATCAAATGATTTTAATAAAAGGAGAAATCTGGAAGTTATTCCTCTTGTGAGCTCACGATGGACTGACTTCCTGTATAACCAACCTCTGTGTACCTTAATTTTTCTGTAATGCTTATCTTCCCATGCAACGTTCTTTCAAGTTTTCATTATTTTTAAAGCATGTACAGGATTTTTAAAATGTAAATAATATGATAGGGAAACTCTAGGTGATTATAGTTTTATCCTTCTGGATTACTTTGCATCTTTCTAAAGATAGGTGCAATACAGTTGCAGTTAGCATGAAGATCTGGTATAAAATAAGTATAGCTAACCTCATTAGAAGGTGTCTAACAAGCATTTTATTCCTTTAGGACTTCATCGAACAATTTAGGAGCTTTTAATAAGCAGCCTCTGTTAAGAGCAAAGAGCAGCTGCAAGCAGCGATGCCATTTTAAAGGCCCAGAATGGCTTTCTAGGACTGATGCCAACTAGCAAGCATTACCACCTTCTGTGAAAGCCCTAGGAACAGTCCTGCTGTTGCACCAGCCTTTTATTTCTGTGCAAACATTTGGTGGGCTAATTTCACTCTCTGAATCAGTAATGCGATTATAGAAAGTAGCCGGCTTGAAGTGATTCCAGCTGCATGGGCTGTCTCAGCTCAGTGTGGATCAGTGAACACAGGAGGGCAGTCTTTCTCAAGATTGTTACTGAAATTAGGGGAAGACTGAATGAAACAAAGAAAACTGAAACCTTTGTCTTCAGTTTTGTTAACATTTTTATTGCTAACTGCCACGTTATCACTCTGTAAAAAAAATCTTGCATTTTTAACTGATGTATAATAAGCTAGCATTATTCAGGGAAAGGTATATATAATTGAATAGATTTCGTATGGCATTTATCCATGAACTGTTGTGCTTACCTGAAATTACTGTGTCTATATTAACCTCCTACCCAATCAGTGTTTTATGAAAAGTTGAATTGTTGAAAATTTGAATATGTTCAAGTTTTTTCTTTGAGCCAAAGGAATAATCGTTGATATATTGTTTGAGCCTGTCTGGCCTTTTTCAGTGCTGGATACCGAAACCATTTTCTTAACTGTATTTTTGCTGCAGTGTAGTTAGTCCCTGTGCAGTTGCTGCTCTTTGCTGTGCGTGGTTCCAGCAGGCAGGCTGAGTAACCTGGGTTGCTTACTGGGCAATGGAACATAACATGGTGCACAGCTAATACACTGATTTCAAATGTGCTTCATCATGTCTACTAATCGTATTTGTGATTTCATTTCAGGGAATTTGAATTGACAAAGTTGATTGCAAAAGAAATAAGGGATTCGTCACGTTGTTTTTGAACCAGTAACAACATATCACTAGAGCATAGAACACTGGAGAAGAAAAAATATGACATGTCTTTGGTCAGAGATGTAATACTGTGAGATTTGTGACTTGTTATGGCAATGATATTGCCATAACTAGAATTTTGGGGGAAAAATACTTTGAATGGTTTATAGTTTCCTTATGAGAGTTTCCTAGTGTTTTTAAATTTACTTAAGCTTTTAAATTGCCTTTTGAGTAGCTTTATTTTTTCTTTTGTTGTGAGGATAGGCTCTTTTAAAACTAGAAGAAAAAATCATAAGCCTAGTAATTTTTTGTGAAGAAATGCACTTCTGAATTTTGTTGTGCCTCGGGAATGTCCTCCACCCCCCAGTTATACCAGGCAGTATTCTAGACTCTGTGCTCTAATTTTCAGGGATTTATTGTGAGGTCTTAAAAATGTATTTAGTCCCACTAGTGGAAGATAAGTTTTCTGTGGTATTCTAAAAATAGAGTTGTGTAAGATGACTTAAAATAAAATCATATTACTTTTCGCCTGGCCAAATGCCTTGAAATTTGCTTTTGATCACTTAGATTATAATGTTGAAAGATTAAAATATTTAACTTTTTGAAAAAATGAAATAATAAAACATTCGGTATCAGTTTTTAGAGTAATTTGTAATTATTTATCATCTGTAGAATCTGAGCTTTCATGAAGATGAAAATTGAATTTCTAGATAATCTTCCAAACATGAAGCAAGTGTGGCTGATTCTTCAGGGTTTGCATGTAGGTAGCCTCAGTGACTGCTGATGCTTGAGTTTTCCCAAATAGTACCGAAGCGAGAACTGCCCAGACTTGTCAGTGCTCATTGTTGCTACTTATATGCCTGTGGGCAGCGGTGAGACTAACAAGAATGGGGACAATTTTGTACCGCTGCTGCTTGAAGAAGCTCACAGCACAGCAGCAGGCATGTGCTATGGAGCTGCTTGATAGAAAAGAGCTAGAAACAGACTGAAAAGAGGGTTTGAGGTGCAGGCAGTCTTCCCCGTTTATCATCTTCCTCTTTGCCCCAGAAAGAGGTGACTTTTGGACTTGGGACTTCAAATTTATTAGCTGCTAATTATTACACAAAGATACCTTACTAAAACTGTACCCGGGATGAGAATTCAGAGCGAGAGTTAGAGGAGTCCCACTCCCTTTCCTTGTCTAACAGTCTGAGGCTGGAGAATTGACTTACATAGTCATTGCCCTGGGCAGCCTTTCAAAAGCTAACCGTTTGTGGGTTTGGGTCCCTGGTAATAGCTGGCTTATCTCCAAAATCTCCACGTCTTTCTTGTGAGTATGCAGTTGGGTATGATTTTTTCGAGTCCGTTTATAATGATAGGATTTGTCCCTCTATGAAATTGAGTATATCCATGCATGAAAAAAGGGAGAACATTTATCTGTAGAAACAACTGTATTTATTACTTGGCCAGTACTGTAAGAAATTTCCTTTAGATTAGGAGCACGAGAATGTTAAAGTTGCTCGTTTCACCAGTGTAAAATGGTAACAATGGAAGCCTTAAGTAATAGGAGTTTTCAGAGAACTGGATGAACTTTGCACATCCATAGTATTTTAGGAGGGATTTTTTTTTCTAATGTGCTGACATATGTCAGTGATGATTTTGAGGATATACATCAAAGTTTCATTTGAAGAAGCTGAAAACTATACCCCCCAGTCTACTTATAAAAGTCACTTTGAGATTTTTTTTTTGATCCAGTAGTACCCTGTTCTGATGTAGATGACTGAGTGAGCCAGCAAGCGTTTATAATTTGAGGAATTTGTTTTTAATGTTCAGCTCTCAACAGAGGTGAAAATTGTCTGATTTAATAAGGGTCTGTATCTAGATTATATAAAGGAATCTCTCATCCCTCTGCACAAAGTGATATTAGGATTGTTCTCCTACTTCTGAATTAAACTGGAGAATTCCCTTTGCAGAAGTAGTTTGCTATACGTCTTTTTAAAATTTAAGAAAGGTATTCTAGAGGAATTTCATTTCCTCTGTTCCATGTGGCCGCGGGTTTTCTGAGATTAAAACTATGAACCTGCAGAGTCATTTCAGAAATACATACAAAAATAATCACTTCAAGCACAGGCTTTAAGTTGGGTATAACTTAATGTATCCAAATTAGGGACTGTATATACAAGTTTTCCATAAAGAATTATTGGTTTGAGATTGTTTGCGAGTAGTGTTAGGAATCTTATATTTGAAATTCAGGCTGTGCTGTATGTCTTTGTCCAAGAATTAACATTTCTGTTGCCCAGGTATATGGATAGAACTTTTGAATCAGATTTCAAATTTACTACTTGCATATACAAATATAAAACTTTGTTCAGTGAACGCTGGGTAGCTGTGGTCTTTGTAAATATTTCTGACTACAGACTTCCACAGAAGATTAACACACAGAAAACCAATTCTAGTATAGGAGAATTAACCTAGGAAATACCTTACTTTCACTGGTTTAAACATGATGATTTTAGCAACCATAGTTGAACAATTAACCATCTGTATTTTAGTGAGTATGGCACACTTAAGGGTATAGGGAACACAGTCTTGTGTCTGGAGAGTGTCAGATTTCTAAACAGAATGGGGTGGGGAGGGAGGCCATAATCAACAATAAATTATTATATTGGTATATCTGTCCATTTACCATTCCAAAAAGTGTTCTAATGCAAATATGTCAGTGTTGAATTCTGAAAGATTTCTGAACAGAATAAATAGCTGAAAAAATAGCAGGATACACAATTTCTTTAAGCTAGTTCAGTCAATTCAGTCTGATTTGTTGTTGTTCAGTGCTAGTCATTATCTTAATAAAGTGTTTTTTTCCGGCGTGGATACTAAAGAGCAGCAGAACTTCCATATGACAATGTTTGTGTGGTGTGGTGGCACTGACGTCAGTGGAGCTACGCAAATATGTTTGAATATGTTGCATGTACAGCAATTCAGAAATAAAAAGACACCATAGATCAAATCTGCTTATGAATATGTGCAATTACCAAAGCAGAAATGAAATAAAATCCATCAAGATTAAAAAGTTCTGTAGTGTTATGTACGGAAAATACATTTGTCATGTTACTGTGATGGTGCTCTTTCATCAGACAGGGACATGTTTGAAAAGAAGTCTGTGGTTTTAATCAGCTGGCTATCCTTCATCTGTTCTGGTCAGAAATAGTTCAGTTTTTATCAGATGAATTAAGCTTTTCAGTTTCCTCGCAAAGGTGGTCAACTGATGTACTAAAAGGTAGCTATAAAATGTAAATATTTGTCATAGTATCAAGCCATATTATACTTCTGAGCAAATTCTCCCTCCTCCCAAAACTAAACAAAAGTGTAATTGGCTGTATCAAAGGTGTCTTTAACCTGGACTTTTAGTAAAGTGTGGAACTGCAAAGACATGCAGAACTTTTTTTTTTTTTTTAAATAAAGTTTACTTTAAACTATCAGTTCAGATAACTTCTATTTTCTTTATTTTAGAGAGGTATTTTAGATGTGTGTGCATCTCAGTTTCTAACATAGGTGTTCTTTTGCCATGCTTCGTTTACAGTGCTGCTTCTTTATGCTGTTTCAGTTTCAAGCAGGACGATGTGCTTTTCCCAACATATCTTTTAAATAACACAAGTCACCTGCCTGGATAATCATATCAAAGGCATAAAATATTTTCACTTTGAATTCTGATATTTGTACTAAAATATACCACAGGTAATTTTGGGGGGGAGTAGGAAGTTGGATCTAGAAATTACAATTTAGTCATCTCAACATGTTATCCTCTCTGCCCTAAAGGAGGCAATGAATGAATGGTGGAGAAAAGTAGTTTTTCTATAGGCAGAATTGGTTTTGTTGGTTAAATCTAGTTTGTCGCTGTTTTTACATAGTTTGTGCCTTCTGACTAGTTTCTCTAATATTTTACCTTTTTCAGCTCTTGTCATAGCAGAATTTTTCTCTGTATATGGGCCTTTCTAGCAATTTAAAATTTACAAGTCCTTGAACTTATGAAGTTTGCTATTTCCATTTTAATCACTTGTTGAAGGCTATGCAAAATTGAAACTCCTTTAAATGATTCTGATTGCGTAAGGCTTCTTTACATCTTTATGCTTTAAATAAACCTCTTGCAAACAAAGTAGTTCTGAAGCAAAAAAAAAGAAAAAAGAAAAAGGGGGGGCTTTTCTTTGCTTTTTGCTGAAAAGGTAGAGCTTAGTGCCTGTTTCTCAATACAAGTGCATGAGTGTCTTTGATAAGGATTATATTTTGAGTATCAAATGGTCTCCTAGAATGTTTTTAGATGTCTGGACTAAAATTCAGGAGTTGCTATTTTTGAATGGTGTATCTGGAGAAAAATTACAAATTACTACAGAGCCGATCAAAAAAGTTCATAAAGTTCATAAGGGTGTGGATGTCCACAGTGACTTCTGTTCCTGACTGTTAAGGCCAATGGGCTAATAATGATGATTGTGGACTGTAAGAAGCTTAAAAACTTAAACGCTGCTGCAGTTAAGTGTTTTGCTTATTTCCATTGAATTAATTTTTCCCATTATGAAAATTTAGAGGGATTTGTTGGACTGTATTTTAATTTAACATGATGAGGAAGTCCTTGATTAATAATATTGCACTAAATGAATTTAACAGTGATTTTAAAATCAACACTGTGTATGGGGGCTTGAGGTTTTTTTTTGCTTGTTTTTAGAATAATTATCATTCCTTAACAAACCAGATTAGTTAAAGTAGTAATATAAATTTCCAAATATTTCTTGACTACAAAGGAGAGAGGAACCAGGTAACTTGTTTTATCCTGTAAACTATTTTCTAATTCCCATTTAATGTAAAGCCAGAAGGCACTGTTTTTCATACAATTTTAAGATGTCTAGTTACTTCAGTTCTGGGTAAAGGTACGGATACCACACTTTCAATATATTCAAAACTTTGGATTATTGTTCTGATGTGCATTTCTTCATGCATAAAATCCACTAATGTTTTGACTCTAAATAAAATAAAGCTGCCTGAGCACTCTGAAAGCCAAAAGTCTTCAATCAGTCTGGCACCTACTCTTCCTCATTAGCTCATCTTAGAAATAATGTATTGATTTCAGAGGCCATATAACATTGGCTAAAGGCACTGTCATTAAAAGATGGTGTTTAGCTGCTTTCTCTTTTATTTGATACTTCCCTTGTCCAGAGAAAAACTACTATTGTATATGAGAGAGAGATGGAAAAACTCTCCTCTCTGGATATTTCTTTAACTTTCATCTGTCTACACTATTTGCCTTCTACCCAAAGTAATAACCAGACTGTGAAAATTTGTCCTAAGTTCTGTCAGCCTGTCTCTGGAGTGTTAACACAACTCTGAAATCCTCCCTTTTTCTCCCCAACCTTAGGTTTTTGCTGCAGATTTCCCCTTTCTCACTGCCTTTTCATCTGTTACTCTTTCAACCTCAGCTTTTCTTTTTGATTACCTTGGTTATCCAATGTTGATAAAATAGCATCAGTGAGAATATTTTAGTAAATCACAACCTAAAGCAAATTCAAAAACTCTTCTAACTGGCATATTTCATGCAATACGAACCACTAATCCATGAAGACGATTTATTTGAATGTGTTTTAAATTCCTGCTAGGACACTTCCTAGTCTTAGCCAGGCTGTCTGTGTAATGGAGAGAGAGCCATATACACGCTTTCGCACCCGCACGTGAAGAAGTGTTTATCTTAATGAGTAATAGATGTAGTGCTCGCAATATGCAGCGGTCTTGCAATAAATACCATCCGTGGTTGTGCAACGCCTCTACTTCTACATTTGAACTAGCCACAAAAGCCTTTTATTACTTTATATGTTTCTCTCTTGCTTCCATGGTCCCTTGTCACCAAGATTTCTTCAAGGAGTTCAGAAGAAGAGGGAAGGGGTTTTAGTGAAGGCAAGGCAGTGTTAGTGAGAAAGACCAGTTTTAAATTAATTTTGCACCCAACTCCACTGTACTTGAACACAGTTGCAGAGAATTGAAATCCTGTTTATAAAAAAAAAAAATGGGAATGTTACAGGTCAAGAGATTCTTAATAAAGGTGATGTTTTAGTTAGTTGCTAGATATTTTTCTGAGATTTTGATGTTGTTTCATGCTTCACATTAAACTGCAAAAGTGTTGTGAGGGTTGTTTGCCCTGTAAGAAGGCTGTGAGTCATAAGGTTGGCTTTGCCTGGCTTGTGAACTGTGGGGGGGAGTTAAGGCAGAGCTATATTTAGGAGTATCAACTGATGTCAAAGTCTGTGGAGCACTGCTAAACAACAGTGTTAAAGGGGCAGCATTGGACAGTTTAGACTGAAAGGTTAGATTGTGTATAGTTGTTTAGTAAATCATTAGAAAAGCCAATATTTACTAAAAATACTATTCTATAAGGATTGCAACCCAAGCAATGTAAGTTTCATTTATACTTATCTATTGATAGCTAGTCCAATTTCACTGTCTAAGCTATATGAATTGAAAATAGCAAACATATACCAAACAAAATAGCAAGCATACGTAAAACTTCTAGTTTCTCCTTACAGGTTTTACAATCTACGTTTCTGAGAATGTATTATTTATAAAGATTTGTTTAATTCTGGTTATGGAGAGATAAAGGTAATGTTTGAGGGGCTGTTACTTCTGGGTTTTTGGCTTAAGATGAAGAACAGCTGCTGACTTGACTATTTTTTAAAATGTTGGCTTTGATACCTGGAACCAAATTTAGGTAATTTTTTGCAGATAATAAAGACAAAAATAAATACTGCTCTTTGCCAATCCTTTTTGGTCCTTACTATCAAGTTCTCTTCAGTGAGGTCTGCTATGGATCTGGGCAAAACTCAAGTCACTATTTTTAAAAAATGAGAGGCTCCATTTTCCAAAGCTGCTCTTCAGTCATAGAAGTCGTGGACTCTGGCTTGTGTTTTTTGTGGGGTTCTGTGCTTGGTAAGTGTCCCTTGTACATATATGTTTTGGTAGATAGTTCACCTAATTCGATGGTGAGTTTTTTTGTATCACCATCTGTGTTTCTGAGCCTGTTTGTGTAAGGAAGGTAGTGAGACGCCATTAGAAAAAACATAATGAATATAAGGACCTCATCTGAAACTTGAGTGAAAGCTTTTCCTTTCACAGTGGAGAGATTTCTGTCATCCTAATGGTTTTGAAGTGGTCACACTTTTTCAAAGGCACTTGTTTAAGCCCAGTCTTGTTGACTTGAATGTAAGCAGACCTGAATCAACACAGCGTACTCCTGAAAAAAGCATGCTCTGAATGTATGAATTATGCAATTGATTAGGTTAATATATTGAGGATAAATCAATTTATTTGCCATGCTCAATTTATGCTTCAGAGGGTAAAGTATTGTCACTGCCAACTTTGATAGAAGTCTGTCTCAGTTGCTAATCGGATTTCTGAAATACGTTATTGAGCAACAAATACTTATTTAAATACTTGGTGTTTTCCAAGTATCACATGTTAAGATTTGTGTAAATAATATATTATGCAATATTAAAGTATTGGGTCAAACATTGTCTGTCGCATGACTGTGAACCCATTAATCAAAAAGACGACATGAACCTGCTGGCAATTCCTGTTGCATCAGTTATTGTATTTAAATATCAACAATGAGATTCTTCAGACTGTTTCCCCCTTCTTTAGTCTGCTGGTGCTGTCGAGGGCAAGGAACTTGAAGGCACGTTTGAGAAATTCTGAATGACAACCCATGTGATTTAGTGACGCAAAGAGTTGTGTTTTGAGAAGCATTCAAAACAGGAGCTGAAACGTATGGAATCGCGGTGGTTAAAACTTTCAGATCTTCTCCACAGCAAACTAATTGCTTTGTGACGTGTTCAAAAATCAAGTTCTTTGAGCAGTGGTACTAACAAAGCCGAGATTCCTGTGGACCGGTGTCCTTAAAATCCTCAGCTTGGCCCGAGCTACGCCTCTCCAGGAGCCGTGTGTGTCCCCACTGGCCGGTCAGCACGCGCACGCTGGTTGCCAGACAGCTGCTTCCAAGCAGAATATATAACGATCATGTTTTGCCTGCCCTTTTTTAGTGAGCTCACCAATTTTGGTCTCTTTTCTGTTCTTAGCCATTAATTTTATATAACTTGTGGAAACAGAACTTTATCTGACCAGAGGGTGCTCTCACCCTGTTAAGCTTAGTGGAACCTGACCCATGTGTTTAAAAGTGGTTGAGGGGAGAACATGTGATTACATAAGTCACTTTTACTTTGGAAATGAGACTAAAAACATACTCCATTTCTAAGGGTTTCTTTTGAATAAATAATCCCATCAGGAAGTATGACAGAGTGTGTTGGAAGCATTGCTTCTCAACCAAAAAAAGTTATTCAAGTAATCAAGTATATCATGAACCATTTTTAGCAGAAATGAAAAGCATATGCCCAGAACCCTTCTGAAGTATTTAAAGCTGATACCTAACAGTGGCAAATGGTCACATTTCTTTTGTTCAGAAAAGCAGCTGACGTCCTGTGTTTTAAGATTTTACTTTGTCTCGAGCAGCAGCCGCCGCGCCGCTGCTGTTGCTCGTGGGCGATACATGACACCGCGCTCCGGGACTGCCCTGTTTAGTCAGCACAACGGCAGCCGGGGCCAGCGAGCTGCTGGGGGTGGCACGAGGCGCTGAGGCGGATTAGCTTGTGTCAGGACCATGAGGTCTTAACTCCTTGTTCTACGTGGATGGCAGAGAGAAAGGTCTCTTAACTAGTTTTATAATGTGCGGATTGTTAAACCTGCCGTGTCAGTTGTCACTGCTTCTTCCCGTTGACTTCATCATGCCATAGCTGTTTCACTCCGATTAACATTTCAATTTGCTTTTTCTCGGACGGCGTGTCAGAAGCAGTGTCCTTTACCCATGTATTCCTGTCCTGTTAGTTCAGGGAGCGAAAAGGGGGGGAGGCGGGAAATGCCTTTTTGTTAGGCTGGTTTTCTTCTGCCTTAGCCCCCTGGATCAGCTCACCCAGCCTCTGGCGAATGCTGGTGCTGTGCCGGGGAAGGCCAAGATCGCGCAGCCAGAAACGCCCCTTCGGAGGGCAGCTGTTTGTCGGGTCATCTCCCTTCCCCTTGGGATGGCATTCGTAGGCTCTGCCTCTTGGAGTTGGGCCTCTTCCCCTTTTACCCTTGAGTACAAGTGAAGCACTCTGTGTCTGGTGTTACGTCCAGTGGAAGGAAAATTAAGCATTACGGGATTATCTGGTGTGGAGATGTTAAAGCCCTAGGCAGGTTACTTTTATTTCTTTTCTCCCTTTTAAAATAAAGTAGCGTTTTAAAGCCGAATTCAGTTAGATGGTCTTCCATGCTATTGCTAAGAATTCTTGTATCTTAAGAATGATCTCTTCTGTGTATTTTCTCCTATAGTCTTATCGAGCTAAAGCCAGTAAAATGAATATGTTATATTTTAGGAAGTCAAAGCTATATGGAGTATGAATTACAGTGATAACTCTCAATAATATTTTAACTGGAGTAATCAAAAAATTAGTGGGAAAATGGCAGTCTTTTCTTTGGAGACAAAAATTAGGGAGGGGTGAGGAGTAGCAGTCTTAATTGTTGAGTATTTTTATCTTCTTATTGGACTCTTTTTTTTGCACTTAGTTTTCATAGATGCAGAGTACCAGAAATAGTTGATGTGAAGTTGAATTGTGACCAAAACTGTGATTCAGATGCAGTTTTAATTTTTTTCGGGGGGGAGGGGAAATAAGAGGTTTGTATCACTGTGTCAAAAACCTCTTTTAGGCAGAATAACAAAGAGCTAGCAGGACGTTTTTTGCAGAGTTTTACTATTTGGTATTTCTCAGGTACTTTTGTCAAGGGTTAACGTACATGTTTTGAGATGACCTGTTTTGGAATTCCATCTTTACTTTTCACCAAAAATCTTGTCACTATGCCAGTTCATTTTATCTGTGGTATTTAGAGCACAGCGCCTTCCCCTCTGAAAACAGTACTTATGGCCCAGTTGTAGTAGGTCATTGGGTGGCAATAAGTGGTTTATTGTTTTTGGTTTTCTTTATGTTTATGTTTTATCTTTATTTTTTCAATTTATTTTGCTGTTAACCTGAAAAGCTTGATCAAATAACTCATTATTAGAAACTGATTAGGCTGGTGATATAACGAGAGTGTTTAAGACAGTTTCCTATTCCCTCTAATGCCATCTGTTTTTACAGCCATTATGTCAAACGCTTATAATCCGAGGCATTGGAAAAGTGGTTTCTCTTGTTAGAATCTTTCTTCCAATTAATTATTCCCCCAAATATTATTGCTTGTAACTACAAATGAGCTATTTAAAAATTTCTTGTAGCTTCAGGTCAAATTATATTTTATTCTTTATCGTTCTTTAAAAATATTTTAATTAAAATGAGCATCAACTTCTGTATAATGTAAACTGAAATTATTCATTATTTGTGGTACTTTGGAACACCAAGCTGTATTTACCAAATAAGCAAGCAGAAATCATATATAAGCAATTGTAATGTGGTGGGAAATTGCCTTAGAAGGAAGGAATTAGGCTTTGGGAATAGCAATAGGCTCAGGTTTGGAAATTTGAATTTGAATTAGTTGCTTTCTTATCTTACAGCTTAGCAGGAAAAATGGTCCCTGACTCAGCAGGACATTTCCCACAGGATATTATATGCATTTGGTCACTGGTATGCCGCTTCTACCTGTGATGTTTGAAATATCCTAGTAACTGATTAGTTTGTCTTTGTACTTACCTGATGTGTTGAGTGATAAAGGTCTCATATTCTGTTTTAACTGATGAAAAGTAAATTGAGTATATTTAGATCCCCCAATTAGACAAATTCTAAAATCTAGCACAAGAAAGGAGAAAAAAATGAGTGAGGTTTTAATCTTTCTCACTGGTACTTCCAGTAGTAGTTTTAAATTCCCCGTATCCCTTGGATATCTAATGCAGAACTTGTAGCAATATGTTCGTGTAGCCTTTTCTAGGCACAACATGACAAAACCTCCAAGACTTCTACAGATTAAAACGAATTCCTTGCAAGATCAGTGCCTGAAGGCCTCATTAATTTTAACACTGCTTACAATTGATTCTGGGAAGTAAGAGATGTTACTGATTTCTTATAATCTACAATTTAAGAAAATGGGCAGACTTCATTTATATACTGTTTTCAGGAAACAGTACTAAAGCTGAATAAAAAGTAAAATGACATTTTCTCTTAATGGTCTGTTGGTTGTTAGACTATGCTATTTCTACCCTGATTTCAGAAGAAATAATTTCATATTATTGATCTATTAGCTGAAACTAGTTCTCTTCTGCAAAAAGTTGAGTCAAGAAATTAGAATTTGGTTTGTTATTGTGTTCAAAACCTTCCTGAACTTTAGATTTTTCACTCACTTTCATCATGCCTGAAATACTCTGATTTAAAAAAAAAATTAAAATAGTGTGTGTTTTTTAATCTCTTCCCAGTGTCTATGTAAAAATAAATTTTGAACTTGAGTACATTTTTGAATAGAAATGTTTTGCCTTCATCTGCTTTCCAGTGGTGTTAAACTCTTATCAGGCTCAATCTGATAACACACAATTTTTGGGGGGAAGAGGGGGAGGGGAAGGGGTCCCCCCCTTTCCTCTTCTGAAGTTCTATATACACTTCAATGTAAGTGAAATATATTAAAGAATGTTTTAATAAAGTAAGGTGAGAATTGATTGTTTTATATTTTCTATTATATAGTCTATAATCATGTTACAGAACTAAGAAAATAGAATCCCATTTTAATTCATTTTTCCTGAATTGAACTTGTGTGCATAGCTAAAGTGACTAATGGTGGGCCTGCAAAAGATTTGAATCACGTTTTCTCTATTTTTTTTCCCTCGCATGCGCGCTTTCTTTTTTCCCCCTTTATGATATACTGAGTGAGTCAGAATTTTTTTTAATCGTTTGAATTCTCTCCTTTTTAACCTCAGAAATACGAGCAATATGAATTTTGTCCTTGCTAGAGGATTTCTGGAGCATAGAGGAGATTCGTCTTGTTCTTCTGCCACCTTGAAGGTGGATTATCTATGGGTGTTTAGTATATGCTTCTTTTGCAAACTTATTTGGGTATTGATACCAAGCCTTTCTGACTAAAACATTCTGCTGAACACTTTGTCTTTTCCTTGTGTTTTGTTGACTTTTTTTCATGACTAAATTTATTATGAATTTAATATTACGTACGGAACAGCTTTGTGAAGGGTCATTAGCCCCTTCTGTTTCTGTCTTCTCCTAGGCAGGTGTCAGCATTATAGTTGAAGATTTAAAGAGTTGCAATATAGGAGTTACAAATGAAAGAGCTTTTTTTTTTTTTTTTTTTTTTAAATACCCTTTCTTTTGAACTAGTGGAAGTCATCAGTGGATGACTAACGTGTTTATCTGTGGGGCAAAGTAGGAAAGCTTTCCAGAAGTATCCAGAGCTGCGTTTCTGACACACTTACCTTCTCCAAGTGTGTCTGTGTGTGTGCGCGCGTGTCTGTCTGTGTGCACGTGTCTGTGTGTACATATATATACACACAGATATATATATAAATATATATATCTGTGTGTGTGTGTGCGTGTGTATGTATATATATATACACGCACACACACACAGATATACATATATATTTTTATATAGATATGAATTAAATATATATATATATTTTCTCTTTAGAGGACTTCTGGGAGACTCTTTTTCCTTATAGATGATTGCTAGGCAAAGTCTTTCCCTTGCCTAGAATGTCCTAAATGAATTGAGCTGGTCTGTTTTGCAGTACAATATGCAATTTTATGGATTTATTTACTAAAGCACAATATGATAAAGAAAATTAGATCAGCATCTCAAAGGGTTTTTAGATTATCAAAGTAAATTCATTAGAAGAACCATACCTAAATTCCTTTTGTTTGGGACAGCGGCAAAGCTGAATTGCCTCTCAAGTTCTAGTAGTCATTTTTAAAAAAAATAAATTCAGATGTGTTGCTGTCAAGTCAAATTACAGTAGTTTGTTCGAAGTAATTATAAATCTAAAATTTGGTTTATGTTTCAAAAACCCCTGAAGACTTTTGTGTGGTGCTAAATGCTTTCCACATGTAATGGAAGTATTAATTTGATGTACAGGCTACCTGAAGTTTAACTTTCAGTGCCTGTGTGGCGCTGGTGTGCACATACATGTCCACATATTTGCTGTTGTTCAGTACTGATACTTTCAAGTGATGTCAACTTGTGCTGATGCATGGAAAGAAATTGTAATGTGTAGGTTCAGACAAAATGTATTTTATGTATACTCCTTAGTAAAGAATTAACTTTTCTATAAAATCACAAAACGTCATTGCCTATATCATGAATCTTTAAGGTTAAAAGATGAAAGCTAATTTAAATTGGATTAAAGTTTCTTAAGCAGGGAGGGGGACAGGTTACAGACGTAAGCATGAACTTTTTTTGGGTTTCTGTACTGAAATTAAGTTTAACCATAAATATTTAAAAGTCAAGTTCACTTACTTTTGCTCTTTTCTCCAAAAAGTAGTATAGCATGACAAATAATTTTGTAGCACAAGAAAACATCATTATCTGAAATACTTACATCTTCTATATTTATTTGCTTCACTCAGCAAATTAGAAATCAATATTGCATTTTGGCTGCACTTACTTGTAAACCCAGAAATCGGATTTGGAGTGTTAACTGATTTTGGTTTAACTTTGTTTACTTTAAGGTAAATTAGTATTTTCCCAAATAGCTTCTTTACAGTAAACAGTTTTGGTGTCTGCCTCTTCACCAATACTGGGTGCAGATGGTCCTCCTATCCACTCACTTAGTCGCCATTTACCATTTAATATGAAGGTTTTTTATAATTTTCTTGAAACTTTTTATTCTAGCCCTAGGAAAGTATGTGAAAGATCATAATTACAATTGCCAACTCAGTCAACAATTAGGAAATGTGTATGTTATGCACTCTAAGTACTTAATTACATGTACAGTATTTTTTCCAAAGAGTCTATGCACAAGATGAATGATGCTTGTTTACTCATTATATGTTTGCTGCCCTCTTTTGAAAATGTAATCTTGGAACAGAAAATTTCAGGCATACATGCTGTTAAATCACATTATTGCTGTGTGTGATGTTGCATCTTAAAAATTCTTGTTTTTACAGGTACCTTGAAGTTCTTTTAAAAGCAAGCCCTACCGTTTTGTCTTTTGAACTGTTAGCTTTTTCCTGAAGGAACTCAATGAGCCTCGTACTTTTTCGGTCCTTACTGCTCAGTGATTCAGTAGTAAAGCATTGAGGTGTTTCTTGTGTCAGCAGTCACTTCCTGCATGTAATGTACTGTCACATGATTGGGGCCCTTGGGGGAAGGAATTTAGTTGCAACTTCAATAATAATATGGCTGAAAATTTACTCTCGTCTGGCCAGAAAGTTATGCCCACTTCCCCCTCAGACTGCTGAGAACCTAAAAGTAAAGTTCTGCAGTAAAAGTATAATGTTATAACTTCTGTGTATTGAGGAACTGAATTCAGGTTTCTTCTTCTTAATCTCTAGCACATGTTTAGGTTGAACTTGTTTCTTTGAAACTCATGAAGAAATTAGGGCAGAGGCTTCTGAAGTCTGTGATCTTTAGAGATTTAGCTGCATGAATGGTACTGTCTTGGCTGAAGGGAAACACCTTGGGAAAGAGGAAGCGAAATAGAAAATGTTGAATTAGCTTTTTTCCAAAATCATTGGAAAGCTGCAAAAATAGCTAAAACCATGCACATACTTCACCATATTCTGTTTTCCATACTAGCAGTTTCACTTGCTACAGAAGCAGGTAATAATGCTTCACGGGGAAGTACACAGTTAGAGATGAGAAGAGGAGGCTCACCAGCAATCTGTGCAAACATGTGGTCTGCGTTATGGAAAAAGTTGATGAAATCTCAGCTAGAATGTGGTCTGTCTTGATTTACATTCCCTTCTCTTTCAGAAACAGTTTCTAATATAGAAAGGTCAGGTTCTGCCCTCAGATGTTTTGATGCAGTGCCTGTGAGACTCAAGAGAAACATGCTTAAAATCTGAGGAGCTAAATGTATAATGCAAGGTATTCTTAAGCCATAGTAGCTACTTACTTGTCCAAAGTCCCTACAGTTACCAGCATTTAACCCCAGTAATTTGTAAAACGTTTTAAGATACCTTGAATATAAAAGACACTATTGTAACTGAGTTCATTTCTACAAAAAGCCTGTTTCCACTTGCAGAAGCCCTCTTCTTTTTTTAATTACAGATGGTAATGGAGAGATAAGGGTTGATACATAAAGTGCACAAGGAAACAGTGAACCGTTATTAGTCACCGTAATAGGTCAGTGTGCTAACGGTATAACCTTTTCCAGGTTTATGCTAGGTACTGGGCAAAGGAGAATTCTGTGGCTAGATCTGAAGGGGAATGATGATTGATTTGGAGCTATTTTAATTAATATCTTGCTGATTTTAGAATAATTTGATGAATGTATTTCACCCTTCTCTTTGTTTTAGTTGGCATTTAGCTTATTTATTTTGAGGAGAAATTGGAAACATGTGAGAATTAATTATATTTTTAAGGTGGATTTGTGAATTTGCTTCCTTGTATCTGTTTCTAATAGCGCCTTTTAAAAATCCTTCTTTTCAGATGTCTCCCACTGGGGGGAGGGGAACAAAAATTAAAAATATTTGATCTTTATTACTGTCCAAAGAAAATCATAAAGGTTCTAGTCTGTTTGTAAAGTCTTTGAAAGAAAGGGCAGATGCTAATCTTAAAATTTTAGACTGTGTACATTTACAGAGTTGGTATCACACCTCCTTTTACATGAACTTAGAATGATCTTGCATAATCTTTCTTCACTGATACACAGTACTGTTGCCTGGAGCATTTAAACCAGGAGGCTTTGCATGTTGTAAAGTCTTAATCTTTCTAAACAAACAATGTTGATAAGAAATGATATATTTCAGTGGAGACACAGCCTTACTGGGAAGATTAACATTAGCTCTTTGCTTTACTTAGTTCCTTACGGTGTTAGTCCAAAGCTTGACGTGTCTCCATTCCACAGCAGCCAGGGATACTTAAGCACTGATATCATCAGCGAGAGAAGATAAAGATCCTCTGAACTGATGTGCTGAGGCTAGTAACAATGTGGCAGAAGTTAAAATTTAAGCAGCTCTTACTCCTCTTTGTTTGATTTTCACACTGCAAACTGAATTATTTCCTTATCTGATTGAAGCAGTTTTGCATGGTGGTGGCGTCTGCTGCATTTTTTTTATCCTGCAAGAACGTTAAATGCTAAATCTTTCTACATCAAAAGAAACTAATTATGTATATCTTGAAGTTGATCTATTATGTGTTCAGATCTTGATAGCTGAATTTAGCTGGAAAAGTGTACTTTATCTTTAAAGGCTGCAAAATTAGTGTCTGAGGTGTGGTGATTACTAGCAAGACACAGAGGAAGAAAGTAAACATAGGCTTGTCTTAAATCTCCTACTCCTTTGAAAATTTCAGTCATGATGTTCTGATCTATTTTTACCGTGTAGTTTCTATCCTGTGGTAAAAACAGCAGTGATGCAAGTAAGTATATACTTAATTTAGTATTCTTATCTTCTAGGACACGTAATAGTATAAAACACTCAACAAAAGGAGGACCTTTATAAATCTAGCATTTCTGCATCTGTGTAGGAATTCTCTGTGTTGTACACCATAATTCAGTCTACTTCTACATGTCAGACAACAGAAAATCATCCTTAACATTATTTCATAAGGTGGTAATGAGTTCCATGTCTATTAAGGAGAAGTCTTAAATTCAGTATTTATTTTCAACCTACAGATTGACAGTTACTATTGAAATAATAGCTTTAACACTTCAGAATATGTTTATTTCTGGTCAATGCAAACCATTTGTCAGAGTAATCTGAATAGGGTCTTTGTAAAACACGAGTATCCAGTTACATTTCTGTGTGGACAAATACTCAATATATGCTATGGAAAATCGGTTTGATAACCAATTCTGTGTAGGATTGGCTTCATTAGGACAAGAGATTCCATTTCTCATCTTTTTTAAAATTGTATCTCCACATAGTATTTGGAAGCTTGCCTGTTTTTTCAGAGATGGTATCGAGTTTGCACAACTAGTGTTGCTTTGTCTGAGTGTTTCCATTTTAGCATTAAGCTTTGTAACATTACCGTTCTTTCAGTGCAGTCCTTTGGCACATAGATGGGCACATAGACCCTGGACAATGGTATTTTTTGTCAGTGGCTCTTACTCAAGTCCAGTTGAGTTCAGGCACTGTGATTCTTTCTTCGGTGACCAGTAGTATGTGGGAATGCTTTTTTAAAACAAAAATATTATCCTGCAGTAGGAGCAAAGTGTTAGATATAGATTTTAAGAAAAGTAATCTAGTCTCTTACTTAGTATCACATCTCATGTGATATCGCTAGGTAGATCTGACCTTTCAGCCTGTGCAGTCTGCTTTCCCGTTGTCTACATTGTCACCCCTGTAATCTCAACAGGACTGTGCACAAGAAAAGATATTTACAATAGTAACTATTTAATAGATACTGGTCTTTGCCATATGAACTGGCTTTCAGTCAAGAAGAGTGAAGGTAAAGTATGTAAAGGTTCTTTGATTTCTTACTGGGAAGAAAAGGCTTTTCTCCCAAGTACAGTGCTACAAGTCGAGTCCTGTTACACAGTGTATAGCAAAATGAGAGGTTCATTAGAAACTCCTCTTTTTTTTTTCTCTCTCAAAGTTTACATGATCCTCAGAACAATCAGACTTTAACACTTTCTTTTCTATAAAATTGGGAATTTAGGTGGCACTCCACAGTCAGAGTTAATAAACAGAAGCAGTTTCCTGGTCTTGTTAATTCTCACATATAAAAATTCCTGTAGACATTTTAACTAGAGCTTTTCTAGAAATTCCTTTTTTAAAAAAAGAGGGGAAAAAAGGAGGCGGGGGGAGAGAAGCAATGTACAACAAACTGCCTAAAGGCATATTTAGTTAACTGAGTAGCAAACTACATACCTTGTACACTTTGTTGTCTTTGTGGGAGATGAGTATTCAAAAGTACATAATGCTTTTTAGTGTTGCATTCTTTAAGCTATCTTAAAACATAAAATAAAAGTCATAAAGTAACAGTAGACTTTCTAACTTTCCTCGATTAAGCAATTTTTTCTGCTCTCTGGTTCCTTCACACCTTTTTGAAAATTATTGTACTGTAGAAGAAATGAGAAGGAAAATATTTCTGTGATATGTTAGATATCTCATGACAGACCGAACGGGACAAAAGCAGTCTTAAAATGGGAGGCAAATTCATAAGCTCAGCTTTGAAGTGGCTTTTCTAAATCTGTTCAACTAATTAATGTATAATTATTATATGCTCAGAATATCTGTGATCTCAGGCAGTACATTATATTTTGGTGGGATAAACAATGAGTTTGAGTATGATATATCAGCATAATTAGTAGAATTCTTTTATTGACATTTTATGTGGTACTTTTGAATTAGTTATGTAACATCTTTATCTAATATTATTCAGAAAATAATTAGCAGTTACTTTTTCATAATCATATAATGCAAAAAAGTGTCCAAAAATCTTTATAAAAGACTTTTTGACAACATTCGTTATCAAAAATGTTTAAATAAATAAGTAGATTCATCAGGGCTGGGTATTTCTGTATGCTTAACCACACATTGAGGCAATTAAAATGCTCAGGTTGTAAACCTAACAATTTCATGGAAATTGAGAGATTTCTTTGGTTGTAGCATATTGCTGTTGCCAGACACCAGTATAATACACGTACTTCTACCTTCAAATATGAAACAAATAAGCAGAGAGCTTTAAATTTTCTTTATGGTAATAAGAATACTGTAACTTGTGTCAACAAAAGAGTAAGTTGATCCAAAATAATAGATTTGGTGACTTGATTTCTCTGGTTCACATTATACTGTGAAGAGAAGCCATTTATTTCCCACTTTAAATCATTTTCTTTTTACCAGCTGGAGAAGATCAGAATAAAATGGACCGTCCCTTCTATTCAGTCTCTGGTGATGATGATCCAGCATATGTTTTTCATTCAAACCACATGTTGAATAAGCAAAAAAGAGGAAATAGATGCTGGTCATAGGTCAGGTGCAACACCGAGTTTATACAGATTTATTTTCTTTGTGGCATCTGCTGTTCTGTATTTAAAGCTGTCGAATGTTGTTCTTCCAGTTATTTTGAGGCAGGTTTTCTTAAGCAGTGACATTTCAGGTTTTGGCACATCCTGCTGCTCAGACACTCAGCCTTAAGCAGCCTGATCCTGCAGATGATGATTTTGCAGCAGACTGGCTCTTCAGAATTTAAACTCCCTCATGATCTCATAGGGTGGAACTGACCCTCTTTGTTTCTGGCCTCAAATACAGAAGACCAAGCCAAAAAAGAACCTGGAAGTGTATTAGGGTGATAATGGAGGACTGGGATGAAGAACTTCTTGCTTATCCCTGCTCTGGCATGCAAGAGAGAATGAGGAGGAGGGAACACAAATACACTGCAATCTACAAATGCAAATTTAATTTTTAAGCAAGTATAGATTATGAGCTAAAGGTTTCAGTTTTCTTGTAATAAATTACATTTGCTTTTAATTTATACTTCACTAGATATATTGAATGGCTCGTTGCTTATTATTGAGGGAGAATCAAAAGTGACTATATATTAATATCAGCTTTATTCGTTGTCTTTATTACTCACCCGCTTGCAGTAGTGTGTTTATAGCTCTAAATTATGAATGATGTCCCACTGGTTAGGAATTTGAAGGCAATAATTTTGAATTGTCTTGAGTGTTAAGTGTGCAAACCAGCTAGCCAAGGCTAAATACGGATTTACAGCAGCTGTTTTGTAGATTTATAGCTAATATCTTTTTTGGTAATTTTTTTCTTATAATTATGATTTAGGCTTATTTTTCTCCAACCCGCCAGCATTACAAAATGTATTAGGATTAGAATTAGTAACTTACTGTGAGTTAATCTAACTGTTACAAGAATCAAGTTGCAGAAAAGGGGAATTCCAGATGGGCATAAGAAAAAAAAACTCACTCACAATGAGGGTACTTAAGCATTGGAACAAATTGGCCGGAGAGGGTGTGGAGTCTCCGTCCTTGGAGATCTTTAAACCTGGACTGAACAAGGCCCTGAGCAACTTGATTTAACTTTGAAGTTAGCCCTGCTTTGGGCTGGAGGTTGGATTAGATGACCTTTGGAGGTTACTTCAAATCTAATTTTTTCTAAATTTAAACTACCAAAAATAACTGTAAAAGGGACTGGGCATATTAAAGGGGAAGAAAAGTCCTCATCTCCTTTCTGCTCTTTAAAGTTTAAAGCATGACTTTTTAAGATATAAAGGGTAACTTTATTATCCAGTCTCACACCAGAGAGTTGAGTACCCAGATTGTGCACAGACATTTTAACAAATACCTTATATGGATAGTGAGGAGTTTCATATTCTGATTTTTGCAATTAGAATAACTTTGGCTTTTTTATACCTTTATGATCATGTGTTTAGCATTATCTAATACGACAGTGTTTCTTTTTTCTTTCTGTCCAATTCCTGTTAGGAATAGGAGGCTTGCAGGATTTTGTGCTGAAGTCTGCAACATTGTCAACGTCACCAGCTTGTCCACCATTTACACCTCTCAACTTTGAAGCTACACCAATTGTGCGGGTAGCTGTTGAACCAAAACATCCGAGTAAGTTTAAAGCTGAATGGGGTCGGTAAGGAAGACTAACCTGAGAGCAACCCAGCTTCCCACTCCCAGTGGTTGCACTGGTTAGAGTAATTTATGATCTATCCATTGAGTTAGAGACTGACCTAGTATAAACTGAATAGGTACGTTACTTGGATGACCATACCTTGTTGTTTTTGAGATTCTTCTAGCCAGTTAGCTCTTGTTTTGGTTAGGGGGGAGTTACAGAAGACCTTCTTGTACCCTTTATGGTCAGACCTAACACATGCTACGTGATACTAAAGTTTGATACTCCTTTACTGTGAAACTCCTTTTTCAAGATAATTGTGTCTTTAGGATTTTTCACTTCTGCTAACATGCTTTTATGTTGTAACATTGAGCTCTTGGTAAAAAATTTGCAGCACTTTTTTTTTTAAACAGAGTAGTATGTCTCTGGCTACATTTGAGTTTCTGTCCAGTTTCCATTTGTTGTTGCAGTGTTAGTAGAATCAAAATAACTGCCTTTCTCTTCAAGTATAAATGACTCATAACACTAAGATTACATGTTTTCAGAAAGTGATAGGACATCTTAGTAACTGTGTTTGTCCTAGGCATTTGAGTTCCCAGTAGCCATATACTATGCATCCTGCATTTGTTAAAGCAATTTTGAAAGTATTGGATGTTTCTGGTTCTACCGAATGTAGTCATTTGTTGAAAATGTTAAAGGAATGTAATTCTAGAACTATTGAGTGCTGTGGTTTGTGTGTGTGTTTTAATATTATTCTTATATCAGTGTTTCATTTCTCCTTCCTGGTAATTTCTGTGGTTTCCACCAAATTTCATAGAAGGACAGAAGCCTCAAAGGTAGCTACATCTGCAAAAGTTTCCTGAAAATCAGCAGCTGTTTGCAGTAAGGGGAAGGCAACCAGAACTCAGTCATTGTAGGTTTGTCCTGAAAGCAATCAGTTGGCCAGTTAGCTACATATAGTTCTGGGGTGTCCCTAGCGGATTGTCTTGTGTGGGTGCATGGGGCTTCCGCACCACATCTACTTCAAAACTACATTTTATTATTTGGAAAAAATGACACAAAATAAATATGAATTATTTCCATATGAATTTAATTTTGCAATGTAACTGCTTGTCTTCGTGTCAAAATCTTCATGTCAAAACCTCTTAAAACAAAGGAACAGCTATTTGTCTCTCTCTGAAGACTAAACTGTAGAAGACAGGTTTGAAAATCTCCGTTCCAAACTGCAATGGTGCACCATGTGAACTGACACTGTGTTTCCACTTTTTATTTGTTTTCATGCCTGGTTTTCTAGGTTATTTTTCTATTATACACTTGCAAGTTTAGCATTAAATATATAATAGCATTTCTTTTAATAGTCTCTAAATGAATGACAAGTTGAATGTCACTTATCCTTCTGAATATGAAAATCCCTTCCTAGAAAGCCCCTGGGTATTCTTTACCCCATATGTGAAGTAAGAAAAAGGAAACATAATTAAATTTTTAAAATTTCATTAATTATGAAAGGCTGCTGACATGAAGTGTTTATTTTTGCTTTACTTCTTGCATAGCTTTGTTGTAAATTTGTCAAATTTAACTCAGCTGGAGAGTGGCTGTTCATTCTCCATTAACTTTAAGGTTCTTTTTAGACATCTTCATTTTAGAGACAGCTGTGTTTGTTTCACTGAAAAGCTCACGCATTTCTGATTTTTTCACCTTTTCAGGTTGTGACAGCTTTAGAGCTTCTCAGTGGCTTCTAGTTAGTTTGTTTAAATCTTCCTTCCTTTGTGCTTCATTCGCTCTTATGCCTTCTAAGTAGTCTGTATGGAATCATTCTTGCTTTTGAATTAGTAAAGTCAACATGATATTATTATTGTCTTTGGGGCATTTTAAACAGTGTCAATTTACAGGTTGCTAAACTTATCCATGAAAGTTTGCAAATAAAATAAATTACTGAAAGATGACTTTAAATATTTGTGACAAATAAGAATGATGATACTTCTTGATAATTGGTGAAAATATGGAGTGCAATCCTGAAATTTTCTCAGTCAGTGTGTATTAAGAATTATATTTCTTGATAGTGAAAATGAGGAATGCAGTTCTGAAATTCTTACTCAATTTGTACTGACAGCACTCAATTCTTTCATTGGTTAGGAACTGCTTCAAATTTAAGACTAAAATATGAACTGTATCTGCAGTTAATTGTATAAAGGAAACAAAGTAACATAATTAATAGGTGGCTTGGTATGCTAAGCCTATTGTAAAACTGTATAAAACAGAAACGTGGAACCAATTGAAATGTCTGCCAGTCAATTTACCTGATTTTATAATGTGAATTTTATCATCACTACATAAATTCTTGGTTGCAAATTACAAGTATAGCTTATGACTCAAACCATACCACTCTGCATTGAGTCATATGTAGAGATTTTCCCAGAGAAGGACCTCAGAACTTAGCTGAAAATTTTTGAATATACCTAAAATACATAGTTGTGTTTAAGCTCCCATAAAAATGAATGTTACTATTTCTCACTTTACATAAGTATATCTTAGTTCAAATATTCCTTCTTCAATGTTATTTTGTTAATAATACCTTATTTTACTAGGTGATATGCCTCAGCTGGTCAGAGGAATGAAGCTTTTAAACCAAGCTGATCCATGTGTCCAAGTTTTAATCCAGGAGACAGGAGAGCATGTGCTAGTAACAGCAGGAGAAGTTCATCTTCAGCGTTGCTTGGATGACCTGAAAGAAAGGTTAGAGGGGCAAGGAGGAAGAAATACTTTTGGTTCAGTAGCTTTCTGTTTTATTTCTTGGTCAGTTGAATGTGTATCTTTGATTTATATTCTGGTAAAGTAGAAGACTTGTCCACCAGCACTTTTTGCCGTTGGATCATAAATATGCATTTTTGTAGTTATAAAATTACTTGCAGATGGTGGAAGCCACTAGCTCCCCACTGCTATACAGCTTATATCCCTTTTGGACACATTATCTTTATAGAAATCAAATTGCAGTAGATTCAGGATGTTACCTAAGAATGTAATGTACAATTTGTACAAAATAGAAATTGTAAGGGGAAACAGGTCTGACAGCTTAACTCTGAAAAGTTAGAATGCAACAAGACCAAAATTGTATTTGCACACTTTATTCCTTTGCTCTTAACGTTGATTTTAAATAATGGTAATCTGTGCTGTATACAGTTGTTGTTCAAATAGTGAAAGAATAGTTATATGAAACCATCCTTTCCTATAACTTCTCTTATCTGTTCTGTTTTCTAAGAAGTTTCTGTAATACTTCTGTCTGCATACTTTTGCTCTAACTTTCTTTCTAAAACAAAAACCAGGCCTGATGAGGGATGCTTGAAGGTCTGTCTTATTATGCCCATATCCATTCAAGTTGATATGAAACACAACTCTCTCTTATGGAGGTTAGAATGGTTCACTTGTAAAATTTGATGGCATGTACATATTTTTACTATTGTCCTCTTTACAGCTTGGACAGTGCAACGTATTTGTACTGTTTTTAAAAACAGACATACTATTTATGGATATACCTCACTTGTATATAACGTATCAGGCAGAGCAAAACCAATTGTTACCATCTTCAGATACAGTTAGCATAGCATATTCCCCCCCCCCCCCCGCAAGGTGTATATATGCCTTTATTATTGGCATTGGTCAAACTCTGGAAAAAATATTTAGGAAAACAACTGCTATATGATGGAAAAATAGAGCTACAGTGAACAGCTAATAGCAATCCCTGTATTTACATTCATAACGTTTTCCTTTGTAAAGATAGTTTTGAAGTTTTTCTGAGATGTCATCTCATTTGGCTTTTGTTTTGAGAACTAAACTGAGAGAGTCACTATTTTGCTTCCTTAACTTGTGTATAGCAAGAAAATGTTGGCAGTGTTCCAAAATACCAAAGCACATAGATGGTCTGTGCTTGTAGTATGGAAAGTAGAGCAAGAAAATAGAAATAAGAAACACTTGGGAGTACAGAAAAGCAGGACTCCCACTACTGACCCACTTGGACCTGACATATAGTTTGTTCATGCTTTTTTGCTTACCTCTGGGCATGAGCCCCCAAAAGGAGTAGGGAGGAGCAGCTAGCTCATGCTCCTTCTAACCATCTCTGAAGATTTACCACATCTTAGCAGTTATCCCTCGCGTGTCAGCTTGTGAGGCAAGATTTGTCCTTTCTTTTTTCCCAGATCTGTGGGAGAAAAAGTGAAGTATGGAATCCCTCTGTCACATGTTCCTCCTGGATTACATGTAATTTCTGACAGCAGTAGACTTATTTCAATTAACTATGAAATTATGAAGAGGAAAAGTTGTGGTCTGAAACTTTAGTTGTATTTGCTCTTTGTGTACTTCGGTACAGATGTTTAGCCTCTGTATATGCACATAATTTGGAATAGCAAATTTTGAATTGGGAATTGAGACAGTGTATAAAAACCTTAAAATCTGGTCCCAGAAATTTGTCTCAAAAAATATCAGGAAGGGTTACTCAAAATGTGTAAGTTGTATTTGAAGTAGATGGGAAGGATTCTAATCTTAGCATCTATCGTAATCATGTCAATTGCGTTTTGAAGAGTTGACAGCTTTTGGAGAAATTCAAGAAACTGAGCTGGTTCTGCTAGATTGAAAGGGTTTGAATCACATAGAATAGTCTTTGGTATAATGTTAATCAGACTTTTCAAATGCTGAGATTTAATTTTAACTTTCCAAGTGTGTATTTAGAGAATTATGTGGAAGGGCTACTTACTGTCAAAGTTGCAGAAAAGTCATGGAAACAAAAGATCATAATCTTAAAAATTCATCCATGTTTACTTAAACAATTAAATATGGTTGTTTCTACTTAATTTCCCTGAATTTATTTTGAGTTCTTTCTTCCTAATTAACTCTTGCAGAATAGAATAATAAATTGGACCATTTGGGAAGATGCAGTGTGACACACTACTTTAAACATCTTATTCTCTCTGTCTTACAGTAGAAATTCTTTAGAACTCTCTATCCAAAACCATTAAAATACCAAATATGAGACGATTAAATTGTCCTGTCATTCAGAATGAGGAAACTAAGGGAATGTAGATGGTGTTTTGTTTAGTATAATACAAGTAGCCTATGGAAAACTGCGAAAAGTCTACATCTTCTGGTTTTGAGTCCCATGAAAATAAAGTTCACAGTTGTATTTGTTTTCTTTTCAACTTGTTTTTCATACAACCAAAAATTTATCAAAATTTAGGAGAGTTTGGTTAGTCTTCTTGCTGTTGTTTAATGAACTTGCTTAGACTTCATGGGTGGTTAAGATAGACAACACTGAACTTTGAACCTCTGTCAGGTAAATGTAATATATAATTCCTTATTTTCTACCATCACTCACAACATTTGATATACCTAAAATGTTTCAACTGACTTGAAAGCATCACTTTCTGTCATGAGCAGTGTTATAACAGTGGTTCTCAAATCAAAGTGTGAAATCATTTCTGTTAATTTAATGCTAGGTGCCAGAATAAAGCAGTGCTTCACTTCCATTTCCTGTGTAATAACCCTTCCGGCAGTTTTATTCATTTTCAGATGCAAAAGAAATCCAAACACAATCCTAGGTTTTTTTGTTTTGTTTTTTTCCTTTAAGTGCACTTTTCTTCGAGTTTAGACTGATAGCTTTTAAAATAACCTGTTTCAGAGCAATTTTTGGTGCAATGAATTGCACCTCATGTGAAGGCTTAGTGCAAAGTTTAATAAAAGGGCTTTATAGATACCAACATTACAGATCACAGAGAAGCAGAGATAATATTAAGTATAAATCACTCCAACTTGTGAAATATTTGGAATAAGTTGCTCTAGGGCTCTTAAGCCCGTACAGTTCACACTGCAAAAGACAGTGCAGTTGGTTATTTCTCAAGGCTCAAGTAGTTTAGATCAAAACTGATCCTTTATTTTGAGCTATATTTGCTTGGATGACAATAGCTATGATTTCAGATAGCACCAGTTGTGGTTGTTTTGGTGCAGGCAGATAATCAGCCACTAGCTTTCAGCTGTAGGTACTACTGACTAGAACTAATTCCAGGGACTGGATACAGAGTGGTAGTTATTTTAAGACTGATTACAGGAAAATGTTTCAGTTTGGGAATGAGATAGAGCTGAAGTATAAGAGTGTTCCTGAATGCATTCTATTAGCCTCACAAAGGTCCATGCAAGACATGTAAGTAATTCTTTCTTTAAGTCATGGATGATGTAACTTGACTTTCATTAATTTGGCTTTGAATGTAAACTATGTAAACATTCTTTTAACATGAAACTCTTACTGCTCCTCCTTTGCAGGTATCAGTGATTTATCCTTATGCAAAAATTAAATTCCTATTTGTATAGTAAAATAGTTCTACATAAACATTTAGTAGCAGAAATATTGTGTAAATAAAGGTAAATAACATTTGGGCCTTAGAAATAGGCCCAGATGTTTTAATACTGAGCATAACTTAGCTGGCAATGTCAAACACTATTTTTATACTTCCATACCATAATAATATACCAACAATCATTCTCCATTGGTCTGGTGCTAACTGTTTTCTACATAGCTTACTATACCATGGGTTGTAATTGCAGCAGTGATATGGATGATAATCGGTAGGATATAATTTTAACTTCTCAATTATATAGCTAGAAAAAGTTGTTATAAATCTTTGAAAACATAGAATTACCATTTTACCAGTGGTATGAACATTTCATTTCCAACCAAAGTGTTTCCTAGGAGATTTTGCTATGAGACTCTAGTTTTTCCCTTCAGATAAGGTAAAAAATACAGGCTATTTTCCAGATCTGACAGGAAGCTTTCATCATTCCCATATGAAATGAGTTGTCCTGAATGTATATGAACATGATGCTGATTATGTGTGCTTAATAAACATCCATTTCACTGTTCTGAAAAGCAGGGGGTTGCCATCATGCCATTGCCAATTTTCAGCTTTTGTGATTACACTAAATAGCTAAAATACAATACTTAAAGCAGGTGGTCTTTTATGAATTAATATTGAGATGTTTCTTAAGGCTCCAAAGAGCTCGTAAGTCTGGAATTTCCTAGCTGGGCAGTAAAATAATGCATTGATATACTCGGAGATGAGAAGCTTTCACTCTTAGAGCATTTTAATGACTAGTAATTAATTTTCCTTTTCTTATGAAATATCCTTTAACGTGAGAAGGTTTTCCTGCAGAGTACTCAAATCAAGAAAATTAATAAATGCAAACTGAAAATGCAGTCTAAAAAAATGTCGTTTAATAGCATTGCTGCAAAAAACATACCAGTTACCTTAATAATCACATTTTACTGCTATTACAACTGTCTTTCAGGGATACTATGATACTGTTGAAACTTCTGTCATTCTATCCTATTGCGGCCTGCTATGCTTGCTTTGTTCTATACATCTTTATTTCCAAGGCAGTTTTTCTTTATCATATAGAGTATTTCCCATCAATTTAGTTTAAAGGGGGGGGAAAAGGCCTTTCAGATTGTATTTTTAAACTCTTGACCCAAGAGTTTAAAGTTGCTGGTACTTTTGGCAAGGTAGAACATAAATGGTTTAACAGGCTGACTGCTGTGTTGAGAGGTTCTCCCCCCCCCCCAATTCTTATGGCATGGAAGAAGTCAGTCAGTAATTTCGCTAGTTCTTATGTATGAAGGACAGACCAAAATCTTCACCCACTGTTTCATAATACATTTTACTTTGTACTTTCTGTGGCCCTTCAAAGGCAAAGATTGAAATTATCTTTTTTACTTAGTCCAAAATAAAGATTCATCTATAGCATTAAGGGTTTGTTTGGTTGTTTTTTCCATTATGAAATGTTATCTTTTGGGATCTTCTTATATAAACTCTTCTAACAAATTGAAAAATGCTTAATGACCTGAAATAGTAGGGTTTTTTAGTGTACAATTGATGATTTAATCTTTTTCCTGTAGTTAATGCTCAATTTATTTTAATTTCTCCCATAATTTCTTATGTTTAGGTTTTAGTCTTGTGTGAAGTTGTACTTACTCAAGCAAATTAAAAACAAAACAAAACAAAACTTCCTTTTCCTTAAAGCTACTGTACAATTTAAAGCTACTTGAGATATGTTAGGGAAAGGGGTTGTGTTTTTGTCTTAAAGCAGAGAAAATCCTGCTACTAATGACGTCTATGCATGAAACTAGTCAAGAAGACCTGTTTGAGTTTAACTGCTCATATGCGATGGCATGTGTGGATAGTTCTGTTAATCTGACATAAATCCATAAAGAATGTGTCCCTATATGGCATTACTTAGGAGTAGCTATTTCACTTAAAAGTCACTCCCTTCCTCAATCCAGCTTTTTTAATGTAGACAGTCATTGACTTCTCCCTTCAGAACAATGTCTTGTATATTTACATTTTTAACAAGATCACAGTTGTGACTAATACTTTAGGTTTGCAAGGAGAATAGTGGCTAAGGCTTCTACTGGCTAATCACAATATAAATTCACCAGGGGCTTTTTCCTTCATTAGTTCTCCTTCTGCTTCCATGCTGCGTTGCTAGTTTCATGCACATGGGCAGCACAATATTGTGCCTCTTCAGTGGTCTGGTTTGAATCTGATGTGCCAGAAGTATGGAGGGAAAGGGATGTCAGCTTTCTGTAATAGCTGTAGAAAGAGTAATTCTCTTTATCTTAACCCAAAATGTTTTAAAACCATGGCTCCACACTTATTTACAGAAACCTCTTTGGCTTACCTCATGCTTCATTTTTTCAGAGCATCTCACCGTAAGAACAGCTGTACTGGTTCAGATCAGCTAGTTCAGATCTAGCTCACTATCTTGTCTCCATCAGTGTGGCCTAAAGCAGATGTCTAGGGAGGAGTAAAAACAAAGGAAGCATATGTAAAACCTCTGCTGCTACTACTTTTCCAGGCCTTGATCATTTTCATTCCAGGGAATTTTTGGAGCCTGTTGTGGTTTGCTTATCACTTAATTGCTATCAACCTTCCCCATGCCCCTCATCATTTTATAGACTTCTGTCATATCCTTGAAGCATCTGAAGACTACTTGTACTGTCATATCTTTGATCATCCTTATTCTTGATCTTTGGAGTTCTATTATCCCCTTTTGAGAGGAGAGAACAAGAACAACATATAATATTCAAGATATGGGTGAACTAGTGATTTATAAAGTGGTATAATGATGTTTCTTTGCCCCCCCCCGCCCCTTCTGTTCCTTTCCAAATCTTTCTGAAGACATAAGAAGCCATGCCTCTTTTTTGAAGTACATTACCTTTTTAAGAGCTTGTGAGTTTGAAGTGCATAATCTAGTAATCTGTGTTGCAATCAAGTTTAATTAATGACTGTTTGTTCCATGTTGAGGTCTCTACTGCCTCCAGTTTTAAACTAATTCTAAAACTTTGTTTTGTAGGTTTGCAAAGATAGAGATTAGTGTATCGGCACCTATTATTCCATTCCGAGAGACAATAACAAGACCTCCAAAAGTTGATATGGTGAATGAAGAAATAGGAAAACAGCAGAAAGTTGCAGTTATACACCAAACGAAAGAGGACCAAAATAAAATTCCTGAAGGAGTTGAGGTTGACTCAGATGGGCTGATTACAATATCTACTCCAAATAAACATGCTACTCTCAGTGTAAGAGCAGTGCCGCTTCCTGAGGAGGTAACTCGACTGCTTGAAGAAAACAGTGACTTAATTCGAACTATGGAACAGCTCAATACATCTCTGAATGAGGATAAAAAAACCCATGAGATAAATCAGAAGACTATTGATAGGATCAAGGAGTTTAAACAAAAGTTAGAGCAAAGTCTGCAGGGAAGAAAGTGGAGAAATGCTGTTGATCAGATCTGGTCATTTGGACCACGGAAGTGTGGACCTAATATTTTATTATACAGATTTGAAGGTTATAAAAAGTCTGTGTGGCAGTGCCTTGAGAATGCTGTGAAAGAAGCAAGTAAATACAGAGATTTTGACAACAGCATAATAAGTGGATTTCAGCTGGCTACGCTTTCTGGTCCCATGTGTGAAGAACCTCTCATGGGTGTTTGTTTTACAGTGGAAAAATGGGAAATGACTAAAGTTGGAGAGGTATTGTCAGCGAGTAGTCAGGATTCAGGGGAATATGATGCCCTAGAACATGAACAAAATGAAGATACTGCTTCTCTAAGAAGTAGTTATATGGCTGCAGGTTGCAGTGAAGATAAACACCAAGACAGCGATCAAAGTGTTCCAAGATCACCTGAGAAAACTAGTAAACACAAGGCAGAAGTTTTACTTGCAGATTGCTATGGTCCCTTCTCTGGACAGCTGATTGCCACCATGAAAGAAGCTTGTCGTTATGCTTTGCAGGCAAAACCACAGAGGCTTATGGCAGCAATGTACACGTGTGAAATTATGGCTACTGCAGAAGTTTTAGGTAAGACAGATGAAATAAGCCTGTGTCAAGAGTTTGCTTTCCAAGTTAAAACATGAGGTTTTATAAATTAGACTGGATGAAAAAGTATAACCTGATAAAATATTTCTGCAAAGTTTTAATCCTTCTTTGATAGGTGTGTACTATGACACTCTGGCTGCGGTATCTATGTTATTCAGAATGCAAATTTAGCATTCTTCTTGCTTATCTGAAACATAAATATAAGTAAGAATATAAAACCCTTTTGGAAGTACAAGATGCAAAATGTTACTTTCAATGAGATTTATGTAGTAGCAACTTCAGATAAACAAATATCAATATTATACTTCATAATTTAAATAGTAATTCTAGGAAAAAATGATGTAGAAAGCATTTTGGGGAGAGTATTTTTTTTTCTTTTTTCAGTAGAGTCTTGGCTAATATATCCCACTTGAAGATGTTTTAAGTTAATATAATCAATGTAGAAATAAAATTAAGAAAAGAAGATCTTAAATTATTGTTACTGCCCAGTTGTTAGGTTTTCTGCTAGTTTCCATATCCTTCTGGTATGCAAGATACTCACTTTGCAAACCCAGCGCATACCAAATTTGTGTCGCTAATATTACCTTACCACTTACACCTACTTAAACTTGTTTTTATGACCTACTTAAAACACCACTTAACTCACCCTAATATTTGTTCTCGGAGTTTTCCATGAATCTGGTCCAAAACACTGAGGTTTTATTTAAAACTAACATTCCATTGTGTTTAAGCCATCACCAAATTTACTTTGACAGCACTACTTACGACAGAAATTATAGTATATCTCACATGCAATAATGAAAGATTTGGTTATTTTTGTCAAAACATATGCTGTCATGAACACAAGTGTACTGGTAGCAGTTATAGGGGAGAAAAAAATGTTTTGAAGAGCAAAATTCATGCATTAAAGCATGAACAAAAAAAATTCTTTAGATTGAGCAATTGTTTTGTACAGATGCATGACCCTGTTCTGTCCTGGAGGTGTTGTTTAGTAGGCCTGTTAAGGAGGCCTGCAGTAAAATTATTAGCGTATATTACCTCGAGTTGCAACTTACTATGGCATATTTCTACATTTTTTAAAATTTTGTTATTTAGTGTGTAAGAACGATCATCAAAATAAAGCTTTGTAGTGTTATACATTACTGTTCCAGCAGCACATTAGCAAAACACCACAGAATCTCTACATATGACCATGTAAGAATTTAAGAAAGCATGTTAACGCTACTTTCTAACATATATATATATGTTTTATATATATATATGTATATATATATATATGTATATATGTATATATATATGTATATGTATATATATATAAATGAGTGTAAGTTAGGATTCAGACGTGCAAGCAAATTAATCCAGTTTAATGAATGTGAGCTGTGTGGTAATAATCATGGACATGTGCTTAGTTCATTAGAAATTCATTTATTGTTTGTTATAGAAGCTTAAGCTAATAAATTGCCTCCTTGCTGGGGAAGTGGAGCACGTGCATGCTCTCCGGTAAGAGGTGTCAGTCGACAAGTGATAAACCACTAGCTTCTGTAACTGGAATTGTTTCAGTTGGCCCTCCATATGTTGATGTCCAGCTTGAGTTTAGTAAATCACAACATTATGTGCTTGTTCCTAAGATGCAATAGAAAGCTTGTTATTAGAATATGGTAGTCATCTCAGTGTATAAGGTTTTTCTGACAGGCTTTTCTGGCAGTGAAGATAAGCTGAACTGGGGCTGAAGAGAAGGGCAGGGAGAGAAGAACGCAGAAATGTGTTAAAGCTTGTATGTGTCCAGTGGAGTGTGCTTTGGTGTAGAGTGATTAGACTTGGATCCCATATATACCTGATGTTTTCCAGGAGATTGTGCTTTGCTGAGCACCTCGTTCCTGCAGTCCTTCCCGTGGAAAACGCCGTAAGGCAGCAGTGTGTAAAAATGGAAGTTCGTCCTTTGTGTAAACTGCCGAGAGCTGAAGAACCATTTGAACCAATGACACGTGTTTAATGATTATTTAGCCTTTGCCTGTTGATATTCCTACATCTTGAGCTCTTCTCTTTACCATCTCCCTTTTCTGTTCTGGGGGCTTATAGCGAGACTGTCTTTTAAATTTGACGTGAGTGAAACTTAGCTGAGAAGGGACTTCACCAGGTTGCTTTGTGGCTTTTGTTTTTGGATTTTGATAGCAATTTTTATGTTGTGTTTTATATATATAATTTATTTATTTATTTAGAATTCCAGCTCATAGCATTTTTAGGGTAAAAGTCGCATCACTTCATAGTATTATCTCTAGCTCTATTGTATAAGTAAAAGCATGCATCTTCCAAAGGAGAAGACTAGTCCCTCCTTCCCTATTTCTTAATTTTATGGGTAATGCTGTTATATTAATTTTAGGCTCCTGCAAACAGTGTTCCTGTTGTCCTTTCACAATATTCCTCCCCAGTGTGAAGCTGGATCTTTGTAGTGTGCAGGGGATACAGAAGCTGTGCAGTATTTTCACTTGACCTACCCATCTTGAAGAAGGCTGCAGTACAGTAAAATGGTAAACAGGACTTGCATTAATTTCAACTCCTTAAAATATGTATCTTTAAAATGAGTCTATTATGCATAGGGTTATTCTGTATGCTGCAACACCATCAAGCTATTTTCGAAGTCCTGTCATTGTTTCAAAATACTTTGTTAACTGGTGTGAGTGGGGAGGCCTTTTAGCGTTAGCGCAGAGGTGGAAGGGGACTTTCTTCCGTGTGCTGCAGCCTGCCCCAGCCGTGAAACTGTGGGCTTTGCATCGTCTTTTTGTGATGGCTGTAACTGAGACAGTGCTCCAGACTACGTGGATGAAATGGAAACTATTTAGTAAGCTAAATAAATTGTTTTCCGGCTTTTATGCTTTGGAAGAACTGTCTTCAATGAATTATGACCACAAAATATGTGCATCTCAAATGCTTTGTGATTAATGTTACTGCTGGTATCTCACTAATACATGTGCAAAGTTTTAGGAGTCCTACTTAACACAATTAGTAAATAATTTGAATTATAACGTTAATAACCTATAAAGTGATTTTGGACTGGCTTTAACAAATAGCTTTAATATATACTGTATGGTACTATTAATAAATACACTGACCTTGATGTGATGCCCTTGTGCAGCGGGTGTGCTTAAGCTTGCATTCAAAAGCAGTAGGTGCGTGAGCAATAAGCCAGTAATTGTGAGCTATGCAGAGATAGGACCCTGCTATATTTGAGAATTTCCTGGACTCACTGAGCTCTCTTTAGAGTTGAAATTGTTTAGTTTATGCTAACAAAACTTATACATGCATGGCAAAGTTATCTTCAGAATGCCTTAATCTTTGTGTGATTTTAAATTCAGACTCTTAAGTATTTCCTCAATTTCTTACAAGCGAAAAGATGACTGTTATGTGCATAGTAAAGGTGAAGTTCAGTCAGAGGACCCATGAGGAGGTCCCAGTAATGGCTTGAGCAGATAAAACATAGATTGAACAGTTCTTTCCACCATCACCAATAATTTTATTAGAGAGCTATAAACTCGGAGAAGACGGGGACTGAACTGGGGCTTCGTTACCTACCTCGGTAACAGAAAGGTGCGGCTTTACTGTCCGGGTGCTCGTGTTGACTTTCCTGACCAAAGGCCCTGATTCTGTCTTTAAAATAAACCCATTCTACCATTTCCTCTGGTATCCCCCCAAAGGTTTGCAATGTATAGGCAAATCAGTGTGTGTGGCTATAGTAGTTAGTGAATATCTTTCTGTCAAGACAGAACTGGTGACAAGTATTATGAAATAGTGGTGCATCTCAAATTATTTCCAGTAAGTAAGCTTTGCCCAGCTGTTTAAAAGCCAGCAGTATACAGCCATGTTTTTTCAGTCCGATATAATTTAAAATTTTTGAACCTCTTAGATACTGGTATAAACTTGTTTTTCACTATAAGGTGCCTTTAAAATTAATTTTTACATCTAATCTTACTAATTCTTCACATTTTTTAAAATGAAGACATTTCTAAAATATTTTTTCAACCTACAGGTTTTCCTGGGTTTACATCAGCTTGATTGGTACAAATGTATTTATTAGTTTTTGTCTGTAGAATACTTCATTATCACATAAATATGCAAAGATATTTTAAATACAAATTTAACGTAATGCCTACTGTAAAGCTGACAATAGGCACTTTCACAGCTACTCTCATGACGACATCTATGGTGTATTTCAACGGACTGGATATGTTAATTTGAGAAAGGAAAATAAAAATGATCTACTAAAAACATAAGGCTGAATTAATTAAAAGACTAATCAAACACGTTAATATATGTGCAGTATTTCACATAAACATGTTTTCTGTGATTAGAATAGCACTGCAGTATTTGGGACACAACTACCATATAGAGATACTTAGATCCATATAAACTTTTAAAGCTACTTAAGATACAAGTTCTGAAACACAGTAGTATTTCTTAGTAATGTTCTTAACTGGCTGTGTTTCTTAAATATTCGGTTGTATGAGGTAAAGCAAATCGGGCACATAATCTGGCAAAGTGCCTTTAAAAATAGCTGTATGATAGTGTAAAATACACATAGTGCAAGCATTATCTAAATCCACACCATAGTAATCACTGATTATGTATGCTAGTGTTACGGCTCTGCACATTTTACTGGCATAATATGTTGCTTGTATGACTTTAATTAATCCACTTAGGCTTTTTCAGGGAAGAATTTGAGCCAAAGAAACAATATATTTTACTTAATTCTGAACCTTCCTAAATAAACATTTACATGTTTCTTTTTAGGAAGCAGAATGTAAATACATCAGTAAGCTAATCAGACTTTTGTCTTTGCAGGTCGTGTGTATGCTGTCTTGTCCAAAAGAGAAGGCAGAGTGTTACAAGAGGAGATGAAAGAGGGGACGGATGTGTTTATTATTAAGGCAGTCCTGCCAGTAGCAGAAAGCTTTGGTTTTGCTGATGAAATCAGGAAGAGAACTAGTGGCCTGGCCAGTCCGCAGCTGGTGTTCAGCCACTGGGAGGTAAAAATATCTATTCGCTCCATCTGTTTTGGTGATCTATTTCCTGTAGATGTGGCAGACTGGAATAATAAGGGGAAGAGGTTAAGTATTGGTCAAGACATTTGATAATTCCTTTTTGAAATGAAGAGGAAAAAGTAGCTTTATATTGGTCTTTTTTTTTTTGCTTTTATAAATGTGCAGTTCAGAAAAATGTTATTTATATTTTGTTTGGATGCTTTTTGGGGTTTTTTTTGTTTTGTTCTGTTTTTTCCCCAGTACAAAGTAAGTGCTACAGAAATGAAATTGATTCTTCAAAAGATGTGTTTTCCTGAATTATATATGACTTTTTAAATAAGTTTGCTGGTAAACTTGGGGGTGGGGGTGGGGGGGCCAGGGGGAAAAACATGAACAGAAAATATAACAGCAGATCTCTCTATATATGTGTATGGAAGTTAATCTTTCAGTGATTAGCAGACATCTAGGTAGGTATTGTTTTGTACTTACATATTCCAAGAAACATATATTTCCATATTTAAAGGTAAAGGGAGTTGATTTTAATCTTTCAAAGCTAGGTCTGGTGATAGTAAGTGGAGGTGTTCTCAGAATCATTCCCTTTGGATACCTTTGTCACTTAAAGAAATAAGAGAGGTGAAAGTGGAGATGTAAAGGACATGCAGGTGGGGACCTGATAAGAAATGTCATCCGCTGAGCGCTGTACTCTCTTTGGTTCCTGTAATGTGGATGGTAGATTTTGAAGGCAAAAGGGGAAAACCTTTAAATTGCTCTTCCTTGTTGAAGAGAAACAAAACTGCATTTTAGGACTCCTCAGAAGACTCCATCAGTGGAGCTTAAAATGGGTTCAAGGGTAAGAGTCAGTGAGTATAAGCTTTTCAACTCTTTTTTAAATAGTTGAAGTCTAGATCTTTTGTTTTCGTTGTCAGGTGTGTGTTTTTATCTGATGTTAGGACCATAGAAGCTTTGGTAAATGGATGAGAGAGTCTTATTTTTATCGTTTCATCTTCTGATTTATTTTGTGACCTCAAAAGTCAAGTCTCCGAGTACAAACTACAGATTTTTTCATGCTAGTAATACTCTCTATGGTTGCCAGCTATGGTCCGTTTACCACTATTTCTCTCTGAAGTATGTGCTGGTTTTTCACGTGGTGTGGATTCTGCCTCGTTTCCTGTAGCTGATTTGCCCTAATAATAGGTAATACTTGTTAGATACTTTCCTAGCAGTATTTCTCTGCTAGTTATTGCTGTACTGCCTCAGGAATTTTATGGGAATGCTAATGGAAAAGGAGGAGGATCCCTGCAAACCAGTTTTGAGTCATGTGCTATCAAAAGAGTTGGGAAGCCTTGAAATAGTACAATTAGGAAAGCACATTTTGTCATCTTTGGTGATGGTATCTTACTGGCATTACAAAGTGTGATGGATTGGGGACTTAGCCCTCCTCCCTGAATATTAATACTGACTCATTTCATCCTCTTATGGCACTTGTAGTTGAAGTCAGGTCATGCAATGAATTGTAGAGACCATGAAGGTGTAAAAAGATTGGTAAGTCTGACTTCACAGAGAACTGGGAAGGGGGAGAATGATGGCAGAGTAAAATAATTTAAAATAAGTGAAATAGAAAAAATGCATTGAGTGGAAAAGACAAAAATCTACCAAACCCACAGACAGTGTATACATGGAAAAAAAAAAAAAAAAGGAAACAGACAGCGGGAACTTTTTGGAGTATGGGGATTTAAGTGCAAGTCAGTAACAGATTAGGTACTTCAAACCAAAGAGTGTTGGCAATATTACATAAAGTATTTTTTTCAATTTTGGATGCATTCATCTGAAGTGCAGCTGGCGAGGTTTTGTGGCTTAACTGGTCTTTTGTCTGAACTGTCTTTGCTATCAGTGCCCTAAAGAAACATCAGTCAGAAGGACGTTAATTCCAGCTAACTGTTGTTCTGTGCCAGTTTCCTTAGGATTTGCGACTACTGTGCTCCAATACTAAACAGGAACATAAACCCAGTGCCTCCATCACCTTCCCCTCGACTTCCAAAGCTAGGCATGTATGGTCACTCTGTCACTTTTATCAATTTCCCACTGAAAAATGTTTGCATGTAATTACAGATATGCATAGTTCTTCTAACCTAAGCTGTGATTTCTGGAACTGCATGCACTTCTCCCCACTTCAACGCACTAGCTTAAGTTCCAAATGTGAGCCGGCTTGTTTTAGGCAAGCATTGTGTGTTATCAAGTGGGGTTATACTTACTACTTTTCATATGATTTTTCTGAACTTGATTGATGTGATGATTTATTTTGCAAGGCAGAAGAAATAGGACAATAATTTGGCTTTCTTTTTTTATAACATTACACATCTGGTTATGAGAGGTACAGAAGGCCTGCAGTATTCTGTCAGTTTAATGAAGTTATATTGTACTTAAGAAGTTAGCTTGAGTAGCTTCTTATTTAAAAAGAAAAAAATATATAAATATATATATATATGTGATGTTCTTAATGTTTATCGTGTATGATTCTTATCTAACCAAACTTCTGGTGGTCTGTAGTAATAATGATAAATTATGGGTGAAGTATACTTGCTATTTTTTTTTATTTTTTCATTTTTTCTTCATTTAAGAGGTCCAGTAGAACTGAGCATCTCCAACTCATTTATGATGGAAAATCAAGTCTGGAATCAGACTTGAGATTGCCCATGAGAATATGGAAAAAGTGATTTGAATAGAACTTCTCCCTGTAACAGTAATTTTTTTAAAGCTGTTCTGAAGTCCACAGTCAGAATCCTTTAATGAGTAATATGGAAAAGGCAGCAAGAACTTTATTTGTGGGCTACAGAGAGAGATTTGAACTGGCAACTTTTTCTAAAATTGACAGTCAGAGATTTTAATTATAGCTAGTGTGTTTAAAATGTAGTGGCAGTAGGAAAAGCGATTGTGTAAGCCAGTCACCTTTTCACCTGTCAAATCTGTTGGTGGGAAGGATTGTTTTGGGTTTTTTGTCACATTGAAAGTCATGTTCACATATTTTTCTGACAAAAAAAGCCTTTTACTAAAAGTTACTAGCAATGTTGGTTCTGTGCAACGATGGCAGAGGGAGTACATTTTACTCTCACATCATCAGCAGAATTGCTAAATAAGTACCATTTTCAAATCTCTACTGGTGGTGTGACAGAGAAGCCAGAAAAATAACTGTTTGTGTCTCAGATCACATGAGAAATTTGTACAGCTTTTCTCTTTCTAGCTCTTTCTTGCTCTCTCTCTTCTGCTTAAAACAAAAACCTACCAGATTTCACAAAGTTTTAGTCCTAACAATATTAACATTACTGATGAATTATCTTGGTATTTGGCATATACAAGATAAATACCAGCATTTATATGAATCCCAATTATTTAATGTATCACTGCATAACATAATATGATGTGTGCTTGGTGTAATGTCATACTGTTTTTTCCTTAGTGCTAAAGACTGAAAGGGAATGTGGTAGCTACTTGGTTTTCCTTTGCATTTCCAGTGTTACTGAGTGTAAGGTTACTGCCTTATTAACTACATACTATCCAAACCCTTCCATGAAATTCTGAATTAAGTCTGTGTTCGTGGTTTTTCTCAGTGTGCTTCACTTATTAGCTAGGTACCTGAGACATGAATTTCTTTACACAAATTTCTGCTAGCGTGTTGTTATCCTCATTTTACAGATGGTGAAATAGACACTTTTTAAAATTTAATTTCTTTTCAATTAGTAAAATTTCATTGAAATTATATGCCTAAAGTATGTTTGAAGGCATTAGTTTGGAATTAAATCAGTTTTTCATTCTTGTATTTAATTAATATGATTTATAGACTATGCATACAGGAATGTCAATGATAGAGACTACCTTTAAATGGAGCCATTTTGGTCTCAGAGGAAATTAAACACTGTTTTTCTTATCCAGTTAATGAATGTATTTTGTATAGTTCAAATCACTCGAATCCCGGGGGATGGAGCAATGCATGTATTGAGGTCTGTCCTGTCAGTTACTACTTTTTTATTCTTTTTTTTTCCCCATCACTACTTTATATTTGAACAAGTCATGCTTAAACAATTTATTCCTGCCTGTAGTGGATGATAACAATTAACCGGGTCTTTCAGTTTGGACCCAAATTAAGACAAATTGTTTTTCTTTACGATATCCCTAAGCAAATGGTAAGTGTATTTGGTTTACACAGCCATACTTTCTTAGATTTCAGTCTAAACTTTCTTCTGAATTCTCAGTTTTAGAATACATAACTTTGGGGCAATTACGACCTCCTTGGGTTTTTTTATCTGTAAATTAATAGTGCATATTCAGTTAATGTATTTTTTTTGTCTGAGCTGGTTTCCTTTGCCCTGTCCTGATTCTTTACAGTTATTTGTTGCACTCGGTCATGCTATTTTATCTTAATCATAAGGTCCTTTGTGCAAGCAGATATTTGTGATTGCACAATGCTCAGAATAATGGAACTCTAATCCCATTTGGGAGATCGGTGTTATGGTAAAAGTAATGCACATGCCTCTGTTGAGATGCTGGCTGAATTCTCAGCAACTGCAGAAATTACCCAAGACATCTACTGATTAAAAGTTGTAAAATTTATCACATTCCTGTTAATGCACATCTTTTAAATTGGGTTACGTTTGCCTATTAGGCACACTTTTATTCTTTGGAGGGAAGGGATGGAGGAGAGACCATAAGCACATATCTTTATTTGAATCATTTTTGAGTATTTCTTTCAAAATGGAATAGTCTCTGGAATGTACTGTAAGGCTCTAGAGAAAGGTAAAAGAAGAAGGATTGCATGTAATAAGCAGTAAGAATATGATGCGTTCTGAATCACTGGAAGTTTTATATTCTTGAATTTTAAATCATTCACTCCTGATTCTAAGCCCTGCTACGCTCAAATAGAAGTTGAGGGCTGAACGTAGAACTTGCTGGGTGAGATTTAGGCCTCCATTAAGCAGGTAGCAGGCAAAGGCAGTGAAGTCTCTGCGATTCTGTGGATCTATCTTAGGCTGAACTGTAACTTTGCATGCGTCATTGCGCCAGTGACAGGTTTGGCATGTAAATGAATTCTAGGAGTAACCTGGAACCTTTCAGCTATGAAAGGCTCTTTATACTAGCCAGAACATACGGAGCTGATTAAAATAGCAAATAAAAGTGATAGTGATATGGCTTTAATTTTCCCTTCCAATACATGTTTCTTAAATAATAGGAAAAAATGTAATCGTAAAGCCACAGGCCTCCTTTTCTCTCTGTAATTCCCTAATCCCTGTTTGTAGCTACTGCCTGGAGACAGGGCTAAAGCTGATCTATCACACACTGAGACACAAGCAAGGATGATGCTCTTGAGCCAAAATATACTTCCTTCATAACACTTAAAATTGGGAAAGGTACTATGCAAATGTTCATTATTACAATATTTATTGGAAGAGGAGATATATCTGACTTCATGCGTTTTAAGGCCTAGGCCATCCCCTTCATGTATAGCGAGTGAAATCTCTGAATGCTTCTGAAATGCTTTTGGAGGCTCACTTTATTTTCTAGGGAATCTACACCCCAATACAATTCTGTAAGTTAAATGTCAAAACTTGAGCAATAAGAATTGTCCCTTATCCCCTTTAAACCTGCTGTGTCTGAAAGAAAATTAAATGTTTTGTCTCTGATACTTTTTTGGACTTTTGAGGCTTCTGCAAGATGGCTATGGAAGTGAAATAAATGAACTCCGCTGCTGGCTTTATAGCCCCCCTCTCTCTTTTTTTTTTTTAATAGTATTTTTTTCAAAACATGTAATTCACAATCAAGAGCTTTTGAGGGAAAATACTTATAAGAAATGGAGAGAAATAAAATTGGAGATTTTTTTCTCCAAGTTAGTCATTGAAGTCAACACTTTTTTTTTTTACACTTAGATGCCTATATGAAAGTATACACTAATGATCTTGAGAAGAACATATATTGTATTTAATTCCATGATACATAGGTTGATGTATAGTGATGCAAAGTGGCAGTATTTGGTAAAGCCAGGATTTGACTACAAGGTATGTTTTTTCCCCAAACAATTGGTAAAAAAGGAGAGTGATAATTAGCTTGTTTTATTCAGGATGTGGTATAGAGATTAACGATTTATAACCTGGGCAGGCTGGTACACAAAGTATTTGGTACAATATGAAAATTTGTGTTTCAGTAAAATAACTGTGGCTTTGTCTTTACTTTCAGAACAGTTATGTACAGCTTCTGTAAAATTCTTTAGTATAGTGTAGATACTCCTTCTCCCATGGTACTAGTCAACTTTTGTTACAGTTCCGGTTTTCAGAATGTTGTTAGCTAATGCATATAATTAATGAATCCCTAGAATTGCTGTGGCCCATACATCAACTATTATCCTTCTCCAAAAGAGAAATAATACTGCAGGAGTTGATTATGGAAATCAGGAATGTGATCAGATTGACGTTCCTTAGACTTCTAGTGTGATCTGCTGATACGTGACCCCGGAGCCTCGGGAAGGCAGCGCTTCCATTGCTGGTACTCCTGCGTCAGCTCGTGGGAGTTCTTCCTGCCCAGCTGAGTGTGAAACAAAGATGCGTCCTAAAGGCAGTTCCCTCACCACTGCTGCTCCTTCGTGTCCGCTCCTAGCATTCTCCTGATTCCTAAAAGAATCTTTGCTTTAAGTCTGCTGTCATTTATGGGACAAGAGACAGTGTTAATGTTAGTGTTACTCCTTCCCTCCCTCCCCCTTCACAGGTTCAGCTGTTAGTGGAAAGATGCTTGTTAGGAAATGAAATTTTCCAGTGTCTGTGCTTCTGTCGCAAGCTCCTAAGATGCTTCCAGCAATCAAGAGTAGGTCTTTTAGCATAGCACAGTTCCTCTGTTCCTATCAGTTATTTTGTGTGCAGCTATTCAGTTTACCTCAGCTGGACATTAAGAGGGAATTCTTTCTTCTATGATTTTTCCTACTGCTCCCTTTCTAGCTGTTTCTGTTGGAACTTTCTCAGCTAGTGATGACCATCTGTCTCTTCTTCCATGTCTATTAAAGATACAGCGCTTATGTGCCAGGGAAAAGTGTTAAAAATATTGAAGAGACGGCATTTATGCGCTTCTAAAACAAAAGAAAATGCTGTTCTTGGGTTTCCTGCTTTGGAGAATTCTTTTGTGTCTGATAGGGCGTTTTCTCCATGGCAATACAGTGCTTCCTGCAGTGTTAGCAAACGCTGCTGCTGAATTATCTTACATCTGAAGACTCCTGCTGAATTGGGAGATCAGTTACTCCAATTATAAAACTATACTACCCTGATTATAAAACACACGCACCCACATGTGCGTGTTTATGTATATGCACACACATGCATACATATACATGTCCGTATAGTGTGTGTATGTATGTGTGTAAACCCACATGCTTAACCCTGGTTAGTGTGTTACAGATCTTACTATGTCAGCAGTTAATGGACCTTCTCAGTTGCAGGAAAACTTGAGCTTGAATAGCAAGGAGTTAAAAAGACCAGACAGCTGGCCTTGAGAACGTAAGGATGAAACTTTTCACCACTGGGCTAAACAATGGTACTTGATGTTCCTGCAAATTTACATCGTGGTTAAACAGAATGTTCTAAACCTGATTGTGCTGTTAAACTGTGTAAGGAGACCTGATCTATGAGGAGCCGTTTTGGTGTTACAAAACATTATTCACTTAAAATAGTTGGACATCATTTTAATTTCAGAGTATTTCTGCAGTTTAAGTCTGCACTTACCAAAATGTGCTGCAATACCTTGGTTGGTTTGTTCTGCTTCATATGCCAGAAATATTAGAATTCCTTTCAACCTACTGGAAAGCTTGAAGCTATCTTCAGAAGAGATCCAGCCCTTTAAGAGGGAAAGCCCAATATTTCAAAGTCTATTACAAAAACATACATGCATAGAAAACTTCCTAATATAAGTCTCAGATCAATGATTTTTTTACTTCATTTGTGCTTTATGTTGTATACTTTTGTTAAGAAGCCAAACCTGTGACATTGCTAAGGTCAATGTCTGCTTGGGCTATCAACACATCCCCTCTGACTGTATAACTGGTTTTATGGATCATCACAGAAATGAACCTACCATTTTTTTCCCCATATCAGTGTCCTTATATTTAGTTTTCAAGACCAAATATATATTGTTTCTTCCCTTTCTTTCCTTTGAACTTTTTAAATTGTTTCACATTATTTGCAAAAAATATGTATAGTTAAAAATTTGTAAATGGTTACTCCATGTTTTAACTACCTTTGTATTTTGTATCAAGAAGTTAGTTTTCCTCGGTTCTCCAAAACTATTAAACGAAACGCTTTCAAGTTTTACGTGCTTATTTTTAGAAAGGTGTTCTGTTTTTTGGCTATGTGCTTGGAGGAGGAATACTTTCCTAGTATGGTCTGAGTGGGACATTTGTCCATATACGCATTAATGGTTGGTATTTAAGTCTTAGTTTGGCTTTACAATGATGCTAATTTATAGTTGTTCATTGTTTTTGTTTGCTTGGAGTTTGGGGGGAGGGAAGAGACTTTCGAGTATTCTTTCAGTTGAAGGACTAGTGTCATTTCCTCATTATTTTCCTTCCCCCAAAAGGGGGGCGGGGGGGGGGGGGGCAAAGGAAGAAAATGAAAAGCCAGGTACTGCACCTGAGAAGTTTGATTCACGTAAATCTAAAGCAAAACAGCTTTAATTCAAATGTGTTTAGGATGATCATGTACTCTCCAATGTGAAGTGACTGGTAATGGCTGTGTTTGGGTCCAGTTTACGGTTTAGTACTTAGTGAACTTAAGTAAAGAAAACAGAATTTGTATGAGAACACTGAGGGGAGGGGAAGAAAAGTCTGCAGCTGCTTGGGTCGGACGCAGGAATTAGCCAGCCGCTTGGATGCGCCTGTAGCACACTTTGCGTGGTACCCGAGGATGTCCTTCCTCACTGAGGTGACAAGTCCTTCTGGATCCAAGGTCATAGGAGGAGTATGGTCAAAAAAATGGCCTCTGCCCGCTCTTGAGACTGCCATCTCCTTGCCCCAGCTCCACCTCCCCAAAACGTGCTACCCCTTGGCTCTGTTCAGAGGCCCTGCCAGCAGGGCGCGCGTGCCGCTCGTGCTCGGCGCTGCTGCCAGCGTTCGCAGCTCTGGGAGCGCGCTGCCGCCCTCCCAACCGGCCTTGCACAGAGGATTTATTACTTTGGCTCTGCTCAGTGCAGAAGCACTTTTACTGCGTTATCCAGATAACGCGTTTGGAGATAGCAGTTTTTCAAGGTTGCATTTCACATAAATCTGCAAACTTCTGCCATTTTACCTGAAGGGCAGAGTTAATTTCTGTCTGACAGAGCTGCTTCAGACATCAAAACATGCATATCGGCTGTGCCCTTTTAGTTGCACAGCCTGTGCCACTGCTGAGGGATACACACCATTTGAACTGTGAATGTTTTTAAAGTCTTGAAGTATTTCTAATATTTTTATTTAGGTAGAAGGGGTTCTGCTGTACAGAAGTCTGTATCCTCTTTGAAATGGTGCACAGTAGTTCTTCTGAAACTTTTTTAGACAAGTAGCTGCTTCCATAACTATTTTGTTGGCATGCTAAGAGCTGCCTGGGGTAGTGCCTGAGCACTGGCCTTTCTCATGAAGGAGTTCAGACTGGCCATAATGTTCCTTGCTAATCTTAATCTTCTTTGGACAATATAAGGCTGCTCTTCCTATCCATCCAGTTTGTCCAGTTGAAGCATTTTCCACATTGACAATACTTGGCTCAGAAGAAATCCCTGCTTTCTGTCCTTATCAGGCAGTGCGGACCAACAGGGGAAATACTGGTAGGGACATGGCGCTGTTCCCAGGTCTGCCTGACCTTTTGGATGAACTAGGCAGATGCCTTCTGTTTGCTTTTGATGTCTCTCTCAACCTTGTTTTGCATAATGAGGCCGCCTTAGGCAGAGACAGTTTCATACCATCGTTTTGTGAAATATGCTAGACAATAGGACCCAGAGCGCTGTTGGAGCCATCTGGGTGCCACTGAGATGCAAATAATAAATCATCTTCAAATTAAGGCATAAAACTCCGAGTCCTCTTGAATTGGAATTAATCTGTTCTAACTCAAATCTTATTGAAAAGTTTGATTTACTTACTCAGTTGCACAATTTAGTACACACATTATTGCCTTTCACTTTTAAAATAGTACTCATAGTATTTGTATTTTTATGGTTTGATTACTTCAGGTAGTAAGATCATCTCCAATACAGGCATTTGTTGTTTGAATAGTTAACAAGTGGATTGTTAGGCTAAAAGAAAATGAAGGCTGTTTTCCCTATATTATTTTGCATGCTGTTAGTAAATAAGTCTTTTGAGACTTCATTGTTTGGGTGTGTTAGTTGGAATAGTTATGATACTTAATGAAACAACTCACTTCAGAATAATTTCTGTTTCTCAAGAATACCCTTACAGTATTCAAAGTAATCTGTTCACTCCCTGTAAAATACATAATCCCAGCTTCCTTATAAACACTGTGGAGGTTTTTTATATTTATTTATTTATTTATACCTCCAGTTGGCTCCTATTTCTGCAGTGAGCTGTGGTGCATGTTCTTCAGCATATATTTCACTGGGGGTGTGTGTGTGCGTGTGTGTGTGTGTATATATGTATATGTATATATATAAAAAATTTTAGTACAGCGGAATTGTAATGATTTGCTTATAGTCAAACTTTAAACAAAAATTATATCATCCAAGACTTTTCTAAAGTAGATCAATGAAGTTACTGTTAAGCAGAATTATTAGAGAACACTTCTATCAGTTAAAAGTTGTGTTTGTGACAACAGATTTAAGAATTGTATCCACTGCTGTGCACTGGTTTATTTTAATGCATTGTGTTTTATATGCCACCTTTAGAGGAAAATATCTGGTCTCTAATAGAGAAAATGCTAGTCTAATGATCCACTATGCAAATCTTAATCTGTAATTCATTTTTAAATAGTTATTGTTTTCAGAAGATCCTTGTGGATGTAGTGTAGAAATATTCAGTTGTGTTAACTAGTAAGTGGCAGCAGTCTTGCTGCTTTGTCATGCGCTCTTTGGAGAAGTAATCACATCTTTATTTTGGAGTGCTTGCAGTTAAAGCTGCCATTGTGCCCCTCAGATTATTCTGGTTTTAAATAATAAATAAGCAGCGAAGCCAGTGGCTAATTTTTGCTGATCCTGTAAAGGATCCCTTATCATCCCTTACGATTCTATAAAGACCTGATCTAGCTGTCTAAAATACACTGTAAATACTCCTTATTCTTTTAAATACAAACACCATAAATAATGTCACTTTTTGTCATCGAGTGGAGAATAGTTTGCTGCCTGTTACAAGATCATCTCCTTCATATGTTTGTAGTCTTCATTAGGGTGCTATAACAAGCATTCTTTACAAACTGGAAAAGCAAAACATTTGATCGGTTGATACGATCACAAAAATTTTATGATATTACCAGCAAGGATGTGATGAGTCTACAGCCTGGGAAGGTGAGCTAAAATACTTCTCCAGACCTTGGGGAATTAAAAATGTAGCTTTGCTGTGCAGGATGAAATGAGGAAAGCTTTTAGAAAATGTGAGAGATGACTACATCTTTGGCATACTCTGATTGTCTGAAAAGTGCTGGGTGTATACGATGAACTGGAGATAAAGACTTGTCCAGTTATTTCCTGATTATGTTGCATCTGAAATCTCTTCTGGAGGAGGGCCCGGGAGATCTGCAGACTTTAAGGTGCAAGAGCAGCTCTACGGAAGAGTAGGGAAGAGTTCAGCTCTACTGAAGAGGAGCACCAGAAACAAGGATTTCATCCTGTCTTTTTTCATCGTGTCCGTGTTTTTCATAGGGGTTGAAGAAAATAAGGCACAAAAATGAGCAGAAACCTTCAGTTCTACTGAATTCTGATAAAATCATAGTGAGATAATGTTCTAAATAAGGAATTACTTCTTGAAAATGGTGAATTTTCTAAAGGTTATTTGGCTCTGTTTGCTAACTTGCAGTTGTATTAAATATTTGCTTTAAAAAAATCAATATGCAGATAAATGCAGTTGAACTTCAAAAGCTGTTGTATGCTTCTTTACTTATGGCAAATGCTGTATACAGTACCTAGCTTTTGTTTTCTGCATAAGTAGCTAATTGCAGGCTTTCTGGGAAACTCTACCTGCTTGATTTTCATATTACGCACTTTAGAGATTAGGATTACCTGAAATGTTCCAATAAACCTTTGTACTACTTTATTTTTTTTCTTTCTTTTTATAGATCATTTTAAGTGACCCATTCTGGGTACCGACCACTGAGGAAGAATATTTGCACTTTGGGGAAAAGGCAGACTCCGAGAACCAGGCCCGCAAGTACATGAATGCAGTAAGAAAGCGAAAGGGACTTTATGTAGAAGAAAAAATTGTGGAGCACGCTGAGAAGCAAAGAACTCTCAGTAGAAATAAGTAGCTGCGTCTGCTTTCAGTTCTCTCCTGACTCAGCTAAGTGCGGGTGGATTATTTTCTATGCAGCAGTTTCAAAATTTCATCTGGACTTGTTCTTTCACACCAGTTTTCTTAAACAGTGTAAAGTCTGTGGCTTATGTTTTAATAAACTTAAGCTTTTCCAGCTTTTCTACAGAGAAAATAGTTTATTTATTTAAGTAAAAGATAGGAACAGATTCTTTGGAATTGGTCTTGATTTTTAAATTTTCTGCCATGTTGTTGTCATAGATCAGGAAATCCTAACTTAACTTTTGTTTCTTTCTGATTTATCAGATGTAGTTACAGTTAGAACTGGTTAGCTAGTCTGTTGCAAATAAACTATGCAATGAATTTAGCTCCTTAATGTTTTTGACTCTTCTTTAAATTGATTTCGGTTTTTATAATGTATTTGTTGCTCACAAGTCCTTTCCATAGTTATTTATATGTAAGTAGTCGTAAGGCTATGAGAAGTTTGTGAACTATTTCTTTCACTGTATTCCTTATGTAAACAGTCATCTAAATCATGTGGTACTTTTTCTGCTCCCAGGTTGTAGCAATGAATCTCTTTTTAAATCAGAGAGCAAAAAAAAATAGCACACATGGAAGTCATGTGATTATCATAAGCTAGGAACTGGTGTCTCTGAAGCAGGCACGTAGCTACTTCTGCCACTCCTGCTAGCTTGAGTGTTTGCCAAGGCTCTTTCAGAAAGGAATTTCTACCCATTCAGCCTGTCTTGAATCCGGTGAAGGTGAACCTTTTCAAAAATATATGAACTATTTTGCTGTTGACAGATGTCTAGGATGCAGAAGGCTCCAAAACTGAGACTAACAGAAAAAAAGTCTTCAGAGGGTGTTAAGTTACAGTTAAGCAAAATGGAAACTTTGGGTGAGGAGAAACGTGATGCATGAACTGTCTTTTCATTTGGCTGTTGAGTGCTTAGAATGATAAAAGGAAAGGACAAGAATCGGACATTCAAGAAGGTTAAGCCTGAGTAAAAGGCTAGGTGTCCTTGAAGGGTTTCTGATATTCAGTTAAATTAATGGGATAAAGTTCTTGAATCTCGTGCCACCTGACTTTCTGCTACCTTTTGTCTTCACTATTGGGAAAGAGTTCCCTTTCAGATAACTGCACAAATACGTTGTCTTTTTCTTTACAGGATATAACCACTTCTTTAATTTTCAATTGCCTTGCACTGTCCATTAGCACCTACTTGTTTTTTCCGAATAAGTGTTTTGTGTGTGTGTCAGTGAGCAGCAGGCAGAAGTTGTTGATACCAGTTTTAGCCCTTATTGGAAAGGAAACTGTGACTTGTTTCACAAGTAGAATGATTTTGAATGCTTAACTCTTTACTTTAAATAGCAGCCTTCTTCCAGTTTGTTTGCTTTCATTATGAAAATATTTCCTTTTAAGATTGTATTTATGAATTCAAGCAAATGAAACATTTGCTTTGCTTACAAGATTACTCCATAAATTGCTATTGTTTTGCAAGGATATGTGCACAGCAGGCACGGCTCTGTTAGAGCTTGTGCAAGCGTATCTATGTAGCTTGGGCATTGCCAAATGGATATAGCTATGGAAGGCATGGTAACTTACCAGAGCCTGCAAAACCCACTCAAGACACAAATAAATGTTTTTAATGACGCTTTTGATACTACACTTACCTTTCTAGCAAGACCAAAGATGAAGTTAGGGACGTTTGACCTGCCGGTTGATCACTGTTATGACTGTGTAACTATTAACTGTAATCTACTCTATCTGAGTAAGCAGAAAAAGCATTAACAAATTTAAAAATATTTAGCAATAGCTTTCATATTTTGTTATGGAATATTTTCAAATTGCATCTCAAATAGCATTTAGATGAAAACTAATTCAGGATGTTGCAAGATCATCTGTAAAGAGCAAAAACTCCCCTAACTAGCAGAAGAAAATCAAACCAACCTGCAAGAAGTGCTTTCAGCAATATTTGAGATCTATTTGCCTTAGTAACAGCTACCGGTGGGAAAGAATCTAATTGCTTACGTGCTATGAATCTCTAACCATGTTTCTCTGGTTTATTCAGAAAGTAACTTGATGTAGCTGCTTTTCCCCTAGCTTTGTCATAACAATGTGACATAATTTTGGAAAATCTCTGCAAAGCGTGATGAATAACTTGCTGATGGAGCAAGCCATGGAAAGATTTAATTGAGAGCTGGCCATTATATCATTTCATCTTCCATTGCCAGCTTTATTGCTAAATATAATACGTGATTAAAATGAATGCACACAGCTTTTAAAATAAAGACCTTATCTGTATACATTTTCAGTGCATTTTTAACTTCCTGAAAGCCAGGCACTCAACTGATGTGAATTGACTCTATTGATCTTAGTGGAGTCAGGGCGCCTTACCTTTGATAATGTACGAAAACACAGTAAGCTTCTGTGTGGTGATAATTATTACAGAATGATAACTGTTCACTGAGCAATCCATCTGATACTCTGCTTTGTAGAAAAAACAAGAATAGGAGCTAGATTTCCCTGGAGAAAAATGAAGACCAAGCAGCGGCCAACAAGCCCCTTCCTGTTGTCTCTGGCCACCCTTCATCATCTTGCATCTTCTTAAGCATCTTCTTGCTTAAAAACCTTTCCTTTTTTCAAGTATTAATAATCTTAGGTGATTAACCATATTTTTCCACAGTAATTCTTTTCCTTCTTTCAGCAAACTTCACTTATATCTGAACGCAGAAGTCTAAAAGAGAAATCAAAGTATATGTGGAATGTTATAGTGTTTTGTTTCCTACCCTACTTTCCACGTTATTTTTGGAATTAAGCAGCGCTCTCACTATTGCAATTGTTGAGGGCAGAGACACCAAAACAGCACAATGTTCTTGTATCAAAACACCTCATTCCAGAATTAGATCTGAATAAAATCTCTCAGCTCTCTACTAATGCTTAGGAACTAGCTCTTCTTGTTTGAGATACTAATATTTGGAGTCTTACTCGGTGAAAAATAGTGTGTCACTCATTCATGAAGTTAGCTGCTGTGCTGACAAGAAGAGAGAAGCATGCAACATTTGGATCACACACTGTACTTTTGATACAAAACCATTTAGAGCAAGGAAGAGCAGTTTTGGCTATAAATGATTTAGAATGTTTTATTAAATTGAATATGTATTCTAATAGCAGAGAGGCACTTGCAAAAATGCATGGACTCCAAGTGCCTGTTGTTTTGGACTGAAACTTTTCTAAATGATTTTGGGTTGGTTAAGCATTCACAATTTTATGTACTTTACATTTCTCCCATTGCATAATAGAACCCTGTGCTTTTCTCTGTGCATAGTGCAGGATTATAAATGCACGGAGAAAGCCGTAATAGGTCCGCAGGAAGGATGTGAGCACCACAGTTCAAGTACTTTGTGATCTTCTCGAGCAGTCCTCCCACTAGTGCAAGAGGAGAGAGGTGGGTGAAGTCAGTCATTGCAATAGATTAAGTTAAGCAACAAGATTCCTCCCATGAAACACTTGAGACTCTTTATTTTTATTTTAAAGCAGGAAAATTCTTCAATGCTGCTTGACAAACCTTTAGTTGATCTCTTAGATAAGCAGATTAAAAAGGATCCATAAACTACCGAGTTTGTTGCAGCTAAGCCTGGCATATTGCCATGCCTGAGAAAAATTGTGTGTTTGTGGGAGCAAGAAGTCACCTATTTGTGCAACTGCCTAAGACCCATGAGGATGAAAGAGCCTCAGCTTTTGTGGAGTGCCTGCTTGTTCTTTGTTTCCACAGGCTGGGTGAGGGGAATGAATGTCTCCAGCGTAAAGGAGGAACTGGACATCAGTTTCCTTCACTTACTTCACACGGGAGGTGAATATGCTGTACTTGGCAATTCTGTGAGTAAAACAGCACTCTTAATTAGAGAGGCTTTCTCAAATACATCTGTCTGAAATTTATTTCATTTATAAACCTAGTGCCAGACAAGTATCATTTACAGATAAGATGACTAAGGCACAGAAGCTTGCAGATCTGCTTAAAACCTTCCACAGTGTGACTGGGCAGCAGAGTTGGAACTGGGAATTCAGGTGACTTTTCTCCTGGCCATGATTGTATCAGCCTCAATTTTGTGGGCAAGTTACCTTGATGTCTTGTTCTTCTATTAGGGCTTCTCCTTTCTAAATTTGGTTTGGTTCAACATGCTGTGTGGACTTTTCTGTACTTCTTCCTAGTTTCCTTTGGAAGCAGAAATAAAAGCAGAGGAGCGTGTGGAGGAGATGATGTGAATGAGCCGGTTTATTTTGTCAGCACCATTTCTTTAATTTTTTTTATGCCTGGTTGGAATTCTCACATACCTTGTGATTCATTTTGATTTTTGTTCATACCAGGCTGTCTGTGAAAACTCAGAGTTGAGGTTAGGCAAGGGACTGTAGTAGTTTTTGTTGCCTCATGTATAAGATAAAGGCAGTAGAGAAAATTGTGATAAGTTTTTTTTGTTTTGTTTTTTTGTTTGTTTTTTTAGTACCTGTTGTGGTGTTGACACATAATACTTCAGTATTCATAAAATCTTCTGAAATCCTTCCTCACAGGGTGTTTATAGACCTGCAAGATACTAATCTTTTTTTTTACTGCTTACTGCTAGATCCCTGCTTGCAGGATGCTTACAAGGAAGTTCCATCAACTGTCGTTATTTTTGATGTGTAAAATCCACTGGAATTAAACTCTAAAATACACTTTTTAAAGATCAACAGATACGAATCTTTTTAGAATATGTAGAAAACCAAGGAAATACACATTGTTGTTTGAAACAGCTTTTTAATTTTTTTAAATGTTGAGTTTACAATTAAATATTTTGCTTTGATTTACCAGATCTTACCTGTGTCCGAGAAGTGTAGGACAACCATCCAGGCTGACAGTATTACCAGGCACAAGGTGTTTTTATGAAAAGCTGCTGCCATTTCCACAGCCGTAACTTAGGCTTCCTGTGAATTTTCTGCAGAGGTGGAGCCAAAGGAGTTAGGGAAAGGTGGGAAGAATGTGAAATAGAATCTCTTATGTTAGACTCCACATAGATATGTCTAAAGAAATGTATGTTTTACCATTTTAGCTATGCTATTCTTTGCCACTTTGCAGTTTCACTTATCAAATTTGCTAGTATATATGATTTGCTTCATCAGTGCAACCCTGAGAAGGAAAATACTGTGTTTAACTTGAGCCAGGCTGTGTAAGCCTGACTGACTTTAGTGGTTTAGCATTTACATGTAAATACCATTTTTATTTATCTGTATTTCTGAATTTTGTGGCTTACTCATATCCTTTATTGTATGTGCTTTCTTTGTTTTGTGATGGTTTGGATCTGCCAAAAAGTACATAAGATAAAAAAAAGAATATTGATTTTTTTTTACAGCCTTTATTAATAAACTGAACTGAAGAAGTCTGGGGGGCATTGCTCTTCTACAGCTGTATCATTCCATGATTATAAAATTCTTGCAAATCATGACTAACAGGAGGAAAAAATAGATGCCATGAAGTGGTGTGGTTTGGGCTGTTTGGCAGAGACTTCTGTTTCAACAGATGCTGTTTTCCTACAGGAGCTTTATTTATTTATTTATTTATTTTTAATTTAGCCTTCCTTCCCCCTCTACTCAACCCTCCTACTTCATTCCCTAATTCACCAGGGATCCAAGTCCTTAACTGTCCACTAATTCTTTAGAGGAATTTTTTTTATTGAAACTGCTAATTTTTGTAAAATTCACTGATAGAAATTGGGAATTTGAGGAGGAAAAGCAAAAGCAAAACTCAGTAGTGTTTTTGTGTTAGCATTTTCGAAAGCCATATAAAAGGCTTTTCCTTCACCCTTATGAAAGTGGCATGTCTCACTGTTCTCCAGTGAGATTTCTAGATGTGTTTTTTTCCCCAGAAAAGCTTCTGGTGTAAAAGGTTAATAATAAATAATAATCTGCAAAGACAGCAAAAATAGACTTTTGTCAAAAGAATCTATAGCCTTTTTAAACCCTGCATTTCCTACATGCTCACAAACATGCTTGCTATCCCCAAGAGGAAAGGGAATTCAGTAATGTTATGCTACTTTTTTGTGAAGTGGCCACAAAGCACAGCTAAAATATGCATCTTCTCAAGTGGAATTACAAATGGGAGGCAGATTGATCATCATCACCAATTCAGTGCTGGCTTTTTCCCATCTGTGGAGAGCTCTTCCAAAATTTTTCATATGGTTCTTTTGCACTGTAATAAATTAAGTCAGGTAATGAATAAATCACTCTTGTTTCATTGCTTTCCAAATGATTTACACTAGTGTCAACTGCTATTCTGGTATATTCTGCCATTTGTTTTGCTGTAGCAAAAATCTTCAGGCTTAGAAATGGGTCTTATGAGACTCCTTAGCTTCAGTGATGACTCCATGACAGTCATGTGCACCACTGTCTCCTCTGACATATTCTGCAGATGTATATTCTGGATGATTACTTGCTCAGAAGGAAGAAAAGCACACAAACTTAGATAATGCAAAAAAGATGGCTGTGGAATAAGCAAAAAACATTTGAGAGAGGGTTTGTACAAAATTATCCCTGGCCTTCTAAATAGGTATGCTCTATGAAAACAACATTTTGTACTAGTGATTATTTCATAGCATTTGAAGAAGGGGATGTTCATCTGTCTTGTAATGGTAGGGTTCAAGAAAATGGTTTGGAAATGGCCACTGTGCAATGCCAGCCTAGATACGGTACTGAGAAGAGCTGTAAGAAGGCTGATCGTGATGAAGAGGCAGACCTAATCATGCTTAAAGAGGGCTTGGCAAGGTCCGTGGCAGCTTCAGAAGTTTCTGTTCCTTTGCCAGGTCTGAAGGCAGTGTAGCTCTTTGGCCAGACTCACCGCCTCAGTGCTCTGAGATTTTATTCCTGCCTTGTTTCGGGGGGCAGAAGGGAGAGTGGGAGTGTATTCAAAGACAAGGTCAGTCATGTAAGAGTAGGGCCTGAGATGACAAACCCCTAGACTTTCATATGAGTGAAAGACCTATAAGCAGTGGTTTTTGGCTGTCTCTAATGTATGTATTTGACCATAAGTCCCTATTTTTATTCTTTTACTGCTCCTTTAAACAATGAGTTTATAACAATTCACATAATTCCAAGGGCTGATTTATTTTGCTCAGTGATGCAGATATATCCAGAGCCAGCTAGTGCTGTAATACAGTAACAGGTGATGGGCATGCTATGGAGCACATTTGCAGCTAATTGTTTTCTGTCTTTCATCTCTTGTCATGGTAGCGGTTACCTTTAGGAGGTCAGGAGAATGGCTCTTTAGAAGAAAAAAAACTGGCATTGCTTCTTGGAGTGACTGACAGAAGGAGCTGTGTAAGTGGCAGCTGAAGCTGCACTTCCCCTGGAGACTAGGCACAGTATGTTCATGACAAGTGCTGCTGTCGCTGGTCTGGGGATTGAAAGCTGATCCTATTTATGAACCCAAGTCTTCTCCTTGTAACGTTGCTGTCATGCAATATGAACAGCTTAGGGAAGGTTATTTTAAATTAACCTTCCCATATTAAAACAATGTCTAGTCTGTTCTTATCACATCCAACATTGTAAGCATCAAGGCCAACGAGTAATACAACTGCAGCTGGTGTGAAAGGGAAAGGCTAGAGCAGAAATGTAAAAATGCAGTGGGAAAAATAACATCACACTCGTGTGGGTGCTTGACAGCAACTGGGCTAATTGCGTAATGGGGTTGTACCGTTTGCCTAGAAGTGCTCCAGAATAGATGGGGCAGGAGTCTGCTGGGTGGCAGGTACCCTGCCTTGACGGGCAGAATGTGATTACCAGTCAGAGCATGCCGTCTGTACCATCTTGCCTCTGCAAAGGGCAGCGTGAAGCTGCCTCCGTGTCTTGTTTCTCAGCCTCCCGTGCTGTCCCGTGGGTTTCCTGGCGACCCCTCGGCTGCGGGAGGCCCCTCGCTTCCGGCAGCGCGGTAGGGGCGAAGTGCATTCCCAGCAGCAGCAGCTCCCTGGGTACCAGCATACTGACTGCATAGGCAGCAGCTCAGATTAACCTCATTAAAGCCTTTTCTGCTTTAAGCTTCCCTTGTTTTTGTTGTATAAACAGATTGAGCACTGATACTAGCAGTTAGGACTTGAGCAATGTCCCTGTCATGTGATGTGTGATTCACAGCTAGTCAAAAGAGACGAGTTACCCGGTAACTCTTCCATGTTAACCCAGAGCGTGTATTTCCTGTGGGCAGGCAGCCAAAGGAAAACAGGGGCCAAAAAAGTTGGAATTCAGTGCAGGTCGGATATTCGATTTAACCTGGTTAGAAACAAGGCAAAAGAACAGCAAAGGAACAGTCCAGTGAAGAAGAGTGTGCTTCCTCCCGATAGTAACACCAGCGAATTGTCAGACCCTGTCCAGTGTAGCCCTGCGACTGGCATGACTTTGGAGGATATGCACTCCTTGCAGCTGATTACGTGGAAGTGTGGTGTATATATGCAGCCTAACTTTATGGTTTTAGCACACACAGATTGATATTTAGGACCAGACCCTCAGTTTGGGTAAATTACTGTGGTTTGTATGATTTCAGTTGAGTCGGGTTTGATTTCTGTCAGAAGAGGATCCACTTTTTATGCCACTTTCATTTTGTCCTCAACTTACAAAGTGACAGGTATCTGGGAATAGTGCTAGCTGAGCCTTTTTTCTTCATAGGTAGGTTACCAGAGAGTGGAAATATATCTGCATGCTTGTGAGCAGTCTTACAAATAGCAAGCTACTGTGCATAAGGAGACTGTCACTGTTGCCAGTTCCATATTTTTATGACAAATCTTGTGATGTTTTGTTTTTTTTAAAAAAAGATCTTTTATTTCATCAGAATCTCTGTTTTCATTACAAAAATTTTTTTAAAAAAAGTTTCCAGCTTGACATTGGCATCAAATTGGAGAAAAACATGAAAATGTGTGCAGCTTCACCATGATGGTAGAAAAAACAAATGCATACAAGAACCCTCAAATACAGTATTTTGCTTTAAAAGCAACAAATAAAAAATCCCAAACCACCAAGCAAATGAAAGACCTGTGGTTTTGAAGGACAGACTCTTAATGTCTGTGTTGTGGTCTTTTACTGTAACTGTAAGAGTGACTTTTGTAATACTTTTATAAAGTCTCCCTGTTTATTTCCAGTGCAGATAAGCTTGCAAAATCCTTATTTAAAAAGAAAAGATGTTGAATCCTTTGGAAACATTGGTCACTTTATAAAACAAAGAGCTGCTAATAGTCCCTGAACAGATGCCTTTTTCTCTAGATTTAATTCTTGATCTGAGTCTGGATGATCTAAAGCAGAAGGGCTGGAGGCTGGCAGTAAATCTGCTACAATATTGAACTCCTGTGGGAGAAATATTAGTTGTGATTCTTTCCTCCTGCTGGATGTATGCTGGAGTTATTTCTGCTTTGTATCAGGGTAAATGATCAAACAATAATTTAAGGAAAAAATATATAAGGAAAAAATATATATACATATATATGTATTTTATATATATATACACACATATATATATTATTTAGATATATATATATATATATAAAAATCCCATATATTTTCTTTCATAAAGACTTTCTCGAAATACAACCCTCCTGTGCCACCTTGCTTCAGAGCAAGCAATTCTGTTTGTACTATGCTTTTCCTACAGAAGTCTCCAGCCTTCACTTCTGTCAATTGGAGTGCTTAGGCTAAATCTTTGGGGAACTGGGCAAGTGATATAAAATGAGACTGCAAACTGAACTAGAGCTTTCCTTCTTTCACTGGTTCTTATGAACCAGCCTTTCTTCTTTGCTCAGTGCGTAGAGAGACACTTAATGCTTCAGTCTTGCACAACATCATTATCCATCATTTCAACAAAAAGGAGAGAAACGACAAATTGGTACATTTGATATTTCAGATGTAAAAATCAATTTGAAACTGAGTATTTCAGATCAGCTTTAATCACCCTGAATAATAATAAAAGGGCACAAAAATCACAGTGTGAGCTTTTCACTTTGCTTTTCTTGGCAATAAATGCTGTTGTAAATGCAGCATTAGTCAGGGCCAGAAGAGAGAGATGGTTAGTGGATAAACAGGCAAACTTTAGTTTAGAAAGTTGTGCAACCAGAAGTAACAGTATAAGTCATAGGATCGCACAGAAGAAAAAATAAAAATTTGGTAGGTTCAAAGGCTTTTTTGCTATAGCAAATATTATTTTGGAAAGGTTGACGGAGTTGTTTAGAGGAAGCTTGCAGAAATGATGATTTCCTGATACTTATAGATTGAAATACTGGACTCTTATTAACTTCCAGATGAGAAGATATTTTCCATGACTTGAGCTACATTGGTTTTGCATTATTATCCTCTAGAAAACTTTTTTTTTTTTTAGAATTACAGCAAGGTAAGGGGAATTTGTTTTCTGTCCCTCTTATTCTGTGATTTAAAACAAAAAGATCTTTTGAATCATAGGCGCATTTTCAGTGTTTCAAGGCAAAGATGGGGACTACTCCTATTATGCTGAATTTCCTCTTCCTATGCTGCTAAGTCAAATCTCTCAGCAATGGTATTTATCACTTGCTTATAGTGATACTCCCAAAGACCATGCTGCTATGCCTTTGAGATATAGAAATAGGGGAGAACAACCCAAGAACTCATCTGGTTATCAAAAAAAAAAAAATGCTTTCCCCTTTCCTTCAGCCCTGGCAAATGTCTTTCTGAACACTGCCTGATTTGCTGTATAATGTTTTTAAAAAGCTAAATGCATACTTGTGGGAAGTGAAATGAATGATTGTGGATTGTGCAGCAGAGGAGGGAACTGATGGCAAAATCTGGGGTGTTTTTTCTATGCTAATTGCTCAGAGATGTATTATAATATCTAATCAGAAGTCATTACCGGTTTATGCAGCATTAACTCATACAGCCTTCCATACATAGACCCTGTTGTGTCCCTCAAGGCAGGATGGTTCCTCAATGGACCACATTCCCGAGATTGACTGATAGGGCTGCATAGTTCACCTTCCCCCACACAGACGATCTGCAAGGTGAGCAAACACTTAACTGCCTCATGAGACGAGTCCAAAACTGAGTTTCCACTCTGAGCGCTTCCTGCTAAAGGAACAACTTTGTTTTGTTTTGTTTGAAAGGCTATCTTGGCCTTCTGGAAGGAATGCCCAGAGGCAATGTGTTTCACAGAGAAGATTTTCCTTGTGATAGTTGGTCTCCAGCACAGCGGTATTAATCAGTAATGGAAAGATCTGATTTTGGAATTTCTGTGGACTGTGCTGGGATATTACGATGGCATCAGGTGGGAATGACTGTGAAGCACTCTTACCACCTGGAGGAACATTCGCTGTAAACTCAGGATGTGCCGCAAAATGTTTGTCAATTAGCCAAAAGTACTAGAATTTTGGTACAGGGCAGATGGAAGGAGGATGAGGGCTGCTGGTAAGAGAAGGTTCAGAAATGGGTCTTATTTTGTTGTTGTATATAAAGAGAGTAATAGGTTATTAATTACTTTTCTAAAGAAGGATGTTTTGAAAAGTGAGAAAATCCTTCCCCACAGCTGTAAGATGCATTTAAATCACCCAGTGGAAGCAATGATCTATATTCATGTAAATGTGTTTTGATGTCCTCCTTAGAAGTTTAAATGAAACACCTACATCCAGGAAGCTAGTTAGCTCAAGCAGGAACACAATTGAAATTATTAAACTGTATAGCTCATTCTGTTCACTTCAGAAGCACTGAACTTTAGCAATTTGTATTTATCTGAGATGAAAGAGGCAAGCTAACAATTCAAGATTCTCCATTTCTAAATAGGAGAGACCTTGTGTTACAAACTGTTAACTCATTTTTAAGTGCTGTCTTAATTTTTGAATGTGTTAATAGTGTGAGTAGTTACTCATTCCTCTTGCAGATGGTTTGCATTACTCCTTGTTCTGTACAGACAGTTTTTCTTTTTGTCATAACACTAGCAACCTCTGTCCACCCATAGCCATAGGAAAATGTTGCAGGAAGTAATGGAGATACAACCAATAGGACTCTGTAGAAATTACTCAAGCCATAAGAGCAAACATGGATCTTTCTTCAGCTACTGTAAACTTGTGTAATTCTTTTGAAGTCTTGGTAGCTAACATTAGTTAGCTAATGTTGTAACTCCTTTAAATCAATGAACCTAAGCTGATTCATACTGGCTGAGGAGCTACAGAAATCAGTAGGGGATTTTATTCTTTACACAGTTTTGGATCTTAACCAGCCTGTAGAATTTTACTGCAGGAAAAAGATTTATATTAAATCCTATAGGAAGGTTCAAAGGCAAGCTCTCCTTTTCCAGTGAGCCCCATTATATTGTTCCAAATAAGTATCAGTGCTTCTATTTGAAATGAAACAAGATCTTCTATTCAAGCTTACATATGTTTATAACATTCTCTTTATAAAGTTTTTAGCAAAAATAAATGGATTGGGGCCCCTGCAGAGTAAGCTTTTTCATGAGGGAAGCTCAGAACAAAATCTACAGCTCTCTACTGTATTACGTTGGAAATAAGTGCTGCCTCTGTAGCTTTTATCTAATGCTCAGCACAGTCTTTACGTGTTGGTCTGCTCAGTTATTGCCCCTTGGAGCAGACAAGTATATGGAATGATCTCATTCTATTGTCAAGATAATATGTCTTTGGGGATTCTGACCTTCTTCACATCTCAATGACATCATCTTTTTACAGACTGTAAATCACTAATGTTGACTCCTGGCCTTGCTAATAAAACCTGCAGCGATATAGCATGCGATACAACATTTTCTGGTAGATGTACATTTTTTGGTAGATTTTTTGGTAGATTTTTAACTACTGAAGACAATGTTTTAAAGACAGTAGTAAACTGGTAAACATAGCCTCATTTAATATTCCTAACATGTCCATCATATGCTAACCCATCTGGTATGCACATCTAGCTGAGCTGTAACTTAGGTGTTTTCTTTTAATTCTGTGATCTAGGAGCTTTACTAATGAATCTGAAACACAAAAGCAAAGAGAACCTCTTCTCTACAGTGACTAACTTTTAAATTTAGGAAACATAGTAAGGAATCAAAATATATAAGCTCACTTACAGCAAATGGCAAAAATTTCATTTATAAAAAGGCAGAATTTTACATGAACTGACTAACATAATTTCCTTATTTAACACAACATGTTTTTAATGGAGCTTCTTGAAAATGATTCTTTCAAAATACTCCTGATGGTACATACCTGTTTATTTTATACCTTCATGTTGTCATCCAGAGTACTGCAAGTGGTAAGCAGCTGAAGACTTGCAATTTTTCTGAATCTGAAAAACTGAATTTTCTTGCCACGGCCTATTACTGTTTTGAAGCAAGAAAGCCTTTTTTCTCTGTTGGTCCTTCCATTTGTTGGTCTGTATGAATTTTGCCTTTTGGGCTATATTGTTCTTTTATGTTAGTGGTTTTGAACTGCAGTACCTAATTAATCCCTCATCTAATCACGTTAAAGTCAGCCAAGCTGACAGAGTCATACCAGGAATGAAATTGGCCTCAGGAGTATTACCTGAAATCGCACGTGTTGAGATGATATCAGTTAGTGCTCAAAGAGACCAATTTAAATATGGCTTTATCATTACAGCTTTTGCAAATCAAAGGTTTGTCTGAAGATGTTTTTCCTATCATTTTTTCATAACTGCAAATATTGGATCTGGAGAGGTTTGAGGAAATAAACGTTTTTCTCTTCTGTTTTCAGATGGCTTGTGCATCTGGCAGTGTTGTGTGTACAACCACTTTCACTGTTTCTCCTGCATGTTCAGGCAGCTTCCTGTTTGGCTTGTATGGCTTTGCACATGCAGCAGGAAGAGAAAACCATTCCTAGGAAGATAGGATTGCAAGGTACGCACACTGGGCAGGCTGGGAGCAGGTGGAAGACCTTAGAAATTATTTTGGACCTTTTTTGATTGACTTCATTTCAGGCTGACACATGTTGGGTTTTGGCTTATTGACACAATCTACATCCTGCCCTAAACTAAAGGGGAAGTGCATAAAGTGGAAGTTGCTTTGCAATAGCTGCCAGCGTGTACAGTGATGGGCAGATGCAATTTCTGTGTAGCTCTTGTCTCTGGGATTAGTTTGCACTGCTAGCACAGGAAAAACATAGTTTCACAAGCCCTGCATTTTTGTCCAAAGCTAATCACAACTGAAATAACCACTTGTTCACTTAAGTCATGTATCAGTTCCAGGTTCAATGATTCCATAAATATTTTTTAAAAAATTAGCTTGCTGTTTGTGGAGTGGACAGCAGTGAAATCCAACTATAAATAAGATCAGCTTTTTGCCCTCCTATATTCCCTATTTTCAGTTTGTCTTTTTCTCTTTGCCCCTTTTCCTTTATTCCTTTGTTTTCTAGGGAAGCTCCAGAACTGTAGAGCATAAGTCAGAGTGGCAAGATTGCATGTTTTTTGCAGCACTTCCCGCAAGCTAAAACTAAACCTGAAGTCATCATTCTACCCTTTTCATTTCAATGTCATTCTTTCCATTTCTTGTTTGAAGTATTGTTTTCTACTTAAAACAGTCCATGGGAGGTATCTGCCATTTTAAGCTTTCTTTTTATGCTTTTAAAGAGATGTCTATAATAGCCCATCTTTTCCTAAAAAGATTGTAAAGAAAAACCAAGTGAGATTTTCCCCATAAGTCCGGGCATTTCCGTTCAGAGTTACATTGTTTTCCCAAAGATATGTTTAAGTGATCTGTGCAGTTTGTTTTTGTTTTATTTGTGCACAGAATTAAGTGCTGTGGGCAGTGACTTCTGGGCTTTTTAGAGCTCCCAAACACGAGGCAAATGGGAGAGGAATATTTTGGAAAAAAAACAAACTGTAGTCTGTGTTCAGCTCTTTATGTGTTTTCCAGATGGTTTTACTTTTAACCTTTAGTATTCCTCATGGGATACTGATGCAAATCTGCATTCACATTTTTTTCTTCATATAACACACGAGCTAAAGGGAAAGCAGTAATTTGCAATATTAGGAATTGTGGCTTAGTGTCCCCATCCCCAGTGTGAACATACACATTTAAATATGAATGAAAGTGGGCCAGAATCCCTTGAAGCTTAGAGCATCATGATGCACAGGCTGCCTGCCCTGTCTGGTTTAAGTACTGTACTTTTTTTTTTTCCTTTGCCAAACAACAGCTACCATATGGGCTGAGCTTCAGCTAGTCAGCTACTAAATTACAAACACTCTTTTGACTGTAAATTGAATAGAAAAGGATGTCAGTTATTGCTTTCCTCCTGTGGCCACACCACAAGAGCACCTGCAGTAAAAAAAAACTGGCATTCATGCTCTGAAAGGCACCACATGCGTCTATTGTTAGCCAGAACAGTATCTAACCTTGGCTTTGCCTACCCCACTCCTATCACAGCGAGAAGATTACAAAGATAAGAGCCTCATCCACAGCATTTTGTTTCCACTAAAGGAAGTAAAAATATGCTTAGGAAGATTGCTATCTGTGGTATCCTTTCACTTAGTGGTAGTTGACTTAGGCATGTTTACCATATTTATTTTGAAGTTTGTTTTGGAATTTCACCTGCTTTCTCTGAAAGCCTCAAACTGTGACCAGTTCAGCTCACTTATAGGATTATCTGATTTCCAACCTGAATGCTGGAAGAAAAACCCAATTTTTTCTCGCCTGTGCAAAGGTAGCCTGGAATTTGACCATTTCTGTATCCCCAGGGCAGGTTTGAACTAGAAACCACACTGAAGTGTGCAAAGAGGATTTGAGCAAGGAGAAATTGATGCTGTCTGGAAGCAGTGAACTGGGCAATCCATTAAGCAAGACAGCTGTTAGGCCAAGAGAGTTCCCTTGTCTCCCAGTATGTAATGTGACAGCTGAGCTGAGGAGCAGGCTGTGAGCGAGCCTGCAGCTGCCGCTGTTGAAGGCCTACCAGCCGTCGTAGTCAAGGAAGGTTGGTGAAATTCTCCATCATCTGCTATGTCCATTAACTCTTCCTTTCCTAGATACATATGTGTCGCTATTGAACTAGCCAAAATGTTTGTTCAGTCTGTGATTTAAAATTATTAGGGAGAGTGGGTGGTTTAATAATTAGGGAATTTTCTCTTATCTTCTGAAGCCTAAAGCTACATGGCTGGCTAAAGTATTAGTGGTTTTAGTTCTGTTCCCCAGTGGGTTGTTAGATGCATTACGTATTTGCCTGATGGCTTTCATTCAAAGACACCTCGGAGTTCAATGCCTGCAAATATGAACTCCACTCATGGGGGATCACGAGAGGATAGTCATTAGGTCAAGGCTCAGTGCACCGCAAAAACTATTACATTCCTAAGGAATTTCGGAGTGACCAGATCACATTCAGAATGTTAACTTACAAACAGTGCTTATTATCAGAAAATGCTCTGTATCTTCAGAGGATTTTTTTTTTAATAGTTTCTTCTGAGTTAGTAGATGATACCTTATATAATGAACACCTTCAGATGGTTTATCCTTAGTCCCTCTCCCAGCCTTGGGCCTTCTTTCAGCATTCATGCATATCATGACTACCTTAACTATCATGCCTGGAACACAATTCCACATGTTCATTAAGCTCTGAGTTAGAAAATGGAATGTCTTTTATGATTTTTTTTATCTCCATTTTTGCCCCTGTCTCTTACCATCTGTGCAGACCTGAAAATTAATAGCCCAGTTTTCCATTACTTGCACCACTTCTGAATGTTTAGCCTTCACTCTTCCTTTGTTTCTGACTCTAAACATTTTACAGATAAAGCAGGCATATGTGCAATGTTTGTTACTTTATAATAGAACCTGTAGGTTTTATCTGTGCCATTTAAAACATATTTGGAGAGATCCTCTGGCACAGCTGGCAACTGGAAATCCTGTAGATGTCTCACAGTCAAGGTTGCACCTGGTGTCTCATGTTGAGCCTGATTTTAATATCTTTCTCAGCTTCTTGAAAAAGGTTTTAAATATGATACATCTTCTAGAAAGCCAAGTCAAAATTTGGAATAGGAACATGAAGGTCTGTATTTTAAGTAGCCTTTTTGTCACTGACTTTTCAATGTTTGCTTCTGAACAGTTTCCCTTGGGGTATCTCCAGAATATCTTGACTGGCAAAACTCCAACTGTTTTTTTCCATTGCCCAGTCTAAATTGAAATTCCTTTTTGACTGTTGTATGGGAAGGGGAGTTGTTGCAAGGTTGATCTCAGGGTTCACTTGCGTGATACAACTGTAGACAGGAAAGGGGGTGGAGTAGCCGCTCATTAGAGCAGGCAAAACTGGGGGAAAGGGGCACAGGATTGTGCAGAGGCAAATATGGACAGGAGACTGAAAAAATTTCCATGTGGATAAAATGTATGTCGTCATTTCTCCCCGGTCCTGTATCTAGACAGCTCCTTGCAGTTGCACACATGCCAAAATCCTTCAGAAAGGGATTCCTCTAGAGAGATTTTCTAAGATCTGTTGAACCACAAAAGATCTTCTTACATGTCACTCTTACTTATCCCTTAAGAATTTCACTTAAAAAACAAAAAAAAACTAAAAAAAGTAAACAAACAGAAAAGGTGCATATGGGGAGAAAAGCATGCGTAAATGTGAGCTTCAGTTAGGCCCAATCACACCTACAGAGAAGTTTCTTCTGTTACAAGAACTTCTCAAACCTTGGAAAGTCTCTGAAATATGCAGGTAGATTCACAAATGATTTGTCAATTAGGAAAGATGAATCCCATTCCTATCAAGCATCTTTTGGTAAACTCAGTGTGAGCTTTCATTAAGATGTGCTCATTCTGGATTTGTTTCTATTCAGAAGTATTTTGGAGTTACTCACTAACATTCATTTTCTGTGTGTCATATGTTGTCGTCACTTACATTAGGTCAAGCAGCTGCTTTTATATCCTGTTTTCCTGTCTCTTGCTAGCCATGTGCCTGGTATGGGACTTCTTGCTGCAGCCAGCGTGCTTTGGACATGTCACTTACATAAACACAGAGCAGGGATAGGTGTTGCTTCCTTTGGACTCTGGAAGTCATGCTGGCAGCGCAGGGAGAGTTGGGCTGAAGTGACTTGCTTCCAGTAGAAGAATAAAAGTCTGAAAATAATGGAGGCCTGAATCGCATCGAGAAGTAAGGTGACTACTTCTTTCAGAATCTAAACTTTGCATTGCTGCTTCTTCCCTCCCCTGGATTCCAGAAAATATGATTTGTCTCTGATTATGGATGGGTTGAGTTTTTTAAAGCAAATATTTTTAAATGGGTGGTTTCTTTGGTATGTGGAAAGAAAATAAATACATTTGAAAGGGCTGAGAATTTAACCCCAGGGAAGTGCTAAAGAAAAGCTAGATAAATACTTGAACTGACTCCATAAGGCTTTTGAGTGACAGGTTCAGCACAGCTTCCCTGTTTACTTTAATGACACTTAAAGTCATCACAAAGTTCTTTAAGATCTTGTCAGGGCTGGTCTGTAGAAAAGAAGCACAAACACAGTAGTGCCACGATGGGAGCTGAAAGTCAGAAGGATACAGAGGCAAGCTCTGCTGCGGAAAAAAACAGACCCCTTGTGCCCGCGCTGGCACTGCCCGCAAGGCTTTGCTTTTCCTTCGGCTTGCTCTCATTGAGGATCTCCCTGCTTTTCAGTAACCAGCCCTTGAATGGTTTTCCTCCATGGCCTCTGTCCTCCTCAGAACAACCCCCATCTTCACCAGGGGAATTTTAGCAAAGCGAGTAAGCTGCAAGGGCCCCTTGCTTAGCAAACCCTCCAGCATCTTCTAGCATTTTAACCAGATGTTACCTGCATCACCCAACTCCCAAGGACAAGTGTTGCCCCAATATTTTTTTAAGCTGTAAGACAGAGAAAAAAACTGGAAGAAACACTCAGAAATTAATGAAATCATATTTAGTGCCTGGTCGGTATTGTACAACCTGGCCAGGGTCTGTCCCTGAGTTAATGCTTTAAATAAGCTCATGCAGGCTTCTGTTATGAATCAGAGACCTGGTCTTGGGAAGAAAGAAGGGAGATTTGCAAAGGAAGGTGGCTTGGAGAGCTCCAACCCTCCACATTTCCTAGTGGGATGTCAGTAGCCCACCAGCAACACTGTTGTTTCCTCAGGTCTCTTCCCTTTGTGTTTACAACATTTCTCCTGACTGCTGAGAAGGAGCAAGTTTCCAAGGGCTTGATATATATATATACATTTTTTTTTTATATTATTTCCAGCAGCACCCAGAAGTCTGGCACCTTACCCTGACCTTGTAAGTCTGCAAAACTGGCCTGGAAATTAAATGGAAACAGATTCTCTCTTGAGAGTCCAGCTCTCTCCTATTCCTGATTGGGCCAGAAACATTGTGAGAAAAGATTTCCTAGCAGTACTCTGGCACTTTCTATTCCCATTCCAGCCAAAACCAGAAAGGATTTTTAAAGAAAAAAATCTATAGGAAGTGGTAGGAGGGGGAGAGCACTAGATATTTTAAAAACACAAATCTATTCAAGGTTTTGAAAAAAAGAGTTTTGGGTCAGTTATTTCATCTGACTGGTTCATCCACCCCTCTCATAATGCCTGTGTTTATTGCAGAGCTTTGTGGTTTCCTTCTTCCCGGCCGGTTGGTTATCTGGGCTGGCGCGGCGCCTGGCTCTGCTTCCCTTCCCCCTTGCGCACCTTCGTCCCCAGCCTCTGGGTGCTGCACAGGCGAGTTTTAGTTCTTCAAACACTTGACCGTTTTGTGATTTGCAGCTACTCAGGGGCGCCCTTCGCAGGCTGTTGTGCTCAGCCCTTACTGCTTTGCCTTCGGTTTGGCTTGTGATTATTTTTTTCCCCTCCCCTCTGGCTGCCCTGAAGTGTTTAAAGAGCTGCTGACAGCCCATGGAAAACTCGGCAAAATATTCCATGCAGAGCGCCTGCTTGCCTTCGGCATACTTTCATGTGCCACATTCATTTTTATATGGAGTAGCTGAGAAAACAGGGCCTTTGGGTTTTGGCGCATCTGCTTCTGGTAGTTTCAGACATAACACACAGGTTTGGACCCACCTGCTCTTATCACAGAGGAATCAGCTGCAAAAGTCTTTCCTGGGTCCAGCCCAGCCCTTTAGCCCTATGACTATTTCCACTGTTTTTTCATCAAGCTCCAGACTTCCAGTCAGCTGTGCAAGCCAACTGCTTGCAGCTTTTCCTGGTTCTCTTTCTCCCCAAAGTTCCCCAGTCAGCTAATCCCTCTCTCTAAACTGAGCTCCTTCATCTTTGATGGTTGGCTGGGTTCCCTGCTAGCTACTTGTTCCCTTTTTCTCCTGTTTTGAGAAATACGAGGGCAGAGCCCCTGATGTTTTTATACCCAGGTTTTTATTTACTGAATAGGTAAGTAGAGATTTTGCAGAGTTAAGGAGGCATCAGGTAATGCAGTCATGACTTTGTACTTCTGCACCTCAACTTGATCAGCCCTGTACGACTCCCATGTAGAATTAGACACTTGATTGTAAGCCGCAATGCAAGACACTTAGCAGCTCAGAGAAAGGTGAGGTGACAAACTGGGCCTACGCTGTTATGGGCTGCCTTTTGTGACAAGCCTGGAGAGGAGGCTTCATTCCTGGTTAAGAAACTTCAGCAGGTCACTGGTCCATATGTAATGATGATGTGTTGGCTAATTTTTTTTTTTAATGCAACTGTCACAAGCACATTAGTAGGGCTGAAAGTAGAGACAGCATGCAAACAGCGTGTAGCCCAACCCTTTTCAAATACTACCAAACATCTGTTGAGGAAATTTTGGAGACCTTGCTCAGCATCTGCCTAGATCTGTGGGAATTTTGCTGTTGAGAAGGGTGAGATCAGCAATCTGAAACACTTCTGAAAATCTCATCCCCAGTTTCTTGGAACCACATAGACTGTGTAGCTACATGTGGATGCTTACCTGTGCCCTATCACTGTGTACACTTTAAGGTACAGAGCCTTCCCTTTATATCGCTTCCATGTTGACACAAAATATTCTGAAGCAATAGAAGCCAGTTTAAAGTTACAGTGCTGATGACTTCAGAAGTGAATGTGATGATTTTCAAAGTGTGAAGTGGTGACTTTCAAAGTAAGGAGCTTTGGCTTCGAAAGCCTGTTGGGTGCTTTAAATACCAAACTCTTAACCAGGTGGTCTTGTCTATGCTCTTCTAATATTCCTTCCTACTTTACAATGTCTGGTTCAGGCACTGGAACTGGCCTTTGTTCTCTGAATTTCTTTACAGCAGTGGTAGAGCTTCCTTTATCCCAGCATTAATAACTATGTTGGATTTTATTTTGAAAATATTTTCTCTGTGTACTCCCATTTCTCAGATTTTATTCCAGACCAATTTTAAGGATTGCAACCCCCGCAGGAGTCCCTACAAATCTTATGACTGGACCTCATGACAACAGCTTCTTCAATGTTGTTGATTAATCTTTGTTCTTTTGAAGGTTAAGAAGTTTGCACAAATAAGAAAGCCCTTTCTATTACTCAATAACCAGTCCAACTTACATCCTAATACTACAGTGGAAAATATGACTATTGCGGGCCAAAAGAATCTAACCGTGTTACCAAAGACATTATGCAAGACTAAATGAAGTTACATTTTCTTCAGACTATTCAACTCTCTGCATAATTTACTTAGTATTTTAATCATCCTTTTGAACAGTCCTTACTCTCTAAAAGGTCAGAAGTAGCCTAAAAATAGTTACCATCATCTGATGGCTGCTTTGCTGGATATGAGATTTGATTCCCAACAGACAAGATTTTCACATCATAAAACTGTAGTTATCCCAGCAATAATTAGTATCCTTGTGGATGGTCTGATACAGAAATGCAAAGCTTGACTGTGAAATCTTTGCTTTTAGAAAGTGCTATTTATATGGTAAGCTCTTTGGGGCAGGGACTGTCTAGCATTATGAATGCTTCATACAATTGAGTCTTGAATTGGTTGAGGCCTGAAGGCACAAGTCTAATTCCAAGAATAGTATGATTGAATGGACATGGAGACTAAGCAACTTTCTCATTCCTAGACATGACGTCAGAACGAGATTGAGGTGAAAGTGGGAGAACTTGTACTGCTCAGGCTATCTGCTGCTTGGATAGAAACAGGACTTCATTCTCTAGGTTTATCAATGGGTCACTGTTAATGAGTGCTCTCAGTTCACTTAAGTTGTATGATGTTTCTGAGTACAGGAATTGCTCTTAAAGTCTTGAAATAGACTAATTACATCTTCAAAATGCTGATGAGAGAAAGGTTTGACTTGCTTTGATTCTGCAGTGAATGTTGCAGTTGCTGCTGGTTGTTAGTAGAGAAGGTACATGCAATAGCAAATGCCACGCGTTAAGTTCATTGTAAGCTTAGGATTAAGGCTTGAGAAGATACTAAGTGAGTCAGATGTGTTCACAGGAAATAAAGATCTTTTTCTATGCTTGTTTTGACTAGAAGAATAAAATACAATCTTACATAACTCTATGTTGCTTGATCAGGATGTGCAGGAGAAATGAAGACAGACCTGGCAGACAACCTTATAGACATTAATTTTAAGAGTCAAATACCCAGACATTAACTGGATCCAGGAAAGTGATAAATATGCTTCTGCCTTAAAACTGAAGCATCGTTGTTTCTGTTATCCAAGATTTTACTATTCGCCCATTCAAAGCAGGACAGAGAACTAATAATGAGGAGCTGAGATGACCCACGAACTACCAAGGTCCATGGGACTCCCCTTTCCCCCAGCTCTCTGCACTTCAGAATTTTATTCCTTGAAGACTTTTATTAATGTCTGGACAGACTGGAATTTATAATAATATTTCTGATATTTATTACCTAACCCCCATCTTTCTAAAGCTGTTATTTCTTTTTCTTCCTCTTTCTTTGTACCCAACCTCTAGGATGGTAGGAGGAAATCAGGAAACCTATCTTGCTAATCCTGAGCGGATGAGACAATTCATGACTCCAGAAGTTAATGTGGTTGGTTCAGAAACCTGGTCTGACAGTTGCACTGCTACCACCCAGTGGGCAAGGCAACTTTCGGCAGTGAGAACACCTATGCCTCCAGGAAGCTTAGGGGAGAGGCAGGGACTGAGACTCCCTCATCCCTTCTGCTCCATTAGCACAGCTGTACTGGGACAGACCAAATGTCTGCCTAGTCCAGCATCTTGTCTCAGATAAAGGCCAATAGTTTAAAAACATACGCAACAACAAAGTAAGTGCGGGCTGATTCTCCTCTGCTAGCATTCCTGAGCCACGTCACTCTCCAAAAATCTGCACTGCTCTTACAGTCTCCTAGCTCCTGTGTTTCCTTTGTGCCTTCTGAGCGGAAGAAGGAAAGGTAAATGGTCCCACTGTGCAGCCAGTCTCTTCACAAATACTTGTAAAACTAAGAGAGGAAGTACAAGCAGAATGATGATTTTGAACATAGACAATTTAGTGCTTATGCGGGAATCCACTTGGGTTGTTGCTGTTCAGTAATTAATGTGGACTGGTTGGAGGAACGAACCGCTGGCACTGATAGTCGCATACCTGTAACAGAAATACATCACCAGCCCGCAAGGGTAGGAATAGGTATTTGCTACTGAAAATGTGTCTCCAGTGCAATGTGTGCATCCCTGAAGTAGAAATGAATAAGCTTGTATCTGGAATTGGAAGAACAGAGGGGTGTGTGTGTGTGTATTTATGTATATATCACAGGAAACTGAGTCTATGCTGTTTGCTGTGCTCACCTATACATACAGCTTCTAGTTCTCAGAACAGCACTGTTCAGTGCCCCTTAGACCTGTCACAGGCACTATTAGAAACACAGCGCAGACACATTACTTTATCCTGACTTTGTAAAATGGGTTATGTTCCAAAATGCATTAGTAACTGTTGGTTAGTGAACCCCCTTTCCAGCCAGGCTCTGCTTTAAGACTCATGCTTTATAGCATTTCTGAAAAACATCATCTGTCTACTCCTGTCTCAACTCCCCTTCCTTCCCCAGGGTGGATCACAATACTTTAACATAGTTGAAATAGCTGTACATTGGGCATAAAATTGAGTTTAACACCTTGTTTGCTAACATGTTTGGATATGACCTCTTCTTCTAGCCTGGACCTGACTACAGTGAAAATGAAGTTTAATGATGAAGTAGAATCATAGAGAAGATGCCACTATAGGTCATTTTGTCCTAAACTTTCACCCAGGCAGGACTGAATATAACTCTGATTTCTATTTCTGAAAGACTTTTTGACATTTCTTTCTTCTGCAGCAGTCAGACTGGTTTGTAGGCAGATGCTGATGCAATAGCTTTTGCTCAATTTAAAAGGAAAGGCAAGAACAGATAGGAGTCCTTGATACCTATCTAAGTAATCACTTCCTCTTGCAACCAGACCTCACCAGCACAGGTCAGTGTATCAGTGCTCAGCTTAGAGTCTTGTGAATGAGCAGTCTTTTAAATTCATGCAGCTTCTAATATGCCCTGGGCCAGCCGGTCTTCAGTTGCACTCATGCCTGCCCCTTCTCTTTGGTGTGCTGTAGTTAACCCTTTTGGTGCACTCGCACAGCGGCACTTGTGCCAGTGATGCTGCGCACTTGCCAAGAACAGATCAGCCTACGCTAACGCACTTCCCAAAGCAGGGAGGCAGCCATGCACTCTCAGCTGTTTCCTTTTGTTGTTGTTGCTGTTGTTTTAAATGTCATTAGTGAGGCATGACAGTATTCTTTTTCTGAGGGGTTTTGATGGGATTGTCACGGTCTAAGGCACAACAAGATATTTTTCCCCTGCTATACTGCCGTGTATTGCTGGCACTGCAGGGAACCATCAGCTCCTTTCTACTGGCCAACGGCAGCAGCTGGTAGCATGTGGGTACATTTATCTTCATTTGATGCCCCTTTTGCCCTGCCTGCCCTGTGGTTTGGGCTATGTTTTGTTTTTCCTCATCTAGTGTTGCTATTGCTGTTTAACAGTGTAAATAGTTAGAAGGGTCTGCACAAAGGCTGTCACATGGGTAAAGTTAATGATCCCTTCGTTATGATCCCAAGCTATCTTGAGTTGACTTGGCAGTGGTAGCAATTTAAGGAGTGAAGTGCATATTAAAATGACCTCTACTGCATGTGTCTGTACTCAGTAATTGATACAGATTAGCTAGGAGTTAGTGTAGCCTTTGATAATAGATTAATCCTGGAAAGCTGAACTTTTTTTTTCCTTGAAGTATTGCTGCAGCTGAACACAGATTTGGGATCAGCTCAGAACAAGAGTCAATGGTTGCTGCAGGCTTGTATGCCTCTGTCCTCTGCAACTTCCCTTTACCCCAACTCCTGAAAGAATCAGTGCATACAAAATTTCCTCTGAAAGGAACAGGTACTGTGCAATTATAAGAGTACCTTTTAGCAGAAAATGCCCTCAGAACAATGACTGAAGAGGCACAAAAGCAACCTCACAATATATAAGGACAAAACAGCTGTGAAGTTTAGAGTGAATGGAGTCTTAAATTCAGTTTATTATATATTGCAGTGGAAAGAGTGCAAGGATGAACATGCACACATTTGTTCTAGGAGCCTGCAGCGGTAGTTCTGTAAGGCTACGCAGTTCAGGAGTGCTGATGTTCTTGAAAATGCATGCATGTACCAGTAGAGGGCATGCAGACTTCATTAAATGTGCTAATTAATAAATTTCAGAAGTAGGTGAGAGTCTACCTGCATCTGCAGCGTTCCCAGACAAAGTGCTCATTCAACTGTGCAGAAACTGCCAATGCCAATAGACTTGTATTATCTAAAATAGGCAGGAAGTGAGGGGGCATAAAGCGCCTGTTTGGAATTACATAATCTGTAGTCAAACTGTGATCATATTTCATGTTCATGCTTAGTCAGACTGTGGCAATGATTAGGGTTGACTAAACAGTTACTGTACCTCTCATTTTTTCCATTGTGTGGCATCTGCTAGCTCTGTTCATCATTAAAGTCTCAATCTAGGCAAGTGACTTGTATTATGGATCAGACCTGTAATGAACTAGAGGAAATCAAGGAGAGAGAGTCAGCAGTTTTTATAATATATTAGCACAGGATTATTGGGAAAACACAAACTTAAAAGGAAGGCTATCCACGTTTTAGAAATGAAATCAAAGATAAACCGTACAGTAGAATCTTCTGTTGTATCCTGCTCAATGCACTTGCAGTACATTCATAATCTTCATAAAAGAGAAAATGAATTGGCGAAATAGGCTGTTTTATGATAATATCCCATATGTTATCAGATTCATGCAGGCAGAATCACACTAATGAAGAGAAATTGCAGTTTATGTAGGGCTTGCAGGCCTTGCTTAGGCAGATTAACAGTGGCTGGGGTAAGAGGCAGCACACAGCTTTGGCAGGCTGCCCAAGGACTAATCAATGCAGATGGAGTCAAAGGGACTGCAGGTCTGATTCCCCACAGTTTCATCTCAGAGCAGGAATGACTGTATCCATCAGTGCTCCTTGATAAGACAGCCTTTAAGCTTGTGGTAAGAATGAACCCGTTTTGGGAGGCAGAGACTGAGCAATACTAAAAGCAGTGACTCCACATGTGGTGCAGGGGAGAGGTGAGTGTTTAATTTTAGCTGCTGACCTGATTTCATGCTGAATGACAAGTATCTATAGGAATCCTCCAGGGCCAATCAGTTGCTATGTTAGTGAAGCTTTTGGAGAAATGCATTTAATTTTATACGAGTGATGTCTTTAAGGAAGCAGTTATGATTTTAGCTCTCAGAAGTTCTGACTCCTTCAGGTTGGTTTTAATTAGTACTAAACTGAACAATTTCTGTATTCCATGTTGCAAGTCTAACGCTGCTGTGTATTTAACACGGCACGCTTTAATGTTCTGAAATACCCTGATTTTCCTCTGCGTCATTGAATTTTTTCACCAGTAGGAAGGCACATTTGATGCAGAATCAAAATGATTGAAGTCTTTTTGCATTTGCATGCATGTGCGAAAGTGAGGTTTAGAAAATGAAGCAGCTGCAGAGCCTCTTCATTTAGGAAGTCGTTTGCAGAGTGTTCTCTCTTGTGGCTTTGTGCTTGAGGAAGGTGTACTTGTGGTGACCCGGGAGAGGGCTTTCTTTTCTGAAGAGGAAGACTGGGAAGGGTCTCTCAGTCCAAAGATCGAGGGCCTCGTCATGGAAGATACTCATGAAAAAATACGAGAGTCGGGCCCACACGCAGGGCAGATGCTTCACTTTTTGTTGGTGATAGAATCCTGGCCATTATGAACGTTAGTCACTTGGAGTATTTCCCTTGGTGTAGTGTGTTTCTAATCAAAAACTAAGGCTGCTTTCAGCCATGGGCTAAACATCAATTTGTCCTGTATTATTCAATGTTTAAATAAAAAGGAGTAAGGCTTGCAGTGCTGCTAATAACACGCGGCAGCATGCTCAGTTGTTGTGTTCATACTCAGTTCTGCTGCTGTTGCTCGCTTATGTAGGTAGGGTCTGGATCCAGGTCTAGTTCGTGCCCATCTTTCCATAGTTGTATTGATTAAGGTAAAAGTTCAAGTTTGGAGATCACTTTGCGTTATTCCTCCTCTGCTTCTGACTTTAGTGAGAAAAGCTAGACCCAAAGGCCACGCTCTGTGGATTTGATTTGTTTGTTTTCTATGGCTAGCTGCTGACTGGAACCTCGTCTGCACGTTTGTATTGGCTTTTTATTTTCAGTTGTCTCTGAATCTGTCCAGTGATTAGTTTGTTGACAGATGGCTTTTTCCCTTGAATAAGATACAGTGACTAGATGTTCTGAATGTCCCAGAAGGGCTCTGGCATTTGTCCTCAGGACAATGAAAAACACCCTGGCATTTTCTGCCTTCACTGAATCTGCCTTTCATTTGTGTATTGTATAAATTCCTCTAAGGATACAGAGAGAAAATGTTAAAATATGGTTACACCAGCAAAAAGGATAGTGCAAAAAAGCTCTTTACTTGGTGTACCTGCTGTTTCTGTGTATTGCAGTTCACACTTACTTGCTTCAGTAAGTAAATATGATTTTTACCATTGTTTGAAGCTAACACAGCAAAAAGAGAGAAAGATAGATTTGATTCCACTTGCTTTGTTTTGACTAAGTTCCCATTTCTTGCACCCCTGCAAATGGTTTGAGGCTCTGAGGTTGCACAAACAATGCAAACAGTACAACAGAGACACAGCAGGGTTTTCACAGGGGTGTAGTGGGAACTGCCGGACATTTCCTCAGTGGTGATGTTCAAGGAGAGAAGAACTTAATTTGACTCTCCGTCTCCAGTTTGAGCTTCAGTCTGCAGGGCTGGCACCTAAGGGAGAGGAGATAATTCTCCCTACTGTTGATATGTTAACTGGTCTTGAAAGGCAGTCACTGAAAGGCAGTCACTGAAAGGCACTGAAATGTGGCGTCTTGCGATGCTAGATTTGGTCCTTTTTCAGAAAGGAAAAGAAGCTCAAAATTCTGATACTTTATATATTTAATCACACATCTCATGACACAACAACCTTCCAAGGGCATCCTTTCTTTTAATGGTTACAGATGAAAACAGCCTCACCTAAATAAAGCACCGACTGAACCTACTCTGCTATTGTAGCTGGGTACTAGGGACAAATCCCCCCTTTCACCCAGGGATGCTGCTGTGCACAAATCCACACTCTACCTTTTATTTTCCCACCAAGTTCTTCAGTTTTGCAGCATGTGAGTCAACTTGTAAAATGACTCATAAGCTCCATTCCAGCCTTCTGAATTGGGAGCCCAATTAAAATACTACTTGTGATGCACATATTGAAGAGAGAGCAAAGTGTCTGTTCCTGAGTGTCAGCCATTAGCATAGCATATCTGAAGGCCTGTCTTGAGCTAGTCTAGTACTTGCCAGTGGGAAACTTTGTGTTTAATTAAGATATGAGTAATAGAAAAAATATTTTGAAAAATCTATTTAGTTAAAAATATATATAATTAAATGATATCAATTTATCTATCAAAATTGATTAATTATAAATATATGGAAAATAATTGTTGGATAAAGTGTTTTATTTATAGGGCACTGAAAACATTTTTTCTCTTAGGTTTAACCTTTAATGTGTCTGTGAGACTCTCTTCACATGTGGGCAGGTCTTCCCTGTAGAACTAGGGAGGTGATTCTTAATAAAATCATTCTTCAGCCTTCAGTGAGCCCTTACATCAGGACTGACCAATCTTCCTGATGTTGTCGCCTGCATACCAAAAACCTCTCGTGAAGGTGTTCTCAGGGAAGAGAAGGCAGTAGCACTGCTGCAGCACCAGGACCGAGTGCGAGCATGCTGCAGGCCCCAGAGGGATTCAGTGGTGTCAGCCTCAGCTCTCCTGACACATTTCCTTTTGCAGGTGAGGACTCACAGTCAGGCTGCAGGTTATGTTGACATAGTCCTAGCATCAGACCTATATTTTGGCTGTTGTAAGTCATATGTAGTCCAAAACCATCATCCACACCTGCACTTAATCACTACAGCAACCCCTTGGGTCAGCTGGCAAAGGTCTCCAGAGGCAGAGCATGTAGGCTGAAAAACATCATCCGAGTGCAGCAAAGATTGTCTGTGGTATTCATATGCAGCTCTTTAACTCTCATTACTTTCCAGCATACACAGCACAGTCCTTTTACTTCCAAGACATTTCTGTGGCATCACTGGGACCCTTAGGGCAAGGAGGTGAGAGCTGCAGCAAAAAGCAAGGCTCCTGCCTAGATGAAACACCTGAGGAGATGTTTCAGAGTGTGATTGCTCCCTGGTGCTATCTCCTCTCTCCAGCCATGGCCTCTATTTCAGATGCTTCTGTGTGGTTCACACAGAAGAAAGGTCACTTACCCACATTCTCCTCCCTGATCCCACATCACCATCATAATTTATGCCTAGTTTTCAGAACAATGGGTATAAAATGGCAAGGCCTGGTGATGCCTGCTACCAACCTTCTCTTGTTGAGCAGCACAATTAATCTCACATTTAACTCTTCCGTAAAGGGATTCACTAACAAAAGCAACAACCTTAAACGAGGAATATTTAAATGAACAATTATAATTCCTTAAGTTCTTATTGAAAAAAAAGAAAATAAAGTGATTACACTGTGTGGAACTGTGTGCACTGGAATATGTCTTCAAACACAAGTCTAATTATTGTAAAAACTAAAGCCTGATCTTTGTCCTACCACACTTCATGCACATCAAATGTTCACATTGTTACCACTCACCAGTATGTAAATAACACATATGACTAATTGCCAGTAGGTGGTAGTGTGTGTTTTTCAGAGAAGTTTGTAAGTTAGTAATGCAAATGTTTAATGTTTGAGGTGATTTAGAAAGATCCTGTCATCTTTAATGTATGATCTCAAAACATCATTGCTTTGAATTCAGTCCCTGATGTCACTGAGTTAATAGTTGTTTCACAAACATCAGCCCATCACTGAGAGGCGTATTTTGATTTTCCTTTTCAAGCTTATGGACAAACCTAACTGGAACCATTTTGAACAGTGCCAATTAGTACGAGCCCTGAGAATTCAAATGCATATATTCCTTGGAATGATTGGATTGCTCTCTAGTGTTTCTTTGCAGAAGGTGAGCTTTTGATAAATAAATGCATTACTTTACTGATTTATAAACTTAGACTTGCTCTGTCATAGAAGCTGTTTTGAGAATTCCTGGAAGAGCTCACTGGAGAAGGAGCAACACAGTCACTGGACATCCGTTTCTCTTCCGCACCTCGGCATGCTTTATAAAGAAAGGAAAGAAGTGAGCATCTGGAGAAGACTAGGGTTTCTGGTGGAAGGCATCACCTTGGCCCCTGTGCTATTCCTTGCTGAAAGTAGCCTATAGAGAGCTAATGCCGTTTCCCCAACTCATCACACAGGACGAGATGCGTGTTCTTCCCCGCGTGAGAGCAGGTGCTATGAGCGGTCCTATGAGCCTCTCTCTGGTTGCCTGGCTGGACGTTCGTCCTTCTGCAGGTAACGACCAAACCGCTTTTGCAGCCCGGTTGGTCTCTTATTGCTGCTGTTGTGCGTGTGGCAGGGAATGCGTTGCTGTTTGGCAGAAGAAGGGGATGCCAGCGGTAAAGATTTTTGCTGTGGTGGTGTCTGCCAGGAAGCGAGGCAGAGGTCGGGAAAGGCTCTATAAATACTTCTGCAATAACTCAAAGGCAGTTAGTGTTTTGGTAGATTTGTTTTTCCTGGGGTCTGTGAGACTGCTCTGCTCTGTGCAGGTGTCTGATTCATGTGGGGCTTCCTTTTTCTTTCTTTTCCTACTTGTTTCCTGCATCTGCAATTGTTGCTTGCATTTGTAGCACTTTTGCTCACCCTGGCAGTCCCACTGAATGCAATTAGGTTATTTGCGCAAATGCTTTTCATCGTGAATGTGGTCTGCAGAGTCGGACCTTTTGCTTTTTCCTTCTGCTTCTAACCTGTGCCTCCCAAGTTTCCTTTCTCATTGTTTTTCCTTTCACTTGTGTCTGCCTGTTGTTCAAGCAAGCAAGCGGAGAAGGAAGTGGGGGAGGGGGATTTCTGCAGGGGTTTCAGGGCAAATAGCTGCACCACTCACAATTTCTCAAGCAGATTAGGCTCTTCTTGGCATGCAGTCAGGCTGAGAGAAAATCACTCATTGCTAGGTAAAGCGGATGTGTTTGTGCCACCGGTGTCCACAAGCTACAATGGCAAGAAGTGCAGTTAAAGGAAGGACAGGAGGAGTGATGGGGCCTTCCCAGAAGCAGCACTAGCAGAGCCCAGACAAGCTGTGCAGAGGAGATGTGTGTTTGGTTCAGGTTGAACAGATTCCTGTTGAGCTAAGGGAGCTGCGTAGTCCTGCTGCACGTGGAAGGCTTGGCCATACTGGTGAGCCATATTACCAAAACACAGCATCCATCTTCAGTGGTGAGTCCTGGCTTCACTTTATTGCAGTTTGATTGATATTTACTTCTTTGCATAACTTTTTTTGTCTCAGAGTGATACTTATGCCCTCCATTAATGAAATAAAATGCAATATGATATAAATAGGTGTCGGAGGTGACCTTGTGAGCTTGCAGCCACGTCCAGCCGCTCTGGGACAGAGGTCAGATGTAGTTAACCTTCCTTGTTTGCCTTCCTGTATTATGCATTGTTCTCAACCAGTCCCCTTGGGATGTAAATTGACTGTGTGCTAGAAAGTGGGATGGAATCGAATTTTGCTGAGAAAGAATTCTTATTGACTAAAAATGGTATCAAATTAGACATCCGAATTTGGAGACCATTTGGAAAACACTGACCTTAATATTTCTGTTCTACTTTCTTAGTCTCAAGTGGTAATTTAGAGGTAAACTCAAGTGAGAAACATCCATGTTACCCTGATGTGTTCCCCCACTCCCAATATATGAATGTACCCATTAGCATAACGATAACAGAAAACAGATTAGTGAGAGCGGGTTTCATGCTAGGAGATTGACTTTCTTGAGAAATGTAGAATACTGAAGGGAGGGTCTCAGGGTGTTGAAGGCTGGCTGTGTCATGTGGAAGGAAAGCAGCCCTGAACTCAATAGTAGAGATGCATTACAATAAAATAAGAACAGAGATGTTAATTAAGCAATTGAAGACAGCAACGCCTGAGGCTTTTTAATTGTGCATTATCTGTATAGAAACAAATGGTCCATCCTGGAGCAACAGTACCTCTGCTGGATGTTTCTGTTTGTTCTTATTATTCAGCGCATTGGTGACACCATGCTGTGTGGTGATAGGACTCTACACTTCTATTCAGTTTTCTGTTCAGAATTAAGAAGAGTGGGAGGTGACTTTACCAATACACACCGTGTATAATCTGTGAATGAATGCAAAATACGAGCCAGTTACATTATTCCTGTAAAAGAATCAACTCATCAGCATTACAGCACTTTAAAAATATATATTCCTTCTGGAACTAGGTATAAAATGGGGTTGTATAGAAATGTACCCCCATCTCATATATACTCATCTGCTCCCTAAAAATTCCCTTGAATATAGCTGCTGCCTTCATCCTTGTCTAGACAATCCAGAACTGGGGCACAGTAGTAACATTTTTCATCTGAGCCCCAAAGTGCTTTTCCTCTGGAATCCATTTTCCCTTTTAAATTAAAATGGTCTGAAATACAAAAACTAAGAACATCATAACTATTATTTCCATCCTCCTTTTGACATGTTCTTTGTCTAGTGCTCAAAGCACATTCTCTGCCACATTCACTGTGCTAATCTCTAGAAGGACCTTTGGACTCCCAGGCTCCCAGTAAGTTTTTCTGAGGTGCTAGCTTTACTTTATTAACACCAAGTCAAGTTACCTGCCCACAACTTTAGCAGGTTTTATACTAGGAAGCAGAAAAAGTGTGAGGGTGACACACTTCAGTTCATACCCTCCCCCTTGCCGATGGAACTGCAGAACCCGGGAACCTTTGACAAGGCAGATGTGGTGAGGCTGAGCTGGGTTTGTTCAGTTACGTTTTACCAGCACATGCGTTCTAAGTTCTGACTGTGAGCCTTTAACACTGATAATGATGCAGACGCCAGAAATAATATAAACATCTCCAGATCGCTGTGTGGTAGGTAGGAAAGACAGTTCTATAAACCAGAAGCAGCTTTCACTGAACACCTTTGCTTTCTGATACAGGCAAGTATAAGCTAAAAGTACAATTGAGGGTTTGGATTCCTCACACTTATCTGAAGGACAATTTGGTCTAGGAGTTACTAAAAGGCAGTAAAGATAGAAGCATATTATGCCTTTTTCAGAGGCCCATCTCAGTGATTGCCATCTGAGGAATGAGGAGGTTGAATCTGCTACGTTGCACAAAGTTATGGCAGCTGTTCCATATTGCTAGGTTGGAAATTAAAATGGATGTCTATTCAAATTGTCTGACACTTCCAGCAAGCTTTAAAGCAATGCTTTAAAATATAGCAGATCTCTAATTTGGGCCCTGAGGGATAGTCAGTACCCCTGAAAGCAAATTCCTCAGTTTTTCCAAATAGTCTTAAACTACTTTGTGTCTCTTCCTTTTCCTTGCTAAGTTCTTCTTTCCATGGCATCCATGTGACCCAGCTGAAGTCAACAAGATTGCTGAGAATATAAAAGACTGAATCCTAGACTACAATATTTCAGTAGCTCTAGTCCGCTACAGCAATAAATATTTTCAGGAATTAAGCTTAAACTGTGCTAACCTTTAAAGAAGAATGGTTCACATTCCTGTCTTCTTTTTTCATAAGTGTGTGTGGTGTCTGAATCACCCTAATAGTTGCTTCATCTAAAGATAAGACTGGATTTAACTGTATCTGTAGAGGGTAATGCAACATCTTAGCACAGGAATTTGTAGAGGTCATACTTTGCCTGTCAACACACAATCAAATCTAACTTCTGATCCTAGTCCTGCTGCTTTAGTAACACTAATTTTTTAAAGGCCAGAAAAATTCACGTAATCTAGAAGAGGAAGTACGTTGAGACATGCATGATTCCCAACCTCTGCTTCAGAGATAGAAACAAAGCTTAGTCAGTTTTATTTGTTGTCACCATAAAATATTATTTAAAACTATTAATGTTTTTATCTAGTAGTTTTTATTCCACAGAAAGAATGCACTGTTGACATCCAAACATACTGATATCCAAGAAAGCATTTGCTTTGTTGTCCTGAATATGCCAGTTCTTCACTTGTACTGAATATTAATCACTGTAGTAAATGTAGCATTATGATCTGCTCAGGAAACACTTGCCTAGGCTTTATAAAGGCACTCCAGAAAAAACAGATGAAACTAGCTTACATTTTTCTCTGTGGGTGAAATTCACCTGCCCAAAGCTCAAATAACTGTGTGACAGATGCTTCTCTTAACACCACCCCAATTCCACTGCTCTCTGTTCTATTTTGCATCCCACACACCCTGTAATGGTCTTCTAAATGCCATTTGCTTTTTCAGGGTGTCAGTGGAAACTATTAAGGGCTGAGTGGGCACTGGAAAGAGCAATGTGTTATTGATTAATTTGTCCTCTGAATGAACTCTGCTGCAGAGCAGTATTTCCAAAATTCTAGATGAAAGAATTTGTATACAAATAATGTCAGGGTGAGTGCTCTCTGGGATTATATGACTACATAAATAAGCACTGCTTCAGTGCAGCATGTGGTTTTCTAATTTCCAGTAAAATAGAATGAATCACACATGACAACATCATTGCCACTAACCAGTGTGGCATGGCATCTGAAAAAGATAGCACTGGAAGGGTGTGAACTGGAGAGCAGATGATGGGGCTTGAGACATCTTGTTTGCTTTGGCAGAATAACCAAAGTCTTGATGCTTTCCCACAATCTGCTCCAAAGGATATAGGTTTTGCTGTGCTGTATCAGATTATTACTCTGGGAATTTGTGTGTCCTGCCTTTGCCAATGGATAGCTCTTGATGCTTTAGATGATAAAGATAAATGCCCATATTCCCCAAAGGGAAATTCCAAAGTTCAATGGCGTTTCTTCAAGTAGGGTTTACATTACTGCAGAATTACCAGGGGAGGTTTTCTCTCTTCCGTACCAAGTCATAAAGGGTACATCTATTCAGTCTGACAAACAAAGGTCCAAGACTGCTCTCAAGTTCAGGCTCACATACCATACATATTATTTGTATGTAAGTACATGCTCTGGTATGGGCCTTAGGCTGAGTTCACTTCAGAGGGAAAGGCTAACCATAGTCATGTTTTAGCAGAAGCCCAAGCATTTCTTTCTCATGTTTGGAAAGATGAGGCCTGGCTGGAGGTAAGTGCACCACAACCCAACCAGGAGCAGCTCTTGCAGTCTCACCTTTTTCTAAGCAGAGCATGAGTGATTTGAAACCCAGTCAGGCCAGGAACCAGCACTGTGGCATATGGGTCATGGGACTTGACAAGCATGAACAGTCTCTTCATTTTATAGAGATAACAGCCGTTCTGAGGAGATCTGCTAAAGCTGAGCAGACAGCAGCCCCTTTGACCTCCATACCAGAGCTGCGTTTCTCTCCAGTTCCTTGGCAGTGTGCCTTCTCAGGAGCAAGCCTCCCCATGACGACGGCTGCTGCTGCTGTTGTGGAACCCAAAATCAGAGAGATGCTACAGAGTCTCAAGAGATGAGGGCCCAACTTAAAGGGATTTTAAAAAGTAGCTCCTCTTTATTTCTGCTCTTTTGGGCCTTTAGAACTGAGGATGAAATCTGATGTTAATTTCAAAACTGAAATTTTTCATACAAACTATCTCCAACAAAACTGCATGCATCTGTTCAAAGGAAAGCTGAAAATGAGCTAGCACACACAGACTTGGTTCCTGCAGCACAGAGTTAAGGTTGTCAATTTAGTAGTCATGAATGACTTGTGCTTTGTTGTAGCTATCATATGAAAAGGGCTTCAGACACTTGTTCCTTTGAGTATTTCTCAGAATGAATACTTGTTAAGGAAGTGGTGGTGGGGGAAGTAATTCCTTTCCTCCTCCTGAAACATCTCCAACCCCAGCACTGCTGAGTGCTGTGTTTAGGCAGAGTTAATGATGATGTTCTAGGTGTCTAGGTTATATTCTCACTGGTTTGTTTCCTCCCTGTCAGTCTTGTCCACACTAAGGGCTCAGTAAGAACAGTAGTGTAAGTTGCAATTTAATTCCCCGCAGATGGAGATTTGCTGTGACAGAAATGCCTGTCGCAGTCTCCCACATCTGCTGGAGGCAGAAGAGTGTGTGCAACAATAACTCTCCCAGCAGATGTGGTTCTGTAGGGACAGTAGTGACTGTGGTACGAAAATTCTCTCCCAAAATACAGATCTGTGGGGACAGTAAGAGTCTGTGTCATTGACAACTTTGCAGCATCTGCTGGGACAGTAATGTCTGTGATATGTAAACGTACTGTGCATCTGCTGGGTCAGTCAGAAAGAGATGTATTGTATATGTCCAGTTTTAGATGTGAAAATCTCCTCCAGTTTCCTTTTGTTTGGGGGATGTTTATTTCTTCTTCCTTCAAAGTTAGTAAGAACCATCTGATGCAAGAAGAGCTAAAGGTATTGGCGAGTCTTTTCCATGGAGGACAGACTGCCACATTTCAGCTGCCAAGAAATACTGCTACATTTTCTCTTACCATAGTATTAATTATTAATGGCGTCATTCTCAGTGAACAGCTGGAATATCTTCAATGATACTCTTGTGAGTGCTAATGCTTTGTGGTTGCAGTGAGAGCAGCACATGAGAAATGTATTTGTTTAGAACCGAGATGCGCCATAAACACAACATTCTGACCCAGACCAGATTTGAAACATACCTAAATACAGGTGTGCACAGATAAAGATTTTTAATTTGGGCCCATCTCTAGTTTAGGTACTGGACCTGGGTTAGGAAGGATTGCACTGGGGGGAGTCAATTTTCCACCTGAAGGAACTCCATTCAAACTTCAGGGTATCTCACTACAACAAAGGCTCATGTTGACATTTGTCTTGGATAGAGCCAGATGCAAGAGCTTCTGCCTCAAGGTTATCCCTTATACAGTATATTAACTAGACGTTTTAACACTGTGCTTCCTGTAGAGACAGAAATGAACAATGATTAATACATACCAATTAAAATCTAATCCTTTCCTATGTGTATATGTGCTGAACTTCAACCTACAAGGCACTTCTGTGGCAAGAATTAGATATTCTTTTATTGGAGAGCATTGGAATTATGGTCAGGGATATAATATAAACTCATTATAAGTATTACAGTGGTGTCTAGATTTTGCCTAGGCATTATATAGAGATACAGTCTCTATACAAAGAAGTTTATGCACAGTTAGCATTAAAGCAACAATTATTTTCTCTTGTTTCTTTTAACAGCACTAGGAGTGTGAGGGAGGGATGGAGGAGAGAAGAAGCAAAGGTTGTATGTGTGGTATGACTATAATTATAATTTACTATTTCAGAGATTAAAACTGAGGAAAAAAGACTCAGAGTTATGAGTTATCTCACAGATCTGTGTTATCTAGGTTAGCCTAAACATGCAGATGTAAATCTTATTTTTTAATTCTAGCCTCTATTTAATATACAGTGCCCACAAGTATCATAGGTGCTTTGAAGTCTTGAGAACGCTACGCTGCCCATGGGCCCCAAACCCGCAGTCTCGTGTCGCTGAGCGTTCCACTGGCAGAGCTGCGCACAGAAGGAAGGCTGGACTCCGGATACGAAATGTGTGAGCAAAGGAAAGGCAAAAGAACTGATTTTCAATTTTGAATCCTGATTGATGTGATTATTAAACTCCATTTAATTCAGATATACTGTGTAATAACCTTTGTTTTTAAGCAAGAACCAGAATGGACAATAAATAAAGGAGGCCACTTAGAATCTAGATGGGGAGTTTTAAAGTGGACAGGTAATCTGGCTGGTTAGTTCTGATTTATTATAAAGGCATCTTTATGCATTTTGAATTGCCTTCCATCAGTCATTTTAAACAAAACTGCATTCTTATAAGGCAATTAATCCCGTGCATGCATGCATACGCTAATCACTGATGCTGAACTAATAGCAAATGCATATGAAGAAAGTACAATATGTGATGACTATTACAAAAATCTTCCATCTTAATAAACTGGAACCAAGGAACTTAGTAAACCCATTAGCAACTGGAATAATTTGCATTAATATATCAACACTTTTGGACACTGTGACTGTTAAATGTCTGAAGATTTTCTGTGGTTTGGGGCAAAGATTGCTTTTCACAAGTTGTCCCAGAAGATTTTTGTTTTAAAAAATATTTTGTAAATTAATTCTATAATATGGAGAGGCGTGGAATTACCAGGTTCAAAGTGCATGTGGAGGAAACTATCATCATTGTGTCCTCAATTGTTTTTTTTTCATGAGACATGCCTCATCACATGGGAAAGAGGCACTTCTGCATCTGTCTGCTTCCACCTCTGAGAGATTTCACAAAGCCACTAACTACTCCATTTCCATAGTATTTCTTGTAGTTTATTAACACAACTGTACAGTTCTGAGAGCTCTGCCCAGCCCATAGTATAGGGTATCCAAAAAGTTTGGAACAACTAATAAACATTTTTAGCTGAGGTTGTTCAAGTTCTGGATGAGTTGTTTATAAACATCTTGTCTAGTACTGTCAAGAGGCGGAGCTAACATCATTGAAAGATGATAAATTCTGACACAGTGCTCTGTGATTTCACTGCCACTGAATGTAGGTTAATATGGGATTCAATAGGAAATCTGGCTTGTATATTGCTACATATTACAGGAAATGATGGAACTTGCCATTTGTCTGCAGATTGCTAATTGCAGTTTATTGCACATGCAAAAGGTTAATTTGGGTATGTTATCACAGTAATCATATGCACTAACTCAGAACAAACCAGGCTCCTAATCTGATTGATAATCTGGCCTGTGGGACTTGGGACATTATTTTGTAAGATTATGGCAAGTAATAAGAATTTTACAGTCAATGCAGTATCAGTAGGCAGCATTATCTCAACACAGTATAGGCAACTGGGATAGAGTGGAGTTGTAAGTATGAAATACCTTGGTCCTTGATCCTTAATTTAGCTGTTCTCCGAGATGCATGTAATTTGTGATGATACATTGAAAACAGAGATCCCATCTATTCTAAATGAAAATTCTATTCTATTCTTATTATTGTTAATGCTTTGTATTTAGAGTAGCATTTAAAGGCCACAGATTAATTTGTGACCTCTTTGTAATAGGTGCTGTATATACACACAATAAGCTCACTGCCCCAAAGAACTTACACTTTAATTAGATAAAGGTTGAAGGAAGGAAGTTTTATTACCACTCTGTCACAAATGGGAAATGGTAACAGAGAGAAACTAAAAGGACTGAGAATTGCATTCCTCCTGCAGTGAGCCTTGTATCTGCCTGCAATATGTCCTGCCTTCCTGCTTTTGTTAAGTTGCTGTAAATTGGTAGATAGTTGGTCTTTTCTTCAGAGATGGACAGTTTACTGTAATTCTGCATATGTTTCAAGGTTTTAAGGGATGCAAGGAGTTATAGAGCTAGAAAATGCTATAGATCTCATTAAGTTGTTCTGAAGGAATACTTCTGCAAAGTAAGTAGATTCATACAAATTTTGTGTGCATTGCTTTTTGCCATATGAGCATGCTATTGCATGGAGTCTGTGTTCCCAGGGGCTCTGTGCTGCTGGTGCCTGCATGTTTTAAGGCATGTCAGTATAACCTTTTTATTGTTACTGTTATTCCCTGCAGCTTGTTCTTAAATGTTTTCTAGAATAGTAAAAAAACAATAGCCATCAAGATGTGGGACCATTCCCCAGGATTCATGGGAGGCTTGATACACCAGCGCATCTGTAGTCTCCCAGAAATGCACCTCCCTCCCTCTCCCCCAGAAGTATCAAGCTGATTCTACAGAGAAGGCTGAAATACATTTTTAACATTTTTAATTAGAGCTTCTAGGCTAACATTAAAAAATAAAATGAGATCTGTACAGAATCTTGCTTTGAGAATGATATTTTCCCTGTAGAGGAACTTAAGCCTGAAGATAACTTGTTTCCCTTTTTCTCATTAGTTAGTACATGCATGTTCAGTAGTTTAGTATTTATCTCTTGATACTGGATGGAAACCCAGTCAGAGTGTAGGTAGACTGTGGAGGAGAGAAGGAAGGTGATGCTATAAGCCGGAAAAAAAAAATTGAAACAAGGAACAGGTATAATCCCAACATATCCCAACCATTGTCCTCATCTCTTTGCATTCCAGTTTTATGCTATGTTGGACTTCTCCACCAACAGTAATCCTCTATACTGAACCGTCTTTGCCTCAGGGGTACAGTCGCCTTCATCTCTATCCTGCCCTGCCCCTATCTGGTAAATGGATACAGTTATTTGTTTTTATTGTATTTAATAACAACAAAACATTATTTTTATTGCTGTCAAAGGTTGTGTCCATTCCGTTTTAAAAAGATGCCCAATGCTGAAAATAGTTAAAAGCCTTAGTGATCCTTGAGCATTTATAAGTAATCTCTGTTTATCCCCTATGGAAACCATCACTGCTGCCTATGGAAGTGTAGATTTGTAAAATAAGTAATCTTTTAAATATGAAACTACAGAATTTCCTTAATTAACCTGGTGCTGGGACAACCTAAGCACTCAGCAAAGCGCATCACCAATGTATGCCCTTGCTAGAAAACAATCCACTGGAGCTTTGTTGTAAAACATGCTAACATCCTGAGGAAGTGACAGTAATTTGCAATAAACACTGTGTGTAAACAATTACCTGTGACTTGTTACACTTGTTTGTACAGGCAGCTGGCTAAACAGATCCACATGCACTTGTAAACGTCTGTCCCCATCAAACTTGATACTGGAAAACAATTACTTGGTAGTTGATTTCTCTGAAGTAAGAACAAGTCAGCGCTCTGTACATGACAGCTGGCGAAGACTAAATAGATACAGGTGCTTACAGGTATATGGAGAAAAGCTGAAGAAATAAAGTAAGTCATGGTGGCATTTTTATGTGAATGGTAAGGACACTTTAATGCCCATTCACCAAACTGAAGGAAGATTTCTGTGACAGTGCGCTTGGTGAACAAGCTGTTTAAATGACTGGTTGAGGGATACTGTGGGGACAGCGGAAGAAGGGACAGAAAGGGGTTCAGCTGTGCAAGCCCCAAAAAACAGGCAGGTGTAGTTTTCTTTCGACTTGGCCAAATGGATATAAGATGTTGGTAAAATTACACTACAACAGTTATCTGCAGTGTGTTCTTCCCATTCTGCCTTTTGTGAAACAGAAACGTTGAAGTGGCAGAGGAAGCTCGGGAATACAGTATCTGCCAGTCCTGCTGCAGCCTGTAACTGACAGGTGCCACCCTTGCTTGATCCTGCAGTACGCCCGCCCATCAAAAGGGTGGCTGAGGACAAAGGCCTGGCTCGAGGCCCCGTACAGCCTGAACCACCGTGCCACTTGAGCTATAACCGTAACCTCCAAACTGCCCGAGTATACACCGCGTCCGTGGGCATGCTGCAGAAGGCAGTAACATGCTCTGCGCGTCTAAGAAAGGTGGCTGCTCCGTGCAAGCGTTGCCGCCAGCAGCGTGCTGTCGGTGGTGTTTGCTGTCTGGAGCTTCTTGGCGGCTGTGCCAGGGGACCCCTCCCCTGCGCCGCTGCAGCGCCCGGGCCCAAAGGCGCCGTGTGCCCGCGCCACAGAGCCCGGGGCCGGGCTGCTCCCGCCGGAGCCCCTTGCCTGGCCCCTCCGCGGCGCTCCGGGCGCTCCGAGGTCCGCGGCAGCGCGTGTGCGCACGACGGGGGCCTCCCGCCGCCTCCCCGTGACAGCGCAGGGCGGACACGGTCCACCGGCGGGCAGTGGCCTCCCGAGGTGGGACGGCTCCGTCTCGCCGCAGGGGGACCGGTCCGAAGGGGATCGGGGGGAGATCATGGGGGGGGGGGCGGTCCCGCTAACGCCGGCGCCGACAGCCGCGCGAGGGTGCAGGGGCTCCCGCGGCTCCTCTCCCCGCTGCGGAAGCCCGGCCCCCGCGCGGCGCCGAGGGGCGCGGCCGGCTCCGACCCTCACCGCGGCGCGGGGCGGCGCGGGGCGCAGTGCGCATGGCCGGGGGGAGGGGAGGGGCGCGCAGGCGCAGGCGCCCGCCCGGGCGGGCTGGCCGTGGCGGCTGCCCGGGCGGAGCGGGGAGCCTTTCTGCTGGAGCGGTGGGGGAAGCCGACCCGGCGGGGTCCCGTGCTGCGCGGGCTGCAGCGGGGTGGCGGCGGGGGGCGAGGGGCGGCTTGCGGTCACTAGCTGTTGGCGGCATGTGCTGCCGCGCACCCCGCTGCATTGTGCCCCTGGGAGCGCACCGGGGCTGCTCCCCAGCCCGTCCGAAACCTGGCGGGCGGCGGCTCTCCGCCGCGGTCGCGCCGGGTGTCGGCGCGTTCCGCCGCCAGCACGGTCGCCCTGCCGGCCCTGATAGGGCGCTCTGATTTTTGCTTGCCCCCTGGCCCGTGGGGTGCGTGTCGGCCGGAACGCGGCTGCCTTTCCGCTCCTTTCGAGGGACGCGGCGCACAAAAGGGCCGTCACAGCAGCCCACCCCGGCACACCCCCTCCGCCAACAGGGGGGAAAAAAAAAAAGGCGAGGCAGAACGGCCGCCGTTAAGCGGTGGCTGACGGCCCCGAAGCAGGCCCTGCAGGCGGGGGCAGGCAGGCGGGGGCGCGTGCCGCGGCCTTCCAGGGGCTCGGCAGCCGGGGCCGGAGCGGGGAGCCTGCCGCGGCGGCGAGCGGGGCCGGGGAGCGGCCGGGCCGGGCCGGTCCCTCGCAAACAAGTGTCTCGATTCTTCATTGTTCTGCGTTAGACAACAAAGAGCGGGGCGGGCGGGCGGCGGGGGAGGGGCGGGGGTCAGCCCGCCAGCGCCGGCCCCTCGGCGCGGGGCGCGGCCAATGGGCGCGCGCGGCGGCCCGGCGGTAGCGCGGCGCTGTCAGCTCCCGCCGCTTACGCTGCGGCTCCCGGCGCGCCCCCTCCCTGCCCGCCTGCCGCCCGCCCGCCTCTCCAGAGCCGTCTGGCTGCAGCAGTGCCTCAGACAGAGGAGGGGAGAGGAGGAAAAAACGCTGAGTGAGTGGAGTGGAGCCTGGGAGGGGCTCCTTAAAGAAACGCTGCCATCGCTTGGCATTGTGGCCGGCGAGGAACTCAAGGGGGGGAAGCCATCGGAGCTCCTCTCGCTCTGCTCTTCCCACCCCCCCACCCCACCCCCAGCCAAAAAAAAACCTTGGGGGGGAGTCGTGGGGGGGGTCCTGCAAACATCTTATAAACCGGATTGCACTGAGAGGAGAAAAAAAAAAAGATACAAAATATACAAGCAAAAGGCAACAGATCCCCGGTCTCCAGCAGTCGCCCACCCTCCCTTTCCTTCTCTCCTGCTGGCCATCTGCCTCGGGTTTTCCTTTGTGTCTGAGCTTTTACTACTGAACCGAGTGCAGGAGGAGGGTGCAACACACACAGGGACTATGCCCAGCTCGCTTTTTGCAGACATGGAGAGGAACGGGAGCGGCGGCGGCGGCGGCGGCGGTGGTGGTGGTGGTGGAGGGGGAGAGACCCTGGATGACCAAAGAGCCCTTCAGATCGCCCTGGATCAGCTCTCCCTGCTGGGGCTGGACAACGACGAGACGGGCTCCATTTACGACAGCGAGCCGCGGAAAAAGAGCGTGAACATGACTGAATGCGTCCCGGTGCCCAGCTCGGAGCATGTCGCTGAGATAGTGGGGAGACAAGGTGGGTGCCTGCATGTGAGTGTGTGTGGGTGAGCGCTTCTCCCCTCCATGCTGTCTGCTGGGTGTCTCAGATGCGACACTGGCCATTCCCATTAAAACTGCAGCCTTGCCGTGGCCAGTCCTGAGTTCCCCCCAGACAAAGAAAGTGCAGCAGCCGCGATGTTTCCGAGGAGCGTTCTGCATCGGTTTCGAGATGCACTTTCAGCTACCAGGAAAAAATAACGAAAATAATACAAATCGCTCCTTTCCTCTGCCTACAAAAGTTAGATTTGCAAGAGGAATTGGGGGGGAAATTGGAGCCGCGGTGGCTTTTTTTCCCCTAAAGTTAGAAATCGTGGATCGCTTTTAAGGAAGAGAAATGGAGTGGGGAAGTGGAACAATGGGATTGGAATAAAGCATCCGCATTGGGGAACGTGGCTCATTCAGTGCAGCCGCCGCTTCTCACCTTCTTAAGAACTGATTTTATTTTTCCGAAAGGAAAGCGCTTAGGAGGAATGTGGATTGGCGAGTGTGTTGCTTTGTACGGGCTGCTGCATTTTATTTTATTTTTCTGGTTGTCCCGTTTTACGGCACGCTCCTTTTTTTGTTGTCGTTCCTCGGAGCTGCACGTTGGTAGTTTTTGGTCAGTCGCATCGCCGAGGTGTCGCTGGCCACTCGCAATGCCTTTGGGTGTGTGCCAGGGCTTGGGCTGACATTACTTTACACTGTAACTGGGGCTCCTGGACCAGATGCCAGCGATCACCGGGGGCAGGGGGCAATATGTTTTGGGTGGGTGTGTTTTTTCCCCTCCCTAGCTGCACCCAAATAATGGGTTGTAACCGGTTCTCTCCCCCTCCTTCCCCTCCCCTTTGCCTTCCATCTCCTGCATCTCGTTCCCAGGTTGTAAAATCAAAGCTCTGCGGGCAAAGACCAACACCTACATCAAGACCCCGGTTCGCGGGGAGGAGCCGCTCTTTGTTGTGACGGGCAGAAAGGAAGATGTGGCCATGGCCCGCAGGGAGATCATCTCGGCGGCCGAGCACTTCTCCATGATCCGAGCCTCGCGGAACAAGAACACGGCCCTGAACGGCACCGTCCCCGGCCCCCCCAACTTGCCCGGCCAAACCACCATCCAGGTGCGGGTGCCTTATCGCGTGGTGGGCTTGGTCGTGGGGCCCAAGGGGGCCACGATCAAGCGCATCCAGCAGCAGACGCACACCTACATCGTGACCCCGAGCCGGGACAAGGAGCCGGTCTTCGAGGTGACGGGCATGCCCGAGAACGTGGACCGCGCCCGGGAGGAGATCGAGGCGCACATCGCCATGCGCACCGGCGGCATCATCGAGCTCACGGACGAGAACGACTTCCACGCCAACGGCACGGACGTGGGCTTCGAGCTGAACGGCACGGGCAGCCTCTGGAGCAAGCCCACGCCGCCCAGCATCACGCCCACCCCGGGCCGCAAGCCCTTCTGCAACTACCGCAACGACAGCTCCAGCTCGCTGGGCAGCGCCTCCACCGACTCCTACTTCGGGGGCGGCACGGGGGGCGGCAGCGCCGCCCGCCTGGCCGACTACAGCCCCCCGAGCCCGGCGCTGAGCTTCACCCACAACGGCAACAACAACAACAACAGCGCCAACGGGTACGTGTACGGCGGGGGCGGCGGGGACGTGCTCTCCTCGCCGGACTGCTGCTCCGATCTGCCCTTCGACTCGCCGCCCGGCTTCGACCTGGCGCCCGCCCCGCCGCCGGGGGCCGCCCTCATCTGGCCGCAGTTCGAGCGCGGCCCCGCCGCGCCGCCCTCGCCCGCGCCCTCGCCCGCCGCCGCCGCCGCCGCCGCCTTCCCGGGCGCCGCGCCCGCCAATGCCAACCTCGCGCTGCTGGTGAGCGGCCCGAGGCGGGGCGGCGGCGCCCCGCCCCCGGCGCGGCTCTCCCCGCCCCTGCACGGCAGCGCGGCGGGGCCCGAGCACCCGCTGGCGCGGCGGGTGCGCAGCGACCCCGGCGGGCGCCTCATGGCCGCCTCCTACCCCCTCTACGCCAACGGGCTGGGCTCGCACCTGCCGGGGCTGCCCTCCGACTCGTCGGCCTCCTCCTCCTCCTCGTCCAGCTCCTCGTCCAGCTCGTCGTGCTCGTCGTCCGGCGTGCGGCGGAAGGGCAGCCGCGACTGCTCCGTGTGCTTCGAGAGCGAGGTGATCGCGGCGCTGGTGCCCTGCGGCCACAACCTCTTCTGCATGGAGTGCGCCAACCGCATCTGCGAGAAGACGGAGCCGCAGTGCCCCGTGTGCCACAGCGCCGTCACGCAGGCCATCCGCATCTTCTCCTGAGGCGGCGCCGCCCGGCTCGCGGCAGCCGCGGCGCCGGCCCGCGCGGGCGGCGGCGGGGGCGGTGGGGCCGCGGCGGTTGCGGCCGTTGGGACGGTTGGGCCGCGCCGCCGCCCGCCGGGGGGGTGGGCGCCGCGGCCGAGGGTGGGCGGGGGGTGGTGGCGACTCGGGTGCATGCTATACATAATAACGGGCGACTCCATTCTAGTGCTAGGCTAGTTTTTACACTGTACTTTATAAACGAAGCTTCCAAAACTCCCTTTTTTTTTATAAAAAAAATAACTGAAAGTAGAAGATGCTTATGATGATGACAATGGTGTGTGGACTGTTAGTAAAACGTGCTGGTAGTTCCTAGGATGCTTATTACGAAGTTATTAAATCTATGGGTGGATACTTTTCTGAATGTTCTTGAAAGGGCAAGAAGTTCCTGTGAAAACCATGATACTGCAGCTTTATCAAAGTTAAAAGAAAAAAAACAAAAACTGTAACATATCTCTTATATATATTAAAAACGTTTAAAGGTTTTAAAGATAAATTGCATTAATACAGATTGAAGTATTTTATTCTTTTTTGACTTGAAAAATTATATTTCATATTGCAAAGATGTTTACAAGTATTTTAATTTAAGTTCAGTGAACTTTTTGTAGCTGGGTTAAATCTTTTTTATTTTAGTATGGCCTTATGGCAAAGAACACTGTATTATTTTAATATCACACAATTGTGAACGGAATTACAAACCATAAAATGTGTAATGCTTTGAACAGTATTCTGTTGGGATGGAGATTTTATAGGTTCAGAAAAAAATCTTTTAAATCTGCTTCACCCAGCATATTTTCTATTCAGTGATATAAAGCATATTTTATTCTATATTATTACAAAAATGGAAATGTATAAACATATGTCAAAAGGAACTGTTGAAGCTTTCTAACATTTGTATAAATAGAATTCAGTGGAAATTACAAAAATTCTGTTGCACCACTATAGTTTTAGTATTTCTATTTTAATACATTTGTTTACCACTTGTTTATGTATATGTAGGTGACGTTACTTGAGCTTAAATGTACTTTACTGAGCAAAGTTTAAAAACAAAGTATATTTTATTTTATGATAAAGGGCCTTTAACCTCATGGTCAAATACTAATATTATATTTGCTGAGACAAGATTTGAAATTGTATCAAGAGTTTTATTTTTCTGACATTTAAAGTTCTACATAATAAAAGTAAAACTTAAGTAATGGTGCTACTTCATGTTTTTTTAAGTATTTCTATATAAATAAAATAAAATATTACAGAAAAATATTTTGTGTGGTGATTTGATTTGATGTGCTGGGAGTTTCTTGTGCAGTTTTTCATCCCCGTTGTAACACTGAGACACGTTGTGAGTTTAAACTATGTCATGTTCATGTTGCTGGAATTCTTCACTTTGTGAAGAATTCCAGAGTGATCCTGCCAGTGACAATACCTGATAACACCTTTTTTTTTTTTTTAAGAGAAAGTTCATTCATGTGTATTTTTTTTTTAATGTGGAACAACCCCAGGGCTGTTCCACAGATTAAAAAATAGTGCTTTTCCATGTAAAATTTTTATAGTCATGAAAGATAACTTGGTTTTGCATTGATTGCTGCATTTAGCAAATGAAAGTATATAGAAGAAAAAAAACCCAGCAACTTTCTTGTATTTCTGATCTAAAAGCAGGTGACGGGGGAGGCGCCTCTGCTGCAATACACTGATGAGGAGCTGAGTCCGGCAATCCTTGCTCAGTTCCATGCGATTTCAGGAGGCGATCCGAACCCAAGTGATTTGTAGAGCAGGACAAGGGCTTTGGTATCTTTCCTGAGTTCTTGCAATTGCTTCCTGGTATCTGGCAGTTGTGGTGTGGATAATTGGTGTTGACAAGCTTATTTGAATAAAAAAATGTATTGCTGTGTAAAGTTTGTTTGCTTTTGATGATGCCCGCACTAGCATTGGGGTGAAGGAAGTTTACGAGCTTTCTGACTAATGAATCAGCAAACCTACCAGGCAAACACTGCAGTATTTTTGTTACTGATTGTAGTCACCGTGTTTAAATGAACTTGCTGGATAAAGCATGTCAGAGCAGAGTTGAGAAGGTAGCTGCAGATCATTTTAAATGTTTGTTTCTGAATATGCACTTTTCAGCAGGCTAGCAAAAACAACAAAACAAACCCAAACTGTGTAGCATATTTCATATGTTTCGCTTTGTGCTTAACAGTGTGTGCCAGAGCTGCTCGGCTCGCCTCGGCCCTGCTCTGCTCTCCTTTATGGAATCCAGAGCTGCTCGTTGGGTGGGAAGGGGAGGAGGGAAGATGCGGCAGAGGATGATGGGATCTCTTTGTTTGATTTGATTTGATTTTTGCTTCTTTCATTTAACTGTGATTGTGGCAACATATGATTTATAGAGTTAAAATTCCTCACTGAGCGTTGCATTTGTCTCGGGAAGCTTGTCATTTTAAATGGTGAAAAAAACCAGTGCTGTGGAAAAGAGTCTAGAGGGAGGCGGGGAAGATATACTTAAAATACAAAAGTGCTATGGATATTGAAAAACCTTGGCAAAATTGGTTACTTTAAAGGCATCAGGAAGTTTAAGTCCAAGTGTATATTTTCTTAATGATTGAGTGTACTCAAAATGCGTCAATCAATTTTGTGTTTTAGTGTAAACATCCGGTGCTAACGTCTGGGCAAAGTTGTGAAAATGGCTATAAATAAAAAGAAGGTGAATTTGATCACTTAGCTTCATCTTCCAAGCTTAGTGAAACTGAAAGGTAAATAGGGAGAAGAAACAATGAAAACTAAATTCTTTTGGTTTTTTTTTTTCCCTTAATGTACAATACTGTGGGACGCAGGGGTGTTATAATAGTGGTAGAGAGGACTGTAACCAGCCGTTGTCCCTTTAATGAGCAGCAGTTGTGCAGCAGGTCAACAAAGGCCCCTCTGACCTTGGCAGCGTGACAGGGGCCTCGTTGGGCACTGATTCACTTGAGCCTCTCTCCTCCGCAGTTAATTACACGAAACCAGTCTCATCGTTCATGCTCCTCTTGTAGGACTTACCTTGTAATTTTCTGCATCAAACTGGGGTTAAAGCGGAGGAAACCCCGCGCTCTGCTCGTGCCCGAGGCCCCCTTTTTGGCCTCCTTACGCTGTTTCACAGCGCCGCTCGTGTTGCGCGTGTGTATCGTGTTGAGGAGGGAAGATGGCCTCTTTTGACTCCTGCAGCGCCTTACAAAAGCTGATTGTGTTCGTGCCTCTTGGACGATTATTTCGTCTGCGGAGGGACTGGGCTGGATCATTCTTGCTTTGGCATCTGATGATCCAGAAAGTGCCCTTTGTGCTGTCCCCCAGGCGCGTGTGCGTGTTGACAGCGGCAGAAGCTGCGGGCAGACCTTCCCGCACGGCGGGTCAGCACCTGACGCAACGCCACCCGCGCGGCGCTGGGCCTTTTCGGAGGTGCGCCAGCGTGCGCGGTGCTCGCTGCGCTGAGGCTCGGCGCTTGCTGGGTTGCTTTATGTGCCCCCACGCCGAACGTGCTGCCCGTGGCGGTGTACAAAATCCATTGCTTCTGCTGGTAGAGGTCAGCGCAGGTTAGCAGCAGCGGTTCGGGGAGCAGCCCGCGGGCTGCCCGTGGGTGCTGCCCCTCAGGCACGCAGCCAGGGCCAGATTGATGCTGCGGGTTGTTCCGTCCGCCTGCGGCGGCTGTAAATCAGCGCAGAGTTTGTCTCAGGATTTGGGGCCATATGGTGTGTGTGAGTGCGAGAGAGCGGGAGATGCCCGCACTGAAGGAGAATAAAGGCCTGTGTTTGGTGCAGGGATATTTCAAAGCCTGAGAAAGGGGCAAAGTTCATTTTCTAATTGAGTGCTTTGAAATATATATGTGTATATGGTCAATGTTTATCTTTCAGAACAAAGATCACTTTGTTTTTCACATGTTTGTATGTTAGTGCTGAGAATTGTATGAAGGAGTCTTAACTGTGAGAGGTTTCCCCGAAATCTCTGGCACGGCTCGTGAGGCTAAATGCTAGCTACCAGTTTGATGGAGGAATCAGTGAGAACTTAAACATGTAGTGCGTTTTCCCCGCCCTGGTAAATGTACATGTCTGGTTCACATAATTGTCGCCAAAAAAAAAAAAAAAAAAAAAAAAAGATGCAGTTATATTTGTAATAATTATTTTATACAAAGTCCTAAGCTTAATTATTCCTCTGTCCATATCTTGTGCTGTGTAGAATTTGCATAACAATCGAGACATCAAAGCTCGAGCAGTTTGGTAAGGAAAGGTCTTCCTACTGTATTTTTTGTTGCCAGATAAATTAGAATGATCAATTTAATCTAAATTTATTCTTTAGAAATTTTTTTTCAGCAAATCAGTTGAAATGGGAATTAAAAGCAAACTTTAAAGCTAGTAGTAAGAATTTGGCACAATAAGGTGTTTAAAGTGGATTGCTTTCCGTTTGATGTTTCGTACTCCTTTCTCCAGCCCCCTCTCCCCTCATTTCCTCCCTTCCCCCCCCCCATTTTCCCTGTCTTACTATTTTGGAAATCCAAGTTATGCTTTTGCTGTCACTGAAGTGAATGGGAATTCTGCCACTGATGGTGCTGGGAAGAGAACGCAAGTGAGTATGGCTTTTAATTGATCATTTAGCTATAGGAAAAAGTAATTATTCACTCTGTCTCTGCCTATTTGTCTTTCCTGTGCTCATTGTCTTTCTGAGAGAGATAATTATATTAAACTAGAGAGCAAAGACTACTTTAAACCCAAAGCAGGAAAGTTTTTCAGTCTGTATAATCATTTGAATTTCTGATTTACCTTTTCATGACGGTCTACCTGACAAATGCCAGCGGGCCCAGGCTTGCAGGTGGGTGAGCACTCTGCCCAGTGTCGAGTGCTCTGTGGGAGAAGATGCTCACAGCTGGTGCCTTCTCTCTCCCTTTACGTGTGTGTGACTGTATGCTCAATGTATACCTTTGTACACTGGTGTCTGCTCAAAATCCCCCAGAAAAATATGGATTAGAAAGTTGTACCGTTTTCATTATATTGGTGTTAATAAAAACTCACTGAAATACTAGAAAAAGTTTTATTGTAGTTTTATTACTTAATATTAAGGATGGTAATGAGCTTTTCACAGTTGGATATGTAGAATAATTTAATAGTATCTAATTTCTAAGTTTGGTTGAACATTAAAAAACTTATTCTGGCTTAGTTTTAGTGAATTAGCTTGTATCACGATGTGCTATGTCGTGTTGAAGGATCAGGATTAGAAACATCTAGACATTTGGGATATGTATTATTCTATACTTAACTGTTGTCAGCACACGTACTGCTTGAGCAGCTATGGTTATGGCGTGTGATTATGATTATAAGCAGGTTTATATGTACAGTATGCCGAATGCGATGTAGCCCTGATCTGCGCTGTTTTGGCACATGGCCTCTTTTGTGTCACGCTGCGTTTGCGGGCCGTATGGCGTATCAGGTAGGATCAGGGCTACGGAAACTGCCTGCGTTGCTTCTGGACTGCCTTTTTCTGAATTTTGGTCTCCACGAAACCCATAGCAGAAGTCTTCCTTGATCAGCATTTGATTCTCCCCATAAAGGAAATTCTGGCAAATCAGGTTTGTTTGCGTATAAAATCTAATCCAAGGCACTTTGGTAGCAAAGCGATTGTTACATCTTTTTTAGCAAGTTATAGCTCTTCACTGGTAAGTAGATTATTGGTGAAAAAAAATCAGCCAGTTAAATGCATTCATATTAAATGTATCTTATGCCTTTACCATTACAAATGTGATTGATTAGCTGTCTCCAGAAATTTACAGACTTTTATAATATTTCACCAGGAGAAGTGGCCTTGTTAGTTTTAAATGGAGTAGAAAAAGATTTTTGATGTTCCCCATTGCTGTTTTTCCACTTGTGATGGAGCTAAAATACACTAAAGTGCTTTTTCCTCTTATGCATAAGAGCTCTTTTGCCTTTCATATCTGGTAGAATTGGGTGGCCCACTTTACATTAGCATGAATGGCAATTGCCTTTGTAAATTTGGCCATGAATGGGTGAATAGTCTGTTGTCTCCTAGTTTGTCCCTTGTCTTTATGTTTCATTCACTTTTAACCTCTACAGAAAAGCCTTCATTTAAACCTGAGGAAATAGTAGCAATGCTCAAGTTCATCATACAGCTAGTGGCAGGTTTTATTTGATTTTGATGTTCTTTATATTTTGATGGGTGTACTAAACAATGGAAGCTATGTTAACCAAAAGAAAATTTCAACAAGAGCGTGACCTAGAAATAATGTTTTTGATGGAGTCACAAAAGTTTCCGTTACATGTTTGGAAATTATTTCCACTATTCAGCTGCAAAGGGCAAGTAAATCATACTACTTTACGGGTTAGAAAAAACGGCGTGCTTTTCAGGATCTTTAGTTCTGCCACTGACTCATTGTATCATCTCAGCTAATTAATCTCACCTTTTATGTGCTTCAGCATTTCCATCTGTGAGTGAACTAATGACACCTACTTAAAGGCAGTATGGTGAAGATTAATTAATTGACATTACTGAGGTATCCTGAGGTGGAAGTCCTGATGTAAGTACAAAATATTATTACTGATACTTCCTAATTAATCAGTTCACACTAGCCAGCATGTGGTAATCATATTGGTCTAGAGCAAACAAACCCAGAGGTGGCTATTATTTAAAATCTGTGGGGTTTTCGAAGTTCTGTTTTCACGTGTTGTTGGAGTGGGCTTGTACACCGAGTAGAGCAGCCGGTGACAGGTTATCCTTGAATCCCGCTTCCTGCCGTGGCGCTTACTGGTGTGGGGTCCTTGGCTAACTGCATATAAGGAGAAATATGTGACCATAGTATTATATATACAGGCCTGATAAGCTGTGTTGTGGATATAGAAAGGCAGCTTTGGCTAACAATTTTCTTGCCTCTATTGGTGTAACATCACTAATACTTTAAAATTTGATGTTCTATCTTTTTAATGGAGATGAAAATGTTAATGTTAAAAAGAAGCATATAGTACCGATGTAGTGATTGTTATGCATGTGACAGGGTATTACTGAGCAGAGCTTTTCCCATGTGACGGAGGACGGGAGGAGTGATTTCTTACATGATAAATAATTGGAAGGGAATTGATGTTGTGAAATTTTTTGTTATTTATATGGATGATAAGATATATTCTTGCTACTTGTGTGTGTGCTGCTGTTTGCATAATGATATGGCTACAGCTATGCAGGTCCTAGACTGCATATTTTAAAATGGCAGGAATAGCTGGCATTTGTAAGAGCCTTGTTGTAATTAAACAATATGGAATATAAACCTGATTTTTTATGATGTTGAATACACAGCTGGCAGTGAGGCGGACGTAGTTGCTCTGTGTATCACTTTCCAGAGACCAATCGCATTCCCAAAGCACACTATGTGCTCTTGGTTGTTGCTGAAAACAAGCCACAGGATATACTTAGAATTATTAGAAAATGTAGTTGCTGCACAAGTGCAGGAGGGAGGTTTAAAGCTTCACAAACATTGTTTTCTTTCTCCTTATGTCATTTCTTTTAAAAAAAAGTCAATCACATGCAATTATGAAACAGCTTCATATTTGACGCAGTTGAAGATGTTTTCAGGCCACAAAAATGTAACTTTCTATGACTAATTTGAATTAAAAACCCACTCCAGCAGAACATGTCCTCAGCCTTTGGATTCGCGTGGTTCTTGGAAAGCTGTTCCTTGGCTGTGCAGGAATCAGCCTTTTAAAGAGAGACGCTGTGCAGAATGATGTGCGGTGCCGCTAATGAGAGGAATCTCACACTGCTCACCCTGACATAAGCGCTGTGTTCATCCTGCCTACTGCTGCCTCAAAATGCCTTCTGGTATTAGACGTTATAATGGATGCTGGGCCATTATTGAGCTGGTGTAGCAAAATGATATAACTCTACCTAAAGAGACGGTTTCTGGAAGCTAGGGTCACCCACTCCGCACAAATAAAAAGTAATTAAAAGTAGGGCTTCCTATTTGTCTGTCAGGGTTTCTCTGTTATATGTCTGCACTTCCTTTTCCCCACTGGTGATTTTTAAGTCAAATGGCCCTTTCATCATCCCTCTGGCTTAGCAGTGGAGTTGTCTGTTGATAATAGCAGGCTTCACTTCTTCCGCAGCTAACTGGTAGTCAGACAGCCAAAGAATGGCCAATCCAAAATTAGGGTATGCTCAATGCCCCATCCGCTGGTGGTGTTCCCATAAGCCTAATTATATGACTTTTGGGTCAGACAATGTCTCATTGTGTGGCCCTTGGCAGCTATGGGATGCCTAATGCCGCATGAATGTCTAATGCGGAGTTTGATGGCTATGACCGGGGCTGTCGTTCCACGGTGGAATTGAAAACATCCGTGTAGTTTCCATAGAAAACCAGGTCAATGGTGCTTCCATAAAGCATTCGCCCCAGGGACAGCTATTGGTTGTTCGTTGCCTGTACAAATCCATGCAGGGAGAGTAGTTTACGGTGCATTTCTCATTCAGGTAAATGACAATTAAGGCGTCAGATTGATTTAGTCTTTAGTGACCTATTTCAGAAGCCGTCCCATGATATTAAAGCACTCATTTATTGCAAGCATCATCCCTCATCCATTTATGTCTAGCTTTTATCCTGTTTTGCGCATTTAAGAACACTTATGAGGTATCTTACAAACACTGTAAGCACAATGCATATGCTTTTGTATCAGTGTATAAAAAAAGTCACTTTGTTTTCTTTGATTGTAAAATTTTAGGTAGAATTATCCTATCTTTACAACACTTCTTATAAAATCTTGCCTTTTTTACAGGCAAAAGCAAGGTATGAATGTAAAAGGGAATGCATTGTCGATGAAGGCTGTACTACTCTTGTTCATTTCAAAGTAGAATGTATAACTAATTACATTTTAATTAAATCTCTAACGTCAACAGCTGTTTTTAAGGGATCTTTTTAAGCTACATTTATTTTTAGTATTGTTTAAGATCCTCTTCCTTTACACGCACCTCTCTTCATGCATTATTGCCTTTTAAAAAGTTTTCTCTCTTTTGAAGTATCTTCTACTGCTGGTATATATTAAAGGCTAAGCACTGGTAAAATTAGTTTTTTAAGTTGCTGGCTGTTACATTTCTAAGTAGAGAGCAAAAAGACATGAAACCACCGAAATGTTATTTGTTCTCTTTTTCTTCCAGAAACAAAAGGTTCCAATTCCAAACCCCAAATTGCAGAGGCCAGTTCTCAGCTGATAGTGGTTTACGTTGTATGTCTTTTATCAGTTCCCTGACAATGGAGCTGGTAATTACAGTGATCGCCCAACTATCTTTTCAGATTGAGTGATCCGCACTGATATAATCCTTCTTTCCCTAAATCAGCGGCAGCAACAGTGAGTATTCTTTATTTAACTTGCAGAAAGAAAAACATCTGACCGCTTTTCACTTGAAAAAAACATAGTCAAATTTAGGGCTTTGACTATTAGGTGTTGGTCCTGTTGCCTTTAATGGCACTTGTACACAATTGTGTCAGTCCGTAAAGCTTCAGACGTCACTACAGTTTCTCAGGGTTCTTTTTTTGTTTGTTTGTTTCTAGTCTGGATCATCTGGAATTTGTGAGGAAGGGAAGAGGAGCCTTTGCTCAGCTTGTAGAAGCTTGGAAACTGTTTCCTGGGAATTACCTCCGCCTGCTGTCGCCCAGCCACTGCAGGACTTTGAGGTGAGCTCGGATCAGACACTAAGGTCAGAGCAACACTAGTGGTCTCTGTCCCTGGCCTGGCCAGACCCAGATACCTCAGTCACAGCCTTTGCTCTGGGGGCACACAGCTTTACCCTGCATCTTTTCATTTCCACCCGAGCACATCTGGCAACCATCAGCGTGGTTCTGCAGAAGGAGGAGGTCACAGCTTACTGCAGCTCGGCACCCTGCGGTTAGTCCTAACGCCACCAGCTCCCTGCAGAGTACAGCCCTAATATGCTATACCCGTCTCATCCAGGGTGAAGTCATTTAGGGGAATCTTCAAACTCTGTGAAGCAATTAAAACACACACTCTTTCACTCTGCTGTGATCAGAGGGGTTACGTTCACATAGTGGTAGAGCTGCAGATAGCCTAGGTCTTGCTGATTGCTAATGGCTATTTCCCGGGAGCTGTTGGACTTCCAGTGGCTACGGCGTCAACCCTCTGTGATCTCCTCTGCTTCCTATATCACCTCTCCTTTGCTGAAATGCATGTTTTTGCTTGATGCAGAATCTTAAGCACTCCAGGAAGGGAGGAAATTATTTGAGAGACAATTACTGTATTGCCATGCAGAAATGTGCAGCTCATATCAGTTTACTATCTAAACTCCAATTTTCTGTAAATATCAAAACCCAGTAATCATGAGAACTCTGCATCAGTTTTGGAAGGCAGTTATACTATAAATTGGAATGCCAATTTATTTTCTGAAATTGCATAAATAGTGAATACCAATTCATTATCTCGTTCATGAAACTAGCCAAGAGGCTCAAAGACTTGCTGCCTGAGGCTAATACAATAATGGATGTAATGGCAGTAAAATGATAACAGATTTGAAAAACTGGTGACGCTTCCAATTGAGATCTACAAATGCATGGTGTTTATGTCAGTGCTGAGAGATACTAATAAGCATGCACAGGTGAACCAATATATCCCTGGTGTAACTCCCGAGATGCAAAGGGAATTATTGCTCAAGATTAATTTTACTCAGCCTTTGTTGTAAAAACAAGGCACTGAATAGTGCAAGGTTCGTAATTCTCTTCTCATGCATACCTATTTTCCACTGCTAAATGGAGATTTGTGAGACCCATGATTTTGAGAGCAGAGTTGACCCTTTGTGTTTTACTGGGAAGTCTCATTTCTGTCCTTATAAGTGCACTGGACCTAATTTTGATCTCAGGCAAGCGTAAATCACAATTAACACCAGTGACATCACTGTAATTGCATGGATCCAAAGTCAGTGTATCTGAGAGAAAATCAGTCCCCTTCAGTCACATTTCTTGGAGATGGAAATCTCTGAAAGCAGAGCAAATTCATGGAGGTGATATGAATTGTTTCTAGCCTGACACTGCTGCAAATGAAAGCTGAAGCTGACCAGCTTAGCTCAGTGGCTGGAATAGTATTTTTGATGAGACATGATGCAGCTCTCTCTACAGTAAAAATGTCTTTTATTTCAATAGTGTAAAGCAATCAGAAATACTAATGTGTGTGATGAAGGACACTGCTTTGTCCACTCCTGACAGATGGGTCAACTGTTCTTGGAGCAGCAGACAACTCAGACCAGTTTAATAAACTGATGGGGTAAATGAGCCAAAAAATGATCCTTTGGACCCTTGCAAGCATTTCCAAGGGTCTCATGCCATCAAAAAAAACACTTGTTATGGTCTTGTGGGACATGCACAGGACAGAGAGTTAAAGTCTGGCTTGCAGCTGTGCCTTGTGATGAGAGTAAATCACTGGATCTCTCCTCTCGATTTAGTCATTTATTAAACATGGAAATAGTCTTGGCATGCTGTATTAGGGTGCTGTGTGCTAAGTTAACTTAGATTTTAAAAGATGCTTAAAATACTGGATTGGAGAGCATAATAGAAATGTGAAGCATCCTGTTAAGTCAGGTGCTGGCAAATTAGCAAGCATGGTTAATCCCTAGCGTCCAACAATAACTGGATACTAGGACAGAAAAAAAGGGCCACTATGAAACACGCAGCAGCTGGACTGACAGTGGCTGCAGTGAAACACAGCATTTTGATTTGTTAATCTCTCAGAACTTTGCTTAATGTGTTACTATTTCTTCTTGTTAGAGCTGATCGAATCACATAAAACTGAATTCTAGTAGCTGAACAGCTACACAGCATTGTATTAGGAGACATACCAATCACTCCAGGATTGCTTTACTGATGTCTACAACACATACTGCATACCAACAGCCACAGCCTACCAAAGACGCTCCTCTATATGTCTGGAAAACTGCATGACAGTTTGTGCAAGATGAGCATACTTTGCATGCTAGGTTATTGAAAAGTTGAGTAACTTGACTTGTGTTATTTTTAATAATATTTACCAGTAGACTCTATGTATTGACTTTTAGGCATAGTGTCATATTGGATTACCATTCCTACCAGATAGCAACCTCAAAATGCATCTTTCTTTTTCATGTTTTCACAGGTAACACTTCTATTTAGCAGAGCACCACGTAGAATGCTCCTGTATTTTTCATCTGACCTCTCTCCTACCTTTCACCTCTCTTGTCATCACAGTTTACAGACAAGCTGCAGTAGATGAACTGTGAAGAGAGACGGTGAGGATTTGATCTGATGCACTGAAGCATACGGGATTTTAAAAGACCTGGTGAATCCTGATCTACCTGACTCGACATGATTTGTTACTGACCTCAGTGAAGCCAGGATTTTACTGTGATGTATGTTTGCTGCCTGGAAGGCAAGTAAATGTTTCTTTGCTCGTGTGATCACACACACGAGGCTCACGGAGCAGCTATGTCCTGTGTGGTAGATAACTCTGGGCATGTGTGTTTCCTCCCGTCAGAGACATGTTTTTCCTGTTGTGAAGGGTATTCAAGTTATCTGTAGATAATATTATGAGCTGGAGGAGAACGGTGACTTGTGCCCTTTGAAGAAGCTCCTCCAGATTCTTCTCCATCTCTCCTGAGTGTGATACACCACTATTTACATTCTTGTTTATCTCTTTTTCTCCCTGTTTACTCCTTTCTTTCAGCTGGAAACTTCCTTTGGTCTTGCAGGAAGATGCAAGTTTTAGTTTCAATGTGATACTGGATTTTTTGGTTCTATAGCAGAAACCAGTCTGTCTCATAGTACCTCCTCTTTGCACTAGGCTCTGTCAGGTCTCTTCTGCACTGATGCACTTATTAAAAGTTTAGTTTTGATTCATTTCCTCTTCACTATCTTTAGGTATATGGCTGGACTTTGAAATGATCAGTCATGTTTTTTTCATGTTGCCCTGTTTTTTTGGTTCTCTTATATCAGTATTGAAAACCATGGTGGTGGTATAGGAATCACCTCCGGAAACCAGTGCAAACATATTTACTTCATGTTTCCAGCCCACTTATCTGAATGAATTATTGTTGTGGATCATCTTTTCTGCCTTACTATATCAAAACATCTAATGTTGAAGACTATAGGCCCTTTCAAACACATTTCAACACAATTGTGTATCTAAGTCACTTATTTCCTACTTCTTTTTGCCTTTTTGACCCACTGAAATATAGCAATCCAAATCCATAAAAATACCATGTTCCATTTACCGATCTGTCTAACCTACCAATAACTTTTTCTGCTGTGGGAGTATTTACAAAAACTAGTCCATTTTCAATTTTTGCATTTGTATACCTAACTGCCTTATTTATTTATTTATTTTGCTACTCATGACCCTCTAAAATGAAATTTTCTTTAAAAGAAATAAAATTAACATGCTACCGTACGCTGTATTGGCCCTTGAAGGCTGGAGGGGCCTGGCTACTCTATTGCACAGCTCCTGTAGCTGAGGGAGCCCCTGGGGAACGGAAGAGGCAAAGCTAAAAGAGAGGAGGTTGCTCTGGAGTCTGGAAATGATCCTGTCAAGTGTTGTCTTACAGCCCTGGCTTGCAGTGCAGAGTCTGCAGGACCTTCATTTCACACAGCCATGTCGGCTGCATTCTGAAAGGCAACAGGCTGTCTCTGCCCTTGGTCCAGGAAAGACCCTGGCAGAAGGGGACAGTGTGCCAGTTCACTTCTCCTGGAGAAGGAACCATAAGCTGGCATTGCTTGGCTTGGTATCCATGCTGCAGAGGAGCTTTGGAAACAGCCATCTCCTAGTGGAGATGCCCAGGGATGAAAGGATGGTTCATTGTGACAGCTTTCCTTTAGATCTCATTTTTGTGCAAGATTTTGGTGCTAACATTACCTAAGAGAGATGGAGATGATTTCATGGGCCAGCTGGGAGAAACTGGCTCCAAGCTGCAGCTTGCTACACATGCTTTTAAAATGTTCTGCTCAAAGACTGGAGATGTAAACAGCATTTTGCTACAGCCGTCAGAGACCAGACTGGAGCGTGTGTGCAGGACAAAGGGAGTTGGAAAGATTTCTCTTCTTTTGCTGCATTATATAAACAACTGAAAGAAGGCTATGAATTAGACATTTCCATGGGAAACAGCAAATAACATCAGAGAGAAAAGGCCAAGCCACAGATAACCATGGGATACTGAACTTCCACAAAACAAGCAGTTGACTGAGCATATCGAATACTTGCACACACATAGTGAGAAGCAAAAGACATGAAGGAAAACTAGGTGGAATAATGGTTTTGAATCCAGAAGTTCCAGTAGCACAGTGAGATGTGGTTTATTCCAGGAAAATGAGCATTTACAATCATCTGGATCATCTGCTAGTACCTATTTAGACAGGTGTTTCTAAATCTTCTGAAATCAAATAGTTGTTTAATTTGGGGGGAAAACCTACCCATACGAACAAGTCTGGAGACACTCTTCTGCATGCGAATGGGAAAAGGGGAGGCTTCCTTTAGAATCACAAATGTAACAGGCATCGCAAAACAACAAAAAATACAGGTATGCTGAGAAAGCAGCATAGAGGGGAAAAAAATGTCAGGTAGATATGGGGAAAGGGCCTTTACAGAGAAGTCACAAGGGTGAACTGACTGCACTGGCCTCTAAAAGCTGCTTGGCTATTGGAAGTAAGGGGAAATTCCCTATCAGAACAATCAACACTTCAGAGTGCACAAAAATAGGCATTTTCTATGCTATAAATTTAATTTGGTTTTCTTTCTCTCTCTCTCTCTTTTTTTTTTTTTTTAAACCAGAGAATTTGATTAGACTCCAGGAATTTCCTTACATTTTGAGGAGAATGGATGTGAGGCAGCACTGGGGCATGGCAAAGGTATGTTTTCACTGGTGCTGTGAGCATTAATAGGGACTGTTCAAGATCTAGGTCATCATGTGGTAATATCAATTTGATCTGAATCAGGAGGCACTGCACAATCACACTTCTGTCAAATTAGTCAGGGTGAATGATGCAAAGTTTATGCAGCTTTTCGTTTTCAGATTAGCTTTATGCTTGCTGTGGGAGGATGGCTGACAGTGAGCCAGACAGGGTTAGAAGCTGATCTGGCATAAAGTCTTCCAGGACAGAGTTACCCCATTAAACATTTTAAAAACAAATTTGCAAAGGCAAAGTGAATTTGCATTGGCTCAGTACTCTTCATCCAGTGGTAACAACATTATGTAATACCATAAAATCAGATTCAGCATCTCCTCAGGTTGCCATCGCAGCTCCCTGAGATTCCGTCTTCCAAAGCATAGGCCCCTGCAAGCCCAGGCTGAGCAGCACAGCAGCTCAGCGCTGCTGAGTGGCAGCCTGGTAGGCACTGTAAATGCAAAGGAGGGGGAATGGACTGATTTGAGGCTACAGCCTCAAATTGTGCTTACGGCTTAATTGGAGGGAAGTGACTGTTCTTTTGTCTTTTGTTTTTTTACATATCTGAATGCAAGTTAATTCTGCAAAAGAAAACTGCAGATGTCTCCAGCACAACAAGCTAGAGAAGAATGAACTTGCCTGAAGTGGTGGGTTGATGCCTGAGACTGCATTACAGCTGGTTGAATTCCCCAGAACCAACTGTTAAAATCTCTGCTGGTTCCCACAGTGGCACTAAAGGCTTCCTCCACCAGCTCTGCTCCCCACCCCCACCCCGGTGCCTCCTCCCCGAAACTTCTGGCTGAGAAAGGGGCTCCTCCTTCTTCCCATCTTCTTTCTCAGTCCTACATGTCCATGCTGTCCAGCTCTGCTCCTGCACTCTTCAGCCAGATTTGGCCCAAGTGGTCATTAATCTGGCAACATACTCATGGTGACAAGACAATTGAATGTGCCATATCAATCAAATGCAAATGGGAAGGTAATAGTCACACAGATACTTGTGCACAGCAGCCAGGTGGGAAGAGACTGGCATGCTACCCACAGGGCCAGCATATGACTCCTCATTGCTTTCATTAATGTGATTTGCTTCTGCTTGACTGATTCCTTTCTAGGGCCTGGTTCATGAAAGGGACTTGTTTGACTGCAGTTGGCCGCTCACTTCAAATCTGCTAAGCGCAGCTAGTGCTTTGGAAGCAGTACCGGCCATACTAAAGATGGGTGGAGATGGCCAAGGAGATCCCCAGTTGCTGTCTGCTAATTGAGGTGTCGTTACCACCGCGCGTTGTTCCTGTCCCGCATCCCTCTGCAAGGGGTACGTTGTAGCTCTATGCGCACTGCACGGGAAGAACTGGGCTAGTCTTGAATTTATGGGCTTAAAACTCTCTGGGGGTGTAGCACCAATTAGAGCAGCTACCTCATAATTTTAAACTCTTCTGGGATCGGAGGGATTTCTTAAAATCAAGAAGCCTCTAGTAGTTTACTCCTTTTTAAAGTGCTTTTTCTCTCCTTATAAACAAGTAAAAATTTTGCTGCCAACTGATTAGGTTTTCTGCTCATGTAGTTACACTGATGGCTTTAGAGAGGTCCAAAGTTGGCCAGTGTCTTACTATCTCTTAGCCTGATCCTTAGCATAGACTTGTTTTTCAGTTTTGACTAGCAGAAACGGTTTGTCATAGTATCAGTTTAACTTAGTATCATGTAATTCCCTTCCTTAACGAAACAGATTGATGAAAGATGTATGAGAACAGGTGAGTGCTTTCTGTGTGAGCGGCTGTACTGGAGACTCTGCGTTTCGTAGAGCCCTGCCACGCTGCAGCTCAGAGCGCTGGAAACGGGGTGTGTGGGAGCCCTTGTAGTCACTTGGCAGCGTAAGGGCGAGGGTTCCCCCAGCCAGGTGCGCACAAAACCTTCCCTCGGGACAGCCCCAGAGAGGGGGGAGACAGGACTTTTCCACCATCCTGATTGCGAGCTGCCTCCAAACCAACACGGCCCCGTGCTGAAGTTAAAGCAGCTGGAGGGTGACTGTATCCCAGACTACTGCAGTAGCGTCCCCGTGCTCATCCCTCGCCACGTGCGCGGCTGGCCCCGCTGCCAGGAGCCAGGCACCCTGGCCTGCGTCCAGCCCAGCTCCCCGGCTCAGGAAGGCGTCACGGTGCCTTCCTAGAGCGTGCGGCAGCCCAGCAGCTTCCATCTGCTCCAGGGGAACAAAGCATGTTTTTTGCTTTTAATCCATGGGGATGTTCACATTTTGCACGTTGGGGCATCTAACTGAAGTGCTGTGAAACCTCCCCCCTTCCCCTTCAGAGACACCTACCCTCTCCCCTGGCTGTTTAGGGCACCTGGACACCAAACTCTCGATCCTTTCAATTGTACCTAAACTCACTACTCAAAGATGTCCAAAACAGAGAGGTGAATATTCCACGCCAGGACACTGAGCCCTGGGTGCTACTCTTCATTTTCTCAAAAATGAGAAGTTATTAAAAGTAAAGGTGAAGAATAAGTGGTGGTTAATCAAGAACTAACTTAAAGTGGCTTCAATTGTTAAGTATCAAAGGGGTCAAGAGGCTAATTTGCTTATAACACATGGTTCCACTTGCATTTTGTCATCAAAAAAGGGAAATATGTTTTGTGGAAAAAGGAAACATCATGGCTTAAAAAAAAAAACAACATTAATTTTCACTGAATTTCCCCAATTTTAATGTTTGCCTTGTATGGGTCTCCTTTCTGCATAACAGGCAATTTGGAACAACTAGAGGAGCTAGAAATACTGATACAAGATTCAAAAACATCCTGCATGACACCACTGTGATTTTTCTGTACAGCGTCTCCGTTCAGTGCTCTATTAGTCCGGATGTGACCGAGGGATGGAGCTGCGCTGATCAGACCCTGCTGCACCACAGGCTGGGGAATCCCACGCAGAAAGCCGTTATCCTGGAGTTACTCCTGATGCGCTTTCCACATTGTTCATGCTTCATTACTGATAGGAGTAATTCTGAACAGGTGGCTTCATGATCTTCTGTTACTTTAGCTATGGTCAAACTGTTCCATATGTGGATTTGTTAAAAGAGATTTAACACAAGTTAAAAAAAAAAAAGAAAAAAAGAAAGGAGCGACTGCAAGAGAAGTTTCTCCTAATGGTTCCTCCTGAAAAGGATTACCCAGCTTCCTGTTTGTCACAGGACTGCTGTTGTTCAAAGCAGTAAAGGGGAAATTATTGCAGAGAAGGCAACAGTCTGGAGGCATAAGGCCTTTTGTTTTTTCTTGGTTCACTGTAAGTTGGGGAGGCCTCTTGATGACTGCTTTCTCTTGCTTTTGTCTCCCACATGTCACAGGAAACAATTTCAGAGCAAGGAATTGGTAAGCTAGGACTTGGACAAGTGTTTTCATAGTACAGTTTACCTAGTACGTGGTACTGGCTTGCAAAAGGGACTTAAAAGAATCATAATGTTGCAGATTCATTTGGCTTCCTTGTTGATCAGACCTGTGTGGGACCACCTTTCTCACCCAGAAAAGCATGGTGACTACTGATTGCCATGGCGTAGACCTACAGGAGACAGCTTCCTCCACCCTTCCGCTGAATGCGGCCTTGCTCCAGTGGAGCTATTCTTGCTGGTTCTGGGAGTCTTCTTGACATCAGTAAAGGCTGCAGAATTTACCTCTGAAAGAAAACTTGCTGACCTAAACTGATCACAGGAAATAGTAGATTATCCTAGGTGAAAGAGGATTAATCAGCCATTCCAGACGAGGATGAATTCCATAAGAACAATTTACATGTGGCTATTAATCTATGGATGAGCTTTCAGACTGTTGTTTAAACCTCATTATTGACACTCTTTGAAGTGAAAGGAAGTCACCCATGTAGGAGATCAGAATCAGTTCTGTTTTCTGTTTCTTTGTTAAAAATGCTGCTTTCTCTTTGCCCTTCCAGAGAATGCGTGTCCCTTCTCCTTGCAGAGTGAATCAGCACTGGCATTTGTGCAAAAATGGTTACCCTGGTGTCCCTGATGCAGCTTTTTGACCTTGCTGCCCACATTGCTCTCTGGAAACCACCTTTCTTCCCTAACCCCTTCGTTACCTGAATGGTGCGAGGAAAGAGCCTGACCTTGTCATACCCTCGCTGTGCCGAACTTGGTTATTGGCTGAACGATCCTCCGTACAGTTTAGCTTTTGCCATTTCTTTTTTGTTCTTCCCAGATAAGCCAGCTGACCTGGGAGACAATATGGCCATAGTTAAATTTAAACTGTACATAACCACATGAAAAAGCAAAAGTGAAAACCCGATAAAAGGTTGGTTCCTGGACAAAGCACTCAATTGAGTTATGGCAGATCAGCTTTCAGTTCTGAGGTCTGGTAGAAACATCATTCGTGATTTCATGCAGGTCACAGCTTCTCCACGTCTCCCTTTCTCGTTAGGCCAACTGCGGATGACAATAGTGCTTCTGCTTCATCCGGTGACTGTCCTTCACCCTGTGACCGTCCTTTCTATTATCTGTCCTCGGGAGCTGGGCTTCCATTTGTTCATGAGTTACCAGTATGACAGAGAGATGATCTTGCTGGAGGCCTCTGTGGTCTTTAGTGACAATAATACAGACTATCAGTTAACTGAGACAGAAACAAATATTTGAAAAAGATACCCATCAGGTTTCTCTTGCCATTGGATTTTGTTATAGTATTTTTTTGTTTGATTTACTTTACACCTCTAGGAATGTTTGTTTAGCTTATTTATGGAATAATGGTTTTCTTAGAAAATCAGGACTTGGATCTGAGTAGTCAGATGGATAATACCTTCATTATTGTTGCATCTCATGTAATAATGTGTAGCCTTGACAAATACCTACTTCAGACATTAAATATATTAAAATTCCTGCATAGTTTTTCCTCTTGCAAACATCATGAAATACTTATCCTTAGCTGGCTGGATCCTGATACCCTGTGCAGGTTGTGACAGGCACGTTACTCCCTGATCAATTCTGCTGCAATTGCCAGACTTCTCAGCATGAGTAAGAGAATCTAGTTAACAGCAGCACTATGTACTTTATTTTTCCCTTTCAAAGGTTGTATCTGGTGCCTGTGTGACTAAAGCAATGATGAGACTAACCTCAGTTTTACAGTAACAAAGCAGCTATGAGTTTTCTGAGCAAAGTGTATTTTGACTGGCATACAAGTAGCTGTAGCTTTGCTCCACAATGGAGAAAATGACTTCATTTAACAGCTTTCTATACCAAAAAAGAAATAAAACAGTTCTAAGTATGTTGAATATTTTTTTCTATTTTAATTTTAAACCTAAAAGAAAGAGCAGTTACCATAGAAGTCCAAGTCAATGGAATATATAAATCTTTAAAAAGGTTTCATAAAGTAATAATGACTTTAGTATATGTACGAAATGAGATTAAAGAGCTACATTTGGTTCTAATACAGAGTTTCACATTCAAAAGGACCATCAGTTTCCTGTTTGAAATCTACTTATACTGAACTGAATGGAGTTCAAACATAATGCCATTGTATTTCAGACATTTATCTTAATTTAAAACAAGTGCAAAACATTAATAACAGAACAAGGAAATGTAGAGCTATAGGCATTTCCCCCCTCCTTCTCCTCTTTTTAAAATAACGAACTGAGATACAGTATGCTCCTGCTTATGCTGTGCTGCTGGTCTAAGAGGAGACAAGGTGTACAATGTTGCACCCATTAACATCATAAGCAAAATGATCTTTTCAAAGGGGCAAAGGACATGAGTGAAACCAGCTTCACAAAGTGTCCATTTTTGAAGTGGGGGTGGGGAGTTAAAGAAAATGATTTATTTGTGCAGTTTTTACCTAGATCATCGTCATGAAGCATTTGGAATGCAGGCACACTGAACTGAAACGCCATGAGATGAGAATTTTTCCACTTTTGGCTTTGACCCTTATGTCCTCTGTCTTTCCAATGCAAACTTGCCCTTTGCCACGACGGTCTTTAAATATATAATGTTGCAAATTGTACCGTCATGCATTTTGCATGTCCTTCATATAAATTTCAGCTCCTGTAGTGTAATTCCACAGGATCATTGTTAATGCTTTGTCAGTCAGCAGCTTTTCAGAATTGTTCAACTCCTCGAAGCTCTAGGATATTGTCAAAAAAAAAAAAAAAAGTAGATTTCTGTGTTCCCGTTAGACTGTTGCCTCCTGGGAGGACTGAATTTAAAAATGAGTGAAGTGAGTGAAGAAAATGCATGAAAAGGGCACGAGAGATCAGTTGTAACATGCTAATTGGGCTAGGGCATTACTGTGCTAGGCGCTGTACAAACACAGCGAGGAGATAAGCTCTGCCTTAGAAGGTTCATAATGTAAGTAAGAGCTATAATAATTTTCCAGTGAGTTTTCAAACTAGATTAAATTACCTCAAACCCCCTTCAAAAATGATAAAGGAACGTTCTAGTTAGATGTTTCACTTCTGTGGGAGCACCTTTTCCCCCAAGACACCAGCTACCACACCAGTGAACTTATCTGTCTAGTGGAATGATGTTGGACTCTAGTTTTTATTATCAGGACCTTCCCGGGGAGCTTTAGGCACCTTGCAGTGCTGTATTCTTTGCAGTTCTCCGAATCCAATGCATTAAAGGTTGCTTAACAGCTGGCGAGTCACAGGGCCTGTGCTTTGAGGTGGAACGATCCATTAGGACAAAGCCACTAGACGTATTTTAACCTTTGAAAAAAATCAATACGAGTGACTTAAGTAGTCTAGGTTAAAAAAAAAAACAAAAAAGAACCAAACCCCAGAAAACCCCAAACAACAACAAACTGTCTGCATGGTTTGCAGTAATGTAATATCTATTCTTATGGGTGCATCTTAGGGATGCAAAATTTGCTAGAGTGGGTCAGAACCCTTCTGGGCTAAACCAAGCACTGTCTTTGGCACCAAGCAAAGCTGACGCTTTGGAGGAAGAGCACTTGGCAGAAGGCTATTCCCTTTCTAATTTTGCTGAGGAGCTAGCTCTTGTCCGAAACCATGAATTGTAGTTACCGAGGACATTAGCAAACAGGGCTTATAAATAGCAGGCCACGGCGCTTGACTCCGTGGCCAGAATGAGGTAGATTGTGCAGGCAGTATGTCTGTCCCTCTAGTTTAAAGGTACCTGGTGCTATATGAGTTCAACTAGCCCCGTTTTAGCCAAATTTCCTAAGGAAATAAATTCAATACTCCCACTTGCAGGCAATGTCTGTTTCTCTCCTCTGTGATATAACTCTTGGTTGAAAAAGGGTGATTTGAATCCAATTTGCCTGTGAGAAAGAGGTCTGAAAGATATCACACTCCTCCAAATTTCATGAGAAGAGGCAGTCCAGCAGAGGGAAAAACAAATTAGTGCTTCATTTAGGAAAAACACTGCAACATTAGCTTAGTTGCGTTATGAGACCCCAGAGAATCCACTCCACCATACACACACATGCTGGAGACCCATCTGAAGAAAACTAGCCTTCATAAACTCTGCTTGCAGAATGAGTCCTTTGCGTAAAAAAGCACAGTGGTTTGATATTCTCTTCCTAACAATGGTATAACCTTAGCAATTTCATTTCTCATTAAATCTCCTCAGGATAAATAACCCCAAGGATAAATCGCTATGCATAGTTAGTGCTGCCACTTCTGCTAGCTCCTGGATTCCTCTGCTTTGGTGTTTCCACCATTAATTTCATCCTGAGTAGAAAGATCAGGGTAAAAAAAAGTATCCCTGTGTCATGTCGTGTGTCCCAGATTGCTGATCTTCCCTGCTCTCACCCAGGTGTCCTGCACTCGCATCCCTCCATGGCTCTTCGCAGCAAATTTGTACATAGCAATGTTGATGTTCCTATTGGAGCTCATACGTTAAACAAATCCACTCAAAAGTGACTTGAAAGTGAGCAACACTGCTTCTTAAATGCATGGTTTGTAATTCAGTAGTGCCTTGAAACTCTGTGCAAGCTGCGGGCTGGTAGCCGCAGTGAGCGACGCGTGGCCAGCGAGCTGGCTTTGCCCTCTGCACTGGCTGGGGGGACAGGGCAGGACACCTTGCTCCCTTGGGGACAGGGCAGGACACGTCACTCCGGTGGGGATGGGGCAGGACACGTCACTCTGGTGGGGATGGGGCAGGACACGTGGCTCCGGTGGGGACGGGGCAGGACACATTGCTCTGGTGGCACGAAGGAGGACATGTCGCTTCGGTGGGGACGGGGCAGGGCACCGCTCCAGCGGGGAGCTGGCTCTCGTGGAAGCACGGCCATCGCGCCGTGCCGGAGGCGGGCCGTGCCTGCCGCCTGCGGTGGTGGTGCTCACCCGTGGCGACGTGCTTGCATGCGTTGCAATCGCGCTGAAGACGCAGCGCAGAGCCGAGCGGAAACCTATTTAATAGGGGAAGAATTTTCTGGTACTTTATGCCACCAGAATGTCAGAAGAGTTAATGGCAGATGTGGCTGTGAAAATGTTCTGTATTTTTAGACAACCTTTAATTAAGACACTTTGTATGTAGCAGCGACCAAATAATATGCTGCCACTTGAAAGCTGTCAGAGGGAAAAAAGTGTACAAAGCTTCTAAATGCAGCCCTCTTTATTTTTATCTGAAAGTGAATTAGGAAACCTTTCCAGTAACAATAACTGTCCTTTCGCATGAAATGATTTATTTAATGCACACTGTAAATACTTTGGGCATCTATATGGATTTATACTTAACCCCTTTCACTTCATGTTGTTTAATCTAGCCTCATATTAAAAAGATTACATCTGAAAGCTGAATGGATTTTGTGATCCCAACCTTTTCTTCTGAGACTAATGTTTTATATAATTATTTTGATATAGCTGAATTTTTTCATACAGCTTTGTAAGGGGTGAATAGGCCTTTCAAGGTTTTCACGCGGATTGGATTAAGAAAAAGCAAATGTATGTAGTACAATTCCATTTTGAATTTGAGGCTGCCTTTATTAATAGATTATTTGTTTGCTTATAGGATTAGAAAGATGCTAATATGATAGAGGATTCTCTAATACAGCACTAATTCTTACTTTGGTATTGAAGAAATGTGGCATTTATTACATAAGCTTAGACCTGAATGCAAAACAGAGAGGTTTCGGTTAATTGATATATAAAATATCTGAAAGACCCATACAAGCATCATTTTGACTTTCCTAGAATTTTGAGCCCCATCACTGTTGGGACAAACACGCAGGAGGTAGCGATCAGATTATTAGTTAGCCAATATATCATGCACATTTACAGAATTAAATTGGTTCGTGTAGTTAACCTGTTCCCAGCCTATCTTCATGGGCTGCGTTTTGGGGTAAGCACCAGGCTAATTGAGCGCTGCTCCAGCCCTCATTATTCAGGCTGGCAGTATGTAATAGGATGGAAATACCCATCCAGGTTATGAGCAGAAGATATAATCTTTAAGAATTTCAGCAGCAATAAGTCATCTGTGCGCAGGTGAACATTCATTTCATTTACAGACTCACTCTGTCACCTGTGGAATTGCAAAATCTATATCAGACAGAATCAGGCCCAAAACAGCCCAGCACAATTTTGCCTTCTGCAGAGATGCTGAGGTTCAGCGGACGGTATATACGGGTGAAAATGATAGCAGGTGTGGTTACATTATGAATTCTCGGTTCAGTTTCAGTGCATCTCCTTCATTCTGCGTGTTTTAAGTCTGTTGCTGGTATATGCTTTGCTCTGCTAATGCTCAGGACAAGCTTGCCAGCGGTGGCGGGGGCGGGGGGGTCTCTGAGCGGTGGCAGCTGGTGGGGCTCTCCTGGCACGTGCACGTCACGGGGCAGCACGGCTAGCGCGTGCCACCTGCTTTCTGCTGGGGCAGGGGGATTACAACCCCATTCATACCTTCTGTAACAATCCGTTGCTTACTGAAATTATTGAAAGCATACAGATAGAATATAATTGATATGTGTTATATATGAATAAAAGTAAAAAATTATTACGTTTGTAGTCAGTACTTATACCCAGACAAATTTATCTTTGGTTTTCAAGGTGTAACTCTTCCAAACTCAAACGCAAATGGGCACAAAATGTTTTCTTGATTTTGAGGACTTTGGATCAGGGCCCCAACAGCCAACCGACAGGATAACAACGTTATCTTCCCGTTTTGGTACCGGTTCTTGCTGATGACACTCATTCACGTGCCCTCTGTGTGGGCTGCGAATGGTAAGAAAACAGGGGTGATGCCTAGAGGTTTTCAAAAATAGAGGGGTTGTGGTACGTGCAGGTAGGTTGTCCCACATGCATATGGCTATGAATGTTTTTAATAATGTCCTACATATGAAGAGCAGACAAAAAAACAGAACAACATTTTTTATTCCTAAAAACATCAGAATAATTTTTCATTCAAAAGCTGTCTGTAGTTCAGTCAGCTTTTTGTACACCTCAAACCCTTATTTCTTTGGCAGGCCAAGGACAAGTTACTCGATTACCCTGATTCCATAAGTGTTTTCTGACACATCGCTACTTTGTAGTGGATTGGAAACCAGAAGAGGAAGAAAAGGGAGGATCCATTTTTCATGTTATTTTTCAGAGAATCTCTTCTAATGCCTCTGGGAACGATGCCACATATCTCCAATGCCAGCATCTGAAACAAATCCGATGTCTTTGCTCACACTGAATAGCACTCTATTCTGCTAGTAGGCCTACAAAAACACTTCAAAGCTGTTAGTCACAAAAACGCTACTTCCAAAATAGTACTTCAGGCACTGACATATCAGGGCCAGAAATCAATGGGATTAATAGTCCTGCAGGTGATACTGATTGTTGCCAAAAGCATGAGAATTTGTCCCTGAAAGGCTGTTTCTGGGCACCACAGTTTGGTGGCTAACAGCATTCAAGTGACTATTATTTCAGAGAGACGAATTTTGTACTAAATGTAATGTCTTCTATTAGACTGGCGGATATCGTAGCAAGCCATGATCACATTTTGTAAGCACACAAGCCCTTCTTCAGGGCTGATACTTAAGCCCTAGAGAAAAAGAATCAATTTATAAACTCTAGTACTATTATTTCAGTGGCACAAGACCAAAGTTATTCTTAGAAGTGTCGGTGTGCCCCGAATCAAAGGGACTTCGCAGGGCACTGTACCAACCTGGCCCGGTCGAAATCCGCTTTGTAGAAAAGAGTGGAGTATGGAAAGGGGAGGGGAAACACTGAAGGATCAGAAAAGGGAACAAAGAGACTCTGGCACTTCCAGGTTTGATAAAGTTAAATAATTTGGCTGTCACTCCCCTGGGCTGCTAACAAATTGTGCTGGACTGAGACATCTTCTTTAGCTCCCTGTGAGGTTGAACAGCGGGGACCAGATGCTGCTGTGTGGCTTTAGTGTAACCAAGAGGTATTACTTCAGGCACATATTCATGAGTTTTGACAGAGATATTTGGACAGTGAGTTCACTGCAGCTGTAACACACACTCAAGCTGGCTAAAAACTTTGGTGATTAGCTTGTGTTGCTACCATCAGCTTCAGAGCTGGTTTAAAACTAGCTTTGGGACCTCCGTGTGGGTCACAGTGCGTAGATGCACTCCTTATTGGTTATTCATGAATTGGGTTAACATTATAAAGGCAGGTATTTTTCACGTTGTCACCTGAGCCGTGAGAGCTACACCAAAGGGGAGGGAAGTGAGGTGGTCACACATTGAATTTTGGCTTCCTTAAACAGCAAAGCAGGTCAAATAGCTTCTTAGGAGGCAGCAGCGACTTTGGCAGACTCAAAACATGCATCACCTAGTTAAAATAGACTTGCAAGCTAGCAGGCATGTCTAGCATGGTGGTACTGACAAAAAAGCCGTTGGCATCATTTTTCAGTATTGATACGGTACCGCAGACTTCTCAGGTTTGACTCCGATTGCTTTTGTGCCTGGCTGAATGCCGAGGTGCTGTGGGGCAGGTGAAGCCCACAGCTTGGCTGCTTCACCTGCAGAGCTGCTAAGGAGGGTGTGAACGGATCAGCTCTGCAATGCTCGGTGGGGTGTGGAGGTGTGGTCTCTGCCCCAGGTTATATGAGTCAGCTGTGCTTCAAGATGGTTTGGCATGGTCTTTGTGCCTTTGTCCAGGCTGCAGCACATCTCTGAGGACAGGCTTTTCAGGAACTCTTCACCTGTACGGCTTTCTTTCTCAAAGGGGTGCTGTACTGATTTTCCTGGCAGGACAGCGTGATTGTAGCAACCAAGGGCCGTGCGTCCTCGCCAAGAAACGCCGACCCTTTGCCACGAGGCAACGTGCCCGCCTCTGCAGTGCTTTGGATGGCTGGTAGTGCAGCTTAGTGAAGAGATCTTGACAGGTGACAGCATTTCGGAGGGTAAGTTAAAAGCGCTATGCGCTTACTTTGCTGAACTGGAAACACCCTTTTACTTACAGTGCCCGGTAACAAAGAATTGCAGCGACTCATCTCCCTTTAGAGGCTTCGGTCTTTTGCAGCATACACCTTGTCACTTGAAACGTGTCCGGAGACGCTGGCTGTGCTCGGCAAACCCCTGCCCGATGCCAGGCTGGTGCGCGGAGGTGCGGTGCCTGGACGTGGCCCGGAGGAGCCCTCCGCTTGGCACGTCCGGGAGCCTGGAAGAGCGGGTGTCTGGCTGCCCTGGACGGTGCATGTCCAGCGTGCGCTCTGCTGAGTCACGGCGTGCTGAACCGCTTTGGGTTGGCGGCTGCTGGGCAGGTTTAGGACAGGTCCTGGCTGGGCACAGGTCCCGTGTCTGAGAGGTCTGGGGCTGGCAAAGGCTGGTGAGCCAGGGCGAGGTTTGGGACATGGACCCACAGGTACCTGTGAGCTAGATTTACTGATGATTCAGTAAATCACACACACGGGGATAGGAGCAGGCCTTGTTTCCACGTGGAGATAAGCAGACCTTTGCCCTGCCAAACAGGAGATGTCTTTCAGCTCTCTAAGACAGCAGCTACTAGAAAATATGTCCAGAGCTGTATGTACCTTCACCTCAGCCTGATATTCCCCATGGGTTTTTAAGGGACACGGCGTTGCCCATGTCTGCCCAAGGGACGGTGGCACGTGAGTGGTGAACGGGTCACTGCCAGCGTGGCCTGTTCTCTATTTCCCTTCGTCCCTGAGCTTCTTCCCGGCCCGTGTCCACACAGCAGCGTCTTCTCTTGCCTTGTCTCTTCAGCGCTCTCCTTCTGCTCGTGCTGCTTGTCTGAACTTGTTGGCTCTCTGGCCTCCTTCAGCTGTTTTGCCTGCACGGGACTAGTATTAAGAACAGCCTGCACAGTACCAAGCTCCCTGCCTCGCGGTGTCCAGGCAGCTCTGACATACCGCGGCTATCGAGCACCGTCGCTCTGCTCGTACTGTCCCCAAGCACCCCTGCGTTGCCAGCTCCCGGAGGCAGAGGGATTTCGCGTCAGTATTCGCCTGTCTACTGCGAGCTGATGTTCACACCGGCGTGCTGTGGCCGTAACACTTCTCGCCTGAGTCACAAGATGCGACATGCCGCGCTTGACCCGGGAACACGTGCTCTTCCGTTAGCGTTCGTTATTTGTGGTCACAGCCGGGCGGAGAACGACTGACGCTGATAGCTGCCCGAGGAGAGCAGCTGTGCGTCCACCGGCCTTCGCCCGGCTCTGGTAACGCCAAGGTGGGACGGGAGCAACCCCGCGAGGCAACGAGTGGCCCCTGCCTTGCGCTGGCTGGCAGGTGTTTGGCTGTCATCTTCCGTTTTTCCCTTCACGAAGGCAGCCCTGGAAGGGAAATGCAAGCAATCCCTGTTAACGATTCATATTTATTTAATTAAGTCGCCCTTTACCCAGTAGCTAGATCTCTGAGACTGCCTGTCCACATAAATAAAATCAGTTTTACTAGTGCATTTTTCCCTTTTCTTGCCTGCTTATTTAATATTTATTTACTTTCACCATTTTGTGGCAGTGCCTAAGCATCCCACTCATGGACCAATATTCCACTGTGCTGTAGAGACAGGCAACAGATAAGGCATCCCCAAAGGATTTACAAGATAAATCATATCTGTTACATCTTTCCTAATGCAGACTGAGAGCTTCCTGGGCCTAAGACTCCTTTGCTCTGTTCGTTTACAGGGTACTGACAGCAGCAGGGGTCTTGAGCTCATGTTTTATAAGCACTACTGGATATACGCCACAGCACTGTTTTCTTTCATGCGTCTCTTGATTTATGAATTTCTGATCAAGACAGATTTTTTTTTTAATTGTTTGAAAGAGCTTTTAGTGCTGCAGCATCTATTTATGTGACCCTTCTGCTTGCAGGCAAAATATCTTTTTTCTTTTTCTTCTTCTTCTTCTTCTTTTTTTTTAATAACAATTAAACAGCTAGGATTTTAAAAGAAACTGAATTCTCCAGCAGCAAAATTCTCCTTGAAGGATAGTCAGGAAATGGGTATCTAACCAGACTGCTTTGGCAATTCCAGCGTTACATGGCTTATAGACACTGCGTGGGCTCTGCAGAAGCAGTACATACGGGGTAGCCAGTCTGGGACTCGTGAGCCCAGGAATCCAGCAAGCACGCTGGTAATGGGGCTGGTTTGGGGACGTCTCTGTCACCTTTGAGATGTGACCATTGATGTAGGCAATTAAAGTTTTGTGTTGCTTGGGGATGCTAAAGGAAAATGGGTTATTAAACAGGTTTTACTAGAAACTATTTATGAATAATTATGTACAGAATAATCAGAAACATTAAAATAAATAGAATGGATATGTCACTAAAAAAAAAAAAGCATGGGATCAAAAGGGATCTAGAATTAGCATTCCTCATTATTTTAATGCCAGAACATGCTTCTGTACTATTAATAGAAGCTAAAGCTGCTGCAGATTTTCTGACTGTGTTTCTACAGCTTGAAGAATCATAATCATCCTACAGCTGAATCTCTCTCTCTTAACAATAGCACCTGTTATACCTTCCTCAGTTTGTCCCCCAGAACAAAAAAGGTCCTGTAAGGTCATCTTCACTTCTTTGCAGAACCAGGATATTTTTCTTTGGTTTCCTCATCATAGATGAGACATACAAGCTCTGAAATCTTTTGAAGATTGAATAGTCAGGGTTTTTTTTCCCCCTCTCATAAGTATTTTACTGTACTGTGTTTTATTTCTTACCTCTTTTAATGGTATTTCCTTCCAAATACATTTTTCTCCCTATGTAACATGTCATTAAACTACAGAGCATTTCAGCTTGGACTTTCCCCAAGCGTTATGGGACATTTGCAGCCGGCCCTATGAAGTCAGCTATTATTCCTCATAGCGGGGTTTAAAAATAATTGCCCTGCTCCATTAAAAAAAAAAAAAAAAGTTAGATAATGAGTTAGTCTATAAGGTATATTTATCCATTACAGAGCTTGGTAATGGTAAAGACATGTTTGCATATCAGGAAGCAAAAAATCAGACTGCCGGTGTCTGCGCGTGCAGAGGGTCCGGCAGCCCGTCCTGGCGGGGCTGGGAGCACCTTGGTGCACGAAGCCCCCCGCCCTGAGGAGCGTTCGGCTTTGGGAGCCGGCCCGTGCCCGCGTCGCGGCCGCGTCTCGAGGGGCAGGACTGCAGCGTGAGCGTAGCCGTGCGCCGACGTGCCTAAGTGCCATTTCTTGCCGAGGGGTTTGGGAAGGGGCCTGCCCAGAGAGGCGCTCCCGAAAACCTGCTAGAAGGAGGATGAAAAAGTTTGGGAAAGCAGCCCTCGTTTGTGGAAGTGCTGTTGGGGTCTTTTGTGTTACCACTTAATAGCTCTATTTTATATGAATTAAATGGGTGCAATTTGGATCTGATATATAGGTACCTGAAGATGATGGAAAGACTGCTGCTGCTTATAGTGATCTTTGGTTAAGGTTATTTTAGGAGACTTTTTTTCCCTCTCAGTTTATTAATTAATTTTTTTTTTAATTGCTGAGACAGAAATTTGATGGGCAGAGTGGCACTAAATCATTCAGAAGGTATTTGAATATTTCTAAAGTTTCTGAGTTTCTAAATGGGAGGTGGGTGATATTATCCTCTCCTAGTATGCTGAATTACTTCTGGAAAAATAACAAAAATTAGTGTAATAGGAGGATATAACCAGGCAGCCACATTTGAGAACAGGTTATTTTACTTACTTGCCCTGTGATTCTGTGGTAGAAATATGGGGTCAGGTAATAAAACCAGAACACACTCCCACTTAAATGAATGGAGCCATTCATTTCAAGGGCAGCTTCAGGGTTTTTAGTCTAGCAATGTAACTAACTGAATTCCCTGAACGCAGATGAGCCAGAGAAGAAAAAATGTTCAGAATAAGGATTCCAGGTTATGTGCTTTAGAGTGTTTTTTTTCCTTTCATTTTTTTCCTTTTTTCCCCCCCCTTTTTAAATGTTGAGGCTAATTATTCCACTGGGGCTGGGGAGGTGATGGAGAGGGGAAGCCGGGTTTGGCAGAGATGATCTCTGTGAACTCCTCCTCCAGGCTGCAGCAGCAGTTGACCCAGTAGGTCTCTGTAATTCTAAAATGCAGCCAGATTCGGTAAAACGTGGGCTGCCTTTTTCTAGGTATTGTTCACAATCCAACAAGAAGCCTACTGTTCTTACTGAGGCCCAGAGTTCTAGGGACCTCAGCAAGGAAACAATAAAACAGTATTTTAAGATAACAGTAATGAACTCATTTCTCTAATAGAGGCAGGTCATAAAGCCAAGTGCTTCTGGAGCACCTTGCTCCTTCCAAGTGCTGTACTGTTAACCATAGCATCTGTGATGGTGAAAGCAGGTACGGAGGGCTCTCAGCTCCTCTTTATTTCTGCAAAAGGCTGATCTTGACTGTGGGAAGACTCCTACTGAAGACTGGAAGGTGCCCCATATGAGCGTTTTACCCTCTCAGCACAATGGTGTCTTCCTCCTCAGATTTTTCAAATGAGGGGGGAAGGAACACGCACAATGGTCAAAATAGATGATTGCAGGAAAAAAAGTTATTTCAGGTGAGCACATTGCATGGGTGGGACTGTCCTGCAATAGTCTGTAGCAGTGGAGAAACATGGCATTATCCTTTGCAAGCCCCAAACTGAAACAGTGCAGCATCGTCTGTGCCCTGTAGGACCTTACTTAAATTTGCATTTTTTTTGTGATCATGGGGAGTGGTGGATAAGTAGATATTGCTCTGCATTTCTGTCTCTGAGCCAGTGATCTGTCCCCTTCACAGTGAAGGGCAGAGGGAACTGGCAGGATTTTTTTGAATCATCCAGAATCTGAATCAGGGAGGAGGCATCACTGTCCTTTTCCTGAAGTGAAGGAGAAGATCTCCTTGTGCAGGAGAAGTGAAGAACAGGAGCCAGCAGATGGGTTTTCTCCTCCCATCAGGTATTGCAAGACAAGGATGAGGCTTGGAGGCTCATTGGTATCTCTCGCCCACACCATAAACTCCCAGTGCTCCTCACCCTGGTTGTCCTGTCTACGTGCTCCCTTCATCTGCAGTGTAGAGGCAGCAAGGGCTCCTGCACAAATCAAGGGAATTACACAGGAGATCAGTCCTAGTTAAAATGCCATGGATCTGCTTCAAGGAATCAGCAGAGGCTTTCCTACTAGCTGGCACTTCTGCCACCTGCGTTGGTGTTTGGTTTTTTTTTTTTTTTTCCCCCCCCCCTTTTACTATCCAGCCTTTTGGGGAGCCATCTCTTCATGCCTGTGGCCTGCAGAGTGTGAGGTGGGCTGGTGAGATCCTTGGCTTTTCCCAAGAAATACAGCTCAGGCTTTAGTTTGAGTTTTTGCAGCAGGTTGAAAAGATGGCTTTCTTTTCCCTTTCTGGACATGTTTTGTTGTGTATATGACACTACTGAAGTCTCAGGATAGCCAGAATCAGGGAAAGTACGAGTACAAAAAATGAATGAGAACAGTGCTCAAAACTTAAACATGAGGAAAGAGATGGCTTCACTTCTGACTGTGTTTCTGCTTGAGCTTGAAGGTATTTATTTCAGACTTACAGCCATCATATGAGAGCAGTGATCTGAGCCTCAAACTTTGCGATAGCGGTGGCACCCCCGGAACAACGGGAAGGGGAGAGCTACTGCAAGGATGCTGAGTTTAGCCGCAGCTCCAGGCAGAGCCAGTTATATCTAGGTCTCTCCTGATAGATGTTTGTTCAATGTGTATTTAAGGACTTCCAGTGATGGAGTCTTTCCAGCTTTCCCAGCAGTCTGTCCCAGAGATTCCCTTGTCCCAGAGCTCCTGTATTCTTATTGCTGTAAGATTTTTTTCCCTAAAAATCTAACGTTTTTTCTGCAATATGAGCCCATTACTCTTTATCTGCTGTACCTGTGGTGAAAAGATGCTCCTCTTCCCCCTTGCAACCATAAAAATTCCATGTGTTTATTTGTATCTCAGTTTCTTCATGAGAGCGTCCTCGTTCCTCATCTCTTTGCTGCCCATTCGCCTCCTTAGCTTTCTTTCTGTTCCCCTCCCTTCAGTGTCCCTCCTACTCCCCTTGTCTCTTGGGGAGAAAAGAATCTTCTCTTCAGCGAGGGAAAAACCAATCAGAGGGGGAAAAAATCCCGCCTGCAATGTGGTGTTTGCAAACCCTTACGTAGCGTCTTAGCCCTTTGCCGGCCTCCTCTGCTTAGACAGCAAGCTCTTCAGAGGAGGGCTCTCTTCCTCTGTTTGCACAAGTGCTCAGCAGACTCAGGCCCCGATATAGCTGGGTTCCTTAGGGGCTATCGTAATGTACAATAATAATGAACCACATGTTGGTTTAGCCAGGAAAATACTAAAGCAGCAGGCCAGTAGGCAGATTTTCCCTTAATGGACCAGGTATTTCTCAGACAATGCAAACCATTTCCCCTTCTATCCCAGTAATAATATGCTTCACTTCTACAGGAAGCAGTCCTAGGGATGATGACGTGTTTTAAACTTTGTGTGCCTTTATTGTTAGTCTAATTATACTGCAGACATTTGGAAGTATGTTTCTGTAGTGCTTTGCAGCGCAGGCGTATGGGAGTTATCTGCGCTCTGGCTCTCGGGGGAGCTGCAGTTGTCCAGCAGCGCTAGCCTGGGGGCCAGCCCCCGCCTCGTATGTGGCCTCGGTAGCAAAGCACGTGAGCTTGGGCTCAGCATCCTGCCAGGCTGCTTGCTTTTCTGTTTTTTGGCTCATTTCTGGTTTGGGATGCTGCATCTGCTGTGAAATATTGCATCGGTGTACTCCTCGCAGCTTGGGCAGAGGCCTGAAGACATCAGCTCATTTCACATAAGGACTTAGTAGTTTTCAGCAGTGATGGATACTTTTGGAGCGGGATGGAAAATCTCTCATCCAGTGAGAAGTCATCAGCATGTTTTGTTTGACTGTTATCACTTTTGACTTGTTATCAGCAAAATATTTTGAGCAAAATTTTAGTTGCGCAACAACACTTGGGAAGGGCAACACTAAAATGAAGCACTTTGACTTTTTTGAGAAGAAATAAGTTGGGATTTTCATGTCATAGGAAGTTTTTAAAATATCCTGAATCAGTGTAAAAAGGATTAAAAAAAAAATGCATCTAAAAATATTGTGTATTATACCAAGATGACCCAAGTTTCAACTAGAGGGTTTGTGGGATAACATCAGAAATGGAATACCTGACTCCTTCTGAGGTCCTCCCGTGCATTGGGCAAGCTGGTCACGGCGATGATCAGTTCTGAAGCTGTCTGCATGGCTGCTCTGTCCTGGTCATGCTGAACGAGGAGGAGGAGGAGGAGGAGCACGAACCTGATGGAGCTATGGGAGGCTTGCACCTCTCCGTGTGGTGCCATCTCAGCTCGGAAGGAGCTGCTGGGAATGCAGGGAGGGATACGGAGGATTTGCTGCTTGGTAAATCCTCCACCCACTGCCCTCCTCCCCGTGGGCAGGTTTGTAATGCGGCTGCTTCTGCCTGCAGAAACAACCAGGGAGCAGCTCTCCTGCTCGTAACTGCTTTACTGCCCAGGGGAGAGAGATGACTGTTTTCCTTTTATCACTGGCTTCAGCACTGGGTTCAGTTTTTCCTTCTTGTGCCAGCTAAATATTCCAATATATCATCATCTTGATTTTCTTCACCAAGTAACACATGGGGTTATTTTTAGGTGGTGGAAGGGACATGCAGGGCACTCATGAGTCCTGAGATGCCGGGGCCAATATTTGACTAAATTAAAACCGAGAATGATCTGCACAGTGCTGTGAAGTGCAGATCTGTTTGAATTGAAAGAAATATTTTAATGGATTTATTGCTGCCTTTGATATGCTTTTTATGTGTTCTTGTCAAAAGCTGAATTAAAAAAAAAAAGCGCTGCAGTTCAGTGTTAGCCTGTAAAAACATAAAAATCTGGCACAGAAAGACCTGTCATCATAACTTTCATCATGTTACAAATCCTTACTTTGCCACATCCGCTCATTACATGAGACGGGCAAGAATTTGGAGCAGTTGAGCTCTGAGAAATTCTGCCGCAGAAGGTAACGACTGATTAAAAGGTCAGGAGATAGCTCCAGAAATTTTCCTATGGTCTTTTCAGTTCATGAATTTCATAAGCGAGATGCCAGTAGACTACATTGCTGCATATGTTTAGATGTAGAATAGGCTGGGAAACGAATTACAGCGAGGTGTAAAAATAAGTGAAATGTAAGCTGTACAGCAAGAGCGCTTTTAAAAAAGGTTGGGTTTTTTTGTACAAGGAAAAGAAAAATATACCATGGCCACTCTGGGAACACAGCGGGCGAGACCAAGTGTGAAGTGGCAAAGTTAATGGTGCTACACCGATTTATCTTACCCGATGATCTCGCCTACGGGCTGTAACTCTGAAACTTGGTCAATAAATGGGATTGTAGTTATTATGTTTAAGAGTAGCTATGGATTTTCAGTCAGAATGATCTTTGCTTTTGTTCTTACCATTATTCTCTTTCCACCTGAAATATGGTGCCCTTGAGGGGGCCCTGCTGCTGGGCTGTGCCTCCCGCTCCCTAAGCTTCCTCTGGACCCGTGTGGTGGGTGGCTGGGACCTGCGCGCGGTGCTTCGCTGGGTGCTGCCGGGCACGGGAAGGGGGATCTCCTTCCTACCCCCCTCGCTGCGCTAAGGCCACAGCTGAGCAGCTTGCCGCGTGACCAGAGGCTTACAAATCCTCCATAACCATTCTGAGATGAAAAAGATGGATCGCTGTAATTCTGCTTCTAGTTTTTCTGAGCTTTGGAGGGATTTTATTAAAAAGAAGAAAAAAGTGAGCTTCTAGCATAATCCTGTGATTCCAGAAGCTGGAGATTTAAGCAAGCCTCAAACATTGTGATATTTGGCAGCTACCACGAGAAGGAACGGGAAACAAGGTGCTAGCCGTACGGTCATCTGGCCGCGTGGCTTTGAAGGGCTTGTACCCTGCGCAGTGCTCTGCAGGGAGGAAAAAGGCTTTCTCCAGGGTGGTTGCTAGCTGGATTTTTAAGGTCTTCTGCCTTTCCGAGTTACCTGGACAAGTCACTTCAGAGCTGGATGGTGCTCAGGGATACACATAGCCCTCCTGTAGCTCTTGGGTTTTAACTGACAGTGTACATAGCCCTGTGTTGCAGTTGCAATATCCTCTAATAGATAACATTTTAAAATGTACAAAGAGATACATTTGGTATAAATATAGCTCACAGCATGAGGCACTGAATAAAACATTTCTCTTCACTCATCGGGGAGGATCATGCATAACTTACTCTTGGATCTGCTTCATCACTCAGACGTTAGAGAGTCACCCCTAATTTGTGAAAACATATGGCTTATTCCACCCTTCCACGCTGAGGATCCGTTACAGGCATGCTTGCCTCCAGTCTTGTGTTCACCATCTGGATCAGCCTTCTGCAAATCGAGGTAATGGGGAGTTAAAGTAAGGGGAAGCAGGCAAAAATGGACTCCTCCCCCTCTGCTAAAATCAGAGGACAACTCCTAACTCTTGGCTGGGTTACAGTCTGATGGACTGAATCACAGAAAAATTCATGGACCAGGCAAATAGCCAGGTTACTGAAAACACATTTTAGGCCACTAATTATGAACCATACAGTCATTTAACTTTTTAGACTACATCTTGATTAACTACCTGGGTACGATGAGTTAGGGAAAACCTGCTGTGGTTACAGTAAGAAAACACCTGGCATGTGACAGGCTAACACCCATCCTGAGTCATGGATTATGAGTACTATCCATCCTGAGGCTGGAGACCCTATTATCCCTGCTTAAATTTGCTAATACAGGCAAATCCTAAATTATGTACGCTGCAGTTAGGCAGAGTCTTCCACAGGCCAGTTGTTTCTCAAGCAGAAATGAAATGTATACATATTTTTTCACCAGTTCCTCAGTCTTTGTTCAACATGAGACAACTGGCTATCTACATGAAGCATCACTTGGGTCCCTATTATTCACACTGGTTGCTCAGTCAAGTCATTGGCAAACTAACAGCCCTGTTGACTTGCTCAGGTATGTTTTTTCCACTGTTGTGATTAAGCGAGGAGTTCCTCTGGTTCTGTTTTGGCTCAGAAAAGTGGCATGGCTTGTACAGGTATTCTCACTCACTCTAATGCAAAATCCACGTCACGTTTATGCTCTGTAGGATGAAGGAGGTGGGTGCCAGTACTCTCCCTCGCTCTCATTGCCGGTGTTTTGGCCTGCAGTTGAAGACCCACCCGTTGTGTGCAGGCTGGACCGGCTGCACTCCCCAGCGAATGCCTCCAGCTGTGCAGCCCACAGGGACCTGAGATAGGCAGTCATTAAAAACCACTAATGTGGAGGCCACATCTCATTTTTATTTCAGTTCTTCTTCTATCCCTTCTTGATTTTTGGCACAAAGAAGGTGAGCTAGGAGCTCATTCTGGGTTTGAACAACCTAAAAATTGTTTAGTCTTGCTTTGAGGTCCTTTAAAAAAAAGCTAGTGGTACTTTATCACTCTATTGTGGACATAATTGTTTCCCCCTCATTTATTCTCAAGCAGGGAAGAAAATACATATTGGTTTAAGGCATCCTTGTGCTGTTGAAAGTGGGTACATGCTGGGCTAAGTAGCAATGGTAGCAGTATAACTCTTTTTTGGAAAACAAATTGCCCTTTCAACCTACATTATAGTGGCACAGAGCCCCTGTGAAGCCCTGTTTCTTATCAGTAACTGTAACTTCACCATCTTTTTGAAAGAAGACCTCATTTAAGTACCGGTTAGTCCTGGATTAGTACATTGTTACAGAGCCATGGATCCACTAAAGTAGAAAACAGAAAAGGTTTCTGGCCATGTCCTGAGCCACTGGCAGCCGTTTCCTGGCTGGGTATCGACAGCTGTAAAGCGCTGAGTCTGTAGGTAAAGCTGGGTTTCCTTCCTAACTTCTCCCATGTTTATATTTTAGTCTTGCACTCCCAGGAGCCCTGCCCATCTATTACTGGGGCAACATGAGCAGTGTTCACCCAAAGTCTTTGCATGTGAATCGAAACAGAGTTTGCCGATTTCCCGTTAATGCGGGCAGAAGAGATGGGTAAGGAGATAACGTGCCTGCAGGGCCGGCTGTGGGGTGGCCGAATGCGACTCCTCCCAGATGGGTGAAGTCCCTCGTTTTATCTGTTGGTAAGTGTTCCCCGTGGCCATGTGCATGTCAAGGGATTTCATGCACCTTAATGTGCTGAAGATTTACCAAACAAAAGAGAGCGGCCACCTAACCTCCACCTAACCCAGCATCTGCCAGCTGGGGCGGTGGCCCGGTTCCGTGAGGGCCCTTAGTGCGGCAGCGAAGGAGACTCATCCCTTCTGCGTCTCAGAGCTTTGCTTCCTCTAAGGCCAGTCTTGTGCGTTTCCTGGGCCTGTCTTTCATACCAGCTTGTGCTCAATTCAGGTTTTCCAGTTCAGGGCTGGCTTGCAGGCCCTCATGGTTTTGGGAACACTGAGCATACACAAAATAATGTATTGCTTGTTTCAAAGTTTAGAAAGGCATAAAAATATTCTGCATTGGCAATGCCTCTGAATAGCTTTCACAATTTCCTCTCCCTACCACCCCCACATACACTTTCTATCCTGTGCCTTTCTACAGTAATTTTGTGCTTTGCTTTGGCTAAAATCACCTCTGTCCTCCCATCACCCAGTTATTCATTTGCACAGTTGTGTATCACTGTGAATCACCCATCATAAGCTGAAAGACAGGGCAGAAAAGACAGGAGGAGTGGAAGTGTTTGGTGCCTCAGGTTAGTCAGATCTTTCCTACTGCTCTGGGTATATTTCATAACTCCCCAGCATGATTTTAGCCTGGAATCCCAAGTGCAATTTAGTTAAGGGTATATATGATGACATTATGCCTGTCTTGGTCTACCCTCTTTCCTCCTTCTCTCTTAATTATCATGTTGAAAATGATTAAAACGGATACAAATGCAAATCAGCACCATAATCAAACAGAATGTAATAGCTGGTTTTCATGAGGAAACATTAAAATAAAAGATAAATGATTTATGACTAGGTCCCTGATAAGTTTGGAAGGTATAAAATGATGTTAACAAGCTACCACCCAAACCTCAAGAATTCATGTATCTAAGCTACATTACTCCAGCTTTCTTTTCCAGGCCCTGAACATGTCTCAAACTGCAACATGCTTAATATGCTATTCCTAGATAACCTTAGAGCTTATAACCTATACCTTTTATATATGTAGTGCATTGTTTTTTAATTACTGCATTTACATCATTCCTTTTAACTGAAGATTTTTAGTATCTTACAAATGCAATTTTTTATTAACTGAAGCTCACAAGCCTGGCCTGTCAGCTCAGTCAGTCACTCTTTGGTTTACAGAGAGATAAACCAGAGGACAACAAGGAACAAGAGCTCAGGCAAGGTATGAAGCAAAACTCTGGCATGACTAGACCCCAGGTTACCAAACGAGTAGATTCTGGGTTACTGGTATTTCTGAAGGGCTTCGGCACCAGCATCTTCTGAATTTACAGAGTACCTCTGAGGCAGGTAGGTCACAGCAATTTAAAGTTCTTGGATTCAAAAAAAGAAGTTGAATTGAACTATAAATAAGCATCTGTACCTCCAACATAAAAATGAAACTGAATACTTTTGATGAGCGTAATGAATATTATCTCTGAAATGGGATGTGAGCATGCTCATAGATGTAAATGCGATGTGGTGAATAGCGTGAGAACACTTCAGGAATGCTTGAGGAGCTCCTTTCTGTTCAGATTACCAGTTTTTGCCATATGGATGGGTGTAAATGGAGATTGATGGGAGTTGTTGTTGTGGTAATGTACCCATTACGATGTTTCCTTTGTTTCAATATGTAGATTGCATTTTGAAGATGTGAAGCTAGTTTAAACAAAATGAGATGTATAGGAACTTTATGTCCTCCTTTGTCTTCAGCTTCTGCTCAGGCCCATATAATTTTCAGGAAGAGGTTGGTAGTTTATAGGGATTGTAGTACATTGACGAAGAAAACAATTCCCTCTTCACCCATGTTTTGAGTGGAAACAGCAATATTATGATGAAAATATGCTTCAGCGAGAAGGATATGGAGACTGTAAATTGATCAGTGTAAACCCACTCATTTAAAAATGATTCCTGTGCTAAAATGCGCTATTAGTGTGCAAAAGAATTCAATTCACTTGATACTCACAAAAACCAAACGTTTACAAACGGGACTCTGAGCCTTTCACCCGGCCGCGGGCTACCCGGCCAAGCAGCGCGGCCCCCTCGGTGGGACGCGCGAAAGCCGCGAGGGGGTCCCTTGGCTCCGCTCTGCGAGACGTGGAGCTGTCACGGTCCCTGCCCGCCCTGGTGAGCGGCCTCCCGTTTGCCGTACGGAGGGATATTCACTTGCTTAAACACGTTCGGTGAAGGAAGCTTCCATGGATTGACTGAGACAGTCAATCAGGTGCTGTGACGCTCTTCCTTGCGGCGTCTTGTACAAAACAATATTCTGGACATTTGCTTAAAATGAGGCAAGAGTCACCCCCCCCCCCCCCCCCAGTGGACATCTTGTTTGCTTCAGTTTGCATGCTGCTTGTATTTTTACAGTTTAGTGTTTGGGATCTGTTTACTTTCCAGCCCAGCTCATCTGCAAGCTGAAGCTGGATGTTGCATTCTAAGTTTGGAAACCGATTTTGATTTAAAGGTAGATCGATTGTAATTCCCAAGATAAGGCCATGATTACTAAATCTATTGGATAGCTCAGAGCTCTTTCTTTCCAGTTAAAGGACTGTATCTTTTCTGCTGCAGTGAATTCCATATCTTTTTATGTGCATATACCTGTAATTTATTTTTTTAATTATATCTCCTTTAAATACTTATAAAGACAATGACTGTCTGTGTTGGAGTGCGCCAGCCAGTGCTAGGTTTCTTGGCACCAAGGTGTTATTCATGTTATGTATATTAGCTCTGCATTGTCTTAAAGGGTTTGTGTATAGCTGGGAAAGATAAGACAGGGATTTGTCTGGTGAAAGAAGCTACACACAGTTCTTCCTGCGTGATTTCAGCTGAGAACCGGGTTTTGGAGCCAGCTTAGCTTCGAAAGGCTAGGCACATTTAAAAAAATAATCTAATAACTATTTAGAATAAACAATAGCGTTAATTGTAGTCAATTCCCTATAAAAGGAATAAACCATCACTTAATTGCATTTGAATTCGTAATACAAAAATGTATCTTGATTAAAGAAAGAAATAGATGAGGTTAATTCTTTTCTTTGTTAATGAGCAAAATTTATACAGAAAAATTGCATTATCCTGTGGAGCTGTCACTGGCTCCTTCCTGCAGTTGGTTCTCAGTCTTCAAATAGATATTCAAACACTCAACTGTCATTTAAGCTTTGGATATTTTCCCTTCTCAGACAATAATTCTCTGCACCCAAAACTGAAAGCTTTCCAGCTTAATGCTGTCTCTGTTCTGGGGGGGATCAGGTAGGAAGCAACTGTATAAATTGGCATGCGTAGTTCTTCGTGGTGTAATTTGCAATCAAGTGGAAGATTCAGATTTTTCCTTTTCCATGACTGATGCAAAATCTTGCTTAAATATTCCAAGTGTTAGTCCAGGAGGGGCAGAAGAGGCAGGACACATCCCCAAACACTGCTGGGGAATGAAAGGTGCTGAACAGAACTATTTTCTGAGAGATTGAAACCTAGCGTGTTGTGTGAAGTCTAATTTTAGACCACATTATGCTGCAATATGGTATCAGATTCAAAGAGCAGCAGGTGTCAGAGAATCTGCTCGCTGACACTCCCTGTTACAGCAGAAAAGCTTTATTAAATTCATTTTCTAAGCTGCAAATAGGACTCTGACATGGTGTGAAATTCAGCTAAACAGAACTTCTTCAGCTCCTGCTCTCGCATGTCATGGATTTACTGTAGTCGCCCACTGGGATCTGGATAGCCCGAGCTGGGAAATGCTCGCCGCGAGCCTTGGCTCCCAGGCGCCGTGCGCTCCCCGCGACCCCCGGGGCTCTGGAGGGGGGCGAAACCCGCTGCCGGGGGGCCGGCATGGGGCACCCGCGGGAGAGCCTGTTTCGCTGCTGCTATCTCCTAATGAGGTTGCAGGTGTCTGGATGAAATGGCTATTTCTGTTCTGAATTTTTGATATGTAGCTGTACCCTCAAGCTTCGCATACGAGACCTTTTCCTCAATATTTAGAAAAGGTTGTTGGGGGGGAGAGAGGCTCTGCAGACCCAGCTCATCGGGGCAGCGCCGGCTCCGTCCAGGAGGTGACATCGGGACCAAACCCCCTTTCCTCACTTCCAGCTCCCCGGGCCACACAGCAGACCCATTTTGCCCATTTTTGTTGTCTAAGGGGAATTCAGCAGCCGTAGCGATAGGGGCTGTGTCGGGAGAAGAACTGCCGTTCGTTTTAGGCTGCTCTGGCTGGGTTTGAACATCCCCGAAAGTGTTAGGAAGCAGCAGAGAAGATCAGAAAGGAATTGCCAAGGCTCTGGGAAGCCGGTGGAATTAATTTCGAGAGCTCCCCTCAGACAAAACCGTGTCAGGTAAAGATGGTGCTTTATACAGATCCCATGCGATCAGCTGGGCATTGCCGGCAGGCCCAGGGAGAGGCAGACACAAGCGGGAAGGAAACGTTGAGGCTGCGAGTCACAGGCCTTTCTCTTTCTTTTCCTTTTAATTTTACAAGACCTTTCCTGCCCCTCTTTCAGAGGTGACGCTGTATGTGGTCTCCTAAAGAGCGGAGATATAAAACGCATGGAGATACTTTGCAATGGGGCATCTAAATGATGGGTTTTCTAGTCATGGTTTGGGCCCTTGTCGGGAATCCGCGCTGCCTTTAGCCAGTCAGCCGGCTTTGTTCAGAAATGGTATATAATAGCAAAGGAAAGTGCATAAACATGAACATTTTCAGTGAAGAACTGGAGGATTTAGGTCTTGCATGTAAACCGCTTCAGAGGCTGGCTGCTGGGTCGTTGCCATGCAGGACTGCATTTTTGGGAAACATAAGGTACTGCTTTTGGATATCTAGCTCAAATTTTCACCCAGGTAGCCAGCCTGATGGTGCGAATTGTTGTACACCCATCAGTTATGGTCACCAAAACAAAGAAAAAACATGATTTTGTTTGTGTGTTGAAACACAGTGGTTGTACTTTATATAGGAATGCTTGTCATATACCTGCAAAGTGCAGCTAAGCAGCGACTGATGGAGGGCTGAGACCTGCTACAGACAGACAGACGCGACAGACAGACAGACACCCTAACGGGGTGGCTTTGGTGTGCCGCTGTCGCTCTTTCTTTTTCTTTTTTCCCTTGTTTGTAATGTATGAAGTTGGATTTGCATTTGGTAGGGTGGAAATCATCCTCTTGTGAGGAAAAAGCCCTGCCCTGAAGTTTCCTATGCAATATTTTGCTGCGGATATTTCTTCTTTATGAGCAGTACAGGGATAGAAGTTGAGCTATATGGAGTTTGAGGTCTGGAGGTCATCAGAAATGTGAAGCGAGGGCAAAGCAGTCTTGTCTGTTTTGTGGGCAAAGAGAAATGGGTTCATAACAGCCGATGGAAGCCACCCAACTTGCCTCCAACAAGGGCTTGACTCTAGTTTCAGTGTAACTGGGTTGTTTCATATGGATCTTATTAAATTTCTTTCTTTAAATGAACCTGAAATTCTAACGAAATTCTAGACTGAGGCTTTAAATATCAATAAAGTTGAGAAGAACCTTGCTGGATCCTGGGCAAACCCTCCAAAACTGCGCTTTCAGGCGGCTCTAGCTATAGCAGCTCATTTGTCTGGAGGGGGCTCCTGCGGCACGGAGCAGATCGGGGCACTTACAAGAATAAGCCCCCACATCAACGCACCCACTCTGTGCTGTGGGCCTGCAGCGTGATGTGATCCGCATCGCTAGACAGCACCTCTGTATAAATAATATCAATAATGTATTATTGCCATTCTCACAGGTAGAAGTGCTTGACGCTTTTGTATTTGGTATAGGAATTTTTATTCTGTTCATAATTTTTTGCAAGGAAACAAGGCTTCAGACTGGGCACTTCATCAGTACATTGGAGATGAAGGCAGGAGCACTCTAATTCAATTTCTGGCACTGCTATTTTAGCGCAGAAACCATCAATATCATGGTAATGTATTTTCAGACCATATTATGTGGAGGAAGTCTGTGACTTCATCTCAAAGGTGACCTGCAAAGGAAACTTTAAAATTGGCTTCTACCGCTCCTTTTTGTTTTGTTTTTTCCTTTGGGTTTTAAAAATGTTGTACAAAGGTCTGGGAAGCTTTGAAGATTCCCAGCTTTCTGCTTGCGGATTTTTTTTTTGTTATTATATTGAAAAATAACAGGAATGCAAACTCCAGTTTGGTTGTTTTCTCCTGCCACTTATTTTGCTGGACAGGTCCTTGGGGGATTTCAAGGACAGAAAAGTGAAACATTGTTAGGGGAGTCTGAGGCATTTAATTTTTAGAAGAAAAGTTTTCTTCTAAGTGCTTTGACTCAACAGGTGCTAGTGAAGCAAACAGACTATTGCATCTGAACCAGCCTGACTCCAAATTCCTTCTCGCAGTAGCTCAACTTTCATCATCTTCTGCAGTCGTAATTACATTAGTTCTCCGGTTTTCACAGGGTCTATGTCAGAATAGACAAAATACTAATTTTAATGTTGAAATAGATTTTTTTTTCCTTTAAAATTTTTAGATACCTTTTCAAGTCATTTTTATATACGCGTGAGTGAAGAGGGAAAAAATTGTTTTTTGGGATAAAATCATTATTAAAAAAGATTCCAGAAGCTCTAGATGGGGAGCAAAAGTGAAACAGCCAGACAGAGGATCCAAAGCTGCCCGGCGCTGGAGGGGTGGCTGCTGCCCCGGCTGCGGTGGCTGGGCTCTGCCGGGTTTGGAGCCGGGAGCGGAGCAGGCAGGTTAATCGGGAAGCCGTTGCTCTGTGGCTGCTCCAGCTGAGGAGAGCTGGGTGTTTATGTGCAGCAGGAACTTTACGTTTGCAATCAGAGCTCGGTGGTGGGTTAGCATGCAAATGCATACAGAGGAGAACAAAACCTTCTCGTTACGCTGGTAGTACCTAAAGCCTCGCAGCCTCTGCAGAGGCGCCGAGACCCGCTGCTCGCGCCCGGATCAGCCGCAGGAGGCTCCCGCTGGTCTTATTCCACTGTTGTGTTTCTGAGGTGCCTCCTAAAAAGGTGTTGGCTGGGAGAGGTGTACCGGCAAAACTGCTCGTCTGGCTCCGAGCCTGCTTTCTGCTTACACCTGGGAGCTTACGGGGAAAATGATGTCTGGGAGCAGACCGGCGTGCCTTGGGTTCCCTCTGTGTTGTTCTGTCTGCTTGGTTGGGACACCAGCATAATGAATTTTAATTGAGAAAGAGAAGTCTTCTGGTGGAAGCATATTCTCAGATGGGGAAGTATAAATTACAGAATAATTCATGGAGTATTTGCAGCTCTTGAGAATTCAGCTGGTCTAAATAATGTATGTTTATACATACAAATTGGGTGTGTGTCCCTGCATATTTTAAATGTTTGATTGTTTCACATTAAGAAACAAGTGCTGATGGTGGAACACTGGAACACTTGCCATTTTGGTTTTAATTTTTCTCCCTTATTATGAATTCTGCACAGATTTTTATCGGGATGTTTTTCATACCTGCATTTTATTGCTGGTCTAAAACTATATAGACATGGCAAACAGGCTGCATCTATTTAAAGCCTGCAGATACTAATGAGGAGCGCCAGCAGAGCCTGGGCACCCATCACCCCACAGCTAATTAGGGACAGGAAGCGGTGGATGCCCCCGTGCTGCCCCTCCTCTTCCCGCGGCTCTGCTGGGCTTGCTCCGCTGCACAGATGCAGCTGGTCGGTACCTGGCACAGAGTAAAACTGCATGGGAGAGTTTTAGTGCCTGGCGCTCGGGCAGCCGGCCGCGCTAACGACAGCGCAAGCCCCGCGTGCCAGGAGGGCGCGAGCACAGCGGTGCCGCAGGTCTGTGGCCCAGCAGTGGGGGGTCCTGCTCCAGCTTGGGCAAACCTTGGCCTGCTAAATCTGCCTTTTTATTAGTAAAGGAAGAGCTTCCCACCGCGAGAAAACCGGGAAACAGAAGTCATGTTTCACAATGCGCATGCACGTGTGTGCGAACGTCCTAGAAATCACGGACTTCTCGAAAGAACTTGGGGTGGGGAAGAGTTAAATAGACAACAGCAAACACTGTGAGATGTATCTGAGCTCCTGGATGGTGGTAATCCAGCAGACACCGAAGCTCCTAATGATTTGCTTCTGTGGGTGTATTTAGACCTCAGGCTGTCATCGGCTCTGAAGGAGACCCTGCAGATGAAAGGATTTCAGTGTACAGCGGTGTCAAAGACCACTATTGTATGCGGCATAAGCCTTCAGCGTTGTCTTCCAGCACTACCTGACCATGGCTGCACACATCGTTATCCTGATTAGCGAGGACAGAAGGTTCTTGTATAATTATACCTACATTGTGTCAATCTGATCTTGTATCCAGGTAGAATATGTCAGTGGTGAATTAAAGAAAAACATGTATTAATTCCCCAGAAGATATGAAATGGAAGGGGTTGAAATGAGAGGATCTAGGATTCTTATCTTCTAATTGCGACGTCCCACCTGACGCCTGCCTGCAGGTCGCGTGCGGACTCCGAGCAGGCCTGAGCGAAGGATGAGAGGCAGCTGGGAGGGAACCGTGCTCAGGTAAGTCAACGGCAGCCTTGGAGATGGTGGCAGTCCCGCCACAGTGCGCAAGCTGCAGCAAGGCCGTACCTGCAGATTTGCTTTATATAGGTCACTGAACATCCTTACAGAGTGCCTGGTTTTGGTTATTACTCATTTGAGCTGGATTCAAATTAGCAGCCTAGAGGCAAAAGTTACTTGTGATTTTTTTTTTTTTTTTTTTTTTTTATTGCATGAGGGCTTATTTTAAGTGCAAAATTCTAATAAGTCCTTCACCTCACTATAGCAAACTATCAGCAGCTGCTTGTTAAATAGTTCTGTCTTTTATACAGGTATTGGTAGAAACCAGCATTCACTATTAAGTGTAAACAAGTCCCAGAAGTGTTGCCAAGCCTGTGGGTTTTCTCTAAACTGCCTAGCTGTTAAAGCTGCTTTTTTTGCAGTCCTGGCTAGCTGCATTTTAGAGTTGTATTTTTGTCACTCCCGATGCTCCTCACAGGTGTGAAGAATCACAGGCTTGCCATCGCACTTTGTTTTTCTGGCTCCTGGGACGCCAGAGCCTCCAGTGCCCGCGGGGTCCCTGTTGCTGTGATGGCTGCGGCCAGGTCCAGGCAGAGTTCAGCTACCAGATGGGGGACACTCGGTCGGCTTTGTCTAGCCAAGAGCTGGCAGACAGAGCACCACTGCTGCTGTCAGCCAAAGAAATACTGAAAATTGCTCAATCAACATAATTCCTGAAGCTTTGTGGCGGGTCTGCAGCTCCGCACGGTGGGATGAGCGTGCCAGGGCAGACATGGAGCTGTGCAAACCCACGGCCACATCCTTCTGCTCAGAGGATGCTCACAGCTGGCTGCCCAGCACAACGGCATTTAGCAATGTACTTTTGGGGGGAAAATGCTGTGAACGATGCTTTTATCAAGTAATTCCTGCTCTGTTTGCTCAGAGGGGTCACGGCTAATAGCTGTGTCCTTGATCCCTTTTACGATGTTGCCTCAGAGCACTCTGAGGACCCTCAAGTTAGTTGGCTGCCCCCACCTTAACTCCCGTCCCACATTGTCATTGACCAGAGACTCAAGGTGAGGGGAAAACAGCAAACAAGGTTAAATCTTTATGGGCAGAGCTGGGCAAATACTCCAGCAAGTCTTCTCAATCATTCCCTCAAACAGAAAAAGGTTTAATCTGTGCGATGGTATTTCCAACCCTTGTTTGCTTTTCATGCTCTGGGGCAGTGGGCTTTCCAGTGGCCTCGCCTTGAGCAAATGTAGTCTTCAAAGATCCTAGCAAAAGCGAGAAGTGCAGTGAACTGCGGCAATGTGCCGTCTTGTCGTGCTAGTCCGGCTGTGTGCTTGCACTCGTCCTGTTCAGGTGTCCAGCCTTGACTTTGTCTTTGGCTCGGGGAGGCGTTCAGTCAAAAAATGGAAGAAGGGGCTGACCATGAAGAGGAGGAGAACGGTGCGCGATGGGCACTGGCTAGTGGGAAGGTCAGGCAGTCCCGCGTGGGTAATGCGCACAGCTAGACACAGGCCAAACATTAACTGAATTTAGAAGAACTTATACTTCTCCAAAAGCAAGTAATAGTATAGAAACAGTATACTTTTCAGAGTCTTCCACATTTTTTAATCTTAGGCTATAAAATGTCTAACCTACTTGCTTTTCACAGAGACCTAAACCCTCTTGAAGATGTCTCTGGGTGTCTGTGTAAACCCTGAGGCGAAGTCTCAGTCTTGGTGAAGCTGGTGAAAGCAAGGTTAGGATTTTATCCTCATATTTTTCCTGTTTTTGTTGCCATTCAGCCAATCAAGCCACGAAACTCCTCTTTGTGTACAGTTTCTAGCCCCTTTTGGGGAAGAGCGCTGAGCAGATGGGAAAAACTCATGACACAAGCACACAGCTATACAAATACTTACTGCACAAGGACAGCATGTCATTTTACGTAGCCAAATGAAGCATTTTGACAAGAAATCAGCTGCATTATTTCCAGAACTCTGTAGAAAGAAACAGAAAATGGACAGTTTCAATACCCATATTTTTGTGGGCCAAAACAAGTTGGGAATCATTTTTCAGTAATTGTGTATGTCTAGTCTTACAACCAGATTGTTAAAGGGAAGAAATTTTATGTAGACATGCAGAAGTCTGCTTGGTTGTAGATCAGATGAAGAACCCAATTCTGAACTGATGGAAAAGGTATATAATATTCAGTTTTGTTGTCTTTTGTTATATAAGTGCTATAGGTGATGGGGTGTACGTGTGTGTGCACACACGTATATGCAGACGTGCCTGCATATTTCAGTCTAGCCTTGCTAATGCCTGGTAGAACTGTTTTCCAATACACCATATGGAATATATCTTGCAAATACTCTTAAAGAATCAATTACAGAGTTAATTCAATAGCTATTAGTAATGAAACATAAATGTAACTTTATAATTCTGCCAGCTGGCTAAGGTAGCATTCTTTCATCATCTAAAGAAGGAAAGCATTTTTCAAATCTCTGGCTAAATATTAGTCCCAAAATTAAATTCTAATTACCAGAGGGTTTCATGGCAGTCTCCAGCCAGCCCAAAGAGGACTCCTCCCTCTCCCTGGGTCTTGCAGGAGCTCCACTCTGAGCCTTGGACCACGAGCTCATAGCATCTGCTCAGGTGGGACCAAAAGCTGCCCAGCAATTGGAGTTTTTCCTCTACCAGCATGAAATCGGTCAGGAGGGCCCATCAGTTTGATTTATATGGCATAATGTAGATTTTTCTGCTTTGGACTGTGGCAATAGTTTTCACTTTATTTTGACCTTTTTTTTTTTTTCCACTGCTGTCAATGGTAGCAATTACTTTTGTTGACTGTAACTGTATTTCTAGGCCTCTATATTCCCAGTGGGGATATCATGTTTTTGGCTGGTCCAGTGTAAGTTCGCATCCCCACACAGGCTGCAGTTTCACGTGGGAAGCCTTTCTATCGCTCGCACATCACACCTACGTTTTTCCATTATCAAGAGCTTTCTCAGTAATGCAATACTTGATACCATAACGGAGAAACACGATGATGGTTTTTTAAGTAGCAATCCAGAAAACAGCAGACTATTGCCGTGTTATTAGAGTATTTTAGTGAATAGCATGGTAGCATAGTGTGTTCTTATGAGCTGATTTGTTTCTGTTAGTGGCCACTGGGTGGGGGAAAAACTGAAAAAGCTGGAAGTCGAGGATAGGAGTAAGTGGCCTGATTTCCAGGCCGCTCAGGGTGCCTGCAAGTCCCCCCTCTCACTGACAATACTCAGCAGCTCCTGGAAATCAGATCATTTATTTGGATTTTGAAATAAGGCTTTAATTTTTTTTCTCTACAATTTTTCCTCCTTATTAATTAAAGATCTGGAGAACCAGAGAATAAGCAGAAATCAGTGGGAATGCGCCTTGACCTTACAAATGATTTTGGACTGTATTATGCATTGCACACAGAAATTAACTGTGGGAATGATGATTTAAAATGCTGTCCCTTTTGATCACCCTGTTACATGTTAACCTGAGGCAATATGCAAGAAATTTCTGTTCAGGACCTTGTTTCTTCACTTGTCGGTGGGTTTGGGATGAGACTAGTCCCTTAAACTGCTGCTAATACTTCTGCAGCAGGGTCTCAAAATGAAAACGAAGCAGTTGCTTGGAAACCCTCCTCCTCTTTGTGCCGCTTATTTTGTTTTCTCAAGATGCAATTAATAGTTTGGAAAGAGGCAAGTGGCAAAAATATTACCGGCAGAGCCGCAGGAAGGGGCGGTTGTGTAACATTGGCTGCTACGAGCCTCTGTTTCTATTGGTGTATACTTTTGCCAAACTTCAACCATTTTGAACAAAATTTGGAGGGAATTCTCTATTCTGGGTGCCTCCCTCAAGCTAAATTCTTCAGGAAAATTTAGGCCAAAATGACTTTTGAGGATGGAGCTAGAGAACGGTACACTGGCAAAGCAATCTGAGCTCCGAAAAGTTACCATATCTGAGTGCTTTGGAGCACGGACCTGGAATTTGGTGAGGGAAGGACTATCTGGCTTTTTACTCAAAGATATCTATTTTACCACTCCTAATCTATGCATTTTTGGCTAGACCACAGGTATTTCCATAGCCTGCAGTTTGCATGTGTCCCATAGGGACAGCTTTGGTATATTTAGCAGCTAAAATCAGAAGCAATTTCAGCCACACGGGCTACTCTGGGGCGAGCGGATCTCAGCCCTCGGCGGTGCTGTGTTACTGAATGCAAATATAGCAGGTGGACGTGTCGCGTGCTGAGCAGTCCTGGTCCTGACGTTTTTGAAATCTGGAGTACTTCACTTTGCCACTTTAAATGTTCTCATAGGATGGTTTTCTCATGCAATATATATATTCTAAACTGGGCAAATTAAGCATCAGCTGCACATATCCCAGAATTTCTGCGGTGCTTTTTGGTATGGAAAAAATATTTTTCACTAAAATTTTATCACTGTCAATCTGTTGGCAATTGCAAAGGACACGGGATCCCGTATCTTTGATGATAGGAATGTTACCACAAAACCTACGTGTAAAACTCAAACTGTATGGATCTATAAACTGCCTCAGGGTTGCCCTTATTATCTGTAGGAAACAGAGAGCACCCAGGGACTGTGTAACACTGAGAAAGCAGCTTTCCTGATGCTGGATCAATGACTTATTTTATTTTGGAAGCCTCTTCTGAGGGGTGGGGTGGGGGCAAGGTAATTCTGAAGAGGGTTTAGCAGCATGAGAGCTCTTGTGCGAGTGAGCAAATAGCTGGGCACTCTGGCTACACTGACTTTCAGAGTATACTCTAATATGATACATGCTTTAAAATTTTACGCGGACAAAAAGTATTGGTGGGAAGCCCTGGACTGGAGAAGTAAGACAGGAATTATTTGCTTCTATTTTTTTGAATGTTGCTGCAAAACATTTGTTTGTTTATTTGTTTCATGTGCTAACAGCAGCGTTATGTAACCTGGCGTTTGGAATTACAGAAGAACCTTCCTGTGCTCAAGATATTCGGATGTCTTTCTGGGACTTGCATTGCATAATTGAGGGCAGGATGAGCGGTACGTGTAGACTAACAGGGTCGCAAAGCATCATTTGGATAGACAGGAAGGTGGGGAGAGATCAGACACCAACTTCTTGACTGTGAAACCTGCTTTAAAACAGATGTATTGCTTTTGCAGTCAGCCAGGGGCTACAGTATCTTGAGGTCACCTGGACTTTCTCGTTCCACCTGAAAACTTCATCTGGTTGGAATTTGAGGACTTCGGCCATTTTTGAGTTTTTCAAACATCTGGAAATCCTGGAGAACACAGCACCTCGCACAGTGTGCGTGCACAGCTAGTTTACCATGGCCCAGATGCCAGTCTCCCTGTGCCTGTCTCACTGGACGTGCTCTGCTCAGAGCACACGTTACTTCCTGGGAAGCCCTGGTTCAAAATATTGCCGCCTGGGTCTGCCTACCTGAATGCACACGTATGCTATGTCTCGAACCTCCATGTCCTAGAAAGCTGGCAGAAAGTGATTTACTGTAACTGTAAACTTCACGTAGCTCTCAAGGCGCATGCTAGCATTTCCATACTCAATGGGAATGTGGTGAGCTTTCCATCTTGCTGATGGCACATGTGGCTTTTGCCTGGAGAACCTGTAGGCTCCAGAAACCTGGCTTTCTCCTGTCACCTGGGGGAGGGCACAGGCTGATGGCAGGAAAGCTTCTAGCAGTGCTACATAAGTGTTAGCTGGATCGTGAGACTCCTGAGAAAAGGTAGCGTAAAGACAACCTGGAATGAATGGTTCAGATCAAATATTTCATATTTGTATGTTAACATATTGCATTGGTTTAACATATTGCATCAACATGGATGTGTTTCATAATACAAAGATCATAGAACAGAAGTATTTCTAATGCTATAAAGGACAATGGTAAAATGAAGATAGCTAAACGAAAATATTGAATACAAGACACTGTGGTGTAACTCTAGGATGTAACCGTTGCACATAACACAGATGTGAAGGAGAAGAGAAATCTGCGGAGCCCAGTTCAAATTATTCAATGGCTTCTAAAGCAGAAATAGCAGCTTGCTGTTGCAGTGGTGTGATAGGTTTCTGCAGGCTGGTTCAATTAACCATACTTCTGCTAAAGCTTGCAAAGAAAGGGTCCAGGCACGTGACTGAAGACACAATGTGTGTAGCCTGTGCCAATAGCAAGCAGAATTTTGAACATTTGGCTTAAGTAATGTAACGTGTCACTTGCTTTCTGATGTGCTCTAATCTGCTTTAAAACACAGATGGGTCCTCTCAATACCATACAGTTACAGACTTTAAGTGTCCTGTTCATGGCAAAATAATTTAACCTTAAGAGAAGGGATATCTGTGTTCTGGTGTTGGTGGTTGTTTGTCCACCAGTTTGGCTCTGCCCTGCGGTCCCGCTTATTCCAGGGTCTGATCTGCATACAAAAGTCAATGGGAACATTGCCTTCGGCTTGGCAGGGGCCACAGCTTGCACTGACGGAGACTATTGCTCTTGCTACACTGTCAGTTTGGACAGGGTAGCTAAACAGTATGGTCTTTTAAGTGGATGGTTGTGAAAGATTTTTAAATCTGGTCTTTTGTCCCTTAATGGATTTCTGCTATGTTTGTTTCTTCTTGTTGATGCAGTTGGTTTGATGCAAATGCAGTGGAAATCATCCAGGAATACAAGAAAAAAAAAAAAAAAAAGGCATCAGAAAATAACTTTAAAACACTTTAAAAGGACTCCCTCAGACTTCAGCTAAGTACAAAGGGATCTCTTGGTAGCATTTGTTTTTAAAAAGAATGTGTTGATTGCTACTGTGCTTGGATTTGAGAGAGCGTAATTTATTCTTTTTCCTAACAACTGGCAACTAAACGCAAAACTCCCCCTGACTTCGGGGCACCAGGAATTCACCCAAGGTGTACATGGGGAAATACTTTGAACGTGATGTTACAAGCGCCACTTTGCAGTAGTAAAGAGCTTTTATTAAGCCCCCAGCTCTTCACGCGATGCGTTTGAGTGGTCCTCTCTATGCTGGCGTGTTTCTGACTTCTTACTAATCACGGAAGGGGAATTGCTGGCGTTGTGTTTAAGCAGCAAGCACTGTCCCTCGCGCTTTCGTTCCAGCAGACGCAATGCCCACAAATCCAGCTTCTGCTGGATCCAGCTAAATCAGCCGGAGAGCTTTGCGGCCAGCTGCAGCGGCGTTTACTGGGCCCCTTCGCGCCAACGAAGGCGGCTCCAAAGGGGGCGAAGCTTTCGGTCTCAGGTGCGAAGCTTTGGGTGCTGCGGCTCCCCTTCCTCCCCGATACAGGTTGAGAGCGTCGTGGTGAATCAGTCAAATAACCACGGGGAGAAGAGATGGAGGCCCCGCGCCGTGCACTGGGACAGAGCCCATAGCAGCGGGGTTAAGGGGAATCTCATCTCGAATTGATGCAGTGCAGAGCCCCTGATGGAGGGGACGAGTCTGAAAGACATGCAGGTTTAATACCCGTACACGTGTATTACCTGCGGGTTTCTGTGCTATGAGAAACGGGCGGTTGTGGTTTTGGTCTTTTTTCTTTTTAATTGCACGTGAAGATTGACCTGCAGAGGCTCGTCTGGCAGAAGCGGGGGCATTGCTGACCATGTGCTGGGGCCTTTGTGGCTCAAAGATGGACTTGTTTCATGAAACCCACATAAAAGAGTCGCCGTTCAGAGCAGAATATTAACAAAGGATTTTTTGTCCCCAGATTATACCCCACAGAGTGAATACTGTAGCTATTAGAGATTTCCTGTGTACAAAGGGTAGAATACAGTAACTGTTTTTCAATTAGGATAATGTTAAAAATATACACTATGGTTGTGCAGAGCTGAAAAATGGTGTTTTGGTGATGTATTCTTGAAGGTAAAACAATAAAATGCTGAAGAAATACATTTTCATGCAGCAGGACCTGACATATGCATCCACTTCAGGTTTTGTTAATAATGTTCTTAATTTGCAGTGTGTCAAAGGAGGGTAGCTCTAGTTATAGCAATGCTGTATTTATGATGTTAACAGTAGCAGCGCTGCAGTATAGTGTTCACCGTAGAGCAGAACTCAGATTACTGGGGATTTAACATGAAAAGTTCAATAACAATAATTTAATATGTACTAAGAGCAGTTAGAATGATAGTTTTTTCTTTCTATCAGCAGGGAAGGAATGTGTTGGATTGTTAAACCTTGCTAGTCTGCTCCCCGTTCAGAAAAGAAATATATGTATGGGCCCATATCATTCCAGGTTTCAGTCTCTGTAGTTACATTGTCGTTCATGTTGTGACACTGATTTACATCAGAGCATCCAGCCCAGGTGGCGAAGACAGTATCTTTATAAGGCCATAAAAGTCAGGGATGAAATTGTATCAGTATATTGAAGATATTGACTGTATCTTAACATACTTTGGCAGGAAAAGAAACTGGATGCTTGAGGGAAGAAGTGTGTTTACTTTTCAGTCTTTGACTTCTAACTTCTGGTTCAGAGCAAGCTGTCAAAGACCAAACAAACGCTGACTTCTGAGTGAATTTATTGCTCATGATATGTGCTGAATTAACAGCCTGGAGACTGAAGTCCTTTATTTGGGTGGATTTCAGGATTCCCATACAAAGCCTGATTGTTTCCATTTTTGGAAAAGGACCCTTTCTATTTGTCTCATACAGTTCTAGGCGTGTTGTCAGTGCTTAATAAATGATCATAAATATATCCCGCGTGGGGCCTGGCAGATGAAGCCCCCCCTCGCACTGGGCCGGGGCACTACAGCACCCCTCCCACGTGTTGCTCCTTTACCGCCTTTGGAGGGCGAGAGAGCTGCTGGCCTTTGCCTGGCTCTATAGGTGCCCTATAGGCACTCTGTAGGGGCTGTGGCTATATTTTTCTATTCTATGATTGCCTTTTAGAATCTATTCAGGGATCCACCTTCCTCACCTGAGGATGAAGAGGCTCCATGGTGCAGCTGCTTTGCTTCAGGTGACTCCTAACTATTCATGGGGTTGCTAGGATGCCCCAGGATTTACCGGGGCATTTGTAAATTGGAGCTTTCTGCCTGTGTTACGCGCACCAAAGGCCATCCTAGCGCTGTGTTCATGCTGGCCTTCCAAATTGTTTTCTCTCAGCAAGGGCTGGCCCCTTCGAGTCCAGGCTGTGGAAACTGCTTGAAATTGCCAGTCAGTCCTGGTTTGGGGGTTTCTCTTCCGTGGAGTGCGTTGACTGGAGCGATTCACCTGCTTTAGACACAGCGCATCTCTCCGGCAGGTCCTGCAGCCAGACCTTGGCCCTGCCGTGCAGGTGGTGGAGCCGCGGCAGCTCAGACCTCGGTGCAGCCCAGCCGCCCCCCTACGTACCCTGCACCCGGGGAGATCGCGCAGGGAGCTCCCGGCTGCCTTGGGCTTGAGCTAAGCCTACTCTGGTGACTGTGGGGTTGAAATGCTCCTCGGCTTTCCCTATGAATGGACAAGAGGTAATAATCTCGATAAGCTTGGGCTGAGGAAATGGTGTTGGTAAATCTGGTCTACATGCCTGTGTGTTGCAGAGGAAGGAATTATCCCATGTCAAATATTGCTCATTTCAGTAAATGGGTTCAGCTTTCTCTAAAATATAAGTTCCTAAACATATCAAAAAGTAGCCACTGATATCTTCTGATTAACACATTGCTCTAAGTCAGTGATAAGTCCAGACTTTTTTATTAATAACCATTATCTTCATTTAATTTATGTGGCTGATTACTGAATCTAGTAAAACTTCAGAAGAAAGGCTGAATTATATTACACTATGAGCTCAATTTGATTGCCATATTCTCCCTGTACTCTATACAGGGCAACACTCCTGTATTTAGAACTCTCTTTAAATAAAAGCTGAAAACTTCTGGAAAGTTTTATTCATGAATCTTTAACTCCAGGCTCTTGATCCCTAAATTCCAGGAGGTCCCAGTCCCTCCTCCTTGGAATGACATCTAAATCCCTTGTTTAAAGCAAGGAATCGCTTTCTGCTTGCTACTAAAAGAAAACTTTAATTGCCCCTTCTGGAGACAGGCTTCTGCACCTGAAGTTGAATTTTTTTTTGAGCCCTGCGATGTTGGTATTATTCCGAACGGCTTGTGGAGCAGAATGGCTTTTGGAAGCGGCAGAAGAACACCGTCGTGGGGGAGCCACCCTTGAACAGCACGGCCACCACAGGCAGGGGCCCATGCACTTCATAGGAATTAACAGAGAGGGACTGGAAGGTCATGTGGAAAATTTCTCAAGCCTAGTATCACATAACAAAACCAAACTGTTGCAAAAGTTACAAGTTTCCCATGGAGCTTCAACTAAGACTTAAGCATCAACCCCTGGGTTGCTAGGTTGGTGAGCTGGGGGAAGGCTACCGTGGGATATGCTATTCCTGCAAGGGGTCAGCACAACTACTGATTCCTGTTGTCACCACAGGAGCACAGGCCATTTAGCACCTTGCGGGTGCTAAAATACACAATATTTTGCAGGATTGGGCTGCAAAGTCTTTCCCCCTTTTGCCAGCATAGATCTATTGCCTGGAGAAAGTGGAGCAACAGGCTTGAAGTGTCTATATATGGGATATATACTGGCTTTTGGACCTGGTTGTGTGACTTTGCTACTAAGAATGATCTTGAGCAGATCACTTAGAGTAGCCTTAAAAACGCCTTGGAAAAAAGAATTTGATGAGAATGGCCAATACGGGATAAGAATGACTTATGCTAAAATCAGGATGTAGGAGAAATCTGAAAAAGTTGAGCCAGGTTTTTGCCCTTTGTAGACAGGGGAATGTCTGTGTAATAAGCTACCCTTTATGTGAGACTAAAAAGAAATCATTCTTTCTTATTGTCCCACTGGCCTGCAGTATCAGTATGAATACATCTAGCTGTTTCCAGTTGCCTTTAACTTAGCAGGATATTGAATATTTGAGTTCATTATAAACACAAGATGAAATTATCTTCCTTTTCCAGAGGGCTCACAATGCAGTACGAACAATTCAGCTAAAATAAAGTATTTATTAATATCTCTGGAGCACTGTAAAGACTATTTCCTTGTCTGTAGCTGGAGAATACCAGAGTCCCTGCCTCACAGGAGCAATCTGTTACCGGCTTAGCAGCACCAGCTTCCTCCGGGAATCTGCAGAAAGAGCTCTTCCTCCCTGTGGTCAGCACCCAGCTCCGTCGGCTGCTTACACATACAGCTATTCCTGGTAGTTGTTTGTATTCGGCTATTTGTCAATGGCCGGAAAAATCATACATTAAGCTTTCCAGCCCATTAGCAGGACTTAGGTTCATGTGCTGATTTGACATGACTGCACTGTATTATCAAAGCTGACGTCCTTCAGATAAAATAAGGGAGGTTTTTTGGCTCTCTTCGATTACAGGTCCACCTGCAAAGGAACGCCTTGATCCATTTTCATTAATGAAATTTTTGACATTGTACAATTTTTCCCCCTCTGTTTCCCCCTCCCCGACGCTGCCCGGCCAGCTCAGCATACTTCTGATGAACAGGAAGAGATTTTTATCTGTTTCTAATGTTAACCTAGTCTGTTTCTTTGCCCTTCTGGCAGTGAAAAAATCCAATGGCATTACAAAAAGAACCATGAAGACTCCAAATGTCATCCTGTTCAGCATTCCCCTTCTTAGTAAAACAAGCTTTAATATTCAGGACGTTGAATAAGCTGTAGCGAGTGCCAATTTCTTGCTTGTATACTTGTTGCGTTGCCAAAGTCTCTTTGGCTCTCCAGCAGGGATGCACAATAGTAGAAGTGAGTAAAGTGAAATACCAGATCCAGCTCTGATCAAATGCTGGAGGAGTTTTTATTTAGATTTGAACTTTCTCACACCCATTTCTATGCAATAGTTGCTGGTGCTTGGTGGCTTGCCACAGCATAAATATCATATACTGGAATGTGTTTAGCTTTAGAGGATTACCTGGGAAAAAAGTCTTTCCGATTGTAGTACTTTAAGAGGTCTGTTTCAACTCTGACTTCCTCACCCCTCCTTTCTTTCTTTCTTAACATCTGCATGTGAATATAATAAAGTGCAGACTGAAGCTGGTCATTTACAGAGAAGGAAGCGCACTGGTGTTGTAATTGAGATGTTACTGCCTGCCTCTATGGCACATATTAGCTGAATAAAACATGCAGTCAATAAAATGAAACAAAACAATAAAACTAAGCCCTTTGGTGCTCTGTTATAGGGTGTTATGCAACATAGAAACCTGCAGTCATAAAACTGAGAATGAGGGAAACCTTACACTTTCAAGAACAAAGGCATCCAAGCATTAAGTTGGAAACAGCACTAAACTTCTATTCTCTTTGCACCTGGAAGCAGTTAGCTTTAAAAGCCATACAGGTTTATACTGTTCTCTTCCAATTTAAATAGGGCCTTCATGTGTTCTTGTTAGATGCTTATACAGAAACATGGTTTTAATTAAGGCCTGCATTGATCCAAGTCCAAAAGATACATTTATTTCGGAAGATAAATTCATTAGCCATAGGCATAGAAACCCGGTGTTGTTACTGAGGCAGTTCCAGCCCTGGGAACTATGTTCTGAATCCTCTCTAAATGTATATTGTGCCATACACCTTTATTTTGCACGGCATCAATCACGCACACTGTGTATCCTCAAGGTGTTTGGCATAGTTAATTTTGAGAAATAAAGGCAAGCTGAAGGAGGAAAATTAAGATGTATAAGCATGGGAGGACAGATGTTTTCAGCTGTCAGATTTCACTAGCATTTATCAGGAATTTATGTGTGATAGTTATGGAAAATAAATCTTAATGAATAACTTATTGAAAAATATGAGTTTCAGTAAACTGCCCAGACATGGTAGTAAGTTTCATGAAAGTGTTTGTAGGTAGTTGTAGCTTAAAGATATTTGACCAATATTTTTGGGGGTAAACTAATAGACCTCTTGAGGACATGGGGCATTTCTCATCAGATGGGCATAACTCGCTCCCTGTGCCGAGAAGCTGGAAAGTGTGACTTTTTTGACAATTCTTAGCTTGTTTAAATCTATTACCCCCTTCCCCCCCAAATCCTCTCTTGTGTGTCCCTGAAACTTCTTGTGGCACATGTAAAGCATAAAATGTAAAAAATGTTGCACAAATGAGATGGTTGTTTATGAAAACCTCTCTATAGTAGTAATAGAGATTAAAATGCTATATAAGCTATAACACAAATGTATGCAGTGAAAAGTTGCAAAGCTATGATGTGAAAATTTAGGAAGAATTAGGAATTTGGAATAATCACATTTTCTCTCTCGCTTCCTCCCCTTCTGCCTCTTCTAATTTTAGATAAAATTTGGTATAACATGTCAGTTTCTGAAAATGTGTTAGTGCATATGCTTATAGACGCTAAGAAGTGCACACCGTCTTCTGATAAAGGCTTCTGCAAAGCCAGGCCTCTTTCCATGAACTCAGGCTTGACATGATTCCAGGCAAAGACATTCTTAACAAACGTTATTCACAAGAGTGGCCCCCTCTGACTTCTGACCACTTTCATGCTTAATATTTTTTACGGACCTAGTTTAAAGTCCACTGCACTGTTCAAAGTCCACGGCACATGACAGATGTGCCTTGACACCAATGAACTTTGAACATGGCACTGTAGGTTCAAATACCTGCAGGCCTGGGTCATTAGCGTGCCGCCTGCTTTTTCTGCAGCTATGGGGTAGATCTCGTTGTACCATTTAAAGGGTTTAGATTGTCTGATCAGAAATAGTCATCACTGATACATATTTATTCTTTAATTATACTATGCTAAACTCAAAAAAGCTTGTTCTTTCACTCTATTGCTATTCGTATTGCATGATTAGATCATGTTCTGTGTGCCTCTTCTTAATACAGAATTAAGTAGTCCAGCATAGCTTGCCGTTTCTTGTGCTGTGCAAAACTGTTCGGCATTGTGCATGTCTAAATCGGCAACGTTTGAATGCTATAGCAGTAAGAATGTAGCCGTAAACACTACAGAGGTGAATGAACCTTAGAATTTCTTTTTATTAGTATTTGTGAAGATAACGGTTACAAGGCCTGATAAATACTTGAACTCAAAACATTGAGTAACAGATGGTGAAAACTGTCAGACTTCTGACCTGTTCAAAGTGAATAAACTTATTGTGCATCAGTTTGTTCCAGTATTAATAATGGTACAGAACCCCCCTAATATACTGTATATTGACCTCTTCTGTTTTTTACTCCACCTCAGGAAAAGCTTGTGTGTGTGAAATGAACTGTTTGCTAAAGCTGCTAGATATGCACTGAAGAAGTCTCTGCTGGACTGCATATGTCTTTGAATGCAGACTACTTTAAAACCCCCAAAAATGTGAGTTAAGGCAATCAGATTATGCATTTACCTTTACAATGGAATTTTATTAGAATATCTGTTTACTTCAACTCCCTCTAACCTGATCCTGTTTTATTTTGAAAGGAGAACGTATGTTTCCTTCACCTAATACAGGATTGTATTTGTTTCATTAAACTTTGTTTCTTCATATTTAAATGCCAGTTTCCAATTTGTGAGAGATGGGCAGACAGTCGAAGGAGGATACAGCGGTTATGGGAGTGAGTTAGCAGCCATGGAACAATGCTTCTTTCCAGCTCAGAATTTCCTGCTTTTATTCATTCAAAATTATTAAAGTTTTGAAGTGATCAGACAAACTAGGTGGCACTTTTTGCTATTAGAGAAGCTTTAAAAAAAGACAGCAACAAAAAACTCGACTCCCCTAAGTTAGCAGTAAATTCATGCTTGTCTCATTGCTAGGGGAAAATATGATGGAGAAGGAGGAAGAGTTGACAGTGACAGTGATTTTCTCAAAAACTTCCTGATCCAGTATCACTGATTAAGCACACAACCTGATGACATTCATTTTTAATGTTACTCTTCTTGCTAGCTTGTTTTGATATTTCTTCATGGGCATTCTGGAGGAAAGCTAAGACTCTGCTGAGGAGATATTTTCTGTATCTTCTGTTATTTAGATCATAAGTCTTTTTTGTTCTGCTTCTGTGTGGTATCTAATATAAAAGTATCTTGGTCTATGATCAGAGTTCCTTGATGCTACTCTGATTTCTGAAGAAGAAAACTGGATTGACAGTTTGGTCCTTCAGGACAGGTTTAGATCAAAAAATTCTCAGAGAACAGTTAACACTTTCTATATTTTTCACATGGACTGAGTCACCTTTGATTTGAAGAAATGTGGATTGTTCTGTCTATTTCAGAAAAAAGAATACTAAAAATTAAAGCCAATGTATGAATATGAAGTAAGTTTATGGCCTCTTAAATGGGTGTAATAGAACTCAGTTCTCTGGCTCTGGCTTTCCGCCCCCAGCTTTGCTCTTGAAGCACTAGAGCGAGAGCCTCTGTTAGAGGTGAACTTTCAGGAGGAATTCTTCCTCATCCAGAAATTTGCTCTTTTCCTAGCCAAAAATTCTTCGAGATTTCTTATGTTCAAGTGATTCCTCATGGTCTTCCCTTTCTTTCCATAAATCAGTCTCTCAATAAATGTAGATATAAATAAAAATAATAAATACAATGTGTGTAACTGTAATACGTCCATTCAGGTTAACATTGCACATGCAGCTAGCCAGGGAAACACAAGAATGAAGGAAGGTTATACAAGACTAACTAGTATACAAGATATTGTGCAAAATCAGAAATTTAGGACACTTCTCCAAGATTCCTTCTTAAGAATTCAACAACACACAATTTACTGAATATTACAGGAGGTTTTTTATAGATTAAATAGTGGTTGTTTGTGAACTAAAGTGCCAGCATATGGATTTACTGTGGTGAACTGTAACATTTCTTCCTTACAGAAAAACACAGCTTTGCTGTACGTCCTCCAGTAAAATAAGCATTTTAAGCGGATTGAAGTTACAGTATAATTTATAGTTATCATTTCAAGCACTGAGTTCTCGGACCATTTCCCTCTGTTGTCTCATTGGCGAGGAATGTTCAAGGACTGTAATATCAGCATGTCTTCTATTACAAAGTTAAACTCCAGAAGCATTTAATAAGGTGAAAGTCCTAAAATTAGCCTGTTTTCTCCAGCCCACACATTACACACCTGTATGAGACGTGGCCATGTACAGTGTACTCTGCATTTTCTTTCCTCGTTATAAATGAAAACACTTTAACCTAGCATGCAAAACTAAGCATTGCCTATTTGCATTGAGTCAAGACAGCTATTAATTCCAGATGTAAACCCTTCCATTTATCCTTCCCGAAGCTGGAAAGGGTATTTTTCTCTACCTGTGCCTGGCTTTTGGTGGGTGATCTTTCTTCCACTTTCCCTGGCTTTCCTATCGCACAGTGTATCCCTGAAGTTTTGTTGCTTCAGTTGTGTAGCTGATGCAGACTAAAGGCATGTCTACAGGTGAGGAATTCAGCAGGCTCCAACAATTTATCTCCTACACCATGCTCCCAAGATACTTTACCAATATGCACTCACTTTCCATACTTTAAGTGTACCACCTGACCAGTGGGTGCTAAACTTTGGGCTACAAACCCTTAATTGTTGATGGCTACTTTCAAGCGGCACATGAAAGATACAACACACAAAACCCCAAACATTATTATATGATATGGGGTCTTCATTACAGCTAAAAACATTTAAATGTTCACAAACTGAGAAGGGTTTAGAACCACTGACCCAGATAAATTTTAAGAACAAGGATCAGCCTAATTCTGCACCATTTTTGGATACTTGTGGATCCAGCTTAGCTGTTAGCAGGCTACATATTTTCCTGGCAGCTTTGCAGTTTTTTCAGCTGATTTACTGATAGGGGCTGCTCTGTGACGAGAGACAAGCTCCCAGAAATCACCACAGCTGAAAGAGTTTGGGGTACAGGTGGGGAGTCTGTAGTAGTAACTAACAAAAATGACCACAACATTTCATCCACTAATGGTTTCTGTAACAAATCACTTGATTTTTTTAGCATTGTGATAGGAGGGCCTGATCTGTCAGTTAAATATGTGTGAATTTCAATAATCCTGTTGACTGCTAGTTGACAGTTAATTCAGTTGTGATAAAGGTTAACAGAAGTTGGATCTAGCTGTTGTTCTAATACATGAGGAAGACAGAACGCCAGTCCCGCCGTGGATGGAGCACTGGTGTGGCTTGGTGGCCCTCAGAAAGACTTGTCAGGTGCGTTGCTTGTTGCAGCAGCACAAGGTGTTGCCATTGCCACTGAAATGTTAAACTTTGCGTTGATGTGCACAACAGTAAAAACTGATTTTGATCCTAATATTAAAAAGGGGGAACAAAGTTGGGCATATATGGGTAACTCATCAACAGCTGGTCTTGGGCATAAATTTTACAGGAGAAGTTTTCAGGGGTAGTGAGTGCTTCTTTGGTACGTGTTGGCTTTGTGACTAATATTAAGGGGCACCAATCCATGCCTGGGGCATGTAGGTGCCATGGAAAGACAGATGACTGTTAAATTGCCCTCGCTGCTGCTAACTTTGTGATATACCTGAGTACATAAGTGTTTATAAAAATTATTTACACCATATCTTTGCTTTCTTTGGATTTCGGGGGAGCACTTAACCAAGGCAGAGAAGTAGGCCTGTGAGCAACCTCAGGGAATAAAATTGTCATCATATTGCTGGCAGACTTTGAAATGAAAATGCAGTGTAAATTTTTTCCCTATTTCTTTAACTAAGAATAAAAAATGAGTGCTTAGAGCATAAATCAAGTTGAAAATGATTCCTTTTTTCCTTTTTTTTTTTTTTTTTTTTTTTTTTTTTTTTTTTTTTTTTTTTGGAAACATGATGGAAACCAGAAAATTAGAGACAGCTGAGTCACATGATTCTTAGGTATAGACCCAGCATATGAAGTTCACTGTTTGGACTGATGCCTTTGCAGCTGAGAAATCCTTTTAATTTTTTTAAAGAAGTGATTCACTTGGCACACCGAAGTAAAAGGAATATAGGAAAATATATTTCGTCAAGTCTACTGAATACACGCTTTGGAGATAGTAATCTACAAATATTTCCAATAAAAATTTTTGCTGTGTTGCTTTGGGTCTTGTAAAAAGTGAGGATTTTATAGCATTTTCCAGCTATCTGTTCACCAGTGGACCTTAAAGGTACAGACTACAGAAAAAGCCTCTTCTGAAAAGTTACTTGCTTCAGTTGAAACATTGACTGTTAGTAAATTAAAATAAATACTCTTTGTATAACTTATGATTTGTTTGCTTTACAAAAATGAAGTGCGGTGCTTACAAAAGGACTTAAATATTTTTCTTGCTTTTTTTTAGTTCATATGGGTTGCAAGGAGGAAAAGGCATCATGGTAATCTTACTCAAAAGCAAATGCAGGTTTCTGATGAGGAGTAACAGGGCTAACAGTTTCCACCGTGTTACTGTGATGCTGTAAATTGGGAAAATTCAAGTTTCCTTCATTAGGAACTTCTGCTGCTGCAGGCTGGCTGTCGCCGAACTTTCCCGCCCAGTGGTGCCCATGTACAGTGGGATCAAAAATAATCAGTTGGGAGACAATGAAATGAGAAAGAGCCCAATGATGATAAAGATGTCTTTGGAGCGAGTTCCATCTGCACAGTGATCTTAAGGAGCTGTTAGCTACATACAGTGCATTAGCATGTTAAAATGCATAGGAAAGAAGTCTTAAAGCAGGAAGCTGGCTTGCTGATAACTACATAAACTGTTTAAAGGTTGCGGGGGTACAAGCTCTGTGCCCCTGCACAGCTGGTGTTGGATGCCATTGCTCAGAAATCTTCATGCTACTTTTGAGCAACAAGTGAGTCTCTATTTTGAATATGAATGAGTGAAGTCAACTGCCCCTTAATTTATACACATTGCCAGAGACGGTCCCAGGGTTTGGAATTAAATACTCCAGCGCAAATCTCTTTAAACCTCTCCTAAATAAGAAATTATGCTAAAGCTCTTTAGTAAGGAGGTTCTCCCCCCTGTTGAAATAAAAATCAATTATGTTTGCTCTGCTGTGAACAATGTCGCGCCGTAGCCTTGCTTTCTAATTGGTTAATGCCTTAACGACCTGCTGGGAGGCTATGATGCATTGCTTTGGACCCTCTCTGCAGGCTTTTAGACTACCAGTCAGATGTCAATGAAGCTTGACTCAATAGGGGTTCTTTTTCTAAAATTCCATTATTCATCAGGGTTTATGCACTAAAATGATCACAAAATAAAACCTTCACATCAGGCAGAGTTAAATAGAATTATGGATGCTTTACTCCATTGTTAGACTCTGAGATTGTCACTGGATTAGAATTAGGTTCTTTTTTATTTGTTAAATTTGATGAAAACATTTTCTCAGTTTTGGGTTTTTCTGTTAAAAAGCATTGAAAGAAACAACTTTAAAGTTTTTCTTTGGAGAGGTGTATATGTATTTTAAATAAGTTTTTTCTATTAGTGTTTTCTTTTAAACAGTTGCTTCACAGTTGAAAATAGTCTTATTCACGCAGTGAGTGAGTGATAAGTATGTGACCATTCATTTCACTTAATAGCATTGTTGAATTGTTCTGTTTTTTTTAATCAGAATTGGAATGAATAGGATAAAAATCCCATATTTGTTTCATATGTTCTTCCTAATGGATAATATAAACCAGTAAAGTGGTACTTTAAAAAGTCCTGTTGGCTGTTTTATGAAGCTGGTGCCTGCAAAGGGGAGTTGCTAATACTAGGAGGCTTTTGTCCCAGAACAGGAAGGAGCACCATTTCCTTTGCACAGAGAAGATGCTTTCCATGATAAGAGCCTGAGGATATGTAACAGTAAGAAAGGTAGATTTAAGCTGGGAAAGCATTACTCCTATTTAACACATACATATACACGTACAGACATATATCTTCAATTTGAAAAGTAAAAAGGAAATGACAAAGGTATGTTTTTATACCAGCCCCAAGATAAGTTTTACAGCTATTTAAACACAAGTAATTCTGTTAGGTGATAAGAAATTAGGAGTTACCATAGCAACTGCATGTAATAATTTATTCATACTACCTCTGGAACACATACCACCTTCTTAACGTGACTGACGTGCTGTGTGAAATACGTGTATTTCCAAATTAGTAAGGAAGTCATAGCATTACAATAGAAGGACACCTTTTTCTCAAAGGTTAGAAATAAGTGAAATGCACAGCAGTTTATTTGGCTTTACTTTTTCAGGTCCACTTGTTCTGGAAAATTCTCTAATTTCTAAGTTTTAACTTTCTGATTTTAAAATAAGGCCAGAAAGTGTATCTCTTAGGATCTACACCAGTGACATATTATTTTTTTTGTCAGACATCTGCAAAAAATCTTCTTACTTTTTTGAAGAGGTAGATGCCCCAGCTTCAGCTCATAGGGCAAACATTGCATTTTCAGCAGTGCAGTTCTTTTTTCACAACTTGCATCTCTTCGTCTCCTGATTATAACTGTCACTTTTAACAAACTGCAATACTAAATAAAATAATACATATATTTTTATATTTGTCTAACATATAGGTACAGTTTATGATTTGTAACCTATCATTAGTAATACATAATAACTTCTCATCTTGCTGATTATCACACAGGAGAATAAAGAGGCTTCCATGCGAGCATTAAGGAGACTCACATAGTTGTTTTCCTAAAGCCTTGGAAAGTTGTGTGAAAACTGGGATCCCAGTCATTCAGACAATACATCTTAGTCCAATATTTAGATAATTTCTTCACATTTATGAAGGTTCCATCAACATCTATATCTTTTCAGTTGAGAACTAGGTCATGGAAGATAGAGCTTCCATTATCTGCTAGCAGCTTCTTTAAAAGGCCATTTCTCCTCTGTTGTTTGTTATTTAAGCAGTCTGCCCAGATACACTATGTATTAAATTGTCTCCAGGAAAGAACACTCACCGTAACTATGACTGGTTACACAGCTTTCTCAAAACAACATTACCCAGTCTCCAAATCTGGTGTGCCCCTTTGTGCACAAATTGGAATGATAAGCTTTGAAATCTCAGAAGTTTACTACATTATTTCTTAATATGAAATGCCTGTAATCCTTAATTAATATATTGCACCTTGTCAAGAACAAAGAGCGCTTATAATAATCCAAGTCTTCATAGTTTAGTATCGATCAATTATTTAAGGTGAGTGAACGAGCTGGAGGTCTGGAATGTCACAGGCTCACCAAACGCTGTTCCCTGGAATTCCGAGAGGCTTGTTATGGATTCAGCCCTTATGTTTGATCTGTAAATGCTAAAAAGCTGTTTTGTTTTATAACACCATATCCCCACCCCTATCGTGCAAGAACCATTCTCTGCACATCTAATTCTAATCAGTAAAGTAAATAAACTTGAACTTGGAATAATCTCAAGAGCACTTGCTCATGTTTTCATAAATGCTTAGGAAAGGACCCAAGTTTCTGGTAGCTAATATTAAAGCTTTAGTTGAAATTCTCATTCTGGCTGTCCCAAGCAAGATTTTCTTCCACTATGCACTTGGAGAATTATGGGCCTCTGGAAGGTGACATGACACTCCACAGGAAACCATAAAGTCTTTTGGCCCTGAAATCCAGGACTGCAAATGTCATTAGATTTACTTTTTTCATAATTCTCCTGAAGGATTTTTTTCCTTTTTTTTTTTTTTTTTTTTTTTTTTTTTTTGAGATATAATTCTGAACCTCTATTTGACTTTTGGGCTGAAACACTTGCATTTTCATGTTTTATAAGGCATGCTAGGAGAAAAGTCTGGTTTCTATTCAGAACAGCACAAAATAACTACAAAGGTCAATATACAAATGATATGATTGCCTGATATTGGGCTATAATCTTATGATTATAGAAGAATCAGTGGGCCTATGGGCTTGCCATTATCCACTTCATCTTGCATTGCAGACCTATCAGCTTCCTAGGGAATTAAGAGTTACATTTAACTTTGAAATATGGAGAATTTTATGGAAGGCTATTAACTTGCTAATGGGTGAATTAATAGCATCAGTTTGAGAAAGTTGGACTTCAAACTCAGTTGGAGCAAACCTTGAGGTAGGGAGATTTTTTGCTTCCTTCTGTGATATTTTTGTGTGTTGTCTTCTTTAATGCCAAAAAATGTCTTTTTTAATGCTTGAGGATTTGTCTTCCCAAGTAGCCTAAGGCTCTGGGGGAAGCTTACCCCAATATATGAGACTGTACCAAGCTTGTTCAGCACTGACTTTCTTAAAATAGTACTTAAGTTTTATCCACACCTTGTGTTATTCTCTCTGCAAGAAGCTAGGTCACCCTGAAGGACTAAGTGCTTGACTTTTCCTCCCTAAAATCATCCATTAATAGTTTAGGCAGCTTTTTATCTAACTATGGGGCAGCCCTTGTAAGTTTTCAAAGAAAAAGAATAAGCTTTAACTAGAAGACCTGTTAAATTTTAACTGACTTTATGTATTCTCTATATATTTCTTTTTTATAATATGATAATAAAAATGAAAAAGTAACATGTTGGTTCATATTCAGTCATACGTGTAGAAGAAATGTGCATAGTGTTAACAATGGAGTCGATACTGAAGCAGATGCCTTTTGCTCACTAGGACTCCAACATTAGCTAGAACTAGCTTATTTTTCACTGATACATCTGTGCATGCACACATGCATACACATTCACTGCGAGAATGAAACTCCTGGTTTAGTTCTGAGAAAGCAAAATGGGAAATTTCTAGTGGAATAAATGCTCGGCTGAAATTTGTGGCTGCGACACTTATCAAAGACAAGAAAGACAGAGAAATAAAACAACTGCTGCAGATTTTCAGCTTTAATGTGGCTTTCATGCCTTTGTTCCACAGCCCCATTTATCAGAAAACTACAGAGGACTGCCTCTTCAGGTGGCAACTTCTTCTCTTCTGATCAACTTTTGCATATTGTAGAAACTGAGATTTGGGAATTAATTTAGTAGCATAAGGTTTTCAGGATTTGCATGATGAACCATAATCAAACTTCTTGCATGGCTGAAATGTCAGAGATTGCTTTCCATATGGCCTGGCTGCTGCGCTTTCTCTGGTCGCCGTTGATGTCCATGGGGTTCCCGGTGCACGGAGCAATCAGCCTGCACACATCAGGCTGGGACTGTATTATAGCAAGGCCTGCCATGGTATGCCTCATTATATCGAGACTGAAAATTCTGGATGTAGCTAAGACTTCTATGATATCTTTTTCATTTGATCTCAGAGCTATGTCAGTATGCTAGTTGATAATTTTGCAGACTTCTGCAAACTTCTTTAATGTCTTAAAAAAAAATCTTCCTTCTGCAGTAGACTTGACTGTGATAGTAATATTTGGGTATAGAGCTGAAAGACAACTTCTTTTCATCTCTACCCTTCTTTGCTCAGAGAAGTGTTCATATCATTATAACGTGGCTCCAAAGGATTTTGGTAACTTCTCAATTAGTGGATTTGCAATGAATAGTTTACATATGACATCATGTGTTTTTATAGGCCAAGACACTCACTATGTGAGTTCATATTAAAAATACTAAGCTGAATTCATAGTTAGTACGTTAACATATAAAAAATATAGAAAAATAATACTTTTCAGTTTTACCATTACAGTGCTGGTATTTTCTGCCTCACAGATACACAGTTTAATTTTGCAGTCTCTGTACTGGTAAAATGTTTGTTGAAGTTAGTTTGTTGCCAGGTGTTCTTCTACGAAAGGATTACCTAACTTTACCTAAAGCGTGACCAGGATGTCTCTGTCTTTGTACAAACAGAAGAGATCAACTTCTTCTCCATTATACCAAAAATTTAGGTATCAATCTCTGTCCTGACCAAGAAACCCCTGTGAAGAAATCTAAGTTCAATAATTTCATGAGCTTGCTGTTGTGCTTGTCCTGCTGTCTTTCAATTCATCTTGTAAATTGCTCTTTTATTGCTTTTAATTTCAGGAACTGCTTGTTATTTGTTAGTATTTTGTGATGTTCACTACAGAACGTCTTATGCTGTGTCTACACTAGCAAATAAATCAGTGCAATAAAGGCATCTACATCTACTCTACGCATGTACTTCAGGGATTTTTCTTCAGACTCGATTTAATCTTGTCTCCTGGACCAAATTTCCACATCATGAATGTAGTATGAAACTGCCCAAAGGATCAGCTATTGTTTCAAACACCCATGTCCCCATAAATTGGTACACACCTGAAGCCAGAATACCAGTTCAGTATTCTCCGAAAGGAATCCAGTTCACGTGGAACAAAACCGCTCTGTGAGTCAAACCAACATGCAGCAACCGGGTTCAGGTGGGCGTCCGTTTCAGAGCTGCTCCACTGCTGCAAACCAAAACAGCCACGTAGGCACAGATCAGCGGGCTTCATTTTTTTCATAAGGGCACTTTTTTGAAAGTTAGGTCTCTTTACGCTAGATCAAATTAGACAATTAAAACACTAGCCACTTTTGAAAGTGCAGATCACTTACTATAGTAACAAAATAATAAATGGTTTAAGTGTGTCACTTAATACATAGAAGTAGTTGCACTGACATTAAAATGAGTACTACGATATAGAACTGGATGAAAGTTTTCCAACTAAAGGGACTTCACTGAAAAAGGAAGCTTCTGGTGACTGACTCTAAGATTTGTGTAAATTCGGAGATTTCTTTCAGCCAAAATTTAGAAGCAGAAGTAGGATACTTTTTAACATATGAAAGCATTTTATTTTATAGATGAAAGTTTTTCAAATTGCTTCAAAACATTTTACTTTGGGCTGAAAGATGTAATTCACTTTTTTTTTTTTAATTCTGCCAAAAAGCCAGTAACATTTCTGTTTCAGTGCCATTTATTTTCTGATTTTTTTCTAAACCACAAAATGGGAAAATCAATTTATTCACCTGCTGTTTCTTATAAGTTTAATTTGCTTCAGATGTAGGGCCTTAAATTCTGTTCTTCTATAGAGTGAGGCTGTGTCAAAATCTTCTGTAAATCACTTTCTGTAAATTGAGCCATTATATAAATAAAAGGAATAGAGCTTAGAGCATAGCTTCTCTATTCTCGTTATCAGCTAGAGAGTGCTATATTTTAAAATGATTCTTGTGCTCTGCTTCTGGTTCCAGCCCAAACTAAGAATTTCGGACACGTAACAAAATGCAGAGAAAAAATGAAATGAAGGTATATACTGTTTTGATGTAGTTCTTGCGCCATCTGAACCAGTTGACCCACTATTGGCAATGAGAATCTGATACGTGAAGCCTTGTGGCCATGCATGAGCTGACGCAGGCAGATGAAATGAAACCCAGGACTCTGCTAAATGAGCCTAGGTGGATTTAGCTGTGGCAGTTTAAAGCATCACCATCTCTCACTGTCTACTTTGTGCCACTCCTTCCTGCCATTTGCAGGTACTCCTTACCCCTGCAGTGCAGCAGAAGAGACATACGCCCGTGCCACTTCAGTTCAGTCAGGCATTCAACTGCAACTCATCTTCTTTGGCAGCTTAGGCTAAAGGGTCAGTCCTAAGCAGAAACCCATCTCATCCTGCCACAGGGCACTGGAGGTGGACACGGGGCAGGGCAGGGTGGATGGCTAGTGGTCAGCCACCAGCTACTTTGTCTGCTTTCTGCCTGAGAGAGCGCTGACAGACAGGCTTAATTCATGTATTCAGGCTTATCAGTGTGTCATTTTGCAACTGCAGTGTATTTCTAATGCATGTATTCTGGAGAGGTTGTTATGTAATATACCATAAAATATGAGAATGCTTAAGGTCTAGTCTGCTTCTATACTGGTAATTTGAAATTCCTGAACAAGAAATCAAAACAAAGCTAAAAGCAAATTCTTCCAGCTCCTTTAATATTTTACCACACTTCTAACAGGCTCCATCTTCAGGGGGTATTGAAGCGCTTTGCTGGTGGAGGGAACACTTCTTTTCTGATGTAGTGCATAGGAATCTGGGTTTGAGAAGATTGACTGATTTGTCCAATATCACTGTTTGGTGGCACAATTTAGTTTCCAACCACAGTTCCACCGAATAGTTTTCGGTACCTCTTTTAGGAATGACTTGATCTAAATAAAGTGTCATAAAGTTGCACAATTTGCACGAGCTAATAATTCTGAATTACCCTGGAGTAACTAGCACTTCCGTAGTAAACAAACAAAAAAATGAGGGAAAAGTCCTTGCCCCAATTTCACGTATGAATACGGATGTAGTAAACTGTACCAAGCTGATGAATGGGGTAAAATGGTCATACAGCATATCTTCAGCATGTGATCCCATTTGACACAAACAACGCTCTTGGGTTTTGTTAGAGCTGTTCTTGGAATGCATCTGTCTACGAGGAGACAGAAATACTCTGCCCCTGGGAGAACAACTGAGGGGGGAAAAGTGTTTCTTAAAATCCTCGGTAAAAGCCTCTCTGCTTTATCTAGAGCTCATTATGGAGTCTAAAGAAAACCCAGTGTCGTGTTTAACTGCTTCCCCCCCCCCTCAGTTTTATAGATAGTTAAATGGCACACAGGTTGTGGCTGTCTCAGCCATCAAAAGCTAAGAAAGGAGGTTAAAAGACCCCAGGGAACCTTCACATTAATTACTACCACTGTCAGTTGGTGTGAAACCATGTTTGGGCCTTTTAGAAAGGAAGAGAGTATAATTTGTGCTTTCAGTTTGGGCTGAAACAAATCCTGCACATACTGATGGTATATATTCATGTGTAAAAATGACTAATTTCTTTCCACTGAATTCTTGTAGTTAATCTGGAAAAAAATTTATGGGAAAAACCCCTCACCCTGCCCCAATAATTCCAAGTGAATTTTAGTAACCTGAATTGGCAGACTCTGTAAAATTGGCTTGAATTAATTGGAAGCCTAATCCATGGAAATTCACAAAAAAAAAAATGCATTATTCACTCCAGAGTAGCAGCAGGGAGGAGAAATGAAAGAAGTAGAGAGGAAAGGCAGAAGCAGCACCTAAGGCAAAGGGCTGTCATTTGAATTTCATAACTGAGGGTGAGACACAGACACCTCTTTGCCCAAGTAAACTACCTTACGAGAGTCTGGAGGAAATATAGAAATACACAATGTGAGCACTGGGAATGGCTGGACTCTGCACCTCCTATCTTTTACAGTGATGCACAACAACAGCCAAAGTGAAATGAAGTGTCTATAGCACTGCAACACAATATTTGGGATCCATTTGCCCCCACAGGCTGCCACTCAATTTCAGCTTGTGTCGACAGCCACACCGCGTAGCTGTTTTGTATGTGTGTTCAGAGACACACATACAAAATAAAAATTGTGAGGCGTGTTGCAACCAGAGGAAGAAATAGTTTGAAATGCCTTCCCACACCTGCATCATGCACCATATGATGGCATACAAAAAAGAGACATTATATGCAATTTACTAAACATCTGTATGCATGGAGAGAAGTGGCAAAGGCTGAAAAGATAGTTAAAAATTATCCTGAGCGCATACCTGACAATTGACAATTATCTCGACAACTGGTGATTATCTTGCATTACCTAGCAAATATATCTCCAGAGGCCAAAGAAAGGGAATGGGAGTTGGGGAGAAAGCAGATGAAAACCTGTTTTTCATTTTTACAGAATTAGCTGAAAAGCCATGGACTGTAGCATAATCCTATCCCTTCCAGTTATGACTGTAAGTGTTATAATTAGGAGTGACAACTTCAAATTAAGTCCTCTTCTCAGTAGGAAATATCCAGAGAAATGTTTAAAAATACCATTCCATAAATCAGCCCAGCTCCTCAAGCAGGTTGCTGCTGCTGAAAACTGATGCAACAAAAAGAGAGAACGGTTGTCTGCTGGTTTGGGGAGCTGAACCAGCTCTCGGAGGTGTGGGACGAGTGCCGGGGCTGTGCGAAGGGGGAGGATTGGGCCATGCTGCTGAGCAGAAAGAGGGGAGCAGACCAGCGCTTTTGTCTGCAGTGAGTTGTTAGATCAGCTCAGGCATCTTGCGAGACCTCATCTTAACTTGCCCTGCCTCTGTAGTTTTACATGGCTATATTATGCTTATCCTAATGTGTTTTGCACTGTTCAATACAGTACTAATTCTTTTTGAAGAGCTACTATGTTAATCCTGCCCCCCACCCAGCAAAGGTGCAAAATTTGCACACCAAAATTTGACACATAGATACATTTTTGTCTCAGGAATTCACCATTTCAAAGAAGGAGAAAGCAAATAATTAAGTCTTCCTTAGAGGTGGGAAAACTGAGAATGGAGTCTTGTGCTTGCAGATATACAAACTAGCATTTTCGCATTCAGAGGAAGCACAGAGAAAGTTTAAGCACAGAGCTGGCTTATTATTTTTAATTACTGTTGCATCCCCAATACATTATGACCTGCTTTTTGGCTTTGCCACAGATGTGTTTTATGATGTGCAATCTCCCAGTGACTGTTTCCGTCATCTATAAATTGGGATATATGCAGACACACACACACATGCCATGTCTGCACAGAGGCAGGGAGAGGAGGAGGAGGCGGCGGTGGCTGTGCTGCCTCCCAGCTGCTCCCCCAGCAGTGCTTGTAATTCACATGTAAAGCTGCTCCTCTGCTTACATGCGCACACCTTGCAGGAGGGGTGTGGAGGTTAATTAATTGCTGTTTGAGAATTGTTTTAAGATCTTTGGATGAAAGTGCAACTGAACATAAAATCATTAAATTAATTCTGAGATTGGTGTAATTCTAATACAAGCAAGAAAAGACAATCATGCCCCACGTTCGCTGTGTGTTACGACCCTCAGAGGCACACTTGCGAAGTGGTGTTCCTCCTGGGCAGCAGATAGGGCAGATGGTAATTTTGTTGTGGCCTGAACTATTTGCTTTTTGTTAGACTCTCTTGGAGAAGGTGGCTGCTTGAGAAAGGTTTAACACTTTAAAGACTACAGCTGATTCGGATGAAAGTCCTGTTTGCTGTGACTAATGCACAGTATTTGCTGTTCAGGCATTCTCTGTGAGTTGTGATGAGATACATGTGCAGCCTTCCTCTCCAAAGAGTTAATGAAGGGCCTAATTACTTTCTTCAGCTTAGACTAAGGAGCTGATTAGAAGCAGCTGCTGTAGTTCTGACTGCCCAGTCAGATGGGGGCAGCAGGCAGAAATCCTGGAGGAAAAATTGAGGTGGTAGGGAGCAGCCTGAAGAGGAGGAAGTAGGTTTTCTTTTGCTCCCTGGGGATCCAGGCACTAAAGTCAGAAGAAAGGGAGGCAGGCTCTGGACTCTTCTCCCCTGCTGGCCTTGATGACAGCTGGAGAGGTAAAGAATGAGTGAGGTCTTTGGTGGGGCCTATGGCTCTCTGGGCTTTGGAACTTTGAAACTTACCCTTTTTGTTCTATGGAGGGTGAGCCCTTGGGCTATAGAGACAGAAAAGCTTGGGAATATTGTGTCAAAAAGAGTGGTAGGAAGGTACCACCTATGGGTACCCTCAGGACCTTTTCACAATTTAAAATTCATTTGCTGTGAAAGCTTTCTAAGCTCCTCTGTAATCTCCAGTGTGTCTGATTGAAAAATTATGTATGTGCAATGCTGTGAGAGGCTGGCCATGTGTCTGGTTACTTTGGACAATAACTTACTTCACCACTAGTTGACCAAACCCAATCAGTTGAGAAGCAATTGCAGGAGTCAAACTCCTCTTCTCCTTAGCAATGTGCACATTTCCCTCCTCTAATAAACTCTCCTTTAAAAAAAAAAAAAACTATGAAATTAATGCTATCTCTATCCTTATTCCACTTTACTATTTAAAAATCCTTGCATTTCATGTGTGTGTATGTAGTACTATCATTGCTGGGCAAGTCGGGGAAACAACCCCATCGGTCACCTGGATGGGCTCCTTCCCAGCAGATGCAACTGTATCCTAGTTCCTTCAGTGACAAAAGCAAGCAGTAAGGTTTGGTTAAGCCAGGGTTTACTGCTAAAGCCTTAGCATCTCCTGCCATTTTTGTGTATGGTAAAAGCATCAGATATTTTTCAGGTCTCTACATCCAATTCTTAAGGCAAGGTTGAAGGGTTGTGGCTTTTTTTTTCTTTACTATATTTAGACAAAGGCAGGATTTGTGAGTTTTGAAGCACCCTTGGGGTGCTCTGCTGCAACTGGGAAATCCTTTATTGTCTCTCAGCAGTAACTTCCAGTTACTAATATCAGAGTGCTTTGCACTTGTTCTCTGATGGTTTTGCAAGGAGCCATATGCTAAATTCTATACTAATTACTTGGTATAAACTTATTTACCTGGAATCTTGTATTGAATTTATCATTCAAAGAGACAGGTGAAGTCGCAGCAGAATTTAATCAATTGTGTGCCATATGAATATGACTGAGTTCAAAAAAAATGCTTAGATGATTGTGTAAGTACTTGTCCTATAAATGCAGCAGTTGAAAGCTGAGCTCCTTTCTCAAGCACAGTTGAATCTACAGATTCACTTTTGCAGTGACAAGGTTGCTAATGTGAAACACGTGCAATTTTGTGTTGGGTTGCAGTTCTGGAATGCCTGGTTGTGATTCAGGGTTTCTGTATTTAGTGAAGTTACTTTGAAGGCTATCACTGACCTCTCTAGTGCAAGATCAGACCTTAATTACCAGCTTACAGGTGTGGATTTATCAGGGTGCTCGAAGTAGTGCTACCATCTTGTTGAGGAAGAGAACTTTGTCTGCTGTTTATTTTAGTTCTCTTGGGTAGTAAGATCAGACAGACCTTGAGATTAAGCTAAATAGTTTGTATTCATCACTTACTATATCCGTATTCATAGCTTGAATCAGTGTTGTTGGGGCTTGTACTGCAGATTCTCTCTGGTTCCTGGAGCTTCCCAGTTGGCTGCATCTGGCACTTGGGCCCGGGGCGCAAGAGCAGAGCTGCGGTGTCACGCAGCAGCGGCACTGCTCTCCGAGTGGTGGCGGTTGTTTGTTCCCCTCTCCGTGGGCTGTAACGTCATTCTGTGAGCGTCCTCCCTCGCTGCGGCGGTGAGGTGGACAGCACACCCTGGGAAAAATGAAGGGAGCCTCCTGCACGGGGCAAATAAAAAGACCCAGAGGCCTGAACATAAGGGATGAACTTTGTGGGTCTGCTAATGTGGGGAAACTTTCAGGGCTTTCCCTGCCCTCTGGGGAAAATTGAGCACTTCCTCTTTGGGGTGGTCTGCAGAAACACTTTGTGACTGCTTCTTTCAGTAAGAAAAGGTTGCAGCGATGACAAAGCACAGTTAATAGAAGAAAAAGTGTAGTAGTAACTTGGAAAACGAGGGTAAAAGACAAAAGGTGAAAAGACAGAGAAAGTGTCAGATTTCTTTTGGCATCCATGTGCTCTGAATATAGAGTTTGAATATATTTTCCAGAAGAGGATTTCCCCTTACATTTGCAATTCAAAGCTTCTAGCAAATTCCACTGTTTCCCTTGGCACTTCTTCAGCCTCTGTGGATTTTCCAGCTCTGCTTTTCAGAGGCAGTGCAGTTGTCAAACAGTGGGGTGTGTGTGGTGGTTTTTTCTTTCTCTTCTCTCCCCCTTTCCCTGAAGTAATGTGGCATTCCTTAAGATTTTAGTTCAAAAACTAAAAAGGTGTAGGGGCCTGGTACTATTCTGTTTTTCCAGCTTAATTCATCTTTAAGACTCCTTGGATATATGGCAATGTTGCCTGTCCTCTGTTTCTGCATGAAGAATGTGATTTGGCATTCTCTGTGGTATAGACAGATGTTGGTACACAAAAGTACTGTGTTGAAGTAAAATCCTAGTAAGGAGGTGGTAAGAACATATTCATTTAAACAGCAAAACAAAAAACAAAACTATAAAAGTAGAAGACAAGTAGGGAGAACAGATTTGCTAGATCACTGTCATAGGAACAAAAGACCTTGCTACTTCACGTTGTAGCCAGTTCCAGCTTCCCTCTGTGTCCCTCTAAACCACTCTTTTTTTAGGTAGTGATTTTGAATCACATAGATTAAGATAACAAATGTTGTATAAAGCTAAGCAGTACAGATGGGAGTTTGCTTTATTTTTATCTCTCCTAGATCCCTAATGTATAAAATTAATGAGTATTTTTAACAGAGCATTGTTTTATAACAGGAGAGGTTTTCAGCTTGTTAAAGCAGGACCACAAAAGAGATCACCAAAGCCTTAATATCTAGAGAGAATCTTTAAGCTGGAGAATGGAGAAGGAACTAGCATGTGGATCTTCAAAAACCCACATGCAGTGAAAATGTGTTAAGAAAGTGAAAATCGTTTTGGCTTGTTCTGTACTGAAGTAGGATCCTACTAATGGATCCATTACCAACATGAAGACATGCAATAAGGTTTTTCCTAATCACTGCTGTGATGGGCTGGTGAAAGTATTTGGGATAAGCTGCAGTAATAGCTAATTGTATGTGGAGGCCCGGTAACTCGACCAAGCATACTTTTTCAAAGGACTGCATGGGAGAATTCGCTTCACAAGAGGCCCCTTTCAGACACTCTCCAGGTTTTGGAGCCCCTTTCCTTTTAGTGCACATTCTGGGAAAGCACTTTTATAATCCTCCTTTAGAGTTATTGCAAGCGAATGCAGTGATGGTTGAATGAAAAAGCATGAAAATAGTAATGGAATTTCTTTTTTCTTTTTTCTTTTTTTTTTTTCCCTTTCCTAATAGGCCCTTTAGAAAGTCAGACCATATGTGTAGAAGCCTTATTAAATAGAGGCCAGATTTAGAAGGAACTGTGATAAATTACAGAAATGAATTTGAAAATAAGCCTGGAAAGCACACATTCAAATTCTAAATTGATCCATATTAAAAAGAAAAAAAATCAGACCTGTAATTATTTTGGTATCTTATGACAGTGGAGCAATGTTTTGGATAATTTTTATGAGAGCAAATTTATTGGACAAAGTGTTAGGAAAAGTTTAGGATGCTGCATATTTCATTCTGAAATAACTTTCTTATTAAGAATGTAAAACTATAGTTCTCCTATATCTAATACATTTCTTGTGGGGAATGACTTTTTTTGGTAGACTGTGTAAATGTTCTGGATGACCTACATAGGAAATACATAAAACTGTCTAATGGGTTTATGTAGCTGAAACTTGGTGAGAGCTAAGATTGGGGGGTTGGTATTACTTTATCCTCATTGCACCAGGATTTTTTTCAAGAATTCTGAAGTGTTTTTGAGCTACAGGTGTTTATACTTGTTACCAACCTGTTATAGGTATGTGCATTGTAGGCCTGTGTTTTTTTTCCTGTTCCTTGTGCCAGCATAAGTAGGTGGGATGAATAAATTTACAAGATAAACAATGGCAAAATCTTATGAAGATTTTCACAGCCAATTCAAATATGGGCCTTAAAATTCACTTATCTGAAACTTCTATGGATTACATGACTGTCCTGTACCTGAGGGCTCAAAGGTCTCTGAAAAATGTCATCTCCACTCTCCTGCCCATGATTAGGATCTATCAGTTGGCCATTCTGTGGAAAGCTGAACTGTTAATTCTGTATTTAATTCAAATCAATAACACTGTCGTAATGGTGGTTGTATATTTGGTGTATTCCAGAATACATGTGCCTTGCATATGAAGGGTGATCATGTCATTTGGAGGGCACATTGTTATCATTTCTTCCCCAAAAGTGTAGCTGTTACGGAATGGTTTTATCCAGTTGAAGAAATATCTCTTCCCTACTTTGTTAACCAGTTTTTCAGATTTGGGCCTGATCCTGCAAGCTATTCTGATTAAAAAATCTGCAGAGCACAGTTTGCAGAGATGAAGTATTTCTTTAATTCCAAAGTTTTGGAGGAATTTGAATGTCTTTGCAGCTTCTTTCTTTTTCTTTAATTCATTATCGATGGAAAAATATTCTCATTGGTGAGCCATCTTGGAAATTGCCAAATACAGCGTGTTAGTGGAAAGTAACATGAGAAGGATAAAAGGATACAGAAGGATTTTACATCCTACAAATTCCCCTGTTATCTATAGTATAATACACATTGATCTTGTTTCTAGGTTATAACAGCTTTTCTTTTTTAAAATGGAATATTGTATGTTGTAGTTTTTAGACAACTGTAGAAAGGAAATATTGCTGTTGCATCTTAAGTATCTTAGTTGATCAGCATGGAACCATTCTGTCCAGCTTGGTCATTTTGCATTTGGGGTTAAAAATTCTTAAATTCTGGCAGACACTGATTGAGAACTTGGACTGAGGTTGCTCTGCATGATTTGAAGAAGGGGGTGGGGGGGAGAGAGCATAAATGTTGAAAGAAATAACTGCCCTTTTCTGGCTATCTCTAGGTGGAGGGAGGACAGAATGGGGAAAGAAAGCAGAAAGAACAGAGAACATAAACCACTGTTTTGTGCATGTGTGTGTTTAAAATCCCTGGTCTCTAGTGCAAATGTAAGTAAACCAGTAAATAAATACAGGGTAGACTTGCTGTCCTTCTACATTTGGCACACTGGGAATAATAGATGCAATCGGACAAGTGAAAGCTACCAACTGACTGAGCTGAAAGGAATATGGTGTGGAAGAAAAGCTAGCACTGATAGCTTCCAAAGCTGAGACACACTGTGTCACTGTTTTACCCCATGTGAAATGGCAACATAGTGGGAATAAAAAGGGGTTCTTTAGCAGTATTCATAGTTACCTTGGAATATATGTGACTCTCAGATCTTAAATTATTGGAAAGTGACAGCCTTCTGGAGAAATTAATTTTAGGTATACATTTTAAGCATAGTGAAAGGCAGGCTTTATTTAAAAATATTTCCCCTATCTTGATAGCTTACTGGACACACAGATTGAGCACAGCTCTGTGGTTTCATGTGGCATCTCACAAATTAGCTAGAATTTCTGCTGTGGATTAACATAGATTTGGCTACAGATGGAACTGCAGGCAAATCATTATCATTATGGTTTAAACCTTTTAATGTTTACAACTTGCTTTAATCAGATTTATTTTTTAAATAGGATGATTGTGAAAATCCTTTTGTATTTCTAAGATTAAAGAAAGTGGGAAAATAACTGGTTATCTGTGGCATGGATGTTCATCATATCTTTTGATTAAACTTTTTTTTTTTTTTTTTTTTTTTTTTTTTTTTTCTCCATATAGAACCTCTGCTCTGAAGTTTCATTTATGCTGGTTAGTAGAGTCATTGTAAATCCTGTTAATGCTTATTGCCTGGGTTTCTGGAAAAATCAGGCAGACTGGGTTGCTTATTTGAGAAGCTAGAATATAATCTCTTAGCGTGAATGTCTCTGCTTTCTCAATTACTTCCAGTGTATCTTAAACGGAACATGTGTTACGGAGTTCCCAATTTAAACCAAATAGTTTGAATCTGTACCCTCTTACTCCCTGTCAAGTGTTATTTGATCCAATGGTGTGGTGTCCCCCCTAGGAAAACTATTCTCATTATAAAAATGGCCTAAAGAGCATGCTGCAAGGCCTGGGCAGGTTTTGGAAAGCTAGGATGCTGAAACAGCTGTGAAGCACTGTATGTTTTGCTACTGCTGAGATAATGTCATGTTTGGCAAACAGCTGAACCTAAGAAGTCAAGTTTAGCTTTGTATTTCATATGAGATGATGAAACTCTGTAAATGCTCCATCATTATGGGCACTAAGGTGTACATTAGCTTCTGTAGTCTGAATATCTCTACAGTCCCATGGACTATACTAAAACTCTCTGCTGTGTTGGACTTGCTTATATTTTAAAAGAAACAGATAAATGACTCTAAATAGTTGCATCCCCCAGGCTAGAGCTCCCAGAGAGATCCTTCATCCTGAAAAGGAAGACTAATGAAGGTTGACTGTTTATGTAGGAAATGTATTTTTGCTTTCTAAATAGAGTTCTAATTAAGTGACAGAATTATGTGATTTGGGGCATATTGGGAAAAGCTTTGCTATACATTAGACACTAAAACTTTCCTCTTTCACTTTTTTAACTATGAATTTGCATCCTCCTCTGAAGTGGAATATTGACAAAGTGAGAAAGATTTACTCACAGATTAGGTACGTCACAGCAAGTTGTCCATGCTTTGTATTAGTTTTGATATAGGAGAGATTAGTGCCATGTCCAAGAAGCTAATGCAAACTCCGTATCTCTTCTGTTCTTGACCCGCTCCTGGAGCTTTCGCGGAAGGTATCTGCTGCAACTGCGGCATTTGTAATGCAGATGCACACAGTTAGAACAGTTTCTGAGCATCAGTCAGCAAGTCAACAACTTCTGGCCTTTTCTGATTGTTGCCCATAATAAGGCTTTTAAAGAAGAAAGTATTGAGACTCTTGAGAGACCTAGCTGATTAAGAGCTTTATTATTTGTATAACAGCAATAAATACAGGATTGTCTCCTAATGAGACATTTATCTAGTCATAGTCCTTGGCATCTGATACTTTAAGACACTTTGAGGTCAGGCTTCAAGGGTGATGCATTTGGTAAACACAACTGCTGTTTTCTAATATTGAAATACTGAAACAATAGGAGAGAGTATACTAAATACATGGTGGGATAAGTGACTAGATACAGGTCATGAGTGAATGCATTCATTAGATGATTTTTAATGAGCAAAGTTGTATTTGACAGTTCTCCCTTGGAGCTATTTTATATGATGAAATCCCTAACATCTTTCATTCAACTTGTTCCTGCCAAGCCAAGAAATCAGTAGGAATTTTGCTTTGTTAGAACAGTTACATCACTGTAGCAGGGAAGATTGCTGAACTTGCATCCTGCTTGTTTCTGCTGTGCAAGCATTCAGTGTTGCATGTGATAACTTTAATAAATTTTGTGTGCCTCTTTAGAGGAACAAGCCTAATAAAGGAATAGGCATTTAAAAGCTATTTTTAGTTAACAGCTAACATGACCAAGGCAAGTTTCAGACAGGTTAGTAGGAGGTGAAAAGTTTCCAATGTCCTGAGGCATCCAGTTCCCCTGATCTTTCGTATGTGATTAAGTTGCTGTTTCTAGATGTAAATCTTGCCAAATAGCTGCTGGCTTTTTATATAAATTACAAAAATGTAACAGTGTAAAATAAACTTGATAAGCTGCATGGAGGGAGTCAGTTGCTTATACTTTACTGTCAGCTAATTGCTTGTATTCACTGGCTAGCAAGAGCTCTTTCCTCTCTTCTTAGAGAAGTACTACTGTGAATCACCTTGTGTGCAGTGGCCAGAGCTTACAGAATTTTTTTTGTGAGTGGATGCAGTGAATTATTTTTGCTTCTCCTTATTATTCATCCATTTCTTTAAATTTATTCTAGTTTTGCCTTAGAGTTGAAGGGATAATAGAGAGGGAGAAAACCTTGGTTCAGTATGAACAAAGAGCAGACTATGTATAACAATGCAGAGTTTGCACATTGTTAAAGTGCAAGGGGAAATTTTGTCCTGTTCCCTAATGATAGGGTTCCTCTTCTGCTAGACAGTCTTGGCTGATTTCTTTTTTTGTGTGTTGTTCAAAAAGTGGGGCCTGTTGAAACTGATTATGCTGTGTTGGGAAGACTGGGGGGAGAGCTGGGGGGGGCCTGATGATCTTCACTTGAGAGTCTGGAATAAAATGGAAAAGCAGAATAGCAGGTGGCAGTGTCCTCCAAATGACAAATAGCCTTTTAGGCAGGGAAGTCAGAACAGCTGGAAAAGAAACAGGCATCACTACCTTGTGTCTGGCTGTGTAGGAAAGACATTGACGCAGGAATGGTGTGTTACTGTTATGCAGCAGTCCTGTGGCCAGGCGATATATTTTTAAAGCTAGCTGCTTGCCTTTGTGAAACAAACAAAACAAAATGCCTACCACGGCTGTCTTTCGGAGGTGATCTTGGAGTGTCTAGTGGCTCTGAGGCCAGCCGTTATGTACCGACAGCCCTTTATTCATTACGTCCTGTAAACAGAGGTAATTGCCTTGGGTGTTGTGTTAGTGCCATGTGAAACAGGGTAAACAAACTAGTCTAATAGGACTTGGGTTGGTATAAATAATTAAGACCCAAGCAAAATGCATTCATGGCAGATTTCTAGTTCCTTTGCTCTGCCTCCTACCTTCACCTCTTGTAGTGCTGCAGGCAGGGTGGCTGCCGCAGCCATTTTGTCTCCTCAGCCAGCCAGCTGCTCCTCACAAGGAACCTTTGGAGAGGAGAAAATGGCTGCCTCTCCTTGTCCCAGTGACTCCCTAAGGCATAGAGGAGAGTGGCATAACATGGCAGGTGGTGTGTGATTTGTCTTAGGAGATGAGCAGGGCCTTGCAGGCAGCAAGCAATAATTTATCCTTTTAATGCCCTGAGAGCTGTATACAAATGGTTTGAACTTCCCGCTGGTCTTCAGGCGTAGGCAATGGAGAGATGCCCGGCTGCGGAGGGCTCCGTGGTACTGCAGTGTGCCTCCTGGGCAGCCGACCGCAGTGCCCACATGCAGGGATCCGCATCCGAATATGGCCCTAAGCGTCTCATATAGATCAAAGCGGGAAGTATTGCAGCTCCATAGGCAATAGCGAGGCTTAACTTTGTTCCTCCCTCTCTTATTACAGCCTCTTACCTATAGACTCTGCTCTGGGACACTCGGGTGAGTCAGTGCCAAGTCTCTTATGAACTGTTATGGGGAGAAATGTTTTCAGGTCACGAGAGTAATTCTAGTCATAAGAATGATTCTTGCTGTCTGTATATAATATTTTTTTGTTGGTACTGCTGATGTCCCTGTATTAGCACTGTCTTGTTCTTGGTTTTGACTAGGCTTCACAGCCTCTTAGTCTAAAAAAGCATCTGAAAGTAATTCGAATATGTGTAGGTTTGGCTAGCGTGTTTTATCGTTCTGTATTGCAGCTCAGTTGTGCCTGTGCTGTTTCTCATTTATCCCAACGTCTCTCTCTCTCCCTCTGGAAGATGGTAGATTTAAAGTTGCTTCCTCCGCACTGTCATGTCTTCCGTTACACTCCTCCTTCTTGGTACTGTACTCTGACCGGAAAAAATGATCCGACTCCACCGCTGTTAAATGCAGATGATGTAGTAACAACTAGTAACCTCAGACAGATGAAGCGACTGTTGTCTTTACAGCCCCGGCACAGGGGAATACTGCAGGCAAAGTCACCCCGAAGAGTGGTGACTTGACGGAATAAGCTGACACATTGGTGTGACAGAGTACTTAACTTTTTAAAAATAGCTGGAACATGCAAATCTCTGCACAGATATTAAACTTTGTATTCCTCTGCTGAAAAATGCCTGGAGTACTGGAAAGTGAGTGTGTTGATAAAGTAGTGTCTGACAGATACTATTTCTTCTTAATGTCAACAGCCTGTGAAAGAGTTAAGTAGGTTTGAGGGGGATGGCTGGTTATTTTCATCTGAGAGACAAGTCCTGCTCTTAAGTTCCGCTCTGCTGTTTTTAAAAAACAAAACAAAACAAAAAAATCCTCAGCAAGACAAGTATCCATGCCCTGCCCTCCCATACCCCCGAGAATCAGGGAAAAATCTTCAACTGTTAAGGTCTAGCGCAACCTTGTAAAATAAAACACTAACATCCTTGTGTGATGGGATCATTAGAGAGACTTAAATGAAAGGAAACTCAGAGTAAAGTCTGTATCTATCAACTGAGTCACTGTCTCCAGCTTTTACACTTGTAAGCAGTAAACATGTGCTGTTTTTAAGGTTGAAATACCCTGAGCAATTAAACTGATCAGTTCTTAATACTAGCAAATAGAAAGTGTTACTTCTCGTGCATGCTAAATATCAGCCCATGAGTTTAATGCATCTCTTCTAACAGGTGCTACAATGGAGGTGCCAACACCCCTATATTTATCTTCTCAACAAATTAGTTTTTAATGAAATAGCAATAATAGGGACTCTGTAGCTATTCAGCATTCATATTAAAATAATTCATTTGTGCTTAAATACAGTTAAATTCTGGTTTTCCTCATTCTCATGAGTATTCCTCTTTTCTGTAGGGCGGTTTCAATAACAATAATATCATTAAAGATGTTCCAAGAAAATATCATTTAAAACAGAAGTAGAATTCCTCTAGCTCAGATTTAAGTTGAGTCTCCAAGTGTAGTGTGATAAACACTAACAGGGAGAAGAAGAAGGATGTTCTTAATTTTAAAGAAAGCAAACCTAACTTTCACTCTGGAAAGTGTTTGGAAAGTGATGTTTCTTTTGTGATGTTACATCCTGTTTTCTGCACATCCCTTTGCATTTGAGCTAAAAAAGACACTTCATGGTAATACGTTCCATGATGCTTCACAGCCCGCTCTGTTTGCTCGCAGTTGAGGTGACGTACGCTGTGTTGCATCCTGTTCGGAGAGCTGGGGCTGAGCAGCAGCCCACTTGTCTTGCCCTTGCAGCTGCAGTCCCCTGGGATTTCCCCTGGCAGGTGGCTCTGTGGCTGCCAGGGAGGGAGGCTTTTGGAAGGCGCAGGGGGCCTGCAGCAGCAATGTGGCCTGGGAGGCTGGTGTAGGGAGTAATCTCCCAGGCAAGCTTCAGAGAGGGCTGAGGAAGAGGAAGCTCTCCTGAAGTCTCAGCTGCGACTTTGTAGACCTTGCTGAAAGTTAGACTGAAGCAAAGGACCAGTCCTGCAAGTATGGGTCAGGAAGACTTGTATTTAAAATTTGTTTTAGTCCAGTTCATCCAGTATACCTGGGATTTTCTGTTTAAAGACTTTTGCTCTAGCTTATTGTTTTTCTATTTTATTAAAACCTTAATGCCTGCAGTGCCTTTAGCTGTGTTAATTTAAAGGAAAAGGGGTACTTCCCCTTTTAAAGTTTGAGTGATTTGGGGTACTGTCACACAGTGATCTTGCAGGTCAGTTTTCAACTTTGGAAATTGAGGCCATCCAAAATTAGCCCATTTTTTCCATAACCTAACTGAGTTCCATGAGGTTTCTTGACAGAAGAGCTGAGATTTGCCAGTATTCTGCTTTTCATTGGTGTTGGTTGGCTGGTACTTGGGGAATAATATGTTGTTGAAAACCGGAAAGAAAGCAGCTGTCCCACACAATCATTGCATCTCCCAGGCTGATCCTCCTGCATTTTTCCCTTATCTTTATGTACCCAGTTCTTATCTTAAAAGCAAATAGATGCTGCTACGGAAGGATTAAAAAAAAGGATGCGAATGCTGTAAAGATGAAACTAAAAGCTGTGCAGTTCCACATTTGGATGTGCACTATATGAGGCTACTAAATGCCTACCTTTCCCTGCTTGTGTCCTTCTCTTATTCCCAAGAGTGTTGCCTGGGCACTTACAAAATAATTACAAAATAATTACAAAATCATTTGGTTGTTTAGGATTCCTGGGTTCTTCCTGCAGCAGTGTTGTAGAGGCCATCAGAGTATCTGACCACCTGCTCAGTACCTGTGTAGTAGGTTGGATGCTTACCAGCATGGATTTTTTGAGCCCTGTGTAGCATCCGTGCTCATATTTCTCACCAGGATCCTAGGTGGAGCTATCAGAGCCCTATTGTGTATGAAAATGCAGATTGTAGGTGCAAATGAGACAGGATCTGCCCTAACAATTCAATCCAAAGAACGGATTTATAGTGTTTAAATAAATAAAAAAAAAAAGTTGCAGGGTCATAAGGAAAAAATGTGTTTTTTAACAAAACAAACCCCCAATTGTTTTCCCTAAATTGATTGCAAATGTGCAAGTATAAGTAACATTTGGGTTTCTTTCACAAATTCCCAAGCGGTTCAGCAGTTGCCAAGGTGACAGTGCTACTTTTAATAACAATAAAGAAAGCATATAAAACTTTCACATTTCTCATTGTGTAAGATAATGCTGCCCTGATGTTGTCATAACATTATTAGCATGTACTTTCTTTTGTCCATTGAGAGGCATGTCTGGTACATAAATTAGTTGTACAGTAGCGTCTAGCCCAGTGGGGTCTAGGCTCATTAGGACTCCTGGATACTACAGTAATATGAAAAAATAATAAAGTATTTTAGCGCCCCATTCATTTCTTAGAATGTCCTTTTTGATTTTGCTTCCTGTGGCTGTCGTGGTAGCATGTGGTTGTCTTTGACTTAGTTGAATGTGATGTCTAAATGCAAAAGCATCAGTATGTTATAAGCAAGTCCTGCAGATGGTCTTCCTGACTAAACCACATTTCATAAACCATCAAGGATACTTTTATTATTCATGGGAAGTTGTGCATTACTAAAGAATATTCAGTTTCTAGTACTAAAATGTTTTTCTTGCATCTCTTAGAGCTGCCCTTTTCAAGCCTAAATGGATGTCTTCTGTTGTACATTTTTATTTTTTTTTCCTCTGAAACTTGAGCTTCAATTGAACTTTGGCAGATGGCTCAGTGTGGTTACTGTGGATATAAACTCCTAGGCCTGGGTGGATTATTTGCATTCTGAATACCTGACCTCATGCTTCATTCTAACTGAGTTTTCCACCTTTCTGTCAAGATTTTGGCACTTCACAAATGAGAGAAACCTGTTTTCCTGCTTAATATTTCTGCAGTCAAATCTAATTTGAATTTTTTTGGTCCTCCGTGGCAAAATTGAGTCTCTTAAATGTTTATTTTGACCATTTTAATTAAAGAGATTTTCATGGAAGATGCAGGTTATGTTACTTAAAGCATTCCTGTTGCTTTTTAATATTGTTGTTTTGAGGAAATTGCATTGGAATTGCATAAATAATTAGACAACTGTGTCCCACCAATTGGGATTTCTGTTGCATTGGAGATACTAAAGTTTAATTCATTGCTCTGTATTGTATAATGAATGCAGGCTGTCCTTATTTCCTTCCCCCCCCCCCACCTCCCATGGGCTGAAGTTGTGAAATAGGAGAGGGAAGAATCACTTCTCCATCTACAGACTTGCTACTCCTGACCTCTTTGAATGTTCATCTTTCACCAACTTTTGACTTTAGAGGAGGTTAATGCAGGATTTGGCTCATCACAGGATTAGATGATAGTTTGAGGAATGGGTTCATCTTACATTAGTGTCTAGCTCAGAGCAGTAATGTGCTTTTGAGCTTACCATGTGTTGGTTTGCATCATAGAGTGGTCCATGATCCAAACCACGTGAACGTGATAATCTGCTGCCACTGCCTGCCTAAGGCCTCTGACCCTCATGTGGGCATAAGGGTCTGAACCAATGTCCCATTCGCAGAAGCTCCTCCAGTGTGTACTGAGCACTTGTGTGTTGATGGTACAGCTCGACACTGATGAAGGATTTGCTGCGCCTTAAAGAGCTTCTTGTGATGTGAAGGGCTGGAAGGTTCCTCTGCCTTCACATTTGCCAGCAACAACCAGCCCTTGAGTCTTTGTTACTGTGGTGCTCCCTCCTGATCTCTCCAACCCCTCTTCCACCTTGACATGCTCTTCCTTCTATGCCTGACAGAACTTTTGTGTCTGTCACCCTTTTCTGAACCTGTTGTCTCTTCTACTGCTGCTTCTTTTGTTTTCTGTTTATTTTTTAAATTCTCATTTCCAGCTGATACTTCCCTTGATGGTGATGGTAACTCTTGGTCTCTCAGAAGATGCAGTTTGATACCACCTGGACTCCCAAGGAAATGATCTTACTTGTCAGCTTTACCTGTGAGGGGACCGAAAGCTTTTCAGGTGGCAGGTAATGTGATGGAGGCATCAGGAGGCTGCTAACCTTATTACTGCTGCCCAGATATGAGATGACTAGGGAGAAGAGCTGTCAAGCTCAAGAAGAGGATAATCGGGGACAAAACCAGACCTTATAATTGGCACAGAAGGCATGCTGCTGTTATGAGGATCTTTAACAGGCCTTCAGGTAGGAGTACACACTGGAGCGTGCAGGGCCCAAGCCTGTCAGGTGGCAGAGCCCTGAGAGCGTGGCTTTTGAGGTTCTGGGATACCTGTCCTTGGAGGTCACAGAAGAGCTTACAGAGGGAAGGCTGGTGTCCAGGGAAACCTCTTTTGCTTATTGCATGCTGCTGCTGGCATTGACAACTGCTGGTTGTGTTAAAGATGCAGGATTGTTAGCACCAATTTCTTATCTGCTGCGATTGTGCTACATGGCTTGCTAATGTAGACATAACCTATTGATACTCTGAGTAAAACCTGGTGAGTGTATTTAAAATCCTATTTTTCATCTTTGTCCAGCAGCTCTTGTTACATGAAACAAGAAGCTAGTTTGTCTGGCTCTGTATGATGGCATATCTTATCCATGACAGCATCTAATACTTCAATGTTTAGTTAATACTAGCTGCATTAAAAAAAAAAAAAAAAAAAAAAAAAAAAAAAAAAAAAAACCCTCCTGAGAGCAGAAATTTGGCTCATGGCCTTTGCCCCTGTAAAGTCCTCCTTCTGTTGGTCCTCTATGCAGGAATTGGTTCCAACTTGACTTTGTCATTCTTATTCCCTTTTACTTATGCTAAGACTCTTTGGGGCAAAGAGTCTTTTGTAGTTTATTTGCTCAGTGGGGTCCTGGTGCATGGGAGGGTCACATAAGCTATAGTGTAAGGCAGGTTATTGATTACTGTAATTTTGATAAGGATAGCTCAGGCTGCTGAGTGGCTTATTTCCCTGTTTGGCAATATTGTTTTTTATAAACAGGAGGTGTAAAAGGATCAGTATGTTGGTGCCTGTTAATAATCTGCTATGGAAACAGACTGGAACAGATAGTATAACTACCATAATTTACAGCTTGAAATATAGTAGCACAGATTTAAGCTCTGGACAAGATAGTGTCTGTGAAGCTTTTCACCTTTATTCCAGGAGAAGTTGTTTTAAGGGTATTCGGTGGGCTGTAATTAAAGAAGTGCAGAGCAATTGTTTTTTTCATTGCAAATTTCATTCCTTAGTTAGAATTACAGTAATGAGGGCTTGTGCTTGAAAAATAACAAAACTATCTAAAACATTAAAAAAAAAAAATTAGCATTCTGCCTGCTCTGTGTAGGCATGCATACACCAAAAGTGCAAATTTGCCATTTCCAGAGAAGACTGTTGCCTGTTAGTTGCCAAAGGCTGATGTAATACAAACTGATGAATTCAAGATGCAATTTTCCACATCTTTACTATTTCACTGTTTGGCTGGCATTCACTGTGCTGTTACCTGGTTTTGTTTTAGCACAAATATTACTGATTATGTTCCCAATATAAGAGTTACTCTCATCTTCCGTTGTTTCCTTTTCTGTTCCTACTATAGTGATCTGAGTAACAGTTTTAACAGAAGAAAGTCTAGCTTGGTGCCATCCTGTTTTTCCTGATGTTTTTTTCCTTTATATGAGACTTGGTGAGGGAAACAAAAGTATTTGAAAGTATCTGGAATTCTTGGTTTCTGCTTTGTCAATGTGTCCAGTTCCTGCACTCACCTTCTGAACTAGCTAATAGTTTTCAGTTCTTTGTTGAACACATCTGGGAGCTGTTCTGCTTAGGAGGTGTCACTGAGTATTTTAGCTCCTAATTTTTATGCCTGTGATTAGCATCCTGTCTGCTAGGGGCATGGCTTGAAACTCAGCATCTCATTTTGAAGTGAAGGTGAATGTCTAGACCCAATCAAGCAATGCTGGAAAGCAGTATTTGAATAATGTCTTGGAGGAAAAGGGGGCTGAGGGCTAGAGGGAGAGGTTTAAATCGGTGTCAGACAGTTCTGAGATTTGCTTGTATTGATGGGCTTTTGCTGATTCATTAGTGGATCTGCCAGTAGGACTGCTGTTGTATTAAAACACAGGCCTGCCTGCCTGGCCCTGGATGGAAAAGCAGGAAATAGCCTAGATCCAGTTAAAGACCGAGTTATTACAAGCTTCTGTCCTGGCCTAATTGGGAGCAGTCTTGGACTTAAGAATATGCAGGCTAAGGGAGTTTTTGTGCTTTTCCTGTTAAACTTTTGTGCCCAGCAGGAAAAAATTGTGCCAATTACAGTTCTTTTAAACTATAATAGTTGGCTTTGAAAAGAATTGTTAATGAAGTGCTGATACTATTTAGATATTTTATTAGAGGTGATGCACTGCCATACTGGAATTCAGGGAAACTTAGATGATATGTTGGTCAACTTTGTGTCAAAGGCGATGGTGCCCCGGGCCAGAGCTGGCAAATGCTCTCCCTTCTTCTCTTTGCAGACGAAACTTGACTGCTACTAGCATAGCTGGTGTTCACTGCTTTATTCAGAAGTACATTTTATTCATATTTTCCACTGTGGACTGCTTGTTAACTATTCACTGTTTGTGGTGGTTGCGTAGTCATTTGGTTTGCAAAGCATATGAATTGTTTCTGAATGGATGTCTGAGATTTTTTTTTTTAAATGACTAATTACAAATAGATGGTGAAAAGCATTTCAAGATAATATCAGATAAATGCTACCTCTTGTATAATGCTGACATCTGTAGAACTTTCCTTGTTTGTAAATACTTCAAGTATGCAGTCACCATCCTAGCAAAGAACAATAAACAGCAGCAAGGCTAACACTTGGATTGGTGAAAACGTTTGCTAACAATTTATTTTAATGCTTGATCGGCTCTATCAAACTGAAATAAAATGTCAATAGAGCAGCTGAAGATGGTGGTTAGAAAACCAGTGTTAAAGTGGTTGTATGCCAGCTTAACTCTCTTTTTAAGCAGAAACCATTTTTACAAGAAGACTTCAGGACAAGCAATGATGGTTGGTCAAAGCGCTCAGATCAATGCGGAGAGAACAGAAAGTTAAAAACTGATGTGATTCAGCCGTCTTTCACATTGTTAGGATATAGGGCGTTGTTAGAGGTGCTTGGCATATGTGGAAACCAAACTATGACCAGAATATTTAGGAGCAAAGATAGCACTGAAAAAAATGTCTAGCAAGTTGAGATGCTTGAGGACCATTACTGCTGTCACTGAGTGGTGGAGTCGTGTTTTTCTGAAAGTATTTTATATGGCACGATGCTTATGCTTGCGCTGGTTGTATCAATGGACATCTGAGACTAGAATACATACAGTTGTGAATTTTGTCTGATCATAAATCACTTTACTAAACAGATAGTGGCAATTGCTGCCTGATATAAAATGTTTGACAAATGCCTGTTTCTGCTAGCAGTCTTTTCTTCTCCCCCGGAAGGAAAGAGAATTATTGATAACTTTCCTAGTTATACTTAGAGCAACATTTACTCTCTGAAGTGGTAGTCATTTAAGAAACACTGTACAGGGTTTCTTTGGAAGGAGAATGCAACATACTCAAGGAAATGGTAAAGAAAAACATTCATTTTACTCACTTAAGTATGGTGAAACTAACTGGACATTTTAGAAGGTTTTCATGCTTGGGGAAATGCTGTTCCTATTATACTTACCTCTGTTTAATGATTGAAACAGCATGTTTGGAACAGATTGATTGAACCCTGGGAGTAGTGCTGATCAGGCTTTGATTTGTAATTGGGTGGAGTGAAAATGGGTATTCACATATTGCCTTCAAGCAAGCTTTTGGATAAGCTCAGATCAAATTGAACAGAGGAAAAGCTAGCTTTTTAAAACTCTTTTTGATAAGCCATCTTTGGGAAACAGGAACTATATGGAAATTGTATTTGCCTTTCAGGTTGGTTATGTTTTCTGGAACTGAAGGTAGTGCAGAAATAGTATCTTCAGTGATAAGACTGCTGTTCCAGGCTCTTCTGTAACTCCCACACCGGTTATGCTCTTCCTTGGTCCAGTGGGGTGGTTCTTGGGTGCCAGTGCTGTGCTCAGTGCAAATCTCCATAATCGCATCCCATCCCTGGAAAACTGCTTATTCTCAGGTGGCTTCCCAGAGGCCCACTGCAGCCTGGGGGTATAAGTAGCTGTTCTATTCTGATTTCAAGAGTGGGTCAGTGTCAGGTGCCCTATCCAGCTGTGAAGGGCTGCTGTTTAGTTTGTTTTTTGGCTTTGGAAAGTTTTGGCTGAGGAATTACTGGGTGAATGCGCTGAAAGGAGGGAGAAAGACTGCTCTTTCCCTGGTGAAGAGAGGTTTACAAAATTAGGATATAGTAGGTAAGAAGTCATGGTGGAAGGAGCTGCTTAAAAGTGACTGAGGACCTTCTGCAAAGAGCAGTGAGCAGATAGCCAGGCCTCAGATGTAGCAGAAAGAGCTTGCGAAGGACCAGAGTGGACTGGGAAGAGCTTGCTGCAGCTCAGTCTGCTGTTTATTTTAAAGTGCAACAAAGAACCACAAAGACTAGTCTTAATGCTGTGGCTTCAGCATTAACTCTTGCTTTTTGGTGGAGTTTCCTGCTGATGGCAGAGAACTCCCAAATATTTTGGTGGGACATCAACCTTATTTTACGCTTTTTAGGAGCTGGTTATAGCCGTACAGAATTGTGTGTGTGTGGGGGGGGGTTCTTGTTTGTCTTTTAACATAACCCCTTGTAGAAGCGTGAGTGTGCACGCCTGCATGCCTGTTATATGCAAGTCTTTCTGTAAGACTGCATAAGTCTCTGGGAGACTTGGGAGCAAGCCAGTGTCCATGCATTGTGTTTATCGGGGGCAGGGGGGGAAGCATGTCTTGCTGGTGTTTACAGTTTAAGCCTAAGCTTTAAAATTATCTAACGCTCCTCAGAACTGAAGAGATTTCCTGCTCTAGGAGGAGATGTAAGCTAACCCAAATTTTGTCCAAATTCTGGAGAAAGACAGCTACTCATATTAGAAGCTTCCCCTGTGGATCTGCTTGCATATTGTGTTTGCTTTTTGCAGAACTGATATGTGCTATTAAACAGCTGCCATATTCTACTAAAGAGTTGGTTGCCTCTAGGGAAAGGGTGTATTTTATATAGAAAACCAGTAAAAAGCTCTGAGGTCCTTTGTAATGAGAGGAGCAAAAAAATATGTATTTTATTCAGACTGTGTACATATGGTCCAATAATCCAGATCTAAACATTGACTTTCTGCTGCTGCTCTGAAATGTTCAGCTTGGGCTGATATTGAGATATCCAGTATTTCTTGAAAGATTCATAGTGTCAATTTTAGTTTTGTGTGAACTGTTCCGCTTTTGTTTTATTTGAACAGAGGCTTGTGTTGCAAAGGCCAGTTTGTGTATAAATTCAGGTCTGTCTTCACGAGGTGGTAGTATTGTCAATGAATTAAAATGTATGCTTTCTTGGGAGGAAATGGAATGTGTTACTCTTTTTAGTGAATAGTTAAAGATTTCTTCCTTTATTTGACTGACTTCTGTGTATTTCACACCTATAATTAACTGGTGTTGTAGTTGTGCAAGTTACCACAAGTACAACACTTGTGCCCTTGAATATCAGACTTACAGTGGCAGAACGGGCTGTTTAGTCATTGTAATAAAATAAATTAAGCATCACGGCACTTAAACCACTTGAATACTAATGGATTTAAAGCACAGACTTTCTGAAATGGTGCCCACTCGTCCTCACGCTATTTATCCTGTTACTCGGGCTCTCTTCTAAGTGGTGATAGTAGCATTCAGACATCTGGCTATTTTTTAAAAAGGAGTGAAAACACATAGGTATTTGATTTACATTAGATGTGTAGTATCCTCTGAGATGAAAGGAATGCCAGTAGGATATAGTATAGTGTTATTTGCTGTAGATGCTAAGGCTCTCCTGGAAAATAAATTTAGTATCCTGTTTTCTGGAGAAGTGTGTTTTGGGAGTGGTGGTGGTACAGATTTTTGCATTATTAATCATACCATGAAAATCTTCAGCGGCTGATATAAGGCTATTGATACGTACAATCCACTGTTTCCCTGTGATGCCTTCAGCTCTCCCCTGCTACCCTGCTCATGCCTTTCTTTGCTGCATCTTTAGGAACAGCTTGCATATGAATTTTCAAAAAATGATAGAACAGGCACAGCTTCTTATTAGACTTCCTCAGTTCTTCAGATTAACAACTCTGTTTGCAGAGACAGTTCTGTCTGCAGGCATCTCCCCTGCTTTGTGCAGACTTCGGGAAAAATAGAACCATAGGCACCTTCTAATAATGTGGCTCACTTAAGTTCGTTATTGTACGAGATGATTACTGTAAACAAAAGAAGGAACGAATATTTACTTTTGCTTTAATCTTTTCCTGGTGATTCATATAAACTGGCAAAATAAAGTAACAATTAGGATCTTATTCTTGAATAAGAAAATTCGTATTATTGAGCCTTGTGGTATTTCTTTGGTTAGAGGAAGGAATCTGATGTAACAAAATGACCCAGTGATGAAACAGTGAAAACTGAGTGTTGCTTCTGACTTTGGCATGGCTATATCTGTTGGAGACGGTGTGTGCATAAGTTATGCTGGATGTATGGACTGTAAAATGTTTTTGAGATCATAGAATAAAAGTTACTGTATAAATGTGAATTAAGGTATCTGAACTATAACTCCAGGGCAGGGATGAGGGTTTTTGGCTAGGGCAGCTTATTACACCTCTGAAAGCACCTGAGTGCTGTGCATCCAATTCCTCTTTGTTAACAACTGTCTTATGTGATCTAAATGCTACTATACTGTGTTGTATGGCAGGTGCTAGCTTGGTCACATGTCATTCTGCTGGCTTAAGGGATACACATTCAGTCACACCTAATACACTGAGATTTTGGAAAAGCAAGATATGAGATCTTGTTCAAAAAAAATGATAGAAAACAAGACAGGCCAAATAAATGCTAAGGGTTTAAATGCTTATAGAACCCTTTCAACCAGTGAATCCAAGTGCTTTTGTGGGGCACGTCAGGAAGGTGCAAAGCCAGAAGCAAATGTTCTTGCACGGTGGAGCTTCAGCACCCTTCCTCTGAGGAGAAACCCTGAATCATTTACTCCTGAGATGCTGGACTTCTCCTGGGAGGTGATTCCTATCCCAGTGCTTTTGCCTTTTCTTCCCTATTCCTCCTAACCTCACCACTCTCCTGGCCCTAATTTTTCCTCTGGGAACCTATTCATCCTCATTCTGGACCCCAGATGTCCCATCTCCACTCTGTCTCCCTTGTTCACAAATCTCTTCCTCTAATGTCTTAGCTTCAGTGCTCTAATTTCTCTTTGCCTTGCCCTTGAAGACCTTTTGACAGTAAGCTTCATGGAAAAAACCATCTTCCAGCTCTTCAACTGGGCATGTTTGGGAAAGGAGAGCTGCGTTAGCAGCTGGGAGTGCTGTATGTGCTGTGCTCTAGAGAGATGAAGCACACACGAAAACATGCCAAGAAAAGATTAGTCAAGGTCAGGGGCAATCTAGCCTGGACTCGTCTGGGTCAAAACATGCCTCCTATTTCTAAGTGCAAACAAAGTGTCTATTTTATAATGTTTTTCCAAGGCAAGGATGTTTTGATTTGCGTCATTCTGCAGCTTCTCTGGGCCATATGTATAGCTGGATTCCTCTGATCAGCCCGTGGCTTCCTAAAGGTGATAGGTATTTGGGTATTACAATTAAAATTCACCTCCAGCTTTTTTTGTGTCCATCAGCGAGCCAATGGCATCACAATTAGCTGATTCCTAGGAGTGCATAATGAATAACAGGATTTAGTTTCTGCCCTTGGTGGGGGGAGGGTAAGGGTAAGGTGTAAAATAATGTCAGTTTGGGATTCCGTGGAGCTAGGAACATGTTTGATCACATCTCTTGCTGGCAAGCAGAGGCCAGCTGGGTGTGTGAGGGGGAGTCTGGCCTTGGGTTCAGGTGATTGCTCTCCCCAGCTATTTGTGCTGGCACTGACTGAAATGAGAAAGCAGGGGATTTCTGAAAACCTGCTCTGCTCAGCCCCAGGCTGCTGGGAAGGGCTTTCCCTCCCACTTCTCCTTCCTTTTCTCTGACAGTCCTCACCTTCTCTGTCTTGCCATGGGGCTGCAATGGAGCAGGAAAAGAGAACAGCTAAGAGCACTGGGAGAGGAGTGAAGATGTATGTAGGCAGCAATTAAAATGGGATTGTCGGCAGGGGGGAGAAGGGCAGGAAGAAAAGAGAAAGAAATCTGCACTCATTGCCTGAGCCCTGATAGTTCTGTCCTTTCAGTCTACAAACACAAAAGCAGGAGGCCTGCAAATAATATTTTTGAGAACCTACACCATTTCAGTGGATTACTAATTGAGGCCTGTGAAGGAGACTTGTCAGGGCTCTTCCCCCCCCCCCTCCTTTTTCTTTGTAACTGCCTTAAATGCATGTTCGCAAGAACACCTCGTTTGTCTCTTTCCATCGTAATACATGTGTCTGGTTCCTTTCTTTTGCATCTCTTTCATCATTTGTGTGGGTTTACCTTGCAAAGTTGGCTGGACACTGCAAAGCACATGGCAATGTGTCACTGGTTATTTTGCTTTGATCAGTAGCATCACAGAAACAGAAATCACACCTGTACAAATTGGTTTGCATTACAGCTGCACAGGATGCAGCACACTGGATCAAGGAATAGCAAACAGGTTTGGATGAAGTTACCAGCATTAAGAGAGGAACCTGCAGGGAAATAATCTATTTACTGAATTTTAACCTCATTTTCTCGTTGCTGACTGTTTGCAAATAACTTGCAATTTTCTCAAATATATATCTTGTTTTAACATCTGTGTCAAATGAAATCTACAGAGAATTGCCAGCTTTTTTTATCTGGGTAGGTATATGTACAGTTAATTGGTCATATTGAAACTGAACATTATGGTTTCATTTTGATTAGACATACAGATCATCTCTTCATTTTTTTTCCTAGAAGTGTTCTGATCTGCTAATGCTTCTGCCAATAAACTCATTTACTGGATTATTTCTGGAAGATGAACAGAGGCATTTATAAACTTTTTATGTAAATTACTTCTCTTAATTTGAGCAGATTCAGGTGGAACAACTTTTTTTAGGGCATTTCTTCAATCAAAAACTAGCTGCTCCCCAGGCTACAGCTTGACCTCTGTTTACCTCTGAGTGTAGCTAACTCCTCTTTTCATCATTTTATGCATTGAACTTAATGGGTTCTGGCTGGTTCAGCAGAAAATGGCCAGTTTCCTGAAAAGCACCCAAAGAGGTTGTTTTTACAGTACCATTCATGCTTGAGCAGACATCGTAAGTACCAGAAATCTTGCTCAAGCTGTTCTCACGAGACTTTCAGCTCTGCTTTATAGAGAACCGAATTTGCTGAACTTCTGGGTTCCTGTGCTGAACCAATCCTCCGAACCTCTTCTGAAGCCTGCCTGTTATTACAAGAAACCATAGTACAGAGGAGGTTTGTTTATGAAAGGATATATTAAACTCCTTCATTTGCAGCCAACAAAAGCAGCTCTCTCTTTTCCTGGCTGCCCTAATTGATTTTTATTTTTTATTTATTATTTTGAAGTTAAACAAATCGTAGATTAGAAAAACCTCCAACCAAAGCCTCTAGGTATTTTTGCCACATAGTAAAAATACAAGTACTAGTGCAAACAAAGCAAACCACTGAAGCCTGGAGCATAATGTTGCTTGCAGGCATTTTGTCCATGCCTGTTAACTCGTTCGTGACTGCATCTCTTCATGGGCTCTGCTGCCCTTGCTCTGTGTTTGCGGTGGTGGAACCAGCAGTGGCAGCGTTGCCCGAGTTCAGATGAAGGTGGCAGACGTGTAAGAAACGGTGTTTGTTTTGGTGCGGGTATAATAATAGAATCTGAATGACTATAATAAACAGGAAGATTGTTTCTAAATGGATTTTTTACTCCGTGTTTCCCCAGAAGAGCTTGAGCAAGTATACACTGTCATGGCTCAGAACAAACAGATAAATAACTTCCCTTTTGACCCCAATTCCCAAACTCAGGAAGACAGACTGTTTAAAAACTCACCTAAGAAAATAAAAACCTTTGCATTCCCTCTTGAGTGTAAACTAAATCTATTACTGTTTAAATTTCTTTAATCTGGTTGGGTTTTTTTAGATATCTGTCAGTCTTTCTCCTTTTCCCCTTCATTGTGCACACAGCACTGCTAGCAGCATTTAATGAATGTTTAAGTGTATGTAATGAATAGGCCGGGTCACTTACAAGCATATGAAATGTCTTCATGACAGAAGAAACTCTTTCTAGAGTTATGACAAAGCTATTATAAAAAATATTAACTTTTTGCCATGTATTTTGGGCCAGAACACTTCTGCAGGATATATATAGACAACGCAAGGTTTGCTCTTAACGTGTGTACATTCAGAGGCCTGTTTTGCACATCTTGATTGATTAGATCTGGTTCAGCAAAGCAATGAACAGAGTTCAGCTCTTGTGCTCTGTGGAGTGCTTAGGTGCACACTGTGAGAAGCTCCTTAGATGCTTGCGTTCCTCTGGCCCTACCCAAATCCTGGTACTTGGTCCCTCTACACTATAGCTTTCACTTAAAGTTGTTATCACTGAATTCTAGCTCCCTCCCCCCAGCTTGCACTGCTCTCACTTTGAAGGTGTAACAGGACTGCTGGGTGGGCGCTGTGCTTGGTATGCTTCAAACCTATTAACGGGTCAGGCTCCAAGCCAAGTCTTGAGCTCTGCTGATATCAGTTGAGACTCTGTATTCCTTGCATACAAAAGCAAAGTGTGTTTCTGAAACAGAGGTTGCAAGGTGCTGTGGATCTTCACTAGGAGATCAGAACAGACGGGTGACCGTGAAAATGAACAGAGGTATCCTGTGCACAGTGAGGATTTCCTGCTGAACAGATAACACTTTCCTCATTACTTTGAGCCCATTAACTTATGGCTAATCTTGGCAGAGAGCAGTCTCTTCTGTTTTTGCGTTTTATTTCATAACAAAGCTTGAACAAAGTTTTATGTATTAGTAGGGAGATAAAACTCTACTATGTGCCGAGAGTCTGTAAGTTATACAATTGCTTGTGTTCCAGGCTGCTAGATAACGGGATTAACGTGGGCTTTGTAAGTATACCCATCGGTTTCCCATACTGGAATGCAGTGAAGCCTGGGGTACATGCCACAGATTGTGTAGCACCAGGACCATTTTTGCAGTGTTTAAATAATACTCACTTACCTGAATACTTAAAAGATACCATTGTCAACTTTTACCTAGGTGTTACTTGGGTTTTATAACACCTAATGTACTTTATGAAGGAGGTCCTAATTTTCTCTCCAAACATACCAAGGTAATGCTGCTGATGTGAGAAATTCCTGTATATAGGAAACTGGCAAAACTTTCCAAAACAACTCATTGTAAGACCATCAGAATTAACAACAGTAAGAACAGTAATCCAGGTTAGTTCCACTGTAGAAGTGGGCTGATGCAGTGCTGAATCAGTCATTAAATTTGGGGACAGAGTACTTCAAAACTGTCCATTAAGATGAGAGACTGCCCAATTAGATATTCATGTGGCAGTTAAAATTGCATGCGAATGTTAACCACTTCCAGTCTTCAGTGAAATGGCCTTTTTAGACTTTGACTGAAACGGCCTTAGTTCCTGCTGCATGGCAGGATAGAAAAAAAAAAAATGCTTGAAACATTTGTTAAAAATAATCCAAACCCCACATCCACATTAATTTAATGCCAGGCTGTTCTGTGTGTAATTTGAAATAGCTATGATATTAAACTTCAAGTATTGAGGTTTATAATGGGAATACTAATACGTCCTTGTAATATTACAGTACTGGTCCAAATGATACTAAAATTTCCTTTGTAATTTGAGACATAGGAAAAAATGTTTTGAACCTGCTGATCTTCAAAACTTTTGATGCATTTCAGTTTGGGGCATTTTGGTTTTTTAACTGCTATGGGAAGGGAAAGAAATTGGAGTTAGACATTCTGGTTAAATTAATCTTATTTTAAATAGATTTAAATGCCATTTGTACTCTCCTTGAAGAAATTATAGCAATCACTTGAGGGGGCCTTTACTGGATGGTCTACAATTGCTGTTAAATTCAGTCTCATTAACCAGTCTCCCAAGTGTTCTTGGGTTTGTTGTTTTCTTTTGCTTGTTGGCTTTTTTTAAAAAAAAAAAAAAAAAAAAAAAAAAAAAAAAAAACAAAAAAAAACATGGAATCTGTGAGTAGACAGTTGAAATGTACCTTGGGCTGATGCAGCCTTGGATCCTTCAGAGTGATGCATCAGTAGGGTTGCAGTATTCACTAGGGCTGATGTGAATAAATTAGACGTTCTCATACCAGAGCCAGTCTTTTACAACTGTCTAGTGAAAACAAGATAATAAAGGCGCAGATCAAATTACCTGGAAGCCTGCATTAGTGCTCTGTACTGCTGTGTGTGCCACACACATACTGCCAGCTATATTATAGCCATTCCTTCAGGAATGACGAGCAATGGTATAATACTAAGGCTGTGGCGAGAAAGGAATACCTGCTGCTTGCAGGGGGTATTTTAAAGGCTGTGCTGGGGTTGGCTGCTTGTGGGGGTTGATCAGCACCTCTGGATGTTGTTAGTGTTGTAACCCCAGTGCTGTTGGGACTACATCTAGACAGCTTGTTTGGAAATACTTACAGAAATACTCAAATTGAGTTTAAATTAGTGTCAGGTATCTTGAAAGTATGTTCTGCAAGTGATGAGTTGATTTTAATGAATCTGAGAATTCCCTACCCCAAACTTGGATTTTCTTGATGTGAAAAGGGAGGGATCGCCTTTCCTCAGGCAGTCATGGTGTTGGCAGTGTTGAAGGACTGAATGCAATGCATTGGTTAATCATTCAACATCTGTGTATATATACAATTATAGATGTTTACTAGATGAAGTCAGGTTGTTGATGGCTGATGGAATCTGAGGAGTGTGTGCATCGTTGGTTTGCTTTTGGTCTCTGCGTGTCAGAAGTTAGTTAAAGTGAATGAAATGGGTTATATACAGACTCTTCTTGTTTTCTATTCTGGTGTACGTGACTGAGGTTAGTGTTCCTACACTGAAAAGTCAGAGAAAATTAAGTGAGGAGCAAGTAGGGATAATGCACACTGTCATTATTTTAACAAACTTTGCTTCGGAAGAGATGATTTGTCCCTTCACTAACACTGAGTGCTTTGATACACTGTATGGCCTGCAAATGCTGCTCAGCAGGACGACTTGATATTTATGGAGCCTTATCCCTTACTTTCTATGATACTGTAACAAAACCAAGCAATTGTAAGGGGGCCTGTGTGCTGCTCAAACTTGGGAATGAGTAGAGAAAATGTGGCTGTTAATAGCCTTGTTCAGCCCTTCTCTCCCACACCTCTCTTCCTCCAGAGTAAAATGACATAATATATTTCTCTACATGCTGTTCTTAATAAAGCTGAAAATGGAGAATTCAGTGCAGAGTTTTGCTGCACCTATTCCCTTCTTAATCTTCACTAACACCGTGTGACTGTGTTACTCTCTCACTCAAGCCAAAGAGCTTAAAAAATTTGCCTCTCACAATAGATATCTGTTTTAGATGGCGGCAGTTTTTCCCCTAACTGGAAGGGAGGACTTTTTATTTACCTGTACTTCCTCAAGAAAGGGAAATGTAAGAAAACTTAATTCTAAAGTACAGGTCAACAAAAAGGCTTTTGTTTTGTTTTTTTTCTTTGAATTTCCAGTACAAAGGGGTGGAAGGCTGCTAACCTGTTTCATACTTGTGTGTGCTGTATGTTGTGTATTAAATGCCAAATAGTTGGGGTGAGGTTTGAGCTGATAATACTTCAAGTTTCAGATAGCTGTGATTGCATGAATGCAGGGATTAGAGTAAAAATCATGGAAGAAAAGTAGTCTGCCAAGCTGGGATCTGTGAAAGTGAGAATATTCATATACCCTTGTGATCTGACTTTTCAATATTTATTCTTTTAACATTAGAAAATAAACTAAACTTGTTGAGGAAAAATTCTATAGTGTAGCTTGGGAAAATATCTGGTATATGGTTTCAATTTAACCTCTGCTAAAGCAAATTAATATGCAATGGATCCTCTTTTGAGGGAGTGAGGGAGTATTTCACTAGGCTGCCTATGGAGCTAGCGTAACTTTCTCATAGCGCTTGGGTTTGGAGCCCCAAGGTGTAGTACAAGGCCGTCTAGTAACTCCTTTAGTGAGAAAGCAATGATTGAAAAATGAGAACAATTTGGACTTCTGATGGAAGACCTGCAGGTGCAGTAACTATATGCTAAAATGCAACTAAGCCTTTTAGTCATTGTTCAGATTGGTTTTAGCAGGAAAACAGCAGATGAATTCTTTCCAGATAATAGAAATAGTAACTAATACGTGGCAAGGGTAATTGGTATTCACCAGTGTTGTACAGAGAAATGGACATGAAAAGCTTTTGAAGCTTTAAGCAGACTTTAAAACAAATAAATAAAAATAATAAAAATGCTCAGTTTAGGAGATTCCTGAGGTCTAGAATGTGACTAACATATAACGCCTTCATTTAAGAGGGTCAAGTAACATACTGGAAAACTTTAGACTGCACTGTTTGATGTCATTCATGTGGAAAGTCTTAGAAGCTGTTTTAAACTTTGAGTGAATTTTAATGGACCAAATGAGAAAACATTTGGAAAAATGTCATAGGATTAACTGTTTGCTTGCTGAAGCATGAATGAGTCCCATTGGCAGGCTGCAAAGGCATATGAAAAGCCAAAAAGATTCTTCCGGAGTTATGAAAGTTGAAAGTTAAGTAGGAAGGCTGCTAGAGTGCTACCAAGTGCTGGTAGATCTTTTTGCACCTGAGTCTTGCAGTTCTCAGTAGAAGCTGGACAACAAAAGTTCTGTCTAGAACATGCTTAAAGAAGTTAGCAAAATTGTGTATTAGTTTTACCAAAAAAGTCTATTTTGGGCGAGGGGAAATGGCTCAGGGAGTCAAATCCAGGAAGCAAATCAGAGCCATCGATAAGCCGTGGGTTAGGAAGGAACACTAGCGTGAGATGCTGGGATCTGTGGTGGCATCCAGGCTTTCACTCGTGTGCTGTAACTGCCTCTGACTGTGCTATACGGAGCAAGGATTTCAAGGCTGGAAATCAATGAGAAGGCACAACAAATAATGAGGCCTCCCCCACTGCAATTAGATACAGGAGATTCAGATCATTTAAGTTCTTGCTCATAAATTGCAAAATGCAGTCAGCTAGGAAGCTATAAATAGGAGGAAAAAAAAAAAAAAAAAGCCTAACAGGAGACAGTTAAAACATATATAAAGGGTGAGATTCCAGAGTGTGCTGCCCGGGAAAGATGTTTTCAAGTGAACATAAAAATCCCCAAAGTGCTGATCCCAGCATGTACAGCTGCAGTAAAGAAGGCTAAGAGTGTTGCTGCCAGAGGCCTGGAGTGTAAATAAAGGAGCTGGCATTCTTCTTATCTGCTGGTCGGAGCATGAGCACGGGGCAGCCCTGCTCAGTGTATCTTTGACAGGAAATAGCTGCTCTTAATGGGATGTGAGGGAGATGAATCCGACTGATGCAATAAATCTTGGAGGTGTGGGTAAGGGCAAGGAAATTAGGATCCTTTGCACTGGAGAGTGGAGACACTTTTACTACTTTTTTTTTTTTTTTTTTTTTTAAGTGTGGGTGTGTTTTTCTAAGGGATATAGATGCTTATTTGAAATGGTGTCAATTAAACACAGCAATGACCGAAGGAATGTAATCTCAATGGGAGAAGCAATGTGAGGTTTGAGCAGGCTATTCTATACAAATGTGACCCAAGCCAGCTGTATGCTAACTTTAAATGATTCGGAGAAGAGTTTGGCTGTATCCACTGCTTGTGGGGTGCTCAAATTCAGGCTCCTGATACAGTTTGAGGCCACATAGCAAAAGAGCTGCTTGGTAGATGACAATTTATTGCTTCCCCAAATCATACATTCCCTGTTCCTCTCTGAACCTTAGTTTACAGCATCCCTCACTTACCAGGGCCATTGGTAAACTCCTGGATACGAGTAGCATCTATTGGATTAAGTGCTCCTGTGTTGGGTGGGTGGCTTTCCAGGCATTTAAAAAAAAAAAAAAAACAGCTGGGGAGTAGAAGGTGGGAGGGAAAGAGAAGTGTGTGTCTCCAAGTGCAGGAACTCTTCTGAACCATTGCAAAGTCAACATTCACATCTTGCCTGGGAAAACTTGGATTTCAAACTATTTTTTTCTTCTTTTTTGTTCAAGTTCCAATGCAATGGCCAAAGGCTGTAAGCAACACTTCCAATAATAAGGCCCTCTAAAGGACCTAGCTACAGCTCCTGTGTTCAGAGGCGCCTTGCCACTTTTTGATGCACGCTTATGTCTTCACCCATTTGGGCAGTTGTATTAGAGGATTGTACCTTTTTTCCATATAAGCTGGCACTCTCTTTGTTTTTTATAACATGCTCATCACCATGGTATCTGAGCACTTTATTGTGCATTGGTAACCCTGGAGCTTCTGTCAATGCATGGAGTCGTGCTTTTTCCATTACTGCTTCCAAATGGCCATTACCTCTTTTCCTGTACCAGCTGGGGACTTCACTACAGATCAGCCCCACTCCCAGTAAAGGGGAGAAGATGGTTTATTCACATTTCTTTCAGAACTGTGTAAATTCCTCAGCAAATGGGCCAGCACATATGCCAGGCAGCTAAGCTTTGTTTGTATATCTAGACTACAAATGCATGGCTATTTTCAATTTGTTTAAATGCTTAGTTTTGGTACAGCAATACTGGCCCTGCATTGGAATTATATTTTAGAACAGTTTTATATGAAATCTGTAGTATGGCTTTTAGTTTTTCCTCAACCCTTTCTGTGTTGTGGCTTTGTGTGAAACCCGATGCTGATGTATCGTGGATGTTCAGTTGCTTATCAGTAGAAAAGAAATTTCCTGGGGTAGGCTGAGGGGTATTTTTATATGCTGTGTCTGATTCCCAAACAAATTTGCTGGATCTGAGAATGAAAAGGCTTTTCCTACTCAATGAGAGGACTGCAAATTCCCCTGAATCTGAAAATCAGTATTAAGTACATCACCAATAAGTTCCATTCTGATTGTACTAGCACTTGTTCTTACTCCAGTGTCTACGTATTTCTGATCCTTACTGGATGGTCCTCAGTGTTGGTACAAATGATGATGAGGCATCTCTCCCGTTAGGCATGCCTCTAGGTTTCGGTGGGCCACTGGAAATGTAACTGTTGTTGGTGAGGTAGCACGTGTACAAACGATGACAGCTTGTCAAGAAAAGTGGTTTATTGTATCCGTGGGATTGTACTGGGTAAATATCATTTCATATAACTTCAGCAAATAAAATACATGCTAACACTTGACAGGTCATTTGGCTGGTGTCTCCAATTCTGATTCCTTACATAGCCTTGTAGCATGATAAGTGAATAGGGCTTTGAGCTCTTCTGCAAACTTGCTCGTGTCTGATTAGGGGCTCTCCTCATGAGAAACCTAGGGTTACAAAACTGGTGGTTTAGCAAGGATTTCACAAACTAGAAATGAAGCAAAGTAATTGGGTAATAAGAAGGGTGATACCAAAATTCCCCTAGCTCACTGCCTACAGCTTCAAGGAATCTTCAGGTGGAAAAATCCTAAGAACAGAAGTACCTGGTTTGTGGTATTTATTAGGAGAAATGAAAAGTTGCACTTAGAAAATTTAAGATTTGGAATACAGTAATACAGACTTTAGGAAATGATCAAATGGAAACTTGTCTGCAACAAATTGCTTTAGTGATCAGCATAAATGTGTTTTAATTTGGATTAATTACAGCCTGGGAAGACTTTACTTCCAAATAAACTTTGGGAAAATGTCATCCATAATGAATATACTAAATAAATTTCAGTATAAATAAATGGGTCACGGCTCTCCTTCCCACTGAAGACTTGCTGTGTTTAGAAAATGTAAACAAAGCCCTGCATATATACTATACCTTAAGGTATTTACGTAATGACAAAAGATCACTTTTTCATTTTCTAACCGTCACCAAGGGATTGCAAAGCAATCAAACTTTAACAGCCAATTAATCTCTCTAGATGATGTTTGTGTAGCACTTAACCAGTTTCAGTAAATTAGATCCCTGTGGGCTGGGCTGTTACATTGATAGAAATGTTACTGCTAGCTGGAGGCATTCATTTACTAGTTTGTAAGAACAGCAGTACTGAGAAATCATGAGCATATGGAAACAAACTCTCTGCACCTTTCTAAAAGAAATGCTGTTTCCAAAGATTGGGAGGTTCTGGGAGACACCCAGCATGGAGCCTTGCTAAACTAAATAAGTAGTTTGTCAGTTCAGTTGGACTTGAGGGACTGCTGTTAAATTTCCTATAAGAAACAGAGGAAATCCATTGGGAGGCAGCTGTGGCTAAAGAAAGATAATTCATTGCAATAGCCTCCACTTAAGCAAACTGTTAAAGGAACAGATTCACTTATAGTATTCCTCCTGCTCACCTAAGCAAAATGGATCAAAAATTCACTTTAAAAAACATATTCAGGAGAGCAAAAGCTTTCAGTGTATATACGGGACAAAATGCATCTGAAAATTATCACTTTTAAATGAAACTGGAAACTTTCCTCTCCTTTTCAGTGTGGTGCTTTTAGGCATCTGCACTGGGGAATGCACTGGCTAGCAGCTTTCCTGTGTGCAAGATGAAGTCCACAAAACGCATCTGCAAATCTCCAAGAGGAGAGCTGCATATGGCTAATATCTATGTATTCATGACAGTATAGCTATAATTACTTGATGTTGGAGTCTCTCTACGTGTACTCCAAGGATCTTAATAACAACTTTATGACTTCTATAATAGGTTGGTGTGAGAATTCCCTTGCTCTTCCTGAGGCCCTGATTGAAAGCATATGGAGGACTCACGAGTGTTCAACTCTGCTCCTTGCTTGGCCAATTCCATCTGGGGTCAAGCCAGGGATCCTGTATGGTATGAACTGTTCCTGCTTGTAGCTACACTGGTATTGCATTTAGCATGTAAATAGAGAGAAGGGAGAATGACTGGAAGCATTTCAGCAATGGCTTCTGATCCTTGGAAACATCAGCAGGTCCTGAGGGATCTTAATGTTCCTGGCAGAATGAAGACACTTAGTAGGTCATGATTTATGCTGCTGCTCTTAAAGCAGGTGTGTAGTCAGTGATACATGGGTGGGATCACAGCCTGATGTTGACACGGTGGATGCAGAAATTCTGAATGTGTGAGGTTGTTCTTTTTCTGGTAATGATCAGGGAGGCTGTGGAAATCCAGGACTTGCTGTTGATACCTGAGAGATGTTGACCCTAGGGTGTTGTGGCTTGGCTTGTTGGTGGGCCAGCTGTCAACATGACAGTATGAGTTGAAGAGGCACTGGGTTTATATATATGCATATGTATGTTTGAGTGGTAAATGTGCACTGTGTGACTGAACAGCAGTTGCCTTTGAGAGAATGGGCTCCCCAAACCTGCTGAAGCCTGCAGTGGTGCTCTGGTTCCCAGAGTTTACCTTACAAGCACTTTGTGTCAGCGTTTGAAAACTATAAAAACTATTCCTCGTTCCATGGGTGTCTGTGGACAAAGGCAGAGCTGTGAGCACCAGCTGAGAAAGGCAGTGGTAGGCAATGGGAGCTGACTGTAGGACAAGACTTTCTGCTATATTTCTTCTGACAACTTCAGTACTTACACTATCATGTACTGACTTGTGACATGTCCTGATCATACGGTACTTAGAAGGAGAAGGTTTAATTACACTGTTGCAGTGGTAGCATGTATGCTTCCAAGGCTAAAGAAAATGATAAAACAATGTAATGATGTGATGGAAGTCTCTTCCTATGTCATAATGGTATATCTAAACCTGCTGCTTTTGGCCTAGAAATGATACTGCTTAAAGTGTGTTCCTGTTTGGTGGTGAATGTTAACCAGATATAGTATATTACTTGCCATTTAAACGTATTGGAATAGTAAGGCCGAAAACATAGGCCATGATTGCTCTGCCTCCCAGTGTATTAGTAGCACTCTTACTGCAAGTATGTATATTTAGACCCTGCCTGAAGGTAGCATATAAATTTCACCCCACACTGCAGCAATTGTCAAGTGCTCAAAACACTTAAGAGTGGACAGAAAGGATTTGAGTGTGGATATTGGGGTTAAAACACAGTTTAGAACACAGAGAGGCCTGTAACATAAATGTGCCATTCATTACAACCTCCTAATAAAGATGTGGTTTGCATGGTTGGTAATGAAATGCTTTCTCAATGCAGTGATTTTAGTTACCGTTTAGATGTACAATGGACAAGCTTAGATGAAGGGTCTTTTCTGAGAACAGATGAGCAAGTTGATGCATTGAATAAAATTACAACTTCCTAAAATGACATGCTGGGAAAATAGATATATCTAAGTGATACTTGGCTCTAGGGGTGAAATAAAAGAACAAAACTGCAGGACTCTCTCCAGCGAAGTGAAGTTCTGTGACAAGGTCGTATAACAAAAGCATAATAATGTCACTCTGGGTCTCTAGTTATCATTTCAGTATGTGCTCTGACCAGTGAAAGCATTGCTAATTTTGTTTTGCACAGCTGTCTTCCATGTCATGAGTGTATTTCTGCATTGTTGGATCTTGCTCTCTCCCAGATATGCCTGTTTTCTGTAGCTTTGGCAGTAATAAGCAGCTTTGAGACTGCTAAAATGATCCTTATCTAGTTTCAGCTGAAAGTGTGACAATTTTTTAAATTTACTTTTTAATTTTTTTTGCAACTTAATAGGTGGATATAACTCTGAAAGGTTTTACTCTGTATCTGCTTAATTTCTTCTGTCTGCAATGCAGGCAGGCAAACACATCTGACTAACACTGCAGTTGATAATCAAGCTCTGTTCAAGCAGGGGTGAGTGGTGTAAAGATTCAAAGAGGTGATGCTTCCTTCTGCTCAAACATTAGACCTTAGCAGAGCACTTTAATGGGGTGGGAAAGCTCAGAAGGAAAACCAGATGATGTTTCACTGTCTCTTCCTGAGATCTGCAACTTGGGAGACTGCCAGCTAGAAAGGTACAAGTTGACACACTGCTCATGTCACCTTACAAAGAAGAATAACATAAGTTTATTAAAAGTAATGATTAGTGAAAACCTTAACAGCCTGTTGCCATCCAAAGCAGGGCAGCTACTGTTTCCTGGAGGAGGCAAACTGTATAATGTCTAGGCACACGGTGCAGGATGCTGCTGCAGGGTAGAGTGGCTTCAGGGAACAACCACAGTCACACCGAGGGTTGGATGGGCCCCTGCAGGGGCAGCCCTAGGGCAAGGGAGAGGTGACTTCAAGGACCTTTAGAATATCCATCCTTGGAAGCATGCTCAGTATGTGATTTATTAATTAAACCTGTACCAGTATTTGAAGCATTTACTTTGTTTTCTTCAGGCTAGTATGCAGTTGCAACTCTTGAGACTCAAAGCTGCTTTATTTTTCCATGAACTAGATTTGCCAGATAATTATTAACATGCTCATATGCTCATCTTTCTCCTCTGTAAAAGAGAAGTGTATTCAATTCAGTAATAGTTTAGTTCAGCTCATATGTTTTTGTTCTGTCATGGTCATCTCTGCTACAGGAGCTGACACTGGCTTTGGTGTTGTATCTATAATCTTATCTTTCCTGGTACAAAAGCCTCAGGAAAGGTGGAGTTCACCATGCCCAAAGAGAATTGTGCAAAAAAGTGCTGGATTATCTTTGAAATAATGTTTTTTGGGAAAAACACTGGGAAACTGAAACTTTTGGAAAATGATTCTTAGAAAAACCCTGGAAAAGAAAATTGAAAAATATTTGAAAAACAACTTTTTTGGAAAAATGCTGGAAAAGAAAATCAGACACTTTGAGAATTCTTTTTGAAAAAAACTGGTAAAACCCTTGGAAAAGAAAAGTTGGGTTTTTTAATGAATGTTTTTGGGGAAAACCGTGAAAGAAACATTGGAAAAGAAAAAAAAAATGAGAATTTGGGGGGGGAAATGAGCAATTACTTGAAAAATTGAAATTTTGAGAGATTGCTTCAAGATTCTCAAATTTTCTCATCTGTTACCACTGCTCTACAGAATTCAAGTGGTACTGAAGTAGTCACATTTTGGCAAGTAATAAAACTTGATGATGTTAGACATGCCTAAGAGTTATCATGAACATTAGGCAATGCAATAAAATCTTCTTATTCTAAAGAATGTGCTAACCTGTGTTATCTCTCAGACTTTGTGTGCATGTTGCTTTTGTCCTTGCAATTTAGATTTGGTACTCTTACAATCTCATGCTGAAGTTGCCCAAAATTCAAACAAACTTCTTTGAAACAAGAATTGTGCTTGATTACCCTGAGGTTTCTCAAAGCTACACTTCTTAGCTGATCCAAGAAGATGGATATGGGTGTGGGGTTGACATCTTTGTCTGCTCAGATTGTCATCTTGAGGTTGCTAGTTACTAAGCAAACATTTTAGTTACTTGGGTTGTCAGTCAGTGTGGGAGACTCAGCTGACCTGATAGATGGGCTTTTAGTGATGGTGTCAGGCAGGTGGCTGTTCCTGTTGATTTTCAGGAATGGAAACTGCTACTCACACTCATTATGAAGAGCACTCTGACTTTGGTCTGATCTGTAGATCAAATCTGAACTTAAGTTATGTCAAATTCTGTAACTGTGACACCTACAAATAGTATTTTGCCCAAACTAAGGAAGGAGACAGAGCCACTTTTCCGTAGCTGGTTTTGCACATATGATTTATACAAAGTTAGGACCATTTTTACATGTCTTAACTGGTTTAAATAGCTATTGTCTGGTGTCGAGGTCTCTGTTGTGGGATGTTGTCAAATAGCTGAAGAACACTCAGTTGCTTGTGTGTTTGACCTGCTGGGGTGGTCTTAAATCCCTCCCAAAACCTAGAGGGTGCAGCCTTCAGAGTGTAGACCACACTCATGGCAGTCTGTCTGGTGTTTGTGCTTGGTATAAATTGCCATGTCCCATGTCATGTTCTGCTGGAACACCTTCAGGACTCTGAGTTTCCTTGTAGGTCACTTCTGAGAAGTGGTTCATGACCCTGTGGTGAGAGTGGTGGCAGATAGGCCTAATGGTGTCTTGGCTGTTGTCTTGCAGAACATCATAGTGTAGAGCATCCTAAAAAGCCCTAGAACAAAAGAGATCAGGCAGCAAGGAGGGAGAAAAATGCATCAAATAAGTTTTTCAGCTTTTGAAACTATGTGTGAAACAGCCATGTCACTTTTAACTAATTTACCTGTGTATCTAAGAGGATGGTAGTTATGGCTGGAGCTGCAGCAGAAATGTGGAGGGGAGAACAGATTCTTGTATCAGAAGCTTATGGGGTTGGGAGGCTGAGCTGTCCTATGCAGTTAAAGCTGTTGAGTAATTTCTGGCAAAAAAATTTTAATTTTAAATTTCAAAATTTTGCATCAAATTACTTGTATGAAAAGCTGTCTAGAAAGGGTTAGGCCCTGCTATAGAGGAAACATCAATTGTAGGACTTCCAGACTGTATTTGTAAGCCTGGTCTTCATGAGAAATGTTTGAAAGTAAGATAGCACATGTTCATCCTGACTTGAATCTACTGCTTAAGACACTGCAGAGAGTTAAACTAGCTGAAAGAGAAATTTTTAGAAGGTATAGATTCTTCCCATCCTCTTTCACTTCTCCAGACTGCAGAGCATCTATATAGCAGGGAGTGGGAAAATACTCAAGCCCCTTATGTTTTCTGGAATAATAATTCTGCGCTAGGAAAAAAGGCCAGATTCAATCCCATAGGAATATGTGTGAACAAGCTGCAGTACTTTATGCCCCTGGGACTGGCTCTAGTCCAGAGGCTTACTTGCACTGCAAGGGAGAGCAGGTGGCATCTTTGCACAGTCTCCAATTTCAGATTGCACATTATCTTTAGGGCTGCTTTGAATTCTAGCCAGCACTCTGTGGGAGCCTCCTGGCATAGACAGTCTGGTAGGAACACTGAATCAGGCTGGTTTGGTCCTGTCCTCTGGCTGAGATGGTAGCAGTGGGGGAAATACTGTACAACTCGTTCTGGTGTGTGCCACTTCAAATGGCCTTTTGGCTGGAGATTGCAAACTGGGGATCTGCCAGTGGTACCTCAGCAATGAATCAGGCCCTCTGAGTTGTGCTTTGAAGAAATGTTCTAGCACTGAGGAGTGCTTTTAAGTATAGGACTGTGTTGTGATTCTATATTCCCATCTTAACTTTTGTTTTTTTCTTCCAGGCAGAAACAGTATCTTAGTTTTAGTCTCTTCCAGTGCTGATGGTATTTTGTATCTCTAATTGCCCTTTTCTTTTAGAATTTCCTTGTCCTCAGTGCCCTTTAGGGATGAGAACCAGGACCGAATGCAGTTAGAAATGTGGGCAGACCATAGGTTTGCGGTGACAGACATGAAGGTGCTTTCTCGTTCATTCTCTGCTCCTTGGAGGGTTGCTCCTATTTGATTCACTTCTCCTTTGCTGATGAATACTGAGCTGACACTTCCACGGACCTGTCCACAGATCCCTTCTGAATGGCAATAGCTAATCTAATCTCTGTGTGTCATAGCTGGATTGATTTCCCCCTCACCTCTGAGGACCATGACTTTGAAGTTACTGATGCTGAATCCCATCAGATAAGGGCCCATGGTCTCTGCAAGACACTTTGAGTACTGGCCATGGAAACGTAAAAGTCACCAGGCAGGGAACAGAGTTATTTTGTGTTTTGGATTGTTGGCTTTGGCTGAATCACTTTCATCTCTTCACACCTCTGGGTTATTAAAGGTTTTTTTGGGGGGAGGGGAGGGGGGATAGAGGGAAGAGGTGTATTAAACAGCTGGAATACTAACTATTCACTCCCTGAGGCATATAGATACTGCTGTACTGGTGAAAAATGGTAAATTGATCCTCCAAGCCCTGAGGGGGTCTGAGGACATATCAGCTCAGGCAGTAGTCCACACTGTTCTACACTACCTGGTGTTGGGGTTGGAGAAAGAAATGTCCATCCAGCTTGGAAGAAAGACAAACCAAACGCAAGTCGCTTGGCACCAGCCCTCTTAGAAATGCCTGGAATGCTCTACACAAAAGTGAAGAAGTTTTAAACCCTTAAATCTAGTGACCTTGTTAGCTCCCATTGAAAATCTAAGACAAAATAGCAGGAATCTAAATATTGCTGTTACTGTTTAAGTTTAATAAAAATAATTTTTTTGCATTCTCGTTTTACATGATACCTAGCCAACCCAGTGCCACAGGCTAATATTTTCATTAGCATTCCAATTTAACTTCAGTAAAAATTAGTCACATCTGAAAAAGCATATGCACAGGATTTAAGTAAACTGTGTCCTAGTGTTAGAGATTCTGTTGTTCATGCCTGTTAACGTTACCTTAGGGCTCTCGCGTTGATTTTTTGAGCACACGGTACTGTAACTCACCAAGTACTGCTTGTGCATTAGGCTTTTAAACTTATCTTTATAAATGTTTCTACTAGTTCTGCTATGTTCTTGACCTTCCAGCAGTTCTAGGTGTTCAAAGTATGCAACTAACGTCCCCTTGCCTGTGTGTTCCCCTTCTTCCACACTTCCTTCTTTTCTCAGATGTCCTCCTTGTAATACAGCAATGAGAAAAGGCTCAAAAAGAAGAGCAGCTCTCAGGTCTGGGCACAGAGATTGGTAATGCCCATTTAAAGTGTTTTGGCAGTCCTCATTAGGACAGAGGAGGGAGAGGATTACAAGGACTAAAACAGAGCATCTTGTAAAATATGCAGAACAGGTCCAGAAGGAGAAACTGAGATCTGCAAGCAGCTTCCTCCCAGGAGCACAGGACTTTCATTGGCAAAAATCCAAGCTCAACCTTCATTGAATGTGGCTGGATAGTTTGTGTAGATTCTAAAGTGGCAGAGCAATCGGCAATAGCAGTTAGACTAGTCTTCATCAGGGCCAGCCTTAAGGTGGGTGAAGTATGCTGGAACTCTCCTGCCTTCCCAGCTGCAGTTCCTGCAGATCACACAGAGTTGGCAGATGGCTCAAGAGTACCGCAATAAATGTGGAAGCAGCTTGCTGCAGTACTGCCTGAAGATACTGCTGCTGTCTGCTCAGCCATGCGCTCTGCGTCACCTAAGGGTGTTGGGGTCTGCACAGTCAGGTAAAGAGGCTAAGGAGCACAGATAAGCAAGGGGGAGGTGAAAGGCTTTGTGGTGGGCTGGGAATATAGAGTTGTGTGGTATCGAGGCTGGAGGAGAGGTAGGAGGCTGCAGTTCTGATTAGGGATGGAAAGACGTGCCTTAAGTAAGAGAAGGGAAGGGGCTGGAACCCATGCTTGAGGATGAGCTTTGGGCAGAAAGCTCAAGAGTGAAGAGAAGGAGTAGAGTGACAGAAGAGGCTTCAGTTTCTCAGCACTGGTTGAGGCTTTTTGCCAAAGACTGGTCCTGTTTCCACTTCTGTCACCCCTGTCGCTCAACATTGGCAGAAACAAAATGCAGTGGAACGGACTTGCTTTGTTTGGAACTATTTGTATACTTAGCAGAAAGTTTTAGGGCGTTCTTCTGCATATTGCTATAAACTAGAAGTCTGCTGGGGTGTGTATCATACTTGGCCCTTTAAAAGGCAATGTGAACATGTCTTAGTGAACAGATTTCATGTTACCACGTGGGTATGCTGTTTTGCTAGCAGTACACATGCCAGGATATTCAGAAATGGCTAGCAATGGGAAAAGTGTCAGGGCTTGGGTCCTCATTTTTGACCTGATTTTAACAGTTATGATTTGAAGAAATAATGAACACCCTCCCTTTGAAAGAAGCAGGGCTTGCAAATCACCTTTGGAGGGACACCTGATAGTTGTGGTTCATAGCTCATCATTTTTCTGAAAGTTAGGACTCCTAGTTCCTAAACCAGCAGAATACCAAAGTGAAGCATCTAAGAAAGAGGAAGATAGAGGAAAAATAGCAGCTTCCCCCTGTAGGAGGATGTTTTAAATGTGAAACTTCTCCTTGAAGCATTCTGTGTGAAAGCCACTTAACTTGGCAATATTGCTATCTATTTTGAACATATTTCACCCTTTCAGTTCTTCATATGCTGTTTTCTGTGGGTGAGATCCTGCACTGTCTCCCAAGAATGATGTTGGAAGGCTGAGATGTACATCCATCTATATGCATCTAAGGATTTAGTAACAGGCAACAGAGTTATGTAAAATATATCCTGGGGAAAGGTATTATGGTGTAACTGTTCTCATGATGAAGCTTTTTTAATAAAAAAATTAAAATGTTTGCATCTTGTTGCTGATAGTGAGCTCTGCACCTCTCTCTGTGAACTCCAGCACCCTTTCATCTTTTGCATTTACTGCAGTTGCACCTACTTCAAAGCACTGCTGCAGGCATTGGAAAGGATTCTGGCACTCGGTGGGAACAGGGCGGGGATGTGAAATTCTGTCATCACTTGGAAAGTGCAGCCATTTCTTAAGTGCTGGTGCAGTCTAGCTTTACAAAAGGGCAGCAGCATTACACAACTGATTTGGGAGTGTAGGGAAATGTCTTTATTGGCTGTAGTTTAGAATGCATTATTAAAAAAAAAAAAAGACTTAATGCTGAGATCCACTTGAAAAATAATCTAAGGAAAGAGCTGAATATAGCACAGTAATGATAGTTGGATATGTATATGAATAAATGCCATTCTGTCTTGTGGTTTTGAAACTAGCTGTAAGACCACCAACTCTGGACACAATCCAACCATCAATATGTGGGGTCTCATTGTACTGGAGTGTAACAGCGGGTCTTGAGGAAGAACATGAGAGAGAAGTAGAGCGAGTGAGAGCATGAATGTGGAGAGGCAGGGCTGTGATAGTTTTAAGAAAGGAGACAAATTGATTTCTAGCTGTTACATCATATGTGCTTGTCATCTGATCTTGTAGCATGTAAAATTACTTCAGTGCATGTTAAGTTTCAGGTGAGCTAACTTTGGTGTGAGCTCAGGATGATGAGCAGCTGCCTTATCAGAAGCAAATCCTATGCTACTGAGAGTGGCAGGAATGGCACACTACTGCTGACCACTGAGAATCATCAGACTTGCAGTGAAAATCTGGTGTCTGTCCTCTTTCAAGCCTGATATTTGTGTGTGTGTGCACACACATATGTACATATATATGATATACATACATGTGTGTACATATAGATGTACACATGCAGAGGGTAGGTAATTTACAGACACTTGTCATTGGCTCATGTTTTGAAGGAAAATCTCAATCCTTAATGGTATATGCTTGCACTGAGTAGTCTTTAATATGTACAGCTGCTACTTTGATTCACAAAATTAAAATATACTGCTTTTCATTGAAGGAATTTAATTGTGGATGAAGCTGCAAGGTTTTTATGGTATTTAGATTGTGTTATATTTTAAAAGCCATATTAAGAACATTCTACAATAATGCCTAATTCTTTTGAGGCTTAATAATACATTTGAAGCTGCCACTGTGTTTAAACTCTCTCTCTCTCTCTCTCTCTCTCGAGCATGAAAAAGTCACTAAACTGCTCCTAAAAGTGAAATTCAAATGCACCACAGTTGTTCACTGTGCAGTGCACTTAAGTTATGAAAGCTGCCTTCTGTTCCTACTACCATGTGAATTCAAGTGCTTCCAAGATTGGAGAATTTTGTTTTTATAGTGAATGAGTTTTCAATTAACTTGTACCACCAACTTCACTCTACCAAAATGTGGTAACAGCTGAATCAGTTGAAATGATGTCTTATACAGATAAAATACATTAAAATCTGAGCACTATCTTAAAACAAAGTTTTGCCATATTACTGCAACAACTGTTTGTTCTTACTGTCAGTGCTACAGGTGTGTGCTCTCAATTAGCATCCATTCTAATGTTGGAAAAAAGAGCAGTTTCCAAGTTAGAGCTAGGACAAATACATATCATAGTATGCAGAAGCTGGAGTTTTAAGTTAGGTTACTACATTGTGCAAAAATATATATATTAGAAAAATCAAAAATTTTCTAGAAGTTTACTCCAGTCTTTGCTGCTGGAAAGGAAGGAACTTGACTGCACTTTGATCTGTACTTAATAAACTTGATCTTGGTTTACACTTCCTTCTGTTTTGAAAGATCAAAGGACATGCAAAATCCAAGAAAGTTTCAGCTTTGAATGTTTAATGTGATGTTATTTTGCTTCTGATATTGGAGGCATAGTGCTGTTTCCTTAAGGCAATAAGTTCAGAATAGGTAGCTATAACTGAGCCTTTGTGACAGCCTCTCTGTTTTAATGTTATAAGTGGCCTAGCAGAATACAATCTAGTCATACTATATGACTTCTGTTAAACCAGTTAGTTATATCAGGTTATTAGAAAAGGGTTTTTTGCATTTTTTTTTTTTTAAAGCTCACATATTGCATAGCACTTCATAAAAGTACATCACCTTTCTTTATAGAGATTGTAAAATCCATAGGTAATCTGCTGCTACAGTAACTGAGACAAAAAATAGCATACATCAGTACTGAAAAATTATGACACAATGTAGCCAATGCTGACATGAATGAATTTATGTATATTACTAGACATGACATCATTCACAGGGAACATGTGTTCCTTCTAAGTACTCTTGAATAGGACATGAGCTCCTACCTGCCTAGGCAAGAATAGATTAAAATTATTGTACATCTGTATAATATGAGATTAGGCTGTTGCATTGATTCCTAATCTCCATAGCTTTTGGCATAGATAGCATTTGATAAGTATTGTTATTATACCATTAGTGTTGAGATTTTTAATTGCATGATTAAAATATGGTGATTTTAATCACAATGCACCTTATTCCACAGACATAATTCTGCTATCTAACCAAGCACAGTAAAAACCATGTTTTTGTTGCATGATTATATGAATCATGGAATTAATAAGTGTGGAAGGTGCTATGGGCACCACTAAGGATAAGGGGAGGAGTGCATATGTACAACATCTAAAACTATTTTAGCCCTGTACATCCATAATTAGGACTGGCCCTAAAATTATGCTTTGTGATGTTTGTCAGATGTTTCATGTTGTGCAGGATGGCATGAGGTAAAAAGGAGTTGGTCTGGGATGGGTGGAATATTAGAGGCTGGGAAAAGCTTACAAATACTTTCTACCCCAGTTCTATCACTTGCTCATCTTCTGTGTTTTCTCTTTTTGCTTTTAATTTGACTGCTGTATTTTGGTAAGAAATGTTTGCTTTCTTTCCCCAAAGCTGCAAAACATGTAATCTTATTGACTGTATAGTAGAGAGAACACTGATAAGAAATACTGCATACGCTATATCAACAAAACGTACTCTATGGTAGACTGATTCTGAAAGTGAAGCCGTCCTAGACTAGGCTGATGTTTGGATAGGAGACCACCTGGGTACTGTAGGCACAAACCAAGCAGTCAAGATCAAACTCTTGGCAAATAGTAGGCCACAGATGCTGAATGAGCAGAAAGACTTCGTTTGCCACAGTCACTGCTGCGGAGCTGACAGATGGGAATAAAATACCACAAACAACTCCTCTCTTCCCCCTCCAGTGAAAGCTTGCTGTTGATCTATGAAGGACTAAGTGTACCCCGAAAACATTTCTTCAGTTGTTGCCTCTTGGGCTAGTAATGCCACGCGCTATCTTTCCCTGTCTGGGAAAAATGTTTTGAGGAAAACCAAAAAATCCCCCCCACTCGAGACAAAGTAGGACAGGTAATATTGAGAGATGGGAAAGAGGGGAGTGTGGTCCTGTGGCTGCGATGCAGAATTGGAAACGGGGTGTTGTCAGTTCCAGCCTAATGAGTGCTTTTGAAGCAGAATTATTCTAGAGAATGGCTGAGACTATGAAAATATATCTGCTGGGCTTGTTTTTGCTGTAAATCCTTAGTAGGAATTAAAAGGAAAATGAGAGACATAGGACAACTGGGAGCTAAATTTTCTGCCTTTATGATTGCCTGGCATTTTTAACTATTATGGTGCAGCTAATTTGTCCTGTCTTTTTCACGTTTTTTTGTGACTGTCTGATAGCATTTCTTTGTCCTTCAGACTGTTGAAAGTAGTGATGTGCAGCTTTCTCTAATTCATTTTTGAATGGCCTCGTTTGCAGAATTACTGGATGATTGTTGCCGTAAGCAGCAACTTTGACAACTTTGACCTGTAAAGTCAGCTCTTTTCCTAGAGCTGGTTGGTGCCTCTCTTCTCTTGATGGTTTATACCCTCGAAGACTTTGTCAGAATTCAGTAGGCCCAGCACGAAAAGATTAAATTTCACTATGGTCTAATCAGATTTTCAAAAACTTGATCCACAGTATGAGGAAGCTTCCCTGTCTCCATTTTTGACAGGTTTTTTTTGTCTCTTATATCCCCACTCTGGTGCTCATAGCCTAACAGTCAAAACATGCTATTTCCTTTTTCGAAGAGAAAGGAAAGCTACACAGAAGACCGCGATGGAGCTCAGCCAAATTGCAGAATTCATGTTCGTGTTCTTTGAAATTCTTGCAACACCTTTCTAAGCCTGAATTAGAGTAGGGCATGAGTTCTTGGCTGCTTCCCCTGATCTTCATAGTATAACTGTGATGGCTGTATAAACATCTCCTTAAAAAAAAGAAAAAAAAAAAGTCATAGCACAAGGGGAAAGGCAGCAGCAGATCTGTGTCACATTTGTAGACTGGCTGTGGGCAGAGTCACTACCTTGAGTTTTTCATGTGATTGTAACATGCAAAATAGGTCAGCTGCTGTTGGCGACTGCTCCAACTCCTAAAGTAGCATCAGGTCTAAGCTTTTGGAGTGCTCTAAGTGAGAAGAGTTGAAAGTGCAAGTCTTCCAAAGCACCATTAAACATGATTAAAGCAAGTCAGATAACCCACCGTTCTGCAGCAGGTGGTTACCTGACTGTGTAGACCACTAGTTTGTTGATTGCCCATAAGAAATACTTTGCACTTTTTAGTTTTTCTTAGTCCTACCCTTCTGCAGCTAAGCTAACAGACAAGGAGTGTGAAGTGGTGGCCTCTAGGTTCATGGCACAACTCCCAGTACTTCAACAGAGCTAATCTTCATTCTCTTTCCTCTTAATCTTTCTCTGTTTCACTTACTTTTCTTTTTTTCTTCCTCCTGTCACTGTTAAATAATTTCTGTGATGCAGAAATCCTGGATTATATTCTTGGGTATTTACTGGGTGTAGCAATGATAAATAAAATGGTTGTGGGAGCCAAATACTTCTTGCATTTCGATTAATTACCCCTTTGGCCTACTGTTCATCCACCCTCATCGATCCAAAATGCTGTGCAGGTGTTTCAGACTGCTGTCTCCTAAATAGACATTCAACAGAAACAAATTGGAGAGAGGGAGAAGAATTTAAAGATAAAGCAATGTCTTTTTTTTTTTTTTTTTTTTTTTTTTTTTTTTTTTTTTTTTCCCCCCAAAGACTATACCTGCCCTGTTACTTCATGCAAAGAAAACCCAGGGGGCTGGTATTGACATGAAGTCTACAGAACATGCTGCCAAAGGCATAAAGTAATGTAGAGGAGGAATTAAAAGATGCTCAGGCCAAAAGTCCAGTGGTATGGCTTTTTTTTGGCTGGTGTTCAATACTGGATTATTTATACACATGTGCATACACGCATGCGCACACACCCCAGAGGTCTAAGGGCCAATTTGTGCTTGTGAATTGTGCCTGTGGAAAACAAAGAAATATTTGTTTTTTCCCATGGACATCTTCTGCTGTCAGGGTGCACAGATGACAAGCATGTCACGTGGAGGGTTGGCTGTGTAAGAAAATGGGATGAGAGCTGTCCTTTCCAGGAGAACTGATGTACACCGCCAGGCAGGCGGAGCGGTGGGGTGAGGCAGGGAAGCGGCTGTACCGCAGCCTCCCCTGCGCTGTGCGCTGGTAACAGCTATTCTGCTCCGTCAGCTGAGTGTGCCTGCGGGAGCAGCTTGTGCTGTTAACTGACCTGCACCTTCCTGTTTGTTCCTGCTCCTCGAATACTGCAGGATTGGAGTTATGAACAAGTCAGCTTGGTAAAGTTGGCAGATTCTGACTTTATTCATGAAAGCACATCTAATGTTCCCTGACAAATTGTTCCAGATAAACCATCTTGTAAAATACAGTAACCAGCAGTTTCTTAATACAAAACTATATTTCTATTAAGACACAGTGCTAATGATTCAGTACAGAATACAATGCCTGGTGCCGAGTGAATCTGAAATCATTTAGCATACTTGATTGTTAACTGAACTATCCGTCGTGCGAGTGCATCGGCTGCCATCTGTCCACTTACTGACAGGCTTGTCAGGAAAAAACAAATCTTGAGAGGGCTGGCAGCGGTCCAGTTTGCCGCAGGTCTGCTTTCTAGTGTTTTTGTAACAGATGTTGTGCCACATGCCCAAAGCTGCTGCCTGTAAACTGATGTGTGCTCAAATTGTTAATTCCGGGGGTGCCTGACTGTCTCCGACACGAGATTTGCATCTCTCAGCCGTCCGTTATGGGGTGCCTTTGTTATCGTGCTAATCTGATGAAAGAGCCAGAGCCAAAACCCCTGTGCCCCTGTCACAGGTCTTCTGACTTCAGCGGACACTGGGTTGGGCCCTGACTTGCCAGTTGTTAATAAGATATTTTTCACCTTTCCCATCTAATTCTGTGTATATTTAAAGAGCACACAGTCTATAAAATAGATGATATAGTATTAAGGGAGCTCTCAAGTTTTGCAGTGTGCTTTTAAGGAATTCGGTGGTCACTGCTTATCCAGGATGCTCTGAAAGTGTTTATACACGCAGATACCCTGCCTGCTATCACACAGACACACTAGAAATGGCAATGAAATCTTCCTCCTCGGTTATCTTCCATATGTAACATAATTCCAAGGTGAACCAGTTCATCCTTAAATTAATGTAAACCAACTAAGATGAGATGAAGCTTTAGAAACTGCTGTGTTTTTCAATTCCATCATTAAAATGCCTTGTTCCTCCTGTGAAGCTTGGTTGTTGTCAGCAGAGTAGCAGGAGGGAATTATCATCTTCCTGCAGCAACCCCTGCTGCTGCTGATAGGAAAGATTTCTTCTTTTCTCCTTCCTTGCTTTCCATTAACAAAAAAGCAAAAGGGAGGGGAGGGGAGGAAATAGGTCAATTAGACAAAACAACATGTAACACTCAGTCTCCAGACAATGCTTTCTAAATGTTTTACCTGTCAAGAGGCTTGCTATGTAAAACTGGTAACAGGGTTATCCATAGGATCTTTCTTCCATCCTAATTTATTTTTTCACTGAATCATTTTGTAGTGGACTGCTAGCCTGTGTGATTTCCTGGAGGGCGAAAACTGGTTTGATTGTGTGTCTGTCCAACTGTAAAAGAAACTGCCCATGGATTTGCTGCTTTTATTTATATATTTTTTATATGTATGCATATGCATTACATATATGCATAGTAGAACAGGTGACCTATTTTATTTGCATTTAGCATCAGGAACTTTCAGATCTCGGCAATTCATTTGTCATCTTTCAGTGGCGAGCTTGTAAGTAGTTTCTTCACCATGTGGCTTGCCATGCCTGTATACTTTGTCTGAGATTCTCTGAACTTAAAATATTTTTTTTCAGAGTCCTTGCTTTTTAAAATAAGAATTGAAATTGTAGAAAATAAAAATGTGATTACAAGCCAAAATCATCTTGATTTCTCTCCATTGTTCTGTCTGTTAAATGCCACTTGTTTGTCAGGGAAGTGCTTCCCATGTGTGGAGAACGCTGTTGGAGTGCTGCAGGGATGATATATTTAGGACATCCTGAATTTTGGGGGACGCCTTCATAATATCTATTATAATGGTGACTAGCTAGTTAATCAGCATCTAGGCAGTCTGAAGTCTGAGTCTACTAGTTCATAGTGTATATGCAGACATCTGCTCCTTGGCAGCAAATGTCATTCTCTTTCCAGATGAGGTATTAGCAAATGTTAAAGAGACAGGTATACAGTAAAAGTTTAATGCCTGTGAAATGACCTGGAAGACTGCAAATGCCTTTGCATATGGAATAATTTGGAGTAATAAAAAATAAGCACTTCAAAGTATTTATGATCATAAAAAAAAGTGACTGCTGTCATGCAAAAACAAAACAGAATTCAATTTATTATGCTAACAGTGCACACTTTACAAATGTACACGCTACAGTTGATGGAGGCATTTAACTGAACAAGATGACAAATGTTTTGTGCCTTGAAGTGATATCATAAGATGCAATGTATTTGTTTACAGTTGCAACTGTGTAATTGCTTTCCTAATGACTGGAGGTAATCCTGCTAAAAGCAGAGGAAGAAACTGTTACAATAAGATGCTGTCAGTAGAAGGCACACGCAAACTTCACTCGATTTAACTCGGGTGAAGAGTCTGCAATTATCCGTTGTATCAGATAAAATACCACACTCCTTGGTAACTACTAGCATAAGAATAGAACTAGAACAAACTGCAGCTATCGTAAGCATTTTATTTTCCGTACCATACATGAAATTCTAAATTACGTAAAAGCTGGTCTCTGCAGTATGTCTCTACATTACAGAGAGAAAATTCTGTAATAGTTATAACAGGACAGTTTCTCTGGTTCTTACCTGTTTAATCCAGAGACAGATGTTGACAGTTCTGGTGCGTAACTGCTTGTCTCAGTGCTCCAGGATGCAGCACAACTCTGCGTGCTGGATGTGCATTGATATAAACACTGAATCAGGTCTGATCAACCGTGGTACAAACAGTTTGGAAGATAGGCAAGGAAAACAAAGTACTTGAAAGTTTGCTGTAAATAAGGCTATGCAGGAGCCTTAGTGTTTTATCTCCTATTTATCCCTCTAATCCTAAAGTCAGGCACTCTCCCCTGCTCTTGCCTTCTCTCCATTGCTTAGCAACACTCATGGGTGAACTTATTTAAAGCGGAGCTTTGTTCCCAGATGTGATTTCAGAAATATTTGCAGGCTCAACAGTTCTGAGATGTAAAATCAGCCTGCTTCCTCCCCACCATTAGCCTACTCTATTAAACAGTCTCTTTCTCTCTCTTTCTCTTCCCGTACCCCAGGCATGATTCAGTTTGTCTCTACTGTTTTGATCTAACCAAGAGTGATGTGGAAGGAGGGGGGAGGTTCAGATAAAGCTTTCATTATGGAGGGCACTCATATAATATGTGCAACAAAGCTGTGTGCTGGGCATAGAATAGGAGTGTAAATGCAAAAGGGTCAAGAAAATAGCAGTTATTTCTCTCTACTCAGTTTTCAATTTGATTTTAAAGATGAATAAATGGTCTTTTCGCTACCAATAGTTACAGGCTGAATTAATACGACCATCTGTATATTACAATATAGCCTTGAACAAGCACTTTAAGTGGGAAGAAGATGCAGTAGCTAATTGCCTCCTACAGTCTCTGATTTCAGCAGTGCAGCGACATATCAGCATTTCCTAAAAATGTTCAGTTTGCCAGGCTAATCGGTATTTGTGTCCAGTCTCATTTCTGGCGGATGATCGGCTTTATCCATTCTATTTCTTCTCCCTTCCCTTGGCTCTTTTTCTGCAGTTCCCCCAAACTTTTATTTCTGGGTGGTTTATGTTGTTTTTTCTGCAGGCCAGATGATGTTGTTGTAAATCTGTTCGATCTTGGAGACAAGCTAGATCCCTTAAAAAGGGGATTACTTTTGGAAACACAAACATTCCTATTGATCTTTCTCAACATATTTGCAGAACACTGTTTACAGAAAAATAGGGTGGTGAGTCTTGAAGAATTGTATTACTCCAACGCTGCCACAACCACATTTGTGACGTTCTTTTGAAAATTACCTATGTTTTGAAATGAGAGTTGCCAGTCACGACACAACCTTGGAATTTTTGCCAAGCAGAATGATATAATTTAGATATCTATCATGTATTTTAAGGTTCTCACCTGAACTTCCTACTTTGTAAGAAAAGCAATTTTGGGAGACCTGTTGTTCAGAAGGGATGAGATGTGTACTCCTATGTTCCCTCAGCTTCTGAGACAAGAAATAATGAGGCATCTTAGGAAAAGACAGAGCATATAAAAATGACAATGGTAAACCTCCAGCATATGTTGTAGAATAGTTACAAGGTTGATTCTGGGTAAACCTTGCAGAATTTTTCCTGTGATGGCTTGGAGATTTGTAACTTATCTGAATTTTAAAACGCATTCACCTCGGAGTTTGTCTGGATGGAAACAGAATGAAATTCTGAGTTATCGTGCAGTCCATCGTGGGGGTTTGCGTCATGGAGCTTTGCTGTAGGTACTGGCCTTTCAACAGGAGGATGAATTAATGAAGGCCTCTGTATCCCTGAATAAAGTTCTTTTCAAGATAAGGGACTGTCTGAAAGCTTTTATGGCACAAGTACTGAAGAACTTTATTTATGATTCCTTGTTCTGTGTGCTGGCATGTTCCTACTACTGCATCTTGTTTCTCCACTGAATGTATGATATTCCTTTCATAACCTCTTGTTGCGGGATAATTTCTGTACTTAATGTTTGTTATTCTGTGAAAAGAATAAATGAGAAAAAGAAGTAAAATGGGGCTGAGAAGGTAAGTTAATTGTTTTGGTGAGAAAAGTGTCATTTTTTTAATATAATCTATCCTAAGATGTCAAATTGACCCAAATACATTTTCTGATTCATATGTTACTTGTTTAACTGTACACCTAGGAATTGTTTCTGACTGCCTGAGGGTCAGGTCCCTCAGGAGTGCTCTCTCTGTTGCTACAGGTGGTGGGTCAAACCTTTGGTAGATGCTGTACATGTACAGAGAACATGCTTGGGGTTACTGTATCACTTGCAGGCTTCTTACTAGTGAATGCTCCCACCCCAAAACCTCTGCTGTCAAGGACAGAGGAGAGTTTTACTCCTCTTAGTGTAACTCTCTTGGTAAGGGAAGGTAAACTCCCCCTTCCTTCCCACCCCTCAGAAAAGGGAAACCCCAGAGACAGAGGGCTTTATTTTCAAACACTAATCTTGAGAGAGTTTGAAGGGGGTGGTGACCCTTTAATGTGTTATGGTATTTCCCTGTCTCCTAACAGGGCAGTCAAAGGTGCTTTTCTCTTTAACCTGTCTTCTTGCAGAGGCTTTTAACTGTGCTGGTGTCTGTAGGCTAGACTCTTGTTCCTAGAAGACATCTATCCCAAAGTTTCTCCACTGTGGTGAATATTAGGCAATAGAGGTGTCATTCAGTTTTCTATTGCATATAGCATGTACTGAAGTAGTAGCTTAATGACTGTTGAAGTCTTTGGGGTTTGAGATGTGGAAAATTCTGTATTTTGCTGCCTGTTAAATCTCAGGGAGAGGAAGACAGGACACTGCTCTATATGCGTTCTGTAACGACACTAGCCTTGAAAACAGCTTTCTGGGCTATTAAAAGAAATTTGGCAAGTGTGGGTTTTCTAATTGGTTTTTTTTTCCTAGAACATTATCTCTTCTGTATCTGTCCCAGCCTTGTAATGACTCTGAGGAGCTCAGGTGGGAATATAGGGGTACAGGGTACCCAAGTATCTAACCACCCTTTAGCAGGATACTTAACCAAGATTTTGGTACTTAATCTATGATCTGTAGTAAAGCAAAGTTTAAGAATAGAAGCTATAAATCACATCCTGGTGGAAACTTTCTCTGGCTCTACCTAGCAGGCCAATTTCTTGGTGGAATATCTGATGTATATGGTTATTACTTGTGTGAGACACTTGTTAGTTCCTCAGCATACTGCAGAAAAGCACGTAGTCTTTGGCAGTCTGTATCATACTTGCACAAAGATGTTTTTGTTGCAATGCTGAACTGAGTGATGTTCACCTATCCTTGCTTCTGTTATCTTGGAATGCGCAGTCAGAAGTCATATGGAAGCTGAAGATGATACTCTGAAGAAAGAACATGCATTTATTTTGTGTACAGTGTAACTCTACCACTTTTCACTGTCACTTTTCACTGTCACTGTATGTGCAGTCAGACAGCAGAATGTCTGAATCTTGCTCCTCTCACCTCTTCAAGTGAAAGCTCCTTTTTCAAGAGTTAGTTGAAGTCTGGGGATACCACTTGCAGCAGTAGTGTTGTCTGAATTCAGTCTAAACAATAACGGATGAGTAAAAGGATTGCTCTGCACTGCTCTCCAGCCATTATGGTAGAACTTGTTTTCAAAGGGGGAGGTATGAAACAGTCTTTCGACTGCAGTATTCTCTAACCTACTTGAAAGGCTTTAAGGTTTATTATATTTGTATACAAAATGTCATAAAGTCAAAGAGAAATGTTACTTGCTTGGTTACTGTCACAGCAGCTGATGCTTTAAAAACAAAAATCACTGCAATCATTAGTGTGTTTTGGGTAATGTGTATTTTTTAACTAGAATACATTAGGAATTGTACTGTTTGGCTGATCTGGATGATCAGTAGGTTATTTAGCAGAAGATCTCTCCAAAGATCAATTGTCACTTGTTTGAAAGTAAGTGAAGATACTTTCATATGTAATACAGCAATTCGTATAGATAAATATTCAATTGGCAATGTACTGCAACTTAGTGCTACTGCCTTTCTAACCTCTTTCTAACCAAACACAAATTTGCACTCTTGATCAGTGTGGAACTTGGGTATGGTTCTGTAAGGGGCCATGCAAGGATGGAACAGGTTCTGCATTGTAATCAGCCAGTGTAACACCAGAAGTTTAAAAGAAGCCTTATACTGTTAGGTAGGATTAGGCACAGGGATGGTGATGAGGCTGAAGATAGTGCACTAATCTTCTGCTTTTCATGGTCAAAGCACTTTAGAAACATCCCTACCACAGCCAGATTAAATATTCCAACTAGTTCTCCGGGACAGTCACTGTTGTTAGTACTTTTTAGGTGATGGGTTATTTTGCATTTACTCTTTAAATTCCTATTGCCCTTTAGTTGGAATCCTGCTGACCTTGTCATTCTGGCAGAAACACTGAAAAACGCTTCTCTTATTTGGCACAAAACTAAGTGCTTGACTTTGAGCATGAGTACAAAAAGCTTTGGAAAACCAGGGCTGGAAAAGTAGAGAAACTTGAGTCCTGCTGTTAAAGTGAGTGTCCTTAAGAGCTGCACTAGAGAATCACTTTTTTTGTGCCAAGGGCCTGAATCAGGCAGATTACAGTTGTGATCCAAGGTTGTACAGCTCTTGGAAGATGCTGAACACTAGGTTGTTGGGTATACTTGTTATACCAGATGTTTCCAACACCTTTTCTTCTTTAAAACTTAGAATGCAACTGCTGCTGTTGGCGTTTAAGATTGAAAACTTTCTCCTTTTCATGTTCTCCCTCCAGAGTCCTGTTTTCTTTCTAGAGTTCTTCTTGATAAAATACTTCAGTAGTCATTGAGACTGCAAGTGAGACGAGTCCAAGGGGCTCCCACGGTTAGTGGCAGGTGCACGCTCCTGGAAGGTGGAGTGTTCTTGCTTCAGGAAGCCCTTGTTTATAATAAGTTCAGAAAGAAAGACTGACAAGTGACTTTTCTACTTTTTTTTCCCATGATGTGGACACCTATTTTTCAGCATCCCAGCACCCTCAGGGTGCTTATTCAGGTCAGGGGTGGAGAGTGAAGAACAGAAATCCCATCAGGCAGAAGAGAGAAGAGACGGATGGGTTCTTATGCCCTTAAAAGTGGGGAAAAATGGGAAGTCATTTACTTCATTTTGGAGAGAGATTCTTTCCCTCTCTCCACCCTAGGTTTTCTTCTAGGCAAAACTATTCTGTGAATTTGCAAAGTGATTGGGAAGATCTAAACCACACTTTTTTTCAGAGAGGCACTATGCATCTGGAACTCTTTTGCTGCTGGGCTCCAGCACATGGCACTGTCATGCCTTAATGCGCTCTCACCCTCATGACTGGGTATTCGTAACTTGTCTTCATCTCTGATTGTGGACTTGGCGGCAGAAAACTTGCAGTGTTTGTGCGCAGCTGAGGGCAGAGGGGGCTTGGACTGAGTGCAGACTCAAGTGTTGTTCTGATGCAAGTAATGTGTAGTAAGTGCAAAGCGGATTTGCCTTTATAGACATTGGCCTTTGTGCTGCACAGATGTCTTCCATATCACACACAAAAATGGAATGTATTATCTTGTTTTTGCAGGCAGTTATAGACAAAATGTAGGCAATGGCACTGATTTCTCCTTGTTCCTATGTTTTGAATTAAAGAACCAAGAAGCATGACATGTGAAATCCATCACTAGCTGCTTCTAGTATAGAGTACAGTGTAGTCTTTCAGAACTTTTTAACCCTTTTATAATGGAGTTGAATGATGTTTAAATAACCCTGCTAGACAATTGCCCCACTTCCTATTTTAATGACCTACCTTTTTCTTCTGAATTTTGTGTAAAATATAATAGCATTCTGGGGACAATGGTGGAGCCCTCCTGTGGCTAATTTAATATGTGTTCTTTCCAATGAATGGGCTAGGACTGTAAAGCTTCCTGGGCTAAATCTCGTTAGAGATCCTAAATGTAAAATCTTGATTGTTTCTCAGCTAGGAGATTAGTATGCTTGGTGCAGATAAATTTTGCTTCTGTCAGTCTATCCTGCTCACAATTTGCTGTTTGATTTAACCCATTCCTTGTGGTCCTAAATTTAAAAGTAGGTACAACTGACCCTTCTAACCTGCGCAACAATTGAGGCCCCAATTGTGTGAGTTCTTGAGCACTTGCTTAACTTTATTCACAATCGTATCTATCTTATTCTGCAGGCTAGCTTTTTCTGTCTAAGGAATTTTAAGAATCGGGACTCAAAGGGGTGATCTTGTTCTGTTGTAGTAGATGGTTTTGCCACAGACTTCTGTGGGAGCAGGACTGAACCCTTAAACAGGTAAGCTTTTTTCCTCTTTCTTTTAACATGGCTGCTTCAATAAGGTCATATTGTCCCATCAATTTTTAAGCTGAACTCTGTATAGAAATTGGAGTTCTGCTGAAAAATCAGTTTGGCAGTGTGACCCATAGGTACTGCATGTCTTACAAGATTGAGCTGCTCTTTTTGTAATTCAGCCTCTTTCCCATCTCACCCTTTTTTATGAAAACAAAGCAAAGCATGTGCAGTCTCTCTGGAGCATGTATTTAAGCATGCCATCTGATGGCTGAAGCTGCTTCATTTCCCTCGGCTGTGGAGGATCAGTTAGCTCCAGATGAAGCTTTACCTCCTGCAGATACCAGAATAGCATGTGAAATATTTACCATTTTAATTGTGTGAGGCTTCATTGAAAACCTTATTTTCCTTGCTATTTGTCATTTAAGGAGGCAGTGCTGAACTATTGCTGAAAATGGAGCCCTGACAGACAAGGAGTATGGCACTTGTTTAACAAAGAACAGCATGAAGGCTCCACATACCATAATGCTTAGGGCTATATAATTCCATTTTCTTCAGCAGATTTTGTTTCATTGTTTTAGTGTCTACAACACACAAGCTTTTAGTGTTCAAGGGAAAATATTCAGAGCCTGCCTCATGCAGTGTTGTGTGCAGAACAGTTTAGGTTTTGCATACAGGGTGTTTACCTTCTTCAAGGTAACTATGATATGCAGTGAATATTGAACTCTACACAACTAGCAGTTTTCATGTTGCCATTGTGCCTATATGAAACCTGTACAGGTTTTCTTTAGCATTCCTGGTTTTGGAAGTCTGTTCAAGAAGAAAATCACCTTTTTACACAAAGCGTACTATTAGTTCAATAGATGCTTTTCATCACACGATGAAAGAATTCTGTCCTCCAGGCAAAATCATTAATTTTTTGCTTAATCGCCATATTAGGAAAATTTGACATTTTCACATGGGTAAAGAACAGCTTTTCATGGCAAATTTGTTTTTCTCACTTAAAAAAGACAGCCTTTAGTGATGAAAAAAATGTGATAGGAAAAGAGGATATTTACTATATGTGTAAACTTAATTTTTCATTGCTTCAGCTAATAGCTTATATCAGATACTTTAGGAGCATTCACCTCTATGAAAAACTGCAATAGTTTAATTATCCTAGAATGTGAATTCAGTAGATTTTTTTTTTTTTTTGCTTTGTAACAGCCCTTTTTTCCACTCTGTGGTGAATCAGTCTGTGGTTGGATTTTCACTTTTTGCAGTGACTATAGCATACAGTAGGTGAACAAACTCAATTATGTCAAACAAGAATTAACACATGGCTTCTGAACCCCAGATGCAAAATGTTTCTCTAACTTCTCTTCACCTTTTGTCCGGGTTCCCAACTTCAGCAGTGACTAGAAGCAGAAATGCCAAAATCCTACAAAAATAACACTTCCAGTATTTCTAGCCTGAGTAGAGAGCTGAGAGTGGGCTTGAGAGATTTTCACAAATACTACTTCTAAGTTCACTCCGTTTTTTCAGGTTTATATAGTTTGTATAATGTTCAAATAAGACTGTTCTGAACATTTTCTGAGCTGAACTTGAAGCCTTCCTGAGATTCAGCCATCACCACTAATTCCTTCTCCTACCTTGACATGTTTGTAGTGCGTTGTGTATATGTACACTTCATTAGTGTAAGCCTCTAACTCATACTGACTCGGTAGAAATTTTAGGGTAAAAATAAGCTTTACCTATGTTCCAGCAAAGATGAATGGCCCAGCATTAATAAATAAGAATGTCAATCTATATTCAGCATTAATAGGGATTTTCTTCAGTGGTTAATCTGTGCATAGCTGTAGACTGAACAAAAAAATATCTGTTAGCAGCTAGGGAAAAAAATATGCTGGAAAATAGTCAAAGCTCAGAAAACCTACGGTATAGTGTTTCAGCAGTAGGTTGGGCTAACTTGCTTTAAAAAGTACAAAGACTTTCTTATTTTTTATTATTTTCCTGGAGGAGCTGGGGTGCCAATCAATTTTTATTAAGTACCCTTTTCTCCAAATAATGAAGCATCTTTTTCTCCCCTCTGTAGGTAATGTTTGACCTGAGGTTTATCTTACGAAAACTCAGTATCACACAGAGAGAGAACAGAATTTTGTCTGTGTCAGTATCTATAGATAACCACCCTCCTTCTGACGTGCAGTTTGCTTAAACCTAGAAGAATCAAACCCCCAGTTCAGTCAGAAATCTCAAGGCAGTGCATGAGGGGTGACTTGTCCGGGTGGACGGGGAAATGCCCCGAGAGCATGCGAAGGTCTTTCCTCGCTTGTGGGAGAATAAAAACGGCACCTAGTCAACAGCTGGTTTGTTGTGTGGAAACCGAATGTACGGGGAGCACCGCAAACGTGGTGTAGTCCCTGCAGTCTGCACAGCAAAATCCTCAGTAACGCATGGTCTTATTTGCTCTGTGCTGACGTTACGCACACTTTAGTGTGTAAGGCCTCTGTTGCATCTCCGGGCCCCCTGAACTGCAGGCAACTTGTTCAAACAGCGTCGTGCCCGTTAGTGTGGGGGGACCGACTCTGAGCCCGTGGTGCGGAGGGGCCCGACGCAGCGTGCTGTCGGCTGAGCGAGAGCGGGCGGCCGGCCTGTGCACTGCATGGGCCTGTGCGCTGGTGCGGCCCCGCGGCTGGAGAAGGTGACAGAGGAGACGGTGCTGAAGTGCTTCAAGGGTTTCAACTTGGTTTGTGTAAAATAAGGCTTAGCCTTTGTGTTTAAAAAAAAAAAAAAAAAAAAAAAAAAAAAAAAAGGCATCTTTTGTGTCTTTGAGAGGTACGCACCATTTTCAGGTTGGGGTGGACTGCTGTTGTGGAGTAGCGATTTCGCCCAAGTAGGGTCTGTGGATCCAATTACCCTTACGGTATTCAAGAGTTTTCCTTGTATTAATTTCTCAGTGACAGTTTTTTTCACAATTTGAGAGCGAGAGATTTTCCCCCCCGCCCAAACCTTTTCAGAGCCTATTTTTCTGTTTTGGCAGTAATGAATTGTGGTGGTTGTCATATATTGTGTACCATGTACTTAAATATAAGCTTATGGCAAGTTCTTCAAATTAGCATCTGGTACTAGTCCTACCGAAGGTCATACCTTTGTGCTGCAGTTAGAGCAGGAATATAAAAAGAAATCAAAGGCAGTAATAGTGCTCCTCTGCAAGGAGGACTAAGTAGGGATTTGAAGCATTAAGCATTATTCTGTTCAAAGAAAGTTAATCAGGAGCTTTGAACTGTTGTCACCAGTGGTTCAATAGTTTATTTTCACAGTTTAGTGATCGTATTTTGGCCTTGACCTTATGAAGGATTCTGAGGTTACTGCTACTTCAGTTAATCTTTTTTCCAACATAAAACTATGGCATATATATTGGTGCTTTGGGGAAATACTTAAATACTTTAGTTGACAGAATGGTTTTTGTAGCAAAGTAGTCAAATCTGACCCAAGTAATCAAATCTGATTCCATTTTCAATTCAGCTAGGCACCTGAATCCTTACCCAGGCCTTGGAATTAAGTAGATTCCCTTTTAGGGCCACAAAAAGGACAAAATACCTAGTAAAGTCAATGGAGGCCAAAGGACTTGGGACTTCTGAAAACTAGGCGGCTGCTTTGATCTTTATGTCTGTTCTTAAGTGACTAGTCATAGGCACTCAAGTTCAAAAAGTATCAGCCTGACTTTTTCTATACAAGTAGTCTCTGAGTGAAAAGATCACCAAGAATAAGGGAAATCAGATGCAATGATCCTGTGACTGGAGGTATCATTGTTACAATAAAATGAATCTGTCAGCAAAGCAACTTCAGCAAGGAAAAGTCAGCAGGTCTGAGAAAGGTGTAGGAAAGAATCTTTGCTCAATGTGTGGAGGAGGAATGGCTTTGGAAGTGTATGGGGCTCTACAGCACTGAGTGTAAAAACTGTAGAGGAAATATAGAGGAAATATATTGTTTATAGAAAACAGTCTTGCTGATTTGAGGGGAAAGGAAAATAAAGGAACAGGAGAAGTGAGAGTTGGAAGGAAAAAAATCTGTGAAATAAACTGGTCCAAAGACACGTTAAAAAAAAAAAAATTAAAAAAAAAAAACTTTTATATCCCCTAAAATCTTGTTCTCCTGCTTTTGGTATGTTTTCTGCTTTAGTTCAGATAGCATCTTTGAATGCTACAAAAGCTTTGTATAAAGGAACCAGCTAGATTATGAGATTTCCAGAATGACTGGAAGTAATCTTACAGTGGTAATATAAATATCCATGTTATATGAGGTGACATCATCAGCTAACATGGGTGCAGAGGTTCACACTGTAGTGTACAAGAATGAACCCTAATTTCTTGGCTTGTCAGGTCCTCTCAGAGTGTAAACTGTGTAGTTATACATCAATAGCTGTACAGCATCTCTACCTTTCAGTGGTGAGACAATTGGATTTGCCATTGACATGAATTGTAACAGCGATAACTATCACAAGAGCTCAGAAGAGCTGATGCATTGATGTATACATTTCAAACACTCAAATCAATGAATAATTATTGTAACACTTTGGAAACCGAAAAGAGAGCTCCATATAATGTATTAATGCGCATGTTTCAGCAAGATGTGTAAAACATCTGCAATTATGAATGAATGGACTCGTTATTCTACCATGTGCTAACTGTGCTGAACAGAAAGTAAAAATAAATCTTTGAGACACTTCTATCATTCCCATTTTCATCAAGAACTTGCATCTGGAATCCTCATGGAATCTCTTAAAATACACAGCAATATAAAATGATCTGCCTGACTAATACAACTATTACATTATGTTGGTTATGGCTCTCTTATGGCTTAATTGTTGTAGCCCATGTAAAGTTAGCTGCTGGAATGGGAAGATACTGATCTCTGTTAGGTGACAGATACTAACATTCTGTTAACTCTGCTCCTTATCTTCTGAAGAGGGTCCTTCTTTCTTCTAAAGAAATGAGTTGTCTTTTACCCAGGCTGCTATGTAACTGTTTTTAAAGACCCAAGTCAATCAAATTCTTTTTCTGTTTTTAATGTAAACTAAAGTAGTATAATGAATTTATGGTGCTTCATCCTAGATATTACTGGAAAAAAAATCATAAAGGTGGTTTGTTGTTTTAAACACTTATTACATTTCCATCTTGAAATCCTGTTTAACTTTGAGCCAAATGAATAATCCTGAAATAGCTTTTTCTACTTCCTGTCAGACACATGCTTTCATTCTGCAGAAAACAGCAGGAGGCCTTTTGGTTGCTTGGAGTAATGCTCATAAATATAAAGTTGGGCTGGACACTAGAGTTTCAGAGTGAAGGATAAATGTTAATAGATCACATACAAATCGCTCTCTGTTACTACCAAGGTACGTAGCATGAGGTCTACCAATTGCCAAGCAAAAAGAGTTATATTATGGTGCAAGGGTGACTCTTTTAACTTACAAGTTTCATGTAAATGTAGTACGAAAGGAAGGCTTCCAGAATGCTTGATGACAAACTGGTGGACAGGCTCTTCCAGAGCATGGAGAAATGATCTCAAGATGTAAGACTGTGTGCAGCATTTCTATTTATCTGGTACTTCGTACTGAGAACTTCGGCAAGTTCTCAGTATTATGATTTGAATTATGATTTTTTACTGCTGAATCTAGTATAGTTTATAAGGCATACATTTTCTCAGTATTAAGGTTTGTGATATGCTGCATTTGAAAGAGAGTTTACCTAAAACGGAACCATTAACTAACCATAGTTTCTCCCAAAAAGGGGATGTATGTAATGTAATGTAACTAGTACAGACTTCAGGATAAGGCGGAGGTTTTGGAGAACAGACCAGAGAACAACATGCTTTTTCTTTAAGTGGTGTGGAGCCATGTGTGGAGACATGATCTGTAAGGTCATCACAGTCTAATTACAACATGAGTTGTATGCAAGAATAACAGACCAGCTGGTCTCATGGTGGAGGATTAGTCATAAGTATGACTTCATACTGCATATGTGGTGTTCAGTGTTCTAGATGTGAATTATATTTCACAATATATGAAACGTGTAATCTGTTCTTGGAGGGGTAAAAGCAAGTGCAGAAAGAGGTGCAAAGATTTGCCTCAGGTCATAAGGTAAGTGCAGGAGTGAAGCAGGAGAACTTGTGTTTCCTGAACTTTAAACACAAGATTTCCCTCCACTGTATTTACTTACCCAGTTTTGTTTACTAGCCCATCTGGGGATTAGATGAGAGTTTGTTTTCCAAGCTGACTGGATTTTTCAGTTGTGTAAATTGATGTTAGCTGTGTAAATGTAGCTTGAACTAGACATGGATTTAACCGGGGAGATTATGGGGACACTAGTCTTGTCTGAGTTGCTGTGTGAGCTCCCAAGGATATGATGAAGCACGGTCATGCGGCTTCGCAGGCCTTGCCCTGCGATGTACATGCTGGCTTCTGCCCCCTGGGGAAGGAATCCCCGGTGTTTGAATTCAGACTCTCCCTGGATTTCCTGTCTTCAGCCTTGAGAATCCTCCCTGCAAAGCCACCCGGCTGCAAGAGGACTAAACCTGAAGGAATATGGCTGCAGTGTATGAAGACTGATGAATTAGTCAGTATTATTGAGACACACTTATTTTAACAGAAAATTTAACTGCTGTAAATAAGTGCAGTGACCTGACCAAGAATTTCCCTTATCTGGCACTATGTCCCAGGCTAGGATTTCAAAAGCTGTGACGTTGCCATGCCTGTGCTGTTAGTGAATCTTTTATCAACTTGAGTAAAATGTTTCGGGACACTAATTTTGCATACTTCTGAAAATGTCATTCCAATTTTCGTCACAGCTCTGCTTTAGTATCAGCCCAAATGCACTTTCAACATATGAAGAGTTTCTATGCTTTTTCTGTTTGCAAACTGTCCAGTTTGAATTCTCGGTACTGATTTACGTTTGTATTATGGAAATCAAGGTCAAGGCTGGAAGACAAATTGTAACTTGTGTTGCTTCTGAGTACCAGGGACTGTATGGGTAGAGCTTCATGAAATGGATCATATTAAGTTGACTAATTCATTGTTTAATAACAGAGCTTATTAAATGGTGTTGCCTTCCTTTCTTCAGGAAGTAAATTGCTTAGTATGACAGTGAAACAGAAGATGAGGACAACAGCATGTACAAGAGTACATAGAAAGCTTCTACTAGATATTAGCATCGTAATGAAGGAAGAAATATGTAAGGAAAAGTCTGCTTTAAAAGTTAAAAAATTATAAAGAAAGGAAAATGTCGGGATTTATTTTGTTATTTTATAGCTTAAAAAAAATTTTAATGCTTAGTCTTATCCCTTTGTGGCAAGGGAATAGCCTTGGACCTAGATGAATTCAAAGGAACAGCAAATCAGACAGCACATATTAACAAGTCTCTCTGATGGAAACAAATCTCCAGAGAAGAGCACTGCTTGGAGGATTTTCTCCCTTTAACAAGTCAAAAAGATAATTAGGAAAGGTTTCAAAATGAAATAAGATGGCATGTGGAGCAGTGGTCATGCAGTGAGAAATTAAAGCCCGATGAGAGAAGTGTGCCCAAAGTTCACATTTTAATGAGTTTCTCTTCTGGCATTTGGGAAGATGTTCTCCATTTTCAGGTTCCATAGAAGAACTCTGATCAAACAGGGCTGAGATGGAGCCTGTCCTGAAAGAACAGTAGATCAGATTAGATTGCTTGTTCAGAAGAGCTCTTGAATGATCTCAATATATATTAAGTGCTTGCAAAGACTTCCTGATTTAGATAAGAGGCCCTTATTTAGGGTAATGTACGTAACGAATGCTGCAGTAAACACATTGACATCAAATGTGAATTCTTCATAAACACAGAGGAATAATAACCTTGTATTCTTACAGAAGACAGTATTGAATCTGTTTATGCCTATGTAAAACAGTGTGTGGGAAATGTTAGGAAAGAAAATTGATTTTTTTTTTCCCTCGTATGTAATTTATGTAATACCTGAAATGTAATATGCTTGTTGAGTAAAGGCACACCTGCCCTGTATCTTCCTGAATTTGTTTTTGACATGTATTTTCAATGTTGAATTTTTTCCAGTTATTTAAGAGGCCTAATAGAGTTGTCATTCTTTACTATTCTGAAGTAATTATTTTAATAACAACCTTCCTTCATGACTGCAATATACAATATTGAAAGCACTGTGGTTCAGAATCTGAAAGCAAAAGTTTACATTGTCACAGTCTTACCGAACTCTTGCCTATGCCCATCAAATATGCTTGTCTTTTGAACAGTTTCACTAAGATTCAGGACAATCTAGAGGTTCTTGGTGATCTTGCTTTTGTGGCAGATGTTTAGTGCATGGGAGGGCAGAAAGTTACTTCCAAAAAAGTGGTAGGAGTTCAGGAATAGGTACATGGATGTACCTTTTGGGATGATTTACTTAATATTGCGGTAGTTAAGAAAAAACTATGCAATAATTTGTGGAAAAAGGAGGAAATAGTGCATGCAGGTCTATTCAAAAGAGAACAGTAACAGTGGCAGAAGTATTGTGCCTGAATTTGCTGATTTTTAGCAAAAAAACCATTCACCAGAGGCCTGACCTAAAGCCTGCTAATTCAGTAAAAAGATTCCTGATAATTAAAATCTGCACCAGATGGTGTATACTGAGAAAGGTGAAGGCAGCAAATGTGACTGGAGGCCAGACTGGTGGTCCCAGATGCTAAAATTAAGGATTGATCCAGTCTGTTTGCTGACACAGGTTAGATAAGTCTAACAGTGTATTTTAAGCACAGCTGCCTGTAACCACAACAGCCGCAGAACGAGTGTATTTTTTTTGTGAAACTCTTTGGCTTAGTTTGGAACTTTTCATAGTGTAGAGAAAGTAAAAACATTTGTCCATTTTCACATATATCATTGAATAAACACATAGGAATTCTGATTCACACTTGTGAATCATTGTATAAATGATAAAGCCTGCACTGAGGAAGTGGTGCGGTCTAAGTCAGAAGATTTAACTTCAGGTTTGGTTAGACTTGCTTCTCAATTTAAATTCAAAATCTCTCTCTTGCCAGCCTCTATCTTGGATATCTTTGCATACCTGTACGGTAGGCTTAAAATGAGGATTAGGTCTTTCTCCAAGCAAGCAGTTAACTACTAGCTTAAATTTAAACTCAGATCTAATATGCAGCTGAATTATGTTCTATGGCTCACTTTCATTGACCTTGATTCCACCTAAATCCCTGTGCTAGGTCAAGTAGTTCCTGTGATGAGGTGAGGGGGAGAGACATGGGTGAAATTTAGGCCAGATGAGACTGGGCCTAAGACAAAACAGGGAGATCGTGTTTCCAAGAGGGAGTCTAGTTTGTGCAGTGTTAGTGTCATGGCTGAACTTTCTGAAGTTTTTACAATGTTTAAGGAGAGGGGAAAAAAAGGGGGGGGAGGCAGTGAAAATTAGTCTGAGTAGACTGTCAGCACCTAATCAACTAGGTGCATCTCCATCTGAGGGGCCCGTTTGATCCCACAAAGTTTATAAATACAACAAATGACCTTGGTTCTACTGTTAGGCTCTAATGTAGCTTTTTAGTGGGAAAGGATGTATCTCAAAAACATTTCATGGAAAATATGTTAACACACATGCAATCTAGTCAAAACCCTCCAATAGGAATACTATTTAATGTCTTACGGTCATTGTACTCAAACACATTTGTTCTAAAACAAACAAGATAAGCCTGAACTTATCTCCCTTATGTGTATTTATGACAGGTGTGTTATGAAAGATTTCCGTGGATCTTTTCTGTTTGGTTCTGTTCATTTTAACTCTGGCATGAGAGCTCATCAGGTAATTTTAGTGCTTTGATGCCTGTGAATGAGGTGGGTATCTATTTTGGGTTCAGTGAGACAGAAAAGGTACCATATTTATCAGCGAAGAGGTGATGTTTATGCATCTATCTGCCACCCATACAGACCTGGGAAACATGATGCAGTATGACCAGCTAAAGAGCACGTAATATTCAGTGATTCTGTATTCTAGTAGTCTATTTACCACTGCTTTCCGATTTTATTTCTGTACGTGTGACTGAAGTCGTTTTCTGCTTGATGAATCTGCAGTAGCCTTCGAGGGGTTGCCAGACTTCTGGGGAAGCTTTGTAGTGCGTCTGGGAACTTTTCTTTCACTGGACACAAGGATTGGGTATCTTGCTTGACATTAAAATAGTCTCTGCTTGTGTTATCCAAGATCCACTCCTTTAGAAAGGATGGCAATACAGGGGGAGAAGAAAGGAGAGAATGTGAAGAAATATTAAGGCATCACATCTTAATGTATTTCCAATGCACTCATGCTAAAACACATAGTAAGCCAGACACCCTTGTTCTTTTATTGAGGTTTTTCTCATCAAGGCCATGCTCCTTTCCTGTGCTTTACTTTTCATGAAGGTACAAGTTATCATTTGTAAAACTTAGGGCAGAATAGGAAAGAGGGCTTTAAATGTGAAATAACAGTATTGAGTTCTCTGGTCCCTTCCTTCTGTTATGCACAGGTGAACCCACAGCAGGATATTGGCCTGAGTTGAAATGCAGTGCCGGAGCAGTTGGAGAAAGACTTTCAGGAGGCAAATCAGGCTCAGATGCATGTGTCCTCTGAATTGTCTTCTGGAGTAGTTTTTCTCCCTCTATTGATTACAGAGGGATCCTAAAATAGCTGCTGCTTCTTGCTACACTGCACAGGCATGTGTAGCTGCTGTTGTCTTTGTGTGAAATAATGTGCAGAGAATGGGTCCTTGATTTCCTTTTACTTGAGTCTTGCTAAATATTAGTAGGCTATGTGCGAAGTTAGCAGATGGTGTCCTTTGAAATGGGCAGGTGGCAACCACCTCAAGTGGCTCCATCCCCTATGAAGTGCTGTCTGTGTAGGGTGACAGAAGTGTCTTTGCCATTAGCCCTTTATGAATATAACACAGGCTGCTTCTGCAGTGTGGAGGTGAAGACAGTGAATGTGCTACTGGAGGAGCAGGCAAAAGAATTAAGACAGAGTTGTGTTGAACTAGCATGTTAAAGTAGACGTCCTTAGATAAAATCGTACTCCTCGAGTACCCCTCCTGCAAGTTTTTTTCATAGGAACAGGAGACTATTTGTTCTATTCCAGACCATGAAGAATGAGGCCTGTTTCCTTTCCGGTGTGGTATCAGTGATGGCTAAAATGGCAAGACCTCTCCAGAGTGGTTGCTGATGCTTACTGGGAAAGTTCAGTACCTAAAGCTGCGGACGGTAAAATTGTAGGAAAAACCTGCAAGTTCCCTTTGATCATGGTTGCTAAGATTTGTTTTGCATGACCTACATCTTAACTTAGCAGCTTGCCCTGTAGTATAGGGAGAAATACATGGTAGAGTTCTTGGGTAAGGCATAATTTCCTCAAATCCTTTCCTGTTTGTTTTGAAATGGAATGGCACAATGCCGTGAAAATTGGCTTGAAAACACAAAGATTAATGAAGAAATAATGATATTCATGCAACTGAAACATACTGAATCATGCAACAAAATCCATGTAATCTCTTCAAGTGATTTACAAGTTAGCATGAAGAAATGCACTGGGTAAGACAATTTAGTCCTACTCCTATGAAACTTTGAATGTTGCCATCCTGTTGTCATTGGGTTGCGTGAAGTTCATTGTGCGGAATATCAAAGAAGGAGAACCTAAGTCTGGAGCATTTAAAAAATGTCCATTATATGAGACTAACAAACCGTAGCAAAATAATCTGTATTCTAAACATGCCCAAACAATGGCTTAGCACTCAGTGTTCAACAAATAAGTCATCTTTTTAATAGTTATTATGTTCAGTATCAATGGCTGACAACTGCTGTCACCCCATCGAATTGTGCTAAATCCTCCTAAACAAGGCACCCTTGCAATAAAGCTTCACTTGTAATCATTTTTTGGCAAGCACATCTTACTATTGTTATTATGCTAACTGCTCACACTTGCGTACAGCATGAGGTGCCAATGTTTTCAGTTCCAAACATTAAAGATGTGGTGATAGAGAAGGCGAACCCTTATTAATTCTGAGAGATTTGCTTAATTGGGACACAATGTGAAGATTCTCAACAATAATAACAGATGATGGGGAATAAATAGGCACGGCAGGAGAGAGGCAGTTTCTAGTGTGAATTTCCCTTTGCTTCTGTCTAATTGTATTACATACTGTGGGAAGTATCTGGAGTATGCATTTTCTAGTTAATTTTTCTTGACTCCATCCATCTAGCTACTGCTCCTGGACATTTTAATGTTTGATAATACTCTATTTGCATCTGACTACACATCTATAGCTGTCATTAGAACCAATTTACACACATGATTTGCTTCTTGAAGTGTCAACGTCTGAATTTTGTCTAGAGACAGGAATAGGTCAGGAAAGTTTAATTGATTGTATAATGCAATTGAAAAGGCTGGCAGGGATCTAGGGCAATTTTGGGACATCTGTCTTTGAGTCATCAAAAATAAAGCACATAACAGCTGTGATAACAGCAGGATTATGATTAGATATACAGCATTCGCCATCAGATTGAACAAAGACTGGTAAACAAAAAGGAGGTAAATAAGTCAGTTCTGATAACATTACAAGAATTTCTCATAGGTCTTTATTCATAGTATTTACGAGTTTATATGTAAATTCCAAGTGGAATAGAATATAAATAAAATCTGTTTATTTTTCTAGCAAAAAACTTATATGTATTCCTCAAATATAACCTGTTGTCCAATAAGTTAGGCAGCTAAATGTTGCATCCTGCCTGCATTGAGTTTTGCGGTAATAGTGAGCAATTCCTGCTCCAAAACCACAGCTACCAGGTCCTGTTCCTGATTTCTACTTAAAGGACTGATGAAACATTTATATGATTTGGATTCTACCCTATAGAGGGAGTGAGATGTGTCTATGTATCTACTATGCTCTTCGTACATCTATTATGCATATATAGTACAGTCAAAACAATTGCTTCAGTAATGAATGCAGTGACCTCTACAATGCTCTCTGAAGCATGCAGACTTTTTTCTTCTTTTAAACATGCATACTATGTGTATACTTGTCATCTCTTTTGTCTGATTCAGGCTTTGCCCTGGATGACACTTATGACTTCAGGTATTTTGTATGTGAATGTCACCTTACCGAGACTGATGTTATTTTTAACGTGCAACTTATAAAATACTTCTTAGGTGTCTATAATATGAATTAGGCAGTACTTCAGTGAGTCATCTAAAAATTAAGTCAATTGCTTGCAACCTGAAACTGTCTCTTACTTACAGAACTGATTATAAAACATGAAGTGTTAACTGTTCATATGATGATGATTTTATATCACTTCTAGTCAAGTTGATCTGATAAAAGCTGAAGATATGAAAGGTCTCTAGTCATATAAATTTATTCTTAGGATTTTTACATCTGTAACTTTTTTGGTTGCAATTCGGTTTAATTTGGTTGCATGACTACAACTAGAACTGAACGTATATTTCTTATGCTGTAGGCACCATATGAAATAGGAATAAATTTGAAGAAGAATGCATAATTTCAGCATTCACTTATGCTTTTGTTTTAAACTATGTAATGTAATTTTAATCCATGAAAATTGGAAAAGTAAGTAAGGATATTTTTAAAATTAAACCTCTGGTTTGTTCTTCTGTTGGTATAAGAAGTTGTTATGCTACAGCAACATTCGACTACAGAACGGCTGCAAAAACTTGCAGCCCATAGATACTTTCCTGCCCATAGATGACTAAATTTTGTTAGAAAATTCATTTTAGGATGAAACTAGAAGCCTGCTAAATCTCTTGAAGTACTAAGGTGTTCTGGGGATGTCTAACTCCACATTGTGCTCCTGTGTTTGTAGGAATTTTTTTGCTTCTGAGAATTCTTAGCAACTGTCCCATGTGGTATATGGGACAGCCTTGTCATCTGTCACTTATTTCAGATACCCAAATCAGTGCTTCATTTAGAAGTATGTTTTGGCGCAGAAAGCACCAACTGTGGAGAAGTGTGCATTTGTGCCAGCTTGTTTTTCCACCCATAAGTGTCAGCACGCTAACAATCATGTCATAATCGGTGTTCAGCAGATGCACTACTGGTTTAATTCCTGCAGGCTCCGTAGAGGTTTGCTTCAGATCTTTTCTATGAACATAACATCCTCATTTATCGCAGCAAGTGCGTGTAAAATTTCTGTAAGGCAAAATATATGCTGCTTTGCTGATAGCTAATAAAATAATTATCTAATCAGTGGCTTCAAAAAGACATTGAGGTAGTTTATCTCAAACAATAATTAAGAATAGATATTGTGCAGTAGTCTAGCAAGGCATATTGAAAGACACTGTTGGTTAGCTTTGATTGCAGTTATTAAAATCTGCAGGTTATTAACTGACCTGTCATATGCCAATCAGCAGTTGTTTTCTGGTTTAAATTCTCACCCACCTCAACATTGCTCAGTGCTGCTCTGATCCCTGACTACAGCAGAAATAGGTGGTTTGCTAGTGTTTTTGAAATGAAAATGAAACTACATGTGGGAAGTATTAAACATGGGGGAAGAAGCAGAGCGTGCTCGTATGTTTTGTCTACACAGCTAACATGAGGCCAGGCAATGCTAGCATCAGCAATTTACATCTGTAATATGCAAATGTTGTTCAAGCTTGTTTCAGTTAGTGATGAGGGTTAATAGTTTGGGGAAAAGAGGAGAGAGGAGGGAGACATTCTTGTAACTATCAGTTTGTTTTGTGTGTTGTTCCTCCTGCCCTGGCCCCCCAAGTGAACTAAAATACTGTTTTCATCTTGCATAGAAGTGGCTGTGTAAGAACAATTATATTAGTATTAGTACAGCAGATGTTATCAGTGAAGTAGAAATGGCATTAAACTTCCCAGGCTGAGATGTACTTGGGATTCATCTAGTTTTGAAAAATGCATCACAAAGTCTTGGATGTAACAGAACTCTGCTCACCAGCTGCCGTCGTCACATCTTTTATGTGTCCGGGCTTCTCTGCTGTTAAAGCCAAGGGCTCTGTAGAATGAGATGTAGACAACTGCTGACCCAGCAGATATTGCCAGGCCTGCTGTGGGCCTTCAGTTGAGATATTAAGTTATTGGTGAAGAGAGAGGAGTGTAGGTGTGGGGTTTTTTTTTTTCTTCTTTTTTTCTTTACTAGACTGAGCTGAAATACTTTGGGGGGTAAAGGGAAGGCATGCAGGAAATCAGCTGGAAGTATCAGCAGCTGGTTGCAAGGCAGGGAGTTCAATCAGAGGGAAGAGAGGTGACCAATGTTGGACCCTATGGGGAAAGAAGAATAATGCTATGGAGGAAAATAAGGTTTCACTGTCAAAGCCCTGGAGGAGAAGGAAAACTTTGCAAGAGGAAAAGAAACTTTCTGAAATCTCTTGCAAATCTCGAAGGGTTTACTCACTACATTTCTCAAGTAAGAAACTGCAGCTGAGGTCTGTTAGCGCTCACGCACATCTCAGGATCTTTTGCAAGCTGGGATTACCTATTGCTGATGAGCTACGTCTTTACACTAACTTCCAAACTCTTTCCTCTTGCAGTGTGGCTTTGCGGGAACTTTGCACTAATGGCTGTTCTCGGGACCCAGCAATACGAGGGTACTGTTGTGTACAGGATGCCACTGAAGAGGTTATGTAGCAGGCATCTTCATTGTGTCTTTCTAACTGGGTTCAGGAAAGCAATGTGATGTTTCCCTTGGCCTTTTTTACATGCAGAGAATACTCCTAGTGTGCGCATGAGTGGCACTTCCCTCTACAGAGAGGACAATTCCCATATGTAAATGCAAAACATAATAATCAACATCCCTTCAGTCATTTTGGGGGAGAGCACTGAATTTGGCAAAGACTGCTACAGGTTTGGGGTTAAAATGCCAGGCACTGTGGCATGTTTTTCAAAATGAAGTTTTTGTTTGTCATTATGTCTGTCACACAGTAAGAGTGAATCTATCACTCTTTGTTCTTCTGGTCTTTACTCTTCCTAGCTGATGTTATGTCTTTAGATAGAGTGAGACTTCATGAAGGAAGGCCTTCTCTCTACCAGATCTGAAAGTTAGCCCCTCTTCAACTCGCCAAGTACATGTGAATGGCAGATAACCAGCTGATCTTCTTTTACTTCATGAGTTCTCAGAGAAGGCTTGTATAAGTGCTGTGTATGATTAACAATTCTCATCAAAACACAGCAGTTTTTGATCAAATCAAGGCTGATAAAAGATGGACATATTATTTGCACAAGAATAAAAGACAACAGAATGAATAATTATTTCTGCTAGTGATAGCCCTAGGGCATGGGAGATGGTTACAATCTCTTCTCTTACCTCTGGAGACAAAGGAAAAGAGGGTGATACAGCTGCAACTGGAGAGAACCTCATTGCTCAGGTGGCTAGGAGCATAGATGGGCTGTTCAGTTTTTAGGTTTTCAGCTCCTGAGGAGGTTTAAATGCTTGCAGAGAAGGTACTGCATGAAATAGATGTAGTAGTCTTACATACATGGGTTACTGTATGTGAATTATTGGGCTCATGCACAGCAGGGTTGTAAGTCTTAAAATTGCCAATGTTCAGCTTGTCCTGTTCTACCAAACTGTGAATTCAAGTGTGCCGGTGGTGCGCTGCGGTTCCATCATGCCAGTGTCACTGGGGGAGTCAAGGTGAGCCTGGATACAAGCTTAACAGAATGAAAAAACTGAACATGAATATTACTTCAAGATGTGGGAGATATCAGCTTTTGCCCTAAAATAGCCATAGGATATGATTGTTTTAAAAGGAGGCGGGGGGGAGGGGGCAAAAAGAATCTGAAAAATCCTGTTAACCAGATTTCATTTTTCCCTTTTCTTCACATCCACTGCAATTTTAATGATTTCCTATAAATTCACCTCATGTCATGTCTTTTTCTGGTCCCAAGCATAGTGGGAAGGCAGGTACTATAGGTAAAACAGGACATGCTAAGGAAGCGCACAGTGATCTGGCTGTTGGTGCTGGAATGGGTCCCAGGATGTGTTGCAAGCGTACACTGAAGCAATTCTGAGGCTATGGTAAGTTGTGCTTGTAAGCTAAGCTCAATGGACACTGAGGCTGGAAAATTTTAAAGGTGACTTCTACTGTGATATGTCAGGCAGCTTCAATTACTGATTCAAGTGCTAAACCAAAGCACTCTGCTGGGATACTGGACTGGAAATAGAGAATGTTTAAGACAGAGTACCTGTATGTATGATTGTGTCTCATGAAGATGCATGTGGTACTTTATATATAGTCTTGCAAAGTAAATGGCATTTTGTAAATATGTATACAAATAAATGGTTCATAATGTTACTTGGCACGATTAGGAATCCTCTAGTGGACTCTGTTCATAAACCGTTGTGGAAAGCAGGACATACCTTGTGTATTTGGTCATTTTTAGCTCAGTTTATTTCATGTTCCAGACTCATGCGAGTTATGAACTCTGCCTCTTCTGCTGAGCTTTAGAATTCCAGGCTTCTGAAAAGAATAAAATATTTTGGCATGAGTTTCTATCGTCACTGTAGCTCTAGTGCTTAAGAGCTTTCCTGTATTTATGAAGATTAAAGCATCTACTGATTAGTGCAACACTTTGCAAATTGCATAAAACTGGTGGTGAAGGACTCTTGCAGATTGAGAGTCTGATCCAACAGCCACTGAAATTGATGCAAAGACAAGCATTAGCAAATGCCGTTTGTAAGTGCTTTAGTAGGGGAACAGTTCATTAAAATTAGTGGCTTTTCCACAAGTCAACAGAGCTGAAATAGAGTAATTTTGAGTGCTTTTACATAACTTTTGTGTATGTGAGAAATTTGGCAGAGAACGCTTAGCAACGAGCTGCTCCTTTGCCTATAGCTAAAGCCAAATGCATTCCTCCTCACTCTCTGAGCACCAGAGAGAAGACATTATTGTGGATATAAGATGGGATCGATTTTTCGTAGAGTGGGAAGGAGAAAATACGAGAGAGGGAATTATTGTTAAATTCCATATTCCGTAAGTGTTATTTTGACAGGGGGATACCTCTAAGTAAGAGGTATTATCTAGTCTAGGAGAACCTAATGTATGTACTGCAGAGGATGTCTTTGTATATAGGAGGTGTTTTGTTGTGAGCTTTACTTGTGAGCTTTTTTAATTGGCTTGCCAGGCAATGTAGCTCAGGTATCTGAAGGACTGTGGAGTGGGAAGAACATCTCCAGTACAGTGTATACTAGAGCTGGCATAACAGCACTACGGTCTCTGAAGAGAGACCCTTAAATGCAGTGTTTTTCCCAGCTGGAGTGCCAAATGTCTCTTGATTACTAAGCTCTTGACAGCTTGCAGATGAGGGGCAGAATGCACTTAGCTCTTGGAAAAAAAATAAATAAAATGACAGCTAACCCAGCTCTTCTCCTTTAGCACTGTAACTGTTACATGCTCTTAGATTATATAGACTGATGCTGTGCTTGAAATTTTGATCTTGTTTTAAAATATTTATTTCCTGAAACTCTTCTTTGGCATTTAGTATTTGACAATATGGGAGTTATTTTAAAACTCCAAATTGTACAGTGTCAGGTTTTCAGTCATAAAAATTCAGTCCAAGTCTTAAAAAAAAAAAAAAAAAAAAAAAAAAAAAAAAAAAAAAAAGGTGAAGATATGTAAAATGTTCTGTTTGAGAATGGGAGGGGGAGAAGAGCAATTAAAAATGTAAGAATAGAAGCTAATTATGAGCAATTCAGGCAGAGCTTTGTTTAGAAAATGTATCAGTATAAAATGGATAGGTGAATAGATTAGCACTGATTGCAGTTTTTACATATAATCTCTTTTTCATGAGTAATCATTAGCAATTATAATGTAGGCTGTAAATCAGCCTGGGATGGGACTGCACTGTAATATGAATGCTAAATAATTTTATGTTCCCAGGCAGAAGAAGAAAATAACTGTGTGATTTGGTGATAAAATCCATGGCCCCAGTATTTCCTTGGACTGCTTGTCATTTGCTGTCTGTATTTCAACCCTGGGTTCAATAATGTCAATGTTGACTGCCAAGGTTCATCATCCAAATGATTGTTACCTTGTGTTAGCCAGAAGTGGATGCTGCAATTACGCTTTTAGAGAAGTATGACTTCATATATTAATTACTGGTATTACTGTTAATTGCCAAAAGAAGGAAAAATGATCCAGGAGATAAGATGGATAAAAGTAATGGTGTTACACAGTTACTATGCTGCTGTAACAGTGCAAATGTATTTGGAGGTTGTCTGTGTCATTTATCAATGCCAATTAATTCCCAAGCCTGAGGGGTTTTGTGCATAACAGCCGTGCAGGACTGCATGTGAAGACCTTGTTGACAGTGCTCGTTAACACCTGGAACACAGCTCCCTTTCTGAATCTTCTCGTAACGAACTTTCAAAAGCCAAGCTTAGTTATGCGGAGCGATATTTTGCTGAAAAGGCAAGTGAATTCATGAAGTAGAAGAGGGACTTAAACTGGTCTAGCAAAACCTCTGCTTAATTTTGAATCTTCCAAATTAAAGTGGAATTAAAAAAAAAAAGCAGTTAGATTCCTGGTTGCTAGTTCAAATTTTAGCAGTGCTAATAAGCAATTAAGAATTTATCCTGGTGCACATCTCCAATTCTGTTCAAGGTTGTGACCCTATTATTTTAGGTTTCTAATTCTTCCCTGAAAAGTACACGTTTTGACAGGATGCACACCTGACCAAGAAGGAATGAAATGGTCCAAGGGACAGAAGCAGTGATCTGCAAGAATATGGACAGAGTCATAGTGTGGGGTTTTTTTTTTTTTTTTGATAACTTGATTTTCTATGGACATGAAACTTTGTCTTCGTCTAGCTGTCAGTCAGTTGCTTGTCCTACATCCTACCTCACTTTTTGGCTAATTTAACCAAGTTAGACATCGGTAGAAAACCAGGAAACTAAGTTTCTGTAAGCTTTGTCAAAATCAGTGGCTCAGCAAGAAAAGTGGTACATTAGGGGAACACTGCGATGTTTAATTCTTTGTTTTCTGTTAGCCATCTGAACAGTGTGCATGTAGCACAGAAATTGCTGTGCTGTCCTCCCTGTTGAGCCACAAACTTTTCAGGGACATGGAAGAGGGCTGAGTGTATGTGGATGATGTGATGGGGATTACTGTGGTGGGGATAATGCCCTGGAAAACCAGGCCTCATGGGACTGATCAGGGAATTAATTGCTATAGGGCTGGCAAATGCATGGCATGCACTGGGAGAAAGAGTCTGCAGCAAGGAGAAGGATGACAAAGACAGTAGAAGGGGAAGAGAAGTTGAGCAGGAAAAGCATGGGAGGAGATGTCATCAAACTGAAAAAGGAAGAGGCTAACAACTGCAACAACTGACGTTCAGGCTTAAGAACAACTTTTGGAAGGGAAGGCAGGAGTTCCAGTTTGACACCCCTAGCTTACATTTTTTTTATACTTTTTTTTTCTCCCTAGGCAGGGACTACATTTCTGAGTCAAAAAGAGAGGAAAAAAAAAGGAATACAACTGATTCTTATTTTCTCCTGTGTCCTGCATACAGAAGTTGCACAGCTTGCTTATATGCCCACACAGAAGCTGGAAGTAATTAGGGAGAAAATTTACATGACTCTATAAGCTGATACTCAGATGTCTTCTAATTGCATAGACTTCCCAGAGGTGTAGAGGTTTCAGTGCCTCAAGAAACTAAGAAATGGTCTGAAATGCAATAGCCAGCCAGGTGCAGATTGATTATGGGTCTGCTGGTGCTGCCATCCCTCTCAGTGCTGCATGGTTGAGCATGTTTTCCTGGTCACAATGTTGTCTCCTACCATCCGTGTGCTGTATCTGCGTCTGTTCTTGTTGGCAATGTCATAAATGCTAGGGGACAAAGACGAGCTGTTGTTTCGCCCTGACGGGTTGTGGGAGGGTTCATCCCACCGGCAATGTAAGATGGAATTTTGAACTTGCCCCATCTGCATCAAGCAGGGGTTTACAGGGGGTTAGCTACAAAACTGCAAACATAGCTCTTTACAGGATCAGGCCTATGCATTTAGGTAACAGTTCATAGGGAAGATGTGTGTATTTTCTGGAAATGGGACCTGGCATTTTTTCTTCTACTTCCAGATTGCACAAGGGAAAATATTGAGGTTATAGTTTAAATATTCATTTAAAAAAATGATGGTGCTGGCTCTTGCTCTTGCGCGTGCTCGCTCACGTGCGTGCTCACTCGCTCTCCCTCTCTGGAAAAAGACACACAGAAGTGGTTATCGGTTATAAGGCCTGAAATCAGTTATAGATGGCTAAGGGGAGGGAAAGGTATAGTCAGCTAGTGCCTACATGTTTTGATTTTTGTAGGTCTCAGTTGTCCCCTTCCTCCCTGGGGAAGATTTAACTGCAGAAAAATGGGAGAGGGAGACTGTAAACTCTGCAGAAATCTGCATGCTAATATGTTGGCTCTACCCTGAGGAAATGCCCTGCAGGTATAAAAGCACTGCACACATAGTACTTAGCCCGTCCAAAATGAATATTTTTCCTCCTAACCAAGGACTCCTTTCACAGAAGTCCTACAGATTTCTATAAATAACTGTGTTTTTTAATAGCCTAACCAACATACTAAAAAATGTTTTGGGAAATGTGGAATTAATTGCCTTCCTTCTCCCTGTTTAGAGATTTTTTTCCCCTTGATCCCTGTTGGAAGGGTGTGCTGCTCTTCTTTATCCTGTAAGGACAGGTTTACCCACCATTTTTGTATCAATTTGGCTGTTAGAACTGTATTAATACAGTTCTGCAACAAAAGTAATTTTATTTTTGGTCCATCTAAAATTAAAAAAAAAATCTTTAAACAAAATGCATCTGAAATAGGTTGCTACATTTTCTTCATTAGTCCTTTTTATAACTAAAAGTAGCGTTGTTTTCAGTAACACCTAAAATTCACCTACTGAAACCTTGCAGTAGATAGTATTAAAGGGAAGCAATGACGTTCTTTCTGAAACGTGGCACGTTCTTTTTGACAGCAGCAGGTCAGAAAGTTGTGAACAATTCTGGTCCAGCCAGATCTCTATATTTTAAATATCACAGCAGAACATTTTGTGCTGCTGTAGCAGCAGAGGTGGTTAAACTGCTGTAGTTGGGTATGTCTGAAACGTGTGTGTGTATGTAGATCAGCCCTTGGGCAGAGCGATACGGAGGTTAGCCCTGGCTGCTGGCCACATCTCTAGAGGTTCTGTGTTTAATTGCACCTTCTGGTCGCCTTCCAGAAGGTTCCGTCCCCGCGGAGCGTGCTCTCGCAGGGGCGCGCCAAAGGCCTTCCGCTGCCTGCACTTGCCTGGTCCCGCTATCGCCGGGGATTAGCCAGACGCTTAGATCTTCGGGGGCCGCATCCAGATACCCTCCTCCTGGTTTAATACCTTCTCGCTCTTCAGCTACCCTCGTGGACATCAGTAACGCGAGTAGGGAAGTAAGGTGTACGGTTCGTTAGGAGAAAAGGTATCAGAGCCTGGCTGCCAGCAAAAAGCCAGGATGGCTCTGATGACACTTTATTTTTTAATAAATTAATGAGGTCACTTTGGGATTGGTGCTGTCTAATCCTAGCACGTTCCCCTGTTTCTGCTGGCTTTAAAGGAGTTTGTGTCTATTCTTAAACTGTGGAACAGTGTGTTAGTGCTTGGAGCAGTGACGCTTCATGAGGGGAAGGTAACCGCCTGGTAGGGAGCGGAGTGAGACCGAGGAGGGAAGCGCTGGAGCCGGGCTGCTCCCCGCTGAATGCCCTTGGCACCGCGCGCGGTCCGATCCCTTCCTGCCCCTCCGAGCAGCTCTGAACGTCTGTCAGCAGTCGCAGGGAGGCATCTGCGTGCGAGAGGAACGATGCTTCAGGTGTGGAACGAGAGGGTAAAATGGCTGCACAGCTGTCCTTAGTCTTTCACACTTATGTTTATATACAGAAATAAATGCATTTGCCTGAATGTAAAGTTACTGTACCCATTAAAACAAACATTACAGGGAGTATGGCAAACCTCAGCCTCTTACTCTTGGGAACATGGTTCATAAAGGAGACACAGATTTTATTATATTATAGGGGAGCTTTGGGGAGAATAATCTTTTACCCCTCCTTTAATTTTTTGCACCATCCCTTGAATAAGCTCATGGAAGGCAGAAACAAATGGAAATTCCTGTGCTAGCAGAAGAGAGGCAGCAAAACAGGGATTAAGCAAAAGTCATGTCACTTCCCCAGTAATAGATTGCCATTAAGGAATGCATGCAAGGAGGCAAGCCCGCTGCCTGCAGTGAATCAAGGAAGCCGCGCCTGCCCTGACCCTCCTGGGCTCTTCACCAGAGGATTGAGATTTAATTTCCATGCGTGATAGAGGTTTTTGACGGCTGGAATTTCTGTAGTGCTCGAGCTGAGCACCTCCGAGTGCGCTCGCTCGCGCTCCGGCGGTATTCGGCGCCCGCCCTTGCAGACAGTTTTGTACTTGAATTCTGCTCACCTCCACATCTGGGCTGTCTGCAGTGAGCTGATAAGATATCAGCATATCTAAACGAGGAGCACATGAATGATCTCTCCTAGCTCTATTCTTCCCCTCCTGTGATTTGTAAGTGTTAAAGCACTCATCTGTTTGGCAGTTAATGTATGCAGCCTCTCAATAGCTAATATCCTGTCATAGGCAGCGCAAACCAGTTTAATCTGGTTCACTGCTTTAGCAAGTAGTTGAGAAAATGTAGGTGAAATGAAGAAATCAGCTACTAGCTGGGAGACTAGCACTTGCCCTGCTGCAAAACAAGCACAGAAATATTGCATGGGAGCTCCTGCCTGTAACAAAGATCTACAGTTTGTTGCTCATAGCACAGATTGGTTGTAGCTCTTTGTAGCACTGTGCGTTACTTAAGTCTATTACTTTGCAATATGAACAGTTATGTTTGAGGATTTAAATGCAGATGCAGAAAATCTGCAATAAATTGTAACTTGGCACAGATGACCAAAAACAGGGAGAAAAATTGATTTTTATGTCTGCAGAATCCATCAGGCTAGATTTTTGGAAGTCAGTTTCATTTGCTTCAGTAATAAAAAAATAAATAAATTAGTCATTTGGACTCCACATGCTATTCTGTCCTGATATGCTGGGGAAGGAGATAATAAAAACAGCCCCAAGCCCAGCTCTCCTGGAACTGAACAAAATATTTTGCACCTACGGAAAATCTGCTAGAATTAACCTGTCATTTTATTGCCTGCTTTGCCTTTTCTTCTGAGTTCCCCTTAATGCTTTCACAGCTTTCCCTCCTACCTTCCCCCATGCTTTAACAATACAAACAATGGTCAGAAAAGTGCTAAGCCCAGCTGAACCTGCGTTTTAAAGTTCAGTATCCCCACTTTGAACTCTTGTGTAATCTCTAGTGTTTTTTATGATGCACCCTAAATTATCCTGCCTCTCCTGAGAGGAGTGGAAACAGGAGGTGTCTTGATGTAGTGCATTTCTTGGCTCCCCTTGAAAGGGAAGTGGATGCTAGGAGAGCATTTTGGGGCATCTCTGTTGGAGCAGCCAGCTCTTGCTGTGCCAGCCAGTCACTTTTTCAGGGAAACAAGTGGTAGAAACCTGCAGACCCACCGTGCAGGTAAAAGAAGAGTAGAGCTCTTCACTGCTTTTAAGAGGGCCAGATGGGTTTAAAAATTAGGAGCTGGTGGCAACTCTAAAGGGTGAAGGAGGCAGGGTTAGGGGACTGGGACTGCCATGGTATGGAGAGAAGGAAAGGGCACTGTTACTGTCCTATTGCAGCATAAACCTTGCTGTCCTGCTGGGTACTGCTAGTGGTCCCTCATGAGTCAGCCTGGCTATTTGTGGAGAGATGCAGTGGCACAAGATGGCTAACAAGGGGTGTATTTGTGATTATGTTGTTAATTTATTGCATGGTTCTGGAGCCTAGGGGAGGTGTTGTAAAATACCGGGAATATGGTGTAATGTGTCTGCTGTTTGTGGTGTGCTGTGGGTGTGTGCATGTGTTCAGTACCAGGGTCACGTGGCTCTGTTATGAACAACAGTGTGAAGGTGCTGCATGGCTGTGGCACCTTATCCCCTCTCTTCTTGGCAGAAAAGTTTTTAACTCCCAACCCCTACACCGTGTTCTCCCTTTGTAACTGTCTGTGAAGTGAATAAACTGTAGGCAGTGCTTCATCAAAAAGCAAGAAGCTGCTCCATCTAAGGTTGAGATGCTTCCTCCTGAGGTACAGAGGTTATGGTTATGTTGTCTGTTCATGTTTTAATGGTAAACAAAGTCATGGCTTATTGATCTGTCTCTAAGTGCTGGCTTGCTGCTTTTTTTTTTTTTTCTTTCTTTTTGTAAATGGAGGTGACAGATGAAACATTGGCTTTTCTAGTGTTTCGGCCAAGCTAGAATTTATTACCAAAGTTGCTGGCAGTGACCTCTCTGAAGAGTCTTCCTACCAGCTCTCATTAGAAGGGATTTTTGCGATATCTGGAGAAGTTCGGCGCATCTGCTGTGTGCAGCTCTGGCCTTTGGAAGGCAGCAGGGGAAAGCCCTAACGCTGTGACAGCACCTTTTCTTTGTTGTCTTAAACTCTGTTCCATCTCAGTTCAGATGTAGCCTGGTGATAATCTTCATTTCCTTTCTGTTGCCACTTTTGTGCGATAAAAAGGCTGGCATCAGACCTAACTGTAGCTTGAGCAGTAAAACTTAAAAGCCAGTTCCTGCAGTACTGCTAGAGCCTCCATGGCACGGCCTGATGCCTGGGGGTTCCTGGGAGAGGGCACGCTGGGCTTCCTCCTGACTTTTTGTTGATCAGCCTTTGGGCACCGTCGTCTGGGAGTTTTTGTGCCTGATAGCCATAATCCTAGAGCTTTGAACGTTTAATTAAACTCTGCAGTCACCATCTGATAAATGACAGATATTGCTGCAGAATCTGATTTCACCAAGGCAAGTACTCTCGGCTATCTGACTGGCTTGATCCTTATACCCCTGGAGACAAGCCAGATGCTCTGTGCTCTTTGAAGGGACCAGATTCTGTCACCTTGCCTCTGCGGTCACTTATGTTTTTTTTTTCTTAGGAAAACAGGTTTCTTCTGCTGCCAGCTACTATAATAAGTCCTGTGGAAGCATAATGAATATATAATGTTATACTCATTCATAATCAACTGCCTTCTGTCGTGTGGTACCCTAATGCACGGGGCAGACACAAGAAGGCAGGGTAAAAATTGCACAGGTTCCCCTGAACCTGAATTCCCCAGCTTCAGCATGTCATACCACCTTCTAAATCGTACTCTGGTAAGGGGTTTTAGTTTGCACACAGGATGCTCTTTTGTATACTTGTGCTTTCTATAAAATATAATTTTACACTGATTTTTCCCTTAATGTTCACATTTTCTTGCTAGCATTCCGCTTGGGGAGCGTTCTTGCTAAAACATGTACCTGTTGTTTGTAGAGGAGCGCTGCAGGGTGCCATTATCAGACCTGCGTAATCCACTGTGTGCTTGGCATTATTTATTGCAGGGTGGCTAGTGCATGCTGCGTTTAGTGCTGCTTAGGTAGCAAGTATGTGAACTTTATCAATCAGAGTAGCATCTGCTCGTGCCTGGCCTTGTTCTCTCCTCTTTGTAGAGGCTTTATGATAGTGTGAGTCCATTGCTTATAGTGAACTTAATATTGTTTAAAAAAAAGTAGTAGTTGTCTGGAACTTGTCCTATAGAAGGGTGATTAGGCCTGTAATATTTCCTGAATTACAGGAAGAGTATAGAAATGATAAAATTGAAAATATATCAATAATGCATAAACCTGTGATAAGTAAAATAAAGTTACAGCAAGGAAATGGATCTTTAGCACTGCTTTCAACAGGGTGATTATTTTAAAAAATAATGCCTGTAAAAGTTAGCAGCTATAAAGTATAGTTGAAAGCTCCCAGAGAGCTGTGCTTCCCAAACTTTTAAAGGTATGCCTCTCTCCCATGGACTGCAAATTCCTTGTGTTCTTCACCATCTGGGTAGTCATGGGAGTGTAGCAAAAGTCCTCACACCTTTCTTGCATAAAGACACACCTCACAGCTAGGGGGGCTTACTGCTTCCTAGCTGACAGCGTGAAGCACTGTGTTCCCAACACAGTTGGAGTAGCCTGATAAGTATTTCATTTTATCTCTTTATGTTCAGTAACAATAAACAGTTTTAATGCCAGAACACAGCCTTTGTAGCAATCAGCAATTGGCATTGTAGCCTGCTCCTGATTCTCTAACCGGATAGTGTTGCTGCTGGCTTAGAGTGTGGTAAATGTGAGCAGAATTGAGCTGTCAAGCCCTATCAGATATAAGTCTTCTTCAGGTGATAACTAAGCATGAAGGATAAATAAGATGCTATAGGTCATTCTTTGGTCATTTTCTGATATCACACTTTGTTTTCCCTACTTCAGTACTGTTGTTATTATGGTGATAACAGAGATGGTGAGGAAAAAACATAAGCTAAATAGGAGCTTCTGCTTCACTGTAAATAAAATCTTTCTTTTTTTTGAACAACATCCTCTTCAGTTCTCTAAAACACGTGTGTTTTTTAGCTAGCTAGCTAATGTTTGACAGATCAGTGGGGACACAGAGTGAAGTTAGAGATTTGGGTTTGGGGCAGTTTCTGCGGAGTTCCTGACAGACTGCCATTATAAAGTATAAAAATCAGAATCAGACTGTCATTATGGAAAAATTTGGCCAATTTTATCTGTACGTTTTTATTCAAAATGCAAATTCAAACCACAGTTCTGCTTATCCTTCCCAATTCATCTCGCTCAACGTTTACAGCAGCAAGTGTGTGGCTGCTACAGCTCCTTTGGCAGAAACCTGAAAAAGACTTGTAGGCAGGCAGCTACAACCTGCCATGAAAGGCTTCTTTGAATCTTTATTTTGGGGAAATGTAATAAAAGCAGATTGTTTGGCAGGAGGTCCACTACTTATGGATTTACTAAGCATTTACTTTGGGTAAAGATTAAGGAGGGTAGCTGCATCCCCCCGGATCGTTCGCCTGTCACCGTCTGACTTGGCTGTATTGTCGTCTCCCGAAGCTCAGTCCTCGCGTTCTGTCCATGGCATGTGCATGGGATGTTGGCTCTACACGTCTTATTTCCATAGGCCACCTGAGTCTCCTGCTGTTGGTGTTGAGTCATAGAAAGCTCTATAGGCTTTTCGGTCAGGTGTATTCATTTCTATCAACTTACTCAGCTCTATCCTGATAGCTGCAGATGTGGATCTCTGCAGTGAGGAGGTAGATTACTGGGGAGCTAGCTACTGGCCATGCACTAGTGAGGTGCCTGGGTGGATGTAGTGAATGGAGAATGTTGGTGGAAACCAGTGCTGTTTTGTGGAACAAAAACTTGCCTCTTAGATTCTTGTTCTGATTGTTTGCTTTATGCTTAAGATCTCCTGAATTAGACCTGAAAAAAACTCCATTTGGCTCCATAAAGTTAACTGTGGCAAAGAGAGTGTGTGTGGAGATCCACTAATGCTCTCAGTGAGGCCTTGTCTTTGCCATCCCTCCCCCTGAATACAGGGGTTGCACCTATAAGGACAAACCTGGTGTGCCCAGGAGAAGGAGGCTTGTGAAATTCTCTGACGGATGGGATTTGGGTTCTTACTACTCTGTTCACAGTTGTTTTATATTCTTGCAGAAAAAGGTGACTGGGTGAGGTGGAGCTCCCAGGGGGGATTTTGCACCCTCAGGAAGGAGTGGGAAATACTTATCAGGAGCCAGAAGTCTTTGAAGGTTGTAGTGAGGGGTACAGACCAGTTGGGCAGGCTTCAGAGGGGTTCGCAGCATGTTTTGCTTCAGCTCAGTCTGAAACCAGAGTTAACTGAAAGCAGACCTGGCAGCAAGGGCCTGTGTGGAGGGCCACTGAAGGTGGTGGGGTGGGTGAAGCTCTTAAAACCCTTCTGTTGTCTTTTGCCTAATGAAATGAGAAGCTGAAAGGAATTCTTGGTCTCCAGATGGACAGTGGTTTGGTGTTTTTAAAAGATTAAAGTTCAAGTGCTCTCTTCATTGGTCTTAGGTACTACTTTTAGTTTAGGTGTCTGTGTTCAGATAGCTCAGGTTTCATTGCAAGGCCAGGTTGTTTGAAATGTCTATAGAGACTAGAGCTTTTAAAGTCATTGTGTAGAAGCTGCACTTTTTCAAATCTTGGTATGTATTTTCTAAAATGAATTTATACAAAGATCTTGAATCTTCAGTTTCACTCATCTGAATTTGTTGTATCTAGATACAGATAAAACAGTACAGATACTGAAGGAGGGGAGAGATGAGTTTGCACTTGGGTCCATTTGTTTCATTGGCTCTTTAGAGTTGGCCTCTTTGCCCAGAGTGCATCTGAATTTCATAAGAGAGTTGAATGGGAAGGTGAATGTCCTGGTCCACAAACAAAAAAAGAGGCAGACTATGGAATTTGCTTGCAGGAATTTTGAAGAGTTGATGAATAAGTCTTAAACGAAACAATTTTTTCCTTCTCTTCTAGTTGCAAATGCGTTTGTTAAATGCCTGCAGAGCACTTATGTATGTCGTAGCTAGTGACCTTGTGACATAAAAGACTTTGATTCCCTCTCCGGGAAGTGGTCTGGTTAGGAGTCGGACCAAGCACAGACAAAAACACGGTAATTCCCAGAGAGTTTGAGTTCAGCTGTTTCTTCGTTAAAAACTACTTTTCTGGCACTGTGAACATAACAAAAAACCCCATGAGAAATCCAGGACATACAAATGCAACTTTGTTACAATTTTAGTTGAAAATGTTTTTAAATTAAAATTACATACTTAAGTATGCAAGGAAATATGAAATATGTTTCACTGAGAACACGTTAGAGTAGTAATATTTTTTTTTTATAGGAAACAAACTTATTTCCAAATTCAGCCTGACAATTTGAAGGTTGGAACATACTTTCCTGGTCAAACTAAACCTTCCCTGAAACCTCTGGCAGTTTTGCTTGAGAGCTGCAGGACTGATCTCCTAAGCTGCACCTATTATTTTTTTAAAGTTTAAATGTTGGTGTGGTCTAGGAGGCAGTACTTAGGTCAGTTACGGAAATGGAGTCTTTTGAAAAGTCTTAGAGATTGCCTTTAGCTGTGGCCTAAAGTAGTCTGACGGGACTGAGAAGCACACTTTTTACTGGCCATATGGTCTTTTTGCTCCCGGGGTAGTGCGGTGCCTCTTCCGCCATTCTACGAAATCACTGGATTTCTAAGCAAAAGAGCAATCTCCAAGCTTTCTTTAAAGTTCACCATGTCTGTCCAAACCATCCCTTCCTGCACTTGTAAGCTGTAAAAATAAAGATCAAGGCAAAACAGAAATAAATCTGAAGCAAAAGAAACACTTTGAACTCCCCCCCTTTCTCTTTTAACCAGATGCTGGACTACGTCAATTCTTGAGGCTTGAAACTTTTTTTGTGCCAGTCCTGCGAGTTCCCTGTGGCATGCTGGGGCAGCAAGGAAGCCCTTAGGCTGTGATGCAGCTTGTTATGTTTGGGTACTACTACTCCTTGCTTCAGAATAAGCCTTCTCCAAGTGATGTGATGGAGTGTGAAGAGATTTAAGTTATAACTGAAGCTGTTGCCCAAACATTTTGTACAGATGTGACTCCTCCTGCTTCCAGTATTGCACAAGATCTGGGCCCTGTCAGCTTTAGAGCTGTTGGTACTGTTTTGCCCCTTCAAACTGGTAGCATCTCTGAAGGGTGGTAGACAGCAGAGTGTCCTGGCTTGACAGCTCTTATTTCAAGGAAAATGAAGTATCATAAGGAATCTTTATTTTATCACACTAAAAATAGGAAAATGTACTTAAAGTTGGGATTGGGAATTGTAGATCAGCTTTCTTAAATGGTCAGCAATGGAGAGGAAAACAAGAAAGAATTTTTTTTGTTTGTTTGTTTTTTTGCATTTGGGTATTCTCAAAGTACTCCATTCATATAAATTTTGCCAGGAATTCAAATCAGCGGGTCATCAGCCACCATGATTTGAGATTAGTGATGCATGTCGCTGCATTGCCACCTAATGGCAAGGTAGATAAGGAAGCGGTACTGTATCACTGGTGTTTTGGCAGTGAGAGGGAAGGAATTTGAATAGAAATGGCCGGCTGAGTGCTAGTCTCCTGTGACTGTGTCATAAATATTAAAACAGGAGCTGCTGATAGGATTGAACATGAACTACAAGAGATGAATGACTGGGAAGCACTTGTAGGGCTTTCAAAGGCAATACCGTAGGGAATGAAGTGGTCATCACTGAGCAGTCGCTTGAATGTTTTATTTTAGTTTGAACTCTTCAATCTTCCTAGTTTTGAATTTTGTGCAGAACAGTTGGTTTTGCAACAACCAGCTTGGAGAATCTGTGGATGTTTCATATATAAATGTAATGGTCTGGGGTGCCCCCCTTCACTTAATTCTTTCTCAATAAATATGCAGTCATGGAAGTTTGGGAGTGTAATTAATATCTTCCTAATGCAGTATTCCCCCCCAAATATTCCTCAAATCATAAAGTGCCCATATATTTTAAATATGTTTAGTTGAAAGGGGCCTTTGCCTTATGTACTGTTTCTAAATTATATGTACTCTGGATTTAGAGTTAAGATCAAATGTTCAGAGTTGGTCATGTACTACTGGAAGTATATTCTGACACTTCTACAGTTTGCAAGCACGGATATGTTAAGGGTGCTGGTAAATATTTAAATAGACACAGACCTTTTGGCTGATTTTATACTTGTTTAAGTACTTGGTGTGGGTGTATATATCTGTTGGATGCTTATGCTAACGACCAATTAGAAATACTCAGAGGCTTAAGTAGCAGGATTGCAGTATTACCAACCCCAAACACTAAAATGTTAATACCCCTCCTGAGAAGCTGTATGCTAAAAATTTCTGAGGTTTGTTTTGTGCCTATTTTTAATTCTTTTTCAGTTGGTGGGAGGAGCTGCTCACCCTTTGTCTGTGCTCATCCTAGGGCTGAAAAGACTAGTCTAGGCCCCAAAATATGGCTTCTGGCTCCTCAGTAGGGTATGCTCCACTTTCCCTTCTCTTTCCCACCACACTACCCTCTTCAGCCATTCCTGTCTCTAGGCAGGGTGCACACCTTCCTCCCTCCCCTTCCCCTGCTGCACTCCCTCACTTATACCTCATATTCCCTTCCTTTTACTTTCATTCCCCCTCTCTGCTTTGCTTCATCCCGGTGGAGAACAGGGTAAATGTATGAATAGGGAGAGGTGCATTTCAAGCACTAAAAATCAAGAAGGGCCCAGAAAGAGAGAGACAGAGGACAGATGTACTTTGTTCACATAATAGTGCTGCTATCTCCATAAGAAATAGTTTTCTGTCTATCTGTTGCTGTTCATTCTGGAAGAATTTGAACTCGTGCCTTTTAACAGCAAAAATTAAAATGAGACAAATGCAACTCTGCATCAGTGAATTGTCCTCCCCTTGGTAAATAACCTTCAAGACCCCAGAGCTTGCTACAGCTTGGCAAAAGGGTGATAGTGTGTTTTGCAGATAAAATATTGATAGTTCTGTCTTAAATGCTCTTGCCCTTATTGTGAGAGTGGTATGGTGACATTTTGTCTCCTGTAATGATAAACTCTGCATAATCCCAGCTGAGAAGATTTCATCAGGATTTTGTGTTTGTAGTCAGGTGTTTGCTTCCACCTTGGACGAATGCCTGCTAGTTAAAGCATAGTATGGTTGATACTAGGGTCTTTAATGTTTTTACAGTACATGGGCATTTTCCGTATGGAAAATATTTACATGCAAATGTATTGTTGATAAATAGCAACTTAGTTATTTTCTAAGAGTGAAAGGCTGTGTGTAACTTCAGATTTAAGAAGCCTTTTCTGAATTTGGTTTCTCAGTCAGAGACACTCTACTTGGAGGTGATACTATGCCCACTGCAAGGCAGATAAGTTAGTAACATCCAAGGCTTTCATTCCAGAGCATTTAATTGTGCAGGCTTTTGTCCAGACATTCTAATTTTCTTCCATGTGTTATACGTGGATCATGATTTATACAGTTTTTTAAAAAGTGTGTTTTCATGCAGTTGCTTATCAGACTTGGCAGATGGTACTGCACAGAAGAATGTAGTTCTATTATTTTGTCATGTAGATACACAACTGTATAGAACTGTATTTATTTTTTTGTCTGCAGTGCGTTTATTATCATTGCTGGGAGATTGTTAACATAAGGTAAATACCACATTTACAGGAAGGCTAAAGGCTAAGTTAGATTTTATTAAAAGAAGCCTACTTGGCTACCAGCTGTGCAGTGCAGGCATTTCAATGCATAACCTGCAGGGCAGCCATCCTGCTTTAAAATAGACATTTTCTTAATTACATACATCCTAAGAAGGATCTCATTCTCAAACAAATGGCTTATTGTATGCAAACTGACAGGAAGAAGTCCGCCTGTTTTGGCAGGATCCAGGCATGGGTTGCAAATTCGTATTTAAAACAAGAACTCTGGTTTTTGTGGGAGATTTGCAGTATTTGCCTAGCCTTGTAGGATGCTTGGCTTGATTGTTACACTGTTTTAAATACAGACATGTATTCTTCTATTTCTTACAAGAAAGTGACCATACCCATAGAAAAGATATGGGTGGGAGTTTTTTTCTTTTCCCTAAGGATGCAAAAGGAAAGTGAACATATTTTTGTCCACCTTGGACACTGGACGTTTTGTCCGCCAGGACACTGCTAAGGAGCTGGAACGAGACAGCTTTGTTGCACCGAGAGCTCTGTGACACGGCCCTGGCACTGCTTCGAGTATGCTTGGAGCACGGCAAGGCAGGAGAGTCTCAACAAGGTGCTGATTCACTGTCCCCAACGTTGATGGTATTTTGAATTTTACTGATATCAAGTAGTGCTGGAAGGGGCCTATTTCGATGTCTTCCTTAAGCAATATATGTCCTGCTGCTGCAAATAGATGAGCCTACTTGCTGGTGACTGGGGGTCTGGGTGAACTTGTGATCAGCAAGAAATTTTGAGGATGTTGGGTTTGGAGCTAGAAATGCATCTTCCTTCTGGAAAATCGGTCACTCTCCCCACCAGGAGCAGCATGGTCTTTCTGATGCTGATAAGGTCAAAACTTTATACAGGGAGGAGCAGTAATTACCATTAGGGATAAATAATGATTGTTGGAGACTGGCACACACAAGTCTGCTCTGGGGAGTGGAGTCCATTATCATTTCTAAAGAGCTAAGAGCACTTGAGTGGAGATGTGCTGGATGGCTAACTGTAACGTGAGGGTCTATATCCTTTTGAAAACTCTTAGAGCGTGTTCTTGACAGGCCCCTGTGCCACCTTATGTAGCCGGTGATGTAGCTTCGTTGCGAGCTCTACCTTGTTCGGCTGGTTTAAGCCGCTTGCCCAGCGACCCCTGAGCTGGGGGACCAAAGTGGCACACGTGCGCTGGGCAGCGGCAGCCCCTTCAGCCCGGGTGAGGCACTGTCGTTGCTGTCACCTCAAAGGCAGCAGTGTCCGTATGAAGGGTGCTGAGGTGAAGCCCGGCGGGGTCAGGACGTGGCACATGGTGGGGTGGGGGGAGCTGCGGGGGGGGGGGGCGGGGCGGTGCAGTGCTGCCTGCCAGCCGCTGCAGTGCACAGGAGCAGCACGTTTTGGGGGGACTGGAGATGTGCAGTTTGAGGATTTTCTGCTATTACTGTCAGTAATGTCAGAGAAGAATTATACATGGGGATGAAGCGGCCACGGTTATCTTAATTTGGAACTTTTTTGAAAAAAACTTGGAAAGTTTGGGGTAACCTCCTGTTCAGTAAATCTAAAACTAAAACCATTTTACAGCTTCCCATTTTTGTTTTTTTTAGATGGCCACCACAGACTCATTACACTGTTGTGTTATACATTAAGAAAAGAATCATTAGAGGGGTTTGTGTAAATAGCTTTATTTTCCCTTTTGCCTTTATTACTTCAGTTTTACATGAGGTATGCATGGAAATATGCTCTGTTTAATGAAACGTTGGTGATCTCCTGCTGTGGAGAGGGCTGGCTTATCTGAAGCTGTCACATTTGCCTGATATTAATTGATTAAATATTCATTTGCTAATTTTGAATCCTGTGGTTTTGTGAGTCCAGTGAACAGCCTGCAGAGGTCACAGCCAGCGCTGCTGCAGCGGGAGCCTCACACGGAGAGGGCTGCTGGTTGCTGGGAGGGGAGAAAAAGAGTGAAAGTGTCCATCTTTCCCGTTTCGCTGCCATGCCTGCCTCTTGTGGTCTTCGTCCGTGAATCCTGTGCTCTGAGCTGGCGCTTCTGCCTCGGCTGGTCCCTCTAGCTGAGGCCGCCTCGCTGTGCGACCTGCCTTCGGCTTGTGCTGCGGCATTTCCCAAGGGAGCGGCACCCACCCCTGCCCTCCAGCTGCCTCTACAGCCGCAGCTGAGGGCCTGCCTTCGGGAAACGTGCTGGTGCAAATGCCCTGGCAGAGCCGCTGGGAGAGCGCAGTGGTGCCGAGACGGCTGAGCAGGGAGTCCGGGAAGGGCAGAGGCGCCAGAGACCCCCCGGCCTCGCAGCTTCCGGCGATGCAGCGCCTCCCTCCCCGAACCCCGCCGGCTGCGGCCGCTCCTCCTCCGTGCAGCCCTGGGCTCTGTTACGGATCCGACAGTCCTCCTCGCCCTCGGCTGTGAGGGATCTCCCCTGCCCCTAAACACCTACCCACAGGCTGTCCAGAGTCTGGCTGCGCGTAATTTAAAAAAAAAAGAGGAGACCATGCTCTGGGACAGGTTCATTCCTTGTACCAAATTGTCACGTGCATCCTTAGGAATGAGACCTGTGTGAAAAACAGTGCTGACTCTGCCAGGAAAGTGGGAAAGCACTTGCAATTAGATTTCAGCTATGCAGGGAAGGGAGACAGTAGCATCTTCTTCTCTTTATTCAGGCTGATTCCTTTTAAACCATATTAAAATGCATCTGAACTGCCAGCCATTATAAAGCTCTGAGATACCAAGCAAATGAGGTAAGTAAAATTAGTGGCAATTGTGCTCAGACTACATTCTACTGAGAAATATTAGCGAGATGGCTCCCTGGAGACAGCCTGGCTTTTAGGGGAAGCATCTAGACTGTTGTAATGAGCTCATGAGGTCTCATGACTTAGTTATGAGACATCGGATTTTTATTTTAAAACTTATGTTATCAGAATTTCAATATTTTATGTGCCACTTGGAGTGTTGTCTTAAGGCTGTGCCTGTATTGCTTATTATTTCTTACCTAGCCTTCCTTGAAGAGCAAGTCTGAATTTTAAGAGTATATTGCAGTGAAGCATCACCATGCATATGATACTTGAAGGAAATATTGTTCAAATGATGGAACCAAAGCAATTTTGTCCGAATAAATCTCAGAAATTAATAAAATGGTGCAAAAAGGCAATACATTGAAACAGGGAAGCTCAGTCCATTTGGGAGCTCTGAAGATGTAGTTAAAATCTGTAACCGGAACCAGGTTCAGCTTCTTTCCACTGTTTCATTTTATGAATATCTATAGCACTTGGAGACGGGTTAGTGGGTTTGTGCTTTTGGATTCCAATTAAAATATGCAAACAAAGATTTTCAAAATTACATGTAAAGGAATTTCTGCATGCCTATTTCCTTGGCTTCCTGATATAAGATACCTCCTTTTCAGGCTGCTGTGGGCCCCAGTTGAACACGGTCAGGCTGGGGGAGCTGGGTTCCCGTAGGTGTCTGTCTCGGTGCAGCAGGGGCCGTGGACAGGAGGGGCCGTGGGGAGGGCGACTGGTGCCCTGGGCCTGCGTTCACCTGTGTATTGCCCCTGGGATATCGAGGCCATGCTTTCCCGATGCTCGTGCAGAGGAGGAGTATTTGTTCAGGGGGATGAGCTACGTATCTGAAAATATGTGTGTGTCTCTCCTCAGATCCCTTTCCGCCAGGCTGCCGGGTTCTGGGAAGCTGGCAGGATTGTAACCCTCTCAGGGAGCAAATAGAGCCAGAATCGGTCAATGTGTTGAAAAGTCACTGGGAGGAGGACAGATAGGTTGACAGACACATGCACAGTCTGATTGCCCAAGACTGACTTCTCTGGGAAATTGGCCTGAAAAATCTGCTTTGGGCAGAAGCGTTTCATGTAAAGGATGTATGTGTTCTCTCAGTGCATGAAACTTCATTTAGCATTGATAAACATCAGAGGGGAGACTAGTTGCCTGTAATATTAGTTCTAGGGCACAACTCGTTACTTTTTTTTTAGAAACATTTTTGACAATACCAAGATTATAATAATGGAAAAAAAAAACCACGTGGGTTTTTTAATTACTCTTTGTACTCAGTAATGCCTGATGGTTGTGCTTACCAGACGACAGGTCTAGTTATCCCTTAAAAAGGGGTAAAATAAACGAAGCTGTTTTGTTGTAGAATGATTCTGTATGCAGTGTTCAGCTCTGGTGGACTTCAGCTGTCAGACTGGCTCTGAGATTTTCTTTTCTTTTTTTTTTTTTTTTTTCTCTTAAGCATGAGGCTTTATTGTTTGAACTGTGCTGTGGCTGCGGTGAATTCATCGGTTTCTGGCTCAGTCGGGTCATGAGAGAGCAGTGCATGAGTGGCTGGGGCTTTCTGTGCTTGCCAGCGTACAGATACGGTGCTGGGGTGAGCGACTCCTGCTAACTGTTCCTAGCAGTACATGGAAGAAATCCCTGTTTGAAGAGTACTGTCGAAATCTGACTATAATATGATTTCCCCTCCCCTGAAGGCTTTCTTAGAATATGTAATTAAATAATGGTAAAGGACATCTTGCCTTGAAAGCATGGAGATTAATAATTAAAGTAGTTGCTCTCTTCGAAATACAGGAACTGCAGTACCATTCAGAAATGACTCTTGCGCAGACTGATTTGTGCCTGTTGACACTATTGCAACCAGCAAGTTTGTAACAGTTTCGAGCTTGATGGCTGGTTTCAGCAGACTGACGACCGTAAACTTTAGATGCCTCTATCATACGATAAACCGGAAGGTGAGGTGGTAATATAGTGAAAAGCTGTATTTGACATCCGGCTATAATCTTCCGCTTACTAGTATATTGATCCTGCCTCTCACGAGTGATGCTGTCACTTCCAACCTGTGTCCAAATTGAAGAAGCTGCCATTGTTTATAAAGCAGCATCCATCCTCCCAAAGAAGTTTTTCCTTTTCTCCTCAAATGCATAATACTTCATCGGAATTCCTCTAGATTTTTTCAACATTCAAGTAACTTCTGTAGCTTACTGTCTAATATACTAAACGCTGATGATCGCAGCCTTCATGCCAAGCTGTGCTATCATGTCTTCATTATCTGTGTGTCTCATTCCTTCAGGTTAGTGAGATTTACTAAACTAGATGGAAATTGGGTTTTTCAAAATTAGGAATGTCATTTTAGTAGAAAAAAGAAAGAAGGAGAAAGGTAAACCTAAATGGACTTTACCAAGTTCAGATTGTCTCTGACCTCCTCACTTTGAAGAATTTTCAGGTCAATTTTTCCTGCTAAATTGATAGCTTTCCTGTAGATACTCTGAAAAAACTTGCAGAACTAAGTCATATATACATATATACATATATGGCTTAGTTCTGCAAATTTATACTCTCTCTATATAGCATAATTTTATATATATATATATATATATATATAAAATTTATATATATAAATATGTATATGTATATATAAATCCATTTACTCTAATAAAGGATTTATTTCCCCACATGTCTGAATAAGCTCCTAACCAAACCTTGCTAGAGGGATGAATGGCTCCTCACAATTGGTGGGTCAGAGGAACCTGACTTGGAAGCAACACTTTTGGGGTCAAAAAGCCTAAAATGTCTTTCTGCTTTGACATAATTTTGTACAGGTAAAGCTAGTACAAAAATGCTTGGTGCCAATGAAAATGAAAGGTTCTAAAATGCGTGATGTTGCTATGTACTTAAGGCCTTTATAGGGCCAAGCACTTACAGTACCCATTTCCCACTGTGCATGTATAACTTTCTACATTGGTATTTTCATATGTAACTTGCAAATATTTAATACCATGAGGAAACGAAACTTTGATAAATACATTGACTCTAGTGCATCCAATTTCAATGCACTAAACTAACACAGTCATTTCTTGACAAGTAATGCTAAGTTAAATGCTCTTGGCAAGTAATGCTCCAGCCAGCGCGGTCTTTTCATTATTAATCACTAAATACAGTCAACAGTTCTATTCACCACAGGGCCTTTGCTGAGATAATTTATTTCAACTTAAGTGATGAAGTTATCCAATCATTAAAAACAAAACCATAAAAATTAAAAGTAAATGTTTTTTCTTGATTTGTTTGTTGCCCATTTAAAACTATTTAAGAAAATCAGAAACTTTCTTCTCTGTATTGCTGAGTGTGATTTTTTTTTTTCCCTGCAATTAGGAAATCCATTTGTTTGAAGGGAAAAAGCTCACTTTGTTTTTTAAACTTGCTCTACTGTGAGAGTAGGGAATTGCTATTAGCAATAGTTTTGCAAGTTATACACATCCAATATATTTGCATTAGAGCAGGAAGAGGGAACCTTTCTTTTGTTCGCCACTAAAAAACTTTCCAAACACATTTGTTGAGCCAAACTGAGTTCATTCAATTGTGATGGGGGGGAATCATATGACTATATACAATGAGATCATGTACTATATTCAATGATCTGGTTCCCCATTTTTGCTCTTGAAAACAGAGCAATAGTCCTTGAGAAATGAAAATAATTTTCTGATATCAGTTCTATCTGCAGTCCTTACTAAGGCTGCAGAGACCCATAATCTTATTGCATAGTAAATATATTACTGCTGTTGCAGATTTTTCTAGTAGGGCGAACAGTTTGAAGAGGAGAGATGTGCTATAGCAAAGCTGGTATTGGCTGGTATTGTTGCAAAGTGCTAGAAGTTGCACATCTAATGGTTAAATCATGTGACATTCAAATACAAGACTATTTTTCTTTATTTCATTACAGATGCTCATTTAGGAGGATTTTTTCAGACTGCTTGAGGTGAACGAGTCTCTGGAAAGAGTATTTGTTTAACAGGTCCGTTCATTTATTGTTTTGTTACAAGCTGCTTAATGAAACTCTCACCACACTTGTCTCTTTTCTGATAACCTTGTCAACTTAAAAAGCACAGGTATGTAGAGTAGTACGTGATTAAAGCTAAAGTAGTTATGTTCTATCTCGGGGATACATTAACATTAGCTTTTGCCTTCTGTGCTACTTTATAATCCCTTTCAATTTTTGAAGAAAGTTGCTGATCAGCCTTAAATATGGCCTCAAGCCTGTGTGTTAATATTTAGGTAGGGAAACCCATCTCTGTTGTTTGATTACTGTGTTTTATCTTTAAAAATGTGTGAAGTCTTCTTTAGTTTGATTTCATTTCCTCTGTCAGTGATATCATGGGTGGGTTTTGTATGCATTTGTGTATTAATTTCATGTCCTGTAATCAACCACATCTACAAGCTATTTGAAATTCATAGTGTAACATATTTGTTTATTAGTTCAGCAAATATCCATTAATGAATTTTAAAACATAATGTGGAGTGTATGTTTCCATTATTATTGATTTAACTGGAAATTAATCTGCCAGGTCATCCAGAGCTGGATGGCAAACCAATGCTCTTCAGTGATAGATAGGAAATCTGCATTTTCATTTTAAATATTAAATATCTAAAATGCTTCCTTGTGTATTTAGCTAATCAGATAGTGTACGGGTTGCTTCCAGTCAATGCAAGTGTAAGACATACTGTCAGTAATTAGTATGCACTGCCAGACTTTGATTATACCGGCTCTTTGACCTATTTTTAACAGAAACTGGGGCAGTCTTTGGATTGCCTTTCCCTGTCCCTGGACACCCTGCTGTGCTATGTTCTCCATATTTGACATTATAATACTCAGTTGCAGTGCCAAACTGCAGAATATTCCTTGGGAATTTTCATCGAAACAAATGTCTGCCCACTCTGAAGTGCTTAGTTGTTCCTGAGAAGTCACACTTACAGTAAATGATTTTTCTGCATAGTTTATTAAAGATTACTGTAGTCAGGAGCACCTTTTGGGGCTGTGCAGAAGGTCCTCTGGAAATAAGTTTTAAGACTGATCTGAAAGAATCTTCCCTCTTTCTTTCCCACTACATTCAATTGAATCTCAGGCTGTAAGGATATGTCAGACTATTAGCCTGGTGGATATCCAGGCATCAGACGCATGCATACTGTTATGAATGTGCTAGATGCACGTTGGCTAGTGAGAATTCAAACAAACAGTCTGAAAGCTCCTGTCAGGATATTTAGTAATGCATGGCTTTGCTAGGAATATGTTTTAAGATGTTTTAAAACAGTTGCAGCACTGCAGGCTTGAAATACTTTGGAACAATACCAAGGCCTTTTACTTTGCTCTGTTTGAAGCTGTTCTTTAATATCTATCTATCTTTGGGGAACAGAGTGTGAGTGGTGCTTTCTATCCAAGCCTAGCAGGCAGATGAACTGAACTGTGTTAAAAGAGGGGAAGAAAGAGGTTGGCTGCAGTGACCAGTGCACTCAAAAAGCAGCTGTGGACGTGAGAACAGCAGAGGAAGGGGAGAAGGAGACGGCAAACAGGGAGGAGAGGGCAAATGAAAGCAGGGAGCTGAGGACCTGCAGCCAAGCAAGAGTGTGTGGAACAGATGCTTAAGGCTGGAGCGGATACTTACCTCACAAGGAGACATCTGGCCTGGATGCTGAAATGGAGAACAAGAGGAATGTGAGAAGGAAGGAGGGCTTGGTTAACAGGTGAAGATACAAGATATTTCACCAGAAGAACTGAAGGAGAAAGTGTTTGCGATGGTCCTGAATGGCAGTGGGCATGAGAGCGAGTGCATGCCTGTTCCTCTGCGTGTAGGAAGGCGGAGGAGGGAGCCCATGGTGCTGCATTGTGTGTGTAAGGGGAAGAGAAGGGAACCACTGGGGTCAGCCTGCCAAGGCTGCCCATTTGAACACAGCTGAGCTGTGTCCTGCTTCCTGCTGACGGAGGCGAAGATGGAAGGCAAATGACACTGATATCCTGTATGTGTGCAATGAAGATTTCCTTTCAGACCTTGTATTGCGTAGGAACAAACTCACCCATGTTTGCTTGCAGGTACTGGTGCTGTTTGGGAAAGTCTGCAAGATAATTCTGTAGGGAAACTTCTTTGACTCTTTGTTTCTCCAGTTAGTGAGTTTTCCCTTCCCTGATCATCAGTCACTAGCCCTCTTTCATATTTCAACCTATCCTGCCAACCATCCTCCTCATCTGTGCTGTTCCTCCTAGAAGTCATCTATTTAGGTAGTGGCAGTGCCATACTAGAAGCAAAGGAAAGGTAATGCTATCCATCTTCCCTTGCATGATGTCCTTACGGTATTTGCATGCAGCCTTTGTGCAGCGGTTAAATAGGTCTGGTATCGGGTCACACACATGCAGGCTTGCTAAGGAGAAAGCCGTGCCCTTTATAGATGACTGAACTAGCAAGGAGACTTTGGTCCCACTGTGGATAAGAAATCTTAGCCTTTCTCTTCAGGAAAGAAAGTTGTGGGCCGTACATAAATGAATGCAAGTGTTGCATGAACTGCCTTTGGAGATGAGTCATTTTTTATCGCTGTTACCTCAACCTCCCTTGGCCAAAGAAGGTTATTTAGGGGATGGGTTGGCTAAATACACTTGCATCCTGTTGATTTTGGGGAGTTAATCAGTCCTTTGGTTTAGAGCTGAGCGAATACTGCTAAACATGGGTGTTGATCTCTTTAATGAATTTTATCTAGGAGAACTTGCAAAGAGCTTTTAACAATTTCCTACCAGGTGTTTTACTGTCACTTCTATAACACAGCTTTTGCTCAGGTGTGGGGTCTTACAGGATGGGCTGTGATCCTGTTGCATGGTTATTTCATGGCTTTTCAGTAGCAATCGTGGCCTGTGGACCCTTTAGTAGCCTACAGCTATATCAAAAGCAGGTATGTCAGTCCTTCCTTTGTGCCATCAGAAACATGAGCCTTGCTGAATTTTCTTCAGATGGAATAAAAGCAGCAGCCTGATCCTGCTTCTGGAGATTTCAGTTTTCTTCTGTTTGACTTCAATGATTAGAAGGTAGGTTTCCTCAAATACTTTGGTTTAGAGAAGATGGACAGAAAAACGTCTCAGGTAAATAACGCGATAGAGGTAATTTACAGGTTACTTTTGACTTGCTTGTCAAGCATATTACACTGAGCTTGCAAACCGTACCCATCTGTCTCTTACCTGGCCTTTGGATAATAAACTTGTTTTATTATCACTATTTCTTTTACTACTAACAATATATTCTCCTCTTGTAACATAATACTCTGTTTATGATTTATCTGTTAAGATTTACTTACTGGGAAAACGCTCATAAAGAGAGAGAAGAGGTTACTTGCCATAGTGATAATTTGGAAACAGTGTATTAAATAGTGGCTACACGCATGTGCTGTCTGGGCAGACAAATGCCTTACAAAAAGCTGTTTCAGACCGCTTAGGGGGTTATAGATTGAGGTAGGCAGTACTGTTAAGTTTTCTTTTGGGAATAGTGTGGGAGAAAGGCACAGAAAAAGCAGTCCCCATTCAGCATTCCCTGTAAGGAGGCATTTTTGCCATGTGGTCTATTGTTAGTACAAGGATAATGCTCTCCCAAAGGACTGGAAAAATTGAGCTTTTGTGAGACACTGGAATACTAATAATACTGCTTTTCCCAGAAACAGATGTTGTCTATGGAGTTGCAAAATGTCAGAAAATAGGTTTCGATTATTGAATTTATATGGATAAATGAGTAATACGTTAGTGGCCCCACAGCGGAGGAGTTTGCTTGTTTGTTGTTGGCTGCGTGCAGGTTGTTACTATTGTCTTTCACTGTCAATTTCATAGGTCAATACAAGTGAAGGCTTCTTATTATAGAATGTATGTTTTATTAGTTGAGAGACATTCTGCAGATGAGTTCTTCATTCAGTTAATTTTTCTGATGCTGCATTCTATTTGTATAGATGATAATACTTGCCTATTTTGTTGAGACATTGTGTTGATCCATTAGGAAATGCTTGTAGAGTGTTTTCGAGGTAGAAACAACATTGACCTCCTTTTCAGAAAAGCAGAGAATCTGCTGCATCTACCTACTTCAGCTGTGGTGAAGGTTGCCTATCACATGTGCCATGTGGCACCAGGCTGATCTGACTTTTCACAACAACTTGCTGCTTTTGGGTGCCCCTTTCGAAATGTCTTTTATGATCTGATTCCCCACAGTGAGACTTGCAGAAGATGTTGCAGGGCATTAGCTGGATGGAAGTGTCACTTCTGAGTGCTGGGCTGTAAAGCCACATGGCTCACCTTGAACTTGCTTTGCTCAGAGTCAAGAGACTATCTAAAAATTTTACCTGATTTATTTGCCTGTGCCAGGAAATGTTTCTTTCACTGTTACACTGAAAATACTAATTTGTGTCCCTTGGGCTATGATAACACACTCATGATTGAAGTTGTATCTGATTGCTACGCAAAGACATTACTAGATTTTAAAATAAACATATTTGATTTTTTTCTGTCACAGTTTATTAATAACATTGTCTTTTATTTGGAAAATTAATTCCAACCATCATGTACAGTGCTATCTTGGCAAGGAGGATCATTTTGTGCATATGTAATATTCTTACCACGTCATAATTTCTTATATTTTGCTACTGAATTGGAGTAATGACAGAACTTGCTCTACTTTTAAAATATATTACAGCACTGGAAGAGGTAAATCACTGTGGTGCAACTAGGTAGTCTGAGGATGATTCATAAATTCCCTCGGGAGTTTCAGTGTTCATGCTTGGATGATCTGCTCTGCTTGCCTAGATCCATGCAGTTCTGCTGAGTCCCCTTGGAGTGAATGGGATCCCATTCAAGTGTGGGCATTCATCTGGAAGGGTTTTGCAGGATGACTGTTTGAAGGCAGAAGCTGGTGGAGAGAACAGTCTAATTTTGTTATTTGGGAGCAGTCGTGCTGAGCGCTGAGGTGGTGGTGTGGCAGTTTGAACTAGACCATGCAATGCCATAATGATGAGTAAGCTTCAGTTTTTGGTGCTTCATAAGGTGGTGTGTTTCTGCTGCTATAACTGCTGAACAGAAAACAAACAAAAAATTCAGCTGAGCCCCCAAATCTCTTGAAGATATCCTGGAAACCAAAAGCACTGGGAAGGGGTCATTTGTAGGTTCCTAATACAGTGACTGACCTAACATTGACTCTGACCCTGGGAAACAGCGTTCTCTTTATGCAGCTTCAGAGCTACCGGCTTTGTTCCTTCGTACCACCTCTGTGGAAGTGTCATGTTCCCCTGCGAGATCAATGAAATTTTGCTTCATCCTTTTACTTTGTTCAGTGACCATCCTGCAATTTATTGTAAACCTGACCAGAGCAAAGATTAATGTTAGCACTCCATTTACAATATAGCTGTCTTCCTAGGCCATAGTGATTGTACAAATGTGTTAAACAAGGATCCCACAGGCAGCTTAGGAAGTACTGGTGGGCAACGTGGAAGGAGAACTGATCTGAAAACGAAAATAAAATCCCTTGAAATCTGTGCTATGGACTTTTTTTTTTTTTTTGCTACTATTTGAAGTATTTCCCAGCATTCCTAGTGCTATGTTGTACAGTCCTTTAAGTAGGAAGGTTTTTTGCTGCAATATTTAAGATTGGCTTCACTGTAGTATTATTACAGGAATCACTAGATTGTGCATGCTGTCCAAGCTCTTTTGTTAGAGTCTCTTAGACTGATATTTTATGATGCAGTTTATTTCTGAGGGCACTGTTGCAGGCAGCAAGACTGGTTGTCTTCTCTTTACAATGAATAGCTGAAGTCTGTTCTTGGAGCAGATTTCTTTAAGAGAACTGAAGAACTGCAAATAGATTTTAGAGCCATTGAGTTTAGGTTTCTGCAGGTTAAGTCCAAGGGCTTTAGATAACTTCGTAATGAAACAAATCTAGTTGCTTTTGAATGTTATTGAAGGCACATTTTCTCCCTTGGGTCATGGTCTTAGGTCAGTTTGAGAATAATGATCTTTGTGTATAAAATATACAGGCTGTTGTTTCCTTTAACATTGAAGCGATGGTTACACAATGGTATACTCAATCCAGTCATGTCTTTAAGAAGAAGGCAGTCTAATTAGTGAAGAATTTTGGAAAGCATCACATAGGATGTAAAGAGTGGTAATGAAAGTTCATTCATAATGAATTCAGCTATACTGAATTCTTTGCAATTGGCATTTGTGTACCGTGAGGAGAGTGGTGCAGGAAAGCGATTTTGTTGGTTCCATGTTGAGTGGACCGAGTTGTTCTGTGTGGGGGGAAAAAGTGGATGCTGACAGATGTTGCAGAGGAATATTTGGTACTCTGTGACCAAGAACTTAGATCAGAAAGGAAATCTGGGATAGTCAGCTATATATTTATTTATTTATTTATTTTTCTCTCTCATCTTGGTTCAATCCCCCTGCTCATACTGGTGTTTAACTATAGATTGATTGGAATATACCTTCAAGCTGTATAAAAAAGAATCCTGGATACTAAGCAAACTTGCAGCATATGCCGTATACTTTGGGTTTTCATTTGGAAATTCACGCAAGTGAAAAATGCTATTATAAAGTGCAGTCTGTTTCCTGAGCTTAACCACTAATGTAGTATGCTAATCCTGTTCTGCCTGAATGTTCATTCCTCGCAGCCCCTCAAATGTCAGTGGTGTCATGGAGAGTGGTATTCCTCCCTTTCCCTGCCTCCCAGGGTGCAGTGGCAGTTTATAAACTCTTGGAGGAAGATGTGGCCTGTAAAGAATTACACAGTGGTACACCCTTGGAGATGCACTGATTTGGGTTTTTTTAAAGCTATTTACCCCCTGAAAGTATTGTTTTGCTGTGAAGCATTTTTGCTTTCTGAAGCTAAGACATTTTTGTCCCCTTTTGAGACTTATAATATTTTGGAAAAGAAAACTATTTTTTTCAAGTGTGTATCACTTCATTTACTGTAAGATTTTTTTAAAGGAGAGCTGAAGTTTGACTACAGCCTGTTTAAGGGTATGTAGGTGCGTCAGCCATTTTGCTGTACGTGAGTGGCTTCCTTGTGGTTCAAGAAGGGGATACAGATGGCTGATTTTTTTTTCCCCTACTATTTTGAGTGGCGCATGTTATTTGTTCTATGAGAGGGAAGAAGTAGATGCTCATAATGGTAGTGAAAAGTCTTGGTCACAGCTAGCCAAATTTTGGGACAGAAAGGAGGTGTTGAAAGCTTCAAACTAGTTTGGGCTTATTATGCTGTGTATCCTTATGCTGTATCTAGAGCTCTTTAGAGAAGCTTAAATGCAATTCAGGTTGGGATTGTGAGGTTAAGTGCAAAGTTAGATGTTTGTTTTCTTGAATTTTTTTTAGTAATAACTCATTGAGGAAAATATAGCTCTGGAAGCATCTTGGCTGTGGACTGCTCTGATCTGCTTAGACTTCTTTGTAAATGTTGCCCTTCAGCTGAAGGGCTTTTGCATACCTTTCAGGAGTGGCTGTGACGGAGATGACGGAGCCTGGGATTTTCCTTGTCCTCCTGCATCTGGTTCCATGACAGGAGGAGGGGGAGTGGGATGGGACAGTGGCGGTTTCCAGGCTGGTGGAAGATGAGATTCAAGAGATTGTGCACCTTTTTCTTGTTCATTGCTGTGTTTTCTGGTAGCTTCTCTAAAGCTGAGGTGCAGCAAGTGCGTGAGGTGCTGGTGTTGAGGATGGAGACAAAGCTTCCCTTGTCCTGTCTCTTTTGACTCTCTGCTCAAGACGACCAGTTGTAAACCATGCTGAAGTGTGTAATACTCGGTATTTTATTTCACTTTTTAAATTTAATTTTTCAAGGTTGCTCTGGGGTTTAGCTTAATCATATAAAATAGTATGTTTTGCAAAAGTCATTAGCGGGAGAGAGCAAAGCAGCGTTATTAGAAATAGTGTATTTATTACCCATGGTGTATAAATATTTATTGTGGATTGTGAAATATGTCCCTTATAAGTATAGGGAATGCTGCAAAACCCACAGCAGAGATTAATCCAGGGTGCGTTAAATGCTATTTGTAATAATAACTATTGTAAGTATGTTGCAAACCAGCAAATACTAGGAATCAGCTGCTTTGGAAGATGTGCAGTAAGTCTTTTGGGTTTATTCAGCTGTTGCTAAAAGCAAGTCTTTATCCTGCAAAACTTCTAGCTAATAAAAAGAGTGTTCTGGCTATAAATGGACTGCAAGATTGGTAACTGCCAAATAAATACCAGCCCGATGATTGGTCGAGAAAGACTCAGCAGAAACGTACAATTTGGAAGTGGTGGCTTGACAGTGAGTTTTCTTCAGTGACCCGTGAGGAAGTGAACCCGTCCTATGGGAGAACAGGTAGCCTGTGTTGGTGGTGTCCTCTCTGGACAGTGAAGGCATGCGTCAACCTTCCCCATTACAACTGCTCCTTCCTTTGGGCACGTAAAAAGCTGCAGTGAGGCAGCTTGTCAGACTGTGTACTGATTTTTGGCTGTGCTGTTGCAGAATAGGAAGTAGCAAAGATTTGCCAGGTTAATAAGGAAGCATACTCTGAAGTTATGCAAGTGTTTGTGCTCTGAACGTTATGCTCTCTATTAATAAGGAAAGTTGAATGAAGCTACGGCCAGATGTCAGGTTATGGACACTTTTGGCTGGGCAGCTGTGTTACAGGTGGCTCTCTGGTAGCGCCGTTTGTCAAAATTGCCTAGCACTTTTTGTTATGAGGCCTTCTTTTTTGGCTCATAAATTTGCCAAATTCTAGCTTTTGAGACTGAACTTCTCCACGCTTCAGGTTAAGGATTTTTTTCCATTCAAGCTGGTGTAGTCATGTCCAAGAATGATGACAGGAAAGAGTAAAATACTTTGTCCTCTTAACCCAAACAATCAGCTTTCAAATATTTTATTCACAAAACTAATTTTGTCATGCTGGACTTAAGAACTTTTTCTGACAGTCCAGGATGTATCTCTTTTCCCTTCATACACAAGCCTGCTTGAATCAGGCCAAATTTTGAGCACACCTAGAAAAATCAACTTTCTTTAATTAAAATTTAGACTTTAGTCTCCTACCTCAGCAGAGGATAATATGGGAAAGAGCACTTTGGCTTCAAATGCTAGTTTAGCATTTATAAGGTGCTTACAAATACTAAGTTGGCTGGTAGACGTTAAATATTATTCCTTATAGTCTCACTGAGGCTGGAACAGGAAGGTTATAACCAGATAGTATATTATTACTATTTTTTTAATAACCCACACTTACATGACTTATGTATTGTGTCATAGCTTTCTATACAATATTTTGAAAAAAGTCATTGACAACACTGCCGCATTTTTATGACTGTACTTGGGAGGATTTTTGTATTAAACATACCTTCTACTGATAACCAAATAATATATTTTCAATTTTTGATAGGAAAAAAAAAAAAAAGCATTTACTGTACACATTGTGAAAGTGATGACTCAATTTTTAACAAGTATGAAATACGTTATTTTTTAATACTCCATTCAAAAGCACCCTCTGGAAATACGCAGTTTGTGCTGAAAATAAGCAAACACCCACACGTGCCCCATCACTGACTTGAAGTGCAGACTTATAGGCCTCAACTTTGATCTCACCGTGCCTTACAAATCAGAACTGTATCCTGGGCCTGCTGAAATCAGTGGGATTTTCTTCCAGACTCTAAGCTCAAGGTTTGGCCCATTTATTGAACATTCTTTGTGATGCTTAGCATTATTGTTTTTTAAGCCTTTTTTTCCTTCATACATTTCTGCTATTAATTGAAGTATTTTACCATCTGTTTTTGGGTGGAGTGAGAAATTGATTACTGATTATAATATTTCCAAGCCTATCTATAATTTAAATGTAAAAACATATTATTTTAAGTGTCGTTGAGTTTAAATGGAAATTGTGACCAGACTAATAATGTGGTGAGTTTGTGTGATGGCACATCTCCAAAGCATCAGCTTGGCACAGACCGCTGCATCTGCATTTCATGGCTTCAGGGGGATGCCAAGATATTTCCATGGGGTCTAACTGCAGCACTGTATAACAAGACAATGGATGCCTTCTGGTCTAACAGAATCATAGAAAATATTTGAGCTACATGTGGCCCAGTAGTATGTTTCTCTCACTGATATTGGAGTAGTTTATTCAGGAAATGTTTTTATTTGGCTTATTTCTTCATTTTTTAGCAGAATAACAGTTTGATCTAGGCCCACACGCATATGAGCAGGTAAGAGAATAAGATGATGATGAAAGGTGGAATATGGTGGTTGTTAATAGTGAAATACTGTAGCATTCTGCTAGCACATCTGTGCATGTGGTTTTCTAAATCCCAGAGCTTTGTGGAGAATGGGTGCTCAGGTACCATAATGTTGTAATGGCTTAGAAGTGTAAAAAATACAGAGCTATGGGAAAGATATCATGATTGATGGAGAGGGTTTTTGTGAAACACAGCAAGCTCCTGTGTGAAGGTGTTGCTTGTGATTTCTGTGATATAGCCAAATAACTATCACTATGCAAATTAGAAACAGCATGCCCTTCAAACAAGGGAAGACCTCTAGGAGACTAAAACTGTATGGGTGATTGCTTCAATTCATGTGACTGCTATAGGAAATAGCCCTACAATTTACAGTGTCATAGTTTTCCTAGGGAGGAGATTTGAAGATGATTGCTTGCCTTTGCTTTGCTATGGTCACTAGTAGGTAATAAGGATTTTTCTCAACTCTGCTCTTTCTGCTGGAGAGTGTTTGGCTGAGCTTCTGACCCGTGAGCTTGTGTGGATGGGAAGCATGAGGCTTGGTTATTTGTTTTATTCTGAACGGATCAGGGGTTTTATCACAACTGAAAGATCTCATTGTTTGTAATTTGAACCAAATGCAGTCCTTCAGTGTGGTCTTCTAACATCCATTTGCACCATTTCTGTTTGTTACATCTTTGTAATGTCATCTTAAAATCTCTAGATTGTTGCTACAAAGGGTAGGGTACAACAGCTGCAAGTACTTCTACATTGCAAAGCCAGAATGCAAACATGAACACCTTCTGCCAAGAGCAGAGGACTCAAGCTAGGATTAGCTGGCTGCTCTCGGGACCTCGAAGTAGTGGCAAATGGATGTCTCATGTCTGCTGTTCAGACTGGCGGTAGGTTGAAATTTGCAGAGGCAGTAGTGAAGTTGCTTACATATAACTCATGACAAATCAATGATGGGCTCCGAAGTCTGGACTGCAAGGCTCCTGTATTGCTCTCATACAGTTTTCACAAGTTAAACAATTAGCGTTTCTGTCTGGACAGTGAGGTCTTGGTGACAATAGACCTGTAACACAAAGTTTTCTTTTAGATTAAATATGCAGCATGAGAAAAATATGACAATGTCTCCTGCTTCAATTCCTTTTAATTTTTAGGAAGGAATCTGAAGGGTATTTAAAGAACAGATGGACTTTCTGTAAGCAATGTTGCTTGTCATTTTCCAAATGTCAAGAATCTATCAGACCATCAAAATGTTCTGTTGCCTTTCCATGATTCTTATCATAAAGCTGGTGTATACTGAGATTTGCCCTATGCGACATTCAGTGCTAAGCAGTGGTGACAAGAAGCTTTCATACTGTGAAAAGAAGGTGAATTTCTTATCTCTCTGTAATGAGCATGTCAATGAAACAAAAATGCCAAGCAGCCTGAAGATCTTTGATACACAGAGGGTTGGATTATATCTAAAATCTTCTTTTCTAGCTGAACTGTATGTTTTCTGTGTTGAACTGTTCTGTCTGCAATGTGTTTTGTATGTTGTCTTGGATTTGAAGCAAGCGAGTTTCAGTGAGGAGGCTGGAAAGGGACCAAAGCTATGGATTTGATTAGGTGTGTCAAGGAATCCCCAAATGAGGTAAAATATGGATCAGATAACTATCTTGGCTGGGTTTCAAATAGCGTTGGGATTAATTTTTTGACAGGGCTCCCTTCCCTGCTGCAGGAAGGCCTGCCTATAGTCAAAGGATTGATTGGAAAGAATGTTTTCTTTCCAATGTCTGTGTGTAGTTTGTGTTTTTTAATCGCTTGCAAAAAAGTTCATCCGTTTTTGAGATGCTTTGTGCAAAGCAAAGCTTCTTAAGAACCGGCTATTGGGAACCCAGTTCCCTAGTTGTTACCATAAGGAACCTGGACTTTTGCCTTAGTCCTTTTCTGTCTTCATGCAGAGGGAGCTGAAGGTTTCTGGAGGCGGTTAGCATCTGCCACCCAGACTTGGTTTGTTTCATGTTGATTTCTAATAAGCTAGAAGCATGATGAGAGCAGTAAGGAGCAGTGTGAGTGCCAAAACATCCCCATTACTTTCCAACCAGCCACAGCAATTATTTGACATGGTTTTGTCATATTGTTGGTCTGAAATGTATTTCCTCTCCAGATACTTCGTGGAAATTTCAAATTGACTTACAGGATGTTGTGACAAGCAATCTCCGTTTCACCAGTTCCATTTAAGACATCAAGACTCCTGCGTTTTGATCCTCTGTTATCCAACCCTTACAACTGCTTTGTACATACTACAGTGCTAATGGACCTTGAAATCATCAGGAATAAAAATTCAGCCTTTTTAAAAGTTTTTTGTTTATAAAACAAACATTTGTGCTTATGTGGGTTTCCACAGCTGTCAGACAGGCTGGCCCATTGAAAGATGTTTCCTGTGGCATAGCTTGTGCTGTCACGCCCCGTTTTGGTTGCCATGAGTTTTATTTTACTGTACTCCAAGAACAAGTGTCAGCATTCAGACCCAGATGACACTTGTTTCATGTTAATATCTTACTGTAGCAGATGGTGGGGGTGTCAGGGAGCTGCTGAAAACTGCCATGTTTACTATGCCTTCTCAGCACAGAGGAGCTAATCTGTTCTTGCTGGCAGTAGTTCCTAAGGGACTAGATGTGAGTTAGGATATTCAAAACACTGTGTCATGGCCATGTTCTTGCCATGTGTTGTGCGCTCTTGTGCCTGACTGTAAGGAAAGGTTTTATGAGATAGATGTGCTTGTTAGATGAACCTTCCCCAAGTTGAGTTTATCCCTAACAAGTGTGAAAGTGGGGAAGAAAGAGCACTGCTAGTCAACTTGTTCTGCCCTTGCATTTTCCAGTGGTGATAGAACTGTGAGCCCTCCCAAGACTCCCAGGATTAGCGTCTTCGATAACTGAAAACCAAATAATAGAGGTTAGTTACAAAGGAGGCACGTTGCTAGTGTTGCACGAAGATGCTAGAAGTAGTGTCAAGCTTGGCTCAGGTATCACCACGGGGTCGTTCGGGTAGCTCAACCTGCCAAGGTCCTAATGTTTGAACTGTATTGCTGAAACCTAACCAGGTAAGCTGCCATCATGGGTACGGCTGTGTTGTATCCCTTTATATTTGAAGTTGCCAGATAAATTGAATGAAAACACTTGAATTCTAAATTTTACATCATTGCTAAATATGTGAACATAATTGTGTTCTTCCTTTTGACTGCACTCACTATGTAGACATCATTTTAGATAACAACAGGAATGAATCAGCTTTCAACAGCAAAATTTTTTTGAAGGTTCTGTATAAAGGCAGTACTGCTAACGTACTTACGAATCTTACAGTAGAAGTGATTCGTAAAACAAATGGGTGACAAAAGTGCTTCGCTTGATTGGCTATAATGTAGATTTAGGCAGGAGTTCAAGAACCTGACAAATCAAGTGTCAAGGCTGAGGCTGCACGTAATGGGGAGGGGAGTGGTGGTGAAACTTCAGCTTTCTCCATTAGCTCTCCTGGTGCCAGCACATGCGCTGGGCTGTGTAATAGAGGATATCCTGCACCTCTCTGCTGCTTCCAGCCCTACAGTTGCAGTTGTCTATGTGAATGCATCTGGCCCGGTAGGGAGCTTTACGGCAGATGAAAGTCAGTGTAAACACGTGTGAGGTATCTTGCATCGGAAGGAACAACTTTAAATTACTTGCGCACGTTGCTGAATTCAAAATTCACTACTTAGGGGGAAAAAGACCTTGGCATCATTGTGGACACATCATTGAAAACATCTGCTCAATAGAAAGCAGTGGTCAAAAGAGGAAACAAATTTCTTTTCCAGCCCCAATGATCAGTTGGTTCTGTGGAGCAATGGCATGGGTAGTGTTTGCAGGGCCAAATTTTCATCCGACTATGTATGGTTGGATGCAGTTCGCTGAAAAATGACATGAGCCTGCGGTTCGAAATGCAGTTGCTTTTGCTGCACACTTTCATGTCTGTTGCAAAACTATCCCTCTGTCACGTGACTGAAAGTCTGAGCACCTCCGTGGGGGAAAAGATGATGAAAATTCAGCATGGCTTAAAAACAAAACAGAAAACCACCCCCCTGTCCTTCGTATGATGATAGAAACAGCAGTTCCTTTGTTCTTGAGGCCAGCAGGTTTCTCTTATGGAAACTGAGGTACTGCATGTGGGAGTATAACTATCTAGAAAGTGGGAATAGTGAAACATATTTTGCTTTTATTTGGAGGCGAAACAATCAAGTTGTTATAATAGGCAAAACTCTTCTTTTTGAATGTCTCTTAAAGGCTTGACTTTACTAATGTTTTCCATTAAGCTGGAAGTACATGAAATATTTTCACATGGGCTACTTTGGGATTAATTTTCTCTTCATTTCAACAGACTAAAACCTAGTGGGAAAACAATTATTTGGGCCTGAGACCACTCCTCTTATTCATTTAGGAGCCTGACACATCGTAAGGAGGATTGTTGCATGCTACCAAGGAATAACAGAATGAAAGGGTTAACACGTTCTCTGATTTTACAGCTCTGCAGGGTACATGAAGGTAAAATATGATACGTATTAATTCTTCCTTTGGAAGAATTGCTGGCTCTGTCTGGTACATGTCTCTAGTATTTCACCGTGCACACAGGTCTGTAAGGAAAAAAGTGTGCAGTGTGGTGACAACTTTGCTACCTCCTTTAAGAAAGAGACTTTAGCTGTAGGCAGTGAAAATCAATCAGATGAGATCACCTTTCTCCTTCAGTTGATTGGCAGTAGTGATGAAAAGAGCTCAGGCCCCAAATCAGCTTCTGATATTGGAAGAGTTTCAGAGCCAGGAAGACCTAAAGCTATTGACACAAAGCTTTTGTTTTCTTGTTGATTCCAGCACATCCTTAGCTTTGATTATGAAAATGCTCAGGAAAAATCATAGGAGCATCTCATGGACTCACTTGAGGGAATTTATGTGGTGATAGGATTTCCCAGTGGTCCTCCTGAACCACTTACCACATGTTCTCGCTCTCCTCCTTTGTGTGGAGTTGACATACACTTTGAGCCAACTTAGCTCTTGTGGGATATTTTTCCAAAGCCCTCAAGTTTTAGATGTAGCAGGGAGAAATTCTGAATCTGTGCTGGGCGAACTGGTTACCTCCTGTAACCTCAGTAATCCTTTTCTTTTCCTGAAATGACATCCTGCTCCAGTGGTGAGAATTTGATGACCTAAAAGTGCTGGAGCTATTGTTTTTCCAGAGCTTGGTTCAAGAGGAAAAGATGTTTGCATGAAGGGCTTATAATGTCTCATTACATGGAAGGAAAAGGATGTTAATCCAGTGGCCACTCCTTTTTTCTTCCCTTTCACTTGTGTATGTCACCCTGGTGGCAGCGCGGGGCTGGCGTGGGAGGGGGAAGGTCCCGGCCGTGCAGAACTTCCCAAATGCTCCCTGGAGGGAGAAAAGCAGAGCTATGTAAACACACAAGCATTGCCCTTGATGATTTCCCCTCCTTTCCTCTCTGCCCTCGCTTACTTTTTTTAGTTTTCTGTTTTAAAGGGCCTGAATACCTTCTTTTTAATTTTTTGGTTTCATGTGGGATTTTGGTAGGTGCTCTGTGGGAAAATCTGGATTACAACAGGCCATTAGCCTCTTAAGTAAGATTCATTTGCAAAAATGTGGGAATTGTGTGTGACAGTATTTCACAGCTCTCCATGTCAGAGGGGCAGACACTGCCTGTAGAAAGTATCCATGCTTTAACTGAAATCTTAGTGGGATTAACTCCCTTTTCTCTATTAAAAAAAAAAAAAAGAAAAAAAAGAAAAGAAAAAAGAAAAGATATGTGAATTATTGGTGGTCCATGGAGACCTGGCTGCTTACACAGTGCTGACTCCTCCTCTGTGTATATGTCGCTAAAACATATTATGTTATTTCTCTAATGCAGTGTATTACTTTTCTGTGTAAGTAATTGCTGTGGTTACCTCCTGAGCTTTTGGAAATCATAAGTGGGCGGAGAAGTGCTAGTGAAACACATTGTATAATAAGTTGTGAATCATACTATGAATAAGTTTGTGAGGCTTTTGCTTTAGAATGTAAAATCAATATCTGGGCCACCCACAGGTCGTCATTTTTATGCAGTGCAAAGTTTAAAAGATGCAGTAATTGAATGACTGCTTTCAGGAGAAGTTAACGGCAAAGGTTTTGCAAATGGCTTCAGCAAAGCTCTCCTGCATTGATAGGTTATCTGGGAGAGCTTGCTGAGAGGGAGTTTTCTAATTTCACTGCTTTGGAATGAGTGAGTTTTGATTTTCAGTTTAAAATAACTTGGAGATATTGTAAAGTATTAGAACACTATCTGTTGTTTTGCTAAAGTAAAAAGCAGCCATATACTTTTAATCTGAATTTTTTTTTCATAGCAAAAGAATACAAGAAATAGAAAAATCTTTACTGAAGTGATGAGATTGAATGTCTTAGCTCTGAAAACTTTTACAAAAATCTCATTATGTTTTGAGGTTTTTCATAAAGGCTTGTGTGATTAAGTCACAGTCTGGTTGACTTAGAATGAGGTTTCTAGGATTTTTTTTTTAATTTATTTTTTGGACAACGTTCTGAAGTGTTCCCTATTGCATCATCTAGCTGACTTGTTTGGTTTGAATTTTTCTCCTTTGGCTGCCCTGAGCTTAAGCTGATGGGAGTGCTATACTTAAAGTATTCCATGCATGACCTTAACAAAAGCACTGCTCCCAGATTGTAATGTGGTACAGTTCAGGAAAAAACTAGGTCTGTTTCTGATATTGTGCTACAGTTTGCTCAGTGAAAAACTAGCTGTCAATTACTGTCCCCACAGGCCCCAGCATACCAGTGGAAATGCATAAATATATACTGTGTGGTTGGAGACTTTGAATAGTCTGGCTAGACCATATTCCTAGAAGAGCCTCTGCTATGAAGTAAAAAGGTGACTGAACACAAATGCCCCCCCCTTCTTAATCTCCAAAATCTTTGTCAATGAATTGAATTCCTAGCTACATTTTATTATCTGAAAATCAATTGCTAGGTATCCTATTCTATTTTAAATAATGTTTATATTATTTAAATATTAAAAAGCTAATTTATAGCCTAGTTAAAGCCAATTTATAACTTAGTTTCTATCTTAAGCTACATTACCAGGAGAGGTGGATGTTTCATTATTTCAGCTGTTCTGGCCAAGTTCCTTGGTAACATCCCCAAAGGGCAGATGGAGCGACATGCATACGACGGGAATGTTTAAACAGGTCAGTTGATGACTTCCCTGTATGATAAATGCCAGTTATGTAACTAATTCAGAATGATTTACTATAATGAATTACTTCCCTCTTTTTGTCACTGAATGCTTTCTGTTGCTTTACCTGAACTGGCTGGTGCATTGCTATAACTCATTTAGATATAAAAGTGCATTGTCATCAACAAAAATGTGTTGGGTGTCTGAACATCTTGGGCAGTCAGTTTATATAACGTAGAAGAATAATAGCGCTCTCTAGCCTGACTCTACAGGTAGCCCATTTCAGTAAGGGCTGAGCAAGATAGTGTGCCGTCAAGTAAAGTTCTTTAGATTTTTGTTTTCAAAGATAAGATTGATATAGCTGCAGGAACATCATCCAGAAGATAGTGCTATATCTCATTCTAATATCAAAAAGCAATATGGTACAGCAGCCTGTATTGTAGCTATGCCAGAGCTTTGCTGCCTAATGGTTCCTCTGATCACTGGATGACGTTAAGACTCAATGATTTCCCAAAATAGCAGGCAAAAGGAAAGAATTATGAAAATAGCTAAGAATGCCATTACTGGTGTTAATGTTCAATGGTAATAGCTTTCATGTATATCTGTGATTCTGAGTGCAGTTTGGAAAATAAAATTTCAAGCATGTAGCTAGAAGACTGGTCAGCTACCATTACCAGCTTAAGTGAGTTGTCTTTTATTTCTAACCTGGAATCAATTACACGGCTGCAAGCATTTGGTTGGCAGAGATGACCTTTAGTGAGGCCCCTAACTCCTTACTGCTAGCAAATGCAGAGTGGAGCACAGGAAAAGAAAACATTCTCAACAAATTATATGGGATCTAAGCTATGGGGGATAAGCAAGAGAATGAAATGTTGCTTTATGGTGAAGAGAAGAATTCCTAATCAAACTCAAATGCAATAATCAGGTCACCCAACAAGCCCTTCTAGAAACAGTGTTTAACCAGAAGGCACAGCTTACAAATGCAGTGTATATAGCTAAAAAGCATGCAGCATACCTTAAAACTTATGCTGCAGCTCAACTAAAGCGAGAGACTGTTTATACATGAAAGAAATCATCTTTATTACTTTCTGTAATTTTAAAGAAGATATTGTAGGAGCATGACCAACCTGAAGCACTGTGTGATTCCCTCACATGCAGGTGTTTCACCACGTTATCAGAAAAATATGTATTGAGAGTGCAGCCTTACGTAATAGGCAGTCTCTGAAACGTGCAGGGAGTGCAAAGGGAGCGCCGCAGATATGTCGCTCTCCCCAGAAGATGCAGTTTTCTCCAGTGCAAGAGCAGGGTTAGCTGGCAGGCGCGGCACGCCTGTGAAAAGACGTGGGCTTTGCAGGGCACCTGCCCATGGCAAGGTGAGGGCAGGAGAAGCCTTAACTCAAGAGTGCTCAGCACTCAGCTGTGGTCTGTGATACATGATCCTGTAAGGGTATTTAACTAGGACACCATTTATCAGTGGGTTTTTTTGTATAAAATTCTGAGATGATGGTTCAAAAAGCCTAGGCCTGTCTGAGATCTCACGAGTGTCAGACTTTGCTAGTTATCCCTTGGTGACTGGGCACAGCTTTGACTCAAAGGTATGATTAAAAGATTCATCAGAAATGGTCTGGTTGATTGCCTGACAGATGAGCTAATATTTATTACAGGATTTGGTTTTAGATTTTTCTGGATGTGATCCATTTCCAGCCATTAAGGCACTATCGAGTGATGCATTATGTGCATCCTAAATGAAATATCGATCATTTTAACATCACTTGCTTTACTACTTCATAAATGACTTTTGTAATGCAAAGGTTTATGTTTAGGAAGAGGACATACTAGGGGAAGTGATGTTCAGCAATAGATGCCCTCTATTTGAACTTTGGGCCAACTGTTGGTAGATAGCTACGCTCTGCTTCTCAAACTTCCTCGTATGTTAATGTCTGTATATATTATATTAGTAATCCGTGAATAGTCATCCACAGTGAAGCTAAAATAAACAATCCTGATGATTTTTAAAATATTGCTTTTTAATTATATGTTTTTAAAAGCAAAATAGTGATTACCACTATTTTCATAAAGGTGATTATTTTGTACTTTGGAGATGAACCAAAGGTTAACCTAGAATTATAAAGATCAGTACAGCATGATATTTCCCTTTATTTAGAAAACGTTCTGGGAAGAACGTTCTGCATAAAATCAAACATTTGTTCTTTGGAGATCTTGCTTTTAACTTGAAGTTTTTACAGCTTTAAATAAATATATCAAACTCAATATTGTCATCACTATAAAAATAAGGCTGTTTCAAGATAGTGTGTTTCTTTTAGTTGGGGGCTAGATAGAAGATCAAATTAAGCTCTCACTGAAGCTTTTAAATTGGGTACTGAACAATTATTTTTGAAAACCCTGTACTTTTATGACAGGGATTGTGGTCCAGGTTGATAAGAGGAGAGAAAAAAAAATCAATTTAGACCTTTTCATATTTGAATTCATTAAATTGGTCTTACTCTATTAAAAGAACAATTAATTTATGGCAGCCAATATTGTGCAATTGCATCAGAAGGAGAAAAAATGCAGTATAATAATGATAGATTTATCAAGTTACATGGTTGGAACTTATTACCTTGAGTGACACTAATTTTATATTCAGTTGAAAGATTGTAGTTAATAATAGAGAATCCAAGGATCAGGATTTGAACTGATAGATCCCTCTATTCATTTTAGCTCTGTATATTGCAAATAAGGATTTGGCGTTGATGTAACATTGAAAAGTCTTAACTGAAGTTCATTTTTATTCTTTGAATAAAATTTGAATAGGTTGTTAAGTACATCTTGCTTCCTCCTGACACACTTTATACTGGTACCTAAAAGCAAGGTTTAGTCAGAACTATGCACCAAACATTCTTGAAAAGTGTATTACTGTCTGCGTGTGTTTCCTAGCTCTGTGAAAAGCGGAGCAATTAGTGCCTGAGAGATATTCTCTTTTAGCATCTAGTTTTTCAGAAAGTGTTTACTGTGGTAGGTTAAATACTATTGTTTACTATATCCTCTTAAACAAAGTCTTTACTTGTTACGTTGGTAGCCCATATATCATGAGCACTCGCAACTCACTGTGTCCCAAACCTTGGGTTTAGGGATACTGTGTATTTCAAGCCAGTTTTGACTGCCAAGACTGAAAGAGTAAGATGCCAGAATTCCTCAATTAGCATGGTCAATCAAGATATTGTAAATCCAAAGGAAAATGTTTCTGTGATTTGTGTTGTTTTTACAGTCCTCCTTGAGATAGCTTACAAGGAATCCAAGTAGCAAAATTTTTTTGCAGCTGAAAATAAGCATCTCAGAAATTCAGACTAACATATTTGGTATGGTGAGGAAAAAAATGGTTATTCATGTGAACCCGAGTATCTTCTAATGATGTAGCCTGGGTACCACTTTCATTGTAATGGTGCCACAGCAGCATGCCTGACATCTGTGATGCGCTTAGACCAACTTCCATCACTGACAATGAGGAAAAGAAAGGAAAATAGATTTTTTTTAAAATTCATTTTGATTTTAATTTCTATAAAACCATAGGTGCGTTGTCACTCCTGCCAAAATCTGCATTTGCCTACCAGTCCTCTTGATTTAATGTAGTCATGAACAGAGCTGAAAGAAGTATCCAGCTGCAGACTGGCCTACCTGTGGTGACGTGGGGCCCTGCTCAGGCTGCCTGAGAAGCGCAGAGTTGGTGCCTCTGCAGCCCAGCTGCTGCCTGCACCTGCACTGTCTCAGGCACAGCAAGATCAGGTACCTTGATGGCACATGCTGGGAAGTGCATTTTGCATTGTAGATGCTCTCAGAGACCGGATCCTACCATGGTTCCATCAGAGATGGGCAGAACGAAATTGATATCCACAGGAGGTGAATACCTGCATGTGCATGGTAGGATTTTACTCACTTAGAAAAGAATGATAAATATAGAGTTTCCAGTGAACTAAACCTGAAATCAATTAAATCTATGCTTTCTCCTCTGTTTTTTCAACATGACGGAAAAGGCAGTGGGGTTTTTATGAACTGGGATGGTTGCCTTGATTTTTTCAATGGACCATAGTTGTGTGCATGGGTACCTAATATAGAAGAAAAATCCTTCTAAAAATATTAGATCCATAGACTGGAAAAATAGATCTTCATCACTTAACCTGTCATGCCAAGGGTGATAGCAGCGTACTGGTCGTAGTATACCTGCTGTGCAAGTGTCCCAGCCTTCAGGATTAGTGGAATATTTGCTTCACTTGAAATGATCTGCGTTCATTTAATCAAAGGCTTCCAAATTCTCTTATTTGCTGCTGTAAAAGTAGGTGCTGTGTCTCCTGGGGCTAATATGAAATTGCTAAATATTGATCTGTGGTAGTCTTGCTGTTTCAAAAGCAATAAAATAACTATAGCAATGGCAAAGTAGCTGATCTTAAAATCTTTGGTTACAAATGAATTGAACAAATAGCTTTAACTCAGCACCATGCACGTTCCAGTGCTGGCTTGACTCAAGGAAGGCTGAAAGATCCTATTTGGCTCAACAAGTGAAACTGCCATTGCGGGGCCTGGAGGTCCCTTTGGGGGGGTGCTGGTGTCTGGCTGGGCCTTGATAAGGTCTGATCCGTTTTGCAGGCACACAGAACAAGGCCAACAACCTGTCAGAGGCCTTTGCTAGTTATTTACATTCTCTCTGGTTGTCAGACACAAAATCAAGGGCAAAATGAATTCTCATGTGTGTGTCCCTTAAAGAGAAATGCAGTATGCACACAGAGATTTCAGCTGAGACCAGTCTCTCAGTAATACTGACAGTGGTACCAAAGCACATTAAAAATCCTCTCAGTTATAACAGTTGCTGTTTCTAATTCCTTTTCTCTTCCCCCTTATCAATGGGACTAATTCAAAAACTTGGTCGGAAAGCCAAAAGCAAAGATGTGAGTTCCACTTCTTGTTCTGACGGTGGTGAGACTTGCAGCCTGGCCTAATCCATTGCAGAAGTCTATGTCCCAGTTGCAGCCAGCTGCTGAGAGCGCAATTTCCCGTGGCCATGAATCTCAGCCTCTGGCTGGCGCTTTGACCGCCGCTAAGCAGCGGAGCTGTCGCGGAAAGGCGGTGGGGCAGGAAGGGGCCTTTCAGGTGGCTGAGGACAATCCTCTGGAAGGCTTTGAAGATTAGGGCTGTAACTCTGGGTTTGATTTATGTTGAAAGGAAAGCTTTAGGCATAGTGCCTGAGGCCCTGGGGCGATGTACTCTTGGTGTGAATCTATGGCGTAATATGGCCAATAGTATAAAATGGACAAAGCTATACTTAACTGAATGATGCAACAAGAAGCCTTTATGTTCGATAGGAAAATTGGATGAGGAGCATTACACCAACATGGGTTTATTTAAAATCAAGGAGCTGTTTGTTGCCTCCAAAGAGAGCAAGAGGAGGAAGTGCAAGAGTAAGAAAGCTTTTAAATGCAAAATTAAAAAAAAAAAGACAAAAGCTGGATTTCTGGCTTGAGGCCTATTTCGAGATCCTAAGTACCTCCAAGCCATGAAATCACATAATCACTAAAAATCTTCTTTTGAACATGGCAAAGTGTGATCAGTAAAAGGAACAGATTTGTTGTTGTTGTTTAATATCTTATTTGTTGTTTAACTAGCTTCCCAGACAATGCTCACGAATAGCAGAGGATGCTTCGTTATAACTGCTGTTCAGCTCTTTGTTCATCAGCTGTTGTCAACAGTTTCATGCCGTTGTTCAGGTAGTGGGCTGTTACAAACCTGTTCAGGCCATATTTTGTCCTCTTAGAAAGACAAACGGAAAAGCCCAAGAAGATGGAAGTCAGCATCTCATGTAAATTGCCACTGAAATGGCTCATTGTGAAAACAACTGTTCTCCCATAGCGTGACTCTCCAAAAATCTTAACCAGGCTCCAGCAGATGCAAACGCAGTGCAGACGGTGGCAGTAATTATGCTAACTGGCGATAAAAGCTTCCATTTATGTGGCCCATCTACATCCTCGATGCAATCACTTCCAATCGCAAAATGCATCTAGCAGTTGGAAACCCAGAGCATTATTAGATTGCATTGACTCTGCTCCCCACAGCTGAGGGGACATTCTTTCCCTGCAATACATTTTGCTAACAATTTCAGGACCATTGAGATACACCCTTGAGTCAATTAAAATTATCTCCACTAAACTAGACGGCAGCTTTTAAAGTGTTGTCTAATAGCTCATGTGAGCAGCACCCATCTAGATTACAGTTATGTATGATGGTTTTATAAAACATAATTTATATTCTCAGCATGTCAGTTCAGAATGGAATTCTTATTCATTTACTGTGATTTCATTTTACTAACAACATAGTGCATAAGCCATTTTTTAGTACAATGCAGAGTATTGTATTCATCTTGAAAGAAAGAATGAGCAAATTTAAATTATGGTAGTTTTTCCTATGAGTTAAATTATGGCTGTTTTTAGGTGCAGTGAAAGCTGCACTTGCATAACAAGAGAGGCAGGTGACTAGCAAAACATACAAAAGCTTGTATATGCTGCTTACTATTTCTGCAGCTCTTTTCTTCCTTTCTCCTATTTCCTATACAGCTGTTTTTCCTCCTCATTAGGTTCATTGATAAGTCGTTGTAAAGCTACCCCTGGAGACAGGAATGCCTATACAGGCAATTTTGTTTGTCTATGTAGTCTGAGTAGGGTGGCAGTAGGCTGGGGGGGTGACAGAAATGGCAAATAGACCAGTTCAACAGGAAATGAAGGTTTCTTCAATATCCTATGTACATCAGAAGTAGCAATATTTAAATTCAGACTTAGATGTAAGCCTCAGTCCAATTTTTTTCTTATTTACAATGGAGCAGTGAGCAAAAAAAACCAAATTTTGCTTTCTATTTGACTGCTAGAAACCATCCACCTGTATTACATGGGCTGGAAGGAGACTGGACCCCTGTTACGTGGCTGCATTGTGGCAGTTTGTCATTACGAATGCCTCGAAGGATTATGAGGCGGAAATTGATGTTCCGAGCTTTCATTTTATATGAGGGATGCTGGTAGTTTAATTTAGTAGCAGTGGGCTATGATATGAGCAATTCTCAGAAATAATATATTGCCTGGAGATAATTGTGTTTTTAGAGGTAGTTGGAGGGATTTGATATCACTTCAAAAGGACGTGTTTCCTGTGTAGTCTAGAGGGTAATTCGCTCACTGTTGCCCTTTGAAGAGGGATGTGAACATGGGATATAAGTGATGCGAGGGTGACATCAGATATGCACCGACTCTAGGACTGTTATAATCATCAGACTTTCTGTAATGTTTTGGGCATTATCTTGTATATGGCAAAGGGGTGCTTTAGAAAATCATTCATTAGACATCTGTGAGCTCTGGCACACCATCCTGCTCTGGATTTACAAATCTTGACTTGGTGGTCTGTTCTGCAATGCAGTCTCGAGAGCGCCCCAGAAAAACTGCCTTGTAGAAGCCACAGGAAATTCCCACATCCATGGCTGAGCAATAAAAGATCTGCTGGGTTCAGAATGAGATCATTTCCTCACGTTTCATCCTTTACACAGCTTTTAGTATGTGTGAGTCAACCCCGAGACTGGATTAATGTACATTAGTGAAAGACAGGGAAAGAAGGAAAATCACAGGAGGCCTTGGGAGGGCAATATTTGCCATTAGCTTTTAGACCTTGAGGCTGTATTCAAAAATAGCCCTCAGCCTAGGACGGGGCCTTGGTGGAAGCTGTGCCCTGACACTGCCTGAAGCTCTGGCCTCTTTCCCTTTGCCTCTTCAAATATTTAAAAATTTCCTTTCTTTTTTTATTTTTGTAAGCATTAAAACATCAAAGGTTTTGGAAGTTTAAACAAAGATGTCCTAGTTTAACAGGGCTAAAATTCAGCATTAAAACCGATAGCTGTTGGCATGGAATTAAGCCCAGCAAATAGTTTAAAACATGAAATGACCGGTTAAAAAACAAACCACCACCACCACCAACAAAACACACTTGGGTTTTCCCCTCTATCACTCCATTTGTGGACCTTGTATGAAAGGATGTGGACAAAAAGGTGATTTAAAAATACACTAGCTGAGTTTTGCTGAAAAAATCCCCCAAAGTCTTGAGGAAAGCTGAACTGAGGTGACATTGTCTAGGCACCAGGATTTGTTAAAGTAACTATTATTTGATCAATGTTAGCAGTTGTGGAAAGAATACTTTAGTCATTTCACTTAGTTTAGTTCAGTTAAATAGTGTATTCTCTATTTAGAAACTAGGTTAAACTGGAAAAAATAGGAAAAGGCCCTCTTCCAATTCCTAAGTAAATATTTCATTCAGTTGAACTGAAATTTTTTCAGTTCACTAACTACAGCCAGCACTTGTTCTGTTGTCTTATATGATAACCCTTTTTTGGATGCCCATATTGCATTTTAAGGAAGGCTTTTGACAAATCGAAACATTTAAAAGTTAATTTTTTTCCCCTGCATGTTAATTAAATTTTAATTTCTAAACAAGATTAGATAGAAGACCCAAGCAAAAAGTTAGCCTTGTAAATAAGGCATTGCATTCAGCAGTTCGACAAATTGTGCAAAACTTAAAACCCACTGAATACTAAGTGATATAGTTACATAAAGTGTGTTTGTTTGCATGTATCTTCCTGCTTAACAGAAGTATCATATTCTGGGATAAAAACCTCTACCTAGTCCTCAAATCAACTTGTCTTGCTGATGCTGGTCAGTGAGAATCAAGCTTTCATTAGGAAAATAGCTGAAAAATACGAATGAAAACTGAGATTAAAATAAAATGTTTAAAGCAAGGCTTCTAACTTGAAGGCTGATATCACAACTGAAGTCGATTCAAATCATTGACATTTGTATAAATCCATCCTCATCGGCTGCTGTATTTTTTGTCTCGGGATATGTCATTTAAGAAGCGGCACAGCTCTAGTCGGGATAGCTGGGACAGAGCAACTTGCATGGCGCGTGGTCGCTTGGGAAGGGCGGTGCTGGGCGCGTGGCGGCACGTCGCTCCGGCGGGTGTCCCGGGGCTCGGAGCTGGTGCTGTCTTGCTGCCTAGGTGAAGTTCAGTTTTCGCCTTCTCGGCACTTTCCTGATGCTGTGCCTTTAGGGACGTGTGTTTCCCCCCATCCTTATATTGCTTTTGTCTGTAGATCCTGTTTGTTCTTGTGTTCACCCTGCTGAAAACATGGAAAAAAAATGCAACATTGGAAACAATCCCAACTCAATGGCAGAGGAACTGGTAACTGATAGACCAGTTTGGCTAAGGCTGTGCGACTGATTTTTTTTTTTTTTTTTTTTTTTTTTGGATATCTGGCAATGGAGTGGTGAGTAGGGGTGTGCGTGTGTGCGTGTTGAAAGGTATAGTGGCAAGAACAGGTGACTACTTGAGGAATGAAGAAATAAATAGGAAATGAAGTAGTGAAAGATAGTGCATGTTTCTCAGTGTATACATAAATAAAGGTTTGGAGTGGAGATAGAAAAGCTTTGTGAAAGATATTCTGGAAAAAGCCTCAGCGAGCGGAAGCTAAAGAGTTTATATTAATGTTTGAACTTGTGAAAAGTAAGAAAATATCTTAACAAGGCTGAGGGAAGGATTTGCTGTCTGTCACTGCAGTGACCTCCATAGAGTTCAGAAACCTTTCAATATCCTGTTCAGGAGAATGAACGAAAAAGAAAAACCAAAAAAGGAAATTGCGGAAAGATGTTGTTAGTGGTGGCTTCCTGGGAATGGCTCCCTGTGTTTGGGTCGGTCAGGTCAGCGGGGGGAAAGGCTTTTATCCACATGTGGCTGAGATGTTATCTGACATGGGCTGCAAGGGGATATGCTGCATGAGAAGATACTAAATTAATTTTAAAAAATAGACAGGTGAAAAAACCGTACAGACTTGCCAAGTCTGTCAGTGAAGCAGAGCGTTAGAGCTGACATGCTGTGGGAGCTGGGAGATGAGAACTGAGATGATTCATGGGTTGAGGGGGGAAGAAGACCCTTGAAAAGGGGAAAAATTATCCTTTTTCGAATGGAGTAGAAGAATTTGTATCAATGATCATTCAGTTGAATCCTTGCCTGACAGCAGATTACAACATTCGCTGGCTCTGAGGAGGCTTTAGTGAAAGCAGATCAACATATACAACCAAGGAAACTTCTGTGAAGTTGCAGGAAAAAACCCACTGATACAGAAAACATTCCTCTCTGCCACTGTATATTACAAAAATAATGAGGGAAACAGGTGACAGTGTATCTGGAAAGCACTCTGGAGGCAGAATATAGCAAACTTGGAAACAAAGTGGCTTGTATTACAGTTTAGAGTAAGAGCACTGTTTTGGTACTGGAAAAGAACAGGAGATTAAAATAAAGGGGCATACGTTAACGAATGGATTAATTTCATGCAGTTTTGGACTGCTGTGCAATCGCTTTATTTCCTGAAAATCTTGAGACCTTGCCAGCCCTGGGACTTGCTGCCTTCTGCTCTTGCTGGTAATGCCCAGTGCCTGTTAAATAGGCAGCCCCGAGAAGCGGTGACGTTTATCCCCGTTTCATCAGTCAGGAGTCGCAGATAGGAGCGGAGGGAAAAGCTGGCAGGCAGCTGCCTGAGCTGTAATCTCACAGCGCTGCATTTGGGTGGCTTGTTACAACCATGCTAGCGAGGGAGGAGCGTTGCTTCTCTTGGAGACAGTGGGCCTTAATAGACATTAATCCATAAATAAGTGGAAAAGACAAGAAAAGGATGGCTAGAGATTGACTAATTGCTTTCAACCTGAGCAGGGCCATTACTTCTGTGTCAGATTTAGCCAGTTTGGATCAGCACCTCTAAGGTCTAATTAAAACTGATGCTGCTGCCATTAATTGTGTATTCCAATAACTTTAAATAATGCAGATGATTTTTATTCAGTTGTCCTCTTCTGGCCTTGCCCCACTGAGATCACTGTTAATTAGATACTACATTACATCTAGCAATGTCTTTATTGCTGTTAATGTTGCTGTCTATATTATCTGGATGGCTACAAAGTGGGAACATGCTGAGAATTTAATAAGAAGACTGGTAGTTTGAGGAGCAGATATTAATGTGGTGTAAAACATCTCATATGACACATTTTTAATAAGTGATCATTTCACTCATAAAAGGGGATGATGCAATTGATGGTCAAAGCAAATAGTTAACTAATTTCAGAATGATTTTTCCTTCAGGTGCTTTAAATTAGAGGAAGGGATAAAACCGTGTCATACATGGAAGGGTTTCAAAATGTTTCGTGCACGTTTGCTGTATGTCACACAGGATGTGCATAAGCATTATTAGAAATCTATTTGTGATGAAGTCAATTTTGACACTGTTGGGTTTCAAAAGAGGCGATAGCTGCATTTTGAGGGAGAGGAACTTACTTTATTCTTCTGCACAAGTGCCAGCCAAAAGATAAAATTTGGAAGAAAAATTTGGTAAATCATGGAACTTGAAGTTTTCTAAACTGAAAAGTATTTCAGTTAGTGTTCTTTCTGTCACTGTTTCCATTGTGAACCTGCTTTCTTTTCTTTTTGAAAGAAATAGTTCCTTGCAATTGCTCAGTAAGAAAATAGGATATTTTTTGTGAAAATCAAAATTTCAAACAAGATTTTTAGTCAGAGGTTAAAACCTGCGCATATGTGTCTTTGCTGCTGGCACAAGGTGATTGCTATCTCTTCAAGGCTCCTTGGAAGCATAAATTTGAACAAATCCGGAAAGCTCGCGCACTGCTCCAGCACGCTTTCCGTGGTCGGGGTGGCCTCGCTGTAGGGGAAGCTGGATGTTAAGAAGCTGGCTTCAGAGAAGCAGTGCCCGTCTTTCCACTGATAAAGCTTTCCTTTGAAGCTCTTGAGCTGTATTTCGTCTCCTGGTGTTTTTTTAAAGAGCATTGTGTACATTTAGCAGCATAAATAAATAAAGCCTCGTGTGTTTATCTCTGGAAGCTCCCTATAGATTTATATGCAGATCAAGCACAGCTTGCAGCGAGTTGCCAGCATAGCCCTCGGTGGTGGTCAGGCTGTGCCCTGCACACCCTGCCCTTGGGAATTCTTTCCTGAAATCCGGACCAAACTTTTTTTCCCCTTCAATCAATCTCATTATTGTTAGTTAGAGCAATTAGCAGCCACTGAGATGACTGTGTATTTTAATGATATTTTACTCTTTTAATTAAAATGAAAAAGTAGTTTTTACCCCTAGCTTCATGGTATTGTGTTATGTGAAGATGAAAGTGAATTTGAATATTCTGTTTGTGAGTAGCAGTAATGAAAGAGGTAGACACATTCCTCCAGGTCCTGTAGATGTATAAGGTCAACTGCAATCTCCTTTTGTAGAAACTGCTCATGTAAGGTAATTCTCTGCATGCTGTACATACTGAAGATACTGTGCACCGTTTTTCTGTTCTTCTCAGAAAACAAAGTCCTGTCAGTTTATGCACTGTATACTTCAGTGCTCTTCTGCATACAGGGATTAAATTACAAAACTGTTTTCAACATTGCTTATGAATTTAAAGTCTGGAAAAGAAAAGATCCTCCTTCGGGTTATGGGTTTTGATTATATCTTTCTAATTACACACATCTAGTGAGATTACATCACATATTCCACAGACATGACCAAAGTGTATGGCTCAAGATTTATGAGATAAACATTAAAATGCAAACACATAACTGCAGAGTAATGTAATGTCAGTTAGGAAAATTGGGTTGAGACTTCCAAACTAACCACAACTAGATCCAAGTGGAGGGAAAAACGCAGTTTTTCCTTCATCTGCTCTACATTAGGCATTGCTTTTTACAGATGACTCTCTGGGCATTGTAGTGCTTCTTACCGCTGCATTTGCACATATAGTGATTTTTGCATAATCTTCCTGACAGTGGGAGTAACTGTATGGGATTGCTGTGGGATTTAAAACAGTTGCAGTAGTTGTGGTTTCTTATTGTGCTCGGTGGGTTTCCATATTCCTGAATTGTTACTGTTTTGCCGCACAGCTTTTGAACTGTAGGTTTGATAGTTTTCTTGTTCTGGTGAGGTTGAGAGAGACTCATTTGGTTCAGGTTTGATCATAACTGTGTCACTTGATGTCAAAGACATGAGCTATGACCTATCAGGGGGAAAGAACAAGACAGGGAGGTATATCAAAACTTAGGAGGAGCCTGGGTCTCTGGCCTTCGGGCAGGGCAAGGTACCATCCATCAGCTGATCAGTGGTGTCCTACCTCTTTAGAAACAGCGCTCTGGCTCCTGCAAAGCAAAACTCAGAATAGGAAAAGGGCATCTCTGCTTTGCAAAGAAAAATGCTGCCAATCTGTAGCTCTCTGAGCGAGGATTCCAGTTCCTGTGGTCTCCTGGGGGTGCTCTGGGGGCAGTTTGCCTTGCGTTTCAGCAGATTGGTGCCCCTGCTGGAATAGTGCCCCTGCAGCTCCTGCTGAGACACTTCAAGCGCTCCTGATGCAGTCATTTCTATCAGAAAGGTGGCAGGACGGTGCTTTTTAGTGTGCAAACCTGCTGGAACATACCACTGTATTTCAGAGACTGAGGGCAAGCTGTCTCTGTAAAGCCATAAAAATGCTGCAAATGAGAAAATAAAATACTCAGAACTAAGTTTTGCTAGAAAGAAACAAAAAGAGTCTGAAGCATCTACTGCCATTTTACTATCTATTTAATTCTATAGGCCCAAAGTTAATGGGACATAGTTTAATCATTTTGACCTCATTTTTTTTTTCAAATCTGAGTTCCTAAAGTTAAGTATCTAAAACTATATTTAGACATCTCAGTGAAAGTGGCCTGATTTTCAAAGGTGCTGAGCAATTACAGGGATGGGAAATGTGTGATAGCTTTTCGTCCTGAATTTCTAGGCTTAAAAATTAACACAAAAACTTGTTGTTGGAGAGGATCAGACTATGAGCTATTTTAAAAGGTTGAAATTGTATGGTGTTGTATGCTAATGGCAACTTACATTTTTTTAAGTAGAAAAAAGGGGATGACTGTAAATGGCCAAAACAGAACTCTCAAATGCATCTGAGTGTTAAAAGGGAAAGAAAGGAGGAAAATCAGTTGGCTTATTTTATGCTGCCCTGGAATAAAGGCAGCCAACCTGACATAAAAAAGGCATTAGAAAAACTTGTTTCGCCTAGATCCAACCTGAAGTATTTTGTTTTAGTAGTAGTTATAAAATCTGGAAATTAGGGCATAGACTGGAAACGCTGACACTACTTCCAGAGTAATGGCGTAAGGACGCTACTATAAAATGTGGTGGAGTCTTAAACAATATAGTTAATGCAGTAAACCTGTCAAATTCCTTCAGCTGCAGGGGGTCTTCCTTGTTTGGTGAATTTTCGATCTTGCGTAAGATGTTTTAAATGACTGCATCTCTTTCCATGTTGCAAGTGACTGCTGGGCATTTAGTTTTCATAATGTTGACTTTAGCATTCTTCAATGCTCTCTGCATATGTTTGATTTATTGCCATTTTATGACTGCAGTGAATTGCCACAAATTGGGGAAAAATTTTATAAAACGGCAAAGAAAATCATTTTGCCTCACAGTACTTTCAGAGTCTAGGATCTTTTGCTTTTAGCCTTTTCTTTTGTTTGCTTTCACTTCCCTGGGCGAATATTAAAGCTGCCCAGTGTAATGGGTCTGGTTTTCAGGTGTGCTAAAGGTTTTTCACGCTGTCATAACAACATCAAGTGGCCATAAATGGAACAGAAACAAGTCCCTGAGTATGTCCTGTGTGAGAGAACCTCCCGAGATGCTTTGGAGCCCAGTCCAGGGACACTTCTTTGTTTTGTTGGAAATCGCATCCCTAAGGGGTGCGGAGGCCTGTTGGATGTGAGATGGGGATGGATGAGGTTGCTGAGCACTGTAAATAGGTAAAGTTCAGCTGTGCGTGGCTAGCTGGCACTGTAGGAAGTTGTGGAGAACATGAGTACATACTGTACATTTTTTACTCCTGCTGCACATGCCTTGATTCCTCTGTTTCACCTGCTTTTGAGGGGAGAGAATGTGCTCCAGCCTGAAGGAAAAAGGTGACTGGCAGACTGTGATTTGTTTTGGAAAAACTGTCTTGTCTAGCTATATGTATTACTGACTGCCTAAATCTCCCACAGAAGGTGAAGATTTATTTCACCGAAGATATATTTTAGGTTACCCCTAGAGAGTGGGTACTGTCAAGGAAGAGCAGGCTGGGTCCTAAGTGTGACCCTGGCGACAAGGGAGGTGGGAGCATGCTCCCTGCCGAGAATCGAGAACTGGCACAAAAGAGGTGCTTGAGGAGGCCAGGATCTAGAGTGGAAAAGCTTTTTGAAATTAATATGTGGCAGAGACGGATTTCAGTCTGCCCTGGTTTTATAGCAGGCACCAGAGAGCTCTCTGAATGACCTCTGTATATGAGGAATGCAAAGTACTTTAAAGGCCATTCCCAAATATAGCAGAGGAACACAGAATCAGGGCCATTATTTCTGTCTCCAGCAATGTGACATTCCCTGGTCACACATGGACCAGCAATTACTTCCTATTCCTAAATGCATTTCTGAAGTGCAGACTGATGCAGTGTCTAAACCTCACTCCTTATTCTCTCATTCTTGCTTCCAGTTTGATTCTAGCGGTTTCTTGTAGATTGAAATTTAGTACTGTATGAGTACACTTAAGGTGGAGGCATACTTGCACTGAAACACTGTATTTGTAAATGCTGGACTCAAAACTGATCTGTGCAGTTGGCTGATGCAAGGAGGAGCTAAAAAGACAGTTTTGTTCAGTGTGATTACTGCCTGTAGCCATAATATTATGATAGACAACCCACATCAATACAATTGGATGACAGTTCCATACCCAAGCTGAACGATGATTCTGCAAGTGCATATATATGTAACTTATTTGCATGTTTAATACTAAACACGTGTGTGTGTTTGCAGAATCAAAGCTCTAAGTATTTTTAAAACTAGATGGAATACTAGCTGGCAGGCTGTACAAACTAGGCTTTATTATTCATTGTAAATGATTCATGTTTATAAGGCAAACAGTTCAAAATTCTGGATACACATAGAGCTGATCATTACAGACCTTGCTCCAGCTATGGAGTATAGATGAAATAACTTGGAAGCTTTTAGTCTTTCGGGTATCTCGAGTACAGTCAAGAGGAGTGATGGAGCAGTGAAGGTTGACAGACTTGGGCCATGATGGGCCACCAGCAGTAGATTTTTTAAAAGACTTATTTAGGAAATAGTCTGCCTTCTCTTTTATTCCAGATGGCTGATAGCTTGGACCTTTGGCAGACTGTACCTGAGGCAGTAATGCATAACAGAAGTAATTTTCAGGAAGATGGATCCCCAGCTATGTTGGGCCTGGTCACTTCTGCCTCTCAAACATCAGGGCAGTGGCAGGATAGGGCTGACATGTTTCTTGGTGTGATAGTCAACAGTTCAGGGAGTGTTTGTAGTGAGGCTGTCACTTCTAATGTGCATGCTAGATCCCACCTGCTGAAAGAAGAGGGACAGAGAGAGCCGTGCCAAATTGATGGTGCCTCATTACTGCTGTTCTCTTATCACTTGTAAGTCTGGGTGTAAGAAGTAGCTTAAAAATAAATGCAACTACTGTACCACCTTTTGCTTCAGAAGGCAGGTAACATAACCTGCTGTTCTATGGGCCTGGGAAAAAGCAGTGATGGTTTGTCTCTGGTTGTGTTCTCAAGACACCAGTGAGTCATAAAAGGTCTAGCTGAGATGGATACCCACTGAGAGAGCTGTGGAGAAACCATATTTCCCTTCAGTTATAAATTAACTCTGGGGAAAAATATGTATTTTATTAAAATGTTAGACTAAAGAAAACTTTTATTCCGAAAGGATAAGGGCGGAATCCAGCACAAGTGAGGCTGCACAGCTGCTGACTTGCATGAATTCCCTGGTGCCTTGGGGAGGGAAGTACCAGCCCTTTGCGATGTGAAGAGATTGTGTCACCATCTTTCCCAAAAGAAGCTGCTCCACTTAGCTCTATGGACATTGACAGCGCTCAGCAGTTTGAGGTTAGTGCAGTGCACTGAATGTGCAACATGAGTGCTTTATATAAGAGGAGAATTTTTTTTCAGGTGCCCTGGAGCCTGGCCAGGCCAGGAAGAGTTTTAAAGAAATCACTACCTACAGCTGATGGTGTGGTTTTTTTGGCTGACGTGTCCCTCCTAAACCAAAGGAGGAGGAAGATGTCATTATGTAGCTTGAAGATTTAAGAGAAAGGAAGGGCCAGTTTGTTTAAAAAAAAAAAAAAAATGAAACAAGAAGAATCTTTGTGCTCTGTAGCCTGTATTGTAGTCTTTAGTAACAGATGAGTAACGTTATGGCATAAAATCTGATTCCGATGGGGCAGTCTGTCTTCCAAGCCACCTTTTATGAGCCAGATCTTGATCCATTTATTTCCTGTGCTCAAAGTTATTGCCATGGCATCATTAAGCACCAGGCGTGCTGTTGGTGTTCCGTAAATAGGGATGAATAATTGTTGTTCTAGCCGTAAGACTGGACTAGTTCCCAGGTCTTGGTGCACTGGAGAGACAGTAGGATTAGAAAGAGCTTTTAGACACTGGGAAGTTGAAAGAGCACTTTCTGGAAATTCTTATGTGCATTATCATGTTTCTAGGCCAAAGAAAGGATTTAGGTTATTTCTTTTAGGGCATCTGCAGGAGGTCAAATATTCCTCAGTTTAGTTTGTTCTAATGCAGAGTCAGTATCTGTGGTCCTTTTGAGAAGCCAGTTGGAAAGCTGATATTTTGAACTCCATCAGGCTGTAATAGTAGCGCTTCTAAAACACAATCCTGCGAGCCTTATGCCTGCAAATATGTCACAGTTTAATATGTAACTGAAATTCATTTTTTCACCAAGAGTTTCTCTGACGTATTTCATTTTACTGTTTATACCAATACTTCATCTATAGACAGTTTGCTATTTAAAACTGATATTTCTAAGTGGTATTATGCTAAACAAGGAGCAAAATAGCACTATTATAATTTGTTTTGCAGTGTGCAAGAAGGAAATCCAAACAAAATGTCATAAATTAGCCAATTTTCTTGCACTCTTCTCCTTACAAAACTTGACCAGCCACCAACAGATGCATGATTCATGCAGATGGTGGCAGTAATTATGCTAACCAGATAATAAAAGCTCCTATTTTTGTGGCCCATCTTTAAAGCAATCACTTTCAGTCGCAAAATGCAGCTAGCAGTTGGAAACAAAGGGCATTATTAAAATCCATTGACTAAACTCCTCACTGTAAGAGCCACCTTTTTATTCAGTGCCTTTTCCCAGCAATTTTGGGATGTTTCAGATACTTGAATAGTTGAATTTGTCTTCAATGAACTGGTCTAACTGTTGTCTAACAACACGAAACTGGATTGCGTTAAATCAATACTTCAGTGTATTGTACAAATATACTGTATTCAGTGAATATTGAGAAAAATTAAACTTATACCCTGAACTAAATCCTTACCCATCCTGTCTTCAGACCCTTCTTAGGAAGACATGAATATGAAAAGGTGATCTGTTGTAATCACCTTCTTACCCTTCTGATTTTGGGTTAGATCAGGGCTGAAAAAGCTCCCAGCCAGGAAGTGTGGAGGTAGGTCCTGTGTGCCTAGAAGGTACTTTGGCTTTGCTCCACCTGGAGACTTTTGTTGCTGGTGGTTCCCGGCTGTCTTGTTATGGTAGCTTTCCGATGGTCATCTGGGTCTCAAATCCGGTCCTTTTGAATCTACAGAGATTTATTCTTCCTTAGAAAAAATGCAAGGCCTGACTTTTGTTATTCTGCCAGGCAGCTTAAATGTAACCAGTCACAGGAACTTCTTGCATTTGTAAACTGTTTACAAAGAGTGTAAGTATGAAGGGAAAAGTGCTACTTTTTGAAGATTGGTGAAGTTGCTTTTAACTGATATTCTGTGCTTCTGTATCTCTTTTGTTTTCAAAAGCGAGAGAAGTTTTAAATCTGTCCAGGACTGAACAGGAAAAGTTAGAATAAATTCATTGCTGCTTCAAATTTGACAACAGATAAAATAATGCCAGCGTTGCCTCATGACTTCCATCTGTTCAGTTTTTGGAGACGTTTGCATGGGTGAAACAAGTCCATTGACGGAGTTGCTGAAACACAACAAGGAGCAGTAATTCTAATAAACGTCTTTGTTCAAAGGCAGTTTCTTTCCCTTTCAGTTTTCTTTTTCCTCCCTTCTGTAGGAGGCAGGGGAGCTAACGCTGGTCACCACATGGTCACTGCTAAGCAGGGAGTAGCTGTGATGGGTTATGCAAGTATGGGCCATTGGACCATGCCCTCCCTCATCTTGGAGGGGAAGGATGATGTTGCGCTGAAGAAAGTGCTAGTGATGTTTAACATATTAGTGAAGTAGCCTGTTAGCAGCATTAGACACTGAGTGCTTGTGTAAGGACTTTGTTTCATTTACACTTCCCCCTGCAAAGTCTTGCTGCCTCAAATCCAGTCATGGTGTTTAAAAAAACAAAAAAGAAAACAAAAAAAAAAGACCTTGGAATATGAATTCAAATACAATTGTTAACACTGTTCACTGAGTGCTAATAATACCTCATATAAAGACAATGAGGTCTGCCTTTGGTCTTTACTGCATAGTGTGTGGAGATGTGACTGCGAGTACACATTTAGTGGTTCAGGGCCCGAAGCTGTGATATGGCAAATATGCATGAGATTCACTCTGTCTGTACAATTAGTCTTACTGAGAACGCGTGAGGAAATTAAAATACCTGCTCGAATGTTTGCTATATTAAGTTAAGCTAGGATTTGCCAAACTTCAAGTGTTGTAGTGCAAAGTTTCTGCAGGCAACCTCAAATTACTGTTTTGTCATTTTCCAAAAATGCACTGAAATAACCATTATGGAATAGTTCAGTATAAGGAGTTGTGTGGAATTCATATAAACTAAATAAGAAAAATAATAAATCGAACTTTTAAATGCTGTCATCATTTTTATTTTGTTATACAGCTTTTATTTAAAAAAAAAAAAGTTAAAATGACATTTTCTAATGCAAGTGCTGTGTTAAGTATGCAGATTTTTTTTAATTTAGATTTTACAGCTGGAGCATTTTAATTCCTCTGTCTAAGGAGCTTAATTGTTTCAAGAAAAAAAAAACTATCAACCTCAGCAGTAGATAAAAGGCATATTGCTAAACTGCTTGCCCAGATAAAATTGTTTTTATAAAAAAGGCCAATTAGAGTGCTTTCCCACTAGGGTTTTATATTCTTGCAACTAACAAGTGTAACTTACATTCTGCTTTTCTGGAGGCGCCAAGCTGAAATGCTTTGCTAATGTGGCTACTCAGCTTCTGTGCTTTGACCTACCCGAATCGGAGAGAAGCCAGGCAGTGCGCTGTGGCATTGCATTGTGTAGCCAATGCTGGTAGGTGCTAACCTTCCTAAAAAAAAAAAAAAAAAAAAAAAAAAAAAAAAAAAAATTCTGAGCAATGCATGATGATGCTATAGTTATAGTTACCGTTGTGCCCATGCTAGCTTTGGTGAGCTTACCATTGCTGCTACAGTTGCACGGTTGGAAAATCTTGGCAAAAGAAAACTCTTGGTTTTCCTGGGAGTAAAGTAATGGGAGAAAATTTTGTACAAAGTCATGGATGAGATCACAGGTAGGTGACATGGTGTGGAAAAACAGTAAGAAGAGAGATGATTTTCCAGAAACCTTTATCCATCTTGAAGAATAACTAACAAGTGAGTAGATAATTATATTCATTCAAGTTTGCTAGCCTATTTACCCAAAGGCAAAGTATAATGATTTCCTAAATGATTTCATTCATAAAATACTTAAATGGGTAAAGTAGTTTTACAGAGATACTGTAGAAAGATTTCATTGTGTTTCTCACAGTATGACTTGTGAATGAGGAGGAAAGTGAAGGCTTCAAGCTGTTAAGAAGAGATGAGATCAGGTCTACCTATTGGTGTACTCCCATTTCAGCCATGCAATTTTTGGCTTGAAAGTTTTGGCTAGTCTCAAGATAGTAATGTTGTGACTGTGATTATCTGCGAGAAGCAAAGCTTGTTGGAAAAGGTAATATTTAATGTTAGATCACTCGATGTAGCTGGAATAAGCGATGAGGCCTTTTGGAACCTCTCAGGGGGTCTCAGCGGAAGATGCATTTCTTGGCAGAAAATCAGCATGATGACCCCTCCTTCACCTGTGAATTGCTATCCCAGATGTCCACCCATTGTGAGGTGACCCAGCACATGAAGTCTCACATATGTTAAGCAGCCTGGCAGAGGTGCTTAGGCAGTGCAGTAATGAGAATAAATAGCGTAAGTTGTCATATACTGCCTGCAAGGCAGGCATGAGTCTAAGTCATGTGTTTTCTTCAGCAAAAGTGAATCCCTGTCAAGAAAAACATTGAAGCTTGAGAGAGTCACCAAGTCCTCTTCCTAATCCGTTGTCTGCTGTCTGATATCTTCCCTTGTGTAGTATCATATTAGCTCTCCAATTACCATAAAATCTTCAAGGGTAGGCAGGACCTCAACACAAACTATTCAAGGAAACGTCCTGTCAATAAACCTTACTCCCAAGGGATTTAATCGCCTTTTGCCAGATTTTCTTAGCTGATACTGCTATCAGACCTAAGCAGATCCTCAAGTTAGACGGATGCTGAACAGAGGCTCTTGCTGGAAACATCTTATGGGTGCAGGGCAATGTGATAGGTGAGCTGGATCTAAAGTGGAGGTCCCATGAGATGGAGGATTGCCTCAAACCATAGGCTTCTGCTGCAAAACATCTTGCAGTGGCTGCAGGGGCCCTCTCACTTGCTTTGGGAGCCTGATCTGCAGCTACTCGAGGGACTACGGAGTTGCTGACCTGCAGCACAGTTGCAAAATGCAGGAGAGGGGCATGTGTGGGGGCTGCAGGTGTCCCAGCAGAATATTATCAGGCTGGGGCCAATAAGAGTGGTGATTTTTGTATATCTGTGTAAGTGTTTTATGATTAAATAGCAGGAAATGGGAAATGCACCAGTAAGAACAAGGCAAGTGAGAGGAAAATTGTGGTCTGTACAGTTCTATGCATATATTTTTTTACCCCATTACAAAAAAGACTTAAACACCTCTGAGACATGGCCATCTTAATGTCTGTAAATGCCTAACTACTGTCAAAACATAATTGTTCCATTTCTGGGAAATGTATTAGGATTTGATCCCTGCAAGTCTTGATCAATAAACTTGTCAGGAAAAGAAACTTCTGGCTAGTTTATTATTTTGAAATGCAAAGGTAAGGTTTTTGGAGTTTTTTATTTATATATATTTTTAGAAGTGTCTCCTGATATAAAACTTGTTAGCATGAAATGCCTTTACTTATTCTTGTGTTATAAAAGTAATAGCTTTGGAGTAGAGGGCATAAATAGTCTGTCATAACTGTAGCAAATAAAAAGCATCCATAATGAAATCCAGCTTCATAATTTAGATTTCAGTTCACTGGAGTGCAAGTCATTCTTTTAGGACAAATAAATCATATTTTTTATTTCTTTGTACATGTATAATTTGATTTTTGTACCTTTCATTTGCTCAAGGTATTTTTCTGTGAAAAAAATCTAAAGCAAGGAGGTGCTTTTAATAGTGGTAGTAGTAGTGGTAATGTCTTTAACTTTGGACATACTTTTTATGGTGATTTAATAGAGCTTAACAAGCAGTTAATGACTTTGGAAGTCAAACGAGTTCCAGGATTGCACAGTAACCAGAAATTTATCTACAGCAACTTTCAGTCCTTTGTTTTGTCTTTTGTCTCAGACAACCTCTGCTACTGCAGTTTTCTGGGCAGTGACCAACCAAACGGCAGTGTGGGTAGACAAACTGTAGCACAATATGGAAAGACACATCCAATTTGTGTCAAATTGTGCTGAAATAGATATCTGTGCAGCTGAGTTGCCTTGTTCTCATTGCCCCAGCAGCTGATGTGCAGGCCAAGGCTTGTGTCTTTAAAACAAAGTCACAGATACTGTTTATCTTGAAAATGTCAAGCTAGCTTAAAATATGCAAAGCATCAATTAGTAGCTTCAGTAAATATGGAAATCTTGAATTTTTCAGAATGAAGTTTCCTTACATTCAATTTCTAAGTGGTCCTCCTTGGAGATAGCTCCTTGCTCATGAGGTATTGAGTAGCTTATCAGAAGAGGTAGCTGAGGCCAGTATTAATTCAATGATTCAGAAGCATGTTAGATAAGGCAAGAATGAGTATGTTACGAAGGACTCCTGCAAGTTGCCAGAGAAGCAGAATAAAACAATCTAAGGTGTCTTACTGGAGACTGCTAATTTTGTACTTCTGATTCTGTATGTGTTATGCTGAAAGGGACAATGCAAAGTAGGGGCAACATGTTTTGTTCTTTTGCTATTTTGTTCTTTCTATAAATGCTTTTCTTCTAAAGATTTCCCAGTACACTGACTATATCTCTAAACCAAAAGGATCACTTCCCTATCTCCGTGATTTAGCCATGTTTGGGGTAAAACAGACTTAAAAACATTGCAGAATGGTTCATGATAGAAAGATCTAAATGAAGCTTTCAGAAGAAATGTGGGGGACTGGCCTTTTAGCCAGTGACAGTCTTGTAGCTGAGTTAGTAATGAACACAACAGCAAAGAGATAAATATCGTGTTGCTGGATGTGTCATTATTCAGATGAAATCTCCAATATTATCCCTTAATACCTGTCTTTGAGATTGCATTGTTACTGATGCTGAAGCGAACGTATCCCCTGCTGAGCGGCTGATTCTGTACCAGTTATACTGAATAATCTTTATTCTTATGAGTAGTAAATGCTGTTTAGGTTGCAGAATTGCACCTCAATTTACAACTTACTTCTGCAGCGCCTAGTTCTTTTTTGTGATTTCACATCTGAGCTCTAACTTAAGAGGTAAATTCTCAGGGGATCATACCATGGTGCATAATTCAACATCTTAGCTAATATTTACTTCTAAAACTTCGTGCATTTTTATGGTCTGCTTTAAAAACATTTATTCCTCTGCTGGTTGTTGCCTCCCAGGCATCCATAGGACAGTGACTCATTGCACCTTTATGGTAGTATTTGGAGAAATATGTTTCCTTAACTTATTGTGACTAACCTTACAGCATCAGGCCAAAGTTTTAAAAGTACTTTGATATTTTATTCCTGTTTCTTAGAAATTATACATGTTTAATATGAACTGTGATCTTAGTACCAGTAGTAGACACATAAAGAGCATCCCTTCCCTGACGTCGATGCAGCTTTAATGGTTTGGTGGTGTTGGTACAGAGCTTTATCCGAGTGGAATGTCTTTAGACCTGAAGCACAAAAGAAAAGCACATTGCATTAAGAAGTCCAGAGGTGGCATGAGCACAGACTTTTTCCAGTTTTTGCAGTGCTCTTATCTCTTCCTGGGAGAGTTTTGGGAGAAGTTGGTTTCAGTTAGAGAGTGGCTTGAGCTGCAGGAGGCAACAAGGAAAAAGAACACAGAATTTCATGCTTTAGGTAAAGCACAGGTGTGAGTCACCCTACATGTTTCTCTCAGACTCTGGAGTTGAAGACTCTTAGGGGAAAAACAAGAAGCCCAAGAGTAAACAGTCAACGTGTCTGATAATGCTTTGAGGAGCAGCTGAGTCTTCATATTTTCTGCGACATTGGAAACATGCCTTGAGGTGGTGATGACACTGCGCTTCTCTAACAGTTAGCAAAGTAAGATGGTCACTGACTAATTCTGGAATCTGCCTTATGTCCCACTGGCTTATAGTTCATCCTCGTCATGAATGCCGTTCCCTCTGTTAGCGAACAGTGATGTTTATAACCTGCGAGGACCTGTGGCTGCCTACTGACGGTGGGGGCTACAGGTGAGGGATGTGGAAGCACAAGGCATGTGCGAGGTAGGGCACGGGTGTTGCTGAGTTCACAAATACCTCAGCAGAGATTTTTGTCCTGTGATGCAGAGACATTTCAAAGTGGGGAGAGAGCAAAGTTTGATGTTTTTCATAGTTTTTCCTCCAAGACCATGGCTCCTCCTGACGTGGCTGAAGTCCACTCAAGTGGAACATTTGACAGCAGACTCCCCTTACTGGCTTGAAAGTGAGATGTCACCTTTTGCAAAGAGAAGAAGGCCTCCTGGAACAGCAGCTCTGATGCCTTATTAGATTGCTGATAGCAGGGCCAAAGCATACTGCTGGAGGCGAAGCGGTTTCTAGACTGCAGTGCAGGTCTTTGGCCAATATCAGTTTCCCAAAGTAAGCAGGGGCCACAGCAGACTTTTATTTGGAGGATATCCTGATTACTGCAAAATCAGAAAGTCACTTGAAGGGGCATATCTCATTTTTGTTATCAGTTAAAGGCCTGAGGATTTTTCTTTTTTTTGATTAACAAAGAAATTCTTTCTAATCCCTTCTTTCAGTTTGAACTTTCTTGTATTCATCTGTAGATGAATCAGCTCCAAGCTTATCTTACTTCAGGAGAAAACCTGCAGCAGATGCATCACACAGTAGCAAATGATTTTTAGCTAAGCTATCTGGTAGGCTCTGCTATGTTTTTAACAGTCATGTCCTAAACATCACCTTTGCCTTTTAGTAGGTGAGGGGAAAAAATATTTAGCCAAGTGGGAAGTAAGCACTAAAACCCAGATTCTTAGTCCCAAACATATTGCTCATGCTTTTTAAATCTTCTCCAGAAATCCTACTGAATAGATGTCTTGAAAGATATATGTGTATAAAACAGCCTAATGGAATATGGGGACCTTCTGCAGCTTCAAAGAGTAGGCCCTGATTTTATTTGTTGTTTTACCATCCTGGGCAGATGATAGTGCCTTTAGAAGCAGTTGTTCTAAATTAGGCATTGCAGTTCTAGGCTGAGGAAAAAGGATTTCATTCCTCAGTCCTGCACAAGTGGATTGCATTTGGGTTGGTTTACAGCCTAACTATTTCCCCGAGTCAGCCCTCACCGAACATTTAAAAATAAATGCAACTGCCATTATGGTATGCTGCTGCAGAGAACCTGCCATTTTCCTTGAAAGTTATAATGTTGTTAATTTTTAGACAGCTCAATATCACCCATTAGTGAAACCCACATTAATTGTCAAAGCATTGTAATTAGTCCACTACGTTTGTATGTCTGTATGAAGGAACAGATATGTAACCCTCAGTGCAGTAAATTAAAGTTTTCATTTAATTTTGGAATGTTTTTAACAGATGTTAGTGTTTTCTGTTAGCTAGTCTCACCCTTAGAATTGCTTTAAAACAGTGCCATAAAGTTTCATTCTTGTGAATTGCTTTAAAGAGATTAAAATATGAGTCAGTCTCTTTTCAAAATAATCATATTCTTATGAAGTGTTCCCAGTTTGATATCAAAGGAAAAATACTTTAAATCAGTCTTTTTGTTAGAGCTTGAAACATGACTTGTACTTGTCCTACACAGTCTGTGGAAAAAACACCAATTAAATGTGCTATTCTAGAGGGCTCATGAATTTTTCTAATGTGTTCTAACTACTTGAAAAAAAAAAAGGCAGTATGCTACAGCCAACAGTATACGATCTGTTATGCTGTATTAGAGGTGTTTCATGACATACTGGAAGAAATGTTAAGATTTCTGAAGAGACCTCTGTGTAGCTGCAGAAGGTGAGTATTTGTGCAAGTGCAAATGCCTCAGTCCTTATGGATCTGAGGCAAGAAAAACAGGAGATGCATTAAGATATAGCTTGAGAGGTTTTCAGTGGGAAATGGTCAGTATCAGGCATGTAGACAAATGATTTTTTTTTTTTTTTTTTTTGCCCAAAATAGCATGAAAAGGAAATTTTTTGGACCAAATGGTGCCTGGCTTGTATAGAGTCTCTGAAAGGACAAGGGGAGCAGAAAGCTTTTTTAAGCCAGAAATGTGGGAGGTGAGACCATGACTTCCAAATGTCCATCTAGTGTGTGAGACAGATCTTTGCCAGTTGCTTTGGATAGCCCAAAGCCCAAACAAGGCATCAAGGACCAGGCTGGGCTGGACAAATCGCCTGCTGCTGCCTGCTGGGATTGCTGTCAGGTCTGCTGAACACACAGCTGGAGGCTGCTCTGCCTCCTCACTTGCCCCAAGTTCTCTGTTGGGTCAAAAGAGCAGGAAGAGATGAAAACAGCTGCCAGCCAGGATGGCAAGGAGAAAAGATGTTGTGTCCAACCAAGACCTCTTGTTCCTGGAACTGGCATCACTTTCAGTGAAAACAGAAATATAGTCCCTTTATAGCAAGAAATTTAGTGTTAAATTATTAAAAGTCAATGTTTTTGTAAACTATGAAAGCGTGCTATCTTTGTAGGAGCAGTGAGTGTTATTGTGGCAGTAGTATGGTGTCATGTGCTATTGGTTCCTGATAAAAGTTATGATCAGACATGAGGATCTTTAAGGAACTTTTTATGGAAGTTTCATGTATCAGTTAAAGTAGATTTCAGGTAGATCAAATAAATGTCTCTTAATTTTCATTTAGAGGCAATCTGATTTGTCCACAATATGATGCAAATTTCAAGCAAGTTTAATGTTTGTGCTTTTGCCATAAATGATTTCAGTTTTATCTTCTGACGTCCTGACTTAGCACAGACCTTTTCAAAGAGACCAAGGAAAAGCATACATAAGTAGTTTTCAATACTGAACATGCTCTACAAGGTATATGATTTTTTGTTTTAATTTTAATTAACCACATCTCAGTTGTAAATATTTGCAATGAAAATCTAATAAAGCTTTCTTGAGTTTGGTTTTCATTACCATTGCAAAACTGGGAACAAATGAATAAACATGCATAAAAGGATCATGAACTGTATTGAATGTACAGGGAATTGATTCCAAGGCATATAGCTCCCTTGGACTTGTGAGCTGGCCTGGTTTATGGTTTTGCAAATGCTGGAACACAAGACAGATTTGAAAAGAGACCATGTTATGTTTTTCCACAATTCAGCAGTCATACAAATAGGAGGGAGTCCTTCTTAATTTTCAGACTCTTTCTATAGATTTCTTTTACACTTGTGTATGTCACAGATAAGATCTAAACATATATAAAACCTGGGATGCAATGCAAGAGGGAAAAATTGAGGAGCTTTACTCTCGTAGACCTGTGTGGCTCAGACAACAATCTCCAAAGTCTTGCTGACAAGTAGTGGTGCAATGATTAGAAGACTGTAAGAATCACGATACCTGGAGTAAAGCCTGAGCTTTACTCAAGTCGAGTTAAAAATCTATTTGATTTTAATAGGACCAGGTTTCTATGGTTTTACCTTGTAGCTTCATTGCTATGTGACTTTGGGCAGCTCTTACATATTTTCATCTACTGCTGCTTCTATTTTCATGTGGACTAGTGATGGGGTTCACTGTACATTTAGAAATGAACTGTTATAAATAGTTCTTACATGAAAAGGATGAAATAGCTGAATAAAATAAGGACTTTTTCCTAAGCCAATCAACAGGCAGGATTTGCTGTATTTGTCTTTTATGAGAATTTTTTTCAAAGATCTTATTAGAGTAATTGCAGTTAATCTCTACTTTCTGTGCATCTGTTCACAGATTAGCTTTCCTTGCAGTAGTGTGTTACTTGCTTTTATAGAGATTACCGCAAAAAACTATAGATTCCTAAATTTATAGTTTGATGAATGGAGCTTTACAACAGATGCATCTGTACAGCTCCTTCCTTCTGTCTGCAGCATTACCATCATCCAGTTGAGGCAGAAGATTACTGAGACAATTCGTAATGGAAGTACATTTTGATACCAGAGTTTGGAGAGAGTGAGAATACACTGTGGAAATTGAAAGGCTAGTTGAAATCCTAGGCAGCAGCCTATTTCTTTATAGTAGGTCTGTTTAACTTTGTATTGAGAAGTCAAATGAGAATTCTTACAGCTGGCTTTGAATCTGAGCGTCTAGCTTTCATACTGTTTAAAGCTTCTTGGCTGTGACTGAAGACCCACTGTACTGGATTCCCCGCTGTGGTTTAACTTGTTAAAGATGAGAATTTCATTACAGAGCCTTCAAAATTGTTAATTCTTAACAAGAATGTTAGTAGTGGTAGAAAAATAAAGTATGTATACTTGTAGCAACAGATAAAGTACAGCCACTGTGAAATGTATTGGTTGAAAAGAGGAATGGGGGCAAGGTTGTAAAAACAGTTTGATTACGTATGTGCTTGCCTTTCAAGTCACTTAATTCTGTTGTGCCTGTTTTCCTTCTATAAACATTATGCATTTGAATTGGCATTAATGTTAATGGAAAGCAAATTCTGAAATCACATGTGTGATTATCTACCAGAGCTGAATTTGAAATGCCGAGTGTCCTACTGGCAGGAAAAAAACCATTGCCAAATGACAAAAACTTTTTTCAGGTGCTGATAAACTGGTGTTCTGGCCCTTGAATCCACTGACGTACTCATTTCAGCCTAGTTCTCAACACGTTTTTGTCCCTGCCCAAACAAACCCACCTGAGAACACGCTACAAAGAAATCTCCATCTTATTTTGGCCTGCTGGTACACCATTTATTTCTTAGCATGACATCTTTTACAATAGAAAATAAGGAGCTGTTCACTTCTCTGTGGCATGCAGGTAAAGATCAAATAAAGCTGTGTTAATTTATAGGGATCCACAGTTGTGCTTCACTCTGCATGAACCCTGAGCTTATGTTGTGGAGGCAGCGAGCTCTCCAGAGTTTGATCCACAGCCCATTATAGCTGATGAAAGGCTCTCCTGGACTTGTGGGGCGTTGGCTTGATGCTTTGGGCTTTGTCTGCTTCCTTGCAGTCCATTTTCTTTAGCTGATTAAGTGACTTCATAGAGTTGCAATGTCTTGTGTGAGGAATGTGCTAAATAAATGAAAATAACATTCTTGCACTTTCCTAAGCTTTTATCAGGGATATTAATCTCAGAGGTAACATGAGGCGTAATGAAATTGTTATTAAAAACTCTCTTTAAATATGAGAATGAGTGTATTATAGCTGCTTTAAATGGTACGTGAAATGCCTGTTACATGTTCCAAATGTATTTCTTTGACCCCAGATACTTGGTTGTTTTACTGTAGTCTTATACACAGGTTAAATGCACCATGCTAAAATAATGAGACATGCATATTTGAAAACACCCTCACACAGCCCTTAGCATTAGTTAAAGTGCAGTTACTGTAGCTCAATAATTATAAAGATTTCATAGTGCTGAGCAAACCTCACTAGCAAATTCTGCCACACGCTTGTCTGTAGCTGTGGAAGGAATACCTGCTTGGCGTGTCTCTGAGCAAGAACGTGATCACAGATCCATAGGTAAAAGTAACTGCATAAAGTCCAAACGTTTGTGTCACCTACGTATGCGCTTTATTAAAGGCTCTCTCTACCTTAATGTTTGTAAATCTATTGAGTGCCTGTCCCTGGGCACATGCTTCTCTCAGCTGCACTCTTTGTGGAGGGACAGGGTGCAGTTATCTCCCAGGGCTTTTTAACCTCAAAGGAATGATTCCTCTGCTTCCCGCCCACCCACCCAAGCACTCAGATACTTGCCTACTCACAGCTCTGGGTTTGGATATTTGGAGGGGAAAAAAAAATCTATCATGTAACTATCTTCATTCAGAATGAAACAGAGCAGCTGTCCAAGACTATAACCAGCGTTACACAGCAACGTTTGACATGTTACCTACCATGTAAGCAGCAGGAGATACCTGGGTAGGTACCATGGGAGTACATGGTAGGTTACACATATATGTGTGTGTGTGTATATACATATATATAGAGAGAGTATATATATAAAAAACATACATACATATATATGGTTATATATGAAACAGTGTAATTGCACAATGAATGATTTTCAGAGGGCAGAGTGTATGATGGCATTTCTACTGCAATAAGCTCTAAAGTGGCCAGGGCCTCACGTTGGTGTCTTGCATGTGTTTTGTCTAGTCTAACTAGGAGGACTTCCAGTTTCAAATATCTGGAGAATTTTAAGAAGTTCTTCGAAATGGCAATTGATTTTGAGCTGCTGCCTCTGGGTGTGGGCCTGTCATCCAGGAACTTGCTCAGAAGTCGTAGCAATAAGGGCCGAGTATTACAGAGTCAGTACGGAACCGACTGTATAGAACAAGTAGGGAGTATTGTTGGTCTGTAGTTTTAAATAGCGTGTGCCAAGAGATGCAGAGGTCTGAGGGCAGCAGGCCGTGTGTTTGTTCTGACCCTTTACCATGGACCTTTGACGACAGACCACTTGCTCCACTTTAGTGAATTCTCTGCTCATAGGGCTAAATTTAGGGTGTAGATAATGTCTCAGGTATCAGAATAATAAACACCTCTCACCCCACACACTAGTGAGGCCTTACATTTTGGCTGGGGAGGGGGCACTTAACTCCCATGGTGTTTTCCTGAAGGTAGCTTGTTCTGGAGAATCCAAGGAAACGCCAGCAGAAGGATGGTATGTGGATCACTGTGGATCATAGCAGAGCTGGAGCTGGAATATACCTCTTTTTTTTTCTTTTTTCTTTTTTCTTCTCTTCCCCCTTCCATGCATGCAATAGACACAGGGAAGATCTTGGAGTTTGGGTCACTATTTTTTTTTTTTTTTCCTCCTTGGTTTATATGCAGAAAAGATGGTTGCCTTGGTTGGCCCTGATGATTTGTTGGTAGTTAGGATACCTATTTGGTAGCACTCACCTTTCAATTGGGAGGATGTTTTTTTTGTAACCACAGATTGCTGCAGAATCAATTTGCAGCTGGATTTTTCAAAGGCAGCTGGATTTTCAAAGGCAAAGATCTTCGAAGAACCTTTGCTGCTTCACTGAGGTATTTGCAAAAAGATTTCTCTAACTGCTTTAAAAAAGAGTTAAGGAAAAGTGTGAATGCCTACCCAACTGTTTACATTTAATGCTTCTGAAGTGGTTCAATGGCACAATGTTTTAATAAGGAGCAGCATTTTGAATTTCCTGTTCTGGGACTGTTGGAATCATGTATATTGGTCTATTATGCTGTGTAACGAAATGAAATGTAACCTGGTCTGATGCATCAGCTTGGAGATATGTCACTCCTCCTGGGGCTGGTGGAGGAAGGAATGAATCATGATATTTAGCAGCTTTCAGATCAAGAATGTGTTATAGACATTAACCAACACTCATCAGCAAAATACAGATTTATAAATAAATGTAGCTTAAAAAAAGCTGATTGGCTTGGAAAACAGGCAGTAGTGCAAATCAGAGTACTGGTGGCTTGCAAAGGTTTTGGTGGGGTTATTTTTGTCATTGAGAGGAAGCAATTCTGCAATGATGATAAGGTAGCTTAAGCTAAGTTAGCTAGGTTATTCGTCCATATTAGCTATGTCTCATGATTATAGAATAAGATGTTTTCAAAGTTGTCCAATTTTATCACTTTTCTCCTGGAGGCACAAAGCATTGTTTTATGTACCAGCTTGAACTATGTTCCTCTCTTACCTCCTCTTTATGCTCTCAAATGAAAGGAATGTAGTTGCCAAACAATGTCTGTAGCAGCTGAAAGAATACTGCTAACATCCAGATCTGGTAAAGCACTCAGCACAGTCTTCATCATTCATTCTATGTCAGCAAGTTTTTGGACATCAGCATCTTTTTCTGACTTGAACTTGGAACCTTGTGCATTTGGGTTGCTTTAGAGTAATAATCTTTTGAATTGAATGTGAAATAGAGTTCACTAAGAAATTGTGGGCTAATTCCTTAGGCTGACTTTCTATCTATTGCTTGAATTTTGTTTGATTTATGAGAACTGTCATCTGCTAACCAACCAAACCAATGCTGAATCTTTAAATGAAGATTCATCTATCATATATGTGCATCCTAGCATATCTATGTTATGTACTTTTACTAGAAACAGGCTAATGAATCAAGCTGCTTGGTGCTCCCTTGGAGGTGCATATCTTTCATCCCTGGAGAGACTGGAGTCTGGGGGAAGCTGTGGTCTTTCCAAAGTCACACAGCAAACTAGTAGCAAGATTAGATGACCACTTTTTCCACATCTGTGACTGTTAAAAATTTAGCGCTGAAGAATTTGTGGAAAATGTTGTGTTCTATGCAAAGTATTAAAAATGACATTTCTGTTACAAGATTAGCCAGAGTAGCCCTGTGATTTATGCATTAAATCTGTGAGCCAAGTTCTGGAAAGACTGAGGTTAAAAATAGGGCACTAATTATGAAAAAGTTGAAATAATATGACCATGGAAAACATTATATATAAATGCAATAAAGAATGATAAAATGAATTTAAAAGATGGTCAGATTTGATTTAATAATCAGGAAAAATGAACTTTTGAAAGACAAGGATCTCCCTTTTGCTTGATCATCTCTTCTTTCAGACTTTTCTTTCATCATTGAAAGATGTCCTGGGCTGTACAGTGAGCTTGCAGTGACTGTGACGGATCTCACTTTGTGCTTGGGATCTCTGCCGCCAGCCTCGCGTGGCAGGCTCTGCAGCAGCCTGTCACCAGCCTGTCCGTGGGCTCTGCTTGGGCTCGTGCTCGCCGCTGGCTGGCGTAACAACCACGTGTTAAAAGTAGCCAGGCCGAGGGCTGCGTGAAAGCACAGGGATGATGTGCTAATTCAGCATTTCTCCCCAGGCAGCACGTTTTTAGCAAGATTAGCATGAATCTCTAGAAGCAATTTAAAGCCTCTCCTCACTAGTAGAAAACCGAGGGAAAGAAGGCTCCTCTGAGCACTGCTCTCCCTGAGTGGACTTGGGCAGTTTTGCGCTTTTTGCTTAGCAAAATTGACCCTAGTTCTGCTTTTTTGGGCTTAATTGATTTAGCACATCTATCCTCCATTCCCATCATCTCATTCTTCCCCTCCCTCTCAAATGGAAATGCAGAAGTTCTTTTAAGTCTTTTGGGGGAAAATTGAATATAATTTTGTTAAATATGAAGTTGAAAGATGAAAAAGGTCAAATTACAGAGGAAAATCAGTGATTGGCTGCTGTTGATTCGGTTAGCTAGAAAAACTAAGTGGGTCTTCAGCTGCCAGACTTGGTATCTGCTGTTGGGTAATAAAGATACAGCAATCTGTTTTGAGGGGAGGTATCCAGCAGTGGTGTCCAGTCAGGTCTCTAATGTATTCCTTCACAAATGGATGGGGAGTAGGAATTATTTTAGAACAGGCTAGGCATTCCCCGAGCGAATCTGTGGGATCACTTGGCTTCATAAACTAGCAAGACTCTTGAGTACTGTGTCATGGCAAGAATAGTGAAATACATTTCAGTGTGAGTAAAAGCTAGTAACGCTCCAGCCGTGTTCAGTTAAATCATGCCAAAGGACTAGGTTCTTTGCTGTTGGTGGTTGGTAAAAATCTTTTTACAGGTCTCAAAGACACGAGGCCCATGTTCAGGACAGATAGAAATCTACCGGTCTGTTTGGTGGCTTTTAATAGCACGTTTGTCACAAGTGCTCGGATATTTGCTAGCTACTCATTTGGGGAAGAGGAGATGAGGCAGAGAGCAGGAGAGAAGCAGCAGGAATGGGGACTCCCTGTTTCAAAATGTTTATGTTCTTTTAAAGTATTAGTGTGCGTTATCTGTACAGGTAGACATCGGAGTTATTTGTGGAGAGTGACATTGCCTGTCTCAGCTGAAAGAAGCAGAAGGCAGTTGCGGTGAGGCTGCGCAGCCAGAGCTTCGCACAACAAAATTCCCCGCTGTTGCAGGGCAGCAAGGTGAGCTGTGTTTTGGTCTTGGCTTTTTCTGTTTGTTTGTTTTCAAACTCAGCTGGCTGGCATAAAAGAAGGGAGAGGGAAGGAATATGTGAAGTAAACATTGGTTTAACTATGTGCAGCTGATGAAGGCCTTTGGCAAGTATATGGAAGTGTTAGTTGTTTTTATCCTAGGAGGAATTGTTCACACTGTGTACAAGGTATCTTGATGGGAAGCATATTTAAAAAAAAAAAAAAAATCAGATCGACGCATATCATGAGACTGTTAACTTGGAGCATTCTCTGAGAATTTTTGGGGCCCTGATGAAGTCCAGGCTGCTATGCACAGATGTGCACCATCAATTCCTGTGGGCTGCAATGCAGAGCTACCTGCTGCTTTCTGCTGGTAGACCTGGGGTTAGTATATAGGGAAACACCTTTCAGAAGCTCTCATTATCAATTCTTTTGTATTATATTACTGCTGGAGTTGCTTACATTAATTTTAAGATACCATATTTGCATGAATTAGTCACAGATTTTTTCCATGGCTTTGCTTAACATGGCAAAAGCAATGATGTAACTGCTGAGTGTGAATAGTCACCTAATGAATTCATTGCTAGTGCAGGGGTGTAATTTGAACAAATACACGGATTTGATTATCTGCTCTGAACTAAATTTTAGGATGGTTCAAGATAAATTTACATGGTGACCTTGCCATCCTCAACTCTTTATGTATTCTTACTGCTATTTGCACAGTTTCTATACTGTGGTTCTTAGCTCGACTACGGTTTCTTAATTCCTTCTTATTTATGATGCTTTCCTGTATAGCTTTTGCTGATGCAGATCATTGTTCTTGCAAATTGTGTAGGCGTTAGAGGAAGTACTGTTATGCCGATGGAAGTATTTCTGAAACTGAGGAGTATAACCACTCTCCTTCGTTTAAGGTAAATTGGGAGGGGAAAACCAAAAAAACCCACAAGCCCTATTATGGATCCTAATATCTAAAAATGTTAGAGTTCAGCAGTCTGATAAAAGGAGTTTATTCTGGAGGCTGAACCAGTAACCAGAAGAGCTGGGGCTTACATTGCTGGTGCATTTTTTTGTTTGTTTATTTGTTTGAGAGAAGCAGCAGCCAAGAGTAAAGGAATCACAGATGCAGCCAGTGAAGTGCTGGCAGGGAAACTCTATGGAGACATCTTACAGTAGAGAAAGACAGTGAGTGAGTGCTTGTGTTTGGTAAAGTGATGGTCTGGACTTCTGACCAAAGAATATTTCTCCTGTTGTTTCATTTCTGTTGTGTTCAAGGAGAAGGTTTTCTGGGACTCTGGTAATCCTGTGCCAGATTTCCTGAATATTGCACTGTTGTTCTAGTGCCTGTTCAATAAAGCTTATCCTTCCCAAAAGTGTTGGATTATTGCACATGTGCTGTTGATTTCTGAATATAAAACAGTCCTTGGCAAAAGTGTTCAATATATTGCCTATGTGCCCTGTGAGGGTATAGCATGTCTGTAGTCAGTCTAGGGTTTTTGCCAGGAAAAGGCTACCTCATGTCTGGAAACCCCAGACAAATTTGTTACGATTCATCCAGATGAGATTAGAATGGAGAAAAAAAAAACCTGTAAACCCCTAGGAAAATTAGACTACAGGAAACTTGAAGAAGTTACCTGGTATGCCTCCCAAACTGAAAATGATGTTGGTATGCCTATGGCATTCCTAATTAGTGTTTATATAAGCCTGTTCTTAAACACCTCCAGGAAAGGGTTCTCTAGAACTTCCCCAGGCACTTCATTTCCATGTTTCACTGTCCTTAATTTAGATTTTTTCCCCTAAAGTCTAAGTCTAAGCAGTTCTTTTAACCTGTCTCCATAGGTCATGTTTCCCAGCACTTGATTATTCTAATAGCTTTCTTTGTACTTTGTCCAGACCTATCTGTCTTGAAGCTAGGCACATAAAACAGTTGCAGTAACACAGCTTAAGCTGATGCTAAAACCCATACTGATGCTAAAGGAAGAGGTGGTTGTGGTGGGGAAAGCAACAACCCTACTTCATGTATCTGTGTATCTTGAAGATTGTTTATGCTTCAGGTATCACGTTTGCTTTTTTCTACAGAGTAACATCATTGACTCATGTTCAGCTTTGCATCTCCCATAACCGTACTGAATTTTAATCTTGTCTTCCAAAGCACTTGCAGACTTTTTCTCAACTCTACTACCTGCATTTAATAAGCATGCTCTCTTCTGTCAGCAAATCATCAGTGACAGTGATTTGAAGAGAATGGCATCTGGGACCATCCTTTGTGGAACCCCTTTGATACATCTCCCTGCTTTGACACATGTGGATGGCTCATCTGTGGTCATGTTTTTGCTTCTATAGTACAGTAGTTTAGTCTAGACTAGAGTTCTCTGATTTGCACATAAGAACATCATGGCAGCATTAAATGCCTTAAACTCAGAGCTTTTCTGTTTTGTTACAGAAAGAAATTAGATTGGTTTGATATAAATTGTTTTGGACAAATCCATGTTGGCTGCTCATAATCTCCTTGTTTTATTCCAGGTGGTTACAAATGGCTTGTTTGTTCCAGAATTTTTCCAGGAAACTGCAGTTAAGCTGCCTAGCCTATAATTTTCTTGCTCCTCAATTTATTTCTCTTGATAATAGGCATTAACTGTATCCTTTTCTGCTTTTCAAGGGCCTTGCCTGTCCCCCCGCAAGTTCTCGGAGATACTTGCTAATCATTGCTTTACCCCCTTGCCAAGGTAAAAATGGATGTGGGGTATCCATAGGATTACATCAGAAAAATACCTGACTCTACAGTCAAATAGCTCCTAATGGAAAAAACCTGCTAAACCCTGACAATTGGCTATATGGTTGGGTCCATCTTGCAGTTTTTCCTGTAGCAATCCTGAATTAGTATGGGATAGCATAAAAAATGGGAGAGAGTGCACAAGCTGTCCCATGAATAAACTGTTTTCTCTTTTTGTCTTTTGTAGACCATCTTGTTGTCTTTAATAGCTTGCCTTGTATTTCAGTAGTTGCCATGGTAGCTAATAATTTATTATTGAGCTAAGTAATAATTGCTTTATAATTACAAATCCAAGCAACTCGCTAGCACACCTATATGAAAACTTATGCACTAATTCCTTTCACATTGATCTTCCTCCCTACTTGATCTTTTCAAATTTGTGAATTGTGTTTTATCTCACCTCTGAATACTGAGAAAAATTAAACAAAAGCTTTCATGTTGTAACCTCTTTTTGAATTCGGCTGTTAGAAGGCCTGTCTGACCGGCACAGCACTAAGTATACCTCTTTGAATGCCTTAATATAAATCCAGGAGAAAATTAAGTTCCTTTGTGCAACTTGAATATTTTCCCTGCTTTTTCTTAAAGTTATTTCATGTTAGTACTAATAAATGTGTGTGTACATATATTAAAAAAAAAAAACTAATGGAAGAGTGCTTATGAGCAATAACTTTCTTTTCAGGGATTTAAATAATATTTCAAATGAGGACTTTCTCTGGATGGATTCTGAGAAAAAACAGGGCAATGATTTGGTTGCAGATGGCTGGTCTCGTTGTATCCTTGTGTTGCCTGCCTGTACAACGTGGTGCCTCTTGTTTCAAGCCTAGATTTAGTGTTCTTTAGCAACAGTATTTTTGTCCTGGATTCAGGCATTCTTTAGCACTGTTATGTTGGAGCTCACGGATAGGGTCACTGGGTTGTGAGATGACTTAAATAGTAAGAATAATTATGAACAGAGTTGATGTGGCTGAAAATTGAAATATACAGTCTGTGCAAATGACAGAAATATTCTCTTCCAGCAGAGTAATATTTTTAGATAAGCTAAGTCACTGATAAATGCATATTTTCCTCCTTGGGAGCCGCATGTTTCATGACAAAACTGAGAACCACCTTTATTTAGTAAGTTTTGAGGAGCCTGTGCAAAGCTTAGTGATAATGCTATAAATGAAACAGTCCTCATAAGTGAGATGACTGCAATCACTGCAAAATGCCTTTCTTAATTAAAAAAAAATTCTGTTCTTCAAGTCAAATTACCTGACTGTTTATCAGCCACAGCTTCTGCCATCCTGTTAGACTGCTTGGTTTAAAATCAGCGTGTTTCTAGGTAAATAGGTATACCAGTTTTCATGATTGATGCATCTGCCTTGAGGATGTGGTACAGATCATTGCCAAGACAGTTTAAACTAATGCATCGAATGCATTTGAACTATTCTCATAGGGATGTTGAGATGCTGTTGACACACTCGTTCCTTTTGGTTGCTCATTTGAAGATTAATCTTAATTTAGGAGGTGTTGTACTTTGCTGCTTGGCAGTGGGTCAGTTCAATCAGGGCAGTGTAAGATTAGGTTAAAGCATTTAGTGAAGAAGGAAGCAAAAGCAGTTTAGCAAACTGTTCAGTAGTTTTAAGTCTGGAAGAACTGTCATAATAAAAGCAAAACCAGTGAATAGCGGCTTTATTATCTTTTTCTAGATGTTGGATTTTTTTTTCTGTCTGTAGTAAGAGAATGAAAGGATTTTGGTCTGGATTTCTTGTTGAATCTGGTGGAAGATCTTTCCTGTATGGTTCTCTTGGAGGTATCTGAGTTCATTCTACAGCTAAATAATGTTTAAACTTCATGAGTAGTTTTCAGTACTGCTTGACAGAGAGTATAAGCAAACATTTTTCGGGTAGGTGATAGCATGTGGATAGACAAATACTGTCAATAAGGAGGTTTTGAATTTAAAAATGTAAGAAAGCTATGTCACTTGCTGTATATTTTGCAAGACACTCCAACTGTTTTCAGATGCATTTTCTTTCTTTTCTTTTCTTTTTTTTTCCTTTAATTGATTACCGAAGTGAAATGTGCTCAAGAGTGCCAGGCTTTATTTACTTTTGGGTGAAAATTATAAGCAGGCCACACTACCAAACATATTGTTGGGTAGTGAACATACTGTTATGTTAATCAGCAATAACACATGAACATTGGTGTCAACGTTTATCCCATACTTGACAAAGTTTTGCAAACCTCAGTTGACTCCTCTTAAGAACTTGGATTATTTTTCTGAAATATCTATGCTACCTTAAAGTCAGGCTAACAGTGGAGGATGTTACAGAGGCTGCTCTCCTTTCTACAACCTCTGCCTGCCTAAAGCGGGCACATTCACGCAGCACAACTTGTCCCGGATGGTGTCTGAAAGCAGCGTAGCCATATTACCGTGACTTTGTGCCTCTCAGCAAGGCTTGGCTCAGCCTTAGTGCTGCACTGCTACGGCCATGCTAATTCCAGCTCCCAGAGAGAGCTGACAATGGCTAGCTTGGGCTCTCTGTGCGGCCTCCTTCGTGACTGCAGATAGGCCCAGGGGCCCAAACCACAGCCAAGCTGGTGAACATTCACCTTCCACAAAATCCATTGACTTCATGAACATCATGTTCCTGATTCTGTTGTAGTTTCTGGTATCTAATTGTTTTTGAAAACACAGCATTGAAAAATTGTCATTCTTTGCATTTAAGTGGTCCCCGTTAACCTGGAAGGCAACTTTGTTTGGCTGGAGCTAATTTATCTGTCAGTTTATAGTATGACTGTACTTTTTCAGTAGGAGAAAAAGGCCCATTTTAAGGCCTTTAAGGTTTTTAAGGCTGAGGTCAGAGACTTGGCAGAATACTGTTGGTTTCAGCTAAAGCTGTTGCTAATGCTCATCTGTATTACTGCATTTGTAACTTCCTCCCTGGTGTAAAAGCCTAATGGAGACTTGTAAGAATGATTCTCCTGAGCGTACAACTTATTGAAACTATTTTTCTTGTAGATGCTGTTCCAGATCTGTGAGCTGTAGTTCATGCCTCTGACCTACTGTTCTATTGTTCTCTGCTTGTGGCAACAGTGATATAACATCAAAGTGAGTTTTAAACATCATTTGGGCAGTTAATTATTTAGAATTGCTCAGATTTGACTGTGAGCTAAATATGTATCTAACAAATTAGAAAGCGGATAAATCCAGGTCATAAGTAAGGCTCAAACCCTGGGCCGTGCCCTCCTAATGCCCATGGTCCTGTCCTTTTTGGGCCAAAGAAATTGGCTCTGGTAGCATGACTGACAGCTGATAGCACACAGAAGAGGTAGTCGTGATCAAGCATTGCGGGGGCTTTCCTACCTGGTTGGGGCGCAGCTGCTCTGGTCCTGTTCTACCCCTGCTAATGCCAATGCTGAGCCTACAGGGTTATGTTGGCAGCTTCCACCTAGGTGGTGCTCAGTGGCTGCATCCAAGCTCTGAACTAGGTTATTGCATACACCTGTGGACAACACTGGTGTCTGAAATCCGCAGAAGTTGAAATTCCCACCTGAAATTATATTCTGCAATGACCCTGCCTCACGACAGGCTTGTGAGGTGGAGCCGGGCATGGGCACAGCAGCTGTTGTGGAGGGCTGAACCCCTCAGCACCACGTGGCAGTTGTGCTGTTTTCTATGCCTATCTGCCCCTTGTCTGCTCAGCATAAAGTTACTGGACCATGAGCTTTCTGCTACTGTGACAGTGATTATTTAGAGGATTTTTTTTTTTCTTTAAGGCTACTTTATAATCATTACAGGGTGATCTGCAGGGGTATTAGAGCTGTATCCTAACTATCTTTGACCATGCTCCTTGTTGCAAGTGACAAAAAAGGTATTCTGTGACTTCCATCCTGGGCCACCACTCTGCTGCTGTCAGTAGTTGTTTGCATTGGCCGCTGCCTTTTGTTTTTATGCATGGGAAATGGAGAGCTGGCTGAGCACTGGGACAGGTTGCCCCGAGAGGTTGTGGAGTCTCCATCCTTGGAAATATTCAAAAGCTGTCTGGATATGGTCCTGGGCAACCTGCTCTAGGTGACCCTGCTTGAGCTGGGTGGTTGGACTAGATGATCTCTAGAGGTCACTTCCAACCTCAGCCATTCTGTGATTCTGTGAATAAAGAGCTGCCATTACAGGTCCATCCATTAAACCACCCAGATAAAGTGCAGCTGTTTTGCTTTTCATTAGCACTTTCTTTGTATGCTTTTTTCTCTATTGACTATGAAGTGTAGTTTAGCCTTGTTATATTTTAATTTTGCTATTAACGTGCTTGATTGGAAGAATGTCCCTGTAACAGTAATAAAAAAAAAAAAAAAAAAAAAAAAAAAAAAAGAAAGTGTGCAAGATAAACAGCACAAATGACATGTAAGCTTATTCTATGAGGTTTGGTTAATTGAAGATAAACAAATTTATTATCTCGCAATTAGTGTGGCTTGTATGTGTAAATTATTTCCTAACAAGTTCAGCAACTTTACTCAACCTGCCTTTGAGGAGGCGCCGGGTTTGATTTTAGTGCATCTTAAAAGCTTCTTAGAGGTCTTCCCTCCCCATTCTCTTCTCCTGGCTTCTTCATATATAGACAGAATGCCATACCATCCTCTTTCCAATTCTTCTACAGATAATTTAGTGATGGTGGATAATTATAAGCTTTCTGGAAAGCACTTTTTCATTGTGTATTTTTGCAGCATCCCTCATAACTGGTCAGTGATACAGGGTCATTTAGACATAAGAGCAGTGCAGATGTGAATGCTAGCAAGAGCAATGCAGCCTTAAATATTTTTTTTTTTTTTATTTCAGAGTATAATCCTGTTAGATGATCATCCTGTGAGATGATTCCTAATTGTTGCTACTGATTAGCTTTCTTTTATTGTTATTATTTTCGTAAGAGGAGAAACATAAGGAATAGGAGAAATTAGTAGCTTGGGATCACGGGAAGGAGTGCAGTTGAAATGTAAAATGGTTGTTGGATCTAGGCAGTCTCGTTCTGCCATAATTACCCCATTGACCCACAAATGAACTTTACTTTTCAAAGAAACAATTTTGGAAAGTTTCCTGGGAAACATTCTGCTGTTGATGTGTGAGCATACAGTGCAAGATGCTAAAGATATATCAAAACTTGTGGCTAAGTATTAGCATAATGATTAATGCAGCTGCCTAGCTCTGCTCTGTGGTCATTTTGTAGAGCATCAGGAAGACTTTATAGGAGTGGTCTCTGTCCCTGTGAGCAGCTTCTGGCCGTGGAGCTGTGTGATGCCCAAAGAGATCATCGTTCCTAGACTTTTAAGATGGTGCGTGGAAACCTGGGGGCCTGATCCTGGAGAGTGTTTCCTACTGAAAGAGGACTTGGCACCTTATAAATGGGACCAGAAGTCCTTTTAGGAAAGAACAGTGACTTTTTTTTTTTGTAACTAATTGTGTAGCTAAAGGTTTCTCCCTCTCCCATTCCTTTTAAAAGCACAGACCCAATTGCCTTTGCTAGCGCTTGCTGAGAAGCGTATGGATGAGTCTGTACTGTGTTAGCCACCTTCGAAGCTTGACTCTCCTCTTTCGTTTGTGTGCTCTGACTTGTCTGTGCCAGTGTAAGACAGGACACAAAAACTTGATCACTCGATGCATTTTCTAGTCTGAAGATATAAGAGCTAAACATGCTGGAGCACAATTTTTTGTTTTATTATAGTAAAATCTAGTTCTTTTTATGAAATTCATAATGTTTCAAACCTTTCTGAAGAGCAGAATTGCTGTGACTATTCAGATTTCCAACTACGTGTTGTAAATGCAGTCTCTCAAAACATCTTCCTGGTAAAAGAATAATCCTGATAATACAAAGATAAGTTGTAGTTGATTAATTTAATGAATTAAATTGTACTGTAACCTAATATAAAAATAGCCTAACATGCTGATAGTTGATTAAATGGACAAAATTCTTAATATACTAATGGCCCAGTTCAGGAATTAATATGCTAAGTAAGCCTTTGCCTTTGTAACAGTTCATTTTTTTCACTTTAACATGGTTTTAATAAGATAGCCATAGATATTTTTAATTCCTATAGTGACAGTCTTTGAACTAATCTGTAGAGTTTATTGTAAATATGAATATCCATATTAGATTCTGTTCTGTGTGGAAGATGACAAAAGGAAAAAGTGTTTCTGAATTACTGAAATTACTGAATTACACCTGAGAGCTTTTATTTGGTAATTATATTTTCTTCAGAATTAAAAAAAATGTGTTTCCGCAGACGAGTAGTCCTCTGATTCTTCAAAAGATGCAGCTCCCAGGTAACTTTCAATTCAAATCCTTGCCTGCATAATTAAAACACCAACTTGAGACCTTTCTCTCAACACTTCCATCGCCTCTTTCTCATTATGCTTCTTGATGAGATTTTTAGGCTTCACAGAGCACCGTCTAGGCAGCTAATCCGATGCAGTGCTAAGATCACAGCACTTCTTGTGTAATTCTTATTAGGTTAATCAAGAAACTTACTGAAGCAGGAGGTTTTTTAAGGCCTGCCAAGTCTGAAACCATAGATCAAAGTTCATAGCCCTCTGACCCCTTTGCCCTAACTTGCCTCAGCAAAGTTTACATGAATGGCCTTATTGTGAAGATGGCAGTGTCGGAGAGCCTGTAAATTTGCAGTTGTTTAGGCTTAGGCGAGGTATTGTGTTGTGAGTGACCAAACGCATTTGCTTCTCTTTCTGGAGAGTGAAGGTTGTCACCTCCGCGGCCTAGGCAAGTGCGCGCGGTGCCCACAATAGCAGTCAGGTGATGGCTGCTCCTGTCGGTCGGAGCGCCCCGTTTTATGGCAGAGTGTAATTAAATGGCTCAGAAGGCAACATTAGGAAAACAGCAGTGAAGAACAGGGGAGAAGCTTAATTTCCATGTGGTCAGCCAAGCAAGGACAGCACCAGCATTGTGATCTGGAGTAGGCAGTTTGAGTGCTATTAAAGAGATGTCTATTCTCTGTGTTAGCTGTTGAATGCCCCTGCGCTGCTTTGATTGCCCTTCTTCATGGTCAAAACCTCTTCCTAAAGCAAATGCTTTTTGCATGGCGTGCCTTCTTCAGTGTTATTAATATAATACCATCGATTATTTTGAATAGTAACAGTGAACTTAAGAAAGGAAATCAAATAGTTTAATTAAACCAAATTTGACCCAGAAAGGCTTAGGGAATTTTAATAGGGTTGCCTTAATAATTCTGATTTACTGCTTCCTTTTTCAGGGGAAATTACAAAAGTGAGATCACAGTAGGGCTGGAGCTTTTAGGGAATATGGGGTAGAAATGCTAACTGTGTTTCTAAAGAGGAGATTATGCTCTTTGGCTAATTTAAATTGTGGGTGTCGGGGTGTGATTTTTTTTTTCCTTCTTTCTTACTGAATTTCTGTGAAAAGTTAGCAGTGGTTCTCTGGAGTGAAGATTTAGCCAACCAGAAGGGTTAAAAGGTTTTCGTTGTCCTATATTTTCTATATTCCCCACAGCAGCCATCCAAGTATTCAAATGCAAAACTGACATCTTGGGTTTTTTTTTAGAAGTGTGTGTGATCATTACTATTGCAATGCCAGGGCGATCACTGTGTCTGCACCTGGTAGCACTGGTCCAGGATCCAGCAGGAATTTGACTGTTTTGGGCATGATTTGTGGCTTTGTGACAAGAAAGCTACCAGGGTCCATGTTCTTGCATGGTCAGAAGAACATGTCTAGATGTATGCAGCTTATGCAATACAGAAATGGGGGATAGTGTGGGAATGATGTAGGTATTGTGGTTTTTTGCTATGTCTCAAGAAATTGAAAGTAAATGCTTAGGGAAAAATATAACACTTGTTTCAAGAAGGCTAACTTTGAAAGTCGGTGCTAATATAATGATAAAATGATCTGGTATTTCTGAGGACACCGTTCCAACATTTACATAACAACGCATATGAATGTGATACCAGAAACTGCATGAATTTATTAAAATAATACAAGAGATGTTCAAATTAAAAATTTGCTGATTAAAGAGTGTTGATTGATTAAAGCAGGATGTTCATTTACAAACCAAAGCAAAACAAAGCAGTTCTGGCAATTGTGCTTATCCCCCTTACAGCAGGAAACATTTGAAAGTTTGACGGGCAGTTGTTTACTTAATATGTATTCAACTCTAATCTTCAAATCTATAGAAAATCACTGTATCACCTGCAGGAAGTTCTCAAGGTAAATACGCAGTGGCATGTTTTTGGTAACTGACTGCTGCGCTGGTACAATGAGGCTGCAGTCTGCTGCCTTTCCAACGGGAAAAGTGAAAGGAAGCAGCAAGAGAAGTGATGTTTCTGAGGGGTCTAAATTTCTTCTGCCCAACTCGGTCTGGCCTACAGCTCAGTTTTCAAATACAGCCTTTTGTCTGTCACAGCCAAGTTGCTTTCCTCTCTGTAAAACCAGAGGTGTCAGTTCTGTTTGATCCTTCGATAGTGAACATGCAGATGCGTTGTTATTAGATGAGGCAAAGTTTATTCTGGTGACTTGCGTGAAGGAGTGCAGCGTGGCACAGAAGTTGCATGCACATGCTGTGTCAGCTCGCGAAAGAGTCTGTGTGCAGCAAAAGTAGTCATCGCTCTCAACAAAATAATGTGAAGTATCACTTTATTTATGGCTTGAAAAACTGACAGAGACAGTTAAATCTTCGTGTCAGTCAAGTCATGATGGAAAAGCTCCAGCTGTTGGTATTGTAGAACTCCATTGCTTTCTGACCTTTCCTCTTTTTTCCTCTTTACAGCCCTCGCAATACCCAGGCTCATCTTAATTATTTTTTTGCCATGTTCTTTCCTTGTGATCTTTTCTTAAAATAATGGCAGGGAGGCAGGAAGGGGAAAATCTCTTTCCAGATTTTTTTTTTTTTTTAAACATGATTGTCACTTTCAAAGTTGCAGTTCTGTGGCATTTCTTCCTAGCATATTCTTGCTTGCATAGCCGGTGGAGCCAAATGGGGATTTACCAACGTACTTCTGGAAACTAAATGGCCTAATGTACCTCTGGTTATCTGTTCTTTCAGCTGCTGGGATATGCGCTCTGCCTTCTGCCTGCTTAGTGCCCTGTAGATAAGTTTGTGCAGAATTTCTTTAGCTGTCAGAGTGATGGATGGGCGGCACAGTGGAACCTGCTCGGCCCGAGCAAGTGGCAGCCTTTCCCATCCATCACTCTTCCTGCTGTCAGCCCCCGATCAGGGCTGCAGAGCAGGTCCGGACTTTGTCTAGGTCGCAGCACCACAGAAAAGCAATTAGTTCATCAAGGATATACATATTTTAGCATGAGGATATTTGACATCTGAACCTCTGTTGTGTTCTGTATTCAGCAAGTGCTTTCTGCTTTGGTTTGGAGCAAGGGCCCCGTGTGTTGGGGAGAGCAGGCTGTGTCACACGTTTTTGTAGTCGTGGATGTGGGAAAGAACAGCGTGTGGGAGGTTAGAAAAAGAGAAACGGGAAATAAGTGTTTGATACCTGAGCACTGGAGGCAGATGTATATTTTAACAGAGATATTAAAAAAAGCTCTGCCCTTTTTAAGGATTTAGGGTTTATTTCCTACTAGGATTTTTTAGTAAGACTGGTTGTCTTTTGGGCTTCAGATCATTCTCTGACTCACCAGCTATTTGCAAAATAGAAAAGTACCAAAGTGACTTGGACTTTTGTTCTTAGTTGCGTTGTATTTCACAAAGACTTGCGTTTTTCTGAGGGTGCAGCTACATGTTGTTACATCTCATTCATCCAGCTGGTAGCTTCAGTTCCTGCTCATGAACACCAGTCAGGATTTGTCATTGAAAGCTGTCCTTAACTCTTGCTCGTGAACTTGCAAAAGCTTGTAGAGGTGCAGAGAGGAAGGAAATGAGAGATATGGGCTAACCATTTGAATGTTGGTTGTCCTGCAGTGTTTTTTGCTGTTCTCTGAAGGACCTTTCCATGACTGACCAGGAAGGAGTTCTCAGCTCATGCTGGGGGCAGCCTGACGCAGGAACGCTCCTGGTCACCAAACATGGGGCTTCATACTGGTGGGAGCTGGCTGTCGTGTCACCGGCTGGAGAGTGCCTGAAGCATGGGGTCCTACCAAGGCAGAGAAACACTTGTGACAGGAAGAAGATATTGTAGCACTGTTACAGGCCTGCTCTGCGTGCGTGAATGACTTCAGCAAAAGATGGTAACTGTAGTAGAGGTTTGGTGTCATCAAAGCAGTTGTGAATGCCCAGTGCTGCCCCCGAGTGTACTGTGGCTTCAGAGAACCACAGGTTATATGTGCTTCATAACACACATACTATAGGCTAACAGCAGTGAGCCCCGCTGTAATCCTTCTGTTTGCCCTTGTGCTCCATATATGCGAGTCATTGTTATTCTGTCCCCACAATTATCTCTTGGGAATATGGTAGCAGTGGCTTGTTATAATCTGAACAATCTACTTGTGTTTGCATCTATAAACCAATTAGCTGTGAAGTGTGCTATGGTACTCAAGTATCAACAATATTTTCCAAAAGTAAATTGGTTGTGTTTAGCATTTCAATGCCTTAAGAAGGTATTGCAATATCTTGCAAATTAAATGGCCTTGCAAATAACTGTAATGTTCTGTGCTTAAGTGGAAAAGATACTTAAAAAATCATAGCTGCTTTTATTTGCAACTTGTGTGGTGTGCTAAAATTCTGTGGAGACAAAATAACTGTGTTCCGGGTATGCTGAGCAAGTGCAGGAGTGATTGACCTCCTATGTGCTAATACTCACTTTATAGATCACGATCCACTGTGTGTCAGTCTGAGCAAATATGGTTTTAGGATGGTTTTCTTAGAAGGCTGTTTTGCTAAATAATTTTGTTCTAGTGCAGAGGATTTCTTCTTGAAGCTATTACCAGTGGATCTGCATGAGAAAATAAATCTTAGCTAAATTTGTGTTTTCACATTTTGAAGTGATCAGTTACATTTATCAAGTTTCTGGATAATGCAAATTATTTTTAGCTCACTAAAATTGTAATGCTTCTCCTCCATATGTAGGGCAGAAGCTGTTGCTGTGTGGATGCTGTGCAGACAGCCTTCTTAATGGCTGAGAGAATGATGGTGTAAAGACTGTGTTGTCATACTTAGCAGGAATTAAGCGCTCCCCACATATCTGTGTTTTAATAAAGTGGCTTTTTTCAGTCTGTCTTGGCACAGTGGAACAAATCAGAAATAGCCACTGCAGCTGAAGGCAATGGAGGCTCTAACTCTAGCAATAGTATTTCTTTCGCAATCCTCCTCTTAGCCTTTTAGATCTTTACTTTTCGCATTATCATTTTCAACCCTATTTTCCTTCTCTGTTCTGTTACTATGCCATATCTCATACGATGCATTTAAGTCACAAGGTCTTTGTGACTTGGGCCTTGACGTGGGTCTAGAAGTATAACATACAAGTGTAGCATAGAAATTTACTGCAGGGAAAGCAGAAATTTGGCAGGTGGCTAGGGAGAGATGGGGTTTCTGATGCTTAGGACGACAGCAAGGGCAGGTTTGCATTATGAAGCAAGGGTATAAACATTTCGGTTAACATGCCCCGTAACAGGATAACTCATCATGCTGTCTTGGAGCTAGGAGGCGGCACTGCACATAGGTGGAGGTTTGGGAAGAAATTCAACTTGATGCCGATTTCTAGAGAGAGAAAACGAGTCTACAATTCCTAAGAAAGTATTTCTTGTAGTGGGAAGTAGTTAATTGCCTCTTTTTTCTGATAGTTAATAGAAGATTATGGAAGCAGTGTGCCCACTGGATGACTCCAAACACGGTCAAAGCGTGTTTTTGTTCTAACTACTCCTCCTTTCAAATAATTGAATGGAGAACTTGTGCTTTGGCAGATGGATAACCAAGAGTACAAAAAAACCCCCACAAAACACTGGGGGGGAAAAAAAGTTTTAAAGGAGCATTTCCATTCATTTCATTTCTTAGTCTAAAGAATCTATCCATGCTAGTCTATCCATGCTTTTTTGTGCATGGATAAATACCATTTCAAATCTAAGCAGTGCTCACAATATGCCCAGGTAGTGGATAAGTATATATAAATATCATACAATTGCAAGTGGAAAAAGAAAAATGGGTGGATCTTCTGAACTACAGAGCACATAACTGTCAACAGCAGGATCAGAAATATGAAATTCCTGGCTCCAGCTCCTGTGATCAGACCACCAGATCACATGGCTCTTTCAATGAAATGTCAATTCTCTATTGTATCTGTTGCAGGAGCAGCAAGCCAAGTGCCAAGTTGGGGGAGGGGACGGTCACAATATGTACAGTAAATATTTAAATGCACTTTAAAATGAGTACCTCACCTTTGTGCACCTTCATCGCCTGGGGCATTATAGTAACCGAGTAGCTAGTTTAGTATGTGCCTTGCACTTCACAAGCATTACAGGGGTGCTGAGAATTTTGCCATCTAGTTTCAGTGGTCATGAAGCCTTACTAGAATAAATACACTCGCAGAGGTTTGCTGCTGCCAAAGAAAGAATAAACAGAGTTTTTAGTAGTAGTTGACAGACCGTTGAAAAAGAAAAAATTGTAAGATTAGATTTAGGAGATAAGTATCCAATATGGTAAGTGCAGGGTATGTGTCACCTTGTATCTAAGGCTAGACTAGCAATCTACAACAAGATGCTCAAACTGCACAGTTATAGCATCAGGTGTTTGGCATCTGGAACTCAATTTTCCACCTTAAAATCACCTTAGTGTTTTAAAGCCAGAAGAGACCGCTACTGTCTAGTCTGCCTCTTCGTTATATCAAAGAATGCTCTTGTGTTGAACCTGGTGTCTGATGTATAAATTCCAGTCTTTCATGTGCATTGTGCTTTATCAGTCCTTGGCAAAGCCTTACGGTTACCAGCGCATTGTCATTAGAGGTGCGATACAGAAATAATGCAGCTGATGTGTCCTGTGAATACTGACTTTCAGCGACTCCCCCAGCTGCTCCAGGACAACTCTCTGCAGAGAACTGGTACAAACATGACCTTCTATAATGCTTAATATTGAAGCCACTGGTTTTTAAGCTTCTCTTTTAGTTTTAAAAGCAAACGAACAAAGTCACAGTGGAGGCCAGCTGGCAGACTTGCATAGCAATGTGCAAATCTTTCCCCTTTAGACATACCAGGATTTAAATTTGCACTTAAATCACAAGTGAATATGAATTTGAGCCTATCCAAGAACTCATTTACGCACATCACAAAACCACCCCACAAATTGGTACAGTACTTTTCACTTGGCAGTCACTCCTCCAGAGATATCCAGGACAGAAATAGCAAGGGTACTGCAGGCCAGACACATGCTGGCAGAGCTGCCTATGGTAGAAAATTTGCTTGGCACCTGCCTGTCTGTGCTATGACTGGTTGCCATCACCTCTGTTAGATTCTTACATTTATAATGACTAAAATTGTCCACGGTATTTAGGAGTAGCAGTATTTTATTTTACTGTTTAACCTGAGCTAAAACTTCAAGTGCCATTTACAGTGGGCAAGAAGAGTGAAGAGCACAGCAGGTCTGAGCAAAATCAGTTTTCAGCAACTGGCCATTTCTTGGGACTCAGACCTGGAGTGGACTGTGCCTGGGCAAGCACTTGCTCCTCTTCCCCACCGTGCAACGCTCTGTTGAGGTTGTTGGGACTTCACACGGATGTGGAGATCTCTGAATCTAGCGATTCAAATCTTCCTTAGTATTTAACAACTGAAATGGACATAATTGCAAATCAGCCTGTTTACTTCTGTTTGCCCAAATTAATTGCTGACGGTAATCCTCATGACTTTCGAGTGAGCTGTCTAATGTCAGAAATCAGCGTGGGCCATTGCTAGAGTGGAGCGTAGGGCAGGAGGATCTGGGCACCTCCCGTGGCTGCCAGCTGGATGCTGGAATACAGATCTGTGCGGCCCCATGGAAGAAAACCTCAATCTGAACTTTTCTGAGAGGCTCTGAAAAAAAGAGACTCTCTGTGCAACATGTGAACGTTGTATTAAGTCTTAGTTTATACCAAATTCATAAAATTGTGTATATAATGGCCGCCAGTCAGTAGCACTGCAGAGAATGCAGAAAAGAAACAGGTTTTATTTAGTGTCTTTTGCTGAACATTAACCCATCATTGAATTCTGCTTGGATTATAATTTGTGAAATGGCTAAGAAAGTCTCCGTGTATACATAGGCTGTCTCAGGCACACTGGCTTGCTTTACCTTCTGGAGAACTAGAAAAGCTGGCAGGAATTTCTCTTCTTGGCACTGAAAGAAACTGTGACGTTCACTGGCAGAAGTATTAAGCTCCACTCTATAAAAGCACTTTAAACAAGCGAAGGATATCTGGAAATGAAGACGCCTGCAGCCAGTATTGATTACTGTATCAGCTAATTTCCTTTCCTAACCTGTGTGTAGGATCTGTTGCATCAAAGTTGCAACGTTTTAATTTGTTGTTTAAGGTTTTGTATCTCCAGCAAGTTCAACTCTTGCTGGTGGCGAATCCATCCTTTCAGAGGCTGAGCAAAATGTATGGATATGCTTGGCTTGTTTTTCACATCGCATAGGGGTTTTAAACAGTTTTAGTTAAACAAAGGGAAACAGACAATCTATTTTACAGAGGAAAAATGTATTTTTAAATGGTCTCCTTTGAATCTTTCCTGAAATATGCAATAATCATTTAAAATAACTAAGGACCTGGGGAACAAATGAGATGCACAAGCTGAAGCAGTGAATGTTCTGCGACTCCTTTTCCTTGCAGTGTACATCATAACCCTGTGCGCAGTCCAGACCTTTCTTGGCATGGAAAAAAATAGCAGTTTTCGTGTGTCTTATCTGATTGTACAGGTCTTTGTCATTCCCTGGAAGTGAACTGCATGTTACCTCTAAAAGGCCCTGCTTTTGACAGGCTCAGTTTGATCCAATTGTGTTAATCTGTGTTAGTCCGTCTGCTCTAATTAGACCAGGGTTTAAATGTCAGTGATAAGTAGAGTTAGTGCTCTTTATCTTACTTGAGAATTACTGCAGTGGTAGCCTGGTCCAGGAAGACTAGAAGATTTTTAACTATAATTACTTCATGAAAGGCTGTCATTTATAAAGACATACTGCCACGCAGCTGGGGAATACTCCCCCCAGCTGCACACTCACCCGGCTGCTCGGTCGAGGTCCTGCTGTAGGACCTCTGGGTGTTTTATGATTCCTGTAGTTGAACGGTAGGGCACTTTGGTTTCTCTTGTAAAATCACAGGTCACAGGCTCTGTATTTGTTTTCATAAAAATGGGACCTCATTGCCCAGCTGCGGTAATGTTGGTGAGACAGTGTGGCCTTCCACCCCCCAGCCCCTGCTGCCTCAGCCCAGAAAAAGATGCACTTCTGCGAGGGAGCACTTCCAGTTGAAAATTCAGTTTCCCAGAGCGGTCAGGGTTACAAAGAAAAAGCAATTGCTTTCTATTTTAGCTGCACAAAAAATGCATGTTTTTAGACAAAACAATAGATGCATGTGTGTATTTACTGATTTTTGACAGCAGTGGAGGCAGGGGCTTGCCATCAGGGTCTCCTGCCGAACCCGGGGTTGGTTTCTCCTCTGCGTGCGTTTTCCTTTCCGAATTGTGAACTGTCTTCTGGCATGCAGCCGCTTTCCTAGTTCTGCCTCTGGTCCGCCTCTGCTTCTCTCCTCCTGTTTTTCAACAGCTGTTTGGGAGCCTTCCTTTTATAATCTTTAGTTTGTTTTATGGAGTGAACTCCTCACGTGACTCTGAAGCAGTGACTGTCCTGTATCGGAAAGTGCATTTTAAATCCTCTGGTTTGACCCTGTGTGAGAGCCAGCTCTTTGCCTGGGTAGAGCCTCCCCTTGACAGAGTCCTGGTGATTTACTAACCTTCCAGGGATGTAAAGCAATATAGAAAATAGGGTTGCCCTACCAGGGTCCCTTTTCAATCCTTAACTGTATTCATAATCCCTTCTTAGACCTGTAGGAAGGTTTAGCCATTCTCTGCTTGCTTGATGTATCACAGGAAATTCACTGTTGACCAAATGTATTTCTCAGGGTAGTCCTTATTTTTTACTTTTGGGGACTAATCCAGCACCAGTAAAAGTCAATAAAAGCTGCTTGGTGGTTTTGCAGGGAATGGATTGTGGCCTCGCTGCATGGAGATGGGTGGTATTTGGCAGACAAACCTTTCGAACTGTGAGCTGCAGATCTAGTAATTTTTGTTCATGTTGTCTCTGATATGAATGGACAAACCATTAGATTAATGACTCGTTTGCATTTTCCTCAAATTTATATACTTTTTTATTTTCTGTGAGAGAGGATATTTCAATATAAGGAGAGGATTTGGAGGGAACAGTGTTAGGTAACTGGCTTTTTGTAATGGAAATATTTTTCAAAAGCAGTAACCATGTCTTACGGGACTTTTGTTTAGCTGCAGCGTGATATGATGCACATGTTATGATAAGTCTTCAAAGAATCTCCATCTGTGATTCATGTAGATGGATATCTTATTGAAACACTATTTTGGTGTGTGAAATCAAGTTTTCTTGGTTTCAAAGGGAAATGAATTCTCTTAACAGTAAGTGATTGCGAGAAACTTAATCATGCCGTGATTTGAGAAAGTGTGTGGAATGAGAGTGGCACTTGTGTCCAGTCCCACAGCAGGCATGGATGAGGGGTTACCTGTGAGAGTCCGTGGTACGAGAATGGTGAACACAGAGAGACTCAGAAATGGGTGAAGCACAGACAGGAAGATAAAGATGATTCTCGAGGCTCTTTTGTAGATGTCTGCCTTGGCTGGCTCTCCCCGCTCTAGGAGAAGCTGCGTTGCTCTCCCCTTTCTGGTCTCTCCAGTTAAGATATAATTAATCATTAAGATATCGTTTCAGGTCCTGAATTGTAAGTTATAATGTAACTCATCAGTGGTGTGAGAAGGTATCTGCTCATATAAAGCAGTAGTTAAAATGTTTTGTACCTGTACTGAGTATCAATGCGTGCTGGCATACTAAGAGGCTGTAATTGCTCAGCCCCTCCGAGGACTAGGCCTCTGGAGTAGGCACGGTGGTTACCTTCGCAGGTTGCACGTGCGCACTAAGGCTGGCTGTAGTGCCAGAACTGAACAACACTAGATATATTAAAGAGAATTGAAATGTCTATATATAGAGAGAAGTGTGTATGTGGACAGAATAGATTCACTACTACTCAGCACTTCCTTGGAGACTTCCAGGACTGTCAAACTTATACTGTGTGGTCAAGAAGCTACTTGGACCTGCAGTGAGAGCAGGCATATTCACTGTAGCTCTGACTGAGCTGCACAGCCAATCCAACTGGTTCAGCTAGCTTCAAATCCCCAAACAGTTGTCTCCGAATGGAAACTGTGAAAAAGTAAACATGATCTGTAAAAATGGAAGTGTCGCATGTTAGATCCAAGAGGGAAGCCTTTCACTTGACTCAGCGGTTACATGTCAACTACACAGTGTATCCAACCTCAGATGACACACAGCAAAGACATGCATCAGATGAACAGAACTAGAGGTGAGCAATAAGAATGATAAAAGAAAACATGAGCTATAAAGGCAAACGGAAAGAATTTGGTTTGTTTAGGCTAGAGGTTAAGTAAAGACGGCTGAGAGAAGATGCAGGCAAAAGACTGCTGTTTGGAGGAAGAGAATAATCTGTTTTCCATGTCCGCTGGGGACAGGGCAAGAACTGATGAGCTTAAATTAAAGCAAAGGAGATTAGAAGTTAGATATGAGGGGAAACTTTGCAATTGTAAGGATAATTAGTCACTGGAAGAGATTGCTTAGGGCTGATATGGAATCACTTAAGCTTTGTAAGAACAGGCTTGACAAACATCTGCCAGGAGTGCCATAGGCAGTGCTGCCTGTGCCTTGGAGTAGTAAGGTGAACTAGAGGACTGCTCGAGTATCTTCCTGTCCTAGTTTCTTGGATATATAGCTCCTATTTTTATTTTCACACTGCTGCTTTCTGGGTCCCCAGTCACCCAAAAACCTCAGTTACATTGGAAGATGTTTATCTGATGCTTATTTCAATGAACCAGGAGGAAGACAAAAATAATATATGTTTTTGTGATTAAAGAAAAGTTAGCCTGAAACAGATTTTGCTAAAGAGACCAGCTTTAGGGCTATCACCACTTTTATAACATCTGCTTCTCTGTGGTTTAGCAGGAAGCAGCTTCTATTACACTTTATCAGCAAAAACTGAGATCCCAAAGTGACAGGGCAAGCTTAAAAGAAAAAAACAGCTGTTGACGAGATGCCAGCAACTATGGTATGTGGCTCTGCGAAATAAAACTTGATGGCTAGGGAAAGCAAAGCATCTCTTCATTCAGCTTTGAGAAAAATTTACATGGTCACAGATTAACGAACGGGTTTATTCACCAGTTTACAAAACCTGTTATCCGCAGTGCTGCACTGCACACTGTTGTCAGCTGTCTCCAGTGACCCTAATGCAGCCAGTGCTTTCCCCAAGGCTCTAATACATTAGCTGATTTTAGTGTAATAGCGTGTGTCGTCTGGACAGATGAAGCAGCGGTAGTGATTCCAGTTATGTAGTTCGTTTCTGTCAGATAAAAGAAAATGGTGAATATGTGCAGTTCTGTAATTGTACAATGTTTCATTAGAGCACCAGGGCTACAAGAAGGGAAAACAGAGGCCTGAGTTACAGTCTAGGAGGACAGGCTCTCTGAATTGCAAGTGCTCAAATTCTGAAGGGGATTACTGTACCATTAACTAAAATTTGTATTTTTGTTATGTTTTCCCTATAAAGAGGGGTTTTGTTACCCCTGGAGTAAAAGAATTGTTAAATTCAGATCAAGAAGGAAATGTTTAAGGGGGTGTCCATGACCTTTGGAGAAAAGGCATAAGAAACCATAATCCTCATATTTTTTTGTCATATCTTGGACTAACCATTGACTTTGAACCTGAATGCAGCCATAAACTGAAGTAAAACATTCATTGCACTAAAAATGTGATGTTATAGTCTCCTAGTTTTTTAGGTGCCTTTTCAGAAAATACTAAAAAAGAACATGGGGTCACTATTTTAAAAAGAAAGCTTGAATTCTTGCTACAAGCAAGGTATATATTGTCAGTAGGTTATCTCAGAGGGATATTGGAAAGAGGACTGTGTGGTAACAACCAGTTCACTCCTCTGAACTCCTGATTTCATCCTTGGTTTGATTTTTTTTTTTAATTGAATAACGATAAAAACATTAATTTGATAGAAGGACTTATTTAAAAAACATAGGCCTGAAGTTAAGGGAAAAAATCACGAAGAAATCACAGAACAAACACAAAAACACAAATCTTCCCCAGTTATTTTATTTAATGCGACCACAAACACACATTGCAGGGAGGCGTAGAATACCCCAAACTTAGTGAGGTGTCTCTGTGTGTAGCTGTTAATGAGCTAAGTGAGCTGAAAAGCAAACAGGATGTGCCTCATTTCCCCTGATGAGCTCTTCAGTGCAGGATCCTGGAATTTGCCTTCAGGTGAAATGTCAGGGATTGTACTCTCCCTTGGGAGAGCCAGTTCTGGTTAAGCACTGTACAGGCAAAATCATCTCTTTGTTCTGCCTTTACTGAGAAACACTCGAATACCGATTTTGTCACCATAACAATGCTGAGATATTGACTGCTAACATATGTATGCATCTGAGTTGTGCAGTGTTAGTGTCATGAATGTGTATACAAATGATGGTGTCTACAAAATCTACTAACTGGAGTGAGCAGTAGCTGATTCTCGTTGCACTGGCTTTATTTTCAATTTAGAAAAGGGACAAATAAGGAAAACTTGTTAATTAAGCAGTATTTTGTTGTATTTGTTTAGCCCAGTGAGGGAAGTGGCACACTAAAACAGCTGTGAAAGCTATTCTTTCATGACATTATAGGTTAGGAAAAAATCTACCCCATCAATAAGTGAGGCCTTAACTTGTGCAAGAGATGAAATTCATTCGATTAAATGGGAGTTTTATCTGCTTAACTTGAATCTTATACCGATTTTTTTTTCCCTCCTATTTCAGGAGTTGATATTGCAGATTGTTGTGCAGAGCTGTCTAATTTTTTATGTTGGTAAGTGGACTTAAGATGGAGCGTGAAGATGCAAAATTTGGATTTCTTATGCAGATTTGAGCATCTGGAGTCCAAGAACATTCAATATGCAGTTTTTTAGCATACTAGAAAAGAAAAGCTGTATCAGTTTAGGATACACATCTGGGTATGAGTTTTTGGTTCCCTTTAAACTTGATAGTTTTGTTGGAGCTGAGCTTTTTTTCATAAGGAACAGGCTAGCACCCATAGCCGTGTGTGTTGCGAAATGGCCCTGATGTGCTCAGAGTGTGTGTCTCGATAAGGCTGTGAGATGCCGTCAGTGACGGGGCCGCCCATCGGCCCCCCCGCCCGCCTCTTCAGGAGCGGCACTGGACAAAGTGCAAGGAATTCGCATTGGAGTGAGACTCACTGAGTCATGGGTTACCTTTCGCCCTGTCCTCAGTGCTTACGCTGGAAGCAGTCCTTCCTTCAACTAATGTGAAAAAGTGAGAATCTAAACTGGACTGCCTTGTGCTAAACTTGGCCATTTTGTTCTTCAGAGACTTTTTTAAGACTTTACTTATGGTTGGTATGTATTGGGGCAAGTCTCAGCTCAAATGGCTTCTCAGCTTCTAAAGTGTAAATTATTCAGAGATACCAAATTTCACCCATTTTTACGCAAAGCTGCCATATTTTGCATAACCACTACAAGATTATCCACTGGATGACTTTATTAAATCATAAAGGAGCCTTTGCCTGTTTAGTGAAATCCTTAACCATGTGAGAGGTATGCAATTTGATAGGGTTTTTTCCCATGCATGCAAATTTTAAATACATGCATACATTTAAAATATGCATGCATGAATAATCAGTGATAACTGATCTGTTTTGATTGAATAGAGACTTAGATTTTAACAATGGACATATTTTGTTTATATCCTATGGGAGATCTGTTAGATGCGATTATATGTCAATGTGATTATGCAGCTGAAAAAAGATTCTCAGAAACAACTAATGGTGTTTGGTTGTCCAACCCAAGATACCCTAAAAGGCTCTGATTTCAAAAAGAATAAAGATCCCTCTCTGAAAATTGTATGTCTTTATATTTGGCAGCCTAAACATTTGTCATTAGTATTAAATGTTCACTACTAAAAAATAACACATTGTTCAATTCAAATGTGAAAATAGTGAGACTATTTTCTAGTGTAATTACTCAATAAATCATGTTCTTGACCGTAACAGAGTGTCTTCATAATCACAGCTGATGAGGCATGTTCGGTGAAGGCATATTTTTGTCTTTAGCAATTAGGTAATGGTCATAAGATAGCACATAAAATTGCAAATCATTATCTTTCAATGTAAAATAGGTCAACTCTCTGCCAGCCTGCTGTCTTCCAGATGTTTCATATCATCATTATTATTTTATTTAGCTCTCCAGATAGCTTGTTGCACAGGTTGTAGCAGGACATATCAAAAGGGCAGAAGCTGTGTTCCCCAACCTTTGTGCAAGTTGTGTATGTTCTCTAAAATACCGCAGAAATTCAATTTCACTTGCAGATGAAGCAGAGCAAGATGTTAATTTGGTGAGCGTGCCTCTTTTTGGCTTGAAAAGGACAACTTCTTGCCATGTATTTGCTTCAGGCTTTGTTTTCTCTTATTTTGTCAGACTTACAGTAATGCCAATGAAGAACTGAAAAGCCGCTTGGAATAATATTAGTAATGTGATGTTGGCGTAGTTAGACATCACAACCGTTCTGCTGGCAAAGAACATTTTTCTTCCTTCATTTTATTTCCTATTAAGTCTCCCTTTGAGGAACAAACTGAGGTATCACTGCAGGGATCAAACAAGCCTGTTTACAGGAGAGTCATGAACGGTCTGGTGCAGGCATTTATCACTTACTCTAGTGGAGGGGTTTCATGGTTGTTTTTGTGATGTTTGTTTTGTAATACATCCCCTCTCTAAACATACCAGAATATAGAAAACAATTCCTCACCTATTTTGTTTCTTCCATATTCACAGTACCATTTCTGTACTGTACTTTAATTCACTGTTCCTGTGTACTTTGGCATGGACATTTAAGGCTGGTTTTTGTTTAGTCTCATGTTTCTGATGCATGGATTTTGTTATAAGTGCAACCAGGAGAGAGAGTTAATTAAGCTTCACAGTGAAATGCTTTTTTGATTCTCCTGACTATTCACTCAGCAAAACTGAAAACATTTATAAGCACGATGCAGTACCATAGGGATGACTGGTAAATATTTTGAATAGATGCCTTTTAACCTGGAAGATGTTAGTCATTCATAGGCCTGTACACTACACTGGGTGGGGAAACCCGGTGGCTGGCGAGGTTAAGGAACTTGGAGTTTATTTCTGGCTATCCAACTGATATTTATGGAATTTGCTTAATATAATTGAAATAAACTTAGGCGAATGGATAGTGATTACCGCGTGGCTGAAATGTTAGATCAGGGCTTCCTCAAATTTAAGGCTGTTTTGGTTGCAAGAGGAAAACAAGCATACGTTATCATCTTCATTTCTGAGATAAAGAGGATTTAGTTTGAAATTAAATGAATTAAGAGACTTGGTTTTGCTTATGTTAGAGAGAAAAACTTTGCTGGAGGCTTAAATCTGCCCTATTTTGGAAACATGCAGCTCAAGGTGAGAGCGAGTGTTGGTAAATATAAGGTCCTGGGGTGGATCTGTCTTGAGGGTATAAGAGCTGATGTAGATTATTAGTGCAAATTTAAAACTGAACTTGTCCCAGGAATCTTGAATGATGGCAGTTATTGGAATTATTGCTGTAGCTGGCAGTCGACACTAATGTCGTGGATCCAGAGATATTTATTCGTCGTGCCGCAAATGTCTAGGTTATAGCTTCAGTTCTCCCTAGTGCAGTGAAAGTAACTCAGTAGCTCAATTTATTTAGGTGGTACAGAAACAAGAGCAAACCCCCTTAAATAATTGTTCAGATAATATCGCTCATTTGAGATTGTATTCACTGCTACTAATTAAATTGTCGCTCTAACAAGCTAAGAGGTAAACTTTGGCACCATACTAAACCACAACAATTATTAACGTAATTAAATTTAGTTATCTGCTTAGATTAGTAGGATGGTACATTTAGCGTAGCATGAGCATGTAGCTTAAGCTATGCTGTGTAATGGTGTATAACACAGGGAAAAAACCTTCATTTTTCCCCTTCAGCAAAACAGCCGTAAGATGAGGAGAGGATGCCTCAGAGGTATGCTTTGCAAAGTCACAACAGAAATTGCTGATTGATAACAGGAAATTTAATACTCCTATTCTCTAACTTGCTATCTTTGTAGTAAAGCCAAGCTCTTAGAAACAGTTAATTATAGTTTCAATAAAAATATTTAGATGACAGCTGTAAGCCTTCATCATTTCTACACAAATGTTACAGAACTCTCTGGTTGTTTTAGTATGTGCAAAGAAAGAAGTTAAGAACAAGTAAGAACAGATCTGACATCTCTGAAGCTACTATCAGCAGAAGCACTGGAAAGACCCTTTCCTCCCCCTGCGCCAGGTTTAGCTGAACACGGTGTGAATTGCTGGTGAGTTGTTGCACCTCGGTCAGCGTTTCCCTTCCAGGCTGCATGCAGCGATGATCCGTCGCAGGGGTGCACGCGTGCACCGCGGGAGGGGAGCTGTGTGGGTGGATAGCAGTTGGGACACACTGAAGGGAAGGGAAAACAACCCTTTTTTGCCCAGCTAATAATAAAACGAGATTATTAATCAAGTTCTGAATTCCATTGAGACTGTGCTACTCTCAGTGGGCAGTGGTGTGAGAGTATTCAGGCTTTTTCTTTGTGCTCAGAAGGAGATGGAGTGAAGAGAATATTCCCCCTTTTGGCCTCCGTTCTCAGTACTGAAATCCCCAATAACCCGCTGCCGTGTTGTCTGTGATCAGGACATTGCAGAAGTCCCTATTGAATCAGCTAGCTGAAGCGAACAAAATATTGCCAGTATCCTGGAGGTGTTTTATTGTTCCTGGAGTCGGGCTTCATCTTTGCCACTTCTCAGGTAGCTTCTCAGTGGATGCATGCTAGCTGTGCTACTGATGTAGCTGGCTTCAGTCAGAAACAGCTGGCGAAGATTACCTTCCTCTAGGCTGTTATGCGGGCTTTTACAACTGATTTTTGGCAGGGTGAAGGATTGAGCTACATTCTGCAGCCCGGGAAGATGCTGACATGGCTAATTCCCGTCCTTCTGTGGCTTTGCTAACTCGCTGCCAAATGGCTGCAGTTCTAAAGAGCTGTGCTGTGCGCGGAGGAAATGATCCTCTTCAAGCCTATGGGTTGTTCAGGGTTTTAAAGAGGTTTTCCAGGGATCGCAGACTTTTATTGAACAGTGCTTGAAAACAGGTTCTGTTTTGGACGTATGGTTTAATGTATTTCTTTTCATAAAATGTGTTACTAACAAATGCGAATTTGGGAAAATAGACCTGTCCCTTGACAGTTTTTTTTCTTTTTTTTCTTTTTCATATCAAAAAAACTTTAGCTCATGTGTTTGTAATCAAGACCTATTCTGCCCCACCAAAAATACTGTTTTGGCACTGCTCTGGTACTGTGTATTTTATTAATAGTAAAGTAATAATACACTGTAAACAGTTTCCAGTAAGTTTAAGAGCAGGACAATGCCATCCACATGTGCTATAGAATGAAAAATCCTGAAGCAGGAATTGGGGGACTTCCTATGGCAGTAATGGCATTCTCAACATGTCTCTTCATGTCAAGTATAGTCATGTAGTCTATACTCACTGGGAGATGTTGTTTATGCATGCTCAGCTGGCAATTTATTCATAGTACTTTGATATTTCTTTTTTTTTTTGTCTTCGTACATGCTGTAGTTTTAGGGCATTGTCTATACAAAACTGAAAGAACATTTGAGATTTAAATATATATTTAAAGTGTTTATTTTCTTACTTCCTCAAAATATATATATTGCATGAATATTTTAATGTAGGTAGATATTAACAAGCCTGTTTACTTTGACAACTAATTCAACAGTGTTATGTAATAAAGACTTATTTGTGGCAATGAATTTGAAATACATAGTGTGAATATTCATAATGCAGATGAAGGTTCTGCTTCTCTGGGAAAGCCCGTAACATTGCATGTACCTGAGAGTCCAGCCGCAACAGCTTGGAATTTGAATATTCAATGCTGTAATGCACTGTTTGCAAAGGATATTTACAGAATGGTTGAGAAATAATTTTTAATCATGCATTTTGAGAAATCATTCAACCTGTCTGAAAAGGGAGACAAAACTTCATACAAATTTTGCTAGGACTAAGCAAGGCCTATTTTTTGATTGGCTAGCCTTATGGGAAAAACAGATGTCTGTCTAGTAATGTATGGGAAACGAATGCTTGTGAGGAAACCACTAACAAAACTTTTTTGTGTGATGGGATTAAAAAAAAAAAAAAAAGAAAGAGATAAGATCTCTATCATGATCTGCTGTAGCTGGTCTTGAGCCAAGCATCCAGTTGACTGTTATCTAGTAACAGGCCAGGAAAAATCTCTCTCATTGCTTTTAGAGTATTTGGGAAAACTTTCCCCAAAGTAGCTTAATGTGAGGATATTCCACTCTGAGAAGAAGTGTGGTTTTTATTTGATGTCCCCCTAAAATGCAGTTTGTCCTCTTATCTTCACCAGCTGCTCCAGAATCCTCTGCTTTGGAAAACAAGACTGTTGTCTTATCCCAATCAAATCAGTTATTTCAGTCGTGTTGGGGCAATGTGAAAATGAGGTGGCAGCAGAGTCCAGGAAAAAAAGGGAGCTGGTGAGTTCTACATAAATTATACTAGACTTACTCTTATCAAATGCTTGAAGGTGCTTGATTTGACTCAGAGTCAAAAGTTGGCCTTAAAATTAAACAAAACACTACTGCAAAGCCAGTAGTAAATTCAAAGCACACCAAGAGCGAGAGCCAAGGAGCTGATGAAATGCAAGGTAATCTTCAGAACAGGATACTGGCTCCATGAGCTCATCCAGGCTCCGGCTGCCGGGGTGCGTGTGTGTGTGATTCCTGCCCGAGGCTGGCTGGGCGATGTGCTTTGGTGAGGGGAGCCTGAGGAAGGAAGGAAGAGAGGAGGGGAGCGGGAATGTGTATGAAACATCAAACCACTAAAACCATCTTTGATCTCTGAGGGTAAGAAAAGAGCACTTACGGTGAAAGGCTGAGAGCGGGGAAAACTGTCCAGCTGAACTATTTGTAAGCTGAATTGCAGGACCCCGGATAAGCAGCCATAGTAGTTAGGGTTACATAGTTAGTTACTTTTTTTTTTTAATAACTATTGAACAAATGTACTACTGGTTGATGGACGTTGTTTTATAAACTTCCAAACTGCCATCATGAATTATTTTTCTGTTTTCCTTCTGTTTCATTAGTTACCAAATCTGGTGCATTTGGGGAACTTGCAGAAAACCCAATTGCACAACTAAAGTTGATTGGGTATGTTTTCAGTCTTGGATAATTTGTGCCATTATGTATCATTACCTGGTCTTTACAAAGAAATTTTAATTTTCTTTGATCATTTGAAGCCGTTTTCCAGAAAAGCTTCCTTGCTTGTCTTGTTAGATTCTTTGTGGTTGCTGTGTGTGTGAGCTGTATTATGTATAACAGCACATACGGTGTGTTGAGACTGACATAATTCCAGGGCCATGCCACCATGCGATATGTAGAAAGGGAATTAGGGATGAGCATATTGTTTATTGCCAAGGAAAGAAAGTCCGAGTTCCTACCTAAAAGCTGTAGTTCCTGACATCCTGGCCACTCCTTGAAAGCCCCAAACCAGGAGACAGAGCACTGGGTGGGGTGGCCAGTAAAGGGTAAAGGCTGGCCTTTCCCATGGCAGTGCAGAGTATATTCTCCAGAAGCATAAGAAGGGCCAGGAAAGCTCCATCTGAACCTCTTGTTTCTACATGGTCTTCTCCTCTCTCTTTCATTCCCCCACGTCTGAATATATTCTCCCCTCTGGCAGCCATATCAAGAGCATAACATTTATTTTGAAACACTGGGCTTCAGTCTGAGGTTGAGATGTGCTTTGTGCATGCAATAGCAAGAGGTTGGCTGTGTAGCTGCTGCCTCTTTCCCATTCCTCTCCCCTGCCCTTGGCAGGCCAAGAAGAGCCAGAGAGATGCGCCCCGACAGGCGCTACGCTGCCCTTCCTCCTCCTGGGAAGCCCTCAAGCCCTGCAGTCCTCAACACAGAGGGAAATTTCTGCGAAGACAGGGGGTGGCAGGAGCAAGAATGAAGAAGGCAACAGGCTGACGTTGTACCTGGAGTGAAAAGGTGCTGGGAGGGCCAGGAGATGGCAGGTCGGAGGGGGGCAGTGGGGACCATGGGGATGGGACTGGCTGTGCTGGAGCTAGCCTACCCCAGCTGGGCCTGGGGACAGCACTGAGGCGGGATGCAAGCTCCTGGGGCCCCCCTCAGTGCCTTTCAGGTGCCCAGGTGGGTGAGTGGTGCCTGGAAGGTGTGCACATCTTGCCACGTAATGCTGGCGAACGAGTGGATCCAGGGCCGTGGATTATCCAAGGCAGCTTGCATTGAATTTGACAAAACTGAATTTGGTGGTGATGGCAGATAAGGGCCTGGAGGGAGCAGGCGGGAATTTCAGGATGTGTAGCGGAGTCATGAGACATCTCTTGCTCCGGCACTAATGCTTTTCTCCCAAGGGATGGGACGCTGTCCGAGGCCACTGTCTGCTCTGGTTTGCTCCTCCAGAGGCTTACCTCTATTGCCTTTCTCACCGTGGCTGTGCAGGCCTCTCCCAGCGAGATGCTAACCCTGTTCTCACTTCCCCCCATGAGCTGCAGCATCTTTTTACTGTGAAACTCCTGGGCTTTCACTGCATATAGGAACAAGAAGACGGAGGGAGAGCGAAGCCCTATAAATCTTAAGCCAGGCAGGTAGCTTCCCTTTCTGGTAAGGGCGAGAGGGCTGGCTGCTGAGGCGTTTCGCTGTGCAGTCCTTCCTTCAGGAACAGCAACAAGCCCTGTTCTCCAGGCCCTCGTCGTAAGCAAAGCGGGGAGCAAAGGCCTTGCCTCTGCCAATTTGCCTCTGGAGCCCTTTTCCGCAATTTTGGAGTTGCTTCTCTGCATACACAGCGTAGGCTGCTAGGTTTAAAGTCAGCCCTGGGACGGCTCTGTAACAGGCTGATGCAGTACTTTCCCCTCTTGACTGTTCCCAAAGAGCTGAACAAGTGGCACAATATCATGCTGTTTTGGAGCACAATCCCCTTAGGTTGACAAGACCAAATCGTGTTGTCCACTGCAGGGAAGTGCTATGGATATTAGCAGTGGCGGTGTGGGAGGTAGGGTGAATTGTAGGCCTTTGGGGGAGACGCTGCTTAGTGCCTGCCTTGCTGTTATTTCACTGGCAGTACCAGACTCTCTTGCATTTTCAGTTATGAGAACATACCTGTATTTCCAGAGAGAGAAAAAACAACGGTCACTATAGATCAGCTTTACAGTAAGCTGCTTCTGATTCACTCAAAAAAATGTTGTTAACTTAAATAATGTTATAGAGAAAGTCTATATGAATGTTTTCATTCTTCCTTCTATTGGTTTCTGTATATTGTATTGGTGCGATAAGGTAGAAGAGATTACACATTGCAGTAGTGCGGGAGATTGAATCCTTCACAGTTCTATGCAAAATGTTGCCCTGTGGCATTTCAGCACAACACAGTGCAGCTTGTTACCCTTAAACTATGGTTTTGATTCAGTGTTCCTACCTAAATGTGCCTCCCTCTTCCTGGAAAGTTAAGTGGTCTGAGTCCAGGTGGGACTATGTATATACTGCAGGCTGTAATGTTCCTTCATATCTTCTCAGAAAGACTTTTCTGCTTGAGCTGCAGGAGGTGGCTGTTATTCACAGGCTTTTTACCTTCGCTCCTTTGAAGAAGTGTAGAACTGGATGATGGATTTTTTTTTAAATAGAAAGCAAATCAAACTACTGTTATAACAAAAGATAATGCCTTTTTTGTTTACTGCAACCACAAAGTGCATAAGGCTAAGTTGTCCTAATGTAATGACTCGACTAAGAGGACGTTAGAGCTCCTCTTGTCTGGAACGCGAAGATTTCCTTCATGTCAGTCTAACTTGTTCAAATTGCAGCTGTAGCTTGGTTCTGTCCTGCTGTTTTGCTCTACAGCTGAAATTCTTGCGCTGCTGACACTAGGGGATGCCTGAGACTGTGCTTTGTCCCCTGGCAGAGCCGCTCTGCTGCAAAGGGTCAGCCCTTGCCTTATCTGGAAGGACAGTCTCAGTTTCCTTTGAACTCACACCTTTCTTACAGTAACAAAGAAACTTACTGCTTTAGGAAAATTATGGCACCTTTGTTTCCTTTTCGTTAGCTTCTCTGTACCTAGGATTTTTGTGGGCAGTGTGCCAAGACAGCGCTGTCTTTTTACAACAAAAGGTAAACTTGTTATTTTGACTCCTTTGGCATAAAAGGGATTTGCATAAAGACAGTTTGTGTTTTCTGGTTCTCGCAAGTCTGGAGACTTAAAAAGGAACTTTTTTGGTTCTGTTGGTACCCATTCCTGACAGTGCAGATGTATGTGTGAGGAGATGATGCAAAAAGATGGATTTAAAAAAGAAAAGAAAAGAAAAGAATTAGGGACTTATTAGAGATGTCATTCAACTATGTAGCTCCTGGTTTCTTTTTATGTTTTTTTTTTTTTTTCAAAAAATTGCATATTAGAAAAGCAGCTATCACACTGAGGAGAAGAGTTAGGGCTATTTCAAGCATATTAATTCACTGTTTCTTGCCAGTGGGATACTGAGGGGGAGAGGGGGCTGGGGGTTTACAGTGGCTAGACAGACCATTAAATTGGTATTAAACACTTTTCCATATGAAGGAAGTCCCCTTCTGCCAAAAATTCAGGAGCAGGGGGATCAGTTTCAATGCAAGTACTGCTGAGATGGGGCTAGATAAACTTTGAAAAATTAAGAGGTCGCTGGGGTCAGGGTGCAGGCTTCAGAGCCCGTCTGGCTGGCTTCCTTATAGACTCTTGGAGAGCTGGCACACCAGAGCAGCATGACGTCCTGCATAAACATTTGATCCTCCTGACCATTTTTTTCCGTGGTATTAACTTGCTTAACAGAAAAAAATATATATAAAAATTGACCAAAGCTGTTTTATATCAATTTTCACCGTGCAGAGCCACAAAGATTCCTGTGTTGTGTCCAAAACAAAAGGGAGGGCAAAGGGAGAAAGAGTGGGTTGCCAAACTGCTTGTGTAGACTCACAAACTTTGCTCAAGTTCCTAAAATAGCAGCAGAATGCGACAGAGGACTCCTGATAAAACACACCGCTGTTGATTTTTAGCTGGATAATCCAGTGGAAAAGATAAATATTATAAACCCTACAAATATAGAAAGATTGAAAATAATGCTAAGGGATTGGTTTAAAACCCCAAATCAAAGAATTGTTGAAGGGTTGGCTTAAATCTCCAAAGCAAAGAGTCCAGAGTGCACCACAGTCAGGATGGAGGCCAGGAGAGAGACATCCTTGGTTGGACAGGGGGAGCTGGCACTGCTTGGTGAAGGGCACAGATACTGCTTTGTATTGCTTTTCTGTGCTCCTTGGACCTGGCTTTGGGACCATAAGCCGGTGCCCAACAACTAGAAGAGTTCCAGGCCTGCCTGAACTGTGTGTCGTCCTCTTCAAAGGCCCCTGGAAACCACTTTGAGAGGACTGCTGGTGCACGGTGCAGTCATGCTGTCTGTTTGGAAATTGATATGACTAAGGGTAGTAACATCTTGGCTACTGAGTAGGGTGGAGCTGAAGCCTTGACTGGCTGGATATGTTTCACTTTCCTGGTAGCCAAAAAGAATTAAGGATTTGGCCCATAATTTATATTAAGAACGTGTCTTTTGCCTGGCTTGACTTTCATTCACTGAAAAACAATGTTTAAACTTCAAAATACTGATCTCAGTTCAGTAAGAACAAACAAACAGAAAATCTTTGCTGTGCTGTCATAAACTTCCCTTTTTATATGCTGGAGTTTTGGTTATGCTTTAATACAGACCCTAGATTCTGGAACTGAGCTAATGACGTTCCTCTTCTGAGCCTGACTGTGAGAGAGTTCATTCCTTCACATTCCTGTATATAAATCAGTGCAAACTTGGATCACACTCTGCACAGGGATCCACCATTGCAGAGCCTTGTGCTGGAGGTAGCACTGCTGATCTGCTGGGTAAGTTGCATGGTATATTTGCACTAGCAGATGGTATTGTAGTAGCAGAGCTTTGCACCAGGAGAGAATTTGGAGCCATTAAGCACTCAGTGAAGCAGCTCAATAGTCTGCACTGTTCATATAGAATCACGATGACTTGTAAAATCTTTACGCAACAAACCAGCATTGTTTTCTATTTTAAATCTGGAAATGATTTTATCATAAACATAACTCCATTTGCAGAGCCATTTTGTTGTTTCTGCAAAGCAGCGGCTTAGAGCTATATGACCTTTTCTGGAAGCCCTCAAGGGCCAGATGCTATGACCCTGTGACTATAATGTGACCGAAATGCAATTCTGCTCCCATAGCTGCATGACAAACAATTTGGTCATAAAGTGTGTATGCGCATACAGGTAAGGGTACAGGGCTGACAGCTCTCTGCAGACGCATACTTTTCATTTGACCAAAATGTGCTTTGGGGGTGATGGGTTCACATCTGGAAGCATATGCGTTCCTGCCATAAGGCTGGAGGAAAATTCATTATCCTTTGGCAATGTTTGTATTTTCATCACACCAAACACCCCGACCTGGTCATCTGAAAAAAGAGGGATTTTCCAAGTGATCTTCCAAGGTGATATGACCACTGATGAGATATTAGTAAGGAAGAGACCCCAATGACATAGAAGACCAGTGAGTGCAGCATGTAAGGGGAGATCAAGAACAAATGACACAACAAAGGCAACCAGAAAAGATTTAATATGTTATACTAAAAGCTGAAAATAACCAAAGAAGATAAGAGAACCTGCAGCACAGGTGGGGGAAGGTAGAGCTTGAAGAAAAGAGCAGTAGAGACCACAGAAATGACCATAGTCTATTTTTATTTCAACCACTTACAGGAAGGTGATGAGTCACCTCTTCCAGAGCTCTCTGATTTATTAGTGAGGTGAGTCTCCTGCTGTGGAAATGAGATCCAGGAGACCTGCCGAAGAGGGAGGAAGAGTATGCGCAGACATCTTTGTAAACTCTGCGAAAGGGAAGAGGAGGAGGAGGAGTTGGCTGGGGGGAAAGAACATACTAGGGACACAGAAGGCAGGAGAGAGAGCGAGTTAAGCTGTTCCTCAGAAAGGTGAAAACTACAAAGATGATGGCAGAATTTGTGATATGGAAGGGATGCAGGTAAATGAAGCATTCTGAATTTTACATTTATTTTTAGGGATGCTGAGTGCAGAAAATGTCTCTCTTGAAACTATACTGCTCTAGTAGGTCACTGGAAGGTCATCTGTCCAATAAGTCACAGAGCTATGTTAATTTGTTCCACATTGGGCCTGAAGCCTACAATTAGGTGAGAGAGAATTTTATGGAGACTTCTTTACTAAAGTAAAGCTCTGCTATTCAGGTCAGGTCACTTGCGTGCTCTTTCTGGACCTGACCAGCAGTCCTCTCTGAGAGCTTGGGAACCATTTGGTAGAAAGATGTTGTTGAAATGCCTATTAGTTCTTCTATAAGGTTTTGCTTTTTAAAAAGGTAGGGTTTTTTAATGAAAACCTTCCCACTTGAAAATGTTCTGATACATTGTAACTGAAAGCAAAGACCATCAAAAAGGTGAAGCACTTCTAACCAAAACGTAATGTGCAGAACTACATGTATTTATGTGTCTGTCTATTGTTGGCCCCACTGGAGAAAAGGACAGGTTACTTAGAGGCAACAGACCTCCTTACTTAGCTAAAGTGCTTGAGGCTTCCAGCTGAAGTATCTTTATAGGTAGATGTGTGGGTGTTGTTACAAGTGCAGACTAAGCAGTACACTAGGATAAAGTTCTCTGTAAAATACAGTCTTTAATTATATAGCTGTAGGTCAGACTGAGTATCTGCTTCATGTTCCATCCACCTTGTCAAGCATCCATTCTGACTGTAAAAATTCAGTGTCTAAAGCTGGTGTTTACAGAAACCCACAGAAAACTAACTGGTAAAACATGTTTTCAGTCCTGACTAAGGCACCTGAGCCCAAATACTTTGCGTTCGCTGAAGCTGGTTTCCATTCAGTTTTGCAGATCAGGCATCCTTATCTCCTTAGCTTAGCTTAGATAAAACATTCATCATCTTCATGTTAATATTTGTTATGTGGATGCATTTTATTTTTTTCCTTATTTCCTTCTTTTCTTGAATAATCCTCAATTTCTTGGTAGCCTTAATTTGAATCATTTAAAATTTATTATTTCAGCTTCCAAAGATGATTATTCTGCATTGAGTAAACAACCTTAGCTATGTACTTGCTGACATTCCTCCATAATAACTCTCTGCCCCTATTTTATCGCTTATGGAATTGCTTTCTAATCCTTTTCATGGGTCTTTTTTTTAAATTGCCTTCTTATATAATAGATAATAACATTTGTTATAAAATGAAAGTAAAACCAATTAAATCTGCCTTATTGTACTTACGAAAGATTGATGTGTGTAAAGTCTAACAGCTTATTTGCGGATGTTAATCTAAAAGTGCCCTGCAATAACATTCTGTTGTGTTCTGGGAACTAGCTGTAATAGAGAAGCCACTGCCTGCAGAGATGCTGAACTAAATTAAAGTATTGTGTGCTGGTATTCTAGCATCTGCCTCATACGTTAATCTCTGGAAAATGCTTGAAAATACCCTAAAGTAGCAGCCATTTCTTTGTTTAAGTTTGAAAGCTTTTTGTATCTGTTCTCATTAATGCTATAGTGCAGAAGATTCACTGTTCAGTAAATGAATTGAACAGAAGCTTCTGCAAACGAAGAACAGATTGCATTTTTCCCATTTCTGTCTCCATTATATTTCTGATGTTTGTAAAGGGTTTAAGTCTGAGCTCTTGAGACCTAGGTTTTACTATACTCGCTTCAACACATGTGTTCCCTGCCAAGAAAGGAGCAAAATAGTTAGAATTAAATGAATACTGCAAAAATTTAAATATTATACTGTCTGAATGATTAAGGATTTCTTGACCTTTCAGTCTTTCTATAGTCTTTCTCTTGAGTGATACTTATATGTAAGAGACTCTAAGTGTATACTTTCCCTGAAAGATAGGTTTTGAAAATGCCACATCTTCATTGCCAAGTCTCTCGTTTTACTCCTCCCTTATAACATTTTCATTCATCCGGCCCTGGATCTGAAACAATACCATGTGATTTACAATTGTACATGACATAAATAGTTGAAGCTGTAAGAGTAGCGAGTAGTAAACAAACAGACTGTAGGCAGTAATATATTTTAATACAGGATTTTTATGCATGAATAATCCATGAGTTTATAAAAATTAATCTGCTTATAGACACTTTAGGAATAGAAGAATAATTTAATTCCCTAAATGAGTTATCTGCTCCTGCTTCAAAAACAATCCCAAGAAAAAGAATAGCTGTGATGTACAGACTTGCCAAAGTTAGCAGTTGCTATTTCAGAAAATAAAATATGGGTTCATGAGAACGGGGTCTGCAAACAGAGTGTGTACCTCCTAGAGCACTTCCCCAGCAGCTGCTCGGTGTCCTACAGCCCTGGGCAAGCTGCTGCAGCTGGGCTGGGCGGAAAGGTTACTGCTTCCAACTGTGTGTCCCTGTCGCCTGGTTGGACAGAGGTGACTTGAATCTGAATGTCCTGTGTGCAGCAGGGGTGTCCGGGCAATCAGTGCAGAGTGTATTAAGGTCTTCTATTATCTGAAGAGACCAACATCTGTTTGTAAATCTAGCATGAAAGAATGCAAATGTTTCATAAATAATGACTGATTTATGATTTCTGAGACTTTCTCTTAATTGTTTCTCTTCAGCCAAAAATATTTGTTGAATTTGAAGCAAATTATATCTGTAGTTTCTGACTTATTTGAAAATTATTTGTATAGCTAAGAGGGTCATTTCTTCCTCTAAACCAAAAAAAAAAAAAAAAAAAAAATCTGTCAACTCCCTTCCCATCTGAGCTCTCTTTTGCTTCTGATGCAGCTTTCTTTTATGGTTGGTAGCAAGCTCTATATGCCTTTCACATGAGTTCTTGTGTACTTAACGGTACTTGGAAGGAGCTCTCTTAAGATAAATTAATATCTTTGAGTGCTTGCAGTAAGAAAGGCCCTTTACTCGTGTTAAGTAGGAACAGTCAAAGCTAGTTTTAGAATGCTTACAAAGGAAACAATTGGAAATGGGAAGTCAGAACAGGATTGTGAATAGAAAATAATGAAGGGGTTAGGAGAGTGTGGTAGTGCTTCAAACTGAGGTTCCTTATGTGTATTTAATTAAGAGTCAATAAAGTAGGATTTAAATGTACATAAACTGAATGCTGTAGAACCTTGTTAATTTGCACGTTAATAATTTGCAGATTTTATAATTCATGAAAATGAAAAAAGTAGAAGTTTCCTTCTGCCTCCTAGCAATGGTTTAAAACCAGAGGCTATTGTGAAATTGCCCATTATTAACACTTAGTTTCTTTGGCAAGTATACCGGAAAGCGGTGGCTAGTGTATATGACTGCATTATAAAGGATTAAGACTGGATCACAGTTACTAAAATGAAGTATATTTTACAGTGCATTATTTTTGCATTCCTACTTGTTCACATGGCACCGAGTGTAGCTCCCAAAGATTTTCACTAATTTGGAGTGTGTCATAATTAAGCACTTGTGCCAGGTCACAGATGCAATGGTTTGCAATAGCTCTCGGGCATTAAAAAGACAAACCACCACCACCAACAGCCCAGAAGCCTGGTCACAGAAGCATCTGAAAGTGCTTGGAAATCCCTTGAGCTTGTTCAGGTTTTTTCTTTTGGAGGTTTTTGTCAGTTGTGAGGTGCGGCAGGAGCTCACTGCTGTCACTGTTGCGCTTCATGGTGTCGGCGGGAAAATTCACGGCATTCACGCGTTGCTACGGGCTAAGGAACTGAGAACAAACTGTTTTAGGTCAGTGTGAATTTTTCTAAAGTGAATCCTTATCAGTCAACTCTTGTCCATTTTTTTTCTATAAATTTAGGTCTTTCAGGATGGTTTCATTGCCCACTCTGATTTTGTGCAGTATATCCAGATCAAGTTGTTCAGTGATGCAATTTAATCTCTCTTCCTTTAGGTTTATTTACAGGTAGGGTAAATTCAATTTAACGTCACTCTGTCTGACACTACAGTTGGCCGTAAATTATTACTCGACTATAAGTTATTCTATTGTTACATGTAATATTTTCAGCTTTCCTTTGGTAACAGAGTTCATACAGAATCTAGTAAAGATATTATTAAAATCTAGAGAAATTCTAAACATCCTTCATCCCTTTGATTAATTCATTTGGTAATTAAATTGAGATATTAAATATATTTTTACTTATGAACTCATCATTTCTGAACGGAAATATAGATCATTGCAGATGATTGTTAGTCACCACAGTGACAACTATAACATTTTTCTTTCAATTCCAGTCATGTGAATTGACCTTGAGATGCAGCACCAGAATGAGTGACCTTGAGATGCAGCCAAATCAGAAAAAAGAGAAAATCACAATGTGACTGTATCAGATGAAGATGTCCCAGTCTGCATTAATCCTGCTCTAGTTACCTGGAAACTGTCTATCCAGTTGTATGTGAAAACCTGGAGCACGTGTCACTGAGCCAAATTCCATCATCTGCCAGGTAATTACAGTTCGTGTTATCTTCAGCAAGGAGTTGCCCATGTAAAACTATGGGCAGAGTATTCCCATTTGTATTTGTTCTCCGGTGGTGTATTTGTTTAATCAAAAATGCTTACCTGCAGCTTTCATTTCTCAGCTAAAAGGCCTGTAGCAAGGTGGAGGAGCTGTCATTTGCATTGTGATTCCAATTAAACTGAGATTAGCATGAACTTACGTTCAGTAGCTGACGTTTAATGTATGTCAGATGAAATGGTACTTCGAAAAACTGACTCCAAGGATTGTTAGGACATTTCTTGTCTGCATCCTACAATGTGATAAAACTGCAGTAATACTGTGTGATTAATAGTGTTAGTTTTATTTTATGCTGTACCTTCCTGGCACAGAAAACTAATCAGATCACCCTTTAAGGCAAAACTTTAAAAAAACCCAAAAACTTCAAAGAGCACACAAGATAAACGCTCCCTAACTAAACCTAACTGTTGTGGGGAAAATAGCAAGGATGCTATTTATGTGATAGGGTAGATTATTTTTCTGCTTTATTTTATTTTGCCTTTGGTTTGAAACAAGTCATCTCTTAGGAATAGCACTAAACCAAAAGCCTTCAGAGTTTGGAATAGTGTGGCTTGCATTGCATCATCATCATAATAAAAATTAAGGATCTCAGCTATGACAGGTGTTGCAGGGATTGGTCAACTCCAGATCATTCACTGAAGTCTGTCTTTTTTTTTTTTTTAGTATTGGTCTTTTGAGCAAATATAGGTTACTACAGTTCCATTACACCTGCAGTGCTAAAGCTCTAGCAAGAAAGCAATAGGCCCTGGCAACTTTAATGCATACCTTTTGGATGGTCAGTGTTTCTAAAAACATATCTCATGTTACACGCTTGCCAAGGCTCATTTGAGCAGAAATTGGTTTGCTTGTTTTGTAGAAGCATTTTCCCCCAAAACAAGAGGAGAACAGTTCATCTTGTCAAGAAGCTTTTTTCTGCTATTTCTGTTGCAAATGATGCTTTTTCCCTTCACCACCTACCTTTGCTTCGTACCATGTCCTGCAAGGAAGTCTTGCTAATGCCAAGTGGCAGCAGGAAGCTGTTTGAGAATGGAGAGGTGCCCTGAGAAATGCTGTAATCTCACCAGCCCAAGCATTAGGGATTCACTGCAGCACTCCCTGGCAGAGAGTAGATGAGCAATAAGACAAAAGCACTCTTCTGGCAAGGAACTTCTCAAGGATATAATTAGTAAAGGTGACATAAGAGAATAACAGGTATGAAAACATATGAAATTAAATGGAGCTAAATACACAAACCTGCTCTCGCTGTTGGTCACTGTTAGTGACTTTAAAGCAAGCACAACCGGGCAGCATCCAGTTCATTTTATTTAACAGGTGAACCATACGGCAAATGCAATTTCCACAATTTTCCAAAAATATTCTTTTGCCAGTTGGTGTGGAAAAGGGGCCCTTTCTGTCCTTGGGGGCTTGTGTCTCCTGAAGTTCAGCCTTCAGCAGCTACTTGGGAACTTCTGCCACAACTGAGAGCACTGTCTGCTCAGGCAAACCACTTTGCTTGGCCAGCAATTTTCTAGCACTCCCCTGGGATGGTGCTGGGAACTACCTTCATGCTTCAGTTTTAAGGCATGGCTAACAAGGTAATTATTTTTTATTTTTACATAAATGTGTGTGTGGGGGGGTGGGTATGTATATACACATTTTACTACAGTAGGTGTTCAGCTAATTTTATTATTTTTATTATAATTTACAATTTAACTTGTACATCTTAAAAATGTGTGGAATTCCTCATAATAGTCAAGATTCTTTTCAGTCTATTTTTTAATGTTTTTTAAATTGTATCACCTCACTGGTAACTATCAGTAACTGAAGATTTATGAGGTTTGTTCTTTTTGGTTTTAATGTAAATTTTTCTGCTAGGATTAAGCTTGAAATACATTACTTCATGTTGTTACCTATTAGTTGCATTCATGGGTAAATTAAAGTGTCTCGTTCCCTGTCACTGATTTTTCAAATGCTAGCAATTAAAATTGCAGAAGCATTTTTAATGCATAAGATTAAACAGATGTTGGTGGACACATCAGCTTTAGACACAAATTTGGCAGGTAAATTTTAATTTAGAATGACTGATTCTATATAACTTGTTAATTTTAGTTTTACTCACCTTTCAGGTGTGCTTAAAAGGAAGATAGATTATGAAAATGTTTACCACAATTTATTGGCATGTATCCCTAAAACAGGAACACTTGAGAAAAGAAGCTATTCATCTGGAGACGTGTGTAATGGCTGATATCAAAAGCTGTTCACCTGTCCTTTAAGACCATAACCTGAGAGCTATTACTAAGTTATTAGCTGAAATGACTCTCTCTTTTTCTCCTGTAGTCTAGCTACTTTGGGTTTTGTCTGTAGTTAACTTTGAAGCACATTCCTTATCTGATCAATGACTTATTTTATATGGTCCTGAAACTCACTGCTGTCTTGAAAGTCTTCGCACCCCTTCTCTGATGTTGCTACCTTGGAGTGATTTTCCTAATTACAGCACACTTTTTGAGGCACATTGCATCTTGTGACCTGCCAGACGCAGTCCTCAGAGTCTCGGTAGGTGGAGAGCAGCCAGATGTAATTTTGCAGCTGCCTTGTGAAAGTCCCAGTGGCTGAGACCCTGGTGCAGGTAGTGCTCACAGATAAATCCAACCTTGCAGAATTCTTACAGGGCCCATCCTGAGCCTTGACACGTTCCCAGATTCCTGAGGATGATGGGTGCACCCTCTCTGAGGAATGTGCTTGCGTATGGCCTTTAGGGACTATAAGAGGAACTTGAATCTGTCCCAAGGATGCAGAAAATACTGTTTTCTTGGTTTAAATCCATAATTCCTGTAAATTATCATTCACTCAAATACGTTTTTAAATATGTACAGATATTTTTGTATCTTTCTTGCACAAAGAAAGCTCTTTCTTTAAAAATTATTTCCAACAAGTTAATCATTATTTTGTTAATCACCTCTGAAACTTTCAATCCGGCACACAATTGAATGGATTAATCTGAAAGTGATATACAGAAATAAATCCATCAGAAAACAAAATGTTACTTCCTGATTTGTGGTGTTTGTCCATAAGAAGCAACATGTGCAAATATGCTGTTTGCCACTCTTGACTGGACTCGGTTTATAAGGCTTTATACTGTACTGTATTTGCTTAACTTCAATTTTCTCTCCAATCCAGACCCTCTAACCCATGAGCGTAGAAGGAAAAAATTGTTTTAAGCCATTTTATGCTCATCTAAATACAGGCCAAGCCTCATTCTGGTATAAAAACGGAGCTGATCACAAGCTGCTCCAGTGTATTCCTAGCTGTTTGAGAGGTGGTTCAAATGCTGAAGTTTTGGGTTTTGCCATACCAATAACCCGACAAGGACTAGCAAAATGCAGGTCTAGTACCATGACGTGTGTTTTCTCTGCCCTTGGGGAATTTTGCTAGAAGAGTTGAAGCTTGTCCGAAAACTGTTTCACGCTGTTGGAACAGTTTAAAGCGGCTTCCTAAAAGTGAGTCGAGTCTGTTGTGTCCAACCACAGATGCTTGCACTCCTTTCTTCTGAACTCCATGAATTCACAGCTGAGTCTTAACCTGACAAAGTATATTGGAACAGGGTCCTTTTGCCTCACATCATTTGCCGTTCCACCCAATTTAGCCTACCAGCATATGTGCCAATGTCAGTGTTGTCAGAAGGGATATCCTCTGCTCAGCACCAAAGCGTCCTAGGGAATCTCACAGACAAATGATGTATGTGTTTCTTCCCAGAAAATTTCAAAACTGACTATGAATAATACAGAGTGTGTGGAGAGCGTCTGTTTGATGTAGTGGAAATGGCAATTAGCTGGGAGCTGGAAGTTAGGACTTCTTAGGCTGTACCTCTGACGGGATAGGTGTGACCTGCTGTTTTACTCTCAGGAAGTTGCTTTGCTTGGTGCATCTGTTTCAGCTCCTGTTCTCCCCGCCCCCTCGACTGTAAGGTGTTTGTACCAGGGTGATCTTTTTCTATATTGATAATAACCTGATAGGTGGACCTGTCCTCCACTAGACCTGGTGGGATTTTCTGTACTACGGTTAAAATAATTTTAAAAAAGGGCTTTGGAAAATATGATGTAAAATGTACAGTTAAAACAGTTCACTTGCATGTTTCCTCAAATTTGTGCATCTCTCTGATTAAAACGTAGGTTTGTATTTCAATATCAAAGTTAAACCCAGCGAAATCCCATGTTCTTTTCCATGTTTCCCTCTCTTCCTTTTCAAAGTTCCTTAGAACATACTTAAATTCCCTCCATCCTTTTGCCTTTCTTATATGCCATTAAATTTATGGATTACTCTTATTTTTACAAGGAAGAAATTCACCTAGGGTGTTCCTGGGGTGAGGGCAGTTCTTTGGGGCTTTTTCTGTCAGTTGCCCACGTTCAGCCTTTCTCTCCTGTCAGGAAAGTGGACAACAGCTCCATCGGGTGCCTGGGAAAGCGAGGAGCCTGGTGTCCTGAAGAGAGTAGCTGTATTTGGGTAGGGGCACCCATCTCGGGGTGCCTCGGCAACGTGAGAATTTTATTCTGAGCTGTCTGATGAGGTCCTTCAGTGATTTCTTACTGAATACACATTTAATTTCCCTTTCAACTGTCTGGTACATTTAACAGTTGGAATCAGGTTTCTTTCATTCAACTCAGTCCAATCAAAGGTGGCATCTGTCTCGTCTTCCTAGTCTTATTGTCTTAACAGTAAATTCACATACCTTTGACACTGAGCTTTATGCTCATGGCTTTACTTTTGCCTGTTCAGACTATCATCTCAAAAAAAAAAAAAAACCCAAAAACCCCAAAAAACCCTCATTATGTTTGTGAGAACACTTGCTTTCTTAAGCTGTTTGAAACTAATTTTATCAGGCTATTTCTCCAGAGGGTTTCTGATCTCATCTTTTATTAAACTCTGTCTGACCTCACTTGTCAACAAAGGTCAGACGTATTAGCTTATAGTTCCCTAGCTTGTCTTGTGCTAAGGGGCACTGCCTATTTGGTGCTACTCTCCTGTTCAGGGAGCTACTCTTCTTCCAGCCATAGTTTCTTCTGCTTCTTTTTAAGGAAGGAAGGTAGAAATCAATCCACCTCCAGAGTTCAGCTTGGCTTACTGGTAATACACAAGCATGATCTGCTCTGGGCTGTTTGCTGCTGCCTTTAGTCTTCCCTTTACCCCTTCTCTCAGTGCGCAGCCCTACTACCCACTGCCAGACTCGAGGGTGCCAGTTAAAAAGGTCCTGTTGCCCCTTTATCTTACATGAGAAATTACAGAAGTGTATCTTAGACATTCAGAAAGCTGCATGTTACTCCTTGACATCAGTGCTGGATCAGAGCCCCAGGTGTTGGTGGTCTCTGGATGCTGGCTTTACCAGTAGCAGTTCAAAGCCCCTGATTCTCTCACCCCTGCCACGTTAGCAAGGTGGGATCCGTCTGTCTTTGTTCTCCTCGTGCTTTCTGCCAGATGGGGCATTTTTCACTTCCTTCTGTGAGGTGTTCTGCTGGGTTGCTGGACTTCGGAGAAGAGCTACAAGGAGGGCCTTAAAGGTGAGAGAGTTTCAGCAGCGAGTGAAATGCTTCCTGTGTGACCTTAATGTGCTAAGGTGTTCTGGATGCAGTTAATTACTACGTTTAAACTCGTTTTGGATCAAGGAATGCAAGACAGGAGAAAAAAAGAATGGAGAAAAGGAGAAAGAAAGGAAAAAAAGAAAAGAACTCTAATTTTCTGTACCTCTCGGCCTATGCCTTTACTGCTCTGCTGCATCTCTTGTTAACCTCTTTTTTAAAAACACAGGAAGGGTTTGATTGTTCTCAAATATGGACTATTGTTTGACCGATTGTCCTTTATTGTTGTGTGTTTCTAAATGCCATCTTTTTGCCGGGCTTCAAAATCTCCTCTGGCATGTTCACAATGAGTATTTGTGCGTAGGCTGAATTTTTACCTTGTGATTTTTGACCCAGTCTGCATTGGTTCTTACCTACTTTTTATAGGAAGCATATGTATTAAGCTTGGTTGTGAGCTGTGGACCAAAATGGAACACTTAAACTTGACATTTTTCTGTAGAGTTTTGTTTGGTTGGGTTTTCCTGTTTTTTCTTTTTTTTGCTTAGTCAAAGCAAGTCTCTGAGATAATTGCGTGATGTGTCTGTCCTCATTTTCAATCACAATATGGATCTAAGAAGAAGCAGCTTCTTCATACTTTGCTGCAGCTCTCATCCTAGCTGAGTCCATGTGTAACTAGGTATGCAAATACCTGCTTGCTGCTTCAGCTTCATTTCAGACAAGTTTGGAAGGTAATTTGTTTCTTGTTGAGAATTTAGGATGCCATATCACTTCTTTGAATAAAACAGCACCTGTAATTGTATGAGTCCATGTTCACCCAGCATTTCAGTATCTTCTCCTGGAAGATCTGTTCCTATCTTAGGAATCAGTCAGCCATCCATCCTTCTTGATATCAGGGCTAGCAGTTCATTTATCTCTGTCCATTCTGTCAGTAATGTACAGGTAGCTGCTCCTTGACCCTCATCTGATCCCCGAGTCTGTCCATACAGCAAACGTGTGTTACTGTGTCACTGCTGTTGAAGGGCTTTTTCCTTTTTTGTAGTCTCTGCACCCCACCTCCCCCCAGTTTATCATTCTTGTTGTCTCAGGTTAACTCCATAATCTTTACTGTTACCTTTTTTTTTTTTTACTTTCTTCTATATCTACCTCTTAGTTATGCCCTCTTCTGGCTATCTTTCTCCCTTTCCCTTCTGCTGCTGTATTTATTGATGAATGGCTCATCTCGTCCCAGGCCTCATAATCAGTGCTTCTCTTCTTGTTCCCTTGCTGAGAACTTGAAAAATGTACTTTGCAAAATATGTGGGGATAAGACATTTTGTGCACTTCAGGGCAAACTAGAGGCAAAAATCCCATCATCTTTTTAAAAAGTGCACATCTAATATATAGTACAGCACCATGAAAACTGGTGCCCGTGCCTCTGTTCCTCATTTAGGTCATGAATTGTCTGTGATTGTATATGGTTACTGTTGCATCAGTGGGAGGATTTTTATCTTCTCCTCCTTTCTTTTTAACAGCTCTTACCCTCTGTCTTGCAGGTAAGACAAGTAATCGTTCTACTATATTTAATTCAGAGGCAAAGTCCTCACTGCCTCAACTGGACATAGGATCAGTCCAAAGAGTTCTCTCTTTCTGAGCTTTCCTTTCCCCAGTTGGGAGGGAGGAAGGCTGTGTGTACTGTACAACAGCATGGGTGGGGTATTGGCATGTCTGCAGTTCTTGGAAACGCCAGCCAGGCAATTGTCACATGCTGTCACTAAAAATTGCATTTCTGTGGGTTCAAAAACCAAAATAGCCCCTTTCCCCCAGCCTCCCAACATGAGTCAGATACAGAAATCACATCAGTGCCTCCTTTTTAAGGCATAGTGTAAAAACACAATAGGAGCAAAAGTCCAAGTCTGCAAAGAGTTACCACAATGTATTTATCCACTTCTCTGTGTTTTTTCTTGTAGTTTTGCATTATCCTTTATCAAATCTGTTGTAGCATCCCACTTGACTAGCTGTTAAGCTCTGAAGTGGCTTTCCAGTTTCTATGCATTTCATTACCTAACCAGGCAAACAAAACTCCACTGTAGGTTATTAAGGTATGCTTTGAGTTTGCATATGGTGAGCTGTGCTTCTTGCTGTGTGGATACTGCACTGAGCAAATGCTTTTATCTTTTATTAAGAAGCTAAATGAAAAATTCTGTTCTAAGTTATGGAGGATGAGGATTAGCAAATAGGATGGGGTTGCCTCTATTTCATGCTGCTGTTGAATGAGTGAAAGGAAGATAGTGGGAAAACATGGTGAGTGGCCCTGTGATCCCAAACCTGAGGTGGTCACCAGCAACTGGCAGGATCTGGATGATTATAGGAAGCTTAAAGGAAGTAGCTGGCCAAAAAGTCATAGCCCTATGTGATTCTTCAACTTTGCCTAGTGCTCAATCCCACTGAACTCTTGAGAGAGGAGGTTTCAAGTGCTCCTCCAGTTTCTCATAGCTGTGGCCTGAAGCAGAGGATAAAGGATTATGTTCCCGTGCTGCTAGATTTTCGTGGCTTGCTTTAGCTGCGGTCCATTACTTACACCATCCTCTTGCAGCATTAGTTCAAAAGGCATTTGAGAGGCTGGGAAAGTTACTGTTTGTTTTCCCCTGCTGCTGTGATGGCCAAGGAGGTAACACAACTGTTATTCTTCTTTCCCATTTTTTCTCTTTTTTCATTCTGTTGGTTTTTCAATAAGATTATGGGTTTTACTCTTGAGAGCAAAGCAAGCAATAAAACTGTTCAATGATAGCTGTAATGGGGATGGAATCCTCCTCAGGAGAAGAAAAATTTTGCTGCATTTCATAATAATCATCTTGCTTCTTTGTATGATTTTACTGTGAGGTTAGGGAATCCCTGTCCCTCCAGCAACATATTATGATGACCAAGAGGCCACCATCTTTTGTTCACGGGTTTTCTTTCCTGTTGATCATATCTAAAAATGACAACTGACCTCTCATGGTGTTTGTTTATATGTAACATGCTTGGATGACAAACTGTCAGCTTTCTCTGAAATGTATGTTAAGCTCTAACACTACTCTTTGGCACGCTATCATCTCAAGGACTAAGTTGTGGGATTGCTTGTACTTCTGCAATGTATCGGACAATCTGATCTCTGCTAAACTGCCAACTGCAGTACAGGGCATGTGTAATGCACAGACATCAGTAATATGCATATATTATTTTTAGAAATCTATTCTATTTATCTTAATTTTTGCTGATTTCATTGCAGTTTTATAATTAAGCCTGGTTCTGAAATTGTGGGGAAAAAATGTCCTATGTACTGGGCAGTTGGATACTGTGACATGTTTGAAAATGCTGCTGCAATGACAGCTGTGTTACACATTGCTTCTGTATGTCAATATAACGTATAGTGTCTTGGGATCCTGAATCCACAGATTATTTGATCCAATTGAGTGGACTGGCTCATTCAGTTGATAGCATTTATTATGTCATGACCTATCTGTGACTTCTAATTTAAACGTTATTGGTCTAATTGCCTTGAATGGCTCTATCTGTCAAGTCAATGAAAACTTGTGAGATTTGCCTGCTTTATTTGTATGTCATGACCTAATTCTTTCTATTAAAAAAAGCGCACACAGGTAGTACAGCAGTCATACAGTATATTTAGATCTCTCTACTGGAGCCTTTTCAGTTTAAATGCTGAATAGTTAGTAAGGGTACTTAAAGGGACTAATGCATTGTAAAGTCAAGCACTCAAAAGTTAGGAAGCATCACATTCAAAGTCTCTGTGTGCAGACAGGCATCCACTAGGGCTTTCAGAAAGGTCTAAAGAAGTAAGAGGCATAGCTTCTGTTGTACTGTATAACAACCAGGACCTAAACCATTAGGTACTTTTGAAAATCTGGCCAGGCACTGATCTGTATTTCTGGATATCTAAATAATTTCAAAAATAATTATGGTAGGTGGGCAGCCTGTATTTCACTCGCAATCAATGAGACTTAGCTAGGGGTGTTTTTGTATCGCAGCGTTAAGTTAAAAATCATTCTGAAGTATCAGGCCTCTTGTCACAAAAGCTGGTTTTGTTTAGTTGTCGAGGGGATTTTCTCTAGCATGTAAACCTGAAAAAAAAAGTTTATTGGAGCTATTCAAAGTGTATGAAGTTCTAAATTTGTTTTGCAGAAGTGAGGCATGTAGGTGCAGAACTGTCAGGCATGTAAAGTTCTTAAGAACAGAAAAAGCAGGTGCTCTTTGCTTTCGAATGATTAATCTGAATCCAAAATTATTATTTTTTTGTGGCTAAGCATGCATTTCTCTCATTCTTCAATACTGAGCCAAATCTTTACTCTTTATATGTGTCATTAAAACCCTCTCAAAGCATTTCTGGTAGCTTTGCACAATGTTATTTTCAGGAATTGCTCAAAGGTAAACTTGCACAGTAATGTAACTTGGCGTTATAAAGTGAGTAATTAAGAAAGGAGAAAAGAGCTGTATTAACATGCTGTCACTGAAGTTATCACTCTCATAATTGTTTGGTTTGAAATTATATCTAGTTTAATCTGAAAATAGTACTGAAAAGCTGTGGCTTTTTAATCTGTCTTTTGTTTGGGGAAAAATCGTGATTTATTTGACATGATTCATTTTCATCTATGCTTTTCTAGGTTTTTTTGGCTAATGTTTGAATGAGCCACTGACATGTGCAGCTAGAGACATTAATATGGAAGATAACATCGTCCATTTTAAAAGGAAAAACTGAAGATAGAGTTGAAAGCTTGCTGTTCCAAAGTGTACAGTTGTGCAATGCATTTAACTGTATTATTACTGTAGTCTTAGTTGTGTCTGAACTGTTCAGAATTCTTTGGGCTGCAGATCCATTCTGAGGTGCTAAGGCAGATAATAGCGCTCTGCATTTTACTATTCGGGGTTGTTTCAAATGAAACGCCCGTGCAGAGACCTGCGCCCTCTGAAGATTGAAGAGCTCAAATATGGAGAGACTGACCTTGAGTCTCCTGTGCCAAAATTCCCTTCTTCTCTCACTGCTGTGCTTTGCTGCATAAACTACCTTGTGGAAAATCCTATAATTAAAGATAGTAATGGGAGGAATAGTAAGACTTTAAATTTCATGCCAGGTAATTCCTAGCCCATGTGTGTTATGATGATTAATTCCTTTGTTTCAAGGAACAAACTACTTTTAGTAAATGGGAGGGGAAAAAATCAATCATAACAGTACATTTTCCATCTGTCAGATATATCTCTGATTCTCATCTGTTGCTGGAATTAAAATTCTGACCAATTTCAACTTCAATCCATGGGGTTTAGGAAGAAATACTTCAAGCAATTAATGAAGTATAATTTTTTCCTAGTCTGTTGTGCAATAGTAGGAATGCAACTAACTTGCTTAACTTAAAAGCATAAGGTCACATATTTAACTTTTCTCTGATAATTTTAGTTCATAGGTTCTTCTTAGTTTTGCTCTCTCTCCTTTTATATTTCTATATAGGTGACGACAAGTGGATGAAGCATGCTGAGATACTACAGCAGCAGGGGTCTAGAGGAATATGTGGGAATAGTCTCATTTAGAGTTCAGATGACTGCCCGTCGTCTTAACCTTTGTCAAGTTTTGCCTTCAGTTACAGATCTACTCACTATCATCTGTATCTTTGCAATTGTTCTGTGGAGGTGATTTTAAAATGCTATTCTCTGGCAAAAGAGCATGATAAATCACAAATTACTGAGCATAGTATATGCCAAAATGTGTATTCCTCTTGGCATTACCAAAGAGCTGGGAGATGCTATGTTTGTGTTCTGCAGGCTTTTAAATATCAGAAATGAATTTGTTTCATACTTGAGTGGAATCAAGTCTTTGAAAAGTTTCACTTAAAGCACTTGATGGCTTGGCCAGAGTGCTTACGTGGCTGAGGACTTTCTATCCTAGTCAGACTTGGACTTTCCCTGTACAGGTGGGTGGCTTAAACATCCTGGCTCTTGGCTGATAGGGTTTTAATCTTTCTCTGCATTTCTGCTGCGACTGTTCCACTCTCAAAATAAATTCAGTCAGTAGCTCAGCCTTGGCTTCCCACCTGCGAGGTGAGTGCGCTAGCTGCCTGGTTTCTATAGTTGGATCACTGTCTTTTAGTGAATATTGGCTTATTTGTGCAAAGTAGAACATTCTACCAGAAAATATTGCACCAAACTCATATGAAAGAGTCTGAGTCCAGTAAAGCAGAGGCTTGAAACTCTTCCTTCCATCTAGACCAAACGATCTCTTCTGGACTTTGTGCTGAAATGAATGTTCTCATGAAAAAGCCTGGGCCTAGACCTAGGAATTTCCTTTCAGGATTGATACACCACACAAATAGCTTTGCTTACTAGTCAAAACATAATGTCAAATGAGAAGAATAAAAAAGGCAATGTTTATCTTGCTTGCACTTAATGCTTTCTTTATGAGATATTGCCAAGATGGTAATACAGGGGATTGTTTTGTCTTATTGTATCAGTGAAACACTGAGATGTATAATGGGCAAAAATACGTGATTTTGTGGCACCTAATGTATCTGCATCACATCCTGTTTGAACACCGATAAATTGAAAACGTTGAGTAATTTGCCTCAGAAGGGGCTGTGATCCTCAGAAGTCATTGGTCCTGGAACCAATGTTTTTATTTCTTATATTGCCGAATAATTTTCCCCATATGTAAATGGAGGGAAATGATAATTTTCTAAATGAATTCACAGTTTAGAACTGCAAAGTGTTGTACTTCTACTTGAACACTTAAAAAAAAAATTGCTATAGACGACTTCATTGTGTTTAAGTTAGTCTAACAGTATCCATAAGCATTAGGTTAATATTGCTTGGTTATACAAAGCAGCTGAATATGATCAGTCAGTGGGAAATATAATAGAAAAATGTTCTGGTTTGTAGGTTCTGGTTTAGGTGACTTTCAGGTGTTTCCACTAGTCCTTTTAAGTGTAATCTCGATATATTTTCTGTGACAAAAAAGTCTCTTTATTCTCATTTGCAGTTTGTTTTTGGTAAAGGCTGTCTCCTCATTTTAAATAGCCTTTTTTCTCATACTTCCTTAAAATTGGTGTTTTAAGCAGTTGCTGTTCACAGTCATGGTGGCAAAAACATTTAAGAACTATCGATGCAAAGTGGGAACAGCCTGAGCTTGGTTTTGTCACATTGTTCCAAAATTACTGTAGTTTCAGGCTCTTGAATGGATATGTGCTGTAGCAAGAGAAGAAAAGACTTGCACTCATTTTTTAAATCTTTTTTGTAGAATCTTGTACCAAATGCTGCAGGAGTGAGTGTGATGAATACAGTGGATAGCACAGCCTGCTGTTGTAATCAGCTCACAAAAATCATTGTTTGCAGAATGAAGCTGTTTAACTTGTACAATTTATAGTTCTGTTGATCCAGTACATTGCAGCTTTTTTCCCTTACCAAACTAATATCTGGGTTCAAATGTTCACTGTAATGTCAAGGTCTGATATTTTTACCTCACCCTTTCTCTTAATTTTATTGATTTTCAAAGCCAAGCATTCCATAAATTAGTTATAGTAAGAAGGCTTATTGTGGAATGTGATATAATTGGCAACTGATTGTTGATGTAGGAGATTTATGTTGGCCTTATAGTAATAGTTTTTATAATTGGAAGCATATGTGATTGCTGGTGTCTAGACTTGGGAACTTTCCCAGGAAGGAGTTCCAGGTGGTTATCTAGCCATAATAGGCCAAATAGCTACCTCTTAAAGGTTTAGACATGGGAAATATGTAAATGTTGCTGGCAAAGTAATTATTTCATAAATTTAAGTTTTTAAATTGTAGTATATCCCTTCACATTTAATTGTTTGACCAGCTGATTTCTTTTTCTCTGGATTGCTCCCTAAACTGAACAATGTAGAAGGCAGATTTGAACAGTTCTTGATAAGCCTGGATGTCAAAAAGCTTAATAATATAATGTGCTTACTCTAGTTGTATTAATGTATGAATGCTTAACTTGAAATAGCAAGTAGTTGCATTGCCATATTTTTTAAATTAATTCTATGAAATCTGGTTTGGTGTATAGAAAGTTCCATGGCACCTTCTGTTTCTTCTTCCTGGGTTAGTAGACTAATTCTGGAAAGAGCTCAGAAAGGAAATGTACCTGAAAGTCTACTAAAGCATGTGCTGATTTGATATTGTCTTGATCCCATAGTTTGCCTTCAGCATGCTTTGCCCATTAGAATATCCCTGGAGAAGGAAAGCACGGTTGGTTATCCCAGCATGAATGCTCTACAAATATTGTAGCTTGTGACTCACAATGAATATTTTCAGCTCTAGTTCTTACTGTACAATAGGAAATACAAAAGAAAATAAGTAATTTGCTAGGGCCTAACACAGTATGACTTGATCATTGTGGCTTGAACAGAGAACATAGAAGAGCTACATTTGGAGATGTGAGAAGTCCTCTCAATTCAGATTTCATGTGCCAGATGGTTGTTTCTTGTTTCTTCTTTTTTTTCTTTTTCTTTTTTAAACCCTACCTGTTAAGATAGCAAAGAATGACATACGTTATCTGGCTCTGCAGCCAAGTGTGTGGTCCAAATTATTTTCACTGAATGCCTGACAAAGTCTGCTTTCCTGCCTGCCTCAATCATTTCTCTCAACTAATTAGAAAAGTCTGCCAAGCATTGTTGGGCTAAGGCACTAATTATTCTCAAACAAATGTTTCAATTTTGCACAGGCTAGGAAGTGTCTCTGTTTTAAATGACTACATGCCAAGATGCCAGAGTAGTCACACCAGCTTCGTTTATCCATATGTCTGGAAGTCCCAGAGGACCAAAGAGACAAGACTTAAAGGCACTATTTCAAAGCAAATGAAGGTCTGTGCTCTTTAAGGAAATAGCGCTGTAATACTTCTTTTCTTGAATATGTTAGTTTTAATGAGAAATAGAAGGTCTCTTTTCTCACTGGAAATGCTGTTTCTTGTGATATTTGTAGCTGTGCTCATTCTCGGATTCTCTTGTTTCTGGCATTGAATTAAAAGAAGTTTTGTTATTAGTCACACGAGACGGGCCTTTCTAATCCTATCTCAGGTTTTATAGCCTGCTCATCATGACCCTGTTTGAGCATTAAAGAAGACTCTGGCAAAAGCACTGGTAAGTCTTTTGTTATAAAATTTCCAATTTAATTTGAAAATTTGAAGAAACTTGAATGGCTTAGAGCAAGTTCATGGTTTGTTTTCCAAGCAATGGCACTATACCTGATCCCAGCCCCCACCAGACATAGCTGTGAGCTTCTAGAATGGCGTCAGCTCAACTCTGAGCCTGAAATGTTCAGGTTATGTTAATTTACCTATGACAAATTCCTAGTTTGGTAATTCAGTGTGCTACTAATATGATGCAAGTCTCTCATAGCTGTTTCATCACCAATATGTTATACTTGTGCCATCTGTCTCTGACACCGTTTGCCCCATTCCGAAAGTTGCTCTGCAGGAAGCAGAGAGATTGCCATATTTAAGAGACCCTTTGGCTTCTGTGTGATCTGCCCATGTATAACCAACAAAAATCACAGTTTCCAAGAACTGCCTTCCTCTGTTCCTTGAAAGCTGGGAGCTCTATGTTTTCAGAGAAAAAGGTCTTTTTGTTATATTCAGAAGATGACAAGGAAATTCAACAGCATATTTCACAGGGATAATTGCAGTAGTTTGCTCATGAGCCCACTCTGGAGGCTGTTTTGTAGGTGTATTCTAGTCAAAAAAAATTTTTTTTTTTTTACAGTATATAAATGAGGAGGAGAAATGAAATAAACTGGAATGACAGCAGAATTTAGAACATTTCGTTATTTGATTATTTTCCAGCAGCTACCTGCATCAAGGAAGAATATGTGCTTAGGTATTAAGATATTCATCTCTACTTGAACAGTCATTCATGTTAGGGCAAATGGGCAGGCATAAAGGGTATTTGAATAACGGTTTGTATGTGTTTAGTTTTTAACCTTTAACTTTGTGTCATTAATTTCTTGTTGCCCTGATCTGTACCTGCTGGCTTAATTGTAGTCTGTCTCTGTAGTGTGTGGTGTGCAATTTTTTTCCATAAATTTTGAGAAGTTATTTATAAAGAGATATACTACATGAGAGAAAATCCAGCAGTGAGTTTGTCGTTTTTCCTGATGGGTGCTTCGGTGAATAATGCCTGAAAGGACAGAAGTCACTTAAGGGCTCTACAGGTATTATAGCAGGGCAGAACATTTGCTTAGTGTGTTTGTCCCCAGGAAGCACATTACCTTGCTGCATGTTGGCAACGTAGTCTCCTTTGTTATTCTTCAGTACAACTCTAGATGATAATTTTAGTCTTTAAACAGCTACCAAAGTGAAACACAGCAGATCACAGGAAGAAACTCTCTACTTTAAATCAGCCAACATACACTACTTGCCATGAGAAACAAGATGTAATGACTGGGAACTGGCGGTGTGATTCATTTGGTGAGAGATCCTAAGTCCTGATCTCTGTTAGTCTGGCAGATCCTGAATGTGTTTGACATCTCTGTAGAATATGAAGCTCTTCTTTATGTTTAGTCTATCTGGGCTGCAAAGTAAAGGGTATTATTCATATAAATATATTAGCAGATGTTATTGAAGTGTGTTATAATTAACATCAGTTGAGTAAAAGGCTTTGGGCTTTTAAAAGAAGCATAAATAAGACTTGAGTAAGTGGTCTTAGAAATGCATCATAAAGATTAGTTAAATCTCTCTCTATGTATGATTCCTTATAATGCAAGTATATTGTAATATTTGTAAGCACTATCTTTTGATTTCTGCAGTAGCTACATAACGTGTATTGGGAGTCAGTCTGAAAAGAGTTGGTTTTGGGCAGTGCTAGCAGCTCCTGGAGATAGCTGTGTTTATAGGGGTGCACACAGAGAGGTTGTGTCGAGAGAAGACACTGCAAATAAAACATTCCTGGTTCTCAATAATGATGTAAGGCAAAAAGAGACAGATGAGCTGGGGATCTAGGGCGTTCCTCAAAGTTGAATCCATAGTCTTCTCCCACACAGCAAGGAAGATTTTAAGATAATGGTACTATACATTAGGTTTTGAAATACTTCTTTTTCTCTTTTTATGTTTTGTCCCTCTTTTTCTTCTTGTCCCTACCATTCTGTGGATTGTTATGTGCTAGATAGTTATTGCTACTGGTTTCAAGGTGTCTGTCCTCAGTGTGGACGTGTATCTTTCCTCTAACATCAATTACCTAGCTTTAATCAGGGAATAAACAGTTAAATTTACTGGACATTTGGTAAACCTCCTTTGCTGTTTCCACATCTGCATGGCTTGGTGGATTCAGCCCTTTTCTCAGGGCTGGAGCAGCCTGAGGGAGGATCTGAATTTGTTCAAGGCGGCTGTACCCCACAAGACCAGTAAGGACCTGGTGGCTGAAAGAATATTAGGGTATCTAGTGATGCAAAGGCGGGGGATGAGTCCAGTATCCTCCTAGAGATATGATACCTCTGTGCCCTGAAAGGATCACCCTGTAGGCATGTAAATGTCCTGGGTCCCACTTCTTTCAATGTTAGGATGCTTTATATATCAAAACACTGCCAAGTGTAGTTGGTGTCACGAGGGAACCAGTTGCACACATCATTTACTTTGATTCTTCTTCAAATAAAATCTGTCCATCCTCCTGCCCCCCTTTTTTTATGTGATAAAGATGCAAAAGGGGTGGCTAAAATGTAGTACTTCTGTTGGGTCGTTCCACAGAAGTTAACAAAGTGGAATACTCTGAAATCAGCCCCAGGTACAAACAAAATATTAGGTAGAGGCCCAGGTACAAACAAAATATTAGGTAGAGGCCCCTTTACTCCCTCATAAGCAAAAGAGATGTTCTGGGATCAATTTCACTCTTACTGATGCTTTGGCAAATTCCAAATCTTAGTAAAGTTGCTGGAGGCCAAAATTTAGTCCCCGTACACATTGTAAGTCCTTTAGCTTTCGTGAAAATGGCCATAAATGAGCTTGATTATTCTTTCCTTGTGTAAAAATAAAATTTATGGATGGTCCTCTGAGCATAGTAAGTCCAGCTGCATGTTTTTGTACTATATTAACCTTTTTTACATTGAAGATCTTGAGTTTTATAGGCAACCACAGTTTCTTTAAGTGAAAAGCTGTATGTTCTGTCCAAGAATATTTCCTATTTGGTATATCTGCTTGGGCAAGTTTGCAGAAGTGGAATGGAAAACCAGTGGGAGTAGCATTCCATTGCAGCTATATGACTCTTGCATTGTTTTCAATCAAGCACATTTTATGATATGAAACCTGTTGCTTTTCTTTTTCATGATTCATTGCTACAATTATACTTGATTCAGTGGAGACTTACTTTGTATTTTATTCTGTATTTTTCTCTTTTGGGGAGAATTCCTTTGGAATTATTTTCTGATACCTTTTTTTCCACATAGAGTGTTAAAATACATACGAGTGACATAATTTGGAACAGGTTTTCCTGTTCGCTTTTTTTTTTTCCTTTCTCCCTACTCTGTCTTCAAATGAAGGTTGTTGCTTGAATGGTCACTCAGCAGCTTGGTAGTTTCCAGCATAGGCACTTAGGTAACTATAAACAAATTTCGGCTGTAAACTGATTTAATATGGTTCATAGTTTATACTTGACCTTACTGTTTTCTTAATGCAAATTAAAGGATGTTCTGATTGAATGTAAGGGGATGGGCCCTTGTTTATTATTATTTTTTTGTATTCCTAGGAGAAAATATATCAGGACTGTCCAAGAAATCAGTAAATTGTTCTTTCCGTGGTGTCTGGGAGGACGATGAAACGTTCTCTCCAGAGCCTCACTCTTGGGTTGTTTTTCAACAGTCTGTGTACTTGCATAAAGTAATGTTCACGTGAGAGAAGAACGTTGTCATACATAGGTTAACGATACACTCACCCAAAGGGGCACGGAGTACGACGAATGTGAGATTCGAGTTGTCAGGTATATGACTGCATGTAATACTAATCTAATAACACTCCCTGTGATGGAAGAAGGGGAAAAATGCAGGAGATTTGCTGGTCCAGAGAGAGACAGCAGCATTGTACCGGCAGCAGGGATAATTCTTGCTGTTCTCTGACACGTTAGTGAGGCTGCTGTTGTGCTTGGCAGAAAGCATTCAGCCTAAAAGGTTGTGAAGTTTATAGCTCTTCCCACTGTGTCACTGTGTTATATAACCCAAGAGGGCACAACTCTGAAAAGCGATTTCTTGAAAATCTTGTCAATGTATCTTGTCATTTCATGACTGATTGAACTACAAGCATATGCTGTGTGTTTGTGTGACAAAACTTTTGTCTTACAAAATTACAGTGTGGAAACTAAATTTACTGCTTGATATAGGTACTTCGTTCTACTCCAGCAACAGTCCTTCCTTTCTTTTTGGTAGGAATATCTCAGTGCCCCAACCTACAAAAATGAGTCAGCTTGATGCACAGGGTTTCAGCTGAAAATGAATTTGGTTGCAATATATAATTGAGCAATGGAGTGAGTTGGTATTTAAATTATAGAGTTGATTTTAAAAGTTGACACTAGCATTAAATGTTCTATATTTGGAGCTCCTACTTTAGTGGTTAAAATGGACATTTATAGATACAGTGATTTGAATTCCCCCTGTGGGTTTGGCAGGTAAGTTTGAAAGTTGTTTCATTTTTGTGTGTAATTTTCTTTTGGCAGGAGTGTGTGTGAGGGGGGTCGATTTGTCTATGCTGAAAAGTTTTCTGAGGCTTATTTTTAATTTGACTTATTTAAAAATTGCATGACAGTGGTTTTTAAAATACACTATTGCCAAGAATTTTCATGGTAACTTGTATGTCTATACCATCACTTTTCTGACAGAAATTGGCTTTATTGATGCATCATGGATTATAGTTAGCAACAAGTTGGTTAAATCTGAGCATTCAAAAGTTCAGTCATCACCACCGCTTTCTAGAAAGTGATGCATTGATATGTCGTAGGAACTAGCTTGTATTTTTACTAATTTAGTTAGTAAGGTAACTAATTCTTGGATGTTTTTTCTCCCATGTACATCAATTTTAACATGAATTTGATGTTAAATGATGCTCAAAAATGTTTTCCAGATATTTGAAAAAGGATGGACCGCTCTGAACAGCGGCAAAAAGATTGTAAAAGTTCTGATTATTTCCAAATAAGATCAAACTTGCATGTTTTAAAACAAATCACAATAGAAATTCATTTAAATCTGAGCTGAAAAGCTAACCTTTAAATGCTGTGATTAGCTCACACATGCTCAAGCCACGTGGACTGTAGCCAGCGGTGCTTTATTTGCCGAGCAGGTCTCCTGGCAGTGGGAAGGAGCAGCTCTAGTGACATGAGCTCAGGACCGCAGCCTCCCCTCTTGGTCTGCCTGCGTGTTTCCCAGCCAGCCGTTCAGGGGTGTTGATGCCTTCTGTTGCCTGGAGTATGTCTTTTGCAAGTGTAGGGCTGATAAGGCAAATAAGTGCAGTAATACATTACCAGCCAGGCCTTCTCTTAAGTACATTGCATTTATACCAAAACGGTATAAAAATCAATAATTGTCAGAAGGAAGCAAAGCCCTGTACAGAACTGCCTTGCCGCTTTCACAGAAGTGCTGCTTTACTCAGCAGTGCAGTTTCAGAGAGACTGTGGGCACATATAGCAACTTGAAGATCTCTGTCATGCAAATGCCCTCCCATAATGAAATTCAATTAGATATTACTGTCTGATGTAAAACAACTTGGGATGTGAAGCAATTAACACTTCTGTAGATATAATTATCCATAGCAGTCTGCACTTAGGTAGCCTTAGCCTCAGATGTTTGGATGCACCTTTCCTCGCTGAAAGAGTGCCCCTTCATCTGGAATTTGATGCATCACTTGGCTATGGACTGATCTAAAACTAAAACTTAGATTAAGAACAGTGCCAGTAGTAAATGGTTACACTGCAGGAATCGTAGCCAGTTAAAAATTGGAATTTCTGAAAGGGGGTCTACAATCTTAATCTCAAACAGCTCTGGAAAAATTGCAGTCCTGGTCTCCACAGGGAAGGAGGAGGGGGAAAACATTGATTCAGAAAACATGTGCTGCAGTCCACTGTATAAATCTGGATTTAAAAAATAAACTTTTTTAGCACGCTTGAAACTTGTTGCTGACTACTGCCAACTAGAAGATTTAATAAAGAGTTTAACTTTGTGCAGCCCAAGCCAGCTCTGCAAACACATGCTTTCCCGCTGAGATCAGAATGACTATCTAGTGCAGTGTGCAAGAGCCAGACTGTACAAGCAGGCCTGTCTACATGCATCCCTCATCTGACTTCAGTTATTGTTGTGATGGGCACAGTTCCATGGCTGTAATCATTGCAAAAAGTGTGTGTCCAAAGCTCTGCTCCAAACTCTATCATGCTTCTTACATTTTCAATTATTTCAGTATGGCCCTTTCATCTGCATGCTTAATCTGCTCAGTAAATGGACACATTTACCTACCCAATTATAAATCTTCTTTACAGAAGACGTGCTCTTTTTACATACGTTCAAACATCAGGTTTTATACTTCTTGGAATTTAGCCCTAGCCATTTTTGAAAGAGCTCCCTAATAAAAAGGGAACAAATTCATAGTGTGTGTAAAGTCACATATTTTTCATCAATTCCTTTTGAGGTGCTTCTTAAAATCTAAATTTGGATAGCTGGATCAGCATAGATGGGGTGGATATGGCAAGGGAGTTGAAAATGTATTTCTCTGTTTTCAGCCAAGAATCCAGCTTTGGTCTAGTGATGTGTGTTGATGACAGAGGCTTGAATCTGTGAGAACGGCACATCATCAGGCTGAGTGTTTGTATGTTCAGCCTAGACCTTTATTCTTCTCCCGGAAGAGGCTCAGAGTACTGAAAAGGGAGTTTGCTGGGCTTGTTCTGGGAGGGGTGAGCCTTCTGTAATGCTGAGCAAGACTGATGCAGAGGAGACCTGTCAAGCCACATCCAAATCTGTTTAACTAGTTAAACTGTGATTGAGGAAGGCCATAAGTAAAGGAAAGAACCTCTTATACCTGTGGACATGTGAGCAGCTGTTTCAGAAAATACAGCATCTTCCTCTATTCCTTCAAATAAGCACCTCCTTCCAAAATGGCAAACAGGAGGAATATGTTTTGTTTGTCAAAAGCTAAACAGACTGAAGTATAGCCAACCTGTCAAGAAAACTGGGGCAAAAGAATGCTGCTTCAAAAGATTTTGGTATTATGGGACCGGGGGACTGAGAGAATAGCAAAGATAGGGAGAGTTATTTTCACTTTTTTGGAAAGTTGAGTGAGAAAGGATAACTTATGATGAGAGGCTATCAGTGATGGCATGGGATAGGAAAAATAGATACATAAAATAGCATGCTGTGCTACTTCAGATAACTCTACCAACTCTTTGAGTGTTCCAAACTGGAATGAAAGGGATTGTGTGGGGTTTTTTTTTTTCCTTTTCTGTTTACGTATCAAGAGAGAAAATTCATCACAAAAGCGTAAACTATGCTCCTTTGCTTTTGAGTCCCAGTGGCCTCTTGTGTAGTGTGAAGGCATGAGTCCAAGAGTTGAGATCATACACAGACATTAGCAGGGAAAATGATGTGCTGTCAGTTAGTGTGTGAATCAATTATTTTTCTACTGTTAAGAGCTACTTCAGGCAATATCTGTGTCTAGAGACAATCATGGCTTCTTTACAGCTAGATATGGCCTCTCATTGCCCTGAACATGTTCTTTGTGTTGTCTGCATATCCAGTTAGGTACAGGGCACAGGCCTACATGTCCAACATACTGAGGTACTTCTGTGTTAGTCAGGTGGCCTGACTGTAAAAATCACAGATTTGATTGCCTTACACAAGCTCTATAACAGAGCACTGACTGCCTATTCAGAGGTAACCTAGAGGTAACCAAAGTCCTTTACTGTGAGCCTGTGGTGTTTTGTTTCTTTAGCATTTAGTCTCTGTGTTCACCGCTGACTAATGCAGAGAAAATCTGGAGTCACACTTGCATGTCTCTCTTCTGATCATATTTGCTATTCTAAATTAAATGCCACTGGGGCAGTGGTTTGGTTAGCAAAGCAATTTTAAAAAAAGCAAATAAAAAAAGCCAAGAAAGTAAGTAAAAAATCTTTTATAATTAATGAAAAAGCTTACCTGCTATGTCTGATGATATGGCAGTATTAATAAATATATAATAGTTCTGGCCAGTATTCACATCATATGACTTCTCAGTGATGTTGCCTTTCTTGTTTTTTTAACATGCAACATGATGTGACCAGTCACTATTAAACATTGGCCCACGTCACAAGAATCACCATTTGCTGTCACAGTAATAAGGGCAGCTGAAGACTCACTGAGAATCACCATTCTGTGCCCTTCAAGGAAGTCTCCTCCTAGGACTGGTATACCAGGTAAGCTTGCATTGCCATTGCTTGTTCTGTGGATAAACCGAATACTTCAGCCTTGTTTTGAGCATGTATTTCTACTACAAATTGCCTTTGGCAAGAAGCAATCGTAGAGTAAAATTAACTGCATCTATTTGGGAAAAAGATGTGGAAAAATGTTAAGGGTGTTTTTCTTCTGAATTAAGTTTTGGGATGTATAGTAAGTGTCCCTGAGTAAATAAAGTGTAGCACACAGTAATGACAAAAAGACCTACCATGTAAACAAGTAGCAGATGGGTAAGGGTAGTCCTAGAGAAGCTAGGGAAAAGTAATAGTCCATCTTCATATCCAGAATACATGAAAGGTAAACGTTCTCACGTAGATCTGTCAAGGCATTTTGGATGATCACTCCAATTGGATTGAACATTCACTCCAGTTGGATTGAACATTTTTGAGTTTTTACTGAATGCTTCTGTGCTCCCAAATAAAGTATTGCAAGGCAAAGCTCCTGTTTTGACCAATTCAGGCTTTTCTTTTCATCTTTTTCCTGTCATCCCATTTAAGGGGAAGATGTAAACACTTTGTCTTAACTTTCCTATGGAACCTCACCCTATAACAAGAATTAATACTCCAGATCCATATGTAAAACGTTGAAAGCAAGTGCATTCTCAGCTGTCATGAGGTTATAGAGATGTTGGTGAAAGATCAGGCTCCCCTTGCTTAGAAACCTTGAGTAGCTTTTCTTCTTGGAGACTTTGACTGAAGTCTTGCATGAACATTGCTGTTTGTCGTGTCACTCCCTTTGGTTTACAGTCATGATGAAAAAATGAAATGAAAATAAAAATGAAACAAGCGCTAGCTAGAGCCAATTGATCTGTGCATATTTGTGTGTGAGAGTGTGTCTTGAGGTCTGGTTTTATTGTGTCAATCTGAAGCATGAGGCTGGTTCAGGCAAACAGTTGGCAATAAGTGTTCTGCTAACAACTAGGCAATTGCATTAAAGTAACACTAGAAGACTGGCAAACCAAGAAAAGGAATGAAATTCAAATGTAAGAACTGTGCGACACTCAGCAAAAGGAGAGTGCAGATGCTGGTGGCTTTGCTGCTTTTTCCTGGAGCTGCAGCTATGTGCTGCTGAAAAGAAATTCTTGCCATGAGGAAGCATTTTGCATACTGAGTTAGACCATTTTGAAATGCAATCTTGTAATGGTTTGTGGGGGCAGTGGAAACCTGATAGCTGAAGTTCCAGTGAATTGCCCCATTTGGCAACTATTCCTATAAGAAATCAACACCCTGGGAATTTGGTTGGCACAGCATCCTATAACTTTCATATGGTCTAACTCTAGCTATGCAATATCCACATAGGAAATAGGTTTTGCTTTAAAATTTTAGTGTTGGCTGTGGGGTTTGGGGCATTGGGGTGGAGAAAGTTTGGCTTGGATTTTTAATCCCTGTTCTGTTTTCATATAACCTCAGATTGATTTGTCCTAGAAATATGAAATCCCAGAGTCATCTCACTTAACTGAGATGTTAAATTTAGGATCATAAGTGTCCTAGATTCTCGATATAGTCAATGAGATAGAAGCACCTCCAAAGGGTAATTTGACCCTTGTAGGAGCTGCGTGTGCCCCTGAGGGTAACTTTCTTTCTCCATATGGTTATGAGAAGTGCGTATGACTAGACTCACAATTTGCATGTCTAATTTAAGTATCTGCATTTAGGAGGAATGTACCTGAGTAAGTATGTCTTATTCAGCTTCACTACTTAAGGCAGAATGCTTTGTGGTATATTGCTATATAAAACCTTGTTTTAAAATGTCTGAAACGTGTGCAGAGAATGTTTCTGAAGCTGAACTTCTGGCTTAGCTGCTAAGCTGAGGCAGAAAGGAGCAAGACATAGGAAGGCAACAGTAAATACTATGCAACACGTAAACCTGGGAAAGTGCATGAAGCTCGAATATGGGGAGAAAGACCATACATTTTTCAGACTCAGAGAGAGATGGGGCAGGGAATTTCTGTCTAGTATATGAGGCCAGAAGAAATTGGGGAAAAGGAGAAAGATGTGACATTGTCAGAGCACAGGTGAAGGGATGATAGCATAGAGCTAGGCTGAGGACAGCATGCATAGATCCGATACCATGCTAGCTGAATAGGGGGAATTGGGGCATGCTATAAAATGCATAAAGGCTTATAAATGGCATTCTAAATGTTTTCCACATTTAGAATAAAATAAATGATGTAACCTCATTGTGAACGCTGTGTGCAGTTCCAGCTGTCCCATCCCAAGAATGATGTAATGGGAGCTGAATAAGTGCAAAAGAAAGTGACAGAGATGATCAGAGGGATGGGATAGCTTCTGTGCAAGGAGGGAGTCGATAATCTAGGTCTTTCTGGTTTTGAGAAGTGACTAATGAGGGGGAAGCAAGATATACTGGAGCTACATAAAGTCAGGAGTGACATGAAGAGACTGAAAAGATAATGATAATTTATTATTTCTCACTAGACACAAAAGAAGTGAAATAATCAGGCAGCACATAATTAAATTGTGGAAGCTATTGCTACAGGATGTTGCAGATGCCAAAATACAAATGGTTTCTTAAAGTGATTAGATAAATCCATGGAAGAATAGTTCATAAAGAGCCATTAAAGACACTGATGTGGGGCCAGCTTCCAGCTCAGGAAGTTTCTAAACTGCAGGTTTGCTGAGAATTGGCAGTGCATAGCCTCTGCTTCTCCTGTCTTCACACACTTTCCTTAAGCATCCGTTTTGGCCGTTACCAGAGACAGGATACCAGGATAAATGAATCTTTGGTGTAACCTGCTGTGTGGCTTGCTTCTTGCTAAATCATGCAAAGGTTTGCACTAAAGGTTTGCTGCAGACTGGATGCATTTTGGCACTGAGAATTCTAATTTCCGCAAATAATAATATTCTTTCATTTACAATATTATTTAATCACATGCATAAAGAAAAATTTATTGGACTAAATCCAGGGTAGAATTATGTGTCTTTGTTTCCAGTGGGCTGTTCTGCGTTGTATTCTATATATGCTACTGTGCTGATACTGGCCTATATTATGTATGTGTTAATCTGGTCCATGCAAATCATCTTTCCTCTTTTCACCTTGGTATTTAATAAGGATATTAACTGAGGTCAGTAATCTTGAATTATCTAGAAGGTTTATTTTTAGTATTAGTATAGTCTTGTAAAATTATTAACTGATATGTAGACGCTTCGTGTATGGGTCTCACTGAAGACTGTTCCACCACCAACTAATAAGTGAAATATAATAGAACTGCTACTGTCTTTTTGGAGTTACTAGTTGCATCACTCAGAATAGTTTTTGTTCCAGGCCCATCGCTTTGACTTCTTTAGAATAGCAATATTTGTGGTGCCCTGCTGAAGTACTGTTGCTAGAGCCAGAACTAAGTGGTAAGCACAGTGGGATAGCATGCTGTAGCTGTTCAGGGGTTTACCCTAAGAAGATTTTCATACGCGTGTGACAGTTACGGGCCAAGGAGCTTTTGTTTAACACTGAGCATGCAAGCTGTTCTTTAGTTTAAAGCTTGGGTGGTATTTCCTCTAAATGTTATTCATTGGGGAATATCTGCTCTTTTCTATATATGTTTAGTATATATGGTCTAGAAATCCCACTGGTGCAAGATAAAGTAGTCCTGTCAATATCCCTTCATAGCTGCATTAGCTATATTTAACGGCTTGTTTTCTTGACAAGTAATTCAGATGCAATGCAAGGAACTTGACATTCCTGTTTGGGGGGGGGATTCCAATGTCTTGAAAATACAATCAATAAAAATCAAAGCATTTGGATTTCTTTCAAAGTAAAAATTAGCTACCCTGGCTTCTGGGACTTTTTAACTTCCCAGCAATGCCAATTGCATGCTGTATGGGGTTTGGACAGCATGAGACTCCTTGGAGAATCAGTGTAACAGTATATCATGGCTTGGCACCACTGAATCCCATCTTGAGCTGGAGCTCCAAGAGAAATAAGCTTTTTCATGTCTAGCCTGAAAGCTATAGGATCTATAAGCGTAATGCTGTTCACCGAAAATGGTAATCCCAGAGTTTAAGGTTGTGGAAACCCAAGCTTCTCCAGTACTCCGAGAGGTAGCCTGGCAGGAAACAGGTGCTTTTCCGTTGGGTCTTTGCCTGTTTTTCAGTGGAAGTTTCTTGAAATAGATATTTTTCCATGACGTGTTTTGATTTCACCAAATTGGCACTTCCTAACAAAAGCACGTCCTGTTAGGATTCCCTAGCTCTAATTCAGACATCAGAGAACATGAATGCATTTCTTCATTCTGGGATTACTGTCATTTCATTCTCTTTTCACTTTACTTCTGTTTACTTTCCTTTCTAACTTATTTCTCTGAAAGTAAATGTTGTGAATTGATGCTACGAGAGGATACTGGTTCTGACGTCTTCTGCACACCTTTTTGATCTTTGTTGTTCTAGAAGTAATTGCAGTGATTGAAGGCATTCAAGGTAGCTATGAAGATTACTAAGGACTCTAATTAGTCTTGTTATGCTCTTTCATGAGTGACTGCGGCAACTGTCTGTACTTGCGTTTCTCTCTTTTTCCTTTCATTCTGTTAATGTGGGGACAGCCACTTGTGTGGGCCTGCTTTGCAGGATCAGGATTGTACTTTAAGTGTGGAAATTGGGTTTGGGTTGGTGTTCCCTTGTTTCTCCTGCCACCCCGCCCAGCACTACCATAGAGTAAATAACTCTGGAAGGGTCTCACCTAGACATTATTTAATGCCTGCATTTAGCTTTCAGTTTTGAAAACCTTGGAAGACTGCCAAACCAAAGCAAATGCTGCTTCTGCTATCTTCTCTGAAGATAAAGGGAAGCCTTACAGATACTTTAAAGCGGCAAAGTGTCAGAAAAATCAGGGCCATTAGCAGTGTTTGTAAAATGCTACAAATGTGGTGGTATGTGAAGATCTCTGATGTGAAAAAAAAAATCTCTTCCTTTGTCCTACTCTAGAGATAGGTGCTGTAAAAAAGACATACAAGAGCAACGGCTGCCCAGAGAGGGGAAGTGAGTTACAGCTCAGAGAAGGCTATCTGCAGGAGATAGAGAACATTAGGTTTGATCAAACGCCAAATTAATTTGTTGCAAATTAGCCTGTGTAAATAGACATCATCTAAGACCTCCTAGTGTGTCATTAAAAGTGTAGTATCAGTCATGTCTTACAGATGGGGAAACTGAAGAACAGAAAGATTAAGTGACTTTCCTATGGTGTAAAAACAGGGTACTGACCAAGCTGGGAGCAGAACTGAAGCTTCTGGAATCCCATTTCTCCTCCGTCGAACCATGTTGTCTCCGTTACAGAGATGAGAACACTAGCACAGCCAAGCCTGGGGTGCTGTTTGACTCAGACCTCATTGCAGTGGTTAGATGCTATTCCTCTAAGAGAACTACTTCAGGGATTCCAACAAAAGAATATGCTTCTGAAAGCTCTTTTGATGAAATCCCCAAACTAGCAGCAGCAAGCAACCCTCTCTCACTTTCCAGCTTGATAACAAGCCTCACCAGTTGACAGTTTATTTTCTTTCCAACAATCAAGTCTTGACTGAAAGAGTGCTTGATTCTTGAGTAGGCAATAACAAGCGTAGGCATGGAGTTGCTGCCACTTGTGCTTTCATTTCAACAGAGAAGTAGAAAAACAGATTTTCTGAAAACAAATTGAAATGTTTTCCTTATCCCTTTTCTCCATATATAGATATATCTAATTTCTGTTCAGTTTGCTGAAATAGCATACAAAGAGTTGACAAAAATCCCTACTTCTAATCTATTTTTTATTTGGCTTTTAACTTTAGGCTTATATAATGATGTAAAAGATGTATTTTTCTGCCCAGTTTTTATAGTGAGGTAAAAGCCCTGACTTTCTGTCCAGTTATGGAGGTGGTGGGTAGCAGAAATGGATCTGAAACATAAGTTAAATCTAAACAGTGCAGTTCACATAGCTTTGCTATATGCAGAAGACAGTGAGCGCCACATAGAAACATGCCATTAGGAGTTTTGGTCAAGTCAGGGAATGTATCACCTTGTTTGAGTCTGTAAAATATCTAGAGAGGAGATAACCTGCAATTAAAGATGGGACTGAGGAGGTATCTGCTTTGAAGGCAAAATAGGACTTCCATGCAGCTCTTGTCCATTCTTATTCCATGCAGCTTGGAGTGTACCTCTGGGACAAGACCAGTATATAAGTATGCTTGAAGGTTTGGACCTCTGAGGGGAAGAAACTACCACTGCTTTTTTACAGAGCCTGGGGTATTGAGGGTACTGACCTTGCGTTGGCTCTCGAGGGGCCACTGTACCGCAGTGCCGTGTGGTATAGGAGTGTGGAATTGCTGCTCGGTCCCAGGGAGTGGGATGCAGGTTCTTCAGACATGTCCAGAGTAAGATGCAGCAGTTGGTAGGCACCTCACAAAGCTCTGTTTCTTAGAACCACCCAGCATGTTTTGTAGGTTAGCTATTTCCAAAAGACATTCGAGGAAACCTTATCCTCAATTAGTATAAGTAACCACAGCTCCATTAATTTCTTAATAAGATTCATTTGCCTGAGGTGTTGCTACCATCCCAGAATTTCCATACGGTTTGACTTGTGAGCGAACCTTTAAATCCCAGCTTTCATTAGCGTAAAGCTCTTTGTTTCCTTTCTGTTATCCTGCATAGCAGGTGGTAATATAAGAAAGTGATCTACCATTCCCTCCAATTCTTTGAATTCCGCTTCTAAAGCTCTTCTTTGAATCATATTTTCTAGCATCTGTGGGTCTTTTTGTGAAAGGTATCATTCTCTTCAGCATTATACAGACCTTGACTGGGAAATCTCTCTATCAGTGGTTTAAATCAAAGGTAATTTTTTCCCCCTACAGAATCCATTTTAGCCTCCCATATTGCTGCTTCTCTGTGTGAAAGAATCTATTTAACTGCCGCCTTTTTGGATGGCTTTTAATGTTGTTTTTAGATTTATACAAGGAGTATTTTGCCAATGAGCCTCTTCATCTTCACCACTAGAATGATTTTTAATGGACATCCAGTAGTTTCATACTAAGTAGTTTCTTTCAGCTTTATCCTCCCTAGGGAAGAATGCACTGAATGGCTGGAAATGTCAGCCGCTGCATTAGCTGAAGCAGTTTAGCTGCTGCCACTTCCTAGATAAATCTTACCCTTTTTCACTTTTGTGTTTCTTACTGTTTCCCTCAAAGTAAGAGAGCCAAAGAAACTTCTTGTCTGGCATAATACAGATTAGGAACTAAATCAGCAGCTATTACAGATGGGCATTTTTCTATTGATTTCAGGGTGAAATCCATTTAAACTGGCAGAAAAGTTGGCTCCATTTCCAAAATCAAATAGAAATGTGAGGCTGAGAAAAAGGAAGGAATGGGTGCGTCTCCGTAGAGTACAGGATGGCTCAGCTGTTAGCAAGTGTAGCGAGGACCCTGGCCACCCGATGTATGGAGTGGGCTCTGCTGCTCCTCTTGGCTATTCCTTGATGCACAAATGCGATGTAACATGGAAGGAAACTAGGCAGGATGCTTATCCTTTCCTCTCAAGTATCTGATTGTGGGCGTGGTTGGAGATGGGAAGTGAATTAGATGAACCTTTGGTATTATTCAGACAGGCAGTGCCTGTGTTGCCCTCCTCACAAGCTGGAGAAGTTGGCATTGCTGTTGCTGATGATTTAGTCATATGTTTTGGGAGAGCCAAGTCTCCCCTGAGGAATAAGCATTGCTGATAATAACTTCTTATATGTGTCTTTGTTGGTATACATTTTGCAGTGATTGAAAATGGCAGTTAGATGGTTGAAGAAATTTTGCATATAGCTTAAGACGCATCTGCCAGCGTATGTCACTAGTTAGTTGGGTAATAGCAAATAACCTGTCAGGGGAAGTCCATGCCCTTAACTGTTTGCTTTTTTTTCATGTTACATAATCAATAAATTCAGAATTCTGGCTGCATAATTCACCACGTTACTCAGAAGTATCACAGGTTATTTCTTGGACTATGGCTCTGCATCTCTCCTCCATCCAAGTTCCTCAAAGAAAAGCGAGATTGTGCTTTAGAGTGGCGGGATTATGTTGCATATACATGGCTGCCTGATTAGAAGTGTGATCTTGTGCTAAAACTACTTGGTATTTATTATGGGACCCAGCATATGCCACAGATGTGCAGAAATCAGATTTTTAGGAAATAGATTGTGTGTCTTGAGTTATCAACGTGGATTAGCCATCTGGAAATGTTATTTAGTGTAATGTGTTATCAAACTTCATGGAGTTACTTTCAGAATGGGTGTCTTTACAGCTTCCTGGTAAAATTCTAGTCTGAGACTTTATTTTTTCAACTACCAAAACACAGTGGCCACCTAATTGCCAGAGTGTGTATGTTGTTAATGAGAATACTGGAAGGCTTTTCCAAATACTATTGTGACATTTCTTGAGTTAGTTGAGTGTTCAGTTTCACAAGTTTGTTCCAGTTAAAAAAGGAGAATTTGGTATTGGAGACAAAGGTCTTTCATGTAAGCCTGTTTATTTCAAAAGATGTGCCAAGTACCTTTTCCTTAAGCATGGGAGGACCAAACAACAGGAGATTGTTTTCAGCTGGTGCTCAGACCCAAAAGCTCTGTCTAGGATTTTGTCAGTGCTGCATCCCACGTTTGCCCAGCCTGCATCTGGATTTTCTTTCAAAAATCTCCTTCCTGTGGTGTTTCTGTTGTCCTCCTCGTCACACCCGCACAGCAGTCAAGCAAATCATCTTTTGCATAATTCAAATTCCTGCCTGGGCTTTTATATTCCTGTTTTGGCCTGTGACAAGCTGTGTGTTGGGTTCAAGGCCGCATTTGTTTAGTAAAGGAGTTTTAACTATTACTTGTATTTTAAAGGAAGGGTTGGTTGCAATAACAGCTCCCGTGCTCCTTCATCCAGTAATCTAAAATGCATCCCTTTTCTCAAGCAACGACAAGAGTTGTTTCATATTATGTAGACAATCCCTATGAAAACAATCCCTATGAAAACAGCTGTCTCATACAGGACAAATTCTAGAAGTGGGACACTCTCCTTCTCCGTGTTTTTTTGCGAGTACAAGGAATTTTGTAATGGAAAATGTTTGCTCAGGGGGTTTTCAGTTTCACATCTGTATTCATCATTGTCTGAGAGTGAGGGGATGTTTCTTACCTTTTGAGAAAATATTCTGCTATTCATCCCATCAGAGAGTGAAATAATAAATGCAGAGGGGTAGGCTATGACTCCAGGTCAATGTCCGGAGATGCCCTGAGTTGGAGAAACAGCCCTGATTGAAGTCTTCCCCTCCTTCCACCTTGCTCCTGGGAGCAGTAATTTCCTGCTGACCAGCACCAGTACTTGTCTGGCCTGAGAGGAGACCATGGTGTTACTCCAGGTGGCAACAGGTTGGCCACAGCTTGGATGTAGATCCAGGTCACTAGTGTCATGCCTGTGCACATTCAGATACAGTGTCTACATATCTTTCAGGTCAATTTGCCTTTTGTTAGTAATGATACTGTTAAAGATACAATATTCCTCTTGTTTGTGCTTTCTGTGAACATCTTTTGTCAGTCTGCTCCTTGGAGGGCAGAGCAGCTCTGCAGCTGGCTTGTAGCTACGGGTCAGGCTGAGAGGCGTGCGCAGGGTAGAGCAAAATTAAGGCTAGGGTTATCTGCCAAGTTGTTGCAGAAGACCAGGAATCTGTATACATTTTCTTGAATGCTCATTTCAGAGACGAGTTTCTTAACCTTTCTCTTCTCAGTCATCAGGCTACAAAATGAATCCGTTTTAGAAAGTAAAGTAATAATAATGTTGGATCTAGAAACTAACTCGTTCAAGCTGTTTCATTATTTACCAATCCCAAGCATATTTAAATATAATTTGTCCAAGCAACATAGTTCTCTTATATCATGCTCCTTTCTTAGACCATCTGTCTGTCTTATCTAAGTGTCCCCAGATTTTCATTTCCCCATGCGAAACTCAAATGGCCATGTAAATCCAGCAGACAGGATGAATCTTTCAGTGGCACTCAGGATCCCATGTTGCTTGCAGCAGCCCTTGAGCAAGCTAAAAGACCACCCATCTGCAGCACCAGAATTGAAGTTTCAAATTGCTTTTCCTCAGCAGTGTTAAGCAGAAACACACAGAGGTGGCACAGGATTAAGTTTGCTGCTTCCATACATACTTATGGATAACTTACTTTTGGGATATTAGATCTGCAATAACCTAAAGCCATTAGGAATGGTTCATGAACATTCAGGCATGCATATGTAATTCATGTTAACTGAATACATTTATGTGCATGCTCATAAAATGGAAGCAGGTTACAACTTATTAGTGGAATAAATGGGATTGCTTCTTTATAGCATGTGTTTTATGCTTTTCTCTAATTTAAAGCCAGATCATTAAAATATAAAACTGGCTGAAAATTACAATAAATATTCCTAGAAATGTTTGTACTTTCCAGCTTGCACATAATCTTTCTTTCTTTCTTTTTAAAAACATTTATTCTATTCTGCATCTCTTGTTATATACTATGAAGATTTCAAGTCTATGTGCTTGTGGGTAAATAACTTCTAAATGGAGGCTTGATGTAAAAATGTCAAACTTTACCTGAGCTAAATTATTTTTAGTGGAGGTTCAATGAAAGCATTGAATCCACTTCAAAACTGCTGTTGCTCTTAGCTAAATTCCTCCTACGTTATTAGACAGCTTTACCAATATTATGTTACTGGAGTCTAGAGGGGGGAAAAACAAAATAAAACATCACTTTCTGATGCTGTGTTGAGTAAGAAAAAAAAAAAAGAAGAGGAAACAGGTGTTTTGCTTTTCCTGCATAAAAATATCCGTAATTTGTAATCTAAATCCTCAGATGGAATAACTCCCTATCATACTTTTTGATCTATGTGAAATGATGAAGGAGCCAGATCATGCACAACGTGTCATTAAAGACACAAGGCTGATTGGTTTGGGGAAATATATGATACATGCCACAGCTCTATTCAGGGACACACAGAGATTTTCTTAATATTGTTGCTTCAGGGTGTTTAAAAATAAGAAATCTTTGCAGGGTTACATTTCTGATCTATACTGCAATTAAAAATAATTTTCATTATTGTCAAGAATTAATGTAGATCTCAGGGCATGAATTTCTAGCAGACTAACAGGCAGGAATACAAGTGAAATCTTATTACTGCCAGCACAGAAGAAGGTGCACTGTGAAACTGAACAGTTACAGAAGGGGTCTTAGTGGGTCTCTGAAAATTTTGTACTTTCACAATCCAAAATTTGATCAGTTTTAACGTTTATTTTACTATTTAATTAAAAAATAAAGGCTGTGTTAGCAATTTCATATATAGTTTTGACCAGATGGATTCAAATCTTAATGACTTCTTTATTAGTGATTTGAAGAACAGATAATATATTAAATGTTAATTGTTTGTTCTTCATGTCAGTTTAATAACTTCTTCATTTTTGTGATTAAAGACCACAGGGAAGAACACAGATTTAAAACCACAGTATTTGCATAGAGGAAGTTAACAAAACCTAGAGTAATTGGAACCGCTTCTGTTGATACATCCATTGGTTTTTTTTCTTGAAGCAAAACAATTATAAATCTTAGATCTATAAACAATGACATAGGATGTAATACTTGCTATTCTGACAATATTCATAATACATATTTACAGGATTGGATGCATGAAGTTTCTTTTATCTCTATGTCCGTATTTTAAACTAGTTGAAATACCAGTGGAAATTAGAAGCAGGAGAGACCATACTGTAGATTTGCTGAGCCCCACATGGTCAGCTGTAGTCTTCCCTATTCCTTATGTCAAATTGCATCTTCGGTATTTCCATCTTTCCCATTTCTCCTTAGAACAAAATTTGAAATGCTGACAGTTTCTCCCTTATTCAGTCCAGCTTTATCAAAGTCACCATGTAAAACTCCGTACAGCCTAATTTCCCTTTTTTTTGAAATGCTCCAAAACGTCTTGTTATTGTCTTTGACAGAAATCTGTAGGTTTTACAAATGCTTTCTCATGTTGTGTTAATGAAGGCAGCTAACACGGCTGCTGCCTGGATTTGGTGGATGAAAACATGAAGGTTTACAGAAGCGTTGAACTTTGAAGGTTGGCTCTGTCTCATGGTGTAACTAGTAATCACCCCAGTTTTTCTTTGTCAGGTTGGTTATTAACAACCCAGGATTATATGGCCGTGAGTCTAATGTCTAGGTCAGACTACCCAGAATGGTTAGAGCTTGAATTCCCTTACATTAATCCTTTTGAAGTATGTCATGAAAGTATAGCCTGTAGCTGTCAAATTACATATGCACTGTGAGTGTAGTCTGTTTAAGTTCAAGACTTAGCATTATGTATTCCAATTCAATTTATTTTTATATCTCATCTTTCACACAGTGGGTCTGAAAATGCTCAGCAGTGAGAGACAGAATAATGAGATAATGCTTTACAGAACTGTGTAAAGTGTCTTGCATGTAGATAGAAGGCAAGGCAGAGGCTGGACTTCAGTGAAAGAAGACAGCTGTAAATTAAAAGTAGTAGTATAAATACAGGGATATTCTGATAACGGAGCCTTGAAAGGGGTATGGAAAAAGGTTTGTGTTGATGTCAACTTGTATTAAAAGTCAACTGTAGAATAATAAAGCTTACAGTATATATAGTGATGATGCTTTGTGCTAAGTAATATTTTGTATTACAAGAACTTCCATTTTCAGGATTGCACAGCACGCATCTAAATTTGTTCTTATGGGTGGAATAATGTAAGGATGAAAAGGTAAAAATGATATGATACAGCCTCTGACTGATGCTAAACTGAGAGTGTTCCTACTGAGGGGCTTTGCGAGGGCATCTTAGTGAAGCTGTGTGAAGGAAATAAGAACTGGGAAAAGAAGCTCTGGGGTTCATTTGAGAGAGAACTAGTCCTGGCCTAAGAAAGAATCACAGTGATGGTATGAAGATAGCAGTAAGCATTCTGGCAGGGAAGGGAAAAAATGAAAATACAGGAGTGTGGTGAGATAAGTAGATGTCTTGGATTAGGTGTTTACTCTAAGATAGTTTCACGTGTCTTTCCTCCAGGACGTAGGACTTTTCCCATTTTGCCCAACCTGCAGTATCCAGCACTGAAAGGAAAATGACAGTCCCTCATCGTGTGATTTCACCCTGCTTTTTCTTCTTTAAAACATGGCCATTTTTGGTAAGGTGTAAGCCTTGTGGTATCTAGTAAAGAATTGACATTTAATTTTTAATTGGAGAGAGTGATCGCAGAATCAGAATATTCTATCATTGAACTGCTCTATAGCGAAAGGCAAGGTACCGTAGCATCTCTTTTGCCCCCTGCATTCCTGAACTGCCTTACTTACAAGTACAAAACTTTGAATGTAGACCATTATTTGAGTTGAGGACTGCAAATATATTGCATTAATTATACCAAATTGAGAGACCACACTGAAACTAGCATAGATGATCAGGAAAAAATATATACTTGAAAGCACCAAGCCTTAAGCAGTGAAGAATGGTGAAGAACTGAAAGAAGTAGAAAAGAGCTCCAAATACAGAGTTTACTCTTTGAGGGCAGCATCAAAGACAGATTGTTGGAAAGGTCTGCAAAGGACAGACTAAATAATTAGTGCTGCCATGAAGATAGCTTAGGAGAAGAGAGAAAGAGCTATGTGCAGTATTAAAAAAAAAAAAAAAAAAAAAAAAAAAAAAAAGTGTCGAAATGAACAGCGGGTGAGATCAGAAGTGGTTCAAAGCAAGAACATTAGGATTTGGGAAGAGGATACAGGTGAATGTTCAGAGACATAATTGTAGAAGGAATGAAATGATGATTAGCTAGCCAAGAAGAGCTTTTGAAGGTTATCATGAGAGGAAGGAACTAGCAAAGGAAATGGTGAAAGAAGTTAGGGATGGAGAGAATGGGACAAGCAAGATGGTGTAATGAAGAGGAGATCTGTGATAAATTGATTTGGAAAGAAATGTGTTCAAATGAATGGCTGTATTGAATGTGTTAAGACTTCTTTTTAATTTCTTACGTTCTACTCTGGCTTTTAGTGTTATCTTTTTCTGAATTTCTCGAGACCTTCAGAAATATTCCTAGTTAAGTGGGGAAACCACTGGTCAATGAGCAGGCATCATTTGTACCTTGTAGCTGAGCAATAAGATGCATTTCATACAGCAAGCGCTCAGGCAAATGGTCATCTTAACAAATTTGGCCCTCTATGACAGTCTGCTCAGGTGCCTTTCTGATGTGCTTCAGTGTTCTTACGTTCAGTCAGCCAATATGAAGTAGATTGAGAACTAAGAGGATGCAGTGCTGGCTACTATACCTTGCCTAACTATACTGTTACAGTCACAATTATATTAATTTATTGCATCTCCACTCTGTCTTTTTCAGGAACAGCTGTGCCCATTCTAGAAGCAAAGCTTAAAGTCCTCCTCCTCTAATCAACAGTGTGTGTAGGAGTAGACCAAGGCTTCTGCTAAGAGGTACAATCAGTCTACCCTGGAGCAATTCTAGCAGTTCAGTACTTAAAAACCAATGCCAGTCATTTGTGCTTTGTGTTCAAAAGTTGATGGTGAATTTTAGAGCCCACCATTTTTGGATTTCCAGTATGCATCAACTTAAGCTAGATTTGGGGAGGTGGAGTGCTGCAATATAGCTACACTAATGGAGTGGATATTTTGGCTCTTTTGTTTGGCTTATTGTTTTTAGTCTCAATTTTATTTTCTCTGTCTCTATCAGCTGAAAATATGGAGAACCATCACAATGACTAGACAGTTTTTCATGGAGCTGCACAACGCTGTAAGCCACAATTTGATGAGCCTTGCACTGATCCTGTTAAACTATTGAGTAACATTAGGCATGCGCACGGTGCTCTCTTGGTGGTTCTTCAGGCTACTAACCTCTACTGACTCTACGTAGACTGCAGTCTGAGATGTTTCTGTGCTTGTGTTCCATAAGACTGAGTCATTAATTGATTTTAGATAAAAAGCACATGTCAAATAATGTATTATCATGTGTTTTATGTTCAGAAGTACCTGGAAAAAAAAGACATGCCAAAAAGATGAAGTTATCAGAGTGAAAGAATGCACAGTAAGGAAACAGAGTAAATGGATCTCTCTGTTGAGGAGGAAAGAAGCCCTGCTCGAGAAATTGCCAACTGGTTGGTTATTCTTTGCTGGCCTTCACTCAGCTTCAGAAAAGACTTGGTTTTATAAGGTAACTCTACTCTGATTTGATGAAATGTACAAACCTTAATATGCAGTGTAGTATGTTATAATATTGAACTACCACAAAAGTTGTTTTATTTCAAAATTACCTTTTATATAAATGAGCTGGCAGGAAATCTTTGACAATTGTATTTTTTTTTCCTAGAGTTGAATTTGACATAGGACTACAATATACCTAGTTATTAAATATTGCTAACATATTATCTACTACTAATAAAGTCAAACTGTTTAACATCATTGTGCTAAAAAACCACAATGACCCTCAACATAAGTCCTGACATAAATTATTATTGTTTACACCGACCTCCCAGCAGTCTCCTAAATGCAGTTTTCCACTCAAAATTTTATAGCAGTACTGCTTGAGACAGACTATTCTTTTACTTACAGTACTTGCTGTAATGCAGATTATCAATGTAACAGTGCGTAAATATTTCTTTCTGCTTCTTTTCCTAATTTTATGAAAGAAGAACTGTGGAGTCCTCGATCTTCCTTCTATCCTTTTTACCAAGTAATTTTCCCATAGCTGCCATAAAAGTCTGCCATGCTTAGAACGGTTTCATATCTAAAAGATTTCATCACCTTAAAATGACATTAAATGGTTCAGCATGGCAACACGTGCATTTTCTGCTCTATGGGGTATTAATAAAATACAGACTTAGCACACAGCCTAAAATTGATTTATCTGGGAAAGATTGGGTTAGTATTAGATAATGATGTTGCATATGGACAGCAAATGACTTAAAAGACCTCCTCAGTTTTATGATCTTCACACTGTATTTTCAGCACATTCCACAAATGTATCTGTACGTTTCCTGCTGAAACAAAGGGACTGTACCTGATACATTTCAGAAAATTCATTGGCTTTCTCTTGGTATCTCAGTGGGATGCTTTAGGTCACGTTTTGCAATTTAGGAGCTTGGTTAGAAAAAGTGCTGATATAGTCAAATAAGACAATTTTCTGATATACCTCAAGGTAACAAAGTCTTAACTTCTTGTTGTAAGGGCTTCAGAGCTAAAGGAGAGAAACGTTACGTCGTTGGGAGATGCTGATCAGCACTGATGAGGGCCGGTACCAGCAGTGGTGAATGGCTGGGGGTTTGGGTTGGGGCTGAGAGGCTGCTGGTTTGGGGATAAAGCTTGTGTCAGAATTAGGTTTGGAAGCAGCAGTAAGGCACAGCTTTTTAGTTGTGGTGGTGAATAACTATTGAAACAGTAACAGCTTCATATTTTCTCTCTGTGAATTCTCTCTTGCTTCCCTCAGTAAAGGCTGAACATCCTTGTGAAAGAGCTGCCATAGCTCAGTCTGAAACGATGGGCCTGATGCAGAAATAATTGGAAGAGGGTCCTTGGCTTGTGCTATAACAGTTAGGTTAAATGATAGGGATCATGCTTTCTGGCTTCAGAATATATGGCTGTATTTGTTTCCAAAGGGATCTGCTTCATAAGCTGAAGAACTCTGGTAATTTTTGTCTTGCAAATAGGCATGTTGGATTCTTTTGACATCAGAATATGAAAAACATGAAAAAGATGTGCAAAATGCTAAAGCAAAACACTTAAAGATAAAACAAAACAGAACTCTAGGCCTTAACACTGTGGAAAAACAAGTTTAAAAAATGATGCTGTGTTTCTCATCCAGAAAATTATTCTAGCAGAACCAAAAATTTTCTTGCTAACATTCCAGTAATAACCTCATCTGGTGTTTTCAATATAGTTGCACTGGCTGTATATTTATCACAGATCCTCAATGCGCGGTGTAGTCTGGGGGTTTCCTTTGCCCAGACTCACAGATGTAATAGAGCTTCCAGATATTATTTATATGTAAATCAGTGCTTTGCTGAATCTTACCTATGAGAAACTGAAGATGTTTGCTTACCTTCGAGTTGGCAAACACAAACAAAACTCGATTATTTTTCCTCTGAATTTAGTGAAATAGACACGCTATGTTTTTAAACTGATTTTCCTTAAAGACCTAAGGTTTTAATGACTATTCATTGTTGCTTTGCATAGAAAAATGTTCTCTTTTTTAAAATATAAGCCTATATACAAGCCTATAATAAGCTGCCATATTAAAATTGGTTTAAAGATTGACAGAAATCATAGGTGGCAACTTGGTTCCTAGTGTGTAATTCATTGAGTGCATTAAGACCACCATGTACATCAGCATAAACAGCCACGTGCATTTCTAGTTGCATGTCCTGTCTCATATATGGTGATAGAAATTTGAACTTTTCCATAGTTCATTCTGCAAAGCAAGTTATTTACTTATTAGTTTAAAATGATCTGGATTGTCTTTTTAGAATTTAAGTTGAAAAATACATTGATATGTGTTTCCCTTTCTGTATATAAATGATCAAAAAAGAGTGAAAGTTATGCCATAAGTGATAAGTTAAAATTGAATCCACTCAAGGAGGTATTAACTAATAAGGAAAAGTTGTGGCAAAACTTTCTTTTCATTAGAGTTTCATCTAGCAAGCCTCCAAGCTTTGGAAGTGGTTGCACGTTCTGGTATTGTCCTGGTTTGAGCAAGCTGCACTGCAGATGTCTCCTGGTTGGAAAACTCACCCCTTTCGTTATTTGCAGCTTTGGACTGCACAAATCACACAATTTCTTATCCTACTGAAATGTCAGGAAGAAATCTGGTGGGCTGTGACTACTGAAAGGGAAACTTGAACAGGATGCTGTGATTAGCACTAACACTGTGGAAAAGATACTCTGGGATCTTTGACCTTGTGCGATTAAAGGTCCCGCTTTAGTATCTGCTTCATCATATAACATCTCTGGTGCCTAATAACATACTCATGCTTTGGTACAGTACCAACTCCAAGGGAAGAGTGCCACCTACTGAATTGCCAATTCTGTTTCCTGCAATGTTTGCATTTGCCAATTTCTCACCCAAAATACTGACCAAGTCCTGTCTTGCCTAGTGTAAGAAATGTGAAAAGATGAAGGCCTTACATAACATGGCCATATGTGATGTTGCAAGTCTGGATAAGATGACTGCAGTGTAGCACTTACCAAAGGACATGTCATTTTTTTTGTCAGTGCAGACACTGGAATTTGTATTTTAACATGCTAATTACAAGAGAGTGTAGTAAAAGTGAAGTTAATAAGAGCCCATATAGCATTACTATCATCTGACCCTGATTTGAACTCTTCACTGCTATAAGTGCTAAAATATACTGCTAATGATTTCTTCGGAAATATGCTAATAATTGATGCAATATTTCAGTCTTAGTCTCATAAAAATTAGAAATGTCTTTAAAAAAATTAAAACAGTAAAATTCTTGATGCTTTCCACTAGATGCTCAAGTGCATTTCATCAAGGTCTCTCATGCAAAAAAATTCAATTATCCTTCCATAAATGTGGATGGAATGAAGCATATATTTATCCCATAAACTCTTCTTTTCACTCCAGCATGACTAAAATTGCAGATCTCTGTTTTTTCCTTCTAAAATCTTTCTTTTGGCAAAGCAGAGGGGAAAAAATACATCTTTGGATGTGTACATGTTCATTTCTAAAGGAAAACTGGACAACTTCTGTTTTGTAGAAAAGCTAAATCTTATAGAATATTTTGGGTGCCTCTCAGACAGAACTTCAAAATTCTGTTCAAGGTTGGTAATTTGGCTTCCCACGGGTCATCTGGATTAGATGATGACTATGGTAACTGCATGGAACTAACCCAAGTATCTCCAGAATATACAGGTTTGTGTTTCACCTGGTCTGCAAAAGCAGATACTGAAATAAAGATTAAAATAGGAACAGCGAGTGTCCTTCTGATTGGGAAAAATTACTTCAAGAACTCTTAGCAAGTATTTGCTTAGATTTGCATTGCAGTCCCTTTGTGACGTTGTGTATACAGACTTCTGCATCTGACAACTTGAGGTCTTTCCCTTAGGCATTTGCTGGACCTTTTGTAAGATTAAGATCATTCATAGCTCCTGTCGCACTTCAGCAAAATCTTTTACAAACACATGTAGAACATGTAGAAAACATGTAGAACTAGCAAATGCAGAAATAGCAATTCAACATTCTGTTAATATTTTTTTCTTTTTTCTCCTTTGGCAGGATTCAGCTGTCACTGCAAAATACACAGTGCTGCTCTGTGCATCCAACCTGACAGAAAACTATCTCCAAGCAAAATCAGCAAGTCCTCCTGTCACAAAGTAGTTACCTCTGTAATCTATTGATACTGGAAACTCTCACCCAGAAAATTCCTACTGCTTCAGTAGTTAAATGGTCCTTTTTATTGTGTATTGTATTTTTAAGAGCCCTCTTTGATACACAGTTTGCAATTGGTGTACTTGAAGTAGAGGCAAAAATTATTCTAGGTGGCAGATGGTTCTAGATATTCTACATGCTGGACAAAGCAGGATATAACTCAACCATAATGAGGTCTACTGATATCTCTTCATCTTGCTTTTGAACTCGTTTAAAGGAATTTGTCTCAGGGATCCACTCTTGTTTTCTCCAGGCAATCGCAGCCTTTGCTCTAGATCCATACTTAGATGAGGGTGGGGAGCAGACTGCTCAGCAAATTAGCCGGAGCATTCACCCTGAGCTCGGGTGGTCCTAGTTAAATGAGAATTTGGGTTCTCATCTAGCCCTGTTTTAGTCTGTCTACGTCAGCACTGCTTCAGGCATCTTAAACAGGTTATTTTGTTTCGAGAAAACAGCAGCTGAGGTAATCATTTTTATTTTGCGATGAAGCAGAAAATTTGGTAGAAACAAACTGTTATAATGTGCTTTTATGCCTTTTTCTTCTCCCTCCTCCATAGTTTCCATTCCTGAGTTCTCTTCAGGCGCGTTTTCCCTGTCTTGAAAGCTGACAGGCTTCAGAGGATACTCAAATATCTGATTGCAATGAGACAGTTACTTTCCTGGCATGCATCTCCTTGAAATGCACCAAATCACAGCTATCTTTCATAGGGATCAAGGCCTGAATTCTAGAAAGTGCTGAGCCATCCAGACACTCGTTGCTTTGTACCTGACTGATTCTTGGCCTGACAGGAGGCTTTTCTTTTATTCTAGAGGAAATTAATAAGAGGCTTGACACTATTGCTTGTTGGGTGAAGTTCACTGGTAATGCTCTTATCACCCAAAGGCCTGTATTTAGGGGATGGTTCTTTTTACAAAAGAAATTCAGTGATTATAAGGGAGATTTTGATGCATGCTTTCTTTCCTTCCTTTCTTTCCTTGTATTGTTTGTTTGGAAGATTTATCTTTTCCATTTATCATAAACAAATATATAGGTTGCTAGAAGTGCTTTTATATGTCATGCTTGTTATTGTATTCAAGAACAAACTGATGCTTTGTTCTCTTTGCAGCAAATTGTTGCTGAGTATAGACAGTGCAGAGCATCAAGTTTTGTGTGTTTTCTTTGTTTCTTTGCAGAAAAATGAAGTGACAGGTGCTTAGCCTCATTTTTCATGCTAGCTTTGCTGTGCCATTTTCACCAATAATGAAGGCAGCTGCCAGAGCTTGAGGAAATCAGGCGAAAAATTCAGCTGGCAGGTAGACCCAGTCACTTTAAGAAATGTAATCTTGTGTTAGCAGATGGTAATTAAAAGGCAGAAGAAATAAAATTTTGTCTCAGTTTTCTGCACTGTTACATCAATTAAATCTGCAACAGAAATGCAAGCAGAAAATATAATTTATTTTCATGTGGCTACACTGTATGATTGTATGCAAATCTAATGATTTGTTTTACAAAGACAATTGCAATTTTTTAAACCTAAGTAGAATAACTCATCATTTCCAGGGGAAATGTCTGTGTATGCACTAAATCTTCAGTCTGCAGTATGCCTGATGCAACGAAAAGCATCTCCTCCTTGTTTTCCATGCACTGTTAAACCTCAAAACGAGTTTCGCTGTCTGTGCTTCTTGCTTTCAGTAACATCAGTTTTAATCCTAACAGTTCAGTAAATGTTAGCGTGGACAACTAGCCTAGCTCAAGCCTCAGCAGAGGAGCATCCTATTAAAGAGAAGATCCAGGAAGTGCATGATTGAACCCGGTAAGAGTTGTCATGATTTTGCAGGAAAATGATGTTTTGATTCAGACAAGATTCCTAAGTATTTTCTGCTATTCTCCCTACTTAAAAACATCTACCTTGGAGGACACAGCCTCATCATTCCTCATATGTTACTTCTCCTTATGGCTGCTAGAATCATGAGCAACATGTGCAAATCAGTTGAAGTGTGAAATAATTACATAATTAAAGCTTGTTATGGTATTGATGAAACTGAAATGCTACTGTAGCTACGTCACCGTTTTCATAACTGGCTTTGATTTGCAGGGGTTTTATAAGTCACTCATAAAAACTCGCCCAATTTTACGAAAGTTCACCTCATTTTGGCTGTTATCATATAGCCAAGATAAAATGACATTTTATTAAATGAAGTTAGTCACCTTTAAAGATATCGGCTGTTTATTTTAAAGTTGGTTGAATGGCTAGATGTTGATTTTGTACAACTCCAAGCCAGTTTTGGTTTGCTGAAATCATATGTCCTTTCTTACCTCTCTTGTGCAAAGTCTGCATTAAAGCAAACGAGAACTAAGATATGTTCCTTAAAAATGAAATTCCGAGTTCTTCTGTCCTGTTGACTGATTGCTGATCTTCTAAGTATAATTTTATCACTGCAACTCCCATTCTAGTGCAGCTGGTGTGGCAAGTAACATATTTTTAAAATTGTTTTTCTTAAGTATTTCGTTGAGCAGAAATACAAACATACTCCTTGCAGCTGGAGTGATTAAACAGATCACTTTAGATCAACTATGAAAATGTAGTTTAGTCTGGTAAGTGACATCCCTGCTCAAGTAAATGTATGGTAACATGGGGTCATCTAATGATGTAGGATTTTTAAGTTTTTTATGAGTAAGAATTAATATTAGTTTTGAATCATATTCATTCCATGTTTGCTTATGGTGTATCTCCAAACTTTTGTATTTAAGAAAATACGTAATATTTCACCGAGGGAATCTTTAAGTGATACTCTTTGGAAGAGAGAGGAAAAGAGGAGAAAAGGAGTCTAATGAGTTCAGAGACAACCATGGCTCTTTTTGTTAGGAGCAGATAAAATTTTCATGAGTCTGAGTATCAGCAGTCATGAAGGGTGGACTGGCACCAGGCTCTCCGTTAATGTGGTGTTACAAGGAGAAACCTGCAGGTACAGGATAGCATAGAGCGCAAAAGTGGGAGGACTCTCGTTTTGTTTGAAGAGACGAGCACTTCCAGGTCACAGCTTCTGATCTAAGTTAGACTGGTGGTGACTGGAAACATTTTTATCTCCTAGCTTGGCCTCTGAGGTTGGGTTTCACTTTGATTTATCCCAGGTTACTAAACTTGCATTGTGGTTGCTGGTAATTGGTGCCGATGTCAGCTGGGAGCCCAAGGCAGAAGGGGAACAGATACCAGAGTTCCCGTTTCCCCTTGGTATCCTGAGTGCTAAATAGGCAGGGTAAAGAAGGAGTGAAGTTCAGCTTCCCCAGGGCCCACATTGGTGCCTTTTAGATCCACAGCCGGTAACAAATCACTTGGCAGATCCCTGGAAGAGTTGCAGTTCTGGACAAGCAGAAAGCAGAGCAGTGGAGGTTGACTCCACTTGAGAAACATCTCTTAGCATTGTCTGGGTGGCAGCAGCTAGCTGACCCTGCAGTTTAGGATGTCCTCTACAAGCCTCAACACATTTTCTTTGCTCTCGTCGCCATCCTGACCCACAGTGCTCTTTACTTCCAGTCCCTGAACTTTTGGTTCCCTGATGCCACTACTGCTCCCATGTGGTATAGGACTCTAAAACATGGGCATATGTCCAAGGGTACCTCAAACATGTCTTTCCTAGAGACCTAACCCAGGGATAGGTTCTTGGTTTTGGTGCTGAAAGGCTATAGTATTTAATATATCCTCCCAAATATTAACTTTTAACTTCCTAATTTTTGTCAATTCTTGTCATGTTTGTCATGTCACGTTAATGACTTTTAAATGTTTTTGAATGTCATAGATTACAAAGGAACAAATGGCTAAAGGAATTAAGGTAAAAGTACAAGCAGAAGAAACTTTCTCTGCCTGATCTTTGTTAAGTGGGGGTGCACATTGTCTTTTGGCAGTGAGGAAGAGACTCCAGCACTGTTAAACCTTTAGCTTTCTCTGGACACTGACATTTAACCTCCAAGTTGTTCAGCCACGGGCTTTAGATCTGGAAGCTGTGTTTGTCCTTGGCTTTGCCACACACAGTAAGTGTGTAGCAGACTATGGACTCCTGGGGTATCTGGGGATGTTCGTTATTGTCCAGGAAGCCAATGCTGCTGCTTTTGAAATGTCATCTATGTCCTCTGAGAAAAGATCTTTTTATATACCCAATAGGATAAAAAGCTTTCAGCTAAGGCCTTCCAGAAAATGAATGCTGCATTCCTCCTGCTGGGACTTTGTGTTGAAGAAGGAAACAGATGCTTCATTTGGTTTCTTCTCTCACACAAAAATCAATGAAAAAGGTAATGTGAAGTCAATATTTTGAACATATGAAAAGAAGAAGCAATTCATATAAACCAGGTATTCTTTAAAATGCTCAAATGCTGTTAAATTTGGGTCCTTAGTCTTTAACGGTCCCAAAACAGTAAATTCAAGAGCCTAATATTCTTAAAATGCTGAACAGCTATTCTTGACAAACTGGGGTTTCTAGGCGTGTCACCTCCTCACATCACTGGTAATTAAAAAAAAGAAAAAAAAAAAACACGGCTTGGCTTCAGTATTTATGCCCTGTCACTTATGAATCCTCCAAGCAGTTTCCTCTTCCATTTTCAGAATCAAAAGACAGAAATGTTGGCAGCAGTTTGAAAAATGGCAGGGATGATAGGCCTGGGAAAGGCAGTGGTCTAAAAATCAATTTGGAGGGGTTAAGCAGCCTGTTAAAGAGGGAGGTGAAGTGGGAGAATAGGAAACTAGTTTAAATTCAGTTTGACGTTTTCTTTTATAACACTTGCCCTTAGTCAGCTCATGCAGCGATAGTAATTTCTTAGCACAGTGTCAGGTACATAAAGAAATGTGACAGCCTTCCCTGCTAACCTAGGCAGCCTGCTAGAAATTATCATTCATTATCATTATTATTATAACTAACTAACTCCAAGTCTGACCCACTCCAGTGTCACTGAAATGGCAAAAGTCCCAGTTACATCAACGGTACAGGCTCAGGCCTGAAGCTCCCAATTATTATTTAAAGAAATCCAGTGGTGATTAGTAGCTCTTATTCTACCTGCAATTTATGTTCTGGTTTGTTAATGGAGTGTGTTAAATGAGGAGCCATAAAATAGTAGCTACTCTGAGAAAAATAGTTTAATGTGATTTTAGAGTTTTGATATAATGTGTTGCCAGATGTAACTACTCAATCAGTAAAACAGCTTTCCTTGGACAGCATTCTGCTCCAGTGGATAAACTTCAGTAGTTACTCTGCTGCCACAATTAAAAAAAAAAAATCTTATCTAGACTCCTTGCTTCTAGTTTGCTCAAGCTGATGAGAAACTGATAAGATGGAGTTTCAGTGCCTGTGACATGTCGTTATCACTTGGCAGCATTCAAATGCAGAATATTTTAAAATCAAATCTGTAAGTCTGTACATTGCTTTCAGGAAATGTGTCAACAAAACGCTGTCAGCTCCTTGCCTCTTGACAAGCTGTACAGATTTCAGACTACTCTGAACTGTAGCTTGTCCATCAAATCAGCAGATGTCTTTTTTGGCACTATTGGTAGTGTAGTTAGGTTGGTTGGTGGCTTTTTTAAAGGCAGGAAAGAGATTCTGATTGTAATGAAGGCCTAAGAGCTGGTCTTGATGGTGCAGAGCTGAGCAGGTGAAGCTTCTTTAATGAGTCTGGCAATAAGAAGGAAGCCCCGAAGACCTTCACACTTTGTTTGTTTGGTTTGAGATAGGTATGAGTTCCTGAATGACAAGAGTGGCTAATTGGAAGCTGCTTCCCTCAGCCCTGAAGAAGGAAACAAATGCTTAGAGCGTTTTTTCGGACTGTTAAATGTTGCAGGTCTTGATGGTTCTTACTGCTGTCATTGCAGTATGTAATTTTCTAACCTTTCAAGAGGGACAGGATTGTACTAGCACCCACTTTCCATTTTGAGAAAATCCTTGGCTTGCAAGGTACTTCTGGTTGCAATTATCTTTGCTTTTTGTGAATTGGCTTGGCTTGAGAAGTTCAGCTGTTCCTAGTTTGCATTGAAAGGGAATATAATACAGGGATTCAGTAGGTTTCATGTTTTACATGCCAGCTTAATAGATTGTCAGACTGAAGCATCTTGTCATGAGCTGGGAGATGGTAAAGTGTCCTTCTCATTTAACTCTGCGGATTTAGATGTGTACGAGTATCTTACATGTGTCCATGTGCTGTGCTTATTTAGTGCCTTCTTGGGACCAAAAGCCTTTTTCATTCTCTAAGGCCAGTATGCATGTGTTTTTCAAATAACACAAAACTAAAGGCTATTTATATAGGGGTTTGTGGAAAGGAAAGTAAGTCTTTTCTATCATAGGCATTTTAAAGTTATTCGTTGCAAAATTTAGACTCTGAATCTCCTTTGGTTACACTTTCAAGTGTACTTTTTTAAAATGCATGTGCTTTGACTCTATCTTTTGTTTGCAAATTACATCTGATTTCCCCGCATTCTGCAATAGCCCACAGTTTTATTTTTTTCTCACATAAAAGCTCTTTTGCTCTGTCCTTCAGTTAGTCAACAGTAGAAGTCTCTCCCTGAGAGATTAGCTTGTCTCACTGGAATTTCATACTGCAGGATGACAGTCTTCTCTGGCACACAGTAAGTTCACCACCATCCACAGTATACATGAAATCATAATCAAAGACAGATGCCTTTCCCTGTTATAAATAATCAGTGCTGCTTGCATAGGCCAGGAAAAATCCTTGTTTAGACTGGTCTTACTTTCTTTGTTGGACTTCTGTATTTCCCTTGGCCTTCCCTTTTTTCATCTTTCCTCTGTCTCTAATTCTAGATATTTGCCTAAGGAAATAAAAGGAATGGGGAAAGTAGATCTTGGCACTCTCTGAATTCTCAGTGGATTACCCTATGGAGTGAAATTAAATACACATGACATATAAAAGGGAATGGCCTTTCAATTTATAGCAAAAATCCCTGTTCACAATAAATCCGTTCTTTCCTGTTTGTTCATGTGCTTGATGAGAACATGTCATATGCTTCTGTGAAGCTGATATAAAAGGTCTTTGTTCTGTGTAGGATTAATTTTTTTTGAATTGGTAAAAGGTTTTATGTAAATATCAAATAGCAATTGTGGATACACTTTTAAATTGGTTATCAAATTTGCTTGCTATTCAGCAAAACGCAGTACAGTACTGCCTATTTTAATAGCTTCTCATAAAAGCACAGTCCTCCCGACTACAAATTGTCTTCAAATAGTAGTAAGATTTCTGAGATGTCAGGGCTTTCAATACATAGCTAGAGCACACAATATCTTGCAGGACTGGGTCCTAACTGGTATCTCTTTTGTATAGTACTTTTGGGTCTCTCATGGAAAAATTCTGCATTAGAGGTAATGTGGTTATCTTTCTTTTTTTTTTAATTTGGGCAGTGCACAAAGCATGTCTTTGCTGAACTGTAGATTAGGTTTTCAGCTGCAGTCACTGCCCTACCAGAATGTTTCTTATTTAGATGCTCTGCAGTGTTCCTGACTAAATGGTCCACAAGAATGTTTCACTGTAGTGTTTTGCATTCTAGCCTTCCAGCTTCTTGTGCCCTATTCTTTTCTTCAGATATGTACTGTGTACCAAGGCAGGGATTGTGAAGAGAGAGTCGTGTGATTGACTGGTTGCTGCACAATCAACGTTACGAGTTCTAATCCGTTAAAAATCCAAATACTTCTGATGTCAAGTTCTTGCCGTGTTCTGTGCTCTCTCAGGAGTTTGGGCAACGACCTGTCATTAAGAAATGAGAACATCATTTAGCTGTGCAAGGAGGCTCAGTCAAAGTGCTTGGGATCTCAGTTTTACTCTGTTAGATTATCTTGCTGCAGAAATACGCTTGCACAGTGCACTGTGGTCTGAGCACGGTAAGACTGAGGTTGGTAGCACAGCAGATCGCGATTGTTCTTACACCATTCATCAACAAAGACTTCTAATGTGAAAAGCCATTCAAAAAATATCTGATGAAGGGCCATTGTGATGGGACAACAGGATTTTCTTTTTAAAATACCAGTGGGTTGCTATAAAAAAACACCACTGCTAATGACGTGATAAAATTCCAGGCTGGTCCTCTTCTAAGAGAACTTGCATTTTCCCCGCAAAGGTCTGCCTTGCTCATGATAATGTGGGAGCTGACAAGCATTTTTTTTTTTTTTTCAAAAACATGAGGGCCAACTGCACAATCAGCTATGAAAACTTTCGGTTTTTCTTCCATGCTAAAAAAGAAACAAATTGGTATGGTCACTTGCTCCTTAGTATTTATAGTTTTCTCCCTTACCTAATCTCTTCCTTCACTGAAAAGACCATAAATACAGTAAGGGGCAAAGCAAGGTATGATCAGTTTGCCCTTGAAACAACCCACTCAAGCTTGTTGACATTAGTGCCATTAATTAATCATTTTATAGACTCAAGGTTCCTTAGCAGAAGCATCATCTGATGCAAGCAATTAATCCACTCATCTGATTAACACCCACTCCTAGCATTAAGGTGACTTATCGATACCCATTGCCATAAAAAACATGGCACATAGGTCAGATGCAGCTGAGCTGGCTCTCAGATTTCAGCACATGGCAATCAGGCTTTGCCTGTTGTAACTGTGCCTGGTTTTCCACTTCTGTGGGAATCAGTTAAGGCTATAATAATAGAAGTCTAATGAACTGAAATCCTTCAGCTTCAGCTGTCTTGGTAATATATATTTTTTTTCTTTCTGCTGCAGTGAGAAGGATCTGCCTGCATTCAGCTACTTATATTTTCCTCTCATTGAATATACAGATGATTAGCTGTGCAGGGCACATGTCAGCAAAAGCACAAATCAGTCTGTGTTGCAGACTGGCTCTATCTTTTGTAGCATGTTCAACTTTGACACTGCTCTCTGATGATATGGGTCCAGGGAATGAAAAGCCCGTGGAGCAAGCTACACACTAAAACTATCACCAAAATTCCTGCTCTATCTGGAATGCTGTAGAGTCTTTTTGAAGCCTTTGTATTAGAATGTGGCATGTTTCCTGATAGCTGATACTCTGTGTTTTGGATAAAGTCATGGTAGAAATGTCACACTGAAAAATTGCCCGATGGATATTTACACCCATTTAATCATCTATTGGAGAAGTGAGCCACATATCACTGTTGTTATGAATGCTGTGTGTTGACTTTCCAGCTCTGCTGGATGGAGCTTAATCTTATGTCTAGGTTTATAAAACCAAAACATGAACTGTGCTCCATTCTCTGGAAGAGGTGTCTTTTTTCCCCTTTCATTTTTCTTTCTCCCTTTCCACCCTGTTGCTTGATTTCTTTGCCTCTGATATAATGGAAAATTAGAATGGAAACCAGCTAAATCACTGTTAAGGAATGCTGAATCATACTGTCTTTGGACCGCAGCTGCCCATAAGCATGAATTTCACTAAAACCTGGCTTCAAATCCATTCAGTTAAACCAATGTGACCTGTTTAAGTGTTTGTTCTTGCAGATGCAGTAAATCCAGCTGATACATATTTTAGGCCAAACCATGCAGTTACGTGATTAAAATAAATTGATAAAGGACATTTTGCTATGGTTTCTGCTTTTGTGCCTGACCAACACAAACTATATCCCTGTAAGCTGGCTGTAAACACATGCAGGGCATGCACCACTTCAGTTATGCTGGTGTAACTGGTTTCAGTCAAGCAGGTTGACGGTGCTCAGAGGCGGTCTGAAGCTCTAGTCTTTTGAGGCCATCTCTCCCATCAGTATAGCAGAAGCCTTTGTGGCACACTCTGTGCATGAATGTGACTTAGCAGCTTTGGCAGCAACACTGGGCTGTTCTTGTGAGTACAGGAAAAATATAAGCACTTGTTTTCTAGTTGGAAATCACATTTTTGACCTGATGTGTCTTTGCTAAGTTAACAATCCTTTTCACCTAATGTCTTCTAGTAACTAGAAACTTAGTCCCTCTAACTTCTCCTCCTCTTCACCCAGTGAAGAGAGATGTAAGCCAAAACCCAAGTGACTGTGACTTCATCTTACAGTGTGTTACAGTAGTGAGAAGTCTGGCTTAATGCTGCTGATCAGTGGCTAGCTTGTTTGTATAGAAACACCGTGTGAAGAAAATCATTTGCTGTTTGTGCATAGGAATGTAACATTAAGGGTTTCAGAAGTGATATTGTAAATAAAAAGCTCACTACAAAAATAACGATATATGAGAAATCTCAGGACATGCTGCTCTTCAACATGAGTTAAATTAGCCTCTGATAGCTGCTGTGTTCATCAAAGATGAATGTGTGGATGTCTGACAGTGCAAGCGTGGTTTGGTTTCTGTGATGTGCGCAAGTTCACCTCATGAAGTCAGTTTGAAGAAAGTGGGTTTGGGGGGCAAGCACGAGTGAAAGGAACTGGGCATTTGGGTGGTTGGAAAGGCAGAGGAGACTTTCCTGGCTGTTGTCTGAAGGGGGGGGGGGGGGGGTGTATATACGTATGTATGCCTGTGTCTATGATTCAGGGGCAGGTATGGTTAAATGGGAGTGACCAAGAGCAGGGACAGAGACGCCACCAGACCGGTGGGGAATGAAGATGAAAGGCAATGTGGGACTATTGCAAGGAAAAATACTCAGAGCTGGGACTGGACCAGCCCCTTGTAGTTTACTGGGGGAATCAGCTCCCTCCAGCACATTTCATTTCACATCATCTCTGCCTTACTTTTCAGAATTCCTGAATGGAAAGTCTCTGTCACCCACTTTATGTGTTAAAAAGGCCTTTCCTAGTTGTTCCTCAATTTGGCAACTTTCAGTGGGGCTGCAGGGAAAGCTAAAACCCTCTCTCTCTCAATCTTCAAAAGCATTGTTATGGAGCTAAGAGGCTGCAATTAACCTTGCTAATAAATGTGTGCAAGAGAACTCCTCTGGGGCTTTTTGTTTTTCTAACTATTGCTTTAAAGGATTATGAGTTTCTACCCTCCCCTGAAGAGACAGTGCAAGTTTGCCTGGTCCTCCAGCCTGTTGTGGAGGGGATGAGAAATTACCCAGTCAGACTGCTCTTTGGTTTTCTAGAGGATCTTTTTTCATGATTTTGGCGCTTGCAACTTTTTGCTTTCCAAAGGTGCTACTGAGACACCCACCATCCCCCAAGGACCTGTGGGCAGTACAATCCATTTCCTACAAATATACGGCAGAGATTTTAGCTCTGTCAGATGAATATGGGTTAGGATCACAGTCCCTTGGGCTAGCTGTCTGGCTTGCAAAGGGGTGAGGTCCTCCAGGTAAACAAAGTTCGCTGTGTGATAGTGAGCTGTTGTTCGCATGCATTAAGAATACTTATTTCAAGTTGCTTTAGGCTGCGTAAGAACACGTCAGCTTATCTTTGTCCAGTCTCGGCTAGTTCAGTGCAAAGTGAGCACATGCTTGAGCAGGGCTGGAACTGCAGCCAGGAGGGAGAAGCTACACACCAGCCCATCACACAGTACATTAGCCTGTGTCAAAACCATGCGAACGGATTCAGACTGATCAATGACTTTGTGCTGGCTGCACTCGCTGATTACTCTGAGCCCATTCATAAATTATTCTTGAAACAATAACCATTTTCAAGAGCTTGAAACACTTAGGTGCATAGCTTTAAAATAATGCACTGCCATAGCAGTTTTACACTGCATGTCTTGAGTATATGATATTTAGTCTTCACTGTTGGAAGCCTCCATCTGTGCAAACATTATAACTGATACCATTGTGAAAGAAACGTGATGAGTGGCAGGAGAGAAATAAGTTATTTCATTAATTATTTGGTTGCACAGATGGACATGTAATCCCTGGCCAGATGCATTCAGACATTTTTATATAAACAGCATGGTAGGTTTTTAGATATCCAGTTACGGGCTTCCACAATAAAGTTAATGTTGTCAAGACCCCATTTTGAAGTTTTTCTTTTTTTCCTTTTTTCTCTACAGCATCCCTCTCCTCCTCTTGTGTCTCAGCTTTTTCCTTTTTAGTTCAGTAACAGAATCACTTTGGCGAGGCTCTTTGGATCGGTATGATAAAAGCATTCACAAAGATCAAAGAGAAAGCGAGACTCAGCTGGTGGCCTTTCCCTTCAGAGCAGTGGCTTTTAGGCCATGTCTATGCTACAGATGTTTGCTGGCAGGGCTATGTCAAGCCCAGGTTTGATAAGGGGTGTGATCCCTGTCAGGCAGACTTGTGCTGGGAGAAGCCCTGAGAGCAGATGCAGTTTTTCTCGCTGTGCTGCGTGTACTTGCTTGGCAGGAGTGAGCAATAAATGGGACCTGAATAAACTAAATGGTGCAAGTGCAGCTTTGTAAGTATAAAATGCATTTGCACGTAGCACATTTGACCCTCCTACTGAGCTGGCATTCACCTGCCCGCAGTGCGTTTCTAGCACAGCCTCCAGCCCGGCCCATGCGTAACAATTTTTGCCAGAGTAGCTATGTTGGACGGAGGCAAAACAGCTGGGTCTATAATTGATATAACTGTCCTGGCAAAAGCCCTGAAGGAAATGCAGTAAAATAGCCCTTTGGTGTTGGACTGTCCTCTGTTTAGCCACTGGTTTAGCCTATACTGGCACAGAAACTCTGGCTGGTATAAGCTTTTTTTCAACTGGAAGGTACTTTTACTCCGTCTGTGTTACAGCTTGTTTGCTAGAACACCTTCATACATGAGCAAGGCATTAGTCTCCTGCTGGGAGCTGGGTTTGTAGTCAGCAGAAATCCTGCAGCGAGGCTTGAGGGAGAGGCAGACCTCTTGGCAGTGACTGGCCTCGGAGGCCTCTCCCTTTCTGGTGGGAAGGCAGCCCTCCAGCAGTGTTTCCCAGGGCGCGTTGTAATTCCATTGTTGTAATTAACATTTCTCCTTGGTAATGAGTTAAGTAATTTAGATGCTGAAGAAGAGAATTCCTTTCATTTTCAGGTTGTGTTTATAGTGCTGGGATGCATTTTTGGGAGAGCAGCCTCCAGCTGGAACCTTAAAATACTGAAGTGGAACGATGGGCTGCTGAGACTGCGATAGTGGTACGTGATGGAGATGCAGATCAGTGACAATGATTTAAACCATGATTTGAATTTGCATCATATGGAGCAGAAAAAAGAATGGCTCTAAATTTTTGCGGTGAGAGTTGCTTAAAGCTTGCCAAGGTTTTGGGGTTGGGGTTTTCTTTGTTTATTTTAAACAAAATTTAGGGCATGACGTTTTCCCCTCCTGCCTCAATCTAGACTAAATTAGTTTTCCTTAAAATTCATCTATTTTTGTGTGTGTTTTTCCTTGCACAGATGCAAAAGGTGGTCCAGAATGTCGATACCATGCTAACTTGAATGCATATTACCGAACTGCACTGTTGTAAAATCAAGTAAGTGCTCTTTAAGCACAGGGTTCGTTTGTTTTTTTAATAAGAACTTATCTTTATTGAATGACAAGTGTTTATGAAAGCTATTGCCTAAAACCTGCATCTATTTGAATGAATCTGGAGTTTACCTCCTTCAAAATCAGCCCTGGACTTTTTTGGCTTTTATTTTATCTGAGGTTTTTGTTAGGGTTTACAATGTTGCTAGGTTTATTGGGCTTCCAGTAAGGGAATTTTTTAAAATGATCTTATGGTGTTTTTTCTCATGTTCTAGTGTCAGTTATTTTTTTAAAAGTATGGTCTTCAAGCCTGCTTGCAACAACCTACTCACTTGGGAGACTGATCCAAAGCTCTTTGAAATCAATGGAAAACCTCCAGCAGGTTTCATGGGCTTTGGCCAAGGCCTTTTTTTTTTTTTGAGAGCATAAAAATGAAGGCTTTTCTGTTTCTCACTGTTGCATTCTTTAATCTAAGTAGAAAATTGGATTTGTAAGTCATAGAAGTGGATCTACAATAACAAAGCACCTATGGTTCTCTACTGTAAAGGATATAGATTGGCAAGATGTACAGCAGGTAACTCTTACAATGTGAAAAATATAGACAATCAAAATTAACTGCAGCCAAATATATCCTGGAACCAAGGCTGTGATTTATAATATGGTCAAGAATGCATTGCAGACTTCTCAGTCGATAAGCTAATGAGAAAAAGGTCTGCAATTAATTACAAATCAACTGGATCAATATCCTGCAAATGAAAGATATGAAATTTCTAACATTTGGATGAAACTTCTTTGCCAAGTATATTTATAAACATTGTATAAAATACGATATTTATTAAAAGAATAAAAGCTCCTCTCACTGTTCAAAGGCAGCAACCTGAATGCTGATTTCCCTTTGCTCTGAAAATTTAATTCAACTGACTTTATTTAATCAGATTTTCTTATGTGTACAAAAGAGCCAAAGACATCTCTTACCTTTAATTTGAGACCTTACAGTGAAGCAAAACAGCTATATATAGGACTCCCAGGGTGATGCTAGCCATGACTTAATGGTCAAAACATCTGAAATGATGAAGTTTGTGGCCAAATAATGCTCCTAGTAGATGGCAGGACTTGAAACATTCTGATCAGAGATCTTGGCAATCAGACATCTTGTCACATTTATAGAAATAGTCCCAAAAAGGGCAGCCAGGGAGTGAGGAGGTAAGCTGATGCTGGCATTTGAAAGCAGCTCATCATCTGCATGGGTCTCCAACTTCAAACAACGCTATGCCTTTATAAGTTGCAAAACTGGGAGTGTTACTTACCCGGAATCCTTTTCATCTGGTACTGATGATGATTTTTTATATATATATATATATAGTCATTTCCAAGGAGGAAATAGCAATATAAAACATGTGAATCTCTCATTTTCTGAAACATAAGTTTGTTTTATTACCTTGTTGCATGCTTCTTTCCCCTCCTTTTTGTGGGGGTAAGGGAAATCGGAGGACTGCGCTGCAATTGTATGTAGCAATAATCAGTTGCTTAGAGTTTCACTGAACAGTAGCTGTTCCTGAACAGTAACACATTCATTGATGTTGGAGAATTCTTTTCAGTCAGGTGGACAAAATGCCCTAAAAGACACTGACAATAAAAGAATGGGTTAGGGCTCTATTACCTAGTTTTTCCTCTCCCTGCATATTCACCGTAAAGTCTGCTTGCTTTAATTTTTGGCATCACAGGATTTTTACAGAGGTGATATTATTGGCATACTGGTATTTCCCAGTTAATGCTACTAGGCTGCCCAAGTCATCTGAGCTTCCTAAGGTTGCTTGCTCACGTTAGACGTGTACCAGTCATTTTCGGTGTTGCAGAGAACAGAAATAGATTTGTTTGTTTGTTTTCAATGCACAAACAAGGAAAGCATACCCTGCCCACACAATGGTCCTGCTTTCACCATGGAAATCCAAACCACAGCAGCCATGGGAGCTGCTGAGACATGATGAACTCGCTGTGAACAGGGTCCCTTTGTTTTCTTCATCTCTCAGGGTAGACTGAAGCTGCCCTTTTCAAGTCTCAGCTAAAGAAAACGTGAAAATGGGGAGAAGGAAGCTGGAATTCAGCAAGCACTGACTCATTGAAGGAGGGTCTTTCCTCTATAAGGGGCAAAGGTTTGGAGTGAGCCTTAACAGGAGTTACAGGAAGAAAGGTGTTTACAGTTGCACAGATCTCATCAGAGAGGGATATTTTGACTTTTTCAGACCTTCTGAATTTAGAAATATTTTGATGCTCAATATTTCTTTGCCACTTTTTTTTAGGCATCATGTACAAAGCCCCTTGAGCTAGTCAGCTTGAAGGATGTTTTACTTATGAGTAAAATATTAATAAATCAAGGTATTTTAGTTAAGGTTAAAGTATTGGTACTCATCATGTTGACTGTGGTCCATACAGATGCTTCTTCTAGCACATTAGTTGGTCATTGACTGTAGGTTTAAAATGGCAGATGTGTGGTACAAAAGCATGCTAAGTCTTGAGTCTTTGCATTAAGTATCAGGAAGGATATGTAATAACAGACAAATAAGGTGAAAAATATTGCATCGTTTTGGAAAAGTGTCTGACAGCTTACATCACAAGAAGTAACAGGAATGATATTTGATTAGTGTTTTCAGCTTCAATTGCAGCTTTGGCATCACTCTTTCCTGCTGACTTAGTGCGATTACATTCACACATGAAGTCAATCATTTCACACTAACATTTGAGGAACTGTGGGTTGTATTACTTTTTTGCCTTCTGTAGTACTCTTGAGTCTTGATGTTTAGGATACCTTTCTTTTTTGCTCTGTTTATAGATTGTCATGGTTAAGACACATCTATCTGAATCTCCAACCCTGCAAACCCTCGTGCACTTTATGCTTGTGAGTAGTCCCATGAGGCCAGTAGAGAGGAAAGTCACCTTGGAATTTGGATTGCTCTGTGGGCTTCCTAAGTTTTTCATGAAACCTCTTCAATCTGGGCTGTGGTTTTCTTTTCAAGTATCACATTGCTGAGCTGGGCTAGCTCTGTCAAGGCTAGAAGTGTTAAATCACCACGAAACTTGCAAGGTTTTAGAGGAGAGAAGCATGGTCTGTCTCCACATGAATGATGTCCTTGGCTCACAAAACACTTTTGTAACGCAGTTTTGTTACTTGGAAGAAGAGCAAGATCTGTTTCCAGTCCTTGTCATTCTTTCTTGTATCACATCTTTCTCAGCCTCTTCCAGCAAAGTCTTTTTTTTGTATAAGGTATAATAAAATGTAGATATGGTAATATATTGCAATATGTCCATTAATCTAAAGGTAGAAAATGAGAACCATAATGAGTGTCCATCACTCCATCAAAGAAAATTATTTTTTGGAGAGGAAAATGTGTGTTATCACAGCAGCTAGAATTTCTTATGTCACTTAGCTCTATATAACTGTATATTTTATATCCAGCCGAGAAGCTGTCCTGATACTTATTTTTCACATAAAGGCATGTGCCTCCAGACTTTTAGTACTTAGGTCTTGGTTGTTTAATCTTCCTACAGCCTCAGCTCTGATTTGAGTTGCTATTTCTCATTTGCTGTGACAGCGTGATATACTAGTCTTCATTTACTTGCCTCACCTGGAAGAGGGATATATGATATATATGTCCAGACATAGGCTATTTTTAAAAAGTACAGAGAAGTAAAAGAATAGTTTCCAAATAAGCTATAAATAAATATTTTTGATTTGGTTCTGTTCTAATAGAAGATAATTTTAATGCAACACTGACATATATTATTGTTGTAGTCAAAATGTTAGTGGCATCACTGGTGGTGATACAGTCACCCTGAAAAAATATCAGATGAAATGCCCACATTTCAAGTTTATAGAATTTGCACAGTAAATCTAGGACTGCTTCTATTTCCAGCCCGTTCCACCTGCTCTCCTTTCAACTCAGGAAGCTGCAGATATATTAGAAATGTCTAGGAAATCTGTCCAGCGAGAACATTCTGTTACAGTAACATTAGCTGATTTCCATTCAACCTAGAGAAACATAATCATTTTTTTTGTCTGTATTTCTCTCATTAGACATTCAAATGAAATCTAAACACATGAAATCTGCATTACTATGAATATATTTTTTCATTAAGCTACAGAAACTAATCGGTACTGAAATTAGATTTCACGTAAAATTCGTGACGTTAAGTCTCTTGAAAAAAAATGGAAACATAAAACAAACATAGCAAAAAAAAAAAAAAAACTCCAATAAAACAAAATCTACTAGCAGTTTGACAAAGACATATCTGCATTTTTAGTCTGGTCAGCTGGAGAATACTGCCTCCACAACTCCATTATAGGCCACATTCATTTCTTTTGAATTTCTCTTCAATTAATCGCTTGGCTTCCTAAGTACAAATGCATTATGACGATAATCGGGTTTTAATTTAAATGCATTCCGTAGTTTATCAAGTCGATCAGTCTTCCTTCCTTCCTTCTGATGTGGCTGTTCTGTGGAAAGTGAGGGGAACATCACAGAATTTTTAGGTCTTTGTCATTGCTTATTAAATTATTTTTTTAGGGACAGCCTGTGAACCTTTTACAGTTGTTAGCATCGTGAGTCTGTTGGCATCGATTGGTCTGATTGTGTTGCTAAGTGGGAGAAGAAAAGCATCTCGGCATCACCTTCATAAGGAACTTCTGTGTGGTGCAGCGCAGATGAGTTGCGAGGGAGCTGGGCTGCGTGCTGGAGCTTCGGCTACTTCCATTGAGGTAGTCTGGAGCCGGCCCAGGGTGAAGCACCTCTGAACATGTTAGAAGCAGCCTCTGTGAATGGAAGAAACAAAATCTAACCAACAAAGTCACTGTACTGTCTCCCACTTTAGATGTGTAGGGCTAACAGCTTTTGCTATTGGATAATTGAGATTTTAGCTCAAAGGACTAGGTCTTGGCTGCGCCACGTCAGACTATTGCTGTGTTAATGGATTTGGAAGCTTTTGTATGTTTATTACATGATCTCTATTGACAAAACATGGGAAGCCAAGTGGGTCTATAGCTGGGTCTGTGCTGTCCCTAGGAGCTCAAGGAACAGATTAAAGACTAGGTGATTACTGGCCTCATGCCATGTATTGATGCTGCTGCTTGTAGGATGCTCATTTTGGGTGTTGCCTGTGAACACCCCAGCCTTTCCATCCTGGCACATGCCGGCTATGCACTCATTTTGCATGATAACATGTAACAATTCTGTTTAACATGTTCTGCATAGAGCAACCTAATAAATCAAGGCATAATAAAAAATAGTTGTTCCTTTTTCAGGGATTGTATTTTGAAGTGGTTTTGCCCCATAAAAAATAGACAAACAGACTCTCAACTCTATGTGCAGGCATTTTCTTGAAACATGAAGCTAGAAGTAATTTCCTGTCCTACACTATGTACAGCGATTTCAAAAGTCGTTTAGGAGAGACTGCAAAGCAAGTGTTACTCTAGTCCTAGACTGCTATCTGAGAGTGAATCACAAGAGCAGTGCTCATTTATTTTAAAAAAAAGGAGTTATCCAGCTGCTACAGACTGCCTGAAATTTTTTAGGACTAAAATCCTGGGACATACTGTAGAGGCTATTTAATAGCTGAAGAGATGACAAAATAGGAAAACAGTCAAAGGAACCTGTTCGGTGTGGTTCTCTCTCACCATGCAGGCATGTTCTTCCATCTAAATTTCAAAGGCAACACAACATTTTGTTCTTTTAAAAAACGAAAGAAAAAAAAGGTCTGTAATATATGCGGCCCCTCTTCTGCTGCACATTCATCATTTCCAGCAAGGGAGATGACTTTTGTGTTGGCAGATGACATTAAGCAACAAGTAGCATTCTGGACAGCAGTGAGCCTCTCTCTCCAAGAAACATCTGCCACATAGGAAAGGCATGCGGTGAAGAGTATGTCATGTGTGTGCTGCTTATATCTGGTGGGCTTTGTTAAAATAAATAGCTAGATAAGATTTCTTGCTTTGATTTCCAAGTCTGCTGTTACTTTGTTCCATCACCTTGGTCAGCTGAGTTCAGTTTATCTAGTTGTAAAATGTGTTCCATAATATTTACTTGATTTACTGTGGTCAAATCTTCTGTTATTAGTTTAGGCCCCTTTTGTTCTAGTTATTGTATACATATATAAGAAATCAAAGATTCTGCTTCAGAGAAGGTATCACCTTCATAAATAAGAGTAGGCAGAGCTGGAAAAAAGAATTATAGGATATAGCAGGGCAAGCTGGGCAGCTAGGAACCCAGGTAAATAACATGGCCGTTTTTGCAAGGAAAGTCTGGAGATGCTGGGTATTGAATCAATGTCTAGTAATTCATAATTAAGTATGCTATATACAACCCCTTTCTTCTAAGGGGATTGATTTATATTTTTTTGAAAAATTAAGGGCTTTTCTGAAATCCTTGAAACCTTACAAAAATAATTGTATAAAGCTACATAAACCATACATGTTTTTATGTGAGCTGTATATATAGTAGGTCATATAAAAATAATTTCTGGTAGGAATGGGTTTTTTTAACATGTAGTTTTATTAGGCTGACAAAAGCATAATTTTGGTATTTTTTAAATTAAAACAGCAGCCAATTTGTCATGAATTGTACTCTGAATTAACTCTTGCACTCTCCTCCTTGCATGTCCTCACTTAATCTCCCAAATTGGTTTTAGCAGCTATGTAGATTTATTTAAATGCTTTATCTGTAGTCATATACTCCTTCTAATTTAGCTTTTAAGTTAGAAATGCACATGTTCACGACACCATCAGGTTAGCCTATAACAAAGCTCAGCTTCATTGCTCAGTCCTTATGAGACAGTAGTGTTACAACATTATATGTGAGTTGCTTGAAACAAACTGCAAAAAGGTATATACTGTATAGAGCACTCTCCTAGATTTTTTTAATCTATCCTAGTGCCCTGACACACTCTCTCTTTGGTATAAATCACTGCCAACAGTAAATACAAAGTAAGTGTGATCCCAGCCTGTTTCGTGAAATTATGGCACTACATTTTGAAATTATGCCAGTTTAAGTTGCAGGCAAAAGTGCTGCTGGTTCTGGCTTGCTACTATAACTGTAAAACATTAAAATGGTGATTAATGAGAAATGGGTAGATCTCACTCCTGCCCAGGAAATTCAAAGACCTAATGGGGAAAGGAGGCAGAAATATATACCATGGCTCTGGGGCCTGTTTTGTTTTCTTGCGGCTTGATTCTGCTCTGCCTGGAGTCTGCTAGAAGTTAAGGAAGATCAGTAGCATTTGGTTGTGTGCCCTAGGAAGAAGGGATTGCTAGGTGGTGGTAATCAGTGATAGTTTTGTTTTGGCACTGTTTTTTTGTTCTTTTGTTTTTCCTCTAACCTGCTTTCTCCCCAGATTGCCAAATTCTCTTTACCTTGGCACTGTTTGGTCTGTGACCTTTATATTTAACTTGCATCTGGGGTTTGTTAGTTATTTTCCTTTGCTGCCCTCATCATGTATTCTGAGTGCTCGTCACTACTTACATGTCCTTCTCCAAATGCTAGTGATCGTTATCCCAGTTCTAGGGAAAGTCTTGGCCAGTGCCAGGGGCTACGCATCAGCTAGTGCATTGATAATAAGGAGACCAAAGAGTTGATCGACACCTGCTTTTTTCCATGTTTTTGATTTGATGGTAAGAGGCAGCTTGGAGCATCCTCATATCCCAGGGATACTTGGGAGAAGAAGGAAGAGAAGTCTGCTTGGAGTTTCACATCACTGTCTGAAAAACTCAGTCTACTCTTATTCTTTCCATGTGTATGTTCCATCCTCCTTCCAGATGTTTGCATTGTTGCCTCCTTAAGACTCCCCCATTTCTTGGTAGGTCCTTATTATTTTTAATAATATTTTATTTTATTGTTTTATGATCTTCTAGTCTCCCCCTTTTACTGGATGACTTCAAGTCTATTAGTTCATCGTTGCTTCATTTTCCACAGCTGTAAAGTAGCAATGGGATGTATGCCTAGCTGCTGCTCAGGTAAGTGATTCATATTCTCAGATTTCTTTGAACATGGAAAGTATGAGGTATTATTACTTACCTATTATTGTCCTAGTGAGATTTCATTGTAGACATTCATTTTAATATGTTCAATGTATTTATTTTTTAGAAATCCTCTTTTCCTTGTAGCATGGAAATGTTGAATGGATCTGAATGACACAAGAAGAAAATCTGACCCGGGATGTATTTATATGGATAGAGAATGTCTGTAGAAGCAGCATGTTCCTTAATGTTTTATTTATATAAAAGGTGAAATGTTTTATTTATATAAAAGGTGAGGTCAAGAGGAGAAAGAGCAGAGAACAGTCATGTCACTCGTCTGGAAGACCTTTCAAAAAAGTCTTCACCGATACTAGAAATGCACACAGTTTCATTCTGCTCACATCCAGGTAACTTACTACTTCAGTAGTTGGTACTTTTTTGTTTTGTGATTGTGTGTTACAGTTGTGCAACTGACCTGAAAAGAAATAATATCACTTTTTCCCTTTGCTAAGTTGAAGTGTACGATTTCCTCTCAAAAGTTAATATCGCAACAGATTTCATCTGCAAAATATGTATTTAATTAATAGATACAAGTTATTGTAATCATATCGAGATATAAGTTACTGTAATCATGTCCGCTTAAGTCTTTCAGTGATTATAATGCCATCATTTTAGAGTCATGTTTCTAACAAGATATTAATTTCCTGCTGTGAGTAACATTGAAATTGGTATAATGGTGTACCTTAAAGCCCATTGCTCTTAGGAGAGATAAATATCACTTTCAGTGTAGAAAAAGGTACTCAAACACAAGAGAAACTACTGCCAACAGGTGTGCAAATCAGCCAGCTGTGAGTCTGTATTGGCCTGATTGCCCGTGTCCCATGCCATTGTGACCCCTTTTTGAAAACCGTCATGGGGATTGCGTGGAGAAACTAGGATCCACGCGGCCAGCCGGTGCTAACCCCTGCCCTCTCCCACTGGCTTCTCTCAGCTTAACTGAAAAGAGAAAACAGTGAAAAATCTTCAGAAAAGGAGATCCAATACATACAGTGAACTGGAGGCCCGAGGAAGCCTGGTAGCTTATTAAGCGTTCAACCTACAGGGGTTTGACAAAGCCATTTTCTCTGCTGCTGTGTGAAGGTCCTCGTTCTAGCCTGGCCCGGCACAGGCGCGATGCAGAGGTCCTCCTTGGAGAAACCCGTGCACGCACTACCGTCAGCACTTGCAATGACTTGAAGAAAATTGTTATGGCAGTGAAAAGGGCTGCTATTTTCCATAAATTTAAGGGCCAGCTGTTATACTACTTAGCTCCTGTTTTCACTGAAATTAATGTGGTCTTTTGTAAGCCAAAACAAGGGGAAAAGGAGGCTGTTTTAAAAATGTTTTTCTGAGTGTCACTTTTCTTGTTGTGGCTAAGGGGGAGAGGGGAGGTGTTTTGCACTGGAGGCTTCTGCTCTGTAATCAGAGGATGCTGTGCACAGCTTACAGATCTGTAAGTAGTAAAGGTGCTTCCCAAGCCTAAACTGAACTAAAATTTCTAAAACTTCTGCGTTTGCTTAAAGCTTGATTCCTTGGTTGACAACATCTTTAGCTGTATGTAATAATTAAATAACTGTACTTCTGAGAATTGTATTGTCCAGTGAAATCTTTTCTGTATTTCCTCTTAATGACTGGCCCTGCTCATAGGGAAATATGTAAATAACGTGACTACCAGGGAGGAGGGTTAACAGCCTTTAATGGCTTCAGTTCTGTGAACAATGATGCCCAAGAGGAATTTCTTTTTTGAATAGTCCTGGTGAATTCAGCAGGACTCTTCATGTGGTAAAATCACTCACACAAGTAAGCATTTGAGAGTAAAATGTCAGTGCTCCTCTCCCACGTTCCTCCTGTTCTTCTTCCCTTGTGAAGGAAAGCCAGCACAAGGAACATCAGATGGCATTTTTAGTCTAATATGTCCCAAATAAGGATTTCATCTAGACTAAACAACTGTTTTGAATATTTGCTGTAACTATTAATTATTGAAAATGTTTTGGAATTTTTCTATTTATTTCATAGCTGCTGCTTCTTGATTTAAATGATCTGTAGCGTTCCTGTGTAGTGTGTTCACTTAATATTTAATGTGCATAATGTCTATTTATTACAATTTAACAACCTCTGCTGTTAGCTGTATTTTACTTAGAGAATTTATTCCTCTAAAAAGGTTCTGGATCGACTGATTTATCAAGGAAGCAAAAATAGCTCAGTGTTATGTCCTATTAACAAGGCAGTGCATATTAGTTTAATTTTAAATGCATATTCAAAGCATATACAATAAACAGTAGCATACTTATCAAAGACATACTGTCTGTGAAAAGTTGTCACTTTTAATCTGACATAAGGTTGCTTCAGAAGTCACAATTTTCCCTGCAGGTACTGAAGCTATCCAATTGCGCTTCTTATCTATCTATTGTAATTAGTGCATTTCTGGTACAGCTGTTGCTTGGATGCATATTTTAATTAATTGATAAAACAGCTATTTTTCTCAACCAGTTAGTAAAACCAATCAGACTATACCCATGACTTTTTGGAAGCCAGTACACAAAATTTCCCACTGTGTGTGTGCGTGTGTGTGTTGGGTGGTTTTATTTATTTATTTTTTTATGTCCACTGTGTCATTCTTGATCCCAGTGGTAAAATAAAATTTAACTATATTTAATTTAGGCTGATTTTGAGTCAAAATCTCTATCTGTTTTACAAGTACTGAGAAAGTTGACCAGTTGACCGCTTCACCCTATAATTCGGTTTCTGCAGCACCTTCCTCCTATAGAAATTGTTGACAGATGGATTTCTGATTGTTTTCCTGTGGTCACCAATGCAAACAAGGGACCCATCTAAGTGACAGGTACTTATATTCAGCTGGAATTTTTAATCATGGCTTAACACTTGTCAACTTCAAAGTATACACTGTTGGGAAATTAGTGTCACATCATGTGATACAGCAGTTGTAAGCCTGCAAAGAAAACAGATTGTTTGATTTTTTCCATAGCTAAGGTTAACTGTCTGGACAGCTGTGAGTCAGGCCTTCAAGACACGCTGCTTTATCTGATTGGTCTCAGTCTTGATCTGGCACATGAAAGGAAATGTGAGGAAGTTTCAAGCAGAGATCATTTTGCAAGTCCAAAGATGAGGGTGAGGTCAAGTTCTCTTGCATTTTCACAGTATCTCATTACAGGCATAAAACAAAGTGGCATGTAGACAATATGAGGTTTAGTGTAGCTATGGTTTCACCTTCAGGAGGTTTACATTGCTGGAGTATTATTCATTTTCTGTTTACTAGCATCAAAGAAAAATACCGCAATAGAGAAACAGAAGTTTTATATATATGTGTGTGTGTGTGTGTGTGTATTTTTAAAGGTGACTCTTCATTCTAAGGAACAGGCGTATGATAACTTTAACTAATTTTTGACATGTAGCTTACACAGATTTTGCAAGCATCTCATGTGGCCACAGGTAACTTCAGCATTTAGTTGAGGAGTATGTTGGCATTATTCATGTTATGTTAATGTAGCCCACAATGTTGTTGTTGCAAATGCTCTCCTCCCATAGCAGACTCTCTCTTCTTCCATGGGTTCAGAACTGTAGAGGTTACTGCAGGAATCTACCAGGCAGAAAATGCAGCTTTTCTACCAGTGTCCGTTATGGTTATTATGAGCTGCACGTGAAACTTAGTAGTTTTAGTCTGCAGTGTGGAAGGAACCTTCTCTGACCCACAAGGCTCACCAGAAATATTCCCTGAGCTATGGATGAGCGTTACCTTACAAACCAGTCCTGCCTGCTGCCTTGCCGCTGGAGAAACACTGTTCCAGGCTCAGGGCTGGCTCCTCAGCTGGTAAAAAATTTCCCTGTTCCACCAAGGTCCTGGTATGATTTCCTACTTACTCATTTTTCTGAAAATCTTTAGCTCTTAAACGTGTGCATTGTCATGCTGCATGTCTTTTATGGTTTTGGGTAATCAGTTTTTCTTGAGAGTGAGTTGTTGGTTAGCTGTATATTTCAGTAAAACCACACTTTAACATTCCGTGAGCTGTTGTAAGCTCTGTGGTTAATGGAAGAAGCATATCGAGCAAGACCGTGTCCACTCTTCGGTTTAAATGCATAGAATAGTGTTATTTTGTATGCTGTGCATGAGGAGTAAGTTTTTACACTTGTGACTATTGCAGTGTAAATTTCTCAACATGTACAACTATATCGCAAACCAGAGAAGCAGAAGTTGGGAGAGTTTTTTCTCCAAAAATAGCAATGCAGAACACACATGGCCAGATGCCGTCATTGGTTACATCTGAGCAACTCCCACGGGGTTACTGGGCATCAGCATTTTTGCAGTTCGCACGTTCAGATGTGTATGGAGGCCTTGTGCATGCAGTCATGGCAGAGGCTTAATGTGATATACGGCCAGGGAAAACACTTTGTTTCCTTAAGCATTTTAACATTTCCAGCTTTTATTCATAGTTCTATTAAATACTGGAATGTAGATGATGCAGTTGTAGAATGAAGCATCTTTTTTGAGGTCTTCAGATGTCGTCATCCGAGATTTTAAGAAGTAATGCCATCCTTAAAAAACTAATGCAATGAAATAAGCCTTCTTTATAAAGATGCTAACTATAAATGCCTGAAAAAATGTAAGTTTACAAATTAGTTGTAGAATATCTTAATAGTTGGCATGCAAATGAATCCACCATGCTAATTGCATAAATAAGCACAGTCAACACATTATAAATGACCATACTAATGGACACCTTTCTAAATCCTTTTGGGATCTCTGCTCAGAGAGGTAATTATAATGGTGCAACCTATAATGTAAAAGTGAAATCAAAGTGAAGTAAATGATGTGTTGCTAGAAAAAAACTTGAAAAGACAGAGTATCGATCTGTTAGAAATTAGCTATTTTTTTTATTTTAAAATAAGTAAATTCTCTAGGGTTTTATTGTTTTGTGGAGGAGTTTGGGGGTTGTTTTTCACTTCTGTCTTCAAAAAGGCACAGTGCTGGGATGTGCTGGTGACTTGGATGGTTATCAGGGAGAGCTGTGCATAACCTGGAACTAAACTAAACCCTTAATGCAAATCCCCACTGTGCTTTGAGAGGAGGCTAATACGAAAAGGAGCGTGACATGTCCTCCTATCTCCCTTGCTTGCCTTTACAATAGCAGGGAGGGCCTTTAGGATTTCATGGGGAATAATAATTTGTATAATCTTCAACTGTCCTCTAGAAATCAGTACAGAAATGTAGTCCCGCTAGGGGATGGGGTATATTGGAAAGGCTTGAGGTCTCGATGCGTTAGAGCAATTCCTGCAGCGTTTTTATCAGTTCCTTTGGCACTCCCTTCCTTTACAAATCCAGAGAATCTCTAAATGTTCCTCTGTTTTTCTGTGCTGTTTTCATCATATTATTTTATCATAATATTGTGAGACTGTGTTTAACCTCTTGTAACACTTTCCTCTGGACAGAGTTGATCTCTATATAAATTTATCCTGAGCAGTTGGTTTCCAGTCTCTTACTGGCTTGCTCAGATAGAAATGGAGGATATCAGTGAAGCTGGCATATTGCTCCTAACCCTTCCTGATGGTTTATCCAGTATCTGAAAATACCAAAGATCTAATTTAAAGAGAGATCTTGTAAAATCAGTGTCCTCTTTCTAAGGGAATGGGGCAACTCCCTGTAATGTATATCTCTGAAACCACTTTTTGCTACTGTTTGGTCTTCAATTTATTTGCTTTTACTTTCTTCACATGTAACATCTAGGGCATGTTATATTCCTCCCCAAAACAGCCCTAGCTTTCAAATTTGTTTTGCAGGGTTTTGTCAATAAAAGTAGAAATATCTGCCTCTAAGCAGACTTGATTTTTTTCTTACCAAGGCAGTGTCTTTCATTATTAACTGTCAAATAGCAAATCAGTCAGACTAAACTGCCACACTTTTTATCCTATTTTTTTTTGCAGTAGTGTGGTTTTTATTTCACATGTGCATTAATATGATTTTGGTCTTTTCCCTTTTAAAACATATTAATACTCATTTCTGTCTCTTTACTTTCCATCTTTATTAAGGCATTATTGACTCCCAACTTCTTGAATGTTTGCCCTTCAACTTCTTAACTTGTGTGATAAACATGCACTTTTGCTCCTATTTTTTGCTTTCATTAGCCACAAATTAACTACTTAAGGTTAAATTCAGCTCCCAGTTCTTCCCAAGTAAAGTCAAGCATCCTTCTTCCCCTAGCCAGCCTTACACCGGAGTAGCTGGGAAGCAAATTTCAGCATTTTGACAGAGGCACACCGGAGTGTAATCTTGTTGTTTACAGTCAAGAATATCTTCTCCTTAAGTATTTTCATATTCTTTCTTGGCTAATGGCAAACCTTTGGATTTTTCTGATAGTGTGATGCCCCCAATAGTGTATTTCTGATAGCGTGTGCAGTGATGCCCCTTGCACTTTTTGTGCTAAAATTTTCAGACATTTCAAGAGAATGGTGTCATGATTTTGAGTTGTAACTGTAGTAAATTCTTGTGGGAACTGTTACTGCCTTTTCAATTCTTTGTGGCAGTTCATATATTTAATCCAGGCAATCAGACCCTCCTCTGTTGTCATGTCTGTGATTGTGCATGAAAAGAATAGCTGTCCAGTAACATAATACATTTCAGTGAGATATACATGTGACTTTGCTAATTTTGAGATGTGATTACTGACTACAGGAGGAATCTGGCAAGATACAGGTTCTTATTTTGGTCCTTGGATAAAAATGTCATGCCTGCTGTAGGCGTGTGATGGACTACATGAAAGACGATATTGTTTGTATTTGTCTGATAATCTGCATTTTTAGCTTATTCAGTCAACTGCTTGAGTTTGAAAGGCAAAGTTTAAAACAAAAGGAGATGGTTTTGGAGCGAAGGGATAGCCAGTCTATGATATTATCCTGGAAAACTTCAGTGGTGGCATGAGACAATTGTAAGGAGAAAATCCAGAGATAGGAATTAGCAAATTCTGGCAAGATCTCCCCTGCTAAGCTAATAAACTTTATATTTTAGGAATTCTGTATAGTCTGGATTTGTAATTGGCATCATACACACACACACACACACACACACACACACACACACACACACACACACACTTTCATCAGCTGAAGAACATAGGTTGTTTAGGTCTCTTGACAAACCCCACTTGTACAGCATGTACAACAGCTTTATTTCACTGTAAAGCTGTAGCTTACACAAACTTTTCATTCCTTTTCTCTAATGTTTATGTGGATTCATGATGTTATTTGTGTTAATAATATGTATCATTTCATTAGGTTTTAAAGGACTAATAGTAGCATCTTCTCATTGGAAACAGGAGATACCTGCATGGGTAACAACTGGTTTGGAAGAAGATCTAAAAGGTACGGAAGAAGATTTAATATTCTCAGCCCAAGGCTGGGGCTAGGGCACGACCCAGTGATCCTAAAAGACTTGATTTCTGCTGCAAAAAGATACACTAGAATCAAATACCATGGAAAATTACATATTAATAAGCTTTTATAGGGTCAGTCTATAGGAGGAGCCACAGTGTATAGGCCTGTAAAGTCTTTCCATGTACAGGCTGACTCAGACTGTTGAAGCCCAAATATTTTGTTACATGATTTTTTTTTTTTTTGCATTCTGCCTAATGTATTAATTAATTCTTCTGCTAAAGTTATCACCTAATTTGCACAGAAATGTATTAGTCCCTCCTGTTCCTGTCTTATAAATAGCATGAGAAATTCAGTTTTTCCTCGCTCACTTTTCAATAGAACAGAATAATAATAATTTGTTAAGTAGAAAATAAACTTATGCTAGGGATCTTGCATTTTGACATGCGTTTAGAAAACCAAAGAATGATGGCCAGAGAATTGCCTCTTGTACTTAAAATTCCTTCCTATTATAATGCAATTTAAATTACTTTCAGTTGGTTTGGACCATCTTTTTTTCTAGACAGGAGCCCAATTTTCTTCCATCTAGCTTACAGACAAATGTACACTAAATAATATAATACTTAGTGCATAATTTTTTGCTCACCATGAGATGCCTTGTAAATGTATATATAATATGTAGTTCACATACTGTAAGCTAACACTAAAAAACCCTAATATAATCCATATTGGATGGTATTACATAGATTGAGGAAAGATTTAATAAAACAAATTTTTTAGTTATTTTAGTGTAGAGCATTAACCAAATGATAACTCTTTTACAATTAAAAATTATTACAAAGTTCTTAGGGTGAATCTTTCCTGGCAAATGCATCTCCCTCCCACCCTCCTCCTATTTCAAAATCTGCTACAGTTAACGCCAGCGTAGTGATTCTGTAGTGACTGTAGGATAGCTAATATCTGTGGTGTGAATGCCTCCACGCTCCTAGTTTTACAAACAGTGCTTCCTAACATTGCTGCTCTACCTGACTTTTCCATTTTAAACTCGTAAGGTTTAAAGGTTTTTCAGAGAGTGAATGCATTTGAGATGATTCTCTTAAAGGACTGCCTTGCCTCTGCTTTCTCCAAGTGCTGGAAACCTAAAGATAAAGGCTGGCCTGGATGATGTGGACTTTCAGGATAGATATGAGTGGAGAGGTGATACGGACTAAATGCTTAGCTTGTATCTCTGTGCCATCTGTAGTTGTGGGAGCCAACGGATATTTCTGTAGCAGCCTTGCATGTGACTGACTTCTGTTTGGAGTGGGGAGGGAATCTCAGGGCTGATCTTTGATGACATAGATGAATGCGAAGGAAATTTAAGTCAGTGTATCATCCTCCAAGTCTTTGTTTCATCTCTGCTGGACAAATGCACTGAGGAAAATTCCATGTGGGGATATTTAACAAAATGCTGTGACATCTGACTCAAGTTCCTGAGCTCCCAACTGCGGGATGCTGGGAGAGCACACCTGGGCAAGTGTGGCTTCCCCTCTTATTACAGTCTTCGGCAATTAGCTTCTATCAAAGACAGGATACCTTGGCTTAACCTAGTATAGCCATTTGTTATTGCAGTCTGATTTATATGGGTTTATTGAGGCACAGGGGATATTTGCATTCCCATCTAGCTACTCAGGTGGTGTGTTTCTCCCAAAACTCCCTGTAGAGTTAATGGAGAGAGAAAATTTCCTACATAAGGTGTTTCAGAGAAGAGAAATAGCCTAACTTGGAATCTCTTTCTGTAGATAATCCTCTATCCGGTGATGGCAAAGGGGAAAAAAAATCCAGCTGAGCTGGCTGATACTAGTTGTGCTTTCTGCTGACCGCAGCCTGTCTGTCACCACTGAATTTAACAGAGGATTTCCAAAACATGTGACAAGTCCTCTGTAATAAAAACGTATGCTCTATCAAAATATCACATCAGATTTAACAGAGAAAAACAATCATACTGCAATTACTCTTTCATAGCTATGAGGAGAGTTAAACACACTGGGGCTTTTTGTTGGGAGTGTGTGGTGGTTTATCATTACTGAGGTGCGGTGTGAATTTCAGTGCGTCTCTCCAGCTCCCAGGGGCGTCGCTTGACCCTTTTGACTGCATTTCTCCACTCAGTGGATCGGGCGGCTCAGCGTCACTGTGAATAGCTGTCATTCTGGTGGCATACCCGTTTGCCGCCAGCGCAATCGCACACGGACAGCAAGCCAAACAGGGAAACAGCATGCAAGGATTTGTCCAGGAAGGGTAGGGCAGAGGGGGAGGATTGTGGTAGGTGGGGTGATGCTAGCGCTTCGGAGGCATCGATGCTGGGTAAATGTTCATGACCAAATGTGGCCCGTTAGCTGTGCTGGAGGTGTCACAGCACCTGGTCCCAGGGGACTCCAGCCCTGGCTGTCTTCTCTCACTTTATGTCAGCAAACCAGCAGAATAATAAGAAACTACTTCTAACACATTTCCTTGGCATTTTTCCCTTTGCCTTGGATTATTTTGGCTGTACTCTAGACCTCAGTACTCTCTTCTGATCTTGAAATAGGTGTCAGTTTTCAGCATACCTGTCCCTGCAGCTCCAACTCAGCAGTTGCTGGCAGCCAATTGTTTGAAGTTAGGCAAGCATTTGGGGACATAGACATTTTAATTTGTAATCAGCTTTAAAGCCTTCAACACTTGCTGTGAGCAGAAGCAGGAGCTTAAGCAGAAATTTTTCTTTCCCTTTTATAAAAGCCATTTTTCCTCCCCTGGCAGGAGCTATGGGCTTGATCTGAAGCCTACTGAAGTAAAGGGATAAACCCTTATCAGCTCTGGCCCAGCCCTTAAGACAGCAAGTTCTTTGGCCAGCAGAGTCACATAGATTGAAGCAGGCATGCTATTACAAGATCTTCAAGGGACAAATACTAATTAAGGATAATCTTGTAGGAAAATATTGCTTTTTTGACATATTTATCATGGGGAATACTGTTAAGTGATACCTCTAAAATTCCATACTTTTGGGAGGCTTTCCAATGTTGCTAAACCAAATTTAGCTTATGGGTACATACATCTAGACAGATGTATGTAATCCATACGAGATATATCTCTTACACTCAGAAAGATAGCTACAGAGTGCATGAATAAGTTCATTCATCATTTATAGGCTGCTACCTCTGGGATGGAAGGCAGCAGCTGTCACGCAGTGCGCTACAGCAGTTTCAAGGCATATGCAGAGGCTCTGCATCCAGTTTGCATTGTAGGGTGTTTCTCTGCAAGTGGCGACAGCATCCTCTTTATAAAAATGTATGTTTAAGTTTTCTAAAATCATCTTAGAATCTTTTTTTCCTAAGAACTATTTAAAAAAAAAATTATACAATGTTTGCCCTTAAGGTTTGATGTGTCCAAAGTCTGTTAAATGTTGCTGAATCTTGTAACATTAAATGTACTAAAAAATAAGATTACAAATTAATTTTCACACTGCTGTCTTTTCTAGGCTATGCCTGTTTGCTTATGTTTTGAGTAGCTAATATTCTGCAAACTAAGAGCAATGCAACTGCAAATAAACGTTCTTTATTGACAAAATTATTTGCTGTTAATTTTAGATGGGAATTGCTGAGAGACTGACAGGCAGATTAACACTAGAGGCTTCTCTAGCAAGTGGTTTATCAACACATTAAGCAACAAAAGGGATATTTATAGTATTTTCCTGGAATATGCTTTTTCTAGCTCTCTGTTGCCATCTTGAGTCTCTTGCCTTTGATAGAAAATGCAAGTTGGGGCGTAGCACGTGTAGAGACAAAGGGAAAATAGATTTCCAGTCCCGATGATAAGGAAAACATTATTTAGCTTAATAAAGGTTATTTGCATCACGACAAACTCTAGAGAAAGTTAAATCTGGTTGACTGGGCAGTGTGACGTTAGTTGAAATTTGTTGTAAGGGGCTGCGGAAAGGTTCTCGGAAAGGGGCTGAGCGCAGACACAACATGGAGTTGTCAGTTAAGTGCCTCTGTGGACACAACTGGCAGTGGCTGTCAAAGAAGCTAATGAGATTTTAGAATATATTTACAAATGGATAGAGAAATACTGAAAGAACTATTTTGTCTACAACGCAAGTATTTTGATACCATAATCTTTAACCTGTAAGTGCCCTTGACAAATTTTTCACCTTCCTCAGAAAACCAGTTACTTAGGACAGAGCAGATATCACAATTCCTGTAGTTCTAACTGTATACTAAGGGAAATCTATGGATTTCAAAGCTCTTCAGGATAGATAGTCTAAAGCCCACTTTACAGTCTGAGCACATTTGGGTATAATATTGGTAATCCCAAGTATTCTTTTCCTTCAAACAGAAAATATTGTTTTAAGGCTCCCTCTATGCTCCTCCTGTAAATAAATCTCTGATGTTAACACAGCTTAACCTGTGCTAGCACAGGGTTGGATTAAACCCTGGTGAAAAGCCCAGCTTTCTTCTGCTGCTGCTGCTCCAGTGGCAAGAAAGCTTGGTCCTGTCTTCTTCCTTGTTGAATGGGAAGTGTGCCAAGCTGGTCCAGCCAGCTTCTTGCACCCTCCTGACCAGTGTAGGGAGTGTGCCACGGTGAGATATGTAGATATTATTCAGTAATGTCCAAAGCAAATAAGCCTTTGAAGGCAATAGACCTTAAGACCGTTGCTTTACAGACAGAACTGGCACAAAGGAGAAATGTACATTTTTTTGTGCCCCGCAGCTGAACCAGTAGGTGCCTCCTTAATTCTCTGGAAATCTAAAGTCACTAGTTCTTTGTGGCTGTGTATTCATTTCAGTATCCTTCCTAGGATTTGTGTGGTTCTTCAAATACTGGATGTGTATTGACCCCAGAGTTTCTTCAAAAAGATGGCCTAATTCATTGGACTTTGCCTTCCATGATCTGACTGCCAGCGATGGTTGTCCAGGGAAGTACTCAGGTACCTGTTAGACTTGGCTATCGTAAACTCCCATCATTGGTAGACCTGACTATTTCTAATGTTGTTCTTGAGAATAATCTTTGGATGATGTGTGTTTCCATTTGATGTCACTGTACTGCTGCTTTCAATACTACTTTTATGTATTTCCACATTAAATAATCAAGGGATTCTTGGGCAAACAACAGGAAATAATATAATGGTGCCCACAAGGTCTGCATATTGACTTTTCCACCTACTCACTAGTCTTTGAGCCTAAAAGATATTGGTAAAACAAAGATATTCGATCTTATTCTCTGTTCTTGATTCCAGTTTGTGTGTTAGAAGCCCTGGCCTTTTGCTTCTCTACTAAGGAAAAATATAATAGAAAAAAAGGAGCAATTATGGAGATCATTGTGGTTTTGATTACAGGGACAACTGTTTAATTTAGTTGATTTACATTCCTAAATAAGTATTAGCAGGAATCATATGAATATGCTTCATCATTTGCAGTGAGCTATAGCTTGCTTTGAGATACAACATGAATATCTGTATAACAGGATCATAGCTCTTGCTATAAAATTCATAAGGGATGAAATAAGTAATTGCCTTTTAAATCTACCAAAGTACATTCAAACCATAAAGGATAACCTGTAAAAGCGGAGGAAAGTTATAGGGAAAACTTGTCCGTGGCATTGTTCCTTGGTAGCCTTACAGGGGTCATTTGTGCTGTGAAGGAAAAGACAAAGGTTTAAGTGGCAAATGATAGAAAAGTACCCAATGCCAGCATTACAGAGACAGGAGGACTAGCTGGAAGACCTGTGCTTTTAGTCATGTACAAGGAGATCTAGAAGAGTTTCTTGGAAGATTTTGAATGCTTGTAGCTGGGAATTCAAAATCCCCATCTCTTGGCCTGAAAATAGCTTTGCTTTTGAAGATATGATGACTGTGGGGTATTATGGCATGTTTGCCAAATAACTTTTCCTACTTGTGGGTTTAGTTTCCATCTGAGGGATAATTTATCCCCTAGATGTTAGAAATGAACAAGACAGATTACATTGTTTAGAGCCTTCCATCCTCTTTTGGATTATTCCTTCAGTAAATTCCCCTCCTTGTTTGAGATGATTCCTCAGTAAATTCCCCAGGGCAAGTTGGGTTTTCACCACATTCCTTTAAAGACTCGTCACTGGTAGAGGCCCAGCAGATGTATTAGTCTAGCGAAACAACAAGGTGGTGAAAGTGTACGTCGTTGCCCACCAGGCAATGTGCTGTTCTGTTTACTTATGCGGTGCCATACTTGGTTGAGAGTGGCTTGCTGGGAGCCTTTGGCGATGCTCCTGCCTTGTACGTTCCCTGTACATGTTTCTGTAGAAGTTACGAATATAGTTTTAAGCTGATAGTCACAAAACAAAGGAGATGACAAAATCAGTCCGTCTTCATTAAAAGCTGTAATGGAGTCCTTCGCTTGTGTTAAAATAGCTCCGGTATCGGTACCAGTAGGCTGAAACAGCCTAATCTTACCAACATGGGGTCAATGTGCTAATTTTGCCCTAAAACCAGGGTATTTTACCCAAGAGATGGATGAAATCAGTCTTTCCTGATCTCTGCATTGCAACTGCTGGATGGCTTCCAAAGCTCAAGCAGACCTGTGTAACGTTAGCTAGAGTACTTCAGGAGTCCTGCAGTCTTGGAAAAAAGACATACGCAATGACTGCCGTTTTAGTTCTTCGTTCACGGCACCAGCAGCTCTGTAACGACACAGAGGGTAGAAGGCAACAGGAGACCTTGTGGTTTGCATTTTCACAGCCTTTGGGAAGGACTCAAGCCAAGCGCAGTCTGCTTTGGTTATAGCTCATGAGTCCCCCAAATACCTAGACAGTCCCAAACTTTACCCTCCCTTGAGGAGAGGTGCTGACAGTCATCCTAAATTGTAAATCATTTTTCATGATGATAAAAAAGAAAATCAGAGCGATTAACCATCCCTGAGATGAGTGTGCTGTGCCTTGCTTTTGCTTTCCTGTAAAGGACACCAGTCCTGGGCTATCAATACTAATAGATTATTTTCCTGTGGAAAAAAAAGGCTTCCACCACTTCCCCCATCCCCCTCCCTTTAGAATTGTCCTGTCGATGTGGATGTGACTATAACTGATTACATAAAGGTCATCCTTGATTACTGCTGTTTTGCTTATAAAGTAGTAACAGCAACAGCAGGGTCACAGTTCACTGCAGAATTTATCGCAAGCTTTGATTTTTTTTTTTTTTTTTTTTTCCTTGAGTTGTAGGGGAGTTTGGTATTCCATGTATTTTATTTTCGGGGTTACTGGTGTTGGTTTGATTGTTTAGCTACTGAATTAGCATCATCATATTAGTATACTATATTATTTGCCTGTTAGGCTGATTTTCATTTAAATCCATATTGGAAAATTGTTTTTAAATATATTTTAGATCCATGGGCAGCAGAGAGATTTTTAGAACAACTGTGATCCCTGAGGTCCCTGCCTCAGAAGTAATTGAAATGGGATATAGATCTGTGTTTCTTGAATGAGAATAGCCCCTCTTCAGCCTTTATTTTGTTAAGATAGACATCATGTAATGTAAATTCTGAATAAAATCGACATTAATTCAGCATAGTAATACACTGTACAGAAAGTTTATTGGAAAATCTTTAATCCTTGCCCCTCCAACATGAAAAACTGTATTGCTATAGAACATAAGTGATTTTCTTTCTACTCTTTGGGATTTTAGACTGTTTGGAAAGCCTGCAAGTGAAAGTAAAAGTATTGGAGACTTCCATTATATCTCTTGAAAAAATATTCTCATTTAGTTGTTCACTTAAATCTTTTCCCAAAGCAGATTTTTTAGCCATGCTGTACTATTCAGAGGGTAAGATTCATCTGAGGAGGTAAATGGGACCAATTTTTTTTTGTCATGATTGAGAATGAAGAAAAATTGTGCCTCTTTACACTGGAAATACTTATCTGTTGAATAATGTAAAAATTTGCTTATATCTAAGTGTTTACAGTGGAAAGACTGAACATTATTTAACTACTCCATAATGTTTTCAGTGCTATTGCTAAAAAATATTTACTCTCTTTTTTGTTCTTTGACACAGTATATGAAATGTCAGGTATATACTTTTTCAGAGCATGAACCATCATGCCACATTACTGTTTTAATCAGTGTTAAACAAAAGATTTAATTCACTATCCAATTACATCTTGATTATGTTCATTTTAATAGGCTGAGTATTTTCCTAATTTATCTGCTAATCGCTGCAAACACATTTGGCCTCAGTTCAAAGACTGTTGTGTCCTAAATTTCAAGCTGGGATTAATACAGTACTAAGAAATCCAAAGCAATTCTTTGTCATGAAATTAGAGCGTTCTGCACCCACCCGGGTGAGAGCAAGCTGGGTTGAACATTCGTATGCTCAGGATCCTGGTGCTCATCTACATGCGCACCCATAAAGGTCAGTATTTTCATTGGTTAATGCAGTTTGCTCAGCAAATTTACCAGAAATAAAAATGCATGCAACGATACCAAGGTCAGTTTATCACGTAATTAAATTGGTCTTGCACTGTTTTAGAGAGAGACTTTCTGAGTTGGGGCAGTAATTGTATGTACTTTCGTTGTAATGGCTGCATTGTGAATGGACTCATGCATTTTCCACGGAGTAAAACACTCTTCTGAAAATACCATGGTAGGAGTCAGAAAAGATGAGAATAGCTTCTAGCACTGGCATCAATTTGTCCACCAGAAATTTGCAAACCTTTTAACTCAAAGATGACTGTATTTTTAGGGGGAAAAAAAAACAGATTAAATTGTCTGGAAAACCATTGCCCATCTCTATAGTCAAGCAGAAAATAATCATCATTATTTATGTATGGTAGCTATCACCATTATTGATTTATACAACGTTGTCTATATAAATAACTGTGTATTAGAAGTAAGCAATGAAATCAAGCTTTTTAGCTTTTCAAAATTTGGTTGTGTTTTAATTTGGCCCTGTCATGAAGCTAGTACCAATAAAGAGGTTTTCTAATAAGCTTCAGAACTTAATGCTAAATAAAAGCTAATCTCAAAATTAATGTTTAAAAGTGTGATTTGGTGATTTCATAAAATCTGATCCCTTGAGTCTTAATTTTACTACAAATGGCAGTGCTTGGACATGATGTAATGTTCTGTTTCCTATTGGGCTATTCTTAGGCCTAGGGAACCAAGCTTCCCAGACTTCCCTGAAAATAGGCTTATTCCCAAAAAGAAAAGCTGACAACAAGCATTATTAATGCCCCCAAATCTAACTTCTACTCTGCAAGATAAATAGAAATAATTCAACCATCTGCAATAGTGTCAGTAGAATTAGATAACTTATATAATGTCTGGAGCCAAGAAAAAAGATAAGGAAATAATTAAAAGTCATCCTATAGGCAAAATAATTCTTTGTGACAGCTACAATATTTAGGAAATTACATATAGACTAAACATAGTTTTGATATCACTCCAGAACACCTACAAGAGAAATTATATAATTTTAACTGAGATAAAATGTCTGGTTTGATCCCTGCTTGGAGAACCACATCTTCACGTTCCAGGATGATGCACTTGGTGCTGTTAGCTTTTTTTGTTTCTGGTTATGCAGCAAGAGTTGACTGACAGGCAGCAAATGTCATATGCCTCCTCCTTACCCTGTAACCAGAAGGTTGGGGTTAAAAGTGGGAGGGAAGAACTGGAGAGGAATAAATAAGAGGACTAGAAATTTAGCAGCAGCAGCAATCAGTATGTACAATAAAGTGCTGAATGATGCAAGAAGGTGACGCACCTTAATTATAAATTATATTATAATTACAAAATAAAAGTATCTTAGAAACTAAATCCATCCCATATTGGTATGTTGCATTATCCTGAAGTGACCCTCAGCAGCCAAATGTTCTTGCAGTCTGTCCTTGGCTCCTTTTGCATGATACAGGTTCCTAAGCCAAATTTGCTAAGTTAAATGTCTGAACTGTATATAAAGATCTGCAAAGCCTACCACGCTTCCCTTGTTCTAAGAGTCCCTTCACAGTATGGCCCCAATTCAACTATGTACTTAATATGTACTTAAACCCCTACTTAAATCAATGGGATCTAACCGTTTGCTTAAATGCTTTGCTGAATCATGCCCTATTAAACTGCCTATGTTGGAGATCAAATTGTGATTTATATTGCTGTGATTTCTTGTTCTGGTGTTATGTATGAGACCCCTAACTACATTTTACTGTAGTCGTGTTTTAACCAAAGCTGGAGCTGTTTAGAGGGAGTGTGGGCAAGACCTGTACTCATTATGTGCAAAAAACCAGGTTTTAATTATTTTGGGTGGCAGCTATTGTATACTTGGGTTCCTGGTTCCTGCAGTGATACAATGAAATGAAACATGCTTAGTGGAGAGACTGAATGTTTTTCAAGCACTATCATTTTGAAGACTAGTACCATGAAATTTTCCTTTTTCAGTAACATTTGCAGCCCCTGGTAAATGTGGGAACATATAGTTCTTGCAGAATGTAGATACATGAAAATATCTGAGGAGGAGGAGGAAAGTTCGAAGCTTTTTCCTCCTTGTCTGGTTTGTTGGCAATCTTGTCTTAGCTATTTTCTCACAAATGCATCTCTGAGTGGCCAGGAAGGCAGCCCATCTTTTGCAGTGAGGGACAGCAAGAAGAGAAGTTGCCAAAAGGACCATCAAGAATCCCAAAGTCATTTGGTGTGTAGGGAAAGTATGTCCAAAGTGTTGCAACTGTGTATACTACTCATTCTTTAGGAGATAATCACATCTCCTGCTATGCCTGGGATGCACAAAGAGATTACATTGGCCTTATCACTGTTTTTTTGGAGAGGAGAGAGAGCGAATGGTGGGAAAGTGAGGACTCTTGTTGACTTCTCCTATAATACAAGCTCTCTGCTTGTACTGGAAAACAGCCAAAAAACAGCTCATATGCCAAGAAAGCCCATGTTAAGAGATGAGTGGAAAATACCAGATGCTTAAATTTGTCTTGGATTTTCTCAAAGCTGCTAATATTGGTTTCCTGCTTAATTAGCCAAATAAGGGCTGGACTGTGCCTCACTGTTTCATGTACAGATATTTCTCTGATCATACAAGAATGAGTTAGCCACCTCCAAGGCACTGCTACCCTTCAGCAGATTTGCAAAAAGCCATGCAGGGGAAGAGCTAGATGCTGGTTTCTGAGTTAAACAATGTTAATAGGAGATAATTGTTGTAGAGCACATCCTTTCCTCCTCAGCCCCACAACACAGCTACCAGAATTGCCCAGAGACAGAGATTCTTGAGACAGAAGCCTAAGCTAACTTCCAGACAAAAAGCTATCCTGGGAAAAAAAAATTACTCTGAATGGGTGCATTCTACCAGCTAAACAAGATTTACTTTCTATTCAAAGCATTGTCTCTTTTCTTCATCACTTTTTTTTCCTCTAAGCAGCTCAGCCTTCCCTGAGATATCTCAGTATTTTATCTGGAACCCTGGGGATATGGACAGAGAAAAAGGGATTCAGTCTGTCCCTCTTGGATGTGAAGGTGTGACTTTTTCTGTAAGGAAAATTTAAGGGAAGTTTCTGATGGATGACTGTAATCACTCTTCAGCATTTTTGTGCCTCCTGAAAGGTGTAAATAGGTCAAATATCAGTTGAGGTTCTACCAGTGTGAGGAACCATTGGACCATATGGAAGGGCATTAGCAGTGCAGAAAGGTGAAGCTCTTAACTGAAGAAAAAACTTTTCCAAATTATCAGAATATGATTTAATTTCAAAATATTGATTTGAAATACTATTTTTTTCTGTAATGGGAAATTCCATTAATGTATCAGCTTCCCATGGAAACAGAAACAAAGTGATTAACTGTCCTTTCTGTTTTAATAGTGAAATATTTCTAAAATAAATAGTTTTGTCTGGTTCAGCATTTCTCTCTTGTGTACTTACGCACAGGTCTAGGACCTTGACTTATAGCATATGGCATGTTCTGGACCTCATTTTCAGTATTAGCACAGAGTGATACAATTCTCCCTTTTCAAAGGTTGTAAATTGAAAGCAGGCTACAAGAGAATCTACTTCAGAATCTATAAAAAGAATAGGGGAAAAGTTATACATATGTCTAGTTTCAGTGAATCAGTGATTTAAAGTATTTTTAAAAGGCAAACGAGAGATATCCTTAAATGCAGATTCTCATGAAAAGCTTCAGAGAGAGTTTCAAAATTATATAATTTTAATGTACTTTTATGGTTGTTTTTTCAGTTAGAAAATTAAACTCCAGAAATGTCCTCCTAGCTAAATGAGGTTTCTGCACTGTTGTAATTAATCAATCATCTCTTCAATAAGAGCCAAGCCTCAAATCCACAAACATGAAACAACAGCTAGTAATGACTATATAAATTGATTTCAGAAGGTTAAATGTGCACATTCAGGGCTTGGGGAACAGAGTCTTATAGCCTTATCCAAACGGATATCTATGTGACTCACATTACTTTGCATACCCTGTAATCATGAAAATTAAGGGACTGGGTTTAGATGAGGCCTTGAAGTTTGATTCATGTTGAAAAGTTGATGAACTAGGTCCATGGAGGTCTGGCACTGCATACTTTTCGTTCACTGCTGGGGCAGGAAGAGGGATACAAAAAAGCAAAAGTACTAAGTATGTGTGCAAGGGTAGAATTTTTTGACTAATTGTTGGGGCTGAGGACATTTAAAGGATAAGATTAGAACTGCTCTTTAGACCTAGATGAAAATTAAAGCTGACAACAGTAGCTAGCTCCATGCTGAGGTTATGGCTGAGGCAGGCTTCAGCCCGTTAGCTGAGCTTAGACAAATCAGTCAGAATGTGGATGCATGATAAGAAGGTGATGTGAATCTGTAATCAAGCCTAAAACCTTTCTGGGTAGAAATAGGTAAGTCCAGCTTTGGTTTAATGTTGAGCCAAAAGTCCCTTCAATATAGGGATAGGAAACAGATTTGAAGAAACGTAAGAATTTTGAATGGCTGAGAAACCCAGTAAGAGCTAGACTTGGATCAAGAGAGGGATAGGGATGCATTTGGGAGAAGTCTTCTGTTGGCTTTCTCTGTAGGATTATCCAAATAGGCTACGATTAGATATGGGGAGAGGGAGAGACCTGGCCTGCAGCTATGTCTAGCATCTATTCCAAAAGAGGTCCCCAGGCCAAAATCAATGTTATGTCCTTTAGACCTCAGAAAATAGCAGTTAGGGCTAGTTAAATCTTTCTGGGTTAAAGTTGTGTTGCACAACTCCACACATAAAGTTAGAATAGGATTCAGGTAGGATGAGGTAGAATTTGGATTGCAGCTGTTCATATTAAGACAGAGGGGGTAGGAGACCTTGACTTAGATTTCTGTTTAGGTCCTGTTGATCTTCCTTCTCAGGGCTAGGTTTAGGACTGGCCAAGTTTTCCATACCCAAGCTTATGTTTGTGTCTGCAAACATAATATAAACTAGACTGCAGTAGAGCCTAAGACCTGTAGCTAGAGTTGAGCTGGGGCAGGAAATAGCCAACTATAAAATGAAATATAAAATGAAAAGGGGTGGGAAGAATAGTGACCAGGTATGGTGAATAATAATAAAAACAGGTAATAACTAAACACAGGAAAGAAGAAATACTTAGTGTAATTAAGACAAGAAGAGAGAAAAATAATGCAATAATAAAAATAATTCTCTCTTTTGAGAAGAGAAAAAAATAATGGCTTCAAAAGATATTCCGAAAAGCATTCATTCAAGAAAAAAGGAAGGAAAGAAAATAAAAAAAAATCTGATGCGGATGATTTGAAATACGTGTTTATGCAAGATATGATAACGAAATACTCAATATGAAGAACAACAAAATGAGAATCAGGAAGAGCAAAACTCTTCAAAAAGGAAAACAATGTTTCATTTAAAGTTTTCATCCTTTTTAATGAGGTTTTGAAAATCTCACAAGGATTTGTATTTTTGAAAAAAAGCAACTTTTTGGAGTATCCATGTGCATTTGAAATACTTATGTAGCTCTTTGACTGAGATCCCACAACTTCAACTGTAATCCCACAGTCTCTGCAGCCATCTCGTGGGGAGTCTGTGTATGTTCACTGAGGCAGAGCTGGAGAGAGAAATTTAGGTAGTAAGCCACATGCAGCCTTGGTAGTAAAACCTAAGCTTTACTTCCTTGCCCCACCCAGTTTTTACTGTGTTCATGTCACTAGGGTCCTATGGCATGTGTCAGTGAGTAGGGACTGTAGATACTAGCAGATAATTTCTCTTTTATGTTTAATTCTCAATTTTCTCCATAATCACTATAGACTTTCTAGATGGGCTGAGGAAGGTTTTAGGCTTTTTCCATTGCCCATTAATGCCCTCTGATTTCCCAGTCTTGGTGCTGGCAAAACCCCACTGAGTCCACAAGTCCTTTCCTGCCTCTGGGAGGCAGATGCGCTGGATGACCTGCTAGAGCTGCTAAACCTACCCTAGTTCCCAAAGCCAGAGGAAAGCCACGTCCCTGCCCAGCGACTGGGGACCCTGGGCCTCCGTCAGGCGTCAGCCGGGCACTAGGGCCTCCCCTCTGTCTCCAAAGCCAATGCAGGAAGGCGAGCACAGTTTTGGGCGCTGGCTGCAGAGCAGCTGAAGGCCCATGTCATGCTGAAGCTGTGGGATAATGGCACATAAGTTTTCAGAGTCGCTCTTGATTTCCCTGAGAAGCCTTGGAAATGTTAGCTCTTTGATAGCAGGACAGATAGGCTGAGCAGTTCTTTTTTGTTTCCTCCTTCTGTCAGCTAGATGCCTTCTGTTTCCCCTTCTCTGATTATACCCAAACTGCTTCCTTCCTGCCAACTCAACCAGTCAAATTTGATTTGAGGATCTTGTTTCCTTTATTTTGATAACTGCTTTACCATCCTCTGTTTTGCATTTTCTTGTTGATTCTTTTTTTCTGAGAACCAGCAAAGCAAAGGATGCTCACTTCACTAGAAAGAGCATTCATTTTCCTTTGGGGTTTGTGGATTCTGTTCATAGTAAGGCAGAGACCTAGAAAGCTTCCTTCAGAAACAGATTTGTCCTGACTGACTGACATGATAAAGTGATGGAGGTGCAGATGGAGATGCCTTTCAGTTCATGAATTCTTTTTCAGGATTCATGTTGCCTTTTGAAGATGCTTATGCCTATGCTTGCTGCCTGTGCTGCTGCTGCAGTCAGTGTTTTGCTGCAGTGTGTGCTGTTCAAACTCCAGCTCAAGCTTCTCCTTCTGCTTTTAGTCCTCCTTTGGCAGCTGAGGTCAAAGGCACTCAGACACTGTTAACCTAGCCATACAGAATTATGTTCATAACCCTGAATATCATTGCTTTTATGCCTTTTCTTTCCATTCCTGAATCTCCTGCTAGGTGCTGCACTCATCAGGGTAAGAATATTGCCCATCAGGAATGGGTGCACAAGAATTTTCATATTCTGAAATGGGGATTTGTGATGCAGTGGCCTGAACTTTTCTCTTTCAGGTATTTTTGGCTTCTAATTATCTACAGAAAATCTCATTAATGTTAAATGTTTTAGGAAATTATTACATGTCATCTCAAATGATGGAACCTTACTGTTATGCTGCAGTCATCTCAGATTCCAGTTGTTTTGTCTCTGTTGTCTCTGTGTATGTCTGTGTATTATTCCATTGGCTTTTTTCCTCTCACAAGTGCAGGTTCCTAATCTCATTGATCTGGTTTCTTCATATTAGGTCGTGTTACAAATTCCAAATCAGATTACAACAAAATCAGATTAGGTTCTTGCTCTTAAACAGAGGAGCTTAAATGTCTGGACCTGGTTCTTATAAACTTATATTTTACTGAAATTGTCTAGTTTGCGTGTCCAGGAGGAGTGCTTAGTACTCTATGCATCACCCCCTTAATTTTATTTCAGAGAGACTTTTCATAGTAAGTGGCAGTGGATTGAACTCCTAGCCTGAGAAAGCAGTTTTGCTAGATGTCACTGTAGTGGCCGATGTAAGTGTCATTTACCTTCTTCCAAAACTCCCATGAACACTTCACATGATGTGGTCTGCGTCCCAGGCTTGATTTATATTCTGTCGCTTACAATATATTGATTTTTGTTGCTCATCATTATTGGGAGAATTTTGTTCTATAACACTTACTTAGACAGCGGAGTCACTGTACACATTTCTAGGAAACATGGTATACACACTCATCATCTGAAGCAGACACCAATTTTTTGCATCAAAAACATCTCCTTTTTATGAGATCTTTATCCTTCCAATATTAAGGTTTTCCTGCAATTCGTTTGTTTTAGTAAATGTATGCATTGGCCCAAGGTGATGGGGTGTGGCATCACACTTTGAAGAAAGCCCTATTCCATCCCCAGCTTTTGAGCTGCCGCAGGATGGGTGATCAGTTGAAGGTGGAATCTCATCCCATTGAAATGCAGGAAAACATTCTCCAGCGCTTAATGGTGGGAATTGTGGTCCGACTAGAGTGTTATTCAAAGCCCTTAGAAAGCACTGGAAATATTGCCAAAAATTTCAGTAGGCTTTGAATCAGAGCCTTAATATCCTGTCACTTAGGTTTCCTGTTGATAAATGGTAATAACGATAATGCTCATCTCTCTAAACTCCATCCATCTGCAGATACTGAGCACTTAATATGGCATTGAATATTTATGCTCTACTGAAGGAGCGGTGCTTAAAAAGCTTGCTAAAGACTTCAGCATAAAGGGGAAAGGTAAGAAACATTCTATTCTTTATGTTTCCAATATGGAAAGTAAAAAAGAAAATAAAACCTAGAAGAGAAAGCAATGTGGCCCATACATCTGAAAATCTGAGAGGGGGTGTGTGTGTGTGTGTCTCTCTCTCTCTCTCTTTTTCCTTCCCTTAATTAGTTGCTCACCATTTCTCATTGATGACTCTGAAGAATGGTCTTTAAGCTTTAGATGTTAATCTGGATTTCAAAAGGGGATTTAATTGTTGCTAGACTTCCACATCAATTTTCTGTGAATTTAAAATTCTTAGGCTGCTCTCAGCTTTCCTCTGTATCTCTTATGCTGGGCAGTTAAACAAGATATACCCAGCTGTATCTGGCGGCGTTTACCAGCTAGAATTGCCTTGTCACAAGTCTACTACAAGTAAGTTACAGAAAATGAACAAGGGGAAATAATGTCAAAAAGCTGGGACAAGTCAAGTTTATTGCTATTTGACTGGACTGCACATCTAGAGAACCCCAAACTGTACTAATTACTAATTCAAGTGCAGCACTGTAATTGTGATAGTGTTGATAGTGAAATAGCCAAAGAAAACATTTTATGCAAGGCTTCTAGATGAAATTGTGGTATTTGGAAAGAAGTAACCCAGTCAGAAGATGTCCTAATGAACTATCCACCTGTTTCCGTGTTTACCTGAAAACATCTTTTCAGTGTTTCATTTTCGTTCCCAAGAGCTTACCTAAATTTAATTAAGGATAAAACACATTTACTAAGGGAATCAGTTACCTCTGATGATAAGCGATTTACAAGGAAGCGACTTCGCCACATGGTGGAGCTTTCCACTTTCTCCACAAGCAAAGATGGTCAGAAGAGTTTGCTGACTTCGCCAGAATCCTCCAGTAAAAAGAGAGATGCTAAGTTTTCCCAGGAATATCACTTTTTATGTGAGGATTTATGCATATATGTGTAATGAGAAGTGGTGTGTGTGTGTGGGGGGGGGGTGTTCAACTCTGGTAAGTGCATCCTGTGATGAATTTAACTACAAATGCATTTCATTTAGACTAGCAAACTTCAGTTTATTTCCAGCCTTAGGATTGCGCACTTGGTCTACTGTCACATGAAGATGAAGAGTTCTTCGGCCTATTTGTCATGCCTGGAAACGTCTAATCCACTCATATATATACATTTATTTTTCAAAATAGAAGAGGCATACCATTTTCACCCTATTTCCTCACTGGACTTCTACCTGCAGAAGTACGTTATGTGTTTTGCCTTCCTCCAGGTTTGTTTTGTATAGCACCTGACTTGGGTCACTTTGAAGGGAAGGGCTAAGGACACAGCAGCAGATGCAGGAACAGTACTTAATAAACTGCTAATCTGTCTTGTGTGAAGACAAAGAGCTTTTGGCATTTGTGCAGAGTTAAGAGAACATCTGTGTTTGTGATGGCAGAAGATTGTGTGATAATGGAAATGAAGCCTCAGAGCAAAATCTTTTTTGATGATAAAAATAAGTCTCTTTATAAGAACATTCACTGATATCCTTTTTTTTTTGTTTTTTTCTTTTCAGATTTCTTTGTTTTCATCATCTCTTCTTACTTATTGGTAGACATGACGATCTCTTTGGAAATGTGTGCTCATCATGAAAGAACAGATTATATCTCACACTGCTACTTTCAGTGGTTGTGTTCTCTCATTCTGTCTGTCTTGTGCTTTAGAATACAAACTTAAAGGTCTGGCTATACATGCAAATTGCACAAGCTGAACTAAATCACTTCCAAAGTTGAGTTTGGTTCAGTTTAATTGTTTGGGTATTTAAACCAGTTACCTAATTAAACTAAATCTGTATTAGTTACAACTAAGCTGATTTAGGATTATGCACAGAAGGGATTGGATCTATTTAATTAATTCTGAAAGCAATTGTTTTAATTCTGTTGATACAATTTCTGTGTTTAGATTTCACCTTGGATATATTTTTAAATTGTGAAAAGAACCAGGTATCTTAAAACCTTGAGAACATAAGTTTTTTAAAAAATTTGTGAAAATTACTTTGTCTAAGCACAAGAGAACTTCCTGATTGTACCAAGAACAGAAAAAGAAGAGAAAGGGGAGCAAAACATGAAGCTGATCTGCCTAATTTAATTGTGCAATACTAACAACTAAATATCAATGATAGGTTGTGATCCACAATCCTATTACCAAGGCTTAAAGTGCTTTGTATGAGCTGAGCCTTGCAGGCTGCCCATATGAATCTTTATAGCACATATCAAATCTTAGATAAATTGATTTAGCTAAGCCCATACTGTGTGTAATGGGGCTTTCTCAAAACATTCTACCTGCTAAGCATATAAAAATACCATGAGACAAGTGAACACAATAAACATAAGAAAAACAGCACGCATTTAATGTGTGCTGGCAGTAAGGAGATAATCATGACCATGGCATCTGAGAAAGTCTCTACACTGCTTGTACCATTTGGGGTTTGTCTTCTAACTTCTGGGGCTTCTCAGACTCTCCCCCTTCGTAATCTGGATGATAACATCCAATTCAGTAGCAGAGTAAGGCTTTGATATTTGTATCATGAGGTCCTTGGAGGAAAGGACTGTTTGAAATATAGAGATATTACAATTAAGTTTTTTCTTAGTGTTTGTAGACTATATTTTGCCCTTTTGCATTGATTTGATAAACCTTTTGCATTAAGGATAGCACGCACGCGCACACACTCCTAAAAAGCCTCCCAAAACCAAAAAACCAAAAGTCACAAAATCCTTATCCTGTAATAAGGAGTTGGGAGTGTTTTCCCTTGAAGATGTGATGTTCTGCACTCTCTTCTAAAACTAACCTATGAATATTTAAGGCAAATACTACATCGCTGTAGTATTTCTCTGTTCAGATTGATCACATCAGTTTAGAATACTCTAAAGCTATATAGCAGTCTTTTCCTTTTGAGACTGAAAAACTATTATGAGAAAATTTGTTATGTTGAAAAACTGATGGTGCTAATGGATGATTAAATGTCTGGGTTAACTTTAGTAGAAATGTTTTCATTGGGATAACGCAATTTAATACAGTATAATAGAATTTTCTGGTATATGTTAAAGTCCAAATGGTGATGTATAAAAGCAAAGAATGAAAGTCCCTTTGAGAAATCTGCTTAAAAGCTGACTGTTTGAGATTGCTGTAACCTTATAACTCTTTATTCACATGATGAGACAATGACATAATTTAGAACTGAGTGGCTTAGTGATATATGTTTCATTTCGATTCTTTCTACCAGGTGACATTTACTGAAAGCTGACTGTTGAACTGCATTCCATGCCTTGTGCTATCCATCTGCCTTGGAGCTGCTGGACACTGTAATTACATTTTGCTTCATTTCCTGTATAATTTATGTGAAAATCCTTCCATAGTACAGAAGTGCAAAGCCCAGACAATGAGAACATGACAACGTGTAAGATTTAAGGTGGTTGTTTAGATTGTAGCTAGAAACTGCCCATGACTCAGGTAATTCCAAGGTCATCCAATATATAGTGAGCCCAGGCAGTACAGCACTTTTGAGATAGCATAAAATAATAATAATAAAAATCCTACTTTTAATAAGCATCAGTCTTACCATTATTCCTAGAAATTGAGGTGTGTCTTACGGGTAGAGTAAGAAGAAATGACTAATCTTATTGTGTTGAGTTATCATGGCATTTAGCCATGAGCATGCTGACTTTGCATGAAGAATATTAAAAATGGTTTAGTGCCAGGGTGTAATGTTTTGAAGTCTCTGAAGCTCTGCTATATTGTTTTATTACACTTTCAGAGTTTTCCCCTTAGCAGTTTCTTGGTGGTGCCAAGCATACTTTTTAACTAATGTGTTTTTAAAGGCCAAATTTTTTTGGTTTTTGTTTTGTTTTTGTTTTTTTGTGTTTTCCCTTAGAAAGCTCTTCTAACTAGATCATTATGCTGCCAGTTCCTCTCTTCACCACCCTGGTCTACATTACATCTAGAGATAATCAGCTGGCTTTATTTTCCAGGTAGAGGATATTAGATATCTTCATTTTGCACTGTTGACTAGAAGGGGTTTGTGGGGTTTGTCTAGGCTGAATTTCTGAACCTTGTTTTAATACTGTAAACTCTCTATATGCTTGACTCTTTTTCACTATTTTTATTATGTGCTTGTGTGCTAAGAAATAAGAACGCGTCACATCTGCTGTGCCCTGCATCCTTGGTGTAAAGAGAGAGAACGTTTGCTCCAACTTCCAGGTACCCAGAGATTAAAGGGATGGATTTTGTTGAAGCCTTTAAAGCCTGAGCTTGGGATGACTAAAGGAGTTTGGGACAGAATAAGGAAATAACAAGACAAGTTTTATGGGGAAAGCGGGTACATTTTCAATGAATGGAGGAGACAATCAGCCAGAGCTTGAAGGTAGTAACTTCCTGTAAGAGGCATAGGCTGTGAGTGAACTACAGCAAGGGGATCTTAAAAACCCTAAGGTAGTGGTTGCATGGTAACTTTGGCATAAATCCATGCTACCGTTGAAAGGGAAGAGCCCACCCCACTTCCTGCATCCTCATGGTTCATTCCTACTGCCTCTTTGGGCTCACGCAAGGGGTTATGCTGCTGCATGGTGAACTGAATCAAAGGTGGATCTGCTGAAAAGGAATCTGGGAGGTGGGGAGAGGCAGGGGATTGTCAGAAGTATTACAGAAATGTGCTGAATTCAAGTGACTGTCTAAGCACGACCTGGTACGCCCCACTTTTCTGAGTACTTTGGTCCTGTGATATTCTGGAGAACAAGTGAAACAAGCTCATGTCTTGGAGACAGTATTTTGCAAAGCTGTGTTTGTGTTCTTCCTTGGATAAAAGATGATTGTTGTTTGCCAGTGAGATAACTACTGTGTATGTAAACAGGCTCCTAGGTGATGCAGTAATAGAGTTAATAACATCACTTATGCAGTTGGTCTGGATTTCCTCTCCCATTTCTTTGTGAGCATCTGGTATGTGGAGAGGTTATATAATAAATGCAGATGAACTAATCTTCTTATTTCAATGCCAAAGGCCCTCTGAAACGGAGGTGCAATTTTATGCTGTAAAAAGTGAGTTGATGTTACAAAAACCAAGGAAAACAGAGCACAGTTATTATGGAAGTCTGCTCCAGCCACACCCCACCGGTCCCAGGCATTTGACTTGTAAGACTTTCACCAAGTATTGACAGTCTAGAAATTCTTAGTCAGAAATGTGTCTTGCATTTAATACCCTCTTTACATTAAGAGACTGTGCCACATCTTGAGCAAATCATTCTGAGACAGTTTTAATATAGCAGCGTACACTATAATAAGAATTCAAAGACATGGGTAAAACCCTGCTGCTAGATCTGACCTCCCCAAATCCAAATATACCTGCTGTCAAAGCTACAGCAAGGCACACTGGTACCTGCCTCCCTCCCCATCTCTAACCAGCCACTGTTGGTGGCTTTAGTCCGTCTTTTTCAGAACTAGCAGTCGCAGGTTCATCTCCACAGTATTCCTCTAACTTTGTCTTTGCTCAGCTTTGCACATCATATTTCTACTGATCTATTCCAAATCTGACTTTTCCAGGACTCTGAGCTGCGTGATACAAGGGGAAAGTTCTGCGACTTTATCAAATCGTCATTTTAAAAATCAGTTGAAGAGAAGCCTGGCAAAATTTATTTTATTATTCCTTTATTGCAGTTAATTTCCCTGTCTCCCCTTTTAAGTCACCTAATGTTTCTCTTGGGACAGTTAAGAGCGGAAATAGTTTTTCATATGATTAACCAACATCATGTGGATTGAGCGTTCTTTTCTAAAACAACATTTCCAAAACATACACTGGAGACTTAAAAATTAAGCTTTTGTGCTTTGTATTTATTCTTTCTTACCAAAGTTTTAGGACACTGGGAATTTAACTAGTCATCTTGTAATAATCAGAATGGAAATTATATCCTCTCAACAGAATTTGATTTTACGTAAGTTACTGCAGAAAGCTCTACAGTCTTTCTCCCCCCAACACAGGATTTCAGATTTATTGCAGGGCAGAGAGCATCCTGTATTGAATTAAAGGGAACAATCATTATCATTTGTGGATCTCTCAGATGTCTCACTGCTATTTATCATTTTGTTGTGTTGGATGATGCTGGAGTTATGTCACTAGGTACATTTCAAACTATATGTTTCATTGCACTTTTCAGTGCAATTTCAATATGAATGTATGTATTGAAGTAGTATTGTTCTTCTCTCTTTTATTGGATTTAAAAGCTTTTGGATTTACAGAAATACGGTATCAAGGAATAAATGTTCATATCCAGATTGGTGCAAGCTCAAACAGGGTAATTCCATCAGCAGTAAACTGCATTGACTTCTCTGTACGCAGCATGATCAGCTACTAGAAATTTTGCTACCCTTCTCTTAAATTGATCATTTGGCCAATAAATCATGATTGCTCTTGCAAAATGACACTGACTCAACAATAAGAGTGAGATATCCTCACCCTTCTTTCTTCTTGCTCTTTACCTATAACTAGTCTATAGCCTGACCATTTTTCTGGGAAGGAAGTAGTATGATTTTTGAATCCCTTCAGGCTGAGAGACACAGACACGCACACAGAAATCAGGCCTTGTACATCCTCAGCAAGTGCTTTTGTCATTGGGATAGCGGGCAAGATTATCACCATCATCATCATGTTCATCTTCCTTTAAATGAAGGTGGTCATGGTAGTCTTGTGTGTGGAGCCCAGTTGTGTTGTTCCATGACAACAGACATGCAGGATAAAACTTTCTGGGGCCTTTGGCATGGGCCATAGGCATAAACACTGAGCAGCTCAGTACTCACAAGCTGGTAGAAGATCTGGGTAATTACGGAGAGGGCCTGAAGAGCTTGACTAGTGCAAAATCAAACTCTAAGAGATGATGATGAGGTTTAAAGGTTTGACTGTGGGTGCTGAGATGTTTTTGACTGTAATGCTGAAAAAACTGCTGGCTGCATTGTTTTAGTTTTCCTTAGCAGAACAACTTCATCCTATGCACATTTCAGATTGAAGCAAAACTCTGAGTTTCTGAGTTAAAGTACCGTTTTGGCAAATATTAGAAATGGTGCAAAAGTCACATTCATTGTCACAGGACAATGAAAACCAACCTGAACTGAACCAGGCACCAAGTTTCTGTGTTTCAATCTTGACAGTTCTTCACTTCCTCATCCTGGTGCAAAATGAGAGAATCTCATGGAAGAGTCTGTTTCAAAAGTTTCTTAAAAGCAGTCATGCAAATTCAAGGTTTTCATCTCAATCCAAGATCCAGAAAATCATCTGACTATTTGGTCACGTTTTGCTATTGTCAAATTCCTTGAACTTCTTTTCCTCTCCTTTCTTCTAAAACGTGGAACTTTCTCCCTCCCCCCCCTTTTTTTTTAATGTTCTAAAATTGTCTTCTACGTTTTCACTGACTCTTAGGTCTGGCTGGTAATGACTCACGTAAGCCTGGAAAATAATTTGGTTACAGTGCTTTCAAAAAGGTCTCTGGTGAAATGAATATGTCTGTAGAATGCACGTCATACTGCTGGGTAGACAAAGCACAAAACACAGATTCCCTTGTAGCAGAAGTAGCTACAGTCTACAACACTTGGCAAATAAGTTTTCTTATGGCACCTATTTACTTTCTTCCCACCCAAAAGCAGAGAGCTGCAAGTTATGTCACACAGATCAGGGCACTGCTGCAGGCAGTGGTCTTCAGGTGAGCTTGCTGTAGGAGCTGCTCTTGGACACAGCTTACCACCCGCGCGGTTGGCTCTGCATGTGACTTCTTTCGGCTTTCTTTAGCCTGCCTCTGCCCTACTGCTGCTTGTCCTTAGCCCCTGTCTTAGCATTAGGCTCTAATATGCTTGTGTAATCAGAAACCTGATTTTGCTCTTGACGATTTTGTGTGTTTGATATACTCCATTGTGGTTTGTACTGTCACAGAAATGTGTATTTTAATAAACATGATACTATCTAATGCATAAAAGATAGTGGTCTTATGATGAAGTTAGATCAATTAACTACACAGGAGGAGCCTTTTAAACCAAAGTTCAATTTTTCTGTGTGATGTGAAGTCACATGGGATTATTTCCCTTTGACCCAAAGCCAAGTCTCCCATATGTCAGCAGGAGTTATGAACATGCAGAAATTGGAGAGTGAAACCTTCCATATGAAACTAAACTGCCCAAACTTAGAGGTCAGACAATGATTTAACAGGGTCCAGTAGATCAATGTTACTCTCAGTAATGAAGATGATGGCTTTGGCACTCTGCAAATCCCAAAGTTGCTCTTATGTCTAGCTGTGCATCTCCAGTATCTTCAGGGTTAAACAGGTGAACTGAGATTATAATTTGAGAATGGGACTTCTGCTTTCTTTGAACTCCAGCTAGGTTGTCTTTTGATCTTAGGTCTTTCAGCTCTAAAAGTCCTCAAACTAAGTCAGAGGAGTTTCACCATTTTTGCAGGAATCTGCATGCAGTAGCACATCTTTAACTCTCACTGGTTTCTATGGGGTTAAATGGTTTTGGCACTATTAATAATTAGTCCCGTTAAAGATGCACATTAGTCTCCTTTTTCAAGGCTTCTAAATACTTTTTTTTTCACTCATGTGTTTTATGTAGTTAAGAATCCGAAGGGATAAAATTCTCTTTTTACAGAGATCACTGGGGAGACAAGTCCTCTCTGAATTTCCATCTTGGAGTTGAGATCTGTGGTGTTGTGAACTTGCCAAGCAAAGAGACTTGAAAAGGTCTGTTACTTAACTTGGTTAAATAGTAATAGTTAACTGCACTGCTGAAAAGGTGGGTGAAGTTTAAACTAAACTAAGCTTTATGGGTATGGACATAAAGGGAGAAGATAGCCCACCGTTAGCCTGAATTTTGAGCTAACCAGAGCTCACTAACCTGGATTTTTCCTGAATAAGTGTTTGAAAACATGAAATGGTCCTATGGATTAAATATAACTTGTGCATCCTATTGTGCACTGACAGCTGCCCACTATATGTTTTGCAGTAAAAGCTTCATGTCCTGTTTGACATCCAGTTGAAGGCAATTGAAATCAAATCTATATTCACTGTAGTATTCATTCAGAGTAAAACAAACCCCAGTACATTTCTGGATTCAATGCACCATATTGAAACGGGCAGCTGGGTGTTCTGCTTGCTAAACTGCTTGCTGAATTGAAAAGCAAAACCAAAAAGCTCTTTGTGCTCTGAGTGAACACTAGGGTTCTTTGAAAAGGCCCCTACAGGGGCCGTGGGCAACGGGAGGATGCCACCAGCTTCGGGGATAAGCTCTTGAAGGAGCTTTCTATTTTCTCTTAAAAAGCACTCTGCATCCTCCTGTCAGATGGCCTCGAATTCATGATTCTCTTGGTGCTCATTGTGCTTTTAGCATTTGGTAGTAACTTACATGTGTGATTCCAGGACTGGCAGTATTAGCACTATTTAAATGTCAAGTTTAAATTGTCTCCTTGTTTTAAGTTAAGGCTTTAGGCCTTTTTCTAACAAAAGGGAGAGGAAATTAATATCTTCCCTGTTGATAACTTAGAAAATATTAACTAATTAAATCTATGTAAATCATTAAAGCTAGCATTCTAATGGTTTTGGTAGCATTGTACCATATTGCCAGCATATAAAAGTACGCTGCACTATCTCTGAAATGTAGTAATCCTTGGGAACTACCAATAATATTAAAGCTTAATTTCTCCAGCATGGTTTCCTCAAATGAAAATTAAGGGATTTGGGAGTCCAGGGAAAGGTGGGACTCAGGCAGTTCCAGTTTCTTCTGGACATCACCATTAGCTTGAAATCTTCAGTTTTACAGAAATGTGTTTGATTTAAATTTCTGATGAACTTTAGGTGCACTTAGGGTTTCATAGGGCATGTCTATGCCTTAATAGTGAATGTTTTGCCAAGCAACTGTGATTGATTATAAAAAGCTAAAAGCATGTTAGCACAGTTAATTAGCCCTGATGAGACAGGCTCGTTGTGTGGGTGCAAAGGTGCACTGCCGTTGTGGCCCAGAATATTATCTCTGTACAACACAGGGCCGCACAGAGCCATGTAGATGCTAGGTTGCCACTCTTCATTGCTTGAAATAATGTGTCTATAGGAAACATTTAAGTTTTCTAAATGAGAGCAATGAGGAAACAAAACTGGAATAAGCAGCAAACTGATGGCCTTTAGTAGGTTGGCTTAAAGAGCGAGGCAGTAAATCTCATGAGCAAAGGCAGCAGAATCTGGCCCCCACTGGCCAAGATGCAAAGGCAAATAACTAACTGCCACTGAGGAAATATATTTGAACTGACCTTTTAGTGCTTTTAAATTACAAAATTGAAAGCATATCAAGCAAGCGGACAGAAAAGTGGTGATGTGGGCGTTTGCAGTGCTCTGAGCAGCAAAGCTTTAAGGGGCTTTTCTGGCATTCAGAATAGTTGCTCTGTTTGTTTTTCCAGCTGGAAAGAGGTGATAAGCCTTTTAATGCAGACTTGTTTCTGGTCCGATATCTGTTGTTCTTGGCTGTTTGCTTTCATCTGACAACTGTTCTGACACACAGAGAGGATGACTTTGTCTCTTCTGTGAATTAAAAGCCAAACAGGAAAGCCATTCCAAGGCTGGTGGATTTGCGTATGGTACAGATAGCTCGATATGCCAAAGCTCTCTATTTCTCTGTATCTCTCTAAGAGCCTCTATTTTACAGACTTCACTATGAAAAATAACAAAGCACAGCATGGAAAAAGTAAAATTATTTGGTCCATCCTTCTTGAGAAGCTGGAAATTGGAGTTCAAGCCCCCTAGTCTCTAGTAGAGTAAAGGAGGTACGTACAGTAGATGCTTGGGATGCAGCTGGGACCAGTGAATTCAGTTCCCACGTAGGAAGTAGAACATGGCTCAATTGTGTTCCCACTAATGGTTTTCACTAGGTTTAGAAGTCACGCACATGTGGCAAAAGGAGGAATGAAAGCGGTAGTGCAGAATGCAGTGTCTTGTTTGTTTTGTTTTGTTTGAAACTGAATTCTGAATAGGGATATTTCTTTACCCTTTTGTGCCTCTTCCGCTTTGTGTCAATGGAACTCCCAGATTTCTGGAGAAGCTTGAAACAAGATGGGGCACCTGGGGCACTAGGCGTTTCTATTCGCTACATTTTGGAAACGCAGAAACTCCTTTATCTAACCTGGTCCTTCCTTGTCACCTAAAAAGCGTGGAGTGAATTAAACCAAATGGACTTGCTTCAAAACTGTAAAACCATGCAAGTAACTCAACTCACAGTGTAAAACCATGCAAGTAACTCAACTCACAGGCAGTAAATAGTGAGGCTTGCGATGACTTAGCCCTTTAGTTATTTAACTAAGTAAATACAGTACAATGGACATAACTACGATCATGGAAAAGTAAAAATTTCTCAGCAAGCAGCAGTATTTTAAATCAGTTCAGAGCAGAAGGAAAAAGCAGCCTGTGCTATTTTCTGCAGGAAATCTAGCAGAGAGAACTTAATGTTCTTTCTTGTCAGAGGCTGCAAATAAAAGTTAACTACCACAGACCATTGATTTATGCAACTGAAACCGGTGCCGCATTGTGCCCAGAGCTATTAAGGAGATAAAATACCAAGTTAGGAACAAGCAAAAACTCTCTGTAAACTCTTCCTTTTTCTCCCATGTTGTAAGAGTCAAATTATGGCAACAGAAACTATTCATATCAAGTTTTCTTGCTCTCAGTTGTGCTCTGCTTTAATAATGTCACTCAGTATACCCACAGCTTCTACGATGGAGAAAAGGCCCTGGGAAATCACTTGACCATGCAGCATGTTTTTCAGCTGCCCTGGCCCTGGCAAAGTTTGGAGCAGCCTATTCTGTACCGCCAATCTAATACCAGTATCCCAGAGATGCTGATGGAGAGGAAGCGTTGGAGCTGGCTAGAGAAACCGTGGCAGGGGACTCTCCACCGGGGAAATACGACCACTGGCAAGTAGAGTGTGTCAGCTGCCTGGTAGTTAATCTTGGATTATATGGATTAATTACTTTTGAAATAAGTAAAGGTTACTACTACTGTATTTTGGTTATGAGACTTCTGAAACCAAAAACTGGGATTTAACTATCAGTTTTAGAATGCACATGAAGATTTTTAGTGAATTAGAAGTTCACACCCACCTGATGATAGTTACTGATGCTCTAACACAGGGGCATGGTACAATGGACTTTAAGTGATTCAAAATTTGTAATAGATTTCATGCCATTTTTGTGAAATGCAGAAATGTTATCCTTATTTGATGGATGGGAAGTGAGGCATAAAAGTGCAAAAACATGCCCCAGGACATACAGGAAGTGAGACAGAGATCTTTTAAAGTGATTTTCTATCTGGTAGATATACATTTAGTAGCTATTAGATTAATTTTGTGATAAAATTAGTTAAGTAGTAGAGCTCAAGAAATGGGTAAGCATCAGACAGTAATGTTTTCTAGTGTTTTTTGATCTTGGAATCACCATTATTATTATCAAAAATCTAGAAAATGTTTATTGTAAACTTTAAAAATGATGCAGTTAATTGATGGAATTGACCATAATTGAGATACTGCAGCTATCCAGAAAAAGTGAATTGCCTGGTAACCTGTACTTGTCTGAATATCAGGTATTTTGATACCTCCAAAAGGCATAAATCTAGGTATAATGAATGTAGCTCATGCTGAGAAGTTGGGGCTTCAGCCCAGGAAAGGAGCAGCCCTCAGATTCTGTCAAGGTTATCCACCGGGAAAGGATCTGTAAATCATGTGGGAAAATGACATCACGTTTTTCAAACTTGGCTTTTAATTTAGGACTGCAGCTGCCCCACCACTGGACTGTGTTTACTACCTCATTTTTGGCAGCTTGTTTAAAAGCACCCTGATGCCTTCGCAGGGGCTGCTGTGCACTGCCGCTTTAAGGCATGCACATACTGCTAGGCTTCGGGTCTCATCGCTGCTGGAGCACCAGGCACAGGCAAGCAGTCTTCTGCTTCGGCAGGGCTCGGGAGTCCATCTCTGCTCTCTAGTTAATAACATTTGATTGCTTACGAGACATCTGACCGATGAGCTAACGGCTTCCTTCCAGTGTGACACAGTTTCACCCAGCGCGGGCAGCCGCTACCACCATGGCAGCAGTAACGGGCTCTGCTGCAGTGAGAAGTGCAAAGTCCTGCAAAAAGTACCGAACGCTGAAACGGCATGCCAGCATCTACACCTACCAGGAGCCACCCCACAGGTAAGGGATCTTCTTCTCTTCTGCTTGAAGTGCAAATATTCCTGATCTAGCCAAAAGGTGCAAATTTGTCTTTTGTCTTTCATTTAAACAGCCTAGCATAATGAAGAGGAGTATGAGAAAAATGAAAGTCTTTTTCTATATTCAGATTTAGTTTAAACTGTACCGCAAACTTCTCCAGTGTAACTCAAATGAGCTCAGGGTAAAAAAAACAAAACAAAACAAAAAACCCTCTATTGTTGTCCTGCTTATTATGTATTTCCTGTGAATGTCCAGTATGCCCGAGGGTCAGGGACAGGAGAGTGGACAGACGGATTTGTGGTCTGACTCTATATATCCTTCATATGTTCTTAAAAAGTGTGGCTTAGGTTATGACTTATTTCTAAGTCATTGAAAGGGTGCCACTTTTCAGCAAAATTGCAGGGAACTTTCTGAACAAATATATGGCCATGCAATTAGAAAACTTCCTAACTGATATTGTTGTTGCAGTATTTTGCAGTTCTATTTGTTTTATTCAGAGGGGAAACTCAGCTGACACGGATTTTTAGACGCAGTCCCCTACAAGAATGAATATTGCTGCTGCTTTACACACGATATCTTGTTTCAAATGTGGAATGAGAGCTGTCACCACAGATGTGGTGACAGATGTGACAGCATCAGAAAAGATCATTTAATAATCATCCACAGAAATCTGCTCAGAGACACATGAATCTTTTTGCAGGGATGTGTAATTCTTGGTGACCTGGGGGTCCCACACTTCTGCCCCTTTCCTGCAGGGAAAGGTAACAAAAGGCCAGGGCTTTCTAAGCATATGTTCCCCCATTTTAACAAGGAAATATTTTATTATTGTTACTATCAAAGTAAAAGATCAACACCATATGGCAAATAAATGCATGTTAAGTGCTCTTGCTGGAAATGCTTAGGCAACACTTTGTTCCAGAAAGATATATCAAGTGTCCTGACAGCATGATGTACAAGCTGTGTGATTTGAAATTCTGGGAGTGGAAAGATTTGGATTCCTAGTGGGAAGCATGGATAATTTATGACTGAGCAGCAAGGGTGGTGGGGAGAGTTACATCGCAGAGAGGGGGAAATCATCCCAATTATTCATTGACTGTAAAACAAGAAGATCCTGTAAGTTCCCTAGCTCATCGCTGTTATGTTGCTCTAATAGACTGGATCATGTGCAAGTCTACAGCTTGCTGGGGATCTGAATCAGAATGATTTGTCTTGTGCTTTTCCTCCCATGCGGTGCATGCTGGGCTGCTCAGTAACTCGGACAATGATAATGGCGAAGAAAAGGCTGACAGTCACGACCCAGAGCAGATCTTTCAAAACATACAGTACCAGAAGGAGATTATGTCCAACATCCGCTGCAGGCCATGGCCAATGAGGCAGAAACTGAGGGCACTCAGGTAACGGAGTTTGTATTAAAGCTTTCAGACCTACAGATCGGGGCGACGTTTCCAGCCTCAGAAGTATTTCAGTCTAAGCTGGAACAGGATGAGCACAGACATGATTAAGAACTGCTAGGAAATTACGCTGCGAGTACACTCCTACGAGACCAGAGAGCTGGCTGAAGGCAGGAGCCCCAGGATGGGAAGTTGGGAGGGTGAAGCAGTCCTGAGCGTGTCCCAGCATGAAATCACACTTTTGCTGTTTAACTAGTAAGCAGTGTCTGCTGCTCAGAGGCCTAAGGAGACACTGTGCATCCTATTGGTAATGCTCAGTGATACATTTCTGAGCTAAATTGTTTCCCCCTGTCCCAAGAGGCAAAAGTCTGCCGCTTTCAAGGTGACTGTATGTGACAAGAGGGAGGCTTTATGGAATGAGAGGCTAGAAAGTGCTCTGTAATTTTCAGGTATTGCAAATGGCAGTAAATACTCCACACTTGTAGGTTTAAAAGGTACATTCAGTGTGGTACTGTCATGTCTCACAGTTTAAAATTGCACAATGCCAGATTTACAATGCAAAGTGTGGGTGCCTCTCTCTCTTCGGGCTGCCTGTCTGAATTGTGCCAGGCCTTTCCCTGGCCTGGCTGGTGTAGTCTGTATGCCACACTGCACTGGTTGGCTGTGTGGGGCTTGCTTTATTCTTTCCTCTTCATCTGGCATCTTTCTCTTAACCCTGTCTGATACTGAAATGGCATTTTAGTCATGAGGAAAATACACCAGCAGTAGAGTCCTTGTTTCGTCCTGGGAAGCAAAGAGAGAGTTTTCAGAGCCCAAATTTGGGCAGTCTGTGACTTGCTACCTTCTTGCTCCTGTATAATTTTTATGCTGATGAGCTTCCAATAACCCCCATCCACCTTCTCCTGAGGTCAAAGACTGATTATGACCAGAAGTAGGATCAGCTGAATATGCTTCTCTTCACGTCTCGCAACAGCTCCACACTGAATTTGCAGAAGATAACCAGGCTGTAATGGGGACCCTTTTAATTTTACTCATTTGGGTTGTGCCATTTTAAAAGAATGAGACACTAATTGAAAGGACAGAGAAAAAAATTAATAGCAAACTCTCCCTGCAGTAAAAGTTTTGAATGTTGAATTTTCTCAGACAAAGCTCTTATTACTTTTAAAATGATAGTAAAAACCTCTTAAAATAAGTTTTGCCTGATTCAGGAGTTTATGGTTAGACAGCCCATGTCAGTATTTTACAGCATTTGGCAGCTCTGCTAGTTGCTACTTGTGTAGAATTAAGGGCTCAGAGTAGTAAGATCAGTGTAAAACAAAGTACCACCTTCTTGTGCAGACAAGCTAAAGAGATTGTGCTGAAGTATGAAGGAAGACTCACTAGAACAAGAGGGTACCAAGCAGCTGGTGCAGAGGTATGTCTGTTTTTTTCTTAAATTACAGCTCTTTTCTATATCAATGATCATCTGCAGATTTCATATACAGAAGTGTGTTTTCTATAAAATCCTGATCTGCAACTCAAGAACTCCACGGCGGGGGGGATAAAGCAGTTAAAAGCTTCTTTTTGTCTGTTGTGAATTTTCTGTTTTGTTCAGATACATAGTAGGCAGGAAAAGAGGTGATACCTATATAATTAACTAATGCTACTTCTGCTGACATGGACACTTCTGTATAATCTATATATCTGCTCCACAGCCTGCAGCTTGACTCCTTTCTCGGCCTTGTGAACCTTGTTTTCAAATGAAAGTAGCAATCCTAGCAATTCTCATGCAATTCACAGCATCTTTTTTTTTTTAATGAAAATACTTCAAATCCATGCAATAAAATCCTTGTATCACCATAAAAAATGGATTAACTTTGGCCAAAGAGATTGATGAGGTATTCGTTAATTAAAATGTGATTTACTTCTCCTTGGTTTCAAGAGATTAGATTTCACGAGATAATATTGACACTTACTGACTAAAATGTAGTTTGTCTGGCTTTTAAAAATATCTGGCTGTACTATGAAAGATACTGTAAAATGAATATGATATACATATATGATATATATTTACATATACATATGATATACATTTGCTGTTGCTATTTTAAATTCATTTAATAAATGAAAAAGTGGCCTTACATGGAGTTTTTTGTTTCTCCTCCCATATGCATATGCACACCCCACTGTATGTAGGAAGATGCTTTTCTTTGGGCATGCAAAAAATAAAATTGAATTGAATGAAGACTTTGCAAAATATAACCACAAGTTTTCTGCAGGTGTAAATTGTAATATACATCTGCAGGTGTAAATTGTAATATACAGACTTGGGAATTATAGTAGTTGAATTTGTTGCTGTTGAATATGAAAGCTCATTCTTTCTCTTGCAGTTTTACTTCTCTTAAATGTGAAGCTAGCTGTGTGTTCATGTGTTTGTCCTATAAATCCAATTTTTTATATTTAGTGCAGTGGGATTCCTTCACAAAATATATAGAGGCTGTGATTAGTACTGGCTTAGTCTAAATATAACGAATATTCTACACAATTCTTCTCAAGAACCTACACTCAAAGCCCCTGCTCTCAAATTCTGCCTTTGCTGCTTTTGCTTAAAAATGCCTCTTTTTACTCTGAGGTCTAGTCCCTCACCTCTTTGTCATTTCCTTTGCAAGGGGTCTATGTTGCTTTGAGTCGTTTGGTGAAACTTTGCCTGGGTTTGTTGCTTGGGCTGTTTGGCAGGGGGGGTTGGTGTGAGAGCGCCGTGCTTGGCGCTCTGTGAGGGGAGCCTCCCTGGAGCATCCATTCACTCACTCTTTATGCGTAGGTGATAGATTAAAGCTTCTACTGATTTGCAAAACATTTGCATTTTCTACTGCTACTAAATGAAAGACGCGCCAAACAAATGAATGTGTCTGAGCCGTAATTATGCCACAGTTACTAAGCTATCTCGTGGCCCGTGACAGATGGGGTCTGTGCGCGCAGCAGCGTGCAGGCAGAGCGGTGCCTCTTCTCCGGGCACCTTGCAGCTGAAATGGATCTGGCAGCTTCTGCTGCCTGGAGTCGCTGTTTGGGCTTTCCATACAGATCCTCTCCTCCCTGGCCTCGATCCATCGAGGAGGTGATAGGGAACGGTGCCCGTCTGCTTCCTTCTGTGGGTTCCTCATGGTCCTTTGTACATAGAACAGGTAGATTGAGGGCTCTTTACCGTTGGAGGCATGTAAAGGCCTCTCTGTGTCTCAAATTTTTTGGCATTTTCCTAGTAAGCACAGTTAGGGTCTTGTGCACCCTCCCATGTTTTGCCTGTTTCTGAACTCTGCCGTGGTTGGTTTTACCCATCTTACCTCCCAGACATGCTGTGAGATCTTAGTAATTAATGTTTATAATATGTTTTCTGATCGCGGATGAGAGACATGAGCAAAATGCTCTGATGCATTTTTGACTGTTATCTTCTCATGCAGAAGTAACACATCCCTCATTTCTCTGCTTTTTTCTCAGCTGTGGAGGAAGTTTATTCGACTTGCATATAATTTTGTGGTGATATTCATTCCTTGGGAAATGAGGATAAAGAAAATAGAGAGTAAGTAGAAAGATTGAATGTATTGAAGAGTAAAGCACTTGCTGAAATTATGGTTCTTACGGTTTATGTTTGAATTTACTGCATTATGTAATATTTTGGAGGAGGAGTTAAATGCAAACTTTATCAGTGTCATGATTTTAATCTAAAAGCTTGGTTTTTCTCCTTTTCCTGGTTCCAAGCCCACATATGCCCAGAGTGCAGTGTGACATGGAACCTGCCTTGTCAGCCCTAGAGCCTTTGAAGTATTTAGAGCGGCCCTTAATGTCATGTCAGCAGTCAGGTCATACCTCCGTGCTTCAACAGCAAATGAAGATGGATGCTTGACATCACCCAACATAACTGCTTCCTGTGTAAATACTGCTGGTGATGATCAGACTTCCCCACCAAAGTTCTTTGCAAATATATTTTCTCTTTGACACAGTAACATTTTTTCTGCCTAGCTGTTTGCCCTGCATGAATGGGGCAGGTATTTCTTTTCTTTTTACTCTTCAAATAATGCTTCATGAATAAATGATACCAGCTTTTATACACTGTGTAGCTCAGATAACTGTTTTCTGTGGTTTAAGGTCATTTTGGGTCTGGAGTGGCCTCTTACTTCATCTTCTTGAGATGGCTGTTTGGAATCAATATCGTACTTACCATAATGACAGGAGCATTTGTAGTCTTACCAGAGGTAAGGAGCCGTTGTTAATATTTACAAAGGAATGCTACACTGTTGCGTTTTCCTTTCTGAACTACGCAAATGCTACGCTTAAAGGCATGTATCAGTTTTAAAGGTACAATTTAGAATGAATTATTTAAAAATAAATTCCACTGTCAAGAGTTATTTCTGCCAAAGGATAAGGGAATCTTGCTACTAGTGTTAGAGATGATATTTTGTCAATGAAGTACTAATGCTTTTACAGAATTTTCTTTTATATCTGATTACTAAAATGGAGAACCAAATCCTAAAAGCTGCAGTTGATATGCTCAAGTAGGCTTAAGTCCTGCTAGTGTCACTTACAGGCTGAAAAACATAACATATCTCTCTCTCTCCAGAACCAGGTTTTTGTTCATTAGAAATCAGTTCTTGAATTTCTGAACAGCTTCAACTTTGTTTAGTTGCATCCAAATAAGGTCATTTGTTAACAAGAAATTGTGAAGTACACATCTAATAGTGTATCTGATACAGTAGACATCTGAAATTTATGAAAAATAACTTTAACTTACCATCTGCACTTCCTTCACTAATCCATGACAACAGATAAACACCTCCAAAAGACAGCTCGTTCCATCTTAAGCTTGGTGTCCAAAAATGTTGCTGCCTGGCCTTTGAAGGAACCCAGTTTTCTCCATTGACCTAAGTGATAAGATTAGATTAGATTAGTTGATTTACTTTCAGAATCTTAAGGAGATAAACGCCACTCTACAAACCTGCTCTACCTTGCCCCAGGATAGAATAGAGCAGATGGGAATGTATGTTAACATAACAAAAGATCTATAAATACTGTGTCACCTAACCTAACTGGGGTTTTAATGACGTTGTCAGAAACACGTGAATATCTGTTTTTTCTTCTCATTGGGTAAATTAAAAAGCCCTCAAAACCAAAAAAGTAAATTGAAATGAAAAAAGGTATTTTTATTTTGTTTGGTTGGTTTTTTTACTACTGTAAGTAAAAGTAGATTTAGTCTTGAAATACCATTTTGAAATCAAACATCATATTTAATTTAAAAATGCTTAAATTCACATGAACAGTTAACTTTTAAACAGATTTTGTTCATTAAGTTGACCTCTATCATCATTTTTCAGCCACCTCTAAGATGTCTACAGAGCACTCAATTACCTAAAAGGTAGAGCTCAGGCGGCAAAAAGCCAGCTGGTTTAGTCAAAATTGAATGTGGTATTTCTCATGAAGATGAGAACAGGACAGTGAATGACCAGTACTTGCTATCCTCATAGTGTCACCCGTGCAGGCAGCTCTCTGTGCGTTCTGCTGTGCAGCCGGTGCGGTCAGGCAGTCTCCGTGCAGTTTCTAAGACCTTGTCCCTTCTTCTCAGCTACTGGCCGGAGCACCGTTTGGCAGCACAGTCAGCAAGACCATTCCCAAGGAGCACATTGCATCTGCTCAAGATCTGGACACCATCTGGTCACTAGGGGCAAGGCTAAAACCACTCTTTGTTGTTTTGCTGTCAGTGTTCTGTTGTAGCCAGGGGTTGGTGCTCATATTTACAGACTGTGGTCTTTGCAGGGCTATCTCCAGTACTCTGTTTTGTTTTATGGCTACTATGGTCGTGACAGGAAGATTGGGAAGGCTGGGTACCGGCTGCCTCTTGCTTACTTCCTTGTTGGAATGGCAGTGTTCGCTTACAGCTTTATCATCCTCTTGAAAAAGTAAGATTTCCAAGAGCTTTTATGTACAGACAATTGTTAATGGTATATTTATCCCATTTCCTCTGTATTTATTCCCCATAGTTCAATTAACCTGTTCAAGTCTGCTAATATCAGGGAGGCAGACTGAGTTTAATTCTAGCTTGCTCTTTATCTTGCTGTCATTTATATTTTCTCTCTCTTCAGTTTCTCTAAAAGGGGGGCAGCACTGCACAACGCATGGGGCTTCGGCAGGTCTGTGCCCTTTGTGTTTTTGCAGAATAAGGTCTGACTCTCACTGAAGTGTTTTCTATTTTCCTCTTCTCTGGTATAAATATTATTATGAAAGGAATTTAGATTTTAAATGTAATGCTTTCAGCGTTGTTATTCCAATTTATTGAAATACAAATATAAAAATGCTGTCATAAACGTAATAGCCTTGGCATCATTTAGCTAGCATGTGGCATCCCGTTCAAATGGGAGCTCATTGCCTTTGCTGTTTAAGGGCTGGGAGCAGGAGTTACGCAGGAGAGCGAGCAAGCCTGACAGTACTGACCATAAATCTAGGAACGTGCAATGCCTACAGTGGGGCAGGGTCGCTCTATCCTTTCTCCTTTCACTTTCCCTTCCTCTCTCGATAACTATTTATCTTGACACACTGTAGTCCAGAGTGATTTTTAGCATTGCTCAATAGCTGTATCAATTTCCAAACTGATCCTTCCCTTTTCATTTGTTTTTATTTTATCTGCTAGTCCAGGCCTAGGGTCACTGGTACGTTTGAGACTGGTTTGCACATCTGCAGCTTTTGGGGATGCAATTAGCTTTTCTCTATCTGACACAGCCCACTGACTCTTTCCTTGCCTGCTTACTGTTCCTCTTTTAACATTGTCCTTTTGGGTGCCCTTTCTTTCATAAGCTGTTAATCTTCATTACATTTCTTATGCTTTGCAGTATTCTGCATTCTTGCCTACCTGAGCTGAGTAGGTCTTTCCCCCCCTCCCCAACGTCTGTAAAATGGCACTGTGTTTCTATGTGACAATAACATATATTTTGAGATGAAAGCAGTATAAAAACTAGCAGATCTTGTGCATGATCACTAGCTTTACCAGACTAACTCACAATCACAGTAATAGTGATCTTATGTTAGAGTACCTTCTAGCAGGATCCTACCTGGAGATCTTAAAATTGAAGTGTATTAAACCTCACTAGAGTTGTGGACTTAATTTGCTTTATTTGTCAGCTATAAAGAATGCAAATGTCATCGAACTGCCCTTCCAAAGTCAGTCACTCCTGAACTAGAACATAAGTGAAGTTGAAGCTGGTTCATTCTCTGAACCTCACTCCATTTTTAGTTTCTTCAGAAAACTGCTGAGAATGACACTACTTGCCACAAATTTTTGGTAATTTTAAAGATGTAAACATTTGAAAACTATGAACCAAACCACTGACTTCCTTCATACGCATCTTCACACTTTGACAACAGTGAATATTTGTTCTCTTTTACAGAATGGCAAAGAACTCAAGAATGAGCTTAGCAAGCGCATCCGATGAAAATTACACTTTCTGCTGGAGACTGTTCTGTGCTTGGGACTATTTAATAGGAAACCCCGAGGCTGCAGAGAGCAAAGCTGCTGCAATAGTTAACAGCATTAGGGTGAGCAACTGACCTACAAATTATTTTGATTTGTTTGCTGGTTTGTAAATTAAATGTGCTTTTCCTCTCATTCCCCTACGTTCCCTATTGTTTCCCAGTACTTCTTTCTGGATCTCTTTGCCTAGGAGAGGGCTGATATCACATCTCTGTGGTATCACAGTCATATCATACATTGAATCCAGATTTCCCGTTTTTACTGATGACAAAAATTAAGTTTGAGATAGGACATCTTCTGCTATGACTTCTTGTTGACACTGTCATTCCATTTCATTCTGTCATATTCTGTCCGAAGAAGGACAGTGTATTTCACAAAGTGTTTTATTCCATGCTATCGTAAGTGGGAAAAGAAGTTAGACCCGTTGAAATAAATCTGCCTGTGATGCAATTTCATTGAATAGTGAAATCAAACATATTTTTAAAATGTAAAAGTATTCACTTACTTTATCTCTGCGTAACAAATGATCCAGGTACATCTTACAGCTCTATCAATATGAAGAAGTTGCATTAAATACAGATGTGTTCCACTTAGATTTTAAAAACAGATATGGTTTTCCTCCAAAGCAATTTATTCTGCAAGTTTTGGACCAAATGGTTCAAACTATAATAAGCTAGGAGATTTAGTTATTTCAATGGCCAAGGAGGACTTTTGACAATTCTGTATTACGTTACTGTCACACGAATTCCACAGGCACATCCTGCAAAAAGATCTGGTAGTGTAAATCTTAGGAGGTACTCGGTTAAAGCAAATGAGAGAACGCATGTTAGCAGGACGTAACCAACACAGCGAGAGACAATAGAGACTAAAGTGCACAAGTATTCAGTTACTATGTCTTTGTTTCTTCTTCATTGCTTAAGCTCAGTTAGCACTTCTAACAGCTACACAGGACAGAGAGGTATTTTTATCCTGGCACCTCCAGGATGTGAAGACTTTTAGTAGTATAGTTGGTAGCTTGTGTGAGGGATATGTATGTTATTTTTGTTGAATGCTATTAAAATGATAATGCTGTGTTTCTTTCAAGGAAGCTATATTGGAAGAGCAGGAAAAGAAGAAAAGCAAAAACCTGTATGTATATAAGATCAGAGATACTCTCTAAAGCACTGTTTCAATGCAGATAGCAGTGCTAATGTGCTTGTTTCATACTTCTAAAAATCATGTTAGAAAAAAACCCTGGTGCTATAAAACAACCTACTGCATTGGCTGTGTGATTCTTTTCCAGGGCTGTGACTATAAGCTTAAGGATTATCGCAAACATCCTGGTGCTCCTCTCTCTTGCTGGAAGTATTTACATCATTTACTTTGTTGTGGATCGATCCCAAAAGTTAGAGCGTACCAAAAAAGAATTGACTCTTTGGGAAAAGAATGAGGTACAATGTTTTGTGTGTGACATCTCTGTATTAGACATAGGATTATTGTCTCAGGGCTCTCTATAGCAATACGGTGCACTGAGGTGCAGTCACAAGAGAGCTGTCAGGAGAATGAGGAATGAGATGGCCAAGCTGTGGCTACATGCATCTCTCTTTGCACACTTGCCGCTTCTGTGCTGCAGCACGAAGCGAGCAGAGCTGACGCAGGCAGGGGGATGCAGCGGCTCCTTGTTGCACAGGGACTGCACTTCTAGATGGCCCTGATTTGGTGAGGACAAAGCATAAACTCTCTTCTGTCACTTATAAATCTACTTTTGTGCCCACAATTGAGCTGAGGGACACTAGGCTGAGGGGTTAGAAAAAACTGTTAGGAATGCATCAGCTTTGACAATAGCCATTGATTTCAGCTGGAGGTCACTGAATGATCTGTAAGTATTTCCCTTCAGAGGAAGGAAGACTGAGTACTGAGAACAAGAAGCAAATGGGTTTGGAGAACCATTCAGCTAAAGATGCTGTCTTCCGATTTCCTGCACGTTAAGTTTTTATTTTAATTAATAAAGTTCTAACTTTAAAGCTAGCATATAACTGTCTGGAGTAAAGACTCCTGAAGAGTATTCCAGATCTCTAATTTTGGATCTTACTTACTGTTACTAGTAATGTCAATAATAACTTTCTAAAGCATGTTCTCCAAGAACAGCAATCACCAAAGCATACACATCAGTAGTGTTTCAATCAGCAGTCAAGGCACCATGGAAAGCTACAAAAATGCTGTGTCTTTCTGTTCTGTAGGTAAGCGTTGTTGTGTCACTAATTACAATGATTGCACCCTCTGCTTTTGAACTCGTGGCAGCTTTAGAGATGTATCATCCAAGGACCACTCTTCGTTTTCAGCTTGCCAGGTACAGGGAATAATACACAGTGTAGAGACAATGTGGGGAGCAAGGGAGGAAGAGGAGAGAGATGTTCTGGTGGCATGGTTTATTTCAGCCAAAAGAGAGAATATGTAAGAAGCCTGTGGGATAATAATGCTGATAACCAATATCTCATTCTTGTTGTTTTCAGGGTTCTCGTTCTGTATCTGGGAAATCTCTACAGTTTAATCATTGCTCTCTTGGATAAAGTGGACAGTATGAGTGTCACAGTAAGTTTAGCTTGATGTTTTATGACCTATAAAACTAGTTAGCTTTATAGATACTGTTCCTTTTATTGTAGTACACATGAAGTCAGATCTAAAACTGTTTGAAATCAAAGCATTAAAGCACATTAGTTTGTTAGTAAAGTCAAGTTTAGTCTTTAATGTCCATTTACACATATCTGCAATTTTTTTAGGATAATTGGATCCGCTTGATTGGTGGTGTATAGTTTAAATAAACAGATTTCCTCTGCACTGTTTAGCTACTTAAAAAAAATTAGCCGCCGCTTTAGGCCAAATATTTCCAACTACCTAAAATCAACTTACAATATCATCCTTATGATTTTCACCTGAATTTGTACTTTGACAGCTATTTGACAGTTACCTAATTGCTTCTTGAAAATACTTGCAGAAATACATTTGTGTGTACATTTTAGAAGGCATGGACATCTGCATGTATTGTAAGTATGAAGTCAGAAAGGACAGTTGGAAATTTCACTTTCAGGACATTTATTCTTTCAGGACTCTGACGGTAACAAAAATGCAAGTAGTTCTACCGCCTCCTTAGCAACCAAAACTCTTCCTGAGGAAAACAACTTATCTACAGCTATTCCTGATGTACAAATTAAGAGAAACAGCACTGCAACACTGGAAGACAGTCGCACCCCAAACTTGACAGTTTCTGACTCACTGGTTAACAAAACAGTTTCCTTCGACTATAATACTCAAAATCCACAGGATCAGTGCTGGGAGACGTATGTTGGTCAAGTATGTTACTGTTTTATTGTCTCATCAATTTATTCCTAATCCACATTTGACCATAAGTTAAAATCATGTTGTGCTGAGTTCTATTTCAGAAGGGTTTTTTAATGCAAATTTCAGACTTTTAGCTGATTATGCAATGATATAGTCACAGACGTGAGCTTTCTTTTTGTTCAGTATCTACAATGTGTTTACCATTGTACGAATGTCCTTTTCCCAGGCTTTGGTCTCTGTCTTCAGCTCTGTACAGGCAGATTTCTGCAGATGCATGATATGGATACAGGTCCCATTTTTAATAGGAGGTATCCTATTGAACTTATGCATAGAAACATGACTATAAAAACGTATAAACAGTAACAAGCATCCTATTAATATCTCTTAAAAATTCAGTCCTGTGCAGATTCAAACTCTGCTTGGATAGATGTGAATGCTATCCGTGAGACTGTACACTTGGTCACTGTGCTGTATTGCTGCATTCTCTATTCATTCTGCCTTTGTAAATCAGAAGAAAATTGAGCCTTCTCCCACTTCTTCAGACAGCAAAGGGACAACAAAAGGTTTCCAACTACTGTCAGTCCACAGGAATGGAGCTAGCTGGGTGGCAGTGCCATGTACACATGTGCCCACAGTTGCAGAAAACCTGCAGACTTAATGTGACACTCCTTGTTTCCCTGCATGTGAAATGAACATTCCTTGTGGCCTTTACCTTGAGTGGCTAGCAGTGACGTTAAAACATACACAGGGAATCTTTAACCACGCAAAATACGAAAGATGTCATTCCATCCCAATGTGCTTTCATCACCAACTAGCAGTGCTGCACTTAATCTAGTGGCCTAGACAGGAGATATTAACGATGTCAGCATGTCTCTGCTTGCTTAGCTCCTTGTTCCAGAGTGGGGGGGGGGGGGGGGGGGGAGTCTTGTTCTGCCAGCTGTTTGATCATCTGGGGCAAAAGTCTCCTCCTGCGTCTACTGGGCTGATTTATATTCTTGTATGCCCTTCTCCCTCTTCACAGGCATCCCTCACTGAAACTCACCTGGTCTCTGGGGTGGAGAACATCCACATTGTATTTAGGTAGCCAGGAATTTTTTTTATAACTGGTGTTCTTTTTTTTCAGGATGGGTTGGAGATGTTTGGAAATAGGTTTTCAATTTAAATGTATGTTTTTAAAGCAGCTAAATATAGCATAACCCAAATCACTTGCAAATCTTAGCACTATACAGATCTCCTATGGCTTGGTGATCCCACTGATACTGAGTTTTGGTTTTGTATAAGGAGTAACCATTTCTCAGCATGATGCACTTAGCAAGTGTGCATTACAACAGCCAGTGCAATAAGGGGCTTGGGTACAACAGAATACACGAAACATTTCAGTTTATCTAGATAAATTTTCATAAAGGCAATTAAAAAGAAAGCTTGAAATTGCTATGACCAGAGTTTTATTTCTGCAAGCAGTAGAAGAGGCACTGAAAATTTGATTACATTTTTCTCTTTGTTAGAATAAAGGCAAGTAAATAAGAAAAATCTGACAACAGGAAAAGCTAAAAGAAAATATATTTATATATTCAAATCACCATTTCATCAGAATACTAAGCTTGAGCCAAAATACAAAATGCAAATACAAATGCGAAATAAATCATACAAAACAGTATGCATGTCCATTTGTTTTGAGAATGACTCAGTATGTTGAAACAATCTATATTTCAGGAAATGCTGAAGCTGTCAATTATCGACATGATTTTCACAGTCGCGAGCATCTTGCTAATTGATTTTTTTCGTGGACTCTTTGTCCGATATTTAAGTGATTGCTGGTGCTGGGATCTAGAAAGCAAATTTGTAAGTACATGCTTTAACTTTAAGAAACTAAGAGGATGAGACTGGGTAGGCTTATTCCCTTAGTACTGAGCATCCTTAAAGCCTTTTGGCACATTAATAGTTTCTTGGTAGCACGTATCTATAAAGGCACAGCTCATGCTGTGTAAATGGGGTATAAACTGGAGGATACTGGGCAAATGCTGAGGTCAGATGTTTTTCCCAAAGCTGATCCCATGGCTGTGGTGTAAAAACTTCTACTTCTTTTCCAAAATAAGATCACAGTGCAGTCGGTGCAGTCTCACAGTCAAAGACGAGTACTTTGTGGGCCTTTTAAAAATAGAGGGCATGGGTGGTTCCCCACATCCTCTTTTCTGTAGCCATAACAACTATCCATAATGTAGGATAATGTATCCATATTGCTCCAAGAAGCAATAAGTAAAGGCATGTAGCCCTTTAAAAAAATCACGGTCATACTTGGTTAGCAAGCAGCTGTTGGCATGAAAGCCTGAGCTCTGTTGTCTTTGTCCTTAACTAAACGAGTGAAATAAACTAGGAAGGAATTAGGTTTTTTTTAATTCCAGGCAGCAGAGTAAGTTTTACTGTGTTCTGCCTGCCTGCCCAGGGCTAGTATTTACTCTGGAGGTTTCAGGCTATCTGCAGTTCTGCAAACTGATTCAGTCAAATGTTTTTAATAGATGATCTGAAAAAGATTAATTCCACCTACGCTATATTTCTTGTAGCCTGAATATGGAGAATTCAAAATTGCGGAGAACGTACTGCATTTGGTCTACAACCAAGGAATGATCTGGTATGCAATCTATAAGCGATTTTTCTTGTCCTTTGTTGGTTGATTACCAAGTCAGTGTGGTAATTCCCAATGAAACCTATCCAAATAGGCTATTAGTACAGCAGCCTCTTACACTTTTTTGTATTAAGAGATTGTTGAGAAAGCGAGCCATTGATTAACTGCTTGGCATATGTTTTTGCTACTAAAATTGCTTCTGGCAACACTGAGCACTGAAATGACGTTATTCTTCTAGGATGGGAGCCTTCTTTTCACCTTGCTTACCTGCTTTCAATGTTCTCAAATTGATTGGACTCATGTACCTGAGGAGCTGGGCTGTGTTAACATGTAATGTACCACATCAGCAGGTTTTCAGAGCATCCCGGTTAGTCCAAATAAAGAATAAATCAGATGCACACAAATAGAAATGTCTTATGTGTATAGAAACAAAATGAGAGGAGATTTTAGTGCTGAAAACTGAAAAGCAAATTTGACAGTAATCTTGCCAATAACAGTCTGTGAAGAAAAGAAGAGTTACTGAGAAACTAGAGAGTTGTGGGGTTATAAAGCAGGGTGGTTAAAAGGATATACAGAAGTAACATAAAGGGATCTGAATTGCCTGAGGTCGGCCTGTGACTCTACTGAAAAACTTGGTATATATTCACTACAAAAAGTCAAAGTATTGATTTTGCTGGACAGTATCCAGAGTAGAAGGACTCATCAGGGATTGTGTCACTTCTCTGAGGAAATTAACCACTACCATCAGAAAGATTTTTATGGCCACAGTTTTGGTGGTGGAGAGAAACAAAACTGAAAATACATCAGGGAATATTCCTACACCAGTAAATCTGGCCTACAACAAATGCTCCATTTCCAAACCAGTCTGATCAAGTGGAATAAGCTACATGCGTAAATGTCTGCAAGTCCCATTTCTTGATGTTTCTGTCTTTGAAAACTATGAAGTATCTTGACCTGTAACAAAACAGAATTCCCCATTTTAATTTGATGGTGATAAGCATCTTAATTCTTTTATCAAAATGTAAATAATTGAGGGTTTCTTTAAATCTGAAGCATCAGTTATTTTTAACATGTTTTGAAGATGAATCAAATTCTGTCCCCTTTTTCCCTTCCCCCCAGCAGAACTGGGAGGTAAGGTTAATTTTTATAGACTGGTACTATAAACGGTTTTGTGGCTCTGGCAGTGACATCTGGAAAGCAGTGCAAACAGAATTTTGATCATTAAGAGTCTGTTCATAGCGGCGCTGTGCCAACTTTCTAACCACAACAGAATGATTTTGATCTTTCAGAAACATAGATCTTGAACTTGTTAGGTAGATGACAGACTTATCCTTCATGTTGCCTCTGTTTTTCTCTCTGATTAGTGTAATCTGAGAAGTGTTATGTCTTCCTGCAGATCCAATAATTTCTACTTGGCCATGTTGCTGTTCATGTTGTTCTTATGCATGTTACCAACAATTTTTGCTATTGCTCGATATAAGCCATCTTTAAACTGTGGTCCCTTCAGGTAAGTTGTTATGGACTAATGAAAACTGCAAAGATTTTATTTCTCCCTTTCTCAATAAATTCATCAAATTCAATAATACCCAAATTACCAATAAATAAAAGCTTATAGAAGGGACTGTGTTTTTGCGTTGCCAGTGTTTTCCGGTTCAGGAATTAATTAGCTGAATATGTGAAAGTCCTGAATGAGGCTAGACATTTTGGATTATATGCATAGTTCAATTATTATATGTTTACACAATGTAATGTGCCACCAAGCAATCTACTGCATATCACTGCTTTGTGAACATGAGGTGTTTCAGTTCAAGCACTGCCAAGGCTGCTCAATGTTTTTGCGCTTTTGAAAACTCGATAAAAAGCAAATACTGAAACAAGTAGCTTATATATATTTTTTTCCTTTTGACTATACTCTTCCAAAGTAATCTTGGATGAAACTTCTTGTTTATTCAGTGCAACATTGCTTATAAATTTGACTAACAAGGATTTGCTACAACTTAATTTTACTGTCATTTTTTCCCATCTTGTAGTGGACAAGAAAAAATATATGATATTGTTTCAGAAACGATTCAAAACGATTTTCCTGCATGGTTCAACAAAGTGATTAAGTATATCAGCAGTCCTGTGGTTGTCCTCCCTGCACTGCTACTTCTATTGTAAGTACTTTGATTTTCATAGCAAAGTTAACCTCGTTGTATTAATCCTGGGCTTATCTCTAGAGAGTCAAATGTTAGTACTAAGGAACAAACACTGCATTATTGTGATTTTATTAGGCATATCTGAAAATTATTGAATGTATGCTGTAGGGATCAGATGGGAATGAGATCATCACATTTTCAAAAGTAATTTCTCTTTCTGGGGTACTGTGTTAAAGGAAGTTCATTTTATCATGTCAATTTTTAGAGTGCTGTTGGTTCCACGAAGTTTTAAGATCCCTTTTCCTTCTCAAGAGCTCTTCAGAAATTAATTTTCCATTTCCTTATAGTCATTAGATCAGTTTAGGACTGTGTACAGGTTCAGTCTATCATTTAAAGAGGCTACGCAGTCATCCTGATTCCTGACAGGATAAATCAATTACAAAGGTCTGTTCTTAAGTGTTAATGTAATATCGCTTCCTGCAGACTTTCCAGTGGAAGTCCTTGCTTACTCCTGTCTCTAAATAATTGTTCACAGCTGGTAATTAATATTTACTTTTCAGCTGTCTGAAATTCACTTTGCTTCTATGAAGTATCATCTGTTTTACGTGTACTTTTATATCATTTTTTCCCATAAACTACAGACCAATGCAGAATTTGCCCCACCAGCCTAATTTTTTACACAAATCGGAAAGACCCAAGCAATGCTTCCTATTTTTAACTTTTTCCTCTGAAGTCCCAGCCATGTAAAAACACATATTTACACATTCAAGTAGATCTACCGACTGCCTCAAAATGATGGCTAAGCCTGTATGTAAATGTTTGTGGTATCACGGTCTAGCTTATAAAACTCCTTTACTCAATCTGAAAGCCAGTGTAATCTATTATGTCAGGTCAGATCTGATCTCAGCTCTGCCACTGTAAATAAGGTGTTATTCCAACCAAATCAGCAAAATGACACTGGTATGAATGTGCAAATTCAGCTCTAGTTTTAGTGTCTCTGTTGAGTAACCTTGGACTGGAAGAAAGAGGAGAAAATATGTCAAAAGGTTGGGGTTTTTTGTTACCATAATTTAAACAAAAAAAGCTGGGAACGGGCAGGGTTGCCAGCACAATGAAAAGATCTGGAAAGAAAAAAAAAGGTACAATTGGAACTGCTGTTAAAAAATAAGTTTTCAGTGTCACTTATTTTTTAAACTTCCATGTATGCTTGCTTGCAAAAGGGCTGTGATCGTAGTACCAAGGAAACACTAGAAAGCAGCGGAGCCTGTGTACCATTTTGTTGACCTATGAGCCCTCCAAGGGAAAACTGTCAGGAATGTTTGATGTGACTTATATTCAGCTCTGTGTTTTCCTTCTAGCATGCTAATTTATTACCTACAAAGTATTGCAAGATCATTAAAATTCACCAACAATCAACTGAGAATGAAGATCCAAACAGTAAGTACAGTGGGTTTTTGCATACAAGTTGGTGGGTTGTCACGAAAGCACTAGCCTTAATTAAATCTCTAAAGTCACTTTCAGTGTTTCACAATGTAAAATCAATCATGTATTTATCCTCCTTACACAGTAGTGGACTTACTTTCTAATACTATAGTAATCTGCTGGTTTTCATTCTCATGTATGTATTTTAGGAAAGAACTGAAGATAAGAAAAAGGTGGTTCAAATGGCAGTAGGTAAGTTGGTGAGCTTTAGAAATACCACTATTAATAAAGCATTTAGACACAAAATCACTTTGATTTTTCATACACATAGGTAAATTCAACTCCATTTTAAAATCTGTATTTCCTGTAGAGTCCTCCTTGCAGATGGTTTTTGAGCTCATCTTGACTTAACCTTGGCAGTGTTTAGGTGTAAAGTGCACACAAGATGTGTAGTTTATACCCAAACTCCATTCGGATCCACAGACTTGGTGTTTCCCTGCTTTTATCACCTAGCGGGCAGGAGCTGGTAGGCATTCTCTGATCATTCAGATCATGTCAGACCTTGCACAAAATACCCAGGGTAGTAGGCAGAAGATGGGAGAAGGGAATGGCTCCTATTCTTTGACCTGAGTAGGTCGAACACTTCCTATTCAGTGAAAAGGTTTCAGGTTTAACTGTCTACTGTGCCTGGAGGGATGTGAAACTGTGCCTTTTGCTTCTCACATTTTAGCAATGAGGTAACAGAGAAAGGTGAGGAAAAGGAGGCAGTCTTTCTAATCCCTGCCAGTGAAACTATTCCAAACAAGGAACAAGTAAAAATTTGCTAGCCCAAAGAGAGGGGCAAACCACAATTCAGTAACCTTATAGCTAGACCTTAATACTACTGACACCCTCATGAAAAAATTTAACCCAGCAGAGATATAAATGATGAAATACTTGATGCATAGCAACATACTTGCTGATCAGGAGAGACAACTAAGGACAATGAGATATGTTTCTTAGTTGGATTTTTTTTGTAAAAGAAACCAAATTCAGCTTTTGGCTGTGACCAGCATGCTGTCACTGGAGTCAGTTTCCTGAATTTGGCCACCTTCATATTGGTAATTGTGTCTAATATAAACTAAAATTGTGCTCTTGAAAAGATATGTTTCTTTCTTGATCACTTTGGACACCTACAATGCAATTTTTAGTGTTTTCTCTATATACCCCCATGTTATGAGGACCTTCTCTGCTATGCAGTGCAGTCTGCCAGTCCACCCCTTTATCACCATGTCTCCCAGTACGACACAAGTGCTTCTCCTTGCTGAACTTTGTGGGGGTCTGTCAGCATTGGGTCCCTTGACTGAAGAGTGAATTTGAACCAGGGTGAATTTGAACCAGTGCATATACATAGCAGCTTCTAAATTTAGAGCCCTGGAGAGTTCCTGTAATAATTCCTGTTTTCTAGCGAGAATCCAGAGTCTGGATGGGAATGACAAGAGACCAGAGCAGGAAAGTGATATTATCAGTCAGGAGTCTTCAGTTCGGTCCTCAACCCCCCGAAAAAATGGCAGTGTCTTGAACTTCGAATCTCCTGTGAGCAAAGGCACCAGAATACCAACCATTTCCCAGTCTGTTGCCCAAACTGTGCCCTCAGCTGATGCAGCAAGGCCTGTGAACACAACTCCAACAACTTCAGCCTCTTTAACACCAGCTCCCTCAGTACCAAGTGTACAGAAACCAAGAAGCGACCACATCACAAACAGGCAAGACTCTCTTGATTTTGAAATGGCATTTATTCCAGTAGCTCTATGACACCTGTGTTTATTTACAGACTAGCTCTACTTTCAGACTGCAGCACAAAATCTGAGGAATTTTTTAAAAGCAGATTCACTTATTAGTACTACTCAGGTTGCTGGTAACAGCACTGTCTCATCTCTCTCTTAATTCAGTTGCCAGAGTGGCTTATAAGACTTCTGAAATGATTTAGTTGATGGAGTTCACTCACACCTCTAAAACAAAGGCAAATATTAAGCTCCCCTTCTGGCATGTAACTAAAATAGTTTGTGGGGGTTACTGTTTTCAAGAACAAGACAAATACAGTAACAGCTAAGGAATTTGTGCAGAATGTCTTTGGAGGTCTAGTTGTAGGATGATATGTTTTCAATGAGTTGGTTCAGACAGTCGACTGGTGCTAAAGCACCAGCTACCTGTTTTTTTTCTAGTGATCAATTTAAGAGCATTTTTACACAGTTCTTACCATCATAAGAAAAAAGCTCTGGAATGCACCTTGAGAGGTCAATAGTCTGTTGCCATTTCCCAGGAAAGAAGAAACGTATCTCCCAATTTCTAGCATATGTTTCTCTAACTGTTCCCAAAAAGTCTGAACAGTCCCCACTCTTATGGTCTAGTGTTTGACTTCTAGAGCAATAAATTTCTTACATCTGTTTTAATTATACTGATAAATAAGTCTCTATTTCCTTTTTTTGTTTTTTTCCCTAAAGGTACCCAAACATTGTGCATGGGAGTGCAAGTGATCTTTGTAAAACAAAGCCCTACACACCAGTGACTTTCAAAAAGCATGTTGAAGATGTTCACTCTGAGCCTCTCTTTAGAAAAGGTATTAGACAAGTAAATCCAGATGCTCTTGGGGCAGGAGCTGCTGTTTTCGTGGGACGTAGACCACATGCTACCAGATACTTTCTTGTTAATGAACATGAGTCCCGCAAAAAGCTGCTCCGTTCTACTTCCCGACTCCCAAGGCACTTCAGAATGGACGAAGCGGGAGATATTATTGAGTTGTATCCACCCAATGTCAGAAGATACGTGGTTCGAACACCACACCGGATGTATTCCCCCCATCCCAGTGAAGAGGAGGATGATGAAGAGGATCTCAGGAGAGACTTGATGAGCAGAACCTATCGCCCCCGCTCACTGTCCGATCTTCGCCCAGCACCCCGATTTTACATTGGGGAACATGCTGATGGCCACATTCTTATGGGCAAGGATATGGCCAAACTGTGTTACAAATCCTGGGATGACGGTTTTGAGCTAGACCTGGATAGGCCCCCATATGCTTACAAAAAAGTACACCTGAAAAATGTTGAAGTTGACCAGCACTATCCTGAGCAACGTGTGAAACCTAAGTCAAAGCATAAGCTGGAACAATCTCCAACAGAATCTGATTCTGTCTCCATTGAATCCAGCAGCGATCCACAGAACAGTGGCAATGACCAATACATCCAGGTCATTCACAGCAAGGAAAAGTACCTGAAACCGGGGGCAAAGCTCACCAAAAAGAAATCACAAAACAGTGTTGATCTAAGTATGTCTGAGCCTAATGAACTGGTATGCTCAAATGTCTGAGAAAGCGCCCCGTCATTTCTGTGTTTTGAACTGGTGCATCTGCACTCGTTGTACTTGCTGTTTGAGGTCCACTGGAGAAACTGTAACGTGCTCTTTGGCATGACAGGGAATGACGCAGGGGAAAACATAGTTAGCCTCGTACTTTACTGTTAACTGTACCTCGCTTTAATAACACACCTGATACATTACAACATTTGGAAGAGAAAATTATTCTAACTCATTACTATTATGCTGTAAAAAAAAGAAAAAAAAGAAACTACTGTAAAATCGAAAGCTATGTACTTGGGCACTTAATTAAACCAGTCCAAAAATGTCAGGTGAGCCTCTTTGACACAGTCACGCCTGATGTTCGCACTGGATCAACCCAGCAGGTAATCAGCTTCCGACAGACGCAGTGTTGCTACCTGCAATATAGTCTATGACGCTTTTCCATGGCCAGTTTAAACGTGGTGTAGCTCAAACAGAATAGCAACAGGTTAAATTCAGAGACTAATGAAACTCGGCGCATACTGAGTACGTGGGCAGCGTTTGCTCGCAGCCGTCCAGGCCGGCTGCCTGTCGAAAGCACGAGGTGGCCTGGGGAGGCGGCTCAGCCCGCCCTGACAGACCTCACGGCTAGACTTTGGGGGAACTTCGTACCCACGGCCTTTTCAACATTTATTGCATTCCTCCTGGTTTAATTCTATCCTGTTTTTGTACCTGGGCGGGGCCTCCCTCGGCTTTGAATTAGGGGAAAGAAAGGGCGATACCTTCAGCCCGGCTCCCGGCGCCTTCCGACGGCCGGAGACCGCCCGGGTAACGTCGTCCCTGCCTCCCTCCCCTCGGCTCCGCCTTTCCCGCTCCCCCGCAGCGAGCTCGGCGTAGCGGCCTGTCGCCACCGGGGGCCCTGGGGCTCCCTCCGCCGCGGCGGGAGGCGGAGGGACGGGCCGGCCGGGCGCGCCGCGCCGCCCGCCGCCCCTCAGGTGAGGGGGAGGTGCCGCCATGGGCCGAGGGGGCGGCGCGCCGCGGCGCCCTCATAGGCGGCGGCGGCCGAGCGGCGGCTTCCTCCTCCTCCTCCTCCCTTCCTCCCCCCCACCCCAACGGCCATGGACTACGCGGGGCTCGCGGAGGCGGCGGCCGCCAAGATGGGGCTCTACCGCCGCGACCCCGCCGGCTGGCGCGGCTGCCGGCGCACGGTGAGCGGGGCCGGGCGGGGCGGCAGCGCCGGGGCCGTGCCGGGGCTGGCGGCGGCGGCTGAAGCGCCTCTCTGCGCTGTCCCCTCTCCGCAGGGCGAGGTCGCCGTGTCCTGGAGACCCTCCGCCGAGTTCGCCGGCAACATGTGAGCGCCCCGTCCCTCTCCGTGCGCTTTGCAGCGCTGCCGGGCGGGGGGGGGGGGGGGCTCCCGTTTCCTTGCGGCCGGGGTCGTGCCGGGGGGGAGCGGCGGTTTTAGCTCCTTTTCCGTCCTGCAGTTACAGGGGGGAAGGGACGGTGCCCGCCAGCCCCGCCGATGTCTGGGAGTGCATCAAACCCGTGGCCGGCGGGCTGAGGGCCAAGTGGGACCAAAACGTGAAGGACTTTGAGGTCATCGAAGCCGTCAGTGATGTAAGTTCCTTAAAAACTGAGAGTGCTGGGAGGAGAATAGCACTGGCTTCCGGACGCTTTTTCTAGTGCCTCGAAACAGCCTGCGTTGTGTGTGGGGACGGGGTCTCCAGAGGATACATGGCCTCTCCAAGTCTGGACCAGTTTGGCAACATCGCGTTTGGGAATCTTTTTTTCGTTTTCCTTTTACTACATTGTATACTTTTTTCTTTTTAACAGTAGCTTATCTTTCTGAAAGGATCTACTGTAAAGTCTTGGCTAAATACTGCTTAGTTAAAAATATGTAATTTCATAACATTAAGGACCCGAGACTGTTACTAATGCAGCTAAGCTTTTAAGGTTTCTCATGATTATTTTTAACACATTATTTGTGAGGGAAGAGGAAACTTGGAAAATACCCCAGCCTCGCTGGTGGCAAAGAGCCCGTGTCATTGCCTGTTAACGCAGCCCCCTGCCCTTCATCCCGGCAGCGCACGATGCTCCATCCCCAGCTCGGTGCTCGCAACTGCACCGCGCTGCGCTGTCCTCGACTGACCTCGGGCCTCGCATCTCTGTCTCAACAGCCCCCTCTTTAACATGGAGATACTGTTTATGTCATTGTGAAGCGCTTGGAGCATTACGGGTGAAAAGGGCCATATAAAAGCAGCAGCTGCTGCTGCCGCCGTGGGAACAGAGTCTAATTTCCAAGCTTTTTATTTGTCAGAACCTTAAAAGGGAGAGATTCGGATGCCTGTATCGGAAGTGGTGGATGTAGGTGCTCTGAGGCTTCCAGGGTGCAAACACAACCAATCCTAGGGATGCTGGTGGGAGCCCTGGGAATATTTCTCTTGTCAGAACCTTATGGACATTTAGAATTAAATATAAGCTGTAACTTTAGAAGTGGTGCAACCTGCCATTTGATATTCATAGACTTTATCAGACTTGCCAGTGGTTACGAGTGCAGTAGGGGGGCCTTTCCGTCATAGTACCTTCATACAAGGGGCTGAAGTATTAAGTTTTCTGCAATGTAACAAGTCTAGGTATCGAATTTCATCCCTTGTGGTGTGGTACAAAGGAGATATCTCCTTTAACTCCCTGAAAAGGACAGGAATTTTAACTGTCCCATGAGTATAGATGTGCCCAATTCCCTTTTCAGCATTGCTTGTGGTATCTGTCCTTATATGACCTGGGAGCAACTGGGCATCACTGCATTTTCCTCTGTTAATCTATCCTTCATCAGCACACCTTAGTGCCAGGTGTGGAAACTTCAACAGTACTGAATTGCATTTCATTCAGCAAACAGTGAATGGAACTCAATAGTACGGTTTGTCAAACGTAACGGAAAGAGTTCCTGGCTGCATAAGGATCTTTCTGTTGTATTTCTGAGAGCATCAATTGACGTAATTCTGTTTTGTAACTTCTAGACTGTCTCTGTATGCAGAACCACAACCCCCTCAGCTTTCATGAGGATTATTTCACCAAGAGAATTTGTGGATGTGGTGCTAATGAAGCAATTTGAAGATGGGACTATGCTATCTGCTGGTGAGATGCTTACGATCCTAGTGTGTTCATATAATGTTATAAGGCAACCTGTAGCTACAGCAAATAATTATAAGATTAAAAAATAAATAACATGCTGTTCAGTGGCTGTTGATCTGATCTTGTTCAGAAGATAAAATATTAATGGCCTGCTTACATCATTGCCCACAGATAGAGTATAAAAGTCATGTTTATGTTCAGACAATGATTGCATTGTTGGCCTGTGGTTTCTTCTCATGGTATGCTTTTGAGATCGAATAGTTATTTCATTTAATGTTAAGTTTTGATTTATTTATTTATTTATTTATTTATTAAGAGTTTAGCGTTTACAGAACTTTCTAAAGGGACTCCTTTGGGCTAAATCCTGTTTTACCGTTTTTTACAATGCTTCTAGATTTTGGTGAAGCCACTGAATAAATAAATGTACCATTCCTGTTTATCTAAATAATCATCCCTCTGAAGCCAAATAGTGATGATTTTTATGGGGCTGGCACTGCATGTAAGCATGCCTCTTTGTTTTTTTCACTTCAACCTATTGTTTACCTGTTACAATTTAGTTTTTTTTTTATTGCCCCACTGTTCAGTTGTCCCATTTTCCCATCCTGTTCAGGATTCTGACTTGCCAGAAGTTTATATACCTGCTGGATTGCAGCTACGCTTCTTAGCAAACCAACAGTACATACCTCTGTGGTATGGACTTGTTGGAAGTAACTCGAATGACCTCTCAAGAAGAGCAATGCCCTCATACTACACGGTTTTATTGAAACTCCTTCAAAATATCTTGATATTTACTTCACAGCTCAGTGACAATTGCAACTAATTTTAATGCTTGTTTCCTTTGTAGATTTCACAGCCAGAATGGTTGCTTTTAATCATCTTTTCTGACTGCTTGTATGGTGCAGCCCAACATTAAAAACATTAGACTGTTGTTTCTCTTAAATATATTTCTTGTATTAAGTTGCTTCTTAGCTGGTGCTTTGACTACAGTGGACTCTTTGCTACCTCCTGTGAAAATGACATTGTTCTTGGATGCTTTTTCCTATAGCCACCAATGTGGAACACGCACTCTGTCCTCCTCAAGCAAATTTCGTTAGAGGGTTTAATTATCCTTGTGGCTGTTTCTGTATACCTGTTCCAGGGTAAGAACAGATCTATTTGAATGCTATATATTCTGAAGTCCTTCCTATCCGTAGTGCAATGTATGTAAGTGTGTTTGGCCATATGTGACCTGTAGCCTCTTGGCAACCAGAGGTTTCTGTCTTCCTGTGGCTTGTAATCATTATGACGAATGCCCTTTCTGTTCCCTTTTGTGCAATGAATTATTCCCTTTCCCTTTCCATTTCCTAGAAGGAAGTTGTTAATGTTACAGGAACCATCATCATGGTAGGATTCCTGCTGACCTCTTAAGCAGAGATTCAGCAAAACATACAAGTATGGTCTCAGCTTTTGGCAAATGAGTATATGGTTGTTTATTTCATTAGGTAATTCATAAACAAAATCATGTACCTGACTGGGGCCTGATTTAACTGTAATTTGACTTGCAGGGATAGCCACATTCATTTGAATTGGAGAATAATACCTGTCAGTTTAAAAAATTTTTTAATCTATTTTTTTAATCTGTCATCAGCTGATGCATGTAAATGTTATTGTAAAGTTCTTAATATCTTCAGACCTGAAGCTATAAAATTACTTGCATTGTTTTTGCAGAGAATCAGACAGTACTCAACTCCTCAGCTTCTTCCAGACCGATCTTGGTGGCTATCTTCCCCAGACTGTGGTGGAATCCTTCTTTCCAGCTAGCATAGCTGGATTTTATAGCAATCTGACCAAAGCTGTTAAGACATTGAAAGCATGACAAGACCAGTTCCTGAGATGACCAACTGAGGGTAGGAAAACCACTGGCAGCTTGAGGATAGAAATGATGGGAAATAGAGGTTGGCCTACAGCACTTTTCTACCAGCAAAGATACTTAGGAAAGGTGAAGTGGGAACAATGAATGGAGTAAGGTAAACTTTTTACACAGCATTTTCTACCTGTGTATTCAAAGCAATGCACTGTCTTCTAATGTATTTTTTTAATTATTAAAATAAAGGTTATCAAACCAGATGCTGAAAGAATCCTGGAGGCAGCACACTGCTGGCTGTCTGCGGGGAGAAGATGCACATTTTATATCTGTTCTTGGCCACACTTCATCAGTGTCTATCAGGAGGAGCATTGCTAAAATCCACTTAGCACTACCAGCACTAGTCAGGTACAGGTCAGCCCTGTTGTCTCTCTACAGCTCCCCATAGACTCCTGTGGAACAGTGTTCCTCCCTTGAAGGCAGAGCCAGCTCTTTTGCTGCCAGCACTCATAGAGCTGCTAGGATGTTATGATGGGACCAAGCCAGCAAATGGTAGAAGCCAGAACGAATTGGACTGTGTCTGGAGGAGCCCACTTGTTTGTTCCAGCAGACTTCAGTACTGATGGTAAACATGTGCTTAAGTTCTCTTTTCTGAATCAAGGACTAAAAATCTAAATCAATTCACAGGTCTGTGGTCTGGCAAACTTCTTTCCTCCCCTCTATACCAAAAACAGTGATTTCCGCAATGTCATGATTCAGACTGCACTGACATAGTGATAATAAAGATGATTAAGCACTTTACTTGCTATTTTTCTAACTGCACTTGAAATGACCATGTATTTAAATATTTTTCAGTCTCTTACAGTGAGAGGTATTAACAGGTAAATAATCTTTTCAGTAACCTAGTCTTGATTTGACAGGACATATTTGTTTCTCTTTAAGACTGCCTCGTTTCGCAGCATTATCTTGGAAAATCAGCTCCTGATCTAGTGTGCGGTGATGTGTGCAGCTCTAGAAAATATTTATGGTGCTGATTATTGCAGGAATATCAGACATTATTATGGATTGCATATTTTTACAAAAGGAAAAAGAAATGAATTGCTGAATTAGAAATTTAAATGCAGGTTGTGATTTTAATGCTGTAATTTGATTATTTAATGAGGTTAGTATGCTCTGTTTTCTGTCCCTGTATTTGTTGTATGTATAGTATAGTGTATGGACTTGCATACAAATTTTCGCGCTGTAATTTTCACCCTATGGAATAGACTTTTCAAGGAAGCAGGTTTTAATCTAGTCTCCTTTGTGTATAAAGATGTAAAAATTCCTATGAGAGTGTTACAAAATAAATATTTTTCTGCTACATCTTACTGTTTTTCCTGGATCATCCTTTAAAATTGTTTCCCGCCTCACTGCTTTGTCAACAGGGAAACTTGGGAGGCTCTTGGTCATCCAGCATCTCTGTAAATTCAGTGCATCAAGGTAGAGAAGAACCTTCACTCCCATTTGCACTCCCCACTAAGTGGGGATAAGTATTTAGGTGTTTTGGTGAGAGCACTAACCTTCCTGAGTTCTAGGTACTCTGTTGATTCTTATTTCCAAATTGGATTACTTTCTGTGCTTAAGAGTAAGAAATTGACTGAGAAGAGGTTTGGGCCTTACTACTACAGAGGTTAATACACATTTATCTAAATGTACTGTAAATCACACATGACGTGCAACATCTGTGCAAATTTTTGAAGGATTATGATTTTTGTTAGTTTAAATATCAAAAAGTTAAAGGAGCAGAGCCCAGATCAGCACTCTTTATTCCTGCAAGTAAACTTTTTGCTGACAGTAGGGCTTTTTTATATTAGCTATATATTATATTATATTATATATATAGTTATGTTATTTCAAACAATAATGTTGGTAGGGGAGGCTCTTCTTTGGAATAATTTAAGGTTTTTTCCTTTGAGTGTTCAACACATTATACAGAAGGAATTAAGAGCCTTTAAGATATTGCAGCCTTGCTGCCCTGCCAAGTTAGGGATGGAAATGTCTTAGTCTGTGTCTCATCCTGTAAGATGTTGGAGGACTCCCCAGTAGAAAATGCTGCCAGTCACGCAATGTATTTCCATTTCTGCTTTTGATCTTGGCTGATGTCGGGAAATGGAGAGACAGGCGAAAACTGTTGACAGGAGAGGGGAGTGCCTTTGGAAGACATGAAACCAAACCTGTGTTGATCGTTCTGTCAGTTCTTAATTTGATGAAATAAAATAGCTGTTTCTAGTGAGGACATCTTCAGTAAATGACACTGACGTTAATTTAAGCCATTCTGTGCCGTGGCTGTGCCTGGTACAATCTCTGCAAAAGCCGTAAAGCTGAGCAAAAAAGTGTGATCTAGCTTTTACAGGAAATACTTTTAACTGTGTTGCTTTACTGTACAGAAGTGATCCACATTTTTCCTATATTGGTGATATGGGCAAGTGGTTGAAACACCTTGGAACTTGTATATGCACCAGGTGTTCACTTAGACTCTGTTAAGCCAGGAACACAGATTGATTCGGGTAGCTATCATTTAAAAAATGTATAAAAAGATTTACAGTTTAACTTTTCTCCTATTTTGGTATTTTGCTACTCAACTGGTAGAAAGTTTGCTTTGAGGTTTTTTTAATTGGAGAAGACATGTCAGTTGGAAGGGGGTCTGGGGCTGGGGGTGGCAGATGGCTTGTCAAGAATCTTCTTCCCAGGATTAGCATAGGGTTGATTCGTGAAGAAAGACCAAAGCAAGTTATATGGTTGGGTGCGATTTATACCTTCTGCTATCTATCCTACTTGCCCTTCAGTCAATTGTCATTTCTGTGACCTTGACTTCAGTGTTCATAAAACAGTTTCTGAACTCCTGTAATTTATGGTCTGGTGAAATTAAGTAACCTAAGAAGAGGGCAGCAAATTCATGAAGTATGGAAAGGCGAATAGCCAAGGACCATAACCAGTTTAGCCATATGGCATTCAGCTAGTGACTGACTACTTCTAGGGCAGAGTATCTGCTATTGTAGCTCTCCTTTTAATGAAATAAGTCAGTGGACCAAATGGGTGTACGAGACTATCTTGCCAGAGGTACACATGCTGCTGGTAGACATCCATGCGGAGGATTAAAGACCCAAAATACTGACAGCAGGATTTGAAGCATAGATTTGTCTCCAAGTTATTTAGTATTTCTAGAATAACTTCTAGTGTTCTGGACCTTTGGGTCCAAAACCTTTATTTTCCATATACTCTCACAGACACTTCCTTTATGAAATCAATACCATGATATTTTAAAGTTTATGTGCAGGCAGGAGATAAGACATGGTTCTAAATGGCTTTGTTACTCTCCTGCATTAGTCTTCTCAGACTTCTGGCCAGAGAATGAATATAAAAACCTCCACTACATTACCCTTAGCTTCCTGCCTCACCCTTACAACACCTACAGATGCTCCCTTTTTTCCCAGTGTTTGCCTGCTGGAGTTGAGATGGTTCTGTCAGCTGCTAGTAGAAAGTTCTCCTAGACAGATTTTGGCATTCTTGACTGTTCTGTGGTTTGAATAGAAAAGCTGGAGTTTTCCAGGGACTGTTGTAGTTTTGACTTGCATCCCCATTTCTCTGCCCTTTACACATTGTTTAAGTCTTTTTCTGTGCTGTAGCATGTTTAGTTGTAGGGTTGCAGACATGTTCCCTCCTTCTACAAATGTAGGGTAGGGAGCAAAACTATTAGAACAGGGCTGAAAACTTAGCTCAGAATATGTTTCTTATTTTCTTAAGTTAATGGCTAAAATAAGACAGTACTGTAGCTGTCACACATTTTACAACCAGTATATTGTTAATAAAATCATTATTTTACACTTTGTAACATCTGTTTCTGAAAGTTGAAATAAGAATCATGAGCATTTTGTGCATATCTTCTCATTTTATCCCAAACAGCTTGTTCTGGAATTGCAAAAACATCTGTAACTGGCAGTAGGATCATATGTACTTTTTCATACATACTTTCACAACATCTTGCTGTGCTGGCCAAATGGCTTTCAGTAACGAAACCTTTTTTCTGTTTGTAATATTGGTGGTAGTCTAATTCCTCTTCTTACAAAGTTTCAGATGACTTGGTGGTAACAGAGCTCAGATTCTTCCTCTTGATGATAGCTGTGATCGGCCCATCGGGTAATGCCTTGATTATATTCCACGCTTCAAAACGAGTGAGTCCTTGCATAGCAGTCGTGTGCACTTGTAATAGCTCATCACCAGGCTGAACAGGGCTGCTTTGTTCTGATGCAATCCCTGAGGAAAGGAAATTAATTTCCTTTAATTCTGTGTAGGGAGGACACTTTAACAAATATTTCACTTGCTAAGGATCACCAGCATGTTTGGTATAAACCACCTGGTCTCTGAGCAGAGAGAGCAGCAGATCAGTCACACTGGACTGAAATGGGTAATGCTGTATTTACAAAAAATAGCATTTTCATGGGTATAAATCAGCAGTCAGTTATGAATTGCACAAGTCTGTGTCAGCTAAGGACCTGCCATGCACACATTTAAGTGTATTTACCTTTAAATATCCTGTTGATGACAATGGGTTTATCTCCATGAATAGAGCCCTTCCCTCCTTCCAGACTGAATCCTAAACCAGCAGGTGTTTTTTCTAGAGTTACAGTGCAGATTGTATCTTCAGTTGCTGGAAATAAATGGGAAATTAGCAGATGGGAACCATATAGTCTGAAAAGCTAAAACATCTGTTAAAGAATCAACTTCTATTTGTTTTGTTTGCAAAGGCACCAAAACCTGCCAAATGAAAGAGAAAATAATAGCTTTTAATTTCTCTTTTTGTCATTGTGAGATCTTCTGGGAAACTGGAGAGAGAAAGTTGTGTTTTGAACTCTCAGCAGAATGGAAAGATAAAAAGGAAAGATGGTAATGTTTACTAGAATTAGAAAAATCTGTTCAATGAACAAAATTTAGGGTAAACATATTTGACTTGATGTTAGTTTTGAAACTGTTATTAACTACAAAGCTACTAATGTTCACTTGCAGTATGTAAATAAGGCTATAGATTTCCAGATTATGTTTTGAAATTATCTCTTCCACAAAGAGATAGTCCTGTAAAATAGAAACTAATAGAATAAAGAATCACTGTTCATTGAATTGTCAATATACTTTCAATATTTTTACTATATTTGATAATCTTTGTATGTCTTCAGAAATTCATACTGAAGAAGCCTTTCTTTCCCAGAAGGTTCCTTTATTTTAGAAATCCATTAATTATTTCCCTCTCCAACAAAGTCATTCCAAGTATCTGTTCCAGGAGTGCTCTATTAATGATACTGTCTTTAATCATGGTTCTCAGATCTATCTAGCCAACACTGAGCTGCTCTTCATGAATAGCCAGAAGTTAATGGATGGGGGCTGCAAGGTAATGCCGCTGAACATACTCACCAGACTCTTGTGAGACATCACTTGCTACTGAAGATGTACTAGAATCAATTGAAACATCAAGACTCTTTTCTCCATCTTTAGCTTTTCTAGTGACGACAACAGCTTGCCTGGGCTGTCGGGCCTGTCGCATGATTGCTGAGGCATCGTTGTGAGTGGCACCTTTAAGAGACTTTCCATTAATGGATAATACTTCATCTCCTTTCTGAATAGTTCCTTCCTGAGCTGCTAGTCCATTAGGAAACACTTTGTGAACCTATTGAAGACCCCAGTCACCACAAACACACAGAAAGAGGAAGAAAAAAGACAAATCACTAAATCACTCAGTTAATACTTTTTACAATGTGCATTTTCCTTTTCTACTTTTTCCAGGCAGAAGTTGCTTCTAGCACATTCCAGGGCTGAGGGCTGAATAACTTTTTACAGAGAAGTTCTCCTGAGTACAACCCTCTTCAAGCAGCTTCCAAGTGCTAAGTAATCTGTCCAGCCCCAGTGTCAAGTGGCCAAGGCCCTGTTGCCATGGAAGGTATCTTGCCTGTGTTACTCCTGATCCTCTCTCTGCTCTGCCAGTCGAGAGGAGATGATGTGACGCTTGTCTCTAGTTTCCAGCCCTTACGGGCCCATGTATTCACCTCATTCCTCCTCACAGGCCTGACTGCCTGCGGGGTCTGCTATAAGCACATGGACAAGAGGGCTGGTGCTTCCTGCTGTTGGGGGGTGTGGGCTGTTTGGCCTTGGCTTTAGAGCCGTTTGGGGAGAATTGTGCCTGAGAAAACCAGACACCACTGCCAATAACCTGGGGGTGCAGCTCTGTGCAGAAGGATCTTACTCTTTCCCACTTTAGACCATAATTTTTTTGTCCCTGTCAGTGGACAGCTGCCTACTTTCATTAAGCTGAAAGCCAGCCCCTGCAGTAGAACCCTATTAAGTTATATATTTTTAGATAGAGTGTTCATTTTGGGAGTATTTTTTGAGAAAGGTGCTACTTACTGTTATCACTTTGTTTTCTAGATCAATGCCTCCTGCCAGGCTGAATCCAAGCCCAGTGTCCTCTTCTTTATGCAGAATTGTAACATGAATATCATCAAATTCCTTGGCAGAGAAGGCAATAATGTCAAGAACATCCTAACATACCTCCAAATGACTGGAAAATCAGCAGATCTTTTTTGTCTACCGTGCATTTTGTAATGAGGCTCAGGGACATAAGCAATATTTAGATTACTGACGTATATTTAGTATTTGTTTTCTGATCAAATATTTGCATATCATTTTCCTATTTTATGAACTATTATTCTGTCTCTAAAAGCATTCTTTTTCAGTAAATGGGTTATATGGGTTATAAATTGAATTAATTAAAGGTTTTAAAAATCATATACTGTAGAAAAAATATTTCTGGCTTATGTAGAGGGCCTTTTCACTGAAAAAGGGGGAAACTTCTTTTTTTTGGCATACAACTTGCATGGATATCTGAGATTCATAACTTAAAAACTGCTTGTAAGTCACAGTTTTATTTTTCAGTGTTCCAGTAACAGCCCCAGGTAGACTGAGCTGTTTCTGACCGTGTTATTCCAAAGATGAGCGTGTATATGGAAAAAATTCCTATTTAGTCTAGTTCCTTAAGGAAACGTGGCTTTCTTGACCACATTTCACAATCCTGTTCAGGATGTGTGCCGTTGTAGTTGCATCCGTTGATGTTGTTTCTTGTTTCCTTCCACCACTGAATCCACTGGCCAGCTGCAACCAGGCAGAGGGTAGTGGCCTCTAAGAGACTGTCCTGACAGTTTCATGAAAATGGAGGACTGGGTATGAGAGAGGCTAATGTCTCCATTGTATCCAGTGCAGCATAACTTTACTGCTAATTAGGTCTCAAAATACCAATGTGGGATGTTGACCAGAGACCCAAATCAATACAAAACTCGGCTTTCATTAGTTCTGCTTGTTGAACTGCTTTTTGGTTGTGAAATACCAGCAAGTTCTTAAGGAAATAGAGTCTAATATTCTGTTCATGCCACACTCAAGTGCTTTTCAGTAGCTGCGAAGTTTGATGTAGTCAGTGAGAATACATCTATGATATGAGAATATGTCTACCTGGTCTTCTGAAAGGCAGATATGGATTCACTACCCAAGCTCCACACAGGACAGGCGCAAACCAGGACTAACCTAGAAGCCATGTCACTGCAGTTAGCTAAAAAAACAAAATATATTAATTTAGTCTTCTTGTTACATTAATGTTGTTATGCTGCTTTTGGCAGCTTACGGTGTCCAACACAGCAAGCACATAGCTGCCAGCAGAAGACTGTATTTTCAGCACAGAGTTCTAGATGTTATCTGCTTCTTTTAGTATGGGCTGTCTTTAAAAATCTCTGCTGTGAACAAATTTAGCCTTTATTCTGACTTATTCTGAGCGTTATCACAATTTTAGATGACTCCAGTAAGACTACAGGATGTTCAGTATCCCCAAAATCAGGCATCATGTGTCTCAGACTGTGAAACCAAATAAAAAGAAAGGCCTCCAAAATGTTAGTGCCTACTTTTGCATACTCTGACCCTACCTGCTGTATACCTCAGTTATCCTATTAGGAAAATGGGTGTTAGTCTTGCTTAGCTGTCTTTGTAGATTTCTTTGAAATTTCTGGTCAAAAGAGCTAAACATTACTACTGATACATATTGCTATGACTGTTTTATTTATAATAATGTCATGTTGCAAAGATTAACTAGATATGTCAACTCAGCAGCTCCCTTTGAAAATCATGAATGCACAGAAAAGCAGATTTACCTTTAAGGTTGCCTCATCTAGTGATTTGACTTCCTCTATAAGCTTTGCTAACTCTTCAGGGGAAAGTAGAGAGATGACAGACTGCCCTGCTGCACCGGAAGCTTGAGGTGAGCCATGTTCCTGTTTCTCTTCCTCTTTCTCATTGTCTGCTAAGCTCACGGTGTATTCTCTCAGCTCAGAGAGGCTGTGCCGTTGAGAAAAGAATAAAAAAGAAACATTGAGTTATGAAAGAACATAAGTACAAGAGCATAGAAGACGCAATGTTGGAGCAGGAGGGCAGACACTGCCATTAGTACTATAAATATGTGTTTATATAAATTAAGCATATAAGCCTAACAGAAAGAAGTAGGATTCATCGCATAAAAGAATAGCGATAATCTCTTGGCCCCAGGCTGAAACTAGCTTAAAAAAAGCCCATGTCTATGTTAATTTTTTTTTTTAAATTCTCATTTTCATGTGTTTCTGTGCTTTCCAGTTAAGTCTGGGATTAGATAAAAGAGGTTGTGGGTTTGGGCCCTTTTTTTTTTTTTTTTTTTTTTTTTTAAGGAAAAAATACTTAAACAGATGTATGTGTAAGTATCCCATTTTCTAAGAAAGGCAATTTTCAATGTATTTTTAATTGGTCCCAGAAAATGCTAGTCAAGTAGTGCAGATACAAGATTCATATGTACACACCAAATCCAGTGTTTACTTGGATTACCACTATAAATCGCTTGTTGTTTAGCTATTACGGACTGTAACCTTCTGGCAAAAGTTATTAAAAGGTATTAAGAAGTTTTCTTTTGCTATTAAGACTCTATCTTTTGACTTTTATCAACACCCTCTCATCAAAGGAACAGTGTAATGATCCTCTCTGAGAAAACAAGGACTAACTTATTTTTTTTCCTGTGCAGTAGAATTTTGGAAGCTACAAAGCTAATACTTTCAGAAAGCCTTTTGAGATGGAACTCAGAAGGTTCTTGTGTGCTTTTGAAATATTTTACCAGAAGTATTATCTTTATTCACTTTGCTGTTTTTTGAAATCCTGACTAGTTATTAACAGAAAATGCATACAAATTATTGTAGGAAGCAAGACCAGGCAGGGAGGTACTGTTGGGTCTTAGGGAATGCCTAGATCCCACTCTCGCTACACCACTTACATGTACTAGTGCCAGACTTGTTTCTCTATACCAAAGTATTATTATTGCAGTGATACTCAGTGTAATTACACAACTCATCCACAAAGACTGGCAAGCTGGTGGCCCTAAGTTAAATGGTAGGACTAGCTGGGTATTTAACTCACCTAATTACAGTGACTAGCTACAGCTAGTTTATCTGGGCAGCGTGTAGTCATAAGACAGCAGCTTTTCACATAATCCTGAAACAATGCATTAAAATCCCTCAGCCTCCTCACTGGCAAATGCGTGCCTTTCATTAGCAGCAGTGAGGTCTGGTTTTTTTTTTAGTCCTGCCTCTTAATCATGGAGATGCTGGAGATATTTGTCCTTAACTAGGAAGAAGCTTATAATATATAAACAAACACATAAAAATAAATGTAACAGTCAGGTGAGTCATTCATCCTTTGCACTCTAAAAAGTTCCTACTTCATTCTGTGCTTTACTATCGTGTGCTACAACCTAGAATGTTAATTTATCAGCTGCCCAGCACAGAGATTCACCAATACTGGTCTGGTAGGCTAATTTTAAATATGGTATCTTACTTTAGAGAAAATCCAGTGTCCAAGTGATGAGTTTCATTTGTGGGTGAGAGAGAAGTCCCATCCTCCTCCACAGAGGACTGAGACAACGTATCCAGAGTTTCCCATGCATTGTTTCCAGGAGGGACTGGAGACTGAGGAAGGCAAAGCAAAGATTTCATTAAAGCAGATGACACCTGGCTACTGATGGAATAGAGTTTGCTGTATTTTTCATCATACGTCTTCATCATCTCACAAGACTGGGTAGCAGTAAGCGGGAAGCTTCGTGATCTTAGGCTGTGAGCTTTTGTTACTGATACTAGAGGGGAAGGTGCATTGGTTTCTGTAGTTAGGAGACCCAAGGAATTTTCAGTGTTGGCATTGTTGCTTTTCTCTGAGCTAGCTGCACTAGCTAGGGCCTCCTCGGGAGAGGGAGATCTACCTAGGCTCTTTGTCCCCATGAGCACAGGTGACTCTGACCGCTGTTGGCTATTTTCAGAACACTGGAGAGAGGTTTGGGTTAATTGGGGCAGAGCCTCTCCCGACCCTTTTGCACTGGGAGAGTGTTCCTTCTGAACGGACGGTTTGGGGCTGAGCCTTCGGTGTACTTTTTCAGGTGACTGAGGAGCACTCAAGGATTCAAATGAACTTATTCTTTGCTTTATTGATGATCCCCTAGAAGACACACGGGATAAGCTGGAGCGCAGTTCTTTGCTGGAAATACTCTGGAGGTCAGTAGGACTTTGCTCTGCTTGTGTTTTTTGATCTGAATTTGCTTTCCTCAGTCCTTTCAGACTTTGGCGAAACCAGGCTGGCTTTGGTGCAACGGGAGGACCCTTTTTCACAGCATCATTTGCATCTGATTTTAGCGCTTTTGAACTGACTATTTCTGAATCTGATTTCTGCAGAACTGCCTCTGAGCTGCTTTGATTTTGATTTTCTTCATTTGTGTTGATGCCAGATTGCAAATCTAAGTGTCCGTTGTCTTCACTCATGGTAGGATTAAATAAGCTTTTTATGCAGTCAGAAATTCTAACCCAAGGGTCTTCTGTTGTTGTATCAAGACTATAATCTACTCGTGCTTGTCTTTTAAGTACAGGCCGTTGTATTGATGAAAGAGGATTCCCTGTATTAGAGAAACATTGATTATAAATAAGACTCCTTCTGATTCTCCTTATCCATCCTTTACCTATGCAATGTTATTACTTCACCAAGTTTGAATTTCATTCAAGCCTACAACAATTTTTTTTAAAGTTTCTGAAAAGTTATTTTTTTTAAATTCGCAGCTCTTGATCCAGAAGTTCTGTTTCCTGACACTGGAATTAGCTGAAAACCAAGGCTCGTCTGTGCTTAGGTACAGGAGCACCTTTCTAAATGGGCCTGTAACTTATGAAGATAATCTGAAATTTTCGGATGTCGAAGTCATGGCACAGGTTATGGCAGTTAAATAGAAGTTAAAATAGAAGGCTAAAATTGAAATGTCATTTCCAGCAAAAACTATGCATAAAAACAATTTTTAGAAATGCTAAAACTAAACTTCAATATACTAAAACTAAAAACTAAATTTTAGTATAAATAAGCAAGTTGCCATCTGAAAAAACACAGCAATAGTATACAGGTCCATTTCCACTTTTTAAGAATAATCATCTACTGTACTTCTTTTGATGTAGTTTTCACTCTCTCAAAAACTAATCACTGTAAACAGTGGTTTAAAATTTCATCTGTTCACCCAGCAGTTTACAGATATGGCTGCAGTCTACATTTAAAGCTGAAGGTGAAGTCAGTATGAAACTCACTTTGGAATCCAAACTAAATGCTAAGTTCACGTGCAAACATCATATTAAAGTTTATGGAATGAAACATACCTAGGTTTGGTTTTCTTTCCTGATCTTTGCCCACTGGAACAGCAGCTATGTGTTCAGTGTCATGTGCTGTAGGAGAAGTGGTAAAGACACTGTGGGTTATAACAGTTTTGTGTCCCTCTTGCATTGGTTCTCCACCTTCCTGCTGAACAAACAGGAAATAGAAGTGTGTCAGAATGTAGCTATACAAACCCCATTATATATGAGTCTGAAGAGAAACATCTTTTGGCCTTTTTTTTTTTTTTTTTTTTTTAAACTCTGAAAAGAAATATTGAATAGGAGTCAAGGTTTCATTTGTGCTTGGGATGTAATCCTGAAATTCATTCTGTATTTCAAGAGAGACGGTGTGATATTTTATGGTACACTTGTAAACAGACTGAGAAAAATGCAATTAGTATCTCATAAATTTAGGCAATTTCAATAACTCCATCTACCACTTCATAGTAAAATAAAAGACTGCCTGCCATAATTCTAGATTTTTATAAAATCAGCTACTCAGTAGTCTCTTGCAAACCAGTGAAGCAAAGCCAGAAAATGAATTTCCTCTAACTTTGTATTAAAACACTCTTTTCCGTTGTAGATTTTTACTATTAAACACAAGCTGGACAAGCTTAAATCATTACTGCAGTTTCAGAGCTCTTCCCTTCTTGTTTGTGGCTGGGAAAAAAAAGGGTGAGAGGATTAGTTTGAGGTTGCAGTAAATGCTGCAGCATTAGCAGATGCTCTGGAATTACTTGATTATTTTGTAATTGATACCAAGTTACCATTTGGTCTGCTACGAATCTGGAAGTGCTCTCTGCTATTTCAGAAATGCTTTCTGCTATGCAGTTAAGCTCCAGTATTATCGATAGGAAGCAAAACCAAGCAGGGCAGAGACTGAAGGTCTAGAATCATATGAGATTGTCCTAAAAATATCAGTAATTTGACAATTCCTTAGCATTTCAGTAACAGGATGGTGGTTATTATGCAATTTTCTCATTCCAGGAAAACCTGCCTCCATCTCCTGCTTTCTAAGGACACTTTTGAAAGTTGTACCTATGTTCTGTAGCCATTAGACATGGACATTAGACATTCAGGGAAGTGAAATAGCTATTTGGAAGCACTAGGTACATACAATCAGACCTAATGCTTTACTGATGCAGTTATACCTACCTTTTTATTGACACAGTATAAAGCACAGTCAAAAACACCAGTTAAGCATTCTTGGTCAGGAAGAAACAACCAAAAAATATGTGGAACCACCATACAAAACTATTGGATGCAGGCCTCAAAATGGCTAATACAAAATGTTTAAGGAATAAAGGAAAGAAGTGAAGAGCAGTAGCAAATCTTTCTCCTAATGATCTGAAAATACATTCTAGAAAGAAGCTGTCTCTCCTGGGCACCTATAGCAGTTACTGTCCTGAGACACATTAACTGTTTTATTAGAGGAAGTTCTCTTCATTAACAGCACTTGACCTCTCATACAGTTTATTGATTTTAATGATAAGGAGAAAGAATAAATCCTTAGAATAACTGAGGGCCCTAAGATAATTAGTTGTGTGCAGTGAAAATTCAGTAAGTTGTTAGTTTGTTGAATTTTACTCCAGCATGGTGATTTTCTAGTAGCTGTTGATGAACATGTTTCTACTGCTCTCTTCTTAGAGGATGATGAAGTCACCTTACATGAGGTGTTCAACTTGAATGTTAACATTACACCTTGACTTCAGTCTGAGCTGTATCATTTTATTTTGACTATGCACCTTGAAAACTGAAAGTTCAGTCTTGTTTGGTTTGCATTGCACTAAGGTCTGCTCATTTCTACTGACATATTACTAAACCCAGAGGAAATAGGTTCCTTTTTAAAAAAAACCACAGCCCTGTTTCAACACGCAGATCTCACAATCATGCAAATGTGTCTTTCTACCCTATTTTATACAGGAGAGGGAACTGAAATTTAGTAATGTACAAATATACACTCCGTTTTCAAAGACAGCAAATAAGAAAGTGGGTCTCTGACAATTTAAATGAGTTTATTTAATACCTCATTATTTCAAAAAAGATATCTGAGGCCAAAATTACCAGCTGTTCATAATGCTAGACCTTCTATTTTAATAAAGTGCGCTAGTGAAACAAAGAAACTGTTTCACATGACTCTTCTCTAGCTCATGAGCAGTTTGACACAGTAAATTTTGAGATCAGGGTGAACCATATCAGGTTGACATCAGAGGCTGTGCAAACTCCTCCGGTCCCAGCCCATAGCACATTGCGGTTCCAGTCCCACTGGAACCAGTGGCACATGTTCACTGGGAATGCCAGTGGGGGACTTGGATTCATTCTCTCTGCTGCCTTCTTTGGGATTTGAGCACAGATTCTCAGATGTGGAAGAAAATTGCCTTGAGACACATCTTTGCTTTGTTAGTTTGAACATCATGTTTAGAACTAAACAGGCTTCACTAAGATATGTACGCTATTTTCAAAAGCATTTTCAAAAGAGAACCTTGGCCTGTTCCCCTAGTCCTCTCATACATATGCACACTTTCTTCTCTCTTTCCCTCATCTTTCTTCCTGCCCTCACACAGCTGCTCTCTTCCCCTTCCTCTTTCCCCTCCCCCACACAAAAGACTTCTGCAAATTTTGCTTTACCTGAACATTTGCAGGAGGCAATACGGCCACTTCTGATGCAAGCTTTTCTTTCCTGTCTGCATTACACTGGTCGTTACCTGTACAGTCCTGCTTAAAATATTTCCTTGGTGGAGGCTTTGGCTTTGATGACCTAGGTTTTCTAACGAGGATCTCTGTTGATTTCTTAGTGTTTTGTAGGAGTCCACCTCCTTCACTGCAAGTAGGCGGGGAATTTCTCTCCAGACTGTTTCCAGACAATGAGTGCAACAGGCCAGGCTGTCTGGTAATGGGTACATCAATGCTATGTACCCTTGCCTTCAAGTCAGCCAGTTGGTAAGCAGTACCGTTACTACAAGATGACCTAGGGTTGTAGCTGCTGTCACTGCTGGAGCGGGTCATTATCTTCTGTGTCCTGCGGTTGCAATAAGCAGCATTCCTCTCAATATGTTTTTCACATGGGTGTCTTCCATGCCAGCTTGCCTCTAGTTTTTTGACACCTGTATCAGGAACATGCTCAAAATGTCTATTCAGATAAATGCAAAGTGCTTACTTCGAAGATTCAGGTGATTAGATTTGCAACTAAACACTGTAATCAATTGATGTATAGATATGATTAGTGCATCACACCAAAAAAGGAATTAAAGTCAAAGTGTTAACACCTTAATTACTGGACAGCAAAATAATGTTACCTTTTTTTCCTATAGTTGACTGCTGATGGTTCTATTACCCTCCATCCTTTAGAAGAAGTAAGGAAGCTGAAGGGAGTATTGTGTTGTAGTGTCACCATGCTAGGATATCACAGCTGAACTGGGCAAGTAGCTCTAACTATGATCGCGTATGCCTTTCCTCACAGGGGGATTAACAAACTCTTTTTTTCCCAGGACATTACCTGTATCTTGCAGTTTTGTGCTATCATACTCATATTACCTGCTGACAGCTGTTTGAAAAGCTCTGAGCAGTAGTTATGAATTGGAAAATATGAGCAAGAGGAAGTTTGCATAAAAATCTTTGTTGGGGATCAGTCAGAGGCAATCTCTTCTCATCACTCTCTGGTAAGGTATCTTAGGAGACATGTTAGGAGTGCTGTCCTGTGAGCTTTTCTACTCTTCCTTTCTGTTCCAGGTCACTTGACTGTTACCAAGGATTCTATCACAGCATGTACTGATCTTACATGTATTCTGAAGTCAAAATTGCAATGTCTCAATGAATGTATGTATTCCCTTACCTTCAGTACTCCACAGGTGTCTCTCCCTTCCAAATCTGTTGTTTTCCACAGCTTGTGCAACAGCTTCTTTCAGCTGTTGCTCAGACACCTAGGAAATACCATGCTATTATACTCTCACGAGGCTTTTGTGTGATACATTTAAATCTTTACTCCTCTCACAAAGATCTCCAGCTCCTGCAAGTCCTCTAATTGAAATCAATAGATCTAGTTAAATCATGTAACAGTTCATTTTAAAGCCAAAGAAGTGCACACATTCTATTTGCACATATTTCAGTGTAGCTGAAGTTTTTGTATAGATGTGCTATTTATATTAGTTGTTTAAATAAAATGGGATCTTTCAAAGTTAAATATCAATTTGAATATTTCATTAGAAGGACAGATCTGGACTTACCAGTATAAGGTAATTTAATACTTCATTTTTATTATAATTTGATGCATAGCTTAAACTTTATAATCATTTACACTAGTGCTTGTAGGAAGCATTTTGTAGAAGAATCTCCTAAGAATAAAATACTTTAATATTAATTTAATAGCAAATATTGGCCGGGCAAGACCTAAATTTTAATTACATCATGGAAGAGTGCATACAAACATTGCTTGTTTCTTTTTGAGGCAGTATGTTCCCTCTTTCAAATTATTTTCCTATCAGTTGCAATTTTTTCTTGACTAAAGTTTATTTTTCTGTGAAATATAGTTTTTGTACCTTAAACCTTATTTCTGTAGTTCACAGCATAGAAACTCTCATGTAAGGCCATCTCCAGTGATCTTCAAATCTTACATGATTATATGTAAGATGGCACGTGTCTCAGGTTTGTGCCTTAATCTGTCTCACATACTTGCAGTGATGCTTATAGAGACATCACCATCTTTCTGTTATCAAAATTTTTGCACCTGTTTTAGATTAGCATCTTCTCCCTCACTTAATATTAGTTCATGAGTATGTGCTTTATTTAAAATCAGAAAGAACATGGAGTGCTACCTGTGGTTCTGGGTGTCTGCTAATAATAATCTGCACCGCACCAGGACTGCAATGGCTTAGCACAGCATAAACTTCGTTAAGAGTCATATTTTGTACCGATGATTCGTTAATTTCAATGATTTCATCTCCACACCTACCGAGATAATAAAAAAACATGAGAGGATATAAACAAACCATAGATTTTTCCTCCCAACCTTGTCTCATGCACATGAAAGTATGCAAGAAGCAGATTCCTATGGTTGATCTGTAACGTCATCACAGATTAAATCATTATGTCTCACTGTGTCCTTTGCAGAAAATGAAATGGGAATGAGCAGTTGGACATCGTTTCCTTTGACTTACTGCCCTGTCACATACAGCTTTTGAACCTTCTGCATATTGAGCAATGCAAAGTTTGTGGTCTATGTTCTTTCTCCTGTATGCAGCTCAGTTGCTGTTTCCACCTACGTCTTCCTGCCTTCCTATCAACTTAACACTTCATTTTTCATGTGCTTATGGTCTACTAGTATTATTTAAGGTCAGACAGTATCTTGAATAACTTGTTAATACAAAATTTCTGGTTACGGTTAATTGCCCAGATCAATCACTGCCCGCTGCTAGACTGAGTCTTTCCAGACAAAATCCAAATTTGGCCCACATGGAGACTGAGACTGCCCTTCTCTGCTCTACTGCAAATACCAACAGAAATTAAGAGGCCTTCTGAAGGCATTGATTCATATCATACAAACTTTGTAAAAATGTGAGATGAGGGTTACAGAGCACCTGAAGTTAAATCAAAAAAGTTTCACTGAAAATGCTGTGTTCTGTTCAATTCTGAACATGCCCAACATTACCAATTGATCATAAATCTTATGGAGTGAATTTCTACACTCTTGCTATAGTAAATTCATCAAACCTGTATTTCTGTTGGACAAGAAGGGATGGAATTTGAGAGCTTGCATCAGGAAAGCTAGTGCCCATAAAAGCCAGAATATACCATATGTTTGGGCTTTTTCCAGATATGTTTTCCTTTTTCACTTGAAAATCTTCTCCAGGAAGAATGCTATATGCTTGTCTAAGACAACCAAAGTTAGCCCAGCCTAGACAAGAGACAATCATTCAACTGGGTTGCCGTATATATGAAAATCCCAGATATCTCAAATATACATGCTCGAACCCACAGAACAGCATATGCTGTAAATCCAACAGTTTCAGAAAGAACTAGGACCTCCTGCCCAAGCAGGTCAAATATGAACCCATAACATATCAGAGCAGTGGAAAACTTTCAGTATGAGATATCCTGACAAACACCCGCTCTCAATCCTACCTGAGTCTCCCATCCATATGTGCCACAGAGCCCGGTGAGAGGGTATGAATAAAAATCCCGGAAATACACTGGAAGTAAGGGATGCTGCACAATCCAATTCCAAGGCCGACACCTGCCTCTGAAAGAATTGATAAATAAAAAAGAGGCATAAGAAGCGGTAAAAAAAAACCAATTGGAGAGTCCTTTTTTTAAAACTGTCTTCAATTTAATTAATTTTGTGTATACAAATCAGAACCCTGTTCTTGTGTTTATGAGTTTTTCACATTCAAAACTAGCTGCTCCTTCTGCTGCATTTTTCCTCCTTTTTTTTCTTTTTTTTAATATTTAAAGGGCACACACACAATATTGCTTGCTGGGTTCCAATACCTGGTTCACAATTCATTACTGGCATGTTACAGATACAGTGCAAGTGCAAGTTTATCTTGCAAGATATCTCTCATGACAGTATAATTCAAATGACTTTACAAGGAGACAATAGAAAAAAAGAACAATAATTAAAGAGGAAATGTGATACATGGCTGTTATTTGAGATACCAGCTCAAACCTCCTTGTTTTATATAATGCAGCTTAAGATTTCTGTGTATTCATCCTCTCTGTACTGGGCAATCATTCTGATGTCAGATCACATACTTTGTGTTTGGTAAGTCAGGCAAAGTCCCCATGGAGGCTTTGTTTATTGTTTTTATGGTCCCATGTTTCAAAGTATATTTCAGTCTGCCAGTGGTTGTTTATAAATAGAAAAGTGTGACAGTTGAAAAAGAGGTGAAAGAAAAAGACATAGGTATGTGTTTTATTTTTAAGCCATTTCAAGAATGAAATGAACTATATGAATAATTAAGGGCAAGAGTTGTGTCATCTGCTTAATGGTAGTTTTTGCTGAGAGGTTTATCTTTTTATGTGAAGGATATTCATGTGGCAGTCCAATGCTTGAGTGGAAAAAAGAAAGGATTGATTGGCTCTTGTGGACAGATGGTATGCAAAAGCCTGCTGTTGATAGATAGTTGTTAGCACTGGCAGGCACTGAGATCTAATTTAGTGTGTTAAAAAAACTCAATTCAGGAAAAGAATCAGGTTAGTGAAGAAAGACATTTTGAGAGCAAATGAACAGTATTTCGTGAATCAGTGCCTTGTTTGCTCAGTTAATCTGAGTACTTACCTTTGTTTAGGGTAACCTCCATTATGACTCTGTCATTGGGCTTTGTAGCGTTCAAGGAGAATGCCGTGCTTTCTGAACTGAAAGAGCTGTTTTCTTTGGTTATACATGTACTAGAGCTCAGTGACTGACACAAGTGGGGCGATAGATAGCTGGAAGCAGAATGAGGTGTGCTAAAGCTTGTCCTGACTGTAAGCGTGAGAAGACCCTTTTTGGCCTGCAAGAAACAAAAGATAACAAATGAAGGGGCTGAGCTCACATGCATATTGTGTGTAAAGGCAGAAATCATGCTGGGAGGAGAATACGTAACCTTGAATTTTTGTAAAGCATCATAATGTGTTAATCCATGCATGGATTCTCCATTCAGTTCCAGGATTTCATCACCTGTTTTTAGAAAGAAGAATTGCACTGTGTTACTATTACTCTATTGTGTTCACAGTAAGTTCCATGATGCACACTTACTCAAAAGGAGACTTGCAAATGCAGTAAGGGATGCAGATGCAAATGTCACATTGGGCTCATTTCATCTTCAGTTTAATCTGCCCTTAGATAATCCCCCCATTCTTTCGGGATTTGGAGTGGGAAAAGGGAGGGGAGGGAGGGAGGACGGAAGGATTTCCCACCTTCTTGTAGCCTTCCATCAGCAGCAGCAGCTCCACCAGGAAAGATGGTTTTGACATAGATGCCTATTGGCCCATAAATGCTGTCTTTCCCTCCAACAATGCTGAAGCCTAAACCCTAATTTATGGAAGAAAAACAGTGTGTGTTCAGTTCTCCTAATAAATAAAATCACAGTTTCTTCTGCAGTAGCCACAAGGCCAGCACCAGTTAACAGAATCGTATAATTCATGGAAAGATAGTCACCCAAATGTCAGTAGTAACAGCAAATGAAAATTTCAGCTGAATACCCTCAGGATTTGGGTTTTGTTTCAGTTGTAATCAATTCATTTGTTGTTATAAACACACAGGAATGTGTCTGAATTCTATTTTTTATTTTGCCCTTGAACTAGTAAGTTACTTGGAGAGATTGATTTGTTCTATCTTCTCCTTCATTTTCTTTCCCATAAATGGGATTGATAAAACCACCATACAAGATCTTGACATTACTGCTAACCTCAGACACAGACAGCTATCTTGTGGGGGTATATTTCTCTTATCCTCTACCAAACAGAGTTAATGCAGGCTGTAAGTTAAAGCAACACCAACTGATCTGTTAAGGTAGACGCTTCTCATTTACTTATTCTTTGCCCTCCTCCCACTAAACTTAGAAGGATACTGTGAGACTAAAATATCTCTCTGAAGCTATTTAACATCCTTTGGATGAAAAGTGAAAGTAGTATGCTCATGACATCCTTATGTGCTCCGAAAATACAGACAATATATGATGATCTTGCGTATTATTATTATTTATTATTTATTGTATTTCCGTTTTATTACATGGAATGACTTCTGACAGTAATCTCACAGCTTAAATAGTTATTTATTAAAAATGCAGAACCTTTTTAACAAGTCCAAAAAGGTATGTATTTAAGCTTACAACTTCTCAATTTTCTTTCTAAGCATCTTCAGTGACATTATTTTTATGCATAGAGCTATCTTCTGTCTTTCTCTAGATGTTGTGGGTTTTTGCAAACGTGCATGGTTTTATTGAGGCTTTGTGTGGTCTCATAACACTCTGACTTGAAGGAAATTCTAAGATTGCTGGGGTAGTGCAAGCTATGGATGACATCTATGATTTCAAGCCTACCTCCAACTGGCAATAAGAGGAGCAGTGAATGTCAATGCTGGTGTTGCTCAACTGGTGTGGGTGTGTTCATTAGAACCTGGTCTGCAGTCTCCAGCATGCTTCACAGATACACCTCAGAAGGTTAAGAAGGTAGTAATGGTAAACTAATCACTCCTGGCAAAGCCTGGATTTGAATTAGCAACCTTAATACCCAAAGTCACTTCCTTGTACTGATGTCTTTGGAGTTTACATTCAGGAAAGGAAGTAAAACTCTCTTTACGGTAAATCAACAGAGCCAGTCTCACCTTCCCTTGTCCTTTCATCAATACGATGTTTGAGATTACCGAAGCCTGTGAGCCACAAGATGCATGCATTAGCTGTGCTGTACTTAGTGATCTAGATGACCTTGAAATAGCCTGTGAACATTAAAAAAAAATAATAATAATTTCAATGTAGCACCAAACATTCTTGGACATAGATTAGGGTAACTGGTTTACTTCAGATTTTCTTTCTTCCTGATGGCTGATGTTACTGAAGATTTAAAAAAAAAAAAAAAAAAAAAAAAAAAAGACTCAATTCCTTCTTATTTTCAAAGCCAGTTGTTTTTCATCTAATCAATTTGCATGGAAGTGATGACCATGCTGAGTAATCTGGACTTTTTATGCCAAAATATATTTTTGCCATCATACATTCAGCAGTCAGTGGCCTGAAGAAATATTACTTTGTATTTTGCTTGCTTAAATGCACGAGACTCAAACTCTCAAGTCCTGCTCACTGAAATTGTCTAGCAGTGACTAAACTAGATTTAACCAGCGTGGAATTACAGTATTGGCCCTTGAAGTACTGTGCAATGCTGTAGAAAGGTGTATTTGATTGTGCTCTCACTTGATACTCTGTGCTGAAATCCCTCTTTTGGCTATTAGGGGTCATAACAGGTATTATCATCTTTACCTCTAAGAACTGAACAAAGACCCAAGAAATCCCAGCTCCTTCCATAGTCTTATCACTGACTAACTCTATATTGTGACATACTGCCATTTCTCAGCACTTCCCTAAAAATGTGAATTACTGCCTACATAAGGCCTTCAGAATATAAACTGCTCTGCACTGACTCTGTTAAGTCATACCATAGGCTTCTTTCTACAGCTGAATTCAGTGAAGAACATCCTTTTTTGCTTGCTAACCAAGGCAAGCAATTTCTAAGTGCTTTCCCTCCCTCCCCTCTGTAGGTAGCAGATTTCTTAACTTATCTCCAGCCCCTGAGATTTGACCAATTTTAATGAACCTTTAATAATGTATTTAATGACCCGCCGACTTTGACCATTGCAGAATTAGGTGTTACAAACTAGTTTAAGCACTGGTAAAAGTAATTATCTAAGGCTAACTACGTGCAAAGTTCGGCGGGGCCGAGTTAACAGCAATCCTTGCAAGTCGGGGCTAGTTCAGCACAGTTGTTTACGCAGCAAAGCGAAACTAACAGCTGTTGAAAGGTGTGAAACACCCGTCAAAAACCCCGCTTCCGCCTATGCCAGGAAATGAGCCTTGATTTCTGACATGAAAACAAGCTTATTCATTCAACATGGGGTTGGGGGTAAGATGGAGATGGTTGTGTGATACCAGGAACTTAATTTGCTGAAAATTATACCTCTTGTGAGATCAGGGTGATTGCTTATTCCTGTGTTGTGGATCTTCTTGCAACAGAGAATCTGAAATCAGAAGTTTTCAAATTTCTCTTGCTCCTCTCTGGGCGAGGGGGTATTTCTGGCTGCTCCCGTGATGGGGAAGTGCGCGAGCACCACGGTGCCGCCGAGGAGAGCGGCCCAGACGCTGCCCGCCGGACGAAGGCCTCCGCCGGCGAGCTGCGCCTGGCAGCCGAGACCTTGAAGCAGGATTGCGCCGCGGGGCTGCGTAACAAGCCCCGGAGGGCAGCTCTGCACGGGCTTTGCTGGGCTGGGGTTGTGCTGCCTTTTGCCACCTCTTCGCGCCCTTCGCTTACCCCTAGGTCAGGCCCCTGGCGTCGAAGACCGGCCCCGGGAGGGTCGGGGAGCTGCAGCAAGTCGGTGCGCGAGCGTCTCTGCCTGGCAAAGAGGTGGCGAGAAGCAGCGTCGCAGCCCCTTTCTGCCAGGGGCCGGCATGGACGGGGGGGTCGCGCTGGCCGTGAGGCGAGGCCGTACCTGCTTGTGGCCAAGCCCGGGCCAGCGGAGGTGGCTCAGGAGGCTGCTGGCAGCTGGGCCCGGGCCCTGGGTTGTACCTGCCAGGTGCACAGCAGGCTGCCATGGCCAGCGGCGGGTAGGCGCCTGGGAAGGGCCTCCTTGGCGGTGGGCTCGGGTGGCTCCTGGAAGCCGCCCAGGTGGTGTGACCCACGCCAGGGGCTCCGCATGCCCTGTGAAACCTGCCGGGGTCACGGGAGGGGGAAGCTGCTGAGAAAAAGGGGGTTTGCTGGCCCGCAGCCTTTCCCGCTGCCCTGCTCCTCCTGGAGGAGGGATGCGGTTGAGAAGTGGAGGAAGCGGCCGTGCCAGAGACCCTGGGGGTTTCTCCACTGCCGGCTTCCCCAGCGGGGCCTGCGAGGAGGGCGGGTTTGGGCAGGAAGCTTGGCTGCAAATGGCGCTGCGGGATCCTTATCTGAGGCTAATTCCCCCGCGTTCGGGGTGGTTTCCAGGGCACTTACTGGGGTTCTGCCTCCGGCACAGTCCAGCTGCTGGGAGAGCGACTTCCTGCCGGTGGTGAGCGCGGGCGGCTGCCGGTCCCGGAGAGGCCCGGCTCCGCGGGGTGCCGCGCCGTCCCTGTCCCCTCTCCAGTACGGGTTCACGCCTGCAAGGCACCGGGAGAGCGTCCACGTTACTCTTCCTACGTCTGAACGCTTCTGCGTGTTCAACTTACGGATACGTTGTGCTCGTGTACTTTATTTTTCCAGTTGTCAAGCTCCCTTCAAAGGCGGGAGAATGACCTTTTTAATCCTCACTGTGGAATTAGCTCCGCTCGTGTTTAACCTAGTAAAAATCAAACCTCCCTCACCTAAAGAGCACCAGCCTATTTCAAATGCACCTTTGAAAGTATGGAATAGAATGGTTATGCACAAAACCCCTGATTTTAGGTTACTGTGAGCATCTAGCTGTTATGTGTCGGCAGTTCCTAGCTGAGGAGCCCAGGAGACGTCTGGACAGTGGCTGCAGTTTCCTTGAGCCCCGCGGTACTGCAGCACAGTGGAGTGCCGTGCCGCACGCTCCCCGCGCGTTACGGGAGAGGGGTTTGCTTCCATGCAACTTACTGGTCGAGTTGCTGCGAGTCCGTTGACAGGTGGCTTTACCGTGCAGAAAACAGCCGTTCTGTATTTCCAAAGGCCTTTCTTTACAGACTGACGTTTCCTAAAAATGAGAGACCAGAATGTTTTAAGGAGAAATTCCGCTATCTGTGGAAAATAAAAAAAAATACATAAAATACTTAAAAATAAATTTTCTCCCTAATTTGGCTTGTACGAGTTTCAACCTGAATCAAAATACTTGGAGCAAAAGTAATTGTTTAAAATAAAGTGGATGATAAAGGATATCAAGGCATAAAACTTTGATATGTAATTATAACTTGTCAAAGGAATAAGATGAAAATATTCTGGTCTTTAGTTAGAACAGAGAGAAAATTAATGGACATCCCACATCCATCAGTTCAGACAAACTACTATTTTGATTTCTTGCTAGAGTCTAACTATGCTAGTCCAATTTTTGGATGACTGGTGCTTTTCGGTACCTAGCTTGCATCATCTTAGAAAGGCCTTATTTTCAAAAGGAAAATGTTTAGGCCCAGCTTTGCAACGGTGTATAGGTGCCCTATTCCCACAGATTTCAGTGGGATGACTTTGAGCCAAAGTAGGAGTTTGGTGTTTAAAAATCTTTGAGGATGAAGCTTTAGTATTTTCTGAAAACTGTGCGACTTAACTCCGTCTAGTTGGAAACTTGCAGTTGCTTTGGAAAATATGGCCACTAATTCTAGCATTTAAAAACCTTTAGGTAAAACTTTCAGGTTTCTGTACGCAGATTTTTTAAATGGTTTGAAAAGAAGGAAGTGATCACATCTGAATAACAATTTGTAAGAATAGTTTCCAGGGGTGTGTGGTTCCTGATAGTGCTGAGTCTGTTGTGGTACAGGCAGTGTCGTTGATCTGGAGGGAATCGTAGTCGTGGAAGAACAACATTATTGCATACGGACAGCACTGATGATTTAAATACAGTAAAACCTGTAATATAAAAGGGTTTTGCTCAGGGAAATTCTGCAGGGGCTAAGAAGGCCACAGAATAGCATCAGAGTAGGATCCATATGTTCTAATGTGTCTGTAGACAACCGAGACAAGCAGTTTCTTCCAGAAGCCTAATTTTAGTAGTGCTTTTTGGCAATACCTTATCAAGAACTAATGCATGGTAATTTTCCTCTTCGGCAGCAGGTGGTGGCATTGCCAAGTAGCAAAATCCTGCTAGGGCTTTGCCATCCCTTTCCCTGGAGAACTTTTCAGAATAAGACATGCAAAAAAATCCTTAAAGAGGCATTGTGAAGCTGATTTTGCAATGTTGCTCTTACAAGCCAGCTTGCTTGAAAAGCCTTTGCTATTAACTTTTTATTATTTTGATTCAGGCTTGTCTTTAAATGCACAGCTCACCTGGCCGTCTCTTGGGTGGTATTAAACCACAACAGCTTAATATAGTTCATCTCTGGCCTCTTAGATTTTTAAAGGAGGGAAAATAAACAAAAATCTTGGCAAAATCCAGCAGACATCAGCGTGAGACAGTGCACAGCCCTGCAGTCTCAGGAAGAGGCACGTGTTGCCCACACCTGGTAGCAGCTTCAGTAATGAATGTTTTCTCAGCCTAGAACAATAGCAGCAATCTGCGTGTGGCCCTGTTGTAGATAACAAGTGGAAGGTGGCCTTTTTCCTTGAATGTCAAGGTACCAAGCCTGCAACAAAACCCTGGCAGAAATCTATTCTCTTCAAAGTGGCAAATGTATGGTAGGAGACTAACCCTGTCCAGTCATCATCCTCGTCTCCTCCAGAATTTGCAAGTGAAAAGCCTTTGGTGCCCTCTAGTTGGGGATGAGGGGACAAGAAGACTGAAATGAAACGGGTCTAATCCAATGAAATGGACTCTGTGAAAGAAAGAAGATCAAAAGGGTTTTTCCACTGAAAGAGTTGGTGATAATCTGGGGTTGCTGACCTGTTAATGCTGCCTACTGTTTCCCTGTCTCCATAGCAGACTCTGGTAGCATTCACCATGGTAATTTCCTAGCTACAGACCCTAGATCCAAAAAATTTATTTCAGTACAGACTCTGTTCTCTGGCTTCTGGATTTGTGCATCTTCCCTTAATCCACCTCTGCCTTCGCTCAAATTTTATATGGAAAATTAACATTGGCAAGCCATGTGTTTTTAAAAGAAGGCATTGTACAGCCCCTGCTAGGATTTCCCAGGGCCTTTGCCTCCCCATAGCCTCTGTTTATCTGGGAAAAAGCTATGCTGAAGTCTACCAGAGTCCGACCACAAGAGGTTTGGGGTTTTGTCAGGAAGAGCAAAACCATGTTCTTCAAATGTCTGATGTACAAATTCCCCTTGTTTCTCAAGCAAATGCTGTCAAATCACCCCACAGTTGTGAGGTGGACCGCAATTTTCATGCTTACTTTGCTAGCCATCACTATGTTCACCAGCCGTGTTGTTGACTGAATGAGAGATTCAGCCTCTCTGCTGGGCAGATCTTTAAGTGACTGTCCATTTAGTGTTAACAGTTCATCCCTTGGGCTTTGATGACCATCCCTTAAAGAAAAGGAAAAAAGCATATATGTGCACATCATTTTACAGACGTAGGAATGTATGTCACTATTGTGCTGCATATCTTACTAACTGAGGGATCAACTGCAATCCTCCTTTTGCCTTGAACAGAGCTGCCGTGATGTAGATGTTTTGATGCTTGGTGCACCCAACCACCTGCTTGAACTTTCTCCTGTTTCTGCTTTCTTCTGCTCAATCCTGCAGATCAACAGCTGCATTTCCACACAAAGCTGCAGCCACAGGTGAAGCTTAGGCTTGATGTGTAGCTCAGAATAACACTGAGGTAGGTGCTGTTCCTGTTGTATGGCAGCAGCCCTGCTCCAGGCACCCAGGATACCATGATGTGGCTGGTTGTGCTGTCCTGACCATGGACGCTGTTACTTGCAAGCATTCCTAGGTTCTGACTACTCTGCCTCTGCTGTCTGGGCTCTCATTTCTCCTCCAGTTCTTGGGCCCAAATGGCTCAGTGTGAGCCATTCCCTCTCTGTGCCTGCATTCCCCTGCCTGGAAACCTCTGCTGGTCAGCTTGTACGTAGGCAGTTGCTCAAGGACTTTGAGTACGAACTTAAGTCCAGCCCAAGACAGGTAAAAGTTGCCCCCTGTCACCACTTTGCCCTTGTGAGTTGAGCAGAGACTACATGCTCTGCTCCCTTTCAGGAACTGCAGCTCACATTGCTTTCCAGTGGCCTTGCTAGGCTGGTGGTGTCCTACACTGTCCTTTAATAGGGCAAGTAGGAAGAGACCATTGGAGAGCTAGATGTTGTATACAAGCTACTATTCTTCCAAGTGCTATTTCTTACTGTAATAGAGAAGCATTAGATCCCTGTATGGTCACAGTCTTACTTTGCTAGAATCCTTCTCCAACTGGAAGCATTGTAAAAGACAATCCCCAAACATCACTGCCCTTTTCTGAAACTGAGCTTCAAAGCATAGCTCATCACGAAGTTGATCATGCAAAATCCATGCAGAGAAATAGCTACCTAATAAGCATGCTCTCCCCATGTGTACCGTACCTGTTTGCTGTGCCTCCAGCAGTCACCTGGCTGCCTGTGAACCCCTTCCGCAGAGATGTACAGTTTGGACTCCTGGCGAGCTTGATTCCTGAGTTGCTGTTCCCTGTGGCTGTACACAGCCTGCATATGCAGCTGTCCTGATTGAGGAAGAAGAAAGATTGCGTGAAAGAAAATGTATGAAAGATGCAAAAGGTATTTACAGTTATCTTAAGCCTTTTTAAGAAATGCAGAAAAAGTTCTTAGAACCAGGTTCCCTCCAAGTGGAACACGAACAGGCCCTAGATGCTGTGCGGCTGTGAAAGAGTAGTTGTATTATAGAGTCAGTGTTTTAAAAAAGTTGTCTTCTCTAGAACTTCAGTGGCTTCTGACTACAAGAGGGAAGCATTAGAATAGTGTGTGCCTTTGCACAGGGGGGAAGAGAGTAAATAATAGACTTTTCACAGTAATTGGATAAATTTTGCCTATGCTAAAAGATGGGGAGAAAAAACAAACATATTCCAAAAAAGGAAGTACTTTAGAAAACATAAGAGGTCTGAATGGAAAATAAGCGTATACAAGGCACTAAAAGCTGCACCCCCAGCTGCTGACTTGTTAAGTAGGGAGTGGGGGACGCAAAGATCACTGGAGTAGTGGAAGATTCTTTGTCCATTCCAAACTGCTGGAGCATGCTGTAGTCTGTGTGTTACATCTGGAGGGCTAATTGTAAGCACATTTGTAACATAGTTATGAATCATTGACAAATGACCGTAGAGAAAGATAAATAGTCTGAAGTCATATGAGTAAGTAAAGCAAAGGATGGATTGACTAAGCGCACAAAGGACAACACGTGTCTGGGCAATATCCCTGGAGCACAAGTACTCGAATCCTACAAAATTCTAAATAGACAAAGAGCGCTGGAAAGCTAGCACACAATTTCTATTTCACTTGCTCTGTATGTCTGAGTACCCACTCATCCTGCTCCCAGCTGAATGCCCCCCCCCCCGCCCACCACCAGCCTCTCTGTACTTAGAGAAGTGAATGGGGCTAACGAGCACAATATACTGTCAAGACTTTAATTGATCCTGGACCTAGGCTCATTCCCAGAAATTTATAGGACTGAGGTATAGATTTCTGAAGGGGAGGGACTGGGGGCTATAAGTGCCTCTCACACATTAGGACAGCTCAGTGTCAGGGATGCTCTCTTGTTCACAAGATACTGCCAGCGATCAAGTGTCAGTACTGCTCCAGGGCTCCCCAGTCAGCATGATACGAACTATATCCAGTGGTCTGTTGTCCTCTGACAGCACATGGAAAGCTGTGTAACTACCTTCTTCACCATCACTAGGTTTCCACTTCTGCCCGAAGCAGAGTTCATCCAGTCCTGAGGGTTAGAGTCGTTATGACCTTTCACCACAGATCAATAGGGAGCACATCATACCTGACTGGCAGGAAATACAAATCTAGTATTTACAGCAATATTTAGTATTTACAGCAATGTCAATAAATGTCATCTTTCTGTCTGACTATTGAAGGCTGGCTCCCGTTCTGATGATCACATCATACTTGACTGACAGCAAAGACAAATTAGTATTTACAGCGAAATTTACTATTTACAGCAATGTCAATAAATGTCTTTTTTTTTCCTGGCTGACTCCTGAAGCCTGGCTCCCATTCTGACACTTACCAGGGTAAGTCTAAGGCTGTGACTGAATGAAGTATTTAAGGTTGAGTACAAGGTTCACTGCAGGATGCAATAGGTAATGGACGGGGGCTATGCTTGTATTGACTGACTTGTTAACTTGGTGGGTTTGCTTGCATTCCAGATTGTCTGCCATTGATGAGGAGCATCTGAATTTTACGAATCCTCTTTTGTTTCTGAACAGTGCTTCTGGCGAGTAGCGGGTAAGTGTATGAGTATGGACTGAATTCTGTTTTAAACCAGTCTGTTTGAACTCCAGCATTAGTTTTGGAACTTCTGTATTTACTTTTCACCCAAGGTAAATATCTTGGGAAATACAAATACTTGAAATCAGGACTACATTATGTTCTTTTTTAGCTGATGGCAGTGCTTTAAAGTCTTCAGCGTGGTATCAAAATAAAGATGAGAATTCTGATGTTTTAAAATTTCAGATCTTGGGTAGCAAAAAATGTGAGCTACCTTTTATGTTCATTTGCATTGGTCCTATGTTTTATTCATCATTTCATTCATCAATTCATTAAGAAATTAAGGGCCAGGAATGCATACATGAAACAGCCATTAAATTCACAAGGTTTTCAAAAGCATAATATGCTTATTCCAAAACATAAACGATGCAAGATAGACATTAAAAGTAGGAAACTATTTTGCCAGTTGGCAAAGTATTTCTAGACTTCAGCTGATTATGGATTGGGGTAAACAAGAGGAAGTGGGGGTAGCTCTATGGTCCAAAGAGGAATAGTGGCAATTTTTAATATGTTTTGTATTCAGAATTCAAGTCTAGACTTGCCAGCTACTCTCCTTAGAGTCCTTTCTCTTGTGTACTGCTCTTTTGAAATATATAGATCTGCTCTCACAGATACTGGTCAGCTGTGCATACATACACACACATAGCTGTTCACCGCACTTCATTCCATTTTGTTTTTGTTTTTAACTTCACAGTGGGCCTTTACAGACAGTCTCCAGCTCATCTCCGTTAAGAGCACTGTTGGGCTCACACCCTTCCAGTAGCTTGTTCACAGTGTGCAGGTTCTCCATTCACAGTGTTTAGAAAAGTCTTTATTATTAATTGTCCCAAAGTCGTTTGGCTCCCCTCAGTTTTGCAGGAGGTTTCAGAGGTGCAGTGGGTTTTGCTCTGAGGTTTTCCCTTGCAGGAGTAGAGCACCATGCAAGTTCTTTAGGGTAGACGTTGTGTTTTGTACGATGGGACACCTGTCAGGCTGGAAATTCCAGGTCGTATTGGGACATACATGTGAAAGGACACAGATGAGATATAAATATTCTTTCCAAGAGCCATCAGTTGCATGCATTTATTTAGTCAGGGGGAAAGTAGAAGTTAAATCCATTGTATGTTGCAGAAAAATCTTGAGAAAAAATACATTTTTTGTTTAAATCTGTAGTCATCTTACCAGGTTGGGCTACATTTCAGATAAGCTCTGTGTGCCAGTTGCTTTCGAAATTCATTTATGTGAATTATTAAAAAAAAAAAAAATTGGGCTGGAGGGACATGTGGCAAATATGTGTATGTTGTCAGCATCTGCACTTTTTTGGGTCCTGGATATAGATCACTATATTCACATCCAAGTTATTGCAACATGACAGAAAATTAATAAAAGCTGTTCTTTAGAAAAATAAACATTTGACCTATTCATGTGCCAGCAGCCGATTTGCACTGGGTTTTCTTCTTTAATGTATTTTATTTCCTGTCTAGCTTATTATTTTATGCATAGGAATACTGCTGATGGTTCCAAAAGTAGAGACATTATTTGTTTTGCATCCTCCTGCCTTTTAATGTATCCTGCTAGTTTTGCAAGATGATTTATAGCTCTGAACCTAGCAAATGCTGAAATTTGTTAAAATAAGGTTGGCAGGTTTTGTGTGTGGGCAGGTGGATTCGAGGTCAAACTTACCTACTCATTATTGGAACATATGTTTAAATGCTAATTAGCTGCCAGAAAATAGAATACCTTAGCCTTTAAGAGCCTTCGCCATCCAATACTTGAAGACTCTGGGGAAGCTCGTATTTGCATTATACCCACCAACCTGAAGGTAAAATGAAAAAAGTCTGCAGGAGTGCAATATGAACAAAATCTGTATTTAAACTGGATCTGCTTGGCTGAAAGATTAAGATCAAAGGTGGAGCTCAAGAGCCCTCTTGAATGCATTTGTGTTACAGGTGAGAGTAAATTGATTTTTCATATGTTTCATTCTGGGAAAGTAATCTCCAAGTTCAGACTAGCTCCCCACCTTCACCCCCTCTTTTTCACACCAAATGCAGAGTTTCTGAGGATGTTTTTCTATCTGCCATTTAAGATATTTCTTTTCTCTTCATGTTCTCATTAGACATTTCTAGCCCAGAGTCCCGTCTGAAAACATCTCATTCCAGATGTTGTTTTGAAATAAGGGTAACCATGGCATCTGTGGAAAACTAAAAAACTTTTGTGCACTCCTAACATAAGACACAGTAGTTAGATTGTCTGAAATGAAGTGTTATACAAGGCTAGTTCAAGTAAGGTCTTTGACTCAGTTAACTAAGCATATGACAATAAGCTGATTGACTGTTGTTTTAAAAAGGGCAAAAAATAAAACAAAAAAAATCTTACAACAGTACAATAGTGAATTTAAACATTTGGCTTTTCTAGCCTCCTGACTGTGAAATGGGTCAGATTTCCAAGATTCAGAGAGAACAGCCTTTGGGATTTTTTTTCAAGAAGCATTTTTTTCTGCATCAGTTGTAACAAAAAAAGGGCTAGAGTCTCTCTGGCACAAACTGATATGACTTTGCTAATTCTGATGTTCCCCAGCCGATTCCTTGGTCCTTTCAAAATATTTTTAGTAGATATAATTCATTTTCCTAGCAGCAAATTCCCTTTGCAACTAATAAAATGGTAGAAGCTAGAAAGCCTTTGGATAATGCAAGAAGCAGGGCATGGGATTCAAGTTCTGCCGTAGGTAGACAACTTGGCACAACACATGTTACAGACAGACCTTTCTACCCATCATCTGGGTTTTGGTATGTTTTTCTGGCAACCTTTGCCCCGGCCAACATTTTGCAGCACACACTGTCTTTATATAACACCCTCTTTCCCAGCTTGCTCAGGGATTAACGTGGCCCTGGTGTCACAAAAGCAAGAAGGCAGGGAATGCAGAGAGACAGAACATACAGAAGAAGGGAGGCAAACATGTAAATGCCTAAATAAATGCAGTCTCTCCTCTGGCTTTGTTTTTCTATCCTGCCCATCGGCTCCTGTTTGAGACATTACAGTCTGTTGCCATAACACTTGTCCTGGTACCAGAGGGCCAGATAACAGGCTCTTGCACAAAGCCAAGTTAGCAAAAATACATTCTGGTGATGGCCAAGGGAGAGAACGACCTTTTGCTTTTTTCCTGCTTGAGACAGGCGGTCAGAGACCAAGGGAAGTGAGGAGAGAGAGGTTTCTAAAACCGAGTGGAGCCATGCAGTTAGATCAGTCTGGATCCAATGTTCACGTAAAAAGCCAGCCTTTCCCTGTTACAATTTATTCTAGATGGTTTCTCGCCCTGGCTGCCAGCCCCTCTGGAAGGTAATTATCAATGCTTTCCAGGGTATCGGTGGTGCAGTGAAGAGAAACCACAGACCGTAATGGAATGCTCCTAGAAGCAGCACTCAACCCCAGCAGAGATAGCTGTTCTCTGAAGAACGTGAGTTGATATTTTCTAGTCCCGTCCTTTCTCCCTACAACTGGCATAGCCTCAGGCTTGTTAGTGACACGAGCAGGCAAAGCCGTCTTCCACACTGTTTGTTGTGTTGGTGCACCAGGTACACCAGATATCAGACACTGAAATTTCTTTTTTCTTTCTTTCTTTCCTTTTCGAGTCACCTAAAAATTACTATTTTATGAGAATCAGACAAGCTGTAAAGGAGATCTGCTAGATTACACACTGTGATGCTGGCTTTCCAGCTCTGCCCATGCCAGACTAAATGCAGCTCATCTTAGAAGCCAAGTGGTCCTGGAGTAAGCTGAACAGATGTTCAGGAAGTCCTGGGTGCTGAAGGCACAAGGAGCAATAGTCAATGTGAGTGAATATTGGAACATAGAAACCAAGTGAATGGAAAAATATTGTTCATACCCTCCCATCATTGCAGAACCTACATTAGAGAAGGGAAAAAAACCTTTGCTCTTTAGAATGTACAATGAAAGAAAAGGAGATACTTTGAAGAGGACAAGAGAGATTAACGGATCAGACTGAGACATTTTTTCCCAGGTACCTTCTCACAAACTCTAAGTTGTTATGTGCTATAAGATTTTGATCCAGTTTTTCCTATCCTGGCTGAGCACAGTGATGTATTATTTGCTTATACTGCTTTCCTGCACCATCAGCCAGGCAGAGAGAAAGATGATTGGGAAGTCTATGAAGTGATAGCCCTTAGGGGGACATCTGCCCTTGCCTTTCTGCTGACCAGCATGTAGGTGAATGAAGCTGCTGTTGCAATGCACAAATAATGCTGGGGAGACAGAGGAGGAAAAAAGGAAAAAAGTGGCGTTTGATAGGAAGTGAGGAGTAGTTGCATGATGTGCTTATTCACTGCAGGTTGCTCCTTTGTCTCCTGAAGATCACCAAGAGCCTTGTGAGTACTACCAGATTCTTTCTACCACATGATCAGAAAATCAGAATACTTTTATTAGAAAATGAAAGGAAATATTTTATATATATATATTATAGCTTAAAAGAGGATGTTTTTCCCTGCCAAAATAGGTGGAGGAAGTTTTTATTTACCTGTACAGTAGAATAGAATGTAATGCAGTCTGTTTTGGTGATTCTTTAAAACACATGTCCAAGATAACTAGCTACAAAGATCTCTGAGCATTCCTAGCTAATAGGAATTCAGAAAATCGTGATCACAATTTGTAAAGTCTTGGGATCTAATAGTACATTGCACATTCCTCCTTGAAAGATAAAAGGCTTAAAGTAGTCTCTTAAACAGAATTTCAGAACCTTTTCTGGAGACTTTGACTTCAATTTCACGTCAAAGTGTTTTTATTTTTCAGAAGAGTAAAGACCCGTACTGAGGCCATAACACAATACATAGTTCCTGGATTTAAATCCTGGAGAAGCTACTGACCAGTTTCTCTCATCAAATTCTTTACAACAGACGGAACAGAAGTTGCCCAGAACACATGATTATGAACTGAACTCCTATCATCCAGTACTGCCCACGTGACTTCTTGTCTCATAATAAAGCTGTAAATCATCACAGTAAATGTGGTAGGCAGCCTCACAACTAAATATTGTCCATCCTCAGCCCACTTGGTGGTTTAGTGATATAAACAGGGGCTATGGATGCTTTGGTTACAAACAAAAATATGCGCACTGGTACAAGTCCAGTTTTTTTGCATCGGGGGAGCTAACCTTGGTAATATTCCTTAGGAGAGTCAAATTTAGCCAAATACAAGGTTGCAGTCCCCTCACGTGTGTCAGCACTGTACTATGGGTCAGAAGACAGGGGAACAGCTACATCACTTCACAGTCCCACCCCGATCAGTGCAGGTCTAACTGGCACCAAAACTCATGCATAGTTTCTTGAAAAGAGGATCTAACCAAACCTGGTTTCATATGACTTTCAAAATTCTCTGGTGTCCAATAAGATCCAAGTTCCACCTTGAAGTTTTTGCCACAGTCAGGGCAATGAGAGGCGAGTGTTTCTGTGGGGGCTCTCTGGAGTCTAATATGGGTTGTACTTACGCCATGCTGCTTCCCTGAGTGGCTACAGTAACAGTTTCTGGTGAAGAGTCTCTAATTCTCAAACGAAGACTGAATTGAAAGGAATTGCTGTTATGATGCAGAGATGCCCAATCTTCAAAAATTCTTCTCCTGACTCTCATTCCTCTGTTTGAAGAAGTGCCTAGTTTCTCAGACTGTTAGAATAGTAATGGACCCTAGGGCTATTTTTTGGGATCCTGAAGATTTTGGAATCAGGAAAATGTGCATTTAATACATATGCAGAAGTCCTGAAACACTGTGAGATTTACTCATGGTTTATGCAGTGGTGACTTCTGCATAATTGACAGTGTGGCTCAGAGAGATACCTACATGAACTAGTGTTTGGAAGACTGATGTTCCAGATTTCCCCTTAACTCTGGAGCAGAGATGCACAATGAGCATTAAATCATGTAGCACTCTTAAATGTTTCTCTTCCCTAGTGTGTCAGCAAAAATGAAGTTGTTCAGTTCTGTGAGAGCTGTTATCACCTTCAGAGTCACGTTTAGGGCTACAGGTGCTGGAAAGCAGAATAATGGGATATTCTCAGTGAAACCACAGAAAAAAATTGAATTGTTTTCTTGGACAAAGACAGGCGCCCATCAGTTCTGAGTCGCACATCATGGATTTTCGAAGTGGCACGTAGAGATGAAGAGTGTGGTGCAGTGGGATTGGAGAATGCCTGTTGACTTCTTTCTTAAAGAGAGAGGTTTTGAGCTTAAGCTCTCTAAAATGCATGGTACACAGGAAGGTTGTAATGGCAGGCTTGTGCCGTATGGAAGAGAGAGATCAGTCCTTTCATGATATAAGGCAAAGCTCAGCAACAGTTGTACAAGGTAAGGTCAATGTAGCTTTTAGCAACATTTGTTCTGCCTAGCCGAGATAAGACCTTTTAGAATCACTGATCCATGACTCTGAAAGGTATGGAAAATTAGCAAGTAGTGTCAGAAGGGGTGCATATTGTTATCAGAGCTTTGGAGAAGAAATTTAATGTGCCCTGGGTCTGCAGTGCCAATGAGCGAACCAAGCGCTGCCGTAAGGCCTTGGGTTGCTCATTTATGTCACCATCCCTCCAGGCTTCTGACCCATCCTGTTCCGTGACACTGACACTTCAGCCTAAGGAGAGGATTTATACCCTCCACAGTTGTATTAGTCTTCTCAGCGGCGTTACAGTAGTTATGAGACATACTCCATTCCCCAGATGCCTTTTTGAGCTACCTGCCAACTGTTAAAGCAAATGATCTAAACTTTTCTGCAGTAAGATACTGAATAGTTTCATATGGGTTTGGATCACAACCATTATTGGAACCCAGCATATTCTGGAGGTATGCAAGCAAGCAGATTGTGGCAGCTGACAGGCATCTAAGAAAGCATTTCAGCTGTGTTTAAAAAAGAAGAGGCGAGACCTCACAGAGGCCAGCCTCTTCCTCGCTCTCATAAGGAAATCAGCAGAATGCATGTGGACTGTTTCCAAGGGGAGGAGGCTGTGTGGTTTTGCAGGTGACTGAGTGTATTTTGGGTCTTGGCTCAGTTTCAGCTGTTTATGTTTTCTGCCAGAATGCAACAGAAAGTTGGCTTGTTTCTGTCTCATGTTATGGCTTTGGCAGGGGCTGAAATGCCTCACATCCAGAACGTGGTCCTGCTGCAGTCTTTGCAATTTTGGGCTGCGTGCTGTGGTCGTTACCAAGAAACTGAAGGAGTAAGGGGAGAGTCATATTTTCAGTACTACTTTGTGACTGGGTGTTTAGATGTGAAGATCTGGTTTTAGGCAGTTTCTATCAAAGATATGTAAAATATAATATTTTTCTTACGTATTCTGTTTTATGTGAAGGACTCAGTTCCTTCACACAAGCCACTGTTTGCTCCGGTAAGTAATGACCACGTGTTTATTTCGAGCCTTTCCTCTAGGAACTGTTGTATCGGTTATATACGCTGTCTGTGTACCAGAAGGACACAGACTGCATTAAGAGTCATGTCACACCTGCAGTGAGGTCCCCTCTGGGGTGAAGCTCACACACCTCACAACAACAGATAGCGAGAAAGTGAAGAATTATGATATCTCCCTGAGAAGGAACTTTCTAAAGACATGTAGAATACATTGCTCACACTGAAAAATGGTCAGAGCTTTACGGTAAAAATACTTCCTTCTTGATTAAAAAAAAAAAAAAGTTGTAATATGAGGCTGTTAAAATTTTGCTCTCACACCTCAAGAGACAGTGACATCTCTGGTGGTATAGAGCTACCACCACCTCCTTCCTGAATCAGAGAGAAAGACCTTTTGTCTGCTGAATCTCCTGTCTTTCATAGTATTAACACAATTCATACTTGCATAGCTTGTGAGATCTCATAGTATCACTGCTTACAAATGCATCTACTATAGTGACAGCTTTATATTTTGAGCTAAATAGCTATAGTGCAGGTAGAAAGCACCAGCTGTGCTAGTCTGAATGCAAAGAGAGTGGCCCAGGAGTCACTGATTTCAGTGGAACATCAATCAATAGAGTGCAACAGCACAGCAGGGAGGCTAATACATTTTCATGTTGTTTATAGAGAGCAGGAACACTGCAGGCTCATAAGCTCTGACAGAAACAGTGGAATCCTGTGCTCCTGAGAAATATGAATTAATCCATTTAGGAACTTCTGTGATGGGAATCATAAAAATAAACTACACCAGGTTGCCTACCTTGACAAATAACTTTCTTCTCATGTTGTTGCAGTTTTCATTTGCCGCAGCTTTGGACTGGACCATGCTGGTGATCACGCATGGAGGATCGGGTGGGCTGTCTTCTGTTTCTGATGTGCATGGCAGTTGTGTTCTAGAACAGCAGTCAAAATCCTCTTGACCCCAATTGGTAGAAATCTCAAAGGAATCGGGGCATTTCTCATCTGGACTTGACCCATCATCACTGTTTTTGGCATTGCAAAGTATAAGTGATCTTGAAATAGAGCGAAACTTTCTTGACTTCCTGTTCCCAGCGTTGCTCTTGCGATCCATCTTCAGAGAGCTGGTGATGCTGCTCTTTTTCCTGTCGTTCTCCCATTTATGTGGCATGATACTTTCAATAACTTTCTCCGCTTCTCTGGAGCTAAATATCCTCCAGGAAAGGAAATATAAAAAGTGAGTTGTAATATACCCCACTTTCCCCCACTTAATAACCTACACTACTGAAAAGCCCTAATGAATAAATCGAATCAACAGAGCCTTTCAGTCTGCTAACAGCCACGTGGTATCTCATGACTTGCTAATTCTGTTTCTGTGCAGTGCTCTACTAAATTCTCCTTCACCTTTTCATTCTCTTCCCCTGCTCCCCAAGCACAATGGAGTGCTTTTAATAAATGTTTTTGATGCTTCCATTGTGCTGCTTCCTTTTGGCTTCTGCTGAATTTGCATGTTGAAATCCCAAATTGAAAAGGAAGATACTTAAAAGCATTATTCTATCCTCCTAACGTTATTTGGAAAGAGGGGGCTCCTTCTGAAGTTTGATTCATGAAACCACTATAATTCAAACAAGATTAATCAAATTGTCGGGGTTAAGTTCTCTGCCTGGCACATCTGATTTGTAAGTGGTTTAGTAAAAGTAGATCTTAGCCATGAGAGAGTAAGGAATGCCAGGCTGCTTTAAAACTCCTACCTTTGCAGACCAGAACTCACTTAAGACTGTGCATTTAACAGCAACAGAGAGATCCATTGAAGCACTTTAGATGTGAATATCTGATTAGGGATTGAACTCTATAAAAGAATACAGCTCCAATCCATCAATCAAAAAAGTGGCCCATTAAAGAAATGGTTTGTTCCAGTGTATGATTCAGCATACCAAATTAAGAGAAAATGGAAGAAAGGCTATACAAGAAAAGTATGGCAAAAGTTAGAGCTTTTGTAAAATGAGTGAAGTAATGAGTATGTTAAAATAACAAAGGGTTGCTTTGTTAACAATGTTTCCACTTTCTTTCAGAACAAGTAGTTACATAGAAATATTTTGTTAGGTATGTGTCAGTCCTGGAAAAAAATTCAACGGGAGGAAGTCTAAATGAATTGTTTTGACTTTCTCACTTAGTTTTGATTATCATTTTCATTACAGAAGCTTTTGTATTCTCTTAACATAGGACAATACTTTATTAATAATATATGCTGTCATTCTAGAAGAAATGCCTACTGAAGCTGAAGGATTTGCATAAATCTCAGAAGGCTGTAGATGTTATATACCAAATTGGAAACCAATGTAATTTGAAAAGAGATTCTTAAGTATAGCTTTGAGAGGAAAAAAAAAATACGATGTGCTATAAACTGTTTTTTTTTTTTTTTCTGTGTCTATATAGAATTAGGTAAGTATATGTGCACTTTCTACCTAAAATGCCACTGGTGATATAAAAATGGTAGAAGGCAGATTTTCTAAGGACTCCTAACAGTCACAGCAAGGAACACAGGCCTGTGAGTTCTGACTAAGCCAGATCCATCATATAATAAATCCTCAGGATTATGTTTTTCTCTTTTTTTCCCCTCATAAAATAACCATGAAAAACTCTGAACAAAACCAAAAACAGATGATAAATAATTTGCAGTGAGTACCTTTCTGAAAGAATTTTATGATGTTCCTTGAGAAGTGCACAGTTCAGCGTGCATCTGAGTTTGTCTGGATTTGTAAAAGAAAGATTTTGCATGTAGCTTTTTCAGGTGGAGCAAATAGATCCCTTTATCTGCCAGGGAGAAGCATGTTAATTTGCGTGGTCCTTTCTGGCATTTTTGGTAAGTGATACTCCTATAAAAGTTCAAAGATAACTTATTTTCTGTCATACCCATCCTAATATTGTTCTTCTCCTTAATGTCTCTCTTCCTGAACAAAATCCCTAATGCTTCCCAAAACTCGTGTCCTGAGCACTGGAATTCCTTGGGTGTCCCAGCAGAACACTGTTCCATGGCAAAATTAAAGTTTGAAAGCTCTGGGAGAGCATGTCAAGTTCAGCAGAACTGGTGGGCGTTCTGCCCTCTCCTCTGTGTCTGGGAGCCTCTCCTCTCTGTCCTTGTGGGAGAATCCGGCCCTCCTGGCTGGGAACACTGGAGCCAAACTCACTGGGCTCCCAGTGCACCCCTGCTCCACCCCTGGCACTAGGAAAGGGTCAAACTGAACTGGCATTTTCTCCCCCGTTCTCTTCAGTACGCAGCGTGTTCTATGTCCCGTGTTTCGCTTTCTTTTTTCTTTTATTCAGAGCAGCCTCTTTTCTTATGAAGAGCAACAGGGTTTGCAGCCACGGGCGAATGCAGCCCCAGGGTGGGTGGCGGACTGCCCGCCAGCACAGGCACGCTCCCTTCATGTGACACAGCGCACTGAACGAAGGGACATCTAAGCCTATGTGCAAGGATACAGAGGCCAGAGGGATGACATGGAGTTCAGCTTTACCACATGGATTTTGTGGTTGACTTTGGGTCTTATTTCTCTAGCATTAATCTCCCTTTCTGCGCAACTGAGAGAAGCTACTTTTCAGAACCTCTGTTTGTAAATTATTTTGAAGTACAGAGATGAAAAGTGCTATGACTTACATCAGAATAATAATTTCGAGAGCTGAAATAAGGAGTTGTTACTGATGAAATTTAGCCTCACAAGTCTGCAGTTTGTCATATGCTTTTCTGTTGATTACTTTGTGTTAATTAAAAGCTGACTGACACTCATCCCTACAAATATGTAAGGACTTTCAAGGTTTGGGATTTTTTTTGTTTTTATTTTGTTAAAGTGGACCATTTCAAGTGTTTTGGTTAGCCCAAAACTTTAGAATACTTTATTATGCACCCACCTAATTGCAGTTTTTGAGTTGGGAAATCCCTATTAAAGTCCCAGTGTATTAAGAAGTTAATCTTGTAAAGCTTGATGTTGCTTTTCTTGTATATCTCAAGGTATTTTAGAGGAAGGGAAAAATGAAATCAGTCCCATTAGAACAGAATGCTCTTGAAAAAGCAGTATGACGGATAGGACGAGAACTTCACACCCTGCTGACATGCTGGAGTGACTTATACAAGTACCTCCCCCCAGCATCTTGATAGAAAGCAGCAGAGCTATCTTGCACAGGTCTGTGCAATGCGCATCACTTGAAAGCCTGCATGGGGATTGTGCTGTGATTCTGGCAATTGCTGTTAGATGCTAGCAATAACAATGTCAGAAATGAGCCTGAATTGTACATTCAGACTTAAACAACCTTGCCTGTAGGGGAAAACTAGAAGAAAAAGCACTTTTTGTTCAAGGATTTCAGTGTTGTACTAAAATTAACTGCACTCTTATCTCCCCCTAAGAAACAGAATTAAATAGAGCCATTAAGCACATGGGTAAGCAGAAGACTAAGTAGTTTAATGGCTGAAATGCGGCCCTCTGGAGGTTGGCATGCTAGGATAAAGGAGAGAGAGAGATGCAGGACCGCTTTCTCACTCTACCTGAAGCTGCTGACCTTAAGAGAGAGCATTGCCATCAGTACTAAATGCTCCAAAAGATGCCTCTCCAACTAATGTTAGGCATCTTGGATGCAGGGAACACATAGAAGCACCTGTTGAAATAGTGAAGGAAACACAGCTCTAAGTGCACCCTGCCATCCCACCCTGCCTGCAAAGCCTCCTCAGGAATTCTGCCTTATGCAGAGAGAAAACATTTTCTGCCCTGCTCCATCAGCTCCTTTCCCCTTCCCTCCATCCCCCAGAGCTCAACCACCTCTCAAAGACCAAATTTAACCCTGAATGATTTACCAAGTATCTCAAAGCAAGCCAGTGGCTGAGCTGAAAATAAACCCAGTAGACCTGATGACTTCTAGTTAAATACTTGCTCTAAGTAGTAGATCATAGCCCAGGTCTTAACTAAGGCTGCATCCTTTCCAGAGCTTCTGATTCAGGGTTGCATAAGTGACAGAAATACAGGAGGCACCAAAAACACAGTCTATAAATTTCCCGATATAAATAACCTGAAATGTTATTTTACACAGCAAACAGCATCACAAGTGCCAGAGAAGTTTTATGATTCATTGCCATCTTCCACCAATTTTAATTCAAGGTATTGTGGGCATGGACAATTACTTCAAAGTCAATTCTCCAAGCCATTCATCTTTCTTTTCAGTGCACTCGCTGCTTGTCATTTTCTTTTGCCATTCCTATACCTCCAGCGCTCCTGATGGAAGTTGTCTGTGGTTTGTAATGCAAACCAAATGTTCCCTCTCTTTTCCTTTTTTTTCCCCCAAGCTTTGTTTTTCCAGCTTTAAGTTTAAAAAGCCCTAACTCAATCTGTCCTCTGCAAACAAAATACATAATTTGAGCTGTGCCCATTTGGTTCAGATTTTTGGTTGGATATTAAACTGAGCATTTACAAGATGTAAATAATTTGGTGTAGCTCCCAGACTGAATGGTAGTACTCTGCTGTTAGACAGTAGGAGAGTTAGATCTGTTCTTTGCTAGCAAGAACAAGATGAGCTTTATATTACCAAGTGCTAACAGCATGATATCTTGCATCCCATTTTAATCTAGATCTTGTGATCTTTGTCAGATTCATTCCTGAGCAATACTATTACACTGAACTATTGCAGATGCCTAGTATTTCCAGGCAATAAGAAGGACTAGAGATCTGGAAGTTTTCTAATAAAGAGCAAGGCACTTTTGGAGAGTCGGATTTACTGTTTAAAAAAAAAACAAAACCAAAAACCCTATACCTACTGTAAAATAAAAATTCAAAAGGAGGAACTTACAACAGCGAGGCAGACAAACCTGACTTCTGCAGAAGGCTGTTCCTCTTCATAGGCCTGGCAAAAAAAGACAGAGTGAATAATTGAAAACACACCCTCGTGATATCACGTGACTCAGTTTCAGTAATTCTGCTCAGTACATTGGAACAGAGCTATTGTTTCCTAATTGAAGAAAATGTCAGCAAGGATAGATAAACAAAAGCAATGGGATGCAGTATTGGGGAAACGGTTTCCAGCAAGCTTCCAGCTGCCCAAGGAAGACAAGACCATTTAAGGAGTCTGTGTCATTTGTTTTTACCCATTGCTCTCTGGTCCAGGGATTGATGGGGTTCAGGCATGTTAGGCTTACTGCGAGGGGGAGGAAAATCCATGCTAATCAAGTGCAGGATTTCCTGCTAGAGGCCGAGACGGCCAGCATGTTTCTTGTAATTTTCAGCAGATATTTTAAGCATTAAGCTAGTAAGACGTTCATAGGTTACTTCTGCTCCAGGAGCAAAAAATAATAGGAGCCACATTTGAATGCCAAGCCCTTGCATTGTTCACCATGAAACGGCATGGTCTCTTCAACCTACCCGTTCTTGTACCCGCCTCCTTATGGGCTAGATTGTAACTGTGTGATCCAGCGTGATCAAAGGCCCCGGTAAGTTGTTATGCTTTCTGTGGAGCATCCCAGGGAATGGGAACTATGTCTTGGATTTCCAGTTCTCTCTGTTACATCTTTCTTTTTCTGCAAAGTAAGTTCGCAGTCTACTCTACTATCATGGCAACTTCTCCCAGCCAGCACTGGTGAGCTGCATTGACCATTGCTGGTGGGAGCAGTCAGCCACCTTTCTGCCACATCCCCAGGCATGATCAGCTGGTTTTCATCTAACACGCAGAGGCTGCTCTTTCCTCGCCTGTCAATCCTCCGTTCTGCTCACACCCTGGCAAGTCACAGTCTTGCTTCAGAAACCCACTTCCTCTCAATGAATTTCTGTGACTGCTTTAAGTGTAAGGTAGGCACAAGATACATAGGGAGTCTGTAAATTAAGAGAAGGAAAAAGAAGTTCCAAAACAAAAAGTATTGTCTCTGAAATGGTTAATGCTAGTTTATTGAAATAGGGAGGCCTCTTTGGAATTTTCTCACAACCTATAAATCCTATACTCTTCTGGAAAATGTAAACAGAAACCCGAATTTTACACCTGGCCCCGTCTGGTCATGGAAATGGTCAACAAGAGAGTGCTTAGACACCTGCTACCCTCTATGTGTTCTCTGGCTCTAAGATGCTGGATTTACTGGTCTGTCATTTAACTTACAAAAGAGAAAGAGAGAAAGTATAAAATGGGTTTAAAATATTTTTCTGGCATGGACTCATGTTTATTGGTCTCCTGTGACTGCTAGATAAAATCTGTGCTGTGAAGACAAACATCTGTCCCATGAGAATGACATACTGGGACAAAAAGCAAAGCTTTCTCTGCTCTGCTCTGTACATCATCTACAGTAGCACTGAAATCCTCTGTCCCTGGTAATATAATTGTGGCTAATTTATATTTTAAGTGTTTAGAAAAAGAAGAGAATTCAGTATCGCTTTCCCAACCAATAAGATTTCAGGGTATCAGTTAGCCAAAAGACATCTGATGTAAGGGACACAGTTTTAACCTGGATCACTGGATGATAGTAAACGTGGAACATTTCCATATTATTTTAAATTCTAATTTTGTAGATGAGCCGTGCTTTGGCACTGAGTAGTGAACACTGGATATCAAGTAGCTTTCCTGGAAAGAAGGAGAATTAGGGAGCTGATTTTGTGCTTTCCGAAACAGTTCATCACTGTATTTGAATTGAGAGGACAGTGACCTGGTATATAAATTGGGGTTTTATAGTGCTAGTATTGTAAAATGAAATATCAATGAGCAAACAAAGCTACATACTGTTTACCACTTAACTGTCTTGCACGGTAACACACACATGCTTTTGTTTAGCAATAGAGAATTCATTCACACAAAATCTTAACAGCCTCTGAGTTTTGATCCAAACTGATCACACTGGAAGCTCAACAGCATTGGAAAGCTTTTTTTTTTTTTTTTTTTTTTTTTTTTTAATTTCTTCCCATTGTCACATGTTATTGCACTTCCTGACTATGGGCTAAATTCTGTAGTCCTTAAGCCTTTGGGAGTTTTGTTCATGTAGAATCTGGACTTCTGCCAAGGCCAGCAGCAGAAACATAAATATCACAAGGAGGGACTGTTTTTCATGATGTTTCATTCTAACCTTTTGCAGTTTTTTTCATCTTCTCTGTACAGTAATTGTCAGTGCCCAGTGGTGAACAGAAAAGCATGTTTTCAGAAGCCATAAGGAAAAAGGAGAGAGAGAGAGAACCTCTGCTGCGCCTGCCATGTTGTAGTAATGGTATGCTTTGATATTGGATCTTGTGGTCAATCTTCATTACTTAGTTCAAAGACATCATACCAGAAAAAAAGGGCACTGATCACTGATCAGAGGCTGGAATTTTGTATGAAAAGATTGAAATGGTGTGGACTCTCCTTTACAGAAAGGAGCTGCCTTGATAGAGGTTTGTGAAACCTCTAGGCAATAGGCAATATAAGGAAAATCAGCTGGGTTCCCTTACTGTCTTTTTGGGAAAGGAACAGGAAAAGAAGAATGTAGCAAAAACAAAAGAGTTCAAACAAATAAAAGGAAATACAATCTACAGCATAATTAATGTATGGAACAAGAAGAGAGCAGAAATCACGAGCCCTTTGAAGTTAGCTATTTTGCCTTTGAATTCAGTAGGACATAGATTTCACCCCAAGAGATGAGTAGATGAAAACAGTATCTGCAGTTAAAGGGAATAACATGTTTAAGGGGCAGCAACTCTTGCTTCAGAATAAAAGTTAAACTACCATTCATGGGTAGGGTGGTATGTCTGTTCTGAGATGGGGTCATAGTTACCCCTTAATGGAGACCCTTTTCTGACACGTGGAGTTAATTTCTATTGGAGATGGGGAGTAGACATAGAGTAGTCATTGGACTAATTTTTTATAACAGTTCTTCTCTTTTGCCTGACTAAAAGCAGGATGTGTCTAGAACCACAGCAGATACAGGAAATGATCCCTCTTTCTCCCAAATTACTTTCCAAATCCAAAGGTACCTTCTGTAGTGCAAATATACAGACTAATCAGAACTGAATGTTTTGCCTGTTGCTATTAGTGATAACCTTTCCTAAAAAAGAAGCATATAAACTTAAACGCAACATTAGTACTGGGCAAAGCTAAGTAATGGTGGAACTTAGCTCTAGTTCCGATCTCAACCCAACTCCAAATACTCCATGTGTTAATAAGAGGCAGAGCCAATAGTTTGAGATGTTCTTGTTTTTGTCCTGTCCTTACAGTGCTCAGCAAACCAGTGAAGTAGTTGTGCCTTAAACACAGTGACAATTTTCCCGCGTTGCCATATTCCAGACAAGTTATGTTGCAGAGGACAGTCATCCCTTCATTGCTGCTAAGCCAGGACTGGATTAGTCACCTGCGTCTTGGGTTTTGCAGCTTTCACTCTGCCCTTCCATCCATCAAAACATAGCAACATAGGAACTGGCACACGGAGTCACAGTATAAAACAGTTCAGTATTCTTCTCTAGCAATGGCCAATAGCTATTGCTTCAAAGGAATTACCTTGCAAAAAAGCAATTAAGAGAGAACTTGCTTTCAGGAAGAGTTTCCTCCCAGCACCTTCTTGGTTAGAGCAGGCTGCCACTCTGAGGTTTTGTATGTATTCCAAAGTTGTTGAGGCTTTTTGCATTATGATTGGATAGTCTTGTTTTCAGCAGAAGCTGCAAACTGCCCATAATGGGTAAGTATTGCATTGTGTCAAATTAGGTAAATCTGTTTCTGATTCCTTTTGTCACTTAGTACCTAGCTTCTGCAAGGAAGCATGAAGAATGTATTTTTCCTCTAAAGATGAAATAAATCCTGTGTAATGTAACTGTAATCCATCCTTTTCTGTCTCCCATTAAGTTTTTGATTTCAAGAGTATCCAGAGGCAATGAGTTTCACGTGTTACATGAAAATGTACTTGCTTGTAATTGTTTTAAATTTGCTGCCTCTAAAATTTGTTCAGTTGTTGTACGAAGAAAAATATCCTGATCTTCAAGTCTTTGTAGAGTCCTGTTGTCACTGATGTTGGTACACTGATCGTTCTATTGGTATCACCCTCTATTCCCTACCTACTTTTAACTATTCTTCTGCCTCTTCCTGTCTCTCAGCTTCATGCTTCTTTTCATATGCTTTGATTCCCTCTTCAGGTCCTTTTGTAAAAATCCACTTCCTTTTGTGAACTTTTTTACCTAACTCTTTTATAATGGTATCCAGCTCTGCAGCCTTCTAGGCTATTTCTCAGTGAATTGCCTTCCTATGAGTTAATTCAAGTTTCTAGAGCTTGTCTTCCCAAATATGTTGCTTGTGTTGCATGATGTGCACTCGCACTCTGCATGATTACTGACCTTATTCTGGTGTCACTGCTTGATGTTATTGTATACCTACCAAGTTTTGGGTGCAAAAAAGTAGCATATGTGATCCACATAAATACGCATTAGGAGCATGTGTGATTGAAAAAATACAGCAGTGGCAGCATGAAGAGCATTACTGTGTGTAGCCATGGTATAGGGTGTGAAGGACAGTAAGAATGATGCTCTTTCAACAAAGTGTTTCTGGTTGTTTATTATTTTAATATTCTTGTACTGTGTCTATAGACCATGTGTAAGTAATTACGCTGGGTTAGAAAAACACTACAGAATATTTGTCTGAACTATGATGTTGCTAAGTATCTGGGTAGTGGAGGCAAGCTCCATCAATTTTTCAAAGTGATTGACCAATATAAAGTTTATAACTTACTGCAGCACCAGAGTAGTAAAAAAATCATGTGAGCTCCCCTGTATGGTGTCATTCTGATTTTAAACAAATATTTTTAAAGGTTATGACTTTACCTCTTTATTCCACATTTCCAGTCACATAACGTTCCTTTTTCATCTGACTTTGCATTCCTCTTGATTTATATTCCCCTGAACTGTAGGCTGAAATAAGGGGCCCTTTAGGTTGAATGAAAGGGGAATTATCAATTGCCAAAACTATGATTTATTGGGGGGGGCGGGGGGGAGGAGAAGGGCAAATTAACTTACTCTACATACGAAAGTCACAGGAAAATTTTCTCTGTATTTTTTAATGACTGTAGTATAAAAGAGGCATTTAGACTTACTGGTTTTACATTTTACTGCGAGTTCAGGGCTGGACTCTATCACATTGCTTGTGGCTGCGTAGTCCTCTACCCCTTGAATGGACTGATAAGAGTGCATGGAAGTACTGAAAAGGTATACTTAATCCATCTGAATACTAGTGGTAGAATTTGTTCCGTATTTTAGACTCTCAGACACCACTTTGTAAGGCCTGATCTCGATCTCGCTGAGGTCAGTGGCATGTTAGCCTTTAGCATCTCACAGGTGGCATGCGTGATTCCATCTCGGTTGCGGGGCTTGTTCTTTTTTTTTTTTTTTTTTTTGCCTTGCCAATGTTTGATGAGGAATTATGCAATATTTTCCTCATACATATCTGTGCCCGAATAAGAGGAATTTCAGCTGCAAGGCTTTAGTAGCAGCTATTTCTGAGTATCTGTCATTCCAGGTGCCTGGCAGAGGCAAAGCTACTTAATCCAGCTGCTTCTTCTCTGCACTAAATGAGTCTTGAAGAACCTTCACATTTCTGCTGCTTTACTTTATCTCAAGTCTGTGACAAGCAGAATGAAACTGAATGGATGGGGGGGTTTTTGTGGTGTTGAAGACAGCAGGGTAAAGCTCCAATGGCAGCTGTCTTGCTCTTAACTTCTACAATGCTGTAGCTTCTGAACTAACCTAATTCATCATGCTTACCACAGATGTTGCTCACTAGCATTACAGTCAGCAGCAGGGTGAGGCAAGATTAGCTTACAGGTTCCTCTTGGGTGAAACAGCATTGTCTGTCACATAAACAGCTCGCAGGGAAGATGCAGAGTACAACCCTCTGGTGCTTCACGGGATCCAGCGACACCCCACCTGTAGGTGTGACAGACTGTGCTGGAGTCAGCTTTAACATCTGGCATCTGGCTTTTCTCCCAAGTTTCGAGATCAGCTCACACCTTCAGAGCAGTATCTAACGTTAAATAGCTCAGGCTTAGTGACAGGCAGAACTTAGCTGAGGGCTCCTGACCCTGGACTCTTTTTTCCTACAGAATCAGAGATTTTAAGCCCAGAAGAGGTGGCTCCAATTAGCCAGTCTGACTAACCTGACAAAGCGAAAATTTTAACCTGTAATTCCTGTATTGATGGCAATAAATTCTGCTCCAGGTAAAGTGTATCTGTTAAAATAAGCATCAAATCTGAATGTAAAGACATTATCCCTCCAGTCCCAAATAACTTGCTCTATCCTCAGACAGATCGTTCCACTGGTTAGTGACTGTTGCTTTTAAACATTACTATGTCCTGATACTCATCTGCATTTGTTTCTATATTTGTCCAAAAGAGCCTTAGTATTACTGTTATGGCATAGTAAGCGCCCCTGATCACTTCCCTAGCATTTTTGTGAAGATTAATAAGGGGGGAAGGGTGCCATAAAAACTTTATTGCATGACCTGATATTTGACAGATTTTGTATTTTTGTGATGACCTCAGTCTAAACATTGAAAAAATAACTGTTATTTCTACAGTACGTGTTATCCAAGGCTCCCAGACAGTAATTAACTGAGCTCCATAGCATTAGGACATGGAGGGGATACCTTAATCCATACAGCATACAGAAGAAGGAACAACTCAGACCAGAGGTGCTGTACTTCTATCGCAACTGATGGAGGGGACAAGAGCAGCTATAAGGCTGGGTCATGCCAGAGCTTGTCCACCTCCTGACTACAAGGCTGTCTTGTGAGTAGACCATCTGGAAAGGATGTCTGGGTATTAACAACATGCTGGTATGTCTGCGAGTATGTAAAATGGCACGTTAAGGCTTACACAGTGCTATGTGCTCTAGTCAGTATGCTCCAGCAATGTGACAACGGGCCTGGTCCTGAGGGCACCCACAGGACACCTAACACTAGAGTAGAGATGTGCTCAGAAAGGTCACGTTTTCAAGTGTCCTTTACTCATGGATGCCCATTTTTTGAGTAGGAATCCAGAGATCTCCAGAAGAATCAGTAACTAAATCCGTTGTCTCACGTTTGACTTCCCAAAAGAAACAGCCTCTTCTGGAATTTTAGTTCAAAGTGATGGTTCAAAATCATATTCTAAGCCAACCACGCAACCAGCATCATAGCTCAGGATTTCCACTCTGGTTTTCTTTGTTTTTTCTTCAACAGCTTTTAAGCTGATTATCAATCTTGTCTTTTAACGTGTGTGAATCTTGAAAGGCTTGATTCGAACATCCCAAAGATAAGAATAACCAGACTTTTGGGGGTTGCATACAAGTGTAGGAGCTTTAAAATTATTATCTTTTCCTATTCTTGGCCAAAACAATCCCAAATGCAGCAGTTCATAAAAAAAAATGGGCAGGGGAAAAAAGTGTTAAGGATTTGACAATATCAGTTTAGGCTCACCATTAGTTTTGGGCAATGGCTTACCTGTAACTGAACGTTGTCAGCCACATCTAATACACACCACTCAGTCTATAAGGCAGTAGCAGTCCATCGTAGCCCATTTTTGGACAGAGCACTGTGCTGTGACCATGGGGGTCTTCCAGCTCTGATAGTGACCTCTTGCTTTGACCTTAGATAAGTTTATTTCCATCCCCCCAAATCACTTTCCTCATCAATGAAATGAGCTGATGGCTCTCACTTTTTTTGGATGTGTAGGGATTTCTCTGATGAAAAGTACTGTAAGGCGCTGCTTTAATGGAACAGAGAACAGAGTTAACTGCTCTTAGAAAACAGTAATTATTTGCTTGTGTCATTAACTCTGTCCTACATCAACACATCTCATATTATGCAGAATACATCACATACCAAGTTTATTCCATATGTTAATTCCAGAAACGTTGTAGCAGAAAAGCATGTAAAATAACACTCTAGAGTAGGTTTTATGCTGTGATATAGCTTGCATAATACTGTTACGTTATAAAAACACTAGGCGAGTGGAAGCAGCAGATCACATCCTTGGTGATCTCTTATAGCGAAGAGCTGTAAAAGCGATGAAAAGAGGCCGTGTTCTGTAGGTTCAGTCCCCCGGCATAAATGTCAGCAGTTTGACAGCCCCACAGCTTTGTGTCATCTGTCCACAGCCGCAGGACGGGGCGGAGGGGAGCGCGTTGGCCCCACCTCTGTTGTGACAGCGATGGCCCTGCCGACAGCGGCCGGAGGCGCTCCGGCACTGACCGCCGCTCCCGGGGGCTCCGTGCCAGGAGGTGTCCGCTCAGCCCGGAGCACGCCAGCTCCGCGGCGAGGCTGCACAGCCGGGGTGGGCAACGCATCCTTCACAGGGACACGTTACACCAGCCCGCGTGCATCTGCTGTAGGCTCGCACTGTATGAATCAGTTCCTAACGAGGCTCACGATAAAGGGCACTATTAAGCGAACACTGCATTAATAATGCTGGCATGGTTCCGAGTCTACAGATGTTATTTATAGTGTATGACTAAACAAATATGCATTCCCTTTGAGGCTGAGATTCTGGACCAATTTACTGATTTCCTGTATAGGCTGGTTCATGCGGAGATTCAAGTAAATAGTGCATTTGGACATCTTGCTTGGAACTGTGCTCTGAGCTGGTGATGGATAATCATATTAATGTTTAATTTTAAATTGGTTTGGAAATGTGTATGTGTTTTCAGAGGTTAGATATTTCCCCTATCCAGTTCTCATGGAGCAATATGTTTTCCTGCATTGCTTCTTTAAATGAAAATAAAATATTTAAAGAATATAGCTTGCAGTTACACAGCAGAGTTGAAATGAACAGAAAAGTTAGAAACAATCTGGGAAGAAAATGGGCTTGGAAAAAGAAGAAAAAGAAAACTATTCTCTCCTCTACATCCTGTTTTGAAATTAGTTCCTTTCTCTTATTCATGAAGATTAATTATAAGTGAGAGAGATTTTGTAGATTTAAAAATGCATTTGAGTAATGAATCATTTAATTACTGCTTTTGTTTCTTTTCTGTCTCTTAGAATATTACAGGTTTAGAAAGGCCTTCAAAACTGAAGAAAGTTCCTGGTACAATCTGCTTTTATATATGTTCTTCCAGGAGGAATCTTGTCCAGCAAAGCGAAAGCATCCTAGATTAAGGTACTTCCATGCACAGCATCTCTGCTTTAAGTCATAAGACTGATGAGCAAACAGCAATAATTACTTCAAATTTCCCATATCATTTAAAAATAAGATATCTATGACACAGAATACATGGGCAAAAGCATAAAGTTTAAATTGTAAACATCCTGGTTTTACCTTTTGTCTGATTACTCTTCTCATTTAGTTTCTCACATACAAACAGTTTGAAAATGATACATATTTACATACAAAAACTGCTGACAGTATGATGCCCAAATAATATGATATAAAAATATCACTTACCATTGCCAAGTATCTTCTCATTTGAATTCATTATCATGATTTTGTGGACATGAAATATACAGCAGAGTCACTTCCCAGTGTGTTAAGTACTTGACAAAATAATAAATGCACTGTAACTCCACAGTGTTTGGATATTTGACTGTAACTCCTAAGCATGCAAAGTGACTACTCAGTGTAACATTTTTTCCTCAGCAGAAAATGCCTTTGCTATTTGCCAGCAAATCTTTAATGCTTTAGATTGGGTATTTCCAACTACCGCCCTACTTGCTAGGCAGATGTGTATAAAAGAGATGTTATTTCACTGAATCAACCACTGAGATCGTAACCCTTTTCCTGTACCACAAACAGAAATGTAAAACCTCAGACTTTCCTTTTGGACTTCTACTGACTTGTGTCTGTTGTAAGAAAGCAAAACACAACTAGTCCAAGGGCTAATATATGGAAAATGTGTTAAAATGTTTTAGATCATCTCATTGCTTCTAATTCCTGCCATTCATTGGTTAACTGGCTCTTTCCGTGTTTATGTAGTTGCATGGTACAAATACAACACCTAAACTCCATGCCCAAAGTTGAAATGATTCATTTATTACTTCTTGCTCAAAAAAAAAAAAAAAAAAAAAAGAAAGAAAACACAGTGTGCTCATTTAACCCAAGTGAGTGAAAACGCCTTTCATAAGGTCTGCAAGGGCTTTGGGAGGTTGTTCTTCAGTGAATAAAGCCTGTGTAGTGGAGGGAAGAGTTTTGTCTGAGGATGGCACAAATCAAACTAAAGCAAACAGAAAGGAACTTGGGACCCTTTTGCTGTGTGAAGACAAGATAAACGTGATAATAGTAAAGGAGGTGCAAATGTTATTCATGTCAGATCACTTTTGAGAGGGATTCAGTCTGCTGGGGAGAGGAGTGGAGGGAGAAGGGCAGGAGGGAGGAGGAGGGCTTGTGCCTGCCAGTGCTCTGCTCTCTGAAACTATGCCACTGGTCACTGTTTATTTACGTCTTTTTGTGAGGTGATTACCCTAAATAGATAATACATAGGGCTTTCCATCTTCTCAGTGCATATAAAGATTAGTTAATTAAATGTTACAGCCACCATGGAGAAAGCCCAAGAGAGATCATGACAGAGGGCCATACTAAATACAAAGTGGAAAACATGACTGAGTAAAGGCATTTCCTCCGGTCCTTTTCCTGATTTGGAGACAACATGAGAAGTCTCCGTTCTTTAGGATGTACCACGTTGACTGCTGACATTGGCCATGGGTCCAGTCGCTTTTTTGAAGGACCAGGGAAATACAGTGGACAGCCCTTATTCTCCTGCCTGTGTCCCAGCTGTAATGTAAGCACCTCCAGCACAACTCTGTCGGGACACTGCTATTCTACCTTCATTCATCATCCTCTCCAGATGGGCATTAGACTTAATCAAATTCTAGCCCTAACAGCTTGTTTCAGGACCACAGCTGGAATCAGCGTGTCTAGACTAGCACTGATTTATTCCTGGCTCTCAGACCTGTGTGCAAGCTACTATTCCATATGCTTCTTGTTAGAGAGGCAATATTGCCATTTCACAGCATAACTTTAATTTTTCTTTTTTTTTTCCTCTCCCTATTTTATTGTAATTAGAATTTATTATGCCTGTGTGGGAAGTCACATATCCCGTCCCTGTTCTGAGCACCACCACTGCCAGTTCTGCTGGATCAGAGCAAACGTCCAGATCAACAAAATAAAGTTCACAAAGGAAACGGTTAAATTTTCTGACTGGCTTCACTCTGTCACAGAAAATGCTAAACGCATTTGTAAGTTACATAAAACTGCATCAGTTCATATTTTCCCCTCCTGGTTTCGCAGCCCAAGACTGCAAAAGGACATTGTGACATCTCTAAGCTCTCAAGAGTTTGGTAATAAAAGTGAAAACCCTCGGCAGAAAACAGCACCGTCTCGCTCCACACCCTCCCACTGCTGGGCAAATGATTTTCCCATTTTCCTCACTTATCCTCAGACTAAACAATGTTAAATTTACAAATCTGACAGCTATTTATAGCAAGCACATCTACCCCAGGAGCCGCAGAGGCTGGTGTGTATCGCTGCCCATAATCCACAGGACAGCTCTCAACCTGGCATGTCTGGTAGTTAGGAGAGAAACTTCACGCCTTAATAAAGATCAGATATAGGCATTGTGTGCACCGAGGCATGCTGCAGCCCTCAGCTGGTGGTGTGGGGCTGGGGGGGGACGACCCTTTGCTGTAAATTAACCTCTGGCTTTAATTTTTCTAGTTTACCGTGAACAGCAATCGGGAACGTCAACAGCACGGTGCACTTGGGTCAGCAGCCCCGGAGCACGGGGAAGCGGCCTGCTGCGCCGACCCGCCGGGGAGGCAAGTTCCCGGGGCCCCGCGGCGCCGCTGCTCCCGCCGGCGGAGACGGAGGACGGAGGCTGCGGGGCAGCGCCTGGGCCTGTCGCGGGGGGCACTTCGGCTTCGAGGTACGCGGGCGCGGGGAGAGCGGACGGGGGTGAAGGAGGGAAGGTGTCCGGGCTGGGTGCTAGGGTGGCTCTGGGGAAGTGGGAGATGCTGGGATGGAGGGTGCCGGGTGGGACGCGGTGCGGGCCGGGCGCTGCGGCGGGGGGAGCGGCGAGGAGGCTCGTGGGGAGCGAACCCTTCCCTCCTCCTCCGGAGCGACAGGGAAATGGCATTCGGGCCTCGCGCTGGAAAGGGCGCCTTTTTAATTCCCTTTTCCAGATTATTCCTGTTTCTTTTCGGCAATAAAGCAAGCTAAATAAGCTAATCTGGAAATGGAGAAGACATTATTGATTTATTTTATGGCATTATTATTATTTCCAGTATTATTCTCCAACCCATCTCTAATATAGCCTAACATCTTGTTTGCTTTTTCTGACCGCTGCTGTGCGCTGAGCAGAAGTTTCCATTAAGCTGTCCACAGCAACGCCTAGGTCTCCTACTTGAGTGGCTAATTTGCAAACCATCAGTGTGCATGAATAGTTCAAATTGTTTCTCTCAATACGCATTACCTCACACTCACCTACGCTGAATTTCAGCTGCCATCTTGTTGCCCGGTCCCTCCCTTTAGGGCTTTTTTAAGTTGTGGCTTTTCTAAACAATCATGTATAATTTCCCAATTACGCTGTCTCTGCTGTTGCATGCTTGCTTTCCAGAGGAGTGGTAAATGCATTAAATAATGTCCGTTTTGGGGTAGGTCTCGGGATCTACCCTTGTTAATACCCTTCTGTGATGAATATAACCATTTGCTCATATATTTTATTCAGTCTTAAGTACTTCCTGAGTCATAATAATATTTTTCTTAGTGCACAGCTATTCTTTATCTTTAAGCACCTTGTGCCAATTGGAATATACAGCTAGATTATACTGCTAAGTCACCTTTACCCACTATTCTGAAGTCTTTATCAAAGAACTTAGTGGAAATCAGTTGCTACAACTGCATATGGACAAGTGGAGCCAGAGTAGCTATAGGTGAAGCTAGCATTTACCTAGAGCGTCAGAATGGTGGGAGGAAGAAAATCATAACCTCGATGCACAACCGCGGAGTCCCCTCGGTCTCCAAGAGCAGCGTGTGACGACTCAGCAAGGCCACCCAGCCGCGCTGGGGCCTGGGCGCCGGCTTGGAAGGGACCCGCCGAGGAGGAACACCACCGCTCCCACTGAGGGAAGCGTGAAATGAGCCACTCTGTGCCCCATTCTGGCATCTACCTGTTATAAAACAGATGTTAGCAAAGTGGATAGAGTTCGGAAAGTGATTATAAGATGTTTGAGGAGCATGCTTTGCAGTGAGAGGCTAAAGAAACTATTTTTTTCCCAGCAGAAGGCTGTAAAGTGATTTCATTGCTGTATGTACATACCTTCATGAGACAGTTCAGAGGACCGGAGTGTGCAGCAGATGCATTCAAATGAGAAATAGGGTTAAAAAAAAAAAAAAAAGGTTAACAGTTAAGGTAATTAGAACTTGCTTGAAAGTTTATTCTGTTCTGTGCCATTTAGCACAGCAGCAGAGTGCTGGTTTGGGCAGAGTGGATAATCTTACCACAGCAGTTAATGCTCCTGTAACCAATTTGGGGAGCTACATTTCAGTTCAGTTCTTTACTGGCAGGATGGGCTTTTTTCAAAAGCCTGCACATTTGGGTGGTCAATTTATATTTTGCATTACTGTTCTTCTAGACTGGAAGAATGTAATGTAGTAATTGGCAAAATCAGGTAAAATAGATTCACCTCACTAATGGTTTGTTTTCTTTGTCTAAGTGAAGCTATTAATTATAACTTCTTAGGTATTGCCCTGCTTGTGCTCAGTGTGCAAACATTACATAGTGTAATGAATTCTGAGATGTAAACCCAGGATGCATTTTATTCCATAACTAGTGGATTTATCATACCCGGATCTTTTTGCAGTAAGAGGAATTATATGATGCAAACTGTTACCAACTGTTGCAATGATTTTTTTTTTTTTTTTTATGTCTAAAACAGTCTTTCAAATGAACTTTTTAAAACTTTGATCAACAGGAGAGAAAAGTGTGAGCACAGGAAAAATTCATAGACTGTTATTGAAAAATATAACTATGCCTATATTAGTTTATATTAGTTGATGACTAGGCTGGAAAGATGGTCATTGTTTATTTCTACAAGGAAAATTACCTCTGTTCACATGTAGGAGCTTGGATTCTTCCCAGGGACAAATAGTCCTGCAAATTTAAATACATTCTGAACAGCTTTAGTTTATATTCTTCTTTTGCTCTGCAATTTGGTTTTCACTAGTGTATTTTCAGAGCTCCTTAAGAACTCCCTTCATTGTGTCTCAGTGCAGTTTCAGCTTCGTCGTCCCCCACCCAGGAAGCCCATCCCAGCCAAGGATGCTGTTATGTTGCAGGCAAAGGAACTCCAGCTGATGAATACTCTCTTCATGACAGTTACACAGGAGAATTGTCCTTGCTTAATTACACTGTTCATTTAGTAAAATTGCCCTACTCCAGCATGTTGATATGTTCTGCTCATGGACTAACTTCAAATATGTTTGAAAAATTGTTATTGTCCATTTACACCAATTCTGAATTAACATCTTTGTTTACAATATTAAGCTTGTGTTATTGCAGAAAACCTAAAAATTTGCTATAGGTTACATGAACTGACCAAAAAACCTTCACTGCTGGTTGGCTTATATTTAACACTTAGCCTCTAAAACCAAACAGCTAATGGCTGTGTGGTGTAACAGGACGAATGTGTGGTATAAATCAACTTTGCCTCAATTCTTTTTGTGATGAATGAATGTTCTGTTCTCAGAAATAATTGCTTAGATGAAAAGGTTGCACACATCAACTATACAGTGCAAATAGTTACTCCCCAAATCCTTGTTAAGCTAATTTCACAGGAAAGAGGAATTTGTGTTGGTGTTTCAGAATGCTGCATAAAGCCTGGTGCTCAGTAGAAGTCATTCACTAGTCCCAAAGCGTGATACTGTTTAAAATCACTTAGCACTCCAGGACAAAATTCCCTAACCGCTTAACAACAATCAGTTGATATATCCAGTTGTACATTAATTAACATGAGACAGAGGAAAATACTGAAATGCAATACACTTCTGGAAGCTTCAAAATTTTCAGTGAGCAGTGAGAACAATAAACTATGTTGTATCAAAGGTCATGCACTGTAGTTATTGAGAGAGCTATGTGGACCCCTTTTAAATAAATTATCACTTGTATCTGAAAAAGGAATGTGGGAAAAAGAGAGTAGATCCAGAGAAGGGTAACATTTTTGCCATGACAGAAGGTATAAATATTATTAGTAGTTAAACCTGTGAAATTTGGTGCTATCTGACACCAAATATATGCAGACAAGTTTTATGGTAAATTTTAGAATGCCAACACATGTATGAATAGCCACAACATTTTCTTTGTAACATTTCTTCGGTGTTCATATGAGAGCCTGGTAGACATCTGCAAAGTAAGTCCTACTGGCTTCCTTTAGAAAAGAGCTATTCCCATTTAAGAGGGAGGGATGCTTGTGCACATATATGGTAAATGATGTATGGAAAGGCACACGGTAAATTCATAGCAAAATGAGGAATAGCCTGTATTAGCTAGGGTAGTGGAGAGAGTTTTCACTTTGTCTGAAACAGTGAGCAGGGATACAAAGTTGAAACATAGCGGATTTTTGTCCTAGATAGTCTCTTTACTCTTTACCCCAACTACTATGATCACCATCTAAGGCAGGGCCAAAAAACAAGAGAGAGTTACTGCCCTGCACCTGAGCTGCAGTAATTTACCATGTACATAGACATGTATACAGGAAATGAGTCCACCCCCATTTTTGTAATAATTATGGCTTAAGATATGTTTTACTTCACAGTGGGGATGATCAGGAGTTTGTTATGCCATGCAACTCTGTGGCCACCTACCCGCTGGATGGCCTTTCCTCAGCCCTTGCTGCTTGTCTCGGTGCTTACCAAGGACGTTACGGTGACCACTCTCTTCAGGAACTTGCTAGGCCAGGTTCAACTGAGGTCAGTCTATAACATTTACATTTTCATACTCAGATCTTGCCCTTTTCCCTGGTGGGCTTCCCCTCTCTAGGCAACAAGGTGGGAGACACTTCTACATCTACCTTTCAAGCTGCCCATTCTGTGATAGTCTGAGTGCTGATGGATTCCACTGTACCTGTTTGGGACTCCTAAAAACCCTTTTGCTAGTACCACAGGAACTGAAAATAGAAAACCCTGACAAAATTAATAACATTTGCTTGCTTTCAGGTCAAAAATATTTTGTTGGCCATGAATATTCCTGTACAATCTGGTGACTTCTGCCAGAATTTCTGGTTTGATTCAAAGCTGGTGGTTCAATGAGAAGATTTTGAAAAGCTCTGCTCTTTCTTCAGCAAATTCATGAAAAAAACCCAATAAAATAAATCATGACTTTATCACAGAATTTATGCCACTGAGATTAAAGTTGCTTTTCTTGTAATAAGGAATTATTGACCACATAATAAAGTGGTCTAGGTTTTCCTACTCAGTGGGTTCCAATGAGAATTATCACATTGACTGGCTCAGGAGGAAGAAATAGCATAGCTCGTAAGTTGGCCCATCTCTGGGAAACTTCTTACCTTCTCTGGGAGGCTATGAGTAGGACCTGAGGTCAGCTGGCTTTGGGAACAGAATTGTACTGAGGTAGAAAATGTGTCTGGGGAAGGGTGATGGAGAAGAAGAAAGGGGTGTAGTGAAGCAGTTGCTGTAGCTAAACTGTTATTCTGGGTTACTGTGTGATGCTCTGAAGCCTTTTAACATTGGACTTCAGTATGAGCATCTCCATGATCACTCAAGATTACACTGGAAGAACCAGTTAGTTGATGTAGTGTTAGAATCTAGGTGAAGAAAATGCAGGCATTTATTCTCCTATCCACCCTCATCTGCTTTGCCACAGTCTAAAGTTGGGATTCACTTCTTAAAAGGTTTCAGAAGAAACTAGTTAATATTTTTCTGGCTGATGAAAGATTGTTCTCCTGCATGCACTGAACTATATATGTATTATTCCATGTTATTGCTGTGTCAGCGTTAAAGTGCCTCGTGTGTGTGTATATATATATATGCCAAAATATGCCTCTTTTCATGGTCATTTAAACTCCCTGTAAGGCTTTAATACATCTTGGGTGTTCTGGCTAAACTGATGCTGCCAAAATTGTCAGCAAAAAGACCGGAAAAGCTGATGAACCTTAAACTTTTCCCCTAACAACTGCTCAGTTGTTTCTTCAGGATATGGAAGAGGCAGAAAGCCCAAACAGGAGGAGTGGTAGGAGACCAGGAAGGAAGGACAGAGACTGCTGTCTGATGTGGATTTCACAAATTGCTGTGTTTAATCTTTTAGAGGCCCTATAACAATAATCCATGCTGAATAGTGTTTTAGGAGCTTTAAGAGTTTTGTTAAATATTTTTTATAAAGGAAAGATAACCCAAGCCTTAATTCAGTACTTTGCTTATTTGCTAGTTCCTTGCTTTCATTTTACTTAGGAATTCAATGTTTTTATAAATACTACAAGTTACATTTTCAGAAACAGCTAAATGCCATTTTCAAAAGTGATTTTCATAGTTAGGCCCAGATCTTTGAAGAGGTGTACCACCTAGCTCCTAACAGTTTTAACGTGAACAAGCTGCAGAAACAGCTCTTCAGTTTCTCAGGACTGGTGAAATTTTGGAAATGGGACTTACGCTGAAAGCTGGTTAGGTATTTTTAAATGTCATACTATATAATTAAAAACTAAATATATATATAAAAATAAATACTGCTGTGTATAATTCTTCTCCCCTCTGTGGGTTTGTCAGACCCACAGGGACAGCACTGTGGTTTGTGGGCTCTTCTCCTAGCAACTCCTATTAACGTCAGTATTGCTTGGGCAGCTGCATCTTCGTACCCCACACTGAGAGTTTACTAGTTGGCACTGCTTAATGCGTGGATTTCATTTGCCTACACCTCTGGTTATTTGCACCAGGTCTGCTTGGATTTCCTGTCATCTTGCCACTGCTTTCAATAACAGCTTTAGGCTATTACTTGCTGAACATCTCTGCTGTAATTGTTTGCATTTGGAAAAAAGATGGAGATACGGTCCCTGCCCCAAGGAGCCAATAATTAAAACAAGGCCAGCATTATAGAAACATATATACTAGCTGGCCTGTGACTGGATGGTCTGTTTAGTTTTGTTTTGACTTACTATATGAAGCAGCATTTAACAGATGTTGGAAATAAGCTCTCTGAGCTTCTCACATGTATACAGAACAGGGATGCTTGTGCATGAATTAATTTCATCAGCAAATGTGGGTATTAATGTCATCAGGCATTTTTAATTTTGTGCCTCTTCCACTGTACTTAGTGTCCTCCCCTGCCAAAAGATACAGAAACTTCTGGAGGGACTCTGTTTTGACAGTGCTTTCTAGTGCAGTACTGACGATTCTGTTCTCTGGCATAAAAGATGTTGCCTTGTGTGAGCCTACTAGAGGAAAAAATTAAGAAAGCAAAGTGCCAATTGCTTCATCACGTACCCTCCATATGCACAGCTGACTCTCAAACAAAACGGGAGTCTCTCTTTCCCTTTGTCTTTATGGCAAGGTGTCCCTCTCACTAGGAGCAAGGCTACACCTATCATGCAGATCATGGAATTGCCATATTATGGCTGCTCCTATTCCTGCAGAAATAGCACACATCCAGCAAGGTGACAGCTCTTCTCACTCCTCTTGCCTAAGGGAATGCCATACCGGAGATCAGATTCCTTTTTACTGCTTCCAGGATGAAGCCAAACAGCGTGAAGAAGGGAGCTAGTAGGGTGTGGCTTGTCCATCCATATGGGCCAGGAAATTCAGGAGGGGCAGGTCAGGCAGAGAATGGAGGCAAGAGCCAGGACAGAGCCTAAAATGGAACAGAACTAGAGGTGTAGCTGACAAAATGACATAGAGATTTCCTAATTTCCACTTATATTTGATGTATTTTGCATTTTATATCTTGCATATTTTTATTCCATGTCCCCCTTAGTTTAATTATCATGCATTAAAAAGTCGAAGTCTTTCTAAAGCAACAGCTTGGTCTTAAAAGAAACGCCCTCCCCCAAATTACAACAGATGTGCAATACTGACTTAAGGCGAATGGGCACAGATGTTATCAAAATCACTCTCTTACCTGCCAACTCCACCAAATTTTCCAGTGCTTAAATATTTTCTTCCACTGCTGTGTGGAATTTCCTATCGTAGCGTTCTCTGTGCTTTTTTTTTTTTCAGATCTTACCCAGTTACTAATTCTGCTTATGGTCTCCTCCTCTGATCAGCTGGCTGAGCCAAAACAATTCCTCATGCCAATCACTGACAGGAAAGCAGCCTCTGAAGATACTGATATGATTAGAGCGAGGGGCCAGGGACTTGTGCTAAGTGCCAGCAGAGCACTTTATAACCGTTGAAAATTGGTAACTTTTGGCTAGAAGACATGGCAGAGGAGAAGAGAGGTGATGTGAAATATAGGTTGGGGGAGCATACAAAAGAGAGAGAAAGTGAAAAGGCAGATGTAAAGCTGGATTTTCATTTTCTGGCATTACTTCTGTGTTAGCTAAACTAAGAGAATGATGCATTTCTTTGCTGACTCTTTGAATTCTCTTTTTGACTTCAATACTGTGCTGCTTATGTCTACACAGTATAATATGTGCATATGCAAGCGAGTTCTGTCTGTCCCTCAGACTTACGAAAAGCTGTATTAGCATAGCATTGAATCTGAGCTAATTCCGCACTGTCCCTCCGCAAGGACTAATAGCTCACGATCAACTTCATGCTAACAGCTTATGAGCTGCCTGAAATGGAGGTAAAGTGAGTTTTATCTGACCACAATGTACTTTGTGGACATATTCTTATCGGGTCTAATTTGGACGATGCATTAAAAGCTTTCTTAATATATTATCTTGCTTTTCATTGATATATCTCAAAGTGCTTTGCAAAAGAGGCAAGCATTGCTGTCCATATTTTACAGACTGCAAAACTTGGACAAGCAAAATACAGTGCCTGCCCACAGTTACACAACGGTCAGGTCTGGAGCATGGTTCAGTTCTCCATTACCCTATCCATTAAATCACGTTGTGTCTCTAAGTGGCAGTGTCAGAGCTGTTCAGACTCTGAGCTAATATTCAATCCCATAACGCTTTATATTAAATCTTGTGTTTTACCAATAAATATCCACAATGAGCAAATTAGGAACATTTCAGTGCGCTCATGCAGCCTGAGTGTATCTAGTTTATTACGTACAAAATCTAAGAAGAATCATGTAAATCTATTATGTTGTGAAAACATGCAGAATTTTAATCTCTACAAGTTGGAGTAAGTAATAACAGTATCCCTATAAAATACATACACCGCTTGCCAAATATGTCAGGTTTTTTTCTTCACATAGAAAATGAAAGAAAAAGGTTATAATTTCCTCTAAATATGTTTCGGTTACAAATTAATAAATATTCCAATTAATTTTAAAAAATTGATAGTATGCAGTGTTACATATTTTTCTATCTACCTTTGTTGCTTAACTTAGTTTTATTTTCCAGAAACAGGATAAAACATTAATCACATTTCCTAGTCCAGAATTCAAACCTGATTTAATATGGTTAGCTTTTGTGGCATTGTATCGGGGATTCATTTGGATTTAAACATTTCAGGCTGTTTTACACATGCAGCGATAATTGTTCTGCTTAGAAAAACTGGTGCCATCTTGTGGATAATATTAAGAACTGCCCAAAAACCTATTTTAAAAGAAAAAACGGGTAACAGATCAGTATCTGCATTTAACATTGTGAATCAGCTGAATTATAGACATATATTATGTGCCATAAGAAGCTATGCATAAATCTGAAGTCTTAAAACTGTATTACTTAAGAAGGAAAACAGATAATGGAATTAGGAGTTGTTTATACAGTTCTGTTTATTCTCCAAAAGCAAAATAATCCAGCATTTTTCCAACAATCCGGTTTATTTCCCTCAACTGTAGATTGATCAAAAAACCACCCAAGAGGCTCCAAGCCATGTTTAACCAGCACCTGTCTCTTTCTGCACTCATTTTGGTATCTGTTCATCTCTGGTTTTGTTCTAAGACTGTACAAAACTTGTTTTGCTTCTCTCCCACACACTCACACAAACACTCCTATACACAACGTTAGCCAGCCAAGCTCCCTGCCCACACAGTCCTCATTCCTGCATGAATCCACATGAAGCTTTGCTTCAGCAGTGGTTTTGGGTTAAGGCCTCTTCTAAGGCCTCTACAATTAACCCAATGGAAAAAGGCTGTTAAATTTGCCAGATTCAAAATAGCATAAGCCCATCAATAACAGATCTATCAAAGCTCACACACTGAGAGCGTGACTCAAAAACTGTCTTCTGTGATTCCTCCACAGTAAAGCTGTATTTTACAGAACTGTAATCTGTCTCCTGCTCTGAGACCCCCTAGGCCAAGTGCTAGTTAGGCTATTCTGCAGTCTGCCGAGTTCATTTACATTGACTAAAGGCAAATACTTCTAAAGACTCACCAGCAGGTTTGAAACCTGTCTACCTGGGAGAGAGTTTGAAGTCATCACATGTTTGGATCAGTCCCTTCCTTTGTGAAAGTTTAGTGTTTTTGTTTCAGTTTCAGTAAAACTTAACTTAAAAGGTTTTGTTTGACCTTTATAAACATTTAAGGTCTTTGGAATCCTTTGTGAGAATGGAGATGATTTGTGTAGTATTTTACTCAGAAATTCCCTTACTTAACTTGATGTGCACAAACAGCCTGCTGTTCCTTTACAGTGCCGATACTGTAAGAAATGGAACAGATATATGTGCAATTATTTTACTAAAGGGATATAATAGAATGCTGTACTTTAAGGAAATTCTTTGTGGTGCAGTTTCAGCTTCCATATAAAGACAGGTAGCTCTATAAAGTAATGATATCTGTTTTCCCTGTCTTTGTGTCTCATGCTTGATTGATTTTGGTGTTTAAGAAAATGCAAGTTCCAGCCGAAACTTTTCCCATGCTTGGGCCATTTATAACAATTTTCTTTCACGTGGATTCTCTGGTCTCTAACTAGGTATGAACATGGACTACAATCCTTTTCTTATTGGACAAGCTTACAGGGTCTCTCCTTCCTCTTCTACCTTGGCATGTATTTTCATGAAACTTATAGCAGCTTTGTTTTCTTTGAGAATTCCACCTTGCTGTCAAACTTGGTTGAAATTATTATGGATCGAAAAACTCTGAGGGTGGGAGGCAAATAGAGCAAGTTATGCAAGCTTTGTGACTAAGGAAAAGATTGTCAAAAGTTCTTAGTCTGCATCACTGTGGTCAAGTGTTTGGAGAGTTAGCACTTAAAAGTTTAGAATGCATGGACAAAGGTAAAGAAACTCAGTTTATACCTTTATTTTAATTCTCATGAATCCGAAGCTGATTTTCAAATACTGAGACCTCAGTTGTGATTTTTTTATTGGTAACATTGTGCTAGACATATCATGGAGCAAGCTCAACAACCAAGTTCTCTCAGATGACCTTTAACTGTCAAAGTATCCCATGATAGCTGGCATGACTCTGCTTTTTAGCATCCACTCATGCTTTTAAAAAAGGAGATATGGGTTTGGTTCTGGAAGAATTGGCTAAATACCTCTGAAGGCGAGTAATTTATTGCAAATATATTAGATTTACTGGATTCTGACATCTTTTGGCAGCAGTGAATGTGAAAAAGGAAAAATTAGCCCTTCTTGATTCATGGATTTTTGAGGTTGTGCATGGTTCATCTAATTTTATTATGCAATTTTTGCCTACTATACAAACCTAATGAGTTAATGAGATTATGTTATATTACTAAGGGTAGACTTTCATTTCTGCTTTTAAAATAAACATCTCTAGAATTAAAATCTAAACAGAAAAAACAGGAATCAATCTCATCAACATTTGTAGGTTCTAATCTGAGATTTTTATATTCTGTGTCTCTTCATGAAACTCATTCTTCTTTCTGATCCCTCCTGAGTGAGGGTCAGGTCTATCAATCATAGTACTTTCCTCATCACTGGGATTTCCTGTAACTATTAGCCAATAATTCTTATCTTCTTCAGCTTTATGGGAGTTCAGATAGGTGTGACAAACTACTTCATATTCCATCCCAAAATAAGATCTGTAAAGTTAAAAAAAGAAAAGGGGGGAGAAGGGGAGGGAAGAATGAATATACACAAAAATTCAGCAAGTCTGCATTATCTGCAAGTCACTCAAGGTTTTCTCATGCTTGTTTTGGCTTATTCAGAGACATCACCATGCACTTTCAAATATCAGACCCTTAACAGAAATGCTCACAAAGATATCCCACTTTATTTCTTATTAATATTTTAGAAATTTGAAATCAAAGGAAATGCCACCTTTCTAGATCCAAAGCTGAAGAAGCCCTATGGGTATAAGGCACTGATACACTGAATCAATATGTGCAAACTGAATAGATTCTATGCATCCTTTTAGGTCCTATTCTTTCTGACTGAGGAAAATTGTGCCTACTTAACCATTTCAACCTCAATCTACCAGACCTTGTTTCAGCCTCAAATACCTGACACACATTCTCAGTGGAATCTTGCTCAGGATTTAATGGGAAGCAATTGGTATATTCCATAACAATGCTTAGTCAATACTAATTGAATGCATGCATATTAACTTGAATTGTTGGTATAACTTTAGTTTATTGTGAGATTCATTTGGACAAAAGCAGCATCCTGTTTTATACGCTATGTTTTTATTTAGTTCTCTTACTCATTACACTTCTTAGCATCCTATTTTGTCTTCAAAAAATAACTTTAATTGCTCAAGATATTCAAAGAGAGAACAACCAAGAAAACAGCAAAGGCTGGAAACATGATGTGACGTGAATTATAAAGAAAAAATATGAATGAAATTGAGCTGATTGTCTGCATGATCAAGATGGCACACACTACAGTCCAGTAATAAAACAGGGGAAAGGAAAACGTGCATTCTGCATTCTTTTCCATTTCCTAAGTGTGTGCCCAGAACAACCATCTTGTTTCTTACAGTAATTCTTCAAATATTGCGTTGGCGCATCATTATGCACATCCCTGTCCATTATAAATTATTCTTACCTTATCCAAAAGTTCCTTGGAACAGCCAAGCTCCGATTAGTATGGCAATGAGTAATTATAATGTTAGAGTTCGCCTGGGGAGAAAAGTAAAAAAGAAAAAAAAAAAAAAAAGCGATGTGACAGACATTAAGCGTAATGTTAAAAGCATTTAATTTGAGTAAGAATAGTTATTTACTATGTATAATCAGCAGCCTTAATGTAAATCTGCACTCCTCTGTATTGCTCCGAGACTGCTATGCATTGATAGTGTGATATTTTACACCTTCTCGGTTCTCAACAAAACTGTCATAACAGCTCGGAGTAGCCAAATGCTTAGCCCTCAGATCAGACATGTTCTCCTGTCCAATACATTCCACTCCACTTCCTTGTGCTGGGCACTAGAAGCAGGGAAGGGGAAGGGGGGGGAAAAAAAAAAAAAAAAAAAAAAAAAAAAAAGGATCAAGCAAGCTGTAGAGAGTCTTTCCAGTGGCCTGTGCCACCAAGGTCGTTCCTCGTACTCTGGATATTTGCCAGATGAGAGATCCAGATGGTTTTGTGACAGTCTAGAACTTTATATTTTACCAATTTACAATTTTTAAGTATAACAGAATTAATCTTTAGTAACTCCATTTACTACCACTGTGAAGAAAAAATATTACCTTTGACAATTACCTAATTTTGAATGTGTATATTAGAGAGCTGGTTCATTTATGAGAGCCACAATTCAAGGTTGTAGAGGAACAGTTATAATTGTGATATTTTGCTACGCACACAGCCCTACACAGAGCCTAGTAGCAATGTGGAACAGGAAAACACTACGTTTGTTTAATGTATTTACAAAAGGTTAAAAAAAACACATTTGAAAAAGCAGCCACTTATTCCAATGCCTTTATTTTTTGAGAGTTTTAAAATTAATGTAAAGAAGTCTTAAGCAATCACAGTGCTCATAGTGCCCATCAGTGGAAATGAAATTCTGAGTGCTCAGAAGTCCTGAAATTCAGATTCCAGGTGCTGTATCCTCAAAATATGTGACCTTCAAAGTACATGTCCACCTTTGAAAATTCCGGTCAGAAAAACTGAGCATCAATGTCAAAACAAGCACCAGAACCCAAGCTGTATATCCAGATTTCCTATTTAAACAGATTTTCCTTTCCCTCTCCTCCTTCCTAAAATTACAATTCACATTTTACATAAGGAAATGTGTGAATAAAATAGATACAAATTTCTTCTAAAAAGTCAGTCTGTGGTTTTAATTAAATCCTCATAACATTTTCTAGTTTTAATTTCTTACAGGAACTGGAAATCCTTCATATTCAAGACGCAGCTGTGGATCCAGGAACACTGCATGCCAGAGAGTCAAATAGGAAAGTTCATCTGTCAAAAAAACTTCCTGAAGGTAAGATTTTTTAGCAAATCTCAGAAATGATTTATGGTCACTTGCTAGATATAACTGTAAACAGAAACATACATTAAGGAAAGTATAAGTATAAACAATATAAGTGATTAAAAAAATTTCAGCACAAAAAATTCTCTTTGCTTGTGAAAAATCAGTCTGTCAAAATTAAGCTATACATTTGAAAACTCTTAGATTTGAGATTGTTGATAAACTCTTGAAGTAGCTTTTCTCAAACTAAACCAGTGAATGCTAATTTATAATTGAATTTACATTCCAAAGATTCTCTCTCAAAGCGGTTGATGAGAGGGAAAATTTTATCATACTTGTGGTGATTTATTCTGAATGCATATACAACATATAATATCTTCTTTTCTTCTAACTTATGAAGAGAAACAATGTTAACATCTTATCAGAGCTAGCAGATTTCTATTAAATATTATTTCATACACAAAATATAGCTTTTCTTCACAAGAAATGATATCTTGTCATTTTGGATTCATTGAAAGAAAAAGTTTTAAAAATCTCTCTTCCTGTAATGATGGTTTTCTAGTGTTTCATGAGATATTTTTAATTTCCTTTCTTCTTTTTTTCCTTTTTTCTTTTATTTTTCTTTCTTTTTTTTTTCCCAATCTCCCTTATCCAGTCTTTCTGCTGGTAGCCCTTTTGGCTTGCACACCTAATCCCAGGGAACTTGCATAAACTTTCTAAATAGGTTTTCCTTATCATGAAAGGTCAGGACAAAAATCCCCACTGCTTTAAGCTATTTAATCATAAGACAGGATTATGATTTGGATGTATGTTTATCTTGAATACAGACAACTAAATAAAGGAATAATGCACAAAAAATAGTATTTACCATTTAAAGTTGCTTGCACCTTATTATGCTACCAAGAATAAGGCAGCTTTTGTATGTTAGATATATAGGTAATATAATATACGTATTTTACAAGCATTTGTAATGCAGTTGAACATATGAAAATAAAGTGGGGATATATAGCAGGAGGGAAGGCTGGCCAAGACTATAAAAAGTGAAATTCAGTGTTTTAGACTAAAGAGCTAAATACATTAAATAGTTTTCAAATTGTTTTCTATAAGGGAATTCCCTACTGGAATTTATACCATTAAAGAATGGTATAAAAAGGGAAGTTAAGCTGGGCCAAGTACCTGGCCTTCAGCCACTTCATTTATTATCATTTCTCTTCCTCATTTTTGTCTCCCTCGGTTATGCTTTCTTCCCTATCTTTCCTCACATGTTTACTTCTCCATACTGTTTCTTCAATGAGGAAGATGAACTACACTAAGATCAATACTAGGATCTGTTTTCAAACAGATTACATTTGTTTTCAAAATCCAGGGCAGAGACCATCAAAGCCTGTTCGAAGTCTTTTAGCAGGTTTCTGAGTTAAGATCACTTTCATTCAGCCCCTTTCCATTAGGGGCTGATGAGTTAAAAGCAGAAGGGCTAGCAGCACTACGAAATTCTTCTTTGTTACAGGTTTATAGCATTAATGTTATTACTGTCAAGAGAGAAAAAAAAAAAAAAACTTTTTCAGTGAAGCTGCCACAGCGTTATATCAGAATAATTTTGATATAAGTATGATTTTGAATCTGTTCTGTGAAGTTAAGATGTTGAACCACCACACAAATGGTTAGATAAATGGTAACTAAATGCATCCCCTCAGTATATGTTACCATTTACATTTACACCTCTATTGACTTACCATTTTATCAGAAAACCCCCCTGTTGCCCCAAGACCAAATCTTTGCCCAAATCTAATGCGTTCACCCATTGCACCTCCATCAACACTGTTAGAATAAAAAAAGAAAAAAAGAGAAACTCAAATATATCACTTTACAGATCATTTTTGTGTTTAGGTCTATAATTAGGTCTTGTGACACCACTTCGTATTAAGTTTATTTTTTAAAATAGATAAAATATGTTAACTGAAAAGATGTTTCATAGATAATATACTTGTTAAAATATTTAACAAAACAGAAATTCAGACTGTATTGATTACTTTTTAAGATGCATTCATTAATATGCAGGCTGGAGAAATAACATCCAATGGAAAAATCAATTGGAATTCAGCACTGAGTCCCCCTGAAAAATATACTTAATACATGCATCTGAAAAATCACAGAGTAAAAGCAGAATGGTGATTCCCTGCAACTCAGTGTATGTTGCTATTAATATATGTAATGGATAATAAGTAACTTGGTTCCTTACATGAACGTGTATTCTGGTACATGCCTACTTCCAGAATGGTTTCTGCATTTTATATTAAAGAATCACCAAATTATGGGCCAGCCTGTTCTGGGTATATTCACAGTCAAAACCTGTGTAGCTGAGGAATTGTGAAGTCAGTTAATGGGGGACTGCATGGCATTTTGATTGCAGTTCTACATGGCCTAAATTGTGCTCTTGGCATCAAAATTCTTTATTCAGGCTAACTCAATGTTTTCCTGAATCAGGGTCAGCTTGCACTCTTCAGCGCTATTATTATTGTTAAATATATGCATCCATGTATAGCTTTCTGTTGTTGAACAGGACCTGTTATTCTGTTTGTGCCCTCCAAACTGCCAGAACTAAAGATGTCTTTCAGAGAGATATGCTGGGTTTTTTTAGGAGAGCAGAAGCATGGTATACTTCATGTACTGTAAAAGCAATGATATCAATTTTTGTTTCAGAGTCCTTATTTACAGGAGTCAAACATATTTAAGTATTTAAGGAATTACGGGAATGACATATTTAAGGAATATTTAAGTAGTCCTCATATCTAAGTGATATTTGGACACATTTTGTGTTCTACAGCTGAAATATAACTGTATTGAAAACAGCCGCAGAGCTTACCAAAAGACAGAGTGAACTGGATTCTGCTTTCACGCCAGTTCTGTACTGATGTCATTGCAACTTCCTTGGAGTTAGGCACAGAAATATGCAGAAGCAAACTAGGCTTAATGCATAACTCAGGCTAAAGAGTCTGTCTTCAACAGATTAATCTCACTCAAATTCTTTTGCATATTAGCCAACTCCGTATTTCTCAAAATAAGGTATTGAAATCTAACATAATAATTAAGAACAACACCAAATTAGGAACCAAACCTTAAGATACAAAAAGTATTTCGACCGACAGGGCCCACGCTTTTGACTGCGCTAACTCCGCAGGGCACTTGCAGAGATTCGGCTGAAAACATGGCCATCTCATCCGGATCAACGGCCAGCGCCAGCCTGCCACACGCGCCGGGGTGATTCTCCGTCGAGGATTTGTTGTTATCTGGGCTCAGAAGCATCACCGTGTCTCCAAAATGAACAAATCCATCCTTAGACAGCGACAGCTTCACCTGATTTAAAATAGACGTAATTTAATACAGAATTATTTGAACTTAAAATCGGAAGTAGCCGAGTATATAAAATGCTGAACCCCAGCGCTGGTGATGCATAAACCGCTGTGGAGCCACACCGAATGGCCAGCGGCTTCTTCATGAAGTTACCTTCCTTAAGAGATTATCCTGAAGTTTCTTGGACTTCTGTATTAGAAGTTCTCCGCGTTCCCTCTTCTGCCGAAAATCCTCCAGGAGCTCCTGCTCGCCAACGAGAGCGGGTAGACATGTTAGCCGCCGCCCACAAGGTCAGGTTTGCTCGGACACCGAGGAGAAGGGCCGTGAGGGGAGCGGGGACGGGAGGAAAGGGGAGGCTCCCCGGGCCGGCGGGGGCCGGGGGCCGGGGCCGGCCCGCACCTCCGCCAGCGCCGCGTCCTCGCTCCAGTTGCCGACGCGCACGCCGGGGCCGTAGGCGGCCATGGCCGGGGGCCCCGGGCGCCGAGGCCGCTCGGAGTTGACCGTCGCCACGGAGACCGCTCCAGCTGGCGATTGGACGCTGCCGCTGCAGCGCCCACCAATGAGCGGGGCGAGCACGAAGGAGGGGGCGGGCCTCTCCTGCCGCGCCCGGCGCGCCCCCGAGGGCGGGGGAGGGCGGTCAGTCGCCATGGCGGGGTCGGGAGTGTCGTGTGGGGAAAAGCGGCAATAAGTGTGGAAACAAGCTCAGAAAAGCGACTGCCCCGCCTCGTCGGGGAGGGCAGGCTCCCCGGCTTGGGGTTACTGCGGCCTAGGGCAGCTGCAAGGCACGGGGCAGGAAGGAGCAAGCTGCTTAGATTTGCAGCCTCTGGGGAGCGCCTGCCAGAGCAGCGACTAGCAGAGGCAGGCCGCTGCGAATAAATAAGTAGATAAATCCCACATTCGTTTGGGTGGGCTTGTATTTTTGCCTGGTCTGACAGCAGCCGAACGCAGGAGGTGTGCAGGGGCCTGTCGTCCCCTCGCCTCTGTGTGAGGGGTTGTTGATGGAGGCGAAGGTCACCATAGGTGCAACTGAACACCAAGCACGGCCGCACTTGCGATGTCCCCTCCCTTGTGGGCTGGTGTCATTGCACAGATGGAGGATGCTGAACTTTGAGAACTTGAGTCAAAATTTGCTGACTTTAAATTCAGTGTTCTTTAACTGTGAATGAATGGTAAGACTAATTTAAGTAGTCTTAGAATGAGGCTTTACGTCAAGGAGGTGCATGAGCTTAACATTTCGTAGGAGTTCATGATACGCTACAATATTGGTAAATAGGATGGATATATGAGGAGAATGATTACAAATATTTTGGTTAGTGATTATTTGAGTCTTGAAGTTTGACGAGACAGGATGAGTGAACATGCTATACCTTTACTTTTTAGATAGCCTAAGCCAGTGGTTTTTGACAAGGATGTAGATCCTTGTATAGCACATTTAATCCCTTTATAACTGGCTTGTTTATCTTGTAAGCCTAATATTGCAAGCAGGTTTTGTAAGCTGGACAATTTAAAAAGCTTTAAAGAAAATGGTTTTTGTATGAGCAGTTAGGCAACGTGTTACCATCAGCTAGAGTTTTGACAACAGTTTGACATGAAAGCTGGCTGTTCTGTTTTTATGCCAAAAGTTAATAAGCAAAAAGCTCTTCAGCATAACCCAAAGCCTTAAAAGACAAAATAAAATCCATTTTTGTTCAAATAGCTCCACTCTGTGGCCAGTTCAGGTAAATGAAATTTTCTTGCACTGAGCTGTGCTAGAGGAGTTGCTTAAGTATGAGCATCCCATTTCTCAATTGTTTAATTTAAATAGGCAAGAAACGTCATTTATCTTGGCCTAATATCAGAAGGCAACAAATTTTGAAAGTATCAGATGTGATCTGAAGTCTGAAGTGTTTGCATTCAACGAGCTTTAATTAATTTTCTCTGTTACTAGTCCTTAGCACTTAAACCAATCAAACAAACCAATTCATGCTCATGTTTTTCAAAGAACTACAGATTTAGTTAGGTTGCCTTGTTAATACTTTGTAATACTTTATATGCTTGTATGCAAATCCTAATGTGGATTTATCACAATTTAGTTACAACTGCATAATATATTAAAACCTTAAATAAATAAATATAAAAAACCTTACTTCATTTATCTCAATATGCACTTTCTAAGTAGCTTCAAATCTTCCTGGTTTTTTTATTTCAAAATGAAGCCACTTTTTAATAAATATTCACTAACAAGTCATCGTTATAAAAGTATATATTATCCTGGGCTGTATTACTAAGAACACCACATGCATTCTGTATATGTAGCTAATATGTAGAATATGCAGTATTCTTCCATGGTTTTTGGAGCCTGCTGCACTGTCTTGTGAATCACTCTGTACTTAGTTACTTACATATTCTGATGCAAATGTTACATATAAAGAAGTGTTTATGCCCCAGATTTATTTATTTACAGAAATTTCTCCATGCATCTCATAGTAGGACTATGCAGTGACTATCCTTGTCACGTGGAAGGCTTTCATTTCTCATTGCATAGTATCCTGTGAAAACAAGGATAGTTTTTTTAATATTATTTATATATATATAAAACTATATATATAAATAAATATATATAACTATATATATTTATATTATATATTTATATTTTTATAAATACGTGTCTGTAAGTTGAAAAATCTTTATTGCAGAAGTGGTTACAGGCATATTCAAATCAGCTCAGTTTCCTTCTGATCTGATAAAATTTCCATTTACTCTTAACTTGCATTACTAAATGGTTTGAGCAAAAGCTGTATTTGTGAAGGAACTGGTGAAGGTTTTGTCTGCTAATTTATGCCAGCATACAAATTGACCAGGTTTAAAGATATATGTTGATTATTGGAATCAGGAATATTTCCCTATTTTTATTTCAGTCTTTGTTAAATAAAAGTGTAGGCATTATTTTCAGGATACTTGAGAAGACAGAACACATTGTATCATGGTAGAGAAGTGACACCCCACTCTTCCCCTACTGTTTTAGAGTCACAGTTCTTTTCCCTTTTCTTCCTTTTTTTTTTCTCTTCCTTTTCTTTCTTTTATAATAAAAGAGAACAAGATGGTCAAGAAGATCTAAAATAGCATATAGAGCTGTCTAGTATGTCTAGGCTATTAGCTTACACAGAAGGCTGGACTGGTTAGGCTTTTGATTGCCTTAAGATTCAGTAACATGAGATATACCATCTTTTAAACACTTTTAATATGTAAATGTGTTGGTATGTGTCAATAGTACAAATTATTACAGTTTAGCTCTGTCTAAATAACTCATCTGACAGAAAGGGCAAGGTTTGAGTGCATATGAACAAGAGTAAATCCAGGACCAAGGTAGGCCATCTTCCTTTAGAAGGAATTGACAAGAGCATCGAGTGGGCCTGTGAGCTCTTCTGTTCATAAAACTCCTTATTTCATGGTGCAAAACACAATTTTTACTTGCAGGGCTGTTTGGCAGTTGATGAAATTCTATTCATACTGAAAAAAATGCCAAAACCATGTTTAATCATATACATTTTGATAAAAATATTTTTAATATTTTTGCCTTCACTGCCTTGGGAGAATATCTGCCTTTTATTCCTGTTTTGTTTTGTTTTTCCCTTCGAAGAAAAATTATTAATGCACCAAATTTGATTAACAATATGGAATAAATAATACTGCACAGAAGTAAAACATATTCTTCAGGACCATTTGTCTCCTTTCATTTTGCTATTCCACACTAGCATTATTCTGACACATGCTATAAATCAGAGCATAGCTATCATTTTTCTTTGCTGTTATTAGTCTTCTGGCTATTAAAATGATTAATCTGATTTTTAACAGCGTAGCTATACTTTCTTATTCTGACCTATTCCCCAAGCACTCATCTGTTCACAGCACAAAAAGAATTAAGTAGTTTAAGTGATAAGATTTAAGTACTGCTGTTCTGCCAGACACTTGCACTGATGTTTCCCATTTTGGTTGTGAATTTTGATGTGGAGTTTTTCTGTAATGCTTGTTTCCAAGGAGCAAGCAACCTGTTCATGGTGTAGTAATTTCTGAAATGCATTACATAGACTTCAGTCTGCCTCTTATAAGGAAGCGTTGCAAGATGCTCATGTGCTGTATTGGCAGTATGTTGATGTAGGTATGCAAGTGTAAATTTTCCCAATGTAGATCTAGCCGAAGACATGCATTGCTTTGATTGCTCGTTTGGTGCTTTATAATCAAAAAATGCTGCTAGAGAGAGAAGGAAGTCATTCCCAACATGTGTAAGACTGCCAAACACTTGCCAGTTAAAGTATGGGCTGAGTTATCCAGATCTTCAAGGTATTTTCATTCTGGCTGGCCTGTAATTTAGGTCTGTAAAAATCATGTCCTTTTGAGAAATTATTTAAAAATGGAATATTTTCTTTTCAGATTGAGCTATTTCATTATGACTGGTCATCCTAGCTATTTGATGTTTTTCACCTCTTTGCCTGGCTGAATCTTATTCAGAAAGTGGGTTTGAAAAACCGCTCGGGCTCTGAATCTCTCAGAAAAATGTTGTAGTTTCAGGAGCACTAACTTATGAAAAGAATATGGAAATGTTAAAGTATGCCTACAAGGACCAACACTGTGTTCTGCAGAGAGATTGGTATTAACTCTGGAAGAGCTAGCCTGGCTAATGCAAACAGCATACTGCCATCAGCGTGGGCCAAATAGCTTTGATGAGGACTACTGCGTTTATTAGCCCGAGCAGAAACATCTCTTAAAAAAGCTGTACTGCTTCTTATGTTGTAATGTTTATCTCTGCGCAGCACTGTACACCGTGTGTGTCTGCCCTCAAGCAATTGAAGAATTCTTACTTTCCAAGCTGTGCAGGATTTGTCCAAGCCATCATTACCAGAACAAGAAGACTGGCCATATTCTTAGCTAGGTGTAAAGTTTATATTTAATTTGTAGTCTTTAATGCATGTGGTTTGATCTCAAGCAGCTCATTTTAAGCTCTGTTTGCCATGGCTCTACTGAAAGGGCCTTTTGTGAAGTGATGTTCCACCCTACTTAATATATTGAGTATGTTGCACTTACTGAGCTACCAAGTTCTGTCATCACCCACAATCACTGAGACCAAATCGCTGTGTGTGAGGCGTGGTCCTATTTATAAAGGGTGGAAATCAGGTCATTGTCTCTTTTGTTTACTGATCTGTTTAAACTTTGGTTTCCATGAATACTCATGCTTGAGATTTTGAAATTTGCTTTTTTTTGTTAGCATGTTTTTTGCATATAAAAAGCAATAGCATGATTGTCAGCAGAAAGAAAGCCCTAAACTCCACGATTTTAGCTCACTTCCATTTTGACTTTTGGGGTTTGTTCAAACATACAGTCATGTGAATGTGAACTATGATTCCTGAAACTGAAAAACAACATTTTTGCATGACCTCTTGTGAACCCAGACTGTTCTGTTTCTTCCCACTTTAGTGCTAACAATAGATACTGCTTAGGGTTGCCTTTGCTTCCCTGTTTAGTCTTGCCTACAGCCTGATCTTTATCTTCTGTTATAAATTGCCTCTGTGCGTGAATCTTTGCACCACTGTGTTGCTTCTCACCGTTTGGATTTTACATCTCTGTGATGATAATGTTAAGATAGAAAACAATCTATTCCTTCAGCTTTCCATAGCGGAAATATCTGCTTCGCTCTGGAAGCAAAGTAGTGACGTTTGCAAATAGCACTGGAGGTGCATGTCGGTAGTCTCCAAACCTTTGCTAAATTTTCTTGTTAGAAATGGTATCCTACTGGGCCCACATCAGAAGTTTACTTGTGGTGGTCAAGGTTTAGAGATAAAAAAATGTTTTAGTGATCAAAATACTTCAGTTCGGTTCAAAGGAATCTATGTGTTACATAAAACAAGCTATTAAAAATAAAAGGAACAGAAACTGACCTATGTATTTATACCACAAAACATGAATTAGTTAAATATTTCTGGCATAACAAAAAGGAACATGCTGAGGATCTTTTGTCCTAAGGGGAAAAGAACATGTGTATTGTAATTGTTTTTAAAATTTTCTGCCACCATTCCGCTATTTATGGTTTTGATTTGGATGACCTTACTCTGGCAGTGTATTTATGTCAGACATCACAGGCTACAGAAAGTATTTTATATGTCTGAAGACCCTGGCAACTGCTCTGATTCGAGACTTTGAATATTTCCGTATTTCTGTGTCACTACTGATTAGTAAATTGGCATTTCTCAGTTGGTAGCTTTTCTTTGAACTGTGTGAGAGAAATGTCGTCATAACGCCGCGGACTCAAGGAACAGAGCGAGCACAAATAAAGTGATAAATTTGCTATACACAAATGTTAACATGATCCTTGCAATTTACAATGCATTTGTTAGGCCAAAATGAAAAGCTAGAACAGGAACGCCCCAGCTACTCCTGGGGACCGACCAAAATCCTGCCGTTACTGCACAAAAGAAAGAAAAAAAAATCCTTTTGGAAGGCAGCGTGAAGGAAAGCCCCGTTCTGACACCTGGACGTCCTGCTACAGACTCGTTCCTTGAGTGCCAGTTCTGGGCAGAAGTAACTTCCTTGGTGAAATAACTTTGAAAGTATTGATGCGTGTCCTGCTGTTTGCTCTCTTCAGCGTGAAGGGACGATACAGAGTGAGCCAGTTTTCTCCCAGGTTTTACACCTGCAGAAAGGAGCCGTGCAGGAGCAGGAGTGAGGGCTTGGGGGAAAGGAGGCAGGTGTCTGCCTGGGGGAAGTGTTCGGTGCTGCGGTGCCAGGGAGAGCTGCTGCTGCTCGTCTGTGTACGTGCGGTGCGTATAGAAAACGGGGCAGCTTCCACAAGGGGGTGTCTGTAGTCCCTGCTCGGCAGAAGGAGCTGCTGAAAGCACTGCTCAGTTGTCTTTCATTATATACAAAGAACTTTTGACTAAGGTTCCCTTTGGCATAAAATATGCTTAAAATGTGTTATTTGTGTTCATCAGACAAATGATAGTGCAGCTTTCCCTCCTCCTGCAACAATGTCCCCGACAGCACAAGGTATTTTTAAGAATATATACAGAACTAATTAGAAGATAGGGGTTCCTCATTAAGATCACTAGGCCATATGCGTTGTCATTATTTAAACTTCCAGGAACCTACCTAGGAGGAGGCAGATATATACAAGGATGTACAGAGTCATCCTGATCCACATGGTCTGTTCATGCCTGACGTGGTTCCTAAAATAATTTGTTGTTTGATCTTGGTAGGAATTACTGAGGAGTAAGTAATATTAGATAAGCACAACAATTTAAAGTTTCTTTTTTTTAAAAAAGTTCTAACTCTAGCTAGTGCTTTCACGTGGAAAGTGAAAGCCTGATTATCTTTGAGCAACCTTAAACAACAGTAACTACAGGAAACAAGAAATGGAAGGTAGAACAAAATTAGCGATACAGAAACTGATGGGCTATATTCAATAAAAGAGAAAGCTGGTAGATTTAGTTCTTATTGCAGGAGACTCCACTGATGTCAGTGGACTTACATTTGCGTAAGATGATAATCATATAAGGCTATGCATTTAGCTCCATTTTACATAGTCTTTTGACATAAAGAACTGTTCTCTGTTTTACAGGTGTCATGTGGGGATGTAAGCCTGTACGGAGAGCAATCACTACATTTACAAACTACTTTTTAGCCTTGGTTGATCCTGGCAGCAGTCTTTGGCAAAACTTAAAGCAGCCATGTGTTCTTATAGAAGACTAATTAGTATCACCTTATAGTGATTTCCCATGATGTAGCAGGGTAAGTGCATGATTCAGTAGAGTCAAATTTGAGATAAAAAATTTCTGAATAGAGATAGTCTTGCAGGAATGCAAATATGCTGTTGGGGCAACACTGCAAGCTTTTATGTCAATAAATATTAGTGAGTGCATGAGATAAGAAACACCAAAGAACTGGTTGAATTAACAAAGAAGTTTTAAGTAGTGATCTTGGCCACTTGCATGTTGTATAACTTTGGAAAACTGAGGATATATTCAGAGAGGAGAAAAGTCAATTAACCTTGAAAGACAAGCTAGATCTGAACACTGACTGTAAGGAGAGAGAAAAGTTTCACTCTTAGAGACTGGATAGAGGAATAAGTGACATTCTTCTGATTCTTTCAAACTCAGGGCATGAAGAAAGAAAGAATCAAATCTGACCATGTGGTTCTGGTTGATAAGGAATGCAGCAGCATTATCAACACAGCGAAGGAAGCTTTGGAATAATTTTCTTTTTTTTCCCCTCCTCTTCCCTTTTCTTCTATTGTTCTGCTCCTCTCAAATTCCATTTTATTTACTTCTTGCTACCTCTAAAGTTGTTTTCTTTACTCATTTTGTTTCTTTTTCCAAATTCCCTTATTTCATAGAATCTGTCGAAGCTGTTTAGTCCCGAAAGAGCTGATAGGCACTTCAGATGGAAGTCTACTGTTAGGTGTATTTTTGCTGATATGAGTTCCAGGTACTTATTAAGCGTAATAATTATTGCTGTTACTTTTATTCATTACTTTTGTAACCCCTGCCCTCTTTTCCTTTCCTCTTGTGCTTATTTGTTATGCCCTGTCTAAAATTTAGACCACAATAAATTTGAAGAAGGACAGTGCATTAACCTGTTCCGAAAGATATCTTGAAAGTCCTGTGGTTGCTTACCTTCCTTTTATAAATATATCTCATGTGGGAGTGCATTTATTTATGCTATTATTTTTGTAGCTTGTGTCCTCTGCTGGCTGCATCTCACATAGTATGACATATGAAGTGACCAAGAGCGACAATGAATTGTGTAATTTGGGAGTGGCCTTTTGCAAGTTGCAGGTACATCCCACGGTTGGGGAAAGTTTGGCTAGGTTTTTTTCTTAACGAGATTACATACTTTCCTGCTTTCAGTAAAAGTCTTTCTAATAAACAGCCTACACTGACTTATAATTTTATAATATAAATTTATAAATAAAGTTATAAAATTATAATAAGCTGTATTTCCCCCCTAAATAGTTTTTGAAGTTTTGCCAAGGAAAAAAAAAAAAAACTAAGAAAGCAAACAAGCTGAATTAATATGTATGTTAAAGAAATGATCACAACATAGAGTGTGCCTGATTCTTCTTTCTCTGTGTAGTTAGGAAATGCAAAACCTTGACCTGAGAAAGAAAGTGTTAGGAATACACCTGGCCGTTGTTAACTTCTAATGTGAGCTGATCAAAGCACTGAGCCTCAGTCTGTAAAATGATGCAAGATGTTTCTGTTCCTATCAGCAGAAGAATATTCTGGAAGCCTAGAAGCATATGTTAGTTCTCAAAAGTTTTTGCATCTTGTATTTCATGTTACTGGGAATCCAGCACAATTCTAATTAAACTTGGAAAGCTGGTGGACATCTTTGCTGATTTAATAACTTTTGATGCTCCTGTAAAAGGTTTATATTTGTATGCCAGCTTAGCAAGCTTGATTTACCACTAAGAGTCACTGTTCTCATTATTTCACGTATCCTGGCATGGACCAGTCGCTGGTATGATTTATTCCTCTGTTATCCTCTGTACAGTTGGTGAAGCGGTAATCCTGGCAAAGGCCATCTGCAGTCCTGTGGAAGCTAGAATTGCTGAACTTCCTGAAAGCTTTTCAAAGACAAATGTGCCAAAAATAAACTAGACGATTTATCTTCATACAGTAAAAAAGAAGATATTTAACTACTGTATTTTTCTCACTTAAGTGACAGATAAACCCAATAATAACAATCTACTTATAGTGTACAGCTGTGTTTACCTCAACGCACATTCAAGATTAACTAGTGGAACCTCAGCAGCTCTAGAAGGCAGATGTTTGTGTTTCTGCCTTACAGGTGGAGAAACTGAAATAGAGTCAGCAGCTACCTGATTGAAGTTCACTATAAATTTTTCTTCCAGTGTAGTTCATAATTGCTTAATTGATTTAACCTAGGCATTTCAGTATAAGATGGCTAAGCGGTAACTGGGGCTGTTGTTTTTTTCTGTTATAGCTTAAGCAACACAGTTTATAAGCTTACACTAGTCATTAGTGCAAAAATTAAAACAGGCAATTCGAAACGCTGGAATTAAAAATATCATTCTGATAGTCAGGTCTGCTGCCTAGCCTGTAGAGCACAGTTTTTTTATGCTTGTGGCTCAAGGAAGCTTGCTGCTAACAGGTGCTATCTCGTAGTGGTCTTACTGTTCTTTTCAGCAACGTGTTCTTCTGTCTTCCTGCGTTGTCCTAATCCTCAGTATCTTGAATAATATATTTGTGTATTTTCTGAACAATGTACTGAGGTGCATTTTTGACCTTAGCTGTCTAGACAGTGCAAAAGTCTAGAGACAAAGCAGGGATTGGCAGCGATGACAGAGATGTACAGGACGTGAAGGGTGAAGCCAGGAAGTTTGGAAAGGAAAGATGAAACGTGTAAATCAGACTCAAAGAGGGGATGAAATATGATGAGTGTCAGGCAAAGCAAATGATATTTCCAGCAACATTGTGGATACACTGGAGAACAAGGCAAGGATTTAAGGAAGGAAGAGGAGGCAGTGAGACAGAAAAAAAATGATTTTTCTCTATGTGGTAAAGAACAAATAATGCCCTGATGCTTTTTTATGAAAGCAGATGTTCCAAAACACTCTAGCCCTTGGAAATTGATTCATACTGCAGGTTACACTGATTATTCCTAGAGATTTGCTAAGGTAGAAATAGAAAAAAAAAATGTTAGTGCCAGTCAGTCCTGGAAATGAGTGTTATAGAACCACGGTGTAATTAATGTCAAATGTGTCATCATGGTTTAGTCACTGAAAGGAATTTAGGATGGGTGCCTGTTTTCTCAGTGAATGAAATGCCATTTCACCCTAATTAGACACCTTTTTACTGAGGACAGTGGTTAAATTATATTAACAATACCTCCTCCTTCAATATTGTGACAGAGAGAATAGAACACACACATTCTACACAAAAAAAAGAGAAACAGCCATCTGCAGTGGTTTTAATTCTTTGTTGTATGATCAAGTGAAAAACAAGTTCAGCTGAGTAGCTAGCAATGCAGATATTTAACATGCTATTGTCTTCAATGGATAACTGATAGTTTTGTTTGGCAGTGGTTCTGGGCAAATATTTCCCACCATTGTTAATACCAGGGCAGTTCCTGGTGGGAGCTCTAATACAGAGAAAATTCTGTGGCTGTGAGTACTTTTACTGTCTTTTAGACCTACTGTAAGCTTGTGAAGCATGGGTGGTTGTACAGGCTCACATCTGTTTGCATCCACTTTGACCTCATGGAGATTGGCAATGTGAGTAATGAAACAGGTCTGAGGTATGTGGAAGTTTTCGTTTCATATCTCAGATCAGTGTGATGTGGTAACACTATATTTACAATAAAAAAGTAAGCCATCCCTCCAGCTTTTTCTCCCTCAAAAGTGATAACTCATTCATTGCATTCAATGACTCTTCAAAACTGCAGCAATGCATAATCTACGTGTTACAGTTTCTGTTGTGCGTAATGTTCTAAACGAGATATATTATATTTTATGAAAGCACCTAGAGTCTTAGGCTCTATTGAAGTAGTCAGTGAGCTCACATGCAATGAAACAATCCTCACCAAATAAGAAGTGAGCATAAATACCTTTTAAATCTTGCAAATTTATGGAATATGTATTTGTTTCCAGCCTCCAAAAAACAGAACCGAGCTAGTTCATGTGCTTTCTATATGCACTTTTGAGCTCTTTCATTAACCTTTTATCTACTGACACCGAATTCACATTACTGTTATGTTAATTCAATTTTTATATAGATTCTTGTACTTGAGTATAGCATCTTGAGCCTTTTCTTGCTGTGAACAAAGATTTCATTTGTAAGGCATCATCCTGTGAGAAAATAGTAGATCTGAATATTCAGGAAAGTACAAACAGAATAGAAGACATACAGACTCTGAATTGTATTAAGCCCTTCTGTTTTTCTGTTTAAACTTTCACTTGGAATGTCAAAATCAGGTATTCTCAAAGTTGCAGAGGAAGGGAATATAAATAATATTTTAGCTTTTTTTTAGTTACTTTAAAAATGCTGACATTAATGACTCTGTGATAAACATGCGCACTATCAAACTAAGAATTTCAAAACTCATGATCTTGTTTATTTTTGGTAAAACTTCTGCAAGTCACTGAGGTTCCCTGGAGTAATTCACTAACAGGCCTCTCCATTTTGCAGATCATTTTACTCCAGAATTGTTTAGCTTTCTAGACTGTTCTTAATTATAAAAAACTAAGTTTAGTGCAAGCAATGTCTTCTGTTCAATCTTTTAGGTACGTTAGTGTAGATATTTTGCCCATTGCACTTGGGTGTGTTATCTGTCAACCATTTCCAGTCCTACATTTACCTTCTTTATTTTTCTTCCAGCTTTACTTTGGAATAACGTTACTGTGGACTAACTAATTCATGAGATAGACAGTGGGCCCATTATCCTGTTAGTGTTTTTAATTGTACAAAATTTAGCTGAAACAGGTGTGAGGGGGATGCTTGGGACACCAAATTGTACGATGCAGCCATAACTAAAAACAGTGTGATTTATGGGATTGACAGTGGACTATGTGCTTCAAATATCAATCCCATGTGCCATTCAGTTCTTTGTGATTGTTTTATAGTCTTTGCATGGTCACTAGTTTGGATTTGGATCCAGACCAAAGGTAAAACACAGGCTGATATTTTATTTTGTGACCTTTGTAAAATGAGTTGCTCGGGACAGTCCACATGGCAGCGAGAAGCATTTGACCATTGCAACAAACACTAGCAATACTTGCTTTCTTGATGGCAATCTCAGTGAAGAGGGAGAAAATGGACTGGGAGGTGAGATCCTGTCAAGCCAGGACTGGAGCGTCATGGAGGAATGCTGCGGAAGAAGCGTTACTGCCTTTCCTGCTTGTGCTAAAAGAGGACTTGGCCTCCAGTGTTATATTGCCACCACCTTACAGCAGCTGTTAATTCATTTGGAAATGTGAAACCACCAGGCAGTCCTGAATAAACCGATTTAAAGAAATGATTGTTTACCTTCCACCTTTCATCACATTATAAGGACATGGATTTGTTAAAGCTACACAGCAATTTATGTTTTTTTACATTAAAAAAAAGTGTTAAAGCTTAGTTTGAAAATTGAAATGCTTATCCTCTGACCTGAAACTCTCCCAGGGAGCCTTTTGCAAGGGTTGGCAAGGCTTAACAAAGTATGACAGCGAGAAGTCAAACAAGGACCCTGATTCCTGGGGTTTTCTGCTGTCCAGGAAGAGGATTGCTGGAGAAGATGAAGGTGGCAGTTGGGAGAGAGCCCTGTGGGAGTGGAAGTGAAAAGAAGAGATGAACTGGTATTGATTTTCAACTGAGAATTGAATGGTTGGAAACAGCCATTAGGTGATGACACTGAGTGTGAGAATAGAGGGATCTGAGAAGATAGTTGTGGCCGCATCCGCATTAGCGGTTTTGAAGCAAATCTGGTGCGTTGGATTGGGTTGCAGAATGGTTTTGGTGCATGTGAACTAGATTGTTTTGGATAAAACTAAACAATAAGCCTTACTCTAGTTGTGCATCTCATGTGCTCCATGCCCAGACATTACAGTCTGAACCAATGACTGGTCTTTTCATGATGTCATACCACTTGTGTGGGACTTATTTAGTCTGGGGACCAGACTAAATCTAGTCCAAAGTGAAACCATAGAAGAGCAGATTGTGCAGGCATAAAGGCCTGAGAACAAATTGCTTTGGTCTACTGATCTGTTCCTATTGTGCCAAATTACGTGCTGATGTAGACATGGCGTATTTCCACAAACTGGCATTTCTTCAATTCTATTTTTATCTTTTATTCTGAGAATTACTCCAAATCTCTGCTTTGCTGATTTCTGGTAGAAAAGCAACAGCTACATCTTTCTGGAAGCCAGTTTGGCTATGTGTTTTCTCTTTATCAGGAAGTCTCCAGCAGAAAGATTTCTGAGTCTCCTGCCCAGCCAGAGATTCGGGAAAAGACACACCCGACCTGCCCTAAAATCCTGGACTTAAGTGTTTTGAAGTTTGACGGTTGGAAAGATTAACATCGCAAAGACACAATGGAACTGTGTCATCCTCGAGGTTCCCATACATATCACTCATTCCCCTTCTCATCATTCCATTCTCCCTCCCATTTTATGTTGCAAAGGTTATTCATTTAAATAGACAGAAGAGAACAAAATACCACTAGGCAGAAATCAATCTGTCTGCACAGAAGCTATTTTTAAAGCTGTGTTTAGAATAGCACACACTTTTTCCTGAAATGTGTTCAAAGATCATCGTTCATATGACCGAGCGGTGCGTGTGCACATGTAATTCCTGTTGGACATTCCAGAATTCAGAGAAAACAGGAGCTGCTTGAGAGCTCACAATTGCTGAAATGATCACCATGCTATCAAATATGAACTCTTGAAAACGCCCATAGAAATGACATGTCACTAGCAGATTAGTATTAAAAACTCTGAAGCATCATTTCCTGTTATATACCAATCTGGGAAAAAACAGTAGACACTTAGAGCTTCTCTACCTGGGAAGGAGTTCATTATTTTGTATTTACTTGTAAGCATAGTATAAATTCTGCGGAAACCTGTGGGGCAGTCTTAATGATTTACATGTCTGAGAACTTGCCCTGGTGACAAAAATAGCAAGAATTTTAGTTTTAAAATATAAATCAAATATTACTTAATCTGGTCACAGGGCAACTTCTAGTTCTACCCAAGTGATCAATGCATTCAGATTTATTAAACAGTAATGTTCCCAAATCAGGTAATGTAACAACTCTTCTGGTTTTCAAGGCAAAATGAATCATACAGAGATATCATCGTGACTGGGCCTCGAAGGGGTGACATTCTTTCTCACTTCTAAAGAAAATTAAATTACTATTTTTAATCTTACTCCCAAGATTAATCTGGGAGTGTGATCTGTTTGTGTCAGAACAACGGCACTGGCATGAGCAGAACTACTGACTATTAAAACTTAATTCCCTTCTGTCTGTGGTACTAATAGAAATGCTTAGGATATGCCATCTATTTTCATTAAAAATATTCATCTGATATCTGCTTACATTTCTCTCCCAGTGTAGCCTTGAATTGACAATTCACAGCTGTTTCCTGGCAATGCTGTATTATTATTAACGTTCTGCCTTTTCTCTTTGGCTACTGCAGAAATAACTGAATTAGTCAAACCCCTCTGGATGACAGATGACAGCAACATAAACAAGAGGAAATGCCTGAAATGAAGGCCCTGGAACAGGGGAATCAACAGACCGCCCAGAGTCACACCTGAGGATGCATGGGACAGCCAACGGTCTGAAAACTCAGGTGCAGATTGAGTTTTACTTGAGGGATCTTTTTTAAAAATTCAGTTCTTCCATGCATTTTGTAAAACACTTAGGTTAATGAGAATTACTGTGGAGAAAAAAAACCTGCCAGAACTATCTGTGTTTTCCTGTTTGCCATCTTTGTAAAAAAGAAAATTGAATTTACTTTTTTAATCTTTCAGAGTTTATATTTTGTTACACAGTGGCACAAGTACTTTAAATCTTTTAAACATGCTTCTTATTAATGATTGAAGACATTTATAACTCAAAATTTCTTTTAACTTTGTTTGGACCCTTCTACCTGTTATATCAAGATGTTATATCATCCAAAAAACTATGCTTGTATCAAATACTGGGCATGAGTTAGTAATTTGAATTTCCAATAGTATGTTTTGTGCCTAGATACCTATTGGTGCATGGTATTGCTGACCTCTACAAGCCAGAATGTGTGTTTAAAGAAACAGCAGCCAGAGAAAACTAACCATTACTTAATGACATATACACATGGTGACTAGGGACATGGTGCTATTGGGAAATTAATCAGCTCTTTTAGTCCTCTCATAATTAGGTTTGCAGCCTTCGGGGGAGAGCTATGGATAGGAAGATAGAGATCAAACATTTCTAGGAGAAGAAAAAAAAAAAACAACCTTGAAACTTTTTCAAAAATATTGACAGAGGAAAATAGCCATTAATTTATCATCTTAATTAATATCTAAATATAGATGCCGACCTGGCCTCTTTCTGCAGTCTAAACACACTGTTTGCTGTATTTTGTCTGGTGATAAGAACTGGAGGCCAGTGCAGCTGCTTGACAGGCTTTTTCATGCCACCGTTTCCTGGTGAGTGCTAGTTTGCCTAATGAAACTTGAAAGCTACCAAAAATGCTACCCCTGTTTCCAAGATACACTTCCACGTGAAAGGGAAAAAATCAGCTCAGTAAAAATCGCATCATAACGATGTCCTTAATTTAGACCCCTAAAGCTGGACATGATGAAAAGAGACAGTGGATCTGTTAGTCAGGTTTTTATTCACACAGGGAAGTTTCAAAGAACTTGTGCAAGCTAAGCCTGATTAGCTCAGGATGCAGCGCAGAGCAGCAGGGTTTGCCTGGCTCCAGCAGACCAGGGTCAGCAGCCTTGCAAGCTTGCCAGACAGTATTTTCCTTTCCCAAATTAGAAGTTAAGTGTGCCAGTAGTAGGTTTCCTGGTTATTTCTGAACTGTAAATTGAGGGAGAGCCAGGTGCCCTGGCCTCATCCAGAGTCAAGATAGCGCTAATCAGTTAGCCAGCAGTATCTCACCGCTGCCGAATTCAGCAGGACCTGTGAACCCCAGGTTGCCATAGGAGGTTATGACTGGCTATTATATTCTCTTTCTCAAGAGTACCCCACAAGTCAGCCCCTGTATTGCAGCGTTCGGGTTTAAAAAGAAGGTTTTGGTTTTCCAAAATCCACGTGATTAAGAGAAAAACTGTGGGTGTATGTAATATAAAGGTAAAATGCATGCCTTAGTCAAAAGTACTCTCTCACTGTGAGACATACTTCAATTATGAAAAAAGAAACAATTCTGATACTCTTGTGCTATTGGATTGAAACCTGAGCAAAGTTTCTCTTTCAGTTCTTGGTATTTGCAAGTCATTCAGTACTGATGTGTCAGATATCTTGAGTACACTGTCAGACACACACATTTGTTTTGTGTATGCATAAAACGATGGCTAAAAACATTTGGGGGTACAGAACGAATGTTACATACTGCATTGCTGTAGCCTGCTGCTAATATTAGCACAGAATGAACAGCTCACTTCCTGGAGGCATCGGCAAGCTTTGTTTGCAAATTTTTTTCAGTGGTATCAGACATGTGGAATAAATTATCATAAATTGCTTGTGATTAAATGTGAAGTACCAGGAGGATTTGCAATGGTTAATCCTTTTATTTCAGGGATCTGTGAAGAGTGAATTAAGCTGAAGACTGATATATAACTGGTTTTCATTAAAACTAATGCTCTTGTATCATAGTATTGGTTTTTTTTTAATTGTGGAACATAATTTTAGAAAATGTAAGCTTTAGGAATAAGGCTGTTACTAATGTGCACTGAGCTGGAAGAGCTGTTAGACTATGTAATCCACAAGAACCAAAAAGTGACATTAGGGGCATTATTGTTTGCTCAGACATATATTATACTAAATCTTTCTATATACTAATGTATTACATAGCTGTGGCCAAGAACAGAATTTCCCCCTAAATTCTGCTGAAAGGTAATTTTCTATTTCTGTATATTTTGATTTCAGTAAAGCTTTGGGAGACAGTTTTGCCTTCTCTGTAACTAAGATAGATGAATTTCTAGCATCTGAAAGGATTTCCTCAGATAAATTTGAGTCTATAATAAAAGAACAACAACAACATAAAGTGAGATTTGTTAGCATGCAAAAGGCATTGCTCTCTTTCTGGGAAGCTATGTTCCTTAATACTTTCAAAAGGTGTAGCTGTTTGGAAATCAGTCCTTCTGTAAAAGCATATACCACACATTACTGTGAATGCATCTGAAAATGGCTCACTGGAGCTGCTATGGGTTGTATGCCTAGTGTGTGGCACAGAGTGAGACAAGAACAAATACACCTGGAAAGAGACCAACATAACCTGGATAGTGTGAAGATTAGGTGCCATGGTGTTCTTGGGTGGTCTCTGATTTACCAAGATGTTAGGAGAGCATCTACTTCAGTTATTTACTATTTCAACTGTTACTGACTTCCAAAGATCATGAAATAGCAATATTTCTTCCATTGCCACCTCCGTACATTTTGAATGTTGCCTGTTTTGGAGATAGACAGCTGAATAGAGTGGAAGAGAACCAGTGAGCAGCCATTCAGTGATTACATTGACCTAAACTGGCCACATTTTACTAAATAGGGCTATTTTGAGTTTTATTGTGCTATTGAGAGTGAAACCGTGAAGTGAAATACTTTCACAATTTATTTAGAGTAAATGCCCATCACTGTTGCCACTTACAATGCTGAAATGTGAAGTAAAGATGAAATAAAAGAGAAAGCAAGCAGAGAAATGTAGATGACTGTAACTTCTGAGTTGGTTCCTTCTTTCTTCCTCCTTCTTCTCCTTTTAGCTATCTACGAAAGAAGCAGTGCTACCTAATATTTGGAATGTAAATGCAGCTACGTCTTGAGATACAGCAAGAGCTGCTCTCAAGATGGTGTCCTCCTCTTTCGGTGTCAGAGAAGGAAGTTCTGAATTGCTGGCAAGTTCTCTGTGGCCATACAGCAGTGCAAACCTGTTGGCTAAGTGTGTTCTTTCCACATAGTCCTTATAAAGATGCTGGGTTAAGTGGGTTAACTCTATGACAACAACAGCTTAGAGTTAAACCTGTGAGCTTGTGGTTCCATGAGGCAAGGTGAGCTGATCCGGTAGCTCACCACCGCCGAAAGGGGGTAATCTTGTTCCTTTGCTCCCCGCTATCCATACCCAGCGCTTATTCTGCGTCTAGGCCTTGACAGACTCCTCAAGGAGCAACTCCAACCTGCTCACTCAGCATGAAAAGGGAAGAATTTTCTGGAGTTAGTAAGTTGAATCGTTTCATGCAGATATTTGACTAGTGCCAGGTCTGGTGCAAGGGGCAGGGGAGGGACTGCAGGAGAGAAGGAAGAAATAGCATAGGAGAGAATGAGAGCAGGACCTTTCCACTTTTGTTGGTTTTGCTCAGATGCTGGTGGAACCATTCTTATTTATTTGTTTTTTATTGAGAAGTAAAACAGAAGAGTTAATTCAGATAACTGGAAAATATTCTGTTATTAAAGGGAAAGCGAAAGGTAATGGTAGAGCATTCCCAGGTACTTTGGGTTGGTGTGTGGCCCTTGTTTGCCCTGATTATAATAAACATTCTTTTTAAAAAGGGGCCCAACCTAAGCAAGGGATTTTTTGTTCAACTTGATGTAATTTCTGCATATGTCATGTAGTATCTTTGAATCAATGACTAGTACACTGTAGGATCAGAAAGTTGGCATGGAGAAAGGGGAGAATGTGTGCCCTCATCCTTCTTTACAGGGGAGAGCACTGGGACTGCAAGGATCTCTGACTTGGGGTCTGGTTGCTCTGATTTCCCTGTATGTGTCCTCTTTTCCATCTGGAAATTTTTTTGCAGGAAGAATTTGAGTCTCTTCTACATCTGTGCAGGATTTATGGATGTTCAGCAGATTAGGCAGAGACACTGCACAGCTTGGAGATTCCAGATATGTTCATGTTACACGCTCAGAGCAAACACACAGTGCATTTGCAGAAAGTCAGATGGTTTTTGGGGCAGCAGCACAGAAGCCTGCTGGAGAGCTAAAATAAGTAGTCTCAGTAATTCCAACATGATCCAGAAGCACTGGGCTTATGTGTAGTATAATAAGCATGTCGTTTTCACTGCCCATGAAATCTTGCGAAGTGTGACAGCCAAATCCTGCTGTAGAGAATTGTGGGAGCGCAGCATGCAGGAATGGGAGAGAATGGAAACAAAACTGGTAGTATCAGCATGTGCAGTGAGCTTGGCCCAAAGACAAAACATAAAACAAGCCACCTTTGGTAAACAGAACCCTCCAGGGGCATGTTGAAGACTGTGAACATCAGTTCAACAGAAAGCAACTTTTCCTGGAAGGTAGGATTTTTTTCTTCCTTTTCACAGATTTTGCCCAACTGGCACGTCCCATCTGTCTCAGAAAGTGCACCACTTTCTCAAGCACTGGTATACAGTTTAGTGTGTATGAACCTTGGGAAACAAAATATTGCTTAAAGCTTTTGCTGCACAGAGTTTCTCCTCCATGGCACTTGACACATCCTTCCCTCCAGCACCCACTCTGTCTTATTGTCGAAGGTGGTATATAATTGGTAGCAGTCTCCTTCAGTGCTAATGAGCTAAAGACAACAGGCAAAGGAAATACTATTCAAAGGCCTTGAGATCCCTAGGACTATGATTCAGATTGAGGACAGGGTGCTAGGAATCGCTTTACTTGATACCTGTTGCCATCTTAAGCGCAGTGTCATTGTTAAAGGTGAGAGACTGACAAACCCAATCCTTTTTCTTGTTTTTCAGGGCAAGGTGTGTGGATCATACTACTATTAAACACAGTGATACAAGGTCCTCCCTGTTCTAGACATAGCTTGGTAAAGGCTAAGGAATCCAGAGTTAATACTGCTGTTGCAGACATAATTAACTCCAGTGCCATTACATATGATGACCCATATGCAACTGTGTAGTCTGACTCAGTGCCTTTCCAGTCCTGTGTACTGGGTTCAGTACATAGAACTAGCCTTAAGTTCAAGTACTCTGATTTAGCATGGGACTATACAAATAGCTCACCATATCTGAAAAAAAGGCTAAGAATGTGGGTGTTACATGATAGCAAAGCAGAAATGGGAGCCCTGACTGTAAATGTAGGAGAAATTACCAGTGTAACGTGGTATGAGAATAATCATAGCAAAATGATAATTATAATCCTCTGACCTGGCACTGATTTGCGGGACTATTCTGGCTGATGGTCCTGAATGCTTGGCGGAGAATTCTCTTGGGCTTGAAACCATTCCTTCAACCAGATACCACATGCTTTAAGTTTTAGGTTATGTAAAGGACTTCTTTATTTGGTTTAGTCTTGGGTTAATTTTATAATGAAGGAGAGAAGAGCTCATTAACAAACAAAGCAATGTTTTTCTACTTCGTGGTTTTCCAGCTAGTGATTCTTATGAGAGGTAAATCACTTACATGAGGGCACTAATATCTATTGTAGAGCTTGTAACCTATGGGAAGTTTCTGCAATAAATACATTTTAGCTTTCATCTGACTGCCATCAGGACTGAGGTTTGCTAATATCAACATATCACATGTGTTATTGTGCTGTTACTAATTGCGAGCAGGAGTTACTGAACAAACTTGAGGCAGGACCAGTGCACTCAGTTGCTTTTACTGCTCACATGCACTAACGATCAAAATGGCATACTGAGAATGCGCGTTTAAACCGAGTCCAACAGGAAGGATTAAGCGGGGCAAGCACTGAATTGCACTTGACCTTCAGTGTTTCTGAAATACACAAGTTAGAGAAGGTAAATTCTGAACATGAATGACATCCTGATCCTTGTATCAAAGCCCACTAAATAGCAGGAAGGGGGGGAGATACTTTTACTTTTTGTGAATGCCTAAGGATCTGAGCATGCTCTGTCAAAGCAGGATGCAGAGCAGACTGCAGCTCTGTTCTGTGTCTGTTAAGGAAATGAGCCCCACCTCAGCTAAAATGGGCAAAACATCCTTGGTAAACAGAGCATTGGGCAAAGCTTTCACAATTAGCAATTACTCCATGAAACTCAGGCTGGCCACTGCCCAGCTTTAACTGAACTTTTATCCTCCCACAGCATGTTGTTTAGAAACTATTTTTATTTTTAAACAATAATACTCACTAGCAACACCCATCCTGGAGGACAGGGACTGCTCTGACAGTGATCCCAACTCTTGCTGAAATTGGGAACAGCAAATGTCATCCCTTCTAATGGAAACTGGCCTTTAAATGATGGAAGGTCAGTGACTAGTACTTAATGTCCTATACATCTTCATTAATGAAAGGGAAACAAATTGCTCTTACAATGCTGTGTTGTTAAACCCTGTCCTGCACAAAGGCTTCCTTCCAGTTGTTGTGACAATACGTTCTTCATGATGGAAAGTGACTATGTTGGAAAGCTGTCAGTCAGGGGACAGGCTGAAGCCTCTGAAATCATCTCCGCCCTCAGACTGGATTCCAGCTATGTGCCAGAGACAAAAAGTGAGTGTTTCATTGATCCCAGTTTCCCTTCATTGATCTCATTTTGTAATCTGACTAAAAAATTAGTCCTCTGCTACTTCCAGTAGTGCCTTAGAGTAGCTCCTGGGGATGGCAAGTGGGTGTTAGCAAACTAACTCCTTGTTCTGTGACAGTCCTAGAGTTCAGTTTAGCTGGGAACTTGCCCAGAATTATTTGAAGCAGTATTAACCTGCGATGGTTCCCCAAGCCAGTTACCTCCTGGTACTTGGTACCTCCTACCTTTGGTACTGGCATATTCAGCTCTGTGCAGCCGCAGGCATCCCTGCCCCACTCCTTACCTGGTTACACTGTAAGTCTGGTTATAGTGCAGCTAGATCCGCCTCTTTTTAAAAACAGAACCAAAAGTGCCATATATCAATAGAAAGAGATGTAGAGAAAATGTGAGGGTAGAATGTGCTGTTGTTTCATAATCCAATTACTTTGGACACACTGAATCAATGGGGCTATTCCAGCTCTGAGAATGAGGCCTGCTCATGTGGATACGTGCTTTGAATCCCAAGCGCTGCCAATTCGCTGGCATGACTAAAGAGATTCCTGCCCCCAGCTCTGTGCCTGTTCTCCTGCTAGATGCTGTCGCGCCAGTGGGAGGGGTGGCCAAGGCGGCAGCGTGCCTGCCCTGAGAAGTCACCGTCTGCTGCAGCACAGCAAACTGCCATGGAGTTCGGTTTGCTTTCCTGTGAGCTGCAGTTGCCGAGGACTCTGATTCACAGTCCCTGCTGGATTTCAACTCCAGCAGCTGAAAAGGTTGCAGTCCCGCTATCACTGTTAACTTCAACAGAAAATGTAATCAGAGCCGCCAAACTAATCACACGGGGTTAAACTCTGTTCTGTGAAGCTGCGAGCAATGTAGGTCTGTCAGAATCATCGCTTACATCCAAGGTCAGTAAAGTCAATTAGTCAATATATATTTATACACATACACACACACGCTTTTAAATATGCTGTTGCCAGATCAGTATGATCTTTCAGTGAGTGTTTGATTCCTGCGTGGTTCTAAATTCAAGTTGGTTTTGTCAGCAGCTTGTCAAATCACATGCTGGTATTTTTTCACACCAAAAGGAATAGTAGCACAACACTGTTGTCGGCAAATCATGCAATTTATTACACGCAAGTTATAAAAGGTGTTGCTCTGAAGAATACTTAAATATAACATATAAAGGCAGTCATCTTTTTTTTCCCCTCAAGGATGGAATAATAAGAAAATTTTGAATGGATCCAGTTCTGTGTTCATAGGAAGAGCAGTCTTAATCTGTGGGAAATGTACCAAAATGATAAACTATTGGGCTGATTTAGAAAAATAATTTAAGCGCTATTTTGGGAGCACAGTCTCCAAATTCCTACCCTTTGGGTGTATAGCAGGCGTATGTCTGGATTTGCTGAATAAAAAACGATGCCAGGAGATAACTGTTTGGAATTATTTTGACGGCAGCCAGCAAATATATCTCATCACTATGGTTGCAAAAACAAACACCCACCAAAGAACTATATCTGACAAGGGGAAAATAATTAAGGGAAATGGAATAATTTGCTGCCTGTATTAAATTCCTCATGTTCCCTCACACAAATCAGTAGTTAGAGGGGTGAACTCTGACCTTGAGGTGGGTATACTGTTTGACTTCTTGCCACAAGCAGGGCACATATTACTTAAAAATAGAAAGAGATAGCAAATGTATCTTTCTATTCAAAACTATTCCATCCTATATTTTGGATGATAGATGAGAGGAGATTAGAATCACATCACTGGATTTGAACTCAACAGTATAGCTCTTCATTTAAGTTGAGTCCAAACTGAAAATAACTTGATTTTTACCTCTGGTTTGGATGTAGCTGGAGATAACGGGCACTTCATAAAAGTGCCTTGCTCTTAAGGCTTCTCCCAGTTCAATTTTATTGGGATCAGTCCATAGTTAAGCGAGTAATGCAGCACTGTACTGCTAAGATAAGTAATGTAATTTCCTATAAAATGTATTAATATATTCTAATTCCAAACATTTTAAAATAAATATAGTAACATTAACAAAATAAATAAAGGAAAGGGTTAGATAGCCATGAAAGGAATACAAAAATCAATCTGAATTTTAATACAGGAGTAGGCAGAGCTTACACTGGAATGGCTGCTGTCCTTCCTCGTTGATATGGTTCATATGCTTGTGTAGCAGCTGCTGAACCACCAGGGTTTAGAGCCAGACTTAACATGAAATTGATGCTATTTTATCTGAGCATGGTTGGTTTTAAAGAGCCATTCAGCATCTCCTATGCTTCTTAACATGGGAATCTTGCAGAGGGGTCAAGCCAGAGGAAGAAACAGTACAGCTGTCCCAAAATAAACCATCGACTTTCATGAATCCAAGCTCTAAGATTAAGATGATGAAACAAACCAGTTTTGCAGATAAGAACATTGATCCCCCAATCTGTTCTATTTTTCTCCTCAGAATTGAGCTCAGTGAATCCTTGCTCATTTTGCTATGAGTGATTTTGTGGAGACAAGCTATACCAGCAATTGTAATGTCTTCCTCCTCCTCCTTTCCTTCTTCTGGAAAGGTCTGGTTTCTCATAATAATTCTAAAATACTATGCACTCCCGTGGGACATGCATCCCATATGTCCCATTCTCTGCTAAGAAGATGCAACAATGGAATAATGTATTACCTTCACTGCTGCACAGCTGTAAATTCTTCCCTTGGAAAAAACATGAGTATGCCTTCTGCACTCCTCATTCGTTTGGATAAACTGAGTTAGGAAGACTGAATGACACGTGAATCCATAACAGTAGCAGAGTTGACTGAGATGAATTCCTGATAATATGCCTATTATTCCAGACTACATTCCATCCAAAGGAAAACACTGCCTTTTACTTGTTGAACTTGCACTGAAACCAAATGATCTGTGCATACTTGAAAAAGGACTGCAGAATTGAGTAATATGCTGAGGAACTTCCCAATTCTTTTTGGCATCAGGTTATTTAGAATTAAAGACAGAGTTCCATATTTATATTAGAATTTATGGATAGCCATAAACGTTACAGCAAGCATTTCCTAGCTGGGAAAGAACTGAGAATTTCGTTCTACCTTACCTCTTCTAATTTATTTTGCACCATAAATGATGTTGAAATATACTGAAATGTACAACTTTCAAATAGTTTCTCTACTTTGCCTGTGTATTTTAGAAAAGTAAATCACGTAGAAGTATTTCCCCCCCGTCAGCAGTGAGAGTGACATCATATAAAGGGAATGTACACAATGCCGAAAGTGTCCTGCTGGTTTGTATTAGCTTCCCTGGTCAGACACATCCTGTGCAGCACTAGTTAAGCTTTACCGGCTTGAAAATAGACAGTCAGACGAAGAGTTCACTGTAGAAAGAAGCTTTCCTGTACCCAGCAAGTAGAGAGCAAAGCTTTTTAGGGACGTATTTCAAAGGTGGATGCATAGTCATTCCTCTTAAGACAGAAACTGTGGTCCATGCACTTTTGGTACAAACTTAATCCCTTCTCCTTCTCCTAAAAATAACAACAAAGAAGAAACAAATTGAGAGATAAAAGACATGAAAATTATTATGAACGGTCTTTTAAAATGACCCCATTCTTCCAGACAAATGGGGCATACTTCCCAAAACAGATGGAGAAACTGACCTGCGAACTGAGGAGAACACAGGCTCTTAGGCAAGGAGGGGAAAATAAATGCTATTGTGCCTTAAGAGCAACTGGTATGCCCTGTTCAGTCCCCGTGTTGGACGCTCCTCACAAGGCTTGTTTCCTTGGCACTTTGCTGGTGGTTCTCTGCAGCTGCTGATTCAGTAATATGAGCAATAAAAACATACATCTTTTTCTTAGTTGGAAAAAAATTATTTGCAAGGATGGATTTGAAAACCTTTGTGTTGGGGAGGGGCTGTGGAGGGTGGGGGGAGCATTTCTTCCCTAGATACAAGTTTAGCTTCTGTTATTGGTAGGAACAGCTGTATGTGCGACTGTGAGGCGTCGGTGGGTGAAATGAAAGGCAACTTCAATATTTTGTTCTCGTCCCTTCATTCTTCCTTCCCGAAGCCCAGCAGCTATGCAATGCCTTCTGAAATATATGCGTGCTATAATAGTGGCTAAACTGGTTTTATTTTCATTTCATGCAGTATTGGATGACTTAATGCTGGACACAGTGAGAAGAAGTTTCTACTAATGTCCCTTGTAGACTCTCTTCTTGAATCCCCATGTTTCCTGCATAACTTATTTCTTCTTTGAAAAGATAACCTTATACTTCATTTCTAATTCTGTTGGCAAGAGTTTGAGCAACATAGTGTGTGTAAGAGGGTGACAGAAGGCAACAGCATTTTAATGGTAATTTTGTGTGTGTGAGTGTGTTGGTTATATTTCTATAGCAGCCAATTAAATCGAGCTGATCTCCAGCTGCTGGTGACAGTACAGGTATTAGTTTCTGTGTACTTCATCAGTGGATGCTTTGAAAAGTGAGGTCCTAAGGAAGATTAGAGAATAGGAGAAAAATCTTGCATTTGAACTGTGTATTTACTGAAAGATCTCAACCCGCTAGCAGGAGGCATATTGAACAGATGGGTTGGCAGCGGCACATAGACAGCTGTTTTTGTCTGGCATACAGGTGTTTAACTTGGCTGCTTGCAGATCAGCTACTGGATGCCAGAATTTTTGAGGGGATTGCCTTGTTTAACAGAAAGTGGTTCTTGTGCATCCCCGTAGCAAGTTCAGTGAATGAGCCAGAGCAGCTATTTTCACTTCCTCCCTACTCACCTCTTTGACACTGTCCAAAAACCCCACCCGTCTTCTGCCAGAGCTGGATTTAGATGGGAGAGAAAACCCTCTTTGTGGTTATGGCAGCATGGTATTGCCTCTTCTTGTGGAACCAGAAGAGGGAACAAGAATAGACATCGATGGTGTTCAGTATTCATTTTTCAGACCAGAAGCTACTGTTAATGTTCTGTCGTTCTTCAGAAGATCCCTTTCCGTTTGTTTGGTTTGTTTCCAATAGACTGATGAACATTAGCTGCGCTGTATGTGTCTTGAAAGAATGCTTTTCAGTAGTTCCAAGATGAGCTAGTACTTGGTTTTAAGTATGCTGGGATTCAGCGGTGTGAAATTTTGGGGTTTTGTCCAAAAGTCCAAAAGACTGCAGAAATAGCTGTAAAACATCAGCAAAGCCAGTTTGCTGTTTTCCAAGTTGTAGCGACCCATAAAGTAAATGCGTTTTATACATAGGTGACAGATGTCATCAGAGACTCTGCAATAATGGCATCAGATACAAATGATTAATGAAATGCTATCTACTAGAACACTGAGTGTGAAATTCAGACCTGGTATAAATAAGTTAAACAAATTTGCCCAGAAATTAATGTTGTCGTTGGTGCTACTGTTCTGGTGCCAAGCATGGTTGCAGCTAGAATGATCTGAGCCAAAGTTCTCCTGTTGTCTTTCTGTCTGGTATTCCAGCCTGACTGCCCTGTTCAGAGCACATATTTGATTGCTTTTGCAACATCTATCTTTCTTGTATCTGTGAGTAAGAGACTGAGCATCCTCACTTAAATTCAGATATAAATGTCTGGCTATTGTAAAAGGCCAATAGTGAAATGTTGATCTGACATTGTTATCTTTAACCAAGAAATAAAAACATCTGTGGAATGTAATATTTTGGTTTTACTCTACAATAAAGGCTGGCTTTCATAAAGTTATAAACACTCAAAATGCTATTAAAATGCTCTTCTTAATATTGTGCTTTATGAAAGCAAATTGTGCAGTCAATTTGCGGAACAGTGCATTGGAAATATAATTGCTGCCATCAGGATGCTCTTGGTCTGAAGAGTTAGTTGTAAGCACCTGTATTCTGTGTTAAAGAAGCCAATGTAAGGACTCTGAGTTTGTCAGCTGCTTCTTAGCAATGATTTTTGCTAACATGGGGTTGTAGCAGCAACAATATTCAATTAACAGGTAGCCCCTAATATATATGTGTGTATTTGTGTGCATATGAATAAGTAAATAAATATACAAGTATACATGCAAACATTCTATATATATACAGGATGTTAATTCTGCAGTAAAGTTGCCAGACATCACAGTTTACAATAATATTTCTGGACCACAGTGACAGCCACTCTTAAGTACTGTATTTCTGTGTATACTTGTTTTTTTAAAAGGTTTTTTTTTTTTTTTTTTTTTTTTTTTTTTTTTTGGAAAGGAGGATGTGTGAGATAACTGTAGGAAAAGGAATGTGTTTATATTTGGGATGAGCAATCCTCTTACGCTATTTCCAAGTCTGTTTAAATGCAGCATGTTTTCATTATGTTCCAGAGAGATGGCAAAAAAGGGGAAAAAATCAATGAAAACGCAGACAGAGCCAAGTAAGAGTGGAGTGAAAAACGAATCAAGTGAAGCCTGTGTGTAAAGGAGCAAAGTGGGAAAATGAAAATTTTAATGCAAATAAGTGTCTGTGCCAGTCTAGTTTTTAGAGGCTGTTCTTTTTCAATGAAAGTTCAGTTAGTAGAAAACCAGCATTATTAAAACTAAGAAAAGAGAGTCACTCTTTGAAAGGAATATGAATTTAACCGATGGAAGAAACAGCTCCATAAACTGTTGCAAGTTTTATGAATACTAAATATAGTTGAGAGATTTGAACTGCTGTTTTACCTCTTATAGATCTTTGTTTCTTCTGTACGCTTGGAAATCACCATAGTTCCCCAGTCATAAAATGTGTAACTTAGTGGGTCTATCGTAAAACTGCAGTGCTGATTTTAATTTTCCTTTAAGACTGTTCTGCACATTCATGCTCCTTTCCATGTGATATGATTGACTAAAACCTTGCTGTTTAATGACGTTTCTCAAGAAACTTTGTGGCATCTCTTGACCTTTTATGTGTGACAGTACAGTAGGGTTTGCATAGTCAGCCATGACACATCTGAGGCATTTCAGCACCTTCCTTTATAATGGGAACATAATTGTAAATGAAATACAGGGGTTGGTTCCATTTAAGTCATGCAGTGCTTAGTCTGAGTTAACCGATGTGCTTATATGGCCTGCTCAGTTAATGTCATGTTACAACTGTTCTTCACAGGTATGAAAGATGAGAGGCTAGTAGGTGACAGCCTACGAATATGGACCAGTCGTTTGGATTCTGTATGAAAACTGGATAGAGGTAAAAAGGTACTATACACATTTACTGGGTATTTTTGTGTGAATGTATTGATTTTGTTTAGTGAGTGGCTATGAGAAATGAACATTTGGAAAACAGTAAAGTGGATGTGGATGAACAGTCTCCCAGCTGAGGGGCACTGTTACAGGACAGTGGCCTCCTTCCAGCCTCCAGCCCGAAGCTGTACAGGTGCCAGGAATTAGCAAACCAGGGTGCTCAAAGGAATTAAAGGTTAACTGTCATTTGAAAGGCAAGTTGTAAAAAGACCAACACCTTACTTTCGTAACTGGCGCTGGGGACCTATCCCGGTGAAGCCCTTCGGAAGACGAGCATGCTGGAAAACATACAAGTCTGGAGCGGGTGAGGACGACCAGCTTCTCGATGCAGTCCAGCACCTTGGAGGAGCTTGCAAGAGTCTGTCACAGCCAGAGTTTGTAGTCTCAGCTTGAGGTAGGTCATAAACGTTTGCTTCTGGAGAGTCATGTTGTTGAGTGTGTCTAAATCAGCTATTGCCATCATGCTAGTTAACAAGCTGGCAATCAGCTTAAGTTAAAACAGAGGATACTGTCCTCAGTCCAGTGAGGCTGTTCTGGAAGAGATGGTATCTGCTCCTACCCTCCCTCTCCTGGGGTAGTGGAACTCCCCATAGCCCCATAACTGGTGGCTGAAAGCCACAGGTTACACTTCTGAATGTCTCATTACTGCTATTTACTGTAGTGACTGATTTATATGCAAGTCTGTGGTTGTACTTTAATCAAAAATCCATATGGCTTGAGGGAGATGAGATAGGGTAACAAATATCGATGTAGGGTGGATTTGAACCCTGTAGGTGCTGAGTTGTCACCAAAACTACTTGGTTTCCCTTTAGTATACTACACAATAGATTGCCTTCTCATTCTAAACAAAAAAGTGATATTGGATTAAAAGCCCTTGTCATACATTAAAGAAATTCAGAAGACTTAAAAGAAGGGAACAAAAGGGCAGGCATATAAAATGCGATATCTGTAACAAGAGCCAACTTAAAAAATGATTAGCTGTTTACTGGCCAAAGGAAATAAGACTCTGTTGGGCCTAACCTGGCCACTCCTCTCCTAAAGTTCACATACCAGCATATGGAAGCTCTATGGTGGAAATGTAGGTTTAATTCTGTCTTGTTTTACCTGACAATTGCGTTCCTCCAACTTTATTGTCTTTTGGCATTCAATGCTGCATGTCAATGAAAAGATAGGCAAGAACACAGTTGTCTGTCTTCAAGTATTCAACCAGTCCTGCAAAATAATGCAAGTATCACAGGACACATGGCATTATTCCCAGAGAAGAAGCTTCCCTAGCCATATGTTTGACCCCATGAAGATCTATTTCATGTCTTTGCAGTAGATATATGAAAAATGTACCAAATATCTGTCGTTAACTGACTGTCACAACTCTAGTCTTCCTGCTTGATTTGGCATCTATTGATAATTGTGCTAATTGTGCTAATACAGCACTTGTATGTTTGCACTTTTGGGGGGTAAAGAGACAAATGATTCAGTTTGCTTAGAATATAAGAATAGCATTACAGCCCACAGGTCCACCTAGTTCAACATCTTGTCTCCAGAAGTGGAGCAGCACAGACGAATCTGTCATGATTCCTGGATGTGCAAAACAGAAATATCAGAAGCTGGTGTAAAATTATTTTGCCATCAAAGGTTGTGGGCCAGTGTTACACATGTGGTACTGAGGAAAACAGATTGACTTGATGAAGAGGGCAGGGAGGCTGACAGAAGTTAAGTAGAGCGTATTTTCACCATTTTGCAGAACTCCCAGCAGCAGAAGATCCCTGGTTTGTTCCTTGTCAGGCAGAAGGATGTTAAGGATGGCAGAAACAAGCAGATCATGGCCAGGGAGGTGAACAAGTTGCATGAAGACCTGGAGCAGGTGGAGAAAAGCCAGGTATGTTGAGGCCTTTACTACTTTAGGGGCTGTATCACTGAGTATCAGTGCATCCAGAATCTGCAGCAGAAAGCTGTTTCTCACAGGGCGAAAAAAAAGAATGTCAGGGAAGAGTAAGAACAGAGCAAGAATATATGATACTTCTGCCACGTACTGTCCTCTGCTCCAGCTATTTTTAGTTCAGGGAATCTCCTGAACCTGTTGTGGTTTGTCTTTATAGGGACCCCGATGGATTTCTTTTCCGAGTACTTGTTCAGACTTTTCACAGACTCACGTAAATTCTTTGCATCCATGATATCCTTTAAAAAGGACTTTCACTGCTGCGTGAAGAAAATCTATATTTCTTTTGAATCTGGCTGTTCGTATCTTAATTTGGCTGTACCTGTTTTTTGCATTGAAAGAGTTAATAAGCAGTCATTCTTTATCTAACCCCTTTATGTCACTAATGATTTTGTAACCTTCCCCCCTGCCTAGTTATTCCTTATGTGAAAGCTCTTCCAAACCTTTAATCGCTCTTGTTACCTTTGTCAGAACATTTGACAGTTCTAATACATCTTTGTTAAGATGAGGGGATCAGAACTGTACACAGTATTTAGGGTGTGGGTCAGTCATGAATTTATATGGTGGCAAAATGGTATTTCTTGTTTTGTTCTTTATTCCTTTCTGATTCTTCTTTTTAGGCTTTTCTATGTAAATTTTTTCTAGGAGATCTACCTAAAAGTAAAGTAAGAAAACTGGTGAGTATTTCGGCCCTACTTTGAAAATCTTGGAACATAACACGACTTAGGTACCTTTATTATCCTCATTCTTCAGAATCCACATAGCTTGCTTTCTGAGATGTATTATTTACTTAGAATCATGGGTCCAATTTTCAGATGGGTCTCTGTTCTTGAATATACATGTTTCCAAGGACTGTTTATTGATACGTAAAATTTCTCTTCAACAGAATGCTCATACCTTTCAGCTGAATTGGTTTCTCCCTTGCAGAAATGTCACGTAGATTTAAAACCTCTAGCATTAGATAGAAATGTAATACAGACCGTATAAATTATGCTTAGAAAATTTGTGTACTTAATATTGGCTAACCTGTGTTTTTTGCAGCTCTTATTTTAACTCCCTATGGAATGGTTTAAAAAAAAAAAAAAAGGTATGATTTTCATTTAACGTGTTCATTACATTTCACAGGATGTTTGGGAACAGGAAAACAATATATTATTCTAATCAGTTCTATAGGTTTTCTTCCATAATCTCATTGTCACTTCTGAGCCCTCTTGGTGAAATCATGTCTGTTGCCACTTCCTATGTCTTTTTATGCTCTTTACTCTTGTCCCTATTTCTCTCAGATAATCCTCATTTTTACCATGTTGTTCGCTTAAATTAGATTGCCTTCATTGCATTAATTTCTTCAGGGCATAACAATTCAAGCTAGTTTTGCCTAGATAGCTTATTTAGTAGTAATAGTTTAGAGATGGAGTAAGGAGTTTGGCAGGCTAATTTACTGAACTTCCATGGCAAATCACAGCTTTGACTAGACCTTGAGCAACCCTGGGCGAACCAATTTAGATCTAGTTTGGGGTATGGCTACATTTTGCTATGAATGCTGCTATGAATATGTACTTGGATGGATTTTCTGTAGCTCTTTGAAAGTCTGGCCTCTGTTTTATAGAGTTCACATTTCTTCAGTTGTGAAAGCAGAAGAAAATGATCCAGTATTTACCTTGCTCCTCCACATGCCAAACATCTCAAATTGAATGTTGTATTGTAGTGACTCATTCAGTCAGAGGAACTTAATGCATTTTACTCACATGAATGTTTTAACCATCATAATAGTTTTGTGAACTAGTTAAACGTTATTAACTGCATTGCACAGCTGGAAAACAGAGAGAAAAAAGATTAGAAACCACATTTTCAAAAATGACCTTTAAAAAAGATAAATGCAAAAATTCAGGAATCATTTTTTGAATTTGGACGTTAGTCATTTTGTCAGTGTCACGTAGGAAATTTAGCAATTATAGCAAAATATCTTCTGCATCTTGTTTATCAGTTTTATTTGCCCATTGAATATATCGTTTCAAGATGCAAATAAAAGTATACTTTACTTTGGTAACAGTCAGATCTACCAAGAATAAATAATACAATGCTAAATCCGTCATGCTAATAAATGCTGTGCTCCAGCAGTTTATTTAATAGTGATGTTATTTATAGAACGCTCCTTCATGTGGTGTTGTTGCCAGCAACACAGATGTCCCTTGAATGCACTCTATTTTAAATAAAGGTGAAAGGCTAAGGAAAATATAAAAAGAACCCACCTTTTAATATTTGAATTCAACAATAACAAGCTGGGTGTGGCCACTCCGAAGCCGTGGTTTGTCGGATGCTTGGGAGAAGGGAAGGGTGGGAAAGCTCCCTGCTTACCAGTTCCACAGTCTAGTTAGTAAAAACACATCTGACACCAGCGTCTGTGGCCTGGAAGATACAGTGAGAATGGGTGGTGCTTTCAGTTATTACAGTGAATAAAGTGTCTTGCTCGTACTTGGAACGTAGCCATGAATAAGCATTTTTACTGGTGTTAATGTACCTAACGTTTGAGAAGTTGTGAATGAAGACTTAAGGATTGTTGCCTGCATGTTGAGAAAAGGTTACTTTCTCTAGACTGTTTTTTTTCCCCCAGGGAGACTGGGAGGCTCTTCACATGAAGCTTATCCTGAAAGCCGCTTCTTCATGCTCAATTTGCTCTGCTTAAATTGGACACTGTGATGTTTTCAGTGTTTATGAACAAGACTTACAGGCTGCTATTTACAGAAAATGCTGTCTCTCCCGTTTGAGAGTGGTTTGATACTGAATGAAATTCACAGGAATGTGGGTAGGTCAGAGACAGAAAAAAGCAAATTTTACACACGGATAATCCTCCCTGGAACAGCATGGGGTTTTTGTTTGTTCCTTTTTTAAATCAAAAGTAATGACCTGAAGTTTCTGCGAAGAGAAACTTTAAGGCTTAAATAATATGTTTTTACCTGAAATCAACTCAGTAGAAGCTGGAGACGTCCTAGTTCTAGAAAAACATCACATATAGATCCACCCAAAATAGACTTCTAGTAACCCACAGTCACCCAGAACTGGATCTCCAGCATATGAGGTGACCTGGAACAGGCACTTAGTTTTTTGAATTCTCCTTTTATTAGAGTTTATTCATTTAGTTCTTATTCGAGAGGATTTACAGCCTAAGAAAAATATTAGTGTTCTATAAAATCACAGCCAATGTACTTTGCCATTGCAGAAAACTCTACTAAATAACTCTACTTCCACTGTGTCTTATCTGCCTATGAAGAATTTTATTCTGAGAAAAGGGAGTATTTTTCAGAGCATGGTTGAGTGTTTGCCATAAAATAGACTGTTCACGCCTTCAAAAATGCTGCAAGCAGGTTGCAGTGAGCCTAGTATCTAGACAGATTTTGTCTGGGCTCATTCAGCACATGAGAAAAAGATTCCATCTCATTTCTTTGCCAGATGACACCGCAAAGCCATTCCATTTTTTTTCCCTGACGTGTTGTTCGATACTACAGTGTCGTCTCTCCTGACTTTGGAAGGAGCTAGGAGGATTGAGCAAAATTCTGTCATTTTCACAGTTACAAAGTAAGGAGATCATCAAAGAGAAAGTTAACTACCAAATAACAACTGAGGTCCCTGTACAGCAACATCAAGCACAGCTGGAGTAAATTACTGGAGTAAATGCAAAAAGCCTTTGTGAAGGCCTGCTAACTAGATACTGTATGGCTATTTCTATTGGTTTAGGTATAGACCTTGCACAAAACTGCATTATCTTGCTTTAGGTATACACCCTACTCCTAGAAAAATGGCCTTGTACAACAGAGTCTTCACCTAGTCTTGGGCTACTGATTTGAGAAAATTAGCAATGCTGCTGAATGGCACAAATAACTACTTCCCCATCTGTGTTCTTTTATAATCAAAGCAGGAGAAGATTAAACCCCTTTCCAAAGATAGGCAGCTCTAAGTAACCTTCAGAGAAACTAAACATTACAACTTTTGTTCCTATAGCTCCTGAGAGGGAGAAAAAACCTGCAGCCAGCTTAGAGAAGCTTTGAGCGTCTGCTGGGTTGGTATCTTCCCTGGGACTTGGCCGGGGTTCTAGGCTGAATGTTAAGTGCAGTGTTTTAAAACCTGTGGACAATATTGGTTTCTTAGGCAGGAGCCAGGCGTTGCTGGACCAAGAAGGGATCTGTTCTGGAATTCAGTATTAGTTGAACTATGAAGGTCAGGTAAAAGGAGAGCAAGCTACATTTCAAAGTCATTGAGAAGGTGTAAAAAAGCTTGACTCAACACTATTTTTTGGCTCTGTTGTTCTCTTCAGTCTGGCACCAACGTTATAGTTAGGAATCAAGCAGAGTTTTTTTTTACACTGATCCAGCAAATGTTTGCTTATCAGTTTGTTCAGATTGCTGCGTAAGCAGCAGTGGAGAAAAGGAGTAGAGACACCTCTGAAAAAAAAGTAAATTAATGATGGGAAAGTTCAGGAAATGCAATGATGACAAGGGAACATGGTAAGATGGGAGCAGAAAAACCTGCAAGCAGAAGCCTGCATGGGCTCCCCCCACCTCCCTAACTGATTCTACTTTGAAGGCATTAGCAAAATTCAGTTATAATTTATTTTAAAACTAGCTTATTCTTGTCAAGGAGTAAGTGAAAAAAGGTGACAGTCCCCCTGAATTTACAGCTAGGAAATTAAAGGTCTTTTCAAATGGGGCTCATCTGAACTGGAGCTGTCGCTTACATGGGATTGAGTCAGAGGAGTGGTGTGGGATTATGGCTCTTCTCTTACATCTCGTAATTTTCTGTGAACCATGATGTCTGCAGATTAAAATTAATTTCTGCAAACAAGTGTGCCAGTAAAATGGGCTGACTTGAATGGTGCTAGAAGACAACCACAAAGGGGTTAATCCCCTGAAGAGGAGATGGGTTAATCTGTGGTAACAGAAATCTAGACTATCCTCAATGGGCCATGAGTTAGCTGTGAGTCCCCGCAGATCAAGGATGCACAATGGGACTCAGGAGATCTGGGCTCAGTTTCCTGCTGTACCACAGTTTCACTCTCTGACACTGGGCAAATTTAATTTCTTTTGGCCATGTCCAGCACGGGGCTGGTGATCTTGCTCCAACCCTTTGCCTGTTTTGTCTCTTCAGAGAAAATGCTTCTAAAAGGTGACAGCCCAACACCATACGCCTAACACCATATGGCCAGACTAGACATGGGACCCCTCGCACACTGTCATCTGGCAAATACCATAACACAGAACATAAATAATAACGTTTTACAATTGCCCTTTTCTTCAGTTTCCAAGCAAAGGCATGCCATATTGTGTTTAAAGAACGACTCCTATCTGGTGATACTAAAAATGTTCTGAAATGCTCTCTAGTCATCCCAGAAGTCAGATGAAGTTGTAAAATCCTTTCCAGTGAGTTGGTGCAGTTCGGGCCTGAGCTTAAAAACGCTCTTTCTGAAATGAGTTTCTTTGAACAACTAAGGTGTGAAATTAACTTCTCAGAATGATTATGGGTCTTTCGGGGAACTCAAATGAGTGAAAAAAAGAGTTGCAGGTTTTGTTCCAGTATTTATCAGCACCTTTTGGCTTGCCTGTGCCTTTCTAACTTGAATTCACAATTTAGAAATGGAGAAAAAAATACTGCTTTTGCAGGAACATCAGTTCAAGATGATTTATTGCATGTGCACTTCAAAATGACAGCAATGACTCTCCAAACTGTCCAGGCATGGGGAGCTGTTCCTGTCAAATACTTACGGTGTTACGGGACACATGCTCAAACTAAGACCTCTGTTTAGTAAATACTGAATATTCCCTAGTCCTTTCTATCCTGTCATCATTTCCTTTGTACAGCTTACAGCTGCAGTTTCAAGCCAATGTGCAAAAGTCCTTGGTTGGGCAGAGTTTCATAAGTGCGTTTAACCATGTAACAGAGGTCTTTACTAGTGGTTTTTCCTCTCACCAAAGTTCTTGGAGTTTTGTAGCCTGCAAACAGAGCTAGCCTGTATCAATTTCTTTTGTGTATAAAAGGCATAACTTGTAGTTTAATTCATTATCCATTTAAGAAGTATGAGTATACTGTAATATATATACATATATATATACTGTAATATATCTATAAAGTAGGGAACCTGGCTGCCATCTAGTCACAGTTTGTGGTTTTGGGAAACCACAGGCTCTAGGGTGGAGATAGCCATTGTATTATGGTAGCTATTTTCTCACAGTTCAAAAGGCAGTAGCTCGAAACGCTCTGGTCTAGAGCACACGATACCCAGCAGAAAAGCAGTTCCTCCGGTGGACCTAGGTGTTTCCCCAGGCCTCTGAAAGAAGGTGGATGGAGAGGATGGCGGCCAGTTCATGAGTAGTTTCAGGGCTCTGTGTTGGAGCAGGGACGGGAATGGGAAACTGTGTGGAGGGGAAGTAATGTGGCACATACACTGAGCTGTGGGACTTGCTGCACAGTAATATCTAGGTGGTTTTGCTGGGAAGAGGTAAGGCAGCAGTACTGCACAGTTGTCAGTATGAGTTTGGGCAGGGCACACGGGTTTTGGACTAAAATTTTCCTTTTTTTTTTTCCTCAACTGATACTAAAATGAAAATATTTGTTGTGGAATTAATTCTGTTATGGTGTCCTCCTCCTGTGTGTTTCCCCTTTCTGGAGCGGATGTGCAAATGGTTAACAGCAGTGTTAATTGATCGGATAGCAAACGTCTGTGTCAGGGCAGGGTGGATGCTGCCCCCACTCAGTTCTCACCCTCTTTGTAGGCTGTGTCGGGGGTTTTGGTTGTGTAGGGCTCGATGGGAGGGGAGCTCTGATGCTGCATCTCTAAGTTAGGAAAGATGCTGGAACCACGTGCCCCATTCAGGTATGCCACTGAGCAGCTCTTGCATGGCAACGTGATTCAACTCAATGCTCTAGACGTGGAAGGCAAGCCATTATTTTCACTTTTTCTGCCTTCTATAGTTTATATGTGTTTCAAAGCCACCAAGCGAAAGCTGCACATTTTGGAAATACTCAAATTGAGCACCTCCTGGGAGTTGTTCTATAAATGATGTCAGAAAGGCCACAGGAAAAAAAAAACTTATATATGGTAGAATTCATACTTGAATCTCTGAAAGACAGCTCCCAGCCTAAGCGTAACAACCTTGAACAGCTTTATCAACTTGGACTGTAGCATTGGTGGCCTCAGTTGCAACTTGTCCTTATGCTGGGGCCATGAGTAATGTCAGACGGTCGCTTGGGCAAGGGCCTAGGGTTGATGCCCCTACTCTAGACTAGCAAAGACAGCATTCAAGACACAGTCCGTTTTATTAATTGGCGATGTCATTCCACCTGAAAGGGGTGATCCTCCCAGAGATGTTTTTTTCCAATGTTAAGACAACTGAGCAGCACAAACCTTCAGGAATATGTAGGTCAGAACCTCTGTCCAAAATACAACTGATCCTTTTGACAGGGTAGTAGAAGAAGGATGATAAATAACCTTATGACACCAAGGGAAGCAATAAATTTGCTGTGTCTAGGGTATCAAACCAATGATTAGCTCATTCAGTTTCAAATTAACCTCATTAGATTTTGTAAATGTAAAACCTCTTTTGAAAAATGACTTCAAACTGACTGAAACTTACTCTAGAGAAATGGTTGGAATTTGACCTCTTTCTAATAGCTTTAATTTTTCTCCCTTCTACTTTAACACATGATGATGTCGCCAATAAATACAATAATCTTTGTCTTCTGCCAAAATACTTCATAAAATGTTATCCATCTTCCGGGGCCGGGGGATGGTTTTGTTTGTTTAAAAATGAAGTGAATGAGAAATAAAATAAAGTTTATATAGAACATGTATTTCATGAATAGATAATCTCAGAGTCCATGTTATGAATTAAGCACTCTTTTATTGGTCCTTCACGCAAAATGGTTCTTGCCAATTCATTTACACCCCTAGTTATCCTGCAGAAATAAAACTGCTTCATGAGGGCTCAGGTCCTGGATCACAGCCTGCAGCTTCACCATCATATCTGTGCGTGGGAATTTTAGCGCAATATTCCCCGAGGTGCTACAATTAGGTCAGCGGCTCTTTTGGGAGCTCAAGTGTAGACACAGCTCGGAGGGATTTGGACAGCTTTAGCACTGCTCAGAGCAGACACCGTCCAGGATGCAGGAAAGGAATATCTATTTATTTTCTCCAGGCAGACTATGGAGCAGGAGCAGACCCATATAACGGCTTCTCTGCTGCATAGTTCCCCAAGGGTGTCGCTGGGCTGGAAGCAAGGGTGGGTGAGTCAGCCATCAGGCTCTGTCCTTAAGGTGCCAATGTCCTGTACACTATTTGGGCCATAAAACCGTAAGATTTTTACATTCAGCTTCCTGATATGTGGTGGTGAACATACTTCATTGCCCTTTTCAGAATAAAATGTCAGTGTAGCAAGAAGAGTAGCTCTAGCAGCACATATTTTGCGGGGTAGTTATTTTTTCTTTTTCTTTTTTAAGACACTCAAGATCGAGCTCTTTGTGTGTTATCTTGCTCACCCACCTGTTCCAGCTGCACGAACAGAGCTGTGTTTAGTTTGCAAGGTTCAAGGTTAGCCTGAGGCTGGGCTCAGACCATGGTCAAGAAATGTAAACATGTAAAAGGTATGTGATACGAACACACTTGGGAAGAACAACATATGGTGGTGTTCCTCCTCCCTCATCTTCGCCAGTGATAGCCCACTGATGTTTTTGCAATGAATCCTCTAGGAGGGAACAGAGTATAGCACATAGGCAAAACTGCAGCATAGCGAGGCTCAAGCTCAGATGCAAGTTTATCCCTCGGTCTGAAATCCTTAACCAGGCAAAGCTTGCCTGGGACTGCTGTTTGCAGATGTATCGTTTGTGCCTGTCTACTATGAGTCATTGGAAGTCAGTAAAGAAACATCATCTCAGACCTTTTGGAAAAGCATCCAGGCTGCTTTAACCTGTTTATAGTGACTCTTGGGGTATGTCTGCATTGCACAGTGGAGATACCTGTTCTGGCTCCAGGCAAACTGTCTCCAGAGCCAGAAATAATACAGCTATGTCAGTGTGGCGCTTTGCGTAAGACTCATTGGCATGTGCTGATACGTCTGTGTGGCCGTGCTGGGGACTGCCTACCGCCTTGTGCAGGCAGACTCAGGTCATGCTCAGATGGGTCTGTCCTGTGCAGCACAAAGCCTTGCTGCCCTCACGCACTCCTAGGATCTCTCCCGTAACTTCACTTTCTGCAGATGCTTCAATGATTTGTTGCCTTTCATTTCCACAGGAGACCAGCTCACACCCTGCCCTCCAGAGAAGTCAGACTCCGCTGTCGCAGCCCGTGCTGAACCCTTAGCATCCAGAGGAAGAGCCGGGGATCTGGCAGCAAGTCAGCACCTGGTAAAAGGGACTACCATCCTACAGCCAGGTATGGTGCAGTGCTCCTGTTCTCGCTGTGGAGGCCCTGTTATTCTGAAAGCCCAATAAGCCCAGCGTCACGCAGGACTGTGCGGCAAGCCCCAGTTCAAATACTCTGAGCATTTGCTGGGAATGACTGCCTTCAGTCCTGTTCCCCCCAGGTGCCCAATGAACCTAAAGGAACTTTCTATTTTCTGGCTTACCATTTTACAGACAGCATCTACTGTCCACCAATTAGAATGTCTTATGGGCTATTGGAAGGCAAAAGATAAATATATCAAACCTGAAAGAAGTGTAGATTCACACAAGGCCTAATTTTTGAACACCTCCCACTGAATTCAGCTACAGTTGTATTGCAGTGCCCAATTTCCCTGGCTGATTGGCCTAATTAAGTGACTCAGTTCCATAACCATGTCTTCTACCCAGCATGTGACTGGCTGGGAGGCACACATGAGTTTTCCTTTGCAGAACGGGGCACTCATCTGTAAATTCTAAAATTTGGAATTGGGGTTGCAATTTTTGAACCGATCTCTTGCCTGAAAAGCCACTGTTCAAAACAGCCTGCTCTTAGCTCCTTTCCTGCCTCCCCAAGTATGATGGGTACACTTGGGCCATGCTTTCCTTCCAGTTTTCCCCAGTCCATTTAGGTTGTACCTCAGGCCACCCTGGTGCACGTGGGTTTAGAGCTGACCCATGGCTACCTACGTCAAGGTTAAACTTTGTTTCTAGTGAGACAGCGTCTGAGGTAAAGCTCACTTTTTTTCCTTAATTCTCCTCTCTGTTTCTTTTCTTTTCACACTTCTGCTGGTTACAGTTCTGTGAGCAGCTGGTTTCAGCAGAAACTGAATCACTGGCGTGATACAACTGCTATACAGGTGCGGATGGGGAAGGAAGAGGGCAAAAACTTGTCTAATGCGCTTCACCAAGATCTCCTAGAAGAAAAAATTCCTTCTCTCTATGCATGGTATCTTCTCCCTCTCTCTTTCTCTCTGTCCTTGTCTACCTGAGCAGTCCCACCTGTCATCCGTAGGTCATGTTTCTTGTTATCACATCCTGTGTATACAAACGTATATCATGATAATGGAACGGTATTTTCAGTCTTTATCTTGCACACCTTACCTCTAGGACACAGTGAAAATAAGTGTACTGCAGGAGCACGCAAGGTACAGAAAAGGAGCAGCTTGTCAGGTTAAACCAATTACAGTTCTAGAGTCTTAAGGATGATGTGTTAATGGGACTTTCAGACGAGTGCCTTGGCCTCTGACTGCTCACAGGGATGCTGGGTGGTATAACAATAGAATTTTCACATGGCCAGAATTTCATTACATCATTTGTTAGTATATAGAATATCGCGGGGGAGTTTTCCTTTATTTAACACAGTAATAGTGAACAGCTGGCTGCATTACGGTCCTCTGTGTCAGCAAGGATACAGTCAAAATATATTAGTCTAGTTTAAAACATGCAAATTACATTTTTGTAGGTTGGCCAATATGCACTGGGAATGAGCAAAACAAGAAAAAGACAATGCAATAGTGGAAATAAAATGTCAAACATAATGGGAGCCTGAGCACTATGCAGAAAAAATGTTGGCATGAAAGGTGTTAGAAGGATTTAACCTACTTAAGGGGCATAGACTGTAAATGTATCTAGTTTCCAAGACTGTTCTGTTCGCCTAAAATAACTTTTAGCCAAGAGTTATATATGATACACCGTTTATATCAGTTGTCTGATAAAATTGAGATTTGACTTGCCTGAAAATTCCAGTGTTAAAAATAATGTCAGCTATTAGCTCCTTTCCTGCCCCTGTAAGTACAGGAGGGACACTTGATCATTCCTTGCTACCAACGTTGCCTGTCTATGAAGACTGTGCCTCTACCACCTTCCCTCCCTTCCCCTCCACTACAACCGTCTTGGTTAGAGCATCCTCGCTGCTGCGGTGAGGACACTAGCCCTTCTCCGCCAATTTTGATATGCTTCATATAGAGAGGTCTAGAACAATCTCTATGCTGACACTGTGCAGTGTATAGCAGAAGCTAGCTATATGATAGCATGCATGGTTACAGCCTCTATAATGGCTAAAAAACTGATACATCAGCCTCTTCTTTCTCATTCATTTGTGTGTGGCCTTCATCAAGTCTCTTAACTTTTCTGAGTCTCAGTTCACCAGCTAGAGAATTTGGTTTAAGCAGGATTGACTTACATGTTCTGTCAGAGGGACAAGGGTTCAGTAATCTGCTCTATAGGTTAATATAAGTACTGTGCACAAATGTTCTCCTTTCTCATGGCATTCACAGTGAAGTTTATTAAGTATATACAATATTATACAATTTAATAATGGGAAGAAGGGAACTTAGTTGTCACTAAGTATATTTGTGGTATATTGCCCTTTGACTTTTCCACAGTGCTTTGCAAATGTAGTTTTACAAGCTGAAAGGAACACTCTGTTCCCACAGTTGCTATAAAAGTTCATCCTGTGATATTAAAACACAGCTTTGACAGGAAGCTTTCTCTGAATGTTGGCCTGAATTTTTTTTCTTAATTTTTAAGTATTTATATTTATACCTTGGTGTTTGCGTTTTTCTCATAAACATTAGAATGATATTATCATTAGCTTTTCTTGCTGTTAGGCACAACTGGACATATTCAACGTGTCCAGTCTCCCAGTAGTTGGTCCCTGTGGGCACTGATGGTTTGCATTGCTTTTCCCAGAGCAACCTCCAGCTCAGCAGTCATTCTGCTTTGGAGATGCCCAGGACTAGGCAAGGCTTTTCAGATCTGGCCTTAGTGACCATTGGATGAGCAAACAATTGGGGTGTTGTTAGACAATTAAATGCAACTTAAACCCACTCAACTTTCCACGTAAAAGGAAATTCAAAATTGCTTACCAAAAAAAAAAAAAAAAAAAAAAGACGTTGCAACCACTGCCTTGTGTTATTGCTCTCAGAGAAGGGAATGTAACAAGATGTCCTGACTAGGGTTGTACATTGCCATTTGAAGAAGGATGATCTTTTGAATGATCTTTTAAAGATTTGTTTCCTCAGAAATGGTTTTCTGATCTGTGAAATATACTTAGGGGACGTCCTGCCCTCGGCCCCAACTGAAATGAATCAAAATTCATTTATATGGGGCCTCTGACACAAACACGCAGGGGCTGACGTTGTCTCATCTTACAGCCACTGATGGAGAGACCGAGGATTGAAGGCTCTCGGGGTAGGTGAAGTTTCCTCAGTGCAGGCTCCAGGCTGCACTGGTCCATAACTGACAAATGTACTTCTGGCAATGGACTGTAAAACATGAAATGTGAAGGTCCTGCCTACGTACAGCAAGAAAACCACATTCATGCCTTTCAAGCAAGAGCAAAGCTGAAACACAAAGCTGCTATTCTTAAGCACAGTTCCTAGCGGAGAGGTGTTAAAATGGTTTATTTAGCTAACACAAACAAGACTAGAGTCTGTGTGAAGGAAGGTGCCCTCTACCTGTGGCCTTCCAGCTGATGAGCCAGACAGTAGGAAATGGAGATGCTGCCTCTTAACGAACGAGGGAAGAAAATGTTAAGTTCGCAGTGCTGGGCCCCTCGACTGGAATGAGTGAGTTAGAGTGAGAGAGATGCAGTATTTCATGTTGGCTCGAACATTTCAAATGACAAACAGACGGAGAACACAAATATAATAAAAATTTTATTGTCTTCAGAATAATGGAGAGAGAGATTTATTATGGTTTTCATGTTACTGCATATGCTGTAATTAAGACTACATTATAATAACAATTGTGACAATAGCTATTTTAAGGTATTCAAACTCTGACAAATTCTCCTTTTGAGCTTTCTTGCTTCCTGCAACAAGTGATAAAAAAAAAAAGATATTCACAAGCCTTTACTAAGCTTTTTAAAAAAATCTGTAGAAAGTTCAATCTGATTCCAAGTTGCATCGATTAACAAAAACAGGTTAAGAAGCACCAACTTAGGATTCAGTGGAAATTGTAACTCATATATAGCGATTTCTATGCCTACTTTGTGTATTTAAAGGATAGCTTTATGTATCCTAAACATCCCTATGTGTTCCAGCACTGGAAAGCTAACATGCATTTCTTGATAATTCCCTTTTTAACAACTCAGCGTTGCCATTAAATGAAGGCTTTGATGTAGCAAAACACTTAAGCAAGTCAGTCAGTCTTCAGCATCTGCTTACGTGAATATTTTGCTACATAGCGACGATATTAAGCATGTGCTTAGCTGCTATGTTGACTCAGTGCCTGAGACGGTTTAGGTCTCTTTTACAGGAGACGGACTCCTGTAAAACGCAGTGATGCAGTGCCGTAATGGGCAGTTCGGTCTGGGGCGTCCCGGTGCTCGGCAGGAGCTCCGATACCAGCTGGGCCCGTGGAGCTGTCGGGAGGATGTGCAGGAGTTACAGCTGTAATGCAAACACTCGGCTTTGCAAGTAAAACATTTAATAGACCATTCTGAGTCTTCAGCCTTCCCATTTGCATTGTATTTTTTTCCTGGGCTCCGAAAGTTGAATTTATTTTTAAGAGAGACACCACAAGTACGAACTGTAGCCGATCGTTTTATTATTTGTGAATGTCACACGCTTCATTGCTGAAGAGCAGTACCAAGTCTTTGCACAGGATATTGAATTTAGTGCTGCTGAGGGAAAAGGATCCCTCTTCCCCCTGCCGAAGGCATTGCGTCACAGGAGGGATGGAAACAAAGCGCTCCGAGGGACCGGGATAGGCAAACTTCCCGCCTCTCACAGGAAATGGGTGAAGCCTTGCTTGAAATTATTATTCAGACGTTTTGTGCTGTGAAGGAAATGTCTCCTGATAGCACAAGCTATTGGTTTCCTGTTGTGCACTAACAGTTTTGGCATAACCAAGAATGGACAGGAAGGGCAAATGATTGGGGGTCAGCTGAAGAGCTTGTCTTAATGACAAGACCAGCCCGAGCAAGTGGGGAGAAATTTGGCCTGGAAAAAAAAAGGGAATTAGAAAAGAGGGGAGCGGGGAGGAAGAAACGGGATCAGTTGTTGATTGCTACAGCATCTCCATGGAAATAAATAATAACAAAAAAATCCCGCAGCAAGTGGGCCGAAAGCGGGGGGTGCCACCGCGGTGGAGCAGGAAGCATCGCGGGGGCAGAAAGCCCTTTGTATTCTACCTAATTAAGCGCCTGATTCAACAAATATACATCCGGCTTCTACACTGAGGAAAGCAATTTTTGGAAGTTTTCACAGATGCAAGATTTTTTTCTCTTTAAGTAGGACCCTGCAACAGAGGCACTTTCAAATGCTATTTTTCAACCACAGTGTATAAATAGCACTGCTGCCAGGTCCCTGAAACCGCCTCAGGACTGGGCCATCTGACTGCTCGTCTTCTATTTGAAGCGAAAGCCAGCAGGGAGAAAGGGCCTAGCTGACCTCCTTCTGCTTCAGGCCGCTTCCCAGCCTGCCGGGGGAAGCGAAAGGAGGTGGCTTTTACTGGTCTGGGGGGAAGCGAAAGGAGGTGGCTTTTACTGGTCTTCTCCCGAGGTTCCCGGGGATCAGTTCACCTTCCCGGGCTTGCAAACGCAGCGCTGGGGCTGCCCGCACGTTTGCTTAGTTGTCTCGGTCATTTTGGCAGCCTCTCTCTCTCGAGGGGACGATGCACAACCGGCCGGTGCTTTTTGCCCTGCTGTAACTCTAAAGGCTGTTGAGGGCCTTTGCGGGGGGACGGCGAAGGCCGGCCGCGTTGGGGGAGGCTCGGGGGCAGCGCTCGCTGCAGCCACCCGTCCTGCTGCAAGGCAGGTGCAGGTTCTCACACGATTTCGTTTTTGGGGGGGAGAAAAAAAAAAATCTCTCTTCATTGTTGCAAGCTGCTTCTTTTTAAGATGGCCGTGGAGGTTTCGTTTTGAGCATTCAAGATGTTTAAAGGCTGTTTCTTAAATAAATGAAACCTGCTTAGATTTCTGTATTATATGCTGGCAGCAATAGTTGGCAGCAACTACTTTCACCCTTGCAAAGGTTATTCTGATTGTATGGAAATTCGGGCTGCCTATTTCAGAAAACAAAACATGAAAAGAGTCAATCTGTGTTTGCCGATTCTTAAAAGACCTTTCTTAAAGTGTTTTTATGATGCCAAACCCGCAAGAGTTTGTAAAAATGTGCCCACATTTGCCTTTGAATTTAATTAAGACAGAATTACAAAATGTACATGCACAAAAGCGTTTCTGCTTTCTACTCTTAAAAAAATATAAACTTCAGTCATATTTGAATCACACTTTTTTTTAACATCTCCTTTTAAATATTTTTGTTTCCATTTAGGACTGCCAACATTGCTATGGAAACCCCCCAAAAATAAAGACTTTCCCAGCCTTGTGAGAGCACACCTGCAAGAACAAGAACTGCAGTTAGCCTTTTGCCTGTCAAAAGCGACTCTCCTTCATTACTGGTGTCACCTAAGGACATTTTTTATGTTTGGTATGATTTGTTATCTCAAAATTTGTTGAAGGTATATACTAACTTTGAATTTATGCAATTTGAAATCTTGCCAAGGACCAATAACACATGTCTGGTGCTATTCAATAGCTCTCTTTTTAATTTACTATCTCAGTTTCAAGAAGAAAAATGCTTTACAGATTGTAGACCTGAGACTGGAAGTCCTGAATTAAAAAGATGAAATAAGCACTCATCTCAGTGAGACAAACATATCAAATGAAGTCCTGATTTCTTAATAGAAATCTTTCCACTGGCTTTGGTAGGATCTGGCTAAAACTTATAAAGAGAATTGCACAAATTCATCTGCTTCTTCCTGGCAGAGAGATGGAGTGTATTTACTATTGAACAATTGCCTACTACTATGACTGATCTGTTTAGACTTTTCAACATTGTTAATTTTATACATATCCTTATTTTATTTACAGAGCTAAATTTTCAGCAGCCCAGCCTGAAATTTTATGATAGCAACTAATTCTGCGTAGTTTTTCAATTTAAAAAATAATTAATTTAGCTCATTAAAATGGTTTACATCTACTGTTTCCAAGTAAAAGGTAGCTATGGTTGTAGAACTGAATTCAGATAACGTGGCTGTAGTCTATAAGAATAATACCTCAAGACAATGTTTTAAAATTTATTAAATTATATTTAAAAAATCTCTAACTGACAAGATATTTCCATTTTTGGGAGCCTACTCTCTGTTTTTAGCTGTATGAATTGTATATGATGGTTCTTGTTAAATTTACAGTATATGAAGGCTTTTGATTTGTATGTATTTCTGTGGTGTAGCGTCAATTTGACAGCAAGTCTACATCAGTAACGAGCACTACTGGGAAAATGGAGATTTTTGTTGTTTCTCTTTATTAAGAAAAATTTCCATAGATCCCAAGCCCAATGAAAAACTGTGTAAGAAACACACCTTTGCATTGTTAACAATGATACAGGAAATTCTTCTCCATATTTTTTAATTATTTAAGGGTATCCAAAAACTTAATTTAGATGCCTTCAGGTTTTATCTAGATTTGCTTTTCACCACTGTTCTAATGAGCAAACTCAGTGGTAAGCCTGCTTGCCAAAACAGCCAGACAAACCTCAGAAACACCAACGGTAACATCCGCACGCACCTTCTCCTAGTGAACGATCCTGCTAGAATCATTGGGGCATTTTGTGAAATTAGATGCTGGTCCCCATGAATATGAGTATCAGCCCTCACCTCTCCAAGAATATTAAAGAACATAACAAAATGTGCAAATTCAGACCCCAAACAAAAGTATTTCCGCTAGAGCACTGAGTCTAAAGAGAGGTTCATTCAGGCAGGACATCATAGAAACTGTATGTGACAAATTAGTGTCCTGATTGTTGTTGCACCATCTCAGATTACGGGCTCATCGGAATTATACATATTTTGCAGGACTGGATCTTCCTGGTGGTCAAATGAAAAATCTTCGCAGAGGAGGAGTATGGTGTTTACGAGAGGAGACCTTCACAGCACCGCACAGGTACTATGGGCAGCAATGGTGGTCATGCGCGGAGGGGCAGCTCACGCCAGCTGTTAACAACATCCCTATCCTAACACAGGGTTAATGTACTTTTTGCTGGACTTGCCATCGTTAAGTAGAGCATTATCACACTTCTGAATATTTGCAATCATTCAGGCTTTTATGTCACAAGAGAAACGTTTTCCTAACAAATGCTGATTCATATGTTGTAGTTTCCCACTGTGCTTCAATTTTTGCCCTAGGCTAAGTAGATGATTATTGCAAAAAAGTAATTGCTACAAGCTGTTAAATTACTTCTGCTGCTCACCAAAGAGGTGGTTGTGTTTCCGTGTCGGGGGGGGGGGGTGCTTCTATGTATGCATTTGTGCTCAAAATGACCATTTCAAGTTTTGTTGCATACGTTTGTTGACGCTCTTTAAGATGTGTTGGTGTTGCAGGTGGGGGTAAAAGTTTAATGTTGCTGCGAAGGTGGGTGGGAGTCCTGGGGGCAATCAGATTAAACAAGAAAGGGTTATGAGTGTTTTCAGTTCTTCAGTGGCAAATAGTGTGAAAGCTGCAGATAGGTAATGAAAAAACAAACTATGAGGGTTAATTTTTCAGGAATGAAGGAGAGAAGTGACATTAATTGTACAGGAAGTTGTAAACTGGCACAGATTTGAGCTCAGTCATACTAAAATTGCGCCTGTTGCTATGGCTGGATGCTCTGTGAGAGCTGCAGTTCCCCCTTCTAAAGTGTTAAAATCACCTCTTTCGTTTGTGCGTGCTTCCTGCAACTGATGAGATTAAAACGGCATAATACCACTTCAGCTCAATAGGGAATGATTGCAACTGAAAAGCCTTTATTTATTTGGTGTGAATCATTCTGTAATACATTTCACTTCTATTCCGGAGGGGAGGTTTGTTTGTCTTCTAAAGGTTTACTTGAATGGGAGAGGAAGCGAGAACTAATCCCTGGCACCTTTACTTTGCTAATGCAGTTGACGCACACCTCACTTTATAGCGCTGACATATTGCAAAAAGACCTCTAGGACGGTTTTGACTACTGCGATGTTTACTGGTACCACATCCAGTTTTTGCCATTGGTTATCAGAACACTGGTAGGTGAGAAAAAGAAATGATATTTCAATATTAGTATCATAGAACCAGATACAAATCGAGACAAATGATGAGTTTTGCTCATCAATACAGTGGCTATGATTCTGCATTGCTAGTAGTATTTAATGAACCAGACAGAAAATAGATACTTGTTTTGTTTGTGGCTTTATGGAGAAAGTTGTCCTTTTAAGAGCACTGGTGTGTTGTGGGGAGGATAACTTAATAGTATGTTGACTGTTTGGATTTGACTTCTAACTACATTAACAAATAGTGCTATATAAATGGTGGCTTTCAGGAAAAGAACTCAAAAGTTGTAGTTATTACAGAAGCAAAAAAAAAAAAAAAAAAAAAAGCCAAGAGCAACGTTTTAGCTATTCATTTTCCTGCTCTGTCACTTTAAACTTAAACCCTGCCTCTTAATGTCATCTTTAAAGGACATTTTGAGAAGCAGAAGGTTAATTTTTCTATGTTTTGTTGCACTTCCCCTGCTCCTTACTCTGAATTTCCTCAGTCAAGTTGGTTTATGCCAGTGTGAACTAGTGATAAACTGTGACCCCAGAACAAGGCTTTTTCTGCTGATCTTTATATTAAGACTCAAGACCCCTTTCCATCTCCTTCAGTTCCACCTGGGAAGTTGTTGTTTCCATGACAGCTGGGCAGAGGCTCCTGGCATGGGTTTGCTCCCGTGCCGTGGGAGTCGGGCACTGCTCCCGGGGCCGAGCTGAGGAGCAGAGCTAGTCACGGAAAGCTGCCGTTTCCGTTGCAGTCACAACCATGGAGATGGAGCTACAAAAAAGGACCAGGGTCTGTCTGCTCCCATATCTAGTGCCAGGCTTTGACCTAACGCTGCCATCCTAATGCTTGGTCACTGGCGTGGAGGGTTCTTCCTGAGGCACCCGGTTAAGGGCTCCTGCCCTGATGCCTGGCATTGCTTACAAGCGTAGCTAAGTTCAGGTTAGATCCCTCCATTCTGATTTACATAGGTGCCAATTATTTCACGGTGTAACTAATAATTATGTTGTAGCAAGAGAAGCGGAGTTTGTAGGAAGAGACAATGCATACATATATATTTTATTAGGCTGATTAATATAATAGGAAAGAACAGGCAGGGTTTCTGGCTCAGAGTCTTTTCTCCAGGTCCGAGAAGGAGTGGCAAAATCCAAGCTAAAGACAAAGTTAGGCACAATTCTTCTTAGTTTAATCTAATTATGTTAGTCAGGCCACTTGAGAGATAAAGGTACTTAGCCTGTGTAGAGCAAAGCTCCCTTCCACATTACTACAATCATATTCTGCAGGGAGAATTTATGTTGCAAGTGAGCTACACAAGCCTGTGCATCGGTTTTCAGAGGGACCTCCTGGGGTCCGTAATTGCTGACACACATTTAGCCATACTGGCAGCGTACACAGCACTCCAGCCCAGCCACATGGCGTACAGGATCTGCAGAACTGAAAACTAATCCATTTTAACTGCACGACGCAACGTTTGCACGTCGGGCTCCGCTGAACCTGAGGCCTTGCTGGTGGTTGGCTAACCGCTGGGATAGGCTGGGTCCTTCTTGGACACCTAGAAGAGCTTAGTGCCCTGTGATCTCGGGAGCCCTTTTGGGACTAGCCTGTGGTCTTGCCCTGAGCTGATGGGCGGACGAGATTCCAATCAGGCAAATGGATGGATTACCAATAAGTCCTGTTGTTTAGCCATCTGGATATACTGCTGCCGCCAGGCTCATTTTTCAGCTTGATGGCCATAATGATTTTGGCAAGGGTTGTGGCTGCTCCCATTCGTTCTTTTAGCAATTTCCATTACCCTCGCCAATTATTTTCAGGGTCCTGGCCTGCTCATTCAGAGCTCTGTGTTTTTATGTTTCATGATCTCCGAATCGTGATTTGTACAACTATGTCCCTTTATGGCTGCTCCTCATCTTCTTGGAGTAGTTTTACATACAGCACATGCCTTTTGAACTAGCTTGTGACAAAGTGACTCACACAATGCCTTTCTAAATAACCTCCCCACAGCCAGTGAACTAAAAGGAGGCAAGTCTCAGCTCTCTATTTTGCTGGACAGGGCATGCACACTAAGCATACAGTCAGTCAGATGGAAAAAAAATGTGTTTTAAGAGTGCTGTCAGTAGCAAATCCCAGCTGTTCCCGCGGATATAGCACACAGACAGAGGGACTCCCCATGCAGGGCTGGTTTCAGTTGCATTTTACTCTATGGTTCGGTCTATCTTTAGTATTTTGTCAGCCCCAACAGGCTGAAACAGGCATCTTCTTGTGTATTTTAAGCTGAAAGAAAAGTCAGCGAATAAATACTGAGAGAGTCTATACAGGCACCCAGAAACAAAGCTAGCATTATAGGATATGCAAGCGCTTTTTCTGAAGCATTGTTAAGTCTTATTCTCTTAAATCCCTACCCACTGTCCAGCTCTGATCTTGGCCCACTGGAAAAAAAAAAAAAGTTCCCAAATGTGGCTGAAATACTAAACTACTCCCAGGAGGGAAAACCTAAACAAACGCTATCCTCCTCGCTGAACACGCCCAATCCTTCCCTAACCTAAACAGCCACTGACACTCTTATCACCTTCTGCCAGCAACTCTAACTTTTATTATTAGAAGCTTATTGTCGCAAGCTTATACTGCCTGCATATGTTTTTGCCACCCCTGTACATTGCACGCATCAGATACCCAGCCAGCTGCATGCTGCTGATTCTTGGAGGAGATGACACACAGAAGGGGATTCTGTATAAAAATGTTGCTGTGCCAGGACAAGGTCACCATTGGTGCCATCCTTTACATAAAGGGCCAAGCAGGAGAGAGAGAGATCCTGGCAGAACGGCTTCTGAATGACATGCTTCCTATTATTAATGTGTATTGGTGTATGGCCATATTGCAATAAAATAGACGAGGCATCTCTAATTACCATTGCTAACGCACTAGAGTCAGCTAGAGTCTTGATAAAGAGGTTGTAAGAATCAAAGCTGCACTGGTGAAAATCAGTTACCACCAGAAATAAGAGCTTTTCAGATGTCATTTACTTGAATATGTGCTTAATAGTTCCATGTCTTTGAAAGCTTGTACCAGCTCCCCCTCATCACACAGCTGCACCAACTCCACGCTCTGGATTCAGTTCAAATCCCGTTTTCAGTATGACAAGAAGATTTGTCAACACTGTGGTTGAGCAACATAAAGCACGCCAATAACAAGACAGACAAACAAAAATACCTTAGCAGGTAGACAAGGCTTTTCATGTCTGGATCCCAATGCCTTAAGAAAGGCTGGGTAAGTAAGTTTTCAGCATAAAGAGACATAGCTATGGTGCTGCAGATTTGGCTAAACTGTACCTGAGATGGCCACTTCTAGAAACAGGTTTTGTGACAAAATTCAACTTCTCCGGTCCAGGTTGCCCTCACAGACAACTGGAATCCAGACTGTCTACAAGTGCCATCTGCCCTCACAGCATGCAGTGTCAGGCCCTTATCCGAAAGGCCACAGGACACCTTGTTTGTCTCGCCTCAAACATATGGTTTCATCACAGGGCAGATGGGACACAGGGAGGTGCCTGGGCCAGGTGAGGCATGCTCGGAGCCTGCTAGTGCTGCAGGATAAGGATCAGAGGCTTGGAGTTTTCTGCGAGTATGCCAGCCCCAAATTTTCTCCTGGGGGCCTGATGGGGAATTTAACTCTGAGCAGAGTCATGAAGTTGTTTTTTAGGCCATGCAGATCTCACCTAGCTTCCCAATCCACTGGTTTAGGGAAACTCCCCCAAAATTACACATCAGGCATGCACAATTTCATAGCAAATGCAAATACATAGTTTAAATGTCATATAAATACAGTGGATTGCATTCACAGCATGCTGGAGGCCTACTTAAATACCAGCATTTGCTTTTTTTAAATGCATATGTAATTCATAATGTGCAGCTATCTTCATGCAATTCTTCAAGCTCCAAGGCTGAGATACTTGTATATGTACCTCACTACCCCCGAAGAGTGACGGTAAGAGAAAATAGAAAATTCCACTCCCTATAGAGGACACTGCTCTGGGCTTTAAGGACATACAGCTTCCAATTAAAGCTTTACAAAAGGGCTGATGCATGGAATGTGACTAAGGCTCAGTACTACCAGACTATATGTCTGTCTGACATGGTGCCTACGGCACTGCCATACCAGACAGTGCTGCAGCATTACAAACATGCATCAGTAAATACACCTCTGAACGCAGTTCCTCTGTCTTGGGAATGAAGTTCATCTTTCACAGTACAACATGGTCTTCTAGACAGAAGGAGAAAGAAAAAAACATTTATCATTCCTTTGCCAGGCAGAGTTCAACTGGAAAGAAAACGGATGAAATGTATCATTCATCTAAGGAACAAATCCACACTACAGATTTGTCTGACAGACAAGTGAATGCAATCCAAAGAAGCTCTCCGTTTCAGAATGGGAGGTTTGAATCCAGTCCAACCATAAAATGCATGCTGAGTAGCATCCATTTATTCAGGATAGTAATGGCTTCTTTTAAAAGCATATTGCCTTGATCATTTGTGTTAAACATGGCATATATACCAACAAAAATTCCCATCCCTGTGAATGCAGGCTGTTTGCCAACTCCACAAAAGGAAAGATCTTTTTAAAATAGCTACTGCGCTAGGGCTGTTGCCTGCAGAGCAGATTTTGTATGTTCAATCTACTGCGATCATCAGGTCTGAGTGCACAGTAAATGGAATTCACAAGCCTTTCCAAGTCACCTCCTGTGTAAAGCCCTGAACAGACAGTCCCAGAAGTGAAGTAAGGAACAACTTCTCTCTCCGCCCCTTTGGGCAGCTCACATGCATGCTTTTAGCAATACCTAAAACAAGAAAAACACCTAGATCCACTGCACTGGGATTGACGGAAACAGACGGGAAATGAGAAACTGATTAAGCGGTGAGCCAGTTTCACATGCAGAAAAACTTCCAACTTTCTTTCCTAATGATTTTTTTAAAGCGCTTCATTTTTGCTTGTATTGCATTAAAAAAAAAAAAAAAACTTGGCCCACAAGTTCTCAGTGCCTACACAGATGAAAGCTGTGAGAGGCCTTAAATGACTTCAGCAGGAAACTACTGGGAAGGGGAGTGGTCTGTTTTCTGACAGTCCCATTACACATTTCTAGGAAAAATCTTTTCAAGTTCTGCGTACGAAAATGAAACAGGATTACAGCACTGCCTCTTTGGAGACAATCTCAACAACACTCCTTTCCTGCTCCCATGCTGGAGTGCTGCAAAATAATTCTTTCCTTTTCCCCTTCTTTCCTGTGTACATCTCAGGGTCCTGGGCTCAGGAACAGCGCTTTAGATAGAAGGAAGCTTTAGTCAGCACGTTTAAGGTCTGCTCAAATAGGATGCACATTTCTTTCAGGTAACCTTCACAAATACTTTGTTCTGCAGTTGCAATCATAAATCCATCTCCTGTTACCCACACTCCTCACATAAACTGCTTGGTGAGCTCAGGAGTTTTCCACTTAGTAGCGATGACAAAGCACTAGACTACTGCAAAACCCATGACGGAGAAGCTGAGCAATAACAGACGCCAGCCAAATAGATCACTGGGGTGGAAGGTCATCCTTGAACTCTATTTCCATTTTCCCCTCTTGGTAAATTGCTCTGGGAACAATCCTCTTTTCTAGCATAATGTAATCAAGAATTAGAAAGTCACCACCACTTACACAGGGCTGCAATTCCTGGCCTGACGGGCCGTGTTGGGAATTTTAACTGATGTCTCCACCCAAGCAGCATGTGGAACCAATGTAATGGCTAACACAATTCAGAGCTTAAAATGGAGTGATGTTGCAGTTCCAGCTGTTTTTGTAAGTCAGTACAAGAGATTTTTGGAAGCATTAGAGGAGAAACAAACAGAAACAAACAGAGGTGAGGAATGGCTCCTAGTCTGATGACGTACCCCAAGGAATAGCTGAGTGACAAGGCAAAAAGCAAGACAGAAGTAAAGCATCACTAGACAGTATTGCAGAGCACTCCGCTCAGGACCAAGGCAGCAACAAGAAAGTGAGCGATGACTGGGGCCACGTACTTCATGGGAAAGAGACATGTTATTCTTTATCTCTGTTTTTAGACAAGCCCCAGCCCTTTACATATGAAAAGGTGAAGATATATAACAGCCTTTGGGTAAACAAGAAAGCTTTCATTCTGCTAAGGAAGAAAGGTTCGCTGAAAGAGTGATTTGGCTTGAGTGTCCTTACAGGTATTGTGACTCACAGTGCTCTACAAGTCCCTTAATTATCTGTGAGCTGCATCTCCCTACGTATCAGCTTAATCCAAGCTAGCTCTGGTAGGGCCTTTTTATATCTTGAGAACTGATCTATACTTTTTGATCAAACAAGTTTCCACATTCTTCTCTAGTCTTAACATGCGGAGACCCAAAAATCACTGGCAAGACGTGACAAGGACAAACATTCACCTTATTACTAGATATATTTCCACGTAGGGCCCTGCCTATAAGCAGAAGTTTTCAGCTAGCTGCTAATTCTGACCCAGATTTCTAGCATTTTAATAAGTTAGTATTTTTTGCTGTGTAATTTGGCAGATTTGCTGCCTCCCCCAGGCCTCTGTGCAGTGGTTATGTGTTTTTCCAGGAGACTTGGTCTTCTGAACAGTACTGGTTTTCCCTTGAAGGGAGGAAGGATGCCATTTTGCAGAGGAGTGTGTGGGGAAGGTAGGTCAAGCCGCAGTCCTGGGAAGCAGTTGTGTACGTGTGTGTGTACATATACACACACTCATACCTGCATCCACCACACCCTGTACATCCTTATTTGTCTGAGAGAATCACTATGATTCTCACTTACTGGGATCACAGGCAAAGTTCATGGCTTTCAAAGTTCATCCGCTAAGATGACAGTATGGCCAGGAGGCCAGAGACGCACAATTATCCAGTGAGGAGAATTATGATATAAAATCCATCCCCACTGGAAACAGTGGATGTTTTGCTACTGATGTCAATGAGTCATATTCACACAGGGCACTTGCGATGCATTTAGAAAATGCCAAAAAAAAGAAAAACAAAAAAAAAACAATAGAAGCATCTGAGGAGAAATAAATATAAAGAGAAGTGAAATCACTACAAAATTTTTGAGAGTTGTTGGGTTTTTACCCCCCAAAACACGTAAAAAGGCCACTTATAAAAAAAGAAAATCTGTTTATTTTTTCCCCCAAAATTCCAGGCGCCCCCAGTCTCAGGGAATGAAGCTCTTAACTAGCATTACAACAAAACCACCTCACAAATGCTAACCTTGTATATCCCAGTTTAATATCTGCAGGTAGGACTTGCCCTGCAAACTAGATCTAACTAGCGTCATTTCCGCTAAGTATGTTCTAATAAGCATTAATTCCCAAATAACCTGGTCTGGAAGAGATAATTCTGCACTCTCTTACAATGGTGATAAAATTAAACAGTTTGAAAATAATTTGCTTCAGGCTTATAAGAGTCCTCAAACTTGCTTCAGCAAATGCCTTTAAACTGCCTTTAAAATTACTAGGTTGAACTTATCCATCTGACCTATGGAAAGCTTTGTATTTTCCTCTTAGAAATAAACTTAGTATCATTGCACTCAAGTTATTAGCCAGGATTATTTAGTTCTGAAGAAGAATTGATATAAAGTAGATATGACTGAAGCATATAAACAAGCTGAGAGCTTTTCTAAAATAAAAATGTAGGATGTCAATGCAAATTGACTGTTAAAAGGTATTTTGGAGTGCAATGAGCAGTGGAATAAATTAGTTACACAGTGTCTAATGAGCAAAAGGGATATTGATTGTTTTGCAGCCTACTTCTTCTGGAAACCAAGAGGCTTTCACTTGTGCTTTCTTCTTACTGATAAAAAAACCCCTGCTATTTTTGGCATACAAATACATTTAAACTTTTATTTTAAGATAGACTGACTATGAACAGAAGCAAAACATGGAGGAAAGGTTTGATGCATCATTTAGGTTACCAAAGTTTTTGGTATCTGAAATTCTTTAAATATTTTCATTTAATTTTAAACTAATATTCTTAAAAAGGAGGAAAGGGTGGGCTACTTCAGAGAAAGAGCTATAAGAAGAATTCTCCTGTAGATCTGCTCTAAACGTTCTTTATGCTTTATTCTCTGGACAGGAGTGATTTTGCCTGGACATCAGTGATTCCACCACAGTACATTCATATGAACTCCAGAGCAGTGAAGTGCAGTTCTGCAAGGAGGGATAAGTAACATCTCACAGATCATGGCCTACAGCCTTAGAAAGGATCCAACACCAGTCAGTGACTGATACGTATACATCACCTGTGAGTAAAACTAATCCTTCTTTTAAGATAGTCTCACAGGGGAAGAGAATGTCTAATAGTTAAGTTAAATGAACGTAACAGCAAAACCAAGTACAACTATGGCTAAAATAATACTTCTGGGAAAAGCTTTAAAAAGTCACTTTGACTTTTTTATCAGGTTTTTATCAGATAGATTTACTAGTTTTTAGACGTCTGTTTTCCTCAACAAACTTCTGAGCACCATCCTGGATTTACACAGCATACTTATCCTCCCAGGGAGAGTTTTCTACAGCCCACTGTTATTTTCAAAGGAAAAGGGAAAAACACAGAAAAAGGCTTCAAAGATGTGAGTGAATTATTTCATCCCCTTACAAGTGCAGCATGTGCTCTCTTTTCTGAAATGACATAGTACAGAAAACAAGATGTAATTAAAGCAATTTCTTTGCCAAATGAGTGGGATCTTATAAAGAATTGGCACATAATTCTGATTTGAGCTTTCTTGTTTTAAACAAAACTAAACTTAATAAGGAATGTTATAATGCATTAACAGGGTCCTTCAACAGATTTTTTTTTCAATACAAGTGACTGCAAAGTGCTGAGCCTGTAATCAAAAGGACACTCAGTGTCCAAAATAGCCATATTAAAGCAACCAGGCATTTTTGTGTACTACAGTACAATCACGTAAGTGAACCAAAGAAGAACATTTGGCCTTTTGTTATCTTATGTACCAAGACAGAGAAGCGTTAGTCTAGCATGCCTTTTCTTCTGTTCTACCAAAAGAACAGATGTGTTCTTAATCACTTACAAAACCCCCAAAACTCACAAGTTTCAGACTGTGATTTTAAAATTTAGGGGTACACTTAGTTTTCAAAGAAAGTGATTTTCATCTAATTATCTTGAAACTGTCCATAAAAGGCAGACAGGCAGGGAATTGGATAAAACTACCAAGTAGGTTTTTGTTTGTTTTTCCAATTGAAGAGTAAATGAAGGCAATTTTGATAAATGAAAAATCCTGTGGCAAGATGAACTGGGCATGAGATAAGAATCACCACTAATGTAAGAAGTTTTACAAGAAGCTTCTGGGCCCAATATTGAAAACTTATAGAAGATTCAGCAATAAATAGATTTTACAGTGCAGTATAAATCCAGATGCTACCTCTCTGTTACTGAACTCAAAGTTGCAAATTAACTCAGTACACAAAGTTTCAGAATCTCCAATCTGAAAAATATTGGCACAACAGTATAGTTAATCCAAAGAGAGAGAGAGAGAAAATGCCTAAATGCTACTCTGTTGGCAAATCAGCACCCAGAGTTGTTAGAACAACTTTAAGCCAGCCACTAACCCACATCTCATGGTATCCAGCTCACTCTACTACCCCCAACTAAAGAGCACCTCATAAATACCTAAAGTCAGATTTCCCTTTCTTCTGAATAGCATTACAGCTCTTTGACAAACTGCGTGTGAAGCACACTTGCAGGGAATATGGATTACAGACAGCTCTCCAACATGTATTTTGAAAGGATATATGTGGTATTGCGGTAGTTGGCATTTGCATATAGAGAGAACAGGTATGTTTCTAATGTGATCTGGACTTCAATTTGCATGAATTATCTTCAAGTATATGGCCTGTATGAGGATAACATGCACAGAGTACAAAGGGATCTCTGTTCCCCATCTGGGTGTTGTACCAGGAGCACAGGGTGGAGGAAGGGAGGTGAAATCTGTGATTCTGATGTGAAGGTAAGATGCAAGATGCTGGCATCTGGCAGTCGTAAGAGGCAAATGGGGTAGAGTTGGGCCTCTGGCTGTTTGCCAGCCAGGGCGTATGCAAGGATAACAAGAGCTTTTAACCCATACAGAAAGGTCAGGATGGTAGGAACAAAATTACGGCATATATTTATACTTCAACTGCATATTCCTAGTTTATGTTGTGGGGTTTTAAGTATAACTCTACTACAATACTCTATAATTAATTTAAAAACCGCATACTGTCAAGCTTCATCACTAATGTCTACATCCATGAAACATCTAGACATCTAGTTCTCATTAAAATCAGTAGGAGTTAGGCCCCTAAATACACTTTTGGATCTGACCAACCCTCACTCTGAAACAATGAATCTCTCTCTTGCTTGTACTTCTTTCAGACCTGTATTTCACTGGAACTATTCATGAGCATTACAACCTGCAGTGCCGTAACCAGCAGCGAACGTCTCTGAAGTTTTAAAGAGAATACTTGTCTGTCTCTGGAGCTTGTACCACACACTTCAACAACTGCTCTTCAAGCCTACTCAGCAGCTACAAACTCCATTTACTGGCTGTTGGGACAAACTCTTTTAACATGACAGTCACAAGAGTAGACAAGATTGTTCTGAATGAATACGTAACAGAACTCTCAATATTAAGGAAATTTCATGTAGATAGTTTTGCTCACAGATTTTCTTGCAATGCCTAGGACCAATTGCAGTTTTTCAAAGAGCAAGTTTTTAATTATGAAGAGAGAAACAATAGCTCACTTCAACATGAAAAAGAATACACCCACTATTTTTCCATGTTCTATAATTTAAAAACAGGCTGACCAATCAGCTTTAAAACTTTTGAAAATATTAAAACTGAAATATAGGGCTCAGTTTCCTTTTTTTAATAGCTAGACTGAAAGATTGAAAAAATTCAGACTAATGGCTACTTTAAGACCGTAAAAAAGGGTGAAAGTTTTTGAAATAGGAATTTAACATTGCCAGAACAGATTGATTCCATAGAAAATTTTTTAAAGAGGATTAAGACATAGATTAAATTTAAAGCATTTAAATAAGGCTATTAGCATTAACTACACAACAGTTCGGAAGTGCCACAGGGCCTATAATTTGTTGCACTGTGTATATTGATCTGCCTGACTTTTCTCACTTTTTTCCATAGTGTCTATGTTCAGAATGCAAACAGGGGCCAAAATACACTTGAATAGCGTGCCTACAGATTCAAGACACTTCCTATATGTAACGTGAGTCAGTCAGAATCAATATGTCCTGAAAAGAGTGACTGGAAAATAGCATTTTTTTACGCTGTACTTTAAAAACATCACCCTGGAAACCAAAATTACTGCTTTGACCCTGTGAGGTAATTAATGACAACACAATCGTGCTTAACAGCACATCAGCTCCCAGTGTTCCCCAAGCACTTTCTGCGTGAGCTGGAGGAACACCTTGTATACACTGAGAATGAAACAGAAGGTCCCTCAGTTCATCAACAGCACAGCCACAGTATGCAACAGGCACTGCTCTTTTGAGGAACATTTCTAGCCTCATTGGTGTGCCTGAATTTCACCAAATGAAGCCTCATGCTTGCTAAACTCCAGACGAAGGCCAACCCAGACCTGGCCTGGTTCTGCTCCTGCTGCTCTGTGCACTAGCAGAGATCCTGTGAGCTGGACTGACCAAGAGGGCTGAAGAGCAAAGTGCCCTGAAAGGGAGGGAATAAAAGCAATTTCAAGCCACCCTCTCATCTGCCCCCATCAGCAGGCCATCCGAGCATCCGTATGGGCTCCTCATGCCAACAGTGTGATTTATGAACAGCCTCAAGGCTCCATGCTGGCAACTGAGAATCTGAAGTGATGCCTCTCCTTCTCGCTGGCTCTACCTAAACCTTCGGGGCAGGGAGGCGAGAGACTCAGGAGCTACTGCACAGATTCTTAGTCGTCCAAAGGCTGGTTAAACTAATGCAGGGATACGAGCCGCTCAGAGCAGCCTAGCATACCACTGAACCACACCCTGCAAGTTATTTCCAGCAACCCTAACAGCCACTGCAGTCTAAGACCGTCTTGGGGTTTCCATCTCAAGTCCAGATCCTGTAAGAAATGCTACTGCAGGATTCAGGGCCATCTTCTACGCTTTTCAACTTTCTCTGTTCTTAGACTCAAGTGCAATTTCCTGTCGCCCAGACAAACCTGGAGGAAAACTATTGGTATAAAACATTGGTGGGTAAGTCAAACCCTGACAAAACCCAGCTTCTTTGGGGTATTCCATACATACACTCACATCACCTCAAACTAATTTGATGTGAAAACTGAAGTTAAGCAACTTGTTAGTAATCACTTTTCAAGGATTTATTTATTTTGTCGGGGGAGGAAGGGAGGGAGAAGAGAAAAATCAAGCTATTTAGCTTTCCAAGTATTTAACATAAAACCCAAAAGAGCTCCATCTGGCAACCAGCAGGATTTCTAAATAATCTAAATAGTATCTACATAAGAACCAGGCTGTCTATAGAGTAAGACAACTTCAACTTTTACAGCCACAAGAAGCCTTTATTAACATAAAAGGAAATTATAAAAAATTAAGTTAGAAGAGGAACAAGAGTCTGGCAAACTGACAAGAGACCCCGGGAATCTCTGCATTAATGCTGAAATGCTGCTTTTCACTTTGTCGAATTATAGCACCATATACTGTGTGGTTAAAAAAAATTAGGTTCAAAGGACACTAGCACAATAAAACCAGTTCTAGGAACAGATTCAGATTCATGAAAATTAATATATCATTCCTTGCTTTGCAATACAAAAAGACCCTTGGTATTTTATCATCATTTGTGGAAATATTTATTATTAATATTTAATTAGTTGGACTTCACCGAGTCATGGATAAAGCCGTTCATGTCCACAGAAGTCCATATTCATTAAGGAAATGGTTCATAATGCCGATGCTAATTTTATGTTAATACTTTTGCATTACTCTTCGTATAAAATTTTGATAATCCAGTTTCCAAATAAATAAACACCTCTCAGGGTATTTAATGTTCTAGGGTATTCAGATACAAAGGAACTGGCCTTCCACTTCATACCTAGCCAGTATATTTTTTGCTCAGTTTGTGAATGACCCAAACCTGGTGGTGTTCTGCTGTCCTACATGAAATATTTTAATGGTCTTGTTGCCACTTTCAGTGGACAAAAATGCAAGTTGCCATGGAGATTTTATGTCCGTTTCTTGGCAAAGAACCAAAAGAGCAAAACCAGTGGGCCCGAATACCATGCTGCAGTGATCCTGTGAGGATAGAGCAGCCTTGAAACTCTGCCCTTTTGCTATCCTGGGCTACAGGGAGAGAATGTCTATCTTTATCATTGCCCATCTGGTGCCTTTCACAGGCAGCAAGAACAAAGAATTTGAGTAAAATGTACCGGTCCCTACCATCTGCTTCTGCTTGTAAAATCTAGAAAGTGCCTGAGAGAAAAAGCTCCATTTCCCACCAAATTGTTCTGGCAGGTAGACATTTTTGCCTGTGCTTCTCTGAAATCTCAGGGCAACCTTAGAGGCCCTTGGTTGCCCGTGACAATACAGCTGCTCACTGCAGAGCATCCCAAACATACCTAGCCCAACATCTTCATTCACAAGTGTCTGACTGCTCGGAAAGAAGAGTTGCGTTGTTTAGATCTGCTTTATTGGATCAGTCCCCGTATTATCTAGAATAGGAAAATTCCTGTGGGTTTAATAGGATGTATTACCCTACAGATTTGCTCTGGTTCCACCTCCTTTCCCATCAGCCACATCCCCTCTTGCTGCAAGGCTGCATACACCATGTGTTGGCTCGACCCCTTCTGCCTCTGACAGAAGTTTGGCCAAAAAGAGCAGATTTTCTGCTACTTTGATCATTTCCTGTGGTAAAAAGTGAAGGGAATTATCTGACCCATAGTCTTTTCTTCTTAGTTTTGAAAAATAACAAGGATTTACATTTGCGAGTTGCCTTAAATAACTTGCTTCTCAATAGCATTTTGCCACTAGTTTACTGGTTCTCTTACAAAGCTGTTAACTTATTTATTTTTTAGAACCAGAAAACACATTGTTCCGACCCCAAATTCAGAAATTCAGCTGCTGTATTAAATCAAAAAGGAACTTTGTTATGATGGACAAACAACCACAAGGTAGCATCAAATCCACAGACAATACAAAAGTGAGAACTTCTTGCCTGTTTAAAAATTCTTACATTTAAAAAATAAGCTTAATTTTCTTTTGGTGGGGATAGTGTTATTTTTGGCTACAAGTGTGCATTGCATAATGTGTTTAGAAATGAGTTAACCCTTTTATTAAATACACTGTTAGAGTAGATCTACTACATATGTGATATAAACAGCCTGAAATATTGTTTGATTTTGTCAAAATCACCAAGGCTCCAGTTCAGAAACGTGTCTAATGCCTGTCTAATCCTATGTTGAAACAGTGACACTGTCCATTTACATAAATGGTGTAAGCATTTGGGCAACCAGGTATGAAGCCAAGCGAATTGGTGACCTCTGTGTGGCCTGAAATTGCGCCCTGAAAACAAGTTCCGTTATTTATTTTTTCTGTCCCAGAAAACACAAAATACACAAACAATATGATTATACTTACTGAAATAATCTCTTATATCAGCACTAATATTCTGTAGAAATACATTCCAAAGCAATTATCACAATATACATTAATTCTTTATAAATGTGAGACTACAGCATTTAAAATATACGCTCATGTTCATGCTATGTAGTGGAACCACACTTTCAGCTGGGTAGATGCCACAACATGTGTGTATATATACATTTTTTTCCTGTTAAACATTTACTCACAGGGCATAAAAACAGTTGTTTGTATTAGTTTGTATGAAAAGCCTTTCTTTGAACTTTGCTGTGTTAATTATATGACTATGACAGATTTTGACAGACACTCTCTGAGCTGAGTCCAGAGGCATGCATGGCTCCCTTTGTCATCAGTGGGAGTTCTACTCTGGAAAGAAATGACTGAACACTTTGAAGTGTTAAAATTACTGTTATTTTAAAACGTTACAGTAAGTTATTTTGGTAAATTTACTAAATGCATATATTTTTTATCATCCTGTTAACTAAAATCATGACCTGGCTAAATTTCACATGCTTTATTTTATAACACTGAACCCCTCTAAAACACACATCTGAAGAGGAAAAGTAGATCTAGAACAGTTTGTTTTGCTTCTGTGTTAAAAAAGATGATATATGTTTGTTTATACATGCATGCACTTCACTTCAAAATATAATCAGAAGTGTGTGGGGGAATCTGCTTTATTCTTGTTAAAACAAAAATCGTACTAAACCACTTAAAACAAAATCTTACCACAACAAAAATTGGCGCTATCATCATTAATAATATATTGGCTTTCATATGCAGAGGTAATAAGAAGGCTTCACTGTGATCCATATAGCCTCATTAATAATGTATAAATGCATCAAAAAGAATCTAATTAGTTCAGCAGTGCCAAAAATTATTAAATAGAAACATCAAAAGAGCCAGTAGGACGTTACTTTTTTGTCAGACGCACTACAGAACTGCCCTTCAGAAGCCTCTGGTTTATATCTGGAAGCAGGCCTCACAAATGTAGGTCACCAGAAATGAAAATAACTGGAGCTAAACGGTGCCACCCCAGTACCTGCCCTGAACAGACCCTCTCCGAGCAGCACTGCCCCGCAGCCTTTCTAGCACCATCGCCACCCGTCCCACGCAAAGTTTTGTTCTCCATCTAGGATCTGTGCAAAGGAAGGGTGGAGCCAGTTCCTCATCTCCTGTCCATAGCCACAGAAGATAGTACATCCTGCAAGCATTATGTTTGCTGCAGTCCCTCTCTTCCCTCCTTCCCTTAGGTGCAACTGCGGAAAAGAAGGAAGACTGGGATGATATCTTGGCTTCCACAAAGGCAGGCTACAAGGGAGGGAGATACAAAGGAGAGCTGAGCAGACAACTGCCAATGCTACAGAGGCACGGGACCTCCCTGGAGATGGCCTTGGCCTCCTACGAATCCCTCTGGAGCCCTACAGCTGTTCCTGCCATCCAGATGGGAAAGCGTGTGTGCACGTACATGTGAGACAGTCTCTGAGGAGATACCTGTGGAGGTTTCCTCCACTGGATATTCCAGCAAATAGAATTATCTAAGTCAAAGTTAGAACAGTATATATAAAAATATATACACAAGAAAAATAGTTGAGAAAGCTTTTATACAATAGCTGCAGACATCCATGCTTCTGTAGCATACATGATAGGATTATATTGCATCAGAGATAAGGTAGTGGGAAAAATATACCCAGAGGAGTCTAGCTTGGACTGATTTTTCATAAAGAAAAAGTCCTAATCACACAGTTCACTGAAGTCAGAAAAGTTTCATTCAAAAATAAACAAACCCTAATATTTCACTGTATTTAAGTCAAGGAAAAAAAAAAAAAAACTAACACCAAAGATATAGATATGTAAGCTTAGCTTATATCTTCTTTGACAAGACGTATTTATCCACGACACAGTAATGTCTTACTGGTGTTTGAAACAAAGTAAAAGCATCACAAGCAAGAGAAACAATAATGCTATAAAAGAAGGACCTCTCACTACTCTAGGTCTGTTCTATATCCTAAAACAGGCAAAAGGTTTACTTCTTCAAAGAAATAAATAGACTACAGCACATGTACAGTAAAGGTTTAAACCATGGTATCAATATTTTTCAGATATAGTTTCCAATAGCTTTCAACATTGTTTGATTTGCAGACCCATTAAAAAATCCAGTTACAGAATAGACCTCTGCATACAAACGGAAGCCTCCTTGCCGGAAGACTTGCTTTTCTTATTTACCTTGCATGGAACATTTAGACCCCCACAGGTCCACAAAGCATAGGCTGAAAACCACTGAAATCATGCTAAATGCTACAGCATACCCTAAGGCCCATTCACAACTCTCAAGGAATTCAGCCGGAGTTGGACTGAGCCTCAAAGTTAACGAACTTTTCACGGTATCTGCAACATCAGACTTGCTATACTTTGACAGAAATCTGTACTAAGAAACTCCAACACAAACCTCTGAGGAATCAGAGGGCCCAGTCCACCAAACCTTCACACTCCTAAGCTGACACACAGAATAAGCAAGGCTATCTAGCAGGGTACAGCTTTTCAAGAGGCCCTTAATAAGTTAACACGAAAATGCACAAGTTTAACACAGATGGCCCACAACATCTATAAGAGTTAAAACACACAAACTTCTCAAAGATTACCAGAATGTTGGTAAAGACAAACAAAGCCAGCCTATGCCACTCTGCAGCAACTGCCAGCACTCTGCAGATGGAATAATCCCAATGCATACAGCACTGTCCAGCTTTCCATACATGCAATTAAAAAGAATATCTCTATCAGAGAGTCTTAAGGGGCAGGGGTGGGGGGGGAGGGACAGTATTTATGAAAATAAAAGAACTGAATTCAAGTCTGTATGCTGCTGTCTAGCACTACAGTTACATTTGTACCACCCATTCCCTGGGGAAAATGACATACAATGCAAACAGGCCTAGTTGTTCAATTATTCAAGTATTAAGAGATTCACAGAAAGACATCTGAGAAACATAACATTTTAATAGATGAAATAAATACTCCAGTACATGCAAGATAAAAACTGACATTGGAAAAAAAAATTAAAAATCACTTTTGTTATAGTGTAATTTTTGTTTGTTTGTTTAAACACTCACAGTAGCTTTTCCCCCAGTTTGGAAATCAACACATGGAAAACATAATCACAACCTCCAGTCCTTCCACTCCTACACACCAAATGCACTTCTAACCTAACACTTGATGCAAAATAAAAAAAAAATCATACAAAACAAAAACAAACAAAATAGTAGCTACATCCATCATCTATGTGTTGTTGGGTTTTTTCATTTTTTAAATGAGTGAGAACTGAGGTAACCTTTTTCCTGCACAACCGAACAGTAAAATTTAGAAGGGAAATTTCGGAAGACAAGACAAGACATACTTTAAAAACCGCACCCAGCGCGATTAAAGCTTTTTTTTTTTCTTTTTAAGATATCCCCACCTCCCCAAATATAAAACTTTTCAACAGTTGCTATTACCATTTGTTTGTGTGCAGATTTGTTGAATAAAGGAAAATTTATCTGCGGATACTTGCTTGACTTTAAAATAAAATAAAATGAAGCCAAAACTGGCTACCTTTATTAGTACGTATAGTTTGAATATGCTGCTCTGCTTCTTCACCACATGAAATCAAAGGATTGGGCTCATCCAAGCAAATTCTTTGGTATACAAAAAGGGGTGAGGAGGTGGGATATTATTTTCCTTTAGCAGTGACTGGGATCTAAACAGAGGGTGTGGGGGTTAATTCACAGAATTGGAGTTCACTGGCGGTAAAGTCCTGGGTGAAGATCTTTCTCTTAGTGCCTGAGATAGCAGGTTGCAACCATCCGAGACGGCGCAAGCTGAGTTCCTCAACCTTTCCCTGTAATCGCTCATTTTGGTGCTACTTTCGGGGTGTTGGGCTATATCCCTGAGGCATTGGGTCAGGAGCACACAAGCAGATACCACACTCATGGCTCCTCCTAGGATGGCAGTTTGCACAGCTTTGCCCTCTGGATTAATGGTGGCAGCTTTACCCAAAAACTGGGGCTCAGTGGCAAAGCCCACGAGAGCATAGACAGACTGCACCAAAGGTCCACTGAACAAGACGCACCGGTTCCTGGTCAGCTCGCTGGGTGAAGTCTTGACCTCCTTGACACATGCCAAGAGGGCAGAGGCGCTGGTGCTCATACATTTGACACTGAGTTTGAACTGCTCCTTGGCAAATTTATCCTTGGATTTCTCACTGGCCAGCACACAGGCATCTGTAAGGAATTTCAAGTTCTTGGACATGTTCTGGGAAACCTCCAGCAGGAGCTGCGGACTCATATCTGCCAAAGGGGTGGTCTTCAAGACCCCACAGCCGTGCTCCACCTCATGCCTACACCGGGTCACCTTGTAGCGATCCACCAAGCCAGGCAAAGCAGGCTGGGCCCCCGGAGTCTCCACTGCAGCCAGGTAGGCAGCGTGGGCAGAGCATTCAGTGAGGGAGACCACCAGCTCCCCCATCTCCATCAGGCTTTCTCCCACCTCCCCGAATCGCCCCATGTTGAGCTGGCTCTGGACGTCATGGGTCAGGATGGAGAGTCCTTTGGTCCTGGCAATGATCGTGTCCCTGCACTTCTCGAAGGACTCCCCGAAGACAGACAAGCTCTCAGTGTTCACCGGCCTGGTCTCGCTCGACAGCAGGAGCAGATCAGCCACCAGTTGCATCTTGATTTTGCAGTGGTCGCAGATAGAGATGAGCTTCTTCCTCTGCAGGGAGCTGCTGCTGGGGATGCCGCCGCCGGACACCTCGCTGGTGGACTTGCCAGAGCCACCGCTAGCCATAGCGCCGGGGGGGCACTCGCATGCCGCTCGCGACCCCACTGCCACCGCCTCTGCCACCGCCGCCCGAGCAGTCCCGACTGAGCCCGGCAGGATCGCTCTGCCTTTTCCGCAACATCATTCCATTAATCGCCGGGAGTCAAGAAAAGGCTCTGGGCGCCGGGGCTGCCGCTGCTGCGGGGAGCGAGCCTGCCGGGCGCCCGCCTTCGCCCCTACGACGCTCCAGCGGCGGGTCGGCGCTCGCCAGGAGCCCCCGGGCCCCGTTCCGGCATCATTCAGGTAAATATATATATTTCACGGCTTTCTTTCTTTTTTTTTTCTTTTGCACGTTGGCTTCCCTCCCCTCCGCCACCTTCCTCCGGCTTCCCGGCAGCGGGATTCTGCGCAAAGTTCCCTTCACGAGGCGGAATACCTTAGAGGCGCGGAGCAGTTGCACGGAGTTGCACGCAGCCCTCGAAGTTGCTACCGTGCCCCGGCTCCCCCGGTCGGCAAGCACAAGCCGGGCGCAGATCGCCAGGGCCGGAGGGGCGGCGGCTGCGCACCATGTGCCGCCCCCGGCGGCCCCGCGCCGCCGGCTCGCAGGAAGCGCCGCGGAGGGTGTGGCCGCCCGCCGCCCCGCGCCGCCACAGCCCCGCGCCGCGCACCGCGCCGCCGAGGGGACGGGGCACCGCCGGGACCCGGGTGGGGAGGAAGAAAATAAAAAAGAGAGAGAGAGAGGGAGAGAGGGGGGAGGAAAAAAAAAGAGCCACCGGATCCGGGCGCTGGGGGAGGGAGGGAGGGATCCGTTCCCCTTCCTTCTGCGGCTGCCTCACTCCTTCCTGCCTCGATCATTCACGCGGCCGCTGCGAGCTCGCTCCCGCCGCCGCGGTCCATGCCCCCTTCGCCCAGGGCCCCGCAGACTCGGCGCCGCCGGCCCCTCCTCGCCCGGCTCCCGCTGTGGCCGCCGCCGCACCAACTTAGGCTCTTCCCGCAAACAAGGGTGGTGGCTCCGGGCTACAGCCGCGGATGCTGCAACCCGCCCGGCCTTGCGCTCCTCCTGCCATGTTTTCTGGCTGAGTCGCCAACTCCCAGGGAAGGGAAGGGAAAAAGGGGGGGGAATCTTCTTCTTTTAAATTCCCTTTCTCAGGCTTTCAGACAAACTATTGGGAAGAGGCGGCTGCTGCGGATCTGCCAGCCAGACGCTGCATGGCTCTGAGGGAGGCTCCCCCCTCCCCGTTGCCTTTGCTGTAACCTCACTTAAGCCTATCGAAATCTTTTGTGCGGTGTCACCGCCCTTCGTTTAAATCCTGCCCTCCCCCCGCCGCCCCGCTCCACGCCTGCTGCCTCACGCTCCTCCCAGGCAGAGGGGGCAGCAGCGCCGTGCCGCGGCCGGCGCCGCCCGCTCGCCCGCCCTCCCGGCGGCCGCGGCCCCGCGCGAGGCACCGGCCAACGGCTCCAACGGCTTCAACGGCCGCCGCTCCCGCCTCGCGCGCGCGCGCTGCCCGCGGGAGGCGAACCCGCGGCGGGGGCGGCTTTGTGCCGCGGAGAGGGATCGAGAAGGGCTGTCGAATGAATAAATTAAAAAAAAAAAAAAAAAAAGGATCGTGTCGGGGTGAGCACCGCCGGGCGAGGGGAAGGCGAAAGGCAGAAGGAAGGGGGCTTGCCGGATGAGATCAGCCCGAGAGGATTGGCGCAGGGTGCCGCAGCCGCCCACGGGGTGGGAGCGCGCCGGGCGGTGGGACGTGAGCGCGGGCGGAGAGCGCGGGGGGGGGCGGCGCCCTCCGCCCCCAGACGGCGGGGTCGGCGGCGGCGGCCGGGCGCGAGGCGGCCCGGCGGCGCGGAGGTGAATTCCGGCTGCGCGGCCGCCGCTCGCCCCAGGGCTCCCGAGGTGAGTTGGCTGTGGCCGGGAAACTCCCGGCGCTGTCACGGCTCGGCCCGTGTTATGTAACGGCCGCGGGTTGCACAGCGCCGGAGCTGCGGCGTAGGACGTCAGTTACACGTGTGTGAGGCTTCGGAGAGGAGGCTCTCTTTCGTATTTCACTTAATATAATTGGAAAGATTGGAAAGATTTCACAGCGCTGAGGAGAGCGGGCCGCCGTTACACCAGCGGAGGGCTCAAGCTTGCTTTGCTTTAATTTATTTTAAAAAGCCCAACATTTTGTTAGATATAATTGGTACTATAAATATGGTATAGGCCATTACAGCGTTTTTATTTACCTATAAATATTGCCCTCCACCGTCTGCACTGGTCTTGGGATAAGGTTCAGTCCCATTTTTTAATCCAGTGAAAATGAATTTGGTATATTCCTCTTATGTTTCTGTCTTGTTTTAAAAGATTTGTTGCCATTTATTAGAATTTAGTGGGGAAGATACAGTCTTACTGGCACTAGCTTTGAGAGCGTATGGAAAGCCTCTGAAAATAAGACTTTCTCCTCTGGCTTATTTCCCTCCTGGAGCACACCAAGAGCTCTGTAAGGCAATTCCTGTCATAAGCAAGATGTTGCGCTAAGTAAATTTGAGGCAAGCAAGCTAATGCCATTGAATAATAAAATGCCATTGAATAATTAAAAAAATTACTAATTGTGCTGGAATAAGTTACAAGAAGATGGGTTTAATGCTCCCTGGGATGCTTCCAAAGGGAGTATATCATTTGGTAAGTGATGGTGATAAGAAATGGTTGTGTCCCACACATCAGATTCTCTGCTGTTATGCAGTACCTCTATCAATATAATACCAAAGAATCAGATTCCATTTTGAAACAACATCTTACATTTGTTACATGTTTTGCTGCAGCTAAATAATAATATTTGCTTGCACCTTTCAATCAGACTTGACTTTAATGTTACACAATTCTAGGGACTTACAGTGCACTTAGGCTACAAAAATCTAAAAATGCATTGGGCCCAGTTCACATTTATATTAAAGTCCTGCTACGTTTATACTATTGCAGTGGCATAAGTGACCTGGATGTAAAGGAAAATCAGACCCAGATTGTGCGCTTGCGCGCCGGATCCAGTAATGTCCTGGCACAAACAGAGCCCATCTAATGGATTGCATACTGCTAAAGATTTTTGTGAAAGTTTATTTGTACGTATTCTCACTCATCACCTAAAGGCACCCGTGGCCTCCTCTACTCGCTTGTAGAGAGGGATGTGAACAGGATGAATACAGTTCTGAAAGTGGTTGGGTGGACAGGATGCACACTATTGGGGGAAAAAAATCCCTTCCTATAGAGCCAGGCCTGAGGAAAGGGGCAGATATTCTCTCCTGGGTGTGTCAAAACTAGGCCAGTTCTCCACCCATCCCTCCTCACTGTAACAGTGTGAGGGAAGTTCTGTTTATTTTAGTCAGATTATAGCAGTTTTAAGGAAGGTCATGATTTGGGCCTAAACAATTTGGGCCTACTGCCAAAAACTGGTTCAAAAAAAGCTATAAATAGGAATGATTTCAGAATACTCTGAAAAATAAGAATCAATGGCCAGCAGAACCCAGCTGACTTGGTATTTCAAAATATTTCCAGATATGTCCTTAAGAGAGGCAGTGAGATGTTACGTAGCAAGAGGAATGCCTCTCATATAAATATTAACCTAGATGTTTTTTATGAGGATTGACTACACTTAATGAGAGTTTGAAAGATATAATTTTAGAAAACTGTAGGTCTCACCCCTGGCTAGAAGAGGTGTTAAATGACCTAATAATCTTTTCCATCTTTAATCTATCCACAAGACTGAGCTGCTGCTTATCGGCCTCAGTATTAGCAAGAGGCAAAACGAGTAGTTTTTGTCATTTAGTAGGTTGCTTGTGCACAGTCTGTCTCCAATTCAGTCTTGCCAAATGTCATTTTCCTCCTGTAGTAGCCCAGGGTGTTCAGCTGCTTTGCATATGAAATGCACGATAGAAGAGTGACCTGACGATCCCTTTTGGTTTGCTCGCTGGAAAAATTTGTAGAAAATATCACTTATACTGGTCATTTTCACTGTGGAAGAGGTGTACTGTTGGAGCAGCTGCCTGTTGAATCCTTCCTACCCACCACTGTTGCTTCATAGGTACTCTTGGCCCAGCTGGACTGAAGATCACGCAGAGCCTGGGTTTACCATGCTTGCACGTGACCAGATTTGATGTTAAGGTTGTCACTATTTGACTGAATAAGCCCTTGGCTATTTTTGGTGCACCTGACCATTTTTTACTTGCAGAACAGTATAAGGCAGGATGAACATAGCTCTGAAAGGAGTTGTGTGAACAGGATGCATGCAATTTAAGGAAAAAAAAAAAAGCTGTTGGTATATACACTAAGGGAGGGGGAAGAAGAGGGATGGGGAACCACAGCTTGTGTTTTAAGTGCATCCATAAACTAACCATTTCCCCCCCCCCCATTAACTACAATCGTGTGAAAATGTATTTATTTCCATTAATTCTTAAAAGTTTTTAAGGCCATTGTTTGACCATAAACACATAGCCTTACTATAAAAGGGATCCTTGAACACAGATTCTCTTGGCTCCAGCAATTTGAGTAGAACTGAGGCTCGGAGAGCTGCATGTTTTCAGGGTCCGGCAGATGTACCCGTATTGTTTAGGATGGAACTTTTACTCAGTAATGTCTGGGGCAGGTCTTTCCTGCACATCTCTTTCAAGAAGGATGAGTGCGTACCCGCTTCATTTCCTAGCTACTGAGTCCAAAGGTGATCTGCAGGACTTGGGCAGCTCTGTGAATTGGTATACAGAAATAGTGTACTACTCCTTGTGCTTACGAGACATGAAAATCAGGCGGCCATGCATGGCTTTAAAAAGATTTCACTGACAAAATCTGAATGAAATAACTCTGGGCTGAAAACTGCTGGCATTGTCACATACAAGGGATTAAAAGGCTTTTTAACGTGGCTTAGTAGTGTACAGAAGATTGGCTTACTTGTGTGAGCTCTTCTTTCGTCACATTGATCTTTATTTTGCACTGTGCTTAGTGCAATAAAAACTGGAGGCTGAAGTCTTCTTTCCTGAATCATCTGACAGGCTTTGGCCCTTTTATTGCTTAGTAAAATATTTTTTGTGAAGGAGAGATTGATTTTTGCCAGTGTAGCCAATGTTGAGTAATAGCTAAAGAATACCAAGTTGTAATAATTTTATGATCACTGTATGTGGCCTGGTTGGTGAGAGGAAGTTACTATACAATGGTTTATATTACTTCCCTGTATGGATGTATTGATCTAACTTAATGGGGAGCTAGCTGATGAAGGAATAAAAGGCAATTCACTGGTTCCCCTGGGTCAGCTATATGTGACTAAACCCATGAGGTGGAAATTACAAGACGATAGCTCCAGTTCCAAGGGATGTAGCTGTTTTGTCAGACTGAGAACTAGAAACTAGAGAAGAATAAAGTTGGCAGAGACTGACAAAGGAAATAATTTAACACAGAACAAGACTTTGCAGAAGAGGCTGGGAGAAACTGGGCCTTCCTTTCTGCAGCAACCGAATGGTAAGTCATGCAGAAGGAGAGGCAAATGTGTTGACTGGTTTATTGTTTTTAAGATCTATTTTGTCTTAAAAGGTTTGGTGCTAAGTAAGTGTTTTGTGGTCAGTATTTACTGTCGTTACTTCATGAGAGACTGAAACTGCAGGGTCTCTGTCTCTGTCAGGTCTGCAGAGGTAATCATGGTTGATACACTAGGGATGCAACCTGAGAACGAGTCCGTCTGTAGCAAAGTTGTGTGATTCCACTTTTTAAAAAAAAAAAAAGTTTGAGATCTGGAGGAATGGTTAACCAACTAGTTGTGAGAGCATAATGCAATCACAAGGGTTTTTTTTCTTCTTTGAAAATGATTTTATTTATAAATAAAAAGCTTTTATAATAATAGCTGGGCTTTCACAAACAGGCTTAAACTTGGCATTTTTATGTTTTTCTTTATATCGTATAGTTAAAAACATGATATTTGAGGTAAGAAAAAAATTACAAAGATACCGTGATTATAAATACCTCAGTCATGTCTAAAATACTGGTTAGCTCCTGTTGCTGCAGCTGAAAGATATTACAAAAAAGTGGATTGTATTTTGTTCTCTTTGTATTCATCCTTATTGTACTCTTGTTTTCACCACTTACCATATATAATCAATTGGTTGTCCCCTGCTGCTAGTACAGATATTTAATACGTTGACATGAAAAAAGAGAAACAATTTTTTATGAACAGAAAATGCAGCTACAGACCTCGTCTTCCACTGAATGGAAGGCTGTGCTGACCCACTCAGTAATGGCTTTCTGCTCCAGTCCATGGCGATATCGCTCCTATCCTTAGTGTTTTATAAGGCTAGCACCTCGGAGGGGAGATGCAACACAGTTAGTTACTTGTGTCCACTGTCCCTCCGTGGAGCTGGCAAGCCAGATACAGTTTTGTAGGGTGGCTGGCTTCAAATTCAGAAGCACTTAATGGAAGAGTTGTAAATGCTGTTGGTAAGAGTGATCCATCATAAACAGGAATCCCAGACCCTCCCTTCAGACTCTTAGGTCTGCTTTTGTTGAGATCAAAGGAGAACACAGTATTTTGAACAAAATGTGCAAGGGCCCACCCTTCCTGAATTGCACATTGTGTCCTGCAGCTGTAATACTCTGCAGGATTTTTTTTCCCCTTTTCTTTCTTAATACATATCATGAGAGAATTTTAATAGATGGTTTCATAGGCTTGCTGCAGGGAGTTTCTGATCTTTTCCTATGCTGTGTGTGTGCTTCCTGTGAGGAGAGCTGTTGATCATTACCAGTTTAACGCTAGCACCTTTAATTCAGCAGAAGTTCCTGTAATGTATTACTTGCACTAGATGCAGGTGCCAAAACTGACCTGTAAACCTGAAACTAAATTGGGACTCCAAAAATATTTTCACTTAGATTGTGGAAATTAGACTATAAATGGAATTGCCGTGGGAAGTGTGTAACCCTTATTTGACATTCACTTAATGTAATTCTTAACAGGGTAACTTTAAACTGTATAACCAATACACAGTTTTAACTAGCACAGATCTGCAGCAAATCTTGCAGCGAGATGAGTATTGACAGGAACATTCTGTGGTGTTTCTGAATTTAAGGATTACAGTGTCTGGTTTATTGCAGCCTTCATACCTCTCCCCCCCAACCTGATCAAGCAGGTAATGATACCAAGCTAATGCATCGTTTACCAAAAAACTCAGTTCTGTTGGTAAGCTTTAATTTACAGAACACACATGCATAGAGTAACATAAATTTATGGTAAAGATTGGCCAAAACCGAATTCAGAATCTGAATTTCAAAGTTAATTACAGAATCAGAATTTTGTGATCAAATCAGACTAAAATCTTTGATCCCTAACTTGGGAGCATTTTTAATTCAGGACTTAGTATTTCAAATTTGACCCAGCAATTCAAGGTCTGATTAGTTGTGGAACAAAAATGTATTATTTTAATAGCTGGCAAGTGTATGCACTTGTTTCATGCATGAAGTGAATTCAAGGAATGAAATTATTCTGAATCATTCCAATGCTTGCACTCTTGATGACAACATATTTTGTTTGTTATGCTGCTAGTAACACTAGTAAAAAAATTTTTTTTTATTCTTTTGAGATGTAGAACTATTCTTGTTGATCTTAAAGAGAACAGGTTCACGTCTGATTCCTCAAGTTTTTTTCCTGAATGTAACCCTATTCAGAAGTCGGAATTAACACATGCACAGTTTTTTCATGAGAGGTCATGCATTAGATGAGCAGGGGAACATTTAGGGTACTTACGATAATTTGACCTACTGAAAACAATATTTTTGAATGTTTTACTGAAAGTAACTCAGAGCATGCTGACATTCTGCGAAATGTGTGACAACACTTTTGAATTGAGTAAGAATACCCTGAATGCTTGGTCATCTCAAAACTTGCTTTAAGTTTTCTCGGAATTATTAATCCTTAAGTCTTCTTAAACAATATTGCCCTGGTCCTTTACTAAGACTGCAGGTGCTACAGCAGTTCTAGTGAATATCTGGGAGCACAAAGAGCATAGCTGGACACCGGACCTTAATTGTTTTAGGTATGCAAGATCTAAAGGTCTGCCTATTTATTGCAACACCTCATTCGTCTGAGCCACTATTAAACATTCCTTCATATTAGTAGAGTTTTAACGATTGATTAATTCTTCCAGACACAGAGTATGGGTTGATAGCAGGTAGCTCTTACGTGTTCGTTCTCCCTTCTGCATGCTTAGGACAGATCTTTTGATCTTGATAGTTTCTTTAATCTCTTAATTGTCCTTCCAAGCTGGGTCTGCCCATTCCATGATGAAGTAAAGTTCTTTGTTCTTTCCAAGGTTGAACATCAGCTCATAAGAAACAATGGTATGGGAGGTATATTTTACACAAATATAGTTCCAAAAATGAAGATTAGATTTAAAAATCAAAAATCAAGTAAACAGAAAATCCCAAACTTCATTAACGGAAATTTAGAACATCCTGCATCCTCTCAAACTACAACTTGACATACTCAATAATGAAAACTTTTTACATGAAGAGAGAGAGTAGATTTCCATTTCTGATGAGGTATAGCTTTGCTGTTGGAAAATTCATAAAATTTGCATGCTGCAGAAGTACAAATGACAGGCAAAACTTCACATGTTCCTTGGCTAGATGTGACTTAAAGCTGCTAGATAAAACACTAAGCACCTTATGTTTGCAATCTACAATGAAAGTAGTAGTATCAGATATGTTCTGTATTGTAATCACAATAGCGTTGACTGCAAAAGCTTTTAAAACTTTTAAGGAATATGAAAACATTTAAAGTATAAAATATTTGTACGATTTGCTATGATTTCTTTGTTTTTAGAGGATTCTATTTATAGGTTCTATGTTCTATACTCTGAACAAAACATATATACCTCAATAAAAATAAGATGCAATTTAATTTGCCCTGTCAATGACATGTATTTCTAAATGAATAGTTTTTGTTTCTCATTAAGATTTGCATGGGAAGGAAGAACAGTGAAGCTCAGATACAGGCTGAATAGGTGTCTGTCCTGCAGCTGACTCCACGAAGAGCATAATTACTTCGAACAAGTCCTTCCTGGACACAGAATTCTGCCTGAACAGAGAGAGTTTCAAGGTCTGAGTCTAGCAGGGAAAGTATCTTCCTCTGAAATTAAAACTTTTATATGCATGACAAACAAATGCATAGTGTTGTTTGGAGCAGTGCTGGATATACTGATCTAGTTGTTCACTCACCAAAGGAAACTGGATTACTTTTGAGATCCACATGTAAATGTGAGCACCATGTATTAAAGAAAGTTAAAGCTGGCTTGGTTTGTTCTAATAAGAGAAAACAGAACTGAAGCAAATATTTCCCAGTAGAAAAGTCAGTGAAAATGTATTTTATGATACAAGTCTAGCATTCTATAATTGAATCTTTAGTATTTAACTTTTTCCAGTGAATGTAAGCTTGATCCAGTAATAACAAACTTACCAGAATCATATTCTAGTAAAACCTCATTAATCATAGCAATCTGATATACTATACCTAGTGTTCATTATATTTAATGAGAAATCGCTGAGCAAATGTGCTCATTAGTGACTTACGGGACAGCTTTGTGAGAGGTACATGACTAAACCCCCGGTTTAGTTATTGTATATTTAACAAGCTTCATGAATAGCTATGGCCTAACAGCTTCCCGTTTGTGAGACGCACTGGTAATATTTCTGAAATTTTAAAAAATGATAACCCCCACTATGGAGGCTGCAGACCAGGCTGTTTGTTTATCAGGGTGCCGTAATCTTGGATCCCACATCCTCCTCTGCTTGCTAAATGTTGGAGACTCCAGGTTCTCATGCTATGCCTACGCTTGGTGAGCTGACGCTTCATGTGCCGCGTCTCCCTGAAGTTCACAAGCAACGCATCCCTTCGGTATCTTGATCAGTCCAAGAGTTAGTCCTGGATTCAGAAAGCCTCCAAAACCCAAATCCATGTGTCCTGACTGCTTGTGTTCAGTATTTGCCTGCTGCTAAGCACAGTGGGCTCCCAGTTCATTACAGGACTATAGGCGATAGCAGGATCGGGGCTGGAGCGTTCACTCACTGGCGCTGGTTCCTCGGCGCTGAGCCTGCCCTGCTCTTGGCTTCACCACTTGGGCACAAGAGCAACCTGAGCGCTTACTGCCCTGATCGTAATTAGGATCTACCAGTAGCAGTTACTGTGAGGCTTCTGCAAACTCCCAAGTTTAAACTCCTTGGAGTCCAAGTTTAAAAGACAAAAGAGAAGATGGTGCTGTTTATAATTAAGATGACTTTCATGAGGAAAAAAGAAAGGCTGAGACCAATACAAGCACATACAGACTGCATAATCCAATGTCTTTCAGACAAGGGACTATTTGTCCCAGTCTGTACAAAAACAAACCCTTATCTCTTGCAATTTTTATGGTGCTCAGATATTTTAGAGTTATATTTTATTAACAAAACAGCTTTATTTTTAAAAGTACTAAAAACCTAATATTGTTATTAGTTAAAATCAGACCTTGGTGCAGTGCAGGTGGTTCCTAGCACAGAGATCAATGAACACAGATACTTGCCCCCCTGCTTAAAAGAGCAACAAAACCGAATCACATAGTGGATGTTCCACCAGCTATTCAATCATACTTAAAAAAACCAAAAAACAATGGCCATCTTTCATTCAACAGCCGGGGCGAAATTCGCTCGGGGACTGCACCCAGCGCACTCCCGTGGGCCGCAGCGGGGCCGTGCTGGGTGCAAGGCTGAAAATGGCTCATTGTGTCCAGGCTGCATCACATGCCCAGATGTGACATGTCGCCCGAGGAGGAGGGTGTCCGTCCTCTGCGCCCCGCCGCGGCCCCTCCCCCCAGCGCGGCGTCTCCCCGCTCCGCAGCGCCCCCCGGGCCGGCCCGCACTGACCGCCCCGTCCCTCTCCCCCAGCCGCCTGCTGCCTCCCCTGCTCCTGCTCCTGCCCCTCACCCCCAAAACTCGCCTCGCCCCCGCCCCGCCGGTGTCGCCGGCTCCCGGCCCGCCGGCGCCCCACCCCCCGCGCCGCCCAGCCCGCTCCGTGCCGCTTTCGCTGCCCTTTCTCCCCTTCCCCCTTTCGGCTCCTCCCTCCCTCCCGCCGCGGCCCCCGCCGCCATTGCCCCGCCCCTTAAAGCCGCCTTCCCGCCGCTGCTCGCGCTGGGCGAAGATGGCGGCGGCCGCGCGCTGGGCGCTGCTGGGCCTGGTGCTGTGGCTGTGCGCGGCGGCGGCGGCGGCCGGGGCCGGCGAGCCCGAGGGGAAGCGGCGGGCGGGGCCGGCCAAGAAGAAGGACATTCGGGACTACAACGACGCGGACATGGCGCGGCTGCTGGAGCAGTGGGAGGTACGGGGAGGGGCTGGGGGCCCGCGGCGGGGCTGCTCGGCCGGCCTCGGGGCAGCCCAGCGGCTCCTCCGCGGGCGGCTCTGCCCTGCCCCAGCCCCGCGTGTCCTCGGGCGGCGGCGGGGCGGGCGCTCCGGGAGGCCTGGCGCGGCCCCGGGGCCGCCGTCGCTGCCCGCCTTTCCCCGGGGCCCGGTCGCGCGGGGGAGCGGGCGTGGGGGGCCGGCAGCGCCCCGGGGGCTGCGCTCCCGTCGCGGTACCGGCGGCGGGTCCCGGCGGCCGGCCGCCTTCCTCCCCTCGCTGTGAGACCACTAACTGCTGAAGGGCCTTTTCGTACAAACACTCGCTGTTCATGTATGTCGGTAGCCTGGTTTGCCTTAAATGCCAGCAGTTTTGGAGTGCTGGAGGATACCAATTTTGTTGCAGTAGGATGGATAGCAAGAGGAATGAATATTCACCCTTAGAGAGTGCATTTCTCGTTTTGTCTTGCAGTTTGCTTTTTCCTTACCTGCCACTGCTGGCTGTAACTATTCCTGCTAATCCCAACTCTCTTGCTCCCATTAATCCTATCAACCTGCTCCCTTTCATTTCTTTGGCAGTTGCCTGTCACTCTCGTTTCTCAATGTGGTTGTCATGCCACTTTTTGGTACTCTTATTAATTTTTTTCTCTCATCATCTTGCTGTAAATGCTAAAGCATTCATCTGTGCCTTTTGTTCCTTCCCACGCGGCTCTTCTCTAGAATGTTTTGAACAAAAACTGGAGGCAATACTAAAGTGAAAGCTTTTGTCTCATATGCATTACCTGTTATACCAGTAAGTCAAAATGGAGAAAAAGGTTTTGCATATGTAGTCTAGAAATGGTAGCTAACAGCAGTAAGGATATCTGCCTAGAAACTTGCTTGGCATCTTCTGGACTTTGTCATTCCATGATCTGTTACTCTCCCTTTAGAAAGGAAGATTGCTAGAAATTTGAGCTAAAATATGAATTAGTTAAAACCTGTGAAAAACAAACTTTACCTTCTGTTAATGTTATCAGCCATGGACCAGATAGTCCTGACTTGCTTAAAAAAGAAAAGGCTTAAATGATGATTTTGGGCAACTTCACCCAGATTTGGCATAGTGGGCAAAATCTTAAAGATAAGCTTCTCTAATTTTGTGAATTAGTTGGATGGATGGAGGAGACACACCTCTAGTTAATGCTGTTGTGAATCTTTGGCTTTATATTCTGTACTGGCTATGTGACAGATAGGGTGAGGAAGCTGTTCTGTTTTTTTTCCTCTTTAGCTAGAGCAGGTCTCTGGTTCAGCTCACCATGTGCTGCCCAAGTGCTTGTTGCTGCCTCATATAGAGATGTGACTGAGCAGCTGGAGGGCCTCACGGCTCTGGTTGGCCTGGCCACTGAGGAGTCCACATGCAGCCAGAGCCCTGGAAGAAAAAAGTAACTGAAACATGGGCTCACAATCAGGGGTTCTGTTCAGTCTTCTGGATGGTATTTTGCCGGATAGTAGTTAGGATATATGTGAGGAACATGGAAGAATTGAAGGGGATGGCTAGAGGATATGGAAAAAGGAAAGGCATGAATGGACTTGATGGGGAGCAGATTGAGAGACAAAGGAGCCGTTATGCATTTGGGTGAGTAGGAGTGAAGGGTGCAGGGCACAGATCTGTACAAAGTCGAGTCTCATTAGTGTCAGCTCAGTGAGATGACTCCTGCTACTTTCTATTTCCATGGTAATGATTGTGGAGGCACTGGAAGAGGGTGGTTGTGAGGTTCTTGGGGAGTCCGGCAAGGTTGAGGCTGTGGTTCCAGCAGCTGTCCCAGAAGGAGCCTTTCCCTTTGGGCTCTTGTGCTGCAGGCTGGCACCATGGTTTGCGTGGCTGCCTGGTGAGCTGGTAGAGTGAGCTAGCGGAAAATGAGCATGGGGAAGGGGAAAAGAGATAAGGGCTGCTTAAGTAGCCCAGCTGCAGAATGTGAAACTAAAGCTTTAAGGAAGACTACTTATGTGTATCTTCTGTCTTCTTGCATCCCCTTTTCTCACTTGTGGGACTGCTTAAAATACTCTGATTATACAAGATATTTGTTAACTTCTGAAAGATGAGTAACATTTCCTTCCAAACACTGTTTGTTAAAAACTTGGTTGTAATCTTCAGCTCTTTTTAAGCTAGTTTTGACAGAGCAAAGCGGGGGGGTGCAAAGTTGCTTCTAAGGTAACTTTCCAAACTTTTGAGTCCCTTTGAATGGGTTAGAGTAGGCCAGGCTTGTCAAAGTTAGAGAAGCTAAAGGATTTTAATTTTGATGCCTTGTAGGTTTTAATTTTGATGCTTTGCTACTCCCTCTGGGATCAGTAAACAGGCTGTGATTTACCAGCATTCAGTGTGCTCAGCCCTTGCCTCCAGTGGAGGAGGAACAGGGTAGGGAAAGTACGCTTGGTTTGTGCCGCCTAGGGCCTTCCCTCGTGGAAGGTGAATCTTCAGCAGCTTTGCATGCAGAGGAGCTGGAGACAGAACTAAGAGTCTGGTCTGGAGGTCTTTCCGTAATTAAAATATTGTATTCTTTTAACACAGTTTATTATTGTGATAAATTTCAGTGCTCCTCAGGCTTGACTCTGAGCTAGGATTATTTAATATGCTAAGGAATTGGGTGGTATGTGTTGCAAATATTAAAAACAAAAAAATCTAGTGAGTTAGTGAGAAATACACGAGAGTAGGAGCTGAGAGGAGGAGAAAAGAGGAAGAATCTGTAGTTGTTGCTTTATCTACATATTGCTTTCTCTCTGAAGCCTTGTGTTAGTGTCTAAACAAGTGAATCTGACATGTTTCAAAGCAAAAGCTTACATTTTTCTTCTAGTCTTCTATTTTACAGGTAGCTTTTAAAATATAACACTGCATGATAGTTTGTACAGGATCATCAAGAAAGGAAGCATCATGCATGAAGCGAAGCTCTTGACCATTTCTTGTAACAGACAGTTTATTCAAACCGCAGCAATACTGTGTTAGGAGCAATTAGTTGAATAGTTAAGGGAACATAGGTAATGTTCATCAGTAAGTTGTGTTGTCACTATAGCCATAATTGATTTCTGTGCTGGAGAAAGATTATTTGAAATCTTTTGCTTCTGGCTTTCTTTTTCAGCAGTGAGAAGTGAGCTGGTTTTGTCCTAACCAAACTAGTATAAAATTAGGATTGACTTGCTTTTACTTCTGAAGAATGTTTTTTTCATTTCAATCACATGAGATTTTATACTTTCATAGTACTTTACAAATACGACCATTTTCCAGCTCCCTCTAAAATAAGCATTGTTCCCACTCAGTGAGGGTGGTGGGACTTTCCTGGGGCTCTCCTTTGCTCCCCGTTCGCTTACTGTGAAATTTTCAAAGGCATATGAGCTATTTAAATGCATGCTTTAAACGTGCAAAGTTGAAACAAATATGTAAGTAGTAAGGAAGGAAAGGATCAAATTTAAGCCATTTACAACTTTCATTCTATGGAAACAAAATCATAAACTCCCTTGTCAGAAAGACAGCAAAGTCTACATAATTGAGATGGGAAAAGAACAAAGGTTGCTCATGTGAAAGCTTAACCTTTAAAGGGTATGGGACACTCTGCAGTAAGAGGATAGTGTTGTGTGAACTTGAATATGCATGTGTAGAGATGAGAATGCAGAGCATACTTGGATCTAAAAATCAAGCTGGGCTCCTAACCTTTGAGGTTTCTGAGGAGATTATCTTTAGATATGGCTACAATTCATATTTCCTGATGGAGTGATACATATTTTTGCTGAGTGTTTGAAGTCAAAACAACACTGAAAATATCCACCTTAATTCCTGCTGATTTCCTAGTGCTTGGGGTGGATGCCAATATAAGACCTCAGAGGGTTTTTGGGGGGAGGGAGGAGGATATTCTATGATACAAATACTATTAAGAAATCAAGTCCTGGCTTAATATAAGTTCTCACTGTATTCACTCCACTCTGTCAGACACTGTTTAAAGGGCAACAGTTTGAATTCTGCCTTCCCAGATATTTAACTGACTGTCAACCTCAGTAGATGCTTCAGTTTTTGTTTTTTGTTTGTTTTATAACATTGATTTGGTCTTTTCAACTAATCGTGTTGTCAGAATGCCACCTTCTCTTCATCTGTGCATTAGGAAAATTACAGAACTTTTATTTTAAAAGTTGTCTTGTGGCATGAGCATTGAAATTCTGAATTCTTGTTTTTTTATTTGTTCAGAAAAAGGAAAATGGAATTCTCAAGTAATCACATGATTCTCAATACTGAAGCCTCTTAAAGCAATACACAGGTGCACATACTTTTGTTTTTTTAAACTTATATGTGTATGAAGCTCTTCCATTCTGCTTTTTCAATTCATCTTGCTAACATCATAAAACAATGCTTGTTTCTTCATAGATTCATAGAACTGTTCAGGTGGAGTGATATTGAATTAGCCTTGAGACTGGAATTTTTATCAACACACAGGAAAATGAGAGTCTACCTGTCAGTATAAAAATGTGCTTCTTTTGGGGGGGGTTATAATAATTCACTAGGAATGCTCTTCTCATTTAGGAGACACAACTCATGCTTTTTTGTTTTTTTGTTTGTTTTAGAATCTCCATTGTTAAACTAAACATAGCTTTCTTTTTTATCAAAGCAGAATAATTCTCTAAACAATGGGAAGTTTCAAAAAAGAACAGTTCTGTGGGAGTTGAGGGTTGTATAAAAGGGAACATTAAGTTTAAAGTTTTTTTTTTTTTTTTTTTTTTCTCTCCCCTTTCAAAACAGAAAGATGATGACATTGAAGAAGGGGATCTTCCTGAACACAAGAGGCCTCCAGCACCAATAGATTTCTCAAAAATTGATCCAGGCAAGCCTGAAAGTATCCTGAAGTTGACAAAAAAGGGGAAGACTCTGATGATGTTTGTCACTGTGTCGGGAGACCCCACTGAAAAGGAGACGGAAGAAATTACTAGCTTGTGGCAAGGCAGTCTCTTCAATGCAAACTATGATGTACAAAGGTAAGCAGCTGCATGCAAGGATAAACTTCTTGCTTTTACAGAATCCTTGTTTCTTCCTTCCTGAATATCTTTTTAACTGTTCATCCTGTGCTGCACCCCTACCCCCATCCCCTGTCACTATTTCTTTGTTTCTGCATCAGTTCATATGCTGATGTGTTTTTCTTTAAGTCATTCTAGAAATTCTGGTGTAGTGCACCGATCTTTTAAACACTTGCTCATGGTGTATGTATAGCCTAGTTTCTTTTTCTCATTATGTTTCAGACATTTATCAGTTTTAGCTGCAATAGTTTGCCTTTACATGCTTGATAGAAAACATCACACTTGGAAGTCTTGTTACCACAAAAGGCTTTTCATTCCCTTGGCTCAAAATGCGTCTTTATCTGTGAGGGAGACAGAGGATCATTTTGAAACGGAGGAATGTTGCACTCTTGAGTTGATACTGAGAAGGGTTGCAGTAAGTGTATGAAGCAGATTCAATACCTATTAGTGTTTTTTATGTAGTGCCAAATTAATTCTTAAGTGCTTTTCATATTCTTAATCCTACCTGGTAATTTGTAAACTTAATACTTTTTATGTGTGCTTGTAAATTCTGTCCCCACCCCCAAAACAACAAGACCAGCTTACCGCTCTTATGTGCATATCTCGGTGTTGGAGTTGCTCTGAATTGAAGCAAAATGTTTTAGCACTTGAAAGGCACAAAGGTAACTGAAGAAATATATATTTCTTTCCTCTAGGTTTATTGTTGGCTCAAATCGTGCCATATTTATGCTGCGTGATGGTGGTTATGCCTGGGAGATCAAAGACTTTCTGATAAATCAAGAAAGGTGTGCGGATGTTACTCTGGAAGGTCAGGTTTATCCTGGCAAAGGAGCAAAAGAAAGTGAGAGAGTAAAAAACAAAACAAAACCTGAAAAAGCAAAGAAGAAAAAGGATGCAGACAAGAATTCTAAAGGCATCAAAGAGGACAACCGAGCAACCAAACAGAGAGATGATCTATGACAGACCTATCAACCAGACTGAATACTGCTCTCTTGTTCCTGGAAGGGAAACTGTTGCCATACAACGCCTGGCTTTACTGGGGGGAAAGGAGGAGGCAGCAATTACTGAGGTTAAAAGACTCATGTTCAAATACACCAGTTTACTAATTAATGTTGGTCATTTGTTTAGCAACAGCACAGGTAATGTTTAATACCAGAGATTGACTACTTTAGTTTGTAATTTTTTTATGGGTTTGTTTAACATATGAATCTGTGCATCTAACATTACAAATTAAATGGGAAAGAAGGAATACGGTTTCAGAATCCACTAGTTTTCATCTGTAGTAGCAACTGTCCATCTTGAATGTGTGTTAGTCATTGATTCATAGTTGCTGCTAGGTAGCAGGATACATTGCTAGAAGATGTTTCTGGGTGCCAGTTTTGCTGGATTCAGTGGAGAAAACTGCCTAAAATTGCAAAGAGCAGTGTTACCATGGCCAAAGATGCCTGAAATCATAAGGCTTAGGATTTTTCTGGTTATACTGCTTGTTTCTTTAAAATAAAACAACCCTTCTGTCTGCCCCCCTCAAAAATCCACACAAGTGCCTAGAAGCATAGTAGAAACTAGGCAAAGATTCAGCTAATGCACTCTAAATCAGCACAAAATTGGTGCAGAAGGGAGATTCTCTACCCATCAGAAGTGATACTGTCGAGGTTAATGGAACTACAGTACTATGAACATTGTCCAACTGAAAGGAAAAATCAGATTCGTGGCATTCAAACTGCTACTGCTGTCAAGAACAGTGCCTGTGGAAGCAAATATGTATGCTGCAGTATCTAGAGAGAGTTGGAAGAAGTAGCCTTAACTCTGTAATAAATTCATTTTGCTAGTTTAAAGAGTTGCATAAGTCTTTGAAAAAGCACTACTTACTGTACAGAGTTAAACTTTGAGTTAGATGGGTCACTCTGATGTTTAATAACCAGTTTTTTAAATAGATTCCTGACTGAAATGTTGGTTGTAAATGAACATTGATTTAAATACAATGAAGTTTGATGTACGGAAGCAAATTAAATTCCTCCTCAAAAGACTGTATAATTAGGGGGGGTTGTTATTGTTTAAACTGTATTCAGTCAAGTGCATGGCTTAGAATTGTTTCCCCTCTCTTAATTTGTTAAGGAGTTTGTACGCTCCATGTCCTTTTTCAGAGGATGAGCACAGTATTAGCTGTCTTCATTTGATACTACTAAGACAATGTTGTTTTGATTTTTAAGGTGCTAAAATCCAAGTGTTTTGGATGAAAGGTCCTAATTGAACCATAATGGTTGGTCGTGTGGAATACTTCGATATCAAAGATGGGAAACTGACTTGCTGAGTGCTTGTTCCAAAATAAAAGATATCACTGAACCTGATGTTTTGTTATTTTAAAGGCTTTACTTACTGAAACAGTATATATGTGTATAACCTGTTAATTTAGTTAAATGTTTGAGAGACAGGCTAACCCATCTTTGTATTCTCATAGAGACTGAATGATGTCGATGAAGATTCCAGGTGATCATCATTATTTGCTTTGATATTTGTATGAATTCATGATTAAAGAAATCTTTCCTACTGCAGTTCACTAAACAGATCCTTGCCTATTTGTTTGAGTGGAAAAATTAAAAGCATGTGTTTCTTAAGGTTTCACTGTATTACTCTTATATTGCACCACTAATCTGAAAGTATAGAGCAGCTGAGAAAAGTTTCTGCAGGTATTTGGATACTTCATTGCCTTGTACTGGGGTGGACCACTTCTTGCTTGTAACTAATTTATTTTGTCAAGTGTTGTGGTTTAGTAGTGTTCCCCTTCCCCCCCCCCTTTTTAATATTGCTTCTTGTCTCAAAAGGTGAGCCTAGGTCAAATGCAACAGGTGTGGCTCTTTGTTTTGTTTTTTGTTTTTTTTACGTGGTTTGCATAGAAAAATAAATCTATTCTGATCATGATCAGAAATGTGTGGAAATGGTCTGTAGTTTTCCTAATGTTAAACAACATAATTTTGTTGTTGTTTTTAACCAAACTGGCTTCTTCCTAGGCTAATCATGCAATGCAAAAATAGTGCACAAATAATATAAAAGCAAGTTAGCTATGGAGGAGAGACATACTATAATATAGACAGAGCCCAGCTTTTGAAAACAGATACTTGTTTCAGCCATTGATAAATCCTTACTTCCACACTTCTAGTAGGCTTTGTCTTTTCCCTTTGTAGTTAAGAGGTGGAGCAGCTGGAGGCCTTCTTGAAATTGGAGAAATAACTTTGCTGAAGTTCAGCCAGTCAGTACCTTTGGATGTGATTATTATTATTATTTTTAAAAGTTCTTGCATTGCGTATGCTAAATGCAGGTATGTTTTATGTCATAGCCTGTTTAAATGTTTGTTTACTTTATAGGATTTTAATAGGAATAATAACTTGGGGTTTGCTTTTCAAATGTACTGTGAAATACAAAACACTGCATTCAAGAAGGCTATTTGTCTTCCATTTTTCTTATCCTTTTCCCTTATTCCTGCCTTACACCCAACAAATGATGTTTTAAATATGAGTATAGGGCATCTGGAAGGAACTTCATCACGGAGTCTTTCCCTGATAATCGCAGTACATACCTCTACTTCAGAATAATTTGTTTCTTTTTTTAAAACTAATTAGGCACTTGTTCAGTGTTAAGTAACCAGATGTTACTTCATATTGATTTAAGAGGCCTGAATACAATATCATCTACTGCTTTCTATTCATTTTTCTTGCCTGTTCTTCTTTCTTTGGGTATTTGAAGATGTTAACTTTCAAAAGCAAAGCAATGATGATAGAGAGAAGAGAAATCTGAGAAATTAAAACAAATTGTCTTGGTTATCTTTGTATTTTTAACTTGGGTGGCCTTTGGGGGGGCAGGGGAGCAGTTTGTCAGTGATACTTCATAAAGACTTAGTTGCACTTGGTACTTAGTTGCAGTTGTGATTGACAATATTTGTGATTAATGGGGAATGAAGCTGGGGGGGGGGGGGTGTTCCCCCCGGCCAGGATAAGGCATGCAGTATACGTTAGGATTATGTGTTTCACTGAAAAACTCCATTTAAACTGAAATTCCTAGTTAGAGTACAAGTGCATCCCCTATTTATTTCATGCTTGACTTTGTCAAGCAAAGTAAGTAGGAAAGTTGACATTTAGATTACTAGGACCAGGGCTCAGAAGACCAAAGGGAAGTGCTATGTGCAGCAACTGAGTGACTGCTGGAGGGTGAATTTACAACAAAACATCCTCACCAACTACTCAGTCTTACTTATTAAGAGATGCAGGTAATGTCAATGTTCACTTAAAAAAAAAAAAAAAAAAAAAAAAATCCAGGTGCAGTCATTACTACATTGCTAAGATTTACACACTGCAGACCAATAAAGTTTACTATATAACCATGTCCATTACTAGTCTTTTATCTGTATCTGCTGCATAGTATTATCTTCATATAAATCATTTGCTAGCAGGGAAGATGATGGTTCCCATTTCTTTTGCAGCTCTTCTTTTAGTGTCTTTAGCTTTATTGATGCACTTACTGTCTGAAGCAAACATTTTTAAAATACCATCTTTAATTCTCTGTTGTGACACTTAAGCTCCTCAGCCAGCAGGATTTCTGATTTTTTTTGAGTGTATCTCTTTTTTTTTGAAAAGTCGTGAGCTTTGACTTCAAAAAAAAGACTTCATATGTCCATCAGTTTCTTTCTAAACTCTTTCAGTTTTCTTCAAAAAGAAACTAAAATACTGTTTTGTTAAGATGTCAACCAACCTACTTTTGTCTCATTTTTGGCCACTGTTCTGTTGGGCTTTTATAGCAAAGACTTAAAATTATTTCCAGTCTTATCTGTGGCTCACTTCCTTTTCTGTTCAAGGAGTAACAGTATTTACCTTTTCCAAAGTGTTTTTTTTTCTTTTTTAAATGTCATTTACATGCTTGTAGAAATGCAAAGAGCACATGCTCGGATAAGAGGCAGGGAGATGCTTCTGTTTTTACAAGTATTTGTCTCATCAGTACTGTGATATCTTTAATTCTTAATATTTTCATCCTACTATGCATCTTGATGCACTTCCATATGATAATTCTTACTGTAGAATAAAATAAGCTATTTTTCATGAGACTGTTTTTAGACTTTCATACTGTGGTATTTTAGCAGGAATAAAACCCACTGGATTCAGCTAATACTTAAATTGCAGGACTGCTTGGAGTCATAAAGGAAAGATACTCTACTGTTTATTTTTTTCAGCATTTTTTTTTTTCCCCCCCTTCTTCCAGCAGAAAAGCTGGGTAGTGCCACTTGTTTGGACACACAGTGTATCTCTAGCAGAAAAGGTCTATGCAATGTAGTTTCTGATTAGTTTTTAGAAGATCGGTCTAACAAACACATTACTATCAAACATGATGCCATCCTCCAGCCTTATTCCAGAGATGAGTGTTAAATATTTTATTATTCATCGCTTGAATTAACGGTAATTCTAATAAAGAATTTCTGGAAAAAATTTTTTTGAATTGTTACACAGACATTAAATACTTTTCTTGACATTGCTGTGATGTTACTCTTATTAATAAATACAACATGAGATATTTTTAGGCATTATAAAGTAGGGACTGGAAATACATACTTTGTTAACTTGGTCATTGGTGAAGTACAAGCTTCTTTCCTGCTTAGTAGTTACAGTCACTGTATACTGAGTTTACAGTTTCAAATTGCATGTAATGTGATGGGATCATAGCATTCTCTGTTACATGTGTTTTCCTGTTAAGACCTTCTGTCAGGATTTCAAATTTTCAAACTTGATTTGGTAATTTAGCTGTAGATACAGACCGAGTTTTTTATTTCTTGGGAGGAAATGATCTGTTTTTTCCAAAGGTCTAGCATTGTTGCATGCAAACTGCTGATTTCAGTAGTTTTTCTGTATGGTTCACTTACTTCAGCCTCAATTTCGCAAGGAGTCTGTAGACATAGGAATAGTTTGTTACCCATAGATACAAATGGCACTTTTTGTGTCATGCAAATGATCTTTTAAATGCAAAGGGATATATCACTTTTCTTCAAAAGGCAAAAAAGCAAGGTGCCATACTTCTCACATAAATCTACAGTAGAGTGGTGAGAATCACCCCAGACCATTTGGCTTTATAAATAATTGAAAGGTAACCCGTGTGACTGGGGCTCAAATACAGCTGATTTCCAGCCTAGACCTGCCATGAATGATGCAGTAGTGTTTTCCTGCAAAATTACAGCTAAGAGCAGAAAATGGGTGTGTTTTGGGGGGAGGGAGAAATGGGACAGTTTAAAGGAGCTTCAGCCCCTTCCTAGCCTTCCCTATGGTTCTGCAGCACATGAGCTTGCTATGCAGCCTCCCTGTTTAGATGAGTCCCCTCCAGCTGGGACTGCATTGGTGTCAGGGCACTCCCACTCACCTGAAGATCCCATGCAGTGCTACAGTGTTTTGTAATGGCAGAATCTTCCCTTCTTGTGCCGTACCATAATTCATCCCTGCTTAGGATACCTTTAGATGCTCCAGGCTCCAAAACAGCAGCAGGGGAGTGACCGGTGTCAGGATTTCTAATGCTCAAGTGATCCTGTGCCTGCTGAGGCTGTAATAATAATCCTATTAGTAACATCCTTAGCTTGAAAAATGAAATAAACTGGGAAAAGAGAATGCATTACTTTTTGGCACTTCTCAGCAACAGGAACTTGAATCCCACCCACCCACCCCCATACTCCCCTTATTCCAGACTTTTTTTGTGCTGCTGCCTGGTTGTATTTGGACATAATAGACCCTAATTTACTGCTGATCAGGGACCAGGCTGCTCTAATTCATGAGGCTTGTAACTGTGACTTTTTGTGTGTGCATGCAATTTCTTTTGTAATTAAGTGATAACCTCCAAAAAGACTGTGGGCCTGACTCTACTGCCTGTAACAAGTACTGCTTTTAAAAATAAACCTCAGCTGTGTCTTAAAGTAGCCTGGACTTACTTTTGTGTTGATGATGTGACCACTAATTCTGTGTAAACCAATGACTATTGCTTTGACCACTTATGAAATCATTAATAATTAAATTATTTCAAGTACACAGGAAACTCCCTTTGTTGGCGGCGTGTGTTGGCAAACTTCCTTGTGTTTTGGAAAGAGATGAACAGCAAGCATGCATTTGCTTGCAAGGTGCAAGTCCTTTAGCAATGATAAATAGCTGTTTATTGAACATCAACACAAAGTAACATGGATCTTGCTGTAACTTATATAAATTCTCTGTAATGAGAAAGGCTGCATTATATACAAATAAGTTGTATATACAAATAAGTTTTTACTGAAAAAAATCATAGCTGAGCACTTGCTGAGTCAATAAAAGAAATAAAGCCTTAATATGTGAGTTCATCTCATCACTGTTTAATGTTTCCCAGACCTATGATTGCAATTCATCCTGTATGCTTTTTTTAATCCCTTCTCCTCAGCGCAGTTTTGTTTCATTCAAATTCTACTGCAAAAAAATGAGTCACTTTTCATGCTCCCATCTAAAATGAAATCTTATGAGGCTTCAAACTAGTACATATGTTAAATTGCACAAGCCTTTTGTATTAATACTTTAATATTCATCTTGTGTATCATGTCCATAACCATGCCCTACTACTACTCAATCCTTTCTAGTCAGCTGTTGCCTTTCTGTTGCTGTAAAACATATTGATAACTATATGAAGTTTAGGTAATTGTAGTTATGATAGCATTACCAGTGAGCTTAGTGGAAAAATGGGTACATGTTTTGGCACTTAACACAGCAGCTGAGTAGAGGATTTTGAGAAACTAATTTTGATTTATTTTAGCTATAAGCATTTAATGCAGAAGCTATGTATTTTTTGTGGTCTAATTAGCTATGTAACTTGAGCCATGGGAAGGCCACTTTCACTCCACTTTCCATTCTGTCCCCCGTCCCCCCAAACCCATGTTCCCATGTAGCATCACCAATTAAGCCGTATTGTTCAATTCTCAAATAACCTTAGTAAGGTTTGGAAAATCCCTAATAAGGAATACATTTCAGCCACCTTCTTATTTATGTCAATAGTGCTACATCAGGGTGGTCTTACTACATGGGACAAGAAAATCAACTTAAGGTTTGTAACAGAGAAGATCTGAGGCTTGTATCAGGTTCAAGAAATGGCCAAATGACATACCAGTACAGTGTACTGGAGATGGAAGAGAAGGAAACAGAAATAAAAGCCAAATCAGCTGCAAAGATTTCCTAAGGTGTCACTATCAAAGTGAGAGCCCCTTGGGTTTTATACAAGGCATGTGCACTTTAAGAAACATTCTCCCTCCTGTATTACTTATTGAACAGTTACAACATAGAAGACAAAAGCTGACATTATTGTTGTGCTGGGAGTTTAGTCATGATCTCTCCCTAGCCTTACTTTCAACCCTTCGGCAAAAGAGGAAAGATATTTATTTTTAAGGGACTTTCTGCAGAATGATTTCCTGTTGAGTCCTACCACTGCTCTCTTATTGCAAGCCACTTCTTACTGTATCTTGGTATAGTTATTGACTGTTGAGCTATTTCAGCTAAGAATCAGACCCAGAAACTGTAAATTATTCTACTTACAAGGTGATGGAGCGCTCCCTGGGTTTTTGTTTTAAGATTATACACTGGCTGTACATGGTGGATTCAACTCCACAGCTAAGGGATCAGTGTAGGAAGGAGCTTTAGAAGGTGTGTTTTGTGAGGAAGATGTGCAAGGGGCAAGGGGAAGGAAGGGTGTAGTCACAGCGGTGGTTTCTACACATCCCTCCCCCATCCTTATGGTCTGAAAGAAGGTGGTGTGACAGAACAGCCTCTGAGTCAGTTGCTGGACTGGCCCTTGGGGCTGAAAAAAGCCAAAAGAAATTAGCTTAATATTCTGGTGAAAGGTGATAGACTGGCTGATCCAAAGACCTGCAAGTGTTGCTTTAAAAAGTACTTTAAGTTGGGCATTGGACAAACAATATTTTTTTATACTCTAGCAAATGTTTTTTTTGGGGAGGACAGGAGAGAAAGTAAACAAAGAACTGGATCAGTGAGTTTTGCCCATCTGCCGCTCTGTGAGGCAAAGGAAGGGAACATCCTGAAGTCTTGTAGCGATGAGAAAAATACTCCAACAGCTCTGTTAGTTGCTTACTGCACAGAAGAGACTAAATATAAGATTGTGACACTCAGCTAAGAGTATTACTGTCATGCTGGGCTAAGAATGAGTTTATGTAAGAGCCAAGCTCTCTGGGTTTTTCTTGGTTTGTGATTCCACCCATCCCCTGTTTTTCCATTGTCCAAAGCAACTTCTAAAAGGGGAAGAAAAAAAATAAAAAAAAACCACACCACTCCCTAAATACTCGCCCCCCCCCCTTTTAAAAGGCAGCTACTTCAGATAAAGATGCTGTACTAATTTCTAAAATTTTGCCAGATAATACACTAATATATTTCCAGTGAAGTTTTGCCAAGGGCTTGATTTACAAAAAAGCTGAACTACAGTGAGCGTAAGTTTTGCCAGGTGGTGTGAAAGTCGTAAGGGTTTTCAGCTTGCTCCCTGTAAGTCCCTTTTCCACAGGTGCGCCCACACAGCAGCCGCTCCCTCCAGCCCAGTGCTTCTGGAGGTTTTACTTTGCCATCTTCTATTTAAGGGGATTACACTGGGAACCAGTGCTGGAAGGCTGCCTGGTTGCTGCTGAAAGGTGACTGGGCAGTTACAGTGCCAGCAGTGTTACCAACCCACCTTTTCTCAGTGCTCATCTTTACAGATGTACTGACACAAAACCGCCCTTCCCTCCAAGACCTCCGCGCTTGTGGCACCTGCGAGAGGACAACCTGTAACAACGCCAGCCGTCCTACTACCGCGGGGCGCGCTGCGGGCCTGCGTAGGGCCGGGGGGGGGGGGGGAGGGGGGGGGGGGAAGGGGGCCTTCCCCTCGCGCCAGAGGCGGGAAATTCGTGCCAGCTGCGGCCGTTAACGGCCGCGGGCCCCGGGGGGGAGGCGGGAGGCGGGGGGGGGGGGCGGCGGCGCAGCGAGCGCAGGGCGGCAGCGCGGCCGCGAGAGGGCAGGCGCGGGCCGGCAACCGCCGCTGTCGGCGGTGGGGAAACAGCGCGGCCTGCCCACGCCGCTGTGACAGCCTGCACAGCAGGGGCCTCTTAGTCCTGTCCTAACAAATTAAGTGTAATGTGAACGGTAATAAAGTTTTTTTTTTTTTTTTTTGGGGTGTGTGTGTGTGTGTGTGTGTGTGTGTGTGTGTGTGTGTGTGTGTGTGTCTGTGTCTGTGTGTGTGTGTGTGTGTGTGTGTGTGTGTGTGCGCGCGCTATCTTGTATATTCATCTATAGTATGTAGCATTTGTTGTATATTAAATATATACATATAACAATAAAAATATGTGGCAATTGGAACTAATGATGTAATGAATTGCATACAGTTATGTGTATAGTTTATTATTATTTCTAATGGCTATATATACATAGACACACACACACACACACACACACACACACACACACACACACACACACACACACAGAGACACGCACGCCTTCATGGTCCTTATTTATCGAGGGAGGCAAGCAGAGGTATGCCAGAGATGGCCAATGCCATGCAGTGTCTGTCTGTCCTTCCCATTAATAGCTACACAACTCTTCAGCTGTACCTAGAGGAAAACAGACACCTTTGTAATATGTGCATAATGCTTTATGTGCCAAGGGAGACTTTTCTTTTTGTTGTGGTTAGCATATGTTTAGTGAGAACCAAGGCATTATCTGCGTATGGGGGGGGGAGGGGCATGAACTTGAGGTTATAACTCATCTTCATGAAAGCAGCCAATAAATTCAAGTTCTCTGGCTCTGCTAATGCTTTCCATTGACAGCCTCCCGTTTCCTTGCGAGGTGAAAAGCTCTGCCACTGCTAATGTAATAAAAGCAGGGTTTCTTCTGGATCTCTTCCCACTGCAACATCACTTCCCCTCCAAGAGCATGGCCCTGCCGTTTTGGGGGGGTGGTGTATGTGATACCAGGCCAGGGGGGCATCAGGCCCTCCTCCAGCTCTCAAATGGGCCTGTGAGGAATTGTAGGCACCAAAAGACCAACCAGTCAATCACTAAATCCCACAGTCCTGGGGCACATGCAGGGCCAGGGGCCACCAATGCAAAGGACAGCTACTTGCCTGCTGACAGACTGGGGTGAACCAATGCTGCTGTCTTCTTCATGACTGCCAGGAGCCATGTGGTTTTTGGGGCGTGTTTTGCTCCTTAGACTTGGGGCGGGGTGTGTGTGTGTGTGTGTGTGGCAGGGGAAGAGACAGAGGGGGAAAGGAAGGTGTAAAGGAAATGAGTGGTCGGAGAGCTGAATGGGGGGGGGGGGAAATGAGTGAGAAAGGAGGCAAGGTACAGGGCAAGGCAGCAAGCCCCCCCCCCCCCAGCTTCATGTCTTGCTCCCTATATGAGGCTTTCTGGAATTGGTCTGGTGTGCACATGTTTAATCCTCACTGCTGTGTTTTAATCACCTGGCCGCACTGCCTTGCTGGAGCAGCACATGCATCCCCTGCTCTCATTGTGGCTGGCTGCAGATGAACTGTTCCCTTTACGAGGCCATGGTTGTCTACAGCTTGCTGCTGCCGAGGGCACTTGGTGCCCAACCATCCCTGCGGACAGAGGGGGCTGGGGGAGGGGGTGAGGTGGACAAGCACTAAGAAGTTGCCCATGGCTCCTCCCCGCATCCCTCTAGACAGACCTTTAAAGGAAAAAAAAAAAAAAACCCAAAAAAACCTTAAATTGTGATTTTAGGCCTTGCTGGCTGTAGGTCCACATCAAGGGTAACACCCTTCTTGTGCTGGCTTTGCTGCAAAGAGGAGGGATGTGGGTGCACGACAGGAGCGAGACAGCATGGAGGTGTGGTAGGACTCTAAAAGCTCAGCTCTGACCCTTACCCCTGTGGCAGCCTCTATAGTTCTTAACATTTAAACCTTTAAAGTGCTCTGCCAGCTTTGATCTTGTCACACTATTAAGTAGACACTTCTTTTTTTCCCTGTGATGGTGCTGTGGGGTGAGACTGTTGCCTTTGCTTTCTTTTTTTTCTCTCTCTCTCCCCCTCTCTCTCTCTCTCTCCTTTTTCTTTTCTCCATGGAGTTGATCTAGAGAAGTCAAACATATCAGTAATTTCAATCTGACATGAGTAGGCAGGGTGCATTTTTAGTTTCCTGGCCTGGAGGAGTTAGGCGGGTGATGCCATATCCTCCAGTGCACTAATTACTATTTTGAGACTTGATTAAAAAATATGTGCTTGGATATTGGAAATGCTTGATTGCTGCCACCAAAAATCTCATTTCAGTTTTGGAGCCTTGAAAAAGTTTTATAGCAGAGTCTGTTCAGCTGGCACTGTCCCAGAGTGGAAAATTTATAGTCAAAGTAATACTTGACCTGATAGCGGGATGCTCATAAGGCTTTATAGCTGCCCACTATGAAAAAAAAATACATATTTTCTATATTATTTACATATATACATCTTCTCCATGCTCACCCTATTTAATGGAAAAAAAAAAAAGTTTAGTAAACAGGGAAACTAGACAAGTTTGTTTTGTGGTTGATTTTGCTTTACATTTCCTTCTCCCGCACCTGCCCTGTGCACAGCCCAGTATTTCCAGCTCCTTCCTGTGTCTGTCCACTGTAATATCCCCTTTCCTGCTCCCCTGTCCTTTCCTTCATGTTCCCCTGTCTCTGATCTCACAAGTCTGACTGAGCAAATAGTCAAGTGTGCTACAGTGCGTGCTGCCAGCCAACATGTACACAGGTTTTCTGGCCCCAGCCGCTGTCTTTTGAAGTAAGACGCTGTGTGCCTTTCTCTCAGCAGATGTACTGAGGTTTGTGTGTGTGTTTCTCTCCATGCTAGATCCAGCATAATTGCAGAAGTTTTATTTTCTCAGGCAAGCAAGCTACTAATATTTAAGCTGGGACATGAGTGCAAGTTATCAAAACAGACTGAGCAAACTGAGTTAGGTAAAACAGGAGCTATTCCAGCAAATACCAGTTCATTGTTACAGAGTGATACTGAAGGGACAAGAGACAAAAATAGACTGAGAAATTTGCATTGAATATTTATTTTGATAAACAATGTGTATTCCAAACAACTACATATTATTTCAGTTGTAAGCCACAACCTTCTGGAACTAATGTTCCAAGAGCTCTTGTCATCATAAAATAGACAGTCAATGCATTACCACATTCTGCGGACATAGAGAGCTTTCAAGTGCAAAGCAGATTATCGGAAAAGACATATTGCCGACCTTCTTAACAACCTGGACAATGCTAAACTCCAGTAAAAATGCTTCATATGTCTGCAATTTAGTTGTCTTAGTGCCATTGTAATAAATAAATAGAAAATATATCTTTTTCATTGGGAAGTCTATAAGAAAATGTACAAAACACTATACATCTAACTCCGAAAAAGGACCAGCTATTTCGGCGACAGGTAATACAAGCATTTGAACAGATGCAAAAGACAGACATCCAAACAAACAAACAAACAAAATCCAATCAAAAATCACTCTTACAATGGCAACTGTCTGTGTGGGCAAACATGAAAACGTATATAGTAATAAAACCTTATAAAGAGGCTAACTGCAGCTTGTGCAGGGATTGTTAGAAGACTGTACAAAGTACAAGCAGTCAGTTAATTCACTAGTCAAGATGTGCAAGTGCAAATTCTAGAACAGTCAAATATTAAAAAGTAATCATATGGCACAAAACTATTGCTGATTGGTGATGATATTAGGCTAAATTCTGCCTTCAGAGTAATACACTGACTTCGTCCCATAAATGTCAATGGGAGCCCTTTGCATTTCACAGGAGTATCTGCCCCATTACACTCTGCTATGATGCTCTATTATCCATCAGGCTTAGCAGACTGCAGTGATCCTACACTAAGTATTCACAGCATGAGACCCAGCCCTAACTCCAAACAGGCCCCATGTGACAAGCCTTGCATGATAGAACAAGCAACTTAAAATTTTCTTCTTTTAATAAGACAAGATTTTTTTAGGAAAAGGAGAAGTTTTCCTAGCGCCAAGTCTTATGATTTCACCCTGAGAATTTCAAGAATTGTAAAATTAGAAGCTATGCTTTAGCACAAATGCAACATGCTTGTAGTAGCTGAACAAACCAGTCTAGGGGATTGACCTATGTGGCATGATCCTCCCGGGCATTTACACAAAGAGCAGGGAAGGGAAACTGTTAGTGACCCTGTTGAACAGTGCACTGCAAAGGGCAACTCCTGCACCCACGGTGCTTCGTAGAAAAACCAAATCCCAAACCAGGAACATTCTGCGTCTTGCTTTCCTTCACGTAGTTTGTCAATTGCTCATGAAAGAAATACGCTTGTTTTGGTCCATCTCTTGCGAGCAGGTGTGTTCCACTAACACAGTGTGACAGGTGCAACTATATGAACAGAATTGCTTCAGGACAGTGTATACATTGAGATAACCCAGACTAACATACCCAATGATTTTTTCACTGTATTTGCTAGACTTCAGGGATCTGGCTCTGTTTTGGCCATCAGATAAGTGAGGTTTGGATAATCAAGGTTGAAACATAAGTGAGACTAACTTTTTCAAGGAATAGTTTGTGATTTGAGGGTGAAGTCCTCAAATCATCATAAGACATTGGGAAAATACTTGTTTGCCTTTTAAAAGTATTGCCCATTCTGGAAGTGGCACAAATGCCTAAAGAGTAAAAATAATTGTGCTGGAAGGAGGAATCCTTCATTAAGAGGCTCTTGTTGAGAAGAAAGGAAGGGAAAGCTTGGATCCTTTCTTTTTTCTTTTTTTTTCTTAAATACAACACACATGACATTCAACTTGTTCAATACAACTATATAGTAAGACTGAAAAGAACATTTCCAGTTTCAAAACCCAGGAGAGGCTTGAGGGGGCATGTAACCTACAGCACTACCTGAATTTTGCTCATGATTGCTTTGACTTTCAGAGCAACTGATCCAAAGTTAGGGACAGGGCTTACAGAGTTCGACATCTGCCCAGCCTTTGGAATGGCACTCAGAATCATTGCTCTTTCACTGTAGTCACAAGTTAATATATTTTGGATACCATAGAAAAAAAGGCAACTTAGTCACAAGAGCTCTAAAACAGAGCAAAACAAAGTCACCATCAGCAACCAGAACAATTTTTGTAGCAGTGGTGGCAGAGAGGGGCAAAGGGGGAAAACACACACAGATATTACTGGCTAAATTGACAATTTTATGTGCTTTGAAAAACTATTCTTCCTACATTTTATCCCTCCTTAGATTTCTTAGACTAGCCAGAGCCACAGGAGACACTTTGATAGCATTTCTGAGCAACAGACAGAAATATCACTGAATACTGTAAGTGCTTACAAAGTTTTACAAGCTAATGTTCAATTTCCCAGCTTCAAGAGATGTCCCAGCAGGACACACTAATCTGCCTTCATTAGCCAGATTTTTAGCTGACAAGACTATGCTTTGAAGAAGGGGGAAAGGAGGTTCAAGATATTCTGCTAGTTATGGGGGTTCCCAATCTAATTCTTCAGCTACCTGCTAAGACCCCCCAAAGACTCCTATCCCAGTGACCTGCCAGCCTCACATAACTCTTCCAGGAGGCCTAAGATACTCATGCTCTTAGCCTGAGGACACGATAGGAAAGCAACACACAGCAGACTAATCTGACCCTGTTCCCCCTGACCTCCCTGGAAAGGTGAAATGCTCACCCTGTTTGAGGCAGAGTAAGCTGTGTCCCAGTATTCCCAGCTGTAAACTGGAGACTTGGACAGGATGCTCTCTTTGGCTGGTAACTATAAGCCCTCCAGACTGGTCCTGAATATTGTTGTATGGAGGGACTGTATGGGAAAGGCTGAGGAAGTGTATGTGCTGATTGACAGTTCTTTCCTGTTAGCCTACAGCTGCTTGTCTAAGGAAAACCCCCTACCTGAGCAACCACTGTTAAAAAAACCATGACCCATAGGAGAACTGCTGCTTTCTAAGCAAGCAGAAAGATACGATTTCATCAGTCCCCACTGGTACGCTTTATTCGCTCCACTATCATTTTTTCCCCAACCATGTGCATGTACAATGCAAAAAGACCTCAGAGAGCTTGATCAAATGTCTTTGAAGCTTTAGGGTAAATTCTTACTGTCCAGTCAAGTTTCCCAGCATCTGGGTAATCATTCAAATATACTCTTTTTATCATAGATTTTCGGCCAGCCTTTGAATTAGCATTCCATGTTTATGTAAGCAGCTAGTAACAGCATGGAAAAAGAGTGTTATGACAATTCAGAGGCTGGGGAGAACAATAATCCTCAATGGCCTTTAGATCTAGAACTCACCCTTTGAGAGGCAGCACATAAATTAGCCTGTCACAGGGGTGCTAAAAAAGCAGCACCTCCTAAAAACAGAGAGGCAAACCTTGCTTTGTAACAGCAGAGTCAACATGGTATCAATGAGCAAATCAACAGGACAGCAGCTGATGGTCACAGAACATAGGCTGATCACAGAGGAATGCTTTTTTGTCACATGTGGCTGCTCTAGCTACTTACAGTAAGATTTCTTTTTGAAGACAAAAACAACAAAATGCTACATCTCTGGAGCACTCCGGCAATGTGCCTGTTGTAAGCAGTCAGTAGTCCATCTATTGGGGGCAGTGCTGGTAGCCAGAAGGCAAAGCAGTGTGTCCTCATAATTTCATTTTCTTCACCACAGGAATTGGTAGTGCTTGGTAGATCTTAGCTGAATCCTCATCAGTGATCAGCTTGACCCAGACAGGGCGGAAGCTGCCTTTGAATCCAACAAAAGCCATTTTTTCTGCAAAGCAGAGCACATACATTAGGAGTGCCTCACGGCTTCAAATAAGCAGAAGTACACCCATACACCCACTCGCTCGGACAGATGCAGGAGGACATGAGCACATGTGCACACACAGCCTTTGCAAGGCTAATGACCAATTATGTATTCTCCATGAAAGAAATACTTTCCTGCTGAAGTTTAATTCTAACTGTATTTGCATGTTGCATGTTTCCATTAATTAACAATAGCCTCTATGTGATATCTAGCAGAGAAGCAAGAGACGAGGAAAAACCCTTCAGAGCAGGCAGTTTCAGCTGTCTATTGGAACTATCATTATTTGCATGATGTTTATACTCAAAACCCTTCCATGCTTGGGAAAGGCATTAGCTAGTAGAAAGCACGCAAAAGGAAAGCATGCCCTAAAGCTCACGGTTAGAACTGATCAGAGAAACATTTACAATAGAACAGTGTTCTAGTGCAGTGTGTGAGACTGTTGAAACAGAGACGCTTTGTGCCATCAAGTTGCCAATTTTGTTTCAAGAGAGAGCCCCTAAAAGTAAGTTTAGACAATATCAAAATTGTTGTTCTGAAGCATTTGGGGGGGGGGGGGGGAAGTCTAATAGTTCTATTATTAAACTACCTTTTTATTTAAAAAGTCTGGAAAAATCCAGAAAAACTACAACTCTTCTAAGAACAATTGCCAGAACACTTTTTCCATCTACAGAATTAAACTGAATGCTGTTAGCCAAAGCTGCAGTAGATACAAGCTTAATGAATAAGTAAATGACTGTTCCCAGGATGTTTTGAGTGCATGCTTACAGAAGTAAACAAGGCAGAGTTTTGGAGCAGTTCGAAAGGTCCCATTACTAGGACCACAGTAGGGAAATACATCAAAGGGTTTTTTAAATTGTATTTTAAAAAAGTGGTTACCTTTCAACCTAAAACCCTCTGTTGCTCCAAGTTTCTCCAGTACTTTAGTCCATGGTCCTTTGGAAATGAATCTTCCTTTAGATGTCACCAGCACTATAGAGCTGAAGGAAACAAACACATGAAAAGTTAGAAAACATTCCTTGCTTGCCTGACAGCACTGGTAACTCCTGGCTGTGTGACCCAAAGACACCCATGAACTAGAGCAGTTTCTGCTTTAGCAGCTTTCGTCAATGCTTTCCAAGAATTTTGTCATATGTTCACTTTTCCAGTCATGTAAAACCCATTAGGAAGCAGATTGAATTTGCTTTTTTTTTTTAAACTGGTTTCTAGGGTGGTTTAAGTGTTTCCAACCAGCACATCCATCTTGCTTTGCTTAGAAAGAAACATGCTCTCTTCAGGATGCTTTCAGCAACTCTCAAATTCTCTCTTGTTCTTATCTCTTGTTCTTATATCTCTTATTCTTATATAATTCATGTCCTTGAGATTTTTGCTGGCCTGATACTTTTGTCATTTTTCAAAGTCCTTTTGCTTAGAAAGTGTATTACTATTATTATTATTATTATTATTATTAATATTACTGCCTTACTTGCATGCAGTGTATTTCACCTCAAAATTTCTTGGGGTCCTTTACAAACATGAAGTGATATACAAAAGACAGGGGGCGAGTCCTTTAATGTAGTGCAAATCTACAAATACTTGGGCAAAATTTAGCAACTGTATAAGCCTAATTCTAAAGGGGGAGGGAAAAAAAAACAGAGCAATCATGAAGGGATAATTATACAGCGAGAACTGTCCAAAGAGAAGCACAGGCCCGCTGAGCAAGGTTAACCCTATTACTTCCTACAAGATTGCCAAACACCTCCAATAGTTATCTTAAAGTGTATCAAGAAAGATGCTTCAGTGAGTTCAGCAGAAGTTGTGCTATTAAGCTCAATGGGGCAGGGATGTCATTCTTGCTCAGCTCCTAATTAGAGCAGCATTGCAGAGTGATCGAGAAAACATTTGTTTAGATGACATCGTTTCATTCCATTTTTGCAGGGTTTCCATGAGTGACACTTCCAGTGACTTGAATGTCAGTTCTGCAAAATGAAAGCCTTGCTGGGTCTGCTTTCCTACATCACAGTGGACCCAAATCACTAATTTAATTAGACGACAGCTCCTGCGGAGATCAAGCACTGAGCCACTAAGTGCAGTAGTTACATCTTAACACCTCAGCTGGAACTGGAACTGCTCAGGGAAAAATAGCAACGGATGGTGGCAGAGGAAAATCAGAAGCAAAAGAACTAAAAGTCACAGGACTTTTCCTAGAATAAACCTGAAGTGTTAAAATACTTCAGTTCTTACAAGACTGGATTGAGCTGGCAGTCTGTTTTTGACTACTTTGTGAATGCTGAATCACTTCTTTTTCTTTCACTTTATTAAAATCATTACTTTCTGTTAAGCCTTTCTTGCTATGGAAATTTAAAATAAATTTCCCAGATGTTTTGTTTTGTTAATCCGGGGAAATTCATCAGAAAAATTGATTCATTTAAAAAAAATGCAATTTGGCTTGCAGAATTTCTTAAGCAAACCAAGAGGCTTGTCATTGCTAGAAACACCATTTCCCCACATCTCCAAATCCATAAACCTATTTAAAAGTTGCTGTTCTAGCAGTCTCTTCATGAGAGGCAGGCAGAGCTTTCTCGGTGGTGGAGCCCCCTTCCTCTCCACTAGCTCCATCCCTCTGTACAGTTCATCTTCTGGATCGTGGAGGGGAACAGAGGTGACAAGAAGCTGCTGGCTTACAGACCCTCCACCTGCATGGTATCTGCATCTGACTATGAACAACACTTTTCTCCCAATGTTTGTCTGTCTGGATAAATGGATGATAGATCTTTCATGGCTGCAGCTGAAATCCTTGCCTGATCAGATTGGAAAGGCTTAGAGGGGAAGGATTGGGTAAGCTTTTGATGAAAGAAGGAGAATGATTTGGGATTTCAGCCCTTGCAAACATATACAGCTGGGTGAGATCTGAGAGGTACTGATCATGTTTGATCCAGTTCCAGTCCTAATCCTAATTCAGTTCCAAAGCTAATCCAAAGAGACAATCAGGCTCAGAGCCAAAAACGGCTATAGGTCCTTCTTATAGGGTCTTTAAAAGGATTTTGATAAACTTAAATACACCTGAAGTCTAATTGTGATTCAAGCCCCCCCTCTCAAAGCCTGCTGAACCTTATCACATCTCACATTTTGACCTAGACTTTTTTTATATTAGACAATCAAACTAGACATCATCCTGAAAACAGGGATCAAAGGCCAGTGCTTTTCCTCTCCTTCCCAGCTGAGTGGCCTGGCCATTAGGCTACGTAGCCCTCGCAGGAAACTTTCATTTCCCTATGAACCCCTGCATGGAGGAATGGGGTAAGAGATGCCCGCTTTTCGATTTTGATTGGCAAGTGACTAGGGTACTGTTTAAGGATGCTTTGGTGCTATATTTATGCACCTTCCCACACTCAGCATTATCGACATTTACACAGCTTTCTATTGAGACTATCAGCTGGTTTAAGGATCTCTGCACTACTCTCATGCAATAAAGACCTGCCCCCAGTCCTGCTTCCAAGAAGCCACAGAGGCTGTTTCACCTACAAAAAGGAACTGTTAAAGCACTCCAGCAGTTTTAAGTGATTGAAAGTAAGAAGCAACGTAGGCAGTTGAATTCAGCCAGAATTGAGCCTGGACTTCTTGCAAAAGAGGCTGATGGAGTTCTTTGAAATACCCTATTATAGTCTTATGAAAGAAAAACAAGCAACTACCATGCTTTTCTGTACTTGACATGTTTTTTGCAACCCTTAGAATTGTTTAAGACAGTAGAAACACAGCTGTATCCACCTTTGTGAAGCCCTGCTGAAACTTCTTCCAAGTCTCCACAATAAATCCTGGAACAATATCCTGTCAATCTGCCCACAGTTATTTCAGATGATTCATCAACAGGGTGATCACATTTGTATTGAATGTTAGGTACCAGATTTTAAATCAGAACAGATCTAATAACAATGAAATATATTCATTTCCCAATAGTGCTCTACAAACCAACATGAGAGCAGCCCCTTCAGTTAAAGGATTCCTGAGGTTGTTTCCATTATTATTCAAGCAAATGAACCCGCTGTCCTCCAAGAGGCAGGAACATGTGTTGGATACTTACCACCCACTTCCAAAACTCTGCATTTCTGGCTCCCCATACTTAAAAAATAAAAGCATACAGCCCTCTATTCTTGGCAAGGAACATGTGCAAAGAGCATGTATTTTATTAGTGGAATCTTTGGAGATTTGAGAGCGTGTGCAGGCAGTAGAAAAATGTAAACTGTGCACATCTGTACACTAGAAACTGATAAATGCTGTGAGTTTATTCAGGAATTTAAGTCTGCAGTTTATCTGTAACCCCCCACATAAATATAGATCTACAGTTTGTTAATCAAATGTAGCCCTTCAGTTTACCTGGGGCTTGATCAGTTCCTAAATCACACATTGTACATTCTTATGTTGCCTGCATGTTCTGTTCACATTTGGACACTACTGCAGTTAGCAGGTACAAACCACATTCTTATCCCACTCAGTCTGGCCTATGTTAGGTGACTAAAATCAGGAAAAAGACGAATGTTGTACAGCATTCTTGTATATTACATGTTAGTAGCACTAGATTATTTACTCACTGATCTTTGATGTTGTTGACATAATTTTCTATTTGTGCTGGAATTCCTTGTAGAATCGAGTTCTTGAATGTTACTCGGTCAACGACTTTTCCATGATGTCCATCAATCACAATCAGTTGAATACCCTCATCAGTCAGGAAAAACCGTATACCATCAACCTGTGCAGGAAGAAAAATAAGCTCGGTCTGTCAAAGCAACACAAATACAAAACAATCAACTAAAAGAAGCAGTGATAGTGCTGAATAACAGTGGACTGCTCTTTATAGCAAAGGGCAGAATTCCAGATCTCTGAGGTCACACTGTGCTGTGTTTTTGCCAGTACAGTGAAGTTATGGCCATTTTTTTTGTGAAATGCAAAGCAAAAGAGACCCAATGCTAATCATCCATGGTAACTTTGTAAATTTTCCATAATAATGAAGCAACTATTTTGTCTCATAAGTCTTACGAAGTTCACTGAGAGGACTCGCTTACCTCAATGTATGCAAAGTCATCCTTTAGGTGGAAGTACTGTTTCTTATAAGTTTCTATTTTCACTTCTAGTAAGTGGTCCTTAGTCTTCTGTTTACAAGAAAAAGGAGAGAAAACGGTTTCTAGTGAGGTTGTCCGTTACCTGAATGCTACATTGTCAGAGAGCCTTCTAAACCTAGAAATTCAATCAGCAAGAAAGCTACATAATAAGTTGTGACTTGCCAAACTGCACTGCTAATGAGACTGGGCACAATGGTAACTTCTCTGCTTAGCCTGTCAGCATTTAAATGGTGAAGCTTGAGTGATTCTGCAGTTGACATAATTCTCTGAGGCTTTGCTCTGCATTCCTGTTCCAAGGGTGATGAGTTAAAAAAAAACCCCAAACAAAAAACAAATAAATATTCCCTTCTGTCCCCTAGAACCAGACTGGGTTGGATCCAGGAGACAAAGTGCTGTGCAAAATCCTTGATATGAGCGATACACTCAGCTATGCAATCTCCTCTCTGACACTGCTGTTCTTAAAGCCTGGAGGAGCTGGAGGCCAGGCAAGAGGCCCTGTGTCTGTCCAGATGCACATTCCCTGGACCAACCTGACTTCCAGCTCATCACTTTTGATCCCGCACTTCTAAGCCCAACACTTCACAACAGAGCCCTGAAAGACTAAGTATTTAACTTCAACTGAAGTCTTGGGCAGCTCTGTCCCTTGAGGGCCTGTGCTTTCTGCACTTGCAAGAATCTGTTTCACATTGTTTTACATGCCTGGACCATTTCAGAAAATTAGGCACAGGAGATACTGAATCTGGTACAGAGTCTTTCTGCCACTATGGGAACAACATGTACCAGAACTACAGACTTACAATGACAATAATGCTACAATAATAAATTAACTACTTTACCAGTTGTGCACTAGAGAGCTTCTTAGGCATTGGGACTTCTACAGTTGGTGTCTCAATGTACTTGGGATAGGCCATGGCTTCACAGTCACTGACGCCAGCGGTCTTTGGAATCACAGCTTTGATTCTTATTCGTTCACAGCCTTTGACAGAGCAGAAAGCAAATTTCTCCTTCTCGTTTTGAGCTTTAAGTTTCAGAAACAGCAGTCTGCAGGTAGGGGAGAAGAGTGAACATCCCTGAGTGTTCTGGTCAAACCAAATGACTTGGTCCCAGTTTCAGTGGACTGCTTCCTAACACTTTGCAATAATGTGTGTTGCAAGCCTCCAGTGCCGATGCCAGTTGTTTCCACTGCTTAACATACCACAGGCAACGCATGGACACACATCTCAGGAATGGTTGGGAAGGTTAGGCAACTTGAGACAGAGAGATTAGACAACACCCCAACTCCCTTAGAGCTCTGTTGTATCATGATACATCTACACAGAGATACCTGCATTGTTTTTTAGATCTTTCTCTTTGTTTCCTATTATTTTAATTCCTTACAGGAAACTAACAGACTTAACTCTCTTACTTCCTGTGAATCCCTGCCTTGCTGCTTATAAACATTTGTTGTTCTAAATAGAAAGGGTTGGGTGTGCCTCCACTTCAGCTTCACGCTCTATGGTCTGCACTTTGCTTTTGTTTTTTTCCCTAATTTGTATTCACTTGGCATAGCATTTCCCAGAGTAATTGGCAGTGCCGCAGAGCCTATGAATGACTGGCAGCTGTGGGAGTCCCAGGAAAATTAAATGCTGACTGCATCCCCAGAAAGAATCTCTTATTTTCTTGTGATCCCCTTTAATGGCATGAACTAAACAATTCATGATTCCAACAGCTTTCTCATATCAGTGTCCAAATCAGCAAGGCCTGTTTTCTTACCCAGTTTCCTCATCCCAGTAGTAGTATCCTTTGCTAGGATATCTATGCTCCAGTTTCTCCATCTGAGAGGTTCTATAGAAGGTTCCAGTTTTGTATGTTTTCTTCAAAAGACGATTATGGATGTCTGAGAGAATGGAAAATGTCGTCCCTTTAGGATAACAAAACCCTACTTGGATCCAGTCATTCCTAAAATAGCAAAGACCCGTATTAGAACAAGTTGACACATGACTATTATTTTCCTGGGCATGCTAGAAGCCAAACTAAATAATTCACTCTGTAACTTAATTTTTTCCTGGCTGGTTAAGATTTTAATGGTTTGGGATGAATCAATGCAACATGACTTAGACATAACATCCATGGGTTAGTTAAGCAATGTGGGTCAAATCTGTTCCTGACTTCTACACCCCTGACTTCCATGTACCGGGAATGAACTAGCTCTAGGCTTCTAAAAATGAACCATGTTATCTTCCAGGGCTTCTCTGGGGAGGAAACAGGAATCTGAGATGTCAGATGGAAAGATGGTGAACTCAATGGGCTTGATGAAACAAGTATTTTAATTCTGGAAGAGCTCTTGAGGTGATAACCTCACCAGTTAAAAACGTGCAGTTACACTAGTGGGCAGGAATGCTCTGTTCATCGTTTCACATTCAGTCAGATCACTCACTTGTTGAAGTTGATGAGCCATATGGCCAGTTCTTCGGGGGCTGTCTTGTCCCAGTGGATGGTGTAGCCTTTCCTCAGAGTTATGACTGGCTGATACTGCTGGTAATGAGTGCTTTTGCTTAAAGCCCCTTCCAAATAGAGTGGTTGATTGTGGTAGTCATTTTTTATTATTTTCATTTTCAGGTTGGCTGGCTTGTAGGCTTGGATGTAGATCTAGGTTAAAAAAAAAAATCACACATTATTTAATGAATTACAGTAAAATATTAAAGGTCCAGCTACTCAATAGGTGTGAACTCTGACTTCAGCAGTGACATATATGACAGACAGGAGTCTGGCCATATACTTATACCTGTATATTCAGTTTCTTAATATTCTTCTTCAAAAAGGTAAACTGTTTTCAGGAAAAAAATGGATCATCTCCTCATCTACTGAGTTCAGGAGCATGTGCCAGTTAAGGCCTCGAATAGGTCTACAGTATTTCACAGTGTTGGTGGCAACCCTCAGCAGAGGGACAAAATCTACCTCAGACATCTGACTTCTACATAAACACGGAACTTCCTGTCTAGATTTCAGATGTAGGAAAAACAGCTCAGTGGTTACAAATTGGCTTCAGTTGTACTACTTTGCAAAAATAACACTTGCAGCCCCTAAGACAAAAAAGGCACTACTCATCAGAGATAAGTAAAGACTTTCTCCGGGCTGCGGCACTAGGCACTCATGTGGTAGGAATAATGGTTTGGTGGTTAAACAACAGGATGAAAGATCACGGGAACTGAAGTCTGATTTTGACTCCTCAGCGTACTTCCCATAACACTGTTGCCAACACTTCCTTCCATAAAATGAGGGAAAATTACACTGCCCTACCCTACAGCCTGTAGATTTATGAAAATTAATCTGTTAATGCTCATAGAGCTCTTAGAGGTCTTCAGGTAGAAGTTGTTGCAGTTAACAGTCCAGGCCAAAATATCTGAAAATATACAACAGTATCTCCAGGCAACCTCTGTGTTCAAAACCATGGGTGCAGACAGGCAGTTAAACCATGAGCATCCTGGAAAAACACATTTCTGAAGTTCAAGCTTTACAGTGCCAAGGTTTAAAATAAGTATTAAGCGATAACAATACTGCAAGGTAAGCAGTTTTACCTGTGCATAGTGTCCACTGCAGATAGACCCTCTCCAGTCAGGCACATCAATGCAGTCAGGGTGTTTGATTAACCAGTTATCTTCTTTTATAAGGTATGAGCCTGGATATTCAGACACAGAACCATCTACATCATGAAAAACCGATGTTTTATCACCGTCCATATTCAGATCATTGAACCACGGTCCAGGTTCTCCAAAGAAGACCCTTGAGGTAATCTAAACAAAACAGTGAAACACATTTGCATCTCCAGTAAGGAATTCATCAGTTATGGTACAAAGCAAAGGATAACTATGGTCGTAAGAATGGCTTCAAAGGACCCATTTTTTGATGTTCTTTGGCATTGGAGAGTACTTTGGCCAAGAAGCAGCATTGGATCTGTGGGTCAACTTGTGCATGAAGAAATCTGTGTATGCATTAACATCATCATTCTTTAAGTGGCCACAGATTTTGGTTGCTCAGCTTGAGACATTGTAGGCCTGATGTTCAAAGGCTCCGAGACCCAATGACTCCAGATGAAGTCAGGAGGCTGCAAGTGCTTTGAAGTAGCGTTTACGTGGCAGTAGAACTGTGAGTTTCTGAAAGTGTGCGTCCAAAGGTGGATGCACCAAAATCATTTTCAACAGAGTTAGTCTTGTCAGTTGGTAGGAACACCAGTGTCATTGGGGACAAGAATATTAGGATTGTCTCTCCTTTGTCTGCACGCTGCCTCTTCACAAAGCCAGAAGTCAATGCAAGCTGGGTCATGCACTTAAAAGGTCTGTCTGATTTGTCAGACCGAGCAGACAGATTTTCCTGCTGACCATGAGGGAAAGGCTAAAACCACCAGAATTTCAGCCTCAGCTGTGAGAAGGTTTCTTTTAAAATTCTGGAGAAAGGTTCAGGAGACAAGGCTATTTCATTAAAGCCACTTCACTCAATGTCTGCTAATATATTTTTAAGGTTGCAAAGCCACATAAAACCACACTGTTGCTGGGAACAATCAATGACCTCCCCTGGGAAATGACTTCTCAGGCAACTTCTGACTGATATTTTTATCCAACGTAAATAAAAGTCATGTCACCAGCCTGCCTGATGCAATGCGAGAGAGTGACCAACCAACACTTTTAGGGAAATTTTGCTTTTCCCACCCCATTTAGCACAAGGATTGCTAGTCAGCATTTTTCCTGACACGTGAGCAAGTCTGCTCACTTTTAAAAAGTTAAGCAACCCAAATCATTTCAGTCCCAGCCACTTTATTTACTTATTTGTTTGTCATGTTTGGTGGTTGGATTTAACAGCTGCTAGAGGTGAACCTCAGCAACCAGTTAGCACATATTTGTGCAAGGAAATACAAAAATAACTTAAAAGCATAGACCCCAGGATGGGTTCAGACAAGCACCCAGAAGTTCCTATTACAATTCAAAACCTGTCCGATTCTTTTTGGCTGGGTTCTGTAGAAGTGGAGTCCATGGAATTACCCTGGTGTGAAGGACTACAGAATTACCCAGCATCTGTTCAGTTTCATTGGCTGTTTCCCAAAATCAGTATTTTATGCTTCTGATTGGGTTAGACCTTCCACAACAGACTTTTCTCTGTTGTCGCTTTCATATCACGCTCGTGTTGAAGGAGATTCTTCTCCTTATTTCAACAGTTTCTGAGACACACAGAAATGAAAACAATTTTTACTTGGACTTCAATGGTTTTTGAAACTGAAGCCTGCTTCTGTTTTTCTGCAGACCTGTCAGAGAACTGGATTTGCTTGTTATTTCATCCATCCAGTTTTCTCTTTCTTAGCTAACGCCCTCTTTGTTCAACTGGCAAAGACAACAGGCTCCTACTGCTGAGCTCTTGTTTTTTCCAAAAGGCTGTTATACCCTTTTCACACACAGCCCCGTGCTCAAAACCAAATGGCAAAGGCCTTGCTGTGAAGAATTACTCACAGGGACGTCTTCAAAATGAATGTCGGTGACGTTGTTGTTGGGGCAGCTCTGCCAGGCGTTATTGAGCCGGAATGCTAGAGCACTCGTGTGTCTGCCATCCAGGGCAGCAAACTTGCGGAACGTGCAGTTCTGGACGTTGATTGGTCCATCGTAGAACTGAATCCCTCGAATGGGAAAATTCCTAAAAACATTTGGGTAACACAGAGAGTTGGTCATGACACATTAGCGTGAGGATGTGAATGTATTCTAGACAGGGACAGTCCCATAGCATTTGATTCTCAGCTGCTATAATTTTTCTCAGCCCTTAGGATGACTCCTGAGTTAATGTTTTGGAAGAGAAGGGATTTCCCTCCTTTTTAGGTCTATGAAATCCCCTTATCCTTGTGAGTTCAGCTCAAGTTCTCTCGTGTCTGAAAAGATCATCTTTATTTAGTCTGTACTCCTTGAGGGAAAGAACTTATAGCAATGCCAAGGCATTGACCTAAAAATGAATAAATTTGTGCTTGCCATCACAAATGAGTTCTGCAGCAGCAAAACCTGAAACTCATCAGATCTGCACAGACTCCTAGGACTGAGTAATGGCAGGGCTAAAAGATGTCCCAACACATCTTTCAAAGGAACTTGGAGAGAAACAGCACAACTCAGCTGCAATAAAAATGGATTTAAAAACAAGGAAAGATCTTGCAATCCACAGTATAGAAAATAGTTGAGGGGGCACAGAGCAGTGAGCCTTTTTTTTAATATTAGTTGCAAGGTAAAGAAGACAGTACTTTTCACGCTTTTGACACATTAAATGAACATGATGCTTAAATTTCTTTACAGGCTAATATAGGATGTTTCAAATTTCACCTACAATCAATCAGACTTTGATCCCTTCCTCATATAAATGGTTTCCCCTAGACAAGAATCGTCTGTTTTGTTCTGTCTTTGCGAGCTTCTGTACACAACATACGTAACTACCCACTTATATATACATAATGGCTATTAGGAGAATCCTAGATCAGCATCTCATTAGAGGTATGGTTAACAGGCCTCCTGCATTCCTACCAACAAGCAAAGCTGATGAGTGTAATTCTGCAGAAAAATGTCAGCTGATTTGTCTGTTCAGTGTAGGGCTATTGTTAGGATAACCATGTTTTTAGGGATAACAACAAATCATCATTGCACTTGCAGACCAATCTGTAGGACTAAGGTCTAGAAAGAGCCCCCACACAAAGTTCACTGACTATGTCAAAACGATTTAGCAGAGGCATTCTGGCAGAGCAGCAACAGTAGGAATTGCTCTAAGGACTCCTATCACCACTTCTGGGTCAGCCCATGCCCAGGGTAGGGCTTCTACAAGATTTTCCAGCAGCTGACCTGGATGGAGATTGCTGCATTGCTCAATCACTGCTAATCACCTGTACAGAACTGCCCAGCTAGCACACACTTCTTTCGCTGTCTTCTCAGCTCTGTTTGCAAAGGGGAGGGGAAAGGAAAGAGGAGTCTGACGCTGTCTTGGCAGCCTGCAAGTATTTTCCTGCCAGCAGTGTAGGACTTTGGGAGTGGGAGATGTAAAACCAAATCTTTTGTGTGTAGAGGTTATTAAATGGAACAGCACTGAGGAAACCACCACACCGGGCTGAAGCCTGAACTGAGTAGGAACAGCGAGTGCTGTGGTGCGCTGAGCTGAACTTACGGGCCGATGGGCAAGGTCCTTCCTCTGTGATCCAGGCCTCCAGGTCCCCAAATCTCATTGTCCATAGTCTCGGTGCCCAAGTTTCCACTCTCACCAACAAACAGGCTGTTCTTGATTTCTTGCTTTGAACCATCATCATGAGGGAAGGTTCCACCACTAGGAGGGAAAGGGCCGGAGGTGAAGGGGCTGCTCACACCATGCCTACCCAGCACATACAGGCTGGCAGGACAGCGGTGCGTGACGCTTACCTTGCCAAGGTCAGGCCAATGCCATTGTCAGCAAACCTGCAAAGAGAAGAGTAAAGAAAAGAGGGCTTTTTTAAAATCATGTCAAACCAGAGTAACCAAAGTAATGAGGTGGAGAGCATCAGGGCTTAATTAACAAAGAGTACTGATGGGGGAACTCAGGCTTTTGCAGGTTTGTTTCTTGTCCAGCTTTGGAAGATCCTTTTTGGCATATCTTTCAGTATGCATGGATCATATGAAGCTGCAGTCATGCACTTGATAGCTCCTGGTTGAAGTTAAGTCTGCGATAGTTCACTTGTCTGAAAAAGCCTTTTCCCTGTATCTAATGATCATGCTCTATTCACTGTTAGGTGAAAAGATCATGTTTATCTTTGACTCCAACTGGCTTTTATTATTTAATAATGCTTTGCCCTATGGACATCTTTTTATGATTCGTTGTGTTTATGTATCATACACTACTTCCATGAAATAACTTTACAAGTGGAAATGTTACATAAGCAGTCGAGTCTGGCTTCTCTTTCACCATCAGGAAGATAGAGATCAGATCTTCCTTATTAAAAAAAAAAAAAAAGATTAAGATGTCCTCCAGTTTTGCTGAAATTGCAAAGCTTTTAGAGGAAACAAACCACAAACGCAGATCCATGACTCCAGCTTATAGGAAGGCTTGAATTAATATGATAGTTTGTGCCAGTATTGATGGTATGTTCACAGTGGTGTCATACATTTCTAGAACTGATCTTTCCCACACAGCAAAACCAGTGTCGAGCCAGAAGCAAAATACCCCCCCACCCTGTCTTGTCTTGCTTCTGTCTCTGGGTGGCAGCCTATTACACGCTATGGCCTCGCTTTTTATTTCTCCAGCCCCATAAATGTACACTGTGGTTTATATTCTGCATGTGACATTAACATTTGTTTTGTTAATGTAATACATAAGTCTTACTGCAGCAGCAGAAATGGAAATTACTGTGGCTATAAAAACAATTACAGTTTGATGGCTGCTTCCTCGAATTCAGATACAGTCGCAGGTTGACTGCTGGAAACTGATAAATCGGAGTAACTTACTCAATATTTTAGTAATCTTAGTACACGGCACTCAGCAACGCGGATGTCTACATGCCATGCAACTGCTCTGCAAAAGCCGCGCTTGGTGCCTGTGGAATGCCAGACATTTCTGGTTCAGAAGTTCACAGGCAGCATAAACAAGGAGCCGACCTGGTATTACATTTCTGGCCTTTTTGCTACGTTCTCATTCTTGCCAACCTGACAGGTTGCTAAAACCAGCTTATCACCACGGGTTGCTTTCAGAGGCTTGGGTCACTCTATGGTATGGCAGCTTTGGCCAGCAATTGGACACTAGATAGTGGTGTGATAGATATTCATACTAGGGTTATCACAATATGCCTTGTAAAGTAGCTTTTCCCTTTCTTTCTCCTCTTTCTTCATCAAGGTTGATATCAATAGTCTGGTTCAGGAAAAGAAACTGTAGAAGATCATCTGTTTTCGAGTGCAAAACAAATATCTGTTCTGACCAGCACAGGAAACGGCCTTCAAAGAGCTCACAATATGCCTTTTCCCAGTTTCTCTCCCTCACTGCTGTGATGCATAGTTTTATGTCTGCTTCATCAGTACTAGCTTATTCAGCACAACAGTGAACCACATAAAATTGATCTGTGACCAGGCTTAGCTAGGGCAGGTGGTTGATTTTGCTGCTTTCTTTTTAAAGCACCTCATTTTTCATGTAAAAAGGTTTAGTTATTTGCATGTGTGTGTGCATGTGTGTTGCCAATTATGAATGCTGGTCAGAATCACACAGAAAAACACTATGAGGGATCTTTGGTTCAGACAGAACAGGTTTTGTTTGCATAAAATAATGCCTGTGCTCACTTAACGTTTCATCTTTACTTGAATCTTGGCCATATGAATGGTGCAAAGCGATATCAATAGTCTGAACCACAGCTATGCTTGCCATAAACACCAGGCTGAACTCCTAGAGATGAAATAAGGCAAAACTCACTGGCAGTTGTCTAGCCAGACATCTCCACCCCGCAGCCAGGCCCCGTGATCCTGATTCTTGTAGGCAATAAAGCGTTCAATTATTGCAGGTTCCCTGGGCTTCAAAGGATCAGCATCTTTGTGTGGGCTGTATCTGCAACCAGAAGAGAAGAAGAAGCCATTGGTGAAGGAAGGCAGCCTTGCTCAATGCACAGCCCTGCCACACATCCACTTGCTAAACATCTGGTTTTTGCTCTCTCAGGAGCAGCTCCGGGACAACAGTCCGTCTAGTCAGGTAGCATGTGGAGCAATGGCCAGAGCAAGTGCCAAGGAAAAGGACAGGCTGAATTAGACAGTTTATATTGCTCCCAAAACACTGGGATATTTTTTAATCCCTTACTGTTGTCCTTCAGCATATTCTTGTTTTCTAGATAAATATTCTTTCTTTTTCCCTTTTGAGCATTCTTAGCTCCTAACATTGGCTATGCTGCGGCAACGAGCTTCACTGGCAAATTTTCCTCCTCCTTCGCTATTCTTGCTATGCATTGCCCAGGACACACACACATGAGATTTATTAGCTCTGAAGCTCTCAAATATGGTGAAACACTGGCCTGACGAAGGAAAAAAGCAGCTATGAATGGAAGCTGCCATGAAGTACTCCCCCAGCTGCTGCCCCTCAGCCACCACCGGGGCGACAGGACCTGAGCGAGGATCTGGCTTGCCACAGCAATGCCAAATTTGGTTGTCATTTCCTCAGTCCTGAGGGGTAGCTCTCCCTTTCATTACTGAAGGAGCATCTTCAATCAATATAACACCGCTTAGAAAACCTGACAGATGAGTATCCAATTCAGTGCCAGCAACGGATGGTCCAGAGATTAAAATTCATTCCTAACAAATGGGTAGTGAGGCCAAGCTGTCAAATCGCTAACAGATATTCAATAGCATTTTGCTCCGCTTAATAAACCACCATATCAATATAAAACTGAGCATCAGGCTGATAGGGTTCCAGTAAATGAATATTGCTTTGGCAGCTTCATCACTATGAATTTGCTTCTAGTGAGAGATTTAGCATCAGCCGTTATGAATTCCCCAGACATTGTTAAATACAGATATTTTGAGATGGATTCCAGTTTCAGTCACACACATGTAAATCTGGAGAAACGCTACAGGGTACAGAATATAGCCCAGCTATTTAATGCTAGAACTGAATGCAGAATACTCTCACCAGCTTTGTAGCTGACCAGCCTACCTCAAAGTCTGCCTCAGCCAGGGCAGCTATTCACTGTTTCATTCCTGACATATGAAAAGTGCATAGTGGTATAAATAATCTGAGCTGCAGTCTGTGCTGCTGGGTAATCACCAAGCATAAACACGACTGTATTATGAATTGCTTAGCTTCCAGGGGTCATTCCTGCCCTTGTATGGCAAGGCATATATGGCAAATCGCCTTTTGCAGCCACTTACTGCACCTATGGCAAAAGGCAGTTGCCCAAGGCACATGTTTAGCTATATGGAAAAGCAGCATTGGGCTCCCAAGAGAATTTGGAGGTACTTGCAGAGCAGGCTTCTCTTAATAATTTAATTTTTTAGCAATTACTTTTATTATTTTACTGCAGATTTGTATTATTGAATTAATTTTAAAAATCAGTAAAGCATTAGAATAATATAAATGATATTGACTTTTGAAGGCCTATCAGCATCAGCAGCAAGGCTAGGCACATGGGTGACGTGGATCACATGACAAACGGCAGGAGTGACACCTAAACTGCTGGCTGCGTTCCCCTGGAGAGGAGGACATCCCACCTATGCAATGCATACCCAGTGTGTGACTGCAGCCATCTGGGTAAGCTGTGGCCCAGAGATGGAAAGGAGAAAAAGGAAGAATGGACAGCCATTCCCTCCTTCTGTACAGGTGTCTTCAACAGGTTTCTGTTCCCTACAGGGCTTCGTCCAGAAAGCCAGTCATGGGGCAATGCAGATTGGGTGCCACTGGAGATAACTGGTCTATTAGGAATGAAAACTATGAAACATGAGAATGCTTAAATCATTTTCTCTCCCTGGGGTTGGTATCTTAGCTAAGAACCAGACTCAACCTCTAAAGCGATACAAGGGTGCAAGTGGAGCCCTTACACTGTTAAACTTTGCCTGCAAGAAGGCCTTTTGCTTACATCAGCCTGCTCTCTGGAGTCAACTTCAGGGATGTGGAAAAGAAAGTGGGAATTCTTGGAAGCCACTGAGGTGCTACATTAATATAATACACTAATACGATACACTCTAGAGAGTAGTTTTTAGTATTTCTCAAGGGTTCTGCTGTGTTGCACGGAGGCCCTGCACACTAGCAGGGATGAAGGGCTGCTCTATGCATTCAATCACGATTATAATTATTATTACTGCATCGGATTGGAACTAGCCAGAAATTGGACATTAAAGTGTAAGCTCCATCATAAAGCACTGCCTGTCCAAGCAGGTCCTGAAAAAGTGAAGAAGCTTTACAGCTATCCCAAGAAGTATTTAATTTCCTATTTCTGGGAAACTCTTGCAGAAAGTTCTGCCCAGCAGGGTTGCTGATCAGATGACATTTAATTTTCTTGCTCATCTACAAAGGAATTAATAGACCACCCTAGAGCAGATGTAATATCCATGCCAGCTCAGCTCAGAACTGAAAATCAAGGACAAAAATATAAGAGTGTGGCTGTTGGAGGTCCTTTAGGATAAGGAATAGGAGAGGCACAAGATAGGAAGTGATAAATCTAAGTGAAGACCTTTCCCCACTAAGAGCTTGATATGGCCCCTCCAAAGACACTGCAATGATTCTTATCAGTTTCCTAGGGAGCAACTTCATAGCTTTCAGTCAGTGCTATAGAGAATTTTTCTTTCCAAACCAAACTGTGCAAAACACTTTACCTCCCAGAAATCAGTGTCAAGATAGGTCTTTTATCCTTGGCTGAGGCTGGAGTGGTTTTAACACCATTATCAATTATCATCCCAGCCTAGAAGAAAAGAGAAATACAATGTTATAGTGTATTTATATATTCTACAGTTCTTTCCACTTCCAGGCGCTGTTTCCAATTGCTCTAAACCAGAGTCACTCACATTATCCTAAAAACTGCTTCTGTTAGCAACACGTAAAACAGAGGGCTGCCAACCTTGTCACCGCTGGCATAACCCCCTGCCCACCCAGACTGCTACAGATTTCCAGAAACTGCACCTTTCTTGTAGCTGTACATATTCCCATGCACATAAACAGCTTGCTTCAGTCTAAAGCACTCAGTAACGGATGCAGGCTCAAGTTCTCACCAGCCAGCACCTCAGTGTGGCTCACTAAGGATAAATAAGTAAAGAGCCAGAGAAGGTGATTAGGCAGAGTCGCCCTTATTTATCCCCCTGGAAGCCATTCAGTTAATTGCAAGCATTGGCAGTTGAGGTCTATAATTAGAAAAGCTGCCAATAGATGCTACTGGGGCACTATTTCAGGAGAGCAGAAGCAAAGAAACAGCCTAGCGGCACCGAACAACGGGAAGAGCCTCTCTCGGTGCCCACAAGTCCGGCGCTGGCTCTCAGTGCTCCCACGCCAGCATGCGAGCTATTTTGTTTGCAGAAGCAAATGAGCTTGTAGGAACTTTTAGTGAAACAGAAAGCCCAGGCATTAATTGTTTGCAGACGCAAAAAGCTGGAGCGAGAGAAGGGTGGTTTTTGGAGCGACGCGTCCCCGATGCGTGCGGGCTCACCCGGTAGTTGGAGTGCGCGCGGTTGTTGGCGAATGTCCCCATCGGAATGTGCTCCGAGTAGCCGGGCAAATACATGCCCGCCGAGGGCCCCGTGGGCACGTGGTGCAAAACGAACCAAAAGCCTGTTTCCTGGGAAAAAGAACACAACATCTGAGCCTTCACTTGAACTTCAACAGTTTACGTGAGCCTAGGGACTTATCAGTGAGCAGGCCAACCAAAAGCCAGATGATTTCAGGACAAATCCCAGCTAGCAGCATTGACCTGTGTAACTATATGCAATAGAAAGGTTAGCACACATATACGTGCATGCACATACCTGACCAGCATTTTCAAGATGCCTTAAGTTAAGCTCTAACATCCATATTGAAGATGTAAACAAACCTTTCAAAATTCAGAGCACATACATACACTGATGCCCTCCTATCACCGAGTGTGCAGATCTGAAAAATCAGGTCATTTTTATTTAGTTGGCTAAAAATGTATGTAGGAGCCAGAGTCTAAGTACTCAGATTTGGAAGCTTTGGAAAGACCATATTTCTTTGTTTAAGGCTTACTTTGCTTGTTTATTTGTCTTAGCAGAAAAATAAAGGCCCCTGATGTGACCAAGAATTCCTGCGGAATTAGCATTAGTGCTGATTGAAATTTCAGAGCACCATTACTGTACTGCAATCAACAGAATCATTGCCAAAGACTTCACTGAGACTATGCAGTCAGATTTATTTAATTTGTTCAGGCTGCACACTGTGTAAAGGCTGAGAATTTTGGTTAAAGCAATCCAGCTCTAGAAACAGCAAGTGACAAGAAGCGTGGAGCAGAAGGAAAAGCATTATTTTTTTATTGGCAGCGCTGGCTACATTAATATATGTCTTGATTGAGGAGTTTCAAAAATGCCTGAGCAACAGAAGCAGGTTTTATTCCAGCAAGAACCCCATCCTTGCAGGGCTATTACAGTTCTGAATTTTTACCAAATAAGAAACTTCTGCACTCACTTCAGATCCCGCAGCTGCACAGTTTATAAGGTTGTTGTGTGGGTTGGCTATCCAGAAGGTGGATACAGCACTGCAGATCAAGAAAACAAAGAATAACATGAAAATGGCACCTAGAGCACACACAGAAGAGTCAATGATCAACCCCACGTGGCACATGCAGGTCTGATAACTCCTCAGATAAGGGGTCCTGCCTCGGGGGCAAAGGGACTGGTTCTTTTCTCTCTCCTCTCACACCACATTTGTCCTCTAGGGTTGACAGAGAACATGGTCTTATCTTTTAAAACCCCAGGTATTAAATAAGGAATTTCTATTGCAATTCCAAGCCTGCTATGAAGCTGTCAGTTGTCAATTATGTTTTATGATAAGGTAAATATGTTGTTGCACAAGCTACAGAAAAGAACCTTGCCCCCAGATAAGCCCTCAGGTTCATTAGAGACTCGTTTAACCAAGGGACCCTATGAATTGTTTTCAAGGGCTTTCCAGGTATACCCCTGGCAACTACTTTTTCCACGAGATGCTGTGGTTCATTATCTTTATTTGCTTCCACCCCCTACGCTTTTCTTTTGGGACAAAAGGACTCCGTTTGCCTAATGCACATAAAAGACTGTTAATTGAAAGATTCACATCAAGGAGGAGCAATCAATCCATCACTGTCCATCCTGTGACACACAGTATTCATTGACCGATGGGCATATGAACTCTGGGAGGAAAACATTCAGTGCTTAGAATCGGCAGACTTGCTCCGTAAGTTTTGTGGGTGAGATTCACCTTCCTGTAGCAGATGAACCTGTGCACCCTTTACGCCTATTTTAAACTCTCTGCGGAGGATTTTACGGGTGTCTTAAGGCCAACCGACTTTGCTGGCCTAAGACGAAGTTTGGCTTATGCGACTTTATCATGAAAACATAGCATGGGACTGGCCTAGAAAAAGAAAAGTGATTATTTCTAGACTACCCCCTGCTGTGCAGGCAAGGGTCTTGAACCCATCACGTCGCCACAGTGTCCCGTGATCCAGCCCACACTCGCTCCTCAGAGTCGTGTGCACTGGACAGGTTCCTGTGTCATTCGGCGCAATCCTATTGTCTTCATTTCTGGCAAAGGCTGCCGGCCCGCACGCGCCAAGCCGTCGCCGACGGAGCAGCAGCCCTGCCAGCCTCCTCGGCCCTGCTCTGTGCCTCGGCCAGCTGCCCCCGGGCCTGGCGCGGGTTGCTGCGCAGGGCAACGGCGGTACTCCCGTGCGGGCAGGCTGGAGGAGCCCCGCACAAGACACCAGGTTTCTTCTGGTCAGTCCTTGAATTTTCTTGTAAAGGTAGACAGAGCACATCTGAGTAGTCTAAGACTTTTTCACAATACCTCTGCAGATCTTTCGTAGCGCTTTTTCTTATAACAACCTTTAAAATGGTACGAAATATGACCTCTGACTATTAAATGAATTATCAGTGGAAAATGAGTGCAATGGCTGATTAACTTTTATTTTATGAATGGAGACATGAAGTGTAATTTATAAACAAACACAGATGTGAAAAAGAGCATTGCACGAATTTCATCTCTTTTCCTTGCCAAAGTAAAAGCTAAAAATATGTTTCTTTGGACAAAACCCCAGTTTGTTCAGAGGACAGAATGGGTGATATTGATAGTCTCAGCAGATTGAGCGTATTTCCAAATACAAGAAAACCCCCAAAGATTTTTAGCTGTTATGCATCAACCAACTTCTATCTGTCTCATTTTCAGGATGGAAGTCTGACTCCAGAGACTTTCTCATTGACTTTTGTTGGTCAGAAACTTAGCTTTTTTGGTGTAGATTTTTTTCCCCCTCCAAATATAACAGTGAAAAATCAGAGAAAAGAAATCCAGACTATGGGCAGAAGTGTTCCTCTCACCCAGCAGCTTCAGTGCAGCACCAATACTCTTTGGTCTCAAGACAAACTCTACCAGGAAGACCACCTATTCCCTTGCATATTGGTCTTGTCCTCGAACTTTGGTGATTCTCCATCAGTTTAAAATTTTTGAAGGTAAACTTGAAGTCCATCTTTTAATGGAAGATGCTCTGAAAACAACATGGTTTTACAGGTCTGCTCTAGACCACTTGCTGTGCTCCCTGGACTACACTGGAGGATTTAGTTGCCTAGATCAAGGCCTCTCAGTGAGTGGTAGAAAATACCTTTAAAACTTTGTTCTGCTTCTGTATTTTCACTTTTTACTATAACCTTCCTGCTTGGATATGCATAAAGCCAGGTGCAAATGCTAAACAACCAATGCTACTTGTTTCCATGAGATATCCGGAAACACTCTGGTGGAGGATTTCACAATTCATGGCTTACAGTCTGTCATCCTGGGGAAACACTGTACACATAGCTAAGATAAGTCAGTCGCAGAGAGAGCCATTAAGCACGCAGGTTTTTACTTTAAAAATTCAGTACTGTCTCAAAAAGAATCAGGATAATGGGGGGAGAATGAGAAAGCTAATTAGCTACCTGATATGCACTGAAATGGATAGGTTCCCCAAGCAGTTAATAATTACCAGTGAAACCATATTCCCAGGTTATGCACATTGTTTTTAGGGAGAAAAGATAGCTGAAAAATCATGGAAAGGAGGGCTAGAATAGCCTTCACGAGCTCAGCTGGTCCATACTCTGCCTTATGACAGGACCAACTATAACTACAATATTCCTGACTTGCATTTCTCTAACCTGTTCTTAAAAATTACTGCTGATGAAGAACCCATGATTTCCTCTGAGAAGGAGTTCTAACACGTAACTATGCAGCTGAGTTGGTCATGCTTTTATTTTACTTCACAAGGCAACAGAACTGCAAACAGAACCTGTAAAATCCCTTCTCATCGCAAATGCTTCTATAATCCTCATCTAAACCTCAGTTGGCAGATCTGAAAAGATACATTAGAGGAAGGGATCTTGCAAAAGGGAAGATGAAAGACAATCAGCATTTTTCAAGGTTTAATACAGAGTTTGTGGCATATTGAAGTTTTGAGAAGTTCTCATCAAAGCATTTTCATGTGCTTATGTATAGATAGGCTATTAGAGATCCTACAGTCATACACAGTCTTTGATCTTTTATTGCCAAGTTCTAATTCTGTGCTAAACTGCATTCAGTATAACCATTTGGGTTTCATTTCACAGCTTAGGTAGACTGTGCCAAATGAATGCATAATGCCACTGCATATCATTAAACAATATCCATTCTCCACAAATAATGACTTTGAAAGTAAGGAGAGTATTTACAAAACCAGTTACCATTCGACATGAGCACAAGTGTCAGAATCCAGCCTACTCTGAACTCAGTGACTAGTTACAAGCCATTAGGGATGTGAGTGACTCCGTAAGGTGCAAGACACTGCTATACTTTTTGCAAGGGTGATTTTCAGCAACATCTGAGGTAGCCACCATCTCAGCCTACTTTATGCTAAAAAGGAAAATTACACCTCAGGTGTACAGGCATCTAAATAACACAAGCAGAAAGATCCCACGGAGACTGCTCTCTCAACTTTTGGGAAAGCAACCTAGACTTCTGAAGGTGACTACATAACCATGTATATGTAATGCTGCTTTTCATGGCTAAGTCTTGCAAAGAAAAAGAAAAAAAAAGAAAGGTTCCCACTCACCTGCAGTCCTGCCTGGGTTTTGGGATGTACCCTGGGTAAGCACCCTCTGTGATCATCTTGCACATCCTGCTGTCTCGGTCAGAGGGGAGCAGAGTGCTAGGCTTAACAAGCAGTCCAAGGCAATGATCAAATGTATTGCGTTCTTCTGGTCCATCCTCGGTAAAGAAGCAATGGCCCAGTGCATCATAACCCACAACATCCTTCACCTGCATGTACAAAGCAGAGGTCTGTGTTCAGGTTTCACCCTTCAGCCACTGTGTAATAATAAGAAAGCTTATAGTAACAACATAAAGGAACCCCAGTACATTCTTGAACTAAGGGTATATGAGCAAAAGCAGAAGCAATATCACTTCCTGATTTTAAGAGTATTTAGCCTAAGCAATAGCTTAGACTTCAAAATAATTAGAATTTGTCATCACCTAGGAAATGCTAGTTCCATTCTTCTTCTGTCTGCCTGTGAAATCAGAGATTATCTTAGTATGAGACTGGAAAAACCACGGAGAGGGGATGCATGAAGGACATCAGATGATCAAATCACATCTGGGCTTATTCATCTTCACGTGTAGTTACACGAGCAGCTACGTAAAATGCACATGAAAAATGCAGCTGAGCTGAAAAAATATTTTTTCAGGCTATCAGAGAGGTGGCAAGTTGTTTTCCAGACAGGCTGGCTTGTTTTAGGTTTGACCTGATCCTTTTTTCCCAGTTGTTGACAGAAGCTTTACTTGACCCTGAGACAAATCAGCTGGCGTTAATCAGTGCAGTTATGTTTTTGGTTTGAATGCTGTTAACATCGGGATTCTGTTGTGGCCGACAGAACACTACCTGTCACCCCAGAGAAAAATCTGAGAAAACAATTTCAGAAGCAGGTATGCGATTTCGAAGCCTAAGGCTGGCTAGGAAACAATAGTCCTCAAACACACTGTGTCCAACAAGTCAGTCATTAGTGGATTTGTCTGGGATGTGGAAAATTAACTTCAGGTCTACATTGGCCAAGAGAGGGTCCTAGCCACTGAAGCGCTGGCTCTCCTGGAGTCTCTCTTTGCTCTTCCCGTCTGTCTTCACCTATCAACCACTTTGGACCTAGAAAACCTTTCTGAGAGGGTTTTGCTTGACACCAATATCTTTCTATAGATGCTTCTGGTGAAAGAGTAATTGCCAAAAGGCAAAAGACTATACGAAGCTGGATTAAAAAACCATATTCTTTAAGGTGTCATTGAAAGACCTAGACTTCCAGATGCCTGAATTACTTCTTAAACAGGATGGAGACTCTGTCATTTATGTGTCTCATCTCAAAGTTCTCAGGCAGGGAGCACCAATTTCAAATCAAATCCCAGAATGAAAATTGAAATGGTTACAGATATGTTTTCACATAAGAAAGAAAGCTTCACTTGCCAAATCTATTACAAGCTTACATCTGCACACTCATCTATTATGTATCATCCATGCTCCACTGTAAATATTCAAATCTCTGAACACAGGTCAGCACAATAAATTAGACACAACTAAAATGATCTGCAAAAAGTGGTGCATTCCATTAAACTACCTGACTGAATTTGGCTGCTGACTTCTCTGATTTAATTAGATGGCTTTTGCAAGGTCAAGGCTTCCTTATTTAGGTGTAAAATGTAAGTAGTAGACTAAACTGTCCCTCCTTAGAAGCATGAACTTTCCTAGACTTGCAATTATAAAGGTTTATGGGACAGGAGAACATTTCAGGAGAGCGACCTATTTTCAGAAGAAAGATTCCAACATGTGCAGGATGTCTTTTAATCACAGATGTCAGAACTGCACAGAAATAGCCATCTAAACCTATTAGTTTTATCTCACACAACAATACAATTGGAAAGACATGTCAGTAATGGTGTTGCAATATTTAGATGATGGAAATGTGCTCCTCAGAGAAATGTTCGCCACTTGCTATTGCCATTCATCTTTCCAGCCAGCACAAGACTGCGCCAGGGCTGGGACGTGAAAAACTGTGGTGATTAGCCTATAGCTGGGGCAAAGCCCACCTCTGTGCATGTGGAGTAACATCACAGGGGAATACACCTCCCAGTACAGTAAGAGAGGAATGAGGCAGAGAGAGGTATGTGCACTAACAGAGGGCCTCAGAGCTGGCAAGCCACCCATAGTTATCCTTCATCCCTGACAGCCAACAGAGCAACACCAATTTATCAGCCAGGGACCTGGTCCCTAATGTATCTGTCACCCTCTAGTTGATTAACTTTTGCTTTGGTCAGCTCTGAATTAATTTCCCATGCATCTTTTCATGCAGAAGCCCAGTACTGAAATGTCTGGGTAGCAAAGAACTGCTCATTCCAAAAGCACTTTTCCAATGAATTTAATTTTTGATTTGATGAAAACCGTCCTAATAGTGCAGAATCTTACTTCAGCCATGAGTAATTTATGGTCAGATTATGCCCTCTGCGGTAAAACAACCACCATGTAGCGTAGCTGGATTACTAAAAGCAGATACCGCTGTAGCGCTTAGATAGCACAACCTCTCATTCCGTAAAGCACAGCTCTCTGCTGGATCCTGCCTGCCTCTTTATTGACCTGCACTTAATTTCCTTCCCTGATGACTGCCTCTGTTTTAGCTTGCACACTGGGATCCAGTTGAGACAGTGGGAATCAGAGCAAAGTTTGATCCCTGGGGGTGCAGTGGTGTAACTAGGTGGTTTTATGGCCAGCGTATTAAAGAAAACATTGTGTAATTATTGGCATTTTTGAACAGTAATTATGGTGAGAAGAGAATTTCTACAATTTTTTTCTCCAAAAGGACCCCCCCCCCCCATGCCTTAGAGTGAATATGAATTTGCAGACAAGTGCAGAATAGCCCACTGATAGAGATGAGCTGCTGTTGGGATGGGGACTGTTAGCAACACTGTACAGGTCCACAGAAAAATAATTCTGGCATCAGGAATACATGGGACACTGCCTTTCTCCTACTGTTTTCAGTGTAAATATTTCTAAAGCTTGTTCTAAGAGTATGAAAAATGTAAGTGACATGAGAAAAGTGATAGCCAAGCAAGCAGAGGAGTCTGTATGCAAATTACCAGCCTGCTTTAATGACAGGCAAAAATAAAGGATGCCCCTCTCCCATTTGTTAAAGCATTTATGCAGGCACTTAGATACAGTCATGTGAGAAGTCCTTTTGAAATGAGTAGCCTAAAGACAAGTATGTCCTTAAGTGCTTTGCTATGCTGAGGTTTAATAGTCCAGCAAGATTTTGTACGTCTATTTCCAAAGTGTGGTTCATGCACATCGTCAAGGCAAATTGTTCCTCAGCAAAGTATGCTTTGGATTTGCCTAAGCTCAGAGGGAATGAATGTTACCTGGGGGGACGCAGAGCTCATTGCTGTTTGTACAAATGGTGCCTGCGCACGTAGAAACAGGTAGTGTTGCCCAACTAAGGTGGTAATAGGCAACTAGGAAATGCATGGAATAACAGTAGTACTCATCAGAGACCCATCTCGGTGCCTATGAATGTATCTGAGGCAGGAGGAGGGGGAAAGGAAGGAAAATAAGAGTAGGAAAAAAATGGTGAGGAGAATGGTGTGGGATCGCCTGGTGAATCAAGGGATGGAACTGCTGACTGCAGATGTCTATCACAGAGCAATGAAATGCCATTTAACTGATGCAACCTTTGGAGTACCTCTTCTGTGATGCAACTGGACAAACATGGTTAGATTGCTTTATTTTACTGGGGCTTTCCTTTGAGCTGAAGGCAATAATTGGTTAAAAACAAAAAATAAGTTAAGTAATATGGATATAGTTTAGTGCTCACATATTATGATAAACCATAATCATTAGGGATTAAAATCTTGATCAAGATTTCAGACTGTATGTCCTAAAATCTAAGACTTCTTTTGAGTGCCTTGTCATGGAGTTGAATCAAGGTCCTTTAGGGAACTGTGGCTGTTGAGTAACAGCAGACGAATCAGGCTGCTTTCATCAGCTACATCAGTCTGTCTAAATTTCTTCATGCCATCTTGGCTGGAAAAGCCTGAGAACATGGATCCCTATAATATTTCCAAGTCACAGTGACGCAGTTGTCACTTGGAGAAGGCACAAGAGAGAGAAATATTTCCAAATGCTCTATATAAACCCAACCATCTGACCCATAAGAAAAATGCCAGGCTCTGGGTATTTGGGTTGGCAAGTATTAGCCAATGGGGAATTAACATCACAAATTAGATTTAGAACTAGGGCTTTAGTTGGCCTTCAGCTAATCAACAGCTGTGCAACCACTGTATAGCCAGGGAATGTGTCTGTGGTACCACTGTTAACAGCTTTGCTATTATGTGACAAACAATTTGCCTTTCCGCTCTCTACATTAGCTGTATACTGAGTTCCTGTGTTGGTGCCCTTGAATCGGGTGGGAAGTTGTTAAATGACCTTGAATGCCTTCTATAATTTATATAGGAGATTTTTTTTTTTTCCAGAAGCCAAGTTCACTTGGCAGGTTTTTGGGCTCATGTTGAAAACTTAGAAGGACAGAGGTCAGAAACAGAACCTCAGGTTCATAAATAGCAGATAAAAGCTGCCCTGCTTCTTGAACTGCAATTTGAAAGTCCTCTCTTTAACTTCTGTGTATTTTAATTATGTCTGTGGCTTCTCTTTCCAGTGCTGCCACTTTCAGACGCTCCATCCTGTGGTCCTCACTAACAAGAACACTGTAAGACCGTGTGCTACAGTAAGCAAAGAAGGAAGTGTTCATCAGTAAGCAAAGGACAAAAATCATCTCTTAGCCAGATAGGGAAAATGAATATTACCCCCCAAAAAAGCTCAAGCACTGTAGACTCTTACAGACTCTTAGTATGATTTGACACTGTAACTTCAGAACAGTGACATGGTCATGAATTCCTAATGCACAAGGACCATCCAGGTTACACCTGCCAATAATGTGTCTTCTGGTAAAACTGTCATATACAGCAGCAGGGATCTTGACTGTACAAACATTTCTCTTCAGGGTCTCATACTTATTTTTTTTCTCTTTTTTGAATACAATGCCCTCTCACTGAATTGGTGAGGATCCTTGCCTACAGAAATCTTGACATGTTAAAACTTCATATTTGAACTGATACTTGGAGAAAAGGCGACTAGTCAAACCTGATGTTTATTCCACACCTTTAGCAGCTCTGCCTTCAGGACAGATTTCTGCACATTTCCCGAATATGGGTAAATACTTCTCTTTTATCACATATATTTTGTGAATGGAGCTGGTTGGATATATAGTTTCAGTAATAACATCCATGATGTAATTTTTAGATCCTGATTTAGTTGCTGTAGCCAGGTGGGTGCTCTGGGCAAGGTGCCCTGTCTGTAATTTCTCATGTGGGTGGCTTTCAAGACACTATTTTGAAACAATGCAAAGTTCAAGTTGACAGAAGCACAAAGGAACCCAACCAACACAAACCATCCGGATTTGGGAAATGCCGAAGGAACAACTATGTTCTGGGAGAAAGCCTTCAGAGGAGCAGAAACAGTGAAAAGAACCTTTGGGGACTTTATGCCAGTCTCCAGGATGTTCAGGGATTTAGCATGGCTCAGAAACATTTTCCCTCACATCCTTACCACAAAGACAGAGTTCCCACATTTGGGGAGAATCTGACTGTGTTCTTATCATCTCTAGTGTGCTGCAACTTGTCTGACAACTATATGTCATATTATAGACATATCCTAAAGGATTTCTTGTTCTGGAGAGCAAGTCTGACAAATCAGGGCTCTGTAAATGCTCAATGCTGTGAGTGGCACTGAAAACACAATTCTTTGTTACAGGAAAGTTGAAGCATGCTTAAACCTTCTGATTATCTTTTTTAAATAGCAAACTCTCTGTGTATAGATAGATTCAACTACTCATTAGAGATGGGCTGGTCTGCGGGCATCTCTGCACACAGAGAAAAGCTTTGCCTCCTCTGAGTCACACGCAGCTGATAGTGCCACATCCTCACACTGACCTCCTGCTTTTTAACATAGGCCGAAATATGCCTAGAATATATATCCACAAAATCAGGATAGGAGGAAAAAAACAGACATTAGATGTAGCAGTAAAATACATTACCCTGCAATAATTTGCCTATATTCATGATATAAGGAAATAACTTGGCTGGTACTTTAATCTGTATAGTAACATAGGATCTTCTTACCAGTAAACCATTGGATCCATGGACCGTGACACAGCGGGAGAAGGTATGGTGAATGGAGACGTCCTTCACGTATGTTGGAGGGTTGTAGCCTCCTTTCTCGTCCACATCTCCAGCCATATGGAAATGAATTGGGTAATGTCCCATTGTCTGCTGGCCCATATATTTCAATTCTAGACCTTCAATATGTGTAGCCTTAAAATTGAGACCAATCTGGAGAACAATGGAACCTCAGTCAAGAACCATAAAAGACTTTTGGGAGTAAGAAGAGGGGGAATACAGAGATAAAAATGGTTGTATTTTACCTACTAGAGAAATTTATTGTGTGGAAGGAAATGCATAACTGTAGGGTGAGGAAAAGAGGGTCACAGTGGCTAAGGGGGCCATAGCTGCTCTGTGATCCCTCTACTGCTGTCATGGCTATATCTGACTTTGGTTTACGAGGCAAACCGTTCACATTCAATGTTTTCCATGAAGTTCTTCAGTCAGCTAGGCTCAAATCGAAACCCTCAGGCTGAGCACCACCAGAATTTGGGGAAAAGTGGGATTGGGATATAGAGACTGTATCTCAGCCTGTCTGGCTGAGCAACAACTGCAGGGGCGTGAGGTGCACTTCAAAGCGGGGGAACAGCAGCAGGAGGGTGGACCTGCTGCACCGCAGGGAGAGGCTGTTTGTTCAGCGGGCTGATGCAAGGGATTCCTTTCTTTTAGCGTCCTGGCTTCCTCGGTATGTGCAGGTGTGGCTCTGTGGGGAGGAAAGTGCAAGGAGAGGGCTCCAGCCCTACCTTGATGTGTCCCCCGAAGGTGTCGAAATCAAAGAAGGAGCACAACTTGCTGCTGTACTCGTAGCACTGCCCCTCCATCTCGCCCATGACCACGACGTTCCGGCTCAGCAGCCCCACTTCTGCTCTCATGTCAACGCCGTCAATGACTTCCCCAATGTGGAGGTACGTTGCTTTCCCTGAGGGAACAAGATCCAGTTTCAGAGTTACTCTGCCAATGCTGCCGGTTTCCCTTCATACTTCCTGTGGTGGGGTTAGCGTGATCATGAAAGGAGTAACTGAATCAGCAAAAACTGTTGGCCAGCTCCTCAAAGGAGGGAAGCCTGGAGCACAGGTGTTACCCACGGTCTTGCTGAGATTTCTTCAACAGAGGAAGTGGGATTTTTGGTCTTAAATTGCTTCATTTAGCCAGGGAGTTAAACCAACAGTCTGTTAGACAAAACATACTTCCTACCTCGAAGAGAGACTGTGACCACTCGGGAACTTTTTACATTCGTTTGCAATCAGTCAGCTGTGTATGAATGTCCAATGCAAAGAAATTTGCTGATGTAGCTACTGAGAAGTCTAGGTCTCCAAAGTAAGCATAGCACTTTCTGTAGTGAGACACTGGGAGATGCCCAAATCACACAGCACAGCTCACAGGTGAGCGTCAGTCTGATCCTGCTCAAGTCATGGTTGTTAATCTAAACAGCGACAGGACGGGGCAGAAAGCCTTGTGGAAACTGTGGCCTGAGACAATCGCAACCCCAAGCCAGCTTGTGGGCTGCAAGATCTCTCCCTGTTTGTGGCTCCCAAACTGCCCAGTTTTGGAGCCACCTGCACGTCTCCAGCTTGCTCTCAACGCTTCCCTCTGCCCTGGCTTAGTCGAGCCGATGGGGATAGTCTGCCTGCCCCATGCGGGATGCGCGGATCTCCCTTTGCCAGGCCAGCTTGCTGATAGCCTCCCTCCACACACACGCCTGGCTCCTTGGAGGGGTTAAGAGCACATAAAGCCTTCCTTGGCCTGACCAGAGAGGGGTGAACTCCAGGCAGTGTGGATGTCTAGAAAGCAAAATAATCTCTTTGCTGTAATTTCATTCAAACATATTCATCCTCCCTCCTTCCTGCCTTGGCTTTCTGCAGAGAATGCAGTTGGGAAAAGGCTCATCTTACTGACTACATTCTGTATTATTCCAGTAAAAATAAGTAATAAACTCTTTAAGTAAACACTGAACTTTAAGGAATGCTACACTTGCATGTATTTAATTTCAGTGGAACTGTTCAAAGCAGTAATTAGAAACAAATGGCAAGCCTGAAGCCTGACTGTCACTGCGAAGCACTTTGTGCTTAAGCAGAGATGCCAAGTTGGGGGGCGGGAGGATTTTGAACATTTAAACATTCCTGTTTTAAACAAAACATGATGCTTTGACTTTATGACAAAGATAAGCAAACACCATTCACTCCCCCTTTCTCCTGGGGCTGGGAGCAATGTAATTCACTGATAATGTCGGGATTCAGGAAGGGTGAGTGCTCTGCCTTGCTCTGAGATTGCCATGCTGCGTGACATGCTGTTACATGTGCCCTCTGCCTCAGCTCCTCCACCTACAAAATAATGCGATAACATGAGAAAACACTATTAACTAAAAGAGTGGTGATGGCAAGACAGGTGGATGCAAAGCCACACTTTTACCCATTTATACATTCAGCTTCTGATGAAGAACGAGATAGCATGTTGCTGGGGGGGGGGGAGGCTAGAAGAACTTGTGGTGCAATTAATTAAACTGCAGCACGTTTGCTAGGGAAGGAAGGAACCCAGGTCACCTTTTAGTCCTTCATGTTAAAATGTCAGCGTCACGCCACCCCCTCCTGCCCCTGTGCGCGTGGTAGGAGGTCTGCCCATGGCGCTGCTCGAGGCAGCCCTGGGGCTGGCGGGAGGAGCAGAGCTGCGGGAGGGGGTTTGCGTGGCGCTCTGCCCCGTCCCAACACGTCAAAAGTGAGGGGCAGCTCTGGGTGCGGGTTTGCGTCTCGTTCACGGTCGCAAATGCCTTCCCAGAAAGCCCTGGCTTGCCTGGGCACCCCCGGAGCATCGCCTCATCCAAAGTCAGATCCAGCCTGTCTGAAAAGCAGCTTCGCTTCCCTTACTCATGTGCATGAAAGAGCCGTGGCTGCGAGTGTCCTCTGCATGAGGAAACTACCCTTAAGCAACTCTGTTAAGGAACACAGTCTCTCCTTATGAAACTGTTTTTAAGTTGTTCTTTTCAGTTTGCCCCCAGTGTTGACCTTTCTTTGATTTACTGAAATGCAGGAAGAAGTTCAAATAATCGTAAGAACATCCTATTTCAAGCCACATCTCTGGGAGTCATGGCTCTGAAATTAGATAGGCAGTTTTGTTATTTATGTGCTGAGCTCCAGAATAATAAATGTCATGCTTGCATGTATTTAATTTAATTTAACACCAGCCCAGACATGCAAAATAGTGTAAGCAGTGACAGGAATGTTAAACACGCACTAACCGGATTCTAAATATAACTTCTTGGGTGCATGTTTTTCACTTTGTGCTTTTGCTGACTTGACTTGTTTGGAGATAGAAGGAGAGATGGGAAACAATTCCCTTCCACTGTAAAAGTGGATTTTGAATAATAGCTCCTTTAACAGAGTTTTGAAAAACAAAGCTCACCTCACGGCAGCCAGAAATTCAAGCTCCCCGTGGCAATGGGGCCGTCCTGTGGAAACGGCTCACAGGAGACAGACGCTGGCACAGGAGCCCTCGGGTGCTGTAAATCCCTCATGGAAACCAGCACCAGGCAGCTCCCATGCGGCCGGCAGTGCTGGGAGGCACGCTTATAAACCCGGGGCGCTTGCAGGCAGCCCATGGGGCCTGTTTGAGGATGGGCATGAGAAAACAAAAAAAGAAACTGCTCTGTGGAGAGTTCAGAGATTTCACTCGGAGACGGGAGCATCTCGCTCTGCAGAGCTGTAACTCGAATTTGGAGCTAAGCTGTTGCTTGCAGCAGGCACGCTGAGCCGTGCCAGGCAGCGGCAGCGATACCGAAACCCTGAGACGTTGGCCGTGGGCAAGCCCAAAGTGGGGACTCGCAAGCCGCCGCTGAAGAAGTTCGATGATAAGAAAAGTAACGCTACAACTTTGAACACGGGAGCAAAACGTCTGCTGCTTCAGCAGCCAAGCCGATCCCAGGGATTGCCCAAGCCACAGCCGGTAACTGATTCACCAGCTTGCTCTTTGGGCTTGGCCTTGCCACATCGCTCACGGACAGGAGTTGCCTCAGCAGCAAGCGTGACGTGTGCCGGGCTGTAATCTAAACCAAACACAGCCTGGCAGTGACAGGGGTTACGTCTCCGCCTGGCAGCCCTACCCCCGGCGTTTGCTGCTCCCGCTGTCGCACCGGTGCCTGCAGCGAGCAGAACATACATGCACAGGGAAAACTGCTTTAATTTGCGGGCTTGCCAAACATAGGTCTTGATTCAGCAGAATATGAGCACAATTCCATGCTTACTACTGAAGATAGCGACTATTAAAATAATCAGGGCAGTTATTAGTAAGGGTAAGGCAACTATTAGAAGAAAGTATGTTAAGATAAACATAGATGATCCACAAATCAAGGGCAGGCTTATATCAACATAACAGTTCAAAGCGGAGTCTCTGCAAACTGTACAAAGCTTCAGGAAAACCTGTCATACTTGAACCTAACCATAAAACCTGGGTCTCAGTCCTTATCAAATCTCGAAAGAGTGGAATTTTGAAACTATTTCAGCAGCTACAGATGCGGATGTGTGCCTAGCTCTGGCGAATCACACGCAGATATGCCTTTGAAAAGCCTCCCGGGTACACTCACACATTCCTAAATGCCTTGGCTCTAAATGACTTAAGCTCCTAAATCTCGTTTTCAGAATTGAATCAGGCACTTAGAGGCCTAGGCTTGATTAAGATGAAATGGATCTCAGATACTCCTGATTTTTTTTTTCTTTTTTCTCTCCTAAATGTTCAGAGTTCTCCAAAGGGTCTTTTGTTCTCCTCTGGACTTTCTCAGGCTGTGGATCACATTTTCCCTCTCATAGTCTTTTAACATTTCCTAAATAACAGTTTTAAAGGAAATGTTAAACACAAACTTGTCTGTTCAACTCATGTAATCCAGTGACATGGAATACTTCAGGTTTTTTTTTGTTGTTTAAATCAGTGCAATTCATTGTAAGTGCCAGCCCAAATCTCTGTCACATTTAGCATTGGTGCCAAGCATTTGTCATCACTGGAGGTAATGCCCCTATTGCTTATATTTAATAAACAACAAATGTTCTCAGAGGCATCCTGTCAAATCCTCATTGTTCTGAATTACACTGATGGTGTTTTTTATTGCATCCCCAAGCCACAAGACCATAACGTAATGCAGCATGGTTTGGGTGAACTGACCAGCTTCTTGAGTCATGCAGTACAGCCTGGTGCATTAACGAATAAGTATTCCTCCAGGACGCGTAACTTTTACATGGGAAATTAAAACCAATTTGCCAGTGGAAGGACTTCCAGTACAAAGGATGAAACTTTAGAAAGAGTTCAGAAGTAACCAAGACTCCTTGGGACAGATTCCCTCTGGGATCTATTTTAGCCCTTCTTCCCTCTTCTCCGGCCATGGCCCTGCACAGTGCAGTGCACAGTGCACTGAGAAGCTCTGCAATACACCTAGCACCTTTGCCTGTACAAGTGTGAAAAGCCATGAGCTCATGTGCAGAATATTAAGTATATGCTTAAGTGCCGCGTTGGATCAAAGCCTTCTGTCAGTAGCTGTTTGGTTTCAAGGCTGAAATTAGTAATTTTATTGCTGCAGACAGATGGGACATGAAAGGTGATGTGGATGGATGGGAGCCCTCTGCTCACGCTCTGTGCTGGCTTTAACTGAGCACAGTGCTGCATAATAATGCTAGATGGCTTCTAGCTGGTCCTGTTCGAGGCAGGGCGCATGTCTGCCCGCGTCTGCCTCTGTCAGCATCCCAGAGCCATGCCTAAGCATGCTTGGTTGAGGCCTCCTGACTTGCGCTGCCCGTCCTCCCGTTAGGTGAGAGCCCCTGCGGCCCCTAAGGCAGGGGCTTTCCCTGTTCGATCCCAAGGACTGCCACGCTCTTTCCTAAACCCGCTCCTGTCCCGCTTCATGCCCTCTTTCTGCACTAGCCCATTGGCAATCTACTGACATTTGTCTGTAAATGGGAAGTTTTTCCTCTCTGACCTTTCAGCTTGTTCTCTCCTTACCCTGACTCTGATGTCCTTGCAGTTGGGGTGGGAAGATTAGGCAGATCTGGCTGGCAGACAGATCAAATCCTTACTTCTTAAACTTGGCCCAAATGTGAACCTTTGGAATTGCTATGTAAACTTTATTGTGTTTCTTCTAACTCTGCTTCTAGGCAATGGCCAAAGGCAGAAAAAGGAGCTCTGAAAGTCTTCTAGAAAGGGCCATTTCACAATATTTCCTGCCCAACCCTTGAGCACCAGAGATGCCTTACGAAAAAGAGCGTCCAAGAAATTCCAGCCGAAATGATGCCAACCTCTACACCGACCTCTCCAAATTGCTAAAAGTATCTGAATTTTGACGGTGGAGTAACTTCCCCCACTCTTACAGCACGATACGAATGCTGACACAAGCAGTTACTGTGGAGTCGTTAGAGGATTATATATTTACAACCTCTTTTATTTCAGAGCAAGTTCCCTGCATAAACAAGAGGCCAGTAAACTCCGTATCTCTAAAATATCCACAACCCAATAAGCTGCATTTAAGATATGTGTAATTGTAATCACAGATTTTCTAATACGTGGGATAATTTGAGTAGTTATGCCAGGCACAAATAAGTTTGTTCACGCTTTATCGAGAGCCATATACGAGCACAAAAGGCCATTTCAGTATTTCTTTTCCATGGGGAAACTTATCAGCATTGGTAGTAACTTCATACAGAGGGACCAAGATGCAGATAAGACTTGTTTCCCAGGGAAACTAGACAAAATACTTGATCTTTCCTACTATCCAGTTCTGCCATAACAACACAACCCTTCCTTCCTTCCTTCCTTCCGTCTCCCTCCCGCTCCTCTGTACTGCCGTCCCTGCCCGGGGCTTTGTGATGTCCTGAGATCAAACACTTTTAATCTGTTCCCACAGAGAAAATAATCTAGACAGAAAAATGACAAGCGAAAAAGTTAAATAAAAGGAAGCGAGCGGGGAGAAAAGTTCCATTTAAATGAGCGACAGTTTGACTGGGACTCGTGACCTTCGGCGTTCAGCTCTCTCTGGAGTAGCATTTGCTCAGAAAAGTAATCATTTAATCATTCTGACATTAGTGGAATTACTGACTCCAATAAAGGAGTGCCCAAGATCTGTCCTTGGGTGCCCTCCCTTGCTTTCTATGCTGAGATTTTTCAGAGGGCCACATTTAGACACCCAGATCCTACTAAAATTTAATGAGAATGGAGTATTAACTTGCTTAAGCTCTTTTGAAAAGACCAGCCTTATTTTCCTTCAACACTCATCTTCTTTGCCTCTAATCAAGCCGTTTCTAGCGAGTAAAGCAAGTATGACTTTTCAGCAGGAAGTATCAAATATAAATAGCACATGAGCTAACTAATAAGTTTGACTTATTTGGCACAATACCCTAAACCATGTCTATTAAAATATTATTAAACGATGAGAGCATCAATTATAATTAAAGTTTGGTATGCCAAGTGGCTGCCACACCAAATTGTCTGTCCACAGAGCAGAGATTTTCTGAATTTTTTTTAGCAAAGAGACTCTTAAGTAGTTTAGACCTGCCATTTAGGTTTTGTTAAAAAAAGTGGAAAGGAAAAAAGAAAGATTAAAAGGAGTCTAACTCATCATGGGAGGAATGGTTTTATCATTCGTCTTTCAAAGGGCAGACTTCTGGAGTTCTCAGCTGCTAACCTAAGCTCAGGAAAATTAGGCCTTTCCACTTATTACAGATGACATCCCCCCAGGCCAGGGATATTAATGCATTGGTGTGAAAGCCTTTTCTCAGAAGGAGCAGAGCAAGCCTGAAGATCTCCCGTGGGGAAAGGCAGGCAGACATTCAAGAGGAAGGTCTTCTGCATGCAACTAGGAGCTCAATGCACCCGTTGTGCCAGGGGAACCACTTATTGCACAAGGGCTAGAGGCCTGGCCCTGCTGCTTCCCGGTTGTTTTTATGCGATTGCTCTCTGTCTGTCTGTCATCCCCCCTTGGCATGACACTTGAGCCTGCTGGCCAAATACACTCCCAAACCTGCCACCGCGGTGTGGCCGCCCGCCCGGCAGGTCAGGGCCCCGCGGGCAGGGATGCAGGCTGCAGGGAGCTGGAGTCACGCTCCTGGGGCTCCGGGCACCCACCCCGCAGGTCGTTAATTCTTCTAATTCTGGCTAATTGCCTGTCACGGCACGGGCGATGAGTGAGGTTATACAATGGCCAAGCATAGAGTACCCCAGTGACCTGCCGGCTCCTAAAGACAGCTCAGCCATCCTCAGGATTTATTTCACCTAGACTGAACTTAGGATCAGGCAGATTATTTTATTTCATAGTGTGAATGTGCTTTCGTTACAAGAAAGCTGGATGTGATTTTTATTACTGGACCAGATTCTGGCCCGATTGATATAATCAGTGAAATCCCATTGACGTCAATGGGGTTGCCTGGATATAAGTACGGGCAGACTTTGGCCCCAGTATTCATGTTATTTGTGGTAATAAAAGGAATGTCCTGATTCTCCTAAGGAGTAATTGGAGACCAAGAGCACAATTACTTTAACAAGTGTTTCCACTTGCTTCTTTACTTGAAAATCACATGATTTTTTGTTGTTTTCAACCCCTTATTAATTTCCTTAAAGTAACTTAGTGGCCATTGCTGTGGAAGGTAAATATAATTACATAAATTTTACAGATCCATAAGCTTATGGGAAGAGCCTAAGAGAAATATTAATCTGTGGTCTTTATTTTTATTGACTATCTTCCAAGATCATCCCCATGAAGTAACTTGTATCCTACTAGTCTGGAACAGTTTTTCCAAGAGCTCAAGAAAACTTGCTCAAGAAAAATATTCAGTTTGGAGATGTCTCTTCTTTGTAAGTTGAAAGTACTAGTCATTTTAAGTCATAAGACTATGATACATTCAAACTGAGAATAACATTTTTCTTGGCTTCACAAGCACCTCTCCTTTAGGCCGTCTAACAATGAATGACTAGAGCTCTGTGAAACAGCAGTTGTCGAAGGAAGTATATTCGCATCTTCCAGAAGAGGTTGCATCAGAGATAACTGTAAAGTAGCTCATTTCACAGAACTGAGCAAACTCCCTGGTGCATTAGATGTTCCAAGTGCCCTTATGGTTTCTCAGAAAGATTTTACTGTAAATGTACACAAAATCTCGGCCTAGAAAAATTGACAGTGCTTAAGTAAAAGATAATGTTACATGAATGAATTTCCACCAGGCAAATACCACGGTTCAAGTATGGCCTCATTTAAAAAATAACCTTTGCTTTTGTAAAGTATGGCAATTACAAGTTCTTCATCTATTCACAAAAGAGGCAGTTAAGGTGATGTTTCCATATTCTGTTCATCAGCGTACCAAAATCTAGTCCTGGAAGAAAAAGACCACTTCACAAACTCAAGTGGAGATGCACACCTCCCATTCTGCATTTCGCTTTTATGCTCATACTAGTAACTTGTGCTTGGTCACACTTACACTATTAAATTGGACTTAGTAGTTGAAGGCCACTGTACAATCATTAGATTGCAGTGTCTGATCAGCAGCAGCAATCTGTTTCAGATTTGAGCTAATCACCATCAAGAGAAAAACACCATGGCTCTGCAAAGCTTCCTGTTCCTTCTACTCAGATTAATTCAGATAACGCTCTGCAAACTCTGTTGCCCCAAGTACTGTGGCTCAAGACAGTATAGCTGGCCACGTGACTCCGGAAATGCTTGGTTAATACATCACCTCAAAGCAATGCAAAGTCTAGACACACAGCAAAAAGAAACAGTAGCTTCAGTAGTACAGAACAGAGTTTCTAAAATGTAAGATTACATTTCTTGTTAAATATAACTTTCTTAGGAAAATAGCCAGCTACACATTACTTCATAGCCTTAAAAATGTCTCATGGTCTGCTCCTCCTCTAGCTCACCCTTCAGCTCAACTAGGCTCACCTCCTGCTCTCCAGAAAGTGATACATTTTCAAAAATAGAAATGCAAAATAGAATATTTCAAACACATGAACTGTATTTGTCTCCCTTAAATACATCCATTCAATAATGTTCTTGGGGCCAAGAAAAAAAAAAATCAGTCCGGTACTGAAAAGGGAAGGTAGAAAGGGACCAGAATCAAGATAGATGTTTTTCAAGCAGAAAAGTCATATGTTACTCAAAAACACCTCAAAACTACCCATGCAATTCTATTTACTTAATGGAGTTACCTCAGTGCAAATGACAGAATTTGTCTAACGTAAATACTGACATGACAAGACAAACACCTCACCTGCTACCTTGACCTGGTTGGCTCTGCAGGCCCTGCATGACACCACTGGGAACTCTTCCGCCTGGTACATGGAGTAGTCCGTGCTTGCAACCACGATCCTATCCCCGGGTTGCCACGAGCTCACATCATCCTCCAGGTTCAGGACAGTGCTGTTCACATTGGTGTCAATGGTTACTGTAAGCTTGGGCTTCACTGAAAAGCAAAACGGGAGGGTGGGGAGTTCAGTTAATCTTATCACAAAGTGCTTGCTCATTTTTTTGTCTGGAACACCACCAAAAATGATGATTTCCTCATGCAACATGAAACAGTTAACGCTTCCAAACATGCTCTTTACTGGTTTTGGTTTGGAATGCAAGCAAACAATAAAGTGTTTTTTGTTAGTTGCAGGCAGGTGGATTTTCCACTAGCCCCACAACTAAATTTAAATGTAGTCCTTAGGGACTCGTTTTCACCACACCCACTTAGCAACAGCACTTACGGGCACTGGGCACTGGTATTTACAGCAGCCAAGTGTTCTTTAACATAATGACTGCTTTTTCCAACAAGCCATTTTCTACCCTTCTGTTCCCACCAACTGAACACTAAAGCATCCCGTCTAATAACCAGGTTAGAATAGCGGTGTTGGAATTAGTAACTGCAGAACGAATTATTACTTTTAAAACCTGTTGTCTTCTCACACACTAAATGAGTAACCCTACCTCATTCCAAAATGCTCTAGTAAAAGTCAAGGTATGTAAAGAAGGGACTTGCCCAGTGTTTGCCAGAGCATTGCTGGGTTTTAGAGACAACACCCTGTTACCTCTGCTAGCGTGCAGGAATTTTTCCTGAGATAAATCTTCAGCTGTTGTACCTGTCTTCTTATCTATATCCCAGCCAAAACTGTAACTTGGGAGATTACTGAAGTAACTCTTATGCTGAACACAAGTCACTCATCAGAGGACAGTATTTCTGCTTTTCCCTGGTCTGGATTAGGCCTATACTGTCTACCTCAGGCAGAGCGCTCACCGGAGGGGACCACAAGTCTCTGGGTACCAGCAACAAAAATACTACATGAAATTCAAGTTTCTCAGATGGATTCTCTTCCTCAGGGTTGAACTCCTGCATCCTCCGAACAGCCATGCCAAGGGAGGAAGAGTGCAGAACAGGCCCTCCGAATGACACGAGAGTCTGGCTTTCAAAAACAGGTCACATACCAGATTTGCCACACAGGAACCGTACTTTGTAGTTCTGGCAACCTTCGTCTGTCTGGTCCTTACCATGGCACAGGAACCTAAAATCGCGGCCGCTTTTGTAAAAAACCTCAGTTGTTAAATTAGCTCCATCAAGCGTCGCTGCCTGAAATGAGAATAGAAATATGAAACGGGTGATACCTAGACACGAAGGGATTTCACCGACACATCGACACCTTCGGAACAGGCTATTGCTTTGTTTTCAGATGATGCACAATAGTTGCATAACAAAACAGGATGACTGCCACATGTATTATCCAGCCAGCACTCCAGCTGGTGCTCAAACAGAGCTATTTTACATGCAGACTGCGTAGATTATTGCTAGGTGTATGTGTTTCTCCCATATCTATATTAAGACCATGTGCTTTTTTTGGAAGGAGTATTCTGAGCTTGCTAACATCTGCCTTGGTGCCCTAGATTTTCTCTTGCCATTTGTTTGAGGTCAGATGAAAACACTGAACACAGATGCTTGTACCCAAATGAACTCATGGTTTCCCAGCCTCTGACTGTACTGGTTTTATTACTTGTGGCTAGACTATGTCTGAGCCTTGCAGAAGAAAGAGGTGTGTGGGGGGATCTTGTTTCTTCTTTGCATGGACCAGTGATAGTTGCTATCTCTACTAAGAAAATAGAAAGCTGTTTTGACATCCATACTGGAGCACTGCTGCAAAAGGAACAAGAAGAGATGGCATTTTCCTCCACGTGTGTGCCAGGCACCAGTGTGATGATACACAGCATCTCCTGTGTTCCTGCTGGAGCATTATCACTCCTCAGGGTCAAGTTAAGCTTCACAGTCTGGCTCTGAGGCCTGCAATTCCCCTGACCCTTTCACGAAAATATGATGCGTTGCCTTAGACAACCCAAATGGCACATGCATTTTAACAAAGCACCAGGAAATAAAATATCTTTCAGTGATGAGCCCGATCCTGCATCTCTCGCTCATGCTGACCTTCCTTGTTAATGCAGGCACTCCGCTGCCCTGTGTAGGATTAGCACCACCAGCTGAAGGAATGTGCCTCTGGCTAGCCTGTGCTTCTATTATTATCATTTTATCTTCGGTTTTCTTGTATGTAGCATAGCCGGAGCAGGCCAGCTGGTATAAATCAGTGTGACTTTATGAAGTCAATGAGTAACACCAGATTACACTACATGAGGATTTTCCCTAAGATCCTGAGGATAAACTAAAAAATGCTGTTTCACTTTTAATATACATGGAAAAAAAAGTAGCTCTCATTTAACAGAACAGAAAAATAGTTTTGCTTCTTGAACAGAAGAATGTATTTCTTTTTTCCCTTCTAATATGTATGCTGAAGGGACTGTATCATAATGAACATCTGACCTCTGTTCTAAACTAAGTTGTCACTTCAAATATATACATATGGAAGCTGAAATGAATGTGGATTTGCTCAGACCTGACAAAAAGTTATGGGGCAATTTTTTCCTCTGTGTTCAAGAGGAGATTCTTTATAACATCTAGCCCTGGAAACTTTCACTCATACTGTCAGCATTCCCATTTACTTCAATAGCAGTATTCTTGTGAATAAGGACAACTCTACCAGTTCAGAGTATGCAGGAACCTTAGGTTCAGCATCCCACTGATATAGAGTATTTTATTGTCTTTCGCTAGGTAATGCTTCAGTTACTGTTTTACCAAATAGATATGCAAAGTATCTAGCTGGCATTTACCAAGAAAAGCTTTTTTTTGCGGGGGCGGCCTTAAGGAGCCTTTTGCAGTCTTGGAAAAGGGTATATGATTTCTCCTTAGCTTGCTGGCCAGATGGTGTAATTACATTGTTTAGCCTCAGATAGATTTCAAATTTCCTTCCACAGAGAAAAACCAATTGACTCAAAGAAATGGCTGCAAGCTCACCGACATTTTTTTCCAACCTTCCAGTTGGTAACTTTACCATCTGATTACATTCCGTGATTATTTTTTCAGGTAGGATCCATTCCAGAACCATTTAAAAACTTTGATATTTTCCTGTGTTTTTTTCTTTTAATCTTCCAACAGGGAACCACATATTTCCTGGTACATCTGTGCTGTCTGTGGCCCCATCTGTACTCCTGCTTATGCCAGAAGCCACAATTTACTGAAGGAGGCTTAATTCTATAACATTTTGTCTCAGAAAAATACAGAGGTTGGATATCAGATTTTGTCGGTTATGCATTAGAGCAGTAAAATAATCAGTGTCTTTTATTTAGAAACAAAATTCACTGACAAGAACCATATTTTTAGGTTTGGATCTGAATCACTCCGAAGAGGACTCACTCCATCTCTCTGAAGCGAGTGGTAAGCAAGCCTACCTGGATATCAATGGGTTGACTACAGATTTTATCAGGATGAGCAGCTTTGAAGTCTGAAAGCTTCTCCATGTCCTTAGATCTTGCTTTATCAGGCTTCTCAAACCACTCTGTCCACTCTGCATCTGGAGACAAGTGCAAACAAGAAAAGTCATTTGAAAGTCAAGCTTAATGTATGCAGCAAAAATGCATAAAGCATAATTTGATCTCAGATATCATTCACAAGTTTGTTCACCAATGATCTGATTCCTGTCTCTTCCTGTCTCTTCCTGCCAGTCTGTCAGCTGCTTTTAATGATTCTGCAAGGTGTAACCAGCCAAGGGAGACTGGAGTTATTAAAAGCTATATAATTGGAGTATGGAGTATAAACATTATTAAATAGTTACGGATTTTGGATCTGTGTCCTTCTCCTTAGCTGCCTTTTCTGATTTTCAGATCAAGTTACAGTCAGTTACTGCATGTTGTCTGAAACATGGATATGATGACTATGCAGTCAAAAGAAGTAAGAGGTTGTGTGTGATCTCTTAGATCATAAGAGATGGAATTTCATACTCAATGCAGTAAAGGAAAAAGGATCCTGGTTACTTAGAGGGACCTGGAGACAACTGGGGAAAGAATCTGTGCATATTTGTTACTTGGGTTAGCAGCAATGTGCATAGCAGCCAGCAAGTCCACTCTTCCCAAATGGAAAGGCATTGCAATAAAAAGGACCATTCCGAAAAGGATTCACCCTGTTTGTCAGCTCCCTGTTGTTGAGCTAAGTGGCAAACCGACCTCTTACCTTGAACCCACTCGCTCGTTGAAGAGACGTTAAAATGTTCTCCATTCTCAGCTTGGAAGAGTTTGAATACTTTGGCCACTGCTGACCCTTTTTGACCTGCAAAACAAAAATGACCCGTAAATTCAGTGTCTGCAGTCAACAGAAGTCAGAACTGAAAAGGTAGTGATCCATGTGTGCATTTCCATATTTTAGACATAAAATCCAGAGTTAGTCCTGCACAGCTTGCAGAAAAAGCTCTTGGTCTTGGAATCAGGTTTCAGACACTTTTATAACTGCTTGGGCAATCAAGAGGAAAAATCTTGAAAAATCAAGGGGATATAAAAAAAACCCCTAACAATACAAGTATATTGCTATTTTTATTTGATGTTGTAGTAAGTGCTGTCATTAGCTGTTTTTGACAATGCCATGAAAAGTCACAGTAAGCATCACAGCTTTTCAGTTTATGAGGATATGGTTTTGCAAGAGCTTTTGAGGCTACCAGTGCAGGATACATTGACTTACATTTTCAGCTGATATAACAGGGATAGTCCTATAGCTCTCTGTCAAAGAAGGAGACAGACTGAGCTCAACAGAGCTACCTGGATTTACTGGTGCAGGATCTGGCCTTTTATCTCAGGGTTCAGATAGCCCAGGCTGAGCCCCACTCCGCTGCATCACCTCATGCATTAATGGAAAGAAGGAATATATACACAGAGCATACAATTAAATGTCTTCCCATCAATTGCTCACAGCTTCAATGTAATGTAGTGTCAAGTGAAAATGACCAAATTAATCTGAGCCATAACTCCAATACTTCCAGAGATAATGTCAAGCAAGCACTTTGTGCATGAATTACCTTGATATTCAATGTGGTCTTCAACAGAAGAGGAGGGATTTCCTTTAACAGTAATAAAACTCCATGGGTGTCTGGGAAATCAAAATGAGAAAGGATCAAATTATTTAATGTATGAGATGCATATTTCTTAAAACGCAATGTTCTTGCATTTCTCAGAGGCACCACATTCAAAACAGTCTGATTCATGTGACAGGCAGTTTAGTCAAAATTAAAAATATCTTAACATTTTATATTTCTTCAGTAAATACATCACAAGAGAAGGGAAGTTCAAAGAGAAATCCCTTCTTAATACAAACCTATAATTAGTAGTTTCTTGATGGAGTGTTTAAAGAGGCTTGCTTGTGATAGACACACAGGACACTGGCAGCTCCTCGGGGAGCCTGAAAATCTCTGTGTGTGTATGTGTGTCTGCGCGCACAAAGGGACATGAAAAAAGCCATTTGTGGTTATATGACTTTAGCCCATGTGAAAATCTCATATATCACTATTTTCTTTGGAGAGACCCGTGAGAATTTCTAATAGATGAATTGGCTGGAAAAGTGCACTAAAAAATACCTAGATAGTCTGTGGGCATGCAGTTTCCTCATTGCGAACATTGAACTGGGGCAAAGGGTTATGAGTCTGAATCATCTGTTCTGACAGATGTCAGATCTGTGTCAAAAATAACTTCATTACTATCTGACTGTTACTGGTTGAGTGGGTTCACGAGCTCCCAGCAGCACTGGAAAAGGAACACCCGGATGAGTAAGCCTGGAGGACAGTCGCTGAGGTACCCCCGCAACCGCAGAGGTGAACCCAAGGAGCAGGTGTCAGGAGCGAGTTTTATCTTGTTTCTGTCTTTGAAACTGAAGAATTCCGCATATTTCTTCTTAATGACTAACAGAATAGCAGGGCTGCTTTCAGAGAGGCTGTCACCCTTTCCCTGGGCTTAGCAACAGTCCCACAGATTAGCTTGTGTCTCTATCAGTAAAAATACCCTGTGATTTCAGTAGCACCAGGATTCACCCTTGAGTCTTGCGGGTCGCCTTACGCTCCACATCAGCTGGATAAGAGATGGTACAAACCACCCTTGGCCCTCCGAGGAGAACATATAGGGACACTGAAACCTGCGGTGCTGGAGGAGCACTGGCGAGAAGCCACCGGCGCAACTGCCTCGGGAGCCGGCCAGCGAGCTGGATGCTCCTGCTGGAAACCCTCCCGGCACGGCACCCGCCAAGGCCCTGTGGGGCCGTCACCGCTGTCCGGAGAGAGAGGCGGTGGCAGGGATGAATGACACTTTATCACTCAGCAGGCAAGATAGAAGCATTATTTTTTGGTTCCCAAAATTTGAAACAAATGATGAAAAGATGATGGTTTCAAAACGGACCAAAAATTATCTAAAAAAATACAAGGCTAGCTGGTTTTGTAAGCCAAGGTTTGGCCCAATTTTCGTATGTTACTTGTTTCCCCTAGTTAGTTTTTCACTAACAGGATTTTTAAACCAGTTCATCCTTAATGCACGAGCACACATGCCATCTGTCTGGGTCATATGAAGCAGAAAGACCAGTAAGTCCAGTAAGAGCCAAACCAGTGCTGCTTGGCTGAGATTCCAAAGGGAACAACTGTGTCATCAAGCGCTGAAAGGCTTTCTTTTAATTCATTAGTAGAAGGGAAAATGAAAAAAGCTCATTTGTAAAGAGCAAATTCCCATTTCAACGGGACAAGAATAGAGGAGGAATGCAAAGATTTTCCTTTCATTCCTCATGTTCTGGACTCGGCAAAGAGGCAATGGAAAGAGATGCCAGGAGCACAGAAGCCATGCTGGATAAATTAGCATTGCTCGTTGGCTCTTCCACAGCAAGGGGGGGTCACATGGCTTTACAGTCTGGTTGGATATGACACAACTGGAGAGAGACAGGCATTTGTCACTACAGCCACCCCCCTGCTAGTCAGCAAACAACCCAGCGTACGGCCAGACAGCCTTCGGAAAAGCACCTGGGGGTCAAGTGTGCACACCCCTACTCCTAGGTATAGCTATGGCTGAAATGGAAACCAGCGTGGCTAAATCCTATTTTACTAAAGTGAAGCAATAGGCCAAATTGCATAGAGAGAAAAGCTTTTATACATCTGACAAAGTTGCCTGTCTTCTGCTCTGCCCCCTAACTACCTCTGTCAATCTGGTACATTGACCTCCAGGCAATATTTTTTCAAAGTTGTTAAACTTAAGTGCTGAGAACACTCTTAAAAACACAGCCCTTTAAATAATGCGTCAAGATGCAGGTATTTTTGCACATACCTACAGTATGCTAGTAGGAGACAATATTTACCAACTACTATCACACTACAGTTCCCACAATGCCGCTATTATCTGCATAAGGAAATACTGTAGTATTTCACATAGCAGCATAGCAAGAATCAGCTTTTTGATTACAAACAGTAACAATGCTGAAAAACATGCTACTATAGATGAATTTCTATGGGTATTTCTATTATAAGTATTTACGGCAAAGAAGCGAGAACTAGCATTAAAACACCACGGCAGTCTAAAAACATCAAGAGCGATTTCCTTTTATAAACATATGAGAAAACCATCATTTTTCTTCCTGTTGCAGGATTGGGGAAAAAAAGTGTAATGTTCAAAAAAGCTTTTTTTGCTTCCATAACTTCAGTCTTTAAACAGAAACCCAGCAAGCTCAGGGTTCTGGGTATTTGAGAGGAGGCATTGCACTGATGGAGACAGGCTATTTCTGCAGCCTTGGTTATTTGTCTGAAATCCTTTATCCAGTGCACAGGAGTCCCTGTTGTACTTGACACAAACTCTTCATCAGCTCCCCAAAAACATACTCCATCTGCACTGCACTCCAAGCTGACACTTGTCTGTTCTGATAGACTGCTTTTTTGAATCACCTATCCCTGTAAAGTAGATTTTTTTTTCATGCTCTACAGTGACGCCTTAGTGCCTATACCGACTATGGTCCATAGAGGAACACCCACTCTTCAAAAAAAAAAAAAAAAAAAAAAAGCCTACAGAAATTCAGATAAACACAAAAAGTATAATGGCTACAGTTGGGAAAATGGCACATATTCTCAAAAACAGTGTGCGTGCCAACATAGACACTATATTAGCTACAGAAGTAGTTACACTTCACAGCATAAATTTAATGCATGCTAAATTTTGTGCTGCAGGACTCCCAGAATGTGTATTGGATGAGCTGAAGAATACACTGCATGTGTGTCTGTATGCATTTAGCTAGGGCTATATGGCTAATTCTTCTAGCCTCCTTAACGTCCAGCCCATCCAATCCACTGCGTGGATGTAGATATGCTTCTCAAATCTTTGTAGGACAGCTTGAAAATAAATAGGAACGAGTAACGTGTAGGATTACTATCTTGGAAAAATGAATCTTTTTTTAATGTGAATCATATGTTATTCATCAACCTGCTAATAAAAATGCCCAATATAGACACTGAGTGCATCTTAAACTATCCAGTTTACTCCAAAACTTAGTATTGAAAAGTTTCCCTCTTTTTTTTTTCCACGCGACAAACTTTGTGCCTTTGAGAGAGTGGAATTATTTGGGCACCCGAAGAGCACAATAAACCCTCTGTGCTGGCAGAGCTGGCAGGGCAGGCACATACCTAAACCCAAGGTGGAGGAAATGCTTGCTGCCCAGTTTGGTCATTGCTTTCCTGGCCGTGTCGTCCAAGTTTCTAGATCCTTCATCGTTCACTGCAACTGACAGGATCATGCCATCCGCAACCCTGCCCAAATACTGGGCAAGACGTATACTTTCTCCTCTTGATCTGTAGGTATCAAACCTGAAGTGGTAGAAACACCCCCAGACATTTCCTTCAATGAACATCACAGCTTTTTACATTGACAAGCAAATGTTACAAAGAAATCAGCTCTTTTGTATTGCTTACAACAGTTGTGTTTCCCATTAAAAATGCACTAAACAATGAGATAGATTGGGAGATTTCACCACTTTGTCTAAAAGGATACATTAGGGGTTTCTAGTCAGCTGAATCGATTAAGCTCTGGTTAACAGTATAGCAAGACAATAACACTACTCACTCTCTGATTTTGGAGATTACTTGACTAGAAAGAATTGCATAGTGGCATGCAGTAAGACCCATTTAAACGAAATGCTGAAATGCATGTCTCCGAGCTTGCTGAGATGCTGTCGCAGCCTGTTCCCAAAGGGCCTCAGACCTAGGTAGTTTTAAAGTGACTCACCGATCTGAATGGACAACTGCTCCTGTCTTTGGGTCAATAACATGGACAATGACACCCCGATGGCCCCAGCTCCTTTCAAAGTAATATCCACCTTCTTCCATGCCACCAGGATGGAGAGTCTTGTTTAAGAAAGTCCAGGATAACTTTTTCTTTCCATGGATCTCAAGAGTGCCGCCCCTACTTACTCCAATATACTTTCGCCCAAAGTATGGATTTGGCTGGCTGCCATCATCCGCTCTGCAAAAGGAAGGGAAGAGAGGGTCCAATTTTGCTTTAGTATCTGATAGTCAAGAAGCCTCTTTGCTTGTTCTGCTACGGCCCAAGGAGAGAAGTGGCATGATTTGCAATGCATTTCTTTCAACAACCCTAAGAAACAGCAACTGCTCGCACTCCGCAGAAGATACAATGTTTGAAATAATGCTAACAGCTACTGAAGACCAGCAGCAATCTGGAACACAAATAATATGAAGCCCAGACTGAACAACACATTTATATTTTTGAATCAATTTCCGTAGGAAGTTAGGACCCTAACTAGGAGTTAGTAGGTTGGGTTTTGCATCCTTGAAAATCCTGCAGTATTCTGCAACACAGAAATGTCTTATCCTTTGGCTCACTTGCTTCTCACTCTTATAGAGAAAGAGAGGATGTTTACAGAGGAGAATTTTCAGAATAAAAAATTCTTAAAAAAAGAAGTGGCATGTTAGGCTTTAAACCTAGACTGGAAAATCTAGTAATCAACTTGTGACAAGATGTATGCTGATTTTCTGGTATGGCCAATATGAAATGAAACCAGAAACAAAACTGTCAGTTTTTTAAAGGCCACTTTTTAAAGCTCTGACAAGCTATTGAACTTCCCCCACAGCACTGATTATAAGTATATCTGAGAAAAAGCAATTTTAGGGAATATTTTATAACCCTCTGTTATGGAAGAGATATCCTGGCAAGTTCTAAGAAAATATTTTATTGTGCATACATACCGCCCATATAAGATGATGGCCACATTGCTTTGGTAAGGGCACATCTCACTGCCGATATGTAACTCTCCATCATTTTCGATGAGTATATGTCTAGCACGCAAAATGATAGGCCGTACATCGTCTTTAATAACCAGTTTGCCTAAATAGAAAAGGTTATGACATTTGCTTTAACTCATACCAACTCATCCAAGGTTGTGATATGGTTGCAGTAAACGCAGTGCTGAGCTCTCATCTAAATTGTTGAGATATGCTGGCCATGCTCCCCAAAACAGCTCCCAGTCCAAATCCTAAAGACATTACATGTTTTTTTACTAAGCCCAGTTCTTGAAGAAGGTAATTAAGATTTGTATGGAAAAGGACTTCAATCAAATCTGAGACAGAAATTCAGAGTTAGGATGAATAAAAGCTATTTGTTGCCATGCTAGCATGACAACAACACTGACTCTGTCTTTACAAAGAGGCACATACATATCTGCCCCGTCCTGAGGCCCTGAGAACACAACTATTTCATTATGATGTTATCAGGACAATGATTTAATAAAAAAAAAAAAGTTTTTGAAGCAAATTGCAGAAGTAGAACTAATGAATATATTGAGGTACTTTTGTAAATTCTCCAGAAAGAGCAATAAATAGGTTAATTATAATGGCCAAAGAACTGATAGCATCGCAGCTACCACCCACGCTTGTACCAAACTAAAGCTGGGTTTGTCCAGTAGCCATCTAGTTCTCAGCAAGCACAGGAAGCCCTCCCAGCATTACACAGAGTGATTTAACTAGCCATAATGGAAAGTATTCTTCACTCGGCCTTGCTACCTTGGAGGCAGCATGTCTTACCTCCATCTGTGATGTGGATGGAGTGGACAGTGGCAGAAGACGAGAGCAGGAGCTTCCTGCCATTACGGATTTCAACATGGTTTTCTTCATTGTGACCTGGGTTCCAGTTTTCTAGCTCAGGATCCTTATCAGGACATGCCACAGCTGTTTCTGCTGGATACAGATGAAGAACAAAGACAATTATCTTTTGTTCATTGCAAGGCAGAAAAGCTCCATATCTGTGCATCTTTACAAGATCATTCCCATACCCCCCTTGCTGACTCCCAGGAATGTGGCGATATCTCTGCGATTAGAGTACAGGGGAGGCATGACCAAAAGAAAATGAACAACAGCTTATGATGTACTATTTTCTGTACTCTGGAAGCAAAGGCAAACCAGCTACCCCATGCAACGCAGCCTTGCGAGGGACACTGTGCCATGAAAACCGCCAGAGAAAAGGATGCAATTTAGCTCTGTTCGTAACTGCCCAGACACGAAGCCCTGGGAAGATACTGAGGAAAGGCTAAAACAAGAACGACCTTCAAAAATGCCACCTGATGCCTCCAAAATAACTGTGAGGTTTGAAAAGCTTCATTTAATGTAAAGAAGAGAATAAAATATGTTTGCATACCTTGCTTTCAGTGGGGATGGGAAATAAAAGTGCTCTAAATGTGATGAAAACTTAAGCATCAAGGAATTACCAGTCCAACCAGAAACAGAGAGCAATGGGAATATCCCACGAGAGAGATTCAGCCTTCGTGAGGTCTTTCAGACAAAACTGATAAGGATTCATTCTCTTTAGGTTCACACATCACTAGTCTCCACACACATATTTGATTTCTGACTGCCATGACGTGTTTGTCTAAACTGCTCCCATACCAAATCCAAGAGTCTCATGTTATAAATGTTTACTTAAGATAAAATATTTCCCCGATATAATCTCGCTTGATATGCGAGCCTCACATTTTACTCTAATCAACAAAACTTTGCGAGTGCGAGAGTCCCATGTGCAATGCATATTTTCTGGTGGTAGAAACATTTCTAATTCTAGGAAACTGAGGTCAGTGGAAGTCTGAACGATGACCTCTTTGCCATCAGAGAGAGCTGAGAGCTTTCACCAGCTCTCCAGGTTTTTCCTCTAAAACTACAACACTATAAAAAGCTACAGGATCCACAAATCGATGATTATAGATGTGGGGTAAATTTTGGCAGGGTTAGGATTCCAGCACTTGGGACTCTGAAGTTGGTTGGGTTCCCCCCACCATGAATATTAATGCTTTCAGCTGATGGAAAAGACAGCCAGCATGGGTCTATGCAAGGAAACACATCCTCGAGCCAGTGTAGCTGGTGGGGAGCTGCTGTCTGGATTCTGCCACTGCGAAACTTGGGGGACATCTGCACCTCCACAGCCATAGAAACAAAATCCATCCATCTGTGTTCGGTTTCCTCTCAGATTCTTCCACCAATTCCATGTCTTAAGAAAACAACAGAAGTGGACCAGCCACTGCCTGGATGTCTCCAGGGACCCACTAAATACCAGCTCTTCAAGGTAAGCAAAGGACGTTTCATGTGTGCAACAGATGCCTTGGCTCTCTGCAAACTTCTTCCATACAAATGAAGCGACCAAACCAGGGAGAGCTAATAATCCACTGGGTAGCTAGTCAAAGTGATAAATATCCAGGGCCTAATTTTGATACCACTTGTGCCAGCTGAAAACTGGAAGCATGTCGTTAACATCAGTGGCACTCTTTCTGATTTACAGTAATTGAGAAAGCAAGTAGGAGGCTCCTGGTTCCCACTAGAAGATGCACAGAATTAATAAGAGTTGGAAAAGATGAACATTTTGGGCAGTAATGGGACTTGCACTGTAAACAGATGCTCAGAGATAACTGTAAAGCACGCTGACAACAAATTCAAAAAATGAGCTGTTATTTTTTTAGGAATAAGGATAACTGAAAATTTGCTTACAATGAGAAGATAAATAAAGCCAGAAGCACTGATTCAATTACAAAGGTAAAATTTAGCAACTAGCTTATGGCCAGGATAAAAGCCTGCTGATTTTTCATTTATTTAGCTCTGCCAGTGCCCAAAAGATCTTCCCGTAAATTCAAAAGATGACTTCTGCCCCCAAAATTTATTATTTAAAGACAGAAAGAGAGAGAAAGAGAGGAAAACACCAGGGAAAATCAGAAGGAATTTACCCTGACGATTGGGACGACCATTAGCAAAAGCCAACGCAGTTCAGAACAAAGGACCCAAATTCATTGACCTTCTCCTACTCGAGGCCACCAGCTGCCCCGGCCGCGTCCCCACATGCAGCACCCACGTCCCTGCACCAGCGGCACCCCGGGCACCGGAGGGCTACGCACCATCCGCTTGGCCCCTCCAAGGTGCCCTCTGTGCTTGGGTTATTACTCTCCCTGTCTTCTTCACAGTAAGATCCCAGCTTCTACCTAGCACAAGGAATTAACTGAATGTTTTGCTTCTTGACCAAAAGGGCCCAAATGCACCAATGAAAGATTACTTCATGCTGTTGCTTAGCTGCAGCATTTGGGGCAAAACATTTGGTATCTGTTTTAAACAACCCCCCAAAGTAGCTCTATTTAGCATATGCATATACCGTTTCCCTTTCCCCCGTAAACCCTTAGGAGAAGGGCTGCTTGTAAGGGGCCAAAACCAATACCTTAAGGTCTGTCCTTTGCTGATATGGACCGGGGCTCTCCCCCAAGAGCTTTCTGCTCTCCACATACATACTCAGACAATACAGTAAAATGCTCAAACATCCCACCAGCACAAGCACAAGTATCTCCCACAAGCACAGCCATTAGGACTTGAGGTTTGTTGTGTTATTTCTTTGTGGCAGTTTGTTTTGTTTTGTTTTTCTGCTGTGGGGCACAGCCTGAAATTCCTGAGGGCACTTTCACCTGCTCAGTACTTTCAATCTTTGCTGTTCCAGCAGCCCTAATTTACGGATATCGGCAAGTCTGAAAATAGCTTTTCTCCTGAGTTTCCTCACCTTGCCCCTGTTTCCCATTAAAAGAACTTTGATTAAACAGTGCAAAATTGCTCAACCTCTACCAGCAATGTCTTTATTTGAGAATACTATTACAAAGCATGTTCCCCCCCCCCCCCCCCCCCCCCCCCCCCGTTGCTGGAAGACTTACCTGTGCTTACGGCGGAGATTACAAACAGAAGCAAAACAAAGTTTTCCGCCAAGCGCATGGAGGTAGGTAAAGCCATTCTTCAATATTTTTAACTCTCTGGACACCTGTGAAGACAGAATATCGAGCAAATATGTAATTCTTTTTCAGATCATGCAAACCCATTTGCTATACAAAAAAGGTTATATGCAGTGTTATGACGGCCCACTTCCACCCGCTCTCAGTTTAGCAGCTAAGGACGCCTCCGTGCCACTTCTGCAATAGCTTGAGCAGAGCAACAAAGCCAGGGCAGCTCCTCACCCTTTGTTAGGTCTAAAATAAAACCACTTGGAAATCCAAATATATATGCAGAAAGGAACCAGCAGATGTAACCAAAAACTTCTTAGGAATGCAGTATAAACACGTCCAGTGTCAAGACTCTCTAGAGCTGAATATTCACATGTGCAAAAGAGTAATGAAATACAACAAGGAAGGAGTTTGCAGAGTGGCAAATTTGCACGAAGAGGTCTTTCAAGGGCACCTCCTCCTTTCTCCCCCACTTCTACCCACACATTTTTACCGGTTGTGGTCTGCGCACCCTCCAGTCAAACTGTACTCGCACTTTCAGTTTCTTAAACTTCAGATCCAAGAAAACGCTGTCTGTTTAATTTGCCAGCCCAGAATTTTGTTGCAAAACCAAAGGCTGCTTTTGAAACTAGTTTACCGATGTTGTTTTCATTTCTGCAGTAGCCAGCATCCCAGCAAAAACAAACAAGCAGCATCATGAAAGTCAAAGTTAGAATTAGTGTGATTCTACACGATATTCTCAACTGATTGACTCTGCAACTCTACCCCATGCTGGTGACAATTTATTGACATGCATATTCACATGGAGGCAAGGAGATCCAGTTCTCCAAGTGTTCGATGATCTATATTCATGAGGCAGTATTTAAAATTCACATGTGGTCCATTAGGTTTTACCGTTGAAGCCAGTATCAAAGGAACATGGAGAAATTTATTTGTAACTGTCATGTCACACCACAATGATAAAATAGCATAAACGTAAGCATCGCACGGCTTAATTATACATGGGAAAGAAGCAACTGAAAGAAACTCCAGGGTGCCCCAGTTTCTTCAGGGCAAAACACACATGTTAGTTTTCACATCACTTGTTAATATAAAACAACAATAAAAAAAAACAGGAAAAGATATGCAAAAAATGAGGATGTAGTCTGGAGCAAATCTTAGTGGAAACATGCACAACACATGTCTGTACTCTCATAGAGGTGATATAGTTCGAAGTACAACGATACGTTTGAACCACCTGTCATCGAAGGGTTGTATTAACAATAGCATTAGATCTAGATTTGCCAGGAAACATTGCAGCAGGAAAACGTTTGCTTGCACTGGTACAGTGCGTTTGACAGCCGCGCGCTCTGGAAATGGCACAGGCTCAGGGCCCAGTGCAGACAGTCTATCAGGTGCTGAAATGCTGTTACAGAACAGTAGGAAAGAGGAATGCACTTAGTAACGCTATAACTTCGAATGATATACGTTATCAGAGAGCAATAACATCGCCGTGAAATTTGTGCCAGAATCGGGTTGCACATGTTTGACATTTTAACAGTATTAACCATCAGCATTTGATAAGCCAGGGCTCTTTTAAAGAATATCAGAAGAGTTACGCCCAAAGTACAGCACTCACCGTTAAAATATCAAGATTTGTTAACGATTGTTGCAAAGCGTGATCTGTAAACGCAGTCACTAGATCGCGCTTAAACAACAGCAAAAAGCTGAAAGGCTGGTAATATCACAGGATGGTCATTATAGATAAGAGTGTTTCTTACAATGTGGACACAAGCGCGTATTAGCATTGCATACGGTCAAATTCCGGCTGGCAAGGTGTTGATTTTATAATGCAATCACATGGTGCCAAAGTTCATAGAAATGAAGAGAAGGGACTGAATTTATGACAGTGATGGCCCGTTACTTTGTTGGTAGCAAAGAAATTTCTTTTCTATGGCCCATTAAAACCTGTGAACTCAGAAGACGACCTCTGCTAGGTCAGAACAGCAACCCATCCAGCTTATGATCCATCTCTGACCATAACCAGTAGCAAATTCATAGGAAGATAGTGTAAGTGATCTCACAGTCTTTGTCTCTTTAAAGCCAAGAGCTGCCCAGTACTTACCATCAGGTTGCTCCAAATGGCTTTTGCTATTGTACGTTACTCACAGGGAGACACTTCCCTGATTGCATCCGCCTTCATTAGCAAAGACCAAAACAAGCCCTCAAACAACACTGAAAATTCGTCTCATTTTTCAGAGGTGTCAGATTTATGCTGGGCTCTAACATTTTTGCAGTGTCTGATCTGCTACAAGTTGAAGAATATCTTGCCTATTTTGTGAGCTAGGTAGGGTGCTTAGCTCAGCTCAGTGAGCAGAGTTCACTGCAGGGTTAGTATTAGCTGGCATTCGGGTTGGAGAGGCTGAGGGCTGAGCGGGCCAAGAACGGCTGCTGCTACCAACGCTGACTCCTCCGATCCAGCCTGACTAACACAGTGCTGGTGAAGCTCTGCTGGGAGCATAATCTCAGGAATTTTCTTTCAAAAACATTCGATTTAGCATCTTCCCAAAAATGAGGTATAAACAGTAAAAAGTGTTTAATTTTCCTCACGTAAGAGGAGAAGGGATAGTAACTCTTTTCATTAATGTCTCCTGCTGGAGAGGATTCAGGAGTAGCTAGCTATCTCCTGCCAGCCGGTCGCTGTGTGAGCTCAGCGCACGGAGCCGCCTGGGAATAGAGCTATTGCACTACATCGTACTTGAACGGCCGCCACGTTGCTGAGTTCAGCTGTGATGTAACCGCTTATGTCAACAAATCTCCCTGCAGGCTCAGGCACTCTGCAGGCGTGAGGGCCATACAAGTGTCCTCCTAAGTCTATCTCGAAGGTTTCCCAAGCACCATCTGTGAATCCTCTCTTGGGCGAGAAAGGCTTTTTCATCCAGGCATGGAGAGCTGCCTGGCGATGGCGAGCGGGACGCGGAGCCCCGGCTCTGGCAAGGCGCGCTTTCTGAAATGATTCCCAGCTGTTGGATCACTCCAAGGAGTGAACAATAGCAGCAGACAATGCTAAAAGTAGATACAGGAAACCATTAGCACTTAGCTGGCTGCTACTGCAGGTGTCAATAGCAATGCTGTACTGGAAAGCGCACGCCGCAGGCAGAAAGCCTGATCCGCTGCGGTCCCTGCAGTTTTAATGCTCGAGCCAACATGGAGCAGACGATGCCTAGGGCAAAACGGCAAACTAATGCCCCAGGGAGGCTGGATTCCCTGCAGGCTCCGCGGCGAAGTCGCATGGACACTCTCCCGGAGCCTGGGCTTTGGAGCAGAGCTGCCTCCCGAGCAGCACAGCAAAGCGGGACTTAGGAAAACAAAAACCAGGCTCTGTCCTGGACTCTGCACTTGCATGACTTGGGGCCAATCACCCAGGCCTGTGGCCAAAACTTCAAAAAGTAATTCTTGTTATTGGGTATTTTAAGGGGCTTTTTAAGCCCGACTTGATACACTTCGGAGGATGCGCCTTCAGCATCTGCCGAAAATGAGGCCCCTTCCCCATGCGTCAAGCAGGGCACAACGGGAGTGTTAAGCCATTGGTTACTCGCTAAAAGGGCAAGGATGGGATACAAGCAGCAGATACCTACTGTGCCCTGAAAAAAAGGCCGAACGGGAGCAGCAAACCTGCCAACCCCCCAGTAGCTGCTCCTGCTGCTCCTGTCCAGCCACCAGCCTGTCCCAGGGCTGGACGGGAGCTGGAGTTAACCCCAGCGAAGGGAAGGAAGAGTTGTACAAGCCCAAATGGAAAAGGTCCCATCTAGCCTGGTGGGGGGTGAGCTCCTCTCAGCAGCCGCTCCTCCGCGCAGGTGCTCAGAGGGCCGGCGAGTAAAACCTGCGATGCCGTGGGAGGGTCTGCGCCAGGCAGCCGGTCCTCGGGAGCCGTGTCAGGCCGTTAGGCTCCCACTGTGCAATTCGGGGGCCAAACCCGGACCCTTCCCTGTCTTAGCTAGAAAAAAGAGCAATCGAAGCTGACGCTGAGGTTTTAGTGGTTTGATGGCTGGGTCAGCAGTGCTGCTAGATGCCTCCTCATTCATATGCAGAGCAGCCTAGGTCAGTGAGGAAGCTGGTTCCCCAGAGACGATGGAGGAGGTGTTTAATTAGTGCCTCCGCTACCTTCCTGCTGACACTGCACAGGCAGGACTGTGCCCTCTCCCGCACGGCTCTGCCCTGCCTTCTGCCTCTCGCCGGGAATTCTGCATTTCAGCCCCCGCTGGGAAGCCCGCTTTGACTGGCGCATTGGCCTTTCTGGCCCGAGGAAACGTCAGTGGCTTGTTGCTGGGACACTCCTGCGCAAGGGCAGCCTTTGCACACCGATCCGCCAGCACGGCTAAAGCCTTCCGACAGCCTTGCAAATAAACAAACACATTTCTAGGGATCGGTAATGAAAACGCCTTCCCAGTCCCAGCACAAGCAACACAGCTGCGTAGCTGCTCCCGCTCATCTCGAGCTTGTGTTTGCCACTGGCCGTTAGCCACTTTTTTAAATAGAAAGAGGAGAAGGATTAAACTCAGGATCAGACCTTGCTTTTCAATAAAATCAGTACTCAAGTCCAAAGCACTGGTCTGCTTTTTTCCCAATAAACCTGGGTTCCCTATCAATTTGTCCAAAATCTTCCCTACCAGGAAGGTGGTTCAGCTCCCACCTTCCATATGTAAGCATCGCTGCAAGTTCCCTAATTCCTGATATTCATAAAAACACATTTTGAATGAGGAACTGGAGTTAGAGGGAGGCTTTTACAATTAATAAATTAAAGGGAACTAAAGTGTTTGGAAATTTGTTATAACACTGGCAAACAATTTTAGGCCAGAAACAAAGGGAAATAATTCACACTTAATTATTAAACTATGCTTTTTTTTTCAGAATTAACCTCATTTTTGCACAGGTTACAGACCTTGGAAAGGAAAGGAAGAAATTTTTGGCTGGGCTAAAACAAAATCATTTGCAATTCACATCACTCCACCCATTAGGGGCTGACTGACTTCCAGTTTCAAATGCTTTTGAAGTGCTCAGCATTTCACTGCACTAAACCCTCTCCCACTGCACAAAGTTTTCAAAGCATCAAAGCGATGGGAAGCTGAACCCCATTTTCTGAAGCTCGGGACACGCTGTGCCTGAAGGCAATAATTCAACATACAGTGGGGCTCATGCTTTCAGGAAGCACCAGAGCTACCGTGTATCCATGCAGAAAGGCTTTGGGGATGACCAGGAAGGCAGCATGTCCTGAACGCATTAAATTTACCCAGCGTGCCTGGATGGGCTATCAGACACACGCGCAGGCCGTGCGGACTCCGGCATGCAGGAGTGCCTACTCCTACCCGGGAGACCCCAGAGACCAACACGGCAGTACAACAGAAGCGCAACACCCGCGCTGCACTTACCACCGCAGCTTCACACACAGACTCCTGGGGCACGCAAACTCAGCAGCAGCTTTTGCAGGCATTGTCCTGGGTGTCCAAGGAGGAACCGTACGCTCTGCTGAACGTCCCTGGCTTTGAAGTCTGTTTTTCCTCTCCAGGTAAGGAAAATGTGTGCAGTGGCTCAAGAGGATCACAGCATCCTAAATCCTCTTCAAACTGCTGCTTTTAACTACTCAAATATCTGCATCAGGATGTAAATATTTTTCTTTTTGCTTTTGTGGTACTTTACTGTTTGCATCTGGCTCACCACGGCTCCTTGCCTTCCTCTCCAGGACATCTGCCATTTGCTCTCATTCTGTGGCGGGAGGAGGAAGCCAGATTTTTCAGAAGTTTAGGCACATTCCTTGCCTTCCTCCACCGAGCTCTTCCTTCGCCAATTGTTTAGTCTCAGGCTGGGGTTAGAGCTCTGCAAAGTTTTATTGGGATCCAGGGTCTGGACCTGTCACAGATTATCAAATAAATCTCCAAGAAAATAAAGAGCTTGTTCTGTAAGCAGTTGTTCCAATGTTGGGCTAAAGCTCACAGCCAAAAACATCTTGTTTTTCTTCCCCTGAACGGCCTCAGAAATCATAACAATTAGGTACTAACAGGAGTTCAAAGGACTTCAGAGTGCTACTTGGAGGGTCAGTCCCAGCCTGCTCCAGCTCTTACATCGTTCCTCACCTCCCCGAGGGCTCCCGTGGTGCCTGCTCCAGCCCGTGCAGTCCACCGCGTCCCACTTTACGTTACCTTCCCCAAGCACCAGCAATGACTTCTTCACATTTTCTAGCAAGCCAGAACCTATCCCCTCGCCAGACCTGGCTCCCACCTCTCCTACCTGTTGTGGAGATGGAGCCAGTCTGTTCCTCTCTTCTGCCTGCCCTGTAAACCTGTCAGGTGTCCTCTTACCTCCCGGTCCCTACGGACCAAAGGGCATTATGTATCTGTTGGAGGTAAGTTTCTCAGGAAAGGAGTTTAGTCTCAGCTCAGTGGCACAGTATCAGCTGGACGGCGCGCATGGATGCCAGAGCGACTTACTCACCAGGGAGCAAAAGTCTAGCCAACAGAACTCTAACCTTTCTCTGCATCAACTTCTTTGGCCATTTCTGGGAATTTCAAAGAAACAATGGGACATTAGTAATAAAGCCGTCACCTACCTGTTGAAGAACCTGCATGTAGCTTCCAGGAATTCAAAGGAGAGGAGAACTGGTCATGTAAGCCCCAAGTGAAATAAGGTTTAGCCTTGAAATGCAAGGCTCCCATTATACTACATATACTGGGAGGAAAAGGTCAACTACATTCAGTAGAAGAGCTAGAAAAAACATGTCATTCCATAAAGAAAAGGCCTATAATGTTACACAGATCTACATATAGACATGGATTGCATGTGCCCATCATAGACATGAAGGCACTTTTAGGGATGCACACATTCACCCGCATATCTGAGTAGTAAATGTACCAACAGCTACACCTTTAGATTTCTCTCTGCTAGATAAGACCTATCACCTATCAGTTTGCCTAATGTGCAAAAAAAGATGAGGCAAAAATGAAGTTCTCCCCACCTAAAGAATCAAAACTTTGGCCCTTCTCTCTGAACTACCTCTCTCTCTAGTTGGATGCCCTCAATCAAAACCACAGCACCAGCCCTGAAGCAAGCAAGAAAGCAAACTATTGCCAGGGTGACCACAAAGATGCTGAATCTTTGCTAAACTGCTACAAACCTATCTCTTGGGCCAAAAGCACAGGAGCAAACAAACGGTCGCAAGGAATCCAATACAAGCTTTTTGCAAGTCACCTTGAAGTTAAAACACTCAGCTGGGTTTCTCTGACAGTATAATAGGAGCTCATAACTGGAAAGTCCAGCACCGTCACGGAGGAGGTACAGGACAGCAGCAGTAGGACGTGCCCCTCACGCCGGGCTGCCTGTCCTTTTGAAGGAGAGCACTGACAGCACTTAACCTGTACGCTGGCACGTTCCAATCAATTCTCAGTCTCGCAGCCAAAACCACTAACAAAGTCATCACCTACTGCCAGCTGCAGAGCTGGTGGCTCTGGTAATGTCGAGCTCCTCCTGGGAAATGCTCTAGAAAAAACACCATCCGATTAGTGAAGTGATCCAATAGCACTACTGTGAGCAAATAGACCCCCACCTGCAAATTTTCTTGCACTCTCCTGTACAAATACAAAATGATTTCAGTTTAAAACCAGCAGCATCCTTTACTGGCTTTTGATTTCTGCACATATAAAGTGAATCTAAGATTTTAGATGCAGGTTTAATAGTAGGCAAGTCAACAATAACAAAAGGAACATCGTAAATATTTTAGTTGCCAGTGCTGGGAGTGAAGATGGTCAGAACTTCAGCTTTTCACTTGGCTTTGGTTTTGTTTTTCTTTCCTCATTTCTACCAAGTAATACCTTTTTCCTTCTTGTACTGACAAACCTCTTCTTCATACTGAGTCAATACAGAAATAGCGAGCACCTCACCTCCAAGCAAAAAAATGTCATCTTCTGTCTTGTAAGATTTTTGGAGATTTTTTTCCTTTGGCACTTCCATTAGCAGTCAGTGATACCTAAATACATTTCATATCCCAGTCTCTTTGGCTTTGACAGTTCTGAGCATTTTGGAAATTTTTTTCTGAGCCTGTAAAGAAGCCTGTGATGAAAACATGGATAGTTTGACATCCCTCTCTCCTTCACTGCTGTTTCCAGCTAACATCCTGTTCAAACCAAAATAAGTGCGTTGTCATTTCAGGGTAACTTTGTAACTGTAGTCACAGAGGTGGTTAGTTTTCTCCCAGTTTGTATTCAAAGCTCTTATTCCGTCTCTACTGCAAACAACCAGCAGCATAAATGAAAAAGAAAGAATGTAAGCTGCTAATGCCAGAAGTTGTCCAGTCCTCAATGGCAGAAGGAATTCAATATGAGCACTGTCTGGAAAGAGGAATGCAAGATTTTACCCTACACAGCATGTGCTTTATCCTGGTTCTCATTCCTGTTGGTCTTTAATTAAATACTCACATCAGCTGGGCAAATATCATTTCACCAATCATTAGCTACAGACAGAAACACATTTATAATTCCTTGTTTTGCCATATATACTCAGTTTGATTAGAAGACATTATTGTAAGATCAGTGCAGGCTTATCCCTCAACGCAAGCAGGTTTTATTAACTTGAGTTCACCTATAGAGCCATGTCAAATGGACACACACTTTTTTTAAAAGCAGGCATTAGTGCAGGGAAAATAGGATGAAGGGAGAATTCCCTACCTCTACTGGAGCCCATCTGTTCCCCTGGATGCTCCTGAAATTTTCATGCTGGGTTTCATTTCCAGTTTCTATGGTTCTGAAGAGTGTTTTTTACCTTCAAAACTTACCGTTTTATACCAAAAAGTAGATAAGTTCAGCTACTTCTCATCTCCTTGGGAAGGGCAGCCCGCAGGCTTTTCCTACCCTGCCCTCTGAAGCGCTGTTTGAAAATAAAGCTCTGCGACAGATGATAAGGTGAGAATATATTTATTAGTTATAAAATATACAGATGAACAACATTGGCTCGGTACAATCCCATAAAAACACTGGCAAGCTTTGGTAACAGTAGTAGGATTTGCCTGGCTGATGTTGTGCCAGCGATGCAGGAGGGTTCAGTCGTGGGGCTCTGCAGTCTCCGCAGAGTTGTGCTGCGAGTGCTCCTGAGACAAAGCCCGTTCTGGAGGCTCGTCGGCACTACCTGAACACTGATATTCCTTCAGCTTCAGGGGAACATAATGCTGTAGAGAAGCAGCTTTCTGATAAGCAGCATGATTAAGGATTTTAATCCAGGAGGGCTTGGCTTGCCCTTTGTAGCCAAGCATAGCAAAACTCCCTGCAAAACAGACACAAAGAGAGTGACCTTCCGGGTGGATCAGTTCACTGATTAGCGACGCAGCATGGACTCACTCCACACATCACGGAAACGTCTTAGCCTTTTTTTTTCCCCCTTGGATTAAAATAACAGAACATTTAGGAGACCAAAAAGGATGATGAAAGAGGGAATAAGCCTTGCTGAAGCCGTAACCTCACTGCAGCACAGATCTGCAGGTATTTCAATAAACTAAGATAGATTCCCAGATGTGAGTTAGCAGGAATATTGTTTTACTCTTTATTTTTAAGCATTGGTTCTTTTTCATTTTTGACTACATGAAATTGGTTAGGAGCTTTGAATCCTTCTTTTATTAGTTTACATCAGTTTCTTCCTGCTATGGCTAAACTGTTCCCCATGTCATCTCCATTATGGTTCTCTGCCATCGCAAAGTACAAAGGCATTATGTCTTCTTCGATTTTAATAATAATGTCCTCTGTTTATATTATGCTTTTCATTGCAAAGTCTCCCAAGGCTATTTGCAGATGGTTGGATCGAGACTATTCCTGTAAACACTTCTAATTCAAATAAGGTCTTGCAAAACTAGGCAAAAAGACCCTAAATCCTGATCCCGCTGGTGTCAAGAGGATCACTTTTTTACATTACCTTTGGCAGGAGCAATATGCACTTGGAATTGTTTTAACCTTCCCTAAAATGCAGCCGCCCCCAGAACGGGCTGCAGCGGCTGCTCTACGCAGTCCGGCATAAAATCATTTTGCAAGTTGTGAAGTCGGATAGTGCCCGTACCCGAACCAGCGGCAGGATGCTAACGAATCACAACATAGTTACCCGGGCTGGAAATCAGGGCAGACCACGGGTTAACACCCTTGTTCTTACAAAAAGCACAACAGGAGCAACACGTGATCGGCCAGCAGCGGGTTAGTCCAGCACAGCAGCCTCTCACGCCACCCCGAGCAGGAGCAAGGAGAAGGCCACCGCAGCTCCTTGGCTTTTCCCTAGGACTGGGAGCCTGGGCTGCTCCTTTCTATGCTGCAGCAGCGGTCGGGGCTGGAGGCAGAGCCGAGCTCACCAAACGCTCTGCGAGCGCCGCGCGGACGCGAGCGGCACAGGTGTTTCAGGGGAAAAAAGTTTGACAAAACAAACAAAACAAGATTACTTTTTAATCAAAAAATTCCTCCCAAAAGTACTCAGGGCTTTTACGGAAGAATGAAGCAATGAAGTTTTAGGGCAAAAAGGGAAAAAGAAAACCTCAAATTTTTGCTTTTAAAATGACAAAAAAGCCCCAGATTCTCAGGAACCAACAGCACCAAAGTGAAATCACTGTCTTGGCTGTAAAGACTGTGCTCTCCTCCACCTGGGACAGCAACAGGAAGGAGCTTTAGACCTTGAACCAAAAACCAATGTACTTTTCGGTAAAGTGGAAGCAAAGAAAGAAAAAAAACTAAAAAGGAGCTGAAAATGCTGCCAATTCTGCATCTGATTTCTGCTTAAGAGACAACAAATGCATCCTCACCAAGCTGGCTGGTTGCTCTCCTCGTTTCCTTATCAACTGAACGAATTATTTCCCCAAACCTGCACTTCAACATCCACCTGACTCCCAGTAGGAAACGCGGTGCGGCAAGGGCAACGTGTGGGCGGCAGCTACCCGCGCCCGGAGCCTCCACGAGAGGTTTAGCTAAATCGATCCGAAACCGGGAGTTCAGACCGAAACCTGTGCTGCCGCAGAAGCGTGCTGCTCGCGTGGCACGCGACGCTCGGAGCGGCTTCATCGCAGCGAGGACAGACGGATTTCGGGTGGGTGCTGCAGGCTGCTGGGGGCAGCCCTGGGACTGCCGGGGAGCTGTTCAGATCTCGACTGAGTGGCCTTCGCCTTCCTTCGATTATTTATATTATGGGGATGTGTGGCTGCACGGTTTCAAGATAAGACCCGAAATCACTGTAGTAAAACCTTGCTGCCTTCTCACCCTGAAGAGACGTGGACTGTGGGTTGAATAAAGCCCAACTGAGCGGGATTGCTCCCCTGTTTGCTGCAATGATTTTTCAACTTCAAACCTTCTTGTTTCTTTGAAAATGCAGTGGCAACATTTCTAAACCAATGCTCTAAAACTCTGCCATGCAAACCCGCTTGGATTATCTGGGCCAATGATGCCAACGGATTTCTTGTGGCAATTCAAGGTAAAATACGATAACAACTTTCCCAAATGGATGATTTCACTCTCCTTCCGTCCAAAAAAATTTTTTTTCCTATTTCACTTCAGGCTATTTTCTTTTTCATCAACCTTTTAGTTTATGGTTGTCTTCCCTTGTAAAGCATTTAAATTTTAGAGGTGGCGTCTTTATCAAATGTTTACCAAATGATTTATTTTTCATTGGAAAAACAGGCTCTTTTTAGGATGAAAAATTTGCAGCATGCAGCTTCTTACTGCTGAGCTAGGGTCAAAAACTTAAAATAACTGTTCTGCTTCTGACCATCCCTGAGCCAAGAAGTTTTTACTAGATTACACTGGTATATTTTATAGTAGCAAATATACTGATAAGCACTATGAAAGTTATCTGCACATTTTGGCTAAGGAAATGCACCAGTAACTTTTAGACCCCCCCAAAAAATGACAGAATAAATACATTTACCTTTTTTATGGAAGATAATAGGTTTTGCAGAACCTAACCTGGTGAAGACAGACATTTCAGAGCTTCCAGCCATTTCTGTGAGATCTCTGGAGCACACAAGAACCAGTGATCTGAAAAGAAGGGCAGGAATTACTGCATGATCGCAAAACGTGACTTTTGTTAAGCATCTGCAAGCCCTTCAAGCTCCAATTCAGAAAAGCACTTAAAAGCCTGCTCGACTTTAAGAACGTTTAAATCCCTTTGGTTCCAACCACACATGAGCCTCCATAACTTTAAACCTCTGTTTAAATATGTTCCTGAATTAAACCTGTGCTTCACATGCTATCAAACACATCAAGAATGATTGTTTGAAAGTGCATTCCCTGGGAGAGAGAGATACTCAGCTGCAGAAGAAATTCAGGCACTGTGCAGTCCTGAGACGCTCCATATTCTGGCTCTGATTTCCAGACCAGCCTCAGTGTGACATTGGTCCTCTCAGGTATGCTTTAAGCCCTCAGTGCAATGAATTATAGGCACAACTGGTTGCATTTAGTTGAATGCCCAGGCTTGCAAAATTTGCGTCCATAGGAGAAAATCAAGCCAAAGGTACACTCATCACAGTGACAGAGTCACTTTATGCACTTTACATACAGATACATACTCATGTGCATAAATAAAGATGTAATAACTCCGGAGCGTTCAAATCGCTGGTCATGAACTGCTCAGAAATGTCTTGGACTGAAAGTCTGTTTTCTGGTTATTTGACCTGCTTCTGTCAGCAGCCAAGAATTTATCTATAAATCTCTGTTGTTCCGTGTTTATGTGGCGACACATAAAACCACAAGGAATGTGGAACAGACACAAACAGAGATGATCCAGACCATTGCCAGCACTCACTGAAGGTAGCAGAGCCGGCAGGCAGGCAGGCCTATTCGGGGCTTGCCCAGGAAAAATTGTACTGGCAAACCTGGCACGCCTATGATTTTTTCATCTGCCGAAAGATGCAAAAACAAGCAGCAAGAATAAACAGAGGCCAACTCATTTCAGAAGTGGAAAACTACATCAGCTGCCAGGAAATTGCTGGACATCAGGATAAGTGGACAGAATTGCAGATGTCACTGCGAGGGCCTTATCTACCCCATACTGGAAAATGAAATGTTAATTTAGAAGGAATTGCCAGTTCTCCAGAAAATCTGTCTCTGTCTGCTCTAATCCGTGCAGTCCTGTCAGAGAAACAGTGCTTCTCTTATATCTGGTTGATATCTGGTGTTTGAACATATTTAATCTTTGCCAGATCTCTTCAGAGCACAGGTTCAGGTAGGAAAGTAGGTCATTTTATTTTCTTTGTCTATCACCCTCGTGTCGCTACATGAACGTGGCTTTCAGCACTTTGCTTACCTCTCTTTTATAAATGTTTGAACATAGTCAGTTATTGAATTGGCAGCATTTTCACCATTAGCTGTGTCAAAGTGCTGCCTACTCACGACTGCTCCTGAACATGCATCTAGCACCACGAAGAATATCCCACGGCTATCGAACAGGAAAATTTTATCATTTATCTGCAACAAAAACAGAGGTAAGCTTCATGGAGGCAAGCGGTAAATGACAGGGGAGCTTCAGATTTTGATCCTACTTTTTCATAAGATGGAAGGTACAAGCAAGGAAAATACCAAGCATTTACATTCTACAATGTTAAATGTGTAATTAGTACAGATGAAGTGAAATCACTTACAGCTAGTGAGTCACAGGAGGCAAGCAAAAGCTTATTTCTTGTTGACTCTGATAAGCACAATGAGGTACAAAAACATGAGAAATAAGGTCATCTACATCTTTTGTGCATTAAGAAGATAAAGTTCGGAAGTTGAGAATCCCGGGAGTAAAATGCTTAGTTTAGTCTTAATACAGATTCTTTTCATGTGGGTAGAAGTTCCTGTCACTTAGCAAAGCAGATTTGACCAAGTAGCAAAGGAGAGGTGCTGGGACAGTGGATGGGGAATAGAAGCAAAAAACCCGACACTTCAATTTTCCCTGGAAATGTGACTATCAAATGTTTCAAAACCAAAATATTTCTTCTTTGTAGTGCTGTCCCAGTGCCTCAAGGAAGATCTAGCACAAGTGGCTCATACTCGCCACCTTTCCTACAGCAAGGGCTCCTTCCTCAGATTCCATCTCTCATGATGCACCACGATCTTCACGGTTAGCAGGGTAAGGGCTGTCTGAGGTGCCCAGCCCTGGTGCATCTCCAGAGCATCCCTGGGGGTCAGCCCAGCCGTGGGGCAGACACCGCACAACCTCCTCCAAGCCCAGCAACGGCGTGCCACAGCCAGGCAGTGAGAAACCTCCGCCCAGGCCACGTGCCACATACCCCATGTAGGCGCCAGAGCCCTCAAAGGCCCAGGGGCTCAAGTGCATCCCATCCATCTGAGACATGTGGATGCCTCCAGGGAATACGCAGCCAGAGTGAATAGGAAGGGAGAGTGTTAAAAAGTGGCTTCTGCAAGATGAGGGAGGCCGAACAGGGTGGTGAGCGCAATAGAGGGTCAAGGGTAAGGGAAACACGAGTGTCTGGGTCATGGGTGGGCAGCAGGGAGTTAGGATGAGGATGTGCAGATGGACTAAATCCTTCACCGCAGCACTGCCTGTCCCAGACCCCTTGGACTAGGAAGCTGCAGTGTGTCAAATTCTACATGCCGACGGGGCACAGGTCAACAACCTGAACATGAACAGCTGGCAAAAAACCAGCCTGCTGCACGCCTGCCTCGCCATCGCGTGATCCTGACGCCTGCTCTGCGCCAGCCCACGGCTTGGGTCCTGCACCAGGAGCGGGACCAGGGCACCACGAGGGGATTTGGCCACCTGGGGCAGCTCCCCGTCACCCCGCAGCTGCACAAGCCCTTGTGCTGGCACATGGGAGAAGGTGGGAACAGGTAGCTGAGGGCAGGAGGAGGGAGGGTGGGACTGTCCCTCCCTCTCCTTGAAAAGAAAATTAATTCAAGCCTTGTGGAAGCTTGGATAACTTAAAATATTTTTTGAGATTTGAGTTTCATTTGGCAAAACATGAACAAAACACCTGCCTCAGTAGTGTGGGGCTTCTCTCCTTCATTCCATTCTTTCAATATTTCTTCAGCCTTTTAAAGTTGAGGGTAAGAATCCTCTTTCAAACATCAATCCTTATTGTTTGCCTAGCCTAGGCTTTAATTTGGCTAAGAGTACATGTGTCTGAAATAAAACTTCCTTTGGAAAACAATGGTTTGAATTAAAGCGTTGGAAAATGCAAAGAGGCTTTGTGGATACCCCTGGTTTTGCCACCTCACTGAGCAGGCTTGGCTAGAAAGAGCCTGCAAGCGCTGCACACGTGCGGGGCTTTGCAATTCCCCGCAGGTAAGGAGGATGCTTCCTCAAATAACTCCTACTTGCTAATGCTTTTGAATTAATTTTTGACAACACAGCCAGTGCACATGGCAAGAAATCTTGGCTGCTCTGATTCCTTAAGGACGCTGTACTAGCTTTGCTTGGCATTTGTTAGCAATGATTGCAATTCAGTAGCATACAGGCATGTTAACCTAGATAGTGTCCTGGCAAGCACGGTTTTATAGTCACCCTTCTCCATCTAGGCAGACATGTAAGGGACTTGCAGGGACAACCTGACAACTCCAAATTCTTTCAGTAATGAAAATATAGTTAATTTTGTTTTTTAGTGCAGTGCCAGCAAAGAGAATCAGAAAAACACACTTGTTTTTGTCCTCTGGGTCCTTTGCAAACAGTGACTTCTGGTGTGCTTTTTTCCCCCCATTCATCTATACTAGAGTGGTGGCGTTAATTCTTCTTTTGAGGTGATAAAAGGCTTTTTTTTTCCCCTCTAAGAGCTCAAATCCTCATCTGAATAGAATACGAGCTCCTAGCTGCTTTAATGGAGCTAATTACAGAGGAGAACAATGTAGCTGGATCTTCCAGTGGAACATCCCATTTCCTCTCATCAAGGCTCAGCAAGGTTTTGCAATAACTTTCATTGCAGATAAAGTTTCCCCTGTTTAATCACCATTTCAAATGTGGTAAAACACGTACCTTAATGAACGCAGACGTCAAGTGGTTTTGTATGTCAGCCGTGCTGAGAGACTGGATCTGTATTCTTACATACTTGGTTGAGGGTTTGCTAGTGATAACAAGCTGCAATTACACAAAAGACAGAAACTTAAAAACTGGTTCGCTAACTAGTTTTCATCAACAAAATGACATCAGGTACCAATGTTCATACGTATGATTGCAAAACTTTAAGAATTAACTTTTGTAGATTATGGTCCTTGTTCACATATAAGTGTTCCTTAGCAAGAGAGCTTTTATCAAAGAATCATGGCAATGTTGGTTGGCAAGGAACTCTGGAGGTCATGTAGTCCACTTTCCCACAAAATAAGTTAAAAAGTTGAATATGAATTTCAGATATTTTGCCTGGCTACAAAATTGGTATGAGCCTGAAACAGTTCTACAGGATTTACACCCTCGGCACCCTTCCATCTACGCTACATGATGCTGCTCAGACTTGCACGCAAGGGGAATTCCCTAAGGCTTCTCCTTGGACACTATGAGAATGAACTGACGTTACGCAGATGTACATACATTGCACAACCTAGATGCTGCTTAACGCGGCAGAGCAAGCTGCCGGGTGGTACCTGAGGGGCCCCGCAGGCCCTGCACGGCCCGGCCAGGCGCTGGGACGCAAGGTGCCGGGGAGCTGCCGGCCGGCCGCTGTGCTCCGGGAAGGGGTTCGGGGCACAGCTCCAGGAGCCCCCCGTGGGCATCTCTGCCGTGATCTTAACACGTTCGCAGCCTTGCTCGGAGCAGTAGCTGTGTCCTTCCCGAGCTTCGTGGGCTTGCAGGTGAACAAATAGGTACCTGCAGAAGAGAGAAAACAGAGGGGTCAAAGCCGCTGTGTGTTTAGAGGAAAACTTGCCCACAGACAGAGTCTGCACTTGCTGAATTGCGTTAATCATTTCCCAGCATCACAAAACAACTCTGTCTTACAGTTGCATAATACAGCACTGGAGCAAGCTGGGCGTGCAGAAGCGGTCCTGGAGGGATGCAAGGAGAGCTCCCCTTTCCTCCTGGCACGCCGAGACCAGCGGCGCTTGCTGAGCGCCCCGTGCGTGCCTGCATGCCCGAGTCGGCCACCTTCACCAGCCGGCTCAGCGCGGGGCCGTCCCCACCCCACCCTGTCCCCAAAGCACCCTGCACCAGCCAGAGGAGCCTCGGTGCTCACCCTGCCGCACAAGGGCAGACTGACTTGCCTGGAAATACCGGCATCTCCCAACGCGGCGCTGCATCGCACGGCCCCGTCGCACGGGCGCAGCTGAGCCCTCGGCACGCACGCCAAACACTCGCAGGCAGCCAGATCCTCTGGCCTTCCGAGCTCGCTTTTTCTAGCTGTTCTAAGCTGTTTTCAGTTGTGTCCAGCTTGTAATTCAGGCTGAGGAAATTATATAAACAGCTCAGCTCGGCTTCAGGATCAAAAAGATGCCTGTGCTTTAAAGGCATTTTTCTTTCTTTTCCTTTTAAAAATAAATATTTGTTTCTATTTTCTGGAAACAAGAATGAGTAAGCTTGGTTCCTCGCCAAGGACCCAGCACGTGGGGTTAAAAAAAGACGGGGAAAAATCCCACTTATTATGAAATCAAGTCTAAAAAACAACAACAGGAAAAGAAAAAAGCCAATTCCCTAACTTCTATCCTCTCAAAGGCTAAAAAAAGCAATGCTGAATTAAACAAAGAACCAAAAGGCTGATACTGCCAGAATTAAGTTAGGTCAGGCCCATCTATCTGCACATACCAGGTCCAGATGGCTGCTGGCAGTTCATGGCTCTGCCCCCACAGACCCACACACGTAACTGTTTCCCCCACTCTTCCCTAGTAACTAATCCGTTTACAGAATTTGGGTGACATTTTATTTCCAAAAAATAAAAGGAGGATTAAATAGTAAACTGTTGTTTCACAATTCCTATCATGAGAGAGACTTGCCTATCATCAAGGCCTGGTGAGCAAGGAAGGCATTCTGGGATTTGATTGCTCACATGTTATGATTGAACAAATAAATACACCCCATCTTATTATAAAATCTGGCATTTGTGGATTGATTTCCAAATGAGCTGTTTAGTTAGGTAAAGCATCATGGGATCCATGGTTAGACCACAAAAACACTTTTTCCCTCCCCAACTATTTTAGCTGACCGAGAAATACAGTTTCGTAATATGTTTTTTTAACCAAAGGTGTTCGAGATTCTTTCAAGGGTGGTATTACTATTACTCATTTTTGGTACTGTGCTGCATCTAGAGTTCCCAATAACAAGCCCCAAAGACAGGGAGATAAGTAGATAAGTAAATAAATGCACATTTGCTCCTCTGAAAAGCTGAGAACAAACAGACTCGGCCCCAGCTGTGGGTGCTTTGGCCCTGCTCGGAGGTGGCGACGCACGTCCCATGGGAGCACGGAGGGCTGACTTGCACCCAGTCACACACCTGGATATTGCGCTCGGGGTTTAACGCAGTTGTGGCACCTACCGGAGACTCGCATGTGGAATTCGGGCACAGAAGCGTCTTTTCTACCCGAAGAATTTCTTTAATATTACTTGAGGAACAACTGGTGCATGTTCTCTAGCACCCATTTTATGACTTCAATATAAGAGATGCACTAAGATGCTCTCCTTTTTTTAAAAACAAACTATTTTTAGAGAGTGTTAATTACAAAGTTTATCATCAATATGAAGCAGCTGAAATTTCCCAAACTATTTCAGTGTTGGAGTCAAGAGAGGGCTCCTTGTCACGGTCCTTTGGGATGAATGGATTTTACCAAATATTTACACCAGACCCACAGCTCCACTGATATGAGCACTAGCAGCTGGGATGCCTCAAAGGAGGTAGGGCTGGGCACAAAATAAGCCATTTTCTTAACAGCAGTGCAAGGCACTGCTCGGTGGTATGCAGGTAGACCTAGACCAGAGGCTCCAGTCTGCAACTGCATTTTGGCCTGAAATGCAGTGAGAGGAGCATGTGAGAGGGCCACGCCGAATTTTAACTGGGAGAGAGGGAGAGGAGGTGCCGGGGCAGGCGAGGAGGATCCCCAGCGTTGGCCGCGCGGCTCCACTCACCCTGATGTCCGGTTGAAGTAGAAGAACCGCTCGCTGGTGCCGCTGAGAGCACCGTCCCGGGAGGCAGCGGCCCCGTAGTGCTTTACGCTGTGCACCGTCCCCGTCCGTCGCTGGTAGACATCTGCCACCACGTGGAAAACGGCTTCCCGGGGATAGCAGAGGGCAACGTGCAGCCAGTCTCCTCTGTCGGCAGAACAGGGCGGGCAGAGGCAAAGAGAGAAAAAACACTTAGGGCCTGCAGACAGGAGGGATGGTCTTCAGCCAAGAGCTTAATCTTTAGGGGAAAAACAAAGAAATGTCCTTTGAGGTTCTCCTCCTCCTTAAAAAAAAAAAAAAGTAAAAATCATCAAAGCCAAAGAAAAGCAGAGTTTTACTTTCTTTGTCTGGAAACAACGGCTGCTTATTACCAGAGATGTGATCCAGAGACCCTGACTGACCTCGGAGGACTTTGAGGCAGGTGCCAGGACTGCTTAAAACCGGAGACTTTCTCTCCCCGGCCCCCTGAGGCTGAGGTATGACCAGACGCATATCCACGGCCACGTCCGGCGGCACCCCGGCTCATTTCAGTGCATCCAGAGCTGCGGCAGGAGAGGGAACCAGGATCCGGCAGACGTTTCCCCAGGGGCCAAATTCAGGAATTACGAAGTAATCTCTGACTTGAACCAGAGCCACAGTTTAGAAAGACCTGCTTCCTCCACTTTACAGCAAAGTTTATTATTATGGTTTCCATTAAAATCTCTCTCTCCCCCGCTCTCTCCTCAACATTCAAAGTTTAGAATAACTAAGGAAAAAGTTAAATGGTCTTTTAACTCTTGTCTACCAGAATTTCGGCCCGCACATTTACATCAGCCAAACAACTGCCGCTATGGCTTTCCTTTGCCCTCTGATTTGCATCGCCACCCGTGAGATGAAAACTGGCTCCAAACTATAAACCTACTTTACAAGCAGCAGAGCCAAAGATGCCAGTACGGTGCAATTCTGACACCGATGGGAAGGATCCTCCACAAACTCCCGATGCCCTGTCCTTCCCGAGTGAGGCACTCCGCTGGGAGAGCACTCACTACGGCTACCAAACGCAGCAGAAAGCCACAAGCAGGTTACACTTGCAAACAAAAACTGAATACCAAGGTACTTAGCTTAAACATTTTTTTCTCTTCAGCCTCTGCAGTGGCTCAATGTGCCCCATGCGGGTGTCTGGGCCTGTGGTGAACCTTCCTAATATTACCAGAAGCCATCCAGGCTTTAAACATATCCTTCTCATTACCTAGTTTCCTGGTTAAAATGTGAGAATATAAATTTGGCTTAGAGATAGACAAATAAAATCTTCGTCGACTGTCCTTCTGGGTCCTACAAGGCTGTGCAAGACAAAGTTTCTCCAAAGGCTCCACTGAAATGACCTGTCATCCATAGGGAGCAATAAATGGGGGGAAACCCCTTTGATTTGGAGACACCTGGGAGTCTACATGCCTAGAGCTCTACTTTGCATTATACATGAACAACGCAAGAGCAAAGCTCTGTCAGTCTTCTTCTGATTTTCTCATTAAAACAAAAGAAAACAATATCTACAGGATGGAAGGGGGGATAGGCTGTTCTAGAATAATAAATCAAAGCCATACCAAGACCTATCGGCTTAAGCCAAATACTGCCCTCTAGATTTTAAGCAACTCCAGCTGTGTCATAACACAGGACAGCTAGAAATGGATGCATTTTCAGATGATTTGGCCTCTTACTAGAGGAAATGAAAGAAATGCACTGGAGCCATGTCTGTAGAATATTTTTAGGACAGGGTCCCAGGACATTCAGCTGTTTCATAAGGGTGATTTGCATTGCGTTAGCACATTTCATCCCCTGAAGACACTGTCACAAAAAGACCTTGTCATCTTCCTTGAACGCTGGGAACCAGCTTCGGTGCAGTGTTACGCTGACTGCCACCTCCCCAGGGAACAAGAAAGGCACGAGAAAAGGAAATTGGAGGGTGAAGGAAAAAAAGCGTGAAAAAACCCACAGCTGTGACTGTCTTGTCCCCGGATGTCTCCGGGCATTTGGGAATATGATTGTTAGAGCCTATTGTGCATGTGAGCAGACTGAGTGAAATACTGAAATATATTATACCAAGGCTGAGAAGATCAAATGAAAAGCATCTACTTTGGAGTTTGTGGTGGAAGAGATGAGAATAAGTACATTCCCACAACAAAGGGTTTGGGAGGAGACGTCAGATGAGAAGATATTAGAAGTTATCAGAAGTTATCCTTTGCATAAATATAGAAAAGAGTAAGGTGGTTGTTTTCTCTCTAACTTAGTGGTATTAAACAGCTTCCTATTTAGTTCTTTACTTTGGTTTTGTTTCTTCAGCTTGTAGAGAATCCACTGTAAAACCTCTCCCATATACCTGGCGGTGCTGCTGAATTTGGTTCCGCTATATCTAGGAAAAGCAAAGCAAGAAACAACAGAGCTACTGAGAGATGGCCTGCAGGACTCTGCCTGGCATCTGGCAACCAGATAGGGCTTAGATGTCTTTCTTCCAGTCATTGCCATAACTGAAGGAGAAATGCAACCTCAGGCTACGAGCTGTAATCAGGCATGGAGGGTTTGAAGATTGCATTCAAAGGGAAACAGAAGCGTGCGTGCCTTCCTCAGCCACTGCACTGGCCACAGAGGACCTTCTGGCTGGATCTCAGGTGCAGAAAGCCTTTCTCTTTCTGAGGCTGGTCAGTTAACTGTGGCTCCTCATTTATTTCTGTACTTAAACCTCTCTAGTCTGTTTTCTTTTCTGCTTCCTACTTTGGGGGGAATATTTGCAGACAGAGGAAGAAAAATTTGACCCATCCTAAATGCCCTGTAAGGACAGAAGTCCTTGTCCTGCCACTCTGAGCGCCAGCATAACATCACTTGGGATCTTCATGGGTGACTACGGGACTTAGGAACACAAATTGCACTAGCAGTCAATAGGTCTTCTGCTATCAGTCACTTTTTGAGGCATATCTGTTTTCAAGAAGATAAAACACTGAAATCATAATACATCCCAAACTATGAATTCAGAGTAATTTCAGACCCTTGCCTGAGTCCCCTGGGAGCATCTGTAGCTTTACTTTCTCTCATGCTCAAGGACTTGCATAAACAAAGGGGAGAAAAATCATTTAAAACACAAGGGGTAGGAGCCACACTGAGCAACATACAAAAGACCCTTCTTTCTTTCTCAGGAGTTATTTGCAAGAGAGACAAAAATGTGCTCAGGTGGAACACCAAATTTTGAAATAGCTGTCACCTTAAGTGATAATCATATTAGCATGTATAGAAAACTTTCAAGCTATTTAAGATGATTTCATCCCAAAACTAAATAACTGTGTTCACAATCTTTTCTAGAGTTAAAGTTCAGCTTATTTTAGACATAAAGAATATTTTTCTTTCCTTTTTTCTTGTTTGCTTTTAATCAGGCCAGCATTTTCCTATGTGTTCCTACCAAAAAACGGGCATTTGAAGAGGCAAAACTAAATGTGTGCTAGCACGAAGTCACTGTTTAGTGACAATTCAGAGTCACACCAGTTTGAAATACCACCCTGAAAATGTTAAAGGGTCTGCTGAAATCAGCCTGTATCAGACCTGACACTCCTGCCCCTCTGTTGCTCTCACTCAGCAATCCACACAGTGTGTTTCATGTATTTTCATGAATGTATTTAGCCTGTTTCTTTCCTTTTGGAGATGGCTGGGTGAAACAAACCCAAGAAGCCATTCTTTTTTCACCAGGATGTTGACATTTGCAGCTCTTCGGATGAAGCAAAAACACGAAGCAAAATGTTAAAAAAGTATCCTTGTGCTTTGGCAATGACCAGTCTTCCTGGGACAACTGAAAGCAAAAAATAGGAAGAGGGAAAGACACCAAGCAGGCAAGGTTTCCTGTGCTTGGACATGTGGTAGATACATATCTGCACGTACACACATACATACCTCATTTACAGGTCTCAAAACAACTCTTACAGTTAAACCCCAAACTCCCCAAAGCAAAGAAACTCAAAGAAACGTGACGAAGGCAAAGGAGAAAGGGAGACTCCTGTGAGTGGTGGGGTCTAAAGCAAGTCACGCAACTTGGAGATGGGATCTGGCTACAACAAACATAGCAAGAGTGTACGTCTGGGATTCCCCCCTCCAGGGAGAGGACCAATGAACACTGGTTAAATATTGTGAATGTGTCCCTTGACTGTCGAGGATGGAGCATCAGCCTTGGGAAAATGGGCATGATCTGGTGCTGGGGTTGCTGGTTACACTAGACAACAATCCTAGCTGTGTTTTAGCCAAGGGAACTTCTAAGCTGATGAATATTATTCTAGAAAACAACTCCCACCACGTTTGTTGACATGGTATGTCACGTAGCTGATGACCCTGGAAGTGCAGAGTCCAACTCCTGATCTCACTGATGAAAATCTGGGGTAAGCCAGTGAGGGAATGTAGCGTACAACTGAAAAATTACTTATTTTTTCCTTGGGCTTAAAAAAACAAGAGACTCTCATCCAGTGAGTCAGCTTCCCCCAACTGTTATTACTCCTATTTAAAAACAATTGCTCTGATCTTTTGGTCAGAAGTATGTGAGACGAATTTTCAGAGGGAATGAGACAACTGAGAATCTGAAACTTTCCCTTTCATAAAATGGGAAGTAAGCGTAAGTCCTCATGTGCGGCTTCTGTATGTTTGTCTCTCACAGACCAAATTTTGCACTTCAAAAGGCAAAAAAAGCAAAGGTCACCATTCAGCCTCCAGCCCATGCCAAGAACAATTCACAAGCGGTCACTGCTCCACGCTCTCAAGGAGAACACAACTCTGATCTTTCTCTCCAAAAACATCTCTCAGCCTCACGAGAACCTGCCCCACACCAGGCAGTGTCTCCTCCGGCACAAAACTCCCATTCAACAAGCCACCTCCAGCCGAACCAGCATCGCTGTCCAACTTTGGGAAAACAGAGTGGGAAATACCCACGCCTCTCACTGTTGCTGAGACGGCACGAGCAGCTGCAAGGGACCGGGATCACGTCCTCAGCGCCCTCTCCCAGTCCAGGCTCTGTTCCTCAGGTCCCCATTTCCCACCGGCTCGTTAGCGCTGGCGCTCACTCCTCCTCTTCTGCTACATTTCTTTTTAAGGTTCTGCCTTCCACTCAAGTCCGTTAAACACATCCAAACCCCCGCGATGACAAACACAGCTACGGGGCAAACATCCAACAATTTTTTTTCCAGGACCTTGTTATTCAGGCTAGACACTTCTGGAAGACAGCTTGCTACAGGGCTGCTAACAAGTTAGGTATGTGTTTAGCTAACTATCGTTGTGTGTATTGAGATTTAAATGCCTTTCCTAAAAGTTACCACTTAGGATATGCCAAATGGCAAAAAATTCAAAAATATAGCCCATTTTTAATTATAAACTGAAAATTTTGTTTTTACCCCTGTACCTCCTTAGGCAAACAGAATGATTTTTGCTTTCCGAAGTTCAACAAATTATATAACGGATCCTGCCCCGAGCTGCACTCCTACTTATCTTCATGAAACCAAGTTCTTGGTCAGGCAGCATTTGGTTCACAGACAATTGAATTCAAGCAAAAATAAGAACTTCCTGTATTTAAACACAGCACATTATCTTATCATCTTTGATGTCTTTTCCCCACCCCAGATGCTTTCTTGCAGGAATAGTACAACAATTCTATTTGTCTCTTTTTTTAACGCGTTCCCAAGCACTACCTTGCTGGCTATCGTGTGTTTTCCTGTTGATGTACCTCGGAGACATGCATAAGGTCAGAGGAGGCTGGTGGCCCGGAGGAGCCCAGAGCCCTGATCCCTGGGTCGGGAGAAGGGTGAAACCAAAGGAAAACCTGCAGGTTTCATGGGCTGGGCTTGGAAGGGACAAGTGGCAAGGTCTGCCTTGGACACCTGGGCCTGTTTGATGCTCAAATTGCTCTAATTCGTCCTGTGAAATGATCTGCTCCGTATGGATGTCCCTCCTCAGTCACCTTGTTAACAGTGTCCCTGCTGCCGGTCAGCCACGAGCGTACGCCGCGGTGGGCAGAGAGCAGCAAGGGCTGCAGATGCGAGGAGGCAAAGATGGGTTTTTTAGGATCACTCGAACACGGAAATGCCAGCCCCCCTTTTGGCCTAGCCATGCCAAAATGCTACAAACTGCAAGCTAGTGTTTTGGCAAATGTTTTAGCTTTGTTTTCTTTTTTGAAAATATCTTCTGTCCACTAATACCTGTGGGTTAAAGGATATTAAAAAAGGCAGAAGGGAGTGTAAATATATCTGCTGACTTCTGTGGTGTGGTGGTTGGATGATTCATTTTTAGGGATGCTATTGGTGGAGGCAAACTATGAGACCCAACTAGACCTTACTTATCATCATGGAAATAGCGTTGGAGTTACTGATATCACACCCAGATCTAGAAGATCTAGATCAGAATTCCTGTACATACAAATAACAAGAAAGCAGTCCCAGACTTAAACTGTTAGCTCTACTTCGAAATACTAATTTCACCTTCCTGTGCATTTATCAATCAATCTGGGAAGCAAAGGCAACAGCTCAGATAGTAGCTAAGCTGAAAAAGAAACAATTTAGGAAATATCCATAAACTGGGTGAGTCTGCAACAAGCACATTCTAGCCTTGTCTCATTATCTTTGTTTTCCTCCAGACCTTATCACTGCTAAAGAATTTAATCACAAAAATGACAAGTAGCTGAAAGTATGAATCAGACTGGCATTGGAGAAAAGTCAGAGGAAAAACACCCACCTACACAACACTGAAAAAGACAAATATAACCAGTCCCCTGGCATTTCAGTGTGGACGCGGGGTCCACAGGTTGGTTGCCTGCACTGAAGTCTCCTTTTCAGGATGGATGTGGGTCACAACATCCTGGAGGTTTCATATCGCCAAGCGTCTGAAGGCCCCACTGTTTTTTACTCTACACACAAGCTCATTCCAGGCTCTTGAATTTTCAGATAATTAAGATTATTTTCTCGTGAATATGACAACAAGCCCTAGCACAGAACGCAGTCTGGTGAACATAGGGACATCGTGCACCTGCTCCCGTCCCCCCACAAACGCAGCACCACGAGGAAAGGTTGAACACACGCCCAGGCGCAAACATGGACATCTGCTCTTTCACTTGGCCAACCCCTGCCACAAAATCTTTGGAAAAGCTCTCCTAAGGATCCAACTCCTGCAACAAGGCATGAAACATCAATATTACAAGCTTCACTGCATGCCTGGTGTCTCTCCAGGTGAAGCTAAGAAGGGGCTGAAGACTAAACCTGGAGAAGGCTGCCTTGCACTTTCCCTTGGAGCCAGCATCCGCCGGGAGAGCTGGGGTGCAAAGGGAAGCGCCTGCTCGCAGGACTGTGACACCCAAGCTGCAGAAAACACCCCTCTTTATATGACCAGCTGTTCACATATACCCCGAAATTCTCTCTGCTGACCCACAGCAGAGAGCTGTAATAAGGGAAAACGCTTCCCTCTGAGCCTTAATAGACCAAGCATACAGGTATTTGTGTGTGCTCGTAAAACACAAGGAAAGTTTAATCTAATTGCCAGTGCTTCTCAGGCCATTTCCACAATGCAATTTATTACACAATACTTCAGATATGTGCTTTGAGGAGATTTAATTCTTATCTTTAGATCTTCTGATAACATAAATAAGCTGGACTGATTTACTGAACTGCCCTGTGCCTTTGATAATAGTATTTGCCTTAGCTGCTTCTGCAATTAGGAAATTTGCACACACACAAAGACTAGGTCATTAAACTGAAGGATTTAATTTCTGACTCTGCTTACTGTATGAAGTGCTGATCTTCGCACTGTTTTCCAGCACCTGAAAGGAAGCGCTTCCTTGCAACCAAATAATGTTTTCCAAGCTCTCCTCCTGCCTTACCAGCCCCTCTCCCCCCCTCATATCAAGCCTGACACTTTCTCTGGGCCTTTGTGCTTCAGGGAGGGGATAGTAATTTTAAGCAAAGCCCTTAACTCAGTTTTAAAGATAATCCCCATTCTTCCGTGAAGCACAAAACCCAAGAAAGCACAGAAACAGGCCTGAGGGGGCGGAAACTGCTCCAACAAAAAGACGAAGCCCATGGTGGAGAGGTCTGAGGCCCCGTTCATGAAGCTTTCGCACACACTTTATGCTCACTGAGAACAAACTTCAGAAGGTTTGGACTGGTTCTGGGGCACACTTTACTCCTGGTAATCAAAATTCCAGCTGGCACTCGCCTTCTGTTCACTTGCCAAACGTTCAGGAGCTGCTCGTCCTGCATTAACTCTTTCAAGCAGCATCAACAGCAGGCCTTCTTCTCATCCTCCCAACAAAACTCCCAGCCATTAGACAGACAACCCTACCCATAGCTAAAGAAAGGCATTTGTTCTGAGCCTCCTACATCACCCAGTAGCCTGAAAACACAACCTGCAGGTCTCAGCCATGGCTTTAAATTTGCTCATCAGTCAGCTAGTGGCACAGCTACCGAGATAAATGCAAACAAGTATATCTCTCATGGGAAGGAAGGTTGGACTGCATTAGACAGCTTGCTCACATGTGAGTTTGCACTGCATAGTTGCAGCTAGAGCAGGTGCAGATACAGCAGTTTGGCTTGGTTTAATTACATGTTTTGGTAGAAGTAAAGAAACTGCATAGGGAAGGTTTGGGGTTTTTTTGGGTCCCCTTTCCAATTAGTCTAAACTTTGTTTGAATCAGTCCACTGAAGGCACATGTACTGCAACAACCCTTTAGGCGTCCATGGATAGAAAGAAAAGGATCTGCTCAGTGACTGTGCCATAACTGGTGTCCTCGTTCACTCAGTAAACGTGCCCAAGCAGAGCCTCTGAACACATCGCACTGGACTCGCAGCGGGCTCAAGTCAGCAGCGCTGCCACTTGCAGCTGAATCACGTGAACTCGTCCCGACGGGGCTCCTGCCCACCTGAGGAATTCTGATGTTTCAGCCTTTTAAGCAGAAACCGGAATTACCTTCATTGGGCCTTTTTACAGCACTTCAGAGGCAGTGAAAGTGTTAATCATACAAATATTCAGCATTGATACTATGCCTGATCTCCAAAGAAAACCAAATCCTGGTACACATCTCCCTGTCAAATTCCTTATTTCCCCTCTGACCTTCTTTTAGCCAGCACAGAGCAGTCAGTCCAGAAACACAAGGGCTGTCTTGCTGAGAAAACAATGTCCTGGATATATCTATCCATTGCTTTACAAAACAGGATTAAAAATAGTTTAATTGTTCGATAAAGCTATGTCTGAAATTATTAATCCTAGAATACTGTTATTCATGCTCATCAAACTATTTTGGTTTGCACTAAATATTTTTTGCACAGATGTTACTATGTTAAGAGCTCATTTTTTGGCAGATTATTCAGTATTTTGGAATAGAAAGGAACTACAAGGCCACTTGAGACAGGTAAAACCTTCCCTGATTTTCTAACTCCGACTGCTTTGGGCTCCACAATTTGAGACTTCTTCCATTTCAAAAGGGGTTGGACACAACGTTTAGTAAAGGTCATATATGGAACTGCTTAAGCCGGAACTTGTTTTTCTTCAAACTCTCAAATCCTCTTTTTCACCTCAGTTGCTCTACCCTTCCGTGAGAACCACTTTTGCCCATGTTTTCACATGCCGTCTGGACATTTCATCATTGCCATTGCATCACCGTAAGTCTCGCAGTAGTTAGTGTCCAGTGTACTCAATGTCAGAGAGCTGCTGCAAGTTTCATTCTCAATTATTTCTTAGCAAGATGCTTTTAAATGAAATGAAGCAAAACTGCGGTTTTCTCCTGCTACAGCATATTTCTTATTTATAGTTCTACAAAACAGACACCTTGCCAACTGTTTCTGGACCAGAAAAGTCTACAAACTTTTGCCCTGTTCAAATAACTTAATTGGTTTCACAAGAGACAAAGAGAACCACAACCACACTGTGGTTTTCAAGAGTGAAATGTGTTTATGTTGCTGCTTGAACAAGGGGTAAACGTCAAGCTGAGTTTTATCAAAGACCCAGTGCTGCCTTAAAATTTGAATCCATCCTTGAAGACAATGGGTCAAAGCTTCAATAAGCATTAACAGATGCAGTGATAGCGCAACCACTGGTTACGCTGGCAGAAGGCTTAGCTCCGCAATTGCAAGGAAATAGCTAATTATTTTATGACAGATAATAATTGAAAAGCTCACCTTATCCATGAGTGACTAATGGGTTTTCCTCTTCCTTAAAGTGCACTCAGTTATACTAATACAGAAAACAGTAATTTATTTCTAGTAATTCCTCTGTGACAGGACTGTCCAAATACTGATCCTCCAGCAAGTCGGTCATGGCTCTACAGCTACCTATATCTTTAAATCAAATACCACTGCAGTGCCACTGCCTTGGCGTTTTGTGCTGTTTATCTCTTGCAGTGTATCTGTGTAAACCATGACAGTGTCTGCCACCAGTAAACTGAAGGGATTGCAGGACTCTCCTGACAGTCATACGAGTGCAAAGCACAAGTAATTTCACTGACATAAGGAGAAATTTGGTCCTGAATCAGTGCTGAAAACTATAAGTGAAATTATGCAAAATAAAACAACTTGCAGAGGAAGAAAGTAGGTCTAAAATGGGTCTGTTATTCTTTTATGTAACACTAGATGACATGGAAGGAAACATGGAAAATAAATGCAGCACAGCCTACACTTTTGCTGTACTGAGTTGTAATGTTTCAAAAATTCACGTCAGAAAGAAACCGTGGTTGCAGTGCTGTTTGGATTACAGAAAATGCAAAGCTCTGTGCACATTCTGATGTATTTCTGCACTTTATATATATGGGAGATAAATTATGTGTGCAGCAAGTAGAACAAACAAACGAACAAGAGCCAGCGCTGCTCTGGAGTGATTTCAGGCACAGCAGGCCAGGACTTACTTGGATTCTGTTTCAAAACTTACTGGAAAGAGAAACATCTCTGCTCATCAAAACCACTGGAATAAAGTGAAAGCGGAGGCATCTCTTTGCATCCGTAAGTACCAGTCATTAACACCTTGCTTCGATGCTCTCAGAAATTTCTGACACATTTAAGAGGTTGGTTGTGGAGAAGCTGGAAAATCATTATAGCTCCAGCTCTGTTGAAAGCCAAACATTTTCTAACAAGATAGAGTGGTACCTGTTGAAGTTGATCGGGTACAGGATAACATCCTCAGGTGCTCTGCCGTCCCACTGGATGATATAAGCCTGCTCGAGCATGACGACCGGCTGGTACTGCTGGTATGGTACTCCTCGGTTCACGCCTTGCAGCCACAAGGGATGGGAATGGTATGTCGCTCTGGCAATGGATAAGGTCAGATTCTCAGGGCGTCTGGCCTGAATATAAAGCTGAGGTGGAAGGAAAATGACAAACATATCCATTAAACCAGCCAGGCTCAGCCATAACATGTGCATTTGATCATCGTTGCCTGTAAATGGCTTTTGCCAGCAAAGAGCTGAGAACATTTGGAAAGTCGCTGAAACATTTCCAGTTCAAATACAAAGGTAAAACAGAAATAGCATCTGCAGCCATTTGTAGGGACACCATGAGGTGAAACAGGAATTGTGCAGCACCATGAAAATGCTCATTAATCAAGCTCTTAAGGGAGAACGGTAATCATGGAAAATCACAAAGTAACTTCTTATTTATGAATTCAAATAGCTGCACTCTAAAAATGGGCTTATTCCATTGAAAATGGAGAAAACTCTTAATTGATTTCAACTGGCTTTGGATCAGGTCCTGTGATTTAATGGAATCCACATCTCTGCTCTCAAGTAGCAGACAAGGCTGAAATTTTTGGGGCTAAAACTCAATGGCTTGACTACATGCTCTGACGGGCTAAATAACATGTGGCACATGCTTCAGTGGAGAGCTCTTCTGTACAGGGACTGGAAGATGTCCTTGGCCTGGAGATCAACGCTACGGACCAATTACAAAACTACACCCCGACTGTATGTTTTTCTATGTCCTGTCATCACTCAAATGAAGGCCAATTCATGTGGAAATTGTCAGCTTTAGGGCTGAACATGTGATATTCGCCTGCCATGTCCCATGTGAAATTCTAGTGCAAAAGGAGGATGCACAGCCAGTCATACAAATCTGTTTTGGCACACAGGGATGTAGCTTGTCATATTCCTGAAAGGTTTCAAATACACTGAGGAAAGCTGAGAACACCTATGATGCTGCTTCCTCTCTTCTCTTACACGAAAAGAGTGCCCTTTGCATGAGGAATTTAAAATATCAAACATAAAAATGCGAATTAGCTCAGAAATATATAAGTTTCTGTATGGACATCTATCCAGCACAAATATTTTTAAACTCAATTTCTGTCTTTGAGGCAAGTCAAAATGGAGGCAGTAGTCTTTTAACAGATTTTAATACCACAGGCAAGGATGCAAGCACAGCCAAGACTAGCGGAGGGGTGAGATGCTGCCTATCAGGATATAGGCGTTCTCATGTGAGCGCTTTTTGGACCTTGCTATGAGACCTTGGCCCTTTACATCTCTGTAACTGCTTCTCTTCCTCATCTTGTCTACTTAGATTGAAAGCTCTGCAAAATAGGCTGTCTCTCGCTATTTTATATACGGGCTCATTTTAGTTGGGGTTTCTAGCAGCTACGTACTCATGACTATCACAGCTATCACGTCCTTAAAACACAAGAGGAATTGCTTTACTGACTCCAAACCACAGCCAAGAGGCAGGTGCTTGCCATGACATTTGGTTTGCCTTTTGGTAGACCACATGAGCCCAAAAGTGGCAGCCTCTTGCTGCTTTCTCCTTGGAATGTAACTCCTTGGCAACAGCAAATTAATTTGACAGAAGACAGAGGTGGGGTATCCAGCATGGGGGTTATTTAATTTGAAGTCTATTTATGGCATGATATTTTTGGAATTGTTTCAGCTTAAAATCTAAAGCTGCAATATTGTTGCCTGAAAGTTGCCAGTTTGGCTTCCAGTTCCAGTTTCATGCTTTAACAGAGGTGCTTGGTGCTCAGAAAGAGCCCATGCTTGAGTCTGCTCTTGGCATTGCTGAATTTGGGCTCCTCAGCACCTACGAAAGGCAGGCCACTTCTGCCTAATCCCTGCCTGGCCCCTGAATCCATTTGAGTTGAAAATCTGGGCCACAGGTCAAAAAAATTATCCAAAAGTGGTTGTAAAAGTTTCTTGGATATTTAATCCATTCCTCCTTTTACACCAGTGCAAATCTTTAATGATGAAACACTGCTCTAAGTAATATCTACAGATCCTTTGAGATTAATGCTTATCCCAGAATTGTATCGAATACCAGATTTTCTTGATGGCCAAAAACTATTGATCAAGTAATTTGCCCCAAACAATCTCTGAGTAGCAGCTTATTTGCTCATTCTTCATGGCTCAGGAAAGAACAAATTACTTTTACCACCTGATAAAAGACCTTTTTGCCTATGAAACCAGAGGAAAACCTATTTTCCCTGAAAATTCAAACAATGATTGGAAAGGCAGTTATGTGCAATACAATAAACCACATTTCGACCTCATTTGCACCCCCAGCTGGTGTAGCACTGAGGTCAGAACAGGTGATCAGAAAGGTCCCTTCCCATCTGAAAGCCCATGAATGCATTAATCATTCTCAATCAAAACAACATTTTAATGACAAAGAACAGTTCAAATGATGTCTGATACTGCAAAATAATACCCCGCTTGTGTCTTTCTGGATAAAAGACAACCGTTTCTGACCTGCCACAGTAAAGTCCAATGTTATTTCCTTCAAATACGTGTCACAGAATGTTAAGGGTGGCAGCTTCCGTGCACTTATTAGAAAATTAAAAGCAACAATAATAAAATAAGCCAAGAAATTACAGAAACACATTCAAGGTGACCCAAAAGTTCCAAAATTCGAGGCTACCAACAACAAAAGGTTCTATATACTTTAAGGTATTTGACCGTGTTTAAAAAAAAAAAAAATGTTATGCATAGCCTCCGTTGCTTACTACGACTATTGTTGTTGGGTTCAATAAAGTACTGGAAGAGCTTGTCGTATGCTACAACAATAAGATGACAAAGAACATGTGTCAGGTGTCTGTTGGTAATATTTTCTCAGGTGCCTAAGGACCCAGTCACAGGCCTGACATAAAACGTAATAGTGACAGCTGTTTTTAGAATAAGACAGTAATTACTAGAACAAGAAAAACTGTCATTTTTGCGGCTTGCTAGAAATATTTGTAAACTGACTGTCTCCTGTGATGGCCAATGAGTGAATGTCTTCCAGAACTGCAAGCCATCAAGGATATAGTTTTCAGCCCTGTAGAAAAAGCAGTACTGTATCTGGTGGATCTTTCACAATGTTTATTACTAAAGGAGATGACAGTGGGTAAATGCCCCGATCCAGAAATTCAGATCCAAATCCCAGATGGAGCATCACTAAGTCAACAGGACTCTGTACAGGAGTTTCTTTAACATTGCTTGGTTGCATTGTTGGCTGTCAAAGTGGGGCAAAATATCTTAAAAATGAGAAGCTCAAAACACCAAGATGTTTCCTTGCAGCTACTGGACTCAGCTCAACTCCCTGCTGTGATGCCAACTAATGTCAGTTCTAATACTGGGTTTGTGTTACCCTTTTGAGACTACAGTCAAGACCACCAGATTACTTTAGAAAAGTCCCAGAGGCATCATCCACCAAAGGTCACTTTAATTCCCAACAACCTGAGTGAAATAAAAAGAAACCTTGAGCTCCACTGGCCCAAGATAGGTGAAGCATCAGTCACCGTCCCTGCATATTGTGCTTAGGAAGTCACAACATGGCCTCTTTCTTCCTCAATCTGTTACTCTGTCACACCTTTACTCACTTGAACTGACCTTGGAGAATTTTATCACTTTCCTTCCTTGCATCTGCATTTGCAGGGGCAAAATATTGATGAATAGGAGCAAAAAAGAGTGTAACAGGAGAATTTTGTTCTAGGATAAAACCCCAATCTTCCTAGTAACATCTGATTTTTCGTTAGAACTACCAAATTATTTAAGAGAAGAAAGTGGGTCATAAAGATACTCTAAAATATGAGAAGTGGTGACAGTTTAATGTAGTAGGAGAAGAAGAGCTAGTTAAAACGTTATAAAATGTGATCCTACTACTTGCCTGGATGGTTTAATGGACATAGTTGTCATTTTAGCTGCTTAACACTTCATACTGGAAAGATGTGTTAGATTTCCCTCTGCTTACATGGCAATTTTCCCAAGTAGATCGTGAAACTGAGAAGATAAGTTCTTTTACAATTCATATGGGATTTGCTATTCAACTGGGTAGCAAATATGAAGATAAGCAACATGCAAAGTACTAGAGCAGAAAGTCTTGGTTTCTGAGAGACCGTTTGCTTGCTTTCTAGTTTCTTTAACATTGCTCGGCTGTGCTGTTGGCTGTCAAAGTGGGGCAAAAGATCTTAAAAATGAGAAGCTCAAAACATGCATTCTGCTCTTCTGGTTGTTTGACTGTTCCAGAAAGGTTTATTTCCCAGGACAACATTTTTTCTTTATGAAGTTTCCAAATGAAGACCTTAAAATTCCTTCAGAAAGAAAAAAAAAGTTTTTCTTTCTGTAAGACATGCCGGGATCAGTTCTGGTCCTAAAAACAGCAGCATCTTTGCTGGTGTCGGCCGAACTACCTTGAATTTCTACTGGTGTGCATCAGAGACCAAAAGTGGACCTCTTTGTCCACATACGGAGAGTATTAGCAGAAATATATCCTGCAGACCCTTCCTTCTCCCCAGCCTGTGAGGTGCTGACACTCCTCCCGCACCATGGATTACACATGCACGTGCAGTTTTGCACTTGCTTGGAAAAGCCAATTTGCCCTGGCACAGCTAGGTATGTCCTGCATCTCTTGCTCGCTTTCCATGTAGAAACACCAGTGTCCAAACTGGCCAAGCAGACACTGAGTATGCAAGTGGATGCCAGCTGAAGGTACACAGCATAGCACAGAGAAGATGCAGGATCAGCGCAATTGCAAACACTCGCTGCAGAAGCACCATTAACAGAAATGGAACAATTTCTATTTTAGCCATCTGCAGGAAGGCAGTGACCAAGTGGAGTGAACTGGTGAAAAATCAACAACCTTGCCTTAAAGTATTTTACAGTAGCAAGGCATCCATTTTTCTTTAATTCAGAACTTACATTAATTGAGCTATGTGGCAGTCTCTTATGAATATCTAACAGCTTCTTTTTAGGCTTATATAAGAAAACAGCACGTGCCACCCAAAACACTGCCTATTTTAATAAAGTATCAAAAAAGAGAAGTTGCACAGCCTCTGCTGCAAAGTCAGTGAGGAAGCAGGAATTCTGCAGCTTCCACTGTCCAGCGGGAGCCAAGGCACTTGTCTTCGGATTTATGTAAAAATCAGAAATTGTTTAAGAACCTAATTTATGTTTTCTGCAGTATCACAGGCATTGAGGAGTCTCCAGTTCTGAGCCTTGGGAAACCTCATCCACCTACATGGAGATAATTATGGGATGGGCCGCTCCCTACATTTTTGTTTTATTACAGGCCTTCGCAGCAGCTGAATGGCAGGTTGACGGGACACCGAGGATTTCAGCGCCTGCCGACAGAGTCTGAATGAGTCATCGAGACTTGCCAGAAGATGTGCTGCCAACTCCTGTGATTTCCTTGTGAGTCTCACTCTATTTGATGTTCTTCCTTAAAGCCTCGCTTTATTTATATTGACTGTTTCATGACTGTTTCAGCAGCCATTAAAAAGAAAGGGGCTGGCCCTGTTTTGACAACGCAAACCCTACAGGCTCCAAAATGAAAAAGGGAGGACAACAGAGACCTGACATTTATTACCTGTGTAAAGCTCATGATTTCAAGCTGATCTCAGAAGTCTTTGCTGGTAGCGAAAGGCTGGTGACCCGGGCGCTGCAGCACGGGGCACTTCCCAGGGCTCCCTGCCGAAGGGAAGCTCGGGAAAAGTGCACAGGGAAGGTGGCAGGATGCGGCTTGGGGACGGTGAGGAGTGAGGGATGTGAACCAGGAGGTGGGACACCACGAGGAGGTGGGACACCACGAGGAGGTGGGACACCACGAGGAGGTGGGACACCACGAGGCGGTGGAAGCGCGAGCACAAGTTGTCAAATTGAAACACCCTGAGGAAAGTCTGCCCACAGGATTTTGTGGAGCTAAAACTGCTGCCCAAGGAATAGGTTTCCCCAAGTCTTTTCCTTTCCTAGGCAAACTAAATCCAGGAAAATAAGAGCAAGAGAAATGAATAAGAGAACACAGGCAGGAGGGAATTCACTGAATTCTAGGCACTTTGCTCCGAAAGGATTTGGCTGCAGCACTAGCCGAAGGACTTGGAGCTCATTTTTCCGTGCCAGGTAGCCCATCCCTAGTCTAAGCGCCTTGGGCCCAGCTCAGCAGCAAAATGAGAATCACTGTTTCCTTGAAGGGAAAGGGCATTTTCACCTGCTCGTACTAGGGAAGAATAGAAGTTCTTGTCTAGCACTGCTGCGCGAAAAGGGAAAGAAAAACACGTCTTGTGATAGAGCTGCTAAGATCAAAGTAAAGCATCTTTCTCCATAATTGGATTCTCTCTTTTAGGCTTTTGGTCTGAAATATGATACTCAGAATTTAGCACACAAACAAATCATCAGTTTGTCAAAATGCTGAGAATCAGGGTTATCCTCCAGTACCCCAACAATTACACCCTGCAAATTAAATCAAATCCTGCTGCACAGGACAAATTTCCTCTACACTGCATGCATATACGTTTCCCTACCCAAAACCCCCAAAATGAAGCATTTAATCTGAACTTCGCTCACCCTGCTGAATGTTGGTTAGATGAAAAGTGCTGGTAAGTAACGGATCCTAGAGACGCTAATGTTTACACTTGCCTAAACTTAGCCAAGGAAATTTTCTATGGTGGAAAAACTGCCTCACCACGTAGAGTGCCATAAGTGGGAGGGTAAAAATAGAAATAAAAATATAAATGCCTACTTATTTACAATCCTGAATTTAACTGTTAGGTTGCCAGAGCACAGAATATTATTTCTCTAGAGACACAGAGTAAAAGGTAGGTGCCAAGCACAAAACCCTGAGTTCAGTGGGACGGTTTCATAGGTGCCCAGTCCTGTTTCCACTTGCCAATAGTAAAATAGGGGACACAAGTCCAGTGTCTAGGGACTTAAATAGCAATTCCTGCTCTCTGCTGTGCAATTAAAGCAAATGTGTAGAAAGACTTTAGCTGGATATAAGTGCATATATTATGAATGCATAGAAGTCTCAAAGATAAATAAATTCCTCAAAGTTTCATGCAGAGAAGTGCCTTGGAGAAAGAGGAGCAGAGTGCTGTGACTGATGGCCTGAGGGGACACTCGAGGCGCAAGTCCACGCATCACTACACATCAGGGAAGCCATAGAGAAGGAGCCTTCAGGAATCCCACAATGTGGAAAAACCATCAGTCTGAGTTTGCAACCCATCGCCAGACATAACTCGAGGGAATCAGGCTCTGCTAATCCCTATACTCACAGAACTGCTTGTGAAAAAGCAAAACCTGACAGTCTGCTCCTCTCAGGGGTCAATTTTAACACTACCCTGTCTTTGATGACTTCAGGCAGTTTTATCCTGTGCTATCTTACCCTACTGATGTCTGCGTAATGATTGCTGACTCGTGATGAGATATAAGTTTGCAGCGTGCAAACTTAAGAATCTTAAAAAGAAAAAAAGACAAAGAAAAAAAAGAAAAACAGAAAAAGCACCAGCTGTATCTAATGAACTCTGATCTTATTTTAGGATTGTTGCATATTCCATTCTTGCCTTTCAGACCCAGCAGTTCACCCCACTGCACTCTTCACTGAATGGTGAAGGGCTGTTCTAGGGGGTAGGGAGAACATCGTGTCCCTTTCAAAAGCTGTATGTCCTGGAGGCTCCCAAGACATGCTCTCCAGCCGCAGTTCATGTGGTGCTGGGTGCACCTGCCGTACACAGCCTTAAAATTCAGCTTCTCCAACAGAAGGGTGAAGGAGGGCTGGCAAGATTTCCAAGGAACTGGAGTTTTGAAACAGGCCCTACCACGCTTCTGTGCCAATGCACGAATAACCTTTAGAAGTAGAGGAGCAAGGAGAGCGGCCTGCAGTCTCTCACAGGTGACTAGGGGAGCTGTGAAGAATCGCGTATTTACAGCATGCTCTATCTCACACACAAAAGTCCTGTGGAAATCTGAGCAGCGTATGATGAACCACAGTCTGATTTTGAGGTTGTATTCCCCTCAATTTACTGTTCTCCTCTTCCATTCTTTCACAACGCTTTCTACCAAGGTGCTGACATCCCAGCTAAGGTCTCTAACTCACACGTGCTGAAGAAAACAGCTGATGTTTAAGACCACCCTCCCCTAGACTGACCTGTCCCTCAGCCAGTGGCTTCTGGAGGGGAAGCAGAATTAAGTGTGAGTTTGTGTCTCAACCACCCCATTTCATCAACTGAGACATGAGGGATGTGTCAGGGGAATAACATCTTCCATTACTGAAACTAGGGTCAACAGTTATCCACCAGAGCCCCAAGACCGAGTGGACGGACTGAAAACAAGGACTAGAAAATCTCCAAACTTCTCCTCAACTGGATTTCAACTTGCAACCTCTTGTGGGAAATGGGAAGCAAAGGGCTCCTTGCAGCCATGGGTTTCTGGAAGCTGCAAAAGCAGGGGCTTTACTGCCTCCTTGGAGACAGGCCGATAACATTAAGAAGAGTAAAATTATACCAAATTCATTATTCTGCTCCCTTTTATCTTATGCATTGTTGAATAGGTTGCACTCCAGTATGTCTCGCCAGCTTGTGAGAACATCCACCCCCCAACGTACATTAACATTGCTTGCAGCCTCCCCACGTTACCTGGGCAAATTTCCCAGTACATATCACCCCCTTCCACCGGGGCACAGTGAGACATCCGGGGTGACGAAGCAAGTAGTTGTCCGCTCTGCCTACAAAAGTGTCCGGGTATCCCGTCACGGAGCCATCCAGATCATGGAAGATAGACATTTTGTCACCATCATTATCATTGTTTCCAAACCACTGGCCTGATGTGCCAAAAAACACTTTCAGTCCCACCTAGCAGAAGAGAAGAAGAGGAAAAATCACTGGTTAGCTCTAAATGAGGACTTGGATTTGCAGCGTCTTCAGAGCCAAGTCAGTGATACCTTTATAACTAGAAAGCTCTCTTGTTTCAGTAAGGCATACTTGTCTCTCTCCTATTTATAAACATTTCTGATGATACTGGTTTTCCCCCTGATTTCTTAATCCCAGGAGATATTTTCACAAAAATTAGATTTTTGGTTCTTCAAAATGCACCCGCACAATCATCATTCCTTGGAATCACACAGTAATAAATTGTGCTGTGTCAAAAACAGGATGATTCAAAGGGGGAAGTACGGGAAGGTTATGAAATTTACTGAGCAGTAGTCACCCCCTCTTGCATTTGTGCTCCAAGAGAGAAAAAATACTAGCTATATGGTGGATTTTCTTGCCTATTTTCAATGGCTGTCCTAAGTGGCTCTGTAAGTGCCATTTTTTTCTTATTTGCTTCTCCTAAACCTTACAAAACTCATGTATTTGACAGCAATTCTCAGAACTGGCTCTTGTGCACATTCTACCATATCCTCTGAAGAATTTTTTTTAGAAAAGAGAAATAACAGGAAACAACATTATCCTTATTATGCATAGCTCTGTTTTCAGAATTGTTCAGTAGCTAAGGGAAATAATCTGTCCTGATATGAAAATACAGCAAAATAGGGAAACTGCAGATGTTCAGCAAAAAGGCATGAAATATTTGGAAGAGATGCTATTACAGTGCATGATGATTAAGATCTGAGGTACTCAAGACAATAAGTACTCCAGGTCAAGTACTCCGAATGAATCCTTCAGCAATATGTATTTAAGGCGACAGCATAAATAGTGGCCTGATCGTGCAGACCCAAAGGAATGTAACTCGTTCCACCTAATTCCACTAATTTTAATTGGACTGTGCACATGAGTAAGAATTAGGGTCAGCAGGATTAGGCTGCAAGTTTACCGAGGGTTTTAAAGGCTTTACTTTCACAATACTAAATAGAACAACTAAGGAGAATAGGAGACTCCTTGTTACTCTTACTGAGATGGAAAGTCCCATTGGCTTAAAATGAATGACCATTGTAGCAAGAACTACTTGCAGGACAAAAATAACTGGAACTTTAACTGTTCTGTTAAGTTTTTATTAGTTTAAAAATAAATTAGACCCTAGAACCATTTTTCTGCCACCTCCTCGTCCAGGTACTAGTTTCATGAACAAACACCTGAAGCAGTCTCATTTAAAGGGGACTCAAACATATGGAAATTTAATGTGTATTTTTGAGTGTTTTAAACCCTTTTCCTACTGCACTGCAGGATTTTTTTGCCCAAGGGCCTATTTGGCAAAGAAGGAATATCCCCAAGGTTTTTTTTTCATTTATAAAAGAGGAAATATTAACAAAATACACACTGTGCCACAGCTCCAATCTCCATTACAAATACTTTGTGACAGTGCACTTCTGGGGCTGAACATGAAAGTGGGCACTTCACTCGGGAAGAGAATAAACTCAGCTGTACTTCCAAACAAAGTAAGGTACACTCTGTACAGCTTACATTTAATTAAACCATTCAGTGTTCCCATTCAGGAGCAAACAGTTTTGGTGCTAACACCGTAATCTGATTTCTAACATTCTCCTCTAAAAAGTCTGGAAGTCAGAAACGAAATGGAAATGTTAAAGAGCAGTGCCGCTTGTTTTATAAATCTGAGGGTAACCTCACTTTCGCAAGCTGAGGCATTCGGTGTGCACTGAGCTCGCAGTTACAGTTACGGCAACGTACTTCTCCAAAGGCAACACGCCTAATGCACCCGCAGAAAAGTCCCAAGGACTGCAAAGGAAACCAGTAACTTCTCTTTAGATTAAAAATTCATAGTATACTGTCAAATATCATAACAGCTCACAGCTTTTTCTAAAACTCAAGGGGCGGCCCAAGCTGCCAATGCAGCTGTGTCGTTGTGTCACTGTAATCATTCTAAGGAAACCGTTTTTAATCAGTTTGAATCTTCCTCTACTTGATAACCAGTGAACTCTGCATGCGTTAACATGGCTTTTACCTGCATCAAGTGATGCAAGCCCTGACCCTGCAAGTCCCCTTTGGTCAGGAGTCTCTCTCATCCAAAGGTGCCACTGTGCTGGTACAGCTAGGACTAAAATAGGCTTGAATCCATCCTACACTTCTGGCTGCGAGGCAACAAAAAGAAAAAAAGAAAGCAAAACGGACTATTAAAAACGGATGTAAATTAGGACAGTCTGTGAGGTCTTCAGCACCTGCTGGAGGTGGGCTCATTCACTGGAGTCCAAAAAGTGACGTAACGATCTCTTGCTCCTCTCCTCAAGCTACAGGAGCTGTGCAGCAAAAGGACGGAGGGATTAATGGGGCCCTATTTCATGACAAAACAGAGGGATTAAGGGGTGGCTCTTTTATGAATAAATAGATAAATGTCAGGTCTTCTTAAGAAATGCTGCACAGGTGTCCTGTTTGGGCATGGTTCACGCTCAAACATGATTCTGAGCAGGGACCATCTCCTCTGAGCTCTGCAAGTCCCACGGACTGACAACAGGCAGATCTACAGGAGACCACAACCGTCAGTCGTGCGTTCATCTGCGTGAAGACCATTACTGCTGCTATTGCTTTGATATAACCTTTAAGGAGCATCTGAATTAAAAAAAAGCCTAGCAATAATGCTGTTATTGTTAAGCGAAGAAACATCTTCATACGTGAGATGTAGGTTTGTCAACAGAAAGGCGGCTAGAATACTTTCTGCAGGGTATAACGCTTAGTTCTTCTGTTCTACCTGACTGTTTATTTTTATGCGGGTGTTAAGCAAGACCTGACTGGATTTACTATTTTGTTGTCTAACCTATCAGCTGATTAGTCTGAATAATTATACTATTATTCCTTCTGCATGATTAACAGTTTTATTATGACTATACAGCTTGCGGTAATAGTTAATTTCTTCTTGAAAACAACTGTAAAATGATTGTCCTTTAGGGAATGAGTACTAAGTTACCCTTTAAAAAGTAATAAAATGAAGCCTGGAGATGGAAAATTAATTAAAGCAGTCTACACGCTCTATCTTAACTAGTCAAAGACATATTGTCCCATATAGCAATTAGCAACAAAATAATAAACTAACCGTAGTTCTTCAAGTCTGAAATCAGATTTAGCACATCTGGGTTTAATCCAGATAAAATAGGATCAAAGTGAAAAATGCTGGGATGCAGGTGGTTATAGGCATAAATGGCTTTTAAGCTGGCAAAATACCAGCTTCAGAAATGGACACATTTGTTGGAAATGTATATACAAGAAATAATTATTTGGATAATGTCATTGTTTTTTTATAATACACTGAAGCTGTATTATTTTAATTTGCTTTACAGAAGCTTTTAGGAAGTCTTCTGATCATTTTTACCTTGAAAACCTCAGATTTTAAAGGTGTTGCAGTATTAAATTGTCTCTTAGACAAAATATGCTGAGATATTTAACAGGCTCATTGGCCTCAAATGGTGCAATAGTATTGAAGAGCTGCATTTTCAACTATTCCACAGATGATTATTCCCTTTGCTAATGTGCACAGATATAATCTCTCCGAAACCATTCTGTTGGATAGCGTCCTACAGTCATTACTGGAAGAAAATTTCCACTCTCTTCAGATCCACTGAAGGATCAAGCTTTTTCATTTTACATTTTTCTCTAAGCACCCCCTTCCTCTTCCATGTTGATTGTCTCATTCATGTTCCCCACAGTCATCTTGTAACCTTCTCCCCATGGGGGACGTAAAAAAGGCACAGCAGATTAGCCCTTATTTTCTTTCTAATGCTCCTCACACTACCTAAGATAACTAAGGTCCCTTTACCGAAACGCACAGGGACTGTATCTTCATTAAAGGAGCAGTCAAGTGACTGCAATCAGTATCATCTTTGCATAAAAGACCCTCCTGTTGTTGGTATAAAGTGTAACAGAGTAGGGAAAGACAAACTGACTGCTTGCCAGGAGGAGTGATATTGGTCAGTTCCGCAGCAATGGAAATTTTCTTTAAGATAAAGCCAAACCTCAAGCCAAAGTTACTGGAGTTCATGGACCTCCTAACAAGCGCGGACCTTGTTCCAGGAAAGCTAAGCAGAGGTTGCGACCCTGGGCGTGAGCCAGGTGGAATCTATCATTGCCCAGGCCAAGTGTCAGGGACATGATCCCTGCATGAATCCCAGACAAGGACTGGGATTGCTCAGCATCCTACGACTCCTACCAAGGCACATATAAAGAGCCCCATTCTGCTGTCCTTGCTCAAGAAAAGTCCCTGTTGTGCTCAGCAGAAATTCCACTGCTGACCCCAGAACGTGGGCCATGGCTTTGTTTCTGCTTGCATTTGCTCATCTCTTTATGAGAATTGTATTGCAGCTCACTGACACCGGGCACTTCATTTGTGCCCTTCTCAAACTCCAAGGCCAGGTCCTCGGCATGTGTAGGCAGGCAATGCCTCACCAGCTAAGACTGGTGCTCTGGTTGTTCTGGTTGCAAGGTGAAATCTTCCTGTCCTGCAGATTTTTTATGTATGTCCTCCCTGGCATAAGGTACTTCTGTATCGGTATTTCCCAAATTTTATTGGCTTACAAATAACCTTCATTAAAAAAAGAAAGTGTTGCTAAATGAATCAATGGTATGCACTAATGTAACATGCACCACAGCCTGGAAATTCCTGCTCTAGAATAAATCTCTCACCACTTATAAAAACTTTGAAAACTTGCACATCTAACAGCACATATTCCTGCTTTTCTTACTTACGCTTCTCTCCATCAGGATCCGCGACACATTATTCTGGGGGCTTATCTGCCAGGAGTTTTTCATGAAGAACCCAATGGCGCTTGAGTGTCTGTCAGCAGTTGGGGTGAACTTCTTGAAAGTGCATTTTGCCATCCTGACAGGCCCATCATAAATCTGGAATCCACGAATAGGGAATGTCCTGTGAGATTTGAAAAAACCCCCACAAATCTGTATTAAAAAGCTTGGGCAAAGTCTGAGTCCTCTCCTCAAAAAACAGAAAGATTAACAAGAGCTAAAACTTTTTTGTCTCCTGAAATTGGGATCCGGATGCTCATCGCATGATTAATGAAAGGTGAAATTCTGCTGAACGTCCTCCACAAGACAAAAGGCCTAAAGAAATGACCCATACACCCTGCTTATGGCTTGTCAGCTGGGGTAAAGCAGTTCAAAGGTGTCATCGCCTGCCTCCGGGGACTCACTGCTATGAGGAAACCCTTGCAGGTATGGACCGTGTTGGATCCTCCTCTCGGGTTTCCTGTTCCAGAGTAGATGGGCTTCTCAGGAAAATAGGAGTGCGATTGAGAAAGCAGTATCAGTCCCTCCCCGGAGGCCAAAATGGCTCCCTGGAAATAACTGCTGGGTGGTGCAGCACAGCTTCTCCTCTCCCTGCCAGCTACGTCGTGCAGGAGGTCCCCAGGAGCTAGTGCACCGCGTTTTGTACAGAAAGCTGATTCCTTCAGCAGCGGTGTACAGATGCACTGTCAAGTTGGCAGAATTGAAGGAGAAACCAGTGGAGTTGCAGGTAAGTACTTGCCTCTTTCGTGTTTTGTTTTGAGAAGGTACAGAGTTTTGTTTGGCCCCGGCATTGTTTAATTAAAGGGCGTCCGACTTTGATTTCGTAGCCCATAACGAAGTGACCAGCAGAGACCGGGAAGGGCAGGGCTCTACCTACCCGTTGGTGGAAAGACGGCTGGGTTGTTCAGACATAAGAGCCACAAAGCAGACAACGCGAACCGGCAAAGGGCTCCATAGGGTCTCTCTGGTCTGTGGATAACGGAGGCCCAGATTTCTCCTAAACTCCTGTTTTTTTCTTACTAGTTGGCTCTAGGGACCCAGAAACACTTCTTCAATTGAAAACAGCAGGCACAAGCAGTGTTTCTGCTTGCTCTGTTGTTTGTTGCTTTTGCCAGCGAAGTGACTTTGATTTCTGGCGTGGTGAGCCCAGTAGCTGGGACTGGTACCACCTCCATATCCCATTTAGCACCGTGGTGTGTGGAGAGAAGAAATATCAGACGTTTGTCATATTCCTTCTTTTCCAAGAGTACGTTGCTTAACAAATATCACAGATGATTAAAGGCTGATTAAACTGCAGAGGAGCTGTCTTGTAATTGCAATTAAAAGAACACCACCAATTACAGCTGAGGATTGCTCTGATTATTCTTGCTGTCTTACGCAGGTTCCCTTTCCTACGTCAGCTATGGCTGAGACATGCACGGTCAAGGCTCTGTGCAAGACGTGTCTGCTGAGTCCTGCTCATTGTTTTACTTGACATTCCTCACGAGAGGGTTTAACCATTGACAACCATCACTGAGAACATGTTAGGTTACAATTTAGGCCTGAGAAAGCCTGGCTTGTTCTGGGAGCGTGGGTAGGCGCAGAGGTTGCTGAAGAGGAAGCTGTGCTACTAATCAAAACAGAAAATAATTTTGAAATAGGGATGAGATCTTTCCTCTTTGTCAGGCTGGCCTTGTTTGCCCAGCTACCCTGGCAGGAAGAGCGGAAAGCGGTACAGCACCATCGTGCATGTACGGACTTTTCCCCAGGGATTTCTGTGTGTGCCTGCGCAGGGAGGCTGCGATTCTCCATGGAGGCTGCAGGTAAGACGTGTGAGCAGCTTTACGGTGCCTTCCCCCCCCCAGCCCAGCTGGGACTTGCACAGCTTTCCCTGCGACGCTGGGCTGGCATGTCCGGGCACCATTTGCGTTTGCAACACAGTGAACGGGAACTGGCCCCTCAGATGCTGTGTGTTAGTGAAGCCCTAAGGAAAAGCAATTTGGTATCCCTCAGATTCTCTGCTTTACTCTCCAGTGACCGATAAATTAAGCAGAAAATTAAATCAAACACATTCAGTTGTGGAAGCTCTCAAACTGTTGGCCTGAAGGAGGAGTTCATTCGGATGCTTATTACTTCTGGCCTGTACAATAATTTAAACACCCGGTATAAATTACTTTTTGCTAGTCACATTCATTCCTGAGGCTTTTATTCTAGCTCATGCTAATGCCAGGAAGAAATGGCAGATAGATAACTTACTGGTTTCTGGGCAGGGTTCTGTGCTCTCCATTTGCCCCTCTTCCCCAGTAGCTGTTTTGGCCTCCCCGGGAGCCAAGGTTGCTGCTTTCTCCAACAAAAATGGAGCGTGAAACCTCCAGGCTGGAGCCGTCATCTGTTGGGAAAGTTCCATCGCTATAATCAGACAAAGAAATACAAGATAACTATGCAGCGCAGTGCGAGGGATGAATTAATGCTTTTAATTACACCTCTAAAACCAGGAGAACTTTTTTAATTTGAAAAAAAGCCCATCCACCGGTGTAACAGCCTGGTTTGAAACCTCTTTAGAAAGCAGTAACCTAGTACCAGTAACAGAGGTAGCTTAGTGCTTGGCCATCGGGGGGGCTTTGGACATGGCTCTTCTTTGCAGGTCCTCCGCAAAGGGGTGGGCCGGGAGCAGCTGGAGCACATCTGGACGCCGGCAGCAGGAGCCAGCCCTGCTGCTCACCCCGCAGTGCCCCAGCTGTGGCTACCTTTGCTCGGCTTCGCTGCACTGCGAGGAAAGTCTCCTCGAATGCACAGCCAAATGCTTAGTCTACTGGTTCAGGACCTACGGTCCAAAAGGCAATAATCAGCTCTAATGACATGTTCCCCAGGCAAAGAGAATGAAAGGCCAAATTGCCCCTCGTATTAACTGCTACACTGCGAAGACTTGATGTGGTCTGGGAAGGAAACGTGAGATTTGCTTGTGTCTTGCCATAATTGTCAGGGGAATGTTACATTGTGGGAAAAAATGGAAAAAAAGGCACATTTTAAGAAATTACCTCGCTAGAGTGAGTCCAATTCCATTGTCTGAAAACCTAGGACAGAAGAAACACGAAGGTGTAAATTGCTCGGCGTGTCCGAGGCACGGCTGGCCTACAGACCTGACGTCTGTCGGGAGGAGCGCGACACACCGCAGGATGCCAGTAACCTACCCAGAGTTGCGGAAAATAATGTCGCCGCCCCTGGCCCAGGCCCCATGGTCGTTATTTTTAAAAGCAATAAGACCATCAATTATGGCAGGAACTCGCGGCTTTTCGGGGTCAGCATCTTGATGTGGGCGAAACCTGAAGCAAGGAGCCTGGTTAATACGGCACTAAAGAAATAGGAAACAACCTTAGACGCAGGAGGTCCTGCCAGTCAGAGCTCATAATGTCTCTAAATAGGATGGGCCTGAAGAGGTAATATGACATCCTGGATCACAGTCAGACTATTAGCTTGATTTCATTACTGTACTTTCTTACAAAGCAGAAAATAATAAACCTTATTAAGCGTGAAAATCTGGCCCTGGTCAAACCGACAGGCGATGTCTCACTGGACTTCGGGGGGCCCACAGTTATTCCTTAATTCGATTCAGTGTGATTGAGAGGCAGAGAATGCGTTTTTCCCAGTCACTTGGGTCCTTTTGTAATTGACCTTACAGGTCCCATTGAGAACCTCTGGATTCATGCTAGAAAAATCAATTAGGTGCTTTCAAAATCTCATTCAGCAAAGATAACCGAGTAATTGGAGATGCTTTCATTGCATGTACATGCGCTTCCATACGCTCCTTGCTCTGCCAATAGTGAAATTATCAAATGAAGAAAGGATTCAGCCTAGAAATTTGACTCTTCTCAATTACTTTTAGAATATTTCTTGCCACACTGGCTGTTAACGGCAGGCTTGTGCCATGTTTGGGGGAAAAAAAGCTTTGTTTATTCTCAGTCTGCCTTCACATGCTACTTCTTCCAACTGAAATACTGAAACATATAGTAGAGTCCAAGGGGACAGCCCTGGGAAAGATGTCACAAACAAGGAGGCAAAGTCGACCTTTTCTTTTAGCCATAAGGGAGAATCATACGTGGCATTAATGATGTATGAGAGAAGAGGAGAAAAGCCGAGACTCGGCCGAGAGCAGTGGCTGATTCCTGCCACTTCCTTCTCACATAGGCCCACAGGACTGTAGTGAGCAGGAAAATGGCATTAATTTACCTGCTCCCCCTCTGTGAAAGGAAGCTCAGAAAATTTCGATAGACATATTTATATACTGACAAAAAGCATTGAGACTGCATTAACTGAGCCTTACTTTCCTCATTAATCACAGACTTGTCTCAGCAATCTCTTATGTCCTCTTTCGGATTTAAAATCCTCTAAATAATTAATAAGCAATGCTGAAGTTTCCAAACCTGCTAAAGGAATAATGGAATCTAGATCCTTTCTCAAGTGCTTCACTGCTTAGTGCTCCTAGCCCCAAGTGCACGTGGATTAGTTTTGATCAGCAATAACACAGATGATTCATAGCTATAAAGTATGTGCCTCTAGACATCACAGATAGCCTGTGTGTACTTTCAGATGTTCAGCCATAACGAGGCATAATGACGTGCTAAATACAACGCAGAAGCCAAGAAGCAGTACAAGGAAGCAAACCACTTAGCCATACAGTATGTGCTTACCTGGCATTATCTACAGTAAGATACTCTCTGGGATCTTCAGCGCTGGCTCTCGTTGTCTTTACTCCTTTACCAATAAACAAACCAGCCTGAAAATACATGCAATTCTGATTATTTTAACAGACTGCACCTCAGAGACTCAAGGTCGCAGATTTTATCAATGAACGGGGGCAGCCAGCGTGCTCAGGCGCAGTGAGCTCCCCAAAGCCCGGGCGTGTGCTGCCTTTTCCGTGTCATTTGGCACCGCTCGGCATGACACGAGCACAGGAGGTAGCGTGCCGAAGTCAGGACGGAGCGCTACGCCACCATATGTTACGCATCAGCATCTTGGGTTGTCTTCCGACCCAGCGCAAGGCACTGAACTCCCACTCGCTCGCTCGCTCTCGCAGAAAGCAGCAAGAGCTGCTGCCAAGCTCTTGATAACTTTTTGGAAAAAGAGCATTGTTAAGAAGCAAGGCTTTAGCTAAAGAGCGCTGAGTCCCCTGACATTCAAAAGAGAACATGAGCCACTGTAGCCAAGTTAAAAATTTTGGGAGGGCAACAGCTGTCATGGACCAAGGTACGATATACGCAAGGCACACAAAGCAGCACTGATTTCAGTTTAGAATACTAAGAAATAAGTTTAAAATGCTTTTTATAGCTTACGGGCTAAGTTTTATGTCAACAGTATATTTTGCAAAAAGTTTTTCTTGCGGTTACCCTTGAATTTTTGGTCTCATTTTGTGAAGCCGATGAGCAGGCCCGGACACCAGCTCCTTTTGCTCACCCCGTAACTCCTTGCGGCGCTGGAGCCAGCAGCCTGCACTTCCTTGGATCTCAGCTACTGGCAGGTGCCTCTGTGGCCTGGGTGCTTCCCATCTACCATAGGCACCCCACCAAAGCACCCGAATTAGGAGCCTCATTCTGCCCAGCTCCCTCTGCAATCACTGGAAAGAGCATCCCAAACAGCTGATTGTCTCTTGGAGATAGTGAGCAAAATGCACTTTACTAAGGCATCCCAGTTAACCACCTAAAGCTAAATGGGATGAAACCAGGCATTCATCTATAGTGGTATACATCCTCCTATGTCGTCCCTGTAGCAAGCAGTCCTTTGAACCATCTCACTGCACCACGCGCCAGGGAACAAATTGCCTGCTGCCCCTTTGGGCAACCAGAGCATCAACACTCACCTACCCCATGAGAGAGCAGCACAAAATCGCCTGCTCATGTTAGAAGACCATTACGAAAATGTAAGGTACCCACAACCATCTTCTGATATCGGAGCACTGCACGCGGTCAGCCCTAAGCCTTGCTATCACATTGGCAGTAACACAAAATCATCCACATGCCTTGAAATTGGAGTGAACTCTGTTGTTGTAAAATACGCCCAAGGGGGTATGTTCAGCCTGTCCCTCTGGATATTGCCCCTCGGACTGTCCAGTCGGAACCCGGTGGAAGATGTACCATATCCCGACATCCTAAAAAACAGCAGAAGGCCAAAGAAATGGGACAGCACAATAAATGATACAGGTTATCCCACTGTGCTGGCCAGATTTCTAAACTGAGCTTGCAAAACATGTATGAGTCCTGGGGACATTCGCTAGCGCATGCTCTTATACCTCCCAACTTCTCCCGTGGCATGCACAGTGTGCCGTGGGACACACACACATGGATTTTAAAAATACATACATTATGGATGATATTCAGGTGGTTTATCAGAAAACATAGCCCCTTCTATACAGACATATTAAACACAAACACAATTTGACTAAACATCAGGGACGCAAACAGCCAGAATACGAATATATTGTACTTTTACTGGGCATATTAACCATTAACTGCAAATAAAAATCAACATTGCTAAGAGACATGACACACCATTTCCAGGCACAGTTGTGATGGAAAACCATACCAGAGATACCAGTGTGACAGTGGCAGGCAAATAGTTGTTCTTAAGAGAGACAAAGGCCCATGAGGTCTTCGAGGCTGGTTTTTGGGCATAAACAGGACTTTCCAGACGATATTCTGTGATGTTGTATATTTGGTCTGTAATTTCCTAATTGCTTTTGGACTCAAGCGGAAATATATATCCAGATTTTACAATGATGCACTAAAAATTCATTGCTGTCACGCTAACAACATCAGTAAGAGCAGAATATATGGGAACTGGAGGCAATATATAGCTCTTGCTGTTAAACAATTTTACCTGAGCACCAGCTGCTGCATTCCCTATTAAGTTGTTGTTTGGATTTGCAATCCAGAACGTGCTGACAGCCCTGAAAAATCAAAACCAAAATGATGCTAAGCAGTTACCAAACAGGAAGGGATATATTTTCATAGCACTGCACTAGACTTTAGCCACGATGCTTCCATTGACTTTAAAACTCCACACAACCTTCTAATGATACTCTTCAAGGAAAAAACATGTTCATTTATGGAGCCACATGCTGAAAGTATTTTGAATTATATGAGACCATTAACACAAAATCCATGCTCTGTTAAATATAGCTTAAGGAAACCTGATGTCACTTTTTTCAAAAGTTAAAACATTTGGAAAATGTCTGAAAAGTAAACTTCTGTTTTGCTTTCTAGAGCTTTGGGGGAAAGGCAGGAGGTATGGGATTCTCTATGGATTTATGATGCCTTTACATGAAACACAAAACAAACGTCCTTGCAAGCCGCAAATGTCTCGTTAAGTGGTAGATCAAGGAGATATTACTTTGACGTTTGTTCAGATAAAGAATTTTTGCTTCAGACAGATCAGTAGTGGCATGAACAGAAGCCAGATGCAGTTATGAAAATATTATCATCTGTTGTCTTACTTCATTTGATAACATCTTTTGCCATAATAAAGAGCACATGTAAAAAGACCTAAATATTTTTCTAATGATCACATCAGTTAATTTGACCATTTTAAGCAGAAAATCCCAATATTTTTTTATCCACCTTAACTATTACATATTCAAGAATCCACACTTCTTTAGATGAACTCAACCACTGAACAGGCGCAAAATAAACCTATATTAACCACACAGTCCACTGTAGCATTCCCACAACAATATTTCTAATTCATTCAGTAGAGTTATTTGAATAAGTAAAAATAAACAGTGTTTGGCCCCTGGATTCTTTTCCAGAAAGCATGACGATATAAATTTCCTTGGCTAAACTATGTTCTTACTTGCAAACATCAGCCAGGTCAGCACTTGGGTGACCTGAGTGCCCACATTGCAGTAGACCAGTCTCCAAAATGGAAGTGAACTCTAGCCAGTTATAACAGATATTGTTTACCGTGTTATAAATGAGGCTCATTGTAATTTATGCTAATCTCTACATTCTCACTAAATCTTCTGATTTACTCTAGACATTAACGTACTTATGTACTACGGACTAATTTGCTCTAGATGTTGCAGCCCAAATTCATCCCTGGTGAAAACAGGCAAAAAACTCCCTTGGAAGTAAGTGATATTTATGCCAGCTTACACCAGGGCTGAAACCACCTACATTTATCAGACAGATTTCATGGAGCCTTCAACATCCTACTTAAAAAGAATTGAAAAGAGTTCAGAAATGAGCAAAATGCTCAAACATATTGATGATTCCCGGGAACACAACAGGAATAAACAACAGCAAATATGCATTGTTAGGGTTCAGGCAGATGTTAACAGGTGTGTCCACATGTGAAACACTGTCAAGTAGCTAAATTATTTTAAAATGAGAAATGATATGCAAAGCTACAGTTTTTTGGTTAATGTCAAATGGCATTATGTAAAACGGAGATCGTGCACACTCCCCTTTGAAAAGTTAAGGTTCGCAACAACATTCTTCAAGCTAAAAAGCGCAAAGCAAGAGCAAACAATGACTACAGGTGCTGGGGAACTTACATGCAGTCCGTGCTTGGCACGGGAATGTAATTCCCGTAGACGTGGCTACGGATTGCAAGGCACATGGCTTCGTTGCGATCCGAAGGTAAGATCGTTCCCGACCTCGTGAGGAGGCCCAGGTTGTGATAGAAAGTATTGCGTTGCTCTGTCCCGTCTTCAAGGAAGAAACAGTGCCCCAGAGTGTCATAGCCAATACTGTCTTTCACCTGGAAAAAACATACAGGCCGTAGATTGCAAGGTTAATAGTAGCAGCAACCATGAATGACATGCTTTGCTTATCAATAAACTCCAAAAACCTCGTGGAGCGGTTTTGCCACCCTTCTGCACAGCGAGCAGCACCTTCATTCGCACCAGTTCTGGAGCTAACTCAAACTATACGCAGGTTGCATGAGAGTGGGCTGACCTTGCTATACAGCAAAACTCCTATTAACATTACTCGGAGGAAGATCACATGCATAATTAAAGGAAAACAGTAAAACACTGGATTTAAAACTGCCGTCAGTTCTAGGAGAGAATATTCAGTTCAGTGTCACGGACTAAATATCTGCATAAATGTAAGTGTCTTACATGATCAGCCAACAGACCAGCCTGGTTAATCCAGAAATGTTCATGAGTGCAACACTTCCCAAATAAAATAAGATTTTTTTCCAAATGTGTCAGGCAAAATAATTTATATTAGCAAAGTTTCTGTTCTTTCTCCTCCCTTCTCAGAAGCTGCAGGTCCACTTCATTCCTGCAATGACCAGCTTGTGCAGAGAGTGCCTTGCACTGTTTCAGGCTGTTTAAGATTAACTGACACGAGCAGAGATACTGCACTAAACCGGAATTTGAGTGAGGGGACTTAGCACAAGCCTCCTTTAATGTACAGTCTTATGAAGACAGATGTAGAAATTCTTCCTTTAAATGTGAATAGCAAATCAGGCTAGTTAAAATACCAGCTATTTATTACTAAATCTTTCTGAAACATAACTTTGTACTTCAAATGATCCATGTCAGCACACTTACTCACTCTTCAGGCGTACAAAATTCCTGTTGATGTCAGTTAGAGTTATGTCCATGCAAGACTGCAAGATTACCTAAGCTTAACCTACTTGGTTACTTCTATATACAGAGGGATACTTGAACTAAATCCATTTTGGTGTCATATCCCATGACTACCCTGTGATGAACTGCAACTGTACATAACTGCTGGTGTCACAAACAGTGCAGCCCCCGTAGGATTATGTCTACTGGATTTCACTGCTCTCCTGGCAGCCGCCCCTCAAGCGTGTCATCAGCTGCTTTTGTTTCTGCCTCAATGAGGTGTTCAAGAAATAGTTTAAAATAATGCAAAATGCAGCCGGGCAACCAAGCTGTAATTAACACATTTTTGGAAATCAGCTGAGACCCAGAGTGCAAGTGCAATAGCTCCAAGTGAGCTATGAGGAACATCCAGAAAATCCACATGCAGCGACACTGAGGGAAAGCCTCCCTATCAGCTGAGTCTTGGAAATACAGACAGTTAGGAAGTGGATTTACTTAAAAATGCATGTTTCTTCGCCAACCTGTGAAGAACAGTAAGTCCAGCTAGTTATATCCTTCCAAGTGGCGGGCAGAAATTGCGTTAAGGATGCCATAGAAGACTATTTTCAGAAAGAAACTGTAACAGCAAACCTCCCTCTGCCGTAAAGGAAACAGTATTTCAGTTGTAGAGTTTCATTGTCATGAATTTAGCTGAAGTCTAGATAATCTGTGCTTCAGAGGGTTGCATTAAAAATCAGCTCTGTATCTGAAACCAGATTTTAGCTTTAATTAATATGATTTATCACAGCCTCAGAGAGGCATGGCAGCCCGGAGAACTTTCATACTTGAAACTAAAGGGACCACACTCCTAACCAGAAATAACATTATTTAAAGATCATTTATATTTGTGTGAAAAGATAAGGGTCCAAATTGTTAGGACAAAGCAGCAATAACAGGACTGATCGGTTCTGGCTTATCACAGAGAGAAAATAGAGGCTTGGAAGCGGGAGCCTACCTGTGGCACCGTGACATTAGGAGCAGCGTATTACTGTATGTGTCAGCGTGAAACATTGCCCACAATGCGATCTGCAGCCCCTTCGGTGTGTCCAGCACAAGATAATTACGATGCCTCCAAACACTGAATTATATATAGTTCAGCAACACAATATAAGTGACCTTTATGCACTGTAACCCTATCCATTAAAGACTACAGTGTTGTGCGGTGTGGGACGTGTGCCGGGGACGCGAGAGGCAGGTCGCAGCCTGCTTTCTAACCCGGGTGAGTAACCGGAGCCGCGCGCTGCTGCCGGGGCATGAGGCTGGCACACAGCGCGGAGCAGCCCGGGCACGGCACAGCGCAAAACACGGCATTCCCGGCACGGGGCTGAAATTACATCGTCTAAACGCTCCGAACGGGAGGGAGAAAAAAAGGCCTGTTTGCTTTAATCTGCCTCAGAAGTTGAAGTTTCACAATCTAACGCTGAAGTCAGTACTCATCTGTATTACTTAACAGCCTTGCTCTGACACACATGCTGTTCTCTGGAACTGCAGATTATTTTTATTTATTTTAAAGCAAGGCTTTTTAATGCATTTCAATTACTCTGTATTGCAGTTGCTGCATTGAAACCACAGGATCCTTCCACGGAATCACAGATTTGTCCTTCGTTATGAAATGTATTCACTGCTTCACGGACTCAAAGCCTTCAACCGTCACGTGCTGGGGGACTGGACCTCGCGCTCGGATTCCTCCTGACTTCACGTCTATGGGCTCACACTTAGCCAGATAAACCATTAACAACCTCATTTCTGATAAAGACCAAGTGCACAAGCTGTACTTCTCAGGAACAGTATCCATGTAAGGCCTAAGTTTTCATCCCAGGCAGGTTTCTTCAATTCAAGAGGTTTAACACTGAGGGGAAGAGAAAGGGACTGACTTGCACTATTTCCATACTTTTTGGGCACGTCTCCTGCTATCCGAGAGCTCTGTAAACAAAAGCAGGCTCTATATGCAGGGAAAATCATCACGTATGAGAGAAGGTAATCAATAATTTGGGGTGATCTGGACAATATAAATACAGTTTAGGATACATGGAAAGTGCTCTCAGCCATACAAGTCCAGCCTCACATTTTCACGAATATATTCTTTTAAGTGGACCATTTTACAGTGTCCACCAAAGTGCATTTATGTCATATCTTACAGCAGCTTATGTCTGGGGTCAAGAAAACGTTGTCAGAAAAAAGCAGGGAGTCACTGGTAGTCCGGGGAGTGTCTCTGTCTAAACACACATTACACGAACGAGGAAACGCCTATGGACACCGAAACACCACGCAGTGTCCTGCAGAGCACGCAGCACTTGGACATGTCCGGACTAGAGAAGGAAACTATCTTTTCCAGCCGAGGCACCTTTTCTCCCTTTTTAATAAAATGTTCCTCTCCACAATGCCCTTGCTAGGATCTAGGTCAAAGCCAAATTCCTGAGGGCTTTTCTGGCACTGAAGTGGCCAACTGGGTCTGTCTCTCTCATATTTCATTCCCTTTGTCATGTGAATATTTTGGATTCATGACACACAGCCCCTGACATGTCTTTTATATCTCCCTTGCAAGCTAAAGGTTGCTTCGAGCCTTACATTTTAAATGAAAATTTCTATTATCACAAACTGTTCAGAATAACCATAGCAAAAATTTTAGTATATCCGATCAAACAATTATGTTAATTAATAAGACAGTACTAAGAACCTCAAATTCATTTTGAAGAGCAGTACCTGCACAGCAACAGTCCTAAACCTGTCAAACGGAGTGGCCAACTCAGGACATTTCTTGGGGAAAAAAGATGCTGTATTCTGATTCCTCTTTGTACCACAAAGCAGCAAGACAACTCATACACTTCTACTGTTTAGCAGTGCGTAAGCAAAGAAATTAGCTTGGTACTGATAAAATGTGTCTCCTACCAGAAGGCCATGAGTTCCATGTATGGCAACACACCTAGAGAAGCAGTGGTGGATAGCCAGGTTGTCAAGGTAAGTTGGGTGTTCGTATCCTCCTCTCTCATCCACGTCGCCGGCCAAGTGAAAGTGTACAGGGTAGCTGCCCAGGATTTGCTGCCCCATGTTTTTTAATTCCACTCCCGACATGTGAACAGAGCTAAAATTCCTCTGGATCTGTTGATACAGATGCAGATCCAAGTAAGGCGTTAGCAATATAAGAACATGAGACAAGGAAAAAAGAAAGAAGCCCTTTTTTTTTTTTTTTTTTTTTTTTTTAACTGTAGGCAACGAGTTTGCGGTGTAAACCAGGGCCGCGGGCGGAAGGAGGTGTCGGAGCCCCGCCGCGCCTCGGGCCAGCGCAGTACCTGGAGAGGAGCGTGCCAGCAGCCGACTCCCTGCCGACGGGGCGCTGCCGCCAGAGCTGCCAAGCAGCATCTACGGCATTTACCGACAGCAGCGCACAAGCGTGTGAAGCGGCTATGGGCAAAATACTCCTGCTAGCTACAGAAAAGCATAGCGTTTACCAATAGGCTCTATTTCCTGGTGCAATCCTCTCTGCCAAGTGACTTTAGGGCACAACAACTGCAGAGGTCCTCAAATGCCACCGACCGGGGCCGTTCCGGGTCGTGGCAGCGAGGAGCTCGCCAGCCAGCGCTCAGAGAAAGCGCAGAAAAGGCAGGTATCTGCAGCTGCCTGCACGTGTACTGAGGTTGTCTGTGGCCTCTGCAGCAGCAACACTTTGCGCTCCCACCGGGCACACGGGCCACGCAAGAGGAGGCCAAGGAAAGTGAGGGGAGGCCCAGCACCGGAGCAGGTTTGCTCTGAAGGAATCACAACGTCTTCAGCGACGTCTCGCAAACTGTGTAGCTTCACATCAGCCCTACTGACAGCGATGGCTCTAAGGAATACCCTCCAGCCCAGAAAACAGTGGGTTTTTGCAAACACAGTGAAGAAAACATCACCATCTCATCTGGAGTCTAGTTTTGCAAAATAGCCCAACCAACTTTTCCCTCCCTTGTAGACAAGCACACTTTTTCCCCCAGGCATGGTGGTAGTTTCATGCATTATATTGCTTGTTGACAAACCAGGAAAGCAGCTATCTGGAACCACCTACAGGCATATGCATTAAAAGTCACTCACTTTAATATGTCCTCCAAATGTGTCAAAGGAAAAAAACTGGCATTGATTTTGTCCATAACAGGAGTCTTCCATTTCTCCTTGAATAAGTATATTTCTTGTCAGAAGACCAACCTCTGCCCTCATATCTATGCCATCTATAACTTCTCCAATGTGAAGATAAAGCGGGCTGCCTGTGAAAAATCAGAGCTCTTGTTACTCAGGGTGAGAACGGTGTCTTTGCTACCCCATTGCTCTAAACAAGCGCACACCTTTGACTTACACAGTCACCAAATTTGGGGGAATTGCCCAGTTGTTATTATCTGACCCCAGAGGTGATCCCGGGAGCCACTTCTGGCTTCTACAGGGGACCACTGCCCGGGGTCTAACTTTAAAGTCCCACTATCAGGGGCCTTCAGCTCTCACACGTCAAGTGCCCATGCATTTATAGGACAAAATGTAGCTTAAAAAGACAAGCTGAAAATTGACAATGTAAATATTTACCACGAAGGAATAGCTTAATACAGTATTTCTTACCATCAATTTTCACTTGATTACTTTTACATTCGGTGCAAGGAAGGAGATTAAACTCTTCAGCTTGATGCATTGAATAATCTGTACTGGCAATGACTATTCTGTCACCAGGTAACCAACTTGTAACTTCATCCACTAAATGGAGAATTATTCCTTTGGACACTTCCACTTTAAATCCATTATGAGGCACCCCTGAAAAATAAAGCAATCAATTATTTTTACAGTCGTGCATGACACTATCATGCAATTAGCCAAAGAGTGTACCAATTTAATTTTATCTAGACAACTGCGGGTGTGTGATAACAGGGCTCTAGCCACTAAATATTTCAATGTCATGTCTTTCTAGGCAGCTAACATGTTATTTTATGAGAGCATTGTGGTTTAGTTTGGTCGCCAAGCACATGAGCAAAATTCTACAGTATTATCATCACCGTATCTTTCAGATTTGCAGCAGCTGGAAAAAAACAGAGGAAAGCAACAGAAGAGAGACAACTGCAGGGAGACACTAACCTTTCACCCATCCGCTGAAAGCGGTAACGGTGAAACGGATTCCGTCGTAGGTCTGGAAATCTCTTTGGGCTACAGCTAGCCCCGTTGTCCCGGTCCCATGATATTCTCTCTTATCTTCCACTGTCAAAAGCGGATCCCCTCCGAGGATCCCCACCAGAGCCCAGGGCTGCCTGAGCGGGAGCAGGAAGGAGCGCACCAAATTACAGGTTGCACCGGTCTTGAAGGAGGATGGCGAGTGCTTCGCGGACAGGTTTGGGCAGGAGGGGACGGTGCAGCGCGGCCTGCCCTCCCCGGTCCCTCCCGGCTCGCTGCACGCGAGGCGCCGGGCGCTGCCCGCCGAACCCCCCGGCCCCGGGACTCGAACCCGCGGTCCCGGCGCCGCCGCTCCGTCGGGGCGAAGCGCAGCCGGGCGCCCAGGCGCGGCGGCCGCCGGCGCGGAGCTGTCCATGGTGGCGCCGCGGGTCGCCCGCCCACCCTGCCGCCCGCAGGGGCCGGGCCCCGCCGCGCCGCGAGTTCGCGCCCCGCGCCCGCCGCCGGCCTCACCTGTGCCCCAGGCGCGCGATGTGCCTGCTGCCCAGGCGCTCCCGCAGCAGCCGCCGCGCCCCCGGCGTGAGGCTGCGGGCGGCCGAGTCCCCCACGGCGGCCGCCACCACCCTGCCGGGCGCCTGCAGCGCCAGGAAGTCGCGCAGCCGCCGGCACTCGCCGGGCAGCAGGTGGGTGTCGAAGCGCCCGGCCGCCAGCACCCGCGCCGTGCCGGCGTCGAGGACGCGCAGGTTGAGCCCGCGGCTGCCCCAGCGCCTCTCGGAGGAGTAGCGGCCGTGGCGGAGCCCCCCGGGGTGCAGCGTTTTGTCCAGGAGGGTCCAGGAGCGGCGCCGCCGGCCGTGCAGCTCCAGCACGCCGCCGCGCCCCACGCCCACGAACTTCTGCCCGAAGCCGTCCACGGGCGCCCCGTCGGCGGCCCGCCCGTACAGCGAGATGGTGGCCCGCGAGCCGTAGGGACAGCGCTCCGAGCCGATGTGCAGCTCCCCGCCGTCCTCGATGAGGATGTAGCGGGCCCGCAGGGTGATGGGCGGCCCGCGGGGGCGGTCGGCGAACACCAGCCTGCCTGCGGGGCGGAGGAGCGCGGTCGGGGGGCGGCGGGGAGCGGGCGCACCGCGGGGCGCGGGAGATGCCGCCCGCCGCGCACAGCCGCCCTCCTCCGCCCGAACGACAGCGGGAGATGGCACCTGCCGCGCGAAGCGCGCACCTCCGCCCGCAGCACCGCGCACCTGGACGGCGCCCCCGGAGCGCGGCGAGGGCGAGGCGCGGAGCCCGGCGGCAGGACCGAGGGGGCGGCCCGGCGCGGCCCGGCTTACCTCCGTCGCGGATGACGAGGGAGTGGAAGGCGGCGGAGCTCTCGAGGCGCAGGGCCGCCCCCCGGCCCACGACGGCGGCGCGGCGGGTGTCGGAGCCGGGGCGCCACGGGGCGAGGTGCGGAGCGGGCTCCGGGCAGGGCCCTGCAAGAGACGGCGGCAGCGGCAGCAGCGGCGGCGGCGGGACGCGGGGGGGTCGGGGGGGGCGCGGTACCGACCTGCTGCGCCGCCGCTCGCTGCTCGCTGCTCCACGACGCGTCCCGCGGCGCCGGCGGGAGGAGCCGGGCGGCCGGGGGTCCCGCCGGGGGTCCCGGGCCGGGCCCGCCGCAGCGCTCCGTCCGCGGCCGCGGAGCAGCCGGCCGGGGGCACGTGCGCCGCGCCAGCTCCTTCCCCGCGGCGGTGCGCGGAGCCGGCGCAAATGCACATCCTCTTTTTGACGAGGCGCTACCGTCCTCCTCACCCAGCAGGAGCCAAAACAGAAACTCCCCCCGCTCCGCACGCCGAGATCAGCCACCTCAGCCGCACACCGCGCCGCCGAGGAGAGAAAACCGACCAGCCAACCGACCGACCGGCGCAGCAACACGAGAAGCACCGGCGAGCTTCAAACTCCGGCTGCCAGAGCCGCTCACCTTCCCCCGGCAGCCTCCGAGACGCGACTCCTCACGCCGCCCCGGCTCCTGCCGCCGCTCGCCGCGGGGGCGGCCCCGACGCGGTGCTGGGGCGCTCGGGGCCCCGCGGGCGCTGCACCCGGCTGCAGAGCACGGCCGGCAGGCGCAGGCTGCTCCGCTCCGCCTGCCTCCCCTCCGCCTCCCTATTTATATCCATCTTCCAGCCGCCGGCGGTGCCCGCACTGTTTACAGCAGCGGAGCCGCTGGCTCCTCCCAGGCGGGGACGATCCCTCCAGCCCCGACGTACATCGCGACCGGCCCCCGACGCGGGGGGTGGCGAGAGCCCCCTGGCCCGCACGCCCAGGGCCTCCCCCGGCCGGGGCTGCGGGCTCCCCCCGGGGGCGGCCGGGGCCCTGCGCAGGCCCCCAGCGCGCCCGGCCGCGGGCGAGGGCCTGGGGCGAAGTGTGGGGCTGGGGGCCAGCTGCCTCCCCGGGAAGCCCCCAGAAGGGGGGCAGGGGCACTCGGCCCCTGTCTGCTGGGGGAGGCAGCCGGCCCCGGCACCTTACCGCCGGGGTACCCTGACAGCCCCCGACCCGCGGCCCGCAGGGAGGTATCTGCCCCTTGGCCTCGCCTGATGCAGCCAAACCAACCTGCAGTCAGGGCCCGTGGGGAGAGAAAGGAGAAATCCCTTCCTCTTCGGAGGCTGCTCTGGCGAGACACGGCCTCAGAGAAACCCACGTGCACCTATCCGCCCCGGCCCGGGACCGCGCTCCTTGCTTTTCCCAGGTCCCGTCCGGATGTGAGTGCCAGTGGACGTGGCACCGCCTGCAGAAAGACCCCCATGGACCATTTTGTTTTCTAGGAACCAGAATATCACTTTTTTCCTAGCTCTAAAACACAGCATAGCTGAGCACCCCTTCCTGGGGACACACAAAGGTCGTCAACCGCTTATTGCGGCCACAGCCCTCTCCCTCCCAGAGCCTCCGACAGCCGTCCCGCACCCGGGTCCAGCACCCACGGAGGGGCTCAGCCAGCAGATGTGCCCACCGCTGCTCCTGCCCAGGGCCAGGCCGGGGGGTGCAAAGCCACAGGGGCTGCCCAGCCCCACGACCTTGGTGTGCCGTCATCTGGCCAAGCCCTTCCAATCTGTCACCCCCGAAATTTATTCTGGTGCAGGGTTTCTTCTGACGGTGGGCACAAAGAGCCTATAGTGATGCTAATAAGCAGCGAGTGCTGTCAGACAAAATACGGGACCAGCCTGGGAGCAGGGGGAAGGGGCGAGGGGCACAGCCGTGCCGACCAGGCAGCCGCGCGGAGCTGGGGGAGCGCAGGCCTGTGCCGAGGAAAACGCATCCCTCCTCTTGCACTCTATTTTCGCACACAGAATATTACTGAATATTAAGAGAAGCATCAAGCCTAGAGAAACAAATCCAGGTAATGCTCCCCATTTCCGTACTCCATAAATGCAAGGAAATTGTAAAGCTGCCACCATTGCGACGTGCTGTTCATCTGTCACTCAGCGCTGGCACTTCTACTCCCCTCTCAGACGGCTTTTGCCATTTTGCTTCCAAAAAGCAGCTTTAGTCAGTGTTGTGCCTACGAACATGACACACAAGAATATAGGTCACGGGGACTCGGTTATTGCTATCAGCGGTACAGTGCCTGCGGCCACCTTTCTGGAGAAAGACTCCACTGGTGGAAGTTTCAGGCAAGACAAGAAAAGACTGTTTTGTCTCTGAACGCACTAAATTATCAGCTCTCTAAATTCAGCAGTTCTAAAAGTGCCAGCTGTGAGCTAGAAGAGAACTCGAACCTGTATTTTACACCTGTCGGGGCCCTGCAAATCCCATTCACCTGTACAATATTTACTCTGTGTAAAAGATTTCATAGACTTGCAATCTAAACAGAGGGAAATCATTAAAAATTATTAATCTACATAGTAAGGGCCAATGTAACACAGGCTTCAGCCTGCACATGAGCTTTGTGCAGGCCTTACAAAACTGCTAGCAAAGCTGAAGTCACTCTGGTTTAAGTGTGACTTTTGCTGACCAAGTACTGAAAGTCTCTAGGCGCAAGTGCTGTTCGAAGGCACTTTCCCTCAGTAGCCTCAAAATCCACAGACACACAGTGGTCTCATCCTTTTTCTCAGGAAAAACCTCATTTGAGGTAAACGATTTCAGTGGCATTTCCCCCCAGTGTTAACTGGCCTGAGGAGGAAAATCACAGAGCAAATTAGACTAGAAATATCATCCTGTTTTCCTGAAGAGTCACTTTAAGGGAAATACAGAAGTGCCTGTTGTTATCTGCATCTTGGTGCTCGGGAGCTAACACGTTTTCCTTTCACTCTTTCCCAAATTTCATTTTTTCAGGCTGATTTCTGTTTTTGCAAGAGCACCAGTTTAAAGCTTGCACAATAGTGGTCAGCAACGAGACATCCTCAGCGTAAGACCATTTCCAAACATCCTCACACCTGCAAGTGGGAAACGGTGACTAACACTCTTCTGCCTCAGGCATACTATCAGCGTGTGCTTCCTCGGGGGGGGGGGGGGGGGGAGGGGAAAAAAAAAGGGAAAAAGAAAAGCCTCACTTGAGTGTTGTTGTTACTCTGGGTTATAAGCTGAAGTCTATCTCTCTAACAAACAACACGGGTCATTCTCCACTACCCGAATGGGCTGCGAGCTATTAGGAAACCTCTAACATCTCGTGTCTCAGCATGTTGCAATGACTATAATGTTTTCCCTACAAATATGACTGTAACATTCAAGAACAAATATTGACGACTGGTGAGGTCTCGTTTCAAGGCAGTGACAGAAAACAGAGCTGCTCTAACCTGAGTCAGCTGTGGCTGGATTTTGTCCCACAGCGCACACAGCTCTCGCAAGGCACGCAGGTGCCACACGGGGCTGCACGCTCCCCGGCGAAGCCGTCCCGTCCCCGCACCGCTGCGCAGGGAAAGGAAGGAGAAGGAGCCCCCGACTGGTGACCCCGTCCCGGGAGCGGGGACCCTGCAGCCCCGGGGCTGAATCCCGCCCGCGGGGGCTCGAACCGGCGTCTCCCCCCGACGGGCTCCGCCGGAGCCGCGCCTGCTGCGCCGCGGCCGGCCGAGCGGCGTCGCCCTTGCACCGGCGCCGCTGCCGCCGCCGCGCGGCTCCCCCGGGCCCCGCCGCCCGCCCGCGGCCCCGCAAGTCCCTCTCGGCCCAGCCTCTCGGGCAACCTGGAAATAAGGGACGCGGGTCACCAGCTCATACAATAACGCTAATTAACAAACAGACTTTTTTCCCCACTCCTCCTCCTAGCTGTCAAATGCTGTCACCATAGCTGATTTCATCTTTTTTCAGGGCAGAACAGCATCCCCATGCAGTGCTCAGCTCGGAGCCGGAGAGCAGGCTGGCACGGCGGCTGCCCTGGGGAGCCGTGAACACACTGCTGATGACCCCTGCTTGCATTACGGCTGCTGTCAGAGGCCACCACAGGACCTGCAGCCCCACAGAGCTGGGTACAGCATTACCATAACGTTGCTTTTAGTGCCTGCATCGACTCCCACAGACTGTCTCCCCATAATGCGGCTCCCAATCTGTGGCCCATCTGCGGCGACTGCCTTCTGCACCAGCGTTCGTCTCGCATCTCCTACTTCACAGACAGCGACTGCTTCCTCCCTACCTGCTTCATGAGATGCTGCCTACTTAGGGCTGCGCACGCTGAGCTCTGGGCGCAGCTCTGCAAAGCGTCGGGGCCTGAATGACGGTGTCGGCTCCAGGCCCAGCTCCAGCAGCAAACACAGGCAAGGGCACAGGCAACCACCGCGTGCTGGACCACGCACAGCACCATCCACCCTGGCCAGTGCATCCCGCCCTGCGCGCGGCCCACCGACCCGCTCCGTCGGCAACGAGCTGTCACGCGAGGCTGTTCGACCCGCACCTGCGCGCCAGCGGAGCCGGCTGCCCGACCGCGAGGAAGCAGCGAGGGGAGGCAGAAACCACGGACGGGAAAGCACGAGACTGAGCACCACTATCACCTCGTGCGCTCGAGTACACACCACAGGTCACCAGCAGGCAGCAGAGACAGCCCGAAAACTGGTGAGAAACCAAAACCACATCTTCTCCTTATGTACCTACCACTTTGTTCCACTTTGGGCTTTATCTGTATTTTCCTTGTTTCAAGCATTTGCTCCTTCAGCAGCGAGAAGGCCTTGGACTGCTGAGCTTCCGAAGACGCTCCCGTGCTGCCGAGCAGCTGAAGCACCCGGTGCAGCAAGAAAGGCTTCAGCTTGTACCGCGCCACCTTGAGAGGACTGATACGGATTTTAGGCGGATTGACTTCTCGATCACAGTTGTAAAATCGGAAGAGATTCCAGGCCAAGCCAGGTCCAAAGGTATCCATTAAAACGTATCTGGAAAGTTTAAGGAGCATGTCACAGGACAGCTGCTTTCCCTGCGAGTTCTGGCTCAGATTCGGACTTAGCAGACTTCTCCGTTCCTTGCGCCGTACGAGGGAGTCGCCTCTGAGCAGCCCGGAGGGTTGGTAAGAGCCCGCGGTCCCTGGAAGACTTTTCGTACTGGGGAACAGTCCCTCATAATCCATAGCCCACAAAGAGCTGTTGGGATTCAGGCTATTTTCTGAAATAATCATAAATACAGTAAAACCTATGAAACATAAACAGTGAAGAACAGTTTTCCTCGTGCATTTCTTAATAGATATATATTATAGAAACACATTTATGAATGTTCTACTCTATCCCTGAATGCACTGTAGTTTACTACACTGCTTTGACAAGCTTACTGTACCTTTTGATAGGCCAAATCAATACATTATAAGGACTAATAATGTATTTAGATCTTTGGATTATTTCATTAATTCTTTTCAAGTACTAAAATATAATACGATTATTTGTTATTTTTTATTTAAACTAATGTTTTCTGTAGTGGATGCTCAGGAAAAATACCTTTCTTATATGTATGTACATAGATTCCTCCGAAATATCAATGACCAAAAGAGTATGTTCTATTCCATATAATTTTCTGGAAAAGACTAATAAAAGTCATGATTCCCATTACAGATTACAGTTGCACCTCATATATTGAGTGGGTTGAGATAAAGCCTTTTTCATACATGGCTGAGGAAGGAAGATGTTCACACTCCCACCGGCCCACCTGCATTTTGGGTCCAGACCACCAGGGTCTAATGCAGCTTCTACGATTCCGATAGATATAGGGAAGGGTTTGAAATGGTTAATGTTTTAACATAGCGCCATACTGCTAGAGGTCATGTCCTCAGAGCCCTGGAATGTGCCTGCAGCATTCCCTTGCATTTCCGAAGGGGAGGATGAGATTTTAAAAAATGTTCTTCTGTTTCCTAGAGGTGGATCTCTGTCCCTCTGCACGTTTTAGAAGCTTCAAATATTTTTTTATTTGATTTCAAGATGAGAGTTATCAGCTTGAGGTAGTCACGACTGACTGCCAAAGGGATTACCTGCATATTGCAATCACATTAGTTACAAGGTCTATTAAATTGTTAGAATTTTACATATTAAAATATACCTTTATGGCTGTAAGTCCATAACTGGGAAATATAACCCTGTAAGCTGCAAAATATGACTGCCAGGACTAGAAGGCAGTGGATAATTCAGAAATATGTCATAACGATACTAATAATTTGCATGTTTACTGCATCTTTCATTCAAAACAATCAATAGACGTTGCAAGAGTCCTATTCATAAGATCTCTGACAGACGAACGAGTTCTTTGACCATCTTATCGATGGGCAAACTGAAGCAGAGGGGAGCGAATAGCTCATGCAAGATCGGCGAGGGACAAGGAGAGGGAAGGAGGATGCAGCTGGACTTGCATCACCCGTCGCTCCTGCGTGGGGCTGGCGAAGCGGGGCTGCCTCCCGCGTGGGAAGGCCGTAGCTCCGTCCGCCGTTACGGCCGGCACGGGCCTGAGCATCCCTCTAAACGCACCGCGGCAGGGAAGCGACTTTAAACGTAAGCTGGATCGCATCTTCGAGCGGGGCTGCAAACTTTCTACAACAAACTGCGGTGGCATTTAGGAGGAGGAAAGCAGCGGAGGTACGATCAGTGCTTTCCTTCAAGGGCAGCCCCTACTTAACGAAAGGCCTGAAGGATAAAAGAAGAACATAAATTCCGGGCCCGCGGAGTGCCGTCGCCTCCAAAGCCGCAGTCAAAGCCCGCTGCCGCTAATAACCCGCCTTGGAGCCGGCAGCCAGCGCCGCTTCCCCTCCGTTTCCCCCGAGCCGCCGCGGCCCCCTGCGCTCCCCGGAGCCGCCCGGCGACCCCCGCGGCCGGGCCGAGGGGGCGGCGCACGATGGGGCCGCCCCGCCCGCCCCCCCGCCTCGCCCCCCGCGCGGCTACTGACTGTGGGAGCGGGTCGCTCGCGCCTCGGGCCGGGCGGGCGGCGGCAGCAGCAGCACCAGCGAGGCGGCGAGCACCGCGGCGGCGGCGAGGCCCCCGCGGGCCGCCCCCCTCCGCGGGGAGGCACCTGCGACGGAAAGGCGCCTTGGCGCCGCGCCGCGCCCGCCGCCCCCCGCGCGGTCCCTAGGCGGCATGGCGCTGCGCGGGGGCGGCTCCGGGCGCTCCGCCCCGGCGCGCAGGGCCGAGCCGCAGCGCGGAAAGGCGAGCGGTGGCGGCGCCCAGCCCCCGACCGACGGGGCGGCGGTGCCATCCCCGCCTTGGCCCCTGCGGAGCCGGGAGAGGGCTTGCAGTTAACGCCCTGGAGGGGGCTTGGTTTGTCTCCAGATTCAGAGGTTTTTGCAATTTTTTTTTTGGGGCGGGGGGAAGAATTTGGTGACTGCAGAAGCCAGCTGCAAAACAAGACATTGCCACGGGCACCGCTTCAAAGGCACAGAGCTCCTTCTACCAGCATAAGCACCAGACCCTCACTTAAAAAGTAGATTTTACTCCTCAACTTTGGTAACGGGATAACTTCAACTTGAGAACTTGTTGCTTTGTTGTAACAAAGCTATGAGACCCAAATATTTCACAGTTCAAACAGTATCTCTTACTTTGAAATTCATCTCAACTTAAGAATTACCGAAGGCAACACAAACCCAAAGCAGAGAGTGTTTGTGCTTGACCCCGTTCCCTGGCCCTCAAAGAGCCGTCCTACCCTTACCCGTGCTGGGGGTCACAAAACTATTGCGTTTGCAGCACCGATATCTTGGAACCAGACTTGGTCATTTCCACAAAGAAGGGAGGCTTGGTATGCAGATGAGTTCAATGGACTTAAACCACATCATTAATTTACATTTCATGAGAACAGACCTGCGGAAAAACCATGTTAAATGAGAAAAATCAAGGTATACTGGTGAACGAATAACCAGAGGAACAGAGCAAATTGGTTTTGCACTGCTATGTTTAGCATCAGTTAGAAAAAGCAAATACGATACAAGGTTTATAAAAGATGTGTACAATGCTAGGTGAGGATACAGGTTTGGGCATTAGAGAGCTACGCAGTCAGCACCTTGAGTAGAGTTGCCACAAATCATGGAAAAGATACGGAAGAACCGGAAAAAACTGCCGAGGCAACAACAATAATAGCTCTGCTTGTGAACAGAAGTTAAATTTAACAGTTACATAAATTTAAACAGAATACATAATCAAACTCCTCAAAAATACTACCTTTAAAGTTGTAACATATTTTTCTCTGGCTTTTTCAAAGTAAAAACATTAGACAACCACTGACAAAAAAAACAGATGAGCCACACCTTACCTTCCATTTGCACTGCTAAAAAAGCTGTATTTCATATACAGTCATACTAAGTCATGCAAACCAAGATAGGCAGTTGCGCAAGAAAAACAGAAAAAACATCCACATGAGGAAAAAACATTAGTTATCATTTACAATCTTGGAAGACAAATCCCATATGATAACTGATACAACCTCATATAGCCAGGAATTGTTTTTACAGTGACACCTTGGTAGCTCTAATATACGTGTAACAAGCTCTTAAAGGCCAAAATTACACATCCAAGTGAGAAAATGTTAGCAATTTCCTGGAACACGGACTGTTGTTCTAGCCCAATTCAAAGCTTGTCTTTTGTAACATCACATAATCCCCATTTTTCATCCTCTAAAATTTTTCTTTAAACAAGCTGATTTGCTGTCTTATAAGCAGTTTCATGAGTTGGCCACAGATTTTTTTTATTAATAATTTTAATGTTGACCAGCAGTGTTTTTTTTTTTTTTTTTTTTTTTTTTTTTTTTTTTTTAAATGTCTGAGACAGGGATGCTCTGTTGAAGATAAGATTTGAAAGTTATCTGGAGTACCTATACCATGGATATCAACCTTGTTTCCACAGAGCTCAAGTCTGTGGAACGAAAAGAATCCACCCAAAACAAAACACTCATAAATGCAGAAACAGGAAAACATCCACTCTGGATTTATGAACATGCACAATAACAGGAGATATGTATATGAATATTTGAAATAAACGAGGGAACAGGCAATCTTGAGATGAAGATTAGGCAAAACCTGCAATTACATCACCAAGAGTGCTGCTAGGAAGCCCCAGAGCTTGGGGCAGTTGGAATTAAGACTGGACAACACACATGCAAGGATTCAGATTGTAAGGATCCAAATGACGTGGAGAAGGCCTGGTGCCTTCATTCCCTCCCTCCCAAAACTGGGAATGAAAATTCCAGTTTTCTTTACAGGACTAGGGCCAAGTGAATAACCAGCCTCAAAGACAGCATACACACTTCCTCTGCTGACCATTAACAGCAGGCCTTTTACAAGGACTCATGACAGCTGTGTTCAAGCATCTCTTCTAGGCCATGAAACACAACTTTTCATTGAACAGCTGAACATCATGTAAAAATAATTATTTTTGCATTTGATTTACATACAAAGCTGAGTGTAAACACAGATCTGTACTTAAGAATATCTTTCCTCAGAAGAAGCAAACTAAACACTGCAATTCAAGTTACCCTATCAAGTTTTCTGCACTTTACATTTCCTTTTTGTATGAAAATTATACCCCAAATAAAATTCAAAATTCAGTAAAATCTAATCCATGCATCCTTTATTCCATTACAATCACTGCGTTGCGTTCTAGCAACAGGACACAAACTGCAATCAATCGCGATCAATTTATACAACAATCTGAGGCTTACAGTACATTTAAGGCCTTTAAATTTGGAAAAATTAGACCTATGCTAGTAGTGTAACAATTTTAAGTGTCTTGCATTTCTGATGCATAATCTGTGCGATTCCAGTGTCAAAGAATCAAATTACCTCTAAACTAAAAAGATCAGTTCAATGAAAATTTAGTTACATAAATTCATCAAAACATAAATGTGTAAATTGTTTTGTCCTGGAAACTTTACAAAACTTTAATAGCAAAATAATATAGGGATAAAAACATATTTTAACAAAATGTATTCAATCATATACAAACCAGAATTTTGCAGTTTATTGTAACTAGACTTAAATTAAAACTACCAATTAAGAATCTATGCACAATGAAAATTCAAATATGTACAGTACTTTTAAAAAGTCTACAGGAATGCTTTACAGAAGGAAATGTCCATTATGGCTATTATTCAGACCATCTGAATATTAAAATGAGTTTTCTAGTAGTAAATTTACACACATTTTAAAACAAAAGCAATTTTGTCCATTTTTCCTTTAAGAATATTCCAGTTACGTTTATACAGGTAATCGAGAGGTCATTACAGAATTTAGCCCCATATAGTAGTTTGCTTATTTTCAGGAAAAACTCTATTTAAATAATTTACTCGGGAAGATCAGTAAGTTAACAAAAGAACACGAAAAGAGAGGAGGGGAGATCATCACAAAAACTTTCCAGTTACAATACCACAGCTAGAAAAACTCGACAAAGAAAGTACTCCCTTCGATTGAACCCACGACTGATTGTTAGAACAAGCTGCAGCTCTTGACAGTTGTGTTCTACATACCGAGAACGTCGGAAAAAAAAGTCTTTGTAGGACAGAATTATAAACGATCAGAAGTGAGACAGAAAACTGACCTTTGATTAATACAGCACTAGGTAAAAAGTGTCCCCATAAGCAGCTAGTATTCCCACTTCCTTCAGGGCAACGAAGCTAAAAATTGTTGGAATTACAGTAGTTGACCATATTGTGTGCATTAGTAGAATCATTTCCAGATATAAAAGACAAATTTCATCAGATGTTTGATTAGAACACCCTAAAGTCAGGGCATTTCTTCATAGTATAAAGCTATTACAGCTATCCAGTTAAAGCATGTGCAAAAACAGGTAATTTCTTCCGTTCACAGTAACTGAGGTAAAATCAGGTAGACTTCTTCAGGAGTTGGGAAGTTCATGAGATATGAACTGTTTTAGTCTCTCTAAGTACTGTGCATAAAGCTCTATGTCATTATGCCCGGCCCCTTCCACCCAGAGGGGCTCTACCGCTCGCGGACATCGCTCGTACATCGCCAGGCCGTGGGAGAAATCAATGACCTCGTCTTCGGTACCATGGATTACCAACACGGGAGAGGTTACTTTAGATATCTTGTCAATGCTGGGGGATGGAAAAGAGAAACATTGCTCAGTTTGAGGCTTTTTACGTTTGCACTGTTTAAGAAAGCAAGTTTAATTATCACTGTGTGATCCGGTTACCGCTGCATGTTTTTAACACTGCAATACCTTTGGAATTGTGTCCGCGTGACACAGGATGAGGCTTATTTACAGAGCGCACGTGAGAATGGCAGCCTGCACTACCGTCACGCTGCCGGCGTGAAGCTTGCATGGGCATCAGCACAAGCAAATTTTGGTGCAAGAGAACAGCGTGTACATCTACCCACAGCAACCATCGAGGAAACCCTCCGAGAGGCAAGCAAGACTCCCACTGACATGTCACCAAGGCAGACTCTTCCCATTACACATTATCACCCTTCAATTTAACATATTAGGAGCCAATTAGCTGCATTCCAGTCACCAGGCTTCAGACAACAAGAAAAACCCACTGACCATGAGGTTCAAAGCCCCTTATAACCCCCAAATTAGGCAGATTCGGATAAAGAAAAATCTGTTCCATACTAATTTTGAGTTCAAATGGCAAAAATGAAATGATGAGAGAATAGTGCTACCTAGGGGTTTTTAACGGCAAACTGAAGGAAACTCAGGCAGGATTTTATCTTATGCATCTGACTTCTTCCCCAACTCCGATTGAACAGCGGCTGAGAAGTCAACTTCCACCCCGGTCCCAGCTGCGCCTGGCAGGCCAGCACACATAGCACACTGCCTCTCGCAGGGACGCGGGTGCAGAGGGAAGCAGAGTGACAGGGACACCTACGCACCTCCAAGTTCAGGCCTGCAAACCCTAATTACGAAGTATACCGGTAGCACATGAACATCCAAGCAGCAAATAACACCTTTCTCAGACTGCCTTCCTGCAGGCATGGACTTGAATTTCCAGCCAGCCACTTCATCTAAGTAGTTACCAACAACTGCAAGTCAGAATACAGGTGCTGCGGTTAATGAACGCCCTGCTTCCTAGCCTGCTCCGCTTACACCAACAGATGCAGGAATTGGCCAGTAACAGAACTATGCTTTGGCTCAGGACGTGATGGAGAGTATGGGATGATGTGTGTGCAAAAATGAATATTGGTAATATTTGATTTGACAGAAGAACAAGTCTATTTCTTAAAGCTAGCTTGTGAAAGTGTGTGGATTTCCCTACTCTGGAAGGAGAAGAAAGTATGCCACTTGGGTAAGGCTAGAGACTTTACAAAGTCGCCAGTCTAATTGCTTAAAATAATTAAAAATACACACCCTAACATACACTGATTTAAGAACAGGTTTAAAAAAGCCATATGAAAATAGGAAGTTAATTAAAAATTAAGAGGTAAACTGAAGGAACAGACTTCACATTTGTAAATCTTAGCATCTAATATTCTAGAGAACAGTCATTGGTATTCCAGTAAACAGCTGACTGTAAACACATTTTTGTCTCCATCTCAGTGCTCTGCCAAAAAACAGACTCTGTCACTTAAAGAGGAAAAGTGTTATTTAAAATTAAAACGCAATCCATTTCACTCTTCCTGCCGGGAACTTCGGCTGTGTTTGCCTGTACGTGGAATGCAGAAAAGTATCCCAAGAACATAAAAGAAACACCAGAATAACGTATAGATGATTTGTTTCATAGTTTTTGTCACTAAATTTATACCACAGCCAAAATATAAATATTTAGTCATCAAAATGCTACATAAACTGAAGCCTTAAGCCCATGAAGGGTCTGCCTCTGAATTCCACAATGCGACAGCTATGTCAGCTATGTACTGTTACTTACCTACAGACTTTTGTATATCAGGTTGGTGGCTAGATTTTAAATTCTCATTTATCGTAGGAAACCAGGGAAGCCCTTTCACTACAGTACTCAGTTAATGAAACTATTTTTTCACATCTATTCACAGAACATTAAGCTAGATAATATTTGTATTTTGCAGAAAATTGGAAAGCATCCCATTGCCAACTCAGCGACTCATAAGGCAGTATTTAAACTGCACATTAGACTTACTTAGTATTCTTAGCCACACCACTCTGCAGCTAGAAAAATCTACAGAGACCACAGTCTCATGGAGTCCCAACATAAAATGCACATAATAGCAATTCACTGTAGGTGCACACAGAACTGTTTTGTTTCCTGCCGTGAAGACAGACAGCTGAGCTGCACACATTCATGGAAGTGCACAGATGTTTATTTTCACTGCTTACAGTACAAGTGAAGTCAGACTGACAGCAATGAATGGTTTAGTGGGTTAAGAGCAAAATACTCAAGCACTGCAGTCCATCTGTTGTCAACATCCTCCCCCCTGTTATTTCTTTTTAAACCATTATTTGATTTAGCTGATACCAGCTAATCACTGTTAGTTTTGTAAATAGAGCTATTTTTAAAGCTTTATTTTTCCTCTAGCAGAAACATTTGCCAATATTAAATTTAAAGTTTAAGGATGATGAACAAGTTTGTGAATAGGAATTTCAAGTTCTGATCACACCTTCAACAATTTACATTGGGACTGAATCCAGTTACTGTGAGCGCTATCTATTTGGTCATCTGGCTGTTTAGGCATACAGATTTATATGATTTCTAAGCCCCCCCGCTTCTAATTTTAATCTGTTGAGACCAAAATAAAACAAGCATGATAAATGCTATGAATATCCCCTACTATACTCATTACAAACGTGACCTTCTGAAGCAGAGTCAAGCTTCGCACAAGGCTTCAGCAAGTCTCTCCTTCACATGCTCCCTTCCATGGACCATTTGAATTTATTTATATATTTTTTTAAATAATCTGCCTCTCCTCTCATCCTCCCAAGTCTGCGTACTGGCTTCCCTCTCACGTTCTCAATGTCCAGCTCCCACAAATAGCTTTGTCGTTGTCTTGAACTGTGCATCTGGCTCTGGTGAACGCCGTGAGATATTTTAGTGACCAAAGAAAGGTCACAGCCCCACAAAGGAACTTGTGTTGAAATCTGAAGGTAATTGGGAGATTAGTGACTACCTAACTTGTCTTCTTAAGTCACACTTATTCCTGCCACATATACTTAAGTTGTATTTTAACATATGACAAACCCTGTCCTGGAAAGCATCAACATTTTGCTCAACAGTCCTCCTTCTGCTAAACGTAATTGCAAAGCTCATCCTAGACAAGCACCAAAGCCTTTCTTATTTAAATGAATGTCTCAAAAAATAATCCACTTTTAATAACATTGGAAGTTTAACTGTACAAAGTCACCACAATCAAGTGTTTTAAGCTATTTTCTTAAACATCTGTAAGAGGTTAGTAAGACTAAGCTCAAATGATAAAGCATGCAATGTAGAATTTAGTCAAGTTTTAGAGAATCATTAGGTAATTAATAACATGAAAATTCTGACTGTGAAAAGAAAAAACTAACTATGAAGTCAGTATGGTTTGTCTTATCAGCTCTACAGAAATCAAGTTAATTTCCATATAGTAAAATCCAAGCTCTTTCAAGAAAGATAAAAATCCAAACACAGTAAAACAAAGCATCAAAATGGAACTTTTGAAAATTTTGAATGTATTCAGTATTTTGAATATTGTAAACATCAAGTGCAGACATCTAGAAATACATAAAAATAATTAGTAAGTTTCATTTACTAATTTCCAACTCTTCAGATTTGGCTTTTGTATAATCTAAACTAGGTCAGATGAGAAGTTTTAAAGACTCCTAGAACATCTGTTATTCCTCAGCATTTGGATTTTCTTTAATTTAGGTCTGTTGCAATTTCATTTCAAATGAGACACTAAGCTATAAAGACAAATGCTTTCCCTTGAAAGAAGTCGTATACAGCTTTCTCTATGCTAAATGTTAGAGCTCTTTAAACAAGCTTGGCATCTTTGGAAAGAGGGACAGTAACATACTTATCTTGATCACAGAAATTAGGAGCTTACATGATCTCCATTAGCGAGAACTGTATTTGTTTCTATTTTTACTGATTTTATGTGGACAAGCATACCAGGGATGCAGAACTGTTTTACTTACAAGAACTAAAAGGCATAAAAAAAAGGACATATTAAAAGGCATTCCCCCAAATCACACAGGAAATGCAGAAATGCAGGACCAAGCAAAAAAGGTGAACCACACCAGACTAACACTCTAGCTTCTGACCCTCGCTGCTTCTCTGCCTTTAAAGCAGTCATTATCTATACCTTTTTCTTTGCTGATCTGTTAAAACTGTAGCAATATACCAGCAAGCAACCTGAACACAGCACATCCATTTCATGATATCGTACTATCTTCTAAATCAAAGTCAACTGAAGTGTTACAGCTTGTACGATTACTAATTTGTTAGTCATTAGCCTGAAGGAGTTAATAGTGCATTAGCAGTTGTTAAGCTACTACTCCAAAGTTGATAGCATAAAAATCGTGATGTTTTGTTAACACACACAAACATAACATAAAAAAAGGAGAAAAACAGTTGTAAACATTAAGACTTACGTTCACTAAACTGACTATCATGCCAGTTTGAGACTGAGATCAGTCTGTTCATAGGGTGAATCTCTGCTTTGATTTAGAAAGTGTGCATATCCGAAGTTCAAAATGCGGGTCATAATTTAAGAAAAGCTCCCTAGAAAGCTACCCGACTAGGTCCTTTCAAACATCTAAATAGCACACTGAGTATAGAACAATCCCTTTGCAGCATTTATACATACCTTGGAAAAGCATCAAAACAATAGGTTTTCCTAGTGTCAGGAAAAGCTACCCGTAATCCAGACATCAGAGGAGAATGAAGGATTACTGCTGCACACTCGTACCGAGATGCCAGGTCTACTGTAGGGACAGTACCAATACTCTGACCGTACAGAATAATGTTCTCAGGACTAACACCATACCTGTAGAGAAAATAAACATCAGTTTAAAAGCAAGTTTTGCATCATAAAAGCAAAAAAAAAAAAAAAAAAAAAAAAAAAAAAAAAAAAAGGGGGGGGGGGGCCAAAACAAAGAATCCCTTCCATCCATTGTAGCTTTTTTAAATTGACTCCAAAGAGGCAAGAGTTTACAAGTCTGTATTTTAAAATGGAGCCATAAACTAAATAACCAAAATATTACATAGGTTTAATAGAGCTGTCCTCAAAGGAGGAGCATCAGTTTGTCAGTAAATCCCCCACCACCTTTTTAAGCACCTCTTATCTCTCACTCCACAGCACAGCAAATTATGTTAGATTCTCCCCCTGAGTCACACCCAAGAATTTCATTTAGTTATTCTGGATGCTAATAATCTTCCCACCATTTAACAAAATGGTTACTGCTCTGCCCCTCCCTCCTTTCAACATAAGGCAATTTGATCTTTTTTGTTGCAGTTATTAATGTATTTGAAGACGCTAAGCTTTTATAAGGATTTTTTGAGACTGTGGTTCTAGTTCATTTTTTTGTTTCTGATCAATGCAAGTTATTTCTCATTTTTCCTTTCCAGTTTAAAATATCAGGCTAAACATATTTTACAATGGTAAAGATATATCATTCCATAAAATTCAGGGATCACAGGGAGTCTTGGATGGCTCCCAAATATTGCTATCTAGTCTACAAAAAAAAAAAAAAAAATCCTCACTTGTGTGCTGTTTCACAGCTGCAAGTAAGTAGAATCTGAATTAATATTATCAACTTTGAGTATGCAAAATACAAGGCTTAAAAACATTTTCCAGATTGGGAAGGGTGGGGGACAACAGGAGGTAGGAAGAAGGAAAGAGTTTAATAGCCTTTGGCCATCACAACTTGTTGAAAGCTACAATCAAAAGGTGTTACTCAGTCGATCAGAGAATATTTATCCAGAAGGCTTCTGTGCCTAGCTGAACTGCCTATTACAGGTTGTATAAAGGATAATTCAGTGTGGAAGATATATCTATCTGTAGCAGAAAATAGTTCGTTCAGAAAACATCTTTTTGCCACTCTAGACTGGCTATGAACCTGCTGCCACTGCGCTGACAATGACAATCACAACCTATAGCTTAGGCTGTTCCCGCTGTACACTTGGAAGGTTTTCAGCTCCTTTCCCAAGCTGACAGCAAGGTATCTGGCAGGCCTAGATAATACTTGACTTTCAAGTAGCCAAATGAAAAGGTACTTGCAAAAGGGAAAATAAAAGTTACAAGAGAAGAAGAATATAGCACTAATCCATCCGGCTATAGGCTGTTTTACAGCCTGACTACAGCCAGTTTTATGATGAAGTGAAGCTAGACTGGATTGTGGCCTCTGAAACCAGCATTTCCTTAATATTTCTGTATTGCTGAGCATAAGGGAGCTTTTGGTCACTACTGAAATATGAATAAGCAACTGTATAAAAACATCTCCCTGGAGCAGTATTTTATCCCCTTGGTAACCAAGCAGCAGCTCACGTTGGTGGTCTATCACCACAGCCAGGGCACGATGTTTTTCAAGACATGCTCTAAAGCTCTTTTAGGAGAATTTTTTCCCCCTTACTGCTAGAAACAGTCCAACATACAGTAGAACTGAGCTGATTCTGATGAACATGTTACCAGGATCTCAGAGCAAAGTCTCGCCCACACTGACTTCATTCCAGCTGTTGGTGGGGTGGGGAGCATATATCTGTAGAGGCAGCATATGGAAACTATGCATCCAATTTTGCTGACCTACCCGCTGTTGCAGCCTAGAAGGCAGGCAGAAATGCAGCAACAGCACAAAAACGAGGAAGGGGAACAGGAACCTCTATGTGGCACTGAAGTAGGAATGGAGCGGTATTAATGCTGACAGGCTGTGCAGTACCTGAGCCCCAGTATCATGACAAATGCAAAGTCCCCTTTCTAAGAGGTTTACAACCTAAGTGCAATACAGAAACAGATGCATGAATAAGAATCACAAGACAACACAGGAAAGCACAAGGTAGCAGAATTCCTTTAATACATACAGTTGCTTTAGCATTGCAGTTTTCTTCAGCATTGATTTGCTTTGGATTCACTTATGATGTTAGTTTGTTGCTGAAAACAGCTTATATTGTAAGTGAAGCACCTTGCTGCCATGGCAATATGTTCTCCAGAAACAAAAGTAAAGACAATCTCAATTTCACAGTACACCAGTTAAAGTAAGATACAGGCTAAAGCAATATTAAAAAATCGCGAATCTCTAAATTTAGAATATTTATTCAACGATGCAGGGCTAATTTTAACTATTCCATATTTAACCCTTCAGGAAGCGAACATGGCAGCTTTGCCAATATCTCCTAAGACACTGACAGTGCATGTTGTAGCCTGATATGCAGTAAAACATCTTTTCTACTTCGTACTACTAATAGGAAACTAAAAGCATCTCTCGGATTGTTTTAGTTAGGGGCAGACTTCCCAAAATAGAACGGTTACTGTAACAAACTTCTCTCTCTACACTCACTACCATCACACCACCCATCAGAACACGACACATCAGGCTCACCTCAAACATCAGCACAAATGTTGACACATCAAATATATTTACCGCAGGGCCGAAGGACATACGACAACTCCTAAGCAAGGTCCAGGCATAATAGATGTGTACGAGGTGCTTTGAGTGGACACCAAAGGTTTGGCTCTGTGGTACACCTGCGACTCGGGAAGGGCTGTTCGTTTAGCTGAGGTGCAAATGACCCAGGTGGTTTATTTTTAAGACAGTATCTTTTTAAACTAAAGGCTGGGGCCCTTCCCCACTCTCCATAAACTCCTTTACAGCAGTAAAGATTCTTATAACATAACAATTGCTATACAGAAAGTGAAGCAGGAGAAGTGAGGACAGGGACAAGGACAAAACAATGAAAGGGGAACACAAACTTATGTAGAAGAAAAGGAAAAAGTGAAGAAAGTGACAGAAGGCAGCAGGAGACACTTTTCAGAGGAACTCTGTTACAATTTGCTCTCCTATTAAGGAAAAAAAGTTCTTCCATGAGCTAAACAACAGATCTAAAAATATCCTTCTTGAAACATCGTGAAACAAGTGAGCTTTGGTCTCTGTGGAAATGGGACTCCTGTAAGGGGACGGAAGACCCAAGTTAAATTTACGGGTATGCTGCTGCATTTCTCCTAGGGAACCCATCTGCTTGTAACTGTTTCGAAACAAGCAGGTGCCATTTGGAAACCAGCCTTCAGGAAAAGCGAAGTAGGAAGCATTTCAGATAGCTATCACGAGCCTATACAAAAGTGTGATTTGAAAAAAAGCAAGCATTTCTATTCCTCCCTACCCTGAAACATATGTGAGGTGGCAAAGTTCTCCACCTCATCTGCTCTCGATAAGCCGTGAGTAGATCATGTGGGCTGTGGACTCCATCCCCCGCGGCGCTGGCAAACCAGCTGCCTTTGCTAGCAGGACAGCTCTACGCATGCAGGACTTCCTCCTTCAAGTCAGCTCTAGCTAGGATGTTACTGCCTCAATTGATATCAATTAGGTGAAAACATACATTTTACAGCAATTTTGGTCTCCCCATGCTAGCACAAACTCTACTCTGGAAATCACAGAAGCCTGCTGTTACGGGTGTTACTTCCAAGACTTTTGCGCTTACTCCTGCGCACAGCAATGAGAGATCTCAGCCACGGCAACAGGACACCAGGAGGAGGGAGCCTGGGACCATGCTGGAGGTCTGGGCACAGCGAGGGAGGCAGGCAGACAGTCCTTCCCAGTTCACTCTGATTAGCTGCACGGTTGTGGGAAGGGCCACATCTCTCCCCGTGCCTCACTGTCCTCATACCGTAGAAACGATGGTATCAGTTGTGCTTTTAAAGTACTCAGAAGATTTCTGGATGTCTGTGCTATGCAAGAACCATGCATTGCCACAAAAACATCTCTAATTATGAACACAGAGCGCTGAATATTTTTTTCTTTCAGGACTTCAGTTCTGAGTGATACAGATGGAAAGTTTACCACTGCTATTTTTACTCTCTTCTTTCTCAGTTAAGAGTGTTAGTGGAATAGCTGCTTCAGGGACTACAAATGTGTCATACATCTGAAGCCCTGCGATGTTCACGGCCAAAGTTATAGTATCTGTGCCAGTCCTCAAAGGTGCTAAATACATATTCATTAACGAGGCCAGTTCTGGTTTTGGGCTTATGAATCAGTGAAGTTAACCACACCGGACATTTTCAGTTCCAAAGTTTCATGGTATTTACTGTCCCAACACACTCTCATCAACTGGAAAGCACATAGAAGAGTATGGACACAGCAAAACAGCAAATCCAGAGTTTTCAAGCTATCAGAACAGCCCCAGTAATTGTATCTAGACAGAGAACCCCAGAAGCGTTCAGACTACAAAAAGCCCATTTTGTAACACTGTTGAGACCTATCGTTTCGCTTCTACTAAACCCTGAGGCCGCTACTGGTGACCAGCTTCTTCCTCCCAACAAAGTATGTAAGTCCTTCTTCCTTTCCCTTTGTGAGAAGAGAAATGGGCCAAAACCACAGCAACAGGCCTGTGTGTTCCTCCAGGAGGACAGAGGTGGAAACTGGGCATTGCTTCCTCAAGGGAACTCACTACAAAATAATTCATGTAAAGTAAATCCAGCATACATCAGGAATGACCCAATTCATGACACATTTGGAGGCAATTAGAGACTTCTGGAGTATTTTTACTAGAACATATACCTGCTCAGATACAAAACAGAAACCTTCATAAACTATTCATCACTGCAAGTCTGTCTCTTCTTTATACAGACCCCTCCAATGTCCCCCCAAATTATTATTTTAAAGATGTAGGTACTTTACAACATGGGGCATTACAGTAATTTCAAAGAATAAAAATACTCTATGACTTACTGTTAGTTTTTCATTGAAGGAATCTTCATTAACCCCCTCCCCTGATCTTTATAATCTATTAAATCCTAGGCCAAACTTCCTACTTGACATGTGCTCATTTTTCACAACATGAATGGTATTTATTCATTTTTCAAAAGGCATTGAATTTGATTCTCTCTAACCTTCATAATCTGGAAAAATTAGATCACTTGTAAGAAACAAAACCATGAATAGTTTTTTCCTACAACATCAATACATATTTCTGTAAGAGAGATATCTACAGTTTCAGAAATAAATGTTTTTTTTTCTTTCTGGTTTGAATTTGAAAAAAACTAATTTTTGGAGTGGAAAGGAAAACAAAAAACCCTCAACCAAGTACAACCCCCACATACAGGCTGCATGTCTTGAACATGAGATTACGTTGCGGAACTTTTATGTTAAAAAACAACCTCTGTAAGAGAGGTTTGGCCAATAAATACTACTGCAAATAATTATTTACACAATCAGAGCAAAATACTGAATTTCATGTCACGCTTCAGCAAGCACCACTTCAGCATCTAGGCCAAAATACCACAGAGATCACACAGCAGATTTTCAGCCTAAATGCCAACACTGACAGCAAGGCATTGGATTAAGGGTTTTTGTATTAACCATCACATCAATGGTCAAATGAGAAAATTAGAATTATTTCAAGAATCACAGGAAACCCAGTTTCTCACCCAAGTTTCCTTGAATCCACAGGAATGTAGGTCTGAAAGTCTTACGTGTTTTACTGAGCACAATAAAGACTGATTCTCTAAATTATGAGAGGTCTTTCTCCTCTTCCTCCTTCCTGTTCAGCTCTCGGAGGCAGTACCATGTGATTGAAGCTCAGGTATAGCAGACTCTTTTTGACTTCACATTTTCACTGTAGTAAGAGCCAAAAGAAGTTTGCACAGCATTCTGGCTTATGAAAGTACAAGAAAAAGAGGCACTTTTTGTATATATCCCAACACACTGTCACAGGAGCAGAAAAATATTTCTGCAAATGTGTTCACACTCAAAGCAATTTAAATGGCTGCCAGAAATACTGAATCAAGGAATCTTACACAGTTTGATATCACTATTTCTATTATCTTACTGCCATCCCAGATGGTCTCTAGAAAATACAAGTGTCACTCGGTTATGCTATTGAGAAACCCCAGTACTAGCTAATACAGGCTCATTCTACAACTCCATTATTAGTTACCCCATGACACTTGAAAAATATCCTCTTAACAGCTATTTTGCAAGTTCCCTATTTACAAATTCTGCAGTAATACAGGCTTGCTGGACTATTTGACTGTAGCTCTAATCTACTGATGCACCATCTCTTTTCTCATAAATAAATGGATCAAGTAGAAGTAACTTGGCCTCCTGTAGCTGCTTCTGTAGGAAGATAATCTGCACTGTTTCCACAGCTGCAGTAACTTACTTATCCCCAAAGCATGAATCACTGCAACTGCTTCTTGGTAACTGCCTTGTGATAATCAGCTATATATTATCAAATACTGAGATCTGTGCTCAAAGTTCAACCAACTCCTAACCAGGATAATAAATATCACTATTTAGTGAGTTCAATCAACCATGCCAAAAAACAGATGTTCTACAAACTGCTGAGTAGTGAAGCCACAGAAAGTTTGTCCTGAACTACTAGGGTAGGTTTAACAAAAACAAAAAACCCCTCGCTATTTCATGGCATTTTTCTGGTACAAACTGTAATCAAATTACTTTTTAAATTTTAACTGAATTATACTGAATTGTTCCCGACTACTTCTATTTGGAGAGAAGCCTACAACTGAAATTAGAGTACAAAGTTTTAGCAATTTCTAATCACTAACCAGATGTATTTCTAAGAGCATAGTCTCATCAGTCATCTAAGTCTTATGGCAGCCATAACATAAGTAATTACCACCTCCCACATCACGCTCCGGCACTTCTTTTCCAAGCACTGTACTGCTGCAAGCACCTGCGTGATGGCAGAGTGAAATGAAAGAGCTAAAAAACCCCTTCTCTTTGTTGCAATTATTTTTCACCTGGATTAATTCAAGCATGATGCGCAAAGTGGAAATCACTATCTAACACTGATAGACAGTAGCTTTGGCTCACTAAGCAAAGAAAATACCTTTTGTTAGACCAAAGCAGCGGGTGTGGAGAGAAACACAGACAGCCAACCTTTCCACACACAAACCATTCTTCAGGTGTGTATCTCCCTTTCCCTCCCATTTAGACTAACTGGTCTAATGAACAGTTATCTCCAGCAACCAGTCTTCACATTCTCAGACCATTATGGCTATAACACCACTAGCAGAAAATCAGCTTAGACAGTACTACTGCTTAACCAAAGCTTAATTCAATGCCCAGCCCATTCCTTATCTAGGGTAGAACTGGGTTGGCTGATCACAAGTTCAACAGAAGCTTATGCCACACTGTAAACATAGTATTGTCAGATCTTGAGATAGGGATTAATCCTTTCCCTGTAAGAAGAACCAGGAGATTCTGGTTCTCAAACTACTCCATCTCGTCTCAGGCAAACTTCAGAAGAGGCAGAGGCTTCAGAGAAGAGCAGCAAGAACATGCAGGAATCCAGAAGAAAAGCCTGTGAAAAGGTTTACACAACTAAGAGTCATTTATTCCAAAGGAGAGAAGGCTCAGAAAAGGCACAACGACAGGTTTCAAATAAGTAAGAGGTAGCTGCGAAAAAGGAAGGACATGGAACCCATTACACCCAACTTGAACAGGATAAGATGTAATGGGCAAAAAACACTGCAAAGCTGTTTAGGTTAAAATTCTTTCACCATCATCCTGCACATAACCTGAGGAAGCGCAAGAGCACAGGACTCCCACCACCTAACCTCACTCTCTTCAAAAGCAGGTCAGACAATCGCTGGTCAGGAACAGGCTACAGGCACCTGGGCCTGCCTTGGGAATGGGTGGGATGGGAATGTCAGATGACATCTGAAGTCCCTTCTAGCTCTGTCTTCTGCAGTTGTGTGTTCAGTGAGCTTCCTCACTAGAAAGAATCTTTTGAAATAAGGATTATAGCTTGGCATAAACCAAACAGTTTTATATAGCTGAGCTACACTGAGTAGCTTTCTTTTTTTTGGGGGGGGGGGGGGGGGGGGTGAGGGGGTGATTTTGTTCATTAAATAAAAACCTAAAAACACTAGTTTCTCTAAAAACCTGCCCCTCCTTTTCAAATACAACTTTAAACTACTTCATGTTCCTTTGCCTTAAGTGTAGACTGCCAAAGATGTCATGTTTCCAAGTGTTAGATGCCTTCCCTAACCAAAGTAAATCTGCTCAGGACTCTGAGCAAAAAACAAGCACTCACAAAAGGTAAACCCATTCCCTTCATTTTTTTCCAGCTTCAACAGTATCTTCAAACACAACCAAGTCCCTTCTCCTCCCATCCCCATTTTTTTTGGAAAATTTCATATCATTCCACAGCAGCACTTTCACATGCTTGTCTTGCCCATTTTTTGAGCAGAGTTACACTGTCCTAGCGCCTGGACACCCATGGCCCCAGCTGAGCAGCCTGGTAGGTAACAGGGTCAGTCTGCAGACTGTCTTCTGCTCTTCAAAAATTGGGCTCTATCCACACCACCGCTTATTGCTAACGATCTCAGAGCAGAGACCATTCTACAAGTGCACTCAGACTGCATTCAATTTTTTCTGAGCATTTTTCTGAAATAGTAGAAAGAAACATAAAACGTAAGAGCATAAAATATATTTGATAGCATGCCCTGTCAGCTGGGAAAAGAGGCTGCTGCAAATTTGCATTCTGGCAGAAGTCTCTTCCAAGCTAGCTGAACACTTGCAAAATGTTGTGATACATAAAACAGAATGGGCAGAAAATACAGTCTGTGCTTGCAGAATTTTTTCTTCCTTTAAGAGCTACCTAGTAAGAACTCTTTTCTCTTGTATTGAGAACTCAGTAGTATTTATAATCTAATTTCTTACTCTAATAACCTAGAATACTATATTTTTTGTTTTGTTCATGTTAAACTGCTCCTTTGTCTACCTCATGAACTAGCCGTTATAAACAACACACACATTTAACACAGTTGCTCCTGCAGGGCTGAGATCCCAATCCTCCCCCCCTCCCCCCAATATAGCATCATCTCCTAAGATCTGAGGGAACAGAGTTATCAGTAAACATGCATTGAAATTTAAGCATGAGCTTGTCCCATGGGCACACTCATATGAAAAAAATGGCTGTTGAGGTACAATTAGAATAACTCTTTCATATCAAGGGAAGTTTAGTGAGAAGGCCACTGCCAAGCAAAACTGGACTCCTCTAGGCTACACACACACATCCCAATTAGCAAGGATGTGGCTGAGTCCTCTTAACTCATCATCATTCCTTTAGAGACCTTGACTTGTCAAGGGAGCATGACAGAAACAACATGGGAAGTCATGAACAAACTATTCTGACTCCAAAGGCACAAAACACTGTCTTCTGCTTGCAGTGAAACCACTACTTACCTCTAACTTTTACAAAATATTATACATATACTCCTTGTAGAACTGGCTGCTCAGTTCTGACTTCATGAATACTTTCTCCTAAAAAAGGCTTTCTTTTCCATAGTATATAAATTACTTACCACTGAACAGCTCCTGCTGAGAATGTTCTAACATAGAGCTACACGAGAGAAAACAGCAAGAACACAACAAATGCATGAAGAGAAAGCTATATGAACATCACCTGGCACTTGCATCATCTCCAGTAAGCTTCTGCTTTGTGTGAAAATCTTCAGAGAGAGGCAACACCTTTCATTACACCAAATTACATAGTCAGAGAAAAGATCAAGTCTAACAAAAAATATAATTCCAAACTAAACAAAAGGACAGGGAGTCTCTTTATATAATATAAAGGCTAACCTACTAAACCACTTGAGAATGGCACAATAGCCCTAGATGAAGACTATAAGCCTGTGTATTATACTGACAACAGTTTTCACATTTCTCAAAAAGTGTTTTAAAATCACATTTGAACAATGAGTGGAGCTTTCTGACCTTGATGTCCTGCAATTGAAGACTGACTTCAAAACACTTCAAAAGTTATCAGCCTCTCATGAGTACCCATGGGGAGAAGAGAGAGAGACTCAACATAGTGCAGAAATAATTGCAAATTTAAAAGCAAAAATATTTTCCCCTCAAAGGATGACAATATCTAGGTATTATTCATCATTTTCTGAACACTCAAAAAGCCTATACACTAGCACAGTTATTTGCTTTACACTTTTTATTTGCTCTCCAGTTATAAGAGGCATACCTTGACACCTTAGCAGTTTTTAGGATATCCGAGACTGTAGTTTTTGGGTGGGGTTTTTTTTTTTTAAAGTCTCCCTATTCACAGGAGCAACTGCAATCAAAAACATGGCAAATTGAAAAAAGAAGCTAGTAACAGTGGAAACAGAAGTAAACAGACATATATTCAAGTGTAATTTTTTTTTTCCTTGCTTTAGTAACATTAGAAACCAACTAGGGTTCTCTGCATTTGGTCACCAAGCTCAGGTTTGAAGATACACGCATGCTCTGTTCTCCTCATAGCTTCTTTGCTTCTTTCAAAGCGCTTTCCTAGAGCAGTCTTGCTCTATACCAGTTAGTCCCAAGACAGAATGGGTAGACAGCATACTAAAATAATCTCTCACTCCAGTTAGTTTAAAAATAGAGCATTGGAGTTACTTTAACAAAGTCTTTTGCATTTAATTAAGATGCTCTGTAGCACAGAAGCATGCAAGACAGAAGTCTTGAGCTTTATTTATCAAAGACAGGAAACCTTTACCAGCCACTAAGAACTACCTTTATTGACCACAGCATCAATAATTCACAAAAACTTGGTCAGCTACATTGCATTATACACTCTTTACTGTAACCGGTGTACAAAATCTATATAGCCAGTCTCCACGGTGCATTTGCATAACATGAGACACCAGAGGAAATTCTGCTACTTGCACAGCGAAGCGCAGTCCATAGCATCTCCGGGAGAGAGGAATTCATTATCTTCACTCCCAGTTTCCATGCTCACCTCTAGCTTGCTGTGGTATTTTTATTTAAGCTGCATACATCACACCGTGTGTTTTCTAATACAGTAGAGATAAGACAAGTGATCATAATCCTCCCAGCATTTAAAAGTGTGACATTATATGGCAATCATTCTAGTGTTGCAAAATGCCTGCACTTTTGTTCTGGATATCCTGCACTCAAAAGCAGAAAACAGGATAAAAACACACCTAAAATTGTACTCCTATATAGGCTATTAGGAAGAACAAAGATTTGATGATCTCCATGTGCCTAAAATACATATTTTTTTAATATACAGATTTCAGGTAATACAAGGATGCGTCAATTAACCCAGAAACCATTCTTGAAAAGCCTCCTCCAATTCCCTAGGCAACACTGAAAAAAACTGAGTGCAAATATTATCCAGTACCACAAATCTTGTGCTTTCATAGCTGTTTCTTAAATTTCAGCTGCTTCCAGGCAGGAGAACCCTGCTCCTTCCCGAGGCAGGGACGCGGGGTGAGCCAAGGCCGCCTGGCTCGCCTCCCAGCTCGGCTGCTTTGGCGGCCCGTCACGTAACCCACTCGCCGGCCTCCGCTCAGCGGCAGGACCTGGAGGCTTTGCTGGCCCCAAGCAAGCAAACTCCCTGCTCTCCGAGCACTTTTGTTAGGGAGCAGCGTTATTATTCCTGTAGCACCTGCTTATTTGAGGCGTCTGAGGTGCCTCAGTAACAATGCTCAGCACTGCTCACAGCCTGACTCTGCTCCACGCGAGACGCTGATTCAGCTTTCTGAATATTTCCCTTACTTCCACATACCTACAGCACCACGCAACGTAATTTTCAAGGCATACCATCCTCCTGCAGCCCTAGTCACCAGGGGCTGCACCTATTCTGCACCTATTCAGGTTTTACAGCTCTGAATCATGAGCCGAGACTACTTATCTGAGAGGGAGTGCGGTGGTTTTTGACCCCGCCGCTGCCTGCTCCACCCATCTCCGAGGTTTCTCCCTTCCTTCAGGAGCAGCTCAGCTGTTCGCAAAGCGGGAAGTAACTGCCGAAGGGTGCAATCCTGATCAGGTGAGACAGAAATGGCACTAGCTAGTTCTCTTTAAATAGAACAAGCTACAGTTCCTGGAAGTACAGTCATTGCTATACAGGCACGTACGCTGACTGCCCTGCCCTCGTACAGCGACCTGTATGGATTCCCAAGAAAAGGTATTCCTAGGGGTGTTATTTACTCATCTGTCTTAATTTTGGGGGATGGAAAGAAAAAAGAATTTACACACAGTATACACCCTTTTTACCAATCAACATATGGCTTAAGTAGTACACCAAAAAGGTTACCTAGTTGAAAAATAATTCTTACCCTAAAGTTTGTTTTTGACATCAGGTTTAACCAAACAGTCTCCAGTAGGCATACCTACCTCAAGAAAACAAAACCAACCTTAACTTTTAATCACATTGCACAACTTGCCTAACATTTCATTCTTCTAGGTTTGCATAGCTGATTAGCTATACACACTACAGCTTAACGAAAAAAGGCACTGTCAACATATAAGGATCATAAAACAGACAGTTGCCTCCAGAAGTGTTTACATATACTTCTAGGTCCTCTTAAACATACAAGTAATTTTTGGAAGAGCAGTGTTAAGCTAAAGAGCGCTAAGAACAACTCAGTTGGAAAGGGCTGTCCCACCTGCGTGACAGAGGAATTAAATGGTTTGCCAAGCTGGAATTAATCCTTTGGAGACAAATACGCTAAGAAAAGTAGCTGGATACATGTCTTCACCTAGCATTTGGGAGGCTAGAAGGGGAAAAAAATTAAAATTCAAAGCAGATCACAAGATTCAGGAACTTTCATTCATATAGGGTTTGGCCCTGAAGCTGCTCATGTAACTAGTCCCACCACTGAAATAAAAGGAAACTGCTTAGCTTTTTCTTTTGCTTTCTTTTTTAATTTTTGCCTTCCTTTTACATTTCCTTCCACCTATTTACTGTATTTTTATTTAGGTTTCAGTCTCCAAGCAAAAAGTCACTTCATCTATAGGTTTTACAAAAACCCTCATGTTTTCAGGTGATGAGAACAAAAGGTTAACAGTATTAAGTGACCAGCTTTGCTACAGTTCACTGATATAACTTGCAATCTATTAACTTTAACATACGTGGCATTGATACAGCATTTTCCTCAAGTCATTTATAGACATTCGTAACTATATCCAGAAAACAAGCTGGTGAAACAGATTAACTGTTATCCCCACAACAGAGAAGAACAAAGAAAAGTTGAACAGACTCAACAAAAAAGCAGGTGCTCATATCTCAAATCCTATTATGGGAGGCAAAGTTAAAGCCATTTTCACACTATTCTTCAAAGATCCCTGGAAACCTGAATGCAGTCTCTTACACAGAGCAGCAAAGCCAGAGGCCTGAGAAGATTACGTGTGAGCTGGAACGGAGAATACCTTGCAAGTATGAACAAACTACATCACTTCTTCCCATCCAAAAGCATCAGTATAGCTCAGGTCATGATTTGCAAGTCTCACAGAGAGAGGTAGAGAGGCCAAGGAGAGGGCAGAACGGAATGACGGAGGAAGAGAGAGGCAGAGAGGCCCTGCTACAAGAATTGTTAGGACGCATGAGCTGGCCTAATATTCCTAAAAGGGACTGGCTACAGATAAATGTATCTGTCCCCATTATATGAATATTTTATCAACCAGTATTTTATGAAGATGACTCAGCTGGCAGCAGGATTTCTCCCTCCCCTATACACTCGCATTAATATGTTCATACACCATAGAAAAGCAAACAAAGTTATTCAATAAGATCGGACTTCTCTCAAAGCTATGCAATATATGACACACATTTAAGGGCTCTATGCAAAAGCTAAGTGTAGAAATGTCATGGCCAGTGTTATCCAGGAGATCATGCATCCTGCTTGGACAGTCCTCTTTAATTCTTCAGAAGCATTTCATATTTCTTTGAGCTACTCTGTAACCATTTCCATAGGTTTAAACAAGAAAGACACTACTTTCTTTGGATTTAAAATGAAAACAACCTGCACTTTCACTGCACTGGCACTTTCACTGTCTTGTGAACCAGAAATAGGAAGGCATTCTGCTCGGGTAAGCAACACAGCAACCTCTGTTTTTCCCCACACCCAAACAAGCGGAGGAAACGCATATCAATTTCGTAAGTGCTGCGAACGCCCTGAGCTCTATCAGTGAGACTCTGGATGCACTTAAGCATCTGCTTTCAGAGAAGTGGAGATATTATGGCCTAACAGAGAAACACAACTCTTCTGATGAATCTCTCAATTATATACTTTCAGCTAGATCCTTTAAATATTATAAAAAAAATACCTAAAGTGATAACTGCCACATGGAAGAAGACAGTCATTTTATGAAAACAATCTATTACTAGAAAAGATTTTTCCAATACCTTTTCAGAAGCAAGAAAATCTCGGCGTTCCTTTGTTTCTCACCATTTTTTATATTGGCATTCTTACTTTTAAATCAGACTCATCAATTCACTTCAACTTTTTTGATGCAGTACTCAAAATCCAATCTCAGGGTTTTAAGAGGGATTTTACAGAAATACTCTCATGGAAAAAGGTATGGGGGTTAAAAAATGAGGACACGAACAATAGCTTAGGTAGTGCCTTTACAAATAAGCATACATTAAGCATTCATTTCACGTTGATGTTAAAGATTAACTTCTTACGTTACAAAAATTTTTCCCTCCTATATCGACTATAGGTAATTTCTTAACTACGTTTCAGGAGAAGGTGTATTAATAGATACAGGGGATAAAATAAAATTGGAAAAAAAAAAAAAGGAGCTTAAGGCTTCCTATAGTTTACGAAGTCCTATATAAATGAGAAGTTATATTTCATTCCTAAGCATCCTCAAGTTCTGCCACTCCTGCCTTTCAAGTATAGGCTGACTCAACCCTACCAGGATTAAAGACCTGCTGCTCCACAGAATCTATGCATTATCAAGACAATATTTAAACTTGCACAGGAGGAAAAGGAAGTGTAAATTAGTGTATGTTCATTCCTTCAATGAACTTTCAGCACATTGAGTGTTACTGGGGCCTGAACATTCAACACTCAAATATAAAGCTAAGATGATTTAAAAAAAATTATATAGCAATCACCAGGATTAACAGCACCAGATGTTCTAAAACATCAGACCACAGATAACTGGTTTAGAGCTTAAAATCAAATTTCTCAGTCAAAGCCTTTATCTTCACAAACCCAGGGGCTAAATCCCTCCTCCCCTTTCTCAGTTAATATTACTTGAAATCAAGTACATTAAAATTAAGCATACAGTCACAGTTCCTCTTGTGTGTTGAGTTGAAGTGCTCATAAAACCTGCCTGGCGCTCTCCAGGACAACTTAGCACAAAACCAAGAATTTACTAAAGAAACAGAAATGTTTGTATTTAGTTATACACATATTTAATATCAGTGAATTTAGCTATATTTAAGTAGCAGATGCTAATCTATGAAATGGACATTTCAGTAAGGGAGAGTCAATAGTATTTCTGGTGTATACATTTAGAAAAGTATTAACTCTCTCATAACTTCCATACACCCACATCAGAAAATTCACTCCTGAAGGAAGGTCATATATCCTTGTTCAGCTTATCCAGCTATCTTATTTGACATCATCTCTGGCTACTATGGAGTAAAAAAAAAGATTTCTTGCTAGCCAACTTTTCCTCTCAAAAGAGGATGCTTACCAACTATCAGGCAGCCACTCAACAGCGGCATAAGCACCTAGCTGTGGATGAAGACCGATTATTAACACAATCACTTAAGTGCTTCATTCCAACGAATGCTAAAGGTAGAAACTGGCTTCCCGGACTATAATGTTATTCAGCGTTTTGTTTGCCTCTCTACCTGCGATGCAATCCTGGTGAACCAAACCCTACTTTGTCACAGTATCACCAGAGAACAACTGGTTATGCAGGAAGAAGTGTTATCAATTCAACTAAGTGCCACTTTGGCACTCAACTGTGTACAATAAACCAGCACAGCACAAAGAAAAGTCTTGTGCTGCTGGAGTTCCTATTTTTGAAATAAAAGATAACAGTGCAGTGTTTGAAAGAGTAGGTGTATTAATGTCTACATAAGGGCCGAGTACCAATTTGGACAGCCACATTGTGCCTACGTAGGTTTTCTGTAGCTTCACCATTCCATAACAAACGCGCTTTTAGTTATAAACTGCCGCTGTGTTTCTCCACCACTGCGCACATTTACCCCAACATGCAGCTACATTTTACAAATGAACAGTTTTTCCCCTTCTCCTAGTACTACAAAGCCTGCAAGAAAGAAGCAAAATAGAAATATTTAATTAGAATTTAAAAAGAAGAGTATTTAAAGAAAGCCTGATCAGATATTACTGTGAATGGCAGAAAAGAACACAGTTCACATTAGACTATTACCCAGAAACACTGGGAGCAGTGAAAGAAGGAAAAAAGAGTATCAAATCAATATTTTTAAATTCAGTCTCTCTTCTCCTCCTCCAAATCCAAGTAACAAAACGAGCTAAGTTTAAGCTAACACTGCCTTCTTTTCCAAATTGACACTTGCTTCATCATCAAAAAAAACTAGAAAATTACTGTGACTGACCAAAGAGACTAAGAACCCTTGGTTCATTTTTTCCTGCTGCTGAAATGTAGTGAGTTCAGGACTACATCCAGTTAAGAAACATCCAAAATACTTAGGTCAAATTTTCTTCACTATGATCATTATTAAATGATGGATGGAGAGGGTAATTTCCCGAGATAATCAGAAGATGCCAGTTTCTATTTACGTCAACACTGTCTGTTCAGTGCCATATGCAAAATGGACTACAGCTCTTAAATGAGCTTTGACAGGAGGGCATCCAATTTGGAAGGGTGGTATATTTGGCACCAGCTCGCTCAGTCTCGGCAGAATAAAGGATAGAAAAGAACTCAACAGACCAAGGAGACTTAACAGCCCTCGTGCCCTCTAAAAACTGGGTCAATATGGAGGATTTAAGACAATCTAATCTTTTATGGCAAAAATTCAGATCCAAGCCATATTCAAGGCCATTCTGATCTTTTAAACCACTGGCACCTTGGCTCTTTGTTAAAGCAAATACAAACCAAAATAATTTCTTTATTAGAAAGACAATTATATTTGAGCTTGTATTCCTTCACAGATAATAGCTTCTGTATTATCAGATTAATTTTGAGCACAGTCATAAAAACAGGATACAGAACTAACTGTACTGGTTTTGTAGACAAAGGGCTTTAGCAATAGAAAAAAAGTCACATTACATGAATAATTAGCAAGAGCTCAGGCAAAAGGCCAGAGGGTTTCCATATCGGAGAAAAAGAAGTTTGGAAGCTGGTAGAGATTCAGCATAAATCTAAACCTTATAGGCATACTGGTCAGGTTTTAGGTCAAACACCACTTAGTATCTTGAACTACTGTAGTGACTTCTGAAAAGGGTGTTTCTTACGTCAAAAAGAGATCTCTGCAATGCATGCAAAGTCACAAGGTAATTATTAACCAGTCTGAGACAAAGGTTACGTGCCCATAAACTACTGTACGTAAAAATAGCAAAACTGGACCCCACCTCATCCTACAACTTTGATACTTTTACAGCAGGTTAAGCTTGATAAGATATTCATACCTAGATTGAAACACTAACATTTTCTGTAACATTATCAACACACAGTAAAACTCTGCCTTTACTAGAAAAACAAGGAGACAAGACTTTACAGTAGGGAGCAACAGAAAAACTATTGTGAATAAGATGTGCAATACAGCTCAATACGCAAGTTGAGGGACACCTCAGAGTAAGGGGAGGAGGAGCGTACTGACTGGCTCTTGACCAGCTGCCCCAAGCAAAGAATTATCCAGGGAACACTTCCAAAACAGATTTTATGCAGAATGAACTATTTCAATTAAAAAAAAAACCACACACACTTTTGGGGAGGGGAAAAGAAGCTCTAAAACTTTGCTAGTTTTGTAGCAAATGAAGAGCATGTTGGAGAAGAGTCTTCTAAATTTGCCCCTGGAGGACATGCTTCAAGAACAGGACTGTTTTCTAGAAAGATGCCACTTTCCCCAGGCTGTCATAAAGCTAACATCCTACTTTCAGTGGTATAAATTCATCAGATGTTGGGGAAGACTATACAGAGATTGGACAAAGATTAATATCTGTACAAAGAAACCAGTCTAACACTTAAGGCAAGCTAACCACTCAAAAATTCCCTTGAAGTGTAAATGGTTCCACATATAACAAATGCAAAATGCTTAACAGAAGCCTACCCCCATGTTACCACTGGCTTCTCTTTACTTTGCATGTCATAAGATTTTCAGTTTATTGTATTGTGTAATAGTTAATATGACCTTCCCAAAGGCAGACAAATGTTCTTGTTTAATTTATTATAAATAACTCTTCAATTTCATGGAATAATGATTAAATAATCTAAACATTATCTCAGTTCATCCATGCACTGGAAAAAATATACAGTAGGTTTTGCTGCTTTGTTGATTTTGAACACCATTTTTCAAGTTCCATCAGAAGACATCCAAAGCAAAGCTAATAGCAAGTCAACAGTACAGAGGAACGGCCAGAAAGATTTTATAATCTGAGCAAAATCCTTTCTAAACAACCCTGTTAAAAGGAAAACATTTCAAGCAGAACTATTTCAAAAGTGCTTTCCCAAGAAAAATGATGAAGTTGGTTCCAGAGTTTTCAAACCTGGTTGGATCCCATTATTCATTACTCCATATTTGTTCATTTGCTGTATGTACAAATGAAGTGGATGCGCCACGTCACAGAAAGTTAAAATTAACAGCTCTAAGCCACTACTATCTTAAGAAATTTGGCAGCGTTCTGCTTAAAAAAAAAAAAAGTCTTTGAGAGCTACTAGCTGACACTGCCTGACTTGAGAAGGGTTATTTGCCAGACACCAACGTATGCAGCTTGTCTCAGCACCATGCCTTGGCTGATAAACAAGGCTTGCAAGGGTCAAAGTTCTTAAAGTGAAATTTCTATATGTAAATAGCATTTTTGAATCTGGTACAGTAATACAGATCTTCCTAAAAGCCTACCCAAAACTGTCTACACCACCAATGAACTTCAAATTAACAGTAAGGATAAAGTATTCTCATCTTGAAAGACGTGCCTAGAAAAAATTTCAAGTGATTGTACTTATAAACAATATTCCTTTCGGGAAAGCATAAAGTTTTTATAACAAATTCACACACAACAGAGTTAGAAGCAGTACTTTGAGACGACTGCTAGTTTAAATGTTTTCCTCTGGACTTTTGAGGCAAATGTACTAACTTAAAACCTTATCTTGCACATCACCATCATTTTTCATTTATGAACCCACATGGAAGTCCCCTGCTTGAAAGTTCTGCGAAGATTTCACAGATATATTTCATGATTGCAGGGGTTTTCCCAAAGACGTGGAAATGCTCATAAAGACAGATGAAATCAAGGGAGGCAGGTAGGGGGTGGGAAATACAGCCAGATCCTACTGGTTAACAGTGTTGCACCTATGCATCATTCAGCCTTATGGCCAACATTTCCAACCACAACGTAATGCCAACGTAGGAGAAGTTTCATTCTACAAAACGAACAGTAGTTAAAAAACTGGTATGGATATAGATAGCACCAGTATAATGCTATCATTATACAACCAGCCTGCACCTGCACCTTTCTGAGACTGTGTGCAGTCGATCTAGCTTCATGAGCAAGCTTGCCACAAAAGTGTATTCTTCTCAAAGTAGCCCTTGCAATAAGGAATGCAAATATGTTCTCAGTCCTCAGGCTGATGCTCAGTACTATTTATCCCATTCTATGTTCTTAGTCCTCTGTTAAGAGCATCTTTATTCCTCCATGTTCATATGGAGTTTGCTCAGTTTACAAGCCACATCCTCCATGTGCTCATACAACCCGGGACACAAGAAATAAAACACCACCAAAATGCTCCTTTTGACAGCAGGAATGAAACGCAGCTTCATCACTGTCGTGGGGGCAGCGGTATTATTAACTCAGGGTTTATTGTAAACAGATTTATTGAAGACGGCTATGCAGTGTAGTCATAGCGAGCGAATCTTACTGCACATTTGTTATTGCTCAAGTCTTAGTTTCTTACCACTCCAACGGTTTCTTGTCAGAGGTTCTCTTAACTCCTGGAGAATAACCTTGAGATGCTCAAGCAGAGACTCACCACCGTGCAGCCTGCTGCCGTGCAGGAGAGCCCAACGGGTTCCAGGCTGCAGTGCTATTTATGGGCACAGAATTTAACTCTTGGTCATACAATATTTGGTGTGGGGATACACCTTTTTGCTGACCTCACACCCATTTCTGGCCTCACCAGTTGCAACCAGTATCGCCTAACTCCTCCTCTCAGCCCTGGGCACTGTCAGCTATTTGCTGCAGCTGGGGCCCAAGATTGGGGGGGTGGGGGGAGAAGGGGGGGGGTAGCTGTGCTCAACCACAGCCAGAAGTCAGCCAGAGCAGGCAGCTACTTATGTCATTCATCTAAAAAATCTGAAAGCAAGTCAGTCAAGATGAAGCAAGAGTCATTGGATCACTGAAACTGCTTAATCACAAACTGCTCCCGTATATTCTAACAAGAACAAAATGCTACATCTAAGCTGTAAGTTTAGCTCTAAATGCTAAGCTTCTGCTTCATGTCCAAACAACTAAGCTGACTTTTGAACACCTGGGCAGTCTCTATCTCCACTCTAGTTTCCATTTCCCCTCCCTTCTGTAACAACTCCACCTTGGATTGTACTTTACTGGAAGTGAGACTTTCTACTGCTAAAAGTTACTGATGTGTGAAAATGCAATGCATATTTCTCCAGTGCATCACACTTTATAAAATAATAATAATAAATCACTAACTTTTTCATTCAGCTCTTTCCTTTCATTAAAAATACCAACACAGAATTCCAGAGCTAAGGTCCAAAGCACAGCCTTCCTTCAATCACGCTTGCTTTGCATCTTCTCCCTTTAGACTGCAGATGGGAAACTCCCTTGTACATTCAAAGCTGTACCAGCTGTGCTAGTTTGGTTTTGTATCACAAAACAGAACAGTGATAACATTAAAAGATTAACTGTCAAATGCTGGGCTTCTTGCTGCCTTAAGTACTAGTCTCTAGTGATCTCAATTCTCTACTACACACTTATTTCTACAGATGCAAACAGGTCATCCAATTACTGTATTTTAGGCCATACAAAATTGATGTTTGAGAGATAGAACACAATATAAGCTCAAAATTACATGAAGAGACAACTAAGAGCTACTGCAGTTCAAAGACTGTAGCATGTGCCTTTCCTGGGTGCAAAAAATGCAAGGAACTCCTCATCCGGCACACGGATGAAGTGCCTTCAACTCCCCCCAAATGCAGTGGCAACTGCAACTGTCTCCTGAAGTTGATCAACGGAAAGAATTCCCCTTTTAGCTGCTAACTGGCAAAGCAAACTTGGTATATGCATGAGCATGTTAGCTTCAACACATTCAGAGCTTATTTTATGATGCATTTCAACTGCTCCCAGCACAGCCTTGTAATTTATTTTTGTGAGGGAGGGTAGAAAGGAATGTTAGTTATTCATTAAATTTATTACCAGCTTGGGGCGGGGGGGGGGGGGGAGCAATCTTATTTGTCCATTTAACTTATTAGTGCTACACAATTTGGACTCCTGGCTTTAAACCCAACATAGGCAACTGAGGGACTAGTTTCCTGATATTTTGCTGAAAGATACATTTGATGCAGGGCTTAATGGCAAAAGTTACTATAACCAGATTCCGCTCCGCCCCGCCCCCCCAGGTAAACCTCTTCTTAAAAACAAACACGCAATTCAGATATGCTAAACTCCAGATTGCTACTTGCTCAGCATTTCTTTTGTACTAACGTATCTTCATGTGTGGAAGCAGCACAGAACTGAAAACAAACAAACAAGACCCCCAAAGCCCATTTTCTCCATTCAATACAGAAATATTCACTTGCTCAAAAATCGTCAAAGCTTTCCCCACAAAACCAGTTGCTGACAGATGACCCTTTTTGGTAGTTTCAATGTTACTCCTCATAGAATTTATTCATGGCACCTATATCCTCAGGTCTCTGGAGTCATGGATAACATTACTAATTGTTTTCTTTTTTGGAGGGGGGAAGGAAGGAGACTTTTTTTTCTTTTTTTTTTTTTTAAATACTTACAGGCACAAGTAATGAGCTACTTTATCCAGATAGAGAAAGGGAAGCAGCTTGCCTTTCTTTCTGTCTCATATACAAGTTAATCTATCACGTGGCATTAAAAGCAGATAAAAAATCTTGAGTTGCTTCAGCACGTAGACCTTAATGATGTGTCCCTCTAGAATCCTTTACGGACAATGCTCTGATTACATCAAGAGCCAGACCTATAACCTCTATATGGTAGGGTAAAATAACATGGCCAGCTCAGGCTGCTGAATTTCAGGACTATCCACATCCAGGATAGCAACTATTATTACACAAAGGTTCAGCAGCAGCTTATTTCCCTCTCCCCAAAACACAGCATTAGTTGCAAAGCACTCTTGTCAATGAAAACTTCATTTTTTTTTAAACAAGCTTTGATCTTACAGTCCTGACAGAAGTAGGAAAATATTTAGCAAATCCACTTTCTCTTACTTCAGTGACTCATCTATGTAATGCAACACCAAAGCTCAGTAAACATTCTGGATAACTTTGCGCATCGGAGCACCTGTTTTAAACAGTTGTTGGTATTTGACCCTGGGGTGTTCATCTGACTTAATCGCTGCTCATTGTGTAGACAATGACAAGAGACTATTCTCTAGGTTTCTATTTTCAGGCAGTTGTAGGCAGTTTTTCTTGGAATACTGACCATGGTAGGTAGAATAAGTTCAGTTTTAGAAAACAGTGTCTTTGAAAATTAATGAGTATGCATTACATACAGTGTTTGCAAAAGTTTATCAACATTATTGATAAACTGGAGGTGGGAATACCCTGTTACAGTTAATCATAGCTATGATAGAAAACCCCCAAATCTAAATCCATGGATGTACTTAGGAAGCTGCACTTGTGATGGGCTCAGGGAAGCCTATGTATAACACCTGGAGTCTACCGTGGATGGAGAGCGTATCTCGGAAATATTACCTGGAACGACCGCAGTAAAAGGCAATACATGAAAATATAGATTAGTAGTTTGCCTGTTCAACTTCATCCTACCTTTAAGATCCACTGTTTTGAAAAACCACATTATCTAAAGGTTACCTAGAGTTTAAAGCTGCCTACCAGGTAATGACCACGAACAAGGAAGCACAGTGGAACCCAGAACTCTGCATTTATAGTGACTCAGCCAAGCACAGCCTTCGGCTATCCTACAAATTTACTTTGCTAATTTTGTATCAAAAGCCCTACGTTTTCACTTACGTATTTTTATCTGAGGAATACACACTTGCAGTAGCAGACACTTCAGTAGCAGCCTTGAGAAATCACTAAGTTGAATGGTGACGAAATCCTCAAGTTTTCAGATTAGCAAAAATGTCACTGCACTGAGAACTATGCATATCCTTTTATGGTTTCAATGCTTAACCTATGTACAGTGGCAAACCGTAAACCCCAGCCACCTGATAGTCTTTATCAATGTATTTTTCATAAGATGGGTATATCTAAGTTCAGTGGTAGAAAGGTGATGTGACTCATAGCAAGTGGCAGAACAAAATACGCACAAAAAATCCTCTTGGAAAGTTACACTGAAAGCAACATGAGTTAAAAGAACACATCTCCATTACGCTTACAGAGCAGGGTGCACACTAGGGGAGTTTATTCCTACTATAAAACATTTTGGGAAGGTGTAGACTGTTTCTTATTTGTCTCTGTAATAAAGCGCGACTCCTGCCCTCCCAGCCTTCCCGGATGTGCATATTACAAATTGTTCAATTAAACACTTCTGGGAACACTGAGTGGGAAGCAGCAAATAAGGCTAAATCTTTAAGAGGGTTTCAAGGGACTACGTAGAACAAAAACCTTTAAGTCAACTCAGTGTTGAAATATCCAGTCCAAAGAACTCGGACTAGATCACACATGGCAAGACAGTGCGAACGAAAGACTTTGTCACAAAGAAAATTAAATTAGAAATAAACTATTCTGACAAATCAGGAAAAACAACACTGGAGCTATTATTACCTAGGAAGCTGTAGCTACTTAGCAAATCAGAATGGAGACCGACTAAACTGATACAACCTCAGAAGATTAGTTATCACTCCAGACTAATCCAATTAGATGCGTTTCCTGATTTTACTTAAATGAAAACTGCAACACTTTTCACCAACTCCTGCAAAGGAAACATCAATAACAGGAGAGAGGGAATCAGCACTGTGCATAATAAAACACCCCTCATAAGAAAAGTTCTTAATTTTTTTTTTAAAACATCACATTTGAGTAAAAAGTTTTTAAAATGACTTAAATTTTAAACTACCTGCATCCATTATTAAAAGCTCCTGTATTTAGTTATATCATTTCACATGGCAAAAGATGAGTTCTGGTGACCATAAAGTTTCTATTGGCAAAAGTGGAGGTGAACCAATGCTCTCTCATGGACTGAATGACAAATTCAAATGTACATGTTTTGGGAATGAAATATTTAAACATCACAATAAAATCTGTTAATTATCAAAAGCTTAAATACAAGCAGAGGATATTAGAATGGTTTATACTGTGCACCAGGAATAAATAGCAAGCTATATTTCATTAACTGCAACAAGAACAGCTCTTTGAAGCAATTTATTAACTATGCATTATTCACTTCCTTTCAATATCCAGAATATGGGCTGATGGATTATTCTCTTTGATACTCTACTTTGGAATCAGAGATTTGGGGGAAGCAGTGCCTTCTTTCATTTGACTGGGATTTTAAACCATTTCATAAATCTTGTCCAAGTGTTTAGAGAACACACAAATTGATTTTACTATGAATACTGTGCAACTAAAGGAATAATCATGGCTATGTGTTTGCACACAAACTCTAGGTGTGGATCCTGTTTAAGTACTATACATTTTCTTAACATTAAAGCATTAGTTCTCTTGCCATGTGCAATTCATGAAGAGAGAGGAAAAAAACAATCAAGTCATTCTGTGTAAATGCTGTACTGAGTCAACCAGATATTAGGATAAGAGTTAATCACACCTCAGTAAAAACCAGCAACTTAAAACCATATGGACCAGGACAGAACACAGGGTCCAATATACCTTCTCCTCATTCTGGTTTTATTTTCAGAAGAAGCAAAACTAAAACTGACCAATGTGCCTAAAAAAAGTCTTCTGAAGTAACGCAACTAAAGATTTTTTGATGAGAAATATTTAGGTACCAGATGGAAATTTGTTATTCAAGTGGATACTGGATGATTATTACCTGATATAGGAACTATAGCAACCATTGCTACAGCTAGACATGTGAAGGAGCATCTATTATGAACTTATTCTAAGGAGATACAAATTATATATCAGTATCTTTCTCATTCTGAAAGACAGTTACCATTCAAGCTTATTAATTAGTAAAATTACTAGTTAAGAGTATACGTTATTCATAAGGAGAAATAATCATTTGGCTAGCGGTAAGGAAAATAAGCTATTGCTTATTCCAAGTAAAAGGAACAAAGAATAGTTCACATCTATTCTCTAAAGATAGGCTGATGATTGAAATTGAATAAAACTTGCATGACTGTTTTTTTCATCCACTGTTGATAATGTTGATGATGTTTTAATAATCATTTGTTATATACAGTTTGATACCTCAATGCTTATATGTTAGCAAGATCCTCATTTCAGTAAAATTTCAAAAATTTGTAGCCATATTTGTAATCATGGTCAGTTTATTATCATTTCGAAAATTTGGCAGTAATCTGTTTTGTCCAAGTGTGGTGTTAATTCCTGTCTTACTTGGGGCAATTCTCAAAATATACTAATAAATTAATATTCGCTAAAGATCAGTTGCACTTCACAGGAATAATTTAAAAATAATAATAAAAAATAATCTAAGATTTCTAGCATTTTAATGATTCCTTTCTGCTGCCAGGTAGAATGGCTGGTGGACTCCAAACAGCAACGGATTCCCACAGAACTTACACAGATAACCTAATCTATTATAAGACTTCACTTCTAACTTTGCATTACAGTTCACTGCCATATGATTACAGGCCAAATATTAGGAATTTTAATTAAGAACAAAAGCACATATATACAAACTCTTGAAAGCAACTACTAAACTGCTGTAATGGAAATGGCATAATATAACATTTTACGTCAAGTCTGACTTGTATTCTTACAGTAGAATCTTTCACTTAAGTTGCATCAATTCATTAATAGAGCTAAAAATGATCAAAGCCTTGCAACATTCATGTTACTGCTTAGAGAATTCATAAGCAGGAAGACTATTGTTTTGGCTCATACTTGTTATGAAGAAAATCATCTGAGAGAACAGATTCTATTGATTTTTTTAAAAGCTTACATTTTACAGTAACTGAAACCTTTACTGGACACCTCAAACACTGTAATATTTCCTTTAGCTCCTGAAAAATCTTACCAATTATAACACAACTAGTCTAAGAGGATGCTCAAAATAGCACTAAGATCTGGGATGTACAAACATAGCAAGGTAGGAGCTGGCAAATTTCAACCCCTCAAGTTAAGGGGAGAACAGAACCTAAATCTTGTATAAGATCTCCACTCTCATATAAAATTAGACTTCCTCCAGTCATACTTTAATAGAAGGAGCCCAATCCCCTCAGAGCAAGCTAAGCACATGTTGGGATTGCCCATTGTGTCAGACTTCAAGAGTCAGACTTGAAGCAAAGGAACCCCTAGTTTCCAGATCTTCACTGGTCTTAAACATGCACTAAATGCCTGTCAAGACACAAGCAGTTCCAACCAGACATGAAAGAACTTTCCCAGAGCTCTAGAAAGCTTTCATGAGAAAAATTTCATCAAATAAACAATAAGTGAGGTACAGAGAAAGCACAGAACCAAAGGACAAGCATTAGCCAGGTTTGGCTTATACATAGCACTTTTCCTTCCTTAAAGCTTATTTACAGCATGCATATGCATCATAGGGCATTTGATCCTGTATTCTGGATACAGTATATCAAAATTATTTCTTTACATTAGACTATATTGCTTATATTCAATCAATATTTATATTCTTTGAGTTTTGTAGGATCTAGAAAACAAACCCAGAATCTGGTTTACTCACCAAAGATTTCCCTCATGATCTTAACCTGACTTGGGCAGACCACTGTCAAAAGTCATTTGGATTCAACAACTGACCAAGCCCTGGATCCATCAAAAGCCAATTATCAAATTAGTAACAACTCCTGTCACTATTTTTGAAGCAGGCATCTATCCTTAAATACTCATTTCACACAAGCCAAGTTCATTCACACAACCCCAGTGCCAAGAACAGAAAACATCCATAGCTCTTTTCTCTTGCCCTGCTGCAGAAATTCAAGCTTTTTAAAACGTATCTCCTTCAGGATACAATCCTTGAAGCTTCAGTTTAAGAATCACTTATACAACAACAAATAGAGCTCATGGTTTCTGTGAACAGAAGAGTCAACAGAGGCCCAGAGCTGGTAGATAGTTGTAGTAAGGTGTCAGAGGCAGCAGCTCTGCTCAGGAGTTCCTAGAAGTTGCAGGCTCCCTGTGCTCCTACTTGCCATGCTGCCTTGACAAAGTCTTCTCATTGCTCTTCCATCCCTTTGGATGCCACCTACTTCGGCATCTCCTCCTGGCAGGATCCCTAGCTCTACTTCCACCTGTCAACACTTTTCCCTTCCACCTCGCTACCTCAGCCAGCTTGATAACAGTTATTTGGTTGCCAAAAGAAGATGATGTATATGTCATATGAGCTTGCATGAAAACTCAGATGCATCACAGAAAGCTAGCAGCTCTTGGTAAGCACTAGCCCAGGCTACAGCCAAATTCAGTCAATGCTTTGGCTTGACTGGGTTAACTTGTAAGCGCAGACAAGGGTGGGCAAGATTTACACCAATGAAAAATCTTGAACAAAAGAATTTTTTTGCACCCTGCAAGCTCAATCTGATTTCAAACTGCAACCCATGCAATAAGAATACTTCCTGCTTGTGGTGGATATTTGTAATGGTGAAGCAACGGGCGACAACACAGCTGACTGACCCTGAATTCATAAGAGCCCAAGGATGAAGCCTTGTGCATCCTTTTAATGAATGAAGCCTTCCAGCAAATTACTTTGTAGTTGTTGTTGGGACACCAGATGACACCTCAAGATAACTCAACCATCTGCAGACCCTTTCCCTTCACCTCTCAGCAAGTTAGCTGTTCAGATACTGAACTTATTAGGATTAAATGGAGATACAGAAACATCTTGTCCCCAACATCCATTTACCTTGTCCTGAGGGCCTGCCAGGCTGCATCAATGTCTGCGTACAGGTTTTTCTCGGAGGGCTTGCCGGTGCTCACCCCGTAGCCAGAGTAGTCATACGAGAAGACGTTGCAGTTGATGCGGGAGCCAAGGCCAATATAGAAGCTGCACATCTGGCCCAGGTCCACCGCATTACCGTGCGAGAAGAGCAGCGTGTACCGGCCAGTGGGGGCACAACGTACGAACATGCAGCCCAGCCTGTTATCTCGCGCCGTGCGGGAGAAGAACACTTCCACGGCATCCAGTTCCCGCTGCGAATACTGCCAATCCGCCCGCTCGCTCAAGTGCAGGCTGCAGGTGCCCGATCCTGTCGGGGTGCCTGCCCCCGCGGCCGCCCCAGCCTCCTGCTGCTGCTCGGGCTGCAGCACCGTGTACGTGGGCTCCGGGGGCAGGAAGGCCAGCTTGGCGGCGATGCGGCTGGGGCAAGGCGGGCAGCAGAAGAGCCAGCACAGCTCACCCAGAGAGAAACCGTTCATTCTGGGGCCTTGTTCTGGCATCAGAGACACCGGAGAAAAACTAACCTACGGGGAGAAGAAACCGAGCCAACCGGCCCGCAGCCCTCCTCCAGTGCAACCTGCTCGCCTTCCCGTAAGCCTCCGGACTGCCCTCCCAGGCGAACAACGGCTACCTTTGAGGAACTACAAGTCACTGAAAATAACACAGCTCTTCTAAGCCAGGAAACGCACTCAGAAGAAAACCCGCAAAACACACACCAAGTACAACCAGCCCTTAAAAACCCGACAACTAACGCTCCAGCAAACCCAGCCCTCTAAAACGCTGCCCCAGCTCCCCTTAGAGAAAAAAAAGGAAAAAAAAGTGCACATGTACAGAGCCGGCCCCCAGACCCCGCGGCTCAGCGCAGCCCCCGAACTGCCTAAACGCAGGCGCCCCCACACCGGCGCTGCCCCCAGCCCCGAGCGCGCAGCCCGGCAAGGCCAGGCCCCCCGACAGCGCCCTCCCGGCCGCCCCCCGCTGAAGGCCCAGCGCCGCCGGCCCCGGCCCGCGGCAGCCCCCGCCGGCGGCAGCGCCGCGGCCAACCGCCGCCCCAGGGGCTCCGCTCTGCGCGGCCGCAGGCGGAGGAGGCTCCGCCGGGGCGGGCAAGGGGACGGCAAGGTCGAGGCTCAGCCGCGCGTGGCCGCGGGCAGGGCCACGCCGGCGGCGGCGGCGCGCAGGCAGGAGCAGGCAGCGGCCATGTCCCGGCGCGCTCCCCCCTCGCGCCGCACCGCTTCCGGGTTACGGGCGCGGAGCGGGGCCGCCCGCCGCAGGTGCCGGCGGGGACGCGGCGAACGCCCGGCGCGGCCCACAGCGCCCTGCCCGCGGCGGCTCGCTGCTGCCCCCTAGTCCCGCGCCGGGCCGCCGCCGCGCAGGTGCGCGGGGGGCGGAGCGCGGCGGAGGTGAGCGGCAGCCTCCAGCCCCAGCGAGGACTCAGACCCCCACGCGGGGCGCGTCGCCTGCTGGCCCTTTAAGGGAGCCCCACGCCGCCGCCGCGGTCACGTGCGGCGGGAGCGCGCTCGCCCCCCGCCGTCCCCCCTCCCTTCGCGCATGCGCGGCGGGGCCGGGGGCAGCCGCGGAGGGGGCGGCGGGGGCCATTTCGCGCCCTGCGTGTGGCGGTCGCCGGGCGGCGGGGAGGTGGCACCGCGGCCCGCAGCGCTTCTCGGCGCGGCCCCCTCGCTCTCGACCCCCGGCGTGCTGGGGTCACCTCGGGGAAAGGGCCGGCACGGCGCCTTATGGAAACGCCCCCCGGGCGGTCGGGGTGGCGGGGCCCTTCGCGGAGGGTCGCCGTGAGGGGAGCGCGGGGGCGAGGCGGGGCGGCAGTGAAGCTTCTCCTCGGCGGGAGCACCCAGAGCAGGGCTCGCGGTACCGGGTGTGCGAGACGTTCACACTCGAGAGCAGGAGGGACCCGGGCATCTTTGTGAGATTTGCCTGCGGTTGGCCAACGGTCCCGGGAGGTACCATGCACTTGCATAAGCCTCGTTTTCTTAGCAAACCAGGCCGATAGTCCAAACCCCAAATTAGTCATTGAAGGAATTAACAAGTCATTTACAGCATATGGCAGAACCCAAGAGTCACCAGATGTGAAGCTGTTATTTCTAACACATTTGTTATTCCAGAGCGCACAACTTCAAAGGTTCTGGACAAAAGATGGACGTATTTATGTGTAGCCTTCTGTTACCAACATTGATTATAATTATACCCTTGAATTAATTAACCAGAACTGTACACTCACTGAAGAAACCATAATCCAGGTGAAAATACATGGACAGTTATACCCATGCAGCTGTAATCATCATGTAATTCATGTAAATCCAGCCAGTGCCCTGACTCGAAGTGTACCGTGCACCTCCACCCCTTCAGGCAGTTGTGTTACCGTGTGTCCTTTACCCAGCTTGTTACCTGTGAGGAGCAAAGTTCCAAAAACTGAACAAGAACATTGAGCCAAGGTCATTTTATCAAAAACAAACCTGGAACTAACTTGTCTTTTAGTACCAGCATTTGTCAATTCTAAGCAATTTATTTCAAAAAACATATACAAAAGAGTTAATCGTGCATGATACTCCTTTGTCTTTAGAATGCCAGAAGTAAAACCACCCCCCTCCACATCAATCTTTAGTTTTGCTAACAATGGGAGACGTAGAATTGCTTAATTCAGTCAGCAGTAATTGTGTCTACACTGACTGCTCAGGGAGAGGTTCAAGGCTGTATGTCTATAGCAAGTCTGAAAGCGTGGCCTCTGACATGGACAGAATGTGTCCTCCAGAGCACACACAATATCCCACTCATTACGTGTGGCACCAGGCTTGGCCAGCTGGGAGGGTTACAGAGCCTGGGGAACAGGTAGGGTAATGAAGCATATTGTGCCTACAGATGCTTTGGAGGGGGTTGTTTCAGGTGGCAGACAAAGCCAATGTGTCCAGCCTACGGACTAGCTGGACATCTGGTGAAATGGCACAAGTGACTCCTACTCTGCAGAATGTAATAGAACGATCTGGATAAAGGAAATACAGAATACGTAACTGAGGCACCCTGTGAAGTTCCTTGGGGAGCACAGTCTCGAACTCCACCCACGTTGTTAAAAGAGACACTATTGATATGCTCTGTTAGAAGAATGATACAATGCCTGGATATACCCTGAGAAGTAACTCAGCTGATGAGATCTGAAAAAAGCCTGTCTATTGCTGCCGCTGTGCATCCATCTCACTGCACACACTGAAACCAAGATAAGAGCTGGGAGCTGGGCACGTGGCACCAACCGAAAGTAATGTTTCTCAGCACCCACTCAAAGGGAGTATGACTCGCCTGGAGCCAGACAGCAAAGGCTCTTATATCATAAGTAGATTACTACTCCGAAGAGAAGACAATTAAAAGGACAGCATTTCCCATGCTCCACCCTGGTCCTTCCTTAGGTCATGTTTATAATAGTGAGATTAAAGTGTCCTCCCTGAACCCAAGGGGAAGTGTCGTGAAATTTATTCCTTGAGTGAACTGGTGCGTGCAAACCTTAATAATTATTAGATTTTCTTCCCTGTTCTTATCAAACATTCTCTGTAGTTTACATTAATCTCATCCCATCTCTCATACAATAAAATAATTCCTGCACAGTGGGTGCCTCCTCAGATAGATAACATTTGCCAAAGTTCTGGCGAAAAAGAAGAAAAAAAAAGGAGCAAGAGGGAGTGACAGAAAAGGAAATCATGCTGGAATGAGAAGGATGGAGAAGTGAGAGAAAGGAGTTGCTGAATACTGCTGCCACCATTGCAGGCTGAACCTCCCAAGATCCTGGCTGATGCTGGGAGGGTTGTACTGCAGCCTCCCGGGCAGAGGCTGGAGGGCTGGCTGTGGAAAGTTGGGCACAGATGGCTTTATGCCTCTTTCACATACACCCTGTGCCTGGCACTGTCTGGAGCTTGGTTTGTTCTCCTAACATTTTAGAGAAGTCTCAGAGCTGTCCTAATTACAGTAGCCCAGCAAAGGCCCACTGTAGCTGCTTCCATCACCACAGTCCTTGCTGCTGTAGTTCCTCTTAGCTTGCTCCTTCCTCCCTTCAGCCACCTCTTTTGCTAAATATCTGACACTTTGCCCAGGACAAGGATGTTTCCATGATGTTCAAAGCCTACTGTGCTGTTTCCTACATCATTCTGTCCAAGTACTCCGCTCTGGTGGGGACAGAAAGGCAACAGACAGCGAGTGGGACAATATTTCTCATGCTCAGTATCTGAAACTGCTATTTGAAGAACGGCTGCAATGAATCTTTTCTCTCTGTGTTCCCCTTGATACTTTTGCTTCAGTCCAGTAGTCCCTCTGGTGTCCTCTCTCTTCCCCCATTCCCCAGTTCTCCCGCCCCTATACTTCTCTCTGCTCTTTCTTCTCCTTTTCATTTTTCAGCCAGCAGGCATCTGCATAGTTTTCACTTGACCAAATACTGTGAAAATGCTCAAGAAAAACAAGTATTTCTGCCTGTTACTGCAGAGCTCATCTCTTTAATGATCTGTAAATAAAGATGTCCCTACTGCTGTGCCTTGTAACTAACATGACACTAAGACTGAGTGAAGTACCCTGCTTCTTCACTAAATGTTAATAAATGACCTGCAAGAGTAGAACATGCAAGCATTTAATGACAGAGCAGCTGTTCAGATTGTCAAACCCCCCAACAAATGGAAAGTAACCCACAGGAAAATGTGTATCTGTGAGACTTTTACCATCAGCCTTTAATTAATTGATGAGGGACATAGAAAGATGTCTCAGGTGAGCAGAGAAAACCTCCTTCAAATAACTACCAAAAAGGTAGATACAACAAGTAGAGCACATAATGGTTAGTTATGTCTTGATTATTTCCACCATGTCCTGTAGTCCTGTGCTGCCTGTTGTGAAGGCAGAACACTTAGCATTCCACTTCCTTTTCCTGAACAATGGACAGACAAAAGAATAGGCAAAAAGAGAGTGATATTGAGGCCAAAGAAGACACCTGGCAGCCACACTGAAGATTAGGTATCTTAAACATTAACCATGCCTGACTTCCTGCTGCCTTTTGCCAACTTTGTGACTGTTGCAGCTGGATAAACAGTTCACATCCAATACCGGAATGTGTGTGACCATCATCTGGTTGCAGGATTGGTTACAAACTCCAAACTCAGACTAGGAAGTTCCTTGGTGCATTTCTGCTAATTTCCTGAACAAATAAAGCATGAAGAACACACATGTTATTTCTTATTATTCATGTTAGTTAGTATCTGTGTATCCCAGGACTGTTCCAGAATAGGTCAAAGCAGTACCATCACTGAAAGGCAATGTCTTCTCCAGGCAAAGCATAAGGCAAGAGATCACAACAGAGTCTACCAAACTGAGGTGTAGGCGAAATGATGAAACACTACTAATCAGCATGCTTAGCAGTGGTATCTTCAGCCAAGTCACTGGCCCATTCTTTGCAGCTTCCTGGCAACGGTGTGTTGGAAGGAAGGATTTGAAAGAGAAAAATGATTTTGTTCTGTGGATGGAAGGGGCTTCTCTCGAGCACAAGAATATCAGAGGTAGTGTGAAGGGGTGTGTTTGAAAAACATAATGCAAGGACAGTAGATGGTGGCACCAAGAGCTGACTGGAGATGTACATCACTCTTGTCTTACTGAGGGGAAGACGAAAAGTTGCATGAAGACAAACTGTGAAAGCCTTCTTGTCAGTGAAATCAAGAAGGCAGTATTTCATGTGCTAGGGGCACAGCATTAGCCAGTGGAGTTAATCAAAAAAGAGGGATGATGTGGTCAAACTGAGTGAAAAAAAAAAAACCCAAAACTTCTTTGCAGCTACAGCATGAGAAGGGGAAGACTCTCTTTGTCAGGGCCAGAGGACAGAGGATGCTGTGATAACCAAAGTGTGAGGTGATGGTAGCAGTGGAGATGTACTGGAGAGGTGTTCTCTTCAAGAAAAAATCTGTAATGCAGCCAAAGCTGATGGGGAAGTGGGAGTTGGAGGTGATAGCTACATAATGAACTTGAACCAGCAGTGTCTGATTATTTCCATATATTCTTCCATCTGCTTGTCTTTAGTCTTATGACTAGATTTAAGCTCTTGATCTTTTTCTTTTTGAGCTTCACAGCTAAAACTCTAGGCATTCATAAGGAATAATAAAAAAGCATGAATAATTTTGACAAATTACTAAAAGTGAGCAGCTCTTTGGAAATGTAGAGCCAGTTGTAGGTTTCGCAGAGAGGTATGTAAGATTTACTGTTGCTGCCCCCAGCAGACTGGCAGCAGAGGAAGCAGAGAGGTAGAGGAAGGGATGGAGCAGGCACCGAGAGGCAGGCAGCCTGGCAGGGCTGGACTTGCTGCTCCTTCTGCTGCCAGGAGGAAGGGAGAGTCAGGACAGTGACTGCTCCTCCTGGGACGTGCCAGGTCCTCCACCCCACAGAGCTCAGCCTCCCTGTTGGCAGCAGCACTCTGTGCTGCTTTCCAAGACACTGCCATAAACAAAGCAGGCCCTGGGGCAGTCCAGCACGGCAGCCAGCTCTGTGGCAGCCCAAGCCAGTCTTGGCACTTAGTGTGGCCTCGAGAAGGTGGGGGATGTTTCTGAGCGCTCCAACTACCAGGTCACCAGACCACGGACTCTGTATAGCCAAGACTTTGAGATGTAGCACCTAAATTAGGCACCCATGGTAAGCAAGCTAAATATAGCCTTGAGTGGATGGTCCATGCTAATGTTTTTTCAGTTGGGTGTATCCTTCCCTACATTGTGCCAGTGGAAAGAACTTTCATTTCTTATTTCTTACTCTACAGCTGAGTAAGATCATAGCAGTTTCCTGCCTTGTGAACCCATGTAACGTTAAACTTGCAGGTCTATATGGACAAAAGTGCATCAATTACTTTACCGGAATGAATCAAAAGGGAAAAATAGAAGAGAAGAACCACACGGTTTGAGCAATTTCTTCCAGAGGTAGGAGTCTAAGATAAATGACACTGTTCAAGGTTTAAAAGAGCTTTTGCTGAGGTTTGCAAGAGTTTAATCAAGCCCCAGCTATCCTCCCATTTGCTATGAACACAGCATGAGAAGAATGTGGAAGGGAAAACAAAGATGTACAAACACCAAAACTTATGGGAGGGATAGTGGGGGGAAGTGGCAGCTATGTGATATACAATGAGGGTTTAGAGTCTTGATTTGCAGTGACTGCATTTTATGCTTGTCACTGGCAAACTGACATTTTAAAGATATGTTCTTGACTGCTTTTTCATGTCAGTATCTTTGTTCAGGCTATATCTGGGCTGATGAAAGGAATTTCAATTAAGGACAAAATCCTCTCACTGTATTGAGATGCACAGGGTGGGAGCAGAGGGAAAATGGAGCAGTGAGAGCTCTATAGAAAGTCTTAAGGCATCTTGCTGACACAGGACAAGATAGTTTAGGAATGCCTGGGGCAATGCACCCTGTATTATGGTTTACTGTGCTTCTACAAAAAAGCAGTATGCATTTGCCATAGTTCCTACTGCCTGAGGCCATGTATCATTCAAACAGGGGGCTAAGGATTTAATAAATCCTAATCTAGTTTAGTGCTCAAGGGAATGGCAGTCTAGAGTCATTCAGGAGTGTTGGGGAGAATGGCTGCATAACTTGGCAACAAAAGGCTGATTTTTGCCCTGTAAATGTAAGCAGCGTCATGGGAAATGAAAGGGGTTGTAAATCTGCATAGCTACATTGAGAAGAACTGCGATGAAGTAGTAGTGAAAACCTTATGGACAAGAAGTGTGAAAAATATGAAGACATGCATAAGAAGACAGTGCATGAGAAAGAGAGGAAAAGAGAGAACTCATAGAAGAAAATAAGGAATAGTGAAATCAAAACCACTTTATCTGCAATGCAGTCACTACTTGGGGCAAAAAGCAAACTAGCTCCCACTGGGCACATTGACATAGGTATATTTCTCTTCGCATTCATGTTCTTGCCCACTATTCACCAATCCTGTTCCTTGGCAAGAACTCTCATCCTGTTGATACTCCCAGGGTCCTTACTGGGAGTCCGGGCTTCCAATGGGGTGCCCAGCAGCCATGGTGACCCACAGCGAGCAGCTGGTTCACACTCCACTCCCTCCACGCACTCAGTATGGCAGAAGACAGAGCCAGAGCTCCATGCTGCTATGGCTACACCAATTCTGAAAATTAAAAGCTATTTAGTGTATGTCTACATACTACACAGTCATTAATGTGACTAAAGTGTAGAAATACATCACAATAATTCATCTATTAGGATGATCTACTTTATCAGCAAGAGTCAGAATTACTGTTAATGTGATTTATCCTTGTGAAAATATACAGGGCAGATCCTGTCATGTATAGGATCTTGATCTGTGTATTTGCATACAACTGCCAAATCCCACATACGCTGAATGAACAAAACTAGAGAACTTCAAAATTCTTTTGTAGTAATATAGAAGTGATCATCATATATTGCATTGTTTTCTGAAAAAATCAAAATGAGAATAAGTGGTTTTTTTGCTTCTTCATTTCCCAGAAATCACTGAAAAGCATATGCGTCATTTCGTCATAAACCTCCAGGAAGCTTTCAAGGTCAGCGGAGATAAAGCCCAGGCTTCCATTCATGAGCTCCGGTCATGTAATTAAAATAGGATGGTACATTTAGGCGTATATATACTACTGTCTGTCACAGTTCAGCAATGCTTTATTAAAGCACGTAGACACTTCCAACCATCACTCAGATGAAGACAGCATTCATATCCAAACTTTGAACCATATTCTTCATCTGGAATAAACTTACTGTAATCAGCTTGAGTTTCATTTTTAAAAAGTACAAGCATAAAAGGGTCAGGGTTGATTCTATTTGTAATGGGAGAGATATAGATTATTAACTTTCAACATCACTCAAACTCAGTTTTCTCAAATTATACAAAATAAAACCACCATTAGTCTGAGAATGTTCCTGGCCTCACCGAGATACAAATCTGAAAACCAGGTCACATGTTTTTACCTGAAGCATGCATTTGAGGCTAGGAACCAGGTATCCCAACTCTTGAGCACTCCCTTCTTCTCTCTCCTCTTTAAGCTACTGTCTCCTCTTCTTTCCACAGAAAGCCAGGATAAAAACCTGGTCTTCTAGTAATATGCTTTTACTGGGGTCTGAGGGATCAGGGAAATGAACTATGGAACATTTTCCCTGTTCACTGGTGATGCTGGTGGGGTCCTTTACCTGTCACTGTATACTGGTGACACTATGCCTCCTACAGCAATGGCAGCAGGGCAGCAAGACCTGCTGTCTGCCCCAAACCTAAGCAGGACAGCCCGAACAGGCTAGGCATGTGGGGCCAAGGGAAAAAGCAACTCTTTGGGGAATAAGTGGATGGGCAGAGATGCTCTGCCGGAGAAGTGATAAGGGGCAGCAGAAGAGACACATGCTGGCTCTGTTCTTCACTAACCCCCTACAACTATTGCCATTAGTTAAAACCAAATATTGGATGTTTTTAGCTCAAGGAGAAATTCTGAGGAACACAGAAATGAAGAGGGGACACTGAATGGACAGAGTTCCCTTCTGCTGTCTCAGTCATTTTGCTAGCAGACCAAATGCCCAGACACTGCCTTTTAGTCAGCGTGGTTTACAAATATCAGATCCTTAGGTTATCTGTCTAGGGAAATTTTCCTAGAAATAAGCTTCTGAGCGTTTGGTCCTTAGTGTCTAAAAAAGCAATACAATTTCATCAAGGTGCATAAGCCTAAGAAGTAGAACTGCGTGACCTCTTAGGAAGTCTCCTTGTCCTGCTTGGAAGCAAACCCATGCCATTCCTAACAAAAGGTTGTAAACCTGTTCTTAAGCACTTGTAACAAAGCAGCATCAGGCATCATATTCCAATGGCTCCCCATTCTTCCCATGGACATCTTTTTTCTTAATGTCTAACCTATGTGTTTCTTTCTATGATTTAAGCCCATGACTGCCTTTCCCATCTACAGTGGATATTGAGAATAATCTGTTCTCCTCTTAACAGCAGCTATTTACAGAGTCATCAGTATCTATTTTTAATCATGTTTTCTGATTAACCCCAGTTCCTTCAACTTTTCTCTGTAGCTCATGTTTCTGGATCATTCCTGATCTTCACCTCTCTCCAGCTGACCCTCAGCTGTTCTGAAGTGCATAGCCCCAAGCTGGGCATGGTACTCCAGCTGCGGCCGTACTTATGCTCACCAGAGTAGAAGGATGATCTCACAGCTTATAGACTCTACCGTCATTGATTATCCCAGTATGATATTTGCCATTTTCCCCCCTCTGTTTTTTTTAAGGTTGCGTAACACTGATGACTCCCAGTCAGCCTGCAATCCACTCTGTCTTTGCAGTCCCCTATACCTTTTCAGCACAGCTGTGGCTAGCCCAGTGGGCTCTTTACCCCATATTTTTGGGATGGATTACCCTTACTGACATTGCATAATGTCACACTTGTCCTTATCCAGTTGCGTTTCTCCAATTCTAATACAGCCAACAGGCTCTGCACCTGCAGAGATGCAAACAAATACAGCACTGAGTGCAGGAGCCATGCTCAGGTCAGCCCTGCTTTTTATGAAGCACTTAATCTTATTTTCAGACCCTTTCCTTTTTATAGATGATACTCACTGCCCCAGCTGTTGGCCAGCCAGGCTGGCTGAGGGGGTCTCCCTGAAAACATGTTAAGTTGGCCATGGGTGGGCAGCAGGTGCCACTGCTGAGGGGCAAAAATGTCAACCCTACCCCAACCCGCACCCCCAGAGTCAGCGCTCTGTGCCTGAACACTGAAAAATAATTTGCAGAAGCGGATGCTCATATATCCATGAAGAGATGAAATATTTCTCTTCCTTTTGACTCATATCAGCAGAAAAAAATAAACAAATATTACTTACCATCTGATGAAAAAAATGACTTTTTCCTCCTTTTTGCTGAACCTGCTGTGTGACATCTGCTGTTATATATGAGGTAATTTAGGGGAAATGTGCTTACTTGAAAGATAGTTTTTGAAGGGCATATAGCATTCCACAGATTTGCACCAGATCTTCCAAAATCTTGTACTGTCTTACATATAATTAGCAAATTCTAAGTATATGAACTATCTGGAACTGAATGGAGCTAGTTTAGTCATTCTTTGTGCCTTCATCTGACAGTGAAATTTAAGAGATGTGCTGCTAATCACATTAATTGCAGCTGAATGGGTATATTCATTATTCGCTGGTGAAGTAGTACTTGTGAAATTAAATGACAGTGATGTGGAGGCTAAATCCAGAAACAAAATAATCCAAGTTAGTGTGATAGCAGATTAATGTTAAGTACACATCTAGATAAGGCAAAATGAAAGAAGAAGGAAACAGATGTAAGCCTGCTTAATAGTTATTTTGTATCTTCTTGCCAAACATTTCTTATTAAGAGTCTGTTACTGCTTCTTTTAAATCTCTGCTAACCAAAATGTATCAGATAAGGAAAGCAATGACATTTTCCCTCAGGGGCTACAACCCCGAGATTCTGCCAAGCTAAGCTCATTGCAGTAACCCACCAGGATGCTAAATGGTTAATGAGGTAACAATAAGCACATTTATAAGAAAGAAAACAAATGACCAGTTTATTTTGGTTGGAATCTTGAGGTTTTAATAATTAACACCAAGATACTGATAAACTGCATGGTAATTTCCTCAGGAAAGATTAGAGGCTTGTACAGGAGATAAAACCCAGAGTATATATTTGACTACCTTGGCCTTCACTTATGAATCCTCTATATAACAAGGGAGTAATTAGTAAAATTCTGTGATGGTCACAATTTGCTAGGACCTATACTACAGCTAGTACACATTCCTTATTCTTCCATGGCAATAAGACCGAGAGTATATCAGTACTTTAACTTTTTTTTTAATAACAAAAAGGGAGTTTGCCTCACACAAGAGCTATCAGCAGATTAAAGCAGAGGCCTGGATTCTGCAAACGCTGTAGGAGGTGGCACCTCACAGCCCTTCGGATGGGTGGCCAGGCCGACTATTTGTCTTCAGTAACGAAGAGCAGACACCTGCTTCCCCCGGACTATCAGTCTGAGTCACGTCCACAAGGCTTTCAGCAGCTGAATTAAACGCCAGAGTGGCACCTAGGCCAGTGGCTCACTAACGTCATACTGACACTGAAGCTGTGTTCATTAGTGAAGGCACTGTTGAATGGATGGACCAGGAAGGGGACATACCTTTGAGCATCTGTTGGGCCACTTACTTACACATCGCTTTTAAGTTCAGCTGTGGCCACTGCCAGCTTGCAGGAAGAACATTGCAGAGCTGAAAAGCAGAGAGGAAGGTCTGACAAGTTCAGAAGGACATGGGAAAATTTTCTGTGTGAAACACTGTTTTTATCTTCTCGCAGCTGTCCCGCAGAGGGAATGGAGGAAATACCCTTTTGGGCTGTCATTCATGCTATACTGAAAAAAATACTTCCAACTGTACTCTAGGGAATGGTGTTGCACTAGAATATGGGGGTAATACAGTAAACGTCAGTACCTGAATTCTGTTGTTTTTCTCCAAGCAACTTTGTGATCCAGCCTGGGAGGGATCTATTGTCACAAGTTACTATTACTGTCTATATTTCAAAAGGGAAACTGTTTAAAGTTACAGCTTGCTTCTTTAGTTATACTGAAATGGGATTCATTTTCTTACAGAAATTGGACAAATTTTGGCTCTGAACTGAAAAGGTTAAACTTAATCTGATGCTTAACTTGAAACAGTCCAATAGTTCCACTGAAATTAATAAAACTGCCCATATACATTAAGCTACTGCCCTGGTTTTCCAGACTGGGTCTCTTCAGAGGTGATCATTTAGCTTCATAATAGTTTTAACCTGGTCTAAAAAGAAAGTGGATTTAAAGGGTAGATCCCCCTGACTTCTGTTTTTTTGTTGTCGTTGTTGTTTGTTTGTTTTTTAACAAGAAAGCTTTCTGCTTCTCAGTTTTGGCAAAAAGGCAAATTTTTTGAGGGGTGGAAATTCCACTCTGTCACAGTTCAAACTTCCACCGTTATGGCCACATTTGCAGTTTTGTTTGTAGTCATTTTTAACAGAAGGATTATTTCTCCATCTCGGATACATTTGTTTCTTATAAGCACTTGATGCAGTGCATTCACTTGGCAGTGACCCCCTCGTTAGGGAGTTACGATCTGCTGGTTTTGTGTTATGTCTAGAGGTTTTCAAACAAAGCAAGTCCCGAGTTAAACTTACTTGAACTAATTTATGCATGGATCTCACAGATTTTGAGTTTCCAGGCCCTCCTTTTCCTCAGTCACAGGCCTTCCTCCGACTGAAGCCCGTCGTACTCCAGGGAGGTGAAAAATGCCGGTTCCCGTGTCAGTGGAAAGGTCCGGAGTGACACGAGGTTCAGGTGGATCTCCTCCCAAAGCCCTGGCACAAGCCACTGTGACCCACTTCTCCAGCTTGTGAGGCTTGGCTGATCTTCACAAAAATCAGTGAAACCAGGTCAATTAACCACAGTGACAGATCTGGCCAAAGGAGCAAACAGGACGGGAAAGAGGGGTGTGAGCGATAAAGGAGCTGAACGCTGCCTGAGCTCAGTATTCAGCAGACGCAAGTCACGTGGTGAGGGGACAAAAGGTGAGGTCCGGATGAGAAGATTTCCCTTGAGCCTTTTTTCCCTTCATATGCGCTATTTAGTTTGACCCAGTTACCCTTACAACTGCTGGCATTGAGGTAAAGCGCGGTCTGTTCTGATCATGGTTTTACTACTACTTCAGTCCGCTGGACTGAAAGGAGGCTCCAGGTCCACAGTGACAAGGGAATTTGGCCCTTGGATGCAGAGAGTGGCATCACGACCCTTCCTCTTCCTAGCAGAGGACAGCTCTGCAGGAAAAGGTTAAAGCGATGGGGTGTGCTGGCAGATCTGCTGTTCAGTCTGACTTCAGCGGACGAATGGAAGTCCAGATCTGAAAATATTGATAGTTTTCTGATTAAAACCCTTCACTAACATATATGTGTGCATATATATGTGCATATATATAGCCCTATAAAAACTTAAGACTACAGCACAGCCTTGATTTACATGTGCAAGTCAAATAGCTGTCACTGGCTTTGATATGCCTTTCCTTCCGTGGCATCTCACTGAAAGTGCTGTGCAAGGCTACAGTCTCTCCTAAGCCAGAAGGGAAGCTCCTGGCTCTCATCACAGCCTCACAGTCCAGAGGCATGAGACGATGCCGGCATCGGGCACTGCCTGTCACATCTTATTGCTTCAACATAACGACAGGAGATGCATCTCTGAAATACAGAAATGATTGAAATGTTAATTGCTTCTAGGAGGGTCTCAGCAGCAGCGGCTGCCTGATGGAAAGAAAACCCTGGGGCAGCTACCTGCAGGCAGACGTGACTCCCAGGTCACGGTCGGAGCGGAGGAGCTCCACTGATTTCAGCTGAGTTTCTGTGCTTTTTCCCCTGGAAGACGGAGCGCTCAGGATCTGATCTCTGTTCATTAGTATGGCTCGACATAACGAAACCAGCTTGGCAAGATAGGAAGTCAGCCATGAAATAAACTCTTAATAATAGTAAGGAAGCAGTGACAAGACGTCAGTATTGTTGCCGCTATGCTTATGTTTTGGAAGATGACAGAGCCCTGGTAGATCATTAACAGGGGGCATATACAGAACTCCTTAGGCTAAATCTTGCCATTGCTCCCAGTAATAGCCTTTTAAATAACTGGGAGTGTGTAGGTGAAAGGTCCTGTACTACCAGGATGAACATTTTGTGACAGTAAATTTTCTGACCAGTCAGAAGCCCCGAGACCCTAAATATACGTGGTTTTGCTAATACTAACAGAGCAATGCAATCTTTCAGCGTGCTTTCCTTAATTTTGCTGTAGCTCATACAGCGAATAAACAGATCACGCTAGTTTATTGCAAAGATATATTTTCTTTACACAGATGGTATTAGGAAACTCTGTATATAAAATCTGTAAATATGCAGTGAATTAATTGTCTGTGCAATACCCCCAACAGGAAGCGGAGCATGTGTAGTGACTAAAACCAGTATTATTGCTTGCTTAAATAGGGGAATGCATCCTGTTGTTGCAAAGGGTAAGCCTAGGTTGGAAAGGACTGTTATTGCAGCTTCAAATCATTCAAAACACATTTTTTGTCTAAAAAGTAGGTTTTATTCACTTCTAAGCAACAACTGTTGGCATATTTCCTTACAAAAGACACTGTTGTGTCCGGCTGTTACTCAACCAGTAACATGAGAGACATTAAAGTTGCAGGAAACACAGTTCATCTTTTGCGTAGTTTGAAAGGAGGTGGCTTCCCAATTGCCCTGGAAACTGGACTTGCTGCTGGGCAGAAAACCACAATTCACAGTGGAAAATAATAGTTGATATATGAACATCTACCTAAAGACTAATCAGCAAAATAAACAAAGTCTGAGGAAGATGACCTACTTGACGTTGTTACTGGAGGAAATTCGTCACCAGTATTCTCTCACTTCCCTTTATTTAAAAATTTTAACAACCCCTTCCCCTCAAATTTAGCTGAGAACGGGTTAATATAGTCAGCTGCGAACAGGAAATCAAGTTGTTTTCAATAGGCAGGCTACATTTTACAAGCGTATGGTTTTGGCTATGTGCTTGCTGACTTCCAAGAGTTAGAGCTTCAGAATAGCACTTAACTGCAGGTGTTACTGCGCTTTATGCAGTGCTAAGGGCCTTAGCAAGCGGCAGCAGCATAAAGGAAAGAGTGGTGAAAACAGGAGCAGAGGCAGAATCGAGCGCTGCTCGTGCATGCCCCAGCATTTCCTAGGACTGCCGTGTTCATTGGGTCAACGATCACGTCTTTGAAAGCTGTCTTTCCTCCAGCCACCGGCTTAGCGGCATGACATTCAGGGAGGATAACGGGCTAAATATTGCAGGGAAATAAACCTCTCTGGGTCTGAAGCAACTGCGCTGACTCTATTTGAGTTCCAGCTTAATTACCCAAAGGCAGCACTCTCTCTCATGCCAACCGCGTGACCTACAAGCAATAACTCTGAAAGCGTGTGCATTACGTTTTTTTTCCTCAACTAGCCTTATCCATTGAGAAACTACGTGTAAAACATTCTGGAAGCCAAGCACAGCAGGACGTGAGTAACGAACAAACAAAAAAGGCCACGAGATGAATCCTCACCCCATTGATGTCAAGGGAAGCTTTTGCTGTTTGTTCCACCGCGGCCCGGCATTTGCCTGGCCCCAGCCCACGTGCAGGACAGGGGGAGTGAAGTTGGTGCTCGAGAGCTTTGGAGATGGTGTGGCTTCTCCTGCAAGGTGGCTGACTGCTATTTATTTCCAAAATGCCAGCGCGTCTCAGTTTCCAGTGCATGCTGCAGCACGTGTGTGCGTGGCTCTGGGGCCCACAGCCCCCTTGCTTTTTTCATTTTAATTATGCTCTAATCTCTAGGAAATGAGCTTGACTGTGAATGTCCGCTTTTATAGTCAAACATCTAGCTAGGCTTTCAGCTTTGCCTCTGCAGCTCAAAAATCCAGACTCACCGCTATTTCTCCCCAGGCTTCCCCAGACCAACAGCATTTACTAGCACTGAGGCTTTGGGGACGATAGCCAGCTTTGCCCTGAGTACACTACACTGCAAAGGCATGTGGCTTACTAAGCTGGAAACCGCTGCCAAAACAGTGCGTTTTGCTGTGTAAAGCAGGCAAAAGGTCGGTGTGCTGCCGAGTGGCCGGGCACGCCGTGCCCAAGTGACGCGCAGGAGCTGGAAAAAGCATCAGCCGCTCGGGGTAGGTGTGGCGAAAGGCAGTCAGCACCGCTGAGGCTTTGGCTGGTGTCATCCTTTTCTCAGGAAGCTGCCTTGGGTCACGCCATAGGGTTTCCCGCTTGTGTGAGCAAAGAGCCGAAGGTGAGGGGTTGCCAACCTCTGGCTTTTGTTTTCCAGTTATCCTTGTAGTGTGGCTGTTTCATTCAAAGGAAACAAACAAACAAACCAAGAATCCCCAACCCAACCCCCCAAACACGTAATTAAAGCTTTGAGAAAAATACTACCCCCCCCCCCAGCTCCGAGGAAATGACTCAGTACAAGAGAAACATCAAAAATTAAATACATCAGCTTAATTGTTTGTTAGCATAAAAATCAATAAAACAAAGCAGAGAGCTGCAGCTGGCTTGGCTCAATGAGCCTCTAGCAGTGGCCTTCCCTCTGCCTTGCCTCCTCCTGCTTTGGCCTCCTACCCAACAGCTGTATCTGCTCTGCTCCTCTTACTCCCACTTTTCAAACACTTTCATCAGTGCTACCAAAAGCCGCGAAAAGGCCAAGCTCCGTCTCTTGCAGGCCGTCTGCTGGTGCCAACAACTCCCCTGACCCCGCTCCAGGCCTCTCCGCTTGCCTCCTCCCTCCTCGGCCCGGCCGCGCGGCGTCGGAGCTGGGGCCATCCCGGCCCTGCTTCCGCCTCGGAGCAAGCAGGAGTTGAGGAGAGCGCTGAGGCTGCTGCCAGGAGACCTGCAGGAACAGGATCTCTGCTTCCCTTTCCCCTAAGGCTGTGATTTGGTTGTCCCAGCAGTAAGTTGTCTTAAGCAACTACTTACTGGTTGGACTGTGTGAAATACATCCTTTAAACTCCGTGACTTTTCTTGTCCTGGCAAACAACGGAAGTGTTTTCCGTAACCTTTACCCACCCAACGTGTTAGGCATTGGCCTTCCGTGGGCCGCCCTGCGAACCTGGAGGGCTTGCACCGGCCCCTGCAAGCGAGCAGCGAAGTCACCGCGCTCTGGCACGGCTGCGGCAGGCAGAGCAGGCTGGTCCCGGTGTTACTCATCCAGCGTCGCCGCCCCGCGCCAGGGCCGGGGGGAGAGCTGCCTCGGGGCTGAGAGGGAGCTTCGGGAAGGGGCCAGCCCCCCGCCGAGGTCGGCAGCCCCACAGCGGCTGCAGCTGCAGGTCGGGGCACCGCGTGGTTGGAGGGTAGCGAGCCCGCAGGAAGGTGTGAGCGTGCACCCGGGGCTCCCGGCCTGACTTCATTTCCTTCCTTCCCGCTCCCTCGTCTTGCTGTGCCAGGCCATCACGCCCTGAACTGACCGTTTTCCAGTCGCTACCTAGTTTCCTTAGGGCAGAGCTACAGACAGCACTGGTTTCCCAAGGTGTGGGATAGTTAGTAATCACTCAGATGAGCCTTCATGGGCTTATTATTTTTCTCAGGAGCCGCCAAATCTCCCTGATGGCATCTGGAGAGCGTCCAGAGCCGATGGAGTGGAGAACAGGCACTTTGCTGTTATACCTGCCTGAACAGGAGACCGCAACCAGTGAAACAGAGAGGAACATTTCCATTCACTCGGCCCAAGAGGCTCTCTTAAAAGCTAGAGACAGGAAACATTATCTACTAGTGACTGACCGGTATTTGTGCTGCAGCAGCTCTGGAGGCTCCCACCGACATCCTGTCCTGTTGTTCTGGGCATAGCTGCCGGACAGAAAACAGTCCTTGCTGCAAAGACTTTGCAGTCGAATCTACAACATAAACAAATAGGGCCTGCCCCACCAGCAGACCCACGCCTAAGGGACTTTTCTCATTTAGCCAGGGCCAAAAGGGCCAGTACACTTTCGATATCACTGAAGCTGTGCAAGCTGAGCAGCCTCGGCAGAGCCTCGCGTACCCACCCCGACAGCGGGGGATGCTGCTGAGTCGGTACCTCGAAGGGCGGCTGCAAAGCTGGAGGAAACCCAACCATCTCCAACCCTCCTTTCCTTCCTTAATAGCTCCTCATTCGATTTGTGGTTTTGATGCTTAACTTTGCTGTCTGCACTAATTCTGCTGATTCCAACAATAACAAATCTAGAAAGACACCAGGGCTGGGCAAGAGACTGGGTGAGAGCAGTGATAGACCCTGACTCAGGCTTTAAAAAATTTGCGTTAAAACCAGGCATCACCTCCAGTGATTTTCCTGGTAAGATATAAGACGAAGGAAGGTGTTCTGATTTAGGTCCTACCAGATCTTCCCCCTCCTACTCTTATCTTTTGCAGCCCTCAAACCTTGTATACAAGGGTATACATGAGAGAGTTTTCCAGGACATGTTCAGTTACACTTCATCTCTCTATAAAAAACAGCACCTTCAGTTGCTACATCGTTTATGACAAAAATGGCAAAAAATGGATGTGCAGAGAAGCTTTGGCAGATATCCATCAGTAGCCATCAATACCAGTCACACTTTTGTTTAATTTCAAAATCATGGTAACGTGGTGGGTGTAAAAGCTTGGCTTGGATGATATTAGGGTCAAGATATACTTATGAGAAATGGCGGCGGGGGGAGCAGAGGGGAGGCCTGTTAATTGAATTTTTCTGAAATGTATTCTAGTCATAAACAGGAAATCTTTAAATGAAAGGAAAAACGTTTTGTCACACTAAGTTTCTGCGACTTCCAAACTAGAATAAGAAGCTTCTAAACGCTGTAAGTCTGTCTGTGAATGTAATGTTTCTAGTTGCTGAATGGGAAAGACTGAGTTACGTGCTGGTAAGTGGAAACTGTGCTATAACTTGGCTAAAGCATATATGATGAAGAGATGCTCGCTGTGCTAGACTTGCATTGCTAATAAAATACATGTGTCTACTGGGCTGATGTGCCATTTAGAGGAGGACCTGTGCGCTGTTGGCATGGATCAGTCATTAATCCAAATCTGACGGCTGAGCACAGGACAGCGTCGAAGGGAGAGCTCTGCAGAAAAGGTGGAGGTGTCCGCAGAGGCTCTCCCCCACCTCCCCTGCCCGCACCAAAGCGCCGTGCTCATCCACCCCTGCCGGAAGCATGACAGTGGGCCAGGCCCCGCGCACACAGGGACGTCCCCAACTGGATCTGGCACCTCTCTCTAGCTGAACCAGGACACCAGAGCAGAAGTGCCTGAACTCCGGATCAGTCAAGCACAACAATTAAGTGGCTGAAGCAAAGTACTCACCACTCTCTCATCGCTGAGCATTATTCTCCCATGTCTGCACCTCTTGCAAAACCTGGAGCTAGCAGGGCTTGCTTCGCTCTTCTTGACAGAAGGTGTATGTGGGTCAGCGCTATTTTGACCAATCCCAGGAAGAGATTAGCTTTTCTGACACAGGAAATCAGTGTTTCAGCCCCACCCAGAAAAAGCAGCAGGACTGGATACAATCCAGGGTCTGAGGTTTACACGTAGCCTGAGGAACATGGCTGGTGAGCATGGCTTGTATGATTTCAGGACTTCTGGGAGTCAGTTCAAACAAAAGCAATTCATGAAAAAAGACTTCAAGCCTCCAAGTTTCCTTATTTTCAATGTGAAACAGAGGAAGCTCAGCTTTGTTGAGCTCCCACAGATCCCCCTTACCTTCCCCTTGCCTTCCTACATGGGTGTTCGCAGACGAGGGCTGCACTACTGAAGGCTGTGGAAAGAGTACTGCTTTCTTCTCTTGGTCCACCACACCACTATTCATAGCTCTTTCAGGTCTTTTCCAGGCCATATGTGTTTCTCTGTGTATGTACATAGATACACTATATGCATACACACATCTACTTTATACATGTATGCATGCATATACGCACATGCATTGTGACCTTGACCCCTTAGAAAGAAGTGCCTCAGGCTCATTCCTGTCATGCTTATGTATCTCCATCAGCAAATGTGCAACTCCCACCTCTCTTCCCATGAAACTCACAGGAGCCACGGTATGGAGCGATGACGCAGAGCAGGAGGATGGTGCTCTGAATACGCCAAGGGAGCGTAATCTCTCGCCGTCTCGTGCACCTGTGCCCAGAACACAGAAGGGGGCACGACGAAAGGCAGCAGTTGGCTCATCTTTGACAGCTGTTGTGCAGCTTGTCACCGCCGAGTTCCTATTTGCAGTCTCCATCCAGTAAGGACCACTAAACCCCTACACAACTTCGCAAGAACTGGCCTTCGGGCCAGACACTCAGACGTGTCGAGGCTTTGTTTTGTGCACCGGAAACCTGGGTGCCCTGAAGCAGCTTTCAACATCCGTCTTCCCAGGGCAGATCCTGGAGGCAGACCAACCCCGGGAGCTGCTTTGCTTGGCGTCAGCAGTAATGGTCCCTCCGCTCCCTGCATGCGCTGTTGCGGTGTTAGGCACACGTGCCCTCCCTGACTCCTCCGTTCCTTGGAAGACCCTGGGTCTGGGAGCAGGTTCCTGTAATTGTAGATTCACCGGCTGCTGAGGTCGGCTTTTCTTCCCTTTCCTGTCCCTGGGTCGGGCCGAGGCATCTGGCTTTCATTAGTTTTCGGTGCTCTACTCTAGGAAGCAAATTCTAGTTTGAGAAGGGCTTTTTGCTTTTCACATCGTGCTTTGAAGAAACTACTGCGTTTAAAAGAAATGTTTTCTCATCCAATGTCATCACCGGTAATGCTGAAAGGCTGCTTTCAGACTGCCGGAAACCGGCCTCAGGGAGACCCGAACACCTGCTAAACTCCGGCCTTAAACCGGGGCCTCTGCGCAAATCCCCCACCGCAGTCCCACTCAGCGAAGCTGGGAGCCAGCCGGTGGCTCGGGCAGCGAAGGAGCGAGCCCAGCGCTCCCCGCTAGGCGCAGAGGGCCGCACACCAGGGCAGCCTCCGCGAAAAGCCAGGTCTGACAAGCCGGTCGCACACGTCGCTCAGCTGCCAGCGGGCACCACCTGGGACCGGGCTCGTGGACCAAAGCGAGTCTCCTCGGGAGCGTTGTGCAGCCTGTGCCCCACGGTTTCCCGAGCCCCCAGCCCCGCTGCAGGCTGCACCGTGCGAGGCTTCGAGCCTGGGCGAAGCTCGTAGATGTCCCTTGTGTGACAGGAGAGCCCCAAACCTGCCCACCCTGGTGAGCTGGACAACACACCTGGGATTTCTAGGCCAGCTAGGAGGGTTTGTCCACTTTATCGCTAATGCTGGGGCATCGTACAGCCAGAGGCAAATCACTGCACGTAGGGCACATGAACTAAATCCCTCTCGGTGTCTGGAGAGGCATTTTCTCCATCCCCTGGGTGGGGTTACCCCCCGGAGACCAGCAAGGGCTGGGGAAGGAGGAGGGGAGGGCGAGGAAGAAGGGAAAAAATCACAAAAAAAGAAAGTGACGTGATGGGCCCAACAGGAAACCAAGATAAGAAACAGCAAACCACAAAGGCTCCCTAACCATGATTTGCTTTGTGAGAAATCAATCTGCTCTCAGCTTTGCCAGCTTGGACGTTTTCCTTAGTACCCGATACTCTAACTTTCTTCCTGCCAGTGCTAGACATCTCTGCTTAATTTATACACCTGAAGTTTCTGAGCTGTCTTTCATTTATTTCCCTGGGACAGACACTGCCTTTCTGGTTTTTTATGCATTACATAATATGATAACATGAGCAGGGCACACAGGCTTCAAGGCAATGCAACTAAAGAATAGTGAATAAAACTAACACATTATCTATAATCAAAGCAATAGCCTGATCTGAGCCAGCTGACAGTGCATTTTTGCACTGCTTGGCTCATTCTTTACCTTGGTTTCATTCAGCCTCCAGCCAGAGAAGATCTCTGCAGACCTTGGAGAGCCTGTGGGGTAAACCTGTTGCAGATTATGCAGAAGATGAACATACATATTTTATGTTTTATCTGTACAGTCAGTAGCACAGAAACAGAGCGCAATGGATCTCCAGCCCTGCACGGGTGGTGGTCGCAGGGAAACCCACCTCTGCGTGTAACTGCGGCAGAGGAACAAATAGAGAAGACGCTGCTGATAAACACTACCAAAACAACATGATACGCGACTGAGAGCAAAGCTCAGAGCTGAAACATGCTGTAACAGTTTGCTCCTGCAGGTAAAGCTTTCGGCTGCCTTGGAGCAGACAGAATACAGGCTGTGGGGATCGCTGAAATGCTGTCACTTAGCAACTGCATTAACAGCAGAACTCGAACCGTAATGTTTAGAAGTGATGAATTTCACTAATTTTTGATGCAGCTGTGCTCACATGCTGGAGCAAAGGACAGTGATTTGAGTCCTGGAGTGCCTGTGCCACCTACTTGTAGCACAGCCAAGAGAAAGACCCTTCATAGCGAATGAGGAAGCAAAGGCAACACTTCTTTCTTTGAAGACATATGTGAGTCCCGCTGAAACCTAAAACGTTTTGCCAGAGAGGAATCAACTTAAGCGAGTGCCCGGGCACTCTGCTCGGTCTCTGCAGAAGCTACCTTTATGAAAGCTTCAGCCTGCTTCAGTTCAGTGAAATGGGGTTGCTCATGGGGCAAAGAAGCAAGGCAACTTGGATTTTTCCCAAATCCTCCCTAGGAAATAATTGATGCACGTAAGGTAGGAGGCCTGAGCCCAAAGGCTTCCTCTAGAGTCAATGCACAGGGATAAGTACAGCCAAAGGCTGCTTCAGTTCTTCCATAGATGGGGCCCGCACCTCCAGCAGCGTGGAATTTAATTACACCTTTACTACAACAGTAACTTGAGGTACAGTAAAGGACGACCTGCCCAGGACAAGAATATTGGGTCAGAGGAAGGGAGATAAAGCAAGGGAAGGTGCCAGGAAAGCACAAGCAGAACGATGAAATGGTAAATGGCTCCAAACTTATTTTTACTAAAAATTTTTTACTAAAATCCAAGAATGCTGCTTTTGATCCTCTTGGAGGGGGAGTAAATGGTGACCCATCCTTTTACTGTTTTTATAACACAGCTAGAAAACAGCAAAAATCTATTGCATCAGGTGTTGCTACAACCTCGCGTGAAGGGATGGGTCACACTGGTGTTAAATACAACACGTCACAGGTTCTTCTGTACCTTGCAATGCTCAGGCAGAAAAGGGGGATTTTTTTTTTTAAAAAAGCTCTCTTGTGTGTTGGTTGGACATGTTCCAAGCAAAGTTTTGTCTTCCTATAATGCAGGAAAAACATGAAAATCTAATACCGAACATTAGGGGCACTCAGACCTGATTATTATTTAAGAGTAGAGTTTAAGGGCTCATTAACTGATAGCTTTGATTCTTACAGCAACACGTTTCCAAGCACAGGCGAGATTGTTGTTTGATCGCTAAGGAAACCTCGTAAAGTGAAAAGAGAGGCTGCTTAAAAGCAGAGAAAAGAACAAACCAACAAAACCCTCCTGGTGGAACAGCCTTGGCTTTTTCTTGAAACAGAACCGATTGGATCAGTTTATTACTGACTTTCCATGGTCATAAACACTGAAGTCACCTGGACAGGGGCTTAAGTAGTGAACAGCTCAGAGCCTCGAAAATCAGCTTCCTTTGGGAGGCAAAACTTCCCTGTACACAAGCCTTCCATGTGTGTCGTATCAGCATCAGCCCATCCATCCTGAAAGTAGCTCATAAATAAGAAGGCCAGTTGGAAAGCTGAGTCTGGGGGCAGCGAAAAGGTTCATTATCAGAAAAATGAACTTGACCATGTCATCACTAGACCCAAACATCAAATTTTGTTTTTCCTCATTTCTCTACTCTTTTTTCAAAAATATCATTTTGGGGGGAGGGAGTTAGGATTTATGCTTACAAACAAAATAGGCTATAACTAATGAGAAGCAACTTGCATAATGGGAGCAGCTCAGTATTACACGGTTGCCTCTTGACATGTTTACACAGCTGGCCAGATACCATTAAAAGATATTTTCTCAGGAGGCAGTGTGGTCTAGTGGAATGAGCACGGGCCTAGGAGTCGGGAACTCCCACGTTGTAATTTTGGGTCACCAGTGATTTGCTTTGGTGCACTGGCCGAGTCATTTAACCCCTGTGTGCGTCAGGCTCTAACTTTCTCCTCTACGTTCTCCTCTCATGGGTTGGGGTTTGCTGGTCTCTGAATCAGAGATGTCACATCTGATACAGCCTTTTGCAAGTCATTCTGCTCCAAATTCAGGTCAGCTGTAAGTGTGTAGCAAAAATTTTTCACTTTTCCTAGCAGTAAAGGAACACGAGCCTTCTTGGTAAGATCGCCACAGTTGTGGGATCCTTACTGGAGTGAAAAAGTAAGGAAACACCAGTGCTAACTCAGCCCAGGAACATTTATGATTAAAAAGCACCAATTGCCAAAAAGCTGATGAACATATCAAATACTACACCCAAACAGCAGCTTGCAGGGTGATGGAATTGCAAGTACCATGAAATGACTGGCTCTAATTCCAGCTCAGACAGTTAGAAATCAAATAAAGCCTAAATTTATACTGAACCAGGGCCTATGCTGTGACAACATTTGAAATCATAGCCTTACTTCTTAGCAGTGTTGCCCCCAGCATGATAATCTGAACCAGTCATTTAATTGAGGATACTTTTGCTATAGCATTGAGATTACGGCGTAGACGTCATGTTTGACGGAGGAACAACGTGCAAACCAACCTATACAGCTGGTGGGTGATGCTGGGGGAACTAATCCTGCTGGAAGATATTTTAGCTGGTAGCTAAACTGTGATCTTACCCATCAGACATCCTTGTTGTTTACTTCTCCCACTATTGTTAGGTCTGGTAACTGCCGTGTTTGTGTTTTACTGTGCTGTTAATGAAGGTTTTATTTGATGGAATACTGGAGAGCATCCAGCAAAAAACGTTCCAAATCAGGCTATAACTAGCTTGTGTCTTCACTCTAGTTTCTTTCTTCCCTCTCTTGGTTTCTCAGGGCCTGTAATAAAAAGGAAAAGCTGCTGGCACAGCTCAGGGAATGGCCTTGCTGATAGACTGTATCTCTGGGGTTTTGTCAGCAGCTTGAGGGGATTTTTGTCAGCAGCTTGAGTCATTTGAAGGAACTGGTCTGCTCTTTGTAAAGCAAATTTCTGCAAAGGAGGGCTGGTGTGGGAGCGGCTAGGCGACATAGAGCCGAAGAGCAGCATTGCAAAGCGCTTCCTCGGGGCTCCTCCGTGGCGCAGGAAGGCTGGGACACGGGATGCACGGAGGCCGCCTGGCCCAGGCTGCGGCTGGCCGAGGCTGGAGATCATGTCACCCCGCGGCATAACTCTGCCAGGGGAAAAGCTTTTCCAAACGGCCAAACTGGGTCTCCCCAGCAGCAGTCTGTGGCTGTGGCCACACAGGCCGGCTGCGATCCCGAATTCAGCAGCCAGACCTTCTCCTCAGCTACTGCACAGCTCCGAGCGTGATGAAGAGGAGAGGAAGACAGCAAGCGTTTCAGCAGCATTTCTGGATGCATTTGCAAAAACTGCAGTTATTTTCATAGGCAATGGGGAATGATTTTCTAAAACTGGACAAACAGCATTTGGCACATGTTCACTTCATCAGAAACAACCAAAAGTCTTTTTTTAACGGGATTGTTCTCTTCTGGATGGCAGACTAACAGCACAGAAATTGGAGCCTTCAGGGTGTCTTTAACCCAATTTTAGAACCCCCTGGAAATAGGAGTTATTAACGGACTTGTTGCTGGAAGCTCAGCTCCAGCATTTTGAACGGCTGTGAAACATACCCCAATGGGAAAAAGAACAAGAAAACAAGAGAAAAACAGGAACGTGCTATCTGATATTCCCACCTCTGCTAATAAAGATCTCTTTTCAATGCTGAAGTCTTGATTGGTTTTAGAACAGTCTTGCAAAATTCTCTTGACACCTTACTAGCATGGATGCAAAAAATTTACTCACCCACCCTTTACTGACACAAGGGTACAAGTGGAAAAAAAAGGGATTTTACAAACCTGTCAAAGGAAATCTGTTGCCTGTGCTGAGTGGGTGCACAGTCTGCTGTGAAGTGTCATCCATATCTATAGCAATCTATAAATACCAAATATTACCATTTACTGAATTAGGGCTTTTGTCTTTTAGTAGCCCTATTTATATAATTGACACTTGCTTCAGTTGGTTTGCTACAGTATTTCATTACCAGATGATATATCCAGGTCAATCCTGGTAGGTTAGCGCAGAACCCTGCTCCCTCAGCAGGATCTGAAAATTTAGGTCAATTCGCATAACTTTGATGAATCTTTACAAGGAAAATGATTAGAGTGACAATTTCCATTGACTCCCTGCTGAGGTCTCTGACCTTAAATCATAGAGGTCACAAAAAATATGCTAAGAATCTACACAAACTCCAAATCAGGACCCTTTAGATTAAGTGTCTATGTGTAACAGGCATCACCACAATTTAAAGGAACTGCACTATTTCGAACACTTTAGTTTCTCAATAATTAAAACATGTTTCATAGGAATTTCACTAATTTCAATGCATGCCATTTCTTTTTCAACCCAAACAAATGCATTTTTTTTAAAGACAACGGAAAATGTAATCATTAAGGTTAACAAACTACCAGTCTTGCAAATTATTCCTGAAGCTGTAACCTTCTAGTTCTAGGGTTGCATTAAATAAAATCAAGACACTTTTCACTTAAAAGGGTTTGCTATTTTTTCACACTATACCATAATACAAACCTTTGGTGTTTAAGCTTCATGGGTAAAATGACAAAGATCCTTTCGTAGGTCACTGAATAAATCATCGGATAAGAGCTTTCCCTGACACGAGACAACCACGATGACACATGTGTGTGGTATTAAAGGAAGAGGCCATGATTAGTTGCTGCCTTGTAAAACCTAAGTCTAAAAACAGATTATCTTTTTTTTTTTTTTTTTTTTTTTTTTTTTTTAACATGGCTTAATTTGTTCCATTATGAGCAGCCTTGCATGGGCAAGAGGGGTCGAGTGGTCACATACCGACTGGCCTGAGAGAACAGGGAGGAGGGAAGAGCAGGCAGGACCGAATCGAGTTCTGCAAGCCGGCGCCGAAGGGATGTTGCGATGGGAGTCAGGAGCTATTTTTCTGGCTGCCTCCTTTCTGAAGGAAGGATGCTGCACAGGGGTTCATCTTTCCCACAAGCAGACCTTGCGGGGGCAAGCAGCACACTTGCATCTTCCCTCACGTGCACAGCCCAGTCGAGACCACCTCCAGTGACCCTGAATTTTCACACTACTCTGAGCTCTCTTGGTGGCTGGAGAGGAAGGCAGGTGGTGACACCCCCGTCAAGAACCCCCTTAAAAAAAAAAAAACAAAAACAGTTCAGTCTTGATTCACCAACATTGTACAGTGTTGCCTCCTGCTTTCTTCTGCTCAGAGTTATGTGAGCCAGAAGCGAAGTCAGGACATTCAGATGAAAGGAAGGAATCCCACAGCATTTATGCCTCCTTAGTGAGTCATGCTTCGGCATCCCTTGTTCCGGGCCTCCACTCATGCCACGTCCTCTCTTTGGCCCAGGACAAGCTGAAATTACGTGGAACAAAGAAATTAAGGAAGAGAGGAGGTCTGCATTTGACATAAATCCCATTATACAAAGTCCTTCTCTAAGTGGAAAGTATTATGATCCAATCTTTGCCTCCCACTACATGTACTGAAGACAGTGTGGGTTGCATATATATCTGTGAGGGTAGGATTTTCTCCTGTATGTTTAGCAAGCTAGAGGTATCAAAACTAAAAACAAAGCAGCAGCCTAGGTCTTCAAAATGTTTGTTCTTCAGTGACAGTGTGCCTGACCGTCTAGCCAGTAATTCCAGCGTTAAGTGGAAAATAACTATACTGTGATTTTATTTTGCAGACCAAAGCTGCCTCCTGTCAGGGCCACACACAGAACGGTTTTGGCCTCTAAGCAAAGGAGTCATTAGCCAAAGCAATGAGGGATGGGCAGCATCTGGGTGTGAAATGCTAATGTGAGCTACCCAAAAACATGTTTTAGATGATAGAGTGCACCAAAGTAGCTCAACCTGGCAGTGCTCCTATGCTCCAAGTCTTTTTTTTTTGTTTTAAATATTAAAAATCCCCATGTTCTTAGCTAAAAAGAGGAACTTGCTATTTATAAAAGGCAGCAGCACACCCCAAAGCATTGGACAATTTTTATCTTCTCTAATAGGGCATGTATGCTGGAAGAGATTTCCAAGCTGCAGTTGGGGCTTTTCCCTGTCCCTCAGAATTATGCCTGCATATTTGTAATTACAGTAATGTGTGCACAGCTGCTATATTTTGTCTGCAACAGCCATGGTAATTGCACTTAAGCACTGCTGTGTATGCATCTTCCATGTGTCGGCCTTAGGTTGACACTTTTTTCAACTGGGTCCCAAATGACACATTTTGTATATTAGTATTTAGTGCCAGTCTATAATTAGAAGATAATTTTTTCCAGAGCTAATGAAAAGATGCCCTAGCAACCTCTGGATCTGATCCCAAATCCATTAATACAGTTCAAGTGATTCCATTTTATGTGGGACAGAACAAAAAGTTTGAAGAAAGATGCTGCCAAGTATTTCCAACCAGGAATATGCTGAAAATCTTGGTGAAAAAAGAATGGAAGAATTCATCCTGTATCTGTGCCTGTTACATCCAACTTGGAGAGAGAGTGGGAAAATTAAGTGAGTAATACTTCCTGAACTATGATGGTATATTGATGGAAATATGGCTAAGAATTTGCTCCCATGGAAAAATTAAGAAAAAAATATTTCTATCATCGTAATGAAGACTTAAGCTGTTACTATGAGTCAGTAGTGCCAGTTTATAGAGCCAAAGGTGATAACTGGGGGGATACAGGGAGCCTCAAATCCACTTCTTCCCTGCACACCAGCCTTTGCGTGTGGATTCCTCCCGTGGTGCCTGACCGTGCCAAGCTACAGTGACTTATTTGTGCCCGAACATTTGGCTCCATTTCACATCCAGTATCTCCAAACCCAGATTCCACACCAAAATTAAGAGTTCCCAGCACTTCCACACCCAGCTGTCATCCTGGTGCCCAGAAGCACACTTGATTTAGCACCTAAGAGCACAGGTTAACGACCATCAACGTGAAAGGAGTGCTCGGAGGGATCCCAACCCAGCCCAACCACACCACATTTTGCTTGGTGCCAGCGCACCACCCGCTCTGTGCACTCCAGTCTGTCTGGATAATGTCCTTCAAAAGCAACTAAGACTCTATGAAAATGCATAAATAAAAGCGCCAAACAATTCCCATGGTGTAGGCATGCCGCATTTCCAAACGGGAGCTTAGGGTTTGCGGCATACTCATTTGCAAAGACTGGTATTTCCACACACGCTTGAGAAAAAAAGAACATCGCTTTCCTGAAAACCCAATTTTCCCAGCAAAGCAGTGCAAATGAACATTTTTGATCAGGCCTCGTGGCCACCCAGCCTCCCCCTCGGGGACGAGCAGGTCGCAGGCGAGCCTGCAGAGCCAGCGGGGCTGGTCGCGTGTCTGACCAAGCGCCTTCCTGCTCCCGCTCCGGCAGCGGCGTCCCGCCGGGTCCCAGCAGAGCGGATGTCTGCGCTCCAGGGGCAGAGCCCTTACGACGGCGCACGGGCTGCGCAAACACCACCGATGCCGCGACAGGAATGCACGCCCTCCAGCACAGCGCCGCCGGCTCCCGCGGCGGGCCGGTCATCAGCGTTTTGGATTTATTAGCAAGGTAAATCGTGCTCACAAAGTATCAGTAGGCAAAGAAATGCAGTATAAGTGCAATGAAGAACCACTGTGAAAGGCAAACGCACTTCACATAAGAAACTCTGAAAAGGTCACCAGAATATTTGTGGGAAGGATAGTTGTATTTTTTCCACTCGTACAATGAGACTAAAGGTGGACAAAGAAACCACTGTGATGCTGCCCCAGAGAGTGAGTAAAAATTGCCACAGACTATGAACTACTTCCAAACCATTTGTGTGGTAATGAAACACCATACGGTAGAGACACCAACTCACACATCTCAGCTTGATCAGCAGAACGGGGTAGTTCATTAATGCTTTTCTGGAACTTCTTTTAGAAGTTGAGGCCTCAAACTAACCTCCTCTCCCTCTGGACAGCCTTTATATCAGAAAGGTGAGAGGGGAGCTTCACGCCTGCAGCCGCGCCGTACCGCAGGAGGTCTCACCCGCAGATCTCCATGACAAAGGTGAGGCAAAGCCTCATCTTCTGCTTTTTGCCGTGACTCTCATCATTCAGGATTTTCTCCTACTTGATGTTTCCCCATAGCATATCCCATTTATTTACAGAAAGGCAAGAGTTAACAACAGCTCATGACATTTTTATTTTAATGAAATTTAAAAAGGCAGTTATTAGTTATACATACACACAACTGATTCTGTACTTGTTAGTCATAAATATAGAACATTCAGAAGTACAAAATACACTTTATCCACAGCACAATTTCACATCAATATGAAGAGTTTAAACAGATAAGTAACCAAGTGCCTAACAATGACAGAAGCCCATTTTTGGAGTCGTTTTCTTTTTTTTTTTTTTTTTTTAATTTCTTATTAAAAAAAAGACCATTAATCTACACAAAGTAATCAGTGCCCACAGTCATCAGTTCCATGAAATACACTCTGGTTTAGAGTAGGAAAAGACTGACCTTTTAAAGACAATTAGATGCCATCACATTTTCTTTTCTCCATTAAAAGAAAAAATACCCCCACAAACCCTCATTCTCCTCTTCTCAAAGCTAACAGCCATGAAAAATGGGACTCCGGCAAAAATCACCTGAATCCAAACTTGAGCACTGCCAGGGAAAGTGAAAATATCTGAACTAGAAATTAGTCCACTCGATACCTTGCAAACAAAGAACAACAGCAGTATGACACTGATAAGGCATTAATGACAAAATGGCTGTATTATTCTCGAAAAAAGAGTACACCTATGTATAAAAATATATGTCATAGCAATTGGGTAAATCCAACACTATTTAACACTGTGCCAAAAGTAATTAAGAGTTAAAAAGACAGTACTGCAAGAAGTATTTACAGTTTCATACTGTACTTCCAAAAAAAAGGGGGGGGGCAACAAAGCTACTGATGGAACTACGTGGTTAAAGCATCACCGCACGTACTGCCAGTAGCGCTTTGAACAAGTAGTGTGATGGAGTCCCTCGTGTTAAACAGGATTTGGAGTTTGAATGAATGAATGCAAATACTTCAGTATCTAAAATGTTCTCAGTCTACATGCCCACTAATTGAAATAACTCACCCAGACCATAAATATTTGCAGTTTCTTGCTCCACCAGTTTAAAAATCGGAAGGTTCAGTTTCCAGAAACACCGTGTTTGCAACACAGTTTGATCAAAAAATCACAGCTTTATTTCCAGGTTAAAAAAGAAAAAAAGAAACAACAAGTTCACCACCTGTAAAATTCTGCAAGCGGCAGCCAAAGCGCCAGCAGAGCTACACTAACGGCACGCAATAAAAATGTTAGCATTCCAAATGCACTTTATAATTTCAGCAGTAACGTAACTAAGTTGCTTTAGTAACCAAACACGTGACAAAAAGATACAGCACAGCTTATGCGGCACAGCTTTTTCTGCCACAACACCTGGGACGAGGCTGACTCGCAGGCGCTAGCCACGGACACCACGGCCGCGCGCAGCGACGGTGCTGCAGCATGCCCAGCAGCACGAGCGAACGCTGAACTTGCTTGCTCACTTGGTCTGAAGCACAAAGCTGCCAAACACTTTAAGCGCTCCCTCCTCGCTGGCTCAGAAGTGGCAACCCCCGCCTGCCCGTGGGAAAGCGCGGTAGGGGTACGATGGCTGGGATCTGGAGGGGACGCAGGGAAGAGTGGAGAAACAAGGAGAAAGCGCTGGCTCGGGATGTCAGAATGGCAACAGGGAAGGACAACGGCTCCCAACAAAATCCCAAACCTGGCACTAGTCCAGAGTGCCCTTCAACGTAGTAGCCATCCCCTTTCCCAACCAGAAAGGCAGGAGTGGTCTACAAGATGAGAAGCAGTCTATGCTCTGATGCCTCAGGCACGCTGGCTTCAAAACAATAATACTGTACTATTAGAAAAAAAAATACCCACAAAAAGACAGGCTTGAATTCCTGCTAACAGTGCTTTTCTAACTGCACAATCAAATTCTGCATGTGAGAACCCTTCTACAGTAGTATAAAAGCATGATACCTTCAGGAAAGTATCTGCACTGGTATTGGGAGAAAAAAATTACATAAATAAAACCTATATTTTTTAGATTGGATTCAGGAACAAAGGTAAATTATAAATATACTTAGAGCAACTTGTCAGGTAAATTGAAACAGAGGAACACCATTTTTCAATTGCTTTTTTGCTTTACAGAGAAATGTTTTGGAAAAATTTTAGAAGAACTGAAATTCCTCATGTCAAGTGCCTTCTGTACAGAGATACAAACTGCTCGTTACCGCTCTCTCTCTCATGATTAGATGCTACAGACTCTGCCCCTCGTGCAGATGCTGACCGTCCCCCTCCAGCCTGTCGGCACATAGGCATCTTTTACAGACATCAGTGAATTTCATGCTAAGGAAAGCAGATCTTTGTTCCTCTAATTCAATGAGCAGTCATTCGCTCGAGCACCACAAGCAGAAAAGGAGAAGGCTCAAAGAGAATAAACATCCATATATTTAAATGATTAATGCTTAAGTGCATGGTTTTCTCATCTAAGAAGGTATTTTCCCTATCTCTGAAAGAGAAGAGATTCTTATTCTTTTTCTTTTCAGTGTGATTTTGGCAAGGCAGCGAGAGGCCAGAGGATTTGAGGCCTCTGAAGTACTACACCTAGCCTAACAATAGATTTAATTTTCCTAAAAAAAAAAAAAAAAAAAAAAAGTCTCCAGCCCCACTTGCATGTAGGGTAAGAACTTGGCTCCAGATATAGCAAGAAAAACAGTAGGAAAGACTCCTCTTGGATATTGAAAACTACATGCTGTTCTGTGAGAAGGCCAGGAAAGCGAAGTCAGATGGGAAAAGCTCCCCACAGTTAAAGCAGTGGTTAGGGTTAGGGCAGGGTCTCCTTGGCACGTTAGCTGTGGCCCAGCAGCCTGCGCTGCTTTTCAGCATGAAATCTGTGTGGCCAGAGCAGGCTGCAGGACAGGGGACGGCAGCTTTTCAAGATATTATCCTGGCAAGATAGGCTGCAATGATGTGTGCGGCCCTTCCCGTTGGAAGACACCCCAGACTTCAAGAGGAGCCATGAGAAGCCAGACCACAGAGTCTAGAAATCGCTGCAGAAACGGAGATCTTTTAGGTGGGGGGCTAAGCCCTATTGTTGCTATTTTAAGGTCTATGATGGCAGACCTGAATATGCAAAGGCTTAGGGAAGCTGGCCACTTTCCCCCTTCTGCAAGGCTGGCTACAACTTTCCATACCTTAAAGGTGACTAAAAAAAATCCTGGGCTCCTTGTCCTTTATGAGCAACTCCTCCTCCTCCATCCCAAAAGAACTGACATGGATAAAAACGTTGATTTTAGAACCCAGCCTCTGTAACTCATTATGCATATGCAATGTCAAATAAAAATCTTTCTAACAAATTTTCATGAATGTATATGGTAGATGATTAGCCCAAGAGGAAGGTAATTAACTTAACCTCTGCAGAAAAGCATATAGCATTCAGAATAGTCAGAGCCTCCAAGCACTTGGTAAGCTGAAAATCTCATATAGGAAGTTTAAACAGAAGGGACTGCTTGGGAATCCAAGCAAAAATTCAGGTTATCATCACTGTGTACGCAGAGGACAACAGTATGATTGATATCTATTACCAGCTTGCTCTGAAAACATTGTACACTACAAAATCACCTTGCTGCTTGTAGCAAATGAGCTCGGATGATTTTGTTGTAATAGGCCACCACCTTGCACTGTTAAAATGTGAGCTTTCATAGTATAAAAAAGTATTTCACAGAAAGGATATGCAGCTAAAACAGAAATGATGAGCTGGATGTGTTTATAGTCATTTTTATGAGGCAATCATTTTGGGAAAGCAAGAACAACAGAAATTAAAGCAGCCAGTGAGAAATTTATAGAATTACAGGCCTCAGTTCAGTGCAAAAACAGACTAATAGCTTATGTAAGTAAATGTTTGTTCTTAATAGAGAACGACCTGAATTAAAAGTAAGAACTATGTGAAGTGATGGAGAATCCTCCAACTTCTAAATCCTCCACATATATTGCCAACCTTTTCAGTATGCTCCAGAATGGACCCTTTTTAAAGGCAAAAGAAACCAGTACAGGAAATTAGTTCATACAGCACAAGATATACATAAAGTACCAAAATGTACACACATTCAAGTTTAAGTTAGAAAAGGTGGAGCTGAATCTTCTGGTCAGAGGCCTATGTTATGTTGTTTAATCTCACATTTAAACTGAGCTAAAAACTACAAGGATCAAAGAAAACAGCATATTGTATCTGCTTCCAGAAACTTAAGTTTAAAGCAAGGCATCGAAATTGAACGGTAGGCACTGTAATGAGACATTACCTTACCTTTTCTCTGTTAGTCTTTGTTACTTCTTTATCTATTTAAAAATTACCAAAGGGAATATTAGGTATCATTCACATTCAAATATTTAAGACTCAGAGACTTCTTTTTTTAAAAATCAAGCAAAGTTTTTCATCTCTGAGGTAGATGACAATAAAATAAAATAAAAAAAGGAGCTGTCAATGAACACCAACAAGTGCTGGAACTCCTCTGTTGGCACTTACGCACCCCAAGGAGGAGAGAGCAAGCCCTACACCACTATCTGATACATGAAAAATGAGACTTCTGTTTTAGTAGCTTCTACAGAAATGCAACACAGAAAAAGCAGAGCCAAAAATACACTGAAATGGCCTTGGAGAAGAACTTCATTTCTGCTTCACAAGCTACTCAGAAAATGGTGGAAACATGCCCAGATCAGCAAAATCTTCAATGTTGTAATTGCCAGTACCCTGCGTTGGATCCCCCGGCATTGGCAGCATGTCCTGCGTGATAAGGAAAATCAAAGTGAAGTGTCACTTTCTAACATGTTATCCAGACACAAACTGTTTCCTGTTCATCTTTTCATTGTAAAACCAGAAAAGACCAAAGGCTAAATAAATAAGGTGAAAAACAGACCTGTGCAGGGGGTTGGGTTAAGGTTTATGCACTGCTTATGTCTTGCTTGAGCTTTTCTGGAAGGGATGTGGGACTTCAGCGGTATAGAGGTTTCGGATTGCTCCTCTCAGTAAGCCGGATTTCAGCAACCCTATACAATTTTCCCAGGCTGAAGCAATTCTCAAACATAATGGAAGTAGTTTGTGTCAACAGGCTAAGATATGGGACAATCACTGGATTTGATAACTTCAAGGACACTCTGGAGTGACAAGTGCTTAACAGAGGCTGAGGAGCTATGCTACTAATAATTAAACAGAAACTTCAAAGCCATAGGGATACGGGCAAGGCAGAAGCTGCTTTTACTCTTCCAGTGATTTTTTCAGCATAGGAAATAAAATCTTTTGATGACATGAAGATGTTGAACAGATGCTTGATGATTCTGCCTTTGCATCTCAGTCACTCTTCAGGACAAAGTGCTCCAAACCACCTTAGTGTCTTTGTGCAGAAGGTGAACGAGGGGAAAGTGTCCTGTGGGATATCCTCTAGGAACACAAAGCAATTAGTGGGCTTACTAGAAAGGACTTGTTATTCCTCTGTCCCTTTTCTTCACGGGCTCTAAAATCCTTCTGAGAGCTGAAGACAGCCCTCTGATTTTACTGAGGGCAGTGCTATATGAGAAGTACGCAACACCTCATACAACCAAGCACTAAAAGCAGGCCATTTCCTGAGCCCTACTAGTACTGCACCCTCCCCTTTTCAACTTGATTCAAGGACCTGGTTTTGGAAAACTGCCTGGTGTGCACTGAAAGGTGCTCCCTGGTATCAGCCCAGGTTTGTGGAGGGTCCAACCTTCTCACTAGCACTCTGTAAGTAAGCATATTACTGCTCTTTGTCCTCTGAAAAATGCTAAAGATTGGACATTCCCCCCGGCTAACAAGCTGACCAAGCAGCCCTCATGTGCTTCACAAAGGCAGAGGCAATGGAGGAAACTTCTCAGCAGAAAGGGGATTTCACGGTAATTGCTCCCACGTGTCTTAAGCCAAGTGAGGTCCCTGCAGGAGGCTTCAAAAATACTCAACCTTCCTTCTCAGCCAGAGATTGAAGCCACAGGGTAAAGACATCCCTTGCTGAGAAAACCAGAATTTATGCTTGCTTTTCCTGTCAATCCTTACAATAATAAGCTCTTACTGCAAAGCCAAGTGTTGCCAGGGATGGATCATTATCCTTACAATAAAACAAAACCTAAAGAGCAAATAAGAAAGCTCACAAGATCTGCTCTGTGAAGGAATAACTAGCAAGAGCAGCTGTGTACTGCTGTTACCCCAAAATAAAGAAAGCTTAAAATCCATCTGACGATCCTTAGCACCACTGTCAATGGTGATAAAAGAGGCAGTGGACAGAACTGGCACAGTTTCTCAGCTGCCAGAATCAGCCTGCATTTTCTGACCAAATCTTGCACTTATTATATGTTTTCTCATTTTCCTCATCAGCTAAGGGGAAGTTGTAGCTGCCTCTGCCTATTTAAATTTCCATATCTTTGAAGGCATTTCTGCTGCTGGGGCCTCTGTGCCAAGGTCTCCCTAGGTAAAGACTTGGCAGGGTAGCTCCCCTTTTGAGCTTTCCTCTTTCCTTATGTCCAGCTAACCCAAGCCTGGCTTCAGCACAAATAGTCCAAGCAACTTCTTGGAGGCCTTTGAACTGAGCTCATCCAACTTTCTCAGCACATCCAGCTATTCGCTTTAATTCCCTCCAAATACAAATTCACCTCCAAAAACTCTGCAGGTGAAGTCCAATTCTTCCTTTCTTTCCTTTCCACTGATATCATAAGATGTTCACTGGACCACAGCATTTCCCTCAAACAAGATATTCTTTGGAGCCCTCTGTTTCTATGAACTCTGAACCATGCTGCCACTGGTTCCACTGGAATCAACCTGTATATGCTTTTGGGTTAAAGTATGTGCATACTTATAGAAAGAGAAGTAACTTTGATTTATCTTACCTGGGCCACAGGACAAAAACATGCAGGTAGTTATTCTAGATGTAGTGATCTTATTTGTTCCTGTACGAAACAAGGGTTCACACAGGAACATTTTCAGGCTAATGCTTCTTCTGCTGCACTCCTGACAACAACTGAGCATGAGCCTGATCTTGCAGGCAAATTTACTCTTTAAAAAGAGTAGAAGATAATAAGGTCCTCCACTTCTAAACCTTGCTTGGGGCCTGAACCGTTTTCTGCATTTATCTGCATTGTTTTGTTGCAAACTGTCTTCTTAATCTAATTGAAAAACAAGCTATACAAGGACAGGGACCTTATTAGTTAACATATAAAGCCCTGCTCCATCTGTAGTGAAGGCTTAAAACTACACTTAACATTATAAAGGTGGCTGAAGAGGATTATTTCCCAGCTGTATAATATCTGACTGTGTTTAGCATTAAAAAATTACTGGCCACTATCTTCTGTGCAGTATCAGACGCCTTTCCTGCTTGAACTGTCAAAGAGAATTAGACTGATTTCTAATTGGACTCGATTGGGATTTTAGAGGTCAGCACCAGGATAAGAAAGACACTGTAGTCAGGACTATTTTATGGCTTCTCTACAAAATGCTGAAGCCTTAAGTAAAGGAAGCAAAAAGAAGGGAACATAGCAATTTAAACCAGCAATGTTGCTGTGTTTTGGCAGAAAACAAAACTGTCCAAGTTCTAGCTAACATCAGTTATTATCAGTGCAAACCCATGGTAGCACACAGCAAAAGGTACTTGTGACAAGCCCTGCTAACACCCCAGCTCGTCGAGGGCCAGTGTTACTCAAATCAGCAGTGAGAGCTTCTTACAGGGACTTTGGGCTCAATAAACTCTCCTCACCTGGAACACTTCGGTCTGACTGGGCTGTGGATGCGAATGCTGCTCGCTGCTTTGCTGGTTATGATGCTGGCTCTGCCACTGGGACCAGACTTCAGAAGGTCTCCCCTGGAACTGGCCGCTGCTCTGACCACCTTCGGCTGGATGGGGGGGGAAAAGGCAGACGTCAGGGAGCAGCTCCTTCAAAATCCCTGCCTGCTTTTGAGACCTCATCTAACAACACTCGTGTCTGCAGATGAGTTTCAGAGCAAAGACCTGAGCGACCACCTGCCTTTGGAGGCTGGAAGTCAAAGGGAGTTTCAGCACTGGTTGCAGGATGCAGGCCAGCCCGAGAGCAATGCTCATTGCCATGGCTGCACGGACACAGCAGGTAAACTGCTAACAGCGAAATGTACAGTGACACTGTAAGCCAGGCAATGGAAGACAGTTTTTTAGCATCCTCCCACTGTTTTTTAATCACTAAGAGAGAATATTTGCCACTTGACTAAAAAACCAAACAAAATACAGTGTCTGAACGTTCCTTTCCTTTAAACACTCCTCCTTGCTGGAGCAGTGCGAGCAATATTATCTAATCACCTAAGAAGCATGCTTTTAGACTTTGTAAAGGGATGTAAAAACAATATCACCAATGACCAACAGCCTTGCTGTCTTAAATGCAGACATTAACTTGTTTAGAGTGCTGTTCGCAGGGCTATCTTGGTTCTTCAATATTACAGCTGCAAAATGATTCATTTGTAACATGCAACTTATAGCTAAATTATTATCCTGTTCACATGCTCATGGTTTCTTAAAAGTGTGATGCCATTTAAAGTTCAGAGCAAGTAATGAGAACAGCAAGTTTTTATAGAAAATACACTTAAAATGATCATTTCAGGGACAGGGATTTCTTTCAAATAGTCTACTGGAAAAAAACATGATGCCATGCACATTACTTCAGTCACCTATTGCACATACAATTTTTATGAGTACAGTCACCACTCACATTTATCTGGATTCTGTGTGATTTTACCCTGTACTTCTACAGACTGGCCCCAAATGTATACAACATTTAGGTAGTTCTCTTTCTATTTGAATTAACTGCAATGTCATCTTCTGAGACCTGGCATTTTAGAAAACTTGCTGCTAGGCAAGCAAGCAAGCAAGCTAGCTTGCTTTCCCTCCAAACATTTTCTCTTCTTCCCCTTGCTCCCTTTTTTAAAAAGTAACAACTCCTACTATTTTTGCCTATTTCCCTCCCTGCAGAGAACCAAGGGTGGTTGATCTGGTTCTCCCAGATTATCAGCACCCTCCTCCAAGGGCTGAGATCTCTGTAATAGTGACACTACAGAGATGCTTCCACAGGCTACGTTATGTCAGGTCTCTGATAACCAGAACCTACAGTTTTCACAAAGAATGACAGAATGAATGGAAAAATCAGTCACCACTCCATAGTCACTGCTACAGAAAACATAAGAACACGTCTTTAACCCAATCTTTTTTGACTACCAGCTAAAGCAAGCAAAACAGATAAAGTGAACATTTTCCATGGAAATAAGCAAGCTGTAGTGGCTTATTTCCAACACATCTGAGGTAGATAATTACATCTCTTCCCTTACTGACCTTACCACAACAAATAATTCAGTTGACTCAGAAATCCTGTAGCCATTTTGCTGGTCAAAATAAAATTAATCTAAGTTACCCTTTAAAAGAAAGCTCTAAGTATTTTTTTTCTCAGAACAACCTACTGAAATTAACTCAGTGAGGCAAATGATGCTTCTTTTCAGCAAAATGGTTATTGCCAGCCGGACGTTCAAGACATTTGTCTTTGTAAAAGCTGTGCTATTAATAGAATCCAAAGTGATGTAGGTCAGGAAATGTTTCTCATTAGGTGAAAGGGTTCTTGCTGAGTAGTTTAGGCCTGAAATGCAGGCTGTCTCATAAACAAATGTACAAAGCCTAGTGGAAGTGGAGTCATGAATAAGCTCTGTGGGAAGCGTTCCATTTCTACACACTTAGTCCAGGCACTGCAGCACAGGTCTACACTCTTGAGTGAGGCGAATCTGCAACAGAACTTCAATTTCATTCTCAATAGACAAGGGAGAAACTACATAAATAATCACAATGCTACCTAAACTTCTTGAAATTGCAGATTATTATCAAATAGCAACATTTTTCATGGACTCCACGTGTATTTATCACTGACTGATCCATAAATTTTTTACTCTTGAATATGATTCTGCAGGTGGAGTGCAGGAAACCTACCAAGGCTTTCTGGTTCACTCATTGAGTCATAGTCTGAAAGCCACTAAATTAGCATATAAGCAGGAAAAGAAAACCATTTTAAAACATGCCACCTTCTCTGGTTAGGTTAGTAGAAGGGGTACAGTGTGGGTACAGAAAACCCTGTGTCCTGCCAAGCTCCAGTAAGTCATCTCCGGACAAATGGACAACACCGTGCAGTCAGGAATTTGATAAATAAATAAATAAATAGGCTCGTGCCATTTAAGTGTTCTCCTGAGAAGTGGAAAGGGACCGAACCTTCTAGTCACAGCCTGGGAGGACAGGTATTACGGGTGTAAGCAACCTTTGAATCTTTCATGATGTTATTTAAAGAAAAAAAAAGAAGTACTATGGTATCACAAAACATCACAACATTCTGAAGTCTGTTGGATGTGGTGGAGATGTAGCATGGAGGAAACAGGTCATCTCAGACCACTGTGCTCAACAGGAGAAAGCAAAACCCTTTTACACTCTGGGTTTCCCAACAACAAATTCACAAGAACAAGTCTGATGATTTTAAATGAAGTTGACACTGGAGTTTAGTTTTCATGTACATTTGTGTGCTATGTCATTTAAAACTTACCAAACCCTGCACTTCGGTTTGCTAAGCTAGAGTAGGCATTCCCGCTTGGAGAAGAGGTGGCGGGGCTGGAAAGAGGGCTGTATGACGAGGGATCAGCTGGATAAGTGTGACTTGTTCCAATCCCAAAAGGTGACGACTGAGCCTTGCCAGACTGAGATGGAATTTGCTGAGGAGAAAAGGGGTGAAATAAAGAAATGAGTTTTACTGTTGAGGAGCAGACTCAAGCAGAGTAGTCTTGAGCAGACTCAAGTTTTAACAACATAAAGCAAAAGCTAAATAAACTCTGCAGATGAGAGCAGGCATATTATCCCTATTTCAACAATATTTAACTTCTGTCAAAACCAACTTATTGCTGCATGAGGAAAACAGCCGATTATAAACCAACACTTACAGCTCTCCCGCTGTCAACTCGCATGTACTCAGTATCAGAGCTATTTGCAACAACCTCACTTCCTTCACCTCTATTATAAGAATTAAGCCCAAACTGAACAGCTGTAAAGAATTTATCTCTATTTGCCAGGTTTTTGCAGTGCCACAGTAAAATCACAGTTATCCAGACTCCCAGGGAATAGGTGCAGTTTTCAGATGATCAGAGTCTGCAGTGCTTGGGAAATAGCCAAAGAAGTTTCAAAGTTAATGAGTTCCTTTTTCTCCCCACTTAAGAAGCACAGGGAGCAAAGTTATTTTGCCTTGTAGAAGGCTTGGGAAGGAGTGTGAATCATCAACCCTGGGAGGAAGAAGGAAACAGTCTAACTTCATCAGCTGAGTTAATTTAAGAGTATTAAAAAACATCTTGCTGTCACTTTCATCTATGTAACAGCTTTGTCATAGGATCTCCAAGAATGTTACACAAATGATTAAACACTACAAGACTGCTTTGAAACAGGTACACAGACACTAAGAGAGGTGAAGTGTGTCACCCAAAATCATGTACTACAATAATACACAATGCTACAGATAGAATCTGCTTTTAAATTATTCCCCAATTCTCCCATTATGAACAAATTGTGCAGTTCCAAGAAAAACTCACTGCATAATCAGTTCCACAAATAGAAATTAAGAGTGGTTACATCTCTGGATACTTTTAATGATGTGCACTGCTATTAGCAATCAGTGCACTCAAGCAGAGCTATTCGCTTGGACAAACACAGGGGAGTTGGGGGGCGGGGAACAGATCCCAACAGACATATAATGTGATGAAGATGCTATTAAGTCTTCAGCTCTATTCCTAGCTAAGCCATCATGCCTTTCTGAAGGTTCCCACAATGACAATGGGTGCATGACATGTCAATTCTGCAAGGCTTAACTCTTGCTTTATTTTATTTAGGATGGATGAAGGAATTCCAAATTCCCTACATTCACACACAAATTACGTTGACTGGGACAGCATCTGGACAATCAGAGGGATGAGTAATTTTTTAAAGTCATTATTAGCAACCTTTCCTTATTTTTCAAAAATGAAAAACATGCCAATTTTTCAGTTGGATTTCTTTAAGCAGGTGTAGCAGAATAACCATGGCATAGTGAGGGCTAGGCAGCATCAATGCAAATTAACATGCAAATAATTCAATTGCTGAAAATTATTTACTGCCTGACATTATTAATGTGCCATTCTAGCCTATAGATCAATGGAAAGCCAACAGTGATCAAGAACAGCATTAATGCTAGATCAAATGTGATTGTTTTATGTTCTCAGTCTTTAAAAGAATTTCAAAACAGGGTGTTTTCCATTACCCAGAACAAGAGGGGATTTCAGGGCTGGCACAGCCCCGTGCTGTTGAGCAGAGGGTGCTTTGCTCTGAGACACACGACACTGCGTGAGCTGCACTGGGCAGTGCTCATGGAAGGGCAACGGGCTGTGGATTCATGCCCGGATTTGTACGCTCCACTTTCTGATAACATTGCTAACAGTGAGTAACATTGCTGGGTGTTAGGCTGTGGTCCAAGAAAGATTTAATGCACAGGCTTAATACTAAAGCCTAACAGCTGTCCTGTTTATTTCACTTCAGTGCACACACAAAAATAAGTGCAAGGCTGAGACCTTCTATTGGGGTTTATGTCAGTGTAGCAAGTGCCACTGTTACAAAAACTATTACAAACTAAATGCAGTTATGCATGGGGCAGCCATCTCCAGCTTTATAACCTGCCAAAGAACAGAAGTAAGGGAACGGATTTCTCTCCAAGCACAAATGATAACAAAGTATATGACAAAGTATATTTAATCACATTATAAATGGGATGTATGAATTCTGTTATAAAAAGTACACATTGCAAACCTTTAACGACCATGAAAATAAAAGATTTTTAATCAGTACCTGTCCTGGAAAAGGTGGACGATTTCCTGTCCAGGCAACCTGACTCTGATTTAACTGGCGAGATATCTGTGTGAGATTCTGGCCTGTTGATGAAGACGACTGGATGTCGTTCACACCAGGCACGTGCACCACAGATGAACTAAAGAAGCAGAAACAGAGCCTACTGTATTCCAGATACTGAAATTTTGATAATCATCACATTAATACGTTCAATTTGTCTTAATTAAAAATTACTTAAGACCATCAGAAAACTTCCAAACATTTTGGTTAGCTAAATTGTCTATTCAAATAGACACAGAGGGCAAAATTATTCTGAATTAGACTTCTATAATCTCTCTGAAAGGACCTGCAAGAATAAAATCAGTCTAACACATGGTACATAAACACTTAGTTCCACATTAATTTATTAGCTAATATATTAAAGAAACTGTGTGCAGAGAGTATTCAAGCTGGTATTTCATTTTAAAGTTGTGCTTATAGTCAAGAGTATTTAAGCATTTGCTTAAATACCATTCCCCAATTAAGATGCACAAGAAGGTGATACACATAAATACTACTTTATTTGTTTCTCACTAGAGAAATGAAGAAATTAGTGTTATATATTAAAAATGCAGGGTTTTAATTCCTATTTTTACCACGCAATGATAAGAAACAGCAAAAAGTTTTATATCCAGGCAAAAGAATAAAAAAGAATAAAAATAAACTAGAGTTAAAAACTTTGGAATTAGAAAGAAATATAATTCCAAAGCAATTTGTCTGTGTTAGCTGTTTCCTAATTACTGGGTTTTACTACAGAGAAATTCCCCTGAAGTTCCTCATTAGAGGGAAAATTATATGAGGGACTGCTTCAGTTTACCATTTTCTTCTCATGGAAGTCTTCTGTCCTACTGAATATATGCAACTGCACATTGTGAATGTGCATCTATACATATATAAAAACACAACCTGTACAAATGCATTTGTATATCAATTAAAATTGGTCGCCCTTCCTCCAATCCCATCCCAAATGTCTATTTTCACAATCATTTTAAAGAGAAAGAGGAGACCTGATTGGGAAAAAGAGTAAACAAAGTTGAGCAGAAGGCAAGCAGGAATCCTGACTCCTCTAAGGAGACTGACAGAATCCCTCCCGGAGCAGCAAACAAAATGTGGCAGGCATTTGAATATATGATTTGCTATTTTGTGTTTCTCTAGCTGCCCAAAAGTGAAATGTCTGTTTAGAAATTCTTTGCAGAGTCTGTATTATTACTGTTGTTTCTACTACCACAGAGTGTCCAAAAAGGGAAATTGAATCAGAAAGTCCATCTAACTCTGGCTGAACTCTGGAGGCACACAAGAGCTGCTGGGGAGGGCTGGCCCTACTGCCAGCACCTTCCCAACTGGCCTGGTGGGTTCCTTCTCCCCACTGAGATTATTAGCAATTACAACTTTAAGAACACATTGGTTTAAACAAAATTAGAGTTTGAAGATGATTTCTAATTCCTGGAACTGACAACACTAGCCTCTTCCTTCACATTCAAAACCTTGGCTTCATCTAAAACAGGAGAATAAACTCCAGTATCACTGTCCTAGACCTGGGATACTAAGGACAGTGATATTGAGGTAAACATAATAGCTGTTACCACATTCTCAAAAAAGTCACTGGAAGTGCATGCAAATTCTTAAATTTCAGATTAGCCAAATCTGTACTGCCAGCTGGTAGGGAGCAACATCCACTCTGAATAACTCAAAGATACTTCAGAAAATACCAGAATGCCACTTTATATGTATTCTGAATTTGCCTCAGAAAACTGTTCCTGCCCGCGTCCAGGCCTCATTGGAGACTACGGATGAAGTGTCCCTTGTTCCCACCACTAGCGGTTTCCCCGCTGGCTTGGCTCACTGACAGACGGTGTCCTCCAAGGCAGCTTGCAGACTGCAAAACTGCTGAGAACTTTAAGTGCAAAACAACCTAGTTCAGTTGAATGTTCCTCAGTCAGATCCGTGGACCTGGCCCCAACCACCTTTAAAACTTCCCCTCATGGTTTTGTTGCTGCTTCTTAGCTTTTTCCAACTATATCACAGCAAGAAGTATATATTTACCATTCACTATTTCTAACAGTGAGATCCAAATCTCTTCAACTTATAAGCCTAGTTCAAGTGCTGAAATGTCATGTAAGAGTTAAGTATGCACAAAGGAAAAAATCATTCATGTTGTAAGGAAAACCCTACAGCTTTAGGTTTGTTTTGTTTCTACGAAATAAAAGTGGAACTGTTCCCACTTTCAGAAGCTGATACTTTCAGGATCTGCACTACAGTACCTGAAAGTCTTTCCTGAATGTCCTGGCTGAAATGGGCTTCCTTGCGAATAAAGCTGCTGGTTTCCCGCTGTGGAGGCTGAGGCCATCATTTTTTTATCTGCTACAAAAGAAAAAGAAATCACAAAAAGAAAAAATTTAGGGGTGATAAAATGAACACATAATTATTTAATGGAAATTGCAATGTATATACACAGCAGGGATTGTTCTTCTCAAACATTTACGAAAAAGCCCTATGGAATACATAAAAGGGCTATATGACAATTCAGTACATTAACTGGAGTCACAGCTGTTTGGTGTCTTTTTCACACCCCCTTCCCAGAATGTACTTAATTAATGCTATTGTTTGCATGGAAAATAATACTGGTATGTGTCCTCTGGGCCACTCAATCCAGGCATCAACAACAAAACTACATCAAAGGATTAAATGCCACCTTGAAACAGTTTGCTTTTGTGTCCCCACTGGAAGCTGCTCCAGATCACATAGGCAGGAGGGGGAATGAGAGAGAAAGAGCATCTCTGGATGACAGGAGAAGTGATGGGTGCACGAGTCCCAGCAGTAGACTGGAAAGGGGAACGCAGCTTTTCTGGAATAAAGACGGAAGAGTCTGCCAGGGCAAACGGAGTAGGGCCATATGAAATGAGCCTGGACTGAAGGAGGTCTGTGTGGGCCTGTGTACTTGAGGACAGCCTCAGGGAAGGGTACATTTCTGGCACCAGGAGAAGCACTCCAGTGCTGCTGCTGTTATTGTAGCCTGTTCGTACCAAGGTAGCAGCTAAGAGCTCAGACCCAGCCAGATTAAGCACTCCACAAGAACGGTATCAAAGAGCCCCTGTCTTAACTTGCTGACAGTCTCCTCTCGAGGATGGCAGGAGCAGAGTAGCTGATTCTCCTGCGCAGCCTGATGGCATGCCTTCAAACCAGGGTGACCACCTGCAAACCTGGACTATCCTGCAGTCTCTGACTGCATTGCTATCTCACAGGAAGCTGGAGGCGCTTTTCTTCCAGGGTGTTTGCAAGAGTTGTTTATGCACACGATCTGCAGCAAAGCAACACAATGGTCTCTTACGGTCTTTGGTATCCTATAAAATCTAATGCTTGAGGGAGCCATGAAATAGGATGCGTGTATCCCAGTGGGGTGGAAGACAGACTATTCACATAGTGAATAACACACATACAGAGATGCCATTAACTTTTATGATCTAGCCTTATGTGGCAACAAAAACACTGGAGATCAATCTCTAATTGAATGAAATGAGGCTGGGTGAAAAATACCACTCAGTCCTTTAATTTAATATTCTGACACTGTATTATTCTGAAGCCCAGGGAAATGCTCACTACTATTACTTTTTTTCTTAGAATAATTTAAAGGTTTTGCTCCACCATTCCTCCATCACTTTCTGCATCTTCCCTTACTATATCCACCAAGTGCAAAACTCTCCACAACTTGCTGATCACTTCATAACTGTCTGTTATCAATCCTGCCTCATTTTCCCCTTTGCTCTTTTCAGTTTCCCCTCCCTTTTCATAAGATGGTCTCCTGGGTGCAAGGCCCACTCAATTCACAAGTAATGTAAGACTCTGCTTGAGGTCCTCAGCTTTTAAGACCTGGTGAGCCTGGCCCCCCAAAGGCCTCCAGCACACACCAGCTCTTCTGTTACCTGTCCCTAAGTTCTTATTACGTTATGTTCTTAGCAAGAATCCAAGTTCTCATTCCCAAAGGAAAAAGTCATCTCAAATTACTTCACAAGAGCCTCAGAGAAGGAGCATACGTGCCACTGATGAAAGCTGTCATTGCTTTTCCTCTGTAATACAGATATTCAATTCCCCACTGGCTACATACTGCCCAGCACAGAGAGCAAGTCTGGGCTGCAAACCTAAACTGCCATGTAAAAAGAAGGGGAAGAAATAGAGACAAGAGCTAGGAGAAGGCTGTGGATTTGGTAGGAAGGAAGAGTTGAGAATGAGTTAGGATAAGGGTGTCTTTGAGAGGAAGGATAAGTGATTTTGAGTTTTCTGCAATAATGTCTTTCTTGCATGAGGTCTTCTCCTTTCTAGGGCCACCCTTTACCAGGATATCAAGCTCTCAGGGTTGGAAGAGAGCCAAAATCCTGCAGGTGCTTTAGACATTTGAGAATGACTTACTAGCAAAATTGAGAGTGCCCTAAATGAACTGGAATTCCTCAAGTGGATCAGAGTTGCCATGGCGGTTACTGGGGTCCGTGCTCCAAGATAAGGCTAAGAGAAACAGCACAGCTCACCAACAGATAAATCGCCTTTAAGACGTCTTGCTTGTGTTGCATCAAATGCTCCTTAGCCACATCCCTGAATCTGGCCCACATCTCTCCCAGATGTATTCCCACTTAGGATTATACCTCTTCACTCTCACCTTTGCTACAGCACCAAAAATCTATTTTGTTTTGGTGTTTTACCGGGATCCTCAGCCCTTTTTCTCTCTAAACCCCTTCCCTGTACTGCAGCCCTTTTACTGGTCAGTCGTACACTTCTCCTAGTAGGACCACTGTTTCTACCTGCAGAATGAATATGTCCTTAGGAAATGCATCATCCTATGCCTCAAGGCATTTGCATGAATGGGTGAAGCCAGACTTCCTCTCCCCTCTTTGTTTGCTTAATTACGGTGGCCACTGCATGTGATTATGGCATCAACCTCCCTGTGTCAAACCTGTATTTATCAGTTCCTTAAAAAAAAAAACAAAAAAACAACAAAATATAGCCAGGAATTGGATCTGGTATCAACATAATGCAAATGTCTTGCAGGCAGCATGCAGGTTTATCAATATTGGTTTTGGACAGTTTATCTCCCCTCTAACTGAGAATGATCTCTTTTTATCATTCAGAGAAGGCCTTGATCACAGCTCCCATGAGAAATTCAGGCAGGGTGAATGTCCCCAAAAAAGCATAGTCTGTAAATTGATAAGACTGAAAAGAGTAATGGTATTTCCAAGAACATAACCTCACAGCTTGCTAGACCCTTAATCCTAACCCGTCCCCACAAACAGTTGAGAGCTGCCTGAAAATGAGCCAATAAGGCAGCCAAAAAGCAAGATGCTCTTGCTTGGAAAAACATATTCTAGTGTTTAAGGTTGGAGTCTTGCTACCTTCTAATGGACCCCTTTTATGGCCTCAGCTGTTGACTTCACTGTTAGAGTAGACAGACAACGATGAACAGGAATAACAAAGGTCCCAGCAACAGGAGGACAGAATATCAAGTCTCTCCTGCAGCTACACTGCCTTCTCTATTTGAAAAGGTCAAGTCAAACATAAGAAATCAATGCAGTGAGGTCATCTCCCAACACCCCTGGATTCAAACCCTGTGGGTTGTTTCCTTCACACACTGTGTGACACTTGAACATTGATTTATTTAAAACAAATGTAAAAACTTTTCTTTTTCAGTGAGGAAGCTTAAGAACAATAAACAATTAACAAGTTCTTCCATGAGCCTGGTTTCCTACAGATATATTTTGGATGACCCATTCAGCTGCCAGTTTTCTGAATGATTCCTGTCTGTTCAGGCAACAGGCAGCTAAGCTGGGGCTACTTTGAGACTACATCTATCCGACTGACAAGTTTACTGCTGCTTCTTGGAACAGGGCTAAGAAATCCTTCAGTAAGGGCACTCAGCAAGGACTCTCTATCTTCACAGTAATTTCCATGAAATGTGTAAGAACTCACTATGTCTGAGACTCCTATCATTCTTATAAATACTTGCCAACAGGTCAAAAATTTGTGGGGAAAAGAATATGGGACTCACAGAGAGATGGACAGTTAGAATGACTGGAGATGCCTCATCTCCCTAGGAAACAAGGATATTATTACACTTGAAAGCAGCATATGCATCTGAACACTTCAATGCAAAAGCAAGTGATTTAAGAAAAAAATGCAGGCTCATCTTAAGACTTCTTAGCAGCTTGCTTAATCCATGTCTACTTATTGAGATGAACTGACATCTGCTGTTTAAGAAAGAAAATATATATTTAGAAGCTGGAAGTTCTGCCCAGTAGGTTTACTATCTATGAGCTGCACTGCTTAAGCTTCTCCTGTGAAATGAAGTGAAAACCAAAACCAAGCAACTCCAGTGACAGTACAGCAGTCCTTCACTTCTGGAGTTCTGCTCCTCATTGTCTTTGAGGGAAATACCAACTAAAGACAAATTCTAGGAAACGGTCTTGAAAGACTAACTTTACCTGGAAATCTCTCTGGCACGTAGCACCTTCTCCTCATTCTCTCCAAGCTGTGTTCCACGTCATGTAACCATGCTTAGCATAATATTAAAAATTAAATAGCATAGACATTCACTTACAAGCAGCTATTCCAGCAAACATCTCGGCAAATCTAGGATCTCTCTCCTGGGAGAAGATAGCATCTGGCTTTTCAACAGACTTTCCACCCTCATGAACATTAGCTGGTATACTTGGAACAGGCACCTGTTGAGATATGCAGAGGCAGGTAATACTCTCCATCATATTTGACAAAAAGGAATTCAGGGATAATCACAATGTATATTTAATTCTGCCAAGATCTGCCATTGCTTTGCATTTTAAAAGATCAGAGGCACAAAAATAAAGAACTATTGAGAAATTTCACCTGAGATAAGTCATAGGATGACAGTCCATCTCTTTGATGTACTTCAAGCTCTGCTTGCTGCTGCTGAAGTTGTCTGCAAAAGAGAAAAAATTACTTCAGTTACAAAAACCAGTTCAGATACAAAAAGGAATAGCTGTGGTCTTCTCTTTTATACTCAGAGTGAAATGTCTGTCAGATGATTTAGTAAGTCCTTTCTTGTTAGATTCATCTGTTTTTAAAGATTTCTAACTGAGAAAGTTTACACCACAGGAATGTGGAATGTAACAGGGCCCATGAAAAGTTTTTCTGTAATAGCACAGAAATGTGGGTGGGTAAGTAATGGAGGATGGAATACAGCATCCTCATAAAGGATTTAAGGATTCGCTGTTAAGATGCCAACATCATCTTCTGCACATTAAAGATGAACATGTCAGGCACTTTCCCTGATCCTACTGAAGTTAATAGGAAAACTCACAGTAATATTAATGCAGAATCATGCCAATCAACAAGAAAAAACTGATCACAGCTTGTGTGAAGCATGCCAGACTAAATGCAACAACCTGTTGTGCTAGAAGGCTAGAAGGAGAAGAAAAGGAGAAAGCACTGCATGCAAGTCCTTTTCGTACTAACATGATTTGTCTCTCTCTCCTCAGGATCAGAGTCCAGATTCTATTTCATTTTTGAAAGCTTTTAAGGCAGCAAATCTCAAGAAATAAATTGCTTGTACCATTACATAAAATCAAGACATTACATAGAATCAATTTGTGTTGACAAATGCTACAGAAAACACAAGTGTCCTTTTCATGTTGATACGATATGAAAAAAAAATCTGTTCTTTAAATGAGATAAGAATCACTGGAAGTAACAGCCTTAATTCAATTATAAGAACTTAGAAAAATACTTCAAAGGAAACTGAAAGAAGCAATAAACTTCAGGGGAAGCATGCCAGAATGAAGAAGTTCAGTGCTGAAAACTCTGAGGATCCTTGAAACAGACTTGATTTGTGTTTAGTGTCAGGCACTGTTACTTTACTACAACAACTAGCCAAATACCAACAAAAAAAGTCATTGGAAGTTGTTAGAAATAACTGGCAGGCGACATTTCTTATGGATAAAGACTTGTGGGGAAAGCAAGCAAGTGGTGCTAAGCCAAGCATATTAGCATTCTACATTTACAGATATTGACTGTGTTTATAAAAATGCACAGATATTTTATACAGTTGTAACATATCTAGCACAGTGATTTTCTGCATCAATTTCTTCACTTGCTTTTTTTTCTTCACAACCTCAAAGCTCCTAAACTAGTATTTTTTTTTAAATACAGAGACAGTTATAGTAATGAACAAAACAACTTCAACACAAAATGCCACTGCACAATAAAGTTTATCGGGACTAAAAATCAACCCTTTTGAAATGAAAAGCAAAACTGCTAAGTCTGCATTAAGGCCAGAATTCACCCCTTAATATACGAACCTATGCTTTCTTGATTGGACTTGCACCATCCACAAGTTGGGTCATTAGGAACCCCACTTGTCTGAGCATATGTCTGTATGATCTTCTGCAGACAGACGAACCTACTCGGAGCTGTGACAGCAGAGTGCAAGAGCCACACCATCAAGTCAGTCCAGCGCTGGGTTCAAGTTGTGGCCAGGCTCCAGCCTGATGAAGTAAGAGGCTGGTGTTGCCAGGCCACAGCATCTCCCTAGTGTCACAGCTTCGTGCTGGAAGCAGCTTGCCACCAGCAGGTCCCCATATGCAGGCACGACAAACCGGCGTCTCCCTGTAAAAAGGAAAGGCTCCTCCACGGCCCTGGTGTGAAGAAGCATTGCTGCCACGGAGCAGCAGAGGCTGATACCATGAAGGGTGCTAAACCAGTCTCTACAGTGAAACCCAGGGAACAGCACAGCTGCCAAGCAGATGGACTCCTCCATCTGACACTTCTTGGAGCTGCTTCGAAGTTGAGCAACTTCATTTCAAACAATGAGGGCAAAATTAAAATATACAGATCATTGAGACATCAACTGCGTCCATCTCAATAGCGCACAGTATTTTGGGTGCTACTTGCTGTTAGAAAGATGGATTTTGGGTTTTTTTGAGCTAGTTGGGCACCTGTTGGCATTGCATAGTCTCAAGAAGGCCAGGCTGTGCAGTAATAAAAAAACCTGAGCAGCTTCTATCCTGAATCAAAGGCAGAGGGGCCAGTGGAGGGATGCCACTGGAGGAGGCTGTCATTCATCTAATTACTGGCCACAGGGATGACCAGTAGAGACTCCTGTGTATAAAAAGGAAAAGGAAAATTCAGCACGCTGCTATCATTCAAGCCCATTCCCAACAGCTCACCTAAATGCTCTCTATAAATGTTAAATAATGCAGAAGAGAAGGCTGACTTCTGGGCACACTTCTGACTCTGAAAGCGCAGGAACAGTCCTTCAAAAGAGCTGTTTGGGTTTGACTTGAGGCAGAAGACCTGAGTCACTGCACAGCATTTCAGTTTAAGCTTTTAGCTTCACAGAAGTGGAACAGGAATATTTTGTGATCAAATATTTTGTCTCAAGTGCTGCAGATAACACCTCACTTCTGCTTCTACAGAGAAATTATCAAAATGTTTTCGATCTTCCACTAACTGCTGCTTTCTGTCACCTGGTCGATATTAGCACGAGGACTTTTGGCCTGAGGATGCGCAGGCAACAGACTATCTGTATGATGCTCTGCTTGGTTACCAAAGAAGTTACATAAAACTGTTGGACTGACAAGAAAGTAAACTGTCTGTAAATAAGATCTGACAGTTGTCACAGTTTCTGTATGCCTCTGGCCTCTTTCTGAAGGAGAAAGCTAACAGACAGGAATTACTCACCACACATGTTTTTCCCTGAAAGAGATATTACGGTATGATAGGCAGTAATAGTAGAAGAGATGTTCCAAAATACTAACATTGAGGATTTCAAAACTCTGGATAATCAAACTGGTGTGAAGGTGAGGGGCAACTAGAACAAGCTACTAAAGTAGTTAATAGGTTTTTCCATCCCTTGATGCCTTTCAACCAGGACTTGGTGCTTTTCTAGCAGATGCTTTACTCAGGCACTTGTTAACAGGCTCCATGGCAAGCCGGACAAAATTCTGCGACCGGCAATACACACACAGGATCAGAGTAGAGAGCCAAAGACCTTCTGCAAGCCTTACTATCTAAGAATACATGATACAAAAAATCACTTTTGTATCATGAGTAAAACACAAAAAAAGCTAATCCTCCACATTATCAAAGAGCCATGGATTTTCCATATTACTTTAACCAGTAGAAAAAATACCTAAAAATTACCTCTGGAACGCAAAGAAGCTCTTTGTTCTGCAAGCATAAAATGCTTACTTTTTCAACAAAACTATGGGAGGTAATTTAATCACAGCAAATCTAGGGGGAAGTTTTCCTAAATACCACCCTGTGGACGATAAACACCCATTAAATCCTGTTGTTAATGTGAAAGCTAATTACACTGTTTCATTTGTTTTTATTACCAGTGACTCGGTGTGTGTGTCAATAAACAGCACATTAGGTCTCTTCTGTTCCGTATAAAGTATGTTTTCTTGATTCAGCCGTATACATACAAATGAGCCAAACAAAACAGCATACTTATCAGTTATTTGTTTTGTAGGCACTTCTCTAACTCAGTGCTCCTTCACCCTTCTCTATCATCTGTAATACTCGTTAAGCTACAGTACAATATAAATATCACATTGTGTCAACAGCGTTGAACTTGCGGAGCAACCTACCAAATCCACTCCTTATGAAAACCAAATACTTAAGCATATCTTCACTGAATTGTATGTAAGCTATGCTGCACTTGATTCTGATTGAAATGCAAAACCAGGTTAGCATCTTCTGCTCTTGACTGCTGCTACTGTGTAAATGGTCCAAATGATGCCTGAACCACACGACAATTCAGGGCACAGCTGACCAGGGAGAGCTGAACGCTGCTGTTGTGCTCACTTCCAACACTGCCATCTAATCAGCCCTTCTGACCAAACAAGGCACACAGATCCCTTCAATCATTCAACTTCTGGATCATTTTTGTAAAGATGGTACAAAACAAGCGCTTGTCATCAGTCTGGGCAAAACTCAAACTGCCTTCTGACCTCCAGACCACAACCTAAATCATCCCTGGTTTTGATTTCCATTTCACAGCTTAAAGGAATAAAAGATAAATTTCCAGGCTCTACACATGATACCCAACACAGCGAATAAGGTATTGCCTGGGTCGACACAGGATCTTGCATGGTCTGCAGGAATGCCTGGCTCACTCGGGGGGTCAGCAGGGAACCGGGAAACCCTTTGGCTTGAACAAAGAAAGCTCACTGAAGCGGAAGGTTTCAATAGTTAATTCAAATTTATTTAAGTAAACGTATTTGGAGGAGAAGGGAATATACTGCAAAAGTTCTTTTTGACTTTGGAGAGTATTTAGCTGAATTATCTCTCTCTGCCTAAACAGTGAAGACACCTGTTTCTTTTCCAGGCATCAAAGTAACCAAAAAAGATCTGAACTTTAACAGACTTTTTGGTGCGAAAGAAAAAATCCTGTATCCTTACCAAGCCTTTTTTATTTAATATTGGCACACATACTTTTTGTATCTATTTTGGACAAAAAGGGGCGAATACAATGGCGGCAATAAGGCTTTTAAAGTTCTCTTTCAGTTACTCTTAAAATTTCTCTTTTTTAGATTATGGTTTCAAAGTCACCACTGTGAAATGGTCCTTGAGAGGTCAGATTGCCCACAGATGGCAGAGGGATCATGAGAAAGTAACTCCACTACCATAGACTGGAATTTTATCAGAATAGCTAATCACTGGTATTGCGGCCCTTGAGAATCAGAAACAGAAAGCATCCCTGCCACAAGCGCGGGCTGATTCATCCGGCAGTCTGCCCCCAGCACTGACCTATGCCAGCTCACTCAGTGATGAAAATCTTGAGACCCAGCACAACTGGAGGATTCATAAACGGATGCAGTAGAACATAGGGCTTTGGGGCTTATAAAAATGAAAACATCAAAGTTTCTATGAGGTCAGAAAAGGATCTTTCTTCTCTGTATATAAAGTCTTTAAGAAATCATTCATTCATCACCATGATGGATGATTTTATTCAAATGTTGCTTTTTGTGTTTCTTATATAAATGTTAATCACAATTATTATTTCTTTTCAGAACTCAAACAGCCCCAATTAAACAGGAAGATGTGGTCTAACTGGGGACTCTTCTTTACAGCAGAACACAGCCCAAATGCTAAACATTAAATGCTTCATTTCTCCAGGAAGTTTCTCTTGGATGACTGCACCCAAGAGAAACTGAGAGAAGTTTTCTTTTCTTTTTTTGAAAGGAACTAAGTGAACATTTGAACCTAACGTTTCATTATCCTTCCACACCAAAGGCAAATTTGGAAAGTTGACTGTTTGAAGCTCCAAAGGAATATCCTTTAAAAAAAAAAAAGCCCGAAACAAAACAAACAACTAAAATCAATTAACCCCCCCCAGCTGGAACCACCACTGCCCTCTACAGTCTTTTTGAAAAACATTCTTCACTGACCAAAGCAGAATTTGAGAACTTTCCCCTTAACAGGCAGACACACAGATGTGCACACTGGCTTTAAAGTATTCTAAGTTAAAAACAAATTTAAGCATAGATTTATCAGGTGTCCCGTCTTTAAAATTCATGATGAATTTTAACTGCCTCAAACTTGTATTTTACGGGGCTGCATACATTCTCAAAGTTATGGGCAAATCAGTATTTGCCTCTATGCAAAACTGCCTACAAATGTGCAAGAGAAGATACCCTTGCTTGGACCCCACGGGGAAGCACTTTGCTGGATCCATGGTATCTGACACCCACCGACATGTAAAGATGGCCCCGCGCACTGCGGCTGGTGCAGAATAACCAGCCCCAGCAGGAGCCGAACGAGGAGGCAGAAATCAACAGTTACCAGGATATACACCTCCCCGAGGCATCTAGGAAATGTGAATTTACAAACTGACTCCAAAAAATCCAGAAACAGAGAGAAATAGCCCTGCATTACAGTAAGTCCTCTTCGGACATCTGTTTGAGAAGTGGGAGAGAGCAGAGGAGAAAAAGAGAAAAAAGTTTGAATAACGCATTCTTCCTGCTATTTAAAAACAAACATATAATGGTTTGTATCTTGCCATAAGGCTAGAACATTTTGAACACGACAGAAAGGAAGGAACATCCTCTGTCAAACTAGCAGCAGGCAACTTCCATATTAGGTCAACATTTCTGGGTTGTTATTCAAACCTACTAAGACAGATATAATAAGAGCCAGAAGTTGGCACAATCCTATTTGTTACAGTAAATGCTGCGATGCCAAGCTGAACAGTATAGTTAAGTCTTGGAAGAAAAAAAATACTCCCAGAGTCAACACAACGGAGTCTATAGGTCAAACTTTCTGACCTCTGGACTCCTGGGAATCAAGTACAATTAATGCAGCGTGGGACAGATTTCAGCAGTTGTCTCTTATTTTGCAGGCCTGTTTTTGCATTAACAAATGATTACGAAAAGAAATATGGGACAGCAGAAACATAGAAATATCTCTTTTGACAGGGATAGTCAGCTTGTCTGATTTCAAACACATTTGCTTGTTTCAAGGAACTGAACTATTCAGTTCAAGCCCAATTGTCAGGGTATGTAGGGAAAAACAAGCAAACTGAGTGTTACGCTGTGTTTCAAGTGACTAAAAGCAAGGCCCTTCTAGCCCAGGTATGAATCATATCCAAACAGCTTTACTGTTCCCTAGCTTGCTCCTAAAGAGAGAGACGCACTAGCTTTCTAGATTCAAATGCCAAAGCCCCAGGGGTTTGGTTTTGCAAGTGTGCATCTCCACTAGTAGACTGCTCATTCAGCATTTCCATTATATACTCTAACAGGTTGAGATCTTAAATCCAATGATTTCCTCCAGGTTAAAAACGTGGCAAAAAAACCTCTGGTCAGACCAGAAGCAGATTTTGCTTTAGAAATAGATTTAAGTTTATATTGGAAAGAAGAAATATTAAAAAAAAAAAATCTGTAAAGCAATGGTTTTTTATCAAATCCAGATTAGCTTCTGCAGTTGCTGGCTCAGAATTCAGAAGGCACCAAAAGTTTCTCTACTCTGTTATGCAGTGACAAAGGTTCACTATACTACTAGGGTGACTTGACTTTTAGAAACAGCCCCACGAGTTGCAGAACTAGACACCCATTTCAACCTCCTTTTAACAGGTTTAATAACAGGTTTTTTAAAGTATTATTCAAAGACAAGACGATTTAATTCCCCTCTTAATACGAGGTTGGATCTGTCCTCAGACTTGAGGACAGTCCACCAGATCTTAACTGAGTATTAGGAGCCCTTCCCCCTCAAGCCCCCTAGGAAATCACTTTTGCCAGCTTTTATATGCTTTAAGAGTAGACTTAGCTCAAGGAGATGATGACCAGGAAGATGACACACTATGACCACAGCCCACAAAAAGCAGGAGTCTTGCCTACACATGTGATACTTGTAAATAGAGACCTGCAATTTTCTCTTTGACTTAGGAACCAGGCTAACCTTTCTCCAATATCATGACAGCTGCTCTGCTGCTGGAAGCCCTGTGCTAGTTAACGCAGCCGGGACCGAGATCAATGGGCTTGTCTAATGACATAACAGATATCTGACATTTATCTCTGGTGCAGCCAGGCCCTGGAAGCACCACAAGATAATGACAGAGAAACAGCTGTAGCTGCAAGTACTTCTGAGGCAGAAAACCTCTGTTACAGACTGTACCATTAGAGAGGAAACAAATGCAACTGGAAACAGGCTACCACAAAAATCTGAATGTGCATTTACACTGCTTACAACTAAAAGCAATGGTTATGTTCTTTCAGCACCATGTACGTGAGCATCTGGAAAGACACATACTTTACGTTAGTGTTGGTGCAGATGATGTATTCAATCTCATCGGAATAAGGATTCTGAAATGTGAAGCTGCTGGTTCTGATCAACATCCATTCCCGGTTTTTGGTACGAAAACGATACATCACAGACAGGACTTGACCTTTCAGTTTCACAACCTGCAAAACCATTTGGAAAGGTTACTAACAGCAGATTGCTACCTGTTGTGCAAATGAATAGTAAACAACATAACTGGTGTGTTTTAGACTTAAATTATAGAAAGATATGGAAACAGTAGGAATATTCTTAATACAATGAGAATAAACAAAATTCATTTTATTTTTGCAGTTATCTCCTTCAGAATGAAACCTTCATGCTTTGTTGTACAAAATGTTCTCTTCCAATTTGCATATAAGAAGAATACAGACTCAGGAAACAACAGGTTGTGCTGTTATCTCAACAGAGAAGCTTTAAGGAGGTTTTAGTGTGGAATGTTTATGAAGAGAGATCGACAGAAACCAAACTGAGGCATCTTATAAATATTTATACGTAAAGTATAAACCAAACTTCGCAGCACCTGAAACAAAAGTCTACAACAAAAAATATTCTGTGAGGTTGCCTATCTCCTTTTCTTTTTGGATACTTAGCTATCCAATTCACATATGTGACATCCCAAATCATACATTAGAATCAAAGTTTAGGATGATATTTAAGCAAGATGGTTTTTTTTAGAAACCATATCCGGCTGGTCTTTTTTTCCCAAAGATGCTAGAAGTCTGACAGTCTTTATGCTAGTGCCAAAATCTGTCTTCAGATGACTAATATCTGGTTTCTGAAACACTCTGAACATTGCCTATCAAGTGCCTAGAGGTCTTCGTTCCACATCCTTGCAGCTAAAGCCTGCTGCATCCTTGGGGATTCTGATTTATATGTCCCAGCTGGATTTACCTCTGTCACTTCTTCAACTCATGATACATCTCTCTTAGATGTTGCTTAAAGACAATCACTCCAAGATGAAAGACCTCAAAGCACTGCTCAGGATGGCTGTGCTTTCTGTTGCCAGGACAGCCATGACATATCAGCCCATTTTCTGAACTGTACATCTCTTCTGCTGTCATATTAAGAGGTAGCAGCTGGACCTTGGTGAGCTGATGTCACATCCTGACACAGTTTCTCTTCTCGAGCACCACTACACTAACTAGAATTACTCAGAAACGTTAAAAAGCGTCTGCTCATATCTCCACTTGGGAAGACGTTATAACCCATGTCCTTGAAGAATAAGAAAAGATGCATTATGGGAACTTCAGGAGACGCAGCTTACACAGCCCACGGGCTATTTTTAAGGAAGACTATCCAATAAAGCCACCTCCAGAAGTCCCTGCTCAGTGCCTTGGTCTCGTATCTAGCTAGAGCTCTGCTGAGCATCTGCTCCCTTGTCTTTCACTGGCTCTTTCTAATGAGACCAAACGCTTTAAAATATCACTCTTGTGCACCTGTTCCCTTAAAACAATCTCTCCTGTCTAAAGGCAGACAAGTCCTCTTCTACCTTATTTTTCCCAAGAAATGAACAGGTAGCATGCAGTATAACCAGCTGTATTATACTGCCCTATAACATATAGAAAGTCTCCCAAGAACAGTTCAGAGCACTGAGGGCATACCAAGGGAGGGAACTCAAACATTGGTGTCATGAACAAGCTCAAAGAGAAAAATATTTATCATACACAATATGTATTTATTCAATGATATGATATGGAGGTCCCCTCAGCCCCCCTGCAAGCAATGATGCAATTACTAGGAGTGGGAGGAGAGGAGCAAAACAACACAAGACTTGGACACGGAAGCCAAAAGCAGTGTTTAAACTGCCCAAGATACCATAAACAGATAGGAGAAGGGATAAAGAAGAACCTCACTACATTTCTTCAAGAAAACATTTGAGTGAGAAACCAGAAGAAAAAAAAATCAGAGAAGGATAATCATTAATAATTAAAGGGATGGAAGAAGAAGAAGGATATAAGTAAAGAGGGGAAAGATCAATTAATTAGACAATAATTAATGGGAAAGACAAACATCAGAAAAAGAAATAGCCCCATGGTCTCTCTGATGTGTAGATGAGTTTTTCATTGTTGCATAAACCCAGCAAGAACTTGCAGGGATGAAGTAAATCATGGAGTATAAACTCACAAAGAATATGCGAAAGCCAGCAATTATGTTGAATGGAAATGAGATACATAAAGAGCTAACTGTAGATGAGGAAAATGTCACAAGTGCTTTGTCTCAGATTCAGCAAAATGCTTAGCAGTGTACAAAGCTTTCAGTCTAATGGGAATTAAGCATGTGCTTAAATTAAACAGCTCTTAAGGGCATAATTGAATATAAATGAACCTACCACATGCTTATGGTTAGGTATGTGCTGCAATGCTTTGCTGAAATGAGCCTTGAAAATTATGTGTGCAATACCTGCCAAAGTTAAAATGCCCCATTCGAAAGAGCTAAGTTGAAGCTGATAAAGAAATAAGAATATATAAAGAAATAAGACAGTTATTGAGGAACCCTAGCATCTTTGCATTAAAAATAGACAGGCCACACAATAAATCAGGTGGAAGAATATCTGTGAGCCTACCCAAAAAAGGCTAGAATGGCAGAGTGCTGACAAAAAATGCTTCCAACTTTCTTAAAAGAAAGAATGAGCCACCACGTGAATGGAGACAGCATCAACAAGCTAATGTCTATTTTTACAGCGTTAATCAAAATGGAGTGAGAATTCTTCACTTGGATGGCCTATTTGTTTAGAGCTAAATCAGAATTCAGATGTCTGGTAATACCCAGTTCAAATTCTGTCCTTGGTTGCCAAAGTTTCATTGAAGGCAACAACTGGGTATCAAGTGAGGGATTTTACCACCAGACTGTCACTACCACGGGCAAAACCAAGGCTTTGATGGCAAAGATGACAATGTAACCATCTCAAACTGAACAAACAGGTCCTGGGCCCCATGAACTCTGGAAATACATGGCCTACTCCAGACTCTGAGATCTGGATCTATCCCCTCTGTGCAACAAGCATGGATGAATTTAAGAAGCAGCCAACCAAAGAAGCATGTTCAAATAAATACTTCCACACTGGCACTGCAACTGCATTGCATATGTTATCTAAGAATCTTAGTTTAGGTCAGGAGAAGACTTATAACGTTTAAAGTCATTCAGCTGGCACTTACCTGGGCTATTTGTATTCAATTTTTTTATTGTTTTTTCACCAAGCTATCTCAGGGGTGCCTCAGGGAAGCAAGGGGAAGGTCTACTGCAAATAAATACCACATCTCATTGTGGAGTCTTAATCCTTAACCACTGGAATTTATTTTTTATTAGCTAACTACAGCTTGTTTTCCCTAAAACTAGTTACTTTAGCAGAAATCCAGCATTTACCCTGTGTCTTTATTAACAAGTAATTGGGTGTGGAGATGTGCTCCAATCCTTCCCCCACCCCAAAGGGTTGTATTTCAGATTGATCAGCTGGATACAGGATTAAATGGAAAGAATGCAATGAGGAGACACAAAATCTTCAGTAATGCCCAGAAAAGTTCAAAATAATACTGAGGTAAATGGCTTTTTCTAAATAAATGCTTTTGTAGTTTGAGTTCAGTGAGCCACATCCTATTATCAGCAATTTTCTACCACCACACCCAGAGAAAAGAATACAGAACTTGTGTAGAAGTGTCCAATCTGAACAGCATCCACTGGATATCAGATAGCCGTTTTCTGGAACCTTTGATACTAAACTCTATTTGTTGATTTTGGCCTTGAGAATATCTCATTCTGGCTTGATTTTCCCACCCTGCCTGATGAATGAATTTATCTTCCCAAGGAAGTAAAAGCTTTGAGATGGATGCTGGCAATTGACCAAAAACTGCAAAACCCTCCCTCTCTCTTACTGTTTAACACCAACCTGGTTCTGATACTGTCAGCAAAATAGAAATGTCAAGTTTTCAGAGGGTTTGAGAGAAAAAGAGCTTACTGGAAATCACAGTTATCTTTCTAATGAAAAAATTTCTAAAGCCAAACTAACGATAATAAAACAAACTGCAATAATCTGTTGTCCTGAAGTATGAATTAAACAAACATTAATTCTGTAATAATATATAAAGCACAGATATCTCTGGTGGGAAAATCCTGAACTGTCTTAAACCAGTGCACACAAACAGGATAACACAAAAAAGATTCAAAGTCTCTACTTTTTTACATTCTTTGGGAATAAAAACCACCTGGTGCATAGCTAAACCATTTACTTCAGTCTTTTATTTCATGATCAAAATAACAGCTCCGATCACATTGCTACTGTACTGAACAAAAATATACAAAGAAGGAACTGCCTACTAAAGAAACAGTATGGTATTTTCATATTGAACTCAGGCCCAGGGAACAGGAACTCTTCACTTCTACTCTGTGCTTTTTTCACCGTGCTGTTATGTGACCTTGAGCAAATCATGTAGGTCCCTGATCCAGCAAATCATTTATGCATATGCCTAATACCAAGTAGTTACAGGGAAGTCCCCAGCAACTGACTTCAGGGATACAACAGCAGCCTCTTATGGCCTGATCTCGCTCTCACTGAACACAGTGAGGATCAAGTCATTAACTTGAATGTTAGTCAGCCCTTCTGAGCCTCTGGCTGTGTTAAGACAATCACTTTAGAGATGGATATTTGACAAGTTATTATCCAGCAGTTCTCTGTCATTGTCTCTCAGATAAATTAGTGGAATCAATCACTTGGGCATTAGTGAAAAAACAGCATGTGTGTTCTCACTGCGCTTCTCGCACCACTGGTGTGGTCAGGCACCAATTCCGGGAGCTGAACCATCTGAAAACTAGCCCCATATAAAAGTGATTAGTCCCTTAGCTAGCTTACCCAGCAAGTCCATCTGTGTTAGCGTCAAGGCAGCAGGAAGGGTGGGGAGGAGGTCAGGAATGAGGGAAAAAAGGGAGCAGGACCTCCCTCTCAGTGACAGCTAACCATCAGGTAGGTTTAGCTGTAGCAACACATCACAACAAAGTGGGGCAGGAAAAATGACAGGGTGCCATAACCTATTTCAGGCATCCAACATTCGTCTGTCCCTGCCTGTGAATCAACATCTTAAATTTAAAAGGTCTTCAGCTGCTGTTTGAACACAGTCCACTGATGTGACACTGACATAGACACAGTGTGGTCACAAAGTCTTTGTCGCTAGCTCAGCAGGGGGGTTAGAAATCTCCGCTTGAGGTGAGAAATAGCCCCGGATCAGTGATATCTTACACTATTTCAAACACTTCTGTAGGGACCATAAGCTCAGTTTTACAACCTATTCTATGAACACATAACAGCATTTATTGTGTTCTCCACAGAGGTTTTTGCACCTCCACTTTTGCATGTTACGCCTGAATAAATAACTGGCTATACAAATTATTTTAAAACTCATTTCACATCCATGTTTTACAGCTGAAAATCTCAACATCCAACACAGGATGGATCAACAAAACTTGCTTGATCTGTTGTCAGAAAATCTGAACTTCAGTAATTGCTTAAACGTGCTACACCATGCTTTCTGGTGCAGAATGGAAGGCACTGAAAAGACCAGTAATAAACAGGGGAAAGCACTCCTATCGTACATCCCAGATCAATCTGAAACAATAAGCTCTACAACACACTAAACTCCTTTGATATACTTGAGGTAACAGTGGCCCCTTTGCAAAAATGAATGCAGAGCAGTAACTTTCCGTATGTTCTTACCTTTCTGTTGTTACCTCTGCCTGCATTTCAATTCCCCAGTAGGGAAAAGGGCCAAATTCTCTGTTGATGTGAAGTGGTGCAAATCCATCAAAGTTTATGGAACATGTTGTTGTCTACACCAGCAGAGAATTTAGGTCACGGACTATATTACAGGTGTAATTTGAAATTCACCGAGTTTCAGCTAACCCTGTTCTCACTGAAGCCCCTTGTAAAATTCTCAGCGACCTCAGAAAGAACACAGTGAGGTCCAGTGTTAAGCAAATTTGAAAACGCCAAACTTCTGCATATAGGAATATTCCCCTCTTAAAACATCCTGTATTACAGAGGAGTTTAACTATTTTCAAAACAACAGCCCATCTTGTTGAAGGTAAATACTTTTGGTTCCCACTTATCCCAGTGGGATCTATACAGGCATCTCTAAAACAAAAAGACAGCTTAACTCAGCAGTGAACACTCATTTAACTTTTAGTAAAATAAAATAAAATTTATAACTGACATATTTCTGAAAACACAGCCAACAGGTGTTGTTGTTTAAACTACCACTTATGCAGTTCAACTGATCATTAATTTATCAACAGAAATTGATTCATACCTTGCTACTCCTTCTCCTGCATGACAGAACAAATACCTTGAAATGAAAAATAAAAGCTACTTCCCTGGATAAAAAAGTAACAAAGAAATAAACAAACAGTGGAAGAAAGGGAGCAGACTGCAGCACCTGTTGGAAACTCTCTCTCAAATGGCTTTGATCTTCAGGATGGCAGAATTCTAAAATGTCTTTCCCCAAAAGATCCTAGAAAAATAAAACATAAAGCTGTGTAAAAAACCCAAACTGCAGTACAAATCCATGTGCATATTTGCAAGTAATCCTTGAAAACACTAGATCTATCACCTTCCATGGGACCACTCACTTAACCAGGGTCAAGTCCTACAAACAAGGTCTGTAGGCATCATGGTCTATGTTGTATTTATACTGTTGCACAGACATATGTATTTACAAATAGATTTTAACTGAATTTTTAATATCTGAAAAATGGTGTCTTCAAGAGTCTGACATCCTCTATTAAAGCTCAATTTACAGCACTACTTTTTGTAAAAATAGTTGTTGCAAAGCTACCTAAAACCAATATAAATGTGAAAAACAAATAAGCTAGAAACAAAATGATTTTTGCCTGTAAACTGCAACTGTTGAGACCAGAAAACAGTTATCATTGGGATTAAAACGTAAAATGCAGTTATCAGAGTGAATTGCGGTAATTAGGAGTTCATTTACTATTCTACTCATTTCTATGATTAGCCTTTATTCAAAGGAGCAGATGTAAGCCTATAGGAAAACAGATGCTATAAACGATGTTTGCTTACTGTTCAATACATTGTTAGAAGTTAATATCTACCGGACTAAGATCCTCTCCAAGCACTGCTAACTTTCTATCACAGAAATGTCTTCACTGGGAAGCTGTGTAAGATTTAAAGCAACTTGCTGTTAGAATTCAAAATGGACTTAAAAGGGATAAAGTGATTTCCCACACGACAAAGGGAAAAACTCTAAATTTTAGAGGCATGAATTGCAAAGAAAAGTAAATAGCATTTAGCACATGACATACGAATAATCAGCTAGAACTATTTCATGTTTTGCTGCTTTTGTTCTTAATGTGCAAACAGAACTTTTTTCATCAGTTCTAACCCGTCTCTGCATTTACTGACCTGGGGCTGGTAGCCAATGACACTGATGCATCTGGGGTCAACGAAGGTGATGACTCCATCAGAATTGTGCCTAGACAAGAACTCGGTTGGGACCGACATGCCATTCATGTCCATGCACACTGGAGAGCTGGTTACCTAAGACCAAACAATCAAGTCCTCAGAATTTAGTTCACAGAACAGTCATCGTAAGTGAAATTTGCTTATTCAGCTAAAGAAGGAAATCTTTTGGCAGACTGCTAACTACTGAAGGAAGTCATAAATAAAACAACAGCACAGATACATGACACAGGAGTGTCTTCAGTCCAGTTTGCAGTGCAGATATGTCCCCTCCTGGCACTTACCTAGGCTTAACAGCACAGCAGAAAAACAAATATATTAGAAGTTTCCAATAAGAAAGGACATAGCAGAGATGTAAGTAAGGCTGGGTTCACCTCACATAGCGGAAGCACCTTAAAACTAGGCATCTTGATGCCCACCCTTGCCAACCAAGAGAGATTTCCAGATAACAAGTGTTGTGTAGGCTACTCTCTGGAAAAGGCCAGCTCATTATCTGTCTCACTATCTATCTATCTGGAGAAGGCCAGTTCATTACCTCATTAGCAGCTCTACCTTTTTTTATCTATCATTATCTAATGCTCCTCAAACCTCATCAGAGAGAATGAAGCATTTCTAGCTATCTACCTGAAACCTGTGCAATCGGGACACTTCATCTCCTTTCCTAGTGGGGCTACAAAAGAGACTATCCTTTTTCTTACAACCTTCAGGGCCATCTCTCTTAGCAAGGCACAAATGCAAAAAGAACAAAATCTCATTTTTTGGTCTTTGCCTTGAAGTGTAATAGCTTGTATGCAGGATTTCAACTTGCTGTTACAGAGCAGTTTTTAATTTGTGCACCTTGACTCCTTTGTGATTAAACTCATCCCCAGAGCCTCCTCTTGCCCTCCCTCACATAGCGCCTGCTGGCTTCTCTTATGTAACAGATGTTTTGACACTCCACATGTTACTAATGTGATTTTCTGGGAAACCATCTTTTCTGGCAGCTGTAAAATCTGACTACCCTTAACTTCCTTCTTTCCATGAGTGGAATACTTTATTCTTGATTATAAAAGTATGATTAAGTTAAAAAAACATCATGCAATATTTCTGTGGCTCTGCCACAATAGAGAAACTCTGCAGATGTGATGGCACTTTTGTTAACATGCAGGCTGTTCACCTCAAACAAAACTGGTTTGGCACCTATGCTCCAATGAAAGGGTCATTCTACCTTGTAAGAACGATTGATGCAATCCTAACAGATGGCAATGAGTGCAGGCCAATAAGAGATCCTGCAGTAGGCTCAAAGATTTTCACTAATGGCTGAATTCCTAGGCCAGGAAAATAAAAATTAGCCTGCACACTGCTGTGATAAAAGAGATTCACCCCGAGTGCTCTAGCTCCAGTTCAGAACTCTTATCAGCAATGGAAAAGAAAGAAAATATATCACTTGCAATAATCAGGACAAAAAGGAGGTAAAATTCTATTCCCACAGTTCCCTCCACTGACATCATATCTGAATATGCAATACATTACATATGGAGAATAATGCTATGATTTGTGAAGCACCTCTTGACTATTTTATCTTTATTATTTTCAAAATAACCTCTGCAATCACAGTTTTCCAAGTAGTTAACGAGAGAGAGAGAGAGAAACAAAGCAAGCACGTGAGAAAGCACACAGTGGGGAGCATATCACACTGTCTTAGGGAGCCACTTTAACCTACTGTCTACAGCACCTGTATCCCCAGGTTTCTCACTATCTAGAATATCCCAGCCCTACCCCATCTCAGGGAATGGCATGTGTGCACATGTTCATATGCCAGGAGCGTCTTTGCAACTGTTGTTGGGTTGAATAGAAATATAGGCCAAAATAACATTTTCATTTTGCTTTACCAGCAGGTTCTAAAAAAGTCACCGGCTGTACACAGACATCAGGGCCCTTTATTTTGGAGACATGTTAAAACCCACAAATCTTTGCACAAATCCTTTACAGCTAAACCACAGCATTGATGACGCTTTCAACAGTAGCTCATATAAGGAAACAATTCCATTACCTGAAGCCTTCCTATTGCCACGAGGCAATATTTACTACCTTGTCCCACATCAGCATCTTCTTCTGGTATAGTCATTCCTAAAGAAAACAACAACACTGTTACAATTAGGAAATTAGAATGAACAGAGATGCTGCTGGCTTGGTTTTATATAATTCCAGGTATTCTGAATCATAAAAAATAACCTTATCGTTTTCTCTAGGACTCAGACATTATCTCTGGGTTCAGATCAGATAATCTTTCTCAGTTATATTCTGTCCTACATATCTCACAGGCATATACAACAACTTTGGCTGCTGAAGCCAAAGCAGATATACAAGTTCCATTACACTGGACAATAGACAGTAACATTCCCGTGACTATTGCGCTACAGCATGTTACTGGAACCATGTTGTCACTTAATACGTTACGTCAATACACACTATGTTCAGTTTTCTTTTGCAAATAATATATTAAAATAATCCTTAAAAAGAAGCACAGCCTAGATTTTTCATTAACTTGGTGCTCACACTTAACAGCCGGTTTTACTTTTTTCTATAATGGACTAAATCTGGGTCATTAAGTTGAAAGATGGAAAAAATGCGGATGCTTTACTAAGTGCTCGTTTCAGTTGTGTAACAGGAGTAACTGTTATAAACAAATGAATAATTTCAAAACATACATGTGGACTGTTTTCCATCCCAGTGTGTCACAAATAGGAGCATTCAGGAGATCAGCCCTGTTTACTTGTTAGTTGGCTAAGTCTTTAGTAAGGCTATTTCCCAACTAAAGCTTTAAGATAGCAATTTCCTATGAGACATTTCAAAAACGATCTTCCAATATTAACACTGCTGACTTATTTTAAGGGATTTGCAAACTCTTTTACAAGGCTTTTCAAGGAATTCAATCATAACAGGCAGTGAATCATTTAAAATGCACTTTAAGGCATTAATGAATTTAATTGCAAAGCAGCTATCAATTATGAAACAAAAGCAAATTTTTCCCCATAAAATTTATAATTCCCAGCACAAGTCAATCTTTGGACCATGCAGAAGATGACAGCATACAACTTTTTTGAACGATGCCTCTGAAAAATGACTATAAATGCTGGCAAATGAAGTGAGGTAGTCTCTTAATGAACTATTTTATACCAAAAGAATTCATCTTCTCTGATGATCAGTTTCTAAATATCACTCTACAGGCATTTTTCAGTTCCTACGAAGCTATGTAATGAAGTAAAATGTATAAAAGTAGGAAAGAAAAGAAAACATACTTTGGACAACATCCTTATCACCTCCAACTTTACTTTCAAGGGAATTCACAATTTTGGGGGGCCTGAGCTCATTCACAGCCCAGCAACAGATAACTAGAGTTTTATCAGAGGATCTCAAGAGCTTTATAAAGGAGGAAGATTATTGTCCCTTACAAGTGGGAAACTGAGGCACAGTAAGAATTTCAATGTCACATGCAGTAACAGAGCTGGGAACAGAACTGCTGTTTTCTGTGCTAGAGCCTTGCTATCCAGAGACAAGAATCTGGCCCTAGATAACTTCTTAACTTCTCAACCTTTGTGATATCCCTCAATAAAAGCCAGGATACTTCCTTTGAAATGCCTTCATACAAGTTCTATGAAAAGATTAAGGTAGCGCTGTGTGACCTTGGGAGTACATTTTAAGAAATCACTCATTATACACGGAAGTTAAAAATAACACGGGGCTGAATCAACACATGCTGTTTTTCAGTTGAACTTTTCCTTTTGTGTTTCTGATAAGTGCCCCTCCCTGAGTTACTAGGGACCAAAGCTTTCACTCAAGAGCCTTCACTCAACTCGGACTACTCGAAACAGCCCTGAAGTGAACACAGTTGCGGTTACACTTCCCGCGGGAGCGCTCTGCGCTGCCTGCAGTTAATGAGGTCCTTCAAGCAGTTAAATTACAAAGGAGTGTTTTGATGTTTCGCACACCACTATTCCAGCCTCTTTTCCGCTACATACTAGACAAACTACAAAACAGACTCCAAACACAAATAAGTCTCATGCTCTGAGATGCCAGCGCAACACTGAGTATAAAACACTGACATTAAACTAGAGTTGAGAGATGTGTTTTACAGAAGTATTTTTACTTTCCTTGCTGTGTTTACACACACAGTCATTTCTTCAGTACAAAACTTAATAATCAGCTAACGACAGCTACAATATGCAAAGAAAGAGAATCTGGCTGCCTCTTGAGAAGAGAGAGGGAGAGAATTACCCTGGAAAAGAAGCGGCAAACATATCTACTGAAAACCGTCCACACGAGGCAAAAATTTGGCAGGCGTGGCTATCTGCTCACATATGTGGGGGGTGAGCTCCAGAAGCTAAGCAATGAACACACGAGCAATTTTCACCTCAAAGAGGTAGAAAATGGTTAACTGAGAATTACGCGCAGTTTTCAGGGGATGTTAAATGAAGTCCAACACTGTTTCACCTTACAAAGCTACGAACAGAAGCGGGAACTGAGAGTAGGACAAACTAAATGACGTGGCAGTTTGGAGAGGAGGACTCATTCCGACACGAGAGAAACGCAGCAGTGGATGAAAAGAAACAAAGGAGGAAAGAGGGAACCAGAGCAACGGAAGAGTTGACTGTAACATTTTGGCCGGAAGATGGCTGTAGGAGCTGCATCCCTTAGGGAAACATCTGTCACTCCTCCAGTCTTGAACCCTGCACCAGGGCAAACTTGCAAGTTTAACTGTTAGCCAAAAGAACAAACATTTTAAAAGTTGGTGGCTGAAGTAATCGCATTCATATTCAGACAGCTCAGTACAGTGGTCTGATTTGAGAGGCGGTGAATGATTCTAGTTCCTTCCAACTTGAAAAGTTTTTCTGAGCGGATGGCTGGTACTTCTGTGAATTAGGCCACTTAAATGCAGAGACCCAAGCGTGGTTTTAAGAAAACAGTTTTAGGCACTCACCTAACATTATTTTCTTTAAACTAGGCATTCTAGTTGGATAAACGTTAACCAAAAGATCTCTTTTTAAATGGGAATTTTCTATATGAAAGGGACAATTTTCAAGTATTTTCCCTTCATTTCAATAGCTTTTTCAGTCATTTCCTTAGTGGCACAGTATATTGCAAAGGACAGCATCGATACTCAGCTGGATGGCTTCCACTTTGCATAATCTCTTTTGCTGCAGCTTTCAACAACACTTTCCTTTTTAGGAACTTGGTTCAGGCTTGCTACTGCCCAAATAAACTCAAAGCAACATAAACAATCTCCAAAATTAAACCTAGCTCAGGAACGCCATTCCTGGTGGAACTCAATGTTGGCAAGGGAAGCTGTTGTTCTAAATTTTGCTTTTTTTTTTTCCTTCTCCAAGATGGATTACATTAAGTCTGTATAACACACTGGAAAATTTATTAGTTGCATTATCCCACAAGGCACACTATGAATAAAAAACAGTCTGCCTGGAATTAATCAATACATGACCCAGTGAATTGCTAACCCTTCCCAAAGTGCCTAGAGCAAAAAGATGCCAAAATGATTGCCTGCTCGCCTGCAACTTGGGTGCTATTATTGACAGTACTCCACGGATGGAAATTATTTTCTTTACTCTCTTGCTGATAGTTACAAAGATTTTACTGTGCGTGTGCTTATATATGAGGATGCAGTTGTGGAAGAGATTTACTTTTGCTTTAATATACTTCCTATTGAACCTATTCCAGTAAGGACAGGTAAATAAAGATACGTGTGCTGCACCTAATGCCAGTTTGTCCCACTCTTGACAGAACATAATACTGCCCCGTAAGTTCATCAAGACATCAGTATTTCCAAAAAAAAGTTCATCCAGGAGCAAGGCCATGAAACTGACCTTTTAGAAAGCATAAGCAAAATAAACACCAGTTACTCACATTCCTCACATGCTACCCTGAGAGAGGCTTTCTTTCTCAACACCAAATATATGCTCCTCTTGGATAACAAATATAGCGCTAGGCTTGTTCAGGTTAATATCAACAATTTGCAAGGCTAAGTCTGCAACTGAACATCATAAATAAAACACTGTGCAGTTAGAGGTTATATTTAATTTCCTAGTGTCCCTGGATGCCAGCAAACAGTATCCCACAGGGCAATGGCATGTGTTTGGGTGGACATAAGGAAATTATTATTGTTACTTTTTAGTTTTCCCCACTGAGCTTCCAGTTGGCCCTACCAGCAGAACAGCTTCATCTTCTGCCTTCCAACCCCACCCCTCTGCCCTGTATCTTTGGTGAGACGCAGAACAGTGTCAGTAGGTTTGTGGTTTCACCTCACTACACTGAAAAATAAGTGATTTATGAGTGTTTATAAAGGCAGAATTAAATCCACAATGGTCACTAGCAATCCCCTGAAAATGCCTCTCTCCTTCAGAACAATTACTGATAAAGCCAAGCTGCAGGATGCTGCCTCCTGAAGAAGCCTCTCCTGCACAGCAGTGGAAAAGGGCTTTCAAAAAAAGTTCTGTGGCTGTTTACAGCATACCACAGAGCAAATCTCGTGAAAAAATCCCAATAAAAAAGAAATGAGTTTCTTTTTTTAAAATAAAGCTTTAAAGATGACAGCACTGCAACGAATATTCAAGCAACTATTTTGTTTTGTATTGGAAATGGGAGTACTCTGCATAAATGTCTGGATTCTGGCGAAAACTTTAAAATAATCTAACAACTTTGGCATGTTGTGGTTAAGACGTTACCGTAAGTCTGACTTGGAAGACTAATATGTTTCTTTTTTTAAGATTAAAAAAAAAAACTAAGGAGGAAAAGAAAAAGATTTCAACATTATTTAAATTCACCATTATTCTGGGATTTTTTATTTGGCGTTTTTGAAATAACTATCTATTTAAGCCTCTTCTTCAGAATGTTTTTTTTCTACAGGTCCTGGCATTGATTTATAAAAAAACTATGACAGACTGTAGCTTCTCTCTCAACCAAATATTTTCCATCAATTGTTATGGCATGAAGAAAACTATTAGGAAAATATCATATGGACCACATAAGATTCATTTCTTTCCAGGACTAAGATTCTCCGAGGGGGAAAAAACAGAAAAGCAAATGCTTGCTTGGGTTTCAAGCTAAACGATCAGGAAAAGGTCAGCATTTCTAAGTTCTGCAGCTGGTTTTGAGTTCGAAGCATTCTCTAGGCTAAGTATCACAAGGTCTTCTAGCCGTTCTGCTTCATGGAAAACAGAGGAACCAAGGCTGGCGTTGGTACTTGGCCAGTTTCAAATGCAGGGTCTTTTTACCTCATTCAGAATAATCCAGCACTGCACTGTCACTGTTTGCTGTCACATACCCTCCACATAAGAAATGTAACTGGCTGCAAAGTCGAGCTGCAATATCTGACCTCTTTTTCACTTGTCTCCCCCACAAGGTTTACCCCACTGCAGAAAGTCCACAGGAGGCCAACATATGATTTACAAGGCTATAAGTGTGCCTGTACCGTAGGCTGGGCTTTTGTACTGAGCTTAATTTCACCCTTCTGTTGCAGGCACAATGAAGGAAATGAACGGACTGTTAAACTTGGCGGAACAGATCTGCTGCTCAGAGTGGCTCTGTCTCCTCTCCATTGCTCCCTCCAAGGGAGCACCGTGCCAAGGGAAGAGCCAAACGGCTCCTTCGCCAGGGCGATGGGCAGGACGCGCAGGCTGCAGCGCTCCTTGGCGCTGCTTTGCTAGGAAATACGAGCGAGGCAGACGCTGCCCACGGGCCTGACCTGCTCCGCGCTCACTCCCGTGCAGAGCAGGAGGCATGACACTTCCTGCGCTTTCTCTCCCATGTCTCATGCAATGAGAAAGGGCTAAAGGCAGTCTGTACAGTGAAAAAGGGCTAAAGGCAGGCTGTCGAATGAGTAAGTGAGCCTTGCTGCTCCGTGAAGGTAAGAGGTAGCCAGATGCACAAAAGTGACTCCATGTTCTGAAATTCCCTTAGAGGTTGTGCTGGAAGCAGACAGTGCCACCAGACCTCAGCCATGATACAATTCTCTTTCTGCTTTAGGCCATTGAAACAAAAACAAAAAAACTCAGTCCTTAAAGTACAATGCCATACTGATGCCAGCTGGTCTAGTTGATTTGTTTTTACCTGTTTTAAATATTCAGATTAATCAGAGATTTAGCATGGACTACTGACAACAGCAGCATCTTCAAATCTTGCTCTATCATATTAGATATTCAAATCAGCTGGTCTATCATATTAATATTGATCACAGAGCAGTTCTTGTCTTGATACTTCTGTATCGCTATTGCTTGTGTTACTCTCACTGTGGGACTAAACAAAAATGTAACACATTGGCCGCAGACAATGCAATGTAACCGAGAAAGAGAAAAAATAGAAGGTGCTAAACAAATGCAGATTGAGTGCATTTGCTAAATATTTGTTACTTTTTTTTATGAAAATGTGTATTACTCTCTTAAGTGTTGTATATTAGCTGCATAACTCAAGTGCCACACTGCATGCTCTGAAAGAAAAGGATATGGAGTATATATTAGAGTGTCTACTTGGCAATTGAAAGATAAATGGCAATAATCCTTTCCCCAGCTGATCTTTAAAACATACGTGATTTGGCATAAACTCATTTATTCCCAAAGACCCAGAGATTATGCAAAGCCCAGGGGTTTGCTACTCTCTACCTGATTTGAACAAAAGTAATTTTATTACAGGGTAGAAGAGCTTTAGCAAATTCAATTACTCCCACAGTTATTTCATTTGCTTTGCACATTATGGTTGAATTACCATTGGAAATAAGAACAAACGCAGTGATGTTGCCACCAATTTACTCAAATGTATTGGGGACCAATTGAGCCCTTAGATATCCACATTCAACTCCCCAAATTAAGGGATACATGACAAACACCAGCACAAAGTGGGAAAGAAGGGGAAGGGGAATGAACACTCACAAAAGATGCCTTGATTCTGTACTGTCTACCCTGAAAAAGGCACCCATGCATGACTGTGATGAGTAACTGTCTGGACAATTACATAAAAGACCACTGAAATTCCACACAAGAGCGTCACAAATTATGACACCCCTTAGGAGTGTGATATAGTTTGGAGGCATTAACACTCTGGAGGAGCACTGGGATGTCATAAGGAGAGCACCATGTGATTTTGAGGAGCAGAGTAATAGAAATGGAATGAAATTCAACATTGCTAAATGCACAAGCATGCACTTCGGGACTAACAATTGTCATAAACTACAGCGATAGAAATAGAATATTTATATTACTAAACAAAAGATCACATAATTGAAAATGATTTTTGCTATGAACTGGAAGATTTGTGTTGAGACCAACTGAGAAGGTGGTAGCCTCGTACGCATAGCAGGTGATTTAGGATGCAGCAGGCACCATACAAAAGAGAAATATGCAATATCCTATCCTGACAGGAAAGATAAGAAATTCCCTTGTCATTATATACCACTACAATCTCATCTGGAACAGAGTGTATAGTTTTGATCACCTACATTTTGAAAAGTTAAATTAAAACAGGGATAAGTGCAGAGAAAAGACACAAGGATAAAGAGAAGAAAAGACAATGCATCCTAATAGGGGAGATTAGAAGAAGCAGGCTTGTTTAACTGATCAAAGTCAAGGCTGGCAGGATATTTCTATCTGGAAATACACCAGAACATTTGAGAGGGACAGAGGCACAAGGCAGGAAAACTCCTGTTTGACCTTAAGGGAAATACTAGCCCAAGAATACACTGGCATAAACTGCACATAAACTAAAGACGACTCGAAATTAGAGAGAGGTTTCTAACCATGAGAGAGTAGTGAGGTTTTGAAAGAGCTGGAGCAAGGGTAAACACCTCACTTCTTTAAACTGGCGCTTACAGTGTGATACGTGACCACACTCATATGTGGTCACACATACAAGTGACCACAAAGGCACTCGAAGATCCAGAAGATCCTTTTCAACCTGTGCTTCTTTACTGCAGTTACCCACTCCCCTATAAAAATGATGACCACAGGCTGTGTGCTGACACGTTACCTAGTGCTGTCATGAGTTCATCTGTTTGCAGCTCTTTATCAGAAGAATACGCACGTAATCACATGCAGCAGCCTCTCCATTTTAGCTGAGCAAGGAACTGCAAGAATCTCATTTGACTTGCATCTTTCTGAAGAGACATTCCGTGTATCATGGCTGAATTCACTTATATTTGAACGTACTAGCAGAAAAATTAATATCTTTGTGGAAGACACAAAATGTTTTGTTTCATTTTGACAGAGCAATTTACACATACTGCTCTGTTCACTCATCTGAAATTGAAATGAAATTGAAACATTTTGACTTCTATAGCACACTGAAGTATATTAAATTTATTAGCGAAAGGAAGGAAGGCTTTTGCTGTCTGCAATGTGGTTCTGAACCACAGATGACATATGATATAAATTACCCTTATTCTGCTTGGCTGCACGAATTATAGAAACATTCCTAAGCTTCAGTTTTGTCTGTATTGTATGTGCATACACATATGCTTGTGTGTGAGGTGAGAAACATTGGTAACAAACTATTATTTAACATTTGAAACTGCAATTCAGCAGGAAATCAACAAGTTTGCATCTGTATGCTGAAATCTGTGCAATGCGGTATATATTCAGTATGAGCCAACTTTTAGCATTCCTAATCTCTGCATAAATATGATTTATATTTGTGGTATACGACCACAAAAGAACAGGATAACTCATGGTTTGATTCATGCCAAGAGGCACAGTCATATTAAAAACAACTCATTCAGCTACTGCATATGCCAAGGTCAGCCACCCCAGTTCATGATGATGCCTGGATGATCTCCACTGTCTTCCCTTGTTCTATGAATTTCCCAAATGGAAATATTCCCATCTGTAATACTGAGTTACAGTAGGTAAACGTTTCTCTTCTGTAGTTCAAAGCAACATGCCAAGACTTGTTTCCCAGAAAAATAGCCTCAAAACAGAACTTAACACAAAGGTTAAGCATTCCCCCATTAACACCACCACTTTGAAGTGAAGATACATGCACCTAAATTGAGACTAAAGGTTTTCATATGTCGGTGCTTGCAACTAAATACTTAAATACAAAACCACTAGTGGCTTTTGTTTAGAGGTACAAGAGCTCTGTGTTTACCTTCTTAAAATCAGGCCATTTTTATGTAGGCTATCACGCTGAAAACCTTTGGCCTCACTTGCTGTAATCCCAGGTTACTCAAGACAACTCCTACAGCTCTCTGGGCCAATGAAATTGAGAACGGTTTCATACAGAAAGTCTGGGAGACTGTGAGTGTGTAACAGCAGCTGATTTTTGATATCAAAAGCTTCAAGATGAGACCGATGGGGTTACCCCAAGAAATTCAGCCTGGTTCTGTATTAGCAAATGGATCCTTATCCAAATTTTCTCCCATCCTGTAGATAGTACGACATACACTTCCTTACCTGCTGGTGGCCAAGCCTTGATATAACCAGTGCAATGCACAACGGCATACTGTGCTTCGCCTTCTTTTACTGGGCCAAGGCCATTCCTAAATGAAAAGAAAACAAAAAAAACGTTGATTGTCTCACAGAAGAGCTTTATGTTTTTAAACTTCTACTAATGATTTACAGATATTTGCAAGTTACATTAGAAACAACCAGCCCTCAACTTGGAGTTCTGTAGTCAGCTCCCCTGTAGTGCTATTCAAGCCTTATCTGTCTTCCATAACACCTCTGGGAGGAAGATAATTAGTTCTATTTCACAGATGGAGATGGTTAAGACAAAAACATCGAGTGACTTCCTCAAGGTCTGCACCAGGATCCAGTGATACTGCCACAGTTGAATTTAGTGGCGAGTTCTTCTCTCCTGTGACCCAGTGCTATTTATATGATGTATACTAATACAAACATTTGTCCAGCTAGTACTACTCAACTCAGCATTAGCCCAAGGGAAAATGAGCATGCTTATGGCAACTAAGTGAAGTGGTATATTAAGTAATAGTACCTGTATCTTTTTCTCATAGTGGTTATTCTGTTCAGAGGTAAATGATCCAGAGGAGCATTTCCACACCTAGAAGTAAATTCATATTTGAAAGGGCTCAAAAATGAATATAAATGCCTTGGATGAAAATGCATCTAACGTCTTTATTGGTACATACAAGCACACAGCAATAGAGACTTATTTCTGACAGGAAGTCTCTGACATGTTTCCTTAGAACTCGCTGTTTCCACCATCCGAGTTTTTCTGTGTGTACCACAAATATTTTCATGATATTTCAGGAAATCATATAATAATAATAATAATAACTTTCATGATAACTATATAAAGAATCCCCCACAAACTTAAAGACAACTTGAAATGGAAAATTCCAAGACTAGTTTAAGAATAGATACACTGTACAACACCCCAAAATATTATAAAACAAGAGTGAAAAACAGACAGGAATACAAATCAGGCCCCCAAATAAAATATCCACACAAAACAATGTCTGTGTACCAACAGCCTCCCTATACAGAGAAATTATGCATGTTATACACCAGCTACGACGTATTAGACACTAATCTAGTCTTTGCAAGAATGGACTATTTATAATGTTAAGTAACTTTAACACTTTTTCCTGTATATTTTGTGATATTTTGAACTGTGCTCAACTGCATAATCATAACAATCCATTTGAAGCTAAGTAAATAGTTCAAAGTAAGAAAACAGAGTTCATTCTGAATGGAAAAAGAAGAACAATAACAATGAAAAGCAATCACAAAGAAAGTTCACATTATTTCAGGATCATCTTTCCCGCAGGATTTTTTTTCCTTTTTAACCAGTCACTGCCAAGGAGAAGAAATGATCAACTACTATAAGATTTAGAATTACAAAAACAATGGGGCTACTGGCATGTATAAAATTACTCTCATGCACTATAGTTTACAGAATTGGAACATTAGGAAAAAATTGCGATTTGATTTGTTTAAAAGCCAGAGAACCTCTGTAAACAGGTCATTAAACCTGGTTTTCTTTGCACAAAGAAGTCCCCTTCACATGATCACTATGTGCAGCTTAGAGGAAGAGTGAGCAGTGTTCCCAGTGTTTCTCTGCTAGCGGCATTTCTTATTCCCTGAAATTAGTAATTAAAAAGTAGTAACATTACTCAAGTGAGGCACTTCTGTCTTTCAAAGACACAAATTGCTGCCAATCAGTAGCATCTTGCCTGTGCTGGCCACTCACTGGGAGATGCTACCCTTAAAAGTGCATCTCAAGACATGTTCTAGCTCCTGATCCTGTATCAACCTTGGTAAGTGACATCCAAAAATCTAACTCCATGCCACCTTTGGCACTGGCGGTGGGTTGCTGACCTCTTGTTAGAGAAAAGATGCCTGCTGATAAGCAAATATCAGATCCGATCTTTCTAAAGAAATCTTTGTCTGAATATCCCGTTTTATTTACTAACAAAGTATAACAGAGAAAAACATTTTTAACAGTATTTGAGAGGATGCGTACATGACACTGGATTCATGATTTCAATGGAAAAATTTAGTTTCCATTCCTGCAGATTATAATCCCACGTACTGTGGAGCATTGAGAAAAGGAGCTGGTTTGAAAACAGGTCATCTTTTCTTAAAACAAGCCTGCTTCGACTTGGAGAACAAAGAAATCTGAATACTGTGTAGCCCTAGCCCTTTGCTGCCATTTTGATGTGTTCTCCTTGTCTGATGAACACTAACCACAGAGACAGAGTGTTCCTATTGCACTCTTGTACACTGATAATTTGGTTAAATTATGGCCATTCTTCTGCATATATCACCATAAAACAGACCAAAGACTAGAGCACATGGCTTCTTTGAGTGGACCAAGAATGGCCAGGCATAATAGAATCTATAGCTTTGAAGCCTGATCCTGCAGGCACAGTAAACTATATAAACCCTTTAACAAAGGCACCCAGGGGCCATACATTCAGCCTCCTCCTGTGCCTGCAAGAGCATCCACCACATAAACAGAAGTATGGGCATCTGTTGCAATGTATGAAATATTTCGGTTTGTGTGTTTCGCTCCAAAACAAATTTTGCATCATCTGTTCTCAGCATAGGTATTGGATACAGGATGCAGATGCAATTATGTACTTTCCCCATTAACCACACAGAGAACAACTTATTGCAATAATAGATGTTTTTACCTAATTAGCATTATAACACCACAAGTACCCACAAGTCCTAGTGCAACTGAATTCCTGTTTGTCTGCAAGATTCTTTTAGTAATATTGGTTTGCTGAAAAAATACAGAGTTGGGCTTTTATTATACTTGCGAAAGCTTTGTTTCCAAAGTATTGATTCGAATAATCTGACTCAAAGAGACAATAGCTTGCATTCCAGGGGTAAAGCTGTCATGAAATTCTCTGGGGAAAGCATACAACACACCACACTGATAAAAATAACTGCTACACATATAGGGGGTGCTGACTGAGTCATTAATCACAAGGGAAGACAGGTTTCAGCTATACTCCAGTTACAAAAGCAAGCATTCTGGAAATGCTTAAGGGCAGTATGTCATTACACTTTTGGTTTTTAAACAGTCAAATTAGTCAACAAAATGTCTAAAGTTTATAATCTGAGAAGGATCTGGAAACAATGCAGGAACACAAGGTAAAGGCACACCTCATTCTGCAAATGAAAGAGCGTCTTGATCCCATGCACATTCTCATTGAAGACTGCTGACCCTCCTTCTTTACTGTTCCAGTCTTCAAGTCCAGTATTCGTCCTAGAAAAGCCAAAGAGTGACTGTGTAGCATATGCATTTAATCCTATTTACTACAAGCTGTAGTAGATAAGATGACAATGCGTTCATAAACTAAATGTCATCAGCCCATTTAGGGGGGGAAAAAAAAAAGATTGATCTTGCTCTTCTCAAATAAATTATGTGCTGGTTTAAATAATGATTTCAGTGAGTCACAATACTGACTGCTCTTTTCTAATTCATGCTGGCCCAATGCCAATTTCCAAGGCAGGGTCAAAATGCCTGAAGGCAGAGGACACAGTGACAGCAAGAATAGCTTTCTGACTTGTCTGCTTTCTCCATTCCTTACCGCAACTGTGGATAAAGCGCCTTGAGAGCTGTTTTTCTTTTCCTGTGCTGCCATGTCTATCCAGAATACCCCCACTATAAGAGCACTTCACATACGCGGGGCTGCAGCGGCAGTCAGAAATACATCAGACCAAGCTTTTCTTCTTGCCAATTAGATATAGAATATGTCTCAGCAGCACCTGTGGTGAGGCCCTTTCAGAATTGTTGATCAGACTGAAACCTGACACACCAGCATTCTTTAAAGATTAATTTTCAGCCGGAGCAGTGAGATGGTCTGATGATCTGACTCACAACACTGGAGTCTACGCAAGGGCAGTGGTGGGACCCTGCAGATCAGCATAAGCTGACCATGGACCTCTGAACCTCATCCCCAAGACGCACAGCTGAAGAGAGGTGACAGTGACTATGTAAAGGCATCTCAAGAGAGGACAGGATGAAGGGCACTGACACTCCTACAGCAGAGTGGGGGGACGTCCAAAACAAACTAACAATCAAACAAAAAACTACCAAAAAAGGTAGCAAAGCAATAGCACAGATTAATCTTTCCATACGCCTGAGAGAAAGCAGAAGGCAGTGAGTGCTTCAGATCAGGGTAGAGGTATCACCTAGAATCCTATTGCTTATTGGCAAAGAACTGACAGAATTGACTTCTGCATCTACATCTCAATTGCCAACAGATTAATATAAAATCTTGCACAATAGTAACATGGAGTAGAAATGAATCACTGACCTAGATATACTGTGCTTCAGGGCTGGATATAGCCACAAAAGTGATGGGGGTAAGAGGAATGCAGTAGGACAACTGTTATACAATCAAAGGACAGCCACCAGTGCTGATGGGACACAGGGCCTCCAGTCTTCTTATACCCCATCACCCGGCCATGTAAGTCCAGCCATGAGCAAGACCTACATGCTTAGGATGGGAACGGTATCTTTCAATAACTGAAGCTATATAAACCTATGACATGAAAGCCTTTCTTGTGATAGAACAATAACCAAATTTGCAGCAATACAAGATACCACACCCTGCTGTATGAAATGGAAGAAATAATCTAGAATATATTTAAAGCCTTTCTCATCAGATTTAATCAAAAGTCTCTGTCCACAAATTAAGTTCTGAAATAATTCTTCTGCCAGCCAAACATTTGCATTTCAGAATTATTTTAACTGAAAGTACTTACCTCCATCCATGAATGGGAGTAAAATCATTATAAAACACTTTAAAGATCAAAATTTTAAATAAAGAACTTGGCAGCAGCATTTTGTTCTTAAGGTTTATTAAAGATAACTACTTCTGGAGAAAAGCTATCCTCTTTGACATAAGGTTAGACAGTGTCAGTTGGTACATCTCAGAAATATAACTCAGATTGTTAAAAAATTGGCCAGCCTGGGAACAATTCCTAAAGGTGCTTCAATTCAGAGCACTCCTCTGGAGAAGGATTCCCTTCTTGAGCTATATATTAATATAGATGCATATATAATGCATGTATTAATGTATGATTCAGGTGGGAGCTGGAAGGAAATCACACTACCATATTTCCCAGCTCAGTTATGCTGGCCCTGTGATGTAGGAGAAGCCGAGGTTCAAATCCACTCCACATACCTGTATGAGAGAAAGCTTTGCACAGAGGCAGTATCCTACTTCCCTCCGTCCAAGCCACAGACTATTTTCCCATCCCCTCAACTAACAGCCATAATTTAGAGAAATAAAAGGTCACAAGGCAAGAGGCAAGCCGAGTCATAGATAAAGGTAATATATGACAGTGCAAATAAAGACAGAATATCTGTGCAGGACCCAATGGCTGTCCATAGGAGCAAGTAAGCCAAATCAAACCATTAAAAGCATTTTTCTCTTTGGATGCAATAAAATTGTCACATATATAAACAAGAGAAGAGTTGTTTTCAATGTATTTTTTTCATACCAATGGAAATTCCTAGCATGACACTAATGATCAAAAAGCAGAGACAAAAGCATTATTCAAACAGCTAATAGAAATTTCTCAGTTTTTATCATCAAGGACCATCCATAAATATAAGTACATTTCAGACCTACATGACTGCTAAGCTTAAAACTGCTGACACATGTTCCTTTGGCAAGCATGGAAACCTCCCCCAACAACAAGAGTCACATTTTTTAAAGTTAGCTTTTTATTTGGCAATGTCTTAAAAAGATGCACCAGATAACAAAATCAGTGGTCTAAATTTTGCCCTGACTTACAGAATCACTTGCGGGGGCTGGGAAATGAGTCAGAGAACAGTTTGGAAAGCAGCTATTACGACAAAGCTCTCAGCAGCTTGCTTCAGGAGTCCATCACGTATGCGCTTTAACCTTGTAGAGCTCTAACAATAAGCTTCAGCTTTTCAGACAGAACAAGCAATTTGTGACTTGTTTATTATTAGAAGTTCATGATCACGTTGTAGTAAAGAGGGGAAGAATTATAGATGAATATATTAAGGACAGAGCTTGCAACTTAGCTCAAACCAGCCTGCCAGTGCATGCCCTGGGATCGCCTAAGACATGGCATAACAGGGCTCTTAACTCTGTTGGAGCTTTTAAATTAGTAATATTGATGACATCAGGTATGTAAAGAGTATCTGTGAAAATAAACCAAGAAGCAAGCCAAGCTATGAGATCTGTATGCAACTAATGTTGCTGAGCACACCTGCCATGACGCAGGACCCACAAGCAAATGCTAGCTGCAGAAAAAGCAACCACATAGCTCTTCAAAGTCCTTGCACCCTGTCTCTATCCACAGTATTGCATATAAACTAACTACAGTTAAAGCTTTCTCTGTTCAGCTGTTTAAGCTGTTTAAGACGGCAATCTGGATACAGTGTCATTTCCCACCCCCACCCCTAGTTTATTTTCATATGAATGTCTAAAAAAAAAAAATCTTAACTTCTTGACCTAGATTTACAGCAGTTAGCTTTCACTAGATAGTTCTGCTGAAATGAAGATAGACGCAAAATAGGGAAGCTGCGACAAGCTGCAGTTGTATCACAACATTTGTCATGACTTCTTATTGCTGTGAAAATCTACAACTGCAGCAATAATACAATGTCATCTGGTATCAGGACAAAAATCACAGTCTTAACTTCTCCCTGGACTACTAACCACTCTATGTCTGACTGGGGAATGGATTGGCCCATACTGTTGCACCTTGAGAAACCATCTTCTACTGTCCTGGATTGTAACGCGTGGCATGTGGCATGGTGCCCGGCGCACACCGATCAGGCAGCACAGGCAGGGCCCCGGGCACTGCTGTTTCTTTGGTTCTCCCTGGGAAGTTACTGACTGGGAGCTCTCAGCAAGCTGCACATAGGGCTCCTAACATCTGCTTCTGACCCAGGTCTTGTGAGTGCCAAATTAGTGGCAGAAATCATCAGCTGCTTTAATATCATTGAGCTACAGTTCACTGCAGCTGCTTGTTTGATGCACCCAAGTGGATCCCACATCACAGTCATGCAGACTGAAATAAATCTCAACTCCAAGTCATATGTACAGCTGAATACAAGGAGATGGTATATTATGATGATAGCTCCGTACGGAACCATAAGATATGAATATCTCTGTGTGTTCCTGCATCTTTTACACTAATGCCGCTCCCTCATTGATAAATGGTCATTGAGGTTTCTCCACAGGAAACATGCACAAAATACCTTTGATGTTAATATTGGCAATTATATTCTGATTAATAAGAAATATTTTAGGATGCTGTGACAGCTTCCTATAACTGAATAACGCACTTGTGCATTTTTTCTTTCTTCTTCTGGTTTCTTCAGCAGAACGATTTTAAAAGGGAAATGCAACCCTGTGACACCACAAGCTGGATCCTTTATGAGATTTCACATAAATCGGTAATTGCATGTAGATCATTTTTATGTTAAAATTCTCCCCTCTCCAGCTCCAAATACAAGCCTTAGATATAGTAGCACAGGATGTGCATCTCAGCCATGGCCCTACTGCGACTGACACTGCTGTCTTATTATCATTTACAGAAGCTGCACAATTCAGAGGAAACCACAGTTCACTCTGCTGCAAACGAGTAAGCAAATAAATGAGCAGAATGCTTATTAAAACCAATGCACAAATCACTCTGGTCTGGATATAATTGATAATGTATTGAAATTTACCCATTACAGTCCAAATGCAGAAGGCAGTTTCACTGAAACCTGTAATAAACCAGCTGTCCTCCAAGCAGTGATCCACCAGGCGACCCAGGAACCTGGTGTCAGCTGTTGTTACAGGAAAGGGCTGTCAAAGTGCCCACAGAGGTGAGGAGGCTGTGCGAGAGATTAATTATCTGGGAAAATTACAGGAGCCATATAAAGCTCTTGCCACTAACGACAATAGCTAGTCACCAATTCAAGTACTGAGGATACGTGCCAGAAACATTCCCTTTGTGTTATGCCAGGGCACATTTTCAAAGATGCTCTAAAAATGTTCTTATAATGATTAAGGGGACAAATCTTCATATTGGCGCTAATGTGCCCTGTGTGTGTGCAAATGGTGAACAAATTATGCATGTACCTCCACCTTTTGGGAATTCAACTGCTACTGTGAATGTTCAAATCTCTTTTCTGCGCTTGCAATGTTTGAGATGAACCTAAGCCAAGGATCAGCCTGGACCTACTGAAGTTCATGGGGTTTCAAATCTGGAAGTTTGGCTCAAACCCATCTTTACACAACAGCACCAGCATGTTAGAAAATTTGGTCCTCTGTGTTTAAGCATCGCATGCTAAGGTTTATAGCCTGATAATCAAACACAGCCTGTTCTTTGCTACTTTTTTCAGTTCATTTTTTGGTGGATTCAAAACTCTGTAGGCTGCTAAACCTAATTCCATCACAAATGCTTTCTCCGATTCCTAATTCTTATGAATCCTACAGTCTGTAATTAATACCCCTGCTACATGAGAGTGGTATTCTGTGCAAATTTCAGTGCCTCTTTCTTTGTAAATGTCTTTATCTCTTAAAAACAAATCAGACAACATCCAGATCCAGGACTGGAGTTTGCAGCTTCGAAATACCCTTCTTTTGCAACAAGAGTCTACTACCGGTTTTCAAAGATCAAGAGACTTATTTTGGTCTCATGCACACCGAAATACTGTTGGCAAAGTACACGATAAAATTTTCCATTTCCCTCTAACTCATCAATAGACTGACTGCTGTCTTGCACAGAATCTTGGACTTGATGAGAAAACAGTCTGAACTAAAGGAGAGTCTCACCGTGCCTTTGATACTATAACCTCTAGCAACTCATCAAGCTTTATGCTGTACATGACAGTGTCTTGTCTTACAAAGAACAAGTTAGATGTTTTATAATTATTCTCAGCCACTGGACTGTCTACATATTTCTTTCCAGGCAAAATAAAATAAAGTATAAACTAAAAGTTTGGTTTGGACAAGATAACAAAAGATGACTTTGTGCTCATCAAAAATACTCCACAGGCTACTCAGGGAAGACAAACAGAACACAGGAATACTGCAACAAAAATCCTTACAAAAACCAAAAACATCTTTATCTTAGTATAAAAAAGGAAAAAAGCAAGACGGATACAGAAAAACAAGAGGAAATAATTAAAAATAAAAGCAAAGTGATGGTCAAGGTACTGATGCTTCTTGATATAGTTCCAAATGTAAGCTGACCTCAAACTGAAGGGTCAGTGAACAAAGGACTTATTCTGTGGTGATGCTCTTTATTAGCATGTTAAGCCTTTAGAAAGCAGCAGCAGAGATCATCTTTAGGATGTAGGTTCTCAACTAAAATTTCTAGGTGCCAGCCCATCACACAAAAGCATCTTCATCAATCACGAGAGTAGCATCAAAAGGGCTTTCTACTACTGTGCCTCAATATATAAAATGTGTGTGTGAACACAGCGTTAGTGGTTGGAGCACTGATACTCCCCAGCAGTGCCAACTGGTACTAGCTGTTAGCCACTGCTTTGGCATGAACAATGAAGCTACAGAAAACCAAGTGAAACTCTTTTTTTGCTTCTTTTTCTTTCATCAGTTTATGCATATGCATACTATTAAACACTCAGCTTTACACTGACCGAGGTATTCAATTGGCAGAGTTCCTCTTAAAAGCAATAGATACACTATGAATATATAAAATGTCTCCAGTAAGATTAAATAGTCTAAATTTGATCAATTTAGATTAAATTACTCTTGATAACAGATAATAAGCTCATGCAAAAGCAAAGCAATTATTATGTATTAATTCAACAATAAAAAGAAAAAAACCCTTTAAAACAGATTTAGACCCTTACAATTGTATGGGAAGACTATCTCACATTTAATGCAGCTCAGCAAGTGCTTTAAGCTCTATTAAGTTTAATAAATATACACTCTCCCCATGGATCCAAAAATAAAAATTTTTCCAGATGATCTAAGAATATGTTAAAAATCAAAACTGAAATGCAAACACAGTACTTGAGGGTTCTCCCTCCTGGAACTCAAGTTTATAAAAACAAGAAATGGCTCATGATACATAAATAAAGCCATATACACATAAAAACAAAATCACAGTCCCACAGCTCCATTCTTAGCATTCTGGGTTTTATTATTTACACAAATTTAAAGCTCATAAAAGGCCAGATACTACCTGCCATGCACATATACACACCGGAGTACAAGGTCCCTGTCCTGAAAGTCCAAGTCCCCAGCGGTCCCCTACAAACGACAGGGTATCTATTGTAGGGGTTGCTGCAATTAAGGGAAACTGCCCTAGCACAGAAATGTGCTGCTAGCCATCCAATTACTTTCTAGAAAGGGAGTGTTTCTTCAGTATCTCAACACCAAAGATAGGAAATATGTGGAGTAAACACATGGAACAATACAATCCTAATAAAAATGTACCCTCAAAAAACATATCTCCTGGGCCCCTCATGGAGGGGAAAGCTAACACACGAGTAGTAAGAACAACTTTAAATCACAAACTGTCTAAGGATATAATGACATAATTGGCACCAGTTACACTATGCACCCAAATACCAACACTGTTTTTACAGCATTCCTCTCGCACACAGGTCAGAGGTTACAGTGCGGCTCTCACAGGCGCTGCCTGCTAATCGGTTGTTTATTTTAATACCACTACTTTATATTCCCTGAGTACTTAATCTTTTAAATCTATGACAAAAAAGATAATAGTTCTTGATAGCATTTAAAATACATGGAGAGGACACGAAAAATGCAGAGTTCCAGAAAGTCAGAGCAGTTACAAAAAAAATTTAGCTAGCTTATGATGCTTAACTCATTCACCAAAACCCCCTGCCACAAACGACCCCAGTGCAAAGGCAATGGCATTCCTGAACACGCTTACTTTCTATTGGATCAGAGGCAGCAGCGCTGTGTGAGACTGCTGCCAGGACTCCTTGCAACTCATAGTGATGCAGAACAGATGGGCTCATAACAGGCAGGAGACCTTTTTCTTTCACACTCCAGATTTATGCAAAATAAGTATTGTAGCTGCACTGTTAACAGTGTACACACATTTTTAATTCAAATGTGGAAATAGCTGAGGGTCTCGGTGGCGATGGAGGCTGTTCTCCAGACTCTCCCTCCTGTGGGTGCAGGAGCCCTTGGGTTCTGCCTGGAAGGTGTCTGGTAGCACAGACCATCCCTTACTGCCATCACAGCTTTTGCAAACCATAATCGCAGTTTCAATTCCTGCTTATGGGAAGCTCAGGATATGGTGTTGAGAACTTGTTGTTGATCATGCAGGGATGGCTGATAACATTTGAATTTTTCCCGAGATTAAAATCACAGCCCTATTAAACCTTTCAAGGAGCAGGTCAGCAGGACTTCGAGGGAGGCAGGGCTGCCAGTGGGAACAAGGTCTCTCCACACACACTGCCCACCCTTGCTTCCCAGCTAGTCTGACTGTACAGAAAGGATGGGACCTGCCCATGGAGACGTCACCCTACCAGGAAGGCTGTAGAGCAGTGCTGCATTCACAGCCCTTTCCTCTGCTGTGCAGGATTTCCTGCCCTAGCACAACCTTCTCCTGGGACCTCCAGATCTCCAACGAAGTCAACACACAGCAGCTTCAGCCTTCAGACTTCCCAGAAAACAGGAGAAGTGATACCAGCAAGAGGGCAGGAGGTGGGGAGAGGAAATACACGTCACTTCCAGTCTCTTCCCGTCCCTACAGCTGGACTGGGCAGGACTGAAGGTGGCACCTCAGATGCCCAGGTGAAGGGGGCACGGCTAGGGCACAGCAGGATCAGAAGCACAAAGCGGGATTGTGTCAGGCCATGACAAGCAAAGCCGAATGGGGCACAAACACAACAGTGCTTCCAGCATTCAATGATTTTGGTTGCACGTACATGAGGAAGGTGCAAGTGGAATCCCATAGTAGGAGACCTATAGGAACAAGTTGTAGCTCCTTCCTGCTGTGCCCACTTTCCATTCTACAAAGAAAACTCAGTGTACTGGGAGATTATGCGCAGTTAGGTCTCTTCCAGCATCAGGCTGGGATGTGGCTGGAGAACAGAGCCCAATCTCCTGCAAAAAATATGAGTTCTCAGCATATCGTAGCTGTAGATAATAATTCTCAGTAACACAACCTACAGTGATTCTCAAACCATAACATCTCACGATGAACTATACACTTATCAGGACATTATCAGCATAAATAAGAAATACACACGATTACACTTCCAACAGAAAGCATACAGCCTGGGCTGCTGATTTATCTTTCTTTATAACCAGTGATAACCTCTTGTATGAGTGTCGAACCTCTAATGAATTAGCTGAAACAAGGAGATTTCACTAGAGTCAAATACCCACACTTTCACAATGCTACTCATAACCAGCACATGCTCATATAGCTCATTTTTTCTCAGCACTCATGAAAAAATTCCTGAACTACCCCTTAATGATGGATAATGTTCCACTTACAAATATAAACCACCAAAGCTGGTTCGCCTTACTGGCCTACCTTCTCAGGGGAACTATTTTAATCTCTCTAGTGATGTCAAGGTTTACATCATCTAATTGCAAAAGGCGTTGTATAAGCATTAGCATCATTATGACATCCTTACAATAGAATGAAGAGCCAATCCAATTAACAGCAATCAAAGTTATAAAAAGAAAAAGTAATGCAATTGAAATGTAGCTATTTTTAAAAATCTGTCTGTCCCCTGCTGACCAATTGGAGACACTGACCAGCAAGGAGGGAATTGAAAAGCTTTCTTCCCCTCCTTGTTTTTTAATAAGAAGCAAGCCCCCACATTACACAGCTGTTTGCTTAATACAAATTGTTCTTATACAAGCTCATAAGGCCAAAGGTCTCTGTTGTGTCTGCCTTCATGTTTGACTAACCAGTCTGCACCATGTAATTCTCCACAGTGCTGGGCAAATATGCATCATTTTTATTAAATTAAAAAGGAAACTATGTAGGCTTTTGAGCCTTGCTATTCAGTTAATTTTAAGGGACTATCTGAAGGGATAATGTTACAGATCACATGCAAGTTTCTCTCCGGATGGACCTGGAAGAACTGGACAAAATAAAGAAGCAAATAATTCAAAGCACATGTTTAAAGTTAAGTTAAAACATAAAAAAGGAAAAATATTTTAAGGACTAAATGCATTCAGAACTCTCTACAATGGTCATCTTACATATAAGAAAAATTCAGTATAAGAAATAAAACAGCTTTGACAAGACCACACAGATGCATAAGCGGTCTCTCTAAACATAAATACAACAGCATTATAGTTATATTCCCAGTTCCCCATCCATAAAATGGGAGAGGATCCTCTCTTTTTTCATCCTTGCATTGTCTCTCTACCCTTTTGGCAGCAGCAGCTTTATGTTGCTATAGGTTTGTATAAGGCATAACAGTGGCATAACACAGCAGCATAACACATTGTGATCTCTGCAGGCACTTTTACGTTCAGTCACTAACAAATAAACATCACCAAGTCCATGATTCCACGTGATGGGCAGTTAGTTGTAACTGGGCTGATACCCTATCAGATGCATTTGAAGGAAAACCTGCACTGGAAAAGATTATAATACTCAGGGCCTTTCAATGGTCCAAGATACAAATAGCTCCTCAAAAGAGAGAGCAGAGATTCTTTAGCTAAAAAAAAGGATCTAAAACCCCAGAAACAGTTACTCCAAAGTACCATCAACAGAGACTCCCATGACAGGATCGCCATCCAAACTAACAAACTAACTCTACAATAATGTAATTCATTCTTTTACCATTCACAGCTGCATAATAAATAAATACATAAAGGCTGTAAGTAGCTTTTAAATTAAATTATTTGTTTCACTCGAATGCTCAGCAGGAAGCTTTACTGAAAAATACTTCTGTCAAAAAAGCTTCAGCTCCTTGCATTGCAAATTACTTGTGCTTCACTACATTCCAGTAACGGGTAACCCTCATGTTTATAGGCTTTATTAGCAGGTAAATATTAGTATCACCTGGTTCCAAAGTTTTGCTGCGGTCTGCTCCATGTGAGCCAGTGACACACCATGAAACAGTCCATTAGAAAAAATGGTAGTAACCACAGATGATTTTGTGAGATATTTTGCTGTGGGAAGAAGTAAGTTGTAACACAAGAAGGAGGGAGAGAGAGAGAGACAGCAGGGGATAGGTGTGCAGAGAGAAGAACAAAACGTCCAAGAAAGCTGTCTGGTTCTTTTAACAGACTGTTCCTTTAGCTGAATTAAAATAAGGTGTGTGGGGCAGAACATCATTATACATTTCAATTCTCTTTTTGAAGACTCAAGACTTGTGAATGACATGCAAAAGTCTCCACACTATGAAAATAGGAAAAAGCAAATGTCCAGTGATAAAAGTTCAGATCTAACAGTGCCTTAAATCCTCAGGTGACATTAAACTATAGCCTGAGACAACACTGTAAGGTTCTACTGCATGGTGGCATTCATTTCCCCCCTCAAAATTCAGAACCAGTATATCTCTGCAGCCTCGTTAAAAATAGTCCTTTAATGGACTTTAAAAAAAAAAAAAAAAAAACAGAAGTGAATGTAAACAAGCCTTTTATAAAAATCAATGTAACAAAAAGCCTTACTTTTGCTTTATATTGACGGGATTATGGTAAAGTAGCCACACTGAAGTAATACATATTTTCTGCCAAAAAGTCATGAATGTTGTCAAGCCACAGAACTGGTGAAAGATCACACATCAGCACGGGGATCCAGAACTCGATAGAGGTCTAAATCAAGTCTTGAAAATATTTGAATTTTTTTACAGGAATAAAGACAACTTCTTCTTCACCTTCTTTTTTTCAACTAGTTCAGTTCAATGATGGGTTTGTTCAACCAGCAGGGAATAGAAAAAGCAAGGATACTTGTTTTCCCCTTCCTATTTGCTAATGGTAAGGAGAGCTATCAGTTCTAAAATACGGCTGTAACTGGCTGCCACAAATAATCCACTTGTTAGGCTGAAGGATTATTACCTGCAGTTGGTGAACTAATCAATTTCAAACGCAAAGCATGTTCTGATTGTACTCAACATATACAAAACTAGTTAAAATTATAGCTTTATCCACTTCTGATATCTGCCCAAAGGCATCAGTGTATTTCATGAATACGAGACTAAGCAACCTTCATCACTTTCAGTTTTGTCTCTCATGCTTTTGTCTCTCATTGATAAGCATCAAAGAAAGTGAGAAATTAATGTCTGCCTTTCTCTGTGGAGTCACTTATCTGGTCTCTCGCCTGTGCCTCGCTACAAATTTCATGAAACTTGCAGGAATATGATATCTCTGAGACCGCTGCACCGTCAGCTGAATTGCGACAATAGGTTTGGAGACACACTTGGATGCTGCACTCACTCGAGCCTGATTTCCACAGGACATCAGACCATCGTTGTGTGCTAACTAATCAAAGCCTCACCCCTCCCCAGCACAACTATCAACTGCAAAATTAAGAATCTGACTAAGGCTATCTTAAGCTATGTAATTACTTATATTGTATAGCTCATAGCTGATGCTCTTGGTTAGCATGTCATGGACAACATAAATGCGAGGTTTATTTGCAAATCAGCATGAATCAGTATCTTCTATAGGAAAATATATCTGGAAAGCACAAATGTAAAGCAAAATTAAAATAGATGATCAAGACTCCATATTTTTTGCTGATTTAAAGCAGGATTTAAATTACATTTATACCATCTACGGTACCACGCTGTACGAGCTGAGAAGAGACTCTGCTGTGACTGCTCTGTATTCCTTGAGCCCTGCCTTTTGGCAATTAGTAAATCAAACAGTAGCAGTGGGGAACAATTCCCAGAGTAGGTACCCAGTCACCTGGTCTTTTCATTTCCCTCTGAAACCTACCCAAAGCTGTGAAGATACAAAAGTATCAGACCAGCTTTATTAACCATCTTTTTAAAATACTAATACTTGACTAAGTTGTTTGCCTACTCACCTAAACATAGAATTATATATAGTAGTTAGGAACATGAAGTGTGTGTAGGCTAACTATATTTTGTTGAGGAAAAGTTTCTAATGAGTTTAATATGACAAGACACTTTAGTCTTAATTCTGTGTGTAGCATATGTCTACCTAGCTTAATACACAATTAGAAAAAGATAGGTTACAGCCATTTTTGCTTTGATGAGGTAGGATAGCATAAAATAGGAGACATGAAGAGCTGTCTCCCATCTCCTTCACCTTACACAATATCCCAGAAGTGGGTATTTAGGGTCCTGCCTGGGAAGCTGGAGAACATTTTGAAGTCCCCTCAGGCAAAAGAGGAAACTGAACCTGATCACTCACGTCCTCAGTGAGTGTTAAATAAAGGTTGAAAAATTCACAGTGTGGTGCTGACACTTCTTATTGAGGCCTAAACATTATAGCTGAACTCACAGCTAGTCCTGGAATAACTTCAACTACACCTGGATGGGAATCAGTATTCTTGGAGACAACCGCGCGCCAGCTCTATCCTGAGCTTGTGTTTACCTGCATGTACTCCCATTGCAGGTCCTCACTGAAAGCTAAATGGGCAGAAGCTGTCTCATGCATTAAGCTTTCTTTGCGATCATCTCTTTTTATCTAAGGCCTGCTTTTTAGTTTTTTGCTTGTTTGTTGTTTAATCTGCCATCAGCCTGTTAATACACTTGACTAAATATACCTGGAACGAAGGAAAACAGAACAAATCACAGAAAACTGACAACGGGGCATACTACAACTCTGGTTATGTGCTTATGTATGGCAGCCATCTCCTTCCATGTGGCTCTGTGCATCATACCAGGCAGAAGCAAGTGGGTGCCATGGTCCCAGCAAGCTGGTGGGTGTCTAGTGAAGGAACAAAGAACAGAGGGAGCCCTGCCTCTGCTGTTACAGTAACACGAAATAGGAGAGCTTGAGCTAAGGACAGAATGAAGGCAGACACCAGCATGGGATACTGGTCAATTATTCTCCTTTTGGAACAAGTGGATACTGGAGGTGGAATACTATCACTCCAAGGAGCCTTCCTTGTGCCTCCCTAGTTTGATGCTACAACTCATCACATATATAACAACATACATTAGTGCATTGTATGAGCTTAACTGAGACAGTGTAACATTGAAATTAGGCTGAAGAGAAAGCTGTTTCTCCACGGGGCAGATGTTAAGGCCAATACTGCACACTACCGGCGTCCGTGGAGCTCCCATTGCAAGCAGTGAAGCACAGGAGATTTTCAGAAGGTTGCAAGCAGGCCCAGCACCATGAGGCTTTTAGAGGCACACTCTGACTGCTTTATTGGAAATAGGTTAATCAAAGAGACTGAAAATTTCTGTTAGGCATTTGTGGAACACTAGAATTTTTTTTTAACAGAGGAAAAAAAAAAATTGCTGAACTCTGTATATTTCATCATGCATGAACACAGGATAACAAAACAGCACAGGTTGAATAAATATTGAACATTACAAAAAACACCCCCAAAACTCCCCGAAACCCAGCAACTGAAACTGATCCAGTCAAACATCTGTGATAACAGACTTCAGTACACTACAGTTTCCAAGCGAGAAACTCACAGTGAAGACTAAAGAGAAAAAACAACTGCACAACTCACTTGCACATGTATGCCCACACCCCTGAAAAGCCACCCTAAAAACATTCCCCAATGCTATTCAGGTGTAGTAGGTCTAAGCTATAGCTGCTTCCTTATTTTGGTAAAAACATGTACTAACCTCTTTAAACAACTGTGACAATTAGCAAAGTCATTTACAAATTCAGTTTATTATCCCTGGTTTTCCTGCCAGGACTACCCACCCAAATGGAGTGCCTCTGCAGCAGGGAGACCACTGCATCACTGTGTTTGTGTAGGAGTGGCTTTATGAACTGTTTTATACATAGCTGGCTTCTCTCAACATTTGGGATTTTTCTTCTCCCCAGAAAAAGCCCTGGGGACTGAAGCAAAACAAAATTCTCTTGGAATAAGTTAAAGAGATTAAATGTACCATACATTTAAAATATGATCATTTGAAAGTACCTATTTTTTGAGAGCGGACTAGGCTTTTCTCATTGCTGTAGTCTTTCATTCAGTGTCTCACAGGGTAGGAATGGCATTAGAAATTTGGCCCCTCTAAGGCTGAAAGTCCTCCTTCTCACATAACCAACACAAAAAGCCAAATTCCACCCTCTGTTTTTACCCCTGCAAGATTACTGGAGCCCTGCCACTGGTCACACAGCCACAACCAAAGGAACGATTTGTTTCATGCACTTCAAGTGAAAAACAGGGCAATTCACTTGCAAAGGAAACATTAAATCTGGTATATGTAATTTAATACACAGAATATTTAAAACTTCCCTTGCCTTCCTTCTGGACCTCAGCACATTCAGACTCACGCAGCCACTCACCCACTAAGCTTTTCTAATTTGTCGCGTGGAGTTGTCAAACTGTGGTGGACCAAATCAAACAATGTCAAAAGAGAACCTGAAAACACCCAGGCTCTAAGCATCACTTCCGAGCAAATACTAGCGGGATGCCCAGGCTGTATGTGCCAAACAGGCACAGCTTTCCTGTTCTCTGCTCCGGAGTATTTACTGTACTAATTCATTTGCTTGAGAACAGACTGGGCCTGGGGGAAACAAAACACTCTTTTTCTCCAGCTTGCACTTAAAAACCTCATCTGCTGAACAGACTGAAGCTGAAAAATCACTAATTCCTATGCTCAGCACTGCCCAAGTTCGAAGGCTATCTTGGGCTGGCACTGCAACCTTCCTGCTACAAGAACAAACAGTCCACGAAGCTGTAGGCAGATTTTTTTCTGTGGAACAACGGCATGGCAACAGGCTGCTGTGTATGGAAACCACTGCATCTGAAACAGCCTCTTCCTTCCCAGCAATGCCAGTGGGACCACATGACTCCACTGAAAAACAGGTATCACATGGTGATTTGGTAGTTGTCAGCAGTAAGCCAAATCTCTCCCAAGATTTCACACTTCAAATAGGAAAAGATGTCTTGCCAGAATTAGCTTTTTCTACAGCAAAACCAGGTTGAAATCTAAACTACTTTGTTCACATGAATCACTTTCATACATCCTATAAAAGAACACGGCAACAACATGTTCCAAGAATTCATGTCCTGATCGAGACGGGACAAACTCAGTGTGAGAGCTTCTGTTTTCAAAAACGTCTCTGTTCCCTTCCATTGCAGGTGCAATAATCCTGGCATGGCAGATTAAGGCCTCCACCCTTCCAAGGAATGAAGTGGTCTGTGTGTGAAGGGAGGAAAAAATAAAATAAAAATCGCATGACATTTTAAGAGTCAAGATTCAGAAACCCTACAGACATAAAAGATCTCAGGACATCTCACATGATGTATACAGAAATTTCCTCTCCTCCTCATCCACCTGCCTCCTATGCTCCATGTTATTCAGTAGATGTCTGCTTCTTTTCACCCTACAGGTTGTTATGTTTCATGGACACTCAATGAAAACAGCTACTGCTGAACTGTTGTTTTATCCCATGATAAAAGGCACATGTAGCCATTAACACTCTGTCTATAAACAAATAAACAAAAATATTACAACTCCTTCCCTACCTGTCCAGAGGCTAACAGTGACATTAGGTCAGGTCAGACAGTCTGTGCTAAGATGTTAAAATGCAAAATACTGAGATCTGGTTTTAATTCTCTGTACTCTGACTTCCTAAGCTGCTGGGCTGGGCACATTTCAGAGGCAGATGGTTCTTTAGGGTTCACGTACTTAAAAGAAGTCAGAGAGAAAAAACAAGAAAGAAAGAAAATGCTGTGACTTGAAGCAGCCCTCCACACGTAGAGTACCTTTCTGACACCTCAGCCTCCGATAAACGCGCTCTTTGGTACCAAAGGCTGGAGAACAGAAACCCAAGGGAGCTTTACTACAGCTCTTAGTTCTGTTGACTGTCTCAACAAGAACACGCTTATCCGAACCAAAGGGAACTTTCCTTTTTCAAGGAGTCTTAACAGCTTGGGGTGGGAAAGCATCCACCTTTGGCAAGTATCTTAATTTCCACAAAACACGCAAAGAAGAAAGGGCGTCTGACAGACTATACTTTTTGGTATATAATTATACACCAATACTTACAGTAGACTTTTTTTTTTTTAATAGTGTCAGTGAAGTTGACCCAATTTTTAGCTGGTGCTGGATTTGAAGAAGCTCCCTGATTTGCCAATACATTGCAGAAATCATCTCATTAATGAAATGTCTTCATAATGCATTACTTTTTCATTAATCATGAGTTTTTACTGTTACTGATGATGACAAAATCTGAGGTATAATTTACCAAAGCTGAATTTTTGGGCAGCCTCAAGTTGGTCTCTGAATACTCTCTACAGATAATTTTGCATATGCAGCCAAATAAGAGTTTCATCCATCTCTTCCTTCATTGGAGTCCCTCCTGAATCATTAGTTCAAGTCGGTTAACAGTAATTATGAATAACAATCACATTCACAGACTGGTCGTTGTGTATAAAAGAAAAGCTTTTTTAAAAAAGATCATGCAGAAATCACAGTTGGAAAGTTGACAAGGAGGTTTAAGACAACTTACAGCATAGAAAAATCCTGCTTTGATTTCAGAAAGAAAAGTTATTCTTAAGTGTCCCTCTCACATGGTTATTTACTATTTCTTGAGCACTCCCCATCTGTTTAGTGCTGTGGAAAGCGCCTCTTTGCTTCTCCACTGGTCTCTGGCATAGCTCTCTTTTGAGTTTAACACTATTTTTCTCATTTTTACAGACAATCTGACTCTACCTACAGCATTTGGATTTTGTAGCTGTGTGTATAAACTCTGCCTGGTAACAGAAAGCTTTGCAGTTGGACAGGAAACTGCATGTGAAAGCAGATACTGAAACCATCACCACAGGACAATATATTATTTGAGTCTTCTGCAAGACAGGTTCCACAACCCAAATCTCTGCGTGTATAACATGAAGTGACATTTCTGTAATGCTCATGAACCACAGTAAATTGTCACGCAATGGCCTTTTCTCCTAGAAAGGTACCTATCAGCTCAACTCTTGCTGCAGTCAGTCACCATTTCCATTGTAAAGTTCTACTTTCTTGTACTTATGAAATCTGGCAATAAAATGCTGTGCCAAGATTAAACTTGGCATAGGAGTTCTGTCCAGAAGTAACCTCAATTCATCTTTTTCAGCTAGCAAACTAACTTGACTTAGTTATATTTAAATAATGTGTTCTGGTTTTCATCATTTCCTTGCAGTCACAGGTTCAGTTTTTCAGCCCCCCTCCCCTTAACTATTCCGTTAAAATGGCTTGCAAGGATTCCTTCTGAACATGAGGGTCCTGATAGGCTCAGGGCCACTGCCTTCCTGACTTGTCTCAGCTATAGGGAGCAAGGCTGAAGGAAGAGAGCATAGTTGGGTTACTATATGATCCATGCTGCCTGGAGCTCAGAGCTGAATTTAAACTTCAATGTTTCTCATTTACACCACTGGAGACGCTGGCTTCACAGCCTTGAACTACATACATCATGGAACCATACAGAGGTACCTATATTCCTCATCCTACTCCTTCATGAACTGTTTATGGAGAATTAGATCGGCAGAAATCAATCTGCCAAAGCGTTCTGGATTGTTATATTTCAACTAAAGGAGAGTTTACTACAATACTTGCTCAGTCATTTTTTGGAGAGTAATTGTAACTGGGGTCTTCTTCAGAAGTTGCGGGGTTTTTCTGTACTTAATTCTTTCTTAGCTCTGTCCATCCTTTCCCCCTTTGAGGTTTGTTGCTTGCAGTTGTTCAGACTCTCACTTGCACTAGGATTCCACTGTGTGTTATTCAGCCACTCCATAACTTCCATCCCCTGAACCCGCATCAGGAACCCAAAATCCACCAAGTTTCATCAGTGCATCCTAAGAGCAAAGAGGTCTTTGCTAATGGATCCTGCTGTGGGATCCAATCTTCATCCATATTTAAAGTGATTTGTTTTTCCCTTCTGGAGATTTCCAAGAACAAAGAAGGAAAATAAATTATTACTCTGAATACGTGCCCCATTCTGATTAATCACGCCCATGACGCACAGAAAGTCTTCTTGCGAACACCATTTGTTGCTATCATCAAGTCTCAGCTGCTGTCTTTTCTAAAGGATTTTGAGCCATACATATTACTTCACAGTTCAGCTTTCCTGTTGTTACAATGTGTTAGCAATTACGTACAATAAACAAGTAGACAATTGTACCATATCCAGGGAATAAAATCTCCAAGGATATAAAACAAATTAGAAACCAACCATTCTTCCCCATATCCAGAGAGTTAAAAATAGAGCATGCAATTAATTCCCAAAACACACCACGTATTTTAAGCCATAGTTAAACAATCATTCCAATTTGGCATGCGCTTTTACTGCTCGCAAAGTCCCATCCTCTCCCTACCCTTGACTATTCACTTCCCCTCCTCTCTTGTGCTAGCACAAGAGTTCATGCAGTCCTACAATAAGGTAGGCCAGGGAGCTGCCTCTACTAAAAACCAAGTTTTTTTTGCTTAAGTTAGCTTTCAGCTGGGTCAGCCCCCTTCACGTGACTCACTGTAGTACCACACCAATGCCAAAGGAAGAGAGGGTGAGATGAGGTGAGGATTGCATAAGCTGGTGTGACTGCCAAAGAAACACTCATGCAACCGCAGCCCAGTCTTATTCCTGGGGGCAGAAATGCAAGAGGAAGCCTGCTTTCTCCACTAGCTGGTTCTGTTGGTCCCCTCTGGCAATGGCAGCCTCACAAGACTTCAGGGTCTGGAGCAGCTTCTCTGTGCAGCAGGATTGCTCAGGGGTGCTGGGAATATCTCAGTAAAGTAGTGATAACAATAAGCATTCATAACAGGGCAACACAAATATAGTCAAGGGCCACTGCTCTGATCTGATACAAGGCAAGTGATGTTTCTTCTTTGTCAAGATGCTGCCATTGCTTCCCTAATTGAAGATTACGGGGTTGAGAAATTGGGTCCTGAGAAGGTGGGGAGGAGAAGAAAACTAAAAGTTGTGTATTTCCTTACACTTTCACCTGAAAGTCCCTCTTTCTCCCTAAGTGGCCCCTGTGCTCAACAGCTGGAGGTCACTAAGAGATGAAGGTTTTCCTGCTGCCTGTGGTGAACTTCACTTTGAGTAGAGGGGAAAAGAAACAAACAAACAAAAAACCCCAAATACACAGCTGGCTGCCTTGGAGTCTGCATCTCTTTCAAGCTCTCCATTGCCCTTTGTTCTGCATGAAACATAACCCTGGAAAGCAAAAGAGACTTGGGGACTGCCCAAATGATTTGCTAAACAGACTTAAAGAAGCACATCTGCCTACTTAACTTGTTTTTAAATGTCACTAAGTCACTCACTATTTCTATTCACTACACTATTTCATTTTAATCATATTTGTCACAATCCGCTGCTACTTTGAGTGTGGCTTGTGTTACAGAAAGGGAAATGTAACTGGTTGAACAAACTCCAGAATCACACTGTCTACAGAAAGGTACCTCAAGGAGTGAGCAAGAGTGATGCTCCTGAAGTCCCACTGCATACTGCTTATAAATGAATTGATACTGAACCAACAGTCCTTAAAGAAGAGAGCTCCTCGTATTTAATAGTACCTTACAGAATCAAAAAATTTCAAGTTTAAACCCAAAACTAGAGAGCTTTCCATTTATTTCTATGCTTCACAGACTTTGACAAAACTACTATGTTAACTAAACAGACTTCATCAGTTGCATCTTTGCATCAAAACAACTCAAAAGGTAGGGCTATGCTAAGATGTTACTTACTTTACATTAATTTTACTAAAAAAGACAGAAAAATCCAACAGACACCTTAAAAATCTGTTCTTTCTATGATGATCTTATGAGAGATGATGTTCACACAACTATGCTTATGTTTGATGCAGAGGCAGACTGACGATCATGCTTACGGCTAGTGAGATGTTCAGCTGACCAAAAAAATCACACTGTACATGTAACCGTGATAACTTCGCAACTTGCACAATGTACCCACTACAATCAGGAGTGATTATGAACCTTTTTGTATTTGTACTTGCTTGAAATGGTCTTAGTTCCACAGGCTCTCCAGCCCTTCAAAAGCATCTTTCTATATCCAGCCTGCCTGTGCACCATAAGGAGTGCAGTTAAGCAAGCAACCCTGGCTCTACACAGGCTGATGCTTTCCTCACACTGGGAAAATTTTCAGCTGTCCATATATGGCAGATTTAAAAGCCTTCTGTGTCAGTCTGGCAACTCCAAAAGACTCAGGCAGGAAAAAGACTTCGCCCTACCAATATTATTATTTGAACTTCTCTTTCCACTGGCTAAAGACAAATTCAGTGCAAAAGAAAAGCACATAGCTAAAACTGAAAGAAATACAGGAAGAGCTGGATTTTAGAAGTGCTCTGCGTTTGTCTGGTCTTGCTCTTGTTTGAGCAGGTTAAGCTTACTAACTGAGCACTAAACACGGTTCACTGAGGCTCTGGAGTAACGGCTTCTTAGAGGAAGATGGTACATACATTCGAATGCTATATACTAAAGAACACAATCACCGTTTTTATTAAGTTTGGCACATACATTTTAAAGTGGCATGAAACTCAGCTGTTTTGCTCTGCACAGGTTCTCCTAACTGTTCACTTGGTTTTGATTCATCTGGATTTTCACCACAGAATTTTGCTTTGAGTGTCCAATTTGAATAAAGGAAAGCTCTGCCAAAACCACATCACATCCAAACCACAGGAAACCATGAATTTGGCACTGTTTTGATATGGAAGCTGTAAACAGCGTGCAGGTTCCCTCAGAGCTGCACTACTCTCCTTTGAGTTATGAAACACAACAAAACTTCCAACAAACCAGGTCAAAATTCTGCGTTACTGAAGCAAGAGAAATTATGTGACTTTTGCATGGTGGAGGATTTTTTTATATGTATTTTTCCCTATTTTTTTTCCTTTTGCTGTAAACACACTGTGGAAGAATAAAAAGAGAAGCTGAGTTTTCTCCTTTCCAAGTTTGAGTTAAAAGAGGATTTAGCTAATTCTCAAAGCTCTAACATATAAGTATTCTGTTAAAGACAGGGTGGTTTCTCATTGGCAGTCTTGAGCTTGGATAACTGTAAAAGCTACAGCTATAATATGAATATATAAATGTGTTTTAGTTTTATGTTTCAAGTGAAACATAGAGCAATTGCAAATAACTTATACCATTGCTCAGCAGCAGAACTCTTGTTTAAAATCCACATTAGTTCTTCGGCTGCCAAACACTTGATTTTTTTTTCCAGGATTCCCATTAACAAACCACAAGGAACTTTTATAAAAATGGGAAAACCTAAAATATGATTTCTGCCTTCAAAACAAACACTGCCATAAAGAAACGCATATTTGTAAAGAAGTCGTAAGTTCACCAAGGATGAAAGAAATCAATCCATTTTTTCTAGACCAAGCCTGAAAATAATCCAGATTCCAAACCTAGCCAAGTCAGAAGTCTGAAGGTAGAGCTACGCGAGGGTGGTTTACACACCAACTGAAGTAGCTGTAGTCGTAGCTGACCGAACACAGTTATGCAAAAGATTTTTAAAACAGACATTTTTGATGTCGGATGAGCTCAGGAGGGGTCCATAATACAAAGAACCATATATCAGATATCTGACCTGTCATAGAGTTTTCAGATGTGCATAGTTGCTCCCGCAGCTTCTCCACATCGTCTGGATGAACCTGCTCATAGAGAGTGCTGCCAAACCATTCAGACTGTGGCTGGTTCAGCACAGGAGTCACAGAATCTGATACATAGATTACTCTTCCAGTTTCAGCTGCAACTACAAACAGGAACCCATCTGCAGCCTCCAGGATAAGATGTTTCAGTTCCTTCCAAAGAAAGGATTTGATTAGAATGCCAGCAAGAAAAGGGAATCAAATAACACATCTGCCACTCGCACACAGTAGCATTTTCTTGTGATTTTAGTAGCTGATCACAATGTAGGCAGACATTTTCCATGTAGTATTGATGCAACTATACATCCAGTCTTGCAGCAAGACATAAATTGCCAATCCCAATAACAAACACCACTCTGTTTTCCTTTATTATCTTTCATCTGGTGATCTCAATGAACTTTAGGAAAATTAAGTAATTAAAACTCATGGCATATTGTGTGATGGGTATCTAATATTAAAAAAAAAAAAAAGTAATCTAAGAGTACAAAGGAAATGAAGAGTCATAAATCATATGGCAAAACCCATCCCTTAATTAAATGTTCGGGATAAACCAACTGGCCTTTCCCTTAACCCCCAGCCCTGGACTAGCTCTGTTTGTAGATTAGACAGGCACTGGGTGAAAGAAAGAAACTGTAATGGGAATGAGGACAGGAATCCCCAGTCTCCTCTCCCATTAGAGGACCCAAGCCACTAAACAAGCAAGTTGTATCATTTCTTGCTTTCTTTTTCCAGCCTCTGAATATGAAGCTTCAGAGACACAGAGATTGGAATGCCCCTGTCTTTAGTATTTCTTTACTAGCTGTTCTCTCCACCGAGTATGTTGCTGTTATATGGTCCCCCACTCAGTGTCACAGGCACTTCTGTTCTGAGATACTCACCCACCCTCCTGAGACAGCACCCAGAGACCCAATCCCACCTGGGACTGGAAGGGGGATAGTAGGTGTTTAAAAATCAAAGTGCTTCTGTGCCTCACTTTCAGACACTAGATCTAGACATCCAACACCTTGAACTGCATATGCAAACAGCTGTTTGCATGTATCACAAAAATGCTACCTATGGGTAACGGAGTTTGAAAACCTTAGTGCTCTCTCATATCCAAGGAAGACAACTTTCACCTCAGTTCACAAAAACCAAGCTTGCACAGCCTTAGCTTGGTGGATCTATTGACTATCAGAACTTGCTACAGGACACCAGCAAGTTACTACATCTGAAACTTAGACAAGGAGTTCTGGACAATCCAAGCCCTACTGCAGGTTGGAGAGCACAATATGCTGGTGTGAAAGTGGCAGATACTAGCTGATATGGTGAGGATCATAAATGGATAAATATTACTAAGGCCCAAGAGAAATGCATAACTCATCTGGAGAAACACTTTATATAGACTCTCTGCTTCTATTGACTTCTATTTCTTCATTGTAGAGAAAGCATATATATTCTGAAACACTCCCTTAAAAAACAAAACAAATAAACACTCAGTGCACAGCTAGCTGTAGTATACAAAGGATAATGAGATCTGTTTTAATTATATTATTAACAAGGGTGAAGATAAAAAAACATTTCCATTCTGCAAGGTTCAAAAAGCAAGATGCAATGAGAAGTGACTAGGGTACCCTACAGAAAACTAGTTGAATGATACCATCCCTCCAGGAAAGCCAGAATAAGGGAGATGTGAACAGAGGTCAGCAGCAGCTGCTGTTTGTCTATTAGAAAGAAGCACTGCCTCTAGCCATAACTTACATGTGTAAGTACTTAAATTGTTCCAGCCACAAAAATGCACATTACACCCATAGGACTTCAAAAACAATGAAGGTGGTAGGAATTTCCAGTGTGCTCAGTTGAACTCAGTCTTCCTTCAAGCACTGGGTGCATCTTTCTCCTTCCATCAAAAATGTTGAGAGAGAAGTATTTCAGCCAGTGCAAACACAATTCATTTCACCTCAGTTCAGCTGTCTAGAACTTGGGCACTGAGAATAAACATGTTTTTTATTCTTCCTCTAAATTTGGGAGGAAGATACGAGTCTTCACAGATTCATTTTGCCTATTTTAGAGAATCTATGTTAGGATGGGAAGAACCGTTTTCTGGGGGTGATTATCCCCCTTCACGACAAGAGACAGCAAGTGACGACTTTTCAGATGGACTGATTTCAGTGATAAGAACCCTCTGCTGTGATCAGGACAAAAGTGCCCAGTTTGCTGCTTCAGAGAGAGGAATTTGTCACATGATTAAGATCAATTCCAAACAGTCACAAAAAAATTGCCTGTATTCATATGTTGGAGATTTAGTTCACACCAGTTACAACACAAAGTAATAAAAACAGTGAAGGATCAAACAGAGTCTATTCCTCTCAGCACTTGCTCACATCATTCAGGTCTACAAACCAGAGAAAACAGACATTTGTGAAAAGTCTACCTGTTCTGTAAGAAACGAAGGCTTATAAGCTCCATCAGTAGATTTGTTTCCAGTACCCCTCATTGATTTCATGTGTGAAACTGCCATCCGGAGAATTGTCAGCTTGTCAGGTTTACGAGCCAACGCGCTGCAAGTGGGTACCATATCAGACAGCTCGGTGATGTACTGTGTCATCTTATTTCTCCTGCGTCTTTCAATTTCACTGTGATTCTCCCTAAATGTTTAAAGAAACACCAAACCAACAGAAAAACAGACATGATCACTATAAGAATTTCCACTGGAGATAATAAGTCATAATACTTCACACTTATTTTGCATTTTTCACCCCAGGAGAGCAGAGTATTTAAAAAGATAAGCACTATTATTATTATCCCTCGCTTCATAGGCAAAGAATCCAAGACACAGAAGGAAAAATATGATTTACCCATAGTTGTGAAAAGAACCCGTATTTCTAGCCTTTTGTTTCTGTTTAATCTCTTAACCAGTGAAGTCTCCTTTGGGTTAGGTCAGAAAATAGCAGGAGAGAGACACAAGGTGCTGACACCTGCCAACTCCAGCTGAAGCCCCAAATTTGCAAAAGGTGTGACGCATCTCACAGCTTCCAGTCCTTGCTCGAGGTGTTTGCCCTGCTTATAAAAAGTCTCTGAAAAAAGCTCTCTGTTTTTGCTAACAGCTGGATCAGGTCAGCAGTTAGTGTCAGTTCTGACTGACAGAAAACAAAACAAAACAAAAAAACCCCAAACAACCCCCCTCACATAATTGCTATATAGATCTCCAGTCCTGTAACACTGTGTGGCAAGTCCTGCACCCCTGTGCAGCGCTATATGCCTGCAGGGAGACACTACATGCCTACAGGATCAGATTGCAGGACTGGGACCATATATGGTATAACAGTAAACACACAACAAAACCCCAGTAAATAAATAAAATGAATACAAAGACAGTAAGCAAACATTTGGCTTGTCAGAAACAGATCAGATAATTTATGTAAGAGAGCAATCTAACACAGCAGGGAAGTAACAATGACAGTGCTTGATGCTGCCCCATTTCAGGCTGAGCTCCAACGTTCTCATCCTTTATAGCAACTACATGACCAGACTGGTGAGTCAAATTTGAGAATTCTCAAAATTGACAATCACCAAAAATCTTTCGTAACTGAAAATCTGGGATTTCAGTTTTCCCTTAGGGTAAATCAGATATCAAAGATATCAGTATATTACACCAACACATACAACTGAGAGAGATGGCCCAAACGGACCCTCGAAAACTGAAGCGCCTAGCACGTATTTTCCACATACTATACCTGTCAGGTGGCAGCTAAATACAAGTACAGGACAAGTACATGATGCTTCAGATGTCAAAGCAGCATCTTCCACTGATTTCAATGAGCTGTGCATGGCATTTTCTTGTGGGATCGCTGGCTGATCCAACAAGATGTGAAAAGGTGATCACATGGAGAGTCCGCTAGCATTGACTGGCACGATATACAACATTAAAAGAAACTGCAGCATTCTTCAGGGCTGAATGATATGACGTGATCATGAAAGTAGAAGCAAGGATTGGCACACTTTTCAGCTGCTTTTAACAATGGAGCCTTTTCTTAACATGTAAGGAGGGCTCCAAGTTGTAGCATGCTGTTTTATGAAACGGAGAATGCACTGGCTCTTCCCGCTTCAGAAAGTGTATCCTGTCCCCTGCACACAGGGGTGTTACCTGCATGAGGCACTGTTTCCAGAAATACCTCCTTTTATGGCTACACACACAGTTGTTATTCCTACTAATGCATACACCTACTTCACGAGTAAAGTACCAATATTCAGGAAATCCAGCTACAGTTTCCTGCAATGATAGCCAATGATGTTTCAGTAAATTATATACAGTGCCTTGGCTAGAGTCACCATCTACTGAAGTATTCCATTACATCTTAATAGTGAATACTTCCATCTCAAATGGCTGATCAACAGCTCTTATGTGGGTCTGCACAGATGTGGGAGAGCACAGGGACTGCAAGACTTGGATCATATATACAAGCAAGCAGAAGAACTTGTGTGACAATGCACATGCACTAGGAGCACACGTGCATACCTGTCAGCATATGCATGCATATAAATAAGGACAAAGGGAAGAAACATGCTTTTTACATGACAAAAGCTTGCTCTAAGTTCAGCATTTTCACAGAAATGGTGAAAGAGAAAAAGAGAGAGACAAAGAACATACATATACAACATATATTTAACATTTATAAATACATATTCCATTGTCTGCTACTTAAAACATCTTGATATATCTGATCATTGAACACAGTCATTATAAAAAAGTTAACAGACAGGAAAACTTCCTGAGAAGAAAGAGAAGAATATCCAGTAGTCAAGTTCATTTATGATCACAAAGGCTAAAAAATAATTCTACATTTATCAATTGGCCATGAAAAGGTTCAGCCAAACAGAAACCTGAAACTATCCTGTAACTAGTTCAAATTTGAACTCTGTAAAGAAATAGAGGGAATGTGCTCCTCTTCTGCATCTGTCATAGGAACCCTGGCATTCATAAACATGTACACAGAATGATGTCCTAACTTTGTCATTTCTAACTGTTTTTTTTTTTATATATGAAAGTTTTGCAAGAGCATTAAATTTTGGGAGACTGGGAGCTGATCCAAATCCACTCAGGTCCAGGGTTACTGGAAAGATCACAACCAGTTTCAAGCAGTCTTTGGATCAGCCAACCCTGCTGACTTTTGATCAGTCAGAATAGCATCATATAAAATAAAAATGGGGGCAAATCATACTCGATTTTCCTTTTTCCTACCTGGCCATCCTTTCTGTGTCAGCAGTACTTTGATCATCTTCCCACCTAGAAACAAAATAACCAGCTCCCTAAGCTAAGGTACACATACTGGTATTTTTTGGATATGACCAGCCCCCTCTTTTCTCTCAGCAGAAGATCTCTACAGAACACGCCTACCTTGCAAACTTTTCCTTATCACCAGAGATTTGATCACCATCATACCTATAAAGAAAAGATAGTAAGTAAATCCACAGGGTTTATGCATCACATAAAAGTCAAGACACAACAGAAAGCAAAGAGGTTTGCAACTGCGAACTATTACAAATGAGGACATGAGAATGATAAAGCAAGGAAAATAGTAGTTTGACGAAAATTTCAAGCCATGCTAATCCACAACTTCATTTTTGTGTATTTAAAAAAGTTCGAGACACATTTTATTGGATTTATGCAAACACTTTGACATACACTCACTGCTTGGGAAACTTAACAACCAGCACCATTACAGAAAACACAACTGAACTTTATTGACAGCAGCTCATGAAATATTCATTGCTGTGTTAGAAGTGAAAGAATTCCATTTTTTCCAGATTGCAACCACAACCCACTCCATTCAGTAGAGGGCACTGATGGTCTACAGATAACATGGGAGGGCAGAGAGACATGTAAGTGCAATTCATTATACAAGGACCCCTTCCGAAAAAAGCTGTAATAGGTACATATATTGTACCATCTGTTGGAAGTAATGGCAAAAGTCAGTCAGACAGATGAAACTGCTGGGTAAATAGAAATGAAATTAAAACTGGCTTAAATCCCTAAAAGTGGACAGATACATGATTCCTACCAAAATAAATAGAAGTTAGATGCCTAAACAGGTACTTGCAGGACATCACCAGCTACATTCTGGAGGAAATCGAGATGAACGGGACTTCTGGGAGTGGACCATGGGATTAAAGCTTCACTGTTTCTGAAGCACTGCCCCAAAGGCAGGCAGCAGTGTGACATTTTACTAAAAAATGACACTCTCCTCCTCCTTTTCCTTTCCTAAAAACATTCTCATCCTTTGAAATTAGATTTTACTGAATACGCATTTACAAAAATACACATTTTTTGAAAAAGATCCTGCTTTTTGAGATTTCAATATGCTTGTTCCAAAACAGAAAGCATAGGTTATAGGGAATACAAAAATAGGACTAATTGCTTTTCTAGAATTGAAGAGTATTACTGCTGAAGAATAGTCGAATGAAATTTTGTATAAGAATTATGCCTTCCCAAAAAGATGTAATTTATTACAACAGAGATCTCGTGAACTTTCCACGTACTAGCTAATAAGGCAATACAGCATGATTAAGCATCTTTTCTCTCCTAAAAAGCTAATTAACTTTTCTTTTTTTCTTCTCAAATAAATTGAAACTAATTTTATGTAACCCAACTGTGCAAGTTCCTCTATAAGGCTTCATATTTGCCTTCTTCATCAAGTCCCGTTCAAACTCTCAAGACAAAACTTGAGACTTAAGCTGCGTCTCTTTCTATCTAGTGTTTAATGCTAGTACTCAAAACATCCAAGAGAAAATGCCCCTTTTCTTCCACCTGACTCTGCCCTGGGAACAGACTGTGCCCAGAAAAATTGTAAACAAAAAGACAGATTCAATGAGGAATAGCCACACGCCGTCATATGAGAAGTACATGCATATGTCTACATGTGACAATTAGATGCCATGCAGAGATACCTGAGCTGGATTTGCAACTCTCTGAGAAGCCGCGTGTGTAAACTCATGTGGAGCACCGTACTAACACCACTACTTCTAGTGCTCGTGCTAGCTTGGGGATTGTTTATCCATCCTTGTCTGGCTGGCTGGGCTGAAGATGTTGCTCCAGCTACTCATTTCTCCCTTGCAATCTTCCAGCTGACCTCTTTATGTGCATGCTCCTAGAAGTACTTCAGTCAAAGCAAGCTAGGTTGGCTTAAACATTTAAAGAGCAGGTTTTTGCTAATCGCCAAATTTTGACCAAGATAAGTTAGGAATCATTCAAGTGATCAATTTGGAGAAGGGAAAAGCTCTAATAGGATGGCACAACTAGGAATAACATCTCCTGGTAGGACAACCATAGCCAGAAGAGGATGTCTGAACATGGCCCTAGGCACCTCTGTACAGTTTTTCTGTACTCCCTCTAAAAGCAGAACAGTCCAGGGGTTTTAGAGCTTTTAAGTATCTGATTTTGATCTGACATCTAAAATGAACTGATTCTAAGCACAGCACAGCATGTTCCTCCAATAAAGATAAAGGAACTATTGGCTGTCTCCTCCCCACAATCAAATTTTCAAAGGCTGAAGCCAGGATTGGGACAGCAAGCTGCATGTGCACCACTGCACCTACAAACCCTGATGCTTATGCAGACACAGTCAGGTCACAGTATTCATAAATCTTGTTCCCTTAATATACATATCTACTAGCAAGCATCAGGACTAGCACTTAGATCACCAGTTTTAAAACCAGAGACTGTAATATTCTTTCTGCAAATATCATCAATTAGACAGGGGTGCTGTTGGCATTCTACAGTAGGTTATGATATGGTGTTATGATACATCTTCAGCGTACTATCATCTTCCAGACTGACTAGAAAGAACATGTTAAAACCCTGTAGTGACAGCTGGGTTCAAATATGGCTGCTGCTATACACTTCCAATTAGAATTTAAATAATCAGCAATAGTCTGTAGGCCTCAAAGTATCTATCCTCAGTGCAGCCTATTGGTTTCTGATGGAAAAATGCAAACAGTGTGACCAGAACAAAAGGAAGAGTGAACAATGGCAATGATGCTTTGACGTTTATTTTTATTTGTAGCCTGGAATATTATACATTAACTAACATTTATTTTGGCCAATTTTACTCTTCAGTTACAACTAATGATACATAACAAACTTTAATCTTAAAAAGAAAACATTTTCTTAATGAACGGTTAACATCTAAATTAAATTCAATATAAAATTGATTTTTAGTAGTAAAAAGACAACTTCAGCAACAAGAAATAATCATAGTTCATTTACAGCAGTTGAACTATTGTAGGTAAAACTCACAGATTTTCTCATTTGATATAGCTGCAGAGTGAAATTATGACACACATTGTCAGCTTTGTAAGACAATAACTACATTAAGCAGATTTCCACGAGGTTGCCTAATTTGCAGAGGAAGCTGGTAAAAAGAGTAACTAGAATTTAGGTAAAACCATTGGCAATTTCTTCAGTCCATATTCATACAGACTTATAAAACAGTAGTAGTCTGACAGTTGTCTTTCTCCACTGAACGAAGGTTAGCAACTTGATCAACTCTTTATAAATGCTCACCTTGAAAATTTGCTGGGACCCTCTCCATCTTCATCATCGAAGTCCATTCTGTAAGAGCAAGATTTCCAAATCACCAATCATGAAGGTGCCAGTGATGACTTGAACATTCAAGTCAGTAGTTCTCAACCTTGTTTGATCTGTGTTATTGACTGGAGATGTTAATGACTCTAGTTTCCAGCCTTGCTCATATTCTCCAGACCCCCTAAAAATAGCTTATCAGCTGCCAGGAGTCCAAATAACACAGGTTAAAAAATATATATATATGCATCAATTTGCACTGTTAAAGTTAACAACTAAAAGGAAACATTAAATGAATGCAGTTCTTGTGAAATAATCAGGAGTATTATCCCTTAGTGCTGATAGAAGTTTAGAGAAATCAGTGGAGATTATACACCAGAGGACTGAAATTACGGCTAAAAAAAATAAAGTACTAAAGTTGATACATAATAAATATGAGGCAACTGTTACTGCCCCAGTCTAAAGAAAGTACATTAGAGAGAGAATAGAATAAATTTCGAGCTTCTCTGCAAAGAGGATTATTTACTTCAGCTCTATTGATTTAATTGCGGTACCTCTTCTAGACTTATCCTAATCATTTCACGCAAATTACTGACCAGTCTGTAGATAGCAATTATTTTGCTATATGAACCAAAGCCTTACTGAAAGGAGCTATGGGTCTACCATGCACCTTACTTACCTGGCTTGTGTCCTGGAGCTTCTTCTTAAGTCAGTGGAAGAGAAGAGCTCTTCCCTGGGCCAAATCACAGCCCTCCAGTTAGGCTCCTCTAGGGAGCCACAAAAGCAGGAACCTCTTTCTTCACTAATTACACATACAAAAGAAGACTGACCTCCTAAGTTAGCCACCCTTAATTACATAGTACAATAGTGTAGTTAGTATGTACTGGAGTGAGTCCAGTGAAGGACTACTAAGATGATGAAGGAACTGGAGCATCTCTCGTATGCAGAGAGGTTGAGAGAGCTGGGATTGTTCAGCCTGAAGAAGAGAAGGCTCAGGGGGATCTTATTAATGTGTATAAATATCTGAAGGGAGGATGTAAAGAAGACAGAGCCAGACTCTTTTCAGTGGTGCCTAGTGATGGGACAGGAGGCAACGGGCACAAACTGAAACACAGGAAGTTCTGTCTGAACATAAGAAACAACTTTTTTCTGTGAGGGTGACTGAGCACTGGGACAAGTTGCCCAGAGAGGTTGTGGCGTCTCCATCCTTGGAAATATTCAAAAGCCACCTGGACAGGGTCCTGGGCAACCTGCTCCAAGTGACTGTGCTTGAGAAGGGGGGTTGGACTACATGATCTCCAAAAGCCCCTTCCAACCTCAACCAGCCTGTGATTCTGTGACTATCCCCTTCCTGCTGATGACATTAAGTCACTACAAAGTTACATAAAAGTACTATCATTTCCAAAGTGTTTGATATATTTTTATATTTCTAAAAAGAAGTGGATAAATATTTATCCCAATTATAAGGAGGTGCCTCTGGCAATAAGGAAGACTAAGAACCAATCAAATATATAATTACTACATACAATTTTTGTATTAGTGTAAGACTATTATTTTTAATAAGAAGATATAGTAATGTAACATACAGACCTTGAATAGTCAACTCATGTAGTTAGCAAATTACTGTTTTCTTTTTCAGACCTTTTTGTGGGGTTGCTTTAACCTGCTAAGCTTTACAACATTTCAGTGTAATAAAACTTTATACAATTATATATTCCATGTTGGTAACACTCTTTATGTTAACAACTGATACATGGCATAGTAAAGGCAAAAAAACTCCCTGCAAAATGACAATATTACATATCTCTTAATACTAAAAAAAATCTACCAGTTAAAAATGCAGATTTATATATTAAGAGTGTAGGAGCAGTGGCGTAAAAGCGTTCCTTAAAATTAGATGAAGAACAGAACATATAGTGTATGAGTGCCAGTTGGACAACACTGCCCCGCTTGCTGATTTTGATATCAGTTAGAATGCTCTATAAAAGAGGTTTCCGGCTCAAAGACTCCTATGTACGATCAGTTCAGCAAACAAGCACAGCAGTCTGAATCTGAGTAAGACATAATAATATTTTCCAGATGGTAATTGTGATTATTCATTTCTACAGGAAGCAGGGAGAAAACCATTTTCCCAAAAGGGTTTTAAGTAAAGATGTGTATTTAATTCGGCTGAGGTTTGATGCAATCATAATTTTCACTATAAATTACATTTTGCTCACCTAATTATCACCAAATCCAGTTCTAGAAACACTTCACTTGCAGTGACCTCGGAGCTGTATTTTGCAGAACAACACCGACCTCCAGTGGCCAGCAAGCTATCACTTGTGCAGAAGTGCATACAGCTAACCCAGGACCAAGCCAACCTGCTGTCACCCCCAAACGTGGCCTTCATTGCTACCATCTCCAAACACCCTGAATTTCCTCAGACCTGCTGCATACAAAATATTCCTAGCAATTTAACCCTTATGCATAGCATCTAGCTGAAGCTCTCAGGTTATCCACCTACCTCTTCCCCCATAAAGTGGCTATAATGTGACATTCCAAAACAGATGTCTGTGTTACTTCAATTCTAACACTTCTACCTGCGCCAAAAATGTGAAAAATCAATGTCATATGAGAATTGTTTGTTTACAAGCAGAAGACATACTCAGGTAGGCACTGTGTCGTGTTCGTCCCTTGCAAAACCATCATCTGTCAGGCATATCTTTTCCTGGTCTCACTGGCAACTGAAATGCAGTTGGGATAAAGCCTGAATTTCAAACTCGGGGAATAGGGGACAGTAGAAAATAAACATGCCTACCCTGAGGAAAAGCCTTTTCCTTGGAGGGTGTTTAGTAAGACACTGCTTTAATTTAGGATAGATTAATTTTGTAATTCCTTCTCTTCTGCTCCAGTGCACTAGTAGACTTCTTAGCTTCCAGCCAAATACTCCAGCTGGGGGCTGAGAGAGATTTTCCCAGAGAAATCAAACATTGGCTCTGCTGTGCTTGGGCTAGTTTATTATTACTGGAATGCACAGAATTACAGATAACACAAAACCTGCTGACAATTTAAGAGTTGATCCTGCTGCCTGCACTGCATACATAGTTCCAGTGGAACAAGTGGCACTAAACACATCTACTTAACCAGATTGCTGGATATCAGCTTCTTATCTTATAATATTTCCTTAGGTTGATATCCATAGGTAATACCAACTATACTCATACTTGGCTCACCACTGTAGAATCTGAGTGCCTAGGGTGCAATACTAGACTGTGACAGACTAAATCTTTAAAAAATTTTTCATCTTTGCTTTGTTAAACTACCTAGAAATCTTGATTTTAATCCAAATAAAAAAGATGGAAAAAAAAATTAAAAATTGAACACAAAGTTCAGAAAAAGTGTTAACACTTGTAAAAATGCAACAGCAAATGCATTTTTGCCTGTCTGTTAATATACAAGTTTCTTATTTTTATACTTCACTGTGCAAAAAGAGAAGAAAACCCTCTCAAAATCTGAAAAAGTGCCTCAGATTTAAAGTGAGTGATTCTAACTTCCTGCCTGAACCATTTCAAGTGCATTATATTAAGGCAAAGTGAAAGATAAGGAATCAGTTGTAACCTTTAGCAGAACACTGCAGAGCACATAAAAAATAATATTCCAACAAACCCCTCTTACCCTGACAGATAAGATCTTCCATTCAGATAGACTATATTGCACATTAGCAAAACAGTAGAAGCAGCCTCCAAGACAAATGACATCATTTCAGAAGTTTCAGAAACAGTATCTTTTATCTTCATTTAAAATTCCTATTAAGAAGAGACTTTAAAAAAGAGCTGCACTATGCTCTTTTGTTTTGAAGAGATGGCATAAATCTTGTTTTCTTCTTTTATACTGTTCATGTCAACTGTGAAAAGGCCTGATGTATGAGGTATTTGTAAAAAGAAAAAAAATCTTCCTCAAAAGGTGGGTGGTTTTCATAGGTAATGTGACAAAAATACTTTTTAATTATTTATTTTTAAGTAGAAACATTTTCATACAAGAAGAATAAAACAAGGTTGTCCTGCACAGATTAAAAAATTGAGGTGAGGATTTGAACATTGTAACAAAAATGGTTATGTAAAATTGCAGAGCAATGTCAAAAGATGGCTTGCCATAAGGAAACAGAGCAGGAAGGGGACAGGCAAGAATGCTCAGGAGCAGATGCAGCTGAGAGGTACATGGGGAACTGCGCTATCACCCTCTGTTCTACACAACATCAGGGGCTACGTCCAGGGAGGCAGGATGGTGGGCTACAGCCTCTTTTTCCCTGTATCCTCTCAGATTTTACAATTATGCATCAGAGAAAAGACAAGACCATCTGCTGAACTAAATCACAACCTAAAAACCTGTAAAACAAGCAAATGAGCAAACAAGAAACTGGAGTACAGAAAACCAAGGAAGGGGGAAAAAAAGACTCATATCTTCTAATACACAGAGCTTAAAGAATAGCTTCTAAAAATAGTGAAAATCACCTTAAACATAAAGAATTGACTTTACATCTATCTAAGCTGGCCAATATAACCTCAGCAATGTGTTATTTTAAGCATTACCAGGCTATCACTTTTTTCTCTAAAACAGTTGGTATAATTTATGGAAAGGAAAAATATTTTTCTGAGCTGTCAATGAAGCTGAATGCCTACACCACAGAAACACCTTCTGGGTAGCGAATGAATTTAAAATGATCTACATTCAAGTCCATACAGCAATTATTCTGCCAGCTTGCTTCAGCAATTATGAGGAAAAGAAACAATTTTTAAAGATAACTGAAGCTGGAAAAGAAGACTGTTTGCTGGCTATTTTCCTTTATGTTTGATACAAAGCATTCATTTCTAAAATGCCCAAGGATTTAGGTGTACAAAGATATATCACCAGGACAGTAATGAAAGGACCAAGTGTTAGTTGCAAGTTTGTTCAAAGAGAAACTGCAATGAATTAGACACAGCAGGCATTCTTTCCCTCAAGGTCTGGATACATACACACAGAATGAAATAAATGTACTCTCTTCTCAAGCTTGAAGGACTATTAGTTTAGAACTATCGTGCACACACAAAGTACTTCTGGATATAAGTGCACTTACGGATATACCTTCTGGATATAAGTGCAAATCTATACTATTCACTGAATTTGCATACTAAATACATTTCAAATAACTTGATTTTATGTTCCTCCCAACCTCCCCCCACTTCATTTCCTTGCAAACAGAAGATGATACTTTAAATGCAATGTTTAAAACTTAGCTTTCAATTGGTATCAAGTCTGTACTTAATATAATCATAAGACTTCAGTCAGCAGCATCAACCCTTGTATTCGGAGTTGACCTGGCTTATGATTAAAAACAAAAACGAACAACCTCCCCACCCCAAACTTATCCTGTTAGAAGTATAAACAGTTGTATTTGTTACGAAGCAATGAAGAGATGTTAATGTTTTGTTTCCTCTTTTGAGTGCAAATCTGGATAGGCCTTCTAATTAAACAGCTTCAAAATAAAAATATAATGCCTGTCAAAAAGATTTCAGGAGTCTCTATGTCACATCAATTTAATGCCACATCCAAGATGAGGTGCACATTCTCCTTTCTTAATTCATTCCAAGAATGAGAGTCAAGCATCTTGGCCACTGTTACTTGACCAGACACCTAAAATTGGCAGTATACCTTGCAAACAACTCCAAGAGTAACTCTCACAAGGAATAATGCCTCTCATTAGCTGTCCATCAGCGAAGATTTTATTCACATTATCGATCTTGTCAAGTCCTACCACTATCATATTTATGGCTAAATGTAAGACTAATCAATCTCTTTTACAGGTGCTCTCCTAACAGAGATATCTCTAGGAAAGGATCACCTTAAGACCATTATATTTTGACCAACCTTTTATAAAAGCAAGTATTTTCTGAAAATATTAGAAAGTAGTTTTCTGCCTCTCTGCAGCTCTTGATGTACTTTTCTTCCAATACAGACAATTATGAGTTGCCATTGAACTACAGAACCCTATACGATACAAACCTCTATATTTGGATAAAACAAAAATTATTTTTTTCCCTTAGCAGAACTTTCAGCTAGTGTAAGAGTTGAGCTTTGATTCAGGCCTTTTCTCCCAGAATCGGAGAGACTGTGTTGCATATCCAGTGAAGCCTACAAGATGACAGACCACAATCTCAGAAGAGTGACTGCTTATGCTATTTCTGTACATGGGACTAGAAAGAAAACATTTTTAACAGAAAGCATCTATTTGGGAGACTCCAAGTCCAATTTTCAGATGAAGTTGGATAAGTTTGCATGTGCAGGTAGGAAAGCATCTTGCTACCCTAATTCACATAATAAAGCCTTTTGAGATTAAAATGATGTAGGTAATAGGCATTCGTTATATAAACAACAGTCACAGGATCCAAACTCCATCTCTGGATGCTTCACCAAATCTGAAAGTCTTTTGAAGCATGCAAAATAACACACACAATACACTTTGCAGCAAGTTTGATCTTGCAGGAAAAGCATATATATTGGAGAATGGCAAAACATCAGTGACTAATGCCATAATGCAGTTTGCATACATAAGCATTACATAAATATAAATATGTATATTTTCAGTCTTTCAATACAAATTGTTTTCAGTTTCAGCCCTGAAAAAAAAGGAAATGGCTTACCCAGAACGGCGCTTTCCTCCTCTGGAGGGCATGGATCCTGCCATTCTCACTTGTCCACTTGCCATCGGTGCAACTGGCAAGGCCACCGAGCCAGGAATATCCGATGCCATTTCTGTAACACAAGGGAGGGCAGAAGAACGGGGAAAAAAAAGTATTTTAATCCATCACCAAAAGCAGAAACTGTGATGACAAAATTAGAGAACAGCCTTTTGTAAAATAAGCAGTGCAGAGAAAGCTTTCCTTTTCATTTCTAAGCAAAAGTAAAGCCTCCTATCAAAGACTAGACAAAGGGTAGCAAATTTACAGCTCTCTTACAAGCCCAGTTTTGTCAATAGCCATTACAAGTGTCTTGGGAGAGAATGAGAATCACAGCGTATAGATGGGTACCTCTGTATTTCAATTTACCTATCAGGTTGCTACAATTTTGCTTCTCACAAGAGCTATCAGATAAAGACTAACAATTTTCTACAATAGTTAAAACCACCCAATAGAGATACTCAGAGCTAAATTCCTGAGACAAATTAAGCTACGGTTCATCTACAGGGGTACCAAGAAAAATAAAACTTCAGAATTTTCTCATTTGGCCAGTGAAATGAAGAGTTAAGAGCAGGTTTTCAGGTGATGCTATTTTTTATTATTCATATTATATTATATTATTATATTATATATATTATATTATATTAGTATTTATATTATTTTATATTTATATTATATTTATATTATATTATTATATTATTTATTATTTATATTTTGCACTATTCAAAGGACTAGACTGAACTTAAAAGCCCCAAGTATATGTCTGCGTAGCACCTTGCAGGATGGAACTGTGTCTGAAATCTAGGCTGATATGCATAATTCTGCCAGTGCTCTGAGTATAACCACAGGTTAATCAGATTCCCAAACCTCAAACCTTTGTTCTGAGGAACAGCACCTTACTTAACAATTTTCAGACCACTAATGGCAAGTAATTTGACAATCTATTAACATCATCTCATTATGCTTTAAAAGAGAAATTGAGTTGAATATATTTATATTGTTTTCTCCTTTCCCATGGATTAAGTATATTTTTGTCTCTGTGCAACTCTCATAAGCAATGTAAGCAATTAAAACTTTTTTAACGCAGATAAGCTTTACTCACTGTGGAGGTACAATCTACAGTCACAACATTTAATTATCATGAAAGAAAATATATCTTCTTTCCAATTTTTCTTTTTTAAACCTGGCAGAGTATTTGGAGCTACAGATAAATTTACTTACTAATAGAAAGCAAATCTGTTCAAAAATCTTGTTATTCTTCCCCAACAAATCAGTACAAAACAACTTCAACTATGAAAACAGGAATCCACGTTCTTTCATTATGTTTGAAGAGCACTTCATCTCTGCCATACTTTATATAAACCCATTATGCAATATTATGCATTTCAAATAATATAATTTTTTCTGTTCACCGATTTCATGAATTTCTTCTAGTACATTTACTTTTATTAACTCCTCTGCTCTATTGCTTTTAGTTGAAAAGTATTCATCCAATTTTTTTCCAATAAAGTGTTCAAGGACAAACAATGAGACCTCTGCCTACAATACCATAGCACGGAGCATCTTGCTGCATCTAAAGCTTCTGCTATGTGGAAACACTACATTAACGTACATTAGCATATTTACAAACAAATAAAAGCATGCACATCCAAACAACTGGTAAATCACTATTTCCAAAATAAGTACTCTTAAGATTCTTGTGCCAATAATTCACTTGGAACATTCGAACTCACATTTCATGGATATAACTGAAGGTCATTTTGAAATGCTCTGCTGACTCATTTGTTGAAGTAGATGGTAAAAACCCTAATAAATCTACCTGCAAAGTGTCCCTGTCACTCAGAAGCACATTTCAGTGTAGATTATCAAGAGGATCAGTCTTTAAGAAGTAATTTTATAACAATATCAAACAAACTCTAAGCTGTATTTTAAGAGAATAAAAGTAATACTGTATTTGTGATGAGGAATTCTTGTAGCATAGCATATCCTCAGGCATAAAACAAAGATCTATGAAAAAACAAGCCAAGGAGTAGATTAGTCTCCTCTAAAGTTAGTGGTCCACAAGGCAAAGCTCATTATTCAAGATAACTTTATAATTCACTCAAAGGAAAATGAAGGGCCATCCTTGCACAACCACGCATTCCGTGCTTAGCGTATCTAAAATAGGCTGAGTACACCACTTTCTGCAGGTCCTTTGCTCTTGCCACTGACTGCTCAGGAAACCTGGACAAATAGTTTTAATCAGATGTCTAATTGAAGTGGTTAAGGCTAAACAGAATGAGTGGGTTTTTTTGATGTTTTGTTCAGCATTTAACATATGAAAACATGAAAGGCAAGGGCAATTAGTGACTTTCAAGTGGTACGCAGAAACAGGAACTGCATATTTTTTAAATGAAAAAAGAAAAACAAAGGTCACATAGAAAAAAGACCAAACCACAGACTGAGTCACATCAGTGTCCAAAAACACCTGAAAAAAAAAATCCTGAAGCCAATGAAACATCTAGCTATGAGGGAAAAACCTGAAGAATTACTGTGTAGGTATCTAGAATCTTATAGGCTCCCGCACCGCAAACAGCACAGCGAGAAAGGCAACTTCTACACAAAATAGCCTTCAAACACGTCCTCATAATCCTGCGAGGACAAAACCAAGTTCTTTGAGCTCACTGCTTTAAAACGGTGTCTTCAAAAATTTCCATTTCTAAGATATAAGCACAGGAAAAGTCAGAGGTTCCATACACATTGCTCTATGCGAAATCTGAACTCAGAGGGAGGAAAGCTTCAGGCCCTCAAAATCAGAAGACTTCCCATTCTGGAACACCCTGAAGGTGTGACAGGCCAGTACACGCATCAATGCATAAATCCCACAATTTACCTTTCCACTTCCGAGTTTGCCATGCCCAAGGGACACTAACCATTGTGTGACCTATTATAGCCTTCATAAAATCCAAGCATGTGGGTATGTGCTGCTGACAAAAGCAATTAGCTTTCCAAGACTCTCTCCTACCATAAAAGAACTATTCTGAGCTCTGAAGATGGAGAGACCAGGAGGACAGGGTCCCTTTCAAGCCACGTAACAAACAGCAAGGAAAGCAACGACAAGGGCAACAACCAGCTCCCAGAAACCCCTCAGCTGGGACCATCCAGGACCCGAGCAGCAGCATCAGTGACAGCAGTCAGAGCAGCATAGAGAAACACCCTCTTCGATACCTCACACCCATCACAGTGTGCGAACAGTGACACCAAAGCACTAAAGGAAGGCTTCAGGGACGGAGCCAACAAAGCAACCCCATCCCTCAGCTGCAGTCTGCTGGGTGCTGGAGGCTGTATCACTGAAGTTAGACAGACTCACAGAAACATAAGGACTAGATTGTGGCTATAAAACTCTACTCACAAACTAAGCAGCACCCTGTTTTCCCCTACAGCTTACAAGAACGTTTAGGTAGAAGATGGAACAGATTTGAGCTGCCTGACAAATTATTTCCATTTCTACTCATCATCAAGCATCTAAAAGAACCAGATCTTTGATGTTATTTTTACCCGTTCCAAAAGGGGTTTTGTAGATAGAGCAGGATGACTAGAAGGTGGGCTGGTCACAAAAGTAGAAACATGTTCTATCTGAAAACAAGGGCCAATCTGGGAAGGCAGAGCCAAACAGAAAATATGATGAGACAGTCAGCTGCTTCTCTGAGCACTGAAGATCCAGAGAATTAAAGTATCTGTGCATGCTTTGAGGAGAGAGAGAGAGAAAAAAAATTTCAATAGACTGGAATCTCAGATAGAAATGCTGCGGTAGGCAGGTACTCCAAGGAGCATATTACTATAAAAAAGATAGAGCGTGTATCAGATAAACAGACCTAGAGGGGAAAAAAAAAATCTATTGAAAGAATAACTTGCAATTGTCCAAAATACATCAGCACAAATTTAGGGCAACCCCTTGCAGGTAAATGAAGCTATTCTGTTGCAGCATAAACTAGAATGAAAGCCCAGTGCAGCAGAAGCATCAAGTTGGTTGTATAAAAAAAGACACAGGCTTGCCTGGTCAATAAGAATCATAAAGATTGTTTCCAGCCCAATCTACACCCACATCCAGGCAGATGTTAACCCTGATACTCACAGAAGTGTTTCAGCAGCAATGTGTATCAGGAAAACAAGCTGTCCTCTTTCTCAGGTTGGAAGGACTTCCCTTTTGCCAACAGAAATAAGACAAATGTTGCTTACTTAATCCAAAATTAAAACATAAAAAATAAGGGAATAATGATGAGAAAAGAAAATGAGGTCAGGCTGAATGTTCCTGAAAGTCATCTAGAACCATAATGGCAGCACTCTGAAAATACCTGTTTACAAGAAGTTCCCTAGCATCAAACGGGAATTGTTTTTATACTAAAAAAATACACACGATATTTAATTTCAAAGTTAGAAAGCTACTTAGATATCTACCAAAGAATACAGAAATGTTATTAAATAAAATTTAGCAAAGCCCTGACATTTTTTAGTGAGTACTCTTCCAGTTAAAAATTAGATGACCAAACAGATCTTATCACCATCACACCACCCACAAGCCTCGTTCTGCCACTAATACTCATGTTCATTTTGAGGATCGTGGAGGAGATCCTGGGAGATTGTCAGTGCTCAAAGTAAAAGCAGCAAAATTAGTGCCTACATTTCTGTCCAGAATTAAGTTGACTGCTAAACACTTCAAGCTTTGATAGGATGCTATTCTCCAGCACTGCATGTAGGTCACCCCCAAAATATTTTAGGGTCTTTTCAAAATAAAAGACAATCTGCAAATGTACATTAAATATAAGGCTAACCTTAAATTCCCAATAAATCCCATGTTTATCCCAAATTTGTTATAAAGCTCTGTATACAACTTAGCTATAGGGATTACAAAACAATTCCCAAAACAAAACATGAAAAACATGTTAAATGTTGCATAAGAATATCTTCTTGAAAGTAAGTGTGCATGGCAATCACTGTATTTAAATTCCTATTACTACTGGAGGTGTTGTTTTCAGTTGTAAAACTAACGGTCTGAACCACAGTCACAACAAGAATTACCGGATGGTACAGCATGCAGGGATAAATCTGGACTTGTCTTTTCAGTCGGATGATTATTTAACTACAGCTCTTAATCCCAAACTTCAAATCTCAAGCCCCACCCCAAAACTACTGACTGAAATCCAGCTCTAACTCTTCTCTAGTACAAATATATAACTTGCTCACTTGCCTAGATACCCTTCAGAGAGGCACGGCTATGTTGTCAGGTATCTTCACAGCTTGAATCATTTAGCTCTGGAGACGATGTTTTTTGCTTTGCTGCTTTAAACACACCACAGCTGTACATCCCCTTGCTGTGAAGCTTTGAAATACAACAAGACTCTGTGCATGACAAGACTTCGTAAGTCCACCTTACAAAAGGACCCATTAGCCACGCTATTTTCAGCCATTGAATCATTCTAAACTATGTTCTTCACATCAACATGTGCAAAATATGAACAGGGCCAGGTTTAAATATCAAGTCTACTGAAGTTGACAGAAATCCTTTCACTGACTTCGATGGAATTTGAATCTCTTTGACATTAACTTTAATGACCAGTTCCAGGTTTTCTATTACATGTCAGGTATCACTGAGCATGCTCCTTCCAGTGTTCTTTTATCCTCTAGTATTTACTATAATAAACTGCATTAAAGTCAGGTACCAGTCTCTGATTAAACCTATGAGATTCTAGTTATATAAATAAAAATGTGACAGATCTTTAACTGCTAATCCATAAAACGATTGAGATGTCAATCACCTCAAAGTAAATGTAGATCTAAGGGTAAATAGGGAATTTAGAATGTGTCCTCTCCTGCGAAGAAAAACCTACACATACATTTCAAATGCTCTAAGAAACAGATTTCAAGAACTTCTTTGGAAACTGTATTTTTGTATAGCCTAAAGTCATACAGGAGTTAGATGCATCTCAGCAATAAGCAATAAGATTTTGATTGCAGTCAATTGCAAAGGGGTTTTTCTGCCTAGCACAGGGACATTTAAGAATAAATTAAATTGTATTTCTTACTTTAGAATATGCCAATGAAAATATGAAACTATCATGTAGCCAAAAATATTCCACAGAAACACCTATGCTGAAACCTAACTGTATATTTAGTCATTACTTTTGCATGTTAACTACAGAGACTATAAAACAGAGATCACTTTCAGAGAATATCACAAAAAATATTTTCATTGTTCCCTGATAACTCTATTAATACTGTTATACTTGCATTTCATTGCCAGATACTTAAAATAGACTTCACATAAGAAAGATCTACTGTACAGACAGGATATGCAGAAAAGCAAAAACATTCCTTTTGATACTCTTAACACAATTATCATAACAAATAAATCAGGAAATGTAATAAATCCCACCTTTAAAGAGTCTTAAAAAGATGCTGTTTCTTTCCTGTGAACAAAACCTTCTTGGAGAGAAATTTTATCCGCACATAAGAAGTGTCAGAAACCTCTGGGAAGAAATGTAGCAGCATTGGTATTCTGCTCAGAAAATGTCATCACAGATCTGTTTACCTTAACTGTGGACCATGATTCAGCCAGTGACAACCGTCTTGCATACTGATCAATTTATTTGCAGCAAAATTACTAACATTTTCTACATTAACCATTTAGGTTCTGGAAACAGCTACTAACATAGGGCTTTTATGAATACTATATAAATCCTATTTAATTTAAAAATTTCCCCTCCACCAAGATGTCTTGTACTTTGGTGTGGGGGAGCTTCCCCTCATAATGTTGAAGAAAAATTAGGGCATACTGTCAGTTACTAGAGACATGCTCCCTTTTCAAAAATAAAAATCAGAGCTTCATCAGCCTTCTAGCATCACAGGCAAATGTTAAGTAGATACGAAAGGGAAGAAATGATGCAATTAAGCTAAACATTTGCGGGGGGGACTGACTATTCAGCAGGAACACTGGAAAACAGGCTAAGAAAGTGGCCCAAATGGTGGTTTAGAGGCCATGTCCAGGGTGGGGTCCAATTATCTTGCCCACCGGCTTTTCTGCTGTGACTTTGTAAGAGATGCTAAACAGCTGTTACGGCGATGTAAAAAAACCTCGCAATATCTATTGCATGTTCCATCTGTAGGCTGAGAGAGCAGCTTGCAAAGCCAAAGACCTGAGAACTTCTATGGTGCCTCTGTTCTTTACTGTTGTGTCCACAAGATGCATTTGCAGAGTCCTAGAATCTCAGCACAAACCATACTTCTTTGTATAACTTGTAGTTCAACAACATCAGGGGGATATTGTACAACAGAAGGTAGGATACAGAGGTAGAATTAAAAGCGTACCCTTGCCAAGAGTGTTTTGGTCTACTTCAGGGAAATCTTCATTTTAAATGCTCAGATTGAGAGATAACAGGAGCCAAATTTCTGCAGGATGAGCAGCCAATGATGTCTGAAAATCAGGGTTCTCTGAAGTATCCAAAATGAGGTATGCAGAAAAAAATGACATACAAAATACAGTCGTGAAAATGCCAATCTTATGATCTGTAACACAGAAAATGATTGTATACAGTACTCCTATGTGACTTTGAAAATATTTCTTATTTTTACTTCCAAATTTTATGCTATTCACTTTTTCATTCCAGTCATTTGTGATAATCACATTCATCCAAATATATCCTGTGGTCAAAGGCATGGCAATTTCCATAGATATCAGGGCATAAGGAAAGGGCGTAAGGAAAGGATATGGATTGCATTCACATCTAGCTGCCTATGTTTTCACAGCCTGAATGACCAACAGCCTATATATAGCTGAATAAATTCAGAATACCCTTTTGCATGAAACAGAATGATGCTCAGACTCGTACCTCTGTAAGCAGTGCAGAGAGCATTGTGGATGAAAATATTCATCTTGGCGCACAGACAAAAGATGCACATTACCACCTAAGGCTACTTTGGGAAGGAGGGGAAGGGTACCTGCTCCTTCCTCCCTCCCTGTCTCCCTGACAAATGGCACGGCACCAATTCACCTTCAGCTTCTCACTTATTCCCATGTTTTTTTCCTGGCTATTCTTCCATTTCTCATCCATAATTCCCTCCTACTTCTCCTCAGCATCTTCACCCTCTGGCTTAGACGAGCTATTTCTCGTACACACTAATAAGCCAACGCATCCAACTTTGCTGACAAGTCCTGACAAACTTTGACCCTCCGCCTTAACTACAAAGAGGTTTCTGGAATTCAAAATAAGGAGGAAAGATTTAAAAACGAGGCCTCAATGGCTCCTGTTCCGAAAGGCTGACTCTTGTCTCTGAAAATAATAAACCTCCTCAGAATTAAAACGAGGCTTGTATCTTCATCGCAGAATGAACTTGGACTGTCATCTGAACCTAAGCACCCATGCTGGCCTGCCTCTAATATGAGTACTGCAAAGCCATACCTGTATTACCAAGGGGTCATTGGTACTATATTTTTGCTACACTGCACAAAAAACATTCTGAGGACCCATCTTATGCTTCCTAACACAGTAAAGTGGGACACTTTACAAATCTTTTTCGAGGAACTGAGGGGAGGAGGCACTGCAGGGCTGCCAGCACTTAAGTATCCTAGCTTCCATCCTCACAGCAGAAGGAGGGACTTAACTCCAGCTAAACTTCACTGAGGTTTTCACCATATATTATGATGGACCAACATTTTAGAAGGAAAGCACTTCTCACGTCAGAGGTCTGCAGGTGCACCAAAACCAGATTACGAGCAAATTCAAAGACCTGGACTAACCCTGTATTGAATACATAACCTGAGCCTCAAACACTTAGCGACAATATAGTCACCAGGTAGAGTTGCAAGTGGGAAAGTGTATAAGCAAATCGAGCAGGAAAGTAGGGTAGTCACTTGTGATAGGCCAGCTTGCACAGACGATAAAATCTGGCTTTGAAAGGCTGTTCCAGGAATGGATGGAGTATTTAGAGAGGCAGATCCTTAGCTTACATGAAGAAGCACAGTAAAACTGTCATAAACAGCAGGAAGATCATTTATATTGCTTGAATCTGACCCTATACAGTCGTAGGTCATTACATACATAACCATGCACCGATCAAACAGGATTCTTCACTTAAATATTTTCTGTCTTAATTTGGCCTGGCTTTATAGATATTATTTTATTGATGTTAGTGACACGTGGCAACAGTACTAATTAAATGATTCTGCATTACAAAAAAAATAGACTTCCCACACAATGCATCATTTCCATTTAAAATGAATGGTGATCCTCCCTCCTCCTCTGACATTTTGTATTTGCCAAAAATAACTGCATAATTATAAGTTGTCTGCAAGAAACAGAAGGTAACATTCAAAGTTATTTTCCATAATTTTTACTTACTGTATCAGAACTAGCAAATAGAATATATGGCTGTTCTGCTTTGCAGAAGGGACCAAAGCTAACCCATTAATGAATTCACAAAAAATGAAGAAGCATACGCCCAGCCTGGGCAAGCAAACAAGAAGAAGAAAAAATAATGAAGTGTAATGACTTTCCTTCAAGTTTCCCAGAGACAGATCATGCTCAGTCCATTAACTCATCATTTAACAAGTCTATTTCATTTAGTTTGTTTTGGTTGGCATTCAATTAGAAATTCATGTTCAGGACATCTTTCCCCTTTTTAAAACAGAAAGCTTGCTGTATTTCATGCAGTAAAACACTAGGAGGTAAAGTGGAAGCTCTAAGACAAGCTAAAGCTACATTAAGGCCAGGCACAATAATACTGAATAAGATGATAATACTGAATTAGATGAAGCACCTGCATGTGCTGCTGCCCCAGAAGTTTATCACTAGTTATTAGTTAAAAAGGCTTGGTAAGATTCTGACATTTGTTGCTCAGTAGAAAAGAAAACAGCCAACTGGGTAACTCTGAATTTGTTCCAGAGCAAGTAGAAGGAAAAAAAAAAAAAAAAGAAAATGGAAGAGAAAAGCAAACCACCCACTGCACACAGCTTTACTGTGATTCAAATTATGGCCAGTCTGTTGCGTCTACCTCCACATTGCTAAAACTTGCTAAGACTGGACTTTTGCCTACAAAGAAAAAAACCATCTCATCCAACCATTCCTTATTTCCTATCTTGATCAGCGTGATGTCCTTTGCTGGCTTTCTGCATGACTACATGATAAAATCGAACAGCTAAATCTAGATTTCTTCCCCCATTGCACTGCCTGGCCCCTCTTCAGCCCCATCCCAGGCTTGTCTGCTCCTCAGTCGCAAAGTGAAACTGTTTCACCTACTTTCAAACTGTCCCACAGCTTGTCCTTTTTCATCTTTTTGATCCCCCTACACCCTTACTACTTGTGCCAAGCCCTTCTGACCACCCATGACTCTCCGCTGATGCCCCAAACTCTTTGCAACAGGTAGCTGTAGATGCCAGTTTGGATGGGTTTTAGTAGAGACTGCACAAAATTGTAACAAAGAAAGCCACTGAGTGCTACTAAATACACAAATGCCAAGGCTGGCTCAAGAAGCCCAAGTCACACATGGCTGGAGGCTGGGAAGGGACCCCGGGGAAGTACCGTGCTTGCCCTGATTTTATACTCCTTCAAGCACCTGCTTTCAGCCAGTGCTGGAAAAGGCACACTAGGCTCGGTGAACCTTTGGTCTGGCCCAGGACAGCCACTCTCAAGTTCTTACATGATGAGCACGACACAAAAACCCTTCTCAAGTTTGCTCCTTCCACACAGGTAAGAAATTACCACAATTACTTTATTTCACGAATAATCAAATTAAACGTTTGTCAGCATATGTCCTTGCTCTAGATGGCCAATTACTAGTTTTATGCCATCGGCGCTATTTGACCTTCCCCAAACTCCTCATTTCCCTATTCTATGATGTTATCTTTGAGATAACTGTCCAAAGGTTTTTACAAGCTCATGTGCTTTTATAAATTCCTACACAACTGCTTTTTAATAAGTAAGAACAGAAATTGCAGATAAACTATTGAACAATTACTGTGTCATCATTTTAAACTTCATTTTTATTCCCTCATCTTCAAGTTATTTATGTAAAATCAATACCTCACTTCTATCGAGTAGTCCTGCTGTCTATCTAGCCATTCTTTTCCAACAATAGAAGTTTAGATTTCTACCAGATATCAGTGCTTGATTACCTACCTTATCTATTTTGCTCATGCACAGGCAAGAAAACCCCCACCAAGATCAATACCGTGGTTCTCCAGAGTTTCATCACCAGATGACAGCGCACTCCACCCACAGAAATACCGAGTGCTCTCAACTCCTATCAACTTCATAAAACACACTGAACAGCTGTAAATAAATAATGAATTCAAGGTAATGGGTAATATATCTACCTATCATTGATCTTAAAAAAATGCAGCAAATCAGGGGTAGCCTAGCCTTCCTAGGCATCCAAAGCCTTTTCTTGATTATTTTACTTTTCTTCCTCACCTAGAAACGCACCAAATTCACATGAAGGTCATCTTATGTGACCTGAGAGTTAACATTACTTGATTCTTGGCTGTATTTTGTTAAGCTGACTACATTAAAGTAAGCTATCAGACTTCACGTGTGCACAAGGCAATGTTTACAACTGTAACTTTCGGCTCAAGTTGGAAGAACTTTGACATGTTATTTCTTAAATAATAAGCAGTGATTTTTTTTGTAAATGAATCCATTCCTGGTCCCCTCTTATAATTGCTTTCACATAAATATTCTTATAATCCATTTTCATCGGGGTGCACAAGCATAGAAAGTGTAGTCTAAGTTCACAGGTGCAAGTATTTATAATATTTACACTAAATTTAAAAATTTGTAACTGTAAGGAGCCAGACTGAGACAGAAGTGGTACCTCCTGACTGAACGGCCTACCACAACGGAGCAGTGGTCGAATACCCAGAGAAATCATCTCCAGTGGTCATATCGTTGATCTGAGTTATGAAGGAGGGCTTCTAAGGAAGACCATGAAAGATCTGAACAAAGTATTTTTGAAGAAGTGATGACTGTCAAACTACCTAAATAGATCATTACTGCCGAGCTGGAGGCCCATGAGTCCGACCTGCGCTGCTGGCTGGCTTTCCAAGCCTTTGTGATATCCCTGCACACACAGACACACCCAGCCTCTGTTATCTATTACAAATATTTTTTAAAAGTGTGCCTCAGAAGGGTACATTAATTTAAAATTTCATTCAGAACAACAACCTGTAGTACCAAATACTTAATTATCAGTATATTTACAGTGTCCTTGGGCACTGCTGGGTAATCAGAGTTCTCCTGTTTTCATTAAACAATATTTTATTGATAGTGCTGATGACTTCAGTTCTGCTTGATCAACAAGCAAGTGATGTTTATTTGATGTTATCATAATTAACTGGCTTTTCAGGTGTTTCTACCTCCCAGTTTATCACCAAGAATAAGAATATTTACGTGAAATATCCTGAAAAGAAATTACAATGTAGTTATCACCAGACACTCTAAAAATAAAGTGTGGCTCCTCATTTCTGACTTTCCTCAGCATTTCTAAATCTCTGTTCTCTGTCTAAAAATGGGCGGGTTGGGGGGGAGAGGGCAACGGGGACACACATTTAACTCTAGTTTCAAAAATCCAGCCCAGGTCCTGCATATTAAGTTCCTTTTACTCCTTACTGAGCTTCCAGTAAATAAAAGATTTTCTGATTAGCATCTCTCTTTTTTTTCCCCTACAGATGGCAGAATACAACTAACGTCACTTTTCCATAGCAGAGATATGGATCAAAAACCCCATCTGACTTCATATAGATGTACAAATGAAGAGACTGGCTGTGTAAGCTATTACTCTACACCATATTTTCCTGAACTCCAGGCGCAGTTTATGAAGCACTACAGCCACGTGCTCAGGCCACAGAAAAGGGCTGAGGAAAAGAAGATTACAGATTCAAATCTAACTGGACTTCAAGAGGACACCTGCCCCCAGCCTACAGCTGGCACCTATCAGAGACCCTGGTGTGTTCAATCTCACCTCCGCAGAGGCAGCCTTAGAACCTCTCCCAAAATTTTACCCCCTCTAAATACCAATCTGTATCAGCAGCTAGCCTTGCCTTTGAAGATGAGCTCCTCACAAGTTGAAATTTTCTGTAAGCAAAAAAAAGTTCCAAATAAAGGACTCAATGATTTTTCTACCATTCGCTGCCACAGGATCATTAATTATGCTGTTAAGAACATTTTTTCCTTTGGGTAGTCTCAAGCATTGGATCTTTCATGTCTGCAAACAACAACGAAATAAAAGCCCACAGGCATTTGGAAATTCACAAGCTAGCTTCATTTTCTAACATTACATTCTAAATTTTTTTATTCTCACGCATGCTCCAAATAGAGCACCCCAGGAATATGGTGCAAGGGAAATCTTTACAGGCACACAGGAAATACGAAATAGTGCTACGCTTTGCTGCAGAAGCTTCCCTAGTGTTATTTTAGGTTTACTACACACGCAAGAATCTGTCATAAGTTTTGGAACACTTGTTTTTGCTTAACTTCTTCACAAAGATCTATTTCCTGAATACTTTTTATGATACTGAATCTTATACTTTGTTTTAGTCAAAATTTTCAATTTTAAAATATAAGAGACAATTATATTTCCAGGTAAGCTTTGCTAGGCTTTCAAGAGGAAATGGTCAGCTGTTAAGGCTATACTGTTCTTGCTATTTCTGAATTATAAAATATAAGAATTCACTAGAGGTTCTATCTGTGAACAACTAAACAAATGAAAATATGTAATAACAGAATGTTATTTTCCATGTCCACATATTCACATTAAACACGATTTGACATCCATTACAGCCACTTGTTCCCAAAAGTATACAGACAATTCTGTGGATACGTCAAATATGCAGGTAAAGAACCATAGTGGGAAAGACTCACTACAAACAAACTGGATGTTTGTTAAAAACAACCTGAGTGTTTGTCTACAAATATTGACCAAACTAAATTTTTAACATCTATATTTGCTGACTAAAGAGCAGCACAGACAAGTACAAAGGACATAAAATTACTCTGAATGCCAAACCTGGCACTCAGGTTCCAGCTACTAAAGGAAGTCTACACAACAGAGCAAACTGGTGCCAGCCAAACGTGCTTACCAAGAAATCACCACAAATAATTTACCATTACATTTCAACATTAGAAGAATTGGGATTTGATAGGGGACATTTCTGAAAATGTATTTACTTTCACTGACAGCTCATTGATTTGATTTAAAGAGCAGTTTGAATTAACATATTAACCCAACACCCCCCACAAAATGCATTTTCCTCCTTTTTTAAATTCAGCTCTCAAATATACAACAAACATTTGAAAAATGTCTCATCATTTTCAATGTGAACTGTATTTTTCATACTGTTTGATCATTTCTTTTGTGCATGAAGCAATGAATATTTTGCTCTCAATTTTATTTCACACTGTACCTAGTTGAGACAAATCTTACACGTTTTCAAAGGCAGATTAAGTGACAAAAGCTATCATAAATCAAGAGAGTAAAAAGTGAGTTGCAAAACCTGTATTAAGATCTTGTTACGTAGAACATTGGTAGTTCAGCACTTAAATAGCTATCCATCTATGCTTACATCTATATTTTACTAAGACATTAAGAAAAAATCATCCCAAGACCATACCTACAGTATACAGCAAAGACAAACTAATGGTTATTAATGTGCCTGGAATAAATAAAATCTGCTGTTTCCAAGGAGAAATAACCTGCACATTCTGCTTTTATATCTTTGCTTCTCCCCAAGGGGAGAAAAATTCTTTGCTAATTCAAAATAAATTTGGTTGAAATAGAAGTCTATCATTATGATATTATCAATTATAGCATCACAATGAAAAATATATATATTCTTTGCCCCAGGACAGGCCTCCACCATCAAATAGGTCACAAATGTGTGTTGACCACAAATGGGTCATTTTATATCCCTCTTGTAATTGAACCAATTTCACAGACACATATGGAAAGACCATCCCAGAATACAGAGTCTTAGGACAGGCAAACTGAAGGTATGAGAAATGGAAACAAACATCAGATGACTGGAAAGTGGAGCATGGGGTATTATGGGACTTGTCAGAGGTTAAGCAGAAAATCTGTGTGGTAAGTTTGAATCCTGCCTAGTGCTTGTTTCACAAGACCATCCTCTTCCCCTGGTCAGTTCTCAGACATGAGACAACCAGCCAGCAATAAAACTGAAAAATGCAGGCAGCTTGTAACAGCCAAGAATTTTCCTGCAGACAGAGAATTTATTGGTCTCGGATATTCTTATTCATAAATTACCACAGTCATTTTAAATTGAGCGATGATGAAAGGACATTTTGTCCTAAAGCCTGTCTTGAAAAACTAATCCCAACACAGGGGTATAGGTGGAAACACAAATGAGCTCTGGAGCTGAACTTGGAAGCAGTATTATTAACCTCCACACGTTCCACCCTGCGAGATAAAGCCCTGACCCTGCATCTTCTGAAACACATGTGCCCTTCCTAGGGCGAAATGAGGGCTGGCATTCTGCCCATCTGTTACCCACTTCTGCCAAGGGCAAAGAAGGTTCTTGCACATCATCAGCAGATGAGGCAGAACCAATTCCTTAATGACAGATCAGCCTTTCCATTGAAGTAGTAAGGTACACCTTCTTTAGCTAAGGAATAAAAAAAGTATGTACCAGCTATGAGAGTAATGAACAGTTTTCCTCAAGCAAAACATAATTCAGCATGAATTTCATGTTAATGCTCTTCTTTCCACCCACCCACACATCTCCAACTGATTCTACCCAACCAAAATGCCAACCAGTAAAATCACACATCTTTTAATTTGGTTATTGTACCACAGCATTAAGATTTTGTTTTACAGTGATATCCCACAGCTGCCTAACCTCAAACTCAACTTATACATTTACACGGTCTCCTTTTTAAAAACATACAGGGAAACTGGAAGGAGAAACACAAGTAACAAAAGGGAAGAATATGGAGAAAGCTAGCTGGGATGCCAGCATACATGTGGCTCGAATGTCTGTCTCCAGGCCATAGGAATAGAGCAAAAGCAATTCAGATCGGCAATGTCCATTAAAATGTTAAAAATCTTTGTAAATCTTAGTCTCATTTACAGAGCAGAAGCAAAGTGCTTAACTTGAGAGTTGAAGAAGGACACTCTAGGGGAAAAAAAAAAAAGATTAAGTCTTGAGCCAGCAAACACAGTGGAAACTTCCGATGTTAGCTTGTTTGGGGAGTAAACAGGTATTGAAACATACTTAGTCAGAAGACAGCTGTGTCTAAGAGAGCAGAGGCTCATTAATTACATCAGGAAGATATCACAGATAACAGTAAGTGCAGAAACACTTCCATTTAGAAGAAATAAAACCAACAACTGGCATCATTCAAGAACCAAGTCTCAAACTTAAATAGCCTACAAGGGACCCAAAAAGACTCGTATAAACCTATGTGCTACAGGATGTCCATCAACGACAAATAAGGAAGAAACCATTCTACTCGTGTCTTAACGTAAGTATCCACGAAGGAAATTTTATACTTTCTTCTAAAACATCTTCAGCTGGCTAGTTTTGGAGAGGGGACACAAGTCTCATCTAGTACATTAACAGTTTTGTTCTTAGTGAGAATCCAGTTCAGCCTCACCTTCTACATAAGAGGAGAAACAATTTCACTTGAATCAACCTTAAGTCACTTATCAGACAACTTCTGGCAGAGGATCTGCATAGACATTACACATTTTGCAGTACTTGTGCAGAAACTGCCAAATCTGGATTCTGCAGACTTTAACCTGTGGCCTTTGGGGAAAGATTAAGTTCGTTTAAGACATTCCTAATTCCAGCAGTCCACTGTTCTCTTTGTGGAAGATCACCACCACTACAGGAGAGCAAGGAGAACAGAATGTGTCCTCACACCTCAACTGCTAACAGCTACCACTCAAAGATGTGGCTCAAACCCACTTCTGTTAGCCTTTAAACTACACCAGGGCTGTGGAGCAGCCGAGACAGAGCAAACACCCCTCTGGCCCTTTCAGCACCGTGGACGGTAACACTGAAGGGAGAGGCACGCAAGCTGTCCTGGCCGCTGCAGGCCTATTTGCAACCTTTGAGGACAACCATCAAAACCTCAAGCCCTGCAGCGCCGACAGACATCTCTTCGATCTAAATTATGTTTCACAGTCACTGGAGGTCTGAACTCCCACTAAAACTATTTTCATGGAAACTTGGTCTAATAGATTTCTACAAGAAAGGAGCTGAAGAATAACTGTAAAGACTCTAGTCCACCTCTGAACACGTGGGTACATTCTTATTTTCCAGTTTTCATATGATAGTTTGAAAGTGCTCCTGTATTGCTTTCAGTGATGGTTCATTTACTTTAATTTCAAAACTGAAAATGCGTACTTCAAGCCTTCACAACACAATGAAGCTAAGACACAGCTGCTGTTCCCACAAACCTGATTGCCCAACAAATTAAACTTCATTCTTTTTACATGAAAACATCAAAAAGACAAATTGGTGAACGAGTATTTATCCCAGGAACACTAAAACCTTTACACACCTCCAACAATTTGCCATCGCATTCCTAAGGCAGTTGAAAATCCCATAAAAAAATCAAGAGAGGTTTTCATTATAGAGCCTTGTTTCCTCCTGGTCAAACCACTACTCAGTACAGAAAGTACAGAGCTTTTTTAGGGTGGCACAGCTATCCACAAAAAGCCAGGCAATCTCTCAAAGATGCTCTTAAAAAAGAAAAAAAGTCAGAGGAAGCCATTGGTGTCCACATGTACTTATGACATGAACATGACTCACAGGAGTAGTCATCAGACTGACCTCTCTTTTTCTGGCCTCTGTCACAGGGCTGGCCTCCACAGACTTCTGTGGTTGCTGTTACACGAGCTGCCTCTCAGTGGTTGGGAATACAAGAATTTAGCATTTCAAAACCAAGCTGTCTAGCTGACAGCACTTTAAGTCTCTAAAGCTGGACCCAGAAATGAGCTAGCAACTTTACCCGTTGGACAAAAAAAACCATGCAAATCCAGCTCTCGTTTCCACAGCTGTATTGGCTCTGCAGTACTGACAGCAATAAAAGTTTTTTGTCAATAAACAGATCAAATGTGACTCAGAAGGCACTGACACACAGTAGTTAGTGCCATTTTATAGCTAATTTTATGACTATAATCCTCTTCCTACAGCTACTGTTACAATCAGCACCTAATTTCAGGGGTTGTTGACTCCTGCCATGTGATGAGGGTCATCGCATGCTGGGAAGATTAACCACTTTCCATGCAACAGAGGCTTAGGAAATTAAAATATTAGCTTCATATTGACATGCTGGTTAGTAACATAACTTTACCACCCTGCCCCTCTTCAGGGCATTACTGAATACCTTAAAGAACAACGCTAGATGCAGTTTATTATTACTTATTGCAGTGGTATCTGGAGATTGGTGCAGCACTGTGCAAAGCATCATACAAATAACAATATCATCTGCAGTCTCAAAGGAATTAAACTGTAAATTAAATACGCTCGGAAACTACTAACATATGATCTAATCATAAGAAGGTACTTTACTTTTCCTGGCATTCAAAAAAATCTGTCTTATCCCATTTTTAAAAGCATCTCCAGTTCAGTCTGATTTTCCATCCAGGTATTACAGAGAATGCAGTTTTACAAGTACATGAATTGCAAAGGCATTTTACAGCATCCAGATGTCCACCTGCCTTTACTAATGGACAGAGCCAGAAGTAACAAGTCCCTAAAATTATCTCCTTGTATGTAATTGTGTTTCTTGATTATTACTGAGAAAGTACTGGGGATCATTTTTCAAAGTCATGCCTGCATATTCCGTAAAAACAGATTTTGCTTTTACCTCTGAGGAATACAAATATCCAGTGTTTTTGTTCTTTGCAGCTCAGTGATTTACTGGCATGTCTCTCCCTATAAAATATTTGCATATATCTGAGAGTCAAACTGTTCTGATACATTCTGTGTTTGCCAGGAAGTGAACGCTCCAGTTCAGTGTAACTGAACATTTAAACAAGAACAGGCACCAGGACAAATGGCAGCATAATTAACATACCAATGAAGAGCCAGTTGTTAATTACTATCCATTTCAGGCATTCTGTATGAGCAACTTACCTGAAAAGCCTTTGCAATTGCATGCTGGCAAAGCCAGTAATTAAACAATTCAACACCCCTTTTGCTTGATTAGAGAAAAAATTATAATTATTTTGTATAATTCTATTTGTCACATGCAGTTGACATTTACTTGAGAAAAACAGCAGCAGCCCAAATCTAAACATTTAAAATTAACATTATGAGCTGTTCTGGAACAAAATAGCAACATACATACATACAGGGCCGATACAGGATAATATATGTTCCTAATTTGAAAGCGATTATACCTTGCAGTACCTGTTGGGTTTTGTGGAAGGCAGCACAGTTAATACTTAGAATAGAAAAAGGTGCCACTATTCTTTAAGTAAGAGTTTAGACACTACTTACAGAATAGAGATTGAAGATACAAGGTGTAGAAAGACTTGAGAAAAGCAGCAGCACAATGCCAGTATTCATTTACACTTACACAATAGTAACTGAGAAGCCAAAACATAGCTCGGCATAGCACCACTGCTGAAATATGGTAGTTGCAGAAGCTGTAAGAAAGGGAGAGGCATTCAAGTGGAACACGAATTGAGAGCAAAGCACAGAAATACAAGCAGAAGATAGGCAAAATGGAAATAAAAGCAGACAAAAAGGAGAGAAAGCAGAAAGTTTAGAAATAGTTATCAATATGGAAAGGATCAAAACAAAGGATTTCTCTTTCTCCATGTGAAGCCTGCTTTGCCCACTAGTGTGCTTTGGGCACAAAGAAGGAAATTATATCTATCCTGAGAACAGCTTCTAATGCATTACCCATTGCATGACTACAGCCATCAGTCCATGTAAACAATGGAACTAAAATGGATAAAAGTGAGTTTATTAATGTTGCCTTTTTAAACATAAATCCATTTGAAATCTTGACTAGCCAAATTAGTTTGAATCAGTACTTGCTAAAAAATTGGCATTCTATGTTTGGTACTAAAATTGCAAACCATGTAACTTATCTACTTTACAGGCCAGATTTAGCTGAAATACTGTAACATTTCACAACAAAATAGCTCCTTCTGGAGCAGACAAGAAGTGGGTATTTTCTCCATGTCAGTTTATTAGTTTATTCAATCAATTCAGTTTGATTACTAACTTGTCAAAAGGAAAAACAATTTGGAGTTGAAAAGCAAGAAAGTTAAAGAAACAGCTATCAGGTTTCAAATCTTCCAAGACCATGGTGACTAAACATAGTAATTCTTTTTATTTCACAAAGCAAGCACTCCATACAATGATCTGGATAAGCAGTTATCTAAATTAGTACAAATTTATTCTGATACTTTTTTTTTTTTTAACAACAAAAGATGATAAATGACTAACTATACGTTTACTCGCAATGTGCATCTATCTTTTTGGATTATAAACAGAAGCCATCTGAAACGTAAAAAGCAGCTTTATAGAATTGTTCTTTTCCTCATTAAATAGAATGTTGGATACACATGGGGTGACAGGAAATGTTTTACATTTGAACAAAGCAAGTACTGTTAGCAACAAGTAAACTGAACCAATTGTTTATACACCAAACATCCACCCCAGATTCCTGAAATTACAAAATTTTTGCCTGCTTGACTTAATAAACTCTATTTTTTGCACAAGTTATATTACAGAAGGGTGCAGAAGCACCTCTACCTTTCTGATTTCTTCCCCAAATAAAACCTTTATCAAGCATACTCTATAGTCAAAAGAATCCAGCTTGAGATAGCGTCTGCCCACTTCTGCACCTGAGGCAGCATCTCTGCGCTCCATAGTGTTGGGTAGACAGAATAACTCGTCCAGAGCTGGCTCATCTATCTCTAAATACAGCTGGTCATCAAAAAGACTTTGCTAGTTAGATGGGGAAATCTGCAGGTGATCTACAATAACAGCTAGATCTAAATCCCCATGTCTAAATCCCTGTGCCACAAGCCCCCCCTTTCACATTTCTACTGCAAATTTTAATAACGTTATGCTTTCTTCAGTTAGCACTGAATTGATGCATTTTCCATTCTTACTTGGCAGCTATGAAGTTGCAAGTCTAAAAAAAATTACCCTAAGCTATACACATATCTGATCTTCACAAGCCATTTAAGCATAATTTCTGAATTCATCTTCATTTGTGTCCTCTTAATAACAATAATCACCACATCGACAGTGTTATTTTGCCTTGATTGTTTTGAAATGGCTATTTTTTCCTTGTCTACCTAATCTCTACAGCAATTTTTCTTACTGGAAAGAAAAATCTGCGATGCCATCTGGTATTACAGAAATCAGCAATATCTGTTTTGTTTTGTCATTTTATTAAGAGGCACAGGGAAACATTATTCCATTTGAAGCAATATTTGAAACAAAACACATGCCACATATGAAGAATCTAAAAAAATAATCTGTGATTGAAGAGCTACTTTGAAATGAAATCTTTGGCATACCTATATATTACAAATATTAGAAAATTACATTTCTTTAATGCAAATTATTGTTCCATACACACTTCTGAAGGTCAAAACATTATCACAGAACAATTCAAGAGGTGCTATAATCTCACACCACAGTTTGCCTGAATTAAGGACCAATTTTATAGAAAGAAAGATAGGAACATTGGAGGAGAAAAAGATCTTTAGTTTAAACCTCCCATTACTTAATGAGTGGTCAGTTATTAGAATCACTGTTTTTGCATCCCAGAACCACTATAGTCCACTATAATCTCCATCACCTTAACGCTCTGTTTACTCCTCATTATGCTGTTAAATGGTTTTTGGAGTTTAGTGGTTAGTCTACATTGTAATCAAGAGCAAAGGTGTTACTATTGTAGCAATAAAACACAGTAACTTTTGGACTCCAGAGCTGAATACACCATTTTGAACTCTGTAACACCAGAGCAGACTTTTTTAACCACCAATTTCAAGGCTGGATGAAAGCTAAAAATAATTGCCAGATTGTCAACTTCAGTAAGCAAAATCCTTTGTAGGACTACAGAACAGGCAGCATCAATAAAATTCTTCTACGCACCTAGTATCTTAGTACCTTGAGAGCAAATGTAAGACTGGCTAACAAATGACTTCATTCTCAGAACGTCCAACTGAAACAGGGGAGAATGATTTATCTCCGTATTTAACTCCCAAGATAAATGAATAGATAGGAACAAAACTCAGCTCCCCAAACCCAATGGGCTTGCCCAACAGAGAACTCAGACACAGGGCTGAGTTACCAAGTGTCCATTGATAAGACACAAGATTTGGTGTTAACTCATTACAAACTGAAAGTAAAAAAAAAAGAAAAAAAAATTCTTTCTTTGAAGTTCAACCTCGTACTTTCTATCTTGCATTACCTATAGGCTAAAAGTACCCACAGTCAGCTACTGCGGCTCAGATAACACAGTAACTTTTTAAGCTTCAGTAATACATCCCTCTCAAGGCCCACCATCCTGCTCAGCCTCAACTCAAGTAGATGCCCTTACTGGCCAGGCGTGTTATCCTCCAACTTTTAGACCTCAGGACCTCTGCTTAAAAAAAATCAGCAGCCAAGCTTTAGAAATTATGTAAACACCACAGATACTGTTTTTTTAAATTAAGGACACAATGTCAATGAGTCATAGTATTTTAAAAGGTGGTCAAACCACATCCAAAGTGATCTGCCTTCTAATGTAACTCTAGATAACCTCTAACAGTTAAATCTCACGATTTCTTCTGATCTGACTCAGAAGTTTGCTGCATTTGGCAATATAGCTGTGGGTACTACCTAGGGTGGCCGTTCCACACAGGGAGACTTCACCAGGAAGAACTGCAGTGATATAACCAGCTCATTTCACAACACCTTTCATGACAGAAAGCTGCCCCTCCAGGACCACCTGTTAGACTAAGCAAATAATGTCTCAGGAAAATAAAATACTGATTTTTCTAAGAGTTTTATGTTGTCATCCTAAATTGGCTAAAATAAACACCACTATACCATGTACTTCACTGCAAATTAAGCAAAATGTGACCCAAAAGCAGCAAACGGCTACGGACAAGTTTGCATTCCAAAAATATACACATTTAAAACAGACATGGCACCAAGTTACTTTGCTGCAAGCAGTAATTTATGAAATGCTTGTTACACCTCCACAGTTCTTTTGTTCTTAAATCCCATTTAATATGCCAATCTTATTTCAGGAGGAAATAAATTAACTCTGATGCTTTGTGCCAATGCAGATGAGCTTCCCACACACCTGTATTGTGTTTCACTCTTCAGTTAGTCATCCATATTATGGCAAATGAACAAAGTACCTCTAACCAGATCCCATTCCCAAGGTCAAATGTGAGGGAAGAGGAAGGTGATGATCTTACAGAGCCCCCAATTTTGTCAGTGCAATGTTTAGTCGCAACTGCGACATTCACCACAAAGATCTGTGGATTTACATCAAACACAGCCCAAGAGCCCCACACAGGCAGTCGTGCCCCTGCCACGTCCCCGGTCTGGTCCTTGGCATCGCAACTCCACTGGAGCCCTGGCAAAGAAGGGCTCCAAACTGCTCCTACTTCTAGGAATTTTCATAGTTCAAACTCTATATTACAAGATCGTCAGTGGAAAAAATGAATAAAACTGCACCTAACCTGAGAGGATGACACTGTTCAGCAATGCACTGTTTGTAACAGGACATCCCACATTTAAAGACTTCCACATCCATAATTACAGGATACCCAGCTTTTCTGTCTCCGATGCTCCCCATTCTGCTACATAGAATATGACTAAAATCACATGTATTTGTGTTGTGGTAGCTGTAGGTTAATGTCCTGCCTAAATTATCAAATGTTATTAGAACCCCAGACAATTGCTTAATAAAAAATTAATCATATTGTAATTTCTAATCATCATTAAAGATGCTTAACAAGTTAATCTCTCTATTGTGCTCCCCTAACATCATGGAGCAGAAAGTCAGGTGGCGTAAGACAGCACAGCTTCACCAATATTAATAGAGCTATTTTCACTTTACTCCGACTGAGGATCCAGACGCAAAAGAAAAAAGCAGTCTTAAAATCCTCTCACTACAGCTTTCAATTGTTTGTCTGTACTGCTTTGCAGTTAATTCAAAAAATAACAGAAGCAACAGACAATCATATTAAAAAATACAGCATAAATCAAGATATTTCATACAGTTTTATCTACTGCTGTCCTTGGTAGAGCAAACACAGTGTTACAATACAATTCGAAGGTCTACTGTTCTTGCCTCTTCATGGCTCAAAACCTCCTCATTTTGACTTCGTCCATGCTTAGCTACATTTGTCTGACAGCAACGTTCACGTACTGAGAACGTGGGAGGATCATTAACAGTGAATTTGTCTTTCAGCTGAAATCTGTTCCAACTGCCGAGAAAAAAGATGCTCTGTAACCTCAACCTCACGGAAGTATGTATTGGTTCACTTCAGGAAACCAACACACTTCCTCATCCTTCCGGTGGTCTGGCAGTCTGTGGTTAAGAGTCTCAGGACCGCACTGCAAATCAGCTTTAACTGGAGCAAATCGCTGCACAGTGATGCATACAGTCAGCACACTTGGCTCTTGCTTCCCTCATATTTTTTATGCTTCATCAATAATTTCATAACACACCTCAAATTCACAAGAAGAGTATTTCTAGGCTTACAGGTTACAGCTCTGAAGCACTGTTGTGAGGCTGCTCTGCGGTACCTGCATAGCGTTATCTCCTGCAACCACACTTTTCTGTGACTTCAGCTGCCGGCAGGTCAACATAGAAGGTGGAAAAGGGTAAATGCAATGGCTTTACTATTATTCAGTGGTTTCAGCATACACCTCTAAGGGATCATGGCTATTCCTCTAGTGCATAGCCTGGAAGAGCAGACAGGAGAAAAGCACACCAAATCTAAGCAAAAGAAGGCAGTTCCTATTCTACTTTGCTGGCATAACAGCTAACTTACTTCAGCTGTGTGTGTGTGTGCAATGAAATTCTCTGTTATCATACATGACAGTAGCCTAGAAGCTAAATAGTATTCATTAAATAACCTTTCATTAAATATTATTTCTACACATTTCTTACATTTAATATGCAGAACTCAGATATTAAAACTTAATCTGAGTGGCGAAGGTCTGGTCCTGCGCACTTCATTGGCACTCACTGAACCAAATGAATTGTCTGTATCATTACACCTACTTCAGCATGACAACTCACAAGAGTAAGCACAGCAGGATTTAATTTAACGAACAGTCTTTAAATACCAGCCCTCATTTACTCAAGCACGCCCTTAAGTGTCAGAATTGAACTGGACTGTATGAAAAATGACAAAACATGACCACATATTAAAGCAATTAAAACCTGGAATCCACTTTTGCTAAAAATATTCTTCATTAGTACTGAGACCAGTGGATTTTAGTGTTGGATATTTTAAGTTGACCAAAGTACCTCTCCAAAAGACATACTCCTGCATTTCATACAAAACTGTTTTACTCCATTATGCACTTGTGTTAACAAAAGTAGGTGTCGCGTCTCGTGGACACGTACAGAACGTCACGTCAAGGAATGACTGCCCCCGTGAAAAATTCAACAAGAAAACTTTACTAAGTTTTTCTTCTTAATAAATGGGTTATCAACAAGAAGCATTTATTGCACCCTTTTGACAAACAAAACCCCAAAACACAGCACAGCACTCCCACGGGCTCGAGGCAGTTTCAAGGCACGGCTCTAAGCCTGAGCAATGCTTCATGAGGTCGGCCACATCTCTCGACAACAAAACCTGGGAACTGTTAGGGCTGGAAATTCCTGCATCCCACATTTCCCAGGGCAAAGACTGGTCTGTCGGCCCTGCCCAGCTCGGTGCACGACACCCACTGCCGCACCGATGGCCTTCCAGCCCGGTTTCTGCTCGGGCGCACACATTGCCTCGTTCTTCCTTCCGTTTGGTGGCTTATGCTTATGCGAAACTTTTAGTTTCTCCGCTGCCCCCGCACGACGGCGACAGCCTGGAGCGGGGGGAAGAAGGCAGCGGGACGCCGGGAAGCTGCGACACCCGCCAGCGTCCGGCAGCCCCTCGGCTCCCTGCGAGCCGCCGGCAGGCGGAGCCGAGGCGCGAGGAGGCTCCGCGCCCGCAGCCTCCGGGCTCCCGCGCCTCGGTCGCCCCCCGGGCCGCCCGCGGGCGAGCGGCGCCCCCGAGCCCGCCCCGGCCCGCGGCGCCGGGGCTGGGGAGGGGACGCAGCGGCGGCGCGGGGGGCGGCGCGGCCCGCCCCGCCCTGCCGGCCGCCGTGCGCCTCGGGCGGGGGCGGGGAGGGATGTGTTGTGCGGCGGGGCCACATGGGGCGAGACGGACTCCCTGCAGCGCAGGGGCGACGGCAGCAGCAGCTACTCACCGGGAGGGTTTACCGCCGCCGGCGTTGCCATCTTGTCTCTGAGAAGAATTAAGACAAATGCAAGAGGGGGAGGAGGGATGCGCTGGGCAGCCCGGGGGGCGGCGGGGGAGGGGAGCCAGCGCCGGGGAGGGCGGGCGGCCGAGCCAAGCCGGGAGGCGCGGGGGGCGGCGGGCTGCTCCCGCCCCGGGGCCCGGCGGCGCTCCCCGCTCCGTGCGGGGCGGCCCAAGATGTCCGATGGCCTCGCGCCGCTTCTGCTCATGCGCCGCGCGCAGTGAGCATGTGCCGGGCGGCCGCACATGGGCGCTGGGCCCGCGCCCACCGGCAGCGCCCGAGCGGGACCCCCCCACCCGCTGCCGGGCCCCGTCCTCCCCGCCCCGACCCGCGATACCCGTGTGAAACCGCCTCTCTCCCCGCTCCCGCGCTAGCTGCCCCCCTCGGGGCTCGAACCCGCGGCGCGGCGCCGCACGGGGCCCGCTGCACCCCTCTGCGGGAGGGGTGGTCCGCGCGGGGCGGCCGTTGGGGCGTTGCCCGCCCCCGCGCGCGGAGCCGTTAAACAACGTTGCCGGCGCCTTCAACGTCTCTCCTGAGGCGGGAACGGGCTGTGGGGGGGCTCGGGAGGCTCCGGGTTCAGGGGTGCTGCCTGTGTAGCTCGGAGGTTAAAGGCGCACGCTGGCAAGCGGCTGGCGTTCAGATCAGCGGGGGATAAAGTGAGCCCTATCGGTTATGAAAGTGGAAGATGAGTCATGGCATTATTGCCATGTTACAGCGATATTATACGTGTGTCTGACCTGGACATGGAGGACTTGGTGCTTCAAATGGCAAATGCTAGATAGAAAAAAATCTTTCTTGAAGTACTTTATTAATAATACTAATTTCCTGGTATTACTAGTGAAAATGTAACAACCCTTTGAGTTATTGAAAGTTGAAAAACTTTAGGAATTCAGAGGCAGAACTGACAGTGGAATGTATAAGAATCATGAAGAATCATAGTTGTATCATGTCCTTTCAAGAACTCTGGTTTACCCTAAGCTATGCCCACTTTCAAGCCTAAGTAGTACAACTGAACAACTGATCTTTTATAAATCACTTGGCTCATGTTTTAAGGCTTTTCTTTAACAAACACAAGGACTAGAAGTACATTTTTAAATGAAATCTGAGGGTTTTTTTCTCATAATCTCATAACTTGGGTCTCTAAGTGAAAAACCAGTATCACAGAATTAATAAACTACAAGATTTGTTATAAGCAACCAGTGTAATAACTGCATTAAAGACATGCAAAATAAATGTATTTTTTCTTTCCCAGCCTTGGAATGTTGCAAAGGTCTGTTAATCTTTAAACTCCTTAAAATAGCTGTGTTCAGTTGCCCTGAACAGTCCTGCAAAATTAATGGAACCACTCAGAATGAAAGGTTGCAAATCAATTCCTTCTTTGCTGAATAAATAAACTGAAACAGTTTAGTCATTAAGATGTAAACTGGCAGAAAGATGGAGAAAGCATGGAGCCTATGGTTCCTCATTTTCTGTAGATGGGTTTAATCAGCTCCAGCTTATCTAGAAAGTTGACTTTCTCTTTGATTTATTCTGCTTTTGGCTATGAGAAGTTGAGCTGTTTTTCTAAGCATCTTACAGCTTTCTTAATTCTTAAGACACTCAAATTTGCTAATAACAAGAAGATAGTTTGTGTTAATCAGTATGGGAAATTTTGTAAGTTTTTGTATTTTCATTCAAATAAAACTGCATTGTTGTGATTTTAGAGTCTCTTGATCATGATATTTCTAGATTCATATCCTTAAGGAGGAAAAGCAACGTTGGAGTAGCTTACTCTACTAAAGGAAATGGGGCATGGCTCAATTCCTCTAGGTTTCTATAAAATTCTGTCTTCAAATTGTGCAGATAATATTACTCATGAAAGCCTGACCACGAACCTCCATTATGTAAAGTTACACCTCCATAAAATACCATATAAAGCAATAAGTTATGACATTAGGCACTTTGAGGTGTCCTCTGAAGCAATTTACAAGTGTTCCTGGGTTAAGCCTTATATCTCTCTTATCAGAAACACATTAATGTTTCTAATTTCATCTCTGTTTGAGAGATGAGGAGGCTGCCAAAGAATAAACAGACATGAAGAGCTCTGACAGTGTGGTATCATAGCTTTTGATGCCATGTATACAATAGGCTGAAAAACAACCGAATATAAACCAATGAAGCCATTCAACTATGTAAGCTGTCCGCTTGCAATAATATCCCATGAGACTTTAGATTACCCCAGAAAGAGCATATTACAGTGAGTATATTTAATATGGTGCTCCATGTAAATAAGGCTTTAGGGCTGAGAGGGAATGGAACACATTCTGTCAAATGTACAGTGATTCAGACACGGTTATGCAAAATTAGGCTTTTTGGTTTTTTAGTCTGGCGTGATCTTTGTTGACTTGCTCCATTCAGTTTTAGAGGCAATTCTTTGCTCACTTCGATAGATTGAGAAATGAGATTCATTTCATTTTCTCTTCATCTTCTCTATCTTAATAGACACTATTAGCAGGATCTTTCAGAATCCCTGAAACAATCTGTTAGTGAGTGCAACTCTTCTGCATTTATCTGTAACAAACTGTTTCCTTGCTGATCTCATTCTGAGCCTGTCATTATCTGTGGTGAGACCTATAACATTGGAAACTGATGAAAAAAATTCATCACTGCCATTAAAATATGTTCTACTAATGGTGGAAATGCATGCTGTGTGTTTTACTTTCACACAAAGAATACATATATAGTACTGCATAAAATCAAACTAGTTACTGAATACCTGTTTCTCCAAATTCCTGCCTACCTTTGCAGGTTGAAGCCCTAGTTCCTAGGGAATGGGGGTTCTTCACAACAAAAGCAGTGACAGCACTGGAATCTTTCCTTGACCTAGCTGAGACATTAAATAGCACTTTATCGATACCAAGTGCAAAACATAATACATATGCAAGATAACAATATGCAAAATTTTTACCATTCATGTGGCACAACAGGGGGTGCTTCACTTACCATATTAATATAATTATAAACAAGTGTTGACATGATGTAAATGAACTAAGAAAAGTGATCTTTATCTCAATTTTGTTATTATATACCAAAGAGCAAGTGTGTCAGATGTCTTTACAATGATCATTTTCAATTTAGAGGGCAATAATTGTTGATACTAGTGCTCAGAATACATGCGTCTTCTGCATCTCGACACTAGTACTAGAAACAGATCAGTTGAATGCTACAGCATACTATAACTGCTTTTCATTAACACACTTCTGTTGAAAGTTCAGCACTGGCCTGCAAATTGGAAAATCTGAACTTGTACCTTTTTTGTGTGTTTTCACGGACTAATAATTTCTAAAAGATCTTTATTTCTTTTAAAAGGAAGAAAGCTCTTTTTAAAACAGAGGTCTTTCCATAATGCTTTACTCCATCTGAATCATTAAAATCCAGAAACTGAATCACACAAGAACAGGTAATAAATTCAAGAGAATTAGAATAGGTGGTCAGTGTCAAAAATGGATAAAGTGCTTTGGCTTTTCTTGCCTCTTTATGACAGTAATCCTGTAAAAGAATTGACAATCAAGGTCTGAAACTGTGAAGATTCAGTTTCCCAGTAAAATTTTCTTTTCTAGGAACACAAAGAAGCTAAGCAAAGTTTAAGACATTTTAATCCAGTATAGTCAAAACCAAGGACACTTTAATAAAACCTCAGTCTTTAATAAGACCTCCCAGCTACATTCTTTGACCCATGTTTCCATTGTAGTTGAGTTAATATATTTTACCCAATTAATCCAAAAGTCTGGGATAGTTTGGAACCAGTATGATATTATATTAAGTAACCCCATCCACCCAAGTATTGGCAAGTGGAACATTAAGTGCCCTTTTTAAATTTGTTTGGTCACAAACAGATGACCACACTTGACTGAATAAGCTTAGAGAAAATGATGAAATTTTAAAAAAGGAACCATCATAGGAAGGTCTTCAAGAATTTGTTAAGGAAATTACAGCTTTGTTCTTTAAACTACCCCTTACAATTTAAGAGAAAATTTTATTCTTCCTATAAAATGCAATAAGATACCTAGAGAAGAATGTGGAAGTTACGTTAATCACTATTCAGTCCTGGAGGTACAAAACTGCAATTTGTATGATTTTCTCTGCAGTTATTGCTATTAAATTCTGCAGTGCTTTTCCTTCAGGGAAAATGACATTGAGTATTGGGGAAATCCTTCTAAAGGTGAAATGTCTGTGGCAAAAGCCCCATTACCTGAGAAATGTAACTGATATTGAAGAAATATTCCTGTACTGGTAGAAGTATGGGCTAGGTATCAAACATGCAGGCTTCCTCATCTCTAACTTCAACACTACCTTCTCAAGCTGCTTCTGAGTTTGTATAAATTTAGCCATATATGAAACAACAACCCAAAATAAAAACAATGAAGGCTTGATAATCAAGCCTAAGAGAGGAATAGGGGGTGCAAACACATTGACACATAATATGTTTTCTGTACAAGGCTTGCTGAGAAGATTTTGCTTTTCTTCCCTAACATTAACATCACTCTGACATGAGTAGAAGCACTGCCATAAAGAAGTGCTATCGTTAAGCTGATAGAGGCTGTTGGTGGTTACCTCAGGCAGAACTGACCATATAGCATATAGGAATATAGTTTTCACAGTGAATACCTAGTTATATCCCTGAAACAGGTCTGTGAAGCAACTGGATAAAAAAGAAAAAAAAGTTATACACAATAATGTTCTACTTACCAAAACTCCAAGACATAAGCATAAAAATAGACCTCAGAAATAACACCAGGATCCAAATCAAACCTGACACAGAGGTCAGAACTCCAAAGCTAAAGCCCAGATTCAGGGGTAATATGCAGGGGCAATATTTGCAGGCAGTAAATTTCTCTTTCCAGTCCTGCACTCTTAACTAAAGCTAAATCATGGAAATCAAAAACTTCCTCATTTCTATACAGCGCTTCCTATGTACCAAATGCCATGTTTCTCACTTCAAAATAAAATAAAAGCTTATCCATTTGAAAAAATATGTTTCTGATATATTATGATCAGGACATTATGATCTATAGCAAGAAGTGAGGCCTGTTGAGTTGGAGTCATAGAAGCGGAGTTCCAGGTCACTAGATATTCCTGAGCATCTTATCCCTTTCCACCTTCCTAAATAAGGGTCTGATCTAACTTTTAGTGAAACAAATATGCACATTCCCATCAGCTTCAGCAGGATGAAGTCTTTCATTAACAATTCAGTTGATGTGACATCCCTCCAACTTGCTAGTCCTGTAATACTAGCTGGAGTCAAAACTTTCTTTAGTCAGTTTAATAACAGTAAAACCAGAGGTGTCTTTTGAGTGGAAAAAATGTCATTTTTACATAGTCACTGCTCAGGATAGGACCAAACTGCCGGTTTTCCAGATTCCTGCCACCCCATCTGCTCTATTACAAACTCTATGAATGCAATAAAATATAAAGATTCAAGTAATGTAACATCCACGTATTTTCACAAAAGTATTTTATTATTATTCCAGGACTTCTAGATTTAGAACAGTATTTCCAGAATTGATCTGTCTGTAATCCACAAAAGATTGATACATTCTGACGTAACAGCAAAGCTAACAGCGAGGCTAGAACAAATTTACATTTATGGCAATGCTGTTTAAAAAGTATGCTCTAAGACCATCATATATTATAAAAATGCTGCTGCCAATGTAGTTGAGGCCTCTGCCTAGTTTGAAATGAGAATTTATGAAGAATATTTTGGTAAGTTTTATAAACAATATTCTGTCCACTTCAGAGAATGTTCTTTATCTCATCAGAGAGATTTGCTGAGGATCATAAGCTGCAATAACAGTAAAATGGTACAAAATCTCTGGGAATTAATTGCAGCAAAACCATCTGAGTCTCCTGAAACATAAAAGGCAGTCTGCATCCTGCATCCTAAAGAAAAGAAGCAATGATGAGGAATCTGAAGCATGCTGCACTATTTCAGTTGAGCACAGGCCAACTGAAAAAAGCAAATATGCCAATGAAGTGGCTGCCTGATATTTGCCCTCTATTCTAATGTGCTCATTCTCCACTTTCTTCAGTCCCTCTTTCCCCAGCTATACAAAGTAGTGATTTCTAAGAACCATAAAAGAAAACAGAAACACATACATTTAATTGCCTTATAAATTGAATTATGATTTATGACTGGTTTTACATTTCACAAGTAAGATATTATGCAAATCCTCAGCAGACCCTTCCATTTAAAAGCTTGCACAAAACATTTTTAGTAACTTCTCACCTGATTTTATTTCTGAAATAGTCAAAGTGAACATGTGAACCTGTGTCTCAAAGACCAGACAATATATGTTTAATTATGTTAAAAAATCTAATCTCTGAATTATGGAAAGCATATCTACATGAACAAAAAAATGTGCTTTAAAAATGATGGAACATCCCTTACCATATGCTTTATGGTTCTTGCATTTGCATTTAAAAAGAAGGAACAACCATTTTGAATATTTTAATAGCTGGATATACAGTCACATATCATTTTTCCTTTTTATCCAGCCTTCCAGATCACCTCCAACATAATCTAGTTTTTTTACTGTATCTGTTAAGACATAAAAATAAAGATATATTAGTATAGCTCTATTAAAAAATGCAAATATATAAGAACTAATCAAACCAAAGATCCACCTAGCTAAGTATTTTATTTCTGATAGTGTCCACTAACTCAGCAGTGTCTAGGAAAAGAGTGTAAAGACAAAGCAAATACTGAATTATACTTCCCTCTGCTGTACTCTGGCAGCTTCCAGCAAAGTGCAACTAAGGGAATTCCTGAACCAGGAGGTTGCATCTGCATAATTAAAACCCCTCTTAGCATTAGCCCAGTGTTCTGAATTAATTGTAAAATGTCACATCAATTAGTTTTCCATCCAGGTGGACTAGGTCATGTATTAATGCCCTGAAATAGGAGGCTCAATGTCAGGAGTGACAGAGGTGGTACACAGATTGTTGTTTTGTAGCTGCATCTTTTGGGGTATGAGATAATGATACAGTGCAAATAGCACTGAAAGGCACACTGAGATGAAAGCTTGTAAGAAAAAAGACACTGGAATACCAATGCCTATGATGATGTGCTTTGAATTGGACAAAATAGTGAGGAAATCTATCACAGAATAGCCTGGGTATCTAGATACTGAAATGCATTTTAAGTTCATCACATCTATATTCACTATGTCTTAATACGTCACATCCACGAAGTTTTATTGAAGACAAGGAAGATGAGGCTCCTGGATAAAAGTAGAGAAATGCATTTTGGGGGGTTGGAAGTGGGAAAATAAGCCCCTTGCTTTCCTCACTCATCATCTTTGTTTCAGAAAAAAAGAAGAAAAAGTGGTTGGCTGTTTTGCAATTCAGTCACCACGTTGTGAAGCACAGTGTGATGAGTTCCAGTGTGCTACTTTTGGCTTTTCCTGTTTGGCAAATAGACCAATTAAAACTTCTGGAAGACCCACTTACAACTGCTCCAGAGTGACATGTCTCCTTGAATGTGCAAGAAATTTGCTCCAGAGCAGCTTGCTCACCACAAACTTGAAAAGGAAGTGCCTTTTAAACTTTGTCAGTAGGATGTAAGCAGGAGGCTAGCTTTTCATACTGCCTCTTCCATGATGTATTTTACCCTGTCCATGAGTGTGAGGCAGAATGACAGATAAAGACAGAGACCAGAAGAAGAACGATGGGTTGGTGACTGATTCTTCAGTCCCTGAGCCATCACCTTTTAATGTGATGCTTACAGATTTCATTATGGATTTCCCATTCTAAGCATTTTGTGCTTCACATCAAAGTTACGATCTATCAGTTAGAGCATTGAATGGTGATAGAAGGCAAAATTGGAGAACAGCATTTTCAAAAAATGCTCTTGGTGCATTAGAGCTGTAGAGGACCACAGAGATGAATCTAATTCCCAAACCCCTGTAGGGAGGATATTAAGGTGATGCAGTTGTATCTGTGTGGACAAGCATACACATGTTCTCTCACACTGCAATCACACCACCAGTATCTGCAGCAGTGACACAGTTGAGAAAGACGAGAGTGTTGAGCAAGTGCAAGAGGGAGTTATGTGAAATGCTGTCAGCCAGTGCCTGAGTAATAGCAGGGGACAACAGCGAAGTACTGCCCCCAGCGCTTCCTGGAATGGTGCTGGGCACAGCTGATCCTTGTATAAATTTGTGTTTGGTCATACTCAGCATCAGGCTAGTGTTTCCTCTGCTGCCCCTGTTGCCTGAAACAGGTGGTTTCCATGAGGAACAGTAAGGCTTCCTAACTGTGATCAGGCTGCCCAAAAGCTGCTGAATGTTACAGAGGCAAGTGGGTAGATTTACCTATTTAATGGTCCAAGCCTGGTAGTGAGAAGTTTGTACACAATTTTGGCATTGTACAGTGCCAAAATGAGAATTGGGTTAATTCTGCATGCCTCCATTTCCTTCAGCTACATCACTGAATTTAGGCTCTTCAAAAAGCTTAAGTAAAGTAGCCCTTTGCGAATCTCATCATGCAATGAGAGACGATAGTTAAAAATGTGATTGAGTACTCTGTAGTTTCCCAGTGAAGACCATTCTCTTCTCATTCCCAATCAGCACATTCTCTGCATGCGTTTGGGGTATTTAATATAACAGACACTGTTTTTTCCTGGGAACACAAGTAACAGAATAGCAGGAAAGTGTTCTGAAGACTAGCATCTGCAAAATACATCTTTTCTTGCGATATTTTTCATGGAAAACATATTGACACAATATTTTCATACTATCATGACTAATATCAAATGCTGTTCTCAGACATTATTGGGCTTGTTAAAAAAGAAAAAAAAGTGAAATTATATTAATACCATATGGAATCAGATTTGGCCTGCTGCTAAAACACTCAAGAAGGCAGCAAATCCTTCTATCTTCTCCTATGCAAAGCAATAGCAAAATAGACATAAGCTATGTAGTTACGAGCTTGTGGGTAATAGAATTCAAGGTCATGTTGATTTATTACTAATCATCTAGCCATCACTTGGCAACACACAGCCACATGCAAAGCCCACTGCATCAGGTTGTGTTACAACAAAATAGTGGCAAGATTGAAAAGAAAAGACATTTCTTAAAATGCTGATGATTTTTTTATAGAGCTCATGCTGTATTTACCCCATAACTATAAATACAGATTATATTTCCTGTTTTTCTGTATCATATCTTAAGAATCAAACTCTGCCACAGTCAATGGGAGATTTAAGTACCCACAATTAAATGGCATGATTCAATGTTTTCCAATTCTTTTCTTAAGTGTGGTGCTGCAGGGCATGTCTCAGGATTAAAATAGAGGAGGGAAACTCACTAGTAATTGCTCATTTATTCCTGTCTTTATGGCAAGGAAGAAGAAAAAATACATACTAAATTCATGGCTTTCCCTCACCAGCTGATCACATGGGGTTAGAGCTTCACTCCCAAATGATCTGACATCTTTTGCCTATCTCATTGGCATCATTTCTTTTGTGCAGAGGAACATGGAAACATGTTCTCTAGGCAGCTTGGCTTTCTGTTAATATTTGGGACTTTCACAGTCTAAGAACTCTAAATTTTTATTCTACCAAGACTTGGAAGTCAGATAAACACCTCTCACTAGCTAGGCCTGACCAGGTATAGAAAAGGTTATAAGGGACTTCTGTGGTTTACAGCCCTGGGTAGAACTACTCTGGTTTTATCACTTTGCAGGCATACATGCCCACAAAAGGGAGTAAGAATATGAGTTTTAGAAAAACAGCTAGTACCAAGTATTTGGCATGATGCCATATACATCCTATGGTTCTGTAGTTCTAGTGTTTTCCCAATTTATTACCCTTTCAAATATATGTCTCCAGTCCTTCATGATGATAAGAAAAATAAAAAAGTGTTAGCTTTCATGATCTTTAAACTGCCTGAATGAGCCCCAAGATAGAGGCAGCTGACATTTTCTGCACGGAACAATTTTTTTCCAGAACCTGCAGCTTCATCAAGGTGTTCTTTTGGAACAGGCTTTTGTTGCCAAAGAAGTCTGGAAAAAAGCTGGAACCGTTTTCTTCTTTCTTATTTTATTTCAGTTATATCAAAGTAGTTCATTTCAACCACAAAAAAACATTTAGTTTTATCTACCATCCCTACATATTTGGCTTAGACTTTTGTAATGTATTTTAATCATTTAGTAATATTTTAGTATAAAAGTTAAAATAGGATTAATTGCAAAAGTCAGCAGCATCAAATACTTCTCATTAAAAAACCTATTTGAGTATTAACAAAGCAAGTCATTCCATTTTTTCTAGAATTGAATGTATTTTTGCCACATCAAACCCACTAAAAGTTAGCATTTTTGTTCCAACCAATAATGAAGAAAATCCTTGAGATGCTAGAAATCCCTAGGAAACGGTAATTTTATTTTCCTATCGGCTTTTTGGATATGTTTTGGCTATATTTCTAAATACCTATGATTAGCATTGCTAATGCTATTGGACTGCTGACAGCATTGACATTTTTATTTAGTACCATTGGGTTTCAGAGTGCACAATTCAATTGCTGTTATTTTCAACAGCTTTACCAAGCTGCCCTGCTTATCCTTTGCTCCCAAGTACCTCCAAACTCTGTCTAACTACACGAAGGTCCAGATGCACCTAGGATAACAGACAAATGGTCTGCAGAAGTTATCAATATAAAAACCACAAGATGGTAAAGATAATAAAATACTGAGATTGCAGAGTTAATGTTAAAAAAGCAAAATTAAAGTCAAAGTAATTAGAAGTGTAGTCTGCTTATTACATCTTTCACTTACATTCAGCCAAAGTCCCAGTTTTATATATGTATTAAGCTGCTGTAGAATTTCCTTTTTACCAGACCAGCTTACCAAAGAACATTTAAATTCTTCTGTGAAATTTGTTTCATTTTACTGCAGAGCACAAAGAGCTGTAATGCACAAAACATAAATTGTCCTGTTCTTGTCTGGGGAGCAGTCCTGAAATCATTAGTCAGTTTGGCAGCATAAGGAATATAACGTGGAATCTGTGAGATGCATATGGTAAAATTTTTAAGTCTTATGACCAATCTGTTTTTTTATAAAACTTTGAATATCCTTAAATTAAATTAGATCTATTAATTTATCTCTGATTTTGGATTGGATTTTTATCTCAACTGTTGCTTTGCAGATTTTCATGTTTTCTGCTTTTTTAACATATATGCTGTGATTAGAATACCAGAGGAGATACGGAACGTTAAAATAACATTTATTGTCTTATTGTTATTGTTATTTTTGAGACATATCTGGTCCTTTTAACGTGTTCTCCCTAAACAGAAATAAATAACACACTTTCCAGGGAAAACCCAATCTCTTCTTGAGAAAGCCATGTTTTAAAGCTGCCTTTACTGTCTATTTGGTTCTCATAACATTTTTTTATTCTTGTGCTTGTTTTGCCAGTTTCCATCCCCAGGAAGCCAATTTAGCCTATGTAGCAAGACTGACACTTGACGTACAGCAGGGAAGTGTACCTTATCAGAAAGGCCTAGTTCCACAGGAAAAATTATTTGTCTAAAAGTGTGCAGCACAGCTTTCATTTGATCTAATTGAAGCATAAATGTCATTGTTCTAAGGTTCTTTAAATTACATTTATTAAGCTATATGCCACATTTTGGGATACAATTAATGTGCAGCTAAGTTTTCCATTTCCTCTAATGTCACAGGGGATATATTTGGTATAATTTTATTTAATGTTTTAACAGAAGGTGCAGAAGCTGAGATTAGGCAAGTTTGCTATACATCAAAAACTAAATAGGGCTCAGTGAATCAACTTTTTTATGGCAGGAATAGCTTCTTCTTCATGTTTTATTGCTTCTATACATGAAGTACATTTCAAAATCCTACTCCCTGACATGAAGGGTTTATACACCGTCTGACTGGTTGATAGGCAGGTTCATTTTTGTCTGTAATTGCATGAACAATAACATTCACACAAGGGGCATGAGAGGTTATTTAAATGCCACAAGTATCGTACACATGTAAATAGATGCCCAGATTCTTGTTTCATTGCATGTGTTGGATTGTACATTCATTTATCAGCTGAGCCACTGGAATCAACAGCATTCCTCCAAAAGCAAGATTTAACTCCACGGGTAGAAGAACTGTGCCCCAGAAAATCTCCTATGTGTGTCATTTTAAAGGGCTAACTAAGACAACTCACAGACCAATTTTATAGCAGGCTGATGCTTGCACAATCACATGCCATGAAACATTTTCACTACAAATAAAATATGAGGACAAAATGCCAAGCTGTAGCATCACAGGCTGAGGTGTGGCTCTCAAAATTCACCCACCTATGGACTGTAGCATAATACAGAGTGGATAGGCAGAAGCGCTAGACTCCAGGTCCCTTACTCATATGAAGGAGTAGGTTTGCAGGATCAGTTCCGTAGGAGTTACAGGAGTTCTGAGGAAACTAAATTGTCCCACAAATCATATTACAGTGAACACACAGCGCACAATGCTGGCTTACTTGCAGAGCTCTAAATCAAAAGCAGAAACCGTGAACAAGCAAAGTGTAGGACCTTTTTTGCAAATGTCTTATGCTTAAAGATTGAAGGCTGGACATTGAACTACTGCGAAAACATATATCCTGCATTTCAGCCTAGACACTAGCTTTTTGCAACACCATGCAAAGTAAACACTGTTCGGCTGGAGAGTCCATGGCAGTCACTTTCTATGAGATCTATAACTGTGCACTGGTTCTCTCCTCATATGAGTACTTCTTTTGAATGCATGGGTTTACTCTTGTTAGTAAATACCTCAGGACAACCTACTGGTGTAGGCTGACGTTTTGCTTTCATAGCAAGAAGGCACTTATTTTAAGGACGGGCACAAGGCACAGCTCAGCAGGATTTTACAGAGCTTGGGGAGCTGCACACATTAGACTGGATAGCACCCTGCTGCTTCCAACATGGCCTGTTCACTAAGTCAACAGTTCACTGCTCTTGGAGTAAAGTGCCAGAGTTCACAGGCAAGCCTCAAATCCAGCAAAGTCAATGGCAAACTTCCACGGACTTTAGCGCAGACAAGGCTTTGTCTTTTCTCCTTACTCCTTTCACTGAAACGTTGGCATGTCAGAGGAATGCCTCTGTTTGATCTACCCCTGCCTTTCAGCAGATAAGACCAACTTCTTGACGAGTATGAAAGATAATTTAGGTTGATGTCTTGGATAAATTACCCGGAAACACCCAGACACATGGAAAGGCATGCTGCTTATCTCGGACTAGAATAAACCTAAGTATGTAGACAGTAGCAAACCTACATTAAGTTGTCTGAAAAGAGCACAGTGATGTGCTCAAGAAATGATCACATTGGAAGAAAAAAATGTTCATACTTTGGAAGTCTTGCTTTCTCTATTTTGGGATTTCTGCCCTTCAAAACAAGGACTTTAAAAGGACAGATAGATGTCCAGCATAGAGGGGAGATCTGATTGCATCATTTATAAACCTGCCATTTAAGATTGTTTACAAAGATAGGTTTACAAAAGTGAGAATTTCACATTACATTTCATAAAATATCTTCTCTGCTTCATGTTAGTTTTAAGTAAAATTCTGCAATTCTGGCCTAATGAGCAAGTGCTGAGGCTTTAAAGAACTATGCTGATGCAAGCCCTTCTCATTGTAAATGTGTATACATGTAAAGTAAAATGAGATTGGAGTACTGAATACAATTTAAATCACCAAAAGAACAATTCTAGCTGGCGCACAAGACTTGTGCTATATAAGGCACAGAAATAAGCACCAAAACTGCACAAAATATTTAAAAAATGCATAATGTTACTACACTATTAAGAGCTGTTCCTTACTTGCTTTAATATTTTTGCTTTTCTGTTCCCACACTGTTAAGACACACAGTATATTTGGCTGGTGACTGTGTGGCATTGGGGTATTCTAGCTATCAAGACTTACTTAATTGCATTCTTCATTTTCATTAGAGACCTTGCTTGCAGCTAAGAAGACATTGGTCCTGAAAGCCTGACTCATACAAGCAACCCTTAGTTTCACAGAGAGTCCTGTTTGCTCCAGTGTGATTTCTCACATGGATATGAGTTACACAGCTGGCCCTCACTGAGTTTTTTTTTTTTAACATCTGTGTGTGGGAGGTGGCAAGGTTGGGCGGCTGGGGCACTGGGGAGGCATGTGAGAAAATGAAGTTCTAATTCCTGGCTCAGCTGTTGGCCGGTCCCATGCTCTTGGACAAAGATCACAGAGGCAGGAGAAGCAGAGAGGGACCAAGTGAGTTGCCCATCTTGCCTGTAAGTTAATCAAGGAGCATCGCGTCTGTTAAAAGCAGGCAGTTGCAGTGCTGAGGACAGTGTAAGTTGTTTTTGTCTAAAGTCTGCTCCATTGATGAGTAAAAGATCGTCTTTTCTGCTGTCTTAATAGTGTGATGTAAGGTCAGAATAAGACATAGATTAGTTTATTAACAGTAATAGTATTTCAGTAGATTCAGTCCATGAATCCAGTTTCCCTGAGCAGAAGGCATTATTTACCACCATCTAGGTGAGTAAGAGATTGAACCCTGGATCTACAAAAGAGTTCAAAACCACCTCATATTGCAGACCACCCAGGGAAACTGTCATTTGCATAGACAAAAAGATCTGAGATCTTAAGGTAAATGCAGTCCTGGTGCAAAGGATATACAGATTTCTGGCTAATCGCTAATTCCTTCCCTTCCCTCAACATAACTATGTAATGAAAAAGAGTTTAGGATACACAAAACAAATAAAATTCTGGTATTGGTTATTTCATCTCTCTCATACTTCTAAGAGACAAATAACACATCTTGTTAGTAAGAGTTTTTTTAAACTGATGATCCCTAAATATGAGGAATGCAGAGACAGTGGTATTGTTGCATTATTGTTTTTTTGGCAAAAATAAGAAACAATATCTACTCAGACATGAAATTGGCTTTGACACAGAGCAGCACAAAGTCAATAAGTATTTCCTTCAGTCCAATGGAATTACTTCTGACCAACATTTCCAGAAATGCCTCTTAAAATTCCCCCTAATAAACTCAGAGGATTATGAAGTAATGGATAGCAGACACATAACACCAGGAGGTAATAGTATATGCTATTGGTTTTATATACTTAGGTATGACACAACATTACTGTCAGAATACACGTTGAAAGAAGAAAACAATGTATGGATAGGCACAGAGACACCATGTTTCTATCCTATGGATTGCATTAAAATGATTTGGGTAAGTAAAATGGGGAGCTAGATTACCAAAATGATGTAAGCAGATGAAAGTAATTTCTTTCTGTGGAGTTCATTCTTCAAGAACGGGTGTCAGAAGCCAGACCAAATACATTTATACCTTGTTATTCAGCAAGTGTTAGTCGCAGATGTCTGTGTAAAAATACATTTTCCAGTTACTATTGGAGATAGGACAGACTGCCCTTTATTCCTCTAGAGTAAAAATTATAGATCAAAATTAAGAAATTTGTATTTCTTACAAATCAAGGTGCTATGTTCAGTGAAATAAACATAAAAGCTGACTCTCCTGATCCTGCTCATGTACTGTCTCCTGCTACACACTGACACGTGAGCCACACTGACACATTCCCTATACGACAAAGTGGACAGAGAGACTTAAATACCCCCAGAAGGCTGTTATAAAGTTCTTGATAACCCATACTACCAGTTTGAGCATATCACTATTAATTCATCTATTCAGATACTTATTTAACCCTCATCTCAGTATCTCTCAGGGTCTTTGTCATTTTTCAACAATGTACAGATTTAAAAAATATATTTTTAAGCTATACACATATCTTCCTGGCCTTTATCCAATTATAAATCCTAATAGCATCAATGGGAAGACCCCAAATGACATCAACCAGAGATGGTGTGCGCCTTTGATCTTTAGAAATGTTTCATTATTTATTTGTAGTTGTTTTTTCCCAAAGAAAACGGTTTTATTAGTGGTAAGTTCAAAGAATTCATCACATTTGAAAACCAAACACAATGCAGAGTCCTGTTTTGCTGAATAAATCAAAGGGAGAAAAAGGCAAGAGAATTCATGGGAAAGGCTCAAGAACTATAGATGGAGCTCAAACAAAAATGCAACAAGACTCCTGGAAATCGCTATTGATGGAACGTAATGAACTTCTCCGGAACCAGTTGTGATGTTCTCAGTTCTCGCACCCCTTAGCTGCCCTACACTGGTGCTGCAAAAAACAGTATTCAAGTGTTTGCAGCCCATACACAGGCCTTTCTGAACACAGCACTTTTTTTTTGGCCAGGAACAGAAGTCCTCATAGAGAAAGGTTACTGAGGGTTATGGCTGGTTCAGAGCATTTGAGTACTAAAATGCCAAGCTCACAACTGACTCTCCAGCCCTACCCACTGGCTGAGCATATCCTGTAGGCTGTCAAAGGAGGCTCTCTGTGAGTACTGTGCAGAGCCAGAACCACTAATGTCATCTTTCTTCAAATCACCCTTCAAGACTCACTTTTTCCAAGTCCACAGATTCCTGACGGCAAGGATGCCATTGAGTAGTGATCTGGAACTGTAAATCTGTGATGCCTTAAGACCTGGCCTTCCCATGGGTTTCACAAGGCTGTCAGTACCTAATGCGTGGTGGTAGCTTCTTGGGAGTGGGACTGAGCCTTCCTTTTTCCTGCCTTGGGCTGAGAACATTGTTGACACTTAGCCAAGATGCAGGGAGTTGCTTAGGTGGCTTTTAAATTTGAAGAGGCAGATGAACAAAGATATATGTCACTGAAATCTCTGTGGCACAGTATCTCTAATAGACTTTATAATCCTCTGCCATACGGGCCAGCATAGTTTTATGCTCAATGGAAACATCAGGCTGGTTCTGAACAGAGATGGGAAAAATTGAGCTGTTGCATTGCTTGATCCTCCATGCTAACATTATCCTGCATGTGGACTTGGACATCTGAGCCCACACTGACGCAAACTGGGGCAGATGTGTGCCTATAATACAACTGGCACACACTCATTTTATTGAGGAGAGAAGGAATGGACTCAACTCCACCACAAGAGTCTGTTAGTGACTGCTCAGCAAATTGAATTATAATCGAGGTCCACTGGGAGAACGTTACACATCCATACAGATGCAATGTTTATTCCAGTATCCACCACAGATTCGATCCAAAGTGGTGACCTTTTACTGCAGGTTAGAAACTTATTTATGGCATTTTGTTCCAACTGCACAGACTCCAAAATGGAAATCACTTCTGAATAACCTCTGTTCTGCTGTGGGCCATGGCTTTTATACTGCAGAGGGTATTTTCCTCTCAGAAAACTTAATATTTTCTTGAAGAAAGTTTTTTCTTTCAGCAAGAAATTCCAAATTCAAAAGCAATAATAGGATGCTTAACTGAATCCCACTTGGTTGGGCCGTTAGTGTTATTTTATAGCAAATACTTCTGTAGCCTGTAGTGACCTACTGACTGAGACCTGAGGAAAGTGACTCTCCATGCCCCCTGGAGCCTGTGGCCAGACTGAGAAGCCACGGCAGACAGATGAGACAAATGTGTGGGATGGCGTAGGTGGCAGGCATGACGGGATTCCAAAAAATCCCAAACAAACCCCAGCCAGGGAAGCAGGTTACAAAATATTTATTAAGGTTTTCAAGGCTTCAAAGATAAAAGAATCATTCCAAACATAAACTACCATCCCACACAGTCAATGCTTGTACTTACATGCTGTTGTCTCAGTGAGTTTTTGTTTTCAGTAGAAAACCTTACTGCATTTGAATACAGTTGCCAGGAGCTGAGTTTGCAGACATGATGTTGACTGCAGAGAACTGCTGCATGTGGAAGATCACAATTAATTTACCAAAATGCTGAATATGACTTGTCCTAGCCTGTATGGCTTAGCATCAGAGTTGGAAAAAAAAAAAAGAAAGAAAGAAACTTCACAATCATGTTCAAACACAATGTATTTTCCAGAGTAGTTCAACTGAGAGCTTAAGCTAACCTCGAAGACTTTCCTTTTTCCACTGGCCAATAGTGAACAGTAACAAATAATTACTGTAGATCAGCCAACACGCAATAGCCTGTTACCCCGATAAATTGTTTTGTGAACCTGAGCTTTCAGTTTCTCATTTTTGCATTCCTACCGTATTGCTAAATTTCTTGTTCTCCAAGAAATAGCTTTTTGAACATATATTTTTTTCCCTTTTCATTTATGCTGTTTGCACTACTATTGGGATTACTCGTCAACATTGGGTCAAAGCACTTCCTACAAATCTCTCTATTCTTACGATGCAATTCTATGTGGCTTTTATATCTCTGACTTTAAAAGACCAAGCTTCTTCTAAAGGCAAATTACTGATATTTTCTCAGCTGACTTTGCTAATTAGTTCTGTATATTTCTCAGTCTAGTCACGCAAATTCGTTGTTATAGATTTGTTGTTGTTAGTGCTGTTTTTTCTGTTAAACTGAATAAATTCATGAGCTTTCAACACAAAGGTATTATTTAGGACCCGTTCTTCCCTAATATCCTCATTACTTACTACAGCATAGTTTAAATTAACATCAAAATTAACAACAAATTTTCTACCATTCTGAAATGCAAACTACAGGGCCTCCTACTCACTAATTCAAAGTACAGATCCTGCTGGTCATCAGCGACAACAGCAGTAGGCCTCTTAACAGGTTTCATTGTACTTCACCTAACTTCAGAAAGGGAAAATTTCAGAACATTTGCTAAAGCTTTTTTGGATTAAGAAAAGCAATATTGGAGTCAGGAAAGGTAGGTATTCCTGGTGTTTAGTCTCCAGGGAGAGACAAGTGCATGTTTTGTGATTTCACATCCATTCTTGGTAGTTCGGATGGCTAAAACATACTCATCTGATCTGATCTATACAGCAAAGAAAATGAGAGAAACAAATAGAAAAGATTTCATAATGAGTAGGCAGAAAAGATGACTAATTAGCAAATTCTGCAGATTTTCAGCTTCTGTTAAAAGTTATGTTTATAGCCACAACAGCAGAAAACTAAAAGCGGAAAATTAAACAAAAGCAACAAAGAACAGGCGAGGAATTGGAGCTAGTAGTCACTATTGGGAATGTTAAGTCAAATGGTATTAAAGCACAGGCGTGTTATTGTGTTACTCCAATGTCCGAGTGAGCCAAGCCTAGAGGAAGCGAAGTTTTAAGAAACTCTGCAGAGTCTGCCACAAGGAGAACTTCTTATCTGTTCTTCGAATTATTTGTTGGTCTCATATCTACTTTAATTTCTTTGGTATTCTGAAGAAAACATGCCAGAACAATTTTGTTAAATCCCAAATTCCTTATAGTCATGAGATCAAGGCATGGACTCAGACCAAGCAACTGGATGTCCTTCAGTTGCCAAAGATTTCCTTTTCCTTCAGAGGAAGACACCAGAGGCTTCCTTCAAATGAATTTAAATTATTTGTTTCCTTGATTTACAGAAAAGGGCACTGTCTGAAAAATGACTGATCACTTAGCTTATTCACTGTAAGTTCTAGTTCCTTTCAGATAAGTAACAGGCAGCTTTGCTTTCTTGGCTGGATATTTCCTCCTCTCTTTAAAGAGCGCCCCTACCCTACAATTGCTCTGCACCATAATTCATAACAGGGACATGATTTGATGAGCAAAGGTATTAGTGCTTAATATGCTGCTTCTGAGTGAAGATGACAAGAAATTTCCTCAGTTCCCTGTGTAGAGAGTCAGACTAATTCAGGGTAAGAGTAGCACAAAAAAAAAAAAAAAAAAAAAAAAAAAAAAAAAAAAAAGCTGAATCCCGAACTACATGTGAAATTTCAGCTCCAAAATCCGGTTTCAGAGTTTGCCCTCTTCTGTGTGCACCAAAGACAGTGCAAAAAGCAAAAGCCTGGCTATCAACACCAACCTTTAAGGCACGCAGATATTTCTAGTTTCCACATGCCCAGGTGCACTAGGATTTACTTCCACCTGCTGCTGAAATAAGCACTGTGCAGCCATGAGGTTCAGCCCACATTTTTCCAGTCTGCTGAGTTATGTCCATCTTTGGGCTCAGCTGCATTCCCTTCCTTTCTCAGAGTCTTCCTCTCATCCCCAGACAGCTGCTGACAGCCCACTCCTTCCTCTCTTGTTCCAATGAGGTCTTTTTAAGATTCATATTCTTTTTGATCTCTGGGCTTTCAGTCCTGGCAAGCCAGCTGTGCAACTGCCTGGGGCCTAGAAAACAGCATTTTCCCAACTGATAATCAAGTTATTGTTATTTTAACTCCCTTGAAGTTGTTTACCCCAGGTATCATGTCTCAACCATTGTTTTGTTGCCTGCTTCCATTTTCTCCCAGACTAAACAACTTTCTTGGACTTAACTGTATAAATAATCTTCACATACACAAATAGAGGCATACAGTCTCCTCATAAAAGCAGTATACTTACTTCCCCTGGTTCTCTAAACCACAGTAGTTAAGATCAGCTATCTAGAATATTACATTAACAATTCCCAGATTTACAGGTTAGATTATCGGCAGCAAAGACTTTTGTGCTGCAGGGTCTCTGACTCTTGAATTTGCTTTCCTTTCTAGGTCTTCCCTACCTTCTGTTATTCCCATGAATAGAGGGGTGAGGGGGCTGGCAGGCCATCAGGTGAGTTATTGTATAAGCAGATATCTTCTTTTAAAAGAATCCTAGCAACCAGAGTTTTCATGCTCTGTAAGTTAATATGCTAAAAATTTCCCCCTTGTTTAACATTTTCTAGTTTTCTAACACTTCTCACTGTTTCTCTTCCTTCCTTTTCTTCCCCCAGACTGATAATTTTTTGATACTATTTCTTCTGTTTATAACCCATTTTAGGCCAAGAATATTTTTACAAGAGCACCTCAAGTTTTTTACTTTTTTGGATATATTTTGAAAGGTGGGGAGAACCAAACCCAGAAGAACACTTTCAGCATAAAATGGAAAATATTTTTTGAGACCTCTTAAAATACATTATTTGTGGGCAGAACAATGCACTGAAAGCAAAAATCACTGCATCCCACTTCTTTATCTAGTTCCCCACTTTGGCTGCTTACTAGTAAAATGAGACACTCTTAGAACCTAAGGATACAAGCATAAATACCCAGAAAAAGAAGATAAATTTACAAATATTTGTCCAGTTTTCTAGAAAAATGTAGGTTAAATCAGCATGACTACCAGGTTTTAACATCTGGTACATGCAAACAGGTAAGTTGTATTGTATGGTGAACACCCTTGACATAGCACTATGCAAAACCACAGTGGGAACAACAGAGATAGGGTTGCAAAAATTGCTATCATCAACTCTATCCTGATCAGGCCTACGTAACACAGCATTAAAATTTTTGGTGTCTTCTGATACCTTGAATATGTCTGTGTCCCCAGTCACTGCTAACATGGTGGCATATTACCAGTAGAAGCAGAGAGGTGGAAGTGTAACAGATCCTTCCTAAAGTAGACTGGATTCATGTGTTAATTAGCAGTAACATCTCTTATTGACACCCAGCACTCTCTTCTTGCTTAGTGCAAGGCTGAACAGTTTTCTCCTAATTCAGCACCTGAGTGGAATCGCAACAGGTGGAATTGCAAATGCAGCACCAGTTCCCTGGTACTTTATAAGAAACTGCTAGAGCTGCTGCAAAATCCATCCAGACTAAACATCCAACTGTTATATAAAATGCACTATCGTATTGCAGAATTAGGAAATGTTCCTTTGCAATGCAGGAAAACTATTCAACATGCTGATATTTATAAATAGTCGCATATTGCAGTCACGAGCTTCTGAAGAACACATTCTTTCCAAGAATGTCAATGTTAATCCACTAAAGAGTGAGAGGGTGAGTGCGAGAGACAGTGTGAACGTGTGAGCACAGTGGTGCAGTGTGGCTGGCAGGAGTTGTGGTAGAAGGAATGAAGCGGGGCTCTTGAGTCAGCCAGCTGCCAGGGCTTGCTCACCTCCTGCCTCCTGTGTAGTCCGGCAGCTGGATCCTATAAACCCCTGGCACCGGTACAGTGGAATGCCTTGCACATTTGACAGCTCCACTGTCTTGAGAGAAGATGATGCAAAAAAGCCAGATGGGTAACTGCAGCACATCAGAAACAGCTTCGGTTGCACTGTGGACCAGATCTGTGCACTGATACTATGGCAGGGCAAAGTCCTCCTTTTCCAGCCTTCAAAGGCTTTCTGTTGAGCACTCTTTGCGGTAGGATGTGGAAATGGATTTTGGGATGGCCTTCAGAAGTCTGCCCTCACATCTTCAGATTCTCCTAGACAATGGGACCCACTGCACAGAATTCATTTCCTTTCCCCGGCACATAACGAAAACCTCCATCAACATGATTTGAGCAGCAGAGTGAAGTAAAAAGGTATTAGTATCGACATGCAAGGCTTTCCAGAGAAGGACAGAACAAGCTCTCATTCCTGTCCTTGCTGAATAATGAATAAGAAAAGCTGTGAAGGGGATTCCCATGAAGATTTCCATCAGTCACACAAAGATGGTTATGTCAATGGGAACAGGCCCACCTTCAGCTGAGATAGGACTCAGCTTTTTCTGTGTTTTCATAAAATTAAAATATCTAGCAGCATTTAATAAATAGAAATCCTCACTTTTTTTAACGTGAGAAGTTGCAGGTCACTGTAAAAAATTAAAAGCTTGAAATCCTAAAACACATTATATTGCAATAACAAGGCTGAGGTCTAGAGAAATTTTTTTCCTTGACTTTCAATTTGTAGCAAAGATTTAAAAACAATTCTAGAAAAGAACACAATCCTCATATGAGCAAAAATTAACAGAAGTTAGTTCAGCACTGGACATTTCATAGACACATGATCATAGAACAACAAACAACTCGTCATTCTTAATGTTATTCTTCTCTAGGGAATGGCTCTTTTTGTTTTCTGTAATGAAGTGTTATAACTGAGCTCAACTGCACTGGCATAGAGCTTTTTCTAAACAGCTGAGAAATGGAGATTTATTCTGATTCAAAAAGATGCTTGCAGCAGAGTAAACATGCATGTGATACAACCAGGTCCTTCTCTTTGGAAAATAAAAAATGACATTCTATTATTTTTACTCTGTATTTTCTCTTCCAAGGAAAGGCATTTAAATAATTTTCATTGCCAATGATTTTCATACTGGACATAGAAGATCAGATGGCAGATATTATAATTAATGTTTTTTGTTTACAGAAAAATTGTGCTTGTGATCTTTCTATAATATCTGATGTTTTTCTCATAAAGAATTGGATGTCTCAGTTGGAATTGTAGTTAGTCATGGATGTCTTAACTGGAATTGTTGTTAGTCATATCTGAGGCCTGAGGTTGATTTATTTTCTCTATGAACTCAGCTGATTTTATTGGAATTGGTGACTGAAACTTGTCTTGCATCTTGTGCAATAACAGTGCAATGAATGAAATCCTAATGCAACCGTTGTGTGTCTCAGAAAACTCAGTATCTGAATGAGTCTTTCCCTCCCTTGCCTGTTAATTTTTACAGCTATATAGTTGTTTATAAGGAGCTACATGAAGTAGGTAAATTAAAATAAAGGAGTATTTGTGCTCTTTCCTCTACATCTATGACTCTGATCAGAGCTTATCACTTGTGCCAGATCAAGCACCGACTTGTAGCACAGACTAATATATAATAGTTACAAAAGCAAAATAAAAGTCCTATTCATGTGGCTTTATCTCAGGACCACAGTGAGGTTTGTGATGTGACTGGATAATAAGCCCACAGGTGCAATTCAAATACCATCTTACACAAGTAGATCAGATAAAAAACCTCAGAGATAATAGTTCTTGTCTAAATTGGGCTTGACATGCTGTTTTACAATGCCCGTTGCAAATCATGGACGAGCTTGGAAAATGGTTTTGTCGAAAAAAAAAGGCTGGGCATGTAAGCACTGCCTTTCATAAGGCCAAAAAATGCTATACCAAAAGGAAAACATTGTGACAGCAAAACAGAGACATGTCTCATCCAAAGCCCATCACTTGTTGGTTCATTAAGTAAAGGCCAGCTCTTAGCTTAATTGCACTTCTAGAGGAGCATCACCTTCATTGAAGTCTACTGCAAAGCAGTAGACCCATGAGCTTGGGTTTTACGACTGCTCTGTTTGAACCCCAGACTGATTACGGGTATGCTTACTATATCAGCAAAAGGAATTTGAGGACTTTCAGCCTCATTATCCTTTATTTTGAGGTCTGCTTCTAAGCACAGATCAAAACCTCAGGAGGGAGTTGTGTGCAGGTGGAACTTCTATCTCCTGTTCCTGCTAAAGGCCAGGCGTGCAAAGGCCCTGACATTTTTCCGCTAAACACAATTCTTTTTTTTGAAGGTAAGTTTGAATGGAGTCAGAAAAGGAAAGTGTTCCAATAGATATCATTTTATACTGCTAATTTCATATTCTCACCACTACTCATGCAATATGAAGTGGTCTTCGTACAAAAGGAGAATCATAACTTCTCTCAGACATTTCCAACCTTTTCTTAACCTACCTCCCAGCAAATCATCTTTTCTCTCTTTCTTCATGCTAAGCTAAGGAGAACAGCCTGACTTTTAGTTCTTTCTAATAATGCCTTCAGAGCACTTTTCAACCCAGCATGCTTACATATATTCCCTTTGGCAGCAAGAAAGACTGGAAGGTTTATATTCTTTTAAAATATCTTTCCTGAAGCTTGAACTACAGCAAGATGCCTGCTTCTTGTACAGAAACCCCATTCCATGGTAGGAAGGCATGATTTGCTCTCAAGACAAAAAAACCTTCCACTTGGCATAATGAACCAATTCATGTTCCAAGTCCATATATTTTATTTTGGTTCTCTCAGTCATAAATGTCTTGTGATACTGAGTAACAACAACAGAATCTGAAAATTATGCACAGATGAATGAGCTTGTTAACAGTTGTTATTCTTCAATCTGACTTACACATTCCACATATTATGCATTTTTACCTGCATACTGTTCCAAGGAATACATGCATAGTGGCAAATTTTTGAAAGCAGCCTGGGTCATGCATTACCCACAGGTCTTATGATCCATCCCACAATAATCTATTTTTGGACTGAGGTTGTCTCCATATCTTAAGAAAGTCTAAATGATTATGTCTTCATATAATTTTGTTTCCCAGACATCTTAATACACACGTTTTTAGTTACTGCTTAATTTAAAGTTTTAAAAGTAGATTCACACCCAACTATTAACCACTTGATGTATCCAGATATAAGCTAATAAGTTAAACTGATGTGGTGAAACAAAATCTAATTGTCTGGATCTCTCCTTTGAACCCATCTGAAAGAAAAGGAAGACACTTTCCCCTCACTGTTACTTAGAGTAAGTCCTGAGGTCACCTACCTTCCAGAATAGGAACCGCAGGCTTTTGGAGTCAGCCAGTTCCACCGAGAAACTGAGCACATGGGTTTCTGCAAAACAACAGGATGTATCTGCTTTCATGAGGGCTGAATTACCTTTCTGCTCAGGGTCACTGCCACATCATATGAAAACTATAAAGACAAGAAGCAATCCAGTTTTCTCCTGGAAAAATACTAGGCTACTAAGATAACTCATGAGTGTTACTGTTGAGCACCCAATGGTAGATTCTTTAAAGCACTGCTTGCTCAAAACCACCATCACCTATGTCAGACAGCCTTGGAGAGAGTTATGAACCCTCAGAACTGAATTCCTCTCTCCTCCCAGCTCCTCTAGATCAGGTCTAAAGAACATTAATGGGACAGCATGGGCACAGGGCACTGCCTTGCCTTTCTTTTTGTAGGAGAGCTAGTGCATTGAAAACAAAAAAAAATTACTAAATCCTTCATTTTCAGCCAGATTGTTTTCCTTGCTATTGGATTTCTCTTGACCCAGCCTTTTCAGTGTTTGACTACAATTCTGAAGAGAATTAGAATAAAGATGCATAGATAAGGGGCTCATCAGAAATCATACATTTTCCCAGAGGTACAGGAAAAAGAAGGAAATATATTTTCAAATTTGTTCTCTTGGGGCCTTTCAGGGTCAGGCTACATTAAAATAATTTGTTTTATACCTCTGAATTTTCAATATCAAAGGAAGTTTGATAGAATTAACTCTGTTCAAATGGAAAAGGAACTTCATTCTCTCTCATGGCTGTGCAATGAATAACTGGTCATTTGTGCCGGCTTCATCCCATGACCTGCACCAGAGCTGCGAATGTTCAGCCTCTGTCCAAACGCAGCAGGCGATAGCTGTGGCTATGGTTTGTTCACAGCCTCCGGATCTCATGTTCCTTTCTTACTCAGTATCTCCAAGAGACAGCTAAAATACTCTGTTCTGAAATGACATAGCACTCTCCTCAGTTTCTGTTCAGGTAGCTCCTGTCTCTTGCCATGACTACCTCAAGTTCTCATCTCCCTGCTGGTATGATCGACACTGCATCACTTAATCTACCCTTCAGCCTATGAGTCTCTCTGGTTCTCAAGAAGAAAACAGGCTTCACAATGAAGCTTTCAGAGTTTGATATCAATCAGTTCCCCCCAAATCCAAGGGAAAAATCCAAATGCAAAATGTGTTTGAAGAAAAGACACTCTTTGATCTCATAGACAATCTGGGCTGTCTGCATACCTTTCTGTTCATATCATCTTTTTCCGCTAGTAACACTCTGTGCTCTTCTTCCCCCACGCTGAAATATAAAACCTTCATCTTCCCACATCTCCATAGTACCTCCTCTCAAAGCGCATGTCTTTGCCAAACTGAAGGCTCATTGGGGCTGGGACTGACTTTTCATCACCTGTGAAGTGCCAAATACATTTTTGGACACAGGGACTACAATTCTTGTAGAATGATCTCAAATGTTTTAAGTTAGACCATGTTCCATGATTCTAATTTCTGTTTAACTGAGGACATCCCTGGATTTTCCAGTGTGACAGAGAGGAGGATTTGCAGCTTGTTCTTGGCTTGAGAGAGAATGGGATAGAAAGGGTTAAAAAAAAGGTAAAGTAAAAGTTGAACTCATGGCTTTACAAAGAAAATATTATAGATGCAAAGTTGTGGATTAAGTGATGCATTTTATTTGTAGCCAATGGTCAGCAAGAGCAACAGCACTGAGATTATCAAGAGAAGAAAAACCAAAGCAGAGTATAGAAAAGTATGCAATCTTCTAATTTAAGGAAAAAATTTTCCCATGAAATTAGAAACGACCCTAATTCAAATGAGATGCTTTGCTGCCTAAATACTTGGTTCCTTTTCCCCCTCATTTCCACAGGCTGTAAAATCTCAAATGAGCTAGGATGAAGGCAACTTAAGAAAGACTTGGGGATGTCCTACTCAGGGAATGGGCAGGACTCCTATGCATTCATTTTTCCAAGGTTGTCTTATATAGGCATCTTCAGAAAAATTCACCTGAAATAACTAAAGGTTTATATTTAAAACAGATTCCTAAAAATTGTGTTAAACTCCTACTTAGTGATTGGATGCTTTTGCTGAAAATTAACAAGTTCTTCATTCAATTTAGTTTAAATTATTTTGGAATAATAGTAAACAGATTAGTAGGATTATACTTATGAAGGGTGCCCATCCCACAGGTTTAGACACAGTTTTAAAGTTAACTCAAAACTGCTTTCAAACCCACCCAGTTAAGCCACATGTAGAGATGTACATTTTCCCCTTTAGCTTCTCCCACGCGGCACATGGGCCACAAAACAGTTTTTGGTCAGTCTTTGGACAGCTAGGAGGAAAGTTCAGGATCTGTACGCCTGCCCCACCTCTCCTTCTCCTCGACGCCTGACCTCCAGCAGACCACTTGGGTTCATAGGCTGGTGGTAGGAGCGAAGCAGAACACAGCAGAATGAAAGAGCTGAAACTGAAATGCAAAAGAAAAATCTGAGCAGTCATGACACCACGATGACCTGATGCAAGTCCTTGTTCAAAGGCTTTCCTGCCCATGGTCACAGAGCCTTTGCCCTCCAAGGAAAGCTACAACACTAAGAAACTGTTTTTCTGCTTTCCCAGGGTCCAACAGCAGTTCTGACTGCCTCCATTTAGCTTCAAGGCAGGTGAGAAGAAGAATAAGCTGATTATGTCTGGCCTCAGTTATCACAGTAATATTCCAGCAATATTTTTGAGCCCAGCATTCACTTTACAAACCTAAAAGCTACTAAAAGTCAGCAGTGCTTTGACCCGCACAGATATTTCCCCCTCTGTTCCAAGCTACAGATGTTTTTAATCTGCTTTACATCTCCCTGGGTGTTAGATCACAGCATTTAGAAAACTTGCAGAAGTGTGAATTGCCGTTTGAATCTTTTGCATTTCTTCCTTTCTTTCTTGGTTTAGTGATTAAAATAACATCTCTTATCCCTGCACCCCATTAAAGTCAGTTTTCTGGAGCAGACTCAAATCTTTGGTCTGCAGCCACAATTAACTGAGCAATTCCTTTTCAGAGCTGTATTTTTGGAATGATAACTGTTTAATTCCGCGTGTATGCAAATCTGATCTCACACATCAAACAAGGTATTAGTGTTCTAACTCTTAATATGCAAATTTCAAAATTTTATAATCACTTTCCTTCTGGGACCCAATATCAGGCAAATTTTCCACTAATTATCATCATAAGATGGTGGGTAGTAAGGCAGCCCTTCATCCAGTGCTTGATTTCTGTGGGTCACAATGAGTAGCTGACCACGAAGCCAGCTAAAAGATAATGAAGCAAGAGAATATTTCAGCTTGGAAATACGCAAGTTATTTAAATAACTAAGGAAAAAGGATGGTCTTTTGCTTAGCTGTTTAGAAGGAGGCCCAGAAGTTCCCCACTGGCTTTCCGACGCCCAGCGTTGTGCTCCCTGAATTCCCTGAAGGTTCCAAGTGGCTCGAGCGGGTTTTGCTCAGTCTTTTCCTCCCCATTTTTCTATTCCCCACACAAAACACAAGGGACGAAATGGCCTTCCTTCAAACACTAGGCTCCAGCTCAGCTGCCCCCTGGTCAAGCCATGTCCTTCTTCCTGCTGTGCAATACCTAGCACAAGGTAGACTACTGCTAGGGCTGTTAAATGCAGCTGCAATAAACCTGTCCTATATCGTAACTCTGAGTAATCTGACAAAAGCGTATCCAGGCAGCTCCAAAATTCTTTCAAGCTTATGGAGGCTGTTCTTGACACAACTATGTTGCTAATATATAAATCTTTATATATTTATGATAAATAAATATATTTATGATAAACAGAAATTCATATGTGAACTAGTTTACTTTTCCCATGGACAAGCACTTCGTGGTATATGGCTCTCTTCAATATTGATGGCCAGAGTCAATCATAAACCCTTTATGTTTCCCTAGCAGGAAGGTTAAAATTCAATTCTCTCCTGCTGCAGTTTACAAATATAATATACTCTCCAGCTGGCTTGGAAAAGCTCTTCAGTTAAATCATCATGCACAACATTGCTTCCTAGTCTCTGCTACTTCCCTTCTCAACAACACAGTGACAATCCTACGCTTACTGGGTATTTATTAGTCTGTTCCTTAAATGTGATATTTATTTTACAACATATTTATTTTTCATTGCAACGACCAAGCGGACAGCTTTTTGGGGGGAAAACTACCCTTTTAAATTTAAAATGTCTCCTAAAGACTTTGAGCAAATGCTGTTCTTTGTACTTCTCCCCAGTCTGTACATTGCTCAGTAAATCAGTTGCTTGGTTCTTTTTGTTTTTTGGGTTTAAAATACTGTTACTAGCAGAAGGTAAAGTGATGTGTTAGCATAGCAGAGTTTGCTGTGCTATTGAGCTGAGGCAAGAAGCCCAGAAAACTAGAAGAAAATGATTCATTGAAATCTATAATCTTTCCCTCTGCCCTCACTACAGCTCCATAGCATGAGATTATTCAGCTTTTTAGAATAACTACTTATCTACCCGTGGACAGTGCTGGTGTCTGCTGGAATGCTAAAAAGATCCACACCTAATTGCTTTGCCAACTCAAATTTCAAAGAAATCCATTATAGTTTATCCCCCAACCAAGGAAAGTAAATGGACTTATGGGGAGGATCAAGATGCTCCAAAAGGGTGAGAGAGGAAGAAAGAGGGAAATTTGAGTGCCTTTCCATAGGTTCCTATAAAAGCTGAGATTCCTCAAAATGAGTCAATTGTTTTTGCAACCAACGCTGCAGCGCCCAAACCCAGCTGGGTTTTCCTGACCTCCTTGCAACAAGGCTGTCGTGTGGCAGTCCTCCTTGTTACATGTCTGAACCATTTTGTCTAATTTTGACTGAATACTCCTTGGGACAGGGCCTGCCTCTTTCCTGCTTTTTAAGAGTTAACACACAAGTGCCTAATACATAATTATTATATACAACAAACTTAAAATTCAAGGCACCATTGTTAATTTTTACTTTCTATGACTCAACAAATTTGTTACCTTGAGGAGGTAAACACAGCTGTGAGCGCAGAAAAAAGGTCAGTTTTGCTATTACAGGAGTATCTTACCATTTCATAGAAACCCAGTGATGCCGACATTGATATATTGTGTGCAGTTTCCCCCTCTCCTCCAAGATGTTATTTTTGTGAAAGCTCAAACCAGCTCCCTTTCCCCACATCAGTGGGGCAGGAAGACCGTGCGTCTTTGGCATTTTCGCAGGCGGAGATGTGCAGCACTGAAAACAAACCAGACAATACTTATGGTGCTGACGGGTATCACAGAAAGCTGCATTAACACAGAAATTCCAGGAAAAGCTGACCACCCAGCTAATAAAATACTTTCTGGAGGAAATATGTGACACACTTGTTTTCAAGACGCCTGTCCTTGACTGCCCTTTCTCCAAAGGATCCGATTAATAGGCCCACAAAGTTTATTAGCCCCTTTGTTTTGATGGCTGGGGTTTCCCAGTGCTGTGGGAATGGAGAATGAGCGTTGGGGAATTCTCCAAGCCATTGCTAACAGGGTTAAACCTCCTCTCTCCAGTGCAAAGCTGCTGCTCTTCTCGTGAAGTCTTAACGTCCCTGTCAGCTGCTGAGAAACTCTCCCCCGCCTGGGAGTCTGAGAGCGATGGCTGAAATAACATCTTCACGCCTGTTCTTAAGAAATCTTAATTAATTATCTCTGTGGTATATATTGGGGCACCTATGTGGAGAAAGCATCGCATTTTCACCCCAAAGCAATGTATTTGTTTTCACAAATTTACCGCACACAGTTAGGCAAAATTAGTACTAGCAGGTCACAAGCGGCCGGGGCGCCGAGCAAGCAGAGCAACGAGATGGGTCTTTTCTCCTTGGAGCCCCTGTGAAGGTCGGGGCTGGCTGCAGTCCGGCTCAGCCAAACCACTCGTCCCTAGGCTTCACTTGAATTGGTTACAGGCAGAGCCAGTGCAATTCCCCCATAATTTCCCAAATTGTCAGAGTCAAATTTATCACCCCTGTGAAAAAATTAGGATCTCTTTAATAAGAGGATTTTTAACATGGCTCTTGCTCTTTCTGCCTCTTTACTATTACTATTCATTATTTCTCCTATGTCAGCATGCCGTAAGGCTAGTGCCCCCCCCCCCGACACTTATTTTCCCAGTGACAGACACCCTACAGACCACTGGCAAGGGTGACAGTCCCTTCTTTAAGACTCGCAGATCTTGGAGTGAAGGCCCTGTGTTTAATCTGGGATGTTAATCCATGAAGTTTTAGGCTGCTACTTTCTGACTGTGCCCTATATGCAAGCAGGGCTGGTATACTCCATTTCACAGGGAGGAAACCCCTCCCCTTTACTTATACTTCTGAAAAATACATTAAGTTCAACTGAAAAAAAATTGCTCTTCAACATTTTAAAATGCACTAGCTTGAATTTGTAATGCAAACTCAAGATCTCTCTGAAACATAAAAATAGTCTTCCGCTGTAAATTTGACTACAAGTTACAGAATACAACAACTTGCACAATAAATGGCTATAATACAAGATGAAGGCAACCCCAGCCCCTTTGCCTTTAAAATGCCATGGAAGCAGTGGCTCTCGACAGAACACCTTATCTGCTCTCGAAAGCTGTGACTCTTCATCCTTTCATTATGAAGACCCAGGGGATTGCTTGCTTAGCATACACCAGAGGCAATGGATAGGGTGAGCAGTCACCGCAGCCAGAAAACCCCAGTACAGAGCAAAGGCAATTACCCTCCACATGCAGACACTTTGGAGCTGAATTGTGCTGAATAGAGATCCCCTTCGGCTGGCAGAGCCATGTGTGGCTGGGAGGAACAGCCACTTTCGCACCGCTGAAAAAGCAATGCAGTAAGTGACTCTGATATTGCAGCAGGCACCGGTTCCTTAGGCGAGCGAGGAATCGAAGCCTTGCAGCTTTTGTTGCGAGAGAAATGGTCCTGGACCCAAGGTCCAGGACCAGTGTCAGAGCTGCATGATTTTGTTTTTGCTGATGTTTCTAAATCAAGTGAAGAAATTGAGCTGATGTGCAGTGACACTAACTGTATACATTTTGCATTGTGTGCGTGTGTGTATTGCAGAGGAGTGCTTGCTGTATGGTCCTGTGCTGAACTAGTACTGTTAGGTTTGTAGCCTTTTTCTATAGTCATTTTGACAGTGTTTAAATAGATATGTCGCTTAATAACTTAACATCAAAATACGTCTGTATGCTCTTTCTTAATTACACAGCACGATTCCTATGCTTGGGTGCAAACTATTTTCCGTACTATCACTCTAATGCTAGATTTACAGGGACTGTGCCATTGGGTAATGATAAATTGTAGATTTTAACTACGTGAACGAGTGCCTGAACGAGTGCCTTGATGAAGAATAATACTTTTATTTGACTTCAGCAGGTATAGCTAATTTTCTAGTTTGAGGTAGATATTTAAATGGGGTCTAAAATTGCAGATGCTTTTTTTGTAGGTAAGTGCTTACAAGCAGCACTTTATCATAGCACAGCTGTGGTTTCTACAGAGTCAAGATGCAGTAACACAGCCTTCTATTTGTAATGTGTAGTGAAGGAAAGGCATGAGTTAAAGTTGGGTTTATAAGAGGGATTTTTACATAGTTTGAAAGTGTTCAAGAGATTAGAGTTTGGGCAATAATTGCAGGCCTTTGGCAGAAACTCTGTGCAGCATTTAAAGCAAATTTGACTACACAATTTTCTTTCTGCTAATTTAGGGACTAATATTAAGCTGCATTCCTCTGGTTTCTTGATACAGTTCTCTCAGTGACTTGTGAGGCTCTGGCTTTAGAATAACTGCCATTTTAGACTTGAGACATGTTTAACTCTTTAGAGTAATGCATGCAAATTTTTAAAAGAGCAGTACATATAAGTGCCAAAAGTGAGGGATTCTTTTCGTGATGCTAAGTCAAATATCACTATTGCATAGCCATCACTCTCTTGAAAAGAGCACTATTGAAAGCAGTCGTTAATTTTCCCATTATAAGTTTTGTTTAAAAGTTGGGTTTCTTTTGTTACTGCAGATCACTGGAAAATATATAGGAAGTCTTTACATTGCAAAAAAAAATAAATATATATCCTTCCTCATTGGTTTATCTTTATGTCAGTTTAGTTTTGTGCAAAATTCAGTGTCACTTTTTTAGAAGGTGTAGTTTTCACAAATAAGACAACTGAAGTTGAGTTTCCGCTGAAAGAGTTTTTGCAGGAATGCTGCTAGAGACAAGTCTAATGCTCAAGTCCCAGGAAGAACTAAAGACACTGACAAATACCCTGGAATTACAGTTCTGAGTTATCACACCTTTCCACTCGTATGCAACACGCATATATCTTAGAGACGTTTCTCCCTAAGATAGATACACAGCTGCTTTTAATGGCTATTCTCTCTGACAGCAGTCAGGTCCATTTTCCTTTTTGCCTAAGAGAACCCTTGTGATATGTAGTGCTATTGGGCTGCAATCATTAAATAATGAATAATTAATAAATGATAATTGTTCTTTAGTAGTTGTACAACTCTGATGGGGAACAAATCTTCAATGAGGCCGGATCACCTCTGAATCTGATCTGCTCCCTTCTTTCTTTCTTTCTCCTGTTCCCACCTCTCCCAATTCCTTCTTGTCTTGAACCGAAGATCTGCGCAATTTTCACAGTAATGGGTTCGAGATCAGCGTGTATGCCACTTATCCCCAGTTTCCTCATCTGGATATCCAAAGTCAATAATGAACTTGGGACATAGGTAGATTTGTTATCAGATAGCTCTGAATGAGAATTATAAACCTAGCATTGATTATCTATCATGTAGAAATAGCAGGAACGGATCTGTAATCAGAATGTATTCAAATGCAGGCAGCTTTGATGACATTATCAAACACTTTCAGGTAAATGAATTCCTTTAATTTAACAAGTCACGGTTTTCAAATAATTTTCTCCCCAAAACAAGATGTATGTGGGGGGAGGAAAGGAAATGCAAATCAGCGTTGATGTTGGAAAGATATTGGATTCATAATGAGCATCACAGGAGGAAAAGATATGAAGATGATAGCTGTTTTTATGCTTCCATGTAATTCTGAGTCTCTAATCAAAATGCGTGTCCTGAACCGGAAAGTTAGAATTATTTCCCAGATATTATTGTTCATGTCAGAATTTAAATGGAAAACATTAAGTATAAAATACAATTTCTCAACAGTCCAGGATAAGTATATTAGTAAACAAGTGTTTTCACTTCTTCATGCTGTCTTTTAAGAAGAATTGTGAGGATAATACCGGCAAGAGCCTTGCCTCGTAAGTCAAGTTCACTTTGTTCCATTGCAATCTTACAGAGAAACACACAAAGGAAAGTCTCCCGATTTAAAATTATATTGCCACTTATAATTTGTAAATCAATTTAATTAATTAACAATACATTCTAAACACTTGTAGTCACTTAGACTGCTTTAATTCACATGGCTATTTCTCTACCGCCTGTTTCACTTGTAGAGGCACCGAGAATAGATCTTCCCTTACAGTATCAAATGTGACTGCACCATCTTGTAATTTAAGTCCTAGATACAAAACTTCCAATACAAAGCTGTATTAAAGAATATACAGTAGATGGAGAGATATAGTCCATAATTTCAAAGCGCAATAAAAATGTGTGCCATGCTTGCAACAAGAGCCAATGGTGCAGACGACGTCACACTAGAAAACATGGGTACTATACGAGATATACTTAACTATATTTGAACAAGAGTAAAGAAATTTTCTAGAAGCTTGGAGTTGTTATGTTTAAAAAAAACAAAAAAAACCCCAGAAAACAAAGTTACAGCTAGTGACATCCAAGATGTGCACATACGAAGTCAATACTTTGTTTCTGGCTACTAAATAGAGAACATTTTCTTCCCTTTCTGCTAAAGGGAGACTTTCTGATGGTGTGTAACTACTTAGATATGCTGAATAGTAAACTTACCCATATGTAATGACTTAGAACATTTGTTCTATGCTGTGAGCATCAGGATAGAATTTAATTGGGATTTTCAGATATGCTTCAACAATCCACTTTTAACACCAAAATGAATACATTAAGTGTTGCTTAGAACTAAAACTTCTTACCGAAGGCAATTATTTAATACTCCATGACAGTTACAATTCACAATACTTGCTTTGCCACAATTGCATTGTGAGCCATCTTTACTTTTCACACATACACAATCCCCCAGAACTCACTGTGCATAAAGCAGCAGTGCAGTAGTGTTCAAGGAGGATTAAAGGACTAAGATTGAGTACTTCCTAAATGCTGCTGCTTGAGCTGTTGTTTTAAACAGCAGAAAAAAATAATGTACTTGCCTCTTCCAAGTGCTGTTTAAAAGGTATAGAGATACACACCTGCAATCTATCCAGAATTAGAGAGAGCTAGCTAAACATCTTGCAAAGTACCTCCAAACTGCACCTGTAAGGCAGGCTGACCTTCAGAAAATACAGAAGAACTAGTCCACGATTCCTGCACCTTGTGTGTCTGTTCTTTAAAGCTGTAGGCAAGAATTTTGGCATCTGGCTTTTTTGGAGGATAATTCAGTGCAATGAACTTTAAAACAAGGCCATGAAAGTACGTATCCTAATAAACCCGATGACTGGTTTGACAGACTGCAAATCAGACATCTGATTTTCACAGAAACATCTGGAGGAAACTCCACATGCTCTGTGCTCAGTTCTGAATCTTTATGAGTTAGTTCATGGAATTTTTAATGATCTTTTCATCCCTTTTGAACAGAAAGACAGAGAAGGGAGCATGTGAACTAGATAAAGGTTTGCTTGAACAACTGCTACAGAGATGCATACTGTTTCTCAGCATTATTTTAGCATTTAAATTTCAAACCTACTTCATCCACTTCTGGCCAGACTAAGCCTCTGGGGGTCTTACCCACAGATACTCGAAATTCACAGTAGTCAAGGAGAGAAAGATTCGTAAAGAGAAACAGCACGGCATCCCGTGTCAGCCGGTACTTTGTTTAGACTGAAGGTGAGGAAACAAAACAGAAGGTTGCTGAAAATAAAAATGCTCACTTTTTTTTTTTTTTTTTGCTAGAAACAGAACAATGATTTCCTTTTACCACAAATCACAGGTTTTCCCTTATTAATGCTTTGCTTTAGACTTTCAGTCAGGGCTGATGGCAGTAAAGAGCCACATGGTTACACGAGTCTGAACTACCGGTGGAAAGGCCTCCCTTTTCTCTCCTCCCCCCTCTTATTGATTTCATGATTACTGAGAGAATTTGGCCTATAATGGTCAGAGAGGTCCCAAGGAGTCATAACCCGATCAATGGTGGGCTTTCATATACATTTATCAAGTGATCCATTTATTATGGTATTTCCAGGGAGCCTCAGGAAGAACTGGAACTAGGCTACGAAGGGAGGTCGCACCAAGCTGACATCTTGCCAGAGAAGTGACCCCCATTTTGAGAAGTCCAAATAATGCAAAATCCTAACTACTGAAAGATGTAAAGCTTGGATAATCCAAAACAAAACAACTGAACTCTGAAGAAAAAAAAAACCCAAAAAATGCATTATTTTTCTTTTCGATTTTCTGGGATTCTTTAGGATTCACGCTTCAAAACTTGCATCCATGAGCACAAGAAAACATTTTAGAAATGAGAATTTGACATCCTTGCAAAATTACCTGACAAGAAATACCAGATCTTCAAAACCATCATCACATATCAAAATTGCACAAGCTTAAAGTTAGGTAAACCCTAAATTTAGCGACACAAGTTTGGAAAACATTGTTTTGCTGCCTTTTTTCTTCCTATTTTACAGCTCTCTCTTCATGTCATAAAGCAAGTGGAGGTGTTTCCTAGGAAAAGAAACTGAAAGATTTTTCACTGTCTGCATCTGCAAACTGCCAGAAAATACTGTTTTCTGAACTGTATTCTGCTACTGAGTTCACTATATCACCACTGCAGCTGTGCAAGCCGTAAGCAAAAGGCAACAAAAGAGGAAATATTGACATAAAATACATTGATCCCATCCTTGTTTATCTCCAAATATTTTTAAAAGATTTCTCCCTCTTCTTTTCCAATGTATTTGTCAGCACACTGAAGGTGACTACCTGTATTTTCTTCCACATTATATTCTCTCACCATTCAGACTATTTACTCTCTGTCATACCATTACAGCATTCACAATTCTCATCTCCATGTTCACCATGGGTATTTTCTGAAAAGAAGCAGAGATTTTCCTTTTCGGGAAACACTTGCCTTCATATCATTTTCTGCTGCCAAATCTCAGTAATGTTTTCTTTTAAGAGTTGCCTGGAGAATAAGAACAGGTTGGTAATCATAATCTAGCAAGTAGAAAAAAATTCTAAACCATAATTACTTCTGTTAAGTTTTTCTCAGCATTTTTCTGCTTTGGGTGTTGATCCCAAATCAGCTGAAGGCGATGAGGACACTCCCATTGACTTTGGATCAGAACCTAAGAAACTTCCATGAAAGGTACACTGAGAATATTTTCGGTAATCCACAGCTATTTTCATTTGCAAAAGTTGCTTTGCTTGTGGCCCAGAAAAAAAAGGAGTGCAAAAGATCCTGACCTTGCAAACACTAGCCTTTGTAAGCAATCCTCTCTTTTGCGGGATTTTTTGCTTAAGTCCTTGCACATACATTAAAGCTTTATGTCAGAACTGTTACAGACACTGAAGTTGTGCATCATCCTGGTGTTTTCTAATAGTGTTTTGATTTAAATTGTGTGTGAAACACAGGAAATAATATTTAAAAAAAAACATAATACAAGCAAAAATAAAATCTGGTTATACACAGAAGTAGACCAAATAACTTTTCTCATGAAAAAATACTGTGCCTAGATATATTTTGCATGCCTGTACTCCACTGCCTGGGACTTGACTTAAACTGTCCTTTAGGCATCCTTAGATCTCAAAATGCAGCCCACTGAAGGAAACCAGCAAAGAGATATGTCTTTTCTTAGCATTTACTTCATATAATCCTCATATAAGAGAGATTTTGCTAAGGGGTAATAAGATCATACAAATGAAGCAATATCTCTAAAAAAAACCCTGAAAACCAAAAGCCTCCAATAAATCAAAATTTGGAAAGAAAATGAAAGCAGCACATATACCACAGCAAGGTTTCCTAAAATAGTGTTTAGTACTCAAGCATTTATTATTTTTAATCTATAAAAGGAAAAGCAATGTGTCACCTGAATGGGTCCCAGCTGGATGTACCTTTCTCTCTTGATGAAAGCAGATGACCATTTCAGCAAGCAGCTAAGGAGAAAGGATATGTTCAGGCACCACTTCATTTAAGCTTACCAGACAAGACTCATACAGCAAGCAATCACAGGAATGGCTGATATTAGTATTTGCTTCCAATGCTATCCTGTGACACCACAACTGAGTTAAGAGCATGCTGTCTAGCCTTTAGGAAGCACATTCCACCCAGAAATTATCATTGTCTGTAACAGCAAGAGGGTGAATATCAGTAACACATAGAAGGGGCTTTTTATATATATAAATGTCTATGTATATGCACACACATGTAAACCTTAGGGTTCATCTTCGGGGTCTGGGCCAGCTGTCCATTAGGACTGCTAAGAAGGACTTGCAAGCCAGAGAAGCCTTCAAGCAACACAAAAATTTTATAGCCTCTATCCTCAGTATGAAAATAATATAGCAAGTCTATTAGGAAACAAAGCAAAGCTTTTCTAGTCCCCCCCCCCCTTTTTTTTTATACTCAGCTGCAGGTGTAGCATCTCTGACCACCCTTCCTTGAGCTCCTGCAGAACTGGAGGAACAGTGCCTTGCAAGCCCCACTCCCTACCCATCTGCAGGTGAGGGAAGCACAGGCTGAGCACAGCAGAGGTGAGCTGAGAGGTGCAACCTGAGTCAAGGGAAAAGCTTTCTTTTGATCCCCTGCAGCTGGGTCCTTGCTCCAGGACTGATGTTACATTTTCAGGTGATATTTAATCAAATAGCCACTTGTTCATAAGAAAACACTTGAACTGACTGCTAGCCTATTTTTCTTGACTGGTGATAAGGTATAAAGGTAAAAAGCAGAGACCAAATTTTGCCCCCAAGTGTACAGACACAACTCCCAGTTGATACTGTGGGGCAGATTGCTGCCCTTGCTTAAAGTTGATGGGATTGCGCACCAGAAGTTGAACACCATGCTTAGTTTAAAAGGCCCCAGAGACACAGCCGAGCACAAAGACTGCCTTTCAGCTCAGACAGAAATGAACCTGCTATCTCTTGTCCTTTGCTCCTGACTGAGATCACTGATGCAGATAGCAGTCAATTTTCCTCGGATCCACACAAAACAATGTCATTGACATTGTAATTTACTCATTCTTTGCCTCTTTGGCAAGGCTCACTTGTTCTTCTCTCTGCTGCTTTTTATATATTGTGTTTTCATTCCTTTAAGCAATGTGCTTCTCTCACCAGCCTCACAGCAGAGACGAAAACTGTGGTTTCATGGACACTTTAGTGCTTAAGTATTGGTTACTGCTGCTCCAGAGTCCACCCTGCAATGGGTGCTTCTTTTTATCCACACAAAGTGGGCGCAGCCGTGCAGTGGACCAGATCGGGGATGGATCTAGGTTAAAACTAAGCTGGTAAAAGTTTAGTTGATTTTATCCTATATCCATTCCCTGGAAACACACAGTTTGTTGTGTGGCCTCATATGTGTTTTTGCCATCACGAATGAGGGAGCAGGCATGGATAGCAACAAGTATCTCCTAGCAGGCAAAGAGACTGGACTGTTTCATAGAGCCAAATTGTCATATCAGTTTCCTTTCTCATAAAATACCCAGCTCAGCTCTTCCCTTCACTTGCTCCTCTCTGAGATTTGCATGCTGTTTGCAGTCAGATAAGTGAAAAACACAGTATTTATCTGGGTTTCAAATATATGGATGTGTTATATGTGTAATAGCTGAAACCTATCAGCCTATGCAGCACCTCCAAGTATGAAGAGCCAGTCTCCCCATTTATATAGAAGAGTTACCATTGCTATTGTAGAAATCCAATGCCATGGATTCAAGTTAAAGTGTGTATATAAATACACTGCCCTCAAACCATTTGTATTTGCTCCAGTGACTTCATTGGGCAGTTTGGTAACAAAGGGCCTCCTTGGGCTCTTCTTAGTTAAAATTCACAGAAGTCACAGTTTAAAAACTGCAGATTCGAGAGACAGTGTCTGTGAGGGCACCACAGTTACAGTCAGTCTAGACTGAGTTCTTTATGAAGTCTATGATTTAGTGCTTAAGGCTTATTTGGTTTTCTGTGGTGGGCTAAGGGCACATATGCAATTCATTACTCTGCCTCAGCTGACAAGAGGTAACTTCTAAAGATACATTACCTGGATTGCTTGCTGACTTGAAAACATAACTCTACCATACGAAAGGTGTAATAAAAAGTTCCCTACCATATCTGCAATTATTGCCATGTTATGTGTATGTGAATAGTAATAACTGAGAGATATCAGCAGGAACTTTGCTAGAAACAACTCTAACATAGCTTTGTAAGCTACTTTTTGAACTGAATGAAGTAAAAGGCTTACCTTTCAAACATCTCATCTCCAGGAAACATGAGTCTTTTTAGTGCACTTCAAAGCCTTGGCTAACTGGAAGCAGACTCCATAGGAAACTGCTGTAGAATCCATTTGGAGGCTGACTCTAGCACAGGAATCTAAAGAAATGAATTTGGCATCTGAAAAGAGGTTTTGTGGAATCAACACTTTCTAAGCAGAGGACAGAGAGAGATTTGGCAAGGTTTGTGCATATATTACAGAGATTTTACGTCACAAAGGGGTAGCCCCAGATCTTCTAACTCTCTGAGTCAACTCAGCTTACAACTGACTTACTTGAAGGTCCCCCCCTTCACAGGTCTGTGATTTAAGTGTGCTCACCTGTGTTGGTGAGTGTTAGAGACTATGAGAAAGCACAAATATTCAGAAAATCACTATCATTTTTTGCACTACTCTGTGATTTTCTGCATTCCTTGCTGCCCACCAGGCAAAGATAAAGCTTTATTAAAGAGAGTTGTCAGAGAATTAGCATGGGATTGTTGAGAAGGGAGTAATTATGCCTGCTTTAGATTATTCAAACTGAAACACTTTAAAAAGGAATCATTTGTAAATAGAAATCAATGATGGTTGGCATCATACTCAGAACAGTGCTTTGGGACAGAAAGTACACAAATGCTTTGCTGATATTTTGGACACCATGCAGGACAACTTTCCAAGTGATTTTCCATCTCACAGCAAGAAAAATACTGCTTCAGCCTTATACATTTTCTTATTTATATGTGGACATCTTAAGCAAGCATCAGGCAAAGCATGAATGCCTACAACAGATAAAAATTAGCATCAGAGAAGGAAATAACACTGGCACTTCAAGCAGAATTTTATCTGTTGAATTTGGAAAGAATGGGATACTCTGTATAAACAAAATCTTGTTTCCTTATTTGCTTAAGCATCAGAATGGTTGTCATTAGCTTTATTTTCTCCTGACAATTTGGTTGTATAACCTTCTTATGTCCCTATGTTAAAACCTAGGGCTAAATCAAGAGGTCGCTTAATTGACACTTTAAGCTAGACATTAGTAAACTTAATAGAAGGCAGCATTGCAAGTCACTCCACAAACAAAACAAAATAACAAAGGGAAATCTGAACTACCTTCGCTACCCCTTTTTATTGCTTTTGTTTTACTTTTTCTTACTATACCTACTTTCTTCCTTCAATCACAAGTTACTTCTGCTTACATTGAGTTTCTGATTTATATAATAGTTTACACCACAGTTACATCTGTTCCAAATGGATCCTTGATATTTAACAATGTGAGCACAAGAACTGCATGTTTAACTACGTGATAGGAGGCTATTGAGAGTCTGTGCACATCCGGATTGGTGAAGTACCAAGGCAGATATGACATGGGCCAAGTGACCTTGTTTTGGGCATCTAAGATTCCTCACAATGGTCCATTATGGAGTGAAAGCATCTCTTGGAGCACAAGGCAGATGGTGTTACAAAAGCTTAGCTGAGAAATCATGCGATAGGTCATTCCGGGTAACTCCTTCTCAGCAATAGGCACAGCCATTTTTATGCTAGCAGAGTGCTGTTTGGAGTCAAACAGAAATAGCTGCAGCTAACAGCGAAGGCCTGTCTAGAGTATTGATCAGGATGTCCTGGGCACTTTCAGACATTCAGGAAGGAGTAGTTCCCACCATGAGCTTACCTCTCATGATAGGCAGCTGGACAGATATTAGAAGAAACAGTTTTCAGCTTCAGGGAAAACTGAATTTCAATCAATGATTTTTCATGACAACTGGGGCAATGCAGTCCATGGCGTCCAATGCATCGGACAGGACATTTTTGCTCCAGGGAAGCCAGCTATGGAATCATTTCCCAAAAGCTGTGTGGCAACAGGAGTGCCTGATTGCCTTGAAGAAAGGTTGCAAAACTGCTTTTGTGCTCTCTCTTGTAAGTGATACTCAGTACAAATCACATTCCTACTCCGTTACCAGGCACACCAAAATTTTCCCCCAAGAAAAAAAAATCACTATTCCAAATCCCTGCCTCAATCAAAGTTATGATCTTAGAGACAAAGACACACTGATAACTTCTCCAAGGATGCTAGGACTTTGCTATCACTGTTTCTCTGGGCAAAGATCATGGCCAATAACCAATGCAAACAATAAGCATGGCATTTCAAACCTGTATTGTGTGAGAACAAGACTTTGCCTCTAAACAGGCTTTTACCAAAAAGGTTAAAAACTTTTAGTATCTTGCCTTTTTTGTGAACAAAACAGTCTTTTTTGTAGTAGATGCCAAACACTACAGGGTTTTTTTTATGTCTGTGTCTCTGTGTAGGGCTTGTGTCAACCTGAAAAATGAGCAATTTAAATTGAAAATTTCAACATACTTGCAAATAGCTGGTTTTGTCCCATTGATACAGCAAAGTCTCATTCTATCAGAGCAAAACTCAAATTGCCCCCATTTCTTGAGATAACACCTCATCCAGGGACTGGGGAAATGCCTCCAGAGTGCTGTAAGCTGCAGAAAGGAAGGGGGCCCTGGACAGGGCTCTATTAGAAGGAACATTTCGTATTTTCCTTGCTGTCTTTTTCCCTCTTTGTCATGTGACCAACAAATGATGTCTTGCCCATTGAGTATCTAGAAAACTTAGTAAGTTTAATCAGGAAAAGAAAAAATTGTCCACTACTTCTATTAGATTCATGAGGTCTTTTGGAGGGAAGATGATCTTTGAACAGGACATACAATTGCAAGCAGATATTGACTTTATTATGCAACTGCCTAACAGCATTTTTCTGAAATATCTGGAAGTTCTAGTGCTTTGTGAAAGTCAGCATTTTTTAGAGCAGTTCAAGCCATAAAATAGACAAGTAACCATCAGGGGAAAAATAAGAATAGCTGTTTCTTCAAGATTTTTGAGTGATTAGACCCATTTTCGATTTATCCTGTACATGATTTATTATTTAATCTCCCACTTTACTTGATATTAGCAAACAACATCTGAAGCTTTGTTTTCCCTCCATTATTGATGCATTTCTCTCTGAGAGAATGGATTTTTGCAAATCTTCTACAAGGGAGATCAGAAAACAGGAGCAGTTGCAAAAGAGTCTTCAGATGACTGTGCCAGTTTTCCCAAGTGCAGTGCTGTTTCACTGCTGCTGTTAAGCACATTTCCAACCTCAAAAGGCAAATCAAAGAGAATTTTAAAATAAGGAATAAAAATAGAAGACCAAATATATAGGGATGAGGAAAACCTGATATGATCCAGTACTTACTGGGAAAGATAAAATCAGAATTAGGCTCTTTTAATCATGATGCTAGGATCTGGATGTTCCTTCTGATAGTCATATTATAAAGAAATAAAATTTAGTACAGTCACTAACTACAATCTTATCTGAGAGAAAAACAAAGGTAGTACTAGGACAGCCAAGTTACTGCAATTTTTTGGCTTTTCTCATGTGACACATGGGATAAATATTGCTTGTTTTTTCCACTTGATCTGTCTGTAAGAGTATCTTCATTAGTTTTACCTCATGATTTGAAGAACTGAATATAAGAATTCTTTCTATGTGGGTTTTCTGGGCACAATTTTCTAATTCCTTTTCTTATAGTTTCTTATGGTTGTGTTTGCATGTTCTTTTTTGCATATAGCTCTTAGCACTGCTAATAGAAATTTATTTGATTAATGTCTCTTTCAATGAGTGCATGAAAAAAATTGGCATACAGAGTATTAAATAACTAGTAAAGTTCTTGTAAAAATGTATTTAGCGAGTGAGAAAGCTACACGGCTTTTGAATGAATAATAATCATGTATTTGAAAAAACCCAAGATGATTCAACAAACCTTTTTTTCAGTTTTCTGAAAAACTACTGTTTAAAAAACGTGGCACTAGTGTGAGGACAGAACAGAAGGAATTATCCAGGGTCATTTTCTTGCAATTCCTGTCAAATGTGCTATGTTTGCTTGTACAGCTTAACAACTGCAGTGATTCTCAAAGGGTGCTGCAAAAGCACTGGCCCGTAAAGTCCTTGCTGGCTACTTTTTAGAAAAGGTATTCTGTGAAGGCATAAAGGAACTTTTCACTCAGTCTTGGAAAAGGAGGAATAAAAAATAGTTTTCAGTTGCTGCAACTAAAAAAAGCGAGGAGGTACAAGTGCATGCAGTAGAGAGGGGGGAAAAAAGAAACTATTCTCCTTTGCAAAAGGGAAGGGATGATGAACAGAAGGCGCTCAAGAAAATACCAGAAGGACCGAACTGGCAGAGCCGAGAGGAGGGAGGAGGCCAAGAGCTTAGCTCACAGATGTATGACTGGAATTCATAATCGCCGTCGGGGAGGTGCGGGGTGTCCGCGCGGCCGCAGCAGGGAAACGCGAGCGGTGAGGCGGCCCACGAGATGCCCTCGCGCCCGGGGAGGGCTCGCCGGTGCCGTGGGCCCTGCACCGCGCTGCCCTCGACAGCCAGCGCTGAGCAAACTGCAGGGGAAGAGGGGAAGGGTGTAGGACAGGGGAAGAGAGGAGAAGGAAGAGAGAGAGAGGGCAAAACCACAGGGAGAGAGGAGGGAGAGGAGCAGGGTCGCAGAGGAGCGGAGAGATTTCAACCACAGCCGGCGACAGGGATTTTTATCTTTCCCCTTTTGCAGGCTGTGTGTAAGCAAGTCCAGCTCTACCAAAAGGAAACGCAGCCGGACTTTTAAGCCTGGCTTACCAGGAGGTGACAGGGACAGGGCTCCTTAGCTTCAGGCATGGGGCTGTGCCTGGCAAGCCCCCGAGGCCTGCGGCCGCCATCGGCCCGGCCCCACGGCCCACCCGGGCTCACCCGGCGGCGGTGGCGGGGGCTGGCTGGGCCTCTGCGCCTGCCAAAAGGCCCCAGCTGGCGGGAGGTGGCCACGGTGGCCCTGTGGGCATGGCCTCCCTGGGGGGACCATGCTCCCGGGGCCCGAGCACAGCCCGTATGTGACCCCGGAGTGGGGGGAACGACGAGAAAATCCAGGAGCACCAAGTCTAGCAAGGACGGCAAGCGACTAAAAGCGAATCCCCAGGGGTTTCTGCCTTTTAGTCTTTCAACCGAGAGGCAAAACGTCCTTCTGAGGTGTGCCCTCGAAGCTGAGGCAACCTGAACGACAGAGGAGGAGCAGGAGGAGGAGGAGGAGGCCTGGCGAGGGGGAGGCGAAGTAGGGCTATGCCGAGCGATTCGGAAAGGGGCCGTGATTGCTGTCACCAGCTCAACGGCATCAGCTCCAGCATAGCCCTTCCTGGCAGCCTTAGCAAAGGCTTTACTCTCACACCCTCCAAGCAAACGGGGCCGGGGGGTAGGACCCTCTCCGCAGCCACCTCGCGTCCCCCCGTCCGACCACAGAAACTGCCGCCTCTCCGCCGCCCCTGTGCCGGAGCCGCGTTTTGCCTAACGGAGCTGTAGATGTGAGAAAATATTTGTATATAATCAATTTCTGTTTGCCAAATAATGGTTCCTGACATATTTCCATGCAAGCTGATGTTGTTTTTCCTGCTCGATCGGCATGGTAATAATAAATACATTTATTATTCATTAAATGATATCAAAGTACATTAATATGCATTAGCATTGCTGGATGACATTCAAATCACAACGACACAATATACTTCTCACCTCATTTGTCATATTAACAGCTAAATATTATAGTTTGCAGTTTAAAGTTGCTGAGTGCAGTAAGGGGGAAGGGTAATTTTCTTCCCCATATGTTAGTAGATAGGACATGATGAGATCTCATATTGCTGAAACACAGCACTAAGGATCAAAATACAAGTTCTTGCTGTGGCTATGCTACAGACTGACCTGGTGAGCATAAGGCAAGAAATTTAGGCCACTGCTGAAAATTTCAGCCTGCACATTTGCATACAGGGCTGAATCCCAACAGGCACCCGGTTCGCCAGATGACTACACAGCTAATCATCCACGTACGTACAAAATAACCACAAATCCTTACAGAGTCAGAGTACCACATTCCTCACCACTTTATGTACCAGCCAACATTTCCAGGCAGGATGGAGAGTCACTTATCCAGAGTCAACCCAGAGAGGAGAAGCTTTTCTTTTTAAAAAATGAAAGGTTTTGGCCTGACAGAGCTGCTTTCCTATATTTTAAAATAGGATTAGTAACATTCATCAAGTTCAGAGGGAAAAAGAGGCGGGAAAGGCCATTTCTAAGGTAATGAGAGTGCCATAGCTAGATGGTCTAGTATGTGCATACGTTGATTTTTTGATATATACAAACATTTGAAAAAAAAGCAGAGGGGGAAGGAATCAAGATTTACTCTGGTGTTTTTCTCTGCTTGCTGTTTGGAAGCATCATGTGTTTTGATCTAATCAAGCATCTGAAGACAAACCCTTCTAGTCCTTTCTTAGTATTGCTGCGTTCAACTAGCAACAGGGGCCCAGCCAACACATGCAACAGGGGCAGTTCTGCATAGCGTGTTCCTGATGCCGCTGTATGTCAAAGGAGATGGAAGATGGTTTATTGACTTTGCTGTTCATAAGGATAAATGAGGACAGAATTATGCCTAGTTCACAATGTCCCAGATAATTCCTTGAAGTTATAAAGTTTGTACTGTGCTGTGTTACCATTGGTTTATGCCAGCATAAAAATCAGAATAACAGGGAGTGAACTGCTGACAGGGAATGCATACAAAACACACAAAAACACATAAAGCAGTGGGAGATGAATTTATCTACAACTGAACCGTATCAGCCACAGAAGTCATGTGGAAGAACCAAGTTTTATTCCCAGTTATACTCGGTGCTTTCAGTGAAACACTCCCAGATTATACTAGTGTCACCGAGTGCAGTATTTGGCACTATATCTAAATTTGGTGCTATATCTAAAAATAGAGTCCTGCAATGTTTAGGAAATAAAAAAGGGAATTTTAAAAGCTAAATAGTTTCTCTTAAAAGAAGAGCACTTGAGACATCTGACAGCAGCTACCAATGTTGTAGCCTGCTAAATACAGAGAGAGGGGTCCTTCGTTGCTTTAAGAGCGGGATATAATACAGCAGAACAGTAAAAGGGAAACTCTACTTCTTAAGCAGCATGGAGCTGACTGCTGCCATTCTTGAAGATGATTCAGAAGCATTTAAAAAGTGATCCTTTTGTGGTCAAAGATGTCAGTAACATCTCACTGAGATGCAAAATAAGGCTGACAATGAACGTACAAGTCCTTTGTTATTGTTGTTGTTGTTTTTTACTGCATATTTCCCAAAGTGAGAATATGGAATTCCCAGTTTTTGGATGATGATTCCCAGAGGTCTGCCTGTGCTGTCTGCCAAAGCCCCAACAGTGACAGAACTGCCATTCATGAATTTCAGCAGATTCTTACTAGAAAGCTAAGGTGGTTTTCCTCCTTTACTAACATCACTGCAGTTAAAAACCTAAAGTGGAACACGAATCTACTTGCTGTAACTCCAGCTAAAGGCTCATTACAAAGAGTTCTCCCTTTGATACATTAAATCTTGTTTTGATAGATGTGTAAGAAGATCAGGCTTGAAAAACTAGCTGTTGTTTGAGGCAAATGTTACTTAACTGGTTATATGAATCTGTGCTCTCAGCAAGCATGGGATGAGATTTACTACTCAGTTCCAAAATGAAAAATTCTTGTGTAATAAATCGAATATGCATAAATGAAATGCTCTTTGAAAGGTTCTGTGTTAGGAAGAAAAACCTATCAAAGTGGATTTCTGTCTACATGATCCAAGCTCACAGTTCTCTATTGTTTTTGTAATTACTCCTGCAAGACAAATTGATCCGAGTTTCTAATGACTGCTGGTTCAGGCTTGCTATACATTTGCTTAATTAATTAATCTGACCTTCCTCCCATTTGATACTCAGATGACAAACTTTCACCCTACCAGCTGTTTGGATGACAGTCTGAAACACTTATGATGTCAAAGGCTTTTTATTAATTTTCTAAGCAAGCTATTCCTAGTCATTTTTTGCAAATGTGCCTGGTCAGCATGGATTTATAATGTGTTTTTTCAGCTCAGTCTGATATCATTTGTCACATGGATTTAGATTAATGTTTACACATTGACCTAATTATCTGAAGAGATAGTTATTATTTCTTGAGAGATGAGGAAATTATTTGAATTCCAGGGAGGATTTCAGATAAACACGTTAATTTTTAAAGTTGGAAAGTTCCCCCCTACTTATAATTAGCAATGCTTCAACTTTCCACTTTAGCATTCAATACTAGAGGTGGAGATTAGAAAGCAGAGAAGCACTGCATCTGGTACAAAGCTTGCAAGGTACAGGGCAATCCATCTCCCCTCCAGCAAAACAAGCAAATACCTAACTAAGACCACGTGTTTAAGTCTGACAGTATTAGTCAGACTTACATTAAAAGTCAAAGGCATGGGGATAGGTTGGCTCCTAAATCCTGCTTAGGCACCTCCATTCTCATTAAAGTCAGTGAGCATTTAGGATTTAGGAACCTAAATGCAACTGGGTATCTTGGCCCTATTTCTTTGCTTCTCGGGGTTTGCTAAGTACATATTTAAAGTTAGGCATTTGTTTAAGTTTTTAAGCTCTTATGTGAAAATTGCATTTCAAATAGTTCAGAGAAATGGTCTAAAATTAAAATATCAGCCTGACTCTTGATTGCTTGCAAATCAAATTTATTTTGACAACAGCTTAACATAAGACATGGCTGAGACAGAGAGCCTAGAGTTAAATGGATTGTATGATTTAATGCCTTGCAACTAAAAGATGAAATCCAGAAATGCTGCCTTTTCAAATATGTATGTTAAAGTTTTGCCAGGATTCTGTCCTCTGCATGAAGGCCAGTAAAACTGGAGCGGTTGCCATGCTACCTCATGGAAAATTATTTATTAAGTCAATGATTTATTTAGTCTGTTTAAAGGTGGTGAGATAAAACACTGATCTGGTATTGCTGTGATGATTATGCTATTGGTTTTTACTAATATTGAGCAACCTGTACTGCACACAACTTCAAGACACGTCAGAAGTACACTTATTCTTGGTGTAGAGAACAACATCCCTCATCCTAGACAAGGGTTAGAATAAAGAATATTTTCATTCTAGAACCCTACAGAAAACTAGTTCTCCTGGAATCTTCCATGCACAGACAGAGAAAATAGAGCCTTGATTTTACTTTCTCATCTTACAGGTGAGATTTTAACTTTTTTAGCCATCTCTGAGAGATGAAATATGAGCCAACCTTACATCAGAATACACAGACTCCCAAGTCTGAAGACCCCACAGAGGAAAATTTCAACTCCCTAGCCACATGCTTCGGTAACTCAACGCAGTATTTACCAGGATACAACTGGACATGCCCTTCCTCAACCTAATGACCATGGTTAAATGGTTATTTCCATCTCCTTTCCAAAACTATCCATCATTCTCCCCTTCCTGCCAGACACCCCAAAGTCTGCCAACATATCTGTACCTGTGGTTTCCCCCTAACCTTGCTATAGGTTATTAAGGGGGAGGTTTATAAACCCTTCCGAGAGGTTTGATTGTTATAACAGAAATTTGATGTTGGGTCAGAGGGAAAGGAAAGAGCAGCTGGACACAGTTCCCTCAGGTCACCATGTGTGACCACATCCCTCTCTCTCTTTCTAGCAGCTGGACTTTGTATAACCACTGTGAATGAGTCCTTCAGCTCATGTAGAAGAAGGATAGATTTTTGGTGCTAAAGTCTCCAGATACATTACCTTTAGGTTAGTGTGGCATAGGCAGCTGACTAGTCAGCACCAAGTGATAGCATCTAACTTGCAAAAAATGGCAGTAATTCAAATCTGCCTAACCCAGAGAAGAGAGCCATAGTTAAGTGTAAACCCATCCTGGTGCAATGCTTTAAGGCTATGTTTTGTTAAGCCCTTGATAGAAGCAGTCTTCAAAAGCAGTTTTAATTGCTTAAGAACATTCTACCCTTTATCTCATGGCTACCACAGTCTATTTATTATCTATTGAAAATGCAATTACAGACAGGAAAATAATATTCATTTCCTAATGACCCCTTTTTTCCCAAGTGAATCGAGTCTACTTCTCATCTGCATACAAAGTCCCAGCTGTTTACCGACAAAAGCAGATTCTGCAGGCTTTTTCATATCTGGTAGCAATGCAGCAATGCCATATGTAAGGGTGAGGGGAGGGAGCTGGGATATCTCCTGGCTCATGAATTACTAGAATGCTCCAAGTCCCAGTGCAGAATCTTTCCAAGGATAGTGATTCACGAGGCAGAGAGAACCTAGGTCCAGTTCCCAGGCTAAGCTTTGAAACCATTGAAAGGAAACGAAATTTTAGAGTGACTTAATAGAGCGGAGCAGATCTTCAAACCTATTAGTAACCCATGGGAGAGGGTTAATGAATAAAAACAATTGTGAAACAAAAAGTGAAACAATTTTTCTAAACATATAAAAGTTGCAGGCCATCACGATTGTACTGGAAGAAGTAAATTTGCAGGAGGAATTAGTTTCCACACTTTGAAATGCATCTGACCTCAGTGACTGAAATGTTTTCACACATAGTTTCAACACTGTATTGTAAACTAATATCTACAAGCCATATCTGAAATTCAGGACCGCACACCTGAACTCCTGAAAACACAGATGCTGGTATTCCCTAAATGACACTGATGCAAATAGCCTGCTATAATAATTGGCTTTGTTAGAAGATCTGAAATAAAAAGAGAAGTGAGCGGAGCCCCTATAGCATAAATTAGCAACTACTTGCTATATGAGAGTAGAGCACGGTAAGTATGTCCCAAGTTTCTTAAAAGTGGATCTGCATTCATCCTTGAACACTGCACTAACATTATCATTTGATGGATGGATATGCATAGGCCAGCTACAATTCCTCATTACATTGCTAATGTAGTTTCAAGGTCATATCTGTAAGAAACCGGGCAAATGCTTTAACAGGTATCCATCGTAGTAGGTCACCAAGAAAAGCACACACTGTAGCATTCAGGAAGCTACTTCCTAGGTTTATAAAGGTGGTAAGCTGGGACACAACAGCCTACCAGGGCTTGAGGCCACTGTGAAGGCTTGTCACTTTGAATTACACCCTCAATAGATGCCAAAGGAGTAATTTGAGCACTGTTCTTTGTGGTCAAGCTAGCTAGCTACCTTAGGGTTTTATGTTGCTACCATAAAACATCAACAGTACCTACATAAATTCAGTACCGATAGAACAGGCCATACTGGATGTTAGATAATTACTGGCACTTCTTCTTTTTCAAGCTCAAAACTCTGCTTGACCTCCTTTTGGAGGAAAAGGTTTGTTTCCTGTTGGTGGGCGCAGGGGTGACACCAAGAGGAATTTGGTTTGGGAGTGAAGAAGTGCTTGAATTTCAGTATCTTTTCTGGTGGAAGAGCTTTCCTCAAAGAGAAGGTTCAGCAGTGTTTCTTGAAAGTGCCTAGCTCTCAGACCTACCTGCCTCAGGCATTAGGGAGGCCTTGGAAATTGTCGTGATGGTGCCTTCAGACAGACGGACCCACACAGCGATGCACAAGACCCACCATCATGCTCACTGCACGGGCAATAGCGAGTCACTGGGTGGCACATGCCAAAAAAAAAAAAAAAAAAGAAGAAGAAGTGGGGGAGAGGGCTGAAGTTTATGCTTTGCATGTCACTACATAACATGGGAAATGCCAAGTGTAGGCTGTCAGCCTATAGGGCTCACTGATTTCAGATAGGAGTCTTGGAGAGAAGCTTTACTGTTTACTGAGGCTGAATATCACTTTGGGCCTCCCTCTCCTCTCTTCAGACTTGACTGACCAGGTGTCCATGTGAATAATACCTGGATACTGCCCTATATCTCAGAAAATAATAACTCTATTTTCCAGCTTATGTGGGACATTTGCCAGAAAAAGTTTGGCAGTAGCTCATCCAGACCATGACATTTGTCAAGTACTGGTTAGACCAAAAATACTAGGATAAAGAGAAGCAGTCCTAAGTTTCTACCTGCCCACAGTCTGCCTGGCTGAAGTCAATCCAATTTTCATAAGGCATTTTATTAACAAGAGAATTCCTCTGGAAATAACCCCCCCCCACACACACACAACCAATACAATATTAATAGAATTAATGTGATTCAAGGGTGTTCACAGTCAAGTAAATACAAGCCAAACATGATTTTCTGCTAGGAAAAAGTCATTCAAAGAAAGGTGTCTAACAGTGCAGGTGATATTTTAACATGCCTATAAAGTGATATTTTCTAGTTTAGTGCTGTATATCCATCTCTCTACTAGATAAAATCCACTTTTGAATGGTTCACAGTTACGATGTTCATTCAACCCAGGAAAGATGCCCCAGGCAGCTTTAACATATGGGTCTATTATTTACCCAGAGTATCACTCTAGGGTTGCTGACCTTGGTAACATTACATACATCAGATTATTTGTGAGCAGGCTCTCTAACATCCTTGCCACACTTTTCTTCTTTAGCAACAAGCTAATACATATCTTTTCCAGTCTGAGGCTTGGTATATTTATAAGAACTAAATTTTACAGCAGTCTCAGGCTACTTTCTGTTGCTGCCCTCTGCCCAGAAAAGCTACAGGTCCAGTTTGGGTTGTGCAAACAAATACAGTTGCTGGAAAAAATCTCAGTTTGCAAACTTCAATTTGCAAAGTAGGCTTAAATACAAAGCACAGCACTGTCAGGCACAGGTCTGACTTACAGACTGTGGTGGAATCTTGGAGGCTTCTGCTATTAAAGCAGCTTCCTTATATCTTTGCTTTCCCTATGATCTTAATAAAGACTTTCATTTTATTCAGAAAAATAGAACAGATTATATGATTTTGTTTGTATACCTCTAGAAGAGTTAACTCTTAAACTCTGCTAAAACTTGAGGCCTGTGCATCCCCGGTATGGTTGACTGAAACAGTCCTGCTCTAACTACCCAGCTCGAAGGAAAACAAGGGTCTGTCCTGCCATAATCCCTGTGGCCTGTGTTAGCTCCCACCCCATAAAGCCCACGCATCTCTCACACCTTTGCATCCCGACCTGTACACGTGTGCCAGAGCTCACACAAGCGCTGCTAGAGGCACATAAATATTTGGATGGTAGTTGTGAACATAGATGTGAACTCTGGCTCCTCAAAGTGCTCTTATTATATGCAACTATCACCTTGTGTGGGATATCCTGAGATCTGCCTCTTCTCTCTTCCATTCTTCTTTCTTGTCCTTTTGAGAGCTCTCATTTTGTATCAGTATCAAACAAAAAGAAATTTCAAAAATCCCAGCTTTTAAATAAATAAACCTTTTCCCCCAGCCATCCCAAACAGATAATTCCTCATGTTAATCTGTGATGACAGAGAAGACCATGGGCTTTATTATTTGTGTGAACTAATATCAGAAATACCAAAAAACTGATGAAAACCAGTTGCCCTCATTCACCACTCAAGAGAAGACCTTTGCTGAACCATGAAGGAGTTATAAAGGCTTTTTCTCCTGCTTCACTCTCTCCTTCCTCTGACAAAAACTTGTTTTATGAAACCCAACTTTTGTTGGCATAGAGCAGAGTAGGAGTCACTTCTGAACCTAGCATTGATGGAATAACACAAGGCAGAACTGCAGCTGAGCAACAGAAGGGTAAGTGCTCTTTCTGAGCTGAATGTCCTGCCTTTCCAGATGCTTCCAGGCTCAGCTGTGGCATATTGAATCTGTGGGAGCTCTGGACTCATTCCCAACCCTAACGCACAGCACTAGGATATCTAGAAGACTGCATGGAAAACAATCCAAGGGAAGGAAAGAACAGCCCAAAAAAGGATTTCAGATCTGCATTTGTGCATATGTATTAAAATCCACCTTAGAAAAAGGCTAGTTCTTTAACAAGGTATGACTAGAGTCCATATATATCTTATATATATCCATATATCTTAACATAAAAGTATACCAAACAGGGCAAAAAAACACTAGCTAATCATAACTTGCTACTTGAATGGTTTTAAAGATCATTGGCTGGATGCTTGGTACAGAGCTACATGCCCAGAGAGGTGGTGGAGAAGTAATTGTAGCTATCTTTTTCAAGACACATTGATTTAGGGAGGTAATTATTATCTGTTAGATGCTTACTTGTTCCTGTCCTAAAGTCAAGTGTACTGCAAGATAGCTAGCCTCTATTGCCTGCTTTTGCAATTAAATAAACCTCCAAGACCACAGACACAAAATGAGTCTGTGACAATAAATAAAGGAATACCAATCAGTGGTCTGGCAGAGACCCACAGGGACACATCTCGCCTTATTGCTCATAGGACTTAGCTATTTGAGTTTAGTTTCCTTTTATGCACGAAAAGCTTTTCAGGAATCTCATTATTATTGTGCTGAATAAGTAAATATGAAGAGAGTTATCTTAGAAGGATAAGATCAGTGCCTGGTTTTCAAAATATCAGAGCTACGTCACAAAGATGTAAGTAAAGATTGGAACTGCAACTGCACCACTGAGGTCTGATGGGCCTTTAATATTTTCTTTTCTTTTTTTTTTTAATGGGAATTTTCCAGGAGCCAGCCTGAAATCGGGAGCGATGAAGGAAACTAAGAACATAGGAAACTCATTGCTAGGTCAGACCAGCGGTCCCTCCAGCCCAGTATTCTGTCTCTAGTGGCAGCAGGAGATGCTCTTTAGAGATATCGTGTAACCTGGTCGCATCTGGCAGTCCATGCCCCTTGTACTCCTCCAACATCCCCAACTGTTGTATTAGGGGAGTTATAGGGAACGCCTTTGCCTAGTGCTTTTACTATCTATTTATGGACCTATTGTTCATGAATTGATCTAATCCCTTTCGAATGTGCTGGTTCTGTCTCCACAGTCTCCTGTGGCAACAAGTCGCAGAAGGTCACTATCTGCTGTATGAAGGACTTTCTTTTATCTCTTTTAAACTGACCTCCTACTAGTTCTGTTGAATGCCCCCAAACCTCCTATTGTGGCATATGGTGAATTCTGTATTCACCTTAACGACCCAGTCTGTGCTTTTGTAAAGGGCAAACATATTCCTCCTCAGCTGCTTTCTTCCCAAACTGAAGAGTCCCAGCTTCCTTAGGGAGTTGTAAGGCAGCTGATAATCCCCCTGACCATTTTAGTTGTTCTAAAGAGAATTCCCTAATGGAAAGTATTTTTTGCTCAACCAAACAGCTTGCTTTCAGATTACAGCGATCCACTGGAAACCAAAATAATAAAAGTAGATGTAAATGGATATCCAGTGGTTAGGCTTGAAACGTCCACGCACAATCAGAAGTTAGTGGGATCTCTGCAAAGAAGAAAAGACCTTCCAAACTGCTGAGTCGGATCAGGCAAACCCTCATCACCCCTGTACATTAGATTCACTCAAAAACGCTCCTTGTGGCTAAGGGCGCATTAACAAGGTATTGGCTGTGTAGAACTGTTAGATGCTGTGCCAGAAACACAGCCTTTCATAAACTGAACGAACACAAAGATTCTGGCAGTCCCATTTCCAGTGACCCACTGACAAACTACTGATCTAGCTGAAGACGTGGAGATGGAACGTAATTGCATACAATCTTTTTAATCAAGGACTACATTTTCAATATTCTGCTGAAGTAACAAAGAAAACAACATCAGGCTGTAATACATGGCTGGAATCAAAGCTCCTTTCAGTACAGTCTTAATTAAAGAGTGTCTCTGACTGCATGTTTTATAGAATAATCAATGCGCTTCCAGCTGAGGAAAGGACCTCTCTTGATTTCATGAGATGGCTGCACGTGTATTTACAGACAGCATAATCAGCAAAAAAGGCATGTAGAGACACAGGTAAAACTCAGGCCCTGGGCTGCGTTTGATAACACGCTGTGCCCCGATACAGACTGGCATGAGGTGGAAGGAGGGAGTGAAATGTCATGAATCCTCCACAACAACCCAAGCGCAAAACGAAACTCTGGCCAACAGTAGCACAGATCCCTCAGGGCTGCCGTATCCCAACCCGGCTTGCAGCACCCCCCAGGGCTACCTGGGTGCTTGAGGACTACAGACTTTGAGGTGCTCCACGGACCCTGCCCCCAGGAGCGGGAAGGAAGAGCAGGGTAAGAGTCGCTGGGTGGCTTTGCACCATTTGGACAGTCTTCAATGTCAAGCAGTTAGTTCTTGTGGACAGCAAAACTGTTTTCTGCCCACGCGTGCCACCAAAGCCTATTCAGAAAACAGCTACTTGCTTTGACCATTCTCAGAGATCGTTTGATTGTACTCTATCTTTGATTAAACATAAACTAATTCTACACCCATCCATCTAGCACTTGTCATAAATACATTCTGCATCTAAAAGATACTGCAAGTTTAGAGGTTTTTGCCCCTCTTTTTGCCCCATATTGTAGCAAAACAACCTGTCTCAGAGGATAAGCAAGTTTAACAGCATGTGCATGGGCTGCTTTTGCCAGCCAGCCTCAAAGCTGAAAGACGGTCTTGGGCACATTTGATTTACTAGTATGGATATAGCCCACAAGTCCTATGAGGGACAACAGAGATCATAAACAGCTGGGACTTAGACCAGGACCCTGACTGATCCTCCATCTTCTAAGCAATAGGCCATTTATCCTTTCACCAAGCCTCGCTTAGTGACGCACAGAACTTGGAAGCTGCTATATTTGTTATGTACCTGCAGAGCTAGAGACCAGAGTTCAATTATCCTGAAATTCTTATCAGGATCCTTCACTCCTGCCAGTGCTGTCATGGAAATGTAATGCATGTCCTGCCTCAAGGTTTTGGTTCACTTGAAATAAAAATCATCTGGCCTCTCTCTGAAGGAAAATGCAATCCATCCTACCAGGAGACAGTTGAAAATATAGTTGATCTGGATGCCAACTGGATCCTCATCAGAAAGAAGGTTTTGTGCTGTATTCGCCTACAGAACTGTACAAAAATGGGGTCTGGAAACTGGCTGATTTTCTGCAATGCTGAACTCTTGGCTCTTCCCACTGATTCCAGAAGGTGCTCCAGGTACTCAGCATTTCTCAAAATGGGCCAAATTTTTTCTCCCAATTCCTATAGCTGTAATGGAAGAACTGTTGTGTTGGGGAAGGGGGGAGGGGGAGGACACGGAAAATCTAGTAATATTTCTATTTCTTCTGCTGGCAAATTATAATCAGAATTAGATAACATGCAGCAACAAGTAAGAATTTCCAGCTGGAAGGGGTAAGTAACAACAAGCTCCTCTGGATGCCTCGGGTAGCATAATAGCTCTGCTCCCTGAAACAAGCCCAACTTAAACTCATTTCAGGCCATCTGGGGCCCCTACCTTCTCATTTTAGAACTTCAATGATTTTTTTTTTCTCTCATTCCTCACTCCAGGAAAGAGGGATAAATCTGTTTGATTGGGTCATTTTAGCCAATGTTTTCTAAGATTTCCCCTTAAAGATTTTTTTTTATCCTTATCCAACCACATTTCTGGGCTTTTGGGCTGTTCCTTTTTGCCAGTGACCTGGCAACAGATGCTGAACAATATTTAATGCTGTGTCCTGAATCTCAGTCAAACCAGCATTGCTGCACAGAGTACCTCCAAGTCCCATGGTTTATTCTTTCAGTCTTCGGTTCCCTTTGCAAGTTTATTTCAGATTAAGATAAGGAGTAGTTCAGCTGACATCATGCCTCTGATGAGATCACAGCAAAGAAATGGAGAAATATCACAGTAACTTACATGCATGAGCACACGCTACAAATGTCCATCCTAACTATCTGCAGGGGCTAAACCAGTTCTGAAAAGAAACAGACCCAAGCACAGTGACTTAGATGGGAGCCCAATGCATAACTTGTATCAGGTTTTTTTTTTGTTTTGTTTTTAACCCAAAACCAGAACTCTGGGCTATAAGCTCTATTCTTGCTTATATTTACTTGATCAGAAACCATCTTCCTGCAAATTGCTGAAGCAGCTGAGAAAAGTCTGTATGAAAAAAATCCTATAAATTGGTTAAGATATGTAGGCACTGAGGAGTACTTGCAAGCAGGAAACCCACACCTCTCTCTATAGCAAAACTGGCTGTATAATACTTCTAGCTCAGTTTTCCCTCTAACTTGGTAAATGAGTACATTCTTAAACCAGGAGTTTCTTTCATTAGTGAGACTTTAACTTTTTATTTCAAACATGTCTACCATTGATAGTCGTGCTTCAGTGGCAAGCAAGTCAGCCATGAAGCCGGGCTGCATCACAAGGTAGATAATCACGTAAAAGAGAGTTACTGTTTTACCTCAAACTACACCTTCTGTTTTTGTAAAACACCTTCAAAGGAGGAGTGGGAAAAAAATCATTATGCTTTTTTTTCTTTTTCCTCCTCTCAGCTTTGCTGCAGTGAAAAATTTCCACCTAGCTTTGTGTATAGCTCTCCTGGCTAACAGCCAGGGTTTCATTTATAAAATGTAACTGACAGGGACCACAGGCATGTTTGTCTCCTTCCACAGGATTTAAACAGCATGGAGAGAACATAGCCCATTAAACCAAGTTCACATAATATCTATTCAGCCCTTGCAAGTCTTGGCATAAAGGCCAAATCCATCTGTTTCTCTAAGGCTCCTTTATGTTTGCCGCTCACCATGATTAAAGGGGATGCACACGTTGAGTGATAGGAAAAGCAGCTTCAGTCTCCTTATCAAACCATGTATTGAGTGAAGGATGGTCTTGGTACAGACAGACATTGCTTTTCAAACCCGTCTAATCTTTACATGTCATAGGTATTACTTTGCATTTTGCTGGCATTGTCTATTAAGGGAATTCAATGTCTGATGAATTTACGTTCTCAGAAGCCCTCCCAGGCAGAGGTGAGCACTGCACAGGCGAGGATGGGGTAAACCTTGCTGCAGGATCGCTGCAGCTCTGCTGTGCCCATGCTAGAAATGCAAGTAGGGAGCCAAAGGAAGGATCCCGCAGTGCACACAGGAGGCTCCGCTTTCCTTTCCCAGGGCTGGTGCGGGCTATTGGCTCGCACGTTGCTGAGACCCCGGCCAGCTGAGAACGGGACTAGTGAGATGAGTGAGAGGTAGCATAACCCCTGGACTGGGGTCTGGGGTCTTAGGGGAGCAGGAGAGGAAAGAACACCCAGTGATCCCTCAGGGACTGTAAAGCAGCCTGTAGAAAACAGCTCTATAACCTCCGTCCTGCCTCACCTGCCTTCCTTTACCTAGTAGGCGGTGCTGGGATCCTAGCTCGTCCCACCAACGTGCCCAGGAGACGACAACTCGTACAGCAAATCAATGATTCTGTCCCGCTCTGCGCTGGTCTGAACAACCATTTCCAGTCTCCTTCTCCTAAAAAGGCTCCTAGGTGTCCTCAGGCTCTCACTTCAGCAAGATTTAGCCCAGGCTTATCCAAGCAAACTGAACGGTGGAAGACTGGCAAAACTTTTCTCAGCAGTTCTCTCAACTTTTTTTCCCCTCAGTCAGCTCAATAGCTCTGAACAGCAACTCGCTCCCAAGCACAGCATTTTTTTTGTTTTGTTTTTGCTAACAAGTAATGCCACATGCTCCTCAAGTGAAAAGTGATTATTTGATTTAAGAGGAGGCTCTTAAATTATAAGCAACCCACAGTTATTTTAAGTGCATCTTGCATCTTTTCCACAATGAAGATTGATGCTACTCTTGCCATGGGATTATGTAAGGAGGAAGCATTTGTACAACAGTGATTTTTAACATTTTCTCCAGATTGATGTGTGTGTTTGTTTTCATCTTTTGGGGCAACCATTAATAACGTCTTCACTCTTCAGAGGGAGTACTGACATCCAGTAATTTATGGCTGGTTAAAAGTAAATGTGTTGAGGGAACATTATTTCTCTTTTGACCATAACTGCGTGGGCTATATTGGATGAATGAGCTCTCATAAACTAGGCTGATTCTAAACATCTGAAGTCAATAATTAAAGTAAGTAAAGAAAAATAATGGGCTAAAAACAAACATTAAGCCTTCCTGCATGCTACAGGTACATGGAAGTCATAGGAAGTCCGAGTTGCTGAAATAAGGTATTGATTTTCTGCTGAAAGAACTGTAAGTATAAAGGACAATTAATTTTTAAACGAAGGTAGTAGCTAAATTATTGCCCTCTGGATATAAAAAGAAGCTCATCTGTCCATATCTAGAGTATGTCACTTTGTGCTCAGAGGCAGTGAGTTTTTAATCGAAACTAGATGGTTAAGAATATTAAGATATGATTAAGTGTGCGGACTCCTCATTTATAGATTTGAACTTCAGATTGAAGGCAAGTTCATCTGACACACACAAAAACAGCCCGGCCCATGCCAGGAGACGCCCGCCGCGGAGCATCGCGTGTGGCCGTCATCCCTCTGGCCCAACGAGTCATTAAGCACCAGCTCCCCAGGAACGGGGACAGGTTTTCTCGCCCTCGAGCTGGCCGGTGGCATCGCCAGCCCTGGGGAGCTGCCCCTAAACCTGCTCACGCCAGGAGGCAGTGGGACTGGGTGGGGAAACAGGTTCGAGGGCTGGTGCAGCGGATGTTGTTTCGTGTGTGCGCCTATAAAAAAATAGCCTCCCAAATTGGACCGAAAAATCAAAACAATTCATAGCGTTCAAGTGTCACCAGGTCCATTCAGCACATCCAAATTGTTTTAGGTGGCTGATATGTTTCCCTTCAATTCTGGCCATTTTCTGTTAAAAATACTATTAACCTCAAAATGATTTCGAAGTTGAGAACTGGACTGTCTTCGCAGAGGTGGCAAAATGACAGATCTGGCCGGTTTCAAAGCATTCCCTAAATTTTTTGGCGGGGACAGAACGTGCTGAAACCGACACTTGCCAGTACAGTGGAGTTTTAACAAAACTTTCTTTTTTCAATCACTTTTGGGGAAAAAAATTAAGTGGCTTTAAAATTAGCTAGAGAAGGGAGGCAGACTCCCAGCCAGTATTAATTCAGACACAGGTTATCTGTCAGTATAGAGTAAACGTGGTGGTGGTGGGGGGTTATTTAAGAAGAAATATATAAAAAGAAGAAATAACAACTTTGGGCTCCTACGCCATTCTTTTCTGTATCATAAATGTCCTCCTAGGGAAGGTCCAACAAAACGCCTCGCGCAGAACCGTCTCCAGATGTCTCAGGCTGTCCCCGGCGCGAGTCCCGCTGCTCAGCAGCTCTGTGATGCTCCCACCCTGCGCGATGTGCAATTCAGATTTTTCTTTTCTTTTTCTCATTCCAGAACACGCCAGTGACAAGTGAACTGCTCCCAGCTCTGGGGCACCTGAACTCCAGTGCCGTCTCCACACGGTTAAAGCCACTCTGACTAACACAACTTTTTAAATATGACTGCAAGAAGGATTTTAACTCCACGATGCTGGCATGCCTGCATGTGACAGGCTCCCTGCCCAGGGCTGGAAGGTAGGGGTTTGCTTGCATATATGAAATTACACAGTTTCCCCTTCCCTTTCCCCCTCCATGCAAAGATCTATTATTTTGGGAAAGGAGTACAGGAGAAAGACAGTTTGAAATACATCCTATGGGCTGAATGGAAAGCCTAATTAACCAGACTATGAACTGGTAAGGTTTAAATCAGGTCTCTGCAATGTACGTGGGACATTATTGCCTTGTATTTGAAGTGACAGCTCCAACATTGTCAGGTCTGAAAAAGCCCACGTCTTTTAAAACACCTTGCTTAGGTAAGAATAAACACAAAATTCAGCCACACCAGCCAGTACAAGAATTATATAAAACCTGTAATAGACCTTGGTATTTTAAAGAGCATGCCTTGGTATTTTAAAGAGCATTAAAAAAAAGAGGGGGGGGGGAAATATATCCTCTCCTCTGTGACAATCCTTCATGAAAAAAAGAGTGCTGGGAAGCACAAAATGAACAGCAGAGCAAAGCTGAAATGCTCAGGACAGATTCTTTGTTGAGTCAAACAGGTTCTTCATCCCCAGGCCAAGCTCCCTGACCATCGCTCCACGTGACTACCAGGTTTCTCCAACTGCACCATGTGGTCAGGCAAGCACAAGCAGGAGGGACCACAGTCTCAAAACTAGACGGTGCCAACCTTCCTGAAGAGGTACCACCACTGCCCAGTCCCGGCTCGCTGCAACCCGAGTGCACGCAGCCGCTTTGGGCCGTGCTCTACACTGCCCACCACAACAGGCCAGCACGGCTCCCACCTCTGCCAGGTTTCACCCGTGGAAACAGTAATCCCTTAAATGGCAATAATACAGCTAATCGCCACTGACCACCAAGCTCCAAAATTGCCCCCCCCAGAATGAAATACTGCACTGAAACACTGCAAAGGGTCTGCCTGCAAACGGGGGGCTTTGGGCTGGTTTCTGGCCAGCAGCACTTCTGGTCGGTCTTAGGCTGTCCTGCCCCGCGGCCCCCTCTGAGAGGCTGCCTGCAGCACCCACCTATTCTTGTAGCAGTTAGAGGGGAAGAGATGTTATCAAAAGGCCTGAGGATTTATAGAAGAGCAGATACTTGTAAGACAAATAATTTGAAACAGGGACTGCCCTTCTTCATCCGTTAGTTTTGTTTAACCGAATTAGTTTCAACAAATCTGAAGAAATTAAAAAAATGTTATCCTACAGTTGGGTGCTGACATGCTGGAAAAAGTCATTTTCTACAGCTCAGCTATTCAGAGGAAACTTGATCATTCGAGTGTGAACTTTTCTAATTGTTTCTGCTGATCTTCCTTTCCCTCCCCTTTCCCACATATGCTGTCAACATTGGCAGTGCTGGTAAGTAAGAGCAAAGCATCCGAGCAATCAACCAACCTCTGCAGCAGGAGCAAGAATTAGTTTCAATACCACTGGCCTGGCCGGATGGATTTCACAAGCCAAAATAGGATCTGCAAAACCGCGCTGCGGACGCGCCCAGCCCGTGCCCCTTGGCCGAGACAGACAGTAGGGTGTGCAGGCAGGGCCTCCAGCTCTGCTGGAGCCTCTAGACACTTCCATGCTCCTCTCCCCAGCCTGGCTGCGCTGCTGGGCAGCAAGGAAAAGGGAGGCTAAGACACTGGGGGATGAACTGGAAAACTTGTTCTTGCTTCCCATTGCCCCCAGCTCCTCTGTGAGCTCTCCCTGCCTCGGTTTCCTGGCTGTGAAATACCACACTTGGCCTCACAGGGCACCGCAACCGAAATGAGCGGCTCAGACCTTACAGGGCTGGCAGGCCACCAGGTAGCTGGTGTACCCTCTGTCACGTACGTAAGCACATCATTTCCATGGAGCAGCCCCAGCCGTCGGGACTGCGAGAAGCATGGCATTCAGAGGTGCACCTCGACAAGGTGTTCTTCTGACAGGGAGGGCAGGAGACCAGCAGCAGCAGGTTGTGACAGCAACAGCTTGTTCCTTCCCTGTCCGCGGGGAGGAAACATCTCCTGCTGGTCCTCAGAGACCTGGTCTAGAACAGCAGCGTGTTCCAGCAATAACAACTCAGTCTGGCGACAGCAAGCAGCCCCCAGCACAACCCCTTTCCAGGATCTGGATCTCTTCAGCGCTAATAACGTTGTCTCTGCACTGCCAAGCCCACTGAAGTGCAATCGCAATAACCAACAGTGCAGAACATCGCCAAATGCCTTCTGACAGCTAACCCACCATGCGATTCAGACGAGCACAAGCATTAGCTTGGTACGGCCCTGTCAAGCCGGATGGGCTAAGGCAAAATTTCTTCCTCTGACAACACTGGTGGACTGAGAGATTCAGGTGAGCAGTCAAGCTGTGAGCTAGCAGAGCAGCCTGGAAAGCCAGGCCCTTCTGGCCAGCCACCGTTAAGAAATACATTCTCCTTCACTAGTGACTTAATAAGCAGGAACAGCTACATCATGGAAACATTATCACATTCCTAGGAGAGCAGAGGGAAAGAAGACGTGAGATTTGTACAGCCTCAACAATACAGCTGTCTGGAGAAAAAGGAAAGGTTTGTATCGCCACTGAAAATGCTGACTTTTTGGCAAGACCTGAAAAAATTAGATTCAAGCTGCCACTGTAGTGTTCTGTGTGAACTGTAGCTCAGATGCCATACTTCCATTCTCTTCTCTGGGTAAAGCTTTCTGCCTGGTATGTCTTCTCCATGACATGCTCTTCCCTTTCAATAGGAGAGGAGAATGAATTATATCTGAGGAGTTTCACAGGAAACATAATCCATTCAAAGTCCTATGGGTAGAAGAAGTAGAAGCACAGGGCACTTGAACCACAGCCCCCATGAGATTGTGAGATACCATTTTGAAGAGCAGTATTTCCAAGGGATGGATCTCTCCATGAAATCTCAAGTCATTTTTTGAGTAAGTTATTAATCTTTTGTAAGAGGGCACATTTAGTCAAAAATGCAGTTTTTCAAGGATCAGTACTGCTGGAAATTTCTAAGTAGTTCTGATATTTTGTGGGAGGAAACCTGATGTGGAATAACAGTATGTGGTACTATGGCCAGAACATCAGGAGTGAAAAAAACAAGTCCATTCCAGTCGGTCCTTCACAAGAGTACTCCAGTCAGGACTGAGCTACCTTAGTAGTTCTGGCGACAAATCTTTACTTCTGCTGTACAAACTTGCTGTGCGTCCACACTTAACACCGTCTGACTTTTTGAAGTTGTTTAACCACAGATGGCAGCAATCAAAATCCCTCCAGACACTCAAGTCTGAATTAAAAACTGCCAACATTTTAGTGAAGTTCCTAGAATCCACTTTTGCACATGCCAAATTCTTTGCACGTGCCCAGAATTGCACTACTGTATAATAGATAATATCGAATGGCCAGTCACTGATGCTATGGATTTCAATTTGTAGGAAACTGGGTTGTACAGTCCTGTGGAGCAATCATTGCCCACTTCTTCCCCCCCAGGGCAACTCTCATTTTTGTGTTTCTGTATTATGGGGCCAGAGCAATCTCCATATGCAACTTCAGTAGTAAAGTCTTTTGGGGCCAAAAGTCCCCCAGTCAGTCCAGGTATGCATTGCAAATCTGACCCCACTCCCCAGTGATTTCTTCACAAGCCCAGACTTGCTGCTCCACCGTAAGGATCTGACTGGTAAATACTTGCAGCTTCTGGTTGGTTTCATTCACTTTGCCTCATCTGCTTCTCTTTCATCTCCCTGCTGCAGAACTGGCTGTTGCAGTAATTTCTGTGCTTCAGGCTAAAAAAACCCCAAACAAACAAACAAAAAACCCACAGCCATCCCTGTGTTTAAAATAGACTAGAGGGCCCAAATGATTTACACTTGTCTTGCAGGGGCCAGGAGGTGGCGAGACTGAAAAACAACTTGAAAAGGAGTCGCTTACGGGACAGAGACAGAACCCTGATCCTTTTAAATAAAAGATCCCCGGTTTGTCCTGACAGATATCACGATACCATAATACGGTAGAAGTTCTTAGGATGTAAGAGTTCAGGGGCCACTGGCCCAGGTCTCCTGCTGCTGCAACAAGATGCTTCAAGAACGTGCTGCTCCGGCTAAATGCGAGTCCTGCTGGTGGCATCAGGTCACTGGGAATGTAACCAGGCAAACCTGGCTGTGCAGATAAAGCCTATACCTGGGCTAATTCCCTCAATGAATTAGTGCGGCTACGGAGAGCAACGAGAACATTTGGTACCAAAGTTTTACTTGAATATCCCTGTGGTTCATCCTCCCCAGTTGTCCTCTCCAGGTGAAACCAGGATTGGTACTCGAATTGATTATTGCCTTTGATGTAGGAAAAGATTTTCTTTTTTAATTCAAAGAAACATTTCATATTCTTGCTCTTTTTCAGTAGCAAGCCTCAACGCTTCTACTTCCCATCCTCTCATAGGATGTACATCAGGAAGCTTCCCCCATCCACAGGCAGTGACTCATTCTATGAATCAGGTCAGTTCCCCTCCTTGGGCATCATCATACAAAGCAGTCTGTGTTAACGGCTGATGAACTATGCAGAGGCATACCTGCAGAGACAGATGGGAGCCATTCTGTGCTGAACCCATTTTGCTTATGGATTCGGATGATGAGGTCAGAAGAGACCTTCAGCTATGCAGACCTTTGCATCAAATAAAACAATCCTTGTACTAACCACAATCACCTGCACTTCTCTAGGTAATAAACCACCCACCACAAAGTGATGCAGCTCCTGGAAATCCTCTATTGCCTAGAGAACCTAAGATCACCAGAGATTAAATGATATGGAATATAAGTGTGCATAATTATCACTCTGCTTTGTGCCAGCGAGAGGCAGTGAATGTTTGGACAGAGAGTAAATTTGGGACAGAAACAGTCTGCTCCACCATTTTTCTGGTCTTTCACACTAACAGAGGAGAGGAAATATTTTTACAATTGGAAATACTGAGACAAGAACAGTGTCTGCACTTCTTAAAAAAGAAAGATGGTATTTTACGTAGACATTGCTCATTCACCACCATTTCTCTTTGTTAATTTTACTTGTCCAATATTTTAGCAATAAACATTCATGGGCTAAATGAAGAAGTCTGAACAAAGAGATTCCGGATTAGGGTTCTCCTGTTCCTGACTCCCTCAGTTATTGGAGTCACAACATTTCCAACAAACTTATTCCCACCAGGGGTACATCAAGGAGAGACTTTCCTTTCCCAGTTCTACAGTTTCCCCATACTCAGGGGTAGCAGTCACTTGCCTCTGCCATTGTGTTTGTTTTGCAGGTGGATGATGATGTTAGGAGTAAATAGAAAGCCAGATGAGGAGCAGCATAAGCAATGGAGGGACCAACCCCAGAGCCCGTGTACGTTGATGTGGACAAGGGACTGACGTTAGCATGTTTTGTCTTCCTCTGCCTTTTCTTGATTGTGATGATTATTCGCTGCGCAAAAGTCATCATGGACCCTTACAGTGCCATCCCCACGTCCACATGGGAGGAGCAGCATCTTGATGACTGAAAGGACTTCACTAGACACAGCCATAAGATGTTGCAATCTAGGAGGCCTTTTCCCACCCGGAAGGCTAGCACACACTGAACAGCCATTTTCAGATATACAGGGCAACGGCAATATCTCTAAGAGCACATAGTTTAAATGGTTCTTGCTCAACAGATCAGGATAACAACAGGCCATTCTGGCAGCACAGCTTAAAACTATGCAGCAACCCTTATTTTAATGAAAAACAGTTATGATTTTAACTCAAGTAGCACAAGAGACTGTAGGCTTTTCTTAATATAACTCTTGGTCTAGCACAGTTTATCCTCCCCTCAGTATGTCACACAAATCCAGGGTAACCACCAGAAGTTGGAAAAGCAACAGGATCATTTTATCTTTCTTGGAAATAGATTGCTTCAGATATCCTCCTCAGTTATTATATTTGTGTTTCCAAAAGGCCCGTTTTACAATTTTGTATCCTAGAGCACTACTGAGTAGAAGCACTAAAGCACCCCATCTGAGTAGGGGTGCCTTGCTTCTGTACACACACTCCTCACCACACCGCAGTCATCTTTCCAACCATCAAGATACAGAATCACAGTTCCCAAGGGGGCCATGGGCAGTTGTTAGCCCTACAGCATCACCTTGCTCTATCCTGCTCCTGGAAACGCTAGACATTTTACCACCTGCCATGGGTCTGTGGATTAGCCAGGTGTGTCAGACCACTTGCAGTGATTTTGCTGGCCACCAGAAGCCCCTGGAATAGAGGTGGGACACCACTGGCCTCAACTGCATAGAACTTGCCCTGATTTTCAACGAGCAATTCCACACGCAACTCTATCCACCTCTTGTTTCAGGTGCACCTCAGTGGGATCACACATGAGTTCAATAACAAAGACAATAAGCAAAGACATTGTTCCTGACTTTGTCACTCAGAAGTAGGTATTTGTCAGCTCTTAAATCTGACAGGTTCTTTAGCTTAGCAGTTCGAGTAACATACAGTAATATGCATTCTACCTCGGAGAAATTCAGCATCTTTGAAAGAATTTTTCCACAGATTTGTAAGGTGGATATCTGTACTTTTCCTTTCCTCAACTCATTAAAGCAGCCATTTTGGGAAAAGAAATGAGTGAACAGCGGAGCTTCAGAAATTTATTTTATACCTTTTGAGGAGTGGAGACTGAGGGATTCCCATGTTCTCCATTCCTCAAATTCTAAGGTTTGCCCACAGCTGCCTTTTCTAGTGACTACAGATTTGGCTTAAGGCATTATAAGAAGCTGCTGAAGCAATAAGGAGCACATTCTGCAACCACCAAAAGCCTCTCAAGTAGCAAAGTCTTGATAGCACACATCTGCAAGAAGGACATTTCACTATTTCTCAAGTAGCAAAGTCTTGATAGCACACATCTGCAAGAAGGACATTTCACTATTTCTCCTCTTCCTTAACCTCTGACCTGACCTCTAGGCTCTCTCCATAAGGCAATGTACAATGGATGAGGAAGGTGGAACCAAAGGTTGGAGCAGGGAATCACGGTGCAGACTTTGTGGGTTACCATCCTCTGCTCTGACAGGGATTTGCTTGATGAGCAAGCAAGTCACTTCTCGCTACATGCCTCAGTTTACTCATCTGTAAAATGGGTACAACAATATTAACTTGTCTCATGCTGTTTTGTCTGTATTATAATATCAGTAAAGCACTTGGAGAGCCTCAGATAGGGACTCAGAAATAAGATACTGATTTACAATGCTTCCTTGTGAAACTAAAGGGGAAAAGTCTGAATTTCAGTATAAAGTGAGGGAAGTCCTCCTCAGGCAGAGGACTCAACCAGACCTCTACTTATTCTCATTAACAGTCATATAGCAATATTTTGAGTCATGCCAAATGACACCTCACTCTATCCCAGTGATTTCTGAGGACACTGTGGAGGCGAGGCACTTCTCAGTGTGACTATAGGGATCCCAAAATAGCAGGCTACAAGACATGTGGAGAGCTTTGCATGGACCTTTTGCACTAGGCTAAGCTGCACAACGTTTGCTAATCTCTGTTTTAGGAGATTCCATTCAGGAGGAGGGAGATTTGAGGATCCACTTTAATCCTCCTGCTCTCTACCAACGAACCTGCACTGCTTCAATTGCCCACTGCAAATGGCTCATCAGACTATTCTTTAGCCTCCATTTCAGTTAGCTGACTAACCACCAGTGACTGAGGATTTTTACAAGCATGAAAGTTAATGTTCCCGATATTTTTAGCAAACACATTGGTCTGTCTTACTCATGAGTGTCTGTATTCATACCATAGGAACTGATGCTGTAGCTCAAAGACTGCTTCTGTCCCCTGGGTTAAGGTTTCAAAGCCATTTTTGTCACTTTTAAGCTGCATCGAATAGTATCCCACCTTGCCTTTAGCAGGGCTACTTGCAGAATTTGGCTCAAATGAGGGGAACAGGATCACTCTGTTGCTGGGCAAGAGACTCTTTGGGCTTGCAGGTTACCTGGCTGCACTGATAGCTGTACAGCTGGCACAGAGCAAGGACAGAGCTTGTCATCGCCCCTTCTGATGCCAGTACTCCAAGGCTCAACGTTTATCTGCATGCAGGACACTGACTTTGTTATGTGTCCCTCATAAGCCCTGTTCAGCTAAGGTTGAATGTATGTGCTTATGTTTCAGCCCCTGAGCAGGCTGCCTGGCAGTCACATGCTATATGTCCTCTGCCGGGCAGGGGTGGGAACGCACAGCCTTCGCAGAAGTAGAGCCTGGACCAGAGCAAAGGATTACAAATGTGGGGGAAGCAAATTAACAAACTTGATTTGCAAGAATATTTGCTAAAATTTTTTAATTATTATTTTGCTGTGTTTGTCTAGCTGTACAAACCATTTTAATATGCTGAGAATCCTAAAGGAAAGATCCTTAAAGACAGTCCTGTTTTCTAATAAGGCATTTATCATCCTGGTATAACCTATCAAATCCGTCTTTCTGTTGACAAAGGTCTCCATAAGCATCTACATGTTCATGTCCAACCTTTCCACATGACCACATAAGTATCTGTTGGATTGTTTTTATATTGATAATATCTGCCTTCCACCAGTGGTTACAATCACGCAACCTCACCACTCTAACTAAGAGCAATATAAAGCATCATGCAGAAAGCAGAAATTTAATCCCCCTCGTACTCGGAGCTGGAACGTGGGGTTTGCCCTCCCGAGATGCATTATTCTCACTCCCACACAATGCCGATCTCACGAGCCCTGTCCGCAAAGCTGCATCTGAGGCCAATGGAAGTTCTGTTCTAGTAGGAGCTGCATTGCTGGGCTTGGTAGTAATTTCAGCTGCATGAAACAAGTGCCTCTGCTATTTTATTTTTTTTCTTAACTATTATGCCATACTACCATCAATTGCACTCAGAGGAAATAATTTCAACTTGTTGCCAATGTATTTATCTAATGCAATAAACAGCTTCAACATGGAGAATCATCTTGTTGTCTCTATTGCGATTTGCCGCTAGTTGCCAGGACTAGCAGCTGTTTCAGGTTACTGCCCTGTTCAGTCGCCCAGGAACAGCACTGAGCCGAACAGCGTTTTGGCACAGGCAGGACTGCAGCGTGCTGCATTTCAGCAATTCTTTAGCAGTCACAAATCGCATACTGAGAGAAATAAGGCCACCGAGACTGGAATCCCTCCTGCGAGCAATTGAAAACTGAGACCGTGGAGCATCTGTGGGGCCTTTTTGAAGAAGCCACAGAACCAGGCTGAGATATGCTAAGGGAGAACCTCCTGGGGAACATCATCATCTCCTCTCAAGGAGAGACAAATTGCCAATTCATCTTGTAAGCGGGCTCAGTTCCCCAAGAGCTGGGTGCTTTATATACATGCTCATCCCAGCAACGAGTCCCCTGGCAGAAAGGCCCTTTTGCCTGCAGCCCAGTTTGCCACAAAGACACAAACCCATTGATAAATCATTAACTGTCCCAGTCAGCAGCAGAGGTGGGAGTTCTTGTGCTGTTTTCAGAGCTGCCACTAGAGCTAACATAAGAGCAGAGCTGAACTGAAGCAGGTAGTACCTGCATTTGGGCAGACACCCTGGAGAAACTCTAATATGAAGGTTTTTCTGAAAGAATTGGGGACCAATGACAGGCAGAAAACCATACAAGCAGCACTACAGCAGCCTGTGCCATCCAAGGGTGTCCTCGTGCTCACTGGGTCATTACGGGTCTCAGCGGGTAGCTCGAATCCAGAGCTCAGGGGTCAGATCAGCACAGGGCTTGGGGAGAGAAGATGCCAGGTCAGACACCAGCGGTCCGCAGGGCACCCACGGGAGGGCAGCGGGGACAAGGCAAGGGCAAGTAGGTCCAGACACTACCACTTTGTGCATGGCAAGAGTGAAGGCTGATGTGTCCTGCTGCACCTCAGACTGCTAAAGTCTTGCATATAAAAATGGCAAGTCTGTTTGCAGGCTCTGCCGGGCAGTCCCTGTGTATTTAACAGGTCCACTCTAGCAGCCATCGCTGGTGCTCTGGCAGACGGAGGGTGTGCGTGAGATACGAGGGCAGTGACGTTTCAGAACAGCTCTGTATCAGACTTTCATGGAGCCAAACTGAGGTCCCCTGCGCTGCCTACGGTTCACGTGCAGACCCCCGTTGGTGCTCAGCCGTATCTGAGCCCGTGAGGCCTTGAACTGCTCTTCCAGGAGAGACCCACGGAGAGCAGAGCTACCTACTGCGCCCCGCACGCAGGCTGGGAGCTGCGGCTGGAGCAGGGCGAGAAACTCGGCCAGCAGCTCGGCCACCGCTGAGGTTTTGCCTCTTGGAGGGCAGCGTGGCAACGCGCAGAGCAACACCCGCACACAGCACCCACCTCGCGCCCAGCAGTCCTGGTGCACGGCCGCGCCGGCAATCGGCACTGCCCACACGGCTCCAGGGCCGTCGGCCGAGCTGCCCGAGGGGTGCAAACCCTGCCACAGGCAGGCTTCGAAATTCAGATTCATCTTCTCCCCCTTGCGGTCCCTGACCTTGTCAACCCAGGCTTCAAACTCCTTGTCCTAGCTGTCTCCTGTTTTTGTACTTCAGGTGAATTGATTTAAATAAAGGACATTAAATCCCCAATTTTATCTCTCTCTTAATGCAGCAGTGGGAATTCTTGATTTCAGTCAACATTATTTTGCATTTGCACTTTTTTTTTAAGCTACTTTCATTAAAAATGGTTGATACTCTTTGGTGAGTAAAATTTGCTACTCTCTTCTGCTAACCGGAAGGAAAACACCCTCCACACACACATTTTTAGAGCAATTACGTAATTTCGGATTCCTAGCTGCATTTATCCTCGTGCTTCCGTCTAGCCCACGAGGGTGTTAGGACATGCTGAATATTAAGCTCTTAGTTACAAAGCCCTATGCTTTTTACTGGGACTTGGCCAGGCAGCTCCCAGAGGGCAATCGGAAGTCAATTAAAAATATATTAAAATTGCACTAAGCACGTTGAAACCATAAGGAAAGAGCAGTTTATCAAAACATATTTCACATTTAAAACTAATTACATCCCCTAAGCAGCGGCCAGACTACCTCTGCCGAGCAAACGAAGCACCCGGCAGGGGCAGCCAAGTTGCATCATCCTTTTGGGATTTCGGCGGCCGCGAAGCCGGGCTCCCCTGCACCGTGGCTGAAGCCCCTCGGACAGCCCTTTCCACCCATTCCCAGCACAATCTTCTTCTGCGGCAGGCAAGTAGTTAATGCAGAGCGAACTGTCGAAGGCAGCGGTTTGTGCCCCTGGGGATGGAGTGGGGTGAGCAGGCTGCAGAGCCCCCGGCATCGACGTGCTCCTCACTCAGCAGCAGCCACCCCAAACTGCTGACAGCAGAATGAGCAGGGAGAGCAACTCTCCATAGTCTCCCTTCAGCCTACCTTAACAGCTCTGCTCCTCACAGTGCCCTCTGACTCCCTAGAGCTATTTGGGTTTTTTTTTTTTTTTAATGGCTTCCAGGTGATTGCCCTTCAAGCTGGCTAAATCACTGGCACTTGGGCTTTTGCAGGCCTTTATGGTGGGAAGAGACAAATTTAACTCATTACCTGTATATTGCTATCACTGAACTTATTCCAGCCCAAACACAAGACCCAGTGTGTAGCAAGAAAAAAGTATATAAGAAACTTAAGATGCTTTGAAACCCATAAGTAACCCTCATCTCAGCTGCATAGCTACCTGGGACATGAATAACAAGAAACCAAATTTCTGTGCAGGCGCTGACCTTAAGACGCTCTCAGAAACGAAAGGCACATGAGAGGGACAAACACAGTGCCGCAGAGCTGCGTTACAAGTAACACGGGACCGTGCGAAGCCGGGGTTTCAACACGTCCTGTGCACGCTTCCAAATACGTCAGCTTTAAATCGTTAAAACAGTTCCAGGAACCGTCTCTCGTCCTCAGCACCCAGCACCCGCGCGGGCACCCTGGACAGGGCAGCTACCCGGTGTGCTAACGGGAGCTCGTCCCACTGCCAAAAGCCCAAACCGGCGTGAACGTGATCTCGCAGCGATGGCCCGTTTAACAAAGTCACCACCTCAACCCTGGTGACTTCCGAACGATCATTTTACTGTGAGTTATTACTGCCTGGTTAATGAAGGAATTATGAGTGTTGCTGACCACAGCATTTTCATCAAAACCGTTTTCTTCATGATATCATCTCCATTGCTAATTGAAGTCCCCGCATTAAAACTATCTTTGGTGAAGAATACTAACACTTCATACAGAAAGCCCATCGTTCTTTTCCACACCCTGAAATATGATTCAGGGGCTTATTCTATGCTTATTTTACACTTCATTATTGTTACTTTTTCACATCAGCCATAGTATTATAAAATACATCCAGCTTTTTCATTACACACCGAGCAGATGATGCTTTGGTCTAGGAGAGACACAACTCCAACAGGATCAAGCAGAGGATGCCCTTGGCTTTCTTATTAGCAAAATAACACACTTGCTCCCAGCCCCCCCGCGTGCCAACACCTCTTGCTCCATGTCCAGCAATACTCACGCTCTGGGGCCACGTCGCTCTGCCACGACCAAGCCTGGGTCACAAACCTGGTGCTGGGACACAGCAGAGGAAGAGGAGGTCCAGCTTTAATTTTTTTTTTCTTTCATTTTTGCTGGAAGCCAGGATATAAGCAAGCCAGGGAAAGCAGATTCAAATTCAATTAAAATAAATAGCCTCTAGAAACAAAGAGAACCACGCTCAACCCTAATTGCAGCAAACACTTCCAGAAGCAGAGGGGAAGCTCTTTGCAGGAAGGGTCAAAACAATTAAAGTAGTACTTCAAAAATAAACTTCTCTAAACCCCAGGTCTGCACACTTAAACACAACCATCTGAGCTAAAGCAGTCTTTTGCTCCAAGACCTTCATATCCCCATCCTGCAGGATATGGGCAAAGGAGGAAGCAGAGGGGGCTGGTTGACCTTCAATTTAAAGGCCAAGCTCACCAAGTGGTCGCAGCTGCCCCAGGCTGAGCAAGCCGGGGTCTGCCCGGAGCACCTGGGTTTTCCCCCAAACTCACCCCGGCAAGGTCCGGGCTGTTTTCCAGGCAGCACCGAGTGCTGGGGTGTAGCAGCAGGAGAGCAGACACCTCTGCTTTCTGGAAAGCTGGGATTTCTCTGGATTTGCCCCAGGTGGAGAAGATCACATCCTGGCTAGGGAGGCCACTCGGCCCACGCTCAGATGCTACCGGACGAGAGAGAGAATTTGGGAGTGGAGATTTTTACCCCCGACACAGCCGAGGGCAAGGTGCCCGCTGGGTGCATCCTGCCACCTGGGACCCCCGTGCCCGCATGCCCCACCCAGCAGCCCCAAATTGCAACAGGCCGCCACGGCCGCCCGCCGGGTTACACAGAGACCTGTGGAGCTGCACGGGGCGAGAGAAGAGCACAGCGAATTTAGCTGTTTCTAATAAATGTTCCTGCACCCAGAAAGCACTGATGCGGCAGTCCTTCCTGGCTGAAAAAAACCACGCACCAAGGTCAAAACGCATGAACACCACCATGCCGCCCCGGCACCTCCATCAGCTCTTGCCAAGAGAGACTTTTTCCCAGGCTTTTTGGAAAAGCAGCCCCACTTTCAGGCAGGCTGGCAGGGGCTGCAGCAGAGGCCCGGGCAGGGGGTGGGAAAGGGCCTGACGCAGGAGGGCAGACGTGTCCCCACGCCACCACGGACACCCCCGCGAGTCCCCGCGCCGGGGCAGGGACGCGGCAAGGAGCCCCCTCCGTGGGGACGATGCTGCGCGTCCTCTCGCTGCGGCTGCCGGGAGCGAGGCACCTCTCCGCCCGGAGCAGGAGATTGCTAAATCCTAGAGGTAAGGAGTCAACTCGTGGTCCTCCTTGGAGGCCGCTCGGACAAACGAGAGCACAAAGCACCCTATAAATCGACAGCCGAGCCAGGGTACATTGAAATAAATATCTGTCTACTAGTCAAACTCAAAGCATCCACCACAGCCTGAAGCGAAAATAGCTTTTCCTCCATAAACAACAAGGAGCCGTTGTTTTCGTGGCCAGGTCATCATTTCTGGCGATAGCGGAGTGTCTCAGGCGAAGAATTTAAATTGATTTGGGGATGATCCTCCCCGGATCGCTTCTGAAAGGGGCCATTATCACTGCTCCCTCCGAGGGAGCCCATCTCAGCAAACACGCCCCGGTAGCAGTGATTTATCTGCTCTGTCACATTTTTTCATTAATCTTCATTCCCAATTCGTTTCTCTCTCCCGCCTGGACGAGGGGTCACATTCCCGACGAGCACTGGGTGCTCCCCGCCACCGACGCGCAGGGGCGACGTCAAACTGCAGCGTGACCGGACACCGAAGCGGCCAAGCTTCAAGGTGGATTAGCCCGGACCTCTCCCACCCCGTCTGCGCAGTGAGCTCCCTCCTTCCCGAAGGAAGGTCCATCTGCCCTCACATTCCTTAAAAAAGCATCCCGCAAACAAGCAAAACACTGCCCATCTCAGGAGGCAAGAGGTACTGTACAAAATAGCCTGCGGCGGGAAGAAAACCGTCCCCAAACCTCATTTCTTGATCCCAGCCGACCGCGGCGGGAGCGCAGGGGACAGCGGCAGCGGGGCGGCAGCCCGCACCCCAGGACCGCCGCCGGAAAGCTGCCGCCTCGGCAGCCCCTTCGCTTCGAGGGCCGAGCAAATATTGAACGAGCTCCCATCGCTCCGCACCGGAGTTCATTATCCAGCCTCCCGCGCTCCCTCACTCAGTAGCACCCGCTAATTGATGCGAGCTGGCACTCGGCCATGCAATTAAATTGATTTGTAGAGCAGCGGGAGGCTGCAGATGCCCTTTACACTCGAGAGAAGCGGCGCGTGGCCCCCCCGGCAGCCCGCTGCAGGCCGACACCGCGGCCCTGCGCCCGCGCGGGACGGGGGTCACCTCCTCCGCGCCCTCCCTCCGGCCGAGCGCGACCACTGCCACCAGCCAGGGCATCGCCCGAGCCCCGGCGCTCCTCAGCCCCGGGCAGGCTCGTGCACGGGCAAGGAAACCGGCCGGGGACGCTTGTTCGCTCGCTGCGGAGGGAAGCTCGGGGTGGCACCGGTCTCTGCACGGGGGCACGGGCAGGGCCGAGGCTGCGCCCGCACGCGAGGGGACGGCCGGCGGCTCCGGGGTGTAACCCGCCGGGTCATCGTGCAGCGACTTGGGGGTGTCGCAGTGCTAGGGTCGCACTTCAGAGCCTGCACAGATTTATTTATTTATTTTAATATGCAAGAGCTTTGTGCTAGACCTCCTTGCTGACTGCTTTTTCATTTGGATTTTTGTTTGCTTTCACTGTTTTAATAGTCTGCTAGTTTGTTCAGTACTTTTTGCAGTGTTTGCAGGTCAAAGCGCGTTTTGTTACAAATTAGGGCATGCTCTTGCAACTCTTTTCCCCAGACTGCTTTGTAAATGTGCATCCTTCATATGAAACGCCAGTCTTTGAGTTTTTGCCTCTAGCATATGAAGCGCATTGAAAAAATATATATATCAGCATTCAATCCCTGCTCATCAACCTAATACTCTGAATATTAAAAGGTTAACTGAAACCTTTATCCTTACGATAAAACTATTAATGCAGTCAAACAGTTAAAAATCTTTCACTTTCCAAACATTTTATGCTCATTCAGAGAAATTTAAAAAAAGGTTTTCAGTGCTAGCTTGTCACACCAGAGAGCTGCATTGATCTAGAAGATATTTATTGATAATTAAAAATAATAAGATTCCAATCATTCACATACAAATAGTAAATCAGAATAAAGGAGCATGGCTATTAGAGACAGGGCAGAGAGACCCTTCGCCTCTTCCTCCGAAGTCACCTTACGCCAGGCGTCACGGCAATGACATGGCCGGAAGGATTTTTCCTGAACACTGGCCGAATCCCACTCGGTAGCCGCTGCCCTGGCAGTAACCTGGGACAAGGAAGCAAAGACGGATCGTTACGTAAGTACAGCGGGATTTTATAAATAATAATTTTATTATTAATAATAATAATAATAATAATAAAGACCGGAGCCTGACAACGAGCGGAGCCATGCGGCGTGCTCAAATGCAAGGCAACCGGGCCTCTTCTCCGGGGCGCTGCTGGCTCAGGGCGACACAACCACGCGCTCACACAGCTAGATTTATATATGCATTTAGTTTATACTTATAAATGTGGGCTGACAACGCGGAAGATAAAGAACAGGCTGTGACAAGTATATTTACATTGGTTTTTAGATGCATAAGCACACAAATATTTTAAAAGCGCCCTGATCCGTGAAGCGTTCGGAAGCCTGGCGCTTTTCTTCAGCCTGTCGGAAACCAGGAGCAGCACTGCAAGACTTCAGTCTGGGCTTGAATCGTCTTCCAAACCAGTAAGTGCCCAGAGCAGGGTTATGAACTGAATCAGTTTGATGGGGATGTTGTTACATCTTAAGATTGCATGTAAGCAAGTCCGTGGTATAGTACTATTAAAATTTTGATTGCAACGTGCAACCTCCCAGAAATGCAACAGGGGAAAAAGAGCAGAGTTCAAGTAGCCCAGGATTATTAAAAAAAAACAAAAACAAAAAACACCTCTCCCCCCAAAAAAGCACAAAGCACAGCAATATGCAAGTTTAGGGAATATGATCGAAGAGTAAACAACATGTGCAATATTTCTGTATTTAAACCTACGCCGCAGCATCATCCATCTAACTGACAAGCAGAACTGCTGTCTGGCCAAGCCTCGCAATTAATAAAGAAAATCTGATTCCTTTTCTGCAGCATTAGGACTGCTCCTGGGACACTGACTTTGGGGTGCTCGTAAGCCAGAAAGATGATCATTAAGAGCCCCAACAGCAGGGATCTGCCCTAGCAGAATCTGTTTAGCTTGCTAAATTTAGGCAGCATAGCTCCATGAGAAACTCAGCATCTAACTCAAAATATCCATTTATCCTCTGTTACATAAATAGACAAAGAAAGCCTGCCGACTGCTGCTGAAGCTACCGATCTGTGACAACATCTCTAACTTGGGGACAATTCAGCCTCTCCGTGCCGGTGTGCGATGGCAGGCAGGACAGCATGCCCCAAGGACACTGCAGCCCCCCTTGCTGCCAGGCGCTGGCAGAGCTGCTCCACAAACAGCATCGTTAGGAAGCTGCAGGGGAAGGAGGGGACACAGCTGGGGCTTCAGGCCCATCTGGAAAGACTATTCTGGGAAGACGCAGCTGAGGAGACCTACTGCAGCTCTTCACTGGCAACAGCTGATCAAAGGAAGGGCACCAGTAGCAAATGCTGCATTTTAACGAGTGATTTCAGAGTTAGAGATGGATTTTCCTAAAATAACACCATACATCATCTTTCCTGCGTGTGATAAAAACCAGCAGCCTGGGAGAAGCCAAGAGGGAGTTGAGCAGAGCAGACCTTAACCCCTAATTCCCATTCCCACCGAGGACCAGCAAACCCCCTCAGCGCCCGCTCCGGCTGCACTGCAGAGACCCAGCAAAGTCACTGCAGCGCTAAGGCAGGCGCTGCCCCCTCTAACCCAGCAGCGCAGCTATCGCGGCCAGGCGGAAAAGAAGTTTTTCCGAGGCCAGCAGGGCCTGCAGGTACATACCTAGCAGCCAGCCCACAGACAACACCCCCATCTCTGCAGGGTAATGCGCATTAGTACACACCGCTTGAGGAAGACGCTTGCTTTAAGGCTCAGCTCAGTTTCCATTTGTCTCATTAGGCTTCACTGCCAGTTTTCCTTTGAATGCTGGCTTATTATTTCAGTCCAGTTTAGTTATCCCTGCTGTCAACTCTAATTTAGAGCAGTACCAAGGAGCAGCCCATTCGACAAAGCGAGCCCTGTGCTGCCAGCAGCACCGGCCTGAGCCGCGTGCCAAGGAGCCGCGGGGAGACCTGCGGAGCAGGCGGCAGCACGGCATCGGCGAGCCGCGGCTTGCAACGCTCCCCGCCCAAGACGCAGTAATAGATTCCCCTCGCTCTGTGCGTTAGGGCTCAGAAACAGCTCCCGCAAGGAGGGAGGACAGAGAAGAGGAAAAACACGAAGCTGAAACGAGAGACTAGAAATCATGGGTTGGGCACTTGGCGGGAGCTGACGCAAGGGCCCCGGGAGAGGATGTAACAGCGCTGGCGCTGCCTCGGGGCGCCTTCAGGCCTGGACGTGCCGTAAGTCGCTAAATCGGAACGTCCCAAGCGGTCCCAGCAGACAGCTCCAGCAGCGGTCACGTCCACTCGCCACAACGCCCGGCTCTCGCGGATGGCACCATGCCCTGATCACTGCCACCAGGGAATAGTCCTCGTTTAAACAACACAGCAAACTGGTTAACGTAAGACTATCGCACAGGGATAATGGTCCTTCATCCGGGTTAACAACGAGGCCGTTATGCCTTCTTTAAAAATGAAAGACATTCAGGATTTAAAGTACTCATTCTAAGTAAAACAGCGTGTTCCCAGGCATGAAGAACAACGTGGGGGACGTTCGAGTCCCCCCCGTCCCCCAGCTGGACCTCTTGTACTAGCAGCTCCCAAACTGCAAGGTGTTGCAGATAAGGATGTCAGCATCTAATCCAAAGGGATATTCACAATACCCAACCGCACATACCTAATCTAAGGTATTATTACACAGTTATCGGGGAGAGATCTGCTCCTCTGGAGGACCAGTAGGTGCCCTGAGTTGCTAGAGGAGCATCTCCACACCGAACACGCAGGGAGCCTATGGAGCCTGCGGGCTGCAGCACATGTAGTCACTGGCTCATTTGAAGACTAGAGAGTATCAGAGGCGCTGGGGATTCCTGGGTTTCATCGTCTACAGCTCTCTCCAGTACACCTCAACCTCCAGCGGCTTCAGCATCTTCCTCTGCAAAAGTGGAAGCACCTCACAGCAATATGATTTTCAACGCTAGAAAAGCAGGCTGCCGGACAGGGGGCACCAGGGCTTTGGCTGAGCACCACCAAAATTGCTTGTAGAGCCTTCACTAGAAGACTGAAACGTATCCATACTTTTTTTTTCTTTTTTATCCCTCACAAAAAAATTCTCAATTTTCTTTAAAATGTTTTTGAAATAAACAAGAAATTTCAGAGTGCTCTGGTAAAATTCCTAGGTGTTCTTTGGAAGAATAACTCATAATTGCCACCCAAACACCCTGTGAGCAAAAACTGCTTGATGAAAAGACTGCTTTCCAGCAAGAAGTTGCATCTTGTGCATTTTGACTATTAAACGCAATATTAAATGCAATTTACCCCAAGCCCACTTGCAGCCCAATATTATGTGTTTGCCACCGCCCATCGGTTTGCCACCACCCCCAGCCTCAGCCAGGGTGAGCCCTGACCCAGAACCAGGACAGTGCGGGAGTGCCAGTGTTTTCAGGGTCTTCCGAAAACTCAGTGCAATGCAGCTCTCAAAGCTGAATGTTTCTAGTGCAGCTTCCAACACGAGACAGTCAATACTCTGAAATCCAGCACTGATGTGTCCATGTCACTGTAAGGCAGCATAAGGACACCCACAGAGCCAGCACCGGCCCCTATTCACGTATTTCCTGAGAAAAGCAAGGCATCAGGCAGAGATATTTGTTATCTGAGTATATCAAGTGCCCAACAGCTAGACTCAAAGGAAGGGCGTAAGTCCCTTGAAATCGATGGGAATCCAGATGCCCAAACAAGAACTGAGATGACTAACTACGTAGAATTGGTTCTCTGTATCCAAAAATTGAAATTTGAACTTTGTCATAAAGAGTTATGAAGATCACAGAGTGCATGTCACTAAAGAATAGCATTTATTCCATAGTAACCATCACATCTGACAGTGAATGCAGCATGCTGGAAAGGAAAAAATAAACAAGTCCTTTTGCTCGAGTTTAGCCTAGAAATAGGAGATAGCCTGCGGGTTAGCTCAGCCTCTGGGCCCAGCTCTGACCCAGAGGTAGCTGCGACAGTAAAGGCCACCTCTGCACCAGGCAGGAATAGCGCAGCCGACTGCAAGAGCAGAGCAGCAGTTTGAGATGCAGGGACTCTGATTTGACTTCATCTCCCTTGGAGGCCTGTTACCTTCCCCTCACTGCACTGACTGAGCAGGCAAAGATCCCCTTCCACGCCACTATAAGTCCCAGAGCCTCTGTACAGTCATGCTTTGCCCTAAAAAGATGAGCAAACCTAAATTTATAAACAGACGGGCAGGATCAATGTCTATGCCCATATGTAAATCCTCCTCTTGCTCACGCTGTCCCCATTTCCCCTTGGGGTACATCTCAGCCGCTGCCAGTGTCAGTAGCACATTTTCTGTTCTCGGATCAGGGCACCTACTGCAGGGCCACCGCCTGTGATCTGAGAGCTGCTAACTTTGCCAGCGTGTCCAAAGGGCCCCATGGACTGCTGTGACATGCACGCATAAAAGTGTGATGGGTTTTGTCACCTCATTCATTTCAGTGCTGCCACGAATGGTGCTCTAGCAAGTGTCCTGCGTAGCTTCAAGCTCATGTTTTGTTTAGACGCTCCTGTGCTTTACCGTATTAGGTTTTCTCTGATTAAACATCCCTCTGGGTAGAGATACAGCTGGATAAAGGACCTTTGTTTTCTTCCTGCACTGCAAGGCATTTACTTCCCACTCCTTACTATTTGATTTCAATTCCCCTATCCCCAAGCAATGATCTAGATACCAACCCCAAGCCTAGCAGGAGGGTGCAAACAGCAGAAGTGACAGTAAGATCACAGCATGCGCTAACAAGCTACTGTTGCTCGATTTACCTAATGCAGGTAAAACCAAAACGGCACAAGCTTTCACAGACACTAGTGTGTGGGGGCTGCTAGCATATGCTAATGCCCCTGGTGCCAAATCTTGTCTGCTCTTCTTACCATGCTGGTTAGATTAAGCAAGCACAGGTATGTCAACCCCTGCCAGCATCACGCCTTCAAGTCCTTCATGTTGCTGCATAGGCTTTGGTCACCCACGTTTTCTCAGGCCTAAGTCACACTCATAAATGGTTTCGCATCATTGACGCCATTTGCTCCCTTCGCAGACTGTCTCAGCGAGATCACACCAGCAATGCAATGCAGGCTGAACAAAGGGGTTACTCCGAGCTGGGTATGGTAGTAACCAGTTCTCAGAGTGCGATCTGGCGATGCACAAAATCCCACGAGATGTTCTCTAAAAATTCAACAGGTGACACAGCAAAATACGCGCAGGCTTGAGTCAAATGTTTCACATGGCTGTTCTTGCCACATATATGGCACCTCAAAGCCGTAAAGTGGCTGGCAGGATGACAGAGAAGATAATAGATTTGTTTTGCCTTGGACTTTGAATTAAAAACAAAAGTAAGAGTGGGATTTGGATAGCAAAGCATCACGTTAGATTTTAATTCATAAAACCCTTAGCTTCTCAAGGTGAAAAGCAAAACCAGAGCCCAGCATGAAACAGCTCTCAGCCCTTTTCAGAAGGGATCTGGTAAACTGTTCTAGCAAGCTTCATGCTGTTTCCCACATATTTAATTTGCAACACGTTTCACTGAATATGCATGTGTTGCAAATGATACATTGCTTGCAAAATAACTTTCTTCAGGATTTGCCAAGCTCTGCTCCACATGCAGACTTGAACAGTGGTGGCAACAAAACATCAACTGCTTCTATTCTCAAGATGTTCTCACCTTCAAAGGCAGACCTACTCCGGTCATCCTCTTAACACTAACACACAGGAATAATAAGATCATTAACTACCTAGCAAAGCAAATAAACCGAAAAAGCATTTCTGGCATGGAATTTTATATTGGCTTGCTTTTGCCTCCTAATAGATGGGATGGAGACAAATGTGACTGCGTGGCAGGTGTGTACAGAATAGTGTCTGCTCACCAGGCACTTTCACAAGTGGAAGGAATCTGTGGATATATTTCCTAGGTACAGTGTAGAAACAGCTATTACCTGTTAATATGATTTCATCTCCATCCTGCAGGAATTTACGAGACTGTCCACTGCCAACATTAACTTCTTTCGTTCCATTCCAAGACAGTTCCAGCATGGAGCCAAAGCTCTCGGGGTCCTACACCAAAAGTTAGCAAACAAATAAACAAACAGTTCTTTAATACATCTGTCCTACTGTTAAACTACTTGCTGCTGGAAGTAGACGTGCAAGTGTGTTAACTCTATAGAACAGCTTCTTGCTGTGGATTTAATTCATTGATGCACTGGCTTATTTTCCTGCCATTGTAGTTTAATTCCTTGCTCACTGTAAGCAGTCATGGCTTCCAGCAGTTATTTGGTATGTTTAACCTAGCACTAAGCCCTTTAAAAGTAATTCAGTCCTGCTACAGAAAGAATGGAAACAAATCTAGGGCACTTCTGCAAATACAGTGTTTTTATGTAGTCACATTTCAGAATTTTATTTACATTTCATTTTTTCAGAAGAGCAAAGTTGCTAAAGGTTTGTAAATCTTCAATGTCAATCTGCAGAACAGTGGCTTAGAGGAAGCAGAAAGCAAAGATAAGCTCAAAATGGAAGTGTAAGTATCCCAGTTTGGAAACAGCTTACCCCAAAGCTGCCTGAAAAGCATGAAGAGTGTTTATGTTTGATGTTTTGGAAAGTGCCAGTACCTTATCCATCTTATATTGCTACTTGTTTCAACGACTGCATGTATGGCAGTACGATGGAAACCATCTTGTGAAGCTGGAGCATATATATGGTATTAGAGAAACTAGAAGTTTGAATATCTCTAAAAATATAATTGTTATTTTTCAGTTTACACCCATGTACCTTTTACATTCTTCTCAGAAATGAAAATAGCTGTATTTCATATAGCAAAAATGGGCTGTGTGGTGGATGCTTGTGCATAGAAATGAATTTGCATATATAATATTAGAAATGGCTCTTATCAAAAGGAACACAGGGAAGACTAAAAAAAGAAAGAAGAAAACACTCTCAGTGAGGTTTTGGATTACAAAAAACATTAGCCCAAGAAGCCTAGGAAAGAACGGCAGACATTTTCATGGCTGGTCAAGCCAAATATGATCAGATCCAGAGCCCTGCCTGAGCAGTTTTGGATCGCTGAAAAATACTGGTGGATACTGTTTACTTAAACACTCACAGGTCCACTGATTGTTCCAGATGCCAGGAGATCTCCAGGTCTGAGGTTGCATCCGTTGATTGCATGGTGAGCTAGCTGCTGTTTCATGGTCCAGTACATGTGCTAGAGGAAGAGGAAGAGGAGGCTAAAGCAATGAAGGACCAACATCTCTCTTGCATGCCATTCGCCTACACAGAATGCACTGCATTCTCTGGATGATGCTGGTAAGGCTGTCCCTAGGAAAGAAGTTTCCTAAAGGTAACATTGATAGAGTTATTTAGTGTAGAATTGTTAATAGTTCCTGTTGCTTTCTAAATGATGACTGGAAGCTGCCACTGCTAATGTGCATTTAAAATATACACTTTGAAATACTATTTAGTCCCTTAAAATTTCTCCTCTTTACACTGGGTGTCACTTCTCTCCTTATTCCATTTTAAAGCCAGCACTGCTAACCCAGGATCCATGATAAAGTCCAATATTTTAATGGGTTTATAGAAAATGTCTGCTTATTACTGATTTACTGACTACTGATTTACTGATTAAGGTAATTGGTATATATGCGAATATATAATACCCGGAGAAATCCTGCAGCTGGTGCATACACCTCCTGGCTTATGATACCTTCAATCAGCATGTAAAGGAAGAGCCACCCCTCTGTCCCCAGTGGGGACCGGGGCAGGCACAGCGCTAGTAGCTGTGTCACAGCACCGACTCTGCATGTAAATGACCAGCTGCAGCTGCAAGCTTTCTCCCACCTTGGCACAGCACGAGGCAATTCCCTTTGCTTTCCCCGTCCTCTGTTCTCACTGCTTCCTGCCAAATGACTACAGAGCTGATAATGCTTTGAGCATGCTAAGCCGAGCAGCAGGAAGAGCTTCCCGCTCGTTCAGCGCTCAAGCTTGCAGGTAGCTCACACAGCAGCATGCAGAAGAAACATCAGCCCTTTGCACTCTTCCCTCTCCCATGTGCACATACACCTGGCCTGATCTTCAGCTAATACAAAAGTCAGTGTTTGAAATTGCCTAAGGCTGGAGCTGAGGGCGCAAGCAACATTTCAAACCGGTAAGAGATGCAAGTCTTACCTTGAAATTGGATGTGCATATAGTAGCTGGCATGCTCATTCCTTCTCCTATGGAAAATGAAAAGTAAGAAACAGGGAAACAATTTGTTTGTGTTGGATGAAGGATGTTGGAGTCTTTTCATTTTACCGATGGGTGGAGACTTCTTTTATCACTGTGATCCCTAGTAGGAAACAAGCAATAGCATTTTCCATTCCCATATGAAAGCCAGCATAGAAAACAAACGTGTGGGTGGCACAGGGGTAATGTTAAGCCACATTGCTATCCTCTGCTCAGCAGCAGCAACTGGACCTCCTGCTCAGCAGGCCCTTTAGCTGGCGTCTGTGCTGGGCCAGCATGATATCCCAGAGCCGGTACCATGGACTCCCACGTGCATCCCCTCCTCCCGTGCGGGCAGACCCCACAAGGGCTCTCCTCACTGTGAGCCGACGTTTGCAAGCGTCAGGAGGGAAGCGTTCCCTCCTCGACGTGTTGCTGCCCTGCCAACGGGGAGCATTAAGAGCTTTACCTCTTTCTCTGACAGAGGCAACATGGGCTGAGATGGAAGAGCAGGAGTGTGCAGCCAAGAGCAAATTGTCTGAAATATATGGTGGATCCTACCTTTCTTAACCGGAATTTCAGTTCTGTAACTCACCCAACATTACCATACCTTTAAGAGCAACAAAGAGCTTGATGTCAAAAGCGTAGGGTTCTTCATCTCTGAGGTAGGGCAGCGGTTTGGGATCCTAAAAGCATATAAAAGGCATCACAGACTAAACAAACAGAAAGGAAAAATTCTTCAGGCCATCCCAATGACCTTTTGTTTATAGCCAGGCTGTGCTGCATGCTCCATTTACTTTACCATTACTGCTGTCCAGATTATTGCTTTTCTTCAAAAGTTTTTAAAAAGTGTGTCTGAGAGGAACAGATGTGACATCCACATAATCGCATTCCCTTTTTTTGCAATGGGGCTCCAAAAGTCCTCATTACAGCATAGATGTTAATCCAAAAAAACACCGTGCTAGCACACCTTTGCGCTTTGCCCGCATGAAGATGGCAAATTCTCTGTAAGACTCTTCCTTGTCTTTCTCTAAGTAAATCTCTACGTAACACAGACAACTGGAAATGCTTGAACAAAGTGTTTTGGCTTAAATCCACTTTCTCTACTGCTTGCTGGATGCTAAGTGCTATCTAACACTAATAAGCAGCTCTCTGACCAGTTTGTTTTCAAGATCATTTGAAGATGATCATTTTCCTGTCCTGCTCAAGTCAGTAGGAGTAGAAAATACGAAGCAGCACAGTGCACGGGCACCATAAACACTACCAGTAAAAATCAATGAGCATTTGAACTTAGACAGCCCAGTGTTTCTTCACATATTTTGGAAGCAGGATCACACTTGTAAACTCTTAGAAAAACGTGCTTGGTGTTGGTACAGTTTAATGATTCCTACTGGTGGGACCTACTTGTCCTGCTGATAATTTTTTTTTTTTGCATTCTCCTTTCCCTTTGTTTCAACCTTTTCCTTTGCTAACCTGGACAGGATTTGGCAACACGAACGGCATGAGAGCTTCCATAGTAACAACCCAAGGAGAGATGGTTGTGCCAAAACTCTTGCTCAGGAACGGACCCAATGGAACATATTCCCATTTCTGAATGTCACGGGCTAGAAAGAAAATTCAAGGCAATACTGTTAAACATATCCTAAGTGTTGCAGAGCCTTAACACCAGTGAAGGAGTAACACAGTACTCCACACAGCTACAGAACCAGCTGTGTGGACTTGGAAACATTATCCCCACCCTTTCCAAACCATTATGTCCAAATCCTGATTTAAATCCATCTCTTTCAAACCCTCAAACAAAATTTTTTCAGAACCACTAGATTAGAAAGAAAATTCAGAGATAATTAAAACAAATCAGGCCATCCTTATAAAACAAATATTTTTCTCCCCAATTTAATTAACACTTCTACATCCACTTACTAGGGTAAATGCCAATTGTAAAGCCAATTTCAACTAGCTAACAATGCTTACATCTGCTTAGATCTGTGCAGAAACTGAGGGATTTGTGATAATCAAATCTTTTCCCTAATCCTGACAGTGAAATCAATCCTCTGCTGAAATCACTAGTCTTATGGACGATCCATCCCTGCCCAGAAGAAAGCAGAACGTTGGCTCTTCCATACGTAACAACTTAGTCTTCATTAGACAGCAATTTCTGGTTCTACTCATTGATCTATGATGGATTTAAGTAGTGCCTGAGAAACGCAGAGAGCCTTCCACTTTGATCCCTTTCAACCACACTCAGCGGTTTCAATGGCCATGATTCTATTACGATATATAATTTATCCATATCTAAAGTTTGCTACAACGGTGTAATCCACTCTCCAGGCAAACTCCCAGCAGCACTGATTACCACTCCAGTCATTCATAAGGACCATCCCGAAGATGTGCTCATGGGCTCTGCTGATCGGAATTGGCTCCCCATACTTGTTGCCAGGGCCTACGAAGAAGGCCTGAAATCGAAAAGCAAAATGTTGATTAAGGAAATCCGAGAGGTTAAAATCTACAGAATCACAAAGGCTTTACCGCATAGGGGGTTACAAACACACGCAAAAAAGGTAGGACAGCATGAGAGTTTGCATTAGTCCCCATACACAAATCAGCCAAGAAACATGGCCTACCTCCTTTCTTCCCCTCTCTGAAGTGTCAGGCTTGAATTACTTAACAGCATTGTGTTGCTGAGATAGTCATTAAACAAGGACATGACTATATCAAAAAACAGGAGCAAAAAAGGTTCCCCTTAATCACAATCCAGATGCAAAACTGATTTCTCCATTGATGTGACTGTATTTGCTGCAGGCAGTGAACAGGAAGGAGAACGTAAAGGCATCGAAAGGGTTGCTTAACTCGGCTAGAGCCTGTCACAGCGAAGGGTGAGCGGAGGCTGCTGGAGAAACAGCTTGACTGAGAAATACAAATCACGAACTGGGTGCGTGCGCTTGCTCCTTTAGAAGCTGCAGAGTCTGATCACTTGGCACAAAACTCACCAGGAATCTCAGCTGCCTCTTTCAGCAAGCAATACAGAACTTTTTTCTGCTAAAGCCTTCAGCAGTTTAAATCTGCTGCACAACAGCCAGTGGTAAAACCCAGACAGTGAAGCACAGGTATGCCAGGCATTTGGCTTCACCATCTTACGTGACTGTCTCCCACTTTATAGCATTGATCTGCAAAGGATAGCGTTTAAGGTTTTCAGCTTATTTTTTAGTACCATTTCCCTTGATATTATGCTTCTTCCACTGTTTTCTTAGGGGAGAGATGGAGATTAAATCATATAGTCACAGCCAACAATCATGCAAAACTCTCTCCTTCTGGAGACCTGGCTTAGGGACCACACTAAGCCTCGAGAAGATGCACCTTCTGAGGATGTTTTGTTACAACACAGGTTTTATCTTTCTAGCCAGAAGGGTGAAGCGTTTGAATTGCACGCCCAAGAATTTACGGCTTCCTCTGTTCTGGACTTAAGGCCCCAACAATGTGTACTTCCAAAATCCCCGATGTCCATTAAAAGATTCTGGTTGCAGTGCAAAGGTAACTGCTAACTAGATAACAGGCTGTGGCGCCTGATGACAAGAAAATGCCTTTGTGGTTCCAGATTGCTGCACCGGTGCTTGGGTTTGGCCATTTCCAGCCTGAAAGCTGTATTAGCAAAGCACTGAATGAGCACACTCTAATTCACCAGAATGGAAAATTTCTGCCACAGAAATGCTTTTATTGCCTACCACAAAACCTATCAAAAGGAAATGGCAGGAAAACCTGAGCCTTATGACACCTCCATTTCAGAAGCAGCCAAACTCTTACTCTTTCTTTCCTGTTTTTATTTTAATGTTTTTTCAGCTGAAGGGATAAAAAGCCCATCTTACCATTTCTAACTCAAAATCCAGACGTTTACAAGCACTGAACACTGGAGGTTTATCTGTGGGTAAGAGAAAGAAGAGTATGACAGGAAGGTAGGTAGGGAAATAAAAACAACACAGCTAGAAGACACGAAGCGGCTGATGCTGCCTGGCACGTAAACACAAAACGGACCTAGCTCTGGGCCTTCTCTTGCTCTCAGCCCTAACCCAAGAGGCTGAGCCTCAGACGAGGCATCCCAGCCCCTTCCCATCCCACTATTTTCTACGTGGAAAAAAAGCACATTAAAAGCATGCCATGGACTTACCATTGTCAGGCCTTATCTGCCCCACAGGTCTTCTGATCGGCGTCCCAGACACCACAACGGACGATGCCCGGCCGTGATAACCAACGGGTAGGTGCAGCCTGTTAAAGAGAACCGCAGATGGCAGGTCAGCTGTGCACTGGTCTCCAGAGCTGCTCGTCAGAGGGGAGCACCACGCGGGCGGTGGGAACGAGGACAGCGCTCTGCACAGATGGGCCGACATCTGCACCGTACCTGCCCTGAGGCACCAGGACACGTGCAAGGTGCACTGCAAAAGCCACCTGGTTGTGTCTGCGCGGTTCTGTGACACTGTGCCAACTAATTCCTTGTAGCTTTAACTTTGTTATCTCCTCACTCAGCAAAAATGGAGCTCTTAGGTAAATCTGCCTTTGGATCAGAGGTCTGCACTGTAATTGGTGCAGATGCTGCAACCAAATGCGGCGCAAATTCAGCTAAGGCTGGGAAAAAGTGATTTTCGGCTCTGTTATAGAACTCTGACAATACAGATTCTCCTCCATTGTGAATTGAAATCATTATTTTGCTGAAAGACTGCTCCAACCTTGCCAAAATTGTATATACCTACAGCCATGTATATAAAATAATGTTGCACCAGAGAAACACCTGAACTACCCACCAATTAGGCATCAAAGCATCCTCCTTCCCTCTGAACATGATCCCAACGTTTGTGGCATGCTGTCGTGAAGAATAGAAGTCAGTGTAGTCTCCTAGGTGGAAAGAAGCCCATAAAATATAGATCAATAGTATGGAAGTTCCTCATCTGCTGGGGCTAAAGAACAGACTGTGCTGTTGGCAATGAAAAGAACAGAAAAGGAGACAGAGAAAGCACTAAGCAGAGGCATTTAGAAACATTTAATCTCAGCCCCATAGTAATAACATTCATAGCATAGAGGTGGTGATTAACAGTTCACCCATGAAATTATGCATACAACAAAACTGGCTTTTTTAAAAAAAAGCACTATTATGATCCACTCTCTGGAAATCCATAAAGCAGCATCCAGCTTTTTAGAGCCCAGCCAAGTTCCAGTGCTCTTTTTGTCTGGCTGATGCCATCGCAGGCAGAGGGAAACCAGCTCATACTCAGGACATCTGCTGCCCTCTGGAGCCATCTGCAGCAAACAGCTCGGCTGCCTTTCGGAGTAACCAGAAATCAGGGGCTTTGAGGAAAAACTTAAAATGGGGGGGACAGGGACATTTACACTGTGCAACATTACACATTTAGCTCAACATCACCCCTGAATGGAGAAAGGAGCCTGACTTCTGCCACCGAAACTACTGCAACACAGAGCAAGGCAGCTTAGCCTTCTCCTAACACTCAATTCGACCGCACAAAGGTGCCAGCAAGCACTTTCCCCCTTAGTACATCCCTTAGGTTAAATTCACCTTGCTCCAGACCCACAGCTCGTCAGAGCCAGTTCTGTGGGGATCGGAAGAGGAGGCAATGTTGTAACAAAACAGCAAGAGTTATCATGCCTTTTGATACTTATGCTTGACTTCAAGGCTTGCTTGCTGGATCAGCTAGTCTCAAGTTTTAAAAACAAAAAGTTTCTAGCAAAGCAACAGAATTTTGACACCTCAAAGATCCAAAGAGCAACCCCAGTAACTTACATTGCAGCTCAATACGGAATACAGACAGTGCTTGCTCTCAGGACAAGCACGACTTGCGTGCAAGACAGGGCAGAACCCGAAATAACTCGTAGCTGCATGATATAGCACACGTAATATTGCCAACATCTCTCTCTCGCTAAGAGGAGTCAGAGGTGCTAGTAGCCAGCAATTTTTCAACACGATCTTCTTTGGGGAAGCGTCGAAGTACTAAACCTGGGTCAGGATAGACTTGCTGTTGCAAGCAAGAGCTGTACTCCACCGAAGCCAGGACCCTCATGCCCCTGCTCCAGAAAAGGTCACATTCCTCTATTGATTTTGATAACTTTTTTTTTTTTTGGTCCAAATATAATTTTGTTTTCTCAAAACCAGGAATATATTTTACATAGACACACTCCAAAACAGTCCATGGCCTCATGCTAGCAGAGGTGAGATTTGGGATGCAGAACAGTATTCTGGGAATGGAAACTCATGTTTATTTATAAGGCTACTCCAGAGTATCTGGCTTGCAAAACTTTGCAATGTCCCAATTTTTTTCTGAGAACAAATGGGAAAAGTGCTTGAAATTAAACAAGTGTTTGCTGCCTGGCTGTAATCTCAAAGGCCTTTGGTGATGCAAATCTGAGGACAGGAGTTTTATGGCACCAGACAACCCCGATTTAGTAAAAACTGCATCCAGAATTTTTCTGGCTGCTATTGAGCTTACCCAGGCTTTTATTCTTAAGCCACAGACAGCACCTACCATTCAGTACGTACAATAATCTGCTTCTGGCTCCTACAAAACCCATTCCCTGTCACAGCTATGATCTGTCTGTCTGAGCAATCTGGGCATAAAACAGCTTCTCTGGGCAAGAGCAAAGGGCAGCACTGAACAGCCGGCAGCTCCGGGAGACGTACCAATTTCAGCTGGCAGGTGCATTGTGGCAGCAGCCTGAGGTACAAACGCTCTGAAATGAAAAACAAAGACTTCAGCTCTCGGAAAAGTTGCAGTTCTCACCCGTAGCTGCTTTAGCAGCATGTAAGGGACTGAGTCTCTCTCTAACACCTTCCTTAATTTATTTTGCAAAATCTGGCAGCGATTGCTTTCTAGCTTGGGGTGTGCGGAAAGGCTGAGGTGACTGCACAGGCTGCTGCCACACCAGAGCGCTTACGACTGAAGGGAGCATCCACAAGCTGCCAGCGGGGAGCGAGGCAGGTTTGTAGAAAGCAGGCTCTTTTTTGCTAGGCAGCACAGCAGAAATGCACAATTTTTGTGTACTCAGGTGAGCAGTTCGCCGCTGCCCTCTACCGCTTGGAGAGGGCGAGCGTGTATTTTATGGATCGCGGCCCTCGGGGTGCCTGATTCAAACTCCTGGGCCCTGTCGGAGAAGGTCCCTGTGTCAGGCAGTGGTTCAAAACCTCTCCTGACTGTGTGTGTCTAAATCACCCCGGTCGAGACAGGGAAGGACGGCTCCTCCTTTCTGCCTGGGGCAGAGGGTTGCAATGGTTAAAATATCACTCTGGGAAAACAAGGAGGTGCATGATTAATGCACACGTGCATTTTCACATTAACAGGACTTGGGACGCATGACCGGGGCTGCGGTCCATCAGCAACATGTGAATCAGCACGCGGCTGATCTCCCGCTCTCAAGCTAACGCGCTGTCACGTAGCTCATGTCAGTTTGGGACAACAGATTTGGTTTTGGCGAAGGAAGACAGTTTTTGCGGGGCAGTTGGAGGGGTCTCGCCCCTTCAGAAGAGCCTCCAGCTAGGACAGGCAGGGCACTGCTGGGCAGAGCGAGACATTTGGGTTTAAGACCCCTGCAGCTGTGTTTTTAACAGGGGCAGAGTGGTTGATCCACTGCGTGCAGAGCTCAAGCCCATCTCTGCAGGCCACCCAGCAGCCAGGAGAGCTTGGCAGGGCCATGGTCTTGGCTGGAGATGCTGATGACAGGCAGCAGGAGCCGGGGAGGGAGGAACGCATCCCTCCGCTGGGATGCCACAACTCCAGGCACATGCCAGGGCAGAGCCCAACGTACCTGCACAGAGGTTGACACCCCGGATTTGTGGGTAGTTAAGGGATTAGATACAGTGGGAACTTCCCTCTCTTAATTATATACCCACACTCCAGTTAATTTTCGTGTAAGTGGCAGGTGGCCATGTTCTGACCTTCCATTTTGGTGCTTACGAGAATGACGCAGGTGATACTGGAAACAGCTTGAATATGGCCCTCAGCCCTAGTGGCAGGCCTTTAATGACCTGATAATAAATACCACTGACAGCTTTGGAGATCTCCTTAGCACAGGTACGAGGACAACCTTGCTATGCCCCCTCAGGATTACATGGATGCCTATATACAACCCACGTGAACTCCTTGGAGATTTACTGGGGGCTGATGTTATTCTGTGATTTCTGAGAGGTGCTGAGTGATGGAGAACAAGCTGCTCTACACTAAGCATTCACACAGAGCCGTATCTTAATGAAAGCATCCCAGGGGTCTCTCCCTCCCTGGCTACAGAGATGGGGAGCTGTCTCGGCTACTCTCCTCAAGAGAGTGCAGGTCTTTGCCAGCAAGGCTAGGACAGCTCTTCTGACAGCAGAGTGATTGCTCGGTTTTCTTTACATGCAGGCAACATAGTATGTAGCTGCCAAGCCCTTGACAACAGCTAACACAGCTCCTTTCATCTCCTTTCAAAAGCACAGAGCAAACAGGTGATGCTACATACAAGCAATACTACTCGCAGGAGTGACTTTCCACCTCCTCACCTTTTCCGCAGGTCCGTGTTATCTCTCAAGGTCGGCTCACTGGCTGACAGCAGCTTTTGGAGAAAAGCTCTCGCTTCCTTCCATGCTCCGCGGCCCAACCCCATGAAGTCATTCAGGGTTGGCTGAAAGGTAACCGAGAAGTAGAGAGGCAGATAAAAGACTGCATTTTTCTTACCCTTCACGTGCGTGGAATATGTCCCGTGCTTTCAACCCTGGGACTAAATGCCCCCAGCAAGGGAGCTGGTGTTTCCTGGGCATTACTTCATAGATTGTCTGTTCTCCCCTGTTTATACCTACCTATTCTTTCTCGTGCTCACCAGAAAGCCTCTAACGCAGGACCTGCTGCACGTTTGTGAAGTGCCTCACCTGAAGCAGTATCTTAGGGCTTAGAAGCTTTGCTTTCCAGACTAGCGGCAACCAGAAATCGTTTGTATATACCTCTACCCCTAACACAGCCTCCCAGGCATTCATATCCCCTCAGATTCCTTGTCATGAAGTCAAGCACGATTTTAAGTTGTGTTTAGGTTTTGTGCTGAACCTTTGCATTGCCAGTGTCTGATAACACATTCAGCAAAAATTTCCTCCGGGCCCCAAGTGCCTCCCCTATCCATACAGTCTCAGGTGTGATGAGTCTTCTCTGTAAGCAAGGCGCATCCTAGTGACACTTGCCTGGATTCCCCAGACACCCCTGGACCAGAAATCCCAAACTCCCAAGGCTGATCCTCTCCTCACCTGTACTTCACCTGCCCATCTCAGGCCCCGCAGCAACCCCCGGGGGCCCATGCAGCCCGCTGCCCCGAGCGCTCATGCTCTGCCGCAGAGACTTCTAGCCCCAAGACCACAGTGTGGGAAAGACTTTTTGGTTTTTGATCTGAACCAGAAGCAAAGCTTCAGAAATGAAAACAAGCTTCTAGCTCTGCTTTGTAGCGTACCTCTTCACGATGAGATGGACAAGGTGCTCAGGTAACCTCATTCATTTTGCTAATCTCGGATATTTCTCTTTCTTTCCTCAGTGTCACCCAGTACATATCGCTGGAGCACAACACTCCACCTCCTGCCCGGCAGCAGGCATTTCCCGGAGCAGAGGCCCGTGTTCCTCTCTCAACACCTGCTCCCGTGGGATCCCTGTAAGGGTGCGTGTGCCTACACTCCCCGTCCAACACTACATCACCTCATCATACTGCTGCTCAGCAGAGTTATACTGGTGTAAACGTGACCAACACAGTTTCATTGCTGAATAAAAGCCAGCATTTGCATTTCATGTCCTATACCTCAGCATGAGTTGCTAAACACTCTTATGGAGTATTTCTAAAATGTGTGTGGAAATCAGAATAACAGACTGTATTATAAATACCTGGTCAAAGACATGCTGATGTTTGGAAAGAACCGGTCCACTGAACAGGTGTTTAATGATGCTGAGATCCAAAATCTGGTCTCCAATTGCTACTCCAATCCTGTGCCGAGGCTACAAAGCAGGGAGAGGGGAGGGGAAGAGAAGAAGAGTTTACACTTCTACCCAAAATCACCAAAGAGAGCATGGGGGAAGACAGCGAGCAAAAAGAGTTTAATCCATGAGGGACAAGCGTCTAGGATCGCAGCAACTGACCATGAAAAGCTAACAGATAGGACTGCCCGATGAAAAACGCTAAGGCATGGAGACAGAATGACTTCATGGCAGACTCCTTACAGACTTTCAAGGGTGTGAGAGCACCTTCCCCTCATCGCAGTCTTTTGGGGGAAGGCTGGGACAACAAAACAGAAGTGTTCCCTTTCCCCCAGAAATATATGCCCATTCCTCATTAATGACAAGCATGTCAGAATAAATTCTTATACTCACAGCTGAAAAATGCTGGGAAGCAGGAAAGTGCTATTCTTCCTTTTACAGAAGGGGAACTGAAGCATAGAGAAACTATGGATAGGATTTATTACATCCACACATCGATATAATTGGAAAGAAACAGGCATTTCTACATCACAGTTCTGCCTGTTTCATGCAGCTACTTGAGAAGATGAACAGTGCTCTGGCCGCCACCAGCAATAATGGGAAGCCAGCGCGTCTTGCTCAGCTGTGCGTCTCCGTGCCAAGTCGGATGAGGCCTAGCCTACGTAGTGTCCTTCCATGCAGGAAGCCCGTGACTTGAATCCGAACCCCAGGCTAGAGTTCTAACCCTAGGCAGAGCTTTCCGAATGCATGGACGACTCTTGTCTGTAGATGGATTTGCCCGACAGATGCAAACTAATAAACAAAGATCCTGCTCATTTGCTACGGTCCTTGAAGGCCCTAAGCCAACTGCACGCTGAGCTGCAGCGAGAGCTTTGGAGCAGCACAGGCTCTCACACTGCAACTCTGCTACAGCTGTACCGAGATTATAAAACTGTAGTAGCATTCAAAGACAAATATCAATTATTCACGCCTCTAAGCAAATAAAGATAAATTAGTTGTATTCATTATGAAAAACAGTCTAACAAAATGGAAAAAAAATTATGAATAAAAATCCACACTACTAAACCTATTTTTTAACCTTTAATTTCTAAACAAGATTCCAAATTTTACAGTAAGTATTTATTCAGCAGACACCCTTGCAAAAACTTCTAAAGGTCAGGTCATGTTAATCTGCAACTAGGATAGTCAGGAATGACATCAGCTCTTTTAACCTGAAATCGCTCAAACATTGTGCCACTTCTGGAACATTATTTTCCTAAAGACCCAGAAGTCCTTGGCTGCCTTTTAATGAAGACCTGTGTGAAGATGTTTTCACAATGGAGAACAGCTACTGGAGAAGAGGAAAAAAAATCAAAAATTATTAGATAACAGCGCACACATCTAGAAACAGATTGAATGAACCGTCTCATTTTTATCTTTGGAAAATATCAGATCAGAAAACACAATCTTCTAGTCTAAATTCTTTTTTAAATCGCTATTGATAAGCCAAGACAGCAGAAACCAGATGATCATGAAGCACCCACTAGCAGTGATAAAAAAATCCTCCTGCTTTTTCTTTCTAGATTGCTCTTTGCTCATTTCCTTTTCTCCAGCGGGGCACATTTCAGAGGCTCCAACAGGTCTGAACATTTGCAGGTATGGATTTAGCGGTCAATCTAACAAAATTTTGGGCTCGGTTTTCATTAAAACAGTAACTGGGTAGCTGGCTTCTTTAAAAAAGTTGAACAGTGTTTTCTTACATAATCATAAGACCTGAAGCTGGCTCAAACTGTAGTCTTCGGGCACAGCATTGAAGTCCTCCACACATTTAAAGCATCACTTCACTACGTACATCCAGAAAAACACAGACGAGGCGCAGGGAGGTCGCAATGAAGCTCATGCTTTGTGCCCTGGTTTAACGCCTTTGCAGCCGGCCCTACCGAGCTCTGCAGGAGTAGGCTCCAGAGGACCAGAACGCAACACTGCTGCTCGTAGGACAAGACACTCACTTGCAAATCCAGTGTTTTCAATAGAGAATTTATTTTTACCTATATTAGTTCATACCACACAAAAGGAACAGGATACAATTAATTTCTGGCAAAATACACATTAAATGCAGTTTTTGAGGAGAGGGCAAAGGTGTGATTAAACTTGGCCACAGAGGAAATAAGAAATAGTTAAAACAAAAAAAAGTCCGCAAAAACTCTGTGACATGCATCTACAAGGAGAACGAAGAGATCAAACACAGATTTAGTGATTTCACAAAAACAGTCAAACACACTGAAACTACGGTATTCATTCACTAAAGTACTTCTCAGAAGTATTAACTTTTCATTTCTTCTGTACAGTTTCAAGGAAACCACCACATTAAAAAAAACAAACAAAACCAAAACAAACTTAAACAACATACTAGTTACAGTTTCATTGTCAAATCAGGAAGCCTGTGCAAGTGTCTCAGCCTGGAAAGTTTTTCTTTATCCCAAATTGCTGGGAATTTCTGCTCCTATTCCTGGCCTCCAAACAATTACAACACTACAAGGACAAAGTATGCTGTTACTCACCTCCTCCTTAGTGGAGAAAACCCCATAGGGGAGATTTTGAAGAGGAAAATCTGAGTTCTTTTCTACCTGGATGAAAGACATGATAAACACCAGCAATCGCTGCCTACCAACAACGGCCCCTATCTAACTCTGCTACTCTCCAGATGTTGCAATTGAGCGCACAGAAGTATCAAACCCACCCCAACCCAATGGCCAGCCCACCCCCAGCCCACCCCTCTGCTGGGCTCCTGCTGCCAGCAGCCAGGGTTAATTAATGCCAGAGGCTTGCATGAGTCAGCAGCTGGTAGCTGTTGCTGCCTATGGGGGAAGAGGAGAGAAACAGGCTCCTCCTGCTTGTGAAACCCTTAAAGGAAACTGAGGCTTTTTTTTTTTTTTTTTTTTTTTTTTTTTAAAGTAAATAACTGTGGGCAAGAGCAATCTGAGCAGACAGCTCCTACTGGCATGATGAGATGAGATGTTCTGCTTATTTACTAATGGAGTCACTTTCATACCAGAGCAACAGTAAAATGCTTATTATGTACACATCTAGCCCCAAAATGAGCAGCTCTTCTACCAGGGGCACAATTTGTACCTGAAACTGTACTTTATGTGCTTTTCAGTTTTATAATGTTCTGATTGATTCCCCCTCCCTCGGTTCCAGCACCAGAATGGGAAGAGTATTTCTGCTTTTGCCCCTGGCTTTTGCCTGCCTTTGGAACACACCCATTCAGAAAAAGTAGAATCCAATGAGGGAATATCCATGAAACCAGAACTAAAAAGTAAAGACCATGCCTTTTCAATAAAAATGGTTAGATGCTTGTGGCTGCCAAGCCAAAGAACTGATTTCCTGCTCAACTTTTTTCTTTTTTGGCAGAGAAGACTCATTAGAAGAAACGTAGCAAGAAGTAGAGTCTGATGTGCAGTGTAAGATGACAACACCATTGACAACAATCCATCTGTAACAGTTTTTCATGCTAGGCAGGGTATTATTTAAGTAGGAACACCTTTCAAACAGCATCAACTCTGGAAAATTTTCCTTTAGGCAAATTCAGTATCTAGGATACAACTCCATTCCACTGGCTGTTGAAAATGTTTTCAACACAATGAAGAGATTTTGTGCCAAAGTTACAGGAATTGTATATATGACCTGCTTATACTGAAAATAAGTCTTGAAAGCATGTTTCATATTCACCCCATGCATCTAAAGAGCATAAATTTATCTAAGTGTTTTGCAGTGCTGTGAATGCGCTGCTATTAATTAAAATGTTCATCTGCTAACCCCAAGCAGATGACAAAATATAAAGCATCACTGATTATCCAGATTGAGAAGGAGATCAACCACCATGATAAGATGCAGCCAATGCCAAAGCAAACAAAGATGATACACAATTCTCATTGCTAGAGAAATGTGAATTTCCCAAACTAAATGCAAGCTTGTATATCAAGGACTATATGCTCTTTCAATATCCTTAACTCTTTGATGAATCTGCGCAAGCCAGGCCAAAGAAAGTTTATTAGATTGCTTCAAGTATGAAAAAAGGCATTGCCTAACATTGACCCAACCTCACTGCCCATATTGCCACCATGCTTACAAGTAATACCATTGCAAGTCAAGTTTTCTCTTGGCACAGTCTTGTTTCCTACTGTATAACCAAGAGGCAAAATAGCTCTTGCTATGTAACAGGCCATGGTAAGAGGATTTCATGAATTCCTAAAGGCACCCACTTTTCTCATACCATTTCCTCTTTCAGTCTCACAGATATCAGCACAAGCAAACAAGTGTTCTTCCCCATCATGAAATCTGCAGCATCTCCTTTTTGCTTGGTCCAGCAGGGGCACTGTCAGATGACAAAGACTGGAGGGGTGCAGGGGAGAGAAAAAGGAGCTTTCAGGAAGGGGAGGAGAGAGACCACCACCAAAGAGAGAGAGGAGTCAAACTGAGAAGGGAAGAGTTAGAGAATAGGGAAGGAGGAAGAAAGAGGAAAGCAAACAGAGGAACACCCACAAGAGAGAAGATGCAGACACAACACAGAGAATGAAAGGGTAAGAGGAAGTTTAGCACACACTTAAATATAGGATCTTTTGACACATAAGAACAGGGCACTACTGAAATGAGTTATTTGCTCCCTCTTTTACTATAAAAAAAGATGTACATTTTAGAATTTATGGTTAAACTATTTTTGAAAGAGCAAAATACTTCATGAATTACTGGGTCTTGCAGATTACTTTCCATTGTTATCTGACAGAGAAAGAGCCTTCTCCTGCATAGTGTTTATATGCTAAATGTGGTGCTTTATCTCCTAATTGCAGCCACAGCTTTTAAAGACCATTCAGAATTTTAAAGGATGCATCCAGCTTTGATTAAAAATTAAACATTTTAAATCAAGCCATGCAATTGCATGTATTCCACAAATGCTTGAAAGCAGCTTAAATTCAGCAGCAAGTCACCAAGTGAATTTTCAGCTGAGGGATCAGTACCATCTGGAGAGGAATTTGTTTCAGTGTACTGTTAGGTTCTGTGATAAGCAACACTGGCTCAAGTTACCATGGTACTACATAAGCCACTCAACCTTTAAGCTACATGGATGACCAACACAGCTGGATGTTTGAGGCACAGACTCTGATCTGACAAGACAGGCAAACTTGATTAAAAGAAAATGACTGAACATCCTCACAAGACAATAAGAGAACAATCTCTCCTACCCCCAAATCTGGATTACTTACAAGCCTGTAGATTCACTAAAGAGCATGTGGAAGGTGGTGGTGGTCATACTTGGAAATCAAGGGGTTTCAAACCTCAGAAGCAAGGACATCTCACAGGAGAAGTTGTCTCAGAAACCATCCTCTCATCTACTTTCAAACAAGTTAGTGCAGTGCTGTGTCACGCAGATACTGGATCACAGACTCCACAGCTCTATTCCCTAAAGCCAGAATCACGTTCATGGAATCACTGCCTAGTCAGTGACTTAAACAGGCCAAATGTCTCACCTGTAGGTCGCCCCTCAACTTAAGTATACTGTCACAGAAATGACCTCACTCCCCATGTGTAGTGCCATTCACATATGCAGAAGCATGGCAAAACTTTGTGCAGCATGTATCAATATGCAAGGTAGGTTTCAGAAAACAGGTCTCTCCAGTAGTTATAAGTGAATAGGTAGAAAGCAGATAAAAGTTAGCTGGCTTTGAAATCAGGTCTCTGGATGAACGCACTGAACGTATGGGAACCACCAATGAAAATAAAGCAGAAAAAAGATTACAGATGCCAGTGACAACCACAGGAGTCCCATTTTTTTTTAAATTTTATTTAATCAAAGTTAAGACGTGGATAAACATAAATACAGCACAGGTACTTCAGATCATTCTTCATATTTGTGTACAGACAGACTGATGGATGTAATCCCAATGAAACCTGCAGTCAGTGAAGTGCATACAGCCTTCCCCCCACACACGCAAAAACAAAAACCAAATTTTTAAAAAACCACACAGACAATCTCAGCACACACTCTCATTACAAATGATTCATACATAAATAGGTAGAGGGTGCAAACAAGCTAATATGCGAACATGTATAACCTCTCGTTAATGGGGAAAAAAAAACAGAAGCAGCCATAATGATTAAAATACATTCAGTTACTGATAACTAGTTGTGCCATACAAGGCATTATCAAAAAAAGGAAATTGTGCTGCAGAGAAAAGCTATATACAACAAGAAAATAAACTGCAAAGTTAACGCATGCATGTTTTACCTGGAAAAGCACAGCCCTCCAATATTTTCTCCATGTTTGTTATAAAAGCCCTCTGCACTCAACTAAAATTAAAATCATCTTAAAGGATAATACTTGTAAAGTTTACTTAAGTCTTCAGCCACAGAAAACTGCAATGAAAATAAATGTTCAGAGTCATTTTCAAAACAAAAAAACAAAAACAAAATCTATTCATCTGATGACATGCATGATTAAAAGGTCTAGGCAAGATACACTGCTCTACATTCCTGATGACTAAGGAAAAAAGCTCAAGTCAATTTAATCTGCAGATGGTCAGAGGATTTTGTATTCCAGCAGAAGCAGCAGTTCAGATCTTCTGGATCTTTTCCCCAACAACTACAGGATTCTCTTTTCTGATTTTCTCAGCAGCATCAGCTTTGTAATTGTAAGAGCAACTGTGTACATCTGAATAACGGTGCATACCGCAGTAAACATTTCCACACCGACACTCAAATCCTGTCAACAGAAATGTTAGACATTTTAGTATTCATAATTATACAGGTTTGTTTTAAATTCTGAATTTGTTTCATTATCAATAAGTCTCAGTCACCAGTGTCAAACGGCCAAAGAGCCTCTGCTGCAGAAAGCATAAGAATCACAAATATATTTTTAAGTGATTACAAAAGATTTGACCTGACCATTCCTTCCTCTCACATGATATACTAATACAAAACACATTCATGGAGACCTGCTGTTAGTTTTGTTTGGTTTTGAACCTACACTCCACAGAACTCGGATTCAGCTGGACTCTTTCACTGAACCAATACAAAAGCTGGTTAGTGAATGGCAGCAAACTATCATCTGACTCCTCATCTAAGCAGACTTCTGGAGGGCAGCACGTGCAATTAAGAATTTAACTTAGAGAAAGCAAGCTGAAAAAGCAAAAGGACATACAAAGAACTAAATCTAGGAAGAGCCAGCTGAAAGCACCTCTAGCCAAGTTTTATTTCAAATAAGTAATTTCAAGAGATGATTATGCCCCATTTTCCCTTAGGAAAAGAATATTTCAAGGATCCAAAGACTAAGTCTCTCATTGAGAAAAAAAAAGTCAGTATTTCTTACCAGTAAGTCCAACCTTCTTCCGACACATGAAACAACGATTCTTTTTCTGTTTTGGCTTGTCAAGTGACTTGTCTTGTTCTTCAGGTGTAGGCTCTGCATTCTCTGACACTGAAGCTAATATTAAAAAAAACTAATGAGAACAATAGAAAGTGTCATCTTCTCCCCTTCTGCCCAAGTCATATGACAATCTAAAGCCCATATTGTAAATGCAGGCTCCTCAATTTCACCGTAACTTTCATCTCTGAAGTGGTATGTACTCAACTGCAGTTTAGAAATCGTTAGTACTACATGACAATACTAGAGCTCCCTCCTTTTAAACCTTTAATGTAATTCAAGGAAAAGAATTCACTGAATGTTCATACAAACTTCCCAGTACAAAAAAAATATGAAGTAGTAAGTTTGGTGTCCCCCTTTATGTACCAGGGGTGTCAAAAACTACTATTTAAGACTAAGATTTGGCATTGCCAGATTCAGGAGGGGTGGGAGAAGAAGAACATCCAACAGTTAAGTGTTTCCTGCCAGTGTTGCTCATCAGTTTCCTAAAGTTCACTTCTAAGAAGCGCTGCATTTTACTGGGACCAGTTAAGTAAAACACTCCTCTCTCCAAATGCTGCATCAACATTATTTTTGCTGAAGACAGCAATACCGAGGACACACAAAGCGCAGTGTTTCAGAACAAACTCTACCACTGCCGCTGCTGCTCCTGTACACCAGAAGGGGCTAGTCACTACCTAGGGAGAGATACTATTACCCAAAGATGCACAGACTTATCTGGAGGAAGTACACTATCCAGAAACCCAGAAGGAGCCAGAGTAAACACTTCTCTCATGTTAAGGATATCTTTCTTATGAGAACTTTCAACCTACTTCAATATTCTCCTACATCTGAAAGAGACAGGTTACAGACTGTGTGAAAGAATACAAATAAATAATGGTGGTATTTGCCTGACCCAGGTAAAAATAGGAAGTGGCAGTTTTTCCTCCAGTACTTGCACATTCCTTACAGTAACAAAAATGGAAAGCAAGGAAAACAACTTCATTTCAAGATGTGCTAAGGGCCAATCTCTGCCTACTATCACTAGATCACAGCAGGGCAAGCTTGCAGTGATAAGGTGCACAGAAGCAAGCAGAGGAAAGTATTTGCAGCTAAGACAACAAAGAATGAACACAAGCTACAGCTGGGAGGAGCATCAGTGGAAGCAGAGCTAAACCCAATGCCCTAAAGAAGGGAAGGAATACCGCAGCAACCCTAGACATTTGTTGGAAGGGGAGGACAAACCAACCACACTGCAGGCATCTCTGTGCAGCTGGCTGGACTTTTATTAGGCAGATACCATCAGATGCAGCAAGGACCATGCAAGTTCTGTGCCAACTGACTACTGCTCTGCTTGATAATTGTTCGGGTTTTTTTCCTGTGCTATCTTCAAATGGATTAAAAAAAAAAACTTTTGTCTGTACATACTACCTTCTCAGAACATGCACTACGAATGTTTTCAGTGTAAGATTTACAGACTGGTAAGCCACAAAACTCAAAAAAAAAAAAAAAAAGTATTAAAACAAGTGGATCCATAACAGATGATTTGTGATTTTAAGACTGGTAAATTTAAGAAGAGGTAAACTTGGAAAAGCAGCCAGTTTGGAATTTATCAAACACATTCAACTTGATATCAAGCAAAATCAGGGTGTAGCAAAATACCTAAACACAAGAAAAGATTTTGCACAAGTAGATAGAGTACATCAAAGGTTAATCTAGCAAGGATAGATCGTTAAACATGCTTTATTAAATTCTTAAAAATGACCATCTATGTCATAAGCAACAGCTTTTGTCCTGAAATTTATAAAGAATTAACAGGTTTGCAAGAGAAAGGTTCAGTGGCTTTAAATGGCTGTTAAAGGACACATTTCTGAGTGGAAAGATAATATACAAAGGTTTTCAAGATAAGTATAAAAAGTTGGAAGGATTAAAAGATGCAAGATAAGTATTAGAAGTAGTAAGACTTAATGAATTCTTGCAGTGTTATAAAGAACAGACATTCCAGTGTTTATTATTTCATTAAGAAAGCTTTATGCCATGAACCGGTATTTAGCAGCTAATGCTCTCAAGTTTGCATTTCCTCCTGTAGCGAAATCCAGTTACCTCAACATAAGATTTTACAGAAAGCCTTTGTAACTATTAGCCAAATTTAGGAAAAACTGGCACTGTTCCCTGTATAACAAGGCTAATACATTCATACTTATATTTACTTTGTGTGTACGGCTCACACACTAAAAAAAGATATAAAAATGTTTAAGGGCTGCTGCCGACTGCAGAACTGAGTGGGAAGGTTCTCTCACTGCTCCCACAAGTCACTTTGTATCTACTGTAGTAACCACAAATTTTAGATTCTCAATTTGCTTTTGTGCAGAAGCCAGTTGACTCAAAATCCTCTTTGGTAATCAAATATCACAATCACTAAATCATCTTTGGGGGATTAAAAGGTGCTAGTGTTCAGTGCTCCATCTGTAAGCTAGCTGTGACGAACACAATACAAAAGCCAGGTAAAACGCAACACCATGCAAGCTTGGAGCTCTCAGGAGACACGTTACGACCTCTCCTAGTTGCTGTATTTTGTCCAGATTCCAGGAAGCTCCTGCCTGTTATCCTTGAACTGACTCCTTCCTTTCCTCCAGCCCCAGTTCAACATTTGACTGGAGAACAGAAGCACTCAAAGTACCAGTACAAGCTGCTAACTAGCCTAAAAGGAAAAAGCATGAAGAAACATTCATTTTCCTGGAAGAGACAACCTGGGCTGCCCACTAAGTGTTCACCGTGTTACAGAGTGCATTCTTAGCTGATCAGAAGAAATCAGACCCTGGATCTCCTTCTGAAAGCAAAAGCTTTTGCTACTTGTTTGCTTGTGCCAACCCTGCTTGAACTTCAGTGTACTATAGCTGACCATTAAAATAAAAAAACCCACACACCTGGGGGATGAAGGACACCTCAGTCCTTGCACCCTTGCAGGCACAACACAGAACAGCAACGATTTGTTGCAAGACTCCTGACTCTCCACCTGTGTGCTCCTCAGGCCCTACCCTAGCTGTTTTAGGTTTGTTACCCCTCTATTCAGGCAGAGCTTCTCAATGGAGAAGGCTGAAGGGTACATTCACCTTTTAAGTGCATCTGATCAAGCTTAGGAAGAATACCCATGCCTCAAAAAGAATGAAACGCTACAGTTAATGCTAAACAGCAGATCACTACTTCCTAACATTTCAATACTTATCACTGAAGTAATCAATCAACACATTGTACCTACTAAAACTGAAACTAGGATATTGCTATATGCCACTTTTTTCAAGTGAGCTAAAATGGCACAAGGGGATAGTTTCAATCTCAAGTTAAAGATGGGACAAAGAAAAAATAAGTTTCTTATCAGTAGCTCTTCACACTAAGTTCCTATGCAGTTTAAAAAGGCTTCTTTCCCGAATTCCTTCCACTTCAAGAGATCAGGCTGGCCTTTCACTAGCACAACTGCATGGAAAAGCCTTAATTTAAAAAGTGAACATAAAAGACTGAACACACATTCCCCTATTTTTATTCAAAAAGCCTTTACCTACATATTCTTGAACCACTTGATTCCCTTTTAGAAGTTCCATTATTGCAGCTGACCTAAAACTAGCAGCTGAAACAAAGCATCCAACATCCTCTAACTACATAAAGTGTTGCCAAACAAACTTTTACAAGTTCCAGTGCAGGGAAAGATATTTCCCCTCCTCATCCCTTATTTTTCAAATTGAGTCTACAGATGAAGATTAGAAAGATAAGGTCCTCACAGACACTTTGGACTGAAAAAAGAAAACTGGATTCAGTTCCTTCAGTCAAGGACTGATAAGGGGATGCAAATACCACGGAAATGAAGGCCCCTCAGATCAAATGAGACTATGTTTAAAAGCATGATTAATTACTACGGCATCTTCTTTAAAATTAAGCCTATTCTGTGGTCTGGATATTATGATAATGAAAGCTATACAGTCAAATAACTAGATTTTAAATCACTTCATCTGTCATACAGTTTTACTTAAGAAATCATGATCTGTTAACATGGAATTTATCCTCTAACTCCCACTTACCTTATTACATTAGCTATTTTGTTTGTTTTCCAAATCAACAAAGAACAAACACTGACAACAGATACTCCTTGAAATTCTCAGGGGAGAAGGGTGCAGAAGAGGCAGTAAGTCCTGTGAGCAGAAAGCCTCCAATCTCTAACCAGAAAACAGTGCTCCATACTAAGCCTAAAACCTCAGTCATGACTTTGGATCCAGCCACTATACCAACAAGGCCTTCAGCTAAGCAGACTCAGCTCTTGAAACATCTCCTCTGCACACACTGCCACCCACCACAATTTATCTCATTTAAGAGAGAGGGAACATGGGGCTCGGGGAAAAAAGAAATGAGGAAGAGATTCCAGTGCTTACTCCCAAAGTATCATTTACTGGACAGCTTAGAATAGCTGCTGGCTCCATTTTTCCTAAGGAATTTCCAGTTTTGAAGGCGGCCAGTCAAATACAACTAAGTTTTAAATTGGATTCTCTCCTCAGACGCACTGAGGAAAACATCCTTTGAAGCGCCTACAAAGAGGGTTTCCAGTCATTCCTAAGAAGGCAGGTTATTCACTCAAGGCCTCTTCTACATTTTTCCCCTTGCCAGTCTCATCAGCTCAAGCTTTCCTTGAGGTTAAGATCTTCAGAAGTCAAAGTAGTTATAAGCAACTATTAGAGGATGCAGAGATCTTCCTCCAACCCCCAGCTGCTTCTGAACTGTTGCAAGGAAAGTAGCCTACTTCCAAAACTAAAAGTTACATTTGTATTCCAGGATAAGGGTGTCCATACTGGACCTTCTCTTGAAAAAATTACAGAATATTCACTTTGAATAAACTTAAATGTAAAAAAAGCTGTGAGTTGTGCCAGAGTTTTGACTGATATTCTGTAGGAGAAACTCAAACAGTAGTAGAAAAGCATGAGGCTGGAAGGGATGAATGTTTGGTGACAAAACTAACATGAAAGTTATTCCTAGTTACACCTATAGAAACTTGGGGAGGGGGTAAAAGTGAAAGAAGAAAGATGAGAACAAAACTAATCGCTGAAAAGAAAAAGCATGCAAAGGAAAAACAACTGCTTAAATCCATAGTATTTAAGTTATTCATATTAAAAAGACAAAAAGAACTAAGTCATTTACCAATACGAATTAGATGTTAGTAGCAGATCACAAACACAAGCTATTTCTTATCAGCACTAACTGGAAACTAAAGTTGAAAAGAATCACATCACTTTAAGCTGCATGAGCAGCCTTTGGAGTTGAGCAGAAAGTTCTTAAGTTAGGAAGTTAAAAAAAGAATTCAGTACATAAATTAACAATGTTATTATGCAATGTTAGTATGGATGCACACAGTAAAATTTTAAGTAAGACGACAGGGCATACGCTTACCTAAAGAATTTAGTTTTAAAACTGTATCATGCACATTTCCTCTCTCCCTGGAGCCTTCATCCAGTAAATCAGGACATTCTACATTATTTTCTATGCTTGTATCGTAATCACACTCTGCCTTCGAGTCCCTGGTACTGTCACGAAAATCTGAAGTATCCATCAACTCCTTTCCAGTACTGTCTATTGAAATAGTCTTGATAAGGTCCACTGAAGTTGGTGCTATTAGTTCAACAGCATACACTTTAGGTCCAGTTTTCTATGCAAAATTCTATAGCAACTTAATTGTTTTAATACTTTTTTGTTTTTTATGTTTTTGTCAGCCATGACTGAATTATTTAACTGTTTCAAATCAAAGAAAACTATGCAAGTGTAAAATCAGGAGACATCATTGATAAGAATGGCAATTTACCTTTTAGCTTGTTATGCAAATTAGATGAGTCATTTTTCCAAATACCATACAACTACACCATATTACATTATTGACTGCATTCTGCAATGTTAAAACACAGACCATTGGAATTTGCAATGTATTCAAGAAAATCAGAGAAGCTGTTTTGGATCTCAGTAGTTTTCAGGCTTAAAGAGGCAGCATAAAGCCACTTAGTGTCTCTTTCAGAACACTTCAAAGCCACCTGATGGACAAAGTCTCCTAAGAAAAACAAGTACTTTGTCGGTTTTCCTGAGCAGGGAGTGGAAAAAACAATGCCTTCATTTGGACAGCAGTATCATTCAGAAATACATCACTCAGTAATATCACTGAATATCACTCAGTAGCTGAGCACCCATTCAAATATGGTTTACAGTTTTAGCCTTATGTTCTTGAGTTGCAAGAGCTCCATAATATTTGCCAAGGAAGGCAACAGCCCTCCAAAATGTTTTGTTTACCTTTAAAAATACCCCTGAAATATAGAACAAAAATCTTAACCTGAATGTTTTTAAGCTCATTAACCCTAGAGATGTAAAGCGCCTCTTCACTTGCTTGCAGGTGTGCCATGGAGCAGTCCCATTCATCCCTCGGCTAACAGGGAATCCTGAATGGCTAACTGAACCTGCGCTGTAACACTGAGTTAAAGGCACAACTGTCCATGAAGCAATCCAAAATGAGCTGGAGAAAGGCTCCAAGGCATAAGAAAAGATAGATTTTTACCTTTATTTTTCTTTCATTTTATGTTATGTTTAATGATTATGCTCATGATATTAAAAATATTAAACTCTAAAAAGCTATCAGCCACTATCTAGTGCCTGGGCCTTCTGCAGTGTTTAATACTTACAAGTATTACGACATGACCACTACATATAAAAATCTGGATTTATTAACATATTCTATAATTTCCTCTATTTCTTTTGCAATGCAATGCATAACTCCAGTGAAGATAAAACCCAAAGAACAGTTAAGAGTTGCTTATCCCTTTGTAGTTGTAATTTGTCTGGAGCAACAAATAGTAAAGGACTGGGTGCACACAACTCGAGACCCATTTATCTGTCTGCTTTAAAAAATAATCTAAGAAAGTATAATTAAAAATACTATTCAGCCAACTTTTCATTTATTGCTATTGTGGCCTGGTAACTTTTGTTCAACACTAAGTTAAGGGGACTTCTACAAAACACAACTAAAACAGACTAACTACTATAGAACAATTTGCTCCTGAACAGGTATTCCAATGAAGCAAGATTTTTTATCAGAATACATAACTGATGAATAAATGAACAAAGTAGATGCTTTCTTTTTTTCCTCCCCTACATTAACTGAAGTAGTATTATAAACTCTTCAGTCTGGGACCAACTGCCACAGTGCTTTTACTTTATTTTTTTTCTCCCCTCCCTTTAATGTACATAGCCAGGCAATACTAAATAACTTTGATTCACATGTTTTTACTACATTCTGGCTAGAAGCCTACAATTCAAACTGAGTGATTCAAAGAAAAAAAGAACATGAATTTCACAATGCATAGCTACTAACTGAAAACACAATTCAATGAAATCCACCTAGCATCTCTTAAAAGTTGCTTTCTTTACAAACTTACGCTTTCAGAGCAAAGAGAGTTTAAGACTGGAAACACTAAATTTCTGATCATTTTCAGTTAAGGAGCAGCACAGAATTGCTCTTCAGAAAGAGGGACTGGCCCTGCCACATCAAGTTATGAGTATAGGAGTTGTACTTTAGAACTCCAATTACTTTGTTCTTCTCAGTTTAGAAATCACTAAAGCACAACGAAAAGATCACGATAAGCACGACAGCTGCAGTACTCTAAACACCTGGCATAGGTTGAGCCTTTAAATCCATGTTGTGAAACAGGAATATGAGAACATACCCTTGAAATCAAGGCTTAGAGTTTAGTAACCTACTCCTTCACCGCAAGGACTAACTTTCTAGAGGTAGAAAATTGGGACCATAACTGTATCCAAATGGGTAAGAGACATTCTTCTGAAAATTCGCTGGTGAACATCTATCCACAGGCCCAAGCCATCTCACAGTACAAGCATCAAAGATCACTGCGGAATAAAGCACTCCCCCTTTCACCCCTCTCAAAGTAAAAAGACACTAGATGCTGCAAACCTGGAGTTTCAATTTATAGCTAAGTCAAGCAAAAAGCATACAAATGTAAGCAAGGAGACTAATTTAGGCACTAGATAAAAGAAGAATAAGACTAACAAGCTCTGGAAGCTTTTGAAGCTGTGAGGAAGAAGGAAAAAAAGTGACAGGGCAGTAGGAAAATCAGCTTATAGAAGTTGACTTTATATTCCCCGATACAGACCACGTCCATATCAGTTCACCTGCAGTGCAATCTTAATGTGCCAACTGAGGTTTTCTACTTCTGGGGTCCCCAGCAAGGGAAGTAACTGCACAGGAGCTGGGTATGCAAAACATCCCAGTTTCCCCATACTGCAGAACAGGGATGAAAATATACTCAGAGGTATTAAGTTAAAAAACAAACAAACTAGCTTGCAAGTCCACTTCAGCTATGCAAATATACAAAATTTAAGAAGCACAAGCATTTTAAACACTTGTTCTCTCAGGCTGGGTAAGGACAGACATGATTGATCTGTATTAACAGCATGCCTTGTGTGCTTTGTCAAAGGTGAGGCAGCAAGAGCTTTCAGCTCCAGAAAACAAGCTAGATAACCTGTATTAAAATGTCTGTCTAGAGTACAGATTTCATTTTTTAAAGAGGAGGCACGCTTCTAATAATTGACATCTCAAAGGCTGGTACAAAAGGGCACTGCAATTAAACCCTTTTCTCCGAGCTTTACCACTACTGTTTGTGTGACCAAGGAGATGGCCCTACTCAGCACAGGTAGTAACCACAAAGAATGACTCTTCTATTTCACCCTATAAAAAGGGAAAGCTCAGGTTCAGAGAATATCTGAAAAGCAGAACTTGGATACCACAGGTACAACTAAAGAACCTACATTTTGCAACTTGAAGTGGAATTACACATTATCTGTGGAAAAACCAAGCTCCTAGTTTAAGATGAGCCTACAAAAACAGAGAACTCTACCCAATGAAGTCTTAGCTGTATCAGCAAAAGTAGAGGTGGAATACTGACTTACCTTTAAGCACCTTTTGCAATGTCTAGAGATTACAAGCCTGAGCAAATTAGGTATATTATCTGGATACTTTTGCATTTTCCTAAGAAATGCTATTAAATACACTTTGGTTTTAAGCTCTGCAAGCCTGCACATAAAAGGATAATCGTATGGAGGAAAGAACCTTTACATTGTGCCAGCAATAAGGAATTTGGACCAATATATTTAAAATCACCCACTCAAAGCCAGGTAGTTTTCTGCAAACAACTGGTTTGCAGTTTAATAATTTTATCTTTCAAAACATGCATTTTGGTTGTTCAGAATACTACCCTGGTACCAATAAAGTTGGTAAGTGAAAGGTGTTCCACAAGCAGACTAGAGAGTAACACAATTCTTTACTGTAACAGCTATGCAATAACACTATCACAAACACATTCATACGCAGCTGTGGTACTTGCCCAAGCTGCTTGCAACTACTCTGAAACCTAATGGATACTCAAAACTCTATTTACATGTCATAGCTGTGACATAAAGCCTGAACAATACATTTACTATGCTGTATGTTCCCAACCCCAGTAACACATACATACTACAGCAGATACCGAAATCTATAGCTACATGAAGTTGAAAATTTCCAGTTTGTGTATTAAGAGAAGACAAAGTATATCCTTATTTTGCTGTCTTATTTCACAGAATATTTATTTTTGAGAAGAGTCATCTGTTGGACAGGAATATATTAAGAATTGTCAAGTTTCAAAAACATCACCCATAGAAGTTTCAACTCTGAAAGCTAGGCACCAACCTTGCAAATCTTCTGTCTCGGGTACTGTTTTATCCACAGCCGTACTATCCGGTTGGGATGATGCTACAGATTCTGTTAAAAGTGATTGATTTGACACAGGGCTGGGGGGGGGAATAAAAGAAAAGTTAAGATTTCTTACAAGAGATGTCCAAGTCCTAAGGAGCATTCCTTATAAAAATATATTAGAGTAAGTCTTGACAAGAGAGCAGGCCAAAAAATTTCACTCAGAAGTTAAGATTTTCTCTAACCACTAAAAAAAAATGCTACAGTGTGTCAGAACATTAGAAGACCTGAACTGATAAGAAGCTAAACACTTAGCATTGAATACCTTAAGCCAGTTCAACTACGAAAAGGGGGGAAAATGTTTTTGGGGTAGTTTGGCACGCCATCCTTCCTCACAGAAGCAATGATGCATTGTACTATATGCAAGGAATTTTATCACATAAATCAGCAAGATAACACTGTAGAGGGATCAGTTTTGGTGTTCTAGCAATACAAAGAAAACTGCAACACGTCAGTGTTTCCAGAACACTGGACGTAATAAAGCATCTTCCGTTGTACACAGAAGCTCTTGGATATTCACGACGTAAAGGAAGGATGGCCAAACTTCCTAGCCCTATTAGCCATACTGCTAAAATCACAGCATAGCTGAAAACGCACAGGATGTGCGCCCTGGACAGTTATGGAAGAGAGATCCAGCAAGTCATTCACTGTTCGTCAGCAGCTCTGCTGCAGGAGATGACAAAGCTGAGTCCCAAGCTAGAGGTAATGCCACCCATTTGCCCGATTTGTTTCTCCCTTTCCTTAGGGAGTCACTCTGAATCTGGGAAATTGGATCTTCCAGCAGGTCCTGGACCAGCAAAGCCCTACCAATAGTCCATGACACAGCCAGGGCACTGGAGTGGTACTCAATTCCCAAGAGTTGCATGCAGCTCTTGAACTGCTGCTTTGCTCACCTACAAAAGTGCACCATCAGTTTAGCAGACGTTTCCTCAAGGTATCATAACTCTGAGGTACTACCTGAGTTGAACTCCCACTTTTATTTGGGGGGAGGGAGAAGCAACCTTGACTTTTTGAAGTGCAAGTCTGAGAGCAACCACCTACCTACTCCTCTCTTCTGTAACAAATAATCAAGCTAGCGATCTAGTGGCCAAAGAGATGCCTTTTCTTTTTTACCATGTTACAAAGGTGGCGGGGGGTAGGCAAAGCACTTCAATTGGTTCACTTCTGTGTACTGACCTGGGTAAAAAAATCTGCCCCCATCCCCCCGCAGCCTATAACGGCTATATTAGGGTAAGATATCCACTTTCCACCTCAATTTGAAATCCCAGAACGGAAAGACCAAACACAATATCAGGCATGGCATGTGGCATTCAGTTCATATGCAGGACCTGAGCATGAGTTAATACCTCTTATAAAAAGCTAAGGAGCAGGAAACAGCCTGATCAGAACCAGTCAACAGTAACTGATGAAATCCAACCCTACTTACCTATGGCCCACTTTACACTACATTCTTATTTTTAAAAATAAAGTCTGAATTAAAGTCAACTACAAGCTACTTTATATAACTATCTATCATCTTTCACTCCAAAGAATTCCAAAGCACTTACAGTTGCTGTTGGTTGTGTCATTCTACACTGAAATGAAGCAATTGTCCAATATAAACAAATACTTAACTTTTAAAAATGGAAAGCACTTAGTGAGCCTCCGAGTGATCTAAAAGAGGCCACTACTTCTCCTTGAATATTCCAGTTGAAATAAAATGACTTGTTTGATAAAACAAGTTCAGCAGCACAGCTTCTATTAAGATTCAGACATCTTTTCCCTGTTCTAATACTCTCCACTTTCTGCAAAGCAACTGGTTTCTTACCACATTATCATACATTTATTTATGAGAGTTCTAGTCAAGAGCTTTCTGCCATTTTAAAAAACCTCAAATTTCTAAGATGAAAAAAGCTCTCCCTTTGTAAATATACAATCAACTGCACGTTGAGGAGTTGGAAGATGAGCCAGACAAATCTCAGTAGAACTGTATGAAACTGGCAATGCTGCTATTGGAGGCTAAGTTCTAAAGACAAATTTGCATTTGAATGTAAGATGTAGCTAACAGATCAGCTACTACTTACTGTGAGATCCCATGCTTTAAAATCACCAGTTAAGTCTTACATATTACCCTAATCCAGGGCCCAGAATTTAATTATGCAGAATCAGGGCATACTTAATTTAACCATGTTGATATCTGTTTTTAAGTAAAAACACAAAAAACAGTAACAAAGACAGTTTACCTTTGCTGCATAGATGGAGTTGATGTAGAATCTAAAGTTGACTGAGTTTCCTGGGCACTGCCTTCTGTGCACTGAACCGGTAAGGACTCAGTTATACTACTGACAGAAGTTGCTGGAAGGAAGACACTAATGTAAAATGTGTTACGCTACCTCCTGGGATTGCATAAGTTACACACAATGTAATTATTCTTCCACCCCCATATCACCAGCCAGGAAAGGAACTGAACATGTGCTTACAGCCCTTATTGAATCTCAGCCTGTATCATAATGAAGCATAATTTTACAAAAAAGTAATCATGTTTGGCCATATTCTGATCATGTTGGGCCCCAAGAAGTTCCTGACCACAAAATTTCAGAGCAGGAGCTTTAATGGAGTATTTTCTGCTACTTAAAGCATTTATAAACAGCCCCCTCAGCTTAACCTGCAGCACTGACAGCATTGTCTTGGTTTGGTAATAAATGAAGATAGATGTACAGTAACATCCTAATGCCACCTTAGAATCAATCTTAAAGTTGCAGAACAGAGACCCCCTAGGTTTCATGTAATGAAAGCCACTGTTTCAATATTAAAAGTCTACAGTCAAGGAAGAAAGTCTTCAAAGTGCGACAGGACATTTCTTGGTGTCAGTATTCCCCCAGTACGATATGCTGAAGTTCAAAACATCGGGGGGGGGGGGGGGGGGGAAAAACACAAAACACACAGAAAGGGTTTCTCTTTCTTAGTACTACTATTACTTTAAAGAGGGAAAAGTCCTCCTAGCTTTCCTAGGAAACTGTGAAAGTAGGAAGATGGCACTTATTTCAATGGGTTGCACAAATCTGCTTTAGAAGAACAACCATAGTACATTTGGCCAAATAAGGAAAAAAAGTCATTTTCATAGGAAGTTAGGGGAAATAATTCTAAGAAAAAGCTTTGGGGGATAATCCTTTGGCATCAGGCTCCAGTATTTAAATACCTATATTTTAAATGCTTTGACTAACATTCCCCAAGTTAAATGTTATCTCTATGCTCCAGCAATTTCAGGAAAAGGTGTGTTGGTATAGTGTTTTGCTGTATTTTTATCTTAGAATTCAAAACACCTCTATTAATACAAAAGGTATCAGCAACGGTTTACTTACTGGCAGATTAATTACAGCATGCTTATATTATGATTTCATCTAAGTTTATTCCATCAGGTAAAATATTTAAATAGAATACAGTGGTTTATGTTAATGCTCCTATGCTTTCAAGTGTATTTAGTGTTTGGCCACGGTCAGCAAGCAAGTCTTGCCCTACTACGTCACTTGCAGTTGTTCAAACAGAAGCCAAAGCGAGCGGCATTAATCCAGCACGTTCGCATTACTTACCAGGAGGGCTAATTCTACCATTACTGTTCTGCCTTTGAAGATGTTCTTTGTAGCACACCGAACACATGCCGTTTGTACGAGGGTTCCCATAAAATCCGCAGCCAGTGGAACAAAGCATAGGCACTTGGCTACGGTTGGTTTCTTGAGCCATTTTCCCTTCTTCTATAAACCTGGAATTGATACATACAACCTGTTATGTAGTGGCCTAAGAAAACCCCTCTTTAATGGTTACATTTAGAAATCTGGAGTTCCCTATAGCTTAGCAAAAAGATCTTCTAGAAGAGATACTGGTAGGTAACTTAATGCCCTGTCCTAAAAAGGGGCCTATAAATTCTGTCCTATAATATTAATACAGCAGTACGTATGCCTTGCATAACCCACACAGGCCCTTCCAGCCCCACCATTTTATGACCTGTATACAGCCTATGTTAAAAAAGTCATTTTTGAAAATGCTGGAAGTTAAGGTACCACTAGAAGCAAGGGAGAGGGGAGAGAACACCTACTCCGAACTCTTCTTGAACCTTGCACTCCGGATACTGCAAACAAGGACTATAAAATGAAAGACAAGCAGGGCGATATGCTTACTTACTGTATAGTAATTATAATTAATAGCAGCCACGGGTCCCAGCTTACTATTTAGCCACTGCATCATTAGCAAAGGACAACCCAACTATTTACCACAAAGCCTGTTTTATGATTTTTCACATCCAAAAACCAAGCCATTCCAGTCCATTCCAAACGCCGTATGATTTATTTGTATTTTTCTCTTTGGCTTGTACAGATCAATAAACCTTCTTAATAAATTTACCACAAATGACCGTCTCCTCCAGTGATGCTCTGAGCCTTTTAACTATTCTCGAGTGGCCTAACTCATAGATCAAGTTATTGAAATCTGTCACTCAAACTCAGCTGATTTGCATCTCAGTGAGACTAAATTAATTTTCCATGTATTTTTCTGAATATCTTCTGGCCCTTTTTTGCATGAGTTTTGAAAGACAAATTCTTCTTATTGAAGAATAAGTATCTCAATGTATCAATTATTTTGTTCAAGGTGTCTACTGTTGTGTCTACTGTTTTACACCTTCCATTAAAAAAATCAGGTTGAAACATGGACAATTTTAACTCAAAACAAAGATAGATTTTAACGTCAAAGAGAGGACAGATGAACAGCATTACTGAAAACAGACATTTCAAGTAACATCAATATATGTTTCAAACGCAGAGAAATGAAAATCCAGAGGGGAAGGGTTTAAGACATTTGAATACTTCACCACTTACCAAGCTATAAAATTTGACTAACCACAGTGAGAAGTACACCAGGGTAAAAAGGCTCCCTTTTACATAAGTTGTGTTTAAGGCCAAATAAAAGCAAGTTTCTCATTATTTTGTTTTTAGACAAATAGTTTCATCTCCCCTCACACCCACACCTATTGCATTTGGTTGTTTTTATTTCCCAGAGCCCTATGAAATTGATACCTCAATAGCAAATCTCCAGGTTGCAAAGCTCATAGCAACACAGAAATGACAATCTAGTCTTCTGTTCACTCTACTCTAAGGACCAAAAACTATTTGAGATACAAGACAAGGGAGATGTACTGGCAGGAAGATTAAAGACATCTCTGACAGCATCTTACTCAGCTTCAACCTGCAGTTAAGCATCTTTCAGCTGTTTGACTGCACTCCCCCCCCCCCCCGCCCCAAATACAGGACCTTTGCTTTTGACATACAAGGCTCCCATGCACCTTAAATAGCAGCTAAATTTGATTTTGCTAAAGTTCTGTACTTGTGGCTGAAAGAACACTTCCATCCTCCTTTCTCCAGATAGCCCCTTAAGAAGTGACTGCAAACACCGCACATGGGAATTCAGCTCTTCTGCTGGGCCCAGCATTCAGCTAAGCCACTTGAATCAACTAACAAGTTTTCTGTGTCTAGGTGACTCAAACCACTTCAAAGATGAAACCTGATGCAAGTCAAAAGATGATAAAAGCAAAAAACCTTTGGACAGGATTTTTCAATGGCTTAGAGATTTGGTGCCACAATGCAAGTATTACCCTTTTTTAAAAAAGCTAAAGACAGTGGCAGATAGAAGACCTACCAGACTACTTCCAAAAGCTACCCGACCACACTTCTGTTCAGATAGCTCCAAGCAGTGTGCAAGAATTCAACAAGAGCACCACTTACTATAAATTTTCTTATTACCTGAAACAACTGTTGCTGAAGGGACCAGAAGCTAACACAATCACAAAATAACAATTTCTAATGTAGATTTCAAAAAAAAAAAAAAAAAAAATCTGGCTCAATTTAGTAAACAAGTTGCAAAACGTGCACAAAGATGCCCAGAAGAAAAACAAGAAAAGCTGGACTGAGTTCCAGCTCAGCCAGCTCCCGAGTTCATTAACCAGCGGATCCAGCCACCAGCCAAAGCCCAAGCCACTGGCACGAGGCTCCAGAGCACTTACAACTCCAAGGGAAGTGCCAGGGATTCTTCTGAAGAGCTTTAATAAAGGCCACAGGAAGCGGAAAATCTTTCATTGGTTGCTAATATTTGGAGAATAAAATGGAGAAGAGATGGCCTCAAACTGACACAGCGTTATTAGGCCAAATATGAGAATTTGAACTAATGCAGCAGCTTCTTGCGGGGGAGTGTATGTGACTGCCCCCTTCTGAGCGCATCCCACATCTGGCCCCTCACTGACCCAGTTGCTTCCCTCGGCCCTATGGAAAACCAGCCATCAGCACCACAAAAAGTCTTCTGGTGGTTCTGCAAGCTCAGGCAGTTCACATAAAAAGGGGAATACGAACAGCAGAACTGGTGCGATGAGTGGCATGGAAGCGGGAGGGACAGACATGGACTGCCTGTAAGGTCTATAAGGTCTTTGATGAGATGGTTGAACTGATCTGTCTGGACCATAAAAATCACAGAACGGCAAACTAGTATAAGAAGCTTTTGCTCTCAAACTTCTTATTCCCATGCTGCTCCCTCTCTTTTGCTACCATGTACTGAAACAGATCAGGGAAGCAATCAAGTTAGAAAACCAACCACTTAATCTTTTGCCAAATTAGTTTTAACACAGACTGACTTCCCCATTCTGGTTTGTCACACATGCTTTTTTTGGCCCAAGAAGGGCCAGGGTGGGAAGAAAAGCAGCAAAAAACATGTGTGGAACCACTTCTCTCAGCAATAGGCTTCCAGGCTTAAAATGTTAGGAGAACCATTATCCAAACCCAAGCATTGGGAATAGAAGGGAACAGACATCCAAGTGCTGGCAGTTACAATCACTGCACTTCAGACATGCCTCTCTCCTGTAAGCATCCATCAGCGCGCGAGGGCAAAGCTGGGACGACACAGCACTGTGCCTCAGGGGCATCTCTGCCTCGGCACTTGGGCATGGCAGGAGTCAAAACAGCAGAGGCGCAGCAGCCCTCCCGTGCCCCGTCCCAGCAAACTGCAATGGCGAGAGATCACTGAGCAGATGTTTCCAGGGGGAAGGGAGGACTCCCTTCCCCTCAGTTCTTGGCTCAACTTCAGAAGACTTGCTTTAAAACTGTCCATAATTCCTCATGCAAAAAGATCCATAATATCTCTCAGCCCAACCATGACATAAGCTAGTAATAGTGGGCTGTCACTGAAATTGCACCCTTAGAAGTGCTGTAAAAGGGGTAATCCTGCTCTCACAGCCCCATCCCCTGCAGTGCGTTCCCACCCCTTCCTTTGCTTTGGGTCTAGCAAACATGCAGTGAGCTGGATCAGCTTATTCATCTGATGGAAAAACAGGAATATTTATTTTGGTGGATTGGACAGCTTGCTGATCTAATAGAAGACCAACTCTAAAAAACCTGAAATGCGCTGCAAAGAAACTAATATGGCCAAGAATAGCACGATGCTTTTTCCTGACAGCTAGTGTTGCAATGGATGTACTACTGTATAATATACATCTTAAGTGTATACCCTATCTGTAGTTTCAAAACTGGTCTCCTAGCTTGACTTGAGTACAAAAGTCAAACTAACTTCATAGCTTGACCAAGGTGTTGGGACCAATGTAGGCAGAAACATGTCATGCTCAGTCTGAAGTGCCACAAAACAAACATGAAGCTTTTAAAGCTGCTGGAAATATTTCTAGGCCTGCAGTCTCCCACCCGACCTGGCCTGGCACCCCCAACTGTACTTATGCAACATTTACAGGGTCATCCTGTTAAGTCTGATCACAGACCTGATTCAGCTTAAAGACAAAAAAAATCCAAAAACCTTTACAGTATTTTAGGCACGTTCCCTTGTTTGCTTTATAGTATAGCTGTATAACCAGTTGTACGAGCACTGTTGAGAGGGAAGAGCAACGGAGGAAAGGACAAGAACATTAAACAACTCCCCCTGCCCCAACACAATGCCACAACATCCGCTTTTTGAAGCCTGGGGAAGAAATGGCCTTTTTTTGTAATACCTGAAACAAATTGCTGATCTTAAGCAGAAATTATCTCCATGTTTTATGACTACTCAATCAGTTCAAAAAATCATTATTGCCACCAGAAGCCTGCAGAGCTGTGTGCTACTATGCTCAATCCTTCTTCTGCCAACTCAAAGGTATTTATAGTCTATCCATTTTTCTTGCTGTTACACACAGATGCCTTTGTGCATCTGTAAGGCCTGATGCACCAAAATCTCACATGCAACGTATATTATACTGCTGCTACAGGTCCAACTACTTCCCCTGCACTGATGCACCATGCTCAGAGAGTGAATTTTTCTGTGTACCTGGCAACACTCAAAGAATCATATAAAGGACACTCCTAATTATAAAATTACAAAGAGCTGACATTGTGGAAATGTTAAAACAGGGTAGATTTCTAGACATCAGGTTCTCTGGAACGAGAACTGTCTCTTCCAACACCCTGCAAAGCAAGTAACAAAATCCTTGTGTAAATCCTTTCCCCATAGAGCAGACACCACAATATTGCATTAATTAAAATGTTTATATGCTACTAGTTTCAAATAACCAATACTTTTAGCTTTATAGGCTTCAAATGTTAATCAGTAAGATCAAGGGAGCAGCATTTAGTAGGATTAAACATACATGGTTTAGGAATAATCTCTATCAAAAAAAATCCCACACAGAAGTCAACTTTCTCTTCATTTGTCTTCCACAAAGAAAGAGGTCTCCTACATTCTGATTCTCCTCATACTTCCATTTCATTCTCGGATATCCATTCATACGACATCTACTCTAATCCCACTCTAAAGTGGGTTCCATCACAGTTTATGGTGTCTTATTAGAGACTGACACCACTAAGAAAAAGTAGGTGTGTAGCACAGACAACTGCTATCATCTTACCAGCATTTTAAGTTGTGATAGGGAAAGCAAGCACATCCTCACAGCAGCTATCTCAGCTTCAGCATTCAACAACACATGTAATTTTGTGTTCTGCAAACACTCCCAAAATTCATCACTGGTATGAGACAGATCCCTCCCAAATGCTAATTCTGAAGCTGAAGAGACCACCCAAATAGCACTCTGCTGCTTCAGCTGCAGTATCAGCTAAACATAGCGTGCACCACACTGATGCCAGCTTTAAAAATGCTTCTCAAAGAGAAAGCAGACTATTTAGTTTAAGATACTCTCTTCACTGTCAAGGAAGATGGACCAAAGCACTGACAGATTTCAACTGACACTCACCTCAAATCACTTAAAAGATGAATTCATTTTTAAAATAAGTAACTAAACTACTCCATCCTCAATTATAATCACCTTTATAATGAAGAAGTTAGGCACTGATTTAAATAGCATCAGCGCTAATAGTCATCTTCTACTCTTGCTAATGAGGCAAGGAAAGAAACTGCAAAATGGTAATTTGTGCTTCTCAAACATATAAAGCTCCACTCCAGGCCCAAGTAAGAGCAAGATATGAAGTCATGTAGACAAAAACATGTTTCAATTTACAGCATCTATTGGTACAAATGTCTGATACCACTTGTATCACTGTGTGAAAAGGCATGGTAGTACAAAAAGCAATTCATAGGAAACGCACCCTTCTACAGGCTTATCAAAACAAATGGCAAATAAAGGCCTCCAAGAAAAGAGCTTTGTTGAATCTTGCTGCAGAAGTTTCGGAAGTGCTGTGTCAGAGGATATCGCTTCACAGCAGAACCTACAGAAACAGGGAACATAAATGCTGAGGCACCCTACGGAAAGCAGGGCACTACTGAGGGTATAAAAGCACTAGAAGCACAAACTAATAGCAGATTACAGAACAGCCTTGTTTTCTTTTTGCTCCACCATTCTCTCCCAAAAGACTCCAATTTACATTCCCCGAGCAATCGTTTGTAGCTGTTTTAAGGCATTAGCATGTCTCAGCAACTTGCTAGGGAGCCAAAAAGAACTGGCAGATTTGAATAGGGGCCTCAGTCATTGCAGTTCAGCCTAGTTTTCTGGTTGCAGTCAGAAATGTCATTTCATCTGCAGCTCACCCTGGCTAAAACATTACAACTGGTTCAGATTTGCCAGCACAACTACACATGTCATTACACTCTGACCTGGCTTCATGAGACTGTTTTGGGTTAAAAGAAGAAGAAACCACCACACCACACACAAAACCCACACACACTGATTATGGTTAAGGACCAACTCTGCAAGCAGATCTGCAAGGGCAGTGACCTCTTTGTTCATGTAGCAGCAGAACACACAGCTGCTGCATTTTTCAAAACAGGAGTTATCCAACTTCCTCAGCACCAGCAGAATCTGTGCATTTTAAAGCCTTCAGTTTATTCCAGTAGGCTCCAGGTTTTCTTCCTGCTGACAACTAAATAAAGTTTTAAATTGCCATTTGAACCACACAGACTTTATATAATGCCTTAATATCGAAAATATAATATTCAAACCAGTGACCAAAGACTTACATAACATGTTTTCTCAACTCACTTGACAAGTCATGTAATATCTACTTATGTTCCAGTCTATTCCTGTTGAACAGCTTTTGATTTCTGTGTTTCATGCATAGACTTATTTTAGGCTAAAAACAAGAACATGCACTTATATTACATACTCCTAACCGAAACTTTACAAAAGATGGAAAAAGTTATAGGAAGCCTTTTCTCCACTTCTAACTTCAATTAGTCAGCAAGTTTAGATCTCTCAGCACAAGAATTTTTTAATGTATAGGAAACAAATCCGGACCCTCAAGAAAGCTACCGTCCCTGTACAGTTTTGAATCCTGCAACAGATTTAAGACTGGAGATTGTTTACTCACATGGTTCAGAATTAAACTGGGGAAAACAGAGCCGCAACAAGTATGAGAGAAAGTGCAACCTCAGAAAGGGAAGATGGGCAGAAAAGACACAACACAGGTCTTAAGGAGGAAAGGAACATCAGCAACTTTCATAACCGATCCGAGCCAGAATATCATAGTAACAGTATTACATCATTGTACAGCCCAGGAACACTTGGTATAGACAAAGCCTCTACTGTTAAAGCATTTATATTGTTAACTACAGCTGTCTGCTGTTGTACTCAAGGTTATGTGAGGAACAAGAAGGCATTTCACTACAGCCTCTCCACTCTTACTAAGCAAGAGTAAAGATGCGCAGATTCTATACTGACATCAAAAAGATCACTGATAATAAGGATTCAGCTTTCTACGCATGTCTCCATACACTACACTATTAATAGATGTTACTTTGAAACAGTAATTACTACTTGTGGCCACGCTCAACCTTTGCAAAGTACACATTACTTTCTAGAACAGCTTCAAGAAATCAAAGAGTAACTGCTGTAAAAGAAGACACTTTAGAAACTCTCATTCATCTCATGCATCTAATTGCTGTTCATAGATTTCTGAGTGGTCATTGCAAGCAAAACAGAAAAAAAAAGCAAGCTTTTGTTATTTAGTTTCCAAAGTTTTTAGTACCTTCACCACACCAAATCAAGAGCTGATTCCAGGAAGTTCACTACTTGACTGAAAAGTCAATCCTAAAAACAACGAGCATTATAACAGGTACATTTTAATGACTAAGAAGACAAACTGCATTTTGTTTACATCAGATTTCAGACAGAGTACAGGGGGGAAAAAAAAAGTTTCATGGAAGTGTCAGAACTCCAGAAAACTGCCATACAGAGGAATTAGCTTTCAATAGCAGTGCGTGTGTGGTGGGGGGGAACGATCACTGCTTTGTACTGTAGCACCTGGCAACTTCTTCATCACCTAAACCACCAAATGCAGCGATACATAACCTTCAAGATTTTTCCCCCTATTTATGATGTAGTCCACATTCGGTTTAAAGCAGCAAAATACAAATCAGGATGCCAAGGTTTTATCATTTCTAGTAGATTTGGACTTTAACACTGCAGCACCACTAGAACCAGGCCCTTCGATATAACAGTATCCCAGTTCTGAAATTCAAAGAAACAGCAGTTTCTCTCTGACTGAGAAAATCGAACAGCCTATTTACCTCTTACTCTCCAGCAGCCCAACACATCTGTAGGCAACCCCAGTTAGTCCAGGAAACTCCAGCCCAAGGAACTACCTAGAGGCTTTCAGAAAGGGCACCAGTAGCATATTCTACGTCTCTGGTCTCTTCAGCTATGATTATCAGAAATTCTAAGCTGACAAAGCTGCATTCAGGTTGACCTCTCCAAAAGGCAATTAAAAAAAATAAAACAAAGCAAAACCCACATATCAAAAATCACTTCTTGGGTTCAAAAGAAAAATGGCAAATAATCCTTGCAGCTGGACATGCTTGTTTACAGTAAGACACAACAGGGACCTTCAATAAAGATAACCAGTTAAACACTAGAAGTGCTGAGAACACAGTAGCCACAGTTGTCCTGTACACGGTAAAGACCATTTCTGAGCCAGTTATAAAGCAAGGAAAATGAGCATCAAAAGGAGCATGCCACACATTTCTGGGAACAGTTCTTGTATTAGAATCTCTGGGAGCCTCCTGGTGAAAGAAGTCCAAGAGCACCTCCAAGGCCTGCAGAGGGGACACCGGCCAGCCACCCCAGGGACCATGCTGTCCTACCCAAGGCACTGTACGTCAGTGCACAAGCCAGAGAAGAGACCAAGTTTTTTCCCCTAAACACAAGTTTTACTTATTCAGATGTTCTGGGTAGGCTTAACTATCTAGATTTAAGACTAGAGGTAGACAGGCTCTGTAGGTCTATTTTTGGAAGACTGCTGTCTCTGATAAAATTGCAACAGAAATCTTACATGAAGTTATGTTTTTGGTAGAAGATGGTATTATTAATAAAAGAGCATGCTTTGAGATAGTCATGTTCAAGCTTCTCTGCTCAAAAGGCATAACAATTCAGGCACTATACCCATTAAAAAAAAATCAAATCATCTCAGCAATTACTTGTCAGCAGTCTACTACCTCAACTGGCACAAACCACAGTTTCCATCATGTATAGCTGAACTGGTGCCAAGCTGCATCAGTTATGGATACTGCCTGATGAACCCTTTTCTTTCCTAGCACAAACTGTAGAGAGTGCTATCTCCTAGCTGTACCTTGGTACTGAGATGCCTAAAGCCAAAGACACAGAGAGTAACTTGAGGACTCCTGCTATTTCTGTCATAGCTCTGTAAATTTAAAATTTATTTGAAATCTGACAGGCAGAGTATAGAAATGACTTATTTTAAAGTGCTTTATAAAAGATAAGGATGCTGCTCTGAAACAGACAATCCAAGGTTACATTCTGCTTTCTTTGGCATCATATTTTAAGCCAGCTGTTTCAGAAATCAGAGGATGCTTAAAATTAGAATCTGAAGATTCTAAGATTCCCTGCATCCCTCTAAGATCCCAGACTAAAGTTTAAAGTATGTAAGAGCAGTGCAACTCCATAAACTACCTCTGATACAGTATTTAAAAACAGGCTTGGCTTTGTAAACTGCTGAAAAATAATCTGTAGAAAAGATTCAAGCATTTACAAGATGGCTATACACACATAATTACAAAAAGAACAGATAGAGATTCAGTAATCATTTCTTCTGAGCTTCAGTAAGTAATCCTCTCTCAATACAGCATGTTTCACCTATTTTAAACATATCAAACCTAAAAGAGATAAAAGCTGCTTTAACACAAATGCCCAAAATAGACAGTTTCTTGCTAACGAAACACCTGTTGCTGAGAACTGACAGTAAGCACAAAACACATTATAAATTGCGTTTGTAAATAGCACCATGTAGAATTTTAATTAGCTTACAATGTTGCAGTTCTACATAACCCTGATGCTAACGGTGGTCCTGCTGCAATATTAGGGTTCCTAGATGTTAATAAATAAAATACAAGTATCATCATCTTTTCTAGTTAGGGCTTCTTGAATTCAACATAACTTCTACAAACAGTATGATTATCATGCATGATGTGTTGTTCTATTTAGAATTATGCACTATATCTAATTTAAGTGCTCAAAATTATACAACAACCTTACTGTGGTTTGAAGGAGAATTCAACCTAAAGCTAAAGCCTGACCAAACACAGAGGGTATTTAGGGACAAGTTTTCAGCAGAAGAGATGTAAGTATGATGCTTCCAGAGGCAAAGCTGCATTTTTTTTTTTTTTTGGCAACACACTCAATTTAGTGGACTAAAAGGTGCTATTTTGCTTTAACCTCAATGCTATTCTGATTTTTTTTTTTTTTTTTTAATATTGCAATTCCTGGAGAAGCCAGTTTGAATGGTATGTTAAATGTCCAAACAAGTTACTGGATGACTAAATATAAAAACCGATCACCTTGCACACAGCATAGAAGACAGTACACAGCTGATCAGCAAATACCCTGCTGGGCAAGTTAAATTTATCTATCAATTATGAAACTGTCAAGCTGCACCAAAGATATGGAAATACCAAGTAACTGGTCACTAGCCATGAAGTCTTACATTTTTCCTTAGTTTCCTTTTAACTGAGTCTTATGCCACTTCAAGCACTGCAACGTGTGAACAGAAGAGTGCATATGCAACCAGTGTGATGGTTTCATGATACAAGTAATTTGGAAATAAAGTCAGCTTCAGATAATTCTGGCACAGTGGTATGGTGCCAGGAACTGATCTACCTTGAAGACTTTGTTCTTCAAAAGCCTGGACCGGTTCCTGTATCTGGCTCATAGTGCAGCTCCAAAGTTTTGCGCCAGTACAAACAAGGTAGCAGTGCTCTGCAGCAAAAACATGGGACTATCACATTAGTATCAGAATTGAACTTTAAGACACAGTCTCAATCAACAGTGTAAGCAATGGAAAAATACAAGCTGCATGCATCAGCAAGAGGCCAGAGCTGAAAGTGAAATATGAGTTGCCCTGTATCAGCCTTAACTATCCAAGATTGTGTCAGATTAATAGATAAGGGATTAAGGAATTGTCATGAATTCACAGCATGTAAGGCACCCTCCTTTCTGAAGGTGCCCCAAAATACACCATTTGCTCAGACGGAGAAGTCACTACACCATCTAGGTAAAGCTTAAGAACTAGCAGAGGAAAAGAAAATGCCTGTTGTCCTCAACAAAGTTTCCTCACTGGTAGCATGGAGCAGACGTGATCATATTTTTAATGTTTCTTTCTAAATCCATACAGAACAGACTGCACAGATTTCAGTTTCTCAACCTGAGCAGGACAAAAGCCAGAGTTAACTGCCAGCATTCAAGTAAAAGTCTGCATTGCAAAGACTGTACTTTAATCACCATGGATGGCATCCTTTTTACCTACTAATACCCACTTCAGGTACAAGTCTGTAAACTGCCTTTCCAACAACCAAATTTGCTATTCATTCTGCTTTCAAACAGGACTCAACTATGCGAGCACGCATTTCTAGTACAACGTCTCCCCCGCTTAATGTCCAGAACACTTAGATCAGCAAGTTAAGAGTACAATAGCCTAAAAATAGCATGGCTGGATGCCACTGTCTCCCCATTTATTACGATGGTACCTTTGTACAGAGTTCTTACTGCAACTCTACACAGAAAAAAAATACAGCCATAAATGGCTTTAAGGGAGGGATTGCATCCAAAAGGACAGAGCTGTTAAGTAGTGCTATGTGATTCTCTTTCTCCTCAAGCCACATGCTCAGAAATTTGCATTTTTAGAAGCATTCTGAACAAAAATTCTTGAAGTACATTTGACTTGTCCTTCTCTTTATTCTCTTGCCATAGCAATTGTACTCAGCCAGAGAAGATATCAATAAAATACAGGGCAACAGCACTTTCTAGAGAAAGTAAAGTTCTTGATACAATGGAGAAGTAGAAAAACCACAAAAAAGACGACAAATCTTACTTCAATTATTTTACTTGGCATATTAAAGCTTGTTCCCTCTTTACCCATTCTAATGTGTGATAACAAAATCTGCTCACAAGATATCAAACCCCATTTTGGGCAACCGTTAGCAAGATGCAGATTTCTGTCATGACGCTTGTTCCCTTCCATGCACAACCACTGGCCAACAGGACTTCTGCCATGAAAGAATGGAAAAAACAGGACACAATATATTTCCATTTTTAATAGCGTAAGGGCAAAAATAAGAGGGAGATCAGGAAGACCAGTGCCCCTCAACCTGGCCCACAGATGCATTCACACGCACCACCAAGCTGCTGCATCCTGTCAGGAGGATTCCACAACTACAACGTCCTTGCCACAGCTACAAAAAATAAAAGCCCAATGTGCTACTGCATTGTCTCCCACAAATCTCTTCTATCTCAAACTCCATTAGAGAAGGCTTAAAATCAAAATATAAAAAAACCACACTGTTGAAGAATACTCATATCCCTTTCCTTTTGCACTTATCCACTTTCCCCCCATTTTAACAACTAACATTGATACTGCTTAAGACAACACAACAACACTGCAACATGCATTTTACATCGTGTGTGCCATCCTGATTAAGTTCAGGAGATAGAGCTATCAGGCCGCACAAAGAAGCTTCAATAAATTCTTCATCTCAGGCCTTGACAGTTTGAGAAATTAAGGTGTCAGAGCTACAGCAAGGACAGAAATATTCTTCAGCAGAACAGAACAGACTGATATTTCAAGCATTTTGATTGTGCAATAGAGGCTCTGAGGTAGCATACAGAAGGATAAGCAGATACAACTAATCAGGGATTTATTTATGTACAGAATGACTGAGTATAAACTTAGACCACGGGTCACAGTATGACTTTGCAGAACAACAAGCTAACTGTTGCAGTAAGACAGACTATAGATAACAGCCATGTCAGTTTAAAAAATAAGATTCAAACGTTTCATAGACACCAAATTAGTGAAAAGCAAATGCAGGAAGATAACAATGAGTTAAATGACCAGAGGGTGAAATTAGACTTTTGTTTAAAGCAAACAAAAAAACACTCAAACAAACCATTTAAAAGTCAGTCAATTACTCCACTGTCACACACAGAAGTTAAACTGAAATCAAAGCACTAAGTCAAGTTTGACTAGACTTATTAGGAAAACAAGATATCCACATGCAACTACTTGGCCAGTCCACATTTTTATTTTATTATTTATGAGATCAGATATTCATTACTCTCAACATTAGTCTTAGCCCCAGCATGATTTGTTACACTCAACTGAAAGTTATGTAACTAGCTAATAACACACTTACCTTGAATATTGTTTTCAAGGTTAGAGTGCCTTCTTCCTCCTCTCCCAGCATACTTTAAACAAAACCCATGAAAATACACTGACATTCAAAACAGTTCTATTGAGCAATCCTAAAGTCTTTTCCCTAAAACTTTCTGGTAAGTCCTTCCATATTGCCACAATTATTTAGTGTTTTATGATACCAAATCTACTACTAACTTGCAAGAATAATTACTTTTCCTACCTACTTTTGAGCAGGACAACAACACTTGGTTGATAACTAATTCAAATAAATATCTACAAAATTACTTTATCAAGGACTTAACACCAATATCTAACAGCGTATCATACTAACATGATACCTGAATGGCATAACGCCAACATAAAAAGCTTAATACTGATCAAGTCTACTAAGAACAACATAAAACCCTCATGCATCACTAGCAAAAGCTACCTTGTAAGCTTCTTAGCTGATTTTAAATGAACCAGGTAGGCAGAACAATCTCAATTTTTCAGTTTTTAAATACTCCTAAGACTACCTTGACAAAGGTGCAGACTCCAACACAAGGTCATTTTGTCTCACAGCAAATATTCTACTACATAATAAAGTTACAAAAGCATTAGAGTCCTGATTCCATATGAGCATTTTAGAAAGATATCTTCCATTTGTTTAGGAGACAGTGTGGACAATTTCATCCTTCTTGGCCAATCTCATCTCCCTCCCCTCCCCAAGAAACAGCGTGACCAACAGCTGGTTAAATGTTTTCTTCTGACAATCTTATTGAAAGATAGCCTTTTGTATAAAAAGTCTTGAATTATATCCAACTACAAGATTTCTACATTTTTTTCTGTAGAATAAATGATTCTCCCTTTTGCCTCTCACCTCCAGGAAGAATTTAAAGCATTCAGTGGAAAATCATTGACTTCCTCATGTAGTATTTGGCTTTCATCAGACAAATTCTGTGCTTACATTCAATGGTATAGACAAAACTGTCTAGCCTTCTGCCTTGTCCAAGCTAATGGCAAAAAGTTAAGTCACTGTTTGAAAAAAAAAAAAAAAAAAAAAATGCATCCAATATAGAACATCTAAGCAAGCTGAAAGCATCTCACTTCTGTCCTCAAAAATACTGCTATTAGCTCCTGCTCTAATTTGGTTATGAAGTTTATACTTGTTTTCCTAATTCATCACATGGATAAAAATGCACTAACACTGTGAATCATAAGACACACCAGTGCAGTGCTGTCTTAAACCCTGGGCTAGTTAAACTGTTCAGGTGGTTGTCAGGGCCTGCCAAGTCAGCCGCACTGTTTATAGTTTAGCTCTACAGATATAGGATTACTACATAGGATTATTACACTTCAGACTGACAAATACTGTATCCTGAAGGTTAGAGCGCTGTGATACAAATACAGCCTGACAGAGCAGAATGGCTGGACAGGGGTGGTCCTGAGCATGGAGAACAGTGTGGAGACAGAATTTCAGCTTCTGCAAGCTTGCTGAAGCATTCAGTTAAAGGAAGAGCAGTAGGTTCTGCTACTAGCTGCTTAAAAAGGAGCTATTTTTAGGAAATACTCAAATGCAAGACTTCGTTTGTTTAACTAATACTCAAAAGATTGTTCTAAGTTGATCTAAATGGAGCAGAAGATGGATGAAGTTAGGATTTAACTCAGTTTATCTCATAATGCATAATTTAATAGCCTAGAAAGTTACTTTTCAGATAAACAAAACCTGAGTTCCTCTCAACAACTGGAAAATGAGCAAACAAAACTCAATTGAGGAGAAATGATTTTTACACTGTCAAACCTTTGTTTTTGCTAATCTGCATTTAGCTCAAAAGCCCTATAAACACAGTTGGAAGAAGGGATCTGTTAAAAATATACCACCCCACCCCTTCAATTAAGGGCTGAGAAGCTTATGACACATCTGAGACATCCAACAAGAACAGGGAAGAAGGACTTAATGTTCCTGATATTTCTAAAGGTAAAAAAAAGCAGGTTTAAAAAACCCAAACCTTTCATGCCTCTGCTACATAGATTTTAAAGCAAGCACAGACCCAAGCTATTTTTATTCCTTTGTAGGTCATATTTAATTAACTGCTTATTTTCACAAAAACCTTAATACTGTGTAAACATCACTGGCCAGATCATCTGCCCCACCCGGACTGAGCTCCACACCGCAGGAGGCCAACTATCTCCATAAGGAGTCCTTGTATCTGAGTAAGAGGCTGTGCCTCCACCACCAATCTTCCAAGAGCACAGCTGTGACGAGCACAGCTGTGACGAGCACAGCCACGGAGCTCACCACTTCTCCAGGTCTCTGCTACAAGCTGCAATCAAGCTAGTTAACAGGGGCAAACCCACATCTAAAGCTGTGGACAATGTCCCCTTTTGGGCACAGCTGAAGCTAAGATGACATTACTCCCCTCCCCCATTCCCTCTGCCCTGGGCACACAGCAATTGCCATAAATGATCACTAAACCACTGAGGAAAGGGGGGAGAGAGGGCGATAGCCAGGTTGGCTCAAGCTACTAATTTAAAATAATTTAAGCTAGCCTAGTCGACTTTGCCTCCAGTGCTCATACAACACACTCTGCAGGAAGAGCTGTGGGAGGCCCAGGGAGAGAGCAGAGGGGACTTGACAAGCAAGCAGGGATCCAAAACCACCATCACTGGACAGCTGCCCGCCCTAAGGCCATGGGCATACTTTACAAAGATCGTCCCATGGGAGGTGCATTGCCTTCCCTATGTAATCTTAAACAGAACCAGCACAGAGTTACCATCGTGGCAAATGGAGGCCCACCCACTTCCCAACACTACGGAACAGTATGAGCAGACAGGTTGGAGGGAGAAGAGTTGGTGGGAGAGAACAGTTGGTGGAATGCAGGGCACAGATCCCCCCTTCCTCACTAACAGAGGAGATAAAATTTGGTCCTGCATTTCGCATGCAGGTTTATAATCACTTTAAGAATCTCTTATTCACATCAGAGATGTATATTCCATGCTGGCACAAGAAGCAGACACATAAATCCCACAGCACACAACACATTCACAATGTTTAAGATTTGCAGATGGAACATGTGCAAGAGAAGGTTTTATGAACTAGAAGCGCTGGAACAACCAATCGGCATGTGGGGACAACACAGGTCCTGCCAGCGACAGCTCTGAATGCAGGCAAGAAACACTGGCTGTATCCCGAATACAGAAGTTGTACAGCTGTGCCAGCAAAGTGGTATGTTTATCCTTTAGGGCAGATTTGCTTTCTACAAACAGCCTGCATTAGAACTGTATACATGTGGTGAGAGCTGAGCAGTTCACTTCTATGTTGAATAAATTGGGAAAACTGGCCCCAGATGATGCATATTCCCTAAGTTTGGGGGAGGAGTTGTAGAAGAAAGGCTACTGAGATCATCAAGTAATCTGAATCAAGTTGCCTGATGTATTCAGTTTTTCCCATTCTAAGCAAAAGCAGCTTTTGGCTAGGCATAGTATTTAATATCACACAACCGCTTAAGTTCATTTAAGTTTGCTTGAGTGAGTTTAATACACATACTCATAATATATGTTATATTTACAGAAGTGAAAGCATAAACTATCATCATCATCTCGCTATTACCTGAGACACGAGATCTAGCCTCTCGGTCTAGGCCTAGCACCAGTCATCAGTTAAGAAATGAAACAAAAACTGGTATTTTAACACTAACGTATCCCTTTCTTAAGCGTCTCTCCTTATGCAGGGGATCTGGCCCACCTCTTGGATAAAAGATCTTGTATACTTACTGCTCATTTTTAAGCAGTATTTCCAGGGTTAAAATAGAATATACAACATTAAGAAATGCTGTAAATAGATGAAAATGCACAGAAGTGAATTTATACCGACCTGTAAACCACTGGAGCACAGCAAGGTACCAGTGTGTCAAGATGCTTTGACATACATAAAAGTAATTCAAACCCAATTATTTTGGAAACAAACACAATGGTTCAGTGTAGACCTGAAAGTACGAGGTATACTTTAATAACCATATTTTTGCTTACATTCAGCACAGGTTTAAGCAAATGCTTTCCACTGTCGCTTGCAAGATTCTTGTTCAATTTCCAAATCCATTCTTCTATCACCTTGACTAATCACACAAATCCCATCAAACTCATTACCTAGATTCAACAAGTATTAGGGCCATGAGTGTTTCTTCCCAATTCCCAGGAGCAGGTGTGTATAAGCACCGGTGTTTTTATAAAAACAGAAAACATTCGGGGAAGCAAGAAAATACATTCACTATTCTGAAAGCATTGTTCTGTGCGTGGCCTCATTTAACATCCCTGTCAGAGATACAGAACAGATGACAGTTAAAAAGTCTTCATTCTCACTACAAACCCCCAGCTTCCTGACTCTACTTCCTGCTCTCCTCCCTCTCATCCCCCTCCCACACCACCCACGGTAAACTATGCGTTTCCTATTTCTGAAGACCTTTAAGATGAGGAAAAAAAAGTATCTCTAAAAATAGTGCTGTGAAGGCCACAAAGGATAAATCTGGTACAGAAACTGAAAATAACCCTCACTCAAAGATGACACTTACTATCATCAGGCAATATAGGATTCAAGAGAGATTATGACCAATTCCAAAGGAAATCTCCCCTCCTCCCTTTTGGCTGGAAGGGTAGTAGCTGCAACACAGGGCAATAACACTTAATTTTCCTGTATGTGTCTGTAATAAACTCTGACAGTCCCAGATATTCTGGAAAACCAGATTAAAGAGGAAGAGAAAAATTGCAATGCCTTAGTTTTTAAATATATCTTCGTTCTAAATGCTAAAGATCTAGATGAGACATCTCCTCGAGAACAAATATACAGAAAACATCAGAGCAGTCTTCAGTGATAAAGCAACAGACAATTGAAGACAAATGACTTGGAGCAAATGCTATCACTGAATAATCCAATAGCAGCTGTCATAATTAGTTAGCTCAAATCTCATCAGAATCAGAGAAGTTAGAGTTAAAATCAAGCTCTCTTCCTGTAAGCACTGTGCAACTCTAAAACAGCAGCATTATCTTCCTTATTTTAGAATTAACATTTCTACCTAAGGTAAGGCGGTACAACTTGACCTTTCCCCATTAAAAAAATCGGTGCAAGCTAGCAAATGACAAAAGAAACTCAGTCAAGTTTGAATCTCTCAACACCTTATTTCCTGTCTAAAGAGCCCTTTTGTTCTGCTTCCCTGCATAAATGTTAATATTCTGCCATCATTAGAAAACAAAACAACGCAGAAAAAGCCACACACGCGTGAACTTAAGTGCCTCAGAGGGCAAAATAAAGAAACACGACAAGATTAGAACCGGAAAATTCCTACCAACAAAATCTGCACAATTTTCTGTTTGCTTCACCCCAGATTAACTTCACTTGAAGCTGTACTTCGGAGCAACCTAGCCTGAACGCCGAACCCCGCCTTCCCCGCTGCCATTGGCCGAGGCGGGCAAGCTCCGCCCCCCGAGCCAGGCTCGGCTCTCCGATTGGCAGCGCCCCGTATCCATTATTTAAAGAACTTTTCCTTGCTAGCAGGTTAGGCTGGGCCGGTTCGAACACCCGGGGAGAGCTGGTTTCTTAAAGGGGCAGGACGCGGCCGGCAGCGGTGACAAGCGCCGCGCGGGCGGGGGGGGGGGTCGGGCGGCCCCGGGCCCCACGCGCGCAGCCCCACGCGGGGCGCGGGCGGCGACGCGGCCGCGGCGCAGCGCGCCCGCAGCGGGCGCCGGCCGGGGGGCAGCCGCCCGCCCACGCCGCGCCGCTCCCGCAGCGCTATTTTAAAGCCCCATCGGCTCGTGATGGTGCAAATTACAGCGCGCCGGGATCAAAGCGCGCTGCGAGGGCTCCTGCCACATGGCCTTACATAACCGCCGGCTCCGGCGGCGGGATAAAATTAGATGCGGGTTTTGAGCCCAATCTAGTATTTACGAGTGCTTTAAGTTACCCTGGGAAGCTGGACACACTATGCAAATTAGTAACCCAGAATAAAAATACGTGCAGTTGCCAGTTTCCAACTCTTCTGCTAATTTAAAGGATGAGTCAGCAGAAAAGTGAGCGAGGCAGGAAGCGGCCGTCTTCACCCGACAAGGCGCCGGGTCTGCGCTAGGGCTGCTCCTGCTTCTTCGGGCTTCATCCGACCAAGAAAGACTGCCAGATGTTACTGAAAGTTCTCAATCAACAGCATTTCACATGGCAAAACTTTCCCCTCACACCATACAAAAACCTGTCATTTATATTAAAAGCCTTTGTGGGTTTTTTTTTAATGTAAACACTAAAGCAGTTTCCTACCCATCGATCAAATGAAAGCCTGGAACGTACAAGAAGAGTAAAAACAAAACAGGCAGTAATAAATACGTCACAAGTGCAGGTATGACAACCCATTTGCAAAAAGCCTTGCCCCATTCCAAATATGAAACGCTACAAAGACCTAGAATGCAGCAAGGCTGTTCTGCCTCGCACCCAGAGGGGCAAAATCGTTACACAAGACTTACCCGATCAACAGAGCTATCTTATACAAAAGATTTTCATGTATATAGTTTAAAATAACTGCAAATACTAAGCATAACTGGTTTTGTTTTTAAGCTATGCAAGGGGACAGGAGAGGAAAAGCTACTCCTTGTTCTAGGTCTTAGCACTTCTCCTCCAGGCAGCGTTAGAGCAGCCTGTCTTCTACTACTTTTACACTGCAAAATGGACCTTTAACTTTACTATTGCAGCTTAATCAAGTCCAAGACAGTTTAGCTTACTGTTTTACTGCAAATACCACCCAATATCAAGAGTGTATTTATAGCTAGGTACTTCTTTGAGCTGTGATACACACACATCAAAAAGAACATAAAACCACCCTTCGGAAAGTGTAACCTTTAATTCCTCTTTCTAAAACAGTCACATAACACATTTTGTGCTACCTTCTATTTTAGAGCAATCTATCACACTATAAATCCAAACAGAACTGAAAAGCCGCAACTGGTACAGTCGTGAGTTAATAAGCATGGAGCACTACAAGAATGGAGTTAACAGGGTTTACATAACTTTCCCCACTGGCCCTAAAATATGAGCTGAAAGATTCAGATGTGAACCCTTGCTCCTGAATTCAGTGCCTAGCAAGAGTCGGTACTTCAAAAGTACTACAAGGAGTTAATCAGGTGCCCTGAGGACAACTGCGAAGCCACACTTGCATGACACTTTCTGACCAAATGCTATCTAAGTAATCAAAACAAAGAACACAGTTCAAGCAAATAAAACACACCAGCAAAGCATCCTCTAAGTATCCCAGTGACCAATCTGGAAAGCTTCAATTTAGAACACATTAACTTTAGGCCCATAAAAACAACAGCAGAGGTCACAAGTCTTATCAGTTGGACTGCCCAGTGTTAGAAGAGGCATGACAACCCTCAAGTCAGTTTTGTTGTCTGGGTATGTACAAAAGGAAAAAACACTACCCTAAAACTCTCCAGCTCTATATGCTGCCACAGAAGCCAGGCCACATGTCAACTGCAACAGCAATGAGAGAAAATTTTATCAAAGAACATCCCACACTTAACTTAGGCTGCTTTTCCACAGGCGACTCACAGCCCCTTATCAGTACAAGGGAGAAGCTTCATTCCTCTGTCTCCCCATCTTTCCCCTCCCAGTCGTACAGCTGGGCCCACTCCCTTGCCCCAGCTCTGGTGCTCATCAGACCCTTCCATGTGCCTCTGACTCACTGATCTGGCAGAAGTTTGGCCAGCTTCTGATAAGCAGCAAAATGGCTTACCCACAGCATGAAGGGAACGGCAAAGCAGATCCTCCCAGTTCCAGCAGTGTGACCACCTAGATTTGCTCACTTAATCTCATTAAAAAAAAAAAAAAAAAGGCTATCTTACTAAAAATGTCCCAGAATTAATTTGCTGTCCTCACAGAGGTACATAGATCCCCAAAATCTGTGAAGCAGGGATCAAAACTAGATTCACAGTTGTCCCTACCTCACTGGACCAAAAATCATGGTTGAACACACCTGTATTTAGATGTTAAAAATCCAGATAAATGAACTGGTTACTCAAATCACTATCCTATGCTGAAGGGGACCTAGTGAAACTAAGCATTAAGACCCCTGATTTATAAGCTCAGTTTCCATACCCAGGTCACATTTTTCCTGAAAGCACACACATTTTCTAGAAAAGAGAGTCAACATTTTAAGGTCCAGGCTCAAGTTATGCCTTCGCTACTCTTACAATACCCACAGTAATGCAGGAAAAACTAAAATAGCAGTTTACAGCTGTGAGAACATTAAAAAGGGAAGCTCTGACAGCAATGTTAAAAAGATTCAGTTTGCTGCCACTGAACTTTGCACTGAGGACAATAACAACAGGAGAAATCACCTGACTCTCATTTGACTATTGTAATCATAGAACAGCTAAAAGCCCATTTGTCCTGTAATCTTATGTACACAGAGGACAGTAAGTTTGGAGGACTTGACAGCTCAAGAGATCAAGAACAGAGCCTTTCATCTTTAAGTCACCAGTACAGAGACCAGAATAGTAGCAATCAAAAGCTACTTGTGTTGGTTGTTCAGGGATTAGATGAAGAGATGGTTACTCACTGTCCAATTCCCAACAGATCAGTGTGAATCACAGAAGCTTTCTTCACAATTTGCACCTGTTTTTCAGTCTTAAATACATTACATCTTCGAGGTTTTATACAGGTTACTAAGTGGCAAAGCAAGAGAACTGCTGCTTACACATGCTGAACTTGTAGAGAAAGGACTTCACCCTCTGTTTGCCAATTATGTCAGCACCTACAGCATGTGCTGAATTTGTTTATCTTTAAACAAGTGCAGTTTTAGCTTGTTTTTTTATTATTAGAGACAGCTTTAAAATCAATATTTAGCTTCTCATTCCTTTCATGCCCTCAGATGTTGAAATATCTGTTTGTAAGAACAATTGTTCTTACAAATTTGGTGTTTAAGAGTGATATTTGTGTGTGTGTGTATATATCTACACACACATTTTAAAAGTACATTAAAGTAGAAATTTCAGAAATTTGTCATTTGAGAAACAATTTTGAGAAGTCAGTAGCCATTTTCAATCAAACCTAGACAACATGAATCTTCATGAGGACCATGTCTACACAAGGACAGGGGAAAGTCTCAGTGTGAAGAAACATTTATTTTCATATTCTTATACGGTCTCCAACACACCAATGTGTAGTCACTACAAAGTCAGTTACCAACTGCCCCTTTCCAACCTGATTTTATTTACAGAACTCTGCAGGCAGCATAAGCCAGACGAAAAGAAGGTCAGAGTGTATGTTGACTGAAGATTCTTGAGTGCGAGTTCATTGCCCTGACAGAAACACCACTACCAAGAACTGTCTCCTAGACAACCCCTGTAATATATAGTTCCATAGTTCTTGGTAGCATACTACTTCCCAGGAATGAAGTTGCTGATAGCAAGCCAAGGTCCTAGGAACTTCAGTATCCTTAACTAAGGAGGCCCTTGCATACAAAGAACAAGACTTTGGCCTCAGCTTGCTATTCCAGACATCTAGAGAGAGCAACATACCAGACTGACGAGATTTCAGTAATCCTGAAGAACTTTGAGAATTCTCTTGATGCTTTCAATCCAAGATGTATTACTGCACCGCAATAATCGAATCTGGAAATAACAAAAAGGTGCATGTGACAAATATCAGGTCTTCAGAGAGGACGGTTTAGTTTCCTGGACAGCAGCACAGATGCACCAGGCACAGAAGCACACTCCCCCAAGAAGTTCAAGTAGCTATCTCAAACCACCCAAAAGTTAGCTACCATGACAACTAATTAAACTTCATCCACGTGTCAAATTTCAACGGCTTCCTTCTACCTAGAGAATAAACTATTAAGAAAATAGCTCCAATTTTTCTTTGTTCCACAGTATCTCCTGGCTTATAAAGCTGCACATCCATAACAGGTCTCAATCACTCACAGCAGTTGCCATGTTGGTATTTTTTCAGACCAAGACAGGGAATTGAATCTTATACAGCACAGCTACACAGCTGAGGACTCTGATGATAGATGTCACACATCACCCTCTTTGGTCAGAGTCCTTGAGAAAGGATCCAGACATTTCAAAAGATTTTCCCTTGACATCAAATATCTCTTGTACAAAAAACCTGTATGCTACAATTTCCACTGAATTCAGCATGCTCCAGGTACTTATATATATATATCTATATTATCCTTTGTAGCTTAAATCAAGTATTTTGAACACGAGTCAAAGTACATTCAGTACTTAACTCAAAAGATATTCAAATATAGGCACATAACTATTAGCTGCCAAGAAAACAGAGCCAGCAGTTTGTATGCTTACAATTCTCTCAGAAATCAGACCAATTAATACATTTGTTACCAAAGGACACACTTTCACAGAAACAGGGATTACCTTTATCTGTACCCATGGCAACTTTTCAGTAGTTTGTGTTAATGTTACTCCTTCTGATAACTTGCCACTATCTCTTTCAAGCTCTTTGTATAGAGTTTTGTACGTGCCATCTGAGACCCCACAGTAACAAGAAGTTGAAATGTAAACTTACATTCTTAGACAACGCTTTCAAAAATTTAATTAACACAAAGTTTTTCACCTTTGCCAGCAACTCACGATCAGTAGAAGGGAAAATTATTTTAGTCTGACTTGCAGTCTTGTAAAACAAAAGTTATTTTAAGAGGTAACTAAGAAATACTTACAGGATATATAGGAGAGGAAATCCTCCACTGCTAAAGGAACTATTTGGACAGTAATAAAATCAAGGAGTTACGCCACTGGTATGTCATCAGCTTTGATATGCAGTAGTACAAGGAACAAAAACCCCCCAAACCACAGTTTTTTTGGCCTAAGCAAATATTTTACAGATCAGACAACAGCCAGTCCCATCATCCCAGGTCACACGATGTATTTTCTATAAAAAACAGGCCGAGGCAGCTCAACGTTAGATAAACAGAGGAGACAGAACTCAAACAGGAAAACTACAAACGTTAAAGGAGGTACAGCAGGAGGAAAGCACAGGCCTATTTGCTTCCTCAAATGTTGAGTTACTATCATCCACCAATTCAGATAAGCATTAGCACTCTGTGAAAGGAATTATTTAAGATGATATCAGACAAATAAAGTTATTTGCTTTGAAATAGGAGGGGGAAGAGAGCAGTTTCTTTTTTTTCCCCCCAGTGAAGTCCGTAGGTCAGCTTGCAAAGCTGCACCCTCCTCTCAGCACACACAGGCGGCTTGGCACAGCCAGGGCAGGCGCACAGATCCCCAGAAGAATGAAAGAAACTCGGCACGCTCCCTGCTCCCCGTAACTCTTATGCAATGACATCCATTGCAGGACAAGTCTGAACAAACATCCAGGGAATGGGCTTCAAAACACAACAGTGCACTTAAGTCAGCCCACGGAGGAGAAGAAGTAGCTACTACCGTTTCTGCTGAATGGTTACGCACTGCAGCAGCAGATTTGATGGGAACTTCTATGTTTGGTTGTTAATAGTGGTGAAATAATTAGTGCTTTTTTTTTTTTAAGACCATCCGCCAGGGCCTAACATCCTGTGGAAACCAGAGCGGCTGTTCACACCCCTCACCTACCCCAGCAGCCTTTTCGGGGGTTATAGGAAGAGCTAAGTCCGGTTAAGTTTAGCAGAGCGTCTCGGGGAACGTGACAACAAAAGCAACTTTTTCCGCAGTAAAACGCGACGGGATGACGGACCGGCCGGCGCGGGGGGAAGGGGGCCGCAGCAAAACCGGGTTTTACTGCCTGAAGAGCCTCTCGCCCCCGGGCGAGGCGAAGCGCCGCGCGGAGCCCACCCGAGGCGCGCACGGGGCGCCCCAAGGACACGAGTACGAACACCTCTGCCCCGGGACGGCTCCTGCGCACGCGGCGCGGCGCTGCCCCCGGCGGGCGGGGGGAGGAACAGCCAAAAAAGGCAGAAAACAGTCCCCGGCCCCGCCGGCCGCCGCCGCCCCCTCAGCGCCGCGGCCCCCGGCCCGCGCGGGCAGCGCCCCCGCCGCGGCGCCCCCCGGGGTCGGGCAGCGGCCGCCGCCCCGCCCGGCTCCGCGGCGACAGGGGCAGCGCTGCCGCCCCCCTCGCCCCAGCCCCGGCCCGGCGCGGCCGCTCGCTCCTCACCTGCCTCAGGGCCCGCCGCGTCCCGCCGCCTCCCTCCCGCCCGGCCGCGCCTGGCCCCGCTCGCTCGCTCCTCACCAAACTTTTTTTTTTCCCCCTTTCTCCGTGTTTCGTTGCCCTCAGAGTGACGCGGGCGGGCGCTGATTGGCGGAGCCGGGGAAGGGCGGCCGGGAGGAGGGAGAGGTGGCGCCGGATCCCACGACTAATTATCACAAGGAGACGGCGGCGACGTGAACCACAGAATCTCATTTAAAGGGACAGCGGCCCGGCGCGCCTGCCCCTCTCCCCATGACCCTCTCCAGACGCAGGGCGGGTGGAGGTCAGGGTCATTACAACGCGCGCGACCGGGGCAGAGCCTTATCCGCGGGGCCGCTCCCTCCCCGCGGGCGGGGCCCGGCGGCGGGCGCGGGGCAAGCGCGCCCTGAGGCGGGGCCAGGGGCTGCCCCCCCCCCCCGCAGCGGCCGTTGGGGCAGCCGCCCGGGAGCCGGCGCCGCTCTCGCTCCCCCCGCCCCCGGGGTGTGTTTATCCTGCGCAGCTGCCGGCCGGGGAGGCGGCTGAGGCGCGGCGGCCCCGCGGCAGCGGCAGCGGCGGGCGGGACGGCGGGCTGCTCGTCCAGCGCGCCCGGGTCGCTGGGCTGCCGTTCGCCTCGCTACTTTATTTCCTCTATAAAAAGTCAGCTGCGGATGTCGAATCTCCTGTCGTTACCTACAGCAGGTCCCATGATTTGAGTTTTTTTTATGAGGAAGCGCTGAGACAATACACCGCAGCCCGCTTTTATACGGCACGTTTTTATATTGCACCTGCAATACGCGGGCTCACATAATTTCACAGAGAGCTGTAAACTATACCGTAAAGGAAGGTTTTAAGGTGAGATTTAAGGACGGCAGCGGCTTGAAGCAGATAGGGAGGGAGGGTAGGATTCTGGAGAGAAGAAACGACCCCACTAAAAAGGGATTTTGTCTGTGGGTAGCGGAGGGGAGCAGGCCGAGCCGGGAGGAGCTGCCAGGAGAGGAGCTGGGCGCAGGGTCAGGGCAGCCGGGTGGGCTGAGTTCGTACAGCATTTCAGGGGGGAAAAGAGCACCAGTTGTGAAGGCTCAGAGGCTCAAGGGAAGCTGGAGAAGTTAAGGATGGGTAAAACATTGAGGGATATTTAACAGTATCTTAGCATTTATGCTTTTTGTAGAGCGGAGGATTACCCCGAGGAAGTCATTGCAAGAGGACACACACAAGGGTTTCAGCAGAGATAATGTCCAACCAGAGATGTTCCGCTGGCAAGAGCATGCTATGCCAAACATTGTGGCCCGCATGGGTAGGTCTATAACCCTGGCAAAAACACTTAATGGGTGGAAGGCCCCTAATTGTTTTAAGTATTTGAGCCTGGATCAACACCAGAAAATGCTGGTGCAACCAGCATGGAAGTGCTAACATAGTTTTACAGCTATTTTGGTAGAGATTATTCACACTTGGCTATCTGCGGATGCAGTAAGTCTTCCAAATGCCAGGTTGCACGAACAGAAGATGACCTGCATTGCATGTGGGTATCACAGCATTCCCACAACATTATTTGGAGCGCTTTCATGGTCTTGGCAGTAATCGTAAGGAGCTGTGGGGAGTGACGATCACATTCCTCCAAGCCTCCCCACGATCATCTTTTTTTATACGTTTTTTTTAAAACACCAAGTTCCATTTGGTTCATCTCAGACTACTTTCTTTGTGCCAGGTTTCCTCTCTTCATTAGAAATAAAAATGCAGAATAGGAGGGTGGAACATTCACAGTGTCTCTTTAGAAAACGGGCAATTGTTTCTTTTGCAGTTGTGAGCAACCAGCACAACAGCCGGCAGTACAGCAGCGAGAATGGAAAGGGAAGGGCAGACAGAGAACAAGATGGACATCTCCTGCCAGGAGTTAGTGACCAGCAACACATGGTGGAACAAATGTTAAGTTAGTGGATTGAATGTCAAGGAGGAGGGACAGCAGAACATTCAGATGTAGTGTTCCTGGAGTTGTGTAGAAGTCCATCAGCTTGCTAGTGTGCCATAATGAGAAAACTAACCTGTGGTAATGCTGGAGTAATTGGACTTCTTGAAGTATAGAATCAGTATGTTGGGTACAGTCAGAAGCTGCCATAACTCAAAAAGGCAAACAAATAGGAAGTAGAGGGCACAAACTTGTATGTCATCCGGAGAAAAAGAGCCTATAGTCAGACTGTCTCTGAGAGAGAAAATCCATAAAAAGAGGTCCAGGCTTATTCTTAAAGTAGAATAAAGAGTGCAGCTAAGAAATAACTGTAAATCTTGATCCACTGTGAATGGAAGATACAATATTAAAGAAATAGCATTCAATTTTCTCTTTTGAAAATCAAAAATGACAGGCTAAAAAACCCTGCTGAACTCAAGTAGGATAAGGAGAGAGGGATGTGTATGATCAGAGAAATGACTAAGCTGTTAACCAACCAGAAAAGGACATCCTTGACTCTGAGAAAGCAACAGAAATCAGTTAAAGATGGGAAAAGTCAAGTGACCCTGAGCCAGCAAATGAAAACAGAAGACCGTCTTCTGTAGAACACTGCAGAGAAGGAGTAAGAGACTATTCATATAAGTTAATATTAGTTTTGATTTTTAAGAGTACACAAATGTTCAGCAGGACATAGGCCCTCCAAAAGCATGTGGAACTTGATATGCAATGGGATGTTCATCTTCGTGAAACAACTATTCCACCAGGCATAATTTTGTTTCAACAGAGCAGTAATCAAAACCAGCTCCAGACTATTAAGCAGGAGATCGTGGTACAAGGTGAAACACCAAGAGAGAGGTGAAAGGTTTTACAGATATGCTGGTGATCTGATGATCCATGGTAAAATGGAACAACTGGTGAACATTACTCCCCTATTAATAATGTCACAATTGAAACAAAATTTAATCTCCTTAGCCTGAATTATTTAGATCTGTTTATCATGTTTTAAGGCTCCAGTCACCTTGATATCTCAGCACAACTTATTCGCTTATTCTTAAGGGCCATATGCTCATATATCTCTTTAGAAAGCATTGGCACAAATTTTCTGAAATAAGTTTATTCTGTTTTTTATCCCCTTTTCCCAAATCCACTTAATGTATCTGCTAACACAGAGGACCTTTTGTGTTTGCTTCTGCTGTAGTAGATTGTTATTTCTTCCTATTTTGCTAAAGGTTTAGAAATCACTTGAGAAATCTAGGTAATGTATTTATTTTGAGGTAGATTTATCATCAGAGCAGGTAATGGAAGGTCTCCACTTCAGTGGGCTTTGGATCAGGTGTTTAGTGATAACACCATTTCAGTTCTTCTAATCTAGTTGTTTGGGATCCAGCATGCAGCCCCTGAAACTGCAGAGAGTTTCACCATAGGCTTTAATGAGAGCAGAAAAAGCCCCTACTTATCAAGAGAGGCTATTTCAATCCAGAAGAAGTAAGCACAAGACTTCCTTGAACAACTGAGTTTAAATTTGTTTTAATTCTGAATCTCACTGGATTTTTTTCCATGGTCACTTTGACCTCTGTTCTGTACCTCGTACTAACAGGATGAGTTGGAGTTTTAGTTACCCAGGCCTACTGGAAATTTGGCCCAGCAGTCATTTGGCAGTGGCCTTTCATGAGCAGCATTGCCAGCTTTCTATTTCAATGCTCATATTCAGAGATTTGAAGAACTAGAGTCCAAATTCTGCTTTCATTTGCAAGCCTAGAATGCTGCTGACTTCAAGGGGGTTGTAGAATTTTAGCCAAGAGTAGAAATTGGCCCAGAATCTTTTCAGATTCCCTCATGCTTGTTTTTATGTGATGTTGTCATCAAGAATTAACAGCATGCTTCATGCTACATTTTACTTTTAAATTACATAAAGGATATTTACTGTGCCGATGTCACATAGTTTGTGAGAAAGATGCACATATGGTAATGAAAGGACACTAATTACCATTAGGATCTCCAGCTTTCAGCATTTATTTTCCAAAACAACTCAGGGAATATTTTCTCTATAAAAAAATAGAAATGAAAATCCAGTTTCTTGGCATTTATGCATGGTGTTCTAGAGTCTTACTCATCAAGCGTGTTATGAAAATGGTCAGAATAAAAAGGTCTAGTAGCATACAGAAAGTCCAGTAGTCTGCTTTGAGTTTCTGTACTTACTGTTCTTTCCATCAGAGAGAGACATGAGTCCATCCCTATAATAACTTAATGTTTTTCTGCCTCTCAAGAGGTGGGAAAAAAGGAGGATATCTGGGGAAAGCTGAGTGATCACAATGGACAACAGGTAAAAACAAAGGTAGAATGTGAGAATCAAGGGATTAAAACTGTTGCAACAGGATGCCAGGCAGAGCATCTCTCACTGCCCACTACTACTTGAAGGCATCCAAGCAGCCGATAGAGCCAGGCCAGTAGTGCCCTGCCTAGAGTCATGGTACCAGGTACGGACCCAGTACCAAACTGATTTCTTTAAAGCTGTGAAGGGGCCCTTGGAGCAAACTAGCTGCTCAGTATCTTTCTTGAGCAGGACACACTGTAGGACAGGGGTCCTCGGCAGAGCAGAGCTCCAGTCTGTTCTGGTCAGAGCTGCTGGGAAGCTCAGCCTTTTTGAAAGTGAGACAAATTGTTTTGCCACACAGTTACAAATCTGGGAGCCTCAGTTCTAGATAGCCTTGTGTAGAAATCTGGGCTGTGACCTTTTAAAGCCTTAACAACTCCCTACTTAGGCTTTTAATATGCATGTTAAATAGTTCATTGAGTATGGCCTGGTATTTAGAACAGTATGCCATTCTTGGCTGATGAGTAACTTCAGGCAAAGAAATTATTTTGTACCTCTGTGCTTTTTCTTCTTCTGCATTTGCTTTGTCTTCCTAGATAGTAAAGTCTTTCAGGGAGGGAGTGGCTAATGCTATGCATGTCTAGTGATTAACACAGCCAACTCCAGCCACACTGAGAGCCTCCCTGCTCCCAAATGCTACCCTTAACAGTAATCCTACACATGTGGGCCCGTGTGTATGCCTGACTTTCACCCTACTGTTGAAACATGGTTTTATTATTGGTTAGTAGATAAAACTAAAATCTAGATTCCTATATTATAATGTTAGATTTAGTTTGCAACGTTAGCAATTTTGTGTTGCTTCCTGCATGGAGCGGAGCTCTTAGCTAGGATTCTGTCAATGGAAATGTGGTTTCAGAGACAATGAAATGGCCGGCCTGTTCTATGTAAATAATTTTGGTGCCACAATAGCAAACAATATACTTGAAATGCTTCTCAAGGATCTAACTACAAATATAAGAGTACAGAGAGGTGTATGCACCATCCTGAGGGCTTGCTTATATGTTGTGCAATGAGTTTAAAAATAGGGATGTCAAATTCTGGAGAAATGAGTAGAAATTATTTAGCATGTAATACAATGTAGTCATATTGCTGGTTTCACGTGATATTGCCAGGCAGACCCTAGTATTTGTCTTGCAGTTTTTCTAAGAGCTATCAGCCACTGCTCATGAGATACAGAATAAGCTGTTCTGAGACACACTGGCATGGCAACACCGTGAAACCAGCAGTGTTGCCATTCAGTGCTTGAATAGAAGAATTTGAGCTCAAAAGTTGCCAGTGAACAATGTTTTAGGAATGCTACTTCTAAATGAAAGACCACTGGAAAGAAAGTGCCATTGAGAATAGCATATCCCATTCATAATACATGAAAATTGCTGGCAAAAATGAGTTACAATTTTGGCTGAATCTTTCCCCACTCTAGGTTATTAAAACTGAAAAAAGCTCATGTAATAGATGAAATGGATTTTTTCATAAGTTGACTCATGAAAATCTTTCGTATTTTGTTATTCCAACCGTGCCAAAAATGAACAAGTTGATCTGAAATCCAGCAGTGACATTTCTGAGGCAAGAGGACATATGTCCTGCAGTGGCAAGTGATAGGAAAGGAGATGTTCTTTTTATATATTCCTCCAGGCTAATGGAAATAATTAAGAATACTTCCACTGGCTTTGATTTAAACAAATGCATTGTATTTCCTAGAGGGAACAGATGACTAAAAACAATATGAATTCTTGTCCTTTTAAGAGACTAATTCAAGTATATTGTAGTTGGCAACAGTTGCCTTTTTCAGACTCTTTATTGGCACAAAGTGGGATGATGCTCAGGTCTCTGATGCATAAGAATACTACCGATAACAGCAGAACCAGCATTGCTGATGGTAGTGAAAAAGACACTTGAACATAGATCAGAACATGAAAGACTATTTCCTCCATCTGAAATAAGGCATGAACTGCCTGTCTTCCTAGATCATGCTGAGCGCTCTGCCAAATCCAAGGGGTTAGGAACAGAAGAAGCTATCATGCATTGGAGCTGCCATTGGGGTACAGGATCTTCTCATGGCTTTGGCATCCTATGGCTGTAGAGGTACCTGCCAGGATCTTTTCTAGGTCTACAAAAGAAACCTTATCCTCTGAGGACCCACATTTGCTAAGTTTGCCTCTCATGAACACGTTCTGTGACTTTCAGCACAGGATGGCACAAAGTGGGTCAGGGATTCCCAGGCTACAACAAGAATATGGGCTTCCCATTCAGGGTGTGATCCAACTCTTAGCACTGCCGAAGGAAAGGCTCTGACTGATGTTGGTGGAGTTGGTTTGGCCAGGCAGACTGTATTTTATTAGGGCTTTCAAGGAGCAAAATGTCATAATTTTTGCTCCTGGGAATTCCTAGTCTCAGGAACTGTCAGACTGATGACTGTCACAAATACCAGATCCTCTTGAAACTTGTAAGGAAAAGGTTCTGTATCAGCAGTTGAATTGTCTGCTCATCTGTCTACCTACTTTTTTAGGAATGCCAAGAGCACTGGACTACTAAGGGTTTGACACTCTTGCTTGTTCTGTTACTTTCCCTCTAACCTTGCTATTTCAGATAGGCTATTTGTCAACGCCAGAGAAATCTGCTGCAGCAACAGAAGGAATATCTGGTGTCAGTATCTCCAGCTTCTTGACTGAACTACCTCATTAGAGAAACTAAAATGTCCCTTTGATTGCTTAGAAGTAAATCATTTGTTTTGCAAAAATCTCCAAGCAGTTATTCACTTCTTGTAAAATTATAATGCCTGAAGTCTTCCTCTAATGCAGCCCTGAATAGCTAGAATGACTTGAAATTTGCAACCAATAAAAAGTTTTACAGCAAAGCAGATCTGATCAGTGTTTCCCTAAGTGAGACAATTAATTTTCACTGTCAAAATGTAGGCAGATTTTGTTTGGTTTAAAAACAATAAAATGTTTTACTGGAGAAAATAATAAAACAGGGCATTTCTGTAGCTTCACAGATATGTATAATGTGTTTGAGATTTTGAATGTTATCATTAGGAAATTTGGAGTTGACACTTTTAAGATACCTAGAACACATACTTTGTCTCATAATAGCCAAGTATTTTGTCACGATCAGCTTGAAGTTTTCTCATAAAGGTTGGCAGTGCATATCAAGCTGAAATGGGATAACTGCTGTCCCAGTAGTCTGCAGTGGGAAAGAAACCTAGGGACTTTGAAAACTGATAGCTACTTCTGCTTTTGGGTAGTACCTTTCATTGGAGAATCTTAAAGTAATCACAGAAATCCCTAAGTCTTGCCAGCCAGAAAGATGACACATTTTCTCAAGCATAGTTTTCTGTTTGTTGTACAGCATCAGAAGGGACAGAGTCTGTCCATCTCTGACCTCCACGCTGGCAGTTTCCCAAGGAATTGCTAGTGAACATAGCTTACAGACCACACTCCCTGTAATCTCTACATATGGTAGAAGGAAAGGATAGAGATAAAGAGAAGTGCTGAAAGCCTATCCTGTTCCAGTTTTTTAACAGAGGGAAATCCTCTGGGGACCATCACACACAAGTAGCTCTCAGGCAGCTCTAACTTAATGTGAAGACCACAATGACAGAGAATTAGGGAACAGTAGAGGCCTATTCATCCCGTCCTTGCTACATTTTATAAAACTAGATGTGATCCAGCACACATAGTTTAATTTCATCTGAAGAAAGCCTGATTTCCCATACTATCTTTTAATATCTTGTACACTGTACAGTACATAAAAACAATACATACAGCAACTTACCAGTGACAGACATGGTAAATGCCCCGATGGTCTTCATGAGCAAAAGTACACGCAGAGAGAGGCTGAGGATTTGAGTCATTGAAAGATCTGTTGTTGAAGAGAGGTTTTGCCTTAACATCGCACTCACAGGAACATCTGCAATCCTCCAGTGAACAGCATAGCTAACGTTTCCTAATGTGTATCAGTCAAATCAGACCCTCAGACTTCTACGGTTCCTCCTTTCTTCCTCATGATCCTTTCCCCTCTTCATCTTTCTCCCTCTCTGCTCTTCACATTTCTCTCTTCTCTTCTGCTGCCTTATGAAGTACTTATCATTGAATAGAGGGATTATGACACAATTGATAAGTGGGAAGATTATGACATCAGAGGGATAAATCATGCCTCCCCCCCAGCTTTCTTCCCTCTACTTCTTTTCATCCATTTCTACTTCTCCTCTCTTAAAAGAGGAAAACTGTGATACTAGAAAGCAGCATTTTCTTCCAATCCCTCTTCTAGTATTAATTCTGCCTCATTTGCACTTTCACATGCATCCAGCAGACATGTCCGTTGAAAATACATTTCATAGAAACAGGCATATGCACATGGACAAAATGTGTCTGTGTATGAATTTTGGTGAGTGTGAACTGTGTACGCAGTTACTTGATTTGCTCACCCCACATCAGTTTTGAAAGCAGATATTTGTGTGATATAGTGCCTCTTGTACTAATCATTCATGTGGATAAGGGTGTTTTTTTCCTGTCCATTCATATGTATTTATTAAGTTTCTCTTAAAAAATGTGGACATGTGATTTGATTCTTTTGTTTAAATATGCTAGAATTTGAGATAATATATTTATGGCCCCTTCAATTAGTCCTTCAATCTTCAAAATTCTCTGTGGCCAAGTTAGGAGAGAGAATGGTGGTAACCTAGTTTATAATTCAGTTGGCCCAGTTCACAGTTTAAAATACTGATGGAGGTGTACTGGTGCTAAGATGCTAGACTATGAACTATTGTATAGACACACAACCTGTTGTGCTACCCTTGTGCTGGTGTCAATAATATCCAGCAGAAAATACCAGGAGAAGCTCTAATCTTAGCATTGAAGAAGTGATAACTACTTGCTAAATGTGCTGCAGATGATCTGTCAAGAGTCCTTTTTCTTGGAAACAGGAACTGGGAGAAATACAAAACATAAAACAGAAAGCTCTCTACTAACAAAATATCCTAGTGTAGTCCAAAATCAATATTAAGTCATGGTAGAACTGAGAAAATCATAAACATTGAAGAGCCATGTATTAGTCCATATCTATCAAAAAAGTTAACTCTTCTCCATATGCACACGCATTCATGTTCCCACAAGACACAAGAAGTATAAGCTTAATACAATTTGTATCAGACTGTTTCCATTGCAATAGAGCAAAGAACATCTTATACTTAACTGGAATCTAAACATTCTGGATATTTTTTTCCTCCAGTGCTGCAACAGATTTTCTGTGTGACCTTGGGCAAGACACATAATTTCTCTCTGCCGTAAAGTTAGATAATACTTCCATACCTTATAGCTTGTGCTGCAAGTTGCTGAGTTTCAAAGACAAGTCTGCTCGTTAAATAGGATTATGTCTAGTCCTGAAGTGGGGAGAAGGCCTGCAAAAGGCAGGTAGAAATGGGATGGCCTAAAGTGTCATTGAAGCCAGTGGGAGCTGAGGGCATAGTAGATACTCAGGAGTTCTCAGGAGCATTTACCTAATCAAGGTACTGGGAGGACGTTTAGTAGGCAGCTATAGGGGAGAGCATTTATACACTTCATATCAGTGGGCAAATAGCAAAGACTGTTAGATTTCTGATTGATACAACTTGCAGAAAACATTTCAATGGAGTCAGGACCAGTTCTACTCCTGAGGAACGAGTTCCTGCTGATGTCCGGGGAAGTGTTTGAAAAAAAATTCTACGGGGTCGTGTCCTGTGAATGACGGGGTCACAAAGAGCAGGACTTCACAGTCAAGCAGTTTTGCTTGTTTAGCAGAGCAGAGCAGTTATCGGATGTGTAGGTCCTGCAGCAGGATTGGGGTCCTTGGTGGAGAAGAGTACACAGTAACAAAGATGGAAGAAAACAGGGGTGAGCATTAGCAGATGGCTGGGCATAGGTTATCCCTTACACCACTGTGTGTATTAAATTGAATAAAGACCAGTGGGGGACATTGGTGAGTGCTAGCATTTGGGAAGACACCAGTAATTCAAATTCATTTGGTGGGTAAATTGACACCTTTTATAAATGGGTTTTATACCTTTTAAAATGGTTTCCACCAGCTGGCAGGGTAACAACTGTGGACAGATCAGAATAAACAGCGCCGACCATTTCTGTGTCTTCCACCTGCAGTTCTTGAGTTCCTTTTGTTGGCTGTTAGCTTCACTGCAAAAAAACATATGCAAGAGAATCAACACTTCAGCTTGACAGCACTTTTGTCATGTCCAGGTAATTAAAATAATGCCACTGCACCTGGTAGAACTATAAAAATGTCCTTATAAATGTCTCAGCAGCATTTAATATTTTATTCATTGCAATGTTGTTGTGTTTTGCCTGCAATAAAACAGCCTCATGTAAGTGAGACACTACAGTGTCACTGTAAACATTTCAAACATTTTCCCTTCAATACATTACTTTAGCTCAGTGAGTTTCATTTTTCCTTCTGGTTTTGAATCCTCGTCTTGTAATTTTTTTTCCTGCTTTCAAGACATTAAAAACAAAACAAACAACCCCAAAATCCCAACCCTTTCTTTTGTTAGAAGAAGGCAACTGGAACAGGCCGTGGTTAAGCTTTTACCCCCTTTCCACATGCAGAAAAGACTGTGTGTGAAAACTTTATTTCCCAGGGAAATATATTCCATTTTTTAATCTTGCTATGCCTGAATAATTGCCTTGCATATAACATTATCTCTCCAGTTAGTGACTCAGGAACTAGAAGGAAAAATAAAACAAAGTTTAATATATACAAAATAATGTTGATAGTTTTATTACAGAAGGAGTTGTAAGCCAAACTACACAAGCATAGACATAGCTATTAAAGGAAAAATTACAATGTTGCCAGCATGAACTGTTCAGAAATAAATAGTCAGGCCTTCCAAAGCCATGAGATCGGCTTACAGACTTCTGGTTTTCAAAATACAGGTTCAGTATGTTCTTATTTGTCTTCACTTTTTGATACGCTGAGGAATCACAGAAAACCAGCTTTACTTTACAAATATGGAGACTGGAAACTTTTTGTTTGTATAATTGAGATTCTTGAATAACTAATGTGACTCCAGAATCAAGAGATTTCAGAAAATCACCACATAGCCTGCAGTAAAATTGAGATTTGGCATCATTAGCCTCTTCCAGTCTAGCAAGCTATCAGATGTTACCATATATGTATTTTCTTGCAAGTATGCCATGCTTTTCCACCCAGTAACCTTGCCTAAACAGAAAAAAAAGGACTCTAAGATTTACAGACATTATGTAGCACAAAGGGAGGTAAGACCAGGTCAGGACATCAAGAAAATCTTGTTATGTTCTCTGTGTCTGCTCGAATCATCCATAAGTACATGTGCAGTAGGTCTGATTCATCCCCAAATCATGGATGTAACTATAAGAGCTCCAGTGGAGATTGTGCCAACAGTGCAATAAGCACCATGACTAACATCTATCATATGTAGGTTGTTTTCTCATGCTTTTTTCAGGGGAAGGACTGCCTGTCTTGGCAGGTACGATTAGTGCTCTCTTTATATCCAAGAACGCAAGCTCTAGGAATTGCATCTGGCACAGGAAGCAGAAGGTGGTCATGTTTGTGACGGCCCTGAGCCCTGGAGGGAGTTCATTACTTACTCTTGGACAGGGCCAGTCCTCCACCCAGACAAGCTGCATTGTCATTTTGCAGAATCCCATTTATCCAAGGGATGCAGCTGCCAGCTAGGTGTTTAGTCCGAAGGTCAGGGTGAGTGGGTAGGCTGAGTCCGGCCCTTTGAGCATCTCGCTACAAGGCTCAAAATTTATTTAGAGACTAGGAAAAGGCGAGAAGGCCTGGATGAAGAAAATTAAGAATGATATTCCATCCAACTGCACCAGGCTGTGTGAAGGTGAAGAGATGAAATGAATATGCCGAGCCCAAGCCAAATCAGTGTCAGTCAGCTATATGCTGAAAGTGCGGTCTTACAGGATAATCAGCCCTACTGTGAATTTCATCTAATGCCAACCATTGATACAATAAAAAAAAAAATCTCAGCAAAAGCAATCTATATTTCCTCGAGTAGTTTTGGATACTCAAACACTAAGTCATTGTGCTGATGTGAAAAGCAAAACTCATTTTAGATGGAAAAGGAAAAAAATCACTCATTTAGTTTCACTGACTGCATTCAGTGACAGCTGCAGTGTTGCCAGTTATGGCCATTTTATTGCAGGTCTTACAGTATTCACTGTTTTTCTGGAAACAAGAAGTTTTGTGCAACTCTTATAAAAAACGAATGTCCTGAGTTTCTAGTCTTCATGGTTACAAACTGCTTGAAGACCAGAAATGGGTGTGCCTCACATGTTCAGAAAACCCAAAGGCAAATAGAAAATATGCATTTTATTGTTTTTAATCATCCTTGTGATTTTAAGTCATGCATAATTTTCTTTTTTTTTGGCAGCCTGACTCAGTTTTTATATGTTCATACTGGGCTGCAGTAGCCCACAAAGAATGAAAAGCAACTGTAAGAGTCATAAGGTGCTGCTTACTCAGGTGAGAGGTTAGGGACAGCAACCAAGCAAGTATGAAACATTTTGTATTTGCCAGCAATTCCTGTTTCATATCCATGCTGGCCAGTTGGCAAACACCAAAAAAGGTATTTTACTGGAGCAGAGAAAGTTAATGAACAAGCAGGGAGACAGGAGGCAGCATTCCTATCTAACCCTGAAAAATAGGCTAGAGCTGATCCTGAGAAAAATATACTGGAATCTAACCACTATTGTTGTGTTAATGAAAGGTTGGGAAAGCAGAGAGGCAAGGCATGTGTTTATATCGCAGAGCTACTAATAAGAGATTCGTGTTGTTGTCTTGACTCTGCTACTGACTCATGGTGCAGGGTTAGGCCTACTTCATTTCTCACTTCAGAGTAGATGAGACTTCACTATAGACCCAGACTCTGTCACATTTACGCACGTTGAGTAACACTTTCTTCCCTGGTGATACTATTGTGGAGTAAGAAAAACCTATAGTTCACAGACAGTGAGCAACTCTCAGGACCACCTGTAGAAGCAAAAAGATAATATGAAGTACCTGCCGCACAGAGGTGCTCTAAGGCTTAGCTAATCAGGTCTGTGCCTCACGCATCAAGGCACTGATGAGAGCCTAATGTAGATCTCGGGCCTGGATCAACTGCTGCCTCTCTAGAGGTTTTCCTTTGGGAGCAAATAAGCAAGAACTGAGGAAAGTTTGGGAGTTCAGATTCCCTCAGTTTGCAAACCCACTGACTCACTGTCTGGAGAAGCTTGCAAAGTGTGAGGGACAACCATGTAGGTCCCTCTTCCATGCTTAACTCTGAAGCAGGAACAGAGAAGATGAAGAACCCACTCTTAATCGTGTCTTTCTGGAGATGCTTCCAAAAATGCTTCTTACACCAACCTATGACAATGCTTCACAACTGATGAGTTTAAAGCCCAGAGCAAAGCACATGCTTGTAAAAGCTGTAAAGGCCTTGAGCATACGCAGTGTACGAGCACCACAGCTTGCTAGCAAGTTCAGTAAACTCTTCTTAGGAGTTTTTTCACGTTTAACCAAATGCTTGTTTCAAAACACAACTTTAAAATTCAACCAGTTGCATGGATCATTGAACACCATTTGTTCAGGAAATTATTTTGTTAATACTAATGAGTATTAACAACATTATATATAATTTAGAGATAACTCATGTGATAGATATGCTTCTGTCAGCGACCACACTGCTCCATTTCCTCATCTATAAATTCCACCTTGGAGGTATCCTTTGTAGAGTACAGAGCTGTTAACAAGCACAAGATTTAGAAACTACATTTCATAGAAACTAGATTTATTATAATTGTATTATTGTGGCTATGTTCTTCAAATGTAAGTAGTGAACTTTTCTCTTGATTATCTCCTCATATTTCAAAGAAACTACATGTGGAATGAATTCAGGCCAATATCTCATTCGTGCTCTTAAGGAGGCCCTTATATTTTTACTTTTGATTGGAAACGTTTTGCATTGTTTTTATTTGCTTGGTGATCTCAAAGAAAACATTGTCTTGCTAGAATTCCTAAGTCCTAAATTATCTAGTTCACATTATTTTCATTATTCCAGTACACAAAAATCAGGCTGGGCAGTTAAAGATCATTCTGTATTAAATGCACATTTAAGACTTACAGCTGCAATAAAACCCTCACCTTTATACTTATTGGCTCAAGAACTGCATGGACCCCTTTTATTACATATCCATAACTTACAGCAACGTAAAAACACATCATTGTTTTTCTTGATAATTTTGCCATCCTGCTATTTTATGAGCCAATAATCCAACTCTCGGTTAGTCTGTGAGTACAAACACCAGGTATTGTATCTTGACAAAAGAATTGGATTATTGCCAAATAAAACAGTCAGACTATTATTATGGCTAATATGCTAGAAGTGTTTGCAATGGGTTTTTAAATAATCCTCTACATTTATATTGCACCATTCATCTTGAAGAGAACACCAAGGTGCTGTGGAGACTGATAATGGGTCTTTTTACTCTTTGCTAAAATGTAGCTGCTGCTAAACTGGAGAAATCGTGATGATCCTGCAAACAATGTTACATGAATATAGTGGGGGACAAAGCAAAGAATAATATTGCCATTTGAAATTGAAGGCTAATTACTTGAGCTAGGATTTGATGAGGACAGGAGAGCCGATATGCAGCTCCTTATGAAAATGTCCCAAAGTGTTTGTGGGTCAAATTTCATCATTTCTGAGTGATGCCACTTCCACCAGCATAAGATTCCCTGTCATTGCAGTTGGCACATTATTTCCAACTGAACTCAGAGATAAGATTGTAACTCGGACAGCAAAAAGCTTCATTTGTAGCAGCACGTTTTTCCCAAGAAAATTTGCTAAGCAGTCCAGTGACTTCTGGAGCCCAATTTTCTTTGGATTAGAACAACTTCGGCATAAATGTCTTCACCCATTACAGATCAAACACATAAGTGTGGGAAGGTGCATGACATGCAGCCTTCAGCCAGGGATGTGTAGGCACTTTGCTGATGTCTGAGTTGTAAACGCAAATACTGCACTATTTAATGCACAGCAAATCTTCCCTAAATGCATTAGAAGGATATAGAGCATTCTAGTGGACTCAGAGGTGCATCAGTAGTCCATTCCCACAGTGTGCTCTAATCCTGCTTTGGAGCTGGCTCTGCCACATATACTCAAAGGATGGGAAGATCAAAGTTGAATATGTGGAAGGTGAGAAATTCTTGTATTTTGTCATTTTCCCATTCACTCTGTGTTGTTACAGGTAGGTATGAAAGGATTTAGTTATTGCCTGAAACAGCAGATAGGTTATAAAGGCAGCATGATATGGATCATCTGTCAAAAACTATCATTACAGGAGTGTATCTGTACTGCAAGGAAAGATCACTGACCAACCATCCCTTAAAACGTTGCCCAAAGCAGGTAGGAAGTAGGGAAGCAGCATACACCAAAGCTGAAGTCTGAGTTGCAGAGAAGGCATGGGAAAATTTTACTGTTTAAAGAAAAAAAAGGAAAAAAGTGCTTTGTGTCCGAATTGGATCCAGCTCCAAATTCCTTGCAGATTCAAGAGTCCTAGACCCTACAGCTGGGTAGCACTTTTGAAGCCCAGCTCAGTTGAGAGGCCTGAGACTTTCCCTTGGTAAACAACACTGGACCCTAAAAAATAGTGTAAGAAAAGTGCTTGCCCAACAGCAGGGTAAAAGCAGAATTCATGGTACAGGCTTGGGATCCATTACAGCAAGACCTGATATCCTAGGAGTGCCAAGACACCTTTATACCTTTTATGACCTGTCTCCTTCCCCTGCCATACTGGAGACTGAGGCATTTCCATTGCCATGCTCTATTTTCTCTCTGGGTCCCATGCATGAGGCATGGTATGTCAAACGTGGACTCAGTTTCAGATGCTGCTTGCTTTTCTGAGCTTAACTGAAATCATTAGGCAAATTATTTAGCAGGGTACACTGGGATTTAGCAGTAGGGTTCCCATTAATATGGCCAGATATACATAGCTGAATCTCCGCACATTTGTTGCTGTAATAGCCATTTTTTAACCTCTCAGCAGTTTGGTTAGTCTTCACAGAGATGCTACAGCAAAACTGAAGGTAAAGCTTCCTAGAACTTATCACTTAAGAGACAATGATCCCCTTTCTTCAAACTGCTTCAAACTCCTTGAAGACAGAAAAACCGCTGATGTTGCTGACAAAAGGAGAAGGTGCCATATTAAGGGCACTGTAATAGCTGAAACTGGTTGCTCTTGGTTAAGTCCTTTGTAGGCTGATAACTTGGCTGTTTTCCTCAAGATAAATTTCTACAAATTCTTTAGGAGCCAACCCTGATGCAAGCATTCACCAATGATAACAAGAGATGGCCTATGCTGACTCAGCATTCTTCCTAATTCATACTTCAGAAGGTACCAAAACCCCAAATTATATTAAAGTGTTTTGTGTTTGTGTCTGGCTAAAGGGACCAATGCTAATATAAGCATGTTCAGAGATTACAGAACATTTTATCACTGTATCCTAACTCAAACAAGTACAGGGCCATTTAGGAACACGGCAGAAAGACAACACCATGAAGGTGTTTAGCTTTAACGAACTTCTCATCTGTCATGCTGTCTAACCACTGAACTTGGTGCTAAGCCTTCCTGGGCATCCGTGGTATGGAACAAACTTTCACTGAACATCAAAACAGGTGCATCATGGTGGAAAGATGGTTTATAACATTCTTGCCTTGAATCCCTTTGCATGCACCATTCAGGTAGCTCCAGAATCACACATGTGAATCAGCTATTGAACGCTTGGAGGGATGGTGGGATTAGTTTACAGCAAGACAGCTAGAAAGGTGCCTGCTACTAGCCCGTAGATCTGCCTCTGCCATAAGGATGGCTCACCTGTTGTCACAGCTACTGAACTGCTTCAAACTGAGACACAGCATATTAAGAATAATTGAAACCAGTGTTTTTTCACCTTGATCTGTTGGGATCCAGGCTGCAGCAGTTCAGATTCTGCTTCAGTTGAGCTGTCTTTGAAGTAGGGACAGGAGGGAAGAAAGGGGTGGAAGGAAACAGCATCTGGGACAAAGAGCCAAAACGTTTGTTGCAAGGCAAGTCATCATCACGTGTGCATCAGAGCCCCACATCTGGATTGTTAGATCAGTGCAAAGCCATTAAGAGAAATGAAATTATACAGCTGTGGGGGCTTCACTGGGCCAGCAGAGCCTTTCTCGGCTGGGAGTTATGAGCTGTAAGAAAGAAGGTACTACCTGAAGGTCTGTGGTTTGTGTTATCAAATAGGGCAGGCTAGATGATCTGTCATTCAAATATCTGCCACCTATTTTTGGTAAAGAGCCGATTCTGACGTGATTCCTACTCAGTTGCAACCTGGGTAATGTAAGTATAAAGCAGATGCAAGACAATACCAAACCAGGACTGCAACGCCTACCTGGGGGAAAGCAACTACACAGGTTATAAGGCAACAGAAAATCCTGACCTATTTGCATGTCTGGCAGCTAAGTAGTAAATACGGTATTTTTGCTTACAAACTGAGTACATTTGGTCTCAACTCACTAAGAGCCAATAATCCTGCAGCTTGGAAGTGACATTTTTACTGAGTCACTTTTCACAGCAGAACAGCACTTTCCGTGTATTATTGGGGTTGTACATGTTTGTCTCAGAACTCCTATCTTGTTAATATTGCTAGGAAATGGAGAAGAGCTTTGCCAGAATTGAACCCTACTCCAGAGTAGGAGTGTCTGGATCATACTTTGTTATCCAATTGTACTTCTTCAGATGATGATAGAAATGTTCACAACTGTAGAATTGAGATGGTAACTTTACAGGTTAGATCCTGCAAAGGCTTACTGCCTCTCTCTGCTCAGCCAGAGGCACTCTCAGTAAAGCTTACACGTGTATATGTGAGGCTGCAGGATTGGGCCTTAAATTGGAAGAAGGGAAAAAAAGATGATTGTGTGGATGTTTTGGGATGAAAGCATCAATGTCTCCAACAGACACAAATGCCTGGAGACCCCCAAGCATACCTAAAGCTTCTGCTGATTTCACAAGAGGCCATGGTTAATGTAGAGAGACTTGTTTGGCAGGGAATTAATGCAATAAAAACTCAGTATTTTCTTTGTTGACTATCCAGCTGGATATTAATAACAGAAAACCTGACTACATCATGCAAGTGTGTTGGCCTGTTACCTTCTAAAATAGAAGAGTTCTGAGTTAGATTACAAGTTAATTAGCTATAGATGTAGTTTCTTGCTATTACAAGTATTGCCAATTTTCCATTTGCAAAACATTACATACACTTAAATAGTAGACTGCCAGAACTTTCTATTCATTTAAAAATGAGATTATATCCATTTATGAAATCTATCTTTTTAAACTATTTTGGAGAGCTACACAAGGAATTAATTTACTATACTAAACCCTGTAAAGAATCCGACCATGATCAAATAGGAATCCACTCACAAATCCACTATCCAGAAAAAGTGATTAGCAAATAACAAAGAACAGACTACACAAGAAATGTTGGTCTACAAAGATTTTCAGATTATACAAAAGGAGCTTCTCTATAAATGGTTAAAAAGGCAGAATATTTTCAGGAACAAGTATCCTGGATCAAAGATCAATGCACTGGAAAATGAATCACTTCAAAGTGTGGCAACACAGTTTAATAGAATAATTTTACAGCTAGCAAACCTTTCTGTGAAAGAGAAGTGATTTGAAGAGATGGACTTGATAAAACTGCCTTTCAAAGTACCTCACAAGCACTCAGTCTTTGGTGACTTAACCAAAATATATGTCCAAAGAATCGTGAATTCTACATCTTTGGTATCTCTAGGGCAAATCTATCTGCCATCTACAGTGTCATGCAGGAGAAAAATGGGATCTAAGATATATATATATATATATTAGAAAAATGCCTGAACCAACATCTCACTCTATATTAGACTCTGCTATTAAAAAATAGCATTTTCAGGCCTGACTAAGCTCAAGGTCCCAGTGTGCTAGCTGCTGTACAAATAAATAGCTCCACTGACTTCAGACAAAGGATAGAAGAAAACAAATATTAGTGCTCTGACTTGTGTTCAGTTGGCAAACAACTGAGGTGATGTTCCCTTGAGTCAGCTCTTACCTGCTTCCGCTCAGTTTGGTATGCAACTGCAGGCTCACAGCCATCAATAGCCTGGGCTAAAAAGCCCCAGTGCAAACTGAGCCAGTTGAGGTGTATAAATAAACTCCTCTCAACAAGCCCTCCTGGGAAGGCTGCTAAATTCAGGCAAATGGCATGCACCTGAATGCAATTCTCTTATTTCCTCTATTTTAGAAGTGGGAAACTGAGTCACAGAGAGACCAGTAGCTTTCTTAAGGTCATACAGGAAATCTGTAGCATAAATGGGAAAAAAAGGCATATTTGCTGAGTCAACAAATCTTTTTGACAAGTCCATCTCACAGATGGGGAAACTGAACCACAGGGAGCTGGAGGGGTCTGACAGACCACACAAACACCAGGTTTTATATAGAGTAAAAAGACTCTAGATGTTGTGGTTTGCCACCTTTTGTAGAGAATGCTAGTCCCTGCCAATACATTCAGCTAACAATTGAGTTGTACAGAATTGAGACAACAACTCTCTCAATCCCCTCCAGGCAGCCAGAAAAATGAACTCCCTTTGAAACTGCAGTGACCATTTATTAGCTCAGGAATATAAAGGATGGATGTAAAGTAAACTAATTACATTTGATGGGGGCTTTTTGGATCTGAGTCTGAGTTGCAAAATAGATTGGGAATGGCTGTTTATTGTCAAACCTTCAAAGGGCAAAGGAGAAACAAGGATGTTGCTATTATTTACATTGCTTGAGCACCGGTCACTGGATATGCATTTCTCATTGAGTGATTAACAGTTATCCAGCACAAAGAGCAAATAAAAACCTTGTCTAACTCAGTCATTCCCATTCTTTCTGGTCTTACTGCAGTAAATCATGTGAAATGGGTTGTTTTATTCACTGTTGCTCCTTAATATCATTATTGTGCTGTGATGTCATACTTCAAAATCAGGAATAATTAAGAAAACATAAGAGATCTTTAACCAAAGTGTTTTTCTCTTGAAAATCAGTGACATTAGGCTTTATTTAGCTCCCTGCAGGTAGGTTCATGCCTCTGCACAGATGAAGTTACCAAAGTCAACAAAGCTCTGCTGAGGCACAGGGGGTCAGGCTCTGCAGAGCTCCTCTGACTTCATGAGCAAAACACTCACTGCTGGGTCCAAGCTTCCAATCTGCATTTGGCTCTAGAATAAACTATGAAAGCCTTTGATTAAGTCATTATGAGGCATAATATGCTGGCATGCCAAGAATCCAGTCCCAAATTGATACAAAGGCAAGTCTGCTAAGGATGAATGCGTATTCTGGGGTTTTATTGTGAAAACTCAAAATGACATACATGAAACTGCTGGTACAGAGTTTACTTGCTGTTGCTACTGATAGCCATTAAAATGCCTCAAAAATTAAATGCAGTCATCCTCGCTGTTGCACAATGAAATCACGGTCCTGCTCCTGTTGCTTAGTGAAGCCAGTGGGCCTTGCGTAGGCTCAGCCGCTCTCCCCATGCTCAGTGAACTGGGACAGAAAACTCCTGTCTGTTTTAATATGCAAAACACCCAGCACAAAGCAATCCATATTCCTGGCTGGGGCATTTAGGTGTTGCTTCATTACCTATAACAGTCAGCACAAGTAACTAAATATTTTGCATGGAGATGATTGGGAAGGGCCTATAGAACTAGGCTTTCTGAAAGGCAGGGCATTTTTGGGCCTGAGCAGGCACTTGTATTGGCACCATTAATAGCAGGCTTACACTTTCTGGGCAGGCTTAATTCCCGAGACAAACCAGGGGCTCAATCCACAGATGTGACAATGAAGTGATGGGCAAATATAATTCAAAGCACAGAGCACTGTAAAATTATATGATTAAAAAATGAGCTGCAAAGTAAATTTCCTTCTGCTTTGGTTAAAAAATGGCAGCAAGTCTAGATAACTAGTCACGGGAGCATCAGCTTCTTTCACACTTATTTAATAGGATGTCATTTCACTTAAAAAGATTGAGAGGATAGTATTACATGCTCAGACAGCAGAGCAATGAATGTGGTATAAATACCTGGAGAGACAGATTAGCTAGCTATTTCTACTCACAGCCCTCTCCTAGGAGCACAGAAATGACATCTTAGTGTGCTTTTTTGGAGGATCAGAAAATCATAACAAACACAAAGACAAAAATATACCATGGGAGTTACAGCTAAGTTATTGCTATAATTTGCAGCAATTTACACATAATCATTGTGGGTTTGAAAATACTACACAGCGGCAACAGCAGAGTGTGTGTTGAAATGGCACAAATCAGAAGAAATAGAAATATAGCCTGAATTAAAAGCCCCTCCAGAATGGTTGTATAGGATATTAGGTTCACAAATTCTTCCTTGCAGTTGACTTATGCAGGGGATTTTATTCTACAATATGCAGCCCAATTTTTTTAGGCTATAGCTGGATAGAATGAATTTCAGACCAAATGCTGTTAGAAAAGTCCTACCAAACTGCAATGTAGTTTGTATATTCCTGATATGTTAGATGAAGAGCTTTTTCTAAGAGGCTGTAAACAGTAGGCACTAACACCACAATGCTTTCATGCAGATATACATTTGAGGAGGTAATAAAATGGTAGCAAAATTACTGAATTAGGGTTCAGAAACATGGTTTAATATAAATACCTTATTTATTTCCAGTGTATGAAAATTACTAAAATCACATTTCACATTTGTTTCTTTAAACATCATTTCTATTCAAAGCAGATCTGGATTGATTACAAAAGAGGAAAATTTCTGTACACTGTAAATTGTATTTTTGTCCATTTTTATAACTTAAAATAATTCAAGATAATTTGAAAGGGAAATAAAAATAAATGTGCTCCCAGATTGGAACCCTGCATATAAAACAAACTAAAGATGAGTTATGAACCTCCATGAAGAATGATTTATAGTAGAAATACTGGTGTTATTACAGCCCTCTTTTATTGGGTCATGAACACAGGGGATATCATAAAAGGGGGACTAAAATGATTTATTAAGAGAATACATTATCTTCTAAAGGAAAGATATTTAATCTATGAATCACTAACACTTGACCCAGTACAAAGGTTTCTAGTATTAACAGGAGTGGATGCAGGCTTGATTTAGATAAGGGAGAAACACAGAAGGAAGTGCACTCATGGGAGGGCTGGTGCAGAAGACTGCAAGCCCTGAAGCATCCAGGTAAACTGCACCTGGTGAAGTGAACTTGAATTTTAAAGGCATTTATTTTAATAACATGAGATATATAAACTTCTCAAGGAAAATCAAATAGCAAAGAATTTAAGAGCGTGCCTATTTTTAAACTGCTGGTAGCCCTGTTGAAGCCAATAGCTAGAAGTTTTCAAAGGTGCCTAAAGGAACTGGGCACTTACACCCTATTCACACTCAGTGGAAACCGTGTACCTCTTGTCTGTGTTTTGAATATCTCTTCCAGTGGTATTATCTGTATGCTAAGTACGGCTCAGATATGTTACTGAAATGCCTTGTCACCACTGAAAAGCCACCATGTAAAGCAGCTTTAAAGCACTAATGTAGCTGACACTGAATGCCTGTTTCTCCTGATGGCATTATGGTTAGACATAGACACAGATCTGAACCAAAACTGCAGATCAATATGGACTTTGCACATGTTCACACTGCACCTGCAATGAATCAAAGGCCAAGAGCACTCCTAACTTTTGGGTGTGGGGGTCACACCAAGTTTAGGTTATCATGTTGAAGCACGAGCCCTTGGCTTCCTATTTCATGAATGCTCACGAGCATATACCTTTTCTTTTCCCTCTGGGAGCAAGTATTTTCAGCAATGAGGCTGGCTTGAGTCTACAGTGTTCCAGCTGGGATCTGCAAGATCTTTCTAGGCTTCTATCAAGACTTTATTTGTTCATGCTCCACTGTCTGGGAGGCTTACAGAGCTTCATTTTTCCTTTGTTCACTGCTAACAAGCTATGGCTATTTGTTCAAATTTTCTCAATACTAGGTAAACATCTGGAAAGGCTTATGAGAACTTAGAACAAAACATGTGTCCACACACATGCGTACGATGATACATGGCATGAGTAGCATTCTGTGGAGCAGTGTGCTTTGGCTGCCCCCTTGACTCATGATGGGGAGAGGCTAGAATCCAGAAAAATCCAAATGCTGAGCTGAGGTGAGTTACCAGAGGAAGTGATGAGGCAGTGGTTGAGCCTCGAGTAATGCAGCCAAACCTAGCCCTTGCTATAGCCCCTTTCCATCACTGCAGTGGTATAGAGGAGTCATAAAGGCAGCAGGATGGCCTTTCGGAGAATTCCTCTCATGCTTGAGCAATGTAGAACCGTAGTGTGTCTCTTCATGTGATCCACCCTCCCAGCCTTTGCTGCATGGTATTTCAGGAGCAGGAGAGAGCTTGTGCCATATTGCTCAGCCCTCGGTCATTCTGGACTGCACCACAGCTCCCTAGTAAGCTGGAGTAGCCCCTTACTTGCTTTACTTTATGCTGGGGACCACTCTAGCCCTCCAAGTGGCCCAGAATCTCTCAGCTGGCCCAGAATATGCAAAAAATGGCTACATTGTCCCTGCAGCTTGTCTTCTGTGCTGTATCTTCACCTCTTGAGATACACGGAATGTAAACTGGCTCTAGGTCTCTGGTTCAATTGCCATAAATTTTGGAGTCCAGAATCCTGCTATTTCTTCTGTCTCCATTCTAGAAACATTAGGATGGGGAGGAGCTTTTTAGGATGGACCCAAAACTTCTTATGGAGATGAGCTTTCCAAGCTTTGGACAGGACATTCTGGTGACAGAATTCTTCGGGAGACACAATATCATTTATAAATGTAGATCATTGCCAGGGGATGAGTCCCAGTGCTATTGTATTTTAGTTATTTGCTGCATACAAAATCACAAAGCATGGAAGACTCGGATATGTATATCAACGACTTCATCTATGCCTGGCACACTTCTGTGCATGCAGCCAAGCCGTCTGCGACTAGGTGGCAGCACTCCACTGAGCAAACCAAACCTCTGTCTTCAATAGGAACTAACTATTTCTGCTCACAGAAAAGCCATATTCTAATGCATAGGAAAATAGAGGGTAAATAAAAGTCACCAAAGCCTCCTGAAGCCTTATATCAGGTCTATGCAGGACAGCTGGAAAGTTACAACTTAGCCGAGCAGTTCTTTTGCAATAAAATCCAATACTCCTGAAAAACTGTGCTGGTCTGGTCATGAAAACGGGAAGAAAACTAGAAAAATTCTGTAAGAATTTTCTCAGGGCCTCAAACCCTTCCTCCAGACAAAGCTCAACTACCTTAGAAGAGCTTACAGTTCCCACACTTACCAGGAACTGCAGCAACTCTCTGGCAAAGCAGATGTAGTACAAATAGCTCAACAAAGCTTTGACTGTTTTGGCTTAGCTTTTGTCTCAGAAAAGATGAGATACAATCTCTTACAAGTCAGTTTTATGAGGATATGTCAACTCAGTCCCCATCTGTTCTAGAAAAAGAGCGTTTCCAGGTTAGAGTAGAATATAGAGTCAAATCCACAGAGCACAGACTGAAATTCAAGTATTTGAAGCCCCTTGCTATGCCAGGTATCAAGAGGGAGAGTTTGCATTTGAGTTTCCATGTCAGACTGGTTTCTATTTCAAACCTATTATTAACAGTTATCATTTATAAAAGACAAAGTATACACAGCTAAGAAGAAAAGGTGAAAGAAGCAGTGAGATAGATGCACTGTATGCAGCACTGGGGAGACAGAACAGGTAGAAGAAAGAGCAGAGATGAACTAAGTTAAAGATATTCACTTAGAGCTAAAAAAATTTAATAAAATCTGCTAGGAGAAAGGAAGGCACTGCCTAGTGTAGAAAGTGAGAATCAGAGCCTTACAGTGGCGTGATACAAGGACGAGATCCCAAAGCTGATCTCTTACAGTGTCCGGAATCGACCACTGGAGCTTGGGAAGAATGGGCTAGTGTGTTCTTGTTTCACCTCATTTTTAATAAGGGATTAAGGCTTTTCATGAAAGAGTATTCCTGAAGAATGCTTCTGTCCCAGAAACCAGCTTAAACTGTCATTGCTGCTAAACATCCAGCATTTGGAATTGCACCCTCCACTACCTTCCACTGAAAAGCAAATGTGCCCAACACTGACGTGAAGAGAACTGAGGCAGTTTGCAACAGCTACATCCTGAGTTCTAGTCTTCTGCATCGCACCTTGTCCTTAGAGATGTCTGATCGGAGCTGCCAGCTCCCTTTTGGCAGCTGAGCTCTGAGCTTCACCTCACAGCCCTTTAGGAGATCAAGAGACTGTGAGCAGCAGCATATGCACCAGAATGGCCAAGACATTAGCACTGATTTCTTTCAATAATGGTGGCATATTGCTAGCCTTATTTCATCACCCTCCTCAGAATCCTAAAGGCTCCACTAACAAAGAAATATCTGCTTCTAGCAATGCTCTGCTCCCACAGATGGTGAGGAAAGCAAACTTGTCTCCTTGGGTATTGGTCACTGTTCTCATGTTAACTCTTACTTACCTTCAGAGTGTTTGCAATAAGCTTTTCATTAATCAATTATTAAGACAGTCAAGAGCGTACCACAACTTTACAGACTCTGTTATATAAAAGAAGGGTTCTTTTGACTTTTCCTCAAATACCTCTCTTAGCCCTGTTTGCAGCAAGCTTTTGACAGGAGAGAAACTGTCTGGGTATAGCAAAGCCTTTCCTGTCCCAGAAATTTCTGCCCAAGATTTATCTGAGTTGCAAAGAGTTAACAACTGTCACATTCCCCCCCCCCTTTTTTTTCATTTGCATTCCTCATAAAAATGTTGGCAGTTTGCTGAAAACACTGAACATAGCAAAGCCAGAACCAGCCTAATAGCTCTGCCAAAGCAGCGGCTGCAGGTACTGGATAGGGGATGCCTTTGACCTTTCAAAATGAGCTTTGGTAAGAATGCGCGTGTGTGTATGGAGGTGGGGAGAGCTAGCTTCCCACGCCAAGCCCATTCCCAGTCCTGGCATCTTGTCCTTTCCTGAGAGTAGCATGTAACACAGGGATTCTTCCAGCTCATATTGCCCCCCTAAACCCATTCTCTCTGATCACCTCCCACCTCCAAAAGAAAGTGAGGCAAAAACTTTCCCTAGGCTGGTAATTGAAGTGATGGATGTCTGTTCAAACCCTGCTGAGGATGGAAGATTACTATTGTCATTCTGAGAGAGACGTGTCATACACAGAAGAAAAACCCTGAGAAGGAACTGGAAACTGCAGTGCTCTATTCAGTTTCTGCAAAGCTGTGATGTCAGAGCAGCAGCATGCATGTTGGGTAGGTGGGGGCTAAATGGCTGGGGCAAGTGAGAGGTGGCTCAGGAGTAGAAGGATGGAGAAAGGGAAGGAGAAGAAAGGATGGAGAAAGAGAGGGGTCAAGCATCTGATTGCTTGCTGCCCTGAAGCCTTTGCAATGGGGTGAAATTCTTTAGAGCCACATCCTGTCCCTCTAGCCATGTCAGATTGCCTCAGGCAAAGAGTTTGTCAGGAGAGCGAGAGCTACACCCCCCCAAACACACCTCAGCTTTACTTCCAAAAAACATCTGCTTGACCAAAAATTTGAATTGAAGAGCAGTAATTGGAGGTATCATGAAGGATTCAGATGGTATCACACATTCCCAGCTTGGCCCCATATTTTCCATCTCATGTTATGACACGCTGACTGCATTAGTATTATCTTTTATACTAATATTGTCTTTTACACCAGAACTACCTGAGGGGGAAGGAGGGCTTTGAAGCTACACATTCAAATCTTCAAAGAAGGACATCGAAGAGCACTCCTAGAGATGGTGTGGGAGAGTTTGGAACAGGGGAGCAACACTATAAAACTGGTTCTCCTCCTTTTCTATACTTGCTGGGAAAGATGTATCACCTTTGTTTTCCCTCTTTGAGCAGTTACATAAAGCCCCCTGAAGGATGATGACAGTTTATTTATTTTTCCATCCTGTTGGCAACTTCTACCAGTTTCTTCCAATAGCTGTGAATTAGAAATAATCGCTATACCTACAGTACAGATTGGAGCTTTAAGCACCAGCAGTGATGAGACTGGGGGGACAAGGCACCTGCATGCTCCTACAGCATACAGCTTTTTAGGCATTTTTTTAAAAGTCAAATGCCTAACCTTTGCTGGCATTACAAAGCAGAGGCCCCTAGAGAATGCCAATTTATACTGCTAAAGAATGTGGTAAAAGCTGGTGATTTTAGTTGTAAAATCTTACTATTTACAGAAATAATAAATCATTCAAGAAGACATGTTTTCTCCCTCTGAGCAGATGCTTTTTCTTTCATTTCCGCTGTCACATATTCCACAACCCACACAATCATTAAGTCACTCGGTTTTTACAGGAACTTCTGTGGTAAAGCAGAAAAATTCCATCAAACCCTGAAGATAAAAAGCTGTGTGCATGCTCTGTGGCTGCTTATTATTGCCCCAATTAAGAGCTGTGCACTGCTCTCCAAGTTTGATTCTAAATGGAAACCGCTGAGTTTTATTACGTTTATTATTTAGCTCACGATTATCTGCAGTATGTTCTTCAAGAATCACATCTTGGACCAGCCCAAACCAGAGTTGCTCACGTCCTACGAAACATTGCATCTTCACTGCAAGATCAAACAGAGGAGGCTCTCCGACCGTTCTTGGATAGGATTGATATTACCTCTGTAGATGTTGCCAAGAGAATTTTCAATGGAGTCATGGAAGAAAAATTTGCTGATGGAAATACTAACTGGGGACGAATCATGACCATATTTACATTTGGAGGACTTCTCACTAAGAAGCTTCAAGAGCATGGAGTTCAGCTCACAGGAGAGGAGAAGGAGCAGATTTCTTATTTCATCACAGAGTACATCATAAACAACAAAGCTGAATGGATAGATGCAAATGGTGGCTGGGTAAGTTTCAGTCCAACATCTTGTCATTTTCCACCGAAGTGTTGATTGTTCTTAATTAAAGGAAAATATTGTTACAGAAAATGTCAAAAACATTATTGTCAGGGCTTTATTTGGTGGCTTAATTCCTGATGTCTGGAATTTCTCCTTGAGACTTACAGTAAAAACTTTGTTTCTCCTTGAAATGGAACAATGCTAAAAGACATTCTGCTTTTAGAAAAATCACTTTCTGTACCTTTAACAGTTAAAACCTTACAGATAGTCTTGATTCATAGGATCATGCCATAATTCAGGTTGGGAGGGACCTTAAGAGATCATCCAACCTCATGTTCAAAGCAGGGTCAGCTAAGAGTTCCATGAAATTTCCCACTCTTAAATCCAAAATTAAATGGCATCCTAAGAATAGGTTCAGCAATTATGCTTCTGTAGAGGAGTTGGTCCAAGTTAAGGAAAGCAAAGAACACACAGATGTGATCCTCAGAGCTGAAGTCAATGCTTTTGCTGTGGATTTCAATGAAGCCACTATTTAATCTCCCAAGTCAGTTTACTTTAACAAATTTACAGGTAAATACAACTGGGGTCAAATCATATCTGTTTGTTTTGCACTGAGATAATCTTACAACCTTCATATACCAATGGTCAAAACTGAGAAAAGCAGTTGTCAGTACATGGATTATTTTGTCAAGCTGCTGAAATTCACTTCTGCTAGTGGAGGGGGAGGTTCCTTTCACTTTGCAGTTTCATTATGGCGGTATTTTGTATTGAAGTTAGCGGAAGTGGAGAATAAATGACATTAGAGTCAGTTATTTCCCCGGTACTTTTTTCCTTTACCTATTTGTAAATGGTAATTTTTCTTTCCACCCCTCTCTATTCCCACTTCTCTGTATCTGCTATTATTGCTACTTCTCTTACATTTGCTATTACTTTTTTCCCTCACTTGTTTTCTAGTGCTTTTCTTTTCCTTTATTTTCCTTTTCCTTGCTTTAGTCCTTTCTCTGATAACAGTAAAAAAGGTGATAGCGAGTCACTGATCCTTCATGCATCAGATTTATTATAAAGGCTTCTCTCTCCATCTTTTTCAAATAGAGCCAAATCCTATCTACAAGTATCAACTTCTGGCAACATTCTGTGTCATAATATGTGGCTCATCACAGTAAAATAATGAGGCTTAAAAGAATAAATTTATAAGTATATTATTACATCAGAAACATGGTATTTTTATCTTCCTTAAAGATGTAGGCTCAAATGATATAGTTCACATTCATTTTCTATTTATACGGGGAGGGCACAATCTTGACTTGCAGATAAAACAAACATTCAGCAAAGTGCAGCTATTTTCAGCTACTTTTCTTAAAGTCCTATTCATCTTTCTAACATAGAGCACTGAAAAGTTGTCCCTCTACGCAGAATGGTGTAGCACGCTTAACGTGACACTAGCGTGAAGTGGTGCATTTTTCCTACATGCTCACTATTTTTAAGCTATCCCTAACTGTGCATGCTCTTTTTCACAGGAAAACGGCTTCCTGACGAAGTTTGAAAGGAGATCGCTACTGTCTCTCTCCAAAATTACAGCCATATTCATAGCCTTTTTTTCCCTGTTCAGAGAGTACTACTGAAAAGAATGGACCTGCCATATGTGTATAAACTAGACATTGCCCCAAGCTTCATAGCAAAGCCTTCCTCCAAGCAATATCAACTGGAAAATACTTTTCTTGCATAATTTGTTTTTAATTTATTTGTATTTATTTTTACTAAATACAATGTTTAACATGCTATCCTAATGGCCCAAACTGGAAACTAGAACCGTCTGAAGAGGAACCAACACAGCATCATTCAGCAATGCAAATCAACCTTTCCAGGCAGGACTATTTTGAGAGAGAGATGATTTTCCGGATCCAGACAGTTTTTGGAATCTGTTGCATGTCTATGAAAGAACATTGTTTACTTAAATACAATCCAATGGGTTAAGAAACAAGTTTTAAGCTCATTTGTTTTGTAAATGAAATACTACTGTAATGCATTTTATTGCAACATTTGTATAAGCAAAAGGGGGGGATGGTGGAAAAAGGAAATGCTAATTCCCATGTAGAAGTGTGTACTGGCACAGACTAAACAATCTTTTGGGAAAGAGCTATTTGTGGAAACTAGCAACTTAAAAATGTGCACTCACTTACTGTTAAAGCAATGGTATGTGTTTAACAATTTTTGCTGTATGTTTTTAATTGCTCATATCTACAGTGACTGCTCTGTCAAATTTTTGTAATGTAGTCACCTGACTGAACTTCTTTCAAACAAAACATTTTTAAATAGGTAAGAACAAAATGTTTTTAAAAATAAGGAAATTGTGTAAATACACTAATATTTTTTGAAAAATACATTAAACTATGTATTTTAAAGTTTTACAATTGGTTTCATTTCTTTCAGAAAATCTGGAGGGTGGGAAAAGGGGAAGGATCTACCTGGATCAAGTAACTTAGAAAAGCTAATACTGTATGGAGCTACTGTAAAATCTCAGTAGTGCACGGGTTTGAGCATAAGTCCACTGATGCCTAGACTTTCATTTTCTGTAGTACTTCTTAAATATTACCCGGTAACTTGTATAAGAAACAGACAGCTTTTGACAAAATAAATGAACCGGATCAGGTTTGATGACAGTACTTAGCCTTTTGGGATATACTGCAAACTCAACAAATTCACAAGAGTTGTCTCTTAACAGATTTCCAGGCTACAGTCTGGGGCAATGTTTGTTCTGACTCAAATTCCATTTACTTTCAAACTTTAAACAGTAATTTTCAAGAATTTATTCTAGAACAGTTTGCCTTTAGCTGTAGGGATCCTTTCTCCTACATCAGGGAACTAAGGCTGGGTCTACATACTCTTTTGTAGACATGCTGGAAGATGAATCGGTGAGGCAGCAGTGCGTCTGTGGGACACAACGGCATTATTCTCTGATACAAATCCTCTATACAATCAAGGCTTTACAATATTGGGAGAATGAGCTAGCCTCCTGATAATCGTTTCCTCATAAAACTTAGTGGGTTTAACTAGAAAACACAACTGATGTTAATATTTGCTAGAAACTGTATTGCTCCCTCTCCTCTGCTGTTGTCTGCAATGAAAGCAAGAAAGATGATTTAGTGTATATAGTAGGACTTCCAAGATAAACTTTGCTGTTGTTGAGGAAAAGATGGCAACTTCCTAAGGGCAGAGGGCAGGCTGAAGAAAATGTTCACGCACAAGACAGCTATAGAAATTTCTGTCAGGAATGATATTTAAAGCACATTTTGAGATCTATTTACTGATTTGTAATCTAAGTCTTCTTGATAAAAACAATAATTACTATTCGGTTCCCTTTCATATATAGTTTTAAGTCTATATTGTAACACAGCTAACATTAGGTATTAATACTGCAGTCACTTCCTTTTATACTAATCAAGTAACTTATTTTATATCGAGGAGTAAAATTTTTAGATTAAATACAAAAGGCTAACCTGGCCTTTTAAACAATATAGGTGATGTAATGATTTTAGAACTTGCCTTTCTCAGATAAGACGTGACTTTAAATAAAAAAAGTCTGGATTGTTAATGGTCCAGCGGACTGCAGATTATCTTCAAAACCTCCATTTGTTCTGCATTTAAGAACAAGAAAAGCAATGATGAGATACACTACCCTAAATGTACATATAACAGAATATCTTAGAACATAGTGCTACTATCTAAGTCTTGTAAAACACTATAGATATGCTTTATTAACTGTCATGAAGTTATACATGACACTGCCTCAAGTGTATTTCCCAGGCACGACGTGCACCACCATTTAGGAAGTCCCCACAGCTTTCACCCAATGCCATTTCTACAGCAAAAGATACAGTCAAAGCGCAGCAGAGCAGGACGGCTGGTGACTGCATCAATATACACAGCAAACAGGCCGAGACATCACCAAATAACATGTAGAACAGATTAATGAAAATATTTAATCTCGCCTATCAATGGAGAAATGTTACTTTCTGCACTTAAATTAAAGCTGGCTCAGATCATGAAATGTGCCAAGGGAAAGTCCCAGCTTCTCCCTTTGGACAACGCCACACGGGTGAACACGCTGCCCAGTACGCAAAGCGCGAGGAGCCGCCACGCTCCTCGACTCAGGCTGCGGCGGGAGAGCACTTTCTGTTCCCCGTAACTCGGGAAATCTCCCTAACATCCCAGCTCCGCCGCTTGCCAGCGGATACGAGAGGGATATGAAACCGCTTGGTAAACCGTGGTAAAAATATCCTGCTGAATTGTAATTTCCCTTTCTATCCCACCATTTGGAAAGGGGAAATTCTGTATAATCTACTCTGGGCAGAGAAAAAAAAAGGAGTGCACGAGCATAGCCGGGGCAGCCCGGCGCTCCCGCAGCGGCTCCCTCAGGGCGGCCGCGCAGCTGGGCCCCTTCCCCGAGGCGGGGGCCCCTCGGGAGCTTCGCCAGCCCCTGGCCTCGGCCGGGGCCGCTCCCCGGTCACTGCCCCGCAGGGCCGAGGCCCCTGTCGCGACGGGGCGGCTGAGGGCCGCCACGGCCCCCTGCGGCCCGGCCCCGCGGCCACCCCGCCGCCCCCTCGCCCGGGGAGCGGGGCAGGGCAGGCCCGGGGAGCGGCCCCGAGCCCAGCCGGCGGCCCCCAGGGCGAGGCCCGCGCGGCGGCCGCGCTCCCTCGGCGGATGGAGGCGCGCGGGGCGGGCGGCGGCGCGGCCGGGGCGGGCGGCGAGATGGCGGCGGCGGCGCTGCGTGCCGCCAAGCGGGCGCTGCGAGCGGAGCTGCGGCAGCGGCTGCGGGCGCTGGGCGAGGCGGAGAAGCAGCGCCAGTCCCGCCTGCTGAGTCGCAAGGTGGGTGCGGGCGGCCGCCAGCCCGCTTCCAGGAAGAGCGGGCCCGGGGGCGGGCGGCGGGGCCGGGCCCGCGGCCGCCCGTGACGGGGGAAGCCCGCCGGGGGCTTCCCGGCCCGGGACGGGGGGTCGCGGCGACTCCCGGCGCCCGCCGGAACCCTCCCGGCCGCGGCCCCGGCCGCGCGGGCCGGGGCGGGGGCAGCAGCGCCCTCCCCGCCCGCCGGCCGCCATGTCGCGCGGTGGCGGCGGCCCCCGCCGGCCGCGCCGCCCCGTAGCCGTGAGCGAAGGCCGCGAGGAGCCGGCGGCGGCTGCCGCGAGGAGCCGGCGGCGGCTGCCGCGGGCTCGCGGCGCCGTTTTGGGGGAATCGGGCCGGGATTTGAGGCCCTGCTGCAGCAGCCGCGCCGTGGGCGCGTTCGCAGGTTTTACTGCGAGGAGCGGGGTGACTGCGAGAAGCGCTCGCGTGTTTGTGAAAACGAGACGAGCTTCGTCGTAAAACCCAAAGCTGTGGAGTTTCACGTGGTTTCATGGTGGTGGTTTTTCTTTTTTTTTTTTTTTCCTCACGTAGGTCTGGCTTTACAGCCGGTTCCTACCAGCGCATGTAAAAATTTAGCAGCTGTCTCCTCCTGGCCTTTTGCTCAAATGTCTGCCATTCCCCTTCTGCCTCTCTCAGTGTGTTTCCTCCCTGCAATTCTAATTCTGTTATTTTTTTACTTTAAACCATATCACACAGGGTTTAGCTACGAGCTATCCTAGCATAGCATGATAGTTATGTGTACTTTTGAAACGTCCTGTCCATATTTGGGTTGCCAAGTGATTACGTTGATGTGTTTTATCCCTTTGCTAAACACAAATTTTATGTTACAGTCGCCGCAGGTAACAGAGCGCAGGCTTCCTTTCTTGCTGCACCAGTGGGTACTTCTAGATGATCTGCACTTATATTACTCCTTTCCTGCCAAAGGATTGCAGATCATTTTATAGACTTCATTTAATACTAATGTGCAGCCACTTCAGGAATGGGACATGGCAGCACAGAAACTTTAGGTAAAAGGAAGTTTAAATGACTCACATAGGCTTTTTTTTTCCATTGGGAATGCTGTCTTTTATGACAGCCTACCATAAAGAAAATGCATTTTTAGTAATCTCACATCTTAGACTTAAATCTCTCAATTTCTAGAATATATTGTAACTCATCCTCTTCAAAAATGCAGAGAGTCCTCTGCCAATTTTATAAGCACCCAGCCCATGTAGTACAAAATTTTTAGGAGCCCTCAGCCTTTGTTGAACTGCAGTTGATAAACTCAGCAACAGAGCAGTCATTGTTGATGATGAAAGCATCCTAAAAGATAGTATTTTTGTTTTCCTTAAAGGAAGGCATTGGGAAATATATAAATTTGTATTATTGTGTAATAATTATCTGTCACAAATTGAGAATCCTGACATTCCTTTAGACTTTTTCTTCAGTGGCATCGCGCACCTGTAAGCTTCCTTATGGGAAGGTAATACAGCAGACATCCAAGATATTTCTGAAGAATTAAGAAAATATCTTGAACAATATGAAGCTGAAAATGTAGCTTTACAATGCATATCAGTAGTTGCAATTAATAAAAGCGACTGGGTTATTTTATAGCACCTAAACAGTATCTTTACCAGTAAAATCTCATCTTGAAACAATCTTTAGATTCAAACTGAGAGAGCTGCACTAGCTGGCCTATCCACTAGTATTTAATTAGCTTCTGGGTGACTATGCTTTCTTAATGTTTATGTTCATGATTAAAGTCGTGCTGTTTGCATGCTCTGATTCTGCCTTAATAGCTGTCAGCTGGCGAACAGAGGGCAGATAATTTTTGCAAGTGTGGAAAATTTTTTACTCTTCTCAGAAACTTAGCAGCTTCTTGTTCACATTTCTGAAAACATCTGAAATTGTGTCTTCCTGGTAGCGTGTGGTTTTACATCTCCAACCTCAGTTTCTTCTGTGCTTAATATTCAGTGTGTTACTGGACATGTCAGAACAGATGTGACCTGTGCGGTGCCCACAGCTACCCGCAGTAACACCTTGAAAGAGGATAAATTTTGTATCACAGTTTCTCTCGTTTCCAAACCCATGAAAAGTTTCAGCTCTGGCTGCCCTCAGTGACATGAGTCATAGGCATTATATATGCAGTTTGCTGAAATAGTTCTTTTAAGCAAAAGCTACCATGGAAATTCTGCTGCTAAAGAATTTATTCACTTAGTTGCAATAATCTGTAATGCTGCACAAATTACAAAAGGAAGTAAAATCTACTTTTGAATTGTTACACGCTTTTATGGCCAGCCAATGCACTGCCATAATTTGGTCTAGAGTGTTTCATTATATTTTGCCTTACAAAAGTATATCCATCTTCTCAATATTTTACCTGGGCTTTTAACTGCTCTGCTGGAAAGAAAGAAAAAAATGGATGAGAGCCATTTCTAAACTCAAATTTGGGCAGGTGTCTCTCAAAACAGGGAAAGGTGCAAGGGTTAACCCTCAGAAGAACAGTTACCCTCTAGTTGTGCAAGCACAGAACAGAGGATTCGGTGTTCTCTGTTCCACAGATAAGCACAGCTTCTCAATTGTCTGGTGTTTTAAAGAGTTTTTTGTACGTGTGTAAAATAAGCATAACTCACATTTAAGTCTGAAGGGACACATTTGTATTTGTTTTGTCCTGATGTGAGTAACAAAGGTGTAAGACACTGGAGAATAAGACAAGCCTTAAAAATCCTCCTCAACATTTTACTTTGGAATTTAATCTGCAGTTGTGCAGAGACATAGTGGGGTATGAATCTTTTTATACTTTTTCATCATGTAAGCATTTTTTATTTTCCATCCTGCATTAAAGTATCTCGTAAGTCCAGCCTAGAGAACGTCATGAAAGTCAAAAAATGGCAAAGCCATTCAGGCTCTGAAAAATGTGCAGTAATAAGATCACCTATTAGAACTAGGTGATGTTTGAAGTCCTATGTCTAAACTTGCTGTATGGAGGGCATTTCAGGTTAAAAAAAATTAAAAAAAGAGGGGCCTGATATTGCAAGACTTCGAGCTCTGGAGTCATCAGCTCTGAGGCCAGTTTTCTTTTGAGTTACTATTTTTGATGCACTTCTACCTAGGCCCAGATGTGAGAAGCAGCATGCAAAAGATACAGAAAAAAAGGAGTGCAAAGACCTTATCTCTTCTATAAGCTAGCAATTCTGATCGGCTTCACCTTTCTGCAAGGATGTTGGGCCTTTGAGAACATTTGCACTACATGGCACAAATGTTTAAAGGATCAGCAGACTGTCCTCAAAATTGTTTTTTGCTGGCCCAAGCCTATGTTATGCTCTTTTGTCCATTGGGTATGAAAATGTATCTATTTTGACTTTGCTGATGGTAGAAGTGTTGCAGTAGGAAACAAAATCAGTTTATTCCCTTTATGACGTATGGTAGTTTTTATCTCTGCGCTTTTAAATGGATATTTTGTTCCAGTTGCCTTTTTAATTAACATAATCTAAATTGATCTTTTTGTAAACTCTTCATAAACTGATTGCAGTAATTTCCCTTATAGGTGATTGGCCATTCCAAGTACCAGGAATCCAAAAGAATCGCGATCTTTCTGAGCATGCCAGATGAAATCCAGACAGAAGAAATCATTAAGGACATTTTTAAGCAAGGCAAAGAGTGTTTCATCCCACGTTACAAGCCTCACAGCAATCATATGGACATGCTAAAGTTATCATCAGCTGAAGACATTTCTTCACTTCCTTTGACATCCTGGAATATTCATCAGCCTAGTGATGATGACAGTGTAAGAGAGGAAGCTCTTTCTGGTGGTGAGTATTTTCTTCCTGCGTCTCGGTGCTGAGCAGGAGTAGCCTGGAGGTCAGTAGGATCTGATGGCAAGAATGAAATGTTAGGCTTTCTTACATATTGTGGTAGAGCTGCTTAAGTTGATGGAATCAGACACTTCTTTCCCTTGCTTGCTTTTCCTGTCCTGTACCACCCTCTGTGATATGCCAGCAGAGCTGTTTGTGCAGGGAGCCAAACTACACAGTTGATCCCGCAGGAAAAAAAAAGATAAATCAGTTCCCTGATCCAGTTCCATGGACATCCTTGATGCAGTCTTAGCAAGCATAGTGTAGAGGTGCACGTGGAGGAGGGAATGGGTTGCAAGGAGTTCCCTGGGCTGGCATTGAGAGTCATGGGGACTCACAGCTTTAGAATGTGCTTGGAGAACTTTAGTTTCCACTGGAATATACAGAATATTCCCTGGAATATGTAGAACTTTTGGGGTGATGTATGTAGGCTAACATGAGAATTTTCGGAAATCTTTGATCCTGCAAATTATATTGCATGGATGAATCATAGTGTCAGTGTGGAGCATGACCATGCAGAACGGCTCTCTGGACTGAGACCTTAGACTGAAAATAAAAGGGCTTTCTCGTAGGCTTGGATGAATATTGCAAAGTCTTTCCTATCGTTATTCTCTCACATTTTTATTTTGATCTTATAATGCTGGCTCAGACGTTGGATTCTTCGTAAGGTTGAAAAGTTAACAGCACATTTAAGTCTAACTAGTGGCGTATTAATTTTGGTCCAAAATAGCCTCTCTTTTTCTTAACCTAAAATTCCCCAATTTCTACAAAATTGTAAACAGATTTATTTTTTCTGTATTCACATTGATTAGTTTAATGGGTTTTGTAAGAATTTTAACATCTTCCTAAAATGTCTGCAGACATGTTTAATGATTTTAATGGAAAATTCATGGTGAATTCATGTTTGAAACCTCAGTCTTGGAAAAGTTCTCTGGATGGAACAGGTTCCACACATTGCACAGAATTATTAACTTTTTAAGCTAGGTACAGGAACATAGAGTTTACATGAATCTGTTCAGTTGAGCTGGGTTTTGCATTTGCTTTGGGATGCCAATATGGTTTCCCAGAACACTGCCCTTAAGACAATTAGTGCTGGGTGCATTAGCCCTAGTATTTGGTTTTTATTATTGGCATTTTCACTGTGTTTTGTTTCCTTGTTGTTGTTTTTTTTTCTTCTTTCTTAATTCAGAATCCTCTCTGTATGCACATTTTAGCTGGCAAGGGATTTTAGAGCTTCATAGAGTCATCATCTTTACATTTAATGTTTAGCACTGCTACCTGTTTTCCTTCTTTTTGTCAAAAATTCTGTGCATCAGCGGGATTTGGGGGCTTTTGAAGGTGACCCTTCAAACGCCACGTATGGCCCTTACCTGTTAGGTATGGTAGGAACAGCAACTATCTGGTATGGAGTACACTGGGGTGTACCTTCAGGGGTGGCCCAGATGCCAGGCTGTGAAAATGGGGAAGGTAGACCAGGCTTTGGTACCTGGCAAGTCCTGAAGCTGCCGTTTCGTTCTCTGCACCAGGGTATGGTTATGGGCAGAGAGCAACGTCAAGAGAGCTACAGCAATTCTCGTGAAAAAGGCTGCTGACTGCAGTGAGATAGATCACGGGAGGAGTTACAGGATATATTTCACGTAGATCCCCTGCCTCATGTCTGGAGGAGTGTGGAAGGATGGGAGTACACTCGCTCAAAATTTCTTATGTTCCTTTGCTTTAACTTTTCAAATGTATCCTGTTTTTCTGGCCAGGTGTTGTAACAACTGGTATATGTGCATTTCAGACTTGTCCTGCCCGAAGCTTGATTTCAGTTTATTTGTACTCAGTAACTCAGGAATAATTCTGTTTGGATTGGCAGTCAGACCTTGGTCCTTTTTCCCTGAACAGTTTTTGAAGATTAGAGAGTGAGTTTAGAGTTTTTTGCACTATTGCATAATCAAACAGGAAAAAAAAACCCAACAGATTTTCCCCATAGAAACACACACTGCATTCTGATCTTTTTGAAATACTTTTGCTGTATTTTTTGTGTTAGTTACCCTATTTTTGAACTTTGGTGCGCTTGCTGGAATGCAGATCTTGCTGTTACATCCATCCTCCGTTGTTGGAATTATGTATGTATGAAACATTTATCTCTGTGATGTTATCAAATACTGTGGTGATCTGAGGCATTTACATTATTATAAGGAGATAACGTGGTGTTATATTAGTAATGTTCCCACTGCTTGCATAAGTTGCTATGTAATTTCCAAGAAATACCCTACAGGTACATAAATAAGTCATGTCACTACTGAGTGTATTCATTTTGCATGACAAAAAGCTTAGATTCAGGCTGTCCTCAAAACTTCTTTCCTTTGAATAGCTCAGATATAAGACTAGGTATAAATTGCATGTGGTGTATCCCAGTCTTTGGTAGTACTCACAGGCTGTGTGCAATAGGTTGGGAGCCCTCCTTTTGGAGACAGTCCTTTTCTGTTGAATCACAAGTTACCCCTGTTCATCTGGGCAGTGCACCGCATTATGAATTGCTGGCGTAAGCAAAGATCACTGCAGTTTCTGTGGTAGAAGGTTTGTCATCTTCTCTGCCACGCACGAGTGATAGTATTTTTCATATGAAATGTTACTTTCTTTAGGCTAAATGGACACAGCAACAGAAAGGACAAAGGGGGAAGAAATTCATTTTGGGGGCAGGTAGGAGTGCATATAATTGCATAACTCTATTAATTTCCAGTTGCACCTGCTGAAAGACACAACTTCTTGAGCAAGCCCAAGTATATTTCCTTAATAAGTACCAATTCCCATGTTTATATCTTTGTCCATCAGAAATATAATGTACAATCTATATAGTTTCTTGCCCAAGGTAATACTTTTGATGATAGTTCTGACTGGTTGCAGTAAATGTTTTACTGGAGTGTAGACACCTTGCACAATTTTGGAAGGACTAAATCAGATAAAACCGCACTCCTTGTTTGCTTGTTATCACAACTCCTACAGAAGTTTAAAGGACACTTCACCAGCAGCTCTAATTTCAATGTGGTTTAGGGAGGCGGTGTGATTCAGCGGCTTGGACATGGGTTTCCTCATCTGTAATGTTATTTATTGTTATATAAACCTGCTCTGAGAGCTATGGATGGAAAGCTAAGTTTTTCCTGCAAAAAAGACATTGTTTATATTAGGACTTGAAAAACTAATTGAGTTTCATATCGCCATATGATAAAATTCTTGGAGGTGGATTCTTTGGAGGGAGGCAGGTGGCAAACTTTGGACCGAGAGATCTCAGCTGGAAATCCTGGACCCAAGTGTGCCACTTAAATGGTTGAAACCAAATTATAGCCTGGTAGCTGAGGTTATATAATAAATTGTAGACAACTTTTAAAACATTCATCTGGGTAACGGGGAAAGGGTTTTAAAGGTTTTTTAGGTATTTAGTTTTGGCCAAAAAATAAATGGAATTAGAAATTGTGGCTCTGAATCTGCTTACTCTGATGTGTTGTAACTGTCCTAAGAAATGCAAGAAATAGGGTAAGGTGTACAAACTTAATTCAGCCTCTTTGTCTGTATATTTTGGCCCAGTCCCTAAATGCATTACCATATATTCTGAGCGCGTTGACTCTGGGCTCATGAATGCTACTAATGAGAATGCATTTGGTCATTTGTTTTCTCCCTGTTGTTCAAGTTACAGCTTCAGGCCTTTTTTGCCGTGCATTATCTTCATATGGAGACAGAGGTATTCATTTCCAGTATGGGCTCTTTATTGCTGTAGTGTTCAGTGACTTAAAAATATTAACTAGTATCTGCTGATAGAGGAACAGTGGAGGCTCGGGATCTTGGATTCCAGCCTAGGCTGTGGGGAGGAGCAGCCTCCAGTGAACATAGACTCTTTTGCTTGTTTTTCCAAACATTACCACCTCTTTTCTGTTCCCTCCAAAATGATCATTCCCCAGTCTTCTCTCAACCTTGGGCCAGGACCCCTTTTCTCAGTTTTAATTTTTCTTGCCTACACAATGCCAGTCTCTTCCTGCTCCTTGCCCAACCTGTCTGAATGTCCCTCTCCAAGTGACCTTCTCTGGCCTTTCTGACTGTATTCCTCACTTCCTTTTGCTCTCAGTCCTAGCTTGTCACTTCACGGACAGCCAGCCAACTTAAATAGCTTGTCACTGCCAGGAGGGAGGAGATAGCACGCTTTCTCTTCTTTCCCTTGTCTGGTTCCAGACATACAAGATTGCTTGTCCAAATTTACTCACTTCCTTCCCCACTGTTCTGGCTGTTTTCTCTTTTTCATTGGCTCGGGAAACTTCCTCTTCTCCTGAATAGAGCTTCTTGTACTAAGCAGTACAAAAGAGATTCTCAAGTGTAGTTTCGTGACTGTTGCTCTTGGGCGCTGCCTGATTAAGTAGCCCTCTCCCTCTCTCCTCTACTTTCCTTCTCTTTGTTCCCACCCCTCATCCTCATCTCTTGTGCCAGGAAATTGTCCATGCAGCCACATGAGATACTCCACTGGGCAAGTCATCTTGGTTAGAAATGACCCACCACCACCACCCAGAGGTTATTTTTATCTCAGATAGGGCCACCACACACAGATTTGGACTGACACAGCTGACGGGTTGGTAGAAAACTGGCGAAGAGGGGTTGCATAAACCAGTGACGTGCAAAGGAAAAGTTAGTGAAACTTCAGTTCTCATTTCCTTCCATGTTTCAGTTCCCAGTCTGGTCCCAGTCGGAGCAGCTAGGAGCAACCACTGAAGTGAAAGTCCTTTTCAGCCGTTGCAGTGTGGAGTGTGGTCGGCAGCAGGACCTGAGCCTGCAGCTCCAGGGGCACTGTCTTTGCAACAGTATTGGCTTAAGGAATTTTCCTTCCTTGTGTTGCCAGCGTCTTCTTACCCCCTGCCTCAACTGCTCTGGATGAAAAATATTTTCCTGCTCTCCTCTATCCCCTCTGCTTTTTTTGCTGGGGATTTTTTTAACCCAGATCAGCAAATTGATCCAGTTTACCATGCAGCCATGTCTGTGCAATATGTGTGGGGTGGGAATGAGTAGCCAGGATGGGGAAAGAGCACCGATTCCTGGAGAGAGCCGTGGGGCCAGGCCTCTGGGACTCCAGCGGTGCTACAGAGAGCGTGACGTCTTCAGGGAGGCCCAGCACTAGCCCTGAGCTTGTCTTTCCTGAGCCTGTGCAAATGGCAGGTTTTCAAGCATTTTGCAAGCCAAAGTCAAATGGATGTGAACAGGGCTAAAGCCACGTCATAGACATAAAGGCTACTGTGAGCAAGATTTCAAGTTCTTGCCTCAAAGTTTGGAGCAACAGAGCTTTCCCAAGAGTTATTTTTTCCTAGCTTTGTTCTTAGAAACCAGTGAACCATTTTGCCTGAAATAAAACATAAACATAAAAAACCCTCAGCTTGGCACAGATGCCCAGGCTGAAAAATGTCAGCACTTGAAAATATAGCATCTTATATGTAATGAGTAATGTCGAATACTCTGCTACTACTCTCCTAAAGCATAATATATTTTTGCTCCCAGAAATTAATATGTGAAGAACTGGACTTGTATTTTGTAAGTTAATTTGGAGAGTTCCACAATTTTATGTACTGGAAATTTTAATGATGACAATATTTGTGCTGTATCTACAAAATACTTAGGGAAATATTAACTAGATAGTCCACACTTTTAATAATAGTATATTCATCATGAATAATCACAGGGAAAAATAAAAAGTTCAAATCAAGTGAGGAAATACTAACTATGTTTAGCAATGACTTGGCTTCTTGCTGCCTCCTTTTCACATAAATCTTTGTAAGTTGGCTTCTGAGATTAGGGTAGTTATATTTTTCAGCCCTTATAACTTCCAGAACAATTTGAGCCTTGCTGTAACATAAATAACATCATCATTGCTGGTAGCAGAAACAGACGGGGACCCCTTAACTGCTTGGATTGCATTTGGTGTGTAAGAGCTATTTATGCCAGGAAACATCGCCCTGTTGAAAGGAGAATGGCTGGCCACCACCTACAATTGCAAGCAGCCCATTTACAAGTAGTTGGAAATTACTGCTGAGGGACCATTAGCCCTGCTTTAAACTTTGCCATTAGGATCTGCCCTGCAAAAACATTTCAGTCCGCAAAAGCTCTGTTTCATGTGTCTTTAAATTCCTACTATTTATTCAGATGTTAGCAGAGGCTGCATTTGCTCCAGAACTGATGGCCTTGTGATGCCATCAGTATTCTTAGTCATTCCAAAGTTTAGCACAGTTCTTTAGAAGTGTGACTAAAGTAGTGGCAATGCAGTCTTAGGAGGAATAGGGAATAAAATGGAATTTAGAAAAAAAGATAATGGCTTGGACACCCCCTAGCTCCCAAATCCCCATGCAGCAGAAATGAGAGGGTTTTGAAATATGAAGCACATTAGAGTTTAGAAATAAAAAACAATATAAGGAGAAAATGCTATAACCTGAAACACAGGCAATGTCTAATATGTCACTTCAGACCCATTAGATGTGCTGTAGCTGTACATGAAAATATAATGGGAACATACAAAATGCTGTTAATCATTCTGAAAAAAAAAAGTATAGTAAATAACACTCGGGGCAACTGTGACATATTTAAATGAGATATATGCAGATTGGAACATGTCTGGAAGAAATGAAGTATCGGTATGCTGCAGAAAGCAGAGATGTTAAATATTAGAGCTTAGCAGAAAAACAAAAAATACCACAAACAAGATTGTAAAGTGATTGAGGATACTATTTGATTTTCTTCTCCTCTGGGAGACTCGATTAAAACTTACAGTACAATATATATCAAGGGATAGATTATAATTTAAAATCTTTTTACACTGGTCATAAAAAAGAAAAGCTGAGACCATGGCATGAAACAAAATTGAAAATTGAGGCTGAGCTCTTAATGTAATTTATTTTTTAATGAAATGATTGAAAGTTTGGAATGAAGTTCTGCTTGGAGACAATGAGCCATACTATTTTGATATGCAGAAGAAGAACAAATTCAGTGCAAGTGAGGCATTAACATGCTGGCGATGAGTCTTCTTGTGGAGAGGAGTTGCTTCCTGTCACATAATAGAGGATCAGAGCACTGGACAGTCCAGTGTCATGAGTTGCAGAAAGGTTCAAGAAATCTCCTGACACATAGCTATGTAGCAATGAGTGAAATGTCTTCCTGCCTCCGCAGCTGTAGTTCCTGGTTTATCCCCTTGCAAATAGGTTTGTTTTTTTTTTTACCTCTGGACAATCTGATCATTCCTATAAGCATGTAATTTTATTTGTACTAGGCCCTTGGCTCTGCTACCTTCTGACAGCAGGGAGCTGTGCTGGTTAGTTAGCTGTAACATGAAATATAGTTCCTTGTATTTGTTTTAAATTTGCTGCTTTCAGTGCAACCGATACCTCATTTGTCTGTGATGAAAGGAAAATAAGGATGTCGATTTACTTTCTGTTATTCACTGTTTAGTTAAACCTCTATCAGTTTTATTTTTTTTTCCCCAGAAAACTTCATGCATTTTCTTATTCTCACACAGAAGCTTTTCCAGATCGATAATATATCCACCCATTGGTCTGTCAGCCTTTGGAATTTCTCTGATGTTATTTTGGAGAAAAGATGACTGAGACAGAACATTATATGCCAGAGCGAAGACATACTGTGAAATATATGTAATGGCATTGTATAAATTAATTCTTTCTGTATATACCGTAACACTGCTTTTCTAATCAACTCGCTGGGCAGATCTTTTTCGCTGGTTTCTGCACAGGTATCCCACAACTACAGGTTGTAACAAAAATGCCTGTTCCAGTATTCCAGATCCCTAAAATAGACCAGAGTTTTATTCTGTACAATATGTTTCCTAATAGATAAAGCTAGGAAAATACTTGCTTAGAAATAAAATATTTCAGGTTCTGGACCCAGCTATGATAGCAACTATGTCCCCCAGGGGTTTTGGCATTCCACCCTTCAGTTGGCAGAGGTGAGCTTCCATCGCTTCCCTGGCAGCTGATGTCTGCCCTTGCCCTTGATGTCTGCCCTAGCTTCCCCACAGCTCTCTGGAGCAGCTTAGTGACAACCAGCACCCGTTTTACTCAGTGAACAGGACGCTTTTAGCAGAGCTCCTTGCGGTACTTCTGCTCAGAAGCATGCATGGCACGATCCCAAAGAATCTCTTTCTTTGCAAAATAAATAAAAAAAAAATGTTCTGCAATGCAGAAGTCAGTGTGTTTCCGTGGCATCACTTTGTAATGCCTTTAGTATCCTTACATCCTGAATTCCCTTTGTGCGGACTAACCCATGAACACGGTGTGCTTTCATTCCAATGCCCGTCTGTGCGGTGGCGTCCTGCAGCGAACCCGGAGTTCTGAGCTAAAGCTTTTGGCTTTCATAAAGTTCATTAAGGCTTTAAAAGAATGCTTTTCTTTGTAATCATCTTAAGTGTCGCATCCATATTTGCCTTCCTGCATAAAACATTCCTGTTTGCTAATTCCTTGCACGCAGCCAAACAACTAAAAAGATTGCTTCGTCTGTAATCAATTAAAGTTTAAAGAGAAGTGAAAGTGGCATCGGCAAAGGTTTTAAATGCACTGCAAGTGACTCTCAAGTGTTTTGTTTGAAAGAGGGCTAATTTTGTTACAGTGTGAACAATAGCACTGTCATTTTCTTCATAGTGTTTCCTAGATACAGGAGTCTTTCAAAAGCGAATGAGAGGTAGGTCCTTTTCTGGAGTGTAGCATGAGTCGCTACAACAAACTAGTAAAGTGGAAATGCAAACATCCAAGTATTTCTGGCTGCATTAACTGGTCCAAACAGATTTTTGTCTCCCTTTAATTTCAGTTTTGGAAAGGAGGAGTGTCTACGCCAAGCTTGTCTCCTCACTTTTTTGCACAGAGCCTGGACAATCTGGTGAAGGAATGGAAACTCTTCCGCACTGCCCAGCTGTGCCACCCTGGTGTGGTTCAGGGTGCAGTTTGGTGGGACAGCTGAGCCCTGCTCACAGCCTGCTGTTGCCAGAAGGGACAGTGCTGCTGCCTCCTTGCTGCCTGCTCTGTGTTCCCCTCCTCTGCCCCCCACACTTGTGCCGTCTCTGGCCCTCACTGCTGAGCTGTTTCAGCTCGTGAATCTGGCAGAAAATGACTTTTTTTCCCCCATTCGGTTTGTTTTCTGCCAGCTTCGTGGGCTATTAAATATAGTCAGCACTTTTCAGGCTACAACAGATCTGTCTTCCTGGCACAGTTAATCCCTGCATTCTTTGCTGAGATTCAAAATATACTGTCATTTCCCCTATGGTGGGAAATTCCTTGGAGCCTGGCAGGGAGCCGCTGGCTTTCGGCACGTAGGAGACTCACGCTGTTGTCGCACAGTAAGGAGAGCTCCCGGTCTTCGTGCTGGCAACGTAGCTGGGCTCTGATCCTGCTTGTGCTGGCTTTTTGTGCAAATGAGATGGCAATCAGCTTTTGGGGTGTAGATGGAGAGGATATTCCTTCTTCGCGTCAGCGATGCGAAGCCCTTTGCCGGCAGGTGTCAGTATTCCATAGATTTACTATGGAGCACCGGTGCCATTTAGGCTGTTTTCCTATAACTAAACTCTCATTCAGGCATCGTAATCACACACACAGGAGAACAAATGCTCCAGCCCGATGTCTCCAAAAACTGGTGGTGGTGGGGTGGGCATGGGGTGGAGGATTCCAGGGATAGGTTGGATTTTTTTTAAGCTGTGCAGCCTTTGTCAGAGAAACCTTGTGATAAAAGAAGCTGGATTTCTCAGCTGTTGTGATGTTAACACATGTTTGAGACTAACAGTGAAGGTACCGTCTCCTACAAACTAGCTGACTCGACATGTTCAATAAACCCTGCCTGTAAGCATTCCTAACGTTCCCATCCGATGGAGTAGCTCTTCGCAGGAGTCATGTTTATGCATTGACAGAGAAGTTGATGGCTTAACCATTTACATTTCACTGGCAATTCGGTGTATTTTATGGCGGAGTATCTGCTGACAGAGTAAAAGAGGTTGGAAATTTTGATAGTGATGCTGCATGATGTGTTGAAAAAATCCCCAAATGATTCATGTGTGTCATATTTTGATTTAAAAATATCCAGACAGCAGTATGCAAAGCAAGAGGACCAGAGTGAAAAAACAAAGTGCACATGCACGTGTATGAAGTGGAAGTATTTAAGTAAGTGCTCAGATAAACACTATGGGCAATGTACCTGATAAGATCTTAAAGAATCTCATGTAAACACACATAAAATTACACAAAGATCCTTGTATTTTTTGCTGTAGCAGCATCAAGACAGTCGAGACACAAACAGTTCTACCTTCAGAGTTTCTCCAAAGCAGAAGCTTTGCAGTCAGTGTTTGCTGATTTAACAAGACACATCAATAATGCTGTAAAGTGGCTCTAACGCAGTTTCTTCTGCTGTCTTTGGAACTGCTCCTTAGAAAGTCTTGTTTCAGAGTATTTTGTTGGTTAAAAATCTCAGGATAACCCAGATGCAACCCTCAGAATCAAAAATCTTGCACTACCCATGTTTTCCCAGTCAAACTGTTCTAACTGTTTGCTAACATACCCAAATATCAAGAGTGAATAAATCATTTTTCACAGGCAGATAACTGAAACATTTCTAAACAATGATTTCTTTTACTTTGAATTTGCAAAACCAGACATTTTTGTAGGTGGCATTGAGAGATTATGGTTTATTTACAGTGGTTATGCAGATCTGATGAATAACAGTGAAATAAAAAAGAAACTTGTTCATATTTTATTTCCTTTAGGTAGGCATTTTGGCAAGTTCTGAAAATGAGACACTAGACTTCAGCTGACTATAGTTTAAACCTCAGGGGAAATGAGTGTGATGGTTACAGCCTCGCACAGTCTTCCCACATTGTGAAACCAGCTAGAATTTGGACACAAGTCTTAACCTTATACAGCAGCTTCCCTGATCACATGTGAAGGATATCTATGAAATGATATTATTGGTGGAGTTGGACAGGGTTGTCTGTGCAGGGTTGACATGTACTACATCTGACTCTATGCTGTGCACTAAATTTATAAGATTTTGTTTTAAATTAATTCGTAATAGAAGGTGGGGGCTTACTTGATCTTACCTTAGTAGCTCAGGAGCTGATCAAAAGGCATTATTAGTGTGCTTGCAAGTTTATTAATGGGAGAGTGACTGCCACTCCGTTGTTTTAAACGTGTCTGACTGATGGCTATCATGTAGCTTCTCAGGGAGAAGTATAAATATTTTATTATGCTGTAGTTCAGAAGGACAAGTATGAACTGTGGAGGCCGATGTTTCATGCTGACACAAAGCACTGACATGGATGAGTAGACAGATAAATGCTGAGTTGCTCAGTGCTTGTTTGTCGATTCTGCTGATGGTTCTATTTTTCTCAAAATATTTTACTAAAGTAATAGCAAAAGCCATCTCAGTCATGCTAGTGGGCCAATTATCTGTGGCACGTGGATTGCAGGGGAAAATAGTCTGCTCGGTATGTATGTATGTGTGTGAAAGGTAGATCTGTGGGTCGTGGGTGTGCGTGGATGCGGGGTAAAATGTTGTTTTTCAGAAGACAAAAGGATGCAAAACCTGCCTGATACCTACAGTTCTCTTACACAGAAATAGGAATCAAAAATAAAGCAAATGATTGCCCCTAATGTTGAAAGCATTTCTCCCTAGATGAGGTGAAAGGCAGAAGGCCTTTGCCCAGCAGTAGGTTGTACATTGACGGCTGAGTTAGAACTTTCTTGACCCCAAAACTTCGCGGTGACCTCTCAGACCAGTCAGGTGGGGATTGCCCAAGGAAGGGCCATCGGTACCTGTTTTCACCTAAGCGCTCCACCGGCATGCCTGCCCAGACCCTTGGTCCCAACTCTGGCTGGGCTAGAATAACCTTTCGTTCTTTGCTAGTGGAGAGATTTAAAAAAACACTTAAATACTGGATGGGATTTTGAAAAACTGTGCTTAAACTTGCCTCACTCTGCTTGTGGGGTTCGTTGCGTTTCTGTGCCAACATTTAGATTTTTGAGTTATGTGCTAGCGTTGTTGGATAAAAAGTGAGCATCTCTGGCTTTCCTGCCTAAGAAACAAATGCATACGAGTAGTTAGAAAAAAGTTAGTCCTGCCAAAGGACTATGGTACTGCAAATTAAAGGCATTCACACAATGGAAAAGCCTGGAAAAAAACCCTAATGACTGCCATTTAAAATAAGCTGTTTTTCAATCTAATATCAAACATAACTTTTAGTGCTATCATATAACTGTGTTTGGGATCATAAGGAAACTGCAGAGTGAGTGCTATAGAAAAGCATTTAGAGAAAAGCTGTTTATGAACAACCAACAACAAATATCTACAAGAAAAATGAATTGATTTTTCTCAAACTTTTGTCAGTAACTTGTGATATTTTACATGTTCTTCTTGAGGCAAGTGCAGAGTGGAGTCAGTGAAGCAGTGCTGATGTACAGCTACTGTGGATCTGGTCCTTTGTGTTTTAACTCATGGCTTCGAAGGAGATAAGCGTTCATGCTGAGCTTCTGATATTGATTTTTAAAGACCGTATCGTGTGAGCAAACATGAGTTATTAGATAAGAGTTTCCTTTCTGTTTAAGGGATTGTCTTTGCTTTTTAGCAGACCGGCTGAGGGAAAGGTGAGCAATGTAATTGTTTATGTTTGTAATCACTTGTGTTACTGGAAGAAGTCAGCATAATTGGTTCTGGATGAATGACTTTTTTTCAAATGCTTATCAATTGCAGCAAAAGGTAATGTTTCTGTCTCCTTGCTCATTAGATTGGGGCGATAACAGTACCTGGCTTCCACAGAACAAGTCTTTTGCTAGTGGAAAAAGTATATCCTACAAGACACGTGTCCCAGAGGCTAAGAGCGGTGAGAACGTGGCCTGCCTCCGGGTTCTGCCCGGGGTGCAGGGTGCTGAGCACCTTTTCATTTCCTCTCCGTTGGCTGATCAGGAGAACACAACGGGTTTCCTCTGAAAGCAGTCCCGGCTTTTCCAGGAACCGCACACCTCAGCAGGTTCAGGATTTGGCCTGCAGTGAGCAGAGTTGTCATTTCCCTTTCCGAGCCTGTACTGAGACAAGTGTGCAATAGCAGAGACGCTGTGTTCGAAACTCGTGCTTTTTTCCCAAGGGGTATAAAACGTTTTTCTGGAAGGAGGTACCAAGCTACCAACAACCTCAGCAGTGGTGCTAGGGGCATCCAGGACATTCCATGGAAAAGGCCTAGTACTTGTCAAAAAGGGGAGAGGAATTGTTTTGCTACAGCATAATTTAAATACTTACTTCTGTGGAGCTGGTTTCCCCAAGGTCTGGTGTTTAATCCAGACCATACTGTGTTAGGTGCTGCATGAATATGAAACGATGATGATCTGTGCCCTAAAGAGTGTGTGGTGAAAAGCTAAGCCTACCTAAGAGACCTAACTGTGCTGATAGTAATTAAAGTTATAGTAACAACCCTGTCATTAATCATTGGCCCATAATCTACATGTCACCAAGCCTGGTACTTTCAGTGTTAAGAGCAGCAGGTAGTTAGTGCTTCCTCTTCATTCTGAAAAGTAAAGTTTTACTGCAAAAGGACTAGAGTTTTTTCTCCATTGTGGTCTGTGCTCCCTGGCTAGATTGTAAAAGGACCAAAGTTAGCTTTCATTCCTTATAAGTGAACAGGTTTTAAGTGTTTGTTAGCTCTGCAGCAGTTGTGCATAGACTGATCTGACGGTGCTTTTGGTATGCATTATATAGAAAGATTCTCTTTTTCTTAGAAAGAAAAGAAAATTGTTCTGTCTGGACCTGGTTCTTCATCGTCCTGCACCTTAAATAATCATTTACATCTGAGCAAAGTGGGGAGAGTCCGTAGCTGCCAACACAGAGTGAGCTGCACACAGAAAAAACCCAGCCACTTATGAGCTTGTTGTTGTCCAAGGTACCAGCCTGGGAGAATGAAGTCATCTTTGCGGGGACAAGGGTAAATGAGTAAATGCTACACAAACTTTTGTGTTTAAGAAGATGCTTAAACTGCACAACTGCTGCTGTGAAAAGCAACAGCGACAGCATATGGAGCTGATTGCTGTCTGACCTCTTGTAGTCTTGAGCTTAGCAGGCATCTGTGCTGTGAGCATGATTTTGAGTAACATGTTGCTGTTCTTTGCAGTTGCTGCAGTTCAGTCTCTGCCTAGTCCTCTTGTACGTGCTTTGGAGGCAAGGATCAGAAGAGCCCTGCCTCTCACTTTCATGAGTCCCAAGCATGTTGCTGTGTCCGCAAAGCACGTGGCAAAGACTGATGGGAAGGTGGGGTGATAGAGTTATAGGGTTTCCTCTTCCCAGCATGCTGGTTGTTCAGACTGTCTGGCTGTGCAGGGGGAAGTGGACTGGCCCCACGAAGAAGGGTAGCAGTAGGCTGGTGAGGCCTCCTCAAATCTGGGAGGAGATGGGCCTTGCTAGCACTCCCTCTGTGGACAGGTTAAGTCCCCAGCAGTCTTTACATGACCTGTATCTGTGCGGTTTGATGGACCCTTCTGTGATTAACCATTGTCAAGAACACTTCAGAAAACGCAGGTTGGCATTTCAAATAGGAACATCAGATTAAGGGGAAGAGAGGTAATGAGGTGCGAGGAGAAAATCCTTCCCTGGGGAACAAATCAAACCTGATATCATCATAAAGGGTAATGAGAAATGCACTGCCGAACTCAGGAAATTCACCGCAGCTGCCTAGAGGAAGTGAAACTTTGTATTCCTATTTAAGACAGCAGAGAGGGGATGCTAATGTTTTGGTCTGCTGGTTAAGTCAGGGGACGCGCAGATTGCATACCTGCCTTTTGCATATGGCTTTGCCACACATTTCCTGAGTCCTTGGGCAAGTCATTTCACTTCTCTGTGCCATAAGGTATGTCTACACAGACATATGCAAGTCAGTGCAAATGAACTGTGCTTATACACCCACATGGCGAGTTCTGAAGCTATGACTATATCTACATTGCTAAATGAAACAGGGCCAAGTGGCACAGACTAGTCCTGTCTACTACATAGAACCTGGCCTGTCTCTCCTTTTTTGGTCCCATGTAATGCCTCTGTGGCCCTAATACTGTTTTTTTTTTTTTTTCCCCAGTTCATAGTATCTTAAATAACAGAAGCCCTTGTTGCAGGGGTGTTTTTGTAGTGTGAAACCAAAGATGTGTGTTGCGTGTTCTGACATGTGGCAGGAAAGCCTGTGCCTGTATCTGGAGGAGCAAAGCCTGTTCTGACAGTGTAGGAGGAGGGTACAGGGTGAAGGGAGCCAGACCCAGACACTTCCATCTTTACTGCTCGTGGGAATCCTGTCCCCTGGGATATGCCTGGGTTTCACTTGGAAGTGTGAGCTAAGCAGTCCCAGAATCATGTCAGGAGTGTGCTGTCAATTAAGCAGTGTGAGCCATCTGTGATCCCGTAAATGAGTTTGCTTTCTGGCCCTGCTTTATTTAGCAGTATAAATGAAACCTGTGTGGCCATGTCAGCACGGCTGTAAGCCCGCATTGATAAGTCCGGGTGTATTATTTCAGGCACAGTGCTACACAGTTGAAGGAGCTGTAGCCGCAAGAGCTCACGTCATAGATGCAGCAAAGTATTAGGTGACTGTCATCATAATTGCCAGCCTTACTGGGATACTGTGTAGCTTAATTCAAGTTTGTAAGAAGCATTCTGACTCTGCTTGGGAGTCCAGGGCTGGTGCAGTGAATGATTGCCTGAGATAGTGTTTTTCTACCTTTAACAATTTGCAGATTGCCTAAAAGTTTGCCAGGACAAGCATGGATTCCCTATAGCAGAAGACCTCTTGACAGTAGGTTTCTTGGTTTCCTTTCTTGGGCCCCTAGTGTGTAGTGACAAGACCCTCAGGGATCCAAGAGCCGCCAGTTAACAACTCTGGACATATGGGGGACAGTGGACATGACAAGGAGAGGGATAGACATGGATGCAGCTCATGAGGCCACTCTTACACTCTTAGCAGTAAAAACTGATGAGTTGTTTGATGCCCGAGCACCTGCCCTGTCTTCTCAGGGATGAGGATGCCGTTTCACACGGCAGGGTGTGGAAGCAAGGGAAGCAGGGTGTGAGAAAGGAGCAAGCCAGCCGTACATCTTGAGGGGCAAATGGTGGCCTGCAGGGCTGGAAGTGCCTGGGACCGCAAGGGTCATGTGCCTAGAAGGACAAGATGTTATTACCCTCACTCGCCATACTGTTGATGTATGCTCAACGCTGATGGTAATCTTATATGTCTGCAATCTTGGTCTCATCTGTGTGTCACCTCTCATCCTGTGACAGTTCTTCCCCCGCCCCACCGCAAGCACCACAAGAGGTTTTGTTGCTCCCCAAGTTATGAGGAGAGGAAGCATTTCCTCCATGGGGCTCTCTGCCATTCATTCTAGCTCCCAGAATCGGATTTGGGGCTAATGCTGCTTGAACTGCCTTTAGGCTCCTTGCAGGGTAGCTGTGTCATTTTTCTCCTAAAAGTCTGGTTTGGCATTTTGCTTTAATCTTGAGCTGTGTGAGTTGCATGGATATCAGACAGTGTGTTGTGAGTCAGAGCAAAGGCATTCAGCATCACAGTGCTCCAGTGGAAAAAAATATGAAGGTAACTATTACAGTATTTACAGCATCATTTTTCATATTGAGATTTGCACAAGCTTGTTTGAGTTATTCAGCATAAAAAATCTGTGATTGTAGAGGAGCTGACTCATTAAAACAGACTCTGCTTCTCCAGAGAACCCAGAGGAAAACACTGTTCTTTAATACATCTAAATTCACTCGAGTGTGGCTTGTGCTATCAGTTAAATGGCATAGAAAATATATTTTGTCCCTGCACCGTTCCTGCCAATTCCCTCTTTCCTTAGCGCTGCCGCTAACTTGTCTTCCTCCTGTCTGTAATATAAATGTAAGGAGAAATGGCACCTTTCTACTCTGCAGATTTGCCCCTTGTGTATATTCTTACCTGCCAACAGTAGCGACTGCAAATGTTTTCTGCTTTGGGTCATATGCGTCACATGAAGTGAAAAAAGCTGAAAAAGCATAAGCCAGAATGTGTTCCTTTCTGTGCGTCAGTAGTGTTTGGCACATACTGGTTCCTGGGTCACCTGAATACCTCTGCAAAGCAACTCGCACAGAGAGTAAGTAATGAGCCCAGCAGCGACTGAGGGACGATTTGACCTGCAGAATCTCTATCACGGTCCATGCTAATGGGGGAGAAGATCAGCTGGCTTCATCTTGAATGTTGAGCATCATTCCTCAGCTAGATGTGGGAACATTGTGTGATATTTGTCAACAAGGCATTTGATGGTGGTCTCTGCAATCCAAAATGGCAATAGAGGCCATATTTGGATTTGGGAGAAGCAGAAAAATACCTGACACAAGCTAGCCTTGGTGAGGGAGCAGAAGCTGATTATGAAAACGCAGTTCCAGTAAGAAGCAGGAAGCAGTGGATGGAGATGCTATGTTTACTTCCTTTCCAGATTCACGTTAACTGTGTTTCAGTCTGTGCTGGCTTTCCCCTGCCATTCCTGCCCGTCTCTCTTTAAGTGTCTGTCTTCTACAGCAGCAAGTAATGAAAGACTTTCTTTGCATTATGAAACCGGTACATTCCCGAGTTCAGCGGTCAGCACCAGGACAGCCAAGCTCGTTTGTTTAGAGGATGTCCTTGCAAGACGTCTCACGCTAAAACAACAAGCCCTGCATAAGCAATGGGGAGCTGCGCACTGGCTGCCTCGGTGCCTGGCCGTCGCTCAGCGTGGCAGCCCCTTTCCTTTGCCTACCTGGCAGTGATGTGAATCAACTCCCAAAACAAGTGCGCAGCACACTGTAAGTTCTAGCTGCCTGCCTGGCAGGTTGCTGCTCCACATCTGCTTGCAAAGTAGGAGCAAAGCAAGGAAAAAATGGCTTATTTGACCTTCCGTGTAAAGTGCCTTTTTTATCTGGTTGTTGGTATTTTTTGTCAGGGTTTTGCAAGCCAGTTGGATCTGTTTTGTCCAGATGAATGGCCACTTATGCTACTTGTTTCAGTTTTTTCACTGATTCTGAATTCCAATCGTGTACAATTTCAGAAGAGTCTCAGGGAGCCCATACATCCCTCCAGAGGAAGGCATATTTGGGAAAAGCAAGCATAACTCCTGCGAGTGCTGCTGGAGGAACAGTGCATTGCCAGAGGCTCAAGAGAACGGTCCTTTGAGAGAAGAGGATATGATATCGTGAAGAGACAGGCCTTCCAATCTTGATATAAAAGGGCAAATGCCCACTTCCAGAATATATTGTATTCAAGGCCCTTTGGTTTTGGGGGGTTGAGTGAAGTTCACGACATCTTACGGTTATGTCAAGAAAATGTTGTCTTTCTTATGTTGCTTCTTTTCATTGTTTTTTTCCTTTTCTATTTTTGTATCTGATGTTGAAGTTCATTTGATTTTCTGATTCTCTCTGCATTTACTCTCTAGTTATAATTTCTATGAACTCTGGCTATAATTTCTATGAGTTCAATCTCTGCCTAGATTTAGATTCATGATCATTAGTACTGGGAAGCGCAGGGTTAAGATGATAAAATAAATTTGTTAGAAGGTAGATTTTTTACTTTCCAGCTTTTCAAGGTCTAATTATTTTGCAGCTGATCTAGTATGCAATTGATAAGGTGAAAATGTAAATTTATAGGTTTAGTATTCAAGGTATTTTTCATCTGATCAAAGAAAAGGAGGCATTTTGCAAAATACAAAGCTATTTTTTTGCTTATGTCTGAAGTTATGTGGATGTAGTCAGGCCATTGGGAAATCTACAATGCATGCACTAATGTTTATTTCATTTTCTACAGGGGGTCTTGACCTTATCTTCATGCCAGGCCTTGGGTTTGACAAAAAAGGCAACAGACTGGGAAGAGGGAAAGGATATTACGATACCTATCTTGAAAGGTGTGTGAAACATCCCAGTGGAAAGCCTTACACAATTGCCTTGGCTTTTAGAGAACAGATTTGTGAATCAGTGCCTGTGGCAGAAAATGATGTCCAAATAGATGAAATCCTCTATGAAGACTGCTAAAGGTATCTTGATACCAACTGCCCTGCAGAGCGACCAACTAAAGACTTCAGATCCATTAATCACAACTTCTTAATAGTCATATGTGACTTTGGCAGCAATAAAATAATTATTTTGATTTGAACAAAAGAAAACTATAACTGTGATCATGGTAATAAGGACTGCATGGATTTGCTTCTAATTGGAAAATACCTGGTGTGAATTCTTGTTCTAGAATCAATAGAAACAAGAATGTGTGGCTGTCTGTTTATTATGGTAAGGATCATTTCCTCTCATCATACGTTGGAGCACGAAGCTACTTGGTATTTAGCAGTTTTATTGCTCCAGTTTAGAACTGATCTGTCTAGTGATGACATTTCTTGATCCATTCTGCAATCAGATATTTGTTACGGCAGAAGTTAAGAACATTGTGCTTAGTACTTAAAATTATATACATCCATCAACCAAACAAGAAACCACCAGATAAACCTTATACTAAACTAGGCAAAAAATGGTGATCGGGAGAGAGCCTTAATTGATTTTAGTGTCTACAATAATTTTGATTATGTACTTGGCTTCTTGAAGTTGTCTAATAATAAAAGGAGTATCTGTTAAAAACAACAACCATGGCTTTGGTATACATTTGTTTATTTTACCTGAATTTAAGAATGTCTTGTGGTCTGAAAATTGGTCAGTGAATTCTCAGTCTGAAGAACAAGGGTTTCTTCGTAAAATAATACTCAGAATTATTTTAATCTCTATAATTTCATACGTGAGCCATTCATAATATCCCGGAATAATGTGGGAAATACTGGTACAATGTTAAAGGATAAAGAGAAGCTAAGAATTACAGAGAACGGTTTTTGTGGATCGAGCAAGGTTTTGGATGGGAGTTTTTTATTTACCCCAGGGTAGATAAAAGCAATCGCATACAATCGGTGTGATGATGTCAAGGAGCAGGTTGGAGGAAGATGGACCCGCTATAGTCCTGGCCAAAACAAACAACTCAGAACAGGGCAGGGGAGATGTGCCACGCTTCTCGGTCCCTTACAGATGGGTGGGAATGGCTGCGGGGTCTCTGCAGGGCCTCTTGTGGTACATATGTGGTGACCCAAAAGCCTTCACAAGTATTGCTGTGGTTTTTGCTGCAGAATTATATGTCACTAAGTACGCGCTGCATGGATGAACTGGAACTGAAGCAAACCGAAGCACCCCTCAGTCTTGGGGTCCACACAGTGTCTGAAATACGTGTGCCCAGAAAAATGCACTACCCATTCAGAGACGTAGTGCTAGGTGTTTAGAGTAAAACTGAGCTCTAGGAATTAAAGTCAAACAATAGGCAATAATAAGGGGGGCAAAATGCTCATTTTCTCGCCTTCCTGCGCTATTCATAATCCTACTTGCCTTCTTCAACATGACTTCACTTCTTCTATACATGTTTAATTCCTCTCTCAACCAGTAAATCGGTGCATTTATTTTAATCAAAATGCTCTGTGTCATCATTAAAAATTCCATGAATTCTCAAGGACTAGCTGCAGAGCAGAATGCCCTTAAGACTTTCTAGACAATAACTGTTTTTGTGAACAAAACCGTGCCTACAGTATATGTGAACCTTTTCATCTCAGAATGCTTGTATTCAGTTTTATTTCTGTTTTGATAATACAGTAACCAATTAAACCCTCTTGCTCTGGGGTTAATGTGAGCTCAGCAAATGCAGGCCTCTGGCTCATGCTCCCTGGTACTTCCAAATCCTATCATAACAGAGGCCCATGTAGCTTGGGCGAACCTGTACCTGCAGTTTTGGCATATCAGGCTTCCCGCCAGTGTATATAGAAAGGGTGCAACTTGAACAAGAGCGCTGGTAGCAGTTCGTAATGTCAGCTATTTAGTAAAATGCTGGTGCTCAGACAAGGCCTTCTGTCAGTTTGATATCAAACTAGCTCCCTCCACTAACCACAAGTTGAATTTTTACACTTCATGTGCTGCAAAGTATTCAGAGTAAAGTATGTTCATGCGTCATATAGGCTTTTGCAACCAGCAAGTGAGATGACAGTATTGGTGCTGGGGCATGGAGCAGATCATCTTCCAGCTTCTTTCAGCTCTGCAGTGCTGCCAGCTGTACTGCGTTACAGCAGCAAGACAGACTATTATGATTCAAGACCTTCAGGGAACAAATGTGATGAGAATAGGAACAGTTTTTCACAGTGTCTATCTTGTCAGTATTTTAATCCCTTTTTCATTTCTGAACTTCTGCTGGTGTATGGAATAAGAAAAGAAAAGATGGGACTGCCTTTGTGTGTAGGAGACCCATCTCTAGGTTCATCTTCTGGGTTTTTTGAGTTCTCCAGTCACATTAGGATCAGGACCATGCTGTATGGTATGGCCTGCCATTGACAGAATTATGCCGAAGCCTATATTTTTCACTGTGGCAAGTTGGCTCCCAAATCTGATAGATGTTTTAAATGCCTGTATTAAGTCCAGCTTTATTCGACAACCACGCATTTCCGTCCCACCAAAATCAGTGTATACTTTTAGTCGCATCCTGGCTCAAGGTTTAGCCATGGCAGTTTGGCCGGGATCCCGAGAAGTAATTACGTCTTTGGTTAGTGTGACCCCTAAGCTTGGCTGCATGGATGCTACTCAAGTCCTACTTTAGGTACAAAATTAAGAGGCTGTGTCAGCATAGCGGAAGAAAATCAGAGGATAACAACCTCCTGCTGTTACATTCAGGCTGAGGGAAAGCCATGATGTTTGCTTTTAAAGGTGGATACTAGGATTTTTTTGGTCCCTGTTTTATTAGAATGCCTTATGTCACGTAAATCAAGTGGCTGCTGTGGAAACAGATATTTTATCCAAAGCCTCTGGGCCTTGTGGCTTTGCTTTTCTGAGGGATTCTTTGTATAAGAGGTTTATTATTATTCTTTGGCCAGTTAGATACGATTTTATTCCCAAAATTTTACAGTCTTTTTGAATTAGCTGTTGATCTGGCTGACCAAAGTTTCATTTATTCACTAGAATAAGGGTGAGCTTGACTCATACATATTTCACTACAGGTGATAATAGATGAACAACTGTGTTTAAAACGACTGGGATATGATGAAGCGATTTCAGGGCCAGCTCTAACAACTGTACAGAAACAAAGTGCTTAGAGAGAGCTGAACACTTGGTCATATGTTTTGCTGTGTAGGAGTTTAAAAGGAGGAAAGAAGTAAAGATCAGGAATTTGGATGCAAAACGTAGGCTCCGCTGTCCAGCGCAGCCTCAGGCACGTGCCAAGCTCTGTCCACGCAGGCTAGCAGGAGTTGTGGGAACTAATTGGTAGAGAAGAAGCAAGCGTGCTTTGAAGGCTGTCGAGGCTTGAGGCAATGAGTGTCCCCAAACCTCTTATCTCACAGATCACTTTTCAATACATCATGGAGCCATTCTGCCCTGCTCACACTCCTTTCGGCTACAGCTGCAAAGGGAAAGAATTAGGAAACTGCTTCATGTACCGAATTAACGGGAACAGGAAGAGCTGACACATCGTGTCTTTCTGGCCCCTCTTGGGCCAGGAGGAGATCATCACAGGCTCATCGGCCAGGCTTTGGGAGCCGTAGGACCCTGGCTCATGGAGATAGCTCTTACCATTTGGCTGGTGGGGATAGTAAAACAGTATTTATGTATATTGTCTTGAGAACCATAGAGCTAAATAAATGTGACAGCTTTCTTTTGACATCTGAACCTTGCTGCTGTCGTTCAGGGTTTTTCTTTTTGCCACAAAACATGAAATCACTGTCAGTTTGATGGTATATAACAGTGTTTCTGAAGCACAAAGGTTAGGGGTTGGTAGGTGCGTCAGAATTATTTACGTTTGCTGTGCATAAAATGGCACTTGGGGAGCAAGGCAAGCTGCCAAGGAGAGGAATTTGGATTGTCTGGTCGCTCTCTTGTATCTCTCAACGCTGCATTGTCAGGGTGGGATTTATAAAAATTGCTCCAAAACGGTATCGTCTTTCCCCAAATGGATGTGCCCTGTCTGTTGCAGTGAACAAAGCGTCTATCAGTCTCTACTTTGTTTATAAACAAATCTGCCTGCCCTGCATTACAAATGGATAATTTAAGGGAAAAATATCGTTACCAAAGGAATGAGTTAATTATATTTCAGGATCCCAGCAGGGAATGCTATCTCAGAGTATTCACTCGGATCTGACCAGTGGAGTTATAATTAAAAAATGTCCCCAGGGAGGAACTTGTAAATTATTTACTGTAAGGGGCTTTTCCAGGCTCTTTTAGTTTAATTACACACTCTGAAAGAAAAAGGCCTCAGAAACAAATTAACCAAGAGGTTGAAATGGCTTCGTTAAAATCATGTTCGTGGCTAAGCAAGTGGAAGAGTGTGAGTAAGATACCAGTATAGGTCAAATCTTTGTAAGCTGGCATTACTCATGTTTTAAAAGTCGCTTGGAAAGCACCAAAATGTACATGCATAGAAACACAAGCGCTGGTTTTGGCCAGTATTCCCAGTGGCCTCAGGAGAGTGCGTGTGTCCTCCACAGGCTCAAGTCCGGCAGTGCCTCGTGTCCTCGTGGCCATTTGCTTTGTGGGGGGGTGCGAGCTGATTTTTATGGGCCTTTAATAGGGTGCAAGTGAGGTGGGCTGAAGGATTAGGGATGCTGGAGAGACAGTAGGAAGATGGTAGGGATATATTTGGCTCCGTTATTATAAATGCTTAACTTAGTGTTACAACAGCAGCTGGATACAAAGCTGAGGCTTGGTAGTAGATATGAATAGCTCATGGCTCTCACACCTACTGTGACATTTCAGTTCAAAGCAGCGTGGTTAACCCTCTGCGGCCGTGGGTCTGAACGTGGCCCGTGGTGCCAAGAGACAGGAACGCTTACTATTAATGGCTCGCTGCTCTTCAAATGCATGGGTGAAACCTGCCTTGTTTGTCCTCCCTTGTCAAGCGGGCTTTAAGTGTTTGCTGCTGAAGTTCCTCTGGAGTTGACCTTTGCTGAGAGACAGGTGGAGTGATCTCCAGTCAGATGTGGAGAGTGGAAGTCAAGAGGCCAGAGTGCTTCTCTCATCTCAGCCACTGACTCATTGTTTGGCAGAGAAGGAGGCATTATCTAATATCTGTTTGCTAAGGAATGAGACAGCCGCTAATACTGTATCTGCCTGCCTGTTGATGCCAAATTTTATGTATAGAATAGCCTTTCTGAGCTGCGTTTGCCCTTGCATTTATTTCTTTCTGAAAAAAGAGGTAAAATGCTGCTGTGGCACCCTTAGCAAACAGCCAACTGGCTGAGCAGACCAGACAGCCAGGCAGCGTTTCTGGTGCTTAAGTGGCTTATTAGGCCATGTACATGCATATAGGATTTCTCATCTCCTTGTGTCTCCTTCTCCTTTCAGATTTATTGTGCTTACATGTCTTGCTTAGATGGACACTGCCACAAAGTTAACATTTTTCCCCTCTGTGTTTTAGAGTCTTCAACACATGCCATTTGATTATAGCCTTAGGGCACTGTTATCATGTCCGAAACAGTAAGTCCTCCACCTTCAGGCAAACTAGCTGAAAATCCTTAGATGAAAGCTGCTTTAGTCATTCATCAGACAGATGAGACCTCTGCTTTTATTTTGTTATAGTGTAAATTTGCTGCTTAGTTTTCTAGCCTTTCTGAAAACTACCAAATCATAAAAATACTTGTAGCAAATGTCATCTTGTCTGTCACCAGAATAATACATTAAATGACCTATCAGCTCCAAGAGAAGACTACAATACGTTTGAGATGATTTGGATGTATGTTTAGGAACAAGATATGTTGACAGCTTCAGAATTGTCTTGATCAGTAGATTTTATTTTTTATTTTGTATTTTATGATAGGCCACCCAGTATTACTTGAGGAGGAAAGAGAAGACATCCCTAAATTTCTGCAAATGTAGCTTGTTCATGAGGAAAATCACAGAAGAAAAGCGGAGTAGAACATAAATGTAAAGCAACACCCTGTTCTCTAAAGAGCAGAACTCTAAGGTTTGAACATTCTCAGTAGAGGTATTGCCTTTTAATTATTAGGAGTGGTGAGTCCATATTAACCTTTATGGAAAAGTACTAGAGACTGTAATAAAACAGAATACTTTTCTATAGCCTTTTGTTATCACCTTGTCAAATTTAATAAAGAATTATTCATAATGAATTTCTATTAGAATGGCTATAATAAAATTACTAAAAAGGATCATTTGCTATTAAACAGTTTAGATTCATACAGTAACTGTTGTTGGACCATATTAAAATGTATATGACTTTTTCATTCTGGATACAGCTGGAAAAATAGTTATAAACAAACTGTGAAGGGCCTTTGCTATTGCTGCATTGCCTGTGACTCAGTTTTTCTGGTTAGTTTGCTTTTGCTGCCTATGTGCACTCCAGGGCTAAGTCAGAATAGGGCTAGGGACAGCCTGAGACTGATCCAGGCAGGAAACAGAGCGTGGATAAGATAGTCTCACATATATACCTTAACTGGAGTAAGATAACACAGGGTAGCCTTGGGGCTTGGGGATCCATCCGGGGCAGAAAAGTCCGCTGGGCTTGATGCCAAAGAGGTCCCGCTGGGGCTGTCTGTCTTGCTTTTTCTAGATGTGTAGGTCAGGAACGCATGCGAGAGCCCTGGAGAAGCTGGCCGTTTGCGTGCTCCTCTCACTCCTGTTCCTTTTTGCAGAAATCTTACCCGATCCTACCCCAGGACTTGTCTCCTGGTCTGTCCTCAGTAACACAAGAAATTGTGAATATTCTGGGACTGGGACAAGCAGACAGCTCTCCCGAGGGAGAGAGTCTTTGTGTGTGTGAACAAAAGCAGTCCTGTTCCTTCCTAGTGCCTGTACCTATGAAGCAACGCAGCTTTCCCTGACACAGTCCCAACAAAACTCCTCCTAACCAAGGTTGCTTCTGCTACTTTTAATTGCTGTTGCTGTGTCTGAACAGTCTGTGTGCTGAGGACATTGCCGGTCAGAGGGGTCATGGGCAGCCTGGTAGGACAGCTGGGAGAAAGTCGCTGTTGGGGCAGTTGAAGGAGCAGGAGTGAACGGTCAGATTTAGCCTAAGGGAGATTGCAGAAATGTGCTGTGAGTAGATGCAATGAGAAGAGCAAGCCAGCAAGCATAGGCAGTGGCAGGGTAAAAAAGAGACAGTATGTCTTTTCTGACAGGAATAGCTTCTAATGGAGCTCCTCTATGGCCTCTCTGCTGAGCTGCTTGGCAAGTCGCTAGAAAATGTCTTTTGGCCCACATGCAGTCTCTCTGCCAGCTCCCATTTGGTGGAAACTGGAAAATGGGCTCGCATGGGGAGAGAGACAGACAGGCAGTGCAACTGCATGTGCCAAATTTCCTTAAGAAAGTGCACATATATCCAGCTGACAGTAGTGGATGCTATTTGGTTTCAAAGGCACACCAATTCCTAAATCCTCCTTGCTGCGGAGAGCAAAGGCAAGAGGGAGGCCGAGTCGGAAATCAGTGTCACCGCGAACGAGGCCTGGCTGCAAGGGCAGGTGAGGCAAGTACCGTCTCTGACCATGGTGGTTGAGGGAATCAGTTCACAAGTCTCATCTGACAGTGCAGATTACCTTCAAGTCATGCTAACCAATTGCCGCAGAGTGATCCCGTGCTTCAGGTACACTCTGACTGTGAAGAACAAGGTTGTCAGCCCATCCTTGCCCCTGCTTATCATCTGTGTGGTTTGTGTTTTCTCAGGGCTGGCCCCACAGGTCAGCTTGCTCCCTCCGTCCCTCACGGAGAGTCGTGGGAGTCTGTTCTCCATGAGGCCACCGAGGCTCGTCCAGCTCCTCTCTGAGGTGACAGGCCAGGCAGGGAAGGAGAGTGAAGGAAACTTCTGTGTTTTCTCTGGCTGAGGTCTGCAGCAGGATCAGGCTGTGCAGAGGCTCTGACTGCTGTGGAGGACAGACTTTGCTCTTCAGCCTTCTTTTAAAGAGTTTTTACATCATTTCTTCAGGTGGGGAAAATAAGTGGTCCTCTGAGAACACCACTCTTGGGCCCTGCCAGCCCTCTAACGCAGTTAGAGGCAGCAGTAAAAAACATCAACAGAAAGCAGGTAAATTCATCAGGAGGCAGGAGCTGAGGTGGGAATTTTGGGAGGTTTAGAGACAATCACATCACGCTGGAAAAACAGGTTACCAGAATTGTTTTAAGAGACTTGGTGGGAGGCAAAACAGTTTAGCTCAAAGTTCAGCAAAAGAGAGCATTTTGCAGAGAGCCTCTTGGGGATTCCTCACTCGAGCGAGCGGCCAGCTGCAAGCTGCTCTTTCACGGAGGTGATAAACACTCCTCACCTTGCAAGGGCTAAAAGGCAACTTTGCAGCTTGTTAGCTGGGAGAGACTTGCTTCCTTGAGACTTTTGCTGCCTGAACAGATAGTGCTCTAATACACTTCATCTGCTGTAATGCTATCGGACACGCTACTGTCTCCCTAGCAGGAAATGCTCATGTATGAACACTTGTTATAATAAATTAAGAGTAGTGGGAAAGGCCCTGGCACTTAGCCATAAATCTGGTGGTAAGCGCCAGCACGCGGCAGGGTTTCCACTGTACATCATTAATAAAGATGTTGAAGAGAGACAGGCAGCATGTTACTGTGGATATTGTTACTTAGGTCTGCACCACAGCAGAGCTGAGGTTTGATATGCACAGGACAATCAGTCAAAAACTCTCCCATACTGTAAAATGATCCAGGTTTCTGTCAATAAAAGCTGTTGTTAGCGGTGAGGTTATTGTTTTGTTTTTATTAAAAAAAAAGTCCAGCTCAATTTTTAAGCGTAATACGAATTCCTAAAGAAATTCCCCTGCTTGTTGAACTGTGCTGCGAACACTTTGTATCATATAATTTGCAACAAAATTAAAATGAGGCTTTAAGCTCTTTAGGGCACTGGCCTTGGATTTGTTTGCACAGTCTCCAGTACAATAGGCCTCTGACTGGGATTAGTACCAGCACAATACAGAATATTAAGGAGGGAGAACAAAGAGGAAAGATGATGATATTGTAGTGCAGGAGGCTTAAATCTGGCTTTGCGCAAGGGCTGCAGACTAGCAGCAGGACCAGTCAGGCCATTTTCTCATAACTTCAGTAGTTTGTAACACAGCTTGGTCATATAATTTTATAGCTTTGTCTCAGTTTTCCCTGATGGGTACCCAAATTTCTGGGATAACAGTGTCCTCCTTCAATGTTTGTGGCATACTCTGAGGTCCCTGGCAGAAGCCCCTACCGAGGTGTGCCATGGTTATCTAGCTCGGCATGGCACCTAGAAATAAAATGGGTTTCCCACGGGACACCAGTTACAGGCGGGCAGCCGTCTGGGCATTGAACCAGGGCTATCACAAATTCACCCCCTATGAATCAGGAGCAGGGGGGGAGACAGTATGTACTAAGCCATGGGGAACAAAAGCATTTGTAGATCTTGTGGAAATAGAATATAAATTAAATTTTAAAGCAAGCATTTGGCTAAAATTAGGACGCACAGGCTTGATGTGCTGTAGTCTGTGACAGGAGACATGGCTAATTGCAAGCAAGTTTCCACCCCTCTTGATTATTGTTGTGACACACAGATCATTAATGTGATGGTCTAAACATGAAATAAATTGTTTAAATATTAAACTGTCAAATCCTTTCTCTGATCTCTAAATCACTTCCTAAAGTAGGGGAGAAGTGTGTGTAGAAAATGGTTTCTAGGCTCTGCCACCGTCTTGATACCGAGCTGCTCTCTGTCAGCATGGCGACTGCTGGCAGGAGGCTGTGAAAGGGCATTTTCAGTTGTCTGCTTTGTTTGCACATGTACTTAATGACGGGTAAACGTACTCTTCAGCAAGCCTTCATGCAGGTGCGGTGGCCACTGGCTGCTCCCACGTGCCTCCCTCTCCCTCCGGTCTCTGACATGACTGGCTCTGCCCTGATACTTGGGGCATTTTGGGTGGGGGAGGTGTGAAAGGCCATTCCCCAAGCTACTGCGCCAGTTTCTTCTGCTGTGGATCCAAGTGGACATCATTCAGCAGCGAACAACTTTGTGTCCAGCTGTCCTCCCTGCACAACCATGCGGACAGCAAGGAGCTCATCCGATTGCAATAGTTTGTGCAGGAGCTGCTTGTCTTGGAAAGAGCAATATTTTTGGAGCAGCTACAGTGCAACCTGTTTCCAGGTAAGATGTCTTCTTTCTTCCTAGATCCTCAAGGTCCAGGGGTTAGGAAAGATGCCATAACTCCTAGTTCTTACACTTTCTCAAATGTCTGCCTTCAGGCGGAGGAGGAAGAGGAGGCGGCCTGCCTGGAGAGCCCTCATTCTGATGCAGGAGGAGTATTGGAAGGGTGAGTGAGCTCTACAACATTTTCCCATTTTCTTACTCCTTGGAGAGCCCATGGAACAACACAGATAGCCCCTGGATGCTCAAGATACAGTAAGGCACCTCCCAGAGGGGAAGAATCTGGTTGTATCTGAGCATCCCACTTCTTTGCAAGGACTCCTCATTTCTGGTTCTCCCCAGAATAACCTGTGTTCTGTGTTGCCTTAAAGATGGGACAGGATGAGTGTAAGCACACTAAACTTCCATCATTCACAGTTCTGCCCTGTTGAATTTTATATCTGAAATGGCTGTTGTGCATTGCAAAAAATGCTGTGCATAAAAGGCCCAATACAGAAACTATTTAGCAACTGAATAAAGCTGTTAGGAGAGAAATACAAGCATATTAGTGACATTCAACCAAAAGATTATTAAAGGCAATGAGCCCAAGGCACTTATTTAGGAAACTGTTTGTTCAAGGAGGAGACTGTAACAGATTTGGCTTTGTGGTTTCCTTCTGCGTAATACATAAGAGCAGGAATTCATGGGTCATAACCCTATCTGCTCAAGAGCTTGAACAAGATCAATTTAAAATGAATCCTAGTACCGTTCTGCTTTTCCCTAAGAACATGGCAAAATTAATCCACCACCAAAGTTTCTTTCTGTCTCAAACTAGAAATCACAAATAGAAAGTGAAATTTGTGCTGATAATTACTCTGACAGCCGTCACATGTATATATTGTAAAGGATCAGAATAGACACAGCTTCCAATGCTATGACAGCCTGTGGTAATAGCTATGATTAAGAGGAAGTTAATTAGAATACATTATACATTCAGTCCCTACAGTTCACTGTTCTTTAAGAATATTTGCATTTGGGAGGGAAGCCTTATTTTTAGTACATATAGATAGTGTTGCCTACAGACTTCCACTGTGTAAACCATATCCATTTGTACCAAAACATTTTATACAGTAGCTCACCAAATATAGCATCTTTCTTTAATGAAGCATAAAACTCTGAAAAAAATTTGTCCTAGTTCTCCTTATAGACAGGCATGTGCAAAAATACCAAATAATACATAGCAAGAACAGAGATTCTAAAGGTTACCTAAGGAATTTTGTTCAATACTACTTTTTCAGATTTGTTCAGAGCACTACCCGCTGTCAGTGTAATACATAGAATAACAGAGTAAAGATAAGTAGATCTGTTTCTGACACACACACACAAAAACCAGACTCAAAACGAGTTAGAAGCTTTTGAATAGTACTTTGATTTCTAAGTCACGTAAGTATTTGCAATTTTACCCAGTACTGAGTTGCACATGCAAACAGGCTAGTTCCAAGCAGCACAGATGTAGTCACATTCTTTTGTGCTGGAGGTATTAATACACATATGGGTATTCAATTACTATCAGAACAAACTGTGCAACTGCACTAGAATCAGATAAAAATATGCAAAGCAGGTAGCTTGAGGCTCATTTTTACTAAAATTCCTCTAGCTGTTTAAAGAGACTTTATAATGTCAGTATACTCCCACCTGAGCATATTCTTTATTGTGAGAGTGTTGTAAAGTGACCTGGTTGTATGCAAGAATAAGATCTGAATATATTCACTTCATGGATGCAGTTTCTTTCCTCTTAAGAAAAAGTGACCAAATAGGAAAAAACTAATTATTTTCTTTCTTTCAGGAAATTATGGAACTTACAGGGTGGGAAACTGTGAAAATTAAATTAAAACCTGGATTATCCCTCTCTCCTTTTTTTCCTCTTCATCTTTTATCCTTTCCTTGTTGTCCGTGTCCCTACCACATTATCATCCTTGCAGTCCTTATTGGCATTATTACTTTTGTTGGCATCCAGTTCAAAAGCCTGTCACCCCATCACTGTTTTATTTTTGTCTGATGCAGGGTGGAGGTTTTGGAATCCTGTCTTCTGGGGGCCTATGAAGACGCATGTAAAAAAAGGCAAGATAAGAACAGTAAGTCTATAAATCTCCACATCTATAAATCTTAAAACGGATTACTGATGACAGTGAATCTTTAATAGAAAGAGTGACAGTCTATGTAGACCAAAAGCAGTGTAATTCGTGGAGACTATTAAATCTGAGAGTCCTTTTCATTCTCATTTGTCTTGTGATGTTATGTGCCGATTTTTAGGTGATTATTCTCTGTGGAGAGGTGTGCTCTGCTCATCAAGGTCCAAAAAGCTCCTGTGTTTATTTATCTGGCATTTGCTGTGGTGGGTAATGTATTTGTCCCTTCTGTAGCAGAGAGGAAAACTTTCTGAGTTGGTAGGGGCTGAAGTGGAAGGCGTCAGTTCAGTCTGCCTCCATCTCTGTCCTGCCATGCTGGTGATGTGTGGGAGTCTGCTGGTGGTACCCACAGTGTTGTCAGGGTTAGAAGTGGCCAGAAACCTGTCACAGGGCAGTAGTACACACACAGCCCAGTTTTCCAGGTGTCTTGGTCACCTGGGATGCAGCTATGCCTAGACAACCCCTTTGCAGCATGCTGTAAAGAGCACAGGAGAGAGGTGCCTGGGCAGGCATCAGTGGGGCAGGTTTCTGGGAGCTTCTCTGCCAACAGGTTTCTCCCGCTGCCTGTTTGTGCAGGGCCTACGGCAGTGGGACCAAGGTCCTGGCTGAGATTTCTAGACTCTGCTGAAATACACACCCAGCAAAAACAGCTTGTGATTTTTAAATCCTAATACACCAGAAGAAGAATGCAGAGCAGTGAGTGCATCTGGGCTATTTACATCTAAAAGCACGAGCTTCGCCAAGGTTGCATTCCTTCATTTTGATCATGCATTATGGAGTTACCATGCAACATATTCCCATGGGAAACTAAAGGCCAGTTGAGTTTCATCAAGTAACAAGTTGCCACTTTGAATTCAAAGAGGCCTAGAACAGGTTGGTCTCAGTCCATGAAGCGGGAGGATTTACAGTCATTTTGTGCAGGTGATTGACTGTTGCAGCCACCTCCAACAGACTGAAATCTGTTGCCTTTACATCTTTGCTGTTAGTACAATTGTTCATTCATGGACTGACACACTCTTGGTGCATCCAGTTCTGCCCTGTGTAAGTGGATGCGATCCCCATCAAAATCAATTGACTGAAGTCAGATCCCACATCTTCAGTTGCTAAGGGAAGAAAAATCGGTGTTGCTCATGAGAAGACCGTTGATGCAGAAAGTCACTTAGCACTACCAGCTGCTTCATGGCAACAGAGCCTGGAAAAGGAAATTCAGAGGTGTAGGTAGAGGCTGGAGCAGGATCCTCTGTTGTATAGAAGTCCTGTGGATGTGAATGGGAAGAAGCTATGAGTTAGAGAGCTGCTCCTTGGCTGTACGTTAAAAATGCCCATTTGATTTTGAAGAAAAGTGTGTGTGCGTTTTATTTGTTTATTTATAAAAAGATCAAGGACACCACTGATGTGATCTAGATCCATACCTTCTCACTGCAGCAAGGGACTGCAGCCGACTGGGAGCTACTTCAGTCTCCAGGGCTCTAAATTACCTTTCGGCTGCAATTAGCCCCTGCCTGGCCATTCCAGCAACTCTGTCTTGCCTGAGCACTGCCGTACCTCTCCCCGCAGGGACCAAGACCTGTTCATTCCCAGGCCTGTATTCAGTGCAGGTCACTAGTGGCAATTTAACATTGCTGCCCTTTGCTCCACAAGGAGAGTGGGTTGGTCTAATGCTAAACCCTGGTGCGTAGTTACCTTTGTCACAACACCCCACTGCATTTTGGCAGCCTTGCTGTTGTTTCGGGGATGAGTCACAGGAGACTGAGTTATCTGGTCGGCCCTTAGAGAGTCTCAGTTTCGATGCTGAGTCACTGGCAAGGTGGTGTGGGCAGGCTGGGGCTGAGTTTATAGTGTGCCTCCTGCTTTACAGAGGACATTTGCTTATGTTTGTCCATCTGAAAGGTCAGGAATCCATATGCATCCGTTTATTGATGTTCCTCCAGCACATGTAGCCAAGGATGGTTTCGTTGGTGCGTGGTGCTCATTCTGTAATGTGAGGGTTTTGTCACAGTGTGTGACCCTCATCCATATTATGGCTGCATCCATATTATGACTGCATCCAGCCTGGCTCTAACACCAGAGAGATTCCATTTTGTTCTGAGAAAACCAATATTGTTATTGTTATGTATTATTTATACTGTGCAAAAATATTGAGAGGAAAAAGTGGGAAAAACGAGCTCATTCTTTCTAAAGAATCTGAGCGGCTGAAAGACAAAGAATACAGAATTAAAAAAAACCCCACAGCTAATTTTGGAACATGTTTCATCTTCATAAGATCCACTCATTTTGTAGCTAATTCTTTGTAAACTTTTATTCCTTTTGTTGCAATTTTGGTGTAATTTTATATTATGCCAAGTTCAATTTAAGAAGAAAAGGGAGAGACAGTTTGAATTATTCCTCATCCCCCCTCCCCACCCTTCAAGAAAAATTTGGGTTTGAAGCTCACTTTTTAATATGCAAGAATCCAGCCAAGGACGCCCTTGCTAATCTTTCAAAATGCAGCATTGTGCTCCTTCAAAGTATTAAGAGCTGCTTGGATTTTGACTGAATGTGTAACCCTGTATTAAACTTCTAATGGCTAACGAGACAGAACTTGGTTATGAAGGCTAAAATACAGAAAATATAAATCAGCAGCCTAGAACGAGCACTTATCCTCTCTTACTTTCATTAAATCCATTTTAAACTAACTTTACCATTTATCTTTCATGAGATTTTCATTACTTTCCTATCCACTGAGGGCAAGATGGATCAGTCAGTTTTATTGTTCAGTTGTCTAATCTCCTCTTCACTGTGGGTTATTCAGGCATCTGAGTGTGATATTTTACTGCCAGCCCAAGCTATTGTTTTATTCTGTTCTGTCCCTTCCCTTTCTGTACTGTACCTTCCTTGTAGTTGGAAGGACAGAATATGTGCCTTAAAAAAAAAATCTTTTCCAGCGTCATTCTGAACTGGAGCAAATCATGCAAACTGTAAAACTGGCTTTTGTCCATCCTAGTTCTCCCAAGACGTTTGCATACTTATTCCATATAAATTTTGCCTGGCTTGGAGTGATCAGCTAGGTCTCTTATCTGAAGATGCAAAGTTACAACTCCAGATGTCCCTCATGGTGTCTTTTGGGCATAGTCCATAAGAAGTCTGAAACTGTGTATATACAGTGGTATTTCACTGGCTAGATCCTTCTTACCTCATTTGTACAAGACATTGTTTTGAATTACATGGGTTCATCTTGCATGAACAAGCTAAGGAGGTTTGATTCTGTAATGTTAGTGGGGTTTCTAACTTTGGCTAAACTATAAATCTTTAATTTTGAAAATTAAATTCAAACACACCTTTGAAATCCCTTGCAATGATGGCTTCTGTTATCTGTAAAGCATTTGAAGCACAATAACAGGGTTTATATAATTTAATTGCATGGTTATTTGGGGGGGCTACAGTGTAAGTTCTGCTGGTCGACAGAATCGTGTTTTTCCCTGATCTCTCTGCAATTAACTTGTGACAGTGCTGTATCCCAGGGAATGGAGAGAAGTAGGTAGATATGTCATTAAAGAAAACAGTGTATTTTTGGAGGAGTTCCCTTATGATAACCAATCCCCAAGAAAAAGAGCTGGCCAAGTATTAGCAGTGAGGATCCATGACTGTTTTTTGAAAGAGAGCTTTGCATTCAGTTCAGTGTTATTGATGGGGTCACATGTGAGGGAGTCTTACACAGAAGAGAAGAGTAATGGTATAAAGAGAAAGAAAAGGAAATCGGCTGGGTGTGAAATTATCTCCATTCAGCCCTGCTGCATGAATCCCTTACTGCTAAGTAACTCTTTCATGCTCTCAGGCCTGACTAGAAAAGGAAGGCTCAGAATATAGCAGTCAAGCAAAAATAATGAAAAAGTTTTCTCAAATCTTAGCAAAAATATAAGTATGTATATTAGTTAAAATGGACAATGAAGATCACAGAAGATATGCTAGTCCTTTTGAGATAGGTTGAATTGAGGATGAAGTTTTGTTATTAGCTTCTTTAAGGAGTTTTGGTGATTTTATCAGGAACAGAACAGAATCATGCGATTGAAATGATACCAGGCAACAGCACCAATGATACCAGGCAACAGCCATGACAACAACACATGAAAAAGGCAAACAGGTCGCAGGAACCACAGTTTCACCTCGGTGGTAGGGGAAAATTTTCAGATAGTTGATTCCCTCATAGTGAGCAAGTGTGGTTAAAACAAAGCATGGAAAGAAGGCAGAGGCTAGATTTGCTGCAGATGTTATTACCAGCAGTAATGCCCTCATCTCCATTCCTCTGTCACCTCCCTCTGCAGTAATCAGCTGCCGAAGCAGAGCAGAGGAGAAAAGGCTCAACAGTGACTCATGGCAGCAAAAGCATGTCAAGTCACAGGCCTGGGGGACAGAAACTGGGACAAGGAGCTCAAGGCAGGCATCGCAGTGGCTTTTTAACAGCCGTTTCTGGGCGTTGAAGCCTCCCATACCTATTAGCAGACAAAAATAGGGTCATGTGGTTACAATGAAAATAGCTGTGCATTCCCGGTGTGCACCATTGTTCCTCTCTCAACAGCTGGATTGTGTCCTGGTTCTAACAGCTTGCTGAATTGTTCTGCATTAAGCTATCACACATTTAATGTAAGGTTTTTAGTTCTATTTAAGAAAGTCTCACCCAGTAATACATTTGCGTGTATTGGTATTAGGCTGTTTTCCATACAGAAACCCAGCACTAGATGCTGATGAAGAAAAGTAAGATGAAAGGCTTGATCTGGTAGGGAATACCACACAGGTAAATGGGGCTGATGCTGCTTAGCGGGCTGTTCAGTCCAGTGGACAAGGAATAAAACACTGCATTTTCAAGCTTGGCAGCATCTTTCTCATAATTCCTTGAGAGACAGTAATTAAATATCATCGCATTAGAACCAATATGTCCCAAGTAGAGAACAAACTCATCTCATAATTATGTAGCCATCACATTAAATAAATGAGCTGCTCATTAAAAATAGATGCAAAAGATTCAATTAGATCTAATGCTGTATTAAGAATTTTATGACATGCTGGCTTTATTTCGATTGGTTCTAGGCAATAATGAAGCAGCTTTTCATAGTGACCCAAGAGGAATATGTTTCTTTTTTAAATACTCATTTCCTTTTTAGTCTTAAAACTACCATTAGACACCTTTTCCTTTAAGTAAAGAGGAAAAAAAGGTAGCTTTATTGTTTTCTGTCATTCCAGCTTGGTTTAGTAGCATAAAAGAATGAGGGAGGCCAATCTTTATTCTGTATGCTCTCTCTAAAGTCAGAACAGTGTAACAGAGAATCCAATCTCTTTAAGGATGGTTATTGAATGTACAGAATTTCTTCTAGCAGTTACCTGCCTCTCCTGTATATGCACACAACGCCAAAAGAGCTATGTGACATTCACTTCGATCCAATTCTCTTGATGCAAGCGTTGTCTTTGGTATGTCCTCCCCATGCAGCTGGGCATTGGCTGCCCAAGTATCAGATGACTGCAGCTTCTACTTAACCTTAGCAATAGATCTTTCTCTCACAAACTGGTTTTATTTAAACCCTTGTCTGTGGCCATGCCCCTTGTGTTTTGGAAGCAAGTTACATTTTGCCAGGAGATCAGAATTATGGTTGTTCCATAGCTGCTCTCCTTTCTCCTGAAATGCTACCCAGGGGACAGAGCTGTAAATTGCATTCCAGCTCCATCTTAATCCATCACCTGTACCGAACAAGAGAGTTCACTAGCAAACACTGAAAGAAAATCCAGTCTGCTCTTTTCCCTGAATCTCTTGCATAGCTTGCAATACAGACACTGTCAGCTTTCAGTGATGTGTGGGCATTTTATCCAATTACAAATGAATCATGTTACCCCCAAACCAAAACTTTTTTATTCTCATCTTTGATCTTTTTCCACATCTTAACTCTGTTTTTTAAAAAGATAATATAGCTAGTAAAACATTTATTTTCACAATCTGGTTTACATAGGTTTTGTGTGACTGTGTTTTAGCTTTATTTGGATTAGTTCAGCTCCCTTCCCCAAGTCTGGATAATCGTAAGTTGACTGACTATAGTGAGGAAAGACATTAAAATTTATAGTTATAAAATAGCCTGATGCAGCGTCTGCTGTAGATGGCAAAATAGATCAGATTGATTGGGCATTTGTCTCTGAAACAGAGGGTGGTTTTGATGTATGTGCATAATTTGTAAGTGAATTTGCTTCTTCCTACTACTGCTGCATTTGATGCTGCATAATTAAGAATTTCATCACCAATCTGAAAAATGCCTCTCAGTTTATATCGTGGTTTGATTTCACAGAGTAATCACCTTCTAGACACAATGTATCTGGGAACCCCAAGAATCCCAGCTGATCTGGGACTTTCGATATGATGGAAATTTGAAGGGGCTGAGGTCTTATGAGTGATACCATTATAATGACCAATGTCTCTACTACACCTTGCAAATCAATATATTCTAGAAAAGAGTACAAGTGTTAAAAGCTGTGTGCACAATATGTTAATCTGCAAGGAATATGAAAAAGGGATTATTTTAGGTAGCTTTTCAGTCAAATTTCAGCTCTTGCTAGTGAGTTCGATCTATAGTTAGATATCAAATCTCTCTTGCCTTTCAAGGCATATGTAACTATAGCGTGGGAAATAACTTTGCAATGCCTCTAATGCAGAGCAGGGGACCAATCCACCAAGTAGCAACCTGCTGGGAAAACCCGATGGGCCTCTGCTTTGCTTTTTGTGGGGCCTCCCACTGATCTTCCATCATCTGATGCAAAATTCACATTAGGTGTTCAGTAGCGGTATGGGTCAGGCTTTGCCTGCCCTGTGTTTTCTGTAGTCCTCCATTCCTGAGGAGCATTGCTCCAGGCTTAAATCTTCCCTGAGACCATGTTTGATACTTTCTTCATAAAGATGTGGTACAGTGGTTAGGCAGCTGGTCTGCAGACATCAGGGTCCAGTATTACGTCTCTGTTTCCCTATGCTTCTTTGTCTGTGATGTCTCACCTTATATCCTTAGACTATGAGTTTTCTGGGCAAGATTGATCCCTCCATGCTACAGCAATGCAAATAATGCAGATGGTGATGGTGAGGTGGGATTAATTCTCCAGTCTGGTGCTTGCTGTGTTTTTAAGTTTTGAGAAGCAGAATGAGACACACGTTCTGGGCCACATTAAGCCATCTGATGACTCCCTGTTAGCTCCACTGGCTGTGAAGTTGGCCACTGTGTCAGTCTGTGTTAGTCCAACCTGGACCCAGACCGGCCAGAGGTGTAAGGACTCCTGTCCATTTGTCTGTAGGGTGTCATTGATAAGGTTACGGGTCAGATTTTCAGACTTGCACAAGCATTTTTGTCTTGTTTCTATCATATTGAACTACAAAGGGGGCATCTAAATCCTTCTGAGAATATAACCCAGTTATACTATGAGATCTAAGATGGCCACTGCTATAAAAACATTGATTGCTCTCTTGTGTACATATCTACCCCTCTAGAATCCCTTTCTTTGTCTTGTATTTGTTATCACATGCTAATGTGGGGAGTTGGTCATTCTGATTTTCCTAAGCCTGGAGATGGGAGACACTACAGATTTCAAAATTATCTAGCACCCTTTTGAAATTGGTTTAATGATACTTAGTCTTGAGTAATTGCTAATATGGTGGTAGACTCCTTGAGAAGTGTAACACATTGTTTTTGCATGTAGTGTATACAAACTCTTGCTTTTAGGTGGACAACTGCAGATTGAAAAGAAATAGGCTACCAGGCACTGCTACTAGTCTGCTGAAAGTTGAAGAATGTATTTTTTCCACTTTTTTCCACATGCTTTTCCCTAGCCAGCTCATGTCCTTTTTTAAAGTATTTTTGTCTTTTTTTTTTTTTTAGTGAGTGACAATTCCTTATGTGCCATTTTACTCTCCCTCCAGGGTGGAATTACCAGGAAAGGAGTAGAAGAAATCTATATGAGAATGTCTTCTGATAAGGGAAAATTGTGACCTTAGCCGAGCTACTGTTAGAGTTTACCTTCATCCTGCTATGTCTTTCTACAGATCTTGACTGGAAAAAAAATATGCAAAAGGTTAGGTTTTCTTTACACTTATAGGGCCTTTCATCTCCCAGTGACTGAATGTATTTAGTCAATAAAATCAGAGTCTCAGAGGATCCAACCCCTCTATATATAGGGTGGGTTGATTTGTATTCTGCTGCTGTTTTCTGTAAGACAACAAATACAGGAAGAGAACATCAATCCTTTTTTTTTCTTCTTTATCTACCCTCCTGTTCTCTGTTGTGCCATGACTGCTAATAGCATTCTGTTTTAGTGGTGGATGTAATAAGATATGGATGCTGAATATTGTCTTTTTGTACCTGTTGCACCTATACAAATGCTGACTGCATACTTCCCTCCCCTTCTCCTCTTTCTGTATGAATTGCATTCATTTACCTCAAAAATTACAGATCTGTAGTCACAAATCTATTGGGTCAGAGAGATAGTTAGAAGACAGATGTAGTCCACGCTCCTCTCCTATATACTCTTACATTGTTATCACTCTCTCTACTCTCTTTTTTCTTTCTTTGAAAAAGAGGTACAAATACTTCATTTTTTCACTTAAATTTCAGATCATCCACTAAAGTCATTGTGTGTAACCAACTTAAATTATTTATAAAGGCGAGACTTTCTGTACTTGAAATAAATTTCTGTACTCATAAAAAGCCAGGGACGTATATTTCATAATGCTGAAAACTAAATTATTTATCTGCCAGAAGGACTGTTGGAGCCACAAAACAGGCATCTTCTAAGGAGCTCAGTAGACCAAAAGTGTCATCTCCTTCAGGTTGAGAAGGGATTTGACTTTGCTTTTTCTACTCCCTTGAGCTTTCCTGACAGTGATAACCAGTGGGCACTATTCAAGTGCACATTAGGCTTGAAAATTATATATCCACTAGGAAAAAGACAGCGTGGAGGGTCGTGTGGATTTGAAAGTTAGGAAGTGGATATCTGCCACCCTCATCCATCGGAGGGGAAGAGCAAAGACTATTGTCAGAGCCATTACAAGGCTGGTGGTGAAGGGCAGCACCTTCTGTAGTCACTCAAGTGTGGCCTGAAAGTACAGCCGTTCCGTGCGCACAGTCGCTCGAGGGCATCAGTCAGCGCGTTCTGTATGGCAAAGGTGAGGGTGGAAATGCTGGGCCAGAGCCATTGGATGTGGGCTCGAAAGCATAGTGTTGGTGAGGGAGATGGTGGAGACTGGTCCCCATGGTCAGCAAGCCCAAGGTGTTGGGTCCTCAGGTGAAGGCAGGCTCCTCAGCCACTTCCAGTCTCACGCATCTCACTGGACGGCTCCGCAGGGATCTGTCTCAATAGTTCCTCATCGCCCCACAAGATTTTTTCCCATTGTGTCCCCAGCGTAAGATGCACTGCAAAAATCTGCCTGAGGAGTTTCAGAGGCGTCCTGGACATGAACGCATCCTGACCGAAGGATGAGCCCGCCAGGAAGGTGGAACAGGTTGCCTTGGACCTCTGTGTTCACTGGGGTTTGCCTGACACAGGCAGTGTGTGCATGCAGTTCTCACTCTTTCACCCAGCTCTCCAGATGAGAACTTTTGCCAAGGAAAAAAACTTTTTTTTTTCAGTTTATTGGCAAAATTGTAAAATAAGGTTTTCCATCTGTGCCCCAGAAAACAGAATTGAAAAAAGAGGAACAAACAGAAGAAGGAAAAAAAAATTCCACTTGCTGTTAGATACACCTCCAAGCACATTCATAGCTCTGCCTTTCATCAAAAGTAGGAAAACCTCTGTGGCAGTAGCAGCACAGATGATACAATGCAGAGAATCAAGGGCAGGAAATTTTCTCCAGATTTGTATTTTTACAAGTAACTGAGATTTTCAGTTTATGTTCAAGAAGGACGAAGCTGAGCAGGAAAAAAATCTCAACTCCTTCCATCATGAAATACATATTGTGGCAGAACACTGCATGCCTTATGTCAAAGGATCCATAGTATTGATTTCTTGAAATGAAAAATAAGTTTAAGGTGGAGTGCTCGAAAAAAAATCAATAAAATGTAAAGTGACTGAATAGAACTATCAATTGTAATGACAGCAGTCAAAGAGCCTTATCCAGTTCTGTAACATTTTGGTGTCTGGACCTTTATTTTCATTAAATTTGTCATTGGCAGAATGCTGACCTTACCTTACCAACCTGCCTGAAATTAGATTAAAATTAGTGCAGCCCAAAAATGCCTGTTTTCATTCTGCAAAATGTTTTTAAGCAAAAATGGAAAACACAGAGTGCAAGTGGAAGTGTCTGCTTTGCAAGCTGGGATGCTACAATCCAGCCAACTGGGAAAAATATTTGAAAGTATCTCCTGAGATTTATGAAACAGCCGCAGCTTCAAACAGGTATCACCAAAAACATCTCCCAGGCTGTTAGCAGGAAGCCCAGGAGTTCAGGAGCTGGCAATGACAGAGGAATGGCAACTCCCTCTCTGAGCAGAAGATGCTTTTCTCATCCATGTTCATCTCCTTTTCCTTGTTTCTAGCCTCTTCCAAAACCCTTTTTGCTTTTTTCTCCCATCATTCCCACGAGAACTGAGTTATCAACGGTCAATAAATAATCACCCCACATGGGCTTGGGCTGCAGTGTCTCGGGACAGTTTCTCACTGTCTGTCTGACTCATGATGTGGAACCTGCATGTGATCCTTGCCCACCATCATCATCATCATGGGGCTCCTGGGAAGCCAGCAAGGACTCGAGACCTGTGCCAGCCTTGGGGCTCTCAGCATCCCATGGGAAGATCATCAGTGCGGGGGGCCACGGCTCTGTGGCCAAATGGGCCAAGGGCTTTCCATGGTGTCAGCAGGAGGTGATCTGCCCTGGCCTCCTCAAGCAATTGCTAACTACACTGCACTTCGTTCCCATTTATGTGGCCTCCCCCATCCCATGATGTCTGGAGGAGAACCGCTGGAGCAGGTACATCTGGAGCAGGACCATCTGGAGGCATAGCAACCTCTCTTCTGCATGAGATGGCCTTTGGGAGAATCAAAGGGCACTTCTGGACACAGGGCTATGCCCTGCCTCGTGTTTCTGTGTACCTCCCAGACCTCCCAATCTGGCTGAGAGCATCACAGGAGCAGGGACAAACTTACTTTGAGCCCTCCACAGTGCCGAGCGCATTGTCAGGATCTAATAAATAAGAAAACATCGTTAAAACTGCAGTCACAAGGCTGCTGGAGCATTTACACGACTTGAAGAACAAATACAGAAGACAACTGAGGTGAACGAGTGCAGTTCGGAGGCAGGAGGAGGCCGGGGGTTCGTGCTGTCTCACGAGTTTCCACGAGCCCTGGACAGAAAGGCTGCTGCGAGTGCCGAGCCCTTGGGCCTGGCGCAGAGCATTGGGCATGACAGCTTTCCTAGGCTCGCCTGGGCTTCCAGGGTCCAGCCCTGCATAAATACTAAAGGCAAATGAACCCTGTAATAGGGCAACACGGGGGAAAGGAGCATGTGGGGACACTGGGTCGAAGCAAATGCTTTGCTTCTAGGGGTGTCAGTTTTATGCTGCGGCTCCAGTTAACGCGTAGGAATTCATTATTTGTTATTATAAATCATCTTATCTCACCATAAATCATGTAAACAGCACCATCCGTTTCCACAGACGATGCGCCCCACGCGATACATCACCATAACCCCTACATGACTGAGGCAGAGGCTTCTCCGGATGCCTCGGAGAGGGGGCACAGGCCATGCAGGGACCTGCCCCACGATCTGCAGGGCTCCTCTAGTGCTCATTGCTCCAGAGCCTCACTGTCTCCTTTGTGCTTTTCCCTCCTTGGCTATTTTCCCTGCTTTTTCCCCTTTGTTCTCTGTTACGATGCTTTCTTGTGCTGCCAGCTCCGCTGCCTGCACCCCGGATCCCAGAGGAATTTGCGTGGCGGGTTGCTGCAGTGCGCAGCGCTAGTGCAGCTCCCTCCTTGCTGCACGCATGCTCTCCCGCCACCTTCTCCTTCCCTCCCTCTCTCCCCGTCCCTTCACTCATGCCCCTACTCCCCTTCCTTCCCAAAGGGAGTGGAGAGAAAGGGAGCTGGTTCTTTGCTTTCCTACTCTGTCCTTTGCTATTTTCTGTCTTTCTTCTTCAAGTTTCTTTTTCTCCATTTTCTCCCTACTCCTTTTTTTCTTACAGGCTTCCAAAAGCCTCAAAGGGGCCACCTCCTATTCTGCAGTCAATGAAGCAGCTTGCTCAGAGCAGCACCCTGCAGCTTGCTGCACCCTTCCACATCCATCTTTTGGCCAAATGTAGTCTGATTCATGTCTCGAATAGGAGGAGGTACCTCTCAAACAGGTTTCCCTGCTATGCAGTAAGCTAAGCAACCATCTAGCAAAAACACAGACTGATCCAGATGTCATCAGAGCAATGCCTGTCTCTGCCCTCCAAGTAGCGAGCGCCCATGTTAGCTGGTGTGTGTAGGATTTGCTCAGCTCGCTCCAGTGAAACACTTCACTGCTGCTCTCTGCCCAAGAGGCAGTGAAAGTGTGGTTTCTGGCTGACCTTCTGGAGGCTGCAAAGACTGTTGTTTAGATACTGCCTTGTACACCTACAAAAGCCTGAAAGGGTTTAAGAGCCAGGCTGTGTTGTTAACACTGTTTTGCACTCTTACCAAACTGCCTCATTATTTCTCTCTGTTTCCTGTCTGTCCACATTGCCTTGCAATTGTTTGTTGTCTCCTGGGGAAGAGCGATGTCTTTTTTTGTTTGGTGGCACTCTGTAGTAGAGAAGGCCATTCTGGGACATTTGAGCTTCTTGCGTCTCACTGAAGAGTCATTCGCAGCAGTGGGGGATGGCAACATCTGCAAACCCAGCTTAGTCCTATCCTACTTGTGGCATTTCTTGCCTAGAAACAATTCCCTAAGTTGTCCCTATCCTCTCTGAAGTCCAGAGTATGCATCTTGTAGCTGGTGGCCAAGAGAAGGTGCAGCTATATATATTTTACAGGATAAAGAGTGTTGGCCACCCTGACTCACTGCACTGTACAGTGGGGTCCAGGCCCATGGCTGAGGCCTGTGCCAGTGATACCAAAAACAAAGCCTTAGTTTTCCAAAATTCTTTTTTGATATCTGGCTCTAGGATGAATTTTGATATGAACTCCACAAAAGGCTTAATGCAAAGTACCCATTTTTGCTTTATATACTTTCAAGACCATTCTTACGAGGCATAACCACAAGGAGGTGCATCACAATGTATATGACAGTGCCTCTAACGTGCCAGTATTAAGTGGGATTCATCATGTGCTGTCATCTTGGGTGTCATCAAGGGTTTCATTTCTCTAGTATCTAGAGGTTCAGTCCTTCTCTCATATGGAGAATTTTGGCCTTCCTTTGTTCGTTCTAAATAATAGCATTGAATTTGCAGCATATTCTGCAAACTCATGGAAACTGCCCTGAAAATATGTCTTTGCATTAAACAGAATCAAGACTGTAAATAAGAAGCTCAGTGGCAACTGATTTTATCTTTCTTAAAGCCTTTTGAACTTTTCAAAGCTCACAGTGTTTGATTTACTTTGAGGTTCAGATGCCAGCTCAGGCCAATTATTTTCAAGACTTGTTCTTATGTCCTGGGTCACTGAATTTCGCACTTGATCTTCAAGAGCACCTTGGCTTCCACTGCTGGGCTCCTTTGGGAACATACAGGCTTGCATTCAGCTGCAAGGAAAGTGAGTGCAACCTCCCCAAAAGTACTGGAGTTGATTTACAGGAAAAGGGCCAATTTTTTCTTTATCGCTGCTACTGTTGCAGAGAGATGAATTCTCCATGGCATAATAGCAGAACAAAAATAGATTGCTTCTGTAATATACTATATAACAGATTGGAATACATCAGCCTTTTTCCTCAACAGTTCTTTGACAATTGAAACTTTAACTAAGTTTACCACATCATTCTCCTTCTCCCTACTGCTGCCTTTTCCCAGCCTCCTGCAAGTGCCAAAATGGTGCCTTCTGCAGTAGCATTACTGCTAAAGGTCCTGCCTATTTTTTAGACCTGCACATGCATCTGATTACCAAATCTGCATTGCCAATAGTGCTGGGATGCTGCTACCGCAGATGATTGAGGGAGGTTTTGAACACTTAGTTGCTGGCTGGCTGGACAGAGGTTTCCGGTTATGATTCTGCAAATGAGTGGCAGTGATAGGGCACTTGGTCTCTGGGTCAGGTATTGGCCTGGTTTCCTTTTATTTTGGACTGTATTTGTCAGCACGGATGACTCACAGCAATCTTTGCACTGAGTAAGTTTCCCATTCTGTTCAGTTTTGAAGTAGGACTAGTAGTAGGGAAAGGCCCTTGTCTATAGAAAACCTTCTAATTAAAGCAACTGCTCAGCTCGAGTGCTCAGCTCTGCGCTATTGAAAGTAAAGAGCCCTGAAGGGAACATTTGCCTCATCTGGAGGTAGAGAAAAAGCAATAAAACATCACAATCTGGCTAAAAATGGATTCCAGGGTGAAATCCCTATTTTGCCAGTTCTACAAAAAGCAAAAACTTAAACAAATATATGCTTTTTGCCAAACATATGCTACGCACTCTGGAGAAAAGCCATTTCTTTCAATCAAGGTGAAATGTTCCCTTCAACATCAGTGCTTTATGGCTTCACCATCCCCCAGTGCCTAAACATGGTGTTTCTGTAGACAGGGATATCAGACGGAACTAGCAGAGAAACTCCTTCCCCCATAGCCTGAAATTCTGCATCAGATTTATGTTTTGACCACATTTTTTCCTTGACTTACCATTTTCTCCATTCAACTTTGGCAGGCATTTATGTGTGCTTTCAGGGCTGCGTGTAGCCTGCAGGAGCAAGGGCGAGACATGCCATGGGGCAGGCGACCTGCCGCATGGTACAGCTGGAGGGTTGCTATCCCGTTACCCTCAGAGAAAATATATCTGCTCCTGTCCTCACCTTGACTCTGCTAGTGCCCAAAGAACAGTTCCATCAAATTCAAAGGAATCACCCATACCTGAAAAATTATATATATATATATATGTATATATATATATTTATATAAGATAGGTGTATTTGTAAAGTCTGAGTTGTGGGATGTAGGGATTGCTGCTCAGAGATTATGGTATGACAGGCACTGCACTCCCCAGCACCAGTGCAGGCCTAAGTAATGCAGATAAAAAGTATTAGCAGTCGTATAGCAAAACAGATATTTTATGATGGGTGAGGCGGACAGTTCAGTGACACCTCTTATCTCAGCAATTTCAAGAGACTACGCAGAAAGGAACAGGCAAAGCAGCTCTGCCCGAGCCACCTCAATCACAGGGGAAGTCCTAGGCTTTCTACTTGGGGTAAGAGCTAAGCAGGTATCACACTGCTGGACATGGTGAACAGTATGTTAAAATATTCCCTCCATCCCTTGATCGTCATCCCAGGGACTGTATGAAAATCTAACTTTAGGTGATTTTTATTTCATCTAATCACATCCTCAAATATTTCATAGGCAAACCAAAATACACCTGCCCAGGCCCACCTGCATTTCCAAAACACTGGTGACAACCTAACTCTGTGTCCATAATCTGCCAGGAATCCCTGTGGTTACTGTCCCCATGGTGCTGTTTTGAGTTCACGGTGACATGCGAGGGACATTGTCCCTTCCAGGGCATATATGTGAAGCTGCTCGCAGGAAAGTAGTGTTTACATTCAAGATTGCCAGGTGGCAAGAAAGTAAATGATGAGTTTCAACATCATTGCAGGACCCCCCCCCCCCAGGTTTCTTTTACTGAACACCTTAACTTCCTGAGCCTTGAGCAACGGCCTCATCAGGCGCTCTGGGTGAGGAATGCCAGATTTAGGGTGAAGGCGGGTGGGATGCAGATGGCAGGCTCAGTTTGTGAGCTTACTTTGCTGCCCCGGGGCCTGCTGGGCACGATTGATTATGCTGCTCAGAAAGCGGCATTAGCAGATGTTATTGATGTGGGACTGGCATTATCCACCGTGCGTGCTGTTGATGTGGAGAAATGCCGCAGATGGCATCATTTTTTAAAACCACTCTGCCAAAATCTTTTAAAACAAAACTTACCATTTCTGTTTGCATTGATCCTCCTTTCCTGCTATTGCTTTTTGTTCTTTCCCATTACTGGTATGAGGAATGGGGAGCAGCCATCTTTGCCACACCGGCACATTGCAAGACAGTTGGCTGATGGAAATAATTTTTGTAATCCTGTTAACGGTGGGGAGACCTTGTTTTGGTTTTGTTTTTGCTCTATTCTTACTGCTCTATTTAACATCAAAATAACAGGGCTGTTAGACTGGCTACGAAGTCCCCAGATGGCCATAAGGAGAACTTGGTGCCGTATTTATGTGACGGCTGTACCATAAAAATGAATCAGTAAATGTTTCAAGTGGAGAGCTTCGCTTGTACTAAGCCCATGCCCTGACATGAGCTGGAGCTGAGGAGAGATTTCAGAATCTAAAAGGCACACATTTCTAGAAGGGCAGGGAGGAAGGGGACTTCTGCATAATGCAAAAGAAAACCCAAGGCCTGCAAGGTGTCAGGAACAAGACTCAGTTCAATGTTCTTCTATATAGGGGTGCAAAGTGAATTTGAAATGCTGGAGTGGTTTTGATCTTGCTCTTCATTTGCAAATTGCAGCTTTTGTGTTTTGCAGTTCTAGGTCTTACATGTAACACACAGCAGGAAATAGGACATGGTTTAGCTTTATGGTTTCCAGGAAAAGAGTTAGCTCTAAGAGAGTATCCTTAAGGTATGTATTTACACACTGAGCAAAGCTCATCTTCTCAGCTGGAATATCTCACTACCTTGTTTGGATGTCCCAGTGCAACCAAGCGAGCAGTGACCTGCCATGCGGCAGGATTTAGGGAGTAAAGAGAGTATAAACTGCTGCACTCTGGCACCCTTGATCAGGGCACCATTACAGAAGTTGCAACGTGAAACTGCACCTTTAGGTTGTGCTAGGAGAAGGATTGAGGGCTCTGTGGCCTCTCCCCACTGCAGTGCATGTAGCTAGAGAGAAGTCATTGCAGAAATGCAAAACCGGACCTTGACCTTACTGGCAAGTGTTGCAACCCTGAGTCACGTTCCTTCACTGGAGCCAAACACCCTTTTACTAGTTTGCAAACAGTGACAACACCATATTAAAGCAGAAAGAAGAACGTGGGATAATTTCACCCCTGCCACTTGTCCGCGGGGGTTGAATTTGGCCCTTGGAACCTGTCTTTTATGTAAAGCCGAATTATAGAAAAATAAGTGGGCTCTCTTTTGTACCAGACAAAGGAGGATTAATTTGTGCTCAGAGCATACTTTGCTGATTAAGCACAGCCCAAAGAAAGGCCTAATGAACTTCTGTGAGATGCTGCTTACTATTTGCCTTTAGCCTGCCAGTCCATAAGGCACTCATTTTTAACTAATTAGTCAGTAATTGTGCAATGCTTGCTGAAGTATTGGGGTGGGCCTCTACCAATGGAAATGTTTGAATCTGGAGTGGATGTTTTTCTCGGTGAATTGTTGTAGTGCAAGCAGGAACTAATTTGAGGAAGTCCTACAGATTGTGCTATACCAGAGAGGTCAGACACAGGATCCTTTTTTGGCCCTATTGTTCATGTGATAAAAATCTTGCACAGTAATAAAGAGTTCCCACATCTCATCTGCCCTGGTCCTGATCACTTCCAGCTTCAACTCATGAAAAACCAGGCTCCAGTTTTAGTGTTACTTGGTACATTCATTCATTCTTATGAATAATAAAATATATCAGCTCATCTAGGATGTAGACCTGATACTTCCAGATTAAGGGATGGTGAAGCAAGCTGCCAGTATACCCTTAGTTATAACAGTGCTAGAAGGATACAGTTTTATTGAGAGCTCCCATATTTCAGACCTCCACACCATGCTGACACCTGCCTGGACACTGGCATCTGGAATCAAGACCAAATGGCCAAATTTGGCTTTTTTTCCTCTAGGCAGAGTTTCTGGATAGAAAAATAGGACATATCCAGGAAACCCAGATGCCTAGGAGCCCCAGTGTTAAATACAGAGCATGAAGACTGTGTGTGTTTTCAATGCTATTACATTTGCAAAAACAGACCTTTTCTTGCGGTGTATTCACATGAAGTTTTGTGTCAAACAGCTGATAATGGAAATCATCCTCATTCGCATTACTTTGGTGACAGCCTACCCTGAATACAGCATTCAGTTCTGGGCCACCTCATTACCAGGAAAAAATAGACAAATTGGAGACAATTCAAAGAGCAGCTAAAATGGTTTTGGGGTTGAAAAGATTGATTTATGAAAAAACACGATGAACTAAATATATATAGCTTTACTGAGTAATGACTCAGGTTATGGTTACGATGTTCAGGGAGACAGAAAAGAATTATTTAGTGTGTACAAAAAGGTGATGCTAAGGGGAGCATGATAAAATGACAGAAGGGAAGGTCTGAGCTAAGAAACAAGATAAAATCTCTGTGAAATAGTTTCCTAAAAGGCATGGTAAAAACTCCCATCTCTTAGGGACATTTAACACAAGGCAGGGAAAAATATAGAAGATACAGTTATTCATCCAGTTGCTTTTATCCATCTGTGAACAAGAAAACAGAAAAAGATTAGTTTCTCATGACCTCAGTATTCCATAAAAATACCAACTAATGCTTTCTTGATAAAACTGTTGTGGAGGAGATCTTTCCTTAGGCTATTTAACTTCCTATGAAAGATCTGGCTTTTGCAATCTTGGTCGTTCTCAGAATCCAACATAGACTCCCTCACACTGGGGACAGCTTTTCTAACGTCGTTAGCCTGTGGGTTTGGGGGTTTCTTTTGTTTATTGCACATTGAAGAAGCTGCAGCCTGTGGGCGACACGTCCCTGGGGCACAGGGTTCGACCTGCTCCAGCGCACGCTGCAGTGTGCAGAGTCGAGCTGGAGCCGGAGCTGCTACCAGCCAACTATTTCTCCTTGCCAGGCCCGGGACCTTTGCAAGTGAATAGTTATGAAGAAATCCATGTCCCATCTCTAACCCGCCTTTCTGACCTTGGCCAACTGAGCCAGACTTTTCAGTAGGTTTGACAGCAGTCAGCAAATGCTTGTCTAAGTGCAGGATTGATGAGACAATTAGGCAGAACTGAGACTGATCAATTGGGCAGGTGGACAGACAAGATGGAAAAAATCCTTCCACCTGCTGTCCACAGAGGATGTACAAAGCTGTGGAGGAAACGTGTGGTGGGTTGGGGCTCGGAGTGTTTTGAAGAGCCCTTTTTGCTGTACTGGGCAACACCGGCTGTACAGAAACCATCTAGTTTGAGAAAAAGTGCTTTGATTTGGACTGTCTGTATTCATTATTACTATTAATCTTAGGGGTCCCAGTTGTGGGCCACTGTGCTTGGAGCTGCACAGAAGACTATTGCTCAGGCAGCTCCTGAATCCAACTGAAGCAGTGTCCAGCTGAGAATTTCATGGAGAAAATCTGCACTCTTAAAATTAGGTAATCAGCAGAATGGCTAAGGAAGTAGTTATTTAATTTAGATTCTAACAATACTGGCACTCTGCAAAGCAATGCCTGTAAAAGAGGTAGCAAGGAACATTAAGTGATATAAGTGAATGTATCATTAAAGAACCAAAGGGCTAATTTTTTCTAAATATATCATTTAAAAAAAAAAGACGCCTCATTTAAACTCATCGAAAAGCTGTTAAACCAATTTAACACATTGCTGTTTACTTCTGAAATATGTTGAGAGCTTAACTTATCTCCTCCTACCACTGTTAGCGGCTAATCAGATAATAATATATTAATGTATTCACAGTATGAAAATCTCTTCTCCATTGCAATAAGCCAGAAAAATGAACTTAGAGATTTCTACATACTCTGGTTACCAAAGGCTTATTCTTTTACTCGTCCAAAGCAAAGAAAGCACCTAGGAGAGTGAAAGTTAGAAAGGCATACTGAAGCATAAGATAATACAGCCTCCTGTGCATGGAAGGGAATTACAAATAAGCTTAATGGGAAAACAGTGGGAGTCGCACACTCACTTAAAATGATGCAGGCTGTCCTGAATAGGGAGGCTTTCCTAAATCTGGCCATCATCAGGCTACAGAAATATTTCCCCTCCTAAAACCAACCCTTTTCCCCAAAGAGGAAAAATATCCACCCGGTAATGAAAACATCAGTTATCAGCTATCAGTGCGCCAGCTCAGAGAAATGAAAGGCAAGTGAGCCTCTGTTGGCCCCATTTGCCATTGTGCTGAAGTTGTGCCCTCAGAATAAAACGCAATACAACCGGACGGGCGATCGCTCAGGGCCCGTGCTGGGGAGGGCGGCGGGCTGCAATCGGAGCCGCCGCAGCGACGCGCAGAGGCACGCACTCGCCCCGGCGTTGCCGCCTCTCTGCAGAACTCCAGATCAAGGACGGCACGTGATGCAGGCAGCAGAGCCAAGCACGGTGATGAAACACTTTGATAAACAGGATACATAGGGACTTTGCTTTATTTTGTTTGTGCTCCCTGTTTAGAAGGGGACGAGTAAACCAAGCTCGTTTCCATCCATGGCTTTCCTTTTGCAGGAGGTTAGGGGGAAAATTCAGGGGAGGGCAGGAGAGACACTAGAAAGCTTTGGGAGGTAGAAACAGGTTGGGAAACAGCGAGAGGAGAGGACAGCATAGTGCAAAGGACCTGAAGATTTGTTTGATGCATATGCGCAAAGGACAAATGTGTGAAAATATTCTTCTCTCTCAGTGCTGAGTTTGGAAAAGGGCTCTCTTTTTCTGCACGCCCAACAGGTCCACCCTTCTTTTTCCCCCCCTTTCAAAGAAAAAAAAGCATGGCTCACCAGAGGTCAACAGATTTATGGGTAGCTTTAAATCAGTGCAATTTTGCCTGGGAGGTTTAGTTTTGGATGTATTCAGGTTGGGGAATAAACATATAAATTATTCTGGTACGGTGGTAGTAAATAGTCCAGCAGTCTCAGACCAATTTCTGAGGTGCCATATCTCATGAAGTCTGATAAATCTGGCATGTTCAGCTGCTGAGGTGTGTAGGCAGTAGAAAAGCTGGATAGCTTTTCTAGATAGCAAGAGACTCATTGACCATGTACCACCCCCATCCTTGGCAACTTGCAGTCGAAGTGATGGTAGACTTTAGTTATGGTCACAGTCTCCAGTTTTTGGATAAGTGGATTTGTGTGGTGCTGGGGTGTGCAGACTTGCTGCAAACGAGCTTGTTGGATTATGTGGTACTGAATTCCCCAGGCTAGCAGGAAAACGTGTGTCTGGAGCACTCATTTATGAATTGATCACATTTATACCAGGTCCAGAGATTTTCAGGGGTTGTTGCTAACTGACTTCTCAAAGTCCTCATTCCTGTGCAGACAGAGTGGCTTCAGTTCACTCACCGAAGAAGGTGGGTCTATCTAAAATGATCACCAGCTCACTACATTTGGGGAAGTTTTAAACCATCAGGCATTGCCCCCTCCTTTCCCTTCTCCAGAGGAAAACCTCTCTATCCATCACTCCTGAATGCTCATATAAATATCTTGAAAAAACAACACCTTTCCATTCCTTAGTATTTGTAAATAATATTCAACTTTCCATGCAAAATGTCCCACAGCTTTTTTGTATGAAACGTAAACATGATCCTTTTAATACAAAACTGAATTTTATCTAGGGAGAAAAAAAATCGGTCATTACCTGGTTCTCAGTGTTGGGAAAAAATATCACATCAGGTGCTGAGAAAAGCTATCTATACAGCCAGAGCAGTGACTTTTGTGCCCATTACTAGAAATTAAAAGCAGAATTATAAAAACATTGTTCTGGAAAATTTCAGCCCAGAAATACTGAGCAATTCCTGTGAATGATCATGTTTTCACTACTGTATCCTTATTCACTCTGAAATCACTGGGAACTGCTCTCCAGGAAAAGGGCTGTTTAACATATTTAGGGGGTTTGAAGCACTGTCTGAAAGCAGTCAATCAATCTACACTGTGATGTCCTGATTCTGACTGTATTTTATTTAAAAAGCAAAGAGGTAAACGTTGCCTGAGGAAACAGAAAGATTTGAGAGAAAAATGTAACTATGGAAGGCCAGCTGTCAGTTATCCAAAATGCATTAAATCATGGCAAACAAGGCTTTAAAATCACCTCCAACCAATTTTCTCCCTATACTCTTTTCCTCCGGCTACACCCTCTTTATGCCATCAGGGTACTGATGGAGAACTGATGCTCTCTGTTCTCTGAATGCCATCTCCCCGAGGGTGGGTGGACCAGTCCCAACACCGACCCAGCAGACACATCATGTCAGGCACTTTGCATATCATACTGGTGTTGCACATTTGATGTCTTGGATAGCACTGAATAGTGCATGATGCTGCAGCCAAGTGAAAACACAGGATGCTCAGAGAGCTAGGCGTGGGACCTCCTTCTCAGTTATCTTGAGTCATCCTTGAGAGCAGGGAGGTGCAAGACCAGCACTAATGTATAGCCATTTGCCTTTGAATTTACCGGGTGGAAAGCCGTGGAAAATCACCCTTCAAATCCAAACATAACTTTCCTCAGATTGATAAAATAGCAGGATAATGTTATCTGCAATATAGCTGATGCTTTACTTGGGGAATGCATTTTGATGCTCTCTCCTTTTACTGGCTGCTGTTTGCTGTGTGTATGTGGTTGGTGGCTTTTTGCCAGTGCACTTTGGTTTCAGCAGCAGAGGTTGTCAGTTCAGCATTTGCCTGATATTACTATTTGCTCAGGAGAACTCCTCTCTGTTCTCATTTCCCTGTCAGCCATCGCAGTGCCTCTTTGTGATCCTAGCACCATTTAAACGGTGCCAGCAAGTCCTATTTTTACACATTTAGAAATGTGAACCTATAATGAAATATGGACACTAAGGAGAGAAGTACAATAGGTGGTGCAGAACTCTCACCGTGCAGGTGAGCGCATAAAACTGCTGTGTGTAAAACATCCCAGAGCCCTGGTTTTTTTTGGCAGCCTATTTCCTTCTGGTTACAATTCAAGCACTAGTGCAGTCTATATAGAGACTTGAACAGATTTGCTTTGGGGTTTGCTTAGCTGAAACATATGCCTCTGCATCTCTATTCTTTCAGAACAATCAAGATCAGATGGGTTTTTTTGGTGTTTGATCTAGAAGAGAGCTCTCTAGGGCTGATGCCACTGTGCTCCAAGTGATGAATGCTTTTTCCCCTGGCAGTCAGTTCTAGCAGGTGTTTGACACGGAGAGGAAAGCACTTCTTTTGAACTCTGGTCTTGATGAATGTAACAGTGAAAGGACCAGAGGGCTGTCATCCTTGACCAGTGGAAATCTGACCCCCCTGCATGGAGTGGTCTGCTCTGGAGGAATGATATGGGATGCCTAACGGGCATCATGTCTGAAATTACGGCAGGAGTCAGCCGTTAGAGGCAATGAGAAACCATCTCAAATTCACTACAACCAGCATCTGGTTGAGGACACTCAGGTTGGCATTTGTGAGCACATTGCTACTTTCACAAGGCCAGCCTAGCGCACCTGAGGAAGTGTTTCGGACCAGCCAGTGCTGTTTGGCTGCTTTCATAGTGTCACTGCCACATGGAAGGTGGTAAAGCTGGAGTATGCATTCCCTTCTGGTATTTGGGCTTGTTTTCACCCTCTGGTCCTCTCCCCTTTTCCTCCCTTCAATACTTCCATAAAACATCATTCTACAAGTGCATCCAAGTCACCTGAAGTGTCAGCATGGCAATGAGTGAAGGTCTGAAAGCCTGCATGAGGTAGATGCCTTCAGCGTGCAAGAAATACCCGTGGGTTTGCTTGGAAGTTGGGGCTCCCCCACTGCAGCTGGGGCAGTGCCCGGGAGCCACAGATAGGTGCTGCGTGGGCAGCAAAAGAAACTGCTCTGGGAGGAGAAGGGTGACAGTATGGTCACAGTGTGCATCCGTCACACAGATGGTGGTGTATATTTTGGTACATCTGCTATGCATCTGGAGACGTGTAGCCTGGGGAGGTCAAGGGAAAGTGGCATTGTGAGGAGAATTACACTTGCTTGTCAATGTTTTTGTGATCAAGAGGCTGGGAAGCAAAGCTCCTGAGCCCTTCCCTCATTTCTTGTCCTCAGCTGCTAAGCAACGGTGAGCAGATCAGTTGGGCCAAAGTTTTCAGTCATGGCCCCGATTTTGCATGCCAGAATTTGGGGCTGCCCAGCTGGAGGTGCCTGAGACCTGGGTCCCAGCACAGACCTCCAGCCACTGCGTCCCATAAGCCATAAGGTGAACATGCCAAGTGCTGCCAGACCTGGCTAAAGCTAGGTGGGATCTCCAGGGGCTCAATGCTTGTGGGCATCAGGACCAGGAGCTCTGTGGCTGGGCACTCCAGAGAAAATACAAAGGCAATTTTTGTAAATTCATCCCTTCCATGCTTGTGCTTTCACCACCTGACTGTTAGGAGCGGACAGCAGTGAAAGGGCTGGCAGTTTTCAACTTGCAATGCTAGCGAAATGATCTCAGACCTACTCCCAGCAGCTGAAACCCAAGCACAAAGTGCGGTTCATTGTTCTGCTTTTATGATCCCGGTTTGCCCGCTCTGAAGGCTGGGCCTTGCTCCGGGTTGGAGTTTGTGGGTGCCTTTGCCTTCCCTCATCAGGGCTCAATAGCCTGTGAAGAGGAAAGGCTTTGTTTTAGTGGGAGCAGGTGTTTGATTACCTCGCCTCTCTCTTCTCATATTCAACATATCCCCAGTTCACCTCTCTAAGAGGGATAAACTTGTGTTGGCAAAAGCAGCAAGGGAAATCACTTGAAAGGCGACATCAAAGGTAGGCTGTCTGAACTGCTAGTTTGATGGAACAAAAGAACGAATCAATGAAAGCATTTAAAGTGTTTTCTGTCTGCAGAGCACACCTTAAGAGCTGACGGTGCCGGCCAGACCCCTCTTGTCAGGCATGGCTCTTTGCCTCACAGCCGGCTCATTTTCTGGGTGGCTGCCCAAGGCCAGACCATAGAGATTTGCCCAGTAAAGGGGAGAAATTCAGCCACCTTCCCTCCATCACTGGTGGCACGGCTGCCCTCGAAGTTTCCACGTTTCCACTTGGAGCCTCCTCGGCACGGACAGCTCAGAGGCTGTGATGGTGCCGGGTGCTGCCCTAAACCGAACAAAGGAGCCATCGCTTTTCCTCTCAGGAAAGGATCCAAGGATATCAAAGGGATATCCGAAGGGAGCATAAGATCCATTACTTCCCGTGCCAGCCTGAAATCACACAGTGGTGCCGTGCCGAGTCGCAGCAGCTGAGGACTTGGCACGGGAACTGCCTTTGGCCTGCGTGCCGGGCTCAAGGTGCCAGTACCAAAAGGGATGGTGGGCTGGAAATGAAGAGCGACGCAGGAGATGGACAAATAGGCTAATATTTTTGGTTGCGAAGGAAGAACCGATGGTGACCCTGCCTAGTTTCTGGGCACCCCGTGTGTACCTCTGTCCCTTCAGCTTGGTCCAGAATGAGTAAACAAGCGGAGAGCTATAATCCAGGTTACATCTTTGTTTCAAACAGAAAAAAAAGGCAGCCATGCCTCAGTGAATAAAAGCCCATCGCTCCATTGTAACCATCTGTCAGGCTAGCTGCCATGATATCTGTGTGTTTGCTGAGGTGTTGATAGGGAATTACCCACCTTATATAACAGCAGATTGTCTTTTGCCTCCTCACTACTCTATTTCCCTTGTGAATATTTTGGATCATTCCCTCCAATGGCTCAAATGCAGGTGTTGGATTATAGCTGTGGAGAGTCAGGGGCAGAGAATAAAGAAATTCTTGGGCTTCTTGGATGAGGGTGAAGTTGGAAGGAATGAGACAGCTCTTCCAAAGTTTGCAGATATTGGGCAGCAATGGGATGAAAAGAGGAGCAAAAGTGGTTTCCAAGCCACCGTTGTTCCCCTTGGCACGGTCTGGAGGATGTTATCTAGGGATAGGTCCAGAGTATAGACTCAAGGCCAAACTGGAAACATTCGCCTATTGGAAAAATCAGCTGCTCTTCTTTGCTCCTCATATGTTTTGCCAAAATATATTTCTTGTACATTCCAGGCTCAGAACAGCTTGTTGTGCGGCTTAATTTGTGCTGTGTTATCTTGTGACACATTGCTGCCTGATGATGTAGGACATGGAGATGACAAAGGAGGACGACTGAAGTGCAAACACACCAGAAAGTGTGTGGTGCCCAGCTTGGAAGCTGTACAAAGTATTTTCATCAGCATTAGATAGCTTTGCTGTTACTAGTCCTAAGAGCCAGAGAGAAAGTTACCCCGGCCGAAGATAAAAGACCTTTCAATGAGTGTGCCTGTGAATTAAATGTCCTGCTGAAATTTCCAAGGTTCCTTCAACCTTGCATAATTTACACTTCAAATGACTACAGATAGGGGAGTCAATCCTGTGCAGGTATCTAAGTTCCTCATGCCACATGTGGACATCTAGATACCCTCAGCCCTCTGTGAGCTTAGATGCCCTGTAAAATACATCGTTCCCTTAATAAATAAACGCTGGGCACTGTGGTATACTTCCCTTGCCTAGCTGAAAGCTAAAGCTCATCAGGCTCTCCGACCCTTCAGTTTAAACATATCCTGAAGCACTTCACTGGATCAGAGCAGGCATTTACTGCCAGGAACAGATAGTCCCCCCTGGCCAGGAATGCGCTCACTTCACCTCGGCTCTTTGGTGTTTCTCCAGGTTGGCCATCTCCATAGTCAAGCAGTGATTCAGTGTATCCTGAGGCTGGGATTTGAAATAGATGGGCCGAATCTACTTTGTTCTGGTAGTGCCTTGGTCTCTCTTTAAACTAGAGAGGGAACATAGGCAAATATCTTTGGCAAGAGACACAGTGGTTAGACAGCAAATCACAGGGAAGATGAATCCCACCCTATCCTAAATCTGGAACTAGGTGCTGATGTTTAGGTCTTTCAGCCTAAGAGATGTAAATGCTCCAAAAATTTGTTTACTATTGATATTCTGCTTGGTCTAATTTAGAGGTCAAATACTAGACTTTAACATTACGGTCATGCTTTATGTGAAAGATGAATTTATAAATACTTTATAAAGTGCTAATGAACAATTAATAGGTATTTCAAGAAATGGATAATCAAATGTTATGGATTATTATACAGTCTGACAGGTCAATATGTTTCTTATGACCATAGCTGATTGCTACCAGTAACACCTTGAGTGATGTGCTTACAACCAGCTTTAATGCAATATGTTCGGGTCTGTGCAACATCTATTAACCCTCTCTCCACTATTTTAGAAATGGAAACTTCCTATAAAGCATGCCAGAATTAATGGGGAATGATATGAACATAAGGCTGTGGGTTGTTGAGTAGCTCATTTGCAGCTCAAGAACTTGATTATTGATGAGCAGAAAGAAGCAGGGACCAATCAATTCAGACTACGAACAATGAATAACACCTGCTAAGTGAACAGATAGAGCACTGAATGCCGGAACTGTAGATCTAGAAATCTATGAGTGATGCTTTTTAATGTATTTTGGGGAGCTTTTGAGAGAATCCTGAAAATTCCTTCAGGGTTTGGTTGTATGCTTAAATGTCTATCCTACTGCTTTAAAATTAGAGTTTACAGAGGAGGTCATCTAACTACCCCAGATAGGTTTCTGCAGAAGAGATTGTTCCTTCATGATCTCAGCCTTGCTACTATACAATCAATTCTGCTTTTAAGTAGTGAAGAAGCTCACGGGAAGTCGCCAGTTCTGATTACAGTGTAAAATGTCTAACCTTGATTTACAGCATCTACAATTTCGTTCCTCACAGCTTGAGACTTACTTGGTCTGAGACTGTATTAGGTTAATGGGGAGAACGTGCATGCTGAAACTTCCTTGAAGGTACTGATCGCTCACACGTGCTATCAGCAAGATTGAAATGCAGCCAGTGGAACAACAGTGAGGGCTACCTCTACAACCTGCATCCCAAAATGGAACTGCTGGCTCCGAACATTGCAAGGAGCATTAGTGCAAATGCTGTTTATTTGTCCTTGGTGCTGTAAGGATTGCTTGACTGACGGCCGAGGCATTTCACACATCAGTAAGCGCATTCTCCCCAGGTATTTCTGATCACTGTTCATTTCGTTTGCTGACAAGTTTACGGCAATGTGCTCACCCCAGCCAAAAATTACACGCTGGCTAAGAGAAGAACAGGCGTAATTTTCCTCACATTTACGCTGGTTTTGCAATCAGTGCAACTCCAATGATTCTTTACACTTATATCAGAAATAGTACTGAAGAAATCTGATTTAACAGTAAAGAGTTGTTCAGTGTAGCAACTGTAGGAAGGCAAAGATAGACCAGAAACATTTTTCCACTCTTCATGATCCTGCGGTTGGCCAAGGGCCAAATCTTCCACTGGTACAAAATAGAGCAACCTGCAGACTGCTTTTACTGTCCTGGTCTATGAAAGCTTCTGGGAAGCCTTATGTTGCCCGTCGTTTCTGGAGTGCGGTGTTCATCCCCTGCAAAGTGTGAGCAGAGTTGTTACCTCAGCGGTATGCCAGCTGCTTGTGTTCCCCGTATGGTTGGTTTAAAGACTCTCTGAGCAAGCGTGAGCCAGACTCCAGCCCAGGTGATGCTGAAGGAAAAATTCATTGCTTTGAGGTCTCTGAATCAATTCTGTCTATCTTCTCTCATTTCTTCTCCCACTCATTGAATATTAGGTGCTTCATCAGTTTGATAGAACATGCAAATACTAACATTTTTCTTCAGAAGTGCTAACAGCCATATGAATATCTTGCCAAGGGATGCGGCAAGGTAGAGATGCCACTGTAATCTGCACCCAGAGACCTTTCAGGGGAGCCAGCTCTAGTGTTTGGTGTTTCTAACCTTTAGAGAGAGCAGGAGCAGTTTCTCCCCAATTTGCATTGCTTTTCTGGGAAGGACAGCCCACGTGGAAAGGACAAAGCAGGGGGTAACAGAAGGTGGGAAATTGGCAGCATTCCTGAAGTGATTTCAAACCATTTCCAAGATACAGGAGAAAATGTTTCTCAGGAAATGAATATCCCCAGAGGCTCATGCAGAAAAAAATCCTTCTCTCAGTGCTTACGTAGCTCCTCAGCATTTGCGGCCAAGTTATTGTGGTTTTTTTTTTTCCTTAATTTTGTAGCGATCTCATCCTTTGCATATTTTTATGTGGACATTTGGGTTTTGTACCCTTCTTTCACATGAACATAGCCAGGAACAGGCTAGGAAGGGAATCCTTTTCACACACGTGGACAATACAGAAGTGTCCATGTCTCTTCCATGTCAGGACATGTATGGGAAGCTTCTGCCTTCTTATTCTCAGCAGTTGTGGCAACGTGTCTATGGTGGATGGCTGCTGTGGGGACCTGTGCTGATCCTTTCCTGTTGCTCGCTCCCTCCTTAAGCCCTGTTCCCAACTGGCTGAGGGCTCTCTAACGGAGAAGATGAAAAATAACCCTGCTAGCTTGCCAATGCCTCCTTGACGGGATGTGCAGCCTGGAGACCACGAGCTGTCCACAGCGCTTGTTCTGGACAATGAAAAGGATAAATCAATTCATCCTCTGAAAGTGGAAACTTCTGAGTTGATGGATGGCACTCAGTGAGTATGCAACTCCCTTCTTGGTGAACAGGATATTCTCTAGCCAGACAATTTTTTTTCCTTTCAGACTTTAGGTGAAGGAGCTGCAGTGAGCTCTGGCAATTGCTAAGGACAGAAAGAGATGGTTCTATGTGATAGCACCTGCATGAGACAAGTTTCTCTAGAACTTCCAGAAACAGCAATCTCTGTTTTAAAAGAAGATTCGACAAAATTTAAGACTGAAATTGATAACTTCAAGAGATCTAAAAATGGTCACATTTAACAGGAGTCTTGCCATGTTTTTTAAATATTGATTGAAACTCATATAAAAGGAAATAAAATAAGTCTGTTGGATACCCATGTCTAACTCTGCTCACACGATGCACTTTCTTGTATTTCCCAGAATACCATGTTCTGGTCTTCCTCTTCCTTTCTCATGAAAGATAATGATATTAGTATTTATTTACGAATAACATAGCATGGGAATTTTAGGGTGATTTTTGTGAGAACATGCAGTTCCATTTTACCCCCTCAGCTTATCCTGTTGCCTCTTGGTTTTGAAGAGGGCAGTTTCTTCTCCAGGGCATGAGGAACCGTGGGTCAGCCAAGGCTTGCAGGACCACTCATGCAGCCATGGAGGGTCCCAGAGACACCATGGGATCAGATGCTTGTTTCTAATAACAGGCACAGAAGGGAAGCAGAAAACACTGAGCCACCATGAACAAGTCATGAAACAAAAGGTGTAAGGGGAGTCATGAGAAGGTGTAGAGAAAGACGCTAATAGCCTAAGGAGGGGCTGGCCAGCCAGCTGCAGCAGGCAGGTGTACCTGGATGCATACCTGGGCTTTACCTTTTCCTTCTGACCTAAGGATCTAAAAGGCAGTAGCCCAGTGGAGGAAGAAAAGTTGCCTGTATCACCCTGATCATCAACATATGGTGAGGCTTTCAAGAAGGGGGATGTTGCTTTTTTAAACCCAGCTGAAGGTGTCAGAGCACAGAAGAGATGACCTATGACAGCAGAGAGAGGCTGTGGGCGTCCCCGTGGAAACCCCATGTCTCATCTTGTCTGGACATGTTTAGTTGTTTTAGCCATGGCTTTTCCACGTGCTCCCTTTCCTTTCCTCCCCCTGCATGGTAAGCCAAAACCAAAAAATGTTTTAAAAACAGGGTGCACTGTACCATTTTAAAATCAGTTCTTCTGTCTGATTGATTCAGCACAGGCTGTGGAGCCATTGGAGCGAGCCATTTCTGCTGCAGAAAAATCAGCGGGGATGTGCTGCCGTGTTGGGAGCGGCCTCAGCCGAAGAGGGATGTGCTGGTGGCAGCAACGATGGGGCCTGGCCAAAGCACTGGTGGAACCTCAAGGGTCTTAAAGGCTTCCTGGGGCTCACTGTGGCACTTAAAAGAGCCTGAAAGTAAAAGAAAATTAGGACAGGGCTCTTCAGAGGTCATCTAGTGCACTGCGCTGCCCCAGGGCAGAATCAACCCTGCCAAAACTACCCCAACAGAAATGTCCCTAGCTTCTTCTTAAAGGCCAGAAAGCTTCTCCTGATGTCTGACCTCGGAGCCCATTGCATGGTCTCACCTTCAGAAGTGACAGGCGTTAGCAGATTAGTGCTGAGGACTCAAGCTTTTGAGTACAAAATTGAACAAAATCTTAAGTACTGGAACCTGAAAAGCCTCTGGGAAGGATGGAGAGTTTATAGTTTTCACGGAAGGAACTTAAAAGGAGATAGAGATGGGTATTAACTTCTAGAATAAGGGCTACGTTTTGTGTAATAACTTTTATTATCTGGTGCTGCTGGCTTGAGCTGTGCTAGTCATGTGGATTTGTGGACTTTTAATCTGAGTTGTTCTGCTCGTTTTTACCGTGCGGTTACGTGTGGTGAAATGGGAAGCTCGACTCCTGGCGTTCTTTCCCTTCCCAGCCCACGGGAGTGTTTGGGACTCCGGGGAGGCCTCATCCAGACACAAATGGAGTCAAAGGAAAGTTATTCAGCAATGTGCACGGGCTTTGAATCAGTTCTAGATTAGAAAACTTCCTGGAGGAGACATCAATTTCCACTTCGTTTTGGCTTAGCAGCAACTGATTTTGCGGCTGCTGTTTACACAAATAGAGAGTATCCAGATCGTGCTGGCCTTTCGATGTATAAAAAATGTACTTTGCAAGTTACTTCCACTTCTGTGTGTTTTCCATGTAAAAGAAGCCTCGGAGAACAAAAGTTGCTGTCCTTCACGTGGGAAGAACAGGTTTCTGGTTTGCCTATTTGTGTCACTCTTGGAACAGAGGGGCGTTTCGGGCCTGTGCGGAGGGGTACGGACGCTTTCACCAGGCGGTGCTGACCATGTCCCAGGACCCTTGTTCCAGTCTCATTACTTTATATGGGCAAATCCTGAACCTTTGTCGTAATCGTGTCAAACAGGGCTTTGCTGGGTCTTTGGCTAGCTTCACAGTAAAGGCAGGAGATAACGACTTTCTGTCTTCATTCCCTTTCTCCTCCCCAGTGTTACCCACCCCATCAGCTGGCAGCACCCCACCAGATGCACCATTTGGTAGACTGTGGGATTTCAGGGTTTTGTAATGCAATGAGTTGTACAGTGATGCATTTTTCCAGAGGCCAATGTCTAGCACATACTTAACGGAGACATTCTGCTTTTACTAATACGTTAGTAGCAGCATAATAGAAAAGAAATAGAGTAGTTAGGAGAGCAGGCTATATACTGCCTTGTTTTCCTTTCTGTCTTGCAAAGATGTAATAACATTTAACAGTGTAACAGCTGGTTAGCTCAAAGTCTTTGAAATGCCCCAGCTCTTCGGCAAGTTTTGGCAAAGCTGTTTCCAAGTAACCTTGTTGTTATGCTGTCTGAGTATCAAAGGTGATTTTACTACCATGTGGAATTTTGGAAGTCATCAATATTTAATCTGTGTTTTGTTACTACACATTTGTTCTTGCTGATAGCTGGTTCTGTGAAGTAGGTTTGGCCTGTTTAAATTTTGCAACTCTCTGTAAACTGAACTTGGAGTTTCGTAATTGTAAGGATCTTTTACACAGAAAAAAAATCATTTCGCCATGGATATATCACAACACTACAGAAAGCTTATATTGCAACATTGCAACAGAATAAAAATATGTTTATTCCCCCCCAAATATTTTGGATTATTTCAGTTTAGCTGGGTTACTTTATTGCTTTGTAGAATACCATCGCTATTTTTATGTGATCTACTTGAAAGACATCTGCATGTTCTCACACATGTTGGTTTTATATTTTAAATTGAACATTACAACAGTCTAATCCTAACCTTCATTATCTCAGTTGCTTCAAGAAAAAGAATATTTGGAGCTGGTGCTTTTGATTCTTAGATTCTTTCTGTTCAAAGAAATATTTTGTTCTGTCTCCTTATTCCATCGTTATAGTGCCTGAATGCCTCAAAAATATTAATGCTCTTGTCCACCCCATGAATATAGGGAATTCCACCTCAGGAATATAGGGCTAGAAGAAACTTCCCAGGTCATAAAGGAGAGTTCCCTGTTACTGCAGTGTTTTCATAGAGCCCATTTCATGAACTATGTTAGGGCATTTTTAGTTCTTCATCTGTAAAATGCAGATTATAATATAGAGGTTGCTCAAGCACACAAAAAATCTGTATCAGAGCCAGACAGTTAACCCCAGACATGTAGATACTTAACCAGAAACCAAGCTTTCCTCCCACGCCCTGCGCAGTGTTTGGATACTGAGAACTAGTTTAGGCACATATCTAGTACAAAGTGAAGACACATAGGAGAAAAATCCCCGAAATGAATTTAAATTGTGAAATTCTGCATGGTTCAGCTTTCCCTCTTTTTCTTTTTGTTACTTCCCTTTTTAGGTTTAATGCAGAAGAGTATCTGAGAAGCATATGCTTTTTATTAGTAGAAGAGACAGGCTAAATTGGGATATGATTCATGCTTCTAATTTATGCCTTGTCTTTCTTTATTGTCAGTGGCTAATGAGAGGTAATTGCAAAAGCTCGCAGAGGGAAGCACTTTTGGAAAAAGAGAGAAGAAATAAAGAAGGTGCGAGTAAGGTTGATTTTTTTTTTAATTTCAGAGGCTTTTCATTCTGTTGTTGGTGTTATCGTGACTTTCAATGTTGCTTCTGACAGAGCATGATATAATTCCCAACAGTTATAAATTGCCAGTGGTGGATCAATACTTGTAACAGCAGCTTTGCCATTGCTACAGGACAGAGTTAGAAATGAGCATCTATTTATGCAATGAGTTGTCTTTGAGAGGAGAGTCCTCATACCGGCCTGACTTTTAGATGAGGTCTCTACGTGGAGGTAGGAGTAACACAGTTTAGTGCTCCCAGCATATTGTCCCAGTCAAATTATTTGGGCACAGTTCACAGTAGGCATAAAATGGCATCTACGAACAAAAGCCCAGAACCTCTTGTTTTCATGTAAGAAGTAACAGGAATGGGTGTCTGAAAAAAACACTCAGAAGCTTGGAAGCCAACATTAGGCTCCAGTTTTCACTGTTTTTTTACTTTTCCTGGTTTAATAATGTTCTTATTAAAAAGCCTCTGTAGAGATCTTTACTGAGGCTGGGCTCAGTGTATGTCTTTGAAGCACACTGAGATCACTAGCCAAAAGTCATCAGAGGAGAGCTGCTGACTGAGATCATTTTTCATCCTTTATCATTCGTTTTACTCAGAGACCTCCCTAAGTGGGAGCTGGGGACCCCTTGTACAGTGCTGGCTCCTTTGCAGACATCGTTCCAGACGACTTGCATCTTAAGTCTTCAGGCAGCTGGCGGGAGTGCTGGCCCGTGAAATCTCGGTGTTCATGATCTCCCACTGCCAGTACTCACTCCTCTCTCCTTGGCTGAGAAAGGAGGGAATAAGTGCTGAGGACAGGCTTTCAGATTCCCCAAGTCCCTCACTGTGGAGCAGTGTTGCTTTCAGTTATGTAAAAGACTTGAGTTAAAGGATGCTGCCATGTGTCCTGGTTGTTTCTGGTAGTTTAAATCATGATACATCATCACTGTAGGAAAAAAAAAGGAAAAATTACATTGCCAGGCAGTCAGCATGCGGCTTTGGACAGTTCATATGTCTGTGAAAATCTGCAGCTTATAGCTGCACGAAGGGCTGATGTCTCCTTTGACATTAAACTGTCTAGGTTGTTTATATAAAGGTTAATGTTTGTTTCTGTCACGGAGAAGCACACTAGGAGATGTTACAAGGCAACCTTTAGCCTAATAAACCATGAAGAGCTAGACTGAGAGCTAAGTATTATAAAGAACAACCACTGATCAGCAGTAAAAAAATAATAAGTCAATCTGCAGCCAGATTTCTTTGATTAAAGTGATCTTTCATAGTTGCCTAGTATCAAAGGTAATATCTCAGCATTGTATATCACAATCACCTCACAAGGCCCTCCTTAAAACCCTCTTCTGCCACAATCCTTTGCCATGATGCAAGTGCACTAGCACCATGGCCAATTGCTTTGACCGATTTTGTCTAATTATCTCCCTGTACTTCTTTGTCTCTCTGGCTCCATCTATCGTCTCTCATCTCAGACTCGAATTGCCAGCCCTCTGGGACATGAGCTGCCCGTTGGGTCTATGCCTGATGCATCGTGATAGGACTTGAGGCACTGGAGTGATGTGACTAATAAATAATGGAAGGGTAAAATACAACTTTTGTCCTGTGTAATCCAGAATTGCAAGATAGGAGATTTCCCAGTGAATGGAGGTATATTTGTTTTCCAGATCGTTAGCTGATGCAAAGAAAAACGAGAACATTTATTAGCTTCTCTCAGAATTACCTTTAACAAGAATGAATATTCGCCACTATAAATAAAACTGCTTCAATTAAATCTGCACATAAAAATATTCCATGGTGTCACAGAAGGCCATACTTTTCAAAAATAAGTGCCTATATGAAAGTGTTTAAGCCTGCATTTGAGAACAAATACGACTGTCTTACCTCCAGCGTTTCACAGTTAATCACTGAAAGTTATTGTGTTTTCACCTTATCTGAATGTCAGACCAACAAGATGAGATGCAGAAAAAAACTCAGGCTTGTTTTTTTCTACCTGTTAATGGGAATGAGGTACCATAATTGCTTCCTTGTTTGACTTCAGATCATCTACTGTGTCTGCAATAGGTTTTGTTTTTTCTTGAGAATCACTAAGAACGAGCAGTCGCAGCACAGTGCTGCTCATTACATCCTCCTGGGAACATCCCCCGGACGTGGTGTAATATGGCCCTGCCATCGTGTCGGGCTACACAGACTGTGTTAGCAGATCCCTCTTTTGTATAAACAAACCATTTTCGATACTGTCCTCAAAAATCTTTCTGGATCAGGTGTCTTGCAACAACCCAAGCAACCTGTAAGTTTACCCCATACTGAGGCACAGGAATGCAGATGATAGCATCAATCAATAAACTTTGTGCTTTCAGGTTGCTGTGACTGCTAAAAATTTAGTGGGCATGTAGGTAAATCCAAGAAGTAAAAATCTATTTAGGCTATTGGAGACACTATTGCCAGTTCAGAAAGTCACTGGCTTGTTGACTACCAGGAGCTGGGAGAATTTCCTGGGAGAGTATCCGTATTTGCTGTGCTGTCCTTGTCCTGTGCCATAAGTTGGCTGCTGCCAGAGACAGTGGGCTGGCGGAAGCTATGGCCTGACCCAGTATGTTTGTTGTGTTTTTCTGTAAATGGCATCATTTACTGAAAACTGAAAGGACAATAAGGAGAAATCAACTGCTATCAAGTCGAGCTTTGGCTCCAGGAAAGCTAAGGATGGACAACATTTACATAAAAAAGTTCCTGAACAATCTCTCCCAGCCAACCTTTTCTCTCCTATTAGTTTCCCTAGCTGTGATGTACAAACTCGGCTGTTCAATAGATATTTGCCACTTGAGGGAGATGCGTACATCCCCCTCTCTTCTACTTCTTCTTCACATATGTGAATTTATCTTTTGTAATAACCGTCATCCTATTAAGAACTCTAGAAGAGCTTATTAAAATACCTCTGAAGAACATGACACCGATAATTACAGAGAATCAATGAAGATATTTGCTGAAGTCAATAATCTAAATTGCCAAAAAAGTGACCAATATAAGCATTTCATGTGTAATTCTCTGGGATAAAATCAGACTCTGCCTCTAAATCTAGTATCAGTGGCAACAGTAAATGATTCCAGTCCAGGAAGGATTTAGTCTGTTGCAGAACTGCCATAATGCAGAAAAGTGGTAATCTGCTCTAAAGTTCCAAATTAAATTCTGTTCATTCAATTCAAACAATGTCAGCAAAATCTGTCAAAGCTGGAAACCATGACAGCTGTGTCACCCATAGTACCAAATACAATGAAGGTCTGAGATGAACACCCACTATTAACTTAAAGAGAGCAATCAAAGGGCAGTCACAGTTCAGACACCCTGATTAGCATTAATTAAAATTCTGATGATCAGCTGGCTATGGAATGGACAGAATTTTGAAAGATTTTAGGCAAGTGCGAAAGGCTGAAGATAGGGTAATAATTAGGAATAATATCTCTTGTTACATTTAATTCCTTTAGCCTTGAAATTGCCATGACAGATTTCAAATTTAGTGGCAGTTTTCCAGTAACTAAAAAGAGCTTAATTATATAGTTTAAGACTTTGGGAGAACTGATTCAGATAAAACTACATGGGGCCTGTGTCAACTGTATGGTATGCTTGAATGGACTTGGATAAAGGTGGAATAGATAGGAACTTCTGCAAGAAACTTAAGACTTCATATACCTGAATGTTCTTCTGAGACACTGAAAAAGTTTGGATAACTTTTTAACTATCTCTTTTAATTAATAATAATTGTGCTCCTTCAAATTGCTTTTCCACTTCTTGATTTCAGCTGGGACTAGAAGAAGGACAGAGATAAAGCAGCCAAAACCTGTGAATAGTGCTGATACCCACAGAACTTCTTAATCATTGGGACTGGCCTATCTCTAGAGCCCAGGCAAGACATCTACAAAGATGAACAAAGTTTAAATCTGCAAGCTATTTTTCTGAGCTATAGAACCTTATAAAAATCATCACAGTATTTTGTTAACTACTGTTAGTTTGGGGGGAAATATAAGACACTAAAGAAAATGCCAGATCCCTGAGTTCTGTCAAATGGAAGAAATATTTATCTTAATACAGAATTTGTGACAAAGCTCTTTTGGGTTTTCAGGGCCAGGGAGCATCCTGAACAATGGATGGATCAGCAAGATGATCAATAGCCTGAAATACAGACGCAGAACAGTCCCTTTCTATAGAAAGAAACTCAAGAAGATAGACGGAGTATCATTTTAAAGCCACCTTCATTTGATTCTTCCATATCTATATAACATACTTATATGATCTCATTCTCAGGCTAACTGAACACTTTACAGTTTTAAAGACATTTATTCTCCCAAGAGCCCCATGAAGTAGGAAAATACAGTTGTCCTATTATATAGGTTTGGAAGTGTGGCACAGAGGTGCAGCGTCACACATGGTGAAGCAGGGAATTGAACACACGTTTCCTAAATCCCAGGTTGTCACCCTAACTACTGTTCCTACATACTTCTTACATCAAAATGAATGGCTAAGCCAGAGGCCCTGCAGTGCATTTCATTCTGTCTACATTAATCTCTGAGCACCTTAGTAAACCCGTGAGAGTGCTACATCAAAACCATAGAGTGGGGTCAGTGAAAGAACTGCCCCATTTATTACAGTTTCTCGTTCATGACTGAACTGTTCGTATGCCTTAGGATCTACTGGCAAAGAGTAAACTGTTCCCAGAGATAATCTTTCAACAGAAAGGAATGGCATACAGTGCCATACGAGAGTACAAATAAGCTCTCAGTAATGATAAAGGAAGGCACAGAAGGCACAGCATGGACTCAGTGAGCAGAAGAGTTCATATTTCAGAAGTTAAATTCAAAAAGGGTTCAAATTAAGGTAAAGAAGAATGGTTGTGTGCAACCCTCTCAGAATAACAAGAAACCCAGAACTGCTGGTTCTGATTCTCCTGAGCACTGAGGAGCCCTGGGAAACCCCACAGCTGCTGACTGCTGCCAGAAGGAGGACACAGATTCCCTTAAGTTAATGGAGGATGTTCCAGAGAAGATAGAAGATAATTATTCAATATGCTTCATTCTGGCTACCACCATCCTTTCAAGACTGTCATGTCTGATTTCAACCATGTCCACAGCTTCTAAATGTTGGTATCAGTGGAATAACTGTATTTCACCATACTACAGATCATGTCTTAATAGAAGGACTGTCATGAAGGCTGCCTAAGATATTTCATGTGATCACTCTTTGGATTCGTCTAGATCTGGGAAAGCTTTAAATTTTGTGGGATTCTGTAACCATGGGCTTTGGAAAAACAATTGCCCTTAAATAACGCACTCCCAGTGGTCTAAGACGAAGGACAAGAGCTGGTTTTGAGCATCTTTGTGCACCCTGTGAACGAGGACTTTGGCCTGAGAGGTGGGACAGAGCTATCTGATCACCAGCCACACCAGGAGACAGTACCAGCGGAATGAAAATGTATGCCCTTTGTCAGGTGCTGTCTCTGTGCCATGCCTTGCCCTACAGGCAAACTTGGCAGGCGAAGGATATTTGTCAGGGGACACCTACAGCCACTAACGGCGGATTTGAGCTTTAGTAAGTGAAACCATAAGACAATGGAAAATAGCAATGGGAGTATCTCAGAATATTTTATCTATCTCCAAGGCAGGATCAACCTTACATAAGCTGTGCCAGAAATTTAGGATGCGTGTGCTGTTTTCTGTGGTTGTGCATTCTGGGATGCTTTTCTTTCCTGTCATTTCAACAGCATCTAAACCACTGGATGCATTCTGTGCTTCTTCAGTGCTGAATTAGCACTCAATCACACTGCAGATGTTTTATGAAAGTTTCTATGCATTTTCTCTTTGCTGTAGATTATTGCAAGATCCTCAGCTGTAGAATATTCTTAGCTCTGAACTGTTTTAAACTTATTTAAAAATTAACACCTCGTTGGGGTCTAAACCTGAATTTTCCTAATATGGATGTGAAACCACTACCTGGAGCTTGGCACAACCAAACACCTAACCCTTTTTAGGAAATAGACCAAACATGAAAGTATTTCCAGCATATTGGTACACAAATAGCTTTGTCCTTCCTTGTGGATGACACAAAACTTTCACAAATACATACCGCAACATATTCTGTCTTCCTTTTAGCTCTGCCGGGGTGAATTCATTTCATCATGCATGGAAATTGAAGAATTATTCCAGTTACATGCTCCTAATTGCAATCCCCCCTTTCTCTCCTAGGCTTTCTCTCTTCTGTGACCTTTGTTAATAACTAACATTTGGATCTGAGGTTATAAAGTCCTTGGAGGAAATTAATATGGTCCAACCATCTCATTTCCGAATGTTGAATCTCTGTGTCTTCATTAATCTCACAGCACCTTTGGCCATGTGAAGCTGGAGGGGAAGGGAGCAAAATGGTGGAACAATTTGGAGATGTGGTGACCAAAGGAAGAAGCAGTAGCAATGCTGGGTGCTTGATAGCTTTCATGTAAAGATAGTGGGCAAAAGGTGAGCAACAACCTGGGTTGCAATGAGGTAGCAGGGCCGGACTGAGGAAGGGGGAGTGTGGCATAAATAGCTGTTTGAGAGGGAGGACTGTTCGGGCTTCGGTACCTCCTTTTTCTGACTGCAGTCAGAATAGGATTGCGAGGTTTAAAGCACTTAAAACATGGAACAGACCACTCCTGAGTGTGACATCTGCCTTCTCCAGCTCTTAAAGCCTCCTCTGCCCTGGAACTCACTGCTCGACCTTTATGTTCATTACACAAGAGGCCGAAGGGCTGCGAGAACCAGGGAGGAGGAGTGACTGCAGACAGGAGGACTTGGTAGCCAAGGAGGAGCGGAGGGGGATTGCGGGGGGTCTGAGGTGTCCTACGGTCCACTAAGGCTCTTACAGAGCAATGGTGCCTATTGGTGGCTGGTAGGCAACAGCCTGGGACTATTTCTGTACGTTACTCCTCGAGTCTGCTGATAATATTGTCAAAGTAGTACGGTTTTAGTAAGGGGCATGGGATTTGTGAGTGTAATACAGGAAATCCCGTGTTAGATGGGACAGCTGGTAGCTCAGTGTGTGAGAGACTGGAGCCAACATGCTGTTTTCCCACCTGGAACTGTGTCCCATCTTCTTTTATAAATGTGCATGTGGAAAATTCTCCCATAATGGGAGACTTTTCTAATCCCTGAAAGATGAAGGTCCTGGTCTGTGCTTTTATTTTAATAACGTTGCTAACTTTGTGTTCCTCTGTTTTTATTGCCTCCCTGTACCCTATATTTCCTTTCATGGATAGACCAGAAAAGGCTTCATTTTTCTGCTCCGATGCCTACACTTTTTTAAGAAAAACACAGTAGCCAACACCTCATGTATCGTTCTAATGAAAAGTTTTCAGTCAGAAATCAGTGTATAATATATGATGCTGCTAGAGCAAGATGACAATGGCAACATGATCCCAACCTTTCCATTACTACGGGGTAAAGAGACCTTTCCCCAGTTCTCTGTGCCGGTAGTGACATTAACAATCGTTAGGAAATAAAAGTAAAGGTTGAACTGGGTTTTAATGAATATGCACAATCTGGATCTCTGCAAAACTGAAATAACATTCGCTGGGCTCATGATTAATTATGGGCATACGGAAAGACTTCTTGCCCTCTAGTATAAGAGGAAACCGAAAACTAAAGCACTTTACTATGGGAAAAGAGTAATAAAAATATGAGGTAGCTTCATTAAATATGGATGTTCCTTCCTTTACGCTGCCACTGTTCACTGCAGAGCACAGAAATCTGAGCCTCTTCCCAGCATGGAGATAGGCACGCGTGTGGGAACAGTAATAATACAGCAATTAATGATGCGAGCTCCTGAGAAAGAGGTAACTCTCTAGCTTTCTTGCATAAGTGTGTAGTCTGTAGGGGTCAGCTTATTGTAAGGTTCACGTAAAAGTCATCTCAGTAGTCCCTGAAATTAGCTTTCTGTTTTGCTGTGCTTTGTCTTCCCATTAGACTGGTCCAGCACCTTGGCCAAACAGGGTCTGGACTTTTTGCACGAATGCTGAATAATGCTCTGAACATCAAAGATGAGTAGCAGCATATTGTTATCACTTACTTTCATGCCTCTGACTCACTTCTGAATTTTTATTTTCAAATAATGTATTTCATCTCTAGTGGAGTGGTGAAAGAACTTGGAGTAAAAAGAAAGCAGGACTTTTGGCCACTTTTGAAGGCGTTGCAGCTGGAGTGTGTTGACAGAGAGCAGGGGCTAAACTGTCATTTGTAAACAGTTTAGGAGAGGAAGAAAAAATGTGCAACTGAGAAATACGGACTTCCTTTGATGAGAAAGGTCTTCGGTCCCTGCTTTGTGTCATGCTAAAACCAAGGTATTCTAGACAGATGCTGGTAGAGCTATTCCTGCAGGCTCTTTATATAAAAATATTAGAAGTATAGTAACAGCATTATTTTAATATTGACATATTTCTGAGAGAGAGAGCGCGCGCGTGCACTGGAGACAGCCCTGTCAGTGTGAGCTGGTAAGTCATTTCAGAATAAAACGGCTGAAACATTATACGCGCTCACTGCTCTGGGTGCACAGCAGCCTGCGAACAAGCTGCTTTAGAGCACCATTAAATGAATATTTCCGATCTATTTTCTTTCCCCTTTTACTGGTGCAGAGGGCTTTGCCAAAGCCGTGAATCCAACTGCTCCAGCTTCAGAGAGAGGTGTCAACTCTCGGTGACAGATCACCAGGTAAAATCCAGACCTGCGAGGGCTGAAAGCAAGAGCCTGATGCAACCAGGGAGAAAATTTTGACATTCTAGATGTCTAAAGCCCTGTGAGCCCTCCCGGTTCAATCCCCGCTGTGCACGGCACCCTCCCCGGCTGCCGCACAGCGATTGCTTTCGTGGGGAGCTCGGGAGCAGACGAGCACGGCAGAGCCCAGGGGTGGCGAGAGCAGCAGCCGCCGTCCCGCAGCCCGCGGCAGAGGGGCACCCGCTCAGCCGTAGCCCCGCTGCGGGGACCCGACCGGTCCGAGAGCGCAGGAGCACAGCGTTGAGGGGCTGAAAAGCAGTAGCGCTCAGCATGAGCCATCTCTACGCTCTCCCCTTCCACCCCACATCACCCCACAAGCAAACAGCTCGCTCCCCTCTCCTGCCTTCGCTTTGCCCCAGCAGAGCAGGCTCAGCATCCCCTCGTTAGCTCTCAGCGGGTAGCATTTCCCTGACCGGCCTCTGAACCTTGACGAGGAATTAACCCCCCAAATCCTCGGCTTTGCCTGCTCAGCAGGGTTGCCTGAGGACGCGCTGGGCAGGATGGGGGAAGCCTGGCTGTGGGCAGGATGCAAACACCCTGCACCCAGTGACAGCGTGGGGTATTTCCAGGGTGGGGTGTTTTCCCCCATTTTCCTCCTTTCGTTGCTATATATGTGTGTGGCAGGGAAGCTGCTGGCAAAGGGTGGCCCTGCGGAGCGCGTTCACGCGTGCCGGGAGGGTCATGCACTGCTGCCGAGCGGCCGATCCGGCCCTCGGCACGTGGCGAGATGACGGCTGCCGAAGCTCTCGGAGCGGGGAGCTGCGGCTTTGCTCTGCACGGAGAGGGGAGGTTAACTCCGGCTGCTCGGTTAGGGAGGTGGGCGTTCAGTACTGGAGAAGTTACCTAGTCTCCTGCCTGGACAGGCTTTATTGTTAAAAAAAGCAGAAATAAAAAAAACCCAACTGTACAAATTGAGTGTGTCAGCCAAAGTATGGAACTGTAATCTATGTTTTATTTGCACTCTAATTTTATGCCTGCTGGTACTCAGTTATACAGAACTTCAGCATACATTTATATCTCTCTTAATTATCTTTTTTCCCTATTAATTTCTCTTATGTTCAATAAATGATCCTTATGCTTGTTGGTTTAAGAATTCCTTGCAAAGTTGTTTTTCCCTGTTTTTCCACAAGCCAGATATTTTAATTTCTTGCACTATGCCTCATTTGCTAGTAACAATGATGTATTTTCCCTTTCCCCCTGTATTTATTTTTACTGAGAGATGCAGCCGTTCATCACATTCAAATGAAGAATTATTACTTAGCTATTATTATTATTGCTAGTGATGGTATGTAAACAACTGTAATGATGTGTGGGCTTGTGTAGGAGCAAAGACCACAGTAAAGATGATGCCTTAGGGGGAATGAATGAGGAAAACGTGCAAGGATTTAACCAGCACACCCTCTCCGTGCTGGTTTTGTTTCCTTTAACTACTCACTTTAGCTCAGTTGCCTATTTTGTATGGTCTTAGCCTCCTACTAGATTGGATTTGGTGCAACTGGTCCCTGTGGGAGGGACTGCAAGCCCTCCCGAAAATACAGGCAGACGTCACCACAGCAAGAAGGACATGTGCCAACACATTTGGGAACCTGGATGATGTGGGAAGAGGGGTTTTGCTGGTTATTATTTTGAATATGGGTGTGCATGAGGAGGTAAGGATGCCTCAGACACACATGTGGAAAAAAGAAGAATAGCAGATGTATTGCAGAGGTTATGCCCAAACAAGGCTGCAGCAGACAGCCTGGAAAAAGAGCTGCAAAGTCAGGTGTTTGGGTGCTGTGCATGGGAACAGACCCTTCTTGCTTTGGTTTCCCCTCTGGGAAATGTTTATTTTTTATATATATTCTTAGCAAATAAACAGGGTTACACCAAAGGTACAAGTGTCTGATACTCCTTTCCCTCTTAACTGGAAACAACCATCAATAACTCACTTATTTGTGCAGCTGTTCGAAGGCAGTAACAATGCTGCTAGGTGCCAACGGCTTCATCTAGAGTAAATGGGGAGGTGACGGGAAGAAACAAGCCACAGACTAGTTTTTAGTCATTAATTGTGTTTACAGACAAAGAAAAATCAGCAGAAAAGAGGGAAAGAGCATGAAGAGAGAGCCAGAAGTGAATGGAAAAAACTTGCTCTTTGGCAGACCCGTGAAGAGAATTCAGACTAATAAAGAAAGTTCAGTCTCTTTATTCTGTGCTGCCAGCAATTTACTGCCCTAAAATGAAGTTAGTTGGCTTTAGTAGGATCAGCCGTGAAGAGAGTAAAACTTCAGTAGTGTAGTATTAGTTTAGCTTCCCTCTCTCGCAACTAGGAGCGGGACCAAAAGAAACAGGAATCAGCCAGGTAATCCCTCGTCCCACGGGCTGCTGCAGGCTTCGTACTAGGACACCAACCTGACCTTACAAAAGCTCTCCGGGGAAGGGATGTCAGTAAGTACATGACAAACAAGAGTGTCTTGTGGCAACAGACGTTCCTCAGAAACGTGCAACCTTGGTAATAGTCTTCCCAAGACCATTGTGGAAGGCTTCTCCTGACCCCGGCTCATAGCCCCCGGCTCTCAGACCCACCTTCACTGCCCCCAAACTGCCGTGAGCTCTGTGAGCGCAGCTTTTCCACCTGGAGATCCACCTTGCTCCTGTTGGAGCCCTCTTACATTCTTCAGTATAATCCTCAGTGCTAACCCATTCCTAGTTTTGTCTAAGTTTTATTTTTAAACCTCTCATTCTAAAAGAGGGTCTTGTTGCTTTTGTAATGCCGATAGTTCTGACAAAGAGCATTGGGAACAAACCAAAGGGAAGAAAATCCACTTAGGTTCTCCAAAGCAGTTCTTACCAAGAGCTGACAACAGTGGAAAGAGAGCTTAAACCATATTTTATGAATTCAGCAGCATATTCTGAGATAAATATTTTATCCCTTCTCCTGCAAAAGGAGGGGAGAGACTAAAAGAAAGATGGGGAAACGAAAAAATCATCTGAGTGGAGAATATAGCAGATATCACTAACCAAACACCTTCAAGATTTACTGCATACCAGAGCCCAAAAAGCTTTTGTATGTATCGGTGCTATTTTGCATTCTTTACTTTTTTTCGAAAGAGTTTGTCTAGGTTAAAACACCATTCTGATCTTCTGTCAGTTTTGTTCCCACTGGTTGTCACTAACCATCTAGTAATAAAGTATATTAAAATAATGTATGCCTTGTGCAATTCCACTATGCCACCAAGGCACAGCTCAGCTCCGATGTTTTTAATAATGCTAATGGTGCTGCTCTTGAACGTCTTCTATTTAGAGCAAGTGTTTAGCCAATGTGATCAGGGCAAATTCCCCTCAGGCTGAAGAAATGCTGTGAAATACTTGGCTTCCAGTGACTTTCAGAGGACTAGGAGCAAAGGCAGTGATCCCCACCGGTCCATGCAGATGAAGCCCAGTGCAGCTCCTGAAAATACCATTGCTGTCTTGCTTCGTGTTTGGATCTCTGATGTGCTGTCCATGTGGGATAGCCAAGCTATTTCTGATTAAACTCTCCCCACAACTTTAGCCTGGACAATGGGCCTCATGGACATTTATATGGAAGATTATTCACTGTGTGGGCATATTCTGTAATTCAATTATAGATTGATTTGGAAGTGAGATTATGGGACAGTTTTCAGTGCTTTGTCTAATTCCCCACAAAGGACATCCCCTCCATGCGGAAGATTAACAACACACTCTTTAAAAAATTCACCAGCAGCATAAACAAGAGCTTAAACTGTGTTGGTATAAGAGGAAGAAGCTGCCAGTGAAGCCGAATTGCGCAAACGTCCTCTGCCGGGTTGCAGGGCCGCTGGCGTCCATGGGAATCTCTGCTGGTGCCACCGATGCCCTGCTGAGATCTGCATGACCTCAAGGAGGAGTCTGGGGGCACAGATTTGTGCTTCTCTGATCTTTATGACCCAAAAGCTGGTCCCAGTTTGGGGATGGGGGTGTTGGGTGCGCGTGTTGCTTAACATCGCCCACGTCCTCCCATTGCAGCTTTGCCCATTTCTGCAGGGCTAGTTGAGTTCATGTTTTCTCCTCTCCCTCCCTTCCTCCTAAAACACCTTTTGCAGCTTGTTTGTTTGCCTGTTCCCTTCCACAAGATCTTTGAACAAAATCGCAGTCTGTCAAAAACAAAGCGCCTGCATTTCTGAGACCTCACTGCTTTCCCAGGTAATTTATGAAAATGGAAAAGCCTGTTTCAGGCGTAATCCAATTTGTTCTCTCTCAGCATCATAAGCACATTTGGAGCCAGATAAGACAATTATCACACGGATCTTTAATACCTGCAATTTATAGCTAAAAGGTTTATTCTGATAAGTTTGTTTTCAAGTGCCATGTGCTAAAGCATGGAGATGGGGGCTCTGCGGCAGTGAGACAGCAGGAAAGTTTCTTCAGCGTTTTGCTTGGCGCATCCGTGCCACGCCAGCACGGGGCATGGTTTTGGGGCGAGGAGATTCCCACCGCAGGCGTACGCCTACGCTGCGTGCCCACGGGCCTGGCGGGGCGGCCGGGCTGCCTCGTGTTGGGGTGGGATGGGGTAGTGCTCGACTCGTCGGTGGGTGCTGGTACGTGACTAATTCATTAGACGATACGGAGGTGCGCTGAAGTTTTCTGCAGCTTGACAGTGAGATCCTTTTGCCCTCACTGTCCTGAACCTACCCAGCTGGTTTGCTTCGGCAGTGTGTTTTAGGCTCGCTTTGGTGCGGATGGAAATGTGCTGCTGTTAACGGCGTGGGCAAGTTTTATGCTTGAAGTTCAACGTGGCATAATAAACTAGCTTTCACCTTGCTGTCCATGGTGCACATTGCCGGAGTTTACCCTCTTCCAGGTACTTGACTGCGGTGGTAAATCCCGAAATAGGAGATCACGGATGTCAGCTGACATCCTCTCCCGGCTGGGACTCAGCGGGTCCGGGCAGGGAGGCAGCCGGCGCTCAGCTCGGCCCAGGGCACGTTGTTAGAGGCTCTTGCTCATCCTGATTTATTCACTGCTCTCATGCACCGCTGTTTTGACATCAGAAGTCATGACTCCGGTCTCCTGTCCTTTCGCAAAAGAGGGGGGGTTGCTGCTAAAATGTGTTTTCATAATCACTTAATTTTCAGCTACCAAATTTAACCTGCATGCGTAACCTTCAGCGCGTTGCAGAGAAGGAGTGCGTAGACTAGCGGTGACATTCAAGTCTGAGCACCAAAGTCAATATTTTCAGGAGAGCTCAGTGAAGTTGCTAGCAATCCCACAAACATTTACTCTTCAGCACTATGTATGAATACTGATATCACAATATGCAGTTGCTCATTAGAAAAGGAATCAGATTTCTAATTGAATTACTAGCTTTTTATCATTGTTTATGACTCAGGGTGCAGAGCTGAAATATTCTAATTATTTCATGATAAGAAATGAAGATAGGGACTTACGATTTCATCATGGGGAATGGTCTGTAACAATGTCTACTTTCAGAAGATAAAATCTGATCTGATAAAGAATTAGCTTGCTTCACTTATGTGAGCAGAGCCAGCAGACAGCACAAAAGGTAACCAGGAGTGTCTTGACAGAAGTAAAATTAGGCATTATTTTCTGGTTCAATTTAATGTGCAAGCTTTGAACATTATTAGTGTTAGTATTTAGTCAACAGTGAGAAATCAACTATTTATGACCATGTAGATTTGCAAATGAAAAAGTGGTACACTTTTATAAGGCAAAAATTAATATATTTAAAAATGTTTATAGTTTTACAAGAATAATTTACCACAGCAGTTCGAGAGCCACAATACTTCTGATAGCTATGCATCCAGGGCATTACCCTACTTTCTTATCAATCCAAATATAAGAATATTTTATAATAGTTAAGAGTTAAGGCTCTTTGATGTTTATGTGCTTCTTTGGCGGATTTTACTAGAAAGATCTTATATCTAATGCTTTTTTAGCTATCTCTTGATATATCCAAGGCATCAGAATATAGCAGCTGAGAAGGTCTGTTGTGCATTTCTATGGGGACTTCATTAGTGGAAGATATCCTGACACAGTACACAGGGTACTTTTGATGCATCATTCATACATACAATATTCAACTCCACATCATGGGGGGCAGGGGCAGAGGATATTTTATGTAGCAATTTATAATAGTAACCCAAATAGTGGCCTAAAATTAAGAGGTATTAGTTGCACATATATAACATTAAGTAAGGACTTTCAAGCAATAAAACCCTCACTATTGTTTCATACCCACATGACCAATTAGCTTTTCCTCCGTAGATAATTTGACCTGCAAATTACCCAGGATATTTCAGACTCGATGTTCAGATCTCGACCTGAATCTGGTGAACAAGAGTCGGGGGGGAGCGGGGGGAGATGCGTAGAAAGCTGAATTGCAGTAGCACACAGGGAGATCGGTGTAGAGAGGGGAAGAGGGGATGCTTCAAAAGAGGGCGGAAATGGCCAGATTTGGGATAACTGAGGAGCAGGATGGATTGGTTGGGCAGACGGCGGTCCTCCCTGTGCCGTCCTGCTCCTCAGAAGGAGGTACCTGCTCAGAGGAACTGCAGCACATCAGAGCCAGAGCAGATAAAGCCCTTGTGCTAGTCTGCTCACTCCGGGGGGAATTACCCACATTTAGGAAGAAAGGAAAGTCTCAATGAGTAATGATGGAATGGAAATTTTACCTTTTCTGGAAGAGAATATTTGGCCCTAAGACGGGGAGAGATTATCCATTCTCTAGGCTTCTTATTTATACCTCGAGGAGCTGACAGCTCTTCTAAAAGCAGACTGAGGGGTTTTAGACAGTCTGAGGTTTAAAATTAGGCACTGGAACTAATAGGCTGTTATTGTCTCATAATTATATTTGACATGATGCTCTTAACTCCTTTCTGAAAAATCATCCTGCGTCGAAGGGAGCCAGGATGCCATCGCGGCGTGCGAGGCAGCAGCAGACATCTATCACGCTGCGACACGCGGCTCCCGCGGCTGCTGCTCTTTCAGGTCCCTCTGGGCGATATACGGGGGCCACGACTCAATGGAAAGAGCCGACCTGGGTGAATTTGTACCTTCAGCTGCAAACGTAAATGAAGGGGTGCTGCTTCAGATTTGCTGTCCCTGCAGGTAAACTGACTCAGGGACCTACCTAAGAGGTGTAATCCTTATCCTGCTTCTTCCTCGCGGTAGGAGCGGAGGCAGTTTGTGGCTGCCCTGTTCTGCCAGCTGATTGCAGCATCTCCAGCAGCAGCTCCGGCCTCCTGGCTGGTGCGGCAGCAGGGAGAGCCAGGGCTCTGCTCCCTTTCCGCCTTGGGCTGGGGTGCAGCTTGCCCCAGCTGCTTTTCTGCACCACCCTGGCTGCAGGCACGCGAAGCTGCACGCATCTTTTCTTATCACAGTCCGGGCTTTTGAGCAACCACTTTTTCATGATAGAAGTCAAGCAAGCACCGGCCTCCTGTCAGAATAAGGGAAAATAAAGGTTTGCAGCTGAAGTCCCTTTAGTCATATGAAATATTAGGAGGTTCATAGTTTTAATTTTTTGCCCAGACTCCTAGAGCACTGACCTTCAAGGTATTGCCTTGACAACTTGTGCTTTTTAATAAAGCACAGTCTGGTGGAGGGGAGTTAATTTACATGGGTTTTCATTCGTCGAGCTCTGTCATCAGTGCACCAGCCTCACTTACTGAATGCCTTGGTTGATAGAGCAACCAACTGCAGCACATTCACATCCAACTGTGCAAATGAAGCACCTGTGCTCAGTTAGTTGAGGATTAATTTCTCTTTTCCACTTTTCTTTCTTTCCTTTCTTGTGTCAGTCCAGCACTGGCACAAATACTAGGAGCCCCAGTTGGGGGATGCAGCTACTTTAAATAGCCCTTTTATTTGCTTAGCACCTTTTCTTGCTTTGCTTTGGTCTGCTCTTTCAGCTGCCTCTTGCTAATTCAGAAGCCAGTTGGAACCAATCTGTGGGCTGATGAGAGCCAATATGATAATTTGGTGGAGTTATATAAAGTCAATAAAGGAAAAAAGGAAATTCCTGTATTCTAAGCAGCTCTCTTAGTCTTATCAGGTTCTGCTATCAGGTGTAGCACTATCCAGGCAGAGCACCCAAGCATAGAAATAACCTAAGGAGCTGAGTAGCTTCCCTTAGAGCCATCTGTTCACCTGGGTCCTGTAGACTTGTGTGTGCTTAGCTGCCTCCTAGACAAAAAGCAGAGAATTTTTACCATGGCTCTTTGTGGAACTAAATGCAGAGGATGTGTTTTGATGAGGAAACTGCTATGTTGTTTCCCCAGGAGCAATACTGGGTGAGAGGTAAGAATGAGGTCTTGTTGAGTGTCTGGTGATGATTGTTACAGGTTAATTAATGCTTCAGTAGTGGTGGTCTATAGGGAAAAGTTATGTATGTTTAAGGTGACTCATGCAGCTTCTCTGGATTTAAGTCTAATGAGAAACTTACTTCACTGCACTTATGGGTAATGTCCATCCATATTCCTGATACCTTTCTAGGGAGCCTTCTCTCTGTGGCCATCTAACTCCTATGAAGAAATATGGACTTCTCTGTACCTGTCTTGGCTATAAATGTGCAATTAAGAGAATAGTCCATTTAATTCTCTATGATGCCTAGATGCTGCTGCTCCATAGCTCCTTTGGGCTGGCCCCGTCTATGGAACAAGTCCCTCCACCAGGCCGGCTCTGCAGCAGCTCTGCTTGGCCTGCTGCCGCTGTCCTTCTTTCCTTATGACTGCTCCATCTAATGACTTTCCAGCTCTTTTACTTCTGCCCCACTTCTTGGAGCCATTAGACACTTCCGTGGGATGGATCCCAGTCTGATTTTTGGCCATATGAGCTGCCCCCCGCAGTGCAGCAGTTGGTCTCTAGCTTCTTCTGCAGCATCCCCTGTACCAGTCATTGTCTTCCCTCGTCCTCCCTGGAGGTTTGACTTAGTCATGCCCTCGGGGTAGAGCCACTTTTGGGTTGGGCCTTTGGGACTGACTCTTCTTTACAAGACATCATGCGATTAACTTTCTGCTGAGGTGGCAGGATTGGAACAGTGATGTGACAATCTGTTTCAATACCATTTTCTGTCTTTTCCCCCTTTCTTTTGTTGTTTCTTGGCTTATGCTAAACCTCAAGAAACTGCTGTCTAGTAGCCTTTCCCTATCTGCTGTGCTGCTGTGAACAGTAAGGATTAGTTGTGGTTCCCTCGTGTGGGGAAATCTCTTCTACCTATGGCCAGTGCAGTTTTCTCATCCTTCTTTTTCCTGCTGCCCCTGTGAGGATGCTGCATGCTCCCGGCTCTGTTTGGGCATATTCTGCCTCCACTGATTTAAGGCCCATAAAGGCTGGGACTACTAAATAAATGTGCAGAAATATTTGTGTTTAAAATATTCAATGCCCAGCACTACCCTGGTGTGTACACAGAGGAGGGCACATATGTGACATTCTGGGTACACACGACTCCTACCATATCAGTGAGAGAAAACACACCTGTGTCAAGGGAGGCAGAGAAGGATGAGGAGGAATACAGCCTTTCCCAAAGTCCTCACACAGTAATGCTGAACTGAAGCCCTGATTACTTGCATGTCTGGATCCAGACTCAATGTAGCACTTGTTTAAATTTAGGTAGGCATTAAGTGCCACAAACTTGGAAATGTTGCTTGTGTGAAACAAAGCTTTTGAGAATAGGATTTTGGAGAAAAAAAAATCAATTGTCTGTGTAATTTAAACTCTTTCACAAAAGATTTTAATTGCATTAAGAAATATCTTCAAAATTCACTTTTCCCATTAGGCAAGTGTTGGTGACTGCAGGCCCTCCTGATGATAACACGAATCCAGAGGTAACACGAATCCAGAGGTAGCACTGATTCTTTCAAAGCATGCTGGATATATTGTGCATGTGAATATGTCTGCATATCACCTAGTACAATAGGGCCCTGACCTATTTAGATGCTAGGCATGAATAGATAAATAACTTAAACTGCTACATCAATTCAAACTAGCAAGAATTAGATTGTTTTCCCTTTGAGATGGTTTTATCTGAGTGTATTGTCATGTTTGCCCCCATTAGAGCTCTTTGAGTCAAGCTGGAATACATGTTGAACAAACAGAAGTACAAAGACTTCTTAAGGTAACAGAGAAATCTTGGCCTGATCATGTCCCTGTTGTTGTTCAGTGCTCTGAGCTGCAGCACACGCTGTGGCAGAGTTCAGCATCCCAGCGTTACTCAGCAGGTCGATGACCACCAGCCATCAGGAGTGAGCAGCAAGCGGCGAGTGTAGCTCATCAACCCAAGGCATCTGGCTTCGGCCACAAACGGTGTCTGCCTTCCATCCTTTGCTAAAGGGATGCCCAGAAGTGCAAGCCATGGCTGGGAAAATGAAAGAAAGCAGAGGAAAAAAAGTCAGCCAGATGCATGTACTGAGAATGGAGGGAGTGAATGAAGAGTGAACTGGGCAGTCTGAGTCCTGGCTTGCCAGAATATTTAAGCGTTGTCTGTCGCTACTTGCTATACGTCTCGGCTGGTCCCTTGACTCATTTCCTGCCCATAGACTTCATGTTGGACACTTGCCTGTTTCCAGACTCACCCACAGTTTGAAGGCCTGCAGTTCATCTGTTATAAAAGCTGGTGGTTCCCTCCTCTTGCTAATCCTGTATTAGTGTAGAAAGCAGCTTAGACCCACGCCCCCTCCACCCCGCCCCAAGCCTGCATGGCTGCCCCAGGTAGTGCAACTTACTGGGGCGGTGGAGGAGCAGTGATCTGAGGTTTACCTCCCACTACCACCCCTGACATGGCATCACCCTTGCATCGCATGAGACAGTCACCTGGCTATGCAGTGTCCTCCCCACCCTTCCCCATTGGCTCTGGACTCTGGGCCTCTTCTCCAGCACAAGTCTTGGAGTGGGCTTGGAGTACGTGCTGGGCATGGCCATAAGGTTAGTGCTCCTGTTGGCAAAGGGCATTTGCCTTTTATCCTAAGGCTTTGAAGACATACTGGGTGGAACCTCTTGGGTGGGCCTCTGGCAAGCTGATCTGTGCATACAACACTTTCTTGGGAATTACTTTGGAACACTATTTACAGCAAAAGTCCTTTCAATGACAGCAGCAAAAACCCATGCCTCTTGATAGCAAGTGAGCTGCCTAGTTTGAATCCAACACTAGGACAAGACAAATTGGTGCATTTACCAAGACTGTATGCATGACTCCACTGTCAGATCTTTCTGAATTAAAGACTTGGGGTCTTTGTTAGGGTCTGTAAATTGAATTTTATGGAATATGGAATTGTTGATAGAAGTCTTCAGTGTTCCACTCTGAGATATGCACCAGATCTCAGATCAAGCTGAGATAACACAAACTGTAGTAAGAGACAACTTCTATCCCAAAGACCCTAAACAAGCTAGCTAGGGTGGTAGCAGTGCCATCTCCCTTTTACAGAAATTCAAATATATTAATGAGTTGCCCAAGGTCACACTGGAAGTCAAAGCCAGAGCCAAGATTTCAGGACAGTTCTGTAGCTAATGTCTTAGTCTGTAAGCCTACTCTTTTCTTTTTTTTCCCCTCAGCACAGACTGAGAAAAATTATTACAGAAAGCTCAAGTTCAAACTACTTGCTATTTGGAGAGCAGCCCATGTCCTGGCTGCTATATCAGTTTATGTGGAAAGAATCCAAGACATTACTTACATTGACTTAATATTAAATGGCAATAACCACCAAGGCAGATTTATTGTCTGATGTCTTCCTGACTGCTATAGTAGCAGTAAAGACAAATTTTTTGCTCATTAAAACATTTAGGTACTTAGTCCTTCTAGCAAAATTTTGAAATTTTCTGTTCTAGGGAACATCAAATCCTTGGAACAATCTGTTTTATGAAGGAGAGGTTGCACCTGATGCTACTCTGTTGTGAGAAGCAAGCTTTGCCTGGGAGTGATGTTGCATTTGGAGGCACAAGCTGATTTCCATGCTGTAAATGGCATGTGGCAGCAACGCACAGGCAGATCATGGAAGCACTGGAAGGACACAGCTTGCAAACCTCTCTTTTTCTGGGAAGGTGCAGCTGCTGTGCCACAAGAAATGTCTGACAGTCATGGTTAGAGGCAATGAGTGGCTCTGGTATTGCTGAGCTGGCTGAAAAACAGCAGGATGTGCAAAAGAACAAAATCTTAATTATGAACCTACAATAAAGCAATATGTTCTGCTTTTTCTGCCTTCTCTCCATATTCTCAGCTCCCCTTTGAAAAGCAGAGTGCTGTTTCCTACCTGGCTTACTTCTCTGCAGCCCCAGCATCTTGAAAGTCTCTGCCAAGTCTTTTCTGTAGAGCAGTGCTAAGAAATGCACCAGAAGTGGCCCAGCCTAGGTGATGGAGTGTCCTGCCTGCCAGGGACTGCTCCTTAACTGAAGAAGTTTATAAATCTTGGACCATTTACAGCTAAGGGGGTATTTTGATATCTCCCATCCAGAGGCCAGCCAGGGCTGATGGGCAGCCTGGTACTGTGCAGTCTAGTTTTGCATGGGCTGGCAGAGCCACAGAAAGTATTGATTAGGAATACAATGAAGTAAATAGTCTAGTTTACTTAAAATAGAGTGAGAAGTCCTGACCTGGATCAAAGTGTAAAAGGAAGCATATCACTGCTCTCTGTACTTTGGGAATCTCTGTATATGCAGTCTTGTCTGATTGGGTTGGAAATGGGGAAATTTTTTTGGAACCTGAGTTTGGACTTCACCCATGTTGTTCCAAGACAGGACTTCAGTTACAGCTGGCATCAAAAAAACCCTGGTTTAGGATTCAGACTCAGGGCTGAATGAGAACTCCCAGTCTGAGAGTTCAGACACAGGGCTTGGAGAGCAGGGTTGTTTCCTGGGGCTGTTATTAAGCAGACAGATGGGCCTTGCTTCCAAAGTCTCATGGATAAAACCCTGTACCTGCTGAAGTCAGGGGATTGCTTTGGTACTGGCTTCAGCGGAGCCAGGCTTTTAGTCCATGCTTGCTTTTTAGTTTCTTTTGCCTTCATTTAGCTAAGTAAGACATAGCTGACTGTGAAGTGATTAAACCATTTTAGCTGCTGTTTGGGTTTTGAAATGCAGTTTCCTCATCTCTTGCTGCAAAACCTTGCAGACACTCATCCAGCGTGATGCAAGTGTAGAAAAGAGCCTAAATATCCCTGCTGCTCCCTTTGCACCACTGAAGATACCAAAATGCAATGCAGAAATAGCAGTAAGGAAGGCTGTGTGTGCAGCACTTGCTGTTTATTTGTGTTGGCTCTGTGTGCACAAACCGGTGTGAAGGGTCTCTTCATGGCTGAGCCATATGCTGAAGGGAAGCAGAGGGAAATGTGCGATGAATGATTTTTCTGACACCTCCTGCACTCAGATGGGCTCTGTGAATCTCACTTTGCTCTTCGCTGCTGTTTCTCTCTCATTAGGAGCAATCAACAGATTGTTAATGCTCCAGGGGAAGCACGATGGACTGCGCTCTGTATTGCTGCGTGGCCTCTAACAGGCCTGCTAGTCACCCCCTCGCTTCCCTTTAAGTGTGTGTTTAAAAAACAAAAAAACCCTATTGATAGGTATGGAAATTGGCAGGCACAGATGTCTCTTGATATCGGAAGGTATCGATACTGGTCAATGCCTACCAATAGCAAAATTGGCCTGAGGTCAAAAGTTATAGATGACTCTTGAGATCAAGAGGTATTGATGCCTATTGATGAGGATTGATATCACATGTTTCTCAAACATCAAAGGGGTAAAGAGAGGGAAATGTCAACAATTAATCTCTAGGCTGGTGCTGAAGATCTGCTTTTCCTTGCTAAATGTCACAACCCGTGTCCACTCCTTCAGACGATGAAATAAGCCTAATGAGCTTGCAGCGCAGAAAATGCGGTTCTGCACTTGACCCTAGAGAGGCAGAGAAACAGGCTCTAGAGGAAATACTATAACTAAACACTTATCTGCTGAGTACTTCTGTTCATCCTTGGGATGTCTAGTTATTCTGTGCTGACCAAGCACAGAACCAGTTCAGGATGATGGTTAAGCGTGTGTTTAATTTTAAGCACGTGCTTAACTATTTCTGATTTTTGCAGAAGTTCAAGGACATGCTGAAATGCTTTCCTGAATAAGAATGTGCTCCAGGAGCAGGTAAGAGAAAGACAGGAGCTAAAAAAGACAGATGCTAAGGTAGATGCTAACTCGGGTTGAGGCACTTATTCTGCTGCACATCGCGATGCAGGTAGTGAGAGTGGTGCTGAGCAGCTGCACTGGGTCCCTTTCCCTGGCGGCAACAGTGGGATGGCACCGTCCCAGGCCTCTGTACGGGAAAGCGTAGTAAATATCTGTACAGCATTTTGAAGATGCAAGGTAGGATTGTCTGAATTATTCATTGCAATTATATTCTTTGCAAATGTTTCCCTTTTCCTCTCATCTTAATTTATTTGCAAATTAATTTGAATTTCATTTGATGCATTTCTTATAATTGACCAGATGCTGTTTGGACACTGTTTCCAAACAGTCCTGTGTGTCTCACTGGCAGCACAGTCTGACTTTTTTTTCCCTGCTGTTCTTGATTATTATTTCTGATATATGGCTGGCCATATGTATTCTTTCTGCTTCCTAATTATTCTGAATTTTTTCCAGGGGGAGAAAAGAAGTGAACAAATATACTCCTGTTTGATACTTATTTTGGTATGAGATCTGAGAATTATTCTGAATGGAAAAAAAATCCATTCACCCCAGGAGCTGTGAATAGTAAACCTCAAAGGGCCAAAAATTATGGACTGCTTCATCAGGCAGAGCAATTCATCTCTCCTCTGCTCTCAGGTATCCTCTGCTCGCCCTCTACTCTTGATTTTTCTCATGGTCAGCTTTGTAAAACTGAGATCACGATCAAACTCTGAAAAGTGGAAGATCACAAGATTTCCATGTAACTTTGGATTTGGACTGAAATTTCCTAGTTTTGTTGGCTAGGAATATAAAATATCAGCCATAAAGCAAGGTCAATAAAGGTGACTCATCACTTATATAATCTGCAATGTCCTTGTTGTAAAGTTTAACCTTAATAAGCACCTGCAGTTTGATTTAACTAATGCTAACTGAAGCTGGCTGGATTTCACCGAGGGTCCCTTCTGTAGGTATTCTGAAGCTTCAATGGGAATATTTCTATTAATCTACAACGAGGGCAGGGTTTTGCTTGATGTTAGTGATGATAATATTGTAAGAACTTGCTTGAGACTAGAGGACTTCTACTGTGTCTATTCTTACTTTCCCATTCCAGCAGTGTAAAATAATGATCCATTGACTCCAGTTGAGCACTGCCGATCTACGCCTGCTGAGCATCTAACCTAAGGTGTTTCATTGATTCCTTCATTTAAAAGGCAAAATGGATCATTCTGCTTTAGATTATTAAAATGTTTCCTTTCTGATGGAGTATCTGGGCAGCTCATAGTGTCTGGGCATTTAGAAGGGTTTCTCCCTCCTGCACAGTACCAAATGCTGGCATTATTTTGTAGCATGTGATGATTTTTAAAAATATATTCAGCTTTTGCCTTCTATTATCTTGGATCATTAGCCAACATCCTGTTATGCAAGGTGGTCAGTGAAGCTTGGTGCAGTATCTCACAATGTGATATCATTTCTCAAACAGAGCATGCAGTGGGGGAGAAATTAATTTCTCAAAGCTGCAGCATCATTACGGACACAGTAAAATCAGATGGATTCCCTTGTTGTTCTAAATGCTCCGGCTGAACACTGAGAACATTGGAGAGTTATTTAATGTATCCATTTCCAGGACAAGAGGGCTATTTTCTTTCAGGACATGATTGCATTGGCAAAGGAAACTTTCCTGTGCTATCCTAGATTTCCCTTCTGTTTGAAGCTGTAAGAGTTTGTGGGCATAGCCCAGACACAAAGCGGATGAAAGCAAGTGGAAGAGCAGGTTCTCCATCCACAGGGTCTCTGGTGTCCTCCTGCAGAGCAATAATTTAATGAATGTCTCCAAGGTGGTTTTGCTGCCCCTCTACAGGGTGAGGCCTGGGGATATCACTAGCCGTAGATTGATCAGATAGGTCGGTGCCCTGCATGTATCCCATGTGGTCCCATAGCATCCCTTCTCACTGCACACAGACATGGAGCACAGCCCGCCAGCCTGCATGTTCTGCAGGACTGAGCTGGCTGAGAAGGTCTAAGAAGTCTTTGCCTGAAAGTAGGTTGAAAACAGCTGTGTGAACTTCTCCTGGATGAATGACACATTGACCTTTCATGGCTAAGCCACTGAAAACAGGAAAAATGCTACACTTCTCTGCTCAAATGTATGGACCCCTTTTGTACATCCAGATTTTAGAAGCATGAATCACTCTCACAGATGTGTTCATGCAGATAAAGTGCTGTGCACTGTTTTGAAAAACTACCTCTAAAAATATGGTTCAGATGATGCAAATCCAAGGGATGTGATATGGTGCTGAGAAGTCATTAAAACCTTCATTTCATGACAAATTTCTTTAACAAATGTTGTTCTGTGCTGGAAAAAGGCACACAGTCTGAGCCTGAAAACAAAATTAGTTTGTTTCTTCTTTAGGAACGGAATAGCAAAAGTTCTTTTTCAGATATTTCTTTCCACCTTTTGGTCTTTAAATTGTTATCCAAGAGTAAAAAATACTGCTCACCATGTCCAAAAGGCTTGAGAGGGCTTCAGCTTTCTTGCTTAAGCTATGACCCACTGAGCATGTCAACAGCTAGTGGATTGCTCTCCTAGGCAGAGGGCACCTCCGCATCTGCTTTGTAATTAGTAGCATTGATTTAAAAAAAAAACATACTTGCACATTTTGTAGCAGTGGAGCTGAAAATCTTATTTTTAGTGAGTAGGCAGGCTAAGCAGTCTATGCTAATCCAGGTAAGTGCCCCAATGTCACAGCAGCCTCAAAACCTGAGCACAACACAAATGCACTGAACCAGCTCAGTGGAAGTTCTCTGTAATGTTCCTCACCCCTTACGTGCAAGAGCAGAGACGAGCAGCTCCTGTCTCAGTAAAATGCCTAGTCTGGCCTTGCACGTGGGCCAAAGAGCAGCAGAGTTTTGTCTTGCCCAAATGTCGCTACCCTGTCCTAACTCTTCCCCAAGGGCTGCTGTTCCTTACCCGTCGACTTGTGCACAGCTCTCTGAACTGTCTGCAATGTTGCCCCGTTGCCCCACAAGGGAAATTGTGAGTGCACGCACGGCCCTGGCCCACTGCTCTGTGCCAGTTATTGTGTACCTGAGTTAGATTTCTATTCAGGGAGCAAAAGCCCTGCAGCTGAGCATAGCTCCAGCACTGAGAACATCCTTCAAAGGCTCAAAGTGGCCCTGACCGGGGAAGGCTGTAGAGCGGCCATCCCTCATCTAAATGCGTTAGTTTTGCAATGTCCTTGGAGCTCTCCCAAAAGGGCACTAGAAACTATTTTCTCCACTTACTTGTTCTCTGTTTCTTTGTGAATACAGCATTTTTGACTGTGCCTTTGCATCGGGCAGTCCTGCGTGCCTCCTGTCAGTCAGCTCTGAACATAAGCTTCTTTTAAGAGTTTTGCCTTTCTAATGCACATCTTAGGAATGCAAATTTTTGCAAATGGGAAATGTTCTCTAATGTTACAGACACAGCTATGTTTTTGTGCAAATTGGAGAGTCTGGCTGTGTTGCACAGTGATGACATTATTCCAACTCTGAAAACTTGAAAAATTATTGAAATTCTGTCAATCATATAGTTTATTTTTTGTGGCTTACTTCTCCTATCAGCTGCCTGCTACTACCAATTGGTGAAAGGCCATAGATCAGAGACATATTCCCAGTGTCTGGCTTTTCCATGCACGTTTCAAAGGGAAGCAGAAGGTTTCTTTCTTTTTCCCCATTATGCAGTGCCAGCTAGGCCTTCGGTTGCTTTAGGATGAGTTTGCCTGGAAAGCAACAAAGCATGAATTACAGATGCCAGCCTTTTCCCCTTTCTTCCTCTGTCTCTGCTAATAATGGGCAAACTTTAGAAATTTTTCAGCTATCAGGTGTCCAATCAATATGACATACTTTGCCATGTTGTTTATTCATGTTGTTGCCCAAAGCTATGTTTGATGGGACACACAACTCAGTGCTAAAAGGAGAGTGACGTTGCCTGGGTCTTTTATTCATTAAAAACAAAACAAAGCAAAAAAACCTATTTTCTGTTGTTACTGTCTATAAAAAACCCTAAATTGTACCTGGTGGTAACCTGCAGCATCATGATGGAAGGCTTGGTAAGACTGAGGGATGGCCTACAAGACACTTCTGAGAGTTGGTCCACTGTGTCCTAGAAGACCTGGGAACAGAACCTGAGGATCTGGGCAGAGTGGTGGCAATTCACACCTCTCTCACGAGAGCACAGCAACAGAAAGGCCAAGTTCTTGGCACTGTAAGTTAAATCCAAAATGACCAGCTTCACTTTCTCTGGCGTAACTCCCAACTTCAAGCCTTGTGAATGCAATAAGGCTGCCTCTTTCTAGCAATGCTGGGAAAAACATGTATTCATCTTTCAAGCAATATTTTTGATACTAAGGTAAATTTGGGCTGCCTTGTTCCAAGAAGACAGTTGAAATGTTCTTATTTTAGTATGTAAAATAAGTCTTTGGAAGAAATGCAACCTTGTAATTACTACTAACATAAACCATTTTTTCTCTTAATACAAATAATCCTTACAGGGATTGTTTCAAATATTGTGCAGAAATTATGCAGAAATGATGCATGATGCAGCAATGATTTGGGTCAAATTCTGAGGTGTTTATTTCTGAAGTGAAGCAATTTACTCTGCAAGCCATTCTTCAGAAGCTCTTTGACTGCTGACTGTCCAGTCTGGCCAACTGCAGCAGATGGTGGCCAGAAGAACCTATGAGCCAAGAGTGGCCAAAGAGTAAAGAGCTGGAGAAAGATGATTATAGTAGCATAGACTACTTTGTGAGCTGAGAATTACTTTTCCAATACCAGAGGTGGCAGAGAGGTTAAACTGATAAAAGCACATGGAGAATGTAATGTTTCCTAACGTTATTTCTAAGAGTCACATCCTTCTGCTGTTACGTGGCATAGTGCCCTACAGTGCAATCTGCTTTAGTGATTTCTTTAGGATATTCAGTCTTAGTACCAATACCTAGTCCCTCATATCTATAGGGAAAAGCACATTTTGGCTTCAGCAGTTACTGTTGATGAAGCTATGAGGGCTATCCTGGCAGGAACCCATCTAGACTGTGTGAGGGCATGTTCAAATGCAAACTCCCAGCCTCCACCCAGTTTGCACTCAAGTCCATCCTCAAGACCTCTGGGTGAGTTTTGACATGGACAAGCTCTGGAAGATGTTGGGAAGAAAGCCTGCATCCACATAACTTTTCAGAGCAGGATAAGCATGCCCCTTTTTCAGCTTGGCCTCGTCTGTTTGGTTCCTGCTTGCCCTGTGTCCCATGATGACTTGCAATGAGTGGTTGCATTGCTCTCATGATCAAGATTGACCAAATAAGTCATTCTGGGGTCCTTCTTCAGAGAATACCACATTGCCTACTGCAATATAGTAGCATGCTAGAGACAGCAATGCGTGTACAGGCAATGCAGGACACTGAGCAAGCCATGCTGTTACCTGCTCTGGGACCTGCGCCGTAATGTTAACCATCTAAAGTAAGCCAGCTGCTCGTGTACTGCCTTATATAGTTCATCAAGAAAAACATGCAACTCCAAGTGGCAGTTCATTGATCATGCTCGTGGTGTGATGAACTGCTCTTGGGCAGTGCCTAAGACTAGAGAATGAGCTTTAGAAGATTAATTTACAGTACATACCTAATGCAAACATGAGTCAAGATGAATCCTACTCCAAAAAAGGCAACCAGATATGCAAAAATGTCACCACATTTAGCCTTTTCTGGGACTAGATCATGAAGTCTCTGGATCTGCTCTGTACCTAGTACTTTAAGCCTTTCTGCAGTAATTCTTCAGAGCCAGTTTGATTCTCCTTAAGTTTCTTCCACTTTTTCTGTGCTGTTATGCCTCTGAAACAGCTTGCCAGCTCAAACAGTGCTTAGTTCTGCCAAACCCTCACAGTCCAACTGCCCGCATCCAATTAATGTGCTACTCTGTGGTAGAGTTTTAAGTGGAGATTATTGACCAAATGCTTTTTACTCTGATCAGTTCCCAGATTGATACATGAGAGAAACCAATATTGATAAGTACTAAAGACCAGTGCTGCACTTCTCACCATGGGATGTTACTGGCTAAATGCTAAGTTATTATTCCCACTATCTCTTGAGCTAAGTCTTGCTTCACAGTTTAGTGCCTTAGATAATTAGGTGGGAAGATGAGAAGAATATATAATGGAAAAGAAGGACCGTGGGTCTTAAATGAACACCTCAATGAAATGGGCAAAGTGGCTCTAGAGATTCGGTCATTGACCCAGAGTTAAGCTTCATTGCTCAGGGTGGCAATGACTCATATCCCCTGTGGACAGATGCACAAGTAGCTTAAAAACATCTTATGCTCCTTGCAGCTCCCTGCAGTCCCTCAGAGGTCAGGTCTCTGCTGAGACCCCCAGATGCGATGGCAGCCTTGTGGCTGAGAGATTGAACTGGCAGTCACCAGAGCTGAAAATGTCGACCGCTCCCCTTGGAGCAAGGAGCAATAGCTCACTGCATGGGGGCTGTAAACACCCCCAGGAACGGACTTCAGACACTCACAGATGCATGGAGAATGTTTGGATGGAAAGAATGATATGTGAGGCCTTGTGAAACATCTTCCCCTCCTCAGTTGTAAACATACTGAGTCCCTTGCCTCAGCCAGCTTTAATAATGTCATATCATTAATTGTAAGGCATTTTTTTAGGGTGTAACTTACTGGTATCCAACACCATCATTACTCCAGAGCCAAGAAAAGACTGGGGTCTTATGGCAGTCATGGAAGAGCAATTCTGAAGTGGGTTAATCCATTGTTCTTTCCACAGCCCATATTGTACTGCTGTTCCATGTTTTAAATAAGGGTGTTCTTGGACTTAGCTCTTAGGGCATTGCTATTTTTCCCCTGCAATGAATTGTGAATGAATAATACAAGGTTGTGGGAAAAGATCTTCTGGAGTGGGGTGGATAAGTACAGTCCCTGTGAGATTGTGGATATTTGTGAAATTAAGGAGCATCCTTTATTTGTGTTAGCAAGCCTTGCTCAGGCCTGGGTTCCAAGTTTGGTCTTGTACCAGCCTGCTGTGTGACCTTGCATAAGCGATGGTGGGGATGATAGAGATGTTCTTCATTAAGTCCCACATATATGCCAAGTGTTATTGTGTTACCATCCTCTTGGATTTTGACTTGGCTGTAACTGGTCCTACACCAGTTCCCACCAGCAGAGGATGTGGCTCCCCAGCGTACTCTGCAGATAGTCCCCGCTGCCTCTACTAGGCCGTTTCCTGCGAGCCCACCCTCCACTCCCACGTACGGAGTAATGCTGAGCAGAACTGACAAGCAAGTACGTGGCATTACCTTTGTGCTGAAGTCATGGGTGTTCCGTGTATTGGTTTCTTCCTCTTCATAATTACAGAATATTATGAAACAAAGTAAGATTTCTCATTTAATGTCTATATTTCACAAAAGTGTGTTTAGACAGGCAGTTGATGGAAGAGAGATGAGTCCTCCTACTCTGTAATTTGTGATTTAACAGCATAACTTAAACAATGACACTTATTTTTCAATGAAGCATCTGAAAACTGAGCCGTGGAGCTCTGACGTAACGTTTAGTCAGGCACAGCATGAGTTATGCTTCAAACCAGCAGAATCAGCATATTTTCTTTTGTTTCTCTTGCAAACTCTCAGCAAACTCTTGTAAACAGTCTCAGCAGTGGTTCTTTGGAGGGCATTTATACCGCCGCACGTTGCAGTACATGGCTATTTATTCTTTTCTGGCTTTGTGAGAGGAAGCAGAACAGCAGACAAAGGGATGTGGAGTTAACACATCCAAGAGAGCAATAAAGGGAGTGAGTATTAAAGCAGAAGAGCTACATGACACATCATAACCCTCAAGCCATAGGTTTTTTCCATTGAAGTAATGGTGCTGTTGCCTGTGTGGATTCAAACACTGATAATAGCCTGATGCTGATAGCAATACAATAAATGATAAAGGAAAACCAGTGGTCTCTCTGGCTGTCTACACTGCGAAATTAAGAACAGATTCGAGACTGGCCTTGTGAATGCCGATCTCTGGTCATGTTGGCACAGACCTGCCGTACACATCCACAGTGAAGCCTCTAAGTTTGAATTCCTGTCACATATCCTATCAAGTATGGGATCCACCCATGCAGTTCATAAACTAGTTTTGTTTGTGTGTGTTTGGTTTCCAGGACTAACTTCTACAAGGACACAGCAGAATTAGGAGCTTCCCCTCCTTGAGATTTGTGTTCTGTTTTTTTTATGTCCACACAGTACAAACCAGAGGACGTGTCAGCTGCTGGCCAGTATTCCCAGCTGCTACCATCCGGGGATGGTAGCAGCTGGGGTGGTAGGTAGCTGGACCTCAGAGCAGGCTCAGGCCATGCTTTGCCAACAGTGGGCATTTTATTTCTTATGCCCAATGAAGCTTCAGCAACTGCTACATGCACACAAACGGGCAGCACTGCTACTTCTCCCCATAAAAGCATGAGAAACAGCTTGCTGGGTCAGACCTGCAGTGCGTCCAACACAAGAGTGTCTCTGACAGTGGCAATAGGAGATGCTATTTTGGGCATAGCCTACCCCCTCATGTGCCACCAGTATCTGCAGTTGTGCTAGGAGTACATCCCTTCCTTGTCTCCATTTTGGGACCTGCCATCCATCACCCTGCGTAATCCTTTTTGAGGCTGCTGGTACTGTCTGCCTCCATAGCATCCTTTGGTAGCAAGTTGCAGAGGGTTGCTACCTGCCATGTAAAGAAGTACTTCTGCCTTTCTCACTGATCTCTTGTACCAGTTTCCTCAAGTGCTCCCTAGATCTCATCGTGTGGGATTTGTTGTTTTGTTCACTTTATCCACTGGATCTGTGATTTTGTAAAACTTGGTTGTATTCCTCTCCCACCCCGCCAGCCAGCTCCTCCAAATAGAGGGGTCCCAGCCTCTCCTCCCAACGCAGCTGTTTCATTCTCCTCAGCCATTTTAGATTATGTATTTTTCCCTGTTAATGGACTTCTTGGACACAGGTATACAATCAGCTAAAAAAGTTAAGCCCAATGGCCAGAACACTACAGTTATTTCAGCCCCAAATCAATATCACTGGCAGGCTATTACCTAACCAGACATGCAGTGATATGCTCGCGATCTACAGTGATGACAAGATTGGCCTGGATGGCTTGTCGATTTAAAGGAAAGTATGCAAAATACTACAGGTTTCCAGTGCTCTGCAGACCCCAGAGTGCACATCTCTTCTCCTCAGACCTGTGAGAAGTGCAGGTATACCTGCAATGTGCCATCCTCCGGGTGAAATAAGATCTGGATGAAAGGCGTCTGGCTCAAAATCAACCGAGACAAAATAGACAGACATTGGTGAGCAGCTGGGACCATGGAAAAGTAATGGAAAATACTTAGTTACCTCACACTATGCTCACAGCATCTTCTCTGTTCAAGAAGACTAATGGTCTTGGGGGCCTATAAGCCTCATCTGCCAAGGTGACAGCCATGGGCAAAAAAAAAAAAAGTGCTGATTGCTAAGTGAATTTTCACAGTCTGTTCATGCTCCTTTTGTACTGACTTCCTGCAAATAAGCCACCTAATATATTTGTGGGTAAATGTGTCCAGGGAGGTGTTGAGTGCGGGCTGCCTGTACTGTGGGGTGCATAGCTCTCCTGCTGCCCTCACCATACAGGACACCAGGTTCAGGAGGGAAACAGCCATCTCTGCCCTACTCGAGTAATTGTTCTCCCTGAGAAAAGCCAAGGTTCAGCTCCCTCCCTCACACACAGCAGATGGTCTGGCTGCAGCAGAGAGCTGGAGGGCATGTGCGGGTGCCAGGTGCGTGTTGGTACCGGTTCTGCCCTCCCAGAACAGGCAGACTGAGACATCAAGCTGCTCTGTACGTCTCGAGTTGCTCCTGCGGCAGCCCAGCGTGCTCCCCTTTTCTTGTCAAACCAGCAGCCGCTTCTGAGTGAGTAATGACAGACGGGTGTATTTTAGAGTCAGTTCCATCCTGAATCTCGGACTCTTTGGGCAGTCGAAGCACAGAAATGTGGCATGCAACTCCTGTATTTCAGCTTTGCCAAATGCAGGAACTGCTGGTGCAGAATACAAAATGCAGCAGTTGCAGCAAGCCAGTTGCAAGCAAACCAAGGGTTTGCATATAAGCCGTCTCAAAATTCTCATCAGAAGAGAAATCTGTGTAACCAAAGCAAGAGTTTGTAGATGTAAAGAGGAGTAAAAGCTAAATTCAGCAAGTAAACAAATCATTGTCAACAGTGTTTCCTAAGGATGTCTTTACCCATCCCAGAAAGCTAAGGGAGCATCCAGTGAAGATATACGTGAATACAAGGATCTGAACATCTGCTCCCTTGGAGCGTCCTATTGTTGGGTTTGGGACTGAAAATAAAGACACTTAGACGTTGCAGCTGATCCAGCATGTAGCACCACAGCTGCTAACACATACAGGCTGGGAAAGCATATTTTGTCTAGTTACCTATGTTCTTTTCAGCTTCCATTTCCTAACTCAGGTAATTCATGCCTGTCTCTGTGCCCTAGTGCAGCAGCTCTGAGTAGTAGAAGACTTCTTTTGCTTTAAGAAAGAAAATTCTCTTGCCTATTCCATGGAATCATAGGACTGGAAAGAATCTCAGCAATTTACCTTGTTTACTCCTCTTCCTCTAAGAAAACTCAGCCATGGCTATGTCACCCTTAATAAATATTTATCCATCTTAGGCTTAAAGATCTCCAGCTATGTAATCCCTATGGCCTTCCCAGGAAGCCCTAATTCTTACCATTAGAAAGTTTTCCCTCCCATTTAGCCTGAGTCTACCTTACTGCAGTTTAAACTGTTACTTTATCCTGGAGGGAAGAAAAGATTATTCTCTTTCTCTTTGCAGCAACCTTGTAAGTCCTCCATGGTAAATGGGCGGGGGGCAGGGGACACAGCAAGAGGCCAGGAATGACAAGGCCATGAAGTTGTTTCTGCCTGTTCTGCCTGTTTTGGCACTCTTCCTCACTGAGGGTAATTAAGTGTAAAGAGGTACTTTTCCCCAGTGCAACAGGCATGTTGCTAACATGTAAGTAGGCTTTGTGCCATCTGAACAGATGCGTATGCATGTAAGCAAGCAAAGGCCATGTTTGAGCATCAGGCATGAAACCAGAATTGAAATCCAGTCAGACGGAAACAGTCAGGATATTTCTAACACAGTGGTTTTACCAGACATGAGCAGAAATTAAATGTAGGTACAACTTCTTATCAGATAAGATAGGTGTTTTTTTTTTTTTTTCCTTCTGAATTATTCATCACTGTCCAAGCAGACTTCAATAAGTTATCAGCACACAGAAACCAGAGCCAGAGATGTGGCATGGGGAGTGGTACCAGTTTTCTTAGAGCAAGTATGAAATGCCCATTTCCAGGCCCACCAGAAGGACTGATCCCACCTGACAATGATAAAACCCCCAAACCCTGAATCACCAGCAGACAGGAACTTCTTCCAGACAGCCAAAGCACATGTGCCTAAAGCTATTTACTGAACTTGCTGTAGGCTAGCAGACCACAGCAAGCCTATACTCCACATTGGTGCAACTTTATCTGAGTTCTTCTATAGACATGCATCAGTGCCAGTATGTCACTGGCTGCCATTCTCAGGAAAAAGGTGATATTCTTCCACTATAACCAGGTCCCTCTGTCCTTTCTTGCTCCCAGAAGCAACTGTCAAGAGTAGTGCCAAAAGCTGCATAGAGCTAACAAGAATCAAAGAGGCAGCAGGTGGTTCTAGCTGAGTTCATCACATCTTTTCCCAAAATAATCTGCTGGCCAGCTGTGAGGAAGAGAAACTCAGCTGGCAGAGAATCAGCATAAGCAGGGGAGATCAGATGTGGAGTCAGACAGAGAGGTTGTCATGGATTATTTACGGTTCTTTGTGGATGGACAACTTTCTTAAGTTAATAACCCTATAGTCAGTATTTTTTTGGTGCTTCAAGAGCAGCTAAGCGCATCTGGCCTTGCTTCTCAGACTGGCAGGTACTGGATTGCTAGGAAGACAGTGTCCTTGATGCTAAGAAGATGTTCTATCTTATTTTGCAGTATATGCCAGCATAATCAAGAGGCAGCACTGGGGAAACAGAGTCCTGTCTAGTTTGTCTCTGCCAAAGATTGCTATATTACAGAGCTTTGAGGATGTGCCTCTTCACAGGACTTTGTGAGAAGCAAATTGCTAAACTCTTTCCTGTGCTAAGACAGCTGCGGGTTCGTGTCAGACCAGGACTTTGCATGTGGAGAGAGATTCTAACAGAGACGTTTTTGCATCCTGTCGCGCACAGAGCACTCCTTTGTGTCGTCCCAGCCTTCTGAGGTGGTTGTCAGCCGTGGCATGTCTGTGGGACTCTCTTCACAGTTGGAAGAACCAAGATTCAAAGGAGGGACCTTTAATGTGAATCTCTCCTGAAAATAATCCCTGTTCTTAAACCTCAGGAGGAGATAAGGGAGAGTGCAAGCTTAAAAATCATTCCCAAGGGTCACAGCCAAAGTATTGAGGCTTCCCAGATTACGGTTTATAGGTTGGATGGAGCACCCAGCAATTATCTACAGTGCTGAATATGCTGTTCATATCACATATTGCTTCCATATGTTAAATTGATCTATTCTGACATAGGTGGGATACTAGGGAGGAGGTATTAGGGCTCCTGAGTCATTACACAATGCAGATGTAGGTAATTGAAAATGATGTTCTCTTCTACAAAACACTGCAGGCCACCTCATCATCCTTCTCTTTCTGCTCCTCCAGTATGGATAAATTGAAAGAGAGTTCACTGCTTGCCTCCCACTGCTCTTCCCACTGTCTCGCTTTCATGCTAGTGGCAGCAATGCTGAATGTTGATGGATAATCAAATGGAAGGTGCACATTATGTTTCACGCTATCAGGCAATGTCACAGTGGCTGGGAGGCAGGCAGTCATCAACACTGCAGAACTACTCTCAGATAAAAACCAAGATGAAGGTCACTAGGAATCACATCCTGTTCCCAAAGGTAATATTTGGACCCAGCTTCCCTTCCTTCTGGCTTCTAAATGCTTCAGGGCTTGCATTTAGGTCAAGCAGTTCCCATTGTAAACAGCCACTTGAGAAAGCAATCCCCCAAATCCCAGGCCAATAGTCAGGGAGGCAGGATGGGAACATGGGGTTCCCCTCATGACCTTGACAAAGCTTTCCCCATCCATTTTCTCCAGGTTGACCTGTTTCTCCTCCCAGACCTTGACAAGAGTTGCAGCATATTGACCAAGTATCAGCACCTGAGAGGAACATGCTGCTGAAGTGCCTAACACACTTACCTACCTTTTGTACTGAAAACAGGTCATTTGGGACTGGAAGGACATAAACCCCTCCTGACATTACTTACCACTTTACTCTCTCCCAGGAGCAGGTAGCAGATAGATAAGGAATGAGTGGTTTATGGGGTCTACTTCAGTGTTTCTCATACGTCCTGCAAGCGCAGCCTTCTATGGGGCTTGCCTGCATCTGCATGACGCCTGCAGACTGTGACACCCCTCCTCTCCGACCCTCTCTGCTCTTTCCTCCAGAGTGGGGAAATGAGAAGTCATGGGAAGCTGGCTGTTCCCAGCTAAGCAGAAACACTTTACGATCCTTGCGAGCCCTTCTGAGACCCCCATGGGGGTGGTGGGGCGGTTACCTTCTGCTGCTGAGTTACTCCAGTCTACTGGCCCAGCTACCCTCGCCTAGCTATTCCAGGCCTCGTCTCAGTGACTGGAGTTACTATGCTAAAACAGAAGGAAAGAGAAGTAGAAATGAAGTACTGGTTTAAGCCAGCACTAAGCTACTCCCACCCAGGCACAAAGCATAACCAGGAGAGAAGCTGTGTTGTGTGCCGCAGGGGTTTCCCAGGGCTGCTGTGAAAGTGGTGCCGTTTACATGCAATAATCCACAATATCAGTCTAGACTTGGCTCTGCACAGCCCTGTATTGGTCAGCGGTCTGGGCTCAAGGGAACTGCAGCTTTCTTCCAACACTCTTCTGTGCTGCATTTTTTGACAGGAAGGTATGATTAAGTCTGAATGTCAAAATGTACTGAGGGGTTGAGAAATAAACTCAAAGGAGATGAATGTAGTGAGACATGCTATTATTTAAAAATATCCTGGTTGATTTATGCAGCTTCTGTAGCCCTTATGCACCCCTTCACTAATGACTCTGCATTTATGGACTTCAGTTTCCAGCTGACAGCAAGACGAGGAGGAGATAAAGATTCCTGACACTGAACAGAGGCTCGTAGCCTGCTATAAGCTCAGCACTATATGTTTCTGACCATTTTCTACACAGCGAGAACCAGAATGAAATGATGAGGCCACAGACTGAAAACAAACAGAAGAAAACATTTTTTCCTCCCTGTTTAATTAGGCTGAGGAACTTTCTGTCACAGGATTATGAAGAGTGAGAAGTTAAAGAAAGAAGTTCATGGATGGATTAAACAAATTTATGGAAGATAGAGTCAAGTGGTGGCTATAAAATTGGATGATTTAGATGCAATCTCTGCTTAGGAAGTCACCAAATTCCGACTGCCATAAACTATGGGGAGAAAGGGAATGAGAGCTGTCTGCCTGAGGAAAGATATTCCTCATGTTCAAAATCATCTTTAAGCATCCGTTACTTGCCTTTGTCAGAGGCAGGACCTGGGGACAGAGGGACTACTGCCCGGATTCGGTATAGTTGTGTTTAAATTCCTTCCAGTCCAGTCATGTCCTCTCCAGCTCCCTTCATCATGATAAAGTCTTGAGCCTCTGATTCAGCCAAAATTTGTAGCTTGAACTGCAGTGAAGTCACCCAGTCACCCAGCGTTAATATGAGGGTGTGCATCATGATCAGCAAGAGCTTGTTCAGCAGCAGTGAGCATTAACTTTGCAAGGAAAATTAATTACAGAACTCATTTTTTTGATTATAAAACCAGTTCATTCTGCAGATATAAACATTATAAAATAAACCATAAGATCAATCATTAAAAATGGGAACACAGCAGGAGAAGAAAGGAAGTAACGAGAAAGGAAAGGAGAGGTAATGTATCTGGAAGGACAGATAAGCAGCTGGAAGATGAAAGAAGAAAATAGAATTAGAAAACATCTATAGTGGAAGGAGGGTGTCACAAAAATATGTATTTGAGGTGCAAGTTCATTTGGTGACTAAAATGGGTGGATTTAATAAATCATTTGCAGAATTTCAACTTAAACTTTCAAGGAAATAAACTTCTGAAAGATTACAAAATCATCAAAGCTTCCAGAAATATCACCTGAGTGGCCAATGTTTATATACATAAACATACACATATATACATGTATATATGCCTATATATAAAAATATACATAAGTATTATATGCACGCACACACACACACACACACACAAAATATTTTGCAGGGCTCCAAGAGAAAAAAGGTTTTTGTGAAGGTATAAATGTTTGCTGTTGTTCAAAAGGGAAAGCTATTCATTTGATCTGCTGACATCTCCTAGCTCTGCCAGAGGTATGTCACCAGAAAGATGTTACCCAACAAAGCTTGAGAATATGACAACTTTGAGTGAAAGGTTTGTGAAAACAGAGCTTGAAGGATTCGTAAATTAATCTGAAATGAGATGTTTATGTCAAAAAACCATCCAACAACAGTACAACAAATTTTAAAATTCAACACTATGTCACAAGTGATGGGAATTGCTTGAAATGTGCAGTCGCATGGAGCATTTGCTATAGCCTCAGCTTCCACCTGGAGCATGGCTGGTTTGGGGCTTGGGATGGAGAGAGGAAATTCTTCTTGTGTGTACAGTGGAATAGAAGTCATAAGCCATTAATTTATAGCAGCAAGTCTTTTTCTGACCTTTAGCTATTGTATGTTAAAATATGGCATCTCATTATGTGGCTGTAAAAGGCTGGAGTAAATGATTTTTCACTGTAAAAAAAAAAAGAAAGAAAGAAAGAGAGAGAGAGACCAACCCTTTTCCTCGAGTCAAGATGCATTTGAGCTCTTTGTTTCAACCCCTCCTCTGTGGAGTAATACAGCTCAATGAATAAAAAACATGCCCCTCCTTCTTAATTCACTCCAAAATGGGAATGATTAACACTGACCATTTATCACGGTCCCCTCTGCACCGGGCCAGCCCTTCAGAGCAGCAAGGAGAGGGCGCAATATCACTTAGCAAGGAAATTCCAGCAAGGACATGGCACACTTTCTTAGGACCAAATCCAATTAAAACACTTCCATTTTCATCTCCAAACCACCCAAAGTAAAGCAGAGTATGTCTAGCTCTAGAATACTTCAAAGCATTGTTTAATTGCATGAATATTTTAAACATAACACAAGAGAGACGGATCCTCTGAGGCTCTCAATTAGCAGAGCTCCACAAAGTCAGAACAATGCACACCAATGAGGAATCTGACCCCAAATGGGGTTAAAAAACAATAGCACGATATTTAAGTTCAACTTTTTTAGAATCCTTAAATATTTCTGCTGTTGCTCCTCCAGATGTTGCACTGTATCTAATCTATGAACAAAATGATTTTAGCCATCACCCCATCTTGGCAGAACTAAACTTGCTTATATCAGGTGAGGATGCAGCCTAAACACCTGAGTCCTGGAGCACTGAGAGCTCCTCTTGCTAAATATCATGCTTCCTGCTTTAATCATTAACATATGGGCATCTTGATCCCCAGTGGCATGGGGTTAACCATTTCGGAGAGTCTTAACTCTCTGGACTTCAGTGGAACAGACCATGTAAATCCTACGCTAAATGTGCTATTGGGTTCTTGATATTGGGCGGCCGCCTCATGCCCTGCAGGCGCTATGTTGTCCCCAGTACCCTGCGCATTGGCACCAGTGCAGTGAACCTCAGGAGCTGTCTTATTTAAAGAACTAAAACAAAACATACACACACTGTGACGAGCTTCCTGCTCATTAATCCGCCATTCAGGATGGTCCGGACCAGCTCCCCGTGTTGGTCATCGCGTTTCTCTGCTGGGACGTGTGACTGGCAGCGAACAGGAGTGGTTCGATGGTCCCTGTCGCCATGGGAAGACGCATCGATTAAACCACTCCGTGATTCCTCTCTGAATTCTGTGACATATTAACATTAAAAAGTGGAGCCTGGGGCCATGATGAGGGCAAAAGAGATTATGAAACAAATACTCATCTTTCCTTTTATGTGTAAAACTGCAGAGCTCCAGGATCTTAATAAGAAAAGACACACTTTATAGGAAAACATTCAGTAGAGAAGTTTACCAGAGCTACATTATCACAAGAGAAATAATCTGGATGGTTAAAACCCCCATGGAAAGAGTCTGATTCTCTAGGTTTTTCCAATAATTTCCGTGGAACCCTATTACATTTTTATAGAATCCTGGGAATTCCCTCTCTATTGGATCCTCTGAGATTTCAGCATTAAAGCAATTCCTGGAAGAGTGCTCTGATGCTGGAGGAAGGCGGATATAAAGCGAGTATTTTATCCCCAAAGAGCCAAGACACACACTGAGCGTATTCACAGGGGCTACAAACAAGTAACCTGAAACTGTAAAACGCTGATGGCACCATATCACTAAGTTGCTCTTCAGAGAACTTTGTGAAGTCTTTTGCTTGTATCAGTGATAATGAAAGTGATTAGCACAGTATGATTAAATTCCCCGTAGGACATACTTTTTAAATAAAAGGTTGGAAGTTGGAGTTATCCTCTTTCGCAATGACTTTTGGATTATACTGTCTGAACTACATAGTTTTAGCTTGGTATAAAATTATTAACCCATGAGAGAAGCTGCAGAAGTTGGTGGTGTTATCAGATCTTCAGAAACTAATCTAATATCTTCCTTTTACTGCCTTTTTTCTTCCCTTGTAAGTCTTTAAAGCTCTAAATAAATCTTAGTTTCACTTGTTTCTTAATCTCAAGATAGTCGAAGCACTATCAAGTGCAACTGGCCTCACCTCAGCAAGCTGCAGCTCCCTCAGCCCTAGAAAAGGCTGGTGAATTAATCTGAGCATGAAAGGAAGAGAAGCTTATATTTCAGAAAGAACACGCTAAATAACAGCTTTCTCAAGGTGAGAATGAAAATCCTCACCCTGGGTCTGGCCATTTCGTTGCATTCCCTTCCCGCCAGCAAAGACAGCATCTCCTGGTGCAGTGGAGCCTCGCGGTCTAAAATGGACTTCAGCTGACCTGGACTTCACCTGTGCTCTCATTCGCCAAGGTACCACTGGGTATGACCCACTGTCCCCCACACCAAAGCGCTGGGGCGTGGGGAAGGGGCTGTCTGGGCAGTGTGGGTACCCAGTATTTGCAGGGTGGCAGAGCCCCGTGTCCCCTCCCAGCTCCCCCTCAGTCCCTCCCATCAGGGTCAGAGCAGCACCATGGCTGTGACCCTGCCTCAAACTGCCTTAGCTGGGCAGATGGTCCCTTGCGCTTTCTCCAGGAAGGTTCACTGGAGAAGCAGTGTCTCATGAAGCAGTAGTTTCGGTCTCTCTCCAGTGTGTTTACCTCTCTTGCTGTCTTTCAGGTAAACTGGGCCAGGTGCTGACTACTCAGTGGGGTGGGCCAGTTAGGGCTGGAAGCGGTGCATGCAGGAGCAAAAGCAGATTTCAGGTGCAGCTGAAATCAAGCTTGACTGCCTGGATAGAGACATAGTTTCAGCTCGGCAGGACACTCACTGTGCGATTGCCAAGACACAAAGCGTAAGAGGTCTTGTGAATTAAAAGTTTGGAAGAAAGTCTTTGCTTTGAGGTTCACATTTACAACTGATCGATTATTTTCTTCAGTCTGTAGGGCTAAGTTGCCTTTTGGGGAGACACATTTCTGCATGCTTTCCATGAAGAAGAGCAACTCTTTCTTTTTTTTTTTTTTTTCTCCTGTGTCTTTTTACATTGCTGTCTACTGGGTTGAGAGAGTAAATTTTGTCTGGAGTTGCAACAGGGTAGGAGTAACATAGATAATAGCTACATTGATGCCTGTAAACAAATGAGGTTGGTCCATGTTAGAACAGATAGTGGAACTCAGTGACTAGACATGGACCTTTAATAACTGGAAGTCAAGGGAAGCAGATCAGCCAGAAAACACTGAAAACCACACGGTTAGTGCTGGGAATGACAAAAAGAAATTCATGTATCGGTATGATCTGGTTGTCTACACAATAAAATAGTGTGTCTGGGCATCGGGTCTTAGTGTTGTGGGTCCCAGTAGTCCTGTCCTCCTTCCAGCAAGGAGGGTGTTTTGACAGAAGTGTGAGGCTGTGACACTGACAAAGCAGCGACTGGTAAGTGCTTCTGGGAGCAATCCCTCCCCATCACCAGGCCAGCGGGCTCGGAAGAGCTGCAGAGCTCCACACATCTGATAGAGCTCTTTGCCTCCACCATGTAAGAGGGTTTCCACCCGCGGAGCCTTACTGCTGTCTGAAAGAGGTACTCGATAGCCATGGATACTCTCTGTATAGCTGCTGTAGGGCTTTGATGCATTTATCTTCCTAATAGTTTCACATGTCACTGACGGAGTACCCTATTTAGCTCCAAGGCCTTTGAAGAATTAGTGTGCACCAGACCCACAGCGCTAAGTGGACTCAATGAAAGTTAATGGGTGCGAAACTGCATATATTAAGTGCTGGAAAAATTGATCTGATGTCAGGTGCAGGAAATTATGACACAGCCATAGGGAATTATTTTGGACAAACAGCTAAAGGGAAGGACCTCAGGCATATCCCATTTCAGATGTGGGCTGGATCTGGTTGATCCCGTTAAAAGCAAAGTTCACCCCACAACGGAGTCCCAAGGACTCCTGCTGCTGTGAGGCCTAAAGTAAAGCTCACAGTGGCACCTTGCACTCTCCATTCCTGTTTTGTCCTCTGTGAAGAGAAGGACCAGAAATTCAGCTCTCAGCTCTCCCAAACCGGCAGCCTTACCATCCAGCATCCCCTGGGACTTCAACTGCAGACCTAGGTGGCACCAAGGAAGTCCCTCCCAGCCGGGTCTGCCCCAGGCCAAGCCCCAGTGCAGACATGACCTCCACCTCTGCCTCCCTTCAGAGAGTTATTTTGCATCCTAAAATTGCTTTTTTTCCTTTTCCGGACAAGGAAAACAAGTCACTAGATATATAACTCATAGCCATGCTTCTTCAGATGTGATCCTGAGGCCAGGATTGCCTTCAGATGCACCACTGACATTTTACAGAAATTCCCCGTGGGCTGAAGTCACAGGTGTTTTCCGACAGCCACATGCGACTTCCTCGCCTACCTCCTGCTGGCCTTAACCTCACTGCCTTCCACACGACCTGTACGCTGAATCCCTGTGTTTGTCTCCACAAATAAAGAGGTGGGGAAAGAAGGGCCGTTGTTATTCACGGTCGCTCTTAGCGGGTGCTAATACAGCACATAAAATAACACAGTTCCAGTTCTCCACAACGAATTTTCCTATGTGCCTTGAAAAGTGACTTTCCTCTGAAAAGCAGTAATATAAGAAATGCCCTTTCTTTTCTTACTCGGCATCTTTCTTGCATGCACTTGTGTCACGCTGCTCCTCTTGCCGTCCCTTTCCTTTTCCCTGGGGCTGCTGTCAAAGCCGCGCGGGAGAGCAGCTGGGACCCTTGAGCGAGGCTCACCAGGCCGGTGTGGGGCACGGCCGCCGGGGCCGGGGCCGGAGCCGAAGGGCAGACGCCTGCCCGGGCAGCGGGAAGCCGGGTGGTGCAGCGGACGGCGGTGAGAAACGGCCTCGGGGCCCCCAGCGCCGCAGCCCGACTCGCGCTGCTGCCTTGGCTCAGGCGGGCGCTGGAACATCCCTGCGGGAATTCAGACAAACCTATGAAAAATCGGAACAGAGCCTGGTGCTCAGGGCTGACAGTACTTGTCTTTAATGGCTTAATGACTCACCGGATTTGGCAGTGCTGGGACAGACTGTGCCTCCTCCCATACCCTGAAACAGCATTGCTAAATCCTTGCCTCCTCAGCACTGCTCAGTGCACCAGAATGACACTGGCAAAGCAGAACATAACTGCGTCCCAGGGAGACGCTTACTATAAGACTCTGTCTCTTCCTGTCCCAGACACATTTCCCATGTAATAACCTTCAAAGATAAACAGATCGAAATTTTTTTTGGCATTATGATCACAGTGTTGTTTAATGAGAAATTGAATTTCTGCCAAATTGCAAGACTAAGCAGTCTTTTTAAAACAAAACTATATTCGATGTCCAGCTCCTCTCCCCTGTGTTTAATAGTAAGGCCAGATCTGGTCTACGTACCTGTGCGTTAAATTCTAAGGCACAAAAAAATTTGGTGGCAAGATTCAGTATTTGCTGCTTGAGGAAGGGAGGGATACTGTTTTTTGGAGGAATGCTGGGTTTGTGTTTGAAAACAAGTCATTTACTCCCTAAGTATTTGTGTAAAGTTTTGCCAATGTGAATATATTCTTTAGACACCACTTTCACAATACTGTTTCTGAGAATTCAGCCTTTTTTTATTATTATTCATCAGGACTGCCACTTTCTATTCTCTGGATTTCTACTGCAAAAATACATCTCTTAGGAGGCAATTATACATGCTTTTTTAATACTCCTAAATGTTATTGGATGCCTCTGCAAAATAGTTGTCAGATCTCTTACAAAAATGTAAAGGATTGCTGTTTTGCTTAGAGTGTTTTTGCTTATAATAAATCAGATTAACAAGACTAACTAAGTGCAGTTTAACTCTTCCCACTGTGACTTGAGACTTTCCTAAACTACATGCACTGCACTTTTCAAGCTGTGCCAGCTCTTTTTACCCATTAACTGAAAATGAGTTAGGGGAGAACTTCTCTATAACACACTTTCTTCCGCAAATCCATATGAAGGATGAGCACAGCTTCTGGCAGGAGCGTCCTAACATACACCCCTTCCCGTCTAACACTGAAGCTTAGATCAGCAAAAGTGGGTGGGAGCCCAAAGCGAGGGAGTTTGGGTGCTTGAGTTCAGTGCAGCAACCTCAAAACTCCCCTCAATAAACGCCATTTAACTGGCAAATTCCTTAGGTAACTGTGTTTTGCTCCCGCATTAGCGGAAGGCTGCTACCATCCTGGCAGGGCAGTTCAGCGCCCTTCTCCTTTCTGGCCAAGGTGCTCGGCTTGGACAGCCTCTCTCGTGTCCCCGCCAGCCGCTGCACGTGGAGGTGTGCAACGGGCACCCCCACCATGCCCTCCCCAGAGTGCACCACACCTGTGAAAAAGTGCGGCCGGAGGCCTTAGTGTCACCCCAAAAGGGACAGACCCGAGTTATTTGGGAGCTGGGAGAGGCGGGTTTGAATCCCCTCAGCCACAGAGGGAATTGTCCCTTCGCTGTCCTGGGCTGCAGCTCAGACTACGGCAGCAATTGCAGCTGGGAGTGGTTGCAATCCAGCTGTGCTGCAGCAGCACAGGAAAGCATCACCCTAGGCCTGGGATGAGAAGAAGCACCCAAGTACAGCAACGTAAGCACCCAAAATTAGGGATGTGAGGCTCAAGAAAACAAGGAGGCTGCAGAAATATTGCTCTCTAGCATTTCCTATTGGCAGGGCTCTGCTTGGCAGGATGGAGACGCCGCTCGTTGGAGTCGTCCCTAGCCAACCCAGCCCACTGCGTGACCGAAAGCAGCTGCGATGCAGAGCAGCAAGGGCCCAGGGATCCCGGGGCCCTGGCTGTGCACAGCGAGCTTACTAGCCCGGCAATTAAGGCTAAATTTGACCAGCCCTTTGCTAAGAAGGAGTATTCAGCACTTGCGTGCAGTGCCTAGAGAATTTAACATTCCTTGACCACTGAACAGCGCAATTAACTTGTAACACTGATTTCCTGAGTTTATAAAAATGATAAATAAATCAATATACAGCTACCTGTTCTCATCTGTGAAAATGAAGAGCGACATCACTGTATTTAATGGCCTGAGGTGGATAAGAGCAGAGAATCAGATCTTAGAGAAGGCACGTTAAACACATTACCATTATGCAAGCCTGGAGAGAGGCCAGTAGAAATAAAATAGAAATAAAGAGTTAACAGCAGGACTCCAATTGACTTGAATGGGGCCAGGATTTCATCCTGCCTCTTTCAGAGTAGAGAGCTCAGAGAGAGAAACAAAATACCTGCAAGGTTACCTCTCCAGACAAGCATTGCTTTTTTTATATACAGAAATGTGCATCCATAAGAAGACAGATGTACAAAGCTTAAAACTGGCATTTTCAAACAAGACAGTCTCATTGAAATTCCTGATGGATTTGTGTTCTCAGGTATTCTCTCAAAAAACCATGCCGCTGTCAGCAGAGTAGTGAAAGGGAGGAGAAGGCACAATCTATATCCTAAATCAGAAGGATCTCAGAAAATGAACTGGCCAAGGAACAGCAGAAGAGAAATGGGGCATATGATGGAAAACCATAAATCTGTCCTCCAGCAACCTTGGATGTCATGATTGTCAGACACCGTCTAAGAGAGCTGGACCTCTGGTTTCTGCTATTTTTCCATGGGAACTGAGAATTCAAATTCATGAAGTGGACTGAAAACCTCAGCCAAACTCCTGCCACCCCATGCAGTCTCAAGTATTCATAGGGCTCTTGCACTGTGAGTCACAGGGCTAAATGGGGTGTCCATGGACAGTTCAGCCATCTCTGTCCACTGCGACTCTCTAGCTCAGCTCATGGCGATGCTCTGGGGATTCAGAAATCAAAAAGTTGCTATGCAGGAAATTTTGATATATTCTATTAACCCTTTTGCCTTTGATTGCAGTCTGACCAATGATGTGTGAAAATGCTGGGTCTATGATTTAATGCAGGGCAATTCAAATGACAGACATGGTTACACCACATCTGGACTGCAAGCAGATCCTGCCTGCACCTCGCCAAGGTCGTGGCCCTGTGATACCTCCCGTGCTCACAGGGGTGATGCTCCCCAACTCCTGGAAGCTGAGCCTGAGGAAGTAAAAAGCTGGGCAAAGGGGAGAAGGTGAGAGTAAAGCAACGTGCTCCCTGTTGGTTTGCATCTTATCCTCAGGCCTCTAAGGTCAGTGGCAGGACATCTATAATCTTCAAAGGAGGTACCAGATTTCTGTTACAGGTGGGAGCCCATGGTTTGTTTCCTAAACTGCATAGCCACAAACATGAAAAACAAGGATGAGAAGAAAGTGATATCGACTGTCCAGTGCACTTTTCCAAAATAAAAATTGGCAACTTATTACTGTCATCTAAAACTTTCAGATAAGCTTAACAGCAGCTGCAAAATCCTTTCCTCTGGGCATAGAAACCAAGTGAAAAGGTTAACTCAGAAAAATACCACTTAACTAAATAATCTTTCAAGGGTTTTCTTATGCCTCTCATCTCTCACCAAGACTATTTCCTATCACTTGTTCAATATTGGTTCAACCACCAGTAATGTAACCCGTAAATGCTGTGCCATGCTTCCAAAAATGCCCAGAGCCAAGCCTGGCCGTGAGGAAGCTTACTGAAAACAGGCGAGTTAGACCAGCTGTTCATTTGACCTATGTATTATTTTTAAATATACAATTGCAAATCTTATCTTTTCTACACATATGGCTCCTCTACAGAAAATGTTCTTTGCACGGAGGGAACCTCCAGGGGCACAGCATTAGCTGCAAGCAAGTAATGCAAATACCGAAATGCTTTATCACCATAACAGAGTCCAAATGCAAAAGCAATAATTGACCCAGAGATATTTTTCAGCTTCTTTAAAAAACAGATGACGAAAGGCTTCTGTAGGAACATCCAAATAACAAACAGTACAGTTTAAATAACAACTATTTACTGACAAGCCACAGCCAATGAGGCCTGGTAAAAGCTCAATTAGAAGGCTTGGCAATTTACTGTATTTTCACATTTTCCCTTTGAAAGTACTGCCCCTTGACCATGAGTCTTCAGATAACCTCCATACATAACTAACCAGACAAAAATCAAAGATAGAGAGAACAGAGGCAGATCTACCTGAGAGATAAAGGATGCTATAGAAAATTGGAGGCAGGAGGCTATTTTGCAGTAAACTCTCTGTGTTGTGTTACTTGCACACGTTGTTGCAGAACCATGTGTGTTGGAGGAAAGGTAAGCTACATGCATGAACATAAGATAAGGCTACTAAAGTAGCCTTGTCTCAGGAGAGTTAATTATTGCCTTGCTTAGGAAAAAAAATGCTAAAGCCCTGAGCAACCTGGTCTGGCCTCAAAGCTGACCCTGTCTCAAGCAGGAGATTGGACTAGAGACCTCCTGAGGTCCCTTCCAGCCTGAATTGTCCTGTGATCCTATGAAAATTCAGCAGTGTATTTTGTCCTGAAAGATGAGACATTACCTGTCTAAGTCTGAGTGTATGGTAGGGTGAGAGTGAGGGCCATAAAATCAGGACCTCTGTATCATAAATTAGTATTTACTTAGGGGCCATCAAAATGTTTCAGTGCAAGCTAAGGAACTTTAAAGAGCAGTTTGGAGCAGGAAGCAAATACTGCAGAGACATGAACTGCAGAAAACCGGAGGCAGCTAATGCTAGAGAAAGGGACAGGGGATGCAACATCTGGATGATGTCAAAAGTACCATAAGATATTTAACAGTTTCCTCTGGGCAGCAGTACAAGGTGCCAATCCAACACTGCTCTCTAGAATGTATTATTGGTTTTGGGGCTGCAATGTGAATTCCCAGTAGGCATTTCATGCTAAGTTTCTGAGTTCCTATATATGATGATTTGATTGAACCCAGAAACTCAGCCAAAACTGCTGAGCTTCATCCAATTATGAGGTAAACCAATGTAAAATCCAAACAGTGTCTGGGAACCTGAGTCAAAGGTCTGAATTTATAAGAGAGAGCAAACCCAGGGGAGCTTCCTGCAGTTTCAGGTTTCTCGATATTTCTGACACTGCAGAGAGAACTTCAGATCTGTTCTTATAAATTTATGTCTTATTATTATTTTTTAAAAATATCCTTAACATCTCTGTGTGCTTTGGCATCTCTTAGGCAGTTTCTATTACCCACCTTAAGAGATTTCTATTATTTGCAGAAGACTCTGCTGAGTCCGGTTGGGTTTATCTGAAACTGGCCTGATACACCTTGAAGTCTGCCAGCTCAATGGAAATCACGAGGGCTGCTATCTTGTCATTCTTGGCTGCTTGACCTAATCAGAATATAGGGCTCACACTGTGCATGGTTACTGAAAATTAAACATACATTGATCATGCCAGTTAGACACCCAGGACTAATGGAAGCGCTGTGAATTATGCATTCACAGGTCAGCAAGCATATGGCAAACCTATGCCTTTACTGAGAGAAACATTTTTCTTCTGGTGCACATGGTCATTATTTTTCCCTCTCAAATTTTGCTCTACATCTGAAAATTGCTACTTGTAAGATAACTTTGTGGTCTTGCCAGGTCTCACTTTCTGGAACTAAGCTTGTTTATTAGAGCAACTTTCCCAGATGTTTGGCTTACAACTGCTCACTTTCGAGGTAGTCATTTTGTTGCACCGTCATTATGTGCACAGATGTCAATACAACTCAGAAAGGGTCATCTTTTGCTGAGGGCTCTGCTTGCCTTAGGATGCTGCCTAAGCAAACTTGGGCTCTTCAGCACATCTATAGTTGCTTCTGAACTGCTGAGGGGACTCCAACAAAGTGTGAAACCCTCATAAGTGATTTTCTGAGACAAGTGAGTTGTCAGCTTTGCTGTTAACACCAGTTTTGACAATCTGAGGTGGAGGCTGATCTCTTACCCTGCTTTTAGAGTATTTCTGAAACCCATAGACAGCATGCCAGGGTGTCTGACTTGGATAGGCAGCGAGCCTGGGTCATCTCACTAGCAGGTCTCCGCGTTGAGCCCCTTAGAATGCACCGTGACTATTTACTGCATGAGAAATGACACTTCCTTGTTATTACTGTAATTGGCTGTCTTGGTAGGATCAGAGGAAGAGCTACAAGCTATTCGCCCTTTTAAATATGGTGGGGAGTCACCCTGTTCTCAGCTTTTGGCTGGTCTGGGGAAACAATGGCGAGACATTCACTGAGATGGGCATATTAAAAATCCAGAACTGCTCCAAGCCTAAACGCATTCAGAAAATTCCTAAGAGGTAGTGTGCTTCTGCTCTCTAAAAACCAACATGGTTAAAGTATTATCACTTTTGAAGATAATCTCTTATTTGAGATCAGCTAAGAAAATTAGGGTATAGAGCTGTGCTGTTTGTCTATAAGACTATCGGGCCTCCTGTCAAAACCTTCTGAACCTGCAGGCCAGTTTCCACCAAATGTGACAGAGAAAAGCCAAGCAAGCAGAAAGCACAGCAAGGCACTGCGGTGGGGGCATGCTGGGAACCCAGAGCACTGTATGCAACCCAAAAAGACAAAAAACGGGGCTGTTCAAGTCAGTTAATTTTTTGATTTTTTTGATGGGTATTTGTGCATGTTCATAGGCAACCAGGTGACAATTTTGCATACCATGTAGCTAAATGTTGAGCAAAGCACGTACAAGTATGAAAACTATTCATCTTCATTTTTGCTATAAACACTACCAAAGAGCTTGCTGTTCCTTCTACCCCTGTTTGTTCTTAACTCTGCCGCCACAAGACAGAGCCATAAATGATACATGAGATAAACACTTCCAAAGTGTTTAAGTGATTTGAGTTGCTCTAGTACTTCTGAAAACACAGCTCATTGGGAATTCAGTGTCTGCATAGGACTCTCCTTCAAAAAAAATTTTTATTTTGTTTCTTCACCTACTCTTTATAACCCACTATTTATTGAAGCTGTTGGCATTAACTATAAAATTTAACAGACACAGACAATTATTGTTTTGTTCTTTGAAAGAGCTCTAAACTAGACTGCCTCTTGTAGCTACCAGAAGACGGCAAAGTCCTTATGCTCTACAAAGAGCACTTGGAAGCTGCCCAGAGAGTTTATGTTAGGGAAAAAGCAAGAGCTGCATGGCAGCTAGTGAGAATCATCATTACTCCACAAATTTCACTCAATTGTATGGCTTTACGCAATCTGAGAAGTTAGCATGAAAGTCCACATAGCGAATGATGAACGGGGTCATTAAATGAGAGAATAAGGGATGGAGGGAGTCTGGAGGAAGGACTTTAAGGGAACAGATGCTGTTTTACAAGAAAGCAAAGTGTTGGAGTCCCATATGGTCCTTGCTACACTTCAAAAAATGGCTGTGGAAAGAGTCAGGAAGAATCAGATAGCGGCATTTGTGGTGACAGTGGACAGACCCAGGGGCGGATTTAAGCAATATAGTTAAGACACAAGGCATTTAATTTATCCAGAAGAAAAATCTACAGTACTTCCACCCTGCTGTTACAGCTCAGGGAAAACTCTTCAGCTATATTTCAGCATTTCCTCTTGATCCTTCTTGTCCAGAAGGATACCAAAGACAAGAACCTCAGCAGAAAGGTCACATCCTCCCTTGGACAAAAGCCTGCAGATCAAAAACCCAGATTCATCTGCTTCTGACCTGATCCTTTGACTTCTTGGGTGTGCTGGGCACCAGCTAAATTTAGTGCTGCAATAAGCATTCCTGTGAATTTATCAAATACTTGGTTTTTTACCTCTTGCATTTAAAAACCTAACTGCACTTCCATGATACTGTGAGGAAGGTGATAACAAGCAAGCAAAGTGCTTGGTTTCCACTAAGTTTGATCCTGATGAGAAGACTCAGCTTGCTGACCAGGTATCTGTGTCATACTTGAGGGTGAGGAAGTGAGAGAGCAGAAACACCCAAGTATGTCAACATGAGTGAGGATGAGGAGTCTTCTTGCATCTTTGTATTTCTGGGCAACAAGAGAAAAAAGAAAAGCCTGCAGAGAGCAGGGCCTTCCCTTGCAGCAGTGGGGGCACCTCGTCGCTCTGGGCTTGCAGCTGCCGCGGCCACCTGGCCCCGGGAGGGCGGCTGTTTCTCACGTCCTGCCATGCAGCCTCCGCCAGCTCGTGCCCACGGGAAGGGGAGGTGGCCCCTCTGTTCAGGCCACTTTCTGGGCAGGGCAGGCCTGAGGGCATTTCCCGTGACCAAACGGCATCTTGTCTGGGGTGCCCTCACCAAACCAGCACTCTCCTCCAGCCCGTGGTGACTCTCAATGCCCTGGTTGAGCCTTGGTCTCTCTCACGTCAAACCCCCTCCAACTCCAACCTCTCCCTCTCCTCCCCTGCAGCTTTCCCCCCACCCCCCTTTTGGACCATCTCCTCTTAATCCATGCAATCACACTTTAAGGTCCTCCTCTTCCTCCCTACTCCTGGGCCAACCTACAGAAAAGGGCAGCTGACCACATTAAGGTAATGGAAAGCATTTTGAAGTTCATATCTTAAAAAAAAACCCTTTCATTCAATGAACCATTTCTTAATTAAAACCCTCACAGGAGCAGAGGATTGTTGATGCTGCTTCACGCAAAAGAAAAATCCTAGCCTGTATATGCGTGTCTGCTTAAAAATGTCTGCACAGGGGAGAAAATACCAACCAAATAAATAATGATACTAATCCTTTTATTAGCATTTAAAAAATCAGAAAAGCTGTGTATATCCTCAGGGAATATTTAAAGCAAGACCTTACAGTAGGGTACACCTGGAGTCCAGCTGCAATGTATTGTGATGGCTCGAGGTGCCAAGATAATAAAATAACAGCTCTGAGCTGGGAGTCCTGGGCATGACACCGACTCTGCAGAGCCTTGCTGGTGGCAGGGAACAGATCTAAGCAAGGACCTACAGTCTGTCCGATGCTCGTATTTTGCAGCCTGGCTGTAATTCCCCGGTGCCCGCCACTCCCGGTGCCGCAGGGGCCCTCCGCAGCCACTCCGCATTTTCGCTCCCTTGAGAAAGACGTGGCTATCCACTGCTGGGGTCTCGCCCAAAGCTTACAAAAGGCAGCATCTGCTCATCCGAGTCTACTGGGAAGTCTCAGGGAGGGACTAAAAGTGGATGCCAGTACTGTACCACTACTGGTGGATGCCAGTACTGAACTGAAGGTGCTGAGCAATGGACAAGGCCAGCAGGACCCCGTCTTGCACAGTTTGGGGTGGTGGGGGGTGACAGCCCAGCTCTGCTGCAGTTATGGTGAAAAGGCCCTGTCGACTCCAGCATTTCGCTTTCCAAGCTTTGCTGTGCTTAATGCTAACAGGCCAGGCCATTGCTGCTGGGCTGCTTCACTCAGTGACATCTGGCTGAGGACAAAGTCAGGACCCTGAACTGGAGTTACTCTGCAGTGCTGCCGGCAAGGGGTACATGCAGGCTGACGGAGCACCGGTGGCTTTCTGGATTTGTGCCAGGCTTCAGGACATGAGAGGCCTCTTAGAAAAGCAAAAGGCAATACACTTGATGAAAATTTTTGCAAACACCTGTATTGGCATGCAGTAGCTCTTAAAGTGCCTACGTAATACCTAAGGAAGAAAAATTAGATAGAGAAATGGCAGCATGAGAAGCAAAGGCATTTTTAGCTGTGCAAGCAGTCCTGTCCCACCTGAAGAGCACAGAGGTGGCAGATCCTCTCCTGCAAGGTGCGATACAGATATTCCAGGAACACAGAGGTAATCCTGGAGAGACTCATGAGAAAGGCACCAAGAGGAATCAGCAGGCTGAGGGAAATAATTATTTTATAGTAAAAAAAAGAAAAAGAAAAAAATCTTGCCTATTCACACAAACGGCAGAAGACTGAGGAAAACAGTACTCAGAAAGTACTGACTTTGCCACAACACACTATTTGTTCATGGCATTAGCTGAAAACTATTAACTTAGGTTTTGGGCAAAGTGATTTGGGGTCTTTGTGTTTTAGAAGTTTGAAGAGGACTTTAACAGTTTCCACAGAAAACAGTTGCCTTTGGTGAAAACTGACATTTTACTGAAAATATGGAAGGACTCCTATGGATTTCAGTAAGCTTTTAATCACAAACAGCAGCACGCAGCACAGTTCTCAGGTACTTCCTAGGTGGGAGAAGAGGACCTTAAGAAAGTCGTGTCAGGAGTATGAGACATCACGTTCCTATCACACAGGGAGGTTTCCCCGCTCTGGGGCAGATGAGCCTGTTATGCATGGCCACATGGAAATAAAGTACTGGATGGGGGAAGTGAGAAGAATCTGGACAAACCCGGTCAAGAGGACCACAGACTTCTCAAATTTTTTCGCCTGGCAGCCCGTGAGGCAATGCTGCAGCTCCCAGTGCAGTCACAGGGCAGTCCCGCTGGGCATCTGCACCTGGTCACGGTGTCTACTGTCCATAATCCCCGCATCCTCCTCATCTATAGTGCCCTTCTGGATGCACTGGGATCACCTGCTGTGAACAGCAAGGAAGTTGTTGAATCTTGTTTCCTCCTCTAGCAAGGCGGTGGCCAAACACACCAAGTATTCGTCAGAGTCCTGCAAACAGAAGTGATCCGTGCAGCACACTTTGACAGAGGCAGCTCTATAAGCAGCAAGCAAAGCAAAGATAGAAATTATCAATGGAGGGAATTAGTGGAAGTTTCTCCGTCTCCTGGTGCGACAAAAGGAAGCACCTTCCATGTTTAAAAAAAGACATTTCCTGATTGCAATCATACGAGTCAGAAGTTCATAAGCTTTTGTTAAGCTCAGACAAGAAAACTGAAGTATGTGATTAGTGAATGTTATAAAGGCAAATATGAAATGTCATATCTTTCCAACAACACATAAGCACGTAAAGCTAAATCAACCGTTTTGTGATTCTGGAAGTACAATAGATTGAAATGTATTTCAAAGGAATTAGCATGGCCAGCCTAATGCATCTTAATGTGTTATGTCAATGAATTGTACGGCTAGAGAACAAGGAGTGAGGGTTTAGCTCAGAGGGAACCAATGCCTCAGTTTTTCCTGCTGTGCGCCACAAATCCTCTTATTTAAATGCAGGGGTAGTTAGATTAGCGTTTGCATTTTCTGTTCCTAACTACTTGGGCTGGGCATATTTCCCTTCATAGTGCAGTATGCGAATCATACCCCATATTAAAACAAGGCTGCAAAAAGCAGAAATTCAGCAATTCAGTCCAAATTGGAGAAAAACTTCAGCCTCTTCTATCTCCCCTCTTCCAGCCTCCAGATGTAGGCAGAAGGAAGATTCACTTGAAAAATGCAGGTCTCTGTGTTGTGAACTGTTTGAAATTAATCTTACATGCCTTTGCATGCATTTACAATTTAAAATAGATCTATATTTACACTAAATGAAAAATTTGCCAAAACGATTATCAACACTTTTCATTTACATAAGTTAATGAATAATAACATTACTGTTATGTAAAGGATTAGTGCATTTTTGTATAAAAAATAATGTCTTGGCAATACTAATTTTTGACATTTTAAAAAATGGCTATTTTTGACAGAACAGTTAGCAAAAAAAAAAAAAAATCAATGTGGTTCTGACAGTTTCTCATTATCAATAAATACTAGAGTCTCAGATTTTAAGACCTTTGGCAATAATTAAGAAATTCTACCAATCAAGTCCGCATCTTTAAAGCTCAGACCCACCTTCAGATGCAGTGGGAAAAATAAATCTCTGAGAAAAACCTGTTGGTGACAACAGAGTTCCAAGAGGAAAAACAAGGAAGGGAAGGACAAACACACATTGAGAAAGGGGGATATCCTCCCCAAAGCCTGGCTCTCAACTGGTGTGATCTGCTGCACTCTCTTGAACCCTCCAGCTGAGGGTTCATTTGCACTGGAGGGTTTATAGCCACAAAACAAAATGTTGGATATCTCTCTCTACTAACTGTATTTCTTCTCCAGTGGCTACTCCATCTGTTCTGCTGCTACCGTGCTTGAGTTTGCTGACGTACTGCCAGGGAGGATGTTCTGCTCCGCATTGGGAGGAACAATTGTCCTCCAGCTGGTCCATGATCCACCAAGTGTGATGTCCTCCAACGATGCAAACCCGCTGCGAGGGAGTTTTGCCAGGCCTTTTCTAAAAATATGGTTCAAACTCTCCAATACACCTTTGGGAGGAGCTTTTGGCCCTAGACCTTCCTCTCCTGTGCTCATTTGAATGTGCGGCTCCTAGGGAGATCTTAGATATTCACATTGGCCAAGTGTTGGGCTTTGCTGTAGGAATTTATGGTGGTAATAGCGCCATAAATGCTTTTTTTAAGCACTGTTTATTACATATTATTGTCAGTCTCCCCAGGTTAGCCTTTTGAAAGGAAGAGGCTTTGTACAGGAGTGTGGCAGCGTTAGGCATGCTAGAATAATCTTTCTAATTGATCTTGGAAGGGGTGGGCAGTGATTTCCCCTGACTGATTTTCATTAACTGAGCTCTTTGTTATTGCCTGGGTGTGGGTTATGAATATAACAGTTTTCACATGAGTGTACCTTCAGTTCAAACACAGTTCAGCTACAATATAATTTGCTTCAGTAAAGAGGTGGAAGAATGCAGTCTCAGTAGCATTTTTACTACGTACTGGCAAACCCTTGTGCATGTTAATGCTTGATAAAAATATGTATGACCCAGATGCAAAACACTGTCATAACAGTAAGGCATTTGACAGGTGATGCAGAATATAACCAGTACCATATAACTACCACCATTCCTGTAAACACAGTTCACAGGCCCAGGGAAGGGAGAGCGAGGACCTGTGTTCTTGGACATGTTAAATTTTGACCATCTGTTTCATAAGAATGGCTATTTTGCCCCAGGAAAGCTATCCATAAAACTCTACAGAATAACCGGATTACACAAGTACAAGCAGATTACCTCTTCTACTGTGGCTGAAGTTATTACTGTGGGAGTGTATCAGTGATGGATCATTTATTTCATTTTACAAATTCAGCCAAGAGAATGGAAAATTAGATGCTCTTATAGCTTATATATGCTAAAAAACACAGTTGTGAGTTGGCAGTTAAAAATTTCTGCTATTAGATACACTGGCTTTCTTCATTCCCTTTTGCTTATACACGTAACATGTATGCAAACAAGATTAGGAAACCAGTCCATCGAGTTACCAACTACTCATAGGTACGTTCTTCTCCAGAAACAGTAGAGAACCAGCAATCTCCTTGCTTGTACTGTAGTTACGTGACTGCTTTAAACTGGCACCACCAAAACAACAGTTCCCATCATGCCCGTCCTGTCCCACCACTTTGTTTCAGCTCAACCATCTCTACAGCTGCGTGGCCTGGCAGAGTAAGGGATCTGGTCTGGATTAAAACTATCCTGACAAAACCCAACAACAGTGGCTTATGGTGATGGTAGCTCTAAGGCATCAAGAAATGGATTATTCCATTCCATTTTGAAACAAAAACTTTGAGGATTGTCCCAAATTTATTGTAGAGCAGCATTTGCCATGCCTATAAGAATTAGAGTTTTCCTTTTAAGTGGGAAATACTATTGCTTCTGTGAAACAACCTCTAATTGTCATTGTTCCTAAATGTCATTGCTACGGATTCTGTATCAAGGCACTCGTTTCCGAGTGCTGCGGCAAATCTGATTTGGTGTGAATGAGCGCAGCTCTCCCGGGCTTGTGCTGCTGGTGTTGATTTCGTTGGAGATGCGCAGTCACACAGCACCTGCCACACGAATGTGAGACTGGGGAGAGGTTGTGCCCATCACCCACTGCATTCACTTGCTATTGCAGCCACCGTGTTATGAAATCCAGGCAGCCTCATCCATGGATTTTATAGGGTTACACCAAGGGATGCCCTCCAACCATGGAATCGGATGATGACAGAAGTAGTCTGAACTGAAAGAGCAAGCAGAGTAGGTGAACAGGTCAGAGACACTTTTTCAGACAGTTGTTTTTGCTACATTACTGCAATGCCATTTTTCTTCTCCATTGGACTGTGCTGTTATGATCTTCTCGTATAGGGTCATTTCAGATCTGCAAAGAATAGCGATGAAAATGGGGGGGGGGAGATGCTATTCGATCTCATATAGGAGGACGTGTGTAAGCAGAGATGTTTAAAAGAAAGCTAGAGAATGGTATAAGAAGGACATGTGAAAATAGAAAGGTATTTCCACACATCTCCCTACTCTCTACTTACCACCAATATAGGGAATGGCAAATCCAGATTATTCAGCTTCGAAGAGTAGAGAGCTGGGATGGAGCAGGGTGCATGTGACGGAACACAGCTCCACCAAGCGTGACCCACTCTGCCGGACATGGCTGGTTTCAGCAGTGGATGGTGATGCTGCCGCTGGGACTCTCACGAGGAAGCCATCAAACAAGGACCTTCTGGGGAGATGGCAAAGCACGGTGTTAATCATCCTGCTGTACTGAAGTAAAATTTGCCACATGACTTGGGCCGGCAGGAGAAAGAGCCTGATCATGAGATTCTGGCTCAAGCAGTCACTGGAGCACAAAACATAACCTGCCCCCACGTCCTTAATTGTACCAAATAGCAATTATAGTTACACAGGTTGGGAAATTATTCTGCCTTAAATTCATGCCTTCATGAACATGCCTAAGTTCTCCCATTTTTACTCCCTTAGTGGTAGATCTGCTAAAGTCACTCCTCCTCAACATCTACGTTCTCCCCCACTTGCTCTTTCTGTCCCCCCATGACCGATTACTGCCTGCAGCTCTGCCGACTGCACTGCAGAGACCTCTCACATGCTGTACTACATGCATGGGTCAAATAACCAAGGTTAGCAAGAACTCTTTGTTTTTTGGGTTTTTTTTGATTTTAGTCCTAATGTGTTTTAATTTGCACAAATGTGGTTTTGAAAGCAGCCACTGAAGTCAAACAGCATTGCCATGGAAGTGGGGATGTCTGGTAGGGCAGGACTGACATAAACGAGCTCTCTGGTTGAGGCAACAGCAACACGGACCTGCGTTTCAATACAATACACGGACCCTGATTCAATACAAATTCTCTTCCCTGCATACGGAGCCCATAGAAAAATTACTGCCAGTTCAGCAGCTATCGTAATACAAATAACACGCTCTACCCATGATATGGTAGTGCCAGGGAGCACAGTGTTTCCTCGGGGGCAGTGAACAGTCCAGTGCATGTCGTTTCCTGCTCCTGTGTCAAGGCTTCACTGTGCTGCTCAATCAGTGGCTGCTTTATGATTGCTGCAACCAGGTAATGTGGGAATGGGGGTTGTGCCAGTGCTTTTGCTGCATTTCTGCTGCAGGGATATCGTACTGATAATATGCAAAATTCTCTTCCCCACACGATAGCGGGAAACAAGGATTTTAATGCTTGACTGTATTTTCAAAATGCCACTGGGAGAATGTGCAAAAGTGGCTCAGTTCAATTTGTGTTATTTAGGAAATACTTGAAGCCCTGCTATAGGACTGAGCAGTGTAATTAGGCATAAGGTCAGATGAGCTCCCAGCACAATAAATAACTTGGTTTTGAAAACATCTTTTCCTGTTCATTAGAAAAAGCAAGCGTTAAGTAAGTAATCTGTCTCTTCAGTGCAATTTCAACACAATATATGTCAGGACATGTCTTATGAAATGAATTACAGGGCTTTCTGATAAGGGTTCATTTTACTAATAGTAAAGTGGCTTCATACACCCAACAGGGCTTTGTTAAGATGGAAGCATATTGTAGCACTAACGAAGCATGAGTTCAGCCTAATTAACAGGATGGCAACAGCAATCATACAGCCTTTTCATTCACTTTTATACATCCTGTCAGAGTAGTGAAGTTGTGTTTGACACTGCTGGAACCCTCTAGCTCTGCTCCCTATTTGTACGCCTGCTAATCCTCTGTCTTTGTTCAAGTGGGCCCTGATCCAGCCAAATGCTAAGCCCATATAATCATAGATAATAAGGCAGGGCCTTGGGGCAATTGCAGAGCTCATCCACCCACCTGCCATCTCCCACTCCTCATATTTAACTTTAAGCAGGAGAGCTGATCCCTTCAAATCAGCAGGACCACTCAGATTTCCAGTTAAGCACATACTAAAGTGGTTTACTCAATTAGGGCCCTGGTTTCTATTGTAAGAGGAAGAGTCATAGGCCCAGGCAGAAAGAAGGTTTGTTTGACTAAGCTATTTGCCTGTGTTGAGAAGCAAAAGTGTTTTCATTAGTCACTTCACAACTTGCCTGAATGAATAGGAAAGGCTCCTTGCTTCCAGCTGCTCCTTCTTTTGGGCTCTTATGCTGGGCCTTTGAAGGGCAGTACAGTGTAAGCTGTATTGACGAGTTATTTGTATCTGATGCAGGCATGATGGAGGAGATGTCCGGACAAAAACTAAGTTTATTTCATTAATTTTGGTATGTTCCATGCAATCTTTCATCTGATGTGCTGAAAATAAGTGTGCAGATGGGGAGCCACAGATCCGCTCCCTGGCCCTGTTCCAGCAAGGGTAATTACATGCTGTCTAGCTGAATCCCCTTATATGGCTTCAAATGGAAAAGTCATTCTCCACTTTCTATCATAAAATACTGCAATGTAGCACTGCAGCTGCAGAATGGCAACCCAGCAGTAGCCGCAGTTCAGCCATGGTCAGAATTGTCTCTTTAGGATCAAATCTCAAGAAAGGCTGAACTCCTTCAGTAACCACCACAGCTCCTCTGGAGAAGTCTGTCCCACTTGAGGATTTGGTTCCTGGTCAGTAAAATTTTCGGCACGCCTCAAAATGTAAGGTGCAGTACAGGAATTATACTTAGGTGTGCACATAGGACTGGTGGGAGGATTAGTGCAGAGACACTCAGGATACCATACAACTTTGGGGAAAGTTCATCTCCAAGTCTGACATAATGAAACCTGACCATGGAAGGTCATACTTCCAACTTTGTTACAGTCTATAACTAGAGTGACCATCTTTTCTGGTGTAGCCCTGCTGTCAGTCACTTGGCACATCCTCTCCACAGCAGCTTCACTGAAATTCTTCAGGATCTAGACATAGCTCAAACCCAGAGACTGGCCACCTCCTGCCTTTGGAGTGAATTTGTCTTCTCTTGGTCAAAGGAAATCATGCATTACATTTTTACATACAGTACTTTGTAAGCAACATGAAAAGAGATAAAGGAAGCCATGATCAAAGTCTCTGGGTGAGACTACAGTCATTGAGGACATGTAACAAGTTGCCAGATTTTGCTCTTGTTCTAAAATGTTCTTCAGAAGCTGCATTATCTTTTGATCACATATTTAAGTAAAATGGATAATCGTGGCAGAACCTGTTCTTGAAGAGTTTTATTCACTTCTACCCATTACTACCTATGGCAAACTGATAGGAGATGAAAAAATAACCCAACATTATTGGGGAAAATTGGACAAAACAAAATTCAAACAGGAAATCTGGATAGCCTGATAGATTGATAATGCATGGGTAAATCTCTCTTTCAAGGACTATTTTTCAAGTCCCATAGCAACTAAAATTCTTGACTTCATGGAGGCTGAGTAAGGCTAGTTTGGGAGGTGGGACACTTTGGCCATGAAGCAATGTCCACCCAGTCCTTCCCTTCACTGGACTTGCTCTTGCTTCCACGTTGCCATGCTCCACAACACACACACAGAAGCATGTTCCCTCTTTGCAGTGTTTCTGAATGAGTAAATTCTATCTGCACCATTTCCAGTATTTTCTGAGGCATGAAAAGATAATTCCTGCAGCCTTGGTGCTTCATCTGCTTGAAGACAGTTGGTGATATCACCTCAGGTTTGTGCAGATTAATTCATCGCTTCACATTGGTCTCAGCAGACAAGTCAAACACTGAGTAAAGCTGGGCACTGGACTAGCTCTCCTATTCCTAAAGGTTTGTGGATGATTTCTTCCAGATGAGAATGACATGATGATAAAATAGCATAAACGATGCTATTCATTACTTAAACTAAACCTAGATCTTCAGTTCCCACGATGTTCTTTCGCTTCCATGATTACAGTTCTGCTAAAGATGCCAGCTCACTTGTACGTAGTGCATGATAATTCTTGCGTACTTGCTTGCTCGTAGAATACAGTGAAAATCTAGTTCTCTGATTATTTTTTTCATTTCTTTCATGGTACAGCAAAAATGCCTGCACTGAAAGATGAACACCTCTTAAAATATTAGTCACTTAAAAAATCAAAAACATGCAAGCAAGAACAATTGCTTTCTGAGTGTTTCAGTTCATATGAATTCTCCAGGAAAGGAGCATGAGAAGCATTTGCCAGGTATGGCATGAAAGCAGAGCTCAGGAACACTCTGGACATTTTCTGTAGCCTGCCCACATATAACATTTATATATTTATTTGCAGATATTTTTCCCCATGAATAACTGATGAGGGAGTAGTAGGAGAGATTCAGAAAACTGAAGAAATTGGTGCAGGAACAGAATGTACCAATACATTAAAATGAAGACTTTTACAAAAGGATGTCAAACAATTTTTTTTTTTTGATCCAGGAAAGATATTCAGGGTAGACAGACTCACTAACAATGAAAAACTTTGAGACAAAATGTGTACAAACTCAAGACACAAACAAGTACTTACAGATTAAATAGCTTTACTATCTGAGGGAACATAGCATCACCACCAACAAATATGTTGTGTATCTGTATTTATATTCCACACAGTGCAAGTTGTTTCCTGTAAATCATTGGTCCTGGATTTGCCTGGGTTTCCTTCATCTTCTGAAATAAGTCATATCCATTAACACATCATAGCATGGGACACATTCCCCTGCTATGGCAAATGTATTCCTTTCAAATCCATCAAAATACCCCTGCGCATTTTGACCTTCTCACTGCGTCATTATTAATTCAAACATAGAATAACTGTTTCTCTCCATGAATGCTGGCTCCACAGATGGAGCTAGCAGGCCTGTGGCTGAGGGAACAAGAAGAATACGATCAATCCTGTGTGACGTGAGTGCGTGCACTGTTAGCAGAGAGCGCTGAAACTGTAAAGAAATAGCATAAAGACCTACCGGAGCTTTTAAACAATACAGCTGATTATTAACCAACTTTGGTGTTAGCTTTAATTGAAATTAAATTTCATTTAAGATTTGACTTTAAATATTTCTTCTAAGGAAAGAAAAATCCCTGCAGAATCTATTCTGCTCCATCATTCAGCACGAAGACCAAAGGACTTCACCAATTACACTAATTCACCAGTGAGAACAAGAGCAAGATCTGGCTGGGAAGACCGAGCTCAAAGCCACTGCAGCCCTTGGTGGTTTCACACTGGGAGCCCTGGGCAGGTTTCTAAGGGGAGAATTTGATCAGAAAAGTCTCCAAGAGCAAGTGTGTGGGGCCTGGTCCAAGTGCCCCTGAGTCAAGGGGGTTTGCGATAGCTTCAGAGGAAGCTGGATCTGAGGACAGTTTCTCTAGGCTGGACAGTGGTCCCCATGACGCTGGGTGCGTGTGCCCCACAGGGCATTTCGGGGGAACTACTACCTCTTTAGAAGTCTTGGGAAGTTTGACTTCAATGGCACCAGAATTTCAGCCTTGTTTAGGAAAGTCAAAAAGGCAATGATTTTCCTGTTTCACCTATTCTTTCCAGAAAATAAAGCAGTTGTGCTCTCTATTTATTTAGATATATACATACATACACACATACATATATATGTATGTATTTGAAAAAAGATGAGAAGAAAAATTTTTTAGAAAAATGTAAGTGGGACAGACTAATCAATTAACATTTAAAAAGAAGAGCCCCTGCTCTGGACATGTATCTACAGCTACTGAACACGTAGCATATGTTGAAATACTCTGCAATTCACTGATCTCTCTTTTGTCCAAAGCAACAGCCCAGCTGGGACAGAGTAACCCCAGGGACCACTGGCTCAGGCACTGTGAGCTGAGGTATCTCCATCCCACCACCTAAGCGAGCAGGCTCCTCTCCATTGCTGGACCACTTTGTCTCCTGGCTTACACGCACCTGGTTCTACCAACACAGGCTGATGGCCAAGGGCTTCCTATGGACTGCCTGCTTCAAAATGGCTTGTGTTATTGTCTGCCTTGAAAGCAAGTTTCAGGAGGAAAGGAGATGTGCTAGGCAAAAATGGGTGATGGTTGCTGCAAGAACAAAACCTCGCTGCAGTCCCAGTGGGTCAGGGTAGGATGGGGTGATCTGACCAGCCCGTCTCACCAGCAACCTGAACATGAGCTTCTGCAAGGGAAAACCAGGAACGAAAAGGTATTTCAAGCTCTTTTTTAAAAAGATGTTCCCCTTTTCCGAATTTTGCAGCCCTCTCTCTTTGCTTTTTGCTCTCCCTATATTTCAGGTAGCTCTTCTAGGGATTTTCCCCTCTACCCACAGCTGGACATGAGAAACCAACAGGAAAACCCTTGTTGCTAGCAAACAGCTCAAAGACTTCCTCGGCTGGGGACCAGTCAGGGCAGGGGGATTACAGCAACCAGCATCGACAGATTTGAGTTTTCACAAGGTTGTAATTGAGAAATAAGCAGTACTGCTGCTATGCAAATCCCTGTGCTCTGATTGGCCAAAGCTGGGGCTCTGCATATGGCATCGTTACCCAAAAATACCCTGAGAAAGATTAGGCAGCACAGGGGTGAGCACAATCAGGGAGCAGGCAATAGCCGAACGGAAAGAAAAAGCACCATAATTCATCAGTAAGTAACTGCACACAGCCCTGAACTCCGACGGCTGGGACAGCTCCAGCCCGCCTCAATATTAGATATATTTGAGCTTGCAGTACTCTTCTGGGGCCACAGCGAGTTAGATGGCAAAATTATTGCCTGCAACTGAAGAAAGGCCATAGAAGTATATCAGTAAAACGACATCCTTCTGCGTGTTACCAGTGAGCTAAGCAGCCATTATAATTGTTCCTTTGTTATTTTTATCTTAACCCTTTTCAACCTCCCGATCAGCAGAAATGAATTCTAAGAGGGGTAGTTTGCCTGGCAGACAAGTCATCAACTATCCCTGTGAACACATGCTTCAAGGTCAGCAAAGGTTACCAATAAACGAGGGGTTCAATCAGCATATTTAAAAGCAATCAGTAACTACAGAAATATTTTTCATTTAAAATGCCTGAAATGCAGTCATTTTTTTCAGAGGAATTCTGTTAAAACCTGTCATATGTTGTTTTCCACAATATATGGCTAACGCTGTACCAGCTACTCACTTCACCTTGATTCATGAATAACTATCGCTCACTTCCTACTGTAAATACAATTCTAAACATATGGAAGAGAATTTATAGTGAATTAGGGTTGTACATTATCACCATCATTAGCTGCGTTTGTTACTCAGCAGATGTCTGGGTAGTAAAAATCCCCCTTGAGTACAGTATCCTGGAGTTTCCTGATTCCTTGATAACTGGTCCAAGAATTTCTCGCTCCTGCTGTGCTCTGATCCTGGTGGCCCAGAGCAGATGCTCACTGACTGTCTGTCTATTGGAGCACTAATCCCGCGCTGGGATCCAAGCCGGTAAGAACCAAACATTGCCCTTCCTCTGCTTTTTGTCTCTATCAACCTCCCCAGAAACATCTCCCTGTTATGTTCACTATTCTTACAATACCGAAACACTTTGACACTGCATCCCAGGTGTTGTATCACTGATACCACCAGAGTTACAAATGTGATGACCAATTTGGCCATAACTATATAATAGTAATGCCATTATAAGCATACGAGATACCTCCGCCCATGTCTGGCCCTGTTTCCTGGGCACGCCACGAACACACAGCAAGGCAAATCTCTGTTCCCAGAACTGCCTAAAAACACACAGTGAATAACTGGCACAAAGCTAAAGCACACAGAGATCGGGCGATTTGTCTCAAAACACGTAAGACACATATGGTGCTGCCTTAAGAGCCTTCAAAGGGATTACCTTTTCCCACTGTTTTCTCTACACCGTGCATGACTCACGTTTGTCAGCTCACGCCTTGCAGCAGAGATAGCAAAAATGTCCCTGCTCCTGTAAGGCCGTTGCTCCTAAAGCACAGGAGAGCCAATATATAAATGGAGACTTTTTGTCTGCCACTGGATCTTTGCAATTTGCTGTCCCAGGCAATGAGGGTTTTGTCTGTAAGAGCAATGATCCTGCAAGGGCCGTATCCTATACGCCCAGCTGGATGCTGGTACGGGACCACAAGCACCAAGTTTCTCCCAGCTCTCAGCCAAAGCCTCCCGTGAGAAATGAAGCGCCGTCAAGACACCTGAATTCCTGCCTCGGTGCCCTGAAAAATATTCCCCCAATCTCACCTCTTTAAACAGCTGACGAGCAAGCCCTTGTCATTCATTTTATGTTTTATGTCCATTTATCTATTCACAACTTGAAATACCAGGCCAGCAGGTCTTTTTTAATTGGTAAAAAAGGCTACAAATGCTAATTCACTCTCTTAGCAGAAAGTGACTTTTTTTTTTCTTAGTACAACAGAAAATAAAGGATTTGCAAGGCTACAGGTAGTTAATTTCAATTAACCTGATCATTTACTAAACCGCTATTTTTCACTTCCTTCCAACATCGTGTTGTGTAGCTCGCGGGTAATATTAGCATCCAGTTCAGCCTCCTACAGACCACAGTCACTGGTAAAAGGCCCATTTTTAACCTGTTGCATTTAGAGGAGACAGCTGCTTTTGAATATTTAAATCAATTGCCATGCAAAGGAACTGAAAACCCAACTGCGCCACCTCACAAGGCCAAGATTTTCAAGGCTTTATTAACTACATAAAGAACAAAAAAAAAGTATAAAAATACCTATCCACATGCTTTGCACGTATTGTTTTTTAACAGCTACCTGGCAAACTCTTCAAGGAAGGGCTATTTCGAGGAATTAAGTCGCAAAAGGTGAACAAACTGTGAGCCCTGCTTTATTGAAGAGTCATTAGCCATACAAGAAACCGCACCATAATGTTAATTTTGGAGCTCCAAGATGCTGGCCCCGAACACAATTAATGCACATGCACACATTTGCTGCACAGTCATAAATTTCAGTAATGCAATTTTACGAGCCTTTTCAAAGGTAACTATCACCAAGAAAAAAAAAATCAGTAACAGGAAAGGCAGGTAAAGTTCAGCAGCAATATTTCGCTAGCAGGACCAGGAAAGAAGACAGACGCCTTGGCCTCCTTGGTTCTCCCCTCTCTCCCCGCGCCGTTACTTGGGGAAAAACACTCGGCACAACAAAGATGTGTTTTATTGCAGTGAGTGTGTCTGCGCAGCAGGACGGCAGATAAGAAGGTTTTCAACACAAGCAGAGATTTGTCTGTCACTAAAGCGGAGTTTGCAACAAAGCTTTTCAACAGCCACCAGCCCCCCACCGCTTCCAGGGCCAGGCAGAATAAATCGGCATTTCTCCAGTCCCTCTCCCAGGTAGGGCTGCTGCACCACAGGGAATTCCCTTTTTTGCCCCCCTTCCACTCGCACAAAGCTGAGCAGGGGACGTGAGTGAGGGGCTGCTGTCACGGAGGTGGGACGGGGTCCTGCTGTGCGCTGGGGGACAACCTGCAGGCACCACACAACGTGCCACTCCGAGCACGCACCCAGAACAAAGCAATTTTGTCAGGAATAGCAGGATTTGGCGTTTTCCCCAAAACGCCAGCAGTCAGCCTGATCCTGAGGATTTCACCCATTTATTTCTATCTTTAATAATTTAAGCCAGTTTTTAGCTCTCTGGTTGCAGAGACTGGCCTGGAAATGCTGCTTCCGCAGAGTCCAACGTATGAAAGCAAGCAGGAGTCATCTTTGTAATCCTGCGATTTCCAAGGCAGTCTCGTGATGGTCTGGGGGGGAGGGGAAAGGCCAGATCATGATTCCTTAACTGCTTCAGGCTGACAACGCCATCACTACAAGGTCTCAGACCTGTGGTGATTTTTTTAGCTGAGGCCGAAGCAGCAACATCTGGCAGAAAACCCCATCCCGTATATTCACTGAGGAAATCTGGGTTAATTTTGAGGAAAGGTAGGATCTGAGCCTGCCCTATATGTCCAGAGCTCAGTGCCTCAGAGGAAACCTCAAAATCCGACAGCCCTGGGTGTGGAGGGCAAGGAGGAAGAGGATGGGAGACAGGCAAAGTCAGAGGAAGCTGGTGCAAAGCTCTTTGTTCCCAGAAGACCTCTGGGTGCCTCCTCAGCAGCAACCATGTCTCCAGAGACCGTTTTCTCACTGTTTCCTCAACCCAACACTGCAGTAAGTATCCTGGACAACCTCCCTGGTCCACCGGGGAACCATGCACATCTAACGCATCCACCGCTTTTGCTTTCCCGCACACCAGGACCTGTGACGGCTCGCAATGTGAAACCGCATGCAGGCCAAGCACAGCTGCTCTCCTGTGGTGAGTTCATCCAGGACCATTAACTGGGCTGCCTTAAAATCCCGATCTCAGGGATCTTGGGAAGGACAGGACCTACAGTTGCTTCTGGAAGAGCCTTGTGGCTCTTGTACGCGTGCTTTGTGCTGCACCGCGGGAAATAAATACAGTCAAATGGGACTTACCTACTGGAGAAGCCGGGATGCTGACCGCTCACTTCTTCCTTTCTTGAAGGTTTTGCCCCCATTTTTAAGTGGACTCCGAAGGTTTATGCAGTGGCCTGCGAGACACCAAGTGGTCCACTGTTCTCAGAAGTCACTTAAAGTGACCAAGCTTGCTGGAGTTATTAATAGTAGAGCAGCACTTTACAAGCTTTAGTGCTCTTTCCTGAAGAGATAATAAAGAAAAAATTAGATGAAAGCAAACATCCCCTCTTTATAAATACTCCCACAGACCCTTGTCTTTTCCTGAAGTGCACACCAATAAAACTGACCTTTCCTTTAAACAGGACCATGCCGCTGGCATTTGGGCAGGCTGCAGGCTACATTCGCGTCTCCGATGTCGTCTCCGATGTGCGGCTTCAACAGGACGGAGGCACCGAGCCCACTGAGGGCAGAACACAGCCCAGGGATCCCCCATTTTGTGCCCGACTTGTGCATGTCAGGCAGAGACATTCAGCAAAGCTGCATCTGAAAGAAAGAGTTTTATCCAAGCAGTACAGTTGATTGCTGGGAACAACGCCTTCAGAGAGGCACAAAAAGCACGGGGTGCCGCCTCGCTCGCAGGTACGTCATCGCCACCGCCGGTGTTAGTCCACCTCGAGACTCAGCGGCTCTGGCCAGCAGCTGCCCCATCTCCCACACAGCGATGGCCCGAGTGAGGGCCGTGTGTCCCATATACCCAGCCACGGGGCAGAGCAGTGCGGTGCCAGAGCCCTTCGGATGTTTTTGCATGAATCTGGTCTTGGCCGTCTGAGCAGGAAACTTCTTTACCTGCGCTAGGTGTTTTGCCTCCGTGGCAAACCAGGTGCCTAGCTTGCAGCAGCCCCCATCCTGCACAGGATCGGCAAAACAGTATGTTTTGCCCTTTAATTTTAGGTGTGTTTCTGGCAATGCTGCTGTTACCAAGCTCTCATTTAACAGTAAGACTTCAAAAGGTGTTTATGCAGTAGAGATAAGGAGATCAAGATCTTATGTTACTACATTTTAATTTCTCTGCTTATTATTTGTTGTCGTCTTTCCTGCAGCTCCTCTTTGTCATCTCGGATGCTGGGTATTTTCAGCGGTTGGCTCAGCTCTGCCTCGGTCTCAACACCTGGAAATTGCAGATGACCTGGTTTCGTAATTAACAACAGAAGCAGTGAATTAAACCTCTACAGAGATCCTAAGCAAATTGATTGCCTGCTGATAGGTAAGCAACTATTAATAGTTATCTGTAGTACTGACTTAAAAGGGACAATGGTTGCATAAACACATAAGGGAAATAGATACCAAAATATTAATCATGACCCTGTTAAAAGTTGATATAGCATTACTCAGTCATGAAATAACTTGTAAGATGAAATATTACAATTAGCAGCAAGAGCGAATCTCCCAGAAGCCCAGGCAACATAATGCAAAGGAGCTTTAATAAAAGAAAAAAAAAACACCCAACCCTCCCCCCCCCCATTTTTCATTATCTTCTGCCATCTTATTATTTCACAAGTGAGAAATCCATTAGTAATCCTGCCAAGAACTAGATAGGATGCTTAGTTATCTAACGCGGAGACACTTGCATCCTGTGACTATCTTGATGTCCCTGGAAAAAAAAGAGGAAAAGCAGTGGAGTAATAAATTGTTACAACTGTTTCATTAAAACTTAGGATGCTGTAATTTTCAAGTTTATTTGGTATTATATTTAAATGAACCAAAAGGCAACATTGTACAGTAACTTTATAAAATAAAATTATTACATAGTACATTAACCAAAGCCCCATTAAAAAAAATCCTAAAAAGTCATTTGAGGACAGATCCTGCTCTTCTATGCTCATGATTTATTGCGCTGATTTCAGCAGCACTCTTTTGTTTTAGGAAGAGCAAATGGGATTTGCCCCCAAATGCAATATCTTTTTCTTTTTTTTAAATAATTCTTGCAGTTTAATTTTATCATGTGTAATATATCAAGTTTATAAGGCATAAATACAAAAAACCGTTCAATATGCTCAGCATTATTTTAATTAAGTAATACAGTCTAGGACACTTTTTCAATCACACCAAGGATTACAATGTACCTATAGCTTTAATTTGTTAATTTTTTTATACAAAAGTCTATCATATAGTATACAGTATATACTAGCTGATAACTGGTTCACAAGGTTGAGCACGATATTCTTGCAGGTTAATAGTGTCAGAATTTCACCTAGTGTCTCTACTCTTCGTGGGGCCTCTCCTGCCACACGCCGCTGCCCTCCCCGAATCACCGGCAGCAAGACCCCGCCACCGCGTTACCTTCGCTAGTTTAAGAGACGAGCTCCCGGCCGGATCCGGAGCCTGCTGGGAACTATTGCTGCTGCTACGCTGCCCCCATCGAGAAGGGTCTCCGGGCCGGACCGCGCGGGAGACCCGTGGCCCCAACGGGGGCAGGCGTCGCCAAGCATGCGTGCGCGGCCAGGGTGGGCGTAAGCACCCCCTTGAAGTGGGGACGCTGAGTGCTTGCGCTGGGCCGGCCTGTCACCCGCGGCTCCAGAGCCTCCCAAATCCCTCTCGGGACTACGGGCATCCCTAAGGCTGAGATTCACCCAGTGCCGGCACTAAGCACGTTGCGGAGCTCCTGGCAATCCCTGCCTAGACGGAAAAGGGGGTCCTGTAATCTCCTCGACCGCATCAGTGCAAGAACAGCCTCAGTCTGCCCTGCAATCAGTAACGTTTCCTGCATCTTCCTCTTCTGTCCAATTAGATATTCAGATATATTCTAGAAGCAAATGACTAAGCTGCAATGGGAGAAGCGCTGCTGATTTCAGCAGGCACCTTTGGGTTTGGGGCTCTCTTGCTGGCCCAGGCGGGTCCAGGGGGGGCCATGCAGAACCCCATCCCGACCCACGATGGATACACCACCGCAGTGCGTGGAGGATGGGCATGGTGCAATCATCAACACTGCTCTTTCTGACAGCATCTAGGGCTTGCTATCGCCCAGCCAAGGGGAGATGAGAAAGGGCTTTCTGATGTTACCTGGAACCAGGAAGAGATTTTTTTTTTTTTAAATCTATACCATCAACCTAAATTGCACGTAAGGTAAACTGCAGAGCAATACCTCTCTGGAGTGTGTTCACATGTCTAATATTAGACACCTTATGGGCTGCTCTGAAACGTCTCTGGAGCTCTCTCTACCTGTCTGTATTTACTCCATACAGAACCTGAGCTCCTAAACTCAGATGCTCTGAATCATTCTATAATTGAAGGCCTGAAAGCAGCCCAAAATAGACAGTGTGAATGACTCCCCCCCGCTGTGACTCCATCCTGCAGCATCTGGAAGGAAAGAGAAACCTTGGTACTAGGAAGGGGCCCAAGCCACAGAATTTGGGTCAGGATTCAGGCCAGGCAAGTGCAGGCTCGGGACTGGGGGCTTATCCCTGTCGTGTATTTGCTAACGTGACGCCCAACCCTGTGCTTACAGTTGTTTTCCTGATAGATCAATGGTGTCAGGGATGACCCACTCCTAAATAAAACATAGCGCGTGAGCAGCACATAGACAGCGCTCCGGCTGCAAGAACGAACTGACACAAATCTAAAGTCACAACAAAGCCTTTGCCTCCCACACGCCCTTTCTCACTTCTTTTTCTTTTCTTTTTTAAACCAGCCAGAAACAAATAGCAAGTGTGGCACATCCCAGAAAGCCCCAGCAGCTGGAGAATCAGAGAATGGAAATAAGAGGCTTTCATAGCTGCTGTGCGATCACATAGCGGGGTTATTTCTGAAGAAATCAAATTATCCTAGGTAAAGAGCATTCACTAAGAGAGTCTCTGTCTCCTTAGAGGACCAGCAAGATCACATTATTTCCTGAAAAGATTTTTTTTTTTTTTACCTTTTCTTTTTTAAATCTCTGAGTGGCATAAGAGAAATACTGTCTGGATATTTGCTTGCAGCAAGCATGGGAGGCAATTTCTGTCATAACTTGAGAATTCCTTTTAACCTGCTATTTGCATTTGGGATAAAGCATGAAGTGGATGTTTCTCAGGGAATACAGACTGCTTGCTGTCCAGTAGAGGCAACCATCATTCTTAAGTACATTAACAATAGGGAAGCAAAAGGATTCCTCTGCAGAATGCATTGCATTAATAGCAAGTTTCCACTAGAGCTGAAAAACTGTGCCCTTAATATAAGTGCCCAGTAACCACCAGCCCCTGCTATTTGAGAAGCACTCTGAACTGTATAGAAGGCTTGCGGGAAAAGAACCTCCATTAGTACCCATTATGCTGTGATTTATGCTATGGGTTTAAAATGGCAAAATTAAACAGTTCTATTTAATCTACAGTCTAAAAAAAGGCACAAAGACTTTGTGACAAAATTATAACTGCTCAGATTACATTTACAAGAACTGTAACAGAGCGTTGCTCGGATTTGCCAGCTCTGCTTGCTGACAGGAGCGAAACTGAGACAATTTCGCTGTCTGCGGAGGTAAAGAATACCCTTTTGGCAAAGCGTGTTTGCCAGCTCTATGCAAATGCTATTCAACAGAAGCAACTGAAACCTCTTTTGATTGCTTTAAAACATAATCTTTTTGGTCTGCAGCACATTGCACTTAGATAAGTACTCAGTGATGATAAAGTGGGTCTTAGGGCAAGACCAAATATAAAGAGCCCTTTTTAATCTGAACATAGGAATGAACTCTGTTCATGGCTACACAGTCTGCTTTCAGGCAAATGAGAATGAAATACATAAATACTATAAAACAAATACAATACATTCAGAGTTTTCTAAACTGTAGAGAGCTTTCAGACTTTCTTAGCTCCCTGATGTAATGCATATAGAACATTCCCTTCTATACAGTGCTATCTCCATGTACTCACACCTCCGTCAAATGCAACATAGCTCAGACAACCTTCCTCTTTTGCCTGGAATCCCATCAGTTTCGGATTCTGTAAAACGTTATATAGTTTCTTTAGGAGAAAAAAATATTGCACTTTTAAAAATGCATAAAAATTGAACCACGTTCCCATAACTCTGCCACATGGTTTGTTATTTAAAATAATACTTTTCAAAAAGTGTTTTTCTTGTTGTTTTTTCCTACGATTATGACATTCTCCATCAGGATATCCTCAGGACATTCTTCCAGAGCAAATCCGTTACAGTTTTGCCATCAGACGTTTGAAACACAGCACGAGCTATCTGAAATACACACAGGTGGGAGTCACAGCTCTGTCTGCGGAGTCAGGATTTCATAGTACAAATGGGAACGACGATGACCAGAATAACCGTACAAGCTGCCGCTGCTATCAGGGCAGCTATCTTGCAGACCTTTGCTCTTCTGAACTCGGCTTCTTTGCGTTTTAACAAGGAATCGTAGCCAGGAGTATAAATGTCTTCCATCCAGTATTCTAAGTTGTTTGGGTTTAAAGATTCTTGAGTCTAAAAATTAAAAGGAAACAGTTGTTAATTGTCTGGGATCTGTCATTAATCAAACAAATAAATAAATAACGTAGATGTGCCTGAAGGTCTCCCAACTGCGTGTGGGGCTGCTGTTGAGATCAAGTAGGTTACTGCTGTTTCTTGCATTCCTTCAACTCAATTCCTCCTGGTCCCAATTCCATAAGGCTGCTGAAAGTGGCAACAAAATACTGCAAAAAAATAAACTCCTGCAACACTATAATTCTGCTGCAAAATCCCTCATGCAGTTCTGGTCTCCTGGAAACTTTGTCATCTTGGGTGGCCTTTAAATAAAATCTCTTTGATCTGCAAGACAGCAGGGATGTCAGCAACTACCGGTCTGTTACCGCTTTTTAAATTATTAAAGCCCAGATGATGGGAATGGTTCTTAACATATACTCCTCATGAATTACGTTTTACAAAGATAACCCTAACTCTGCTATCATATTGCTTGCGAAGGCAGGTCACATCTTCCTTGCACGATTTTTTTTATTTTACTTTTGCCACAACTTGCCTCCTGTTGATGGCTGAACTCACTGCACACAATTGTTTGAGTACTTTAGCATTTACTCTTGCATATGACTTTGAAGTACATAGCCCTCATATTGTGCCATACGGAGATGTTAAGATTCACATATTCTCTTGTCTTTTTTTTAGAGCCACGCTGTATTTTTACATGCAAAACACACAGGAAATAGCAACGAGAAGCAATTGCCAGAGAGAGCCCCAAGCACTCGGGAGTCTCAGAGCAGGGACCACTGATCCTGGGTACCTGACCCCATCCTGCACCCGGACCACGCGTGGGCATGCGTTGCAGAGAGCCGGCCCCAAGGGCGCTACGGCAGAGCGGGGTGAGCACGCGCCCACAGGATCTCCTCCAGCAGCGTCACCCTCGGCTTCACCCTCTGCTTCCAGCTGCCTCCCCCAAAAAGCACCCGGCGGCACGCCGCTGTCTCAGTTTCAGAGGCAGGAGGAGGTGGCAGCGAACAGGACACGTGGCATCGATTTGCTACCGTGCACGACACCCTCCAGCCCGTCCCCGCGGATGGCACTGCTTAACCCTGGGCACAACCTGTGATCATAGCCCGAGAGGCAATCAGAGGCTGGCAAACTTAAGAGCAAGTTTAAGAAATGAAAGACTTTGCCCTCTCATTTCACGAGCTAACAAGAAAAGGTGAAGAAAATCTGAGTTGGTCATATAATGAAAGGTAATGTGGGGAACTCCATCAGCATCTCCATCTGAACATTTTATTTTTAATCTCTTTTTTTATTTTTTTCCTTCTTTAGGATTTCTCAACTCTCCAAGCTTTGCATTCCCACCTTGTTTGTTTTTTCCCTCCATCCTTTCTGCAAGGGAAAATGGGGCAAAAAGTGTGGAAAATCCAGACCCTAGACATTACATTGCACTTATCAGCAGAAAGAAAGAAAACGGAAATGTGAACAGGGGAGAAAAAGCTTTGAGAAAAAGCTGTCATTTTTCAAAATGTTCTATCTCCTGTGTCTGAGGCTCCAAAAGGCCATTTCTTTCAAAAATGAAAAAGATTCCACATAAAAATGCTCCAGTGAGAATAGTCTAACACACATCTTTCCCGTGCTCCTCATGGGCCTGCTCCAAAGCTCATTGGACTCAGCACAAAGAAACTCCTGCTGACTTGAGAGGGATTTGAATAAGCCTTTAATTGGCTAATTCAGATTTTGTGGCCACAAGCTACTGACTGGAAACTTGCTTTGCCTGAAAGCAGCATTTGCTTTATGTATGGAACTACTACCAGAAGTGATTTTATAGCTACCCCAGAAATAAACAATTAAAATTAAGCAACAGTTTTATGATCATTTAATGCAGATCTCTCTGACAGTGCCAGTATGCTAAAACACAGATCATCAGCTGAGCCTGAGACTGCACCATTCGGCCTGTGAATGACCTACTCCAGCCTTCTGAATACCTGTGAAAAACTACCTCACTCTTCTCTAAAGGCATCAGAAAACAGCCTGATTGTATGTCCCATCATAAGGGCCCATCATACAAAGAGCAACGCAAAGAGATCTCATATATAGACCTGGGACAAACTCGGGCCTCACTGTAGCTTTGTAACTTCTTTTTCAAAGGAAGAAGACCCACAGACTTGCCAGGTTCCAAGAGAAATTTTAAATAAACAGACAAAATAAATAAAAAGATAGCCATGCTGTACTTCAAGGAAATTATAATTTGGACTCTCTGGTTCGGTATTGACCTTTTAACTACTTCAGAAGGAAGATGCATTATTAAAAAGGTCCATTACTGTTAATCAGCTTCCTTTCCCATTTCATTGCCAGACGTAAGAAAGTTCATTAAAGCATAATGTATTTACTTTCAGTTCTAATAAACTTAATCACTAGGAAAAAACCCACACATCAGTCTGTGTCTATTTTTTAAGTTTGTCAGTAAGCTCTATTATGAAGTCTAGACATGGACTTTGCAGAAGAGATGCATTTCTGACAGTCCTTTTGGAGGGAGAGAATCAAACTGGTAAAGTTTTATCACCTTTATCCTAAAGATAAATGATGGCAATAAAGCTGATTTCTCTGGTTTGCTTGCAGTCACGTAGAGCTGCTTACATGGAACAAAATGGCCCTGCGAGGACCAGATGGAGCGCACTTCTCCCAGGGGAACTTTGCTTCCAAATATCACTCCCCTGTTGCCTCTGCACAGTAGGTAAGCAATGTTTTTGTGGCTGCCTGCTGCAGAGGAACCCCTTGCAGCCTATTCCTACTCTAGCCCACAGTCTGCCATGCCAGCAATAGGAATTTAGCCAGCCCTCTCATGCATTTAAGTCCCAAGGAGCAGTGGGCAGCCAAGGCAAGATGCAGCCTGTTCTTTGTACTACTTGCTTTTTTCCTGAGTGCACTTTAGCCATAGCAAGAAACAGGGGCTGGTCTGGCCAGGGAAACTAGCATGAGCTGAGGCAGGAGGCAAATTTGCTGTGCTCAAATTCCTGCACAAAATTCCATGGGAGTAGCACCATAGCACTGTGTGGGTCATCATTTTAATCCTAAACCAGCTAATATGGGCTCCTGAGGCAGTAACATGGCACTTCTGCTTGGGCTGACCCTTATGTATAGTACCCTAATGCTACCCTATAACTTAGTCTGATGGGTTTGGAGCTGGCTTAGGTACTTCAACACAGCGCTATTGAGAGGTGATAACAAGCAGTGAGACACTCTGTTTTTTGCTTGCGACCTGCCTTGGCGGACAAGATTTGGGGGTTTCCCTTGCTGCACTGCACTGTGTCTAACACAGAATCATGTCAGTGCTGTGCCAAAAAGTCCTCGAGCTGTAGGTCAGCGTGGTCCAGCTGCTGCAGGTCTATAGCTAGCAGAGGTAGTTCTCATATCTGCTCTGGGGCACGGAGACACATACAAGGTGCCCAAATTCCCGAGGGTGGCATCAGTCCCCTGCATGGTGCTCGGCATGCAGAGACAATTCCTATTTCTTTCTAAACACATATGCATTCATATAGCAGCATTTATGTAAGCGATGCACAGTGCTCTTTGTATCAGCATGGATTATGTCATGCATTTTGTGTTTCATTACCAAATATTGCAACATGTGCTCAGCCTTCACACATTTTGAATGGCATTCTTCATGTTTCCTTTTTAAACCTGTGCTCAGATAATCTTCCCTCCTAGAAGATGCCTTGCCTTTATTAGGCCAGGCAGGTATCCCTTATTAGGGGATCCCAACATGGGTGTCCCAGTTCTGGGTCTGGGCAGCCCATTATAAATGAGGATCCTGATTTCTAATGCACCATAGTTTCGGAAAATTTAAATCTAAAATTTGGATTTGTCTTTCAGTAAATCACTCTGCTCTTCTTGTTGCAGAAAAGCGTACTTTTTCATTTGTTTGTTTTTAAGGCTATGTGTACATTAGCGAGTTGTGTAACCTGATAGGAACAGATCTTTAGAAACAGTAGGGTTCCACTATCTACCCTTCGCTTTCACGGAGAGGGAGGTATCCTGGACTAGCTCTAATCTGGCCCATTAATTTTTGGAAGTGCATTATTTGCTCTGAGAACAGCACCATGCAGTATAGTTTCATCAAACAAACTTGGTTTGCTCTCTTGGAGACCACTCTGCAATGTGAACCAAAGCCAGGCAAGTGGGGAGCATCAAAAGATTCATCTCAAAGGCACACTTCAAGCTGAACTGAAGCACTAACAAAACACACAACTGACTGATCTGCTCTGCACATGACCATGGTTTCCAACAGCCACTTTAAAGCTGCAACAGTGATGTGTTTTAATGAGAACAATGGTTTTAGAAGTCTTCTACAAATATTTCACAATCATGTTGCTAGTGATATGAAAAAACCCTAATACTTAAATTCTCCATGAGCAGTTCAGAAAAACTGCACCACCTAGTGCAGATTCTGGACCACTGAGCCTTACTGTGATCAGGGACTGGTTCATCTCCTCACCCCTTCATCCCTAGTCTCTTCCTTATAACTACCAACACAGCAATGGCTTGGCAGACAACTCTCCACTACTGAGTGAACAGGGAGCACCACCTCTGTCAAGGATCACATTTCAGCAATCAAATATCCATGTTTTCTTTGTCCCTGGCCAGGACGGATGGGGATCAGCAAGATTAGAAGTTCAAAACTGCACAGCTTCTTCCTGAGCTATCCAAATTCCCTCTTAAAGGCATATTCTGGCAACATCTACTCGCAATCAAGCCATTCAAATGAAACAAATGGGACTCACTTGTAGATCCAATGCTGCAATTTTGCCTTTATCCCCCGAGTTCCTTGTGTATTCCTCTATGGTCCACGACGGCTGGGCACGTTTCACTTCAGCCAGCTCTGTCAACCTCATGTCTGTGTAGAGCGGGTTGCTTTTCATGTGTGACTTGAGTGATGCAGGGTAAGGATGAGGACTAAAGACTTGTTCAATCAAGAAAGCATCTTTTGGCTGTTTAGGGAGTCTATGTGGCTGTGGGATTTCGTATTGCCTGTCTGCCTGCAACAAGGTTCAAAAGAATTTGAGAGAAGAAACAGCACTATGAGGAGGTTAAACACAACGGACAGAGATATTCCTTTCAAACCCACCATACAATAATGCTTAAGCTGTGGTAAGAAAAGTATCAGCTAGGACAAAGATTTTGGATGGCCTCAATCCATTTGCCCACCCACTTCTCACAAGCAGATGAGGGAGGTGTTTTACAGGCACAATTCCATGTTCACCATTACATGAACACAAAGCTGATGCAACAGTAGAAATTCAGGTTTTGTACTGTTTACAAGTTATAAAACTATTCTGAAGATGGCTCTGACATTCAGAAAAGCCTAGCAGAACTGGAAAAGCTAAGAGCCCCATGCAGGCTTCCAGATTTCTGCTTTCAGAACAAGTCTCAACATGAACAAATCTTGAGAAAAGCCACCAGGTAGCATCCCCTTGACACCACACCATCCATGGTACTAATCCAGTGTCAGGCATGGTCCGCCACAGGAGTGAGGAAAGGACTTTCAAAGTCCACATTTCATCCTGTACAGACAGATCTCCTGAAATGCCACGGTTTTGGCTTATTAAAGGTAACTTTCTTACCCCTTCTACAACTTGCTAATAACCCATGGTTTTTTGTTCCTCCAATTGCACTTGTCTTCATCCAACCTCTACTTCTTCCTCAGTTCTCTGCCCTTCTTCTCCCCCTGACAAGGCATACCTTGTCACACAATCCTGATTTACACAGGAACCAAAGGCCCCCTCCCAGACCTCTCTACTGGGCTCTGCTGTCCACAAAATTGAATGACCTCCTGCACCATCCACAGGTTAAACCAAGCAGCAATCAGAACACAGCACAAGGACAGCCATGAGGGCTATGCAATTTCCTAAGATGGCAGTGGGCATTTATGTGGAGGGACGGACAGAGTTTTTCTGAACAACTGAAGGAAACCACAACTATGTTGCATTCCCACAACTGGAGATTTAAGACCCATGTGAATGACCATGACAGTCAGATAAAGAAAACATAATCACAGTTTGTGTCTCACGCTGCATGCACAAGGTTTCTTTTCTTGAGACATTCATATCCATCTATTTATTTTGTTGCCTTTTAAATATGCACATACTTCTCTGATAAAAGCCATCACAATGGAATTTCAAAATACTCCTTCTAAAACAACCACTAGAGAATTTCAGATTGTAACAATTTTCCTTGCATTCCTTTCACCAAGTTAATTATCTGGCCTCCTTTCATCACCGCTGATGATGAAGAATATTATCTTCTCCCCAAGATTTTAGTCAAATTAACCCCTTCCCTTTTCAAAAGGGCAAAGTGCTTTTAGGAACAACTTGACCATATTACAGTTGCCAAGCAAGAACATATAGGTACAAAATCACTCAATTATGATAATGATAAAGACAGGCATAATACAGCAGGGCAAAGTATTGCCATATCCTGGGGCTTGTGACGAGTATGGAAGACATTCATAATAAACATTTAAAAATAATCTAGTTATGTGAGTTAAAGTTGAAATTACCTCTTTAGATTTCCTGTGCCAGTCCTTATTTTCTCCTCCATCTCTCTCTTTCATCTCCTCTTCTGTAATGCCAACTTGATTGGTATAAGTAATAGCTCTCCAGTCTCGGGGAGAGTTTGAAATACTTGCTATTTTGGATTCTGTTGCACTATTTTCCTCTGTTAATGATCTTGATGACCTCCTAGTAAATAAACTTTTTTTTAAAGCTTTTACTCGAAGACTCTCGCTATTACTTCCACTGGCATCTGAACAGCACCATTCTGGGTTATTCTCCAGTTTGCCTCCATGAGGAGTGTTGTGACACTGAAATATCTGTGGAGAGTTACTCTCATCTGATGCAGCCTCACTTGTCAAAGAATTAAGATCTATTTGTACGCTGACCTTCTCTGGCTGCTGAATTTTTTGATCCAACTTGCTTAATTTTCCCAGGACTTGGGAGATTTCTTCTCGGACGCCCGAGAGAGATTCCAGTTTCTTTTCTATTTCGCCAATCCTCAAAACTAATTTGCAGACACTCGTTTTCAGTTCATCATCTGTATTACTGATATCTGCCCGGACCACTTTATCTAATTTGTTACTGACATTCCCGTTGGAGATTTTAGTCAAATTATGCTCAGGTGAGCTCTCACAGTCAGATTTATGTACCTGAGACAAAGAACCAGTGCTGTTGTAGCATGAAGACTGCATCACTCCTGTGGATCCACAGATACTCATGTCATCCAAAAACCGGAAAATGTCACTGATATCATCACTCACAATTTCAGAGTCATCATCCGACTGCTTTAGAGAGTGCCGCTCTCCATACTTGGCTTGGCTCGGTGCACACAAATCTTTGCATTTTTTGTGGTCCAGAACTTGCTGCTCTGTTTGTGTTCCAACACTAGTGGTTCTGTCAATGCTTAAGATCTGAACAGAAGTACAATTAATGCTTTTATCCTTAAACTTTTTGACTGGCTCATGTTTCTCCACATCCAGAATGGAAGGAATCTCCTTGGGTTTATGTCCATTTTGTTTCACGGCGTAGTTTGCCTGCATAATTGGTTGCTGATCCTTAGCGTTTAGATAGGACTGATGCCTGTCAGCTGGAGGAAAGTTTGGAGATGGGCTGTTTGAACTCTGGTATCGCGGCTTCTCTTCAGACTGTTTCCTATTAAAAAATGATCGTTCAAAGTCAGGTACCTCCTCAGTATTTAAACTCCAGCTTTTAGCTGGCCAGGCAGTTTGTTTGCTTGGCTTTCCAGTCCACTTTTTGGTGTCCTGGGGCCCAAGAACAGTCGTTGGGCCAAAATATGTTGAAGCTTGAAGATCATCTAAACTTTCATGTTTCACTCGTCTTTTGTCTGGTATAGGAGAATAAACTGGATTCAAGTACTGGCTGCTGTATGGCATTTCAAAGCTGTGGTTGAAGAAAGCCTGCTTAGAGCTTTCTTTCCTGTTCTGAGGCTCTCTGTGTCCATCTTCTGGCTTCTTATTGGATGGTATTAAGTTGGGAGATATGGTAATCAGATTATGAAAATCTTCTTTGAATATATTTCTTTTCTGGACACACGACTGCATCATAAACGGCTCATCGTTTGAAATGAAGGTCTCTTTTATACCTGCACTTATAGGCAAGGAGTCCTGGTCTGAAATCGACTCATTTTCAATGTTCATTGGGAAGTACGTGCTCTGCATCTCACATGGCGGAGATGTGGCAATGGAGTAGGAGGCTAGAGCCTGCAGCCTGTCCAGGGAAGCAGCACGGCCCTTCATCTCCTTATTAACGCCAAGCAAAAAGTTTGGTTCCGACGAGGGTACAAATTGTTGACAGTCTTTGCAGTCCATCTTTCTACATTTTGAAGACCTTCTGGCTGAAAAGCCCCTGTTAAATTCCTGGTCGTTCAGCTCACAGTTCGGCACACAGTCTGCCATATTGCAGATCTCTGTGTCAGATCTACAGGACTCAAATGATTCTTTCTTCTTTACTTTCTGCCTTGCAACTGGAAGTTTTTCCTTAGCCACTCCCCCATTCATTTGTATAAGGTTGAATATTGTTACTATATCTGCTGCAACCATGATTTTCTTTGATTGCTGATTGTTTACAGTGCATCTCATTTTGTCTTTGAACAAAGTCGCTGGGAAATTAGGATCCAGGCAAGCGGTGTAGAACAGCACGCTTCTGAGCTTGGCCAACTGGGACAGATCAAACCTCGCACACAGTGATTTGCAGAGATCCTGATAAGAAACAGTATTCTGCTTAGTATCCAGCTCTTCCAAAATCTTCACTAGAAAGAGTGAGGATTCCTGGTTGGTCTCCATGGCTTACGTGTATTTCGTTGTTTAGCCTGGAAACTGCGTTCCACTTCTATAGCAATACACAACAGCAAACAAAAAAGATTGTAAATCACACATCCATAATATTCAGGACATTGTATTCAGCCACAGATTCAACCTGACTACCTAGCTACGGGGTTGAGGGTTTGGTTGTATATCCCACCCTCATGTTTCCAAACTCCAAGGTTGCAAACCTGGCGTCAATGAAGTCAATAATGCTTCAGTGGAATCAGAATTTCATCCAAGGAGGCTCATCTATGTCTGTGGGTCTGTCTGCTAAAGCGAGCAAGTGAAAAAACAGCACAAGCTTTGCAGCATCTGAACTAACGGCAAATATACAGTCACAGCTCACTTGCTACTGGGTTTTCACAAAATATCTGAGTGTACAGGAGGTTGAAAGTACAGATATGTCAAATTGGCAATAATTGCAGGCCCTGCTCTGGAACCAGGGATGATCCACCACAGCGCGACAACCCCAGCTGTTCTCATGTCTGACTGCAAATGACTCTCAAAGATTTTCTGCAATAAACTTTTGACGTGTTTTGGGGGAGAATCTGAGCAGATAATTACCATCTTGCATACTTGAAAAAATTATTTTCTCCTCTATTTTGAATTAGCTCTTCTAGATACCATGATGCTTTTTTCAGAAATACATTTTCCTCAGTTTATGATTCAAGAATAGAAGATCAGTCCTGTTCCATCTGAAAATGTGAGACCCATTTCAGCAATAGGTCCAAAATTTAGAAAAGAGCAAAAAGAGTTAAAATAAATAAATAAATAAATAAATAAATCCCGCTGAATCTTGAAACCAATCCAGCAGATGCTAGAGGGCTGACCGTGAATCAGGGTGGATTTGAAGACTGAGAACTATCAAGGACAGAGAATATCCTCTTCAGTGATGTGCTCCCAGAGAAACCCAGGGAATCTAATGCCATTCACTGCCCTTAAATGGTGGGGCAGAGGTGGAGAGCAAAGGCTGCACATTTATATGGGCAATGAAAACAGCTCTGGCAAGCACAGCTAACACAAGCAAACATATGTGGAAGGATATAAAGCCCATGCTTTCCATGTTGAAATCAATCTCTAGCTATTATAGATTAGGAAAAGATGCTGATGGGGGGCAGATTATTTTACACCTGCCTACTGTGAATATTCCTGTCTGCATCTCTGCAGCTGGCTACTAGGAGAGACAGTTTAGGGGACTAGACAGATCACAGGATGATGCAGCCCAGCAATTCCTGTGTTCAGGCACTTTCTCTTTGTTATTCCTACTGACAGGAATGACAAGAACATTCTCCCTTCCCCAAAGAGCTATAGCATTTCCCCTCCATTCACTTCTACCCTTCAATGCCCCTGGAAACTAGTCTCTCTACCTTCATCAAGGGCAGAATATCTATCCAAAAGGCAAAGAACAAAAGTCAGCCTTTCAAGGTTTCTTATTTCTCATTGGAAAAGTCATTTCCCCACCAGAAAATTCAAGACTCCTGAGCACCAGGAACGTGGGATTCCTGCCCCCTCTCTCATAACCTTTCATCTTGACCCAATAGTACACACGAGCGATCGCTATCGATGTCAGAAGCCAAAGAACATCAGCTTTGGTACCTAATGCCACAGTACCATCTCCTAGAGCAGAATAAAAGCGAGCCAGGTTGCCTGCAAGAATATGAAGCAAAATCTCCATGCAGGCTTGGCTGTTTATTTAAGAAGCATTTTTCTGCTGTCTACGATCAGAAGTTGAGGAGCAACAACGTCAATGCATTTCTGTGAATGTAAACACTGCTCTCAGAAACCAATGGCAAAAGGCTTTTCCAATACCTCCACTGCGTGCATATTTGCTTTTAAAGCTCCTGTACTATGTAGAGAAGCACAGCTGACAAGAGAACAAAAATATTATATTCCTCGGTGCTCCGCTGTGGAAAGTAATGCTAAAAGCTGGAGGATGGCTGTATCCCTTTTCTCTTTATCATCAGTGTGTGCTTGGAGGCACAACCTCTTTATCAGACAGCCTTTGTATTTCTCCAACATGTCACCATTAGAAAATAAGGCTTCCAGGCTAGGTCCAAACAGCTCTACCTACCTGCCACCAAAGCTGCCAAGCACTCCCAGAACAAACTTCAAATGTGAGGCTTGCAGACGCCAGGAAACTTCCCCAACTGTCAGGGGCCTCGGGGTGCAAGTCAACTTCTGGCATGTTATAAATCTGCCAGTTGCCACAAGAATGGAAATCTGCCTTTTTTTGCCACCTCCATGCTGAACACAAGCAAAAGCAAATACCTTTCCTCTTTCACAACCTCACAGCTTCTCACAAAACCCTCACATGGATATGTGTGTTCACAGACCAACATACACACTACTCTCTCTGCACTGGCCTGCCAAAGCCCTGCTTTCTCCCCATTCCCACTCTTGCTAAAATGCACAGGTAGCTAGTTTGAAATATCGTATTTCTTAAAACTGCCAACCCCTTTTCTCCCCTACCCTTTCCAAGCGCACTGGCTGTACTCTCCCATCGCAGTGAGGATATCCTAGGTAGAGTTTGCTGGATATTTTCTGTTTTGCACAAAGCTGTTCTTAGAGTACCCCTCTCATCAGAGGTTTTAACTTCAATTCCGGTTTCTAAAATCCACCCCTATGAATCCAATACAACTTGGATGCAGCTTGCTTTTCACAGGTGCTGAGTGTTGACAAGTTCAGTAAATTCATCAGAAGCCCTGAATACCACGAAATCTTGTACTGCTTTTATTTAGCCAGACAAGTACTGACAAGGAGTGTTGGTTTGGGGACTCCAGTCAGCACCTGAACGGTAAGGCAAGGGCACCCAAGTGCGGACCCCAGGAAAAGGTGCTCTGCCAGACCTGGTTTAGCTCAGGATGGGACCTCTGGGTGTTCTGCCCTTCGGTCCCTGCCCCAGGCTTTGAGAGGTGGTGGTCAGTTGTAAAGCAGAGAAGGGAGAAGCAGGTGACAGAGGCTTTGAGACAAGGGTGAAGGGGAGAGCTGAACCCGGAGAGGTGGCAATCCTGCCAATTTCCTCAGCGGAAGCTCAGGTATGGTAAGGTGGGAATTGAAAAGGCAGGTTGAAAAAATCAGATATAGGCCTCCAGGAAAAGCAGGCAGTCTGGGAGCTGGAACAATTTCCTCTTCATCCCTCAGCTGTTAACAGCTTCCTGGAACAAATGCACTGAGGTACGAACAGGTACCTCTGGGCTTTAACCTGGCCATAGAAATGGGTGCTCCCTTGTGCTACAGGTTCAGAAATGCGGCTCTTGGTCCATGCAACAGATTCAGGCTGTGGAAAAAATACATGATGGGATATACTACCCTTATAAAGGCCTTGAAAATTTGTTTCCAGGGTCAGGGATATAAAAATCAGGCAAACCTAGTGCCCAGGTGTTTAGTGACACATTAAGCTCCCCTGTTTTTTGTCAAACCATATAACAGCCTGTGACTGAGACAGGTGCCTCTTGGCAAGTCACCCAGGGAGCTGTCACATCCCAGGTGCCAAGCACTTGGCCATGTGGCACTTGGCCATGCACTGTCTCAGCTGTTAGGTCCAGGTTCATTCATTATCTCTCAAAGTGGGACTGGAATAGACCTGGACATGGCACAAAAATGCAAAGATCCAAAATAAGCACACGATTCTTCAGAGAGAGCACAGGGTCATGAATGAGTCAAAAGCAGCAAAGCGAATGAAAGCACCCACAGCAACAGCAACAGCACGGGGCCTGCTCAGATGGCCTCAATTCCACCGAAGTCCTCATGCCTCCTCTCTGCTACCTGCAGCAGCTGTGCACCCCTGTCCCCAACTGACGTTGGTCTCCAGAGGCACCAAGCTGACCAAACACGGACAGGATTTAGCTTATTTGTTTTCAGCAAGACAGTCTCCGACCAAATGAGCCACTTAACATTTCATCGTGAATGATTTTGTTATATTAACACTAGGAGGGTCGTTTTAACTTAGCTCTTCTAAGATTCAACTTCTGCAGCTCTAATAGCACAATAATATCGCAGCGCAGACTCCTACAGCATCATATTGCACAGCTTGTCGATGGGGTCTGACTCTCACTGTACGCAGATGAGCTCCAGCTTACCACAAATCAATGCCTTCTTGCCCTGCACCAAGAGCAATGAACTGAGCTCTCATCTTACCATTAACCTGTTATTTCAACCTCTGGAGGAGCAGACCAGAAGCATTAAGATTGCAACTTCCATCCCTAGCAATGCTTTCTGCTGTACAAGGGGATATATTGTTCTGCTGTCTGGTTGCTTTAGGACATCAGTTCTCCACAAGACCTCTCCCCTGGGGTCCTCCAGACCAGGGAAACCTGTGTACTCTTCCACTCAGCTTTCTTCCCCTCAGAAGAGCTAGAACATGCTTCTGTTCCTCATCACCTCCCCAAATCAGCGCTGGGGCAGGATTATGCTGTAAATTCCCCATCCCCAACAATTTATGAAATTAAAACTACTGCTGCTGTGTTCCCATGGCCGTGTTCCCAGGTGGCACCTTCTGCACAAACCCTGCGTGGTGGCATCCACTAAGAAGAGCACATATTGGGGCAGATAAACCCTGGCATGTGATTCAAGAGAAAATCCACCACCAGACTTTCCTGAGCAGTCGTGGGGTGGAAAGGTGCCTTGCATGAGCCTGAAACATGGCCACTGGCAGACAGTCTATGTTATCTTCCTCCGATATTTCCTCCTTCATTTCCTTCCCTGTTCTTTGTGCTCCTGACATTTGCTCTTCCTCTTTCCCAATATCCACAGCAGGTGCAGCTAATACACAGATGCAGTTGCTGGAGTCATCATCTCCCTCTCCCTTTGATTTGCTGAGAGGGAAATAGCATCCTTGTTTTGCCCCCCCCCCCCCCCCCACGGTGACTAACGGGCCACCCCATAAAACCATTACAGCGGCGACAGATAGAGCAAGCGATCCTTGCATAAATTCACACAGAAAGAGCCAGCTACTTCAGTGCAGGAGAACATTAATACAGAGCCTGTAATATGCTGTTTTACTATTAACTTAGGCTCATAAATCTTTCAGCCTGTCTCACCAGCGCCAGATACAATAAAACAAGGCAGGCAAACGCACGCCTCACGTGAAACATGTAATGCATTGCGATGGAATTCAGTTTCTGGGTTTTTTCACATACTCAGATCCATTTCCCTGTCAAAACATTACGGAATTTCTGACAAACGAGCACCTCGAGCCCTGCCGTGGCTTCCACTGCGCACACACATGGGAGCCGATACTCTCAGAAACAAAGCCAGTTTCCTCACACCTCTCATTTCTCCCCCTCCCCTGCCTCCTGCTGCTCATTAAAAAGAAAACTAAAAAGCGCACTTTGGAGCCCCATCCATGCAACAGCAGTTGCTTCTCTGCTCCCTTCACTAAGGAGAGGGGTGCTCTCAACCTGCAGACACACGCTGTCTCATCGAGACCATCACCCCAGGTGTTCAGGAGCCGCATGCACTCCTGCCCCCAGGGCAGGTGCAAGATCTCTGCTGGCTCCCTGCCTCAGCGGTGTGATTTTTATTCACTCAAAGGGGCGAATGCCTGCAGCCCGGGAATTAATACTCTGGAGCTTGGAGGAGCTTGTCCACTAGCTTTAGCAAATAGCTTACTACTATTCTGCATGGAAATAATGCATAGTTTGTATCCTCACAGACATCCTTACCACTAATCTAATCTGCAGTTCACCTGGCTTTTTTGGTCTGGATTAGCACGGAAACAAGTTGCTATTTTTGGGTTCTCGTCTTGCGTGAACAAACCTTATAAAACTATATTTTGCAAACCCAGCTTATCCACAGAGGCAGGTTATACTGTAAAAGGACTCTTGAACAACACTTCAGCCCCCCCACAAAATCAGCAGTTCTTAAAACCTCCCAGTGCATAAATTAAGTAGGAACTTGTGGATAAAGCCAGAGTATCCCTATGGCTTTATCAGAGCTCAAGTTGAATAAGGTTTGCCATATTTTTTTTTTTTTTTTTTTTTTAACACAATGTTAGTCTTAGCATTTGTATTATTTAGTTATGTAACCCAGGTTAAGGCTACTTCACATGGTCTGGAAAAGTGCAAACAACCATTCTAAAACTGTGCATTGAATTACTTGAATTATTACTGCATCATATGCTCATGGTTATGCTTTGCCAACTATTGGCCCATACAAACACACACACACACAAATACTGTCCCATCAATACGTTATTAAAACACATTTGTGTTAAATTTTTCCTGGAAATTTTTGCATAATGAGGCATCACTGCAAACAGTGTCAGATGCAGAAAGGTCTAATCGAGTTAAATGTGAACAACTCCTTCCATCCGTGGTCAGCCTGGATTTTTTGCAAGGACTGTTTTGCCAGGCAAACCTAAAACACCAGCACCCCGGAGCTGACTGCCCAGACTGGCTCCCTGGACCCGGCAACTGCAGCTCCTTCCCTCGCCGCGCTCCCATCCCCAGCGCTCCCCATTCGTCCGGGTTCCCCAGCCCCTGGGGAGAAGGCAGGGTGTCCATGCTCCCTCCTCTCCCAGCTGCCAGATCCAGCTGTGCGGGACCGGAGCGGAGGTGCCGGAGTCGCAGGAGGAGTTTCCAAGATTTCTGGAGTCCCCCCTTTCCCTGGGAGGCTGACAAAGACCCGCGACCCCGGGATGCCCGGCGGGGACCACAGGGCCGGGGGGCTCCTCACCTGCAGCCGGTGCCCGGCGGGGCACAGCGGCGCTGACCTCCCCCCCACCCCGCCGGCCCCAGCACCCCCCGAGGGGGCTCTGCGGGCTGGGGGAGCCCAGCCCCGTCCCTGCCCGCCCCTCTCCTCGCAGCCGCCCCCCGTGCTCCCCCCGGCGCCGGGGGCTCACCTGGGGGCTGCCACCTGCCCTCGCTCCGCGACGGGAGCGCCTGCCCTCACGGCCGGCTCTTCCGCCGCAGCAGCGGCTTCGCGGCGAGGAGGAGGAGGAGGAAGAGCCCCAGCCCCAAGCCCCGGCAGGATGCCATAGCGCCGGGCTGCGCTGACAAAGGCGGCGGTAGGTTGGCACAGGAGAGACGGAGGGAGGGGGCTGCACAGGCCGAGCCTCCCCTACCCTCCTCCCCCGCGGCCGCCGCCGCAGCGGGGCCGCCCCGGCCCGCCCGCCCCGGCGCGGCGCTGCGCGGCCGCGGGGGGGCTGCGGCACCGGGCGCGGGGCAGCTCCGCCGCCGGCAGCGGCCGCCCGGTGCGCGGCGGGGCGGGGGGAGCGGAGCTGCGGGCCGGCTCTTAAGTCTCTTCATTTATTCATCGCCGGTATCGCGGCAAGGGCCGGCGGCCCCCGCAGCCTGCCCGCCCCGCGGCGGGAGCAGCGCGGGGGCCCGGCCCGGCCCGGCCCGGCCCGGCACTCCCAGCCCCGGAGCTGCCCCGGCCCCGGGCGCTGCCGCGGGCAGCGGGCGCCTGGCCCAGGGCGCTCTCTCCTCCCCGCGATTTCCCTCCCCCAGACCCTGGCAGCGGTGCCAGCGGGTCGCAGCCTGGCACAGAGCGCTGCAGGGTGCCAAGCCCCGAGGTGCTGGGCAGCCCCGGGGCGCCGGGTAGCCCCTTCCCACCGGTGCCGGGGCAGGAGGATGCGTCGCCCCCACCCCAGCACCCGTCCCCACACAGCCCCACTCCTCGGGGCACAGGCGCCTTGCCAGAGCAGGCCCTGGGCACCGTGGAGCCGGGCGGCTCGCAGCCCTTGGGTAGCTCGCGGCCCTCAGGCAGCAGGGTTGGCGTGGGTCCCTGCAGGCCAGGCACTGCGCACGAGGCACCCGGGGCACACTCGCTGCGAATCCGAGTGCTCACGGGTAGGAGCTCACCTCGGGGCAGAGCGCTGCTTCGTCTCAGCAGCCAGCTTACTGTACGGCCTGGGAAACACTGCAGAGTTTCCATTAGAGGGGCTGCTGGAGGAGTAAAACACTACAATGTCAAAGACTATTTCCTTTTCAGCTCATTACTCCCATTTGGGAAGCAGAATATCAGGTTTTCTTTCCTAGACAAACTGATTCAAAGGGTTGTAGGCACTAACGTGCAGCACGAACGTTGGATCAGTATGGACAAACTGGCATAAAACTGTATTTTACTTACTCTGACCACCGTGGATATGTGTATCTCTGCTTTCCTGGAGGAAACGAGGGGTCAGGAGAGGGTTTTCATTGAAGAACACTATGTAATTCAGTGTATATACAATACCTGTAAAGACACTTATGCACATAGCAACTGCCAATACAAGAGAAGAAGATTAACATACATCTCTGCAGGGGGAAGACAAGAGGTGTTCGTTGGACATTCATTCTTACCACTGCTTAACAGCACTGAAAGAGGCAATGTCCTTGGGCTCTATTTTCCACACATTTTTCAGGCTGTTTTATGCTGCAAATAGCCATTTACTTGTAAATGGCACGGCTGGATGATCCCAGCCCTATACCACTTCCTACAGGACAGGCCTTCAGGTCAGCAGGATGGGACAAACTCACTGGAAAGCTCATCTTACCCTTCAGAGCTGCAAACACCAGGGAAGGAGTAGGAAACATCTCCTACTGCTAGTCCAGGTCTAGTTGATCCTGTTTGATTTAGCCAGGATCAGCGTGTGACTGAAGCTCCAACGGGTGGATCCGCTCTAGTGCACTGATGATCCCAACAAACACAGTGACAGGTTTCCCGAGTCTACTCCCGTACCAGAAGCTTAGTCCTGCGAGAAATCAAAGGAGCATAATAAAGATAATTAGGCCAATAATGTATTCCCTGCCTGAGTTCGAAGGAGGATGTCTGATCAGCAGCTCCCCGAGTGACAGGAAGCCCCCAGATTTCTAATCCTGAAGTCTTCATGGGAGGAAGAGGGGCTGCACAGCGCAGTCAGCACACTTGGCGCGCAGTGCTGGTGGGCATGTCCTGTTGTGAGTTGTAGCTGGGATATGAAAAATCTCAGTGAGAATTTGCAGCAGTAAAAGCTCAAGGCTTCAATGGGATGGATACGAGGACCCACCTCTGGAATTCCGCTTCTTGGATAAGGCATGTGCTCCTGGTTGTACCCTCCCCTGGACAAGCTGCAGGCTGCGACTGCAGATGCATGTGAGCCAGCCTCTGCTGGGCAGTGCATCGTTGCTGGCTGGAGCGCTGCGATTTGGGTGTCAGCTAGTGGGTTCGCTGCATGCCTGCTCTTCAGCACGCAGCCTCTGCTGCTCCGTTGAGCAGAGCATCATTCCCCCAGCGGCAGCCCTGGATCTGCCAAGCGGCCCTTCGCAAAGTAGCATATAATTAGGAATCACCCGCAAAAAATTGCTTTGAAATAGTTAAGTGTGCTGCAGATTTCTAAACACAAGACCATAATTTTGCAAAAAGCCCCTGACCCAGGTGGTGTGTGTGCTCCAGTCCGGCCGTGGCATGGGGGATGAGAGGGGGACAACCCCATGCCCCTTGCGGGCCAGGGAATGCCTTCCCGGAGAGCTGGGCACGCTGCCAGTCTGCAGCGACCCCCTCTCCTCTCACCTTCCCCCTCCCCAATCCTGTCTGTCACGCTCCCTAACCCGGGTTTGAGAGCAGCTTCTGCGGGAATTTCATCAGAGGGGGGAGACCAGCTCTCCCTGTCCCCATTCACCATCTAATTTTAGCGCCATCGTCTCCTGTGTCCCCTCCCCACCTTCCCTTGACATCCCTGCTTTGTTCTCCGCTCTCCTTTTCCCTTTCATCTCCCCTTTCCTTCACTCTACACGTCTCTCGTCTTGCTCCTCCACAGCCTCCACCTTCTCCCGAGCCTCTGATCTAGGGCTGTCACCACTGTCTTCCCCAGCAGAAACTCGACACAAATTCGGTAGGTGACGCGCTTGGTGTATGGGACACCCGTGCTGAGGCTTGGCCATGCACGCACTCATTTCCCAATCTTAGGCAACGGCGCAGCACACTACAGCCTCATCCTGTCCCTCGCGTGCACACCAGCAAGGGGCCACCATCTCCTCTCCATACTGAGGGTGACCGATGGCGAGACGTAGGGAAGAAAACCTGATTTTTGTCACCTCAGTGCTCGCTAGCTATTTTTCTGAAATGCACTGGTGCCCCTCCACATCACTTACTCCCTTTTCCTCCCCACTGGGAGGCAATTTTTTCCACCTGTGTCTTGTCCCCACTCTTTTGCAAAATTTTCCTTCTGTTGCAACACCCCTGGAGCAATGCTGATCCAAATGAGTCAGTATAAACTGCAAGACGATTGGACTCAAGGCTCCTGCTTTGCTCCGTCTCATCAGGTGTGGCCGTAGTACCACACAGCTGCTAAGGGCTTGACCCTGCAAGGACTTACACACACGATTAACTTAAACCAAACTGCCTGTCCCATTGACAGCAAAGGCACTGACCCAAATGCTCATTTTTAAGCACTGAGAAGTCACTATGGAGTAAACCCTTTATTCACCTTACTTATTGCAACCTCTAGGCAAGTTTGTGCCATTAAAAAAACCCAAGAGATCAACACAGCAAAAAACCCTTCCACCAACCTAGTGTTTTAGGAGCTCCCCCAACTCATCTCCTGAAGAACTTAGAGGTAAAAGAAAATAAATTTCATTTTAACCGGGACACTACCATACCTAGCACCTTCTTCAGCACAGACTTTTCTTAAACAGCTAACGCAGCAGTCAAACGGTATTGCTGCTTATAATAAAGGAGATCTATGGAGGACTATAAACCACAGCCAAGGCTGTGCAAACACAATATAGAAAAAACAGTCCCTGACCGAAATAGCTTACAGTACACAGAATGAGTTACATTTGCCATTGTGCCAGTAACAAATCCTTTGTCTCTTCTGAGCTTGCTTTAAGAGAAACAGAAAATGTAAAAATGAAAGCATATCCCAGAATGGGCTGAGCCTGTTGTGCTTCCCAACACCCTTCACCAGGAGTTTGGGACAGCAAAGCAAACCCCAGGGGAATGGTGGGGCAACCCCCCGCTCTCTTCCCATCTCTGTCACAGGCTGGGTGAAAAATTCAGTCCTCTCAGAGGTTAAGACAAATGCCGAAACTTCCTGCATCGTTAAATAGCACTTAGCAATATGTAGCCTGCCGTTTGCTATTTTTACCAGGCACTTCATATTTGCACTTCCTCTGAAATCTCAGTGGGGTAGCAATACTGCTTAAGTGGGCTTCGGTGGCCAGCACGCATGCAGGCTGTGCCTGGAAAGATGCATCTTCATGTTGGCAGTGGTTATCAGCGAGTGATTGATAATGGGCAAACTTCTTGTTCAGCTAAATGTTTTTTGGCACAGGATCACCTGAAAAATAACAAAAAAAAGATCTGTCTATTGAATAGCATACACCCATATCAGATGTGCTAACTGGAAAATATGCCAAATTCCTCAAAGCACTGCACTTGACACCAGTCCTAGGCAGAAGTGGATTTTTTTTTCCTAATATATTTACGAATAAAGAGTAATGTAACTCTGAAGTGAGATGGATATATAAAATATTTTTGTGAATATTGGTCTACATTTTTAGATGAATTTCCATCTGCCGTGTCGAGTTGCTTTCCAGTGGGTGTGTCAACAGCTGGCTTTTGCTGGCACAAATGCCTTTAAAAAATAAACCCCCTCCCCATGCTGCATGTTCCAGCACTTGTAAAATGGACTTTTAAGACCATGCACACAGACATTGATGACTAAAGTGAATGCAGGATAATCTGTTTAAGAAGAGAAATTTTATATTTAAGCTTGTTTGACCCAGGACAAGTCTAGTATTTACATTCATGACCAATTTTTTTTTGTAAGTGAGCCTTCACCTGGGCTTTTCATTTCAGGTGTATATGAGGGGCTGCTTTTCAGATGCAGCCCCGGGGAGGGGATGAGCATCTTGCAAAGGGCTGGAAGGCTGCACAGATGGAGCCAGCGTGTTTCACATTTATCTGCATTCAGCCATTGCTCTGCCTGTTAAGGCACCGGTCCCTCTTGGTCTGACAGGTGAAGCCAGCAGCCAGCCTGACCGGTAACCACCTGGCTGCTTCGCAAGATTTCCTTGACTGCAGCTAAACAGGCTGCCCAAGGTCTGGGGTCAGGGCTGCAGACGTATTTGTTCTGTGAGAGCTCTGGGGAAGGTGTTACCTTCCATACTGAGTACCAGAGAGAGAAGGTATTTCCAAGCTGTGCAAAGCACACGCGGATTTCTTGCACATGCAGGTGAATTTTCTGTGCAATCTGTCTCCCTGTTGGTTACTGGCTCATCCCCAGGTCTTACACAGCAAGGTTTTCTAAAGGAAAATCCAAATAACTTCCCAAGAGAGTTAAAGCCTGAAGGAAGGTATTTCACCTGCAGCAATGGTCTGAGGTGGAGGGTGGCACAGCCCTAAATCCCTGCTTTGCCTTTAGCCCTTGCACCATTTTCCCAGCCATGGGCTGACTACATGCCCGCTGAATCCAGAGACTTTTCAGTCACATCGATGGATGTCAGATTGTGCTCCTTGGCAATTAGGTAATAAGCTGAATAGTCTTTAAAGTTCCTGTGGTCACCGAGGAATTCGCAAACATCTTTGCTTTTATTGCCCTGTGTAATTATTTATTGAGAGATGGCCTTTTTATAGAATCCCCTCAAAATATCCATCCAGATTAAGGCCAGCAGGGACTATTAGCTCATCAGCCTGCAGAATAACATAGCTCATAGCATTTCACTCAATAACCACTGTATTTAGCTCAGCAGTTAGCATTTGATTAAAACGTAACTTCCAGAAAGGCCTGCAGTCTCCGCTGAAGACATCAAGAAATGAAGAAACTCTCATTCTCTTTGGTGATTTGTCTACTGCTTAATCCCCTCATAGGTTTAAAAATGAAACACATTTATCGAAAATATCCCTGCGTCTCTAAAACACCTCAGGACACTCAACCGGGAAGCACTAACATCTGAAGCCCTCCTCCCCTCTCAGGTTTGTGTGTCCTACAACACCAGCATGGCATGACTTGCAGAGAAATGCCTGGCACTGCCCTACAGGATGGAGCTGCTCATCCTAATTTTGACCTTGCAGTTTGGAAGACGAAGGAAGAGTCTTTGCAAGCCACTGGCTAGTGAAAGGACAAGCAGTTCTTATTCCTGCCAGGTGGGCCAAGGGGCTTGGAGATGGCAAAAACCTCTGCAGCTGGGAGGGTAAATTCTGGTTTTTCTTCCAGCAGACCAAAACTTGTGCTTTGTTATGTTTTACTCTCTCACTTGTGCTAGGCTCCGTTTTCGTATCTCCTCTGTCAGTTTGCTCCAAAAAACAGTTTCTGGTTCTGAGAATGGTCCTACTTTCAGCTCGTTCATGCCCGATTTTGGGGAGAGGTGCACCTCCATTTAACCTGGGGCTTTATTGTCCTTGCATTTATTTATATCCCTTTCCTGCATCTTCACCTTTTAGGTCCGTGGGAATAAGGATCACATATCAACCAGATGCTCTAAGGCCTTCACAGGTCAAGAGGTATGTTTTGGCTAAGCCCATCCAAGGGAGGGAGTCAAAAGGCCTGTCACAGCCCTGCTATGGGTCACTGGCTTGTTCACAGGATGTATTACATGACATAAGAAGCACCATAACAACATTCCCTTATTAGCCAGAAAATCGTGTTTGTCCCATGCTGGGAAAAATGGCAGATGAACAGCAAATGACCCATATGGATCACATTAACTTAAATTACATTATGAAGATAGTGAACCGCTTATGACACATCCTGCATGATGCTCTTTAATGATAATAAATAGATTGAAACCTTGCTAGCATTTAGTCTTTTTTCCCCATTGACTATGGGCAGGTAGTTGAGAGAAAGGATCTTTCTTCCACCATCTGTATCTTTATTGAATTTAATTAGGTTTGCAAGGTTTGCTCTCTAGGTGAGTTATTCTAAGTCCTTACAACTTTCCCTGCAATGCCTGGGGGATTACACACACATTGAAGTCTAGCTCTTCCATAATTACATTATCAGTGGGGACCATGTAGATCCACCTTTTACATGGCAGTTTTGACGCAACATGTTTAGTACAAGGGAAAGATATAATATTAAAAGGGCTCACTTTTATTCTGTACCAGGGAAGAGCTGCTAGGCCAGTTGTATCCCACCTGCTCATGCACATCAAATCCAGGAGGATCCAGGAAGGTCCTGCCAAGAGACACAGAGAGGAGTCCAGGGAACAGCAGCTCAGGGACAGCATGGTACAGCTGGTGCATCTCCTGTGGAGGAGCTGCATCTATTCACAGACAGGCTGGAGCCAAGCAGGATTGCTCAGGAGCAAGAGAACAGCAAGAACCGGTCAAGCACAATTCCTGACACTTACCTCTGTGCAGTGGGTTTCAAAGTCAGGACTGCACTTGCTCCATGGTGCAAGAGACTGCACCTCACATGCAGTGCTCCTGTGCACTCCATTTTCAGCTCCTAACTGAAGCTGGCTGACCAGGAAAGACAGAGATACAGCTACTGCCTCCCACCTCTCCAGGTAGGAAGAAGCAGGGCTTGTGCTGCTCATCCATCTCACCCTCACGTGGGCTGCCCTTGAGATCGTGTCTCCTGTTGCCACCACTGCACATTTGCATATGGACCAGCCAGAATCTGCCCCGAGTTTGCAAGACATATTTTTTAAAAATATTTCATTGTATTTAGGACTTTGGAGGGGGAAAAAAGCCAGAATAGATGGTTTGGGAGACCTTATTCTTCTTTCAGCATTAGTGGTGCAAATCTCATTGTCACCAAATATCAAAGGCCAAGAGCTAAAAAGGATTTTTACAAGTATTTGTCATTTATGTGGATAATGAGGCTATCCAGAGTTGGAGTGATAACTATCAAAACCAGAGATGAGTCTTGGGAGGTGTTCAAAGATATGGAGTGGGCAAGAGATGTACAACAGCAGTGATGTGACAGATTCAAGTTCTGCTGATAGCCGGTTGATCTGGTTTCACCCTTTCATGGCTGAAGCTGAATGAATTCACTTTAGAGGCAGTATGATGGTTTTTCTTAGATGAAGATTGACCCACAACAATGCATTTTTTCAGTGCACCCTAAAGTGTCTGCTGCTAGCCCTCCTGGTGACAAGATCCTGGATCAGAGGGGTCATTTTGATCTGATCCACTATGGCAGTGCCCCGAACCCTGTGCTCCAACAGGGCATGCCCGATTCTGCATCTAAGGATAAGAAAGTAATTGATCCCACAGAGGAAAAAAGACAGCCTGAGGCCAGAGACAGGAACACATAAGCTGTAAGAACATATGGTTTATGTGTCTACCTAAATCAATAGTAACTACAAAAAGCCACAGTGGCCAGGGGGCTCTTAGGTAAAATTTAGATGAGTCTCAGATTTGGAAAGCCATTTGGAGATTCACGTATGCAAGAAGGTAGCAGAAAACTGTGCGTTAAAGGGGGAGTAAGGTGCAGAAAACCGAGTTTTCCCAAAGAAACCACCACAACAACTAACTACACTTGCAAATAGGCATACCGGTACGTGGCAATATTGTTGCTATGAGTACATACCAGTCCCTTTTGGGAAGCAGGTATTTGTCAATATGTAAGCTGAGACCCAACAGCTCATTTCATGTGAGACAGGAAACAGATGTCTTTCAGGACAAGCTTTCCTGAACCCGGACTGGATTTGAACAGGCAGATCAGACACCCGTCAGTTCCCCAGCACCCTGCCCAGCTGGAGGTCATTTATTTTGGCTCCAGTGGTACCAGATTCACTATGTGAATTTATCCTTGTCGAATAAACACTAATACAACATCCCACATTAGAGCAATAGTGATTTTTCTGTCAAACCCAGACTGAATAAAAGATAAACAGCAAAATTTCCTCTTCCACACTGAAGCTAAACAAACCAGGGTGTAGAAACACAACAAAAACACCACTACAAATTCTTTGCAAATAGTTTCCTCTCCTCTAATTGCATTTCCCATCTAACTTCACTTTTGTTATGGCTTAGGGAGGTAACAGCTATTGATCTACAACTATTTTGACAAGGAGAGGTGCTGCAGAAATAGCAGGAATCTCATCAGGTCATTGCCAGCTAATATGGCCACACAGTCAGGGAGCAAACAATTAACACCAAACGCTGCTTTGCTCATCGTTATCCAGCAAGTGTAAGGTCCTGTGAGGACCTGAAATCACATTTGGGTCCAGCTCGCAATATGAAAACTGCATCTGAGTAATGTGTGCCTGCAGAGCTGATTGCACAGGAGCCAGAAACACAAGCGCAAGAGCTGCAAACATGTTTTCCATTGACTGGAACATACCATGTCTTATTTATCACAAGTCTATTGATGACTAAACTCACCCAGCAAACTCATAAAAGCATTAGTTTGTATTTGTTGTTCACATTCAGAGACATTACACATCAAAAAGGTCAATGCTTCCCAACTAATTCAATTATAACGGAGTCATCTATCATACTAGTTCAGCTAATACCACGTTAGCTTGCGGTTTTTGAAGAATGATAAAAGTTGGAGTGTACGTACAGGATATTCCACTTTAATGGCAAACCTTCTCCTTGATACAGAGGTTATTGCAAACCTTTCTGCAACCATTCTTCTCCAAATGCTTTGTGTTTCTGAACTCCCTGTTTTTGCAGGCAGCAGGGTGGCTAAATGCGTTGAGAGACAGTGCTGTAATCCGAAGCAGTGCTACCTACCTGTAGCCTGAAAAATGAGAGTCCCGGAGGATGTTTTATTTGCTTGCATTTGTTATTAAAGGCATGGTGACTTAGATTCATTTGTTGGTCTTTTTCAATAGATTTCATTGTAGAAGGAACCAGCACCTTTCCCTGTACCAAATGGGAATCTAGAGGTAAGACAGCTAGAAGGCAAGGATTTATTTAATGTCTGTGCAATCAGATAGAATAAGAAAATATGATATCCCAATTTTTTTTGGAAGTGTAGACAAGCAATCTGGACAACTATAGGCTCTTTAATCTGACTTCACAAGCAAGCAAGGCTTTTTAATACACATTGAAGTAAAGGGCTCTAGAAGCAAATGGTGGCAGGAGAAAATGCACCAAGATAAATCACACCCAGCGACACTGTTATCTTCCTCTGATAAAAATCCCCATTTTTTAAAGCAGCAAATATAACCTGTCTGGAGTTCGGCAAAGCAGCTGGTGTGGAAAATTAAGTTAGTTGGAAATGATTCGGATGAATTTAAGACCATTAGTTAGTTTCCCACCCATCCTCTAGGAGAGATGCTGACACACTGGTTTGAAAGGAGAATTATCAGGTTGAGGAGAGGTTACTAGAGGGATTCCTCCAGAACTGGGACCCATCTCGGTTAATATTTTCATTAATTACTCCCGGCATGGAGAGGCACTAATGCCTTTGGTGGCATTCACAGCAAAGAAAACCTGAATATTACACAGAAACAGAGGCAGAGGAGTGGGGCAACCTTCCTGGGAAGACTCTGTCCCACGTGGTCTCCTGTGCTCAACAGGGCTAAATTCAGGGTAGGAGTAAAGTGATTGGGATGAGCCTGTCTTATAAGAGGAGACTATACAAGCTGCCTCATTTCGGCTTGCAAAAATGAAGCCTGAGAGGGGCTGTGATTACTTTCTATAAATACATCAAGGGGGTAAACATGAGGAAGAGAGAAGAGCTATTTAAACTGAGGAAGAATATTGGCACAAGAACAAATAGATGGAAATTGATGAAGAATAAATTTAGACTAGAAATTAGGAAAAAAAAATCTTCAGAGAACTAAGTTTCAAGAATAGCCATATAGAAAGAAAGGGGGAATAAACTTTCCCCCTCTCCATGCAAGCTTGCTAAGCTAGCGAATGGGTTTGTATGGCAGGTTGGGCTGCAATAGCAGTGCGCTGCACCTGACCTGGATCCTCATGCCAAATAGACGCAAGACCCGATGGTCGATATCTCTGGAATGAGAGAACTCTGAGTCTCTGTTCTACCTCTACTGTCTGCAAAATTTTGGATAGAAACATACAATTTTTACAATGTCAAGATTTCCCACCAAGGACAATCGCTGGGCTAGTGGTCAGAAGGGGCCATGTAGCGTCCTGCCCTCCATGACAGCATTAGCATCTGCATGGTCACGTTGGGCTGCGGTACTAACACAACAGAAAAAATACTCTGTGGACAGAGCGCTATGGCTAATTTCCAGCTGGAGCAGTTGCCAGGTGCCTGTTTGTATGCTGAAGCTGATGGAAACGTGAGGCCAACGGCAGGGAAAAAGCAACAGCTCCTCGACAGAGCCTGAATCCAGGCCGGTTTACAACAGCCATGAAACTTAAGCCTTGGTGAGTGGGCAATGCATTTCTCCTTTGTTTTAGGTTTCAGAAAGACTGAAAGTCCAGTTGTAAAGCAGTACGGAGCAGAGGTGAGGAAGACAAGAATGGTGGCAGAGAGGTTGCTGGGCCAAAGTCATAGTCCTCTCATCAGATGAGCCCTGCATCATGCCGCATCAGCCTCTGCAGATGCTTCATCATTTAAAATCCACATCCTCCCCATGCATGAGCTTGGGTCCTCATCAGGAGGATTTTGGGCCAAGCTTCTTTGCAATCCTCTTTTCACTGGACACTAATGCTATGTCTATGCAGCTAACCCAAAATCAGTCTCAAGCCCATCCCTGCAGGCCACCTCCACAGTGAACCTTACACAGGCTCAGCATGGTGAGGCTGGAGGCAGTTTAGAGAAGCAACCAGGACCGCACGGCGCTGGGCTGTGGGGACAGGGCAGAGTGGACCCCTCCAGTTCCCATGCCATTGGGGATGTCTCTGCACTGCAGGTAGGAGCACACTTGGGAGACTGCCCTTAAAGCACCTAATGCTGCCCTTAAAGCACCTAATTTGGAGAGAGGTGAAACCTGGGGCCAGACCCTGCCCTGGAGCCGGTAGTGGCCCAATCAGCTCAGATACACCATCTTCTGCTGACAGATGGATACCCAACCTCAGCAAGGCTTGGTGAGCAGAGTGTATACAAAAGCAAAAAGTAAACCCCCACATTCCCATCAACAGCAGCTGAAATATTAGCACGAGCTTCCAGCCTCCCAAAGAGCTCCGAGTTATGAGTTAAGTTTAACGTTAATGGGGATCAGAGACCTTGCATAATACTGAGCCCAATCCTTATATGCTAGTGGTATAGTGTTCTTTTAAATCACGCAAAGAGCAGTCATCTGTACTCATATAGCAGCATTACTAGGAGACTCACAAAATACTATGCATAATCATACAGTTAATGTAGCATGGTACTAACAATATGTGCGAAACTGAGGCACCAAAAGCTGATGCTACAGCTCATCACTACTTCGATCATCGCCACTCAATTGAATCATCCTGCATCAGCTTTGCAAGAGGCCAAAAAAAAAAAAAATTGCTGTCAAGGTCACAAAGCAAATCAGTGCCAAAGTCAAGAATGATTTTTCCCAGCACCGCAGTGCCTCGCTCTAACTGCCGCCTTGGCCTCCCTCCCCGTGGTGCACCACCGCAGCCCAGGAAGTCATTTCGTTATTCCAGAGCTTTCAACACAGCACATTTGCACTTAAGGCTTGGAATAGTCTTGTCACCGTCAGACAATATATTTAAGCATCTTCTCTGAACAATTTTTTCTCAGGAAAAATGCATCATTTTCTTGGGTGTTTTTACATTATCACAGCAGAGCTTATTTGATGACACACAACTAATGTGGCATTTGGCTTTTACATTTTGTTGTATCCTGCAATGAAATTAGATAGAGGGCTCCTGAGATATATTCATTTTAAGTTATTTTATATCACACAGGAAAACATCAACTGATCTTCTAGCAACGAACGAGTCAAATTCAGCAGCAGAGGCTTAAGTGTATTTTGCCATTTCAATGAATGGGGCAATAGCAACATCATTCTCATTAATCTTACTTTGAGTCACGCATGAGAACGCTCCTGCGTACCCAAATGAACTCAGATCCCCCTCCAGTGTGAAAAGGAAATGCAGGCTTCTACTCCAGGCATTATCTATTAATTTGTGTGTCATTTCTTACTGTTCATATCATATTGAAGGCTGATATTATCACTTTTGTCATTAAGTTTATTGTTTTTCTTTTTTTCTTGAATACCAGCTGGAGTCACTCCCTTTAACAAAAACCATCACTGTTCTTTATAAATCTTATCACAAGCGTAAATCAAAAGTAACATTTTTTTTGCTAGTCTATGAATCTGTAACTGATGTTTACTGTATGATGGCTTATGCACATGAGGATCTTTCTCAATACATTTCTACACAGAACAAAAAAATCATACACTGTTTTAAAAAACACAATGAATTCGAAATTGAAACTTTCCAGATTTTCTGTGCACGAAGGCAGATTTCATTTGCACATTCAACAAATTCTTAGAAGAGAAACACTTTAATTGGAATACTTACTGCTAGACCTTAAAATACATTTTCTCCTATATAAAGAAAACTTACAGAAAAAGAAAAGAATAGAGTCTTTGCTCAAAAGTTGTTCTGGCCCTGGGAACATGCTCTCCAAGACACAACACAGCTGGCATGGCTGGGCCTCCCCCGGAGCCGCTGCGAGTGTCGTGGGCACTGAAGGTGCTCCGTGTCGGCCAACAGAAACAGTCCCCCGGACCACCAAAACATTTGTGGGCTCCTCACTTGACCTTTCAGTGAGAAATCAGTATGAAAGGGGATGTTAAAGGCACACATCTGCCCAGAGACCTCAGCGCCAAGCACCAGCCCTTGCTTCTCACAGGCACCACAGGCCACTGACTCAAGGACCGGCCCTTGGGGCAAAGCTGATCACAGGGGCACTCACTTGGGCAAAAAGCAGCAAAGACAATCTGAAAAACACTTGTTTTTACTGCAGTGTACTACAAATCCTTCTAATGTGCCTGTTCTCAGTGGTGAAGAAGAAAAAAAAAATAAAAATAAAGGACCTTATTTTAATCGGAATCCATCATGGAGAAAACAAGGTTGCACAAGTGCGATACTGCTTGGGGGAATGTTGTTGCTTTCTCCTCTTCGCCTTGCATGATATAAAAGTTCTATTAAAAGGGAAAATATCAGTTCCTTAAAGAAAAAAAAAAGTGATGTCCTTTCAAAATGAATACATGTCAGTCCAAACTGATGGCTTAAACTAAATATTAAGGATTTAAAAGAAAAAAAAAACCCAACAACTCTGAATCAAAGTTTGATTTATACAGTGCTGTTCCTTCAAAGAGGATTTGTGGAGGCAAGAACTCACTCTATTGTTCTTTGAGAAAGAAAGAACAAAATCAATTTCTCTAAAGCAAGATTACTTTAGGAGTCAAGTTATCAGAAATACTGGCTGTATCAGGGACATCTGGTTTTCTCTCCCCTTGTCCTTTCTCCCAGTGGTGATTTCAGAAAAGACTGAAAAGGAGTCCAGAGCCTGCCTAAAACTGGATTATATATGACCCCTTTTCTCAATGTGATTAAGCTTATACTCAGATTATTTGATTGCTCTCCTCCTGCCGCTAAGATGTGTCACCAGACACATGGACACCCAGCATCTAGAATCACCATTCCAGGTCATCATTCACCAGGCCCTGCTATCTACGGAAACAGTGCTGGTTGCACTTCCTAACAAACCAAAATGGTTAATTATTCCTCCAGCAACCACTAGACTTCTGAACAGATAATTGTTGGGTCATACTTAACCATATTTAGGAGCATCATGCCCCGTTTCCAGAAATGACATGGGCATGTATGGTTCTGACTGCATTTCAGGCTCCTAAATCCCCCAGGATCTTCTGGAAGGCATATTCACAGCACCTAGTACTGCAGGGCGCTATGGAAATTTTAAAAGGAGAAAATTTTCTGTTACGTAGGCTTTTGCAAAGCTTGCCGTCACTGAGGCTGACCAATTACATGGGAACTGCCAATCAGGGCCCGAGATAGCAAGTGCTGAGCTGCTGGCCCAACCTCCAAATCTCTTCTCCAATCTCACCAGCATGGTTCCTGTTATCTCTTCCAGCTCCAATGAATTCAGGTTCCTCTGCCTCATGTACCAGCACCTCAGCAGCTGGTAGGTTTTGTAACCCGATTCCTTTACACATGGATTAAGGGGAACCAGAAGACCATCAGCTCACAGCTCCAGAGAAACAGCATGCTCTCATCTTTTATGGAAACATCTCGGCTTACAGCCCATGGGGCAGTGAATATTCAGAGACCCTTACGGACAGCCAGCATTTTACATCTTAGAGGTGACTGCGGCCCAAATCTGTAGCTACCCAAAGCAGCCCAGATTCAGGGAATGCAATGGATCAACTCCAGAGTTAAAGCAGGTGGGGATCTACAAAGGACATGCCTCCCTCCGTCGCAGGGGACAAGCTACGCAAGCTGGTGCAGGGGTTAATCAAAGCACAAACCACAGTTCCCAGGCGGCTCCATCTTGCAAAGGCTGTCTTTCACGTGTAAAGATTTCACAAATATGAGAAAACAGCTGCTAAAGAGAGAGAAAAGATCCAATACAGAAGTGGCATTAGAGCATTCCTCTGGGCTTGCAATAAGTCGTTTGAACAATTTTTCTTAACTGCGTCTGAAATCGCTCCTAAGAGAAACACTGTTTTGGAGAAGGATGCTGGTATATTGATAGCAAGAGAGATCAGTCACCAGGAGAGCTGCACAGCAAAAGAAAATACTGAAAACAATTAGAGACTGTATTAGCGATTATCACACCGGTCAGCAGTCGACATTACAGTCTTGTTACTGCAGCCACGCAATAATTTCAATGTATTTAAAAACACAAATGGACTAAGGAAACCCACGGAAGCATAACGAAGTCAGTTCAGTCACCTGCCCTCAGCTGATTTAGAGAACCAGTTTTCTCCCTCCTCCTGCAGCTGAAGTCATTTGTAAAAGTGACATATGACCTTACATCAGGTTTTCAAACATCTAGAAAAGCCAGAGCACACTCAGATCAAGTTTGGATTTAGGTGTGCAAGTGTAAATTGCAAACACAAATCCTGCTACACATGGTGTACTCACAGCAGGATGAAGACAGGGCAGCCCAACTGCTAGTAGCTGCATCTAACATAACCACAGCAAAACTTGGCCTGGATTTCCATCAGATTCCCATGTTTTCGTTGAATTCAGAAGAAGAGAGGCAGAAATGCTACCCTTGCTTGTTATTGTTTCCCCTGTATTTATCATTTCCCCAGAAAATGCTAAAATACTCATTCTTGATTCAGATTTACATATGGGCAAGGAGGGTAGAAAGGATGCAGGCCCTCTCCCACCGCCCTCAAATGCTGCTTTTTGCAACATACACCTGAATGTGTTGTTCAGGAAGAGTTTTGCATTCCTCCCTCCCCACTTCCCCTGCTCCCTCCTATTTACACTTCATTGGGATCCAACCACTGCTTTTTAATGCTCTCTAGCCTTAAAGGGGACTAGAACTATTTTACAGCTCTTTTGGAAGTGTTTTCCCCTGAGATTACCAAAAGAGGAGGATCTGGAAAACTTCAGATGACTTTGTTATCTGAAGTACTAGTGGACAAAAAAAGGGGACTGTTAAAGGGGAAACGTGTCTCTCACTCTATATCATGACATCCCTTCCTGACACAAGAGGCCTCTGTTAGCTGGCGACACGCTCAGATGCAGATCTGAAGGCTCCACACGGCCCATTAGGGATGTAGTCTGATCCATGCTACTCTGTGCCAGGCGACAGAGCAAGGAAAAGACCAAACCAAACAAATAAAACCCTAACACTTCTCGGTGTTCATATGTAAACCAGCCCAAAGCTTCATCCAGCTATGTCAAATAAACAACTTGGAACCTTTGTATCTTACAGAAAAGACTTCAGCCTTCATTCACAGATTTCAATCCACCAGCTTATAAAGGTTGACTTCCAGACGCATTCAAAGATATATTGTGTGTATGGCTCAGTTGGCTACATTTTTAATTTAGCACCAACAATTCTGTAGCCTACATTCTCACCATGCTCTACACTGGGGCATTAAGCTATGAGAATTTTCCTCTTGACACTGGCATTTCATTATCTGCTTCTGTTGATTATTCAAATTGCATTAGATGTCAAGGCTTGCTAGATTCAAAGACCTCACTAAGATGAAGGCAGTTATATCCATCACAGACAATGCCAATAAAGCAAGTACAAAAGCTACACCATCCCTCTGGATAGCAAGTGAAAGGTATGATGTAAAATATATTCACCTAATCTTTTATTTAAAAGTCTCTTGAAAAGTTATAATAGCTTAGATTAACTGGGTGGGTGGGGAAAATCCATCCTGTTTGAAGACCATGGTCTACTGCCAGAGCCCGCTGCGGTGCCCTGGGGTGTCCCTGCTCGTCCCCACCATGGCTCCCACCTGCCCCATGGGGAGGCTCTCAGAGACACGGATATTTGATCCCAGGCCCTGGCTCAGACATGAGCAGTGGAAAAGAGCCCTCGCAGCTGGAAAAATTGAATTTGCTTTTGTAAAAAGAAGAGTGGAGATTGCCTAATTATTCTCTCAGCTAACCGTTTTAACCTCGTTTCCTCCTGCTAAGTGAATATCTTATGCGATTTCCATGCTAAAAGCAGTTGAATGTCAGAGACATTGATCTTGGCTCCAGCCTTTGTTTTTATAGATTTTGGATCTTCTCTGTTTTGGAACCACGTTCTTGGTTTCTATTAGTGTCTAAGTGCCACTTTTTGTTTTGGGTTTGCTTACTTACAGAACTTAGCTCTTCAGAGCACCGGTCTTGGTGCTTTGGTTAGCTAAACTACCACAGGAAGGAGACACTCCTGGCCTTCCCCACAGCCTCCTCCTCCTCCCTGCACTTCCAGAGGTACCAAGACAATCTCCCCACAGATTCACCACCTCACTTCTCCACTAAAACCAGTGCAGACAGTGCTGTGGGAACCAGCCCTGGGGACTCTCTTCCACCAGCACAATGGGATGGATGCAGAGCAGGACAGATGCATGGCAGGACCAAGTGATGACGGGGGCATTGAGACAGCAGGAGCCACAGCTTGTGGCCAGTTAGCTCAATTTCAGGTTGAAAGAGGGCAGCTCTGCCAAGCTCAGGGGGGAAAAAGCTCTGTCCCACACCAGCCCTGCACTATTACCCTCCACAGCTGCTCCAGGGATAGCAGTGCCTCATCTCTCTGCCGTAGCCCTGCAGGAAGGGCAGCCAAAAAACCCAACATCTGCTGCTTCTGCTTATACGGCTATGACACCTTCCCTTGCATTTTAGTGGGGATTTAGCTCCAAACTAAACATCTCACCAAGTTTTAAAGCTCCAGAGGAAGATAGGGCGAGGACTGACAAAGTAGATCTCCTGAGCACAACTCTAGACTAACTAAATGTAGAAAGCTTGCTGATGCTTTTTTTTTTTTTTTTTTTTTGTAATAAGCTGCTTCTGCATTCAGAGCATCTTCATCCTTTTGTTTCTGTTCCCTTCTCCTAAAATACTGGACACTGTCTCCAGCTCCCTGCACACTCTCTAAAAAACAAGTACAAAGCACTTTTTCTTCCATGATGATACATTATAGAAAAGCACATTAATCATGATGTTCACATTCATTTATTCACAACATTATAAACAAGAAATATTCTTTGGTTTTGAAGGCTCCCCCCCGCCACGAACAAATGAAGGCTGAAGTGCCAAAAGACAAAACGAAAGAAAAAGGAAATAAAAAAATGCTACATCAAAATATTAAACAGGGGAGAATATTGAGCCAATACACACACAGATTTCTTGCCAAAAATCACTTGAAAGACTTCCACATCTGAAACCAGGACAGAATAAAAGGACTGAAAATATTAAAGAATGTGCTGAACAATTAAGAACAAAATTGAAGGTGCACAGAAATGCTGATTGAAGAAACTTGGTTGTGATCCCAAGGCATTCCTGCTCTCCACCATGGTTCAAGCGCTTCTCAAGCGCAGGAGTTAGCATTCTGTTGTAGAGGTGATAAAAGAAGAGAGGTCCTATTTGGGTCACGGGCACCAACTGCAACAGCCAAATCCTCTTATCCATCCATGGCACTGTAACAGGGCGAGCGGAGGGGGAAGGAGGCAGAAGCGAATGGGATGACCTATTTCCATACCCTCAAGGCCATAGGACACTAAAAATCCCATAGCTACTCCCAGCCTTGGTGGGAGAAGAGACTCTATGGGCTTTACATCTGCCAGGGGATTCCCACCATGGAAACCACTAACCTCGTCTGTGCCCTGCAGTGACGTCAGATGGGGAGATGTGCTTCTTCTTTGCAAGCGAGGTCAGCAAACGAAGGTCAACCCAAAATATGAAATAACTTGAAGGGAAAATAATGTCCTCAAGCCCACAGAGATCATCTAACATTCAATGAATGCAGAGAGGACTCCTGGTGCTTGCCCACACCAAGGACACCAGAGAGCTTCACAGCTCACCAACAAAATCTGGGACCAGGGGTTTTTGTAGCCTCCTGGCAGAACAGTTCCCCTGGCCCAGGCTAACAAAGGCAGAGGGAAGTAGTTTGTAACCAAGACCTAAGCCTGGGAGGGAGGAACAGCCTCACACACAAGCCACAAAACAACAGTTCATTCACAGCCTTCCAGCTGCTGGGCCAGGTTCAAAGCTCTGTCCTTGTGGGAGAAGTCTGGGGAACCCCTAGTCCCCAACCCATCAGTTCTCTCTCACTACTAAGGATACTTTTAAGGTTATTTATCCTTTTGCTGGTGGAAAACACCACAGGCTGATCATCTTTCACCAGCATCAGGGCTGCCTGTACCACCAAGCAGCTCAGGGAACAGGTATCATCTATAGGCCAGCCTGCAGTCAGGCGTCCCAACACTGCTGAACAAAGAAGAGGAGCCTGATTTTTCATTGCACGTTTGTATAAAATTCGACAATTAACAAAACCAGGAGATGCTGACAGAGGAGCATCCTCTGTCCACTCACAAAACACAACCCCCAAGCACAGGCTTTACAAGAACAGTGTCTTCTTCAGCTGTCTTTAAGACAGGAGCAGGGACAACTCTGATGCTAGTCAGGAGTTAAAGCAAGCAAATGTAGATCAGATTCAGGGCTCAAAGGACAGTCAGCAGCCCCTTACCCAAGAAGCAAATGGGAAATAAGAGAAGAGTGAAAGCAGGTAGGCGCGCATGAAGCCAATGCTGGGTCTGGCCCACCTCCCAGACAAGTCCACCCATTTGCCAGCTTAGCTGCTTTGAAGACATCTCAGCACTGAGTTTCAGCTGGACAGCACCAAAGGCAAATAAAAGGTATGAGTCTGGGAGCAAACAGCAGTAATAACGGAAAAGGTGCAGTGAGACACAAGAACTCTGCTGCTCATACTCAGAGCCTAACGGGGCAGAGTGGTCTGCGTACATCTCTTGCAGGAAAATGTTATATTGGCAGAAATGTCATCCACTGGAATGGCTACTGTTCTCACAATCTAATTAGGCCTTGCCTGCAAGAAAATGTCAGAGTAGCAGATAAAGGTGTCTGACCCAAATTTGTCAACGGCATATCGATAAGAGACAGTGTGATGTTTTGACGGAACTGCAATGCATGAAGTCAAGAATTGTCTGCAAACTGCAGATGATGAAGACATGATTAAGTGAATAAAAATCACTCTTTGAGATGGTGGTCTTTAATTGATTAGTTTCCATTTCTTGGATGTTTGCCAATATCACATCAGTTCTGCAGGCTGTTTGGAAGGCACTGAGGAAACCTAAGTTGCCAGTAATTTCCTGTAACAGCCAGAAAGCATAGTAACCTAGAAGGCAGAAGGTGAATGCAAGTTATTAAGTCTTCCAAACTCTTTGCTCACATTCCAAGTTGGCCATTATTTTGTAGTTAATCTTCTGTCCATTTGTGGCAATAAGAGAGACAGATGTTTAATTAGTTTTAGCAAAAAAAAAAAAGTCTATTAAAAATTGTCTTGCTTCTACCAAACTAGATTTATAGCCTGTATAGACAGAGACAATTGAAAAGCCAGAGAAAAGCATTCTGTGGGGAATCCAAGAAAACCTGCATCTCTGAACATTTTTTCCTGCACTCAGGGCCCTCCAGGGTCTGCAGAATTGTGTAGAAAAACACATACAGTTTTTGTATGTCACCATCACTTATTCATTTAACAAAGGAGAAAGAAAAGCCTAGTTACTCATGGGTCCATTTTTAATTTGTAGAGTTAGCGATGTTTGAAAAACACTGATGACTTATCCCTGCATTTATACTGGTAAAAAGATAGAAATGTTTCAAGGCAGGTAAGTCAGGAGAGGAAGGCTCAGGAAGCATTGCAGTCAGCAGAGTTATTGCAGCCTAGTGCTAACATCACAGGGGAGCGGTTCACTGCTCAGCCCTCCGCAGCCTGCACGTATAAGTGATATGGTGCTCAGGAGCTGCTGTCGATGCCCTTCTGCCCATGTGATTGCATCCAGGTCATTTGCATATGTACCCTCCGTGAATACATACATAGCTGGTGCTCTTTGTACACAACTTCCCCAGCATCAAGCAAGCCTAAATTCAGCAGATGCAGCAAACAATTTTTTCTCTTGCTCAAGAAATTCTGAGCTGGGAAAGTGTACCCTGCCTTTTTTTTTTTTTTTTTTTTTTTTTTTTTTTTAAATAAAGCATATCCTTTCATCATAACCCCCCTACTAGCTGGAACAGGAAAATCCTTCATGTGCAGATATACACACCAGGGGTACTTTTTGCTCCCTGAGCCCCGGAGCTCAGACTTGATGCTGCTCTAATTTATGCTACGGACCAGTGCAGACCAGCTCTGGATCAAAGAGGTTACCAATGTATCTCCTTTGCACCAAACACAGCATGACTGGCCCATAAACCAGAGCATACTTAAATGATTAAAATACAAAACCCATGAAGTATGAATGTACTTGCCATAGAAAATATACAGTCTTTGCAGTAATAGAACTTACATGAGGTCAGCCCAAACCTAGTAATAAACTGGCATTAGCAAATAACTATAAGCACTTTCATACTAATATTTTGCAACCATATTTTTCACTATTATTCTTTTGAGCACAGACACACCCTATGCTCCTGGTTATTTCTGCTCTTCAATTCTCCTATTGCCCCAAAGCCTGTACTGGTGTGACTGGGAGAAGAAATCAATCCTTTAAGAGGCTTCTATCACTGTTTTCCACTTGTTGCAATTTTTTTTTCCTCTTAATCAACATCTCCATGGAACTTGATGTTCTCCCTCAACCCAAAAGGTTTTAAACATAGCCAACGACACTAACAAAGCCCACAATTAATTTGCAAGTATCAATGTAAACATACTTTGGGGCACTGCACAGTCTCATCGATGCAAATTGGGCTTAGAAATAAAGTAGATATCAAGTTCTTTTAACTCCTTTTTGATCACAAAAGTTTGTGAGCACAAGATTCCTCTTTCCAGCTGCATAGTCTCACTTGCTCACATGAAGAGCAAAACCAAGAAGAATTAGCAAGCAGGGCAGATTTCTTCCTTATATGAAAGTGAAGACAAAAATTCTTTTTCTACTTCAAATAAAACTCTACTCTTTGTCACAGTGAGCAGCACACTACATTAGCCAAGACCATTTTTTTAATTGCTATTTAAAAAATAGGTTATTATAGCAAACACAGTCCCGCATCTAGACTGGATCTGAGAAGCAGCCACTAAAACCACTGAGAGAAAGAGATGTGTCAATACTTTCCTTTACACAGCAAAAAATCTTACCTGGAGGAACTCCACAGCAATTCTTCATGAGAGAGCTTCAAGAAACTACTCAGAGACATCACATGAGCTAAATTCTCTGCCCAGACCCAGGCCCAGCCCTCTCACAGGTGCTCATGTGCATCTGGAGGTGGATTTTAGCAAATTTCTCAGCTGGAGTCAGGCCTCTGAGATGCTCTGGCCCCATCCAGCACCTTGGTAGGTAATTAGGTAACTACGGGTTATTTGCTAGCTGTCCTTTGCTTCCCTGTTGGCCCTGGTGACTTTCTGTAGGTCATTAACCCATCTCAGTGTAGACACATGAGTGCCATTTGCAGCTTGTCATGCTGGAGGAAGGAGAAATGTTATGAGTTAATATAGACTATATTAATATAGGCTATATTAACATAGAAAGCACATTTAAAGTTTTGCATCCTTGGAGAGAAATCCTTCCAGCTGAGGAGAAAGCTCTTGCTCCCAAGCAAATTGATCGCTTTTGACTCATTGCAAAATATGCAGCCAGAGGACCCTCTCCTCCTGTGCAAGCACCGTGGCTGCAAAGCCTTGGGCCATCTGCACTCACTGTGCTGGCCTGGCCCTGGTGCTGGCTCACTGGGCCACTCCCTGCTCAGAAATGCCCAGATGTTTCAGATTAGATTCCCTTGCTAAAACATATCTTGTACTTGTGCCAAGGTCAGGAGCATTTCAGATAGCATAAATGGAAATAACTGATAACTATAAAGCAAATAACAGCAGCATGAAGGGAATGGCTTCTCCCAGAGTGTGTTAAGACCATGTTAAGAAACGTGGAATAAGCTGCACTGGATATCCAAGCAAGGAAGGATGGCTTTTTTCTTCCTTTTGTTCTCTCCAGTGAAACCCCAAAGGCACTTCTTGCTTAGCTCTGAGGCATAGCGCCAGCACCTAGTTTAACAGAAACTTGCTTTCTGGCCAAGCATGGGGACTGGGAAATTCTGATTAATCAGAAAATGTTGTGTTCTCTGTACTCCAGTGGGAGCTGGATTTTTCTAAATTTCTTCTCTGCTTCTCATGACAGCAACCACCTCAGGCCTACAAAAGTCCTGGCAGGAGGGGCCTGATGTGACCTTTCTATCCTTCCCTTTCCCCATTTACAAATGTCCCCTCATCCCCAGCTCAGACACAGGCATTTCTCCTTTCCCCTGGCCTGAACCTGTCCCACTTACCTGCCTCCCTCCCAGACACTTTCATCCTCTTACTCTTCTGAACTCGTCACTCCCATCTGGCATCTCCTGCTTCATCCTACAAATAATGGTTTGTACAAGGAATACAAAAGTGTTCACCTTCCCGCTGAAAGCCACGTCTTGCTGATGGGAGAGCAAAGATGCTTTTGCTGCTTTTTTCTCCACTCACTCCTGCTTCATGCTCTGTGGTTTAGTGCATCTTGTTTTGGAGATGGCTGTAGCTGGAGTCAGAGCACTGCCCAAAACAGGGCACGAGGCTGGGCCAGCCTGGAAACGCCTGCGTTCACTTCCTGGGGCCAGTGCTAATTTAAAATGTGACGTATGGACAAATAGTATGTGGACCTAAAGAAGCAGGGCAGAGCATTAAAAATGGCACTTCAGAGGAAAGAATGTACTTAACCATGCAGTGTCACCTATTTGTTTGATTTAATCAGTGGAAAGGGGCAGAGGGTGCTGCATGCAGAGGTTTAAAGTGCATGGAATGGGCCATGAAGACAGAACATGGACACAAGGGTGGGGAGAAAGAAACACAAGATGTAAAGTGACAGTAATGTCTCAGCAGACTTGGGAATTTCCTGCATCTTGAACATCATCTTTCAAGAGCGGGTGGATTCCCAGTGCGGTTTTTGCCTACTGAAAACAGGGCTACGGTCACTGAGCACAGAGAGGGGAAACGAAGAAAACCCCCCCACAGATGTTGCAAGAAGAGTGTTCACAGTGCTGATGGAGTTAAAGGAAGTCCAGCAGGTTGAGGGAATTGAACATGGTCAGCAGGAAACAGCCAAAGAACGCATACGATAATGCAAGGATTCTGAGCAAGCCCGTTTTGGAGCTAGATCGCTCCAGCGGGATCCAAAGCCAGCGCGAGGGTAACAAAAACCCGGCTATTGAAACAACCCAGAACGAGCCCCAAGAGGCTGCGAGGCAAAGAAAGGGGAGGGCAAAAGGCAGGGGGTTCACTGCAGCAGCAGGCAAGTTCAAAGCAAATTGCTAAAGACTGGAAGATTATAGCAGGGAAGAGGCACCATCTGCTCCATCTCTGATACGCTTCCCTACAGCACCTCTGCTACCTGCCGCCAGCAACTGGGTTAGGCAAAAGTCCCGTCAACTCAGCATCCGCCGCAGCGGGACTCTTGCACAGCAGGGTTGGAATCAAGAATAAATATAACATAGTGTGATCCCCAAACTAAAGGAACACTTAGCTTAAATTTGCATTGGAAAATTTTTTGAGCTCCAGGACACAAATAGGAGGACTAATGAATGAGTTAATCGAAACGGAAATCACCCCCAACTGAAGTGGAAGTAAAACTCAGAGCTTAACACACTCAAGTCAGGGGGACTGGGTAATTCCTGAGGATAGTGATAATTAAAAAAATAAATCTATCAAGGCAGAGATGGCAGTGTGCGCTAGGGAACTGCAAATGTAGAACGGTGCTTAAGAGAAGCCCATTAATCTGACTGCAATAGTGTGCAAGATTTCCTGGACAAGTTATGAAGGGAACAATAATTAAAAGATACAGTGGTTAATGGAAAGCGGTTTAAAGCGTAGCATGGGTTTACAGAAAGAGGCTCATGCCAGACTGAATCCAATACCTTTCTTTAAAAAGATAACTGGTTTTCAACAGGGAAAGTGTGGTAGGTCTAATCTATTTGGACATCTATAAAGAACTTAGCAATCTTTTTTCCAGTTCAACAAGTAATTTCCCATGCAATATTATTGCTACAAGAGCTAGCAGTGAGTGAGGAACTCGCTGAAGAGGCAACTAGGATATACGCAAAGGGGATGTGGCTCTGGGAGAAGGTTAGTCACTCGGGATGGAGCTTGAGGTTCACTCTGGCTCAGGCAGGATGAGTGACCACTGATGGTAACCAAGATGGGAGACAGCCTTTTGACAAGAAGTTACCGCACAGGAACCAGAGTAGCCTCTGGGAGAGGATTAATAAAGTAGGATTAAAAAAACCTCATCTCTAAACTCACAGTCCTGCACTTAGGGACCAATGAGCATTTTTGGTGTGACCCGAGATCTCATCAGTTGGAAGTGGAGAACATTAGCCACCAGACATGAGCTAGCCGTGAAAAAGAAAAAATCAGTCCTAAAATATACCACATAGGGAATTTCTACTAGAAGTTTCCTGAAACTCCTGCGTGATGTTGCAGAAGGCAACAGTGAGGTGCCCTTGAATGATGCATGCAGTTTCATCGCTCATGTTTTGGAGAGTTTGAAGGCAATCCACCACAGGTGCACAGAGGTCTGCTAGGTCAGGAGGAGAGAGTGGAGAGCCTATCCCACAGGGACCGCTGGAGCCATGTACTTGCATCGGACAAAATGAAGTGCCTGAGGGGATCACTGCAGCCCATAATTCAGCTAGGAATTTGGGAGAAAAATACTAAGAAAGGAGAACAGTTATCTGACAGAAAGGATCAATCTGGCAGAAAAATACATGGATACAATACATCCATCAAATGTAGCCAATATTATGGGGGGCGGGGTGGGGGGGAGAGGAGGAGGAGAGAAATCCAGGAGCAAAACCCCATCTAGTTTTAGAGAGGATTCTTCTTAGTGCCTAGCCAGGACTGTTTAATACATTTGCCTGTGCTAACGCAATTAAATTCAGAGATATGAGATGTGCTTTCCAGCCATGGTTATAAAACCACTACCTTGAGGTCAATAGTACTTTTCAAAAAAAAAAAAAAAAAACCAAAAAAAACCCCTCAGCTTGAGTTTAGCTGAAAACAGACCTGGCTTGAGCCAGCAGATCCTTATTAGCCACATGCACAAGTCACAACCCAGCATTCGCCTGCTAATAGCTGCATCCCATCCGGCACAGGCCAATTTCCAACAAAACATTTTCTTCATGATACATTCTTGCCCTCCCATCCTTTAACTTAGACCAACTTTAGAGGATTAAGGACACAGCTGAGCTTTCATGGCTGATGAAATTCAATTCCCACATCTAAGGGATGTAACAATCCTGCACATAGAATGACATTTTTTTGAGGTATACAAGGATGCGTTGTCCTTTGAAGCAGACACTGACAATAGTATAAGTCTCTTTTTTTGCAGAATGTTTTGTGGAAATTTTAAATTGGAAAAAAATATATATATATCAGACTTCTGATGCTCCCTAGGCCTGCAGCCCTCTTCATGGCTGCAAAACAGCCTTGTTTTTTCACATAATTTCAACCCATCCTCTGTGTCTTTGCAGCTCTGCAAGCTCAATCAGATCCCTGCAAATAGATGAGGTATGAAGGATACTGACCAAGAGGGGACCAGGTACTCCATCCTCCACTTTGTGCAGTGCACACTGCAGAGGCACCAAAGATGGATATAGAACATGCCACAAACTACCTGTCCTGCAAGGACCAGCAGCAGCAGAGCTGCACTCTTTGTGAGGTTTTCCAGCATTTAAGACTATTCCCCATAACTGAAAGGAACTAGGAGGCTGGTTTAAAAAAAAAAAAAAAAAAAAAAGCTACCTATGGACAAGGAAAAGAATTTGCACCACCATCCTGCTGTCAGATGGGGTACTCTGCTATTCAGCCAACACTGTGCTGGTGCCAGCCAAACCCAACAGCAATCTACTGTGGCTTCCAGGGATCCCCCTGCACCGCTCCCGCAGGAGGCTCAGCATGTTGCAGGCCCAGAAAGCTGGGCTGGGATTTGCAGGGGAGCCTTTCCCCATGAGAGAAGGGCCCATGGGGATGCACATCCTCCACAGTTTCTCTGACACCCGGCCAGCGGAGGCAGCAGCAGGTTTTTTCTCTGGAAAGGCGTCCTCTCCTTACCCTTGCAGGCTCCTGCCTTCAGCTTTCTCCAGGCACAGCAGCTATGCAGCTCCACTAGCGCACACTGGTGCCTTGAAGGCACAATTTTCCCTGTATTAACAAAGTGGCAGATACTTCAGCAGCATGAAAGCAGCTGCATGGCTATTAAAGAAATAAAAATCAGGAAAGGCTGCACACCCAGTGGTGCTGAACTGCTATAAAATTCAAACAGGGCTATGCTACATTGTGCAAACCTCCCCCCTTCCCCAAGTAAGGTCTTACATGGAAGCAACTCAAGTGCTACAGGACAAATAGAAGAAAAACAGTACAAAAATTCCTGAGAAAGCCAATACATAAATTTCCCATCTCAATACTAACGTGACACCACTACTAAGGTACCTATTTTGGAAACATCAGGCAGGCACAGCCTGTCCTCTGTCCCAGCATGTTCTAATCGAAAGCATCCTGATCTCAGCTTCAGGAGCTATTTGCAGGAACCACCAGCAGCGTACAAGCGATCAGAGAGATTAGAGAAGAGCCCAGCCGAGTCCTGCAAACAGCATTAACTAGGTCTCCTGCCTTCCTGAAAATCACGTGTTGTTGTGTGTTAATATCCCCAGCCCACCACTGCACAGACCAGAAGGGAACAACGCAAAACGTGGGCAATATAGCCAGATCAGGCTTTCCAGGGCGCCACTCAGCGATGCTATGGATAATTGCCTTCCACTGCACTTTGTGGCACATCTTGCAGCAGTTCACACATGCAAACTAAACTGAAAGATTAGACCCACTAAGAAAGCTTAGAAGTCCTTTGCACTGAGCTAAAATAAGGCCTAGAGACACCAGAGACAGTGGGAGAGAGTCCAGATTCATTACTCTAACAAGACCCCACTAGTGGCGATGACAAAACAGCTTCAGGAGCTGGTGGCTTTAGACAGCACCAGCAGATTAGCTTTTCCACAAGTGCAGATTGGTTCACATCAGCATGACCAGGAGCTGCCCAAGATGCTTGCACCAAGGTGCTGCTGCTGCAGCCAACACACTGCTCCAGCAGCAGCCGGAGCCCCAGCCTGGCCCAGACAGGGTGCTAGGCTGTGACAACCAGGCTGAGTCTCAGCTGTGGGCTGCCACTCCAGCATAAAGCAGGCAGGAAGGGCAGCAAAAGGGCCTGGAGGTGAAAAGCAACACCGCTTGAAAGGAGAAGTCAGCAGAAGAAAGTGCAATCCTGGTGGAGTTTATAGCAGTTTGACTGTTTTTAAAGAGGCTTGGACACACACCGACTCACAGCTCTGCCTGCCCTGAAACCAGAGGTTTAGGCATCATGGAATGGAAACCAATGTTTATGAGCCAGAGCTGTGCTTTACATCATAGGAATAATGAATAAACTGCTATTGCTTACAAGAGGCAATAGAAAACTTTACAAGACAATCCCCAATTTGAATCTTAACAAGCTTAAAAGATATAAATCCCACAAGTGTTTGATTTTTATTGGGGGGGGGGGGGAGAGGGGAGAGGAAGAATATTAATTCACTGCCAAAACATGTTTCTGTCTTTCACCTGCTTGGATGAAGATTTCAGTCAGAGAAAATCCAATCACTTTGCATTACTGCATGTATATCAGATCATACTGAGACACCATTCAGCAGTAATTGAATAAAGTTTTTAATCTTAGATGACATTCAAACAATAAGTAAACAGTTTTCTCACTATTAAAAATATCACTCTTACTTAACAGGAGGCAGATGCAATGACAGCTTTTAAGGAGATTGCAGTATTAAGCTAGACAATGACACAGCCAACAGCATCGCTACAACAGTCTTTGGAAAACAAAGTCTGCTTGTAAGTGTTTCTGTATGACTGTCTCAGAACCTCACTAGAAAAGATGATGCATGCAGAGGCTCAGAAATTTATAGAAGCAACAAATTTTATTTGCAGAAAGTTAAATACAAGATCTAAAATGGACACAAGAAAATGGATACCTGTTTATAAAACAATTCTTACTATTTCTCTTATTCTCCTATAACTTCCCATTGTGAATATTGACTTTTGAGGAGAATATGGACATCTTGCTCCAAGAGTTAATATTTAACTAGAATAATAATTATGGGAAAAGGCAATACATGACATCAGAAATCAGTATTTTTATATTTATGCTCATCCCTAAAAAGGAATATATTGAAATATTTCCATTAGAAAACTGTGATAGCTTTCATCTAAAATCCTGCTTTTAAAGGCAATGTCTTAGAGATTAAAAACATTTTCTGACACTCGAAGACACTTGCTCAGCTTGTCCACTGTCTCTCAGGTGCCCTCTTCAGTACCTGAACTGACTAGACAATCTTAGAGCACCACACAAACCTCCCATCCTGTTGCTTTTACCTTAAAACAGCCATAGCAAGCCTCCATCTCTAGCTATATGAACATTTAAGGAGTTTCCAGAATTTGCTGAACACTGAAACCGGCTCCATCCTCAACACAAGAACTCCTACACTATAACCATCCTGCAAAAAGATCCATCTGAGACACACATCTGCTGCCAAAAAGCAATGCCTCTGCTAAACTGACTGCTATGGCAGAGACCACAGTCCGCTGCACCCCCAAGATGAGGGCTAACCACGACAGTCCTTGGACCACTGATGACCAACAGGTTGCGCTGAGTTCAGCCAAGCCAAGACCTTAGATCTTACCTCCCGGCATTAGATGACCAGTCTCTTCCTTGTAGCCCTACCTACACATCAAGATGCCCCCCGCCCTTTGCCTGGCCATACACCCCAGCCTTGGTCCTGCGTAAACTGCATGATGTTCATTAGATACAACAAAGGCCAACTACGCTCCAGTGTGCTTGGGAAACCCCTGCTGTCAGAATTGCTTTCTATTGTGAGTGGTTAACAATCCAATTAGTTTAAAATTACCTATTTTTAAGGCACAAGGCAAGAAAATATTTAAGTGAGGAGAAATTCTTCTTTAATTAACTTTAGTGGAATATAAGTTTGTCAGACCAGGTATGGATGTGTTTGCTTTGGTTCACTGGATTTCTTAATAAACACAATAGCTGTAGCTTACTATTCTGAGCTTAATTGCACAGCTATAACAAAATTCAATAAAGTACATAGTTAACAATTGCTAAACTGCTGTTGCTTGTATTACAGCTCCTAGAGTTATTACAGACAGTAGCGGTCATCTGGTTTCCCAGGAATCCAGGCAGAACAGGGACTGAATCAACCAATGAAAGAGGCAGAAATGGGAGAGACTAATAAACACTTAAATAATTGTGTAATAGGGTTTTATAAATTTCGATTTCTGTTAACACCACTTCACATGGAGAACTAACAGCTCTGAACGGCATGCTCCCTGCTTCCCACCCAGGGTGCTTACTATTCTCTAGCCAGGAATGAGCTTGCTACGAGCCTTGCCTACAGAAACACCCCCAACCACCGCAGGCCACTCCTGCAAGTCTCCTTAATGCCACACTCGCCAGGATTGGGGATTGCAGCATGTTTCCTACAGGGCTTGCTCACCATCCATGGAGGAGTAATGACTCGGCTTCGCTCTGCAAGTTGGCACATGGCTTTAAGCACTTCTGCTCACAAGCTGGAAACCTTCAGAGGGACGAGCAGAGAGCTGGGGGCAATGAGGTACCGCTGACACCTCCCCAGCACCCCGGGGCTCGGCCGTCACTGCTGTGAGGATTATGAGGAGCATGGGGTTTGCTCAGTTTCCCTGGCTGAAGAGTGGAGCTGAGTGAAATACAGCAAAATACACGCTTTGTTATTCTGCACAAGCATTATGAACTTCCAGGTTATTTTCCTTGCGTTATTGGCCCACGTGCTGCATTGGGCTCAGCTGACAAGGAACATCAACATTGCAGCAAGAGGAACCAATTGGTTGGCACACGCTCTGGTGGGAAGGAAGACCATACCAGGGTCACTGAGGAGCCTCAGTGCAGCCTCGCTCGAGGAGATGCGTCCATCCCCAGGGAGGCCACAGAACCAGCCCCTCTTGCACCCTAACCTGTACCAGTCCCACCCTGGGTACAGGGTGCCCCAAAGCAAGGAGTCCAACCTAGACACAGTGACAGAGACCAATAACGCTGGATTCGTTTGACATAGCTCCAAATTTCTATTTCTTCCAATAAGCTGAGCAGAAGCAGTTGGTCCCAATACATATAAAAAGAACATGTACTCATGTGAGATGGACATCTTCCTTCTAGTCTACCCATATCCTCCTTCAATCAGGACACAAATTAACCCCAGTCAATCATTCTATCAGCATCCATCATGTACAAACTCTAGTGACAGAATTAAGTTTAGATATAGGCCTCTAACCTCTTGCTGGTGCAAATGAGTTTACACAGCCCATACTTGGGCAATCCCATGAGAAGCAATAATACCTATCTCCAGTTTAACAATGAGCACAGACTGCATGTCTGTACTTTTATAGATACCCTGGAGAAAGGTGAGAGCAAAATACACTCCCTAAGCATACTGATGAGTTATATAGAAGAGTTCCCAGTACTTAGAACCTCTAATACGATCTAGTCTATTAAGGGGAACACAGCTGGATGAATTACTGTACTCCAGTCATTTTATGAGCACTAGGTGAGAGAGGATGTGGACAGAAGTTCCTTGACTAAAATTTAATCAGACAGGAGACTTTGCAAGGGCCTTTTGTTGCTCTTCCACTCATCATCCCTCAAGAGTAGAAAAATGATCTTTGCTGAGTTGTGCTGGTAGAGAGGAATTACTGCCTTGCAGGGAGGCGAGGGCTTTTTCCTCCACAAAATAGACCCCAATTACTGACTCAGCTCATTCACTCTTGCCTCTTCCCCCAAAACCAATTGTTTCCCAAGCCATCCATTGCATACGCCCCTCAAAACAGTATCTTTTTTCCTCCTCCTTGGCCTAACACATCAGCAATCTAGCAAAGCAAAATAAATTCAGCTTTGTTTGGTAGATGAAGTAATCAGTCATGGGAAAGACTTGCAGTTTCTTCCCCTCCTCTTTGTACTGCAGGCTGTGCATGGCCTGACTGTGCACAAGTGTTTCAAAGCAACTACAGGTGGAAATACAGGTTGTCACCTTGTACAATGAAAAAGTGATGTAGCTCTGAGCCTGGGAGTCCTTTCACAGGACCTAGAATAAATAATGTCTAGAGTGCTGTTGGACTGCCATGCAAATGTGTGTGCAGCCAGGCCCTGGCACTGAGAGCCTAGGCACACTTGCAATAAGATGGAAGAAACCGTGGGGTAGAAAGAGCAGGGCTGAAAGAGTAAAATCCTGCTCTAGAGGGAAATCCTTGATAAGAGGACATAGACACAATACACAAGGCAGCTCTGGGGAAAGGAGAACAGCGGTGGAGGGAAGGGGCAGGCAGAGCCCTTGCATCTGGTCCCAGGGACTACACATGGGCCACCAAGGGTGGCAGAGATCTCTGGACACTCTTCCCTATGAGTGGACCTGGCTAGTGTATCCGACTTGGTTTTTAAATACAAAGTTGCTTTTCTGCACTCAAAGAATACTGAAGATATTTTGGCAATAAATTTTTCCCCTATCAAGTTTCCCCACTATTCAGTGAGTATTCTCCATCCAGAGGCAGTGGAAAACAGTGGAAAGAAATAACCTGTTTTGGTTGTCACAGCAGAAGGCCTGGGCAGCATTAAGGTCAAGGGAAAGATTCACCAGGACTAAGTGCACAGGAGCAGTCAGCAGCAAAATATTGCCAATTAACAGGAAAAAGTGCACAAGATGTTCATTCTATGTAAGGTAGTTAAATAGTGAGATTAAATGTTATGAACTATTAAATAAAATTAAAGCCAAAATTAACTGCCAAGCCTTCTACACTTCTCCTTATAATGGCTTATTAGCAACGCTAGCTGAGGAGCGCCACTTCCCAGGCAGCACAAATCTCCTCTCCGTCTCTTGATCTTGCCTCCACGTAGTCCCACTGGGCTCCCAGCAAAACCAGCAAGTCAGCACTCAGCAGCACTGGGACTTTGCCTGGCCAGGCTAAAGGAGAAACAACTGGTGATGCAAAATAACAAGCAACCAGCCCAATGGTTCAAGCAATGGCACTTGTTTCAGACCAGCTTTAAAATCCCCCCCACACACATTTGCTAATTAGTCACTCCTAAAAATACATCACTTGCCCTGGAGACCAAGAGGATTAAGTCACAGATTTTTAAAGAAGACATGATATTTTTATATGAAGAAAATTTGGTAAATATATGGAAATTAACAAGCTCTCCAAAAAGGTTCTCTAATTTTAAATGAAGATGGTTCTGCATCACCAGCTGTTTATATGCACTGATTGAAGGCTTAATTGACAAGGGATAATTGCTTATTCTTCCTAATATATGGTGAATTACATTTCTCTTACTCAGCACATAGTGCTGATGAGAAGCCTGGTAATTGCAGGCAAAACATTTATGACAAAATCAGTTTGGAGAGCAGGAGCTGCACATACTTTGCAACCGAAGCAGGTCAGTTGTCTACAGCGGTTTTTGTTGCCTGCCATTAGCACTGCAGAGTCACAGAAAGTTTTGGAGAAAGCCAGTGACAATGATAATGGCTGGGTCTCTGTAGCTCTACAGAATAGCTTGGCTGAGATGGCTACGGACATATCGGCAAATCATTCTTAGGGTAAAGTCTGCAATCAAGGGAAGACATACATGCTCTGAGTGTAAAATGGGAACAGTGTTTAAAACTGATAGATGGTTTAGGCATTAAGAGTAGAGCATTCAGTCAGGTGAATGTATTAAAATGTACTTAAGACTTTGAGCCACAGAAACATTAGCTGTTGATCAGAATTAGCAAAGACTGATCAATGCTTTGGAGAAAATACAGCATGGGGCATGAGGGGGATTTAAACATCTAAAGAGCCGAAACTAAGAGATGTTTATCCTAAAATGCTCTAACGCCTTAGATCTTTAAACTGGGAAAAGAATTTTCAGACAGCATTTAATGGATTTGAGAACTGTTTTTGGAAATCTTTCCAGAAGTCTTGGAGATTAGCTTGAAACAAGTCAGTATTATTAGGTGCTCTCAAGTCCAGCTGATTTCCGAGGCTCAGTCTAAGAGCAGCAAAACTCCCTTTCTGTTTAACCTTACCGGCAGGGAGGTGCAAAGGCACTTAGTGTTGAAGACAAGCTACTGTACAAGACACAAGATAACAAAACTCTTGCTTGATAAAACAGACTTTGGTGCTCAAGCAAATGCTCCAGGTGAACGAGACAGACCCTGCCAGTATTTAACAGATGTTCTCACACGCAGCCCAGCCCCTAGTCCTCCTGATTTCAAAGACTTTGGACCAGGCTATCATATTCCAGGCATATAACCAGCTCTCTCTCATCAGACCAGAAGTGAAATCTTAGGCAAGGATATATTCCCAGCTTTTCATTTTTCACATGTTCTTTCTCTTTCAGTGAAGAGATATTTAACCTAATCCCTTTTAAGTCTGGCTGCAGCAAATAATTGGCCAAGGTTGGCAGGTGAGCAGTTAAAAGTCTCCAGCTCCTTTTTCAATTAAGGCTGTCTTGAAAATAATCTGTATCACACATAATGAACTTAAAATAAGTAATGCTTATTCAGTAAGTTCCCCTGGACTGTTAATTTTTGGTTTGTATCCAAACAGTACTTCTGATAGTTTGGAGTAAGTATGGTATTTCTTAAAATGAAAATCCTCTGTTGTGAGGTGTATCCAGCATTTCCTTCAGAGCAATGGCAATATTCACAAACATACCTCTTGAGCAACATTACTATTCCAAACAGGACAAAAAGAGCTCTTAAAATAAGGGATGGAAAATACATTATGTGCAGAAGTAGAGGGTTTGTCTTCCCCTGCAGAGTACCTGAAGGAGTTCCTGACCAGCCCACCTGGCTCTTGCACACTGGGGACATGCACAGGTCCAGGTTTGCCCTGTGAGGCCACGTCCCTGTCACTGCGGGGCAGGGCTCTCTGGACCAAGTCAAGCTCTGCTTGTTCAATCTGCCTCCAGGGGCTGTGTTACACACAGTCAGTGGTTGAGCTTCACTTCAGTGCTGGATGGTCACTGACTGAAGCTTGTGCCTTGACGTTTGGCTGCCCAGGCTATTTACACATGCACATGAATGAAAGCATTCTGACATCCAACTTTTAAGAAACATCCTCCCCCCCCTCCCCCACCTTGTTGTGAGTTAGTATCAAAGCATAGAAGTCCATCTGCTATTGCTGAGCTGTCGCGCTGGTGTAGGTTACCTGAGTCACTAAGCTGGACAGCAAGGGCCATCCACAAGAACAAAAGGGCTTGAGATAAAGCAATATTGCCCTAACAAGTGTCACTAAAGGAGGACCTATGAAAGGCAGAGAAGGGCTAACAACCACCAAAGGCTCAAATTAAGAATCACTTTGGTTTATCAGAGTCCTTTCCCATTACTTAAGGTAGGGAGAAGACTGCAACAGCAGGAAAAGGGGTTTCAAGCAGCTGCAGAAGCTTAAGGATGCCCTCTAAATCCCCCAACTCCCCAGGGCTCTTTATTCATGCTTCAGCAACATATTTTAGCTGGGTGGGGATGTGGAATATACCAGCTTGAGTACCCTGAGGACAGGCCCTTATTTGGTGCTGATGACTTGACATGCACTGCTAAAGGTTTTGCAATACAGCTTGAGCAAACCTCACCTGTAAAACACAACACCGTTACCACTTTCTGCTGTGCTGTTTCACTCAGGCAGCAGAGAAGGAAGCAGTGGAAAGCTGCAAGGCCAGACTGCATCTTTGAGGCATTTTAGGGCTCCAGCAGCAATGCCCAACACAAACAGCCAGCGCCAAGAGCACTCCCAAAGCACAGCTCACAGATTACTCTGCAAAACACAGACATCAACTTACCATTTTCACATGCTGTGTTTTCCAGAGGCTCTGCTGCATCTCACCAAGTTGAGTTGTTTTCTTAACTTATTGCTGCAGGCTATGAGTCTAGAAGAAATACAACAGAAAAGAAGGAAAATGAGGATAACTGAAAGAAAATAAAAACCTAGTCCTACTCTCAAGGAAACTGTTGGTTCATTCATCAGCCAAAAATCAAATGGCAATGGCTGTTCAGCTAGGCTTTTGCTACACTCTCCCAAAATGATGCACTTTTGGCCTGGATTTCCCTTCTCTGCACGCTAGCAGAGTTTGTTTGGTAAACAGCTGATAGAGGACAAATATTTCAGGAGCCATTAAGCATTTCTGCCACATGGAGTATTTGCAAGTCTGTTGTCTGCAGGACAAAGGCGCAATTGCAAAGGCACAGTGCTTCCACCACTAGCGCAGGTAGGAGTACCAGCGAGGACACAGCTGCCAGGAGCTGGCCACAGAGCTGCTCCAGTCTCTACACACCCCTTGCCCCTCAGCAACCTTGAAAGTACAAATGAAAGCCTCAAGCTGAGCCACCTCCATACTGCACAGAGTGCACCAGCCTGTTGGGGTGAAGAGCCTCAGCAGTCAGTATGAAAACAGACTTTTCCAGTGTACAGTCTGTCAGGTGTTTACTTTGATCCTACCAGCCTAATTTCAATCAATCCTGCTAACTGGTGGGAAGAGCAAGAGGGGAGCAGGAGGCATCATGAAAAACAGGAAATCAAAGATGCTTTTTATGCACTTCAGAGTATAAGAATTATTGAGGTAAGTCCATAACATCAAGAGCTCTCCAACTGATACTCAGGAAAATGAGTAACGGTGCATGCTGAAGCCAAAGAAATTGCCCATGGCTGTTGAACAAGCTCTTGCAGCTCAGAAGATGAGACACTGGTGCATTGCTGAGCAGCTTTCATTTCCTCTCATTGTGCTATCTCTTCGTGTTGTGGCAAATTGGATGCAGGTTCACATCTTTGGGCTGGTATAAGCATTTTACAACTACCCCCTACTCCTCCTAGGAGGCAAACATCTGGGATGGGTGTTTGGGGGACAGTTATGCACTGATAGGCCTCAATATTTTCTCATTTTATACCTGACACAAGCTGGATGCAAGCTAAATCCTGCATGATTTGAGTGACTCCAGCCAGCAGTCAGCACCTTGCAGCAGAGGGACAAAGGGGCTGGACTGCCTTGTCCATTCTGCCACAGGAAAGGCAGGTGGGCTCTGAAGAGAGTTGGGAGAGTGGGAGCAGGAAGAGTTAAAAGACCTCTCTGTGGCAGACAGGTTTGACATGACCATGGGGTACCTCCAGTGAGCACCCAGGCAGGGGACAGCCAGTTTGCAGCCATGCACAGCAGACACCGTTGAGTTGTAGGGGTAGTGGTGTGACACAGGGTCTCCAGGAAAGCACAGACCAAAAGGTCTGAAGGCAGCTGATTAAATGAGTAAGGAGAGTGAGCGCACTAGGGATGCAGACCTTGCAGTTACAGGACCCAGCAACTAGCTGGCTTAAGGAGGGAGGTAATTGAACTTATGTTCATTAAGGGTCTAACACAAGAGAGCTAATGACCTCAAATGTCAGCACTAAATAGAAAGTAGAAAATTAGCTCTGAGTTCAGCACCACATTCTGTTTCACAGATTAGGATGCCAGCAGAGGAGCCTGGGCACAGCTGGGAATGGGAAGTGAATAGGACAGATTTTCCTGAAAACTGATCTGGAAAGGGCAATGCACAAGGTCATGGGGAGAACAGGGAAAACCAGGTGACCAGCCAGGGCACTCACAACCAGGACTTGTAGTAACAAACCGCAAGAGACCATTAAGGACATGCGAGTTGCTGATGTCTCAAACATTGTCACAAGACGAATTTTTGCAAACAAGTTCTGCATGGCAGTGGCAAACCATAAAGGAAGTGTGCAAAAACCATGGCACAGGGCCGCCCCCCCCCCCCCCCGGAGAAGCTTCTGGAACCTGACAGCGCAGTGCCGTTGGGCAGCACAGGACTGGGGCGGGGCAGGGCAGGGGGAGGTGCGCTGGAGGGCGCAGTCCCGCTTTCTGATTGGCCCTGACATCACAATGATGGGGACAGAGACCACCAGAGCCCCCGAGAAGCCCCTAGACCATTTCTGGAAGGTTCCAGAAGGGTGAACTGTGCATGACAGCTAATTTGCATGAAAAAGCAAGAAAGCACCCTCCCAGCAGCAAGGCAAGAGCCTATAAAAACCATAGGCTCTGAAGCACGTGAGTACCCACCACCAGAAGATTGTCATGCCTGCTATTGGCACCGAGGGATCCAAGGGTGGTGGCTCGCTCTCTCACACTCCTTTTCTTTGTTTCTTCTTATAAACATTTCAATAGAACCCCTCCCAACCATTTATGCTTTCCAGGTTCAGGTTGCCTCCAAGTTAATGTTGTTTCTAAGTTCATGTTAATGAATAAAGCATATAACCAATCGTTTGGTGTCCTTTCACCCTAATTTAGCCCAAGGGAATCACAAAACCTGAATCTCTACAACCCTGGATTGTAACACAAGCCTCTTAGTTTTGCATCAGTTGTGAGTCTCCTGCTCTCTCTATGCAGCAGCTCTGGCTTATTATGCAACGTTTGCACAGTGCTGCATCTTGCCTGATGATTCTTCCTCAAATCTCCTACGAACGTTGTCCACTAACTCAAAGTCATGCCTTAACTGGGTCAACAAGGCCTCTGCTCTTTGCAACAGCTGAAGACTATCTTTTCTTTAGATATCCAACCAATACCCACCTTGGAAGTTTAACTCATTTAATCCAATGGTGCTTTTTCATTTGCTGTCCTGGGTGAAGTTTCTTCAGTATTCCAAACTCCTCAAGCTGGGCTGGAATTGAAAAAAGGAAAAGGAGAGATTAAGGTTTATAAGGCAATTTTAAAACTAGAAACTTGGCAGGGGGAGGAACCAAAACACTTGGTGCTTTATACCTCTAGGACAGCAACTTTTGAGATCTTTTTTTATCTATTTTTAGTCAAAAACAGATTCCACTTTTGAAGTCATTAACAGAAAGGTGAGAAGTTAACTCAATGAACACATCCCAAGACCAGTTCCCCCCACAACAAAGTACCATTGACAGCTATTACAGGTTTGCCCTTATTAACTTCTATAGCATTACTTGACAAATAAAAAACCAAGACACCCAATCTAAAAATACCCTGACTAGATCTGAACACCTATTCATTACAGCACCCCTTCTTGTTGTATGAACTGTTCAAAAGCAATATGAGGTCCAAAATGAAAATTAATTCAGGAAAACATCTGAGAGGAGTCAGTGTAACATAACATTTGCCCAGTTTATATTCTATGGCAACATTTTGGCCACTCTTTTTATTGAGAATCCAATTGGACTGCCCTGGGGCCTAGTATCAGTTGGAGGCCTCAGCTGATACTGGTACATCACAGTATTTTGAGAGGCTGATACTAGTACACCATGGTATTTTCAATACCTTCATCTAAAGAAAAGGGACTTTGAAGGAAGGGGAGAAAAAGCCACTTTCCCAGGTTACATCAAAGCTGTTGGCAAAGGTGATGGGAGAACCTGAGCCTTTCTGCTACAGGAGATGCTGAACAAAGCTGCTGAGGGCACAAGATGCTTTGCAGAATTTGGACACCAGCTAACACAGATTCATATATAATCCTCCCTATCATGGTACTTACTACCTGTGTCCCAGGCAGCTGGTGGGAGCCACATGCAGGTCACAGGTACTGCGCCACAACAGCACAGGGATGTGCTTAGTGCTTCAGAGGAGAGCAAGCTGATTCAGACGAACAGGAGAACTTGAATTCCTGCCCAACACATCATCCCCTTGAAAGGGACCTTTTAGATTAGCACTTATTAATTCTGGAGTGTGATTTTGTTTCCCATAAACTTTGTCAGCTGCAACAATAAAAAAAATTGCTGGTTTGGCGAAGTTTCTGATCGAGGAGAATTCAAGTGACAGCATGAGTGTTTTGCTGATAACAAAATCATACGTTTTCTGTTTTATAGCCCTTGCTATTTGCTGCAGGATATTTATGGGATGCACCAAAAAAAAAATCTATACACTCAGCACAGCTCCAAAATTTCTTTCCTCAGGACAGGTCTTTTTTCCCCCAACCAGAGGCACTGTCTGGACAAAGTAAGGATGGTAATACATTCATCCCTGAGGTCCAACAAATGGATGCTTCTGCTGCATGCACATGGGCAGGTCACCACTTCCGCAGTAGGACCAGAACTGCCAGGAAGCATCACACTGAGCCCATGTGAGCTGCAGAAGGGGTGCACTTGGTCCTGCCTGGGAAGTCCTGCTGCCTCAGGTTCACAGAGTTGCCACCCTACATGGGCTTGACTCAGGGGTGCAGAGGGCAGTGCAAGCCTTGTCCTTTCCAGGCAAGAGGCATGAAAATAAGGGCACAAAAACAGAAAGGGACAGCTGGGCTCCAGTGGAAAAGGCAATGGGCCAAGCATCACCACAGGGATGCCCACAATGATTAGCCCTGTGTCAGGTGCTGAAGGATGTCACAACCTGCTCATTGCTCTGCTAACAGGGCAGCTGCTGCTTTGAGCCCCCCAGCCACTGCAGAGCCTCAGGCCTCACCACACCAGTGCCGGCTGCCAGCAAGCACCAGAGCTCCCTGGCCACAGCCTTACTTGGGTCCGACACATGGCAAACACTTTGCTGAACAAACCTGACCTGGGGAAGTAAGCTGAGATTTAATTTTGCCACAGGAATGCACAGTTGTCCCACTTTTATTTGCAAGGCACACAGAAGCCCATTTACATCTGTTTCCCTCCCATATTTTAATTTAAATCCAATCAGTGTTAATCCAAATGGCTACTCTAGTATATGCATTTTCTAGGCAGCCTGGCTTACAAGCATTGTTTTATCTGACTTTTAAGCCTTTTTTTAAACACCTCTCTTGCAGTTAAGACCAGAAGCATAAGGTAATTTCCAGCTCTGCCTCTTGCCTCACTCAGTTTATCTAATAGATCTTCAGGCAATGCCACTGATTACTTGATTGTTGCTAGATCTCAAGTTGTCACCTCTGAAGACAGTGCACTGATAGACATTGATGACTCTAGGGCAGAGAAAACAGCTGGCAAATGGCTACCAGCATTTCTGTGGAGGAAGCAAGACTATCAAGCCTGGAGTATTTATCAGACTGCAGGAAAGCTGACTTGCCTGCTAAACAGGGTGGGTTTCCCCCCCCTTCTCCATTCAGATGCAGAGTAGGGAGTAGGAATCTCATACAGCTGTTTGCTGGAAAGGAACAGCTTTCTAGCCTAGTGATAGCAGCCCTGCCTGAATTACCACTGCCCTGACAATCAGGATGTATTGCCTTACTTTCTTTTTCAGAAAAAAAATAATGAATTTGCTGCAGCAATCCCTATCATTAATCACTTAGGTCCAGAGATTTGACTTGCATGCATCTCTGACACAGCCCCTTGAAATGCAATAGACATCTTAACCCTCAGGTTCATATCAAGGTCTGAGAGCATAAACCAGGACCACGTGCATTTCCACCAAGACAAAGGACCATTATCTCTGAGGGAAGGAGCTGTGAAGGGTCTGGACACCCTCTTCCAACACCTGCTTTCCTTCAGGACACACACTCTCAAGATGAAGTCTCCAACTCAAGAATTACAGCCTACCTGCACCTCAGGAGTCAGGACACACACTGTTGAATTGTTTGGCTTTGTATTTACTAGGTAAAAGCATCCCAGGTACATGCAGATAGAGCATTGCCTAGAAGTTTTGACTTCATCTGCCATCATTACTGAACAGAGCTGGTTTCCTTCATTTCTCAGTTAAGCTCATCAATCCATAGAAAAGCTATTACTGTTATTGATGTGCCTCAGATTCCAGGAGCCCTCAAGACTTCCAACCCCAAGAGCTCAAAAGTCATGAAGTAAGCCCTGAAAGTCATTATTAAAAAAGCTCCAGCCATTGCATTATTTTCATCTACCGTCTGTTTCCATGCCTTAGGCTATACTTAGCTCAAGGTTTTTCACCACAAGAGCTAGAAATGTACTTCCTCCTAATGAAAAAGATTCCAATTCTCCTGGAGTTATGCAATGATTTGAATGAAAGTTTTCATCAGTGCAGTACTTGCAGTATAGACAGAATACTCTATTGCTCCCAGCCCAGCTAGCCCTTGAAAATGCACTACTTAGGTAAAGAATTAAAATAGAGGATCTGGTCAGAGCTCATCTCTCCCCTGTCCTGGCTTGTTTATTTCCATAGACCTTTTGGAAACAGAAGTGAGGCCATGCCATAGTTCACATCAAGACAGTGATTTTCCTGGGATTAGATTTTTTCCACATTTTGTGTGTTCATCTGCACTCATGTTTGATTTTAAATCATTAGATCAAGAGGAATCCACATTACCTTAACTCTCCCACTAGAAATCATTTTCAAGACACCAAAAGGGGACAGGAATGCAGGAGACCGTGGTCTGAGTTTCCTGTTTTGCTCTGATGGATACATCCCACTCCTCAGAGAGCAGTATTCCTTCACCTTTCACCAACAGCAATATTAATACTAACAAAAGTAGGGAGGAGAAGAGAGCATTTGTCCTAAACACTAAGACTTTTGAAATTTAGCGTTTTCTTCTTTACCAAACTCCCATTCCCCCCAAGTCCCAAACAGCAATATAGCTAAACTATAACTGATTAAAAGATGTTCCCTTCAGCAGTTACACTACCTGAAGTCCATAGCCTCCAGCAAGAAATTGCCTATTTAGATTTTAATTACTTCATATAATAGAAAATTTCTAGTTACAAGTTAGGATCCAGTGCTCCTTGAAATCAGTGGAAAAACTGGCTCTGAGAACATGAAACTGGGCTGGGGGGGAGGGCAGATCTCTTAATTTATGAATGGCCTTAATTTGTACAATCAGTAGGAATTAAAGAAAAATCCAGTATGCTTTTCAGGTTGGGCAGCTCTTTGGTTTATTTTTTGCTTTATAAAATAAAGCTATTGAAAACATCTCTGTGCATACATTCAGTAAGTATTTCAACAAAAAAAGGAAGTCCTATCCAATACTTTCTACACAAATTTCTATTTGATGAACTTGTAATGAATAGCCTTAAGGAAGGTGACAACCTGTGTGTATTTGTTGGTAGGAGAATGACCCAATGATAGCTTTAACAAACATTGAAAGAATTACTGTAGAAGTACTGCAGTCCTATGTAGCTCTGGAATCCAAAAACAACAGCCAGCAAGGGGACCATACCCACACAAAAAGCATCTGATTCTTTCAAAATATCCATCCTTGCTATGCAGTATCCCCTTCTATATAGGTATCAGCTTAGACAATAGCAGCAGAAAGCAGATTCATAGCAAGACATCTACAAAAGAAAATCATGAGGAATTCATGCATTCGCAAACCTAGTAAGGTAATTGCTTAATTAAGGAACAAGACAGTTCACTGAATTCAATGGAAAGGGTCTTTATAAATGAGAGCCTACAGAAACAGCAGTACCTTGTTCCACAGTCTGCACAGCTCCATCTCACAGGAATTGGCTGGCTGGAAGCTCTCCACCAAGACTGCCCCCTCACTAGTCTCCTATTAAAGTGAAATAAGGACGCAGTGAAACATTATTCCTTTATTATAGGGGAAAACCAGCCCAACAAATCCATTTCTGTTGGACAAACAACATTGCACGTTAACTTAGGCCATGGGTGTTCCCACTGCCTTTTGCATATGCACTTACTTCCCTTATGCATGTTGTAGCAGCCTACAGTCTCCCAGCTCGTGAGCAGACTAAGACATCTGTGGGTCTTCACATTACTGAAGAGGGCCAGCTCACTTTACATAGCCCCCTGCTGTGCTTTGGGTGGCAAGATGACCATAATCAAGAGTTACAGCCAACAAAAAACAAGAGCTTAAGTTTCTCTTAAGACCCTGAATAAAATTAAAGCAGGTAACAAATAAAATTAAAACAGGTACTTTGCAGATTCAAGACATCCATCCTGGCTGAATCAATTAGTGCTTCCTGCCAACGATATCAAAATCTCTTTTCTTGAGTACTGAATGCTTTAAAGCAGCTGTATCACTCAGTCTCACACAAGCACTAACAATTTCTTTAATAAGTAATGTTTAAACCACCTACAACACAGCCATTCAGGTCTTCAGTGCTCATCTACTACTTTACTGAGGCCCTTTGTTAATGCACAATGTGATTGACTGGAAGCTCTCTAGGGTGAGCCAATTTTCACAGGATATGGCTTTAACAAATTCTATGTAGCCAACTGGAAAATTAAGAACTGTCTCTTTTTCTCTGAGATTTATTAAGGTTGAAGTGGTCTTTATAAGTACCTTCTCAATATGCTGTTGCTATCTAATCAATTGAAGATAAATTAGGGGTTTGATCAGATTTTTATGAAAGTTGACCTGATGATTAGAGAGAATGCCTTGTGCATTACTGCACCCAGTGCGAGAAAAAAAAAGTCTTGGTATTAATGGCCAATTTTGGGTGCTCGAGACAACCTGACCTGGCACGACCCGTTAAGATTCACTAGCTACTGTGGTTGACTAACAGTGACTCTACAGTCTATTTGCTTTTCATTTGACTTTGCTGAGAAGTAAAACTAGTGTTTAAATAGCTTTGAATTGTGGCAGCTTAAAGCACAAAGGGGCCAACCAGATCACACAGACCAAGCAGCTCCGCAAGACCCCTTAAGGTTGTGAAAACATTTCCCCCAAAGACCTTCCTGGCAAGGAAGAAACGCATTCTGACCCACGTTCTCCATGACATAACAGTTCAATGGCACAGTCTGCAAGGGCAGCTAATAGTGGTAAAACCCAGACTCAACCTCATGCATCAAATATCCTTGTAGAATTACTAGACACTACTGGCGAGTTTGGCCTGATATTATTCACCCTCTTAGTTGCAAAAGATGCTTTTCAAAGGCATATTACTGATGGCTGCAGGTTCCCTAGGCATCTGCAGAAATCCCGAAACAACTGTGCGTTCATCTCAGGGAAAGTGCAACACAGACAGGAAGTTACAACTGTCAGAAAAAATAATTTCTATTTGATGAGTGTGTAATGAATAGCCTCCAGGAAGATGACTACCTGTATGTATTTGCTGATAGGAGAATGAGCCAATGATATGACTGGGCCACAAGAGAAGCTAATGAGTTTCTGCAGTTATTACAGAAGATGTCTTCAGGAGAAGCTGGAGATATTAGTGCCATTGTACAGGTAAGGGGTCTGAAAAAAATAGGACAAGCTCAATCATCCGAATTCAAGACAGACTTAATTTGGACTGAAACAGGTACAAAGAACCTTAAATGTTTAGCTGATCTTACAAAAGGAGATTAATAGCTCATTTTAGCTTGCAAGTGAAAGACTGGGGAGGGTACAATTAATCTATAAATAGAGCAAGGATATTAACATCACTGCCATTTTTACATTGAGAATTCTTGCATCTAGATCACAACTGCAAATACTTCCGTCCCTGAGAGTTGAAGCTATCCCTCTCTCCACTGGCAAGGTAGCAAAACAAAAGCCAGCTTTGGTACAAGAGGTGTTTGCATATGATTTCCAGCATAAACTTGTTGGTCAGTTAAGTTTCCCTCCTCCCTCCCCCCCCCTTTTTTTTTTTTTTAAAAAAAAAGCTTTAGATGAGCGCAAGCCTGTGGAAAAGCTTTCCCATAGGTGGAGAGAGTGAAATAGGCACCATTCATTAAAGGAAATCTTATTTTGTGAAGAGAGCTATACAGTGACATGGCCAGTAGTAGCTTGGTCTGGTCTTAATCTGCTCTTGTTCTGATGACAACATCCATGTCAACATTGTTTAACCATTGATGGCCATTTTTGGTCCAGATTCAAGTCATCCTTTGTTTGAAAAACTGTTTGAACACATCCTTACAGCAAAGTATGCTTAGAAGTTCCCTTAACATGATTCCAATTCTTTCTTGAGCCAAGACATTTATTTACACTTTCAGCCACTTCGCTTATTCTACAGTCCCAAATGGCCATTTGCTTGGATACCAAGAGCCCCAGCAGCATCTGCCAAGCTGTTCATATTTTTCCACTTTCTTCCCCATTGCATATTTCCTTGAAACAGTTGAGCTTTCTGAAGGGAGGGGGAAGAAGGGGGGGCTAAGTTTTCAACATATTGAAAAATTAAAAATTTAGAGGCAGGATAAAACTAATTGAATCTTATGTTAAATTATATAACTGCAAGAATGTCAGTACAATTTTATTATTCATACTTAGTCCAATAAAACCCTCAGGCCTTTAATTTATCTCCACTCTGCTAGAAGCCTGCGTCATGAGAGGGTTTTGCCACTGAGCAGAGGTCAGGGTGGCTGCAGAGCACCACAAGCTGTAAATATGGTTGACTGGTTTCAGCTGCTTCCCCTACAGGACTGACATCAGGATGCTCTTTTCTAATGGTATAAAACAGGGAGAAGCACAACACCTGACAACCCATTTGCTTTCATGTTCTGTATAACCACTTAGCTCTTCAAAGCAGGCACAAAAACACCTAAAACTAGAAAGGGAAGATCTTAGCTGTTTCTTGTGCATTTCACAGTGTATAATTAGGGGCTCCTGCAGTTGCTGGCCTTCAAAAGACCTGAACAGCTTCCTTCCCATTTCCAGGGTCCTGTCCATTGCCTCACTCCTCTCCACATTACAAAATGTCAGTGATTAGTCTCAGCTGTGATGAATCCTTCAACTCTCCTGTTACCATCTTAATTTCCTTCTTCTGTATGTCTGGGGCTCTCCAGCATGCAGTCCATATCGGGTGTTCAGGGCAGCATCACACCCTCCCTAACAGGTCTGATGAGATCATTGCCATAACTCAACGCCTCCATCCCTGCCACCCACCCTCTGATGGATCCCAGTAGTATTAACAGCTTTGAAGATTTACGATCTCTCTACTTTAAGTTATCCTGAGTACAGTAAAGCTCAGCCAATCACCCCCCCTCCCCCAAGCCTACCATACAGGTTTTGGGTGAAGCAGGAGGTGGAAGAAGGTGGAACCACAACAGTGAGGAGAGCAGGCAGCACAAGGCAGAAGAAACAGGGAGGGCAAAAAAGTTGTGCATAAGATGTTTCTGCTACCATTACCCTCAACAGCTAAAGTCTTAAAAGACTCTGGGGGCATAGATAACTAATTTCACATACATTGGCTCCGTTTCACATGCACTTTAACAGATGGCTATGGGTCATGCAGAGAAGAATAGCAGGCTTTAGATCTTACTTTACAAGCCTGGCTGGAGTGCAGTGACATTGCTGTAATTTAAATCTAACTGTTCTGTGTAAGTCCAAGTTGCACATTTTCTGGGGCAGTAGTAAGTACAGCATAGGGACAAGTCAAGCTTCAAGTTAGTCAGAACTAATTGCTACATTAACATTTCCTTTTGGCAGCCTGTGCTTGCAGGACCTCCTGTAGACCACAGGCAGGTAAGCTCTTCTCAAGCACTGCAAGACATTTAACTCAGGTAAACTGGCATCTTTGAGATTTACCCAGCATCCATACGCCAGTCCCACATCTCCTGTACAAGGGCAGGACTATTTACCAAGCAGCTGCCAGACTTTCTGATCCCTAACTGCACTGATGTGTTTGTGGGCCAGTCTAATTAGCATTAGCCAGATTACAAAGAACAAGGGGAATATTCTCAAGAGCATTCTCACATGTCAAACCTGAGCATGCATAATATGTTGGAGCTCAAGTGCTTCTACCTAGCAAGCAGATATCTTCTGTTACTGCAGCACATCTAGGCTTCTCAAATTCACCACAGAGCTCCAGCTGGCAAAACCAGAATTGGTCTCCTCTTTGTGAGAAACCGCAAGCGATTCAATACTATGGAGACAAACATCTCAGTTCTTTCCCACTCGCATATGAAAGTTCATTCTTGAGAAGTTCTCAGTACTTCTTAGCAGTGCCTCTCATCCAAGCAGACATGGCAGCTAGTGCTGTAGTAGGCATAACCCATAAAATACTCTCTGCTTATTTAGTCCCTAAACCTGTGAAGATATGTGAAATAGCTGTTCTGTAAATCTTCTGGACTAAAGTTTTATTGCAGTTACCCAAGCTCAGTGATCCAGCTGACCAGTGTTAACTGTGTCCCTATGTTCCTTTGGGGCTATGTTGAGCAATGATTGCCCGAGATGGGCATTCAGTGCATTCTGGAATATCCACATGGCTCCACCTGGCTGAGATCTACATGGATTTAGATTTCACACATCAAATTTCTCAGTGAAACCTTTCTCTATCCTATCTATTTTGCAGTAGGATTCACAGGACCTTGTGCTTGAGGGAGGCCCTTGTTAGTCACTCCATTCATAAAACTCAAGCTTAGCCAGGGCACTGTCAGTGGCCCCCAAACTGGGCACACTATCATTTCTACAATGTGTTTTAAGTATAAAAAGCTAACAAGAAAATGAACAGTTGACTAAACTATGGCAAAACTGATGTGTTCTGTGGTTTTGAGAAATTATTTAATTTTCTTTATTGATGCAATCTATGCATTTGTAAGCAGCTCAGCACCTTGCTAGCCCCCTGCCAGACTGAATCATTTTAGCTGCAAGATGTGAAACAGCAAAAGTTCAAGGTTGTCACAACAGCAATCAGGCTTCAGGCCTGGAAATACTATAGGCAAGTAAGCAAACTATCTCTCAGCCTCAGGACATTAGATTCAATTTCTTTTAATAACGCCAGTCATGCGCAATACCACACAACACAGCTTCATTGCCAGCAGAGCCAAGGCACACACCGATGTCCTCCTGAACTCAGCCACTCTGACAAATGCAACACTATGGGGATGGTGGGGCTGACAGGGCACCCCACAGGTGCAGGCACAGAGCAGGTAACAGTGTTTTGGTAAAGGCAGACCTGGCACCTCTTGTTTTTCAGGTAAGGTTTTCCCAGCTCACAGTAGGCAGAAGCAGCTGTGCTCTGGTTAGGAGGTTTTCAGCTACAGAGCACTGCAGACAGTAAAAAGCCAGCTTGTTTTCCTTAATAGTAATTTGAGATGAACTTGACCTGTAATAGCTTTTGGATGTTTTTAGTATGAGGTATAGCTTATAGGAGCTTCAGGTATAAGCAGCAGTGAGGCATCTAGCTTTAAATTAGAGCATCTGTCTTTGTAACCATAGACACAAATATACCTGTATTCTCATTCACCCCCCCACCCCCACCCCACAGACATCAGTAATTTCTTTGCAAGAAAGAGGTCCTTTAGGTAGGTCTTAGTTTGTCAATGCCAGGATGAAGAGAACCAGAGTCTCCCCCTAGACCATAAGATGACACTCCCATGTCACCCCACCACCTCCACAGGCCACCCCAACATGCTCCTGCAGAACCATGCTAAACACATGCATATGGTCTGGGACTTCACTGATTAAAGTGGCTGTGTTTCAAGCAATTTTGTTCCTGCATCAGAAGTATAGCATTTTACCCTTTGCTTTAAATGTCATCAGCTTCCATTCACAAGCTATTTTCCCCTTCTCTTATACTTGTTCTCTACTCCCCCCACACACCCATCTTCCAGATCTTAAGCTGCACTGGCAGTAGATTTTTTTTCAAATGAAAAGTTATAGTCAAATATGCCCATGTCATAAGATGAATGATTATACAGCTAAAGCACTGATGGTTTCAGGATTAATCTTACCTAAAATATTTTATTTCTTCATTTTGAATTATGAACCTCCTTTTACATAATACTGATAGAGTTTATAGATCACTCTGGAAGCAGAGTTTGATTAAAAACCCTAGAAAACCACTGGGGCAAGAGGACTTCAGTCTTCTCTAAGAGATAGTTTCTGCTGTCTGCTGAAGAACCCATGGCAAGATGAGATAGTCCAGATAAAGATACTATCAAAAATAAGCATGACCTAAGAGGGCTATCCTGCAAGTCTTGTGCTGTGTTTGCCATTGTTGGGTTTATGCAAAAAAACATTTACTTGGAACAGAGCCATTAGGCACAGCAAGTGGCTGTGTGAGATCAGCCGTTCTGCAAGGATTCAGCACCGCGCATACCATGTCCTGTGCGATTCATTGAGAGCTGTCAATACACATCTGCTTCAGAAGACTAGAAAGCATAAGAAACCCTGTGGCAGACAAGATGCAAGACTGATGAGCTGCAATCAGTATAAATTAGTGTCTGTAAAGGATAAATCCAATACCCAAGAAAAGAGGAAAACATCTGTTATGGCTATCTGAAAATCCAGGTGCAAAGCAAGCTTGAGGAAGTTGCAAGATTGTCATTTGTAGTTCATGGCAAAGGGATCTCAGCAAGACCTGGTCAACAATCAGAGCTTTGCAAAAAAAGCTTCTAATTTCTGTTTACCTACAATGAAGAAAGCAGGGTGTACAACACCACAGCTAGGCAATCCCAGACCTACTGTGAACCAAGGCAACTTTAATCTACGTTTACAGGTTTTCTGACATGATTGTATAACAGCAAGGAGTGGATTTATCTGAGTCCTGAGCACCAATAACACTAAGCCAAACATTAAGGGTGGCAGCTCTCCTCTTCCAGCACCACACAGACAGCAGAAGAGCTGAGGGTGAAATGAGGCAGGCAGCCCAAGAGCACAGCTCACCAACAACCCAAGTAACTGGGTCCCCCTGCCAACCCTGAGGGAAACTGGGGTTGAGACCCACACACAGGCACCGCTCCTCTGCAGAGGTAGAGAGGAAGGAAGATGCACAGCTCTTCTGCCTGCGCTGGAGCAGCAGGAGATCAATGGTTTGCTCACTGGGCTGTCCCTTGCCTGACACAGGATTTGCTCCATTCTGCAAAGTGGTAACAGCACAGAATGACCAGATGTCTCCTCCCTGCACAGAGCCCAGACCCAACACTTGCCACAGCCAGGCTTGTCCCACCACTGCAACCACTGCCCACACAGAGACCCCAAAACTCACCTCCCCCAACATCCCTCTAGGAAATCCTCTGCCAGCTGTCCTTATACAGGATACATAGCCCACTCCACTGCAGCTGCTCCTCTCCATCTGGGGGGCAAATCCTACCTACCCCAAGCTCATTTCTGCCCCCCGACAGGCTGCAGCACCCACAGCAGCAGGCCTCCTCTGGTGGCTGCTGCTCCCCCAAAGCCCTGCAAGGATTGCTGCGTCCTTCTTGCACAGCCCATCTCTGGTCTCCTGCTGGGCAGGACAGCCATGCTTTTCAGGTGTGCTTGCTAGCTAGAGTACAAGAACCCCCAGAAAGCCCCAGATAACATGAGCTGTTGGGAACAGCCCAGGAGACAGGTCCTGCTTGCCTTGGTGAACCCCTTCCTCCAGGATGGCACAGTTCTGACCTGGCTTTTCCCAAGGCCCCTGGTTTGGGCTTCTTCCAATTCCCCCTTGGTGCTCTACAAAGTAGGAAAAAAAATTGTGGACTCTTCTAAAGGAGTGGTGCTGTGGGAGGTTTCAGCTTTTTGTGCAGGTTCCATTTTTCTTCTGTTGGCTGCTGTATGGACAGGACAGAGCTCAAACACGCTATGGAGAATGCTCGCTCCCTCCCCTCATGCCTGATGGCTCTCATAGCCCACACAGGTAGGTAGGAGAGAGGTGTCAGGGACAGCCTCAGCCTGGTGTCATGGGGCTTCCTAGCAGATGATGTAAGCCAATATAATGGGATGCTAATAACAAATTTCACTTAAAGCTCCATGTGTGTACTACATCTGCACAGCCTGGGTAGCAAATCTCATCTGACAGTTTTCTTAACTAGGAGATAAGCACTATTAATTATCAACAGGCCTGAGGATATCTTTTTTCCCTACTAGCCTAGTTTCTTTCAGGCACTTTGATATGCAAGCTTCCTCTTGCCAAGGAAGGGATTGTATCTGCAAAATGTTAATAGTCTAAAGCCATTTTCAAAATAGCTTGTACTGGCTGATAAGTTTATCCTACACTTGGCACTTTAAAAACAGCAACTCCAAACACACTTTTCCCTGACCAATTTATTGAGATTTATATCAAATTTGGGTTCTCTATTCTAGCTTGACTTGCACAATTTCTCAGAATTCTATAATCAAGTCCCTAGAGGCCCATGATTTCTTCTGTACACTATGTTTTCTGCTCTCAAGATGTTCCTCTACTATAAAATAAAGAGGTAACTGTGTCAGGCTGTAAGCAGGAAGAAAATACCTCATAAATACAGAAGAAATAATTAAAACTCAGAGCAATTTGTTTTGGAACACACATATGCTTTTGTTGGTAGGAGAATGTCATACCCTGCTCTTTAATCTTAGGATCCACTGATGCATTTTGACACTTAGTGCTTTTCAATGTGGTGCATTTACATCCATTTTGTCCCCTGAAGTGGGACAGGCTTTCCAATGGGTTGTCACCATTTAGTAATTACAAATATAAATGTCACTGCTGTCAAATAATATAACACACCTCACGCATCAGGACACAAGCTGTTTAAAAATCAAACTATTATAGTAAAGCTGCTGCTGTGAGAATACACATTAAGTTTATAGACATTAATCATTTTTAATAAAAATTGAATTTTTTCAAGGCAGCAATGAACTTTCCAGAAGATATTGGAATGAAATGAAGTCTCCAGAAGACACTATTCCTGTGGGCATTGCTTTAACACCAGAGCTGGAGAACAATTCTAGTACATAATCTATAGTTGCAGGAAACATTTTTATAAAAATGGACATCCATGCAGTTGTTCAACTAATGCTGCCAGGGCAAATACAAAAGACCTGAAAGCTGCAACCCTGCTGCAATACTGCAAATGCAATGTACTGAATACATGGCAATCGCTCACCTGAATGCAAGCAGAGTCATTGCAGCCAGTGGAGCTGTTTGCATAAGCGTATCAGTTGCAAGCCTGGTCCCAGAGTCCATAATAATTGCTTTTACCATGCTGTCAATCCCACCCCCGGGAAAAGATTTCATTGCTAGCCTGCTCAACAATGCCAAGGCATTTTCTATTTTCCACACTGTCAGTCTTAAATCCTATCAGATTTCAGACTGTAGAAGACAAATTGAAGCAGCATTATGACGGATACACTGCTGAGGATGTCCAGTTACTCAAAGAGAAGAGGGTAAATTTGTTTTCCTTATGCTTTTCTATCAGCATCAGATCCATCTGCTGTCCACTGCAGTGTTCATCTCCATCACATTTGGGAAATGAGATGACTGAAGGGTTCGTGACAGACATTAATTAGGCAGAAGCCTCATTTTTGATTGCAGGATTTAGTTTCTTTATCTTTCTAGAGAAGGGATATCCTGGGAAAACTATGATTATTTCCTTTCTTTAATAAAGAGGTTATTCTGCATCAGGATCAAAGTGCAGTCACAGCATGGAGCAGCCACTTGGCATGATGGATTGCTGTATCAGTCATACCTGTGAACCCCATTCACAGAAGCACCACAAAATATTTGAGCTGGCAGGTGTTCCATTTTGAGAGCAAATATAACTAAAAATGTTTTCTATGCTGCAGAATTTACAACTCTTTAAAGTATGTGCAAAAGTGGTCTCTCTTCATGTCCCTTCAGCTCCTGCCTGCATTGCTTAATAAGGGACAAAGTCTTCCAAGCAGGAAGGACTTGCTAAAATGCAGCAAGTGATGTTGATGCCATCATGCAGCCTACTTATGGGAATCAACTCTGGGACCAAGAGCAGGTGGAAGAGAGGGAAAATCATGTCTGGAGCCAGGTGCTGCTCAGCCTCAGCTTGCTGTAAGCCTAGCTAAGTCAGAAGCTGTTTTCTAGGTTTACATCTCTGTGATAGAGCCTGATCACACATCATGGGGTCAGTCTGCACTTCAACCAGTGGTTTCCAGCATAGGACCGAGCCTTGCCCAGTTTAGCACCCTCCGGAAGAGCACAGAGCTGCTGGTGCCAGCCGCAGCACCTGCCTGCGGGGGACAGCAGGATACCGTGAGGGGCATGGCCGAGCTGCAGCAAGCAGCCCACGTCCCAGAGACAAACTCTTCAGACAAGACCAGCCCCAGAGCCCAAGTTTCTTACCCTACCCACTTCCCCCACAGACATTTCAAATGCTCTAGGCAGGGATAAGAGATCCCAGGTCCTTCCTGTCCCAGAGAGGTGAATCAGGCAGATGCCTCCTTCAGTGTCCACCTTCTTTGCTAAAATCAATAACCTCTTCCCCACCCTTGGCCTGCATTTCTCCCTCTGTACTGCCAGTACAGCTGCTCATGCAGCTGTATTGCAAACCAGATTGAGGAACTGATCAGGGCTAAAAATAGGAGCTACTATTAGTAAACAGTATCTTAAATTTAGCTGAAACAAGATGCAGCAAAACCATGCTCAAAGAGGCTTGGTCTGCTGGGAGCGAGGCCTCACAAGATGCCTGCCAGCAGGAGACAAGCCGGGGGCAGCCAGGCAGGCCCACACGCATTGGCAGCACGCACAGAGCAGGGCACCGCAGCTCCCAGCGGCGCTGGGGTCCTTCCTCAGGCAGCCCCCAGACCAGACCAAACCAAAGGCTGAACAGACCCTGCTCCTTTTGAGCCCACAGCCCTTCCCATTTCAGCTTGCCACAGGCAGCCACACAGTTTAACCAGCTCTGAACCTTAGGTTCATCTCCCCAGGATAAGCACCTACTGCAAAAAGCCTGTGCCAGGGCACAGGCCACTCTGCTGCTTACCCATGACACAGAGCCAACACTGCACCTTCAGCCTTTGCACCTTCTCTCCCAGGTGTTCATCACAAACACAGATCAACATCCAGCCTCCCTGACATAGACTGGAGCAGCTCCACTACAATTTATTCAAACTGCAAAGATTTGCACCAACCAAGGCTCCTCCTCCCCAGATTTTCTCCCTAAAGAACCAGGGCACTTCACTACGTCTAAGTAGCTTTACTTTCTCATTCAGCCTGCCTGAGCACACATTCCCTCTTGCTTCTCAGCATCCCACATTAGAGATTTAGCCTCAAAGTGAGACAGCTGTTCCAAACAAACAAAACCTGAGCACTTACTCCAGTGACCTACATCTGAGCAGCTCTTCTCCTGCAACCACTGCCACCAGGCACAGTCATCTGTAAAAGCTGTTGTCCACCTTCTCCAGAAGAGCCCATCATCCTGCAAGCCTCAGACCAAAGCTCCTCACCCAGCACCATCCCTCAGAAGGGCAGCAGAGTCTTTTATAAACTGATATTCTTTAATGATTTTCAGGTGGTCAGTGTATCAAAAAACCTGCCTTCTCCACCTGTAAGCTCTTGCCCCAGCTCCCTATGGTTTCACTGGGGAAAAGAGAAGGGGCAGTTTGGGGCTAAGTTTGAAAAGAGAGCTTTGAAAAGAATATTGCTAGAAAAGGATTCATGAAAAACAAGCTTTTACAAACTGTCCTTGACTGCTGTGCTTCGAGGAGCTAACCTGCCTGGCAGGGCAGGTGCTTTCCCAGATCTCAGCTCTGACTCCCAGCTACTCCAAGCTGCACAGAAAGGAGAACCCAGTGTTTGTTGCAGACTGGAGAGTATCATGGTGTGGTAATAACTGGCATGTAACACAGCATATTGAAATTCCAGACAAGATGACTATCTTCTATCCAGTCTGCCAGAGCTGGCAAACCACAAGGTTTTCAAGTGAAGGTGCTAGCTTTTATACTAGCCAGATGCCTATGCAGGCAAGAGTGCCTGGTCCTTATGAGGAGCTCTGGGTCCTTTTCCATGTAAATATTTTTCTCAAAGAAAAACTTAAATTTTCAACAAAGCAAGGTGGATGGTTTTGCAAAACTTTTTTTTACATGTACTTTTCTTCTTTTATGTAAAAAAGAAGGCTCAAAACCTCAGCTTTTTTTGATGTGGAAACACTGTTGCTGAGCTCCATGGGAGTCTGAAGTCTGGTTTTGTCCATGTTACTTTAGACCCTATAAAACAGATTCCCCAGCTGGATTTCACCACCCTGGTGCATTTCTCAGGGTGGAAATCTGTGATTTTTATGACAAATCATTTGTGTTGCTTCATAGGAGGGAGAAGGGAGGCCAACCTGGAGGAAAACACTGATGCCATTGCCAAATGGAAATACTTTTGATGCTTTTTTTTTTCTTTTCTCTTCTTTTTTTGGACAGAGAAACAAACTTTTCTACATGGTAAAAAATAAAGACATTAGGGGCAGAGTCAGCAGCAAAGCACACATCTTCTGCTAAAAAAAATAATATGTGCGTACAGATGTAATAAAAGCAGCCACATCTTGCTCTGCACTTCAGCGCCAATGTGTCACTGAGTCATATCTGCTTATACTACTGACAAAAAAGCAGCACCGCTGCTAGAACTGCAGAGCCAGTTCAGCTATGGAAGAACAATCTGGAGTCTATCCTGCCTCATAAATCATCAACAAAATTGTTGTGTGTAGAGAGCCCTCATTACAGCCAGGGTGGATGAGGCAGAAAGAAGGCAGCTTGGTTGTGCAAAGCCGGGCCGCAGTGGTGAGCGCCGCTGGTTAGCAGCAGTAATCTGTCAGGGCACATCGAAGCTCAGCGTGCTGGCTTGACATTTGCTTTTCAGAGCCTGTTTTTAATGTGCAGGGTTAAATTTATTTGCATAAATTTCAGAAGAGAGAACCTGTCCTTAGTTGTCTCCAAAACTATAAACCTGTCACTGCTTAATATCGGGTGCTATGAGACATCCCTTATTTTCATCTGTACATTACAAAGGAAAGCCAGAGTAACAACCATTCTTTGCAAACAAAGGGAACCTTCCCAGGGACCACTGCAAAAAATGATGCTCTGCAAAATGTGTTTGCACTGAGGGTGTATGCAGGAGAAAACAGATGGAGGTACTTTTGGTTGCAGCAGACTGCTAATATATTTAGTAGCTTTTGTTTTGCGGTTTACTCTAAGGGGGAACAGTGTTTGACATGTGTGCGAGGGACACTGCTCTGCCCTGCACACCGAAGGAGACTGATGCAGGGGCTGGAGCTGCGGTTTAATGTCCTGGACTTTCCATCTTTGGTGCGTCTCACTCCAGCTGCTGTGGTCTAAATTACATGCCTGGTCCTGTGCTTGGTCCCCATCTAGCTAACAGTTGTTCATTTGCTGAACTTTACTAATAAGGTATCCCACAGGTGATGACAGCTCCGAGGAGGCTCTAATGTACATCGTGGGGCCAGATGTGCACCTGAATTCTTCCTCCCATGGGCACTCCAGATAGCACAGCATCCTCGTCTCCGTAAGCCCAGCCCAAGAGCAGAAGTGAGTACTGAAGCCTGTTTTTATGCAGTTAAGAGAAACATTCACCTTGCAATGCTCCGCTAAGAGGACTCCAGGAGATAAAAAAGTAGTTTTGGCAAAGTGATGGACATATATGGTGCTTTAGTGATAGTGCAATCATTGAGCTGAATTCAGATCTCTATGAATACTGTAGTTCTGACTTGATTCCAAAAATCTTTTAAAAACCCTTTCATACACCTCAATTATTTTAACCACTTAGCCATCACGTTCCAGTATTGATTTGAACACATACCAATTATTTAAGTCAATTGCCTGTTAAAATTCATTTTCAGTGAAAGGTCAAAACTGCAAATTGAAACCAGATGCAGTACATTATGTCTATCAGTATTGTGATCTGCACACAAGTTCATTATTATGTTTCTGCAGAAGTAATTTCTCTTGTCAAATTTTGCTCTGTATGCCAGTGTACGTATTACAAGCTCTATTAATTAAGAGGGCTTTTTATTATTATTAACTAAAGGTTTAAAACACTGCAACCTCACATAAACACACATAAAAAGGCATTAGAGCTTGCCTACCTACACTACACTGCTCCTGTCATTCGGAGAGAAGGGGAAAGGTATGAAGTTTGCAGCTGGATTTGCCTTTTATTTCATTACAGGAGATCTGAAGAGCTCTAAGACTCCCGGTTGAGAATAGCAGTGGTAAGTGGTACCCTCCTCCAAAGCTTTGTTGTACAGACAGGACTGCATTGCCTGTAAAGGGAGGTGATTCGTGCGTAGCTGCTAATCCACTTGAAACTCATCAAGCGAGAAGGGGCACGGGAATGGCCTCTCCGTGTCACCTTGAAACTTCTGTCGACTTCTGATGAAAGGGAGCAGAAATACGGCAAACCTCAAAGTAATCGCAAAGCACTCACCCAACTTTTGCCTTTCAGAGTCAGAGCTGGGAAATCTTACTCAGATGCCTGGCCCCCTCCGAGAAGCCCCATGCGGGCTGCCTGGCTGCAGCCCCTGCCAAGTTGCCATATTGTTTTCAGAGTCTTCGGCGTGTCCTGGGCAGCATCTAATTTTCTCTTTAAGATCATGGAAGAATAAAGGCCAGGGGAACAGTTATTCCCCAGGTAGCCCCGCTGACTTCCCAGCTGCAATCTGTGGAGCAAGTGCTATTCAACAAGGGTCAGGGCAGCAGGATCTGGCCCTCAGGGAGGAGATGCTCAGGGAGATCACTGATTAAAGGAGCAGCATCAAGCGCTGCTTCCAATGCCTCAGTTCTCACTTCTAGAGCCTAATGTTTTTTCACTTCATGCTGCTGATGCACAAAATGTACAGGACCTGCAACAACAAAATACTCCCTTGAAAACATGTTTTTTAGCTGAAGTCCTGTCCTGGGACATCTGTGGATGCTGGAGTGCAACTGAAAGATGTCTGGAGAAGATTGGGCAAGGGCAGGGAATTACTCATCGGCTGCCACTGCTGCCATGTGCCTCCCTGAAAATGCACCCACTGCCCTTTGCATCTTTATTTTGTGTAAAAGGACACAAAAGGCTTGTTCCAAGGCTGAGTAGTAAAGGGGGCATTAAAACACAGGAGGAAATACAGCATCTTCTCCCCAGGTATCAGAAGTGTTTTGTTTCCTTTGAGATTGACCTTGTAACTTTCCCAAGAGAAAAATTTTCTTTCTGACTCAAATTGTTTCAAAGGAAACCATCAGTTCCATTGATATTCCCCAAAGGGAAACCTGGAAACAAACCAAATGGAAATTTTAATTTTAAAATGCCAACTTGAAATAAGCATTTGCATTTTTGTCCTCCAAGAGCAGACATATTTTTCCTATTAAGATGTTTAAAACAGGGTGGTGTTTTGGTTGAAGGAGGGGGTGTTTGATACTTCTGATAAGAAAATATGATCTCTGACCATTTCTAGAGAAGATGTCTGAGAGCGTTCAAGCTGTTTGCAACACAGCCTACATTCTCATTTTGGGATGCTCTAAGTTGCCCAGATCAGTGAACGAATTTTAAGCATCTTATGCTGTCCAGGCTAGTTCAGTTCATTACATGTCTCCCAGCCAAGAGAGTTACTTCACTTGCACATTGCACCAACACAGAAGAAGGCTGTATTTTCATTACAGCTCCTTCCAGAGTCCTTCTCACATTTCCTAATAGCTCTCTAAGACAGTAGCTGGAGAAAACAGGAACAGAAAACACAAAAGGGGCAGCTGTCACAGTAGCAGCCACACACTGCAGACAGTTCAGCAAGCACCCACAGATCACTGTCCTTGTGGTTAGTCCTTTTCTTCCAAAAAGTTATTACTTTGTTGTAAAAATCTCCCCTCTCTGTGTAGCTGTATATAATGTTTTAAATTTCTTCATATTGCAGTTTCTCAAGAAAGGAGCCTGCCAGTCCATGCGTGCCCAGAACATAACCCACAACCAGATCATACCATGGGTGAGTGTGAGCCTTAAAGCTCCAGCCCTGAATGAGTTTGTCATTCTGTTTGCTCACCTGTCACAATCAGTTGTGCTTTCTTCTGCTGTTGGCTGTGGTTTGGTTTTTTTTTTTTGTGGCATTTGCGACAGCAGTGGAATGGCTAAATTGACAGGTTCAGTGTGGTTTTACAGGACAGGCCATGCAAAATCTTTCCTTCTGAGGATACAGAAGCTTTCTCAGCATGTACATGAGTTACTGGCATGAATATTTGGGTGCGTTCTCAGCAGGGTTCATTTTCTGTAACGAGACCCCATCAGGGCCAGATCCTGGGGAGGGTATATTTGCACTGAGCTGGGGGAGGGTAACAGGTACCTGTAGAGATCCCTCCAGTGCCCATAACCTACAGGCTGTTAGTTCACTCTCAGTAAAGGTAAAATGTGGGAAGGTGGTTGCCTTCTGCTACCTGACCCATGTGATTGCTAGGGCATCCTGCCCTGATCCCTCTGACCAGCTCTGCTCCACATTTACACATGTTGGGGAAGGATCCTTGACTCAGCCAGACGATGCTGAGGGGGCAGGAGAAAGTGAGTGGGGAACTGCAGAAACAGGACTATTTTAACAGCTGGCTGAAGCACTTCATGATGGAAGAAACTTGAAGCGTGTGTAATTATAACGCCGGGGAGAACATCCCCAGACAACAGCAGGGGACCTGCCACCTCCCTTCTCTCTTTGCAGAAAGGATATGCTCTGATTACAGAACAGATCTGGGGATGGAGAATGACCCAAGGGGAAAGCTGTCCCTGGTGTTACCATCCATAGAGCTTGCTGTTGTTAGGCAGCAGAAGTACACCTTGCTAGAGAAGATGGATGGATGCTTTCCAGGCAAATATCCTGGAAAGAAAACTCACAACAAAATGCTTACTTGTTCCCTTGCACCTCTCCCTTAGGTTAATCCTGAAATAAACGTCATTGAAATTAGCAGAAAACTTTTGTTCATTTTCAGGTGAAATTGGTAAGAGCAGAAAGAATAGCCAGCTTCCAGTTGAGCTCTCTTCCCAATTAGTTATGTCCAAGAGGATCTGGGATAGCGACACTTGCATAAACCAAAGGGATGCTATTTCTTACTCCTGTGGGCCCCCAATACCTTCCTTGAAATTAAGCACAGGGGAGTATTTTATTTTACAGAAGACTTGATGTCCTAACAGGAATTCCTGGAAAGGAGCAGACGAAAGGGGCTGCACCCAGGGTAGATGTCTCAGTATATCTCCTATAGATCAGGGATCTATAGGAACCGAGAAGGTGGCTCCTGAAACTAGGAGCATTGTGCAAACAGACCCAGAAAAGAGGACCAAGGATGGTGAAAGATGTCAAAAAGAGGGATATGGTGCATTGAGGAGACTGTGTATGTTAGTCCTGTGTCTCATTAAGCTGGGCTAACTTGTCTCTCTTAAAAAGTTATTATTTTAAAATAACTCTGCAGACACAGCCTCTGAAAAGGATCAGTGGAGGGTGTTAAGTCCCTGTCTCGGTGCCCATTGTGTTTCTAGTTCAGCTGCAGAAACAGCTGATCTGAAGGCAGGTCAGTGGCCTCTCTTCCAGCGGGTTTTGCAATCCAGGCACGCACCTGCTGGGAGCAGAGTGCCCAAGCCAGTCTAGCGAGGCTAGCAGATGGTGAGGATCTTCCATCACAGCACAAGTCACTGAGCCGTCTCTGAAGGAGGGCAGGCATGACACCTGCTCTTGGAGTTTTACATGGCTCTATGAAAGCAAAGGAATAATCCAGGAGTGAGAGAAGCACTTCACAGGGTGCCTTTCCCCAGCTGTGGTTGCTGGAGGCCACAGGAAGAGATCTGCAGGACCACAGCTTGTGGAGGAAGGAGTTCAGTCCCTGAGAAAGAGTGGGATTGAAATTGTTCTACTTGGCCAAAAGAAGGCAGGAAGTGCTGGTGATTGGGAGTTACGTAACCCAGAAGGGGTTAACTCCCAAATTCCAATATTCCGCTCCCCCGCTCTCCTGCTTCCTTTTTTTAAGACAAGGATGAGATAAGAATCCAGACCTGCGAAGGATTTTAAGGTCTATGGCAGGCCAGTATTGCCTCTTTGAATGCAATTCACAAAGAGGAGGCATCTCAGAGCAATGCAAAAACGACTAGCATCTAAGAGTTATGAAAATTTGGCTGAGATCATCCCCGTGCCAATGTGAGACAGTCCCCTGGTAGGGTACACAGCTGATGCGAAACTGATGCTACACTTGATCTTAGCTGAGAGGCCATTAAAAAGAAATCAGAAGAGACTGGCTAAAAGCAATTTATGGGGTTACAAAATGATGTATTACATGCACCATGGCTCCAGGTTTGCAGTAATTTAGGCTGGTATTGATTGAGGAGAGACTGGGGCATATTCCACCACCTTTTTAATTTCAGTCTCATTTGGCTGCTGCTTGCAGGTCAGCAGGCAATTTGATGAGACAAAAACAAACCAAGCATTAGAGCAGCCTAAATCACCCACTTTTAGAAGTACCTTGTAAATAACTTTTAAGGCCAAAGAAGGAGAACGGAATGAAAGAACTGGCTATTAAGGAAATCAAGACTGGAGTTCCAGATTGGGGAAATATGGTTTCATGACACAGCCAAGAAGGAATATCACTCATTCATACCATCATCACCTGTTTTTATTTTCCCAAACATGATGTCTTTTTCCTCGTATTATGGTGCTAATTCTGATTCAATATGAACTGATTAGATGCCAAAATAAAGCCAAAGTACACATGCATGCTTACAAAGGCCTCTAATAATATCACTGCAGCAATGGGATGGATGACTTGGTAGTGTTCCAGATTATTTGAATCATACAGTAGTGTAGGATTGTTCCTCTACCCTGAGGAAAGGGACAGACCATAAACTTGAGTGTAAATCTCCTAGAGGTAAAATCTGGGATGATTTTCTCCTGGAGATAATGATTAGAATATTAAACATACTGGCATATGAGAGGTGCTAGCAAATAGTGGAAACCCAGCATTACTTGAGGCGGGGGGAAGCAATTGACCATCAGCTCATGTCAGTGAAGAAGTCTTGCCACATACCAGGTGTCACTGAGTGGTGAAGATTCAGGAGACAAAGCACACACAGGAGGGAAAAGGCAGCTTAATTCCTCTGCGTATCCCTTTGATTCCAGGATTCAAATGGTGCCCTCATCACAAAGATGCATTAATGTGCATGAAATCACAGTCCCTTTCTCTTGTCTCTGTTAAGAATCTGCCCCATATATGGAACTGCTCAAATACATCTGGCAGAGGGACAGAGTTGAGAAGGGTCATGGTAAAATCGGGAATCATCTCAGGCCAAGCAGTGTATCTGACTGCAAACTGCCTTCAGCGTCAGCTACAGCCCTAAGCTCACCTCTGCTAGGTTCTCGTATCGATTGTGTGTAGGTCACAGGCAAAGGTCCAAGTAAGGAAGATCGATTACCTAGCTTATACCAGCCGTCAGGTGTTGGATAAAAATGGATTTTCCAAACTTACCATGACTATCAACAGCTTGAACTCTGATGTGCACAGGGAAGGAGAGACACGTAAAACCCTGATTGGGCTAATTAGCACATTCCTATATGAAGGCTTCTCTGATCTCTAATTGCATGTTCATTTCAGTCTTTTAATATTGCACTTGCAAGGCTCTTTTCTGCTTTCTGCAGGTAAAGGGAGGTATGACTTTGTATCCTGACACGTGTTGGCAGAGCTGGAGATGTGACATTCAGGTTTACTGAAGCTCAGGAGGCAACAGACAGGGGAGCATTTGGATTTCCCTCCTCATTTCTCACATGCCCACTCTATATGTGTGTTTAGGGATGGATTCAGTGTGAGCGCATCTTGTGCTGCTCAGTGAAGGAAAGCTCTCTGCATTTACTCCAAACTGAACAAATCAACAAACAAATTTGTTTGATCAAATGGCATAGCAGGCAAGATGAATTCCCACAGAAGTTTTGGCTCATAATAAAATCAAGTTGATGACACAAGAGTTGAGTGGGAAATGATAACATCTCCTTCCATGAACCTATGGAAAATGATACCTTGCTCCCAAATACATGTGTGTTTGGAAGCCTAGCATAGGTAGATGCTGACAGACTCATAGCTAGCAGACAAACTCCAGGCCTCAGCTGCTGGAGAACCGGATTCCACCCTTCTAATAATTAGTTTTACAATCAAATGAAACCACTCGAGCATCTTGTTGCTTTGCTTCAACTCCTGAAGTCAAAGACCTCAAAAGTTATTGGCAGTTTTAATTAAAACTAGCTTTGAGATACAGAGCAACCTATAATGGTTATGGCTCATTCTAGATAATGTTGTAATAACCCTCTCTCATATTAAATTTAGCAGCAATATTGTTCACCAGAGATGAGGACATTAGCACAAATAATCAGCCTTGCTGTGATGGGGATGGTCCTGCAGCCAAGAGAGGGTCTAACATAATTGCACAAAAGGTATTTGTTTCATGAAAAGAGACTATCCTACAGCTCCCTGACCCCTGCAGCATGCTTCCTTGGAAGGCCCCCGAGTGTCCCACAGCTTTAGTCCAAAAGCCTCCCTTATTCTCTCAGCAAAGTGGTGCCAGTGGGAGGCAGTTTCCAGGTTTCTGCCCCAGCCTGGGTGCTGGCTGCATCATCTGTTACGGATGATCTCATTTGCACAATCCATTTGTCACCCAATTCTGCTGAGCCAGTTGACAGCGGTGCATCTCACAACCACAGACCTGTCAGGGAAGGCTGCAGGTGGAACAGCTGCAGGTGTGTCCACAAGTTCAGCCCTGTTTAGGTTTTCTGATTCCAGACCCTTGGCTCTCCTGAACAGATGGCAGCAAGTGCAGGGCTCAGCTTGAGATTCACAAAAAAACTTATAGCTTTTGTAGGCTGACAATCATAGTTATTGATCAGCAGCACTTTGGAGCTGAAGACCATGCCACTAAAGCAGAAAGGCTTTAGTCAGAAGCCCATGAGATTCTGCCTTGGCCTGGAGATCTCTAGGCCAGTGTCCAATGGTCTGAAGCCATAAAGCTCAATGGCTAGGGAAGTGCTCTGCAAATGAGCCACTGGCAAATCTCAACTTCTGCTTGCTTGCGTGGCTGCAGGTAACTAAAGTTTCCTCCTATTGTTTTAAGTGGGAAATGGTTTTTCTCCAATTTAAATCCACTGAAGTCAATGCACTCAAGAAAGCCACATTAGGAATGAGTTTGACCTAGGAAAGTGCATTTCACACTCTTTTAGGGGGATGTTGAAACTGTCCAAGTCAAATGGCCCTTGCAGCATTAGCCCAGTGCAATTTTATTGCATGACGGGGCAATGGAAAATTTAGCTGTTACCAAGCCACCAGTGAATGAGATCCACAACTTCAACACTTCAGCATACTTTCTAGGCAATATCTTATGTTCATCTGAAAAATCTGAAAAGGCTCTAATTTGAGGAAGTCCTGTTGGTGACAGTGAAAACAATCTATTTGAAAGAACTCTAGTTGAGTACCTCAATGTAAAGGAATCCAAGATCAATCATTCCTTTTGAAAACCACATCTCTACTCTTTCTTGAAACACTGAGCATGCGTATGGAGCCAGCTGAGACAAGTTTTTGTTTGAAAGACTATCACAGTGTGGGGGGAGAATATATTTCTTTATATATATCAACATACATTTCCATGTTTGTTTCATCCCTTTGAGGAAAAACAAAAACAAAATAAATATTGCTTCTTTGGAATTCTTATTCTTTCACTTGACCCCTCTGATTAGGGTATGAAGGAAAATGAAACATATTGGGCTTGTGTTATAAATTTGAAGATATTGTTACACAATATTTTTTTCTCCAGACTTCTTGTGGAAATGCTCAACTTTCTATCAGATTTACTTACCTATCTAACCATAAGCTCCTGCTAACTTGAAATTCCTCTCATATAAAATGCACTTAATTCAGTGCGCATTCTGTTCAGGAATAGTTCATCCTTGGGAAATTATTCTTACTGGAATGCTATGTGAGTCCACAGCTTCAAGCTAGAAGATGCATTTAAATTCTGTAGAGGTTTTAGGAATTCATAACAGCACTTGATCTACCTTTGGGTGAAGGGGTATGTCTTTTTTTGAGCTGCAACAGCTAAAAGCATTAATTGGCCTATGTTTTACCAACAGTTCATTATATTTCAGTATATACCTTTTGTGACTGTTCCATTACCCCAGTGTCTTGCTAATATGTCATAACTGCAGGATGATATCTCTGAAAGAGGAAGAGAGGTTCTAACAGTTGCTCTGTGCCTAAAGAACGAAAGCAAATTCAAAGTTAAATGGGAAAACAGTTGTCACCACAATGATAATCAAACTGCAAACTGTATTAGCATTTTTCCTCAGGAAGCTACGGAATGAGGGAACAAGATGCATGTGTCTTTCAACAAAATAATTATGTTGTAATGAGACTGCCCTAATGTATTCAGTAGAAGAAACTGTTGTTAAGATTGACTTAAATGAACGTGCACAAGCAGAATGGGTAGCCCAAATGAGTTAGGCTTCGCGTTTCCCTCCCAGATCTATCAGGTTAGGACCAGCATGGCCATAGAGACATCTAAGGGTAAAAATCCAGATGAAGATGTGATGTGGGTTTTCAAGAGGCAGAATGTATACAGAAGGAAGTTTTTGATTCAGACTCATTTTGTAGAGGAAATGTGCAAGTCTGTATCTGTTCACTCGAGTTCCTACAAGTAAATAACCTCAGCCCCTCTGATCCCTGAGGAATGGCGATTTACAACACGATTTACAACAGTGGAATGTGCACTGAAGAGAAATACAACCACTGATTGAAGCGATCATAGCGCAGCATAATAACTCTGAGCTTCCTTCTTTTATCACTCACACCTGCTACAGCCTTTGTTACTCCACTCCGCGGCACTAGGCCTGATTTGACCTGCAGGAAGGGTGCTTGTCTGCAATACTGATCAACACAATCCAGCCTTCACAAACGGATACCCATGCCAAGGTACCTTCTAGCACTGCTTTTAGCAGAAAATATTTTTAAGAAAATGAATTGTTGAAATATGAACCTCCGCAGAGACAGCATCAGGAGAGGGGGGGAAAAAAAAGGAAAGAAGAAAACCATAGTACCCCCTGACCTACTCACTGCACAGAAGTACTGTGAAGGGTGAGAGCTACTGAAGTCACAGATCTGTTTAATCCTGTCTAATCCACCATCACTGCTGCAGTCTCTGCCAGGAGTTTGTCAAATGGAAGATCCATAAAGGGCAAAGGCTACTGGTAATGGAACTCAGCATTTAATTCCTACCTGGGCCACCGTGAGTCTCAGTCTGTCTGTCCCACCCACTGCTCTGTTGCCTCTCTACGCTGTGCCAGGAATTGCGCAGGAAATGCCTCTCTCCTTTTCCTCCACCACACCAGAAGTATGCTATAGCCTTCATGGAGACTCACAAGATCTGAACATAGAATGTATTGGGAAGGCTTCAGGAACCCAGACCATTTTACTTCTAGAAATTTAGAAGCACAGGAAATGTAGGCTAGAAAAAGCTGAAGAGATCTCCTCTTAGTAAATGAATCTCCCTGGCCAAGGCAGTGCCTATTCTATGTCATTCCTTATGGATGTTTAAGATTACTTCCATGGATGGAGACTTCACAGCTCCCCAGACAACTATGCTAATGCTTCCTCATAACCACTGTAAGTTTTCCCCTCATTCCTAACCCAAACCTCCTTTGCTGCAGATTTGACCCGCTACTTTGTCTGCTCCAACATGGGGACTAAGAACTGCTTAGTATTCCTATGTCTTCTTTGCACACATACATAACTTGAAAATCCCTACCCATGTACCAGGCCTTTATTCAGTAGGCTCTTCTACCTCCCAGGCAAAGATCTAACAAGATCCAATGACTGGAAGCTGGAACCTGACCTATTCGGGTTAGAAATAGGGTGCAAATTTGAACAATACAAGTAGTTTAACAACTGGAACAATTTACCACAGGCTGTGATGGAGTATGACAGGCAGTGTAAAATTAGGACACCGGATGTTTCTTGAAGATCACTGTGTTTCAAAAAGGATTAATTCAGAAACCTCCTCTACTGTGTGTTTACTCTGCAATATTGTGTTGTATTATACTATAATAGGTTGTAAGGTCAGGACTGTAACCTGGCAAGTTGTTCTTCCTTGCCTAGTTATTGTTTCTTCCTCATACCTCAGTGTGAGGTTTCCCCCTACACAACACACATCCCCTCTCCCCAACCCCAGGGCAACAATAGTTAGATCCTTTGTATGCAGGAGAGTTGTCATTTGCTCAGCTGGGCTGATGCAAACTTTCTAACATCTGTTCATCTGAGCTGTTCAGTCTGACCAGCTCAACTCCGTACAGGCGTTTCACACTCAGCAGCCCAGGCCAATTTGCCATTCAGATACTATATGTTCCCTCCCGCACAATCAGCAGCCCTGCAGTGACATGAGTCATTCCCCTTCCCCTCCTCTTAAAGCACGGACTCCCCCGGGGCTGAGCCAATGCATGTCACTGCACAGAGGTGGGCGCATGGGAAGGCCTGGCTCTTGTAATGACAAATCCTCCCCTGCTGCACTACCAGTCTGCGGGACTACAGCACAGCCCTGTTGCTTGGCCTGTGAAGGCTGTAGGTTTTCACAGCTCAAGTCCTGCTGTTTTCAGCTATGCGGAGTGCCTGTAAACCCACAGGGCAATAGCCAAGACACACACAGCATCACGCTAGTAATGACGCAAATCTCTCACCTCTGATTATCTAACATCATCAGCAAGGCTTAAATAATTATTTTCTGTATTTTGGCCTCAAAAACATGGCTGATTTCCCATTCAAGCCAATGGTCCTACTCTTGTAAGATCAGATATAAAAGCTGAACCATGCTCCCCATGCCCCAGAAGAGGCTGCACATGAAATGTTGTGTCAGGTTCTAGACAGAACACCAGGAATATGGACAAACTCACAGGGGTTTGCAGAAACCCAGACTTAAACTGGACAGAGATGTCTGGCACAAGCATTAGGAGAGATTAAGAGAGTTAAATCAGTGTAGCTTGGCTGAACAGCACAACTCTTCAGCTATAGTCTGGACCCAAGGGAAGAGAAACTGTAGCCTGGTACAGGGAACTGTCTTTACGAGTAATGAGATGACACTAGGCTGGACAGTGAGCGCTGTTTGAGCCATTAGGAATGGGATGCAGTACCTGGTTCCCCTATATCTAGATACAAGTTTGTGCTCAGGGACAACCTTTAAAGAACAGCAGGGGAGGAAGCTTGGCCCTGGGTTGCCCCTTCACAACAGTGTGCTCCTACTCTCAGGGCAAACAGAACAGGCACACTTGCTGGAACTATCCCGCCCTGGTCACCACTATGTCCCCCACAGTGCCTTGCGGTGACATTACACAGACCAAATAAGTCACACAGGTCTTTGCTGAGTCCTCCCCAGGATGGCTGCAAGGTGTATGCAGTGAGGCACTACAGGATACAGCTGTCCCAAGGCTGGCAATACAGAGGCCAGGAGTGCAGCCCAGAGAGCACACCATGCTTCAGCTGTTCAAAGGCCCATACTCCTTCCAACAGTAAGGATACGGCTTACCCAAACAGCCCTAACCTTTGCTGACCCTCAGCAGGGGAATGTTATCAGATCAGCTTCTGACTTCCCCTACTTCCAAAGCACAAGCAAGCACACGGAGGTAGGATGACATTTGGCTTTTTGCAAAGAATAGCAGATAATTTAGTGAGATTAAAAAACAGCCTCCTCTCCCACAGAAACCACCTCTGCATAGCGGGGCAGTAGCCTGGCTCCACTGGAATGATGCTGCTCGAGCGCCTCTCTGTGGCTTTTTGAGCTCCTGTTCCCGCACTCACACAATCCTTTTGAATTCACCACTTTTTTTGTTCCTTTGAATTACAGAGACAAATTGCTCTTATTATACCCAGGTAGCATCTTTGAGTTCACTGAACTTGTCGCTGAGCCAGAACTAGGCCCAGCTGAAGCTAACAGTTTTACCTTTTGATGGTGGTATTATGATACCTCTCCATGCATTTCTATAATTTCCAGCAGCAGCATTAGCTCAAACTGGCTCAGGCCTATGGCTGCCTAGGGCTCACTGAGTGACTGGGAAGGAAAAAATGGCTGGAAAGGGTATCATCTTTGGAATAAGCAACCAGGTGCCTCTGATCCTCTCCAGAATGGGCTGTGAAGCTCAGCACACAGCTCCATCACCAACGCCCATATCAACATGCTGATCATACCAATTTCTCTATAGCCCTTCAAAGAAGCAGGAAACAAATGGTCCCCTGCTGAAGTCATGAGTAAAACAAAGGCCCTTCATCAGCCTCCTGCAGCTGCTTGTTGTTTTCCTCTCCCTGTGAAGCCGGCCAGCTTCTGGTTATCTTGGCCGAGCACATGATTAGGGTTTTACAGCAAATTCAAACTGCAAACAAACAAGCACATCTTGAGATGAATACACAAACTGGTGGATGCACAGTACATCTAGCTGCTCTACCGGTTAGAGCATCTCCATCTTTGGAGATATTCAAAAGCTGTCTGGACATGGTCCTGGGCAACCCACTCTTAGTAACCTTGCTTGAGTAGGGAGGGTGGACTAGGTGATCTCCAAAGGTCCCTTCCAGCCTCAACCATTCTGTGATTGTGAGCAGATCCTGTCCTGCCTCTTCTTCAGTTGCTAGACAAGCCCTACTCCTTTTCTGGATGGAAAGCAGATGGGGTAAGATCAAAGCACACAGATCTTCCAGGCCTTTACATTTAGACAAACAGCAAAGATTATACCAAGTGCTGTTCAAAGGGCTGTATATTTGTTGTGCTAGCTCTCTGCAGCAAGGGAAGCAATGCAGGAATAGGAATTCCTGCCCAGAGTAATCCAGTTATGGCAGAATGTCCATTGTTTCTTAAATTGCCACAGTTAGTGCTAAACCAGGTGGCTCAGTTTAAATAGGCATTAAAGGTGTTTTGAGCTAACCAGCCCGACTTTGCACTGAGGCAGATGGTGAGTGCTCATACAACCCACTCTCAATGTGCAGAACAATTAGATGAGCTTGGAGTTGTAACCTGTGGCAGATGGAAAGTGATAGCACAAAGGGCTTTGCCATGGCCCACAGAGCCCTTCACAAAGGTAGCTATTCAGATAGCTTGTACTTCTCCAGAGCAAGTCCAAGCATCTGAAACTATGAAACAAGTGTAATGCTTCTTTTGTTTCCTACCTCTACCACAGACTAGGTTGCCTTCACTTTCCAGAAGATGAGCTGAGACCTCTCATCAAACCTCAATCCAGAACAAGACAATTTCCTATGAAAAAATCTGAAATGGGACATTGGCATAGGAGAGTCTACATAGTTCAAACTGTGCTGAATGCCAGCACTCTGTAGTGATGCTTTGCTGAACCCTTGGAAGGACTCACCAGAGGGAGAACTAAGACTAATATAGCTCACCCTTGTACATAGATGGGAGCCATCAACACCACTTCAGTGGCATCACATTTGGGTCTTGTTCCAGACATGGGTGCTTGGCTTTGCATTGCCCCTGCCCGTTCCTTTTCCTGTGCTGTCTGTAGCTTTATGGCCTTTGACCAGTGTGCTGGGCATACTTCTGGACTGTCTTTGGCTCAGCACAGCCCGTGACTTCCCTGAGCACCCAAGCTTCTGCCCAGCTGCTCAGTAACATCAATACTTGGCTCTGACACTGGTTCTAGCCTAACCTTAATCAGTGAGACTGACTGCCTGTGTCCAGACTATAATTCCTATTGCTTCGAAGCTTCCTGCTTTGAAGTCAAAAGAAACAGCTAGACTGAGGAACAAGCTGGATGAGTCCTGACACACTTTGCAGCATCACTGCTGCTTGGCCCTGCTACACTCTGGGTGATGCCAGCCTCACGGCTGACTTGCTGCCTGGTTTAAAAGGACCAGGTCTCTTGCTAAGCACAAGGATGCTGCTGCCTGCCCATCTGGGTCAGAGCAGAAGATGAGACACACTGGCGAAATGCAAAGACAAAGACAGAGCATCCAAGTCTGGTAAAATGCCAGTCCTGTGAAGTGCAGAAGACACACTAGACAAAGCTTTATTAAGAAGGGACATTGTAACACACCGTATTGCTCTGATGCTCCAGGTCTTTGGGAAGACTCAAAAATCCAGTGCAAATCCTTAACTGAACCACATAAGTGTTGGGCCTGCCACCTTGGCAAGAAGCCTTTCCTATCTCAAGACTGTCCCATATGTTTTGTTTGTCTCTGATGAGGAGGAGCTGATCCCTGCTGGAACAGGCTGAGGATTAGGTGAGAAAAGCAGGGCGCGGATCCTATCGCAGAGCAGCAGGTATGAGCAGCAGGCAGGGAGCCAGTCCAGATGACAAGTTGCTCCAGGCTGGAAAGCCACAGGACTTGCACGGAGTTGGTGTTCAAATGTCAGTCCTGGGGCATTGGCCTGCAGGACTGTAATAGCAAAGACCCTAGCCCTCAGGATGCAAGGCTGACTAAGGCTTCTGCTGTCCCCTCACTTTTTTTCTCTCTCTTTCTCTTTGTCCATGGCAGCTGCATGTGCCTGAAGCCGGCTCCAGCACTCAGGCATCTGCTCCCTGAGTCCCAGCAGGCTCTGCTGCCTAATAAGGGAAAGAAGAAGGGGTTAGAACAGTCTCTGCCATTGCCTCTGCTATCCCCCTTAATGCTCAAGAAGGTTCCCCAAGGGTCCCTGGGGCTCACTGCAAATTAAGCGGTTCCAATTTCTTGTGTCTGAAAGGCCCAGAAATTTATTCCATGCTACTCAGCACTAATGTGCTCTTGTCAGTGGTGACCTCCGTACTTCTCCTCGACTGTCAGCCCCTGTAGACACAGGTCTCACTGCTGTTGTCAGGTCAGAAGTAGGGCATGTGCTATGGATTGCTAGCAACTCCTTTCTCTGGCTTTAGCTCTCAGTACCCAGGGAGCAAGGTATCCCTGCAGGTGATGTCTCCACAGTTTTGCTGTTATGAGGTTGACAAAAGTCACCTCTCCAGCTTTGTGAGAGGGAAGGACAGAATGGCATGGATGAAACTTTTCTGCCCTTAGTCAGCACCATAGGATTTGTCCTAGAAACAAGGAGGTGGGGAAGGCTAGTAGTTAATATGACACGTTGGTCATGCCTGCACCTACCTGCTCCACTTCAAGTCAGAGAATTAAAGCCTAGGGATAAGACTGAACAGAATGTCATTGACATGAATCTGGCTTCAGGTTCCCAAAAGTAGTAATTCAAGGAAAAAGTCACCTAATAAGAGATGCCGCATTGCCATCTAGTGACAGCATGAATTCAAAGCATCAGCTAGGAACAGATCACATTGCAACCTCGGCAGGAGAGTGCCAGGGGCCTTCTTATACTGAGAAATCACCAGCACAAGTCTACTTACAAACAAAGCAAATCTAGTAGTGGAGAGGAGGAGCAAAGTGCAAAGAACTCTGTCTGTCTATGGGCCCAAAAGAAAGGCAGGCATGTAAGTGAAGATCATATTCCCTGATGGCCTTGCACAAAAGCATATAAGAACTAGCAGGCTCTCCCTACCTGGAATGACAGGCTTGCCCCATGCAGACTGACCTGCAGCTGCAAGTTATTCTGGGGCAGACAGAAGGGGGAGGAGGAAGGGAGAAGTGTTGTGGGTGGCTGGCAGGGATCCTGCTAGCTGAACATCAGCCTTACCCAGACATACATATCTGTGTCAGTGTATAAAAGAACCTAGGGCTCCAGGACAAGACCTTGCATGAACCTGAGCAACATCTCAGCTTACAACAATCCTAGTGCACCAGCAGGAGAATCTCACCAATCATGTAAGAAAATATTACATCTCTCAATCCATGGCAAGTCCTGTAAGGATTTGACAGGCAAATTTGGTTCCCTTGGGAAAGATTCCTTCAGCCGGCAGGAGCTGAAGTCAAAAAAGAAGATGGAGCTGTGACTTGCTCTGTTCTGTGCCAACTCGTCTGCCTGCTGCTGTTTATCTCCTGGACAGAAGAGACAAGAACAGTGGGCTATTTCATCAGGAGTCATCCACTGAGAACAATCAAGGATCAGTGCAGAGCTGAACCCAACAACCATGTATCCAAAATTGTTCCAAGTTCACCAGTAGGGAAAAGAGCAGTCCACAAGTTGGGGATATTTCCCAGCCCTGCTCCCCTATGTGAATCCTGTCTCAGGTAAGGGTGACCAGCAGGCTGCCTTGAGCAGGTCCCTGGAGATCACAACAGGGCTGTGAGCAGAAACATACCAATATATAAAGGCTAATCAGGCCTGAGCAGTTCCTGTAGCCTCCCGATTAACTCACCAGTCATGCTGCATGAACTGGCACTTCCCCTTCCTAGAAACTTGCCTGCCAAACACACTTGCCAAGAAACACAGCCCAGTCCCCTCTGCCCTCTCGCTGCCACTTGACTGCACAGTCCCACTTTGCATCTTACTACCCACCTCGAAGGATCAGGCACTGATCCGCAGTATCCACAGTGAACACTGGTTGCCAGGGGGATGCTACAGCATGAGAGGGTGGGGTATTGAAGTAGCAAATAATGTGTGATGTGGCAGTGTCCATCAGAGACACTGTGCCATCCCAGGAGAAGACCAGGGCCTGAAACAGCAAGTTGACACTTAGAGAGGGATATAACAAGGGTGAACAGTATTTCCTCAAAGGGACGGGGAATGGCAACCAGGACTTGAAGTCCCTGACTGTGATGTTGTTTACTTTGCCTGCTCTGTAGTTGCAGGGCCACAGAAGGTCGAAAACAGGCTGTGCAGGGAACTTGAACTGGAATTGCTGCAGGCTGGGGTTGGGATTGGGTTGGGCAAGTTATAGCCAAACTAGATCCAGCCTTCTGCACTGGCTGGCTCTGGCAAGGGGGTTTTAGTCCTTTTCCTCCCATGCCAGAAAGTTTTCTGAAGGCATTTGAAAAGTCTGACTGGAGTTGTGCTTTCAGCTTCTCTTCACCATGAAGCCCTCTCATATTTGACCCTGATGCCTGAAGTTTCATGACTGGACCCTCATCTTTGCACTTGGACCTATCCACCTGCAGGAGGGCCTCCAGCATCTCCCACCTCAGTAACCATTAGAGGACACCAGTGCAAGTGGAGACTGAATTAGATCGTAGAAGAGAAATTCTTTGGGAGTTACCACATACATACAGTCTTGTAACCATTGCTGGAAGTCCTTGAGATGAAAATGGAAGCTGGAAAAGGATGTGGGGGCTGTACTATATCTGCTTGTCCTGTTCTTAATCTTCTAGGCACTCAGTTACAGTCATTACTGGAAATAGGACCCTGGGCCAGATGGACCCATGCTCTCACTCAGTTCAGCTGTTTTGCTGCTCGCTCTTAAGGGAGGCTGGCAGCAATACTTACTGTGCTGGGGAAGGCCAGGACAGGTGCCACTGTGCTGATGGCAAGTTTTGGATCCTCAGGCCTGTAAAAGAGACTCAAGCTAACGGCCCTGTTTTGTGTAGACCTGGCATGTGATTGAGACACTGTAATAATGACAATGGCAGTGTCTGGCACAGGGACTGGCATGAGGTTCAACCAAGCCACTTCCTTATGGAGACAGGGCCTGCTCCCCCTCAGAAGCAGCGATCCCCAAAGCCTGTCGCTGTGCATAACTGCCTACGGACTAGATAGGAGGTGCAAATCCCCTGCCCACCACAGAGCTATAAAGCCATAGGTCCCAGAGCAGCAGCAGATTCCCCAGAGCTGGCCCTTCTCAGCGCAAGGGGATGAGTGAACAGAAATTTGATTGAAAGATGGCAGGAAATGCCTATTCTGACTTGCAGGTGCAAGCTATTTTGGCAAGAAGAGAAGAGAAAACAAAAAGGTGTCCTGGATAGCTGGCAGGTGTCTGGCAGGGGTCCAGAGCAGTGGTATGAGCCTGTGCCCTAATGCATAGGAGAACCCAGGAACACCCTTAATTTTGGCACAGGCATTAAACTTCAGCACTAGGACTGACCATTAGTAAAGCCATGCTTGTTGCTGCATAGCAGAGATATCTGGGCAAAGGCAGTAGGAGCTCTCCACCTCATGGAGATTTGAGGCTCCTTGCTGGCCCTGACCACTATACCACACAGTTTCTTTGGCTGGAGTAAGGGCTATAAGAGTCAACCTCACCTGTGTGCCAGGAGCGTGATGCTGGACTTCCCAGCCCTGGGTGCTCTCACCAAGTAGAGAGACCCGTCTGTACACAGCACTAGAAGCTGCACAACGGGATAGGCAGGATCTGTACCAGCGTAAGGTGTCTGGTCACTGGCAGCTGCAGCACTCTGCAGGAAGTGCATACTACGGATGACATGTTCCTCTAGAAGGGCAGTCACAGTCAGCGGGTATCCTGAGAAGGCAGAAGGAAAAAAAAAAAAAACCACAAAGGCAGTAGCTTGGGAAGAAAAGAACAGGCAATTTATCCAAGGAAAGCTTCACCAGGGGACAGGGAACCTTTATAGGCCTGTCCAGGACCCAGAAAGATCCCTCATTTTATCTGCACTTCTCTGGCTACAGTGCAGTAAGAAGCCTTCTCAGCTTCCTCCCAGGAACCTCAAGGATTTTGATTTGTTCTATGGTCTGCTCAGGAAAAACTGCCAGGACAGACCTGATGGAAAGGGAAGATTCTGCTGCCAGGAGAATCCCTGCATAGGCAAGGTGACACTAGCATTGATGGCAGCCTGGACTGTGACGCCATATCTCAAAGATGACCTGAGGCTGCAGTCGGAAAGAAACAACTGTCCCACAGCCTTAGGGTGAGACAGGAGTCAGTCCTCACTACAGCAGTTCATAGGTCCTGCACTGCTATGAATGGGAATGATTCTGTCAGGGCTAGGACAGTCACGTTGCTATGATGGCAACAGCTGGCCAAGCATCCTGTGAAAAAATAAGTCTGAAGACTTGGAAGATTTGTTTGTAAACTCATTGGCAATCCCCTGTTCATGCTCACTCAGTCTCAAAATCCTAGGGAAGGGAGCAGTTCACTGTGATCCCAAAGGACAAGACTAAAATGCAAGCTCACCTAGGTGTTTATCCCAAATAGTTATTGTTGCATCTTCACATGCCAGTGCCAGGTACCTGCAGCAGGAACTGACAGCTGAGAATGCGATTGGAGCTGCACATGGCCACACAACATCAGGCTTCAGATCAGCATCTAAACAGCAGGACAGAAGAAGGCTTGACTGTAAGACAGTGTTCTGTCATTGTAGCAGCTTCCTGTTTCCCAGTGCAGCACACACCATTCTGGGGTCTCCTGCCAGGCTGGCTTCATTGAAGATAGTGCCAGCACACAAAGCATGGAGCCCTGCAATCAGAACGCAAGCCTAACCCACAAGATACAGGGCAGCTTTCCTCCCCAATTGCTTGAATCATTAAGATCTGGCTGAGTGACAACTACTGGCTTCTGAATATCCCCACAGAGTGCCCTGCTCGGGAAAGCAAGACTCCACCTACACTGTTAAACTTGTGGCCAACCCCTTCCAGCCTCTACACTATATCTGCCTAAGGTAATAGCCCCTCTGGTTTGGGCCTGGTTCCCCTCCCTTCCACCAGGTTGTGTGCACTGTGTTGCAGTGAATGACTAAATCCAAAAGCTAAGGGAAATTCACAAAAGCCTGCTGGGGAAAAAAGAAGATCCCCTCCCATATACACAGCTAGGAAAAGGGCAGATTAACAGTGGTAGGTGCTGCTGGCTGAGACCTTTGTGAGCAGCTGGGAACTCCCCTGCCACACTGGTTAATGTAGAAGCCTCTGGTCACAAGTTTGCAAAACAAGCCCTGTTTGGTTCCTTTTGCTTACCCACTTTCTCCTTGAGCAGACGGTTAAGCGAATACAAGCAGAGATTGTGACTTCCATCCCAGTGCACACTGATGCCAGCTGGAACAGCTGAAAATGGGAAGGGCATAACAAAAAAGGAGATCAGGGGACACAGGCAGCAATCCAGCAACTCCAAAACCCCATTAGGAAATACTGGGAGGAGCAGCTCTCAGCATACGGGAGTGCGCAAGGTTTCCCTGACAGGACTTTTCCAAACTCTGCTCGCACCTAAAATACAGCTCTCCCCCACCTTTTTTTGTGACTTTTTCCTTGCTTATGTGCCCCCTCCTCTTTTTCCTATGTAGCTAAGTTTGTCTGACTGCGCTCTGGTGACTGACTTATGTATGAGGGCTGGCATTTTTATCCAGGCTTACGTCCTTGAGGATAGAATTTATTTAGTCAAACCAAGCCAGAGCCATTAAGCTATAACTGAAGCTCAGTGCCATGCAGCAATGAGTTCCACAGGTTAACAACTTCTTCCTACCCATTTGGATTACCTGGCTGTAGTTTTATTTCAGGTCCCACCTGTAGGATCCGGCTAGGCAGGAGAAAATGAAAGGCAGCATGCCTGAAAAGGGAAATAAGAAATGTATGCAAAAGAAAGGCCTTGATAACTAGACCAGCAGGACCTGGAATGGCTCTGGCCCTGCCCTGAAGCCTTGGGATGAAGGAGGGAGATCTAAGACGGAGGCTTGTATCTACCCTCGAAAAGTGCCCTCTGTTGAAATCTCATGGACTAAAATGCTGGTTGGGGCTCCCACTCACCTAGGGATCTCATCCTTGCTCTCACCCTCGGCTTCCAGATATTCCTGATAAGTGCTGCGGAAGATTGCCTCCTGCTGCTCCCATTGGGAATCCTTGATCAGGTGATTGTGCCCCAAGCCAAATACACTGCCATCATCCACTTTCATCAAGGCATCCAAAGGGCTTTTAAAAATACTCCCTGGATCAAGAACACAAGTGAAAGAGGCACAGCCTGGGGAGAAGCAGACACCACAGAGACATGGGAGAGCCTAGAGGCACTTCTACCATCCCAACTTCAGGGTGGTATTGTCTTGAAGAGGGCCACATTTCATTTTACTGGTAGAAATGTTTCAACATTAACAATGTACTGTGGAACCTTCTGTATCACTAGCCCATTTTCCAGTTATTTGAAGGCAGGGATTAGGACAAATCAACTGATGATCCAGCTCGCCTTGCCCTTCTATGGCATTCTCCCTGACACCATCCTCAAGGCAAGATCTACTCCCTCCCCATCCTCCTCTCTAAAGCTTCAGCATGTTCCTACAAATCCAGAAGTCAGAGAGAAGAACTGGTATTGCTGTTAGACTGATAGGATCAAGGAAACAAACACTCTGCTCCCTCTCTAGTGGCAATGAAGCCAAGGATGTATGAAATCCACTGCCAGGCAAACTAAAGTATTTTGTGCTAACAGGAGTGGTATGTTGTGTGGTGGTTGGGTAACAAGCAATTCCTGCTACAGGATTATAGGTAACTACAGAGACAGGGCAGGAAAGGGTCAGGAAGCATTTTACTCAAACTTTCTGAACTATTCTGTTTCATAAGATGCAAGGGGCATAAATCCTTTGCCACTTGAAGGAGGCTGCAGGGTGAGCATGCAGAAACAGTCCCTGACCTGTAATAGGTTTCGGTGGCTTGACTTTCAGCAGCAATACTGGGGGACTCAGCTTTGCATCAGCTTTGTTTGCAGATACAGGAGACTCCTGCAATAGAGAAAGAGTTAGCCTGAGAACTGGCTTTCCAGTAGCTGTGTTGTGCCCTATGCTGAAAGTTTTCACCTGTCAGAAGATCCTGAGAATCAAATATTTCCTGAAGTAGGATGTTCCCATCTCCTCAGATGGGGCAATACTGCTGGAAAAGGAGCTGGCATCTTCAAGGAGGGGCAGCAGAAATGCCAGCCCTGGGACCAAAGGAACCTCCTTGAAAGCCTGTCTTGGGATAACATGGAACAACACAAAGCTTGGCTTACACTGCCTAGGAGATACTGGTTTTAGTCTCATTCTTCAGACCAAAACACAGAAGCTTGAGGGAGGTCACTACTTCCCCAACAAAACTACAAAGGATCCCTTCCTCAGACACTTTGTGTTCTACATATGCTCCACTTCAGATCTCCCTGATCCCCTCTTGTTGTAGCACAGGCCTGGGTGGGGCAGAAAAAGGCTTTAGCCCTATAGCCCTCAGGTGGGGAGTGGGGGGAACGACTAAAGGTTGCAGAGTGCTGTGGAATACATGAACCACATTTGACCTCAAAGGGTGCTGGACACTAAATCACTTGTGTGCCTGGCCAGGAGTGGAGAATCCTACCAGGGGACCTGCACTGGTGTCCCCTCCCCACACCCACACCCTGACACCAGGAACTTGGCTAAACAAGAAAGGTCAGGCTAAGCAGTGCAGTGTTTGAGAAGGAAGAGGCAGGAACTTAGATACTTTAATTGAGCACAGGAGATCAGCAAAGAGGAAAGGCCAGAGTGTTTGTTTACTTTTGGCTTGGCCAATTTAAGGGGGATGTGATTGGCACAGAGACAGGGCTGAGTAGCAACTCCCTCTTAAATTCCCAGGAAAGTCTCTGCTGAAGAAAGGAAGAACCGTGAAGCAGATGTTACAGAGGGTTAACTGGATGTTCAAGACAGGCAGTGCCTGTGTGTTGAGAGATGATCTGGCAGGGTGGAAGTGGTGTGGGAGAGGGTTAAGTGCTGACTCAGTATTTAAAATTCCCCATAACAGCTCAGGACATTCATTGAGGCCAGTTACCATCTCTGCAGAACGCTCCCCATATAGCTCCAGACTTTTCTGCCAAAGAAACAGAAGAGGCAGGTGGTTAGTTCAAACAGGCTGACTGAGGGTGGGCAGAGACCCTACCCTGCTCAAGTGGATTCAGCTACAACCCCAACAGGCTCCTCTTGGAGATCTAAAACATGAACCCATGTCAAAGGCACTGCCAGGACCAGACTCCCGAGTGGAGATATCAGGCCTGATTCTCAACTCTGCTCTTTCACCCTTCTCTAGTAACACAAGAAGGAAGGCAGAAGTCCTGTCAGAATACCCCCAGAGAGGGCTCCTCAGATGGGGCAATACTGCTGGGAAAAGAGCTGGCAGCTTCAGGACGGGGCAGCAGAAATGCTAGCCCTGGGACCAAAGGAACTTCCTTGGGAAGCCTATCTTGGGGGAGGCAACATGTCCCAATAACATGAAGCCCTTGTGAAATGTGGGATGGGTGGCTGTAGAAACTGCAGAAACACAGGCTATCCCCTGGGCTGACAGATTTGTTCAGCCTGAATCTTGCTGTCACTATCTGCAGGAGCAAGGGTTGAAGACCGACCTGTAAACAAAAGGGTACAAGTGAAAATAGCACAGCAGGAAACAGAACTATTTTGTACCACAGATGCCTGGCTTGACCTCTTCTCCCTGAAAGCCAGCCCTGCTGCAGATCCTGGGCTATTTTCTCTCTCCTTCAGCCAGGAATCCTTAGGCAATCGGTAGATCTCCAGCCAAGCTTCTGTGTTGCCTGCATTGGGAAACTGTGTTGAGCAATTGGAAATAAGGAGGAAAGGTCTTTCAGGCAAGCAGCTCTTACATCCTCAGGATAAGATTTGGATCCTTTTTGAAATATAAAATCCCTTTGCTCTCCATGCAGCCCACCTCTCCTCCCACTTAAGGCTTCACATGCTAGACTCCAAGACTGACATCACAGCCTCCAGCTCAACTGCTTAAGGTCCAATATCCATGGAACTCAAACAAATTCCATGGAGTGGCTTTGTCAAAGAATTTAGCCACTGATGTAAGGTAGGAAGTGGCCTCACATTGACTCTCTGTGGATGCTACATATCTCTGTCTCAGCATATGGCCAGGCATGTTCCACCAAACGTGGAGTGTAGAAAGTCTACCATCAGCAAATGAGCTGACAAAGGGAGCTGCCTTGAAGCAGAAGAGTACTACAGCAAGGAGATTTTGTTGCTGTGTTTTTAGCGACTCTCTCTATGCTCTCTCGCTTGTGTCTGCAGAGAAAGTTCTTCAGGTCTATTTATTTCCAGTGTAAAAGTGAGCCCTTGTGAACCAGATTAACTGAGGCTGGTACTTCTAGAAAGAGGGAAACCTGCTTTCACTGAGCCTTCTGGGAGCCTTGAGAATTGCACTGCCCAGTTCCAGTCAGCTGACTTGGGATTAGTGCTGATCCATAGCAGGCCTTTTGGAGAAGACAGGGAGTGGCAGCAGCAGCTCTCTAAGCTGGAGGAAAGGATTGGGTGGTTTAGGAATAGGATGCTTGGGAACCCAGAACACACAGAACATTTTAAAAGCATCTGCTGCTGGCCCCTCCACTAGAATGCAACAGCTGTCAGCCAATATACCATGCTCCTGCACTTGCCTTGCAGCAGGACTCCTGCATAATCACCTCCCTGGGAGAGCACTGCCTCCACACAAGTACTTCGCTTGCTGATATCCTCCTGCCAAAGAAAAGAGGGCTGGCATCAGAGCAAGGTTACTGATTTAGAGAGCTCCATGACTTTAAACAGTTCTCAGATGGGTGAAGGCAAGACAGACTGCTGGGAGAACAGGACTAACTATCTCATATGCAGTGCATAGGCATGGGAGTAGGGAGATAAGGAAAGTACCCTGTGCCTAGAGTTTTGTTTAAGTTTGTCCTGGGTTGGCAGGAAAGTCTAGTGGCCCACAGTGCTACTTGTGTGCCCTGTGCAAGTGCCTCAGAAGTGCTTAGTTTGGGCCCTGGCTCAGGCTGTCCTTCAAAGGTGCATGGAAGCTTCAGCAGATGCAGAACAGCATAATGAAAAAAGATGAGTGGGAAGTATTTAGTGCTCTGGCTTGATCCCAGAAAAGGGCAAAGAAAAAGCAGACACCAGAATAATTTAACACCAGACAAGGCCTTGGAAACTGAGAAAGGGATTTACACTTTGAGATTTTTACTTACGTACTTCACACTTCTTGATTTACTCTTTGTGTTCTTAGAGGAGAGCCATCAGCTCTGGAAATCAATTCCCTGAGTAAAGGAAGGATTCCACTGGGTCACAAATGATGGTGCTGAGGAACCTCCAGGAGGTGCTTTTGCTGGGATATAACTCTAGGATGTCTGCATTCACAGATGACTTTGGCAATAACACGGGGTATATGTCACATAGTCACACTGCCTGTGCTCTCCTGGCTCAGTGGAACCAGCTCTCTGGTCTTGGAGTGCCGCTGCTGCCCATACCAGAGTATTTCTGGAGGGCAATTAGTACTCATCATGATTGATTACTTAGCAGTTTTTGCCCAGTATCTATGGAATTAACTCACTACTTACCACCTCGTTTAAGTTTTTAATGAGTAGAAAGCTGTCCTTGTGAAAGCAGAAGAGCCAGACAAGCCCTGAAAGAGAAATACAGAGATAAGTAGTAGTAGAAGGAAAGTGAACAGATGGTAGCCAAGCTCTTAAGATACGGCTGTGACAATATGTGCAGGAGAGTGAACAGGACTGCATATTTTTCTGGGCCCAAGGAAGAATGTCCCCTTGATTCCAGCACTGAACTTCCTCTGCCTTCCTTATGTCAACATTCACAAACAGTTGGACATACAGAGAGACAGATCAGCCAATTTGAAAAGTATTTCCACCAAAAAATGATAGCTTTCAGATGAATCAAACTAACCCAATTTATCATAGGGCTGTGCAATTACAGATACCGAAACAAAGAACTGGCAGCAACCCACAGCTACCAATACTTTCTGTCTGGTCCAAGGTATTGCTGAAATTTATTGGACCTCAGCTTCAACACTGCACCTGCCCCTGCTGCTCCAGAGAGAAGGATACCAAGCCCACACACTTCACTAATCCCAGTGGCTCTAGGGCCACTCTGCCACCCTACAACCTATTATCTAATGCCCTTCTTCATCAAGCTTTCTAAGAAACCTGTCAGTCACACTTACATTCCTCCTAATTTTGTACTTTTCTGTAAAGTAGCTGCCAACTCTTCTGCCCCAAAGCACAGATATCCCCTAGGTAGCTCAGGGAAATCCAAGTCACACTAACCCATTTCATCCACAGCAAGCAGGACATGGTGGTCATTCCCTAAGTCTGAGGCATGGATGGCACAAACCTCTGTCTTGGCTGCATCCCAAGCACAGACCTGCTTACAGTCAGACACCTGGAAGACAGCCAGACCCATGGACAGCCCAACAAAGATGTATTTTCCAGAGACGGCAAGGCAGTTGGCTCTTCCTGTCACCTACCAAGAAAAGGAAAAGATGAGTGTACCCAGCCACTTCCCAAGTGGGGGATACGTCAGCCACACTCCTGACCTTTCACCAACAGCAAACAGTGATTTACTCCACAGGGGAAAAAATTTTGCATAAACTTTCGTCACAAGAGCGGTGGGGGCAGTGGGGGTCGGTGAAGGTGACTCATCTCCCATGAGAGAGATTGGTCTGCGTCAGGAAGGAGAAAGTTTGCTCCCACCTTTCCCTTTCTGGTAAACAGAAGGGGCCTTAAGGGCCAACAAGGTGCAAGGGGATGCTGAGCCCCCCCTATTTTAGGCAAATGCAGAATGCTAAAAGACATGCTCTGCCTCCTGGATACCTGCCCTTCGGATACCTCCGCAGGGAGATGGAGAAGGCAGTGCAGCCCTTCTGCCCAGAAGGCCCCCAGAAGCCCCCAAAGCAGCCCCTTTCTGCTGCCAGGTATCATTATAACACAAAGATCAGCTTGTCAATTTACATGCTACTGATTAATTACTTTCTCCTCAGCAAACAAGGGTGGAGCCAGCCTGAGAAGCAGAAGGTAAATTTAGTACTGTTTAACATCTGCTTCTCTCTTTTCAGAGAGGTGTAATAGATGGGTGGGAAGCAGAACCTGCCAGACAAGCTTGCAAGCTGCAGTCTTTTGAAATGAATCAGGTGAGATGGCAGTGGATTCTGAGGAAGGTGATGAAGGGAAGGATGTAAAAATCAACTGAATGGATATTCTCAAGAAAGACTGCTAAGGTAATTAGTGCTGTCTCTGCTGCAAGGGACTCTTTACCTGGAATTCAGCTGTGGGAAAGCATTTTGTGGCCTGGACCTTTACTTTTTGTGCTTCTTGGAGTGTCTCTCTTCTTTCAATGATTTCCATAGCATTCTCAAAAACCAGCATCACCAGTTTGTTGATCATCCTGAAGGGCTGAGGCAGCATATCAAGCATTTGATCGGGATCCTGCAGGAAGAAGTCTTCCTCATCATCCTTTAACCAGTCCTTTTCAGATGGTGGAGGAATTTCCAGGGGATGCTTCCGGATATACACTGGCATCTTTCTGCCTTTCAAGATGCAAAACACACCACAGGTACAGCAATCACAGTAGATGCAGAAGACCAAAGAATCGTGCAATATCTACATTCATGAGGTAATGGGGAAAAAAAAGATGGCTAATGATTTCTAACAGAGTAGCGGGGTTCCTTTCTGTATGATCAGAGCAAATCCATTTTATATAGCTCATTTCTACTTCCTCCATCCCCTCTATTACTCATGTTTTTGCCCTGCTCTGGGAATATTGCTACCCAGATACCTGTAGGCTAAACAGACAGGGAAAAGGTAAGTGTAAAAGTTCAAGTGCAAGTTTGTATACAACATAGGACAAAATATTTGTAAGTATGGGCCTGTTCTGGATTAAAATAAAAAAATAATTTTGAAAACAGGCAATTTTATTGTAAGTTAGGCTGAAATTTCAAGCCCTTGGGCACTTCATTTACTTCTAAACTTCAACTTTTACTGTGTGCCCATGACCACTGTCACCATGAATTATAAGTTCAGACCCCATCGGGCGCTGTTAGATCAACCGCAGGCTCCCTCATCCTCAGGGGCCAGGCAGCACACCAAGGCCGAGGTTACCCTAGGCTTTGGGCTTCACGGCTCATATCCTGGCACAAAAGTTTAATCTAGGACTGGGAAACAAACTCCTTCGACTCTAACTCAGAAAGGGAGAAACAAAACTCTTGACCTCTGGAGCTAAGAGCTAGAGCTAAAAATTAACAACAGCAAAAAAACCCCATAAACACATGGACGGAGCTTCCCAGCACCCTACTGGCGGCCGCGGAACCCCAACCGCCCCCCGGCCCCGAGAGGGCCCCGTGGGGGCCCCGTGGGGGGGAGCGGCCCGCGCCGGGGGAAGGCTTTAAAGGGGGCACCGCGCTGCCCGCCCCTCACCTGCCCCCCGAATGTTGTCGGTCGCCATGGCAACGGCGGGGCGGAGCGCAGCGGGGCGGAGCGCAGCGCTGCGCCGCCCGGCCGGAAACGAGCGCCACGGCGGAGGGTTCCCCCCGCCCCCAGTGCCGCCGCTTGCTGCGCCCGGCGAGGCGGCGGGTCCCGGTCCCGGGGCGGAGCCGCCAAACTCCTCTCAGGGCTGCCCCTCCGCCGCCGCGGCCATGGAGAGCTTCGTGGACTTCACCAACCGCAGCCAGGGCCGGGACCAGCTCTTCCGGTGAGTGCGGGCGGCGGGGCCGGCCGGCGGGGCCCTCCCCTCTCCTCCCTTCCCCTCCCCTCCCTGGCGGAGCCGGGCGGCGGGGGGGGGCCGCTGCTGGCCTCCTCGGGGCCCTGTGGCCCTGGCCGTGCTGCCAGCCTCCCTGACGGAGCCCCCCCCCCGGCACCCCCAAACCTATGGCATGGGGGGGAGGGGCTCAGCAGGCCCCTTGCACTGTCAGCTGCGGGTTGGGCCCCCCCCGCCCGGCGTGTGTCACCCCGGGGAGCTGCCCAAGGAAGCCAGCGCCGGCGTCGAGCACGGCCCTTCCCTAGCGGGGCCTGGTCCTGCCCCTCAGGCGGCGTCTCACACGCAGACCCCGAGCCGCTCTTCGTCGCCGCAGCCAGGCTGCGTTTTCTCTTTGCTGCTTGCCGTGTCTCCAGCCGCTGCACCTGCATGTGTGCCCTTTACACTGGGTCTGACTAATCCTGGCACTGCTGCATGCGCAAGGTGCCAAGAAAGGCGAGACACGTGACCTTAGGCTCGGAAAGAAATTTTGCCCTGCTTCTGCTGTTCCTATGAATTGTCCGTGTTTCACCTGTGAACCATTTTCCTCATTTTTTCCATTCCAGAGCCACTCAGTACACATGCATGTTGCTTAGCTATTTGTTAGAGCATAAGGCTGATAAAGAGAAGCTGGTAATGAAACTCAAGCAGTTGGAATCTAGCATGAGCTCTGGCCGTAAAAGTAAGTACCTGGTGCCTAGAGGGACAGTCCTTCTTCACTTGTTTCTTCCATTGAAGTAACTACTGAGCCAGTGTTTTGGATATTTAACTTACCTTGAGCCACACAACCTCTTCTAGTATACTCACAGATTGTCAATAGACCTTATTCCTGTGCTGGCTTGCCAGAATAGGTACGGCCGTTTAGACTCTTTTCACTTCATTAGCCTCCTTTCTGATGGGGCAATCTGAAAGTATTGCTGAGAGAATGGGAGAAGCGAGTTAACAGTCAGCTGTTGCTGCAGAAATCAGAGTTGTCATCTCTGATAAAGGACAGAACGCAGAGTTATGGTACAAGGCTGCCTTACTGCCTGCTGATGAGTCCTTCCAGCTGATGTGATGAGACAGTCAAATGTTAAGGACTGTCATCCCAAGAAAATCACCTCTGACGTAACATCCTTCGATAGGGGTTTTTATATCTTACTTCACTTATTAATTTTCTTCGGCTCTTATACTCTACCAAATTATATACCCTTTTGTACTTTTCTTATGATCTGACCATATGCATCATTTCACTCTGTGTCACAATTGCATCAGTTAGTGTTCTGCTGTTGGTGTGGTTATATTGCTTGCTCTCAGGTTAATCTTACACCTGCCTATCAATTAATCAATTCTAAAACAATTTTAATATATAAGGCATATATTCTAATTTAATATGTTACCATATATTTGCTTTATTATTCCAATTAGCTCTGGAGTGTGATAATTTTTAGGACAGAGGCCAGCTGGTTTATCAGCATACCTATAATCCTCTTGCTTATGCTAAACAAATCTCTAACAGACTTCAGGCCTAAATTCAGGCCACTTTATTTCCACAAAACTTGGATACTGCCACATCTGTCATTGTTACAATGCAGCAGCTTATGAAACATATTTTGTCTAATGTTGTATTAACATTGATGGAGTGAAATCCAAACAGTGTAGAGGATGAAATCAGGCTTGTTGTATAGTATACATATATGGAATGGAATATACTGTTCTTGTTTGCAGAGAACTATGTGTACCTCTGAAAAATTCAGGGTTGAGGGAAGACTTGGGTCTCAGTTTGATCCACATCTGAATCACCAGCCTTCAGAGAAACTTAGAAATGACATAGCTTATGGTTGCAATTGGATTAGTGCAGTAACATCTCCTGTCTACAGAGTTAGGAGAGGTCTGGCCCAGTGTAGAGCTGAAATTGGAGGCTCTGTTTGTGTCACTTTTTTGCTGACACTGCCTTGTTCAGGGCAGCTGGCATGTTGGTCCAGAGAGCACCCAGGCCCTGGGAATGGAGCGGCAGAAGGCTGCAAGTCCTGGCTGTTGAGAGAGTTGTAGGTAGGTCCTGGGCTGCTGCAGAACTGTACTGGAGTATTTACATCACTTTCCTTACAAATACTAGCTTCTCACATTGTGAACTCACAGTTTTCCTTAAGAGAAGAGAAGACACTTAAACATACAAAGGCCCAAAGACTTCCAAGTTTTCAAAAAGTGTATATGGACAGTGACAGGCAGAGTTGTCCTACATAGGGCTGTGTCTCTGTTTGTGGTAAAGGACAGGTTGTGCTAACATTTGTGGGGTTTCTTGCAGTGTTCAGACTGGGCAACACGGTACACGCCTTGGTAGCAGCCAGGAGAACTACACAGTTGCCAGATGTGGTTCCTCGCTTCTGCCTTACTACTTCCAACCTGACGCGTGCCCTGTACTTTGTCTGCGATGCAGTCTTGTGGTTGAGGAGTGTTGGTCTCCAACCTGACATCAATAAGCAGAAGTGGCGGAATTGGGCTACCAAGTGTTACTACTTTTCACTGCTGATGAATCTAGGCAGAGACTGGTATGAGATATCCTGGCGGTTGGAGCAAGCAGTACGGAAAAAAAACACAAAAGAAAATTCCTCCTGGGACAAAGAAGATCAGGAACTAAACTGCTTGAAATGTGATAGCTTGCCATCTTTTCTCCCCCTGCTGTTTCAGATATTGAAAAGACATCCTCCTTTGCTGCTGGACACGGTGAAGAATCTTTGCGATCTCTCTAGTCCTTTGGATGCACTAGGAATCTACAAGACCAATGCGGGAGTGATTGGTTTCTGTGGCCTCATCTCCTCTCTGGTGGGGATCCTCACATTAGCAAGCCCACATCTGAAACTGAAACAGTGACACAAAAGGAGCCACGTAGTGTGCAATGAGCCAATAGCTTTGATTCTCTGTCAGGTTTTATTCCCATATGGCACTTTAAAAATGAAGATGTCTCACAGTAACCTCAAGATGAGGTTTGCCCTCTGAATAAGTGAATTCTACCCTTTGTCCTTCCCTGGGTCTGTGGATGAGTTGGGTGCTATGACACACTCCCTGATGGAGTGTATATGGGAGAAGACAGAATAATATTTCACAGGCAGAAACAGGCTTTGGTATGTGGCTGCTAGAAGAACATAGCTGCTAGATAAGGAAATACTAATGTTCCCATATTTTAATGTAGGTTTGTGAAATAACAGCATAGACAACTGTGATAGGTATATGAGTCATAACTAATCATATTCACACTGGAAAGGCAGAATTCACCAATCAAAGGTTCCTACAGTCAAATTTTTTAGTGTACTCAGGCAAGTTAGGAACTGTGATTAAAATGGCTTGAAGAAAGATGTGAGCACTCTGGTTTGGATTGATGGATCCTGTGATCTGCAGGCAGTGGTTTGAATCCAGTGTGATGGTAACTGAAAGTGATATTGTCTAACCTTTCAGTGGTCTCTGTGTAGCATGCATTGGTCGTACTGGATGCATAGTCTAGTGAGTGCCAATTTATGTCTCAGGAAACCAGCACCTTCTTTTCCTTTGACAACGTGAGCCAAGGATTGTTGGCCACAGACTCTGAATTCTCCAGCGGACCATGGGTGAGGGTTTTGGTGAAGGACAGTGTGTGGGAGAAGCTTGTCTCAGTGCTGATAATACTGTGTTTTGCAGGGAACTGGGTTTCCAAAGTTGTGAATCTGGAACCGCTTGCTAGCACTGAATTTCCCATTATACATGGGAATTTCCCATTATACATACACATCTTAGCTCCCAAGCCCCTGTGATTCCAAGTGCAACTATTTTCCATTAATCAGTGTGATAAGTAGCCTGTTTTTTTGTTTTAATTTTACTTGAAAAATTCCAGTATAATAAGGAGCTTTGGAACCCGCAGTTAAGGAGAAAAGGCTGTCTTGGAGCTTGTTGAGTTGGAAGGACTGCAAGGGTGTGTTTCCAGTTGTGTAAGCTCCCGGAGGGAAGGAAATGGAGCTGAGCTTCATAATATCAGACTCCTCTGTGAGAAGAGAGGCTTATTATCTGAATTTGGGTGTTCATGTTTCAGATATTCCTGCCTGATCTTCTCTATCTTCCCCTGTTGTAGCGGCAAGATTTCTTGTGTGTTTGCTCATTGTTTGAATGGGTTCTGCCATTTGAAAATGCCTTACATTTGCCCTGCAACTGCATTAGTACTCATCACTTACTTACCTGGGAAAGATCGCCTGGCAGTGTGGTTTAGGTTAAAGGAGAAGTGCTGTGTCCAGTTGTCTAACAGTTGCATGACATGCAGTTCTTGTTTTCCCAGCTTCACAGAGTACCAGTTCCAACAACATCTGCTCAGCATGTAGGAGACAAAATTATTACTTTTCTTCATCAGAGCTAGGTCTGTGTGTTCTGGTGCTTTCCAATGATAGGACTCCTTGTTTAATTTGTCAGGAGATGTGAACAGAGATTACTCCAACCAAGACCAAGGTACTCTCTTATTATATCTGACTCTGTCTGTAAACAGAAATTAAAGGGTGCCAGTCTCCTTTATGAAAAGGAGAAGGCTATGGAATTTAGTAGACATGGTAATACAGCTCCAGTTTACCTTAAATCATTGTGGTCATGCTTAGAATTACTTCCACTTTGAATTTGAAGTGCTAGCCAGCCAATGAAGTGTTTGAAAAAAGAGCTTGCTGGGCAGGATAATTAAGTGTGCTTGAAAACCGAATGTGGCCTGCAGCAGCTCTTCTTTTTAATATGGAAATGAATACCATTAAAAGTAGAGGGTACTGGCTGTTCAGACCATAATGGAGCATTATGTGATGGGCTATGTTATCTTCAAGGGCTTCCTCTCCTTTTTAACAATCAAATTCTTTTCTTTACTCCATTTGCCTTTGAGCTCCTGGCAGCGTGTGGACCATCCATCCCTCCCTTGGTTTGGGTTTGATCATTAGTCCAGTGTGCGTAACTGCTGTGAAGGGAGTAAGAGGAGTCTTGATGATCTAGCAATGAAGGTTTGGCCACCCTCTGTCTGCAGAATTTTTTCTTCTTGCAGGAAACTACATTATGAAATCTTTACGGGGAGCTCTCGCATACAAAATGTATCTTTCATTGGTTTGCCAGCTGACTTCTCTTTTTCCCTTGTAGCTTGTAGATAAAGGAAATTGATTAAAATACTGATGTGGCCCCTAGCTAGATACTCCTCCCTGTGCCCTGTGGAGGGAGAAGTGTGCTGTTTTTCCCTTGTGTTGGGCAAACACGGTGCAAAGCCATGAGGCAGCCTTTGATGTTTCTTCTGTAGAGACTGGGGTGGATTAGCAATTACAGACTTAACTTTGGAGATGGGGCAGTAAATTTTCAGCCTCTCTCAGCCTTGCCTCTCCCATTCTACATTACACAGGTTGGAACATACAAGCGTAGCTCTTTTTACTGGGTGTTAGGCACCGATACTTGCCTTTCTGCTCCCCAGCTGTTATGTGACTGAAGCCATAGAATCACAATCAAATGGAGAGAATCCTTTTAGTGCCTTTTCTTTATATCTCCTTCTAATATAACAGTTGAAATAGCAATGGCTGTTTGAGTACAAGCAATAAACTTAGACAAGTATGGCACTGTGTCTGTGTGTAACTTAGAAGGTGTGGAAAAGAGATGATGAAGGTGGAATCCTCCCTCACATCTCTGAATTTTATGAAGGATGATATTGCTAAAGAGACACTGTATTTGCACTGGGATTACAGAGCTTTCCTTTCACAGTAGCAAGGTCTCAGTCAGTTTTGTCATACTCATTTACAATCTGAACTTCAGTTACAAAAACATTGAGACTCTAATATGTGAGTACCTGATAACACTGCATATGACATGCCCTGAAGGAAAATGACATTTTGGGCATTGGCATGAGCTGTCCTTGAGTGCAAGTAAGGCGAGCCAGAGCCTTCTGCCCCACATAGGCACAGCTACTGTGAAATGAACTGGTGCATCTGCATTCTAATATCTTATAAACAGCCTTTTGTTTGGATAGGTCTCACTGTTGAAGGATGAATCACTACAGCTGTTTAACAATGAATGTCTGTTTATGGCAGGGAATGAAGGATAACATCTCTATTAGAAAGGGGGAGGGATGGAACAGGGATAACCATTAAAACTGGGCTCCTGCTGGTAGCTTACTGCTGACTTCCATCCTTTGCAGTCACAGTTTTAAGAGCTCTGGAGCTCTAAAATGTCACTTCTTGAGCATTGTGTTCAGCGAGGATTTAGCAAGAGTTTCTCCTTCTAAATTACTGGTCTCATACACATTTCATAATGGGAATAATAAGCCAGAGAGTGGCATGTGAGATGTATAAAGTAATCCTCCTACTCTACTTATAGGCGAGGCCTACTAATATTATTACTGTGCCTGACGTAATTTTTAAAGCAATATGTGAACCATTCAGGACTCGCAGGTGAGCAGCAAGAACAGTCAGAGGTCTGAAAACCAACATCTCTGAAGAGGAATCCAAAGAACCAGCTTTGCAGAGGAAACGTGACTGAGGGAAGGTGTGCAAAGTTTTCAAGTATCTAAAAGGTTATATACCAAGAGGAAGATAATAAATTGATCTCTAAATCCACCCATGAGGTAATAGTCATATGTTGCATCAAAGGAGAATTAAATCACACAGGAGACATTTTTTTTTGAAGTGTAAGTAAAATGAAACACTAAATGGATTGCCTAGGAAGGCAGTCTTTAAAAACAAACTGGACAGACACTTACTAGCTGGGGTTTGTAGGGTGCTGATCCTGCCATTGGGCAGAGGAATGGATTAAGTTACCTCCCCAGGCACCTTCCAGACCTAAGTGTAAAGATATCTTGCATGTGTGGGGATCGGGCTTATTCCCTCACCCTAGTTTATTACTGGGTATGGAGCAGACTGCAGAGATCAGTATGTGAAAGTTCTGCTTCTCTGCACCTAGCTGATCCAGTGAGCTCTGAATATTGCCTGCAGGAATGCAGAAGCTGTTTCTGGTGTGCAGCGGAGCAGCAGAGTGGTGGAGCTGGGTGGATACCTTTGCACTGCAGTGTGGGGCTGGCATACCCTTTGCCCTGGAGGAAGGGGAGAGGATGAGCAAAGGCGTTAGTAAGGCAAAGGCTATGTTGTCTGTTAATTCCAACTAAACCTAAGGCAGAGAGAAGTGAGATAAACGGCATTTTTACCAAGGCCAGCAAAGCTGGCGCAAGCCTCAGTGCAAAAAGAGCATGCAGTAAACTTTTGAGCAGGCTGCTGCCCTTTGTCCTGCTGTCTGGAGAGCAGTGACTCATGCCACCACTGAGCTGGAGACAGTCCATGCTATTCCCCTGCCTGGCCTTTCATGCCTCTGTTTTGGAGGGTGGGCATGAGCCCAGCTCGCAGGTCTGCGAGCTTTGCAGAGCCCCAGGCTGGAAATGAACTCCAGAAGAAAGAAAGGAGGTATTTTCCTCCCTTGCATGGCTTTCCTATTTCCCTGGGAAGTTTCCTACCTGCACCTACAAGCAGTGCTGCCACGAGCAGGGAGCTCACGCAGGAGTGCTGGGTGGTGTGGGTGCACACCACATTATCCTGCATGAGGACGCCGGGCAGCTGAGCTGGTCAAGGGCTGAGTCCTGCTTGGTCCTTCCCTGAGGCTGAATCTGGGCAGCTGCACGCCAAGGGTCTCCCTTACTCCTGCTGCGCTGAGCGGTTGGGGACACTCAGCAGTCTTGTGTCAAGAGATCCCTCTTCTTCACAGATCCCTTTGGGTTATTTCTTTGTCCTTTAGCATCACTGCTCTTTCCAGCATGCTGTCCAAGTCATATCAGTGCAGCTCTTCCTGGTACAGTGTGGAGCAAAAGTGGCCTTGGTCTCTGTAGTCAATAACCAAACCCATCACAGCTCAACACAGCTTTCTTTTTCTTTCTTTTCAGTCAATATGACACCATGTTTTGTAAAGTGTCATGTGAGTCAGTAGGGTGCCCTTGCAGCAAGGAAGGCTAACAGCGTAAGGAGCAGCGTTAGCAAGAACATCCTTAGCAGGTCAAGGGAAGTGATTCATCCTCTCTGTGCGGTACTTGTGAGGCCACATCAAGAGCACTGTTCTGTTTTGTGTCCTCCTCACAACCCAGCAGAGGAGAGATGTTGACAAGCCAGAGAGAGTCCAGCAGAGGATTACTAGGGGGTAAAATGTTTAGGGGCATGAAGCACTTGCGATGCAAGTACAGACTGGGGGATGAACTCCTTTCAGAGGTGGACAGAAGAGGGACAAGAGATAGCAGGCACAAGTTGCAAAAGAGGAAATTGCAGTTGGAGATGAGGAAAAAAAATTTTAACATGACTGTGGCTTAGCAGTGAACTGGGGCTCACCAGAGAGGTGAGGATCTCCGTCCTTGTAGATTTTCAAGACTTGACTGGACAAGGCCCTGAGTAGCCTGATCTAGCTTCAAAGTTAGCCCTGCTCTGAGCAAGGCTTGGACTAGGTGACCTCCAGAGGCCCCTTCTGTCTCATTTTTTTTCTCTGATTCTACCTATTCCAAATGCCTGGAGCTTTCCTCAGACAGTGTCTGCCCCAATACTCAGCTAAAAGCCTCCTCACCAAAATCCTCAGTGAATTCTTTTAGACTGGTCTGAGAACCCATTTTCTATCACCTCTTCCTTGACCTGCAGCTGCCTTGTTTATAGTTGGCCATACTTGCAAATCTTTGTTTTTGCCTATATCTAACCTCACGTACATGCTCCTATAAATTCATTTGTCTGTGTCATGTGGCAGCCTGAGGCCTGCCATCTATTGCAGATCTGTCCAAACTACATTGTTTTATGCAGGATGTGTCCAAGTCGTGCAGGTTCCTTCCACATAACACTTCCAATTTGCCTGTCTTATCAGATTGCATAGGTAAAATTCCCACCCAGGTTTGTATCTCCTGTTTTGATAATCTTTTTCTTGTTCCTGGCAAAAAGAATTTGGCCCTGTTTATACCCATTCAGAATATTTCTATTTTCTTATCGTGCTGCTCGACTATATCACATCCGTCTTTCCATCCTTCCCTCAACTCCTTCTTCTGTACTGCAACAAACATGAGCTACATGTCTGCATTTGTAATGCCCTTCCTCATATGCTCCCTACGTCACCCTCCTCGTTCCAGCCTCTCTTACAGCTCTCTTTTGCAGATGCGTCTGTGCAACCCTGGCAAGGGTTAAGCTGTTGAAGAGGCAGGACACCTGCCAAGTGCATGGTCTCAGTGTCCCCATGTCTTTCCTCCATGTCCCCATGTCTTTCTTCCGTGTCTGTCTCCTGTTCCTTGTGCTTAAACTCTTCTGAGTAGGAACTACCTTCTTTCTGTGTTGCATTTCCCAGTGTAACAGGTTCCTGGTCCATTACTGGGGATCACAGGTGCTGCAGAAATACAAAAAGGTATTATCTCTTCTGCACCCATTTGCACTGCTGCCTAGACTCAGGTCTGTGGGAAAGTCTGCTGTTGTCTGATTGCTTCTGCCTCTCTCTGGCTGCCCGTTGCTCATGGTCTGTTGCTTGTGAGATTGTGAAGTCCAAGGATGACTTCTTTTCATGTTATTTGGTAGGGTAGGATTGAACTTGCATGCATCCCAGGCATGCCTCAGCCTCTCGGCTCCGCAGTGAACAAGAGAAAGGGGATGCTTTCGCAGTCAGCTCGCAGTCAGCATTGAGTATGGCTCCAGGAAGCTGTTTGTCCAGTCACCACAGCAACCCACCAGCTCCCAAACCCGTGCAACCAGGAGGTGGGGCCTCGCGATGGTCCTGCCTGGGGCACCGCACATCTGGGTCAGAGGAGCCGCGCGAAGGGTAGCGGGTAGCGCAGCCGCCACGCTCCGCTCCGAGCTCTGCCGCCGCTCGGTGAGTAGTCTGTCGCAGCCACGCACCCCAGGGAAGGCTTCAACGGGACTGGGGTGAGGAGGGCAAGGATTACCTGCTCTGCCTGAGTCGCCTGCACTTAGTCTGTTGCTGAGAAAAGGGAGTCTGTGCTGGAGGTGGGAGCTAGAGGGGTGCTTCTGGGTGGCATCGAGCTAGGAACAACGGCGATGGGTGTTTTGTGGCGCTTTGCAGGAAGGCGTGTTTAGCTGGGGTTGCACTGTGCGCATAGAAGAGTCACTGACACTGCTGTGCTGCAGCCGCAGAGCAGCCCGAGGGTGGGAGCTGCAGAGCAGACGCAGGGGCCGGGGGGGTCACGCTGCCTCGAGATGCCCCGCACAGCCCCACATCCCGACTCCAGCTTGTCAGCTCACCTCATCCTTCCCTGCAGCAGCTCTCCCTGCTTCTGTCCTGACTTCTTAACCTTTCTCAGTTTTCACCTGCATCTGTCATCCTGGCCCTCTATCCCCATATCTTTCATGCAAATCCATTAGTATTCCCCAGTCCTGGTTACCCTGAGTTTTTCCAACTGCTCTGCCAATGCATTTTATTCTGCCCTGTTAGAGCAGGAGCTTTAACACCTCCAAACTAGATGCCTCTCAGTCCCTTCCTTGCATCTTCGAGTGTTACGACACACTACCAGGAGAGGTCTGTGTGGAGCCATCAGTTCTGCAGTTTAACTGGTAAAGAGTTGAGCATTAGGCAATGCCACAACCATTGCACCCGTGGGAGCTGCATGTCTCAGCCCAGCTCCTGGCCCAGCGCAGACTGGGGTGCAGGTCAGGCAGCAGGAGCGAGCGCTGCGAGACCAAGTCCAGCCCTGCCTTTGCAGCACGGTCTGCTGAACTTTGCTTTGCAGGTGGGTGCGTCGCGATGATGGCAAAGAAGAATCAGACTTTGCAGAATGGAAGTGCCAAGGTAAGCGTGAGAAGGAGGGAGAGAGGAAAGGGCAGAAGTGTGTGAAAAGTGCCAGCTACTTCATACTGGCTATGCTAGATGTATGAGTCATGTCTGGTGCTGTCTCTTGTGTCACTGTGTTATCTTTACACAGATCTGTACTTGTAATAACGTAGAGCATCTATCAAAGGAAAACAGGATAATCTTTAGGAAGACTGAAATTAAACAGTTCAGAATCAAGAAAGTTAACTCTGACCTGATAGGAGCCCTCAGCAATATCTATCAGCAGTGCCTCTCCCGTACCTTTGTCTCCTTTATGGACCACAAACCTCCAGCAGTTGTGCTGCTATGAATGCAGCACAGCTCTAGACAGCTAGAGCCACTGGGATTGCTTAAATATGGGATTTGTGAGAGTGCTGGCTCCAGTTCAAGCCAAAAGTAGCAGCAGATACAGCTGTTATTGAACATGGAGATTCACAGTCCCACTGCAGTCACAAGTGGGACATCAAGCCAAACTCAGCCTCTCACCTATTCATGATCAAAGAATATCTCAACATTTTCTTTCACTCTGTCATATGCAACCCAGAAACAGCACTTGCCTCATAGCTGCTGTGATGAATTAGTGTATGTCCCGTTCTTCCTGTCGGTCTGAAACAACCTGCTTGGTCGTGCTCAGCTGCTCTGCTCTGTAAGCTGGCGAGCACAGGAACAGAGGGTTAGAGCTGCAGGTTTATCCTGCTCACCCACCTTTGTGGCACCTGCTTTCAGCAATGATCTGACAGTGGTAAGGTGCGTAAGTTTGTTATGCAGGTTTATACTGGTGTCCTGTGTCGCCCACACTATCAGGGCTGGCAAACACAATGTCTTGCCGTCTTAGAGATCTCTGAGCTCTTCTACAAGCCACAACTCTTACCAAAGCTCTTTCGTACCATCACAGGTAGACCCGCTCCTCTCCCTGTCTGCTGTGTGAGGTCTGTATGCCTTTCCTGTCACTCTAGTGACAGCATGGACAAGGCAGGTGACAATTCTCAGCTGTGTAGGCAAAATGGACTTTGCTGATCTGAGCACAGGAGCAATGGCTGGGTCAAATGGGAGAAGAAGCAGAGCAGGGTGGAAAGCTGGAGGGAGAGCCTGGACAGTCAAGCCTGCTGTTTTGGGGAGATGGGAAGAGTGGGGACTGTTACCCACCTCCAACACTGCCTATGGCACCCCTGCTCCTTCAGCAGCAGCAGCCAGCCTAGTTTTCCGTGGCTATGCCGTAGGCAGAGTAGATGGGAGACCCTCTCTGGTGCTATCTTCCAGCCCTCTGCTTCCCTGAGCAGCTGCTCACCCAAGTGAGGCTTAGAGTGAATACAGGAAATCTGGCGAGCCGTTGAACAGTATTTGAGGTTCAAGAAATGCCCTCATCCTCCAGAGCAAGCTTAGGCCCTCCATGATCATTGCAATATGCCAAATGCCACCGATGTCCAGGTGATTGGGCATTTCTCAGGGAATAACAGTTGTTGGCTGGCTCCTAACGGATCCCATGCCTGTGGTGCACAGGAGAACGTGCTGCAGAGGGTCCTGCAGCTGCCGGTGGTGAGTTCGACCTGCGAAAGCCTGCAGCGGACGTACGCCAGCACCAAGGAGGCCCATCCGTTCATGGCGTCTGTGTGGGGGGTCTACGAGAGAGGCGTGCAGGGGGCTGGTGCCCTGGCCATGTGGAGCATGGAGCCGGTGGTGCGCAGGCTGGAGCCACAGCGTAAGTCTGTTGAGTGCTTCCACTTGGGGGGAATGTGGCAGGGGACAGTGGCTGCCTCGTGGTCAAAGCTGAGGGAGAAGAAGGCCCCATTCTTTGTTTGCCTCCTTCATGCCCTGCAGCAAGAGATTGGAGCTGCGTTGAAGCCCTTCAAGGAGAGGAATGCTGTACCTTGCTGGGGCTGCACCGGTTCGTGGCACTTGAGACCTGTGCATATGGCCAGAAGAATCTCAGTGCACCCTCAGCCAGCCCAGGGTCATCCCCCCCAGCCCTGCTCCAGGACAAACTGCCTGTAGTCCTCATTCCCCTTTATCTCTGGGGCAATCCCACTCTCACCCACAGCCTCCAAATCCCCCCTAGTCCGTGCACACGAGGGAAGGGTGCCCAGGTGACAAGTGCAATGCCCAGCAGGCACCTTCCTGCTGTTCCTCAGCACGAAACCCCCACTGGCCTGCGATGCCACAGCCAGGCAGCAGCAAAGCAGCCCTAAGCTGCCAGCCGCACGCCGGCTCCTGGCCAGGCACCTTTCCCAGCACCCTGCCTGCACTGGCCTCTGGCTCGCACTTATCTGCGGACAAAGATAACAGCCAGGTCTCCCTGACCCAGGCCTGCCTGGCTCCCATCTCCAAGTATTGCAAGGGCAGGTGTTGTAAGGTATGAGTGGTGCTGGCCTACGATCAGGCAGCCGCAGAAGGAGAAGTCAAACAGAACAAGGCTTCCAGGGAGCGTGGGACCTCACTGAGCCTGCTGTTGAGGGGCTGGGGCTTTGCACGATATCCCATGCTGAAGACATTGCTTGCATTACCATGCATGACCCCTCAGCATGGCCCTGGGGTGGTCAAGCAGGCCTGCATGCTACGCACCTCTCCAGATACTTTCTTGACAACCCAATCTTCATGCTTTTGCCCAAGGCAGTCACTGTGGCCAACAATCTGGCCTGTCGGGGCTTGGACCACCTGGAGGAGAAGATCCCAGCCCTCCAGTACCCAGTCGATAAGGTGAGTCACAGGTCAGACCCCACTGCCTCTGGGACCCAGCAGTCCCTCTGCAAAGCCAGCATTGGTTACCTTCCAGGGCATGCTGGGTTTTTTTCCTGCCTCCTGCATCTGATTATAACTCAATGATGACAGGCTGCTCAGGGGCGAACAGGGCAGCACCTTGAAGCAGGGACTGCTGTAGAGGCACCTCCAGTCAGAAGCATGGCTGCAGTCCCTCACAAACTAGTACAGTGCAACAGCATCCTGTGCCCCATCCCAGCCAGCTGCCTCCAGCCCAGGCTGTAGAGAGCTGTCATCCCCCTCTTGGGGCTGCCTCGAAGCTGTCTGCACACACAGCCGTGGCTGTGGTCCCCACGGGTCCCTCTGGCTCTCCCACACTGCCTGGAGCACCGTGGCAGGGCTGTTCTCCATCTCTCCGCCTGCAGCTTGCGTCTGAACTCAAGGACACCATCTCCTCCCCCCTCCAAAGTGCCAGAAACTCTGTTTCCAGCACCGTGGACAAGGTCATGGAGATGGCGGTGGAGGGTTATGAGAAGACCAGGAGCACAGTTGAAACCACAGCAAGGTATACAAGGAGCAACTCGGTGAGCCAGATGGCAGCCGCAGGGGTTGACACAGCCCTGGGAGGGCTTGAGAAGCTGATGGAGTATCTCCTCCCAGAAGAGGACGAAGAAGCAGGTAGTCCTGCCTCCCGCATCGCCTCTGAGGGTGGCTGGAGAGAGGGGTGGCAAAGCTTCTGGCTGGCGAGTGCACAGGAAATAGGCCAGGCGGGAGGGGAGGGCTGTGAATCTGCTTTGGACAATTTACTGCCTCTTCATCTCTTGGGAATAAGAGGAAAACACACTTGTGCGGATAAAAGGAAACGGAGGGAATGAGACTGTCCAAACACGTGGGTTCCCATCTCTTGCCGCTAAGATGCAATTGCCGGTGTTTCCATGAGGTGGCAATGTCCCCTGGGCAGCCACATCCCCGCACAGCGCTAGGAGCAGGGAGCCGTGGGGCTCTGAGCCCGGAGCAGCGGGAGCTGCGAGCAGTGGTCTCGCCTAAGAGCAGCCGCTGTGCCCAGCTCGCCTCTCCGCAAGGCAGGGCCTCCAGGCCCCCTGCACGGGGCTGGGGACGTGGGAGCGGGAGGGCTGGCGAGGGGGTGCTCGCTTACGGGTGCAGGAGGAGGGCTGGGCACTTGGCCCCGGGAGGACTGTGGTTTGCAGCATGGAGGGCGAGGAGCTTTCGCTCTCCTCTGTGGGTGGAGGCTTCTGCAAGGAGTAACAAGGGGTGTTGGGATGGGGCAAGCCAGTGGCGCATGGTGTAACCGGGGGTGTAACAGGCACATGGCCTGGGAGCACGTGGCCCCAAGGGAAGCAGTATGAGGCCAAAGCCAGTGGGAAGGCGGTGCAGGGCTGTCCCGCCAGGACGTAACCGTCCTCCACTGGCCCTGTGTTGTTCTGCCTTTAGATCAGAAGCCCACAGAGGTCCGCGGATCAGTGGCAAAGGCCTCCCAGCGGCAGCCCAGTGTTTCCAAGGCTCCCAGTGCTCCCAGCAATCCCAGCACCCTGGGCCGGATTGGAGCCTTGGTTGGTACCGTCTCCCACCGTGCTTACCAGCAAACAGCCCAAAGCCTCCAGCGTGCCAAGGCCAAAGGGCAGGAGCTGGCCAGCTGGATCCCTGGCCTGGTGAGTGCGAAAAATCGGCTGCCAAGACTCCTCAGCAACACTGTGCAGCAGCAGGCAGTCTGCCCTTTAAGATAGGAGCTAATTTCTGTGGGGGGGTTATGAAAACACCCACTTGCTGCAGCATCCTGAGCCACATGCACATCTTGACCTCACACACGTGGTCCCAGGCCACCCAGTGCACCCGTGGCAGGAGCTGGGCCAGCTCTGCCTGCACTGCCCTTCCCCAGCCCACAGGGAAAGATGCCAGCTCCGAGATAGCCACTCACTTAGGTAATAATAACGGTGTAATGGGGTAGTTTTGCCCTGTTTAGCTCTTCTCAGATGTCTATCCTTTTGGTCTCCATGCATTTACCTCCAGGTATCTAATTGTGAAATGCTGTGATTCCTGCTGTAGGCTGAGAAAGGATTTTTTCATCCTTTCACAGTGTAGAATCTGAGAGACCTTTTCCATGTTCTCTGAGTCACTGCAAGTTTCACAAGCTCCTAAGTTTCTTTCTTGTTCTTTTTTTGCACAGCACCAGCACCTTGGGGGCCCAAAGGTCTAAGTGCTGCATGCTGATAACAAACAATTTGTGTAGGAAACATGAACACAGGTGTCCTGCTTCCCAGTAGCAGGTTTTTGACTGATTTTGCTTTAAAATGACACATATCAGGCTCCTGAGAGCACATTAGTGAGCAGAGTAGCGGTCGTTGCTGTTTTGGACGTATCCCTTCCTTGCTCAGTAGGAAGAATTGAGTGGGCCTGCGGTTGCCGTTGCTTCTGGCTCGTGCCTGCAGGCAGGGTCCTGGGCTCCAGGGAGGAGCCAGTCCCTGCAATCTCCATGCCATCGGTATGCTCACACCCACAAGCTTGTGCCATGTTAGCAGGATGAGTTATTTTTAGCTGGCTCCAAATGTATATTGCTGATTTATGGCCTTGCCATAATATCCTCCCCGAAACAAAGAGGCCTGCCAGCAGCCCGGATAGGATCGGGAGTAGGAGATGCCCCTTGCCTTGCCTCTCCCACCGAGTTTGCTGGGATGGGAGCCCCCTTCCCTGACCTTTGCCAGGATCCCAGACTTCCCTGCTGCCATCAGGACTTCTTCCCACGTGCATATCTGTCCCCTCTGAGTCCCTTGACATCCCACCGGCCATGCCAGGGGAGGCCTTGGGGCTGCTAAATCCTCGCTTTCACACGCTAAGCAGGAGGGGCAGACGGGCTGCGAGGCAGCGTGCGCCCTCCCGTCGGGCTCCATCGCAGCGTGCTGGAGGAGACCGAGGGTGGCGCGGTGGCCCGTGCATCGCCATCGCCGGCGTCACACTGGGAGCGGGGCTTAGCCTCGGGGTGCCGGGCAAAGGCGCCTCGGGTCTAGCCTCATGCCGAGCATTGGGGCAGCTCCACCCTTTGAGTCCGGTCTCCCGCCACGGCCCTGCACGTTGGCTGCCGGCATGGTGTGGGCTCACTCGGCGGCTGCAGAGGCACTTGGAGGCCGTGCCAGGCTGGCCCCGAGGCCCTGCGCTCCGCCTGGGCAAGCAGCGTGGCTGGGGGCTGTCGGCTCTCCCCAGCGGTGGCTTTTTGCTCCTGTTTCAGGGCAGCATGGTGAAGCCGAGCGCACCGCCGGCGCAGCGCACCCGGGGCGAGGGCCAGTGTGCTCCGGCCGGCCGGCTGAGTAGGAGGCAGAGCAAGGTGCCAGAGCAGAAGCAGGAGAAAGCAGAGGGGAAGAAAGAGGAGAATGACACGAATGAGGTACGGAGGCAGAGCAGCAAGCCTGCCTGGCCGTCCCGGCTCTGCTGGGCGGGAGGGGTCGTTCCAAAACAGCCTCCCAAGCCCATAATGGGGGCTGGTACCCCACATCCCCTTGGAGACCAGGCTCACTGCCACCGCCGCACGCTGCGGGGAGCTGTGGCTTGGAGGCAGTGAGGGGGGCTTGCCCGCAGAGCTGGACACAGCGCCCGCAGCCCGGCCGGGTCTCGGCTGCGTGACAGCTGTCCAGTGCGCACGGCTCCTCCCGAGAGCCGGTCGCACGCTCTCGCTGTTATCCAAGGGAGAAGCCCAACAACTTCACTCCCCGCCTGGCACTCTTCCAGGGGGTTAGTGCAAGCCAGAGGACTGAATTTCCTTGGCAGGCTGGCAGCCTTCAACATCTCGGGCTAAGTCACTGGACAGAGGAGCTGGAAAAAAAAATCCTGCCCCACAGCTGGGGGCTGTCGGCAGCCTCTGTGCTAGGCAGGGTGGAGATGCCCAGATTCATTCCCTACATCTGCAGTGCCTGCTGCTGCACTGAACTGTCCGTTCATCTTGTGGTGTTGCTCATCGAGCCCCTCCATGCTCCTGAAAAATACCCCACGGTCACAGCAGCGAGTGGCACGGTGCTCTGCCGCGTGGGAAAGGCAGGAGGAGCCTGGGGGTGGCAGGAGGCCTTGTGCTGCCAGACAGGACGGAGAGCCTGGCCGGGGAGGCAGGGGTGGGAACTTTCCCTTCTCAGCAGGTCTGCTGGGACGCGGAGACGGGAAGCTGCGGGCTGGGGGTCAGGGCCCTTCGCCTCTGCCTCCAGGCCCTGTGCAGCTGGGAGAGCCAGACAAGCGGAAACGCAGCTCGGGGAAGGGCAGCCCTGTCCCTGGAGGCCAGGGAGTGGGGGGAGCCAGGATGGGGACAGGGAGCGACCCTAGTGCAAAGGGCTGCAACGGCTCTTGCAAAGCCAGAGACAGTGATCCTATATCATCAGCTCAGGCTGTGAGGTGCTGAGGGGCTGGAGGGGATGAGCAGAGCCCAGGGCTACATTTGTCCTGTCTGGGCCATGACTGGCACTAAGCAGAGTGTCTGAGGTCGTTTCTCATTGCAGGCGGGGGAAGGCCCTGGGCTGGTGGGCAGCATGGCTCAAAACCTGCAAACCGCCTACGTTTCCGGCATCTCCAGCGTGAAGAAGGTCCCTGCTGTGGCCTGGGATGCGGCAGAGGGCTTGATCCTGTTCACCCCCCGCAGGCTTTCCAAGGCCATGGAGACAGTGGATGCTCTCGGGGGAACCCTTGTCAGTGCCCCCAAGCATCTCCTGGGCACCCTGTACAGCTACGTGCCGGTGAGTTTATCCCCCAGACTTTGGAGAGACCCTCAGAGAAGGGTGCGTGAGGGGCCCAGGCCCGGGCCAGATCCTGTTCATCTCCAGCAAAATCCCCAGCTCTGACCCTTTTTGGCCAGCTTCCTCCTGTTTGCACCTCTTAGCACTGGGCAGTGCCAGCGAGCAGTGAATTATCCAGAGCAGGGCGTACGGGATGCTGTTGGGACACCTCAGTCCCGACCTTCTCCCAAGTCCCCTGCCTCTTCAGTGCCCAAAGCAGTGATGGAGAGTCCTCGTCAGCCCCACGGCAGAGAGCTCAGGTCAGCCAGCAGTGATACCTCATACTGCTGGCCCTAACGCCACACATCACGTGCATCTGCCTGTCCCCGGCAGACACTGAGGGGCCACTCAGTGCCGTTCACACAGGCAGTCGCAGCTGCGAGAGACAGTTTGTGCTCAAGCCTGGCTGCGTCCACAAATTCCTGCAAAGGTGAAAGTTCAGGCTGAGTCCATGTCCCCCTCCTTCCTTCCTCCTCCCTTGGGTCTTATGGGTTTTGTGGGACTGAGCTTAGTTTGGATTTTTGGCTTGGGGACTTAGGTGATTCAGGGGCAGCTGCTTTGGGGCTGTGTTGTTTTGACAGTCTGAGTTGTTTTGCATCTCCTGAGAGAGGAGCAGGGTCATCTCCTCCACCTGTAGCCACCAACTCAGAGAGGGGGATGCAGTGTGGTGAGGTGCTCACCTGGGCGCTCCCCGGCTTTTAGCTCCGCAGGCAGTCAGTGAAGGAAGAGGAGACCACTCGCGGGAGCAAACCCAGCACTGAGGCAGACCAGAAGGAAGAAGATCCCAAGCCTGCAGCTCCCTCCTCCGAGGAGAAATCCCAGCTGAAAGGAGACTGGCGAATGTACCGAGGCCACCACCCCCTCTCCTTCCTGGGCCTCGAAGACCCACTCTTCTTACGCCACAACCTGTATCGGAGCCCTAACTTTGAGCCCGAGTGCCCTCTCCCTCGTAAATCAGCCTTCGCCCCCTACAACAGGCGGGTGAGCGAGGGCTCGTATCGCTTTAACCCCGAGGCGATGTATACCCGGGCCTATTACGCCAACCTCTACGGCGGCACCTTCAAAAAGGACTGAGCTGGCGTGGGAAGACCAGAGCCCCCTCACCACGCGTCTCGCCCGCACCAGCTTGCTCCTCTTCATGCTTTGCCAGCAGCACGATGCTGCGTTCAGCGTCCGCCCTCGCCAGCTACCCGCGTGGCACAGCCCTCTGTCTCCCCAGCCCAGCACGGACACAGGGAAGAGAGGATGGTGGAACCAGGCTTGAGGCTGGAGGGAAATGGGCTGCAGGGGCCCAGCGGTAGGTGTTCCTGGGGACCTGCCCCACAGCGAGTGACTCTGTTGTGGTGAGCTCCAGTTAGCAGGGCGGGGAGGCCTGGGGCGCTGCAGGATGGCATCTGAGCAGGGACAACTGCGTGTGGGTGCCTCTCCATCCCCGCCTGTCAAAAGTTGGAAATAAATGGTCATGTCCTCTCTTCCAGGCAAAGGAAATGCACCAAACTAGCTAGTTCTGCTAATAACTTACAGTAGCCAAATCAGAAATGTAAAGGCTAGTCTGTCCTGCTTCTGCTAGAAGAGCCATTAGGGCTCTCCAGCATATGTTATAAGCCTTCTCTAGCCTTGGTTCAAGCGAATACATATTGAGTCTTTAAAAAGGCAGCCTTCCACCCAGTTTCCCATGGGGCTTACAGGAGATTATAGCAAAACCTAAGGGGCACTTTGCCCTGAAACCCTCTCTTCACACGTACCCAACACAGAGGAGGAGACTCTGTTTTCTGTTCCCTCAGGACTGTGACGGGGCTAAGTAATGGTTGTGCAATGGGAATTTGTTTCCTTGTGGAGTGCAGTGGGGCCAGAGGAGGGGCCTAAAGGCAGCAAGAAGCTCTGTTGTGAAAGGAAGAAAGTATGTGGAGAGGATACCAGAGATGGGTAGGAGTTGTAGACTGACTGGGGAGACCAGAAAAAAGGAAAGCGGACCAGCCAGGGCTGGCACCAGGCCACCTTGGCCTTGGTGAGCAGATAACGTAGCCTGTATGAGCTACACACAGAGAACAGCATTGTGAGACAGACCAGTGAGGACAGCAAAGCCACCAAATGCCAGCATAGACAGCCTGGTTCCTCATCCCTCTTCCTTCCATCACCCTTTGCAGAGTATGTCTCTGGCCCCACTTTGCTCTTCCCAAGCTTATCTGGGAGCTGTGCTTGAAAGTCCCCAGCGACTGGCAGGATTCACAAATAGGAATGCCCCAGGGATCAGGCTCCTCATCCCCCAACGAGGGACTGACGGTGGGGCCTTTGGGGTCAGGAACAAGACCTGCGACAACAGGTGGAGCTCTTGGAGCCCCTCTTTCTGGTAAAAGTGCCTGATTTCCTGCAACATGTTGTTCTATTTGCTGCAGTAATAAACATTCCCTATTTGCCATTTGTGCAGTTTGCTCATTTTCTTTGTGTGAATGAGCCTGGGTGGCTGCATGGGCACTAAAAGGCAAGAGCAGAGCAGAGTGAGAGCCAGGGCTGAGGGAGGGGGTACAGGAAACCTCACTGTCAAGTTGTTGACGCTGGGACAGTGCGATCCTGAATGTCCCTGCAGAGATGCATTAGCTGGGTCTACACAGGGAGCCATAAAGGGGCTGGAAACACCTAGAGGAGGGAGCCAGGTAGAGAAGTCTCTGCCTTTTGTGGTGCTCAGGTAGCGCCCAACACAACACCAATGTCTTCCCATGCCTTGAGCACAAATTCACAGCCATGAAGAGCCAGGGGCTTTCTGCCCAAAAAGTTTTATTCTATTTACAGTGGGAGATTAATAGAGAAATCACTGTCTTCATCACACACACAAACCCTGTTCCTACACACAGCATTCCCAGGCACACCAGGGGCCTTGCAAGGCAGTGGTGAAGGGTATGGCGGAGAGGCAGGGAAATGCCTTCCTGCAGTGGCAGGTTCGGGGATGAGCCAGTGTCCCTTTTCCCAACCTCCTTTCATCTCCAGGGATAGACAGACATGGCTTTTACGGAAGGACTGGGTTTATGAGCTGTACTATACAATACCACATCCTGTGAATGAGCCACACAACTGATTTTCCCATGCACAGTCTATACACCATTTGAACAAGGGAAACATCTGCACTCACTGAAAGGCTGTGGGGGGAGGACCGCTGGCAGGGGGACTCACAGTTCCAAAGCACAGCACTGCCTGGAATCGCGGAGAAAAGGCAGACGGGACCGGAGGCCAGAGGATCCTTGCTGAGGTCCTTCAGGGTCAGTCGATAATGCAGGATTGGAGAGACTCGAACACTGCTATGCACACGCGGGAACTGCTGGTTATTCCACAGCCAGCTCAGCACCAGCAGGCGTTCAACGGAGAAATCCCCATCTTGCCAGCTAGTTGGGTGTAAGAATCAACAGAAAAGTGAGAGCAGATCAAGGATTACAGAAAAGGGGACCCTGACAAGTATCACAGATAGAAGTAACAGGAATCCTGCAGAAAGAGCACTGCCAGGACTCAGGATAAGAGCAGGGGGACAGGGCAGTGCTACCAGACAGAAGCAGTGCATCCCCTCTGCTCACCAACAGTCGAGGCAGCTTCCCATAGAAGACACTGAGGAAGCTCCAATGCTGCCTGGAGTAGCAGCAAAATCACCTGGTGTTTTCCAGCACTGGAGGAAAGAAGGAGAAAGCAGTAGGCACCTAAAAACCTTGTATGGCAAAGAGGAGAGATTCTGCCCCAAAGCGTGTCCCACCATAGAGCCAAGAGCCTCATGGGGGCCTGCAGAGACTGTGTGCTAAATAATGACATGTCAGACATGACTAGGAAAATGCAGCTGAATCAAACCAAGGAGGCACCTCAACAGTGAGCACAGGGGCAGGGCTGGGGGGATTCATAGCTTCCCATGATGTGCAACGGATCCCAGGCCTACTGGGGGGTCTTATCCCCATTGCTACAGAAAGGCCCTAAAGTCCTTGGCTGCACTGACCATATACGGCTGGAAACCTAGATCCTGACATTGGGATGTAATCAAGGAAAGCATCGTACTTATCACATGCACACCCGTTTCCACAGGTACCCAGGGAGGAGGCACAGTCCAGCCAGCACTGCGTAAGCCCAGCTGGCAGCGCACAGAGGGGCAGCGCACTTGCCATAGCTCAGAGAGAGTCTGTTCTTTTACGGGCAAACACAGCCGACATGCTCTTGACAATGCCACGGATCCTGGTACCCTTTTTCAGTGCCAGTCTGGTGTCAGGGATACGCTCAGCCAGTCCGTGGAAGACCATGAGGGCCCCATGATAGGCCTCAGCGGCTGAGACCTCATAGAAACCACAGTCCAAAGAGAGGGCCAGGAGCCGGCCCTCCTCGCTGGACACCACCCTTTGGTGGTGCAGGTCTCGTTTGTTGCCCACGATGACGATGGGCACCTTCTCCTGGCTCAGACCCTCCTTGGCTGCCTTGATGAACTGGACTTTGAGGGGCAGGATGTTGAAGCTGGCACGGTCACAGATGCTGTAGACCAGGACAAAGCTGTCTGCCCACTGGATTCGCTTTTCCTCTGAAGAACCCTCATCTGCCTGGTCCTGGGGAAAGAGAAAAGGGACAGGAGCAAAACAGTGGGGTCAAACACAGAAACAACTCCCAGTGAATTGCCAAAGAGGATGTTAGTGCTGGAAAAGTTCCCTGACCCACAGGGCTGGCATGGAAACAAAAATACTGGCCTTCTCAGCCAAGTTCAGGGTTTACCAGCCTGAACTACAAGAACCAGCAACTGGAGGGCAGACAGTCCAGTTTTTATCACAACAGTGCAGACTTGCTTGCCAGGGACTGAGCTGGCACCACAGGTCAGACTGATGCAAAAGGAAAGGTTTATTTATCCAGCTCCCTCCCTCCGAGCCCGCCTGCAAGCAAGCAGGGTGCGGGAATCCTGCAGTGCTCTACAGTCCTGAGTTCAAGGAGGCACCAAACAGCAACTCCTGCTCTTCAGCTCAGCAAGCAGGCCCAGGAAGAGCCACAGGGCGCTGACCCCTTTTGCTGGCACAGGTCCAGCACTCCCACGTTACTAAACAGATGGGAAGAAGAGGGAGCCTATCAGGACAGGAAGGGCTGGTGAGCAGCAGCAACACAGAAGGGCAACGAGAACCAGGAGCACAGAGGAAGGCAGAAATACCTGACAGACCTCATCGAGGTGACAAGATTGGGGGCACTGGAGTCAGAGTTACTGTCCTCACCCTATCATACAGGTGCGGAAGTACTGCAGGCTGTAGGTGATAATAGTGTCGGGTTCCCAGTGTGGCACTTCCACTTCGTTAATGCAGTCTTGAGCTCAATCCAGGCAGATAAAATTACTTCTTCAGCCCCCACTGTCCTTCTCAGTCAGAAAACTGCAGGCTATGATGACTACTGCTAGACTGTGAACGTTGCTGCCCTTTACTCTGCAGGCAAGAAGGTTTCAGTTGCCTACAAACCATCTGCTGAGTGAGTCTGAAGCAAGAGCTTTGCTCAGCTGGTGCTTCCAGTCTGTGACTCTCCATTTGTGTTTTTTAGTAAAGGGTGGGCTTTTCTCCTTGGGGTGAAACCACGCAACACGAGTGGAGCCCTCTCACCTGTGAATACGGGACATCCCAGATGTGGAAGAGAATCTCTCGGCCGTCCACGGTCAGGTTATGGCTGTAGATGAATTCTGCCAAAAAACGAGAATGAAAGTCGTTGTCTTCATAGGCTCAAGAGACAGTTCCCTCAAGCCAGGCCTTTTTCTCTTGGGGACAAGCCTATCACGTCCACTCTGATGACGCTGCCTGTCCTGTCTGTGTGGAGACTGCACTCCACAGGCAAGGTCTAAGGGCTCCTTATGCAGAGTAACAACCACGCAGAGTGTGTTGGTCTCCAGGGCAGAAACACCTCTACCGTAAGCACCCCAAACTGCCCGGATATTCCCCTCTGCCCCAGCATTCAGCCCATGCACAACTGTGCCATCGATTCCCCCCACCCCGAAACTTTTGCACCTCAAAGAAACACTTCTGAGGTCGAGAAACAGGCCCTGGAACAAACACAACCCTGAAACCTCTTGGGGACAGGCGAAGGCCCTAAGGAAACAGAGGGGTGGATGAGAAACAACCAAATTCTGTAGCCAGAAGCAGGCTCACTTTCTGACTTCCCAGTCCCTAACGGGAAGCTAACAGGACTGCCCTCACTCTGCACTCACCCATGTCTCCGTACTCCCCGATAAAACGCCTGGTGAGGAAACGCACAGTCAAAGCTGCAAAGAGGAGAATAAGAATCATAAAAACAGCCCTAAGCAATAACAATCTGTATTTTCGTCCTGAGGAAAGTTAGCTCAGCCCCTGACCACAGGCAGACACCATCCCCCCTGTGGGCTCCCACTGACAGCAAGGACCTCTGGATTTTCTCCCTTGTGTTTCCTTCCAGACATCAGCAGCTCTGTGAACAGAGCAGGGGCAGAGCACAGCCCGGCACATCGGCGGACTGCGGCTCGCTGGAAACCTCCTTCCCCGGACACCGTCCTGCTGCCTGGGAGGCTCTGCTCAGCTTCCCCACCTCGACTCCCAGCTGCGCCCGACAAACCCACCCCACCTCACCCGCGTGCTCCGACCGCGGCAGCCTCGCTCTGCAGCCCACTGCAAACTCTGCCACGGAGTTTTTGTGTCTTTTCCTGTGGGTGAAATGGGAAGCTCCTGCCAGCAAACTTTCCACTCCCAGCTACCGCTTCTTTCTTACCTGACTTCCCCACGTTGTCCGCTCCCATAACGAGCACGTTTGCTTCCATTTTGAGGGCGGCGGGGCCGGGCACCTCCAGGAGGGCAGGGTGCTCCGGGGTGAAGCTGGCACTCCTGCGCAGCGGCAGCCGCAGGCCCATGTCTAGCGGGGCCGCCCCTCGCCGGCGGTCCCAGCGGCTCTCCGCGGAGCAGTGGAGCGACCGCTTCCCACACCGCCAGGGATCCGCGGGGACCATACCACTCCCAGCAGCCGGAGGGGTGACGCAGCAGGAGCTGCAGACTGGAAGATTAAAAACTTGGTTATCAATCAGATCAGCCCAAACGTCAGCCCCCGGGCCTGGCCCCGCCACCCCGAGCACGGCAGGGGGCCGGTCGGGGAGGGACGGGCTGTCGGCAGCAGCGGCTCTGCAAAGTATGTCCCCGAAGGCAGGCAGCACCGCACGTGGGGCACGCTGTCCCTCAGCGGGGCCGTGCAGCCCCCGTCCCGTCCCCGGAGCCGTGGCGCAGCTGCCTCTGCGTGATGGAGCATCTAATGAGAAACACACAGGTTGTCTTCTCCTCGCCGCACACCTTGGCCCTGATTTGCAGCGCGGTCTCACTAGTCCACCCACGGGTCCCATCCCATGCAGTCGTCCCCTTCCTTACGCTCCCCCAGCACGCTTCAGCTGCTCGCTCTTAACGGCAGGGCCCCTGATTTTGGCCATCATGCCCAATGGTTCTGCAAGGGAGACAAAGACCTGAGAGTTGAGACTGTCACATTCATTTCACTTGTGATCCAGTCACTGAGGCACGGCTGCCCTCAGCGCTGGGACTGCAGCATACTTGCAAGGAGGCAACTTGTTTCACCAAAGTGGCCCCAGAGCCCAGCCGGGGGCAGCTGGAGAGGACCCTCAAGCCAGCAGGGGATCCCGCGGGGTGCCCTGGGCACACGGGTCTGGCTCAGCCTCCGCACTGCTCCCTGCCCGGCTGGAGGGGGGGACGGCCGTGTCCTCGGGGTGGCACAGCACGTCCTGTCCTCAAGGCCCCGCGGGTGGCAGGGCCGGAGACAGTCCCCTAACGCCTCGGAGGGTGGTGCGGTGGGGCTGTGTCCTCACACCGGGGAGACGGGGCCCAGTTCACCCCGACGCCTGGGGGTGACAGGGTTGGGGGTCCCCTGACGCCCCGGGGAGACGGGGCCCAGTTCACTCCCAACACCTGGGGGTGACAGGGTTGGGGGTCCCCTGACGCCCCGGGGAGACGGGGCCCAGTTCACTCCCAACACCTGGGGGTGACAGGGTTGGGGGTCCCCTGACGCCCCGGGGAGACGGGGCCCAGTTCACTCCCAACACCTGGAGGTGACAGGGTTGGGGGTCCCCTGACGCCCCGGGGAGACGGGGCCCAGTTCACTCCCAACACCTGGGGGTGACAGGGCTGGGGGTCCCCTGACGCCCCGGGGAGACGGGGCCCAGTTCACTCCCAACACCTGGGGGTGACAGGGCTGGGGGTCCCCTCACACCGGGGTGACAGGGCCCAGTTCACCCCGACGCCTGGGGGTGACAGGGCTGGGGGTCCCCTGACGCCCCGGGGAGACGGGGCCGGGCCGTCCCGAGCTCCCGGCAGTGACGGGGCCGGGGCCGGGCTGTGCCCCCCGGCCGGCCGGGCGGAGGCAGCCGCGGGCCGCTCGGGCCGTTCCCCGGCAACGGCGGGGCCGCGCCCGGGCTGAGGCGGCGGGGCCGGGCCGAGCCGGGCCGGGGCGGAGCCGCCTGACGCCATCGCGGCGCGCCGGGGCCGGGGCCGCCCGCCCGTGCGCCCGCGGCGGCCATGGGCCCGGAGGGGGCGGCGGTGCGGGTGGCGGTGCGCGTGCGGCCGCTGCTGCCCAAGGAGGTGCTGCGCGGGCACCGGCCCTGCCTGCGCGGCGACGCCGCCACGGGCGAGGTGGCGCTGGGCCACCGCCGCCGCTTCCGCTTCGCCGCGGTGCTGCCCGAGGGCGCGGGGCAGGCGGCCGTGTACGGCGCGTGCGTGCGGCCGCTGCTGCGCGCCTTCTTCCGCGGCTTCAACGCCACCGTCTTCGCCTACGGCCAGACCGGCTCCGGCAAGACCTACACCATCGGCGAGGCCAGCGTCGGTGAGTGCCGGCCGCCGCCCCGCGGGGCTCCCGCCGGCCCCGGCCCCGGCCCCGGCCCCTGCCGTCGCTGCCCCGCCAGCGCCGCCACCCGCTGGTGTCCCCCGGCCCCTGCCATCTCCATCCCCACCAGAGCCGCCACCCCCTGGTGTCTCCTGCCCCTGCCATCTCCGTCCTCGCCAATGCCACCACCCCTTGGTGTCCCCCGACCCCTGCCGTCTCCATCCCCGCCATCCCCTGGTGTCTCCTGGCCCCTGCCATCTTCATCCCCGCCATCCCCTGTTGTCCCCCAGCCCCTGCCATCTCCGCCCCCGCCAATGCCACGATCCCCTGTTGTCCCCCAGCCCCTGCCATCCCTGTCCCTGCCATCCCCTGGTGTCTCCTGGCCCCTGCCATGTCTGTCCTCGCCAATGCCACCATCCTCTGGTGTCCCCCAACCCCTGCCATCTCTGTTCCCGCCAGTGCCACCCCCTGGTGTCCCCTGGCCCCTGCCATCTCCATCCCCACCAGTGCTATCATCCCCTGGTGTCTCCTGACCCCTGCCATCCCTGTTCCCGCCAATGCCACTATCCCCTAGTGTCCTCCAGCGCCTGCCCTCTCTGCCCCGCCAATGCTGCCATCCCCCCAACCCCTGCCGTCCCTGTCCCACCCAATGCCACCATCCTCTGGCATCCCCCAACCCCTGCTGTCTCTGCCCTTGCCAATGCTGCCATCCCCCCAGTCCCTGCTGTCCCTGTCCCACCCAATGCCACCATCCTCTGGCATCCCCCAACCCCTGCTGTCTCTGCCCTTGCCAATGCTGCCGTCCCCCCAACCCCTGCCATCACCATCCCTGCCAACTCTGCCACCCCCTACCATCTCCTGACCCCTGCTGTCCCCATCCCCACCAATGCTACCATCCCCTACCATCCCCCCAGTCCCTGCTGTCCTGTCCCTGCCAACATCACCAATCCTGCCAGTGTCACCATCATCACCAGTGTTGCCATTTCCAGCAATGCCACCATCCCTGCCAACATCACCATCCCCTACCACTCCCCAGTCACTGTCCCCTTCCATCCCCCTAGCACCTCAACCCCTGCCAGTGTCACCAACCTTACCAGTGCCACCAGTCATGTGGCTGTAACCAAACCTTGGGCAAAGCGGTGGTGAGACACCCCTCAACACCTGAACAGCAAAGCCACGTGCCCTGTCGTCCCCGTGTGTTGGCGTCCGTTGGGGATCCTGTCTTGCATATTCTTGCCCGCCAGGGAGAACACCTGGCCTGAGAGGCGCAGCACGTGTGTTTTGTTCTTTACCGCTGAAAGACAAGCGAGAAGTCTGAGTTTGGTCTGGAAACAGTGATGATGATTTCCCAAGGGCACCGCTACCTCTGACTGGCTTCTTTCTTTCAGCTTTGCTTTTTAATGTGCTCTAACAGGAGAAAGAGGCTTGGGGGTTTAATCCCACTTGTTTACGTGAAGGAAGGGAGGAAAGAGGAAATGCTTTCCTCCCATAAGTGCCATTTTAATGTTATTTTTGATTGTGTAGATATCTTACTGAGCACGTACTGTAAATGTTTTGGTCAGCCTTAGTTAACCGCATAGTTTGAAAATACTGAATTGTTTCCATACTTTCAAATTTATCTCTGTTTTTAGTTTCCCAGTTAGGGTTATTATTGCACCAGATTTGGGGATTGTCCTTTTACATGGCTGTTAATGAAAAAAAGCAGAACAATTTTAAATTCAAGCTCCAGAGTGCTGTGGCCAGATAAAGACAGTCTGCAAGCACACAAAAAATTGTCTGTGCTAGGAAAGTTTGTGGAGTAGTGCTGGCTTCAAAGGAAAGCATGTTCTAGCTTCAGGCCTGGCGTTTGTTACCTGCTGATACATTAATGCACCTCTTTCTTCTCAAGGAGCACTGTAGACATGCAGTGTTGCTCGAATGCACCACTGCTGTGGAAGGGAGCGGTGGAATAGGATTTGCCCCACGGCCCTGTGTCTTAGAAACATTTGCAGGAAAGTTTAATCTGGGCTTCTAGTGCTGAGCTGTGGGAAAACTGCGAGGCTGCTTCTGTATGCATGAAGTGTGTCCTGCAGCCTCGCTCCTGCGTCGTGGCTCGGTCCCCATCTGGCACTGGCTCTCGGTGCATCCAGCGACTGTGTACATGTATCTCTTTGCCAGCCTCCATCAATGAAGATGAGCAGGGCATCATCCCACGAGCCATGGCTGAGACCTTCAGGCTCATCGATGAGAATGACCTGATTGACTACACGGTCAGAGTGTCCTACCTGGAAGTGTATAAGGAGGAGTTTCGGGACTTGCTGCAGGTGGATACAGCCAGCAAAGACATCCAGATCCGGGAGGATGACAAGGGGAACATTGGTATGTGTGTCTGCTCTTGGGCTCCCTTTTCTTCCCATTTGCAAGGCCATTTTGGTGTGTGTGTGTCCCTGTAAAGTGGAGCCAGGTCTTCTCCACATCTCTCCTGCAGCAGCTTGCTGTGCATAGCCCTGCTCTGTCTGAAAAGCCTGTATTTGCATGGCAGAATATTAATAGAGCAGTGGAACCATGCTGCGCGAGAGGGGCTGTAAGGGACCCCCTCAGACTCCCAGCCTCAGCCTTTGTGTGCTGCTGAGAACTGTGGTTTATGGTGCGAGGAGGTTTGCAGGAGCGAGCTGCTTGGGTGTGCTCTGGGACTGTTCCAGACCGCAGGCTCTGCTGCTCCTTCATGCAGATTTCCTGGGGCAGCCCAGCCCTTGCAGTGACCTCTCTGTTTGCCGTTGCAGTGCTCTGCGGTGTGAAGGAGTCAGAAGTGGAAGGGCTGGATGAGGTCTTGAGCCTGCTGGAGATGGGTAACACAGCCAAGCACACGGGAGCTACCCACATCAACGCACAGTCAAGCCGCTCGCACACCATCTTCACGGTGACCATGGAGCAGCGGCGTGGGGCTGGCCGCCTTACTCGCCTCACCCTCCATGATCCGGCCTCAGTCCTTGCCTCGGGCCAAGTGCTGGTTTCCAAGTTTCACTTTGTGGACCTTGCGGGCTCAGAGCGAATTGTGAAGACTGGAAACACGGGGGAGAGGCTGAAGGAGAGTATCCAGATCAACAGTGGTCTGCTGGCCTTGGGCAACGTCATCAGTGCCTTGGGAGACCCTCGGAGGAAGTGCAGCCACATTCCCTACAGGGACTCCAAAATCACCAGGTACAGGGTGGGACTGGGACCCCACTATGTGCGCACCTCTTGTGGGTGCATGGCTCAATAGGAGGGACACGAGGCTTCTCTCTGCCTTTCTGGCCTGCTGAAAGTCTTCTCCCATGCTCGGCCTGCAAGGTTTGGTGGCAGAGTCCCCTAGCCTACCTGAGAGAAGTTTGCGGGGTGAGCTGTCCCTTGTGCTCTCACACCGGGGCTCTCAGACTGTCTGCTTGATTGCAAGAGGTCAGTTGACTCCCTGTGCCTCACAGCATTTTAGAAGTCCACCCTATATGTGGCTTTTCCTGTGGAGAAGCTGGAGAAACAATGAGGCCAGGATAAAAATGAAAGACTAGCTTGTTCCAGTGCTGCAGAAGACAAGGCTTGGATGATTCATGCTACTGAAGCTGAGATTGGGTGTCAGCGTGGGTTATTCTGCCCGTTCCTGCTTAGCAGTGACTAGAAAGTGCTTCCAGTAGACTTCTTGGATGGTTTGCCTATGACAAGCTGGCCTGCAGGTAGTTTCGAGGTTAAACAGATGTCTTTTGCAATCTACAGCAGGCTGCCTTGTGGCATGCACCTAGCAGTGGTCACAGAATCAGGTAGCCCAGAGCCTTGGGAATTACACCAAAGGAAACATGCCATGGTGCAAACTATTTCTCTGCTTGATCATTTGGGTCACCTCACTAGTGCTGAACTGATTGTAGAGAGGGAATATCATTTTCATTGGGTTCAACCTTGTAAATGGATAAATAGGTGATACCCCTCTGTTTCTTGCATTATTCTGCATTTCAGCCCTCTTAATTGCCTGTGTCTGTGCTTCTGCCTAGGATCCTAAAAGACTCCTTAGGGGGGAATGCCCAGACTGTCATGATAGCCTGTGTCAGCCCTTCCTCCTCTGACTTTGATGAGAGCCTCAACACACTGAATTATGCCAACCGAGCTCAGAACATCCAGAACAAGGCCGTGGTGAACTGCCGCAAGGAGACAGAGCATGTCGAAGAGCTTCATCTGCAGATAAAGAACTTGCAGAAGGCACTGGAGCAGCGGCACCGCTCGGAGACCCGCATCATCAACCGCTCGGACACCACCAAGCAGGGCTCGCAAGACCCCACGGCTCGCCTGCTGGCAGAGTGTGCCCACTACCGCACATGCACGGACGCTGCGTATCGGCTGCTGATGGAGCTGCAAGAGGAGAGCAACCTCACCGTGGAACAGATCCTGCGAGTTAAGGAGTGGCTGTGCGCCGTGGAAAGTGAGAGGAGCGAGCTCACCTCGGCCGGGCTGGATAGCGGCATCGAGAGCACCTCTGCAGAGGACCAGAGCCTTGAGGGACAAGGCTCAAAGCTGGCAAAAGCCGAGGTAGCGACTGGGGCGTTAGGTCTGCGCTCGGGTGTGGGCATAGCCTCCTGATAAAGCACAGCGCAACTGCCAAAGTCTGCTGGTTGTCTGAGAGGGGGAGCAGACCTGTTGTAAGAGCAGAGTTACAGAGGTGCCCAGTGAGGACAACGAAGGAGGCCCTTTATTAGCAAAGGGAAAGGCAGAGGATTTTTTTCCATGAAGCACTCTGGTGGTCTGGTGTGAGCCCCTATAGCCATCTGGGGAAAATGAAGAGGTTGCTGTAGCTCTGAGACAGGGAGGAGGAGGAGTTCATCTGACCTGCCACTGAATACAGCAGCCTTGGGGCAGAGAGCAACAGCCACAGCCTGGCACTGTGGAAGGGTCAGGAGAGGGAGTGGAGGAAGAACCTGGCTCATGGCAACCTGAGGCCATAGGGAGGCAGAAAGACACGGTGTTCCTGGAAAGCAGAGACAGGTTGGATTCAGCTTTCACTCTGATGTTTATTTCAGAAGCAAAATCTCTGCAGAGCTGTATCTGCAGAGCTGCCGTGCCCCTGTGGAGACCAGGGCAGGGAGGGAAGGACAAAGGCAGATACTGATGCTGCGTTTCTTGTATTTTGGGGACAGGTGAACGCTGAGAAGGGGTGCGAGTCCATCAAAGATGAGCATGTGGCCAAACTGCAAAGGCAAGTGGAGCGTCTGGAGGAGGAGAACCGTGATTTCCTGGCTGCCCTGGAGGATGCCATGGAGCAGTATAAACTGCAGGTATTTCTAGGCTCTGTTTTCTTAGAAGGGACCTGCCCTACTCTTCCCCTTTCCTCTAGACAACAGAGGTGAGTGCAGCCTGGCCTCTGGGCTCCTGTGCAGCAGATTTGGGATCGACATGTTTGTGATCCCATTTTTCTTGTTGTCTCCTAGAGTGACAAACTACAGGAACAGCAGGATAAGATCTCGGAGCTGCATGTGCGCTTGGAGATGGCAATGCCAAATCTGTGTGTGCCAGAACTGCTGGAAGACCTCCACTTGGTGACTGTCACCCAGAGACCTCACACAGCCCCTCTGGATGCTGCACAGTCCCATGGCCTCAGCATGGTTCCCTCCGGGCTCCTTGCTGAGCAGGGTGGAAGAGGCCTTTGTAGGAAGGTGAGGGTGCAAATCTTTGCTGTGAATGCCTCCATTTAGCAGGTGCTGCCTTTTCACTCTGAGTCCCTCCACCTTAGGAGCTGGCTTTTCCCACCCCTGCACATTAACCTTGTCAAAAGTGTAGTCCAGAGGACTATGTTCAGTTCACATCAGGAAAGATTCACATCTGTGGCGAAAGCAGCCAGCTTTGAAACTGAGGCTTTTACTTTGATCCTACCAGCTAGTTCCAGACTTTTGCTCAGCTTCTGAGCAGCAGAAGGCAGGAGGACTGCCAGCTAGGTATGGGAACGCTCCAGTTCCCCTGAAAATACACTGAACTCTGCTCATTGTTCTTCCTTGTACCTAATAGCGATGCCCAGCTGAGAGTCAGCTTCTTTTTCTAACATGGGCTCTCATGCAGCATGTTTCATCTCTGTCTGATTCTCTGGCCCAGCAGCCTGACAGCAATCTCTCCTGCCAGGAAGAGGACCTCGCAGCCTGTCATCCGAGCCCTGTGCAGTGTCTGACTGGCAACCCAGAGATCAAAGATGTGGTGCTGAGCAGGGAGTTCAGCCAAGACTCAGAGAAGCTAGCACAGCTGTCCTCAGAAGAGGAGGAAGAATGGGAACAGAAACGGTCCCTGTATCGGCGTCGGTGAGTTGAGGCTGTTCCAGCACTGTGCGTTGCTGCTGCAGTCATAAGGCCTTGGCCCGGCACTGGTTGGAGATGACTGTGATGCAGGGCTGAGCTCGGTCTCCCACCTCTGCATCTCAGCCCTCGTGTGGGATGTAGAAGCAAATGCTGTCTCTGGGGTCAGTAATTCTGCTTACCGAGGAGCTAATTAGCTTCATTCCTGAACTTCATTCCTACTGTTTCCATCTCCCTCTGAAGCCCCATCTTACTCTGTAGATCATGAGGGTCCTTACTGGAAACAGCTCTAGTAGTGCTCAGACCCAAATGATTAATTTGCTGCTCTTTCTAGAAATGGGATCCAAAGCTGGAGCAAGAGGGAGATGTGCATCAAGTTGGGTGAGGAGCTGTGTGGAGGCAATTCCCAGCTGATTCAGGAGGAGCAGTCGGAGCTGCCCAAAGGCAAGTGGAAACTGTAGGTTGTCAGGCAGGATTCCTAGGGCTGGTGGTGTTTTGCTGGGTACTTTTGATAGGAAGGCCTGGCTGAACCAGAGGACAAAATGGAGCAGATGAGAGTCCAGCTGCTCTGCTTGTGGAGAAAGTTAGCCTGTTGGGATCTCGCAAGAGCTGCATGTTTTGGTGGAAGCCAGAGGTGACTGGGTGATGCTGTGCCAGTTTGTTACAGATCTGAGGTCTGATTGTCCTTCTGTCACATGGCTGCTAAGACGGGAGCATCCTTACCTGGGGATCTGTGTTGCAGAGGCATGCAGGAGGTGGGAGCAGCTGGTTGGTCTGCGGGAACGCCTTCCAGGGAAGGACTCTGAGTGGAGGCTGGTGCAAGCACAGCAGAAGATCCGAGAGCTGGCAATCAACATCCGTATGAAAGAGGAGCTGATCACAGAGCTCATTAAGACAGGTGCGGAGCTGCTGGCAAGGCAGCTGGGAAATATTCACCTGTTCCCTGTGGATCTCCTCCTGGTTGGGATGCTTGGTCTCCATTCCCACGCTCACCTCTGTCTCCATGTTGTCTGTGTTCAGCCCTTCTCCTGTAGGCAGCAAAGTGCTGTTTCTCTGTCCTCTGGCTGACTAGGACCTTTCGTAGTGGTTTCTACCCAAATCCCTTGCTCAGGGTAGCTGAGGGCGAGGAAAGCACTGGGGAGCTGAGAGAGGGAGGGCGAGAAGTCTGCACCCAGTCTTTATAGCCACCTGCCAAAAAAAGTGTGATGAGGTAGAGCAGACCTGCAAGGCCAAGGAAGCAAAGGTCTGGTGCTGTGTCTGGGGCACTAATGAGCAACTTCTTCAGGGAAAATTCAGTCACCCAGGCAGGGAAGCAGGTCCTCGTCCATGGAGGCAGGCTGCGCCAGCTCACACCCATACGGCAGCAGTTCCAGCCAGATCCCTGGGTGGCAATGCCGCAGCCTGGGGCAGATGCAGCCCTTCCCTGGGGCCCTGGTGTCAGCGCGGAGGTGTGTGTATGTTGCAGGCAAGGACGCCCAGGCTCTGAACAAGCAGTACTGCCAGAAGATCAGCGAGCTGGAGCAGGAGGCAGAGCAGGTGCGGGCAGAGCTGAGCGACAGCCAGAAGCAGCTCCAGGAGTTGGAGGGCAAAGAGCCGTGGGACCCTGGGGAGAAGCGCAAACTGCAAGAGTATCGCACACGCGTGGCAGCTGCCCAGAGCAAGGCACGGGTCAGTGCGAACAGAGGCCATCTGGCTCTGCCCACCGGGGCCTGGTGGGTCGGGGCACTCTCCGCAAAGGGTGCAGGGGGGCTGCCGAGCCTAAGGGTAGCTCTCACCCGGCAGGTTCTGAGCAGGAAGAAGCAGGCAACGGAGAGGCTGGTGTCGCTTTCAACCCAGAGTGAGAAGCGAGTGCAGGAGCTGGAGAGGAACATTCAGCTGATGCGGCGGCAGCAGGGCCAGCTGCAGAAACGGCTGCGGGAAGAGAGTGAGCAGAAACGGCGGCTGGAGATGGAGATGAATAAACGGCAGCACCGAGTCAAGGTAGGATCTGGCAGGAGGAGATCTGATAGAACTGTATTTGAGATGAAGACGATGGGTGGGCTCTGTGAGCCACTAGGTGGGCAAGGGTAGTTCTGATGGTGCCTCCAACTGTCCAAGAGAGCATCAGGCTGGGGAGAGTGTGATGGGTACTGCAGTTTTTCAGAGTATCCAGAAAGCTAGCTTGGGAGCATAACCTGTCCATCAGCCCACAGTCCCTGGCTCTGGAGCAAACAGCTTCCAGTCTCTGAAAGGCTAACAGTTGCTCCTCCCCATGCAGGAACTGGAACTGAAGCATGAGCAGCACCAGAAGATTCTGCGCATCAAAACCGAGGAAATTGCAGCTTTCCAGAGGAAGCGGCGGAGTGGCAGCAACGGCTCTGTGATCAGCCTGGAGCAGCAGCAGGTACAAGTACAGCACGCCTGGCTTGCTCTTCCCCTTCCAAGGGGACTGCTGTGCCATGCTACAGCCTGATGAGGGACACCTGGGTGCCTCAACTTGAGATATGCTGTGGCATGCTTGGTCCCTAGCCTGTCCTGTCCTTATGTCATTTGTGTCTGGCAGCAAAGTGCTTGGAGATCATCTCTTACCGCCGTGGCCAGGATCCTTCTCTACTCTAAGCGCTAGTAGAGAACCTGTGCAATCTTGTCTGTTGGTACAGGGGTTGTGGGAGATATGGCTCCCTCGATCTCCTTGACAGCTGGGGATCCAGCTCAGCTCTGCCTCTTGGAGGAGCTGGGAGAATAAAACTAGTGCAGATGGCTATATAGGTTGGCAGAGATAGAACCAAGACTCTAGGTCTGATCTCCGCGCCCCTTGCTCCCTAGTCTAGTAGTCCTCAGGTTGTTAGTGCTGTCCACATATACCCTTTTCCTCTCCTCCATTAGAAAATTGAGGAACAGAAGAAGTGGCTGGACATGGAGATGGATAAAGTTCTTGAGCAGCGCCAGGCCCTGGATGAGCTGGAGGATGAGCTGAGGAAACGGGAAGCTATCGTGGCCAAAAAGGAGGCCTTGTTGCAGGAGAAGAATGGCCTGGAGAGCAAACGACTACGTTCCAGCCAGGTGGGAGTAGAGTATGACACCTCTGCCCCTTGCTTGACTCCTAGCAGAGAGGTGGGAGAGGAAAGGGAGTGACTGTACAATCCTGGGTCTGGCAGAGAGCTGCAGGCCAGGATGAGGTAGTGTCATTGGGAAGCAGGTAGGAAATCCATCTGCCTCTACCACCAGAGAACCTGCTCGTGCTGTGCCTCTGAGCTGTGGTTTGATAAGCCAAGGTGCGCGTGCACGTGTGTGTGGTGGTGGTTGTGGGGTATGACTTGACCTGTGGAGGGAGAGGAAAGGGGTTGGGAGGCCTGGCTTTCCTTTAGAGCGGATCCTCTCAAACATCTGCTGCAGGCCCTGACAGATGACATAGTACGCATGTCCAGCCGCCTGGAGCACTTAGAAAAGGAGCTGACAGAGAAGAACGGACAGCTGCGCCATGGCAGTGCCCACGACCAGCAACAGATCCGCCAGGAGATCAACAACCTGCGCCAGGAGAAGGACCAGCTGCTCAAACAGAGGTTGGAGCTAGACAACAAGCTGCGCCAGGGCACCCTGCTATCCCCAGAGGTACCTGTTCTTTGGCAGGGCTGCTCTGCTTGCAAGAGTGCAAAGTAGGAGGAGAGAGATAAGGGAAAGACCTGATCACGGCACCATTAGCAGATGCTGCCACAGGTCCGTAAACTGTGCATATCTCAGCTTCCTGCCACTGATGTTGGGGCTACGAGTTGGAAAAGGAGGTGGGATGCTAGGTGAGAGTGGGATAGGGAGGGAGTGAACGCTTTGGTCCCACATGGCTACTGTTCCCTATCCCGCACGCTGACCCCAACCTCAGATGGTAATTGCAGTTCTGCCTCGGCAGGAAGAGCGGATCTTGTTCCAGCTGGATGAGGCTATTGAGGCTCTGGATGCTGCCATTGAGTACAAGAATGAATCCATCACATGCAGGCAACGAGTCCTGCGGGCCTCAGCCAGCCTACTGTCACAGTGCGAGATGAACCTCATGGCCAAGCTCAGCTACCTCTCCTCCTCTGAGACCCGAGCTCTGCTCTGCAAGTACTTCGACAAGGTGGGAGTCAGACTACCCTCTGCGCTGCAGGGAGCTGTAGCATCTGACCAAAATGTTTTCCTCAGCCTTAAGCCTTCTGTCTGCCTCCCACTGTGCTTCTGCCCTGCAAAGCTAGCCCGCCTGTCCCAACACCTGGAATAGGGTGTGGTGGCTCTGCCACAGCAGTGCAACCACATGTCATTTGCTTCTTTGAGGTAGCTGTGACAGCCTAGAAATACTAACTTCCTTCACACATGGTACCAAAAAAAAAAAAAAAAAAAAACTAACTTGATCAGGCTGCATGGGGCAGGAAGGCTCCCCCCAACTCTGAAGGGGTTGAGAGATCCTTTTTCTTGGGCCCTGGACAGGTGGTGACACTGCGCGAGGATCAGCACAGGCAGCATATTGCCTTTTCGGAGCTGGAGATGCAGCTGGAGGAGCAGCAGCAGCTGGTGTACTGGCTGGAGGTGGCTGTGGAGCGCCAGCGCCTGGAGATGGACCGCCAGCTCACCCTGCAGCAGAAGGAACACGAGCAGAACATGCAATTACTGCTCCAGCAGAGCCGTGGTAACAGCAACCGGCAGCTGCAGCACTGCTTTCATCAGCTGCTGCCTAGCATGGTCTTGGGTCCATGCTAGCTCTTCTTCAGCTTTTGTAGGGCTCTGGGGCTTGAAGTAGCACTGCTTTTCCTTGTAGAGCACATGGATGAGGAGCTGGCCAGCAGCAAGATGCAGTATGAGGGGAGGATTCAGGTGCTGGAAAAGGAGCTGAGCCGATATATGTGGGCAAACCAGGAGCTATATCAGAGGCTGAGTAACATGAACCTCCATCCAGAACAAACCAAAGGTAAGGGAGGCCTCAGTCTTGGGCTTTGCCATTCCTAGCAAATTAGAGGCAAGCTGCCAGCACCCAGGAGCAGTGCTGGAGGGGTTCAGTGCTGGCACTGAGCAAGCGCTTTACAGGTGTTGATTCTAATGAGAAAACTAAAGTGATCCTGATGTTCAGCTCACTGCAGCCATGATCTTTCCCAGCAGGGATGGAGAGAAACATTCATGGGGCTGGGGAGAGACCTCCTCCTGCACTTGGGATCTGTGAAGAATCCAGCCTTGGGGAACAGCACTTGCCCCCAGCTGTTGCTGAAGAAAGCCATCGGGTCAGGGATGACAGCAGAGATCTGGTGCACGCCCCTTTGCCATCAACATGGCGGCGTTCTTCCCTGCCCAACGACAACCCTGTGGACCTTCGGCAGAGGGACACAGAGCACTTGCTCCGAGTGGGGCTGTCCCATGAGGTGCACCTGCCAAGGAACCTCACTTCTGCCTCCAAGTCCCGCCGGGAGCTGCGCAGAGCCAGTCTGAATACCACCCCCGTGCCCTACCACCCAGCAATGATAGACGTTAGGAAAAATCCGCTCTAGACAGAAGCTTGTAACGCTTCTGTGGCACAGGGCAGGAAGGAGTAGATACTGCTGATGTGGGCTCAAGTGCCTTTCTACTCCCCTGAGCCAACTTGGCCACCAACCTGTTGTATTTCAGAGGCCTGAAAAAAAAGTATGGTGAAAAACCTTAAGGGAGATAAGGTGTGGGACAGCTAGCTTACATGCCCACGTTGCTGTCAGTCTCAACAGCGCTGACTGGCCATCTTTCCTCCTGCATCTTATAGCTCTGAACCTGGCCTCTAACACTAAAAATTTGTTTACAGTTTGGAAACCTCTGCTTGTGGAGCTAGTTCATCCCTAACAGACTTGGAGGGAGACACTCTGCAGTTCTGCAGAACTTGTAAATATATTTTTCTAGTAACTTTTTTAAAAACATTTCTACTGTAACTTTTCTAATAAAGCAGAACAAATTTTATGAAGCAAGCACTTGTCAGAGGTTCCTGTGGTCTCTCATTCATCACTGCAGGAAAGGCATTTAAACCCTCATTGCAGGGGGACTCAGCTGTTCAGTTACTTTGTTGCCTTAATGTCTAAATACATGTGTTTTAGAAGTGCCCAAAATAACTGTCTTGACAAATACCTTTAGGATCCATGGATTAAGCATTTCTCCTTAACATTAACTCTCCTGGCAGAGCAAGAAATGAAAGCCTTTGTACCTGCTTTAAGGGCGGCAAGAAGGGAAAGCTGCAGCTAGGTTCTGCCTGATCCCCAAATGAGCCACTTCTTCAGCCTGAATTGTGGAACACAGCTACCACAACTATTTCAACAGTAACACATGTTAACTTAAAAGTCAGGATCTGCAGCAGGAGGAAAATTGGAAGGCAATTCCTACATATTTAATCTTGCCAGTAGGGGTATTTCTTGTCCTCTTTTTTAAAGGGAACTTAGTAACATTACTAAGGGCTCTTGGTGTGTCAAAGCTGTAAGATACTTCAGCTAGGGGCCTTTATTTTTTATTGTTGAAAATGAAGACCCTCAGCAGCAGAAAAAAAAAAGGAATCCCTCCTACTCTCTCAGAAATAGTCATCTTTGAGCCCCATGCTTGTCTATCAGTCCACATGCTTCCAATAGGTGCACCTCTCCCCCAGCAAAACAACCCTAAGCACACCATATATCCTTTCTTGGCCAAGGGAAAAGGGCAGTTTTCAAGAAACTAGAAATAGACCATCTAGGAAACAAGTTCCATTCAACACTGAGTGGAATGGCTTCAACAAGGTTGAAGCGTACTTTTGTTACACCTCCCCCCAGAAAAATCCTTAAAACCATTTAATGAGCTACTTTTGAATTACGTCGGGCTTTAGGAGTACCTCACGATTCTTGGTAGCTCTCTGCTTCGTGTATGTTCAGTGGACACAGTGGGATGACTTCCCTGCTGTGCACAGACAGATCTCTCCTAAAGGAAAAACCCAGCCTTCTGGGAGAGCTTCAGGCTGCAAGATAACGGATGTTTTCAGCCCTTTGTAGGCTACATTTTAGTCACTGAATCACAGCTCCTGCTGTCTTTGCGTGCTCTCATTCTAACCCCCTATCTCACAGGTGATTAGTCACCATCTAAATGAGTGATGAAGCTAGGGAACAGAGAAAAGTCTTTTAACTGTCATCTCTAGTTATTCCATAAAAATTTTACCTCCCAAGGAAATTTCCCTAGAGTCCTCTCTAGCACGTTACAAGCTTGCAGAAGAGAAGGGCAACAAAGTTACTCTACCAGCAACAGTTGCACTGATACTGGACCTACTCAGCCAACAATTCCAGATCCAATTCTGCTTTCAGGGGGCAGGGCAGGAGTAGACCATAAGTGGTTAGATTGGTCCATCTTAAAAAAAAGAGGGAGGGAAGGGAGGTCAAACTCCCCCTCCACATCTTCCCTGTTGCCAGCTAGGTGGTCTCTCTGCTTCTCTGTAATCTGTTCTGGCATTTGACAGCTATTTCTCAGCAATTTGAACTCATTAACCTGTCAGAGAATTAGTCTGCCTTTTTTTGTTATTTTCTTGCTAGGCTGGCAAGCTGGATACAGCTCACAGAGGGATCCAGTTAGTGTCAGAGCAAGATAAACAGCAGGAACATGCAACCAGTTTTGTACGCATTTGCCTTCAGCACCCTTCCTGCAGCCATAATCCCTTGCCCACTACTGGGGCAAGAGCCAGATTTCTGACCAAGTGACACAAAATAAAAATTCAGGTCATTTTATTTTACAAGACAGGTGTAGAACATGACAGTTCTCCTTACCTAGTGGAACTGAATCTTCATTGCAAAACCTAGCTACCACATGCAGGAGAAGTGCCAGAAAGACAGAGCAAGGTTTTGAATGGATGGAGAGATGCTCCAACAGAAGTTAAAAACTTTTAGAGTGGTCCCTATACCCACTGTCACATGCTTGCCTCCTGCCTCTCACCAATGCAGACAGCTCCAGGACAGCATCAAATATCCTTATCCTTGTTAAAAGTCACGTTGTACAGCTGAGATGATAGGAAGCTTCGCATAGTATTCTGTCCTGGCTTCCAACTTCAGCTAAGCAGCTTTTTCCGTGAGTAAGTCCTGCTAAGGGGACGCTTCTTAGAAGCCATACTGTTGAATGGAGACAGTTCCTGGCTGGCAATGTCTTGGAAGGCATCCGATTCCCCTTCTACAAACACAAAGAATAAATTAAAGCCATGATTTGCCAAATGTATTGCTTAGTGACTGTAAGAAGCCCAATATCAACTGGAAGCAACTGTAGTAGTAAACGGCACTATATGGTAGCCTATTCTACTCTTCAGTGTTACCTCTCCTCCCTTCTGAACTTCCTAGTGCAGACCAAGTATCTTGAAGGCATGTGAGATAGCAACACTGAATACAGAAGTGGCAAATATACCCAGAGGCTTTCTGCACACAGACCGGTCCCTAGGATAGTGCTCTTTCATTCTCAGTTAGATACAGGCATACAGAAAGCAAACCTAGGTAGTCTGCTCAAGCCCAGCCTTTCCTCACAGCACAGGTGGTTACCTTGAGCACATTTTCTCCGAGATGGCGTCTGTCCCTGGCACAGCAGTGGAGACTGGGTCAGTGCTAGAAGGCTGCTGGCAGAGAGAGCACTTTTCACTGGTGGAGGCGAGCCTAGAGAAGCACAGTAAAATCCTGCAGCAAACTGACAACTCATTGCTTTCAGGTAAGTCTCATACACAGCCCTTTTTCTACCTTTAAGCTTCCATTAACACAAATGATACTCCGAATTTATATGAAACAAAATCCAAGCTGGTATAGCTTTTTTTTTTTGGCACCAAGGGATGTAAATGGCAGTCTGGAATTAGCTCTCAGCCAATTTAATTTTATTAAGATGCTTAGCAGAAAAACACTTCACTTTTACTAAGCATATCATTACTTTTCAGTTAACTCAGTGTCCAGGAGGAAAATCATTGCTATAACCGTGATGGTATAGAAATACAAAAAGACAAGGTTTGTGGGTACAGAAGTCTCTTATGAGACCAATTTACAGCTAAACACTACTATTATTTCATATCCTGAATATGGACTGATGTTGCTTGAAAGTTTGCCCATTCTTCTCCAGTGACATCAGTTGTTCTAGTAGGACACTACCTCTGTAGATAAACTTTGGCATGTAAGGAGAAACAGACACTTTGAAACTTAATGCTTCAGGCCGTATGATACCCATAAGACAGCAGCATCTGCCTTTACCCTCATAGTTATTTTCACACCTAATAGGCTAAAACTACTCTGCTGTACGTTTTTGTTTCTAAAACAAGACTGGATTCAGTATTTGGAATCAACAAGGCCTTGCTTACAGAGCTGAGACAGCCTGTTTCACTAAGTGCCAACTGAACTGTCAGCACCCCCAACAAAAAAGTAAATAAACTTAAACTTCAGTGCCTACCGATACAACATTATGGCTAGCAAGGCAAACACTTCTGTACCATTGCACTTCCGATTTGCACATTGAATTGGCACTATTATGTTGGCCAGTAAGAGGACTGGAACACCAATATATATGAACGTCCACAGGACCGACTTCTGTAGATGTTCCAGCCTGAGAGCACCAAGCTCTGAACTTCATAGAGTTGGGTATAGCATTGAACAGACACTGGACAGAACTAGTTAGCATCAGACAAATGCAGATTCATTGCCTAGTCTAATCTCAAAATGTATTGTGATAGAAGCTTCCCTCAAGCAACAGTTTGCATTCCATCCCATGCAACCTAATCGCCTTGCAGCACCTTTTATCACCTAATTTTTCACATCCCTTCACTTCAAGTTAGCAATTGGATGCAATAGTGATCCTTTCTCAGCCAAGCCCAAGCTCTAAAGTAAATTCCTCCTGGCTCCTTCTCTTTCATGTTTCTCCGATCACCCCAAAATTGTTAACATGCCAATAGCTGAACTTCTCATATGGGATCTGTAACCTGCCTACTTCTCCACTATAATAGGGCAAAATTACCTCATGTCATTTACAACCCACTCTTCTCCTCCATCTCATTCTCCCTCAGACAGAGTCAGACAAAAAACAGTTGTGTTCTTGTTTCTTGCCTCTCCCACATTTTTAAGGCATCTCCGAATTTCAGTGGAATGTCACTCATGCCACTCAATTACCTGAAAAAAGGAAGACATTATCATCCCCTACGCAACTGCGTCTCACAGGAGTTAGGAGTGAACGTGCTCTCGGTTTCTCAGGATGCACAGTGTCTGCCTGTGATTTGCTCTCCTTACTCTTGTCTTGAGAAGAGCCAATGAGATCCAAGTTGAACATATTAGTACAAGATCTCTTAGCCTCATGCTTCTCCTCCTTTTCTGGGGATAGATAAGTAAAGACTCGCTTCTGAGATTTCAGGCCAAAAGTCCTGAAGGCAGTATTCTCATCAGTTCTGGGCTCAGAGTCACCAGGAGATGGCTGATCTTGGAGCCTGCAAACTCCTTCCAGTTCAAATTCCCCAAGGGTATTTGTCACTTTGCTGCTGCCGTGCTCCAAGATCTTCATCTCCCCCTCTCCGTCTGTTGACGTTCTCTTCATTTCATCTGTGTTTTTCTCACTTTGAGCACAGCTAGCATTAGCAGTGCTGCTGGCTGCTCTCTTTCTCCGAGGCCAATCCTTGATAGTGTCAGGGGTAATCTTCCCCTTCTGCTTTGGGGAAGGTGTACAGGGAACTCCTGCTTCCAAGGGGGATGGGGAGGTGGTGTTAGAGGCACAACTTGTTGGGGTGTATGACTGGCATATGTAGGTCTGTCCTCCACCTTTCCCAGGCGTACTATGGAAAGAACGAAAGCAAGAGGGTGAAACACAAGCAGCTGCTAGCTTTCCTGGGTGTTTGCTACACCATGTCACAGCAGGATCACCAAAGGGGCTTTCTCCTCCATTGGGTTTGCTGGCATTTGCTTCAGACTGAACTTCCAATGCTGAGCAAGACCCAATTTTCTTAAAGCGAAGTTTGGGCAGTCCTGAGGCTTGCATTTCAAGTTCAACTTCATAAGTTGGAGGGCTCTCAGAAGGCAGTTTGCAATGTCTTTTAGGAGTAGAGAACTTGGCTGGAAATTCAGGATTTCCCAGGCGTGCTGCAGCCTCCCGCTGCCTCCTGTCTGCAGTGCAGCGCAAAGAATAGGCAGAAGCAGACTTCGGCACAGCAGGCAAAGCATTCAGGACTGATCTGGAGCGTCTCTTAAGACTTGGAGCTTTCAGCTCCGTACACTCTTCTCTTACAGTTCTTGGTTCCAAGTCATCATTGCTTATTTGAGAATCACTAAGGAAGGACTCACAGGTGTCTGCACTGGAGTTACCCTCCTTAACCAACTGTTCACACTCTATTTCAGCATTAAATACACATACCTGCCCTCCAGCACAGCGCTTAGGAGGGAAATGCTTTTCCAAGCTTTTCTGGTCCTTTCTTGGAGAAGGATTTTGAGGTAATATATGAATTTGTTTATTTTTCTCTGATATAGGGGTATTTTCAGGAATTTGGGTATTGCAGAGCTGGACACTTTCTACAGAAGAGCTACCACTGTCATTATGATGTTGATTATCCTTACTTCTGGAAGGTGTTGCACACATAAAGATGAGATTCTCTCCTCCAGAATTTGGTTCACATTTGGACTGCTCAGGTGTGGGGAGTGGGGATCTCAAGGAAGTGCTAGTGATGCCAGGCAATTTTGGAAGAGATGCTTTAGGTGTGTTAAGCTCCCCATCAAACTCTCTAGTTTGTGTGTGGAAAGGAGAGCTGTTTGCCAGAGTGTTTGTGGAGTTTGCACAGGGAAGAGAATCGAAGGGAGGGTCTGCCCTCACAGTGAGCTGTGAGGTTTCTGCCCTCAACGGGCTGGTATGTAGTTTTGAGCCTGAATCTTCACGTTTTCTAGGAGTACTTTCACTTGCTAGAGGTGCCGATTCTGACTGCATCTGGTTTTTCTCTGGGAGGATTTGCCTCTGAGCACCAACTGGAGATGCTGATTTTGAGATGGACCTCAAGGAGCATCCTGGAGTTTGAAGGTCTGTAAGAGATCTTTCTTGGAGGGTAGATGGGGAAGCAGCATTTGGATTTGAATCTTTCAGAGGCAATGATGAAGCACTGAGTATTTTTGACCCCTCCTTTTCTGGTGTTTGTAAGCCAACCTCTTTATGAGAGGGGGAAAGTCTTTTTTCTGGAGAACAATCCTTATAGGAGGGTTCACTTACTACAAGTAATTTACTTTCTGTTAACACAGATGGTGACATGACCCTTTGTTTAGGATGAGAAAAGTACTTTCCCAAGCACTTAGCTGCAGTTTGCCTAGCAGCTGAACTTTTGCCAGGAGTCCTCTCCAACTTCTCTGGTGTCCTGTGGAGAGTGCGAGGTGATCTCCTTGGTAGTTTACTGGCAGAATTCAGTGGTTTCTGGGCAGCCTTATGAGGTGCTTTTTTAGGAGTCTGCAGGAGAAAAAGTGAGAGAATCATGCTTGTTCTGTTCCAGCACTATTTATCTGTCCCTCTTGATACTTTTTTATTGAGATTTAAGAAACACAGGAACTGTTTGGTTAGAGATTCTACATGATTTAACCCTAGGTTTATGGTGTGTAGGTCTGACTAAGCATGAATAGAAAAGGGGTGGGAGGAAGGAAAAAAAGAAAGAAAAAGAAAGAAAAAAGGAAGCAAGTGTTTCTACCTGACAGGCAATTGGCTCCTCTAAGTTTAAGGAATCTTTTCTTGTTCTCCTCTTTCCAGGTGAATGCTTCATTACAGGACTACACGTGTCAATGACTGCTCCAAAGAAAAACCTCTTGGGAGTCTGGACGGTGGGGCTTTCAGAATGCACCTTAATGCCTATAAATGGAACAGTACAATTGAGCTAACACCAAGTAACCTGACACGAACAATTGTCTCAATCACTTCATATGTATGGACAGGTAATGTATAAAACCTATAGTCCTGATATGTTCTTTTCTAGGTAAATTTTAAAGCTGCACCAGAACTACTGTTATTTCCCAATCTAAAAACTAATATAATCTGTAGACAGAGTGCTCTAGAGAAAAAGAAAAGGTATAAAAATAGCCCAGCCTTATTCTATTTATAGCTCACAGCAGAAGAGTTCTGGTTCATGACTAAGGATCCTAGTAGGTATAATATAAAGAACTAAATGTCACCATTTATAGCTGATAATCCTACTGAGAGAAAGCCAGCAAAGAAGATCCCATCAGCCTTTGCTTTTTGCTGCCACAGAAGAGACTGAAAGTAGCTTTAGGATTTCTCTCCCATATTTTACAGGGACTTCACTGCAGTTAGGGAATAAGACTGACAATCACTGGTATTCTGTTTGACAGGCCTGACTGGTTTTGAAGTTTGCAGTGTATTCATCATAGAGGTAGCTGCTGTTCTTTCTCCTATACTCAGACTCCCAATTCAAAAAAAATTAACTGGGATAATTCTGTCTACAGAAGACATTACCTGACAGCTCTTAGCCTCTTAAGAGTTTCTCATAGAGCCAAATAAATCAAACTTAGGTATCCATGCCAGCTTTTCAGATCAATAATATTAGCCTGCTCAAATCCCATTCAATACCTCCTACATCCTTCTGAGTACAGCTCTCCTCTTCTTGTCCTGGATGGACTTGCTGCTTATTTTGTGAGCAGGGCCGTGCAGTGGAATAGAAAATGCCAGAGTAGGTCCTATTCAACAACAGTTGTTTGATGCGTGGACTTCTTCTTAAACCTGCTTCTGAAAGGTAAGAATATCAGAGACTGGGCCTTCTTTCTCCCTCAATAATGGAGGTATTTTTCAGGAATGGTTCCCAACTGACAAGCACACACCCCAAGAAGAAATTTTGGTGAATACAATTAACACTTTCATATCAAGATGTAGATATGAAGGGAGGGAGGAGAAAAAACAAAAAAACAACAACTCTTGAACTTCCTTGGAGATTTGGAATGCTAATGAACGCAAATCTCTTTCAAAATCATGGTTCCTTCTCCTAAGTCACAATTACTCTCATCCCTCTAGCAATTATATGGAAAGGAGTACTAGAAGAGATACTTGTTCACCCTTGAAGTCCCTGGTGCATTTTCAGTTACAGGAGTTAACTCTACCTTTCTTTTTTAATCTCTACAGTAAAGGGTTGCCAAAGCAGTGAGCAGAAAGTGGTTCTACCAGAGGTGTCTGTGCTCCACCAATAAAATAGCAGAATACTTTTATATTGTCTACTTATATACAATCTAAGCTGAAGCATGCTCTTATGAGCTACATCACAGCAAAAGCCCTTATCAGAATCAGCACTTACCACATATGGTCTTCTCTGGAGATTCTTCTACAACAGTGTTAGAACCTGGATCAGATGACCTTGAGAAACAGCAAACGTTTTGAACTCAGCACATTAACATTTATGGAAAGAGAACTTACCATGAAAACTGAAAAGCGGTGCTATATTCTACAGCAGAACATTGCTTTGCGGGCTACTCAGAATGAACAATTAGGAGGCACTTCCCCACCCACTAACACTTTACTGGGCATAGAAGCCTTTCTAGCTGTAGTATAGCTAACAGTCTTACATGGTAGCAAATGCTAAATTTCAGCTTGGACTCCACAAGTTACAGCACAGGCTGGAAATCCTGGAAGCAACAACTAAACCTAAATAGCAATTTGCTGCAGGAATGAAAGTACCCCAGCTTACACAATGAAGCAAGGCAGTATTCCTCTGCACATTTCTCCCAGACAATGGAACTTAAGAATCTCCACCAGTTCTCTTGCTACCTTAGGTGAAGGTGACATTTTGACCACAAAGCAGAACCCTGCCACTCATTAAACATGCAGCACTTACTGAAGAAATTCAGAAACAGCTCACTCACCGGCCCTTGATCTGTTTATGTAGTAGCCTTCTGGAGATCTGTTTATGTAGTGGTGTCTCTGCAACGCTCTTGGTCAATAGCTTGCGATGATCTAAAAAAACAACAACAACAATCAAGCAAGAGATTAAACACCCAGAGCACAACTCTAAAGCAGTTAGGATGAATAAAGAAATACAGTCATATAGGCTTCAGTTTAAGAATGACTGCCAATAGAAAGCCATTGTGCATTGGTCTCCCTGCACTCATAAGCGATCATCTGATAGATATTTCAGAGTTTAACATCTACATTCTTCCCCACCCCTCCAATATAAAAATATGGGTTATTAATAAATAATGTCACATGTAATTAACCCACTCCGATAATTTTCACTCTTCATCTTTCATTCACAGATCCTTTAACCAAGGAATTTTAACTTTTTTTTTTGAGGTGTATAGAATTCAGTAAAAGATAGGTTTGAGTTTCAATACCATCCTATTCACCATTCAAACACTGCAGCACTCACCTGAAGTATTTTTTCCTTCATTAAAAGCACACTGAAGTTAGTTGTTTCATAGAAGTGAGGATGCAAGAATGGGAATTTTCACAAAAGCTCTTCCTTTGCAATTCTACATGTGCAACTCATGTCCTACCTTTAGGACCTTCATCAGTGCATTTGTATCTTAGGCCTTCCACAGCAGACACCGACTGACTTCTAGGCATCTTCTTCGTGGATCTTTTTGACGGTGAAAGTACATCTTCATTGAAAAGGTTCCTCCTTACCTTTGTAACCTCTAAGAGGCAAGGCAAAGCAAAAAGTGATTGTATAAAGGGAGGACAAAAAAAAGGGGGGGGGGGGGGAAATCACATAAAGATCATTTTGTCAGGGCACTAGGGATAGGAACACCACATACTAGCATAAGGCAACAACTTTCCAGAGGCCAGAAAAGCATTGAAAAAAATTGTTTTTCTGTTACTGGATACTATCACTATCCATGCCCTCCTCAAAATCCATCCTGGACTTATTTTACATGTTTGCACTTTTCATACTTTCCCAGCAATAGACTACTGACAGATGTCATGACATAGAAAGCAGCCAGTGAATTTGCAAGATAGAGCAACATGGAATGGGCCACAAGATTTCAACTGAAGCACACATGGGCTCTGGGAATGGGTGTGAGATTGGATTTTATGAAGTGTTTTAAGAAAAGGGACATCCTGTTTCCAGACATAAAGCTGTTCACTTAAATCTGCCTGAAGGGTTATCAGACACTTAAACAGAATGTATTATCTTCTGATTCTCTCATAGGGGTAGGCAGTTCTAGGGTCTGAACACAAAAAGATGCCCTGTTTAGGAGTAAACTTCTGTCCTTCGCTCTCTCCCCCCCCCCCCCCCCCCCCCCCCAGGACAGAGCAAATGGAAATAATTTCAAGACTCAAGGAAGAACTGAAAGGTTTCCTCTTCAGGATAAGTGAGTTAAGTTTTCTGCATGTGTAAGTACACACACACACAGCACAGCCACTCTTATTTTTTCCCCCATCAAAGCTTTTGTAGAATTTTACAAAGCTTCCTGCAGATTTTCAGCATGATTTCATCATGGCTTACTAAAATTTACAGGGAGAACAACATGTGCTGAAGACGCACCTTTCCACGGAAAAGCTAGAAGTCAATGTACCTTGCACTGCTTCTTTCTGCAACAAAGGCATTTGTTGGGGTTTCTCAGTGGCAAGGCAAGAATGAGAGTTCTCCTGAAACAAAAGAGAAGTTAAACTCACTGGCAGCTTAAGGTTACAATTACTATATGAATGAATGCAAACAGCAAGTGCCAAACCACATATTTACTCATTAGTTAATTTTCAGGTTCTCCAAAATGATTTTGGCCTCCATACAGCTGATACAGGGTATACCTACTGACTGAATACAGAGCAAGATTTTGCACTCAAGTCTCACTTCACAATGTTGCTGCACCTCTGCAGGAACAACCCATGCACAATCCTTCTGGAAAATCTTTACCTTTCTGATGGGATTCTTAGCTATCTTGGGAATCTCAATTTGACGCAAGTTCTGTGGTGCTTCCGTCATGCTCCTGTGCCTGGCTAATACATTATTCCTTTAGAAATTGACACAGAGAGAGAGAGAGAGAGAGAGAGAGAGAGAGAGAGAGAGAGACTGATAACTTATATGACACCTTAAACTGGGTTTTGACCCTAGAGATAGGAAGTCTTTATCTGTGTTCAGATTGCAAGTTCTTTGTGTTGGTACCGTGTTTATATTACAAACCATCTTTTAATGTCATAACATAAATAGCTGTAACTGCAACTTTAAGGCAGGTATTAAAACTTGTTTCTTAATTTGTTAAAATGAACATTGGGTTCCCCAGTATAGAGTCCTACAGTAAACTGCGGTCTTAACTTTAATGATTTGTGGTCACCCACTGCACAGTACAACACCCTTCTCTTACGGAAGAAGATCATGAACTCTACTTGTATGGAAAATACACACACAAGATCAAGGTCACACGTTCAGATAATCAGCAACAGGGAATTAAAATGAAAAGTGGGAGCCCTTAATATTCCCTCAGACACATGGTGCTATCAGCAAACATCAGCTTGCCCACCTAGTTATCCAGGAACAAACATCAGAATGATGCGGTGGTAGTTTAGGTAGCTCCTCAGCCCCAAATCAAGCTGCAACAACCTTCCTTTCTATTTGGAATTGTTACCTTCTTTTTTTGGCAGATCGGGTGCGCAGCTCTTCCAGCTGATCACTCTCAGTGCGTAGGCAAACAGTGCTGGGAGTCAGGGCAGTTGATAGGGAGTGTGGAAGGGCTGGAGACTTGCTATCCAGAGTCACTGAGTCATCACTGAAGAAGTCTGAAGGCAGAACAGATGCCAGCTTTGGGGGTATTTGTGTACCTAGACTGTAGTAAAGATCTCCAAGGGTCTTCGGTATAGAATCCATGTAACTAGAGTATCAGAGAGAACCCACATCAAATAGGATCCACCATAAAACTCAATGTTTCAATCCCAAGTTTTGGACTAAATCTTTGTTCTTAAGCTTCAACTAAAAAAAACAAACAACAAACAAAACAAACAAACAAACCACACCACTGAAAAATAAGTTCACTGTGTTTTTTCTTTATTTGCTAAACAGCCACCTTCTCTTCGATCAAGATAAGAGCGTAACAAGCAGAATGCATCCAAACTTATCAAAAATCAAAGTCAAAGCTGCAGATTGTTGTTTATGAATAACAGATATCCAGCCAAAACCACAGTCCCCAATAATACTTAGTCACCCTAAAGAACTTACGATGCTAATATTTCCTCTAGAAACTTTGTAAGGTATCCTGGGTCTTCAGTCAGGCACAAAATACGCAGCATCTCTGTCATCTGTAAGAGAAAATCAGATGGGAAAATGGATTAAGCTGTGACAGCTGCAACACCAGATTCTTTAGCACAGAATATAAAGTGTTACAGTAAGAGCAGGGAAAACTACAGGTTCCAGGTCTACATTCTTGGTCTCACCCAGAAACACAACCAGGTCTATGATTTACTTGCCTCCTCTAAAAGCTGCTCCATTTCATCAGTGTTGCTTTGTAGTAAAGGGCACTGAAGACATAGTTCTAGACGCAAAAATACCTGAAGTCGGCACCTAAGTGAAAACAAGTAGTTATTTGTCACCCTTTTTTGTGATGGAAACAGCTTATTTACCTCAAAAGGCTTGCTCAAAAAGCAGTAAGCATGGCTCCCTTTGACAGCATAGATTTGGTTAGTATTTGCTTTTGGTGGCAGGGGAGACATCTCATTTCAGACAAAGACTGTGATGCTTATCATATAGTGCATATATGCGCATTTAAAGAGACGTTTTTACTGTGATCACAGATTCTCCCAGGAAGTTTTACCAATGTAAATACTTTTCTATTTGTACAAAAAGCCACCAGTAAAAAAAATTGCTAACCAACTCCACAGTATCTTAGAAGCTGCAGTAGATAATGTGTCTCATACTCTCTGACTTTGGTTTCCTTCTCTGAGCCATGCTGTTGCCTGAGGGTTTTGCTGGTCTTCAGGAGATGGCTTCTGACTCTTTCCACACAGGCCACCTGCAGACATACAATTACAGAGACTTCAAGCATGCTCCCTCTCCACAGGGCAGGTTCTTTTCCTCACTTGCTCAGTTCTTAGATATAGCTCCATTTTTCCCTCTCCTTAAAGAAATTCTCTCTTCCACTTTCAGTAGCAAAGTTGTGTTGAGGCAAGACAACAGACGAATGTATAGCTTGAAATCAGAAGAAGGTCACAGGCCTGCTTGCAGCTTCAGGACATTTTAAGTAGCTATGGATTTGTCTTTCACAGTATTTTCTTCAGTTAGTCACAAGTTGACCAGTTCTGGTTTTTAAGCAAGCAAGTTACAGTCCTTAATTTTTTCTTAACTTAACTAAGAAAACCCTTCAGTGCTCTCTCTTTCCTGGGGAAGTAGTGGATGTAGGTTAACCATGTAAAGCAAACCCAGAAACACAGCTTTTTAAGACATGTTTTTTTAAGAATGCATTATTTAGAATACTAGCTTTGAAAGAAGTGAAGTTCGAATTCAAAGTAAGGCTGATGTTAAAAAAAAAATCTATTGCAGCTTTTAGCAAAGGTGTAAACTGATAATTGAACCAGATTTTCTTAAATTCTTTACAACTATCTGAAGTCCTTCACTATTGTGAGAGCTCTGATAACACAGTTTAGAATTTTTTAGTCGCATGCATCTCTGTATAAAACCTTACAATAAGATGAAATAAATGTAACCTGAAAGAGCAAGAGTTTTGACTTTCAGTTCAGTAGTAACCCTGCCATGCAATTTTAGTCAGATCATGAACACCTCTATAGTGTAAATACTGTACATTTGATCTTCATGCTCACATGCTCTTCCCTACCTCTCTCTCTTTGGCATCTTGTATTTTCAGGAACCTTTTAATGGCTGTGATCATACTCTGGGCACACATAAATGAAGTAACTCCCTCTGCAACAGCCTTCTGGTAGCTTGCAATTAAATGGGACAGCAGTTCCTCCTCAGTTTTGAAGTCTGTAACAGGGAAGTGTTACAAGTTAACTAAATGCCAGTTCACCACAGCCTACTGAAACACCACTCATTCCAGCTAAAGCACGGTTTTAGGTCATTAAGAAAGAAAAAAGTAGCACAACTTTGCTACAACAGAGACACATCCAGAGCCCAGAACACTAACAAAAGCAGTCCCAGGTGCAGACACATGGCAAGTGATAAGCTTTCGCCTAAATAGACCAGAACAAGATTTCAGGTTATGGCAACATCCTTCTTGGCACACCAGTCCTAGAAAGCAGCAAGGAAATTCTTGATCCCAGAAGTCAGAATAAAGAACAACTAGCACAGGAAGACTTTGTACCACAGACTTTCTTTCTATAGCCAGAGTCTTATTTCTGATGAAGTCTAGGCTACAAGTCTAGCCTCTTGTGTAGTGTAACAATGGGTTCCAGACCATGAAAATAAAAACCCATATACTGGCACTGAGACTGAAGTCCATAACCACTCCCACTTACAGCAGTAGCATATCTTCTCCAAAATCTCAGAGAGGACAGAAACAGACCAGAACCAGAAGTATCTTCACAGATATTGTTTGGCTCAGAAAGAAACACAGTCAAGAAAGTCTCTCTATTTTTGCTCTATTAATAAAGAGGAATACATTCCACTTACACCCTGATGGCTGCTTCCCTTTATTTCCTTTAGCAAAAAATAGTTCCTTATCGCTCCTTTTATATGGGGGTGGGGCACGAATACTAACTCCCTGGGTAATTATAACACTACATCTTTACAAAGACTAACCTGGGGGGGGAGGGGAAATGAGAGTAATTATCATTCTGTGCGAACCTGAAGATGCAGAAATCAAAACATCCGTTTGCTGCATAACTTCTAGTACTCCATTATTTTCCTTCCCTCTCCCTTCTATAAAGATTTCATGTAACTGCCTACAGATATCAGAACCGATAACACAAACCTATTGATATTTTGAATGCCTTTTCCTTTTCTTCCAGCTTTTCATCCAATCTTTTTGCTGAAAGCTTCTGTGGGACCTTCTCATTCACTGTTGGTGACACACCATCAGGTTGAAACTTCTGAGCTTTTACATTCAGTCTTGCTACATTCAACATCTGCAGGGAGCGGGACATGGTCTTCATCTTCTGCCTGACTGGAGTTCGGGGAACTCCACCTGCAACGCCACAAAAAGGGATTTCTACCATCAGACACACTGGAGCAAGAACTCCAGCCAAGAGAGAGCATAATGTTGATCAGTTCTTATGTTGCTAGCAAGTGAGGACAATAACCTTCTAGCTGAAAATAGGGTGTAAAAGCTTCCATTTCTCTGTAAAATAGATGTACAGGGAGCAGAGCAGGTAGATATTTCTCTAAATATAAGTGGGTGATAATCCTTTTTCTGTACAGGAAGGGAAGTTGCATAAACAGGACATAATCTTGTATCACAGAAATAGAAATAAACTATCAGAGTAAAATTTAGGGATACATTAGATCAGGGTATATGCAACTTTGGTTAGTGCACTGAAATGCAGTGATGAAACTTTTCTTAGAAAAGAGAAAGTGTTCAATTTTTCTAAATCAGAACAGAGTAGAGACATTGTAACACTTAGTAGTAGTTGCAGGGATCCTTACTCCAACAACTAATGAAACTGCAGAGCTCTGCACACTGCTTTAACAGTTTTGTTAGCCATTCTGTAACCTTGAATTGCTTAAGGAGTAATTTGGGTTGTACCAAAGGGCAACATTTAATTTAGAGACCTCATAATTAACGTACTAAAAAAGAAGATAAACAAAAATAAAAACACAACAACAAAAAAGAACATGGAAGTGGGCTATTATTCAAGAGGGGACAGATCTTTAGGGTTTACGTGTTAACTTGTTCAGAAATCTCTATCATCTTTAAATACTACTGCGCACATGGTCCCAAATTACACATACGTCTTTTTTTGTTATTTCCTGGTCCGGCTGTGGCAGCTACTTCACTGGATTTCCTCTGGTACATCTCAGATAGACTTTCTGAAAGTTCCACTTCAGATTGGTAGGCATCATCCTTCTCATTAGCAGAATTAACTTGCAGTAACCTATAACAAAGCAGTTCAATACAGGTACCAAAAAAGATGAAATAGGAGGCATATCCCCTGTTCTTACTGTACAGTAACAGGCTTTTCTAGTTGCCAGTCCAACTCTTTAGGGAAAGTAACACATGCTAGCATTCTTCCAGACTCCTGCTCCCCAAAATCTTGCTCAATTAAAAACAAATAAAAAAACATCTTAGAATGATTGTCAAACCAGAAACAAGTATAAGAGTTCTTTACATACAATAGATAGGCCACTGACCACTGTCAAGAATGTGCACAAGCAAGTTTGTGCAGACTAAGCTATCCTGCACTAGGTATTTTCAGATGCTAAGCCTGCTTTCTTCAAAGAGCTTGCTAATTTGTTCCCACTAAGCACCAACTGAGATAACAACTACCTTCAACATTTCACAGTAGATCTTATCTAACAATGAAAGGTGAAGTCTGCCACTTGTCTTAGTGCCTTAGGTAATTTTAGGCCACATATCACTCCTGAAATGGTCAACACCTCAATCCAGACTGCTACCTAGGCATCCTGTTTCTTTTTTTTGCTATATGCTTTTGCTTCATTATATCTCAGAGTACATAGTAAGCTGAGCACAGAAATAAAAGCACAAAGAGAACCCTTCCATTCTATAACTCTCTGTAACATGCAGTCATGTTCCCTAAACAGGAAGCAGAAATCCCTGACCATTAATTACTCAGACACATGTTTCAGAAAAATACCTGAATGACTCCATCAGATCAGAACTTGCTCCACAAGAATTCGATGAAGGATACCACGCTTCAAGTACTGAAGGATGCCAGCATCCTGTACGGGAAAGCTCCTGTTGGACCCACTCTGGCATAGGAGTTTCTTCTGAATAGAGACAAAAAAAAAAAGTCAGAATGAAGCTACATGAAATGGCAGAAAGCTTTGGCCTTCACCGACACTCTAAAGCAGAGATCTCCAAAACTCTGATCATAGAGGGCAATTTAACAGTCAAAACATCAGGCTGGGAGACTCGCAAGAAGATTCTGTAATGCAAAGTAGGCCAAAAATTAGTGTCTCTGCAGCCCTACCCAAAAGCTTTGCTGGCCAGGGATGGCCTATGTGGCACATCCTGGGAAAACACATTCTAAAAGCTGGTCACCAAGCACAGGCAGCTGTGCTTTACCTAAAGGCTAACAGAAACCAATGCTCTGTCACTGAAACAAAAAGATACACCATTGCAGATCTCTGAATCACAAAACAAAGTGTGAGCTATAGAAGAAAAAACAAACAAGCACCAAAAGTTACTCATCATTGAAGAAATCATTAGCTTTAGTGCCCTCTGCCCCAAATCAAATCTACAGATAATTAAAAGGAGATAAAAGTTTCGTATTTCCCAATGCCTACCAGAACTAGCCAGAGACTCTTCCACTGATGTGTCAGTTTTACTCAACACGCTATTGACAATATCTGGGAGGTGAAGGGTTTGGTCTTGGGAAGAGCTCTGCACTACAGCTCCTTCAAGGTTGCATCGCTGAACTTCAGCTGCCTTCTCAGAACAGAATATAATCAGAACTGCAGTACTCTCAGAAAGTGGTGATAAAACAGCACTGCAGGGGCACGAAGTTTTGGATAGAGACACCTCAGCAACCTACATAAAAAGAAAAGGATGTTTGTATCACCTAGTAATACCCAGAGGCCTCAGGTAGTATACAGTTTACAAATAGGTTATAAATTTACTTGATTTTCTAAAAATGGTTCTGAACTTAGACCCAAATGAGCAATTTGCAGTGTAACAAATACCACTATTACTGTCTTCACAATATGACACACAAGACTCATCTTTTTTTGTAGCAGCCCATTTCAGAATAGGTATTGGTTCAGGACAAACAAAGATTTACCATATGTAGTTCTTCAGTCACTAGAGTCCTTAAAAGCTGATGAAACAGCGATCTGTTTTGTTCTGCTTGTTCAGCCTGGGAGCTCCGCAATATCCAGCTCTCTGCAAGAAAGTTGCCAGCTTGCATCAAATTCCAACCTGTCAAGGTACCTTTCAGGAAGATACTGACTGGATGCTGTGGTTGTCTTTGGCTCACAGCTACGGGTTCCAGGATCACCACACAGCTTTCCTGCTTCTCTTCTCCTGTGCAAGGTTAAAAATAAAACAAAAATTATATAATGTACAAAACAGTTTTTATCTAGATAAAGAGACAACTTCAATGCAAGAAAAAAAATTTTGAGATTAAACTGGGAGTAGCTCTATAGTAAATGTATTATATAGCCGACCTCCCCAAGCTCTCATAAAGGAGCTGAATGCATCAAGTGACTACTAAAGAAAGAGACAACACGCATTGCATCTTTCTTTAAAGCTGATCTGATCTCTTCTGTAGGTCCTTTTCATTTACCTGCTTAATTTAAGCAAATTAAAGTAGCCGAGATAAAGCACGTAGAAGAAAATAGTGTACATGAAAATGGGACCAACAAAGAACTGTTCATACATTCAGACTTCTGGGAAAAAAGGAAAACTGAAGAGACCAAATCAGGAATATGGGCCAATAGCTGTCCTATCAGAGGCACTGGAACACACTCAGGACTTTTTTTTTTTTTTTTAATATACACTTAGGCTGTTAAATGTCTCAAGTTACCTCTATACATATAGTTCACAAGGGAAACACATCAAAGATCCTGCATAAGAGATCAGAGGTATTTCTAGGCATGCTTAAATTCCCCTTTTTATTACCGTGCATGCTGAGAAACAACATCCCTTCTTGCTGGGGAAATACTGCTCGGAATTCAGAGGGCTTTGAAAACAAGAAGTTCAAGGTGGAGTCCAAGGGCAGAAGCATGGTCCATGGCATGAACATTGGCACAGAGAAACTGGAATCTCCAAGAAAGCAGTGAGCAAGATCTGCTCTGTGGTGACTCAAACATTGCATTAAGATCTCAGATGACAAAATGGTGCCTCCCGTCTGGTGGATCAGTTCAAACATTGTCCAGTATCCGACATGATCCGGAGATTCAAGCATCTGCAGTAAAGCAACAGACAGGACTCAAGTTAATTTTGGCAGTGAAGAGATCTCTACGCAAACAAGGAATCTAGATTACAGACTTTTATAGGAACTGGCATAAGAAATGCATCTCAAACATTTTTCAAGTGTTTTTATGGACTAAACTAGCCATCCTAAGAACACAGTAAGGAAAATACTCCACTGAATTAAGAGGTAGCCAGCATCTTCAAGCACAGACTCCTGAATTTAGTATCTAGACACCTGAACAGTCAAGACTGCTTATTTGCAGTCCTGAACAGCTGTAACTCCCACCTAACTGAAAGCACAAGACAACCCATCAATAAACACTTTGCAGTCACTCAGGGGCTGATGTACCTTAATCTCTACAGGGATAACTGCTATTCCAGTTTTTGGCCTCTTGCTAAACAGGATTACTTGGCAGTTATCGGAAACCTGACCTCTCTTCCTTCCACTCAAAGACTACAGCACAAAGCTGCGTGCTCTCCCTTCTTAAACTGGAAGTAATCGAGGAAGATGGCCCATCATCACCGGCAATGCAGAGGTGCGCGGCGGCATCCTCCGGTTACCTTAGACCAGTCGGCAGTGTCCACCCAGTACAGCGTGATTTTCTGGTCTGCGATCAGCTCCCGGACTCTCCTGGGCAGGAGTTTCTCCGCCAGCTCCTGAGGCGTGGGCGGCTCACAAGGGGAAGGGGCGTCGCTGCCGGACACGAACTGCCGCAGCTCCCTCCGGGAGTGGGGGCAGGGGGAGAAGAGGAAGACGGCGTTCACGAAGCCCTCGGGGGGCGGCAGGCTCTCGGGGGGCTCGGCGGCAGCCGGCCCGGTCCTGCGGCTCCTGCGGAGCGGCTTGGCCGGGGAGGCGATCTCGGGGCGGTCCCACTGGTAGTCGAGGAGCGTCTCCTTGAGGCCGTTGTGGGTGAGGGCGGCGCGAGGCGCCGGCCCAGGCAGGGCGGCACCGGGCCCCCGCGCCCCGAGCCGCGCCGCCAGCTCCTCCTCGAAGCGGGCCCAGGCGCGGGGCCCCGGCGGGCGGAAGCCGCCGCCGCCGCCGCCGCGCGAGGCGCCGCCGCGGCCCCCCAGCGAGTCGAAGAACCGGAAGGCCCAGCGGAGGCGGGGCAGGCCCATGCGGCAGCCCAGGTGGTTGAGGAGCCGCAGGGCGCCGAGCTGCAGCCGCTCCCGCCGCGCCGGGCTGGCCGTGTCCAGCAGGAACACCACGCTGTGCGAGCACGCCATGGCGCCCGCCCACCCGCCGCCAACGGCCGCCTCACAGCGGCGCCCCGCCGCGCGCCCGGCCCAACGGCCGCCCGCCGCCGCCGCGCGCCCGGCCCATGGGCCCCCGCGCACCGCTCAGAGCGCACCCGCCGCCATCGCCGCCCGCCCGGTCCGACTACTGGCGCGCTCGCCTCCTCGCGCCCTCATTGGCTGGCGCCTCGCGGACCGACCCCTCCGCGCCGCTCTCTATTGGTCCGCCGCGGCGCCCGCGCTGGCGCCCGGACGGGAAAGCCCGGCCAAGAGGGCGGGGCGGCGCAGGCGCTCCGGGAGGCTCTCTTCGCTGATTGGTCGGCCCGCGGTGGGAGGGGAGCACGTCATTCCATTGACGAAAGGCCATGACGCGCGCAGGGGGGCGGGGCCAGCCGCAGGAGCGAGCCGATTGGTCGCCGCTGCGAATTTAAAATTTAAAGGCGGAAGGGGGAGGGTGGCAGTGATGTCGTTTCTTTGCCTCGCTCTTGTTGGGCTTTAGAGGCGTGATGCTACGCTGATGTCATCACCATGACATCAGCATGGCAGTTGGGGTCTCCGAGCACAGTGGTGGGGCAGGCTTAGGAAGGGTGATGGCGGCTCCGGCACTGCCTGTGGTGCCCCCACAGCCCTCGTCACCCCCTAATTGAGTGCTGGCCTGGAACTACCTAAAATTTTCATTTCCAATGAAAACCCATTTCAGAACCGAACACCTCCAGCACTCAGAAGCCACCTTCTTTCACCCATAAGTAATCCATGGCTGGTGCCAGTCCTGCCTCCTCTGAGTGGCGTTGAGACACCCCTCTACGCGCTGGCGTGGACCCCTTGAAAACGCTCCTTGGATCCTGCGGCGCTCCAGCGCATGGGTGTTCCTTGCTTCTGCATCCTGTGACTGCTCATGGTTTTATTGCACGTCTTTCAGGTTTTGGTGGGAAGACGTGAAAAAGGTGACCCTCTAGGAGCCACGTAAAAACAAGCGATGCTCAAGAACTTTCTGAAACCACAAGAATTTTGGGGGAGAACCATGTACATGCTTTCTGGATGCCTGAAGCTGGCAGTCAGTTCAGGTGATATCAAGGCAGGGATACAAAGACTGTCACAGCTATCTTGCGACAGAGGCAATGTCCTTTTTAAAAAAATAAAAGCAAATAAAACATACTAAAGCTACCATAATGAGATATTAAAATGCGCTCCCTGGAATGAAAGTCTGGGGAGAGGTGACCTCAACTCCCCAGCAGGTGAGATTACTATATGATATCCTATTAGATGTTTCTCAGTAACTATCTTTTCTGGTTTCAGGTTGTTTTTGAAGCTTGTGGCTGCTGCTTGTTTTAAGAACAGTTCCTTAAGCCAGGGCTTATCTGATTGCAGAGTCATATACCTTGTGTTTGCTCTTTATACATATCGTTCATGTCAGTATGTTTCTTCTGCCAGCATGATTCTGGGTTTCTTTGCATGACAGAGAAGCAGCTTCTCCTTGTTTTGTTTAGATGTGCCTGTATTCTTGTAGACACGCCTGACTGGCTGGGAACAGTCACCTTCTCCTAGATGATGCAATTTATGTTGACCAAAAGCCCCAGTCCTAGGAGCAACATATCAAAAATCATCATATGACTGAACCAATTCCCTTCCTCCACAGGTAGGTTAAGGCACAAGGCACAGAGGCCTGGAGAGGTCCTGCACTGGGCAACGTGGGTCTGAGAGGGATCCATAGCTCTGGGTTTGTGCTGACCAGACTTGGCTCAAGCTGACTCTGTGCTCTGGAACTGGAGCATGATGCTGAGATACTCCGACTGCTCATGAATCCAAGTTCTGCTTGCCACTAGAGGTCAATACTGGTCCAAAAACTGGTCCTCTGCAGCCTGCATCCTGTTTACCACCTGGAGCTGCACGGAGGCTGCTGGCTGTTGGTAGGCTGGCTGAGCAGCCCTCCTTCCCACTGGCACCAAGCGGAGGGGACAAGGGACTGGGAATGGCAGGAGCCCTGCCCGGCTACCCTGAAAGTCCTACAGACCCGGGCTGGTACAGGGCATTCCTGGGCAGAGATGCCACTCCCAAGCTTACCCTCATGTTTGAGCCACCTCAGAGGATACTGAGGCCAGCACAAGGACATGCTGGGGCAACACAACCATCTGTCTAGCTCAGGATCCTAGTTCTGAGAGTAGCTGGTTAATGAGAAGAGATGCTTGTACGAGTTTAACTTCCCACCCCTGCAGTCTCTTGTTCAGGGACTGCTTGAGCCAGGTGTTGTGCTCCACTCTTACATGTAATGCCCTGATGGACCTTTCTTTACATAACCTCCTTTTGAAGTCAGGACATCTCCTGCTGAGCTGAGGCAGCAGAGAAAATGAGGTGAGAGAAAGTGAGACCTTGATGCCAGGACCCAGGAAGGGAGCATGGCAAGAGAGCAGAGGAATGAGGCTCTCAAGGGGGTCGGAGAGAGAGCAGAGTGAGAGGCACCGCTACCAGTTGAAGAAAGCCAGGGCAAGGGCAGTTCTAGCTGGAGCTGGAAGAAACAAAACACTCAGGAGATGGGGTGGCTGGGGCCAGCTGAAAGCTGGGTGAGTGGAGACAGTGGTGGGGTGCAGAGAAGGATTGGAGATCAATATCAAAGGACAGGTAGAGCTTCCGGAATCAGGGCTAGATGAAAAGGTGTAGGGTTGGTGTGTGTGCACAGGGGGCTGAAGTCGGGGTGAGGACAGAAAAAACATGTGTTTTCTTCAGCTAACTTGCCCACTAGACATGGCCCACTTGCAGGTCTTGGAGCACATCTTACCCTGTGGGTATTTAGCAGTCTGGGTGTGAGCCAAATGTTGATGGATCACACTCAGAAAACAGGAGATGTGACAGGGAGGAGGAAGCCCTGCAGACCAGAGCCACCCAGAAACCTATGCCACCTTTCTCTCCAGAGCTTGAATACCCCAGCTTAAACTAGTGTCACCAGCAGCCAGGCGTATTTATAAAGCAACAAAGACAAGTAGGCAATAAAGTGGCTGTTTGGATTTATTAGAGGCTGTGAACGCAAACAGATTTAATGGGCTAGAAATAGGGGCTGATCCACTCAAGTGCGTAGGAGAAACCTGCCACCCAAGAGCAAGGGAAGGACACCAGGTCTCCCTGGCTACAACAGCAGTGGGGAGTCTGTGGTCCGAAGGACACTGACTCTCCAGGGAGCCCTGGTGTGACAGGAGGGACTGGGCTGTGTTTATAAGCAATCTATAGACTGTTAGATCATACACAGTGTGGATGTGTAAGTGTGGGGTCAGTGCAAAAGGCCCAGCCTCAGCAAAGGACCATCAATGGAGGCATCACAGTTCGGTCCCATTTCTGCCAGTCTTTTGCTGGGCCTGATTCTTCCTTGTGCACCACACCCTGCAAGGCAGGTGTAAAATACTGCTGATCAGATTGGTGCCCTTGCACACTTTGTTATGGTGTAAATAACTGCCTGAGGTGCTAGGCCTGAAAAAATGGGCTCTCATTTCATCAGTGCTTCTCTCTGTGCTGCAGGTTACTCCTCAGTGGAAATGAGAGGAAGCAGCAAGGGGAGAAGATCACGTCCTGACTCTGCTCCTTCATATGCTAACTTTCCTGATGTGCTGATTTCTGATCCTGGCTCCTATAGTCCCCCCAGGTAAACAACATATCACAATCAACATATCATTCAAGTCATTCTGGTGAGATCCATCTGGGTATACTTGTCCTCTTCCCTCTTGATCTTTGAATAAGAGAGGAACAAAACCCCATCTGTGTCCAGTCTTTGTTGTGGCTGGAGACAGTGCTGAAGCCCCAGTCCCATTTCATGTTGGGGTGAACATAAGCGGAGAGCTTGGTCCTGGCCAAAGTCCTGTTGAGCTGGAGGAGGGATAGAGGCTGTAGGGTTCACAGCTAGGAGGAATCAAATCTCAGGCAGGTGCCATTAGCCACACACTCTGAAGCCACTTATTGGTCTTTCCAGAGATAATGCTGCTCCTTCCGCTGGTGGTATGTCACACCAGCCAGGAGCTGTGGAGAAACTCCAGGAGCAGCCTCATCTATGCAGTAGCACTGCACACAAGGGTCTGTGTGGGACAGAGCCTTGGCTCAGCCTAGCCTGGGGGTTCTCAGTGGGGCTTGAAGACAACCATTTCTGGGAGGCTGAGCCACAAGTCCTCCAGCTGCTCTGGGCCCCTCTGTCCTGGCTGAGATATTGCTCTTGCCCCTGCTCCTCGTCAATAAATCCCTCGAGTGTACAAGCCCTCAAGAAGAGCTAAGCCATTTGTGCTCCTGCAGCTGGCATCCATCCAGCAGCTTGCAGCCTGCGCCCTATCCCAGCAGCCCGCGGAGGGGGCACTTAACGGAGTGTAACCAAAACCTGCCTTATCAGGGACCGCCTGGGAACAGAAAACAGACTCAGGGCACAGGAGAATTTCCCAGCAAAGTGTCACTGTGAGCTGCTCTTTCTGCAGCCCCTTGGCCCCGCTCTGAGAATTACTGCCTGGGATTGTGGAAGCCGACAGCTCTGCTCAAGCCACTGCCCTGCCATGCTGGCACCAGGGCTCTCTGCTGAGGAGGGCAGAGCCCCAGCTGAGGCTCTCCTGAACCTGCCCCAGCCTGGCGTGCCCCGGGAGCAGGGGCAGCAGTTCCTGCTGTTTCTGGCAGGCCTCTGGGAGGGACCTTTGTGGGCACCTGCCTCCCCTTGAGGTACTCGGTGCCTGCACCTTTCCTTGTCTGGTTTTCCTGACTGGCATTTTCCTCCCGTCATTCTGTTCAAAATGCTGTCACCAGTCTCTCCTCTCCTCACTGCTATCCTGAGTGTGAGATCTCTCTCTTCCTCCACTCTGTCTAAGTTCCTGGTCCTGTCCTGCCTGCTCCAGTGTATTTGTTCTTAAAACTTATCCAGCTTTCAGGAAGCCACCAAAGATACTGACTGAGCCTTGGTGACCTGCTTGTTTTTCTGATGTGTCAACCTGAGTTGCTCATACTTTTCACACTGTCCTCCGCTTGTGCTGCATGCTGCAACATTCGTCCTCTCTGACCTGCTCCCCAAGGACACTGACTTTTCCTCTTTAAAACAGAGGCAGCTAGGTTCTCTTTGGACAATCATTTACTTGCTGGTAAAGGCAGTTTCATGGGAGGAGGGGAAGGGCATGGGAAAAAAAAATGTAAATTGGGCTCACATTTGGTTGGCACTTTGACCCCAAAAAAATTTTTCTGAAGTTAGAAAAGTCTTGCTTTGTTTTGACCTTTTTCCAATATTTCTCTCTGAATGATATTTAGTGGCAAACCCTCATTTCAGAAAAGGGCTCAAAAACCCCAAACCTAAATGAAACACTTGATCTCTCATTGTACCAACACTTTGTTCAGCTCCAGCGGAAAGTTTGTTTTCTGTTCTGCTGAGCCAGCCAAAAAAATTTGTTATGAGTTGACTCAGATACTTTGCTTTCAGAACACTCCTCAAGGACCTGTGGAAGAAACAAGTCACCTTTGACAGCTGGACAAGGCCCAGAGACTTCCTTATGCAGCATGAAACCTTCTGGGTCTCCCCGTATCATCTCCCTCTGGTGCTGCTGTATGCACAAAGGTTAGTGGAAGTGGCTGCTGCTGGTTTGCCCTGTACTCTCGGAAGAGCAAGTCAGGTTGTGCAAAGGGCTCTCTGACATTTCTCCAAACAGTACTCTGAAAAGCGAGAGAGCTGCAGGAAGGGAATTGGATCAAGGGGGGGAACGTTGTCTGTGCTTCTTGGACATCAAGAACCCGGCCTTTGGCCTGGCTGTAGCGTGACCTGCTGGGTCACTGATGCCTGCTAGGGATGAAGCAGTCAGTCAGACATTGCGGTTGTCTGCAAATGAGGCAAATTCCTTGGTTCTCCTTCAGCCTCGTCTTAACTGAAGAGAATTTGACCTGCTTCCATTCTGCTCCCAGTGATCTAGGCAGGCCATCTCAAGCTCTGGTATAAATCCAGGGTGCTCCACTGCTGCATGTCGGCTAGCCTAATCCCATGTCCCTCCCTATTTGCTTTTTTGTTCCCCCTTGGCGAAGTTCCAACATCGGCTGGTTTCACCCAATTCTCCTCATTCCAGTGAATCCTTGGAGTGGCCAGGAGATAAATCAGGTAAAGGTGAGGTTAAGCAGGTAGGGACTGTCAGGGCCTGCAGTGCTGCAGCAGGATTCCTCCCTGGAGACTGTACTTCCAGCTCTGCCTCCCCAGTACGCCTTCAGGCCCCAGCTTGTTCTCCTTTGCTGACTGTCCACACAGCCCCACGTCAGTTCTATAAGCAGAAGATTATCCCCAGACACCACAAGCCAAAGATAACATCCCTCTGTCCCTGCTTGGATGCCTGGGTATCTCCTTTGAGCTTGCAAGGCCACAAAGCCTGCAATCTGTCAGCATACCTGTAGGACGTACCAGTGCATGTCCTGCCATGTTCCCTCCACAGCAAGCGCAGTCTGTCTGGGGTCACCTCCCAGAGCCAGTGCGTCCCTTTGCCCCAGCATTCATGGTGATAAGATCTGCTGAGACAGTTCGCAGTGAACCAAGGAGCCCCCATCCCCTCCTTTCCAGGGTGAAGCCCCCAGGCAAGAGGGAGGGATTTCTGAGCGCTTTGGATTTTGTTATTGCATCTCTAAAATATTTTTAGTGCTCGTAAAAGTGAGAAACTGGGAGAGACCCAGCTAGGGCCAGTACAGTACAACTCTCACCCAGAGCCCTCCCAAGGCACCTAAGACCTGACCAGCACCAGCCTAGTCCCATGTCTCCAGAGCAGAAGGGCAAATATACCTTTCCCTCTACCTCCTGAGTCATCCAGCTGATTTTCTCAGGGGACCTAGGGCAGGGGGGGCTGGAGGAGCATCCCTGAGTCATTTCTGGTAACCATAACTGGGGTATTACTTTGAAACTAAACTGCAACCATCTACTTATAGGGTTAGCAGGGTACCACGAAGGCAGTGCTACCTCTCAGATAAGTTTATTGACACCTACACATTCATGGGGATGTGTACACTGAGGCTCAAGGGTCCTAATTTCTGTGAAAGAGAGGAAGCAAAGCGTATGTGTTGGGCACACTGCCCTGCCAGAGAGCATGGGGTTGCCTGCAGCAGTAGCCCTCCCTCCACAGCCCCAGCTCCAGCCACGTCTGCTGCTGGGAGCCAGTGGTGCAGAGTGGGGACTCGGATCTGGCATTACGAGCAGATGGGCAGCTTGCTACAGACCTAGTATTTAGCTGCCACACTAATGGGCACAGGACATGATGGGCCAAATTCAGTGGTGATGTGGACAAGCAGTCTCTCTACTAGGCTAGGCACTGGCTCGCACTGGCTGTCACTGACATGGAGTTTCCAACAGAACTTTTAGGCAGCTTGGCACTTGTGACTGGGGTGTGAAATCTGCCCCGTACATCGTATGGTGCAGTTAGGTACCTTACAGGATGGATGCAAAGGACTTGGTCTAACCCACTCTAGGAAACCCTCTGCCTGCAAAGCTGCAGAGGCACCTCTGATCAGAGGGAGCATGAGTTCGGCAGGGGCCAGGGACTGTTGTGCTGGCAGGAGACTCCCCGTAGAGCTTAGCACTTGTAATAGCCCCCTAGATCTGCCTAACGCAGACTTCAGTATGACCACACTACCTTAGGGGAGCCCTTGTTCACCTGCTTTGCTCCTGGGGCAGCGTAAGGAAGCATTACTTCCTGCAGTCACTGCCAATGACTTGGCCGGTCAGGCAGGGCGAGTTGTATGGCTGCCTTGCAGAAAGGAACCTCAGTAAGGTCCTTCTCCTCAAGAAGCTGATCATCAGAGTAGCCCACTGGGGACAGCTCCATCAGTTTGCCTCTTTAAGTGGTGTATAAGTTCAAGTGGACTCTATGCTGCACGTACCTTGCACTGTCCCCCTTTCAGGGTTGCATTCCCAAGCCTCTCCAGTACCCGGTGGCTAAGAGTGCTGTCTCCCTCAGCCTTTCTTGTATTGCCCAGGCCCTGCAAAGGAGCCTCATGAGAAGCCAGTCCTTTAACAGGCTCTCACACTGTTGGCAGGTGAGAGTGAATAAGGAGTCAGTCCCTGTACTCAGGGCAGCCAGCAGAGCATGCCAGCTCCGATCAGACTGCAGCAGCAAAGTGCTGATCTGCAGGTTGATAAGGAGGGGCACTGCGAGGCGGTGCAACAAGGTGAGACTATCAGGCCAGTGGAAAAGCTATTATCGTTTGCCCTCTACTTCCATAATGGGAGCGCTGTGCTCAGACACAGGGGACAGAGGCAGGGGATAGAGCAGGTAGGAAGGAGGTCAGCAAACAGATCTGCTGCAGCACGGGAAGGCCCGTGCACAGGACTCTCAGGACTGTGGGAGCTCCCTGGCTCCCGGACTGTGCAGCACAGCCCTGTCTCTGCAGGCAGAGGGCTTAGCAAGCTGCTTTTCTGGGTATACTGCCAGTTCAATGAGACCCCTGATTGGAAAGCACTGCAGTTTGGTTTCTTCCACTAAAGGGCAGTCACACAGAGCAACTGATGATGGCTATGCTGCCAGGCGTTAGCAAGTTCCCTTATGCTATAAAATGCTCCTTTGTGCCTCTGTGTTTCTTCCTCTTGAAGTTTCTAAGAGTTGTTCTAGGGCAGGGCTGAAGACTGGTTGTCCCACATAGCTGGCAGGAGAACATACAACTGTCAGCACTGCTGCTTGTGATTAGGGCTCAGATGTTGTTGTTTAGGGATTTCAGCTTCTCTCTAGCCTCCTGGTCTGTATGGCTGACCATGCCCTGCAGAACCCATGTGTAATGGGAGGCCCAAAAACACAGTGGGGAGGGCTCTGAGCAGCATCCCCAGGGGGACTGCTGATCTTTAGGAGAACAAACTCTGCTCTTGTTTCAGGTGAGGCAGATGCCTTTGGGGTGTGTGAGGGCAGTGTGTCCCTGCCAAGTGACTCAGGTCCTGCTGAAGCAGACCGAGGCTCTGCTTGTGCAGGTCCAAAGAGGGCTGGGCAGACAGAGGCCTGTTGGTGCAGGAAGCAGCAGGTCCCTCAGTATAATAGGCATGATGGTACAGACCCTCAGGGTGTGGAGACCTATGGAGACCATCAAAGACAGCCAGTGCACGGTGAGCCCTAACAGGCAGGAACATGGTGTGCAGACACACAGCGTAAGAGTCAGGCCACACCCTGGGGTTTGGAGCTACTACCTGCATCCATGTCCCTAACACTGTCCTGGTGACGAACACAGGGCCAGAGCCTGGAAAAGGGAGTTCAGTGAGCCCTTTCAAGCCTGCAGGAACACTGTGCTGAAGTGCTGAACTGGCCAGCTCTAGTCCTCAGCCACAGATTCCCTTTTCCTCAGCCTCTCTATGGATGGGAGGGGAGCAGTGCCAGTCTGGTCCCTTGCAGAGAGACAAGTGCAGTACTGGATTCTGGCTCCCACCTCCCAGCAGTTCCCTGGGGCTTGAGAAAGGAGCCTGTGTCCCAGTGCTTTCCTACAGTCTGGCTAAAGGAACCAGCCTGGCACACCAGACTCAGTTATTGGGACTGATGTTGGCCTAGCAGATCGTGTTTTGAGATATTGCTCAGTCCTTTCCAATGTATAACATATTTTTCCTCATCCCCTTTCAAAGAAGTTTCATTTCAGATGCTGCCTTGGTCTGTAATGAATTTCCCATAGATAGCTCAGCTGCTGGGCAGCATCAAGGGCTTACTTGCTGTCTTACTCCCAGCTAACCCTCCATGGTGCGTCTTAATTTGCTAGTTGATTCCTCTGCCATAAAGAGGTGCTCTTTGCTTCTGAGTTGAATTTCCTCAGCTCTTTCCAAAGATACCTCTGCCCTGCTGCCTGCGTGAGGCCCAAACCTCTCAAAGGAGATTTGAGAATGATTTTGTGTTGCCACCAGTCTCTCCAAGACTATCCACCACATTTTTCTGCCATCTGTCATTTTGAGAAGAAAGCAAATAAGAAATAATGATAAACTCAAATTATTGACTTATTAACATGGAAATCAATACCCTTTGCTGAGCCTGCAGGCCACAGATAGATGCCATCAGCAAATTTGGACAGCTTGCCTGGATTGCAGTTTTTCCTCTACTGACAGGCATCTCTGGGACCTTCAGCCAGAGGAAGGAACTGTGATCTGCTTGAAGGACTTGCCTCAGTCTTTGGGAAAAGAGCACGTGGTTCATCTGAGACTTGAAGCACTGTCAAAACAATGAAAAAATGGACTGTTGTGTTTATCCTTATTAATGTAACACTAAAGGAAGTCCCATACCAGAAATGTCTCGTGCTCTTTCATGTGGAATGGAATAATCCACCTTTTTCCATTCACCTTCCTTAGGTTTCCCTTCTTTTCCATGCAGCACTGCAGTGCAGTGCAGATGCGGTGAACGTACTGGAGGGGCAGAAAGATATCAGCTATGAGGAGGGGACATGGCCAAGCTGAGCTGAGCCCTGCTGGGCAACGCTGCTTTCTCCAAGGATGCTTGGAGGAGCCAAGCCATCTGGAGGCTGCAGGGCACTGAGGTCTCCAACCCCATCTCTGGTAGGTATGGTAGCCTTGGCAGGGCCATTGCATGTCTACATGATCCTGGCATTGGTTTGAAGCATCTGTCTTTCTCTTCCTCCTGGAACAGTGCCGCAAACTTCTTTCCCCAACATATACTGCAATACCTATGCCCAACCCAGTGATTCAGGCTGCCTTGGCAAGGATATGGGGATGCCCCACAATTCATTTTTTCCTGGTCATTTAAAGGGAATTTGGACCCTGGGCTCAGCCAATTTGCCCGTGGTCAGACAGAGCTGTCCACAGGGCAGTGAAGAGGAGTGGGCAGCCCCTGGGCAGCCCCCAGCTCTGCCAGGGCTGCATCTCCCCAGCTCCGCATCCGGAGCCTGGCAGAGGCTCATTGGAGGAAACAAGCCCCTGTGATAATTTGGTGTTGCCCAAGAGGCTCTGGGAGTTGCCCTGCATGGGGTGGCAGGCCCAGCCCCATTCACCTTCACCCTAGCTTACAAAGTGTGATTGATTGTCCAGATGCATGCCAGAAAGCAAGGAGGAGAAAGGTCTCATCACCCTTCCCTGCCCACAGGGAGAAAGGCCTCCCTGGCCTGTGCCCTGTAGGAAGGGAGGGTGCTCAGGGCGGCAGGCACTGAGGGTCAGGATGCCTGCATCCAGCCCTGATCCTGAAAGGGAAAAGAAAGGGGTGTGGGGCAGGGCAGAGCAGGAGGCAGGATGCCTGGACTTCCTGCTGGGCACCAGCCTCACGCCTCTTGCAGTCACCCTCAGAGGCAGGGCTCAGAGGTGTTTGGAGGAGCTTAGGGGAAAGGTGCTGGAGACCTGTCCCTCCTCCCGGGGAGGAAGGAGGGTGAGAGTAAGTCTGTCGAACCTCCCACACTCTGAAACGTGATCCTGCCAGAGGCACCTCCCTGGGCCCCACCTTGCACTCTTGTACTTATAAGTGTCGCCTGCCTTCCACGGATGCAGGGGACGCAGGCTCACATGTTCTGCCGGCCCCCTGGGGATCTCTGCGGATGGAGCGGCCGAGGCACCAGGGGATGGCGAAGAACACGTACATGCGCTGGCGGCTCCCACTCGTCTGCCTCCTCTGGGAGGTGGCTATGATCATCCTTTTTGGGGTCTTCGTGCGCTTTAGTCCTGAAGCTGATGCACACTGGGAGGAAGAGAAGCAAACGATGAATGTGACCAGTGACATAGAGAATGATTTCTACTTCCGATACCCGTGTGAGTATTTGGGAATCCTAGTCTGAGTGTTGGCTGGTCCCATCCCTCAACACTGCATGTATCTGCAAATGCTGCTCCCAGCACTACCCTCCCCAGGATCCCAGCCCCAGCTGCAGGGTCCCTTCCACTGGACCAGCCCATCTCTCTGCTATCTGGCTGTGCTCCTTAAGGTCTTCCCAGGACCTTGTTCTTTGCAGGTGAGGGCTGTAATTTGGAGAGGTGCCTGCTAGCTCCGGGATGGAGCGGGGCTCCTGGACAAGCTCCTGAGACTGCTGTCCCTGCAAGGAAGGAAAGTAAGGGCAGGCCTCAGAAAGGGCAGTGAGAGAGGGGCTTAGATCTTGCACGTTACATGAATGAACACCCCTAGAACAGCTCTCAGGAGAGCTCTTAAGCAGAAACGGATGGAAGAGCCATGTGCCATGTTACAGTACTGTGAGTACTCTCTGATCTCTGCTACAAGCTCAGCATGTACCTACTACCTAGAAAATGGCTTCATTGCCCCACAGCTCTATGTATGGATTTGGGAGAAGGTGAAGGGGAAGTTTTAGAAGGACAAGCCCTTACCAAGTGCTTCTTTTGTCTTGCCCAGATATATCTGGCTTGGGACACAGCCTGTCAGAGGTGATGTCTCCACCTGTTCCTGGAAAATCAGGCCCTTGCCTTGGGACTGGTCTGAAACTTACTAAAGAGCAAGAGAAAAGCCTTGTGGCTTCCCAGTGCTCTTGGGGCACTGTCAACAGCGTGCTGTGACAGCAGTAAATGACGTCTTTTTTTCCAGGAATAGGGCTGACGTGTTCTCAGCACCTTTCAGCTTCCTGCCTCCTCCCTTGGCTCTAGATCAGAGCAAGCTTTTCTGTGCATACAGAGGAACGGCTGTCTAGATCCTGTGACATCTTCCTCCCCTTCCTATGTCCTCCCCCTCACTAGTAAATTACCCTTTAGTTACTGCCATTTTGATGCTGGACATCTCCCGACCTGCCAGGTTCCCAGGGCTCTTCAGTCACTGCAACATATTGTGGTAGGGGTTTTTCAGGTGCTTAAAGCCTTTTTGACCAGGCAGTGTGTTTGGCTGGATTTGATCTCCAGCGCTGGTCATCTTCTTTGTCAAGTATTGGAAACGCTCTGCTTCTGTAGGCAATTGTTTCCAAGGAAGCAACGGGCCTGAGTCATGGATCTATTTAGAACATTTCCATTAAAAACACCTTCTAAATCAAAGGAGCTATAGAAACCTGAACTTGCTGAAGATTAGCTATTTCCGAGAAGGATTTGCTTACAAAAGCCAGTTATTCAGCTGGCATTCAGGTTAGTCTGAGGCCATGACTCCCCTGAGCTCTTTGTCAAGATCCTGCCCTTTGGACTAACCCCACACAGGTCTGTGTGAAGCAGCAGCCATGCACAAGTGCTGTTGTCATTGTAATGCTGGGAGGACATCAGGGAGGTGAGTTTTTAGGCCAAGGAGCTTGTAGGAGCTAGTGATGTTATATCTCTTTTGTGCTCATAACCCAGCTTTGCTCCACAGCACTAAATATTCTCCCTCAAATGGCTTAACAGATTCACATAATTAAATCAACTTCAGAGCAACTGTTCTCACTTTAACTTTGAATTCTGTTTCTATTTCAGACCTGAGGAAGGGCCCATGTGCCCAAAAGCAGAGCTCTTTTTTCCCCATTGTCTAATCAGAAATTCTCTCTCTCTCTCTCTCTCTCTGCAAAGATGGGCAAATGTGACAAGATGACAGAGCCCTGGCGTTTTGATCTTTGTGTCCATCCAGCTCTGCTTAGAAGAGACTGAGATGGTGAAACACGCACAGATCATCTGCCTTAATGTTTCTGTGACTGCTACTGTCCACAGGACCTGTCTGCAATGGCAAAGATGTTGCAGTGGGAAGCCCAGAGATGATTAGGAAATCCAGGCAGGAGGAAGCCTGTGTGCAGTTGTATTAGTGGTGCCCATTTCCACAACTGCCAGTTCAACTCCAGTCAGCACTACAATTTCTTTTAGTTTTGAATCATATATTGATATTTCATAATGGGTGAATCATCTGCTCTCTAGGGGACAGAAGTGAGATTCTTCAGTACAGGTAGTATTCCCGAAGCCCAAACGCTTCCTCTCGATAGCAATGGCAATTGCCTTCCCACAAGAGAAAGGTCACAAAAACTTTAGGGCTTAGAAGAGCCTGGGCTACTTGTGAGTCACAAAAACATGTTATTCTTCTCAAGGGAAAACAAATGCTAGGCTTTAGACTGTGTGCAGTTTGAGGAAAGACCTGCTCATCCTTCCGTGTTTGTACAGGGTCTAACACACAATCAGGATCCTCTGTGTTTTTGGAGGATGCACAGTCTGCAACCTTAATTTTGACCTGTATATTTCTGCTTTCAGGAGAATTCAGCAGGTTTATATAATGCAAATGACAGCAGATCATTCTAGCTGTGTATTTTCCTGCTTATCCTTGAGAAGAGAGGTGGTGAGAATAAATACAGCTGCAAAGGGAAAGTGTATGTGATTGTATAGTAAAATCAGAGTTATGAAGACTGGTTCTTAGGACATGCAGAGACGTGCACTTGAAGTGACCCCTGCTGAACAGTGTCAGCTGCAGATCTTGTCTCCTTGCTCTTTTGCAAGGAATTTCGTAGGTGTGGGGAGCATTTTTAGAAACAAGAAAATTAACCTGTCTCTGCAACTTGGCACTACACTGCTGGAGCCTGTCCAAATGCTTGTCCTTATACAAGCTGCAAGATCTTGGAAAGTACCAATGGACAGAAGCTAAGACTTCTGCAGAGTTGCATCTCACCCAAATCCTCATCCAGCCCTTAGTGGAAGCAGTGGATACAGTCCCATTGTCCCTGCAGGAGCTGATCCAGGCCTGCTGGGCTCCCTGCAAGCTGAAGGGCCAGCATAGGTTAGGTGTAGGGCAGATTCTCAGTTACTAAATTTCTTTTTCTCTGAGCTTATACCTGCTCCGAGGCACACAGTGTTTGCTGGCTATAGAGGCTATAGTGTTCGGTGCACTGCATAATGCAGAAATTGCTGATGTAGCTCTGTATTTGCTTTGTTCACCTCTTCTGCAGTGTTAGTTTGCTGGTGGGTGTCTCCTGGCAGGGGAACCCAGCCTTGGGTGTCCTGCTCTCTTCATGGGCAGAGCAGCCTCCAGTGTGAGGGCATGCATGATTTAATTTGTAATTATGCAGCTTTTCAGCTCACTTAATTGCAAAGTGATGCTTATCTGAAAGACACAATGCAACATTAAAAAGTAAACCAGGTTTATTGCACCAAGAATTTCTCTCAAGAGGCTCACAGTCCCACAGGTACAGTTTCCCGCGGGGAAGGGCATCTGAGGGACAAGAGTTAGCAGGTATGAGCACTCTTAGAAGAACTGGATATCTGTGGTGGGGATGACTCTTGCTCCAGACTGAAGGGAACAATTAAGTGGTGAAACTCTCAGAAAGTGAGATCCTGGTATCAAGCATATTTTGCCACTGACTTCAGTGGAGCAAGGGTCTCCACTTCGACAGGAGAGGGAGAGTGTGCCTCTGTTCCAGCACTGCTCAGAGCTCATCTTCCCACATGCTAATTCCTATGTCAAAGGGATCATTGGATCAAGCAAAGGGAACAAGCCAGAAACAGTTGCATAGCTATCACTATAAATCCCAACAGTCACCACTTGTCTCAGCAAGGTTAGCTCTGACAGCTGGAAGAAGTAACAGTTATACTCACTGTGCTGTGGATTGGCCTGCAGAGGTTGATGGACAGAAAAATTATGGTTTACTATTTAATTTAAAAAAAAAATTTCCATTGTTATTATACTCTTCCCTAAATATTTGCTCCAGGCCATCAGCAGGGTCAGGACCCTTGGTAGGATGGGCCTACTCAGAATGACCATTCATGCACTTTTAACAAAACTTGGACACTATTCATTTTACCTGACATTTTCTCAGTTTTTGAAAAAAAAGGGGGGGGGGACATTGAATAGAAATATATTTTCCTTTGCACAGTCCTTTAGACTCTCCAATCTTCTCTTGCAAACTGCTTTTAGTAAACATTTTTGGCTTTCAAGACTAAACTTTTTAACCAAAAGCCAGTTTCCAAAAGCTGAGCAGTCTTCAGACTTAGAAATGAGGGGGCATGTGACAAACACACACATTTTTCCCTTGAATTTCTTCCCTACTGTCATTGACATATTTAGTTTCTCTGCACTGCTGAATTCAAATGGCATTTGCGGCCCTACCTTCCCCTGCAGAGCTGATGATTCCTTCCTTTGGCACAGCTTTCCAGGATGTCCATGTGATGATCTTTGTGGGCTTTGGCTTCCTCATGATGTTCCTCAAGCGTTATGGATTTGGAGCCGTGGGTTTCAATTTCCTCCTCGCTGCCTTTGGGATCCAGTGGGCTATCCTGATGCAAGGCTGGTTCCACTCTTTTGAGACTGGAAAGATCCTCATTGGAGTGGAGAAGTAAGGAGAGACATGGGCTCTGGGGTACCATCTCTGGGCTGGGCAGTGGAAGAACGGGGATGGGAGCCAAGCAGCTGGGAGTGCCTGTCCCTGTGTTATGTGCAAAAGACAGTCTTGAAACTGTTGTCTTCCTTCCAGGGATCCTAAAGAGTATGTTGCTTAAGGAAAGCTCTTTGGCCTGATTTCCCTCCACCGATGCAGCAGAGTGGGGTTCTGCATACTTTCAGTGGCTTTCCACCTTTTACCCCAAAGGTGGCTGCTATTATGGGGGTACTGTTCAATTCGAAATGTGAGATGAGAGTCATCCCTTACTCCCCAAGCCAAGCACCAGGGACCCCAGTGCTAAGAACTTATATGATCCTGCATTTTATTGTTCAAACAATTTGGGGGAAAGCAACTTAATTGGACAATATGTCAGGATGTGAAGAAGGTCAGTGGGAAATCCAGGGCTGGCTCCTAATCACCTATTTGTTCCGGGCTGGGATTCTCTAGAGCTGGAGGTGGGCAAGGGTGAGTTATGGGATAGTACTTCCTTATTAAACCATAATTTTCTTTTCTCTCTTTCAGCCTGATCAATGCTGATTTCTGTGTGGGCTCTGTGTGCATTGCCTTTGGGGCCATCCTGGGCAAAACCAGCCCCATACAGCTCCTCGTCATGACTTTGTTTCAAGTCACACTCTTTGCAGTGAATGAGTACATCCTGCTCAACCTGCTTCATGTAAGGCTTTCCTTTAGGCAGCACCAACTTAGTTCTGTTTCTTCCTCTCTGCATGTCTCTTCAAAATGTCTCCCTTTGCTATGGCTCCACCAAGCCATTGCTTTCATAAGCATTTGAAATGCAATAACTTAGGCAGAAAAAGTAAAAGCGTTAGAAAAGAGGAGGATGGCAGGAGCCACTCTCCTGTGGTCTGGCCCCTCCTTTCCTTGAGAAAGGAGATTTTGCAGGGTTTTACATACAAGCCTGATGAGTCAAGAGCACTGAGTCCCTCTACTGAGGCTCTCAAGGCAGCCGAGGAGTCTTGACACAAAGGGCCAGTGACTCCCTTTATGCCTGTCAGAGATTTCCTTCTTGGCTTCTTCCCTGCTGGAATATGGGCTTTCTAGAAGGAAATCAGACAACAAAGTCGATGAGATGTCTGCTGATGGAGGCAGGTTTCCTGTGGTCTGAGAGAGGGTTTGGGGGGCTGGAAAGCAAAGAGCCTCCCAGAAGACATGAGCACACGTGGGAACCAACCTGGCATGAGGAAAAGGATGGCAAAGGCTTGGGAGAAATAGAGCTTTATTTATTTCTAATTGCCAGTCAGAATTTCATTTTCCTGGTGTGAGGGATGAAAACGCACTTGTAGAACCAGAGGGAAAGTAAGAGGTGAAACTGAGAGCCTGAGCAATGGGGACCCTGGAGTAACTCTCACACTGGGGAAAAAGAACACTTGGAGAGCCACTAGCCTGGTAGTTTGAAACATGAGGCAGGGATTCTTCACCAATGCTTATCAGCAGTGATGTGAAAAGGGGAATTCTTGTCTGACAGTATGATGATTGTCTTGACTGTGTGCCTTTGAAATATCCTCTGTGATTCCCTCCAGCCTCATTACATCATGTAAATGAGTTCAGGCAGCGCCCATGCACAAAGGTTCAGCCCTTGCTGTCTTGTGTGACTGCTTCTTACCCCATCTCTGTAGGTGATGCTTCTGACACCAGCTCTGGGCAAATGCAGCTAACGAGAGAAAACTGCAGCAGCTGCAGGAGTCCTCAGGCAGATACAAAAGTAGAAAAGCAATGCAACCACAGCCACAAATGTTTGAGGCAATAAGGCAGAGGAAGAGAGGAGGACAAAGACTCAGAGAGAGGTTATTGGGGTGCTTTATCAAAGGTGGCCTGTTGCCATCATACTGAGTCTATTCCCCACTGCCAGGGCACTCAGGGACAGCAAGGACTCTTGACCCAATCCCTCACAAGCCAACAGGAAGTCTGCATTCGTAAAAAGCATCATCAGTGTTCAAGGGGAAGTGCTTCAGGAACTAGATCTTGTTCCTGTCTGTTTATGCTTGTAATACTTGTGGCTTTTCAATATTTGTGTAAGAATCCTGAGGTGAAAGGGATAAACTATTCTGTATTTAATGCTCAGTCCTGTGCCTATTTCACGTGCTGGTGATGGAAGAAGGTTAATCCTAGTTTGCTTTAAGGATATTGTTGCAACCCACTTGTCATTGGGGCAGGTCAGAAATTCTCTTCTGCCTTGATGCCTTCCAAGGGGGAGCTAAGAAGAATGACATGGCCATACACAGGACTGAAAGAGCAGGGTAAATAGCAGGACTGGAGCATTTTTGTCCCCCTCTCCCCATGACCAAGTGCAGGCTGGAAATTGGGCAGACAAGCTGGGTATGATGTGAACCAGATCTCTTTTCCAGAATGAGTGGACATTCCAGAAGGGAACCTCTGTTTTTCCATGGCTGTAGGTTAAAGATGCAGGTGGCTCCATGACCATTCACACCTTTGGGGCCTACTTTGGCCTGACCATGACACTCATCCTGTATAGACCCAACCTGGAGCAGAGTAAGGACAAGCAGGGCTCTGTGTACCACTCTGACCTCTTCGCTATGATCGGTGAGTCAACCCCAGCCTCAGTAGAGTTGATATTTGTGTACTGCTCAGCTACAGTGAGCTGGTCCCTCCTATGTCTCTGGGGACATTGGACTGAAACCAGGGCCTGGTGCTGAGGGACGCTATATCCCACTTTTTGACAATTCAGAGCTACCCTGTGCCCTTCATCAGGGCTTGGGTTGAGATGCTGCTTGGAAAAACAAGTAAGCATTTTTGTTTCCCTCCTCTGCCAGTGTCTCCTAATGCTGTGGGGGGAGCAGTGCTAGGGCAGCAGGACTGGTGAACCCAGGGATGTAACTTCTCTGTGCAAAGAAAGATCTTCCTTTTAGGGATTTTTCAATCCCAGTATTCATTCTTTTCCCTTTCTTTTCTTTGTGCCCCCCTCCCCATCACATCAGGTACCCTGTATCTGTGGATGTACTGGCCCAGTTTCAATTCAGCAATTTCTGAACACGGGGATGCCCAGCACCGGGCTGCCATTAACACGTACTGCTCACTGGCTGCTTGTGTCCTCACTACAATGGCCTTCTCCAGCATGCTGCAGAAGAAAGGCAAGCTTGACATGGTAAGCTGGGAGCAAAGAGCCTTGTGCTGCCCAGAGGACTTGTCACTAGGTTCATCAAGGGGCCAGAAAGGGATTGCCACTTTTCATTTGTTGAAAAGGTACTGCAGGGCATGATGGTGCAACCACCCCCCAGCCAGAAAAGCAGAGGCTATTTGGAATAAGCAGGCAGGTAGTGAGTCCTGTGGTGTTCAAGACATGCAGGGAAAGAACTGGGTGATGTCCTGTGCATGGTGGACCTAAGGCACAGCAGGATCACACAGACATTGATGTGCTGTGCCAAGAGAGCTTCTGATGGGCATGTTGCAGAGCTGTGCTTGGCAGCACTCTCCAGCAAGCTGAGCAGGCCCTGTGCGGCAGCTTGTAAGCAATGAGGGGGCTGACTTGTACATGTTATGTGTGTGGGTGCACAACTGTGTGATAGCAGAGCCTGCATGACACATGGGTGAGACAATTTCCAACTCATCACAACTCCCAACCCAGATTTGTGGATGCAAGGAGTGTGTGTGGTATGGGGAGTGGGAGTCTATGCGCTGCAGTGCTACAACAGAGGCTGCCTGTTCTCCTCTTGTTTTTCTCCAGCAAGCAGGAAAATGGGCCCTGATATTTCCTCTGGAAACATTTTCAGAGCTGATTCTCCTGCTTTACCATCTGCACCATCCCTGAGCAACTGGGATCTCTCTGAGATGATAAGACAGGATGGTTACTTCTGCAGGTTCACATCCAGAATGCAACACTGGCTGGTGGCGTGGCTGTGGGCACCAGTGCGGAGATGATGCTGACTCCGTATGGCTCCCTCATTGTCGGGTTCATCTGTGGCATTGTGTCCACAGTGGGGTATGTCTACCTCACGGTGAGTGCTATGTGGGGGACTGCAGCGCTGGTCCTGCTGAGGACACCAGGAATGGGTTCATTCCCCATTGAGGTTCCTGCTTTCCACTGCCCCTTACGGAGATGCATTTGACTCCATTTACTGCCTCAAAATTCTCAGGAAGGCCCTAATAGGAGAGTGTTTGGAGAATATGTTTTCATTTCACCTTGAGCTTGGCTCAATCATTGTCTGCAAGCCTTTAGTTCTTGAATGCGACCCATAATATCACTCTTCATTCCCTGCCAATCCCAGTCCCCCATGGAAGGAACTAATTCCTTTCCAGGATTGTGCTCATGTTCCTGATCTCTCTGTACTTCCCTTCCCCTCAGCCTGTTTTGGAGTCCAGGTTGCACATCCAGGACACATGTGGCATCCACAACCTCCATGGCATGCCGGGCCTTATTGGGGGCATTGTGGGAGCCATCACTGCAGCTGCAGCCACGGAGGATGTGTATGGAAAGGAAGGGTAAGACAGCTTGAAACTCTTCCATAACAATACATTTTACCTGGGGCTCCTTGGGCTGGAAGACAGCATCAATTAATAGCCTTTGCTTTGTGTCCGGAATTGTCCCTTTCCCCCCTCAAGAACACACAGTGGACTGGCTAATTTGGGCTTGCTGAACTGTGAAAGACTGATCTCTTATAGCTGACACTCCTCTGGTGTCCTCAAAAGATGAGCCATAACCTCAATCCTTGGCATTGTTCTGGGGCACAATGGATGGGGAAAGTTTCCTCTTTCTATCTCTGCATTGTTTTGAGGGTCAGGTAAAAGCTGAAGGTCTGAAATCCAAAGAAATGTTTATATTTGGGGCTGCTCCTAAAGTTTCACCGGGGGCCAGAGGAGGAGGAAGTGAGCAGCGTTTTGTGCCCTTGTGACGTTCTTCTAGTTCTCTGCAGAAGAGGGAGCCCTGAGGGAGCGGAGCACACAGCTTCTCCAGGCTGGCTCAGCATAGCTTTCCTCCATCTGGGCAAGGTCTCCTGCTGGAAGCAATCCCCATCATTTCTGTCCTCTGCAGGCTTATCAAGGCCTTTGACTTCACTGGCAGCTACAAGACCCGGACACCCAGTGTCCAAGGAGGTTTCCAGGCAGCTGGCATTGTTGTATCTCTGGTCATGGCTTTCGCTGGGGGGGCCCTTGTGGGTAAGCAGGAGGGGAGCATGGAGAGGGGAGGGTTGACTCCAGCCTGTGGCTGAACTGGGTGTCCATGTGCTCCTCCCTTTGGCTGGATGGATCCTTCCTACTTATGTTGCGAGGGTTGCACCCCCCTGGCAGAAATAGCAACTCCAAGCTTGCTCACATCACTTGTGATACCTGCAGATAGGACTGTCCCAAAGCCCACAGAGGTAGAGGGAACTGGGCAGCAAAGGGGGATTCTTGAATCCCAGGAAACTTGCTTGGGTTTAGAGAAAAGGGGGATTAGTTCTAGTCTGGATCAGACCACAGCCTTGGTTTCTGCTTGCAGGGAGATGGAGCTGGAGTTTGCATTAGTCCAGTACTAAGCAACATGATAGTGCTCAGTTTGTTCCCTTTGCTGTCTGGACTGGTGGACTCTGGCCATCTTCTCCCATCCAACATGTGATTGCTGCCGCTTTGTGGACAGCTGGAGCATGGCAGAAACCCTGTCTTGCCTCCTTCCCACCTTCCCGATCAGGATGGCCTCTTGTGGGATAGCGCAGGGTTGCGAGCAAGCAGCAGGTCTCCGTTTAGGGCCCACTCACCTGCTGTCAGTACTCGCATGCATTTCATGGCAAACAGGAGAGGAAACACCTACTCCCCCACGCATCTGCCCTCTTGGTACTGCATGATGCAGACGTGCTCCTTTGAGAGTCCCCCTGCTAGAACAAGACGGAGAGCCCAGAAATTGGACCTGTCTGGTCGGCAGGGAGAGGAGACCGGGAAAGCCCCAGGCAAAGGCTCCTGGAGACTGACTCAGGGTCACTTCCTTACAACGGGGAGGGAGCCCTGCCCCACACCCCATGGGGGCTCGTGTCCCCCTTGCTCACAGCCTGCTTCGGTGCTTCCAGGAGGCATCCTGAAGCTGCCGATCTGGGGCGATCCCGCGGACGAGACCTGCTTTGAGGATGACGTCTACTGGGAGGTGAGCCATGGGGACGAGGGACCCTCCCGGTCCCGGGGACAAAGCGGGACCAAGGGTTTGGGGTCGCGGCTGGCGGGACTGAGGCAAAGGACTTGGAGTTGGGGTCGGTGGGGCTGAGGTGGAGGGATTGGGGCTGGTGGGGCTGAGGTGGGGATTTGGGGTTGGAGTCAGCGGGGCTGAGGCAGAGGTGTGGGTCGGGGTCGGAGGGGGGTGGGAGTGTGGGTGAGAATCGGTGGGGCGGAGGTGGGGGTGTGGGTCGGGGTCGGCAGCACCGGGATGGCGGTGTGGGTCGGAATCGGTGGGGCGAGGATGTAGGTCGGAGTCGGCGGCGCTGGGGCGGGGGTGTGGGTCGGAATCGGTGAGGCGCAGGCGGGGGTGTGGGTCGGGGTCGGGGGTGTGGGTCGGAACCGGTGGGGCGCAGGCGGCGGTGTGGGTCGGGGTCGGCGGCGCCGGTTCGGGGCCGCGGCCGGGGCCGCAGCGGCGCTGGAGGCGCGGGCGCGCACAAGATGGCGCTGTTGCCCGCGGCACGAGGCGGGCGGGCGGCGCGGGGGCAGCGCGGCTGACGGCGGGCGGCGCCGCCGCAGGTGCCCGAGGACGAGGAGAGCGGCCTGTACCACATGCACAACGCCGGCGACAAGCCCGCCTCCCCCTGAGCCGCCGCGCCGCGCACCCGGGGGCCCAGGCTCCGCGGGCGCTGGGGGCGCGGCGCGGCGGGGCGGGCCCGGCCTCCCCTGCGGAGGCGCCGCCGCGGCCTCCTGCGGGTGCCCTCGGGTGACGGGGCGCCCCTTGCCCGGCGCCTCCGGAGAGCCCTTCCCGCCCAGAGCGGCCTCGGCCTCGCTGCCTCGGCCCTGCCCCGTGTGGGGAGGCCGCGGGGCCGCGTGCAAGTGGGCCGGGGAGCACAGGCCACGGGGCGGAGCGGGCGGCGGGGTGGGTGCCCTCCTGCCGCCGCGCCAGGGAGCAGGGCGGGGGGTTGTGCCGTGTCTCTGTACCTCCGGGGAGCAGTTCAGCATCGGCTAGGCCCTGCGTGTCCCAGCAAGGAGACCCGGGAGCAGTGGAGACCTCCGCTCCCAGCTGCTGCAAGCGGCTGCCCTTCAAGGGACTGCGCCTGCACAGGCCGGGGTGCGTCACCATCCCAGCACCCTCTGGGGAAGCACGACCACCCCGTGCTGCGGACGGGGAAACTGAGGCACACACTTTGCCCAAAGCCTGGACAGCCAGAGCCCCTCGGCTCTGTTGCTTTGCTCTATCGCCTTCTGGTGAAAGCTTATTTTCTGCCCATGGCAGCAGCACTCCAAGCTCCCACGCTGTCCTGCCCTTCTCTCTCCTTTTTGTAATTTGTTCTTGTGAATAAACTAGCAATATGTTTTTCTTTCCATGACTGTGCCCCTTGTGTGAGTAGTGGAGCGGGGTGGGATGTTGCCCAGACCCTGTTTCTCCCAGGGGTGACACAGAACAGCTCTACTGGGAAACACTGGCAGAGCCACGTTCACCTCCCTGGCAAGTGGCTGCTTGGGATCCCCAGCTCCATGGTGAAGGGGCTGGGCAGGATGTGACCTCTGCTGAGCTGAAAGGGACTAAGTGTCCCTCTGTCCATGCCAGAGCGCTTGAGGGGCTGAGTAGGTGACCAGAAACTCAGAATAAAGTCAAGGAGCTGGGATACTGCAAGGTGACCTGGAGCTCAAGTGGAGCATGAACACTTCTAGTATAGGGATATTACAGGCTATGGAGCCAGCTGGCTTAGGACCTGATGCTGTCCTTGAAATACTGTGTAGCCCCTTGCTAAAGACAGAGCCTCCTTCTCTGTGCAGTTGGACCCAGCAGCCAGGCTTTCCAAGGTGAGCCCTTGTGGTAAGCCAGGATCCAGTGCACAGGCTGGGCTGGTGCTTTCAAGGAGATAGCGTTGGGGTGCAGCGGCTGTCGCTGTGCTAACGCTGCCGTCCAGAGCCTGGGTGAGGGCCTGTTTTGCGGTCTGGCTAGGCATTTATGTGCGTCCCCCTGCTAACTTCTCTTGACTGCTATACTGAGGCCTCCATCAGATCTTTGGGAACCTTGTTTGCACGTAGTCTGCAGGCTGGCAAGACCCTTTCTTCCTCCTTGGTTTCAGCCATTTCTTCCAGCATCGTCAGACCGTTCCTTCCACTTACGGTGTTATCCTGATGGGATGAGCCTAAAGATAGAGCACAGCCCCCTGTCTCGTATTAACTGGTCCTTCTATCCTGCAGAATCATCAGGCTCCAGTCACAGTTGAAGAAGGTGGCAGGAATAAAAATCAGGCCCGAAACCTGTGTGTTTTCTAGGGTGAAGAACAGGAGAGGAAAAGAGAAAGAAAGGAGGTGGGAGGGCTGATAGGTCTCTTCACTGCGTCTAGCTATAATTCTCACACCTGAGGGGGGGAGTCAAAAGTAGCTATTCACATCCCCTTGGGATATGACACCCTCATTTTCCATGCTGGGTAAAGACAAAAACCCTTTACAACATGTTTCTGGAATTTGTCAGCGGCTGCCAGCAGCAGCATGTTAATTAAATGTCGGCAAAGATGGAAGCAAGAGGCTCTGCTCTAATTGGACACTTTGCTTGGTGGAGCTGAAAAACATTGTGACAGAGGAGGAGGTGCCGAAACACTGTGTTCCCCCCGCCATCGCGAGGGGATGGGGACAGCCAGGCAGGAGATGCTCGGTTCTGAACAGGGTCTGTCTCTGTTTGACCTGAGACAACCTCACTATTATTAAAAAAAAAAAAAAAGACTAATATAAAAGGCCTGCCAATCCTTCACAGGAATGGAGAATGGTCTCAAACACAGCTTCGTGGGATAAAAAGAAAGGAAAAGCTCAAGGGCTTGTTCTCTATGGGGAAATTCAGCTAAGTCTCTATTAAAAAGGCGCATCCCTGTTCCTGGGCTAGGCCACCTCCTCGCCCGATCAATTTGGTGTCCCTCTACCCACCAGTTTAGCATCCCTGAATAAGAGGCCTAGTCTGCTAAACCTACAGATCTCCCTATCCTCATGCCAGACGTTGAGGCTGTAGTCTTTAACTCAAGAGGTTTTTGCCAGGCTAATTTTGCTCCCAAGAACATACCTTCTTAGCCCCTACAAACCTCAGCAACTGAGTAACTGCCTCCCTCACCTACTCCCTGCATGCCCCGTTCACAGGCAGGGAGGGCACCTGCCTCCTGCAGTCCTGAAGATGCACTGGCTGATTTTGCCCACATCCAGATTTCTGTGACCTTTCCGTTTTCCTGCTGCCCATGTGGGCTGTCCCCTGGACCGTCCACATGGCTCACCTGGGATGGCCATCTTCATCCTGTACATGGGCCATCTGAAACTCTAGCCCTCTTGTCAGATGACGATATATCGTCCTGGACTCGTATGCCATTCTGATGGCAAAGCAGAGTCCTATAGGAGTTGGAAATGGTCTCTGGAGAATGGTCAAAGCAGAGGTTGAGCATATGTGGAGCTGCACCCTTTTCCCAGTGTGGGGATGAGAAAATGAGGAGCCATTCCTGACTTCCATGTGCTCGGATCTGCTGGAGGAAAGAGATTTCCTCCCAGCCTGTTTCTGCCAGGGAAAGGATGTAGCAGCCATTTTCTGCTCACAGCTTCATCCACTGAGTCAGTCAGAGATTATCACAGACAAATTTACTGACAGGTGCTCTAAACAATCCCCTTTTAAAAAGTGAGTCCTAAACTTTGTGTCCCAAGTCTGCAAAACCACTTGAAAGCAGGAACGGACCTCTTAGGCCCTGCATTCCTTGCTGTGTGACCATGGCCAGCAGCCCTCTGTCCCCCACCCTTGAAGGAGCTTTTGGGCATGTCCCCAAAGTGCTGGCATCTAGCTGCGCCAGCCTTGCGGTTTGCCCCATTGGGAGAGCAGCCTGTCACCCCACTCAATGTTGGGAGGCTGTGTCCCACCACGGGGAGGTTGTGTCCAGCCCCCGTGGCCTCTGCTGTCTCTTCCCAGCAGCTTGCAAGGGCTGCGGAGGGCAGTGACCAAAAAGCTCGAATAAGCCTTGTTGCTTTAACGAGGCCACCAGCCCGCGTCTCCATCAGGGCAGCACACTGCGGGCATGGCACCAGGAGACGGTCCTGTCCTGTGTGCACGTGTCCGGCAGAAGGAGCTCGGGCCCCACTCGCTGTTTGCTCCGCTCTCCCCGGTCCTTCAGGCCCTGCCTCCTCCTCGTGGGAAGACACCAAATTGCCCAGACTCTTGGGCAGTGAAGCATTTTATTGCCCATGCTCTTCCAAGACTCAACCCAGTCTCAGTAACTAAATCACTCTCTGGGGCTGGCCTTGCAGTTTTAATTCCCTGGCAAACAATGCCGGGGTCGGGCTAGTGTGTTTGAAGTGCGGTCACGGCCCCAGCAGTGGACGGAGGGTTTCTCAACAGGGGATCGCGGAGAGTGGAGGATTGGCCTGCCCTGGAAGGATGTGTGAGAAAGGAGCTGTTGATACCCTCAGGGATTAGGTGGTACAAATTGGCTGGGAAGCACCAGAGGCATTGACCAAAGCTGTCCCAGGGCAGGTTCCCATGGGGGGGCTGGCTGAAACAAGCAGCCTTCGAGTCGGCTGGAAGGCCCAGCCTGGCTGCTAATCCCCTGGGATCTATGGAGCGCGGAGTAGAAAAGAGGTTAAAAAAAATCGCATGTAAAGATGGTGGTTTCCCCAAGGGGATGATGATAGAGAGAGCACGAAGGGGGAAGGGGGCGGGTGGGGAACAGCACTGTTTAATCCTGCTTTTAATAGGCAGGCAGGTGGGCTTAGATCATACTCCCGCTCCTGAAAGCCGCTGCAGAGCTCACCGGGGACGGCCTTTGCTCAGCTCTGCCGTCCCCCCGCTTCTAACGGGGCCCTCATGCCTCTGCAGGTGGATGCCCGTCTGCTGGCTGGCCTGGGGGAGCAGGAGGGCTCTCAGCATGTTATTTCTGGGCCTGCGCATCAGGCCACCGGTCTGGCTGCTGCATGGGTGTGGGGGTGTCCCCGTCAGGGGTGTGCACACACGCAGGAGGGCTGCTTGTGGTTGTCCCGGTGTGCGTGCGTGTGTGAGCAGGTAGACTGTGTAAGCCCTGGATCTGGGCTGAAACCGGCCACCGTTGCATGCCTGGGGCATGGGTCACGCCTGATCACTTGCTGGTTGCCTGTCAGCACGTGTGCAGCTCTGCCTGTCCATGCAAACGCTGCAACTGCAACGGTTTTGTGGGTGCATTTAGTCTTTTTGAACATGAGCAGACGTGTTACCTGGCATGCTGCAAACCGCCTGTTGGCAGTGGCGTGTCAGCGTGTGCCTGTTGCCCCTGTGTGCCAGGTGGTGTTGGCACGTCCGTATGCGCATGCTGACATTACACGCGTGTCCGCGTCAGCGCGTCCCTGCACGCGTGAGCGCCAGCCGAACAGCCGCAGCGCGCCTGTGCACACACATGCACCTTTGTGTTGGCACGAATGTGTGCGTGTCAGGCCTGGTGCGTCCATGCATGTGTGTGAAAGGCACTCCAGTCCCTTCTTAAGGAGTGCTGTAAATTGTAATCAGATTAAGGCAGCCAATCACTTAGAGCCCTTGAAAAGGGCATACGTTCCCTAATCAGTACCTAGCATTGAGTCTCACAAAGGGTCTAAGTAACTCGGCAGGGGTCGGGCCCTCTGGAGCGCAGGGGAGGGGGCTCGCCTTTCTTTTCTCTCTGTCCCTTGTAATTATGTCAATTTGCTAGCCAAATTGTTTGCTTGAGTGGACAGTGGGGGCTTGCCCCCCTTCCCACCTCCCCCCGGCCCTATTCATGTGCTAATGTGGGAAGGAGCATGGCCTCCTGACTTCAGGACGTGGCTGCCGGCCTCTCAAGGAGCCGCTCGCTGTAGAAGGAAGGGACCTGCGCCCGCTCCAGGAGGCCGCTGCAGCCACCCCTCTCCGCAGAGCAGGAGGAGGACTTTGGGCCTTTTGGTTGTCCAATGAGCACGAGAGCAAACGTTCTTGGTTCCTGGGCTTCCTTCCCATGTCAGGGCAGCGCGGTCTCTGCGTGCCTGGGGAATCCACCAGCTACCTGCTCCACAGTGTTACTGGAGCATCCCCTGGTGAGTTTTGGAGTTAGCCTGTGGAGGAGAGCCTGGTCTCTGTTCAGGACGGGGAGAGACTCACGAGACAGAGGCAAGGAGAAGGCAGGAAGCTGCACAGGAGAAGCGAGTGCTAGAGAAGTTGGGTGGGAGAGCATCCAGCCCCAGGAAAGAATGCTGAGGTGGTGCTGACCAGTCTAGAGAGGAGTGAGGCTAGGGAGACAGTCTACCAGAACGGTGATCTCCATCACTGAAGGAGGAGAGCAACGCTGAACAGAGCCAAGGAGGGAGAGCAGGAGACTTGGCTCTGCTCTCCCTCCCCTAGAGAGGCCCATCACGGTCTTGCTGAGAGATACTGAACCAAAGGAAGGAGAGGTGAAGCCCCCATTCCTGTAGCTGAGGGGAAGTAAGGGAGAGACGTTCTTTCCATGGGCATCCTGATCAGTGGGCAAGATTCCCTAGACATGCAAGCCCCGGACTGTCTGCTGGCATCGTCAGGTGTCCTGGGCTAGAAGGGGACAGAGGAAGAGGTGACAGTGAGATGAGCCCATGTTGTGGGAGGAAGAGATGAATGGCAAGCACCAGGGAGCTGGGAGGGGTGCTGGTATGAAGCCGTGCATGGAGCAGGAGCAGCCTGGACAGACGTGCATGGGGACATCAGCCAAGCGCAGGACCCTGTGTCTTCTCACCACCACAGATGGGCTGTCAGGGCCACGGGTGTCCCCCCGGCTTGAGACAGCAGGACCTGAAACTCATGGTCATGGGCTGAGTCCCCTTTGCGTGTCCATGGATGTCTTTGCTGGGCAGGCCTGGATGGGCAGAGGGGCTCCCCTGTTTGCTTTAGCCGTGTGGCAGGGTGTGCAGTGCCCAGACGGGATCCATACAGCTCTGCCCGTGCACCTGAGCTCTCACCACCCGCATTTTCCTGCCTGGTGGCCGTCCCTCCCCGAGCTCCGTGCCGCACTGTCACCACACCTGCAGCCCTTCCCTGGCCAGGGCCACAGCGTCTCCTAGCCCCGTCCTGGGGCCGGGAGCTGCACCAAGCCGCGCGCTGGCCTTCGTGGCCCACCTCCCCACCCGCACACGTCCTGGCATTTGCATATATTCTGCCCACAAATCCTTGTCAAGGGGAGCCTCTTTATTGCCTGTGTAGATCACAGAGTGTTAGTTAAGGGGCTTCTTTGTATCGCCTCAGACAGCTGGGGTCATCAGAAGTCCTGCGGTGGGAAGGGGAGACAGGAGGAGGGGGGAAGCCCTGACAATACAGACTGAAGGATTAAAGGAGCATATAAAGTTCCTATTGAGTGAGACAAGAGGCTGTTCACTCCGAAGATTGACAGCAACCAGGAGGCGATTCCCAACACAATGTCCAATTAATTCTCTACCCTCTTCGCTGCCGTCTCCTCCCTCCCTCCCTCCTCTCCTGGGCTGGTGCACGAGCAGGGAAGGGCTGAAGCTAAGATCCTCAAGAAGGTAATTAATTATTCCTGACTAAGAGGAGGCTGCCGGGGTGTGAGGCAGTCCCCAGACTCGCTGGGCACCTTGGCCCCCTCTCGCCGGTTCTCAGCACCGTGGCCACTTCAGGAAAGTTTTCCTTTCTGTCGCAGGCCCGACTGTGACCGGAGGGTCTGTCTCTGCAGCAGCCCTGCACAATAAGCTGTGGTTAGTGCTAGACCCAGAAGGGTTAGATTTAGGGATAAGTCCAGGCTTAGTTCCAGGTTAGAGCAAGGCAGACACAGCAGGAGAGCTAGGGAGCATGGATGAGGCCCGTGGGCACGTAGAACATTTTGGCAGAGACAGAGCAGCGTGTGCCAAGGTCAGGCCTGGGGACCGGGCACAGAGCCCTGCTGCTTACCCACAGGTTTTGTGGGAATGGTTAGAACAGCTCCATCCAGCCTATTCCGATAGGGAAAACTGGACTTCTGACTACCAGAATCCCCCCCAGAAGACACAGTGTATGAGTATTTTTATATATATATGTGTGTGTGTGTATGCATTATATTTTTAATTTTAAAGCTGTACTTTCTAAATCAAAGCCCACGTTTTTGGCCGCAGTGCTTTGGTTTTTGATTCTCCGCCCAAAGCCTTACCCAGCCTGCTGTCCCACCACATTCCCGCCGGGCTCCTGGGGCTTCAAGGCACTAAAGTGGCAGCAGCTTGATCTAATGAGCACTGAAAAGAGGAGCAGGGAGGACACAGCAGTGTGGAGCCTAGCAAACACCAGGGGACACTGGGTACATTGTCTGGGCAGGTAGCTGCCTGCAACTGCTGTCCCTGAGCCGGCTGCCCACGGCAGCGCCGGCGTTTGGGGTAGATGTGCTTATAGGAGATGCTTGCAAGTGCACACCCCTACGAACAGCATCTCTCTGATTTAACCCCGTGCAACGGAGAGCAGAATCTGGGCCACCACATGAAATTCCTGCAAGCCTTTGAGGACGTTTGTTTGATTTGTCCATTTCTCCTTTTGCAAACATGTCAGCCTGGGGGGGCGGGTTGTGGGAATAGCCGGGGATGGCACCTTTCTCTGTGCTGGCCCCCTTCTTGTTGGCATCGTTGGTGGTGTTGAGGCACGCGTGGGAAATTTCCTTCCACGGTGGGAAGCTGCTTTTGGAGGAAAAACCTCCATGCCATGCAGCTGTGAGGGCCCAGCTCCCAGCCCCGGGGACGCTCGGGCCACAGCGTCTCCTCCGTGCGGGAAGCTGCCCCGGTGCGGCCGGGCGCGGGGCAGAGTGGGGCCAGCCCGGCCGCGGCAGCCCCGCTGCGCCGCGGAGCCCGGTGCCTCCCGCCGGCTCCCTCCCGCCGCACGCACACTCCCAGTGAAGTTGTTTGAAAGTCTGCTGGCAGTTTTAGTGGCAAGGAATAACAGATTAGCCATGATCTGATCAGCCCAGTATCTAAGCTGTATTCTCCCCGCTGACAAGTATTTGAAAGAGGGGAGGGGCCACTTTCAGCCCGAACGATGAATCTTTCACCGACAAGAAAAGGCCTTTTTTTCTCCCGCGAGGCCGCAGGCTGTTTCGTGCCCTGTTGCTAAGCGAGGCCCGGAGCCGGCGATTGCACGCGGCCCGAGTCTGGCGCAGCCCTTGGGTTAACGAGATCAGGAGATTCACACCAGACATCTTGTTTTGTGGGGGTTTCTTTTCTCACCCGCCCTTGATTGGCAGATAACAGCTCGCTGGCAATTCCCGCGGGATAACGGTGGCAGCATCCCCCCGCCTCGGAGCAACAGCTCTGGTGGGGGACAGGCGGGCCGGGGGCGAGGGTGCGATGCTTTTTGGGGGACAGCAGAAGCTGTCACGGGTCCATGAGCCAGGATCTGGGGGCTCAGCCCTAAACTTCTTGGCTTTGATTGATAAAGGTTGTCCGTGCAGGAGCAGCCGCTCCGCTCCGTTCCCACACACATGGGCTTTCCCGCCTGGGGCACTCGTCAGCCCTCGGGGAGGCTTTTTCAAGAATGGGAGCTTTAAAAAATGCCCCCTGAAAGATTTTTTTCTTTTCCCCTAGCGCCTTCAATGGGGCATATGGGGCAGCTGAGCCTAATGGTGAGGCTTGGGGTACAGCAAGCTTGGCCCTGGTGTTCATGGGTTTCAAAGCCTCCCACAATCAGGGCAAAACTGGTGCTCGATGCCCCTCCGACCCCACAGCCACTGCGCTGGCGGCACTGGAGCAGCTCCTCGTGCAGCGGCAGCTTGGGCAGCACCGGGACGGGGCCGTGGTGCTGCTGCCTCCGCTCGCCACACAGCCGCGTCGGGGGGATGCTCGGCACGGGGTAGCTGAGAAAAATCCTGGCCTGGCCTGGTGTGTAGGTGACTCTGGTTGGGGGGTTGATCAGAAAACGTGTGACAGAGGAGCCAGGAGGGTAATCCCAGGCCCCGGGCTAGCTTTCTGGTCCCTGCAGCCTGACACCGCTCTGAAGCATCATTCTCCCCTGCAGCCTGTGAGCCTCAGCAGGGCAGAGCCAGGGCCAGCTGCCCTGGGAGAAAGAAGGGAAATCACTAAAACAAAGGCTTTCCAGGCTATATCTGGAGCTGCCAGCATGAGGTGCCCTATCCTAAGACATGGTGCTCACATCTCCTTCCTCTCCTGCAAGGCAGGCAGGCGCACAGGCCAGGCTCCCAGGCGGAGGGCTGAGCTTTCCCAGAGCTTGGCTCCCATGCCCTCTCTGCCTCTCCCTCGGCAGGCAGGTTGCTGAGGGGTGGGGAGGAGGGATGCTCGCCTTCATAAATTTAACCCTCTTGTGGCTCTCTAGTGCTGGGAGGTAGCTCTGCTCAGCCACTGCTCCAGGGAGGGTGCAGAGCCTGGGCGAGGGGCCTCAGACTTTGCTCCTTTGCTGTGCTCAGAGTTTACACTGGCACTCCGGTGCCACTGGCTCAGCGTCGCCGCTCTGCCGAGCCATCCGTTCATCACCGCAACCCACAGCCGGCACTGGCTGCCCTTGTCCCGGAGGTGAGGGCCACATCGGGCTGTTGGGCAGGAGGCTGCTGATGGGGTAATTCAGCGGCCGGGGGTCCCACGCGGGCTGGCTGGGTTGCAGCTGCCAAAAAACAGATGCAAAGGCATCTCTGGGTGTTGCTAGTGCCTTTCAGTTCAGTCTCTCTGCTCTTTGCGTTCATCCCGGTGCTTGGCTTCCTTGTACTGATCTTAGGCAGGAAATCCTCCCTTTTTGCTTCTGTAGAAAGCCTGAAGAAATCCCCCTTTCTCTGCCTTGGCCTGGGTTTCTTGACCTCAGACTCATGAGAGCACTTGATCTAAGGACGGACAGAGGAGGCCAGGGCTCGCTGTGCCCTGCGCAGCGCTGCCAGACGCACGGATATGCAGGAGGGTTGTGGGCAAGATGGGCAAAGAGACTTGTAAAGAGCCTGTTTCCCTTTCCGGGTGTGACAGCCAAGAGACCCACTCCAGCGGGTTAATGCGAGCTGCCACCTCCCCGCGGGCATGCCCTGTGCCCGCTGGAGAGGAAAGCTCTGGGGAACTATTCCAGAAGGGCTGCAAAAGTTATTGCTGCTTTGAGCAGCACAAAAAGGGAAAAAACAGGCCTTAGGGTTTGAAACACAAAAGGCCGGATCCATGTCCCTTTCTGTAGCGTTAGCAGCACAAAGCAGCTGAAAAACTGGCTTCTCTGGCATGCTGAGCACTCCTCTGGCATAAGGGTTGTCTCCGTGGCCTGGCTCCAGCACAGCACCCCCACCCTGAGCTCCCAGCCTGGCTGAAGAGGCAGCACTGGGTGCCAGTGCCGCGGCTGCCTCCAGCGCCATGGGCAGTGGGATGTGCCACCCGGGTTGGCCTAAGTCACACTGGCAGCAGGGTGACTTTTGGCTGCTCCTCCCCAGAGTAGCGTTATCTACATGTGGGATTATGGGAGAAGGCGAAACCAGAGAAACTACACCAGTTTATGCTCACCATTTATAGAAATGTCTTCTGAACCGCTGCTTGCTATGCTCAGCAGTGGGCACTCACCCCAAACAAACCCTTCAGAGCCAGCAGCTCCTGAAGTGCGTGTTCATGTCTGTCTAGGCTTGAGCCAGCCGGTGCAGTGTCAGCAAAGCACAGGCGAGGTTTATGGACCTCTGAGCCATCTCACGCAGTTGCACGTGTCCAACTAACTCTCTCTCATCCTTTTTCTCCCCAGACCTTTCTCTTTTAGGAAATGAGTAAAATCTCCCAGAGAACATAACATTCCCAAGGGGACAGGAGCCTGGCGGGAAGGGAACAGGACGGAGTACCTGCAGGTGGTCTGCAGTTTTGTGGTTCCAGCAGCCTGCTCTATTGGCAGCCCCGCAGAGACAAGCTGCTGGGGCTTGGACCCTGCACTCCTCTGGTACTTCAGGCCAGATTTCTCACTCTGTTGGGGTGACTCTACCAATCATGAGGTGTATCTTCCACTGTAGCTGAAAGGTCTCCTGCCTTGCTCCGCAGCCGGGAATTGCCTGTCAGTTACTGCAATTGCAACCTGCAATTGGTGAGAGTACCTCTGGCTGGGGCCCGGCAGGGTGGCTCCCCGGGTGCAGAGGAACAGTGTGAGAGCTGGGCATGCTGGAGCACTCTCTCCAGCCTCTCCTGGGGGGATGAAGAACCTCTGAGATGTTTCTTCAAGCTTCCTAGTCCGCTGCTTTGTTAAATGTGCCAATGACCTTAACTGCTCTTGGTTAAACTGCCTTCATCATTCACATTCTCGCCTGTGATGTGATAACCCAATTCTTACTCCACGGACATAAAGACTCATGTCTGACTGTCCCTAATCTTCATGTCATCATGGCAGTGACCAGCTTTCTAGAAGATCCGTGTGCTACAGACAGCAAGCCCCCAGCATCAAAATGAGTTGCTCCTGACTTCTTTCTTTCTGCCTTAGTCGATTCTCCTGGCCTTGCCTCCAAGGCTTGGCTTCACCTTGAGCTACGCTTGACACAGGCAGATGCTGGCAGGAAGCTTTGTGGGAGAGGAACAGCAGCTGCCCATTCAGCTTCACATTTCTCCAGGAAATCCTGACCACTAAGATGATTTGCTCTTTAACTCTGGGTAAAGTCTAGGTTACGTTGTGCTCTATGAAAACAGTAGCTGGAAAGGATGTGGTGTGTAGAGACAAGCCTGATGGTCCTCCCAGCTCTCCAAACATCTACAGGAGAGCACGAGGGCTCTACCCCAGCCAGGGGCTGGGCAGGACCATGTCTTCTCAAGGAAGAAAGGAAAATTAGCCTGCAAGGAAGTCAGTAAAACCTGATCTGAGAATTCATGTCCCAGTGCTGAAATAAACCATTGTGCAGCAGAGAATAGTACACAATGTAAGCACTCAGGAAAGAAGAAAATAATGTTATCCTGATTTCTAGTGTCTTCCTGACTTGCAAGCACCCTCCCATGCTCACAGAGGCCAGCAGAACAGGCACACAGCTGAGGTATATTTGTATGAAAATCCTGCTGTCTCTGCACAGCTATCTGCAGTGTTTCTTTCTATGGCCTTAGTTACAAACCATGGCTATAAGCGTTGGTTCTCTTCAGTCTGGTTCTAGTGTCTGGAAAGTCCGTCTGGGAAGGGACAGTATCTGTCCCTTTGCAGGGGGAAACTGGCTCCATGCACGAAGCAGTGAATGAATACAGAGAGCCCTGGAGCCAAATGGTGCGCAATGATTTCCTTTCATTCCCGCGTGCATGGGGCGCGCTCGGCTCCGCAGTGGGAATCCCTGCCGGTGGAGGAATCTCAGCCTGCCAAGGCTGTGCAGTCTGTCCAGCCTGCTCCCTTCACCCCATCCTTACTCGACCAAGGGTGACCGAAATAAAGAGCCGTAACATAGTCAAAATGGTGGCTTCGAGGACGGGGGGGGCAAGTAGGGAGCGTTGCCTTTCCCGGAGGTGCCACAAACATTGCCGCGTCCTTTTTTTCGGGTGCCGGGGAGGGGGTCAGTCCGCGGGCCTCACTTCAGACAACAGGCCCCAGCTCAGAAAGAAGTGGAGCCAAATCAGTATGCAGAAGTAGTCGCCGCTCGCCAATAAATTAGCATAAACCACTCTAGGAGGTAAATAGACATACAAGGCGCCAGTGTGTGCAGCGTGGGCTGGGGCTTTGTTTCAGCCCCACTATTGTCACAGCCCCTGCTGAACAGTGACCGAGTGGGGCCTGTGTGGTGGTTTCTTACACTTTTGACTGCTGGATAAAAGGGGGGAACATAAAGAGAGGGGAGAACTTTTTCTTTTTTTTTTTTTATAAGTCCAGACGAAGTTACAGACGTCTGTTAAACGTCAATTACTGCTGAATAAAGACGTCTGCTTAAGGCTTAGTTATGGCTCCTTTCAGCCACCGAGATTTTTCCAGGGCTGGCCCAGGATGCCTTCGGCAACCTAATTTGGAGATTGTAACTCTATAAACAGGCTCTGGCATTAATCAAGGCTGGTGAAAATGCAAATGACTGTGTGGAGGGGGCTTGGGGATGGGCTGGACTCTTGTGTCTTGGAACTTAGGGCAGAGAGTAAAAAGAGAAAAGCAAAGAAGAGAAAAAAAGAGGCCATGCAAAGGAGCAGAGATCCGTAAATAGAGAGCTTGGTGGATTTTTCTGATTGCATTCTGATGCTCTGGACATCTTGTCCCACCAGGACTCGTCTGTACCCGCCTCCTCTACCCACTGATTAACCCTCACTGTGCTCCTGCCTGTGTGAACCTGGGGCCCATTTCCATGGGCTGGGCATGGCATTACCTGTCCAAAGCCAGTTGCTTAGGTTTTCCCAACAAGACCGAGGCAGAAAGACCAACCAACCAGGCACTGAATGCTTTAAAATCCTGGAAAATCATCAGAGATTTTGGAGAATCCAGACTATAAAAGAGAGGATGTCAAAGCAGTGTTGGGATTGCTGCTAAAAGTCATTCCTTTGGGAGGGTAGCTCATGTTCTGCCTTGCTCCGCATCACTTCCTATCTGGCCTGTTGATATTACTTCCATTTCCTCATGGAAAAAAGGCCTCTGTGCTCTAGCTGAGATAGGGAATGAAGTCCTGAGTCAGTGCAGTCACCACTGCAAGATGTCCTGGTGACCACAAAGACCAAGGCACTCTTCAGGGGGGAGAAAAGTACTCAGGTAGCTAGGGGCCCTCTTGCCTTTTCAGTTGCATCCATGTCAAGATCATGCTCTAACAGTCTAAGGTTGGTACACAGTGAGAAGAACTGTGCTCTGTCATACAGCCATGCCATATCTAGGTGTTATAACCCAGAATATAGGAATAACCCTCAGCATCAGACCAGAAACAGCAGAAACAGTGCTGATGCTGAGGGTTAACAGTGTCTTACTTGTAACATGGACAAGGCTCGCCAGTTCATGGAGCATCCTTGCCGTGCTACATTTCTATGCTCAGTACTGTGTGGGCCCAGTGCCCCCAGTGGCTCAGGGACAGTGGGATGGATGATCTAGAGAAGGGTTTGATTTTCCTCCTTTCCCCACACCTTCTGGGGAGTTTTTCGGAGACCTTTGTGAACAAAGGCATGGTCCAGGAGCATTTTAAAGGTAAAAGTAACACAGACGCTCTCTTCCCATTTCTCCCTAGGAAAGCATTCCTTTCTCCTTTCATTCCTACTCTATGAAGAGCATCCTGTCTGCATCCCAGGCTCTCTCTTTTTTCCCTTTTGTTTGTCAATCCCTTTCTCACATTGTTACACATTTTCCTCTGTCTCCTCTCTATTTCCTTATCAGCAAAATCAGTAGCAAAGAGATGTGAGATATTCAGACACAGAAACTCTAGTGCCCCCCTCTAGTTACCTGCACTTGTGAATCTCTACATATATTGTACTGAATTAAATAAACCTGGAATACAAGGTCTCCTCTTGGCCTGTGGAGATAGAGGTTGAGTTCTGGCCACACCGATGTTCAGCCATGGGACTGCAGCAAAGCTTGAGGGAATGACAGAGGAAGTGGGATTTATTGGAGGGCATTAAATCAAAAAAGCACATCTCAGGTCCTTCCTTTTCAGCTATTGCTTGGGTGTGGACAACCTAATCAGAAACGAGTGTGCTTTTCTCAAGCCAACAGAATGGTTCTGCTGGTGAGTGAAACCGGAGCATGTTTTCCTCCGACTGACTTTCATCCACCCATAGTTTCACTGTGCTGAGCTGAATAATTGCACGTTGAGAGAAAACTTCTGAAGGGTTTCCTCCAGCTTGGGGAGGGCATGCTGAGGGATTTAGGCTAGAGGAACTTCTTTTGGTCATGGCTTCTAAAATAGCTGAACATTTTACTTGCTTGAGCATCCTCAGAAGCCTGTGGTTTGTCCCAGGGAAAGTGTGAACGAGGGAGGCGATGTGTCAGGGCTGTGGGGAACTCCTCGCTGTGTGGTGGCATGTGTTCACAAGCGTCTTGTGCAGAATTTTTTTTTTTCACAACTGGATCCAGTTCAGGGGAAACTGGGAGAATGAGAAGATATGACATAGGAGCTTTGCAAGAACTGGTGTAGAAAGAGGCAGCAGAGAGGCAATCCCTGAACATGCAGCTGGTTGGCACAAACCACGTGCAGGTCACTGGTTCTCCACAGCCCCTGTGAGCATGGCAAGAGGGTGCAGCTCAATTTGCACTAAAGATGCCACTGGAAAAACTCTCCAGCCAATGGGGAAGTAGGGAATCCCTCCAGATTTGGATAGACTTAAGATCAAGTTGAGCATCCTGCCCCAGAGCAGGGGATGGGTTAGCTTCAGGGCTCTGTTTCCAGGATACCTAAAAATTCATGGCTTGCAGTCTTCCCTGCAGTGTTTTTATCTCTGCAAAAGCCCAGACATTTAATCTGCAGCTTTCACTTCCCGTATGCAGTATCCGTATGTGCTGGCCGGCACAGAGAGCGAAGCCCCAGCGCTGCGGGTTGGACAGGGACCGTGACCCCACCGCAGAGCTGCCGGGAAAGGCATCGAGCTGCGCCTCTCCCCAGGGCTACCATCCCCACGTATTCGTGCATGACCAAGGGGGTTTTATCCCTTTCCTCCTCTTCTAACCTCTTCTGTGTGCTTGAGACTTCCACTGGGGTAGAAATAATCCTGTGCTTGACTCTCCGTGTGTCGAAGAGGGAAAGCGGTGGAAGCACGTGGGCAACCCTGTTCTGCTAAGTCAGGCTGATGTTACCTTAACCCTGAGTTCACATCCTTTCCTCCTGCACCCAGGGAGACACGGACAGGTGGCTTTTGGGATAAGTGCCATTTATAGGCTCTGGCTACCAAGGAAAGGAAGGTCAGACCTTGAGGTCAGGAGGTGTCACTGAGTCCAGAAATGAGGAGCTTATGCAGAGAAAAAGAGGGGACAGAGGTGGGGAGAAGGACTGGGATCGGACGGTCAAAAGGCGGATGCAGAGAGGGACACCAAGCAAGCCCTCCACGGACAATGCCCAGGGTTTCCCAAAAAAGCCGGAGGAACGGAGGATGGGGTGGACCAGCGACAGCTGGAAGATTTAATTGCTCCTCTCGGCGCAGACCTGCTTGGCTCCCTCCCTCTCAGATCTGCATTTCAATATGAGAGCAGCAGTAAGTGGGATGCCGCTGGAAGGGGTTAGAATGATTAATCATTTAAAAAGCAAGATCTTAATTACAGGGTGCAATTTTTGCTATTTAAGGAGTCCATTAGTTTCCAGAAAGGAAAAAATATATATATATTGCAGGTTATTCTCCTTTTGAAGAAAATTGGAGGGGGAGGGCCCGGGGGGATCTCAGCACCCAGGCTGGCATGGCCGCCCCTGCCGGGGCGAGGGAGTTGGTGGCGAGGATGGCGAGGGGGAGGTGGTGTCATTTGTTCCCCGAGTGATATTTTTGAAGGGTGCTGGCTCCGAGCGCTCGTCGCGCTCAACCACGCGCTGGCACAATCTGTGCCGGAGCAGGCAGACGGCTCCTGCCGCAGCCCCCGGATCGACTCCTCCCTCCCCGGCGGGGGGAGAGGAGGATTCAGCCGCCCTGAGCACCGGGGACCCCTCGGCCAAAATAGCTCCCAAGGGGAGCATCGGGGGCTGAGTGTCACCGAGTGTCACCACAACCGGCGGCGGCTCTGCCCCGGCTCCAGGGAGCTTTGCTCCCCTCCGGCGCCGGCCGGCAGCCCGGCAGCGGGGTCAGCCCGGCCCCCCCGCCGCCCCAGGGAGACAAGGGGGGTTAATCGCCCGCCGCCTCCCCTCTGACCCCTCTGTGGGTTTTTCTCTTGTATGGTCATTTAGCCGTCCCCCGACACAAAAGGGAGCGATTAAACACAGCTCAGGCCCTTCATGCTTTAGTGGATTAATTTGCTGATCCCCCACGGATTAAAGGTCTCCACAGGAGCAGCGGCGCAGACCCCGGAGGCAGGAGGCCGGCAATCATCCCGGGCAGCCCGGCGGCAGGACGAGCTCCCCGGCCCCTCGCTCCCCGCTCGGTCCGTGGCTGGGGCCGCCGAAGCCTCTCCTTCACTCGGCCAGACAAGCAGCTTCGGGACAGGCCCACGGCGGGCAGGGAGAGCATCCCGCGCTGCTCCGCGTCCTGAGCGGAGCCGGGGCGCTCCATCCCGTGCCGGGATCCCCGCGGATGCATCTGCCTTTAATTACTGGCTCGCCGTGTATCAGATGCTCCGGCACCTTCTTCCCCTGCATGCAGATTAATTGCAGGGTTAGGCGCTGAGGCAGGCCGGACCACATTATTTCTGATGTTTGCTCTTTTCACTAGGAGAATAAATGCCATGAATCCACAGTAATCAGTGGCTTTTAGCTTGTCACTCTTATGACACTCTTTACTTAGACCAGGAAATGGCAAATGTGGTGGAAATAAGAACTTTATTATCTTTTTTTTTCCTTTTTTTGCTCCCAAAGGGGAGGCGCATGGTGGGGGGGTGGCAGAAGGGGGTAGAGAGGGGCATCTCTGCACCGGGAGGGAACGGAGGAAGAGGCTCCATCTTCCCGAGGAGCTCCACTTGGTCGTGCTCATCGGAGGAGAGGAGAAGAAACATGGTGGCTTCTGCTTTGTGGCATCACCCTTTAGAAAAGGGGGTGCAGGGGAGGGCGCAAAGGGCAGGATGAGGCCGCCCTGCCCCGCGGCCCCTTCCCCGCGCATCCCCTGGTGCCGGCGGCTCCGGCGGGGAAGCCTTTCAGGGCGCTGCTCAATGCCCTGCTAGCGATCTAATTGCCGGCTCTTAGCTCAGTGAGAGGGCAGCGCTCCGCTTTTCAGCAGCCAACATCTGGCGCGCCGCACGCGGCCGGGCCGGCCCGGGCCCCCCGCTCGCCCCGCCGGCGCGGGGACGCCGGCAATTAGGCGGCCCTGCCTCGGCCCCGCGGCCTGCGCAGCTCAGGTGAGCGCCCAGCCCAGCCACGGAGGTGTAATTAAGGTTAATAAGAGCGCTGGGGGCTGGGGGGGGGGAGACTGTGCGAGTCTAATGGCGGCCGTAATTAGGCAGCTGTGCAGAAGCGGTTAATGAACACGCAACCGCTAATAAAGCTCTTCCCCAGCAGCCTCCTGGCCTGGGTAATTGAGGGATTTGCAAGCGCCGGCTCCCCCTTCACCCCGCGAGGCGCAGAGCCGCGTTAACCCTTTGCGGGGCGACTGCCCCAGGCCTCCCTCGCCGCCGCGGTGGCTTCCCACGCCTGCCGCCACGGTGCTGCGTGACCCCCCCGCCAGCCCGGGACACCGCGTTGGTCCCGCCGTGGACAGAGAAATCCCCGCTCGGGCATCACGGACGGGGGCGGAGGGGTGGCCGGCAGCCGCTGCAATGCCCGGGTTACCCCGCTGAGCTGCGGGGGACCGCAGCACCCGAACCAGTGTCCTGGGAGTGTCGATAAGGAAGTGGAGGAGGTCAGAAGAGAGAGAAATGCTTTTATTTCAGTCTAAAATAGAAAGCAAGCATGAAAAGTCTGCTTTTGCAGAGTGGTGCTTCTGCATTGTTCATTGGGGCACAAAAATCGCCCAGGGAGCAGAGGGCCCAGCACAGCAAGCCTGCCTCCGACAAGTCCCTGCTCCCCGGGGGCTCTGGGCACTCGCTCGTCGCTTGGCGAGCGGCTGCTTGGGACCCCGGAGACCCCGGCGCTCGGGGAAGGTGGCTGGGAAAATCCCGGCCGAGCGCCTGGGCCCAGCCCCGGGGCGATGCTGGCGGTGCCATGCTGCACCGAGGGAGCAGGACGCTGCTGCTGCTTTGGCTTTTTGACACCTCGCAAAGTCTCGCTGGGCTCTAACAGGAGTTTTCCTTCACCTCTGAGCTGGGCTCCCCCCATTCCCGGTTCTGCGTGCATGCAGGGAGGAAGGAAAGGCTGCCCGGCGTCTCCGCAGGGGCAGCAGGGCTGAGCATGCTCCCGTTTGCAAGGTCCACAACAGCTGAGAAATGCTGTGCAGATAAAAACTGCCTGGCATTAGCCTCTGCAGACCAAGTCTGCTCTGAAACTGGGTCTCTGCCTCATACATCTACCTTTGTAACAGGCCGGCTTGGGCAGGAGAATAACTGAGAGGTCTTTGAAGCCTTTACTAAAACACAGCAGTGTGGCTGCCCTCTGATAGCCCCCCTTAGCCTGGAGCCTGGGAAGGTCCCCGTACCTATTTGGAGCTTAGCAGACTCCCTGCCTCCCCGCTCCCCGTCCGTGCGCTGCAGAGGGACGCTGCTTGGTGCTGAGCCGCGCGGCAGTGCGTGCTGCCCCTCTGCTCCCGGGCCGAAGCGCGGTGCCCGCAGGTCTGTGCCCTGCCGGGGAGCTGCGGCGGGGGGACGAGGAGCAGCCCGGCCCGAGCATCCCCTGGGGTTGGCTCCTCAGGCTAGCGAGGGGGGGAAACAGGAGCACAGATGTAGGTGTAGTTTTCTCTCCTAATAAACAGATTTTGCCAGCCTAGCTGGACAGTCAGTGCCATCTGCCTGGAGGTGTCAGCTGGGAACACCTAGGGCACGTTTGCTCGGGCCGTCGTGGTTTGTGAGGGACGGAAAGGCTGCGTATGTGCCGCCCCGGCAGCACCCTCGGGAGGGATGCGGGGTCGCAGGACTGCCGGTGCGCTGCCAGCCCGGGCAGGGCTGAGCCCGGAGCGCGGCCTTCCCGGTGCCAGGTCACAGAAATGCAGCCAGCCAAAGCCCTCCCGTGACTCCTTTAGCTCCCGGCGTCACAGACGGGGTTTGCTCTTCCTCCTCCATCCAGAAAAGCTGAGATGCCACCGGCTCTCCCCAGAGCGCGTGAATCACCCGGCAAGCTGTGCTCAGCCTGCCCCAGGCAAAGCAGCTGGGCAGCACCAGGGAATTTGCTACCTATTTTTAATGCCCTCAATTCTTTCCCATATAAATCGAGTGCTTTCCAGCCCCTGGAGAAACAGAGCCTCTGCCCCAAGGAGCTCCTTTCTGGCGAGGACGCAGGGAGAGGCGGACTGGGGCGGAAGGGAGGAAGCACCAGGCTGGGCGCAGGGACATGACACTGTTACGTGGTGGCCGGAGCTGCCTCTCGGGCGCAGCGAGACATTTCCTTGTGAGCTGAGTAACAGGATAAGTGCAGGACGGTATAGGAAAGGCTCACACATGCGCTGCGGGAGTCTGGGAAGGGTTTGAGACTGTCAGCGGGAAGCGGGCATCTCCCTCGTGGGGCCAAGTGCTCTGGCTTTGCCCCTTCACCTCCCCTTCAGTTCACTGAGCTGCTCCGGGTCTCCGCAGCTTGCGCAGAGACCAGCGCTTGTCCCAGATGTTCACAGAGGGGAAACACACTCGCACGCAGCCTTGGAGGGAGCAAGCTGCAGCAATGCCCGCGGTGGGCTGGCGGCTGGCGGTGGTGATGCAGCGCTTGTTTGGGGAGGCCGGCTCCTTTCGCTGGGGGCTTCCAGGGGCTGCAGATGATGGCCCAAGGCTTGCTCTAGCTCGGACCTCCTCCCAGCGCTCCTCCACTGTACCACGTCCCTGATGTGACAAGGACCATGCTCAGGCCGACCCCCTCCGTCCAGATTACTGCCCCATCTCGCTGCTGGATAAACCGGGGGACTGGAAGGAGCCACGATCTGCTCCTCTTGCACAAGCACGAGGAGGGTGGTTGTTACGTGTCCTGCCCCGTGTGTCTGCGTGTGCGGCGTGGTGGGAGATGAGATGCTAAGAGACGAGAGCAGTTCAGAGCAGCACTTTCACTCGGAAACAGCGATGAAGAAGAAACCTCTCCTCCGCCCTCCTCTTGCAGCCCGGCAGTCTGGGGGCCCAGGCACTCCCCGCCCCAGCGCTTTGCACCCAGGTCTGGTGACGGCTCTGCTGGCACGCGGCTGGGTCACACGACCTCCCGGGATCTTGCAGACGCGCGTGGCCTCGGGAGAGGGGCCGGCGGCAGCGGCACAGCCTGCATTCCTGCAGCCGGTGCACCGCTGCCGTCTCTCCCGGCTGCCCACGTGGCCCGGCTTTGAAGTGGCATCCTGAGCCGAGCACTGTGATAAATTATCTCGTTTCAATCCGGACGCTCCCCTTAAAGGCAGCCTGCTCGTTGGCGCTGTCTTTAAACTCGTATAAACAGGTTTCTCCTGAGCTGAAGCAAAGGGTCCCTCTCCCCACGAGTGACCCGCGCCAGCCACCGGGGCCGGCCTGCGTCTGCTCCCCAGCCGCTCACCAGCAACCGAGCAGAAGCGTCTGGCTGCAGGGGTGTTCGCGCCCCTCTTTGGGGGATTCGCCGTGGGTTTCACACTCAGCTGCATCGATTAGCCGGTGCAGACAGCAGTCCTCTGCACTCTGCGCTGCTGCTCCTGCTCTCCCGCTTCCCGCGGTGCCCTGCTCCCCGGCCCGGCACAATGCGGGGTCGCTGAACCAGCAGCCTCAAGTTCATAATCACTTCTACCTATTTTACGGTGGCTTTTTCGTTTGTGGGTGGGTGGGTTATTTTAGGAGAAAAAATTCCTATTAAATTGTAAGCAAATAAGAGGGAGGTAAAGGCTCGGGGATGACAAAGAAGAACCCATTAGCAGCCCGATGGCTGTTCATGTTGGGTATTACCAAAGCAGCTTGGTAATAAATACATCTTCTGACCAATTATTTACCAGCGAACCTGCTTTGGCAGATTCCACATGTAATAAAATATGTAGATTTTCATGAGAAGGTTTATTTCTTTTTGGCTCCATGCTCCATAAAACACATTTACCCAGTCATATACAGAATACATTCATCTAGTTCCTTTAAAACAAACAAAATAACCTCTCTTCTCCATCTGGCCTCCTTCTCTGCTCCTTTCTAGCCTGGTCTGCTTCTCTAGTCCTCGCAATATGGAACATGACAGGGTATTTTCAATGCTATTTTTGTCCGTTGTGTCATAGCTTATATTTAAAATAGCATTTAAATCTGCCAAGTAGTGCAGTGTTTTAAACTGCTGTCAGACTGAATTTCTCCTCCTACATACAGCATATTTCAGATACGACTTAAAGACAGCTGAGGGAAGCTTTTGAGGAGGGGGGAGGTGGGGGTGGCTGGGGACCTGATTGTCTACAGGCATTAGGACAGTCAAAGGATATTAATAGCGCACCGGGGTGTTAAGGAGGGGAGCTCTGGGGCTGGAGCGGGGGATGTGAAGACGGAGGAAAGCAGAGGCGCTCGGGGAGGGCGCGCGAGCAGCGAGATCGCCGTCCCGGAGGAAGAGGCGGGTCGCCCCTCGCCTGGGACGCTGGCCTGGGAGCAGCGCGTCTCCGGGAAGCACCGGGGAGCTGAACAGGTTTTGGCCTTGTGCATCCTGCTTTAGCTCTCCCGCTTTAGCTCCCCTAACCACTCGGGACCTCTGGACCGGGGGAGGCAACCGCCGTCAGGGCGACGGGGATGAGGCAGCACAGTCCCGGCTGCCGCCGTGCTCCAGGCAAGCAGCGTGCTGAAACCCCCTGCGCCAAACGCCACGGGCTCTCCCATTTCGGGAGGGGGCTGGACACCCTTCGCAGCGCACAAGAGCCGCGTGGCCCCCAGAAGCAGCGGCCAGCTCCCTGCGGGCAGCAGCGGGCAGCGCTGGGCGGGAGGGCTCGGCACGGCCGCGCGGACCTCCGCGCTCGCTGTCCGCTCTCCCCAGCCGGGGGCTCTCCCAGCAGCCGGCCCTTCCCGCTCCTTCGGCCCCCGGCTGGTGTTTCGCCTTCCCCTTCCCGCCCCGGGGGCAGCCCCGGCCGATAGGTCCCAGCGCTGCCTCTTGCACGGCGTCCCGCAGCGGCGCGTCCGGGGCTCAGGGCAGGAGCTCCCGGGAGCCGCTCTCCTGGCGACTGCTCGGGGGGAGAAGGCAGCTCCACTAGTGCTGGTCCAGATGCTGATGCCCTGCAGGGTTTTGCATCTACTTCTGTGGCAGACCTCAGTCCCCAGGTCTTCCCCATCAGTGCCTTAAAGCTAAATGTGGACGGTCTCCCCAAACCTTTGGTTTTGGGACCCGAGGAGCTCGACACTCTTGGCAGGCAGCACTGCCTTGCTGTTCACTGCCTTCGCCACCATTAACAAACATCATAAATATCCCCAGCAGAACCCGCTCAAATAGTCAGTTTTTAATCCTTCTGCACTGCTCCATTTTTACCAAGCTGGTTTTCAAGCCCCGATGAGACGTTTCCCCTGTGATTCGCAGTTTCACAGCCTCTCCGAAGCGCTGCTCCTGGGGCACAGTCAGTGACGTCCTGGGATCACAGGCTCTTCCAGCATCGCCCATCAAACCCCTCCGGGTCACAGAAGGGCACCACAGCCCTTGCAAGAGCTGGTTTTGTGTGATCCAATCGCTTAGAGTTATTCAAGCACTGAAATATTAGCCTAATCTCTCACTGCCAAACCCTTGGCCAGTTTAAATCTCCTTGACTCTTCTGAAGTCGGTAGACACGTGTCAGCTCCCACTGGAAGTGGATCTGGGACGACATGGCAGGGTTTTCTGACAGCACATCCCTTGTGAAGTCTCCTCCTAACCCCAGCTAGCTCAAGATGAGCTTAAACCCAGAGTCTATCACTCCCAGAACTTCTTTAGCATCAACTGTTGAAACTCTGCCTGCGCTCGTAACCTGCAAAAATGCCCAATTCCTCTCTCAATTTGGCCTCATTCTCACTCAGCAGCTTGTAATTTCCTCCTGCTTCCTCCAGCCTTAGCGCTGCTGCGGGCTGGCAGGCCGGGAGAGCCTGCTCATGCCGTGCCCAGGAGCGGGTGAGGGCACCCGTAAAGCTGCTCCGCAGTCGGTGTCGGACAAGGCGCGGAGCCACCGGCTCCTCCGCTCCGTCCTCTTTCCTCTCGGCCCACGCCCGCTCGTGACACCGCAGCTGCAGACGCCTGCCCAGCGCCCTGGGGTGGATCCGGAGGTGCTCTGGGACCGTTTTTTCTCTGCTGCCTACAATACTGAGCTCAGACCGCCCCTTGCTTCATACATTTTACCGGAGGACCTTTATTCTGCTGCTTCTCGGTGCTGGGGCGCTGGTGTCCCCCGCGTGCTGGGTGCCCGGTGGTCCCCTTCTGTCTGGCGGGACGCAGCAGTGGCGTCAGTCCTCGGCAGTATTCCCTTTCCCCTCTCTGCTGCTCTGTCCCTGCAAGCGCGTCCTCCCTCGCACTGCCGTGCTGCAAGAAATGCCACGGTGGTGTCGTGCTCCCGGGCACCGACGTGGGGACGTCCAGGCTGCGAGCCCTGCCGCAGCAGCCGCTGCCTCCCGCCATCGCCGGCTGCTGCGGGCTGGCTGGGCTCTCTAGGCGGTAAATGCTGGTATTGCAGTGAGGGCTCACGGAGGTCGGAGCATCCCTGGGCCGAGCCTGACGGACAGAAGCCCCCATCCCCTTGCTGAGGAGTTCGGTGTCTCGTCTTCCACAACCTGGTTTTGGATGTGCTGAGTTTTGGAGGGTTTTGAAGCCCTGCCAGCTGAGCTCATGTTCTGGTGCATTTTTCTGCAGCACCACTGTTGTTATCACACTGTTTTATGCACAATTAGTGTGGCATTTCTCCCACCTGATCATGTGGCCCTGTGCTTCCCCTCGTGCTCAGGGGGTGCCCATGAGGGCCAGAAGCACTCCTGGATCCTCCCTGGTGCCCGCAGGTGCTGGTGCTTCGCTGGGTGCCCTCCAGCCTACATGGCCCCCAGTTTCCAACAAGGGTTTGAATTTATTTCCTACAGACACCCAGGGCAGAGCCTGCCTGCACCCACAGAGAAGCTGATTTCTTGCACCAGTCCGATGCCCAGTATCCTCTGGGGTCTCATCCTCTCCTGGGATGCATGTGTCTGGTGGTGATAGCTCCTACCCGTCCTCTTTTGTCAACACTAGCTGAGGAAGGGATAGATTTAATTTTTAGCAATGTGCCCTCTGTGTCAATAACTCCCCCTCATGCTCTCTTCGGTGGCATGGCTATCTCCCCAGCTATCTCCTGGTCCTTTCTGCTCATTAGGCAGCTTTCTCCTGTTTCTCAGCTCTGTGTCCTTCCTGGTTTTCTCCTCTACATGGACTTTTCCATCTCTTAAACTGTCTCCACAGGGAAAGGTGACCCTTCCCATAACTCCTGCTCCTCTTCCTCATTCGTCATTTCAGCCAGTGCCACTTCGCTCTGCACGTCCCCGTGCCAGTCCCAAACTCCGAGGCGCTGGATCCAGCTTGGCCTGGGCTGGTGTTGCAGAGGTGTCCCCGTGACTCCCTAAGGCTCACTGTGCTGAGACTGAAATGTCCTTGGGCTTTCCAGCTCAGCCCTAAAAAAGCCCATTTGGGATTTTCTTTTCTCTGTGCAGGGGCGGCTGGAGGTGCTGGGCACTGACGGCAGCTGCAGATGGCCCCTCTCACCTGCCTGTTCGGGGCGCCAGGCCTCTGGTCTCGTCTTTTCTCAGTTTCAGGGGTTCCCCCCAGGTGGTTTCACCCGTCCTCCTGGCCCACAGCTCCTTGGAGACAGCAGGGCTGAAAGGGAGGAAGAAACAAAGGCTGAGCATCACCGGGCCTCTCTCCTGGGCTGCTGAAACTTGTCCCAAAGGAGACGTCACATGAAGGTGCCCCCACCTCGGGAACCAGCGCCCCAGAGCAGGACCCCGCTCTCCTTGTGTCCACCTGGACGTTCCCTCTGCGGGGCCAGAGGACAGCTTGGGGTGGCCAGACCTCTGCAGGCTGCCACCCTGCCCCAACCCAGCGTCTCGCCACCTCCGGGAGTTCACTCCCCGGCGGCTCGTGGCTTGCTGGCACCGAGCTGGCTGCCGCGCGGGAGGGCAGCAGCCACGTCCCTGGCCAACGGGAGCTCATCAAGCCGGGTTCGGCCTGCGATCGAGTGATTTGCTGCAGGCTGGGGGTGGCTGGCGCGGCTCGGTTATTTATTTCTCCATGGCACCGAGGAGAGGCGTGGAGAAGGGGTACGGCGAGCTCTGCATATTGCATCGCCGGCTCGATAATCAGGCGCATTAAAATTCCGAGACAGCTCCTGACAAAGTCGCTGCGCGCGGCGCAAGGTGGCTTGGAAACGCCGGGAGCCGTGACAGGCAGGCGCGCGGGCAGACAAAGAGCTCCCTGTGTCAGTCTCCGTCTGCTCCGGGAGGGAAAAACCAACACACGCACTCCCCCGCGCTGCCGCACAGCCGCACGCGGCTCGGCGCGCGCCGCCCTCCGCCCGCAGAGCCCCGTGCACGAGCCCGCGCGCCCCGGCCCTGCTGCCCTCTCCTCCGGGCAGGGCACCGGGGGCCTTTTGCACCTGCGGGGCATCTGAACGACAGCGCGCCGTGTCCCTTGGCGGGCACAGAGAGGTGTCCCGTGGCCGGGCAGGCGGCGTCGCGGGGGCTCGATGCTCGGCTGAGGCCACCTCTGGGGTCTGCAGGACCGGGCTGCGTTGGTGCTCTGCCCTTTGCGGGGACGGCGGGGAGGGATGTGGAAGGAGCAGGAGGTGGTTTTGCCGAGCAGGAGGTAGATCCCCTCCTCAGCTCCTGCTGGAACGTCATCCGGAGCCCGTGTCCCACCGCGGCCGCCCCGCCACAGACGCTGCAGGCCACGCAGCTCGCCCTGCCGCGGGGTGGCCCAGGCGGCCATGGCCACGGCTTGGGTCCTCTCCGGCCCTGCGGTGGCCCGGGTGTGCATCCCAGGCGGCTGCATGTGGCACCCCGGCACGAGGGTCCCCCAGGCCTGGTTTCGCCTGCCCAAGCCCCCGCCAGCTGTAGTAATGCGTTTTGCCACAGGGTGCCACTATGGCAAAGCTGTAAACCTGGCCGGGCCTCGCATCCCTGTTGTATAAGTGATGATGATACCTGGCATTTTAACCATGTTATTTGTATTTTCCCTGTTCTCCTCCTCCCCAGTCTCCCCCAAAGCCCTCCACAATAAAACTGGTGTAACAGCAGCCAGGATATTTATCCATGCCCCACAAAGGAGATGCTGCCAGCCGGCTGCGGGTGGTGGGGTCCCCTCTGGGGTGTCCTGGTGGTGACAGGGCACAGAGCTGGCGGCCGGCCGGCGAGGTGGCATCGCTCCATCTCCTTTCGCAGAGGAGAGAGCCGCGGCCAGCATGGAGCGATCCCCGGCTCCGCTGCAGCCCGGCACCGAGCGCAGGGAGATGCCGCGCGACGCAGGCCTCCGCCCGTGTTGCCAGCACGGGAACACCGTGCCGCCGCGCGCGCCCCTCTGCTCCAGGCCAGCTGGTGCTCGCCTGGCGCCAGGCGCCGGGCAGACGATTCCCGGGGAACGACGCGGCCCCCCAGGCAAGGAGGAGCCCGTCTGGGCCACCGGGGCCTCGCAGATGGCATGAGCAGCTCCTTGCCTCTCCCGACCATTCCCCAAGGACTAATCTGGCCAGCCCTCGTCCTCCTGCATCCAAGCTTTCCGGCGATGGGCTGCGCCGCTGGGGCGAGGATGCTCAAAACTGCCCGGGGAATACGGCAGCTGAGCGCCTCAGCACTGCCTGCCCCAACCTTGCCATCCTTCCTCGCCGCCCTCCTCCTCCTCGTCTGGCCACTCTGGAGTGCCCCGCACCCTCCCCCCTTCACCGGCCACCACGTTTGCCCCCGAGCCACACCAGCAGCCCGGCGTGTCCCGCTCCGTGCAGCGCCCGTCACCAGCACGGGGCCAAGGGCAGCCTCGCCGAGGCAGCCTGCCCCATCGCCCCCGGAGTTTTTCACGCCCTGCGGCAGCGTGCCGGCCGTTCCTCCCCAAACGTGTGCTTCCAGGGACGCGGGGTGCCGCAGGGACCGGACAGGGCGGCTCAGCCCCTGCATCCCCCGGTGCAGCTCCCAAAGGCACCCCCGGAGCCAGCTCTGCACCCGGAGGCGCGGGGGTGCAAGGGGAATTGTGCCGCCCGCCCTCGGGCACCGAAGTGAGGGAAGCCATGCAGGCGTGACAGGATCAGGCCGTAAACACGGGATCTTTGAGGGTGAGAAAGTGCTCTGCAGATGGATTCCCTGGAAACCCCCCTGCACGATGCTCTCCGCAGGCTGAGCTGGAGGAAGAAGATTCTCTTCTCCTCTCGCTAATAAAGTCTGGTTGAAATGACACAGTATAATCAGTGTTTACCTGGGAGTTTACATACGGTTTGTTGTAATTATAGTTTCAATTCCTGCTTTTGCATTTTTTTTTCAAACATCTATTTTTCAATCAGTAAAAGTAAATACTATTTTCAGCCCAATGTAATTCTTCCACTCCCGTGGCCACAAACACAGCGAGGAGAGCGATTCCATTTGTGAGCTGTGCAATTGAGCATAGAGAGGAGCTGGCGACCGGAGGGTGTTAGCAAAGCCGAGCGGCTTCGGGGAGCTGGGGCTGATCCTCCTCTCCCCACCGCCCCGGCGCAAGTCCCAGGGCCTCCACCCCGCTCGCTGGCACTGCTGCTGCCAATAAAATCAGCATCAGGCCCAGAACCTGCTTCCCACCATGGCTGTGTCTTTAAAAACCTAAAGCTGCCTAATTGGAGGCACTAGAGAAGGGATAAGAGCCATTAGGTGCGGTGTCATTTATTCCTGGGCTGGCAAAGCATTGTTCCCTGCGCAGGGATTGAGTTGGTACTAAAGGCACCGTGATCCCCCAGATTTAATTTTTTCCCTGCTTTTGCAGATATGATTTATAACAAATAAAGAATCCCAGTGCCAGGTCCCTTCCTCACCCGAGAACTGTCGGGCGCCTGCTGATTAAAGCCGTGCAGCCCTGAATGGTTACACCTTGTCCATCCATCAGTCGCTCTGAGGACAAACTTAGACAGCCCGGGTGCCAACCCACGCTTAATACGTGGCTGTTCTCGTGGGAAGTTTTTTAAGCCAATATTGGTTGCTAAACTGATGCACACACATGCATATATATATGTATAATGTGGGTACATACGTCCATATATATATTTATATGGATGGATATTTATTTGTGCATGTCATGCACCCAGATCCTTGCGAAAGAATTGGGAGCTCTGTCTCAAGAAAGAACTAGGCATTACTGGGATGCAGAAAACAAATTCATATCTGAAATGTTGCTCTAGAGACACGCAGACAAGCAGTCCAATTTCAGCCTCAACCACTTCGGTTGGATATTAGTGTATTAGGTCCCCAAATCAAGTATCATGTGGCCCCGGTGCCAAGACAAGCACCGTGCTGCCCGCTCTCCTTCCCCTGCGCCCATCGCTCCTCGTCCTCCCAGGGGCACCAGGGCCCCCCGGCACCGAGCACTCGCCCCTGCTCGCTGCCGGGGCAATAGCACCAGCGCCGGGCGTTTCTCCGCCGGGTTTCGCCCCCAGAGCGGCTTCAGTGCGGCAGGGCTGGAAAACGATTGATTTATTCCCAGATTTAAAAGCAACCCCTATTTCCTCTGGTTACAGTGCTCTTGGACCACGCTGCAAAATTTCTGGGAGGTTTTCTGGGTGGAAAAAGCTGGTGTTTTGCGTGTTTGCATCCGCCCCTTATTTCCAGGGACTCCGGGCGCTCCGGTGCTCCGGGCTGCTCTGCGCCGTGCCCGGGCTCTGCCGCCTGGAAGCGATTCCCCCCGGCCGCGCGGGGACGAGCCCGGCTCCTGCTGCGGGAGAGGCTCCCTGGCGTCTGAAGTTTGCTGCGTGAATAAATGCCTGTCCCTAATTCGGGGCTTTCTCACCCATTGTGCCTCACGTTTGGGCTTTGGCCAATATATCCCCTTTTTTTCTTTTCTTTTCTTTTTTGCAAGGTGGGAGGAAGGAGGGTGAATACCGTCCGTGTGGTGAGAACCGTCCTTCTCCCACCGCTGCCTGACACTGAAAAGAAAATAAAAGAAATGCAGTCTTTTTTAAAAAAAAGACGCTTGTTTTCACTCTCTCACTCGCAGAAAAGCTCTTCTCACCATTTCCCCAGTGTGTGTATATTTTCTAAGTAAATTTCTTAAAAGCCTATCCCATTCAACCTTTTTTCCTCCAAAATGAGGAATTAGATGTTTTAGACTATCACCCAAAATATTTATCATAAGGAACAAAGATATTAGAATCTTCCTACTAGTTTGATTTCAATTCTCCCTTTCAGGCTTTTATCTTTTCAATCCAAATTTCGGTGACAATAATCAGATTTTGATTGACATTAAAATTATTTATTGTCACATTGTAGCTGTTTAATAAATTGTGCCTGCTTTTTTAGCTTATAAATGCTATATCTTTACTACCTTGTTGCTTAATTCAAGGGAAAGAGTCACTTCTGAAGGAAGACGTCAATATTCTTAGCCTAGACTACATGGAAAAATGCTTTTTTACACACATCACCCTGAGAAGAGAGAGACCCAGCTCCAGCTTTGTGCTAATTATATATTTTTAAATCCCTCTGTTTTACAAAATTTAGCTTTATATAATAACGGTAAAATACGCTTCTGCGAGCTACGTGCAAGATGAAGAGGATGTTAATCTCCATTCAGATACACAACACAATGAGTTTGTCAGGAGTATTTAAAAAAAAAATCCGGAAAACCATTCAGAACTATTTTTATGATCCAGATTCAAGGAGTGAGTTCAGCCAAAAAAAAATAACAAAGCCCAGAGTCATTAACTGGAGAGCGCTATTAAAATCTGGGTCGCGTTGCAAATGAATTTTTTTTTCTTTTTTTTTATTTTCACAGATTACTGAAAGGTAAAAGAAAGAGCAGCCCGTTTTATTTTAAAAAAAGGGGGGGGGGAAGGAAAAAAGATTTTTAAAAAATGTTCCCCTTAAAAATAAGCCACAAGCAGCCAGCGCCGCCCTCCCCGTCCTTGCAAAAATATTTTTCTGAGCGCACAGGGCTCGCACGCGCGGGATCGGCTGGAGATTTTTGTCCAGGGGATCCCGAAATTTCAGCCGTGCCGTGTCGGGGTGGCCCCCGGCTCGTATTGCCGGGAGGGGGGGGACGGTGCCTCCGGAGAGGCGGCTCCGAAACCACGGCCCCGGGGCCGATCCGGCGCCTGAGGCATGGCAGGGCGAAGCCCTGGGAGCCCCCGGGTGACACGGGCGCCTTCACCGCCGCCGCGGCAGCGATGGGGGGGGAAGAGACCTGGGGGCGGCGGTGGGAGCCCAGGGATGGGGGGATGAGGCCGCAGTGGCGGCAGGGGGACAAGGCCCTCGTGGGGATGATGGTGGGGGGGGACAAGGCCCTGGTGGGGACGATGTGGGGGGGACAAGGCCCTGGAGGGGACGATGGCGTTGGGGGGGGACAAGGTCGTCATGGGGATGACAGAAGTGGGGGACAAGGCCCTCACAGGGACGATGGCGGCGATGAGGGGACAAGGCGCTTGTGAGGTTGATGCCGGGGGAGACAAGGCCCTCACGGGGACAATGGCAGTGGGGGAACAAGGCCCTGGAGGGGAAGATGGCAGCAGGGGGGGACAAGGCCCTCACAGGGACAATGGCAGTGGGGGAACAAGGCCCTCGCAGGGATGATGGAGGGGGGACAAGGCCCTCGTGAGGACGATGTTGGGGGGACAAGGCCCTGGCAGGGACAATGGCAGGGGGACAAGGGGACCCTGCGTCCGTGGCGGGGTGACCTTTCCTCCCCGGGGCTCCGGCAGCCCTGTCTGCGGGCCAGCCGCGTGCACGGGAAACCAGGTTGGTATCTCTGCGGCGGGCAGGCTGCCGGCGTCCCGCTGGTCAGGCATCACGGGCAGCGAACGGCACGGCCGGCGACGGTGGGGCGGCCCGAGCACCCACGGGGAGCTGCCACCGTGCCAGGCCGAGCAGCCCCTTCTCCTCCGAGCCCCTCCGCCGCGTGCCTCCCCCTCGGGCACCGCTTCTGCCCCGAGGAGGAATATAAAAACCTTCCTTGGGGAAAAAGCGCAAGGCAGACACCTCAGTACCGACCCCAGCCAAAAAGCATCCTCCTCTCCCCCTCCCCGGCTGAGACCGCCCCGCTCGTCTCACAAATGACCTCCGGTGCCTTTTGGGCCCCAGCGCATTTCATTTAACGCTGCTCGCCGAGCAGCTGCGGGAAACGCGTGGAGACGCATTATTTAGTTAACATTTGTACCGTGCTTTGAAGCTGCAAGGCTCTGCAGAAACGCTAAGCGCTAATGCCGGTTGGTTGGGGGGGGGGGGTCTGTTTTTTTTGTTTTTTTTCCCCAACATGGTGAAGCGTCTCTGAGAAGAGAGGGTGCGTGCGTGCGCTCGTGGGGAGGGCGGCTGATGGGGAAATGCCGCCTTTCAGAAAGGCAAATAATCACAGCCTAGGTTAGGTCTTCTGTCGAGAGAATAATTGTGCTTCTAAAGGGCCTGATATGATGAGCAGCACTGCTTTGAAATAGAAATAAATACATAAATAAATCAGGGATGTTGGACTGATTAAGGCAATTGCTTCCCTTGCTTTCGCAACCCCTTTGGGTCCTGGTTCCCAGAGCCAATTACATATTTAAAAAGTTTCGCTCAGAAAGAACTAAAAAAAAAAGGCTGTAACTCTAAAATAAAGTTTCTTTGTGGTTGCCTAATGAACAACGAGGGCCAGGGCACTTTACAGCTTATTAATTGGTTTTAAATGGCTCCGGCTCCAGCTCAGAGCATCTTTACGAGCCGGCCGCAACGTGTCTGCGGCCGCGACGGTGGCCTGGCCGCTGCCCCGCGCGGGGTCACGGTGCCAGCCCGCCTCCGCCGTGTCCTCTCCTCCTCCGCCGCCCCGGCAGCCCCTCAAAGCCCCCGCGGCTCCTCCGGGCGACGGGAGCAGCGTGGCCCGGTGGGCGCCGGCGATGCTCAGCCCTTGCAAACCCCTTCTCAATTTTTCCGGCACTGACTCCTCCCCGCATGGCCCGCGTTGCCACCGCACCATTCATGGGTGAAATCTCCACTCCCCACTCAAAAAAGACCCGGGGATCTAATTCACCAGCCTGTTTCATTGACACTAGGATGGGAGAAATAGATCTTTCCGCCACCCCAGGAAAGCTCACACGGGGGGACGCGTGGCGAGAGTGGGACCAGCTCCACGTTGCCCGCAGGATGCTCGCAGGCCCCCGCGCGCTCTCCCCTTGCAGCCCTTGTGCCACGCTCGCTCCGCTGACAAAATTCCAGCCGGACGGGCACGGAAAACAGGAGGGCTTGGAGAGCCGGTGCCGCGTTGGGACCGTGACAATGAGTGCTATGAAAAGAGCTCGCGTTTGCCGTTCAGACCTGCCTCTGCTTCGAACGTCGCCTCTTTGTAAATGTGCATTATTGGCAGCAGAAATTATGCCTGATTGGGTTGGGAAAGTAGGGAAATGTTGCTGATTATTGACATTTACCAAAGGGTTGCTTCCAAGTCGGGGACTATTCTCAGGCGTAAATACATTATATGTGCCATTTCTGATGAATAATTTTAAGCTTTAATTCAAAAAATAGCATTGTGTTTATAATACTATATAAGGTTTTATGCTGGCTGTATGTGCATGATTATATATGTATATGTGTGTATGTGTGTACAATATAATGAGACAAACAACTAAATCTGGAGCTTATGCAAAAAAACCCCAGCATATCCAAGCCTAAGAAGAGGCAGGTTTACTCTGGTACAATTTCAGTGTCTTTTTAAAAGACAGCAGAATTATAAGTGCACTGTCTGAATAAACAGGCAATAGTTTTTACTGATCCATAGACAAACAAGCTGCGATGTTGTAGGTGCAGGTATACACTCGCGCGTGCGTAGGGGGTGTATTCAACATCTGTTGAATAGTCGAAATGGGCTGGTACATGACAATACGCCAGACGCTTTTCAGCACATCAAATCTGTATATCAGCACTTTTCACAGAGCGGGAAAGAAACAATAATTAGCAGCCGGGCCGTACACCGCTTTCCTGCTGGAATTCCTGTGTATCCATTTCAGCTGTGGACACGTGTGCGGAATCGCGCCGATCCACACAAAGCAGAACTTCGTAGCGTTTTCAACATAATACTGATTTTTCTACATTAATGATTAAATTATTCAGCAGAAACAGCATTCTCTGATTCTGTTTTTTTTCCAGCAACACCGTATCGGTGGTTTATATTGGTCCCTGCCCAGCTCTACTGGTTTTATAAAATGCTCTGGAATAACACTGGGAATAGCAGTGTGTGGGAAGGGGGAAGATTTTAGCTGCATGGGGTCTTCCATCTCTAACTCTGTTTCTATGGATATCTGAATGGAGTTTATATTTATCCCTCCGGTTTGAACCATTCGTGCAACTTTTTATGAGGAGGAGGAGGCCAGAAAGCCGAGCTGCTCCGTCGGAGCTGACCACCTTGCCGCGGCCTGACCTCTTCGGGTCAGCGGGGAGAAGTTCACCCCGAAGAGGAGCATCAGCCTCGTCCTCCCTCGCGGGCTCCAGCCCTTTCCCGGGCAGGCAGAGCGCCAGCAGGGCAGCAGCGCTGCTCCCCTTCCCAACTCCCTCCAGCTGCAGACGGCCGAATTCCCTCGGAGAAGGGGATATTCCATCCGTCACATTGTCCTTCGCTGTCAGGAGAGGAGTTACCGCCCGCGCGGCCCCGGCGCCGGGGGAGGGAGCGGGCCGGGGGCACCGGAGCAGGTAGGAGCGGGGAGGCGCGCGCGGCCGGGGCCCGGCACCATGCATCGGCTTCCAGAGCATTACAGCCATGGCTCCATCATTAATTGATCAATCACAGGATGACAGTTAATTAAGGAGAAAATAAAGCTACTCTGCCCAGCCTGGCATTAGTAGGCAGCAGCATTAAGATTTCTGCGTTGCAAGGAAAAAAAAACGCACCGCTGGAGGCAGAAAACCGTCCCTGCTGGCCCCAACTTCGCGCCTCGGACTGGGGCAGCGCAGGGGGTAAAAGCCCTGGGTCTGGGCAGGAGCGCTCGTGGGCCCTGGGTGAGCTTTGCCGGGTGGCACCGAGGGTGCATGGCCTCAGCACCCGGGGCTCCAGCCCGAGCAGGATGCACTGGGGGCTTGGGCTGCCTCCGCCCGGGAGCTGCATGGACCACGTTTTTGGAAAGGCCAAGCAGAGACCTGGCCTGGAGAGGCAAAACGCACCGCGTGGCCGCGTCCCCGGGCACAACCTGCCACGGCCACGTGCCCCCCGTGCGGGAAGTGCCATGTCTGGGACATGGTGCAGTGTATCATGGATTTAGGGGCAGCTCGGCTGCGTCTCCAGGCCGCAGTGCTAGCATAAGAGATGCTCAAAGGCCTGGTGGAGAAATGTTGAGGGACAAGCCCTCAGACGAGAGCCGTCCCATCACAAGGCCTGGTGCCACCTCCCCCAAAACAAGCACCTTTCAGCTTCTGCATGAAGCCCCTGAGTCGCAATAAGGCAACAGCCAGTTCTTGGCTTTTTCTCCCTCCCTTCCTCCCCATCGCTGTCTCGAAATAATCCCTGCTCCCGCATCGCCCCAGCCCCGCAGGCTCCCGTGCCGCTGGCCGCCATCCGCCGGCTGCCGCCATCCCCCGGCTCGGCGTGGGAGCCTTCCTCCCCATCCCGCTCTCCCTTCTTCTTCCAGCCCTACCCCTGCTAAGGGATTTCAGGCTCGTGGGCTAACCAACCAGGGGATAGGCAGAGAGCAAGACCTAAAGAAAGCATCTTTATTTTTTTCCCCTCTATGTGCCAGGGATTGTCTTGATATGAAAAATTATGTTTTTTGTTAAAAACTATTACTAATGAGGCATCTTTCCTGCCCTTAATTGTTGCCAAGGCAATGACCCCAGCCAGCCATCTTTAATTAACTTAGACTAGATCTCCCGAAATGAGTTCCTCTGCTAAATTGCTCACCACGGCTCGCAGGCACGCAGCAGTGTTTGCCAAGCCCACTCACTCCGGCGCGCCGCTACTGCTGCTCGGGAAGGTGGTGGCACGGGCTGGTGCCTCCCCTCTGCCTCCGCCGTCCTCAGTGCTCGCCCCGCCGCAGGGCCGGGGAAACCGGGCCAGGCAGCAAAAGGTGATAACGGAAGCGAAACGGGTGGAAATTCGGAGCCCTTGGGGGATCTCGGGGAAGGACCAGGCCACGTCCTACCTCTGCGGTGGGACCTGAGGAGGTTTCCTCCACGACGAGCGAGCCCATACTGTCCCTCGCTTCGCTCCCGAGCCGGGTGGGTTTGCCCGGCGGCAGGACCGGGGCAGAGCCGGTGCCCACGGCGCATCGCCGCGCTCCCCGGCCGGGCGAGGGTGAGGCGGACGGCGCGGGAGCAGGCGCCGCGCAGCTGGCGGTCCTCCAAGCGAGCGGGGAGAAAATCACATTTCCTGCCTGACAGATAACGCCGGTCAAGAGAATGCCAGGACAATTCCTGAAAATGCCATAATTGTTTTAATCTGATCGCGGATAAAAGATAATGATGCTAACAATATTTAAACGTAATTACAGTTTCCTGCGGCTGTTGGTCTCTCCGAACGCTCTCCACTCAAGTGGCTTTGTTTACGAGCGGCTTCGATGGTGCAGGGCCCTCCGCTGCGGGTGCGTTTCTCTCTCCGGTTTAATTTACACCTGCACCTCCGTCGAGCCAGTGGGATGGACGTTTGCCAAGGGCCTCTGTCGCCTCGGGGAGCAGCTCTGGCCCCGCGGCCGGCTGCGTGCGGGTCCCCGAGGGGCCCGGCCCCGCGGCGCTCCTGCCTCTGCCCCAGCGCAGCCCCTTCCCTGCCTCCGGGGTTTGTCCCCCATGGGGGACGGTGGGATGGGAGTGGTGGCCTGCACCAGCAAGGAAAGGGGGAAGGAGGAATGGCCTGAACGGAGCTCGGAGGTGCTGGTCCGGGTTTCCAGGCACGTCCATCCTGGGACCCTTAGGAGAGGCTCGGATGAGCCCTCGCGAATGTGGCATAGTCATTTTTGCTCATTTGGGGCTAATCCGAGTGCTTTTCCCGGTGCTGCCGAGACTCCCAGCCGCGGCAGAGGAGTCCCACCTGCGACGCCGCGACCCGGCTCCCCGCGAAGCCGGGGCAGATGGGGCAGGTCCCCGCTGCAGGGGCCCCTCTGCCGGCGCTGCCGGGCGGCTCGCACGGCTCCGGGCCGCCAAACGCGGCCTCCTTGGCGTGCAGCTTCCCGAGAGCCGCGGCGAGAGGGAGCCCTCACAGATCCCACTTAGTGAAGGACAAAGGGATTTAATCGCTGATGTTGGAGACACTACGTTAATAAATGTATACCATAGACCGAAACTGCTTTAAAGGGCCACGCAGAGCTTCCATCAAAATAAGACGATGGAAGTAAATATGTGCATTGAAATGTGGAGTGTGTTTTCAACTAAGGAAAACACAAAGGAGCATGAACTCTCCAACACAGATGTAAAACCGCAGTGAGGCAGGCAAAAGAGATTTTTCAGGAACGATTTGCCAATGGGAAACAAATAAAGAGCACCAGGGCTGCTTTCCCGAGCAGGCTGCAGGGCTGGGACACGGCCAGCCCGTGCACCCGGACAGGGGACGGCCCAAGAAGAAAACGAGGTGAATTCCTTTCATTGGGGATTGCTAAGAAGACCTTAAAGAAATTCCTCCGCTAGAGGCTTTCTTTACAGTGGGCAAGCTGGAGGTGCGTGTGCTCCAGGTAGGAGCAGAAAAGGTTGTAACACAAATCCCTCAAATGCACAGAAACAAATAGAAACAAGGGATGAGCTTTATGCAAGGCTTTTAGAAGAACTTAAATATGAAATGATTATTTCAGCAACCGGAGTTCAGCCTCCCGTGTGAATCGGTCTTTGTAAAGAGGAATGGAAGATAGCCAATTTCCAAAAAAGGGCCCTACGGGGGGTCCGGGAAATCACAACGTTGTGAGTTTAATGGGGAAAATTCATAGAAATTGTAACAAAGAACGAGTAGAAACAGTGATAAATCTGATTGTTTGGTAAATAAGGCTGATCCTGTTGATAAGAACTGAATTTCAAAAAGCAGCTTGGAAATGAATAACTGGTTAAATGTTGGGAGACAAAGCGTGGTGACAAAACACGGTCGGTCCCACAGCGGAGGGAGGTCACTGCCGGCACCTCGACAGCATGAGCGAGGAGCTGTGTCCTTCAGCGTGTTCAGAAGTGCATTGGAAAAGGAAGGGAAATAGTGAGTTGACAATACCTCTGATGATACCAAATTTGAGGGGAAAGTAAAAACTGATACTGTATAGAGGGTTATAGAAGGATCTCTCTGTACTGACGAACTCGGCCATAAAATGAGAAATAAATTCAGTGTTGAGAAAATCAAACTAGCATGCACAGAGAAGACAAATCTATTGCCTACACAGCAATAAAACAGCTATAACCAGCAAGAAAGAGAGCTCCGAGTCGTTGCAGATACATCTTTGGAAAGATCGGATCAATCACTGGCAGGGGGCAAGAGGCAAACAGCGTGTCAGAAACCGCTCGCGAAAGAGCGGAGCAGAAAGCGCGGCTGGGCCGCCGCAGACGCCTGCAGCGGGCTCCCGTCCGGAGAGCCGTGTGCCGCTCCGATCTCTGCCTCTCTGGCAGGATCCGGCAGGGCTGGGAAGGGAGCAGGGGAGGATGAGGAGGCTGATTGGAGATATGCAATAGCTTCCGTCAGAGGAGAGATTAAATAGACTAGGACTCTTCAGCCTGCAAAAAAGGTGACTAAGGAGGATGAGAGGGGACTGTGAAAGCATGAATGGCAGAGAGAAGGTGAATGGGCACTTGTTATTCCCTGCTTGTCTCAGCAGAAGGATTAGAGGGCACCGCGCACCGGCTGAGCGCGAGGCGGATGGAGGCATGCCGAGCCGCCTCGGAAGGGTCACCCGGAGTGATGCGGGGGACCAGAAGTTTTGAGGGGTGGAAAAAGGAATTGGGAAAGCCGAAGCAGAGCAATCCCCGGCTGCCGGCAGGGCTGACACGGGGCAGCCCCGGGCTGAGGGGGTCCCAGTGCCCCGCGCTGCTGGGTGCTGAGAGAGGGAGGTGGGAGGGGGCTTCTCCCCTCTCCGCGGTCCTGCGCCCTCTCTGGGGCTGGGCATCTCTGGGGGGGAGGTGGCTCATCCCCGGAGCTGCCGTGGGTTTCGGGGGCTGCCCGGGGTCCTCCCCGGTGCATCTCCACCCACGGAGCCAAGGCTGCCCTCGGGAAGAGAGCCTTTTCCTAAGCACGGGACAGGAACGATCCCCCCCAGCCGAGTCCCCGCGTTTCCCAGCGGATCACCCACGCGAGACGAGCAGGGCCAGCTCGTTTCAGCACCGGGGCATGCCCATGGGGCGGGGCGGCCCCAACGCCCCCCGCAGCAGCGCCCCACGCAGAGCTCGCCCTCGGAGCACAGTGTCGCCCGTGGGGAGGCCGATGGCCGGGGAAACCCGGGCCCTGCCGCTGCCGGGGGGGCCCGCAACCCACAGGCAGCGGCCGCGAACACGCGTGGCTGCCGCGGCGCGGCCGCACGGGCTGGGCGCAGCCCCGACGGGGCGCGCCGACTTCTGCGACCAGCACGCCGGCCCCGGCAAAGGCAGGGCTGCCCGGCCAGGCGGAAAATTAACACTGACATTGAGTTTAATTAAACAAAACAATCAGGCTGCGAGGTGGAGCGGAGACCTCGCAGAGTCGGGGGGGCGGGATGGGCGCGGCTGGGGCGTAAACCCCGCCGTCGCCCCCTTCTCCCCGCCCGACGGCCGGGGCAGCCCGGCTCCCTGCGCGGCCCGGCCGGGGGGGCCGGCGCGGCCGCGACGGGAGGCCCAAGCCGGCCCCACGCAGCGCCGGGCCGGGGACCCTGCTGCCCCGGCGAGCTGCCCGCCGACCTTGCCGTCTAGGGAGGGGAAAGAAAACTTTTTCCCCCGTTTTGCCCGTCTCTTGCAAGACTCCGCGGGGGGCACCGAGGCGCGCTGCCGGGACACGCGCGGGGAGGGCGGTCACGCGTGGGCCTGCTCCCGCGGGGAGCGGGGACCCTGCCCGGCGGGCTGCGCGCAGGAGGGCGGAGAGGGGCGCTCCCGCGGGCAGATTTCGTTGAAGGGGCTTGGGACGACACGGCTGCGGCGAGCCTCGGCGCAGCGAGAGACCGACCTCCCGCGGCCCCGCAGCCACGCTGCCCCCCGGATTCTCTCCCTCACGCCGAAAAAAATAAAATAAATAAGTAAAGAGGGGGAAAGGGCTCGATCCGGGCAGGGAAGACCCGAGCGGCGCCAGAGCCAGCAGGGGCACTGGGGGGGCCGGGGGGCCCCGCTGCAGAGCCGGGCCGGGCTCCCCGTCCGGCTCGGGCTGCCCGCAGCCGTGCCCAGGGCTCGGCCCCGCTCGGCCGTCGGGGGCCTGGAAACGCCGCGGTACCGGCGCTGCCGCACGGTTCCTGCCCCCACCCCCGGCCGCCGCCCGCGCACCGGCTGCGCCGCCTTCGCGGCGGGAGCAGGGCGCGGAGCTCGCGCACAGGCAGGCGCAGGAGGCGAGCGGAGAAGCGGCGCGGGAGGGAGCCCCGGGTCCGCCAAACCGCAGCCTCTCGCGGCCGGTTTCTGCCTCCGAGGCTGCGGCGCAGGGAGGCAGCGCGGGCGGCTGCTCTCTGAAAATAGCGCGCAGGCGGGCGCAAGGCAAGCGGAGGGCGGCGACCCCGGCCACAGCCCCCGGGCGGGGCAGCGCAGGTGCCCGTCCCGGCACCGCAAAGCGGGATCGCCCCGGAGCCGCCGGGCTTCAGCGCTGAGCTGTTCTAGTGCGTCCTGCCGGTGTTTCTGCCTGACCCTTCCCAGCGCTCAGGTCTCTCCCACCGCCCGCTCGGGAGCTCCCGCCAGCTTCAAGGGACCCCCCCGTTTCCCGTCCAGCCCCCCGGACCTTCGGGAAGAGAGGGTTCCCGGAGAGGAGGTGCGACCCCTCTGCCGTCGAACTCCGGGCAGCCTCCTCCAGGTCTGAGCAGCCATTTCACGGCTCAGGGGCTCCTAGTCTCGTCACTTCATTTTATTTTATTTTGTTTTATTTTATTTTATTTTACTTTACTTTACTTTATTTTATTTTATTTTACTTTACTTTACTTTATTTTATTTTATTCTATTCTTTTTCAACTGGGGGGAGGCCGCGAAATGTCGGGTTTGAAGGATATTTGTAATAACATAACCAGCAAAATGAATGTCATATTTTTGCTCCAATGAATTGGATTTCCTGAAATATTGTCTCCGTAATGATGCCTTTAGGCTCCTCTGGATTAGATAACTCTCCAACCACATCAAGAAGGCTAATTATCCCAAAGCCACTTTCCCCGCATTTTCACATCTATTTTATATATATGTATATATAAAATATTTTCCTGAAATCTCCAGAGCGGGGCCACCTTTGCCCGGGGACACAACGCCGGGCGGGGAAGGGAGGGCTGCACCCTGCGCCCATCACCGTGGCGTCCTGCCGTCGGAGGGTGCGCGGCGGGCAGACGCGTGCGGGCCGTCGGGGGGCCGCCGCTGGTCCCCGTCGGGCCGCCACAACCGTGCGGGAACCGGCCGGAGCGGGGCAAGCGAGGCGCCGCGCCGAGGGGGCGCCCCGGCGGCGGGGAAGCCCCTTCGAGCCGCGTGACGCCGCAGGAGCCGCGCTTCCCGCCCGCCAATCGCCAAGGCGCGGCCGCACGTCGTCAGCCCGCGCTGGCCAATGAGGGCCGAGCGGCGCCGCCCCGGCGGGATCCCCCTCGACGGCGCGAAGGGCCGCCGGGCGCGCACGTGGCGCGGCCGAGCGCTCCCGCCCCGTCGGGGCCCGGCTCCCGCGTCTGCGAGGCGGCCGGGAGCGAGGCCGGGCGGGCGGCCCGCGGGGGAGCTGCAGCACCCGCCCGTCGGGCCCCGCGGCCCCCGCTCCCGGCCTCCCGGGGCCCCGGCAGCCAACCCGGAGGGACGTGCGCCCCCTGCGCGCCCGCGGAGGCAGCCGCAGCGGCGCCCGTCGAGCCGAGTCCGGGGCACCGTCCCCCGCCGGCCCGGGCACGGGGAGCGGCGGGCGGGAGCGGGGCGGCGACCGCGGAGCGAGAGGGGAAACGGCCGGGACGACCCGTCTTGGAAAGGTTCTTGTCATGCTGCAGCCTCGGGCACAGCGGGCCGCGGTCTCGCGTGGGAGCAGGACACCAGCCTTTGCCCTGGCTGCTCTTCCAGGCGCGACACCCAAAAGCGAGGCGAGGGGTTGGACCGGCCCTACTGCAACCCCGACGGCCGGGGGGGCGGGCGAGGCCGTGGGCGGGACACGGGGGGGCGGCGCCGGGGAGGCCGCGCGTGGGTGCCCCACGCCGGCCCCGGGCTCGCCCGCCGCCCCCGGCCCCTGGCCCAGTGCGGCCTTTCCGCCCCGGCTCCTTGCTTGGGACGGGGAGTTTGTGCTTCGGGATTATTCATCTCCTGCGAGTTTTTTGTTAGGCAGTCCTGAAAGGCCTCAAAGGCTGGGAATACCATTCTAATTACAGGGAAGCACAGCTTATTTAGAAGATAAAAAGAGACTTGTAGTCTCATAACAGCTTCTTATATCCGTCAAATAAGGATCTCTAATGACGGGGTGAGAGCCAGTGAATGCCTAAAACAAACTAAAAAAAAGGAGCGAAAATAAAGCAGCCAGGGGCTTAAGATATATTAAATTACCCTGATTAGGAATTTAGGCCGTGGCTCGAGTCTGCTGGAGAGGCTGGCGAGGGCGGGGGGGGGGACGGAAAGTGCTGCTATTCATTTCTGGGGAGAGGGGTCAGTAGGTCGGAGGAGTTCACAGGGCCTGGCTCCATTCTTATGCTAACAGAGAATACAAGCGCTGGCCTGGAAAATAGAAATGAATTTGCAATAATCCGAGCCCCTCTGTTTGCAAGGCGAGAGGCTCTATAGCTAATTGCAGCGCGGCCTCCCCCGCCTCACTGCGGACAGTTGTAACGATGCATGGGAGATTAGAGCCCGAGGGGGCCTGTTTTTTTTTTTTTTCTAGGCTGTCTCCCCCCTCCCTCTCCCCGACGGTGAGATATTCCGGGGCAGACGCCGGTGTTTGGGCTGGCTCTGCGCGCAGGCAGCGGGGCCAGCCAACTTCTTGAACTTCCCCGGAGCCGGCGGGGCTGCCGCGGCCGCGCAGGGCAGCGGGGCAGCGCGCTGCGCCGGGGGGGCGGCGGGGCCCGTCGGGCCGCCAGGGCGCCGCGGCGAGGCAGCGCTGTTTGAGCCGCCGGTGACAAGCAGTAAATCGGGGAAGAATAGCGCATGGAAACGAGCCGTCGGGGCCGCTCCAGCTGCCGGCCCGTCTCGCCGCCGTGCGCGGCAGCCGCAGCGGCCCCCGCCCGGACCCGGCCCGGCACCCCCGACGGGCGCCCGGCAGCAGCCCCCGCCGCGGCCCCGCCGTCGGCGCGCGGTTTCAGCACCCTGGACAGGAGGCGGGCGGGGCTGCGCCGTCCTGCGCGGCCCCGTCCCCCCCTCCCCCCCCCCCCCCCCCGGCGCCCTCCCACCGCCGGCCTGGCCCTGCCGGGGGCGGCGACCCCTCCCGGCCCGTGTGCCCCCCCCCAGCTCCGGGGTCGCGGGGGCCTGTGCCAGTGCGGCGGGAGGGAGCTGGGGCCGCCCGTCGGGGGCGAGGCTGCCCCCCCTTCCCCACCGGCGCCGAGGGGGCGGCGGGACCCGCACGCTTGGTGCCTCGCAGGCCGTCAGCATCGCCCGCCGCAGGGAGGGCCCGATCCTGCCCCGAGGGCTGGGTCCTTTCGCTCCGCGGACGTTGCCTCGCCGTCGGGTCGGGCTGTGCTGAAGCCCCGCAGGTGCCGCCCCGCTCCGCGGCCGTGCTGGGGGACCCGGGTCGTGGTCTGGGAGCGGCTCGGGAGCCGATCCCGGCTCAACACGCACCTCTCTGAGCGGAAATGTGTTACGGGAGCGGAGAGCTGTGGTAACGAACCGGCGACCGGCTGCTCCAGCCCCGCTGCCCTCCGCGGCGTGTCCGGGACGCAGGAACGCTCCGGTGCCGGGAGGGGAGGGCACCCCCCGGCCTGGCACCTCTCAGCGCCCCGTCGTGCGCAGCGCAGCGCGGCGGCAGAGCCCCGGCTGAGCCCCGGCCGAGCCCCGCGCAGCTCCGCGCAGCCCCGGCGGCGGGGAGCCGGCCCCGCCGCCGCCACCGCCCAGCTCCTTCGTTGATCGCCGCTCCCCCCTCGCCCTGCGGCGTGGCCCCACGCTGGCCCCAGACCCGGAGGGGAAGCGCTCCGCAGGTTGCGCCTGGGGCCGGCGGAGCAAGGCGCTACCGGCTCCCGAGCCCGGGACCGGCGCCTCCGGGCCGGCCCGGATCCTGCTGCCCCCATACCCCTGCCGCCCTTTCCGGTGATACCGGACGGCGACCGCTGCAGACTTTGGAGCCCAGGGCTGCCCGTGCCGCTCCCCGCCGGCCACCCGGGGAACCGGGCGCAGCAAAACCCGGGGCAGCCGGGAGAGCGGCTGCGGCTGCGGGCAGCGCTGCGGGCGGGCGCTGCCTCGCTGCCGCCGCGGTCTCGCCGGCGGGGTGGCGGCAGGTCCCTGGGTCTCTCGAAATCGCTATTTCTGCCTCTCCGGGAGTCACCGAATTTCCTCACTCGAGATCGAAATTAAAAAGATAATTCCCGTAGCTGGCATCCCATGGACACGTTCAGCCCCACTCGGCATTGTCCTTGCCACAATGCTTCTCCTGGAGGTTTAGCCTAACATTTTTTGTCGTTTTAAAAGACAGAACCTCTCGATATTACCCAGAGGGCTGTTCTGAAGGGTTTTCTAAGCTTAAGAAAATTATATTTCAGGTACATTAAAAAAAAAAAACGACGTTCCTAATTTCCAATTGTATATTGAGTCGCTTGGAAAAGAGGCAGCATTATTTGTAATAATAATCTATTAACTCTATTTGGGTGGAATTTTCAGCAGGAAGAATTCATTACAGGGTTGCTTCGTGTGCACTCGCTCTCAGGAGGACACACGGGGAAAAGATATATACGAGAGTTTAAAAATTGTTTTGGAAAACAAATTCGTCGGCGCTTTAATCTTTCCTGCAGTGGGACACGGAGCGGAGCGGCAGAGGAGCGGGAGAGGAGCTGCATCGCTCGGGGCGAGCCGCGGTTCGCGTTTCCCTCGGAAGCGCCCGCACCGCACCGCACCGCTCCGCGTTCCCTCCCCCCCCCCCCCCCCCGGGGCGCGGGGACCCTTCGTGCGGGGGCAAAGCGCCGGCCCCATGCACGCAGGGACGTGTCCCTGCTACCGGGGAGGGGGCAGCTGGGCACACAGCGAGGTCTCCCCTCTCCGAAATACCCCCCCGTCCAGCAGCATCGCCGCGGCAGCCGCCGCCCCGAGCGCCGCTTTCCCCGCTCGGTTGTTCCCGCAGCTGAGAAGTCGCTCAGGCGAAGGGAAGCGGGTTGGTTTCACAACGAGGGGCCGTGTGACACGGGGACATGGCGCAGCGGCGCGGAGGGACGCTGAGGAAACGGGCCCCGGGGTGCTTTCTCCTTGTCGCGGCCCTTCTCGGGCTCCTCCGCCCCCGTTTCCCGAGGTGCGGGGGAGCCGGAGCAGTTCTCAGGGCAACGAAAAGCTGCCGGTGCGGTGGCCGGGCCGCCTGCAACGGCCCCCCCGCGGCGCCGCGCCCGGCGGAGATGGCGAGCCGGGCCGGGGGGGTCCCCCTGCCCGAGCTGCGGAGCGGGGGGCAGCTTCGCCCCTTCCTCTCCGACGCCCGTGGGTGCGCGGCCGCCGAGGGTGCAGGGCGAGCGGTGCGGTGCGCACAGGGCGGGGGCGCGGGCGCGTACACGAGCGTGCGGGTACACGCAGGGCGGGTCACGGCCGTGGGTGCAGACACGCACAGGGCGGGGGCACGGCCGCGGGCGCGGGGACCCTCCGAGGCCGGTGCGAGCCGCCCCGCCGGGCGCAAACCCCGCGCGGCGGCTGCGGGTGCCGGGCCGGTCGCCGCTCCCCCCGTGCCGGTGCAGACGGCGGCCAAGGGGGGAGGCGGGAGGCGGCACCGAGGAGGGACCCAGGGACCCCCGACCCCCGTCCCGTGCGCGGGCCGAGCCAGCAGAAGCGGCCGCCGGGAGCGGGCTGCGCCGGGCAGGGCTCCGCGCCTCGCCGGGGCGCCGCGGGGCCGGGGCGGCGCAGACGGCCCCGGTCGCAGCCGGGCTCGGGAACGGGGGCGCCGGGAGGGGCTCGGGGGGGGGCGGGGGACAGGCCGGGCACAGGGGCCCGAGGCCCCGGGCGGGGAGCGGGGGCAGCGGCGCCGGCAGTGGCTGTTTGGGTGCCACACTAACACGCGCTGCAGTGCGCACACGGGAGCCCCTCCCCCCGCTCTGCCTGTATGCTAATGACATGCAAATCGCCTCATTTGCATGTTTATCTCTGTCAATGGGCGAGCGTGGCGGGCGCGGTAATACATTTCGCACGGCGGCGCGGAGCCCCCCGCCCCGCCGGGGGAGGGCAGAGCCGCGGCCCCGCCGCCCGGGCCTGGCACCGCCGAGGCACTGCCACAAAATGGCTGCCCGGGGGGGGGGGACGGGGGGGGGGGCCCTGCGAGCCGCCGGGAGCCCCCGCCTCGGCCCCCCGGCAGCGCCCGGCGCCCCCCCCCGGGCCCACCCAGCCCCCTCCCCTGAAACTCAGCGCCGGATTTTGTGTTCGAGCAGCCAATCGGGGCCGCGGCGCCCTTCCCCCCCTCCATCCCTCCTCCCCCCCCTCCCTCCCTCCCCCGCTCCATCCCGCCTCCCCCCCTCCATCTCTCCTTCCACCCCCCCGCCCCGAGCCAAATCCTCGCCGGAGAAGGGATATTTCCATGCGCAGGGGGATTTCTGGTTTCTGCTCGACTCGCGGAAAAGTCGCTTTCCTCCCTCCTCGGGGCTCCGACGCCTCGGTGCGGGCGCGGAGACCGGGCAGCTCGTGACCGCTGTGGGTCCGGCAGCGCCGCGCTCCAGCCGCAGCGGCGCCTCGGGCTGGCTTCCCCCGGCGCCTCGGCCTCTGCTGGGGCTGCGGGGGGCTCCGCGGACACCCGCGGGAGAGGGCAGCCGCACACGCGTGACCGCGCCCGCTGCCCGCTCCAGCAGCGCGTTACCATGGAAAAGCCTCGCCGCTCACCGCGCGCAGCGGACGCACACGCGAGGCACCGGCGTGCTGCTCTTTTGGGGGGAAAATCGTCCCAAAATAATAAAAAGAAACAAAAAAGCCGCCCTCACATAGCCGGGGGTGCCCGACGCTGCCACAGGTCGGGGCGGCCCCGGGGGGGCGGGCGCAGCCGCTTTGTCCCCGGGCGCAGCAGCCGGCCGGGCCGGTGCCACCGCACCCACGCGCGGCCCCACGGGAAGGGCGCGCACAGTGCGCGGGCTCTGCGTGGGCTGCGAGCGCGGGGACACCGAGCGCCGGCGCTGAAAATGGTGCGCACCGCCGCGCACCGCCGAGGGGGCGGGGGGGCAAGTAGGCACTGCCCGGGAACGGCGCCGGACGTATGTGTCTATACCACATTATACTGTTTATATATATATAGGATTACATATAACAACATATATTTTTATATATTATACTGTATTTTATCATACTATATTTTATCCTGTATTACAGCATATTTCGCTATAAGCTGCTACGTGCTTTTCTTCGAATTAAGGCCTGTCGCCCTCCCGGGAGGTGCCGGGCCGGCAGCCGTCCGGGGGGCCAGGCGGGGCGGGAGCCGCCCCGAGGCGGCCGCCACCGGCCCCGGCGCCTCGGGGACACGTTTTCTCGGCAAATCGCCGGGAAACCGCGGTGCCGCTGCGCAGCCGGCGGCCCCTGCGCGGGGTGCCGCCTCGCTGCGCTGTTTTTGGGTGGGTTTGCAAGGGCAGCCCGTCCTGCCTCCCTCCCCAGGTGCTCTGGGACGCGGCATCCCACCGCTTCCTCACCTCCTCTTACCCTCCTATCTCCGTCTTTTTTCCTTCCCCCAAATCTTGTCACCTCCGCACCCCCCGCGGTTAACGTGCTTTCGTTCCCTCCTTCCCTTATCTCTATTTTCATCACGGGAGGGAAGGTTAATTCCCTCGCCTTCTCCCGAAATTGCCTCCGAAATAAATAACATCAGACTAAAACCAAATCTGCCACACTGTGCCCAAGGCTGCCGGGCAAACGCGGCCCCGCCGATCCGCTCTCCCACCCCCAGCGACCAGTTCATCCCAGCACCGACTGGGCGCCACCTGCACCAGCAGCGGCCGCCGCCGCTCCCAGACCCGTCGCAGCAGAGAGCGGCGGGTTGGGGCTTTTTTTTTTGCTTTTTTCCGCGTGTATTGCAGTTTCTCACCGGGGTGGGTCAAACCTCCCACCGTCCCGTACAAGGAGCCTGTGGGGCCCGCGGTGCCACCCGCTCCCGCGCCCGCTGCACCGGCACCGCCGCGCCCGCTGCTCGCCCCGCTGCGGGGCAGCGCCGGTCCCGGCCCGCGGCCGGAGCCAAACGCCCGGGGTCGGGGGAACGGCTTCACCCCGCGGCCGGGGAAGGATCGGCCGCCCGCGGAGCGCCCCGGCCCCGCGCTGCCCCCCCGGCCGGGCCGGGCCCCCCCGGCCTGCCCCACCGCCCCGCCAGCCGAGCCCCCAGCCGGCCCCGGCCTCGCCCCCGCCCCGGGCCGGCCCCCTGCTCGGCCTGCCCCGGCCCCGCAGCCCGGCCGGGCGCGGGGGGCGGAGGGCAGGGGTGGAGTTTGCCCCGAGCCCACCGGGGGCCCCGGCACCCCCCGCCGCGGGGCAGCGGGCCGCGGTTGCCGGCCCCCGCCGGGCCGGGCTGCAGGTGCGGGGCGGCCCGGGGGTGCCGTCCGGCCGGGTCCCCCCCGTGCCCGCGGGCCGGCTCCGAGGTGGGTGTTCCCCTGCCGAGGGGGGCGGAGAGAGGCAGGACCGGGGCAGAGGCGCAGGACGTTTGGGGAAGGCCCCTCTGCTTTCCCACTTCTCCCGCCGGGCAGAGCCGGGCAGCGCGGAGCCCCGGCCCGGCCGCCCCCCCGCAGCCGCGCACGGCCGCCCCGGCGGGCAGCGGGCGGCACGGGGCTCCGCGGAGGCGCCGGTCCCCGCAGCAGCCGGGCAGCGGGGGCAGGATCCGCGCCCCGCAGCGCCGGGGGAGCCCCCCCCTCTCCCGACCCCCCCCCCCAAACCCGCCCGTGCCACCGCGCCCCGCAGCAGAGGCCCCGACGAGAAGGGGGTCCCTTACCTGGGCGCTGTCCGGGGGGGCCCGGGCAGGGTGCGGGTCCGGCTCGCTTCCTCCCTGCTGCGCTCCCGCGGGGTCTCGGAGCAGAAACGTCCCGCTGGCCCCGGCGGGACTCGGCGGGCCCGGGGCCGGGCTCGGGGCCGGGGCGGCTGCGAGGCAGCCGAGGCGCCCGGGGCAGAGCCGCGCACCCCGGGCCATGTTTATACGTAGAAAGAAGGGTAATTTGAGTGCTTATACCAAGAACCAGGGTTGTTAAGTTTGCAGGCAGGCAGCTAAACGGTGCCAAGTGTGGGAAGGCGGGGGGGGGGCGGTGAGGCTGGGGGTGTGTGGAAATAAAGAGCAATTGTCAGAGGCGAACAAAAGGCGGAGGATGGAAAGGAGCTGGGAATCCCGGGGCAGAGCCCCTCGGCGTGGACTTGAACTTGGGCTTTGACACCGTCTGCGAGGCGGAGAGCGGCTCTGCCCCGGCTGGGCCGGGCGGTGGGGGCCCTGTCCCCCCAGCCGGGCTGCAGCGGAGAGGAGCCAGCAGTGATCTCGCAGGGAGGGGGCGTCTGCTGCATTTGCCCCCCAGTCTCGCACGGCAGGGCGGGGGGGGGGGGTGGTTCAGACTGGGGGTGACCGGAGCGGGAGGGACCGCAGAGCGGCTGAGGCCCCGCGGGCTCAGCGCACCTCCCGGGGGGCGGGGGAGCGGCGGGGACCCCGTCGGGGCGCGGTGCCCGGCGAGGGGCGGCCGGGGCCAGACGGCCGCGCTGCCGGGGGGGCGGCCGGTTCTCACAGTCCGCGGCCGCGCCTGGATTCTCTGCACGTCGCGGCCGGTCCCCCCTCCGCTGCTATTCAGCACTTAATTGAACATTAATGGCAGCTGGGGATGAGGTCATTGGAGCCGGCTTTTCTCACACATTTTTCATGCAAATCCGCTAAACTCTAAACAAATTTGAATAAAACCCCCTTTGTGCGGGCCCTCCATGGTGTTTTTCCACGGGCCGCTCCGCCTGTCTCCGCACACTTCATCCGGGGGGGCCGGCTGCGGAGCCGGGCGGGGGGGCCGCGCTGAGCCGGCAGGAGCAGGGGGAAGAGAGGGTGCGGGGGGCTCCCTGCGCGGGGCCCGCGAGGAGGAAGCGCTGGGGAGAGACACGCTGAACACCCCGCGAGGCTGAACGGTGCCCGTGTCCCCCCCGGGCCTCCCAGACAAGGATCCCCCCCGGGACGCACCATGCCCCCACCTCCCTTTGCATCCCTCTCAGGAACACCCACCTGCCCAATAGCACCAGTCCTCCCCAGTAACACCAGTCCCCCAGAAGCACCAACCCCCCCAACACCAATCCCCACCAAGTAACACCATTCCCCCTCAGCAGCACCAGCCGCTCCCCAGTCACACCAGTGCATCCAGTAACACTGAATCCCCCCAGTGACAGCAGTGCCCCCAGTGCTGGCTCTGCGAGGGGGCTCTGGGTGTTTCTCTTTACCGGGCCGTGCAGGCTAAAGGCACGCAGAGCCCCCGGCCCCCCTCCCCGGCTGGGCGCCGCAGCAGGCCCCGCACAGCCCCATTCGCATCCCCGCGCCGCCCGGCCCCCTGCCCGGCCTTGAACTTGGCCGTGCTGGGCTGCGCTCCTTCTGCCTGCCTGGGCGCACACAATGCGCGCCTTGACCCATTGTGCGCTTTTTCGGGTTTCCGCTGGGAAAGCGGTCGCCTCTCGCACTCCGGCGAGAGCATGCCTGGAGCTGGGCACAACGGGGAACCCCGCGCTGCAGGCAGAAGGGCTCCAAATCATTTTAGAGACATGTTCATTATATTCTTTCACGGGGCCTGTTTGCATTGGGTTTAACAGCTACTTCCCAGACAGGGTTCAGACCACATAAAGATTGTTCAGCAGTGAGGGATTCGCTCAGGCCTTCGGAGAAACGTGCCTGCCGGCCTGCTGCTGTGTGGGAGGAGGCGCAGCCCGGGCGCTCGGGCCTTGGCTGCTCCCAGTTTCCGAGTGATATGTCTGCAGGTGTCTGGGTTTATTCTGAAAACGGTGCCCACTACCTCCTCCATCCCGAGACTGCACCAAATCACACGGCTCATTTTCATAAAACAGAGTGTTTATTTTCAGCAGTGCATTGGGTGGGGGTCGATTTTAATGGAAGGGAATTACAGCCAGTACATTTCTCTTACAAGAACAGAGACAAGGGCAATGAAAGAGCAGCAGGACTGTCCGGCCCAGAGAGATGTGCAGTCCTGCAGGCTCTACACACACAGCCCCACCAGGATGGCTGCACTCCATGCTCAAAGCCCAACCTGCATGTTCCCCGGTGCTACAAAACTACTCCGCCAGCTCGGATTGTCCTGCTGCTCCCTCTAACCTTCCTGCACACAGTATTTTGCCAGTTGAGACAGTGGCTTGCTTAGATCTCTCTGCCCAAGCAGGACAATCTTGCCCAGAGGTATTTAGGGCACCAAAGATAGACACAACATACAGGAGTTACATGGGATTTTCTCCTGGCTTCCTGGGTTTCCCTGGCTCCCTCCGCAAGGGTGGACCGAGGGGATTTGAAGCAATGCAGAAACCCTCTGTGTTCATGAGCAAAAGCCACCTCTTCTCTGGGGCCATCGGAGAAGCAGGTTGGACCCTCCCTCCTGGCAAGGCTTGGAGATGTCAGACAGCAAGTCCAGGCAGGTGGTAACCAACAGTGACAAGGAACTCCAAGGCTTGAAAGGTCCCTTCTCCTCTCACTGGGATCTAGGAGGAAAACAAAAAATGCAGTGGTTATGATCTCCAGCAGGGAGATGGTCATGTTTAGAACCTAGAACCACACCAGCGCTCAGCTGAGTGCAGAACAACTCATGTCGGATGGACTCCCCCATTCCCTTCCGCCAGCAGACTTGCTCCTCACCACTCAGCCCTCCAGCGCAGCCCAGCAGCTCCATGCCATGAACCCCCTTCACAGCCGATGGCATCCCAGTGACACCAAAATGCCGAACTTCCCCGGGCCTGGCCGAGCCTCTCCACGCTCTCCCTGCCCAGTAAATCCCACCTCTCCCTGCCCCGCGCACGGCCAGCCAGGGGAGGCATCGCTGCTTGTCCTTCCTCCGTAGGCTTTGGGGCATGGGATTACTCTGCATGTCAGAGCCACTAAAGGAGCAGCCCTCTGATGTTTTAATCTTCACGTTAACTTTCCCTGCCCTCAGCGCCCTTGTCTGTCTGTAGAAAGTGATACTGAGCCACAGAGCCGGATCCAAAGCTGTTACTTACATTCAGCAAAAGTGCCGTCGTCTACTCAGCTCTCTGCACTCCCTTGTTTTCGCCCCACACACCTCACACTTTGTAACAGGTTCTCCCCCCATTTTCCTGTCTTTTTTTTTTTACTTCCATTTCCTTTGCATTTTCCCCATGGCAAGCACAAGATCCCCTGGCATGGCGTCCAAACCCAGTTCCATTTCTCCCATCCTCTCTTTATTTTGCTTATAAATGGCTATGCTGGAAGGAGTAAGGACTAGTATAACTAATTCCTGAATACACTGGGATCCTGAGTGCAAAGGGAATGATCAGTTGGCTAATTTATTCTTTTTTATTGCATCAAATTGTAATTTTATAAAATACTGCAAATTTTATAAAATATTTGCAAGCCCATTTTAAGAGATAAATCTTCTGTGTGGCTCTCTAATGAGCCGCCCTGGGAGTAGCTGGCATGTGATCAGCTGTAGATCGCACAGCAACGTTTCTGGGCTGCGACTGGATGAACCACCGTAACTCTTTGAACTGTGCAAATACTCTACGCTCTGGGGTCCAGGCGGCAATTTTCACAGGTATTTTCTCTCTGTCTCAAAATGGATCTTCCCATAACGCTTTATTGCAATATTCACAAAGCACTCGATGGAAATCCATGGAAAAACCCTTTTCACAAACTTTGAAGCAAGCTTCAAACCTACAGAGGCAGAAGCCAAATCCATGCCACGTGCATTCACTCTGGGGACAGACCCTCGGCCTGGCTCTGTGGCATTAGGGTGGCAATGGGACAGGCCCACCAAGCTGGTTTAGGGAGTCCCAACACAGATTTGGGCTGCAAGAACCAGGGAAGTGAACAGGCAGCACTGCATTATCCGACGTGACATTAGGAGCCACCCCGAAGATGCCCTTGTGGCCTGTGATCTCACTGGGGGCCTCTGCGTGCACCCTCGATGTAGGCTGTCCCCTGCGCACGGATTGCTCCCTGCCTGCTGCCCGGGCAGGCTGAGCCTGTTACTGCCTGCAGGGAAACTCATCTCTTGTGCAGAGAGAGGACACTGATGGGTATGAGACACTAACCCACCTGGAAACGGTCCCATCTGCCTGCCCGTGAAGTTCGCACCTTCCAGCACTTACTAAGGAACTGGAGGCAGAAAGGGTTGGACTAACCCAACTGATTTGAAGCTGCCTCTTGCGGTGAGCTTGAGAAAAGCCTAAACCTACCACAAACACTTTCTCCATAGCCAAAGCTTAGTACCACGTGCCTTGGTTTAGCTTTTTAAAGAAAGCACCAAAGAACCTCCGTCGTATACAGTCCCCTGTGGCCTGGGACTGCTGCCATCCAGTGCTGGGAAATACACGGCTCCACCAGGACCCTGATCCCAAACCAACGCCGCCTTCCCTTCCCTTCTCTCCCCAGGGCCCCGGATGCTGAAAGTAGCCTGGAAAGTAGCTTTTTTCTTTGTTTTTTAATCCCTCCCTTTTTTAAAAATAATTGTAATTACGGCTCACTCCATGCCCAAGCTGCAGGCCAGAGCCCGAGGCTTGTGCCTGCATCTCCCGGTGCTGTGACGAAGCCAGCTGACCGTGCCACAAAGGTCTGAACCTCTGACAAGTGCCTCCTTGCTCCACAGGCTGCCCCTGCTGCGGCACTGCCGCGACTTCTGGGCAGCGGTGGGAAGGGCACCAAACCAAAAATAATCACAGATCGGTGCAGGACTCTCTGCCTAATCAGATTCCTTTCCCTTGCCAATCCCCTATTCATGCCTGGTGGAAGGAGGGACTCCGCTCCTCCCCTCACCTCACCCTCCGCTCCACAGACTCACACGGAGAAACTTTCTGGACAATTTAATCTCGCCAGGGTGTTACTTAGAAAAACCTTTTTCACTGTCATTTTTTTTGCCCTCCCTTCCTTCCTCCCCCTTTTTTCCCCCCTTCTAGCCTTGATTGAATTTTGCAAGCCCCTGATATCTTTCTTTCTGTAGTGATGCACGCTGCGTATGTAAATACAAGCCTTTCATACTGCCTCCCTGGCTCAAGACCTCCAACTTGAATGTGACCAAAAGCTGTGCTCTCCCCTGCTAACTCCTTAGCACAATTACACCTCCATTCTGCTCCAGGGGCCTGGGGAGGGAAAAATCATTTTAAACTAATAACACGTGCTGTTTGCTTTGGATAATTACAAGGGAGCTTCGGCTTCTAAGAGCTATGAAATATTCTGTTCGGTGAGGTGGGAGGGAGGCTCTGCGTTACGCCTACACAGCGTGTTTTATCTCCTGCATGAGATGTATGCGCGTGCAGGGCCTCTCGAGGCTACCTCCATCGCTCACTTGTCCTGGACAAATGCACCTGGGCGAGCATTTACATTCCCGAAGAAGGAACTTCTCTGCACTTTGGGCTATGGGAGAGGAGAACGCAGCTGACATTTTCTTATCTCAAGTTACAATTTCCTGTGAGCATCAAGATAATAAAACATCAGTGATCCAAACTGAAAGGGAAATGAATGCATCAACTCTTTCCTGGAGACAGGCACATGGCAATGCAGGGAGACCCTAGGACCGGCGAGAGGAGATGCCGTAGGAAAAAAGACACCCAAGGGATCCGGCCTGTCTGACTGTTCTCATTTGAATCGCAGCCCTGCCGTCATTGTTGTCTTCCTGCCTTGTCTTCTGGGGAAGTTTATGTGGAGGGCTTTTGCTGGGGTGAGAAGGAGGAGGGGAGTTTTCCCCAAAAGCACCCAGGAATCTGTCAAAAGAGGGACAGAAAAGAGAAGAAGAAGGGAGACAGAGAGTGGGAACGTCAAGGACCCCTGACTAATGAATAGCAAGTTTGCCCTTGAACCTCCCTGGGCTTTGCCATTCCCAGGCTCCGAACAAGGGCTGATGCATGCTTGGGCCCAGCTGCAGGGGGACCAGGCTATGGTTCATCTCAGACACTTTGACAGCCCGGGCCTTTTCCCTGCATAGCTCAGACTTGCCTAACTACTCCCCTGGCAACAGCTCAGTGCAGGAACCTGCACTGAGGCCCTGCCTGCTGCATACAGAAGTGCCGAGGAGGAGGGGAGCTGCTCCGAGAAATTAGCTGAAGACCGGGTTAACCCATCAAATGCTGGGCAGGCGTTGCGAGCCCTCCAGCTGGGTCCACGGGTGGGTGCTGGCATGGTGCTAGCTGGCTGAACGTCCCCTGCAGAGGTGCTGGGCTTTATGTTAGCTGGAGAGAGGCGGTCGTGAGGTAGATGTGCTGAGACACGACATGTGAGCCGATTTCTGGTGGGAGAAGAAACCCCATGACCTCCTGATTCTCCAACACCCAGCACCTTGGACCTAGCAGGCAATGAAGCTCCCAAGAGTGCCATGGACATGGTGGGGAGCTGGCAAAGCCTGGTCTCCTCTGCCAGGCTGAAAGCGGCCACCAGCAGCCAGGCCGCTGAGCGCTGCTTGGCTGGGGCATCCTGCTGCCGGCCGAGGCTGTGCTGTGGAGCACCGTCCTCCCTCGCCGAGTGCAGCCATCGGGTCCCCGACTGAGCTCTGGCATGGGAGAAGACAGGCAGCAGCGGACAGGGCATGGCCTCCCTCCCGTATGGCAGGGACGGGGCATCCCTCCGTCGACAGAAAGGAGGGGGCCGGGCTGGGTAGGAGATGCACGAACTTGCCCTGGCCGGCGGCTCTTTCTGCATTGCAGATCAAAGACCCGGGAAGAGCTGGCCTTAGGGGTGTGCGCTGAATGGCTGCAGAAAACAGGCATTGCACACGGCAGCAAACACCCGACAACTCCACAGCACGACCCAGAAACGTTCCCACATCCCGGCCCCTTATAAATCAACGGGGAGAGGGGGAGGGCTCCTTCTCGGCCTCTGTTTTTACAGAGCATCTTTCATGTGCAGCCCCTGAGAGAGAGGGCTTTGCCGAGCTTGTTAAGGAAGGCTCCTGCGCCAGGCAGAGAGGGGGACGCACCATATGGAGAGGAGAAAGAGAAAAGGGGACACTGAAAATGGAAAATTATGCAAATCAGGAGGAGAGGCGCTCCAGCGAAAGGGGGAGGGAGAGAGCAAGGCGTTGGGGGATGGGAAGAGGGGAGGAGGGCGAAGGGAGCCCTGACTTCAGGGGGCACCAGCCTAGCCAGCACCAAGGGAGAAGGAAGGACAGAAGTTCTCCATGTTTGATATCCAGGTGAAGGACAGCCCTTCACCAACCCCTCATCACCCATACAGGTGTCTGATGTCCCTTCCCAAGAGGCGTTTCCCTGTCACATCGGCCAAGGCTCCCATCCAAGTGCAGGCACTGTGCCACCATGATGGCCAGCACTCCTCGTGGCTCCCCTGGATACGCTGGCGGCGGGATGCTCCGGTTGGCACCGCACCGCCAGTCCAGCCTCACCATCGAGCTCTCAGCTCCAGGGATCAGCCTCGTTGAAGGCCACCTCTCCCACTCTGGTCTTCCTGGAGCGGGTTGGCATGAGCAGGCTCTGTTGGGATGAAGGCACCAGGCCAGGACGCAGTAGGTGTGCGCTGCCTTCCCAGACTTGCTGCCCGCGGGAGGCCCAGGCCTTGGAGACACAGGGAAACAGGGCCTGTGGTGACCTACTTCGCAGAGGTGTCCCCAGGACTTCCGTTACTATGGCGATGAGGTTGCGAGCAAACTTTTTTTTTTTTTTGGTCAAGGCTTTTGCTTTTAATCAATCACAAAAACTGGACTCACGCACCGAGGTGCCAGGGACCTTGTAATAAACGGCCATAGCAACAATAGCAAGGCCCCGAATTGTCTCTCTGGGTCTCTCAGCATTTCTCCAAAGTGTCTGTGTGGTGATGGTGCACAGCCAGTCTGGTGACTTAAACCAAGTCAGAGTTCCCAGACCTTTTACCTTCCCAGTCGCAGCAGGTCCCAGAGGCTGCAGGAGGAGCTGGTGCTGATGGAGCTCCCGTGGCAATAGAGATGGCTGCAGCCCCAACCTGACACAGGGATGCCGTGCAGGCACAGGCTGGGAGAATGAACTTTCCTGTCCCGCGGGAGTGTTAATCCCAGGGCTGTGCTCAAACTCCAGCATGGATGCTGCCTTCTGCCTAACACAGTTTGGAGAAGTTGCATGTCTCTTTCCAGCCCATGGTGCTGATGGCACATTGTGCTGATAGCACAGAGAAATGCTGCTCCCTCCCCAGACTTGCTTCATTTCAGAACTGGGTAAGTCAGCCCTTCGGACTGTGATCTGCACCTCTCTATCCATGCACAAGTCTAACTTCCCAAGGACATGTGATACATCTGCCACTGGCTCTTCCTTTCTTTGTTCCATCCTGCAGACACTCCGGTGAACAGCTCTCGAGAGGGACAGTTCTCCCACTCCCTCATGGCATGGTCATGATTTCTTCACAGCTCCTTTTTTTCTCTCCTGGAAACCTTGTTCATGTCCTGGCTTCTGGGCTCAGCTCACATTTAGGAAACAGTTCACTGTGGCACTGTGACTGCTCTTCTGTCCCACAGCCACCTTTCTCTGTGCCTGCAAGACTCTGTCCTGGCTCCCATTTGTGGACCAGGGCCACCTTGCAGATCTTCACTATGTGTCAGCTCACTTCTCCACCTCATCTTTCACGGCCTCACGGATAGCCATCCACTCAGCCCTATAAAGTCCCACAGGCTGGGTTCATTGCTCTGCATCCCCTGCACAGTCCCCTCCAGCCTGTTCCCAGCTCACTCCGTTTCTTCTCTCAATGGCTTCAGATCAGTTGAGTCAGTGCTTTTCTTTCACTCTGCTTGGCATCACCTAAAACCCAGCAACAGAAACGGCTCCTGGCTGCCACCTCCCTTGGCTGCTCCCCTCCCTCTCAGCCCTGACGCAGCCTTTGATCACACTCCAGTCTCAGATATGACACTTGCTTTTTTAGCTCCTTCGCCTGTGCGTCATGTCAGGAAATCTTCCCTTGCCACGTCCCAAATGGATTGCTCCATTAATCCCTTCTACCTTGCTTCCCTCCATTTACCATAGGCCCAGAATGGTGATAAGAAGCTTTCCATAAGGGGCTGATCACTCCTCACGGCTCAGTGTGTTCGGGCAGAGCGGAGTCATTAACCAGGCTCTGCACACTCGCTGCACTAGTGTTCGTCTCACCCCGCCGACAGGCTGTCCCTCAGAGCCCCCTTTCACCGGGATGGCAACCAACCTGGTGCACAGATGTGACAGCTCTAACCCAAAGAGCTGAAGGCTCTTTGTGAAGGTTGGTGAGAATGAAATTTGTTGGGGAGCCGCCAAATGGAGGCAAACCGGCTCCTGCAGTGAATGGCCTAGGATGGCTCGCCCCGACGGAGCTGCAGAACTGCCATCTCCCAGGGCGCTGGCGCCGGCTGAGCTGGCAGCTCAGGCGTCTCCTTCCTACTTCTCTGCTTCGAAACACCAGCGCTCACTGACTCTTCCACTTTGGACAATCTTAGCCTGTGCCTAAAAACTGGCAGAAATGTACAGAAAATAAATCAAGCCTTTCCCTTGCAATTCAAACACTTTGTCTTAGAGATCAAATCACTTTAAAAGGCTCTCAAGAAGAATGTCCTCCTCTCACCCTTTACCCAAAGCTCATGCTTCAGGCAGACGGCACGCACGTTCGCACAGGGCAAGTGCACAGACACAGATGGGCTGCTGCACAGACACACGTGGGACCATGCCTGCACAGATGGGCACGCTTACCCCAGAGTACACGTGTTCATGCCCGCACACGCCAACACCTACATGTTCCTGCCTACGTTCTCTCTGCCGGATCCAAGGCTGCACGGATCTCTAGGAGAGCTTTTGTTCTCCCCCAGGGACATGTGTTATCTGCGCAACAGGGCTGCAGTCAGGGATCTGGACTGCTCAGTCTTGCAGTCACTAGAAGAAAAACATCCTCTGCCCAGTTTCCCCTAGTTTCTTCATCGAGTGCCATATTGATGAGTAAGGCTACGTATGTTGGTCAGAGCCTCAGTAAAGCCCTGGAATAAGCTGCAGGCACTGAAGGTGATTCATATAAGCAGCATACAAATAAAAATAGCAAGAAAGAAAGTTCACAGGGGAACCAGAAAACAGAGTTTCCATCCACAGACCAGCCATGTAGGGCTGCAGGGACAGGCAGACAATGTGGGAGATATTTAAGAGCTTGCTCTCAAGATGATGCATTTGCAACTGCTTCCCTTTCGCAACTGGCAGAGACAAACCAAACTGCCTGCCCTGCAGATACATGTTTGAATCCTCCTGCCTTCAGATATTAGGTATATATGCCCTACCTCACTTATCAGCTAGCTTGATTTAAGACTGTATAACCACCATGGCAGAATTATGCAAATATAAGATGTGCCTTCATGGAAGAACAACAGGGATATCTTATATTCCTCACTACCATGATATAAGCAAGCAACCCTCCCTCCATAAACAAACCCTGGTGAAAGGGCAGCTTATTTTTTTCACTGCAAATTCCCACAGCTAAAACTGTGGGTATGTGCGTGCAGGGGAGGAGCACACGCGAATTGTTCAGGCTGTCCTTCGGACCAGGCTGGCCTCAGCTTCTGTGCTGGAACCTGAACAATTTCCAAGGAGAAAATAGCAAGAACAGCTAGTTCTGCCCAAGTGGCAGTCCAAAGAGTTGGCATTTAGTCCTGATTCAACCTCGACCCAGATTCCAGCCCCTGGCTTGGATCCATTTTCTTTCTCCTTGACCCATCTCCATCAAAAGAAACTCTGTTACGAGCCTCTGTTACGAGTTTCTATTCTACAAATAGAAGCACAAAAGCGTCTGTTCCACAGCAGAACATTTCCACTAAACCCTATCTTGATGTCTGTCCTGGTGAAAGAAATCTTCAGGGACTGGGCCCCATGTATGAGATGTTAAGTATTTCAGCCTCCAGCAATACAAGACACCAATACAATATTAAACTATGCGATTGCTAAGTATTCTCACATTCCTTCCCTGATTGCACAGTTGCCCCACGAAGGCCCACCTCCAGCAAGCCATCCTCTGGACAGGGATGAATGGACAGGGTTTCCTTTGACATGGAGCCCGGCTGCCTCAAGCACTGGTGCATGACATGTTTATCTCCCAGCAGGGCTGGATCTGCTGCTTCGCCTGCGTGCGCCCGGAGAGGCAGCTTGCAAAGGGAAGTTGAGCCGTGAGAGCTGCTCAGAGCATTTCATTTCCAAACAGGGCCCTGGAGACCACTTGTGCGAGGGTCTCGACAGAGTGACCCGGGGGGCTGGAGTGCAGAACAATTCCAGGAACAAGAGTATACAACCCCAGGCTAAAAACGCCGCAGCCAGCGCGCAGCCGGAGCTACAGCCTAGGCCGCGGGCTGGGAAACTGTCAGCAGCCTGCACAGCCGCTGCACCACGCATCCCTCCTGCCCGCGCTCCCTCCCAGCAGCGGTGCCAGGATGGCTGCAGCCGGCAGGGATAACTACCGAGCTGCAGCCCCCTGGCAGGGGGAGGCAGGACCTCTCCGCACACCTACCCTGTATCACACAGAGGAAAACATGAGAAAACAGAACCCCTCAGCCCCATTTGATTGCTCCAGCCACCTGTATCTCACGTCCGAATCCTTGCCTGCACTGAGGGGTATGAAGACCCCTTCTAGCCTGTGTGGCCGATGCTCCCTGCCTTTGCTCCATGCCAACAGGGGGGAGGCAATCTGAGCAAAAGAAATGGCAGCACATATCATGGACAGAGGAGGCGGGATGGGGGAGGAAAGGGAGAAATCAGTGGGGTTTAGGTCCTTGCAAGGAAATAGCCCCTCGTCTCAAAGACCAGGCCCCTAAAACAAGGGGGAGGCAGGCATGCTGCTCACGGGCATCAGCTGATGAGGGAGGAAGGGGATGTTGTTACAAACCAATCTACATGGCTGAGCGCAGATATGCAGAGGAGATGAAGAAGCCCTGCTACTGGTGAGCATGACCAGAGGTGCAACCAGCTGGGCCAGCGTCCAGAAAATACTGTCCAGAAAAGAGTGCACTTTCTGAAGAGAAGCAAAACCACAGGTCCTCCTGGGGCCCAGTCCCACAGGCCTCTGTGCTCACAGCAGGATGGGATGTACCAGATAGAGGTTGTCCTATTCCTGGGTACCCCTGAGGAGCAAGAGGATGTTCAGCCCCAGGGATTTTGGGGTCAGATTCAAAGGCCAGGTGCCTCTCCTCCCACTCCCCTGGCCAGCACTCTCCTTGCAACCGGCAGAATGCCTTTCTCCATGGAGAAACAGTGTGGACAGGGGCAGGGAAGCACCCCTGTATTATCTACCATGATCCTACCCTTAGCACTAGTGAGCTTTTCCTAAGGCCTCTTAGGAGGAGGAATGGGCCGCACTGTCTCAGAGATGGGCCAAACACCGCACTCACATGACTCTAGCCAAAAAGCTGCCGTGTGGTAGCACACCACTGGCTTGGGCAGGACCCAAGAGAATGCTCAGTGGGGAAGAGTCCAGGTCTCTATGTCAACTCCCTGCCACAAAACCTCCTTCCGCAACACTGACCTTGATGTCACCAAGCTCCAGGTCTGTCTGGCCTGACTGGGAGGCAGTTACTGCAGCCACGTGCTCTCTGCCAAGGGTGCCACCAAGGCAGAAGTGACCTAACTACCAAAGTCATCCCCAGGGTGAGTGCAGCGAGGTCAGTGAGACTTCATTCCTCTATGCCAGGGCTTGGGCTGGCCTGTCCCCTTGAATCAGAGCATCTCCCTGTTATTTCACCATTGACTGGGAAATGGTGAATCAGGATTTTTTTGCCTCCCTCTTCCCCCTATATCCCTCCCCCAACTCCTTTTCCGCATCATAAGCAAAGTCCTAATAAAGCTCCCATCCCCACTGCCAGCCCTGCACCATGCTCCCAGCAGAAAAGAGATGCAAAGCCACGCTTGGAATCTGATTCCCCGGCTTTAAACGCTGCTCTGCCAGCAAAGTGCGACTTGAAAGCTCCCCTGTCACAGTTACAAAGCTCCGAACAGCCCTTCCTCGGATAATCACGCTTATCTCCAGATTAAGAAAGAGAGACCTGCAGCTGAGGCTGGTCACATGGGCTGGGATGTGGGCAAATCTCTTTTAAACAATCCCCATATAGCTGTGACCTCCACCACAGCCCAAATAGACAGCCCCTCATTCCCACTTGAAAGCCAGCTCTGGAGACATGATAGAGCATGTGAGAGGGGAACATGCTGGAGAGAGCAGGGGGCAAGAGCGCAACTGGGGGGAGGAGTGAGAAAATGATGCAGAAGAGGAGGTAAAGAAAGACAGAAGATGAAATAAGTAAGGGGAGGATGTGGGAGAGGGAGAGAAATATGTAGGATGCGGTGGAGAGGGAGGAAGAGTGTATGGATGGGGGGGAGGGTGATGAAGGACAGTGAGGTCTGTGCTACTCTTCATGCTGGGGATTAGTTGTCCCTGCACTACTCCCCGTTTAACTCTTCCCGCTCGGTCCCTTGCTGGCAGGCTAGCCCGATTACGTGACTCCAGCTGTGCCAAGCAGCCTTGGCAGGGCAAGCGTGTTACCTACTTTGCTGCCACGGATTCATTAAGATGCTTTGCTTGTAGGGAATAGTTATCCCAAAAGAGAGAAAAAAAAAACCTTCTGCAGATCAACCTGGCAAGGAGCTCTGACAAAGCGGTTCCCATGGCCCTGCGTGGGGCTTGGGAGCAGAATTAAGGAGACGCAGGGATGCTCAAAAAGGAAAGCAGGAAAGCAGGGCAGCGGGGAGGGAGATCAGCTGGAAGGGGCCTCCAGCAAGGCCTCTGCTCAGGAAAAGGGCACAGGCAAAGGAGGGAATTGCCAGCCCTTTGCTGGATGCTGTTTGCAAGTTCTTCCTTGTGATTAGAGGCCACATTGCATCTGGGTCAGGCATGGACAACACTTTCACTCTGTTAGGAAATGAAAGGTCCAAGAACCACAGAGTAACTTCTTCCAACAGCAAGTCCCCCTCTTGTTTGCAACTCATGTCCATGTGGGTTTAACACAATTACTTTGCAATCAAGGGGTCATTCTTACAATGGGCTCCTCAAAGCATGGGGCGAAGAGAGAAGCTTTGCTTTTACAAAAAGACCAAGACTTCCTAGTCTTTGCATGGGATGATGCTCTTCAGGGGAGTCCAATGGCTCTGGAATGGGCTGCAGAGGTGGAGAACTGGACTTGCTCTCTCTGAGGAAGCGAGTGATTTGCTGGCACTGGTTCATGGTTTCCAGACGCGGGGCTTGACCACTCGCTGCATTTTCCTGGGAAGAACACGGAGCTGCCTCCCTGACTGCTCATTATTCACCCCCTGCAATTAGGTGCCACTGATAAGTCACACGAAATTGCCTTTGTTCTCCAATTGGATGACCTGCATTTCAGTAGAGTCCCTTTTCCTGTGTTTTATTCACATGCTTTCTGATTTGCCCACCCTGCCTACCATTCGAATGGCAGAGAGGATTTTGAGGACAGCTCTTTGGGCCGGCCATGAGAGCTTTCCTGCAGATGCTCTGTGCAGGTTGATGTGGAACTACAGCCAGTCCCTAGGAGCTCGCACGTGTTCCTGGACTTCGTTGGACACAACGGAGAGCTTCTCCTCCTCACAGCCGGCCCTGTGCAGCTGGGAACATGTCATGCAGGTGTTCACTGGCTATTCTAACATCACTTCACGCTAGCCACAAGCTTCAGCCTCACCTCCCAGCTTTAACCCAGGAAAGAAAACTCCAGCGCAGATGCACAACTACTGGACAAAGTGGTGTCAGCTTTTGCTAAGTCCAAAACCCACTGCTGTCAATGGCCACATCATGCCTTGTTCACCATGACCTTCCCTTTCCTCCTCAGCCAGTGCATCAAAAGGAGTCAATCCCATTCCCTGACACTCCAAATAAGCCATCTTCCACCCAGCCTCTATGCAGGACCAGCAGACTTGCGTCGTCTGCGGTGCTGCTCCTGCTCTCCATACCTTCACCAGCCAACACCAGGACCCCACAAGCACAGTGAGAGAAAGCAAAGCACGCGGGAGTCAGCGTGAAGCTGGGTGCCACCAAACTCCATAGCAAACAAGCCATGCTGCAGCAAAACTTCCAGAAACAACCTCCACTCCAGATCAGCCATGTGGCAGTCATTGCTCAGCTGTGTAAACTCCCTGCTCTTTCATTATACATTAGCTGTTCAGACGCAGACAGGAGTATGGGGAGGACAGACATTTTGGGCCATGCTTGAGAGCTTCTTTTCAGCATGCTCAAGAAATGTATGTTGGGTCTCAAGTCTTGTTGCTTTAAGTGAAAGGATGAAAAATTAATTTAGACATGAAATTAATTAGATGTGAACTGCTGTTTACATCCCTACATATCCAACAACCTCTTGTCCAAACCCACAGAATGCAGGTAGATGGGCAGACAGAGGAGAACAGCATTTTAGGAATGACATTCTGCATTGGTCCACATGCTGGGGATATAGGAAGACTTTTCTCTGCGCTAGTAATTAATAACTCTATCCTAAGCAAATGCTGATAAATCCTTTATGCCGTCCATGTTATCTCTGTTTTTCCCACTCCTGTTCTGCATTTCCATTTGCCCCTTTTGACTGCTCCACCCTTTCACATCCACACAGTTCACTTCTTTCCTGTATTTTGTAACTGGCAGTGGCTTTGACTCCCTTTCTGGAGAAGCTGTTGCTGAGGCTGTGTGAGTGATTGCATGTATATTTGTATATACAAAGACGGCTATAAAACTGTTGGAAATAAACACCTTTTAAGGGAATTGAGAGAGAGACACAGGGCAAAGGAGAAGAAAGAGCCTACAGACCCTCAGCCAGACAATTGGCAAAAATGAAGAGAAAGATCCAGTGAACCAAAAAAAGCTTCAGTTCTCTTTTAAACTCTCCATAATTTGCAACTAAAGCAGCAGCCCACACCGCTAGGAAGCCCAGCTCCTCCGATGCGACAGAAGTCACGGCAACACTCACCCCTGCTACTTCCCGCTCCACACAGCTCAATTACCCCAGGCTGCTGAGCTGCGCTGAGCACACCCCCGCCTCCTCCCAGCGCCCCTCATCTCCCCCACCGCTAAAACAGCTTTCGCCAATGGAAGGAGTACAAATATATTCATTGGCACCTTATCAGACATGCATGCAAAACTAATTAACATGGGGAGACATGCAAGCTGCCACCCAGCCACAAACACACACCCACGAGCATGCACACACACACGCACGCATGCACAAGGCAACCCTTGTCTAGGGGGGACATTCAAAAGGCTTTGTCACTAATTTAGGCATCTGTCTCAGTCTGGTCTGGTCCTCCTGGCTAGGCTAGAGTTGTGTTTTTTTCCCACTCTGTTTGACAATGCTGGGAACATGCCCGGAGACCCCTCATTCAAATCACCCCTTGACAATGGTCTCATTGTGTGAGCATATAGAAAAGGGAAAGGATGGGGGAGAAGATGGGGAGGGGGACGAGGAATTAAAATGTGAACCCAAGGAAGTGTTTACTAACACAAGCCCCGCAGCTGCCCCGTCCCTCCTCCACCCCCTTCTTCCGCCCCGGGCCACTCCAGTGGCCCAGCTTCTCTGGAGAGCAATGCGGGCAGCGGGCCGGAGGAGCAGGGCTGCTCAGGGGCGTACAGAGAGGTTGCAGGCCTGAGGGATGGAGCCTCAGGGTGTTCAAGTCTGGCAGCAGCAGGGCTGATACTGGTTTGGGAAGGGAAGGTGGAGGCTGAGGCACTTTGGAAAGGATTAGCAACTTAAAAAGCGCCTAGAAAGGACATGCTCATGGAGGCAAACAGCTGACCTGTGGAGCAAGGCATTTACTGGTACAACCACTCCAGGTCTTTCCAGACAGGGAGAAAAATTGTTTAAACCTGGCCTTGTGGATTAGAGCAAGAAACCAGATTCGCTGTCCCGTTTCAACTGCTTTCTTCAGTCCTGCTGTCAGATATTCTAAAGTGGGAGAAAAAAGGAAAGGAGCAGAGATGGGGTGGGCACTCAAGGAACAGACCAGACTCCCTTCAGGACCTCGCTGTCTTCCTATTTCCAGTTATTAAATAGCAGGAGAGAAAATTAGGAAAAAAATCCCCCCAATATGACCACCCCAACTACCCTATTCCGCTCTCTGGAAGGCAATAGAGAAGGTGGTGCAGACGGGGGTGTTTGCGCTTGGCTGGAAAGCCGTTCTCGGCAGGCACCGATCGGCTGGAAATGCCCACGAGTCGACAGAGCAATGGGAACATGGGGTGGAGCAGGGAGAGATGACGACAAAATTTTCCATATATGCAAATGCACAAGATACCCGGAGGGAGACAAAACAAAGAGACCTTGCCTGTCTTGGAGACAGGCAGTCTTCAAGATCCACGCAAAGCCAAATACTTCAATACACCTATGATGTTTGCACATGAAGGCCTGTGCAAAGCAAGATGTGATGCTGCTCAGAGGATCCCCCCATCTGAGCAGATATCAGCCCAAAGACTCTTTGAGGAGCTCAGCAAAAGCTACAAACACAAATGCTACAACCCACTCCCACCTACACAAACAGATGCACCTCAGGAGCAAGCAAACTATTCCTGTCCATCAGTGCAGTCAGCAAAGAGAAAAGCTGTTATGCAAACCCCAAAAGAGATCTGCCTCAGTGTGGTAGAGGCAGCGCAGCTCCCACGATACTATTTCTGCAGCTAGATCCACTGCCTGGAACCTTTTTATTTTCCATAAGAGGGAATCAAAGACATTTCTGGACAACACTATAAACAAGACAGGGCAAAATATCACACAGAAACCCAAGCATATGAGTGCCAGTGAAGCATTTCCTTCCCTTGACCACTGTGACAAAAACAAAGTCACTTGTGCAAACATTTCTGCCAGAAAAAGGGAAGCTACTGCCAAGAAAGCAAATCTGCACTTTTTATCCAAACAAATAGTTGTGAACAGTTTTATTGCCACATTCCTCTGCTCCAATACACAGAGATAAGCACTCAACATACAGTGACATGCACAAACTCAGGAGTAGAGCTGTGCTTTTAATATGGCAATGCAGACACAGTATGAAACAAAACCCTACAGAGATCAGCTTCCAGGGACGCAAGGATGAGGAAAGGAATTCAATGGTAAGGAGCAACAAGGGCAGTCACAATTCTGCTCTCATTTCCATGCGATACATTTGGGCAGCTTTAACTGAATGTGATTCAGTCCTCACTTAGCATATAACCTGGTGAAGCTGAGAGCAGACCTTGGTAGAAGACTAGCCAGGAGTCCAGCAGGAATTGTAGCGGAGTAAAAAAGTAGGGGGACTCTTAGCTCTGAGGCAGTGAGGTCATTCAAAGTCCTCTCTGGCTCTGACTTGGCTGTTCTTTGCTTAAACAGTGATTTGTCACTTTGTACCAGCTTCTTGAGTGCAGAGACTCAAAGCTACTTGGCAATCTCATTCCACTTGCCTCTAATGGAAGCTGAAGACCTCACCAGTCCCTCAACACATCTATTCCCTGTGTGCCGATCCCTTCCTTTCAAACACCCAAAGGGTCACAGCTCTAAAGCGCGGATCCTACATTCTCGAAAAGCTTCTTAAAGTCAGTCATGTACTTTTGCAAAACCATTTAACACCCCTCATTATTAACACTTATTTTAACATTCTTAAAACTTTGCCTTATTCTAAGACAGTGCATTTCAAAGGCTCTTTTCCTGACCAACAATTTAACACTATAGGTTTCACAAACAACAAGTGATAAAACTGTTCAGCTACTTGTACCACATAGGTAAGGTCACCTCCACCATGGGACAGTCAGGCCTGGCAGGCTCTAACTGCTTCTGTGACCTTAAATCTACTCATGCTCTTCCTCTCAGACATTGAGACATGTAAATCTCAACATCTCATTAAATTAGCTCTCCAGATCACTCAGAACAAATTGCCTTAGAACATAACTTTTCAGATGGTCACTATCCGTGAGCATATGATTTTACATGACATTTATTCATGCAAATTGCAGAGACTGTTGTCTGGTTACCCAGTTCGAGCATAAAAATTACAGTTTAGATGCATAAAGGCTGGCACCACCCTGGAAGGCGAGCTGAGACTGGAAACACATCCGAGGGTTTCAAACACAGCACAGCAAAACTTAGATTGAGTATTCAGAGTGTCACCTCTTGCAGGCAGGGACCAAGTTTCGCTAGGTGCTGTACAGCACCTCGTACCTTGGGCACCCAGTGTTAGACCAGATTTCTAAGAGCTACTGCACTGCTAATGCAGCCAGCATGTTTGAATAGGCTTCATTCATCACAGTGCTCTCTCTCTCTTACGTCATGCTGTCAACTGAGCCTGAACCAGCAAGGGCTGCCGTGGCCAACTCCTCTTCCTCCCCCAGGCCAGATCTGCCCCATCCCAGCAGGGCTGCTCTTCCACAGCACTGCATAGATTTCACTGGCATGAAATATGGGCGTCAGTCAGGGGCTCATTCACACACACCATGCCGGCCACAAAAGGAAGACCCTGTGTTTCAGGCTTGCAACTGTTGGAGTGCTCTTTATCAGGTGGTAGTTTATCAGAAACAACACCTCCCGCAAAACTACCCAAGGCAGCAGAGACGGGCTTGTGCGAGGCTGCAGGGATGTGTAGAAATGAACTTCTCCCACTGCATGTGCATGAACCTGCCACGGGGAGAGTACACACGACATTTTACGTCATTCACAAAGCCTATTCTGTCCAATAAAGTGTGGAAGTAAAACAAAGCATGAAATCCAGGCATAAATTAGCATCCCTCTAGTCTAGCTTTATTTGTGCTGCTGCTGCTGTGCATTAGCATCTAGCTCGCTGACAGACTGATAGACAGAGAGAAAAATGGAGAAATAAAAAAAAAATGGTAGGTGGGTTTTTTCCCTGTGGTTCCTGGGAAGTCTGATATCAAAGTACAGTGTTCATTCCTTTAGGACCAGAGTTTTCCCATCTTTCTGGGAGAGCAATAGGCTGTGCAGGAAAACAAATCCTTCTAAAATGTTTAGGCCTATACCTTACAAAACTAGCATCCCTCATCTGACTGCAAGCCTTGTGCAAGCCAGTCACAGCCACGGCAAAAGGGAATATTACTCCAGCAGCGTTCCCAGGGAGCTAGAGACCCCCAGGAGAAGTTACGGCATGGAAATGCAGACTCTTGGGATCAGTCCTCGCTGCAGGTGTCCGCAGAGAGCAGGCTACCCAGGATTAGCTTCGGATCATGTTCATCAGTGCTCAGGACAGCTGCTTCCTTCACTGCTCACAGCACGGCCGGGTTTGGTACCTGATCCCAGATGACATGACCAGGATCTCACACCGGCATCTCCTCTCAGTTCATGACAGAAATGTGTCACCGTCAGCCAAAGAGGAAGAGCTGTGAAGGCTTGAGGCCAGCTCCTCGGGCCAGGGAGGCCTGCAGAGAGCGTCCATCAGGCTGTCATGCAGCCTCACGCTCCTCGGGCCTGCCGTGGCAAAACGAGTGTTCATCACCGGAGACTTCCCTTCTCCCCAGGCGTGGTGGCCTCGCTACCACCCGCGCTCTCTGAGCACAGCCACGCAGGGACAATGATAAAGAGGTGCCAGTACTGCTTGCTACCACCACAGTCTCTCCTAGGCTGGCCTGGGGCCTGAGCACGGTGTGGGGCCAGCACAGAACAGCCCTGCTGAAGGATCTGTCGCTGCCCCAGCATGTCCTCCTCATCGCCCAGGCCTGGCACATAGCACTGACCTGATCCTGCTTCCAAAGCACCCATGATAGGTAGAAGATGAGGTAGCTTCCCCATGGACAACGATCTGTGCATGCTCCTGCTTTGGCTCTCCCATCTGAGCGAGGAAGCTCTTCTCTCCCTTAGACAGCTGCCAGGGACCAGTCTGCTTAGAGACACCAGACATCCTCATGGGCTCCCACAGTGCTGCGTATTGATGCAGGCGTCAGGTTTCTCCTTGATATTGAAGGCCCACAATGGCATTTACCACCTGAGAGGTCCTCTCTGCCACCGGACTCCACCTCTGTCCCCAACAAAGCACTGCAGGAGCTATTTCAGGCAGCAGAGGGAAGCTGGGATGTTCAGGGAAAACAATAAGCTGCAGCACTCAGGGAACAAGGGCAACAAACTAGGGAACAAGGGCAACAAACTTCACTGCCTTCAAAACTGACTGCAAAACTGACTGCTGGCTCTGAACAACCCCTGCGTCGTGCCAGGCCTTCCCAAATGGGTTGACACAGGCAGCCTTTGCCCAGAAAAGGCACAAAGGCACTTTGTGGGCCTTGGGGAACAGCCGTTGCACTTCCCTTCTTGGTTCAGCTCTGGCCAGGCTGGCTCAACCCCAGCAGGGCAGACTTAAACTCTGAGGAGGGTTTGAAGGAGAGGAAAGGACTGGCCATGAGGAATGTGAAAAAGTCACCTAGAAGATGAGTTGTGGAAAAGAGCTGTGGCTGCTAACACTGCAAGCAGAGGTGATGACAGGGCCAGGGAAGAGGAGCAGGAGCTGTCTCCAGGTCCTTAGGACTGAGCCACAGAAGGATGGTGGCACAAAGGTAATAACTGAGCTCAGCCTCGAGCTGCATAGCTGGCTCTGCTGTGGACTTCTCCAGAGGGCTTTACAGAGCCCTTCAGGGTTTGGAGGATGTGAGCTGCTGCTCTGACTCACACTTGATTGCCAAGAGCTGCAAAAAGCTGGAATAAAGCACACTATCATCATCCTCAGACCTCTGCACACAGTAGACTAGGTACTAGTGTGGCTACTTCTTCCAGTGGCTAGGAAGAAGGAAAGCAAGAAGGAAGGAAGACCATGGAGAAGTGAATAAAGTAACCAGAGTCTTTATTTCCCTAGGCATTAAATCATGTTGCATACTGCTGATTATGGATCGGAAACCAGCCACTTCCTACCATATCCTAAAGCTCTTGCAGCAATAGCGGACACTCATTTAATCTCCCGCATTTGGGGGTGGAAGGAGGCAGAAGTCTGAGATCCTGTCAGCCAGACCCTACAGAAATGCAGCTCGCTGCAGGTAAGATCTTCTCTGTGCAAGGAAACAAACCCCTAATGGACTCCCCAGCCAGCACTTAAGTACGTGAATCATCTGTTTCCTTACGAAGCAGTCAGCTTGCTCTGCCATATCACCCATGAACCTGATCACAAGTAACATGAGTTTGATGGGTCCCAGTCTAGCACTCATTAGCACTCTGTATTTTCACTCTGCTCCTCAGTTCCATACCATTGAGAAGCCCAGCCTGGGGAAGGCACAGTACCAGAACTGCTTTAGATGACATGGAGGAAAAGAGAGGGCCATTAGCAGAGCTTTGCAGGGATAATGAAAGCCAGGCTTAAAAGAGCCCAAGGAGTGACAGGCCCTGTTTGTACATGTCCTGACCCACACATGCAGTCTGCTCTTCAGTGAGATGAGCTCCCAGGCACTTCCACAATTCAGACAAGTGGGTACTAGGGCCACAGTGGTGCTTATGCAATGTATTACAAATGGGCAGATGAAGCCCGTTCTCCCGAGAGACTGATCCAAGTGCCAACCTGGGACGTGTCTGCGGTAACCCAGGGAGTTCCTGCACAGTCCCACAAGGACAGCTCAGAAACAGCATCTCCTCCTCTGGCTCTCAGGTAGAGCCTCCCACAGTGCTGAACATAGTACCTCTCAGTTCACCACACAGTGCTGAACAGGACCTCTCAGATAACGGAGTGACCAAAGAAATGGAAAAGCAGGCATTTTTCTCCTGAGCCCTGGCAGTGGGGAAGTCAAGTGTTGGTTTGCGAGCTGTCCTCAGAGCAGGCCGGAGCAATGAGTGTCCACAAGCGCAGCCAATTGACATTTGCATGGCCTTGCCCCTGCCACCTCCATGAGCACATACACACATGGGCATCCTCTCCTCTTACAAAAAAGGGTCCCAGGGACCAAGACTACAAACTATTACTTTTCAGCGGTTGAAGCGCTAACCACAGCCTTTGCTTGCAAGTTTTGCTATAACCAGGGTCGTTCCTCATGGGGGATGTGGTGGTGACTGGGAGAAAGACAGGACAAAGGACAAAGTGGGTTTTAGAATAACGATTACTGTTAACAGGCAAATGCAATGGTTCCCTTCTGTAGGGGACTGCTGTGACATTCCATGTGCCTGCTCCCTAGAGAGGCAACAGTACCAACCTGATGGGGCAGAGGCATATTCAGAGAGGAATACACAAAGACAAGAGGCTGCCAGGCACCCATGCAGCATTCTGGGGTCTTTTAATCCCCAGAAGAAAGATCTCCCTCTCAGGCCTGGCCCCTGGCTCCCCTCTCCTGTAAGGATCGTCCATGGGGTTTGAAATTCTTTTGAACTGGATCACAGACCTGCTCATGAGCCAGATCCTTCTTAACTGCACACATAATCCTTCACCCAGGGCCACCCACTCACAGAGGCCAAATTTCCTAGTATGTGTTGTGACCTCCTACATCAACGCCCTTGAGGACACTGGCTCAGATCACTCCTGAGAGTCATCAGTACATCTAGTGAGTTAAAGAGGACCCAAAGCAGCCCCGCTCCAACTCGAGGTATTCTATGATAATTTGATCAACCCTTCTGCCTGGCCAAAGAATCAGAGACAATGCAGCATTATTGGTTCCTTTAAGCAAAGGGCAGTTAGTCCTCTCATCAATACCCAACTGATTGCAATAAAGTACCTTTAGCTTCCCTCTGGGTGCCTTTCCCAGGCAGGCCAGCTATTCCTCATTTTTTAGCCTAATGAGAGGTGCAGACCCTGGAAGAGGGCACTGATACATCCTCTGTGGGCAAGGTGATCTGGCAGGGCAGAGCTGCTCAAGCATCTACCTATGGCTGCATAAATCAGGAGGAACAGACCCAGTATCCATAGCTACTCCAGAAGTTCCCACTGAATTTGTCTGAGTGTTTGATCAGGCAAGAGCCAGGAAGAGAGATGTTGCTCCTGGCTTGCTAGATTTTCTGCCAAGCTTGTCAGTAAGGCATGCTCAGCCTTAGTTGCCCAGCCTATGCAAACCTGGCCTGACACCCTCTACTTCGTGTGGCTTTCTGGACACCTCCTTCTGACTCACACTGCCTCCCTCCTGCTGCCCTCACCAAACCACAAAGCCAGTACTGCCACTCACAAGGTGCGCACCACGCCGCAGACAGCAGACGCACGCTCCTGGCCCATGCAGTCTCCCTGCCAATGCAGTCCCAATGTGGGGCACACAGGCAAAAGAGCCGCCTGAGGAATCCATGCCAAGCAGTGCTGAGCCTGACCTTTCTGCTTTACAATGGTAACCTGAATCCTAAATACTGGATTTCTAGGCATGCATTAAAACCATGAGACAATGGAGACTGCAAGGCTGGGGCTGGCTGCAAGCCAGCTCAGCTCCTGCCTCACCAGCATCCTATGTTTCCCATTTTATTCTTTTTTGCCCTGGTGGATAAGCAAAGTCCAACTAAGCCGTAATGCAGGTGCATGTACAAGCTCACCTAGGACTTGAGGATCCAGGACTGACCGACCCCTCACTAGAAGGTGGATGCCCAAGAAGACATGGAGGAGTGGTTGCCTTCCGCTCTCTCTCTCATACAAGCATTGCTTCTCCTTTAATTGGTTTCATTCATGGCGGCCCTTCACCAAATGTAATTATGCCAGGCTCTTTCCATCTGTCTGCGTTCAGGAACAGCCATTGCCCTCAGTGTTTATATTTTCAGTCTTCATTTCTGCATTAATCCGCCCCATGCAGCTCACATTCATGACAACGTTCAAGACCTCCTGAGGAGATACAGGCACCAAATGAAAAGTAGGATTATTTGTCTCTGGGTCTCTCCTGGCTGGGACCCACCAAACATTTGTTCCCAGGGAAAGCCCATACCTCAGTCACTTTCCATAACCACTTCCACCTCTCAATGACACCTGCACAAGCCAGTCCTTTCACAGACACATGAAAGCTGTCTGGGAGCCTGGACAAGAGGAGCAACCCTGATTTTGTCTGCACCCTGCAGACAAAGAGGTCCCTCTGCCCTGTATTCCCAAGCCCAGTCCGTGAAGCTAGACAGGGGAGACATCTGCTCAAGCTGGCATGGATCCTGTTTCGCATGAAGACAGCATTTAGTCCTATACAAACGAATGTGCTAGTTTTCCTGTCCACAAAGGCAGACGGGGTGAACACACTCAGCACGGGAATTAACACATCTCAGCTCGGCACTGGCAGCCCCTATCCACGTGGCTGAGGCTGCACAGGTCCCAGTGCACCCAAACAAATTTCCTTGCTGGAGTATATTATTCAGGGTCATTACACCTTCCTTAGCCAGGGTAGGTAGATCTTGGGGGAACATAATACTAAAGGAGCTCTTGGTTTACAGGGAGGCCAAACCCAGCAACAGAGACCCTGGGCAACCAAGCACCATCTGGTGACCGCCGGCTCCCGACACAATAGCCCATGTTGGCATGTTTATGATAGAGACCAGAGGCGGATTCCCATTATCCCCATCAGATCCTGCGATGTGGTTTCAGAAGAAGGCACCATGGGAAGCAGATGGGATAGCAGAGGAGAAAAGAACACAGCAAGACAGACAGACAGCAGAGATTTATATGAAGCTAAAGTGCATACCCATAAACATGGGATAAGCAAATAGCATGTAAGTATGAAATTAAATGCAGGAAATCTACAGTATCCAGTAATCACTCAAATATCTTCTTCACCTCTTTTCCAGTTTATCATCAGTATTTTAAAATGAGATATTTATACCAATAAGTAAAGCAGTTGTATATTGTAACCCTGGAAATATTGGCTGGGATCTGAGAAATTCGTTCAGAAATACAATTCATTTTTACAGTTATTTTGGATTCCTAGCTTTTGTGGAACACCGGCTTTCTGTGTTGGATTTTATGCCCCTGAAATGTATTTACAATGCATGGCATCTGTATTGTGCATTACATACTTAAATCATTGCTTTTCATTCATCGCTTATAAAAAAAATTGCAATATCCTGAAGCCCCAAATACTCAAATTCAAAATATTATTGCCGTGTTTTCAGAGTAATAGCACAAAATAATGTAGTGTTTTTAGATAAAGGAAAGAAAAGTGATCATGAGGAACATGGGTTCCCAAGATCTGGGAAGAGGGGGAATTTGAATTTCACACCAAGATAAATTAAAAAAAGAAAAAGAAAAAACACTAAGGTTTATTTTCTAAACAAAAACATAGAAACATTTTGTCATTTAGACAAAGAGAGAAGGGCGGGGGAGGCTCCGCATCCATTAGCTTGCTCTCTGCGATGGACAAATACTATCAGAAACAAAAAGCATGGCATAGTTAGCAGGAGCGGAGCTCAGTGCTTTAGATTTAATGATATGTATTTAAGTTCCTTTTAGGGGAAGCCTTCTGAAATCGTTGGGGGGAAAAAAAATCATGGTTTTAAAGGCTTCTGTCATTGTTGCCTACGAGTGGAGCAGAAAGGTGCTTTCTTTGTCATCCGGGGGTTTATGGCAACACCTTAACGTGTCCTTTTCCCAGGTGAAGCAACGCATGCAAAACCGCAACGTGCCAACGCGTCCCCCCCTGCCCCCACCATCGGAAAAAATAAATAAATAGAGGAACGCAGGGAAAACGGCCTTCGTAATCCACCAACAGAATGACAGCAAAGATGGTCTATCTCGGTAAATATTGCATGTCTCCCTGCCAAATCCCTCATGGGCTATTGTCCCCCCACCCCCACCCCCACGCCACCCTTTTTATATGTCATTAAGGATTTTTCGCATACACCCAAACAGGCGGAGGGAGAGACCGCGTTTGCGCCTTCCCCACCAGTTGGATAAGCCATGACAGGGCGGCTGGGAGCAGGCGCAGGGAGAACACAGGGCAAATTAGGAAGTATGTTAATTCAATTAATATCACGGAGGGGCTGGCGGGCGGGGGGGGGAGGTGTGCGCGCAGATTTTCCGCCCGAGGAAGGAGGTGGCAGAGAAAGAACTGGGGCATGCCAGCTCCCGTTATTGTTCTGCCTTCATCGGTAATTAGCACGATAAGGAGGGGACGGCGTGAGGGAGGCAGCGTGGCGAAGGCGACGCGGCGCTGCGCCCTACCTCATGCCCATGCGGCCATCTTACAGGCAGCGCTCGGCTCCCGCAAAATGGCTGCCGGGGCCCCCCGCGCCGCTTCCGGGCAGCAGCAGGCCGCCTGCCCCGCCGGGCCGCCGACGCCAGGCGCCTCCGGGCACCGGGAGCCCGCAGACCCGCTTTGTCGGGATGCCGGCACCGCCAGCTCCGCACCCCGACTGGGGCCTGAGCCGGGAACCGCGGCCGGAGGGCGAGGAAACACGGGGCCCGACCACGAATCGAACGGCGAGTTATGGGCAGATTCTGCCTTTCTCCTGCCCGAACCAAAACCGCACAAAAACCAAGAAAGAAAACGCAACCCTCCTAAATCTTAACTTCAAACAAGATCATTTAGGAAAGGAAAAGGCACGGTTATACCAAAAAACACAGACACAGCTTCTCACGCTACTTCCCATTTCTCAGGAGCTTTATGGTGGAGCACGAGCGTTGCTCAGGTCTCCAAACGAGCAATATCCACGTCTTAAAAAGACACCAAACGCCAGCCAAGGAACCCTCATCTGTGGTCACGGGCTGTCCTCAAGATGACCACAGCAATTGCTGACACAAAAACAGAATTTGGAAAGCATTACGTGTGTTTTCAGCAGTGATGGGGCTATTCCACATGGTGAAAGAGGTACCTGATGCGTATTGGAAATTTGGGATCTGCCGCCGTGCTTTGCTGGACCAGGGATGGAGCTGGTGTTACCCGTGCGGGAAGGCGATGACCACCGCGCGCAGACAGGGCTGTGTTATACATCCTACCCAGACAGCTAGACGCACAGGACGGCAGGCTGGCTGCTCTGCTCTGGGGCTGTCTACATGGAAAACCACACCATTAAAATGACAGCCCTATAGGTCAACCGCTACTCCTACTTGCTACTCTGGTGCACATCTCTGTTCTTCTAGGCTAACACCGACTTTCTCGAGTTGAGCTTAAACTGCTCCCAACACGGCATAACTATGATACAGGACAGTCCTGCCTTCTGCTAGAGTAAATATCCACGGAGGTTATACGTACACAGCTCCTAGATCACTCTCAGATCCACCCCCCAACCTCACGTCCGCAGACAGACCTGCCCTTGGGTAACCTCTCTGTCCTCCGCACGCTTCTGGGCTCTTCCCCGTGCCCGTGACACGCTATTACACCCTGCTTCTCTGGGGTGCTAATCCCACTTGTCAACCCAAGAGCAGACGCAGACGGGGGCTCGGCGTTTTGATGACGTTGTGATCTGTTCAAACCTTTTTGATGTCTGGGCAAATGGGAAAGGGGGAGTCTCCATCCTTCGCAACCTAACTCTGCTACCTCTCGGTGAAACAGCTCAGGACCCCCATGCCCGCGGCCATCGCTAGGTTGGAAGAGGGGAGGGGAGTTACGGCTCCTCTAGGAAGAGTGGGAATTTCAGCCTAACCCTAAGTGGAGAGCACCATGGGGACAGCACATTTCTCTTCAAACAAACGCATGCATCAGGGAGTGTGTGCAAGCACCGAGACACCATATTTATACAAATAGATGCATTCCTAGGAAAAATGCAAATAGCATCCTCTTCTGTCCCAGGCTTTCGGAGCTCCTGACATCCCCAGGTTTCAGAGGAGCACTACTGAGCCTCAGATCAAACATGAGCCCTGCAGGGGCTCCCTCAGGGAAGCAGCCGCCCGCCGGGGTCTCTTCCCTGCTTCCCCGCGAGGTTTCCCGACCCAGCCTGCCTTGGGTGCTCTCTTCTGACACACGTAAGACACGTGTGCACATGCAGAGCCTTTTTAAAAGGCGCTCTGGGAATTGAGCTCCACTTGCTCCTTCTTCTAAGTCAGTCGTCATAAAATAGCTTTTGTTTTATTTTTAACAAAGCAACAGAAATAATCTCTGTTCACAACCCTTCTGCTCCCCAGCCCTGTCCTTTGGCACAACAAGCTGCTGCGTGGCCCCATGGAGAAGTGGGCAGGGAAAGACAGAGGGGTAAGAGGGGCTGGGAGAGGTTGGCTTCTGACGCACAGAAACCAGCTCCTCTTTCCCTTCTCTTGAGCCCATCATTTGGCAGGGCAGAGGCAGTGGGATGTGAAAGGGCCTGGGCGTTGGGTAAGGCACTCCAAACCTCCCCAGCCCCGTCTCCAGTCATCCCCTACACTCCCAGCCCACTGAAGTACCCTCTTGTGACCTGCAATTTAGCTTGCACTCTGCAAATCGAGGCCTCTCTTTGGTACCAGCAAGGGGTGACTCTCGCAGTAACATCGCAGCAATCAATGGGCTGACATGAAAGAGGACACAGCCCAAGCTCTGCCTGACCATGGCATGTCCTCCTCTCCAGGCTAGCCGCAGACCCTGTCTCTCTTCCTTCCTGGCCCCAGTCGCCTGGGCCCCGGACTCGGACATGCCAGAGACATTTCTTGATGAAACCTATCAGTGAGTGAGTGGCAGCTGAGCAGGTACCGAGCAAGACGCGGGGCCAGACAGCAGCCAGGGGGGAAGGCAGAGGGTGGAGGGAACGTGCCTCGGGAGGAATACTCACAAAGGGCTGCTTTCATTAATAAAACATTCCCCCCTCGGTCGCCTTTTGATTTGGGTGTAAGAATTAACCCCATCTGCCCAACAGCATGCTACCTACCAAGTCATCTCTGCTGAGGAAGGCCGTCTGACATGTGTCTGCTCGATTGCTACACCTCCCCCTGCCCACGCTCCTCGGCTCTCCAGACCCCCGCCACACAGCTCATCAGCCTCGCAGGGTCTGCCCTATTGAAGAGATCTTCTTCCCACAAGATAGATTAGATCCAGTGAAAATAGGCTTAGTGAAAATACCATTTCACTATTAATGCCCCCCCCATACTCTCTAACACCCAGAAAGATTATAACAAATCCCAGTCACCTTTTGCCTCTACTAACCAGTGCTCTAGTCTTTGCACTGCATGCCTTCCTTCACAAGCTGGAGAGCTGGGCACGGAGTCGCACTTGCACATCTTACACATATACACATATATAGCTATACAGCACAGGAAATATTCAGCCACAAACACAGATCTCCCCACACATCTCCCCATGCTCATCACGACACCCCGGTGAGTCCCTCTCTATTGCACTTGCAACACCTAGTCCTTAGGCATCAGCAAAAAGTTGCAACAAAACCTGTTATTGGTTTTAAGCACGGTCTTTCCATTCAAAATTGGTGGGGGCTGCTTTTACGTCCCTGAGACATTTCTATTCTCTCCTCTGTCTTGACTTTCTGTTTTAAGTAAAACTGAGATGCAGAGATGCCTTTGAACAGACAGCCCCTTCATTTTTCCAGAGGTGTGTTTTAATGAGTGACTTGCCTTCCAAAAAGGGGCCGGCGGAGGGGAACGGGGGAAGGACGGCAGATTCTCCACACAAATTCAATAGCTGGTAGGTTGCCATGGGCTAAAGCATTCCTCTGCACACATGAAGGGAAGGGACTCCGGAGCACTAAGGGTTTTGCCTCTCATGAGTTATAGCTCTACCCTTCAAGAGCGGAATAAATGCTTTATCCCATTGCAGCCTGAGATGTATTCTACATAGACGGATTGATTTCCCCTATTGTTCTTAATAAATCCTGGCGCATGAAGAAACTCGCTGCACAGCCATTTTTCCTGCCTTGTTCCACCTTGCAGAAGTAATAAGGGTCAGATGTGACCGTAGTGGGAAGCAAAGGCAGCACTTTGCTGGAGCTACTCGGATCTTGGAGGGTGCAGACAAGCAACACCCTTTTCTCTGTTTATTCTCCCTGGCTGAGTCTAAACTGAAGAAACCGGGGACCACCGTTGGGTAGCAAAGCACCAGCGTGGCTCCATGGGGAGCTCCCCCAGTACAGACTGGGCCTGGATGAGCTACCCCTGCTCTGACCAGGGACCGACAAGGCTCTGGCCCTCTCCAGTCACAGCTCCCATGAGGGCTGATACATACAGCCTGCCCTAAGTGCGCTCTGCTCCCTGCCGGGTCCTGCCTGCTTCTCGGCTGAGGAGCCCACATCACCAGCCGGGGTGCTCCTCTGCCTTCGCGCCCGAGAAAAACTCAAAAGCAGGGTGGTCGGGAGGCTGTCCATCCTCCTTCCCCCAGGAGCTCAGGGGCACGTCATCTGAGGGGAAGACTGCGATGTTTGCCCCATGGCTGCCCGCAGAGTATATCACTACAATAGAGCAGGATTCAGATGCCAAATAATAATGGAACAACTCATGAGATAGTTTAAAAAAATAAAAAAAAACCCCAAACCCCCTCTCAACGACTTCCAACTTGACAACGTTGCAAACCCTCAATTTCTGTCGAAAGGCTCTTCCTCCCTACTGCCTTTTCTTCCTGCAAGGTTTACACCCATCTTCTTCCCCTACACCAGGAGGGGGTTGCTGGCCACAGCTTCATTGGTACCCAGCAAGGAGGCACTGCTGGGCTCCGGGAAGCAGGTGGCCTTGCAAGGACCTGCCTTGGCCGCCTGCTTCTAGCTCCATCAAGGCTCACTGGATTATCGCCGTTGGTCTTCTCCAGCGGCAGCTAACAACTGGCCCCATTTCAAAGGCCTAGCGGGGAAATTTGGCTGCAGGAGGGAGGGGAGGGATCAGGTAAAAGAGCCGGTCTCCCGTGCATGAGTTGAACTCACTCCTTCAACAAGACTCCCAGGGACTCACCTCTCCTTGTTCAGGTGGAGACGTCCCTGCCCTTCCCAAGGCATCCCACTCCACAAACGCATAGTCATGCCTGGTTAAGGAAAAGAAAATTTGTCTCAATTAGGAAGAAGCTCCCACACATATGGATGGGTGTCAAGTAATTACTGAATGTCACTCACGGAGAAATGGCTGAAAAAGAGACCTTAAATTTGGGACTGTGCAAACATGCACCCGCCATTGCAAGTGAGTTATGGACCTCGGCATGCTTCAGAGCATACCTTGTGCAGATGCTTTCAAGCCCATCCCCTCAGCTGAAATACACACAGCCACATAAAATACAGCCAGACACGACCACGTTCTCTAATAAGGAAATAAAGCCGAGTGGACCTGCATTGCCAGCACCCAGAGAGCAACACTGTCTCTTTAATTTTCTCCCTGGCTATCTCATCCTTTGCACAAACTCTTTCCTCCCCATGGCTTCTTCCAGCCTGGTGGGCAAAGTGGGAAAACATCATTAGGGAGGAAAAATAATTTAGTTTGTTAATCAGTATCCAGTGGTGGGAAACAAGAAAGACAGAAAGCAGGGCTGGCGGTTAGGGCTTAGGAAGGGCCAGCACAAAGCCCACCATTCATGACATCTGGGGCTGGGATTCTCATTGAATTAAACAGACACAAAGAGCAGAGGCATTTCATGCTCTCTTCACAAGAATTATCATATCTCCCTGGCACTAGGAAACCTTCAGCATGGGAGAGGGGGAGAGAAAGAGAGAGGGGAAAGCGGGCAGGCTGGGTAGAAATATGGGGCAGGGTAGAGGCGGCTTTGTTCCAGGGTTGGATTTATGGATGGGATGCAGTGCGTTGCCTTGCCAGGAGAGACAGGGCCTTCGCGCGCTGGGTCTAATAAGAATCAGCAAATGTGAAACAGGGGGCCCCTGTGTACCATGAAGCAGGGAAACCCGCGTTTGACAAGCCAACAGAATAACCGCTCGCGTCTCAAGGCTGCGGAAGGATGCTGATGCTCGTACGAGATGTGTCGTCTTGTGTGTGTCAGCGAAGGGGGGGAGAAGGGGAGAGGCGAGGAATAGAAACAAGAGACCAGGCAGCATCATTCAGTCATGAAAATTAATTAGCTCATGTACAAACCACGGCTGCCTCTTCCCCATTGCCCCGCGAGCATCCCCGCAAAGCCATGGCGTCCGCGGCGCCTGTGACCGTGAATGACAGGGGCAGATTAGGCAGGCTCCTTGGGACACCAGCCTGGCGGCACAGGGGGGCCGACCGTGGCAGCGAGAAACCCAGAGCCTGTGTAATAAAGCGCAGAGGGGACAATCAGGGAGAGGGGTCCTTGGGGAAGTGCCAGAGCCTAGGGGTCAGGAGAAAGAGATAGGGAGAGACTGGGCACTGCACTGAGACCGGACACCGTGCTGAGACCCAGCAGCATGTTGCTGCTACAGCAGAAGTTTGGATGGGTCTGAAAATCCAGCCGTTAATGGGCCTGGTGCAGAGCAAGAGCATTTAGGCTCTAGACCATCAGCTCTCCGGGGCAGGACCTGTCGTTTCCTCCAGGCTCCCACAGCGAACACCTGCCCTAATCCATCTCTGGCCATTACCAGGAGACCACTTTAAATACTAATTGCTCCCTGACCAAGACCTGTGAGCTGCCGGGAGGCCTCCCTGCATCATTACCTGTGGTAAGAGGGGGCTGATCTCTGACCTCAGGTCCCCGGGGTAATTTGACCCAGCGCACTGGTGCCACAAGTGAATATTGCTACCCGGTGAGTGAAGACAAGAAGCTCCTGACCACCTCCGAGCTGCCCCATCCCTGAGGTTTTGGATCTCTCTGCAGTATCATGCTTATTCTTTGCTGAGAGCAACCACAGGAGAAAGAGGGCGCAGGCAGCAATTACCGAGGGAAGCAGGCATGAGAAAGGAATGAAGAGATCCAGAAAGCGATCAGTAGAGGAAAAGAAAGAGAAGCCTCTTCGACATGGGATGTGTGTGGAGAACAAGAAGTGCACTGGAAACAAAGGGATGCAAGGAGAGAGGAGAGGCTGGGACGGGCATCTCAGCAGACACGTAGGTAAAAGTTGAAAAGGAAGCACTAATTAGCACCCCGGCCATCACTTCCCATTAATAGCTTGTCACTGTTTCCTTGATGTTGCTGAGAGCAGGAAAGTTGGTATGTGTGATGCTTACCTGTCTGTATCTCATTAACAGAAGTCAGGGTGAGAACAGACGTTTATTGCCTGCATCCAGATAGACAAGCCCTGAGATGCAGGGAGAGAGAGGAAAAGTTATGGAAAAGACGCTCGTGAAACAGAAGCCCATGCCCACACAATGGAAACCCAAACCTAGCACGCTGGATGCCTGTGCCAACACAGGAACAGCCCCAAGCAGATGTTGGGCTCCAGCAATCCACGAAGAGAAAACACTAGGTCATATAATTATAATCCAGAGCAAAAACACTGCCAGCCTGAGAAAATGCTTTACTATGAGCGTAAGATACGTGCAGGGGCCATGACCGGATTACACCCGGAAAAGTAAAACAAAAAAACCCTCCTGCTTGCTTCCCCAGACAAATTTGCTCGGCCAGAGTCCACCCACCTACAAAAGAGAGATAGCCGAATATCTCCTCGCAGATATCGCAAGCCACAACGAAGAAACTTCCCAACAAGGAGAAAAAAAGGATGTTTCAAGCAGAGACAAATCTGCTTTGCATCTAATCACCTCCAAAGTAAAGTAGAGGCAATTCTTCCAGCAGTTAAAAAAAAAAAAAAGATTAGATCTGCTGTTTAATGCACAAAGGCCTCCCCTTCCCCTCCAACACGTGGAACGGCTCCCATTAGCGACACTGGGAAGAAAGAGCATGCAAGGCAAGGACACAACGGCAGCGAGTGTGTGTGAGCTGGTAACACGCGTCTGGGTGGCGTGATGACGGGTATTTGTGTGTGTGTGCGAGTGTGTGCGCGCGTGCACGTTCCTAGGGGCACCCTCACTTTCCCAAGGAGGCAAATGCAACAAATAAGCTGAAGATTCCTCAAGATACGGAGCCCAAACCTCCCTAGGATTGAATGAGGCAAAACCAAAGGCAAAGAAAACATCAAGGCCGTTTCTGAGGGAACAAAGGCTTCCCCCTTTCAACTTGGAGACATCTTCTTGGCCATTTAACTCAGATTGAGTGTAGGATCTGTTGACTCCCCCCTTTATTCAAACGAGCTCGTTCAATAGTCTGCTAGGTCTTTTCTTCTCTACAGCTTCTCTACCCCCGTATTTGCTGTCCCCTACCAATGCAGTTAATGCCACATGCAGAAATACAGCCCTGAAATGGCCTCATTTAGATTGCATGGTCAAGCACTTCAAAGTTAGGAAATGTCCAATTTATGGCTGTCCATGCAACCTTATTTCCACCTCACTGTGCAGCCACCCTGGCCAGGGAAAGAGGGAGAGAGCTAAAAATAGGCTGTGACTGTGTCATTTCAGCCTCGTAAGGGCACACGCAGAGAGAGGCTGAATTAACGTCTCATGGTCAAACGGAAATCTGGTACCCTCTGACTCGCAAGTGTTCGGTTTGGTGCCTTAAACCATGGACATTTTTAATCTACAGAAATCACATGCATTTTAAACATACAGAAAATGTATTATTTATAGCTAATAAATAATAGATTGTTTATATAAGCAAAAAGAAAAACAATCGTATGCAAGTGTAACGCATCCCCGCCCCCCCACCCCCACCCCACCTCCATCGCAGCCTTCGTCCTGCCCGGGGAGCGAGGTTTCAAGCCCCGAGCCTCGGCACAGATTTCTGCCACTATGAAATACAGGACTAATGTTATCTGGCAGCGGCAGAAGGCTGCTCTCCCGGGGGCCGCGGTGGCAGCGAAAGCGGGCTGCCGGGGTTGGCGAGGGCCGGGCCGGCATGCGCACACACGGACACACGCAGACACACACTTTTTCCTCCCCGCACCAGGACCTGGAGGAGTTTGCTACCTGGAGATTTGGGCTACGCTACAAGAACGTGCGCTAGATGCAGCCGCAGTAGCAGAAGTTGGCTGTAATCGTCTTCCCACCGACAACAGCCGGCCCAGGGCAAGGCAGCAACGAGAGCCCAAACCCTGCCCGTGGTCTGTTATTATTCCGGGGAAACACCAATTTCTTTTTTTTCTTTTTTTCCCTGAGGAGGCGACCGAAGGGAAATTGTGATTCTGAACAATTCATAATTCAGCTAAACCTGAAAGGAATTTCGGGGACAAAGAATAGGCATTTCTCTAGCCTAAGAGCTTCCCCCCGCCGAATTTCAAGGGCCTGCGACAAACAATGGGAGTGTCAGAGGGTCTCAAAAAGAAAAAAAAAGTTCAAGAATCTTTACAATAAAAAGTGTTAGGCAACACAGAGGTCAGCACCAGCTCCTCCTATAATAAATAGCAAGACTATCTTACATTAACTATAGGAGACATTTTAATGCAGTGTCTCAGCTTCGTGCTAATTATACTTTTTCACCATATTTTGAACCTAAGAAAAAATGTCATCAGTTAATTATAACAGATGAGAGAGTGTGAAGACTTCCTCAATAAATAATGCCTTGATATCTCATATCCAACAAGCTGTGCTCACTGCTCTGAAGGTGCCCAGAAATATGTCCTCTCAGGAAATATATCAAGAAATGATGGTCCCATAAGCTGGCTTTGTTTCCAAGCCTTGATTTTCAGCCCAATAATTAAGTGATTTTTATGGATCTGGGAGAGTAAAGGTCATGGGATTACGGGAATAGGGCCAGAGAGATTCAGTGTTAAAAAAAAAAATACAAAAGACCCCAGCAAATTCCCCCCATAGACACACACACAAACACACAGAAGCCATTTGGTTTCCGGGCCCAACTGCGCTCTCCCAGGTTTCCCGAGGTCCCGTCCCTCTGGTCCTCTTTCACTCCCAGCATCTCCACAGTAATCCCGCACGCAGAGAAAAAGGCTTGCTCTAACGGGACCAGGCCCCGGGACGGCGTGCCGGGGAGTCAGCGAGCGCCGGGGCCCGGCTCTGCCGTCCGACCGCCCCGAGGAGGAGGGACCCGTCCCCGTCCTGCTGCCCCCACCCGCGGGTGCAGCCCGCAGCACCGGCCTCTCGCCATCCCTGCCGGGGCAGGTGGGTGCCCGGGTCCGTACTGAGGTTCGTTGACTAAACCATCTTTCTTTCAGCTCCTTTCCCCACCCGGCACCCCTCGCTTCTCCCTCTGAAGAGCTGGGATTTGGCGTGGGAAAGATGTCTTTGGGCTTTTCACAAATCCAGTATCCCCTTGAACCAAAACCAATTAGCCTGGCCCAAGGTCCTGCCATTGAAGGACTGTCCCTTCTTTTCAAACCCCCGCGGGCTCAATTGCTCTAAGGAGCCTGGATGTGAATGAGCAAAGCCCACTTAAAGTGGTACTTAAGGCCAGACCAGGGTGAAGGAAAAGAGAAAGCCTCTATAGGAACAGCAATCCGAGTTTCCAAGAGACAGCTAACTGACTGAGACTGTGTTCTTCCCCCCCCAGTTCTCCGTTTCTTACCCCCACTGCTGAGCTTTCAAGGCAAACACTCCTAACTAAACCTGAGCCACTGGACAAATATAGGCAACGGCACCTGAGAACGCGATTCCTGCTGCGGAAACCCAGAGCCTGGCCCGCACTCGTTGCAAAGCCGGGGAGCCGGCGCTGCCGGTAAGAGATGGGAGGTGACGCTTTTGCCGCCGGGCTCTTGGCAAACCCGTTCCCGGGCTTGTGGAAGTTGAGCAAGGGGCAAAAAAGCACCAAACCCCACGAACCAACCTGGAAATGGCAGCTGCCAGGAGTCACGTGCCGGGGAAAGACAGCCCGGGCTGCGCACGGCCATCTCACGCTCCCGTCCCCAGAGCTCGACGGGGCAGCAACGCCCAGGAGCCCAGGGGACAAAACTGCCCTGGCGCCTCGGCACGTGCACTGCCAACGCCGTACGCGCACCGCCATGTGCCAGACACAAACACCTTCAACTCACAGCTAGGGGGAAAAAAAAGTCCTATCACCTGCACATAGGCCAAATTAGCACCTTCCCACCGCGGAGCCGCGTGCCCCGAGGGGACGCGAGGAAGCGCGGTGCTGGCACACGCGGACACACGTATCTGCACTCGGCAGAGGCGAGAGACTCGGCGCTCAGCCCTCCCCGGCAAGGGTCCGTCATTCGCACCTTGCGAACCGGGGATGGGTCGCAGCCACTCGCGCCGGCCACGGCCACGAGCAGGATGGGGCCTCCACGCTGGTAGTCTCTGCAGCTGCTCCGACAGCTCAGACAAAGCCGGAGAAGACAAGCAGGTAAACAGGCGCCGTACGTCTGCATCAGGGCGAAGGGAGACAAAAGGCATCGCGGAGCCAGGCCTCCCACTTCGAACCAGCCATCGCCAGGCGATCTCACAAATATGCCCATTGATGGGATTTCATCCGTGGCCAAACGGCGGGGCTCGCACGGCCTCGGCCCCGTTCACGGGCAGCTTGCTCGAACCGACGGGGCTGAACTGCCTCTTCACCACCTACCCCCGGTGCCCGACGGCTCTGGCGGACCCCGGTAGCTGGGACAAACCCCCACACCGCGTGCCTCGAGCCAAACTCGCCGTATGGGGTCGAAGTTTCAGAAGAGAAATAAAGAGTTTGAGGACATGATGTCCCAGGGCATCAGTCCCCAGGGTAAAAGCACATACAGTATTTTCCACTTACCCCCTTCCTGCCCATGCGGCTTCTCACATTTCTGCCTCTGCCTGCTCCCAGTTGCCCATCCCAGCGCTGCTGGAAGAACAAAGACATGAAGGCCCAGCTCGAGCAACCTTGCCCACGTGCTGCCGGCCCTGCGTGCTACCGCTCGACCGGGAGGGAGCCCCGCCGAGAAGCCCCCCGCGATGCCGGCAGCGCTCGCTCTGGGCTCCCAGGCCCCGGCGCTCCGGCCCGGCACCGCGCGGGCAAAGAGCCTTAGGAGACACCTTCTCTCCTGGCTTTGGGCTGCATGGGAGAAGAGACCCAGCTGAAGCCGATAGCTACACAAACAGGGCAGAGGGTTAAGCCTCTGGCAGAGCCAGGTGGGCCACCGGGTTATCACAGCTCTGGTACAGCTAGCCACATCCCATCCCCGGCCCAAAAGCAGAGCCCCTGCCCCGCGTGACCCTTGTCCCTCCAGAGCACTTAAAAAAAGACACAAAGCGAAGAAGCGATGCCAGGTAGGGAGGGACTGTCTAAATGCAGCAGGTACATCACGAGCATGGGTTTACCGGGGGGTTAGCGGGGTTTTATATACCTCTTTGCCCTCCACCCCTGCACACAAACTGGTGTGGCTGGTGCCACTGTACCCTGTTAATCACCGCCATTCCCCAGCCTCCTCGTTAATCGGGAAGGGGCTGCCTCCACGGCTCCCCCAGGCACCCGCCTGCCTGTGTTTGCACAGACACCAAGAGCGAAAGTAAAGAATTAAGCACGAGCAGAATTCAACCACGGCTTCCCTCTCCCAGAAAAGATGGGGCAAGCAGCTCAGTCCCTTTCTCCAGATGTGCAAGTAAAACTCCTCATCTCAATCCCGTCATGGGGGGACTTCTTTGGGATAAGCAAGCCAACCCTACTGCCTGAAAAGATACATGAAAAATCAGCTCTGAACATGTGATGTTGGGGGAAAAAAATTGGGAGTGTAGGGCTGTTTCTGAACAGCTGATCCTATAGCGAGATGGAAAAGCTTGCATTGGATGCTTCATAAAAGTTCACATGTAGATGCTGATTTCCACACTTGTATTTTATTTTCTAAAATTATACCTATATATATTTATATACACACACAAATACATTTATTATATGCGTGCATATATTTTTTTTCCTCAGATCCCCTCTTTATATAGTCACCTACTGCAATCACAAAAGCCAGGGACAGAAATACCTACTGGGCTCTGCCAGTGCAGAAACACTCCCACCAGAACAGATTTTCTCTAACATGCTGGTCGAATGATTCCTTCTGAATTATATTCATTAGGAATTTGAATGTTTCTTTCCTCCATCCCCCATCAAATCATTACTCCGGAATAAATGCATTCATCAACCACCTTGCTCAGTTCTCTCCTGCTTTGTTCAGTCTAGTTTTAAAGCATCTCCACCGAAACTGTTTCCACCTGACTCGATGCTATCATACAGAAGAAAAAAAAATAAATAGAAGAAGAATTAAGTGCCACGCACAATATTGTGGAAATAATTGGAAAATTATTTCTTAAAAATAACCGACATAATAAAGGAGGGAAATAACTACATTCCCTCATCCCCATCTCCGATCTCTTCCACAATTTCTGGGATTGCATCAAGAATACATATTCCAGATGGGCTGGCGAGAACAAGGTTGGTTCTTAATGACACGTCTTTCGCAGTGTTTGGAATGAATGATTCATTCGGATCTCACCGAGAGTCAGTGCCACAGTTGAGTTACATTTCTAGAAAATCCGTATCTTTAATTCTGGCGCTGCGTGTGGGACCCAGCAAATCATGGAATTACTGCTGTAACTTCGGATTAGTAACGCTTTCTAAATGATAGTCTAATTCCAGGCCTTCATGCTTTTCAGCGTTCAAACTCACACAGCCTTTTCCCTGGGAGGCTTCCCGTGGAATTAGTGCTGGCGTCTTCGTCTTTCTCTGCCCTTTTTAATTTCTCCAATGACTTCTCATTAGAATATATAATAACAACAGCTCCTCAGAACTTTTCCTTCTCCCGTATAGCCAGATTCAGGCCGAGATCCTTTTCCTTACTGCTGGTACGGCGGTGGTGTGCTGGCCCTGGAAGGGTGCACGGGCATACTGAGCTTTGCGGGCCTACGCGGCGTCTGACGCCATTCCCCCGTGCAAGGGATGGCGGAAACCTGCCTCGGAGGTGCGCGGGGCTCCCACCTCTCGCTTCTCCAGCGTGCCGACGGGGCCGGCGCCTCGGTCCTGCCTGGCTGCTCTCCCTCCTCGGCGAGACCTGCGCCCGCCACCCGGCTGCAGGGCAGAGGATGAGGCAGGGCACCCCGCGCCCCACCTCTGGCGGCTTGCAGCATCTCCCCCGCCTCCGAAGCGGCACACGGAGAGACGCGGGGGGCAGAGAGCCCGCAAAAAAGCCCCCTCGCAACCCCGGCCACCGGCAGGCCGTGGGAAGGTTTTTCTCCGCAGCCTCCCCGGAGCTGTCGCGGCCCAGGGGGGCTGCCGGCGACGCGGGGACCAGTCCTGCAGGACCCGAGCCCCGACTGCCGCCCAGCGCGGGCTGCGGGCCCGGGGCATCGCGCCCTGCCACCCCCGGGGCTGCCGCCCGCGGTGCCCCGCGCCGTGCCCCGGGGTGCTGGGGCCGGGGGGCGCAGCCCCAGCCAGGGGCGCTCACCCCACAGCGGCTGCGGAAACGTGCCGGGGAGCTCGGCGGAGAGCGCGGTGCTTTGTGTCGCCATGGGAACGGAATGCAGATTTGCCAATTGCTTTTTTCCCCCCCCTTTTCTTTCTTTCTTTCCTTTTTTTTATTATTTGCCAGACATTGTAATACATATTATGTTTCAACTTCTCGGGCTTGCAGCAGAGGTGGGGAAGGCTTTGTGCCTGCGAACCGCTCGGCTCCGTAGCAAGCCCCAGGGCCGGCGGGCTGCACGCCGCAGGGGTGCACCCAGCAAGACCCCTTCCCTGGGGACCCCTTCCCCGGGGACCCCCAGCTAGAGACAAAAGCAACTGCCACAGCACACGAAAAGTGACTAAATCGTCAAGAACCTGACCACGAAGGGAGGCCGGAATCAAGCCCAAAGCCGAAGGAAAATGAGAGAGACAGGGAGGGAGAGAGGAGAGGAAGGAAAAAAAGCCCCGAAGCGGGTGTTTTCCAAGGCTTGACCCCCGGATGGGGACGGAGGGGCTTTGTCAGGGGAGGCGGCTGGGGCGCTCGCCCCTGCCTCGCAGCCTGCCTGCCGCGGAGCCATTTACACCCCGGAGCTCGGGGCGAATTTCGAGGTCTGCCTAACACAGCGCTAAACCCCGAATTTCTCTGGCACTGAAAGCATTTGCGCAGGATGTGCCTCGCCTTCCCCGGCCCTCCCGCCCGGTGCCGCGAAGCCCCGAGGTGCTGCCCGATGCCCGGAGCGCGGCCCGGCCCGACGGGGAGGGCGCGGCGCGGTTACCTGGAGCCCCGAGGTGGCGGGCGGCGGGTCGGGTCGCCTCTGCTGCCGGCTCCAGCGCCGCCGGTCCCGGCGCAGCCGCTTCCCCCGGGCGAGCAGGTCTGGAAGTCATTTCTACTTTCGGTTATCTAGCTTTATGATGGCTCCACAACACTCATACAGCTAGATAACCAAAGACAGAAACATCCCTCCGGCGGGGCTGCCGTCCGCTCGCGGTGGGCACGGCTGGGCAGAGCGGCTGGGATCTGCCAGCGAGGAAGCCAAAAGAGACAGAAAGGGGGAAAAAAAAAAAAAAGGACACAGAGAAAAAGATAAATACGAGAAGGAAAGAAGCAGCAGGAGCGAGATCTCTGAGCGCACTGCGGGCGGCGCGGCACCGCGCCGCAGCCCGGCTGGCCCGGAGCTCCCCGCCGGCCGGTGCTGCCCGCGACGGCATGGGCGGGCTGCGCACAGCCGAGCCGAACCGAGCCGGGCCGAGCCGAACCGAGCCAAGCCGGGCCGTGCAGAGCCAAGTCAGGCCAAGCCGAGCCGAGCCGAGCCGGGTGGAGCCGAGCCGAGCCGAGCCGAGCCGAGCCGAGCCCAGCGCGGTACCGGCCCGGGCGAGCCGCACTCGCGCTCCCGCACCGCTGCCCAACTTCTACTCCCCTCGCATGGTAATCGCCCCCTTTGGGAAGTGACGTCACGCCCCGCACAGCCAATCCGCGGCCCCGCATTCAAATCAGCGCCCCCTTTCCCGCGCTTTCGCGGCCCGGCCCGGCCAGCGCTGGAGCGACCGGGACGGGACGGGACGGGACGGGACGGGGCGGGACGGGACGGGACGGGACGGGGAGGGCGGGACGAGACGGCGTGGGACGGCACCGATCGGGATGAGAGACGGGACGGATCGGGACGGGACGGATCGGGACGAGAGGCGGGACGGGACGGATCGGGACGAGAGCCGGGACGGGATGGGACGAGATGGAGCCAAACAAGACGGGACGGGGCGAAACGAGACGGGACGGGACGGGGCGGACCGGAGCAGGACGAGACTGAACTGGACGGGACGAGTCAGGGCGGGATGGGGCGGGACTGGACTGGACGGGACGGGGCAGAATTGACGGGGCCCCCCCGCGCCCCCGGGGCCCGGCCTCCCTCCGCCCGCCGTGCCCCGCCGCCCGGCCTGTGCTGGAGGGGCCGCGCCGCGGGTGGCTTTGCCCCGGCCCTGCCCGCAGCGCCGCCTCGGCACCTCCGCTGGGCCGGCGGCGAAGGGAGCGAGACCCCACGCGGCCTGGTACAGAGGGACCGACATGCACCTGACATCCCTCTCCCTGTCCTCGGCCCTGCGCTTTTCTTTTTTCCCTCTCTTTTTCCCTTCCCGTCCATTTTCCATTCCTTTTTCCATCCCCTTTCCTTTCGCCTTTCCCCTTCCCCGGGCCCCAGCCAGCGCACCCCTCTCACCGCCTCGTCCCCCGGCAGCCGCGTCCGGCCTCGGCACCCGCGCAGCGGCGGGGCAGCCCGCAGCGCCCCTCTCCCCGGCTCGGTGGCCCCGGAGAGCAGGCGGAGGCTGGGAGGGCTCCCGCGGCGCGGCCGGGTCCCCGCCTGCCGCCTCCCCCCGCCCCGATTTTAATTATCCCCCCTCCAGGTTTTGCTGTTTCCCGCACGGGCTCTTAGCGCAACGTGCTTATAGCGGCGGATCAAGCACGTACAAATAATAACAACAACAACAGCAATCATAATAAAAAGCCAGGTGGTAAATATGATCATCTAGGGTGGTTATCTGACCTATCCCTCAAAAAAAAAAAATTGTAATCTCTCGCCATTTCTAACCATCGCTTTCCTTTAAATCTGAGACGTAGGTAAAATGTGACCTTCTGCAAAACAGGGGATCTGCGAAATGAAGCGATTATTGCGGGAGAAGCCTCGGCTGAGCGCAGCCTGCCGGTCCCGGCGGCGCCGGCTCTCGGCAAGCTCCGCTCGGGTTATTTATTTCCTCCACTCCTCGCCTCCCCTCTCCCCGCCATTCCCTTCAAAAAAATAGAAAATGAAATAAATAAAATCCAGCAGCTCAATCAGGCTAAAAGCTAAAAGATCAGCCCTGCCAGCCCCTCTGCGAGCCGGCTGCGCTGTCCGCACGGGCGAGGCGAGCCGCTCTTGCTGGCTCCCGGGAACCTGCCGCTTCCCTGCCTTCCCCTCCCTAACGAGAAACGGGCCCGGGGGTGGCCTGGCCGCCCCGGCGGGTCTGCAGCAGGTGGGGAGGAATCTTCACCCCTTCCCCATCCCCTCGGCTGCTGCCCAGCGCCCCGGAGCCGCTCGGGAGGGAGGGGGGTTGGCTGGGGTTGTTTTAATCTGCCCTGGGGAGAAGGAAAAAAAAAAGCCACAAATCGGATCGCCTTGATTTTCCGGCCCTGGATTTTCTGCTAATTTATTACTGTCGCTGTTACGGTGATTGCTGCCGGTATTTCCCGGGGGCGGCGGCGGGGCTGCGGCGGGTGTCCGCCTGCCGCCCCGACGGCGCGGGGCAGCCCGGCGTGAGCGGCCGCGGCGGGCAGCGCGCTCGCAGCCCCGCGCACCCGCGACGCTGCCTCCGTTTCCCTGCGGGGAGGCCCCGCCGCTCACCCTGCGCCCTGCCGAGGCCCCCCCGCTCCTCCCGGGCAGCGGGGCAGTTCGGGGCGCTGCAGGGCCGCTCCTGCCCCCGCGGGAGCGCCGAGGCGGCCGGGCCGGCCGAGCCCTCGCTGCAACTTGGAGCGGCCGCCGGTTTTGCGAGGTCTCCTGCCCGGCCGAGCCGCCGAGCCGCCCGGGCTCGGGGTGAGCTGCCGGAGCCAGCACAGGGCGCTCGGCTGCGGGGAGGGCGAGCTCCCCTTTCTGCCGGGGAGAGGAAGCGATTTGCTTTCAGGGATATTTTTTTCCCTTCTCCCTTCAGGAAATAACTTGCTCTGCTCGGAAGCGGCCGCCCGCTCCTGCCTTGTCCTGCTCCGTGCAGGCAGAGGCCCAGCACCTAGGAGAAAATTGCACCTTGGATTGGTTTTTTATGATGATGATGATTATGATTTTTTTTGGTGCAATTTAAGCAGGACGCACAAAATGGCTCCTTGGCACAGCGCAAAGCAGCAGCGAGCAGCGCGGCGATGCATCGGCGAGGGCTGCCTGGGCTGCGCGGCTCCGCCGGCCGAGCGGCAACGCGGGCAGCCGGGGCCGCGGGCGGGGGAGCCCGGCCCTTCCCCCGCGAACGGGCCCGGGCGGAACCGCGAGAGCGACCAACCGCCGGCTCCGGCCCGACCCGTCCGTCGGCGCCTCGGAGACCGAGCAGGAAGGTGGAAAAAAGAAAAATCAGCCGAACAAAACCGGGGATGTTTTCCCCGATGGCTTCGCTTCCAGCCCGCCTCGCCCGCAGCCCTCGGGCAGGCTCGGGCAGGGCGCCGGCCCTTCCCCTCGGGGCGGCGGGGCCGCCGGCGGCTGGACGGGGCGGGGCGGGGCGGGCGGCTGCCGCCGCGGCTCTGGCCATGGTGCTGCACCGGCAGCGCCGCCCGCCCCGCCGGAGCGCGGCCCCCGCGGGCAGCGGCGCCGGGACGGGCGGCTGCCGGCCCGCCGGAGCCCCTGCCCCGCAGCCGGAGCCCCTGCCCCGCAGCCGGCGGCCCCGGCACCCAGCGGCGGCCCCGACGGCCCCGGGCGGGCCGGGCCGGCAACGTGGCACCTCGGAAGAGCCGCCCGCCCGCAGCCGCACGGCTGCCGGCCGCCCCTGAATTATTCAATTTGATCACCCTGTGAAGAGTCCCCTCTTCTACGTCCTGCGCGTCTGACGTCACTTTTCTTTAATTAGGAGAAGTTATTTTTAGCCAACCTAGAGTAACCCCCTCGAGCTGCATCTTGTCTTAATTGTTTTTCTTTTCCTCCCACAACCGGGGCTTCGCCGGCTTCGCGCAGAAGAGGCAGCTCCCCATAGGGGAAACGCAGAGGAAACGTGTTGCTTTGTTTAGCAATTAAAAGCCGCGTCTAAGCAAGCCCAGGCGCTGAAAAGACGCGGCGGCAGCGTCCCGGGGACCCCGGCTGCTCTTTGCTCAGGCCGTCGGGGCTGGGACCGGCCGCCGGCCCCGGACTCCCCTCGCTCGGGTCGCGAGTGCCGCCCAGGCGCGGCGGTGGGGCCGGGCGCGGACGCACGTCGAGGGGCTGCGGACCAGTGCGCTCTCCCAGGCCACCTGCACCGCTATGGCTTCGGTTTTCCTTAAGGCTGAGGCCTAAAATGCGTTTCACTTCCACGGAGACACGGGGGAAAAAAAAAAAGAAAAGCAAGGAAATAAGCGTCCACGGCAAGTGCAGAGGGGAGAGCAAGAAGAGAAAAAACAAATCAGATCAAAACAAAACAGAAAGGAAGAAAGAAAAAGGACGAAATAGAAAAAAAAGGAAAAAAAAGAAAAGAGACAGACAGAAGCAAGTGAAAAAATGAAAAAATCCTCTAGCAACAGAAACCGGTGGCAGGTCGGAGCGCGGGCAGCGGCGGCCCAGGCGTTGCTCCCCAGCGGTATAACCGAGCCGGGAGCGGTGCGCCCCGGTCCCCCGTGGGTGCCCCACGCGAGGCGAGGCCCCGGAGCAGCCCCTGCTTCTCCGGGAGGGAAAACTTCGCCAGGAGCCCGGGATTACACCCGGGCCTAAAACCTGGAGGCACCGGGCGGCTCGGCCTCTCCCGGGTGTTTCTCAGCCTCTGGCCGGTGCCCGCCTGGCCGCCCGGCGAGCACAGTACTGGGGGGCATCTCCGCAGGCCTCGGGGTCTCGCAGCCCCCCGGCCCCGCTCAGCCCCGGCTGCCCCGTCCGCGCACAGCCTCCCCCGGCCCCGCTTCGAGCCCCAGCGTCCCGGGCGCCGGGGCAGAGCCGCCCCGGAGCAAACGCGCCCGCCGGCGGCCGAAGGTGCCCCGCGCCTCGGGTCGCCCCGCTCGCCGGCCCCCGGTGCCGGGCGGCCGCCGCTGCCCCGCGGGGTGCGGGGCGAGCCCCGACGGCCGGGCCGGGGCCGGGGGGCGGCGCGGGGCCCCGAGCGCTGCCTGCACCTCGAGGCGCGCAACTTCCCCGGCCGCCGGCGGGCACCTGCCCAACTTCGCCCCCCTCCCGCCTGCCTCCTCCCCGGCAGCCGCCCCCTCCCCCGGCAAAAGTCCCCCTGCGCCCTGCAGCAGCCCCGGGGCCCCGGCGAGGCGGCGATGCCCGGCCGCGACACTCACGCTTGCAGCCGGGGCGAGGGGAGCCACGGCGGTCCCTCGGCGGAGCGGAGCGGCGCGGAGCAGCGGCGGGGCCGCCCCGGCGGGCGGGCAGGGCGGCGGGCAGCCCTGCCCCCGGCCGAGCCCCGGCTCCGCGGCCCCCCGGCCCCGGCTGCGGGCCGGCGGGGGCGGCGGGGGCGGCTCTGCCCCGGCTCCCTGCGTCTTCCCGGCTGCTCCCGGCTCCCGGCTCTGGTTGCTGGCCAGGAGCTGCCTCCGCTGCCAGGCTCTGCCCGCACTGACGTCAGCCCGGCAGCATCCTATTCACTCCAACCATGGCGGAGAGGAGGAGGAGGGAGAGGGGGAGGGGAGGAGGCGGGGGGGGAAGGAGGGAGCGGAGGAGGAGGAAGGAAGGAAGGTGGTGGCGGCGGTGGCGGGGGGTTGGTTGCTTGCAGGCTCCGCCGAGCAGAAACCGCAGCCCCTCCGCCTCACCCTGCCGTTGCCCCCCGGTGACGGCGCTGCCCCGGGAGAGGGTCCCTGCCCCGCGGTGAGACCCGCTGCTGCCGCCTTCGGGCGCCCGTGCGCCGGGAGCGGGGGCGCCGGGGCTGCCCGGGGCCCGGTGCGGGGCCGCCGCCGCTCACCTGAGCCGCTGCGGCCCGGGCCGCGCACCGCCCCCGCCCCGGGGCCGCGGGGCTCTCCCGGGGCAGACGCGGGGACAGGTCCTGCTGCCCCCCGGACAGCGCGGCCCGGCCCGGCCCCCGCCGCGGTGATGTCCCTGCCTGACCCTCCCCGCCTCCGCCCGGGCCCCTCGCGGACAGCCCCGGCAAGCGGGACGAAACGGGCTGCAGCATCCTCGCCCCCCGCCCCCCCGCCCCCGCCCCGGGCAGGCCCCCTCCGTGCCCCCGAGCCCCCCGCCCGCACGGCGCGGCCCCTCGCCGCCGCCAGCTCGGCTCCCTCCCCGGCGCGGCCCCGCCGCCCCGCCCGGCCCGGCCGCCCCGCACCGCTGTCCAAATGCTGAAAAGCCCCGCGGCGCCGTCGGGCGGCGGCTCCCGGCCCGGCCCGGCCCGCGCCGTCGGGCCGAGCAGGGGCAGCGGCTGCCGGGGGTGGCGGGGGGGGACGGAGGGAAGGGGCGGCGGGTCCCTGCGGCCGGGAGCCGGGCAGGGGCAGAGGCAGGGGCAGGGGCTGGGACAGGGGCAGGGGCAGGGGTAGGGCCGTGCCGTCCTTCCCAGCCCCGACGGCCAGGCCAAGCCCGGGCGAGCGCCTTGCCCCGAGCGGCCGCTGCGCTGCCCGCAAAGAGCCGAGCCGAAACGAGCTCCCCGGTCTCCCGGTTTAATCCGGGGGCATAGCTACATTTTATCCTCCTTTCCTTCCCGCTCTTCCTTTCCTCCGCCCCCCCCCTCCAGCCCGCTTCTCTTCCTTATATTCCCCTTTAAATAAATATATACACACATGCATACATACATATGCATATATAATTGCTTTTCCTTCAACCATTGCAATAAGGGGAAAATAATATTCCTGGCACACCTTTACCTCGCTTCACATCTTTTCTCTTCTTTCTTCCTGCATTTAACCTGGCTCCTATTTTCATTTCCAATTCTCAAACCAATGCTTCGGACCGGATTTGGGGAATCTCCTGCCACCCTGATGAATATACAGTGAACCCGAGACAGATTTTCTATGCAGCAGAAAATTAACCGATCGAGACCGAGAGATCTGGAATAGCCGAACGGGTCGCCTCGCCTTTACATTTGTATTTTTTAAATTCCCTCGTTATTTTCCTTTTGCATCTGCGAGTTGCCACGAAAGGAAATATAACCCCCAAATGCCACTGCCAACAGAAACCGGAGTTCGTTGCCAAATTCCGTAGTATTTTATTTTAAAAGCAATTAAGTAACACCATAAAAAGCGTCTTCTCATCTTCCCGGGGAGTGTAAGAAATCCTTTTGCTCACCCAGAGTCGAAACCTAATGGCATTGTCGTTAAACACGAAAAGGAGAATATTAAGAAATTGCAACACTCCCTCCAGAGCGCTCCCCCCACCCCCAGTTTATTTGCCCTAATAATTAATTCACAAGAGCTTAACTTCGGTGTAACCCTGGCGGTCTTTTCATTAAAAAATCCCCGCGTTTCCTATTGAATTAGCTCTGCTCCATTGTCGCTGAAATGAAGACGCCAAACCAACTTTTACCCTGAGCATTTTCTCACCAGCCCAAAGAAAAGTCTCTCTCCTTTCTCTTTTCTCCGATTTTTTTTTTTTTTTAATTCAAGCACCCAGGCGCTGGACGTGTCCTGCAATTTAACTACTTTCAAATTCTTTGTTCGGGTCCCACTGGGGCTCTATTGTCACCCTATTGAGAGAGCTTATTGCCAAGTCAAGCCTGAGCGAATTGAGACACACACGGGAGGAGCCCGGCGCTGGGAGCGGGGTCCGCGGGCCGCTCCCCCCGGGGGACCCCGGCCCCGAGGGACCGGGCAGCGAGCGGGACAGGGGCTGCCGCAGCGCCCGGCCCGGGCTGCCCGGCCCCGGCCCCGGCGGCTCCATCCCGCCGCCGTTTCGGCCGGAGCCGCAGCCGGAGCCACCGGCCCAGCCCGGCCCGAAGCCGCAGCCCGCGGTGCGGAGCAGGGCCCCGACGTGGCCGTGCCCGCCCGGGCTCCTTCGCCTCGCCAAAGCCGCCCCCGGCTCAGCGCCGGCACCGCCCGCACCAAGAGCCCCCTCCCTCCCCGGCCCCGCACGCCTGCCCCCCCCGCTGCTTGGGGGAAAGCGGTGCCTTACCTCGGGGTGCCCGCGGCGCCGCCAGCCTCTGCCTCGCCCCCCTCCGCCGGCCCTCGGTCCCCCAAAAGGAGGGTCCTCCCCCCCAGTCCTCCCGAGCCGCCTCCCGGCGCCCTCCCCTCGCCCGCTCCCTCGCTCACTTTCGGAGCGCCGGGGCTCGTCTCCCGAGCAGGAAAACAGGGGGCTGCTTTTCTGTGCCTTTTTTCCTCCCTCCCGTCCACCCCTCCCCGCCTGGAAAGGGGGGTGCGAGCTGCAGCGAAGCGGCATCTCAGGAGAAAAGGCGCTCGCCGAGCGGTGCCGGGCATCGACTCCCACGTAAGCCCGTACGTCACCTAGCAAGTGCCCAGCTCTCCTGCCCGGGCTGCCGGGGAGACGGCAGGAAAATCCCTCCGTCCGCGGACGCCTCTGCGTTTCCCTGCAAGCAGCCTCCTCTCGCCGCCCCGCTCGGGCTGCCGCGCCAGGCCGGCGGCGCCGGGGGCTTTCCCCGCCTTGCTGCCCCGCTGCCAAGTGTGCCCAGGGGGCCCGAGGCCGCGGTGTCAGCCCCCTCCCGGGCCGTGGTCCTCGAGGGATTTCTGGGCTCCTGCGCAGGCCGCCCCCGACGGCCTCCCCGTGCCGCCGGGCGACCTCTCCTCGCGGCCGGCGGCGGCGGCCCGGCATGAATAGGGAGCCCTTGACCCAAGCTGCCCCGCCGGCTGCAGGGCACCGGGGTTAAGCAAACCCGCCGCCCCTTTGTCTCGCCCGCAGGGGCCGAGCCCCTCCCGGCCGCACCGGGGCCGCCCGGGGCCGCCAGCCCTGCCCGGCAGCCGGGGCCCGGCCCCCCGGTGCCCCCCGGGCCGGCGGACAAAGGCGGCCGGGGAAACACCGCAGCGCGCCCCGTCCTTGCGATAACAAACAGCCCCCGACCCTGCTGGAACGGCTGAAGCTTTCCGTTTTTTCGCTTTTTTCTTTTTTTTTTCGGTAGGGTTTTGTTCGGTTTCGTTTGGGCTCCGGCAGCTCCGGGCGGTTCTGCGCCTTGCCCGAGGCGGTTTCCCCGTTCCGGCCGTGAGAGCGGCCCCGACGGCGGCCGGGCCGAGACCGCAGCCGCGGCTCCCCCCGCGCAGCCTCCAGCGCCGCCCGCCCCGCAGCGCTGCCGGCCGCGACGGCTTCGGAAATCAGCGGCGGCGGCGATATTTCGGGGAGAGGAGGGCGGAAATTGGTGCTTTTTGTTTGCTTTGGGAGTTGAGGGTTTTTTGGTTTTATTTTTTTGGTATTTTGGTGGCCACGATAAAAAATAACTAGATCAAAAAACCTCAGATAAGAGGATGCCTTAAAATAATGCCTCGGAGGGGAAAGCAAGGCTCCCACCCCGAGCAGGGTAAGGAACCGAGTCCTTCCCCAGAGCCACCCCCTGCCAGGGGCTGCCCCGACCCTGCCGCCCCCGAGCAGCTCCCCGCTCCCCCCTCCCGCCCAGCCCGGCTGCAGCAGCTCCCCCCGCCCCAGCACCCTGCGCACCCCCAGGGCCCTGTGCCCCCACAGCGGCAGCCCGCGCCTTCGCAGAGGGTCCTGGAAGTCCTTGCTGGGGGGGTCTCAACATGGGGAAAGCCCACCCGAAACCGCAGGGAGCAGCCGGGGACCCCCAGAAGGGGGCCCGATCCTGCCAGGCCCAGGCACCAGGGCTCTCTGCTGCTGTGAGATGGTGGCTGATGTCCCCACGCACTGGAAGCACTGCCCCCCCGCCTCCCCCACCGGTCCTGCAGGGTCCCAGGCTGGGGACCAGCCCCAGGGCCTTGCGAAGGGCAGGCCTGCTGCGAGAGGGCACCGAGGCTGGGGAGGGGGGGCGGGGGTTTGCTCTGTTCCCGGCCTCCTCCCCTGCTGGGTGCAGCTCCCCAGAAACGCGGGGCATAGCTGTGGGGCTCAGCCCCACGGCCCGGTACTGCTGCCCGGGGCCGCCCTCCCTCCGCGCACCGCCGGTGCGGCACTGCCCTCACGCGCTGCCCACGTCCCGGAGCAGGGCCGCCTGGCCAGGCCCCGCTCCCGCACCCGCCGCCGCTGGGCTCGCTGCCGGGGGCCGGACGTGTGCTGGGAGCAGCCGGCGTTGGCCCCTCACGTCCAGGAGCAGAGAGCTGCCGCCCGGGCAGGGCAGGGCAGGGCAGGGCGCGGTGCGGGGGCCGGGGCCGCCCCGGAGCGGGCAGGGCAGCGCGGCCGCTCCGGCTCTGTCCCCGGCGCCTCAGCCGGGAGCCTGGAGCCGCCCCCGCCGCGCCCCGGGGTCTGCGCGCCCCGACGGGACCCTCCCGGCCCGCCGCGCCCCGACGGCCCCGGCCCCTGCCAGCGCGCCGCCGCCAGGCGCGGGACCGCAGCGCCACCTGGTGGCTCCGCTCGGCCCGGCCCGGCCCGGCCCGACTGCCGCCGCCTGGGCTGCCTGGGCCGGGGCGGCCTCCGCCGGGATCGCCTTGCCGGCCCCGCCGCTCCCCGGGGAGCCCCTGCGGGGCTGGGGACCGGCATCCTCCAGCCCCTTCCCGGCATCCTCCGACCCCTTCCCGGCATCCTACGAGCCCCTTCGCCTGCATCCTACAGCCCCTTCCCCAGGATCCCATGAACACCTTCCCCACCATCCTCTGGCCCTGGCCCTGGCGTCTGCAGGCTCCTTCCTTGGCCCACTGCAGCCGCCTTCCTTTGCATCCCGCAGCCCCTTCCTTGCATCCCACCACCTCTTCCCTGCATCCCGCAGCCTCTTCCTTGCATCCTGCAGCCCCTTCTACTGCACCCTATGAGACCCTTCCCCTGCACCCTGCAGCCTCTTCCCGGCATCCCACAGCCCTTCCCGGCATCCCAGAGCGTTTTCCCGGCCCATGAGGCCTCCCCTGCCTGCGTGGCACTCGCACCTCGGCACGTCGGCACCTCCACGCTCGGCCAGCGCTGCCGAGCCCCGACCCCGGCGTGGTGGCAGGCGCAGGCTCTGCGGGCAGGGCCTGCCGAGGCCGGCGGCCTCCCTGCCTCCCTCACGCCGCCTGGCCGCCCGCGGCACGCTGCCGGGGCCCCGGGGCTGCCGGGCCAGGTTTTGGGGTGCCGGCAGGGGAGGTCGGCCCGCAGGGCGGTGGCTGCGGGTCGGGGTCGTCCGAGGCTGCCGTCCGGGGGCGAGGGCACCCCACGCACCCATGTGCTCTTGGCGTGAGCACGGTTCCCACGGGGCCGTTTCGCCCGCGGGAGGTTAAACACCACCGGTTTGTTCCTCTGTTCAACTGAACAACCAAAATGCGAAGAGGCCCCGCGCTAACGCTGCTGCCACCAACGGCGAGCTGCCCCCACGCAGCGCCGGCCCGCGTCCCCCTCGCCGTCACGCGGCCCAGGGCCCTTTTTCCTGCCCCTAAAAGTGAGTTTCGCGGATGCAAAAGGCGGAGACACGCTGCTTATCCACCATGCGACCGCGGCAGGACTCGAACCTGCAATCTTCTGATCCGAAGTCAGACGCCTTATCCATTAGGCCACGCGGCCGCCCTCTAGCAGCAGCGCCGCGAGCGCCCTAGTGAGCGGTCGAGACGGCGCGGGGCGCGGTGTGTGGATCATACCACCGGTGCGGGGGGAAGAGGCGGGAGGGACGTCGGCCAGGCCGGAAGCTCCCCCGCGCGCTGCCGGGTTGGGTCCGCCCGGCAGCGCAGGCCCGGGCGGCGCGAGGTGGTCGCGCGGCGGCGGTGCGCGGGGACCGGGGGTCGGTGCTGCACCGGCCCTTGCACCGAGAGGCGGGTGGCTGCGGATGCGGGGGGGCAGCCTGGCTGCAGGGGGAGTGCGTGGCCGCGCGGGTGTGGTGCATAGGGGCAGGGGGATTGCATGGGCGTGGGGGGTTGCGTGGGTGAGGGGGGGGGTTGCGTGGGTGAGGGGGGGTTTGCATAGGTGTGGGGGGTGCATGGCCGGGGGGGATTGCATGGGTGTAGGGGGGTGCCTGGTTATGGGGAGAGTTGCATGGCTGTAGGGAGGTGCATGGCTGTAGGGGGGGTTTCATGGGTGTGAGGGAGCTGTATGGGTGTAGGGGGGAGCAGGGGAGGTTGCAGGGGTGTAGGCGGGGTGCACGGGTGTGAGGGGGGTGCATGGCTGTGCCGGAGCGGTGCAGCACGGCTGGACAGCCTGGCCGGGGGAAGTGCGTCTGGTCTTCAGCAGCTCTCGCTGTGCCCGGTGGTTGCAATTGCGAAGGCCCTTTCGCAGCCCAGCCGAAGCGAGCGATACAAAACTCCCGCCCTGCTCCTGCTCTCGCCCCCGCAGAGCCGGCCGCCCCGAGGGAGAGGCCCTGCTGCGTCGGCCCTCGCGGAGCAGGGGGAGGATGAAGCGCTTGCTCTGGAGGAGATCGGTGGCGGGCCGTGGCGCAGCCCGCAGCACCGGGCCGTGCAGAGGCGCCTCCGGCTCTTCCGCCAGCCGCCCGCAGCCGGGGAAGGCGGAGCGGGAGCGGGAGCCGGACGCGGGGCAGCGGCGCGTGAACCCCCTCAACATCCAGATGCTGTCGCGGACGCTGCACGAGCAGATCTTCCGGGGGGCGGAGGCGCAGCCCTCGGCGGAGGCGGTGCGGCGCAGCGTGGAGCACCTGCGGCAGCACGAGCTGTGGGGCCGGGAGACCTCGGCGCTGCCGGACGTGGAGCTGCGCCTGCCCCGCATGTACGGCGGCAGCATCGACGAGCACTTCCGCCTGCTGGCGCAGAAGCAGGGCCTGCCCTACCTGGAGGCCGCGCACGAGCTGCTGCGCCGCCCGCTGCCCCCCCGGCCCCCGCGCTGGGCCTGGCGCCTCGGCTGGACCCGCTACGGCGCCGACGGCCGGGCGGAGGCCGTGGCCTTCCCCGACGAGCGGGCGGTGGTGTTCGACGTGGAGGTGTGCCTGGCCGACGGCCAGTGCCCCACGCTGGCGGTGGCGGCCTCGCCGGAGGCCTGGTGAGACGCCGGGCGGGGGGACGGATGGTGGGGGGCTGCCCCCCAGCCGCGGGGGTGCCACGGTGCCGCCCGCCCCGCAGGTACTCGTGGTGCAGCGCGCGGCTGCTGGAGCAGCGCTACTCCTGGTCCAGCCACCTCGGCCTGGCCGACCTCATCCCGCTGGAGGCCCCCGGCGGCGGGGAGCAGCCCCCGCGCGTCGTCGTCGGCCACAACGTCGCCTTCGATCGGGCCTTCGTTAGGGAGCAGTACCTCATCCAGGTAACGGGGCCCCGGACACGGCGCTTCCTCCGTTGCGCCCGCTCCTTGCTTGGGGGGCCGAAAGGAGGCAGGGCTTTGCCTTGGGAAAAGCTCTCGGCACGGAGGAGCTGGGCTGGGCTTGCCGGCGGTGGGGTGCCGGCGGTGGGGTGCTCGGCAGCGCCCCGCTCTCCGGCGCGCCCCAGGCAGGGTCTCCTCTCCCCTCCGGCGGCGGCCAGGGCTCCCGCGTGCGGTTCCTGGACACCATGAGCATGCACATGGCCATCTCGGGGCTGACGGGCTTCCAGCGCAGCCTCTGGATGGCCGCCAAGCACGGCAAGCGGAAGGGGCTGCAGCAGGTCAAGCAGCACATGAGGAGGACGCGGGGCAGGAGCGAGGGGCCGGCGGTGAGTGGCGGGGCTGCGCGGCGCGGCGGCGTTGTTGGCGGTGGTGGCCCGGGCCGCTCTCACCGCCCGCGCCGTGCAGATCGCCTCCTGGGACTGGGTGGACGTCAGCAGCATCAACAACCTGGCGGACGTGCACGCGCTGTACGTGGGCGGCGAGCCGCTGGAGAAGGAGGCCCGGGAGCTGTTCGTCAAGGGCACCATGGCCAACATCAGGAGCAACTTCCAGGTGCGGGGGAGCCGGCGCGGGCAGAAGGGAGCCGGGCAGGGGCAGCCGCAGGGATGTTCCTCGCCTTTGGGAATTTGCACTTTGGGAATTTGCACTTTTGCTCTTTTTCGGGAGGCTTCGGCCATGTCCCCGGCCGTGGGCGTGGGGAGAGCTCGCTGGGCCCCTGTGCCGCTGCCTTGCCCCTCTGCCTGCTCTCACCCCGCCGCCTGCTTGTGCCCCCAAGGAGCTGATGACGTACTGTGCCCGGGACGTCCAGGCCACCCACGAGGTGTTTCAGGAGCAGCTGCCGCTCTTCTTGGAGAGGTGAGAGCTGCCGAGACCCGGCCAAAGGGCTGCGGTGTTGGTTGGCAGCGAGGCCCCGTGCCTGGGGACGGGACGTGGGGGCTCCTGTTCGTGGGTCCTGCGGGAGGTTGGGGGCTGCTGGAGCAGCGCTGGACCCATCTTGGGAGGGACCTCGCAGCCCACGACGGGCAGGGAGGAGCAAACAGAACCATGCAGCTGGAGGAGACGAGCGGGCTTAACGATCCTCAGATGACTTTTGGGTTAGAGTTTGGGGTCTGTAGAGCCCCAATTTGCAGCGTGGGCAGAAGGTGCAGTGGTCCTGGCTGGTTAAAGGGAAGAGCAGTGAGCACGGGGAGCTGTGTGAGGCTGCGAAGCTTTAGGTGGAGAAACAGGGCCATGAGGCAGCTTCTGTGTCTGGCGTAGTCTGGGGCTCCCAGGGAACATTTCCTCCAGGATGTATTAAATTCCCTCCTGGCCGTATTTAATCTCTCTCTGCTTTGGGCTCCAGGTGCCCCCACCCCGTGACGTTTGCCGGGATGCTGGAGATGGGGGTGTCCTACCTGCCGGTCAACGGGAACTGGAAGAGGTACCTGGATGACGCTCAGGGCACCTACGAGGAGCTGCAGAAGGAGATGAAGAAATCCCTGATGAACCTGGCCAACGACGCCTGCCAGCTGCTGCACGAGGACAGGTCCCGCCGGGCCGGGGGCCGCGAGGGAGGGCCCGAGGGCAGACCCGGCCGCGGTGGGAGGAGGATGCAGCTCCCCGGAAAGGGGTCTGGCACCGGGGACGTCCCGCGGGCTGCGAGCGCCCGGGCGCCGGGGCCAAGCCGGCGCGTGACAGCGGTGTGTCGGCAGGTACAAGGACGACCCCTGGCTCTGGGATCTCGAGTGGGACACGCAGGAGTTCAAGCAGAAGAAGAAAGCCGTGAAGAAGAAGGACCGGGAGGGGAACACCAGCACTGCTGCTGCGGCGGGCGCCTCCGAGCTGGCGCAGGAGCAGCAGGAGGGTGAGTGCGGCGTGCGGCCCCGGGGGCTGGCTGGGCTCGGCGCCCGCCGCGGCTCGCTGCCCGACTGCTTTCGTTGCCCCCTCCCCAGACCCCGGCCCTCCCAGCGAGGAAGAGGAGGCGCGCGTGCCGGCGAGCCGGGCCAGCCTGGAGCGCCTCAAGGAGACGGTGACGCTGCAGCCCAAGAGGCTGCAGCACCTGCCGGGCCACCCGGGGTGAGCGGGGCGGGAGGGGGCTGGCGCCGTGGGGCGGGATGCTCCCAGGCGCGTCCCCGTCCCCAGGGGAGCGTCGGGAGGCCGCCCCGGCGCCCCCTGACCTCGCCGTCCCCGCGCGGGTGCCCAGGTGGTACCGTAAGCTGTGCCCGCGGCTGGAGGAGGCGGGCTGGGTGCCGGGGCCCAGCCTCATCAGCCTGCAGATGCGGGTGACGCCCAAGCTGATGCGCCTGGCCTGGGACGGCTTCCCGCTCCACTACTCCGAGAAGCACGGCTGGGGCTACCTGGTGCCGGGCCGGCAGGACAACCTGCCCGGAGACCCCGCGGAGGCCCAGGGCCCGCTCTGCCCGCACCGGTGAGGCGCCCGGCCTGTTGTCGGGATGGGGCGGGGGGACGCAGCAGGGTGCTGCCCCACTGGTGTGAGTCGGTCCCGGCGGTGACCCGGGGTGCTCCTGTCCCCCCGGCAGGGTGATCGAGAGCCTGTACCGGCAGCACTGCCTGGAGAAGGGCCAGGAGCAGCCGCCGGGGCCCGAGGGCGCCATGGAGGACGAGCTCCTGATGATGGACAGCAGCGCCATGTGGCAGAAGGTGACGGCGCCGGGGGTCTTCCTTGCTCGTCCCTCTAAGGAGGGCGGTGGGAGGAAGGCTCCAGCCCCATGGGAGACGCAAGGACCAGGCTCCCTCCAGCCTGCATGCTGGCACCTCCCCAAAACAGCCCCGTGCGTGAGGCAGCTGGGTCCCCGCTGTCCCTGGATCCTGTCCTGGTGTCCCTTGCGGCTGCGGGAAGAGCGCGGCAGTGGCGGCTGATGAGCCCTCTCTGCTCCCAGGTGGAGGAGCTGAGCCACCTGGAGGTGGACATGGAGGAGAAGACGGGCAGAGCAGACCAAAACCTCATGCTGGTAAATGGAGTTTCCCGCAGAGATGGCACCCTGTCTCCGCTGCCCCCCGTGCCAGGGGTCCCACTGCCACCGCTCGCCAGCCCCGGGCACTGCCACGGTGGTCCCGTCCCCATCACCCCCATTGCGGTTGCAGGAGGATGCGGATGAGCTGGAGGAGGCGAGCAGCCAGCCCTCGTTCCACCACGGCAACGGCCCCTACAACGACGTCAACATCCCCGGCTGCTGGTTCTTCAAGCTGCCGCACAAGGCGAGTGGGGTGCTGCCGGGGCCCCTTGCCGAGCCCTCCCATGGCGCGAGGGACACGGGGTGGCTGCGTCCCCCTGCACCGCCAGAGCCGGTCCCAGCTCCCCACCTTCCCTCTGCATCGCCGTGTCTCTGCTCCTGCTCTCGTCTCTCCTCTCCCGCATCCTTGTGCCAGACCGCTCTGGGACATCCGGCACTGTTGTCCCTTGGGGGAGGGCTGGTGGCGAAGAGGCATCTCCAGAGCTGGGGCAGGAGGGCACCCGGGGCTTTATTTCCATTGAATGATGGTTTGCTGAGCCATGACATCCCTTTGCTGTTAAAGGATGGAAACGACAACAACGTCGGAAGCCCTTTTGCGAAGGATTTCTTGCCCCGGATGGAGGACGGCACCCTCCGGGCTGCAGTCGGACGCACCCACGGGACGAGAGCCCTCGAGATTAACAAAATGATCTCGTTTTGGAGGAATGCTCACAAGAGAATCAGGTGAGCGGCCGTGACCCCTTTGCCACCTTTGGATGAATTGCAGCGTCCCCGCTCCCAAGCGGGATGGACCTTTCCTGGAGAAGCGCAGCGCAAAGCGCGGCGTGTTGAGGAGCGCTGGGCTGGAGGGACCAGGACGCCCCTCCCCGAGGCTGATCCCGCCGCCCACGAGCACGGCTGAGCGCCGGTGGGCTCAGCGGAGGCAAAGCGAGGTCTCTGCATGGGCGTTGGGGTGGAGAGTCCTGCCAGGTCTGTTCGGCGGCAGGACCTGGGGGGCGCGTTGGAGCCTGCGAAGGGAGAGCAGAGAAACCTCCCTTGGGCTTCGCGACTGAAGGAGCTTTCTGTTGGTTTCTGATGGGCCTCGAGGGTAGGCTTCCAAATTAGCAGCACCTTTGGTGCATGCTTATTCTGAGGGTTTGGGGGTCGCCTGAATTCCCTAGATTTCCCCGCTTAGTGCGATGGGTAAAAGGCTGCGCTGCTGCCCGATGGGCTCGTGCGCAGCACCTCACGTGCCGCGTGTCCCCCCAGTTCCCAGATGGTGGTGTGGCTGAAGAAGGGGGAGCTGCCTCGCATGGTGACCAGGTACGGAGAGAAACCGCCCGAGCCGCGGCCGCGGCCCCTGCGCACCCCCTGGGCAGCTCTCCCGGGCCGGCGCTCACCCTCCGCTTCCGCCGCAGGCACCCGGACTATAACGAGGAGGAGGATTACGGGGCCATCCTGCCGCAGGTGGTGACGGCGGGCACCATCACCCGGCGGGCCGTGGAGCCCACCTGGCTGACCGCCAGCAACGCCCGGGTACGGCCGTGCTGGGGCCCTCGCGGGGGAGTCTCGGGGCACGGGGAGGCTGCGCGTCTCGGGCTAGGGGTGGCAGCCCGCGCCGGGGGCTGGAGCTGGCGGAGGCGTTTGGGGTGGCAGGGCTGGTCGTGAGGCCCTTCCCTCGCTGATGTGCTTTGACCGGGAATGATGGAGGAGCCAGCAGAGGCTCCCTAAGCTTCATGTGGAAACAAACTCCACAAAAGAGGAAGAAAAGCTGAAGCATCGGTTTCTCTTTCTCCCAGTTCCTCTTGTGCTTTTCTCTGTGGCTGCAACTTCCACACTGGAAGAGCCCGGAGGGGAGGAACCGAGTGATGCCCCATGTGTGCTTTAAAACCGGGCTTTGGCTGCCTGTCCCTGAGAGCAAAATTAGGGGCGCAGAGAGAGTCATGCTGGGATGCAGCGTCTGCTGGAGAAGAGCTGCTCCTGTGGGAGGAGGGTGCAGGGGGATGCGCTGAGCACGGCGCTGTTGTGTCCTGCAGGCCGATCGCGTGGGCAGCGAGCTGAAAGCCATGGTCCAGGTCCCACCAGGCTACTCGCTGGTTGGCGCAGACGTGGATTCCCAGGAGCTCTGGATAGCCGCGATCCTCGGCGAGGCGCACTTCGCCGGCATGCACGGTGGGCAAGGACGGCGCGGTGGGGACCAGGCTTGCTGGTTTACGTGGCCACATGCCGAAGCAGGTCCTGCGTGGCGTTCAGCTTCTTTTCGCCACGCTGCAGGCTGCACGGCTTTTGGCTGGATGACGCTGCAAGGGAAAAAGAGCAACGGGACAGACCTGCACAGCAAGACGGCCGCTATGGTGGGCATCAGCCGGGAGCACGCCAAAATCTTCAACTATGGGCGGATCTACGGGGCCGGGCAGCCCTTCGCTGAGCGCCTGCTGATGCAGTTCAACCATCGGCTGACGCAGCAGCAGGCACGCGAGAAGGCTCAGCAGATGTACGCCGTCACCAAGGGCGTTCGGAGGTGAGCGCTGCCCGGGGACCTGGAGGATGAGTGGGGACGGAGCAGTGTTAATGTCCCACAGAGATCTGGGTCCTGGTCACTCGGGTCCTGGTCACTCCTCCAGGCTGTTGCTCCCCAGGTTTCATCTCTCCGAGGACGGGGAGTGGCTGGTGAGGGAGCTGGAGCTGTCCGTGGACAGGGCAGAAGATGGTTCGGTGTCGGCCCAGGATGTTCAGCGGATCCAGAGAGAGGCCATGAAAAAGTGAGATGCTCCGGCACAGGCAGCACCTGTGGCATGAGGGGTGCGAGGCGGAGAGAGCTGCAGCCCCATGGATGGTGGGCAAGGAAAGGGGACAGGACTGGACTGGGCCACAGGCGACGGGCTGGATTATCTTGATCCTCCCTCTCCGCTTGTCCAGTTCTCACCCGCAGCCTCCTAGGGCTGAGTCCCAGGTCCATCTTGGTCCGTTCAACCTGGGGGGCTCCCCATCCGTCCCTGCGAGCCATGAGCAGCATTGCTGTGGGGGCTGGTCTGACGGCCTCAAATGGGGAGAGAGCGTTTGAGGCTCGCAGAAACCGGGCCCGCAGCCTCGTCCCACCCTTCAAGCAGGGAAACCTACCCTCTGCCCTGGCAGGTCTCGAACAAAGAAGAAGTGGGATGTGGTGCACCACCGAGTGTGGGCTGGAGGGACTGAGTCCGAAATGTTCAACAAGCTGGAGAGCATCGCCTTGTCCGCCTCTCCGCAGACGCCGGTGCTGGGCTGTCACATCAGCAGGGCGCTGGAGCCCGCTGTGGCCAAGGGGGAGGTAAGGACGCGGCCCTGTGCTGCTCTTTGTTTTGCTTGTCTGCTGCTGTCTTCTCTGACATAGCAACCCCAAACTCGACCCTTCTCAGATGCTGGAGACCCAAATAGGAGCTTGGCCTGGGAGATGAGTAAAAAAACCAGTTGTGCTGGCTGCTTGCTCCTGGGACAGGGAGTTGTGCCTGCGCATGCGGGGGTGTAGCAGGAGGGCTTTGGGCTGACATTAGTCGGGGGAGGTTTGGGGTGCCGGCAGCACCCTCGTTCTTCAGTGTTGCTTTTAGCTACCTTTGAAGAGTCTTGCAGCTCTCCAATGCTCTTCTTGCACGTGGTGCTCCCAATTTTTAAAATTTTGTTTATCTGTGTGCTATCAAGAAAACTCAACGGCCCTCATTTAACACAGTTCTCCCAGGAGCTCTCTGGCTCCAGGAATGGGCCCTGGACCATGACGCTCTCCTAGTGTTTGTCTCTGTTTTCTTCCACCAGTTTCTGACCAGCAGAGTGAACTGGGTGGTGCAAAGCTCAGCCGTTGACTACCTGCACCTCATGCTGGTGTCCATGAAATGGCTCTTCGAGGAGTTTGACATAAACGGGCGCTTCTGCATCAGCATTCACGATGAAGTGCGCTACTTGGTCCAGACGCAAGATCGCTACCGGGCAGCCCTAGCCCTGCAGATCACCAACCTCCTCACACGGTGAGAGCTCTGAGCAGCCCGGCCACAGCCCGGCAGCGATACCTGATGGGGACAAGCGCCAGGGCCTCGAGGTGGGACAGTGCAAGCCCAGGGGATTAGCGTAGCAGCAAGTGGGTTGGTCTTGCCCTCAGTGAACCAGTGCCGAGCAATTTATTTCTGCTCAACGCAGGTTGGCAGCTCTAGAGATTGCAGTTCCTTTTACCCATGACTCAGGTAGCTATAAATGGAGCTCAGCTTTGATTTCAAGGGATAATCTGTTGGCAAGAGTGGGATATCGTCAGCTTTTGGCTTCTGCTGAGACGGGCCCAATTGTTCTGCCACACGGGGATGTGAACACATCTCCTCCCACTTCATTCATATCAGTGGCCGTTCAATGGCCGTGCTTGGGTCTGAAATTGGCTGACTTCTCTCCCCTGCCTCGAGAGGACAGCTGAGCAGCAAGGGGCACGGCTTGTTTTCCTGCTGTAAGCACCAGCCTCGTTGCCCCCTCTGCAATGTGGACAGTTCCTGCTGCTTTCCTGCCCTGGGCGTGCAAGGTTAAGCTCAACCTGGAAATCTCTTGGCCTCAAAGCCCCAGGGCTCCTTTCGTTCAGGCTCCAACACAGTTAGCTTCGTGAAATCCCCTTCCCAGTGCTTTGGTTATACCGGAGTTGGCCAAAGCAGAGCTATATTCTCCTGTACGGAGGTAAGGATACAGCAAACAGCCTTTCTGTGCCCATGCGGCATGCACAGCAGGGGAAGACGCCCTGATGTTTGTGTCTTTGTGCCAGCTATTGCAAGCACAGGGCTTCATGCTGGGAAAATCCAACATCTGCTCTGCGTGGGAGGATTAGCCAGAAGTAAAGGGCTGGTTCTTCCTTTCTTCCTAGGAAGCTGAATGTACTGTTACTCTGTTCTTCTTGCATCCACTTTAGCAATACTTGACCCTCCTGCTACCCAGTACTTGTAAAGCACTTTGTCTTCCAGCCGTTGAGTGACTAGGGTGCAAAGTAATCTTTAATGATGACCGATCAGTATTTTGTGAAGCTGTCTTTGTTCCAGGCAAATCTGTGGCTGATTGAGGCCCTGTGCTTGCAGTAACAGGAAGACTAGCTGAGAGCAAGAGAAGCTGTCAAACTTACTATAACTTTTAAGCTGTAGCAGGTTTCCTCCTTTGAAAAGAGGCCAGGGTGTTCTTTCCCCAACAGAAAACAAGTGCTGCTTGCAGTAAAGGACAGGCCTTGGGAATAAGTTTTCATTCTAAGCAATTTCCCTGGGCTTGTTTCTAATGGGATGCTGCCTTTGAGGGTTTTCCTGCTTGTTGGGACGTGATTTGACACAATTCTCTTAGTCCTTGCTGGGATGTAACATCCTGCCTGCTCCAGAGCCGGTGTGACAAAGCTATGCATGATGTGGAGCGCTGGCTCACCTGGTCTCTTGTTCTTCTAGGTGTATGTTTGCCTACAAACTGGGCCTCCAGGATCTGCCCCAGTCAGTGGCTTTTTTTAGTGCAGTGGATGTTGACCAGTGCTTAAGGAAAGAGGTGACCATGAACTGCGCAACCCCATCAAATCCAACTGGAATGGAGAAGAGATACGGCATCCCTCAAGGTGAGCAGCATCTGCAGTAGCTGGAGCCCCTGAACAAGCCTCCCCCTTCACAGCAGTAGAGCACTTGGTGTAAGCAGCCAGTCCCCAGAGCCGAGGGCTTCTCCATATCGGAGAGGCACCTCATGAGGCCCTTGCTTACTGCCCCACAGGCTGCCTTGCCTCTGCCACACTGCTGCGCAGCCACCACCCTGCACAGGCAGGTCACTGGCAGGGGGAGGAGGTGGGGAAAGCACACTTCACTGCAGAGGCGACACTTCTTAGGCTCTGCCAGCCTAAAAACGCCTCTGTTCACACCTTCCTCGGGAATCCTGCTCCTAGCGTTTTTGCAGGAAGAGCTGTCTGTGGGTCTTAGCTTAAGCTGTTTCGGCTGATCTAGAGTTGTCTGTTGCTAGCTCTTCTCTACCCTTTCTTGGTTAGTCCCTGAGTAGTTGGTGTTTCTTTCACGTATTTTGGACAGAGTGATGGGGCAGCCCTGCCCCTGTTCTCCCATGCAGTTTACTCCATCTCCCCTAAAGACAGATGCACACCCTCACTTCACACACGGCCCAAGGTTGAATTTTCCTCCTCTGAAGTGAGATGACTTGGTGACCTTGTACATTTTGCCTCCAGCTCCAAGCTTTTCCAGCCTGCAGGGCTTTTTCTCCTTCCCAGCTCCCCCCTTAGCTCAGCACAGCTGTGTTCAGAGAACAGCCTGTGCTGCAAGCTTGTTTAGTGCTCTTCCCCAGAAATCCAAGAGCCTGCACTAGTCCTTGTCTGCACTTGACATAACCCTGTTTCCCTGATGCAAACAACTGTTTTAACTCTAACTCTGAGCTGGGAACTCCTTTAAATAGCTTCTCCCTGATATGCAGCAATGGTTTCCCAGATAAGGAACAGAACCTGCCTGCAGCTTTGTGCTCCCACACTCTGAATACATCACACACACTCCAGCCTTTTGCAGCCTTTATTAGGAGTCTTTTAGACAAAGTATGCTTTTAGAAAAAAGACTTGGGTTCTGTGGGCAGGAAGGGGGCCTGTATTCTCCCCAGGAACGAGGCAAACTAAGCCAGTGCTTTGCATCAAGGTCAGCAAAAAAACGTAACAGCCCCTAGTGCTTGCTCATGAGAGGAAGCTGTCACCTTTCTGCCTCCCAGCAGCTGTACACAGCAGCAAGCTTCCACTCTAAGGCAGAATAACTCATACTTCCAGCTTCCTGCCCATGCTGGTTCCTGCATTCACACCACCACACAGCAATAGTTTGAATAGATTTAGAACTTTTTGTGCTAAAAGCTGTGAACTAAAGAAATAATTACTGTCAGTCTCTTGCTCTTACGTTACAGTCTCTAACTATACTGCAGAATGCAAGGAAGTTAGTGTCCCATTGTCTTACAGGGGAAGCGCTGGATATATATCAGCTAATTGAAATAACTAAAGGCTCGCTGGAGAAGAAATGATGAAGCTAGAGGGCCAGAATGATTATTGTCCAGAGTGTGGCAGTGCCTGGCTGTGCTTTCAGAAGCAGATCTTTTGGCAGGGGATTATGGTTGATCCCTTCTTCCAGCAAGAAGAAAGCAGATGCTCCGGAGGAAGAATATTTCAATAGCAGCACATTCTAATGGCATAGGCACGTTTCAGGGCAGCAGCTAGCTGTAAGAACTGAGACACTAGCCAGTCACTGCTTGTATGCCCATGGGCATGAAGGAAGAAGTCATAAGTATTTGTCAATGGAAACAACAAACCATCATCTTTATATACACAGTTCTCCAAGACCGAGGTGAGTCTGCTACAAAATAGGCACTGTGCGAGGAGGAGGCTGCAACCACAGCTTTATTTTTTTCGTTGTCTCTTCTTTTTGGGTTCCTGGTTCTCATCTGGTTGTTCTGCTGTGCTGCTCTGAGGAGAGAGAGTACCAGTACAGAGAGTGAATGTCTTTGTGGGACTACACTGAAAGCTTATCTAAAACAAGGAACCCAATGTGCAGAACAGGATTTAGCTCTTTTTCCTCCTTAACAAGTGGCCTGAAGTATGGGACTCTCCTCACCCCCTGAAACTTTCCCTAAGGGACCCCTTCATGCTGGAACTCAAAGCCCAGGTTATGATTGGTACAAGATGGGGACCATTTTTACAGTGCGGGACTTGGCTTGTTGAAATATTGAGGGAAGTATGGACAGAAGCACCAATAAAATTCTGGACAATCAGTAAATGAAAATGGTTTACTTCTTATCCAGAATAGGCTGTGCTACCTTCATCAGCACTCACTACCCTAGGAAAATGACACCTTGCAGTGTTTGCCTTGCCAGCTGTTTCTCTACAACATTTAACTCAAATGCAGAACCACTTGAATTGGTATAGGCTCCTTATGTCACCATGCTGCAAAGTTCTGATGACAGCCAGCCAGTAGGTCCTAAGAGGGATTGGTGACAGATCGCTCTGCTTGCTTAGGATGAGACAGTCTGAAGCAAATGGCAATAGGGGCTTAAAAGTAGTCTCTCCTCCCTAAGACAAGAGAGAGAGAGAACACTGATACATGAACTTAAAACTCACTCAAGGCAGAGGGCTGGATGGTAGGGGGACCTTAACCAGGCTACCTGTTCATTTGTTCATATGGTCTGAGTGTTAAAGTGAGGACTAATCCAGGGAAGACCGAACTATCCTAATTTTACATATACCTAAAGGACTCAAGTACAGCTGGCCCTGAGAGAGGAGGAACACAGCAACAAGAGCAACCAAATGAGCTCCAACCTGGTCATTGTCTGGCTCATTCTCAGCATCCTCTGTGTTGTGCTCCTGCAGTGCACTCTCCAGCATGGATGCATTGATACGGAAATCCCGGGAAGTGCTCAGCTTCATGTATTGCATCAAGTTCACCTGTAGCAACCAAGGTGGGAAGGATAGAATAGTACAGCATTAGCATCTTAGTGTAGTCTTATGAACAGCACTAGGACCAAGTTCCTCACAGTAATGATGTAGGATTGCAGAAAAAGGTAGATGAAAAAGCACCTGTCCCCATGCAAGCCAGTGGCCCATTTCTGTTTTCTGAAGAGCAAAGTGATCACCAGTTACTCTCATGTGAGAGCACTTCATTGTGGTACATTTCTCCTCACCCTGCAGTTTGTCTCAAGAGCAGGGGAAAGTTGGCATTAGCAGTTTTGGCTTTTGCTCAACCAGAAACCACAACGTGTAAGGTCACAGGCAGAGTACTCCCATTTACACTGTAACAGCAGCTCAGCAGTGCTGGGCCAAGAGCTGGGGCAAAAGCTGAAAGAGTGGTAAGTTCCTTACACGTTCCTAATCTGAGCAGCGATGCACATTTTTGGAAGGTGGAAATGTAATAGCCTTCCACCATGCCCCAATACACTGTTGTGCTGAGTTCAGATAATGTTACCTTTGATTTCTTGGAGAGATGAATAAGAAATTTCTCATATTGTTCTATTGCAAAAATCAGGTTTGGGATTGGCTTGGTCTCCCGAAGCACCTTAGCCTGAAATGCAGAAAGGATGGGGAAAGGTGAGATTTGGAAATGAACATCCTGAAAATTTCCTTTTACTGTCATGAACAAGCATCCCAGCTATGGTGCTAACGTAGCATCCGTATTTATACTAGCAGGTCAGATGTGCTAACGTAGCATCCGTATTTATACTAGCAGGTCAGATTTGCCAAAAAAAAATGAATTCCGCACCCACTCCAGTTTAGAAAAGTTTCTTCAGTAGTCTTACTCCACACCAGTCCTGCCCCACCAAGCCATGCCAGCTTAGTTTGTTACTGTGTTTGACTAATTCCCACAGTGCCTCTGCAGTGAGGATGTCCCATGCATTCTTTTATATTCTTCCTTCAGGCCACAGCCCTGATGTGCCTGAGAGCAATCACAGCAAACTTTCTCTGCTTTGCTTATGCTTTCCAGGCAGTGAGCACACAGCTATATTTCACCACATTTCTGTCCAGTTTATTTAACACCATTGATGTTCATTCTCCATGCTGACAGGGGAGTGGCAAAAGGATAGGTAGCATTTCATAACATTTCCATTTGGGAAACAGCTAGAAAGATCAGGCTTGGGGATTTTAAACTCTAACATCACAAGAATGTCTGAGCCAACTGATGAGACACAGGAAACGCCAGCTGGGAGCACAAACTTCTGAAGGATGCAAAGGGCCAGGAACCTGCCAACCCACTCACTTGCTCCCAACTACCTCACCCAGTCTCAACAGCCACAACTGCCTTATTTTAGTCGAATCCAGTATTTTACCTTAAATGTACTGATACAAATTAAGAAATGCTTAAACAGCATGCAATATTGTTTCCAATAAATTAGTCTATTTCTGTAATTTTGTAGCTTATCCAAAATAATAAAATAACAGACAAGATAAATGATCCAGACTTTGTTTGTTTCATCCCTATGAGCTTTACAGTTGCATCTAGTGAAAGGTTTTGTTTGTTTGTTTAAAGTTTTCTCTAAAATACAGGTAGAAGAAATTGATTTTCACTTAAAGGCCCAAGTGATAATATGTCATTGGTGATCTGTAACAAGCCACTGGGTAACACAAGCTTTATGGTATGATCCCAAGCTCAAATATAGCTCATGTTCTAATGGGCAGCTAGTCAGTCTCACCATGACCGTGGAGATCACAGCAGCTTCATCTTCTTTCTTCTTCTTTTTCTTCTCTTCTGCAAAGCTTAAGCTCTCACTGTGAATGTTCTGAAGAAGGAAGTGAAAAGATGTGGTATTACAAGATAAGCTAGGGAAAAAGGCCAGCTAAGTAAGGCTATAGGAGTCTTTGCTCTGGCCAGCTAATGCAGCATTGCCAGCCCCATGACAGAAAGGTTGTGATACAAGAACAGCGGGATTGGGAGTAGTCTTAAAGAAAAGAAAAAAGGAAATCACCACACACACAAAACCCCCAAACACCTCAAAACCTCTAAAAAACACTCCACACACAAACAAAAAATCCTGACTTCATGATTTATGCATTCAGAAATACATGTGAGAGCTGTCTCTCCTTCTCTCTTCCAGGCATACCACTCTGTCTTCCTAATATGCCATATGTCTGGTCTACTATTCCTTTGGTCCTCACCCAAGCACTCAATTCCTGTCCAAACAGATAAATCCCACTTCAGGCTGTTGTCTTAGTCACACACGTTACTTTAAATTGTGATGACAGTGGTGTCATTGACCTTTATTTGCCATTTTGGTTAAAAGCAGTATTGAAATTATTCAAAAAAATCCACATGAAAACAACAGCTGAAAACCAGCACCCTAAACACTTTGTTCCCTGCTCAAGCAGAAGCCAAGATGGTTGGTCCCAGTGCTACTGAAAAGAGATATCTTATTCTGTGATTTGACAGAGTAAAGCTTGAAATACAAGAAACTAAGCTCATGTCAGTAAGGCTCATAACCCCAGAAGGTGCCCACATACTGCATGTGATAGTCTATCTGATACTCAGTTGTGTAAGTATGGTTTTTGGCACAGTTAATTTAGGCCTTACCTGTACATAAGTAATGAAGGAGTAACACTGTGGGGTCAAATGGGAACCAGAGAGCTTCACCTGCAAAGAAGCGGAGAAGCTGGTGTTACTCCCAACACATGTAAACGAGCCTCTTCCCCCAACAATTTGCTTGTACTCACCAGCTTTTCTAGCCTCCCTGGAATCGTGTTTGAGGTGGTGCGGCAAGCTTGGATATACTGCAAGAAAAATATGAGTCTCTTCTGCAAACTGTTCTCATATTGCAACCTGTCCTTGGCAGCTCTTCTAATGGCATTTTTCTGGCTGCTGAGCAACTAAGAAAGGAAGTTCTGACAAGAAGATGAGGAGCTCCCTATTTTCAGAGGGTTGACTGCTGTCCCCAAATCCAAAGGCAACAGTTGTTATTTCTGGAGCATGGAAGCCTTGCTTTCAGTTAAAGTAAAACTCCTTCCTATGCAAATGCAAGGAAGGAAGAGAAGGAACTACAGGCAATTCACTAAGCTCATACAGTATGGTAGAGTTTACAGGACTAACAGCACTGTGCACAGTATGGAGGGCAGGAGTTGCAAGACCTATCATCCCTGGTGACGACTTCTGTCCTAAGCAACATGCCTGCATCCCAGAGCTGTGAAAGAGACCCAGGGAATTCACCACCTTGTCTCAAACTAGCTCCACTGGTCTGTTTTCACAGTCCAGTTCCTTAGTCCTGTGCTTCAGGCCTGAGACGGCAATGACTGGCAGGTGCAGGACTGCTGAGCACTGTGTGAACATTGCTAGTGTTCCTCACTGTGGCACGTGGCTGTGTATGGAGGAACCTGCAAGACAGCCCACTCAGAAGGACCTGCTCCAAACCAAGCACAGCCAAAGTCAGCTGGAGAGAAGCTTTACGTTATCTCCACTGGCACAGCTATCACTACTGCAGAAAGGTTATGAAATTAAGTGCATGAAAGCCAACAGGAGAAGTTCATGCAAGAGATCAACAGCCCAGTCCTGACAGTAGCTGCTGCCAGGGGTCACTGTGAGCTTGCTGTAACAGATGGGGGAAAAGGCTTTTAGATCCCAGCCAGTCCACTGTCAGCAGTGCAGCACTCACCTGTTTGATGAGGGAGGTGAGAATGGTGTATGTCTTGCTGAGGCTTCTCAGCAGCGTGTCCACGCAGCTCCCCGCAGGGAGTGCTGTCTGTACCAGCTCATGATAAGCTGTCAGCAGAGTTCCCAGCTGCAGAATTACACCCTTCTCCAGAGCCTGGGTTTGGTTTGATATCTGAGAAGAATCTTCTAGAAGAGAGACACATACATACACCAGGTATGCATAATGAATCCAATTATACAGGTAGGAGATACAGAAGACCACCTTTGTGTCAGGTGCACAGAGCACCAGTGTGGCACAGGGAAAAATGAAACATTGGAAGGTTTTTGTGACAAGACACTGTTCGTGTGGAAGCAGCTCAAAGGAGAGTTTAAGCTGCTCTGAGATGATGTTAGTTCAAAATCCTGAAATATCTTCTTGCTCTCTAGCCTCATCTGTCTTTTACAGAGGTGTAACAGAAAGCAGTGGGCCACTATTATTACCTGATGTGTCTGATCCCAAACCGTTAAGTTTCTTGATAAGCCAATCCACCTCTTCAAGGACCTTCTCTGCCTGACCTAGAACCAACAGCTAAGACAGAGACACAATCATAAAACAGGTTCTTGGAAGAGTTTGGCACACCAGGAATCTACAAGATGCTTATACCACAGCAGCTCTAGACACCAGCTGGGCAGTAAGAGCCTGTTTCATACACACTATTTTAACTCACACAGATAGTGGGGGCTGCAGTCTTGGTATTCACTATGGCAAAATGCGACCGACTCTCCACTTCTATGTCCTGGTAGGGGGAAGGGAAAATACAAACTGGTGAGCAAAACTTCAGCTGCTCTCATGTGGTTTGCTCCAGACTTACTGGAGAGAGATGCACTCAGTTCTGCCCTGACAGCATGAAATGATGAAGAGTTAAGCTCTCGTGGACTCTGCATCATACCTGATCTATGTCTCCCAGGCAAGCATGGATATCTTGTGCAAGTTCACGTAGCAAACTGACAGGGCTCTTGTACAGAGCATGGAGATTGAAGAGCAGAGTCAGCAAACCCTTACAGCAAGGGATATCCTCTGTGGGGAAGGGAAAAGAAAACAAACACATTACCAGAAGCAGAACTCCACTAGCTATTCAGGAACATCAGACCTCCAGTGAGAAAAAGGCTCAAATCTCATATGTTGCAACAGAGTCTACATTCCCAGAAAAGATACACGATAGATGAAAAATGTATCAAAATACTGTAGATAACAAAAGCAGAGTTTACAACAACAACAAAAACCACAGGGCTCTACAAAAGGTGTTAGTTCTTGCCCACATCCTTGCTCACCAATCCCTGATCTTAGAGCAAGTAAGATCCAGATGCTACATGCATTGGCATCCCATGTAATACTGCAAGGGGCAACATAGCACACTAGAGCCCTCAGTTCATAGAGAAATGATGACCAGAAGTACTGAGGAACTGCAATACAAACTCTGGGGAGAATAATGTTTTTCTAAAATATACATCCAAATTTGAGCAACAGATGTGCTAGATAAGGAGGGAGAAGTCAAGTGACTTCTCTTCCTTCACCAAGGCTAATATTTATAAAGGCAGAGCCTCTTCTAATACTCAGGGCTAACAACCACAAGTCATGGCAATCTGCCGCAGAATGAAACCTGAACATATCTGTAACACAGAGATGAAAACAAGACAGACAACAGCAGACCTTCTAAGCCTAATCTCAGAACTGATGCATCGAACCTGAACTTGCTCTAATGTTTTACTTACCTAGAGCATTTTCTTTGCAAATTTTGACTGTCCAAGTCAGGAACTGAAGGAACTATATGAGGGGAGAGAATATACTTATGGTTTTGAAATAATTCAAAGTATAAAACCACCACCCCCCCCAAAAAAAATAACCCTAAAACAAAAAAAACACACCACCAAAACAATGAATTGCAGCAAAGGAAAACCAGCAGAGTCCCCTTCTGGCAGAAGGGCACTCAGCCATGCTCTGTGAAGTTCCACAAGGCACGCTTCACCTTCCAACAAGTGACAGAGCTGAGATCCAGGACATATGAATGGCTATACATTCCCTTGGACAGAATAACAGCTCCATTTAATTTAAGGTAAATGATGACTCCAGACTTCTGGCACACTTTCATTGCAGTCTCTAGCTTGTAAAATTGGGGCACCTCTAAACTTCAGAAAAGGTCTCCTTGCATAGATGGGATTAGGCATTCAGCCAGTCCTTTCTGAAGAGCTGCATTTGGACTGGTCACAGTCTGCAAGCTTTATTTGGATTTTTTCCCATGTGGAAGCCATACCATATCTAGGCTCTATTAGGAGTCTCTACTCAGAAGAGCAAGTGGTTCAGACACAAGGTGCCCAAAGGCAGGATCAGGACATGCAGGAGGGAGGTGGGAAGACAGCTTCTGCACTTAGCTGTCCTTGCAGGCATTTGACGTTGCAGAGTAGCACTTGACAGTGTAACAAAACTGTCACTTTGACAGGGTCTGGTCTGGGGGGAAGGCAAAAGGCACAAACACATTGAAGCTCTCAGATGTCCACCCAAGCTGACAATCTTCGCACACCTATGGGCTACTACACACATCTTTCCCCACCCCAAAAGGCTGTGAAGTACCTGCTGAGAGGCTGGCTCGAGGAGTTTGGACAAAGTGGAGAGAACTGTGATGAGCAACTGGGTTTCCTTGGAGTTGAAGTCATCTTCAGCACTGCTGAACTGATTCACCAGAGACCTCTGATCATGGGAAGGAAGGACAGAGTCCCTGAGTGTACATGCTTGTGGCAGAGCAATTTTAAGAAGCAAATAATCAGAGGCTGCAGCAGGTAAAGGAATCAGCAACGTTCAAGAAGAAGAATATAAAAAAAGGACTCTTCTAAAGCACCATCCGTGAGTGCTGGGTTTTGTTACGAGCGCTTACAATAAAGGCCAGTGTTTGATTCAGTGTGACTTCTGCAATACTCAGTTAAGCATATGCTGCACTACAGGACCGTACACAGCTAGTGTTTTAGGAGGAAAGCAGCTCCCTAGATACACGCCCAGTTCAATCCCACTCTGCAGAGCCTCTGAATAAGCTTTCCTTATGGATCAGGGACTCTTTTGAATGGCCAGTGAATCACCAAGCATCACAGTTGCTACCACACACTCAATTCAGTGGTCAAGCAAGGGAGAGCTAACAGTATTTTCTGCCAGAATTACCAGTGCTTTTGGAACACTTGCAGCACACAATGGTACTTACCTGAAACTGTCGGATCTGGAAGGCAGCTTTCTCTGTGACATTAACATCTGCTTCTTCTGTGTCACCATCAGTAATATCTGGCAGAGTGAGAGAGAGGCGGGAAAAAAAGCTAAATGCTAAGAGCAGAATACAGGATTTATTTCCAAAAGTGGGAAAGACCACAACTGCGCACAGCTAGGGAAGGAATACAGACTGCAAAATTGTGGTGAGTACCAAAGAGTGTTAAAGGCAAACTTCAGACAGATGAATGCTCTGTCAGACCCCAACTGTCCTTTGCTGACAGACTAAGCGTTCTATAAAAGCAGGTGAACATAACTCTGGAACTAGCTTCTGGAATGAGAATTAGAGTGAACCTCCACAGCTACTAAGCCTGTGTTGCTGCTGAGGGACAAAGAGTGAATGCCTCTCCTTACTTATGGACAAAGGGCATAGGTGGCCTGGAACACGAAGGCTGGAAATCAGAGCAGAATTGTACCACGTGCGTACCCAGGGCTTGTAGAAACTGGGGGATCCTGGCAGCATACAGTTGTTGCACTGTGTTGAAGATCCGCAGCAGGCCTTCCAAGCACAGAAGTGAGATGCTTTTGCCCTTCTTCTTCCCTGAGTCTTCAACAACAGTGGGAATTGAAGTGTATCTCCACAGCAGAACTCTAGAGGATGGGAGAAGAGTTAATATCACATGCTCCAGCAAAACTGGCTGCGCAGCACAAGAACTAGAATAGGGCTAGTCATAGACCCTACTCTTAGGATCATATTCTTAATATAATTGAATTTGAAGGTCTTTTCCTAGTAGACAAGACACTGGAGAAGAGATCCATTTTATAGACAGATTTTGTTTGGATACCAGCAAAATAGACACTGCTTTCTGCTTTACTACTAAATGATTTAACACTGACCACTGGTGTCAAATCTGTCATTGACAAAAGGAGCTTCTCTCCTGGCACTCTGAATTTGTGAAGTGTCAGGTATCTCTATGGGGCTCTACCTAAATAAAATTGGAAAGGTAAAGGCAGGCAAAACAAAGTTAAAGCTTTGAAGAAATCAAAATTGTTTGGCCCAAAGGAGGCATCTCTATTTGCGGCCAAACATTTTTTTCCCGCTCCTCTAAACCCACTTCTTCCCCTTTCTGTTCCCTCTCTTTTCTTGTTAGTTTTCTCTCCTGCAGGGACGATCCTATTCTATTTCAGTGCCCAGTCATGCAAACACATAGCTCAAATGCTGTCCTAATGACTGCAGCAAAACTAGCCTCTATTACCAGGGACCAAATACAAACTGGACGTTATTAAGGGCAGATGCAATTTGTATTTTGTGCTCTCTGCTGTCAGGAATCTGAAAAGACCTTATGCAGATATGACCCAGATCCCAGAAAACATTTAGATGCTTAACGTTCTTTGATTTCCAAAGAATTATATGCCTGAATGTCTTTGAGTATCTTGCAAAACTTCTAACAAATGCTTTGCAAAAGCATGTGTCCCTCTTACATCTACTTCACACTGTAGCTAAAAGTGTGTTAACTTCATCGCATCCCAGAGGTCTCAAAAATCTAGCCTGTAACCATCCTATTTCCTCTGTGACTATGAGTGATGAGCCAAAAGTCTGAAAGGGGCTAAAAACAAGAGTTTGATAGGCTTTGGTTCTTCCAGGCCAAGTACCATTACCAGAGCTGTATCACTCACTCTGGCACAAAAAACGTAGTGCCTACACTTGATTTCTCAGGAGCAAAGAAAGGCAATGATCTCAATCCAGAAATAATTATGGTTCCAAACAACAGTTACATACTGCACTCTTTCTTCAAAGTTTCATCTGAGAATCATAAATCCCCAAAATGCCTCACTGCTTTTCGGGTTGATGTCTTCACGTTCCACAGTGACTCACCGTGTGATTTTGCAGAGGTTCTGAAACATCTTCTCAGGGTTTTGTCCATCTGGTCCATCAGTTTGTCCTGTCTCCTCCAGTTGCTGCACCTTCTGCAGAGCTACACTGACAGCATAGCGCAAAAACTCGGTACTGGAGCGCAGAACCGCCAGGCTTTCCTCGTGGCTTTGCGCATTGTCTCTGAAGAATCAAAGCACAATCATGGAATTGAGAATACACTGAAAAAGCATAAGGATGGCCTATTGTCACTTCATCTCCGCACACCAGAGCTCAAGTCACAAGCAATGTACTACACAGAACATAACTATCTCTACACGTACTGCTTGTTTTCAGCTTGCCACACAAGATTAAAAATTGTATTGATTCACAAATAAAATCACTAGCTTAATTCAGCAGAAAAAACATTTGTTTTGGTAGCTTGTAGTAAACACAGAGGACAGAGTTCCACCAGCCTTCCCAAATGTACTAACAGACATGGTTGGAACTGATGTCTACCTTTGTTCTGTAAAAGACTGGAGCTCAACTGAGCCCCGAGTGTGATGCCTGGGAATGGGTAAGGATTGAAAGAGCAGAGACTCTTCAATGTCTTACAAGTAATGAGCACAGTCCAAGGAAGCTGGTGTGTCACTAACTGCATGGCTACCATTTCTGCCTGGGCTATGATGCTCTCCAGACAACGAGTGCTGTTACCTCACAGGCTTTGTACAGAAATGAAACATCTGTGCTGTGCATGTGGAGCACAAGACAGCCAGCATGCAGACACCATGAAAATGGCTTGTGGGTAGGCCTTTAAGCTACTGCAGCTGTGACAGCTTCTCACCTGAACAGAGCTGTAAGCAGAGTAGATACAAAACCCATGGACAGGAAGCTCCGAGCAGTTTTGTTGCCTAAGATAGATTTGTTCTTTCCAGCTTTCTCTTTCAAGATTTCAGACAGTTTGTTGTAACATGTAAACAGACCTAGGACATCCTCAAATTTGTTCTTACTGCAACAAAACAACAGAAAGCATTAATGGAGGAAATCCAGTCTTACTGGTTCCCCACTTGAACCTTTAGTTGCAAATTACATAAAGACACTTTCTAGATGATATAACCATGACATACAACACCTCCCTGCCTCCCAGACAGGGTATATCCTATCCATTCCTTCTTGATCTGCCCTTCTACAAAATGTCACATCACATCTCCTGCAACGCACAATGACATTCAAAAGAAAGACGTTCCCCAAGGTTCTGTGCAGGTCTGTGCCGAAGGCACACAAACGAGGAAAGCAACATTCTGTTTCCATGTTGGCAATATTTTCCTGTATCTGCAAAGAGTGTCTCCCCTGTACCCTGAAGAGCTAGGCACAGCATAGCACAGCTAGTGCTGAAGGGCAAGATTTGATGTTTTACCTGAAATTCCCTATGTTGAAATTGTACTCAATCAGGACCTCATAGATTCCCATCACCAAGATGGCATAGATATTATTCTTCACACCCACACCAGAAGACAGAGAAAAATCTGCTGATTTATCCTAAGATGACAAGCAAAAATAAGTGAAAAACCTTTTCAACACCTGACAAGAACTCAGTGTCTTCTTCCATCAAGTCAAACTGAAAATCTGATTTTACCAGTTCGAAGTCTTCCAGCTCACTCTTGATCATTCGTCGTGTGACAGAATCTAGCATCTCTTCAAAATTTTGCTGAAATCCCACGTCCTCCTCCTCCTCCTCCTCATCATCTTCCACTCCTTGGTGTAGATGCACAGTGCTCTTATACCAGGCTAGACAGTGTTGGATACAGCTGAGCAGATGGGCCTGAAGGAAGCAGCCGCACAGTCACACATTCAGCCTTCTAGCTAGAGGTCACTGGCAGAAGCAGAACAGACTGTCCCACGCCACAGGCTAGACTATTATAGTTGGATGCAAAGGGCCATAGCTGCCTTCAGAGGGTCGTATGGGTCTCAAGAGCATGTCTCATTCCCAGAAGAGACTTTCTGTAATCCTACAAACAGTTACCCAGTTCTAATAAAGGTTTTCAGACAATGTTACATGCATGAACTTGCCTATACAGGATGTACAGGCTTAGCTCCCACTCCTGCAACCCAGCTACCTCAACTGCTGAAGGAGATGGAGAGGGAATTTCCAAAACAGCCCTCACTCTAGCTGACGTGTCTGCTCCCTTCCTGGGTGTGCTATTGCAGCACAGCACGGAAGCTTCCTTAGGGAACAACAAAGTGATGAATTTGAATTTGTTCTCTTGAAAATCCTAGGAATCATTGAGATCTCATGTCCAAAAATATCAAAGGAGCAAGATCAAAGGGCAGATTCCTTTTCCCCCAGACACACACACACAGTGCTACTATTCTGTTTAGAATTAAGTTGATGGAAGAAAAAAATAGGGTTAGCACAATAGAGGATAACAGAACTACATTATTCCTAGAGCACTATTCACACTAGTCCCCCAAATCACTTCACAGACAGAACTCTAGTGGATAACCTGAGACAGGGATGAGATGCCCAGTTCTGTTATCATTAAAACAATTGCTCCAAGCTAGGAGGGAGTGAAGAAACACAAGATACTCAACTCATGTAGGAGCACAACTACAAACCTATGAAACAGAGGAGTTTGCATTTGTGGCCAGCCTGTATAGCTCTTACCAGCGGTTCTTGCAGAAAGACTTGATCTCCTTGAGCTATAATACATCCCTCAAGTTTCAGTGGGGGCAGTAGGTCTGGTTGGGGTAAGTAATATTGCTTCATCTGTCACACAAACAAGAAATAAAAATAACCAGTTACTTAGTAACTGAACCTCTTGGGTTGTTTCCATACAGAACATGAAAGAACTTTGTACTCCATTCCACAGAGGGAAAACTGGCACTATGATAATGGGACCATACATGTACCCGAGCCATGGCATCTGCTGTATTAGTAACTAAAATCCCCTGTTTAGTTGCTCATGGGCCTCTTGGCCAGCATGATAGGTCAATCTAACCGCTTGCTCTTGTGTTCCTTCAACATGCAACATCACTTGCGTTTCACCTGCAGTGTCATCTGTCCTTTTTTAATCAGTAAGGATCAGTAACCACTCCTGTTCCCCTGCACGCATGCTGAATGCTTGGCCCTGTTATGATATCCAGCTTCTTAACTTGGGGATGCAGACAAATATGGAGGCGACACTTAGCACTACAAGTTCATATGAGGCCATGTTTGCACAAATTCCTGGCTGTTTGGCACCCCACAGGAAGGAGATATGCTCCAAGTACTGATACAGGATCAGAAATGAATAGGGCAAGTTATATATAACAATGCTATAAAATTGTATACATTTACATCAAGTTCCCATTAAGTGCGTTCTAATACCTAGAAGCTGCCTTGGCTCTGTTCTTGTTCCCTTCTCAGACCCTATACTGGCATGGCTGGGAAAGCTGGAATTAGTCAGCGTGAACTCTACAGATGATTAAAGGGAAGAAAATTACTTGTCTCAAAGAAAGCACAATCTGTCCAATGGATTGAGGAAATGTGATTGTCTTGTTGCCATGAGCAACATGGCATGTTGGAGGATGAGTTAATCCTCCTAGATCCTACACGGACTTGGATACCTTCCCTATGGGCGGACGGCAACGATAATTACTATGTAAGCACACATCCTTGGGAAAGTAGGGGAGGATAACTTGTGCACAGCTAAGAAAGACAGAGCACACAAAGCACTTTGCTGGGCTGCATGCATCTCAATCACAGAACTGAAGGACTGGAAGGGGCTCCAAGAGATCCTTGCTCTTCCATCCGAGATAGGATGTGAACTGCTCACCACAGATGTTTACCTAGCTTACTGTCTGAGCATAGCAGGGATTCTAACACCTCCCTGTAGGATTGCCGCAGCACTTTAGTTCTCTCCCTTTCACTCCAAGGATGCTTTTTTCCTGATATTTAACCTAAATTGTTTGTTATCCTGGTTGCAGTCCAGAATTCTTAGAGCCCTCTGCAGGCATGTCACAGAGTGGTACTTTACCTGGGACAAGAGTGTTTCCATTACGGAACTGGCAAGCTGGGAGTTCCTACGAAGGACATCATAAAAACCCTGAAGACGGGAAGAAAGGACAGGTTGGCTTACACGACAAAGGAAAATAACCACATGCACAACAGGTTTGCATCACAAGACGGCAACAACCCTTTGGCACTGCAAGTAATCACAAGCAAGTAACAGTGTGCTCAGTGTAAAGCCCCATACCTGGCAAAGCAAAGGCACAGCAGAAAGATGGTATGAACCACAAAGAGTATGAATTTCCTCACAGGGGCCCTCTCACAAGCTGCATCTCCCTAGCAGTGGTGGCATCAAGCCCAGAGTGACTTTCCATGCTATTTAACACTAGCACTAGATCCAACTTCAAACTGTGCAATCCTGGTTCAAAGGCAAAACAACCCAGTGGGCAAACTGGAGGCGGCAAAAACCCTTTAGTCAGAGAAATTTCAGTGGACAGATGAAACAAGTGCAAGACCTGTAGCGACACCAAGCATATCAAAACCTCACAACTCACCAAAAGTCAGTCCAAACAAGTCAAGGAAAAACACAAAAATCTCTCTGACCTAAGGAGTTTTCCTTTCCTCAAAGAATTAGTTACCTCAGGAGCTAAGATACGCACCTGCAAATTGCTCTCTATATTAGGCCCTTTGTCACAAAATATACATTAGAGAAGTTGCAAAAGGAAGGGAGAAGGCAGATCCCTTATGAAGTCATTAAGGAAATTCCCCCGTACTCTCCTGCCAGGGCCCTCTCTTTGAAGTCTATCATTAACTCCCAGCAACACTACTCCTATTCCAATGCCTGTTACAACATTACTCTCCACTGGGCACCAAATATGCTTTCCATTCCCTGGGCCACACCAAAGGAGAAGAGACTGACACACTTTTACCGTCAAGCAATGCATCAAACAAGGAAGATACATGAATGCCTTCAGGCTTAGAACAGTCCAAAATAAAGAGAAGCAGGAGAACTGGAAGAAAAAAAAAGTCCCTGAGATAAGTACGTGTGTCCCATGAAGAACATAATTAAGATGAGGGATCCTTTTCCACAATAACATGGTGATTATTGACCCAGAGCTACAATAGAACCAGACTACAGAAAAGCTAGTAGTTTTTTAAAAGGAGATTGAAGGATCTGTGTTTACCTCATACAGCATGAGTCGGACATCCGCTTGCTGGCTCAAACATCGCCTCAGGCTGCCCAGGATTTCAAGGCAGAAGGCCTCATTAGCTGCAGAATTATAGCAGGCATGAACATCTGCCTGGACCTGGGAGGGAAGATCAGTCACATTATACTGGTTACAATTCTCAAATATCGCAACACAGAAGGAAGGTGATTAGGGGCCTGACCCCTAAACAATCATTGTGATAGTCCTCAGCATGCTGTCAGGCTCTGCACCATCATCATGGAGCAGTGTGAATGCTCCACAGCATACTGATGCTGGAAAAGACAGCACCTCTGAGAGGCTACATCCCCAGCTTTCCTTTGCACATTGCATTTCCAAAAACTTTCCCTCCAGCACTACTCCTTACTGGGTTATATTTTGATTTGGGGGAAACACTCCACACTGAAATGTTTCAAACAGTGCACATGAAACATGAGACTGTCTCACACATCTGCACCAGGGATGTAGAACAGCACTCACCTGAGTGGCACCAATGGCCTGGCTGCACTGGGAAGAGGACAAGCTGCCCAGAACCTTGAAATTTCTCAGCAGAAGTAAAAAGCCAGCAACTGCAGCTTTACGAGCATCAAGCTGTCTGTCAGTCAGGGGGGAAAAAAAAACAGCTTAAGGAAAAACAGAAGCAAGAAGCTCAGAAGAAGAAAGAAGACCAACTCAATTATGAAAAAGAGTCCACAAATACAGAGTGAACAGGCCAAATGGAACTGCATTTCTCAGGACAGCAACACAGTCCCAGGCAGTTAAGAGCTCAGCAGTTTGCTGGGAACTCCTTAGCTCTTCACTCTCACAGCATTCAATTTCCTTTCTGCCCTCGCCAGAAACCCAGACAGAGACCCAAGCATTAAGTGACCCGTGAAAACTTGAAAAGGAGCTTCTCACAGCACTCTTGTACTTCTCAGAGTTGGAAAATTCTTAACAAAAAGCTAGTAGTTTGCTTTGCTCACTGAAACCGCAGATCTTTTCCCAAGACCAAGTCCCTTGCATTGAATAATAATTATAAATTATGAATTTGGTATTCATAACCAGGCAGCCGTTGCTCAACAAAATCCAGTCTATGATCACAGCATTATGAAGACAGCAGGATGTATTGCTCAAAGCATTACCAAGACAACAAGCCTACTTTTCTACCACTTAGTAAAGGATCAGAGGAAAGGTGGCAGCTCAGCATTCTGAGTCAGTGGTTCCTTCTGGACTCTCCCTAGCATCTGGACATAGTCAGCTGTGTAGACACACACTGGAACTGTTTTTGTCACCTTATTTGAAATTACCAATAGCTTTCTGAATTTCCAAGACCCACCCAGCTGGGGGGGGGTGGGATTTTTGTCTCATTGGATAGAGCTGTGATTGCATTACGGTCCTAGGCTAAAGGAGAAGGAAACGTCACCACTTTCTTCTGGGAAGAACATAGCACGACAACTATTACCAAAACAGCAAAATTTATTTCAGGTCTAAAAATGTACATGAGTTGCAGAAACCTTCCCAGCTTACCTGGAAAAGATAGCTTTTTGGAGAACAAGTATCAGGGAGTCCCTCACTGACATGCTGACTTTGAGCAGGGGCTGCAAAGGAACAGATACTTTGGAGAGAAAAGCATTCACGCATGCCAAGCCCCGGGTGTATGTGAGCTCAACTTCCCCAGGCCCATCTGGTCTTACATTTCCAACACTGTTATCAATATAGCAGGAAACACAAAGTATTTTTAAAACCATATAAAATAAAACCCAGAAAGCTATAACAGCAACACACCTTAGCAGGCTAGCGAGAATATGATGTAAGGGTCTGGGAAAGAACTATAGTCCCCTGGTTGGGCCAGGAAGGTAGAAGTTTAACCCCAGGGCAATATTCCAGACCAAGAGAAGAGAAATACTGACATGGAGCTTAGATGGAGACAAGTCAAAGCGACAGCCACAGCTGTTCAGCTGAACACTATATACATAGATTTCTATACTGAGTAGCATCTGGGAATCTTCCAGATGAAAGGTAAGCACAGAGCAGCTCCTGTACTGTATGCTTTTTGCTAGAGGGCACATATAGATCCATACTTCAAGAGCAGTTCCATGCTACTCTGAAGAACCTACAGCAGAGCATTATGGCTTATTTTACAAGAAAGGTTATTAGTCCAAGCATATAACTGTGGCCTAGAGCTATCATTGGAACTAAGCTAACAAGGATATTCACAAGGAAATGCAGTGCTTTACCTGTACTGCCCTGAGCAGCCCTTGCACTGTATCGAGGGGCAGAAAGGACAAGTTGTCAAAGGTCTCTGTGACTTTGGAGGATGAATTCTGAAGCACAAGAGGAGCAGACACAACAATATTGGACAGCAAGTCTGAAAAATAAAATGGCAAAAGGAGCACGTGCTACCAAGGGCAAAAAATGGTCTACATTAAGGAATAGGGCAAGAGATTCTTGTAGGAATAACGATTATAGAATAATTGAAACCCTTGCATTAAATGGAGAGGTCATAATGAGATAAGCATTGACAATCTGAGATCTTCTGCAAGCACAGAGTGCAACACACCCACAACCCTGCTACCCCACCAGAGGGCACTGAGGTATAAGAGAAGGCTGCAGCACAGGCATCTCAGCAGCCCTAGGGACTCCCAAGCACCTTCCCAAGGGTGAGGAGGATCACAAGGCTAGGAACCCGTAACAAGTTACTGACGGATATCTGTGCGTCAGCTGTTCCATGGCAACTGCCTGCACACACGCTCTCATCCAGCGATAAACGCAAGGTGATCTGAGGTAGCTGACTGCTCAGTGGGAGAGAGGAAGGAACAACTGATTTTCTTGGCTTCAGGTCACTTCAGCAGGAATTTGTTCTGAGAAGCCACGTTCTGAGTGCCCACAGAACAGGACACATTTCTCTCTTTTTCCTGTTACCTATGAAGTGGCTGACAGGAGAAGCTGCTTTTGTGAGGACTCTGTTCAGCACCTGCTCGAGAATATCACTTCTGATGGGCTCATGGACCTGAAATGAGAAAGAACAATAAATAAATTTAAAACCCACATAAATTTAAGATACTGCTGTATGTCAGAGCACAGAGGCATTGTCTACTACAAAGCAAATCTAGATCTAAAAGGTAAAGTGGGACTGGTTGCCAGCAGCCCCCTTCAGCTATATTCACATGGACTGATTCAGATTTCATCCTAGTCCAGTCAGAGCCAGCACATAAGTGAGGTGTGCACAATACACTAGGAACACACTGGGGCAAGTCATCTGCGTGATGCAAATTTATCACTTAAGTAAAGATGTTGGTTTCATTCCCAGCTCCGTCAGATTTTCTTTGTACTTTTCAATTTCTCTACCTTCTCTGTGGTTTCTCAGATTCTGTAATAGGGATTACACAAATATCACAGTAGATGGAACACTAAGTCTTTATAAAGAAGACCTCTTCCAGCTGGATAGGAGAAAACAGGAGATTAAAACTAGTATCATTTGTAAAGCACTCACAGATGATGGATACAGCAGGCAAAGTTTTGACACTATTTATCAAAAGACAGTAAGAACAAACAGAATTTCACCCAAAGGAAACTCTACAAACTGTACTCTACCTTAAAGGTTTCCAGCAGGATACTCGCTCCGAGTCTACAAGCCTGTTGGGCTGGCGTTTTTGAAAGGCCATAACTGGTCTCAGCAACTTTTCCTCCAAACGGCTTTTTTGGTTCATATGATTCCATTAGGCTGAAGCCAAGATCCACAAGCCCCTGAGTAACATGGTCCCAGCCAAATGCACTGAGGAAAACATTAAGCAGACCAGGAAATAAACAACTTAATCACGGAAGAAGTTTGGATTAGAGCAGTCAATAGTAAAATCTTCCACAGTCACGCCGGCATCCAAAGCAGCAGCAAGAGATGCCTGATCAGGCCTGGGGAGATGACATCCCTCACAACCCTGTGACTGGGTTTAAGCTGAGGGGCAGGTGCTTGGCACAACACATCTTGCAATCCTGGTTCTCCAGCCATCAGACTTCCTTTACTGTCCAAAGGTTTCCTTCCTACAGGGAACAGCGTGCACTCATGTCTCATCCAAACATGACACCGGGTTATAGCTGGGAGGCATAAATACCCTACAGATCCGGAGTCTTCCAGTCAGAAAGGAAGAGAGAAGAAATCCTTACATCGAACTAAAGGACAACTGATGACAGATCACAGAGCCGTCCCCCTGGCTGTTTAAAAGGCCTAACCATGTCAGGGGAAACAAACAGTGAACCTATCACTTATCCCTTGATCAGAACACAAACTACAGCAGGCAGCATGACTCATACTGTCAGCTGCTGTCCCATTAAGAAACAGGCTCCTGATCAGTTTAGTCCCCTTTACCACTGGATGCTGAGATCTGGGGTGGGGAGGGCAGATGCATCCCTCTTTTTTTTAATTCACTAATATAAAACTACAATAAAAGCTTTGGATTTTGACAGCGTTCCACGCTGGCACCTTTTGGGCAGTATTTAGGATCCCAGGGCATTCTGGCAAGGCTGAAACTCTCCCCCTCCCAAAGTCCATTGAGCATGCTGGAGCACATGTGTCAGCAACTCACCTGTTTTCTACCACTTCCAGAATTATGGCAGTTATATCATACTTTTGAGGAAACAAGTCCTGCAGAAACCTGGAGCCCTGAAGGAACTGCATGTCCTTGCAGCTTCTCACAATTGATGTTTTCAAGAAATCAAATATCTGGAATATAAAGTCAGTGACAGTGAGGACAATATCTTTGAAATAGGATTTATATAGTCTTGAGTAAGTTCCAGTAAGGGCATCAGACAAAGCACAAGTCCCAGCACAGGCTGCCAAAAATCTCAACTCACTTATTTCTCAGGACTGTTACACCAGCCTCCCTAAGTTCCTCAAGGAGGGTAACTTGCCGCCACATGCCATACAGTTTTGGACTGTGGCCACCATAGAGCTAAAAACATTAAAAAAAAGATAACACTGCTTTTCTTCTTATCCTACTCCACCAGCTCACAAGAATTATGACTCTGGAGAACTCTGATATTGCTCCAGGGTCTCTTTTAGTATTCAGTATACTACAGCGTACCAACGATCTAACTGAAATTGTCCCTCCTCACAAGTATTCCGAAGCCTTTTCCATCCAGATTCTGATGGGGCTATGACCTGACCATTCCTCCTCTCCCCTTACAAGGACTGTTGCGTACATCTACGTGGAAGCTCTCTGCATACTGATCACACACCTACCTGCTCTTGCAGTCTGTGTTTTACTGCCACTGATAGCAAAAGAGCCACACTGAAGGGACACAGGGCTGTACAAGGATCCTTTTGTTGTTCAGTCTAGAGAATAGCAAGTAACAGTCAAAAAGCTTGTTAGCTTCAATTGCAACATCCTGCAACTTCAAGGACACCATTATGCTGATATCACACTGCTGTTTTGGAGTAGAAAGGGACACATCTCTTCAAACATACATAGCACTTGCTAAGGTTAATACGACTGTGACCATAAAAATGATTAAATCCCTCCTCTAGAAAAGCAATTAAGTTGATTTTAAAAGCTCTGCTTCAAGTACAGTGCCTGCCCCATCTCTGTCCTACCTTTAGATGCCTGATTAGTTCCTCGCCTAGGTCCTGATCCAGGTTGATAACAGAAACTATATGGAGAATAACAGTGCCTTCCACATGGCGGAGCTGGTCTAAGGGCATTGTGGCTACTTCAAGGTCCACTGATCTATAAGATTTATCAGAAAAAAACAGAGCCATTCAACATCATAAACCATCTCTTAAGTATCAAGAAGGACATACTTGTGCAAGGTTTGACAGTTCACATTCAAGGAGCACTGAGCAGAACATGGGTGATTTATAAATACACAGGTAGGATGACAGGAAAAGAACTTACTGCGGAGCCCTCTGTTCTTCCTTTTGTCTCTTATCCAGCTGATTGAAAAAGCTGATGATTCCTTCTAAAACAGCCTTCTTACTGCCCTGCAAGGCAGAATATTATATTAAGCCACCGAATGTTGTGCAGTATGCCAGAGAAATACACTCTATTCCCACATCAATTACAAATGTCATACTATCCTTTATTTCCTTTCTTAAATTGCTTTGGTGGGGCTCCTATGCTGCTCATTTCCATATGAAGCGACTCTGGTTTAGTTTGCATATTTCTTTTGATTGCACTTATCAAAGAGTTGGAAGAAGCTGGATTTGAAGCTTTTTGTTTTTTAATTATTATTACTAATTAGAAAAGTTCCTTTATGTTATAGTCAATTCAGAGGGCTTTCAAACTCCTAAACTTAAACCATTATATTTTGGCCAGTGGATCAAAATGACCTCTTGTAACACACGTCATTTGTCTCTGCCTGGATCACTTTTATTTTTGCTCAGTCACAAAACGAAGCAAGCAAGAGAGCCATATCACCCTGCTGAAGGACAATCACATCACTGGCAGCCTCTGCTTGCAGAAAGAACACAAAAATGAGACAATTCCAGTACAAGCCAGAATACAACCCAGAAGTGTTACACTGCATGAGCTATTATTGTACTAGAAGTGAGTAAACCCCAAAGTGAGAGAATCCATATTCTGCAATGTTGAAAACAATCCTCTCTGCTATCTCTTGGGTCTGTGCTCATCCCTTATTTCCTAAAGGTTCCTTGTCATGGTTCTCTACTAGGAAGAACAAGACTGAATCTTCCTCAGTCAGCTTCCTCAGGCTAGGAGTTAGGAAAAAAACCTTGAATAAGTCTTGCTCTGTCCTGCTCCCCACAGCACCGTTTGGGAGCAATCAGAATCCTCCCCAAAGTCCAGCCTGTAGGTCAATCTGTTTATATTCTTTCCTATGATACACACTTAAGGAAAGGCCATCTCATGTGAGCTTTTACCTTCGCAGAGAGCAGCAGCAGCTGATAGACCAGAGGAGGAATTTCCTGGAGGTCTAATTTGGAAAACATCCTCAGGACCTTTTCCACCACAAACTGCAGCTCCTCTGCTGTTAGTGGGACATCCCTGTGGAATCAAAGATGAGGCTTAATCATTTTCATTAATTTCCTCCAGAACCTAATTGCAGATTTAACTGTAACTAGACAAAGAGCCGTATGGTTCAGACATCTAGTGATCCCCAAGATCCTCACCAAAAGCAGCTGCCATAGATCCCTCAATATACAACCACTGTCCTAGGATCCTATTCCAACCTCCAGTGCTTGCATCTCCCTCACATTATGCTTGTCCATTAGTGCACCACTAATTTATCAAGGCAAGGAATAAAAGCCACAATTCCAAAGTCAACTACACTCAAGGAGCAAAACCAGTACAGTCATGCATCCACGTGAACATTGGCTGCTCCATAGGTCTAATCAAGAACACCAGTAACACTCTTATGAGAAATAAGTAGAGGATTTCAGAAGGATTTTAGTGCCCTCACTTGGTATGACAGAGGTCATTAAGAAAGGAGATAAATAGGTGAAGTTCACATTAAAGCCAGAGAATATAGTCTTCCTTGGAAGCACTAATGCAAAGAGAGAAGTAACTAGATTTTTTAACATAAGTGTACAAAATAAAGTATGACAAAAGCCTGCTCCTAAGCAGCAGAACAGCCACTAAAGAAGAGGCTCTCACAAGTTGGGAAAAACATTAGCCTCAGAGCTGTCTCCAGAGCACACCTGCCCTGGTGTATTTTGTATCAAAATGGATCTGATCTGTATGTTCATCAATGAAATCATCCACAGGCCTGTACTAGTAGGGTACAGACCCACTCACTATTCACACTTTCTACAAGCAGCACTTGAAACAGGGCATGGAGATGGCTGTGGCACAAAAACATGACAGTGCTGGAGGAAAAAAAAAAAAAAAACTTACCTGAACATGTTGGCAAGATGAATGACACTCTGAGGAGCCCACCTAGTAAAACAAAAATACCTCAGAACACTGCAGCAAGCAGAATTATTATTGATCCCTGCTCTCCTTATACACAGTTACTCAGTTCCACCATTTCCCTGTTCCTTTCCGAAATGAAATTTCCAACAGAAGTCACCGCTGCTACCTTTTAATCACCCAGACTTAGAGCAGTTCTGAACTGCTCTGGCCCCCCGCAACAACTATCTAGAAAGGAGAAAAAAAATCAAGCACTTCCGAAGATCAATTCATGCAGCAATATGGCAAGATCTGGGAACCAGGTGTTTCCTTGCCCTCCCAGCCAGAGAAGACACTGTCGTGGAGGACACAGATTCAGACAGAGCAGAACAGGACAGGACAGAGCAAGTAATGTCCAGGTCAGGCTGGCCACTTTTCAAAGCACAGAATGAAACACACCATTTTGCCATGTAACTAAGAGGATGAAGGGGCTACGAATGCTTCTAATTCTGGTAGCACTCATATGATACCACAGGGAATTCTGTAAAAAGACAAACAGGACTAGGCACTGACTGCTTTTTAAGCAAACTAAAGCATGGAAGAGCTGGGAAGAGATGTACATACTTGCTGGAGCAAAGGGTATTTATCAGCTGTTTCTTAAGTTCTTCCCCATTCAGCTCACCTCAAAAAAAACAAAAAGTCTTTTAGGAGCACATTCCAGAGGGAATGAGGACAGGATAGGGAGAAGATCAGAGCTACCTTTCCCATAAGCCAGGCACTCCTTAGAACTGGCCAATGCAGTAAGAACAGTGGAAAACAACTCCAAGGATTTCCCATTAGATAGGCTGCCTCCTTTAATAACATCAACAAAGAGGGTGGCAAGTTCAGCCAACGCACGGCCTGGCAGCTGGCGAGCCTGGTAGAAAATACAATAATACAAGAGCCTGAGGTAGCACACAAGAGAATTCCACATATATGTCCAAATGATCACCAGACCCAGCAATGGGCAATGTTTTACAGTGCGGCATTCATAAGACAAGATGGGAATTCACCCCCAAGCCCACTGTTTTATGATGTCCTTTACAGAACTGTGCAGTAAGTCAGGTTAATTTAATTATAGGTTTGGGGGGTTGAGTCTATGTCCAAATATCCAATGATAATCACATGTACCCAGCAAATTCCAAAATTAACTAACTTAGTCCAGGGCAGATCCATGGATAGGACATAACTCATTTTCCTGAGCGTTCGGATGAAGCGTCTCAATCTACATATTAAAGGATACTCAGCAGACCCCAAGAAAGCCAGCCCAAATGAGCATCTACCTCCAGCATCAGCAGTCCTATGATTTCCGACGCCTTGGCCAAATGCAGATCCCCTGACTCCACTAGTGGGACACAATGCTTGTAAACCATAAGCCTTCTGAGAACACCACTTTCCTGGGAACAAGGGGAACCTTATAATAAGAAAATAAGGACAACAAAGAAAGAATGGGAAAAAATCATGTAAGTAACAACATCTTACTAAACGGCACAAAATTAGCAGGAGGACTAACCTGCTACCCAACTTCAACTCCTAGTTTTGACCATCTGACAAAACAGATATAGGCATAGGAATATAGCATAGGAAATGGAAACCTCTCGGATAAAATAGCTGAAACAGTCTCTGCCATTATCATACTTATTGTCTCACTCAATCTGCTGCCCACCATCAGGAAGTGTCAACATTTCGGGGGAAACCAGTTTGGCAGTTAAGTTTCAGCTGATCAGCTCAGTTCTGCTCACAGACACCTAAGGGCTCCCAAAAGTAAAGCCCACTCACAAACTCACAAGTTAGTTACAAGTGTATTAGTCCAGTTTCCTATCCCTGGTATCCATTTATTGATGTCATACTTATGTTATACCTGGCTATCTGTTTTTTACCAAAAGTGACACTTCCTCACACAGCAGGAACTGCTGCCGCTTGCTCCGCTGGCCTGTCGGTAACCGGCTCAGCAGCGCGGCTGGGGCAGCAGCCGCCCCCGGAAAACACAGCTCAGCCATCACCCACCTTTGAAGATCCCCCTCAGCAAAGCCGCCGTCTCCCTTCCCTTCAGAGCCTGCTTCGTCACCATATCGCCCAGCTGAAAGAGAAGGGGACGCCGTGAGCCCCCCCGGCCCGGCGGCAGGGCCCTCACCGCGCCTCACCCCAGGCCGCTGGGCAAAACCGCCGGGGGCCCGGCCCGCCCCGGGACGCCCCTCGCCCCACGCACGGCCCAGCCCGGGGCGCCGCACCTCGCCCTCCCCCAGGCTCTGCAGAGCCGCCTGGAGCCGCTCGGGGGCCTCCTCGGCCGCCAGCGCCAGGATGTGCTGGGCCATGGGGCCGCGAAGGAGCCGGGCAGAGCCCGGGAGCGCCGCCGCCCTCGGTTCCGCCGCCCCGAAATTCCCGCCCGGAAGCGCCCGCCCGTCCCCCGGGCAACAGGCCCCGCCCCCAGCGCTCACTTCCGTGCTCCCCGCACCCCCTCGCCCCCTCCCGCGCCCTACCCGAAGGCCGCGGGTTCGAGTCCCGCGCGGGGCGCCTCGGCCGTGCTGCGGCTGCCCGCGGCCCTGCTCGGGAGCAGCCCGGGGTTTGGCCCCGTGTCCTTCCCCCCGACGCCAGGCGTTCCTGTGTTTCCCCCGGGTGCACGCTGGGGCCGCCTTCCCTGGTGGATTTGTCCCTGCAGCCGGGTTGGAGCCGGGGGCATCTTCCCCTCATGGCTCCCTGCCCCGGTGGGGGCCACGTTGGAGGTGCCCCGCGGCCGGCCTGGCTGCGGGGGCCGTGACACTGCTGCGGCCGTGCGGCCGGCCCCCCTCTCCCGCGGCGTTTCCCTGAGGGAACCGGCTCTCGGGCTCCTGCCCCAAAACCCCGGCGCGCTGCCCGCACCGCAAGGGTTGCGGGCCCTGGCGCCGGCCTCCCCGTTTTTGAGGACGCACGGCAGCCGGAGGGAGCACAAAGTGCCCGGTCAGGGCTGATCGGGCGGCTGCGATCCCTTTCCCTAAAGCCCTTAATTCCCCCAGGGCGCCGGGGGGGTCTTTGTTGCAGGAGGAGGTTTAACCTCCCTCTAAGCAGCGGGATTTGGCCGTGCCGCGGGGGCTCTTGCGAGTCCCGTGCCAGCCGGGGGCAGGAGCCGCCGCCGCGGCCGGCGGGAGGGCGGCGACGGGGCCCGTTCTGGCCCCTTCGGCTTCGGCAGGAGCCCGGCGCTTACCCGCGAAACCTCCGGTGCCACCGACCTACGAGCGGGGGCTCACATGCAGCACAACCGCCAGCACCAAGCGGGACACCCACTGATACCAAAAAAGCCAGGTTTCACCCCAAACCGAGCAACGGCTGCTCCATGGATAAGAGAGCTTTGCCCTGAAATCAGCAGCTATTTTGCATAACCCTCCCAATCAACCTCTGCATGCCTGAGCCCAGGGGGGCCAGGGCTCTTCAGGCCCCCCTGCACTGACCCCGTCCCCCAATCCCACACCGTCCTGCTGGCTGGAAACGAACGTTGCGGGAGCTGGTGGGAAAGCGCAGCCCCAGGAGGGAGCTGAGCCTGGCGTCGGAGGTGTGCGGAGGCCATGGGGCAGCCGGCAGGTCTCCTGCGGGGTCCCCAGCCATCATGGCAATCATCAGGGATTTGGCACAGGTCTGGGTTTTCCCTCCCCTCTTCCCACCTGCCCTTCATCCCCAGTCACGTGTCTTCCTCCTCCTCTCCGCCTCGCGGCGGGGTCTTGGCCCTGTTTGCAGAGCAATGCCGTGGAATCCAAATCCGTAAATCCGCGCAGCGTTACAAAACATGCCTTGTGTAAGCCCCTTCATCCTCACCCCACCGTCCTCCTCCTCCCCCTCCCAAAATCCCCATCGCAGTAAGAGTCCGGCCAGGGCCCGGGGCCTTTCAATGGGCTCTTGTTTTCCCTTCCCTCCTCGCCAGCGGTGAGCGAGCGATGCCTCTTCCCATTGGGGACTTTATCCGCAGAGCAGAGGCTGTGAGAGAGTCACCGTGCAGAGCTCCTTCGCTTGCATGAATCAGAAGCTCAGAACCTGCCTCCCGCTTGCTCCTCGGAGCAGGAGAGCAAGCCAGCGGGAGGCTTTCCAACCTACCACCCAATGCCCAGGAGAACAGTGGTGGTTTTGACACGGAGTTCAGGGTCTCACCACGGCAGCCCAGGGCGCAGGGCAGGCTGCTGAGCGGTGCTTGTCTCATGCAGCCCATTGTGGCCAGCGTTTTGAGGGTTCATTGCTGGGGATGGGGCTGGGAGGAACCAAGAACATGGGTGAGGAGTGTGCTGGGACAGAGCTGGGCAGTCCCCAACCAGCAATGCCTCCTCAGCCACGGCATGCCTGTGCCACATCCACAGGAGGCTCCTGACGTGCAGCCGTTACGGAGAGGGACTAAAAGCTGGAGCAGGCGCCATATCACAGCATAAGCCTGTGTGGAACTGCAGTTGGCAAATGAAGCTGGCTGGGAGATTGCACCACGGCAAAGGAGGGAGCCCCAGTGCTAAATGTAGAACTGGAAAAATGCCCTTTGGCTTGGGGAAGGAGCTCTGCACAGCACCGTGCACACAGTGTCCTCATTCAGCTCCTCATCCAGGTCTCGGGACAGTGAGGAATTAAAGCCATGCTGCTCCCCGGTGCACTGCAGCCTCGGCACACAAGGCACGCTGGGATGGTGGACACCCCCGGAAGCCTCTCCTCACTGTCACTGCCACAGCCCTCGGCTTCCCTCACTTGTACGTCCACAGCATTGTTTTGGGGGTGGATTCATCTCAAGTTCCCAAAGTAAACGAGCACTGCAGTCAGCCAGGAGCAACACAACCTGGCAGTGCCTTGGTGCGGCGTGAGCTTCCCCTCGTGATTTTTGTCCTGGCACAACCCGGTGATCCCCTCCTTGTGTGGGATGCTGCCAGCATGTATTTGCAGCGGCATGGTCGGAGGCTATCCCCTTCCTGCACCCACAACGCTGCCCTGACGCACCGCGCTGCGCTGGGGTCAGCTCCTGGGCAGCAACGGCACGGGACTGCATCCGTAATTCAGGAGCGGGTGCGCGGTGGAGGGAGCTGGTGGAAGGGATGTGCTTGGGGAGGAGGACAGCCCTGGCGGGACCAGCCGGGGTGCCTGGGGACAGGCTGTGGGAGCATCCCCTTCCATGGACCCATCCCCGCAGCCGGGCCCTGGCAAGGTGGCCGGATTCACGCCGGGATCTTCAGAGGGGTTTGGGGGACAGAAGCCGCCAGAGACCTGGCCCACTCGATTGCCTTCCCGCGGAGCCCCAGCTCGGAGTGGGTGTTTTCCCGGGGTGGCAGGCTGCCACCGGCTCCCCGCAGCATGCCTCTCCCCCTGCCCAGGGCTAATGAGTGCGTTACACAATGAGAAGCTTTAATACTTCATTAATCGGTGCCAACATCACACCCCCCCCCCCCCCGCACATGCTCCAGCCGGCCAGCAGCCCTCTGGCTCCCTCCTTCGCTCTCCTCGTCTGCCTTTTGTAATGTTTTAATGGGGTTTCTTGCCTAGTTTGTGCTGACTTAATTAAAAAGCTGCAGTGAGTTGATGCCTTGTGACGGCCTAATCCCAACCTGGTGACTCTACAAAGCTTTCGCCAGGCTTTCTTGCTGCTCCACTCCGGCCTTGCTGTCCGTGTGTCCGTCGCTGCTCCAGCAGCTCCCAGCCCTACGTGCTGACCCCTTGACATTTTAGCTTTTCCTTTCTCTGGTGAGTATTTGGGAGTCTTTTCATCTTAATTATTTTGCCTCGGAGACTGTAATACAGCCCCCCTTAACCTGTCGCCTCCAGCGCTGTGTTTGCTTTTAATTTGCAATACCTCAAGAAAGCGGATTCCCATCCCTTCCCCAGGGCAAAAGTTTCCTGGCTTGGGAGCTGACGAGGGAGAGGAAGCCCCTGGGAGGTGCCAGGATCCTTTTGGTCGCGCTAGAGCCCAGTCTCTGGTGACAGGACCGGCTCAGGGTGGCGAGGAGATCCCTGGCTCTGCAGGCGAGCACGGCGAGGGGCTGCATGGCTCGGCTTCTTGCCCCGGCGCCCGGCTCCTGCAGTCACTGCCGTGGTGGGACAGGCACCGGCCCCGGGAGGAGCCCAGGGCTCTGTCTCCACGCTGTCCTCCCCAGGGCCCTTCCTCTGCCTCCCAACCGCCTCAGGATGCAAATTGCACAGAGACGGCAGCTCATGAGCTGGGTCTGTGTGGAGGGAGGCCGTTAGTCTCTGCAGCAGGATCAGGCACCGGAGTGATGAAGGCTACCCTCCTCTCTGCCTGCAAAATCAGGATGTTTCACTCAAAATGTATTAAAAAGAGGTCAAGTTTCATCACCCAGCAGCTAGAGGTCCAGTCTTACAACTAGTGATGGGCTCGGGACTGGAGTAGCAGAGGCTCGAGTGTTTGATCCACTGTTTGTGAAACGCCTTAGGGATAATGTTAGTAGAAATAAGAGGTAATAAAACCACCAGCCAGCCTGGAGGGCCACTCTGCACTAAGGGTGCAAAGAGGAAGCGTTGCCTGAGATGTTTCTACATCAACTTCAATGACTCCAGGCAGAGGTCCTTGCTGCAGACCTTGGACTAGTGTGCAAAGAGCCCCGGAGTCAAGGAGGGCCTTTTGGAAGTGGGCACGAACACCGCCTTCCTGCTCCTGTCAGCTCAGCTAGGTCCTGTGGGCAGCGCTGGACAGCCGGATGGGTCATCCCACAAGGACTCGCCAGGCAAGGGCTCTCCAGACCTGTGTGATGTCTCTGCAGCAGCATGCCCCCATGTCAGCCACGCTGACATGGAACCTCTCCTGCTTCCCATGGGCCATAAGCTGCGCATTTATGTCTGTCTGTATGAATATGCCTGAGATGCAACCACGCTGGATGAGCTCAGGCGGTTGTGGGTCCCCGTGACTCATTGAAACCCATGGATGTGTCTGCCCACAACCTCCAGCGGAAATGCAGGCCCTGAAAGAAATGATGGAATGAGAAGACCAAAAGCCACACTTCTAAGCTGCTTTTGCAAACATCCCTGGTGTTTCTCACACTCAGCTTCCATTGGGCAGAAAGGGACACAGACACTATGTGACCGAGCCGAGAGGAGGGCGAGGGTGGTGTCTGCTGGGAATCCGCCTCCCTCCCAGCATAGTCGTCACCGTCCCAGCTGAGCGGGCTCTGGGCAGGAGGGGTAGGGGATCTGGTCAGGGTATTGCTTGCTGGCACTGGGGCTCTGCAAGGGCTTTGAAGGCTGCTGGGATCCTCTTGCTCTCCTCTAGGTAACGTGAGGTTCCTTCTCCTCTCTTCCAGCGTCCCAAGGCCGATAAAGGACAACATGTCTGCAGTTGTGAGTACTGCCTCCACTCTGCCCTGTCCATGGGCTCCGAGCATCTCCTCTCCGCGCTCTGGGCACCCAAGCACCCTTTTACCACCAGCCCGGTGGCTGCCGCCAGCCCACGGCAGGCTGGGCTGGGCGCCGCGGGGAAGCACTGGTGACTGCCCCGTGCATGGACTCAGGGAGCCTTGGCCAGCACAAGGCTCCTCCTGCCCCAGACCCCATCCCATTGCATCCCCTCAGATGCAGCATAGAGGCCTTGCCCACCCCCAGCTCAGCCCCCCTCCCCCCAGCAGGGACCCTTGTCACCATGGGGCTGGTGGTGGAGAGGTCGCGTTGGCGGGGAGGCTCGGTGTGGGGAACCCGCCATGGAGGTGATATCAGCCCCACAGCCTCTCCTTGCCCCCAGACGGGCACGTTTCGCATCGTCTCCGAGGAGGAGCAGGCCTTGCGCACCAAGCTGGAGCGCCTCACCACCAAGGACCACGGCCCCGTCTTCGGGCGGTGCGAGAAGATCCCACCACACACCCTGCAGAAGGTGAGGCCGGCACTGGGTGTGGGGAGGAGGCACAGCCTGGGGCACATGGTCCTTCTCCAGGGGAGGGGGATTAGTGCGATCTGGGTCAGAAGAAATCCCTGCAAGCCTTGCAAGTGTGAGGGAACCGCTACCCCACGGGAGGGACAGACTGGGGGCAAGTGGGGCCCGTGGTGGGGCAGGACTGAGGTGACCCCGCTCCAAAATGCCTTCAGTAAGCAGGACTGCAACCAACCACTTTTTGCTGCCAAAATGACATCTGCCTCCGGTTTCCCTGAGCTTGGTGCCCATTTCAGGCCCCATGGCACGCTGCAGGGTGCCGAGGCCATGCTGAGTGGGACCTCTCTTCCCTCCTCAGGCGAAAGATGAGCTGAACGAGACAGAGGAGCAGCGGGAGGTGGCGGTGAAAGAGCTGCGGGAGCTGGTGTGGGAGCGGGCTGGCAGCGGCGAGGACGTGTCCAAGGCGGTGGCCGAGAAGGTGCAGGGCAAAGACGACTCCTTCTTCCTCCGCTTCATCCGTGCCCGCAAATTTGATGTCCACCGGGCCTACGAGCTGCTGAAAGGTGGGGGCTCCCCGGCTCTCCCGCGGTGCAGACCCCCACATCCCCGTCGCAGTGCCAGCTCCTGGGCGAGGACGGGGAGCCCCTTCACCTCGGCAGCTCCCTGCTGCTTGCCAGGGCTTCCCAGTGCCCCCAGGCCTGGGCTCCGCCAGCAGAGTAGGTCCCCGGCAGGGAAGGGTGGGAGGAGAGAGGACGAACAGCAAATGGCAAGGCCAGGGGTCTTGGGGCAGAGGGAAAAGAGGGGAGATGGGGAAGGTAGAGAAGTCAGGGTGATGCCAGGCTGGGATGGGCAGGGGGACCTGCTGGGTGTCCAGCAGAATGAGGACAGTCCCACTTTTTGGATATTTAACAAATAAAATGGTAGAAGTCTCCTTTAAGTTGCTAGGTGGTGGCTGTTCCCAAAGCACTGACTCACTCTTTCGGCAGGGACTCAGACGCTTTAGGGACGGAGGGGGAGCCGGAAACGGCCCGGAGGGGGTGGCTGCGGGCCCCGGGTCCTGCCTGGCTCCGCTCTGGTCTCCTTTGTTTCGGCCTGGGGGATAATGAGTTGCAATTATCAGTGCTGGCTGCGGAGACGAGCAGTTTTGCTCACCCACATTTTCCCAGGGTGAGTTTCTTTATTTCATGCCTGAAGGCCCTTTGTGGCCGCCGGGTGCCAGGGGAAGTGGAGCTGGGCTGAGGCGGGTAGCTGGGGGATGTCACCCAAATGTGTGTGGGGGGAGAAGGGTAATGAGGAGGAAAACGACTTTATCTGCTTCTGGAAGTGCCAGAGAGAAGGCAGCTGTGAACTGGGTCTGTGGGGAGTTTCCAGCCCCTGACATGGGGGGATTACACTGAAGCCAGCTAGTCCGCAGAGCTCCTCTCGGTCCCTTTGCCGGATGAGACCTGACCCACCTGGAGCCTGGGCACAGCCTATCTGAAGCCTGAAGCCCTCAAGAGCAAAGCTGTTCATCAGGAACACATCTCACCATCGCCAGCCCGTCCTGTCCTCTGGCAGCTCCCCCGCACTCCCCTGGGTTCCTGAGGACAGGGCAAGGAGCCAGTCTTGCTCCCAACCCCATTTTTGTCTCTCCCCAGGCTACGTGAACTTCCGTCAACAGTACCCCGAGCTCTTTGACAACCTGACCCCCGAGGCTGTACGCAGCACCATCGAAGCAGGCTATCCTGGCATCCTGGCCAGCAGAGACAAGTATGGCCGGGTGGTGATGCTCTTCAACATCGAGAACTGGGACTATGAGGAGATCACCTTCGATGAGGTCAGCTCAGCCCAGCCGTTGCTCCAGGAGCAGAGCGGTCCCTGGGCTGTCCCACTTGGCATATCTGAACAGAGTGTCCCTTACACACACGCACACACACACACACCCTCCAGATATCCAGATTTAAGCAAAACTGCAGCCCTTTGAATTTATCCTTCTGGGGACTCACAAGGGACCCTGGGAGAGCATGGTGCATCCCAAAGGGTTCCCCTTCCTTCTTGACATAGTGCAGGCTGCAGGCCAAATTCAGGGTGTGCATTTCCCAGCCCAGGCAACACATGGGTTGAAGAAAAGCACTGTATCATTAAATCACAGATCACTTTACAAAGGAAAGAGCCCTCAGGGCAGAGGAGGAAACAGGCATAGAGCAAGGAAAGGGCTTGCTGGCAAAGAGGTCTCCAGGTATGTAACTCACATATGTTTTCTGCTCAGCTCTGAATTTGCTTGTACATGTGAGAATCATTGACCCAGATCTGAGATGCACCCGCCTGGAAAGGGGAATGCGGTAGCTGTTGAGCATCCCCCAGGAATGCCCTCCCTGATCTCCAGGCCTGCGGGCTAGTTGTGACAAGCAGGCTGGAGTTGAGCAGACCAGGGTAACACTCCCTGGGACTGTTCCTGGGAACCTCCTGGTGTTTACAGGAGGGGAGACCTTGCCTTCACACACTAACACCAGACCCTCCCATCTCTCAATCAGATTCTTCGTGCCTATTGCGTTATCTTGGAGAAGCTTCTGGAAAATGAAGAGACCCAGATCAATGGGTTCTGCATCATTGAGAACTTCAAGGGCTTCACCATGCAGCAGGCATCAGGGATCAAACCCTCTGAGCTCAAGAAGATGGTGGACATGCTGCAGGTGAGGTGGCAAGGACTCCAGCCAGGCAGTGCTCAGAGCAGTGGCAGAGAGTGCCCTGAGGGAGCAGAATGCTCAGGGGAGGGGTAAGGCCGTGCTAGCAGGGGTTTGGGGTTGCCACTGCATTGATGCCACGAGAGTTTTGTGGAGCAGCTGTTCACCATCACATGCTTCTTCCCTTGCTGACTAATTCGCTTAATCCTGCAAAATAGATTCTGTTTTTCTGGCCCCAGCTCCCCACCCTCTGAAAAGCCCAACCAGAAGTGTTATCACCACTTCTTGCAGCACCCTACAGCATGGCAAGGAGGCCTTTCCTCACCACCCTCTCAGCCCAGCCATGGTTCAGGCTGGACAGAGACTCACATACTCCAGGAATTCTGCCCTTGGACCAGGGGCTGAAGATGCTCAGCTCTCCCCGGGGGAAGAGCACAACATAGGTGCAGTATTTCTTGTGGAACAGGAGCAATGAACCATCTGGGAGGTTCTTCAGCTTCCCTGGTGCTCCCACACTGGGCATCCCATTGGACTGAGATGTCAAATCCTCTGGGTCAGAGCGTAAAAGAGCGTCACAACAGGGGTCAAAGAGAGAATGGGAGATTGGAAAAGCGGAGCTGAGGGAGTCCCAGCATTTCCATTGCTGTCCACCTCCTCTCTTAGCTCAATGTGGCCAGCATAGTCTGTAACCTGCTGTGTATGGGTTTGGGATCTGTAGGACTCCTTCCCTGCACGGTTCAAGGCCGTCCACTTCATCCACCAGCCTTGGTACTTCACCACTACCTACAATGTGGTCAAACCGTTCCTGAAGAGCAAACTGCTGGAGAGGGTGAGTGTGGGAAGGGGGACTGGGGGGAAAGGCACATCCCTCATCCACAGCTGGGTAAAACAGAACAGCTGGGAGAAAATCTGCTGCCTTGAGTATCTCAGCCAGCCAACTATCCCTTCAGTATCTCCAGCCAGTGGCTGGAAAAATGTCTTTGTCTGCCAGCCTGCCTGAGCATGTCTTTACAGTGTAGGGACAAGTTCGCAGTTGAGCACAGCTGGTGGGAAAAGCTGATGGCTCAGTGCACCACAGGGACTGCTGTCAGCTCCTTTGGGAAAGTGAGCTTGCAGCAACACACAACAAAGGCTGCAGTTACGTCGATCAGAAATGAGGCCAACCAGTCCCCTCAGCACTGACGTCCCCTGGCCCCCTTCTTCCCTGTGGGTAGAGTTGCCCATCTCCTTTCCTGAGGGTTGCTTCTGTCTCGCACCAGGTCTTTGTGCACGGGGAGGAACTGGAGTCCTTCTACCAAGAGATTGATGCTGACATCTTGCCAGCAGAGTTTGGTGGCAAACTGCCCAAGTACGATGGCAAAGCAACTGCAGAGAAGCTCTTTGGCCCCCCCATCGAGGCTGAAGACACAGCTCTCTAAACCAGGATCTGCTCCCTCTGCCCTGTAAAATAGGATCAAAGTGGCTATCTAACCCCAGCCACCTCCTTACCGTAGCATTGGTTGAATGACTGCTCGTGATGAGGCGCTCTGGGTGTGTTGTTCCATGCCTGTCCCTCCCCACCCCAAACCCGCCAGTGGGCTGCCTGTTAGCCCTGTCTCTCTCGGGAATAGTGTCTTCTCCTCAGGAGCCAGCAGAGAAAAGAGGCCACCAGCACTTTCCACAGCACATCTTGAGGTTGCAATGGGAGGGCAGGAGAGTGATTTCACTGGGAGGGGAGGGCTAGAGCATGGAACAAGCCCCTGTACTCCAGGGCACACCAGGAAGCACAGAGGTCAGGATGTGGCTAGAATGTGCTTTTCTCTGCTTCAGCCAGGTTTGGCCTTTATTTCCATGGGGCAAGGCAGCAGTAGGACCTCCATGGCCAGGTCTATATAGCTATAGCTGTTTATTGGCAAGTTCCTGGGTTGGTTTATCAGCTCAGTGGGAAGCAGCAGAAGCATGGAGAGGACAGGCATTGTGGGAAAGCAGGAGGGCAGCCCCAGCTCAGCAGAAAGCAGAAGCATCCTGTGCAACTGTGTGGATAACACAGCCAGAGGCCATCACTGCAGGAGACACCCATGAAGGGCTGGTTGAAATGTGTACACAGAGAAATAAAAAAAGTGTTTAACAGTAGAGCTGTCGGGTCCCTTGTGGCACGTGGCAAAGAACAGGGATGCAGCTTGTTAGACACAGACAGGCACTGGCTACACTGCTGTTTCTAAAGAGGCCAGGAGGCCTCACCTGGGAGGAGAACCCCCATACCTGCTTCACTGATGACTGGATCTGAACAGGCTGTTGTAGCAGAGGGGCCAAGGAACCAGCTTTCCCCATCCTCCTTGAATCCTAGAACAAGGTCCCCCTCCCAGCCCAACCAGGACCCCAAATTCTCAGTTCCCTGCTCTAATCAGGAAAAATAAATCAGCCTAAAGGATGCAAACAAGAACCTGAATGGGGATCCAGATGGAGCTGGTTCTACCTAATCCCCACTCAGCCAGGCAGCCAGAGATGAGGAGGAGAAGCTACAGCAGCCACTAAGAATAGATGGGTTTTAACCACAGTACAGTGAAAGCCAAGCAGAACACAGCCTCCTAAATCCCTTAGCACCACTGTCTCTCTCCTAGCACCATATCATGAGAGGGAGCCCAGATCTAAGCAGTTCAGCCAGAAAAGCCCCATAAAAGTCAACCAAAGAGGGGAGAGGAAGGGCCTCTCCTAGCACAAGAACTATTCATGATCCTGTAACAGGTGGCAGCCCATGCTAATTCAGAGTCAGCAGGAAGGTAGATGTAGCTCTGTCTCAGGGAAAGGGATGGATTTGGGTTTATGAACTACAAGTTCATAGGTGATGAAGCAAAAGGAAGCTCATCCAAGGAACGTATCAGATACCTAGTGCTAGATCACCTTCGCCTCCCTTGGCAACCTGGTGCGAGAGCAAAACGGCTTGGAGAGAAGCAAGCCCCCAATCTCTGCCCAGAACTTCACAGTTACCTTCCTTTCTGTCAAGCCGGTGTACTGCAGTGTGCTTCATTCCTCTCTTCCTCCCAGCTCTGCTGCTACACACAGGTGCCTTTCATAAGCAAAGCAAAGGACCAGAACCCCATCTGAAGCTGTCTGAGGTGGAAGGTGCTGACAAGGGCTGCATTCACCAGGGCACTGGCTCAGACTCAAACCAAACAGGATGTTGGCTCTGAAGCTGCAGGGAGGATGAGGCCTGCCTGGGCAGAGATGACTGGGGTTAAATCAATTTTCTCCAGCCTCAGTAGCACCACTGATTCACCAAAAACCACAGAGCATTGCAATTCCCAGCCTGAGGCTGCACCAACTTTGTGCAAGAGCCCAGAGGAAGACCAAAAGGCACTTCTTAGCTCCATTTGGCTCATTACTATGCTGCGCTCTCTATGGGGCCAGGAAGCATCTGTAGAAGTCCCAGGGAAGCCGTATGAGAGCTGTACAGCTATCACGCTAGCACAAAGACAATAACCCAGCTTTCTTAGGAGACTAAGCAATTGTACTTTTCTTTTAAAAGAAAAGAAAAAGACCCCACATGCAGACACACAAGCATCACGCTCCTGCCTCTGAGATTCACGCTAGGACAGTTACAGCCTTCGGGAGATCCCTGTGGCCACTCCCCCCGCCCCGGTTGCAAGCAGAACTGGAAGCAAGACCCATGCTGACCTCTGCCGCTTCCCCAGAGTGACTCCCACCAGCAGAGTTTTGAAGTAGATGCAACAGCTAAACCCCAAAGGCTGATAAACTAGACATGAAGCCCCAAACACTGCCTCCTGCAGAGCGATTCTCATTACAGAGCAGCAGCAGTGATGGTCCTGTCCCCAGCCGAGCAGCCTCAACAGCTCACCAGTCTCAACTGCCCTGCTCACATCTGTCTCACTTGGTCTGTAAGTTTAAAAAACAAAACAAACAGGAGAGAATTTAGTGGCAGTAAAACACTGGCTCTGGCAGTGCTTCTCTCTGCCCTAGGCTCAAACAAGTGGTTAACTCTATATATGCCCTTTTCAAAGTGTCCTGGCCAGAGAGGCTGCTGTATATGTTCTTTTCTGCCAGCTACTGAAAGATTAGGTGACTCCACTCAAATCTCCTGCGCCTTTGGTGAGCCAGGAATTTGACAGGCAGAAAACAGCCAGCAGCAGACACTCCTATGCCCAGACAAGGTGCTTTCACAGCCAGCAGCTCCATCACATGGCAGGGTACCATTTTCTGAGCACTAGTCACAACTGCCCTCAGGTACCTGAATTGCACATAAGTCAGTACTACTCTCTTAGGGAAAAAACAGCAAATCACAATTTCTGTAGAGATGCATGAGCTGAAAGCTTTGATGCCATCCCAGAGAAGAGTCCTTCTGTGTACTGCAAGACACTGCAGGCATAGGGCTGCTAGGTCCTGTGCTCTCCTTAGGGCCTTAGTCTTGGCACAGACCAACTCTCTAGAGGGCTCCTGCTGCCAGAGAACTAACAAGCCTTGGGAGAATCTAGGGTCTGACAGAGGATTGCCACAACCTGCTTTCACCCATGGGCAAAAATAGCCCTTATGCATTTTCAGAGCAGGCATTTGGCCTTTTAGCTAACTGGCATCTGCATTCTCCACAGCAGAGGCTTCAGGGACCTCTCAGCAACAAGCCTCCCAGGTAAGATGAAAGGCAATTAGGAGAGGCTTGAGCATCACTAGTAGTTGTGTCCCATGCTGCAAGGGAGAAAGCAGGGAGGAGAGGATACAGTCACTGCACAGCACTGCCAAGTTTGCTCAAAGCTGCAGACAGAGATCATGCAGTGTCAAAAGCTTGACACACTGGCCTCAAGTTAGGCCTGAGGGAAGGCTGAGCTGCTAAGCACCTTAAACTGCCAAGAAAGCCATGCACTGCTTTGCTCAAGGGCCTGCTAGACACCCCAGGGCTTAGGTCCCAGCTGACTTAACAGCCAGGACAACTGTTTGAGATGCACCTACACAGTGGGAATCATTAGACTAACTTCTCCCCAGAGGTTTTATATGGCTGCACCATTCCTTGTGCTGCTCTCTAGAATGGAAAAAAGCAAAGGAAGACTTCAGCTAGAACTGATAGTGGGGGGTGGTCACACTATCTATATGTCATTACATACAACCCCTATACAGTATACCCATGTGTCTACAATACTGCTCACTTCAGCTTTTAGTGAGCAGCTGAGTCAAATTCCAAGTGAAGGGCACAAAAGTACAGACTGCCATGAAGTAGTAATACATGAAGACAAGACCAAGAAAACCACACACCGCCACCTCCAACCCTAAAGCAGCAGGAGAGATGAGAGGACATTTCTTGCTGAAATGAGCAGGCCATTCACATTGCCTAGCACAATTAGAACTTTTGCATTTAACACCAGGAGCCAATGCAGAGGCAGAAATCATGAAAGTGGAGTTAGCAACAAGGGTTGTCCTGCCTGGCAAACAAATGAGGGAACAGAAGCCAACTCATGTCTTGGAATATATTACAGTGGTGTTAAGATTACCTTTCCCCCAGGCAGTCACATTTTACATGTTAACATTTCTGCTCATGAGTGTTCTAATTCTAAATTCACATTTGCAGCCTGGGGCTAGATGATTCCTCCAGCTCTGAAGCATTCATCTAATCCAAAGGAAGAGATGTTCAGAGATACCCAGTTGTATTTTGATGAAGACAGCCTTGTTGGCTCAACATATTCCCATGTCAGATACGCATTTCCTCTGTGGTAAGGAAAGGATCAAGAAAGTATTGATACTGCCTGCCAGAAGTGACAGTTTGATTTTTACCCATCACCCAGTGACACTGTACACAATCACTACATGTAGCACTGACTTCAGTAAGTCCTTTATTTTTAAATAAGAAATCCCACTGAATCAAAGTTAACAAAATTACATTGTTTTGCAATGACCTCCATTTTACACCACAGAAGAACAAAAACTAAAGAAAAAAATCAAAGACACTGTTTTTTATATATTTATATATAATTTTAAAGGTAAACATCAGCAGATATAGAAAAATTGCATTGCTAGTTGCAAATCATCTCCCCTGCAGCTGTCAGCTTCAGAGAATCTGACTCAGAACTTGGCAGCTGGGAGGGTATCTCTGATACAAGCTTTCAGGGCAGCATTTAGAGATGGTTCCAGAATATAAGTTTGCAAATTTAAAATATTTTCCACAGTAAACTGTGCTGCTTACCAAGAACATTAGAAATCACTCAGCCTGTTCTAACACAACTGCAGGAACAACATAAGGGCACAGATCTGGCTTCCTGAGGCGTCCACATACCTCTTCACCTTGGGGATATTCAGAGAGAGAAAGGTATCTCTTGAAAAGAGGTTGTGCTTTCTTGAGAAAAAAATCTCTTGTGATCTATTATTTGGAGTTATAGACAAGCCAACAAATAGTGTTTAAAAACATGTTCTGTGGAGAGGTGTTTGCTTGGGCTAAGTAGTAGGGTTTAGTTATATCAAACACAAGTTGTTGGATTTATTTTTGAAGACTCCCCAGTTTACAGGAGCCATCAGAAGAGTCAGCATCCCAGTAGAGCTATGACATTAGAGAGATCCTAGAAGGAACTTGCCTAATCAAAGCAGTGGCATGACTAGAGACAGGCAACATAAGCTTGTCATTTACATAAAAGCAAGAAAGGTATGTGTAGAGCCATCTCATGGGATCAGGCTCCTTACTGGCATTAAAGTTACCCAGCTTAGGCAAGACCATCCAGTGAGAAGGAAAGATATGGCCTTTATGAACAGGGGATGCAGGGCTGGAGTTTTCTGAAAGTGTTATCAGATAGACTCAGAAAAGACTGTTTGATATCAGCAGACTCAACCTGATAAATGTTGCCCTGGACTGCAGTGTTTGTGCCATTAACCAGCAAAACCAAGAAGCCAGGTGTTTGAAAAGCAGTAGTTCAGAATAACCCTGGAAGCCCTTCCGGCACAAACTGAACATCTGGCAACTGCTTTGATGCACTGGTGGCACTTACACCTACACTCTCCCAACAGCTCAAAAATCCAGGCCAACAGTAAAACAAGCATGCCCAGCAACAGAAGGGGTACACATGCAAGGCATCCCTTCTTTAGGTCTGTGCTGCTGAGGCATCTTAAGTTCAGCAGAAACTCTTGGTGTGAAGACTTTCAGAACTGTTTTTTGCCTAGAACAGGTACTCCTGAAGGAGACACTGTTTTGAGTCACAATGGGCCCTGGACACTACCCAACCTAGGACTCATGGAATACGACTCAAGCCAGAAGCAGCAAAATGCTCTTTACAAGAGATGATTTATACATGCAATAGAAGGCCAGGGCCTTTCTGGTCATCTTGAAAAAGGCTGTGAAGAACTTCAGTAAGCCCCAGATAGGCATAATATTTCTAGGAAAAACTTGGAAGCAATCCAGGTGACTAAACTGTTTGGCAATTAACTCCTGAAGTGCCCCTCTGCTCTTTCAGATAGTCATTTATAGAGAATCCACCTCCAGCTATATGTTGCTAAAGAGTTAGACATAAGAACCTTGGGATTTCAAAGTAACATGTCACTTAAGCAAACTCTCCTTCTACAACTCAATCCCTACTGCTAGAGGCAGATTTGAGGAGCAGACAGCTGTAAGATGATCTACTATTAATACACCTTATTTTAAACCTTAAAATAGACTGCAGCTAGTTGTAGGCTGCCCACAGAGGTCCTTTAAGTCAGCACGCACTGGTATGATAGCACTTGTACAGTGTACATCACCAGGGGTGTCTCACTTAGTGCTGAGAAATTTATTAAAAAGCAAAACTTGAAAGCTCTGACCAGAGCTGTTACTGAAGTCTCTAGATATGCTGATGTCCAGGGAGGAGGAAAAAAGGGCAAGGCACCACGTGTCAAAGGGCTGTGGTCTAGGAACTTGTAACAGACCAGGACAGATGACACACAGGTAGCTTAGCTAAATTCAGTATTGGAGATATCAGTTCTTACCATCTTTGCTTAATGCCCAGTCTTTGTAACCTGCATCTTCACAAACAGGAATTGCAGAAGTAGTGCTCAGAAGACAACTGCAGGATGGTTCAATTATCTGTCTTTGCAGTGCGACTACAGTTAGACCCATCTGAAAAGAACTTTCAATTTAGAAGCTCAAAAAGTGACCATTAAAAATGCTGGCAGATCTGATGTAATGGAAGCTGCTAGTTCCTCATGTTCAGTAAGATGAAGCCCCAGCGGCTCTTCTACAACCTTCAGATCTCTCCAAAGATGGTTGGACCAGCCTAACCATCACACAACTTGCAATTTGATGGGGAGTGTCCTTGGGGTTTACAATCAAGTGCTACTTACATCCAGCAATGGAGAGAAGGTTGTATACATACCATACAAGACTAAATGCTAAGGAGCTCTACTAATGCTTTTTCTAATCCCAACCTGAAACTAAACAGAGCTCATGAAAGATTTTTCATGTCAAAGTCTTGAAGAGCTGCATTACCAGACTAAATTGTAAGGATCTAGAAGAGCACACTTGAACAAGCTCACTTGTCTTGCAGAGAGATTAAATAAAGACTTAACCACACAGAAGACTTCAGCTTTAAGCAGCTATGTTCTGACTGCACTTGAGGTTGAGTTCACTGGCCAAATGGAGGGCATCTGTCTACATCACAAGACTAGCATTGCCTGATGTGGGGAGAGAGGAGTATTCCAGATTAGAATTGGACAAAGTCCTATTCATCTGTTGAGTACGGGCATGAGGCACCAGTTGACAGTCACTGTCAGCAGCAAAATTAATACAGAATTCCCTTCTCTGAAGGTCTTTACATAGCATGCACTGCAGCTTTCTCCTCTCCCACTTCCAAGGTCTCTTTAGGCTACCACTGCTAGTCTTGTCATCATAAGTCTTGCTTTAAAAGCCATGTCAAACTGGGGCAGGGGGAGGAGGGAGGGAGGACAGGAAGATTTTACTGCTCCCATCTACACAAGCCTAACATGTATTTTAGGTCCCAGAACCCCTGCACAATGTTCAAGCCATGACAAAAATTCTTCCCCAAACAGGCTAAAAATAACTGGTCAAGACACAGGCAGTTCAAATAGCTGTAGATGTGAGTGCAAAGTACAAAAACAGGTCAAGGGAGCAAGATGCCCCGATATTAATATTACTTCTCTAGCTGAGTTTCAGAAAGTCCATAGCACTGGCACTCTTGAAATAAAGGCTTAGGTTGTGGGGCAGGAAGGATTACTCCTCCTGAAAAACTCTTTGATTGTAAAGCAGAATCTCTACAAGAATAGACAAAAATACAGCTCCTGCTGCTTTGTCAGTTCCCTAGCTGCTCACCCCATCTTAGGAGAGGCTTGCTCAAGAGGTCATTGACTAGTCATCTGCTATAGTGAAGTTCGTCAGACCTAACGTTACAGTTGATGAGAAGGTAACTTCCTTGCACCTCAGAAGCAGGAAAACCTGCTTAGTCAAGATCTAGTCAGTCGATACTAACCTCCTTTAAAAAAAGGAAGAAAAGCTCTTCAAAAAGTCTTGCAGAACAAAGCTTCACTTTCACTGAGACTGCCATAACTTGGCTGAAAAGCAGTGTCACCTAACATGAACCCAGAAGCTAGAAAACAATTGCTTTGCCTCAACATTAGCCTTTCCAGATAGCACCCAAACAGTTCTCACTTCCTACTTTTGTATTCTGGGCCATTCAACCAACTGAACTGCTTCTGGAAGTTTGGGATCCTGGGAAGAAAGGCAGAACTTCAGCCACTGGGGGAATGGGGCAGAGAGCCTCCACTTCTGATAAGGCTCTCAAACTTGAGGGAGGCAGGTACTTTGCTCTCAAAGTTACTAGAGACATGCAGTCCTTCCTTCTATAGGTATCTACATGTTGGTCTCTTCCCATTAGTATTAGTACCAAGAACAACTTCTGTTTCTCTAGAGCTGTCTGACATTGCATCCTTCTTCCAGGTGAGTAACAAAGTGTTCCAAAGGCAGAATCTCTTGCCATGGGAAGGGCAACTTTGTACCTCAAGGCAGGCAGTAACTTGTAGTGACTTGTGTCAACTACAGCTATAGAGTTTGCTATGAAAGTTCAAACAATTCTGAAGCTGTAACCCACTGGAGATGAAACAGCTCTGTTTATATTGTATCTATTTGATGTGTACAAGTGTTGCTTACACTCCACCTCTGTTGAAGGGAAGATATTTAAGTCACATCCAATGAATATTACATAAACAGCTACTTAAAAATCTAATTTTTGTATGACATTTTGGTGATATACAGATGCAGTATGAATAAGAGGATAATAGCACAAATCCATCATTTAAGAATATCCTTCCTAACTGATGCCCTAAAATAGTCCCTAAGAAACAGCCACAAGCATGGCCAAGTATTGCTGTAGAGCTTTACTTGGTCACACCTTTTCTTTGAGAGGAAAAAAGAAAACCTGGATCTACTAACAAAGGGAATGTGCAGATAGCCACAGTTCATTGTAACAGGCCAAAGTGGCTGGCCTAAGGCAAACTGAAAGGAATTTCCTGATATGATAATGCACCTTTGCTACAATAGTTAGTTATTGCTTTATTAAAACAAAAACCCACTGCTCTAACCTACTAAAGTTCAGGGACAGGGCAGTCCAGAAGGCTTGTTCCCCTGTGCCACTGGACTGAAGTCTTGCAGCTTGTTTCAACCCTTAAGCTATAAAGTGCCTAGAACACAAACCAAGGCTAAAGCAATAAAGTGCTGGTTGATGTGGGAAGTATGACAGGAGAAAAAAACCTTCATTGAGACTGTGTCCCAAGGATGGATTAACAGGAGCACAACATCAATAGAGCAGCAACAGTAAAGCAAAGATTTTGATCACAAAGTTTGTCTCCAGATTGTCATGGGGCAACTTCCCTTCCAGGAGAGAGACTAGTCAGGAATAACTGTCTTGGCACAGATCATAACAGCCACTTGAGGGAACAGGATAAGTGAGTAGGCATCTTTCCTGCATATATGGTTTCACACTTCACTTTGCACATTAAAACTAGAAGCAGATGTATGAGTGTGGAAAAGGAACTCAAGGGAGGAAGAGCTCAGTGTCTTACTGGAGCCAGTAATCCTACAGCATTAACACAGATTTGGAAGTGATTAGCCATATGAAGGTACTACTTCAGTTGCACAGGGCTAGGGCCATCCAGTTCCCATCACCTCTAAGGCAAATCATGTGCCTGAAAACCATTCAGTGCTCTGAAAGTTAAGGGGAAGAATTTTGACACAGCCTGCCTGGCATAAGGGGAAGTCTAAAGGAAAAAACCAAATACATTCCTCCCCTACAAACCAGCCCCTAACAGTGTACATCAACTCTCTATGAAATCCTCAAAACCAATTTGACCCCAGAGAAAGATCCTGCAGATTCATAATCACCAATTTCCATTTGGAAGCCAGAGCCAGCTTTAAGCAGCCCTGGGTCAAACAAAAATCCAGTACTAAAAAAATACAACTACATTTAAATAAGAGGCAAATATGATGAGGTGATTGATCTTGTCTTGGTATGAGAACATGTTCAGATAGAAAAGTATTAACTGGTATTGCCAACCTGCAGCTTTTCTTTACCTGGAGTCCCAGCATAAAAGCATTCCAAACCACAGACAGCAGAAGCATGGAAAAGCTAAGTATCTTTAAACCCACTGACTTTGGGAAGTGCATTCCTAGGAATTAAAAGACCCCCTTGAGATGGTGCAAGGCTGGCACTCTACTTGCAGTTAGGCATCTGTTTTTGCAGGCCACTTACTAGACCAAACCACTGGCTGTGGCTCAGTGCAGGGTTTTTCCAGCACTGGGACAGAGTAGAACAGAGTCAGAGGGTTGTAGTTGGCCTGTCATCTACACCTAAACAACTGCTGCAGACATGAAGTTTGACCAGCTGGTGAAGGAATTTGACATTTGAAACTCCTGATACATTTAAAACAAGCTCTTCAGCTCAATAACCCTGTAACAGTCCACAGTCAGCAACCTGATTCAAGCAGAGCAATAAGTTACAAGCCCAAATAACTATATAGGCAAAGATGCTCTGACCAGATATTAACTTCTGCTGTAACTCCTTTTCAGAAGGAAACATTGTGATCAAATCCCAGCCCTAGGATATCAAGGAGAATGGAAACCTGAAGCAGCAGGTGAGGGAACAAAGAGTTCCCAAAGGGGGAGATATACTGAAGTGATCCAGAGAGTCTTTGGGTCAGTTACTCCTGGCCAGATACAGCCTGCTCTGTGTCTGAGCAGTGAGACTTTGTCTTCTCCCACTGGCAGATGGCATTGGCATATTGCACCACAAGCTTATCCATCCAAGTAAGAGGTTCTGGGAAGAGTACAGACCCCTCAAAAAAGCCCAGGTGGCCTCCGTGAAGGGGCAGCACATGCATGACATTTTCCCGTTTCTCTGTAAAACAAGAAGCACAAAGTTCCAGAAAATTAGCATTTTACAGCTGAGAACTAAGCCATCTTAAGTTGTGACAATCATCTCTATCCTTGCCATAGTATCTGAACCAAGGGAAGAACCTTGTGGAGGAACCAGAAACACTGGCAAAGGCCATGGCTAATTTGAAGTCAAAAGCACATAGCTTCTCCACTTCACAGAACAGCTCAGTCCACAGGAACCAATCCTAGCCAGTATTAGAAGGCTGCCTAACAACTGCCAACAGCAATACAGGCCACATCCTTCCCCAAATGCTCCATCTCTAACTCATGTGTGCTGAAACTGGGACTTAGTTTAACACTAAACTGCACCAAAGCTCTGACAGCACATTAGCCACTCTGTTCCATCAGTGGAGGAAAAATTCCCCTGCTTGCTTCAGTCTGGAAGGTCTTGATTAATTCTCCCCTCACATCTTTCAATAAGGGAAAGAGAACCTGCTGCATTTCCTGTGCAGCAACTGTTTGAAGAAACAGCAACCAACTCTCTTCTAGGAGGGACCTTTTAAAAAGGTCATTTGCCTTTTTCTTGGCTGAAGATTGACAGCTCAACTCCTTTTCAAGTCAGCAATTCTAGTCCACTAGGAAATAACCTAACCATGCATCTTCTCCCTTATCAGCAGAGGAGGCTGTTCGTCTACAGTTGCTCAAGACCATCTCATCACTGTAACAACCCACCTTTCTATTAATTCCCAGTGAGGAGTGAAGGCATGAAGAAGCATTTTTTGCATTAAAGAATGTAACCTGAATACAGCCTCCTGGCTATCAACATGACCCAAAACAGCAGAAGGTCCCTGGAAGGAATGCTCAGAAGTTCTTTCTGTTCTAAGTTAGCCTTGCTGGTTCTAGCAACTGGTGATTCAAAGCAGCTTAGTACATCTCTACAGGATTACGGATGTAAGAAGGCAAGTCAAGCTGCTTTGTAACCATGGATCATTATGTAATAAGGAAGCTGAAGGTACACAATTACACACTGCTGGAGCAGACTGCTTCAACATACCTGAAAGAGTTCTTGGAATTGATAGAAGACTCTCATGCACCAGAGGGTCATCAGCAGCATTAACCAACAGGAGAGGAACATAGATCTGCACCAGCAAACATGGCAGAAGAAAAATGGTAAGGGGTTGGTATTTGAATTTCATTCTAACCACAAAAATCTGCTTAACTTGAGTTTACTCAGGCAACTTATTTCAAGATGGTTCTGCACCTGGAGAACCACCAGGAAAACAAGGACAGTCAAAATTAAGACTGGTGGCTTTTTACTAATGAGGTGCTCTGCAGCACTGTATTTTTCAGTTTAACTGTATGCAAACAGATGGGATATAACAGAGCAGATTCAGATCCAGAGTCAGCATTTCCCCACTCCCAGAACTCAGATACCAAGTCTTTGCTCTGCATTACTTTGCATACAAGGCAGCTAGTGCCAGCTCTGTTACTGAAGCTCAAATTTAAACAAAAAACTCCTTTGGAATGTCTCCATCCTCTGGTTCTGCAGATCAAGGAAGAATCAATCTTCTTCCATCTTTCTCTCTTCAGCACTGGGGTCTGCTATTTACCTTTCAGACAGTACCAGACTCTCCCAGAATGTCTAGTAAGTCATTCCTGCTTGAAACTGCAGGCTGTATACCACCACTTGCTTCCCACTTTACCCATGTATGCTCAGAGGGGTTCAGATGAATGTCTGGCTTATCTAGGCCACTTGGGTGCTACTGCCCATTGCAGTTATAAGTTCCTAAGGACTCTGAGCATTTAGCACCAGTATTAGGTGCAAGAATTGAAATTCCACTCCAAGATACTCTGTCTAGGAATAGCTGTGTCTAAGAACCAGCAATATAGAAACCACTGACCATTTCCCCTCCAGCAGGAAAATTAAGGTACAAGAATCTCAACAGCAAAAGCCTACCCTGTGCAAGTACTGTAGGCAGCTTTCTTCTTCATAGTACTCCTTCAGGGAACTGTAGCCATGGAACTTCCTGAAATGGAGACATTGCAATTATGTTTCTAGTACCTATTTGACTTCTAAAAGATTCTTACTCCCAAATGAGAAATACTTGCACAGAACAGCTCTGATGCCTGGATTTTTATAGACCAAATAGTCTCTGCAAAATCCATCTTTGGCAGCACATGCCTCATGCTTTGTGTGCTTACTCAAACTCTGCAATAGTAGGATTTGTATTTGTTCTGTAGACGGCAAGTTAAACATGCCAGTTGGAGCCTAGTGGCCTTCAGGGCTTTATAAAGTATTCTTCTTCACGTATAATTCATACATATGAAGGAAAAAAATTATCTTGTCATCTTCACCTGAAAGCCTTTTCAAATGTAAGAACATGACAATTTCTGAACCTTAAACTGGACAAATGCAGGCCATTCTGAATTCACAGTGGTTCCAGTTATTTACCACAGCCTAGCTCCCTAGGCTTCTCTCCCTAACCAAGGATTCGGCAAACAGACTTAGCTTTATTTTTTGGGGAAATGTGTCAATTTTGTAGTAAGCCCAAAACAAAGGCCTCCAAGATTAGAGGCAAGTAAGATTTAATTATGAAGCATTTTTAGAAAGGCAAGAGAGCACAATACTCCCAGTCTCAAAAATCCTATAGCTCTACAGGGCACAGCCAGTTTACAGCTTCAGCGTTTTAGAAAGGTGTCAATGCCTGATGTAGAACATGCTATGGTATAGGAAAATAAGGCCACTGAGTAAAGAGCTATGCTGCTTTCAAAGACACAAGAGAAACAGAATGCTGCTTAATAAAGCAGAAAGTTTGATTTGGGTGTTAGCACCACCAGTGAAAAAGGCTGTTGTTTCAGTAGACCTTAATGCTCACAGAGAAGGCAGTAATAGGGTTTTTTGGGAGGGTTTGTTTCAATCAAAATTAAAGCAGGGCTAAGGACATTCCTGAATGGTTTTGAGCTGCTTTCCACATTCTGCACTTTCAGGTTTTTGCTACAGCTCATTAGGCCTGGTCTCTTCCTAGGTTATTCCAGGCTGCAAGTTCAGGTGTTACCAATAGTGAATACTTCGAGTGATTTTACAAAAGCTGAGATTGACAAGTAGGGCTTTTTTTTGCTAAGCTTTATTCAATGCAGAGGCAAGGAAAGAGTCCTGAGCTGTCAGCACTGCATTTCAGAAGATTCCCATCAGCACAGCTAGAGGCATGTGAGAACAACACTTGAGAATGAAGGTACTTTTAGAGAGCTACAGAGAATCAGAGAATCTCCCTCCATACCTCATGACATTATCATCAATCTGCATGAGGGACGTTGCTGTGTAGAGTTTGCTCAGATCTGCATCTGACAGGCTCTGTGGCTTCTTCATGCTATCTCCAAAAAGAACTTGCCTGAAAGAGTAATATCAAGACAGACATCCAGGTACCATAACAAGGGCAGCAAAGCCATGACCAGCTCAAGGGAAAATGAGTTTACCAACTCTGACATGATAGAAGTGGGCTCTGTAGCCATGAGGCTTTCCTGGGAACAAGCAGAGCTTTTGTCCACCTCCCTTTGCAGCAAAACATAACAGAAACCCTAGCAGCCACTTTAGAGCAAATATGCTTTCCTGTTGTACTAAAAACACAGCCTTAGGGACCTCTGAAAACTTCTCCCAGAATGGACAGTGCTAAGGGTACTTGGAACACAGGCTTTGTGTTAGAGGGAGGGTCCTTTGGCTTCTGACCAAACCTGTGGGTGGCTCAAGTGAGAGCACTAACAGTCCTGGGCATAGCATCTCCTTCGCCATCTGGTACTAAAGTCCCCCCAGCACAGAGATTAGATTAGCTCATCCTTCAGAAATTACTTGGGGCATTACCTTAGTAGAAAGCTATTTACTATGGACACTTGTCATAATTAGTTATTACCCTCAGGAGAGGATGTGTTTCTTTACCAGAACAAACCACTCCCTTAATAAGTAGAACAAAGGCCATAAGCTGGAAAGCAGGCTTTTTATTCCCTCTTAGAGACAGCTGCAGGACAGAGCAGGAGGGAGACCAGGTTTGCTTTTGGGGAGCTGCCCTAAAGCACAAAAGATTCATTATAGAAAAAATATTTAGCTTATTTAACAGATTCTCCCTTCAAGCTAGCACTGGATTTTTCCGGGTTATGACTCTAAGCACCATTTAGTGCAGGGGGAATTATATATTTTCACATGTTAAGTATGGTCAAGTTGTCTAAATATTTTCCAATCTGGAACAAGTTACATGGATCACCCTACACGACATACAGAGTCTCCTTAACTCCTTCTGCAAGTGTTTCATATTGCACAGGAGCATCAGGAATTAATTGGAAGTTTGCAAGTGACACACTCTTAACTAGAATGGGTCATAAGCAGTGATTTCCCCCCTTCTCTTGACTCAGGCATCTTCAAACATACACAGATGAGGCACTTGCATATTCATTGCCTAAGAAGTACCTAGAGAATTTTTGGATGAGAAAACTGAACACTGAGCAAGCCACCTGTTTAATGCATTCCTTTGGTATGCGAGAGCCACAGATCACAACAGTAGCATAGGGATACTAAGAGTATAGCTGCACTCCAAGAACAACACTGAATATCCTGCTAGCTACATGCTCTTTCTAGAACAGCTAGAAGCTAGATCTACAGTTTGACTGCTTATTTGATAAGCAGCAGCCCCATGCAGCAGATCCTCACCTTGAGGATTAATCCTACCTCAAGTATGCAGCAGAACAAGAGGCTCCTTGAATAAGGAATTCTTTGGCTAGAAGTGAAACAGATGCAGAATACTCCACTTTGAAGTTTAATTATGATGTTTTCCTGTGCTCATCTTGTTTACTCATTAAGCAAGTCTTCTTGGAAGACAAAAATACCAAAGCTTGCTTTCTTCTAGCAGGATCACCAAGGCTTATTAGTATATTGTAATGCATACAAGTGAGATTGAGATGAGCTCCCCTTCTCTTAATTGGTTCATTTAAAGACCCTTGAGCAAGGAATGTGTGCATAAGTTTCAATAGTTTGATTCTAAAGGGCCAAGAAAAAGATGACAAACCCAATACAGCAACTAACCCAGTCGACACCATCAACACCATCAGTACAAGTGACCAACTACAGTACCTGTGAGAAAGGATGATCTTTTTCATGTTGTCTGCCATGAGGAAATTATAAAATCTTCTACACTGATCCCATTGCATGAAGGTTTCCTGGGCCCTAAAAAAGTGCATAACAATCAAAGCCATTAAAGATGATCTTGAAAGATCACAGTAATATCATAAGATCTTTGGCAGCCTAGAGGCTATGTAAACAATCTCCAGGCTTTCCCTGCCATAGCTTAACCTCTTCCAGGAAGTGGCCTCCACTTTGACGAAGGTCAGTAGTAACAGAATACACATCTGCAGTCTCATTTGGCACAATGCAATTAAATGCTCTGTTGATCAAAACAGCTAAGAGCCATCAATCAAGATCTGCAACACCAACATGAAGATTTTGGTATCCTTTGCGTAAGTTGAATCTAGCTTACCTAATTGGACTACCAAGCAAAGGATTAAAACTTAAGCCTGTTGCTGAACAAAGTGTTGTCAGTTGTATGAGTTAACTCTGCAGAAGAAACAATTTGTGCAGATGTTTTCAGTGTTTACAGACATTACTGTCAGCTTCACTGGCAAGAGCTATAAGAATAAATTCTAGCTGCAGCTGCAAGTGGTATCTGATTTGAAGCAGAATAGCACTTCACAGCTTATCGGTTGTTAAAACAGAATTAAAGTCATCCAGACTTCTGTGAGTTCTGCCAGATACAAGTACTTCTTCGCTATGCAGGGTCATGGCCAGGTTATAGCTTTACTCAAGGTTTGCTGTTACTGAGGAAACGCACTATCATTTACTGAGCAACCCAAGAATGCTGGGAGCAGAATTTCAGCTACTGAACTACTCCTGCTTTAGTTCCCATTGCAAGTTAATGTTTAAATGGTAGATTTAACATTACTTCCCCAGCCACAACCTGAAAGTTCCCTAGCAGGGCACAAGCTATATTTTCTTGTAGTAAGCCATGTCAAAGCATAGATTTTTTTTTTCCTTTAAGATTTTAACCAGACTACCTACCACATTTGTAGTGAGGGAGAAGAAAGATGGGAAGATGCACATTTTTTTCCTGCCACAAAACACTTTCCAAGCAAACCGTAAGTCATTTAAAGATGATTGACATTAAAGACACTAGACTTCCCACCACAGTAGCTGAAAAAATACAGCTTCCTGTATTTTAAAGTGGACTGCACAGGTTTCAAAACTGGGAACCTTCTCCACAGCCTGTAGCTACAGTGAAGATGCATTCCACAAGATCAAGAAGCAGAACCAAGCCTGTACAGGCAGAGATTAAGGAATAAGGAGACATGTCCCCATTTAGCCTCAGGAACTAAATTCCCCAAACTGCATGTTAATTGATTAAAGCAAGAGCTCCATAGTCTGCTGGCAGATTCTTGTATTGCTGCCACTTTACATCTGTGCATGGGACCCAGGCTTAATGCTCTGAAAAGGTTTTTCTTATTTCAGTTCCATGCTCCATCTTGCCCACCACCACTTCTCTTTCTTTACTTCCTGAAGGTATTTGGGGGAAAAGGTTGTACAAACTATCATATAAAAGAAAATCAAATTCTAAGCTAACCAGTAATGTCTACTAAGGTCATCTACTGCCATGCAGCCCAGAGGTCAGAGGCCAACTATTTTAGCCTACCAGACAAAGTCTAGGAAGGCTAAGGCTTATCCATTCCACCTGGAAGTGTTTTGTACCTCCCCCTTCCATAACCAAGGACATAAGGACCTCTCTACCCCCTTTTTTCCTTAGTGGATATTTACTGATGTTGCTTTTCCCCAGCTATTTGGCTGATTAGTATTTAGAAGCAGCAGTAGAGATTAGGTAAAGAGACATAAGATCTGAAAAGCCTTCTTGTCAAATGCACAGTAATGCATAGCAGATGTTTTGTGACTGGAGACTTGCTAGTAGATGTTTACCCAGCAGGTGGAGTCAAGAGCTCAATAATGCAAGTCTTCAGTGGCTTCTTGTGTGGAAGCAGCTCAGACAAGGTGCTTTCTCACCCTCACCACCACAGAGAAATCCAACTCCAGTATTGCTAAGCAGATTGTCCTTACACTGTCAATTTACCAGCACATCATGACATATTACTAAAGAAACCAGTTAGTGAACAGCATGACTCATGTCATTTGAGACCAGAATTACAATACTGCACAGTTGCAGAAGATGAATAAATAGAACAAGGCCAAATGCAATCCTTGCAAACCCTGTTTGATGGCTGCAAACAGTTTTGGGGGCTGGCTTCCAAAGGGTGCTTGTGCTCCATGCCGGAACCCTAGAACAACTAAAAACATTTTACTGGGGGAAAGAGACAGACTATTCCTTAAAGCATCTGTTCAGATTTTAAAGGGGTGAACTCAGACCTAGCAGTAGCTAAGTTATTTTAACAATAGTCAGATTTGAGCTGGTGTCTCAAAATGGATCAGGTACATTGGAATATTACTGAATTGCATACCAAGCTTAGTTATGCCTTAATGCTTCCACAAAAGCTTATTTATCTGTAACAGCTTACTCAGAAAAGGACTCAAAACTTGTATCAAAACTTGTATCAAACTTGTTGCTTCCTAGCTATTATGTGCTAATATGTGCTCCAATCATCTCAAACTGCTGTACAGGCAGCATAAGCAATATCAGAACTAGTTTCACCAGGCTGGGGGGGACAAATTTCACAGCAAGTCTCCTGTAGAGCTGCCAGTTTCACTATTTTCACCCTCCCATAAGATCCTGACCCAAGTACCCTAGTCTCAATAGACTTTCACCTTACAAATACTCTCAGTGCTTAGAAATGCAGTGAAGTTACAGTAATGTCAGCTAAGCCCCAGTAGTTGCCCATTTGGACAGTAGAAGTTGGGAGCATTAGTTTAGACAGTTACTGTTTTCATCTTCATTAACCATGCATGGAAAGCTAAGCAACCAGTTCAAGCAGCAGTGCCATAGCCAGCTCCTCTGTCAGTAAGTTTAGGTATTAGCACTAGGTGGAGCTGTTAAAGCTCTTCTGAAGTGGTATAGCCTTGGTTTCCAAGTAGGGAACCACAGATTAATAGTTTATGCAGGCCTTAGGGCTATAAGCCTTCTCCCCACCTTCCAAATTTCATGTCCACAGCACTATTGCAAATGTTTCTCCATCCCCTCATGGGCCCACAGCACTGCCTTTGCATTAGAGAAACAAACATTCAAAGGGGAGTACAGTGTCAGCACATGAGCTCTGTGCTTCTTTCCAGTCTCCTCAACTGAGGGCTGCTGAATGAGACTGCACACTGAAGGCAGAAAAAAGCCATTATGAACCTAGGGATAGTTCTCAGACCAGTGAGATAGCGTAAGCTATTGCTTTCAAAAGTGGCATCAGCTCAGTACTTTTTCATGCTGACCAACCTGCCAGATTTGTTATACCAGGACTGCACAGGTCCTCTTAGCACCAGAGCAATCCTACTATGGCATAAAGTTAGGCCAACTCAAGCATGCAGAAAAGAAGCTGACAGCATTTGACTGCCCAGAAGTTTTTATTGTTGGCAGGAAGCTTTCATACCACTAAATCAAAGCTTTGGCTGCTCATTCAGCAGGGTGGCATCCCGCACACTGACAGGCAGGTTATGTTGTTTCTCTTGCATACAACTCTTCCCCCACCACACTCTCCCAAAAACCTTCCCTCCCTACCTCCCCCAGAAGTCATCCCAGAGGAAAGAACCTCTAAGCTTACCTCAGTGCACTGTACCCTTGGCACACACTGACACAGCACAGGACTCTCTCCTGGTTGGCCTGGGTCTCTCCAAGGTACTTGCACACAATATTTCCACCCAGGCTGAAGCCTACTACAACCAACTGGGTTTGAGGGTAGGTCCTCTTGATGTAATTAACCATGGCACCAAATTCCCAGGTGCAACCTAAAAGATAAGAATGTCAAGAATCATGTTCTAACAGCCCTAGATTCATACCTCAAACTTCAATTGTATGCTTTAAGCTTCACCCTCTTACCCATTGACTTAAATACTCTCAAAGCTTTAAGAGCTCCAATTCACACATGTTCATGTACCTATTTCAAATCTTGTAGACCTTAGCTCCTGCCTGGAGCTGACAGACTGCTAAAGAGATGAAATTCCTTGCTCAAAATCACAGGAGCAGCCAATCCGACAATCCAAATTCTTCCTTCCTAAAAGACTCTGAAAAGCAGAGTGAAAAGGACTCTGGGCTTGGCATTGCTATTTACTGAACATAGTGTGTTACCACCTTCCTGAGGCAGTTAGCCACTTCTGAGCACAAGTGTGGTGTCTGGAATGCAGCTTGCTCCTTGCCTTCAGCAAGACTGCCATGGACTCTTACATCTGCACAGATCAGGGGCAGCAGAAACAGAGCTTGCTTGTCAGAACAGTCCTCAATGGACTGTTACAGAGTGACTAAGCAGGTACTCTCCAAAATAAGATGGGAAGGACTTAAGCACAAGGAAGCTAGCTTCTTATCACTGCAGAAGTAGAAATACTGCAGCTGCTTAGAAGAGGAATGGGTCCTCTCCATTGAGAAAAACCTAACTGCCTCCATACAGCTCTGTTCTCCTCACAGCTAATGAATATTTGCATTCCACAGGCTGCAGGCACTGAGGAATCCAGTTTCTGGTAGCACTGTGGTCCTTTGATATTGTCCAACAGCTTTGAAGGCCTCCACACATGCAACACTTGAATATCTGCAGCTTTTTCTCCTGCCTGTGAGTTCAGAAAAATATGGAAAGATCCCCTGAAGAGAAACACCTCCAAAACTGATAGTAATAGGGCACTAGCATCAACATCAACAGGCTATGCACTTTGCTAATCCCACCGAAAGCACCACACAAACATAAATAAAACTCTGCTTGTTTCTGTTTAGAGTTAGAATCTCAGTCCTATCCATGCCCAGGAACTTTAGTTCTAAGAGTTTGGATTCTTGACTGTGCCAACTTAACATTGTTCCACTGTACCCCCTCCCCAAACATCCTTGCTAGACACTTGGGTTTTGCCTAGTTCTGAAATATGTTGAGTAGGGTTTGCATTTATTTCAATGAAATATGCTTCTGGCCAAGTGCTTTGGCAGGTTTTGGAAACTTCATTGCGAATATTCTTAAGAAGCAATTTTCTTTAAGGTAACAAATGCCACACTGCTCTAGTTTCCTCTGGAAGAAGCCAGCAGTCAAAATATTTTAGTGTTTGACTTTCATGATTTGAGAGCAGCTGGCAGCCACTTCAGAAACCTGAAACTAGAGTAGCAACAGGTTAAAGTTGCTGACTCCTCCAGACTTGATATCAAGTCCTGAATTTAGGCTATTCCCTTCACAAACAGGGTCAGGAACACAGCAAAAGCTACAATGATGCTGGGATATTTGGGTAGGAGGCAAAGTAAAGTATGCTCAGGGTCTTGCCTGGCACTCCATTCGGCAGGGTCACGTAAGTAAAATTTACTGGCTTACTCAAAGGAAGTGCTAGGCATTCCTCATCCTTTCCGAAGGGCTATAAAAGACTCAGGCACATCTTCAGAGCTGCACTACAGAATAATACCCTGAGGTCTAAAGCAAAGCTCTGAAGTTAATGGAGAGTCTGCCATCAACTCCAGCAAACTTTCAGAAGTCTAGTCCAGACTTCTGGCATTTCAGAGTAGCTAGAAAAAGGTTAAGAACACTGTCTGGATTTCAAAACTGCACTGGACAAAGCTGTAGAAGATTCATATTGTCTGTTTCTCTTCCCCACCCCCACCCCTTACCTGTTCCAGCTCCTAATCACTGAACAATTTAGGCAAGAGCATTATCTTTTGGTGTCAGGCTAAAGTTACTGTAGCAAAGGCTTCAGGGCACAACTAGTGACTTTTGGGGCTGTATTCACAGTCCTAGGAAAGTATCATTTTTGGAAGAAAGCTCTCAAGATTTAATCAAGAGAAAGGCAGATGCTTTAAGGCAGTCAAGCTTGGTTCCCAAGACAAAAGCTCAAAGTTACTAACAGCCTAGGACTTCATGACAAATTGAGGCACTCTGTATGCCTGGAGTGTTTTCCTACTCACAAGGAGTTCATAACTATAAAACAAGTAACAAAGCATTATTGGCTACTTGACTACCAGACCCACAGTCTCAAAGCACAATACATTTCTATTTCAGCAACTCAACTGTTGGACATACTTATTGTTAAGAGTTTGACAGCTGAGTGCATCTTCATTATCTGTTCTAAAAGAGAAACCTAACAGCAGTCTGCTAAATCCAGACTCCTGACATAATGTACCTATATGCTTGCAATAAAAGGAGACATGCGGGCTTGAAAGAACTTGGGAACAAGTAGGTCAGGTCTTAGGCAGGAAGGTCACTTTCTACTGAGATTGTTACATACCAGCAAAGCAGGTAATGGTGGCACTCAACACAGCTCTGAATACAGCAGTGAGCTAGCGTAACTCAAGATAGCTGTTAGTTTTTATTCTTTTTATTACCTAGGTTAAGAAAGGAAAGACATTTCCTTATATTCAAGGTGAAAATCCCAAGTCATGGCATTGAACCACTACTTCTACAGTATGACAGTGAAGCTACAGAACTGTTGCCTTTCCTTGCTATATCCAGGGACAAACCTGTCTTCACGTGTCCTTCCTAGGATGGCACTTTCTGGGTAGCCTAGCACAATCTCCTCCCATACTTCGCATTTTACACGGCCTCAGAAGTAGTGTTTATCCTACAGAGCCAGAGGACTGTTTCATCTCCCACTGAATTGGCATTTGAGCACCTCAAACTACTGAGAAGGCTTAGGAGCCCCACGTGCCTTTTTCAACATTTTCCTTTCAAAATCATCTCCTTGATTAGGATATATGTGCAAGAGCTGGGAGAAACAATGAGGAAAACTGGATCCCAGTATTAGTCTCTTCTCACAGGTAGCTTTTCAGTTTATATCAAACAATCTAAATTGAGCAGATTCTTTCAACATAACACCTGCCATATCTGAATGAGGCTAGCATCAGCAAGTCCTAGAAACACCACAAACTTGAAAGTCATCAGCTGCCATAAAGTACCTACCATATGTGAACATTCGTGGAGAAGTCAGCTCAATATTTGGTAGGGCTCCCAAATGATTCAGTACAGCACACCTGTAACCATTTTTTTGCGCATAGTCAACAAAAGTGCGAATATACTGCTTTTCACTATGGTTAGCAATCCCAGGGCAGATTACCATTGTGACATCCTCTGTGAACAGGAAGAAGCAAAGATAAGTAAATGTTACTTCATGCAAATGCAGAGATTCAGAAGCTTTCCGTTTCAGATCCACGGGAAACCATCTACCAGAAGAAAGCTAAAGTCCTACTATACTGCCAAAAAAGTCTGGTATGAGACAGGAGACTAGCAGCTACAGTGCCAAAGATGTGAGAGTAATTCATGCTACAGGAGATGGACAGAGTTTAACTTCAGCAAAAGCTGCCCAAGCAGCTTTACAGGCACTGCCTACACACTAAGGCTGAGTTCTTCCACATTGTTCTTCAAACAATATTTTTGACATTACATACATTCTGCCTCCAACAGCCTATTGTGACAGCTAAGTGTCTGCAAACTTTGGAGCCTGCTTCTCATTCGTGTACCGAGTAGACTGACTAGGCTACTTTTCCCTCATTTTGTTTCCACATTTCTGTGACCAAACCCTTAACACTAAGCTTTGCTAAGCACAGAAATAGTGTCATTAGTTATCCTCTGCATCATGGCTTTACTGAAGTTTGATCTACTGACAGTGTTCAGTTACAGGTTGTTTTCATATAAGAAAGCTATTATTTTAATTTTTAAGCACATTAAATCAAGTCCAGGATTAGCCTACAGACTTCCAGCCAGCATACTCTGCACTCTGTTCACTAGCAGCTCTAGCTATTGTGAATTTTTGCCTCATTAGGAAAGCGCTGTTCAGATTCTCTTTGGTAATACAGATAACAGTAACTGTTACTATGCAACATTGTACCACAAGGATCTCAACTCACATGATTAAGAAGAGAACTTGGCCTTTTCTGAAGGTCAAGCTGGAGTCATGGGCTTACAATTAAATCAGCTACTGCAAAGGTAAACTGTACTTCAGAAGTCAAGTCACAGTAACTTGGTTTTAAGTGTTGTTGTTACTACTAGTAACAGCAAATTTGAAAGCAGGCATTCACTCTGAAAATACACACCTAATGAACTAAGGAACCATCAAGCTTTTCTGCTTTTTAAGTAGAATTTTCCAAGTCTGGCTCTTTCATACCTTGTATACATAGAGTTTGATTTCATGCAGATCTTAAACAGCCACCGTGACCATATTGTGAATAAAGACTAGCAAGTATCTGTCTTTAAGGGGGAGATAAAGTTCAGCTTCTTCTCCATACACATTAAGGCTATGAACAATCCCATATTATTAGTGTTTGTTCTATGATGCCAGTTTTAACAGGTAAAGAACACATCAAATGCAAGTCTTACCACCAGCGTCTTCAATGGACTCTCACTTAGGGCACAAGTTATGTAACATTTCTGTTCTTCAACCCCCACCCTTGCCACCTAAGGTTAATTAGTCCAGCAGGGCTTCCCCTGATGTCTGGAATGGTCTTGCAGCCTCCACTTGTGGGTTAGTACTGCTTAGCCATCCCCCTCCCATCACCAGAACTAACAGCCACCCTTTCTGATAGCTTAAGTAGCACTGTCCTTGCCCATCTCCTTCCACCCCTGAGCACAGAATCAAGGCTTGCAGGTAGATGCAGCAGGCAGTTGTTCAACTGACCTCCAATGCAGTGCTCGGACTGCGGCTCAAAGAGATCAAAGGTTGCTGTTGCTCCATCTGCCATTGTGAGGTACTTGCGAAGTCCATATGGATGTGGTGATCTCACTCTCCCCATTTTCCCATAAAGGGCAGTCTGGATATGTCCACTCTTCCCCCAGATCAGGGGCGGAATATACCTGAAAGAGGCAGCAGTTTAATTGTGCATCCCTGCAACATTACCAAGACTTTGAGAACAGTTAAGCAACCCTGTAACAGGATTTCCCCCACCCCCATCACTACCAGTTAGCAAGAACGATTTCATATTTTTTATTGTATGACTGAATTGGCAGCACTGATCTTTGCAGCCTTATCAAAAAGGTGACACATAAGCTCTCAAAGCTGAGAAATCAGGATAGAAAAGCAGCAAAAAAAAAGGGGCTAAAGTTCAGGAATTCCTGTATAATGAAAGGTTACATGCACAAATGCTTCTCACAGAACAGCCAGATGCCTTGTCTTAATAGGACTGGGACAGCATGTTGCTAGCCAACCAAATTGACCTTCAAAACTTGTCAAATGCTATAAATCTGTTTTAATTGAAATATTGAAGCCTGCTGGGCTGAAACACATAGGAACTTGTAAAAGCACTTGACTACATTAGTCAGTGGCAGAAACTGTATGGGATTCATACCAAGTCTTAGACTCTGAAAAGCCACAAGTCATGCTAGTCAGGACTGTTTTGTGTAGCACTGCCTCATTTAAGTGAGGAGCATGGTACTGATCAATTTTGCTTTTCAGAGGGAGGGAATGAAGCAGAGAACTGGAAAAGGACCTATAAGAATTGGTCAACTGAGCTTCACTAAATAACACGCTCCTTTCAAATTAAGATGGAGACCCCACTAATTATATTTATCAAGGGCATATTGAAGCTAGATCACAAAGCAGACTTCCCCCCCCAGCTTACCGCCCTCAAGATGACATGAGGTAGAATACAGTTGTTAGTTGGAAGGGGTTAAAAGCTTAGTTATCCATTTTGTTAGTACAAGCACATCTGCCAAATGGTTTAACAGGAGGCATACTGCTGCCTAAGTGGTGGTGGGGCAGTCAGCTGACCACTTTGAGGAGACAGCCTGAGCAAATGCCTTGAAAAAAGATAGTTACATCAGCTCTCAACACAAAAGTATGAATGATTCATTATTTAGGAGGACAACAGCCCCAGGGGACATGCTTCTAGTTAAGGAAGCATGTTCTCTACTACACAGACCATGCTACCAACAGGAAGCTGAGAGCTGCTGATACCACCTTGGAACCTGAGATTAGCACCTCCCTCTGTTTTTAGGGCTTCCTGCAATTATTTCCTTTTATTGCTTGAGACCATATGAAGCAGAGATCCTGCTCTTTCATCTTTTCCCTGTTCATGGAAAACTAGGCAGTTTGGAGCTTATCAGATTTACTGTTCAAGCCTATAACCCACCAGAGTGACTGGACAGGAGTCTTGCCTTTTAGCAAGTTTCTAGACCCACAGAAAACCACCACTGGAAATACAGAATTACCATTTTAATAATGTGCATTCTGGCTTTCAGAGTGTGCAAGAGAAACTGTATCCCTATAGAGGATGAAGACAATCACTACTTCTATAAAGACTGAAGTTCACTAGTACCCACAAGGCAAAAATACAGCGCCACTACATAGCTGAAAGGCCATTTGAACTATGTCCTCAGAAGACAGAAGTTTTGAGCTCTAGCACCCCAAGACAGGTGCTAAACACCATTTTACCCCCTATCATCTTTCACACTGCTTTGTCAGGAAACAACAGTATGTTATAGTTTGGGACAAGCAAAGGGGCACTCCATTTGACACAGCAGAGAGACCAAACAGAACTTCAGCTCAAAGCAAGGATCATCTAGATCTGTAATAGAAGCAGCTATGCAGAAGTCAAGGTGTTGCCCTGACAGGTTCCTGGAGAAAATATGACAGGGCCTGTCCTTTTCCTCATATTCTTTTTTCCCCCCAACTCCTTCCCTCACCCGCAAGAGAGACTTCAAAGAAAATTCAACACAGTAGCTCACTATACAGATTCACTCAGTTCTTGCAAATGCACTTCCCAGAGAGATCTAAAATAGGCTTCTGTAGAAGTAGATACCATTTCGATAAAAACTACAGGAGCTGCCTACAGATGCCTTGTAACCTTGTATGTTGGTCCTCAGTGTATCTTGATTCTACTGTCCAGTTATAAAGCTTTTAAAAGATTGCTAAATGCCACTAATCCTCATGTAGCTTCTTTTATCAACACAGCATTGCTATACTGGGAGCTAGCTACACACTGCACCTGGGTGCCTGCCAAGCACAGCATGCAGCATACCAGCCATGCAAAGATTGCCAGCAGTGATGTAGATTGCACAAGCTCATTCTCCACAACTGCTGGTAGAGATGGAAAGTTAGTAGACATGTTCTCATGATTCAGAGTAGACATATAGGGATAGTACAGTCATTTAAACAAGGATGCACAAGCAGGACTACTGATGGGACTACTCAAGTAATATACAGTTCACTGCATAGGGTTTGAACAGTTTCCAGGACTATCATGCCAGACAGGAAACATCGTTCTCCCAGCATAAGAAAGGCAGCTAGCTTCACCCCACTCATTTAAGACCCTTTCAGCTTGGTAACTATACCCCATGGTACAGTGCTCGCCTGGCTTTTTACAGAAGTCCCTTGTGGCTGGATTTTGCCAGCAGTTCTTTCCTGATGAGAACTGTCAAATAAAATCTATAGTAAGAATCTCCAGTCTTCTGGAGACTCAGATGTCAACTTTGTTGCATTGGTTCTAATCCCAGGAGAAATACATGCATTGGAAAGTTTTAGTGACTGTTTCTGCAGAGCACTGTTTATCAAGAAGATTCCAGGTAGAATTCAAAGTCTTGCTCCATAGGGCTAGCAGGAAAGCTATTTATTTGGCTACAGTAGTTAAGATACATAGCTGGAACTGATTAATGCTACCACCTTGATGAAAAAAATCCAAGATCTCTGCAAGTTCCACTCCTTCCCTCATTCATTTACAATTCAGTTTCTAGTTACAAGTCATAGTCATGCAATGCAATAGATGCAGTAGCTGCAGCAGCACATACCACAGGATATTGTTACTCAGAAAGGAAACTAGAACTGTCAAGGCCTCACCATTACCAGAACTTAAATGCAGACAAATGGCTTCCAGACCATCACTTATCAGTGTGCTGCTTACCACAGTCTGCTTCCTCAGGTTGTAACTGGTTTCTTTGGAAAGAGTCCCACAGAGTGCCTTCAAAAAACTTAAGTTACCTGAAGAACTGACCTTCATGATCTCATACCATTTTATATAGCTAAACAGAACATGCAGTTTCATTGAATTGTGCTTCAGTGAGAGAAAGATCGAAAAGTCAGGAATCCCTACGACTCCACCCATAAGGATGGGCAGAGGCTGCCTATGGATTCCAAATTCCCATCTGGAAGCTAGGATTGTGTGAAGCCCTAGGAAAAAGCATGCATTCACTGCTTTCTCCCCTCAGAGTTCACAAGCTAGTTTTTAAGCATACCAAGTAAGAAAAATGCTCAGCTTAAACTGACTGGAGTCAGGTTAAAGGGTAAGTACTCACTCTGCATGAAACTACACTCTTTTAGATGAATATTCAAAGGTCAAGATCCAGCATGAGCAATGTACATAGGACAGTACTCTGATGCAGAGATTTGTTATTCCCACATGAATCAAAGTATGCTTCTGCAGTTTATATTTAACAGTTAAAGCTCTGAAATACATGAGAACATTACAGTGGCAACTTGCTCTCTTACCTACCTTTTGCTTCACTGCCATGCATCCCCCCTTTAAGCAACAGGCTTATGAGATAAATATCCTAGAAGTCCCTTAAGCACCCAGGCTCTAGGAGACTGAACATCATAGAACTTCAAAAGGGAAGGTTGTACAAATCTTGCATAACTAGGGGAAAAAACTAAGATTTAAACTCACCTTTTCAGACTGCTTGTCCTTAAGTTTAATACATATTTAAACATCATAATTTCTAGCTGTTTTTGCATCAGTCTAAGCTGCTACAAAGCCATGTAAAGCATCCCCCCCCCCAACATTTCACTGAGAAACTTCTGGGTTATGGTAAAGAGTGAAGATCAATGCAAATCATTTCAGAGCCCACTTTCAACTGAAAGTTTGTTTGATACAATTGAATCATTCAGTTCTATTTTGGCAAGTTGGTCACTCAAGTAGTAGAGGATGATCAAAGCTTCAGGGACCATACCCAATACATGCTGTAAGTAACAAAAAGAAAGGTGATCAATAACAGTATCAGGGCTATGTCGTTTGTTTACTGTTCAAGAAACCCAGAGGAACAGCACCATCTTAACTGTAGTAGCTGCTGTATCAATTGGTTTGAAGACTCTGACCCTGAGCAAAGTCCGTTCTTCAGAAAGTCAATTGCTTATTAAGAATGCGCCACCCTCTCAATATCAAGTTGCAGGATGGCAGAAAGTAAAAGAGAATTTGCTTCTCTAGAAACAAGGGAAGGTATTACTAAGGTATCAGGTGTAAGTAAACTTCCAATTCATATGCAGTGTGCTTCTCAAGCAACCAGTTGGAAGAGGTTATCCTTTGGGACACAAGTTACTAGTATCAGCACCTGTTTTTAGGTATCAAGACAAAGAATACAAGACCAAGGTGGCAAGAACCACTTCTCTTTCACACTACAATCCAGAAATATATCTCAGACCCTGAAACACCATGTTTTCAGGCAACACAAGAATATCGTAAAGCAGAATTCACAACACAGATCATTAACACAAACAGCAGGGAAAGCAGTAACTGTTCTCGCCTCAACTTTCTTGTTATGAAACAGAGATCAGAGCTAAGTCAAATAAAAGCCTGATCCAGGTCAGTTATACCATTTTGGTAGTTCCACCAATTTAGTCACATGAAGGGGCTTAAACAGTGGATTTTACTCCTGAAGGTAGATATTAGATTACATGACAAAAATTAACCATAAATTCTAGCCTTGCTTCAGAAGTCTCAGCAGATAAATCATGCGCTTATAACTTAAGGTAAAGACTTAAAGGTTAATCAAACAGATACCAAGATACAGATCTTATACTAAGTTTGTACAATATTGAGATTAATAGTAACAAAACAATGCCTCTGTAGCAATACATCCCAGTAAATGCTGTCCTCAGCTGAGGACAAAGTTACACACTTTACAAAGCACTTATAAATTATACCAGGATCAGGCCCATGATCTGTCTGTTCAACATTGACTGTTGACACTATTTTAACAATACACAGATCTGTTATTGATAGTCTTCCCAAGAGTGATTTCTGTCTGCATCTCAAAGAAGTTCACTAGAACTTCCAAGACCAAGTACTGAACACTATAGTGCAAGACTATGGGACCGCAGAGGACAAGATACATATTTTTGTCCATAGTTTGTGTGGACTTGCAGCTTGCTTTTACTAACACCATAGAAGAAGGGGGTCATAGAAAAAATTCTTCCATAATGAAGATACTTGATACCACACTGGTGGTAAAAAAGCTAGCCAAGAATTATGAAAGTTTCCATCTATGCAAAACTAGTCCTGGAGACATTTTGGACTCAACCCAGCTGACAAACCTAAATATTCAGTTACTCAAGTGCTGATAGCTACGGCTTTAGCATAGATTGTTTTGCAGTAAGGCCATTTCTGGCAAACAGCTGAAAAGATGCTCCTCTACAACAAATAAACCTGTAGGCAGAAGAGCATGTATCCAGTTTATTTTTCTTACGGCAAGCTTTAAGAAAACAAGCCCAGCAGGGTGTGACACATGGAAAATGAGTTAGATGCCATACAGGCTGGACTCTTAAAGGCAAGCAGTTAAGTAGTATTCAGTTTAAGGAGCATTCAAACATTACCCTTTAGATTTTATACAGTCACTACTGTCAAGTTTAGTGAGATCTTCTAAACAATGGTCCTTTACTTAAGTAGTGAGGTAGCTTCCCTCAGGCATTGATATTAAGTAGGAACAGAAAAAAAAAAGCATTCAAGGACATGACAGAGGCTTCTTCAGCTTCTCTACAATGCCTGCTATAAGCCAAAACAGTTCTAAAAAACAAACTCCCATGCAGCTTATCCCAGTGTAACATGTTTCACTCAGTGGAGATGGCTCCCTACCCCTATACATTTCCCAGGGTGCACTCTTCCAGCTAGGCAGCTCTCAGATGCACAAGAGGCCAGGCAGAGACAGCAGAACTACGCCTGCAGGCAGCACACCCACTGCTCTGCAATAGCCATTAACAGACTTCAGGAGCTAGACAGAAAGAAGCCTGAGCAGCCAGGCAGGTGGTAAACAGCAGTCGAGATTATCTCAGGCCCAAGAGGCATCTGTGTGCCCACGCAAGGAAGAGGATAATGTAGTACAATCATGTAGACATTCAAGTACTGATAGGTGGGAAATCTAAAGGCAATATTATGTTGCACTGGATACACAAATTTTGGTTTCTGTGGAAAAATGGCTTCCCAGCCTGCTCTAGATACAGAGGCCTGTAACTGAACTTACCTAAATGTTTCTCCTGTTTTGATTTGGTCAGAGATATCAGATATTCCGATTAATGACATATTTGAGGGCCAGCTCCATAACTTTATATGCTCCATGTATTTCAGTAATGAATTCTGTGACCAAAGGCAGGCAGGAGAACAAGTGCGGGGCTGCCAGTTACTTGATATGGCAACCGACTTGTGACATGATGCAGGTACAGAGTTCAGATAGTTGGTCTTAACTGGCTAAGTGAATTCACACCCAGTTACATTAATGTTCACAAATGCTAAAATTTAGCCCTAAATGCTCCATTTTAGCTGTATAACCCAGCTCCACATCTTTATAGGTGATGGTTCAGAATAGTCCATGAGAATAAGGGAACTTCCAGGTGCTCAAACGTTGTCCTAAATTTATATTAGGGAACAATCCCAACAGATGCTTGTAGATTATGTTTTAGTGGCCAGACAGATTATGATTTCAGAGCATGTACATCACCCAGTACATAGGAATTTAAGAGAGCAACAGCTGTATAAGCAGCTCAAAGCACATGAGGACTGTGCTATTTTTATTAGCAAGCATCAGCATTCAGATCCTCAAACATCTGAAGTGGAAGCCCAGCAATGGGCTTATTTCTGGAGCATTATTTCATTTCATCAAAGATTAACACTTTAAACATTAACTCTTGCATCATCTTTAATGTGCTATTGTACACTGGATAAGAGAAAGCAGAGTCTAGAAGTTGCCAAAGTCAGGAAACACTCTGAAAACTATTGCCTGTACTACAATAGGTGACTTTTACAAACAAGTCTAAAGGTGTTTTAGAGGAAGCTAAAAAACAGCTTCTCTTATTTGATACTAAGAAACTCAATTTAAATCTCAGTCAAGAAAGCTCATCTAAAAGCCAGAGTTCAACTGCTCCTCCAAGTATGTAGAATGCAGCTTTTTATGCATCAGCTCAGCTGGACTGTCAAATGTCATGCAGGACAACAAATGGGCAACAGCCAAGATTTAAAGGTTATGGGGAAATAAGAAGCTCTCAAAGTTGCTTTGAAAAAGAAACCTAAGTGCAGTAAAGAAGTTTGCTTCCCATAGAAACTGTGTATAAAGCCAGAGCTATTTAAGAGTGCAGACTGGCCTCCTTAGTTAAACCACCTCCTTCTCAGTTTAGGTAGCTTTTATGTAGTAGAGCACCCATCCCACCTCTAACCTTGAGCAACTAGAGAGAAGCATTCTAGTCAAAACAGTGGATGAGTATTACAGCATATTGTCCTTGCTAGTGAGAGCTGCAGAATGCAAGACTGCTACCAGTGACACAGCTGAACACACAAAGAACTTGGACCTCATAAGGCTGCTTCCCTCCCTAAGGGAAATGCTCCAACTCACAGCAAGCTGCCACTTTTCTACCTCTTAAGATGTTCACATGCCAGAGCTACAAAACACAGTTCTTCCAGTTTTATTCTACTTCAGTCCACTCAGCATAAAACACTAAGGAGTTAGTAGGAAACAAACACTGTCATTGGATGGAGGAAAAGACTATTAAAGACTGAAGCCAGCTTTTCTGACTGTTTCTCTCCTAACATCTAGGGAAGAATAATGACAGTGCAGAAGAGTATTTTGGTACAAGGCAACCTACTTATCAGTATAAGTTACTGTGCAAACAAAGGATAAGAAGGATCTAGGCTGGATCTTTGACAGCATTTACTAAGAAGCTTGACAGTCACTTGCTTCAGTCTGAGGAGCTTGCCTTTATTAAGGGTATAAGCATGCAGGCAGCGAGGATAGTTATTTCCTAAAGAATTGTGGCATAAGCATCATGCTTATGAAAAATAAGGATACACAGTTGACAGTAGAAGAAATTGGGAACAGCCAAAAAACAGCAGCCCACAGTAAATACTGATCAAGATCATTTGAGTAAAAGGAGCTAATGCTATATTTCTATAGGAACAGGAAAACAGATAGCAGGCTACTGTACCAGTTTGCAAGACAGGAAGGAGACAGCCACAGCCAGTGGCTAAGTGTTCAAGAATACCAATAGCTGTGTGGACTGGTAAGACCTTCCAAGCAAGAGGCAGTTCTTTAAACGAAAAAGAAACTGATTATTCTAATTTACTCAGTAAGCCAAAGAAGCAAGCTGGACAGTAGGAGGAGGAGGAAAAGAAAGAGGTAAGACAACATGAAATCTAGGTAGGCAGATTCTCTTGCTTATCAGGGTTTGACAGATAACTGTTAGAAACTTTTTACATTAGAGAATTATTAAAAGCAGTACTAGCATCTACAAGTACAAGTATCTGGCATGCAGTCATCTCATGCAGTTTTATTATCCAAAGCTTTTGAATTATTTATCCACCACTTGCTTCATTCATTGAGACAGGTTCACTATTTATTCAATAAATCCATAGGTGAGGAAGGTGCCATGAGGGTGGGTGGGGGTGGAGAAAAAAAGAAGTGGTTTACTTGTGGTATACAGGGGCAAGTGGCAGGTCTAGCTCAACTGAAGCAGACACAGCCAAATTAGGAGAAATTCAGTAATTCCCACACTTTGGCTTATAAACTGCTTCAGAAAAAAATTTACTCCCTGTTGATGTGTGCAACTAAAGTTGCAGTTTAAAGGCTGATAGGTAAGTTATGAACCAGGCCCTAGACACAATTTTGGGTAGTTCTGAATAGCTGCACAGCTACAACAACTTAGGTCATTTCTGCTCTCTTCCTGCCACCCTGGCTTTTCAGTAATACCCTTAGCATTAAGGAGGGTGACCAAGTTCTTCCCCTTCCTCCCTTGAGGATAAAGGAACTGAACAGACTAGGTCTGAAAACCAGTTCACAGCTGTACAGGGGAATCAGTGGGAGATCTCACAAACCCAGTACTGATATGACAGGAAGGATTGCTGGGCTACTTATTTTGTATTCATGTTCGAGTTTGAAAAGAGCTGCTTAATCAGCTTTCCTAACACTCACAACAATTAGGAAGTAATCAAAGCCTTATAAGATTTTTTCAGTGGAATATGGCACAAGCTGTCTCCAGCTAATTAGTCCTACAAATTATTTCATGCATAATTGCAGGAATTTGGATACATTTGTTCCCCACTAGACATGAGTGTCACCTGGAGACTAAAGACAGAATTTCTTTGATTTCTTTAATCTCTATATTTAAAAATCTGTGCTCCTTCAACAGGATAGCAAAGTCATACACATTGTATTAGAACAAAGTTATCTTTCCTGTAAACACTTTCAAGACCCCAGAGCAATTATATTCCCCTAATAAGATCAAGCAACTAACTATTGACACATTTTATTCTAGCTGTTTTGTTCAGTTTGTTTCCTGTAGCCGTTGAAGCCTTTCAGGCAATATTCTGCCCAAGGACCACGTGTTGAAAATCACTGCTACAGTTTTCAGACAAGTTTGAGCTCTGACTCGATCAAGACAAAGCAGACAGCCCAAGATTGCATACTAGTAACACTAAGGTTCTGCAAGCAGTTTTCTGCAATTAACATACAACAGATGTGTTCCAATTCTTTCAGACTTTTTTTTTATTCCTTCAGGTAGTTTCCCCCCCCCAACTGTGTGAAAGTCCAAAACATGGCTCTAATATAGTAATGTTAGGAGCCTGAGCTATGAGCGCAGAGATAAACAGAAGTAGTACAAACTCTGAATTAGCTTACTCTAAGTACATCCATCTAAGCTTCCAGAGTAATCTGAGATCAATATGCCTTCAGGACTAGTAATCAGTAAAGCTTCATGCTTGTTCTTTCACTTACAAGGGACATATGAACCTGGAATGCCAACACTGAGGTGACAAACAGCTAAGGTATCAAGTAACCAGAACCTCCTCAGTCTTTAGGGAAGCAACTGCTTTGCAGTTGAGGCACTAAGCATAATTAAGATCCAATTTCAATGCTCAACTTCAACACAGACTTATATTACCACCAGACTCAGTTCATCAGGCAACCCTCTTTGGAATCTGCTTTAAAAGGAATAATGCTTTGTTCCCTCTAACAGTTCAGGAACCTGATGGCCTAAGATCTTACACTTATATAACCAAAGCACCTAACATAACACCGCTAAAAGCCTCCCATCTTCACTGGAATGCCTATCATTAAGTCAGTTCAACTTTTGAGATCCAAAAGGAAGGTTCACCTGATAGCACTCAGCTTACTAGATAATTGACTTATTTAAGGCTTTTAAATAGGACTTACAAGCTTAAGGTGATTGCGAGAGAGAAATACTGTCATCAAAAGTACTCCAAAAGCCTCAAAATTGTAGTAAATGCTTCATACTATTAGGGAAAGTGAAAGGAGCACCAGTTCTGGAGTCCCTACAATGGGAGGTCAAGGACCAGTCTGCTCAAATACACAGCTGACCTTTAGATTGACTTAACAGCAAATTCAACAGGCTTTTCTTACAACTGGCCAGGATGTCATTACTTCAATAAACTAGTTGTGAAATCTATTATTGGATAGAGCACATTATCACTAGTCTAGCAACTTAAGGCACTTCAAAAGAAGTAGGCACCTAGAACTGATAGCTATCCCTGTGTTCATTAGCAGTACATGAAATCTTTGCTTACTGTAAGCCCCAATAGATTTCTTCCCTACTAGGAGAGAGAATGTGATTGGGAACAAGTGCTGATTGCATTTTTCCCTCCCTCATTTCCACAGATAGTGTTGTATAGCACAGTCCACTGCAATACCAGCATACAAATCCTAGTAACTCAGAGTAAGCTCCTGAGGGGCAGGTGCAGTTTTCCATGCACCCATACAGTCCTGCACAAGGCTTGGTCCTACCTAATCCAGGTTCTGGGACACTAGCAATAATAAAATATTTGACTGTTAATGCATTGGTTTCCAGATCCAGAACATCTTTATTTCTTCAAGAGAATACCCTGCCATTCATTTGCACCCAGGTTTAAGAAACACTAGGCAGAAGGATGGTTAAGTGCAGCTCTTCTCCCCACAGCACAAGGCAACATGCTAAAGACACACTACTTACTCTTTGGTCAGAAGTGGGCAGGATTTGAGTAGAAAGCGGGACAAAGCAGAGTCCTGGTAAATGAGATCAGGAGGGGCAGTCGGGCTCTTTAAGTTCAGGCAGCGAACAATAACATACAGAACAGCAGCAACTGCAGCCAGTTTCACCCCATCAAATACTGCTGGGAGTTCAGGGGTTTCCAACATTGCACTCATTTTGAACCTGAAGATTAAAAAAATAAAGCCTTTTGCAGTAGACTGTTGAATATGAATGTCAACTGCCATGTTAAATATAAAACCATGCTAACCACATTAAGTTGTCAGTTAACACTACTACAAAAAATCATAACATCAGATACCAACTTAGAATAGCAACTTTTAAAATGAGAAGTAGTGTATTTTGTACTGCTCTAAGGACCCTGACCACAAGAAAAAAACTGGATGACCGGTTGGGCAGATTTATTCCTAATCAGCACTGCACTAGAGTTGCAGCAATGTCTCAGGTGTCAAACCCTACAGTCTGTAGCTGGTCAATCTTGGCCAGGATCCCAAGTGTCTAACCCAAGTAGATGAGTGAAAAGGTAGGCTATGAGGTAATATCAGCAGCTTTGGATGTGATTCTTCCCAGATGTACCAGCCAAGCTTGAAAAGGGGAACTTGAAAGAATTACTGTGCTACTTCCTGTCCAACTTCTGCAAGTCGATGAGAATACTGGTAGCAACTCCTGCCATTATTTAAGGCAGTCACTTGTATATTTTAATATTAATGTAGTTCTGCAGCTAAAGAACTAGGATTAAAATGCAACCCTTCAAGGACTTCAGAGTAAAGGAGTGGAAAAAAGAAACAGAGTTGCACAGAACTAAAACATCCTTCCACTTTGAAAGCAATTTCATGAACTGATCCAGCTTCTTTTGAATGAACAAATGGTTCAAATAAAATCTCTGTAATAATTGTAGACAGTTATCTACACTGAAGGGGCAGGTTTTTCCCCTTGGTCTTGGCCCTTCAACCACCTGGGCAACCCAAATAAGACAGTAATTGACAAGCAAAGTCTTACCAGTGTCACTTTCTTCAAGCTAGAAGTAACTGGCAGGCCTCAGTAGATGCAGCTTTTATTGTCTGGTTCCACCTGCTAGCCGAGTTACCCTGGGGGTGGGGGGAAGAGAACACAAATCAATTAATATTGATAAAGCTGCATCTCTACTGGAAGAGAAAAAAAAAATCAAACTTATGCAGAGGTCCTGTCACAAACACTAATTGATTTATGTACTCAGTTATAGCCACTTTACTTTTTGATAGACTTGTATCACAAGCCTCTTGCTTATGGACAGATTCTAAATTAGGTCAGTTGCCTATAGCATACTAATTCTCTCAAGCGCAGCAGGCAAATATCTTCATGAGAAGAGATATACAGGAAGCAGTAATGAAAACTGGTGCAGCTTCAAAGGGGGTTGCTGCAGAATGCCAGAGCAGGGCTATGGACTTCATGGAAAGGCATACGGTCAACCATCTTAGCAAGACAGTAAAACTGTCCCTAGTTACAAAAGGTACCCCAGATCCCTTAACATTTAAGGGACTTAAGTGATGGGCTACTGCTCTTCTCAACTTCGTAATATCTATGCTGTTACTGCAGTGCTAAGTAGTTTCCTGCCACTTTTACACAGTATTAATCAGGAAGTGTCACTTTTACAGATAGAAACCAAGCAGAGACTGTTTACAAGCTTCTACCCTCGCACTGAAAAGTTATAACACAATCACTTCAAGATGGTGAAAGCCATCAGGAGGCTCAGATACAGCCACTTAATTAGCACTTGTGCACATCACAAAAGCTCACTGCAGAAATCTGATAATGCCAATGAAAAGGATATAGCTTTAGGCCTGTAACTAAAATGTAAGTGATATTTACAATTAGCACTTCTGCTTCCCTACAGGCACAATAAACTCATTTGGAATCGGAGCTTCCAGGAAAGAGCTTCAGAGCTCTATCTGCTCCTCTTATGCTGACATCTGACTTGGAAAATAAGCCAGTAAGAGGCCATACAAAAGCCTTACTCTTCTGCCCATAAGGATGAGGAAGCCTCAGAAGTACTGTCTGTACCCAATGCAGTTACACCAAAATCCCTTGTTAGAAAACAAGCCTGACATCAGCTATTGATTAACAGCATGTTGGAAGGCAGTAAGTTTGTGCCACCATAGCCATTTGCATTGTAGGAGAACAGAAGTGAGGAAAGCAGAGGCATTTAACACTGGAGAATTCTGAAGCTTTTATTTTCCAATTCTGAGCTCCACAGGAGAGAGAAGAGTGAGACTATAAAAGCATACATTTATACTTAGATTAGAGCAGCTTCACATGCTAAAATGAAGAAGTCTAATAATGATCATATATTATTCTAATATAATGTTATCTCATTTTCACACTTAAAACAGGTTTAGCAACACTACACCCAATTGAGTAGAAGACAAGAGAAACTATAACATTCAACTTCTACAGGGTAGGTGCCAGGAGAAGAACACATTAAGTCCCTGAACAGTCAGTGACTAAAGGACAACCAGGTGCTTCCCCAGCTAAAATTGTCATCTTTCCATCACTGTTTAATTTTGAAACCTAACAGGTAACATTTGTCTCAGCATCTCCAAGACCTTTCCGTGAGCTGGATTTTAAGTTAGTTTTCTGTTCCACAGCTTTCACATCATGGATGAAAGGGTTAAAAATAAAACTAGGCATGACCAGTCATTAACATTTTCTACTAATGACTCAATATAACTGATCCAAACTAAGTTTTACCTCTGAGTCTTCTCCCCACTAGTCTTCAGATTACAAACACCACACCTTTTGGTACGCTTCCATACCAGTTTTTGCCTGTCACTTCCGTCAATAGAACCAAACCACACTAGCTCAGAGTTCCTTACAGAAATCAACTTGCTCATAAGCAGGATTATCCTTTTGACACTTGCGAGTCTTTTTCCTCTTCTAGATAGGATTAAGCAAATGTGTTTTAGAAGTTCTTAAACAGATCCAGGTACACCTCACATGTGCTAAAGACTTGTACATATGTCAACATCTTTACCTAAAGCTTCAGCTCAGTCTTTGCACATAAGTACAAAGATGGCAGTGCTGCAGTTACACATCTATCCACTTTCAAGTATTTGCAGTGATTAACTAAGCAGTGAATCTAGTCTACAAGACTAAATCTGTAAGAACAGTGTCCCACAGTTCCAGCCATGACACTTCAGATACTTCCTGGAGTGGCTGCCTGGCATTTCTCAATACCTAGGCAGACTCCTCTCAGCCAGAGCAGATTTGCAGGAGCTGAGCCAGAGTACTCAGCTCTGAAATTTTAAAGGTTTAACATACTAAAATGGATTTGAGCGCTCTGCCTCTAATCACTGAGGACAAATGCCACCCCTCTTTCAAGCACGGGTGAGGTCACCTTCCTTCTCTGTTTTGTTAAATCCTTTTTGCATTGACCTAATACACTTCAGGGTTTACAAAAAGAGGACAGATAACTAGTGTTGAGCTAGTCAAATTTTAATCTAGAATCTCCTCTCTAAATGGGTCAGTATTAATATGAACAAACAATTGCTCTTTGTGTACAGAACATTGGATTCACTTTTAGCAAGCTAGATGAAGTTAGCAACAGATGTTTCAAGCAATATACTTAATTGTTTGATTGAAAGCTAACTTCAAACTTGACTTGCAAAGCAAGTGCTAGACTTATGAGATCTTTTCATTCTTCTTTTCATCACAGGATAAAAAGTTGAAAGTCATGCTACAGGAAAGAATTTTAGCACCACTGTTAACAGAGCACTGTACAAGCGTATGAGGAAAAAAACAGCATCTTCCCTTTTTGGATCAGAACAGAAACAGGTACTACAAAAGCCAGTAGAGCTACAGGGAATTCCTCAAGTAATCCTTCAGAGACACTAGGTCTTGGAAAAGCCTTCACTAAGATATGCATTTGTATATTAAGTGGAGTCATTATGGACAAATCTAAGACTTGCACACAGTTGCAGGTTTCCTGGGGAAAAAAGGCTCTTCTAGGGACAGAAGTCACTTCACTCCCATTGCTCCATGAGGCATGCACAGGATTTGTTAGCTGCATAGCATTACAGCTCCTCCACCCATCCTGAAGCTGCACTTGGCCCTGCATAAGGTAAAGCAAAGACATTCAGGGAAGACACTCCCTCCCCTTTCCTCAAGTCCCATAGTCCTTCCCTCAGGCTTTTTTTTTTTTTAAAAAAAAACAGTAACTGAAAGCTTGGCAGACTCATTTTAACATTAGAAATGCTTTGGGCTAAAATGAAGGTGCAGCTCTATGATATAGAAGTGCCCACAGACAAAAGTAAAGGCAGCCTCATGGAGGGGTGGGGGGCGCGCTCTACTCATGTTCATTTACATTCACTGAAAAATCTTGAAGGAATCCCACTTCCAAGAAATACAGTTTGATGTGAAAGCCTCCTAGATACCATCTAACCAGAGTTAGGGTTCTAGCTTACCAGTGCTTTCAGAGTTCAGCTAGAGCACAAAGACCCGAAGCATTTAGAAATCTCATTTCCTATCCATTTACAGCTTCTAACAAGAATCACGAAACACTGTCTTCCCCCACTAAGAGTCAGATGAGCACAAGGCTGTTTCTAGACAGACAATGCAGACAGACTTAGTTAATTAACTCAGACTTTTGGACTGATGTAGTTTTACCTGCACAGGGAAGAAAACTCTGAAAGCAGATCTGCTAAGTAAGAGGGAAGCAAAAAACCCTATTCATAAGAAGCTGTGACTAGACAGATTCAAACCAGAAATAAGGTACTTGGGCAGGAGAGAGAAGATTGTTTAACTGAAGTAAGTTCTTCAGGGAATGTTTCCAGGAAATTATCTTTAATATCAGTTAAAATTAATACCTCTCCTGAAGGATACATCATAAAATCAGAAGTTATTACACCTGATGGCAACAGGCTTGTATTTAAAACAGTATTATGGACATCAGCCAGAAGGAAACTTTATTAAGGAAAGGGTAGGAAGCACTGCAAAGACAAGTTCATCTAGTACCAGCTTTTTAAACAGAGTAAAGCTTTATGCTAGGATATTATCTGCCTCTCACTCTAGGCAGAAGTGCCACAGGAAAGGTTTACAGACCATCCAGAAGAAAAATATATGTAGGGAATGCATCTCACTGAGACAGACACATAAGCAACTTGCCTTAGCAGGAAAGACTGCCAGACTCTTTGTGACACACCAAGGACAGCCTGAGGTCACACAAGCCACATGAGCAAAAGAATCCAAGAGGAATAATGAAAAACTGCAGCTTTATTGTACTGTCCAGTATCTTGTCTTCTGCCAGCACTTTTCAGTAAAAATGAAAAAGCATCTTTATATAAAGTGTTAAGCCTAAATTGCTACTTTAACTACTAAGCTCTCCAAAGAATTACATGGATACAAGTATTTCAGGGCTATGCCACTACTAGCCCCATAGTTTTAGGCACAAAAAGCAAGGCATCACAGTGCTTATTTCAAGATGTATCTAACCTAAACAAGCTTAGCACATGCAGAACCTTCTACTATCTTCAGCGGTCACTCAGGAGTGAGCAGGTCAGAAGCAAATACTGAGATCATCTCATACTGCTCAGTGCTTCTGGCCATTTAAACCAACCAATTAAGGCTCAGACCTCTTTTTAAAGGGTAGAGGAAGTAAATAAGAATTAGATAAACACTTCAAGCATTCAGGCTTAGGTTTCCAGGAGAAGTTAAAGAAAAAAGTGCGGTCCCCTTCAGAGTCACCAAGAGTCTGGCCAAGCCCACTAGTTTCATCATCTGATATGTGATGATTTTATCTCCAAATAAACAGGGCACAGTGATATGTCCTATCACAAGGACAATCAAAAAAACATTTGGACAGCACACAGAACTCATTGGTTTAAGCCCTCCTCTGCCTTGTGCCAAGGCCAGCAGGCAGGCCAGGATTTGCCTGGTTGGCAAGCAGCAGGGACTGTTTACACCACATTCCAACAAGAATTTCTTGGCTAGTGCCTTCACTGAAATTCAAACTTTTCACCAGATACAATACCTGGCTCATGTACTAAGTTTAGGGGTACTCTGAGGCTACAGGGACAAAGTTCAGAACATGAGGCACCATCAAAACAGCAAGAGACAGGTGCCTTCAACTAGGACTTTTTTTTTTCCCCCTCCACTGACTTTGAGAAGTCTGACACTTTCAGAGTAGATGCCAAGCACCAGGGAGGTCTGGGTGGACATTCCAAGGCAGTCTGAAAAAGAACATGAAGATAATTCTATAGCCAATAGGGCCAAAAACCACTTCAGTTCTTTCGCTTCCCCAGGAAGGCTAATCTACAGTCAAATGAGCCCTGAAAATTTCACTTCCTTCCAATGACCAGGAACTGCTTTTTTTCTTCACAGGATCATTTTAACTGATCTTAATGGTCCTAATGCATGACAGGCAGTTTTTGCATCTTATCTTACAAGAAAGGCAATACATATATTGCAATCTACATAGCAACATAGTTGGTTCCTGCTTGTCACAGATGGATTAAACACTGCATTAGCTTATCATGCACATCTGATGTACAAGATTAAACTAAGACAAGACCATTAAGGCTCTGATTACTCCACAGAAATCAATTAAGTGCATCTTAGCTCAAAAAAAGGCTGGTATTATTTAAGCAAACAATTCATCTGTTACTGCAGGGATGTACCACTTTGCAACACCCTAACTGCTCCCTATCTCCTACAGGGTAGCTCTTCTACAGAAAGCAGAAGACATCAAGCTTACTTTAAGGTATTTTTGGGGGTGGGGGGAGAAGGGGAATACTGGCTAACACCTTTCCATGGTCTTACAGCATAAGCAGGTGTGACTTACCTATCACATTAGCTTCTGTCAGCAGGTAGCATCAAGCTCAAGGGAAGAAGTTGAAGAAAAAAGTTCCAGAGCACCAGGCAGTGCATGCTCAGCACTGCTGGCTGAATACTACTGTGCTAAAGCTGCAGGCATGATGCTGCTAGCATTAAGCCACAAATAGCTAAATGAGCTAACATGAAGTGTATTGTAGACTGAAAAAAAAACCCCAAGAGCCCACTCTGTTCCTTCACCATATTTTGAAATGCAGCATCATACTATCCAAGTCTCAGTTGTCCTCAGACTCCAATCATTCCTTTCCCCACACTGTGACAGAGCTCAGAGGTGCTTTTCAGAGTATCACCAGCAGTCAGAGTCCAAGCACATGACAACTGTTCTTTGGTCAGCGACGTGGCTCACTGCTGAGTAAAGGGGGAGCACGCTCCATGCCAGGCTATCTGCACAGCAGAGAAAACATCCATCAAAGCACAAGCCAACACAGCAAACAGTGCTTAAACCAGGCCAACCCTAAAATCGATTAGTTAGAAAATACCTATACATTATCAAAGATGAGGTGCCACTTCACTCTGAAGTCTTCAAACCCCCTGCTTAACTTGTTTCAGGCCACAGAAAACTGCTGCAGAGCTGTATAGAGATTTGCAGAGTCATTCACTCAGTCTGTCCATAACAGATGCTGGTGAAGTTTAGTTCACATCTTTATATTCAAAATTAAGCAACAGTATTTCAGGACAAAAATAAACCAAATGCAAAGACAGGGCATGACCAACACATACCTACACTGATTAAAGAATAAAAGTTTTATCAGAATGCTCATTAAAGTGAGCTGAGATTTTTGAAGCACTATAGCAATCATCAGCAAGTCTAGGTTTAAAAAGTTAGAGTCTCCTTCCTTCAACTGAGGGGAGAGAATCTGAATAGCAGTTTAGGGATATTAGTCATACATTTTAGAAATTTTTTTCCCCTATCTCTTACAAGCATGTTCACTTTAACAGACACTGCTGATCTGCTTACTTCATTTAGTACAAACTTTTCATATTAACATGCCCAGCCAGCACTTCACAGAAGAGGGTGTTCCAGTCAACGAACAGCCAGACCTGAACACCCTCAAATGAATATTTCTGGACCCTGCATCTTAATGTGAAGCAGATGTAAATAATTTAGAACCCAAGAGAGAATTAGGATTAACTGTTAAAAACTGAACATCTCATTGGCAGCCAGCCCTTTCCCAGCTGATTTTCTGTACAGAGTCCATATTATACTGCAGGAGTACTCAACACCATGGATAAGGCTGAAGCTCAGTTTTAATAGCAAATATTTGAGCAGCTGGTACACAAGTTTCAGGAGGCTTTGGTGTTTACAGAAGCTCCAGTCCACACTGATAGAGGAAGCTGTAACTGCTATATTGTAGTCAGACTGAACCTGTGATAATGAGAAACTCAAGTATTTCTCAACAGTAAAGTAAGCTTCCCAGCTTTAGGCAACTCTTCTCCCTGGTGAACCTAGAGATAGTGATGAGAAACAATCTTTGGTACATTGATAACTAAGACATTTCCTTTCACAGCTGCTATCTCTAACACAGCACAAGCATAACAGATGTCTCAAGCACCAGGACTGTGCAAAACTGCTTTGCAAAGCATTTTTAATTAGTGTTGTCTGATGCTGGCAAAGTAAGGCTAGCAGTCAGAGATAGTTCTTTTTCTTAATCAAGTCAACTGATACAGCCAGAGAAAAGACAAGCCTTTGGGCACAAAAGCCTTCCTAGATCTGAAAGAGGCTAGGAGAGCTGCCCAACTAGGTTAGCATCATTGCTACCCACATATGTTTGTTAAGTGGGACTTCTGTCTTTTCTGTAAGAAGGACAGACTGTCCTTGCACATTGAAATTAAATCAATTGCTTGGTACTCCACTCTGTTTTTGATCAGATTTTTTTGAACTGCATACAAGCTTAGCCTTCAACCTAAATAGCTCTTGAAGGGGAAGCACTTGTACAGAAGTTTTTTTGTTTTTTTTGTTTTTTTTTTTTTTTTTTTGAAGTTCAGGGTTTGTTTTTTAATGGGAATAGTTGCTATATAATGCACATTAAGAATAGCTGGAGCTACACTAACACCATGAAAAAAATCTTCACAACAAACTCAAAACTGCAGATGAAGACTCCAACACTACCAGAACTAGGAAGATTTAGGCTTTTACTGGAAAGTCCATAACACTAGTTTCAGAGCACCTGAAGCCACCAGTCATTTCTAACATAACAATTGAGAAAGCCAACTTGCTTTTTACATGGTAGGGTAGGTTATCACTCACTGATTTGTTTCTAATATTCCAAGGGTAACGTTAGCCTAAAGTTGTGGCCAAGAAGAGGACCAGGAAGGCAAAGTATATCACTAAATGTTAAATTGCTCCAATCATAGGAAGACACAGGTACCAGAACTTTCAACAACGGCAGCTAAGCTAAGAATCTGGTTTGTACTTGCTAGTTTTTGTGTTTCATTCAACTGTCTCTTCCACACCCAACTAGTCACCACATGACACTGGCTTCCATGGTGTTTGATGTGCTTGCCAAAGCCCAAGCAAGTAAGCTCTGCTGGGTTTCAGAAGAGCCAACTACAGGTGGTGTCTGCATCACTCAGCATGAGCTAGGAGCTAAGGCCACAGCACAGACCCTACAGGCACTGCCAAATCCTGCTGGGTTTGTTAATTTAATCCAAGTTCTGGAACTGCCAGAGCCAGCACAGTGAAGTAAGGATGGAGAGGCAGGAGGCAGAGAGCAAATAAGGGGAGGAATAGGACAATGAATCCAGCAGCACCCAGAACACTTCCATTATCAAGTGAGGTTAAACTACAGAAGGTTTGAATCACTGCTCTAGAGCCATCATTTTCTACAGTACATCAAATTACAACCAGAACAAGAGTTGGAACTTAGGAGATTTGGATAACCTCTCAATATGCCTGTCAAGGACAAATCACATTTTGTCATCTTTCCTTCCCTATTATACCACATCCTAGCACAGTGGCCATTTTAGTGCATTAATCTCTGGGGTTTCCCCCCCTTCCCATGACAAACCTGATAAAGCAGCTTTATGAAACACTAAAAGCCTAAGCTACTATTATTTACTGAATAGAAAATATAGCTCTTACAAGAGGAGTGGAGCAAAGTAGTTTTTAGTCTAACCTCGTAAAAAACAGTTTTGCAGGATGGAAGGCAATATGGGTGAGCTCCATGTCTCTGAGGGCTAGAGGGAGAATTTATTTCACCCCTAGAAAAGGATCTCCAGCACAATTTTAGGACAGCCTCATCCTCTACCAAGCTCATTCACTCAACACTGAAGAATTGTATTAAGTATAAAGGAGAAGAGCAGAGAAACCCATAAATTAGCCTGCAGTTCTTTAATATCCTTCCTGTTTCTACCCTTGACTTTAAGACCAAAATAAATGATGGATGGAATAAAAGAGGCTGCACATTCACTGATCCAAAAAGAGACAAGAGAATTTATTCAGGCTCCTCTTGTGATGAGAGCTAAACAAGCGTATAGAAGAGAGGCTGAAATAGAGGAACCAAGAAAAGAGAACAATGGAAAAGCCAAAGACTAGTTGGCAATACAGAAATCCCCCCCACACAGAGCCAGAGGAAACAAGCATTATAAAAGAAGGTCTGAAAATAAGATTATTAAAAACTCAAATAACTGAACTATGAGCACCATGTCAGTGAGGAAGTAGAGACTGTGTCAGCATAAGCAGTATTATTAATATCACTTAGCAAGATGATCACTGATAAACAAGGCATTGAAAGTGAACACATTGTACCAGCTAAGTGCTTGTGGCTCATTAATCAGTTATTCCACAAGGATGTACCCGTAACCTGGAAGCAGAACAGCAATCTGTAAGGGACAGGCAGGAATCCCTGTACTTACCACACCAGTGACAATTGTACTGCAACAATAAGAGGAAGCTATTAAGAATTATCTGAAGAGATCTATCAGAGAGCGCAACTGCAGAATTCAGTTTGCCCAGCTGTGGGAGTATTAATAAAGCCATTGCAAACACACCTTTTAAAAAGGACTTCACCAGCTGTGATGCATCAACACTGTACCGGAAGAAATTACAAAATTAGACATGAAAGTATAAATCGAAGTGCACACAGCACCGTCACACGGGCTAGAGGGGGTTTTGTTAAGTGCCGAGCCCAGAGCTGCTGCAGAACACCAGCCGTGCCGGGCCGAGGAGGCAGCCGGGAGGGCGGCTCGCCCGGGGCAGCGGCGCCATTTGACAGACACCGCGCCGAACCCGCCACCGCTGCCCCGGGAGCTGCCGCGCGCAGGCAGGCGGAGCGCTGCCGCCGCCCCGAAGGCCCCGGAGAAAACAGACCCAGCCGCCGCCCGCCGCCCCGGGCACCCGGCAGGCCCCGCCGAGGCGGGGGCCGCCCCGCGCGGGGAAGGGGCTCCCGAGCGCCGCCGCCTCACCTGCAGGCCCGGCCCGCGCGGCCGCCGGCGCCTCCAACCGTCGCTGCCGCCCGTCTGCAGCCGGGCCCTGGCGGCCGCGGCCCCCTTAGCAACCGCCCTCGCCCCCGATTGGCCGCGCCGCCACGCCACTCGCGCCCAAGCCCGCGGGCGGATTGGTAGGAAGGCGGGCCGAGGGCGGGAGCGCGACGCGGCCGGGCGGCTCGATCCCCATTGGCTGGTTGTGACGCAGTGGGGCGGGCTCCTGCGGCTCCATTGGCTGGACCGGCTTTCAGTCAGGCGGCGGGCGGTGATTGGCGTCTGCGGGGGGGGGGCGGGCGACGCCGCTAGGGTGCCGCTGTTAGCGCCGCCATGACAGAACGGGGCCGTGCGCCGGGTCGGGGGCGGTCTCGGGGGGCGGCCGGGGAGGGTGTCCGGGGCATTCCTGCCGCCTGAGTGTGTGTGTGGGGGGAACACGGCATGCAAACCCCTCGGAGCACCCCGGCTGCGGTGCCTGCTGGCCTCTCAGTGACAGGGGGCAAGTGTGACCAGCCGGGCAGCCCGAGGGCTGGTCGAGCCAAACACCTCCCCAGCGTGGCCTCAGCTACGCCTATTCCTTGTACGCGTCTTAAAACACTGAATACTGGTAGTGTGATGCCAAGTGGCAATGAAAAATACTTACTCGGAAAGGATATTGTAGGACCTTCAAAATGGTTGCTGTGCAGCCCACATGCTGGTGTGCGGCATTGCGTCCCCCATGCTCGCAGGCCTCGTCGGCGCCGACACACCGATATTGCTTGGGTGTCACAAGCCCGGCGCTGGGGTGCGAGCTGGAGCCTGGGGCCTCCTCCGCGGGAGCAGGCAGGACCTGCTGCCAGCCCCAAGCGAGGCATGGAGGGGCCCATCTGGCTCCTCGCGCCAGGTGGGACCTGTAACAGGGACAGTGAAATCTGCTCCGATAAACAGACCTTGCGGGTCTGGAAGCACTGGAGGAAAACAAACAAACGCCACTAAAAAAAAGGTCTGCAACGTGATGTTTAGAAACTTGCTTTTCTGGTAGCATCCCAAAAGCGCCACGTGTTGTATTCCTAGTACCATCAACTGTTTCTAGCTATGTTAATGGTCACTTTATATAACTGGATGGAAAAATCCTTTCCCTGATTGCAGACATTTTGTTTCCTCTTGTTTACTGGGAGTTGGAGCTTCCTACGTAGAGAAAGCTCTCAAAGAGCAAGTCACATTTTCCAGAGGGTTGTGTATCTACAGAGATGACTAACTCCTGTAGCCTGAGTCACTGGGAAGATGGGAGCTCTGAGGAAGGACAGAAGGGGGATTGCTAACGTGAAAATGGCAGAACAGAAACAACCACACTCCCACAACCAGCTCTCGTCTTGCCCCTTCACCCTACAGATGTGAGCCCATAGCACTTGGTCAATCAAAAGGCCCAGGGCTTATGATGGTTATTAAAGTCACTGGTAACCCAGCTGGGTTGAGGTTTGGTATGTCTGCATATGGCTGAGTTATGCTTATGATCAAGGTATACAATAGGCTTATTATATGCACTTGCGCTATTAGCCTCTTATCAACATATTTGAAGACTGTGTTTGAATGATTATAGGCAATTGCAGTCAAATTGATTCCAGTTGTAATGTGGTTGCTCATCCCAGACTCAGGCAAACTGCAAGAAAACTCTGTGCAAAACAGAGCATTTTACCTCTGGGCAAGTTCTTTGCTTTAAATTCCTGAGGCTATTGGAGATTTCTGTGACCTGAAAGAAGCTCAGCCGTTTAGAAGGGGCCTATGTTCACCATTGGCCCATCATTATAAGGCAAACCAAACAAAACACTTAGCTGCACCCTTCTTGCCCAGGAGGAAAAATAAAACCTGAGACAGTTTTTCATACAGAGGTATTCAGATATTTCAGTGAGGACTGAAATCTGAGAACTAGAGTAGATTAAAATTGAATAGGTAGCAGTACCAATTTCCATATGGATGTGGTAGTGGGATCCAAACTACTGAGCTATCAAGATGACTGCATGAAGAAGGGAAGGGGTGGAAAACGTGCTGCATCTCCACAAAGGGAAGAAGGAACTTAGTGCAAGTCAGTGGGAGTTTTGCTCCCGATTTCAGAGAACAACGGCAGGGGGTTTCAGCTATACCTTCTGGTGCAGGAGCAGAGACGGCTGGGAGGGAGCGTGTGTGTTTGTGAGCACAAACCAGGCTGCGGGCTATGAAAACAGCCTCTGAGTTGTGGCTTGTATAGGAAGCTGTCCTCCCTTCAAGTGTGTGGGGAGTTGACATTTCTAAGGCCAAACCCATGTGATGATTAGCATGACACGGCTTGTGCGTGTTGGGAGCAGTGGTGTGTGCAGTAGGTGGAGTGCTCTGGCCAGGAGCCAGGCGTGAGTCTGTACCACTCACAGCAAACAGCTCATGATTGGGAAATGCCATATGAGCAGTAGTCTAAACCATCCCATAAATGAAAGGTGCTGGGAAGAGCTGAGTTTCATATCCATCCTGCTTGCCTCATAGGGAGGATTTGGCAGCTCCAGCCCAGGAGCTTCTGTCTGGTGTTCCTGCACAGAAGTGGGGTGGGGGTGTCCAGAAACACACTGGTGCTTTGGAGGCAAAGGGATCCCTGTGTGATTGGTATGGATACTGCAAAAGAGGCAAAATATATGCACTGGAAACTAGGTACAGGAAAAACACATAGCTTTGCCTTGTGCTTTGGGCAGGCATTTACCTCTGTACAATGGGCCCAAAAAAGGCTGATTGTAATTTCAGCTTTTAAAAACCCAGCAATTTAAAAGGCGACAGGCAGAGAGAACTGGGTGCAGTGCTGGACCGGCCTGAGACACAGCTACGCAACGCCTTGATGACATTGACACCTTTTATTTACATCCCTCCCTTGGCTGTTGCTGCCACAAGGAACTAATTCTTTTTCTGCTTCATCTCCCCTGGCCCAGCTTTCCTCCTGCTCAGCAAACTTATCGTGCACTGAATGACTTCCAGGGACTTTGCACCTCTTAGGAAACCTTCCTTTTTTGCTGGAGGAAACACTGCGGTGTTGATCTCTGCCAGTGTAGCAGGGGCAAAAGGGAAAACATCTCTTATGACAGGGCTTGATTGCCAGCTGAAAGTAAGCATAGTACCTGTCAGTGACACGTGAGCACAAAAATGCTTTACAGATGAAAATAAAGGCAATGATTTTTCCTCTTTGCCTGTTCTGCCTTCCCTGCAGTGCCGGAGAGGTATTGGCTTGCAGGCTGCAGAGCTGTGGCGTTTGAGAGCCTGCTGGACCTGGATTCATGGTGCTCTTTGGACTTTTATGTATTTTCTGGAAATGGTGTCTAAAAGCCTAATGGGCACTTTGCAGATCTCTAAATAGACCAGCGTCTGTCCTGAGGAGCTGACAATGTAGGAAAACAAATACCAGGGATGGGAGAATGGCTGCATCATACGAACCAGCCGTGGAGGTGGCACATGGCCCACCTGCTCAGTATTTTTCCATCACATACTTGTTCAGCTGCTCATTGCCAACTTTCAGCTCTGCTGCCCTCCACAAAAGCTTCTGCGCTGGTTTTATTTAGCACACTAGAGAATTCCTAACTATAGAACTTACTGACTAACCTCAGCCCTGCTGGGTTCCTGCTGTCCACCTTTTTGTCCACTTTTAGACCAGAGTCCCCTGATCTCTTATGGCTGAAGGCATTTCTTCTGCTACCCAGTTGCCAGAGACTTTTTGGCTCTCCTTTTTATGTTTTTCTGCCAAACCAAGCAGGCTCTGCCTGCTAATACAGGGAAGGTCACTGGTTATTTCAGAGCAGATTGGCTGTTGAATTCTCAAATTATTCCAGGCCAAGAGAGAAATGCTACTGAGCTGAGCATCTCACCAGGCTCTGCTCAGCCGGTTCTGTCCCCAAATTCCTGACAACAGGGTCGCTCTTTTACCCCATGTCCAGCCACAGCTGCTGGCTGGAGGAAGAGGCTTTTGCGAAGAGTTCCCCTGGCATCAGCAGTGCCTCTGGGCCCTGCGCTCTGGGGAGGAAAGGGCCTGTTTCCTGCTGCTGGATGCTCCTCGGCACTTTAACCCTGCCTGATCCCACAAGCAGCCTCAGCATCGCAGGGGAAGGGAGTTTATTTACTCCTAAGGATCCTTCTTTATTTCCTTGAGAGGAATCCATGCCACGATACTCCTGAATTTAGCAGGGAGGCTGGTTAGGTGAAATTCCTAGCCCCCACACCAAAAGCTGCCAGGCTGAGCAGACCTGGGCGGATATAACACACACCACCACTTCCACCATCCTGCCACACCAGTCCTTAGGCCTTGCCACCGAATGCACATGAGATTACACCGTGCCCCAGCAGTTTTCCTTCTGTTCCCAACAGGTGCCACCTACGATTCCACCTCTTGTTCTCTCAGAGCCCATTTCTGCCCTTTTATTACATGTTTAGGTAAGTCAAGGCACAGATGCAGGTGCTAAGCAGTGTTTTGGAGGGCAGCGTGTCCCAGAGGCTGTCTGCACACATGGGGGGCTACGGGCAGGGGTCTGGATGAGAGAGCAAGCAGAGAAGCTATCGGCGGAAAGCAGGAGAGATTGGAACAAATGTAGTGAAGCCAGGGAGATGTATGGGCTTCTCCTGGAGTATTTCCAAGATGTCGTACTGAATAAGGGAAACTATTTGTCTTCTGTTTAATTCTGAGTGGCCTGTCTGACATTTGCCATTATGCTGTGTTCCTGTGGTTGGAGTTTGGCATGATTATGACTATCCAGCCTCAGAAGGGCAGTGAGGGAGCCTGCTAAAGCCACATTCTTTCAGTGACTCTTTGTGAAATGTTTTCTCTGGAAAAGTTGCCATATAAGTAGTGGTGAATGAGGAGAATAAGCCAGAGGTTGCAAATGGAAAAGCTCAGTGAACCGGTAGGATTACTGGCCCCCTGTAAAAATCCTTGCCTCTGCTTCAGGAATGGGGAAGAGACTCTTCCCAGATAGCAGTATTTACAGAAATGAAGTGCGCAGGGGCGGGAGCTGCTGCCTCATGCCAAAATAGTGGGAATGGGGATAGGTCTGGGAGGTAGGGAGCACATGACTGTGTTTGGATGAGGGTGAGTACAAAGAATAAGGTTATGGTTATGGTTATGGTTTGGGGGAAAGGGTGGTGGTGGTAGAGTGCAAAGAGTCAGAGCTCTGTTTGGTGGAGGTGTAGAAAGAAAGCAGGAGTAAATGGAAACAGGCTTGATTCTGGTATGGGGAGGTGGGTTTGTGTGAGACTGGTGGGGAGCAAGGGAGCATGATTTGGGGATTAGGCACATGGACACGAGGCAGCAAGGAGCAGTGGGCTGGCCAGGATGAAGGCTACTCCAGAAGAAGGAACATCCTCATCTGCCAGATGCTTTTTGGGGTTACACTGGCAGTCACAGTCAAGTGGGGAAGGGCTGCTGCCATGTTCAGAGGTGAGCTGGGAATGACCACCCTCCTCCACGCACAGGGCCCTCATAGGGGCAGAACAGTCTCCCTGGAAAAAACAGCACCTGCAAAACTACTGCCACCACTGAACCCACATCACTCCTCCGGCTAGCCTCACCTGGCTTTGTGAGGGCAGTGTTACTCTTTTGAAAATCATACCTGTCTCACCACTGAGTTAAATTAATGCTTGGGCTGGAGGAAATAAACAGCGCAGCTGACACTGCGTAACCATCACGTCGTAGGCTGAAAGCACGTCTGCTCATTCTGGCTCCACGTTGCAAAGCTGGTGTCTCAGCCATTCAGAAATGACGTCTGATCTACCACATGTCTACTCAGAACAGACTAGCTCCAGCTTTAAGATCCTGATCACTGAAGATCCCATGAAATCCACCATTTGCATCGCTTCCGACTCACATGGCAGTAATGCTGCAGGAAGATTTTGCTGCAGTGACGCAGGGCTGGATGTTTAGGGACCCGTGCAGGGCTTGGAGGAGGCACAGCCCTCATTTGATGGTGGTGGAGGTCCTGCTTGCTGATTAGCAAAGAGCTGCTGCCCCAGCGGAGGCTAGAGGGTGCTGTGCTGCAGGGAATGGGTGTCCTCCTCCCTCCCCGCTCAGCATCTCTTCAAAGGCAGGTAGAAGAGTTTACAAGAAACGCTGTCTTTGAGGTGAGGTGGAGAACAAGGTGCTGGCTGGCTGTAGTTACTAAAAATCTCTAAGTTTTTTTTTGCCATAAAGTATCAGCTCCATCCAGCTCATGAGTTAACACCCAGAAGATGACATATTTCAGTACAGAAAGGGTGGGTTTCTTCAGGACGGGGCTGAGTGGTTTCAGAGTTGTGAGATACAGTTCAGCACATGGGGAATTCTTGCTGGGCTGTGCTCTGGGGATGTGGCCTGGAGACAGCTGCTGTTTGCATTTCAGGGGCTGGCAAGTGTTACTCGGAGATGTCCCAAGATTTGAGTGGGAAGCAGGCGAGAAAGAAGAAACAGAAGAACAGAATAAGTATTAAAAAGGATGAATGGAAAAACAAAAAGGACAGGAAAGACACATGAGTGAGAAAATGAAGAACAAAAGATAAGGAAGCTGAAAGAGGAACAAAATAAACAGAACAGAAGAATGAAGAAAGACAACAGAAGTTGAAACCAAAGGATCACATCAGCTGCTGTGTCCTTTTAAGGGTTGCAGATGTGTTCAATAATGAAAAGTGAGATTTCCTTGGGGGAAAAATTGAGGCGCTCTTCTTGCTGTGTACCGTCTCTCCGAGTCTCACAGCAGCTAAGGCTGAAAAGCCCTTAGCTGATGGGGTAGGATCAGCTCCTGTTTACCCAGCTGAGGTGTCTCTGATCTTGGAGCTCAGCAAAAAGCAGAATTGAAGAGAGGCAGAAAAGGCAAGGGGGCACAAGAGATGGGGCTATGTTTATGGTGGCTGACAGGTAGCTGCAAGACCAGGCAATAACATGTCGTGTTCTGGGACAGCCTGTCTTCTGAGTACGTTGCTGCACCCCAGAAAGCCTGCCAGCTAACCACAGGCAACCAGAGCAAACGTGCCTGCTAGTGTGGGGCTGCACGTGCTCTGCAAAACACACACCTGCCATCCCAAAGCTGTGGTTGTGGCGTTGCTGTCCTCATGGCAGGCAAATGTGGTCTGTCTGACTGCCTGCAGCAGGCAATGCACATGTGCAGAAATAGCTAGACCAGGAGGAAGCACAGGTAGATGTTTGCTTACATTACTAGGTATCACAGAAGATAATGTACCAAAACCAGGAGGAGATACTGACATGAGGAAGGAGGAGGAAGACCATGAAGAAACTTCATTTCACAGCAACCCTGAAGGGATTGCGCCTACCTCAGGGAGATGAGAAGGTGCTGGCCTTCTTTTATGGTGAGAAGCATCCGTAAAACATAGTGTGCCAGTAAATCCCCGCTGAATGAAAATGAACCAGATCGAGCCTAGCTGTAGGTGACCACCTCCTTCCTGTTTTCCTCCTTGGGCCTTAGGTGAGTTACCAGGGACTGGAAGCGAGCATCCCAAACTGGACAGGAGAGGTTACCACACAAACCTCTAAGAGCTGCGCTGGCCCCACCGCTTGCTCTGAAGGAAGTGCCGGTGCTCCGTTCATGGCTCCCCGTGGAGGAGGTGGGGTCATTCTGTGTCCACGGTTTCCTCGTTCCTCCCCGGCACTGAGGCTGCTAACACCACAACGCAGCATACAGTTAGAGGGCAGAGGCAGAAACGAACCCGTCCCAGAACATCAGGGCAGGGAATATTCCAGGGGAAGTGAAGGACCATTAGGAGCTGGCAAGGGCTTGTGAAACCCACACTCTTTCACTCCCTGTATCTGTTCTGGACATCTCCAGTGAGACTCACTGAGTTTACTGCAGGAGGGCTGTCGGGGCAGCAGCCCGTTGCAAGCCGGGGACAGCTGGGGGCTCAGCACTGAAGCCGTGGCCATCTCACTCCTCCAAGAGCCATCATGAGGATGCAGAATATGTGGGATTTAAAGACAGTATTGAATGGGCTGGGGGGCAGGATGGTAAGGAGTGAACAGTAACACAAAAATGCCTAAAGGGGTTTTGAAGGCAGAAGAAATAACCGTTCGTGTCTTGGCCAGAAATGTTTCTCCCAAGATACTATGACATCTCCTGTCACTATGGCCAGGAGAGTAAGAAAGTCAGTTCCAAGGGGACTAGAAGCTGGCTGGGACAGGCTGCCTGTCGGAGTGGGTTGCTTTTTTCAGTTGTTTCTCCTCACACTCCCAGTGCAGTCCAGCTGCTGTGGTGACTGGCATGGTCATCTGAAGTAGATGCCATAAGTGCTGGGACGCTCTCCCAGTGTCATACCTGCTGCAGCAGGAATTACAGCTCCCAGAGTCCTTATAAAACCACCAGCGGAGGCTGGACAAGGTAATTGGTGTGGTGGGAGTTCCCACGAAGAAGGAGGGATGATTGCGGAGACCACATGGGGTATGACTAACAGAATGAACGTCTTAAAAATATGTTAGTATAAACTTCCTGGCGGGGAGGGAGAAACGCCTTCTTGCTTAGGAGACTTTACAAGGGTCTGATACAAAACTGAACTCTAGGAAATTTCCTTTGAAGCAAATTCGTGAAGCAGCCAGGGGATGGGTGGATACCCCTGCCTCTCAGGACACTCTCATTCCTGCAAAGGAGGCTTTTGCTGCTCAAAACCATGTGTTAGCTGCTTGAAACTGTGGATTTACAGAGCTATCAGCTGATTTCCCATGCGAGAACTGTTGTCTCTGATGAGATAAGATGTAGCGCAGCCCCAGGTGCAATCTGCAGAGCCACCAGCCCTCTGAGCTGCAAGCAGAGCACTTGGCGAGGACGCAGCCGCCTCGGCAGTCCTGCAGCACGCCGCGTTGGGGCTTCGTGTCCCCTTGGGTGCACACTAACTAACCCCCGGGTGGGCAACGCGCACTCGTCTTCCTGCTTGCTCTGTAGTGGGTCCTGGCACCCCGGCCAAGCAGCAGCCCCCGTTCAGGCCCGACTATGGCTCACACATGGGCTTCATTGAGGACACGTCTGGCTTGGAGTTTGTTTTCATTTCCTTTTGAGGAAAGGAGGAGTCATAGGAGAGAAGCAACTGAGCAGCTGAGCTGGCTCTCCTGGACAGAGCCCTGGGTGCCAAGTGAGCTCCTGCTGTGGTTTCCGTTGTGGCTCTGGAGGCTGCGGCCCAAGAGGCAGGAAGCAGCTGGGAAGGAGCTTCAGCCCCTGTGTCAGAGATGCCAGGATCTGTCCGTGACAGGAGCGCAGCCTGTAATCATATGGGAGGCTGTGCCTGGTCTCTGGGGCGGCCCTACGCGGCTGCTCGCCAGCATCAGAGCCCCTGCGCTAGCTTTCAGCCAGGCTCCCGCTGAAGGCATCAGGCCCATAGCTTGCAAGAGTCGCCCCTCAGAGCAGAGGTGCTGCGGGAGCCCCCGCCAGGACACTGTGCCCCCCTCCCCTCGGGCAGCGTGGGATGGCTGTGGGGTGGGCGGGGGGGAATGCCATGCCCTCAGACTGCCTCAGCAGTCACCAGCTACCTGACATAGGGACATAACTGGCTCCAGGTGGCCTCCAAGAGCCACTCTGGTCTCCAGAAGACAAAGCGATAATGAAGCAGGCCCTGGATGGCCCCTGCGAGGTCAGGTCTATGTGCAAGAGAGGGAGGTATGCAGGGATCTGAACAGCCTGCGTTTTCCAGCTGCAGCCAGCCACAGATGTGGCTACTGAAATGTATCTTAAAAGGCCCCAAATATGTCTCTCTTCAGGAATAAATAAATCACAGAGCTGTGGCAAACCTCACCTTAGCTACCAGGCTCTGGGGGATCAGAGCAAGTGGGAGGCACAGACAGGGGGGCTGAAGCATAGTTCAAACCTTCAAATTACTCTCCGAGATACAGAGATCAAAAGGGAACTTGGCAAATTAATGAGGCCCAGGCCCGGGCAGAGCCTCTGCTCCGTGCGGAGGGAGGGAGGGACGGACGGAGGGAGGGCAGTGCGAAGGGGAGCAGCGTGCCCTGACAAGCAAACTGCTTCTTATCTAGCCGGTAAGACAGGTTCTGGGGCTCCTTGAAAACCCCTGGCCCAGTGCATTAGAGTTCATTCTCGTTGTTACATATTCATATAGCATTAGCTTTATGAGGCCCCGGATGTTTAATCGGATTGAAAGCTTGTCTTGGGCCCTACAAGCCCCGCAGGAGGGTAGAAAACTTTCGATCCGGTGTAAGCTGGAAGCACGTGCATTAAATGAATGGTTTGAGAAAGAAGGGCTCTTGTGAACCAGGCAAGAGGATAAGGATCTGTCCCTTACCGGGAAAACCTCAGTTATCAGAGGAACCTTGAGGATAAAGTTATCGAGAGCACAATTTAGTGTTATATGTCAAGGCAGGGGCTTGCTGAGAGCTTCCTGAAAAACAAGAGAAGAGCCACAGCATATCTACTGCGGCATCTGCTCTGTGTTTGAGCATGTTCAGGCCACTCGCTGCTGCTAATCAATAAGCAGTTTCGATTGTGCGTTATGGTGTACCACTGAGTGCCAGTTCTTGTTACGGGGCCGGTGCTTTCAACCACCAGGCTAGAGCGGGGTAATACAAGTCTGGGATGTGGGCTCTGCTCTCTCCTTCCTGGGCAACCCTATGAGAGATTGACCTCACCGAACTGGAGCCACCAACAGCCGGGCTTTAGTCTTGGCGAGTCGTCTGTGCTTATCTGTCATGAATGGAGAGACAAGTATTTCCCAGGGTAATTCCTCCCGCAGCAGACATGAATGACCTTTGGAAATACTTCTCTTACCACTGACTGCTGAGGAGGTGTGTGCAAGAGGCTAAGCCCAAATGCCTACCTTGTAGGTAGACAATGTAAAATGAGATCTGTCCTTCCCCCAAACCCCTCCAGGCCTCAGTTCCCCATTTCTAAAATGGAAATGAAAGCAACACCTTTTTTCTTGGAGATACGGCGGTCAAATTCAGAAAATGGGGTTATATAAAGGTGCTTATATTAAGCACCTTACACAGACGCATCAGCTCTAATCTGGATATAATCTTGTTTATTGAGGTTAGAGCAAAGGACTTTAAGTTAAACTGGCTGGGATCTCATCTGAGCTCTGAAACAATTGGTAGTGGGAACAGAGCAAAACTGGAATTTGGGGGGAATGTGCTGCCCCTTCCTTCCTTCCTTTTAAATCACGCGCTATTACATACCCTGAAGGGAACATGATAGATATAAGGAGCTTTCTGTGCCCTGAGGATATTCAGTGCCTAGGTTTCTTTAGAAACTTCTCCTTAGTCCTGAAATTCCTGGTACCTAAGTGCTAGCATCCCTGTGAAGCCTTAGTTTAAAGAAACTATGGCCCTTTTGGTGGAAGGGGCAGAGAATTTAGGAAGCTCTTTTTTCCAGAACAGAAGTAGAAGAGTTGAGCCTTGTGCGAGGGTTGTCCTGACCCGTGGATATATTCTGCAGCGGTCAGAAACCATGAGCTGGCACGCTAGCAATGACTGCATCAAGGCAAACGGGGCCGTAGGAGGTGACTGGTTAGAGATACTGGCAATGAGAGCTTGGTTATCCTGTTAGAAAGATTAGGAGCAGACTTGGGCTTAATCCTCTGAGACGGTGCTGCAGACAGACGGCTTCTGCTCCGCATTTGGAGTAACAGACAGGTGTGTGGCACGGGTGGCAGTATGGGAGGCTTAATCCTATGGGGTAGGAAACCTTGCTGGGGCCCGGACTGTGGCCTGAACAACAATCCAGCGCTTTGTGTGGAGCTGCCCTGAGAAGGAGAGGTGCCTGCAAGGGACGGGGCTCTCCAGCTCTGGGAGAGACTTTGTCTTTTTTGAGCAGAGAGCCCTCAGTGCTGGGCCGAGGGAGGAAAACCAAGTTGTAGGGAGGATTATGGGAGTGTTATGGGTTGGGTATCGCTCCTGGGTGTAACGAATGCCTTTCTTTCAAGATGAATGTAAACCATTGAGCTTCTTTATGGAACAGATAGCTGAAACAATAGGGGCTGCCACCCAAATAAAGATCCATGCAAGGGCTGAGTGGGAGTTTGCCATGGAGGGATCCTTGCTATCTGATGGGGGGAGAGATGCCGTGGGTCAGAGGTGAGAGTCTGTGCGAGAGAGGGAGTGGAGAGGAGGAGCAGGAAACCACAGAGATAACAGAGCAGTCATTGCAAACACATTGTTCGTGAGACAAAACCTAGCAAAGTTTATGGTCTGAGAGCTGGCTAAAGGAGGCTTTAGACTTGAGCGAGGGGAAGGACGTGTATTGTTCACTTCCCTCGTTCAAGGGACAACTTTGTATAAGCTGGGAAATAAAGAGGATTGCATCACAGAAACATGCAGTCCCATCATATATTTTCCTCTTTATCACCCACCTCTGGGACCCAGGATCTTGGCTATCTGCACAGCTCAGAAAGAGTTACGGCATAGTTTGGCCTGGCAGACCTTCATGCAGCAGAAACCAAGCCCAGTGGTAAATCCTGCTATAACAAGGCCTAAATAGTCCCTGCAGAAGGGAGTGAAATTATGCCTGACCTTCGACCTACCAAACTCTTTTAAGTAGAGCCATCCCTTGCGAAAACTTGGCGGCTATGTGAAACCGGGGTGTGGTGTAGCACATGAGGGCTGTCTCCATTCATTGCTGCTTCCCTGTGTTTAACAGGTTGGTTTTTTTCTCTCTTTTGTGTCTCCTGCAGCAAGATTTTCCCTCTTTCAGCTAGAACAGCATGGGATCTTCTGAGCCCAAATTTCCTAGCTGTCCTGGGATCCCTTATTCTTTTGCAGGTCTCCATTTAAAGAGCCATTGGTGCCTCCAAGAAACTGAGTTTCCGAGGAGAACATAGCTCAGCCTGGCTTCCACGTCACAGGTTTTAATATCCTTTCCCATGCACATTACGAGGGACATCGGCATGTGTGCCTCTAGGGACAGAAGGAAAATATTCTGCTTTCTGTTTTTAGAGAGACTGCTGGAGCTCCCTCTGGGTCTTGCATCCTCTCTGAGACAAATCCAGGCAGTCGCCCCTCAAAATGCAGAATAAACACCCTTGCCCTAGTGGCCTGTGCACAGTCCTGGGAATCTTTCCCTGCTCTCTCCTCTTCCTGACCTTGTTTTCCGCTGAACACAACAGCAGCAATTACCCTGAGGTTGAAGGGTTATTCGAAAGCAAGTGCTGTGCCTTGTTCGCTCCCTCCCTTCTAGTTGTTGTTTCTCCCTTAGCTGGAGTTCAATGCTTTCTGTCCTTAGCTTCGTGTTGATACTAACTGAAGGAAATACCAGCAGTGAGAACGGAGGATCTGACTGGGCAACATGGGACCAGCTCCTTGTGCTCCTCCTTCCCTTGTGGTTTGGGGAGAAGTTAATGGATTTCTTCACTGGCGTGGGCAAGCTTGCTCCAGGTCCTGCTCTGCGGAGCTGGGGAGATAGCAGGTCCCACGGGAAACGGGCAGCATTTGGGGAAGGGCCTTGGCTGCACCTCGGAAACCACACAGGGATCAGACAGCAGCTGGATGGGGCAAGGAAGACAACATCATCACCAGCCCCGCGAATAACCGGCATGCTGCTCCGCCGGGGCGGCTAGACCCGGCCCACGGGTCCATCTTTGGGCTTGTCACTCCCCTATCTAAGTGCTTTTACAGGGATTGATTGATTTTGTCCAAGAAAACTGGCAGTTGGATGCTCAAGCGGAGATGGAAAGTGAGGTGGAAAGACTGACCAAAGTGCACAGTGCATGTTTGGACTGCGGCGCTCGCTGCCTTCTGGGGTTGCCATGTTGCCAAAGCCAGAAATGTAGCAACACTCGGAAAGAGTCAACATTTAAATATGAGCAACAGGAATATCTGAGGTAGATTAGTTAATGCTAAAATAGAGGGTTTTGCAAGAAGAGATAAAATCAACTGCACATTTAGGAGGAAGGCTTGGAGATTTCTAGTGGGGAGGCAAATTATCTTATATTCATTTACTGTGTGGTTTCCCGTCACCTTTGCTGCTGAATATGAATTTAGCCTGCACGTGCTTTAGCCCAATGGTTTCTGCGATCCAGGCAGAGCTCCTCGCGTGGCACTGGCTCCTCTCGAGAGCACGACTGGGCTTTGCTGCCAGCCCTGCAGGGCAGACTCCCTTGGGGTCTGGAGGCCAAAACGGACACAACTCAAAGGGGAGCTTGTTGGTGGCTGACCCAACAGACCTGCAGTGTGGTGCTTGGGTGGAGAGCAGTCTGTGGGCCCCCCCTTAGCTCTGCTCACACCATCTTGCTGAGCAGCTCTTCCAGCAGCTGCAACCCCGACCCTGCTGCAAGCTGCTTGCCTCCAGGCTGGTTCGGAGATGCTGCTCTCCTTGGGGGTAGCCGTGTGCCGCTGGTGTGCCGGGCGCTGTTTGTGCACGGCCGTGCTCTGGGCTGCAGCGTCCCTCCCCGCTGGGTCGCAGGGCTGGGGAGCAGATGCAGTTTAGCCATTTTCCCCAGCTCGGAGGAGCGGTGAAGCCCTTCCCTGCTTTCACCCCTCGCAGGAAGAGAAAAGGGGGGTTTGTTCTGCACAAAGGCTCTTCCTCCTGCCGAGGGCTGGCAACCCTGGGCTTGTCCCCATCCAGCTGGCGCGCGGCGGCCAGCCTCCGCACCCGTCTGCCAGCCAGCGAGGGGCTCGGGCTGCGGGCGCTGCCAGGCTCGGGCAGATGCCAGCGACCACCCTGCCCGCGGCGCCTCCTGTGCCAGGTGGGGCGCGCTGGGGACCCGGGCCCAGCAGGGCAGCGAGCAGCCCCGGCCGCAGCAGCAGCGTGTGCCCCCGGAGCCCCTCGGTGCGCCATGGGGGCTCTCCCGGCTGCCAATTAAGCAGCTGTGGCTGCAATGCCAGTCTCTCCGCTCTGCCTGCCTGCCCCGTCCGGCGTGCCCTGCACCCTGGGCCAGCCGTGCGGTGCCGAGCAGCCTGCTGCCTCCTGCCTGCTCCCGGCCCGCGGGGCTGAGCCCAGGGCTGGGGGGGCCGGGGCACAGCGACCTCGCACCCCGCTGTGGGGCACCCTGCATCCCTCCCGCACCCCCCTGCAGAGCACCCAGCACCCTGTTGCAGGGCACCCCGCATCCCTCCCGCACCCCCCTGCCGGGCACCCCGCACCCTGTTGCAGGGCACCCCGCGCCCCCCCGCACCCCGCTGCGGGGCATCCCGTGCCCTTATCGCACGGCGCTGGGGCGCGCCCCGTCCCCCCCCCGCGGCGGCTCTTGCTCGCCGCCCCGCAGCCCCCTCGCAGCTGCCCCGGGGCGCAGCGGGGCGGTGGCAGCGCTGGGGCCGGGCCGCGCCGGGCCCCCGCCCCGTGGGCGGGCGGCGGGAGCACGTGGGGCCGCGCCGGGCCGCGCCGGGCTGGGCTGGGCCGGGCTGGGCTGCCTCAGTCCCGCCCCGAGCCCCGCGGAGGAGCAGCGCGGGACGGCTCGGCCCGGCTTGTCTCAGCTCCTCTCGGCCCGGCTCGTCTCGGCCCGGCTCGGCCCGACTCGGCCCGGCTCGGCTCGGCTCGGCTCGGCTCGGCCCGGCCCGGCTCGGCTCGGCTCGGCCCGGCTCGGCTCGGCTCGGCGGGCACCATGGAGGCGGCGAGGCCGTGGCGGGCGCTGCTGTGCCTGGGGCTGGGGCTCTCGCTGCTGCTGGCCGCGGCCGGTGAGTCGGGGCGCGGTGCGGCGGGAGCTCCCGCGGCCGGAGCCGGGCTGCGGGGGAGCCGGGTGCAGGGCGAAGGGACCCGGGTGCAGGGCGAGGGGACGCGGGGTGCAAGGCACGGGATGCCGCGTCCCCGGGGAGGGGATCTGGGCTGCAGGGCGAAGGGATCCGCGGTAAAAGGCAAGGGGTGCCGAGGTCCGGGCAAGGGTGTCCGAGGTAGAGGGCTGGGGGTGCCAGGGCGCAGGGCCGGGGTGCACAGCCCCCAGCGCTCCCCCCCAGGAGCAGAGGGGCTGGCCGGACGGGGCAGAGCAGCTCGGATCTGCAGGCAGATGGGCCCGTCCTGCTCTCGAGCCGGGAATAGCTCAGCCAGGCTGTCCCATGCTTTCGGGCTTAGATAACCCAGCCCAAGATGTAAACAGCTTCCCTGGGACGGGCTGACACAGCGCGCTGGGCACCGGGAGCTGCCCGGCCCGGGGAGCCCTGGGAGGACTCAGCACCATCACCCTGCGGACCATGGCTGGGGGCTCTGTGGGTCACCCCAAAAGGGACAGGAGGGAGCAGGGAAAAGGAAAGCAAAGCCCAAGTGCAGGCTCGGTGCCAGGGGACAAAGGGCGGTGAGGAGGTGTGCTGGGGAGGAAGGCTCTGTCTGGGTTTGCTTTCCATGGGGAGAGGCTCCCATTTTGCCCCACAGAGGCAGGCTTGACCCGACCTCCCCCAGCCCCGCTGGGACGAGCCCTGATGGCTTTCAGGGGATGTTATTTTTGCCTTCCAGCCAGTCTGTGGGTTCATATAAGCAAACATTTCCAAAAGTGGTGGCTGCTCTTTGTTGCCTTGGTTTCTGACCGTCCAGCCCGTGACAGCTCTGTCCTTGACCGGAGAAGTGCGTGTGGGGGGAGGATGGAGACGCTGAACTGCTCTGACACCAGGCCCGAAACGTCCAAGAAATGGGAGCATCCAAAAGTACTTGCCACAGTGGAAAATGTGACCCGCATGCCTTGCTGCTAGACGTGGGGCTGGCTAGCGAGACCCACCACATAAGAAATCATTCCTGGGGGGGGATAAGAAGGAGTCCAGTTACTTGGGACAATGAAAATGTAAAACTCCTGCTCGTACCCCTGCTGTGCCTACCCTGGGAAGAAATGCAGAGGGATTTGTAGCCTGGGCTCCTTTGCCTCCGTGTTGCAGCCCCAGAAACTCCTGTGCTGGAGGCAGCGTAGCCGCGGATGCCGGGGAGCACACGTCTGCTCGCCCGCCGTGCCTCTGGGAGCAGCCGGCTCCTGCTGCCGAACAGAAGCAGCTCTGTCTGCAGGGCCGTGGCCAGCTGCGGGCTGGGATCCTCGGGATGGAGCTGCCGGACGCACTCGGGACCTGTGGAGGAGTGTGGGGCAGAGGCATCCCCGTGCTATCAGCGCGAGCTCTCTCCTCCCGTGCGGTAGCTCATGGCAGCGCATTGATGGAGCATGAGGTCATGCAGAACAGGCTGGGCAGCGCAGGCAGCAATTTGAACCGGTGCCGACGTTTTTCTGCCTTCTCAGGCTGGGCTAAGGGAGCTCCAGCATCTTTTTGGAAACCGTCATTCAACAGGGGCCTCTGCCTGGCCTGTCAGCCACCAGTGCATGCCCTACAGATATAGAGCATCAGGAAGAGGAGGATTAACTTGAAGGAGCCCTGCTATTAAAAGACTGATGAGTAGGAGCTTTCTGAGTCTAGCTTAGGCTAATGAGAGCCATGCTGCTTGGTGTGGGTCTGGGCAGCAAGCCCGCAGCTCATTAACTTCCACCTTCCCCAGGGCATGCAGGTAGTGGGGGTTATCTGTGGGTCTCCACCTGAGTTCAGCCCTTGCTCTGACTCCTCCAGCATGGCAGAGAAGAGCCTGACAGCAGGAGATGTGCTGTCCCGGTGCTTGGTGAGGAGTTGCTAAGACTTTCAGCCAGATCTGTGGGGAATCTGGTCTAGACCTACAGGTGGGGTTTTGCCATCCTACTGCTGTTTGGGTAGAATAAATTAGAGGCGGGAGGAAATTTTACAGTCTGGATCAGCACTGGAAAAGGGAGCAGAAGGTTTATGGGAGAATCCACACCACCCTGGAGGTGGGTGCATAGACAGGGAGGACAGGCCAGCCCCAGTCCCACCAGCTGTGTTGGGAGAACCTGCCCTGTGGACTGGGGCCGCTCCATGGAAGTTGCTTAGAGAATATTAGAGAGAGCACTGGGCAGTCTGGTCTCGCTGGGGCTGTAGGAAATGGGTCCTGTGAATGTCTGCTCCCCTGCACTCCCCAAAAGCCCCCCACCAGGGCAGTCCTCATGCACTGAGTGAGACAGGACCTGTTTGGGGGTTCGTTCAGCCTGGAGAGGTTTCCTTGAGGCAGAGCAGCATCTGTGCACGGGTAGAGCCCGTGCTCCTTTCCTGTCTCCAGGATCATTGAGCCAAGGCACGTGGGTTCCCCCTACAATGTTTTTTTTGTCTCCCCACAAGTACTTTGTTCGGCAAAACCCAGCAATGTGACCAGCCTGATTCCCTGCAATGATCCTGTACTGCTCACTCCTGAGTGTGCAGCAGCCTGGCCAGCCCCTCCTTCCCAAAAGAGCAGCTAAAACATTTGGTGCACTGGGAGAACTGGGACCTCCCTGGGCTTTGGTTCGATGTCCAGACTCGGTCAAACCAACTTCTTTCTGAGCCAGCGGGGGCGATTCATGGCATATCCACAACCCTGGCAGAAGCAGAGCGTGGGAGAGCGGGTTGCGAGGCCGGGGCAGGGCAGCTCCTGGCCACTCTCCCATGCTCCTGGTCTCAACCTTTGCTCTTGAACACCTGCACTCCTGTGCAAGACTCTGCTGGCCCGTCCTGGCTGTCCCCGGGTGCAGCCCGGCGCTCCTGTGCCCGGCTCTGCCCAGGCACTCCCCTGCTTGAGACATCCCCAAGGGAGGAGGGAATGCTGTCGGACCAGGCTGGACCTTTCCTGCTGGGGCAGGCCTAATGCCAGCTCTGTGTGGGGAGCTGGGGCTGCGGCAAATGCCACTTTCGTAATGGCTTGCAGTGACATGTGGCTTTGGTTCCAGGTGACTTCTGCGATGTCAACCACTGTCAGAATGGGGGCACCTGCCTGACCGGCATTAATGAGACCCCCTTCTTCTGCATCTGCCCTGAAGGCTATATCGGGATTGACTGCAATGAGACCGAGAAAGGTGAGGTGCTGGGGGGGGGGACCTGAGTCCCCCATGACAGGGGAGATATCAACAACGGCTCAGTGAAGTGCAGGCAGCCACTAGGTCCGCACGAGCCTTGTCGTACGGCAGCGTGCCCTCATGGTCGCCCTGCATGGCTGGCCTGGGGCTCCAGCCCTGCTGCTGGGCACGTAGAATGGGTATGCAAGCAGGGACATGGAGACCTGCATCTCTTGAGACCATGTGTCCCATCGTTGGGGAGTGAAGACCCACTGGATGCTTTTATTTTCCACTTGTGCCATATGTTACAGCTGTATCTCCTTTTTGACTCTTCCCCAGGCCCCTGCCACCCTAATCCTTGCCACAATAACGGCGAGTGCCAGCTGGTCCCGAACCGGGGGGATGTCTTCACTGAATACATCTGCAAGTGCCCCGCGGGGTACGATGGGGTGCACTGCCAGAACAGTGAGTACAGCAGGATGCGAGGGGCCAGGAGGGACGAAGCCAGAGAGTCATGACCCCTTTGGTCTGCTCTGCCACAGAGGGCTTGAGGACCCTGGAGACAGCCCTGCGGGGCAACCTGGGGATGTTTGCACCCATGGCTGTGGCAGCATCATGCACTAGGGGCTGGGGGCTGGTTTGGGCCATGTTGAAAGGACAAGGGAAGGACTGTGGTGTGAGTAGGAGGCTAGTGCAAGCAAGAGCATGCCTGAGTGTTGCTCTGCATCTCCTCAGGGCCTGTCCTGCCTGCCCTGGAGAGGACATGGTGCTTCCTTTGTGGCCTGGAAGGCGAGGAGGAATGGGAGGAATTGGAGAATGCCTCAAAGCCTGTCCTGCTTGATGGGCTCCTAACCTTGCTGTGGCTGCGTGTCTTAATATGCTCCACCCACAGCTCCAGTGAGAGGGGACGCAGCTTAGGCAGCTCCTTGGATTGGAGCTTCAGCCAGTGCCACTGTATCAGCAGGGACCCTGCCATGGCCCTTGCTCAGGAGGTGCCTCCCTCCTCTTGTGGCACCAAGTAAGGGGTCTCTTCCCCAGGGACTGGCCCTGGGGTCTCTTCTTAATCCCACCCTCTCTTTTCACTCCTAGACAAGAACGAGTGCTACTCCCAGCCTTGCAAGAATGGAGGCACCTGCCTAGACCTGGACGGTGACTATACCTGCAAATGCGCTTCTCCGTTCTTGGGGAAGACCTGCCATGTCCGTAAGTCCCTGATACCAATTATGTAGAAAGATTCCTTTCCCTCCCTGTTGCCCACCATCTTGTCTGCCTCCACCAGTGTGTGCAGAACAGGTCTCGCTAGTTGGCTTAGGTCTAGAAGGCAAAGCCACCTGAAGGCAGCCGGCTGGTCCCGATGCCCGTGGGCTTTGGTGTGACGGAGAGAGCATCACCGAAAAGGCACTGTGTCCTTTCCAGAGGGCAACAGGGCAGCCCTTTCCCTCCTTCAGAGCTCCGTGCTGTGAGAGGTGCTGATTGATGATATGATTTTTGGCTGAAGGCTGAGGAGGGGAACACCTGGCATTTTGTTCTATGAACAACCAGATCTATGGGGAGGTCCTAGCGTTGTCCTCCATTTCATGCCCTGCCTTAGGCAAGAGGAGTTTTTTGTGGGGAGAGTGAGGAAACTCAGTTCTGAGTAAGCAGCCAATTCCCCCCCCCAGTTTTACTCCCTCGTTTTCTTCTCCCTTGGATGCTCACGTCCCCGCTCTGCCTTCCCTCGGCTCATCCCTCCAGGCTGTGCTGTTCTCCTGGGCATGGAAGGGAGGGCCATCTCCGACGCTCAGCTCTCGGCCTCCTCTGTCCACTACGGCTTCCTTGGCCTGCAGCGCTGGGGACCGGAGCTTGCCCGCCTCAACAACCATGGCATCGTCAACGCCTGGACCTCCAGCAATTACGACAAGAGCCCATGGATCCAGGTACCCACGGGAGCGCTGTGAGCGCCGGCGAAGCAGGCGGCTCCCGTTAGCCGGTGCCGGTCTTGCTGGGCTGTTCTTGTGGGATCGCTCTGCCCCTGTCGGCAAAGGAAGGGCTGAATCTCTGCGCTGCGCTGCGCGGAGCAGTGTCCTGCCCCTGCGTGGCCCCGTGCTGTGAGCAGGGGATGTCAGCTGGGAGCGCGGACGTCCCTGGAGCTGGTGAGGTGCCTGGAGGGAGATGGGGACCCCACGTCCTCCTCCCTTCCCAGCCTGGGGGACCAGGATCAGAGGCCAGAGGGATGGAGGGCTTTAGCACTGAGGAAGTAGCAGGGCAGACAGGGCAGCCCCTTTCCCGGGCCTGATGCTGACTGTGAGCCCGTGCTTCCAGCCGCGCGCAGCAGCGCTGGGGGGTGCAGGGGGTGTGCTCGCGGGGTGCTGCGCGCCCCTGGCCTCACTGTGCCCTGCTCCTGCTCTCGCCCCCAGGCCAACCTGCTGAGGAAGATGAGGCTGAGTGGGGTCATCACACAAGGTGCTCGCCGCGTGGGCCAGGCAGAGTATGTCCGCGCCTTCAAAGTGGCCTACAGCCTGGACGGACGGGAGTTCACCTTCTACAAGGACGAAAAGCAGGACGCGGACAAGGTGGGCTGTGCTGGCTGCGCACGGGGCTGTGCTAGATCGGGGCCACGCGGCAGGCATCGGCTGGTGGGAGGGAGGCAACGTCACCCCCCTGGGTGGGACCTGAGTGCAGGGTGCTCTCTACCTGGAAGAGCTCGACCGTGGGAGCTTCACGGTGGTGACTGTTGACACCCCCCCACAGCAGCCTGTGGGCACAGTGTCCTCGCACGGTGACAGCTCCCGCTGGGCTTTGCTGCTGTCATTCCCGGCGGGCTCTGCGTGCCAGCGCTGACCTCTGTCCTGTGCCTTGGGGTCCCAGCACGCCTGGGGAACGTGTCACTCGTCCTGCAGATGGGCTGCCCCTTGCTCATCTGCCTTGAAACACTGGCACTGCCCATGCAGGAGCAGAGGCCCTGTGTACCGGGCGAAAAAACAGAGACTCAAACTCTCCTGGGCTGTGTTCCTGCCGGTAAATTGGACATGCCGGGGCTGGTCCCTGGCCCGGAGGCAGGGAAAGACTTGTACCCCGCCGGCTGGCATCTGCGCCCCTGGAGAGGGGTGCTGTGTGCACCCCAGGGGTAGTTGTGTGCCGAGTCCCGGACTGTGCCCGTGTTTGGGAGAATGCTTTTGACCTGGGTCAAAGGCATGTCAGGGACCGTGTGACAGCGTGACAATGTGGACAGTTCCAGCGCCAGGCAGTGTTCTCTGGCTCTGTTTAATTGACCATAATAAGCATAACCAAAGAAGCAGCGCTGATTTGTTTAGGTCATTGAGATAACATCTTTGTAGCTGAGGCATTGTAGGAGTCGGGCATGGTCTGGAACTGCTGGTGAATGGCTTACATGGCTCTGTGTTGTATCTGTACCGGGTACAAAGCTACAGCGTATCTCACTCTCAGCGTGGGCATAGTCATTAAATGCAACACTCTCCAATCTCACTTTTTTATTGCAAGTGTCTCCTGGTTGTTCTTGTGCATCCAGGGGATGGCTGGGGATATCTGCCCTGCTTTTTAAAAAAAGGGAAAAGTTTCTCGTCTGTGCAGTGGTAGAAAAAACGCATGAAAACATGACCTGCCGGTATTCTGTATTAGTTGCGTAAGAAACAAAAAAGCAAGCCACGTCTGTTTTTTGAGTCAGTGTCATGACTTGGGGAGCGTGACAGCAGCAGGAGGGAATGGAAGTTGCCGTGTGCACGGCTGTGTGTGGTGAGGAAAAGCACAGAGTGTTGCCCAGCTGGGTCGAGAGTGTTAGGGCCACCGCGAGGTCTTGCAGACTTCCAGGGCACATCGTGAGAGCCCAGGCTGCCTGACTCTTGCTCCAAGTCTGTCCGTCTAGTGGGCAAGGGGTTTTTCTGCACAAGGCTGCGGGGTGCTCGTGGGCACTCAGCCCTGTTTGCCGTTGCAGGTTTTCCCGGGGAACATGGATTACGGCACCATGCAGACCAACATGTTCAACCCTCCCATCACGGCCCAGTTCATCCGCATCTACCCCGTGATGTGCCGGCGGGCCTGCACGCTCCGCTTTGAGCTTATCGGCTGTGAGATGAACGGTAAATGCCCGCTGCGTGCTGTGCAGCCTCCGGGGTCTGCGCTCGGCTGCGGGGGACTGTCTCCTCCCCAGAGATCGCTCTCGGATCAGGGCTGGCCTGGGTTAGGCTGTGGGTGTAAAGTGCCCAAATCTTCGGCTGAGACGTGGTAATGTGAGTCTCGCCTACCCGGGGCTGACCCTGTGGCCGTCCGGGGTCGGTACAGGTGACAGAGCATGGGGTGACCCCCTGTGACCAGCTCTGATCCCTGGGGCAGGGGATTTTGCCCTGTGAGGGCTTGTTGTTTTTCTCCTGCATCTGGTGATGACGGGAAATACCCACGGGCGCTTTTCGGGAGAGCAGGCTGCTAATCCCGCCAGCTCACCCTGCTAACGCCTTCCCCGAGCCGTCCCCAGAGCCGTCCCCATTCACGGCTAGGGCTTTTCACTGTGCTCCTGCCCCCAGCCAAGCTGGGAAGCAACTGCTTGTACTGCTGGAGAGCTTGAAAAACGCCAGGGGATCAAAGTCCTCTGGGCAACGCCAGTGGTGATTACTGCGAGCCCTTGGGCTTTCCCTATCCCTCGCTGCATTCCCGCCCGCGCTCGTCCCGGGCAGCGCCTGGCGCGGGAGCCCCGGCGGCGAGCGGGACGCCGGCTCGGGGAAGCGCGGGCGCGAGAGGCCCTGTGGGGAGGCGAGCACGCCCGGGCCGCATCCTGCTGCTGCCGGGAGCACAGTGACATCGGCTGGGGAGGTCTCCTCATTGCACGCTGCGCCCGTGCGAGCTCCCGGGTCCGATCCGGGGCTGCGCTGCGGGGAGGGCGGTGCAGCGCCTGCAGCAGGAGGCACTGCGAGGCAGGGAATGGCTCGCCGGGAGAACCGCCGGTGCCTCGCCCGGAGCGGTCCCGGAGCGGCCCGCGGGTTCGGGAATCCCCTGCGCCTCTCTGGGCCCTTTTCCAGTCCTGCTCTCTGCTCTGGGAAGCGGTGCTCTCTGCGTCTCTAATGCGGCTGCGAACGGGGGGGACCCCGAGTGCTGGGGCTCGGGGGTCCTGCGCTCTGTCGATCGGGACTGACGGTGCTGTGGACTCCTTCCCTTTCACTGTGTGTGTAAACCGTTGTGTTACAGTGTATTTCAACACGGCAGGTTGCTCGGAGCCTCTGGGCATGAAATCCCGCCTGATCTCTGACCAGCAGATCACGGCCTCCAGCGTCTTCAAGACCTGGGGCATTGACGCCTTTACGTGGCACCCCCATTACGCCCGCCTGGACAAGACGGGCAAAACCAACGCCTGGACGGCGCTCAACGACGGCCCGTCTGAGTGGCTGCAGGTGGGTCCCGGTGCCGGGGTCTTCCCCGGAGCTGGGGAGGGCGTAGGGGAACCCAGACACCTCCCTCGCTGCCTCTGTGACCTGATTTCTCAGCCCCAGGTGTGCGGAGGTGGCAGCGGGATCCTTGCTGTTGGCCAGCAGCCCTGCAAATGCTCTTCCCTAGCTGGGATTGCAGGGGATTCCCTAAATTTGGGAGCCCTTTCCCCTCACGCTTTTCCTCCCTCCCCTTTCCCCATCGCTCTCCCTGCTGTGCTGGCTCAGATGGCCGTGGGATTGCGCAGGGAGCGAGGTCGGGGGCTGCTCGGGCTAAACGCCAGCCGCGGCGGGCTTTGGGCTGGGTTGCTCCTTCTGCCAGGTGCTTTTTTGCCCCAATTGGATAGTCCTGAAGCTGTTGTGCCCCCCTGGCATGACCTCCGTTTGTGGGGTACCCTGAGGCTGCAGCACCCCTGGCTCTGTGCCACCGCTGTGGGAACCTCCGGCTGCGGCCGGGGTGGCCGTCCCAGGCCCGTGCCAAGGACACAAGTCCTTTGGCTGCCCAGAACACCACGTTTCTGTTTTGCAGGAAAAAAAATCAGTTTTGTGTTTTTCTCCCTGGTCTGGAATGGAAACAAATAGTTTTGAAATTTCCTTCTCAATTTCCTTTCCTCCCCTGTTTTTATGCTTTTCACATGATTTCATGACATAATAGGACAAAGCAGTTTGGTTATTTGTCCCACTTTTTATTTTATTTGGGAAATGATTAAGAGCAGCTGCTCCTTGGCCCTAAATAAACCAGCTTATCAAAACGACTCCCAGTGGGGTCATGGTGACACATGGAGTTGGGCTGTCGCACTGAAGACTTGCTTGTGTATGTGTATATACATATACACATATATTTATACATAAATATATATATGTAAATATATATATATAAATATATATGTATACACATGCATATATAGCTAGTACTGCTCTCAATGAATATAAAATAGAAAGTAAAATAAGGAGACTTTCAGGTCATCTGCTGTGTTATCCTGCGACACACCAGTAGCTATAGTGCAGCGTGGCAGAGTAGGGAGCAAAATAAATATAATGGAAACCATCTCGGCTATAACGCAAATGCCAGACTGTGCTGATCTGCGTATTTTCTCAGCCGGGATCACTTTCCTTTTGAAATGCATTTCCTCTAGGAGTCCTTTTTTTGAACTGAGATTTTTTTTCTGCCATTCCCACATTGACCTTTTCAGGTGCTGAAGTGGCTTCGGCGGCGTGCGGGGAGCAGGGCCCTTCCCGGGAGGCAGCCGGCTTTGCGCTGCGCCTCTTCGGTGCGGAGAGTCTCCTTTCTGCCGCTCTGGCTTTGGGCTGCTTTGAGGGCTGCTACAAGTGCTAAAGGGTCAAATGTTTCCTCGCGGCATGTTTTATTAGTCCCTGTGCCTCCAGGGCTGGGGTGGCCCAGGATGGCGGCGGTTGCTCCGCACGTTTTCATGCTTGGACGAGCTCCAGGCACGCGGGACCCCGGGCGGCAGCGCGTCCTGGCTGCCTCCAGGCCACGCGGGATGCTCCGGGCCGGCGGGGTTGTCGGCTCTGTGAGCCATCACCTGCGAGCAGCCCGGCCGGCCCGCGGCACCGCCGGCTACCGGCCTCCTCTCTGTGCCAGATCGACCTGCGGGACCAGAAGAAGGTGACGGGCATCGTCACGCAAGGCGCCCGCGACTTCGGGCACATCCAGTACGTGGCAGCCTACAAAGTGGCCTACAGCGACAACGGCACGTCCTGGACCGTGTACAGGGACAGCCGGACGAACAGCACCAAGGTGCGCGGGGAAGGGCGAGGGCGCCCGGGGCGGGCAGGGGGCTGGTCCGCGGGGAGGGGACGGGCAGGGCCGCGGCTCGTGGGTCCCGGCCGCGCACGCTAACCCCGGCCTCTCCGCAGATCTTCCACGGCAACAGCGACAACTACTCGCACAAGAAGAACGTGTTCGACGTGCCCTTCTACGCCCGCTTCGTCCGCATCCTGCCCGTGGCCTGGCACAACCGCATCACGCTGCGCGTGGAGCTGCTGGGCTGCGACGAGTAGGCGCCGGGGCGGCGCGGAGACCGAGGCCGGGACTGCTGCTCCCCGTCGCCTGTCCGCCCCTGCCCTCCCGCGCACCTCCTGCTGCAGCCTCCGCCTCCGTCCCGCGGCCGGAGCAGGGCCCCGCGGCCTCCCCCGGCTCCGCCGCAGCCCGGAGAAACGCGGGGGGCGGCTGGGGCCCCCGGTGCTGCCTCGCCTCGGCGGCCGTCGCGGCCGGGCCGGGGGCTGCGGCACTGCACTTTACGGGCTGTCGCGGGCAGGGGATGGGGACGGGGACGCCTCCCGCCCCGTGAGCCGGCGGCGAGGCCCCGTCCTGCGAGCGGGGCCCTTCTGCAAACCGGGCTTCCCCGCGGCCTCGAGCGGAGCCTGCGAACAAATCGTCTCCCCCTTTTCGCTTCTGCTTCCCGCAGTGAGGCCGGGGCTGGTGGCGGTCTGCTGCCTTCGCCGCGCCGGCCGTTTTGGGGAAGCCACAGCAGGTCCCCGGGGCTCGCGGCCTCCCCCGTCCCTCCTGCTCCCTCGTGGCTGCGAGCAGGGGCACCGACCCCCCCCCCCCCCAGCGGCTTCCCCTGGCGCTGGCCCCGCGCAGTGTCAGCTCCGCATAGTGCGAGGGGAGTGATGAGCGGGGCCGGGCATGCCGCGCGTAGCCGGCGGTGTTGGGCCTCCGCCGCCGCTGCCTCCGGGTGCCGCTGCTCCGCAGCTCGGGGTTTTGCAGCCGAGAGCCGGTCCCAGCCCCCGGCGGGGGTTCGCTGGGGGGAGCTGGGTGCAGACGTGCCCTGGGGCGCCTGCCGCTGCTGCCGGGAGAGAAGAGGGAGCTCTGTAACTGGGGGCGGGAAGAAAAGCTCGAAAAAGAGGTGAAGTAACCCAAATGCAGCAGGTGAAGAGCCAGAGCACTGATCCTTTCTGTAACCTGACTTTTCTCTTCGGGGGCCGGGGGGAGCCCCTCGCGATGCTTGAGCAGCTGGGAGTAGCGGTAGCAGACGCGGTACCCGTGAGCGCGCGCGTGGCCCGGGGCTCCCGGCGGTGCCCCGTCCCCGGGGCCCAGGGCAGCTGGCGGCGGCGCTTTTCCCCCCGACCCGCTGGGGCGCGGGGCGGCCATGGAGCTGGGCTGGCGGTGCCTTTGCTTCGGGAGCTGTGCCGGCCGGGGGCAGCGTGTCGCGGCGGCCCCGGGCCGGGGTGTCTCTGACAGTATTAAAACCAGCTGAAACTTGGGGCTGTGCCCTCGCTGCTCTGCGCCTGGCCTCGTCCCTGCCACGTGCCGGCCTTGCGGACAAGCGTGCGCGTGGCAGCCGTGCCCGAAGAGCCCCGTCCTTGGCAGCCCCTCTCCCAGAGCTGGGCTGCCCCCTTCCCTCCCCAGCTCCCTGGTGCCTCCCAAAACTCCCGCTCTGGGCTGGGGGTAACTGGGCTGGGAGAGAAATGTGGCCAGCAGCCGGTTTGGGGCCGGGAGGCAGCGCTACTGGGCTGTGGGTGCTGGGGGATGGGAGCCTGGGCTGGTGGCACCTGGGGGGTCCTGGGGGGGTTAGCTGGGCCTTGACGGCCACAGGCTGGGCTAGGACGGGAATTTGGGGTGAAGCCGATGGAGGGAGAGGAGGGGAGCTGACGGAGGAGAGTCCGGAGGTGCCACTGCTCTGCTCCCGTCCAGACGTGCTGTCCTTATCAGGGGGAGGCCGAGGCAGCGATAAGAGCAGCTCGCTCAGCCTTGAGCGGAAAGAGCCGGGGGCAGGACAGGGGCTCCCGGGTGAGCTGCGCACCCCGGCAGCGGGGATGTCCCCCGGGCCCGGCCAAGGCTCCCGCCACCCCCATGTGGGCAAAGTCCCCTCGAGCCCATTGCCCGGTGCCCCCGGATGGCCCCGCTGCGGGTGCCGCTCGCCCCCTCTGCGCCCGCCTGCCTGCCTGCTCGCTGCCGGGCGGCGAGGGCTGGGTGCCCCGCACTGCCGAGGGAAGCGGCTGCAGGGGAGAGCATCCTCCCGGCCTCGGCCAGGAAACCCCGCCAGGGCCCCTGGTCCTCTGGGGATCGTCCCAATTCGAGCCGTGAGTGACGGGTTCCTGCCGGCGCCACCGCGAGGCTCGGAAATCGCTCCCGGGTGACTGGGATCGCAGCGGGAAGCCTCCCCGGCGGGGCCGCAGCGGAGCCGTCGCTCGGGGCTCGAGGCGGGGAAGATGGGGATGATGATTTTTTGGCTCTCGCTCAGCCCAAAGAGCCCCCAGCCCCGAGCGCGTGCCCGTGCTGCACGGCCCTGCCTGGGACACGGGCAGCGCGACCGTGCCGCGGCGCCGGCGGGTGTAATTGCCGCGCATTGTGGGCGGCGGGGCGGCGTGCTCCGGCCAGGAGAGCGGGCGGCGCGGCGGGCCGTAACGCGCCCGTGGCCCTCGCGCTGGGGCACCTCGGTGCCTGCTGCTACCGCCCGCCGCGCAGCCCACTTTATTCCCTCCGTTATCTTATTCCATGACTCACTGGCGGGGGAAATCGGTGCCGTGAGACCCCCGGTGCTGCAGCCGTTCCCGGTCAGGCTTCCCACGGGGACGGCAGCCCCCGGCCCGGCGCGGAGCCGGCCAGGCTGCGCTGGCAGATAAAGGCGTTTCCGGGCCGGGAGCTGCTGCCTCCTCGCTATCATCAGCCTCGTGGAGGTGCATGAACACGGAGCCACCACGCTGCCCCCGGCTGCACAGACCCTGCCCTTCTGCCCGCTCGCCCCGGCCAGGCCCCGCAGCGGCTCCGGGTTGTCCCCTTTGGGAATGGCCCCCATCTGCCCAGGAAGCAGCCGTCTGCTCTGGCAGTGGCGGGCGCGTGGGGCCGACCCGCCGCTGGGGACGGCCAGGAAAAGTGAGGGGGTTATTTTTGCATGAGTTGTTTTCTTTCCGGTTTGACGCCGTCCTGCGCGGCGGCCGGAGCCGGCTCCGGGCCCCGATGCCTCATTTCCTTGCCGGGAAACAACAAAGCCGCGGCGCGCGGCAGCCCAGCCGGGCCGGCGGCGGCGGGGCGCGGGGTCAGGGCACACGCCGCTCGCCAGTCCCTCCACCCGCCTGGCCTCGCCAGCAGCCGTGGAGGGTCCCCGGGCCCGTGGCCCTCCCCGAGGGCCTGATCCAGGACTTTCAGAGCCGCAGGGAGCCGGGGCCGCGTGTCCCCGTGTGCCACCAGGCACAGGCATGACACATGCTGCCGTGGCTGCGGACACCCTGGCCAGTGGGTGGGAGCGGGCAAGTTTTTCCCCTGGTTTCTGGTCCCCCGCTGCTGCAAACCCAGCTCTCGGCTGCCCTTTCCCGGCTCCGCTTCGCCCTCCCGGCCACGCGCCGGGCTCTGGGAGCCGCGAAGGTGCCCGAGCCGTCGGCCCGGCCCGGCTCGCCCGCCGCCTCGGGCAGCCCGGCTCCGGGGGCAGCTTCGCGGGCGGCTCGGCCGGGCTCCGAGCGCGGCACCGCGGGGCTCCCTCTAGCCCCGACGGGGTGCCCGGTTCTCCCCGCCGAGCCGGGGGTGCCGCCGGCCGCCGGCGCATGGCGAAAGCGGTGTGAGGGTGGCGGGCGGCAGCGGCGCGGCGGCCGGGCCGGGGCACCGCTGGGGCCGGGGGCCCGTCGGCGGCCGGGGCGGCGGGCGGGAGCGGCACCTCGGGCCCCCCCGCGCTGGGCCGGGGAGCGGGGGGGCTGGGCGAGGCGTGTGTTTCCCTTTAAGAGGCAGGTCCCGGCGCCGCTTCCTCCCAGCCCTGCGAGCGCCCGCGGCACAGCGCATCTGCCCGCAGCCCGCGCCGCTGCTCCGCGTGAGTCGCGCCGGGGCCGGGGCCGCCGCGCTGAGCCGGCCGCGGGGGGGGGGGGGGGTCGGGGTCGGGGGGGGGCTGCGAGCCCCGGCGCTGCCCGCGGGGGAGCTCGGGATGCTGCGCTCGCCGGGCGCGGCGTTGCGGTCGAGGGCGCTGCCCGCGGGGGCGGCGGGGGCCGGGTTTGCCGCGGCCGGGGCGTCGAGCCGGGCCGCCGCGGCGCACGTGCGGCTCCCGGGGCGTCGAAGGGCCGCGCTCGCCGCCCGGTCTGACGCCTCCGCGCCCGAGGGCTCCGCGCCGCGGCTCTCGAAGGGCCTTTCGGGGGCAGCGCCGGCGGCGGGCGTCCCCCGGCAGGGGCGGCCGGCTGCGCAGCCCCGCCGCGGTGCTGGGGGCTGCCCGCGCCCCCCCGGCGCGGCTGCCCTGGGCCCCGGCGTGCCGAGCCCGGGCTGCAGCGCCCGCACACCCGGCCGGGCGGGGGGCGCCGATGTCAAACCCTGCCGGGCGCGGAGGGGGCTGCGGAGTCGCGCCGGGCGCCGGGCCCCCTCTGCCGGCTCCGGGAAAGCGTGCAAGCGGCGCCTCCCGCCGCCGGCCGCCCCGGGCGAGACCGGCGCCCGGCACCCCCGGGTGCCGGCGGGGCGCTGGGTGCCCGGTGCCGGGGACGGCAGGTTCCCCCGGGCCGCGAGGGGACCGTGCCGTGCGGACGAGCCCTGGCCGAGGGGCCCTCGCCGGCTGCCACAGGGCTTTGGGGGTCCCCCAGCGCCGCAGGGCTCTGCCCCACACCGAGGAGCAGCGGCGGCCCCGGGCTCTTCCCTCCTCTCTTCCACGCTCCGCTGCTGCCGTAAGCCGAGCTCATGGCACGCTCCTCTCTGCCCCCACGCTGTCCTACGTGATGTTTTCCCAGTGCTCCCATTCACAGGATGCCCCAGGATCCTGTTTCCCTGCCGGGCTCAGCTCCCCCGTTATTCCCTGCTCTGGCTCAGCTCCTCTCTCCAGGCTCCCTAAGCCACGATGCCGCTGAGGCGTCGCAGTCTCCCCTTGTGGCCCGGGGCAGTTGCATGGGCACGGGGACACCCCAAGCCGCTGTTGCCCGACTAGCAGAGCCGCTGGTGAAGACCCCGGTGAGCCGGGCTGGGGGCCAGGTGCACGGTGTGGCTGCGGTGGCTGTTTGCCAGCGAGGATAAGGAAGGAGCGGGCAGGCGTGGGAGGCGCTGCCTGGCCAGCTCTGGCCCCACGGTGGCCCGGACCCCCCCCTGCATCCTCCTCTCGCCATGGGTGAGATGCCGCACAGGGCACTTCCAAGCCTCTCCGTCATCGCTGTGAGTGATGGGGAGCTCCAGGGTGTTTTGGGGAATCACTCTGCTGCGTGGTGGGCGGCTGGGATGGGGCAAGAAGGGGCTTCAGGCTGGGTGCTAACGCAGGTTTTGCTGCTCGCAGCCTGGGCTGGGGCTGGACCTTCGCTGCCTGGCCATGCTGCTGTTCCCGCTGCTCCTCGGGGCCACCCTGCTGTGCCTCGGCAGTGGCTCCTACCAGCGCCCCTTCTACAACGGCTTCTACTACAACCACGTCATGAACGACAAGGGCGACAGCCATGAAAAAAGTATAGTGGGGCTCAGCGGGGGGGTGGGGGGCATGGCAGGTTGGTGCTGGGGGCTGAATGTCCCACCTGCCCCTGGGCTAGGGCTCATCTTGGGGGGGAACGGGGCTGGAAGAAGCAAATGGGGGGATGCTGCTGGCCCCGGGGCTCCCAGCCTGTTCGTCGCAACCCTTCCCTCCCTGTCCCCAGCGGCGTACTTCAACGGGGCCAAGCTGGTGGTGGAGACCGCCAAAGACCCCGTCTACAGCTTCAATGGTGCCAATGTCACCTTGCCCTGCCACTACCACTACGAGCCTGACCTGGAGTCCAAGCGCAAGATCCGCATCAAGTGGTCCAAGTTGCGGGACGACTACACCAAGGAGCAGGACGTGCTGGTGGCCATTGGCAAGACCTCCGTGGCCTTTGGGGACTTCCAGGGCCGTGCAAGCCTGCAGCAGGCCGGCCGACGGGAAGCCTCGCTGGTGGTCAGCGACCTGCGCCTGCAGGACGATGGCAAATACCGCTGCGAGGTGATCGATGGGCTGGAGGACGAGAGCAACGTGGTGGACCTCCGGCTGCAAGGTGGGACACAGCGGGGACCACGTCGCCCCCTTGGCCAGCACGGCAGTCATGGCCTTCCTGATGCAGCCACTGGGGGAATCCACCTGGGGCGAGCAGGGCCGGGTCCCCCTCATTGCAGAGCTGTTTCCCTGCCGCTGGCCACTCTCGCTCCTCTGTCCCTCAGTGAATGGTCCAAAACCCAACTCTCGCCTCCCAGCTCAGATTTCTGTGGGCATCTTGCAGCACACTGCAGCTGCTGAGCCACGGTGCTGGGCGCTGCCTGACCCATTGCTGCTGGCCAGGAGGTCCCTGCTCAGACCCTGGCTCTGCTGCCAAGCTTGGAGCTGGGGGAGCATCCCCATCTTGGTGCCCCTGCCCACCTCGGGGCCTTGTGTCCTCCTGTGGCTTGTCTGCTGGTACCTGTGGCTGTGGTCCACATGCCCATGGTGGTGGTCCTTTTAGCATAGTCTGGACACCCCATGTGTCCCCAGGATGGTGGTCCCTGCATCTCCATGGTGGTGGTCCTCATGTCCCCAGGACCACTGTTGCTGTGTCCCTGGGATGATGGTCAGTACCTCCCTGTGATGGTGATCCTTGTGTCCCTGTTACCGTAGTCTGTGCATCCCCGTGACAGGGTCCGTGTGTCCCCAGGACAGCGGTGCGTGCTCCCCGACTGGTGGTGGCAGTCCGTGCGTCCCCAGGACTGTGTCCCCCTGTGCCACCAGATGTCGCTGGCAACTCGCCGTTGGCGGCTGCTCTGCCCCGGCGGCCGCTCCGGCAGCTGGAGCTGCCCTGATGCGGGAGTTTGGGGGCTGCTCCCTCCCGGGGATCTCTGGTGCTGAGCCCTGGGCTGCACCAGGGACCTCGGGGCTCATCTCCTGTCTCAGCAGCAGGAATTTGGGATGGGTCAGGGACCCCCACACCTCCTGCCAGGGCCGTGGTGGGACTGGCGGGTCCTGGCTGCGGGCAGGGGAGTGGGTATCCCTCCGTGCCAGCTCAGCCGCCCGTCTGCCTCCTCCCCAGGCATCGTCTTCCCCTACCAGCCTCCCCGCGGCCAGTACCGGCTCAACTTCCACGAGGCCGAGCAGGCCTGCCGGAAGCAGGGCGCCGTCGTGGCCACCTTCAGCCAGCTCCTGCAGGCCTGGAGCGAGGGGCTGGACTGGTGCAACGCGGGCTGGCTGGCCGACGGCACCGTGCAGTACCCCATCCGGCTGCCCCGCAAGCCCTGCGGCGGGCTGCACCTCGCCCCCGGCATCCGCAGCTACGGCCAGCGCCACCGCCACCTGCACCGCTTCGACGTCTTCTGCTTCTCCTCCACGCTCAGAGGTGGGTTTGGGGCCGACACGCCGGTTCCCTGTGCCCTGCTGCCCCTTAGGGGCTCGTCTCGCCCAGGCGGGGATGCTCCGGGTGATGCCCTGGGCTGGGGGCTCCCCGCCTGAGGCCGCCCTCTCCCTCCCAGGGGAGGTCGTCTACCTGGAGCGCCCGGCCGGGATGACCTTGGAGGAAGCCAAGCAGGCCTGCCAGGATGCCGGTGCCGAGATCGCCCGCGTGGGACAGCTCTACGCCGCCTGGAAGTTCCTGGGGCTGGACCGCTGCGATGCCGGCTGGCTGGCGGACGGCAGCGTCCGCTACCCCATCGCCAAGCCCCGGGCCAACTGCGGCCCGGCAGAGCCCGGCGTGCGCAACTTCGGCTTCCCCCGCACCGGCCGCTTTGGGGTCTTCTGCTACAAGGAGCGATAAGGAGCCGCCCGACGCCCGCTCGGCCGGGGGACGTTTCAGCCTGACGGTGCCCGGTGTTTCCCGGGGCAGTTTCTGGGGTCACTGGGGAGGGAGTGTGTGTTTGGTGGGGGGGGGGGGGAGAGATACTTCTTTTTGTTTTATTTTGTTTTCTTGCTTTATGTTTTCACACTTCTCGGATGCAGCAGGGCCCTGGGCTGGGGCATCTCGCTCAGCAGCCGCCCGCTACCCTGGCCGGGGCAGCGGGGCCACCCTGTCCATCGGCAGTGCCGGTGCCTGGCCCCGTCAGACAGCCCCAGCCTGGGCCGGGCACGAGGACGATGGCCGCCCCACGGTGGTACGTGGGCTATTTCCACCCTCCCCCCCCTTCTTAGCCACCTCCACCCACGTGGCCTGGTGGCCCTGTCCCCACCATGGCAGCCCAGCTGGATGAGACCAGCTCATGCCTGTCCCCAGACCCGTGGGGGGGTCCAGCCCCATTGCTGGCCCCCAGCAGCCAGGCAGGAGCTCGCGGGGTGCAGCGAGGCGCTCTGGGATTTGGATGCAGGCTGGGACACGTGGGAGCAGGCACATCCCATCATCCCGGCCCCGCTGACCGCCCCGGCGCTGCTGGAGGGTGCCACGGCGCCGGTCCCGGCGGGAGCACCCTGTGCCTTACTCGCCGTGTGCCCCTCGCCTGGGTGCTGCTTGGGCACTGGTGCCTTGTTCTTCAAGTGGTTTGTTACGAAAAGATGTATTTTCCTGGACCTCTTCTAATAAAGCGTTGGAGAAAGGCCTGGAGCCACGTGGCCGTGTCCCCATCTCTGTCCCAGTGCAAGAGCCAGGGTGGCCCCGGAGAGGACGGTGGAGCGGGCGTGCGTTGGGGCTCCCCAGCCAGGCGCCGGGATGGCCGTGGCGCAGCAAGCAAGCAGGACGGGTGGTCTCCACCCCGGAGCCGCGCTCCCCCATGGTACCTGACACATCCGGGCCGAGCGCCGGCTCCTGCAAGGGCCTTGCGACACCAGGGTGCTGTGGGCTGCTCTGCTGGGGCCACCCATTAATTTCAAAGCTAAATACGAGAAGCTAAAAATGCTGTGGGTGCTCAGTGCCCCCTCCTTGGCTGCTGCTTCCCCAAGGAGTCGCGTGGGGCTGGGGGCATGGGAGCAGCCGAAGGAAGGGGTGCCGGCAGGGAGGGGGCTCCTGACGTGCCCCACGGGGCAGCGGGCCCTGGAGAGCCATGTCCTACCCCAGGGCCCTTCCTGGGGCGGTGAGGACTCGGGAAAGCCCCAGGCACCCACGGCAGCACCTCTGGGTGCTGAGCCAGGCCCAGGATGGGTGCTTCCTGGCCTCCCCGCGAGGCCACGTATCTCCCCTCCTTCCCCAAAGAAACAACCAAAAAAAAAAAAAAAAAAAGTGATCGTTCCGATTTCACTCTCTTTATTATTTATCATTCTTTCAAAATAGGATATGTTCAAAAATATAAATAGGTGCAGGGAACGCTGGTGCCCCGCACGGTCCCCTGGAAAGAGCACGTCGTCCCGGGATGGGAGCTGCGTCGCGGGGCGGCGGGGAGAGCTGGCGGTCGGGACCAGCCGCGGAGAGGAGGAGCCGCAGCCCCAGGCGCCCGAGCCCCTGCTTTCAGCCTCCCCTCTCGTCCCTCCTCCCTCAGCTCCCTCCGTCTCAGCCCTGCGGCCCTCCCGCGCCTCCGGTGCATTCGCTACCCATCTGCCCGACCGCCCTGACGCACTGCAGCGGTAGGAGGATTCTGGAAAAAAATAAAATAAAATAAACCCCAAAAGGTGCTGTCCACCCCGGAGATTAAATAACAGAAATAATTACATTGTTCGTGGATAAAATCAGGAAAAAATAATCATCTTTATTATTTAACTTAACCCCCTGCCCTCTGCAAACCCCTCCCCTCCCCCCCCCGTCCCCGAAGGCACAAAGATAATTGGAACCGGACGGTTAGTAAAAATGCTGAACTCTAATTTGCTTTGCTTTGGTGCTTGGAAGAAAAACATTAATTTTTTTTGTGTATTTATATATACATATATATATATATACACAAAGGTGGGTTTTCTTTAATATAATTTTTTTCCTTATATGACAAAAAAGCAACAAGAAGAAGAAGAAATCGACTCTGTTAATATAACTGTTCTGTAAAAATCTCTCTCTCTCTCTCTCTCTTTTTCCCCCTCTGTCTCTCCTGCCCCGCTCTAATGGGTGGGTCTGTGCACGGCTCTGCCGCTGGGTCTCGACCGAGTCCTGGGGCTCCTCTTGTATAGTCTGCGCTGGTAGGTGGAGGCTGCGGAAGAGGGAGGAGAAGAAAAGGCACCTTGTTAGCGGGAGCAGGGTACAGAGACCCTGCTTGTCCCGGGCCGGCTGGCGCCCGGCCTCGCGCTCCCTGGAAAAACACGGGGCGGCGGCAGGGGCGCTGCCCGGCGGGGTGCCCGGGGCGGGCCGTGGCGCCAGCCTGCTCGCCGACGCACAACTGCGCCTGCTCTCGCCCCCCGTGCGCCGCCACGGCTCGCCCAGCTAGGATTTTGCTTTTCCTTTTCAGTGCGCTTTGTAAGGGCCCCTCTGCCTCCCCCGGCACCGAAAGGCAAAGGCACCCGCGTGCCTCCCCCCGGGACCCTGGTCAACAGCATCCTGCTGGCGGGCAGCTCGGCTCCTCTGCGGTGGGCACGTTATCCATCCTTGCCTCACGGGCAGCCCTGCTAACGGGATGAAGGTGGGAAGCTGCTTTCCTCCATCTCCCCACAGTCCCAAGGTGCCTGCTCCCAAGGGACAGGCAGGGAACTGGGCTTTGGCTTGGTCTTTGCTGCCCTGCTGGTCCCTTCCCGTGGCTCTGCCTCTGCCTGCCTGGCTGCGAAATGGAGCCAACTTTGGCTGGTCCCCACGGGGATGGGGAGGGAAGTATACACCGGTGGTGGGCTGTGCTTTGAGGTGGGACACGCAGGAGGAGAAACAACTTTGTTTTTGGCTGGGGTGGTGGTGGACAAGACTTCTCCCTGTTCTCTCCTGCAATTCTCCTTTTAGCCTGGTATCGTTTCTGTGCGTTGCTAGAAGGAGGCATCTGATGGAAGCAGCTAAAGCTGGCTGGGAACAGCCTCAGTTTCTTGGTACGATCACTGATGCTTCAGCGATGCTGGGAGCAGCTTGCAGCTCTCAGGGTCCGTAGCGGAGCCAAGGGAGTCGGCAGCTCAGTCTGCGCAACACAGCGCCGAACCGCGGCTGCCCTTTGACACCTCCTCCGTCCCGCCTCCTCCCCAGCTCTTCCCTGGCTCCGAGTTTTGTCCCTTAAGTCAGCATCAACCTCCGCTGGCTGTGGGACTGTTAATTTAGCTGGAATTGCCCAGCTGGACCAGAACCTGGCAAGGAGGCTGATGACACTTGACAGATGTGATTTGGCCAAGGCAGACAAAATTAATGGGAAGCTCCAGGCAAGCCGGGATGGGACAGGCGTGTAGGCAGGCCGGGGAATGGGCTGGGACGCCTCGCTGAGAGGGCTGGCTGCTCTCAGCTGGAGGCCTGACAGGAGAAGGGTCAAGAGTCCAACGCTGTCTCTCAGGTTAACTCTTCTTCGGGGTTTTCTGTCTGCTCTGCAGCTCCCCGGGGCAGGGAAACACAGGCCTCCCAGCAGGTCCCCACAGCTCGCGCCCTCCTATCCCTTTTTTTATCCTGTAGGCAGTGCCAAAACTCACCATTTCAGAAACTGTTTCTTTTTGTTTCCTTTCTTTAAGTTGTCTGGGCTGTTATTAAAGCTCCTTTCTGCACTTTACTGGCCCCTGGAGCTGTGCCTGCCCTGCCTGGATGGAGGAGCCCTGGGCTCAGCAGGGAGCTGCTGTTTGGAGAAGACCCCAGTGTCTTGGCATGGCTCCATGGCAGGAATTGCCTCAGGCTGGCTCTCCAGCAGGTCCTAACGGTCCAGACTTACCCAGAAGATGCCAGCTCCTATGAGCCCATCACAGGGGAGCTTTAAGCAAGGCAAAAGACTGTGATTTCCCCTTCTGCCTGGCTCATAGCTAACCTGTGCCCTAAGGGGCTTGGGCGGTGCAGGGCTGCAGGGACCCCTCCCTGCTCCCAGCCTCTCTCACTCCCATGCTCTGGATGATTTGTTCCACCCTCAGTCCCAGCTCCTCCTCCCAGATGCAGAGATGCCTCAGTCCTAAACCTCCACAGCCAGAAAAGCTGGGTGGGGGAAGGATTTGGGCACAGGCATCCCTTTCTAGAGCTCTTCCGAGTCCAAACCTCTGCTTGGGCCCGCAGGATTTCCTGCCTCAGGCTGCCAGCACCCAACTCTCGTTCCCCCTCGCGGACAGAGCGTGGTGCCCTGGGCTGGCACCGAAGTGTGCACGTGAAAGCGGAGGGGCCAAGACTTACGGTTCGTGCAAGATATCCGTGGCTCCTCCCACTGCCCGTTGGGCTGGCACCGAATCGTGGGCACGTGGCGCTGGATGAAACCGTGGTTGCACTGGTACCGCACCATGGAGTTTATTTCATAGCGGTCCTTCTTCCTGCCAAAGGTCCTGGCGTTCTCCACCATCGGGGGGTCCCCACAGGCAACTGCGGGAGACAGGTGAAGACAGAGAGCTTGAAGGCTCCTGCTTGGCTGAGCAGGCGGCTGCCCGGGGCGACAGCACAGCTCCTGCCTGACCCTGCCGCTGCAGGGGCTGGGCACGCAGACATCCTCCCTCACTCATCCTCCTCCTGCACTCTGCGTCCCACAGCATCTCTAAGTGCTGCAGAGAGGGAACAGGCAACGGCTGCTGCGTCTGCCCTTGAAATGCAGCCACTTTTGAGGTAGAAGGAGGCAGTCATGTACACAGTCATCTTTGCCCATCCCTGAGATGGGGTGGGAGTGATGCCCCCCCCCCCCCCGCCAATAACTCTCTGAACTAGAAGGCTCCCATGTCCTGTTTGGGCAGGTACCATCACCTGAGCTGCTGGACTTTTTTTGCCACATCCATCAGTCAGGCCAGGGGCCACAGAAGCAGCTGCCAATGGAGGGATCATTTCCTTTGATGGAGACAATGCAGAATAGATTGTAATTAAAAGCTTAAATCCCACCCCCCCAGCAAAATCTGCTGTGTTTGCCTCTGTCCATATGCCTCAGGCTCCATCTCTGCCTTCCAGAGAAGCAGGTTCACAGCAAGAGCTGGGCACTGGAGCCTGGACACCAGAACAGCCGCGCGCTGCCCTGGGAGGGCAGGGAGCTGGTGCAGGAGCAAGGCTGCTGTCAGGGGATGGAGAAGCTGGGCTCTATCTCAGGCTGCTGGCTCGCTCTGGAAGAAAACAATGAAAATTGCTCTCTGCAGGGCTGGAAAGGATGTAGATGGGGGAGCTGATGACAGCAGAAATGTGTTTGCTCCCTTAGGTGGGGCTGTGAAGAGAGAGAGCAGATTTTGATGGGAGAGGGAAGGAAGGAGAGGATCTGCTGTTTCATAGCGCAGAAGCAAGGGCATTGCCAATTTGCACATCTGCCCCAGTATTCCCCTGCCTCGGCAGTCAGGCCACACTGGGATGCAGCCAGCATGTGCGCAGAGAAGGCAGGCAGCGGTGGAGGAGTTCCCCATAGCCGGGGCTGGGGGTAGCTGTGGGGAGGGTGATGTTGAGGGGGTGGCACAGCTCTGGCTGTCACGGTGAATGCCAGCCACATGGCAGGGAGGGAGGGGAGTAGGAGGAAGGCCACACTGGTGCATCTGCCTTGCTCTTGATCACTGGGGACATGACACCCTGGTCTTGATGACTTGTGTTATTTATTTTCAAGACCTCAGAGACCTTTCTCCCAGAGCCTTAGCCAAATTCTAGCACTAATTCCACACCCTTAAGTGCCCTTTGCAGTGACAAATCCATGTAATCGTTGCTCCCTGTATTAATTTTCTTGTGCAGAAATTAAACTTCCAGTGAGGACAGCTGAGGGATGAGGGAGATTTCTGGGGCCCTGCTGGGGTCACAGCACAGGCTAACATGCAAAACACCTCCGTGCAGGCTGTAAAACCCCACTGCATCCTGGGACTTGTCACCAGCAAGCTCCTGCTTATATGCACTGAGCGTTTCCCCAAAGAGCACAACGGCTTCTGAAGACAAAAGCTCGCTGCTCGCACACTCTAGCCCTGCAGCCGCTGTCTGGGCCTGGACTGGCTCCCCCCATCTCTGCGGGTACCTGGGGGAGGGCTCACCTGTTCCTTTCTTGCACGTGAAAGGGAGATGATAATTGCACGGGACATCGTTCCATTCGCCTTGCTCATGCCAGATCATCACGACGCAGTCTTCACCAGCAGCAAAGAAGTTATCGGGCTGATTGGGCCGCCAGTTCTCAAATTGCTGTCACGAGAGAAAAGCCCTTCCTCTGAGTCCTTCCCTCTCTCCCTGTTTCTCCCTCTTTCCCTCCTTTGTGTTTCCTCCTGCCTCTGCTGTCCCTTCACCAGCATGTATTAACAGCAATGCTACTACAGTTGTTATTTGTATAGAGATGATGCCTGGCAGCTTAGCCATATGTCAGGCCCTATTTTACTAGAGGCTGGAAAAACTGGGGAGAAACCAAGAGCCCTTGCTCCAGAGAGTTTTGAGTAGCTCCACTCAGTGCCTGATCCAAGCTCTCAGTACAAATCATGCATGGCTCTGTCCCCCAACAGCAGCCTCTTGCCCACAGAACTAACACCTGCCCGCACAGAGGTATCTCCCTCCCCTCCTCCCCGTTCTCCCAGGCTCAGCATCCCATGCCCTTCCTCATGACTCACCAGGGAGTGCCCGTCAGACCAGCGGAAGTCATTCTCAACAGTCCTGTCACTGAGACCGATCCACTGGTAATCCTGCGCGTGGTCTGGAAAAGCCAGACAGGGAGAGAAGAGTAAGAAGGAGCAGGCCCACCTTGTCGTGGCTCCCGCCTCCTTCATGCAGGTTCCTCTCTCTCATCTCAGCTGCTTTGGGCCCTGGGGCCTCCTCAAGGATACCTCGGGGTCATTTTGCTCCTTCCCAGTCACTAGTCCCTGCTGTCCACCTTTTTCCCCTTTATTATGCTTTTCATCTCTCTCCCTGCTAACCCTGTCATGAACACAAGATCTTTCATGCCATCTACACTGCCATGGGTCACTAGGCTTATTGTACCAAGTGAACGTTTTGTGAACCACACTGGCAATGTGATAGGAGCACAGATCTGTCCTCACCATGAACAGGCCCTCTCCTGTTCCATAGCATGATAGTTCTTCCTCTCCCACACAAGAATAAGGCATCATTTGACAGGAAATATTTGAAGGTCAGTGGGGGAAATGGTGTTTTTTAGCCCCTTTTCAACAAGTCTGCCCATAGACTTGCAGTCTGATTCATTGACCCCTGCCCATCCTCACATCTTCAAGGCTGCCCTCAACACTCACTGTTCACAAAGTCTTGTTCTTCTGGGGTGATGATACTGCTCAGATGGGCTTGATGTTCTCGGCATCTGGTCTCTGCATCCACCCAAGTCTCCCTCTCTTCGAAGTGCCTGTAACAGTGGCCCTGGAACTTGGTCCAACCTTCCTCACAATTTTCCAGGTCTGAAACACACAAAGGAGGAATGAAAAGGAGTTGGCTGCATGCGGCTGGAAGCCTTCCAACTCACCTCTTCGCTGCTCTCACACTCATGGCACAGAAGGATGACACACGGTCACATCCACTAGAGAAACCAAACCCTGATATTGTCTGTTACATCCCAGGGAAAATGATCAGAACGAATCCAAGAAACACTCAGAGGGAGGAGGCTGCTTTGAAGACCATATGTTTACAGTAAGGTCATCAATGTTTTTGGAAAACTTGAGTGAGACGGACAGATTCCTGAGCAATTCAAACCCCAAGTGGTTTTCCAGGACTCTGTTTCTGAGAAACTGACCTAAGCAACAACCCTTCTCTTCTCGCTTGTGCTGTCTTGCAGGATTTTCTTGCTCTGGAAAGCAATCCTGAAACCTGAATTCAGATGGCCAGAACTGACACTCAGGCTTTGCAAAAGAAAGAGGGGAAGGGGAGGCTAGGGTTCAGCTGGTTACAGCACGTAGTGTGATTCTGAGGCTTCTGGAAGGAAAAGCAAACCCAGTGAGACAAGAGAAAGGAGATGGGGGAAGGAACTTACCATGGGGGAGACAGAAAAAGAAATCTCACGGAAAAACCTTAGAAACTACTAGAAAAGTACAAAAATATTTCAGCTTCTAAAAACATTTTTGCTACCTGAGAAATGCTGAAGACTTGAACCCATTAATTAAAAAAATAAAACTGTGGATGGGGTAGAGCAGAGTCATACGCAGAAATCATCAAAAAAGGCCTTTGGCAACTCCCGCACTACATGGTACCACACACATTTGCTTCATGTGCTGGAAGGAAACAGAGGCAGATACAGAAATGGCACCATGGTGGCACATGTGATTGGACTTGCTATTTGGGCAGGATCAGCTACCTGTTGGAGCTACTGTACTTTTAGGGCCTTGAATTAGCTCTCTTGCATCAGATCTTTCAGCGCCTGTCTTCACGGGGGCTCAGGCAGCTTTCTCTCTGCAGTCTATGAGCGGGGAACAGAGAAAGACACTAAAACCCTGGCTGGGGAGAGAGACCCAATACAGGTGAAAGCAGAAATCTAGGACACACTGAAATGTGTTTAAGCTCAGCCTTTCAGAGGCACAGTTTACCACCCTTTCTCAGCCACTTGCAGCTTTTGGAGTGGTAGGATTTCATTAGTGCTCATGCCTCTCTCACTTTCCAGTAAGATTTTCTGTACTCCATTTACTTCTTCTGCTGTTAAAACGTGGTAGGTTGCCTTCAGGCACACAAATTCCTCCTAATCCACCTGCCTGGTATTCTTCCAGCTAGAGATTGTCAACACCTCGTAGATATTGGAGGGGCAGGTAGTTAGGCGAGGCATTTAAACCTTTTTCCATCTTCTTACACACGTCAAATGGGTTATCCTGAAGCAGCTGAAGCTTTAAGGATTCTTGTTCCTCTCTGTGTGCAGAACACTTACATAAGGTGAGCCGAGAACATGCCCTGTTTTTTGAGGTTTAAATATTTTTCCTGTTGTTTGAATGCCACCCCTTGCTGTCACAGCCTGAGGAGGGGACAGAACATGGCACAGAACCTCAGCAGGACATTGCCTAGGAGAAAGGCCACTGTTTCCTGCATAGCTATTACTTATGGGGAAATATGACGGGGATCATTTCTGAAAAGAATCATGAAAAGCCTGTCCCTGGCAGTGACATTACTGTAGCGACAAGACGGACTGATTGTATGCACAGACAGCAGAGTTCACCCACAGTGTCCCTGCTGTTCCTGGAGAATGATAGATGTTAGAGAAGGCAAAATCTGCCTCATGGGAATAAAGATTTACATTCGCCACTGAATTCAGGGTGCTGTCTTCCTCTCGTATCGCCGAGGCTATGGGCTCTAGCTGTTAGGAGCCCATTAATAATAGAAGAGAGGAAAATAAGTTTGGCTTGGACCAAACAAGGTCATAAGCAGCCACAGAATAGAAAATCTCTTGTTCTATTACAGGGATCTTCTGGCAGAGCAACAGGTGGCATGGATGGGGAAACCAGGAGTTGATTAGGTTGCATTACCAAGGTGAAGCGAAGACAGCACAATTCCTGCTCAGACACGTCAAACAATCCACAGCCTTTTTCTTGTGGTCTACACTGTATGTTCGTATTGAAAGCAGAAAGAGAGATGTAAAGAAAGGAAAGGGGAGAAGCCAATATATATTACCATTACTCATGTCAAGGTAAAGAAGAAATTGTAACCTTATTCCTCTTTTGTTTGAGCAAGGCAGGAGGGCTTACCCTCATTGCTAAAATGATAGAAGTCTGGGCTTTCATAAGCTTTAAGAAAAAAAATCTTTTTTTTCTTATCTTGTAGAAACAAAAATAAGTATTAGCGTGGGTCAAAGTATCTCATCTTTATGAAAAAATAGGTCACTTCATATTTCCTCAAAGACAGACATTCCCTGCTGATTTTGCCACAAGAAGCCATGTTCAAGAGATGACAAAAATGTCATGCTGAGTCAAATCGGTGGGGATCCCTGGAGTGAATGAGGCTTCTCACAGCTGCATCTTCACAGAGTGAAACACAATCATTTTACATGGCTCAGTTCAAGCATCTTTTCATGAAATTCCAGTCTAGCAGAAAAAGTTTGCCTGGGGTGAAGATGTACTTAGACATTTCACTACTGCTACAGATGAACGGAAAGACCCTTTACCCAAAGAGAGAGTGACTTCTGTGATCAACACTGTTGCATTCTGCATGGATCTTCATTACAGAAACTTACAAAAAAAGAGAAAGCTGAGGAAGACACCGGAAGATCTTGCTTAGGAATCTTATAGGATATGGTGCTGTGATGAACAAAATAATCAAAATACATAAGCAAAAGGCTCAAAGCTCTTCCCTACTGTGATGTATTTAAGCCTGCTGTTAGAGGTTAGCTTACTGAGATGCAGGCACGACTGCTGGGAGCGCTTGGGATCAGTTTTTTGGGGTGTAGGGTGGGAACGAGGTAATGCGGCTGTTAGTAAGATTAGCTGAAGCCAAGGAGGCCGTACCGATCTCACACAGGTCCCCTCCGTAGCTGGGAAGGCATAAGCATTTGAAAGAGTCGATGCCATCAACGCAGGTAGCTCCATTCAGACAGGGGCTTGAGTGGCACTCATCAATGTCTGCAAGAAATCAAGGGCTTCCATTAGGGCTCTGGGCAGAGAACTCCACCAACAGGAGAACTTGTTTCCTTGCTTGTTTAGAAGGGCATAGCAGTTGTTTGGGGGGAACTTGGGAGTTGTTAAAGTCTTATTTTAAAACCTGCTGCCACTGCTACTGCTGGAGGAACAAAGGCAAGAGACCTGAACCACTCAATGAGGGAGACGTTGTTCTGCCATTTGATGGCTGAACACCACGCTGGAGATCTCAGGACAACCTCAGCGGAGACAATTCCACTACAGTTTCTTTGACATCTGTGGTGACATCTGTGGTGACTCTTCCTTGTCCACTGTCTCTGCCTGATGAATCAAATACGAAAACTTGTGGCTATGTCTCAGCTTCCACCAGCTATGTGTCTACAAGGAAGAATGTGGACTTCTCATAAGTGAGGGAAACAACCTGAAAAAAAGCTCTATCTCTTGTTTGGGGCCAGAGCTCCTTACTAGTTTCTTCCTAACCATCATTCAGATGAAGGTCCAGGGTAGAAACTTCATCTCAGTGAAGCTAAGCACAAAGGAGAAAAGAAGTAGGTTCAAAGATGGTTCAAAGACCCTCAGTCTTTTCCCCTTGAAGATCTTAGGGTGGGCCATAGGAGCCTCTTCCTCGTCAAAGACTGCTGGAGTGCAGTGTCATTTTCTCCAGACCTGTCCCCACTATGCGCTCTTTTGCTTATGATTCCCTCATGGTGGAGGAATCTATTTTTAGTTTCCCATCCTCAGCAGCCCCTCAGAATCTTTCTGCATTTCCAGAGGTAAAAAGAGAAATTGGTATGGGAAAAGTCTGACACTCAATTCTCCAGTGTTTCCCAACGTGCTAATTAGCACCAGCTTGGGTAGTAAATGCCATTGTTTGGTAGCACTTCCATCCGCTATCATCCTGGGGACAGAAGGAGGGAAGCATGGATGCTCTGAAGAGGGCCACAGGTAGCCAGTTTGTATCTATATACTGTAAAATCCAGCTCTTGCTAGAAGGAAAAGCTCTTTTCTTAATATCTCTCCAGCTTGAATCTTAATCCTACTCACGGAGCTTTAGAATCAGAAGAAAAGTCATTTAGAATGAAAAGATTTCAGAGATGTTCAACTCCAGAAGCAAGGAACAAGACTAAGGAAGAAACTGGAAACAAATCCATGCAAGTTAGATTAGAGCCTTGAGTGAGAAAACGCTTCTCTCTTTCACACTCTTGCCTCAGAGCCTGGAAGAAATCTAAGGCTTTAAGAATGCTGACTAACACTCAACGGTCTTCTTGTGGATGAGAGGAGTTAGTGAGAAAATATTCACAGATGATGAGAGTGCTGGCCATGGAAATACCCATACCAGAGCAGAGCAGCAGCTCCTCAAGTTCTGTATTCTTCTGATTAGGGTATGTTCAGTCTGATATTGTCTCCTTGCAGAATAGCGGCCCAGCTGTTCAGCATCTCCAGACATATGAGAGCAGATACATGTTTTATCCCATGTGACTGTCTAGTCACACGGTGGCCAATGTCTGATATGTCAACAGAAAGTAGAAATGCTCTGTAACATGCTGGTCAGGAAAAAATTCTTCCTGACCTTGGATAGTAAATCAGTTTGTGCTTTGGAGCATGAGGATTATCATCTTTATTCTAGGCTGTATCACTGTGAGGAATGCGATTATTCCCCAAATGGCTGATGAACCACTTAGATCAGTTTTGCAATTAGTTCTTCACTGAGAAAAGGAATTTCTTCCTCTGGGTTGCCCTTCTAAGTATTCATGAACGCTTTCTGGATTATTATATTCACTGCAACATGAAGGAAATTGGAGAACTTGCTTCCATTGACACTAATAAATATTCTGAGACTTTCCAGAACAAAACTGGAATCATGGGCCTGGTAGAAGAGAGGGGCAAAACTTGGCTGGCTACTGCTTATTAGCCACATTTGGAGTTCTTAGAAAGTTTATAGCATTAAAAAAAAAAAAGACAAGTGTCCTGATGGTTGGTTACAACTGTAGAGGCTCCCCCAGGCTTCCCAACAGCAGTAGCAGCAGAAGTTCATATTGATTCCAGTGGGCTCCAGCTGAACAAGTAAGGAAAGGCTCTCCTTTGTCCATTAGCTTCCATGAAGTGGAAAGTACACCGCAGAAACAGAAACAAAGCACATAAAGCAGAATGTTTAGCAGGGAATAAAGAGTCTTCAGTCATCTTCGGCAACATGGCCTAAAACTTGGTGCATCCAAGATCTCTTCTGGGATGCACGAGACCTGCTGTGAGTTGCCATTCTCAGTCTTGGAGGAAGATGGAACAGACATACACATGCAAATTCATTGCCAAAATCTCCAGCTGGGAAATAACACTGGAACAGGATTTCCTTTTACAGATATTGTATATAATATGACTGTACATATTATATATGCTCTAAAAGTAAATCTCTGCATGTATATATATATGTTATATATGTGCCCATAGATATACATACATATTTATATATATCATGCAAAGAGAAAGGATATGTACTTCAAGATACTGTTGGAAAAACAGACAACAAAGACAAGTGAGACACAGACATGTTTTTCCCAAAAGCATGCTGAAAATGGCTGGAAAGAAAACGTTTTAGACACACAATGATCATAAATACCAAACTCTCCCTTCAGCCTCTCGGTTTTTGGGGCTGTGACTTTGCTTCTGATTGGATGTAGGAATCACTTCACCAAGCCAGTTACCAGGAAACTCAAACACGTCAGCCTGTTTGGAGGAAATGTTGCTGATTTTGTTCTTCCCAGAAAATCTGGATCTTAGAGGACTTTTCTAAAAGTAAGTCCTAAAGGTAAAATTGGTGGTGATGCTGCCTCTGGAAACCCTGGCAAGCAGGTCTGCGGGCATTTCTAGGATATCACATCACAGCCGTAGGATTTACAGGAGGTGAGAACTCCAGTAAAAAAAAAAAAAAAAATCCCATCTATCACTCAGTGCTCCGCTTTTCTCTTCTTAACCTTTTAGATATCATAAATGCATACACCCACAAAGCTGAGAGCTAGATAAAGTTAATAAATCATTGCACACATCTTCAGCCAGTCTAAAAGCCTGCAGCACCCTGGGTGGGACAGTTCTGCTCAGCTGCTCCCGGTGCCATGTCTTAGAGGCACTCCTCAGCCCTGCGCACCACGCACGGCACAGAGCAAGCCCCCACTTCCACGGCAGCTGGCTGCCACCTTCCTTGACATCGCAGAAGCTTATGCATACATGAGCTATTTGTTTGGGTAAGCAGTCATTCAAAAAGTCAGCTTTGCGCTCACAGCACTGTGGCAATGCTGCAGCTCAAGCACTTGTCAAAAGACAAGAAAAAAAGACTATTACTGCTATTACTGAGTGCTAACAAAGGACAAATGAGGTGGTATGGGACACAGAACAGAGGCAGCCCTTGCTTTCCAGAGCTTCAGCTCTAAAACAGAGACAGAGAAAAAAAGACGTGCAGTGCTAAGCATCGGAAGCCCATTTAAAACGTATTAACTCACTTCTCGATGGTAAAGCAAACCCAGCAATTTGTACTTCAGTTAATATCACCCAGAAGTTGTAAAAGATTATTCAAGTCTATTGTCACAGCAATTTTTACTTAACGTTATTAACAGGACTTGAAGTCTAACTTTTAGAAAAAAAGCTTTTTAAAATTCAAAAACAAAAAGTAAAACAAAATACCCAATGTAAACAGGGTCTTGCATCTGGGAAATGTAAGCTATTGGCTGGAGAAAGCAAATGGAGTTACAGAGCCACAACGCAAACCTTGAATTTGTTTCACCATTTTCTTCCTAAGCTTTCTCTTGCATTGCCAATACATCCTACATTAGCCAGCACTATTTTATTTTGATGCAACTAAAAACAACATAAGTATTCTCCCAAAGCCTTTGAAGGCAACATGCTGTACCTCTGCACAGAGCCTCTGAGCCTCGGAGGGCAACACGTGGGATCACGGAAACTGCTACAAGAAATCACTTAGAAATGTAAGAGAAATAGATTGGTCCTGGTTTTGCTACAAAGGCAAATGATGCACAAAAGTGAACACACAGTGTCGGTGGTAAAAATAAGTACTTTTGAAACCTTTCATCTCAAACTGAGAAGACAATGCTAGAAACAGTGCTAATGCTTTTTAAAACAATACAATCTGTGCATTTCTGTCTATGGCAGCCTGTATCAATGGTGAGTAAGAATATCCATTAAACAAGGTTAGCTTTGTGCTTAAAATATTTATGGTGGAGAAGCAGCTTGCAAACAGACGGGATGCTATCACCCAAACACTGAACAAACTGCATAGTTTTATGGAAGCTGTGAGTAACTAGTTTGGAAATTTATTTTAGCATCTAAACTCCTGCTTCTCTTCTGCAAAGAGGAAAAGCAAGACATTTTCAGGCCCTACAACAGTCCATGTTGTGCCACTCACTCCCTTTTTTACAGGCCTTCTTATAAATGTGATTGTCAAAACAGGCTCTCAGATGATCAGCTAGATAACTGTCTTATAGCGACTGCAGGAAAAGTCTGGCTAGAAATTAAGTTTGCTTTTCAGAGACTCCTGTGAAGTTTGAACTGCCAATATGATAGCTCACACAGAGGAGAAAAACATTTCAGCAATCAGACTGATTTCTACAAGAAAAGAATAGGAATCATCTAAGGAAACAATTCTCTCACATTTAAATAAAGTTACTAGCATTGGCCATTGCATAGCCAACCAATGAGTTCCAATTAACAATTAAGTCATTGAAATAATTAACACTAAGAAAATAATTAAACCGAAGCCTCCATGCAGCAGAAGGCACAGATTTTGCCTCAGCCTTAAAAATTTCTGTTAATCTAGAGACCAGTCGGTTCTCAAGAAAACCTGCTGACCTGGAGGGACCTTTTATTTCTTCAACACTCTCATGGAGGGAGAGCTCAGGAAATCTGGACATCTCTGCCTCCAAAATATTATGCGTAGAAGTAAACTGATGTATATAAAACACTAGTCCAGGACTGTAGGTTGCCTCTTTACATAGAGGTTTTTATTAAGCAGGTAACTTCTGATGCAAAATGCACAGAAAATTCAGGAGACAAATAATCGGATCAGCTAGAAACAGTTTCTGTTTTTGCCTGTCTCTCAGCAGGACTGCTGCCTTCATTGCCTTCTTCAGAAAGCACTCTCCAAGCCATGCTAAGTGAAACATTATGAAACAGGTGTTTTTTTTTTTTTAGACTGCTTTCTTCTGTTAATCTACTTATGAACCAAAAAACCACTCCCACGGATAGGGCATGAAGAAGCATGAAACCTCATGAAGACCTTTTCCCATTTGGTTTCTAACCTCTATCTGTTTCGGGGCCATAGGCAGCAGAACCCATGGACTCGTTCCACCAGAGACATGCAAAACTTAGCATAAATTGCTGCCACTTCAGCACATTTCTTTTTTTTTCCCTTGAGTGAAATTTTAAAATCATCCTCTGGTTACAGTGCTCCAAACCACAGCTTTTCACTGAAATGCCAGCATACTTTTTTTCAGCAAATAATTATTTGTTTTCAAATGTTACCATAAGTAAAAAAGACCCAGTGGGTTGACAAAACTCTGGATGAAGAGGCCAAGTCTCTGGACAATTCTTCAAGCTGTAGGCGTGCGAGGTTCCTGTCCCTGTGGAGTACTCAAACTGGTGACAAAAGACACGCTCCCGCATAGCCTTCAGTTTGGTTAAAAACTAAAAAATGCTAGCATGCCAAGGGTTAATCTTCACTCCCCTTGGGCTTCTGGCTCTGTCTTTCACAGAGAAGTAGAGGCTACAGCAAAGCAGAAAAATAGCATTCTTCTTAAATCGTCCCATTAAAAAGACTGCTGAATCTAACTGGCAGGACTAGAGCACAACAGCCACGTGCCTCCCTGCGCCTCACTTCAGGCTCCTCTCATAAGCTGAGCTAGCTTCGCCCCTGCTTTACTGTTCGTCTAAATTAATTATCTTTAAAAGGCATATGTTACACCTTACAAAGACTGAGCACAGAGCAAGGCACAGATATTTTAACTGATGTTTCTGCAAGAGCTAGATTTCTAGACTAGGAGGTTTCAGACAAAGGAAGGAAGCCGGAAACTAGGAAATATCATTTTTGGTCCTATAGATTTTTATAAAGAATCTGTAGAGTTCTTCCCTGTAGACTTTTCATGTTCCCAATTTTCAGAGCACTTTGAAGACTTCCTCTCCAGTAGGACCAGAGTAAAAACCCCCAAACCAAAATCTGAGTACTTTTCTTTTTCTTTTGTCATTGCTTTGCTCTAATTTTCTAGATGAAGTTCACCTCATTACAACAATGTTGCACATTGATGGTACATATACGTTTTAGAGCCTGGATGAGCCTTGTTCAGATCCTGACCAAGACTGCATTTTGTGAGAGTGCTGTGCAAAGCAGCCCAGCAAGATAAAAGATGTTCTACCTTGGCATACCTTCCTTGGCAAGAACACCCACCAACCGCATATTCTGACGCCCATCTGAAGCTTGTAATAAATCTACAATTAAGCTTTACGCAGTTACCTCTTTCCGTTACCTGCTTAGAAACCCTGACTGCTACACTGTCACTTCTGCGACTCACGAATACAAAGCGTGTTCCAGTTTTAGAGCATTTTTCAAACTTCTTCACACATGAGCTGACAAACACATGGTTTTCTCTCAAAATACTTCACAAGAATGTTGGCTAACAAATGCGCTGAAGAATCTGGCAAAATTCTTGTGGGTAATTTATAAAAAGAAAAAGCAGTGAAATCAAACCACACTTTGGGCCAATTTTTTGTTTTATTTTGCTGAGCCTTACTGGCTGGTTTCCTTCCTTCCCCTCTTCCCCGCCTTCGCTGAATTGTCTTTGCCTCCAAGCTAGGACGTGGCAGCAAGCATGGCCCCAAAGCAGAACCCATCAGGGGTGCAAAGAAGGCCTCTGGGTAGTTAACTGGGCAGCGCAGTTAACTCCTGCAGCACACTGCCAAGCCCCAAGCCCGGTACGAAGCTGGAATAGCTTTGCAGTAACAACCCTGCTGACTTGCCCTCCTGTGGTATCCACTGTACAGAGGCTTAAGGGAGACAGAAAGGACCTCAGATGTATTATAAGCAGGAATGAACAAAGGTTTATGATTACCTCTGTTTTCTCAGTGAGAGAAGTGACGCAGAGAGAAATACAGTGACTCATTCAAAACACTTTGGGAATGGAAATGAAGTTAGAAACCAGGCTGAGCTTCACAAAGCCCTGCACTTAAAGACCCTTACCAAATCCAGTGTAACCTATGCTGAATAGTGCAAATTAACCCAAGAAGCAGCAGTTCAGGAGGTAACATGGGAAGGAACCTGGAGTTCATACTATTTTTCACTAGGAGCTGAGCAAAGTAACATGGCCTATGTGAATGCATAGCCTGTTCAGAATGGTGACGCACCCAAAAGCTTATGTAGGACCTTTATACAACAGCACAAGCTTTAACAGTTTTGAAATGAGGTTTATCCAGAGTGCGTGCAGCCCGCTCCTAATTGCAGCAAAGTGAAAGCAAGCTGTGGCCCGGGACGTCATGGGACTTGGAACTGGGTTCTTTCCCTGGCCAAGAAGCAGTAGCTGGCAAGCGCAACACCACCCTGTCTCACTTTTTTCTCATTGTAGTACCCTATTGCCTCCATGGCATGTGAACACTCCTCAGTGGGAGGCTTGTCAAAAAGCTAGCAGAGTATTTTCACCATAAAAGGTTACTCAAATTTAAATATTGTATCTGTTTATACTTAGCAGCAATGGAGCTTACCAAAACACAGAGTGCTAATGCACCAAAAAGGGACAGGATGGAAGGAATGGCATTTATCAGTGAAGCTGACAAAAGGTAGTGTTCATTTGCTCTGAGCATCGTCTCAAACATATGGTCCTTCAGCCAATTCTAGCTGCAGACAGCAGCACAACATTCAGACTTGAGGGTGTCCCAGCTCTATGCCAAAAGGCAACACAAAGGCTGATGCACAGTTTGCCCTGTGCAAACATTGCACTCAGCATGAGCAACTCTGAGAGCAGAGATTTTTCTCCAAGGCTGGCTTTTGGCTCCTTGGCACGCAGAAGCTGCTAATGGCCAGTCTCCCACTCCATAGCAAGTGTTATGAAACACTCAGGGATACAGGCAGCAAGTGAACACATCACAGAAAGGAGAAACAAAACTGGAGAGACTTGTAACCTGCCTTATCCAACTTCCCAGCCACGTTGTCTAGCCAGAGTGAATGTCTCTGGCAGGTGGAGCTGTCTTTGCTCTTGTTTCCACAGCAAAAGAAATATTCGTTGTGTTCTTTAGATTGCAGCAATGGCTAACACTAATTTCAGAAAGAGAGTGAATGCCCTAGTGCCTTCCCCAGATATATCACACACAGGGACCTGGTCCCAGTAGCACTCACTGAGAAGTAACAAACTACTCTCTTTTTCTAGCTCCCCATCTCCAGCAGCAGAGGAGACAGCTCACCTACGTAGCAGCGGTCATCTGTGTACCCTGGTGGGCACAAGCAGACAATACCCCCATGTCGCTGCTTGCAGGTGCCAGCTTCACAGGGCTGCTCATCACATGCCTGGGGTGCAGCTGCAACCACCAAGGACAGCAATTTAGAGGAGCGACTCAGAGCCTATTACTACAGCCCAGCGGGAGGAAGTCCAGCTGTGCATCTCCTGGTGCTTCCCTTGCCCTGTTCCTCTGCTTTTCTCCTCAGGGGAATGTAACTGCCATGGGCAGGCAGAAGGGAAGTCCAGAAGGCTTCTGGGGATGCTGTTAGAGTGGCTGAATAATTACGTTACCTACCCAAACACAGACAAAATCATCTGTTAGGATAGAAGCTGTTGAACATGACCTGTTTTGGGGGCCTTGTCTACTTGTCTTAATATAGGTGTCACTGGAGTATTCCCAGTGCAGAGCTGCCCCAAGAGCCAGGGGCATTAAACATGGCTTTCTCCAGGGTTGCCATTTATCAGTCCTTGGTGGACTGAAACCCTGAGGTTTCAGCTTTTACAGTAAAGTGGAAAACTCCACATGTTTATGGTTTCCCACCATGATAAAGTTCTTTACAAGTCTATTTCTGTGTTAATATTCTTTGCCATATGTAAAGAAGTTGTAGCTATGCCCCCTCCCTGCCTTCCCTTTCACAGTGTGTGAGGATTAGAAGAACAAGGCACAGTACCTTCAGTAGTGGGTCCTAATGCATCTACTGCTTCTTGTGGTACTTGAGGCAGGATAGCAGTAGCGGTGGCTGACGGATGTGGAGGGTCTAGAACAACAGCAGTTTCTGTCGTTTGTCCTGACACCGTGGGAGTGGAGGACTCTATTTCAAGCTGAGCCTCTTCAGGATTCTTGGGTTCCTGTGTTAATTCAACATCTGGAATACTGGTACTAATTACAATGTCTGGGACAAAGGTTTCCCCTGAAATGTCTGTGACTGAGTGTGTCAGAGTTTCAGATGTTACTTCAGGAATTTCCTTCTCCTCAGGAGCTCCAGAAGACTCAGTACTGACTAAAGATGTGGTAGCTGTTTCAATGTGAACAGCAGGCAATCCAGAAGTTTCACTGCTGGTTTCAGGGACTGTGGATGTTTCTATGCTAATTTCAGGAAATGCAGATATTTCACCCCTGGCTTCTTGACTTGTAGATGTTTCAGTTCTAATTGCAGGAAATGCAGATGTGTCACCACTGATTTCATGCATTGTTGAAGTTTCTATGCTAACTCCAGGGTACACAGAAACTTCCCCACCTACTTCCTGAAGTGTGGATGTTTCTATGCTAATTTCAGGGAATGCAGATGTTTCGCCCCTGGCTTCTTGACTTGTGGATGTTTCTATATTAATCTCAGGGAATGCAGATGTTTCGCCCCTGGCTTCTTGACTTGTGGATGTTTCAATTCTAATTGCAGGAAATGCAGATGTTTCCCCACTGGTTTCATGGACTGTTGAAGTATCTATGCTAATTTCAGGACGTGCAGATGTTTCCCCACTGGTTTCATGGACCGAAGTTTCTATGCTAATCTCAGGGAATGCAGATGTTTCACCCCTGGCTTCTTGACTTGTGGATGTTTCTATATTAATCTCAGGGAATGCAGATGTTTCCCCACTGATTTCGTGGACTGTCGAAGTTTCTATGCTGATTTCAGGAAATGTAGAAGTTTCCCCACTAGTTTCATGGACTGAAGTTTCTATGCTAATCTCAGGGAATGCAGATGTTTCGCCCCTGGCTTCTTGACTTGTGGATGTTTCTATATTAATCTCAGGGAATGCAGATGTTTCCCCACTGATTTCATGGACGGTCGAAGTTTCTATGCTGATTTCAGGAAATGTAGAAGTTTCCCCACTGGTTTCATGGACTGAAGTTTCTATGCTGATCTCAGGGAATGCAGATGTTTCACCCCTGGCTTCTTGACTTGTGGATGTTTCTATATTAATCTCAGGGAATGCAGATGTTTCCCCACTGATTTCGTGGACTGTCGAGGTTTCTATGATGATTTCAGGAAATGTAGAAGTTTCCCCACTAGTTTCATGGACCGAAGTTTCTATGCTAATCTCAGGGAATGCAGATGTTTCACCCCTGGCTTCTTGACCAGTGGATGTCTCTATTCTGATTTCTGGGAATGCAGATGTTTCCCCACTGATTTCCTGGACGGTCGAAGTTTCTATGCTAATCTCAGGGAATGCAGACGTTTCCCCACTGATTTCGTGAACTGAAGTTTCTATGCTAATTTCAGGAAATGCAGATGTTTCCCCACTGTTTTCAAAGATTGTTGATGCTTCTATGCTGATTTCAGGAAATGCAGATGTTTCACCCCTGGCTTCTTCACCAGTGGATGTCTCTATTCTGATTTCTGGGAATGCAGATGTCTCTCCACTGATTTCTTGACCAGTGGATGTTTCTATTCTGATTTCTGGGAATGCGGATGTCTCTCCACTGATTTCTTGACCAGTGGATGTCTCTATTCTGATTTCTGGGAATGCGGATGTCTCCCCACTGATTTCTTGACCAGTGGATGTCTCTATTCTGATTTCAGGGAATGCAGATGTCTCTCCACTGATTTCTTGACCAGTGGATGTCTCTATTCTGATTTCTGGGAATGCAGATGTCTCTCCACTGATTTCTTGACCAGTGGATGTCTCTATTCTGATTTCTGGGAATGCAGATGTCTCTCCACTGATTTCTTGACCAGTGGATGTCTCTATTCTGATTTCAGGGAATGCAGATGTCTCTCCACTGATTTCTTGACCAGTGGATGTCTCTATTCTGATTTCAGGGAATGCAGATGTCTCTCCACTGATTTCTTGACCAGTGGATGTCTCTATTCTGATTTCAGGGAATGCAGATGTCTCTCCACTGATTTCTTGACCAGTGGATGTCTCTATTCTGATTTCAGGGAATGCAGATGTTTCACCCCTGGCTTCTTGACCAGTGGATGTTTCTATTCTGATTTCTGGGAATGCAGATGTTTCCCCACTGATTTCTTGACCAGTGGATGTTTCTATTCTGATTTCTGGGAATGCAGATGTCTCCCCACTGATTTCTTGACCAGTGGATGTTTCTATTCTGATTTCTGGGAATGCAGAAGTCTCCCCACTGATTTCTTGAACTGTGGATGTTTCTATGCCAATGTCAGGAACTGCAGATGTTTCCCCACTGATTTCATAAGTTGTTGATGTTTCTATACCAGTTTGTAGTAATGAGGATGTTTCCCCACTTAGTTCACCAGATGCAGAGGCCTCACCACTTGGCCCAAAACTATAGGGAAATGTGACCGCTGTTTCCCCACCCAGTTCCTGTGAAACTGTTGGCTTTGTCACAACTTCAACCAAATCAGAAGTGACCAAAGTGACTTCTGGAAGCCCTGAGACCTCCCCACTAATATCAGTCTCTGCTGAAGGTTGTCCACTTAGGTCTGTGACTCCAGAAATGTCTCCACTGAAATATGGGATCCCAGATGGCTCGCCACTGAAGTCTCCTGTTCCTGAGGGTAACCCACTAGTCTCCACAGCTCCAGACCCTTCTCCAGATATTCCTCTGTCTCCAGAAGGAAAGCCACTGATTTCTATCGTCCCAGATGGCCCTTCTCCCACCTCTTGTGCAACTGACGCCTGTGTAACAACTTCAACCAAAGTGGTATCCACGAGAGAGATTGTAGGAAAGCCAGATGCGAGTCCACTTTCCTCTCCAGACATTAGGCCGCTAGTGACTTCAACCCCAGAGACTTCTCCACTGCTGTCAATCACTCCACTCGGAAGTCCACTCATCTCAAGGACTCCAGAAACACTCCCGCCGAAGTCTATATGCCCAGAACCACTAATGTCTAAACTACCAGGTACCATGCCTGATGTGTCTTCAGTTCCTGAAGGCAAGCCACTGATTTCCAAAGTCTCTTTTGCTTCTGCTTCTGTAACAGAGGGGGTTGTCACTTCCACCAAACTGGCATTTATAAAGGTAACACCTGAGGCCTCACCACTTCCATCAACACCAGAAATAAGGCCACTTAGATCCACCAGGCCACTGATCTCAGGTATTCCAGATGATTCTCCACTGATATCCAGTCCTGAGGGTAAACCACTGAGCTCAGGCACTCCAGACAGCTCTCCACTGAGCTCAGCTCCTGAGGGTAGCCCCCTGGCTCCCCCACTCACGTCCCATTCAGCAGATGGAAACCCTGATAGATCTCCTTCACCACTGACTCCAATTGATCCTTTTCCTTCCTCTTGCCTCTCCGGTGCTGTTGTTACAACTTCCACCAGAGTGGAATCCACAAGAGACACAGTAGGAAAACCAGATGGGAGTCCACTTTCCTCGCCAGATGGCAGGCCGCCAATTAGCTCAGTTCCAGAGATTTCTCCACTGAATCCAGAATGCAGCCCACTGCTTTCCACTCCAGATGGCATCCCACTAATTTCTGGTATCCTTGAAGTAGACACTGATATGTCTTCCTCTGCGGAAGGTAAGCCACTAATATCAACAATGCCAGAAGGCACCCCACTTAGGTCCCCTGATGGTAGCCCACTTTCTCCAGATAGAAAGCCACTGGTATGCAGGTCTACTGACGGTAATCCACTTTCTCCAATCCCCGAGTGTTCTCCACTAAGTTCAAAAATTCCAGAAGTTGATTCTCCACTTATATCTGGGACTCCAGATACCCACCCAGACGCCGAAGATTCACCACTGACTTGATGCTCTCCAGATTCAGTGATCTCCCCTGACACACTGATGGAAGCATCGGTACTTGTTTCTTCTGGTATTACAGTAGCTGGAGGAAATGCAGATGGACTCACTGGAAAAGAAAGAGAGAACAAAGAGAGGGAGATAGAAAAATGATTTACTAAACTATTTTAAAGAAGTTATTAGAAATTTCCTGATCAACTTTACTTCCAATCTGACATCAAATAAAATAACCTTTGAGATAAAGGTACAAAGTCCTATGGGCTTGCAGAAATCCTTTGATCCCTTCAAATTTGTTAATGAGGATTATATCTTAAATAAATGTTAATGTTTTAAATGTCTTTGAGAAACTGACGGAATGTATAAACTTCTGACACAGGGCAATGGTGGCACCAATTCCCAGATGCCAAAAAAAAAGCTACTGCTTCCTTGGGGATAACATGTGGAAGAGAAGAAGTTTGGTACTGTTCTGAGCACACCACAGCCTCGTACTCCATCCTTCTTAGAAGGCAGAACTTGAAATCTGTCTCTAGCCTGCCTACCCCCACTCAGACACACGATCATACATCAGCGCGAGGTGCCTTGCCAATGCGCTGTGCTGGTCTCCAGAAACTATGCTGTCTAATGCCATCCTGGTAGGAAGGCTGTTTATCTAGTTCAATTTTAGAAAGAAGTTCAATAATATACACGGCTCGTCCTGCGGTAACTCTGCGCACATGCCCAAGATGTGCAGCTTTGTTTATCCAGATCACAGGATAATTCCCAGACTTTGCTAATATAGTGAAAAACTACAAAACAAAAGAACAAAAAACACCTCAATTTCCCAAAGTGAGACCGTGTTTCAGTTCGAGGCCTTTTACACGGCAAAGTTCAAAGCTAGGAGAGCAAGAAGTCCTCCTCTTAATTTAAGTAACGGAAGGTCCTCAGCCTCAAATTTCCTCTGAGTCTCAGTATGTCCTTCCTCTTCACATTAAATCCAGTTGCTGAGTAGCCTGCGAAGAGTGAAGTGTCCCTGAAGAACACCGTGTACTGCCTGAGTGCCTCCACACTTCCCAGCACGCTCCACCAAAAAGTGCATCTGAGGCTACCACGTGAAGAAATAACTCTGTGCAAAGGGAGTCCTGTGAGCTTCCTCCCTCCTCCTCAGCTGGATTCAGAGGGGCTTCTCTTCAGCAAGGATACAGTCCATTTGTATTAGGAGTGCCTGTAGCCCTAAGTTTGCTCAACACCAGCCAAGCATGACTTGAGAGGCAGGGAAGAGTGACCCACCTGAGAGCAGCGATATGTCAGTTGGAAAGATTTCTGTTCCCCAGGCTGTCCGATTCTCGAGTTCAATGGCAAACTCCATCTCCACAGTTGTTTCTTCCCCGGAAGGTACCCCCTCTACTCCAGGGATCACTTGGGTTACAACGATTTCTTCTTCAAAGAACGAGGTAACCCCTTCCTCCTCCTCCACAGATGGCAGAGCTGGCACAGAAAGATATTGGAGGGAGTTTCTAAGAATTCATAATCTCTCTCAGATGCATATGACATGGCTCCTTGAATGTTTTAGATATCAAGATAATGAGTCATGAAAAAAAAGAGAAACACCTCTCATATTGGGAGGCAAGCTAAATAGAAAAACTGGAGGCAGAGGGGACTGGGTGAGATTTTCCATTTGAGAGTTTCTCAAGACAATAAAATAAATGCACAGTTATGAACAATAGGAGGATGTCCCTCTGAGTCCCCAGAAGCAGCAGGTCTTTTTGATGAATCCTGCTTAGTGCAAGCTGGAACCCGCAGATGACCAACCTCTCTCATGCAATCCTGTTCCTGAGGGGGCAGGTCTACACAGCATGGGCATTAGAAAAAGTGAGATGGTACCTTTGAAACAGAACGCATGATGCCGTGACAGTGGGTCGGGAAAACCCGTCTGGTTATCGTGCAGGTAGACGGTTCTCACACCCGGCTCATCTCCCCCACAGGCAGGTCGTGGGGTCACGATTGGGTACCGGAGGCTGCCATCAGCTAACCAGCCAGCATAGCATCTATCCAGACCCTGCTTCCAGGCAGCGTGGAGTTGCCCAACAGAGGCCAAAGTGGCATTTTGGCTCTCACAATACTCCTGAGCTTCTTGGAAAGTGAACAGATTTGGCTGGGTTGCAAAGAACACCTCACCTGAGGGAAAATAGAAAAAGCATGTGTGAACCCCTGAACCTCTCCATGCCTGGCACCTGTGGGACACATCTGCTGTTGACATAGACACACACACACATGCGCACACACACACAGATGTGCAGTGTAAAGATCAGCAGCAAACCTCAGAAGAAGGGGAAGAACGTACCCTTTAGCCTGTCAATGTAACAGTATACATCATAGGTCTCTGAGGCTGGACGCATGCCGTATGACCGCACACCCGGAGACCTCTCTCTGTCTCCCACACAGTTACTTCGCGGATTCACAATGGGATACCTACCAAAAGAAGAGAGGAGGTTCAACCTGATGTACCCTGAACTGAAGAATCTCAGTGATGTACTTGGGAACAGGATGGAAACACTTGGCATTCTGAGGTGCTCAGAGCCCTTAGCATGACTTGGAAACAAGTTTAATCTGCACCTACAACCTGGGGCAATGAATACAGACTTTTCCCCATTTTTCCTACAACATGTAACTACACTGTGGAACTGACTGCTTCAGGATGTAAACATAGCTTAAGAAAGGGGTTAGACATGTGAATGAGAACAGTTCTATTGATCACTGTTAAATATGATGGTGTGTAGACAACCTCGGGTCAGGAAAGTCTTAGCTGCTGATGAACGGAACAGCAGGGTTTATCAGAGCAAAGCCTCAAGTTCATGACTGAATATTCATTTCAAAGGTGCATCTTCTCCAGTTCACTATAGTGTTACCTGACTGTCTGGTCCCGCAGCCAGCCAGCATCACAGTGATCAAAGCCAGCCTCGTAGGCAGCCTGGAGCTGTTCAGGAGTGGCAATAACAGCGTTGTTATCCAGGCAGGCCTGCTGGGCTTGGACGAAAGAGAGGGCGTATCTGCTGGTGGCAGCACGGTAGTGAAACACCACACCTGGGGGGAAGTGAAGCAACATTGAGACAGAGGATACATGAATCATCCCCCCCCCCCCCGAGACTGGCGACCAGAAAGGATCTTTCCCTGCAAGGACGAGAGTCTGTCAAACCCACTTTGACGGAGATCTGTCATTCACCAAGCTCTGTTCTCACCAAGGGCAAAGTTCTGGGCATCTCTTTAGCTCTTCTTTAGGATCTTACTCTCTTGACTTTCCCCTTTCCTATAGCAGGATGTACATGGGATTTCAGAGTGTGACTGCTGCAGCTCCAAGCATCAGCCAGCTGAACTCTTTCCAGCACACGACGAGGCAGCCCATAGCCTCCTCACTATTTCTGTCTCATTGCAGGAGGAGGCATTCAGCCTGTCCCTCAGAGCAACCTCCCAAACAGACCAAACAGCCAGAGAGCTTGATGCACTCTGAGATGAAGGAAGCTCAGACTGCTTTCAACTGAATGGCTGATCCTAGAAGAAACAGATCTTCAGGCCTCTTGGAGTCCTGGTGACTTACCTGTGGGAGAAATGGGCTGCCCAGGGAGGAAAGCGACATCAGGGGAAGCTGTCACTTGTACAATCTGAGCTTCCAGTGTGAACGCCGAGGCAGACTCTAATCCTGGTGTGGCAGTCACCCCCAAAGGCTCTTCCACTGAGCTCACTTCTGCTGTTCCGGTGGTGAAGGCAGTGCTTGAGACTGCGGTCGTGACAACTTCAGGCATAGCCCACACTTCTGTGACTTCTTCTCTGGTCACGTTCTCTTCTTCTTCAGGGAAAGCTGTCTCTACCGTGACACCGGGAGTGAAGAGATCTGGCACAACAGTGAAGCCTTCGTACAGCTCAGTGGCAGTGGGTGTGACCTCAATGGGCTCCAGGGTAGCGATGCTGCCACGAGCCTCCTCCTCTGTGACATTGTGTGGCAGAGGCAGCTCAACTTCAGTTTGGGTGACAGTCTGGACGGTGAATGCACTGCCCAGCTCGCTTCCTGTCTCATCAGTAAACTGCACTGGGACTAGAGATTCAAAGTCATCACCTAAATCAGGAGACAAAGAAATGATTACAGGGGACATGGTCAGGTCTAGATATACTGGACTGGTTGCTGCCTCAGAGAAGAAACTGGGGATTTGCTGGCTCTGTGGGAAGCAGGAAAATCATGATATTCTTGTAAAACAAATGTTCTTTCTTACTCCACTGTGGCTCTCTACAACACCTCAGTGTCAGGGCATGTTCGTAAGTTAGAGGCGATGAGTCACCACATACACAGCTGGTAAATGAGAGAGGAGGACTTTCCCTGTTCTCCTCCCAGCTCTCATTCCCAGGAATACCTTGCACAAATCCAAGTCTGCACTGACCTCTAGTGCCTGCTACAAGGAATTCAAGGTGGCCAGAGGAAGGTAGGCGTGCTTGGATAACCTCCACAGCAGGTCTGAGACGTTGAGTGAGGTACAGAAAGACAATTGGTCCTTCATAGTAAATGCATAAAGTTATACCAGGATCACTATCTCCTTCTGGTCTGCTGGAAGAATAGTCAGATGGCGAGGACTTAAGAACTGATCACGTATGAGCATGCTACCTCCATTACCAAGGTGGCTGAGGCCTCTTTCCATCATAAATAAATTCCAACAAGTGCATTACTCCTGCATTTCTCCTCCCAAATCACTTTCCTGCTCTAGTCTCATCCCTTGCAGCTAGGAGAACATGGGGCAGTCCTGCTTAATACCTTACTGAACAGATCATCCTACAGCAAGGAATGCAGTTTAAAGAGCAGCATAAAATGGAATTGAACAGATCAGGGAGGGAGGGAACCTCTTGGAAATGCTACAGAGCAGGTCTCAGCTGGGGAGAGAAGAGGTAGGGAGATAAAGCTAGGCCTTTCACCTAATACTGCTTTTCCCTCTCTATTTTTTTCCAACAACGTTTGCTTGCTAGTTCAACAGTACACACATCTTCAGGGTGGGATCTCTTCTCTTTTTCCTTCTCTTCCACCTCCACCATTCGAAGTCTTGCATATAAATCACCTGAGCTCTGCTCCTTGCTTTCTGGAGAGCTATCAAAGGTGGAAGGCGTGCGAGAACTGGAGAAAAGAGGGTGGTATTACACCTCCACCTCGTCAGAGCCCTCAGGTACAGGGCAAGCATTCACACACATTCTGGACTCTTTGCTTCCTACCTGAGCATGAATGTGGGGACTAAGTACAGGCACCTTTACCAGTCCTGCTTATTTCCCCTTTTTTAATAAAGGAGCAAGAAGATTCTCCAGGTTAGTTTGGAGTAGGGCTATCACACAGGTAAGTGTCACTGAGAGAGACAAGCAATGCAAGTGTTCAGAGGCACCAGCTGATGAAGGCGGCTGAAATAATGAGTTGCGGATCTGGCTTTTATACTGGAGTTTCTTTCCTCAAAGTGCCTGAGATGAAAAAATAACCAGAAGTGGAAAATTCTCTACTCCATGTGAATTATAATGAATTTAATTTATGCTCCTAGACTAGACTGGTAAACATCTTTGCAAGGGAAATTCAGGTAGTCCCATCTTCTCATCTCATCTTTTTAAATCAGAGTAAAGAAAATGCTAGTAAACACTGTGACAAAGCAGCATGCACTGGATAATAGGGGACACTTTTAGGATAAGCTATCTCTGGACAAGAAGTTCCTGCTTTTTTACATGTGTAGAGACCTGTTCCTAGTCCCATAACTGTAATACACTCACCACTATAGCAGATGGCATCGTAGCGAGAGTGGGGGTGAGGGTACCCCGTCTGGTTGACGTACAGGTACACTGTCCGCACGCCCACCAGGTTTCCTCCACAGTTGGGCCGTGCTTTCGAAATGGGGTACCGGACGCTGCGATCTGCCAGCCAGCCCGCACTGCACATGTCCATGCCATCCTTCCACGCCAAGTACAGCTCTCCTGTGGTGGCCAAACGCGCTCCCAAACTGCGGCATTTGTCGAAAGCTTCCTGGAAGGTGAACTTCTCCGGGGAGGTGGCGTAGAAGACTTTGCCTGTAATCACACAATCCATTAGTGCAGGCATTAGCTGTAGAGTTTAATCCCAATTCCCTTTCTGTCCTCTTCCCTTTCTCTTGAGAGCCTGACTAGGCTGAAAAATCCTGTGTATTACAAATGAACTTGAACGCTATGTTGGTGACAGTCTATAAAGACCAGAAGAAAGGGACTTTTACAGAGTGAATCAATTGGAGCAAAACACAAAACTAGCTGGAATCACAAGACAAAAGGAAGATAAAGAACAATTTCAGTTCTGATGTGCTGAACATATCAGTGGATCTCTGTTGTAAGCATGGGTGACAGACACCTCTGAATATCACATCCTCGAATGGATGATTAGCAACATACAGGGTGGCATGTCCTCTGGTGGAGGTTAGACTGACACCACCCTCTGTAGTGCATTAGTCATTTGACATGAAAATTGTCCACGGTCTAACAAAGAGACCATAGAGATTGCTTGGCCTTGCTGGGGCATGTGCTTTTCCATCTTTAACCTGTCTTCCTCTGTATTTGCTGTTGTCTAGTCTAGGCATGATCAGAGCTTTGTCCGCTTCTGTGTCTAGTAAGAAAAGCCCCAAATCACCTCGCATTTGCTCTGCGTAGCAGTAAACATCATAGGTTTCATCTGTCTCCCGGACACCATAGGTCCTCACTCCAGGAAATTCATCCTTGTCACCATAGCAACGCTCTCGGGGACGGTGGATGGGGTACCTGAGAGGGGGAGAAAGAGAGTGCGTAGGGAGTGTGGGGTGGGCAGGACTCTCACGTCCAGATCCAAAGCTTGGAGAGACCCACAGATCACAGTGCAGCTCTTGCAATGAGGAGAAAACAGGGCAATACTTTCTGTTTTTTCCTGGGTGACGGAGAAGGGGCAAGAAGATCTACTGTCCTGTCTTCCCTCTCATGGTCTTGAGCACAGTAGGTCCCTGAGAGCACCAGCCAAAGACATCAGGGCAAGGTGCTTCCCTAATGGGGGATGCACAGCACAGTATGGTTAAGCCACATTTTTGATCTTGGCATAGCATTCGTTTCATTCATGGAGGTTGAAAGATCAGCATTAAGCCACTGACCACTCAGCGATCACCACTAGGTAAGGAGGACAGTAGTCACAGTGTTTCCCTGCTATGCATTCCTCCCAGGCAGAAGATGGTTTGCACCCCACCAGCTCCCTTCACACACTAATAATTCCAGCAATTGTTATTAAGCAACTCTTTCTGAACCATCCTCATGCAGTGTCCTCGTTACAAAAGTCCTTATCTAACAATCTACTTCTTGCCCCTCCTGTGGTTTTCCTTTCCCTTCCACAGCTTATTACCTGACAGTCTGATCAGCCAGCCAGCCGGCATCACACTGCTCATACCCATCTTCATAGGCAGCTTGCAGCTGTTCGGGAGTAGCAATGACAGCACTGTTCTGGATGCAGGCCTGCTTTGCCTTCTCGAAGTTCAAGGTATACCTCGTGGAGATTGCTCTGTAGTGGAATACAACGCCTGAAAAACACAAAGGCCATCACACCTGCATGTCTGCCGGAGAGGAATAAGCCCCCTTCCTTCCAAAGAAGTTAGGGAATCAAAGAAAAGATACTGCATTTCAACTAGGAACAATGAGTTATTTACGGTGATTATCTTTATTTGAGCATCTCAAGCCAAGGGCAATTTGATGGGCTCCCTACACAGGACATTTGCCCTGTGGAACACACTGCTGGCTTAGAGCAGACACTGCTCTCCTGTGATGCTGGGACAAAATCAGGGTGCATTAATATTTACTAGTTATTAATATTAATATCTAGTATTTGAATACTAGATAGTGCAAACAGTGGGAGGAAACACATCAGCCAGAATACAGACCGTATCACTTTCAGAAGGATCCAGTACTTCCCTGATGTAACCCTGTGCAGAAACTGGCCAGTGGGCAGGGACCGTGCTGCTGTGCAGGTTTTAAAGCTGCAACCCTCCAAGGTCCTGCTCAGGACTGCAGTGTGTCAACCACCATACAAACACCCAGCAAACAATAATGACATTTTGTGCCAAGGCAAATCAAACCAAACAAAGAATGGCTATCTGTGCACTCAGGTCTGGCATGAGCAGACTTAAGTCAAGGCAAGAATTCAGCAGGAGGCAATGAAGGGGCTCACAGCCCTCCACTATGAGATATATCCTCTAGTGCATGTGACCTGCAAAAAACCTCCTGCTTAAAGGTCACAGTGAAAGCTGTCTCTCTGGCCTCTACTTCAACACCTGCACTGAAAGTAAAAACCTTGATAAAGATAAGGATTGTAGGAAACATAACTGTTGTTATTTTATCCACCTATTACTAGGGTTGGCCTTGCAAGACTATGGGAAAATTTTTTCCAGAACAGACCAATGCTCCAGCTGAGGGCATCACATCTCCTAAAATGCTTGAAGGAACAAAAAGGTCTTACAATAGCCCTGTGCATGCTTCACCCCCTTGAGCAATAAAGCAGCCTATCCTGTAGCACCTCCTGCCACAAGCGTGGCCTTGCAACCTCTGTAACTCAGCTTCTGCCCGAGTCATTTTATTGCTTTGTTTAGTGTGGTCCCAACCTGCTAAATTAAATGCCTCGCCCATGGCTTCTGCTCACCTGACTGTGGCCTTGTCTGTGACCTGACTGAAAGGATCTAGGCCTATGGAGAGAGCAGCACCTTTCCTGTCCCCATAGTTCCTTACTTCCTTCTGCCCAGTCCAGACAGTCTGATCCTAAGCGGAAACAGCAAAGGCAGGATCTCACCTTTCACTAGGACCTCTATTGTGTCTTGTCTGTCCTCAATCCCATACATCACTTCACAGCGATAAATCCCAGTGTGGTTGGACCTTAGTGCCTTGATTTCCAAGGTGGCATCGGTGGGGATGGCGGGGTAATTGGGCAAGGCGATCACCTCCCTGTACTCGGTGTTGAGTCGGATTTTCCCACCGGTAGCCACTAGCAAGACAACTTCTGTCCCATTTGAGAGTTTGCTCCATTTGATCCGTGGGGTCAGCAGAGCACTGGTGTCATCTTCCTCTGGGATGTTGAAGTAACAGGGGATGTTCAGGGAGCTTCCCAGGACAGCACGCAGGGGAGACTGCTCAGGTATCTTCACTTCCAGGCCATCACTGTTGTCTGCCAGTTCCCAAACAAAGCAATGGTTACATCAGTAATGCACTTCATCCAAAACCTCCAGTGCTTTCAATGCTCCAGTGCCTCTATCTGGTTTATAAACCTGCACCTGTATTCAGACATAGCCTTTTTTTTTTGTTTAGATAACTTGCAGAAATGGAAGCTGCAACAGTGACCCTTGTAACATGGTTGCCCTCTGAGGCTGGGAGCAGTTCTAGATACAGACATGAAGGGAGCGAAGGGCTCTCCTGCAGTGTAGCTATTACCCACGATATATCACACCTGAAAGGGTTTAAGGGAGAGGAATGCTTCAGCTCCCTTAGTTTCCCTATAGATATATCCCTGCCTGGGACTATCTCACTTGCTCCCCAAGCACAAGAGCAGTGACAGATTATGGTATAACAGCCATCCAAAGACAGGGTCCCTGTGTGCGTACAGAGCAAATCCTGGGTATGCTTATTTATGGCAGTCATTCACAGTCGGGGGTGGGACCAGAGTGCAGCACATTGCTCGGTTCCAGTGTCGTGCACCCACGAGCACGTACCTGAGAGCTCCACAGAGACGGCTGCAGTGATGACTCGCAAACACACAAACACTAATAGTAAAGTGGTCATAGTTTACCTGCAAGAAACAACACAAGGAGAAAGGTTTTATGACAGCTGTATGGTCACATGGAATGAGGTGCTGTGGATGCTGCTAAGCGAGCAGCTAGCACAGTTGCATAATGCTTTCAGTCACCCTTAAGATTCCTGTACGTGACTGGCAGTGAAATTTGGGCCTTCGGGAAGCACATGGCCCTGAAGTGCATCTTGCTCCAGGAAATCAGTCCTTCAGACAAATAAATACGATGTTCTGTTATTCATAACAGACTTGAGCATTATTATAGATGACTTACTACATTGCTCTCCCATTATCTCTCTTGTGATCCAATCTTCCCTGTGGAGGACAAAGACAATTTTGAAATAGGTCTTCACACTTGTTTTGTATTTACTCCAGATGGACCATCAGATCCAGCTAACCCTTCACCTCAGAACAGGAGCTTCCCATCAACAACATCCTCCATCCAAGCCAGCCCTGGCTCCTAGGACAGATGATTGGATGCATTTTTTACATGCTCTGTTACAATGCTCTGAAGGGAAATCTGCTCCCTTCATGCCAAAGGTTGTAATGCTTTCTACCATACTCTTGCACTGACAGCATATATAGCATACATAGCATACGTACTGCAAACGGATGCTGTATCTCTACAGGAAATCTGCAGGATACAATTCTGGGCATGACTCAACTCCATTCATTAAATATCCTGTTGGGATCCCTCAACTAGGCAGAGAAACCTGCTACTTGAGAAAGCTCTAGGAAAGAAAGCAGCATCCTCCTGACACTAAATGGCAGAAGCAATATAGGGAGGCCAAATAAATTAATCCTAACCGGATTATCATCCATAATCATTCTTCTACATACAGGATTTTAAATAGCCAGGAATGCTCAGGTCAGTTTTAATATTTCAAATAAAAAATGTGTCCTCCAGCAACACAGCATCTTTTGGCACCACATTTCAGCACTGATTCAGCATTGACTCATAAGGAAGGACCCCACCTACTGAATCACAAGTTTCCTTTGAGGTCACCTGTCCAAATACTGGCCGTTTGACTCCTATGATCTAGAAAGATCCCAGCTGGTTGCAACAGACAGAGAATATCCTGAGTACATGCCTATCGACCTAGCAGAAAAGTCCACTAAATATCTTCATTGGCACAGGCAAAGGCCAAAAATAAACCTCATTCTGTACAGCCCAGCATTAGCCTTTCAGTTATGAAAAAACTGACCTCTGAATGCCAGGAAACAGCACACACTCATTCATTTCAACCTAATACATTATCATATCTTGTCTTTGTGAAGTCTTTTGTTAAGAAAGACAACCATACTGGCGGCAAATAAGACAGAGGGGGACTGGAACGCATTGGCCGAGAAGGACGTAGGCTTGAGTTTGCAGCTTTAGGGCCGACTGAGACAAAAATGGACATGCTGCAATTTCTGCTGGGCCTGGGAATAAAATGTCAGGAAAGTGCCAGCCTCAGGGAGAAACTGTGCAGATGTGTGTGTGCTTAGGTGTCTCTCTGGCTAGGAATGACATCTGTATAAGCAGCATATTAGGAACAAAGAAATCCCAGACATGGTACTGGCCATAACGAGAGGAAAATCATCCATCAAGTTGCAACATTGCAGAAGAGCCCAAAGTGTTCAGCATTCAGTATCCAGAAAACGGCAGGGGAATGTGCCCGAAACATGGGCAGGGAGGAGCAATGAAGTACCTTCTGCTCATTAATAAGCAAGAAGAATTGGAAACACCATCTGCTACAGATAAACAGTCTGAAGTCAGCTTGGCCAAACAGCCATACCCGGGAGTCCTTAAAGAGTGGGCTGAGTAAATTGCTGGCCTGCTGATGTTCATTTATAATCTGTGTTGGAGCACTGGGGCATGTTCCAAATATGGAGGTACTGTGCCAATAATCCAAAAAAATATACAAAGATCAGCCTCATAAATACAGCTTGGTTTGCTTGACATCAATTCCAGGCAAAATAAAGGAAAATCTGACACATTTCAATTCATTAAGCACCAAAGAATAGGGATAATGTTATTCTTAGCTGAGGCACTAGTAGAGAAAACAGATGCTGCCAAAATTGATTTAATTTGTTTGTGTGATTACAGGTTTGTCTGATAAGGCTACCCGCATGGTTGTAAGATAGTGTAATTTGATTTTGATACAGTGTTTGACTTTCACAGGGTTCCAGACTACTAGTATGTGTAATGTCAGAAATACACTAAACAGCTTAGCAGAAGTTTAGGTAGCAGGTCTCTAAAGGGAGTCATCTGAGGGCACTGATTGTTGTCTTGAGGTGTCTGTAATGGACTTCTAGAGGGGTCAGCATTAGATCCAAAATGTTTCTAAACATACTGAATTTTAATAGAGTCAAATAAAAAATTTTACACTTAGGAACAAAGGGTGCAGAACATGCTCAGAAAATAGGATGTTGTATCCCAGAAAGCAGTGACTCAGGATGGTTAATGTCATCCTTTGACATCAAAACAAATAGGAATACCTCTTTGTGTGTCTGTGGTAAGTGATGAATATTATGCACACTTCTGGGGTGGCACAAGGACAGTGGAAAGGATGGTGCAGAATATTTCCACTAGCAAGGATTTGAGGGCTGGAGGAATGCCTTATGGGGGGAGACTAGGAAGTCTGAACCTAGTTATTGCAACAAAAACATGACAGAGAAGCAAGTTGACTACAGTACATAGATGTATTTTTAAGGAAGAACTGCTGCCATTAAAGGACTCTAACAAAAAGGCACAATGAGAACTAATACCTAGGAATCATACAACAAGCAAACTCAAATGGGAAGAAAGCTCACATTTTAAACAAGGGGTGATGGATCATTGGAGCAGTTATCAAGGGAGGCAATGAAGTTTCTGTCCCTTTGTATCTTCAAACCAAGACCAGAATGCTTCTTTAGAAGATATGGACAAGGCAAACATAAGTTACTGGATTCGATACAGAGGTAAATGGGTAAAATTTAAGGGCCCTGGACACACAGGTCCCTTCTGACATTAAAATCTATGAATATGAATGTGTCAATGTTTTGATCTCTGCTCCTATATTATTCATCTTGCCTGGCTCTAGGCAGCACAAAGAATCATGTTTATGAATAATTACCTCACATTTTTTTTTTTAACTGTCTTGTAGGATCACAGGCAAAAACACATCCTGTAAAATTAACACCCATCCCTGCTCAGCCTAAGCCAGCCACCCCTGAGGTCTGCATATGATAGGCAGCCTCTGGCATTGTGTCAGACAGTAAGAAGGAAATTCAGGAGTAACCTAAATAGCAGAGGACAGGGATAAGAGATTAATCTGTATCTTGGGGAACATCTCCAGGTTACACACCAATCACTGCTAATACATGAGGCACTGCAAAGCCCTTGAAGCAGATACAGCTTCTTCATTTTGGCACAGACTTTAAGCTCTGGGAGGAAACTCAAGTCAAATCTCTGAAGCATATTCTTATTTATAAGAATGCATTCTAGAAGGACACACAACTGTGGGACTGTACATCGAGAACCCTCCTCAAATAGGTGACTGCTTCCACTATGGACCAACCTGACTGTGACCAAGAACTGTCTCCCTGAAATGAGCTGAGGCTTTGGGGTAGGCTCAGATTACTTCTACCTGCATCATTCAAAATATGCCATGCCAGTGAATATCCTCCATTCTTATCTTCTGGATAAAAGGAGAAATGGGAGGGCAAAGGTAAAGCTAGTCCTCGAAGTTGGTTTCTCATGTCTTCCCCAGGCTGCTATGGGGTTGGTCCTCCAGGGCAGAAGGCACATTGGTGGGATCAGAGTAGAAGAAGTTCTCCTAGCAGTCATTATACCTATTCTAAAATTAAATAAAAGCTCTCACTTCTCCAGGCTCCCTAAATCAGGTACCCTTCAGCAGGCTCAGGATTTTGCCAGAATCAGTTTAAGCTGAACAGCCCCAAGCATGATGTGATAAACTCAGCCTTCAGTCAAGACTGCCTACCGAAGAACAGAAGTATCTTAGAGCCTGGAAAGAGGCTCTCGTTTAAATACAACAGCAGCTGGCTAGCTGAAAAGACTTCTAGGGTGCATGTCTACAACAAGCTAGCATTTTTCGGAGTCCCACACAGTTGTTACTTCCATTTCTGCATGCTTTGGCAAAGAGCAGGAGTAGAGCAGGATCATCTGTGCACCAGTTAGACACCACAGAGCAAAATGGACAAAATTCACTTTGTCCTAAAAGCTAAGACAAGTGCATGTACTCCTGGTCCTGTTTAAGCTTTGTGCTGATCTTCCACAAGGAAAAATATCCTCATATGACAACAGCTGGGACCAGCAGTATCTTCATAGTTTGGCTTAGATATAGGGATAAAAACCCTTCTCTTCTCCCACAGAAGCCAAGGGGCAGTGACTTTTCCTTGCTAACATTGGTTAAACAAATAAAAACAACATTTTGGGTGTATTCTGCCAAAGTCTTGACTCCCTGCCAGTAAGAAACCCAACCTACTCCTCAGGGTGCCATTTGCAATCCTGATCTCCATTTCTCACTCCCCTAAGTGCACCAAAGAGATCTAATTTCAAGTCTGCATGCAGCTCTGACTGCTATTCACTGTGCTGAGAACGTCTTTGACCAGTGTCCCACTGTTACTGCAATGATTCCATGCTGTAACACCTCACAGCTCTGTGTTGTCTCTAGTGGGATGTCTGAGTGCGCAACAATAAGCAAAGAGCTGCTTTAAGGAGCAGTTCTGGAAGAAAGTGAATAAAGACAGGGATCTGTCTAAGTAGATGCAGACATTGACAGCATGGATGATAGAGATCTATTCTGTCTAGTTGATGGAACAGGGGAAACATTTTCTCTCATTCTAAAGCAACATCTAAAATATACCGTGCAGGACATACCTTAAAACTGATGACCCAGCCCTCCACTCTCGGAGGACACTGACTAGCTTGAGCGTGAATGTTCACCCTACAGAGGTGAATGTCCTATGCACAAGGGGCTATGACTACACTATGCTCACTGCAGGGTCCGTGCTACAGAAACGGCTGCCAGTCCTGCAATGACTTTCTTACAAAACTTCATTTGCGCTTGTTGGGAGAACAACTGGAATGAGCAGCTTTCGTGGAGAGCAAAGAGGGGGAGGCAGAAGTTATACGAGGTCACGAGTATCCCTGTGTGTGTTGGAATAGCTGTCCTTGTGCACGGTACCAAACAGACTGGAAGAACAAGAATCTGACCAAACTGCCACAAAAATCCCAGCCATCCTACCTTCTCTAACCAGCTGCAGACAGGAACAAGGCCTTCTCCAATTCAGCTTGGGCCAGGAGGAATTCAGGAAAAGCTCTTACCCTTCCAAGAAAGGCAGCATCGGGGAACGCTGGTAGGCTTCGGAGCTTTCCACCCCAGACAACAACTGTCCCTTTCATTTAAACTTACTGCCACTATTTTATGCCTAAGGCCATACTTATGTATCAGGTTGTGTGCAGACCATCCTATATTGGCTGCATATAAATACATTTATTTGAGAATCTAAGTGTGCATGGAGGGAAGTGTGCATGGAGGGAAGTGTGCATACATGTGCAGACAGGTTTAATCCCTTGTTCTTCCAAATCTGCCCCCAGATTTTCAAAGGACTGAAGAATCTGAAGAGAGCAAGAAAAAAGAAGAGTCATGACAGTGAAAGTCCAACAAAGTGCCTACACAGTAAGACTGTACAGTGGAAAATAGCCAGATGGCCCATTTGCCACATATTCTAACTTGTTTGCTTGCTGGAAAGCATATTCTGTTCTAGTTTATTTTTAATTGAGTCCCATCTGCAGTTTCTCATGTGGCCTTTGCTTGTTCTGTATCACATTAATCACCCTTATAGTAATTAAATTTATTTTCTTCACCCTTAATCCTGTTGTCTTTTTTGGAGGGGGGCAAGTAGGTCATTTTAAGCTTCCATGTTCCTGAGTTTTGAAAGACTTGTAATATACTTGCATATTGTTTCTGGCAGCTAGTGAAATGCCACTCATTAACTAGAAGATATGCATTGGCGTAAAGGTGTTTCCAAAGACAACATTTCTGTTAAAATTCTGGATATAAAGAGGCCCCTGAACAAGAGTCAAATTCAGCGCTACTCTTTTAGCCCTGGATTCTCTTTCTTCAATTAGTTTTCCATCCTTTATTGACTCCCCATCAGGAAACAGACCTCAGTTTCTATAGAGCAGATGGACACCTCCATCCCACCTTATTTCGATACTAGTATTTTTAGGCACCAGCCCTGTGGGCCAAGTTTTTGAAGAAGGTTTGAGGAGACAGTCACACAAGTACAGAGACATCAGGCGGGTTCTTGTGTCTGTTTAGACAGCATGTCCCAAGTTCAGAGTCAAAGAGTGGCTTCTCCTCTCCTCTGTAAAAATACAGCCCATTCCTCTATGATCTCCATGAACAAATACCTTATTGTCCCTCTGCATATTCCCAGCCTCTGTGCAGGACTGAGAGCTTTTCTGTTAAAAACTCAGCTTAGGCCAGGAAATGGGAGGGAGAGAAGGGTGAGGGGGGAGGATGATTGGGCAAAACCAGTTTTACTTCTTCTTTTTTTAAATAAGACAAACTTTGGCATTTAAATATGGTAATAAATGCACTTCTGTGATTTTTCGTGTTTTTTCAGCTGTAAAGAAAATAGGAGAAATATTCCATTCTGTCTGGCTTCCAAACCATTCTGAGAGTAAGGTCTTTATGTAGAGAGCAGCTTGGATGCTGCTCCTGCCTGCTCTCTTCCTAAAACCATCCCTGGAACAATCGAGTCCTGTTTTCCCCCCAGTCAGAAAGATATATGGCAATAATTGCTCTGATACTGTGTCATCAAAGGATGTAGTCCTCCACACACTGACAGTCATGCAGCCTTAGCCACTTGGATTGCTACAGGAGACAGAAAACTGAAGGCACAGAGACGTACTTAGAGCATAGCGCACAAGACAGAACAGTTTAAGACTACAAAAAATGTCCGTCTTCTCCTCGAGCCTCAGCTGGCTCCTGTCCTTACCCACCCTTTGCTACTGCAGGCATGAACACAATCAGACCCTGCTCTGCTAATATACACTGATGCTTGGTATCAGTGCATCCCTCAGCAATAATGCGTGATCCAGACCTCCTCTCTTCCCCATCTACAACGAACCAGAGACAACCAGAGCTGTAATTTGGATTCTACGTTATTTCAATTTTCAGTGTCTTTATGGCCTTTCTTTCGACAAGAGTTCCAGCCCGTTATAATTTGACTATTTAATTGTATTACTATAAGGAGACACTTATGCTACAGGAAGAGCCAGAATACCCCAGCATGTGTGGACATATATTGAGTAAGCAAGATGCTAAAGGAACTCTTAGTAACAGCTGCTAAGATGTCTGGTTCACTTAGTGATCCAAGCTCAGACATGGTCTGGAACAAATGGTTTACTGAACACCAAAAGCCTTATAAGCATTTAGCTCTTTCTGGTATCTACCATAAAATAATTCATTCTACTTTGATTTATATTGGTATTACATTACATCTCCATTAACTTCAGCAGCACTTCTTGATGATTTTGTTTATTTTCTGAGTTAGAGATCAGATGCAGGCTAAATATGCAGACTTGCTGCTTGAGAACACCAAAATCCCATACCACTGGCCACCCAAAAACTAGCTTTTGTGCAAGAAAACCACTGTCACCTGCAACACACACCAGTAACTTTCCTGCCCTTCAAGGACAGAGAAATTGAAAAATGTCTGTTAGGATGAGTAGATGACAGCTGGAGTCCTTTGCGCAAGGTACCAAATCAGCACCAAGTCCTGAGCTGCCATGGCTGAGTGCATGCTCAATATAGAGAGCAACAGACATACTCAAATCATACTTATAGCCTCTAAATTCAAAGGAACAATGAGCCCTTCAGACTAACTGAAGCTCTTAAGAAGCCTCTCTAGTCAGAGGGGAGCAAAAGAAACATTTAGAGGGCAATTCATCTCCTTATAAAATAGATTTCTTAGTTGAGAACCTTCAAAGAGGGGTTCAGCCAGCGTTCCTCGGTCAGCTAATAAGGGAGCCTGGAGCACTGCTGCAACCAGACATCTAACTTCCAGAGATGGGAGAGTGATTATGCACTTCATAAAGCCTCCTCACACCCTATTTTAAGCACAGTGGGATGTAATTGGGATGTACCTCTTGGCTTGCAGGAAAGAATTTAATCCACAAAGAATAAATGAAACTTGGAAATCTCTTTTCTGCTGGGTAAGCTACCTCAGAGCAACAATCACTCAGCACCCTCCACTGTCCCTTGGGTTAGCACAATCTGGGACCTGCCCTCCGAGGGCAGCAGGGAACTCCGCGGTGCAAGAAGCTGTAGAGGCACCTTGTTTCTTGCACAGCAGAGGCATAAAGAGGAAGGCGTGCTAGTGGCCAGCATCTAGTGAAACAAAGCTCTCCAGCATCCATTTCCCACTCAGAGTCCATTCAACCACCAGCAGCTCTGAAATTCAGAGCTTGAGTCCAGAATAGTAATTCACTCTTGGACACATGCAAGGCTTTGCTGTAAGGGCACATCTGCACTTACTGATGTCTGCAGCACTGGTTTGGTCATGCTGTGATCCCCATTCCCAACACCTCCCAGGAGCATTTAGAAAACCAGACTCTCAGCTATCCCAGAGTCAGTTTAAATGCACTGTCAATGATGCATGTTTTTATCAGCTGAAGGTCCACCTCCAGGGAGCTGCAACAAGGCTTTTTTGAGCTACCCTTGTGTTCATTTTCCCTTGTTATATGACAGTCATATTTGACAGGCCTGCACACGTAAACGAATGGGGTTACAGCCTTCAGATGGCGTCACTGGCAATAACCCAATACATAAACCCTGCATATCCATCTAATATGCTAGGAGTGCATTCAAAGTGTTAGATGCTTATTTGGTAGTAAGGGACAGATAAGCAATAATATCCTAGAGAAAGGAAATAATCTACACTTGTTTTTCTGGAGCTGCTGCCAACCCTGAGAAACGCTCCTCTAGACACAGGAAGGGGGAGGGGGGAGAAAAAAAAACACCAAAACACAAAAGAAGGTGCCTAAGAAACCAGACCAACCCTGGATGTCAGGTGTGAAGATGGCAGCTTGGGTCATGATCCAAGGAAGCACAGAACAAGCTCTTCACATGCCGATATTTTCTGCTCAGATATATTAGCTCACTATAAAGCACACTGAAAAAAAATGAAAGCTGTTGCTTTGGCACACCTAAAATCCAAGCTACCTAAACCCTGTAAAGAGCAAGAGAAAGGGAAGAGCGAGAGAACTGGAAAAAATCTCCTTCCATTAACCTTTTTTTGTCAAGCTCCTACCATTTACCCTCTCTAAATCGCCACATGCTCACCCGCTCCAGACAGGCATAAGCTAAACAGACAGACAGATCCTCTGCGGATGCCAAGAAAGTTAGTGACACAGGTAAAGCTCCGCTAACTAACAGGAGCTATTTAGCCCAGCTGGGAGATGGCCCCCTACTCTTTGGGAGAATGGTGTATGGGCTGTACTTGTGGGGAATTTTGACTTTTCATTTGTTTTATGAGGTGACCAAGAACTCATTTGTGTGGAGAAGTAGCCCTAAAAATAATGCTTGCTGATTTTATCCAGGGAAAGAAAAGCTGCAAAGGTGTGCTCCTGATGCTGGAGCAAGACACAAATGCAACTGCAGGGAAGAAAACCTCTGCAATGCTTCTGCACTGGCAGAAACTTCATGGAGATGATCTGCTTTTCTTCCCTTTTGCTTTGACACAGTCACCCTCCAGCATCACAGAACACCCCTGATTCACCCTGCACACACTCCCTCACTGCTTCTCCCTCCCAGCCAGACACAGACCTGCTCTGCTGCTTTATCAGAGCATGACTCCTTCTCCTTCATCAGGCTCTAGGACTGCCTGGCCAGTCACTCTGTCCCAGCTGACTACAGATCCTGTACTGTGAGCCCTGGAGGCCCCTATGCCTTGCTTTGAATAATAAAAAAATAAGGCTGTCTAGGATGATTTGGTTCTTTAGACTATCTGGATGGCTGATACTGCATTTACATAGGACAAAAGGTTTTCCAAAAGTACCTAACACCTGTGAGGGACCTGGTGGTGCCTCAAGGCAAGTGTGTGATCCTGAAATGTCTTCTTCTGCAGTATGCCATTAAGAGACTAGCATCCTCCTTAGTCCCTGCCTGGAGCTGAATGAACCTCTAGCAGAACAGCGAAAACTCTGGCTTGCAGCCTTTAATTTTAGTGGTGGGCTATGTTTCAATACAAAAACCAGAGGCTCAGAGATGTAAGCCTCTGGCTCTTCACCAGTTCAGCTAGTTATTACCCAAATCTAATACCTGCTCCTATGCTGCTACTCAAAACTACTTTGGATGTAACACAATGCCCCTAAGAAACGAAATGGGAAAGTTCACCTAATAAGGCACTAGGCAGGACTGGAAGAGAGATCCTGAAGCAGATGTCTTTCAGATCAGCTGCCAGCTTCACAATGGACAAAAAACTTGCCTCTTGCTGTGTATTATTGTTTGGTCATAGCCTTGGTTTGCATTTACGTTTCTTCATGTGAATATGCACATGATAAAATACAAAGCCTGCAGCAAGCTCCTGCTAAGCACACACTCTGCTGTGTTATGTGTGCCACTCTGCACAGTGATCTTTGATGAGGCCATCTGTGTTGTGGAAACATACAGCTGGTGACACCAAGACCCTCACACTGTCACACCTTAGAAAAAAGGAGATAGGATGCAAGTGCTCACCTGTCTGGCCTTTGCATTACCAAGTGTCATACGCCCCTGGTGCTTAACAGCAGGAAAAGCAATCTTCCTCTAACCTGGAAGAAATGCTTCCAGCTTCATTACAGGCTCAGTATCTGCTTCTCCCTATTCACCATTTTCCTCTTTCCAGAGTTGGCACCTGCAAGTTCTCTGCATTAATTCCAGACGCTGTGTAAACACTCTGCTTAGATTTACTTAAAGGAGGCTCTTTCAGCCCCAGCTTTCATTCTAAATAAATTTCTTGCTCATAAATTCAAGATATGCACAATGTAGTTTTCCTTGTAAGGTGGAATCTCCACCCAATCTTCCCTTTGGGGTGACCTAGAAGACAAAAGGGCAAATGGTATGGGAGAGGGCCTGGGCCTTTCTGCCAACTGGCTGGAAAGGGGGAAGACAGTCTGTTGCGTGATGTTCATGAGGGAGTGCCAGGGGTCTAAACTAGTATTACTGCTTGTCATAACTATTTTGCAAGATTTGAAATCTAGGTGAGAACATATCAATCTTTAGGCCTAAAGTTGTTGTTTTTTTTTTTTTTTTTTTTAAAAAAACCAAAACACAAAATGATCTTTTCCTACTGAGCAGATCACTAGGATTTTCAGTGGAAAAACAATAGATTATTTTCTCCTGTTTCCAAATGCTCAAACTCTGTGATCCTTAGAAAGGCATATGCATATCAAACACTCACACAAACTTTTTGTGCAGGTAGCAGATCCTTCCACAAAGTAGAGAGAGCCTCTTAGGAGAAAAAGGGACTCCAACTATAATGCAAGTGTGGATTTCGCTGCTTGCTGGAAAGGATCTCACATCTGTGTCTGAAGGTCTTTACCAAAAGTGTTAGAGTAGGTTTTCCTCAATTTTGTCTGCCTCTGTTTGTGATTTGTAAGATGAGCCGGAGTTCTGGAGACACTGGTTTAGTTTTGCCTTCCAACTTATGGAGAGAGCAGATAGCATCAACTGAGACTGTAGATATAACATTCAAACTATAATGAGGGTTTTGCTGCCCTGGCTGTGTTGCAGAGGGCTCTCCAACTTCTCAGATTCCCCTGCCAGCAAAACACTGACAGCTAGCCTGAGTATAAGACAGCCATGCTAGCTTGTCCTAATCTAGGGGAGTGGATGGTACAGGAAGGATTAAAAAGCTGCTTTTCACTCCTATCTCTGGTTCTAGGAAGACTTGAGCAAAGGCCAAGTACATGACAACAGGAGGAGGTTTCACCATCTTCTTTCATTTCTTCCTAGACCAAATTCCCCAGTTCAATTCATCCCCCTCTTGATAGTTTTAGCTGTGGTAGAAAATCACATGGCCCACGGATAATGCGTTCCCCTTGGCCTCCCCTCCAGGACTGAGCCACGAAGGTGGGGTGCAGTGAGCAGAGGCAGTATCCAGGGCTACTGCCTTGCTGTACAAACCCTTTGCTCTGTAGATGGACTGACAGTCCCCAGAGATCCTCGTTCCCAGCACTAGATTTTCTCTAGAGATGGGCTAGAGAGACAGAAGTGTTCAGTGCTTCTAGTTATCCCTGGCTCCCAAACTCCTCACACATCTTTGTGCCAGAAGTTGTCAGCTTTTGCACATCAGATCTCTCATTCCCATAGCACAGCAGCCAGCTCAGAGGTCTTTCATATAAGTCACATCACCAAATCAAAATACCTGCAAAGTTACATTGCTAACCCCTTCCAGGCAGCCTAATAATCTTCCAGTGTGTTGAGGACTTAAGGCCCTGTTAAAAATCTCACTAGTTTCTCTCTTCTTTCAGTTTTTTTCCCTTAATATTCATCCTCAATGACTCTCCAGTCAATGCCATTTCGGGGCACCTCATTGCCCTGCATCCCTGTACAATTCCTTCCTTTTCTGTGTGCTCAAACCTTTCACATGCCAGGAGGCTGCTTTGGCATACTATGATCTCTTCCCTCTTCGCCAAGACATACAGTGCATATTTAACTCAATTTAACTGGCCTAGTCAATAAGGTTCCTGTTTTTTTTAATATTGCTCCATTCCTTCTGGGGGACAGAGGTACCTCCAAGTGAATTCAGCTGCCCTGTCCTGCACCAGTTGTTCCAAGGGCATTTCACAGTATTAGGAACTGTAATGGATGCTCAGCTTTCCTTGGTAGGAGCAGTCCAGTTGGACAGAGACATTGATCCATTGCTCCTATTCAGTTTTCAAGTCACTTTATCTGAACAGTAATTCCCATCTTTGGTTCAGACTGTTCTTTTCTTTTTGGGCAGAAATCAACTGGGACTACAGACAGAAAATAAATCTTCCTCTTATTTTTTCCTGCTATAGTGATGCTTTTGAACCAAGCCAAACTGTACAATGGAAAACACCACAAGACAAGAAAGAAGATAACAACAAAATAGTTTACAGCCAAACAAGCTTGTGTTGGGTTTGTTACAGAGGAGACCATCCATCAGAGACCTCAAAAGCTTAGAGTACCATTTTATGGGCTGGCTAGAAGTTTGAAAGCAAAGGAGAAAAGAGAAGGAAAAGATGCCTAAAAAAGTTGTCCTTTTATAGCTGATGGCTCCTCTATGAAGGTGGAGACGAGGCTCTGGGTAATATATTCACCTACCCAGCAGAAGAGATAACAGGATCCCTCAGTACGAAAGAGGGAACTACTGGCAGAGGGGTTGCAGTTCCCTGGCTAATCAGAGAATTCCATTTTGGGCCAATCCAAACTTTCCCCAAGAAAACCCTTCAAACACACACTTTTTGACATGAGCAACAAATATAGAGGAATAGTATTTAAATCAAATGAGACCTATTTTAAACCCCCAAAATGAATCACAGCCTTTTGATTTTTTCCAAAGGAGATTTCAGTGTCTTTCATAAAACCCTGTTCCCACTGGATCACTTCATAGCCTCCAAGACATGGTAAAACTAGCCTGCAGAATAGAAAGAGTGCACTTAAACAGCCAAACTCTTTGACCATTTTCAAAAACCACTCATGCTGCTATTTGGCCAAATCTGCTTGCCTAATTTGACCTGACTGTATGTAACGTATATGCAGAGCTCTATGTCTATAATGAATTTATGAAAGTACATAAGTATATATTACTTAGAGACCATAATAATGTGACATTGAAAGACAGCAAGGCAGAGAGGCAATTAGCCTCTCAAAAATTAGTTTCAGTCTAGGAGCAGTGGATGCATATTATAATCATTTCATTATAGCTCAGATCTCAGGGCTCCACTGTATTACTCCACCACAGACAGACACAGTTCCTGCCTTGAAGATCTCACAATCTTATGAAGTATGCGGCTGACCAAGCCAGAAGAGCACAAATGTCAATTTGGGGAGGCCAGAAGAGCACAGATGTCAATTTGGGGAGGCCATGGGAATCTTGAATAAAAGCAAAGCTCTTACATGAAATAGAAAATCTCTGTGAGGTGCAGACTGCTAAGGGAAAGAAATTTAGCCTTAACACAAGCCACAGACATTTGGAGAGCCAGTGACGTTAAGTCCAAATCTACAGTTTAATAAGCAAAGTCCATATGTCATACCTTCAAAAAGAGAAAGTGAAGTATGAAGGAAACCCAAACAGCAATTAAATAGGAATACAAAGTTCTCTGAGAGGCAAATAAATTCCTATGCATGAGATGTGGTTTAGAGAGAGCGCCAAAATGTAGCCCAGTATTTGGTGAAACATTCTGTAAGGGCAACAGAAAGTGTTATTTTTCCAGAGGTGTGTGGAAAAGTTTAAAACCAACAGTACCCACATTTTGGGGGGACAGAAAGGCACCAACACAGATCCCCTTGTAGGCAAAATAACTGCCCAGCAAATTGTTTCAAACCAGCAAATATGCTTAGGCATTAAGGGAAGAGATACAGGCTTTAAACTGGATACTGGAACATGCTACACTGATATTAAAAATCAAATGGAACACTGTAGCAAGAGAAGCTGTAGAGAAATCTAAAATAAAGTTTGTTTTATACGAGGTCTAAAAGCTTATTTCAAAAACTATAAAAAAAATCTTGTAATTCTCCCAGTGAGACAGGCAAGTAAGTTATCTGGTGGTCAAATCCAGTTTCCACTGAAGTAAGTAGAAACAGTGCCATTTATCTCTGAGGTTAGTAGGGTTAAGCCCAAGTTCTGGTATTAAAACCTGGTCTAGTCATGTAACTGCTAAAAAGTCCAAAATAGAAAGCAAGGAGAGCTCTCAAAAAAGTCTTTATCCCACAAGTCTGTGTAGAGAACTCCACTTTCAGATAGAAGAATTAATTCCATAAGGCAATATAGCAAGGAAAACTGTTCGGCTTTTACACATAATGGAAGAACTGGTTTTAATAATATATAGCATTTAGAAGTTAAACAGAAAAATCTACAGACTGTGGTAACCTCACAGCTGCAACTGAAAAGCCATCACAGCATCAATGCACATTGATCCCCAGGACTTAATTAAACTACAAAATGGGAGCCATGTCCAGTAAAACTAACTGGCAGTTAAATGTTCAAAACAGTAACATTTTCTGACAATTAGGATGAGCATTCTGGCAAATATGGTTAGATGAGTCATACTTTTAAGCTAGTGATTTTGAATGCTAGTATACAGGAAAGGTGAGAAACTACTGCTGATATTGGCTCTGGCCTTCAAAAGGCAGAGCATGCAGACCCCAGGCCTATCTAGTCAGTGCCTGGGACTTCCCAAGTCCCCTGGGCTTTTGTGGTATTGAGGATGTTCAAGAGCTACCTCCGACTTGCTCTTCTCTTGGACTACAAGTCCTGTGCTGCCTCCCTGCAATCCTATTCCTACCATGCTGAGTATGGATGGAAGGCAAAGATGATGTAAAAGAGAATGAAAAGCTTAAGCAAGTATTTTGGAGAGGAGAAAGATGCACTGTTGATCATTAACAAAACTAACAGATGGCTTCTAAACTAAGCCTTAAAAGATGGTGATTACAAATTTTGACAGAACTGCAGTAGGTAAAAGTCTCACACTACACTGTCAAATGGATGCATCTGGGGATGTTAAAATGGTTTAGTAAAAATCTGATAACCTGCTAAGTTGTCCAAGGTATTTCAGAATTCAGAGATGCAAGCAGATGAGTTAGGCACTTAATGAAATTTGCAGAAATGCTTCTCTGTATCTTTGGGCACTTTGCTTCTTTTATAAAATGTGGCCTTGAATCCCTAAAGCAACTGTTGGAAAAGGACAATTTTATAAGGTAAATTAATCCAATCAGCTATTTGAGTGACTAATGACACTGATTCCCAGATTCAAAGTATTATTGTCTAATTACACTAATTTCACAGAAAAGAGGCATCTCTGAAGGGTGAGGCATTGCATAGCTACAGAGAAGCAGTCAACTGCATTTGCAGAATAGAGAGCAATTGAGCTGGAAAACAGAAAAAAATGGTAATGAACTGTGCCAGAATTGAAGAGAATGTGCCAGCCAGTGTATTTCCATTTCTAAAATTTCACCAATATAGGTAATTAAGGCATGAGTAAAGCTTCAACATTATGCTGAGACTGCAGTATGAGAAAGATGTTTGTATTGTAAGTGCAAGCAAACCCCAGCCTTTTGTCTTTGACATGAGGCTGTGATTCAGAAGCTGCCAAAGCACCATCTCTCAGGCAGCTTGTGAACAAGTGAGCTGCTATAGAGCCTACAGAGGGAGCAGGGGGCTGTTATCACCTGTGAAAGAAAGGGCTGAGCATAATATTCACCAGGCACATGGGTTTACATCACTTCGATGTGCTCAAAGGCAGTAGGAAGCCAGTTTTAAGTGAACCAACAATGGCAATTTTACAGAACTGGCCAGAAGAGCAGAAGGGAGATATGAATTGAAGAAAAGCTGGAAAAAAGGGCTTGTTACTCAAAGCATCTGTGTTTTCCAGTGTCCCCAGCTGTTCTCAGATACCACCTCCGCCTACCAACATAGCTTTGCCTAAAGGAGAACATCTGATGGGGCTGGCAGAAGGAAGGACAAAAGATAAAATCTTTGGAGGGGGGAAAATAGATGGCTTCTCTACTGGAGAACATAGATGAAGACTGAGGAGCACTAGCACTAATTTCTTTAATGGGAATGTTGCTAGATACTGTAGACAAGACTGAGCTGGCTGCTACCTGGCTAAGCACACTTGCCATGACAACACTAACTTCCCCCAAAACTTATCTTGCATCTCAGGCAGGTTTTGTAATCTACACTGAAGTTGGTGCTATCTTAGAGTGGTTATGGTGCCTGGGCTAGCTAGTTTAAAATTACTTTTGGTATGTTAGTGAGAGGTAGAAGTATGGCACTGGAGATGCAGCCTAGCAGATGAACTGAAATGAAGATCTTGTCTCCCAGACTCCAAGGTCCTCATGCCTATAACCCACATGCCTACCTGCCTACAAAAACAGAGCAGCCCAAAACAGTGTTCCCATGCTTCAGAAAGGTGTAAAGGAATGTATGAAAGCCTATTGGTGTATCAATATGTGAGAAATTATACAGATGAAATGGGTACAACACTACATATATCTTTAGTCTCAGGGACATGCCAGGAATGACCCAGGAGTTTCAAAACACCCCCAAAATTCAGAGAGCACTGAGTGGTAGAAGTAACGAAGATCTTTCTGCCCTCTACCAAACCTAACTCTTAGGACTTTCTCAACATTAAAGGAGACACTGAATCATTTCACTCTGCCATATAGCAACCACAGAAACTACACAGTTGAGATTGGAAGGTGATATCTGTGGTTAGCTAGCATGAAGGGGATTTTTAAGGGGCAAACTACACTTTGCCCTAACTCAGGTAAAGTGCCTTGTGATCTTGAAGGACACCAGAAGGGGTCAAGATCCCCATGCGAGGTATGCTCTGGTAGAGGCAGGATGCCACACATTTGGCTCCCCACAGCATTTTAAGGTTCCCCTAGACAGACAAGACCATGCATATTCACTTGTTCAGGTACATGGGGTCATTACTTAAATAGCCAATATGATTCCAAAGAAAGGTAGACAAAGATGATCCAAATCAGAAGGGGCCACTTTAACTTGTATCATCCTCACCTGTACCCCCTGCACATCTGCCAGACAACTAGATTGGGAAAGGAAAAGCCTGGCAGAAAAATAAAACAAAACACTTCCTTTGGTGAACCTGGCAATGCTGCTAAAACTCATCTATGTCCTCTGTCTCATGCATCTCTTCAAGGACTGTGGAGGCTCTGGGGCAGAGCCAGACTGCCTCATAGATTAGCCAGCCAGGCAAAAGGGTGGCCACTTTCCCTGCTGACACGCAGCAATACTTGCAGGATAGCTCCAGCCCTGCAGCTGCTGTTGCTGAGCACCCTGTGCTTTGAGAGAAGGCACGAGTAACAGTGACAAAGGGCATCCACGCTGAGCTGGGAGTCCAGTGTCCTCCCCTGCACAGCCCTGCTGCATCATCTAATGTTGGTGTCATGGGCAGTATTAGCAGACTGAGTAGCCCACAGATTGAGGGTATTACTTACATATCAATTATTACAAGGCAACAGGGTATTATACAATAAGTGCCATATAAAACAGCAGGGTAATACTTAGAGGGCAAGTACTGCAGAGGAAGGTTGCAATTTGCTCTACAGCAGCAAGATATTCTATACACTCCAAAGTATCATGCAGGATTAGGGTGACACTTACATGCCAAGTACTATGTGAGTACAGGGTATTATTTAAACTCCAGATACAGTGGTAGGGAAAGAGTATTATTTACTAACCAAACTGAATGCAACGGCAGCAATGTAACTGCACAATATAATTTACAGCAGAGGAAAGACATCATTTGCAGAGCAGTTATTACAGAACAGGAGGGTATTCTTTATGGTACAGTGTTGAGGTATTACTTTGAAGCTAAGCACTATAGAGGTACAGGGTATTATTTATACACCAAACGCCATAGAAACTATTTTTTTTTCCTGGGGTAAGTAATAGCAGCAGTTAATCATTTATATGAAAGCCATCCTGCAATTTCCAATATGTGAACTACGTGATTATTTCAACCTTGAAACTGGTACAGATGACGTAATGTTAATTACACTTAGATCTACTGCTGCTGTACCAGAGTACTGTTAATCCAGAGTAATCCGCTGAAGTCAATAGGTTTATGCCAGCAGAACTACTGAATCTGCCCCTGCCCTGTGCAAGGGCCTGGGGATTTCCAGGGTTGCGGCAGGGTGTTTACCTCTGAACCTGTGCAAGATCCCAACAGGAGTAACAGGTTTTGCTGTGAATTACAGGTTATTCGATTTTCTGCACAGAAGCTCCTCTCCTGGAGAGAGTGTGAATGACAAATGAGGGCTCCAGCTGGAAGAGATCAGCATCACATTTTCACCTGTTTATCTCCCCCATTCCTCCCCCCCCAGTCTGTGATCTAACCTCAGTCAGGAGTTTCTCCTTGGTTATTTCTTGTTTCCCCTAAGGATAGTTTTGACTGTCTGATTACACCTCTCTAAATTCCTTGCCTATTAAGCCAAATCTGTGTTTCCTGTGGCCACAGACAATTCCTTTTGTCCTTCCATCATTTTCTACACTACTGCTAATGTGCAAGTCCTCTGACCAGTGCTAACCAAGGGCACTTCAGAAGCCAAAGACACATGGAAATTGCCAGACCAGATGAAAGTAATGGTCCATTCAGGCCAGATCAAACCAATGGTGCGTCCAGGCCAATATCCTGTCTTGGATAAGGTCTATATCACCAGCTTCAGAGTAAAGTTCTCATCATCAAAAAATATGGAATAAATTGCTGAGGAGGAAGTTTCTTTTTAACACTAGGCATTTAGTGGTTAGCTTATGTCTTGAAGCATGAGTATTTACATTCCATATTCTCCCACTAATGTAAGCTAGGTTTAATGGGCATGGCTTAATGGACAGTTGTACTTCTCTCAGGCCTAACTTACGAGCATTTCCTTCCCTACTCTACCAGAAACAATTTCCTGTCCTGATCACTTTGTCTGTGCGACACAAAGTGGTTCCTCTCACACTGCCTCAGGCAACACAAAAAAAAGGGCACATCTCTATTAAACCAGGTGCCTTTCCTCTGGGATCTGTTATCCATTGCTGGGCATGGAAGATTGGTGTTGCATAGGTGTTGGAAGGAGCTGAACACAGCAGAATGCTTAAGAATATCCCTAACTCTCCTGTAATTCACTAGTAACATGATAGCAACCAGGGCTATCCTCTTGTTCAAAATCCACATAGTGACTCATTAACTACAACAGCAAGTACAACTCCCAGACCAAACAGTGTAGACCTTCCCAGGACATCCCATCACCACAATCTTTTACAGCAACCACACTTCCTTTCCAGCATAAACCTCAGTACTCTCAGGGCACAATGACATCTCTGTCAACCAAGGTGGGAGTTGAGCAGCAAGGTAGGACTCATCATCCAACTTAGTTTCAGGTGTCTCCAGAAGTTCCTTCTACTACAAAAGACCCAGCTCTTCTCTGGCTTGCACTAGAGTCTGGAAAGAGGCACAGACTGTCATGTCTTGGTTAGCACAAAGAACTACTAAAAAGGTGAAAGCCCAGACAATTGTTCATCAGAGGCCTCCTCTTCCCCTTCCTTCATCCCTGGCTTCCTCTTTTCAGCAGAGCCACTCCTGTGGCCTTTGCTCAGTCCTCTCCTTCAGCTCCCAAACTTAGCAAGTTCTCCTCCTCAGTGAGCCCCAGGGAAAGGCAGAGCCACAGAAACCCACAAGTGAGTGGCAGCTCACAGGCCACTTCAGCAAGACTTACAGAGCAGGAATAGAAACCCAGTGACTCCTGAACCTCACTCCACAACCACCATGCTCACCTCCCATTATCTCTCTTATACTCATCAAGGGGGTAGTAACACAGTTCCAGCTGCCCCAATCAATGGGCTAAAGCCATCTGGAGTTTAGATCATTAAAGTTGATTGCTACATAGTGGTTGGGCTTGTAAAACAGGAGAAGGAAATCTAAGTGAGGCAGTGCATGTCGCTGCTACTTAACATCTCCAGGCATTTCAACAGCCAAAGCACATGGAGGCTTTGGGGTACTAAAGTCAAATGATCCTGGTATCTCCCACCATTCCTCCACCTTATCCCTCTCTGTTCTTTACTGAGCAGTCTTTGGGGAGGCAGAATGTCGTGCAGGGAAGAAATGGAAACTTTTATTAAAAAATGAGAGCCCAACAAAAAGCACAAAAAGGAAAAATCTCAGTGTGAAATATCTCTAAAAAAGCTGCACGGTGAACACTACAAAACCCCCCATCTATTCATGAGGCCAACAAAAAGCTTCTTTAGATTTATACTGTAAGTCCATTGAGAGCGAAGGAGAGGCAGCCACTCACACACCCTCCCTTGTACATACAGACAGAGCCCGCAGATCTGCTCCACAGACACACAGGCTGAGCTGTTCTGCCCTCTCACAAGGAAGCACTGAATTTTTAAAAGTAAACTGTAAGGTTTCCGTTGTTGCACTGGGCTCAAGTATTTTTTTATATATAACAGCTCCCTCTCTTTGCCGTCTCTCTCTCTTTCACTCTCTAAACAGCCCTGAACGCTCTGGGCTGCTCTGCAGCCGTCGCGCTCTGACTCCGTATGTGGTCCAGACCCACTATGAACACAGCTTTTGTTGCAGCTGCTGGGAAGCTGCCTGTGAACGGCACACACAGCCCGGCTTGTTTCACACGTGGAGGCTGGAGTGGCGTTCGGAGGGGGGGAGGAGGAAGAGAGGGAAGGAGCAGCTCAGGGAAGGTTGGACGCGATGTCTTGTGGTAGAGCAGCCTTCCCACCGCTGGAGAGGGAAAGGGAGAAGTGAGGAGATGGAGGAGGGTGGCAGTGGAAAAGATGTCTCAGACAGCAAAGAAAGGTCCTGTTGATTTTTAAAATGGGACCAGTTGGCCCTCCACCAGCCCACGTTCTCACTGGGTGGAAGTCAGCATGGGAAGGCAATGAAGTCACTGGATCTATGCAATTTACATTTGATGGGGGTCTGCACCAGACAGAACAGGAGAGAAAATACCAATAACAGAATGGATTTTGGAGTCCCTAGGGATTCTGACCGTTTTATATATTCCCAGGTGATATCAGAGCACTGAACACGCCTACAGCAATCTGGCCTCTCTTTTCAGTTACACATTCATTCATTTCTTTCTTTCTTTTAAGTGACACTATCCATCCTCCTCTCTTCTTAACACCTTAATGACCTAAGGTCACCTAAACATCTCTCTAACTAGATGATATTTTACAAGGATGAGCTGCTGTTTGCTCTGACAGTGCTCAGCCTGCTAAATTTTATTCAATGTCCTTTTTTTCTTTAACAGTTTTTCCCTCCATCTCTTTTACTTCCTCCATTTCCAATCTCATCAGCTCTCTTTACCCATCCATTCTGCAGCCCTCGTGCTGCTGTCAAACTGAGCTACTGTATGTGGAGTTGATTATAAGAAACATTAAACAGCAGTTCAAGTGGAACAGATGGAATTTTCCCTCAAAGGCCATTCAGGCTGCTGAGAGCACTCAGTCCATACGGGCACATCTCCAGCCCTCAGTCTCTGCCCCGTCCAGCTCAGGTGGGAGAGAACGTTTCTCTCTTCTGCAGTCTGACAGCAGCTTGAAACATCTCAGAAAGAGGGAAGATCTCCTCTTTGATCTATCAGGCTGATACGGTCTCTGAAGCAAGCAGGAAAATATAACGTCAAACAATCAAAGCAAAGAAACAAATAGCTCAGCTTCCAAAAGTGCATGGGATTGTCCTCCCCTGCAGGATCGGAAAAACCACAAAACTCAGCCCCCAAGTCATCGGCCCCTCTCCCCAGCCAACAGCCTTTATCTGGAGTTTATACACAGAAAAAAACAAAATAGTGACAATGCTAAACAATTCCTCTCTCCCAACTATTTCCTCATGGGATATTCCCCCCCTCTCCGCATCTGGAAAAGTTATTTTAGAAAACTAAAAAAACCTTTTTAAACTGAAGTTCTTGGCTAGACGACTCAAAAGGAAAGGTTTAAACGTGGGCTTTCCGTAACATACAGAGGATAGACTGCTACTTAGCACAAGGTTTAAATGAAGCCTTAAAAAGTAGTAAATGAATTAAAAGAAGAAATACCCCTTAGAGATTTTGAAGAATAAAACTTTTTTGCTCCATCTGCTTTTGCAGAAAAGCTCAGCTCCCTGCAAACTACTACAAAGAATATGCTTCATCTGTGAATCAATTCAGAAAGAGGGCAGGTACCTGGTAACACCCGGAGCAGCTAACTGGAAGTATCCCAAGAGACTCTGCCAATTGTCAGTCACTCATTCACTGCGATCCTCACGCAAGAACACACTGTCAAACCTTCAGCTAACCAGTCTCTTTTCATTCTTTTTCTGCACTTGTCACCTCCTATCCAGAACTGAACATCTCTATAGCTCAGAGACCTCCCTTTGCCTCCCCTGCAGCAAAACAATTATAATGTTCAAAGCAATAATCATGAAAATCCCCCTCCCCAACATTTTAGGACATTTGTAACAAATCAGCAAAACCACAGCCTCCTTCCCCAGCGCTCAGAAGCAGGATCAGAAATGTGTTCAGCACTCAAGTGACAGCTGAGGTCCATCACAGAGAAACACCAATGGTTTGGAGGCTCATTTGGGGAGCAAGAAGAGGGATAGCCCCCTCTCTGCTCTCCCACTCACTGGTATTGGCTATACAATCTCTAAAGCCAGAGCTTGCTTTCCCTCCCTTCCCCAAGTGAACTAACAAACTTGACACACAGTTGCTGTCTCTGGCTATAGCTTTGCCTTAATGGGTCAATTGTTGGTGAAGACCATCACTCTGAGTGGCATTCGAGCGCGGGAGCACTTCTGGCAGCCTTTACACATCATACACATTCCAGACAAACTTGTCTCTCACAGGAGCGCTGTTTGCAAAAGAGAAACTTTGCAGAGAAGCTTGGGATCAATCAGTTAACAACTTTTCTCACATTTCTGTGCTTACTGCTCACCAGGGAAACAACCAATCCACTTATTTAGAGCCTGCATCTTTAGAGCACTGAGGAAAGAAAAAGAAAAGTTAAGGAAAAAATATCACAGAGAGACGACAGAGGAAAGTGCAATACATTACCTTTAACAGTTCAGTGCAGTGCTTCGAGAATCTAAGTCCCATACACCTGGCAGAGAAATTAGGTGTTTTTCGGCGTTTAATAAGGAAAGAGCTTGCCACTTCTTGCTATTACTGTATGTCTTCTTCACAATCTCCAGATGAGTTTTCCTGCCTTTTTTTTCCCGGTTCCCCAGAAGAAAGCAAAATTCCCTGTGTGGTATTTCAGGTCCTTTCAGGCAGTGGCAGCAGCAGCAGCAGGCTTGAAGAGTAAGTACTGTGTGTGAATGGCAAAAAAGAGAGAGAGGGTTTCAGACCACATTAACTGCCACTGGCTGCAAGAGAGACCATCCAACTCCTGTCAGCCTCCTTAGATACCTCCTGAAGAGCTGGCAAACTAAATGTATTGGATCCTCCTCTGAATTTTAGAGTAAAGGTAGGCAGGCATCCAGGGGGCAGGGGGAAATAGGAGGGCTTATGGACAGAAAAGGAAGCCCAGCCTCTTGGAAAGAGGGAAAAAAAGCAGAAAAGAAAAGAAAGGGGGGAAAAAAAAGCATTACCAAAAAAATACTGTAAATGGAGAAAGCTGAATGGGGAGTGGGGGATTAAATTTAGCCCTCTGGTTTGGAACCAGACTACATGGAGCACCGCAAGTGGTTGAGAGAGAAGAAATAGTTTATGTAATAAGAAGAGAACGTGGTTTATGCAAACTAAAATAAGATGAAGCTAATTAAGGAACCTGAGTGAAGTATGTGTGTCTGCAGTGCAGTCAATATCACTGCAGTCTGACCAGAAAGGAGCAGATTTACTGGGAAGCTCAAAGAGAACAGCAAACAGGAAAGTTTAGAGAACTCTGCTGTATGGCTCTGCTGGCTGCTGAGAGAGCGCAGGAAGGAGGCAGGTGATGGAAAGAGCTCAGGTTGGAAAGTGGGAGAGGATGCCCAGCGTTCAGAAATGGAAAGTGCCTGGAGCATCAGTAACTGATAAGCAACCTGAAGGCAGAGAAACAAGAAGTGATAAATGGGATGAAGCTGTTTAAAAGCTGTGTTGGATATACTGGGGAAAAATGCAGAGCCAGGTAGCACTTGGGAATGGTGGAGAACAATGAAACCACCCAAAAACCTCAAGGAGGCTCCCATAACTGCATCCTTGGCCCTTGGCAGTTCCAGTGCTGTGCGAAAGTGCTCAGGAAAGATGAGGTTGTAATGTGTTTTGACCCTTTTTTCTGTGAAGTGATGCAAGTAACTTTTAGTGGCAGATATAACTGCTCTGTGAGGATAGAATAGGTCTGCTGCTGCAGGCCCACATCTTGGGTTGTGAAGGGACCAAATGGCGGCTGGGAGGAGTCGGGAACCTGCTGAGACTTTCACAGTTCAGACAACCGTTCCTGGCTGAAAAAGCCTCTGTGTATCTCTGTGCTGAAGCCTGAGAGTAGACAGAGAGCTTGAGCTTGCACTTCCTCAGACCTACAAGAAGACCCCCAAGTCAGGCTGAGACTATCTGCACTGTGACTCAGTCTTTTCATCTGCCAGTTCATCACAACTCATCGGGTAAGAGACCTCTAGGAGATCAAGGCTGGGCAACGCTGAGTTCACAAATGCTGATGTATGATGCTGCCTGGACAGTAACTACACCCTCACAGCTCGGCAGAGATTTCAGTGAAGATGCCTCCACCAGCACACCTCCACTGCAGGAAACTCAGTATATGCAGCCTAATGGAAAGTTCCCTCTGCAGGCTGCAATATGGGTTACCAGAAAGAGAACAGCAGGAAACCCAAGATGAATCATTTTGCAGGTCAGCTTGTATCAAAGTCTCTACAGCCTAAAAGTTGCAATGTTCTGCAGTGCTCTTCCTCTGGAAAACAGGGAAACATTTTTAAACCGCTTGTTTTTTAAAGAGGTTTTAAAAGCTGGGAAACCCTCTGGGTTTAAAAAGGAGACAGCTGTGACAGCCCTTTCCCTTAACACGGAGTAGAACATCACCAGCATAAAGGCAAAGATAAAGGTAAAAACTCTGAATGACACTGCATGAACACTGTGTCCACGACCTTGATTTTTAACCTCTGATCCAACATGTACACCTTTCTCCTGGTGTGTTTGGGACTCTAAAGCTCTGTGGTGGTTTTAGTGTCCTGACTCTGCCTGGAACAGCTGGAAAATGTGTCTGTCAGGTCTGCTCTTACACCTGGTCTGCCCACCTTACACATAAGACACACATCTCCCCTCAGCCTCTTTCCCTCCATCTCTCTTTTGATCTCTCTTCAGCATTTGCATTTCCCTCTCTTTTCCCAATACTCACCTTTGCATTCTGGTTTATGATATGATAGTTTTTCCTCCCTCCATGAATTGTTTTGATCCCGTCCCTCATTTCAAAACTTGCCTCCTTGCCTGTCTCACTTTTAAACCTGACATTTATAACCCGTTTGCAGCATGCATGCTTTCTCGTGAGAGCCATGCATCCATCATTCTGACAGTTCATGTTCCCAGATCACAGAGCATGGAGACACACTTCTTTACGTAACCTGCCTTCCTGTGAGTAACTTTTTCCATCTTGGAGATTCACGACCAGATTTTGGCATGGATCTCCCCCTTTTTTTCAGCAGTGAAGCACTAGATGGTAACTTAAACACTTTCCTGATACCTTATGCTAAAGGCCAAAGGGGCAGGGAGGAAAAACTCTTCACAACCGTTAGAAAAAACAGAGGGTTTGCAGCCCCATTTGAAATTCTTGTACTTTATTTCCTCCTGCCTCTCATGCCTTTCAATGTATAAGGGCACCGCTTGCCTACATCAAATTTAATCTTCCATCCACCTAGGTCAAACGGGGGCCTTCCCTCCAACTTAAAGGCCATTGGATCAGTCCCAGGGGCTGCCGCCATCTCCAGCTGCGGAGCAAATTAGCAGAGACAGAGCTCTGCACTTGCTCTCTCGGCCAGCCTGCTCCAGAGCCTTGTGCTGCCTTCCCTTCGCTAGCTGGGGTGTCCCCGCTCCACATCCGCAGCGCAGCGTAGCCAGGCCACTGGGAGAGGACAGACAGAAACACTTCAGGTGGGACATGACGCTTTGTGCTTTAGGCAGGGCTCGGTATTCCAAATTTCACGTAGACAGGAGCTGTAAAATGTGACCTCACCAATTTTGTCCTGACTCATGTATAGGAGAGACTCTGAAACAGCTCCTGCCTGGCCACAGCCCTTTCTCACCATAACAGAAAGACCTTTTTGGGAAATGCATCGATGTTTAGCTGTTTCGCTGTGGAATAACTGTGAGCCCTGTGTACCCTCTGCTGCTGCTGCGGTTTGGCAAAGCAAACCGTATCTAAACCTTTGGTGAGTTTAAGCCAGGGAATAGAGAAAATTCCACTTTGGAGCTGACCAGCTAGGAAAATGTGATGCTCCTCACAAAGTGGTTTCTTAGCAACTTCAGGAAAGGAATAGAAACTGCTCAGTACCTGCTGGCTGTCCCAATTTTTTGTTTGCATCAGGAATGATTGGAAAAACAGCTAAATATGTGCAGAGAAATTGTGATTCATAAACTGCCACTGAAACTGGTTTTGTTTGTTTGTTTTTAAGCTGGCAAAATCTAATACCCTATTTCCTTCTGGAGGGGCCAGGATAGAAAAGTCATTCAAATGATTTTTGTTTTTTGTTTAAAGCAAGGAAGCAACAATTCAGAGGTCTTTGAAACACAGGTAACAAATTACAATAGTGCTACAGTTCAGTAAGATTTTTCTTCTTATAGTTCAAAGGAGGACCATGTCTATTCCCAGTAAAGTTCAGCCTTCAGGGAGTGCAAATATTTGGACTGAGAACAAGCCCTATAACCAAGGAAGAGTGAATAATAGCTTTGCACTGAAAACTGTTGAATATCCAGAATTTGCATGGTGGAAACAGTCACTGAATGAAAACAGGCAGAAAAGGAAACAATACCAGACAGAAAAAGATTGAATCAGTTAAGGTGTTAGTTACATGCAGTTTTTCAAAAGCAAAGAAAGGCAGGCTTGGGTGGCTCTAGAATTAAAAAGAAAAAGAAAAAAGAAAAAAGGAGAGGGAATAAAGACTAGAACAAACAATAGAATAAAGTCATCAAACTGCTTTTAAAAATTGCACAAACCTAACCACTTACTATTCTGCACTAACGCTGCCTCTCTGCTACTATTATTTGCAAACCATCTCACAGTCCTCAGCTCAATCCCTCATCTTCCTCCAGCAGATGAAAAGGAGGAGTTTGTGTCCCTCGAACACTTCTTGTTTCTAGGAAAAAAACAGCAGGGAGATGAGAAGAGGGTATAGGAGCCCAACCATCCTGTACAAAGGTAGCTGAATGGGGCAGTGCACAATTTAAAAGTCTGTTCAGGTCTTTAGGAAAAGCCGCTGGAAATCTAAGGGCAGTCTGGGAGCTTTGAGCTTTTGCTTAAAAGTACTGTTCATGCTTTTATATCAGTATTTGAGAAGTTCAAAACACAACAAACATTCTTCATCAGCCATCGCAGGTTACTTTCGTTAACAGCACTTGACACGTCCCTGCCGCACGAATCCTGCGTACCATGTGGGACTGCGGCTGGTCGAAGCGAGGTGACTTGGTCAGGGCTGCAGAGGAAGCCGGTGTTAGAAGCAGAACCAAAGACTCCCTGTTCCCGCCCTGTTTTCTCTTCTAGAGCTAGCAAAGTCCTCGATCCACTAGAAAGCTCAGAAACAATTCAGGCTTCTGAAACATCGGTGCGTCAGCCTCGCTAAATTGTCTTTTCCAAAATAATGACGGGCACTGCGGCTTTGTGAGCATGAGGCTGCCACTCAGCAAGGTGACTGCTTTGATTCAGGTGAGAAGAGCTCAGGCCCCACCTGCCTGCCGGTTCTGAGCTCACCGCCCAGCGAGGCAGGCCGGGAAATGCAGAGCGAAGGACACAGAGCCTTCACGCCTACTGCAGCGGCAGCAGGACAAGCACTGCCAAAGCAAACCCCCCCATGCCCCTGCAGGGGCCCACAGGCTGTCAGCCCTGGCTGACAGCGGAAACAAGCCTCTAATTGCAAGGGTGGGAAGAGGACGAGGATGGAACATTTTCTGTATTTCTGCTCAGGTGCTTGATGCTTTGCATCCTTTACGGCTTTCAGCTGGAGCGTGCAAGTGCATGTGTGCGAGAGACATGCTGAGGGTTAAGGCATTGACACGTCCACACACATACACACTTAGACTACTGGAGGAAACCTCACCTCAGGCTAGGAAACATTTATTTGGGCAACCTGGTACCGCTGACACTGCGGACCACGTATGCAGCCCTCACTACGTGGGTACTCAAGCTTCCTTTTGCTTACTCTAGGGGCAGCCTTGGCTGTCCTGATGGCGAAGCCCCTGCGCCAGGAGGAAATCCTGCCAGGGCTCATACTGAGGCACTGCTGTATCCGTCAGCAAGGATTGCCTTGACTGTTTCACAAGGCAAAGCCTGCATGTCTACTGTCCGAGCGCCATTATTAAAGGCTGTGCCGAAGTGCTGCTGTCAGGACGCCTCAGTACCAGTTTTGACGTGCTGTTAGAGTCCTTTGCTTGGAGAAAGGTTACAGGCTGGAGAAAGCGTGGTGTGATGTAGAAGTACCCACGTGCCTGCACAGCTCATGCTGCTGGGTCTGGGGGAAGTGTATAGTCCTACTTTGTGGTCCCATGTCAGGCAGTACAGGGTGAGCTGTGCAGCCACTGGAGGGATGGAAATAGCTAGTGCAGAAACCCCTCCAGCTAAAAATTAGGAGGGGCTTAACAAGTCCCATGAGAGGCTTTACCCAGTAAGATGTTATCCTGAGAGCCTTGGGAGCATGGGAGGCAACTGAAAAGAGATGAGTCAAGGTCTAGGGGTAAAAAGGGCACGGTGGCGCCCGCCTGCTCCAAACGCAGCACCTGTGCCCCTTCATTCGGCGTGAATGTCGGCCCTTGTTGGCGCGGATGGAAAACTCACCCCGTGTTTGAAAAGCAAACCCCATGCACACACACACACACACACACACGCTGCTTCTCCCAGCCCTGTTTGCATCCCGGATTGGAAGCGGTGCCCTTCCTGCCCCTCCAGCGCCCGGACAATGTACCTATTCACCCCGCAGCCACCGGGACGCTCCGGCTCCGCTGAATGAGTCGCCTTCTGCTGGCACCGGCCGTCCCACGCGCCGGCAGACGTAAACAGCAGGGCTCGATCCCCCGCCCCAATATTGTGGTTTATTCATCACCCGATAAAAATAGAAGCCCAGGCGCTCCGGGTGGGATGGTGATCACAGAGTGGCATTTGTTTGGGAGCTTTTTTTTGCTTTTTGCTTCTCCTGTCCCTTCGGTGTCTTTCTGATTGCTCAATAGGGCTGTCCGAAGGCAGCCAGGCCCGTTGGACACTGGGCAGCGCCAGCGGCCTCGCGGAGACAGGGCCGCCCTGTCCACTCTGCTGCCTCACCTACCTGCCGCCGCCTCACCTGGGTCCCGGCCTGGCCATGTTGCCGGGCCCCAGGCCGGTGCGGACCCCGCAGAAAGGCTTTATGCCACCACAGGCCATGGGGGAGGCCGGGGCAGCCCCACGCTGCCCCTGGGGGTGAGGCCGCCCCACGCCAGGGCCGGGGCGCAGCCAGGCCCCGCTCCAAACAAAATGGAGGGCGGGGCGGTGGCTAAGAGCAGCGCCCGGCCTGCAGAGCGGGCACCAGCCGGACCCGAAGGGCCGCTTGTGCCTCGGCGGAAGGACGCGAGCGGCCTGGCACCAGCCCTGGGAAAAGCCCGGCTGGCTGTGTGGTCGGTGCCGGCCGGGAGGCGGGGGGTGCAGGGAGGGGTGGACCCCTCCGCCGTGAGGGCAGCCGCCACGGGCGAGGTGCTGCCATGCCGAGGTGGCACCTCCGGCACGGCACCGCTCTGCGGCAGGAGGGGCTGAGCCCAAGCGAGGTTGTCAGACGAGGCTGTTTTTGGAGCATCTGAGAGCTGGCTGCGCGGCCGGTCCGGCTCAGTCCGGCTGTGCTGCCGCGGCACAACGGAGCTGTTGTCACCTCCCTCCGCGAAGCTCTCCCCTCGGCCCCGGAAGTGTGCGGTACGAGTCTCGCCGGTCTCAGCCACCCTGAGATGAGTGTGTTAGTGCGTGGTTGAGTGCGTTAGTGCGTGGTGAAATGGCTTTTGTTCTGGAGACACCGGGTTGGATCAAGCTCCGTGCCAGAGTGATTTCTCCCCCCTCACCGGGCTGATGTCACCTGCACCTCCCTCTGCCTGTGTACGCCTCTCGCTCACACACCGTTTGTGTTACTGCCTTTTTTTCTTTTCCTTTCTTTCTTTTTTTTTGCATGCATGCATGCATGCCCTCATCTCACCTTGTTAATCAGCTGCTTGGAGAACCTAACTCAGCCCCCCTTTCAGCCTCTCTGATGGAGACCTGCAAGCTCAGCAAGGAAGCATGGGGGTGGGCACCGAGCAGAGTATTTATACAATGAATGAATGAAAACAGTGCTAATTTTATGTTCCTGCAAGCCTGGGATGGAGCAACACAGGAATACAGCATCTTTTGTATGGGCATAGGACATCTTCTCTGTTTGCTTTTCTCCCAGAATTCCTCTTCTCACCCAACACCGTATAAACAGGTCGCTATTGACCTTGGAAGCTGACGAAGAGATTACGTCAAGTGAGGCAGGCTCGCTGTGCGGGATATTTATGGTCTCGCACCCTTTTGCTTTGGCTGCAGAGGTTACATACAAGATGCACCCTCGGTATGGAGTGCTGTGCTGGGCTCTGAAGTGGGGTCAGCTGCCTCTCCCTTCTCACCAGAGCTACAGCAGGGAGACCTGGCGGGAGGTTGTTGACACCGGGGAAATTTGCTTGTCAGGGGAAATTCTCCAGAGTTTCTTCTTTTGATTTATTTATTTTTTTGGGTTCAGTGGAATTTTTGTGGCATTTGTTTTTTTCCGATGAAAGGTGTTTGCTTATCTGAGCTCAGTGAGGAAGAGGCGGGGAGGGGGGTGTGACTGCAAAGGGCAGGCCTGCAAATTAGGGTCTGACAGCACAAGCAGCTCTGGCCTTCTTCTGTGAAAAGTGTCAGCTTCTCTGACCTCTGTGGGCTGTGTCAATCTCTTCGGCCTCTTTGGAGGTAGGAGAGGTCATCGGAAAGGCTTTTGACATGAACATATCAGTGCCCCTCCACAAGGAAATATTTTAACTTGTCAGCTGTGTAATGGAAACACAACAAAAATAGCAATAGCCTGCCACCTTGGAAGATGCTGCTTGACAGCTCTGGAGATGGCTTGTTCTTTGCCAAATCTTGCTGAGAAACAAGAGGAATTAGTCTACGCATCCCAGCTGATGATATGTGAACGAGGTGCTCCTAAACCAGAGATACTGTGTTCTGGAGAGGGAAAGCCTTCCCTTTAAGAAAGGCTTCCTCTTAAGAGCTTGAAGGAATCTTATTTATCTCCCACTCCGAAGCTCAAAGCCATTGTGCTGGCAGCTCTAAAGATTTTAAACATGGCATCTGCTTCATCCATCATGACCTTGAAAGGTGGGCCCTAGTAATCTTTGTGCAGCCTTGTCTGAGCATTCAACCTTCGTGAATCTGCTATCATGATTTAGACCTGAGTCTGGGCCTCAGGCATTGGGCTGTTGTGTATCATTCATTAGGGTTATGTTATACATTTCCACAAACTTTTTTTTGGCAGACCCAAAAGGGCTCCCACACTAAGGCAGTGTCAGCTTTTTCATGTGAAAACAAAGGGACAGGAAAGCATGAGGAGGTTTCTGCTTTTCAGAAGACCTGGCCAGAATTCCAGTGAAGAGCACAGTCGCTGGTCCCTCACGTGCCCTTCAGGTATCAGGTAGCTGTGGGGAAATAAGGGGAAGATGATACTACAGTTCCTTCTCATATACCCATTGACCAGAGATGGATAGATGCTAGTGGGAAGCATATTGGCTTCTCTTGAGAGTCCTCTGGTGACCATATTGTGTAGGGGAACAAACAGCAATTGGAAGAACCTTCCCGAAGTAAAGAGACCCATGTAAAAGCAAAGCTAAGGGCTGTCTGCTTCAGTCAGGGTTTCATACTTTTCAGTTCCCAGCAGAAGACTAGGCCAAAGCACTCAGTTGCAAAGAGCTTTCCAGGAATCCTTCAGGCTAAGCAGTTTCAGCTGAAAAATAAGGGGGTATCAGACACACTTGATTTGGTTGGTGTGCAACAGACCAGAGGTTAATTTTGCAGCAGAAAGTCCAAGAATATTCACAGCAGGCACTGTGCTTTTCTTACTGTAGTTAAATGAGTTTTTAGCCCTTTAGCAACAGAGCTGTATACCTGTCTTTTGGAGGTCAATCTTTTCTGTTTCATTAACACAAGAAACCCCTCGGGCCTTTTGACCCTCTCAGTCATGTCTTGGAGTATCCATTTTCCCTTCCTCATTTATATCTTGTATGTGTCAGCTTCTAATTCAGAAGTGAAACAGATTTCATGCTGGTGAATAAGAAAATGGTATAAAAAAGTCAACCTCAAAACCAAAATCCCACTGGAAGCCCCACAATTCAGCAATGGCATTTATATGGACCTGCATATAACACATATGGTTTTAAGATTGCTGCTGGAAGTTTCTGTCTTACACTGACCCTTTTTCTACCTGAGTGATCGGAACTCAGTAGCAGATTTGTATGGAAGGTGAAGAATGTAGGAAGCTTCTCCAGGCATTATACACAGAGACCTTGATAAATTATCCAGCCCTAGGGTTGACAGTGAGTTGGCAGTTCATTCCTTCCACTTCACCTACCTTTATTATTAGTCTTCCTCTTTCTTGGTTTATTTGCCTATGAAACCTCATCCTCTGGTTTCAGTGTGTCACTCCTTGTTTTGTAGTTTTCAGAAATGTGTCTTTTTGTTTGCTGCAGAAGAGAGATTGCTTTTCTGTCTGAATTGTAGGGTGGTTGAGTGGGGCTGGAGTTTTAATTCAGAAGACCCAGAAATATCCTCAGGGTTACTACTAATAGCACACCTCATCTTTTTCTGTCAGAGGAAGATATAACCTGCCTCATCTTTTAGCTCTGAGTACTCAGAGGGCCAGATCAAACTACTCAATTAAAAACCTATGGTGACCCCCCCATCTTGCTTCCCCAGCATATAAGCAGCTCTCTGAGGAGCTGCCAAAGTTACATATGTATTATTCTCTATCACCAAATCCACCTCTAGACAACCTTCTCCTTTCCTTTAGCTCCTTGCAACTGAGCCCTACACCATAAGTCAGTATTTCTCCGTGTGCTGTTGCTTTAGAAGAAGGCACTCCAGTAGATGTCTTTGCTTTTTATCCATATCCTCTAAACATTCTTTGTCCCATTTTACAGCTGTGTCTTCTGCTGAATTCAGAGCCTGAGTTTCTAGGCTGATGAGATGAGCAATAGGTGTTCCTGTCTGGGCTGAGGCATATGTGGTGGGGCTGGTAAGATATGCTGCCTTGTCTTGGCTTGTGACTTTGTTAGGAGAGAACATTAATCTTAATTGTCCTAGGTTTTTGCATCTGTTCTGGGATTAGAGCTACCCTCACAAAATTGATGCAAAGAACTGCAGAGGACCACAAAAGCTAATTTGCCCAATATAGGACCAAGTAAGAATGCATTGGAGTTGTCCATAGTCCTTCCTCCCAGAAGGCTGTATATTCTAGCTTGCTGATCGCTGTTCCTTTCCTAAACACCCAGCTGGGACTGTGCTTAGTACTCTTAACAGGTCTCTCTTTGACAACTGCTGCTTCAAGGCCTCTGTACCTTTTTGTGAAACATCCTTCTTTGGCTTGCAAAGGGGCAGTTGCACTGCTGGGAGGTATTTTCATGGGCACTTCACAGGCCCCTCTTGCTGAGGCTGGGTTTTGTGAAGGTCGGACAGGTCCGCACGAGAAGTTGCTACAGCAGAAAGGAAAGAAGAGTGATTAAAATCTGAATTCTCCCTGTTAAATTAAAAAGCTCTTCAGATCAAGGGCTCCCTGAAAATGTTATTTCTAGGCTGGGATGCAGAGATCTCAGTGTCAATATTTGTGAAGTAGGAAGGGCCCTGCCAGCTGCAATGCTTCCAGAAACAAGCCTCTCTGTGCAGGGTCGAGGGCAGCTGCTTTGGACTCAGCTTGATGCACCTGGGAGCTGTGCTTCTTGCAGGAGCCCCCAGCCAGGCCTGCCCTGTGCAGTGGCAGAGGCAGTCTCCCACCTTGTGAAGGTGGGGTATCTCTATTCCCGATCCTAATCTGCCTCTTTGAGATTTGGATGAGACATATAAATATATATAATATATGTAACATATATGTGTGTATATATATATATACACACGTATGTTACTTCAGACGAGCACTTGATTAAGTGTTATTATTGCCCCCAAAGAATGGGCTAGGACCCTGGACTTAACATGACACGAGGACCCTTCAGAGGAACGGGTAGCAGGCCTGGCATAGTGACAAGCTCATAACTAGCTATTCCTTTGGCATGTAAGCCTGACTCTCTTCCCTTTTTTCTTTCCTTGTGGTACTCGAAACTAGTCCTAAATATACTGATAGTGTTTTCTTAATCCATAAGTGTTTGAAATTGTTTTTGAAAAAGAGATGTAAAAATACTTGCTTGTGTGGAAGAAATGACAGCAATGTTTCATTTTGAAACTGATCCCTTTTGCTGAATCCCTTTTTCCCCAGGTACTATCAGAAAAGGGCAGTAGCATGACCCTGATGGTGACCAAAAGCAAGTCACCGCAAGAGACATTGAAACTAAACAACTACTGAGGGTGGACGATGAAACAGGGCACCATTAGCCAGGTCGAGGAAATCCCTGGCCTGGGTAGCAAGGGCTCTGGGGATTCTGCAGTACTGGAGATGCAGTTAGGAGAACTGCTGAGCTGGAGCAGGGGCTGCTGCTGGGTAGGGCTGATGTGCAAGCACAGAGCCTTGGGCTGCAGGGAGAAGCACTGGGAAAAGCATAGGGTTTATAGGTTGTGGTTGAGGTGCGCTGTCAGGCCTTTACCCGCACCTGATTGTTTCCCAGGGTTGGAACAGCAAGGTGTTGAGATGCATTAATGTGGGAAGGAGATTAAACAGTCTTTCAGAAAACAAAATAAATTCACTTTCTCTTCCTGGATGCAGTAAATGTATCTTGGCCTTCACGAGAATAAAACACTGTCTTACCTATCCCTGCCTTTAAAGGATCCCTGATTCCTCCCACCCTATCCCAAATCTCTGTTTCCTTAGGAAACAACCCTGGCACACAGCATGTACATTCTGTCACTCAGCAGGCAGTCTGTCCTTTGGCTTGTGAGTATTCAGGTGGGAAAATATCCTTTCAAGGCTTTGTGATTTGTTTTGCCCTTTCCTTTGTTGGATCCTTTTACAGGAACCCAAAAGTGCTGTTGTGAAAAGACAGCAGAGACTGTGTGGACCTTAGGTAACTTTTCTGAAGACTGTGAGACCTGCCAAAGAGCCTAAGAGAAAGGATCTTACTGTGTTGATTTGTTTTCTTTGGTTTATGGGGGGAAAAAATATTTCACACATAATTAGAGCAGCCACAGAGAGATTGTATTAAAGGCGCTTTACTGGAAATTTCAAGGGACAGAACAAGGGAAACCTGTGTTAACACTAGCAACCAGGAGAAGGACCTTGCCTGCAAAATGGTGGGGAAGGACAATGTGGAGTGTTCAAGCTGCAAGAAAGAAACTGTTCAGGAGAGCAGCATGTGCATCAGGGCCTGGATTAAACTAAGCTCACATGGGCCACGATGCTCCCAGTGTCCCTCCCCAGACCCTTGAGTGCTGCAGATTGCCAACCTGGGTGGTCAGGTGTGGAGTGCACCAGTAAGACACCACTCCTACAGAGAGAGGAGAGTAAGGGCCAATAGCCTGACTTACTCATCCAGTATCAAGAACCTTGATATTTCCTTCAGCTAAATTCATCCAATGTCAACCCTGTGGCAGTGGTTTAAACCAGCCAGTCATTTTCTCTTGAAGACCTCTCCAACATCCTATAAGAGCTCTTGCCCGCTGTTGTGTCCACTGATCCTGCTTCCCAGAGAATAATAGATCTTTTAATGAAAAGATTCCAAGGGCAGATTTAAGTTGCTAAGCTTTGTCCACACTCTGTTGACAAGCCTCTCAATAGACCTCTCTGTCTTAGGATGTTTCCATGAAACCCATTGCTGTAGGCTCTGCATCTCCTAGATTTTTCAGTTCCCTAGCTGACCTTGCTGTGTCTCTCTGTGTGTTTCTTTCATACTCTTTCCAAAGAGAGTTGTGTGAGCAGGGCATCATCTTATTGAGGTAGGGTTTTTCACTGTTGCTGGGATTTTTGGATTCCTTAGGCTCACTGAGAACCCTGAAGATGAAGATCTTGAGCTTCAGGATTACTCTAATTTGTGGGAAACTAATATAGGGAGTAGAGGTCTGGACTGAGGCGTCCATGAGACCCACCTTATCCCTTCACACCTACTGTTGAACTGTTTGAGCTCTCCACACACACTGGGGTGTCACTTTAACTTGGAACATGCGAAAGTATTGTTATTACCGTTTTAAAAGTAGTAAAATGAGGCAAACTCTCTTGCCCAGGGCCATGTTAAAAGTTTTTTCTTTTCGCGTATTTAATTGTCTACAAGTAGCCTTACAGTGCCCCTGTATGCTTGTTCCCAGGCAGAATAAGCGGCATTTAGACTCACCTGCTTGCAAACCCTGCTCTCCCTATGAAAATGAAGTGCTCACCGCCTATTGGTTTGTCCTCCTTATTGTTGCTACCCACTTCATTTTTTAAAGCTTACATCATTCCATGGCCAGCAATATCTTGTGTGTCTTACAAGAGCCACTCTCTCCCAGGTTACCTGAGGGCAACAAGAGAACTAAACAGCAGCTCTACAGAGGGAATGAACATACTGTAGCTGTTTATTTCCTACTATGCTTAGGAGATGAGTGAAGCATATTTGTGGTAGTTGCTATAAGACATTAGGGAGGAGTGTCTGTTGCCTCATGGTTAGTGTAGGGACTGAGAAATCAGGGCTATTAAGTTGTATTCACAGTAATGCCACTGACTGATTGTGTGACTTTGAAGGCAAAGTGACATGATCTTGTCTCCTCATCCTCAACAGGGCCATGAATATACTTAACTACTCTGCAAGTGAGCTGAAAACACCCAGGTAATTCAGTAGTTCAATAGTGGCTCACAATGTATGCTCCTAGTCCTTCCTGGCTCAGCTGCCATGCAGTGTTGCTCTGGCTATATGCTTGTGCTTGGCTAGAGGACATATACAGTTAGTGGTGTTGAGCATTCATGGTCTATGAAAAATTTGTGGCATGGTAGGGCTGTCCCACTGTTTAAGTTCTACTTTGAATTATTTTTCCCATTAGCAGTGCCACCTGCTTCCCCTGTTCGGTTATGGGATTAATATCTGCCTGTCTGTTTTTCTTGGGAGCTGGTCTCCTCCTCTTGGACTTTGTATCATTGCTGCCCATTGTGGCGTGGCAACACCTAGGGCTTCAGTCCAGGTGCTGGAATATCCCTCTGACTCTCTGAAAGTTACCGTCCTATATCCACTCCCGAAGGCCTTTTCTCTGCGTGCATCTCAGACTCCTAATCTGTGCCCCCTTTGTGTTTATGGAAGTAGTGTGACAAAAGGCAGCAAAATGTACTCTCTTGGTGCTGGGCACTGGTGGAACGGAGGAGCTCTTAGGAAGATGCGCAAACTGAGTTTGAAGGCTTTGTCAGATTCTGCTACTGGAGAAGAAGAAGTGAAGGGGAAGAAATGAAGGTAGTGGAATGAAACACAGATAAAATTCAGATTGTGGCAGGCAGGAAGGTGACCTGAAAGATACCTGGGCTTAGATGGGCAGGATCTGCCTGGTAAACCCAGTCTACCACAGGCAGAAGAGTCATGCCTTAGTACTGCTGGAGCCTAGGAGCAGGGCATACCTCTAATGTCCGTTGGCAAGGGAGCACCTCGGCATTAAAAATTAGATGAGTAGGTGGGTATTTCTGCCAGTAACAGAGATATTGCCTGAAACTCAGGATACAGATTAATTGGGAAGAGGTACTAGGAGGCAGGGGAGGCTTTGGGGCAATGTTTACAGCATGCCTCTTTGGTACATGGGAGGGGTGGTAAGAATAACCCTCCATTAGCCATCAGCAAGGTGAGCCAGTTGGATTTTTCCATTTGCCCTGTGTGTGGCTCTCTTCTTTGTACCCTGAACCATGCCAACCCTGGAAATGCCACAGCTCTGGTTATCTCCAAACAGGCTCCTATTCAACACTGGTCAGCTTGTGGGCATTGGGCTGAGGTGCGAGGAAGGACTGCAGACATCCCTGCGAGCCCATAAGACACTTAGGAGGCGGCAGTCTCTTCATTGCCACTCTTCCCTAATTTAAAGCCACACTGTTTACTTTCAAGTCTGGATGTGGAGGTGGAGAGCTGGCAGGCACGCTCCCGCTCATGGCACCCTAAGAGTATGAGACAAAAGATGGGGGGGGGCAGCTAGCCAGATCTGCAGAGATTTTCCTTTCGCGTGTGTCTCTGAGCAGTTCTGTTCCATTGCTCCCTCAACCGCTGGAATTACGCTGCTCTCTTCCCAGCCAATTTTCCATGTCCGTTAGGACTGAGGTTGATTTGTGACATTAAATCTTTCTGTGCTGAGGTGGGCAAATAAGCTACTGGGATAGCTCCGGTTTAAAAAAGCCAATGATGCAGCACAAGTTTGCCACAGCCATGCAGTGTGTGGCACACCACAAGCAGAAGAGTGTGCACAGCAGAGAAAAACAGGGAGGCACAAGCAGTGGGAAAGGGAAATTTAAAAATGAAGTGGCCCAAAACATACTCCATTCCCACTCTTTGGGCTCAGTGGTATTCCACACCCCAGGGGTCCTTTCCACCACCCCCGCAAACCAGAATAGTGGTCTCAGATCCATCTCCATCTCCATGAATACCTGGCCCAGATATGTGATCACTGCACCAGCAAAAAGCTGGTAATCCCTAGCCGCAAGCAGACTGAGGGTAAGAGTACATTAGACTCCTGGCATTTTATTCAAGCAGAGACTGGGAATGTCGCCTCCCAGCTGCTGTCCCTGCCAGGCTCTCTCTCTTTTGTCATCTTTGACAGCCTCTCAAAACAAACCGAGGTACCTTAACTGGGTCTTACCTGTGTAACTTGAATCACAAAGGCAGCATGAACACAAGGGAAAAAACACCCCCTCGCTAAGTGACAAGAAGTTATTCAGGGCCTCCAGAAATCCAGCTTTGAGCAGGAGCTGTGACAGGAAGTGCAGCCTAGGAAAACTGAAAGGCTCAGAGGACATTTGAAGAACTCTTAGTCAGCCAGTATAAGCATATAATGTGAAATAACAATTCAATTATTTCAAGTTCCCCAGAAGCAGCAAGCCTGGGAGAGAGTTGGTGGGAAACTTCTGCTCCAACCTCACCATCATGATTAAAAATCAGCTGAGAGAGACTGGATGGATTGAGGTACTTTTACCATATGGCAAAGGTTAACACGAGAGATTTATGAGATTAGGACGGCTTAACATAGGGATGAGTTGAGGATGGTGAAGGGCTAAAGAAGAAGGGTGTAGAGGAGTTATAACAGATGACAAATGGCACAACGTGCCTTAACAGGATTGTGGGTGCTGTTGTAGTAACTCGACCATAATTGTACCCTGTTGCCAATGTTGTATCCTCCGTGACCAACGGGACATGTGATAAACTGAAAGAGGAGGAAGTGCAAAGGGGTGCCAGGGATACTTTTGCACAGTTAAACTTTTGCACTCACAGTGTTGGTTCATGTTTGGCAATGGAGGGGATCAGAGTGGTTGCCATGTCCCCTTGGGAAGTCTCCCATTACTTGAGGTAGTTCAGAAATTGCTTCCCATCCCGTTGTGCTGTCCCTGCTCTGGGAGAGGCAGCTGGAAATGGTAACTGGATGCCTCAGCCATCTGAGTTCAGTCTCCTGCCACTTGTGGACCAACACTCTAATAGCTACAGGTATAAGAAATTGAGGCAAGTGTGGGGAGTCCTGACCCCTCTCCTCCCAAGATCAATGACTTCCTTGGCATTCACATGGGATTTTAGCTCATGAGAGGCTTTTTTTTTTTTTTTTTTTTTTTTTTTTTTTAGCAGACCAAAGGCACTTGTCTAGATGAAGAAGGCACCAATCCAGTATGACAGTTCCAGACTTCCCAATCAGCAATACATTTCCCTCCCACACATGGATCTGACCTCACTGCTGTAGCTCACACAGTCCCCTTATAGAGAAAAGCTGAGCCTGCAATCACTGCTGCAGCAAGCATTTGCTGAGGGAACTTATAGTGCGTTAAAGGTGGAGAAAGGTTTCCTTTCTAGGCATGATCATGACCTACAGAGGGACGAAGGCTTGGTTGGTTAATAAGAGCTGAGACCTCAACAGGATGCTCAAGATACAGACTAACAGTCAGAGCAGACACACTCAGACATGCCTTCTTTAAAGTCTAGGGTGCTGGGGTGAGTGCTAATGCTGTGTTCTGGGAAGCTGCCAATGTACTACAGTTGGAGATTCACAAATCCTAGCTGCAGGGCTTGCAGATACCTCTGTATTTCATTTCACATGTCAGAGACCTCTTGATAAGCAACAGTGCCCAATGGAACCAAAAATGCCCAGCAGAGAGAGCAGAAATGAGAAAAAAAGAAAGCTTAAGATTCAATTAAAGATAAATTTCCCCTCTCTGCACTTCCCAGAGAAATGCCTGCTCGGCCCAGATGTATTTCTGGGCAGAGAGACCAGGGGTTCAGTATGCAGCAGTGTTCGGCCGTGTCTGTATTCACACAGTAAATTAAAGTGGCCGTCATGCTTCTGACCTTGTCCGATTGGAGAGCACAGAGCAGGCTGAAACAGACTGCAGCGATGCAGATCCACAGGCTGAAATGTGTTGAGTGACATCTCAGCTAGTTATACCCCTGGCACTTCTGCTCTTTTCTGCCATGCTGCTGCTGCCCCAGCTTACTGGAGGTGAGCTCCGCATCCATCCTGCGCAAGCTGAGGACTCACTGGAGGCAGAACTGCCGAGAGGCAGGCTGAGCCTGCAGCGCAGAAAACTGGACAGCTATTGCTAGGCTCCTTCCAGTACTTGTGCTAACTTGTTTAAGGCTACCTAGGATAACTGCGTTTTGCTGTGCTGCTGGCAGTGCAGACATGCCCAAGAGAAGCCTCTTTATAGAAACTCATGAAAAACTTACCCAACAACTCTAAAGGACTTGGCTGAAGTTATACAGACTCAGGACTGAAAAGCAGCAATGTTGTTCCCAGTGCCGTGCTTATTGCACTGATGAAGCCCACTTCAGGCTATTGAAACACCCTTCTTTGTGGCCAAGGACCACATTAGTGTCAGCAGAGAAGCCTGCTCAGCTCTAATCAGGTATTGAGAGGGAGTCGGGGAAGCTGCCTTTTCACTGGTCCCTGCTCCAGGAGCTAGGAATTGTTCCAGCAACTGGTGGTGAATCTTCCTGAAAGCTCTGCAGACCTGATAGACAGGTGTCTTCAGCTCTTCTGGCTGGAGAGCAGGTAAACACCCCTGTCTTTAGGAAAATCGGGAACAGAAGGTAAAGCAGTAGGGTACACTTCAAGGCTCTCGCACGAAAATGGCCAAAGCTTCTGATGCTCTTAAACGCAACTTGATAGGAGTCTTGGTATAGTTTGCTTAAACAGTGTCTGTGTGGAGAAGGCAGTGGAGATATTATGGGATTGCAAGAAATGGCCCTTATATGGTACCTATGCTTATGTCTGCAAGTGGCCTTGAAGGTACCAAAGAGGATATAAAACCAGGTTATTTGCAGCACTAGGTGTGATACGGCCAGAGTCAATGCACTGAAAGTCTTGGCCAAACAGAAAACTCTTCCTGTAGTAGCGAACGGGATGTGTTACATGCACTGCACATATCTCCAGGGCACATCGGCTGCTGGGGCACACAAGTGCCCTGGTGAATAGTTCCAAGCTGGTCAGAGATGAGCCATTTCAGAAAGTGCCTGTCCATGATGACAGTAGCAGGTCCTTTGGGAAGGGGTTAAGAGTCATCAGCAAAACAGCATGGGGATGCATGGTGCTGGGTTAGTGGGTGCTAAAGGTAAATGCCTGGGCCTGTGTGGGGCTGGAATACAAACTGGATTAGTGAGGATGTGCGGCCCGCTACCTGTGATTTCCTTCAGGCCATGAATAAAGAGGGCAGGGATTTATCATACACTCTGGGCTTAGTGGTAACACAGATTGCATTGCAATTTCCAGATGAAAAACAGACCTGTGTTTAACTTAAACCAGTTTGTTAAGCTGGTGAGTGATTTGCATAACTCTGTGATTTGAGGAAAAAAGAGGCAGGTATGGTCATCTTGTCTTGGCTGCCAGTGCCATGGAGCTGATGACCACAGGCATCTGGCAGGGAGCAGCAACTTCAGGACACTGACTCTGCGGAAGAACTGGAAGTCCTGCAGCTCTCTGTGCACAGAGTGCCCTTGTTTAGCAATGCTCAGTTACGGCCTTGCACTCTGCTGCACAATCCCCAGCTTGGCTGGACAGCTGTTTTCTCCCTGTCACCTTCCCTAAATCAACAGGCTTCTTTGCTTGCTGCTTTTTTATTTTTCCCAGTAGAAGTCTGCAGCTATCTGTAGCTGAATCCCTTAGTTGAATCAAGCAGGAATTGAAGCTATTACCTGTGTTGTCTGAGCACAGCCTTGCACTTGGCTGGTGCAGAAAATTAGGCTATAGCCACCCACTGCATCTCACAAAGATAGCGGCTGATCCGTCTAAGATGGCAAAGCTGAAAGCTTTGGGATGTGGCTGGAGGTGGGAGGACTGCTGCTTTCTGGTTTCTTCCCCTCCCATCTCCAAGGGATGTTACCAAGCCATTGTGTGTATGCAGGGATCTTCAGAGATGAGGATGGACTCGCTGACAGGATCTGAAGACCTTGTGATTCCTGATCATTTTCACTACCTTTTCCAGCTTGTCTTTGAATGACTGTACCCCTCTAACCATGAATTTCCATGATGGAGAAGGAGGATAACACTAGGAACTTGACCAACACCAAATGGCAAATTATCTATAAAAGCTAAGGATTAGTATGAGTCAGATCGGGATTAATATGAGTCAGATTGTAAATTGCATTATGTGCATGGTACTTGGTGGGAGATATAAATCCCAGTGCTGTCTCTCCACAAATTACCTAGGCCCTGGCAGAGTGGAAGGATGCTCTAGTTAATACAGTGTTGACCTGCAACAGTTTCCTCCCATTCACTGCTTTGCTACTGAGGCTATGTTGTGACCTTTGGCAAGTCACGTCCTCTCTGTAACTTGATTTCCTATTATAAAAGAGAAGTGGCAGGGCTTCATTGGCAGAGATACTGTGATGGTAACGCTACTGAATTTTGGAGCACTTAGTCTGATAACAAGAGCCACAAGAGTAACTAAAGCAAAGGAATGAATGAAGTTCTGACTACCTACCACTTAGTAAAGCCAAAGGGAGAACCAGTATTTTACCACTTGCGCAGCAGTGCGACACATAATCTTTTTCCCCTGTCCCAGACAGAGTGGACATACTTTGCATGGTATCTCCCTGTGTCAGAGCTGGGTGACTTGCATAGGCCCCAGGACTCTGGTAGTTGCAGAGACAAGAAGAGATGTTTGTGACACTGACAGGAAAATCATGAAACCGAATGTCCAAATGCATTTTTTTTTTTTTTTTTAGTAGAGGACAGTGACACTGACAAAAACTCCTTTGGAACTAGATGATCTCTTATCCCATTTACCAAAGGGCCTGAGGGCCCCATTTCAAGTTGGGAGAAAAGCCCATAAATAATGAGCCGAGAGAGCTGATCTAGATCCAGAACATTATGAATCCTAAGACCATCCCTAAGGATTTTAAGCAGCAAGGAACTAGTGTGGATGCATTCACTATTGTGATTACCTGCAAATGAAGGCAGTAGCTCTGACTCATGCGCTTATGGAGGAGAATTATAAAAAGATCTGTATTCTCTATTACTGCCTGGGCTGGAGGGCAGGAGCTGGGAGATAATGAGCAAATCAGATTCTGAGGCTGAGGAAAGCTATTTCTCTTTCTCTGCATATCTATATAAAGCACACAAACATGGGATCTGAATTTTCTTACCTCTTACATAGCATCAGCTTAAGAAAATATGGGCATGCCTCCACTGCTGATGTTCATACGCCTGTACTGTATTGGCATACTTTTGACACGAGGATGAGTCTCAGTGTGGATACTGGCCTATGCCATGGTGGAAACAGGTTTTAAGGCACATGTTGCTGCTTCAGAATACAGTAACTGCTGGCTCAGGCCTGATCCCAAAAGTCATCCTGAAACTGCTCAGCTGCTGATTTGGAGAAACATTTTATGAATCAAAGCAAATGAAATTTGAGTTTTACACAATTTCCTGCAGCTTCTCGCTTGCTCATTGACAGAGAGGAAATGCTTTTCGTATGCCAGCTGGTGACACTGCTTTGTTATAAATTGTTCACCTCTCAGTTTTAAGTCATGGATGCAATATATATAGACAGCTCTCAGATCAGCCAGTCTATCATCTCTGGTGCATCTGTCAGTACTTGGGCTTAGAGTTTTGTAAGAGTTGCCTTTAGCTTTAACTCCTTTGCCTTGACTAGTATGGAAATCTCAGGACTTTCCAGGCAACCCTCAATCCTCAGGTACTGGATCAGCTACAGGAATAGGACCAGCCAGGCACCCATTTCTGATGTCATCTTTGAAAAGACTAAGTCACTTGGTCACTTGGCTACAGTTCTTCTTCTTCACCTAAGAGTCTTGAAATGCTGCTTTTCTGCACTGTCAGAAAATCTCAGACCTGGCTTGTGATGCAGTGCTGTGATGAGCAGCTCCTTAGCGATTCCATGATCCTATTCCACTCTCAAAGCAAACATCAGGAATGGGGCTGAGGCAGCCTGCAATTACCCCTCAGGCCTCCACGCTCTCCCCTAAGTTCTCCCCGGTCACACTGCACCGGCTGCAGTCCTCCGAGGCCTCTGCTCGCTCCTCTCTGTGCCTGGAAGCGTCACCCTTCCTGCAGCCTTACGTCAGTACACGGGTGTGGGTGTCTGTAAAACACCCCAGCGAGCAGCGAGCAGGAGAGGAGCACTGCAGCCCTATCCTCTGCGAAGGCACAGCCGTGGAAGCTAGCACTCACTGGTACTTTTCCATTCTCCTTGCAGTTTGCTGGCTGCTGGGCTTGACTAGGTGGGAGCTGTTTGTAAGGCTGAAGCCAAAAGTGTCCCATAACGTGGCAAATCCTCCTTTGCCAGGAACCACCTTTGCAGCAGCAGGAGCATTTTCTCCGATCTCATAGTCATCTTTATTTTCTTTTTTCTCCTCGAGTTAGGCAGGGTATGGAAGGCAGCCAGCAGGCTGGTGGAGATGGAGATGTCAACTGCATGGAGAAAGACAGGAATTTAGCAGCTCCTGGATAAACCCAGCACTTCTGAGGGTCTGGCTGCCATTTGCACACATTTGTGGATTCCAGCCTGTCAAACATGTTGCTAGAGTTTAACTCCTTTGGTGCCAGACTATCACAGCCACAGATGAAGATGGGATTCTTTTCACTCTCAAAAGACATCCACTTTTTCAATGCCCATGCCGTAAAATTTACAAAGACAGTAAGTAAAGGAGAAGTAAGCTGGGATTTCCCCAAGAGCAGAGACAAGATCTGTGTCTCATTTCTGAGCCCTTCCTGAGTGATCTAGATGGTTTTTTGGTCTGTTTTTGGACAGCATCCATAAGCAACGTGTGTGTTTGGTCAGCACTATTCTATTTCATAATGGGACTCTTTAGTGCCATAATAATAATAATAGAGGTAAACTAAAAATTACTTGTTAAAACAGGGTTGAAAAGAGATCCTGAGAAATTGCTATAGCCATGAGACCCGAGGATGTTTAGCCAAGCCCTAGAGGCCACTGCTAACATTATAAGTGGGTGTACCACTATTTATTAAGATCAGTATAAAATACAGCACGACAAAGTTGGCAGTATTATATAGTGGACATTTTACATGACAGTAAGTACTTTGAGGAGGAAAGAGGAGAGTGTGCTTATCATGTTCTTTAGCTAACTTGAATGCATCTGTTAATGACAAAGGGCTAGGCTGAGTTTCTTAGGCTTAGCCCAGCCTAGCTGCGGTATGTAGTGCGGAGTGTGGATGGCCACCACTTCAAGGTCTAAGCCGTTTGAGGTTGTCTTGCTGCCCTGCACGGCAATGTGATAGTCATTTGTCCTTGTGCCCAAGACAGGGACTGTGCCTGAGACAAAGAGCCGGACTCCGCTCCCGCCTCCATCCTGATTCACTGTATGGTTTTGGTTAAATCCTTTGGCCCAGTTTTGTAAAGGCTTTTAGCACAGACTGCATCACAATCTCTGCATTTACATGATGAGGCAGGAGACAGAGCCAGGACCAGACTGCCACAAGTGAGCCATATTTCCTGGAGAAGAACAAACAAACCAAACCACCAATGTTTCATTTCACCAAAGCATGGCGACACCAGCTTACGCACTCATTGCAAGTGGAAATAAACAACAGTGACTCTTTTTTTCTTGCAGAAAAAAAATAGTAAAAAACACGCCTAGATGAAAAACCCCACCATGAACAACATGGTAATTTGTATCCCGGCTGGCAGTTATGATTGGTGGGATTTTTAAAAAACCTTTTAAATGGACAACAGAAAGCTGTCTGAGAAAAGAAGAACTCTGCCGAGCTCCAACAACCCCTCAGGCCAGTGTTCCCATGAATCAATCCCCTCCACTCGCCATATCCTGATCTCTACCTGCATCTGTAAATCACTTCTTCCTTTTCGGTTTTTCCTCTCTTTGCAGTTCCAGACACTGTATGTTCTATGACTCTGGCTGGGGAAACAAATGAGGACCTGTATGTGCTCTGACCAGTGCCAGTTGGTGTGTGTAAAGTAATTGAATACAAAAATTAGAAATGAAAAGGAGGTCAGGGTGAGGTGGCCAAAGCAAACACACGTAGCAAATGCAGAGGGAGGAGAAAGGCCTGTAAGATCCCTGAATTGGACAGCTCTTGGAGTGTTGTGACGGACATCAGGGACAGAAACATAGTCTGTCTCTGTTCCCAGGGGCCTGTGTGTGAGGGGAGGGAACGTGTTCTGCTAAGCACACCGGGACAAGGTCTAGCTACGGTATGGCAGATAACATGGCTCTTTGCTCCAAAGATGTATTGGAAAGCGCAGCAGGTCTGGAGTGGAATTCATCAGAGGAGCAGTCTTTAATGGCTTGGTTTACTTCTGAGCTGTGCTGTTGGAGCAAAGAGCATCGTGTCCTTCCCGCAGGCTGATTTATTGCAGGGCCTTCCCACCAATTACTGTTACTCCTTGTCTCCCAAACAAGAACGTACACATTCCCAGCACAGCCCTGGACTTCTCTCCTTTGTCCTGGCCCCCGTGGAGAGAAGATGTGACTTGGCATGGAGCTGGGCAACATGCGTTTCTCCCCGTTCAGCACCCTGCCACCCTCATCACAAACAACGACATGAGAGCAGGTCCCCAGCATGGGACCCAGTGCAGACTACAGAGACAGTGTCCCACCCTTACCATTCCTCTCAAGGATACGTCCAAGCTTATCTTTAAATAAGCTGAGCTAGGAGCCAGAGCTCACTTTTGCCCCGTGCTTGGCCATTTCTCTTTGGCTGTGTGATTCCTGTTGAACTCCTGGATATATGTTCCAAGATGCAATGATGTCATTTCAGGTGGGAGATGGAGAGAATTTTTCCACTATGAATTAATGGACTTTGGAATTTTAAATGGAAATTTTGGAATTTGCAAATGGTCCTGTGATGAAGAGAGGGAAACACAGGTGTTCGGTCTTACTGCTGGGAGTTTTACTCAGGAAGTGGATGACCCAGGAGCATTGCTGCTAGGTAAGGTTGGGTGAATAGTTCTATACAACCGTGATGAACCAATCCTCTCCGTCAAGAATTCTCCTACTTGTTTGTAAGGAACTTTTGAGCCATTCCAGCCTGCCCATGGTTATTTGTGTGCTATTTCCTTTGTTTACTTGGCATCTGTGTTCGGTGATTGGCCACCCGAGTCCGGCCCCCTGATTGTATGAGACATTTTCAAAAAACAGGACAATAATAATGTGCTTCTCCTTACACATTTCCTTCACAGGTAAATCTTTGTGCTACAATGTATGCAGTCATCAGACTTGCAAATATTTTTGCAAGCTCCCAATGGCTGGAGGAGTATTTGTGTACAACAAACATGACCCTGAATCACCCCAAATGGAACTTGGTGCCTTTTGGGGGGGATCTTTGTCTACTACACAACCACCATGAATACTGAGACAGGGAGACTGCTTTACTCTAGAGCACTGGTCCCGCTCAGCATTCACACTGCATATGTCCAAAAGTCCTTAAGATTTGATAGTGTTTTTGGCCACGTGAATTGGGGATTCTCAGTTTTGTGCCTAGTGACAGAGTGCTTAAAAACCCAGCAGCTATGGGATTTGCCACTGCTTGGCTCCTCTGGTAGAGATTCAGCAAAAGGGTCAAGGACATGCTCCAGGGTTTCCCCGCACGGCCTAGGGTTTCCCCTAAATTCCTGCCAGTCAGTTCAGTTTAGCTTTGAGCGTACTAGTATACAAGAAACTTCTGTCCCACACTGGTTTCTCCCAGCTGCAGATCTGATCTTTAGGACACTTGTAATATATTACAAAAAAACAAGAAATTTAACTTCTATCAAGAAAAAATCCAAAGAAATCTTATGCTTTGGTCTGGGGTAATTCAGTATCAATGAACTGAGAAGAGCAGATAGTGCTGTCCTGGGCTTGTTTTAGGAAGCCAGTGAAGAACGTGATGTGTACATCAGGCTATGATAAGAAGCATGCACTCTCCTGTGCAAATATCCATCAACTAAAATAACATGGAGTCCAGCATCACTTGGGAAGAAATAACATTGTTAGGATAAAAGATCAGCATGGGATTCAAATCTCTCTTTGAAAGTAAACACACTGGTTCCCCAGGGCTATCTTTAGCAGAAAGAGATCCTTATCTTTAAAGTATGTCTCTAAAAGAGGGTGAAATACATTTAAATATTTTTTTTAGCTTTCAACTGTCTTACTCTTAGAAAAACTTGAAGCTACCATTTCTGTCCTTGTGGCTCCCTCCTCTTTTGCTGTACTGCTGACTCAGCTTGTGCTATTATCTATGTGTATATACAGAAAGAAAGCGAAAATATCTGATCAGAAGAAAAGAGTGATGACATTAAGCACAAAGGATATATTTTTGGTTGAGATTTGATAGGTATTAACAATAAACTCTAGGATGACAATAGTAATGGTTACTACTTAAAGTTACACAAGCTCTGAGGAAGCTGTCCCTACCTCCCAGCCCAGACTACTGTTTTGGGGCTGTCAGATATCACTTTACCTGAAAACAGACTGTAACTTTGGTAGGCTACAGCACAGTGAATAGCTATTTGCATTTCAATTTCACAATTTAAACAAAGGAGAAAAAGAAAAGAAAATTTTATTGTTGGCATATTCCCCCCAGCCCTCAACTTGCATCTGGTTTGTCACATACTAAGAGATTAAAATGATCATATGTCCAGCTAGCAGCAGGCAAAGAGCATTTTGCAGATGCCCATGCCACCTGCCCTTCAAAATTGTGCCAGTGAGTATTCATTTTCCTAGCAAATCACTGAAAGAAGCAAAGACCTGTTTGATCCTCTATAGGGAAACCCATGTTAATGTTTGTTTTCTGTTTTGCACTTGTTGATAGTGAACCAAGTGCAACTGTATTTCAGGAAAAGAAACCAAGGGCCATCTCTGTTAGTTTAATGTTTGCTCAAAAGTGGGGTCATGGGAAGAAAGTGCCATTTCCCTATGCTGATGTGGATATACAGAATTCAGCTTGCGTTTACACCGGCTGCAAACCTCTTGTCTAGTTGTCTGTTGTCTAGACTCTATTGCAGCAATTAGCACAAAAAGAGGAAAGAAGAAAAATAAAAGCTCAATGGAACATATTCTAAGTGTAAGGAGTGAAAACGTTAACACATGCCAGGAAAGATTTTCTTCTGCTGAAAATCTGTTGTGCTCGCTCCTGAGTGTGGAGCTGGCACAGGGCTCACGAGCTGGAGCTGCATTCACATTGGTAAACCGCCCTGAATGGCCCTTTTCAAAGCGCAGTTTGTGAAGAAAAGTGGGAGGGAGCCGAAACCAGGGCAAAGGAACATATAAATACTACGTGTAAGCAATGATGTTTTCTATTTGGAATCATACTCATTTATTTGAGACTCACCTTGGATAACTCACATCGGGGGTGGGACAGCTCCTCCCATCTCCACCCACTAAAGTGAGTTTTAGGAGGTTTTTGTTATTTCCTGGGCTTTGGGAACCGCCTGTGTAATGCAGAGGGAGAACTCAGAAATCCTGCAACCCGCTCCTGATGCCCTTGGACGCTGGGGATGGGTTTTGCCATCTCCAGATCTGACAAACACAGCACGTGCTCCTGCCTTTCCATGGGTGAGGAGGTTTCCAGGGAGCATTAACGAAATACAGAACGAGGAACTCACGTGCTGGGTAGGAAGTGCAGCCGTCCGGAGAGCTGACGGGCTGTCATGTAAATACTGCCATGCTGCGAGTGGCTTTACTGCAGGTCCCTGGGGGAACCTGCTCTAGTGTTGCAAGGGAAACAGCTTAAACTGACGGCACACACAGACAGTATGACTTGGATAGATAGAAAGAAAAAAGGATAGACCCTAAAGGGCCACTGCATCTCTAGCTATTGTCTAGTCCTTTCTTCCCTGAAAAACTTAGACCAGAAACCTTGATTAGAAGAGATTCTGGTTTATATATTTACACAGGATTTTCATTCTCAAGCTAATTGCTCCACAGAAAGATACCGGAAAGTATGCAGGAATAGGGCAAAATCAGTAAGTGTCCGGCACCCAGCAGGAGCTGCCTCGCAGCGGTGCCGTCGTGCATGTGGCAGAGCTGCGAGAGCAGCCGCGATGTTTCCCTGCCACCTCCCAGCCCGGAGAACCCCACGGCAGTTTGTAGGGTCCGGGGGTGCTCCGTGTGCGACTGTCTCGGGGTGCAGCGTGCCGGCTGTTTGGCAGCATGCAGCTGTCCCGCACAACAGAATAACACAGAAAATGAAGGGGAAAAGTCGGTAGACATGGCGTATTTATAAGAATTGGTTCCTTTTTTTCCCCTCTGTGGAAAGATCCAATCTTAATTCATTTGGGATGACAAGAATCATTAAAAAAAAACCTCTGAAAGGCCAGGAATAGAAGAGACATTTTTCATATGAAGTCAGTATTTTGGGATTGTTTTTGTGTGACTAATATCCAAAGCTGGCAAAGGCAAATTAAAGATTTTGTTTGTTTCTAATTTTTTTCCTTTCGAACAACAGTGGTTTCTCTGTTTGCTGCAGGAGGACGTCCCTGTGGTGGGGTAGTGTGGGTGAGTGTACCTCAGCTTTGCTTTTTGTTATTGGAGTGGGTCAGTTGAAAGCAGCAAACATGCCTCCCACCTGCCATGCAGATGAACAATTTCACCGTGTGTCCAAGGACCCAGAGCCTTTCACATTACTGCTGCCTGATGGAGGTTCTCAACAGATGATGTGAGTGGATGTTTTGGGGGAGCTGACTTCCATTTCTGGGATGAAAGTTAGAGAGAGGGCCTTACTGAGAGAAAAAGTCCCTATCCCCCTACTTTGGGGGAAAGAAGAAAAAAAAACCCTGGAGAGTGAGCTCAAATTATGGACTAACAGATGGAAGAAAGGGAATAAACAGAAGATGTTTACTTTGCTTCTCTGGGAGAGACGAGCTCGGCAGGCAGGAAGGAAGGGATGGGATAGGCAGGAATGCTGACAGATGGCCACTATCGTGGATGGGTGCGTGTGGTTTGTGCAAACAAGGCTGAAGGGGCCATGTCAGGCACAGGATGGAGTTCCTGGTTTGCTCAGGAAGTGTGTGATATGTCCTTTTCCCTTCTTCCTGCATTTAAGTGACAGCAGCTGAGGAGCTGCAGGAATGTCCCATTCATGCTGCCAGCAGTACAGTTATTCCACTCATCCTTCTCAGGGTGGTCTTTGTCTCACCATGGGGTGGAGGTCCTGAGAGGCCAAGGCAGAGGCATTGCCACTTCTTGCTACAGAAGAGGGAGAAAGAGCTCTGGTCACTGGGAGAAGCATTTCTGAGTCCTCCTGAAGTATGACATGAATTGCTGTCTCACTTTCAAACAGGTCCAAGTCCAAATTCTGACCTCAGCTATCTCATGAAAGGAATCCCTTCCTCCCTCCAAAAGTATGCTGCAGTTTTATGGGGACTGTGTTGTTCCTCTCCTGCTTTTCCATCTTCCATGGAGCATGGATCTTCCAAAAGATGAAGACTTGCCTTACCTCTCTATCCTCCATTTCGAGAACGCTGTCTTCCTCCCCCAGTTCTCAGTCTCACCTTCTGCTACCCTAGTGCATCCTTGATAGACCTACTGGCAGAGGACCACCCTGTCTGTCTCTTGAGATCAGTGATTGAACTTGCACGGCAAGGAAATTAAACAGCCTTTCCGTCAGAGCAATCTTTGAGAGCTTCACTTTAAGTAAAAACATTCCCTTGCTGCTGCTTCTGCCCCATCACTGTCTTATGTGGTCACTTGGGCTGGTTAACATGGGTTTCCCCACCCAGCCCTCAGGCTGTGACAGATGGCCAAGAAAGAACAGGAGGCCTGGTTGTTGTCATTTGGCCTTTCTCAGTGGATGTTACTGCAATGTGAGAGCACATAAAGCCGCTTAGTCCAAGGAAGCTTGCGGGTCTTGATGTTTCAGCCATTAACACCTATGCAAAAAGCATTAGTGTGTCACAGAGGGAAATACTGTCTCTCAGAGCCAAGCAGATGGAACTAGGATAAAAGCTATAGAAACATCTGTACTGGCATGGAGTCTTACTAGTAAAAACACTTTAATCCAGTAGTACCCACATTTCCTTCAGGCCTTTTAGAAGGAGAGAGAGCACTGCATACTGGGACCTGTAGTTCCCTTGATCTGGAAATGACCAAACTGCATGAAGAGAAAACAGTGGAGTTTCATCTGAAGAGCTGGGTCCCCATGATGCTTTAACTGTAGGCTAGGATCACATTTAATTCAGAGCATCTGCATGGTTGCAGGACTTTTTTACCTTGAAAACAGAAGGAAAATTGTGGGCTTTCCTTGCCCTATCCTTCCCCCTTGTCTTTGCCTTGGGAAGATGCTGTTCTGCAGAGCAGTTCCAGGTTACCTTAAGTCACCACCTGAGAATCTCCCAGTGTGGGACCATTCCCACTCCATGTTCGTTCTGTGTCGTCCCACGCTCCTGGCTTGGGAGGAGGGATCACAGAATGCTGCCAGCATGCAGCGGTCCTTGCAGTGGCACGTGGGGGATCCTGTAGCTGGATTCAAACTGGAGCAGCCCAGAGCCAGCAGCAGACTCCCAATAACCCCTAGGCATGGCTGGAGTGGGGAATGCCAGCAAAGAACATCGTTCCTAGCCTGGGTTATGCAGGCAGATGCAGGGCGGTTATCCACTTAATTATTCCATGTGGGACTGGTCAGATCACCTCAGTGTGAAAATTATTCAGGGGGTTTTATAGCATTTTTCAAATAAACATGCAGTGCAGACTATTTTCATTACTTTCCCAGCCTCCTGTAAAATTTGTCAACAGAGTGCTTGGGGGAACAAATTAACCCTGTGTGCCTCGCTTCGAGAGCTTTGCAACAAGGGAAAGTCTTCTGCCTCTCACTGCCAGCAAAGCTTAGATACATAAGGAGTCCCCTTGCCTCTTTGTCAAAGCAAGAGCCAGAGGACTGGATTTGAGTAATACTGTGGGTCAGACATCAACAGCCTCTGTGAGCCTCCAGGCCAGCTGTGTAAAAGAATATCAGTGATGGCCAGGCTGACAGGGCTCAAAGCCTGAGTGGGGTAACAGGAATCAGGCAACCCTTCCCATGGGGAACCTCTCTGGGATCAAGGTGAAGTTGTCCCAGGAAGAAACTTCAGTTTTGTCACCTCCTCCCAGCCTTCAAAGAGGGTATTTCATCTCAGTGTGTGTCCTACAGAGCGCGTGGTTGAAGGGCCTGGTTTATGGAGGGTGAAATCATTAACACGCTGGGAGCATGAATGCCCCATTTCTGTGGAAGCAGTCAGGCAGGGTTCTGCAGGGCTGAGGTGTGAGTGAGCCAGCTGAGATGTGAAAGGGCTTAAACATCCTCTGGCACATCAGGGCAGCTCTTGTTCAAATGAGACTTTTTAAAACATTTTACATAATGTTAAAAACACCCATTAATTAGCAGTACCTATTTCTTTATGTCCCTTAGGTGACAGAGATGCAGCCTCGGGCCTCTTTCCTTTCATTTCTCCTAGTTTCCTCTCCCGAGGATGTGCTTTTTTGATGTGCTTTCATTGTTGCCAAAGCCACCAACAACATTTCTTTAAGGGACTAAATCTGGGAATAAAAGCTTATGCAGTAGCTTCCATCCTTGGTGTGTCAGGAGTTTCTTCAGAAGCCCCAAAGATCCCACTTGGTGCAGGAGTGGAAGCTTGCGATAATCTCACTATCTGCCTTTGGTTGAGGGGCCAGTTTCAAACCATCACGGCCTCCTGTTTGGAGAGTGCCCCAGTGCTGAGGATGGCAAGTTCCTACCTGAGATGCTGTCCTGAAGCAGTAAGCCGAAAGGACGGTTCCTGACTCCTCCACTGCACAGTGCCTGGCATCTGCAGGTCTGAGGAAGTGATGGGGATGGCTGAGGAGTCCTGTGCCCCTGCTCTGTGGAGCGAGGACTCATCAGTTTTCCATTGCATCCTCTTTCAGATCAGTCGGTATAATCACCCCAGAGCCATAGACCCTCAGACTCTCCTTTAGCTGAAAAGCTTTCTATTTTGTTTTTGATCAGAACCAAACCACATTTCTAAAGATGTGTGTCCCTGGTGAAAGGGAGTTACAAGCCTCAGAGGAACTCTAGCAGGAACAAGGCAGAATGAACGGAGAATTGCTCTCAAAAGCTCTTGTGTCAGATACATGCTTTTCTTTGCTGCTCTGGGTCAGCATTTGGCCTTACAGTTTTACTTTTACCAACCTAGCTAGGAGGATGGAAGAACTGGAATGTCTTTCTTCCCAAGTATCTATAGCTGCTGTAACTAAAGAATAAAAAAACCCCAGTGATTCATGCATGTATTTGTAAGCTTGAGCCCTCTGTTTGATTTGCTACTATTTATGGGTGTGGAACGTTGGGTGAAAATATTTGCAAACCCTCACAGTCTTTAAGCCTTAGTGATCATCTGTTCACATGTCCTTGCCGTACAGGTGCTATTTTTTGTTGTTGCTCTTTTAAACTAAGTTCCTGTTCTCCATTTAGAGAGTAAAAAAATCCCCTCTGTGCCCCGCCCCCCCCAAGAAACAAAACAACAAACCAAAATCAAAACTTCATGTAATTCAGCTTCTCACTTGCACATCTTAAGAAACAAACTGGAAATAACATTCAGTAATACGGATACTTCCTTATCCTAGAAATCATTCAAGAGAATTTCACTGGTAGGTGTGTTGGAGTAGCAAGTTTTCCCAAAGAAGTTGGGGTCATTCCACTAGCAAACTGAAGAAAAAGCTGTGCCCGTACAAATAACCACTGCAGGAGGAGACAGCTGTTCCTTTGAGACTTCCAAGCAAATCAGGCTCTCCAATCTTTTCCAGTAAGGAGAGATTCCAACAATCAAATCTCACATGTTCCACATGACTGATATCTTTTACTTCTAAATAAGCACCTAACCCCAATCTCTGATGTAACCCGGTACTTTTTGGATTACCCAGGTTTAAAAACAGAAATATTGAACTGAGGCAACTTCAAATGTTTTTTCCATTAAAGTTGCTTGGCACAGTGATTTCCCTTCGGTCTCACCCTTTGGAGCATTGCCTCACGCTTTGTCCATATTTAGGTTCGGAATGTCGAGACGTCTGAGCCCAAGTGGCTTGGGAGTAAACAGGGCTAGTAGAAATACCTCTGGACAATGCCTCTATATTTAAAAAGTAGCTATATATACCGTGTGTGCAAACTATTAATGGGGTCTTTCGCCACACAAATGATTATAGTCACCGAGCTTGAGGGCACATTCTGTTATTAGTCAATTCCTTGTCATCTCTGAGACGAATCCTGCTAGGAAGGACTGTATGGGAGCTACAGTTTGTGTCAAAGAGGGCACAGATCTTAGCCAGATTAACCACAAAACCCACTGGCCGGATAGCTTAGTCAGGCCTATTAAGGGAGAGCAGATTTGTTCAGAGTTCTTCCAACGTCACCAAATTATTCTTGTCATCAGTTGACATGGATGCTACAGTCTGGGTGGGAAAAAATAATTAGATTTATTAAAACCTTTTGTCTCCTCTGATTTTACAGTTATGCTTTTCTTTTTGTCATTCTTATTGGTATTTCCTTGGTAGCTCAAGAGGGATTTTGTTTTTGAATGATTGAGCTTGTTTAGCGCCAAAAGAGAAAGGAGAGACAACCATTCTCCAAAGCTCAGGAAATGTGACATCACCCAAAATGCAGACCAAGCTTTTTGGCGGCCAGGTGGTAAAATAAAATATTCTCAGCCGTCTCAGCATCTCCACTGCAAGGAAATTAGAAGCAGAAACTTGGGATGACAGCCCTTGGCAGCTCTATTCAACTTTGGTTTGGGACGCTAAAAATACCAGCTTGGCAAGGCTGCTATGGAGAATAATGAAAAGGCCTAAATTTTCCCAAAATTGTGGATCTCTGCTTCACTGCTGAGCTGAAGCTGTGAGTGGTGACTCACACTTTGCTTGACACAGTCTGGCACTTCTGGTAGATCATCGGCCCAGGGAATCACAGAGCTCCCGTTATCTGAGCCAACCCACTGCCTCATTTTGTCAGAATTGGCATTGAAACTGGAGCACTCGCACAAAGAGTGGCGGGGCGAGAGGAGAAGCTGACAGACAATGGACATTTTACCCCACATCTCGGCAGGCTTTAGAATATGGGACCTAACACACACCTAACAGCTAGCGTCACAATTAGGCTAATTTCTAGAAGAGCGTGTTTCCATTTAAGCAGTGGGCACAGGAACTGTGTTTTTGACAGAGCTTAATGCTTTGGGAAACAAAAACGTGGCCGGAAGTCTTTTAGTGGGACATTGGACGCTAGGTTTTTGGAAGATAGATTTTGCCTCTAAAAGACACACTTCTCCTCAACTCCTACGTTAACAGGAAGAACAATTGCTATCACGGCAGGATTTACCAGGTGACATTTTGCAGCTTGCTGTATGTGGGAAGGTCAGACTGGAAAATGACCAGTTCTGGTCTTAAAATTCTTGCCTCTTTGCATTTCTCATGTCTAAATGTTTTGATCAGCTTGACACAAGTTCTTTATTTTAGGAACAGAGTTTGACATTTTTATATTGCTATTTGGTACTCACAATGAGCAGAACAGAAAGGCAGACAGTTTCCTAAGCAGAACTGTGACAGCACACAGTCCTGCAGTTTGAGTTTCTTTCCAGACAGGCACCAAAGGCTGCCCAAGTCACACCACCTGTAAACAGGTACCTGGTCCTCCACAATAGGGAAGGCAAAGATGGGCAAACATGGCAATCACACATCCCATATACATGCCGTATACATGGCACAATTCAATGGTCTCTAATTGTTTGAAACTAGCTGTGGATCGGAGTATTATGATCCCTTGGAGCCATTCCTAGGAGAGATTTCAGCTGCAGTGTTTGAAATATTGTCTTCATTACCTCCTAACAGACATATTAATATATCCATTCCTTACAGAACAAGGGTATCCTTCAGCTGGGAAGTCAAACCATCAGGGAAATAAAAAATGAACCTTATATGCATTACATGGAGTTACTCAGCCTATAAAACCTCAAGGCTGCATGACACCAAGGAAAAAGCAAAATGGTTTTAGGAGGGTTGGATGGAATCAAACAGCCCTGGCTGGGGTACCATAACCAACTCCATACAGCACAGAAAAGATCCATAAATGCACTGTACTACCGTGCTTGTACAGTGGAGTAAGTGTTCTGAGCAAAGAGAGCTGCAATAGCACCACAGGACAAAGGGAGACTCTCAAGAGCCAGGTGTGTTACCAGAGCAGGGCAGCTAGATTAGCTAATGCTAAACACTCTCTCTCTCTACCCATGGCTGGATGCTATCAGAGAAAGTGGCTCAAGGCTGTTCAGAGCTTGCTGGATACTAGACTCCGCCAAATTGTGGCAGCATGGAGTCCTACAGGCTAGCTTACATGCTAAAGGATCAAGCTGCTGTGCAAGCTGCTTACTTTGAGCTCCATAGCTGCATTTTGTTGAATGGCTGGTTTAAGTATCTCTACACCGTACCCTGTTGGGCTGTTTTGCTGTGTCCCGTGCTTGAGGTTAATGTGAAGGTGGAATGAGCAGACCTTGGTCCCCGATGATGAGCTTTACCCCATAGTTATGCTGTAGTCACAACCCCTACATCCTGCTCGCCCTGTTACGGCCATGGGGTAGAGAGGCCTTCAGCTTCCGTACTGAGCACCAGCAGTGTTAAGCACAAGAGGCAGCTGTTGTCTCTGACCTGTCTGGACATGATTCCCTCAGCAATTCTAGCCATTTCTGGTTATTTTTAATCTCTCTGCAGGGTGTGTTGTATTTCTACTTTTTTTGCCAGGTGTACCTGTGATACCTTTCTTTAGAACAAACCTGGGGGCTATTGTTTGTGTTTGCTTTTAGTGGAGAGCCTAGTTGGAAGTGCTCTGCTCATCCACCCCAGGGCCAGATGCAGAAATGGAGGAAAGTGTGGAGAAAAGCAAAAGAGAGAGAAAATAAAAAATCTGGCTCTTAGCTCCCACACATGCAAGGAGACCCGAGAACCAGGTAGAGCCTTCTTGTGTAGAGTCCTTAAAAGCTTCATTGTGATGCCTTTGCAAGAACATATTTATTTTGTTTCCTGAGCCGTATGAGCAGGGCATTGTATCTGCTGGATTAAGGCAGCTCTGTGCTGCTTGGAGAACTATGAAATCCCTCCTCTGTCAGGCTGATGTGAAAGGATCTCATTCATCTGGGCACTCCTGCCCGGTGGGGTCTGCTTAGCATTCATCCTGAAGTGAGAAAGAGCTCCTACCGCTGTCTCTGGCTCAGTACCGCTCCTTTCCTCCTCTCCCACATCCCCTCTTCCTCCCCTCTGCCCCACATGTGCCAACAGCCAAGAAAAGAGAATAGGGAAACTTTGCTCTGTGTCTGCTCACGGTTTGGTTTCCACTCATTGGTATTCAGCAGGCATTTGCCCCAGTACCCTACTTCATGCCAGTGAATGCTCTTGGCCCTGCTGTTTGCCAGCGACGTGCAGCGCAGCAGATCCAAGGGACCAGGGCACTGTGGGAGAGGAGCCGTCAGTGACGACATGTGAATCAGCAACATCCGTACGATTGCAGCCAGGGCACTGACTGAACAAGCAGTTCAGGCTGGGCTGAGGGGAACCGAAGGAAAGGAGATGTTTGTGTGTCTGGGTGTGTGTGCATGAGTGTGTGTATACACACATGGACGTCAACAAGGGAAGAGCAGAGCGATTCATGGGAGCTGGAAGAGACATGAGGGGATGTAAATCAGTGAAGCAGCTTGGAATTGCAGATGTGTGGGGGAGCTGAAGGGCTTGGCCAGTTTTTGCTTTCTTCTCCTATGGTTGCTTTAGTGATGACTGACCCTTGGGCTTTGTTCATTGTTTGGATTCCTGATATGAAGCCAGATACTACTTACTTTCTCTAATTTTTCTTTTCTAATATCTGCCTAAGGTCTGACCTTTTTTTGGCAATTACTGGTTAGAGACAATATTGGGGGAGAATTGAGAGGACAGCTTTTGAGAATTAAGCATTGTCCAAGCCAGACTCTAAGCCAAGGTTTGCTTCCTTGCTTAAACCTTGCCCAGATGAGATTGGATGTCTGCTCCTATGCCTGAGCATCTGTGCTCAACAGAGCTCTCAAACCATTTGTACCTGAGAGATAAGGATGGCCCTTAATCAACGCAGCTCATGGAGTATGCAGGGCTGAAAGAGCAGTCATTGCCTGGGGCCATTTCTCCGGTTGAGAATGGTCATTTCTATATGTGCACATGAATTTCCATCCTGGTGAATTGAACCTTGGTATTGAGAAATGGGTTGGAGAACTAGGACTGGACTTTGAGGCTTCAGGCAGGCTCTGTTCCTGCAGGTCAGCAGTGAAAGAGGGAGCTGGAGGCCCAGAGTAGTCAGGGAACTGTGTCTCATCCTTTGGCACCTTTCTGCCCCTCCTAGGTCCAGAATGAGAATGAACTGGATATAGAAGATCCTCAGATGGGTTGTTCTGTCTGTATGTGTGGCCTAACAGAAGAAGGAAGTAGCAAAAATCTCATGGGGAAAACAAGAGCATAGAGACAGCAGAGGAAACCAGCCAAACCTCACAGTGTGTGGCCACACTGGACTGACTTTGCCCATCAATAACACCATTTATTGTTTTTAGAGGGGAAAATATACGTTTGTAAAAACAAGATTTCCCATACTGACTGCTTCTTTGGAGAGGGAGAGAGAGGGGTCTCTCTGGATTGGCTGGAAGGCACCACTTTGCTGCCTTCTGGGCCCCTCCAGAGGCATCACATTTCAGTCAAGTTGTCATTTCTGGTTACACTTCCAGTGCTTTCTGTTACCTATAGGCAAGAAACAAGCATTCCTTTCTTGGCACCACGGGACCTGCACAGGGGTGCAGGGGGAAGCGGGTTCCCCGAGAAAGGACTACTGATGAGAGACGATCTCACTGTACCCTCCTGGTGACGACCTTGCAATATTCCACGAGAGAGAGAGAGAAGAGAGCGTGTGCGTCCCTGGAGTAATTTAAACTCCATTTTGATAACTGAACACTGACCTCACTGGAGACATGACATAATCACAGAGCTTGTGAGAGAAAGCCCTGGAGACTGGCTGCTTAAAACACTGTTTCCTTATGCCTGGAACAACACTTCCAGTCTTTGAGCCTTGAGAAGTTACAGTCTGTCACCAGGCCAGACTGCAGGACCCTGTTCATGATTTGTCGGAGGCTGCAGGACTCGGGGAATCTGAGAGCTGGTTCAGATGGGAGTGCGAGGCCCCACCAAAGCCTCCTGGGACTTCTCCTGAATGTCACTCCAAAGCAGGGAGCAGTCAAGCACTTTTTGCTAAGGGGCCTCACAGCACTACTGTCCAGATCTTTGCCCTGTTCCATAGTATGTTTTAAAAGACCGGTTGTTAAGTATAGCAGAAGCAGAAGCAATATCTGCCATGTCTACAAGGCAGACAGCAACTGGGCCGTTGCATTCCTCTCCCGAGGGCTTGCTTTTCTTGCATATCCGTAGCAGCTCCCACTGCAATTAATAGAGTCGCTTTGGATTCACATATAGGCAGCTGAGAAAAGCCCTCAAGCATCTTAAAGCATGCTTGACACAGTGACAACCGACTTCAGCATCTTATTGCTGGGCATCACCGTACCGCCCGGACAGGACCAGCACTCAGCTGCTGAGCACAGTCCCTCTTGCTCCTTCGCTCAGATGCTCATCATCATGTTATTCAGTGACACTCGGTCTTGCACAGTGTTCATATTGGTGGAGCAGGTTAGCTGGCAGGCACGTTCAGCCCTCTGGGAAGGAAACATAGCTGCAGATTCAAGGACAGCAAATGGTTGGGGGTGGGGGAACAGAGAAAATCTGTACATCCCAGAAAACTCCTCCAAGAAAGAAAAAGTGCTTCATAAAGTTATAGGAAACATGGCAGCTTCCTGACAGCTTGTTTCACATTGACTTCGCTAAATAGATGCCAGCTCTTGCTAAGAATCAGCTTTCCTGGGAAATTCCTACATTAATGTATGTAAGCTGCCCGTAAAAGGAGTGTTATACAGCCTCTTGGTGCCTTATCCAACAGGGGTGTGAATCTGTCACAGTTCCCTGCGGCTCAGCCTGGCTTGTGAGCTCTGCAGGTTGTGTGTGTCAGCCGGCACACGGTGGTCACACCTTCATACGTGTATGGCAAGGAGCTGTGCATGCAAACCCTGTTAGGCGTATTTCCTGTGTCTATCTTGTGCCAAAAATGCCAGAAAACCTGTTTCTAAAACTTGTCAGGCTCCTTTTCCTATGGCTATACACACGTAATCCGGCTAGAAAAGAGGATTTAATGGTAATGGAAACAGAGGCCATGCAGGACTGGCTCAGAACTGATCCAGTCCTAGTTTTTACATTTATATCTTTGGACTGAAGGCCAGCAGAGGCAAGGAGAGTTCACAGAGAATAGACTTATAGACCTATTACCCAACTCCAAGTCTACTGAACAAATCAGTTGTTTTAGAGAGCTCAAGTGAGCCCCAGCAGGGAATACAGTGCCTAGGACTGATCACCCCAGCTACAGTCCAGGCCGATGCAGAAGGCTGAATGGAAGGAATTCAGAGTGGACACCAGTGGAATCGCAGTTTCTTTAGTCATTATATGATTCACACATGGGCAAGTGTTCATCCACCCTGCCTGGGGTGATCTGCGATGGTCTCCAGCCCCTTGTCATCACAAGAAGGCTGGGCTGGGAGACAGACCAACTCAGAAGGGGACTTAGAGACAAGGGGGCTTCAATGAGAGGAAAAAAAAAAAGCATTCAAATGATTCTTTTCTCAGTAATGTTTGCTAATTATGAAGCCATTGACTACTATTCCTGAAGTGTGGGAACTTAATCACTAATGACAATTTTTTGGCATTAGCTGAATTGTCACTGACAAGAACATACACAGACACCTTCACCCTAGGGCAATATTCCCCTTTACAAAATGAAGGCTCCATGTTATTTTCAGCTCTGTCACTGGTTCTGTCAAATTCTTTATGTTTACCCCACTGGCCACACCATGCTGTTAGTTTAAGATAGCTATAGATCTGTCTCAATTGTTTAAATAGACATCTTTTTAACAAAAGATACAAACATCGTTTCCTTTCAAAAGCCATTTTACAGTCTGCAGTGTCCAGGAGAGGAACCATTTGTGGGACTGATTGGAGATATTGATTTATAAACTCCTGGATTTTCCTCATGGAGCCTCCCAAATGCTGTTGACACTGCTGGTTTGGATGTGGAGACTCTGCAGACAAATTTCAGCCCCAAGGAAAAGCAAGCAAGAAACAATATTGTCAACAGGGAAAAAGAAAGGACTGTTTGCCAAGACAGCATTTTCTAGCCTGGCTGGAACCTATGTTTGACTGTCCCTTGAGATGCTGTGACAAGGGCCTTGTCTTCACTGCTCAAATAAAAAGCTGTACAAAGGGGGGGCCACATGTGCTGTTGATCACAGAAAACAGCAGCTACATTACAAATGTGCCGTTCTCAGTGTGTTCATTGCATGGTCTGTTAATGCCCAGACTTGAACCTGAGGAGATCAAGGTGCCTTTTTCAGATCTGACAAAGACTTTCCATGGATTCATGGCAAATGGAGAAGGCAATAGCCAGCTACTCTCCTCCAAATCCAGCTGCCTTGGAGAAGTGATTACTGACACCAGCTGCCCTCCTTAAAAAGGACTATTGCCATCTTGGGTCAGCTCCCAAAATCACCTGAGCTAAATAGACTCACACACACTGCACCTCAGTAGATCAGGGAACAGCCAAGAAAACAACGACAAAAGGCAAGGGACACAAACCTCTTCCACCAGCACATCTGGAAATGGCAAAGAAGGTTTGTCCTGGATTTCTTTGCACTTCAACTCCCAGCTGACTTGTAAGCAGTCTCTTTCCTCTCATGCTTTGAGTCTCTGGTCTAATGAGAACAGAAGCTGCCCCGCAGGGAGTCTCTTAGTTGTGACAAACCAACCATTTATGTGTGTCTCAGGGGCTGCCATAATAGAAGCCGTAAAATGAAAACATACCTGGATGAAGTTAGACCCAATTTAAGGCTATGCCTAAGTGTCACATCCAGACAGCTGTTCCAGCCAGATGTGAGAGCATTCTGAGCAGTGAGCTGAGACTCTTGCACTAAAATCACACTAACTCCAAAGGCACTGGATAAGCCCCTTTGCTCTCCAGACATAATCCTAATTGCCGATGCTTGGCAGCCACTCCATCATGAGCAATAAGGGAAATTCATATTTTGTATTTTAAATGTGTTTATTAGTCAAGAAGTTATCACCTGAAAGTGGATGCTAGGGCATGTCCAGAAACCTCTTTCCTAAGGTTTCCACCAACAATGTAGGTACTGTAACGTCTCATGGCAATATGGTACCAGTTTCACGGGTGCTAAATCTGTGAAGAAGTCTAGCAAAACCCAAAGATCTTTTTTAATGTCATGAAGTAACTTTCTGAATGACTAAGTCAGAAGTAAAGTTTTTTGAGAAACTTTATGGTCAGCGGAGGAAATTTGTGAGTTGCAATGTATGGCTATTTGATGACGGAGAGCACGTAAAATGATCTCTTGGGACTGAGCTGGAACGCCTGCTCTCTTTATGCATGTGACCTGGTGCAAATTCACGCTCTGGTCTTGCAGTGTGAATATCCCACTCATCTGACTTCTCCACACCCCCGGTTAATTACAACTGTGAGTTTCCTTAAAGAACCCCAGGTGCAAACATACAGATTAGAGGTGGTTACAGGAATAGGTTAGTTGGTTCACAGAGCTAAAAGGTTATTGTTGTTTCCACGGAGGTTATATACAGTGTGCATGTGTGTGTGCATATATATATTTATATTTCAATTATATTTATGTTATTATTTCAATTACAACCATCCATCTCTTCATAATGCCTGATTTCATTCTGCACTGGATTAAGCCCTGGTTGAATGCCAGCTCTGAAATGGCATGAATGAGTCCTCAGAATGTGGGGAACCTTTCATCATGAAGGTCTTGAAATAAATGTCTCCACCTCTCTAATCTCTTTCTCTGAAACCCTCTTTTGCCCCATCCCTTCTTCCGACTCAGTGAAGACACTATGGCAGTGTATTTACTAGCTAAGAAAGTGACTCCTTCTTAAAAATCGTACGTGCCCTTCAGTTGGAGGAAGGCTGGGAGCCATGGATGGTTTATGTTTGACTATCCCTTGAGATGCTGTGACGAGGGCTTTGTCTTCACTGCCCAAATAAAAATAACTAAAACTCATTGTGTTCTTCAGCTGACATCCACAAGTGAAGATGAGGCATTCTGGTTTTATTGCAAGGTAAATTTAGTTAACTCAACCCCGTGGCACTGTTCACGTGTCTCATCTGCCTTGTGGTGAACACATGCCTTTATGGCTAAAAAAGCTAAGATCCATGACTGCCAGGAGCACCATCCGCCCCTTCACTCTGTGAAGCCAGACAGAGTGAACACTTAAAAAATCTATTTAACTAAAAAATGCAGGCAGATGTTGGCTTAGCCAGCTGCAACCTGTTGAGGAGTCTTAAAGAATACACATGAAATCATTAGTTCAGGACATTTCTGAGATGGCACAGCACAAGGACTTGAAAGGAATTACACCTGTTTTCCACGTGGCCTCTGTTTTAGGCACTGCTTTGCAGATATAACCAGAGTTGTGCATCTCCAAAAATGTTGCCCCAGCCTGCTCAAGAGAACTGTAAAACAGTGCATTCTTTCTGGGGATGGCTGAATTGGGAGATGCATGCCAGCTTGACTGAAGTGAGAAGTGGTGGGACTTTCTGAATGTCTGCCCCTATGAGGCGGAGGAGAAGCAGTGTGCGTACGTTAAGGAGATGAGCAACGAGAAATGGTCTGGAGCTGATGGGGGAGATAAGGATGTGTGTTCCTTTCCCTGCTGAGCTGGAACCTCCCTCGCCTTTCAAAATATTGAGTTGTATATCTATGGTCCCGGCCTATGGGGACTTGAGTAGGAGTCACTATACGCAACCTCCCATCTCCAGCCTCGTTTTGTATACACAACCCTCTGTGTCTCCTGTTTTCCTGTACACAAGCAATGTAATGTCTAGGAATCATAAACACCTCTGCAGCCCTTTGGGAGGCTTTTAACTGATACAAGAGGACCTCGATGGGGGGTCATAGCTTAATGCATTTGCCATTTTGTCTTGCAGCATTTTGTCTTCTAGAGTGATACTTATGAGCAAGGGACACATCAGCTCTTGAACACCAGGATGCACAAAATGAGGATGGCATGAATCATCATGTGGAAAGCCACGTCTTAACAACAGTCGAATTCCTGAGTATTCATATCTTTGGAGCTTTCAGATGTATCTGTTCCAGGAGTAGGAGTTGTAGTTCAAAATGAGCCAGGCTAAAGTCTGTTTTCTATGGGTCTAGAATCCATTTTATGGCTTCAGTAATTCTCACATGCTGCAGTTATTGCCCTAGTAAATATATCAATACTCTGAAGCATAAACTCTTTTAATGTTAGTTAAATACCCCAAACACCAACAAATGGATGAGTTGCAGTGAGTTCTGGTGGAATAAATCCCAGGCTCCTGTGGGCTCTGATGATTCAAGCTTTGCATTCTCATGGTTTATGATTCCACCAGATTTCCTTGATGCAATTATTTTCTTGCGACTCTGCAGTCTATGAATTCTAAATATAACATTGCACATAAAATAATACCCTCATTCCTGAAACAGTCACCGGCCTAAAATCCTGCCAAACAGACGCTTTTTATATTACATTAGTCATGAGCTGTGGCTGACAACAAGTTCCTCTTTGGAGATCCCTCCCAGAAATCAAGTGGAAAAGTCTTTTTTTTTTTAAATAATTCCAGGCTAGCTGAGCATATCAAGCAGGAAAATGTTAACATTTTCCAGAGGTAGCTGATGTCTCATGCACCCTTTAACAGTTGCTACCGGTCCTTTAACACATATGTGGGAGGGGTGTAAGTGACTGAGAGATGGGAAGTAGTATCATTGCTCAACACCAGTAAAGACATATGAGGCCAAGCTTTGGAAATAACTTTTATAGTCTAGCAATGTGCAAGGATGAGTGAGTGAACCTAGAGACCCTCTGTGCTACTTAGTGTATCACTGCAAGTCACCTTGCAAAGGTGCTGTACTGAATCTGAGGTTCGGATTCCCATCGTCTTGTCCCTTATGCTTTCATCGCTTAGGTACTGAGTGAGGCCCGGGGTATGAAACACTCCCAGAATCAAAATAGCACTTCACAGCCCCTCCAGCCGGGATAGCTGAGACGTGCACTGCTGAGCGGTGGAAGAGCAGGCCCTCTCCCGCGGTCAGAGCTGTACCTGTCCGGGACAGTGCCGGGGGGCCTTTGTCTTCACTGCCTGCTTCTCCCATCCCTGGTCGCTGCACTGAGGTGGGAGCTGGGGCTCTAGACACCCCTGCTGTAGCCTGAGGAACCTTGGTTAGGCTGTTGCCTTCCTTCCACGAGGTAAAGCAAGCCCCTGGACTTTCCTCTTCCTGAAAGGGGCAACAGCAGTGACCCTTAGGACGCTGATCTCTGGCAGCTTATGTGAATACCCAGTGCTCTCTCGTCCCACCGTTAGGCACCGACCCAAGCCGTGGTAGCAGGCTTTGTGGGAAAGCAGACAGCTGCCCTCTGTGCAACAGGGTGTCAGCTGCAGAGCAGGTTGGGATTTGGGCTTTTTTTCAAACGCTGTGAGGAAGAGAGGGGAGGAGGAGGGAGAGGAGGTGCAGGGTGTGGTTCCACACTGCAATTTTCCTAGTGGCAAAGCCAGTCAAAGCTCACGTCTTGCCAGCCTCCAGCTACTCATTCCTCTACTGCGAGGCAGCTGGCCATCCCTCTCTATTGTGCCGGCTCACGTCTAACTGGGTCAATGAAATGATATGGCTTTAAAAACACCCTTAGATATAAACGCGTGTATCCTCTGGAACCTAAGTCATTTCACTAATCAGTTTGGAGCACAGATCCTCAGCCAAAGAGATGCTCATCAACAGGAGTTTGAGTGAGGAAAGGAAAAGAAGAAGAAGTAGAACCCCTTATATCTGCTTTTCCACCAGAGGAACCATAGGTGTTTTCCACAAAGCCATTTATTGAAGTCAGGCAGGTGAACTGCTGCCCGGTGACAGCGGGAGACAATACGGACTCTGGAGGGAGCACTCACACCATCTCTTGTAGACAGCTAAAATTAATAGGTACCTGTTTGTTTTCACCAAATACACAGAGAGCACTGAATCTTAACTTCGGGCCTCTAACTTGTACTTTAAACACCTACAATGCATGGTGTGAACTGCCAAATGAACGTACACAGAAAGCACACCCATCCCTGACACACTGCAAAGCCACCTGAAAGAGATGCAGCTGTTGTGTGAGATAATGCTCTGCACCAGCAACCGATAGCTGATGGGATGCATAGCCAACGAAACGGGGCTAAAGTTACCAACAATATGGTTGCTCTCAAGGGACCGACAAAGTGTATTCCTAGGTCTTGAACTCAAAAGTGTGAATATTTTGACCCCACTCTCCATGGCAACAGAAACAGAGCAATGCTGTCTCTCCTTCCACGCAGCTCACATACACCCTTGGTTGTTCTTGTTAAGGGTTTGCTCAGATCTGACCACCTGAACTAGTGGCTCATGGTTAAGCCAAGCTTTTCCTACTTTATACATCTCCCAGACAAAATTCTTTCAAGAACAGCTTGTTCCTTTTTGGCCTCAGTATTAGGATTATTATGTAAAACTTGGATCCAGCTCTTTGATCCCCAAGATGCCATTTAATTAAAGCAGTGGAAAGAAAAGACAAGTCTAAAAGTTGTAACAGTTTTTAATTAGTAAAATCTTTATTTTATTTGCTAAAAAACAAGATTAACCCTAAGTCCATTAGAATGAGCCCTTCGCTGAAAGACTTTGCAGTGTGTGTGAAAGGGAGATTTAAAGAATATTAGTGAGCGTTTAAACATGCTAAAATAATTGAAGCATGATATTTTTAATGGAAGAATTTAAATGACATTTTATTCTGACCTTGTTAAGTCTGTACATTTGTATGATTATGCCTTTGAACACCCACCTGGTTGGACACACACCTGCCTTCATCCAGACCCACCCATGCATGCACCCTGACTGCCATGGGGAACTGCAGTCCTTCCCCACTAATTCCTGAATAATCGGATGTCTCTGAGACAGTAAATGCATGCTCAGTTCATAAGTGCTTTAGCTGCAAGTCCTGTTGTTTATGGTCCCATGAGTCATTTATTGCAATGGAGCACTCCCATCTCCTTTGCTTCAGGGGCTTTTAGAAAAGTGAGTTTAACTTATCCTATAAATATTACTAAACGTTTTCAGAAATCAATTACTCTACCATGACTTCTTTCATTTCATAGCTACTACTCCGTGAAGTATCCAGGTCAATTCCTAGAGGTCCAAGATGATAGCAAAAGTTGTTCCTACTTGAACAAACTCTGCATGGTTTTGCTAACCCATCCTAACCCATGTCTGCTAACAGGCCTCACTGGTCCCGACTTAGCAGAGCACAGCCTAGTCATATGCTTTCTTAAATGGAAATCCACCACATGCTTTAATGAGCAATGTCCATATGCTCTTCATAATCTTTTGGCAGAGGAACCTGCTCAGAGGAGGCACCTGCTGTGCCTACAGATAGATGAAGCAAACCTAAATTGCTCTACCTGTCTTTCCACTTGAATAGTTAGAAAACACCTAACTACTCTGGTACCTCTGCCATTGCCATTATGGACAGACAAATGTCAGCTGCGCATACAAGCACCCCCTGACTGTCCACTATTACCTGTTTTCTTTTTGGTTTTCCTTCTGCAGGTGTCCTGATATGGCCTCTTGTTAGTATAAATGAAAGAGCCTCAAAGAGACCTATATATTGCCCGCACACTGTAGTTAAGCAACAGGAGGCTAGAAGTGGCTTAAACAGCCAAAGTAGCTTTTTCATGGCAGGAAGGTCAAATGACTAAGTATAGAAGCTGATGCTAGAAGTCCTGAGACTTTTGGCATCTTGAAAACATGCCTGTTCTTGGTCATGAAAGATGTCCTAATTTTAGGACCCTAGACCACAGTAACTCCATTGCCTGCCTTCTCTCAGGGTCTGTGTGCGAGGTCACCTTCCCTAGGAGGTTCTCTCAGCCTCAGACCATGCTCAGGCCAAAGTGTCCTCCTGTTTTCCAAGAGCAGTAGCATGAAAAAACCAACCCAATGTTAAACCACGCAGACAAGAGCCTCACTGGGTGAAAGGAATTGTAATGGAAGGGTGCTAGAGCACATCTAGCATGATACAGGTCTTTTCCTGCAGTCCTCGAGCAAAAAACCAACCTCTCCTCCCCCCTTTAAAAGACCTATTCCTTATAATAGTAAAAAGTGCTGATTACTATTAAAAACCCAAACCCTGCAGGAAAGTGGGGTGGGGGAGTTTATGGCCATTGACCTTTTAACTCAGGTTGGTTCATAAAGAGCTGTCTTTCTGTTGCACCACTGGGATTGTACAAGTTTCTTGTCCGTGAATGGGAGCTTTGTAGGATTCTACTGTGTGGTCATTCACAGGCAATCTGTTGGTCTTTTTAGAGCCATTTAATAAAAAAGAAAACCTATCTGAAATACAGGAGAAGGGGGGTTAGCTGAGTATCAGCTAGCGGCCCTATCAATGAGTAAATGTGTTTGGGTCTCCTCCCGGAAGAGAAAGCTTGTTTTAGGAATTTAGCCTGGCACTCAGAGGGTTCTGTTTGTATAGCCCTTTCATTTAAAAAAATGTATATGCAGGCAATTAAGAAGCGGTGGCTTGGAGCACGCACAGGGAGAAAAGACAGGGAGGGAGGGAAAAGGGGAATCAAGAAAAAAAGAACAACTGTTACAACTGAGAAAGGGCTACAAGGAAGGATAATGTCAGAAGCAATGGTATCTTCTTGTTCTGCCAGCACCATACAATTCACTGAGGAATGGGTGCTCACTGGAATGGAGTAGTATTCCCCAAGGTCAGGGCTATCCTGGGCCATGCATGGTGGAGCTTACTCCATCCCCTCCCTCTCCTCTCCACCAGCTGGTATGGCTTTGCTGAATGCTGCCTCTCATCTGCTCATTTGCTAGAGGACCTGGTACTGGGAAGCGAGCAGTCATGGAGATCCAGCAGTGGACTCGTGACAGCACACCAAGATGAAAGCATAAACTGAATCCCCCCGGCACCAAAACTTCCATCAACCAGTATGTTTCATCAGGAACGGCTTAAATTAAAACAAGACCTGTTTTTGCAGTTTGTATAAGAACCCAGCAGAATGGGATACTGGGCAAGACTGAGATGCCTGGACTCCATCACACTGTAGATAAATACACCTTGCAAAAAACCCCACCTTTCAAGCTGGCAGGTGGATCCATAAGGCATTTCCAGAGGGGTCACCCATGACCTGGTTGAAGCTGCTTGTGGGATTTATGTCCACAGGACAGGACTGTGGAGGTCACCCTTACCTGCTGGTGGCACTACGAGCTGGGCTGTTTCCTGCCTGTCAATGCAGTGAGCTGCCTATCATGCCAGCAGGCAGGAGGCCTGAGGAGCATCTGCCAGGATGGACAAATGCTGCTGATCTCTCTTGCGAGTTCAGCAAGAGGCCGTCAGCACAAGCCAGCTCTTACGGGAAGAACAGCTGCACCATGAAAGGCTGCCTTTGGGCTGACAGGGAAGACTGAGTCTCTGACAGCCTGTGGTCACTAAAGAGTCCCTCTGGCACCTGATGCAAGAAATGCATTAACTTCACTGCACTAGCCAGATTCGAAGAAATCTGCCTCCCCAAATTACCCAGCAGCTTCACTTGGACATTGCACTTTCAAGTTGTTGCTATGAAACATTAAAAAAAACTAAGTCCATTTTTCAATGGTGAGTTAAGAGTGCTCTCATATAGCTTGATAAACCATGTTGAGCTCCTTATAATGAAGGAGGCAATGTAAATGCCAGGCACAACCATTAGCTAAGTGTATTTTCTCCATCTGTGTGCTTGTGTGTGTGTATATATATAAATATAAAATGTAGGTATACACATACACATATAAATATATATATATATATACACATCTTTGCATAATTCATCAAAATGTTGTTCTGTATAATTTTCACCTTGCGACATGTGGCTTGTTAAATTCTCTGCATCACCCTGTAGTGACCAAAAAAGGATTTCAGCTGTGCTCTCCTGTCTCTGCTGATAGCCTTTGCTATCTATAATCTTTCTTGGCCTTTATTCCTAAAGAAAAGTGGAGGCTTAATATGTGAATAGTTACTAAGAACGTTTAAGGATAAAATAAGTGTGTAGCCTGGGGATAAGAAATGGTCACTGTTCTTCATTTGGGCTTTCAAAGAGCTTAAAGAAAATACCTCCCACCAGCTGGTCTACAAAATGTGTGACTTGTACATTTGTAAACTTGAAAAGTCAACAACCATATATGACGTTAAGAATTGCCAGCCAGAACCCATAAGTCATATACTGAGACCGTTGCTCTGTCCTTGCTAAGTTGAGGACTGGATTTCAGTTGTGACTGTCCAGAGGAAAAAAATGGCTTGTGGAGGAAAATTTTCCATTAGCATAAAGCCAAAAGCATCAGCCTGTGAACCAGCTGGATGTGTCTTTACTCCAGGGCACTCGAGGGACAAGAGGGAGGGGAGCATGAGGGTGTCTTATGCCATGTGCAGAAAGTCCTTAAATTAGAACAGTCCCTAAGCTGCCCAATGAGTGCTGGACAGACTGGGATGAAGACACAGTAGTAGTGGTGAGGTCTCTGTACCCACAGCCCAGACAACATAATGTCTGCTTCAGGAAAGTCACTACTCTACAACTTCGGAGTAGCAACCACAGAGAACTAAGAAGGAACAGGAAACAGACTGAGACTATCTTCCCATGGGTCCCACTGTGCTTCTCAAGCAGGGTCAGGGCTTTGTAGTCCTCCTGAAGTGCTTTATTCCTAGATATACATCGGGGAAATGCCAGTGTCTCTTTTTCAGGGTTTCTGAGGAGCTGCGCCAAAGGCCAAAGCAAACTAGGAATGATATCAATGGCTCCATTGAAATGCCAGTGGCAAACACAGGCCGGAGCTGCTGAGCATAGACATTGAAACGAGCAGGCTTGTCTAATCTGTGGAACCATAGGATAACGAAGGACTGGGAAAGGGGGGAAGGATGGAGAGGTTGCCACTGAAAGTGTGGAAATTACACAGACGGAGTTTCCACTCAAAAGTTCTTATAAGGTGCGAATTTTGGCAGATCTTTCATAGCTCCCATGGTAACCTGTTGAAGACGGAGCCAGGATGTCTGGGGAGAAAGATGGCAGCGGTACGTATTAGAGTCCCAGTAGCTGTCCCTTTGCATATGTGAACTGGAAGCCTCTGGCATGATTCAGCATGTGGAGGAGTCAGTGCATAGCCCTTGCCAGGACCCATCTGTTTGCAGGGGATGGGAGGCTGGTAATGTGCAAGGCTCCGTCGGACTGTGCCCAGGGTGCTATACTCCATCAAAGCACTTAGCTCCCGGGCAGCACAGCCCTATAGCACCCTTTGGTCAATCACAATTGCCCTCACGCACTTGGCGTGGCTCACAGAGAGAGGGATACCTCAATGCAGCCTGGCACCGGGGAGTGCCTCAGGTGGGAAGGAGCCCAGTCCAGAAGGTCCATTCTAAGGATACAGGTTGTAGTCAGAAGACAGTCACTTCTCTGTCACATGAACTGAACTTAGTCTTCTGAAGTCTCAGTGTGTGAGACCTGCTTTCCCTCTTCCCTCCCAAAAAGACAGGGCCAGAAGGAGACTGTGCTTAATTAAACAGTTTGGAAAGAAGTTCATGTTTCTGTTCTCCAGCAACATCTGGGTTTAATCTCTTTATAAGTACGGTGAGACATAACTTGCTTCTGAATGGGCAGAGCACTGGGAGGGCTGTTGCTACAGACATGCTGAATACAGACAGCATGAATGGGCGCGGTGTGGGCTTGAGGGACTGTGTCAAGGGTAAGTCAGAAACCACTGCTTCCCCCAGCCCTGATACAATGGGATGGATGTGGAAACAGAGTTGGCTTCTCCATTCGTACTGAGCCTTTGAAAATGAGCACACTCCTTGAGTGACAGTCCTTCAGGGATCTCCATCCCCTCACTCCAAACGGAGCTGTTGGGAGTCAACATTAGCCAGATTTCAGCCCTGCTTGTTGTCCTGTAGCTGATTAAGTGGCAAACAGGAGGTTGCATGGTGTGTGCACAAACTAGAGCCAGCCTCAGGGAAGGAAGCAGAGGGGCTCATGTTGTGGGCACACACACAGTATGCTTTGGTACAGCACACTGCCTGAGTTACTGCTCATCCCAGAGCTCAGCCAGCCCAGCAAAAGCTGGAAAGAGAGTCCTGGGATGACAGAAGGAGCTCTCACTCTCCATCTGACTACGGCTTTTGTGAGTCAGGTTGTGTTTGCATAAACTGGACCTGGTTGCTAGCTGCAGGTTTTCCTGCCTGTAACCACGATGCCTTTTAAAGGTTTTAGCAGTGCTATAATAGTAATTATTATTGGCAATTTTAACTCTATCTTACTGTTGGCACATCCTGGTTGGAGCAGCCAGTGTGTGATAACACTAGGGAATGGGATTATTTGGGCAATTTTTCTTCTTTTGACTGTACTTAAACTGGAAGAGATTCCAGTAAGAGAAATTACTGGCAGAATGGGCATGGAAAGAGTGAATTCTAAGCAAATAGTGGAGAGGCTGTTCGGAAAGAGATTCAGAAAGAAACTTGACCTGAGTCCCATCAGAGTGAGCAATGCGGCATTGACACCATAGGCGCAGTACAGTCTGACACCTAGGGAGAGAAGGAATCAAGTAACTCACTTTGAATAAAAACACACTTTGCAGAAAGCTGTATTTTCTTTACAAGCAGTGGACAAGGGAAAAAAGGCAAAACTCCTTAGTAACCAGTTGGCTGACAGGTTTCTACCTATTTCTATTAAGTCAGGGGAAGATATTCACCAACATACCTTGTCCAAATGGTGGGGGAGCCAGGTTCTGTTCCGAAGTTCTGCTCCTATTCATAGATTGCATCTTCCCCCAGGAGCTTGTTGAACACTTGATGAAAAGTGTATCCTTTGTCTCTTCTACATCCACCATGGTAGAGCCCTTGAATAGGCCCAGAGTATGAAGGTTATAGAAGATATCTTTGATCTTCAAAGCCTGTGGCCATCTTGAAACCAGAAAAAGTCTCATTTCACTCTGCCCTACTGGGATCTTTCCCTTTCCCATGCAATGGAGATCAGAATACGTGCCTATGTTTCAACTGCCAGAGCTGCAAGACTTGCTCTAGGATGACGCATTGACTTTGCGATCCTGCAGCAGCGTGTGCTGGGCTGCTGTCAGTGTAAAGCAGCACACTCCACCTGAAAGACAGCAGGGGCTATATTTTGGCAAGGTGGTGGTTTGAAACAGCCTGCGCGTATGCCTTTTCAGCTTCAGAGATTGCTTTAGATGTTGAAAGCCAATTGGTCTTATTATGCAGCTAGAACTGACCTGCCAGGCTTTTCTTGTGGTAAACAACTGTCTCAAAGCAGAGCCTCTTCACAGCTCGGCAGCACAAGCTGGCACCTCATCCCACTTACAGTAGGGAAGCTGAGCTGCTGGAGGAATTAGTGCTGGGAAAGGTGGGACTGTCTTGGGGAAGAATGAAATGTTGGAGCTTTACATCTGCTGGAAAAGAAGCATCAGAGCAACAAAAGAAAATCCAGATGTGTTGCATTTGCGTGGTAACAGGCTGGCTGATTGGGAGACAGCCCCACCTGATTCCCTAGCAGCTTAGCATTTCTCTTGCCATTTATTAACTGAGGATTTTCTCATTATTGGCAGATCTTTAGGAGAAAATACTATTCTTGCAGGGCATTTGATTTTCTTTCAGAAATGCTGTTTTTATTACTGTACCTTTAGCAAGATTTCCTAATAAGAAATGGAGACTTTTTCGCTCAGCTGGAGTTTTGCCATGGACTTCTGTGAGGACACACTCTTGGCTTGACACAGAGGGCTGAGAACAGGCCTATTAGACAGCGGGAGCAGCGTGTATCAAGGGATGCCCTGCTATATTGCAGGAGCTGCAGCTGATGGCAACAGTGCAGAATTGCTAACACAGTTTTATCAGTGCATTAATGTCCCCTGTGAGAGGGCCAGGGGGCACTGGACACAGAGAAATATCTAAAAGTTGGGCACAGGAGAACTCTCCATGGGTGCATGATTAGTCCATAATCCTCATGGTAAAGAGTAGCAAATGGAGGAGAGCATCTTTGGGATGGGGAGCTCACAAGACAACGAGGCAGGTGCACCTTTACCTCCTCATGCATCTCTTGAGAAAACTTTTGATTTCCAGTTTGTATTTTAATGAGAAAGGCCTGGAGAGGTTTCAGTTAGGTATTTAATAGCCAGCTCCAGTATGGCATTTACCCCCTTTAGAGTTAAATGCAGACATCTGTGGCTGACAAGTCACCTGGTGCTGAGCTGTGACCAGTTAGCTCTGAGGCCCCAAATCATCTCACCTGTGTTTCTGCTAGATGTCATCCTGTTACAGCAGGGAGAACTTGTCCCCACATAGTTGCAGCAGAGACAGCAAGCTTGCACCCAACACAGCCTGCATTCCCAATAGCATCCTTAAAACACACAAACACATACACCTCCAGCCCACCCTCTGCTGTGAGATGCAGAAGAAACAGGTTTCAGCATCCCCAACACACATTGAGGAGGCTGAATAAATTTCAGACATTTCCAGGGTTTCAACTATTTCATCAAGCAGCTGTGGCCAGTGACAAGCACCCAGTTGTGAAAGACCAACAAGAAGCAGGCAAATAGCCCAGCCCGGAAAGAACAAGAGGGAGTGAATGCCAACTAGAGTTGGCCACAGGCAGGCTAGCTCCATTGTGGTGCCACCCACAAGCTCATGTACTGCTGCATCCCCTCCTTGCTGGCAGCTTGGGTCTTCTGCTGGGCCCCTCTGAAACAGCAGAGAGGGTAAAGTACCAAGAGGCAGCTCCTGTGCCTGCTTGATAACACACATCCTTCTCATAGATCTCAGGGTATTAAACCCTTCCCACTGTAAAACTTTAAGTCTTGGTTTTGGGGCCATTTCATCCTGAAACAGATGCTGGCCGAGCAAATCCCCTTGTAGGCTGTCCTGGTTTGTGTGAGCAGGTATGTGCATGACAGGAAGCACGTAAGCTTGGTGGCCTGTCAAAGACATTTCTCTGTAGAGGGTGGAATGAGCAAAAAAATGATCAGTCCCCTTCAAGGTTTTCAGTGGTGTAATAAAAGTCCCTGTGTCCTGGATGCCAGGGAGGTCAGGGGGAGGGGGAAGAGAGGGTGAAAGTGGATTAAATGGGCCTTTCAGGAGCAGAGAGAGCACTTAATCTTCTCTAGCCCATTTAGTGCAGATGCTGGTGAAGTCTCCCCTGTCATGATAGCCAGCAACGCTCTGCCCACATTGTCTCCAGCAGACACCGTGCAGTCCCAGAGGAGGGCTGAGCTGGCAGAGAGGAGCAGGGCAGGAGCGGGAGGCGTGTGTATGGGTTTCAGAAATAGTGATTAGCTTACTCAGACCTGCAGAACAAATCCAGGAGCACAGTGCATCCAGGAGCGTAGGGACAGCATGCACTTCACCTTTGGTATGAAAAGCAGTGTTGTTTTCTGTGGTGCAACCCCAAAAGAGATGTTTATCTCAGCACTTGCATTCTTCTGTACCAAGCTCACCACACTGATGAGTAAGATCAGCTACAAGGGAAGGTGGATCATAAGGGGAAGTGTAAGGGAGGAAAACGCTATTTGTTTCTGAAAGTGACCTTCACATGTGGCCACCAATCAAGCCAGGAGGGACCAAGGTCTGGAAAACTGAGCCCCAACCCAAACGGGGAGAAGAGAGGGCCAAACATTTGCATTGTGTGTCCAGGGCGCAAGCACTGCTCTGGTGATTGCCAAAGGCGTGAGGGGTAGGCTACAGCTGCTGGCAGATCTTTAGCTTACCCCTGTGTCTGGGCTGTACCATGAGGAGTTCCTCAGAGGCAGCTGCTGCCTGAAGCACAAGAGCCCCCACTCACCACTGCTGTGCTTCCTCCTAATCACATCTGTCCAACAGTATCCTCCACTTAGACCACTTGCCTGCTCCTGTAAATATTTAGGATGCTTTGGCACCCATCAATGCAGAGATGTAAGAGCACCAGGAAGAGCCAGGGGAGCACAGACTGGCACACTACAAACCTCTTGCACAGCTCTCCCAGCACCTCAGCCTTGACCACAGCCCTGCCCAGCTCTGTTGATCCTGAGCTATTCCCTTAATCCTTAATGATTCCACCTGTAGCAGCTGGGCCCTTGATGTGCCCCTGAGGACATACAGCTCTCAGTACTGTACCCATATTATCACCAATGCTTCTATAGCAGTGCTTGCTCCCACCTCTCTTAGGGCCTTGCCCAGGCAGCTCTTCTGTTTTGAGCTACTACTGCCCTTCTGCCTGCAGGGATCAAGGGCACCTTACTCCTTTGATCAGCTTTAGGGGAGAGACAGACCCAGGCCCTACTGCCATAGTCCATGGGAAGTAACAGAGAAAGCTCTAAGTAGCTCTAGGATCTACTGTCAGCCCAGGAGCAGGGGCTCATACAGGGTGCAGCCTGGGAAGAGCACCCGAAAGGCAGGGAAATGCCTCAGGAGCCACATCCCCAGCAGCACCCCTGGAGAAACATCCAGCCACCAAACACCCCCTGTCTTCTTATGAGGAGACAGACCCCCAAGTGTTTTTCTTTCTCTGTAACAAAGCTATAGAAGAGTAAACAGCTGAGCCTAACTCATAGCAAGAAGCCCTAATCAACAGGTTTAGAGAAAGAAAAGAATAACTTATTCCTCATACTTCTCCAGACATCCTGGCCTCCCATAGGCTTACTTAAAACAGCACTAGAGGCAGCTCCTGCTTTATAGACAAGGGAGGCTGCAGGTGGGCGAGCGTAGTCGTTCACACCGAGCACAGCTGAGCCCACCTGGCTCTAGAGTGGGGCTGTATAAGGCTGGGTTCAAGCAGGGGGCCTCTCCCTTCTGTTTAAGGGCCTTGGTAATGGGGAGGGAAGAGAAACAGTTTTCATTAGGTTACTGAGCTGAAGTTGGCTAGCAATGCCTGTGGAATCAGGAAGAGTTGTGTTGAGGTGCTACAGAGATGAGGAGTACTAGAAGCATCTAAAAGAAGCCTTTGTATTGCAGAGACTTAAAAGAAAGCTATTCCTTAAACAGCTGGTAGCAGCAACCTAGGGTTAGCAATACCTTCTACCTGAGGCTATGTGTACTAAGAACATTAATTGAGCCTCCTGGGTCTGTAAGCCTCTTATCTGCTTATACACAGCACTTTCTCTGAGCTGAAAAAAAAATTAGATTATTAGTTATTTTTAATGAACAGCAGTAGGATGTGTAATGCTCACCTATTCTTTGCTGTAAGATGCTTCCTTCTGTCTCTCTGTATGCTTCTCTTTAAAACAGTTAGCTTTTTGGGATATGGTCCAAGACTTCAAAAGCAATGTAGGTGCCTAAGGAAGGGAGATAGCTCCTATTCATCATTTAGGGGCTAAGGGTGCTCTTAAAGCTGCTGTTTAGCTCCTTAATCCTACAGGTGCTTCTCAGTTTCTCAGATCTGAAATCTCAAAGCTGTTATGCAGGGCTCTCCCTGCCTTTCTGTCTTGCTTAAGTGACTCACTCTTTAGCCAGGCAGCCTTTGAACCCCCTTTTCTTGGCAGCTTGTTGTGCCCATGTGCTCTGAATGGGGATGCACACTGGAATGGGAAGCTGGATGGGCCTCAGGTCCTGGTGGGTGCAAAGACCTCAAAGGTAGACATAGCAGGGTGGAGGTTACACTTTGGCTAATTTAAACACAGCCCTAAGGTTACGAAGGAGTCTGTGCAAGAGCCAAGTCCCTACTTCAGAGAATAGAGAATGCTAATAAAATTGGGCCACACTGAGCTGTGCTTGCATCTTGGTGCTCCATTGGATTTGGAGGTGGGTGGCCTTGGTGGTGTAGCACTGGCAGGGAGCTACCCCCAGTTTTGGCCCTGCTTCTTAGGGAGCATGAGTAGCAAAGCAATGTGAAATCAGGGCTGAAAAGATGCAAGCAGCAAGATTGGCCTTTGCGTGCCTGCAAAGAGCTCATCACTTAGTGACAGATGAAGATGACTGTGCTGCAGCAGGAGCTGTGGAGAGGCCTTCAGCTTTGACCATGTCTCGTTCCTGTGCCAGCAGCAGGGCAGGGACCCACTGGGGTTGTGCCCAATGAGCCCTTCCTTGCAGACGCTGCACCGACGCTAGCCCCAAACATCCTGCTTCCTCTTTTTGCGACCAGATGGGATGAAACAAAGACAAGCACTTGGGGGGGGGGGGGGGGAATATGCTCAGCTCTCCAGCCCTGAAGGCCATGTGGTTTGTGGAGGAAGCTGATAAGGAAAAGCCTATCTGAAGAAGCAGATTAAAAACACAAGCCTGGAGTCTCCCAAGGCAGTTTGCCGCCACCAAAGGACTGGTGGGAGCCCTGTCTTCTCTCACCCTGACAGCCCTCCTGGTAACCCCACTGCTGGCATTCAGGCACCGGCCTCCGGCACACAGGGGCTGTGAGTGCTCCCAAGGCTGGCCCCAGTCCTACACAAGAAGCTGAGAAAAAGCAGGTCTTGGTGGTCCCAGAGGGGCAACCTAGTCATTCCCACTCACTGGGCGATCCTTGTTCCCCAGCCCCAATGTCAGGAGTTTCCACATGCGCTTGTACTTTGGATGCCCTTATGATCCAAGTGTAATTTCCGCTGGCTGCTGCTTTGCTTTCTTTAATGTCTCCTAGAATCATGTTTGCTTTTCAAATTCCCTTTCCTGATTGTGCAGCCTATTTTGAAAGAAAGATGCCCTCTGCCTCTGCCCCCTTTACAAGATGTGGCTTTTCGTGCTTCTAGCCAGCTGTAAACTTGTCTCCTGTTACAGATTTGCCTTTTTGGTTGCCTTCTGACTGTAAACAGTGCTGCTTTTTTGTTTCTCTTAGGAGGCTGACTCTCATTTATTGATCTCTTATCCATAAGCTGCTAGGACTATCCAAGAGAGATGGGGTAATTTCCTCTGTCATAAGACATGCTTCCAAACCAGATTAAGCCTGAATCTGCTGCTAACCTTAATGATGCTAGACTTAAGAGATGAGGCAGGCCATGATGAGGGTTTGAGAGTGCCCCAGGGCTTTCTCTCTTCCCTCCAGTCATGTTTGATTTAAAAGGCTAATTAGGAACCTAAGCTATCAGGAACCAGGAGTTGTCTGTGGCTCAGCCAAAACGATTTCTAAGCAAGAACAAGACAAGATACAGAAAAGCAAGTCCCAGAACAGACTTTCTCATCTTTTTCCTTTAAACCTAGGACTTAACCCAAGACATATGTCGGTCTCTCCCTGTAGGGAGCAAGAATGTCAGAGAGTTGCCAAGGATGGAGTTAGGGGCAGCGTCTAAGGCAGTGGGAAGACACAATACAGAGGTGGGTGGCAGGTCCTTCTTGGCTGTGCCAATCCTTTTATCTGACAGCTTGTTCTGAAGATCGGTGTCCCTGTGATTTTGTGTTTATTACACCAGAATAATCGCATGAGAGGTTTTTTCCCGAGAGTACAGATAAATGTGTTTCCTTCTGGTCAAGAAAGACCAGGTTTCTGCCTCACTGTTCTGGTTCCTGGCCTTAATCCTGTTCTCTGTAAGATGCTGATCCTTCCCATAATCCTTTCATCACTTTCTAGCTCTATTCTCAGCTCTGTTTTTGAAAGGTGCCTCTCCTGCTGTGTCTGAGGGCTAATCTAGCATCTTTCTTATATGTGTCTCTTGCTTTTTGTCTCTGCTTAACTGCTTTTTCCCATAGGAAAGGGAGGAAGAAAAAGCCTTTAATTGAATATCTCAAAGTGGTTTACAAACCTCTCATCTACTCACTGTGATGCTGCTTGTTCTGGTGGTGGGAAAACTGAGTCACGGAGCAGCGAGAGGATCATGTGCAGTTCTTGTGTCAACTGCCTGGCAGAGCTGGAGCATAACCCATTTGCAGGATCCCTGGCTGGTGCATGGCCCATGCTTCTACCCCTCCGCTTTGTCCCCCTAACCAGCCCTAGCAATACGAAACAGCCTGTGGTTGGTGGAGGTCACTTTGCACTAAGGTCTAATATTGTCAATGCATTAGACAATGTCTATCATTGAGGGTGGGGGGGGATGAAGTGGGGAGTGAGCTCTTAAAATGCTGGGGGAGTTGGCAAGAGGCAAAGAAATGCAGCAGAAAGAAGGCTGTCTTCCAAACTTTTATATATATATATATATGTATATATATATATATTTTAACTTGAGCTAAAAAGACAGATTGAGGGACGAAGCTGCCTGAGTTTTCCGAGAAGGCTCCCAAGATGCACAATGGGAACATCTGTACCTCAGCCCTCTCCTTGGAAGGGTCTCAGGCCGCAGAGTAACGCTGGCGTCAGCTGGCAACAGCGATGCCTTGATGAAGCCCTCTCCCTGCTTCCCACAGGGCTGGGGCCGCTCCGAAAAAAACCTGCTTCAGCGCAGCTCCTCCCGCTGCCAGGCTTGACTCGCAGCCTGAGGCTGCATCTCAGCAAGCCGTAAATTCTTCTTTTCACGTTGTCTTGTTCGCTACGGGCTCCGTGTATTTTGAGCAGACAAGTGTCCCACATGGGGTGGCGGGAGCCGGGGAGAGGGAGGTTTGGCCCTGGGAACAACCATCCTCTGTGCTGCCCATGAAAGGCGTTTTCATAAGGCGCTCGCTCAAAATGTTCTGTTATCAGGATCCTCGGAGCGGCAGGTCAGCTCTGCTCCCAGGGATGAAGTGCAAATCTAAATACACACATACTCGCGTAGCGTCCTGGGCCTCAGAAGCCTTGGCACAGATGTTTATGGCCGGGCTCGATGCACGCGTGGTGCACAGGCAGGCCTCTCTGTCTGGTCGCTGGTGCAGGAGGGAAGGGTTTGATCCCTGCTCCTTTCCCCATGCCTCCCCATGTGCATGGCAAAGGAGATGCTGACAGCACTGAGAGGGCAATCAGGATTGAACCCTCCTGATCCTGCTTGCAAAGGCTGTTAGGAGAGCAGGAGGAGCTGGGGCTGGGGGGATAGTTGTCCGTTCCTCCTGCGTTTCACCGCCAGGGCTGATAGGCATTTGTGCGTTGTGGCCTCTCACTCCTGGAGAGGTCGGGAGCATGAGGGGCCATGCTGGGGAGCAGAAGGTGCTGAGCTTGTGTCCCTCCTGTTGCCATTGAATGCTAGATAACCCTTCGTGGAGCCCAGCAAAACCCAGGAGCCCTGGGAGTTTCTTCTGCAGCAATTCCCATGCACAGAGCTGGGAGGAGGTGAAATGGCTCCCTTGGGGGCAGCGCAAAAGGAGGGGGCTTGGTGGGGCACATTTGGATGCGAGTCTGAGGAAAAGCTCCCTTCTCTTTAAACCTGTTCCCCTTCGGCTTCTTCATCCCTTTCCCTCTCCCCACCACGTACTGCCATGGTCCCCTCCGCCTCCTCCTGGAGGCCTCAACGCTTGCCCGGTGCCAACAGAGGAGCTTTGAGAGGAGACAGAGGCGGCTTATCTGGAGCATTTCCCACTGGACAGGACAAGGAATAACCGCGGTCAGCCTGCAGCCTCACTGGCTGCATGTGCTCTCAGCGGGACCCGGGCTGATGTGACTCCAGGCAGCCTTTCTGGGGCCGGGACCTGACTAGGACATCATTGCCTCGGGCTGTCTGGGAGAGCCACAGAAGGGTCCAGACCACAGAGGTGCGAACTGTGGCTCATGTTTGGTCCCTTCAGTTCTGGCTAACAGGTTTCCCTAGTGAAGCCACGGGCCCTGATGGATGGGACGCTGTGTGCCCACAGGCCTGGGCTCACAGAACTGGAGGGTTTGCTTCCAGGTCCCTTTTCCTTGAAGGTTCCCGACAGCCAGCTCGCCCTCACCCTTGCCTGATGGCATCAAAAGAGCTCTAAGTTGTCTCTTGACCTGTAATTAAACATATGACTGTAGCACATGGAAAATACATTCATGCTAAATGTAGCATACACTAGAAAAATGACTCCTTTATAAAGGAATATTACAAGTTTTCCTAAATGTAGATTACAGAGATTACAAGGGTGCATAGCTTTCCTGCAGTATTCTCCATGGTGTTGTACTTATATGATAAATATGAGCTTTTTTTTGCTGGTTTGAAGGTAGGAAACTGTTAGGCTTCCAGGCAGTAAGGGACAGTCCTGCCTTCTGTCTGGAGATGAATGTTTTCAAGCGTGAGAGTCAGCGGGAAGGAATGTTCCCAGTAATAGATGTGTGATGAACCTGTATCTTTCCAAGGCAGGAGAATCATTTAATCACTTAATAGCAGGCCCTGATCGAGATGCTTGGGATTTCATTCCTTGGGTTGGCCCAACTTTTCTTGGAAAATCGAAAGCAGGCTCAGTCGACAGTTGTGGAACTCATTTTTCAAGTTTGTCCCCAAAATGAAAGACAATGGCAATAGGAAGAGCTATCCTTCCCAAACCCTTCCTTCCCATCTCCCTCGAAAAGTGAGCAGCAAGAGGCTGGCTGGCAGGTATTTCCAGTGGGGGAAACTGCCTCTGTGCAGACTCTGCTTTTACTGTGGAGGCCTGTGAGAGCCGTTTTACCATGTTTTACACCTTGTTATTGCAGCCAGCGATACCAGAGGCCAAAAGGCACATTCTCATCTCCACAGGCTGACAATATTAGTCCCTTAAGACTACGCGGCAACGTGGCATGAAAACCCTATCTCCCTCTAGCCTAATCGGGCTGCTGCTGCTGAAAACAAAAGTAACTCTTTGCATGCTACGTCCAGTTCGGATCTGTCCAGCATCCAAGTTAAAAAAAATAAATAAAAATTAAATGCCAGCATGACCCAGCAGAGGTCATGCCTCCCCCGAGGTCCCTCCACTTCATCCAGTCCTCGGCACCAGCTTCTGAGCCGGGTGGTTAGCTCAGCTGAGGCAGGAGAACTCCCTGGCCCTTGTGGCCTGGACCTCCATGTCTAGATGGTTCTGCAGGACCCAGTGCAGCTGAGCCTTGTTTGTGTCCACTGATGGGTATGACTCAGAATTTGCATAGGGAAGGGCAGACTTAATCAGCAACATGAAACCATTTTTGGAGCAACGTTTTTGACCAGAACTACATATTAATGCCATCTGAAAATGACAACAAATGTTGCTCTGTGTAGCTCTGGCTTTGATCTTTTCCATCATTCTGTTATTTTAAGAGACCAGAAGATTAAGGGAGACATCAGCATCTCCTACAGTACCACCACAGAGTGACCTTGTGTGACTTGGCCATTGGAAGTTGCCACTCATAACTGGGCTTCACCTTTTATAAGGGCAGGAGTGGTTTCTAGGAAAAGGGAAAGAATGTCTGCCTTGGTCAGGTGAAGGTCAAATGCAAACAGTCATCTCCTAGGACTGCAAATAGACCTTAGTCTGACCTGTAGCAGCTCCTGCTATTCTTGTTCTGGGTCCCAATGCAGCTTTGTGGATGTGCTGCAGCCCTGCCTTGTCACCTCCTCTTGCTCCAAGTCTGGGCTCCTTTCTAATAGATTCAGATAATGCTGCTTTATGCCCATTGATTGACATTTCTAAGTGAATAAATATCTTCCTAGTAGTACTAATGTGTCTTAGCCTGCCTTTCTCCTCTTTCCTTCCCTCTCCCAGAACTATGGTTTTATATGTTTCTTTTTTGGTGATGGATTGTTAGTTGCATCCAGTGCATGCACTGGATATCTGCAAAATTCTTTGTCCTTCCCATCTTCTATCCTCTATTTTTCCAAAGATGGGAGGTAAACTAGCTTCCCAGTGGCAGAAATACAAAATGCAAGTACTGAGGGGTTTGGGTAAAACTAGGATATGGAACAAGGACTACTGCTTGCAGCACACAATGACCAGACACAGATACCCAAAGCCCAATTTTTTACACCTTTTTTTCACAGAATGGTGTACCCAGTCTGTATTTTTACATGTAACAGCTGCATTTTCTCCCTCCCAGGATCCTGTGGTCACTGGTGTTGGTGGTCGCATTATGCATGTCTCGAGCAGCCGTTGCTCCCTCCCCATTCAGTGCAGTGCAGCCGTTTTGTGCGTATGGCCACCAGCCACAGGACCGTGGTGAGCCTTCCCGAAAGAGGCAAGACAGTGCAAAGAGGCTGTGAGCAGGAGAAGCCTGGAAAGGTCCTGTCAAGCTGAGCTAGGGCCTCTCCAGCCCCTTTGATCTCCCCTGCTAGGTAGGAGATTGGTATGTTGTAGGCTCTGCTAGTCCTTCTGGCCAGTCTAGCTTCACAAGTCCCAAGCGACACAATCTTGTGTTGAGCTGTGGGGAGTCACTCCTTGTGCTAACCTGTCTCCTTGCTGGAGGGGTGAGTTAGGGGCTATATAATGTAGCAGAAGACAGGAGAGCAGGGATCTCATGTCACTGGTGAGGAGCACCGCTTCCAAACCAGAGGTCCTGGCCAGGCGGGGAGCGAGTGGGACGTATCTGCGTGTTTCTGCGGAGCAACTACAGCAGCAACTAGTACCATCGTGTCAAAACCATGCTGTAGTTTGCTTTTAAAGCTGATGCTAATACAGAAACCTCTGATGTGCCACTCTTAGACATGGGACAGCAGTGTGGCTCGCAGGGCGCGGGCAAGCAGCACCAGCAGAGCTGCTGGAGGGAGGCTGGCATGTGCCAGTGTCAGGACTGGGCAGCCTCAATTCAGGACGCTCCAGGGCTTGGCTTGGAGACCACCATTTTCCAGGTAGTATTTTTGTCTGGGCGTAATCTCTAAAGCCTTGGGGGAGGAAGAGGACAGAGTGTATCAGCACTAGAACAAGAATTTTGGCTCTGTCCACAAAAAGAGAGAATGGTGCTTTCTATATCCACCTTTGTAGTAAGATTCACTCCCTTTCCCTTTGGCCTTAGGCTCCTTCTGTTCCATGGCAGAAATGGTGATTAACTTTAACATTTGACCGAATGGAAAAAGGCTGTGGTTTGGACTCGAGGACTAGCCATGTTTTGCCCTGTCTGTTGCAATAGCCACCAAAGTTCCTTTTCCCCAGGGAAGATGAGGAGGTCTGGTCCATGCGATCTGCTTGCACCTTTTGCCAGCCATCTCTTGAGAGGAAATTTCTTGCCCAGTCAAGTGCTTAGATACACCACTGCGTGATCAATGCGCTGCAATTAGTCCCCTTTAAGTGTTACCATGTGAAAACTAAGCAACTGTCCCCAGAATGCACAGTAATTTAATTGGCCCTGGTATATGGGCAAAGCATGTGGCTTTTAATCTCCTCTTCTCAGGACATGGCAGGTAAGGCACACAGATTTAACTTTATTGACCAAAGTAATGGCCACAGCTGGAGGCCAAGCAAAGACCCGTGTGTTACTGAAGGTTTGACACAAGACGTATGTGAATGTGAGTCTTAAAGAAATGTGATTTTCACCTCTTTCCTGCCCTGTGAGGGTCCAGCACTGCCTGTCTGCTTCGCCCACTTGTCTCTGTGTCTCTGCGCTGGAAGTGAGTTGGCCATTTGTTTTTGTGAACTTCCTAAAATACTCCCTGGTAAGCCAGGGAGGAGCAGGCTGCCCCAGCCTCTGTCCCATCATGGACCTGAGAGGGAATAATTGAGAAATCGGCAGCCCGAGGGCACCATCTAGTGAACAGCCAGCACTGCACAAACCTGAAATGGGCAGGAATTGAGTGAAAACTTGGGTTTGCTTCCCTGGGGAGTCAACTCAAAGGAGTGGAGAGTCACAGTTTTGCTTTCCTCCCACCCAATTATTTTTCAACATTTTCCATGGCAATGCCTGACTCCTTCAGGCCTGATTTTCCGGGACACCTGCAGGAGCTCACAGCTGTGGGAGAGCCTCCCTAGCCCTCGTCCCTCCAGTCCTTGGCCCACTGCAGATGGAGGATTTGGGCTGCCACCATGCTATGATGAGGTGGCAGAGCTGAGGAGAAGGGTCTTCATCTTGCTCCATCTGTTGCTGCAGAGATATGGGCCATCAGCAGAAAATGCAGGCCCATGGGATATTGTGCAGATATCATTGAGAACATCTCAGTGACAAATCAGCCCCAGGGCCGTACCCAGGGAGGCCCAGCCTCAGCAAGCCTGGGCCTGTTGTGGCAGAAGCGTGGCAGGTCTCAGCTGGAGGTGCAGTGTTAGGACTACATGGTTCCCTCCCGGCACACATCTCCCTGGGAGAGCTGGGGTTACTCTGCTTCGGAAATAGGGTCACGTTTGCCCTCCAGCCGCCAGCCCTACACCTTGCTGCCCCTCACTGCGTCAGACATCGTTGGAAAGATTAGAATATTTTGCTGTTTTCTAGTTTGGGAGAAAAAAACAAAACAAAACTCTTATTTCTAATGCAAAACTCGCGGTGTGAGGAGGGCTCGGGGTGTGCGCGAGTGGACTGGTCCAGGCTGTTCGCTCTGAGGCTGTAGCGTGTTTCCCTAGGGGCTGCTCCCTGCCCGCCAAGGCAGCTCTGCTCCAGGGCAGGAGCTCCGGGGCTACTGGGGACGGAGGAACCGCTGTGCCACGCTGCTGTTCCCGTCCCCGGGGGGACGGAGCTGGGTCCTCTCCCCTGCTGCCGTACTGGGAATTGCACATACTGCTCGGAGTGAGCCGACCTGGGTCTTGCTGTTCCGCAGGGAACGGGCCGTCTGAAGCTCAAAAGTGATGTTGTGCCTAAATCTCCTCTGCCGTTCTCTGCAGGAACTGGACACACACCTGAAACAGCCACAGAGAAGAGTGATTTTTACTAAGGAAAATCTCTGAAAGAGCAAAAAGACTCACAAGAGCCTTTGTACGTCCTGGTATGCATCATATGTCCCCTTGTCCACCAACCCCAGGCCCAGCCCTCTGTTTCCCCCAGAGCCACAAGCTCGGCGGTTATTTCCCAAGCCGGTTCCCGGGGAGGCTGCTGAGGCTGTTGCTAGCATTAGGCATCGCTCTCATGTCAGACTTCCCAGCTCGCCGGCTGACGCACCAGCAGAGCTGGCGTCTCTGCGAGGCGCTCGGCCCGTGCCTGGCCCTTCCCAGCCAGCGTCCTTCCTCTCTGCCCGCAAGGGTCCCAGGCACCGGGAGTTTTTCCTCCCTCCATCCCATGCCCAGCACCTTTCCTAGCACCTTCTGCTGTGTCCACACCAAACAGCAGCTCCTTCCCGCACTCCTGACACCCGCCCGGTGCAGAGAGGCTGGGAGGGGTGTCAGATGCAGGACGCCTCGGCCGTCGGGGTGGTGCTACCCCAGCTCGGACACCCGAAGCGCTTCTCCAGCCCTCTCCGCCGGCGTGCAGCCCGGAGAGACGTCGCCGCGTGCCCTCGCGCCAGCTTGGTACGTTTGGAGGCTGGGGCGCTCCGAGAGGACATTTTATCCGCAGACAGTCGCGATGGTTAAGTGGCTTGTTTTCCGTTAGGGAAAGGCTGTTGCTAGGCCACACTGGTCCCTGCCATTGGCTGGGAAGGCTTTGGGCAGCCAATCCGCGAGGCTGTGCCGGCAGGTCGCACCCGCACCCGCGCGTGCCCCGCGTGCACCCACGCACGCCCCTCCCGCCGCTGAGGTGCTGAGCGACGGGCAGATGGGCCTGCTCATTTGTAGATCGCACCTGTTTGCTTCTTCCGGCCAGGCGGGTTGTTAGGGCTTCTGAGATTTTAATTTATAGCCGGCTGCGAGTTTTCTGCCTTCTAATCCACACTGGTGTAGAAGAGAAAGGAGCTGACGGGGGCAGCGGGCTGGGGAAGGGGCGAAGAGGGGCCGATCCCTCCCTCTGCTGCAGCCTCGTCTGGCCTTTGCCAAGTCACTTCATCCGAGCCTCTGCTTTCTGCCTGGAAATGGGAGGAACGGACCCTCTGTGCGTGCACGCCCCAGCAGGCTGCAAGCTCTGCAGGCACAGATTGCCCCTTGCTTGTCGTTAGGGTCCAACACTGCTCCGCTCCCAGGGATTTGGGGATTACCGAGCAGTTAAAACCATCTTTGCCCATCCTTGGAAAACTCGAGCTGGCACCAAAGCAAACCCTCCCCGCACCACGCAGCCCCCCCCTGCACTCCCTGCCCGTGCACACGGAGCCCGTGCGGTCCCACGGGGGCCAGCAAAGCTACCGAGCAGCAAATCCACAGCCACGCACTCGCTGCGAGGGGGGAGCCAGGTGCTCCTCAGAGCGGCGTGTCCTGGCTCTGAGTCAAAACTGCTCTTTATACCGCTAAATATTTCAAGCACCCGAAGGATATCCTGCACCCACCCAAAACAAGTGGGGCCCCAGCTGCTGCCCTGGGGTGGAGAGGGGAAAACAGCCCCAAGGGAGGAGGGACGTGGTCAGAGGAGAAGAGGCAGAAAGCACGACCCCGCGTCATGCCACGCCGGGGTGAGCAGCTCTGCTCAGCCTCGGGGCTGCCGTGCACCCCCTTGGACCGCGCTGACCGGACCGCACGGGCAGAGGGGGTGAGAGGAGGGGCAGCCCCACGGCACACCTTGCACGGATGGGACGGGGACACCCACTCCTCTTCTCAGCCTTGCACTAGCTCCCACCGGCTCTTGTCCTGCGGGAGAGGAAGGGGCACCAGAACCATGCAGAAAATTGGGGACAATCCACTATGCACTCAATTTCCAGCTGTCCCCCGTGAAAACCTCCTTTTAGCAGGATGAGAGGAAAGGGGGAAGCATAATAAAAGCAAGAGAAAGCACGTCTCAGTTTGAATTGTCGTGTGGTGCTCCAGGAGAAGCTGTTGCTAGACAGAAGCAAATGCTGTCACCCATCTGCTCCCATTGGTTCAAATCCACTCCAATGACGAGCTTATCAGTTACCTGCTCTTGCAGCTGGTTGAAAAACTAATTTGACAATGTTTTTCCTCTGATAAAAAAGCCCTGAGTCCCCACTGCTGGCTTCATGGGCTTGTATTAATCATTATTCAGGGGCATTCAGGCAACCGCCAAGTATTCTGCGAATTCTCAAATTGTCATGATTTTTAGTGCAAATGCCGAGCCAGCCCAATACCTGCTCCCCCTCTCCTCCACCTGCTTGAGGATGTTGAGCCTTCCAACGGGAGCACCACCATGCCGGGACAACGATAAAACAGTGCAAATAATGGCTATTCTGAGCCATAGCAATTCCCTGACATTTAGGTGAATATTCACAAACATCTGTGAAAATCCTGATTAGCTGTTGAATGGTTCGCCAGGTGGAAAAGGGACGAAAGTTGTCATTAATATTATTCATAGCAAACATTGCTGTCTGACACTCACCTTCATCAGCGTGTAGCAGGTTACCACCACCACCTACCACCCGTCATCTGTCAGGAGGTTTTCTTCTGAACCTGGGTATTTTTTCGTGAGGAGCTTTTCACGAAGGACTTGAAGGGAGACTCCTCTGTGCCTCTCCTGCCCAGCTTCCTCCCTCCACAACCGTGTCTTGGAGGTACTGTGGGCTTGAGAGCACGACGTGTTTTCTTCCAGCCATTCAAAGCTGATGTAAGTCGTGGCTGACCCCCAGTCTGTCCCTCAGCTTCCCAAGGTCTGGAGGAGATGGCACAGCGGCAAAACTTGCCAGACGCGTGAGCACCACAGGCCGTGAGGACAGCAAAATTGTCCCCAAAGGAGAGGATATTTCAACAGGGGGTTTAAATCAGCATTGTGGAGACAGGGGACAAATTCTGCATAACATGGACTCTGAAAGTCTGAGGTTTTCCCAGCCCCTGTACTACAGTGCAAGTGTTAAACTGTGTTTCCAGAAGGGCACGCCGGCAGCCGTGGAGGCAGGCCACGGAAAGCCTCAGAGATGGTGTCGGAGGGAAAAATCTGCCCTGAAATACAGAGGTTCAGCACTCAGACAAATCCGTCCCTTACTCTAGAGCCGATCCTGGCTATTTCATCCCATCTCAGCCCGGGCACAGTTTTGGAAGTGGTTCTCTCTAAAGCGTTTTAATGGTCGATACTTTAGACGTGTTCTTCTGATTCTGTTTTTTTTCTTTATTATTCTTTCTTCTCCTCTGTGGATGACTGCAATGCAGAATGAGTCACAGGCTGATAAAGCCTCGCGTCCTTCCACCTCTTTTTGTGCCATTCCTCGTCCTCATCCTGGACACATGTGGGTCTTAAACCGTGCCGTCACGCGGACAGAAGTTGCGAGCGAAGCAGTGTTACGGGGCGAAGGAGGGCTGGAGGGATGCCAGCCTGGTGCAGCGAGGGAGGATGTCTCGCTCTGATGAAAGTTGCGTGCTCGCGTCATGCTGGAAAACGAAGCCTTCGCACGCGAACGTCAGCGAACCAGGGACACGCACGCTGTCCGGGAGCAGCAGGGCGCTCTGTGCCGCCGCCTGCGAGGGGCGGCCGCTGCCGGCGAAACTGCATCCCCCCAATCCCCCCGGGGCCCGGGGCCTCGTTTCGGATAGCAGCAAACCTCTCGCAGCCGGTGAGACCGGCGTGCCGGGCGAGGACGGGGAAGCTGGAGGGCCTCGGCACAGCGTTGCCTGGCTCCGAGCCCACCCGGCTCGCTGCCAGCGCAGCCACAAGCCGTGGCTCACATTTTCTCCAGCGTGCTTTTCCTTCCTTATGTTTTTGGTTGGGCTCTCATTCGAGATGAAAGCATGCGAAGATTTGGCAGCCACCCGAGGCTGATAAATAACCCAAGTCATGGCAGGCATGAATGATTGCCTCTGTGCAGGGCGACCGGCGGGCAGATGGCTTTTCGGGAAACACCACCGTGTCCTGTTGAGGGTGATGTGGGGAAAAATGGACATTCATATCTCAAAGCTGAAGAGCAGCACCAGAGCGGGGTGTTTCCCTCTGTAGGGTTTTGGCCAGGCTGGATGGCTGCGGAGTTGCATAAGGCACAAGCGTGGCATTCCCTGAGCAGCAGCTTAGGTGGGATCTAAGGCAGGTTTTATGGTGGCTTGCTTCTCCAAGGACAGGCTTTTCTCTTCTTAGGTTAGTGGGGCAGGAAATTTCCTCAGCCTTTTTGGACCTTCTTGCCTACAGCTACCCTGTATCTGCACTCCTTTCACCTTTCCCACATCTGTGCTTCCCTCCTGCTACCGTTTCTGGGAGAGGTGGAAACAGCGGTGAGGAAAAAATGCAGGAAGACCTACATCAGCTGTCCTTTCCCTGCAGGTGTCCGGGTGCAAATGCTCCACCTCGCATGCATCATGCAGCATGCTGCTGGCGGAGGTCCCTCCTGTACCCAACAGGGACCTGTTGATGTTGCAGTGAGTTGTGCAGGGGCTCAGCTGAACTGCACCCCGAGGTACACACAGCGGGTGGACTGGGTGATGTTTTACAGCCTTGCTGGGTCAGGAACATGCTTGACACAGACTGGCACCGGCAGGTTTGAAAGACCTTGCCATGGAGTCATGTTTCTTACCCGTTCTGGTGGAGAGTGGGTAGAGCATCAATTCATTGAGCAGATCAGGTTGTTATTATTTCTTTAAAGGGAGCAGCACAACTGTTGAAACATTGCACTTATATCACTGGGAGGGCAGATCCTTCTAGACATGTTCTATATATGTCTGAGCATTTCTGGGCTGTCTCCAGGCTGCCTCCGCTGGGCAAGGAAGAGTTAAGAAGGGAAGTGCAAGATGCGTCTTGTAATTGCACTGATCTATGCGTCAGGTATGCCTGCGTCACTCGGCTGACTTGGCCGCTTCCCAAGGCTCAGGCTGAACTCGCCCTCCCAGTGTCCGCAGGGAAAAGCCTCTGACCCTGTCTAGCCTAGCTGCCGGGAGACGTGGACTTCATTTCAATGCTGGCTACTGTACCCGCTCCTTGCCACGGCAAGGCTGCCAAAAGCCTCCATAGTGCTGGTAGCCATCCATCTAGGTGAATGTACATCCAGCACCCATCCTGCATCCTCCCTTACCTCCAACAACAGCCAGGTTCGCCGTGGTGGCACCGAGGGGCCCCAGCATCAAAAGCCGTGGGCCGTGCACCCCAAGCAGCCAGCGAGGATGCAACGGCCTAGGCAGCGCTGCCCAAAGGGGAGTCACTGCATCCGCGTGAGGCTCCTGCAGAGCTGGCCTGGCTTTCGCTCTGAGGTGCTTTGCACAGATACGTTACCAGACAGGTAGCACCCAGAGTCCATACAGGTGGGCAATTCCTGTGTACAGAAACGGGGAAGTGCCGGCTGGTGTTTTTAACACTCATACTGTCTGCTTGGGTCATCTTCTGCATTCTGGTTAAGTGCATATTTTGGTGCTCAAGGAATGTAGTTATCAAGCAACTGCAGGTTTGCCTTCAGGCAAAGCATTTCCTGAGGTTGGGGGAACAGGCAGAGATCGGGCTTTGGAGTACCAGCCACATTAGAAATGTGCTTTTTAAATGATTTTTTAAAAGTATAGCAAATGTAGGTGATTCATATAATGATCAACTTCAGGGAAATAGGGCTGAGCCAGCCTCCCCACAGTGCAATAGTCCACTTCATTCATAAAAATGCCAGTTCAGACCAGGCTTTCTCATCTAAAGAAGGCACCGAAGCAGCAGCTCTAATAACAGGCTCATCCTCGTCAGTGGGGAGGTCCCTGTGTGAGTCAGCAATGCGCTCCATGACAGCCCTGCCTTGGGAGGGGCTGGATGACACAGTGGGACACTTTCTCTTCAAATGGGCTGTCTTTAAACTGTCTCTTCTCATGACATGCCCTTGCTCCAAGCAACCCTCATCTTGCAAGTCTTGCACAACAGGCAGCTCCTGTCTGCTGCAAAAAGGCAGGAAGGCCCTACCCACACAGTAATGCCACCAGCAGCGTCTAATCAAGGACATCCAGACCTTCTGCACGACAGGGGACTCAAAAGCCACCTTAAAGGAAAAAGTAATTGGAAAGTCACCATGGCTGTCCTACAGAACAGGGCTCATTAGCAACCGGCAGTGCTGGACCGCACTGGCTTTGGCGAAGCACATCCAGTACTTCTTGCCAAACAGCTTTGCAGAGCTGTCCTTGAAGGGCAGCAGGTAACCACAGTAATCACCAGAGCAGAAGGTACTATCCTCTGACACTGGGGAACTGCCTTGCTCCAGGAAGGAAAGTGTGGCTTACTTCAACTATAATAAGACAGCTGAAATACCTTTTCTGGTTGCACATGGGTTTGTCGCTGCTGGAGCACAGCACATGATGCAGCCAGTGAACACAACACAGGAAGACCTTATCCTTACCCTGCTCCCTCCTGGAGAACTTCCCAATCTGATCACACAAGCCACACACAGATTTTTTCCAGCAATAATTTTTAATTCACAATTTCACAAATATAGGAATAGTTTATTTAAAATCTAGTGCATCCTATTCTGTCCAGGGGAAATTAGACACTGATTAAACCTGGACTTTCTTTTTGGCCTTCATTGTGCAATGAAGGTGGGAAGGAAACTGGTTGTTTAACTGGCCCTGGACAGTCTGCAGTTTTCAGATGTCAGCAAGACAGCAATAAACTGCTGTACCAGGGCTGTGATGTACACTATGGACTAGATGACCTCCAGAAGTCCCTGCCAACCTGAATTCTTCCACAGTTCTGCAACTGGCCTGCGTGGTTGCATGTTCAAGGAGAAGGAAACACTGCTTTTCCTTCTGACCATTTCACAGGGTCACAACAGGGTCCTGTTCATCATCACAGATTCAGGGAAGAGCAAAGAAATTAGCAGCAAGACTAGTCACTTGACCACCACCATGGAGGGCCTCTCTTCCTGCCCCCCGAGAGGCCATCATGTGTAGGTCCCCTGACAGTCCTAGCCCACCCACTGCATGCCCATGGGGGTCTTCCCAGCTGGCACTGCAACCCTGCTCATCCCAGAGCGCCAAGTGACAGATCAACACAGCCCAGCTGCAGCACTTTCCTGTGGGAAGACTCTCATATGACAGCAAGAGGCTGCAGACTGTTTTTAGGAGATGCTGCCCTGAGCTAGCCAGAGCAACTGTGCCTCATACTAAACATACTCCTCCCTGAGTGAAAGCAACCATGGGGAAGTGGCACAGCTGGGAGATCACAGTGTGCAACTCCAAGATCCCTGGAGCCTCTGACAGCAGACAGCTGACTGCTGCCACTACAGAGTGTGGATCTGCCCACCCTCCCTCCCACGGGATGGTCAAGACTCACCACCACCAAGTCTGCAGCGTGCCACAGCCCGAGGGACGGGCTGGCATGGGAGAGAAGGGGTGCACAGTGGCCCACCATGCCCCAGTGGCCAGGGGTGCTCTGTCCTGCCTGATCTGGGCTGGGGGGAGGGGGGGTAAAACATCACAGGATCCAAGGGCAAGGAAGGGCACAACCCCCCCGAGCACTTCTCTTGGAAACCTACTGGTGACCACATAGAGCTCGGGAGCAGGGAGGTCCCCCAACCACCCCTGCCTGAGACACACTTCACACCTCCTCCTAAGGGGATTCCCAGATGTCAAAAAAATCGTGACAAAGCCAGGGAGGGCTTCAGCAGGCCCAAAGCCACAGAAGTTTCCAAGTGCAACCATCCTTCTATCAGCAGACGCTCCCACTGAGCTGGCAGGGCTGGCGGTGTCAGACTTCTCAGCGCTGCCATCTGCATTTCCCTCAGCACGGGCTGGGTGACGGGAGCAACCATGTCATCGTCGGCACGGAGACACTGCTGCTGGGCAGGGCGTTTGGGGTACAAGCCCTGGGGGATGGAAGAACCCCATAGACCACGAGGGCACCAGCAGCCGCCTCCGCTTTTAATCACTGAAGGCACCAGGAGGTCTCAAAACACATGGAGGAGAAGCTGTCGCCCTTCACAGACTGTTTGTGTTCAGGTCTGTGGGCCAGTACTGGTCATCCATGTACTGGTCACTGTCTGTGCTGCTGTCTGCGACAGGGCTGGGGGGTCTGGGTGGCAGGCTGCTGGCCAGCTCCCTCTCCCACTGCACCTCCACCAGTCTGTAAAGCTCCATGGTTGTCCGCGCATCCTCCACCGATGAGTGCCCTTTGCGGCCGATCTGAGAGCAAAGGGGAAAAAGCCCCATTAGACAAAGGGGCTGACAAAAGTCCTACAAGCCATGCTGTTTACTTGCTCGTAAGGACAAGTGCTAGGGGTTTCAGATCCAGCCTTACACAGGTGTAGGAATGTATGCATTTCTCACCACCACAACTTTCTGGAAGATGCAAGTCCTGTCCCTGCTTTACTGAGGTGCTTAATGGCAGCTCAGCTACAAAGGCTGGTCTCCCCGACTTGATTATAGAGAGAGGGAGCACAGGACGAATAATGTCCGTCTCTGTCTCATGTATAGCACCCCACGTAGATGGGGAGAACTAAGCTGATTACAGAGGCCCACAGTAAAACTGAGGACTGCACCGCATCCCAAGATTTCTAGAGCGCTCACAGAGGCTGAGTCCTATGCAACCTGCTACTCACACCATCTGTTGTTCCCTCACAGAGGCGGGTGCTCACCTGGATCTTTTTGTGGAGCAGGTGCTTTGCCAGGCTCTTGAGAGAGGCACTGACTTTCACAGGGAATCCTGCCTTCTGGTTCAGCAAAGGGATCCGGCTGGTGTCCCGCGTCCTGTCTTTCGGATGGAAGTACTTCAGGGCTTGGAAGTCATTGTGGATGGCGTGTCCTACCACAATCTTGTCTTTCAAGATCTTCAGGATCTGTAAGTGTCAGATGGGGTTAGACAGGTGGTGCAGCAAAAGAAACACAGATTAAGTGTAAAATAAACCATTTTGTATTAAATTTAGTTTCTTTGGTTTTAGTCTTTTAGGTTCCCAGAACTGAGTGGTAGCCGGTTGGTCCCATTACACAATGTTACCCAAGTCCACAGCAGCACAAGGAGGGAAGGAGGAGCACAAGGAGCCACAATATTACTGTTTTTAATTTTAATTAAATATTGAATTAATAACTTTTTTGCAAAGTGATGGGACCCAGTTATGGAAGAGCTTCACTGATTATTTCTAACTCCCTCCCACAGACACAGCCCTGCTGGAGGGGCTGCTGCTGTTTGCCTGGGGTTTGTTTGCAGCGGTTCAGAGCCTCCTGCCAAAATCCTGAGGGACTGGCAGTAGACATAAGCTAAGTAGCACCATTCTTACAAGTAAAAGTCCCCCCATGAGATGGGCCAGAAGGAGGTGCTGGTGTGGGTATGGGGGACACTACGGGTCTGTCTGAATCCTGGCAAAAAGCTATTGGGATAGGATCATCCCAAGAGGGAATGGCGCAAAGCCCAGCTCAGGGCTGCGCGGTCGTACCCCCCCGCCCCTGGGGCTTGCACCTCCCCATTTCACCTCTGCCTGGGCGGCCCTGAAGGGAATAGCATTCTTCATGTGCCGCTTCGTGATCCCGCTCCAGCGCGTCCGGTAGTCCACGATGGGCAGCTCGGGCTGGACGTATTTGTCGTAGATGACGTCGCCCTCGTAGCTCACCACGGTGCACCGCGCCAGCTCGCTCAGCCTGCCCCGAGGGCCGGTGCCCACCATCTCGCAGTCGATGGCCACGTACTTCCCTGGGCGCGGGAGCGGCAAGGATGTCCACAGCCCCGCAGAGCTGCCACTGTCGTCCTGGGAGAGCAGCACGGAGTGGTGCCTGGCTATGCTGTCCGGAGAGGCGGATGGGGACAGGGAGGGGACCTGCTTGGGCTTCCCGACCTTCCCGCTCTGCGGCTCACCGGCCGGCTGGCCGCATCTGCCGCCCACCTTGGTGAGCGGGCTGCAGGCGGCCTCCACCAGCCCGGCCGCGGGGGGCTGGCTGCCCTGGCGCCTGCGGGGTCTCAGCAGCCCCTTCTGCTCCAGCAGCGCCCGGCGCTCCAGGAACCTCTGGTGCTTGCGGCTCCTCTTCTTGCTGCGCCCCTGCGGCGAGCCAGGGCTCTCGGCGGCCATCCGGGGACAGAGGGGTGCCTCCGCGGCGGGGGCGTGAGCACCCCTCGGGGCTAGCGTGGAGACCTTCGGGGGGGCCAGGAGAGGGGTTATCTGCCCCTTGCCAGGAGGCATCCCTGCTGGGGCAGACATGGGGTTAGCGCCACACAGCCCCACACCAGCTCCCCTAGAAGAGACCGGGGCTAGTGCACCCCACCACAGAGCCTTCCCGGCCCCCCATCACGGGCGGGGGGGCACAGCTCCGGTGGGGGACAAGGGGCAGGAAAGGGGGAAACTGTCACCCCTGGGCCCAGCCCCGTGTCTGCCCCATTACTGGGCCCCAGCCCCATGTCCGCCCCATTACTGGGCCCCAGCCCCATGTCCGCCCCATAGCCCGGCCCCAGTCCCATGCCCGCCCCATTACTGGGCCCCAGCCCCATGTCCGCCCCATTACTGGGCCCCAGCCCCCTGCCCGCCCCATTACTGGGCCCCAGCCCCATGTCCGCCCCATTAATGGGCCCCAGCCCCATGTCCGCCCCATGTCCGCCCCATAGCCCGGCCCGGCCCGGCCCCAGCCCCAGCCCCAGCCCCGTGCCCGCCCCATTACTGGGCCCCAGCCCGCCCCCTTACCGCCCCCCCCCCCGCCCGGGGCAAACGCCCCTCACCCACCGCGGCCCGGCCCGGCGCGGCGCGACCCGGCGCAGCTCCCACGTGTCTCCCCCGGAAGCCGCGGCCCTCACATGCCCGGGCAAGCCCGGCCGTGGCCCCGCCCCTGACCCGCCCCCGAGTCCTCCCATTGGCCGCGCAGTGCGCGAGATTTGCATAAAGGGGCGGGACGGTCCTGCCGGCTCTGGTGGGGGCGGGGCAGGGCTGCGCGCAGGCCCCGCTTATAACGCGGGCAGGTTGCGCGGGGGTCTCCGCTTATAGGGCTGGTTTCCCCCCGCGTGCGCTCGGCTATACGGCTGGGCTGGCTCCCCCCCCCCACCCACCCAGCACGCGTGGGCCCGCCTGTAGGGACTTCCCCTCCCCGCCTGAGCTATAGGGCAGGAGACACTTCCCCTGTGGGGGCTGCCTGTAGGGGAGGGGGCAGCCCCCTGCACTGGCTGTAGGGCAGAGGTGCTCCCCATAGGGGCTCTTGCTATAGGGGCCTCCTTGCATGGGTTCGGGGGTGGGGGCTGTTGTAAGAAGAACTGAAAGCCAGTGCCGGGAAAAGTGTCGTTCCCAGCATTGCCCAGGATGTGGGTCTCCTCTTTGCTTCTGCCCACCCGGCCTCCGAGCCTGTTCCCGGTGGGATGGGCCCTTTCTGGGTGGTGGATGTGGGATGAGGGCCTGGATGGGACTTAACTGGGGGTATCTCTGAACCAGTTAGAAGTGTTTTTGGGGGATCCCGTCCCCTTGTGGGGCAGGGAAGGGGAAAGCAGCTCTCGCCGGATGATTCCTGTGTGCCCGCCGGCACCGAGCTGGTGCCCGTCCCGCCGCGCTGCATCATCCCTGCGCGTTGGTACCTACCGCAGCATCTGCTGCAGGCGAGGGCACGCGGGAGCCGCAGAGTCCGGGAGTCCTGGCGCCGCGGGGCGGCTCTGGGCACGGCTCGGCGGGGGACGAAGGCCGAGTCCGCTCTCCGCCATGGGCAGTGAGTCTTGGCCTGGCGCTTCGTGGCCACGGCGGGCGCAGTCGGCGGGGGGGTTTCAGACCGGCCTCCCGTTGCTTTCCCCGGCGAGGCTCACGAAAGCAGCGGCCAGGGTGGTCAGAAGCGAAGCGGGGTGCCCGGCCGTGCCGTGCCGTGTGCGCCCGAGCATCACACCGCGCTGGAGGGGCCGGGCGCCCGAAGGCAGACTGTGACTTGTTGTGGTGAGACGAGCCATACAACAACAAAATCACTAGTCTTCCACGGGGCGCCGGGCACGACGGCCGTCCTCGTCCTCGTCCTCGTGCCGCCGGGGCAGCGGGCGCCTGCGCTGCTCCCCGCGTTTGCTTCCCCGTGCCGAGCACGCGGGACAAGCGTTGCTCCGCTCTTTTGTTTCCCCTTTAAACCACCTGCGGGCTTGTTCTGCCTGTTCAGAATTAAAAGAATTAAATCGCCCCGTAATTTAATTTTTCCTCGTCCTTTTACATTTTTCTTCTGGCTAGTAAACGTTTTCCTTAAATCTGTTGCTCTGCGCTTTGCATATCTCGCTTCCTTCCCTGCTGTTAAGCTAATTAATTCCTCCTAATGAGAGTCTTTAAAGTGTCCCACAATAACTTGTTCGGAAGCCCTGGCAGGTCTCTTTGTAGAAATTTCTGCTCGTTTTTGTTATTTCTGGTGAAACTGTGCAACGCAGCTCGTGGTGATGTGGGGTTGCTGGGGTTTCTGTGTATCTCCCCCCATGCAGGGCATGAGCTGACCGTCACAGCACGGCCTCCGCGCGCTGCCACCACCTCGAGCTCGGTGCTGGAGAAACGGAGACCGCCGGCGCGGGGCCCCAGCGGGAGCCGGCGAGGCAGCACCCGGCCTGCGGCAGGGCACGGGGTCTCCCGGGCTTTTCCCCGGTACCATCGTTGCTGTTCTGCTTTCCCAGGAATGATGAGCACCCCGAAACAGCGCAGTTACAGGGATTGCACCCGCTGTGCAAACGCTGAGATTATTACGGATAAAGGTCCGTAGACCTTTGCAATCGCAGAGCAGATTTGCAGAGCAATCACCACGGGGAGCAGCGCGGTCTGACCTGCGTTTCGTGCTCCGACGCGGATGCCGCTTGCTTTCCCTGACTCTGCCGGAGGCGCGTGGGAGAGGAGGAGGCCGGGCCGGCGGGCACCTGCTCCCTGGCTCAGAGGCCCCTCTCGCAAAGCGAGGCTCTCGCCGGGGGCTCACCTGGCCTGCCCGCCCCGGCACCACTGCTCGAATCCTCTGCCGGAGGCCGAGCTGCGAAGCCAAACCAATTTACAGGTCCCCCATCCCACGGGCCCGTGTATTCAGAATAGCCAGTCGATTAGGGCAGCCACCGCCAGCTCCCAGCGGGAGCGTGGGCACGGAAAGGGGCCACGTTCGTCTTGCAGATAAGAGGTTGTCAGGTACCGGCTCAGGCTGGATCTTGAGGGGGCCAAGCAGACGTGACGGCCCTTCCTCGGGGTGAAATGATGCAAGTGCTCTTTCCTTCCCTCCCTCCCCTTTCCCTTTGCTCCTGCTCGGAAGCAGCCAGCAGGTTCATAGCATTTTGTGACCTTTCCATCAAACTGCCTGTCTCCGGCTGCGGCCCGAAAAGTCTAGGTGAGGTGCCAGGGGTGCTCCGAGGCTGAGGTGGGAGCTTGTCCTTCCTCCCGAATGCCAGGCGCTGGCCACAGGGCCGGCAGAGCCTGGAGAAGCAGCAGCGAGATGCCAAACCTACCTCTGGAAGTGCAGCGGGGGGGCACCGTGGGAGGCACGGCGTGTCGGTTCCCACGGCGTCGGCGCGGCTGGGGCGGTTGTGCTCCCTGGGTGACGTAGCTGGCTGGGTGGGGGTGAAACTCGGGGGGATCGCGAATACGTGAGATTCGCACAGTGAAGCTCACTCCAGGTTTTCCAGCGAGCAAAGCCCTTCAGATGCTTGCTAACAGAGGATCGCGCTGCCTGTGGTGTTTCTGGTTGGCATGCAAGACTTACTGATTTAAGTGCAAACCTGACACTGTTGAATGGGGTTTCCTGGGTGCTGTTCCCTGCTCCTCTCTGGGAATGACGAGCCCAAGGTGTGCAGGACCTGTTTCCTGTAGGAAACTCTCCTCTGTCAAGTCATCTCTGGAAACCCACTGAGGAATGGTTTAGCAAACAGTTCAAATATCCTCTTAACTTCCCTTGAGCCCTTTCAGTGTTGGTGACTTCCCTGCACCTCTACAGCTTCTGTTCTACCACTAAACTGGCTCTAGAGTCACAGGACCACAGCTTTGCATTGCCAACCTGGCAATGACAGGCTCTTCCCAGGCCTGGGAGATCCAAGTGGGCAAAGACGTGGTGTCGCTGGCTGCTCTTCTTCCTCGCATCCTGCAGTGGGACAGGGAGCTCTCTGAGCCACTCAGAGATCCGGTCTTTCTCTGGGAGAAAGCAGGAGCAGGACAAGGCATAACCCAAGGCAGCTCCCAGAGCTGCAGCCAGAATCTGGCCCATAAAAACTTTCCTAAGAGGTTGTCTGAAACCTCCTAGCTGAGATCCACGCACCTCGACTGTGCCGTGCTTATTGATGAACGCGGCTGGCAGCTTCTCCTCTGACACAGCGCTGTTGTACTCCCGGGTCTGATTAGTCATTGCTTGTCCACAATAAACCCATCCATCTCACTTACTCTTTGCTCAACAGTCTTCCTTTCCAGGTGTTACATTTTGGAAGAGGCATGTGGTTCCCCTTGACAGTGCTGAGTTTTAGCTGTACCCTCGTGGTTCCAAAGAAATCTTGACAGTAGCAATTAAGAGCTTGGGGGGGACGGAAGGGCAAAAGCTTTTTCCAGTTTTACAAGGCCATGATAGGTCTGACTGCAAGGGAATAGCGGTGTTATTTTTCTCCTGTATCCCAGATGTAGGGATGGAAGTGCGAAAACTCAAAATTGCTTTAAAAGGGTCTATCTGAGTACCGTGGACTCCTCTGGTTCCACTAACCTCTATGCTATAAGCTCAGGATTATCAGTAGATAGTTCCCACATCGTCTCCTACTTCAGTGAAAAAGGAGGCTGCTTCTGGAGGGAAAAATCTGCACAGCAAAGAGTTTGCACCAGGGAAATGGTGCAAGAAGGACCAGCAAATATGGGAGCAGATTGCGGGCAGTCGTCCTGTTGGCACCACCATGCCTGCTGTTATCCAGGCCAGAGCCTACATTAGTTATAAAAGCCACAGGAAGGCCATGTCCATAAAAAGGGCAAGTCTTGTGATTCCTTGTGCAAGCTTCCTCGTGGGAAGGTTGATGCAGAACGGAGGTGTCGCTCATCTCTGCAAGGTCCTGTCATCTCATTATAGATTGGGAGTTTGGCACCGTGTGGTAGAAACTGTGCTTCGGATGTCACAGATGAGCCAAGAATTAAGATGAATATAGAACATGCCAGAGCCTGAGAGAGATTTCTGCAGTATTTTCACAATTTCAGATAATAGGGAAATCTGTAAAACTCTGAGTATATCATGGATAGAATAACAGGCTAAATTTTTCAGATGAATAATTTACAAGAAGTGATTGGCCCCACTCCAAGAGAGACAAGAGCAAGTCTGATCTCGGGCTGAGCAGCCTGATGGTTGTCCTTGGCTGGGAGCTGTTCCCTCTCCTGCCACACTATGATTGCTCCTACACTAAAAGTTGCTTCTTAGACAAGGTGTCTGCCCTCAAGTCACTGTTTCCCATGGCTGCAGGACTTTATGCAAAGCTCAAGGTCCCCACAAAGACCAAATAAAGCCCAAGTGGGCATTTGTGTTTTAGTTTCAACATGCTCCTTTGCTGAGCCAAGCTAGTGCAGTTCACTGGGTGTCCGTGGACATAAGCTGGCTCCAGGTTTACACACTGATCCAGCCTCTGCCTATTTCTGTTCTCCAGGCAGGTCTCTGTCTCTTGGCTTTGGTACTTTCAGCCTCCTCGGTCCAAGTGGATGGAGGAATAGAGACATCTTGACATTGCCGATGGGAAGGGAGACAAGTGCATGTGAAGTCCCTGAGCTGGGAGGAGATGGCAGCAGGCGGTTGCAGCGGCCGCATCAGCCAATTAACACGATCATGTTTATGAATCTGGATCAGTAATTCCAGGTAAACTCCCCGCGAGTGCTAATGCAGGCTAACAATGCCTCCTGCCTGCCCAGGGAGCCAAGCGGCGGGCAGAGAGCTCCAATAACGCCAGCACATTCCTGCTGTGACTCTAAAATGCCTCATTTCCCAGTCCCAGCCTGGACACATCTCATTTTGTCTCCTATTACTGCAAAGCTGGAACGTTGCCTACGGAGAGCGCATGGCGCAGCGCTGGTTGCGCCGGTGCCTGTTCAACTCTGGCTTGACTTTGCCGCACTGGACAGGGCCTGGCAGCACTCATCACGCAGCCAGCCTACCCGCGCCAGGGAAGGGTGGGCCACCTCTGCTCCCGGGGCTGCTGGGCAGATGTGCCGTGCAGGTGGGGCTGGAGGAATGATACCTGTGGAGGAGGGCAGAGAGGACTTCAAGAGGATGGTGTTTTTTTCACTCTAGTTTTTTTCCTCTGTTGGTGTTCATACCAGGATCTTAGATGCATCACCAGCATTAACCACATCAGCTCCTTACTGCCACCCCTTGCATCTGCCCCGATGTGGAGAAGGACCCATGTGTTGGCTACGAGGCAGGAACAGCCCTGCACACGCAGAGCAGCCTGCCCCACCTTGGCAACCTGTCCAGCAGCAGTGGGGATTGCTTTCCTGGCTTCCCAGCTGAGAAAGACTTCTGGCAAAGAGGGACTGTTGGTGGGGAAAGAGAAGTTCAGGGATAAGACAATTCAGTGAAGGCAGCAGAGGCCCAGCTTTGCCTCTGTGAATGAAGAAGGACCACTTCAACTTAGGGGACAGAAACACAAGTACAGAAGAGCTTTGTAGGAGGAGGATGGTGCTGGCGAAGGGGGAAGGGACACTCCACACCCATCCACAGCTAGCCTAGGACCCGGCATAGTCCCAGGGTCTGCTGGCCACCTGACACCTTCCTAACTGTCCCCTAGGGGTTAGGGCAGGTGAGGCTTTCCTCGAGCTGCTCCCATCACTCTGAACAGGCTAGCAGAAGAGGAAGGAGGCTGATTTATGTCCCCCAGGATCTAGAAGATCAAACAGAAACAGGGGAGATAAAGAAGCAGGTGAGAAAGTTACCAGCCCTTTACTGGACCTGGTTTTCTCTAGGAAAATAGCATCTCATTGTGAAGGGCACACACAGAAATACCACAGCAGTCCTTCTTTGGTAGGCAGCAGACAGTTAACAGGCTGAAGTGATGACACATCATGCTGGAAGTTGTTCTTCCCTCTGCCCTCTTGTTTGGCCCGGATGCTGGGTGTTTGGCAGCGCAAGGGCTCCTGGACGTTTTTCAGGTGCCAGCTCTCCTTGCCAGCCTTGGCCTTCTCCAGCAGCCACTTCCCCAGCAGCACAACATCTAACTCCCCCTGCTTCTGTCTTCAATTAATGCACTTTTCCTGTGTCCTGAGCTGCCCCTCACTGGCAGAGGCTCACCAGTAGGGAAGCACTTCATGGGTTTCTTGTGGCGATAGCTGGACAGATGATTAGAGGAGAGGCACAGATGAAAAAAGCAGGGTTGAATTACACAAAAGGAGAGGCATATCCTAGTCATCTCCCTGCTATGAGCAGCCCCTGGTCCCAGCTCAAGATGCGGATGGGGCCATCCTGGGCTGCAGACGTAACTGGCTGATGGTCTGAGGTCACCATTATGAGAATGCCAGAAAAGATAATTACAGCAGTGCTTGTGGTCTTCACCACGATGAATCTTGGAGCCATGCAGCCCTGAATTCTCCTGTTACCCCATAGCGGAGATCCAGCATAGAGGGCTGCCCTGGGAACCTCTTTCTGTAACAAACTTTACCCTCAGATTCCTGTGAAGAGGGCAAAGTAGTTCATCCTCCCATCGCTTTGCTTCTCCACTGATGGCCAGTGGCACAGCTCCTGCTCAGTGGAGCTGGACCAAGGCTGTTTCAGGTTCGTGGTCAGCCACTGGAACTTGCAGGGCACGAAGGCAAGAAGTCTGTGGATGTTAACTGAGGAACATCAGCCACAGAAGCTAATGATTTCTGCAGCTTGTATCAGCAAGGACCTTTGTGAAGAAGTGAGGCATCTCTGCAAGGTCTCAGTCACCTGGGCCTAGTGCTTTCATTGTTCCTGCTTTATATCCTTAATGCTTCAGCTGCAGCTCCTCCCTGGACTCTCCTGTCTTCAGCTGACTCATGCACAACCTCCAGGAGACCGTAGCCCTCCTGGCCAAGGTCTCAGGAGAATATGGATGAGCCGTGCTGGGGCAGCACCCATCTGGCCTTGAAGAGTGCTGAGTGCTGAAAAGCCCTGCCTGGAAGACAGAAAACCTCCTCCTTTCAGTAAAAGCCTCTCTCTTCCCCTGACAGCTCCTCTGTTGCTCCTCAGACATTGCCTGCTCCATGTACCCAGACGGCAGCCCCTCCAGCATGGGTAGACCTTCTCCTCAGACACGTCCTGGCGTGGTGCTGCTGATCCTGGGATACACTGCCGGGGACGATGGGTTCGGGCTGGCTGAGCACCAGGACAGGTGGCCTTTAGGGCCCGGGGTACACAGGGTGCAAAGCAGGACAGCGGAAACCACCACATCCCGGGGAGGAGGCAGAGGGATGTTCCCGAAGCGGAAAGTGAGGGGAAGCGACGGCGCCATATGGTCGTGGGGCAGCCCCTTTGGTGGAGAAGGCATATGGCTCCCCGTCTGCTCCCCCCTCAGCCCTGATTTTCTGGCTCGCCCCCAGGAGAGCAGTAAGCAATTATGGGCCATGCGGAAGCTTCATTATCACTCTGTCGTGGCCTCATTTGATGAGACGTTTTATTGCCAAACTTATTAAAAGTGAAACGTGCAGTTTCTGCGCAGCAATTTCCTGTCTGCGGCGATAAGCTGGGCTGTGCCCACTGTGTAATAAACAGTTATTTTTATGTACGTCTCTGACTGGGGTGGTGAGAGGGAGAGAGGGCCCTGCTCACATTAATTGTGATGGTTAATGAGATCTATTTTGGGACATGCGTGCAAGGTGGCATGCACCTTCCCCCTGCCACCGCTCTGCAGCTGAGGTGGCCCCTGGTGGCTTCGTGCCCTGGATGCTGGCAGCAGGGGCTGGATGATACCTTCTCCCCGCGGGAAAGGCGGTGTGTGTGAGCATCTGGGCCTGAGCCCACACACAGGGGGGTTACTCCAAAAACCACTAGCCATGCAGCAGTGCCTGTCTCTTATCTCGCCCCTTGGCCACAGCCACAAGCAAGCAAGGAGCAACCGCCGTGGCCGGGACCTGCTGCCATTCCTGTTGCCTGCCCTGCGTGCCCAGGGCAGCATGCCCCAGGAGACCCCCCGCACTTGCTCCCTGCCCTTGTCCAAGGCTGGCTGTGGTTTGCGACAGGCATCTGTATGTTTTGCAGCTGAGGATTGTTTTGCTTTCTTCACCCTGTCAGCTCTTCCTCTTCCTTCCTCCCTGAAAATGCTGGGTCTCGATCCAACCTGGCACACACAGTCCTGAGATCTCATGCGGCTCAGACAGCCCACGCAGGCAGAAAGCAGGGTCTCTTCCAGGGTGGGAAAATGCACTTCTGTTGTGAAATTTTGCAGTTTCCCTCCATCACTCTTTCAGGGCTGCCTCCCTGTAGCACTCTTCCTCCAGCCAGCACAACCCCCATCGTGGCTGGAGGGAGCCCCAAACCTGGGGACTTTGCCTCACCCTCCCTGAATCTCTTATACCTGCACGAGAAACCCATCCTTCTGCATGCAGTTGAGGAGCTACAGGATCATGTTGACCTTCAAGGCAAGACAAGAGACCTAAAGCACCAAACTAGCCCTCCTTGCGATGTGGAGCTGGTGAGACCTGCGTTCTCTCCTGGATGTCTCACTCTAGACTTCCCCTACACTGAATGCCGTCCCGCAGGCGCTGCCCACCCTGCACCAGCTTGCAGGCACTGCCCAAACTTCCCCCATGGGGCTGCCCCTCTGTGGCACCAAGCACAGGGTCGTCTGACCCAGGACTGAGTCCCCTGGACATGCTGCTCACCCAAAGTTGGGAGCCCTTTCTGCTCATCCGGACAGCATCCCTCAAACCACCTCTGATCCGCTCTTTGTGGGGGCTTTCAGCACATTTCATTTATTGCCCCTGCTGTCTCGGTTCCAGGACCAAAGGGGTACAAGCTGCACAGAAACCTCTTCTGCTGCTGTGGGTGGTGACCTGAGGGAGCCTGGTCCTGGGACCCGAGGGAGGAACATGGCCTGCCCTGGCCGCAGCACCCGCGCTAGAACCCCCTTCCCCCTTGGGCACGGGAACGGTGCTTGCTCTGATGTGTGAAAATGCTCAGGCTGGGCAGGTGAGTTGACTCTTTTTTTTTTTTTTTTTTTTTTTTTTGACTGTGTCATCCCCGAGAACCCCAGGGGAAAATTATGAGGTTGGTGGGGATTTTTTTTCTCATTTTTAATTTTTTTTCCTAAATATTCCCCTGACAAATATCATTTCATTTTGTAGGAAACAAAATGCCCTATTTAGGTGCAGGATGTTTCTTTTGGTTTAATTACTTATTTTTAATACATCTTGAAAGGAAGCTTTTTTTTGAAATGGAACATGTCAAAATTTGATCTACAGAAATTCTGTGGGTATTTTTTATTTTTTCCTACCTGGCCAAAATCATTAGTTGAATTCAGCCTGGAGCTGCATAACTTTTTTCAATAAACAATTTGTGGGAAAATTTCCTCTTGGCTCTGGGAGGCCTATTAGTTATTTGTCGGCGTTCAAAACCCTGTTGGGTATTTCCCATATGACTTCTTTTCTTAACAGCAGCTTTATTGGTCTGGGAATTAACGATGAAAAATGTGATACTCGCTATTCATTGCAGTCATCCCAAATGCCAGTCATCTCACCAGGACCCAGAGGCAAAGCTGACACCGGCGCTGCAAAGCAAAGAGCCCCGGAGCTGCTCCCAAGCCACCGGGCGACTCGTGTGCCTGGTGGTCAGGACACAGGAGGAGCTCGGAGCCGTGTTTCATCCCAGGGTGTCCACATTGCTGTCTGCAACACGGAGGTTGGAAACACCAAATCTCTGTCCCCGTCTCCATCCCCACATTTGGCGCGGACCCCCCTGACGGGCGACGCTTTTCCCCCTCCATCCTCCACGGGTGGCCCCTGCCTGCGCAGGACGCACCGCGGCCGGGGCTGTTCCGTCCCCAGCTTGCTCCCTGCGTCGGCCCCAGGCTCGGAGGCCGTATTGGCTGCCCCTGTCCCCGGCCTCCCCCTTCGTCTGGCGCGGCCACACACCAGGTAAACCCCCTCCGACGCCAGCCCCAGCCCCTCGTTAATTTGTATTGCAGAGTGTGTCGCGGGCTGACGTGTAATTAGAGCTCCTGAAGCCTGTCTCATGCTGTAATTGCCATGACAGGGGCCACAGCATATCCGCTTGTTAATTAGTAAACCACAATATCCCGGGGGCTCGTTGAGAGCTGCCTTAATTGTATTTCAGCTGGAACAGAGGGATAATTACCCTTCGCTAGCACTGCCACTTTTTAATTCTTAAAAAAAAAAAAAAAGGAAAGAAAAACCCACATTGAGCTCTTCTTCCTCTTCACATTCACTTCCTCTTCCTCCCCTCTCAGCAGCACAGTGAGCTGGTTTTGTCCCAGATTAAGAGAAAAGGATCTGCAGCTCAGCAGCACGCAGGGCAGTGGGAGGGGAACGGGCGGCCAGATGCAGCCGCAGGTTTCTGTGCGGACACCTCGGCTTTGCCAGAGGACATCCTCCTGCTCTACTGTCCAGACTGGTGGTGCCAAGCTTCCCGTTATCAGGGGCTTGACTCTGGGTTGGTAGAAGACCTCTGACAGGCTTTATTTTCTACGCAAAAATGCCAAAAGGTTGCTCTGAGGCCACAGCCTGCATCCCGCTGTGACGGGGAGGAGTGAGTCAGGGTCTCTGGGCTCCCCGCTGGCCAGAGGGGCTCAAATGCAAGTGGGAGCTGCTGCCTGCTGCGGGAAAGAGGAGGGGTATCGAGCTCGGCTGGTCGTCTAACTCGGGGCTCTCCGTATTTTGCTGCTGTAAATCTCCCCACGTAGGGATCACGTGTGTGCTCAGCTGTCGTTCTGCTCTCAGAGCGCATCTCGGCACCCTGGAGCACGTCCTCACTGCCGTGTGCTCTCCATCCCCCCTCACAAAGATTTGCCTCCTGTTTTGCCAGTTACAGGTTATTCTGTTCTGTCTGAAACCATCTGGCGAGAGGCACAACCTCTCTCCATAGCCTTTAATGACATCACCCTGGTATCCAGTGCTTTAAAAAACGCACTGCCAAAAGCACGCATATCCCTGATGCAGCTGGAGCACCAGCACTGAGCAGGACCTCAGCTCAGTGCTGTGCGTACAGCACAAAAAGGGGTCTTTGCTCCAGAGACCTTACACTAGCAAACACCCATGGAAGCAGGGCTTCACCACTGCTTGGCTTCGATGGATCCTAGAGACAGATCATCCCCCTTTCAGATTCCCTTCTTGGCAAACCTCATCTCACTGGGCAACCGAGAGTCTTCTGGGACTCAGTTAAAAGCTTTTCCTTCTTTACAAGGAAAGGCTGTCCCTGTAAGGTATGAATGTGTCTGCATCTCTCTTAGTGGTCATGGAGGGACCATCAGAGCTTTCAGTCATGAGCGTGAGAAAAAGGAGCATGTTGAGGCTCAGCATCACCCTTCTGCAGTCACTCACAGGCCAGAGCTCCCTTTCTGCAACGCTACAGGGGAGCTATTAGCTGGTCCAGGCTCTGGTGGGGAGGTTAAACGGGGAAGCGATGCTAATGCAGGACATCCATCACTTTTCCTGTGCTCCTTCCAAAACTGATACAAATTGCTCAGGTGCCATCAGCCCTGCTGACTCCCGCTGTTCAAAAAATCGTATAATGGACAACTGGCCTTCGGAAGACAGTTTGTGAATTGGTTTAAATAACAGGCCTGGCTGTCTCCTGGGAAGCCACATGGAGGTCAGCCTTGAAGAAAAGATCAGTACAGCAGGTCCAAGCATTAGCAGGAAGAAATAACTGAAGTAAAGAGCCTTGAACATAATTACAGCCTAAGAGCTGCGGTGGGAACTCAGCGACCTGAACCCATCTCCTGGACTTTAGTGCAGTCAACAGATTGACACTGCTGGGTCCTGAAGGCTGGTTTTTGGAAGCCGTGCACCAGGACTGAATGCCAGAATGGGCAAAGAAGCAACACAGGTGCCTGTTCCAAAGGTTGGAGCTAGCAACATGTCTCAAATGCCATGGAAGAAGCAGATGGAGGCAACCACTGGAACGCTCTGTGCATAATTGAGGGCACCTTCAAGGGTGAGCAAGAGGTGGCTGCCTGCGTCCAGGACACTGTCTATTGCTGCTGCAATGCAAGTCACTGTCATTAGAGCTGGGCATGGAGTTTATAGCCGAGTAACCACAACAGCTTTGCACAAATTAAACAACATACTGCAGGTTAATTAGATTTCTTACTGCTGCCTCAATTAACTTAGCCCTGTCATCTGCTGTCAGAAGTGGATGGAGCCCCTTTGAAATTCACAGCCTTTATCACTTGGAGATGTGGATGGCTAAACCTCTCCCCGGGCAACCATGCCAGTGCGTGCGTGTGTAAGCGTGCACACATGAGCATGGATGGGAGATGCCATCTTCCCCTCCTTGGAAGCCCCCTTGCTTGGTAGATGAGACTGGTTGGAGACGCAGTTGCCTTCCATCTGTGTGGCAGCCAGGGTGGATTTCCCCTGCTGACATTTCAAATGATGATCTTCAAAAAAAATACATATTTCGAGGAAGAATCACTTTACCATTGTTCTGCATGGAGCTGTGTGACTGCAACTAATAATAAGAGTCCTGTTTAAAAAAATCTGAGAATGTCGGTTTATGTTTTTAAACCAATTTCCTTTGACTGTGTCAGGGCCTGTTTTCTGTTTGCTAGACAATTATGTAGCTAATGAGGACAGCCACAGTTACATTAGACAGGATTAGGAAGAATAAGGCTACAAATGCTTCAGTGCCTAAGACAACCACTAACTAATGGAGGTTAGGAGGGCATGCCCCAAGAGCAGGCGGCTCCTCGCAGGGTTTCTTGGGCCTCTCTGAAGGAGCTGGAGTGGGCAGAGTGCAGAAAAACCGTAAGGTGAGGCAGCCTCCTCGTCCCACATGCTGCACAGCAATTGTGCTCATGGGAAATGAGAGCATTTCCTGGCAAATCAGGAAAAGTATTTAGGGAAATACATGCTGTATGTGTGACCCTGACCATTTCTCATGGAGCAGGTGGCCTTGTGGGAGGTTGTCCCACAGAGACAGAGAGACCAACCCCCTGAAGGAGCAGGAGGATCTGGATCCCGAGCACTATCATCCTCAACTGCCCTGCGTCGCTCAGCAAAACGTGTTCAAAAGTGCCCCCCCACTCAGAGGCTCTGAGACTCCCCTGCAGCAGGGCTTTAGCAGGAGATCACCAAGACATGGGTACTTTAGCTGAAACCCTCCTCTCCTTACTCTCTTACTGGCAAACAGTCAGCACGGCACTCTGCTCGCCATTTCAGCAGCTTCATCTGTCTCCCACCCCTTTAAGAAAGAGGGATATGGTAAGAAAACGGGTAGTAGCAGTAGACGAGAAAGATGCCTGGTATGGCAGCGAGACCCTGTTTCCTGGGTCACCCGGGGAGATGCAGACACCAGCAGCCAAACACTGCTTTCTGATGTCTCCTCCCAGCTGCCTCTCCGTCAGCTCTCCAGCCGGCTGTTCAGCCACGCATCAGCTCGCAAATCAATCAGCCGTCCAGACTCTTCCTTCTGCACTGGAAGTCTGTTCCAGTGCTCCCCGCAGGTGTCATAAGTCATGTTCAATGAATTCTTACAACCTGCCTGCAGGCATCCCGCTCCCTCCCGGGCTGCAGAGCAGGGAGCGTTCCCGGTCAGTTGAGCAGAACGGTTTTGCTTTTTGTCCTTTGGACCCACATCCTTCTGAACTCTCCTGTCTCTTCACCTGCTTTTTACATCACGTTTACATGAAAACATCTTGGCCAATGTAGTGTGTCCTGGACCAAATCAGGGTATTTTCTGTGATCTCTCCCTGTGGTGTGCCAGCTCACGCTTGCGCAGGTGGGCAGACGCACAGCCAGGGACCACGTTCTCGCAGTGCAGGGACGCTGCCACCCGAGAGCATTGAGCCAGCTCAAGAGCTGAGCAGGAGATCGTGAAGAAGCTGAGATTTCAACTGACATTAAAACACATTTCTGTCCCAGCCCCCCAATACGCCCTCGGATCGCATGCTGTTACGCCAGGGCACAGAGAATAACATCTCATCCTCAATTCCCCCTCCAGAGAGTTTCGTTGTGTGGTCCAGGTGAAGGTGTAGCCTTGGAAGAGAGAAGGCTAAACACTCATTAACCAGTGTGGTAAACAATTTCTACAGAAAGGCGTTGGTCCAGGGACTGGAACGCAGGCAGCTGCGACTGTATGGAGAGCCCTGCTGCACCAGCAGCATCTGAGACTGCCTGGGTGGGAGGTGGGAGGTTTTACGGCCCTCATGCCCTGTGTGTGATCTGCTGGCCTTCCCCAGTCATCCATCCAGCTGCAAAACTGGGTAATGAACACAGACTTCACCCCAGGCGAGTAGCTGTGCCCAGCCAAGTGTCTCCCAGGGAGTTAAACAGCCCAGCTGGAGCCTGGCAGGGAGCAGGTACCCACAGGATCTCTAGGTTTCACGGCTGCTATGGGGCTCTGGGTGCATGCATCTCCTCTGGGACTAGAGGCAACAACTCACATCAGCAAGGAGTTAGATAGAAACATCCTTTCCCTGACACCGCCATCAGAGCACTCTTGTCTTTCCTCCTAGTTACTGGTGAGGTACAGCCAGCTACTGGGCTTGCGGAAGAGAATAGTACGGATGAGGTCTTTCCTTGGATGGAGAGATCAAGAGGAGAAGAGCCCGCACAGTACTTGGGCCTTCCAGGGCAAGAGTTAACCAGCAGAGGAAAGAAATGAGCAAGTCCAGGATGTGTGTGGGTCAGGACCTCTGGGCACAGCTATCGTTTTACAGCAGGAGACCAGAGCCAGGCTCTGAGAAGGGGGCCGGGCTGGCAGTAGGAAGCCCCGTCCCAGCCCCGGGGGAGCAGCCTTCATGCAAGAGAGCTAAGGCGGGTTTCTGAGGCCCCCTTTTTCAGGAATCATGGCAGGTCTTTGCAGACTGGCTGCAGCAATGATGCATGAGGGACGCACAGAGAGGACCTGAAGAACCTGTCACTGCCTTCCCTTTCCCTGCAGGTCCGGCCTCACTGCCTGGGAAGAGCATCCTTGCCAAAACGGCCTTCTCCAAAGCCTGCTCTGCTAATGGGAGAGGTGTTTCATGAGACTGCAGTGTGTCCTGAAGACATAAATGTCTCAGCAGCATGTGCTGAACCTGACTTTCAAAGGGCAAAGCCAGGAGCACTCAGCTAGAGGGACCCAAAGGCAGTAATATGCACCTCAGTATAGGCGCTTACGTTAGGGGCTGGGGGGATCTGGTCTTCTCTCTTACTCCCACCCTTTCTGTTGCCATTTTAATACCATTTACTGATTCTCTAGCTGGTCCTTTAGTCTCAAAACTCTGTCTCAGCATTACAGTCCAGTGGCCTGTAGGGTCCATATATAGTCCAGTGGTCAAGGAGAGGAATTCACAGCTCATTGCCCTCCTCATGGAGAGACCCCAAATCCCTTTTGCTGACACCAGCTTGAAACTGCTCTAGGGCTCCTAGGCCAGCCCTGGGCCATTAATACCAGCCGCAGACTGCAGTGCCCTAAGGGCCCTTGCTTTCCCCTTCCCTCTCCCCGTTGCAGGAACGGTGGCCTGCCTGCGTCTGCAACCCGAATTCTTGGAAGAAGATGGCACGTGTGCTGAAGAGCCTCCCTTGAGTACAGCAACTGAATCTCACACCAAATGACTAATTTGTGCCCTAATTGGTGTGGAAACGAATGCCAGAATGCACTGGAATACTGAGAAATGAAGCTCTCCATCTTGGCTTCCTTCAGGGAAATGGTCTTAATTAAGAGTCCGTCTTGCAAAGAGAGATAATTTCCAGCTATGTGATGAAACAGGAGCCAGGATGGAGGTTGCGGTTGAGACTGGTATCTTCTCCTAGTGGGGTCCATTTGGCTATTGCAAAAGTGGAGGTCCTTCAGTCCTCTGTGCATCTCCCAAGCCTGGCCAGCCTCTCCTCTCCAGCCCCAGGCCCCTTCCGGGCACTGCAGTCCTGGCCTCAGCCCTGGAGCCATCATCATTGCCTTCACAGCTCCATTAGCGTTCCTCAGCCCTAAGAGCATCCCCTCTCCTGTTCTTCCATGCATCAGGCCCCACCGGCAGCAGCTCCCAGCAGAACCAGCTCCATTATTCACAGGAGACTGTTTTATTCAGTGTCTTTCTGCCCAGCCTCGTCTGTGCCGTCTCTGGTGCTCGGGTGTTGACTTGGTGCCCATGATCTCTGCCAGTATTTCATTACGGGCATGCAAACTTTGCGTCACTCATTGATTGCTCTCGAGCGTGCTGCTGGGTGTGCTCCCCAGGGTGTTCACCTCCGATAAGCAGCCGTTGCCCCCTCCCCATGGCGGGGGACCCCTGCCACCCGCACAACGGCTGCACCCACACTTCTGAAGCAAGCAGGGGCTCGCTGCCCATCCTGCCTTCTCTGGGATGCGCGTGGGGAGCCAACTGGAGTATCCTCATGTTGCTGTGCTGGGCACGCTGGGGCCCACAGCACCATGCTGGCACCTCGAGGGTCCCTGAAAAGTCCTCGCGTGGAGGGGCTGGGGCTGGTCCGGGCTCTGGAGGCCACTGCGCAGAGAGGTTGGACCTGTTGCTGCTGCCTTCAGCACATCATCGGCATCGTGAGGCCCCAGCCCCTTCCCCACAGCCTCGACGTGCACAGCTGTTCCCTTAGAAATCGCTGTTGCCATGGTTTTTTCAAAGAAAACACATCTCTCCCCCCCCACCACCACTCCCCACCGCCTTAACCTTGTGACAGCAGCGATGACGCGACTCCCCGAGAAAGGCCACTTCACGTAGCTATGGAAACAATTAGCTTTCTCTTGGTTTTACCTCGGGGGTTATGCCAGCAAGACAGACCCACATTTGTTCTCCTGGGACCAGGTGCTTCCCCGGCCGCGTGCCGGGAGCGGCGCGGCTTCGGGAGCATCCCGGGCAGAAGTCTCACCCAGGCACAGGGATACCAAAACGCCCCTCTCTCCCGGGCGGCAGGGACACGGCCCCGGGGCGCTGCCAGCGGGATGCGGCACCAGGACCCTGAACCAGCCCTGAGCAGGGCTCCCCCAGCCCACCGTCACCACCCAGGGACAGGGAGCTGGGAGAAAGAGGATTCACCCCCTTTCCAGGGAAGGGTGGGAGCATCTGTCCCCCGAAGCTGCTCCCGTGGGGCTGGGGGAAAGCACGAGGAGGGAAGGGGCGAGGAGGGTGGCAGTGGCAGCAGGGCAGGTTGACGGTGCCCCGTCGACGCGGCAGCACGGCGCAGCGCGCGCTGGAGGAGCTGGCCCTGATTTCGGCACCGGCTCGAGGGGGGCCGAAGCGAGGTGTCCGCAGCACCGCTCCGCGGGCCGGGAACGCCGCGGCTGTCTGCAGCCTGGCCAAGAGCAGGCTTCACCGGTGCCTCTGCCCTGAATAGCGGCTGGGTAAACACGGCGCAATGCCGTTCCTTGGATATATTAGAGTCACAGCTGCTGACTGCAGTGCCTAAAATAAGCGTTTGCCTGCTTTTTATTCCTTGGAGCCCAGCAGAGCCCACTCAGCTCCAGGAGAGGAGCTGGAGTCTATTCTTAGCCTTGCAGAGCCCTCGCGGCTGGGGAAGGGAGCGGGAGTCCCTGCGAGCGCCGTGGCTGCACCGAGGGGTTGCTGTGTCCCGCGCCGTGCTGGGCCCCTCCGGCATGAGGAGGCCACCGGAGCCCGGCCGGGCCACGGGAGCCACCACGGCAGGCGGTGCCCCGATGAGGGCTGCATCCTCCTTTTTGGCTGAGGGGGAGCTGGGAAGACAGTGGGCGGGAGGGATGCCCCGGCACCTTTCCCAGCATCGATGTGGGATTCAGCAGGGATTTATCATCAGTGCAAGGGGAGGCTTGGGGTCCTGCCAGGGTGATGGGTGCTCTTCTCCCTTTGGGGTGTCCCGGCAGTGCCGTGCAACCCTACGGCACTTCTCCCCCATTGTGGTCTGCACAGCTGAGGCCAGGCGGATGCTCTGACGGGAGTTTGATGCTAATCCCAGCTACTTTTCACCGGATCTGCCTTGCTGCAGCGAGAACGGTGACCTGGGTCATCCTCTTGCTGCTGCTCCCGGGTCCCTGCACCTCCGGCGAGGGGAAGCGTACGGAGGATTTTGCACAGCCCTGCTGAGAGTCGACCCTTGCTGCAGCCAGCCCAGCGCTCGCCCCGATCTCCATCCCCAGCCTGGCCAGCACCGGGTGCACAGAGCCATTGCCAGAGGCAGGCGGGGGGGACTGTGGGGACGACCTAGGCGCACAGCCCCGGGGCCGGGATGGAGTGGAGATGCCCAGGCTCCTTAGCAACAGGTATTGCCACGTAATGGAGTCCTTTCCGCCGCCAGCCTTATTCGCGTGGCCATAAATAATTCAATTTTCTCATTCACACACATGAATGCCGCCGGCCGGGGCTCTGAGCCCGCTCAGCCTCCATCTGTCCAGGGGGAAAAGGGGGAGGCAGGGCCCGATAATACGACTCTAACATTTGTTTAACATGGATGATCGTGGCCAGATGGCCTGGGGATTGGGAGGTGGGGACGGCAAGGAGCCGGAGGGATGCTCCAGGTCTTGGCAGTGCCCGGGCACATCCCTGGCATTTCCACCTAGCCCAGTCCCCTCTCGCTGCAGTCCCTGCTGGGGGCAGAGAGGGCAACCTCAGCCCTCCCCATCTCTTTGCACCCAGCACCTTCTGTTATCGGGGCTCAACCCAGAAACGAGCACATTTGGCTCGAGATGGCCATCGCTGTGCCAGCAGGGAAGAGGCCGAGTGCTTCCCGGTGCCCGCGGCCAGAAGATGCCTGCTGTGCACCCCCCTGTCCCGCGCCGCTGGGAAGGGAGAGCAGCCCCCGAGCCCGGCCTTCGGCAGGGACAACAACGCCAGAGATGCTGCAGACTGCGAGTGCAATTAGCAGGCTCTGTGCCACCCTCTCGCGGGGGGCCTGACGAGAGAAAACAATAGAATTAGCGGGGTTAATAGGCTGGGCTTTAAGAGCCTGCGTGTTATTGCTGGGGAGCCGGTGCCTGCTGGGCGCACACATGCTGATCTGGGCTGGAGACGCAAGGGAGGGTCGTTACTGCCTGGTGGCATCATTTCCGCAAATCCCCCCGCGGATTCGGCACAATCCAGCCCAAAGCGTGACAAGGGCAGGGAAGCTGGGACCTTCGTCCCCTCCTTCCTGGCTCTGTGTTTGGATGGAGAGAGCATGTGCTGTCACTGACGCCTGACGCCGGCAGCCTGAACCCCTGGGGGGACAGATATACAGCACAGAAAAAACACATCAGGCGCTAAGAAACCAAGGAAAAGCGCTCGGAGACGTAGATCCGCTGAACAGGTCACTTAACCTTAACTCTGCCTCTCTTGTGCCTTGATCTTGTACTCCGTGCAATCGCACAACCGCATTTCGTTGCAGCGAGGCCCTGGCCCTGTTTGGGGAGCAGGGCAGGAGACACCCGGTGAAGTTTGATTTGAGATCGCATCCCTGCTTAACACAGCAGCAAGCATGTGTTTAACTCAGAGCTTAAGCACTGTCTTGGATTGCAGCCTGCAAAACAAGCAAAGGGTACGCTCTGCTTTTAGACACCATGAGCAGGGGGGTTAGAGAGGAGCACGCGCCACATCGTCATTACCTATCATCCAGCATTAGGAGCTATTTCCTCTATGGGAACGCAAAGAGGTGTTTGCAGGAGAGTAAAAGTGCTCGCAGGGGGTAACTGGGAGCGCGAGCCAGCTTCCACGCTGGTGTTCCTGAACGCTGCAGCATGTTTGGGTATGACGTGTGCGTGTATGCACACTTGGTGTATTCCACGCAGACACGAATTCTCTTCTGGATACGTCTGGAAGGGGCTCTCACAGGATTTTTGCAGCAGTTAAAGGAGATCATCTCAATACCAGGTTCCCTGGACTATCAGTCCTGGCCAGCCACTACTCAGAGACTTTTCCTGTCTGTTGTATTCCCCCCCTGCTCTGTACGTCTTTTCAGAGGGACCAGGGCTATGCTCTGTGTCTTTTCAGCTCGCTTCCAGCCCCTCGCACATTTTTGCCCCACCGCAACAACAGTCAGCCCACAATGGTGGCTGTCGAGTACTAAATCAACTCCAACTTTCTGCACCTACGGCTCAGACACCGCTGCCCCACGCAGCGCGCCGAGGGCCGGGGTGACGGGGGCCCAGCCAGCCTGCCCTCGTGGGTCTCCCCCACCCACCCTGGCACCTGCCAGGGTGTCCAGGAGGCTCTGATCACCTCCTGCTCCCCCTGCTAGCAGTGATCCCACGCGGCTGCTCGGCGCACCGATAGCCTCGGTCATGTCACCTTGTACGGGGGGTTCTGGCTGGTCTCTGGAGGGTCTTGTCCTCCCCTTGAGGGAGCCAGTGCCACCCCGGGGAGCCACCCTGGTTCAGTTTGCTATGCAGCGAGTCGCAGGACGGCTCCGAGCTACACCAAGGGCATCGGGTGAGCAGTGCCCCTGCTCCTGCGAGCTCTGCCTGGCCGCAGGGACCAGCCGGTGCCCGGCAGCCCTCCGGCACTGCCTGCAGCGCAGCCCCGGCACGCCGGCTCCCGACACCCCTCCGAGAGCCACAGCCACCTCCTCGCAACAAGCTCCTCGTGGCACCTCTGCTTTGTCACCCCCTGCCCACCCAGGGGAGCTTCTCACCACCCTCACACCCACACGCACGGGCTGCTCGGGGATGGCTCGACCCTGCGTGAGCCGATACCTGCCTCTGCGGCAGCCCCAAGCTGTGGCCGGTCTCTGCCCGGGGCGGGAGCTGCCCAGTGCATGGCGGAGACCCAGGTGAGCGTCCTCCGGGCAGCGAGGACAGAGCGAATGGCTTCACGTTAGAGCTCACGTGCCTGACTCTCCACTTTTCTCAGCTCCAGCAGCAAGACGCTACCCCCTCGATAACGTACGGTGAGAGCCGGCTGCCTCTGCCTCCTGGCCGCTTGCAGAGGTGATCGTGTCTGGGCTGTCGCTGGTGGCGAGGGTGCAGAGCTGTGCACGCTGCCCCTGCAAGCGCCGCGCTGCCAGGCGCCCTCAGCGCCGGCACCGCACCAAGCCCTGCACCCCGTTCCCAGCCGGGTGCTTCCGCAAGGCCGGTCTGGCCAGGTCTCGCAGCCCGGCGGATACACAGACCGCGGCCGGAGCTAAACCGGCCGAGCCAGCGAGCCTCGGTTTCGGCGGAGAGAGCGGCAAAGACAGCAAAGCCTCGCAACGCAACCTGGCAGCAGCTGCCGGGAGGCGCAGAGGACGGCGGGCGCTGTGACAACCGGTCTGAGCCGCTGGGTGAACCCCGTCATGGGCAGACACCTGCCCCAGCACCGGTCCCCCAACTCTGCCCCTCCAAAATCACCTGCAGACAACCCCCCGCCCCAGGCCACGTGCTGGGAGGCTCAGGCTGTGGCCGTGCATCTCAGCCGCTGCCAGGGGAAGCAGATGTGCAGACTCCAAGGTGCGGTGCCCTGGGATTTCCACTCAGACAGAGACTTCCACTGTCAGACAATTTGCATTTTGCCTCTTCCACTCTGAAAGCAGGCTCAGCCCAAGCCCTCTGCATCTTCTGACAGATTCATAGCACAAACATGCTATTACTTATTCCTTCACATCCCAGCACTGCAGAAACAGTATGCAGAGAGCCCTCCAGCAGGTTCATCTGTGCAAGCATGCCTGGGGCAGCTGCAGCCTCAGCTGGGCAGGGGGATTGCCCAGGCTGGAGCCGGGAAGAGACGCTCTACGCAGTAGCTACAGCACAGTCGAGCCTTGCTAGTCTGCCCCATGCCCACGGGACACCTGCACCTCTGCAGACTGCAGAAACAGCCCAGGGAAACACTAGCCACAGGGTTTGCCCCCGACTGCCTTGCTCTCTTCCTGCCCACTCCTCCGAGACCACCGTCTCTTTAGCTGGTGGGAGTCCGTGCAGCCTCCCGTGGAGCTGGGGGGATCCACAGGCACCCGCCGGAGACCTGGCTCGGGGAGCAGGGCTCCCGGCAAGGCACTGCCTGGCGGGCACCTCCGGAGAGTTTGGCGACTTGCCTGGGAAAGGTTTGGATGTGTCCTGCGGGATGGGGTCCTCTCGCAGGGAACAGACACACAAATCCACCCTCATGCGTCTCCTCCTCCCTGCTCTGAGCCTCTCCCGGGACACAGACCCTTTCTCTGCCCCGCTCCCTGCCACCGCGTCCAAGAGACACTGAAATCCACCTCCAGAAGGGACGCGGGGCACTTACCTGCGGCTCCCCCCCGCCTGCATCCCTTCGGGGACCGGCGGGCAGCAGCAGAAGCATCGCAGCCGGGAAGCGGGCAGAGACGGTGCTTCCCTCCCTGGCTAGGGGTCCGCTCCTCTGCCCGCTCCCGCCTGCTCCTCTCACACGCACCTCGGCTCCCGAAGCACCGCGGCAGCCCCCGCCACCCGCCACGGCCCCCAGCCCCTCGGCGCTCGGCCGTGTTGAGTTTCACGCGCTTGGCACGGCTCCGGGTGGGCGCGCTGGGCACCTCGGCACAGCCCCACGCTGGGCACCGCAGTGGGGCGAGGAGCTGCCAGGTGCCCTTAGCCTGGCGAGCAGCGGGGCGGGCGGGCAGGTGCCTGGCCGAGGCGGGGGGGAGAGGCGGCCGCCCTCGGACAGGTCTGGGAGAGGCAGCCCGGCGGCCGCGGCAGCCTGCGGAGCTGCACGCCCGGGTCTCACGGGCCGGGGGCATCGCAGCCCGCTGCGGAGCGGGGATGCGCTGCCCCGGGTGCCACCGTGCTGACCCCGGGGTGTCCTCGCCCGCTGGGACCAACGCAGCGCCTGGCCGGGGCGAGGCAGGGCGAGGGGGCCGGGAGCCGCGCGGGGCTGCTGGCGGCGGGGACCAGCCCGGCTGCGGAGCGGCCTCGTCCCCGGCGGGCGATGCCCCGTCCCGGCCCCAGCGGGGCGTGTGCCCGCCTGGGAGCCCCGGGGGGGGGGGGTCGCGGGGGTGGGCAGGGCCGCGGCCACCCCCCCTTTGTCCCCGTCCCCCGACAACGGACCGTCCCCTTTGTCAGCGCCCGGCGCGGGGAGCGCGTCCCCCCTCCGCGCCCCGCCGCGGGCGCAGCCGAGCCGCCGTGCGCCCCTGCCCCGCGGGGAGGGGGTCACGCGGGCCGGGGGGGACCCCAAAGCCAGCCCGGGGCCGGCGCCGGGCCGGGGCTCAGCCTTACCTTGGCGGTGCTCGGCGGCGCGGGCAGCCCAGCCGCCGCGGGGATGGGCGCGGGGTGCGCCGGCCCCGGCCTGCTGCCCCGGGAGAGCTGCAGCGGAGGAGGAGGAGGAGGAGGAAGGGGGTGAGGGGATGGGATGGGGGCTGCAGGTCCCCCCCGCTTTATCAGGTGCGGAGACAATAGCCAGGGCTCCTGTTGCAGCTGGAGACTGTCTCTTTAAACCCCTCACCAACCCACAGGTGGCCTGTCACCACCGTGGTCATCCATGACGTCATCGGGAGGGAGGGAAGGAGGGAAGGCGAGGAGGAGGAGGGGGGGGAAATGCGATCCCCCTCCAAAGCAAAAGTCCCTGGGCGACCATGGCAACAGATTGCAAATGTCACTGCGCATCAGCCGCGAGGATGCTGCCAGGCTGCCGCCCTCCGGGGGGCACGGGGGGGACAGGGCTGTCGCCCTGCGGAGGTGTCAGTGCCACCCCCGGCTCTGGGTGGCACGGGGGGGACAGGGCTGTCGCCCTGCGGGGGGTGCTGGTGGGTGGCACGGGGGGGGGGAACAGGGCTGTCACCCTGCAGAGGGTCACTGAGACGGTCTGGCCCTGTCTGGCCGTCACCAGGGCGTGCGGAGGAGCTGTGGTCTCACCCACGGATCCTGCTGGGGACACGACTTCCCAGCCCGGCTGCCCGAGGCTGGGGCTGTCCCGGCCATCCTGCCGCCTCCGGGAGGGTGCTGGTCCCCGGCCCTCGGCTCAGCACGCGGGGCGATGCCCCGGCAGCCAGCGGTGGCCGGGCAGCACCGACGGCAGCCTGCCGCATCGCCCGGGGGTCCCGCGTGGGGGTTTGCCCCTGCAGCAGAGCTGTTTTTGCAAAGGTGAGGAGAATTTCAAAACGTATTTAAAGCAGTTCCTGCTGCCAGGCAGAGGCAGGACACCGCCAGAAGCGGAGAAGGGAGGCCCAGTCCCACCAGGGGTGATGCTCCTGTTAACAGGCTGCCAAATTGGGCAGGTTTGGCTTTGAAAAGAGGCTCTAGCACCAATTAAAGCAAGAATGAGGGGTGCCTTAACGGAAATGAAAGGTTTTGCTTAGTGATGCAAAGGTCCACGAGCATTGCACCATGAAGACGGAAGAAGGGTCTTGGCTTTGAAGGAGCCTCGTCTCCCTGAGACCTGCCCAGCGTGGTGAGAAGGGGCTGCATGGCCTCCCCGGCATCGGGGCTGCGGGTCGCATGGCGTTTTCGGGGGGCAGCCGGTGCCGAGGGCAGAGCTGCAGCGATGGGAGCCTGTGAGTCCAGCTGAGCTGGCCCAATGCGGGAGCACCCCACTGGGGTGCAGGTGGCTTTTCTTCTCCGAACGATGCTTTATAAAAGACGTGTACTTTGCCCTCTCCATGCAAGGGGATCCTCGAGCTTCTAAACATTAATTAAGTCTCTCTCCAGGCCTGGGGTGGAAATAATTATTAAATGAAATCCTTTTGTTCTTGGCTTGGAAGGATCAGAGAAACTTGTGCTAGAAGAGACCATTGTTTCTTTCCTTCCAAAGCAGGATTGTTCCTTTTTCACCCTGAACAGAGTCACTCAAATAAGAGAGTTCTCCTGACCGAAGTTTCTAGCTCCCTGTGGCTTGAGCGGTAGGATGCTTCACCCCAGAAAAAATAAGAGAGGCGGCTCATTTCCGAAGGAAAAGAAAATGCCACCTGGAGACTTCTCCTGGCAGAACCACCTCACTCCACCCTGCGGAGAAACACCTTCGGGAGAGGTTAGCATGAATCTCACGGCATCCAAGCCCCTGCCTCTCTTATTCCCACCACTGGCCATGGGGGCCAGCGCGGGCCCCCAGCGCTCACCACCGGCCTCGGCGCCGCGTGCACGCGAGGGACCATGGGCTGCCGCCGCGCCGGCTCTGCAGCACCTGCTGCCAACGCGATGAGTGGCTGAGCGCCTTCGGGGAACGCCGTCCTTGAGAGGGAACGGGCTCGAGCGGGGCCTGAAACACAACTCAAGGCTGAAGTGTGCTCAGCCGCACAGTGCTATCTGCACAAACTTCGCTCTTCACAAAGCCCGGGAAAGGCAGGCTGCTTTTTCCGCCCCCTGCCAGCGCAACGTGTAGGTCGGGCTCAGCGCTTGGCACAGCTCAGCAGAGCAACCGAGCTTTGATGTTCCTGAAGGCAGCTGCGGGAGGGACCGGCGACACTGGGTCCCCCAGGTGACCTCCCGGGGAGAGAGTCCAGCTCCTCCCTGCCGGGGTTCAGTGCTCACCGTCGCATCCTGATGGTCCCTGGCCCAGGGTGTTTGACTCGTGCAGCCCCACAGCCCCCCCCGGCAGAGTCCGCGTTGCCCGCACTCGCTAATCCCGGGAGAGCAGCCACGGGATCTGGAGTGGGGAGGCTCCTGGGAAACAGCCAGAGCAGGAACAGCAGAAGGATCCTTGCTTCAGTAATGAGAGAAATCATCCAAAACAGCCCAAATGGGCTGTCCTGTTTTTATCAGCTCACACACAGGCTCTGGAGGAACAGCCCAGAGACGGATGCTGGCGTGGGACTGGCAGGAGCTGCGGTGATGCGCTCAGAGCATCCCACTGCTTTTTTCCCTGGCCCCCCTGGCACTGGTTTAATGCCTAAATAAAAGACTGTCCTCCCCGTGCAGGATTCACTCATTTAGGGAGTGAGAGAGACATGTTTGATGTTGTTTGGGGTAGAAAAGGGTGATTTTCACAGGGGAGGAACTGGAGTCTCATAGGGATGCCAGTGAAAAGCATCACTAGGGACAGAAATCCACAGCCTGGGACAGGGACTGCACCGTTTGCCCCAGGACCCCCTCCCAGTGGGACGTTTGCAGCTGAAAAGGGGAGGGTAATTCCTGAGCAGCGCCAAGAAGCAGGGGAGCCAGACCCCCCCGATGAATAACCTTGCACGTGCCTGTGCTGAGCCGGGGCTGCAATGCCTCCGCCACGCCGCAGCCGGGCACGCAGGGGAGAGCAGGGCCCACCTTCCAAGTGCTTTTCCCATGGGAAACAGCCCTAAAAGAGCCCAAATCCAAGCAGCCCAGTGCTCTGCACATCTGCAGGAGCGCAGTAAAGCCCCACACCAGACCCCAGCAACGCCCCGCAGCAGCCCTCGGGTCCGGGCTGGGGCTGCCCGTCTGCACCGCGCTGGGTGATGCCCAGCTCCCCGTCGGTGGAACATCCCAAGAGGGGACGAGGAGACCTTTGTGAAGGCATCAGGTGTTGTCACCTGCCACAATGGCTAAACTCATCAAGAAAAGGCGTTATGCTGCTCGAGCACAGGCCCTGCGCCCCTTCCACTCCCCTTCTGTCTTCAGTGCATCAGGATGCTCCTATCTGCCCGCTTACCCTTCGGGGCACTTTCCAGCAAAGCCGTGAGAAACTCACCTTGAGCCGTCTGCTGGTGGAAGCTGGAGGAAACCTTTCCTAAAACCTGAGAAACCATCCCCAATGTCCTTCCTCCCGAAACCCCGGTCTCCTCCTGACCCCTTCCCTTGGGCATCTCCATCCCTCGGCCTTCAGCATCCCGGTCTGAGGTGTCACACCAGCTCTGACCCTGCCAGCCGCTGCCTCCGGGCTTCCCCAGCCCTGAGCGAGCAGGGACTAACTTCGCCGCCGGCTTTGGCCAGACGCCAGGGCAACGCCAACCGCTGCCGAAGGTGCAGGCGGCCGAGACGTGACAAGATGTGTTTTACATCACGCAAATCCCCGCTGATGAGCGGAAGCGTTCCTGCGAGGGGCTGCTCTCCCCCTTTGCGCTGGGCCAGCCTGGCCCCGGCCCTGGGAAGATTGCGGTAATGAAGTTATTAGCTTGGAAACCTCTAATAGCTCCCGCGTTAAATGGACCTTTTGTCCGCTGCGCTGCCTCGCTGTACGTGTGCGCCTGGCTGTTGTTTTGCTGCCAGCTGCTGTGTGGTTGGATGCTCTTTGGTGTTCAGCTTTATCCTATTAAGGTGGATCTCAATTAATTACACAGGAGGGAGAGAGAGAAAGAGAGGCGTCGCGGCCGCTCGCTCCAGCCCTGCCACCGCGCTCGCTGCCGTGGGGACACGGCCAGGAGAGTGCCACGGACACCAGCGTCCCAGCGGCTTGGCGGGCCACGGGGGCGAACCCGGGGGGGAAATGGGCAGAGTGGGACACCCGGTGCCTGGCCGGCGCGGGCATCCCGGGGCTGCGCGGCACCCCGTCACCGGCTCGATCTGCAGGATCCCCTCCCGGGTTTTATCGGATCTTCACTCCTCACTGTTGCCTTTGATGCCGTTGCCGGGCTTGAGGAGGAAAGCACCGGAGGATGCTCTTGCCCCCGCCGCCTCCGGCTGCCGTCCCTAACTCCCAAATGCCTTTTGCGGCATCTGGCCGCTGCCACCTGCCCCCCGCGTGCTGGCACGGTGGGCGAGGAGCCCCCGAGCCCCTGCAGCTAACCGTAACACCAGCGAGGGCTGCGGGAAGGGGAGGGAAGGGGTCCCTCTGCATGGCCACCTCCATCACACGGCAGCAATGCCACCAGCTGGCCACCGCGGCTCCGGGCTGCCCAGCGCCGTCCCCACTGCTCCGTGTGCCCGAGAGGCCCTCGGAGGGTCGCTGCTCCGTCCAAGGCTCGAGCCCAGCTCGCGGTACCGGGGGCTCCGGGCAGGCCCCCGGCCTCCCCCAAACACGTGCTGGAGGCCCCGGGACCACTCGCCACCCCCGGGCTGAGCCGCCCCGCTTGGCGCCCGCCCCGGCCCCCCACGCTCACCGACCCCCCGGCCCTTTCGTGCCGGCTGCGCTCAGCCGAGCAGCGTGAGCGGCGGCGCCAGGAATGTGCGATAAAGGCACTCAGCCCGGGCAGCGGGGACGGGCCGGCAGGCGGCAAATGGATCTGGAGAGATCCCTGACATTTCCCTCGCCTTCTCCCTTTGAGAGACAAGTGCCGCTCTCGGCTCCCGCTCGGCCGCCGGCGCTGCCCGGGCCGCTAATGCGAGGGCCGGGCGGCAGGAGAGCCGCTAAAAGCCTCGGCAGAGGCGAGCCCCCAGCTGCAGCCCCAGCAGAAAGCTTTCAAGCCCTTCAGAAAGCCCCGGAGCAGCCTGTCCTGGGGGCGCGGGAACCGGGGAGGACGAGGGATGCTGGGGTGTGGGTGGCTGGGGTGGGAGCTGGGAAGGATGAGGGGATGCTGGGGTGCTGGGGTGCATGGCACTGGCATGGGAACCAGGGAGGATGGGAGGATGCCGGGGCGCCGGGATGTGTGGGGCTGGTGCAGGAACCAGGAAGGACGAGGAGGAGATGCCGGGGTGCCAGCAGGTGCAGGGCTGGCGCAGGAGCTGGGAAGGACGAGCGGATGCTGGGGCACCGGGATGTGTGGGGCTGATGTGGGAACCAGGAAGGACAAGGGGATGCAGGGGTGCATGGGGCTGGCGCGGGAACTGGGAAGGACAAGGAGATGCTGGGGCACTGGGCTGTGCAGCACTGGCGCAGGAACTGGGAAAGACGAGGGGATGTCGGGGCATCGGGATGGCGCGGGAACCAGGAAGGACAACGAGATGCTGGGGCACCGGGATGTGCAGCGCTGGCGTGGGAACCGGGAAGGACGAGGAGGAGATGCCGGGATGCCGGCAGGTGGAAGGGCTGCGCTGGAGCTCCGGGGAGGCCAAGCAGCTCTCCTGCCGCCGAGTCTCCCCACGGCCCTGCCAGACCCGCGGCAGCGGCTCCCCCAGCGACACTTGCGCCCCTCGGGGAGGACGCGTTTGCAGGGTGTGTCGGGCCAGCTTCAGCCACACATTAAAGCAGGGCTTGCAGGTTGCAAGCCTTGGCCTGGGGAGGATGGGAAAACGCGCCCTGCGTCCCTGCAGCCAGCGCCAGCGGGAGCTTCCAGGGCGGGAGGCGACGGCTGCGGCCGTGCTGCTCCCAGACGCGTCTCCCCCCAGACAACGGCAGCTCCCTGGGGTGGGAGGGTGATGCACAGCTGCCCGAAACGGCTGCAAATACGTGGGGGGCACATGGGGCACCTGCATGTGCGGCAGCGGGGCCGGATCCCCGATGGTGCCCAGGGACGGAGGGAGGCGCCCGGGGAACGGGGCCGCCCAGGGGGGAGAGGGGCGGCTGCCAAACAGGTACAGGGCTGGGGGTGCCAGGGGGTGCAGGGATGGGGCTGGGAGTGCCAGGGGGTGCAGGGGTGGGGTGCAGGGATGGGGTGCAGAGGTGTAGGTGTGCAGGGGCACAGGGCTGGGGTGCAGGGATACAGGAGTGGGGTCCAGGGGTGCAGGGTGGTGCAGGGCTGGGGTGTAGGGCAGCAGGGGTGCAGGGGTTCAGGAGTGCAAGGGTGGAGGGGCTCAGGGATGTAGGGGTGCAGGGATGGGGTACAGGGGATCTGGGGTGCGGGGATGTTGTGGATGCAGGGGCTTGGGGTACAGGAGTGCAGAGATGGGGTTCAGAGCTGCAGAGGTTCAGGGATGGGGTGCAGGGGATCAGGGATGGGTTGCAGGGGATCAGGGATGGGTTGCAGGGGTGCAGGGGTTCAGGGATAGGCTGAGGGGGTGCAGGGATGGGGTTCAGGGCTGCAGAGGTGCAGGGCTGGGCTTCGGGGGTGCAGGGCTGGGGTGCAGGGGTACAGGGCTGCAGGCCTGGGGTGCAGGGCTGAAGAGCTGCAGGACTGGGCTGCATCCCTCGGGGGTGCAGGGCTGGGGTGCAGGGACGGGGTGCATGGGTGCAGGGACGGGGTGCATGGGTGCAGGGACGGGGCGCAGGGCCGGGATGCAGGCGCAGCCGCGGCTGTGCCCTGCGGCGCTCCCTCCCCCCGCCAGGCACCGGCGGGGTCAGCGCAGGGCGGGTGACACTCTGGTGCGGGCTCCGCCTCGCCTCGCTGGTATGGCGGAGCGGAAGCGGAAGGCGGCGGGGGGGCGGTGATACCCTCTTGCCGCCGCCGTCGCGGTGCCTCGTCGCTCGGTGGCGGAAAGATGGCGGCGGCCATAGAGTGAGCGGCGGCGCCGGGACCCTGCGGCCGGGCCCGAGCGGTGAGCGCAGCCGGGGCCTGCGGGGGCTCCGCGCCTCTCACCGCGGGGTCGGTCCCGCCCCCCGGCGCCCTTTCGCCCCCCTCGGCGCCCCGCCGCGCCCGGGGTCCCTGCGGGCCGCTCGGCGGGCAGGTGCGTAGGGTGTCCGGCCCCCGGTGCCCGCTCGGGGCCTCCCCGCTGCCGCCGGCCCGCAGCGCTGCCCTCGCCTCTGCCGCGTCCCTGCGGGCTCCCCTTGCCCGGGCTCCCGCCCGTGCTGCTCCCCCGGGCCTGCCCCCAGCTCCCGGGGCTCCCCCCATTTTCCTGGGTGCCGCAGCTCCCCCCCCCGCTGCCTCCTCCTTCCACCTCCGTCCGGTTTCCTGCCGTGTTTCCTCTCAGGAGGCAGCTCCAGGCCCCCCCCCCCCCGCCCCCGGATCCCTTAAACCCCCCCTTTTCTTTCCCCTGGCCTCAGCAAGCAGGTCCCTCACTGCCCTCTGTTCCCCGCTGGTCTCCACGAGGTCCCAGGGCATGTGTGTGCTCTCTCCGCAGCAGGGTGAAGATGAAGTAGTGCTCTGATCATGGACCATGATGCCCCCACGATCAGGCCCCGCCGCATCCAGAACCAGAATGTCATCCACCGCCTGGAGCGCCGACGGATCAGCTCGGGCAAAGCCGGCACCCACTGGCACCAAGTCCGCGTCTTCCACCAGAACGTCTTCCCCAACTTCACCGTGGTCAACGTGGAGAAGCCCCCCTGCTTCTTGCGAAAGTTCTCCCCCGACGGGCGCTACTTCATCGCCTTCTCCTCTGATCAGACCTCCCTGGAGATCTATGAATATCAGGGCTGCCAGGCGGCAGAAGACCTTCTGCAAGGCTATGAGGGAGAGATCCTGGCCAACGGCAATGACCAAAGATCTGTCAACATTCGGGGGCGGCTCTTTGAACGCTTCTTTGTCCTGCTCCATATCACCAATGTGGCCTCCAACGGCGAGCACTTGAACCGCGAGTGCAGCTTGTTCACGGATGACTGTCGGTATGTGATCGTCGGCTCTGCTGCTTACCTTCCCGAGGAGCCTCACCCTCCCTTCTTTGAGGTTTACCGCAACAGCGAGTCTGTGACCCCTAATCCCCGGTCCCCTTTGGAAGACTACTCCTTGCATATCATAGACCTCCACACAGGCAGACTCTGTGACACAAGGACATTCAAATGTGACAAAGTCATCCTGTCTCACAACCAGGGCCTGTACCTCTACAAAAACATCTTGGCCATCCTCTCTGTGCAGCAACAGACTATTCATGTCTTTCAAGTGACACCTGAGGGTACTTTCATTGATGTACGGACTATCGGTCGCTTCTGCTATGAGGATGATCTCCTGACTCTGTCTGCCGTGTATCCCGAGGTGCAGCGGGACACTCAGACGGGGATGGCCAACCCCTACAAAGAGCCTTTCATAAACTCTTTGAAGCACAGGCTGCTGGTGTACCTGTGGAGAAGGGCAGAGCAGGATGGAAGTGCCATAGCAAAGAGAAGGTTCTTCCAGTACTTTGATCAGCTGAGGCAGCTCCGCATGTGGAAGATGCAGCTTTTGGATGAGAACCATCTATTTATCAAATATACTAGTGAAGATGTGGTCACGCTGCGGGTGACAGATCCTTCACAGGTATTACCTGCCTCCTCAGACTTTTTATTGCTTTGGGGCAAGTGCTCTCAAGAAGGTAAAATGCTGTGAGCTGCATTTCTTAGCTGAGCCTGTGAACATTCAGTGGATGAGTTGTTTAGGACCGCTGTACTTCATTTCTGTGTGAACATTTGATGTCTCTGGTATTGAGTAACCTCAGTATCTTTTTCTCTCATAATATCATCACTTTCTTCTAAACGAAATAGGAGGGAGGAAAGATCTTATGTGGTTATCAAGTCCTCTTTCTCCAGGGATTGTTCCCTGTGCTCATAGATGCTTTAGAACCCACTTCCCCTTCCCAAATCTCTAGCTGATTTTTTTGTTTGTTTGTTTTTTTTAAGCTGCTATTTCATATAATACACTTATATTGTAGAGGTACTCTCTCTCTTTTCACGTGTATCTTAGTGTGTGTTTTTCAAATATAATAGTCTTCATTTTTCCGTGGTAGAATTACCTTTTCTTTTCTGCCTACATACTTGTGCTTTCAAGCTTCTGTCAGAGGTAGTATTTATGATCTCTTGAAATTGGAGTAGCTACTCTTAAATCTAGCTAATGTGCCAGTTGCTTCTCCTTTCAGTTTAGTACTAAAGAAATCAAATTAGAGCAAATGTGGCTTAGTCAGTGTTGGGTCCTTCCAGATGTTTTACCATCCTGCAGGTTGATCGTCTCTTTTCACTACTGTTAGAGACTTAGTCATTTTTTGATATCTGTGAGACTGAGCAAGATCATGCTTTTCTTTTTCCTTTTTTATTCCTTTAATCCACTTTTATTTTGTTCAAAGTATTTGACAATTTTTAATAAATTTCTAGTGCTGTTTGTTGTTCTGATTGTTCCCTAGATTTTTTTTTCCCATACCTTCCTCTTCCTCCCTATCTTCGTCAGTTCCTGGGCTTAGACCCTAGAAGAAATGGACAATAATTCTTTAGAACTAATTTTTAGAATTAGTCTAGTTCTTCCTGGAGGATGACTGTGTGCTTTTTCATTTTTCTTTAATGTTTTACATTTGTTGGAAGGGTGGTAACTTTGGGAGAGGATAGGTGGATATAAAATTAGGTGGCTATCACAAAAATGTCAGAGCTTTGTGAAAGTGTCTTGCAGTTTTCTGCTTGCTGATAGTATCCCGGATAATGTTCCTGACAGATGCCTTAAGCCACCTCTGTGTAAATGTATGCGGTAGGCTAGGCTCAGCTCTCTGCTGTGGTTACCAAGGCTTTTGTGCCTCCTTTGCTGCAACATGTTCTTGACTTGCTTCACCTGAAGAGCACTTTAAGATGCAGATTGTGGTTTGTTTGCGGCATTCCTCAGGTGGTCTATTTTCTGCTTGAGGAAAAGCATCTCATTTCCTGTTTCTTTTAGGAGATGATTCCAGATACGGAGCAGTCTCCAAAGACCTGCCTGAGTTTAGGTTTTGTGATTTGTGATCCTTCCTGAAGAAGACTGTGATGGCAAAACAGCTGAATTTCCTAGTTGTCTTTCTCTCATCTGGTCAAAGAAGAACTTGAAGCTTCATCTGTTTCCAGGCCCTTCTCTTTCCTTAGACTTCTTAGTAAAGAGGCTTGAAGTTGTTGTTTATGCTTTTGGGTTGCTTGTGTATTGTCAGTGTCTGCACTGAGTCTTTCAAAATTTTTACTTGTGTGTTGTGTGTATATATAGCTTGTTTCTTGTTCTAGGCTTGTATTTTATGCTTGCCAGCTTTTCTATTTTTTATTTTTATTTTTTGCAGCACCCATCTTCTGCCACATATACCGTGATCTTCTGTCTGTGTGTTACAGGTGCTGCTAAAATGCAGCGAGAATAGTTTCTCTGGTCAAGGTCATCCTACTGATGTGTCTGCCTGTTAAATAAAAAGTTCCCTGTGCCAGGTTAAGATTGGAAGATATTCCTTGCCATCTTTGAAGATGTAAATATTTCTTCCTTCTGCTGCCACCTCTTACTTGCTCTCTGCTCCAGCCCTGTATTTCAGAAGGGCTTTCTTTTCCTTGGGCAGTAGTTTAGTGAGTGACCTCATCTAGTGCTCTTCAGCTTGACATGTGAGGGCTGGATTATATTATTGCAATTTATTTTTGGTCTGTAAAACAAATAAACCTTGTGATATTTATGGAGGATGGAGTGAAAAGTTGTTTGGAGCTTGGACTGAATCATCCTGAAAGCCAAATCCCACGTGCAGGCTGCACTGGGGGCAGTTGAGGAAGTGGCTGGGGGCAGTACTTGGGGTACTGTCCATTTTAAGAGTGGTCTCAGTGCCGTGTGGCAAGGAGAACTCGCAGCAGATAAGGATCTGCAGAGTTTAAGGACAGGACTTGCAGTGGGTTTTTTACTAGGCTTTTGGGGGGCCAAAAGTGGTGTATTAAGAGACTGCATGGTTTAGAAATGTGTTTGGTCCTCTTTTTTTAGTGTGAAATACAAATATGGACTCAAAGACTGGAGATCATCAGGACTGGCCAGCGTGGGTGGGGTGGGAGAGGGCCTGCCGTCATTGCTGAGAATTGTTTGGGAGCAAGAGGTGAAGCATTTAGAGACTGCCTTTATTGACCAAAGGCTTATCCAGACACATACGGGCCCCTGTGCTTATGCCAAGGGAACTAGTTACTGTGTTAGCTTTGAGGTAGGGGCAAGTTCTTGCTTTGGGGTGACAGGAAGTTGGCCCTCCCCTCTTTAATGAAAGCTGTCTTCAGTGAGCAAAGATGAAATCTGCCCTTTCCCAAGGGGTAGGAATGTCCTCTCCCTTCCACGTAGCTGCACTGGTACGGGGTTATGTTTCCCCCATCGCCGGTTTGTTCGTACCATGAAACGCTGCCATTGCCGATCCACAGTGTGGTGCATGGGCCTTCTTGCATCAAAATGTTGATATTAAAAAGAAGTAGTTAACATTTTTCCGATTTTCATTTCTATGCCAGCAGGGTACCTGGGGGGCACAGCTTCTTGTAGGCAGTGGTTTAGTGCACAATACACTAAAAGGGCTCATCTGTATGTCACGGAAATGTTAAGAAGAGGAAGAAAATAATGTCTTCACATAGAGGGGAAAAAATAATTTGTTGACAGCTAGCACTGGATTTAGAATCATTTCATCAGCAGGAAAGAAAATTAAATTTGGCACTTCAGAAAGCATTTTAGGTTTGGTGGAGGGCAGAGAGGGAGGAAGGGAAAACAGAAACATTGACATCCAGTTTGAGATGAAAAATTGGAAGCCCATTAAGTTTCCTTCACAGATAACTACATCACAGTTAATAGGTGGCTAATTTGGTACCTGTTGAGGTATTTGAATTAGTGTGGGGGATGTGGGATTCTTCTGCCCTAATCGAGACAGGGCTTGTAGTGTTGTACAGGGAGAAGGAAGGGAACAGGTTCCCTGTGTGTGCTCTCCTGGTAACCGTTACCTCCGCCTCTTTCCACAGCCCTCATTCTTCGTTGTGTACAACATGGTGACCACGGAGGTTATTGCTGTATTTGAGAATACGTCTGATGAGCTGCTGGAGCTGTTTGAGAACTTCTGTGACCTCTTCAGGAACGCCACCCTGCACAGTGAGGCGGTCCAGTTCCCCTGCTCAGCTTCCAGCAACAACTTTGCCAGGCAGATCCAGCGCCGGTGAGCCATTCGGAGCATGCTTTATACTGTATAGATACTCATCCCAGTCAGCTGAAGGCCAGTATCAAATAGCAATGGCAGCCCTAAGAAAACCCAGCTCCTTTAGCGAGAGAGTGGCGCAAGGGTCTGGCTTGTATGTAATTCATCTTGCAGCCTTGTGCATTGATTCTGTATTTCCCAGTGTCTGTTTTGTGACAGGAAGAAAAAATGCAATGTTAATCCAGCATTTAGAAGAAGGAGAAGGAATTTTAAGGGAAAAATATTGCTGGCTCTCTGAGTGGTAACTTCCCCTGGAGGTTATTAAAGCAGTACTGCCCAGTAGTTGAGAGCCATGCAGATAAGAATTGTCAAGATGCCAGCATCACCTGAATGGATGTATTTTGCCAAGTGACATGCTCCAAACTTAATGCACATCAAATTGTGCTCTGTAGCGTTTTCTGCAACATCAGTAAAAAGCTTATGATTCTTGTTAAACTCTGCTGTGAGAAAGGGAACTGATCTGCCTAGAGCTATTGTGAAAGCTGAGCAAAATATCACGGTAACCAGGGTTTCTAGAATGTGTTTTAAGTCAAACATGGCTTTCATAAGGCAGAGTGTGTTATTTCCTTTGGAAAATATATTTTATATGACTCGGGGTGTCTTGTTCTTCCAGTGACTTGTTTGACTTCCTCCTGGCAATCACTTATGGGGATGAAGCTTCTGTTGATTCCAGCTTGATGTGACATAGTAAGAGGAAGTTGGCTTCGTCTGTAACTTTCTAGAGCTCCCTGTTGGGAAATCCACATTGCTTAGGGGGAGGGAGAGAGTGAGCTCACGGCAGAGACCTGAAGAGCAAGTCCTGCCTTGTGTTTAAATAGAGGACAATCTTTTCACCCCCTTGGCTATAAGGGCCTCTAGCAGGAGTGTTTATCTGGTGTGGCAGGGTATAATAGTGCTGTATCCATAGTGAGCTGGCTCTTGGCTGAGTATTTCTGGTCTAAAGGGAATGCTTTACTGTTCCCAATGTATGACATTAATGCTGCTGATCTGGCTGTTCTCAGTTGCGAAAAGCTCAAATTTTATTTGGAAAGAGAAATCCAACCTGTGTTAATCTGTTCACCAGGAAGAGCTTTCAGCTCAGTGTAGTGTCTGGAAAGCTTGAGGCTTCTCTTCAAGGTTCTTCCCATCCAAGGTTTCTCCCTTTACGTGCTTGAAACAGTGGCTAGAGAGAAGGGGATTCTCAAGTCAACCTTAAGGGCTCAACTGTTGCTGCAAAACCTTCTGGCTTTTGCTTATGCTTTTTCCAGGCTTCACGATAAAACTTGGATTGATTGATTGATAAGCTGCTAATCCATCTCTCCCTGTATCTGATCCTGCTGATTTTCTGTACTGCAGAGCAGCTGGGGCCAGACCTTGTGGATAGGCAGCATCTTGTCCTTCTGTCAGTTTGGGCTTTCAGAGCAGAAACAGTAATGGTGAGGGAGGGTATAAGGGTCACCAGAATTGTCTGATGGCTGAATCAGTGTGATAAATCTCTGGAAATGAGCTGTTTTAGTTCTTACACTGCTACTGTTTTTCTTCCCTAGCTGTTTTTCTCTTTAGTTTATTTAAGCTCTGCTGTTCACCTGTGGCCTTTGCAAGTAAAGCCTATTCCTTGGTTTGCTACAGGTTCAAAGACACTATTGTGAATGCCAAGTATGGAGGGCACACGGAGGCCGTGCGGAGGCTGCTGGGCCAGCTTCCCATCAGCGCCCAGTCCTACAGTGGCAGCCCGTACCTTGACCTCTCCCTTTTCAGCTATGATGACAAGTGGGTGTCGGTCATGGAGCGGCCCAAGACCTGTGGTGATCATCCTATAAGGTATGAAACAGGCCAGAAAGCTTTGTGTGGGGAGAATAGTGTGAGAGTAACTCTGAATTGCCTTGGCCCCATGGCATCGAATGTACAAGAAGTGGTAGCTCGATGCCTTTCTCTTCTGACATGCCTTGACCGGAGGGTTTGTTTCAGCAGTCCCAGAGAGCTTGGCCTCTCTCCTTGTGATAGCTCTTATTTTGTATGTGTGGAAGGGCTCCTCAGGTCTTCTGGTTGAGCTGCCCTGGGGAAGATTTGGGTAGTGAAACCTGAGCCTTTTCCATGTGAATACTCTTGTTCCTCATCTTATAGTCCAGCCTTTGCTATCAGGCTGTAGAATAATATGGTTCTGGGTACCTGCTTTCCTGTACTGGAAGAATCTCCCTTGAGCACATGGGGCTAGCTGACATCGATGATCTGGTTTGTCCTGTGAATGCAGTAGCAGCTGGGCTAGATGTTATTCAGGATGCTTGTGGTATTGACTTAACTATTTTCATGCTTTTGTTGTTTACAGTTCTCACCCTGGGAGCTGTAGTCCTCTTCATTCCCCTTCTCTGATCTCCTTTCTGTAGTAGGAGTTCAGCCAGATGTAAGGGCTGTTTTCTGTCTTTTATCTGTGTCTTGATGCTGGCAGCAGGAAAAGGTTTGCAGTGTTTCTTGCAGAAACACCGGGACTGTTTACTCCTGTTTGTTGGCTGCAGCTGTAGCCACAAGAAGTACTGGTTAGGAATCCAGTGTCTTCTTTCTGAAAGGCTCAAAGGCACTGAGTTTTCCAGGCAGACGAGTCTTTCCACTTACAGTACTGGAAAAGCAGAATGAACCTATGCTCTAAAACAAAGAGAGACCTCTATGCCTAAGTGCTTTGTATAGTGGCTGCCCACATGTGGAGGGCTCAGCCAGCCTTGGGAGGCCGTTCTGGCCTGTTTCCCAACTTTATTTTCATCAATGCGTTCTCAAAACCTGGTTTCATGTCTCCCCCAGCCCTGCCTCAGGTGGCAGGAAACCTCTGATTATTCCTGCACTCCCAATTCCCAAATTATGTATATTTAATTGATTTTCTGCCTGTGTGATTTGGTTTGATCTTCAGTTCCCGTGCAATCTGCAGAGAAAAGCCTGCCCTCTCCCCCTTTTCATGTTTGACGTTGAGAAAACTCGTGGGGCGGCGTTTGTCTGCCAGCGCCAACCTGTGTACAGCTCCCGCAGACAAAAGGGAGCAAAACCGCAGTCATTTGCTGCGGTTACGTCTTTGTAGTAAACAAAGCGAAGTGCCACCTTCCCTCCCTCCCCTGAGCAAACCGGCATTTCAGAACCAATGCTTTTAAAGCTTAAAGCTGTGCAGAGTCAATTAGGACTTGAATAGGGCCTCAGAGCAGTGAGGCTGTTGGTTTTTGGAAAGTAAAGAGAAGATAAGGCACTAACCTTAACTACTCAGTAGCTGAAATAGTGCTGCTGTGTTTCTCACGTGCAAAACAAAGGGCTTAATAAAATAATGCAGCTGTCTGTGTTGTGACTGGAGGACTTGGAAATGAGGGGATATAGGATTTGTAATGCAAGTCCAAGAATGGGCTGCAGTGCAAAACGCTTCAGCAGCTAGGGGTGTTACAATCTGTATGGAGTTTCCTGGCATGAGATGTGTGATTTGAAGGCCTCCATTTTACAGAGGAGTTTCATTACCTCTGTGCACTGCATCCTTTTAACCCTTACTGCCTTTCTGCATCCCAGAAGGTTCAACTGTCATCCCTGGTTACTTGAGAGACCGATGGTTGTTTTCTCTCTTTTGGGAAGGACTTTAGGTTCCCCATCACTGCCATCTCCCAGTGTCTTTTCAGGAGGTTTGAAGATAAATTCACTGGGTGAAATGATGGGACTTGTGAGGAAGAGGCTCTAACACAGCCTTACCTATAATAGGGGGTGTCTAAATTCCATCTAGGTGGTTAATAAGGAGCCATTTAACCAAAAAATTGGTCTGCAGATAAATCTTCCATTTTCATACAGTTTGAAAAGGCTGGTCTTGCTGTTTCTGTTGACATACAATTTTATATTTCAGTGCCTAATTTATCCCCAGAGTGAGAGCCCATGGAAATGGCCTCTGATTGCAGAGCACTTTTAAAAATAGATTTAAAAATACCAAACTGAGCACATCTTTGAGATTACAGGGAGCTTCATCTTGAGCAGTAAATTATTGTGAATTGGGGAGAGAGAGGAGCTGACCAGGGGTGTGCTTTATTTAAAGAATGACCCTCCACATACATAGCCCTGTGTAGGAGGGAAAGGGCTTTTTGAAAAGCCAAATACCAAGACTGTGACTCTCTTGCTGGGTTCTTGTGTGTAATTTTCAGGCTGGACTGGCTGGCACTTTGATTCAGAGGAAGGGAGAGGAGAGTGGGAAGGGAAAGGAGAGTGGCCCTCCAGGAAGAACATGAGGATCTCGATAGTCTGTGTTGTTAAAATGTGGAGTATGTCTGCTTCTGAAACAGCATTGCCTATATCTGTCATCACCAGTTCTATCAGGCTGAGAGCTGAGTGCATCGTATCGCTAGTGGGGGGGAAATGTGCTCTGATATTAAAAGCATTCTCTGAATTAAAACCAGAGGAAAATTCAAAATATCCACATGTACAAAGTAATGGTGGAAAAAGAAACAGCTGGGAGGTGGAATGATGATTCTGTGCCTAAGATTGTTTTCTTCCCCTTTCAATCTAAGGAACAGAGCTAATTTCAAGGTAAGGACTTGAGTCGTGACAGTCAGAGCCCAGCTGCCTTGTGAAGGTAGCACATCCCAGAAATCTCCACCACAGTCTTGGGGACAGTGGGGTCGTAAGAGTCCCCTGTTCCTGCAGCAGTGAAGAGGAATAGAGTTACCTGGGCTTAGGTCTATTATGCAGAGCGAGTCCATCCTCTCGTATGCAGGGGCGGTTCAAGAAGTAAAGCAGTTTCTAGATTTGTCTCTCTTCAGTGCTGTTTGCCTCATCCCCTTAGCAATGTCGCTTCTTGCTTAAGCTGTGTCCCAGAATTCACCTGCTCAGAGACACAGATGAGCTTCTGCAGACCCACAGGCAGGTGACAGCAGGAGGACACATCCATTTTTCGTTATACCTGCCCTTGCTGTGACTGTTGAGTGCTGTCCACTAAGTACTGCCCAGGCTATCTTGTTGACATTTTTTTGTTGGAAGTCTGAAAGGAACTGCAAAGCCTGGCTTGAGCTGAACTAACCTGTAAAGTAGAGTTTGGTATCCTGGAGCAGAGCTGGATCCAGCAGTGTTCACCTTCCTCTTCTGAACAGGGATGTAGCAAGGCACAAGCACAGCAGCGTGAAGCCTACCTCGCAGCACTGGGAGAGGGGAAGGGTAGCCTTACAGTGGGAGAGAAGGCCAAGGGGAAATAAGCTCAGTTCTGTGCAGTGTATCTGCCTTGAGGATCAAGGGGAGCTGCTTGCATTAAGAAAAGATGGAGAGCCAGTGCAGGTGGGGTCTGGACTGATCTTTTTATTTCTTGTTGTGAAATCAGCAAAATCCACCAAAGTGAAAGGCAGGGTTTTCTCACTGATGACACTAAAATGACGTCAAGTTTTTTCTAGACAGTGGAAAACTAGCTCCCCTGGGAGGGACTTTCCTGCATAGCCAAGAGCCAGACCCCCAGCTGAGGATCTCCTGCCTCTGGGGGAGTACCAGAGATTGAACAAGGCACTTGTTGCTGTTTATGAAGAGCCCAGATGGCAAAGTCAATAGTCAGGAACAACCATAATTGACTTTCTCTTCCTTTCAGATTTTACGCTCGTGATTCTGGCCTCCTGAAGTTTGAAATCCAGGCGGGACTCCTGGGGCGACCCATCAATCACACAGTGCGACGCCTGGTTGCGTTCACCTTCCACCCCTTCGAGCCCTTTGCCATCTCGGTGCAGCGCACTAATGCAGAGTACGTGGTTAACTTCCACATGCGGCACAGCTGCACGTAGTGCAAGAGGTAGCCGGGGCAGCTGCTCTCCTCAGGTCTGGGCCTCTGCCGCAGACACACCAAAGCCAGGCACTCACGCCTTCTAGGAAACCAAACCATCGCTCACGTCAAGAAACCTGAGCTGGGAGCTCCTACCAGCCAGCATCTCGCCGGCCCATCGGCTGTGGAAGGCCAATCCACTGAAGTTAGGCCTGTGAATGTTTCTCCTGATTCCATCCATTCATACTGCAAAGGTTTCCACTGCATTAAGCACTGTTGTTGTTCCCTATTCTTATTGATGAACAAAGCATAGCTGAGATTCCTATCTTGGTTTCCCAGAGGCACATCCGTTTTCCTCTCCTGTTGTCTGTCTTAGAATGGCAAAGATGGAGCTTTGCAATGCGTGGAGTGCTCCCTTCTGCACTGATGCTCTTCTACCTTGTCGAAACAAACAGCCTATCTTAGAGGGAATGGATATAAGCCATGGTGGGGGCTTAGAAATATAGCTACCCATATTTGTACCTTCAGTATTGCTAGGGAAATGAAATCCTGTTCTCATTCACACAATCTCCTCACATGATTTTAATATGCAAGAGGTTAGGAAAGAGAGGTCTGAGAAATCACTGGAATTAGGAGAGGTGAGGTGTTTTCCTGACTCTTATGCAAGTCACTTAATCTTTGTGCCTTAGTTTCTGTAAAGCCCCTCAGTGAAAGGTGGTGTGTTAATACCAGAGAGCCAGGGCAGCTGACTGTGTGTGTAGTGTGTGGGGAGGTGGGCATAGCAGAAAGATGGGTGGCTGAGAGGGTCATGGGGAGCAACAGCAGCTCCTTCTCCATGTCAGAGGATTTGTTTCTGCAGAGAGGGAGCATATCCCTGTGGGCTTCTGCTGATTCGGCTGCTGAGGGGAAGGGAGACCTAGCTGCTGGCACCGTCCTGCATGTTGGCTCTGTGAACATGGAGAATTAGTAGCATTTGGGTTTCCCCAGAAAGGAGGGAGGAGACCTGAATTAATTTGCATTGCTGCAGATTTGCAGTTGGGAGTTTGTTGACTTAGGTTGCTTACGTATCCCCGTTTGATATGCTGTTCTCTGTGAGAACCCGATTTGCTGTGCCCAGTCTTCAAAGCACAGCTGGCTGGTGCATCATATTTGGCTTGATGCAGGTTGCACTGCTGCAGCATCAGTGCTGTCTATAAAATAAGCTTCTGGATGTAATCTTACATACCACTGTGGGCTGGTGGGGATGCTGTCCTGCCCTCCTCTGTTGAAAAGGTAGGTTTTGGTTATTGATTAACACTTGGGTTTTGCTGCATACAGGCTGGTTTTGGGACTGCGTGCTGTCAGTCAGTGCAGCCATCCTAGGGAATGCAAGGTGCTCCGCTGGGAGCCTGCTGTTGCCCAGTTCCCATCTGGGGTACAGAGTGGACACTAGGAAATTGGTGCTTATACATGGGGAGACCCTTACTTGAAAGGACCCTGTTGGTGTCTTGTTTGGACTGAAATGGGCCCAGCTGGGGATGATGTATTGTGGCCACATGCCTGAGAAGAATGATCGGGAGGTCATGCATTCATTTTGCGTGGTAATGGACTGGAAAATAACTGTTTTGTTGCTGGTGCCTGGATATGGCATAAGTGTCTGACCTCGTAATGGCGGGGGGGAAGGCACTGGGGTCCTCGTATCAGCCTTTAGTCTCTGTCTCATTGCATGTCTCTCCTCTCCTAGCCATGCTAAACTTATTTCTAGGGCAAGACACCATCTTTCACTGCTCTTTCCCTGGTGTTTGCACTGTTGGTTTCTCAGGTCTGTCAGGAACGGCTTCAGGTCAGAAGACTGCTAATAGAGGGGGTGTCAGGCCATGCATGCTTTTAGCAACGGGTTTCTCTCCATCTAATAACACTATATGTCAAGGTTTTAGGTTTTTCTTCTGTGATCTGTTCTTCAAACACATTTAATTAAAGCTCCAAGTGGGGAATCATTTGCACGTTGTAGATCATGGAATTACCTCCTTCCTGCACCACTCTCACATATGCTCACACTTGTAGTATGAGATTTTTTTTCCTGCTTTTCCAGAGCTCTCAGCAGCTCCATCCAAGACTGGTTTTACTCCTTGGTGTCACAGTCTGGGACATCAGTGCTAACTAAAATAGCTGTTAGGTTTCCATTTAAATTTTTTAGGTGGAAAAAATATAAATCAGTTCAGCATTTTTGCAGTAGGGGCTTTTGCCAGATTCAGGCTGTCCTATGTGAAGCAGAGAGCATGGCACAGATGATTGGACTTGGGGCTGAGAGACAAGATATCTGTTCTTAGCTCTGCTGTTTAAATTGTTCTGTGACTGGGGGCAAATCACTTCCTGTTCCAGCTGGTGTTTTCTTCTCTGTAAATGAGGCCAAAAACATATTTTCAGCTTTTGTAAAACACTTTGAGATTCATGGATAAAAAGTGCTGGATAAGTGCTAAGTATTTTCTTATTATGTTTGCAGACAAACTGATTGATCATTCTGAGTACTAATTGCCTTGGAGTAGCATTGCAGATCCTCTGGCCATGGCTGCTGCATTTTATATCTACAACAGAGTTAATTTTATTACAGAAATGTTTTGAAAGAGAAGTCTCTCATGCTTGAAATTTTGATTCTTTTATTTAAGAAATAAAGTGTGTGTGGTGGGGAGGGTGGGTGGAAAGGGACAGATGTTTTCTACGTGATATTTTTACTAGGCTAGAATGAAGATTTGTTAGTAATAAAAAAAACAAAAGCGGAATAAACAGAATTTGCTTTAAGAGCCTGATTTGTTGTGTCTATTTTCCAAAAGTCTCAGTGGTGCGCCTGGGAATCCCTTTGCGAAGGAGATGGCGGGTGTGTGTGTTTGGCCACACAGGCATATCATGTGCGAGTCTGCCGCCTCTTCCCAGGCGTCTGGAGTAACAACGTGCTCGTGGAAGTTCCTGCATCAAGCATTTACGTAGCTATTGCAGGTTTCTTGCTTTGTTTTAGTCCCCATGAGCTAATGCTGGGGGAGGAGTGGCTGGGCTTCAGTTTGGTTGTGTTTCCCCTTTTGTACTTTATTCCTAATCCAACTTGTACTCAGACACTCTTCCTTCAGTCCACCCATAGCGACTGTCTTGTCTTGTGGCTGTTACCTGTTGATGTTCTGTGATCGAGAGATGAAAGTTGAACAATGCACCTGGCTTGGCAGAAGAGCCATTATCTTCCCACTGCTTTTATATTGGGCTAAGGCACTTGGATTTTCCAGCTGTGTCCTGCTCCCAGCTGCTGAGTGGCAGCTTTGCAGAATGTAGTGGCTGAGAACTGGAAAAAACTCCTTCCAAAAGCTCAGGATCCCCTTCTAACCCACCGCTGCTCTGTAACAAGCCATCATTGTCCCTGTATGTGTCAGCTCTGTGAGCATCCACATCTTGGGCATGAAAGCAGCTCAGCCCCCAGCAGCTTTCCTTTGAACCTTTTCTCCCTTTATGTGTCTGCAGTCTTCTGATGCTTTCTTTTGAAGACTTCGAGCATATCAGAAAGGCAGGGGAGTTGTCTGCTCTTGAGCTATTGCTCTTCAAGTTAAATAAGCATTTCCTTGCCATATAGTGCCTGACTTGGAAAGTGTGCTTGACTGGCAGCAGAATCTTACTGGGTTTTTTTGTTACTTCTTGTGCTGCCCTGGCTTAAAAAAAAAAAAAAAAAAAAGTAAAAGCAGGACACTTGTGATGTTTCTTATATAAATTGCATTAGCGAGCCACAGAAATCCCGATAGAATCAAACCTATGTGTCTGTTAATGGTGTGTCCCTGCTCAAGATTCCTTTCGGTTAACCTTGCAGCACTGAGTGGCTGTCCTTGACTTAGCCCCTTCATGTTCTCTGTGTACTTGCAGGGCCTTGCTTCTGCTCAGGTGCTGGCATGTGTCTGTTTTGCTTCCCTTCTCCAGCTAAAAGAAACGGGTTTGTGATGCTTTAGGGATTCTCTTTGTCTGTCTTGTTCCTGCATCCTTTGTCTTGGGTCTCCTTTCTGCCAGCTTTTTCTGTAGGATCTCTCAGGACTGTGGGACAAAAGATGGAGCCAGGTGAGGCCTTGTGGAGGCTGGAAGGCAATGGGATACACGGTCATCCGACAGCTTTTCTCCTTGTGTGAACCTTTATTAGGGAGGGGGGCACTGCAGAACATGCAGGTGGTCGTGTGGACAAGCAATGTGGTAGGATTTGGGGGGTTTGCTTCTGCGTGGCTTCCAGAGTGCCAGAGCCCAGGTACATGCCTGAATAGTTGTACCTCCGTCTTGTTAATATGACTGTAAAAGCTTTTCCAGCCCACTACTACTAATGAGAAGGGAACTATGAAAGGCGATTTATTTATTTATTTATTTATTTATTTTGCTCCTGGGCTGCAGGGGATGTGGGCTGAGTTGAGCTGTGCAAAATCAGTCATTGTAGCAGTAACAGACTAGCACTACCCACCAGCTCGGCTGACTGCTCATCAGGCAGCAGTGTCCCCTGCTCGAGCTGCTTTCTGGCTAAGGTCTGATTAGCTTTTGTTTCTTTCAGGGCTGCAACCAAGGAGGAGCTGTACTTACTGTGTACGAAAATGAGTTCTTAGAAAAATACCGGTATGGATTACACAGATTTTTTTCTGGTGTTATGGCACAAAAATACTACAGCTGTATTAGACCAGCAGTTTGAAGCTGCTAACTTGTGGATGATTACAGTGGTGGTGTATGAGAAGAGAACTGAAAAAGGGGCTGTGCTGACCGAGGCACAGTGCCCCTTGTACCAGCTGCTTTGGGATGTGTAACATCTGGATAATGTGTTGGTCTTGCCTGGTAAACAAGCAGTGGAGGGCATCGCATGGGCCCATCGGTGTTGCTGTGTCCATGTGCAGTGCTAGTTTTTTACTGTGCCTCTTATTTCTTCCCTCCCATGTGCCAAATCCTTTCCTTGCACACCTTCTAGCTGTTGCACTTTGCTAATGTGGTGATTGCTGTCTCTTATCTGTTTTCATAGGATGTCAAGTGCACCTGAAAATTTGAGGACAATTCTAGAGGAGGTGGGATAATTGTGAGCGTGGTGGGGAGGTGATCGCCCGGTGCCCTTGGCACCCCGGAGGGAGCAGGACCGCAGGGAGCAATGAAGCAATGGAAAGTCAGGGGAAAATTCTAAAAAGCCTCTAGTGTTTTCTGCATTCCACCTCGTCCAGGTACAAACTGGGGCCTTTGGAAGAGTTCATTTTTTTGTCATTGATGGAACTAGATTGAATTAATCCTGTTTAAAGCTAGAAACGTGTTATTTCTTCTCTGCTGTCCTCCTTCCCGTTTCTTCTCCCCAGCAGCTTCCCAAGGCGCCGAGCGTGGCCCGAAGCAGGCTGAGCTCTGTCCGGACGGACTCCCCGAGCCCCTGCTCTTGGTGATGCTCCAACCCTCTCTGCCCAGCTGGTTCCTCTGCCAGTCTCCTTCCTCCAGGCAAGTCGCATCACCCTGCCCAACGCAGGCTAACGAATGCCCCCGCTGCGAGCGGAGCCCCGGAGGGGAGCTGCAGAAACCCAGTGTGGGGCGGGTGGAGGCGGCTAGTCCCGGCAGGGCTGTCCGTCCGCCCTCGGACGTGGTTTCGGGTGTTAATAGGAGAAGCGCCATGCCGCATCCCCTCCGCGCGCCCGTTTGCCGCCGCCGAGCCGGTCATTTGATAGCTCCTTGGTGCTCCTCCGAGGCGTGAAGTGGAGCGATGCCAGGATTAGATGTACCCGCTGCCCTTGGCCAGCGCTGGGGAGATACGGCGCTCGCCCTCCCGCCTCCGGCCCCGCTGGTGCCGAGCGCGTCGCCACGGCAACGGGGAGAGACAGCCGTCCGCATGGAAACGTCCTTGCTGCGCCCGGCAGCGAGACCGGGGAAAACGGTCCAAACGGCAAGTTTGGGGAGGAAAGGGCGGCCGGCTGGCAGCCTGGCCTTGGCAGCAGCGGGGAGCATTGTGATGCCGGCGCAGCGCCTGGCGAAAGACGGGGCCTCCCCACGCGTGGGAGACCCCGTGTTAAACACCAGCATCACCCCCGGTAGGGATCTGCTGTGGGCTCTCCGCCTCTTCAGCCAAGAAGGGTGGTTTTCTTTTTATTTTTTACCATTGCCCTATTTTTTGGCTAGTCCCGAGGTCAGGGCAGGGTCCAGATGAGCTGCGCCGATACCTGCGGCGACGTAGCTAGGTCACTCTTCCAGCCCTGCCCGGCGAGTCCTTAATGCTGGGAAAATCCCCCCGGGTAAGGGAGCAGGGGCAGCTGGCAGCCAAACAAGGTCTCTTGTAACATAGGGCAGACAAATGTCGCGTTGACAGCGCGATTGCGCTGCGCAGCCCACCTGGCTTTGGGCAGCAAGGTCGGAGTTAATCTCTCCTCGCCCTCCCTCTTACCCCTCATCCCCGGACCATGGCTCTGCCCACGCCAGAGAGGGCTCAGATCCCAAGGATCTCGGCTGGGTTTGTCCCAGTTTTACCCTGGCTCTTCAGTGGCGGTGTTGCTGCCCTTGGCCACGATCCTGGCGATGAGCGGAGATGGCCGCTGTTTTGGGGGGGACCTTCCCAGCTGGCCATGCTGTCCCTGTTCTGGTCATTAGTGTGACAGGGGCTGTTTTTTACAAGCATGTCCAAGGACAGATCGTTTCGGTGCATCTCCCAGTGCTGAAGCAGGCTGTTTTTCCTATTGTCTGCTGTCCTGTTGTCTTTCACGCTGCCATCTAAAATTATTCTTCCTCTTGCTGCGTACCAAGGCTTTGCTGGTGCACTTTGGTCATGATGGCTCAGGCAATGGATACTTTATTTCTGCTGTGGATTCTGCAAGAGCAAAATGAAAGGTAGCGTCCAAGACTTTGCAAGGGGTGGCGTGATGGCCATTCCTGGCAATTATGAGAAGTTGTTTGCCTCCAGGCTGGTAAAGAGATTAGAGTCACATTTCACCACCATATCCTGGGACCTGCTGAAGGAGCTGATGATGAGTGGCTGGGGGGGGAATGTGTATCTTACTCCTGCCTAGCCCCAGCTTTTCCATGTTTCTGGAATTCTGCCTGTGGTGGGAAGCCTGGCCTGTTCTTGCACAGAGAAGCAAGCAGAGAGAGAACAGACCAAAAGCAGAAGTGTTTGCTGATGCGGCCAGGAGGCATTGCAGATGTCAACCTGAGCGGTTCCGGCTTCGAGTTTGGCTTTGCAAAATGAATCATGAAGTAGTGGGGCACCATAAAGGGATTTCAGAGCTAGCTTGGAAGGGGAAGGAGGGTTTTGAGGACTGTTATTGCTGCTTGGAGAGGCTTTGGAGAAGTTTGTACATACAGCTCCAGGAGGCTCTTCAAGCCTTCTTTAAAGTGATGGAGTGAAAGCTCCAAAGAGCTGATTGTGCTGATGGAGGAAGACTCTAAAGCAAGGCTGCCCAGGGCTTCTGATGGGGAGGTCTTGACTGGGAGGATAGGAAGGGGGTGTGGGTCTAGTCTGATCCTGCAGTGACCCTATTGCTGCAGGGTCCTTTTCTGGATTCTTGTCCTAATGTACAGACTCCTGGACAGAGAGCTGTGAGTTTTTAGCCTTAGGAAAGGCTTATGCTGTTTGGCAAAATGCAACCACCTCTTCCTGCATTTTTGCCTCCATGTACTCTCTCTCTTTCCTGACCCATCTTTGCTTTGTTCCCCACATCCTTGCCTACCACTCAGCCCCTCACACTCGACACTTTCTCTCTTCTGTCTCCTTTAGAGAACAAGCTGTGAACCTGCTCTCTGAAGCAGCCTACCCCAAGTGATGGTTGTTAGGGCTCCCTGGCTGCTGAGAGGTTTCAGTCCAGGTGTCGGAACTGTGCATATTCTCTGACTCTCCGTAGATGTGGGGCCTAGCAAGAGATTTATGAGCTCCAGAGAAACAAAAGGACCCTGCGAAGTGGCCCAAGGGAAGCTGGGAGAACACAGCAGAGGAAGCATGAGTGGTTTGAAAAAAAGGAAATAGTTACAAGGTGTTGTTTGCTTGGCTCACTTGCTGCTTCCTCCCTAAGAGGAGCGTGCAGCCCAACTTCACCATCAGCGTGGGGACTTGGATGCTATTAGGCAGCTCATTAGTAAAACCTCTGAGTGGCTCCCACTGCTGCTAAGTACCTATTAATGCCTCTTGAGGGGAGAGAACATTGTAAAAGCGCAGAAACCATCTGAGGGTCCTTGATTTCTTTCTGGTCTGAGAGGTCATGGGCTGAGGTTGGAGGGGCAGCTGCGAGGAGAAGAGGGGCTGAGCAGGGCTTCTGGGGATGGAAGTGGCAACTTTGCAGACGGGTGATTATCTGCCAAAGCCTGAGTGCAGAACACCACCTCGTTTGAACTGTTACCTCGCAGAGGCTCCCGCGGGGTGCTCTGGGGCTGTAAACACCTCGGCACAGACCTGCTTTGTGCGGCTGCAGAGCCAGGTATTCCCACATCGGGGGAAAGCCAGCAAAACCTGCACAGATGTCGCTCACAGCTGCTGGGCTGCGGTAAACCATCCCTGCTGCTACAGTTACTGGCACTGCGGGGTCTGTCTCCTTCTCCTTGCTTACTTGTGTATACAGTTAAAGGACACTGACATCACTTAATTAATGGTTTAATTGAATCTCACAAAGGGATCGAAATTGGCTGCTTGACTTTTGTCTCTATGATGCTCGCATAGGAAATAGTAAATCACCAATTCAGCAAATAAAAGTTGTGGCTCTAGATAGAAACACCTTGTTGCAGGGGTTAGGAAAGCAATTCCTCTTTGCAGAATAATATACTATTAGAAATAAGTGTGGCGGCTATTTTTTTTTTTCAAATCACCAGGTATCATCCATGGCCAAGGGTGGGATGATGGAGTTGGACTGACTCTTGAAGATGATATGTCAGACCTTATACTCATTAAGGAGTAAACAGATCTGAGGTAGTGTATTTTCTATAACTCAGAATTCTGATTTGTATTTTGGCCTCCAGATGATGGAGAAAGATATTTTGAAAGGAAGGGGAGAAACCTAGAAAGGTCAGGGTTGAAATGGGTTGAAGAGCAGAGTATTGTGGTCAGTAGAAACTTCTGAGCTGGTGTTCAGAAGAAAGGCTTGTTTGAGGGTAAGGGATCAAAACTGTGAGGGAGAGGAGGGGATATGGAGAAAAATGTCCCAATGCAAAGGGGAAGCCCCAAAAGGAAGGATCTGAACTTCACAAGACTGCTAATGCTGTGGCTGTGCTACTGACAACTGAAATAACTGCTGCTCGGGAGGGATGTGAGCCAGTACCAAACAGTATTCCACCCAGGCGCGAAGGAAAGCAATTAGAGCTGGTAAATACCAGTGGCTGACTAAAGCCAGGTCTTTAATTAATAGTTTCATCTGAAGGGTAAGGAAATCATTAAGTGCTATTGGTGTCTATTAATTCCCTGCAAGAGGAACAATAGAGGGTTTTAAGATCCTTCTTTTGCAGTAGTGTGCGTGTGGAGGGGGGATGCCAAGTCCTTGCACAAGCGTGGAGAACCCCCTTTGTGGAGCTGTGCTCGCCCACATCACTGAGAGCTGCCACAAAGGCCTGAGGTTTGCTGCAGAGTAAACAGCTCAGGCTGAGCACTTAGGACTCGGCTTTGGGGGTCCCCCATCAGGATAAGAGAAGAGATGGGTAGAAAATGTAACTTCAATGAAAAGCTGTACAACCGAGGCACCGTACTTAAAAGCACTGGGAAGGTATGTGGGGCTAGGGGACTGGAAGACAAACAAATACTGTCAGATCCAGGCACTAAACTATGGGAAAAATAACACCAGCCTCTTCTGGCCAGGTCAGAGTGTGCTATACAAATTTTGGTTTGAGGAGGAAGTAGGGAAAGGTACTAGAACCGGACAGAGCAGACAGGGAGATAAAACTTCCTGCTGTTTAGACAGTGACAGTGTATTAGTAGATTTGTATGTTCATAAATGCTCAGAAACCAAGGGTGTTATGAAGCAGTCTATAAAGGGCACAACCTTGATTCTAAGTCTGGGTAAGACAAAGATTTATTCTAGTTGCTTTCTGACTTAAGAGTCATGCCGCCTACTCTTTCCTGAATTTGGGAAGGACCACAGCTCTTTTCCTCATCTCATTTTTCAGTCTGTTCTATTGTCTTTAACACAGGCATTTCTGCTGCATTGGTGCAATGAGCAGCTTGTGGTAGGGAAGGTTTTGCCTTTCCCAATGTGTACTATGCAGTATGTCACTGACAAGTCTGCCAGCGCTGAACAGCACTCTTCCTTTGTCGAGGCTAGTCACGATGCTCATCACAGAAACCAGTCAAGCCTTGCTGTAAGGCACATCAGTGTCTGCACATGGCTTTTCTCAACTAGCTGCCCAGATACTCAGAGTTAATCTTTGTGATTTATAGCTGTCCTGGCATCTTCTCTTTAAAAGGAGTAGTATGAATTCACTGGAAGCTCAGCCATGTTTCTGGAGTGAGGGGAAGCTCTTCTAGTCCTTTAGATGTTTGCATCTGTGGAAGAACCTCTCTTCCTTGCTCTCAAATCTGTGACAATTCAAGGAACTTCCCTTGACAACCTATCCTTTATTCAAATTCAGACACAGGGTTGGAGTAAGGCAGGGCATTCATCTGAGTCTTGTTTTATTCTCTTCTGTCAGAAGTACCTCACCAGGCTCTTCTAAGCAGACTGATTTCTTCCAAAACCTGCTGTATGCCTTTCAGCCCCATGAAGGAGGTTCACTGCTTTGTTGCCATGGTACCCTTTCTCTAAAGAGGAAGAGAATAGTTAATTATGCAATTTAAGATACTAAGGAGGAACCACAGAAAGAGAAATAATAGAAGGGAAGATTCTGGGTTTGTGATAAGACTGGTGGCTGCAGCAGAAGACGGTCTGTTTACAGAAGCATTTGCCCAGCATATGCTGTGTATAGCCCGGGGTTCTCCCTGGTCTTGAGAAGCTGCCCTTAGCTAGGCATTGTGCCTCTGCCACCCAGGATATCAATGCTGTAGTCAGTTGCTGCTGTTACCTCCTCTAGTTAATGCTCCAGAGAGACCCAGACATATTTGCTTGGCGAAAATTCTCTCTGGATGGAGCTGGGACAGCAGTAATATATTATAGAGCCATGACACAGCCTATGCCGCCTGTGGATATACAGAGGTACAGTTCAAGTCTTAAGTGTTTTAAATCTCTTTGGCAGTGTTTCTTTGCTCCTTAGGCCTACTAACCCTGTCTGCTTTCCCCAGGAGCTCCAGCAAATCCAGTGTGTAGTGCACAGGACAGGACCAAAGAGACTGCAAGCATCAGAACTGGCAAGATCCCAGCCCCTGTAGAAGGACTGGCATTTTCTATTTGCCAATAACGCTGACAGGCCAGATACAGCTTAGGCAAAACAAAGCACCACAACAGATCTTTGACAATAATGAGTTTAGACTATAGTGCTCCATGCTGTGCAAACAGAGGGAGAGTTGCCTCTTGCACAGCACACTGAGTTCTGCAAGCCAGATGAAAGGGGAAGAGTTACCCCCAGGTCTGGCTTCCAAATGTTTGCAGTGGGAGAAAGAAGGAGGACAATAGTGACCCTATGGTGCTCTTTTTATAACAGATGACTGGAAAGGAATGACTGATTCTTTACATTCCCAAAGCTCCTCTTCCACATAACAAGGGCAATAATACCACTGAGGGCTAGACAAGAGCCACATACTGTGGTGAGAGGAAGACAGCAGTTGAGAGGCAATAATAATCCAAAATACGTCTTCAAACACAGCAGGAATGGCTGTCAAAAGATCAACATTTTAATCAACAGATTTTGTACACAAGAAGCTTCCCATTAAGAAAGTAAATGTATCCCTGCTTCTGCTACCAGGCTAAGGTGGTCTCTCTTCAAGTTTTTCTCAGCAAACATTTCTATGGAAGGTGGCTTTCCAGGATCTGTCACAAGAGCAACCCTCAACGCGGTCCAAGTTGCACCAGCTAACATTGAATGCAGCTCTCTCTCTTGCGTTTCTCTCTCACATTCGCCTGGCTTTCCGGGGACGACAGCCATTGTGTGGCACTGGGGTGTTGTCCGTGATGGAGATAACCTCCAGACCTCCCATAGTCAAACCCTTGATGGCAGCCTGGAAGAGCAAGATGGCAGATGATGTAATGTTATCAGCACATTGCAGAGTGGAAAAGGGAGAAGCTCAGGGGAAAACAGTTTGGAACAAGTTGATTTTAGAAGCAACCAATGCTTCTATTTTGCAATTATCTTAAAATTAAACAATTAGTATTAGAAAATCCAGTTCAAACCTTCCTTCCTTTCCAGTCCTTTCATCACATTTCCTATCAGTTACGCTACTTTAGTTGGAAAAAAGATCCATACAGTTTCTATTCTGTCCTCAAGTGAAATTATTCTAAGATTTCACTGCTGGGACACTTTCTTTTTGTGACTGGGTTGTTTCGAGGAGGAAGGAAGAGGCACTTGAGTGAAAAATTCCTTATATCACCTTCAGAAAGACTGGCTTAATAGGTACAATCATGAGACCAGCCTGAATTAAAAAAAAAAGATGGAAAAGAAAAATGTGGAAAGAAATTCAGATACTTACTTTGCGTCCTGGTCCCAGTCCTTTCACCATGACTCGTACATGGAATACACCTTTTCCACGTGCTTTCTGAGAAAAGAAGAACTGGTTAGTGTTCTTTTTGATATCTCTGCTGCTGCTCTGGCTCCCCTGTAGTCTTTCATTCCCTTTTGACCCATTATCATGGTATGCTTTAAGTAAAAATAAAAGGTAGGTAGTAGTGGATGGATATAGAAGACAAATACTGGGATCACTGCACAAAGCGAGATATTAGCAGAAAAAAAGAGGCTTGGATAAATCAGTGGCAGTTTCAAGAGAACTTCTATGTTAGGTTGCCAACTCTGCATCTAGAGAACGCTTTAAGATCAAACTTTCTGCAACCTAGTCAGGACAGAAAATGACATATCCCTGATAGGTGACTAAACTGGGCAGGGGCTAGCAAGGACTAATTCCATGCTGTTTTCCCTTGTCTAATGCAGTGACTTCTATCCTGTGGTGAGTGGATTCCTTCTAGAAGGTAAACGAGAAAAGCGAGGAAGCTTTAGATTTGCTGTGCAGGAGTCCACACCTTCAGTACAAAAATTCTAGAGGCTTGGAAAGCGAAGATGAAAAACACCTGCTGTAAAGTATGGCAGTACTGCCACCACGTGGAGCCCTTCTGAATCTCTTGCCTTCTGTGTTCTGGTGCATTTAATCTGCTAATGACTTTAACAGGTATAGGAACAAATCTGGCCAAGCACAGTTATACAGCCGTTAAGAGACCCCAGTGAGCAAAGATTAATAGCAAAAATGTTCTTATATTTCTCTGAGCCAACCACAATAAGCTGTTAGCCAGCAGCAGCATCAAACACCTCTGATCTAAAAGGTTAGAGTGAGTTTCACCTAATTTAGGGCAAGGATTTTCAGTTTCACCTTTCCTCATTCTGCTATAATGAGGGCCATGACACAGACAGCCTCATCTTCTCCTGCCATCTGGATACCCACGTGTTTTTTTAGAAATGATTACAGTACACTGCATGGATCTGGAAACTACATATGCAAGGACATCACCTTCTCTGACTGGAACTGCTGGCAGCAGCTCAGTTCTCCTGTGGCACAGAACATATATAAAACCCACAGCCAGTAATTACAGCCACTTCTCAGTCCCTTACAGTACAAAAATTGAACAACTGCTGATTGAGGGGCTACATTTCTACAACGACTGAGATATATTCACTTAGAAAAAGAAGCTATACAAATTGGAGCAGAAGAGGATAAGTTACAACTTACATTTCCCAATCACAACTTGCACAGCTAAGCTCACCACCTGGGCATTTCTAACTGCTGTTTCAGATGCACTCTGTCCACGTCAAGATGTTCACTGTGTCAGATGAAGCTAGGGAAACAGTCAGCAAATGGCAGTGTGCTGCTCAGGCTCTAAGGAACAGAGGTCTGGACTGCTACCCCTGAGCAAGGGACAGCAACATGAATGAGAAGCAAAATTTCTTCTCCCCTCTCTATCCCACAGAGTCTCCCAAAATGCACTTATCCTCCACATACCCTGGCAGTATGTTCTGCAGTCAGCACGCCTCTCTGTGACAGTGGGAATAACCAATACAGACTCACCGCTGCTGCTGCTATGCCTGCGGTCTGTGCTGCGATGGCAGTTCCCTTCTTGGCGTTCTGGAAGCCTTCTGTGCCACAGGATGTATGGGCAAATGGCCTATTGTCGAAGCTGACAACTTGGATGTGGGTGCTATAGGAGGAGAGGAGAAAAAGAAAGGAGTAAGCTAGAACAAGACTTTACTCTTCAGTTTCTTCTCATTCTGCTTAACTTGCAAGGCTTGCCACTCATCTCCCTTCTCAAAGCCATCTTAACTCAGCACTCTAACTATCTCAGTTACACTAACCAGCTGCAGAGCTCCCAGCAGAAAACTTCTAGGTCATCCTGGAGAATCAGAGTGAGATGGTAAAACCTTTCTGGATAATCCTCTCCTACTAGGTATTCAAGGTTTAACTCTTTCAGAATCACCTCCCATTGGGAGCATTTTACCTCTTCTGTTTATTAAAAAAATACACAGAACATTTTTAGAACTTCAGAGAGCTTTAAGAAATGGTAAAATACTACACTAGGCATCACTAATGAAACCCAAACACCTCTTGAGGATAATACGACAGCTCTTTCAATTTCAATTGCTGTACAGCAATACTGCCAGAACTGAGGGCAGGAATGAACCTGCCGTTAAGAGCTGTCAGCATCTAATATAATAATTCATACCAGAATGTAGTCAAAATGTGTAATAACACTCTTATTCCTGTTTAAGATACTATAAAGACAGTTACGCTTCCTGAACAGCACTGAGGTTTTGGTTCAGTGTTATTATCTTCCCAGTCACGAACACTGCTTCTCTGACTTTTTTCCTTTGAGTTTTTCAATTGAAAGGATGACTGGCTGTAACCCAGGTACATTAAAACTTTCATTTTACATGGAAACAGGCATGGAGAAGCTTGTCTGCTTACTTGTTGTATGTAGCTTTGATGTGAGCTATTGGGATCTCTTCGTATGTCTTTCCATCCCATCTCATGGAGTTCCTTTGCAGGATTAAAGGGCTGAGAAGCAAAACAAGAGGTATCAGACAATTGCACTTTAACTTTAGTGAAATTTTATTTCATATTCTCTGGGAATTTGGAAAGAAAAATGGGATCAAGTGATGTCTGGTCTCAGAAACACACAAGCTGTGTTTGTGATTGACTCAAATCACTTGCTTTCCTTCCTTCACCGAAAAACACTGGAGGTGATAAGCCTCCCTGTGAGAGGCAAATGGAAGAGACTTCACAGCACAGCAGGGCTGTCTCACCTAAGGTCAGTCAAGCTTTGGCTCTCCGTCTCCTTAGCGGCAACCTTCTCCGTAAGGTCCTGCGGTCTCTGGACGCCTGTCTGTATGCCACGGCGCAGGACAGCATCGTAGCCCCTGCGTGAAAGAAGCGGAAGGAGGAGGTTAGGGTCTGCACCGAGCAGGCTTCCACGAGCTGCGGCAGGCCGCCCCAGCGCCCCTCTGCCCGGAGACTGCCCGCCCGCAACTGGGAGAGCGCCGCAGGCAGCGAGGGCGAGCGGCAGGGCCCGCACTCGGCCCGCCGGGCCTCTCTTACGGGCAGCAAGCCTGGTCGGAGCGAGCTCCGGCTCCGAGGAGCGGGGCAGCGCCCGGCGCCGCGGGGCGCTCAAAGGGAAGGGCCGCGGGGCTGCTGCCCGAGGAGGAGGCGCTTCTCCGCGGGCCCCGCAGGCGGGGCGGGAGGCCCGGGCCCGCTGGGGGCCGAGGCGGCGGGGAGGGTGGCGCGGGGCTCGCGGCGGCTCCCCCGGCAGCCGCGGTGCGGCCTCCCTCGCGGCCGCGGCGCTCCCCGCTCACCGCCGCGCCGCTCCGAGGAGCCGTTGCCGGGCAACCGCCAGCGCCGCGCTCATGGCTCGGCCCCTTCGGCCCTCCGTAGCGCGCGGGCGCGCGCGCCGTCCCGGGTGGCGGTGGCTGACCGGCGGCGGCGGCGGCCAGGTCGCCGCGAGGCACGACGGGTGCTGGGAGGAAAGATGGAGGCGCCCATCGCGGGGCATTGTGGGCCGCGCGGGAGCGCGATGGCGGCGCCCGGGCAGCGGGCGGCGGCGGGCTGGGGTCGCCGGTTGTGCACGGCGGCCGCGCCCCGGCCGTGGCGGCTCTTCGGCGCGCTGTGCTTGCTGAGGCTGCCCAGGATCACGCAGCCCCTGAGGCGGGAGGAGGAGGAGATGGCGGCCCTCATGGGGCAGGTAGCCGGGGGGAGATGGCGGCCCCGGGGGTCCCGCCAGCCGGGGGGGCCCCTCAGTGCCGCGGGGGCCCGAGGGGGCCGGGCGGGGGGCGCCTCGGGAGGCCTCGCTCGAGGTAACGGAGATGCTGAACGTGCCGCTTTGGGCCTGGGCCCGGGGCTCGGTCTCAGTGCTGCTCCCGGGACCTTCCTAGGGAGGGACTGTTGCTTCCAGCGCTGGGTTCGCCTCTGGTGGAGACCTGCTGCGAGCGGAGAAGTTACGCCGCAGCCCCGGGAAGTTTGTGGCGTGTCTTGTTTGCAGCCGCAGGACTCGCTCCGTTCCCCCTGCGCAGTCCATGCTGCGGCGACAGTACTGGAGGGCATAATGATTCTCTGTGGTGCCCTTCTAGATAGAGTTGGAGAAAAGCCGCTATTCAGACCATGAAATTCGCAAGCTGGAGGAGGAAGAGCAGCTCAAGAGGAGGAAGGAAAGCATGTACGATGATGATGAAGGACCTGGCAAAACTGTCATCATGGCTCAAGACCTAGAGGACAAGTGGGAACAGAAGCTACTGCAGTTCAAAGCTGCTTCACGGATAACAGGTACAGACCGAAGTTCTTGTTGTATGATGGCAGAGAAGAACGTCCTGCTGGTCTGCCGAACACAGCTGAGCACCATTGAGTGGAGTGAAGGCATTTGCTGAATTCTTAAGGAGGGTCTTGACTGTGTGGCAGCACAGGTAACAGAGGAATTAACTAGCTTACAAGGGAACCTCTGTTCCTGTGCAGTGAAGATATGCTTGTTAATGCAGTGTTACAAACCAGCGCAAATAGATTTTGCTTTGAGATAAGAGAAACTTTGGAGAGCTTGATTCACAAACTTGCTTAGAGCTGTGGTTGATTTTTGTCAAACTGAAAATCCAAACTGCTTGATATAAATCTCGTTTGAAAATGAAATAAGTAGAGTGCAGTCTAGCAGTGTATTCCACTTGAATTCTGCATCGGCTCCCAGAGTGGCTGAGAGCATTTTGTCTCAATTTCGGTCTTGTTCCATGTATCAGTATCGTGTGTGTATTATTGCTGGAAAGGTGTCAGAAGGAGACGAGTGATGAATTGTGGTGATCAAACCAGTGCTGCTGAGAGACTTTGTTTCCACTGTGTGTTGTTTTTTGGCAGATGCTGATAAAAACAACATTCGAACATCGTTGAACAGAAAGCTGGACAGTAACTTGATGCTTCTGGTGAAACAGAAAATTGGTAACCAGGAGCTGTGGCTCCTGCCTCAAGCAGAATGGCAGGCTGGAGAGACGCTGCGAAGCACAGCTGAGCGAGCCATGGCTATTTTTCTGGGTGTGTAGACTTCTGTGTACCTGGCCCTCTTCTCTTCTCTTCTTTATCCCAGTTGTTTTCTTCCCTTGACCTAACTTAGGGATACTTGCAATCCTCTGTAGTAAAATCCCTTCCCATCTGCTGGGAAAAGGGATTTCATGGCAGAGGGACTGAGCTAAATGTGGTGGGGTTGCTCGCAAGAGCTGTGAAGGCTGAGTAAGCTGCTCTGTAACTGTGCACTGTTGCAGAGGGACTGGAGCTGCACTACGTTCAGCTCAGCTGCTGCGCTGTATATGAGGGTCTAATGGGGCTGGCAACTGAGTGCCAGGATTGGCCCACAGTCTGATGTTTAAGCATCACTGACTGCCTCCTGAATCCTGGTCTAGGGTTGCTCTAGGTACAGCTTCACTTTCCCTCTTGTCACCCTGTAGCAGCTTTTGCGGCAGACAAGTGTTAGCAAATCCACGTGTCCTTTCTTTTCAGTATGGATTGGTGGGGCTTGTGCTCTCTCCCTACCTCTCTCACTTTTAGGCAGCTTACAAAACTCCAGGACAGATAGGTTTTTCCATGAAATAAGGCTTATGGTTGGCAATATCTCTGCTGGGAAGAAGGAATAGTCAGTCTGAACCAGACACAGGGAGTGTCCTATGCTCTTTCTGTTACTTCAGGAAAGCAGTTCCTATTGCTCTTTGTTCTTATGTCTCGTTTTCTGTTTTCTTTCTCTTGCTTTGCTGGGGTCTTGCAGGAGATCACATCCAAGCCAAATTCCTGGGGAATGCACCATACGGGCTTTACAAGTACAAATTCCCCAGGTCCATCAGGACTGAGGATAACATGGGAGCCAAAGTATTCTTCTTCAAAGCCTTCCTCCAGAGCAACGATTTGTCCCAAGCAGAACTGAAAGAAGATTACCTGTGGGTCACAAAGGATGAGTTGGGAGGTTACTTGAAGTCAGAATACCTGAAGAAAGTCAATCAGTTCCTTCTGGACTTATAAGTGCTAGGCTGTGCTCCAGCAGATGGGGAGGACGTGGAACATAACTCTGGGGAGGAGCACAGCTGCTGTTTTCCATGGTCTGTGTGTAAGAGATGTTGAATTGGGCTCTAGAGGATAATTTGCCTTTGCCTTATCTCCCAGTTCTCTTCCTCAGGCCTATACTAAATAAATATTAAAACTTATACTTCTAAGTGAAGCTCTCCTCGGGGAGTTCTTTGCTTATGTTGAATCCTACACCTCCTCTGGAAATGCATGTTGCGACTTCCTTTTCCTCTCCCAAGTGGGCCATCCCCTAGGGCAGTGGTACCCAAGAGGCTGTCTCTCCTCACCAGATCCCTGTCATAGTCTAGAGCTCAAACAGTTTCTTTTAAATAACAGCTAATGCTTGTGTCCCTGGCACCTGCTTTTTACTAAGAGCAGCATTGGAGAGTTACCTGTGTGTCCAGGTGGGAATAAGCCCTCCCAGATGTAAGAGGGGGCTTGAGCCAGCTAGCCCTTTTGGGAGACCTGGCAAGGGATCAAGTTGAAGTATTTCTGTTTTTTAGGTGCCATCCCAACCCTAAGACTATAGTTTTTCTTTGGATTGTTGTGACCTCTCTGGGGAGGAAATGCACATCACAGTGTGCAGCAGAGCAGCAGTCAGTTGTTTATCTAAGGATTAGCTCTTGCTGGCCTGGAGCAGCCCGATGAGCATTTCCAGCCATACCTTGATCTCTTTGGATGCAGATTGCGTCCATGGCTGGCCTCCCTCCATACATTCTTGGAGTCCTTTAGCTTCTCCAGAAGTAACCTGTTCACTTGCCCAGCTTGCTGGAAGAGAGGCCAACTTTCCTTACCCTGTCAGCCATAGGTGACAGTTTTTCTCAGTAACCAGAAACCACATACCTGCTACTGCCGAGACTGGGGACTCTGCAAAGATCTCAGACAGCAGATGAGGGCCCACGAGGCTGGGGAAGGCAGGTTTCTGAGGAACTGGTTTGTGTTTCTGTGGGTTGTTCACAGCTATGTGTCACAGCCTGGTTGTTGATTGTGTGTGGTACGTGTGGATTGAAAATTACATTTAGACTGTTTTGGAGCCACCTCTGGCCCAAGAGCCCTTGATAAGTGGTGGCCACGGAGGACACAGCTGCTGCCTATTCCTCGTGCAGCTCTTTCTTTAACATAAGAATGAGTGCTGTTTTCCTACCCATGTTGCAGTCCTTTTGAGCCTGAAGCTGTAGCAACAGGCAGAAGAAAAGGGAGTAACATTTGACCAGCAGCTCTGTTTCTGTGCTGAGAGGCTAATTTTTGCTTGCATTGGGAAGGTTGCTGTCAGCATTGCTGCTTCCTGGGGACAGTCGTGGAGGCTGCATTGAGGAGTTCCCACTTCTCAGCTCCATTCCTGCTGTGTTAGGCCAGTGCTGCTCACCCAGCTGAGCAGGGCCTGCTTCAAGGAGCCTGACCCCACTTACCCGAATTTGTTTATTAAAAGAGCTATCCTGTGGTTGTGTGGTGCTGCCTCACCTCCTTGGGGCTAGTTCAATTTCTTGGAGCGTTTTTCTATTTGTAAATGTTGCTGTTTGTTAGTCAGAGTGTGGGGCAGTGCCGGTAGGACCTTGCAGAGAATCAGCCTTCTTCAGTGGCAGGGAGAGAGATGGGGGAAATAGCTGTCGTTAATCATCTGGAGAGAGTTCAGCCTCCAGAGGTGGAACTGGAGATTGCTATATATATTTTATCAATCCTTTGGGAGCTGTTGAGCTGCAGGCCTCAAATTAAAGCTATCCTTAATCACTCCACAACCACCGGGGTGAGGGGTAGCGCAGCAGCCTTCTATTTTCTAACGCTGGGCAGTTTAGGAGCTGCAGGCTTGCAATAAATTACAAACAAAACAAAACTTGGTTTCTTGAAACGCCCTTGCAGACCTGGCAAAGAGGCCGTGCCTGTGCTGAAGGAGCATTTGCAAAGAGGAAATAAATGCAGAGCAGGATATGTGCCTGCAGAACTACAGATTTTTTTGGCTGCTGTCTGGGGCCAGCACTGTTGAAGGGGAGACTCTTGCCTTCTCTGAGACTGAAAGCTCCTGCGGAGGGGAGCGGTGAGTACCTCCCGTCAGCCCTGCAGACCTCGCGTCCCCAGCAGGCTCAGGGCAGTGAGTGCAGTTAGCTTTGGAGAGGCTTTTCTTGGCCCCACTGTTCTAGGCTGTAGCATTCAGTCTTCAAGCGGAGCTCTGTGGGTATAGGCCTAGGGCAGGCCCCTTGCCAAGGTCTGTACCACGTTGCCCATAACAAAGGCAGGTTCTGTGTCACTGGAGTTGAACTTTCAAAGCGTGTAAAATGCTATTTAAACAATGCTTATTTGTCTTCAAAACTGGGAGCACAAAGGAGAGGAGAGGAAGGGCTGTGCTGAAAGCTTACTGGTCTTCAAATTCAGACAGTTCTTATTTTCTGGTTTGCTCAAGCAACAAGCCTGTGGGCACTGTCTGTGCTGAAAGAGGGGTAGCTCCCTCCAGTGATGGAAAGGCCAGAATCAACAGCCTTTCTTTTTTTTTCCCCCCCCTCAACTCATACCCTTGTTCTTAAAGGTAGCAGGTGTGCAAGGAACTTGGCCTTATCTGGAAGTTGCAATAGCTGTTTTCTCAGCACCTAGAATAGAATTTCCTGCTTCCAGCTGTGTATGAGCAGTGCCTTTTTGCCCCCCCTGCTATTCATTGTATTTGCAAACCTTCAGCTGGTTATGGCAAACAATCCTGGAGCCTGTGACTCAGGTGCTTTTGCTCATTTCTTGTTCTGTGTGGCCTACTCCCCCCTCACCTTGGCCTCTAACAGGGAAGGCAGAAAGATGTTGTGCAAGTCTTGTAGGGGAGAGGATGGTCTTACATCTCCTCATTTCTTCTCTGCTCCCAGAAGTCCCACGGTAGGTCACTGAGACTTTGATTTCAGTTGCATCAAGCATGAAATACAAAGCTACCTTGCGAATGTGACAGTGAATTGTATGAGTGTTTGTTGTCTAGATGTTCTGGCACCTGTTTGTGTCTAAAGCATGTTTCTTACCTTGGCAAAGACTTCTTCACATGAGATGTCTACATGAGAATCTGAAGCAATATCGGGTAGCTCAAAAGACATCAAGTTTGCTGTGACTTGCTAGTGCAAGGCACAGTCAGAACAACTGGAGACCTCTCACTTGAAGTATGTGCAGAGAGATGTGTTTTGCAAAGGGCCTAGAACTCCTCAGTTTAAGAGAAGCACAGCATGGAGCTCATCTGAGAAGTCCAACATGAGGTAAGTGCTGCAGGTGCCAGGATAACTGAGGGTTATCTTCCCCCAACAGTACAACCTGGGGAGGAACTGGGAAAGCACGGATGGTCAGACTGCAGAGACTTTTGCTCTTGAAACTTTTTCAGTATAGAGCACTTCCATTTGTGAAGGTGATTCACAAAAGCCAGATCATTTCTCCCTCAGAGGGGGAAGGAGACATATCTAGATGACCTCTTTGTGGTGCAGTGCAGTGTGGCTGCCACTGCTAAAAGCCTCAAGAAGCAGAAATGAATGGAAGGCTCAATTGCAGTTTAAAAATCCTGCATCTAAGTTATTGCTTAGGCCACTATGTCAGAAGAGAGTTGAAGTTTTTCTTTGTGACAAATTGGATGCTAGCACTTCCCTCCAGCGAAGGAGAGATAACAAGTCCTAATAAAACCACTCTTCAGCTTTACAGATACAGGTTTCCTCTACTTCCCATACAAAATATCTTCCCTAGCTGACATCCCCTTGTCTGCAGGAGTTTCAGGTAGGTATTGGTGTTCTCTAAGCAGAGCCTAGTTATGTACACTGTGATACAGTAACACTGTGGACAGTTCAGAACTGCACGCTTTCTCAGGTAAGAGGAAGCTGTTATCTGTTGCTCCTGGTTAGCTCCAAGCAACCAAAAGCATCGACATCTGGAAGCTGGATGTGTACAGAGCTAGGAGAGGCAGTTGGAGCCTGGGCCATACCTCTTCCTGCTTTCTGAAAACCCGAACGAGGAGAAATGTTATTGCTCCCACAGTCAGCCATGAGCTAGGTAGAGCAGGGAAAGCTGCTGCGGTGCAGGGAGCACCGTGCCCCTGTGGCATCCCGCCCTGCCAGGGGAAGGAGTGGGCTGGCTTGGGGTAGGAGTGTTTGTGTTGGGGGATGCATCTCTTCAGCGGGGGTTTCTCTGGTGTTTCCCAGGGTTTCCGTGAGTGCTGCCCATTCCTGCTGTGCACAGCAGCCTGCAGGGGAAGCAGCATGGGGTGCTCCAAAATAAACCCCGCTTGTGACAGCCAGGAGGCCCACCAGAAAATGGCTTGGAAAATCTGGTTGAAGTCACCAGTGACATGAGTTGATTAGGTCTCATCCTCCTGTCTTGGGATACCTTTTTTCCTTCCCTTTCTTAGGAAGCCATCCCTGTGTCTTGACATAACCGGTAGGCTTTAAGGATACAGAGTGGGGCAGGTAGAGGGCAGTGCTGGGGCAAACCTCTGCAGAGGTCAGGACTGATATAAAAGGGCGGTTTACTGGGAAACTTGAACTTGGGGTAAAATTGCTCCAAAAGCTTTGCTGTAATACCCAATCATTAACACCAAGCCCTCAAAAAGCAAAGCCAGGAGTTTGAGAGATGAGTACAAAATACTGACAGCAGGTAGCCTTCAAGTTGTTTTGGATGTGGCTTTCCTGTCACAGCTACTTTTTCCTAACGGATCTTTGGTGGGATTTCATAGGCAATACTTGAAGATGCAAGGGCATTTCTCAATCAGAATATGAGGGTGTTCTCCACAACATTAGAATAAAGCTTGTTCAAAACCCAGGCAAGGCAATAAAGCATTTACGCAGCACATGCAAGGCTTTAGGACTCACCATCACAGCCTATTCCAGAGGCTGGGCAGGCTGCTAACAGGAACTGGCCATTTAAATGGCTGCTGAGAACGTCCAGTCTTATAATTAACCAAGGCAAAAGTTTAGAATAAGATATGCCAGTGCACAACCTGCACCTAAACTGACCTCCGCTGGAGATTAGGGTGACAGCTAATGTTGGAGGCAGGTTATCTTGTGTCTAAGGACTGCTCTTCTCAAGCTTGTGGGCAGAGGAAAACTGGGGCTTTGGTGGCCCGAGGCACAGGCCAGCAGCGGTGCTGGGAGGATGGGGAGGGCTGTCAGTGTGAGCATGCGTGTGGCTGGCCTGCTCCCTCCATGTGCTGCCTGCCTGCTTTCTGCTCTCTCTCATATATCAAAGTAATTATGCACATTAAATTTCTCCTTTCAGGTTTTACCCTCCCAAATGTTATTCTTCAGCATTAAACCTGTGGGGGAAGTGAATTACTGGGGAAAGTAACTAGATATAATCCAGGTTTAATGGGCACATAGAAAAAAGCACGCTGAGTTGGGAGAGTGGCTCAGCCAGCGTCCTGCTTCTCCAGGCAAATAGGAATTTATCTCGATGTGTGTATATATCTAGCTTCGTGATCTGTGAGCTCTTAATAATTGGTTTGGTGACCTGCCGGCAGTGTTCACTTTCTGTAGAGCTTTCCCCGGTCCCTGGTTAATATAATGGGTCACAAATCCCATTTGCTTTTGAATTCTGAGTAATCCTTTTGTTAATGTCGCCTATTGCTTTTTTGGAAGTGTTGGAGGAAATCGGAGCCATGTGCTAATCAGTAAATCTGGTTCTGCGTGTTTGTAAGCTGCTGCCCTGCCCTGGCTTGTTTTGCCAAATGACCAGTGCAGCCCGTTTGGGTCAGACACCAGCGTGCCCCTCTGCACAGCAGCAGTCGCTTCCTGATCCACGGTGCTAGCAAATGGCACAGGCTGCGAATGTTAGATGAGCTTCAGGAAAGCGCTGGGGTGTAATGGACAGCAGGTAGCTAAGTGATACAGCGCTGGGTGAGGAGAGAGGGACCCTCCTGCCTTTCAGCTCCCTTAATTTCTTCTGCCTGGAAACAGGACTGTGGTGACTCAGCTCTGCTGGCTGCTCTCTCCTGCCTTTGTTCCTAGGAGTCACAACCCTTTCAGAGGGACAAGAAGGTGACAGATGACCAGCTCCTAAGGTGAAAAGAGATGCCCTTACTGAAGACAGAGGGAGAGCATTAGCCCTCCAGGCTGCCTGAAGACTGATGAAAGACCCTAAATCACCTGCAGTCATCAGGACAATTGCCCAGTCACCTTGTCCCATGGGCCCAAAGAGCTAGGTCCTGGCGCTGTTGGATGAGGATGACTTTGTGGAGCTAATGCTTTCCTCCTGCTTGTTCCTGTGCAAGCCTCAGCCATGGGTGAACCCTGTTCCTGGGTCCATGCTAGACTGAGACCCCTGTGGAAGGACGGAGAGGGATGCAGGTGATGTAGGATGGGGGTCCTTGGCCCTCTGTGTGTTGATGTAAGCTCCAGCGCTATGCCATCACACCAGGGTACCTGCTGTTGATGCTGACCCAAAGCCTGCGAAGGGGTTGTAGGGACCACATTTCTACTGCCATGGTTGCCGAGGGATTGAATTGGGTGGGAAACGTTTTAATAGCATCTTTGAGAGCAAGAATATCTGAGTCATGAAGTCAGTGTTTCTCTTTTTTTGTTTTGCTTTGTGATTTTCTATAAGTTGTCTATCTCCTGCACAGTCAACAAGCCTCACTCTTCACCCCTTTCCCTCACGCTTCCATTTGTCTCCCTATTTTTAGCCTATCTGTGGCATTCTTCACACAACACGTTCGTGTACCGTTTTGCTAGGAGCTACTGACAGCGACAACACGACCTTGAAGGTAACAGCGCGTGGCGAAGCAAGATGTATTGTTTAGTTAGTTTGCTGCAGCCAGGCATTGCATTTGCAACCCGCCGGTGAGGTGCCTCTCCCTCTGGCCTGCTCTCGGCGCTGGGCGCTGTCAGGGCGCGCGGCGTGCGGCATCACTTCCCCTGGTTCCTGGACTGTTTTCCCTGACTGGCCCCATCAGGATTTGAGCTGTTTGACTCCAAAACCCTTTCCCTGGCCCTGGCACAGAGTGAGGAGCATGGTGGGGAACTCCCAGCACTGGGAGGCTGATAAACAAATGTCACTGCCTCTAATTTAAGAGCTAAATTCCCCTGAGGACGGAGTCGGATGTTGCTTACTGCCTATAAAACAGCAGCAAACACTAGGCACTAGATGGCAGGCAGTGACTGGGAAATCCCATCCATGGAGTTTTCCTTCCCTTCCCCCTCAAAATCACCTCTTGCTCTAGCCCTAGGTCCAATCCAGTGTGGGACCATGGCGTAGGGATCACCAGTTTTTCCCCACTGCACCCAGGCCTGGTGGTTTGTGCCTTGAAGGGCCCCAGGGATTGGCTTAGGGTTGTGTTTGCACCGCAGAGGGCTGGCAAGCGACTGTAGGCTCAAAGGGGTCTCTAGGTGGCCTGAGCATCACTGGTGCAGGGTTAGTCTGAGAAGAGAGGCTGAGGCAGAGATGTCACTGGCAGGGGTTGCGGAGGAGGAAGGGGTCCTGCAGGGCTTCATTTTCAGTGTTTGAGGGTAGGAGTGGTCTGGGGACTCTGAGGAGTGAGCTGGAGAAGGAGCTCAGGCAGGGGAATGGGCAGTGAGCATCTGAGGATGGAGAGCAGATGCTCAGGACTGTCCAAGGGGCTGTGGGCAGGGGATGAGGGGTGGGTGTGCAGAGGGGATTGCACCTGTATGGGGTAGAAGTAGGGGCAAAAAGATGGTTGAACACATTTGACACAGGCAGGTAGAAGTCAACACATCCCTGAAGAGGAATTTCCTACGGCCTTGCTGTGAGACAGTTGTTCTGGAGAAGGCAGTGTAGGATTTCCCGCTTGTGTCCAGTGGGAGTTTTCAGCCACGTGCTATTCTTCACCTCGCAGGAGGGAGCATGGTTGCCAGGGGCCTGGCTGTGGGGGTCAGTCACCAGCGAGGGCCTGGTCCTGTCCCCAGCACAGCGCAGTGCGCCCTCGATTCACCTGGCTTGGGCTTGCAGGAGTCAAGAGCAGGTTTATCTGCAGGGGGGGATGCATCTCCCCCGATGCTGCGTGAGACAGCACGGGCTCCCATGCAGTGTGAGGGAGCAAGAGCGGAAAGTTCTCCTTTCTAGCCCAGACAGGGATCCCCCTCCCTTCCCACACAACAGGGTTTGGTTGCTACTGGAGGCAGCTTTGGAGATAATGTGGAGAGAACAGAGAAATTGCTGCTAGGCAGACCAAGGTTGGCATTAGGAATCAGGCAAATGGGATGCCTAGCTCCTAGGGGTCCGAGTTCAAGCTCCCATTCACGGCCTCATGTTGGAGAAGGCTACAGGGTCCTGGTGGGGAGGGCACTGAGGGCTGATCCTGTGCACTGCACCCTCCAGAAAGTGTGCTCTGCTCCTGAAGGGTTGTCAGCGAGAAACTCGTGGTGCTGGGGAGATCTGTATTGCTGGGGGAGGTTTGGCCTCTGCTCCGTCCTTGGAGTCTGTCCCCATCACCAGCAAGCAGAGCCAAGTCTCCCCCAAGCCAACCCACCCCGCCCCTTCCTAAGGGAGAGGACAGTCAGCTCAGTTGCCCTGGAGTGTGACTTTGTCCCGTGCTCCTGTGGCTGGACTTGGGAGCTCCTAGTTGGACACCACCTTGGCGAGCTCCAGCAGCACTCAGTGTCAGTCCTGTGTGTCCCCACAGCTGTGCCCCTACCAGCAGACAGAGCCTGTCCAGACCCGCGTCCTCAGGCCCTGCTACTCCCACCCCTGTGAAGCTTAGGGCAAGACAGATCGCAGGCTGCGGTCCCAGGATGCCTGGTGGTCTCCCTTCCCAGGCACAAGCGCAGAACCACAGCCCCCCCATCCAAGTGCGGGGCCATCGCAGGTCCCCTGTAAGCACCTTCCAACAAAAAGGGGATTATCTATAGCTTGTTAGAGTCCTTGCAGGGAGGAAGAATAAGGCTCTTTGCTCTGAAATGTTCTCTTCCCTGGGATTACAAGATAATGCATATGAAATGACATTAGCTCAGCCAGGTTTATGGATTATTTGAAAATCAAATTCTTTTAATCTCATCCACCATCTGGCACCAGCGTAACAGCCAGCAGCCAGCTTGCTGCCGCTTCCACCCCGCCGAAGTGCCAGAGCCGATGAGGGGACACCAGCATCCCTGGCCACCACCACCTGCCCTGGCACTGGCGCCCAGGCCACTCCTGTCCTGATTTCTTCCCAAGACAGCGCAGAGGTAATCAAGGCCTGGGAGCTACAACTCTGAGGAACTGGCAGAATTTCTCCCGGAGGGGCCCAGCTGGTGCTCCTTCCCTTTCTTCCTGACTGCTTGGTGGCTATGGGAGGGAAAAGGGATCTGTATTTTCCTCTCCACCTATTCCTTTCCAAGATGAATTGTCTCCCTGTCATGGTGACGGAGGGAACAGCCTGGTGTCCTGAGAAGGCCCATGGGGAAAGGGGGAGCAAGATGCTCCCAGGGGAGAAGAGCTGGCATGGCCAGGACAGGGGATGGCTGGTGGCTCTTCCTGGTGTGGGCTGTGGAGGAACAAGCGGACCAGGAACATCTCACTGCTTGTGTCTCTGTGACCATGAGACTCAAAGCCAGCAGCCAGAGGTGTCCCCAGACCTCAGAAAAAGGTTAAGATCAGAGTGGCGGACTGGCTAATCTCCTCAGCTAGTTCCCTCATCACTAACGTGATTTGCAGTGATCTCCTGGCTGGGCAGAGAGGGCCAAGGGGTCAGGGGCTCTCTGCAGGATGCTGAAGCAGAGGTTTTGCAAAGAGGTTGTGTTTCCCCATGAATACTAATTGGGAAGCACAGCTCTGCCCTGAGCCTCTCTCGCCTCCATGCGTGGCACTTCCATTATTTTGGAGCTGTTTTGCTCTGCAGGAAAGAAGTAAGGCTTTTTATCATCCAGTGTTGCAAACTAGCCTGTGCTCTGAGCTGGACTATGTGTTTACTTACTAATGGAGATCCTGGTTCTTATTCAGCCCTGGGCTGCTGTTGATCTTGACCTCAAATCCAAATCCTAGGTTTAAGCATCTCCTGGCCTTGGAGCTACGAGCATGCCCTGGAGCTACGCTGCATCTGCCAGTCCCTTGCTGATGAATCCCTTGCATGGGACTTGTTGCTCTGCTCACCTGCCTGGCTCAGAGCTGTCATCCTCCAGTGCCTTCTCGCAGAGCCTTCCCAGTGGAGATTAACTGCACCTATATTTTCACAGCCTTTTGACTGTGCCTACGACCTTGAGCCAAGGACTGTGACATGCTTCATAATTGCAGGTGCTGCACTTGTCAGTTATGGAGCTGATGGGGAAATCTTTCAATTTCCCAACTCCCTGGCCCTACAGGGATCCTGCCCTAGAGCCTTACACTTCCCCCACTCCAGCCATGTGTTTCTATCCCCTCCGCCAAAACCCCGTCTGGGGGGGATTGACTCTCAGTTTTGGGAGAGCTGGGTAACGGCTTCCTGGGCTGGAGATGGAGTGGCGGGGCTGAACAGCTTTTCCTGCTGCCAGCCTAACACTCAGCCCAGCTGTCTGCTTGGTGTCAACAGCATCTGTGGGAGAACGTTAGATGAGGATGTCACCATCTTCCCCCTCTGGAGCAGAGAATGAGGGAAGAAAGGAACAATGGAAGGTACCAGATGTTCTTCCTTTGCTGGATATGGAATAAGAAGAATCACATTTCATGGAATCAAAGGTCTGTCTTGCCCAGCATTTCATCCTGGCAGAGGCCAGTAAGGGGTACTTAGAGGGTACTGAGGTAAAGCTATAGGGCATGGCAAGCTGGAAGTGAGGAAAGCATCAGTACACAGGCCATTTCATTTGTTCTCTGTCCAAAAGGGAGGCAGATGGGATCCAGAGGCAGCAAGTCCTCAGTGGAAAGAGCACAGAAGGGACAGGCCAATGCCTGTAAAAAGTGCGAGGCCTCTTCCCTCCTTCAGAAAAGTCCAAGACACTTGTCTCCCTCCTGGGGGACAGAACAGACAGGAGCGGCAAGTGGTCAGAGGCCACCTGGAAGATTGGAGCTTCCAGACTTGGGGCGTGTGAGTGTGCTGGCATGTGAGTGCACTGGATTCTGGTGTCCCCACATGCTGCAGGTACAGTTGTTACCTTCCTGGGGAGGGGATGAGGCCTGGTGATACCCCTTGAGCTTTTCTCTTAGGAGTGAATCAGGCCCCCCATGGTGCCTGCTGCGGGGTGTCTGCCCGTGTGTGCTGTCCGGCAGGCACCTTGCCACCCCTGGCCAGGGCCAGCAAGCAGTGAGCGAGGTGATGGGAGCATTTAACTAGCCGAGCAGAGCTGAATGCTGTGCTACCTCATGCAGTAAATCACCTTCCCTTCTCTTATTCATCCTTGTTGAACCTTGCGGAGTTTTCCCCTGGGTGTGAGGAACAGGATGAGGTATTTGGGCGCTGCCGTCTCCTCAGATAAGTGGGACTGCTTGCTGCTGCCTGTGCTCATGGGCTATTCGGGAAGGAGGGCTCCTTTCCAGAGTCAGGAGCTGTGCCTTATTGAGAGATGCTGACTTCTGTCGCTGAGCCATCGACCCTCACCTCTGAGGGTACCGGCTCAGGATGTGAGGAAGGGACGTCTGCAGCCTGCACCTCCCTCCCCACTTGAAAGCAGGTGGGTAATGCAGGGGCAAACACTGTTGCTGACCTCAGTGGAGCAGGGCTGGACCTGTCTTGTCTCCAGACCCTGTCTGGGATCCCGTCTTGCCTGTAGGGCTGCCCCCGAGGCAGCGAGAGAGCTGGCGCTGGGCTGGGAACTGGGCCATGCTGCAAGTCTGGGACACAGACAGCGGGTTGGTCTTGCAGGGTCACACTCGGAGCTGCGCTGTCTCGGTGGCCCGCGAGGCCGTGGCATCGCTTGTCAGGAACAACAGCCGTGCCGTGGTCAGCCCTGGCCACCGGCCCACAGTAGCGAAGGTCCTAGCCAGCCCCTTTCTCCCTCCCACTGTTCAGTCCAAGCTTGGCCGCTGGCCTCCCCCAGCCTGGGCACTGGGCTGGGAGTAACCCTGACTAACCCCATCCCCAGGACCTTCCTAGTGCTCTAGGGGCCACTTCCCCTCACCTGGCACCAGAAAGAGCTGGAAACCAAAGGCTGTTCCCCCGCCCCTTACTGCTCTCCCTAGCTTGTTTGTCAGATGTGAAGCCTGGCATTCTGCAGAGCCACTCGCTTCTCTTGTTTTCAGTGAAAGTTGCTTTGCCCTCTTTGCTGAGCCTCAATAGGACCATCCATCTTCTCCTGTCTGCTCCAGAACACTTCTGCACCCACTAGCAAGGAGTGTTATAATCTCAGTACCCATTTAACATGAATAAAAAGCCTTCTGGGACAATAGGTCACAGTTATACAATTTAGCTCAAGTAGAGAAAAGGCTTTATAGCTATGAATATATGAATACTTAATAAATATATATATAACATTGGTTAACATCAGGATATATAAGCATAATAATATATATAGCACTGGGCTAACAGTTTGTTCCTTGACTCCCTCTTCAGAAGGCCATAGCCTCTGCTGCCTGTCAGCTCTGTCCCAGCAGCTCTTCGTGGCTGGAGTCACAGTTTGCACCGCTGCCCATTTGCACTCTGCTTTTGGTGCAGAGGCTGGATGTTATGGGGACAGCGAGGCTGATGGAGGCTGCGGAGCAAGATCAGTGGCACTGTGGCTGCTCCTTGATGGGGAAGGTAAGGAACTGCACAAACAGCCAGTTCAGTAGCTACTGCACTGTGCAGCAATTTGCTATCATGATTTGTGTGCCCTGAAGACAGTTGCATTCGAGAGAGGGAAAAAAAAAAAAAAAAGAAAAAAGTTAATAGTTCTAAAGAAATGAAAGTGTCATTTCTGTAGGTAATTAATTACTAATTATACAATCACAGCATTGTCTGTATCATTATAATTACTTGGTTTTTCAGTACAATGTAGTTTTAATTAAACAAATCCTTAAATTGTTTTTTTTTCCTTTGTAACTCAAATTTTTTTTTATTAGTACCAAAGAATAAATTAATTGTATAATTAGTGACTATTACTTTGTCACTCCTGGAAGGGTTATTTCCAGGTTGTAGGCCTGCAACGGCTTGGGAATGCTTTATGAAACGCTGTTTGATATCAAGACTCCCTGGAAACTGCTGTTTGTGGCCGCGGGGTCTGGTGGAGGTGGGGATTTGGCGGTGCCGAGACACAGCCCGCAGCAGAGAGACACTGCCGCGGCCGGCCTGAGGAGGCTGCTGAACGCTAGCGGCATCCCCTCGCTTACTCGCGTGACTGCGATTAAATGCAAGTTCATGTTTCACTGTGAGGCAGGCGCCAACCTCCCTGCTCGGCAGAGAGGATGCAGGTGAGGGAGACCTGTCGCAACTGCCTTCGGGGCACAGAAATCGTGGCCTAAGGCAATCGCACGGACCCATGCCCCATGCCCTCAACCTCTCCTCCAGGACCGTGTGCCGGACCTGTTCCTGGCAGGCCCTCCAGCAACGCGGCGGCACTGAGGCTGTGGCTGCATAGCTGTGCTATGGCTAAGGGGCAAACTACGGGGTGGGATTTTCAAGCGTACGTGATCACAGTCGGCATCGTAAGGGATTAAGCGCTGCCAAGGGATGGCATTCCCCACACAGCAGGACTTGCTGTGTCTCTGCCATGCCCCTACTATGTGTAGGCTACGCAGCAGATCCCAAGCAGAGAAAAAAGAGAATTTCATATGCAGCTAGTGATAGAGTCTTAATAGATCTGCACTTATTATCTGGAAAAAAAGAATCAGGATTACAGGCTTAGGAGGGATTAGCAAGTATGAATGCGTATTTCTGCATATACTGCTCCCTTTGTAAATCCATTGTGCCATTAGACTGATATCGAGTTATACCATTACTAGCATGACATCAGTGTATCAAATAGTCTTGATTATAAGATCCAGCAGCTGTACTAAGGAAAACAGTCCTGCAGGGACTTTCCCACAGGCCTGCTGGTCCTGTCTTTTTTTTAGCTTGTGGTAGGCTGTGAAACCACCCTGGTTATCAGATAGGATCAACACCACCAGCAGTGCAGACGCCCTGTGAGCATCAGCCCACCTCCAGGAGGATTTTGATCACCTGTTGAGGGAACAGGCTTTAAATGTTTCACCTGTGGCCTCTCCTGGGGTTTTAAGGCCAGCAGAAAGAAAATGGGCATGTGCAGATCCTCAGGTATATGTGCAGTGGGCTGTGGCAGCAGAGTGAGAAGAGATCTTGGACTGCTCAGAGGAGCTCAGTCCACAGATTGCTAAAGGATATATGCACAAGTGTCTGTTAGCTGTGGCAAAAGCTGTGTATTTCTGGTCTTAGCTAAAGTACAAAGAGATCCTCATAAAGACAGTGTGTCTTGGTTTCGCACACTGCTTGCTCCCAAGGAAAGGTGTGAGGTATGTGAGCAACTGGGAAATCATAACGAATCGGCGTGGATCCAGGCAGCCTAAAGAGCCTGCCTAAGCTTCCTGGGCTGAGAGTCTGGACTCATGTAGCTGGAGAAAGCCTGGCAACCTGGGCATGCTGCAAGAAACCCGCAATGAAAGGGAAAAGAGTTCATTCCTCTGCAGAGAAACCAATATGGCTGGCCATTGCTAACCTAAGTAAACTGAAGCCTTTGGCTAGAGGCTTCCCTAGAGATGGTCTTTGTAAGCAGAGATGTGCTGAGCAGGAAACGGGGAGTGGAGAATTCAGCGTTTATGAAGCATCAGGGACTATGTGTGTGTGCACGCGTGTGTTAAAAGTTTTGATTTTCACTAAATATTTTCCCCTTTAATTTAAACCATTGTTTTTCCAAGGAAATGTAATAATAAGAGCCCATGTGTTTCTAACTAAATGGCAGCCTGTGCTGTGTAAACAATCTGGGGTCCAGTTTGGATGGGATCTCTACATTGCTGTTTCTAGAAATCAAATAACAATAAAGCTAAGGCAGCTCATTGCCAGAGCCAAAGGGAATGGGAGCCCCTGGAGCATCCGGCTTTCCTGATGCCTGTGAACAGAAGGTCTGGGTCTGCAGGCAGCTCCATGTGACAGCAGGAGGTCCCCGTGCCACTTGGACCTGGCATGTTCCTCTCCTCTTTGTCAATCAACCCTCACTGTACGAGTCAGTGTCCCAAGAATGACCCTACCCCTTGTGGCAGCCTGCTCCATTCATGGGGTCTCCCTAAGTGCTGCTGCTCTTGTCCAGGGGGCTTGGGGAGGGGTGATATCAGGAAGGAAATTTGGCTTCTCCCTCCTCTCTGCTCCACACCCTTTTCTCACAGATAGCTGCATCTGCCTACGTGCGTCTTATCTCCACACCAGGATGGAGAACATCCTGCTATGGCAGACGGAGGTGGACGCTCTTCCTGCTGCCACCAAGAGTAAGATGATCTCACTCGCACTCTCTTTTTTGCTCATGCTCTCTTGCTTGCTTGCTTTCTCTCCGTGGTCCAGGAGAATATTAAGTTCCAGGTCTTTGGTGGCGGGATAATGTGTCCAAGAATCTCCCCAGCTACCTGGTTTGTTTTTGATACCCTCATACAAGAGACCATGTGTGGTGGTGGGCAGTCGAATGCATGAAGCAAAGAACTGCGAGAGACCCTGTGGATGCTTAGAGCAACACCGTGAAGTGTGAGATAGAGTAGATTTCAAGACGAGTGAAGCTCAGGAGATTGTACAAGACAGAAAACAATGTGAGACTTCAGCTCTTGCAGCAGAGCTGATTGGATGGATGGGTCTCAGAAATACCCTAGATGATGATGAGGAAGTTCTTAGCCCTCTCCTTGGGTTAGATCTATCTCCAGCTGGCCAAAAACCATCTGCTTAAGGGGGAGTGGTATAGGTCTGCACTCTGGGGTGGTCCTCTCTGCTAAGAAAAGCGCCTAAGGGAGAATGTGCCACATGACACCTAGGCCTGGCCAGCTCCAAACATCCCTTTCCAAAGAGAAGGATTGGCTCCAGATCCAACCCTGAACCTATTCTTTTCCCAGCATCTTGCCCTTCAATGAGTCATGCCAACTCTTACTCATGTGACTCACTTTTTGTGGCCTAATGGCTAAGACAGTCATCACACCTACAACCAGGTTAGATTTCCAGCTCAAAGTTTGTCTTTCTCTATGGCCAGCCTTCCTAGGACAACTGGCTTCATTCTGTGTTTGGGACTATCTAACAGCTGCACATTCCCTTTCCTGTGGTGAACATAATTCTCTTTGCTTTAGTCTGCGTGTGACTCCAGTGGTCCCTAGAAATTTGAACTGGTCCTAAAATAATCAGTGAGGATGGAAAAGGAATAGTCTTACCCTAGCAAGGCTTGGTGTGCTAAACCAACTGTTTGTAGGAGAACACTCTCTGATGCTCTGATTTCTTGAGCAGGCCCTTTCAATTTTGCCTCGTTTTCCTGTCACAGGCTCCCTCCTCATCCATTCACTAATCTTGTGCAATGACAGTTGGGTTGCTGACACTGGGCACTTCAGACTAGAACAATTTGGGAATGGTTACCCTATTTCTCCTTTCAGGGGTCTGGCACTTTCAGTGCCTAAATCACTTTTGAGTATAAGAGTCCAAAATCAGTTAGAATATTTGAAAAATACTGTCCTATTTTTCTCCCCATTATCGTGTATATCTATATTTTTTCCTATTCATGTTTAAAATTTCTTTTGGTGATAGGTTTTTGAGATCGAAGTGTTCTGACAAATTTGACCCTATGTTGCAAAGCAGTTCTGCACGAATAACCGAGGTAGCTCAAGCAATCTCCCTCTCTGGTGCCCTTCCCCTGAAGTAAAAGATGACCCTACAGTAACAAACCCAGTGCAGAGAACCTGGTGCACACTAGAGACCCTACAATAACTAACCCATGTGCACACAGCCCATTGCTGATGAGCACTGACATGGTTTCACATGTATTGATGTTCCTGCTGATGTGTCCCTTCTGAGGACATCAGCGTCAGCAGTCCTTTTAACTGTGAAGTGAGGAGGATGACTCATGAACCATACAGACGCAAGCGGTGTCAGTACCTCGATGGTCCATCAGGTTTCTAACCGGCGTCAGCAAAATCAGGGGTGGGAAAGGAAATGAGAATGACAACAAACCTGCATCTGGGGGGAGAGGGCAAGTGATATGGAAAATGAAACTCCCTGAGAGATGCTGGCCCCACTAATTATGAGACACATCCTGCTGGGAGACCCCGCTTTGCAGACCTTCAAGCATGGACTGTTCCTATTACTGTCATTTAGATATACTAAAAATTTTGACTCTTGACATGCTCTCCAATGGCCTCTACCTCTTTCCTCTGCCAATAGCTTGAGAGCACCTTCCCTGCTGTTCTCCGTGGCAGGTTTTGGGGGACTGATTCTCTGTGTTTGCAGGCTGGGATCTGTGTTCTCCTGTGCTGAGGAAGCTCCCTGGGGCTGGTAGCCTGGGAGAGAGGAAGCTGGAGGGCAGCAAAGGCTGCAGTGCTGATGGTGGGGCTCAGCAATATTGACATGCAGAGCTGGGCCATCTGCTGAAGTGGCAGCGCAAGGTGGGAAAGCAGCTCTTATCAGGGTCTCGGGGAGTGAGGAACAAGGGGCGTTGCCTGAAAGCTCCAGCAGTGAGGGGCTCTGGTAGAGGACACGTGCAGGGAGGCAGCAGGTCAGGGAAGTGCAGCTGAGGTTTCCCAGAGATGCTGGTTCTTCTGAGCCTGAGATGCTGGGCCCTAGGCAGTGCCACCTCCTGTAGGGTTTTTCTATCAGCAGGGGAATGACCATTTGGGGCCAAGCCTGGAGTGGTCCGGGGCTGCCTGGTGTGACCCTGGAGCAGGTCTCTCTCTTCAAATCCCTCCTCTGAGGGATTCAGCTCTGGCTTCTAGTGCCACCCTTTCACCCCTGCAGTCCCTCCCCTGACACATCAGGCAGGATCCTCTTCTTACCCCCCCCCCCCCCCCGCCATCAGGATTACCTCTCAAAGCCACCTTTTCCTTAAGCCTTCCAGACCCACCAGACACCCCAGATATTATCTAATGCCAGAGTCCCCTGCCCTGTTAGGATCCAGCTCTCCCAGGCATGGGCTGGAAAGTTAGCTTTTCCTGTCTGCCTTGGTGTGAGGTCCTTGGGAGCTGGACACGTCCCTCTTCGCTCTTTGGTAGCGCCACACAGGCTGCCAGCTCCCAGAAAAAGACTCTGAGCTGCTTGGGATCAGGTTGGTCTTCTACATGCTTAGTCCCCAAGAGGATGCACTTCAGTGATATGCATTTCCTGTCCAGATATGATCGCCCAAGAAAATGCCTGAATGTCCTTTTGTAGACCAGAGCCCCAAGAAGAACAAAGTTGTCCAGATGATCATTTTACTGAAGGCAAGAGACGCAGGTAGCTCTACCCTGGTTAGGGTAAAAGAATTCCCTCTGGAAATAGTTCCCAGGTCAATGCAGGTCCTGATTTTTGTTTTTCAAAGTACAGGAACCTAGAGTAGTCTGGTTTGCCAAGAATATTGTGCCTGCTGGTGTAAGAAACCATCCTTAGGTCAAAAAGCTGAGCAGTTGTGATGATTAATGGTTCTTTTCAACTCAGGATGCCTAGAAACTGACATTTTTTTGAAGAAATGAAAGTGAGGTCTTTGGAGCAAACTAGGAAGAGTATTTTTTTTTTTTTTAAAAAAGAAAGAAAAAGAAAAAGTGTTTCAGCCGTAAAAAAGCAATTACACAGTCCTGTATGGCTCTCCCTGCTTGAAATCCATAACACAAGAAAGCCTGGTTAGAGGCAAATAGCTCAGTTTGGATCAAGAAACAACCAAATTGAACCATCACCTGAAACTCATGTATGAACTTCAATGAGGTCTGAATGGCGGCAATAAACTAGCCTTGTTCTCACTGGAGGAAACTGCCCCGCATGCACTTTGACAGCTCTCTCTGAGCTTCCCAGATCTGCTGGAACAAGAAATATGGAGATGCTAAGAGGACCACCTCAGCCAGCAGCCAGGCAGACACCTCTGCTGAGGCTGGCAGCGGTTCCCAGTTCATCCCTCTCTCCTCAGTGTTTGGAAAAGCAGCCTTGGGTGCCCACTCATGTACCTGCATCCTTCAAGCCTCCCCTGTCCCCTTCTTCCATCCTGCATCACCACCCCAAGAGGTGGGAAGCAGCCTGGAAATCTGGTGGGACACCTTTCCCCTGCATGCTCTGAGATCAACAGAGCTGCACCAGAAGCAAATTTGATATTGCAATAGACAGCTGTTCCAGAGGGCAAGTGAGTAATGAAGTGGAACTGGATGTTTTTTTTGTTGGTTATTTTTTTTTTTTTTTTTTTTGAGATTGGCTTTGGATATCCCAGCTAGATCTTAGAAAGGGTTTCATTGTACCTAGAACAGAAATACAAGTCAGTGCACTGCATCTATTTACTGTGCAGAAGGGTCAAAAATGGCTCTTCTCCCTTCAGGGTCCCTGCAGCTTCTTTAGCAGAATTAAAAGACACACACAGAGTTTTAGTGAGAGGGTGAAGAAGAGAGAAAAGCAGAGAGAACAGAAGAGAAAAGCCCTGTGTTTCATCCCACCTGCTCTGTGATGGTGACTTGCCCTGAAGAGTCTCAGGAAAATCCTGTGTAAATGGAACATAAATGTTTTATGAATTCAGCCCTGGTGGAGTAAATTAAAGGGTCATTAATGGCCTCATTAAAGAGCTTTGCACTTTGTTCTGAATTATGAAAGCTATCATACAATGTTAAACTAAATGGAGTTTTCGGAGAGATTTTAAAACTCTTTAACTAGTTCTCTCTCCTCTTCTGTCTCTCTCTGTTCCCCCTCGCCTTTTTTTGTCTCTGAAAAATGTCTTTCGAGGGAGCCGCCTGTAGTGCTACAAACTAGATTTCAATTATAAATCATCTTATGCTCCACTAATTGCCCAGAATTTTTCTCGAGAGCTGCCTGAGGTTAATGCTGATGAAGAAAGAGGCCTTTTGTCTTTTCTTGAAATGGTGTCTCCCTCCCCCACCTCTGATGAGACGTCAAGCAGGGAATTACCTATAAGGACACCTAAATGGCATGCAGAAAGCTGGCCATGCTGGGATGTGGGAAAGGAAAGGCAAATTTGCCATGGCTTTTCCTTGGCTTGCTGCTGGCAGGGGGAGATGCCTTTGGCTCTTCTCTGTCTTCTCCCGCTCAGCTTTTGGTGGACCCAAACCAGTGAGTCCACCCACGCACCCTGGTCCAACTGTCAGCCCAGCCCCAGTCTCCCCTCCCGCATCTCCGGGGACCTCGTCCCCTTCCCCGATCGTTTGGGGATGGGGCGTGCTGAAGCTTCTGCTGTGGCGTGGAGGTGACCCTGAGTAAATATACATTTCACGCTATTTTAAATGTTGCTATGGATAAATGCTAATTAATGGGTTATTTTGGAATAGGCAGAGGCTTGCTGAGACAATATAGGCCCTGGTAGCTGGCTGACTAGGCTGGCTGAAGTGACTGGACAAGGAGCAGGTCTTGCAGCTGCAGCATGGGCAAGAGGAATGGGAGATGATAAGCAGCCTCCCTGGGGGTACGGCTCCAATGCACTTGAAGATAAAGACTCTGAAATGCATATTTAGGAATTGGCATCCTAGTTGCCACGTGATTTGAGCCCACAGGACAATAAATGTCTTCTAGCCACCTCCCTCCTCTTCCTCAGTACTGGGGAGAGATACTGGGAGCCCAACATTTTGGTACAGAGAAGGGTAAAGGAGGGGAGCCCATAGAAATAACTACTGAGCATTTTTGACATTGCAACCAAGCAAGTGTAATGCTTCTGTCACATTTTTTAGGAAATTAATGGCTAGCTGCTTAGAGGCATGGGCTGAGCTGAAGATTTCCAAGGACCGCCACCCAACAGTGCAAGGCCTGGCTGTAGGCAAAGGCCTTTTTCTCCAGCAACACGGCGCTCAAAGGACACATGAGGCCATACATTAATACATGTGGACATCTCTGCCTCTTAGCGCGAACACTCCCTCACGGAGTGCAGCATCCCAACCCTGAAAATGATTCGGGCACGCCGTGACACATATAACAAGACTGATGGCACAGGCTGACTGCGTGCTACATGCAAGACTGTGTTTTCCCCTTTTAAATTGCACAGGAGGATAAAAGCCTACTGACACCCTGCATGCTGTGCACTTGGGAGATGGGCCGTTGCTCTCTCATCCCTGTTTTCACGGGATAATAATATCCCTCCTTCCCTGAAGGGGAGATGCTGGCCAGACCTTGGGCTGGGACTGAAAGAGGCAGCTCGCCTGAGACCCTATTGCTGTTATGTCCAGCTAGAGCTGAAAGAATTTGTTCATAAAAACAGAAAATGTTGATTAGCCCCAACACTGAAAGCTTTCCCACAGGGACACAACCGTTTCACCCCTGAGAAAAGCTCCTCAGGCCCACGCTGGAATTTCTCCCTGAAGTTGGTGGCAGATCCCTGCAGGGCACGGGAGGCTTTCCTGTGCGGCACATCAGGCTCTGTCCTCCCCTCACCTCTTCAGACTACCTCTGAGGCTCATTTCTTTGACTCATTGACTTAGCTCACCCTCTGTAAGTTCTTCACACAGCTACACAACAAATTAAACCCCTTATTAACTAATTAAGCTATTTCTCCAACCAGGCAGGGAAGGGAAAAGAGGTTGTTATTATTTCTATTTTTAAATACCTGTGAGAGGCATGTGTGCGTGACAGGGAGGGCGACCTCAGCTGAGAGAAGGATGGCAGACAAGTCCGGCTGAGATTCCTCCACGCAGCCCGGCAGCTTTTTAGACGAAATCCACAAGTGGCTGAAAGTTGCTGGTTTATCTGTTTAGTTTTCACACTTGAGGGAGATTTTCCCCAACGCATCCTGAAGCGCACGGCATGTAGGGCAACGAAGGCTGCGAGGGGGGGACGCCAAGCTCGCCCTCTCAGCGCAGGGCGCATCGCCGTCAGGGAAGACGCAGCAGCCCAGAGGAGCTGGCCCTCTCTGATGGCGGGTGGCAACCAACAGGCTTCACGTTCCGGCCCCCACGTGCGTGTGTCCGAAGGCTCGGGCCCGGCACGTCCCGCCTGGCCACACGCTGCCTCGCTCCGGACGCGTTTCCCCAGAGCCCTGCGCCCCAGAGCTCCTGGCAGCCGCGTTGCCTCCAGGGACCAGCTCTGGATGTGGCCGCACGTGGGCCTGCCGGCAGCAGCCCTCCCGGCCCGCAGAGCCTCCTCTGCCATCTCGTGACATCACAGCCTGGTCACCTAGAAGCTGCGTGACAACGTCACCTCCGTGAGGACGTGCCCAGCTAGGTGCAAAGGGTCCAGGCCTGTCCCTGCTGCAACTGCGGGCAACTCAGTGGCTGAACTCATCCCCTGCTCCCACCACACCAGCTTTCCCGCAGTCGGCTTCACCAGTAGGAAACGCAGCAAAGGGCCTCACTGCTGCACAGGGCTTCAGCAGTGGATTTGCTTTAATAAAGTTTGCCGGATGCTCTTTACAAGCATCGCAGACAGCACTTGGCAGCCTTAATTGCAGCACCTTGATGGCTGAGAGATCCCGCCTGCCTCGTGGCTGCTTTTCCTCCCGGGTGGGAACACTGAGCTTTTGCTGAGCATCGCTTGGGGAAGGACAGGGAGCTCCGCTTGGAAATTGCTGCTGCTTTCTGGTGGCCTCTAGCCTCCTTGCCTGCGCGGGGGTACATGGCACTGAGACACAAGAAGCGCCCAAGAGCTGGGGAAATGGTGTCTGCCCCCCCCCAGCCAGATGCTCTTTGGCAATAGGTCCTTGCTGGATCACTCCTGATCCAAGCAGTGAGGCTCCAAAGGAGGGAAGGCCCCTCAGCACCACCCCACCAGCTCTGCTGAAGACCCTGGCATTCAGCTTCCCGGTGAAGCCAGTCCCTAATGGTTTCATGCAGAGCAGGTGTGTTTTCTGCATGAGGAGCTGCTGACATGTGGGCTTTTGGGGTCTGGGAAGGGAGCTGGGAGTCACAGCTGCTCCCTCTTCTGAGTACTTGTTTCCCAAGGCAGGTGCTAACTGGCCTGACGTGGGCCCTTTCAATGGGGTGTTTGCACTGGGGGGCTGACAGCAGGCACTGGGCATATCCCAGTGGCGGGTAGGGATATAAAAAGACCTGGGGAAGCTAGCCTGGGTTTTCTGGCATTTGAGGTGGAGGGGGCTCTGGGCTATGCTATGCTGCAGCTCTCCTCTTCTCTCTGATGAAGTGATTAGCCATATTTCTTCCTTTCTTTGCTCTCAGGCAGGGCTTTTTGGGGGGTTTCCTATATGACCTCTTGCAGGACATCCTCTTCCCTGCCCCTCCCCTAGCCCTGGGGGTGCAGAGGATGGTGCGCAAAGCTGGCTGACCTGCTCCGTCTGGAGATTTCCTTGCTGGAAGCTGTTCTCAGTGAATCCTGCCTGCCTCAGCCCTACCAGGTAGGCCTTTGCAAGCTTTCTTTGATGCTCTTTGCTCTGAGGGGACTCTCCCAGCATTGTTAGTGTTGGGATAAGGTAGGCTGGGAGACTGGTGCTCCAGAAAGGGACTTTAGGACCCCTGCGCAGGGTGATCTAGAAATGCTGAGACACGGCTCTGACAAGCAGCTGCATCACCATAAACCATGTTTATGGTGATACAATTAGTGGTGCCATCGATACTGCTGTGCTGGAGCCCTGCAGGACATTTGCAGGGCTGACAGCTTAAAGGGAGAAGGCCCTGCTGCAGCAGGGCTCAATCCGGCTGTGGGGGGGGGAGCTGGAGGTGGCAGCACCTGGTGGTTTGCAAACTGCCCCTGCGGGACTGCAGTTTCGAAGGGGAAAGCTGGGCTTTGGCAAGGCAGGGAAGGTGTGGAGAGGATGAGCATCAGAGCAGGGCGCCAGGAGCTTTTGGGCCATGTGCTCTGCCTGCTGTGCTGCCCTGGAGAGTCACTGGGTGTCCCTGGCAGCAGCGTCCAGTGCTGTGGGGAGTTCATGCTGAAAAGCCAGCTCAACCACATGGCTTCTCCCTCCTTTCCTTCACTGTGTCCAGGTGGCACAAGCCTGGCAAGCTTGCTGTGGGCCTGCTGTGCCCCAGGTGCTCACTCAGACTAGCAGGAGGGTTACGTGGCGCAGGGGGCACGGAGTGAAAGCTCAGCGCGTGGGGCATGGGGATGGCAAATGATGGGCAATAGGTGGAGGCACTAATACAAGCCTGAAGATCTGAGAATATCCCCTTCTAGTTCCCTGTCCTTGTGCCTACAGCATGGTTCTTCTACCAGAACTGACCATGGGTGTTGCTTTATGTCTGTCCTTCTGGGTAGCAGAGAGCTATCGAGGCTGTCCCCATCCTGCTGCTTTGCCCAGCCTCGCATTTTGCATGCTTCCACGGCACATTAGCATGGGAGCCCCTCGTCATCCTTGCCCGCTGGGATGGTGTGGGGAGGTAGGATGCCTTGGGGGGCCACTCTGAAGGCGCGTTTCCCAGAGCCTGGGCAGAGCTGGTGCCTTTAACCTTCAGACTCCATGCTGCTGACGTGCAGCAGAAGATGCACATCAAAACGTGCCTCTCCCCAGGGGCATTGTTCCCCCTTGCCACCTCTCTCCATTGGTTTCTGAGCCTGTTGCAGGCTCTGCCTTGCAGGGAGGCTGCATGTGCTGGTTTGCTATTGTCAGGTCTTCTCCCAGGATTTGCTTGGTTTTTCCCAGCTGGAAAAGGAAAGGGGGAAGAGGGGAGTTTGAGGATGATGAGCTCTGGGGGATCTTCAACAGACTGATGTACAGGCAGCCTCTCCTGCCCCAAGGAAGTCACCCAGTCCAGCCAAAAGAGGTAGCAAAGGAAAGAGGCTGCTGTAAGGCTGGCCTCAGGGATGGTGTATGGGCACTCGCCTTCACCTCCTGCCTCGTATCCAGCCTGTGGCTGCAGGGCAGGTCCATGGCCCCCATGTCTTGCCTCGTCCTCCCCGGCAGCCCCCACACTGTCAGCGGAGACATCTGGGCTTCCTGCAGAGCACGGCGGGTAACTGAAGTGCCCTCATCAATATTTCATGGCTCTCGCCTGGCTCCAGCAGCAGTGACGGATACCTCCAAGGACGTGTGCGGGGTCTGCTGCTCTTCTCCTGCATGCTGCCAGCCGACCCAGCCACTCTGCATGCCAGGCGGTGCCAGGCACGGGGCTCCTTCTCCCTGGGGCTGGTTTCTCAGTGCCTGGTGTTTTGCAGATGGCAGCCCCGGGCGCAGGCAGTGGCAAAGCCGTGCAGCGGTTTCTCCATTGCATCTCTGCACCCTCCTGTCTCCTGCCTCCCAAGCCCCTTTCTCTGTGGGTCTCACCTCCCCATGCCTTGGCCTCTCCTTCAAGGGCAGCTTGGTGATTCCTGCCATCGGGTGCCCAAAGCTGCTGTCTCCCTTGTGTGAGGGCTCCCGCAAGCTGCAGGCACAGGCTAGGGACCACGCGAGCTGCGGAGGCAGGCGTGAGTGCTGAAGGGCTCCCTTCGATGCATCGCGCTGCCTTTGTCTGCCTGCACATGCAGAAGGAAGAGCATTAAACACAGCCACAAGATCGGCTCCTGGCTGGCGGCTGTGCTGCTCCCAGGCGCGAGGGTCTTGGCGGAGGGTCTGGGGTGGGTGCTGTGGCGTGAGTGGGATGCTCAGGGTACCCACAGCCCCGGTCAAGTGCCAGGGACTGGAGAGTTTCTCGTTTTTTCCATGAAAACTCACTGGAAGGTGCTTCATGGCAGAGGGGTGCTTGGGCTGACTGCTGTGGGGCACAGCTTGCTGCTCCTTCTCCAGTGCCTCTGGGGTGGCACTGGGTTTGGAGGGGCTGTGCCTGTGGCCAGTCACCCCTCAGGTGGGCAGGTTGTGCAGGAGCGATGCGGGGGGTGTGGGGGTACATGGGGGTGCCAGGCCCTGAACAGGGCAGCAGTGCTGGGGCTGGGAGCATGGAAATGCCAAGCAGGGACAGATGGGAGCTGCAGTGTGGCCCAGCAGTCCCTTGGGCTCGTACAGCGCTGGGGTTGCTGAGGATGTCATGTAATAGGGTCCTAGTCTGGCCCCCAGAACTGCCCCAGTGGGACCACGCTGCTCCCGGGCAGCCTCCCACACCAAGCCCATGCTTGATCTTCATTTCATGGGCCTGCTTTTTGTCCAGTGATGCTCAAGATCTCAAATTCAGACATCTGGGAGAAGATAAGGAAAGCTTGGGGGGCATCTTGTGCTGCTCCATCTGATGTAGCTGAGCAGGCAATGGGAGGGAGCCAAAGGATCACCCATGAGGAGATGGCTTCAAAAGCCCCTGAGATGCTCTGCCCTGTTTGCAGCCAAGTGACTGATGGGGCCTGGGAGATGGGCAAGGACTAGGGGTGGGGAACAGATTTAGAAAATTATTTCATTGTTGGTTAAACTTCCTCTGCACTAAAACGTTGCAGAGTTTGGGGGGAAAAAGAGCAAGTCCCCCGCAAAAATAATCCCACAGCCAGCTGTGACCACGGATGGGTGTTGAAGGGAAGCAGCGCCTGTGAAATCATCTGCGGTGCAAAACCACCCCAGTAAAACACGGGACAGAGCACGACAAATCCCACCTCGCACACGCCTGAAAGAAATCTCCTTCCCCTGTCTAATCCATTACCACATGCTTATTCCTATAACAAATAACTGAGTCAGCGGGAGAAAACCAAATTCAATTTATATCTCAATCCAAGCAAATATGAAGAGTCTGCCAAATCAGACAATAAAAAACACAATGATCTCAGATGTTTTCCTCATATATATCAAGAGAAATCAGAGCAGAGGAGCTTTTAGCCAGGCGGCGGGGCTGTCGGGGCTGCTTGCAGGGGTGTTTAGCACGTCCTGTGACTGTTTCACGCTGATTTTTTTGCCTTCCTTGGGGCATGCTGATGGTTCAGAAGGAGTTATTAATAGGGGATGCACAATCTGGAGAAGCCCAGCGAGCTGATGCTGGTGGCTCCCAGCCCGAGCTCGGCTCCCGCTCCCGGCCCTGCAGCCACCGGGCAACAGATGGGCAGCAGAGATTAAATGAAGAGTCAGAATAGACAGTTTGATTAACTATTTTCCTAGAAGAAAGCATTTAGAGAGCTCAGCTGAGCTATAAATATACCCATGATGTTCCTCTAATAGGTGAGGAGAGCTGGAGAATGGGAAGGGGGGATTGTTTTTGGTGTAAACAAATTTAGTAAAAATAGTGTCAGGGGAACAAAAGCTACTAGTGGATTAAAGTCAAATACAGCAGTTAACTTTGGCTCACAGATGCATTGTTTCTTGGAGAGTGTGTGGCCACATTGAGACTTTTCATTAGCTGGTCTGGAACCTGAACTTTGGATTTTTTTTTCCATATGTTGGGGCTCTTTGGTTTGAAATTGATCTTCCATGTTTTTTAAGTGCTTAAAAAAGCAAGTTAAACAACCTGAGAGTGAAACAAAATATTTCAGGTGAAAATGAAATGAAGTTTTTTTTTTTGCTTTTATCCCTCTGTTTAGCCATTAAAGTGAAATACCTGCAATTTGCAGAGCTTGGCCCACAAGTGAGGGCCAGGAGGACATGTGGCTGACGGGCGCGAGGACGGGGACGCACAGGCGCAGGGGACACGCTCTCCCTCAGACAGGTATCTCACTCAGGCAACGCGCAGGCACTCCCCACACTAATATGCTTTTTGCCAGCTCCAACCCCAGAACATGTAGAGGGAAGGGAATTAAATGCTGTTTCTGGGCTACATTAGCAATAGTTTGGTCTCATTAAAATCAGCTTTCACCTGCTACTAATTTTCCCCTGGTTACGAAGGCCCTGGTTTGTTTGTTTGTTTGCCTGAACGAGGGGGGAGAAAGCGCTGCTGGATGTTATTCACGGCGAGGAAATGACAGCACGCGCTGGCGGGGGCATGCCGGGTAACGAGCAGGCGGTGGGGACGGGGAGAAAATTGACGCAAGAAAATCCATTTTGAATTTTAGTAGCCTCCTGATGAGGGGCCAGAGGCTCAGCCACGCTGGGGAGGTGGGAGCTGCTGTGCAGGGCTTGCTGGCGTGGGCAGCGGCACCGGAGCTGCCGGGGGGACAAACCTTTGGGAGCCTTTCGGGGAGGGCGTCAGACTGTGGCCGCCACCGCGAGAGCTTTCCCGCAAGCCCGCTGGCCGGATCGTGCTTCCCGCTGGAGCGTCCCCGTGCCCGGTGGATGCTCAGCTCACCAAGCACTGGGCAAACAGCGATCCTCATCGCTGCCTCTTGTTTCATGCTGGAAGAGAGCGCTGGAAGCGGCTTCAGGTGCCCCCCGCGAGTGATGCCGGGTTGCAGTTCCTATAGAAACACCCACGGCAGCCACTCGCTCCAGCCCCGTGCAGCCACGGACCCACAGATGCACAGCCAGAGCAATCCACCCCGGTCGCAGTGGCAAAGCTGGGGTTGCCGTAACTTTGGGCTGCCAGCAGCGGGATTGCTGCTCAGCAGGAACTGCTGTGTCTGGCTGCAGGGGCCAAACACTGGGACGGGGGAGGCGCAGGGAGCCGGGTTCTCCTTTGCAAGCGTTCATGTCGCATGCTCGCCCAAGATGCTCGGAGCCAGGGAAGCCCCTCCATCCTCAGGCCATCAGCCCCACGGGGCCACGATGCCCCATCACCTTTTTGGAGGTCTCTAGGGGCTGGAAGATGAAATTCGGCAGAGCTTTTGGGGCTGAGGAGCAGGTTATAGCAGCAGGGGTGTTTTTGCTGTCCCATGCTGAGGATGCACATTTCATCTCCCCTCTTGCCCCAGCCACCAGCGAAGCCGAAGGCAGCCAGGAGGTCCTGCCGGCAAGGCGCCCCGGCACACCAAGGGCCTCGCACAAGGTGTTGGGAATGTCGCTTTACAGAGGTGTGGTGAGGGAACGGGAAGTTAAAGATGCATGGGGAAAATCACCGCAAGTGCCGGGGCTCAGAGGGGTGGGATTTGCATGACGCCAAGTCTCAGTCCTCCAAGCAGGCTTGCACCCCCCAGCCTGAAACCCTCCAGCCCCCTTTACCACCTCCCACACTGTGGCAGCGAGCTGGCCTTGTCCCCCGAGGGGGATGCGGGGCCACGACTGCCCAGTGCTGGGGGCGTGCAGGCACGGTGCCGTGGGGACGTGCCACCGCGGGGCTCGGGGTTGGACGCAGCAGGAAGGCTGAGGAGCACCTCTCTGGGGGGATGCACAGGCGCTCAGGGGGCAGGGGTTGGGAAGCGGGGGGTGCTCATGGGGTGCTAGCAGTCAGGTGAAGGTGAAGATCGGGGCACGCTTGTGGCCGTGGAGCCTGTGGCATTTCCAGATATGAGATGGTGTGAAGTCCCCTCCCAGGAGGCAGAGGGCTGCGGGGGCTTGTGTGAGGTGTTTACGGCCATGGCAGTGATGTGTGATCTGGCGGTGAAAGCAGGTGATGTGTGTGCGGCTGCGTCCGCGGGAACCTGGCCCGTGAGCAAATGAGCTGCAATATTTTAACTGCATCTCATCTCCTGGCCGTGCCTGCCCCGAGCCGGGCTGGGGAGCACAGCACACGAGAGCTGTCTCGCATTATTATGACAAGTAATTAGGGTGATGTGAGATGCTAAAAAATTACTTTATTAGGCAAAGGCAGCCTGTAAACCTCCTGGAATAAACAGGCTTTTTAAACAACTCCAGGCTGTGCATGAAGACGGCTGCTGTCCCTGCTGCTCTCGGCAGCAGCACGCCTCGGCCGGGCAGGCCAGGAGCTCGCTGCCCCATGGCACCTGCCTCTCCCGTGGTGGCTTTGCCATCCCTGCGCCGTGCCAGGCGGCAGGACCCGCTCCACGGGGGTGGGAGGCACCAGGCAAGGGGAGCGCAGGCGGATGTGCCCCACGGGACTCAGGCGGTGGGTCTCAGGTTTGGCTGCTCAAGGGACAGTGGTTTAGGGGTCCTTTTGGTCATTTGGCTAAGGGATTCAGACCCAAAGCACTCAGCTGATCCAGTCCCAGGAGGATGCGGAGAGTTATAGTGACTGGCTTTTTAGTGCCTGCACTCTGGCTTGCTGCTCTGAAGCTTCAGAAGGGGCAGGGGTTTTCCTTAGCTCCCCAGACCCATTCGTAACCCCTTGCCTGTCCCTCACCTTCACTTCTTCTGGCCATTTCCTAGCCCCAGCTGGTGCTTAGCTCAGATCAGTGTGAGAGATGTAGCTGGATCTCCAGTCTGCAGGTAGTAATGTAAAACTACGGATTTTCCTCCCAGAAACCATCTCCTCTGGCTGCACCCATGCAGTTTTATTGCTGTGAGTTGAGGCTGCGCTGCCTGCCTTGTAATTGTAGAGTCTGTTGCAAGTGCTGGGCAACAGGATCATTGTAGATAGGCACCTCTGCAGCTTGGCGAAACATAGGCTCTGTTGCTGCCCGCTGTGTTTCTGCCATCCCACAGCCCGGAGGGGTTTTGTCCAGAGCCTCTGCACTTTGCAAAGGCCAGATCATGGTGTGGGTGAACTAGGGAGCCGCAGGGCCACGTGGGCAGAGCAGAGACCATCTGGGAAACCCCTTGCCTGCGGAACACCTCGGCATGGTCATCTGAATCAAATGAAGAGGTGTGACCAGGAGAGACTTTCCCCTGTTTTGCCTTAATATCATTCTGGCCAGTGAGACCGGTGTACGTGCAGGGTGCTCTGTTCGTGGAGTCCTATCAGTGTTGTCCCCCACCAGAGGGCTGCAGGGCTGGCCCGAGGGCTTGGGCAGCTGTTGGGGGCTTCGGTGATTTCCATTGAGGCTCCCTCTGTGACCTTAGTCAACTCCCTCAGCCTCTCTGTGCCTCAGTTTCCCTTTTTATACTGTGAGTAATAGCTTGGGTTTGTAGGTGAGGATAAACTCCTAAGAGATATTCTTCACCCTTTGTGCTCTTTTTACAGTTGGGATTTTTGCATTTTCAAAATGCTCCATTTTGGAAGTGAGGCATCACTGAGAGCAGCGCTTTCCTCATGGAGAGGTCTTGCTTGGGTGAGATGGGTCCTGGGGGATGGTGACTTGCTGTGGTCTCAGCTACATCAGGGGCATCTCCTCCCTGCAGACCTCCCCCTTTTCCTAAAACCATACATCTCAGGGAAGGGGTATCCCTGCCCTCCCACAGCTGCATCCCAGACCTCAGATCCCACAGGGAAGGGGGGGATAGCAAAGGGGATCTGGGGAAATCCGCAGGGACAGCCTCTGTCTGTACAACCATCTTTAGCTACCTCTGATACCCCCAGGCTGAGTGTAGGCCAGAAGCTCCCATCAAAGCCCTGTGGGGCATGGAGACAGACGGAGCGAAGCCGCACGGGGCATTCCCACTGCTGCTTGAAGCACTGGGCCCCTGCCAGACCCTGGATCTGGCCCACAAAGCACCTGCTTGCGCGTACTTCGAGCATTGGCAAGCAGTGGTCTGGGGATCGGATGAGTGTTAATAAATCCGCAGTGCCGGTGCTGCTTTACTATTCCTCTAATTGGTGCCATAAAGTTAAACTCATCCACTTAGAGTTCTGCTGGGAGCTGGGGCCTCCATTTGCAGGTTCCCCTGCGCAGCTAAAGGGCACCGCGCTCGCTAATACGTGTTAAATTGGAGCATCACTTTTTAATAAGCCTCTTAATGGCATCGTGTGGATCCTTGGCAGCTTTGGGATGCCTCCATTAGGCTACCCTACTGCTGTGGCGAGTGCAGGGTAGGGAAGCAGTGCCGGGAACCAGAGGGTTTGAGAGGCAGGTGGCAATGCAAACAGCTCGGGGTGGCCCTGTGTCCTGCTCTACGGCACAGGAGAGGCGAGGTCCATCTGTCTGGCAGGGGCCAGGCAAGGGGTGAGTCCTTGAGAAGGGCTGGGGAACCACACATGGGGCTGAAGGTGGCTGGGTGCTGAATATGGCCCCATCCCGACAGCGCAGCCAAGGCTGGAGCCTGCAGCCCCGTGAACACTGAGCATGGGGACCACCGCGGTGTTTCAGCAGGGGAGCTGAAGCATTGCATGCAGCGCGTTGGCATCCTTCAGGGTGGAGATTGCCCTACAGACCAGGTAGGATGCATGTTCTCACGAGGTAAAGGGTAGATCCAGCTCGCACCAGAAAATCGGGAAGGTGGCCCGGCCTGAAAGCCATGACACATGCACAAGGGAAGGCCAAGAGATGTTGGCTGTGTGCACTACCCACAACCAACATCGTCATGGGCTGTGGCAGGTTTTGTGGTGCATCAGGTCCTGTAGTGCCCATTTTCAGAGCTGTGACTTGGCAGGTACTGCCGGGGGAATGGCCTTACCCCGAGCTAGACAAAGCAATGTTGCTCCCCCATGTGATTTTCTCTTGTTGGTCACAGACTAAAACACCAGCTGCGTTTCCCTCATCAGGACCATCCTCTTTGTGGCGGTGTCCGTGAGGTCTCACGTCCAGGGTGACGCTTTTGGCCTCACCTCGCTCTGTGGGGAGCGCGATCACCAGTTCAGTGCTGTCACAGCAGTTCCAGATTTTGGCTCCTTCCTAATGTGAACTAGCAGTGCTTGAAACCGTGCCCAGACCACGACACTGCACACGGGTCCCTGGCTGCGCTGGAGCCTGGCCAGGAGGAGCCGCGGAGCCAGCGCGGCGGTGGCCGTCGAGCTTCGCGGGGCTGTGCGCGTGGGCCTGGCCGGCGGGCGCAGGAGGTGAGGGGCGTCCACCACGTCACTAAGACCATGCACCATCCTGCAAAATATAACCAACAAGAAACAGGCAGTAAAACCATCCAGGCTGGTTTCACTCGGTTAATGCTCAGAGAAAAGGACTAAGCTAACATGAAACAAGCACTACTGTTATCTAATCCCTCTGCTTTAATAGCAGGGAGTTGGAGGGATTTCATTATTAGTAACTCGGATGAGGGTGTTTTAGAAAGTCCCTGATGATTTTACAGTCACGTGCCTGCCACCTCTCGCTCTGTTCGCTCCGTCTTGCCTCGGCCTCCTCCCATGAGGTGGGATGGCAAGGAAGCCGTTTGCCGTGCCCGTGACCAAGTCGTAACAGCTCTGCGCTATCCAACAGCTTGATATATATTCCCACACTTGATCTCTGGGCATGCCGAGGTTTAACTAATAAACACCCACAAACAGAAAGCACTTTGTCAAACTCAACTCTCGGCAGCACCATCCGCCAGGGACAGGACAGGACGGGACTGGCTGTGCTCGGGGAAGGAAGGTGGGGAGGGATTTGTCACCTCCAGACCAAGCAAATTTGAGGCCAAAGCCGCGGAAGGGAGTGAATGCAATTTTTGTCAGTTCCATCCGCGCCGGCGAATGCAGATCATGAATTACACACCCGCCAGATGACAGCCTGACATTTTAGCTCCAAACATTCTCCTATAATTAGAGAATCTAATGCAATACAGGGAATGGCTCCATTTTACACACACATTATCGTAATGCCTTTAAATAAGATAATTGATTATGCCTCTGCATAAGAAAGTAAAATATTCGGTGTAATTAAAACCGACATTCAGATTTTGGCATGCTGACAGGTGAGGCCGCGTGTCATTTTATAAATCCTTAAAGTGAAATTCACACCCACATTTGAGTTCCCAAAGTTTGGTGAGAAAGGAAAAAAAAAGGAAAAGAAAAGACTTGCAGCTGAGCTGCTTTTTATCTTGAGTTCAAATGTGTTTTGATGAGGGATTTCTTTTTTTTTTTCCCTGCTCTCATTTGTCTTCGTTTCAGCCTCATATCATCAGCTGACAAAAAACCCTGCAGTCAGACCACTGTGAACAGGGATATTGGTAGATCTCATCTGATAAGCAGGATTTGGCCAGCTCTCTGCCTGCAACAGACCCCTCCGAGGAGCTCTTCTGCAGCACTGCTGAACTGGCAGGAGATACCTTCCTGCCTGTGTCTATCCCGGTTTCGATGCCTAAACCACTGCCTGGTGCTTATGGGTTCTCCTGCAATGGAAGTGTTCACGTAGGAGCAGGCAGAATACCTTGTGCGTGTTGCGTCTGCCAAAAGCCTTGTGATCCTTCCTGATGAGGGATGACAGGGAAATATGTGCCTGATGCAATGGGTGGAAGCGTGAGGCAGCTGGGACGGGGCTGTCCTGGGGAGAGCAGGTCCCGCTGAGCCTGGGTGCGTGAGCAGACACGCTGGAGGAAGTGTGTCTGACCATCTCTGGCCTTGCCGCCCGGGCTGAGGTGAACTTGCTCATCCTTTGTGGTCGCTTTCATGCTGTTGTGGACTGAGTGTTTGTTGCTTCTCCCATTCAGTGCAGGGTTTTATGGTTGGAGGTGCCTGTAAGGATTGTGCTTCTGGACACAAGGGGCCTAAAAGCTGCTCAGTACCCTCTCTGAAACCCGATGGTTGGAGTCTGTCTTGCTGCTAATGGAAAAGGTTTATAAGACAAATTACTACCACTGCTATGTAATGAAACTTGCCTGTTAGAGACAATGATGGGCCCTAAGGTCTGGGGGCTTTTGAAGGGATTCTTGAGGCCTTGAGAAAGCATCTAAGATGCTGGTCTGCTGCGTTAACATTTGCCTGACTGCTGCTCATTGAAATGTTACAAACGATGGCTTAAACCCTTCCAGGATCTGTGCTATGCTGTAAAGCTGTCCTCATTGTCCCGTAGCACATTTTTGGTGAGATCTGGTCAGGATCTGGGCAAGGGATATCCATCTCTGCCCTCTGTGCTCTGGGTCTGTCCCTGTCCCCTCTGAAGGCAACACTCATCTGATAAATGGGAGGGTCAAGGCTTTGACCATCGCATCTGCCTCCTGCCTGATAACACAGCTCCCTTGGACCCAGGCCAACCTGTCATCAGCTGCAAACAGCTGCCACTCCATTCCTTGTCAAACAAGCTGGCCAACAAAATGGTTCCTCTTCTATAGTGAGGGTTACCTGTTTGCTAACTGCCCACTTCTAGCATCCCATCCAGTCTTGAGAAGTCCCAGAATATCTGGCCTGGAAGACATGGCAGTTTCCAGCCCCATATAGGGTCTGTTCAGGGAGTCTTGTGGTGGGTCACATGCCTGGTTTGCAGAAGGAAGGATACAAGAGGGTCTTGTTCAATGGCTTGCACCTACCTGTGGATATGCAGTGTGCAGAACGGCAGGTGTTAGATATGGTTTCCGTTGGTACTTCCTCCATTATATTGCTACTCAAGCTTTTAGTGACAACTTTTCCTATTCCTATTTTTCTATTTTCCTATCCACCTGGCCTCCACATCCCTCAGCCTTGCCTGGACCTGGCAGGATGCTGGCGAGGGAGTGTGAGCTGCAGAAAGCAGAGGCTGGCCCTGAGGAGCAAAGCTGGAGGAAACCCCTGCGGGCAATGGGGTGGGAAGAGAGGCTTCCCTGGGTGCCAGCCTGGTCCCCTGTCCCCTCCCAGCCCTCCCTGGGGGCTCGCAATGAGAGAGTGAGCAAACGCGGCTCCCAGGGCTCTCTGTCTGCCTGGGGCTCTGGCAAAGGGAGGGGGGGGGGGATAAGGGGCCCGCGGGCAGTTCTGTCTGCTCAGCTCACATTAGCAGGCTGCCGCTGGCTCTCTTTGCCGCTCCTGAAGCCATTACACCAGGCTCGCAGGGCTGCGGTCGGCAGCGCGGGGCGCCTGAGCCCGCTGGGACGCCGGCGGCAGCCAACAGCTTGTACCCTCCTCCGCTCTTAAGTGGGCTTGTAAAAAAAAACACGCTGGTGTGCTTGGAAAACAGAGCCATGTTTAACTGTCTTGTTTAAAAGCACTGCCTTGCCTCCCACCTGCAGCGTCCCCGCCGGGGCTGCCTCCTTGGGGCTTGCTGCAGGCTCCCGGCCTCCCTCGGCTCCCAGTGCGTGACTAGGAGATGTGCACAGGGTGAGAAGGGACCAGGCTGTCCCACCATGCGTAGGTGCCCAGGCACTTGGCAGGGGGATTGCAGTTGGGCAGATATGACCCTAGGCCCAGCACCACTTCATGGCTGCTTGAAGTGAGGGGGCTGAGGGGACAACGGGGCTGTGAGGACCTTGGTGCAGGCCCTGGAGGTGGAGTTTGACCAGTCTTGGTGGCCTGGATGCTGGTGCTTATCCTGCAGCTGAAGCCTGAGACCACCAGAGCATCCTGGCCACGGGTACCAACTGTGTAGTCCTGTAGCACAAGGGCCCCACAGGCTCTGGGAGCAATATCCAAGGTCTCCATGAAGGCACAGATAAATCACACGTAGCCACACAAGGGTGGCCACACCGCAGCATGTGAGAAAAGACCTTGGTTCAATGCACTTTACCGGGAGGGGTCAAGAGTTCTCATGGACCCGGCTCCCTGGGACTGCCTCCTGTGTCCTGCGGCATCCTGCACACCCGAGGAGCCACTGGCTGGAGCCTGCAGAAGGAAAGGGGTGAGGAGGAGGCTAGCCAGACTGCCAGGGCAAGGAAGAGGGTCCCCTGCGATGCTGTGCCAGAGCAGCTCCTTTTCTTGGGGGTCTGACACTGGAGCTGTACCATACCGATGAGAGAAGAGCAGCCCCAGGAGACCTCATAAAAATAATGGCTATGACAATAATAAGCATTGCTCATTTACTAATGGGGAAACTGAGGCATGGAGATGGGCTATGACTTGTCCTAAAGGTCTCATCCTTTCTGTCTGTCCTCCCAGTCTCCCATTCTCGAGGGAGGCCAATAAAGGAGCCCAGGAGTCCTGACTTTCCCAGAATGTCCAGCATTTCCAGCTCCTTCCCATTTGTGACCCCGCTTTCTCCTGCATGAGTGAGACCCATGGAGCAACGTCCAGGTAGAAAGCGTCACCTCTTCCCACTGCCTGGACACCCCTTCTCCACCCCCTGCTCTGACTACAAGGTGCCAGGGAGCCGTGCAGCCCTCGCAGCCTCCTGGCCCACACGTCCCCAGGCTGTCTCTCCCCAGGGGCGCTCCTGCGCTCCCACCATCACACGCCAGCTCTCGCAGACCGTCTCACACTCTCACAAACGCACTCTCTCCCCCTCCTCCGCACGTGCTCTCTCTCACCCTCGCACACCCACACGTGCAGAGATGATGCACGCCGGAGAGGCGCGCGTGCGATTAGCATTAGTCACCGGTTCCCGTAGGAGGAAGGTTGTGAGCAGAGGAGGAGGCTCACAGGCACAGTGTAGAGCAGGACCACACCCGCAGCTCGCAGGGGCAGCCACCGGCTTGTGCATGGTGTCACTGCTGACATCCCCTCTCCTGGCAGCCCAACACTGGGACCGGGGTGGGGGGAATAATTGCACTGCTTGATTTGGACCAGGCCGTGTGTCCTGGCTGGGGAGCTGGGAGCAGGCGAGGAGCTTGCAGAGATGGGGGGCAGTGGGGAGCGATGCCTGCAGAACTCCTTTGGAGGAGGAAAAAATATGCTGGGAGCATTGCGGCCCCCAGGGAGGGATAGGGCTGGACCACGCAGCAGCTCCGCAGCTGCTGATGTAGGGCGCGTGGCTGGAGCTGGCCCTGGCAGGCAGGGGCAGAGAGGAAGAGCTGCATGCTGGTGTTTCCCCTGGGAATGGAGCAGCGGTGTTGCTGAGCATCCCCCCCCTTTTTGGGGGGAGAAGGACCTGAATGTGAAGGAGTTTAAGGGCAAGTTGCTAAAGCTGGAGGACCTGACTGGAAATGGGAGAGTGAAGCACCTGGAGCAGTTTGGCTAAACGATGGGTGTGGGCAAGAAACCTGAGCAGGGGCAGAAAAAGGCAGATGCAGAGGGACTTGGAGCTCTTTGGAGGGCCTAAGGGGAACAGAGCAGGGCTGAGCACAGGGATGTTGTCCTCTGAGTAGTTTCCAAGAGGTGAGGAGTCTTACTAGGAGCAGCCTTGCAGGGAGCTCTATGGGGCAATAGGCACCACAGGGTTTCTGCTTTCTCTTTGCTGTCCTGGCACCCTGAAGGTCTTTGATGAGCTCACCTCCCTTTGCCGGCTCCAAGCACTTTTTGGGGAGTTGTGGAAAGGTCAGCCTGGAGATATCCTCTGGGAGGCTCCTCGCTGAAGTCTCCTTCCACCCAGGCTGGGACTGGTGCGTGTCTTGGCCAAGAAGGTGGAGTAACAGCTCAGATCTGCAATGCACTCTGTTTGCCAGCCACCTTCCTATCAGCTGTTTCCAAATCCTATGGAGTGCGTGGGCAGCAGGTCAGAGGAGAGAGTAACCACAAGTGCTTTGTTTCACTATCTCCTTCCTTACAAATTAGCCTCAGCCCAGTCTGTAGGTGAATGCAGGCTGTCTCCCTCCATCAAACACCAAAGCTGCCCTGTCTTCAAGGCGGGTGGAAGTACAAACCAGCAGGTGTAAAGTTCTAGTGCTGTGGAAGTGATCATTTTTGTCTGTGGTGCTGGCAGGGACGAGGCCCAGGCAGTCAGAGGTGGCACTGGTTGTGTGCTGTGGCTTGGCAGGCACAGTAGGCTTTGGGCTGGGGTGTCTCATCTGATCTGGCTTTCACACTTTTCCTCCTTTCTCTCTCTCCGCCACACTTCAGCCCGGCACCCATCTCCTGCCTCACATACCTCTTGCTGTGGGCCACCATCCTCTGCATCTCCCCCTGCCTGCCCAGGTGGGGTTGGGGAAGGGGACCCTGCTCAGATGGGACCTTGTGCTGGGAAGTGAGTGATGAGCATGCAATCCAGGATGCCTCATGCATGAGGCCAGTCCTGGGACCTTCTGGCCATCCCTCCACTGTGGACTACTGCTTCACTGCTGATGTGTACCTGACACCTGGCTCTCTGCCGAGAGCCTTCTGTCTCTGTCTGATGTGTAGCATGTGCATGTGTGTATATGTGTGAGCCCCTGAGCCTGTTCCTGCTCTGTCTGGTATCCACTGGGGTGTTGTGCATGCTTCCCTCCATGTATTGTGTGCTCGTTTTACCTTATACATATGTTGTATGTAGACTCTTTTGTATTTTCAGCTGTGTATTTCTCTTTCATCCTATACTCCATCAGGCTGTTGCACTTGCTTTCTCAGGCTGGGCTGAATCATGAAAGGATTAAGAAGCTCTTTGGGACTCGGGGAAAACAGCCTTGTTTTTAACATTAACTGTTACACCAAGCTTCAGCTCCATTTTTCTTCCCATTCCAGCTGCAGTTACTAGACTTCATCTGGACCCTTCATTCCTATCTACCATGCTCCTTGGACGTGCCAGCAGAAGATGAGTGTAACAAAGTACCAGCTTTCATTAAATGCTGCTGATTTATCTGGGAACCCTGGAACCCCAATGCATTGATAGATAACTAATGAATCGGTATAGCATTCATCCATTAACTTCTTTGAAACGCAAAACACTACCTTGATGTTTCAGCATTTCCCACCTAGTCCAAAGCAAAACCCAATAGGTAGAAAACAGGCAAGTGGGAAGCTAACAAGTAACGGTTCCACCTTGTATCTGTTACAATGATTGCATCAGCCTTAATTACAACAGAACTTTCTGCCCTCTAAAGCAGTTAGGCACACGTCTTATTCTCAGCTTTCGTGCCTCCGGCTGGCTATAGCACTAAAATGGTTTCTTTCATGCATTCAAAACAGTTTGTAATTAACAATCACATTGTTTTCCTTTGAACATCCACGGAGATACAGAAAACAGAAAGATTGGGAGCTAAGATACTGATTTGACTGAATATTATTTTGCTTTCAAGAAATCACTTTTTCCATGTTACGGCAAATTTTGTGCTGATGAAAAGTTAAGGGGTGTGGACTGACAGCCTGGGGAGACTTTGATCATCAGTTTGTCATGAAGCTTGGGAAGCAGACTCAGACACTTGAAAAAATGCTCTCACATCTATGGGAAGGAAGGAAATTTGGGCTCAGTTGCCCTGTTATCATTGGCCCATGCTGTTAAGCTTCACTGCAGGTCCTATAGATGCCCATGCAGAAAACATTCCTGACACTGTTGTTGCATTTACAAAGTAGCCGCTGATGGGAAAACTGCAGAAAAGTACTGGTAGTCACAGTCGTGAAACAGCTCCACCGCAGGTTCTGGAGCTACCCAGGGGTCAGGCAACAAGGGGCTCAATTTGAAGCCTTGGCTTTGTAAACCAAGAACTCGATCACAAACTTCTGTAGTTCTGGTGCGAAGCTTGGATAGGAGGATTGTTCTCTCCATCTGTTCTTCTCATAGACAATCTGTCTTTGAAAGTCATCGCCGCATAAATCTGGAGGAAGCGTAAATGCAAGAGCACCTGAATATTGTTTAACAGATGGGTACACACATTTTTCAAAGCACAGAGATTTTCCTTACATTCCCCCATTTATATTAGAGATGTTTTCTCTCAGGAGTATCCTTGCAATGGAATGACTGCCTGGGAATAAGATGGCATCTCAGTCTTATGTGTGTGGCTAACTGAGTTAATTTTCAGTAGAAAACTTCTCTATGCAAACACTGTTGTGAACATATCTGAAATTTGCTCTGATTTCTTTCACTGTCTATTTCCTTTCCAACCAAATTCACATGTTTCATCAAAGCAATTCAAGAAGATCATTAGCAATGAGCATTCAGTATCACAAACTCCTGCTCTGGAAACAAAGTGGATTGAGGTGTTCATCTATGCACCTCAGCCAGAACTCATTGTGATATTAAAAGAAACAAATAAACAAACAAATGAACAAATACAAAGTCAGGTCTTGATTCCTGTGAACTGCTCTGACTACACGTAGTTTTCTTCATGCCTTGGACAGGGGGTCTGGAAGATGCCCTCCTGTTGACAGTGTGATCTCTTGCACCATTCATCCTGAAGGATCATTAATGCATTTAGCACAGTGGCTTTTGGCTTCATGAACTCAAGGACCACTACAAATTTTCCAACAGCAGCACAGCCACAGACTGTTGAATGGCAGAAAGGAAATTACTTTTCTTTGCAACCTTTTCTTGAGCCCGTGCAAGTAGTTGATGGACCCTCAGGCCTCAAGGACCGCAGTTTGAAAGCCACCAACTTGTAAAACTACATATGAAGAACACTTCATCTAACTTCTCTGGGAGGGAATTAAATTTAGCAAGCGGCAGCTAATAGATACAGATATAGGAGGGGATAAGAAGATACTGAAACTGCAGTGGAAGTTTGGATATTCTTGACAGAGATGGGGAGCTGTTCCCTGAGGCAAAGTCCCTCCTCCTGGTGAACTGAGCCCTGGCTGGGGATCCACAAACAGCTGCCTAAGGAGACAAACCTGGCTCCTTCACGTCATTTCCAGCTGAGAAGCAGGACAGATGTGGTATTGCTGACCCCAGACATTCAGATCTTATGAGTCTTCTCTCTAAATTCAAACAAAAATAATAAATGCTAGTTTCTCTTCACTTGCCTTCCGGCTCTGGAACCAGTAGGTTGCACTCAAATAACACTCAAAGCTTTTGTTTATTTTTCCCCCTGGTGACACGAACTAGAACATTTCTTTTTTCTCGGTATAAACTGAAAGCTGAGAGTCTTGCTGAATCACTTGTCTCCAGGAATGGGGGCTTTGAGGAAAATATCCAGTATCGGGAAGTTTGCAATGTACTCATGAGACTTGGCAATGCTGCCAGGAGATGAAACCAAAAATGATGTCATACAGCCTTGTCAGGAAGGACAACACAACGATTGTATTTGAGGAGCACACACAGTCCTGGTCTCTATAGGAGGAGGAGGAGCAGGATTCTATGATTGTGACCATGTCTTGTGACAGTCAAATGCTGTGGAAGTCCACATCGGACAGTAATCACTGAAGCAGGCTTGAACATAAGCCCGTCCTAGCCTCTCCCCACTCCTCTACATCTTCACTTAATGTATAGGTAAACATAAAGACAATGTCTTCTCAGTGAGGTGTCCCCAAAAGTAAATACTGTGACTGCACTTGGGACATTGGACCAGTGACATCAGAGCACAGGGAGGGAAGCTGCCTGGCACAGGAAGGAAAAGAGGAGATGAGCAAAGGAGAGCTATAGCTCAGTGCAGGGAAGCAGGTGAGACACACATGGAGGAGGCCATGCCACGTCCACGAGGCAACCTGCACGGCTTCTCTGAGCAAGCTCAGTCTGATATGAGCAGCCCTTTGCTGTAGCTCTTGCTCTCAGCCTTGCCCATCCTCAGCCCTGGACTAAGAGGAGAATAAATCCTACTGTGAACAAAGCTTGCTGATAGCTCAGTGTGGTTGGTTACACGGTACAGAACACCACAGGCAGAGCCCTGGCATGACCTGGTCTTCCTTGGCCATAAGGCCTCAAAATCCAGCTACCTGGAGAAGCCTCATCTGGAAAAGAGAGGGTGAAAAGAGCTGAAAATAAGAATGGAGAGGATGAACCCCCTATTTTTCTGTTTTCATGTTGCTTCCCTGTCCCCTTCTCCATTCTTCAGTCATCATATTCTTTCTGGGAGAAAGGTGCTGTTGGAAAACAGAGAGAGAAGACAACAAACACTGCTGTGGAATTATTTAACGAGCCAGAATGAATTGCATTTGAAATCATTTAAATGGGATCTGGGAGTATTTAACTGCAGCACAGGAACTTAACAAGAGTGGGAAAGGATTTTGTGCTAATTGCTGGCAATGATATACCTACGGAGAGAGAACATGCAGCAATTAGTAAGCAAGGCTGTAATTTCAGCCTATGGTCCTTGCCTGCCCTAGAATATGGCATGGATTATCTGCTGGAAGGAAGACAGGGGCCCCAGTCCATAGGTGACCAGAGAAACTAGCAGATGAGGTTCTCATTAAGAAGTCGTTAACCAAGTTTTTCATGGAGCGGCATGTGGGAGATGGGTCTGGGCAGGACCCAGGTATTCCTTCATGCCACCCTGGTTTGACTCCTGACCGCACATTCTCCAACCTAGAATGACTCAGATCTGCAAAACCGAAACTAGACACAAAACCCAGCTCAACCCATGCCTTGTTGTTTTACCCAATTCCTTGCCTGCCTCCAGGCTGCCCAGGCCCTGCAGGAACTGATCCCATCGCCAGCTCCCCCTCTAACCTTGGGCAGCTCCTGCAGTGGAGGGGCCTGAGGACCAATTTGCCTGTTTCTTGCCAAGAACTTGGCAGCGCCAGGGCATCCTCATGTCCTGACAGCCAGAGCTGCTCTCAGATTTGGGGAACCAGCAAGACAGGAGCAGTGAGCTGGTTATTTGGGTGTGTTATATAGCCTTGTGCACAGCCTACGTGTGGGCAGAGCCCAGGGGCGAGGACCCTTGGGCTGGGTGAGGTAACGCTGCAGGGCACTGGCTGCCGGTGGTAGGGCCACGCTGGGATGGTGGGTGAGATGGAAGGAAGGCTGATGAACAGGCGCAGGGCAAGCGTTCTGTGGAGGACACCTTTGCAGCAGCCAGTCCTCCCCAGCTGCAGCCAGCAGCCAGTACCCACCAGCAGGCTGGCATAGAAACGATGCGGATGGAAGAGTCCGGGCTTGAGAACAGGGGACTAGAGAACACAGAGACTGTGTTCAAAACAGAGACTAGAGAACTGCCCATACAGGCTAGACCCTGTGGTCCCACTCCGTAGAGCCTGCTGTCCTGAGAAACGGAAGATGGCCAGCGGCGGTAATGACTGAAACCCCAACCTGAGCAGAGCCAAACTGCTGGCGGGGGGGAGACTGCAGCTCTAGATTGGACAGGGACCTTCTAATAGCAGTCCTGGAAGGATGTCCTCACTGCAGGGGAAAGCAGAAAGCCACCAGCTCTCGGCTGTGCCGCTGACACCCGGCAGCTGCACGCAGCCTCCGCCAGCCTCTGCTCATTGTTTCCCCTGTCCTGCTGCTCCTTGTCTCCATTCTCTCCCTGTGATGCCTCTGTCTTTAGCTTTTGTCTTTCAATCAGTTTTCATCTCAGTAATTCCCATTCAATGGTTAGTCCCTGATCTTTCTAATTGAGATCAGAGCTTCATATAATAGGGAGGGGGAGGGAGACTATTTTTAATTTGCTACGTTCCCATTAATAAGAAGTTCTAATTAAAAAACCTCCATCTTCCATCCTCCCAAGTTCAGAGGAAAACTCTCTGTGACTTCTGTTGGAATCTTCTCCTGATAAATTGGTACCACAGCCTCCTAGAACAGCTGGTCCTCTTTAGCAGGCATAGTAATTAATGGGAATAATAAATGCATTCAAAGCAGGTTCGTAACCCTCCTTTCTGTGCACTCAGACTTCTCTTTGCATCGCAAGAGACACACATCAACATTTCCACTTGCAAAACAGGCCCAAAAGAGCTGCCTAAGTCTAACAACCCTGGGTTTCATTAACGCTCTCTGGCCCATAATAAACCTTCCGACACAAAGGGTCCCCGGGGGAAGGGAGGTTCCCTCTTGGCTGGGAACGAGGCTGATGCACAGAGCAGGGACTGTACCTCAGGGTAGCTCTGTGGCCGTTGAGGACGTTGTGCAGGTTATGAGTTTCTCATTGTACCTCCCCAGCTACCACAGGGTAGGAAATTCATGTTGTCCCTTTTACCTGGAGCCTGGCTGGTGGGGAATGGTGTCAGGCTTTGTAGAACTTAGGACAGGTACTTGGGCATGGACTCATGTTCATGCTCACTCCTCACAGCGGGGTGAGCATGGGTACGGCCCACCCTCATCCTCAGCTGCTGGCAGGAGAAAGGTGGCACCATGCATGCTCGGATGTCCAGGCAGCACGGGGTGTCCCAGAGGACCAGTAGCCCCCCTGGGGAAGGGACAGCAGTGAGGTCCCTGCACCAGCTCTGGCAGCTCTCAGTCAAGCCCATCCAGGAACAGCATACACTTGCCCAGATATATGGCTGGAACAGTGCAAACCCTTGCCTGGGAGGGAGTTTGTTTTGCCACCGGCCTGTGTGGTGCAAGGAGACAGAATAGGAGACCAGGATTTTCATTTCTCTCCAGCTCCAGTTCTCCCCCAGTGCATACATCTCTCTGCCTAGGGTGTGAGTGCTCCGTTGGGGTGGACAGATATTGCTACCTTGCATTAGCCATGCAGTGAGACTGAGAGCCAGAAGGAGAAGCAAAGGCTAAGGTCACACCACGAGCTGGGGGTGAAATCTAGATGTCCCGATTCCCCTTCCTGGGTGTGCAAAACTGGCACATGGGGCCAAACCTGCCCCAAGAATGAGACAGTATGGGCCACATCCAGCCTGGGTTGACAGCCCTAGCACAGCTAGGCAGAGGCATGAGGCCCAGCAAGCTGCACCCCTCTCCTCCCTTTGCCCAGGTCTCCATTTACACCAGCTGCTGAGTTGGGGTTCCTTGAACATGCACATCAGCTACACTGCAGATGGACAGCCTCTTGCTATCCCCCTTGCTTGCTTTTGTTCACCTCTGCTGAGTTAATGGACTCTTCTCAGGAGTGGCCAAACCAGGAGCCATGAGTGCAAATATCCCTGAGATGAGCAATCTGTCCCGAGAAGTGATTTCAATTAAAGGGTCATTAGTGTGAAATCTTATCCAGCCCAGCTCCCATTTGCCAGCAGGAGGTCCTTCTCCCCATTCCAAGCCCTACTCTGCGGTCAGAGCGTGATGCTCCTGCAGGAGCCCTCCAGTTTTGCTAAAACACAGCAGCTGCTGCTAATAAACAAACATATTGATCATAGAGATATGGGCTGTCAGGGACTTAATTCATGAATGAAATGTGCTTTAAGAGTGCCCGGTAGGCAAAGGCTCCTGTTAAAGAGCTCATAGAGAAGATGGTACTTGGAGGTGGATATTGAGAAGCTCAGCCAGCATTTACCACTGGGCTGTCATAGTCTGGGGCTAACATAAGGATCTGGGTGGGGGCTACATTTATTCATGGGACAGACAGGCACATAGGAAGTTTCCCCTTTACTGTGGTGTGCCATTGCTAACAGGGAGGGATTTTCTTCTAGTGAACGGCTCTGTGGCTTCCCTTCTGCTAGACATTCAACAAGAACTCGAGTTTGTGTGAACTGGGTATTATCTGGAATAGGTATAACCATCTCTAGTTCACCTCCAGCTCTCCGTAAATCAGCCTTCCTGCCTTGCAGGGGCAGATGTATGCTACACCAGAGGGGAAGTGGAAAAACACGTCCTGTGCTGTGACCATGTAAACATAGGCAGCATCGTTGTTCAGACTCCAGGGAGCTGGTCTGGGGTGAGCAACCCACCCTGCTCTCTCTCACAGAGGTTTTACACTCTGCCTTTCTCTCTTTGGCACTTTCCCTGGCTGAAATGCATGTTCGTGTCGTCCTCTGTGTGTGTGTGTGTGTGTGCACCCATGTGCATGTAGGAGCGGTAGTAGTGGTCCTGGCCCTGGGAGAGCAGCACAGCGCTGTGTCCCCAGCTCCTCAGCCGCACAGGTGCTGGGAGAGGCTCCTGGTGCATCCCTGGGGCTTGTCTCAGCCACATGAGGAGCATCCGGGCAGCCAGACCCTTCAGCGCTGATTTAAAAAAACCCCTATTTTTCCCCAAACCCAGTCTCTCAAGCCCTGCTGGGCCTGAGGCTTGCAGAAAGCTGGGACCTGGACATGTGGCTGCCTGCTTGGTGACAGCCCTGCCAGGCGTCAGGGTGGAGCTGATGGACCATCACTGCAGAGGTGAAGCCCAGAAGACTGGAGAGGATCCGAGCTACCAGTTTCTGACTTTACTATTCTCCTGGTGGAAAACCGTTTTTACCGATTTTGCATCAAAGTTTCTCTCTACAAACAGATAGTAAAACTCTCCCTGAGTGTGTGACGGAGGCTTTTTATCTTGCCGATATACTAATGCCTCTCATTGTTTTTAAATTGTTGTCACTGTGTAGAATCTTTTCAAAACAAGGTACAATCAACTCAGATTGACACACACAATCAGGCATTGTAATTACCACAGAAATATATTTGAGTATATCCTTTTTAGGTGTATTAAATTACACTGAAATACAGGAGTGTGTGTGTTGAACTGTAATCATTTTCTATACTTTTGGTATTAGCCACACTGAAAGTAGATTATTAAAATAGGTCTTAGTATTTATGGTCCTGGAATGTGGAGGCCTTGCTGAGAATTTGATGAATGAACTTTCAGAGACAGGAATAGTTGTCAGTCTGAAATATTTATCAGTTCAAAATCTCCCCGCAATTCATGTCATGTTTGATAATTCAATTTTTCTCCCCGTCTTCCAGCTCTGACACTAAGGGTCCCTGGGCAGCAGAAAGTTCAGCTCTCTGGGTCTCTGCTCAGGGGCTGCAGCAAGCAGAACTGTGGCCATGGTCCCAACCCAATGGGTCTCGCCCAAATCTCTGTCTCCTCTCTCCCTGCTGTGACTCTTCTAGCAAGGCTCAGGGCTTGGACAGCGGCATTGGTGTGACCCTGGTGCTGCGCAAGCGGTAACAGTCATTGCACCCACTTTGTCAGCAGCTTCTTCAGCCCTCAGTGATGAGCCCTGGAGCAATCGGCTCCCTGCAGCCTCCCCACTACAGGATGCAGAGGGCCGGTAGCCGGGCAGGGCAGAGATGGGAGGGCTGGCTGTCGCTCCGCTTTCCCTGCAAAGCGGCCAGCGGGGACAACAGCATGAGAAAGCCACCCTGGCCACTTTACCTTTGTGCAAAATGCCTCTGAGGAGAGGCCTGAGGATTCTGCCTGTAAGATCAATGCTGTTTGTATGCTTTGCAGAAGATAATCAGAGAAGAAAGGTGGTGTGTGTGTTTATGGGTGCTCAGAGGCTGTAACACAAACCCTGCACGTCCTTTCGGGTGTAGCCTGCAGAAGGGCCTGCTGTTCTGTGCCCTCGCGGTATCTCAGCCCTGGTAATAGAAAACTGCACGGAAGGCAGAGGCCATTGGGACAGCACTTGACCTCTGTGCATTGCCTAGGGGGAAGCAAATCCAGTGCAGGCGATTTTATCTCTTCCCCCCACAAACATGCAGGCAGCGACCGCTATTTGAACTGGCTGTGGTATTCTGCACGGCGCTAACCTGCTGTGTTGCTGTGCCCTGTGAAGCCGCTGCTCTCTTCCGCCCCAGGGGCCATATTTCAGAGCTTACCAAAGAGGTTTCTCATTGGCGCACAGTGGGAGACGGAGGCCCGTGTCTGGATGGATTGCATGCCTCCCCCAGTATGTGTTCGGATACTGCTGCTGTAATACCTCCACCACGGGACTCCCGCATCCCTCTGGTTAAGGAAAGGTTAAAGGATCTCAAGGCCTCCAGTTCCTCCCTTCGTTCCTTGCATTAGTGATAATGACTGGGACCTGACAAAGGCAAGCTGAGAGTCCTGATGGGGTCTCCCATGCCCCTGAACTGCTTTCCTGGGGATGCTGCCAAATTTCCCTCTGCCTCTGTCTCCCCTGGTGCCTGGCTTGTAATTTGCTGAGGCCTCCCAGGACTGCACAGAGCCTTGTAAAACCACCGGTGTCCTCCCTCTCCTATGAGGAAGGCAGTCTGGGCTCTTTGCTCACCATTGCTATGGAAGAGAAGGGGCTGCGCCAGCACAGATTAATTTCTCTTGTCTCTTTTGCAAAAGCAGACCCAAACCCAATGGAACACGTTTCATTTCTGGCCCAGTTTCCCACATTGATTTTATGACCCCATTGTGTTTTGCAGCTAAAGGGTGATTTGCAGACCACAAGTAGTGCATGGGACCAGAACTGCATCCTGCTGCAGCGTCCTTAGCAGCATCACAAATGAGGGCAAGAGGGTCTGCTGAGCAGGAGAAATGCTGCATTTCACAGGGATCCTCTGCTTGAAAAAGACTGGAAAAAAGACTGAGAATCACAACTTCAGGCCACTTCTCAGAGCCTCTTCTTGAGAGCCACAGATGGATCCTGAGAGCCCAGGCACAGCAGTACCCGTGGCTGACTGCTCATCTGGAAAAGATGTTTCCTCTACTGATCGTGTCCACCTCCCTCTGCAGATATCCAGGCTGTGATTTCTTCCCAATTCCTCCTCACGCACAGACCCTCCCCACAGGCAGCCCTGCCTCCAAACAGTTCTGCCAGGCAGACTTTTCCCACTGGGCAGGTGATGTGATCCTCGGTGTTTCCAGGTTCTCAGGTCTCCAAGGCACCCAGTGCTAATAAGTTAATAAATCAAAACATTATCTCATGAGAGAGGGGAGGAAAACTCCCAGTGATTCACCTGCAGTGAATGCCAGGAAAGCACATTTGCGTGAGGTTTCTTGAAGCTACCACTGAAAGGTCAGGTGTCTCAGTGAGGCAAAAAGCTCTCTTCTCCTTTCTAGCTGTTCCATCAATACTTGTTTTTCCTCTCGGTTTATTTTTACCTTCCTGTCCAAAAAGCCAGGCATAAAGAGGAATAAAAAAGCTTTCCATGACTGGCTAAGCAGCTTCTGCTACCAGAGCTCAGGCCAAAGACAGTGTCAGACCCACCCGTTATACTTTGGGGGAAGTTAGAAATGACATGCGGACCTTCTCCAATACCCAGAGGTAGGAGGAAAGGCAGATTCTGGGCATGAGAATTAGGAAAGGTGGGAACAACAGGGAGCTTGCGGGGGGGGGGGGGATTTATGGGCATCTTGCTGTCTACAGGTGGCCTTACACACATCACATCACATTAGGCCTTACAGATAAGTAACAGGTGGAAGAAAGGGTCATGTTTCATCATTGTAGTGCTCTCTCTGGAAAGAGTGACTATTGCTGCAGCTGCTACTGCCTTCCTGGAAGGACCCTTCAAGGGAATGCTTCTAGCCCTGTTGTGAGTAAAGCAAAAGGCTCTTCAGACATCTGGACATCTGACATGATGGTCACTTTTCTGGGTGCAGCTGTGCCTTCCTCTGGCAGCTAATCCTTAGGGTTTGGACATGGGCAGCCAGTGCTCTTCAGGTTGAGGAAGGAGGCCTGACCATCTTGCATGGGAATGGGAGCTCTGTGGAGAGGCCTGCAGTCCTCCCTCTTGCTTGTATGGTTAATGGCGCTCCACTGAGTTAATCGTGTAATACAGTTTGGTAATATTCTTTAACCCATGGCCAGGCCCTTAAGTAAGTGAAGATTTCACCAGCTGCAGCACACCTCTCTTCCGATTGCTGACCCCGTCACTCCCTTCTTCCCCATCTCTATCTTGTTTTTCTCCTCCTTGATCGCTATGGCCTTCATCCAACAAAGCACTTAAACAGGTGTTTCACAGAACAAGTAACCTGGCCCTCTCCATGCAGCAAATCTGGAAGCCCAAGGCAGGAGGCATCTGGCCACCTTTGCCCTCCATGCACCTGGGGCTTTAGTGGTGTGGAATCGCGCTAGGGATGTGGGCAGAGTAACTAGGAAAATCCTTGGAATACCCTCCTGACCCTCTAGCTATTGTCTGCAGTCCTGATGTTTGCTTGTGTGTAAAAAAAGAAAATAAATCACTAATGATTTCCTCCCTGGGCTTGGGGGACATTAGCACTGCTGGCCCCGGGATGAGTCTGAGTCCCCAGCAAGAGGCAGGGAAAAGCTGAGTTCCCGGAGCAGGTAGCTCTGCGTGGGAGAAAGTGCTTGGTGTGGTGGGTGCTGCCTCGCAGTGGAGAGCAGCTGAGCCCTGTGAATGAGGGGAGATCACACAGTTCACGGAATGAACCAGCCCCATCTTTTCCACCTTATTACTTATTCTGTGTGTTGATACATGGGTTATTTTGCATGGACCTCATTCATCACCCAGAGCATCCAGTGTTGGCATAAAACCCAAAGGGATGTAACATCCTAGTCAGGACAAGGGTCCAAGTCCTCCTTGTCAAAGAGATAAGACTTTTTTTTTTTTCTTTTTCCTGTCACAGTGAAGAGGAGTGTCTCAGGGTGGGTGAGGCATCTGTCAAGGAGGTAAAAATGTCCCCTGTCTGACTGGGACCAGATTCCCTGCCTTTCACCCGAAGAGAACAAGAATCAAGGTTAGCTTCTCACGCTGGTGAAATGTGTCTGCTTCTCGGCTCAGTAACAAGCTATGGGTGAGACAGTGGGGCTTTCGTTTCAGGACTTAAATATTCAATTAATCAATGGAATATTCCATTAGTGTAATAATCACTTGGCATTGCCTGATCTATAGGTACATCTCAGCTGGGCCTCGCAAATTGATTTCTGATGAAGTTCTAATTGACTGCACGGTCAGAAGAGGACCTGTCTGAGCATATTGAAGCAGGGCCTGTGAAGGCTCTGGCAGCACCACCTCCCCCAAGGAAGGGAAAGGAGAAGGGGGAGGTGTGATTTATGCCCCATTTATCATGACAGCCTCTACCCTATCCTGTTTTATTGGTCCCCAGTGAGGCATGAGAGCTTACGGCTTTAATGCGGAAATTTGCAGGCAGCTGGAGACCCCCGTAAGCTGCTGACAGCTGCTTGTCACTTATGCAGTAGGTGCCGGGGGTACCTTAAATCCTGAACCTCTTAACACAGGCTGCAGCCGTGAGCAGGTCGCCTGGGGAGGGCTTACATTTCCTTGGGCACGTGTGTGTTTGCTGGCCAGGATCTGCCATCCCTATCCGTAGAGCGAGGCCAGCCAAGCTGCTGGGGCTTTTCTTCTGTGCTGATATGGCTCAGAGCTGCTGGGGATGGAGGTGCATGGAGGGAGGCAGTGGGCAAAATAAGCCTTTCCTTCTTGCTTGGCCAATGCCTGGAGTCCTTCATCCTGGGGGCTGCTCTTCACGAGGCCGATGGTGGTCCCCAGAGGAGGCAGGCACTGCAGGGACACTCCACACAGGACCATCTCTGTTGCAAGGAGGTTGGACTATGTTACATGAGGATGGGGGCCATCTTAAGCCCCCCAGGACTGAGGCCACAGGCTCCCAATTTAACTATCCTGCAGGGTCTGGCTTTCCTTAGGTAAACTGCATGTGCAGTAAGTCCTCCTGTACATGCCTTGGGTAAGTGTAGAGCATTAACACATGTTATAGTCCCAGCCATCTCAAAGGCCCTCTGCCCAGTCTGTCTGCTGGGACCTGCAGAACCTCCATCACATCATACCAAAGACCTTAACGTGGCACCTCTATAAAGACTCCAGAATACCTCCCCATGCAAACAGCCTGGTTGTGAACCTGTCTTCTTGGGTGGTTGTTGGGTGTCTCTGAGTGTCCCCTCAGAGGACTAACAGTCACAAGAAGCCCAGGGAGAGGTGTGGGACGCATCTGCAGATCTGAGGACACAGCGGCCCAGATATCCCTCCTGGCAGGACCGGATTGTCTGTCCAGTGACATGTTGCACAAGGATACGGTGTGACACCCCGAAGCCACTCCTAGCTGCCGCAGTCAAGCCCAGCGATGTGTGGAGAGAGCACAGTGGTCGCACTCATGAATATCCCAGCTATTCCCTGTCCTCCCAGGCAAGTGCCCCCCATGATGGTGAGGGCTGGGACACTGCTGAGGTTTCGTCTGCCTCACTGCCCTGCTGCTCAGCGAGCAGGGTGCCGCTCCAGCGGGGAAACCAGCTCAGCGTAGCACTGCCGACAGCCCTGTCTTTGTTGCTGAGACCATCTCTTTGGACCTTCTGGCTCCTTCTGGGCTCTTCTGAAGGAGCTGATAAAGAGGACGCTTTAGGGACTGTCCGCTCCAAGCATCAGCCATGGGAACAGAACAAGCTGTTGGGTCTCCTACGCGTGGGCTGGCTTTGCTTCTCTCCTCCCATCAGCATGGAGGCCCAAGTGGGTGAGCTGCTCAGGAGAAAGGTGACAGACAGTGATTTCAGGAAAACCGAAAACAACAACATCAAGAAAACCAATCAAAGTGTGTGTGGCTGGCTGCTGAATTTTAAGAGAAATAGCTGCATTTTTCAAACATACAGAAGTGACTAACTTCCTCTCCATCCTCTACCTGCATTAACTTAAGAGACAGCCAGGTGCTTAAAGGTTACTTTGTAGGCAATGACTGTTCTGTAAAAGGCTACTCATCTCTAACAGAGATAGCTTTTCTTTTATTGAACATCAGCCAGAGTGGCTGAAACCTGATAAAAAATCCAGAGTGATAGCTTTTTCTTTTTTTCCTTTCCTGTGAGGGATAATAACCAGCAAAATAAAAAAGCAATTGCCTCACTGTATGCACTGCTTTAAGCAATGGCTTTGTGCAGCAGGGAATGCAGCTTAGGTAAATGCCCAATTAGAAGGATTTTGAAGACCTTTGAATCACCATGTGTGAATCTCTCCTTTTGCCCCCTCCCTTGTTACATTGCCTTTATTTCTAGCCTCATCTTTATTGTACAGGAAGGAGATTTAAGTGGTTTAAGTCCCCCGCGTAAGGTTTAGGTGATGAAGTTCTCCCCCAGGGCGGAAAGTGGCAGTGTGGTTTTGTGGGGTGGCCTTCTCTGGGCTGTGCAGACCTGTGAGTCACCCTGCAGTTGTTTCTCCCTTGTTGCAACCGTAAGACACCGGAATTTGCAGAGCTCTGATGAAGGGAGCTTTTGACTGCAAAAAAATTGTAACAGTAGCCTCTTCTATATGGGGAAGGTGATTCTCCTTTGCCCTAAACTTAGGGTGACAGGCTGGGAGTCAAAGCTTTTCTGTGGTTATAGTTGCTGGTTGCTTCAGAGCAGTCTTGATTGATGAGGTTTAACTGATTTGTGGTTTGTTTGTTTTTGTTCTATTTTAACTGAATGTTTTTAATTACTCAGTGAGCACAGCCAGAAATATAACCCATGCCTGAATCCAGTCAGGAGGAGTAGAGTTGCAAATGGAGAAGACCTCTGTGAGGTGAATCCCACGCCTACAGCATGGGGACCCTGCTCTCCGCCTGAGATCCTCACAGGAGACCCATTTCTCACCGTGCTGGGGTGAGGCACACCATGAGCACCCCCCGCTCCCAGTAGGCCAGCTGGGCCCATGAGCACTGCCCTTGGGAGAGACTCAAATCCCCCATCCTTGTGGAGAGAAACACCTCTGCGGTTGTCCCCAGACTCACCTTGCCTGTGTGTGATCCTAAACGTGCTGTCACAGGAGGTTATTTGATGGCTGTCCAGCCTGCTAATGGACTCATTAGACTCGCATGGTATGTTTAGGCTGTCCCTTGAGGTATGCACTTCAGCTGCCCTCAAGATCAGATTTGTTGTCCATACTTGGAGCAAACAACAAGCATGGCTTGGGCATGGCTAGAGGCACAGCCCTCAATATCTGGGCATCCTTAGGTAGCTCTGGCCCATTTCCTGGTACTTACAGCATCCATGTCTGAAGGATGAGGGTGAAGCGATGCACAGGAAGAGAAATTCTCTCAAACCCTCAACAAAGTTTCTCCAAGGCAGGATTTGTCTGCATTTGTGAGTGTCTGGTGCTTATAGCTGCTCTGGGCAGAAAGGGAAGACCATGGTCTCCAAAGCTGTCAACTTTATTTTTATTGGCAACATTAAATTCAATTAAAAGTTGCATTACTATTTTTCTTTTCCCAGAGTGCTGTTTTTCTCCCTCTCCTCTTTCACGAGCGGCATGGCATATGGGACAACCACACTGCGCGTGCTGAGGAAGCATGTCCAGTCCTCAGCATCACAGATTCCCACACAAATATGGAGGCTATTAAGCAGAAGTTATTAAGTGCCGTTATTAATACGCTGGAATGTGACAGGAGAGGATTTATTTTTATACTGGAGCCTCACACATACACTCCCATCATGACAGGATAAAAGAGGAAACGGGCTCTGCTGGCCGCCTCTGTAATCACAGAGCAGACAGGACGGTGGTGAATACACCGATTGTTCTCCTCACGCGGTCGGACACAAAGCAGATCTGAGATGGTTTCATTACTCGCTACATTGCTTTTGGTCCCTGCCTGGTGCATTGCTGGGCTGAAGCTAATGACGTGGTGTTGTCTAAACACCGGCTCCTTGGAAAAAGTGACACTGCGTGTCTGAGAACATTAAAACACTCAACAAACCTGCCTGGAGAAACAGAGACATTTCCGCAAGCACTTGCACAGAAAGGGAAGGATTAGCTTCATCCTTCTTTCCAAATACTGGCTGAGCTACGGACCAAGGTGCTGAGTTAGCAAAAGTCAGCGTCAGAGGGGCCATGGTTGACCTGGCCCTAGGTCGGTTGGGACCCGGGTCTGTGGGAAGAGCCGGGTGAAGTCAGCTCATCTTTTTCAAGGGCATGTGGTTGTTCTGGCAGGATCTAGTAGTAGAAACGTCATCAGGAAGGGATTGGAAACTGCAGGTGAAGGGCTTGTACTGGGGTTTTCTAGCTCTTCTCCACCAACAAAGAAACAAGGAAAGAAAGTGAAGCAGCTCCATATAAAGCTCTGAACTTCTGATTCAGAGAGAAGAGCAATGGAAACAACTGGTCTGTGTACACACTGTAGATCATTTAATCCTTCCCTGGGGCAAAGCTGTTTCTTTCTGCATTCTCCCACACTCCACTTCCCTGGTTAAGTTCAGCTAAACTGCTTACATTTCTCTGGTAGCTAAACTAAACTGCTCTGCCTGCCAGCTCCTGCCCTTGCTGGGGCTCCTGCCAGGGTTCCCAACAACCTCTCTCTTGCGGGGATGCTCTCCCTGCCTGGTCCCTGACCCCCACAATTTGCCTTTGATGGCAAAGGGGCTTCCAGGGTGGTTAACTCCATGCCTGGAGTTAACACTTCTCTGCAGTGTGTGCCTTACAGGGCTTGAGTCTGTCCCTAGCCCTGCCCACGCTTTCCTCTACCTGCTGCTCTCCCTCCCAGCCTTGCCACCAGCCCGGGCCTGACCTCGTGGCCAGGCCATAGCAGCCCTTCCCGGGAGCACAGCATGCACATAGACTTTTGCCCACTGTCGCCTGTCCAATGTCCCTCTACATCCCTGCAAGATATTTATTCCTTCCCTCCATCTTGGAGGCTGAATTTCAATCTTTCTAAGCAAAACTCTCTTCTCCTCCATGTTCTGCACTGTTTTGTGTTTGATGAAATACAGTTTCTCTCCTAAATGAAGCTACAGGCAGTTTATTAGCCTAGCTAATTAACCCATGATCAGCATTTCGTTCTCCGCTAATCACAGGCTGCTCACACCCTCGGTTCACAGAGTGCAGTCATGCTATAGCACATGTATTTATAAAGAAGAAGAGAAGTGTGCAACATGCCATGAACTCTATTTACAGGGATTATGCGAGTTCATTCAGGCACACAATATGACCTATCTAGGGCAGGGGCACAGGGGCCTGGGTGTCTCTGAGGGGTGAGAATGAGGTCTGGAACCTGTCACCTTTTGAATATAGGTTCAGCTGCAGCCTGGGTCACTAATGGCTGGCTGTCACTGCCATTTAACAGCTGTTTTAGGAACCAGGAAGGTTAGAGATGAAGCAGACCCAGTAAGTCTTGTAATCTACATCTCTGCCTAGGAAAACCTATTCCCCAGTGAGTAGTTTTTCCCAATGTTTCCAGTCTAGTTTTTATACCTCCGGCAGTGATCCTTCCATTCTACATGAATCCATAGCAGATCTGCTGAAAAAAAAAATATTCTGGAGACCGCACCTATAGTTTTTCATTTGATAAATGTTCCTCTGCTTATACAGGAGGTACCATGTTCCCCAACGCCTGTCTCTTGTCTTTCCAGATCTTTGTGGGTGGATGCTCAGTTCCCTGCTCTAGCCAAACAAAATGGATTCAGCTTTCTTAGCGTTTCCTTGTAAATCAGATTTCTGATTATTGCCGCTGCCCTCTGAACTGCCTCCAATTCGTCACTCTATTCCTGGTACTGCAGTACGTCGACCATGAAGAGACAATGTTTGAAAACATCCTCAACCCGGGCGGCGTTCTAATGAGACAGCATATAAAAATATTGTTACATGGCGAGCTGAAGGCATTGTGCAGTTCTGTAATCATTTTCAAGATGGTAAAATCATTCTGCAAGGACAGCCTGTCTCCACTCTGATAAAATCAGGGCCAGAAAGGCAGCCCGGCTTGGAGGAACAAATTGCATAGTTGTTGTTTTTTCTTTTTCTTCTTTTTTTTTCCCCAAGGATTTATTTTTAAATAAGGGAGCTGTCATAGAGTGGGACAGATGTTGAGAAGATGAAGTACAAGTAAAACCAAAGTGATGGCACTTTTACTAAGAAGAAAGTGAATTGTTTGTCTTCTGCTCTCCAAAGCCCTTCAGCTCGCCTTCTGCTGCTCTGTTTTGCACCTGCACAAGCTGATCTCTGCCATTCCTGAGTCACGGGGTGAAGTACCCCAGCTGGGTTGCTGGAAATGCCCAGGTGTCCTCCCAGCCATCTCAGCCTGGCAGTGCTTTCCCTCTGCCCTTCCAGACCCACAGCTGAAGTCACTTTGCCTCCCAAAGCAGCTGATCTTGGTCCTTCTCATATCTCTCTTGCTTTGTTGTGAAGCTGCTCTTGTGTTTCTGTTCTGCTTTCCATCTCTGGGACCTGTTGTGTGTGGAAGGAGATGAAGAAAATGAAACAGGCCAAGAAGAAACCAAAAGAGCAGGGTGAGGAGGCTATCTTGGAGTCTGGGGTACTGCTTGAGGTGGGTCTATCTTGATTTTCACCAATTTGCCCCTCATTTGGGGTAGCTGAGTGTTAAGGGCTTTGCAAAGCCCCCAGTACCCTCCTGCCCTGCAACCTACCAGGCTGTTCCAATCCCATGGGCTGTGCAGGCTTTAATTCTCTTTTGCCTCAGTATCTTCCTTCCTTTCTCTTTTTTATTTCCATCTCACAAGCTGGGGAAAGGTGCATTTAATTCTGGCTAATTAAATGCATAATGTATTTCTTGAAATAATAGCAATCTGATTTAAGAAGGGGTTCTTTTTTATACATAGCCACTTGGGGTTTTTCTCTCTTTTTTCTTTGTCTTGTAAACACATATTGTGTAACATATATCCTCTGTGCATTCAGGGGTGCTCAGAACATTGCCCTCGCTTACCATCATGTGGGTTAATTTATGCTGGGTTAGGCCTCACTCTTTGGAATGGGTCCAGAGTCCTGGTGATGTAAATCTTCTGATTTATGTCTCCCTAAAAATGAAATTTAGGGAGTCCAAAGAGAGGAGAATTCAGGACAATTTTCACCCAGTGCTGGGAAGGACTCATGGCAGACAAGGCTGGGATGATTTGGGATTGATTAGAAAAGACCTTTCATCCATTTGTAGCAAGAAGGCAAATTAAATCTCATGGCCTGTTTGCGAGAAGAAATTGCCCGGAATAGCTCTGACAGAATAAGCTATTCCACAATAGCTCCCCATGTGGACACTCAAGTCACTTTGTTCTGGGCTAATTAGTGTGCTTCCAAGCAGAGTAGAGTAATTTTTCTGGAACGGATATCTCTCCTCTCCCAGAAAGGGTGTCGACACAGAGGTAGCTATTTGGGAATAGCAAGAATGGGCCATCTTAAACCATTGCTACTCTTTTGATCAGCATGCCTGTGTTGACATATCCTGGGTTTGGAGAAGTATCATTTGTGGATAGGGCACTCTGGGGGATGTCTGGGAAAGGACTGGGGGCTGAAGACAGCAGTGCAGATATATCTGGCTGGTTACCTAGGTGAGGTTTGCTCAGCTGGACTCCCTCATGTATTTTAATGGGCCCCAGAAGGGGTGGTGTTTCAGAAATTAGAAAAAATTGCACCAATCCTGTTATTTCATGCGCTTTCTCAGTCCACTGTTTTATGGCTGTGTTATTAAACGTACACTTTAAGAGCCTTTTTTTCTCTCAGAATGTTTCACTTTCTTTAAAAGCATTTTTTTTTTCTTCTCACCTACTTCGCTACTGACTCACTAGAGAGTCTAGATTTAGTCTAAATGTTTCTCAGGCGACCACCTGGTGTCTCACATGGTTCATTCTTGGATAATTCATAGAGAAGTTCTTTTTATGAAAGATGAAGGGCTTAAGTGAGATGGGAGCTATGCCCGAAGATGGAACCGTTTCCTCAGTTTTAGTGTCAAAACATTGGACTGTCTCTGAGTTCCAAGAGATGAGTGCTGACCTTCCTCATACTGCTTTCACCAGGCTCGGTGGAGGCTGCGTGGGCATATGCCAAAGATCTGAGATCGGGGGATCCTCTTGTTACTCACTGGCATCAGGAAGATTCCTGGGAAAAATTCAGTGGGGATCTTGGCCCCACTGACACTGGTCTGATAGTAGGAAGGGCTGTTCATGGATCTGGGAATAGCCAAAGTCCCAGATGAAGGCTGGCAGGATGTCAGTAGCCAGAGGGGCTTAGATTCAACATGTAGGGTGAGGTGGTGGGTCTTCTATGGCTTGGTGGCTCTAGCTAGGAGAGAGAATTAAGGGCTGAGAAATGTTTTTAGCCAAAAGATTGAAAACACAGGTTGTGCCTTCAGCCAGCAGAGATTACCAAAATCAATTCCAGGCAAAACTGCATCCTTCCAAACACAGCTAACACCCAGGACTGACCTGCCACAGCTTACACCTACCCTTGCCCCAGTCTCACCCCTCTATTCCCCAAGATGTTTCTGCAGCCCCTCTTGGCTGCCATTCCCTGTTCCTTGGCTTTTTTTGCTTCTCTCATCACAGTCCTGCTTCCCCTTTTCACCTGCCAGGCTCTGCACAACTTCCTTCTACCTGCACTTATTTCTGGCAGCTTTTTCCAGCTCCTGACCTGATGCCTCCTTTGGTGCTTTGCTGCCCTGTTGCTTGTCCTAGTCCACCCTTTACTACTTTGCATTCCCTTCACATGACCATGCTGCTTTCACAGAAATCTCCCAGTAATGATCAGTGCAACCACTTGCCTCTTCTCCACCCTTCCTTACAGAGCAGGTCTGTTTTCACACTTGCCTGGTTGCTCTTTGAATTGGGCTTGACAAAATATTAGTGCTAAGCAGATAGGAGAAATCATGGAGGAGATCCTAGGGTCCATCTCCATTCACTCCAGGATCCTGGAAATGTTTTATAAGGGCCTTTGTAGGTATATCCCAGTCCAAAGCAATGTCTCAGTTGCAGATTTTTCTTACTCAGAGCTGCTGAGAATCTCAGGCCCCGTTTCTTCTTCTTTATGCATTGCTCTGGGGAAGGAAAGTAAATCTTCTACTCTGCTTTTCTACAGTTTAAAGCTCTAATTGCTTGCTTATCCTTTCCCCAAGACTGAGTAATGCAATTTTGTCTGATCATGTGGTGATCTGATATTTGGAGGGGCAGAAAGAGGGGCCAGGAGGGCTGGATGACCCACATGGGATCCCCTCCTCTTGGAAAAAGTTCAGAACAACTTCATAAGCATTTTAGTGTCAGTCGGAGAGATTCTTCACGGCCATAAACCCTGGAACGGTCTATAATTACACACGGTCAGCCCACTCCGGAAAATTGATACTTACATGGTCCGCTGGGTCCCGTGTCCCAGTGTCACTGTCTAAATGCAGATCAGCCATTCTCCATGGAACAGCTAAACCATCATTCCAGAGAGAAGCACTAAAAGAAAACGGCTGTGATTTTTCTTTATGATAGCTTCTCTCTCTTTAAACTTGGGAGCCCCTGGTCTCTCCCTTGGGGTTTGCTTGCCTGTGATCTCTGACTTACCTCTGCAAGCAGGGAAGAGGACCAAAAGCAAGAGGAGGAATGAAAGGGAAGCAGGAGCACTCTGAACTATCCTCATCAGTCCCCCAAAGGCCCGGAATGCAAACTCCCATTTCCCATGAGTCTGCTTAACTGGGTAAAAGCAGCTGCCCATCACAGCTGGGCAGGGACCTGCCTGATCTCTTCTATGACCTTGGCTGTGCAACGGCTGATGTGGGAAGACACTCACCTGGGGGTGGTGCCTTGGGATGGGGCAGCACAGGGTGGGAAATGATGCTCCCAAGGAGGGTTACGATCGCAGGAAGCCTCCATGGCTTCCTAGAAGCTCTCTAAGACTTTTCTAACTGTGCAGGCAAGATGTCATTCCCTTTCTCCAGCACCAGGCTCCTCTGAAACACTTCTAGGGCCTGTGATACACACAAGGAGGCTCCACAGCCTCCAAGAAATACTTCGTGGTGGGAAAGAAAGTGGGTGACCTAGGAACCTGGCTGGATGAAGTTTTATGCACCCCTATTATAAAGCCTGAGAGATGGACTCGTGAGCCACCAAAGACCTCAGAAATGCCCAGATGGTTCCAAGTGTCAGTGGTTATGGGTTCTGCAGGACTCCAGGGCTGGGGCATGGGGAAGAAGGAGCGAAAATTGCTAGGAAGTAGGATGAGTCATTATCATTTACAGCTAAAAACATCATCTCTCTTCCAGCAGCCTCCAGTACGAACCTGGCAGCCCCAGCTGGGCATAATGCCAGGCTCTTGGGAGAAATGTGGTAAGTCTATAAGCTTGTGTCTCCAGGGAGAAGGATATGTGAGGGAGTGAGGAATTGGGAGAAGGGAGTGAAGGATGAAATGGGCAAAGGAGAGAAGAAGGAAGAGCAAAGCATTGCAAGAATGATGGAGACAGTGGTTGGAGAAGGGAAGTCACCAGCCCTTTTCTTGTGCAGGCAAGCTCAGGAGCAGAAATTACTGCTGCGGAGAACTATGGGCTACCTTGCTAAATGCTGGTTCCTCTGATCTAGGGCCCCAGACTATGTACCCCAATCCTGGAGTCTTCTCCCCCGCCTTATCCCTGTCTCTCTTCAGCCAGAACAGGAGACAAAATTGGAAAGATTGATAGGGATGAAGGGCTGATGCAGTTCATTGATAGCAGAGCTGGCCTTCACGACCCAGTAGGTGCCTTCCAGGGCCATGCTTCTATAGGTACTGCACAGGGCATGGCCCAGGACTGGCTGGGTGTCTCCCTTGGCCACTTCCTGGTGGCTGAGCTGGGCTTGCTGGGGCTTGGGGCCCAGGTGGCCCAGGGAGCTCTGTGGAGGAATGGCCAGCAAGGGGAAGGAACATGTCCAGCAGAAAGGCAGCCCAGGAGGCGGTGAAGGAGGCTGGAGAAGAGCCTTGCATGGTCCCATCCCAGCTCTGGCTCTGCCATGCTTGATCCAAACAGGTAGAAGAGAATGTGCTTGGGGCAGGCAGCAATTGGGGGGGGGGGGGGGGGGGGCTCAGTTTCCCCCCGGTGAGTGGGAGAGAGAAAGCAATTATTGTCACTGAGCAGCAGGCTGATACCTCGTCAGTGCCTGAAATGACTGATATATCCTTGTTTTGAGTGATTAATTGCCTGAAAATAACCATACACCAGGAACTATGAGATCTGTCCTCTGCAGAAAAGTCTCCCCTCCTGGTAGCAGGGCTGAACTGGGACCAGCCGGCACACCACACAGGGACCACTTCACAGCACACCCTCGGGAGATGCTCTGACCTCCACGGCCAGCAAGCCCAGGGCTTTCTGCCAGCACAAAACTTGGCCAAACACCAGAGAGGGAATCCCAAAAGGACAACACAGGGGAAAGCAGGCTTGAGGCAAGGCAGTGGTGACTGCTAGAAGAGCTAAGGGACAGAAGTGTAGTTTAGACAGTCTGTGGTGGAAGGTGCTGAATGTGCACGCTGGGAGAGGCTGGATCTGTCTCCCTCCTTCCCTCCTGTGCCTTGCTTCGCCATCGGTAAACCAGGCTTTCTTCAGGGGCACAGAGCCAGAGAGGTCTCCTGCAAAGCTTCGCAGCTGAGCTGCTCCAGGTGAGCTGCCCCTTCTTGCTCTGTGTTGTGGCAGCATTTATAGACTCCCTCCGGTGTGGGCCCTTTCTGGCAGAGCTCTGCAGTGTTAGAGCTCCCCATCATCTGCCCTCAGAGCCTCAGCAAATCTCTGGTTCCTTGGGAAGCCCGCTTCTGCCAATTAATCTCCCAGACAACTTCCATGGCTCTGTATCTTCCTCCCGAGCTGACCCATCACTCCAGCTGAGATTTTTTTCTGCTCCTGAATTCTATTTCATCTGTCAAATCTGGACAGATGAGGCTCTGCTGTGCAGAAGTTTTGTGGATCCACCTGATTTCTGCCGCTTTATCCAAGCTTCACCTGCTTTGCAGGGCACAAAGGCAAATATTGACAAGCTCAGTGAAGAGGTAGCAGGTAAATAGGTAGATATGTTATCTAATGAGGGGCTGTAGTGAGGGACATGAAGATATCTGAAGAGAAAATTGGCTGTTTTCACCAATTTCTACACACTGGTCTCTTGCCTAGACCCTAAATAGCCTTAAAATAAGGACACACAAGTTTGTTACCCTGCATCAGCCCTTCCGCAGCAAATGATCTTGCCCTGTGTGAGGACACTGGAGGTGGCTTTCTTCTCTGCATCGGAATGCCAAACCACCTTGCATTTACTGCACTGGCCACACTCTGCACACAGCAGAAATTAATGAAGTCCCATCTTAGCTGACTGCACAGCAACTTGGCTGCACAGCCCTGCCCACAGCCTTCCCCTGCTCCGTGTTATCAGATTTCCTAATTCAGCCTTGCCTTAATTACATTTGTAATGATTTCCACCGTGAGGCAGGCCCCTGGCCACGGCTGCCCTTGCTCTCCGAGCCCACAGACTTGTTCCCCTCTCCTGTTTCGATCTCTACATTGGAATTGATCCTCTTTGATCTCCTCATTGTAATGCAGCGGAGGGGAGCGTGTCCAGTGAGCAGGCCTCCTTGGAGTTCAGCTATCTTTCTAATGCAATTACAAATGGCTGTTAATTCTCCTGTCAACAGGAACCAATGCTATCTGCTATCATGAACCAATCCTACCTACGCGTGGGGGGAACGAGGCGTGAAAGTCCCTCTTCTTGTGCCAGCTTAAAACATGGGCTGCTGTGTTACTAGAAGTAGTTAGGCTTCCTCACTTCCCTCGTAGAGGGGCCAGGAGGGTTAGTTAATGTTTTCAAAGCGCTTTGAAGAAGAGAGAAATGCTGCAGGTACCAGAACCGTTGCTCCTGTAACTGCTTTCTGTGGAGTGAGAAGATGGCAATTATGGAAGACCTTTTCCCCAAGCATTTCACAGCATGTCACAGGTTGTTGGGCAATACAAGGCCTGTGCAGTAGGCACAATTATTATTATCATGGGAAATCGGCAAATGGAGAAACTAGGATGCAGAGCACAGTACAGCCGTTGCCCAATGTTGTATGACTCCCAGTCACAGAGCTGGGATTGGGAGGCACACGTCTTATGCTACATCTCTTGGTACTCTCCGCCTAGGGGATACTTGGACTTAAAGATGTTTGTGTTTAGGAAATGTATTGATTTGCAATGCTGCTAAAGGCATGAAATTCACTCTCGTAATGAAGTTCAAGATTTGAGATCCAAAATCCCCAAATGCTGCTATCAATGCATAAATCTTCAGCCAGTGTCTCTCCAAAACCCTCTAACCTTAATTTCTGTGAAACTGCATCATGCCCCCATTTCTTTGGCATGGTCAGAGGCAGCATCAGAAACAGGCGCCTGAACTGAAGGAAGGATATGTGTGGTTGCTCAAGGGAAGACGAGCAGAGGGTGGGAAGGACCATGTTGCAGGAGGAAATTAGCCTAGGAAAATCCAGGAGCCTTGTTCATTGAGGCAGAGGAGCGGCAGGGAGAGCAAAGAAGGAAGAGGCACAAGAAGTGCTCAGCGCAGAGACAGTAACAGCTTTGCCCATGGTTCTCCTTTTTTCCCCTTGACAGCTTGACAACCTAACAGGAAAAATGAAGTCAGTGAAGGGAGAAATGCTATCAGGAGCCCCGTGCAAAGAGGGCAGACAGGCCAGATTGGAGGAAAATGAGAAGCTGTCCGGACTAATGCAATCATTTATCACATAATCTTGCTCAGCAGTTGGGCGGGGAGCCTGGTACTTGGCACTAGGTGGGAGCTCCTTTGGCCCTGGTACCCTGCTCCAGTTGCTGTGGGTGGTTCCTCCGGGATTCTCCAGTGCCTGGTGTTTCCCTTTTTCTACCTTGTCATGCTTGTTGTACCTGCCTAGCTTTGCTCTCCCCATTATCCTCTGTATGCGTCCCTCTTCTCTAGAGTCAGACTTTGGCTGTCCTTGCTGTGGGACTTATGCTGCTTCGTTGTGGACCCTTTTTCAGAAAAGATGGCATCTCGTCAGGTCGTTGCTTGTGGTGAGACATTTCATCACTGGGCCGTTGTGGCTCCATGCTATGTTAGCCTCTAGCCTGGGACTTGGATTTACTGCTTCCTTGTACCCGGCCATAAAAAGAGACACTGCTTGAAACGCCACTGCAAAAAGGGGTCAGCGTTAAAGTGTTACCAAAAGTAAGCAGCAAGGGAATTTCACTCCCTGCTCGTGTTGCATCTTAGAGTTTGCTCCGTGTTTGGGCCATATGTGATCTGCACCCAGGGGAAATGTAAAGATATCAAAGGGTGACTTCTGGCAAAGATGAGCTCATTCGCCTCAGCTTGACCTTTTTTTGCAGGGCAGGGGGGTGGGATCTCCCTGTCCACCCAGCAGCTCCTCCCAGGCCATGGCTGTGAGTGTCTGGGGGCAGGGAACCCCACTGTCTGCTGCTGCTTTCACTTGAGGAGAATTGGCTCTTCCTTCTGTTGAGCTTGTAAATTGGAAGGAGACCTACAGTTGTCTTTAGATGCACGAACACCCCTTTACTGCTAGGATGGCAGTCAGTAGCACCATTCGCTATAGCACAGCAGTGGCTCACACTGGGGATGGGTTATAAGATCCGCTGAACATTTGCATGTGAATTTTTCAGTGCAAGGCTGTGGGATCTGGGTGCTTCACTGAGCCACCTATCCCGCATCTTGCAACTGTAGCCTATGTGAATGGACTTTGTGATTAAAATCATCTTCTAGATCTTCAGAAAAGCAGTGATGTGCCAAACCAAACAGCTAATTCTCACAGGTCCTGTCACAAATGAGCACTTAGATGTGTAATTACTAGAGCTGGCCACAGGATGACAAATCCTACTTCATCACTGCTTTCAGAGGAAAATCAAATCTTCAGGCGCAGTCTTGGAGACGAGGGCTTGGCGGGTGTGCCCGGCACTGGCTTTGGGCTGGGGAGCATGGATTAAAATCCTTGCTTTGCTTGAATTATTTTCTGACCCAGGACACTTCAGTTCATACAGACTCCTGTTTCCATAATGCCCCATTTGCAGAGTGTCTGTCCTGGGTCCTCTCACCCTTCCTGGCTGTGGAAACCAGTTTGTTTCTGAGAAACATTTTGGCTTGGACAAATCTTTCAGCAATATTGTGGCCAGGTCCAGTGGTTATTCCTCTCTCACGCAGACTCTCACGCAGGTCTCTCCACACATCCAGCTCTATCCACATGCCTCCAAGTGATCCCCCCCCACCCCATTTCAGAGCAGCTTCACCTCGTACTTCTGAAGGTGAGCCTGCCCTTCTCCCCAAGTGCCCTGCTCCCTCTCTTCCCCTCACCACAGCCCAAATCCAGGCAGGAGCAGGACAAAGTGCCTCAGCCCTCCTGCACCTGATGAGATCCTCCTTGGACAGAGCTTAGCTAGCTCCAGCCCTTGCAATTTTTATCCACAGAGCCGTTTGCCATCCAGCTAGCTCCAGCCCTTCCTTCCCTCTCTTGCAGACGGAGAGCTGTCAGGTGGAGGACAAATTACCTCCTCGTAATCCCATCAGTATTTCTGCTTTGCTCTTTCTGCTGAAGCCAGGTAATTCTAGGAGGAACACAGCCCCTCTATAGCTGAGGACTGAATATGGACTGCACTGATGGAGTCTCTCAGGGCTTTCCAGTTCTGGCAGTCTTCTAGGGAGTATTGGTTCAGGGCCAAGGAAAGAGGGAGATTTTGCCAACACACACCTGATTCTGAGGCTCCACTAGACACATTATCAACAACAGCCACCTGTTTTCAGGCTTAGCAGCAGAGAAGCCATTCTCTGACTGCTGTGTCCTCTAGGAATATGCAGTATTAATTATTATTAATGACTCCCTGTGACTTTTACTATTAATAATACTAATTAATTGGATTATTACTATCCCTTCTCTTGGAGATGGTTGGGGGTGGCACATAATAAAGTAACCGACTTTGCTTTCAATACAGAAAAGGGAGAAGCAGGAACTCACTCAATGTTATTTGGGTAATGCAAAGTGGCAGGGGTGAGAAGAGTTCTAGAAGACTTACCCAATATGGGACAGAGTATGAGGTTAGCAATGTCAGCCCCAAATCACTGGGCAGTGAAAAAAGCATCCTGGAGAGCAAGGGCTATCTGCTGTGATCTAGAGAGGAGGTCAAAAGTGAGGTCAGGACCTCATTCCTCCAGGCATCCGCTGCTGGTGTGAATGGAAAAGTTCATGAGACCCTCTGCTTTTTCCAAAGAGGGTTTCACTGGTGATAGCCTGAAAGCAAGACAAGTGACCAGAGGTACAGGGTAAAGTACATGAGGGGAAGCAGTCCTGGCGTCAGTACAGGCCACTGGTAACAGCTGGAGTTCCCTATCTCTGTGTTTTGAATATGAAGACCCAGCTGTCCCCTTTGGAACCACTTGAGCAATGGCATAAAAACTCCCTGGAATGTGGTTAACCAGGCAAAGTACCCCATGGTATCTGCTGCAAGAAATATGGGTGTTCAGATGGGCTTAATCCCCACCAATGAATCCTTCCAGCTTACCTGGGAGGGGGCAAGGCTTCTCCGTGCTGTTTCCTTCTACAATTTTCTTAAAGAGGCAGGTGAAAGGTCTCAGACCAAGGGATTTTTCAGCAGATCATCTAGAAAGGTTGGCCCTAGACTCCTTAACCAGTTGTCCCCCAAACTAGGGCCAGGAGAAGAAGACTGGCAGCAGACAGTCTCTGTGCTTGGCATGAGAGTGCCTTTTTCCCCAGATCTTGGCCCCATCAAACTTGGTCAGCTGCCCCATGCGGAAATCACAGAGGTTTCTACTTGCCTTGAGCTCAGGACAAACAGGTCATCTACACGGTGAGCAAGACCCTTCGTTAAACAGATGGCATAGCGCCAATTGACCAAAAATATCTTTGAAGAAAGAAAAACAGAAGAAGCACACGTGCATGTGTGTGTGTGCATCTGTGTGTCCACAAACCCATTTGCTGTTCAGGTGTCAGAAATAAATTTTACCACTGGAGTCTGCAGCATCTGATTAGTGAATTATTCAGTTTGGAGACTGCCTTCACTGTGACCTCATTAGTAACCCCGAGGTGAGTGGGACGCATTAGACTAACCACCAAGCTGTCACTGAGGAGCAGAACTGGGGCATTAAAATGGATTAAAGTGCTTTACCAAGAAGTGCGGCACAACTTAAAAAAAAAAAAAAAAGACAAGAAGAAAAGAGAGAGAGAGATAGAAGAAGTGGAAAAGAAAGAATGGCCAATAAAATAAATAAATAAACTATTCTATTAAGCTGGTAGCCTGAGGATAAACAGGCAGGCAGAGGGGAGCAGGGGCCGGGGTGTGCTGGCAAAGCACAAGCCTTCACTACAAAGCAAGGACAAGTCTGTGGTTGGGAAGAGGCCTTTCCAGGGCTACGGAGCCAGAGCAAGGGCAATGGCATTGCTGTCTCCTCTGCCAAGGGAGCACAGGGTCTTCACAGTGAAACCAGCCCTTAGGATCTCAGCCAAACCTCCCTGGCCACCCAGAGAAGCACTCCCTTTTTTTGACCCCAGCTGGGCTGACACCCCGTCTTGGGCCCCTCTGTGTCAGAGCAGGTGCTGTGGGAAAACTGAAGAAGGGTTTGTAGAGGGCTCGGGCAAAGGGCATCCTGGGGCTGGGGAAGGGGCATTTCCCCTTAGGTGCAAATGGGGATGGGACAGATGCAGGGAATTGCGGGCCCTGGTTTCTGACTCCTCGTTCTGGGTGGCTGGGGCTTTTGCTGCCCTTTGCGATGGACTGGCTTATGGGAAGGGGGTTCCTGGGCTCATACCCAGTCATAGCATCAGAAAGAAGCAGTCCTTAACTCAGGGGTGGGAGGGGAACAGTCTCTCTGATTCATGTGGCTCTTGCATGTATATTTATTTTCTGAGCGCTAAAGCAGTCCCCTTTGCAATTCACTGGAAGACTGTGGTCTTGCTTCAGTCTCTTGAGCTGGAATGCTGGCTCTCTCTTCAGCCCCCTCAGTTCTCATGACTGCTTTCCACTGTCCTCACATGGATCAGGTCTCTAAATGCTGGTCCACATGCTGGCTTTCAACTCCTCCATGTGAGCTATTGCTGGCTGGACATGGGAGTGTGGTGGGAAAGTGCAAACGTCTCCCAAATCCACCTCACAAGTGGGAGTTACTGTGCTGAAATGGGGAGGAAGATGTGGCCCACAGTGATCATTCAAGGATCACTGTGATCCCCGACTTTAAGGGGGGATGCTAGACAGAGGGAGCAGGAAAGGTGAGATACCCCATTTTATCTCTTCCTGACAAACATACTGAAAGGAAAGGGGGATGGGTCTATACCACCCTCCCTCAGGGTCAGCTATTCTTCTTTCCTGGGGGGAGGCATCGGCTGATGCGAACAGCTTTCATCAGGGGATGGGTCTGGTGACTGATGCGGTCACATTTGTTTGCTCAGCAGCAATTGCAAATAATGGACACTAAAAGGCTTTGTGGTTCATTGATGGCCATGCTCATAACCACACACTCTTCATCCACTTCAAGGGAAGAAATGCAGAGCTCACTGTCAAACTTCTCAGGTCCTAAGTCCTGCCTTCAACATGATGTGTGGGCTTGGTCCCTTTCCTGCATGGACAAGAGGCCCCATTTGTGAGGGACACTGGGATATGGTCAAAAGTGGTGCCTGGACCCTCTAAGAGGCTCACTCTATGGTCTGTTCATTCCTCTCACCAGTGTAGCTGCTGGAAGTCTGTACATGTACTCAAGATGTTGAACACAGACATTTATGGGGTCTTTATGTGGCAGTGCCTGTTGAGTACACTTAGATCTCCCTCTTCTTTAGTGACAGTCCTGAGAGCGTGTTATTGCCAACTCACATCTGGGCCAGTCTTCAAGAGAAGGACATTACGGAATTACTCTGTGTCATCTAGTCCTCAGAGGTTTGATGATATCCTATGTTTCTTCAGTGAGGCAAAGTGTTTGCTTTCACTCTAGCTTGATCTATTCAGCTTGGGCCCCATCCCTAACCAGGGAGGCCCTGTTAAATACCTTCTCCATGCTTCCTAATACTAGTTCTCTAATATTTTTACTTCCAGGTTCTCCAAGCCTGGGGATATTTCTGGTGTCTAAGCACTGGAACCATTTGGGCTCCCCAGTATCATTTCAATTCTATACGAAGCTAAATTAGGTTCCGGGTTTTTTTTTTCCTGGCTGGTGACTAAAACTGTTGATCAAATCCTGGGTGCCAAAGCATGGTAAGGGGTAAAGATCACACCTTTGTGAGGATGAGAACCCCTTGCCCCAGGATATTGCATAAGAGGGGCAATGGGGGGGGGGGGCTGTGTCTGTGCAGGAATGGAAAACTGATATGGTTAGCTTCACAGAAACAAACAAACAAAACAAACAAACAAAAAAGGCAAAAAACAAGGGAATGGGAGCCAGAGAAAGAAAATGGGAGAAGTTGATGGGGGAACAATGGCTTGGGGATGGGGACAGAACTAGTCTCTCTCTGCTGTGTACAACGAAAGGGCTCTGAACAACTTCTTGCAAAACAGCCTGGTATTTTATGACCTTTTTTTCATTCCTACTGGCCTGGACAACCATTATGCTAATACCAGGTGCAGCCACAGGTGCTCACTGGGATTTGGTTGCTGTGGGCCCAAGAAGGCCAGCTAACAGAAGACCAGAGGGACCAACACCAGCCACTTGTGACAGCGTAGGCGCAGGCAGCACTGCCACACCAGTACTTGTCCCAACCAGTCTGTCCTGGGCCACCTCTGAACCTGGGCTGGTTTCTGTACGTTTGCCAGAACGGGAACTTGTCTGTCTCTTCTCCTCTGTGGTGTCTTGGAGGGCTGGGACTATCCAGAGCGGGACTGTGTTGGCTGACCCTTCAAATGACACTGAATAACTCTATCCCTTCTGGTGTGACAGGCAGATGGGTCAAGCCATTCCCCAGATGTGCCCCATCTGAATCCTTCAGGGGTGTCCTGGCCTCTCACCAGAGGCTGTAAAAGGAATAAAAAGGCATAAAGAGGGTTGGACACAGCTACCTGAGCTTTATTAGGCTTAATTGTTCCTATTTTATTGTACCTGAATGTACAAAGAATCTTAATTTAATCAATTTCAAACACCCAGGGCAAATGAGCCACTCAATAGAGAGAGGCTGAGAAGGGAGTGATTCAGGCTGTTGGTTCCCCAGGTCTTTCCTGAATTCTCCCACCCCCTCCCACCAGGCAAGTACAGGAATTCGTTCATTTAATGCTGCTTAATAATATATACTTATGCACTGTGCAGCCCAGGCTATTTGCATTGTCAAGTCATGTGCATTGACGTGGAAGCTTTACTTTCCCTTGTGTTACTGCTGGTGTCATCTTCGAGCGATTGCCTAATGATGACTTGATGAACTGAAGGGAAAGATGCAGCAGAACTGAAAAATGACTGGGAGACCCAGAGCAGGGATCTCTGTCACCATCCTGGGTATTGCTGCATTGTGTTAACCAAGCATCTGGCAGGGACATACATAGTATTACACCTTCCTCCTCCAATTAAAGAGAAGCATCATCATTTAAATTGGCCACACTGGCTTCGTTTTGAAGATCAGTCAAATTTCTCTCCAAATGGGATCTGATTTCTAGTACAGTTCTCCTTTGTGTGAGATTCTCATCGCCCATGCAGATTCTCCCTAGCCTGCCTCAGCAGGCAGCTTAAATAAGCAGCTTAAAGCAGAATGACATGTCATACCAAACAGACAAGATACTCCTTGCGTTTCTTTTTCCTTTCTTCAGTCAGCCTCCTTTGGTGTACTGTGCTATCATGAGCACATGGGGACTGTGGGACTTTTCCCATGAACACCATCACTTGCTCGACACCTCCCCACAGGGCTTTGTGTCTCTCGACCTCTTCCAGAATTTGGATGCCAGGCTTTTAGCATGAGTTTTAAGGATGGAAGACCAAGAAATAGGCTTGCTCCCCTCTCTTATGTATTAGTTTCCTTCTTCCATCTTGTGTTTTCTGTGGGAGCTGTTTGCAACCCACGTTTTCAGTGAGGAACAGATCTGCACATCGTGTCTCCTCACAAGGCTTCTCCCAGCCCCTGTTGCTTGCTTAACTTTTTGGAAAAATCCTTCCAGCTCTCTGGGTCTGGCCATCTTTACTGAGTCTCCTCTGCACACAACCTGCACCATCATGTCTCCTTGTCAGGCAACCATGCAGGCACTCAAACATGCTGCGTGCCTACTCACAGGCCTGCACAGAACCTCTCACAAAGAGAAATGCAAACGCAGACATAAGAGCATCTCTTGGGACGGTCAGGTGCACCCTCCTCCCCTCTCCTTGGCATTAAATTACCTGTAACGAACCTTGGTCATCAGCATGGAAGGATTATCTACTGCACTAGAGCAGGGCCTTCCTGATAGAGCAGGGCTCATGAGAGATGAGCACTTTGCAAAGGGCCAGCCCAGAAAGTCAAAGCAGGACAAGTGCCTGATCTCACAGTGCCTATGTCCCAGCCTAGTGCTTTTTAGCACCCTCCTCCTGGTGGGTCCCTCACGGTCTGTGACAGGCAACTGGCTTTGCCCCTTGTCCCTGGCCCCAGAGCATCTCTTTCCCAGCTCCTTGCCAGCCAGAAGAGGGTGGCATAAATTGCTGCCTGTTTCGTAAAGCAAGGCTAGAGTTTTCTCTTGGCCATTTGCTAAACAGCTGGAGTTCTCCCTGTATCCAAGGAAACCTGTGTTAACCTGCTGCTTGCAGGGAAGCTTCAATTCTGCAAGTTTCTCCTGGCTTTTCCCGGTGCTCCAGAGAAGCAGGGCCCCACTCTCGAGCACACAGCTTGGAGCAAGGATCTCCCACCCTGGCTTGGGCACCTGGAGCCCTTGGTTTGCTCTAAACCTTGCTAAGTCCATGCTCTTGGGTTAAAATTTTGGGAAATCTGCAAATGAAGACTCGCTTGCCTTGTTTTTGCCCTTCCAGCTTCTTGTGCTTCACCTGCTTTGGGAATTGAGCCTGTGTAAAACAAAACTGCAAAAGCCTCCATTTCCCCCATTTTGTTGCTACTTCGTGGCAGTTTGATAAAAATTATTCCAGTTTCCCCAATAAACCTGCCAGACACATCTCTTCAGGGGCTCACTAACAAGCCAGAGGATTTCTTTTAGTGAAAACCACCTGAATTTTGGACTTTGCTCTGTCTCGGCAGGGTCCAGAGTTGAACACTCAGCCCAGAGCGATTTGGGCAGGGGGAAATGTGAGGAGGGGGGCTGCTGCTCCTAGCAGCAGTGAGACCGCTAGTTGGGGAAGGGGACAGAGTACTCCATGCGTGTGCCCTCTGTTGGACCCTGCAGCTCTTTCTGGGCTCTCCTGGCTCTGCTGCCAGCTCCTGGAGGCTTCCCCACTGGCCCCATCCTCCCATTTCACTGCCTGGAGGAAGGACATTGCTTTCAACTCTGCTCTGACCTCCTCCAGCACACAACACCTTCCTGGAGGATCTCTTCACCTCATGCTGCTCCACAAAGGTGTGTGGTAAAACCTGGAGATGTTTTTTCTGCTTCTATTTTCTTTTTCCTTTCTTCCTTCCTTTTCCCTACTCCAAACTTTGCCAGTGGTTTGAGTGCTGTGTAACCACCCACCTCAGAGATGCTCTGCTCTGCATCTCTGGCTGGGGTCGTATGCAGGAGCTGCGCATGAATAGGAGAGCAGCTTCTGAGGGTTTGAGAGCAAGTGGGAAGAGGAACCAATAAAATTCAGGAAAGCTTCATCCTGCCAGAGCAGGAAAGCATGGTCTGTGACGGACCCAGGGCAAGTGCGGCTCTCGTGCACAAGGTGGTTGGAGGTACCTCAGCACATCAAGAGGACTGTCTCCCTGGAAGCAATTCTGCCCTTAATTTTACCCCGATTAAAGCTGGTGTCATCTAGCTGGAGCAGGCAGGGGTATTGTAAGGCCATGGTGCCTGCCAAAGCAGCTGGAAAGGTGGAAACCTGCAAGTTTGGCAACATCTGCGGCTACAGCAGGGACCTTCCACCTCTCTCTGAAAGCAGGAAAGACTGGAAGCACCAGGATGATCAAAGAGCAGGAAATGCTCTCATGTTTCTCTAGACACTTTCTTTTCTACTGGCCCACATTTTTTTCTCCTGACTGTCAGCAGCTCCCTGTCCTGCCCAGCCGCTCTTCCAGCCCTGACCTTTCCCAGCTCCAGCTCTCTCACCATGGAGTGCAGATTCTCCAGCAGCTCCCTGTCCCACACTGCAACACCTGAACTCCCCATCCTGCCCAGCTCTGCTGGTATCCCCCATCCTACATCCCTCACAGTCCGTCAGATCCTCTTCTCCTTCCTCATTTCCTCCCCTGCAGGGAAACTGGGTGCAGGCAGGAGGAGGGTGGAAGCATGCCACAGCCCGTAGGAGTGGGTCCCAGTGGCTGTAAGCCCTGTTGCAAGCTCTGGGGTGGGAGAGGGTTGCCTTGGTCCATCCTTAGCTGGGATGGAGGTGGGATACACCCTGCCTAAGTGAGACATGTGAAAGCAATAAGAGCTAATCTCCATCCCTTACTCCCAAACCCTCCATAGGGAGGTTGTGCCTCCCTCTGACACAGGTCTGGCCCCATCACTGGCCTCCATCATGATGGTGGTCACTGAGCAGTCCAGATATTTCAGCTGCTCTGCAGATGCCCGTCCGTCTCGCAGTCCTGGCCCCGTGGCTGGTGCCTGGCCTGACCTGCAGCTCCCCTGAGGGCCCGGCATGCCCTTCCTGAGGGACAGCCAGTGCTGCCAGGGGCCCTGTGCATCACTGCAGCACAGCAGAGAGCCAGGAAACCTCGTGCCCCGCGGCAAGGAAACTGAGCTGGGAGAAGTAGACGGCTAGAGCTTTGCCACATTTTCCGAGGTCCTCTCCACATCATGCTGGTGAGCGTAGGCAGGGCCCCTTCCCTCAGAGAAAGCCTCCGTTTTGGGGAGCTCCCTTAAAACACTCGCTGAAAGTCTGCCAGGCACTGGGGAAAGCAGAGGGAATAAGCACAGGGAAGGAGAGATTCACGTGGCAGCCTGGGGACAGAAAGGCCAGAGGCCATGCCAGCTTTGCCCAGGCGCAGGGAGCATCCTGCTGAGGCACGAAACATGGGTGAGCAAGGAGAAAAGAGCATCTGTTCCCCCCTGTCCCCATACAGAATGGCCACCCCTTGCCCCAGCCCCTTCTGGTCTGATCCCCATTGCCCTGGTGCCACTGGGCAATGCTGTGCCGTCCTGTTCGGCTCTGGCGTCATGTCTCTCTCTGCTGGCAGGTCCCTCTGAACCTGCCAGCACGTAGCAGAGCATCTCCAGGAGGTTAAGTGGTGCTCTGGGAGCGGGAGGCTGCCTCTGCTCCCTCTGGCAGAGCCATAGTGTGTGGTGTCGTAATGGTCGGGCTGTGCTAAAAGCCTCTGCTCCTCTTGCTGGAGTGCGGCCGGGTGCTTTACCGGAGCTGGGTTAATGCAGCGGCAGCTGCAGAGCGGAGATGTAAGGGGCGGGGGCTAACATGCTCGCTTTCCCTAGGCTCCCCTTGCTCTCGTAGAGGTTAAACTTCTGTGTCGGCCTTGTAGGAGCCCGTCTTTAACACAAAGCACTCTGTGTAAGACCAAACAGCACTTCCCGCTCTCTGATGAAGCATTTCTTTTGCTATCCCTAAGGTGGCAGTACGAATCCCCCAGCCCCAGCAGCCAGCAGCCGCATCCTCTCACAACCAGGATTTCAGCTCTGAATCCTCGAGGTGTCCCTGTCCCTCCTGGAGAGCCCAGCACGTTGTCTTTTGTGTCTGGCTCTCTGTCCGTGCCCTCCTGCAGCCCAGCTGCTCTCCAGGCTGGGCTCTGCAAGCCACAGCATCTCGACTGCTGGAGGAGACCCAGGATGCTGCCTCCCAGCCGGGAGCTGCAAACCAGCTTGGGGCAGAAGATGCCCTTCAGCTGCCAGGTGGTACTGGAGTTCAGTGATCTTGTCAGTAGGAAGGGGAGACGACTGAGAGGCAGAGAAGACTGGAAAACCTCAACTTTCAGCTGATGAAGAGAGAAATAAAAATTTCCTTGCCATATGTTGGTGAGGGGAAGTTTTAAAGGGTAATAGGAGCCCTAGGTGCTACAAATAGGTGCTAGAAAGCCCTGGGAGGCAGGAAAAAGGCACCAAAACCTTTGGGTCTAACAAAGCGGCTTGCAAGCTGAGCTTGTGGTGTTTTCACTCAGGGTTTCAGGTCTGTTGGTTCTTACCCTCAAGTGGCCCATGCTGTGCAGTTTGGTTCACGGCCAGCCAAGGCACAGATGTCCTACCAGGAGCTTGCCACAGCCAGCGCTGAGGCAGGCTGGCCTCCCTCCACTGCTCCCGGGGAGCCCCACTGCCACCCCACGCCTCTGGAGACTGTTGGGGTCCCCCCAGTTTCCAGCAAAAAACCAGCCTCTTCAACAAGAGCTGGTGTGCTGGCCCATGGAGTGGGTTGCTCATGGTGGGATTCTCTGGGCTTCCAGGGCATGGTGACCAAAGGAGGTTAAATATGATCCAGTTGGCAAAAATACCCTGTCATTTCCTCTTTCTCTGATCACAGAGTGCCCCCTTAGGAGTGCCAGACAGCCCTGGGCAGCAGGCACAGATTTGGATTTACTTCTGTTGTTCAGACCAAACAGCTGCTGAGGGCGTCAGTTATACAGACACGATGATGTTGTCACTTTATGTATCATTTTTATTTCATTGCTCTCCAACGTTTGTAATACCCTGGAGCTCAGAAGCTTAAATAACAGCTCTCCCCATATTGATTTTATCCTATGCCATTTGGCACTCATTCTTTCTTTTCCCTTTGAGTTCCTAATAACCAGGATTTTAATGGAGCATCGTCCCCTTGCCTTTCTCTCTGTGCTTGAGCAGTAGCCACAGCCAAGCGGAGACAGCAGGGGAAGGGAGGGAGCAGTGGGCACAGGCAAATAGTTTTCTCCAGGTCCTCTGAAGATCGAGGCTGGTGCACTTCTAATGCTGCAGTGCCTCTTTGACTGATTCTTACCAAAAAAAAAAAAAAAAAAAAAAAAAAATAGCACCAACAGAAATTTTCTCACTCCGTTATAATAACTCTAAAGCAAGTTGCATATAGGGTCAGTATGGCCCTCTCCAGCAGACTTTTGGGGATGGATCAAACAGCCAGATGGTGCTGAGGGAATTGTTTCAGAACAAAATATACCTCTTCTTCCCAGTGCAAACTGCCTGTGACGTGACCACGCGGTTTTCACGTGTAGTAGTTGTATGGAGTCATCTGGCTGCTCAGCCTGGGGCTCTGATGTCTGAGCTATGGGAAATGGACATTTGACCATACTGTGCCTTAGGTTCCTCTGGCTCAGCACTGCTTCCCCCCGCCGGCTCCTATAGCAAGGTTACAGCAGACCTGCCGGGGCGTCCCCGCAGAGCCTGCTCCATCTTCTGCGGCAGCCCAGAGCCTCTGGGCTCTCCAGGACCAGGAGGGTCCCTGGCTGTGCACGGAGGCCTGAGGGGGTGGGGTCCTCCCAACAACCTGTGTTGGGATGGAAATGAGCCCTTGCAGCTCCTGGCTTGTACTTTTGTTATTTTGGACAGCAAACGAGGAGACACAAACAAGACAAACAGTGTTGTGGGGTGCCCAGCAGGAACGCAGCAGGGTTGGGACAAAGCTTTGGGTGATCATCTGCTGCAGCAGCTCCAGGGCAGGAGGAAGAAGGGAAGGAGCAGTGAGAGGAGGGAGAAGAGTGGGAAGAGGCAGGGATGGAAGTGCTAGAAGAAAAGGGAGCAGGGGGGAGAAAAGCAGGGAGCTGAGGCAGTGATGCCAGCCAGGCAGTAGGGCAGGAGCTCAGGCCCAGAGATGGATGGTAGCAGGACGGGTCCAACAGGACTTTGGCTCTTGGTTTTAAAAATTAATGGAGAAGGCAAAGCAATGGTGCATTAATCAAAAGCCAAAGCAGTCCCTTGTATTGCTTGAGGTGAGACAAAAAGCACCAGGACAGCCAGAGGGACCCTTGGAGGACATGGAGAGAAGTGCTTTGAGATGAATGAATGGGGACAGCTGCAGACAACAGAGGGAAAAGGGTAGGAAGGGGATAGAGCGGGGGAGAGGAGAAAGCTGGGCTGACCCTGGGAAAGTAAAATTACCAACCACTGCAGCCTATTTGGCTGGGGCCAGGTCTGCATTGATATTGTTTCCAGTGTGGTTCCTGGAAAGGCCACTTCCAGAAACAGTGCATGACTTGGAGTATTCAGAGCTAAAAACAGCCCAGTGCTCTCACTTTGGTTTGGCTCCAGGATTCCCCTAGCCAGAGGGTGGGTCTGCAGTGCCAGCTTCCTCGCTGAAGCCCCTGACAAGGGGGAGAGGGTGGTGTTCAGCCCCACTGCTGAGATGAGGGAGGCCAACGTGCAAGGAGAGGAAAACACATTCAAAGCGACCCATCAAGCACAGGGCAGAGCTGGGAAGTGTCCTGAGGGTCAGGCCTGAGCTCAGGGCTCTTCTCAGTTAATTTTTCTCAGCAATGACTCCATCTGGGCAAGCCTGTGTGAGGAAGGAGATGAAACATGTCTACACGGGGGTGTTGTTCCACCCCGTCCTCATTTTAGGGGAAAGGAGAGACACAGCTACTGCGGAGATCAATGAAATGGTGTGGGCTTGTGGGCAGGAGCCTGTGAGAGAAGGAGGTCCCCCTTGGCCTGTGTTAAGAGTAGGAGGAAACATTTATCTTAGCTTCATTAGGTGGCTCTGGAATATCACAGAAGGAGCACCAGGAGGGAGGGGAGCCATGTAGCATGACGAAGGACATACTACTGACTCTGCCTGTTTGGCCCAGCAATATATGTACACACGGACAAGTCAGACTGGCACGGTGTGGTCTGGGAGGCCTCTGGCTCAGTGTATCTATCTTGGTTGTAGAAGCTCTGTTTGGATAATCTGTACGTGAGCATCCTGCAGGCATGGCTGCTGGACCCACCTCTGTCTTAGTGGAAAGCAGAGGTCTCTGTATCCAGATGATCCTTGTTACAGCACAACGAAAAGCCTGCTGTCATTTTAGCTATCTCTGGCCATCTCAGCTGTAAGGGCCTTTCCTGGATTTCAGATGTTTTGAACGTTCTGTGTGTTTGCAAAAATAAGTGATCTTCTAATATTTAACCAAAATTATTAGTCACTTTTATTTATTTTATTCAGGTGAACTGCTTCGCGAGTGTTTCCTTGGTATCTTTTCACAGTGCAAGCTCCTCACTTTAGGAAAAGACTCTTCAGTGTTTGAGGTTTTGGACCAACTAAGACTTCTCTGGACATTCAGCAGTTGGCAGGTGAGCATCTCAGACTGGCCAACGTCTGTCTGCATCCCTCCCCAAGAGTCATCCAGAACCTTTCCCCAGATGGGCCCAGCTCCCCTGGAAGAGCACAGCTGGCAGGACTCTGGTTAATGCTGCTGCATCATCAGCTGTTGAGCATTTGGTTATCACAACCCACAGCTTTATCTGGCAATGAGACACGGTGTTGGGCCAGTGGAGAGGAAAATGGAAAGATGGGCTCTTAGGACCCTGTCCCATGGAAAAGGTGGGTTGTTTTTCATGTTAGCTGATGCTCCTGTATGGCTTCCAGCATTATCCCAAATGCAGAGTTTTGGGGCAAGCCAGCTCAGCTCAGATATGCTGTAGGAGTATACAATGCGAGGCAGCTTTTTTCCTCTGTAAGGAAGGGGAGAGCGTCCTTTCAGACTGGTGGGTCTAGCAGCGTGCCCTACACCACTGCCATGCTGTGCTGCCAGTGAGCACAGGGACCAGGAGCTCAACCTGCTGATGTTTGGCACTGCTGCCAAAATGGTCTCTTTGTGTGCTGATGTTGTCTGACCTGAGATGCCATTTCCTGCTCTAGGATTCTGTCTTGAACTGTAGGGCTGGAGGTGGACAGGTGGTTGGCATGTTTTTTTGGCATCTTCAGCTTTGGACAAAGGACTCTGAGGTTGGTACAGTTCCTTTTTGGAAGGAGGCAGTCTTTAGTAAGAGACACAGCTGGAGAAGTAGCCAGGCAGTAGGTGAACAAAACTGCCATGTGGTCACAAAACTCTGACTGGTTTCCTGCACAAGCAACTGGACCCTTTGTTCACCCTGAAGAGCAGATCTGTGGATCATCAAGGGCCAGAGTAGGACTGAGTCATGACCCACAATAGTGTTTTGGTTATTCTGAGACCATGGTGTAAGGGCTGGGGCTCTGAGAGATGAGCATTTTTTCTTCCATAGCAACATCTATCTCCTAGGTAGCAGACACTGGTCACGCTGCCAGGAACCGGGAGCAAGCCCTGAGCAGCAGCATCTTCTGAAGCACAGGAGAGCTAGTGGTGGGATTTCACCCAGGGTGCATGGGAAGAGGAGAGGGGTGTGGGGATCTTGGTGATGTGTTCTCTCCATGCAGCTCCTACACCACAGTCTCTCTGTGGCATTTCTCCACTTCTCAGCTCCTACACATGGACTTTTTGCCCATCACACCTGCAGACCTGCTTGTACAGACCATCTCCAGCCTACACAAATGCATACATCCCTCTTCTCTTTAGCCCCCTGACGGTTGCCCCAGCAGGCTATCCACCCCCCCCCCCACACACACACACACACACTCCTCATCCTTGCAACTTGTCCACATGAGAAATCTGGCCCTCTTTCAGCTCATCTTCCATTTTCAGATCTAATCCCCGCTCTATCCTCCTGCAGACTCTTGACACTTTGCAGGCCCCCACTCCCATTTGCTCGCCTCGCACGCTTTCCTTGGAAGGTCTAAAATAAACTCTACCTGGAGTGTGTTCAAAGACTAATGTACATCCTCTCTTAATTATTGATTTGTTTATTGCAGACACTTTGGCAGGACTTTTGCCACAGCTTGCACGCCAGGCTTCTGCCTTTGATTCCCCTTTCAGCTCACAGGGGGCTGAGGGAGCGTTAGAGAGGTGATGTGTGGAACATCTGCCCAAGCTTAAGGGCAACACTGGTCCATCCCTGCTAGCACATCTGTGTGCTCCAGGGTCTCAAAGGTTAATCTCCATGAGCCAAACACTGTGGGAATGGGCTCGGCTTTCCTGCAGAGCCAAACACAGGTCTAGAGCTCACTTCTGATCACCCGCCTCGCTCCACATGCCAAGGTGAGCCGAGTCTGCAGGAGTTGTTTCCTTTAGCAAGGCCCCCTCCTGTAAGGTGGTATCAGCTCCCAGCACGTGCCTAGGAAGTCTGGCACAAGGGATCAAAACACAATTATGCCATTGAGCCCCAGCTGCTGTCATCTGTGTGGGAGGAGATTAGATGCTACACATTAGCGTGATTGTTAACAACTCTGCAAAACCGATGTTGAGAAACAAGTGTGGCAGCACCCAGAGAGGAAGGAACACAGGCATGGCCCTGCTGCCAGGGCTGTTATTAGCCTGTCACTCTCTGCTCCAAGAGCTCAGGCTTTCAGGTAATGCTGGTGAGGCATCAAAATAGGAGAATACAGACTCCATCAGCCACTGAAGTGAAAGTGTTCTTCATTCGCTTGCTTTTCTCCGAAGCTAGGTGAGGTGGCTGGATTAGACCTTTTTGGGGGATGCTGTTTGCTCAGCCCAGTGCTCCTGCCTAGGCCAGGCTTCCTGAGTCACGGTCCCTTTGGGTTTGACATGTTCGCTTCTTCCTGTACGTGGCTGTGGTGGGTTGAGAGTAGGACTGGTTGTCTCGATTGCACCTATCACTGGTGGGGTTCTTTGCCAACCTTGTGTCTGAGCTCTAGGATGTAGTTGGAGGTGACCGGCCCTGGAGCACAGCCTGCCTGGTTTGCACAGCAGAGACCATTTCATCCTAATTCCGTAGCTCTGCCATCACTAGGCTTGCTGACTCCAGTACTCTCTTGGAGGAGGTTTCTGAAGTAGTCCCAGGTTTCACAGTTTCCCTGATGAACGAGGAAGCCATTTAAAGTGGCCATTGATGCAGCTCATTCTTTGGATGAGAGTGGAAGCAGAGGACATGAAGTGATGCCCTTCTGCAGCTGAACTATCACCTCTTTGGCTTCAGGGCTGCAGTCACCTCCCCAGCCAGTCGCAGGGACTGTAAGTCAGTTGTTCCCTCACTGACACTTTGGAAGTACATTAAGCATGTGTGATGCTGAGATAGGGCTGTATTTCCTTTCTATGTTAGCATGAAAGCTGCCTTCCTTATGCTGCTGCAGATAACAGCAATATCTCGAGTTTTTTTTTGAGAAACCAGGACCCTGAGAAAAGCTTTTGGTAAATTATTTTATGAAGAGTCAGTTATTTCACTTTCTTTCCTGCTTAACCCAGCTATAGCACCTCTCCCCTGAAGTCAACAGTCTCCTAGGAAGGAATATCTCCTAAAGATTCGGAGTCATGAACAGGCTAGGGAGCTTTTTCTAAAGTGATTCAATTTACTCTTAAGGGTGGACAGGGTTTGCAGAGCATGTTTCTGTGTATTTGTGCAGTCGGGAAGCAGGGGAGGGCTCAGGGTGAGGAGGAATTGATTCTCCAGTGAGCTGTGATTTAACCTGGAGACTTGGTAGGGGCCTCATATAAGTATTGTTAAGCCTCTGATGAGGCGTGTGTCACGGCTACTATTCTTCTCGCACAATTTCCTTCCCAGCTTCTTAGCGTCAGCCTGAATTTTTGCTAAGCAGGCAGAGGTGCGGCTGCAGGCTGGAGCGGCTGGCGGACCCGGGCTCCCAGCCGGGGCACAGTTGCACTCGGAAGTCACACTGCGCGGTGAGAAAGCAGGGGCTGGCGGGGAGGGGGACCCAAACACGGGGACTGTGAACTGTCTGCCTCTGGGGCAGACACAGGGACCAGAGCCCCGCCAAGTAGTCAGTAAATAGTGAAAGGAGACATTGAACAAGGCTAAGGGCTTGAATTTATATATCAAAGAGACAAAACTTTTCCCTTTTTTCCTTAAACGTACTCTTGAAAATAATATGAAGGGCCTGTTTGTTTGTCTGTTAATTCTGATTCTTTTAAATCTACAGCAAATTTTCTTCCCCCAAAGTGCCTCCTGCCCCTCTTTGCTTAGTGACAACGCTGAAATGGCACCAAGGTCCTGCTTTTCACAGGGGTGGATCATCCCAGCCCCTCTCTGACCCTCATGGAGTCCTGAATACCCCACTTCAATACCCACATACTGAATTAGGAACATACGGTTTTTTTGAAAGCACAGGCTTGGTTTGGGAAAAACCATCTGGGAATAGGATGGAGACCTCCTCTCCCTTTTTCCTAGCAGAAGTTGTATGGGTGACTACACAACAGGCCTATGCCTGACCACTTACTCCAGGAATTTCCTGAATTGTGCCCGTGACCAAGCAGCTCCAAGCATGTAAAAAGCCCTGTGAGGTCTGCAGATGGCAGGTCATTAGAGAAACAATGCTTTGACTATAATTCTCGTTATCTGCTTGCAACATACAGAGCGCTTCAAGTGCATCCTGGGACTCCTTGGCTGGCAGTAATCAGCCTTTCGGATGGTGACAGAGAGGTTTGGTGATATGGGAGCGCTCAGGGAATGGGGTGCTGGAGGATGGGAGAGAAACGGGAAAGGGCTGGTGTGTGGAGGGGAGACAGTGCTGATGAAGCCATGGAAATGATTTGTCCTCCGTGCCTTTCAAAGGCCAGCCCGGAGCGTTTGCAGAGTTATCAGAACCGGTTCACAGTTCACTCTCGCTTTTCCTGTGAGTAGACCGCCTTTCTCCTAGCATGGGCAGAGGACAGTCACTGCACGCGGGACAAGAGCCCCCAGCTGTGGTGCCTGCACGTGAGGCCACGCTCCAGCGCTTTGGGAGACCACCTTGCCCTGGGAAAGACTCCTGGACCTGCCTGGTGAAGAAACGGTGCGTGAGATGGAGGCAGGAGATATCTATCCATCCTGGAAATGCCTGTGAATTATTTTCTGGCTCTGGTGATTGTACAAGCCTTGATCTTCTTTCGAACCTCGCTATGCTTCTGGCTGCAGCAATATCGTGTGTCAATGAGTTTCATAGGCCTTCTTTATCCTTTTAACAGCTTCGACTGCTAGCCTTTTCTTCTCCTTTTCTTACATTATGAAGCAGGAGGAGCAGAAATTTGCAATCAGCAGTGCTCAGACCCGTCATTATTGTGCATCCAGCCCCAGCACCCCCTCCTCAACTCTTCTCCAAGACAGGCACTCTCAGCCTTTTCAATCTCTCTCCATATTAGAGCATTGCCATCTATGATTCATTCTCATTGCCTCAGAATTGCCTCTATTTCTTCTTGGTGAGAGATCGACCAGGTCTGTGGAGAGTATCGCAGACAGGAGCACTGCCTTGATTTTTTGAATGCTGCTATAATCTGTTCTGCATTATTCTCCTTCCTATTCCTCGGGCTTTCTAAGATCTCTGTTTCAGTCTTTTTCTTTTTTCTTCAAACATTGCAGAAATCTTCTCTGGACCATTTCTTGGACATTACAGCCATGTCCAGGCCTTTTCCCTGGCTAGACACATTAATTCAGAAGCTGCCTAGGTGAGAGACTTGTGCAGGTTACGGTGATGAATGCAGACTCACCAGCATTTGTTATCTTCCTGACAGGACTGTTTCTTTAGCCCTCACTTGAAAGTGCTTCTTCCTGAAATTTTTGTCCCCATTTATCTGAGCAAACAGTTCTTTGTTGTGTGAGGTTTCCCCCCACACACACACTTTCTTAATATTCTCTGAAATATTATGAAATATTCTCTGAAATTTTATGAGCAAGTGATCAGCTGGAATTGGTCACATTGCTGGAAAAGGGAGAGTTTATGATTTCTTGCTGGGACTTCCCTCCTTTTCAGCCCTTTCGTTTTTTCCTTCTCTTTTCCAGCACACAAGGACGCATGCACTTGCCTCTCTCCAATCCACCTGATTTTTGCAGAGCAGTTTTCATGCTGGGAATTTAGCTGGTAAAACCTCACGCACGTAACTGGAAAGGCTGGCAGTGACCTGTTCCCGTGCAGGGGGAGCCGCTGTCCTCACACCCCTGCGAAAGATGATCTGCTCTGTGGATTAAACAGAGCCGTCACTGTCAGGAGTGGCCTTTTACTGGTGCCAGGATTATTTTTATAATATCAGTGATGGCAACGGTGATAGCTCTTCCACGCACCCTCTTCTCCTCAAAGCCTTGTCCAAATGCACTAGCTAATCCTTGCACAGCCTCTGTGAAATGGGGCTCATTACCTTATTTTACAGAGATGATGAGGTCTCTCTTCTTTGCAGTGAGCTTCTATAACCGAGGGGCGGAGGGGAGCGGGCAGGAGGAGGTGTGCATGTGAGCAGGCACCACAGGTTTGGGAGGATGTTAGCACCCAGCGAGTCTGAAAAATCAGGGCTGCGGCTGAGGCTGGCTGAACTGACTACAGGGACATCTCCAATAGCAGAGCCTGAGCCAACACTGCTGAAGTGTTTCTGTCCGGGAACACGCAAGGCTAAAGCTTTTCCTGGACGTTCATTATGCCTGGGCAGTAAAACTCTCCTGCTATCGCCCCGCTGTCTCCAACAGCTCTGGGGAGAGGGTGAAGATGGGAAACAGCTCTTGCTACCAGCACCTTGGACCTTCTCCTGTCCCATTCCCACTGCCGGGCTCCCAAGGGAGCAGCACCCTATGCTGTGGGCAGTGACGTCCCTGGACAACAGATCCTGGGCACCCCACATCCACTGCGGGCAGCTCTCTCCATCCTGCCCGGCTGCCGGCTGTCTCCCTGAGCCGGCCCCTCGGCCCCATGTGCCCCCAAGGGCAATCCTTTGAGCCGGCTATGACCTGCTGCCCTCCACTGCGCCCCAGGTTGAGACCTTAACCCTTCGTTTCAGGACCCTGTAGGCTGTCCTCTCCTGAAGGCGTGATCACCCCGAGTGCTTTCCCCGGCCGCTGTTCTCCTGCAAGTTTCCCCGGGCCAGGCTGATCTGTGTGCAGGACGCAACCTTCCTGGCTGTACATGGGCTCCTCCTGCCAAGTGCTTGAAAAGAGATACGGACATCAGATCAAAAGCTGTCTCTGAGCTATTCCCCGGGCACTGGGAACGGGGAGCTTTGCTTCAGTAACATGTCTTTTGATGCCTGTGTGAGCTGCATGGCTCAGGCAAGGCTCGGGAGGGAGGCAAACTCCCAGCTCAGTGGTGGCAGCCGCTTTCCTCCTGCCGGCTGGACCGCGTGCGCCAGTGATGCTGTCGGGGATGCTGCGCCCCCCGGACCAGCCCTGGTTCTCTCCCAGAGAGCCCTGGCAGCATTTCCTAGGACACTTGCTCTGCAAGTGGGGCCCTCCCCTCTCTGCACCAGCCTGGCACTGATGACTCTTCCAAAATTCCCCGGATCTCTCTGCAAAGGGGCACTTGAAGCTGCAGCCCAGTTCCCAAAGAGGGTAGAGGAAAGGCATCCTTCTCCCTGCCTTTCCCACAAGAGATCATACCCTCTCTTGCGCCAGGCTCAGTGCTGCTGCTGCACATCGCTGTGTGCCGATGAGCAGCAGCTCTGCCCACCCCACAACTGGCTGTGTTTCAGGGGTGTGCAAAGAGATTCTGCTGTACACAGACTGTTAGATCCTTCTGGATGAGAGAGAAGGCTAGAAAAGTGTCAGCTCATCACTTTCAGAGTGCTGTGAGTGGTGTTCTGGTAAGAGGGAGTGGGGCGGTGCATGTCTCTGCATGGGGCTGCTGGATCAATGCGGAGATCAGAGGCAGAGAGGACGTTGGAGCTGATGATGACTGAGCAGATATTGGACCACGAATCTCTTTATGGTCATCCCCTGCAAGGCCAGGGCTATCGTTTGACCTCTCCCGGGAGGAGAGCAGTGCATTGTGGTCAAGGCATGGAGCAGTAGCCTCAATCTGGGAACTGTGGTGGTAGGAGGGAGGAGTGCATCCAAGGGAAAGCTAGCCAGAAAGTGAGATGCTAAAGGGAACTGTTAGGTGGGAGGAGACAGACTGTGGGTTATGCTGGACATTTTGGTAGCAACTCATTTCTCCTTCCAGAGGACTGCTTGGATGAGGGAGATGGGGCCTGGCTGAACTGACAGGTCTGGCTGAAGATGAAGCAGGATTTTGTCTTGGCTGAGAGTGTCTCATGGAGTTTCTGGAGGCACTTAAACCTCAGTGGGAGATGACCTGCAGCATGGCCTGAAGTCTCCTGTGGGGGAGAGGTCTTGCAGAGAGAGACTGATTTCATCATTCATGCACATGGTCCTTGAAAGAGCAATTTGCCAGCATCCCTCAGAGCAGTAACGGCAAGGCCTCTGCCTGAGATACCGTCTCTGCACTCTGACAGCCCAGTCACTCATGCCCTGCCCCAGCGTCCCTTTTCCAGGGGAGCAGGAGTGAGAAATGGAGGCAAAAGTGGCACATTCACACCACTGGCAATTCCCAGATGGGGCTGTCTCCTTCTGGGTCTGCATCCAGGCCTGTGTGAAATAGGTAGCACTGGCCTTGCTGAGCATCAGCTTCCATCTGGGGAAGGACAAGGGCAGTTTGTTTGGCCCTCTGTGGCCAAAAGTACCCCTAACTGTGAGTAACACTGTGGTCCCGGCAAAGGGACGAGGCACCGAAGGGCTCCTTCCCATGGAGAGGCGTGAAGGCAGCGCTTCCTGCACCGCTGCTGTGGACCTTCTCCGAGGAAGCAGCGGGCAGCAGGACCTAGAGGAGATTTTCGTTCAGAGGGGCCTTTCTTACCCCCATCCTGGAAAAGCTTTAAGCATGGTTGGGTCGATGCGATAACTGGGTGTTTTTGTCAGATCACAGCCTTGCGGGCTACTACCTTGGGCTACTGTCCGTGGGCTAGCGATGAGCGGCTGACTCAGGCGAGGGAAGGGTGCCCCGGGCTGAGCAGGGTGCCAAGCAGGGTGGCCATGGCCTGTTGTCTGGGTGAAGGCCGACTTGTTGCCGTGCTTTGCCGCCTGTCTGCTCTCTGCAGCAGGGACTTTGCTGTCACTGCAGTGTCTTCTGCCAGAAAGCTTGCAAGTACCCCCTGGCAGTTCGCAGAATGAACAGCGCCCCATTTTCTTTCTTTTCCTTCCCACCTTCTACCCAGTCCTTTGGGCACCCAGCTGGATGCTCTTGCTCCTTCCAGTCCCCCACTCTGCCCAGCCAGATTTCCTCTGTGCACAGCAGCTTTCTCTACTAGCTGCATAGGAAGCTGCAGCTCGGCACAAAACCTTCTCCTTTGCTGCTGAAGCAGGGCCTTCTTGGCGTGGGAATGGCAGAAGGGGCACACGCATCTCGCCTCATGGGTGGGCTCCCCCGCATCCTCCCAGAACAGCTCAGTACCGACCCAACAGCTCCCCAGGTTTCTGCTGGATTAAAACTTGCCTTTGCAAGGACTTTCTAGAAAGGAGCTGGGGCTTTTCGTTTGCTATCTGGAATCGTTTGCATCTAGCTTGGGGGAAAGTGAAAAGTGCAGTAATTTCCCGGATTTGCTGCAGAGGACCCAACTCTTCTCTGGGGAGGTTTGTGCTTCGCTTGGGGCCGTGCTCTGCTGGAAGCTCCCCTTTCCGCCAGCGGCACGTCCTGGTGCAGCTTGGGCTCCTGCGTTGCAGCCCAGAGAGAAGAGGGGAGAGATGCCTGGCAAAATATAGGCCAGCAGGTGCACCTAGGACTCTGCATTGGTGTGAAGGAGCGCTCGGCCAGGGCTGCTCCCACCACCCAGGATGAGGCGGGCTGCACTGCCTGGAAGCACTGCTGCAGCTCTGCTGCGTTCGCATCCTGCCAGGCTGAACCTGGAGGTGAGTTACGAGAATGGCTTCCTGTTTGCTGCCCCAGATAAGGGAGAAGTTACGGCTGTGTCATTGCGCTGCTGCTACCTCGCCCTGTTTGCAGCCTGATGTGGGCGAAACGCGGATCCGCTTCTTTGGCAGCACGTGTGCCTGCCTTGTTGCCGGCTCCCGTTGTGGTGGGACAATGTGCCCTGCTGGGATGTGGCAAGAAGCAAGTTGCAAGAGAGAGGGACAAGCAGGGTGGAAGCGTTTTCTCTTATCCCCTTCTTCACCACAGCCATCCCTCTTCATCCTCATCCCCTCCACCTCCTCCCGACGGAAGAGGAACGCTGCTAGTGGCTGTTCTGCATGGGGCCAGGCATGGGGACGTCTGTGCCCACCCCCTGTGCCCCTCTCAGGAGCAGGGAAGCTGAACTTGGTCTCCCTGGCACAGCGACAGAAAAATGAAGAAGCCAAGGGAAACTGCCATCCATGTACTCTCTCTTTTTTGTTGCTGTTGAAAAAGGGTGCAAATCTGGTGTTTTGCTTTGTTTTTCTCCCTGCCCCTTGCCTCTCGAAAGCCTGGTGCTGCCCGTGCCTCCCCGGGGCTGAGACCCCCATGCCTCACCAGGAGGCCGTGGCGGGGACCCTGCCAGGAGCCAGCCCGGTGCATCCCTCCCCGCCGCGGCCAAAAGCAGGGTGCCACCCTCAGATCTGCCGAATGCTGCAGAAGAGCCCACGCTTACTCCAGACCACCCTCGCCACCGGGGCAGATCCCACGCCCTGGGGCCAGTGGGACAGCGGGCATCTCACCTGCCCTGCCCTGAGATGTGGCCCCAAGCACAGCTCAGGTGAGGAAGGCACAAGGTCCTCATGCAGGCAGCCCTGGGGGCAGCGAGCACCGTCCCGGTGCTGCCTGGGTGACTGCAGTCTCCCATCCCCAGGGCTGAGCTGCCCGAATGGCGGGTGCCCTGCGCAGCCCGAGTGCGGCGCAGTGATTGCGGGCCGGTCCAGCAGTCCCCCGCCGAGCCCACGCGCTGCCCCGCTCCCCCGTCTGCTAAATCCAGGCATCCCTCCTCCTGCTCCCAGAATGTGTGGAGGAGAAGTTAAAGTGGGATTGGGGGTGGGAGGGACTTTTTTTTTTTTTAACTTCTTTTCTTTTTAAACATTTCCTCTTTCACGCAGGGTTATTCACCGGGGGAAAGACAGGCGGGTGAGTCACGCTGGTGGGAGCGGCGAGCTGAGCGGGTCTCTGCAGTGGGCGCACGTCCCCCGAGCGGGCAGGGGGGCCAGGCTGGCCCCGAGGCTGGGCTGGGGGCCACCTGCCCTCGCCCGCCGCCCCAAGCCCGCGGTGACGCCGACACCACCACAGCTGTGTTGGGAGCGATGCTGAGACGTGACAAATGCCACGAGGCTGTGACCTCACGTGAGCTTCGATATAAGGGGAGCAGTGGTCCCTGCGAGATGGCAAGCTGTCCCTGTGGCCACCGGGCTGAGGGATGGAGCGCCTCCACCCACGCGCTGCTGAACACCACCGTGGGGCCTCGGATTTCTGAAGGGCAGGGACACATTTGGGATGGGATTGAAGCTACCACATTGTGAAAAATGCTGCATAGCACACAGCTGGGAAGCTGGTTTCTAGAGGTAAGAGGGGCAGAGGGGGAAGGAGCTATAGGTGTGAAAAATGTTAGGCAGAGAAAAATGGTGCCCTCCTTCAGCGCCTTCTCTAGTCAGGTCTCAACATCTGGAGAGAGAAGACTGGTCTGTCTCTCTGACGTGAGTGGGGAAACTGAGGCAGGGAGCAATCCTGACCAGGCATTTTTATTTTTGGTGCCCCCTCCTAGGTAGAGTCTGTACACAGGTGTCTGGAGGTGGGACCTCTTTTTCGTGTGGATGGAGACCAGCTCTTGCCGTGATCCTCTCAGCTGCAGCTCTGAGTGCCGGGCATTTTATTGATCTCGCTGGATCCAACTGTTTCACTTTGAAAGCTGGACTGCCCTAATTTGCAAGCAGGTGGGGCTAAGGAAGAAATCAGCCCTCCTAGGTCAGTATTTCTTCGCCAGACGCGTACCCTGCTCTCCCCCCAGAGAGCCCTTGCAGGCAGGAGCCCTGCTGCAGAGCCTTTTATCCCAGGAGCGGGAGAGCCCCCAGGAGCCGGGGCTGCAACTCCAGGCTCTCGTGTGCAGCGCCTTGCACACCCCTGGAGTTTCCCAGGCCTGTAGCACCCGTGTGTGGTGCTCAATATGAAAATACTTCAGTATGAACTGTAGTGGCCGCCCCACGTGGACTGAATGCCCGTAAGTGTGGCTTTGGGCAGCCCTGTTCCCCGCTAAGCACACAAATAACACTCGCAAATCCATGTCCCGCTCCAAGAAGGGCTGCAGCCTCCCTGCAGCTGCTTGGAAGGTTTTTTGTTAGTTGTTTTTGGGTTTTTTTTGCCTTTCTTTTTTTTTTCTTCCCCCACCCCAATCCTGCTGCCCTCTTCAGCTGCCTGGGGTGGATTTGGGGAGTTTGAAGGACTTGGTTCAGTTCAGAGTGGAGATTGCCCAATCTCTCCTCCCAATCCAGCAGGGCAGGAAGCAAAGCCCTGTGCCTGGAAGGAGCAGAACCCAAAATATTTGGAGCCCTACACCTGTAATTCCTCCCTTCTCCCACGCTCCCTGCCTGCAGCACTGTCCCTTTATCATTGTGCCTCTGTGCAGAGGAGCAGAAACACGAAACTATTGGAAAAAAAGGCATGCAGAAAAGCGCTGGAGAAAAGCAGAGCAAATTAAGCAGGGCTCTGATCTGCTTGGGTTTGTGCTTGCCAAAAATGCACCATGCATCTTAATTCGCTCTGCTGTTCAGCTCGCACTCACTGCTCTCCTGATGCCATTTCGGCGCTCTGAGCTCAGCCTTTTCAACACTTCATTCTTCCTCTTTCAGTTTTTTTTTTTTTTTTTTTTTTTTTTTGCATGTCTGATTGCAGAATCTGCTGCAGGAGGGACGGGGAAAGTGAGGGAAGGGAGTATGGGATCCCCAACCCCGGGTGCTCTGTTTGCACTTCTCAGCCAGCCGACTAAGTCCCCGTTGCGTTTTTGAGGGGAGTGTGTGTGTGTGCATGTGTCTTTTCTAGAAAGTCCTTCCTGGGTGCTCTCCAATCGCTTTTTTACCACCCAGCAGTCTGATCTGCCTCTCACTAGAATCCTCTAAAAAACATATATATTTTTTAAATTGCTGTAATCCACGCCACCTTTTATTCTCCTCCAGTTCAGTTTATTTTTTTTCCTCCTCTCCACCCTGTCCGGATTGCAGGCTGCGGGGGGGGGGGGGGGGGGGAGAGAAAAACCCACCCAACACCAAGCGAAAGGCAGCATCATCCTCCTCCAAAAACCAAAAGAGCCGGAGAAAGCAGGAGCAGAGCCAGAGCCCCTCGGCTCTCCCCCAGCACCAATTTAACCCCAGCTGCAACTTTCCCTCTCCGGGCTGGGCTGCGGGGGTGGGTTTCCCCTCTTTCCCCCTCTCCCCTGGATTTATTTTGGTGGCGAGGGAGGGGGTGGGGAATCCTTTTTATTGCAGCGAGGGAAGAGCGCAGAGCCGGGCTTGCTTTGCGAGCCTTCCTCCTCTTCCTCCTCCCCTGCTTTTTTTTTTTTTTTTCTTTTTTTTTTTCCCCTTCCCCGCTGCAGCAGGGCTGGCCAGGCCGGGGCGGGGGGGAGGGAAGGGCTGGGGAGGGAAGCGATGGGAAGGAAAGGTTGCCCCCTCCTCTCCCCAGCCTCCTCTCCCTCTGTGTGTTTTTTTTGCAGGTGTGTCAATTTTATTTCTGCCCAGTAGGTGGGACTTGGTGACTTTCGCACCATTTTTGTTATTTATTTATTTCCCCTGGCTGCCTCCCCAGCCGCTGTTGCAATCCTCCGGAGCGGCTGGCGGGGAGCGCCTGAGCCCGGGCGCCGGGCGCACGCAGCCCGGCCAGTATGCATCTCCGCCCGCTACCGTAGGGGGAATTACAGCCTCTCCTCACCAGCTGCCAGCATGATTTCATCTGCTGGAGGATTTTTGCATCTGATCGCTTGAGGTTTTGTGTTTTTTTTTTCTCCCTCTGTCTTTGTTTCCTTCCCCCTTTCCCCCCCCTCCCCTCCCTCCATCCCCCCTTTCCTCCTCCTCCTCTTTTTTAGAAGCAGCAATCGGAGATGGATGTCTCTCTTTGCCCTACCAAGTGCACTTTCTGGAGGGTATTTTTGCTCTGGAGCATTTGGGGAGACTATCTGCTTTCGGTGCTGGCTTGCCCTGCTAATTGTCTTTGCAGCAAGACAGACATCAATTGCAAGAAGCCGGATGATGGGAACCTCTTCCCTCTCTTGGAAGGGCAGGATTCAGGCAGCAGCAATGGCAACACGAGCATCAATATCACGGACATCTCAAGGAACATCACTTCAATGTAAGTGGGCTCCCCTTGGCTCTCCCAGTGGGTGCCTTGCCCTCCCGGAGGCAGGGTGCTGCCTGGGTGCGTGTTTGCAAGCAAAGCAGCCTGCGCGGAGGCTCAGGTGCCCTCAGCATTGCTGTGCTTCCTGGCATCGCTCACCCTCAGCTCAGCCTTGTTTGTCGTGCCGAGGATGCAGATTGGGTTTTTCCTCTGCCCCATCCGAGAGAGGAGGAAAAGGAAAGAAAAAAAAAAAAAAGCCCAGCAACAGTTTGGCCAAGGCTTGCGAGAAATAAAGTAAATGAAATTTAATTCCTTAGCAGGAGAGCGCAGCAGGCAAAGATGCTAAAGCTGCTGTTTCCTTTAACTATTTGCTTCTGCAAAGGGAGGGGGAAGAACACCACATCCACACACATCCACGTATACCCAAATTGGGCAAGAAAAGCAAGTTCTGAACTGCTTGCTCTTTTTCGAGACTTTGGATCTGATTAGAATGCCATTTTTTCATCCCCACACAGAAAATCCTCCCTTCTCTGCCCTGGCTAAGTGTATGTGGGAATCTGCGGTTTCTGCTTTTTAAGGGGGGAGGGAAAAATAGGACAGTGAGAGATGTCCCTGAAGTAGCTTATTTAACTCTCATTGTTATAATTTTGCAACTCACTCTGGTACTGAGCTGGGATTGTGTGTTTTCATCTCAGGGTGGTGGTGGTGGGGAGAAGAATCGGAGCAGGGAGATATTTTTAGTTGAGCACTTTGCGTTTGTTTGCATGCTTGTTTATCTGGAAAATCAACTTGAAGTTGCATTATCCTTGTTTGGAGACGCAGTTAGCAAAGCTCATGTTAATCTCATCAGCGTAGAGTTGAGAAAGGAATATATTTCCTCCTCCTGAATCCATCATGCTGGGGTATGTGTGTGAGAGGGAGAGAGAGAGAGAAAAAAAATCCTCATCATTTCCAATCTCTGCTCTGTATTTGCCAGTACATTTTTGGGCGAGATGAACTCTGAGCCATTTCATTATTCTAATGCTAATTGAAATGTGAGCATTTAGGGAAATGTAGCCCCCTGAGCAAGTTGCCAGTGGGAGTTCAGCAGAGAAGAGGTGGAATCCTTTATTCTGGCAGTTAAATGCAGCAAGGTTTGAAATGAGTAATGGAGGGTTATTTATTTATTTTTCACCTCGATTGCACAGTTGCATGGAGGAAGAGTGCTTTGCTGGGTCTTTTCCTGAGGCTGTTTTATTTGGTCACAGTGAAATTGCAGCATAGCCATGGAGTAATTGCAGTGGCTCTTTCTCAGCTTTGCTTGTCACCTTTGCTGGGTAAAGATGACTGGATCTGCTTTCCCCAGTTGCTTACAGGTTCATGCAATGTCCAGGCAGATTTTCAGCAAATGCTACTGACCCCATCCTCCAGTTTTGCCTTGCCAGCAAACCTGCTCTGCAAACCCAGCAGGAACAGGGAAAGTAAATGTGAAACTACTGTAATGCTCCCCTTCCAAATGCCCCATATTTATTCTATGTCGCCAGTGCTGGAGTATTTTTTTTTTTTCTCCTGCGATGCTGGAGGGACGTGGGTGATGCTAGGAAAGTCGGGTGATGCTAGGAAAGTCGGAGGAACTCGTGTTTTTTCCTGTGCTTGCTGTTTGTTGTGGTTTTGTTTTAACCCTGTGTTGGACCGAGAGCACGGGTAAGGCTGTGAAAGGTTCAGAAGCCGCCAGCATGATTGTGTGTTTTCAGATACACACATACATCTGACCTGCTGGGAGAGATATGGTGGTTATGTTAGCCCTTTGTATCCAGAAAGTGTCTTTACTGCTTTGAAATTGAAAAATGGTGATAAGCAGTCAGGGAAAAAAAGGGGGGGGGGGGGGGAAACAAGACCTTCTCAATTCCAGAAACAGAGGTGTTAGATAATTTTTTACAAGAAGAGATTCTCTTAAGTTGGGGAACAAGGAGAGAGTGCCGATTTTTCCTGGATGCTATACGCATCTCTGTTCCTCTTGGAGCAAAAGTGCCTTCGCTGCCCCTCCATGCCCCGCACCTACCTCCCAGGCTTTGGGCCCAAAAGGCAAGGTGGGCGCCGGACCAAGGTGAGCCCCTAAACGCCACGAGGGACTGAGACCGAATGTGAGTGAAAACTTTCCCGTGGAGGTTTGTAGGGGGCCTTTTGAGAGGCAAGGCCAAGGAGGAACTGCTCCTAGCAAGGGAGGGTGGCTCTGCCCTCCAAGCCAGGCTTGACCCGGTGTTTGTGCTTTGACACGGGGTCTAGAGCAGGTAGCCTCAGGTCCTGCAACCTCTGGGCTCGATCTCAGGCCTCTCCTTGCTGGACTGACCTCGCGGTGCTGGGGCACGGAGTGTGCTGAAGCCCGCCCTGGCTGCTGATGAATCACGCCTGGGTCTGATTCACCTCCGCACTGAATGGCGCTTCCTCCTACTTGCCGGGCTCACCAGGGCTTTGCTTCATTAGGCAGCTTGCCTCATTTGTGGACGGTGAGTGGGTGAAGGTGCCTTTGCCCTGGGCCGGAGGATGAGTAGGGACATCTCTCCCTGTGTCTTCTGTCAGGACTGGCCTGGGGCAGGGGGATGCTTGGGCCAGGTCCTCCCTGCAGGCCCTGGGAGGAGGTGGTGATCCCTGCTCCCGAAGCATGCTCTCTCCCTCATCCTCTTCTATAACCAGGGAAAGCAAAGGTGGGACATATGGCACTGAAATCCCCGGGGGCTAAGTGGGGCCTCCTCTGCGTCCAAAAGCCGAGCTCAGCACAGAGAGCACTACCTGCCCTGGGAGCCAGTGCTGGGCTGCGTGGTGCTGAGGAAAGCTGCGGAGCCTGTGAGGAGGGCGGGGAAGGAGAGCAGGACAACAGAGAAGGAGCCATGAGCCTGCTTAGTGGTACATTCATATTGTCCAAATCCAAGTGGAGATCCCCCCCAAATCCCTCCAGAGCAGGCCACTCCATCTGGGAACTCCGCAGCTTGTGCTGTCTTGGCGCAAGCCCCCGGGCGCCTCATGCTACCTAGCAGGTATCAGAGCAGTGTTCCTCTAAGGCAGGCGTGGGGAGAGGAAGAGACCCTGCCCACGGTGGCTGTTGGGGAGGGCAAGGCCCGCCAGCACCCTCAGTGCGGTGCCTGGCAAATACGGAGGCTGGAGGCTGCTGGCTGAGCAGGCCACGAGCCGCTGTTTTGCAGAGGCCCAAGCAGAGAAGCACGGTGAGAGGCCCGTGGCGCAGGCAGGACCACTTGGCCTCGTTGCCCATCTCGGGGGCTGGCTGGCCAATGTGTTGAGCAGCACCCTGCCTTGGAGGGTGTTAGTCTTCCCACCGGCTAAACAGGGGAGTTACCCATCGGGAAGGGCCTGAACTTGGGCACCTGCTCTTGGGTACGGGCACTTGAGGAGCCACTTGCTGGGAGGACACCTGCCTGGGCACCCGGCTTCCCCTGCCTTGGTCTCAGCCTGGTGAGGTCGAGGAGAGGGGAGGGAGGACAAGCTGGCCCTAGCGGTGGTGCTCTGCTGTCTTATGGCACCAGGGCTCCCTGGGCAGTGTTTGGCACTGCCTCGAGCCGTACCCCAGGCTCTCTGGGGTGGGAGCATGTTTGTGCCTCCTGGGAGCACTGGCATCGTGGCAGTAGCAGCTGTGCGTCCCCCGGAGCTGAGTGTCTCCGTGAGCCCTGAGCTGGCCACTCCGTGGCCTGTCGCTGCTATGAAGTGCTGTAGTCCTCTTGCCACCTCCACCAGATGCTGTCACCTCTGTGCTGTGGACCTGCTGCAGGTGTGGGAGGTTCCTAGAGGGGTGGCACTGCACCGTCACAGGGCAGAGCGGGTTGAGCCAGTGAGGGTGGTGGGGAAGGATGTCTCATAACCTTTGTGCAAATCCAGGCAGCAAAAGGTTAACAGCGCCGTATGGAAAGGACAGGAGATTCCTGCCCTGAGATGGAGGAGGAGGAGGTTGCGTTGGCTGGTGGCCCCCTGCCCTGCCCCAGCCTACCTGGTTTTGGATTGCATGTCCAGGGATGTGGCTTTGGACGCGGGGATCCTCATGCAATCTGCCGAGGGTCCTGTCTAGTAGGGAGGCTGAGCTGGGCCCCAGCACGGGGTCATGCTGCTGAACTGCAGCCTCCAAATTTGGGGAGAGCTGGACCAGTTGGCCATGGGGCTGGGGCAGGTCTGCAGTGTTGACTTTTTTTGTGCAGTGGGGTGGCCTGGTGGCCTTTTCTTGATCCCCAGCCAGGTGTGACTTGGCAAGGGGAGGGTCAAGCTTCCCTTAACCCAGATATTACCTCTGGATGTGAAGTCAGTGCCCCAGCTTGCTCCAGCTGTTGGGAACCTCTGTGCTGTCATGTTTGAGTTGTGTTCCTGCTATCTAACTTCAGCTGCTGAATGAGGAGGCCAGGTCCCATTGGGTGGACATCTGTGGGAGCATGAATTGGGCTGCATGCTCTGCAAGAGCTCTGGAGGAGTATCTCTCTAGACTGGAGGGGAGGCATGGGGAGAATAGCCTTCTACCCTTGATGTCTGCAGTCCTGCAGCACAAAACCCCTCCTGACCCCTGGGAACTGAGAGGAAGGTCCGTGCCCCAAGCGTCTTGGCCATTCATGACTTTGGCTCCCTGTCCCCCCCCCCGCCCCAAACGATGCTGAGTTGGGCAATGTGGTCTTGTGCCTGGCCTTGGGCTATGGCTGTGTGTGCGGGGGGACCAGGCTCGCCTGTGCCGCCGCGTGTCTCGGTGCCAGCAGGCCCTGGGGAGCCGCGTGCCGAGGCGGGTCGGGGAGTTACCCTTCTGGCAGTGTGGGAAGCGTTTGCGTGCTCCAGCACAGCGCGATGCGCGTGGGGAAGGACGGACGGAGGAGTTTGCCATCTGGGCCTCCCTACTTCTCAGCTGTTGCTATGGAACTGCAGAGATGATGCCAGGAAAGCAACAGCGGCCGGTGCTTGTCACCCCTGGCCTTCCTGTAGGTAGGGAAATGTCCCTGAGATATAAAATCCAGCTGCCTTTATCCCGTATCCAGCCCCACCAGAGGGAAATGATAGAATACCCCCCGAGGGATGGATTTGCAGTGTTTGCAAGGGCAGCTCCTGGATGCCTGCAGCCAGATGAGACAAATTCAGAACAACCCAATAGGAGTCGGGTCATCTTGGAGCAAAGCAGGATGTGGGATTTTGCAGCCTCGCAGCTTGCAGGGCCAAGGGGAAGCATCTCTCTTGTTTTTTTCCCCTGCGGGCAGGAAGGGCAGCCCCATCACTGGTTGACGTGGTACTGTCACACTAGCCCTGGGGGCGTCTGCCGCTCTTAGAGGCGAACGTGCTCCATCCTGCGGGACGTGGGCCTGGCAGGGGGTGGGAGAGCCGCGTCAGCGTGGAGCGGCCTCGCGCCGTGGGGGGTGAGTGGCAGCTTCGGCTCCCACTCGCTGCGCGGGAGCCAGGAACACGTGGCGACGGGGGAGAGAAGGGGGCTCCGGAGGAGTGGGCTGCTGGCAATGGAGGGCAGAGCAGCAGCACCCCTTCGCTGCTGGTGCAGGGGAAAGGTGAGGTGCCGGTGATGACTGTACCTGGGAAGGAAGGACAGGCGTCTGCCTAGGTGGAGCAGAAGCCGGGCTGATGGCCTGTAAAGCCAGGAGAGCGGCTCCTGCAATGCTCGAGTTGGTGATTGCTCTGCCTTGGACAACAGGGCACAGGCTTTGCGCTCTGAATTGGCCCTCTCTATCCTGCCACCCTTTCTGCTGTGCTGGCCCTTGGACCCTCCTGAGGAAGCCTGTGGGGGATTTCAACACCAGGAGGGCTTCTGTGATCTGGGCAACTCATCACTGAGGCTGAAACTTGCCCTGCTGCTCCTATGCTGGGCCCCTTGTGGGATGCTGGCCTCTGGTGATGAGGGGCTATGTGTTCCCAAAGCTTCCCATCCCTCTGCTCCTCCCATCTCCTGGTCCCAGAGGTTTTGGCTGCTGCAGAGCCCATTCAAAAGGTCCTTAATTCAATCCAGACTGTTTTGCATAATTCTTGTTTTTGCAGAGCGGCTGTCCCAAGCGTGTTACCATGGGGGAGGCGAGGCTGCAAGGACAGAAGAAGGTGCAAGGGTGTTTGGGATAGGGAGGTGGGTTGAAATACTTGTTGCCCTAGGAGGTGCCTTAAGACAGGAGAGCTGGTCCTGAATGTCCCAGAACAGTTCCCCCTAAACCAGGGGTTTGGGTCCTTGGTGAGTGCTGTATGGCTTAAGTGCACCAGAAAAGCTGAACTTGAACTGGGGGTACCCGGTGTTCCCTGTGCTGCCCTTGGTGCATGCCCAAGCTGTTGCGTCCACATCATGCTCTTATGGCCTTTCTCTCTGCTTACCAATCTTGGAGGGAGGTACTTTCATAGCACGGGTGACTTCTGGGGCCTATGGTACTTTTGCAGCCCTCAAGGCTATATATGGGGGCAGAGTAGAAGGGTTTGTGAAAGCTGTGTTTGTGCCAGGTCTCTGCTTGGTCTTTCCAGCCACGGCTGGGCTAATGCAGAGCAGAGGGCATCAGGCATCCAAGAGTTACAGTCCCACATTGTCTCAGAAACAGGATTCCTGCTGGGTTGAGTCACCTGCCTTCTCATGCCAGAATCTGTGCTGGTGTCTCTGCCCCCTGTGTGTCTGATCCAGCCAGATATCCCCGAGTGCCCCCAAGCCCAGCTGTGTCTGCGCACTAGCCTGAATCTCTGCTGATTGCCCGTGTGATGTATTCCTCTGGGGAGGGAAAGATCTTGATCTCTGCTGGGAGCTCCCAGCGCTATGCCCAAATGCCCTGTGTGCCTGTTGCTTTTCCTGGTGAGCTGAACCTCAGGCTTGAGCTGTCACCCAGACAGAAGGTCTGAGCATACGGCTGGTGGTCTGGCAGCTGGTGGCCTGGCTTGCCTTCAGGGTGCAGATGATTTCTCCCCAGCTCTTGCCTTCTGCTGGGGCTCAGGAGTCTAGGTCAGCTCTGCCTGCTGACTTGGCTCCCTGGGGTGGGAGATGTGGGGTAGGGATGCTCCGAGTCAGTTCCAGGCATTTCATTGCCATCTGTCCCAAGGGAGAAGCAGAGACTGGAAAGAAGAGACTGAGAAAAACCTTCTGCTCCTCTCTTTGAGGCTTGGAGATGTATCACCTCTTGCTGAGGGCACCTTAGAGCTCAGTTATGGACAGCTCTCTGGGTCTACTCTCATCCCACCAGCATGCCTGGTGGGGGCAAGGTTTGCACATGCTTTGGCAGAGCAAGTTCTTTGCCTCCAGCCAAAGGTCTATGACCGCTCTGGGCACCCTGAAATGACAGGATCTGTGACTCTTTCGGCAAAACAGCCCCCACAGCAGGCCATTACTGGGATGTCTCTTGGGGATCCCCACAGCTTGCACTTTGTGGTGCTACAAAGTGCTAAGCCAGCACATTGGCTTGTCCTGCTAATTAGGGCCCAATACAATGGATGTCCTCCACCACTTTGCAGTTGGATTTGGCTTGCCCCGTTTAAGGAGGTCTGCAGTCCAGAGGGAAGTGAACCAATGTCTGATCTTGTCAGGCTTTCAGGATTGAGCATTACTAATGTTTGTAACTCACCTGTTTAGTGTATTATGTACTGTGAAACAGCAGTGATTTTGAGCTTTTGATTTCCTGCAATGTGTGTGCTTTTTTTTTTGTGGGTTTGGATGCTTTCCAAGCAGGCATGTTTGGTAGCACCTTGAGTGTATGGGTCTACTCCACATTATCCTACTTGTCCCCAAGCCATGCCACACAGCACAGCCAGAGCTGTCCTGCACCCAAGGGATGCAGAGTGAAATGTGCAACTGAGGAGGGTGAAGGTGGTGCTCATGGCATGAGTTTCGTATTCGGTGGCTGCCTTTAGGTTGAGCAGAAAGAAAAATGCTCCTTCCTGTCTTCTTCCCTGTCCTGTCCTCTGCCCAGGTCCACTCCAGGTGAGGGAAAGGACGGGGCTGGGCTTGTACTGCCTGGAGGGGATGGCTGGGAGTTTACAGCAAATGCTTGTTCCCTGCGTAAAAAGATGTGGTTGGCAACCAGAAGCCACAGTCAGCTGGTGTGAGCCCCAGGGGACTTGGCCTCCTCCCTGCTCTGAACCTAGGGCTGCGATGCCCGAGGGCCGTGACTGCGCTGGGCTCTCCCCTGTGTTTGTCTATCTCCCCTCATGGCAGGAGGCTTCTCCGAAAGGAGGCCAGCTGTGCCAGGGTGATTGCACACGAGCAGATTCACAGATGCATTGCATAACCCCCCTGCCAAACTCGAGCCTTTCCCCCGTGTGCCGCCCCTGGGCTGCTCCCAGCCTGGCGGACGCTCCCCGGCCCCGGACCCACTGTGCTGGGTGCCCGGCCCTGCACTCGGTCAGGGCTAGCCGGGAGCCCTCTGCTTAGCGTCTCTCCTCTCCAAGCCTTTCCTCCTCCTGTTTTCCAAGTGTGGTTGAGCCGCTAGAGGGCAAGCGGCTGCGCTAGACGGCCCCGCTGGCGTGCGGGACAGACGAGGCCAGAGCTGCAGAAGAGCTCTGGGCTGCAGCATAACGAAGGCCACCCCGGGTGCCAGGGCGGCAGGGTGCCCTGTGCGAGACCCTGGCTGCCAGGGATGTCCCTCGCTGGGGACAAGGGCCTGCTTCTCCCCTTGCTTGCTCTTAGGCTGCAGGATGCTGTGCACGCAAAGAGCTTTTGCTTTGGGGCGATGCTGCTGCCGTACTCCTCACTGCCCCTCTTGGCAGGTGCCTGTCGGGCTCGGCCCCAGGGTCTGCAGCTGGCTGCGTGCTCCTGAGGACGGCATCCCCGCTACCCGGTGTGAGCGGGTGCCTGTGGTGCCAGGCGGTCCTCTGGGGCCAGGCTTGGGGCTGGGTCACAGTGCTCTCGTCCTAGTAACCGGGAGGGGATGCAGCCAGTGCACCCCCCTGCCCCCACATGCTGGTCAGTGTTACATCGGTGTCACAAGCACTACAGCCTCAGCAGGTCTGTGAATCGAGGTGATCTGAAACTTCTTGGAAGGTGCCAGCCCTGAAGGGCAGAGCTGGCACTGGAGGGAAATGTTTCTTGTCCCTTTGAAATGCTGGGCAGATGTGCTTGATAGGAGCGGTGTGGTTGCCACTTGTGACTGGGCTGGGAGAGCCATCCGCAAGCAACCCTTACAGTTAGGCCCATTTTACTGATGGGGAAACTGAGGCATGGAGCAGCAGTATGACTGGTCTGCAAGCAGCACAGCAGGGACAGAGACCCTTCAGCCCAGCACCAGGCAGGGTTTAAGGAAAGGCCAGGCATGTGGGGAGATGCGCAAGCCTGCCTATCCTGTTACATCAGGCCACTATGAGAGGTGTCCCCAGAGAAATCACAGATGCAAAGGCAAGAGGTCCCAGGCCTGGGCTGAGAGCTGTCTCAGATGTAGTGCTCTCTGCTCCTCCAGTTAACCCTTTGCTGCAGGAGATGGATGGAAGTTGGAGGGTTAAAGAGAGCATGTGCCCTTCCCCAGGGGATAAAGACAGAGCAGAGCCTAGTGCAAGATGGGGAAAAGGTTAGTGGTGGTAGGAAGCTCATATTAACCCTGCAGCATCCACAGCATGCAGCTCCTGAGCCAGTATCTCATCCTCCCTGGCTCCTAGCAGGCTGGGCAGGAGAGCTGGTTATTTCCCTGCCAGACTATTGCCACGGGCTGCCTGCCTGATGGAAGGGCTGTGACACCCAGTGGTACGGCAATGCAACAGCAAATGGGTTTCCAGTGTCATGGCAGGGGGCAAAGCTGGGTTTGGGAAAGCGTATGTTGTGGGTGGCTAACACCAATTAGGAGGAGAGCTGTGATATCACTCCATCACTTAGGGCCTAAGTGTGGCTTCATTTGAAGAGAAGGACTTCCCCCCCCTCCCCTCCTGGTGTACTCCACTTGGAAGGTTACATGGCCATCACTTCCCAGCTAGGAGGGCTCCTTGGCAGCCTCTCAGCTCTGCAGAGGAGTTGAGGAGTGAAGGGGTTCATGCAGGGTCTGTTGTCCTGAACTCTGAAAATCAGCCTCATAATCAGTCACACTAAAGTTATTGGGTAAACGAGAGCAGCCAGCTCAAGTCACTTCAGGGTCTGTGAGAAAGTGAGGCCAGGGATGATAATTTTGTTAATGTGCTTTTAATTTTGACTGTGCCCCTTCTGTTCCTGTCAAGGCTGTGCCAGCCAGTGTCCCTGGCCAGGCTGCTTGCAGCTGTAGATTGCCATGGAGGGCAGGGGCCTTTGGGACCTCTTGGTGCTTGGATGGTATCGTGGTGCTGAGCCACCAGGTTTTGCAGGAGAAGGCTCTGGCTGGTGCCCTCTGGAGTGTGCCAGGCTTGCTGGAGAGACAACTCAGTCCCACGCATCCTTGCATATCTCCGTCTTCCATGTGTCACCCTGTTCCCTGTCCCATCCCATCCCTGATTGTAGGGCCTGGCCGTGTCCCCCATTGTCCAATATCCACCTGCAATTCTGGCCCTTGCTTGCTTGGAAAAGTAGCACTAGGAAAATATGTGCTGTATTTTTAGCTTGTTTTTGTGTGACGTAGCAGTTGGAAAGGAGATGGAGAAGCCAGCACCATGTGCACAGCCGGCTTTCCTCCAACTGCCACCCAGCGCTCCAGTTCAGGAAACCGTGGAGCACGCTAGCAGCCATCCCATCCCGTCCCTTCCCTCCAGCATGTGCCGTCTCCCGTCTTCCCCTTTTCCTCGTGTCTGTCTGCCAAAATAAAAAGAACAGCTTATTTAACTAAAAAAGTCCCAGCAGTTGGAGCAGAGAGGCTGGGAAGGAGTCTCCAGGGAGAGCAGTAGCCCCGGTGGGGGGCTGGGCTTGCCCTGGCTCTCTGGGTGGACCGCAAAGGGTGGTGGGTGCTGGCGTGGGAAGAGCCTGCGGCAGCCTCCCTCAGGCTAATTTGCACCTCCCGAAGCCTTGGGGTTAGGCTGTCGCAGCAGCAGCACTGGGGGTGTTGGCTGTTGGGGTGTCTGTCCAGCACGTCTGATGTGCACTGTGTGGCCTCGGCACTGGAGGCCGGTGCTAGGATCCCAGAGCATCCTTTGAGCGCGGCAGCTAGGGACCAGGAGCTGGCTCAGGGATGTGGCTGGATGCTCCTGGAGCAACAGTGCGAGCTCCTGCGTGCGGCCTGCCGGCTCCTCCTGCCCCACGCCAGGGCTGCCAGCCCCCAGGTATCCCGGGGCAGGGCTGGTCCATGGGAGCCCCAGCATAGCCCCACTGCTCACCTCTCACAGCAAGTGAGAGCCCAGGAGCAGCAGAGGGAGACTGAACTGATTTCTGGGGCTGTCCCAGACTGGGATGCTGGGATGTGGAGGGGGTGCTCTGGGGGCTTGCTCAGACCCTGCGTGTCTTTAAGCTCTTTCCGAACAGTCAGAAGCCAACTGGTAGCTGTACAGGTTCTTAAAAGCGTGTGGGGACATCAGAGGTCCTAGTGCTGGTGCTTTCTGAAAAATGCAGCTTCTGTCACGAGTTGTGTGTCTCCTGAGAGCTGTGTCCCTGTGCCGAGCTGCTCTCAGGCAGCCGTGCGAGACGGCTCACCCTCGCAGTGCAAAATGTTCAGGGCATAAGGGCAGCAGTGACGGCGGGGAGGGTGAGCACGGGGGACTTCGTGGTGTGATACCTGCTCCCCTGTTGGGTGTGGGCTGAGCACCTGGGTGCTGATGATGTCACACCCTGCTGTTGATGATGGGGAGTCTTTCTGGGTTGAATAGAGGCAGTTTTAGGTCTTCTCCCTGTCCTGTGTCCAGAATTACCTTTTTGTGGCATTGTCATTTCTGGCTTATCGTGCTGGTCCTGACATGCTGATTCCAGCTCTGGCTGTCTCATCCCTTGCCTCTCTCAGCCAAAATCTGTCCCCTGAAACATGAGCTGAAACCCATCGAGTCACTTGGTGCCTGCTGCCAACCAGCCCTGGGGGTGAGTAAAGTTCGGTGGGATCTGGAGCAGAGGATGCAGCGTGTACCAACTCCCCAGGGCCCTGGAGGAACATCCCTGCCCTCCCTCCACCTTTGTCCTGCCTCTGAAGCTTTCGCTGTGAGGTTAAGAGTGTTGATGGGAGCAAACATCAGGGCTAGTCAGAGCACAGCAGTAGCTGGGAGCTCCCTTGGGAAGTGCTGTGCACCTCGCTTAGGGTCAGGACCGATCCTGGAGGGTGTCCTTGGGAACATTAGATCAAAACTTGAGCTTGGGGAGCATGTGAAGGGCTCAGGATCTGGCGGGGGGAGTGAGCCTGGGGGTATCTGTCCCAGCTGCACAAAGGGGAGCTCTGTGGGGCTTGGCTCCTGCGGGGTTAATGGCATGGTGCTTGTTACAGCTGGAGCCTAATGAGGCTGAACAGGTATCAGGTGGGAGAGCTCATCAGCTCCTCTCCACCTCAGGCCTGTGTGCAATTACCCCAGATGCACTTAGAGGGGGTGGCAGGAGTGGTGGGTGGTTGCTGGTATGCAGGTGCTGGAGCTTTGGAGGTGAGAGGGAAGGCAGGCAGCAGTGGTGTTCCTCAGGACAGAAGCAGAGCTGCTTGGGGAAGAGGTGGTGGAGCTGGTGAGCTCTCAGGTAGAAAGTGCTTTGGTTTGTCCTTGCAGGGTGGGGAGGCAGCTGAGAGGGTCTTTGGAGCCTGTAGCTGTTCCTGGGAGCAGCCTGTGACCTGCTTGGTGGTGGGCTATGGAGGCTTGTGTTGCTGTCCTTGTGTCCCCCCAGCACTGTGGTGGTGGGCGGTGTGCTGTGCTGGTGGCCTCTGTGAGGGGGACAATCCTGCAAGGGTCTGCCCTGCCCTCCACACCATGAAGCTCTGTCAGTGCCTTGAAACCCTGGTGTTTGTGTCTTGCCCTGTCTATGTTGTCCTTTGTGTGTCATGGCCCAGGTCCCTTGGTGTTGCCGGTCTGAGCCTGGCAGCTAGGCCTGGTGGTTGTTTTGGCTTTGGACTGCAGATAGGCTGTTGCATGAGAAATCTAACTGCAAATAGCAAAAGGAGGAGGCAGGTGGCATCTGGTGTTCCACCAGCTTTCAACCACCACCAATCAACCTAGAAATATCCTCCTAGGAAAACTGAGCAGTGCTGCCTGTCTTGCCTTGTTCTTCCCTGTATCTCTTTCCCACCCTTTAACCAAGGTATGAGATGTGGCATTAGGGCCTTCCTCTGGGTTGCCTGCTGAGGCGTAGGCAGCACTACAAGTTGCTGCTGGGGGGGAGATGGCCAGGCATTGCTGTTTTTCACAGCCCTGGGAAGCCAGCCTAGATGCTGCTGCATGGATGTGTAGGTGGCACTGAAGGTTAGCAAACCTGCCTCCCTGCCCCATTTTCACTCCCTAGCAGAGCTGGGCAAAGAAGCCTTGAATTAGCACGGGGGCAGGTTACTCAGACCCCCTCCCTTTCCCACCCCAGGTGAGACATGGGTGCGAGTATTGCGTGAGGGCTGGTGGGGCCGAGGAAGGTGTGGATGCTGCGGGGAGAGGACGGTGACGTGGGCTGGGAGGGAGGGCAGGGCAGGGCAGCGCAGGGGCTCTGCTCTGGGAGGGACAGCAGGGGAGCCTGCCTGCAGACCCCATGGCCCAGGCTTGCCCCCAGTGCCCGGCCTGTGGCGTGGGCTGCCCTGGCCATGGGGGAAGGATCCCTGGCCTCTGAGAGGCACTGGTAGAATAGGTTTATTTATTCAGAGACTTAATTAGCATCTTTAAATATTAAATAGTAAACAAACTGTGTCTAGCAGGATTGACATTTACAAACAGGGATGTATTTTTTTTTCTCCCCTCTCTGGGACATGCTGTGGGGTTTTTTTTTGTTTGTTTGTTTTTGTTTGTTTTGTTTTATCTTTTAATGGAGCTCGTACAGCCTGGTCTCCTAGCTGATGAGAGCTGTGGCAGAGAGGAACCAAACCAGAGCTTTGCTGAAGAAATCAGGAGACAGGGCTGTGAGAGGCGCCAGCAGACAGGAGGGCTTGGAGAGCTGAGGCAGAGGAGCGGACAAGCAAGGGTACGTGCTTGGAGTGCAGGTACCGGGGAACTGCAGTGCACGCTGTTGGATTTAGTTGCTTCCTCGCAGGATGCGAGGCATCCCCTCCTGCTCAGGCAGGTGGAAAGGGAGAGGCTTCTGCCATGGCATAAAACTAATTGCCACCAAAAGGTGGTGGTTGCTGGAAGTGGAAGTGTTTTACAGCTGATCTGCATCCCATTATCTCTGTAAATGGAGGCCTGCCTGGGAGCAGATTACACTGGGGGTTATTTATTGGCAAAGTACTGTACAGTTTTAATTTTTCCTTTTTGCTTATTCAGGCTTTAGCTCCAGAGGAAAATAGCCCAGGGTGGCTTTGAAATGGATTCTCTCTGCCCCATTAAGTTATTCAGTGAGTTTAATGGGCCTTTTTTTTCTCTGAGCCTTGAAGTCATCATCAAAAGGCAGAGATTTATAAAAGCAAAGATACTCCTGAGCTTTAGTCAAACTTAGGGTAGCGGGGTGGGGACAATAGCGTTGCCACTGCCTGTGGTTCGGGTGATGTGGCAGCTGTCACTGGAGCAGCAGGGATTTTCCTATTCAGTGCATCCAGCCAAGCGGCCAGAGCCTGGGGCGAGCAGGCGAGCGCAGCCGCTGTGCCCGAGCATGCTGTTCGGGGACTATGGAGGCAGAGCAGCCCTGCGTGGTGGGAAATGTTGCAGGGGTGAGAGGGCTGTGCAAGCAAGAGGAGTAGCATGGCCAGCCTGCCAGGCTCGAGGCATGGAGCTCTGGGGGAGGTATGCGTTCCTCCTTGTTTCCAGATATCCTTGGTCTCCTCCCCAGGAGCAATTCAGCTTTCCATAGGTGCTGTGTTGCTAAGGGTGGCTGTATTCATAACACATCTATGTGGGGGGACTCTGCTGTCTGAAGGTATATGAGCAAACTTGATCTTGGCAGTTAAACATCGCGAAGTATGAAAAGGAAAATTGGTGTCCAGACTGTCCCCAGGGCCCTCTTGAGAGTTGGAGGTTGCCATCCTGCCCCTGGAAGTCTTGGGCAGGGAAGGTATTTTCTGCTTAGCCCAGGCACCTGCATGCTAGCGATGGGGTGAGGTGACTGGGCTGCCCCAGGGAGAGGATGATGGATTTAAGAAGGGTATGTGGCAGCGAGTGGGGCTGTGCGAGAGCTTGTCCTGTTCCACTGAGGCAAGAAACAGGCCCTCCTGCTCCCATCTCAGCTCAGGGTGCTGGGGAGTGCATGTCTGGTGGACCCCATGGCCTGCAGTCCCTGCTCAGGATCTGTCCCTAACAAAATGGTTAAGTTGCATGTGGGAAACCAGATAAAATATCTACTGAATTGACTGCTTTGGAGACACTGACAGGTGGGAGGAGAAAGCCTGGCTGCGTGGGTGACATCTCACTTGTGGAGAAGTGTGTGGACATGGGACATCATGGTGTTGTGGGTGCTGGTGTTTGCCCATGTCTCTGCTGGGGAGAGGATCCTGAGGAGCTGCAGCATCAGACAGGCTGTGCTCGGAGTGAGCGCTCATTTGTGATTGAGATCTTCTCTGGGCCCTTGTATTACCCATAACTGACTATTATGGATTAGGATATTACCCACTATGACTCATAATCTGTCGGCATTGAAAAGCTGCCATCAGTCCAGGTTGAGAGAGAGAAACTTCTCTTACCTTGTGTTGGCTACTAACAGCTTTATTTTCATCTTATTTATTCCATGCCAGGGCTGGGCAGCACATCCATCCTTTCAAGGGTGTCTCAGTGCTCACTGGCTGGAGCCCTTCCTCTCCCTCCTTTGCCAGTCAGCTTGCAGTGTTGGGTTGCTCATCATATGAGTGCAATGAATCTGGTGTTCCCCAAAGTATTGCATTTGTTAAGCATGAATCTCCTGCTTGTGTGCATCTGTCTGGAGCAAAAGAGGACAACTGGAGCATATCTGGAGAAAGAGGGTGAGGCGAAATGTCCGAGTAGGCTTGATGGAGCCTTGCCCTTTATGCATTGTATGTACGTGGAAATACAGACACTGAGTGTACTTGCACCCCTGGATGGGAGCTCATGCTCCCTGTGGAGACTCATGGGTTCATGATCCTAGCAAACTGAGTTTTGACTTGCAAATGTGTGAGAAGAGAGGAAACCTGGATCTGACTGTTCTGGGAGCCCACGTACCTCCCTGACATGCCTGGCTGTGCTTGCTAGGGCTGTGTGCAGAGCCTGTGGTCTCTAGCGCTTACACACTAATAACCTGCTCAGTGTATTTGCAGTGTGAATTCTCTCCTTGTTGGGCTCTTCTAAGACCGATCTCTCAAGATGATGTGTTGCAAACCAGGCCTGATAATTCCTTGGGGGGGGTAAATGTGGCCCTGAGATTTTTCTTTCCCTCTGGAAGTTGCTTTTCCTGCTGATTGGGGCGGGTGGGGTGCTGTTTGGGTGAAAACTTAAAACTAACCTTTTTGGGCCTGCATCCTTCCCTAAAATGGCACCTGTGGTCTCATGGTGGCACCTCTGCTGACTGGTTCCCAAGGTCTCTGCAGGAGGAGCACATGAGACATGGACTGATGTATCTTCCTGCTGGGGTGACTGATTCTTGGTCCCGAGGCCACATGCTGCAGGTGCTGTTCCTGCACAGACTGCCCGTAGCTGGTACCAGGGTGGCATCTAACCCAGCATCCAGTCAGAGCCTGCTTCCTGCTCGGGTCTGTGCTTTGTGCCAGCTTGCAGCAGACCTGGCAGGTAGAAACTCTGGACTAGTTTCATCCAAATGCAGGTGACCGACACCCCTTATCACTTCTTACTAGCTGCTCAGCCATGGAGTTGGGTACAGCTGTGAAATGAAGGGTGGAAGAAAAGACTGGGCTAGAGTTTTGTATGCGTGTCTCACAGAGGAGTCTGGGCTTGCTCGCTGCAGTGGTTCCTGGAGCTGTCACTCATCAGAGCGAGGGGACAGCCTGAATGAATGCAGAGGAGCAGCCGGCCTGGGCTGGCTACAGCCGGGGCTGTTGGTGGTGATGGGGAGATGAGGCAGGAAAGGACTGGGAGCGAGTGGTAGGATTTCCTAGCTTGCTTGTGAATTGGAAGTCAGTCCCATGCACATATGCTGATCCTGGAGCCTCTTGGGGTGGCAGAGACCAATATCTCACTTGTCTACCCAATCTGCACAATGCAGCATGTGCTGCTGGGAATCTGCTTATAACATGTGGTGGAACAGAAAAAGGCTTTCCCTATGCTGACTGTTCTTTTCTCCCCCCTTCCATCCCATGTATGGCCCTAGAGATTAGTCCTCTGACAGTCTGAGCAGGCCAGACCATGCCCCACGTCTCTGTGCCCAGCCTGTCTCTAGTATGACGGGCCAAGGAGCCATGCGGTTTGGAGTGGCATGTGGATTCAGCGATGCTGCTGGAATGAAACTGGGCTGGAAAGCTTGTGACCACTCGAGACCAAAACGTGCTGCCACTTCATGTTTGCACCACACACCTGAGGTGCATGTTCCCCCAGCCAGCTGTGCCATAGTTCAGGAGGAAGGTCTGGTACCCACAAGGGGAACCAGCCTGTCCCCCAGCTGCCTCTTCTGCACACCCCTGCGTGCAAGTGCGGATCTGCTTGCCCAGGCTGAAATGCTCAGGGTCTCTTGCTTGGGGTTCCTGATGGATTGTGGTTCCTGCTGGATGTAGAATGCACCTGGAAAATGGGACCGGGGAGCAGGGTAAGTGCTGTGGGGCTTGCCAAAGGAAGGGCCTCTGGCCTGGGGAGTAGATGGCTGAGGACTCACCATTTGCAGTCTCCCCAAAGGGACTGACTGGTGAGTCTGGCCTCAGAGCATTGCCTTGGCATGGTAGTGGGATGAAGGTGCTCTTGCTGACCCTGAGGGTGCTGTGGCCAAGTGGAAGCCACCTGCAGCTTGCAGGCCACCCTGTGATGGGGAGGGTTCCCGATACCTGCTGATCTGTGGCCTCCAGAGTAAGGAGGAGGCTTGTCACGAATCCATCTGCTCCCATGCCTCTCCCTGGATCTTGGGGATTAGAGGAGGGCGGCACTCATTTCCTAACAAACACCAAAAAGAGTCCTTCTCCCCTGCCTCCCATAAATCCTCGCCTCCGCGGTGCTACCTGCTGTGTAAATTGCTGCTGACCCCATAAATCCCCCTCTGCTTTGCTCCAGGTCCCCTCAAACCAGCCCTTCCCTGTAAATCCCATGCCCTTCCGGGCAGCAGTCTGCTGCCGACCCCCAGCTCTGCCTCTGCTGTAAATCCCAAGCCCTGCTGCAGCTCCCTGACTGCCGCGAAGGCAGAGATGTCCTGCAGGGGACGGGGATGGGGGCCGAGGTGTGCATGGCCTCGGAGACATAGAGGCAAGGGTGGCTGCCCCGGGGTTCATTAATCCCTCCCGACAGTTTCCGTGTGACTCATTTGCCGTCACGAGCTGATGAAGGGCGTTCTGCCTCGCTGGCTGCAGGGAAGGTCATCCTCCCGCTGGAAGCGGGACAGTGCTGGGCTGTCATCTTTGTGCTGTGGCTGTGGCCAGCTGGGCGCAGAGCAGAGTGAGCTTGGAGCCGAGTGGCAGGAGCCTGCACCGAGCTGCAGGCCCCTCGGGAGGGCTCCCTCCCTGCAAACGGCTGGTCCTCCTGGACTCTCTGCTGGGTTGTGAAAGAAGTCAGAGCAGAGGAAAAATCTCCATTTATCCCTCAAGTGCTCTGATTTATCCTGTAGCCTTGCTCCTCGTTGCTGTGGCTTGAGGGAGGGCTCATCCCTCAGCCTGGCTCGGACATGACTGTCGAGCCATAGAGCATAGCTGCTTTGTGTGGATGTCCCGTCTCTGCTCTTTCTTCTGTGCACACTGAAGAAGCTGCCAGTGGGTCCCTTATGGTCATAGGCAGTGGCTATCTGAACTTGTGCAAGGCTGCTGAGATGCTGGTGCCCTGTTTCTGAGCTCCGGTTCCCTGTGTCTTGTGCTGCAGGAGCAACTGCACTGTTTTTTGTTTTTGTTTTTTTTTTTGTGGATAACTCCAGGTCAGTGCGTGGGAGCTGGAAAAGGTGTCCTGCAGTGATCTGACCTAAGGCATATGTAGGAAGCTGAGCACAGGGTGGGACTGGCTCCTCAGCATGAACTGTGTTGTCTGTAACTTGCCCCTTGCTGCTCTGCATGAGGGATACTAGACTGTCCCAAAGCACGTGAGAGGTGGTGTGCTTTCCTCTACCTGCTGCTGGCTTGGCCCATGTGCTGCTCAGCCGTGATCCTGGCTGGTACCGCTGCTTTTCTGCTGTGGACAGACAAGATCTCTGGCTGACGTACAGATATGAGCTCTTGAGGGTGAATGCACACCTGCCTCTCTGAGCCGTGAGGTTTGGATGCCGGATGCTATTTGGTTTGCAAAATACCAACCCTTGTTACACCCAAGGACTTAGCGAGCAGAAAACAGTTATGCTTGAACAGTATTGACTTTTCTTCCTAATGAGCAGAAGTGAGTATTCATCGGAAATATATGAGCTGTTGTGCCCCACTTCAGTGGAGGTCAGTGGTGCACAGCGCAGAAGATGTGTAGTTAGAAGCAGAATGGAGTCATTGGAGCATTTTGGGATGGTGTTTTCGGTAAAGCTGCTGCATGCACACAGAATTTAGAGACTTCTGCTTGGCTCCCCACAGAGCAAAATGAGGCAGGAGCTTGGGATAGGTTGTCCTCCCAATGAGCACCCACAGGGATTCATTAGACGAGCATGATGGTATGAACAGAGCGGGGGCTCTGGCTGCCGGCGCTCAGCAGCACGGTGCAGGACGAGGGGGTGTTTCCAGGGTAGAAAGGGCCAGTGAGTGGTGGAACACACTGGTCCAGCCTCTGCATCCTTCTGCCCCCTCGGTCATGCACAGTAAGTGTTCGTGGCAGTGGTTTGGCAGGCAGGGATCTAACGCTGCCACAGCCTGTGGGGAGAGGCAGAGGTGTCCTGCCAGGATCTTGCTTATGTTTTTTGGGAAGGATCTGAGCATTTCCAGGCACCCCAAACCCAAGGATGTAAGTGGGAAGTAGGAGGGCTCTTGCAGATGTCACTTTGGACCCAAAGCTATTGGAAGGGTGTCGCTGGGGGTCTCTCTCTTGTCCAGGTAGCCTTTTCCTTCCTGTAACAACGTTAGTGGTTCACTGTCTCATGTGGACCTCGCCAGCTTCTTCCCTGCTTTGTTTTCTTTACAGTCTGGCCATGGCAACAGGGGATTTTTGCCTGAGTTCAGGGCTAGAAAATCCCCTTTCAAGCAAGGTCCTGGACTAAGATAGGAAGTTGCGGAGGTGATAGCAGCTGCTGCTCATCTTGCTCTCCAAGCCCCAGACCTGGAACTCCTCAACAGCTGGTGGTATTCTGGTTTTATTGAGGTTCTTTCACTGATCTGTCACAGGCTGTGCATGCCCTCTAGAAAGGCACCGAGCTGTGCATGATTTGTGACTTGATTCTGGCAACTGCTGTCTGGATGGTCAGGCAGAAGGCTTGCAATATCAGAAGGAGATGATGGCTCAAGGTAATGCAGAGAGGTGGCTGATTTAGACATTAATAAATTGCTCAAACTATTGCTGGAGAAACTGGGCAGATACTGGTAGGTGAGAAAAAGAGAAATAGTGCTGGCTTGACAAAACCTTGATGGTTTCTTGTTCCGGTTCTGTTCCCTTGCGTGAGAGCAGAGGCCTGGTGAGGCTCTCGGACCTGGCACATCTAGGCAATGCCGTTCACTGTGCCTGTGTTGGGTCAGGATGGCTTAGTGTCTTTCGGGTGTTGTGCTGGGGAAGCTGCATCTCTTGTCGCTCTGAGCTTGGCTTGACTGTCCCCATGTGGGGCTCTGCAAAGGCACTGGTGAAATTATTGGCCTCCCCTGCTCTCTCCCTCTGGTATTACACAGCTCGTGACTCTTAATTTCTTGTACTGAATATCTTGCACTATTCATAGGCTTTTTGGATGTGCTGTGTGGTGGGCTGGGATGTGTGGACAACACGTCCTTAGCCCTGCCTGGACTGAATGCATATAGCTCTCCTTTTTTCTGCTGCCAGTAAAGAAATGTCCTTTTTTGTATGAGGATTTTTATCCGTATCCCATGAACGAGACCAGTTGTGTATTAACAGGGGCTTAGGATGCTGCTGTGGTCAGGCCTTCGAAGGAGGATGGAGGAGGAGATGTGTATGGCGACAGCATGGGGACCTTAATAGCATTAGGGAAGACAGGGGGCAGTGGAGGAGAGCAGAGGCAGATTTAAAAAAAACCGTATAAATAGCAAAAATAAATTTCCAGCAAACACTTCCAGTCCTGTAGTATTAAGGAAGAGAAGCACCAGAGGATAAGGAAAGCATGAGCAATAACAGCAGGGATTTAGAAAGAATAAATCTTGCCAGACAAACCTGATTGCTTTTTCTTTTTGATGGAATCACAAATTAGTGGCTGAGCAGAACGTGGAAATCCTAATATATTTGGATTTAGCAAAGCATTTGATATAGTGTCTCACCAAATCTTACTCTTAAAATTAGTTCAGTTTGCCTTGGATATGACGTTGCCAAATGCACTGAAAACTGGCTTAGGGCCCTAAGCAAATAGCACTGGGCTGTGTTTGGGGAGGAGGAGAGGGGGCACTGCGGGAGCAGAGCTACAAACTGGCTTGTTTAAAGAGCCAGGAATGTGGCCTTGGTTCGAGGCACCTTATTACGGGAATATTGACGAACTGGCGAGAGTTCAGAGGCAAGCAAGGAAGGGGGGGAAAAAGAATGGAGGGCTGGAGGAGTCAAATTACCCTGCAAGGAGGCTGGAGGATGAAAAACTCCCAGGGATGAAGGAGCTTTGAGGAAGAACAGGTGGCTGTCCATGAGGGCCGTGGGATGAATATCTGATCTGCGTGAGCTATTGTATTAACCTGGCACTGACTACCGCCTGGTCTGAGCACCTCATCGCCTTCACCCCCACGCAGCAGTGAATTGCTAAGCTCCCGATTTCATGGTCTTTTACAGATATTACCGAATAAACAGAAAAATATTCGGCATGACTGTCAGAAAGAACATCCCTGATGGAGGGAGCTGGACACGTTTCCTCAGAGAAATCTTGTGGCTTAGAGCGAGTTTGGCCAAAGCACAGGGAAGTGGCCCTGGGCAGTCTGGGCCATCTGATGGGGATTTTTCCGCCCTGGGTTGCGTGCTCAGTTGGGAAGCTGAGAGAGCAAAGAGCTCTGGTGTCTCCATGGTGAACTAGGTGGTCATAGCTACCTTGGTGCTGCCTCCTGCAATATCTCACCATGTGCTGGCAGGTATTGATAGCAGACCAGCAGCTGGAAAAAGATCAGAAAACTCCTGGTGGCTGCTGATGTACAGATGAGGTGCTGGAGAGTGGATGGCCAAGTCTCTGCATGCTTGAGGTCTTATTGGGAGATGATGGCCTTGCTAGTCACCTTGCAGAGGCAAGGCAGGACAGCTGTCTGCTTAGTACCCGTGACAGGATTTTATAAGAGGGATTGGACCGCTGTCTCTAGATCTCAGGAGGGATGAGATCCAGAGTTAGCAGGGCTGAGAAGTAGTTAAGAAAACAACCATGGAGATATAGCTGAGACACGCTCCTGAAAGGGGTGGTTGGGGCCTGGAGTAGACGTGGACTCCTTGGGTAAGCACACAATTTCTTCATCTCCCTTGTGCCCCTTACCCTGGTCCCCCACACTGTATTTCTCTCCTTTCAGGCTGGAGGCAGAGTATGTTTGTGGGGTGGAGGGAAGGGGAGGGTGTTGAACCAGGCAAGGTTTAGGAGATATTTTTAGCTGTTCTAACTGTGGCAAATAAATGCCATTCTTACTTGTTGGGATTGAGCTACGGATAAATCACAACTAGTTCTAATGATGATAATCACCGGATTTCAATATTTATAGAAACGGACGCTTCCTTCGTTTCGGCGACTGCTGCTGTGCTCTCACCTTCACACATTGAAACCTTGGCTCATTATCACTGCAGCTATTTATTTACTTGCACATTTTTAACCCATGGGTGACAATGCATGAGAGAGCTGAAATGCTATTGTCCCACCAGGATGGTTGTAGTTTTGGGTAGTAGCTGCAGGATGGGAAGGAAATGTGTCCTAAGGACCTGCTGGCTGGATTCTTGCTCTTCAGGGACTCTTGAGACAAGTTCTTAGGTCTGCAAAGTCGCCTGGAGCTGCCAGAGCCTGAGACCCGAAAGGGTGGAGGTGGTTGAACATATCTTTACATGCTAGCCCTGTGGATCTTTTCTTCTGATTGCTGTGTATGTGTGCACACGTGCTGTATCTGGGACAGGCCTTGATGATATGGCATGATTCAATTCATGTAATGATGGACTCGGACGAGTATGGGAAGGGCTGCTGGAAGTATCCGCCTGCAATAGCAGCTTCTGGACATCCTGATTTAGCAGCTTCCCTTTCCAGCCGTGTATTTTCAGGAGGAAGCTGATGTGTGAGTAGGCAGGTTTGTGAGTGGGTGGGTGCTGAGCTGGGCTCATCCGCTGCATGCATGCCTGGCTCGTGTCCGTGCGCCTGGCAGTCGGGCTTGCAGGGTCCCTCTGGGAGCCCCTGTCACGAACTGACCCCAGCCTTGCCGGGACATTCCTGGCCTGTGGATCCTTGCAGGCATTCAGACCTTCGTGCCGACTGGGTCAGTGACTCCATCCTCGTTCAAGGTGTAGAAAAGATTCACTTATTCAATTTGCTATCTCTCCAGTGCCACATAAGCTGTATTGATAAATTAATCTTATATTGTTGTGACTAAACAGCCCTGCAATTTTTTACACTGTGCAGTCTAATCTGTCTTGACAGCTGTATCATTAGTTTATATTTGTTGTAATCTTATTCACTATATTGGCTGTGCGGAGTTCTTGTTCGAGTCGGTGTGCTGTCACACCGCTGCCACGCAGGCTTTCGGCACAGCTGCCAGCTTTCTGTCGGGAGACTGGGTGTCTCGGGGCGTGCTGGTGTGCAGCCGGGGCGGGCACGCTGGGGAACCTGCAGCCGTGTCTGGCACGTGTCCTAGCCAGGAGCAGCCCTAAAATGCTGTTCTATTAAGGTCAGTCCCCCAGGGCTAACTAATCCTTGCCAAAGCAATTGTGTCTCCAATCCAGAGTTTTCGGTGTGGGCTCCTGGCTGGGGGGGAGATGGTAAAAAGATGGATTTTGGGAGATTTGTGTGTGCATCTTAATGCTTCCTTAAAGTTTTGCTATATAGATTGGGACAAGCCATCTCCTCAGCCTATTCCTTAGTTTTCCCTGTTACAGGATTGTGCCTGTTCTGCCTCTGAGCTCACCTTATGGCTGCTTCTTCCTGAACTGTGGTGGTGGGAGGAGCTGTGGGCACAGATTGCACAACCTGTCAGCTCAGGCTTTTGAGGTATTGCGCTCTGCGCTGCGAGAGGGACAGTGATGTGTGCCAGTATAGCGTCGTGAGCAAGGTGACCATGTCAGTGCCACGGGTGGCTTGCCTGTTTCCAAGTCTTGGACTTGTCTGCTGTTCCTGGACTGAGTGGTTCATTCAAGTCTCTCTGCTTTCACAGATACTTTGCTTGCTTTGCAGGCAAGTTTGCCTAGAATTTGATTTAAAACAAACAAGCTGTGGAGCAAGAAGTTCTGGGCTGATGCAATGAGATTTCTGCCAGCAGGGAGCAAAAGAGACTATTTCCTTGATGTAGGACCAGATGAACAGGGAAGGAAGTGCTTTGGCTTCTTCCTTTAGGTCTCAGTTCTTGAACCAGTCAAATCTAGAGTGGAAAGGACAATCAACAGCTTGAGTTATTTTTTCCCTCTTGAGTGCAACCTTTTGGGAAAGCACTTGCTCTCTGGCAAGACTGAAGATGTGAACAGTCCCTGAGGTAGATGTGCCACTTGCAGTTTGACAGTGCAAATCATTATTTAGCCCTTTAACTTGGTTCATGCACTCGCAAGGACTGGAGGTCCTAGCAATGCTCCAAGCTGAACTCAGACCATCCTGGCACGAGTAACTTAACTGTCAGCCTAGGTCAAGGGCTTTCCGGTGGCTGTGCCATAGCATGTTGCTGTGCCATGCTGGTACTGCCTGTGTGCTGTACTGTGTGTAACCAGGTTTGAGCAAGGTGTGCGACATGCTGTGCGACAGACCCAGCAGCTTGTTGTAGGGCTGGTGGGTGAGGACAGAAGCCTGGGGAGATCTGCACTGTGCTACTGACACAAATGTAGAGGAAAAGCCCTTCTCCAGGAGATGAATGCTGGGGAAAAACCTGTGTCATCTCTAGCCTGTAGCTCATTGCCAAGGGTGCAACAAAGATGTAAAGCTGGCTTCACACCTGGTGGCCCATGGCGTGTGCTGATGCGGCCTGGTGATGGGACTCTGCCAGGCAGCAGAGCCGCCCATCACTTTGCCACCATGGTAAAGCCACTGTCCCTGCAGAAATCTCCGGCCAGGGCAGCCTGTGGGGCTCGTTGGAGTGCAGGGGCAGGAGGCTTGGCTCTGCGTCCTGTGGCTCGGGGAGCCCTCCCTGCTGTCACTGCAAGGGGAGCTGCTCTGCCATCCATCACAGGGAGTGGGAGCTGGTGACAGGGTGACTGACGCAACTGTCCTGGATACAAATATGCTGCCCAGCAGGAGCTGGGAGGCAGGATGAGGGGAGCACACCCCGACTGGGATCTGCTCCGTTGGCAGGCTGCCATGTCCTCCCCCTCTCCTGGCCTGGTGGAGTGATGGAGATGAGGGTCCTGCATACTTAGCCTAGATCCAGGGTTAATGAGAAATGCGCTGACTTCCACCAGCATGGCAGTAGCGCACACGGCTCTAGAGGGTCGCGTGCCATGCTGTCAGCTCCTGTGGAGAATATACATTTCCCACCCAGCTGGTGGAGCGTTTAAAAAAAAAAAAAAAAAAAAAAAAAAGTGACTGATTTTTCCACAGCACGTTTCAGACTCCAGGTATCTTGCAGCTCTTCATGCATGCAGCAGGCTAGATGCTGTCTGTACAGACAGACGCATCTGTCACCTCGCAGCCTGTGATAGCTCAGGGACACTGGGAGGCCACCGCCGCGGGAGGTGGGCAAGCGCTTGGCAGGGAGGAGGGCTTGTCCCTGTTGCTGCAAGGTCTCGGACACGTGTGGACCTCGACCAAAGCTCTGCCGCTAAAGGAGGATGTCCCTCCACCTGCAAAGACCCTGTCAGTGTTTTCAGTGAAAGAATTGGCTTATGGTGTAAAATGTGAATGATCTGCAGCCTCCACTATCAGATGGGAGCAGGGGCACTGGGTGCATGAAACAGGTACATTGGGGTGTGTACCAGCCAGGTGGGACCCCAGCCTCTTTTCTAAATGGATAAGAGTCTCATAGCAGTGACCTAATTTCTTGCAACTGTCTTCACAGCACTTGAGTGTTGTCTTGCACCTTGCTTGCTTATTAGGTTTGTATTAGAGAAGTTTAGAGAGGGTGGCAAAAAAATTCCTTGGAGACGTGCATCAAATTGAGTTTTGTCACTGGCTCCACCAGCTTTGCCCCTGCTACACCCTTTTTGTGCCTGCTTCCTTCCTTGCAATGAGGGTATCACTTGGGAGACTGCATCTTATTATCTGTTTATAACTGTCTCACCACCTCAGCTGACATGAGGATGTATTGGGTTTTTTGGTTTGTTTTTTCATCCTGGTTTATTCCTGGGTCAATTGCAGATCCCTGCTCTTGACTCCCAGATGGATCTTGCTTACCCATCGATACCAGCTGCTTTCCAAGGGTAGGCCCTCTGCAGCTTGGGTAACCTCTAGTACAACCATTTCCTAGGTCCTGGTGTCAACTGGAAACCACAGGGAGTTTTAGATGGTGCTGCTATGCTCCACCCATACTGATGAGACTATTTCCATAGCAACTACAGGATTTTCAAAATGGAAATAGGGGAAGGATGTTTAAAAATAACCCAACCCAGCTGAAAACAGTCTTGGGCAAAAAAATGTCTGCCACTGTGTGCAATGCAAGGGGCTCAAGGAGCTCACGTTGCCTCTCATCTGAGAGACTTGTCCCAGCTTAGTGTGTTTGTGTTGGACCTCGTGGCAAGGCAGCCAGGCAGTCTACAGGCTGCCTTGATGCTCTTGCAGCCTGAAGTGTGGAAAACCAAGGTCCTCCTTGCATGGGGTGGCTTGGCAGGGCTGAGAGGGCTGCGATGCCTCCATGTGCCAGCCGTGCTGGTGCTGTGCTGCCTGCCACTGAGCCCGGGCAGGTGGCCAGTGATTTTTGGGCAGGGCTTGGGCTGGGCTGGTGAAGGGCAGAGCGCGCGGGACCGTGCGGCACAGCAGTGCAGTATGCCACGCTCTGGTGCAGCTCTTGGGGGAGCCAGGTGATGCCACAGCTGATGTGCAGGGTGATTTCCAAAGCTAGCCGTGTCCCCCTGCTCATTCCTTGTCAGGCAATTTTGGGGTGCTGAGGGCTATATCAGCTCAAATATGTCTCTAATTTTTCATCTGTGCCTCCCCTCCCAGAAGGGCTAGAGCCCTGGGGGAGCACAACTTCTGGTGCTGTGTTGGCTTCAGGCTCTGCTCTAGGCTCATCCTGTTTCCCTCCTGTTGCCCTGGCATTGCTGGGAGCTACAGAAATCCCCTTTGCTCAGGAGTGAGGCCTCCGAAAGCCCTAGTGAAGGCAGAGCATCCATCTGCTTGCTGGGGGAGTGATCCCAGCAGCTCAGCCCTGCTGCCAGCTGGGGGTCTGTGTTGTGCCCCTGGCATGGGCAGCTCTGTGCTCGAAGGGCTCTGCTGCTTGCAGCTGGCTGGAGGGATTTGCAGATGGAGCATCCCCTCAGCACCTTGCACTGAGATGCTCTGGCAGGGAGGGAGCATTTGGGAAGGAGCTGCTGGGAGAGGTCTTGCCTTACTTTGCACCCCTGTCCTGCTAAGCCTGTTAACGGAGCTTTCCCATCCTGCTCAGCTTTTTGGCTGAACTTATTGTGTCTCTTTACTGCAATCTCCCAGAGTGTATCATGGTGACACAGCACTGCTTCCCCTTGCTGGGTTTTTTTTTTGCCCCTATTAAACAGTGCCAAACACTTGATACAGGCACCAGTGGACAAAAGCTTGATGCATGGCATAGTGCAGACCCTAGTGCTGGTGGGGAGAGAAGGGAAGAAGGGCTGTGAGTGACTTTTGGGAGGCAGAAAGCTTTGGGGATGTGGTGCAGAGCCCAGGCCTGGCATGGTGACCTGGAGTATCCTGCCCCGGGTGCTGAATTGGAGCCTTGGAATGCCATCGGGAGAAATCGGAGAGCCCCTGGCCCAGTGCTGCTGGGGGAGGCTGGAGAAGGGCTTCTCACTGCCTGAAATGCCACCCCAAATCAGCAGGAAACCCCTTTGCTCTCTGAGGCCAGGTGAGCACTGCTGCTGCCAGCTGCTGCCTTTTGATGCCTGCTGGCCACTGGTGCCATGGCAGCCTTGGATGTGTCTTTATATCGGCAGCTCCCGGCAGCTGAAAGGCTGCACCTCGGCTCTGACTTTCTGCCCCAGAATCTGTGTCCTGCTGCTGTCAGCCCCATCCGTTGGTCTGTCCGGCTCTGCCCCCCCTGCCTGCTGTGGGCTGCGTAGCCCGTCTCGCTGCCTTCTCTGACGATGCTCCAGGCTCGTGCGGTTTGCTCCAAGTCGGGCTGGTACTGGGACCGTCCAGGCGTTAGAGCTGCTGAGGAGGCGAAACAAAGTTTGAGTGATTCTTTCCAAAAAAGCTAGCTGCGAGGGCTTTGAGGATCTGCTTTCTGGCTTTGAAACTGCTCTGTAACCTTAAATGGCACCAAAAGGGAATCTGCGTCCCACCAAATACATCGTCCAGCCAAGTGCTGAAAGAGCAGGTGCCAGCAGGAGACTGAGCCTGGCCGCCTTGCCTGTTCCCCCTTTGCAGTTATGGCTGAGCATGACCCTGGCTTCCCCAAGTACTCTGGCAGGACTTGGTGCCTGTCAAGGTAATGCTGGCCTCGGGGAACCCTTCAGAAACAATTTGGTGCTCCCAAAAATGAGTCCTAAAAGGCTTGTCTATGGGCTCATGCCTTGGTGCCAGCGGAGCCCCACGTGCTGCTGTGGGGAACGTGGCTGTGTGCTATGGAGGCAGGGGCTCGGGGGCTGCGGTCGCTCATCCCAGGATGCCCCACGGCTTGTACCCCCTGCGGGGGACGTTCCTGCACTACATGTCGTGGCTTCCTCTGCCATGGACTCAAAAACCCTCCATGCAGCCTTGTGCTCGCCGTCAAGCCCTGGTGGTGAAGCACATCTTGAACAGTGCAAGGAAATAGCGTGCATCTGCTGGGAGCATCTTAGCGAGGGGTCCACGGTGTTGGCACCGGGGTTAATGAGTTGCTGTGTGTTGGCTGAGCTGCTGTAACTCGGTCTGTGTGCTCCTGCCGTGCTCCCGGTGTAAAGCAAGCCTAGCTGCTGAACTGCCAGCGCAGCCTGACAGCAGCACGTTCGATAGCGCGAGCTCTGGCGTTTTGCTCTGCGTTTGGCCCTGGCGAGGAGGGTGCCCGTGGGGAGCCTGACAGCGCGGCTGCGGAAACCGGCTTTGCGGCGCGCTCTGCGCCGGCGGCCACGGGAAGCCCTGGCTGTGTGAGCGCTCGTCTGTCGTGAGGTGCCGAGCGAACAGCCTTTTTCATAATTCAGTTATGCCTTTATCTAGAGGAGTGGCAGACCGAGCCTAGATACAAGATAGGAACTGTCCCCCATGCTGCACCTCAAATAGACTTGCTGCTTCCTTAGCTGGATTGACTCAAACAGCCCAGCTAACGGCGTCTGTGGCTGTCAGTGTCATCTTGTATAATGTTTTTGCAAAACACTTCCACGTTTATATGAACGCAGTAGAGACCTATGAGACTCTTTAAAAGTGCTTGCTTTTTTCCCCCGCTCCTTTCTTCCCTACCCTGCCTCCTCCTGCCTGTGTCATGTTTATAGGTATGGCTGTTAGCTTTTTGTTTTAAGAGCCAGCCATCTTCTCACAAAATATTTGGGCTTGGGGTCATCCTGTCTCCATGTATGCATCCCCACCTCTCCTGGGAGATGCTTCTGCTCTTAAACCTCAGCAATAAGCGCTGCCCAGCATGCGTGTCCATCATAGCAGGTGCATGCGGAAGAGGGAGACTTTTTTTCACTGCACAGTTTTGCAAGGGCTGATTGCAAACCACAGGAATCCAAACATTATCTTGACGAAAAGCCGCTAATCTCGCGCTGCTGGCTGGCAACCTGCGGGTTTGAACTCTCGGCACCAGGGTCTGGGAAGCGACACTGCCTCCTCCTGCCAGGCGCTGGGCTAGGGAAATCGGGAAGGAGTCCTTCTCGTGTGCAGCATGGATGACGGAGGAGTCTGAACCTTTTATTGCTGCCCAGAGCTGGCTGCGATTTGTTCGTAACAGAGAACGAGCCTGGGGGAGTCGTGGTAGCTGGCGCAGGATTAACAGCATATTAAGCTTGCCTGGTTCCTCTGGGCCTTTGGCTTTGAGGAGAGCAGCTCCCAGGCTGGCCAGGGAGACTCGCAGTGCCGGGAGGATAGTGGGGACCGCGGCTGGCCTCTGGGAAGGTCTCGGTCCAACCCGAGCAGCTCTGCCCTCGGCCCAGCTGAGTTGCGGGAGCGGGTGGGAGCCTGGCTGCCTTCCAGCCCAGCTGGGCATTGCTGCCCAGTTGTTTGAGCTTCATAAACATCCGAAGAGCCAAAATGCTGGAGGATCAAAGTTCAGGCTCCTTGGGAGCCGTTTAGAAAAACAAATGGTTCATGGGAGCAGAACCCAAGTCCAAGAAAGATTGGCTCTCTCACCGCCTCGCTCGGACAGCAGGTTTCATGGTATTTGGTGTGTGTGGGAAAGCCAGCAACTGAAATAGCCCCGATGAGCCAGGCTACGGGGGCGATGAAGGCTGCGGGGAAGCACAGGAGGATAAAGTGGGACAGGGGGACTGAAAGGGGAGAGGGGAGGGCACAGGATTTGGCTGCCAAATGGCCATAGCCACAACTGAAGCAGAGGGACCTTCTGGTGCTTGCAGCATGCAGCTCTGAGCTTTGGTTTTTTACAGCTTTTAGGATGCAGGCAGAGGAGGAGGAGCGAGCTGGGAGTGGGAAGGATCAGCTGCACAGCCCAAGAACTCGCATCTAAATTTAAACAGGATTTGGGATGGGTGGAGGAAGCAGAAATCTGATATGGATGTAAAAGCTCCCAAATTTAGACTCCTGTAGAGCCTGTGGTTTTAAAAAGAGTACTTGCAGGTTTGTGTGAGTGCGGAGGCAGCAGGACCAAGCCAGCAAAGGCGGCAGGTCTGAGTGATGGAGCGCAGCATCCCTGGTGCTGCGAAGGGGCCAGGGAGCCGGCAGGGCTGTGCTGGGGAAGCCTGTGCAGCCCCGTCCCCAGCTCTCACATCTGCTTCTGCTGGGCTCGTTCTCCTCCTGCCCAGTTTCCACTGCAGTGTATCACCTGAACAGCCAGTTCTGTGGAAGATTTTGTTTTCTCCTTTCCCCCTCGATCCATTTTGCTGTCTTCAGCCACAGCATGAAGTGCAGCACGTGAACGTGGCTACGAGCTTTTGCCTCGAGCTGAGCTGCAGCAGCTGGACGGGGCGTTATTGATCGTGGCAGCTTGCTTTGCTGCTAAAGCTCCCTGCCTGCCGGGGTGGCTCTGCTTATCCACCGCTCCCCACTGCTCTGGGACACTGAGAGTTAGTCCTGCAAAGTCAAACCGTAGTGACTCCCCAGCTTCAGTAAGTCTGCTCATGTTGCTAATGTGTGTGGGCACTGCTCTGCCGGGAAGAGGTGCAGCTGCCTCTGGAGCGGAGCTCGGCAGCTCTGTCTGCATGAATTTATGCGTAATTCTAATTCCTGAAAAGCTCCAGAACTATTCAGAGGTGGGAGCGCAAGGGAATCTGACCTCCAGTTTGAAGTTGCAGGGAGAGTTTAACAAGGCAGAATATGATTTCTGATGCTGATTTTGACCAGGGTGCTGGCTCCTCTATAAAATGCTCTTTGATCTTTAAACACCACAAAATGCTGCATATTGTTAGTTCTAACTGTATAAAATATTTTGAATAAAAGCATCCTTTCCTTTGACCTGGCAGGTGCAAGGGAGGCTGGCTGTTGCCTAAAAGGGAAGCTCTTTCAGTCTCCCACTCCCCTTAAAGCACAGGGTGCTTTCTCACCTTGAGGTCTGTGCTCTACATAAAACTCCCAGGGGAACCGTTTGGCTCCCCTTGGATCTCCCTCTCTTCCCCCTTGCGTGGCTGTTTGTGATGCAGCGCAGTTAGACACAAACAGGTTTATGGTAACGGTCCCTGGCAGGAGCATCTGCTCCGATGTCCCGCAGGTCTGTCTCTGACAGGTGGCCGTGGAAAGAGCCTCTCCTGGCACGGGGGACTGGCTTTGCACGCTGTCCTGCCTAACAGGAATGAAATAAATGCCACTTTGGGGGAATATCTATCTCCAAGCTTGCCACCCCAGAAGGAGGGACAGATGTGTCTGGTGCTGCGGGAGGGTGAGCTCTTACTGGTGCTGGACAGAGGTTTTGCCCCGGAGGTGGCTGCATTCCTGTATTTATGTCTGTGCCTGTGGGACATAAGCTGCCCATTTGCGTGCCCTCCTCAGGGTGCTAGCGGAGGAGGCTGGATGAAAGCAGCACTCAGCACCTATCGCTGCTGCGGGCTCGGGGTGTGCTTGTGTCCTGCCATGCGTGGTGGATGGGGCAGTGCCGTGGTGTCCGGCAGGGAGCTAGGATGGAGCCGGGAGCCCAAGCCTGTACTCGGACAAGTGCCAGGGCACTGTCCCCTTTCTGCTCCCTCCGCAGGTGATATTGCAGCCCTTGGTGGCTTCCTCGTGAAGCTTTCACTGGTGCTCGCTTCTGATGAACAAGGTTTCCCTGGTGCATGGATCAACTCTAAATGCCTGAAGTTCTTGCTTCAGACTCCAGGGCTGGTTCATCCTAGTGCTAGCTTGTTACTATTAATGGGAAATTAGGAAGGTTATTTGTTACGATGGCAGTTGTACTGCTACCCACAGCAGTTCTTCAGCTTTGGCATCCTGCCTTATGCCTATTTCTTCCTTTCTGAAACCGAGTGACTGGGCGTAACTCTTCCCGCACTGAAAAGCCTTGGATGTAGTGTGTGATAAAGGGAACATACGGCTTCCTATCTGCTGTAGCAATCTGTCCACGGTGGATCAAGGCAGCCTGCTGTCCTTGGGCAATGCTGAAGCCTTACCTTTGTGAGGGATGCTGTCTGCTCCATAACCCACGTACCGGATCTGGTGCAGGATGGGGAGGCTGTGCTGGGGTGAGCCGGAGGCTTGTGGAGCCCTCAGGGGAGAGTGGATAAATGCATGAGTGTGGGGCAAGGCACCCCATGTGTGAAAGATAGTCTCATGCCCTTCCTGCCTCTCACTGGGAGACTAAAGCACTGGATGAGGTCTTCATCACATTGGTACTGCTGTCTGTGTTTTGAATGCACGTGCTTTCCCCTGCCTTTAAAAGCAGCTCCTATGTGTGTTTAGGAGTGCCAGACAGCATCATTTAATTGCAGTGCCTGGAACATTTCTCTGTGTGTGTGTGTGTGTGCTCACAGCAGAGCTTAAATCTGTCACTCAGGATGGTTTCTCAGGGTATCTTCCATACTAGGGTGTCTTTATACAGCAATCATGTTAGGTACTGCAACTCTAGCAGCTCTCTGCCTGTAGCAGTAGCTCCCAGCCAGCCTGGGGACAGGTAAGTGCTGTCTGGGTGAACACTGGGCTCACCCCAGTTTATGCAGAAGGTATTCTGCAGGGGATTCTCACTCTTTCAACGCCCTGTGCTTGAGTAGAGCAGAAGCCAGGTTTCCCCAGGAGGACTGTTGAGATGCCATATCTAGGTGTCTTTTTGCATGGCTGTACTGCTCAAACCCTGCTGCAGATACCGTTGCCCAGCTGCAGCGTGGGGGGAGTTGAGGACACTCCCTGCTGTTCCATGCTGCGACGCCCCGACCTGGGGCTGCCTGTTGCACGTGAGCCCAGCCTTGGGTGCAGGAGCTGCTGTGTAGTCCTCAGCCGGGCAACCCTCACCCTGTGGGCACCAGTTGTCTCTGGCATGCAGAGAGCTTCTGGAGCAGGAAGAGGTCTCCTCATCTCTCCACAGCTTTTGCTTTCTGGCCAGGGTGCCCAGAAACAGTGCCGAGAGAAGATTATTGAGTTATTTGGGATACTGAACCTGAGCCCAGGTTTAGGTATCTGCTCTGGTGCCCAAATGGCAGGTTCACAGAAAGCCGGTACTCGTGGACAGCAGGACTGCATTTATTTAACCCAGAGGCTTGCTTTGTCACTAAAGCTCATGCAGGGGTTTTTCGCAACTGCAGCTGTCTATTCCTTAGAGACAAGTCATCACTAGCCAGCTCTGCCCTTAGTTTTCTTTGCCCAGCCTTTCTGGAAAGGCCCCATTTGGATCATTGGGCTGGATATGGTTGGGCCCGTGGGAGGGTGACTGAGTCCATCTCCCTCACACCCTGAGCCCACGTGCTCCCAGCACCCACATACCCCTACATGGCCTTGACTAGAGGAGCAGATCTGTAAGTGCAAAGGGGGCTGTGCTGCAGTGCTATGTTTTATGATTGTTACCTTGACGAATCACAATTACAGTGTGGAGTTACGCTAATAATTATTTCTACAAGCCATATTTGCTACCTCCCCCCTTTTCTCTCACTGACCTCAAATTATCCTTAATGATGCAAAGTTACCTGCTGCAGGGTGACTTTTCCATGTGATTTTGGTAAGGGAAAGCCCACACTTTAAATAGGGAAAATACTGACCTCATAAGTCTTTATTCAGCTGCACTTTCCTTTAATGCTTAGTTACCAATTCAATTTTATAACTTCCATATTGAGGGAATAAAGTCCTTCATGCCTCTGGTTAATAAATGTATGTGATAAGTGCTTTATAATACTGTGAAAGATGGCTGATTTCTTTATGGCTTGTTCACAACCTCGCATGCTGTGCGAGGGGTGGGTGGAAGGGGATGGCAGGTCCCATGTCAACCCTCACCATGGTGGTGCTCTGCCTCAGTGCTGGACCAAGCTGTGGGCAAGTCCGGCATCTGGTGCGATGGCACCTGTGTTTAAACGCAGGGCTGGTTTTTGGAGAGGTGGGATCAGGAGCAGGTTCCTAAGCAGCCTGTGCAGGGTGAGCAGTTGACCAAGATGCTGAGAGCATTTTGAGCTCTTGGAGACAGGCAGGGGCCAGCGGGAGAGGTGGGTGCCAGCAGGCATGGCTGTGTTTGTGACCAAGGCACAGGCTCGGTCTCTGTGCTATGGGTGCTGTCTCACCCCCAAGGCTGGCGCTGGGACAGGCTGGCCCACAAGCGTCGCGGTTCCTCACTTGCCTGGTGCCATGGTGCAGGTAGGAGCTGCAGGCCTGTCCACGCGGGTAACGTGAGGGTTATTCGTGGTCCTCGCTATCTGGGCATGCCCTCAGCTCTGTCTCTGCTGGGGAAAATGGGGCGTAGAGATAAAGGCAGCCTGCATTTACGGCCTCTGTAAACCTGCCATCCAGGGGGACTAAAGAGACACCATGAGAAGATGCTGCGAACTCGGAGAGGTGGGAATAAGCATTGCTGTTCCCCTGCACAAGCAGGTACTTTGGGCTCAAGCAATCCTCAAATGCCAATTAGTGCTGTTTGTAAACCCGTAGGAAGAGGTTTAGGTGAGTTCAGATGTGCTTTCACGCAGCTGCAAAGGGCTGCCTGGGATGAGGACAGTCCTTGCAGTTCCCAGGCCTGGTCCCTGCAGTATTAGCTGGACACAGTTTGTCCAGACCTCCTCTGCTTGTGGCATGTAGGTGTGGGTGGTCACGTGGCATCCACTCCAAGCAGGGAGGTCCTGGCACTGGAAAAGCCTCCTGGTTTGTAGAGCTGATGAAAGGCCTTGCCATCCCTGTCAGCTGTGGGTGCTACAGCTCAAGGGGGACCTGGAGCTGGGGATGGGTGCCATGAGGCCCTCTGTTGCAGCTGATGGGGTTTTGGAGAGGGAATGTATATGCAGGAGGGGAAAGGGAAGGCAGTCCTTGGATGAACCAGGGCAGAGTTTCTGGGAGATGCTGAGGGACTGACTCCCCTGCTCTGCTGTTGTCTTCGAGCTTTGGGAAGTCCTACAGGCTTTGGCAGGTTGTCTTGTGCTCTGTCTGTGGGCAGTCATTATGTGGCATTGCAACAGCCACCCAGATGTGGGTTTCTTATTGTGCAGGGCTCCCATAAACTTCAGGGGCACCTCTCCACCTCGGCTGTTGACTTGCCCTCGCACCTGGAGGAGGCAGGTCCAACTGGCCAAAGTTTTTTAACAAGTGACTTACCTCTGCCCCCATCAAATTCATATTTGCGTGATCTGGCACTGGCATGCCAGGCAGTTTGTTGATAATGCTAAACTTATTGGATAATTGAAAGCTAATGCTTCTGTCTGGACCACTATATATAATATGCCTGGATGACAAATTGGTTTTCTTGTTGCCCTCCAAGAAGAGTCAAATACTGTTTTGTTTATGTGTGTGCACACGTGTGCATGCTTAGGCAGCATGTCTCTAAAGGAGATGTCATCTACCCTGGCAGCAAATGGAGCTGAGGGTGTCCTGATGAAAAGCTGCTCTTCTCCAATCTAGGTTAGATATAGATTTGGGTAGCACATGTGTACACATGCTATATAATACTTAGCTCTTATTGAGTGCCTTTTTCAGCTATCGACCGCAGTACTTGAAAAACTGGAAGAGATTAGATAAATATTATCCTTGTCGTTTGAGGAGGGTGCAGGAAGGCCAGAGACTTTAAGTAGCTTCAAGATAATCACTTGGTAAACTGGCATCAGAGGCTATTTTTTGCCTGTCTTGTGTATCTGGGACAAAATGAGTCTGGCTGTGTTGAGATCTGAGTGTGTTCATCTCCCTTGCTGTGTTGACCGCGGGGTGGATCAGGAGCTCAGACTTCTTATGCCATCTCAAAAGTGACACCAGACTGCAGTGACAAATGCTGGACTGCAGTGTCCATTTGGATGACTGATGAGCTGCCAGTCCCCCCTTCCAGGGAGTGGGGCACATTCCTGGTGCTCCCAAAAGTCCTGGAGACCAATCAATAGCTAGAGTGTGTGACATGGTGACCCTATCGTCAGTGTGCTCTCTAAACTCTTTCTGTGCCTGTGTGACGTAGTGCAGATACCTGGTCTCCCTGCTGGCTGCCTGGCTCTGAGATTCAGGGTGAAATGTGATGCCCACAAGCTGCAGAACTAGCAAATAAGATTTTGCACTTCACAGGTTGTTTTTAATTGTGGCACTATGCAAGCCATGGACTGACTGTTAGTCTGACTTCACAGGTCCAGCAGGCTTTCAAACGTGTTTTAAAGGCATGGTTGTAGGTGCACGGGGGCTGAGATAAAATGCGGGATTGGCTTGCCAAATTTAGCTTGTCAGGCTAACCTCATATCTTTCTCTGAAAAGGTAACCAATTTTCTAGGCAGAGAGAAGTTGTCAATGGAGCTGATCTGCCTGTGTGTCAGCAAAGAATATGATGCCATGTTATATGAGAAATGGTTTCTTTTCCTAGAGCAGGTGCAGTATAGTGCAACTGTTGTAGTGGGGAACTGGATAGAGGAGAAATCATGACGGGACATGTTGAAAGGGGAGAGGATTGCAGAGGTTCCTTAGAGATCCTCTTGGTTCATGCTTTTGCTCAGGATGCTGACGTGAAAGGAGAAACAGCCTGGTGGGCTGTCCTGCCGGTGGGCTGCTGGGGCAGTGCCTGTGTGGAGTGGATCCGGGTGGCCGGGGGGAAGAGCCGCAGTGGTGCGGGCTGGAGCAGCAGAGATGAGACTATTAAACATGGAGCAGGAGGAGTGTGGTAGCAGGTCTAAAGCAGGCTTTTGATGACAGCTGGGAAATTGTATCAGCTGGAAGTGACCTGGCAAATAAAAGTGCTCAGGTGCCCTGCTTGATCACGAGGCAGAGAACAGCCCCTCAGCTGATGTGGCTGGGAGAGGCAGGTGTGACCTTAGGCAGAAAGTCGAGGCATTTCCAGTGTGAACAGGGAATTATTGGTGCTGTTGTGCAAGTGAGACCTCTCCCAGAGATTGCTCTGTGTTCCTGGTCACCCCTCTTCAAGAAAGAGTGGTGTAAATAGGATGATGAAGAAAAGGGAGACCCAGCTCTACCTAAAGGCAGGAGGGGGCATGTGCCTGCTATGTAGGGTCACAAGTGAGTGTGTCAGTTGTGCTAGGTCTGAAACCAGAAACCAAATAATCTTGGCACCAAGAGCTCTGTCTGAGCAATACATCTGTATCACTTCTGAGACTTGATTTAGTATCTCTTCAAGGTACTTGAGACAATTTGCCTTGCACTTCACTGCTTGGTACAGATGTGCTGCCTTAGGAGACCTGGCCTTGTATAACTTGTAAATTATAGCTGGGGAGGATTTGACTCTCCCTCATAAACACATTGTAAGGAGTCAGGAGAAATACCAGGAAGGGAAAAGAGCAGCTTAAGCTAAGACAATTTTGATGCAGGACCAAATGGCTGCACAATGGTTGTGAGTACGTTTAAGCAAGAAATTAGAGCAGTGGAGTTCTGGTGCAATATTGCAGTACAAGGAGAGAAAGAAAAGCCCTAAGTAATTTTAAGGTGATGTTTGATCAGTCTGTAAAATGTATAATATAATGTAATGCTCTGCAGTGCAGGCAGGCTGAAGGACTTGGCAGGCCCCTCCAAAAAGACATGAGTAGAAGAAGGAAGCAAATGTAAAAACAAACAAAACAAAACCTGCTAATGTCAGCACTGTTATTGGTTAGCGATGCAGCTCATGTGGTCTTGATTAAAAGCTGGAAATGAGTTTAGATGGATGTGTATGTGGTGAGCACTTCATGATTCAGGGGTTGTAAAGTATGGTATTGGCCTTGAAGCTATTGCATCTTGCAGAAGAGCTGTGTCCCTTGGTAATAACTGAGGATTGCCGTAGGAATATATAGTTAGAGAAGCTGGGAGGGAGGGAGGGAGTTACCCGTTGAGCATATTTGTGTTTCAGACCTCAAAGCCTGATTAGAGACCTGGGCAGGGCAAGGCCGGGAGTTGTCGTGTCTGTATTTGGCACAAATGCAGAACCTATATTTCTCCCAGGTCCAGCAACTGAGGCAGAGGGGAGAAGAGAAGGTCTCCATCTTCACCAGTAATAGGATATGAGCTTTTTAGGGCAAGCAAAACCCTGGAAGGAGAAGCAGGTGATATACTGAAGGAACTGAGAAGTGACTTAAGTGTGTGGGGAGTCTTTTGGGTGTGGGGTTTTTGTTGAGTGGTTCACTTGCTTTCTTGTGCAACTGCTGCAATTTTGCAATCACAGCTTTACCCTTTGAACTTCTGAAATAAGATGTACTGCTGTTTTGTCTTGTTCTTAAAGTGGATTCAGGTGAATCCAGCCAGTGCTAAGGCACACTATTCTCTCAAAAACAACATGGATACAAATAAAATGGTGTTCCAGATGCATCTTTGCAGTGCCTGTGAACCAAGACTGGTTTGCCACCCCCAGGATCTAGGGTGGATTTCCTTCTGAGTTGAAAGAGTTGGATGAAAAAGGGGAAGAGCCATTTCTGGGGGTCCCTGAGAAGGGCAAGGCAGTGAAGAGACAGTTTGCTGCTTGATAAGTGTCTGTATAATAGGACTCCGTGGTCCCTTTCTAACCTGTGCACCTAATTCAGGATGATACTGTCTCCCTCTCTGCATAAAACAGCTGCTGTGTTGTGCATCTGTCCTGTACAAAAGGGTGCAGGTATTCATTTCAACTGTCGCTTCTCTTGTTGCTCCCTTTCTAGGTACTGTGTGTGAATGTGAAATAATATCCCAGAGCATACCTGAGTAGGGAAGGTTATGGCCTGCCTTTGGGAGGCTGGAGCACAGGTTGCAGAGTTGTATTTAGCCTTGTGTAATGTCACTTTTGGAATGGTAAAACTGCTGGGGAGGCACAGCCACTCGGACACTGCCAGTCTATACCAATGGATTGGCTTTTATCTCCCAGCCCACAGCTGTTGTTCACCATTTTGTGGATGGAAACAGATATTTCATAATTTTGGAGACAGGAGTGAGCGGGCAAAGAAGTTTGTGCTTCTGCCAATGCATTTCAACTCTGTCCTTCACAATGCCCCCATACCCCAGTCCTGAGTCATCAGAAAGTCTTGCTACTGCATGTTGCTGGGAACAAACTGAGGTTTCTTTCTACCTGTTCTAAAATGCTGCCCATGAGGCTTTGAGTATCAGGTCAAAAATAGCATTACTTTTTTTAGCAAATGCATAATCAATAAAACAAGCCAATCTGGCTGCCTCCTCCTCCTTCAAAGCTGAGGTTGCTCCATAGTTCCTGGCCCGAGACTGTTCCCTCTGCCCCCAGGGCCAGGGATCAACACAGTTGCTCCAGCATGCCCTGGCAGGAACCCATGGCACCCAGCACCTGCCTCCTGCCCTTTATCTTTCTTTCCCCTGAAGAATCCTCTCATCTGAGCTGTAGGAATTGCAGGTGGGAAATGTCTTCAGCCTGTGTTTCTAGTCTTGCCCGGTGTGGTCAGGCCAGTTTTTGAGAAGTCCCCAATAATCCAGTCCTGTAACTTTCTGTCCCAAAAGCTGATCTCGCGGTCCTGCGCTTCCTCTGACGAGTTTCAGCGAGCCGTCGAGTCTCTTGACTGACGCCTCCCAGTCTGTGCTCTGTTCTGCAAGTGATTGCAGGAGCTGTAGACGTTGGCAGTGAATACTCAATTGCCTTGATAATGTCCTGTTTCTCATTCTCCCTGGATGCAGGCAATCCAAGCTTATGAACAGGTCATTTAGGATGAACCATAACTTTGTCACTCAGCAGCCAGTTGGGATTTTATCTTGTGTCCTCTGGATATGTAGACAATTACGGAACATGTGGAAAGCAGAGGTGACTCTTTCAGGCCTCTGCTTTTCTCGGATCTGGATGGCGAGAGAAGAGAAATGTATTTAGTGTTTAAGTTTAGTCCAGGGTATGGATTTTTTTTCCCCTGTTAGACAGACGATACGTGGGATGTGGTTCAAATAGGTCCGTGCACTTCTGTCTCATTAGTTCATCTGTTCTTACACCAACCTTTTTCTCAAGAAATAGGGAGTGCTGGGGGAGGAATGTACAGCCCTCTTGATTGCTCTGGAGGTGGTAAAAGATTCCCCTTTCACTTACCCTCTGGACCACCATGTCCTGTAACCTTCTCATCCAGAAGTGATACAGCTCTTGGCTTTGGCTTATCACCCCAGCCCTGAATCACTGGAAATGGTTCCCCTCTCTGGGGCTGAGCCCAGAGCCAATTACTGCATTAAGGCAAATGTGAGTCTGGATGCACGTGTTCCTAGGCTCTGAAGTGAGCTTCTCTTCACAGATTGTCTAAGGGGACTAGCCAGATGTTTTTCCTCCTCTTGATTTTGAGAGAGGACCACCTCCACCCACTCCCCAGAGAGGACCCTCCTGAAAACGCTTGTACTCTGTGGGGAGGTGTCTGAGTTTAGTCTGAGAGAGAGTCTGAACTGGCTTTGTGCTTCGCAAGGAGGACTGAGTATAGTTCTCAGCAAAAATTTGTTTCTGCAGTGAACAGCTTGAAATCATGCTGGTTGCTGCCTCACCGGTGGAGCTGTCAGATGCTCAGGCCTTGGCCATTGGTGTCAGATGGCTGCAGGCTCTGAAGAGCTGTTGTCTGTGTCCAAGCAGAGGCCAGTCAAGAGCACGGGACCTGCTTGGCACACCGCACGCGACCGTCCTCCAGACGTGCTCCAGGGGAAAGCCCTATGCGCATAGAAAGCGTCTTCTCCAAGCGTCCAAATTCGGAGAAAGCCTCCGTGCTTACCTCAAGGAACCGGCGCGGGATCTCTGCTGCCTGCCTGTCGGGAGCAGGTGCTGGTGGGAAGCAGAAAGTGGCACTGGCCACCTTCTGGTCCCTTCTAGTTTTGTGAGGACAGTAGCGCAAATCCTGGGTTTCTCCTTCAGGTCCTACGCTGCGCAGAGCCTCCCCTTGCTTTTAGCACTGTCACTGGTCCTTTGTGGGCCAGTTCAGCAAAGAGGCCAAAGGCTGGAGAGGTGAGGAAGGCACCATGCTCCTTTCCCACCACGCAGCACTGCAGCTTGGTAGCAGAGGCCCGTGGCGGCAGCAAGCCGGCCGTGTGGCTGACAGCGTTGCCCCTACGCTGTCGATGAACAGGGGACCCCATTCTCTGGGGCTGTCGATCTGTCACCTTCCCCCAGCTCTAATATTTATTGAAAAACGATCCCGCAGTGACAGATCTATTTCTGTTTTCGTTCTCTGTAACATACCTGCCAGAATGCCCCAGGCGACTGAGGAATTTGTTATAAAGACACAGTTTCCAAACTAAGTTTGGCACTTTCCTGCCAGCAGTGCTCCCAGCCAGCAAAGACTAGGACCTGTTTGGCCACCCTGCTAAGAGCCTGGATAAATACATGTGGGTTTCTTTTTTTCTTTTTTCCTCCACTTAGGCCCTGTGTTTTTGTTGAGAGGCTTTATTTACTTTCTTTCCTTTTGCCTGAGCTGTCCCAATCATGTCTTTATTTACCAGTGTGCACAGTGAGGTCCAGAGAAGGGGAATGGTTTAGCCAGGGACATGCAATGGATTGGTTGTACCTTCTATGCTAGAAGCTCTGGGTGAAGCCATGTTGTTTGGCCTTCCTGGAGTTCTGGGAAAACGGAATAAAAAGCAGCATGCGAAACTGCTTGTTTTGGCAGTATGATGCATACCAAATGTGTCTGGGGAGCCTGAGCAGGTCCAGTCTCCAGACCTCTCCTGTGTTACAAGGCTTTGGCTAAAGCAGGATGGAAGAGATATGGAACAGGGCAGTAGGGTACCAAGAGCTCCCTGTGTGCAATCACCTGGTTGTGCCACTGCTGAGTCTTTCCTTCCTCTCCACAGACACATAGAGAACTGGAAGAACTTGCAGACACTGAACGCCGTAGACATGGAGCTGTACACAGGACTCCAGAGGCTGTGAGTATGTCATGCGTTTCGGGGATGAGAATGGCGCTGGGCAGCCCCTCTTTTCCCAAGCAGAAGGCTCCTGCAGAGAGCTGCTGCTCCCTCCTGTCTGTTGTCTCCACCCTGTGATGGTCAGAGCCTGCTCATTGTTGGCTCCACAATATTTTTCTGTGAGACTTCACAAAATGGAGATGAAGTGCTTTTTGGTCCTTGCTGGATCTGCGAGAAGGGAGACTGCTAGCTCTTGACAGCTCTGTCAGCATACATCAGCCCTGACCTCTCTTCTCCCTGCTATTCTGGTTCTGGGCTTGTGCATTGTTCTGACTCATTTCAGCCCTACAATGCGAAATTCCAGCTGTCTTTATCAATCCTTCAGCGTTGGGCTGTTGGTTCTCCTTTACTGCAGTTGCCATCAGAGTAGTGCTGCGCGATAAGGAAATCATATCTCCTCACACAGCCCTCAAAGCGCTGGGAGAAAGCAGCTCTGCATGTCTCAGATGGGGAAACTGGGGTCCACAAGAGCGAGTGGTTTGCCAGCCGCTTGGGCAGCCTGGCCGAGTGAGGGGCACGGCCCACGCCTCGTAATTTCCCCCTCCTGCATTGCAAACAGTGCTGCGCCTGCCTGCAGCTGTGCCCTGCTGCGTGCCCTTTATACAAGATGTGCAGCATTGCTTAGGGTTAATTTGAGACTCTTCTAATGTGTTTCACTGGGAACTTTACATCGGCTACCATTTGACCGCAGGCCAGAGGAGAGGTGTATACTGCTGAGCGTTCGGTAACCGAACCCCAGCGAGCTGTGCACTTAACGCATCCACTCTGTAAGCAGGCTGACTGCTCCTTCTCATCTAACCTAAAAAGCAGCAATGGAGTCAGGCGTATTTTTGTCTGTAGCAGATATTAATAAATCATGGTCATAGTGCTGATGCAGCTTCTCCAAACAGAGAAAGACAGATGGAAAGAGAATCTCTCTTCAATATCCATCCTGCCCTACACAAAATATTCACCCCTCATCAGGGCTCCAAGCAGAGGGGTTTTCTCTTGGGTTGAAGCGTGTTGGGTGCTCCCCCGGGCTGCATGCCCTCATTGCAACGCCCCAGGAGAGCTGGGCCTGGGGAGCAAGGGGGTGAGAGGGCCAGGGCTGGGGCACTGGGCTGGGTTTGCTGTGGGGCAGGCAGTGCGGCACCCCTCCATGGTGCACTGGCAGGGACCTTGCCCTGCGGCTACTCACACTGAGCCTCTTCTATCACCTATCGGTGAAACTGAAAAGCTAATTTTTCTCTTTGCTTGTAGTTTGTAAGGGCTGTCTGAGGTGAGAACTGCCTCCCTTTGGGCTCGAGGACTCCCAGTGCTGACTGCAGTTTTCGGGGCATGGCCTCCAGAGTTTAGTGCAGGGGTCTGAATGTAAAGCAGTGTTCTACCTTGACCCATCACTGTCTGTTCAAATCTTTTTTCAGGACAATCAAGAACTCAGGGCTACGAAACATCCAGCCGCGGGCATTTGCGAAGAACCCTCACCTGCGTTACATGTGAGTTGAACCAGTTCCCGTCTCCTTTTCCCTTCCTTCTGCTCCGTGGTCTTTCTGATCCCCTTGGAAGGGCCATCTCTGGAGCGTTGCTCCATCAGGAGAGTGACAGGGAGGGAAGGGGAGATGCGAAAGGAGAAGGGGGGTGAGAGCTGGTGATTAAGGAGAGGAGGAGAATTGAAGATGCTGGAAAGTGAAAGGGGCTCTGATGTGGGGATGGGGGAGGCAAGAGCCCCAACTGGCTCTCCTGCTGGGCTGCTGACAGATTTAGGTGTCTAATCGCTGGGCCAGCTTAGATGGCCTCTCTAATGAGCACCGGCGTCATTAGCAGCCTTGCAGCGGGGTCAAGTTTCCCTTTCTGCTGAGGTCGGTGGCTGCGAGCTGCATGTGGCCTGAGCCTGCCCTGCTCATTAGCTTTTCACCAATGGGGGGTTTCCAGCACAAATCTCTCTTTTGGGCACATGGCTGACAGCTGTACTCCTAATTACTGACCTGTTAAACTGGCATCTGCACTGGGCCTGCTGTAGGGCTGCTTTGTGCTGGGGGTTGCTGGAGCGTTGGCGCGGTGGGATGTGATCAGGCAGGGGAATCGATGCTCCTGAGCGTGGCTCAAGGAGAGGACTAGTCCTTGCGCAAACATCTACCGTTACTGGTCCTGGAGCACGGTGTTTCAGGGAATTTCTGCATGCTTGAGGCTGAGGAGGATTTCTTCTCCGAGTGCCTTTTTCCCAAGGCAGTAAGTGGTGGTCTGAATTGCTGGTGAGTATGCAAGGCACTTCATGGCTTTTAGATGTCTCATCCAAGTGACTGTGTCTGAGGTCAAACCCCTCTTGGCTTTGGCATGGAAATGGGGTTGGCAAAAGGCCTTGGGCCTCGGGAGTGAGCTGATGGGCTGATGGAGGGTGTATGTCTCCCTGCTTTACACAAACTGGTGCTAGTGGCTTCTGTCATGAAAAATGGTAGTAAAATCCTTTTTTTTTTAAAAAAAAAAAAAAAAAAAAGCCTCCGCTTGAATCTGCAGACCCATGTGCCCATTGATATAGTCATGGTACTGATGAAGGGAGATGGATGCAACCTGCAGAGCAGGATATATTTGTCTTTTGATGTCTGCTCAGAGATGATGTGAACTGAAAACCCCAAAAGCTTCCTTATTGGAAAACCAGTTACAGTTGCTAAGTGACGGTAAAGTACTTGCTAAATAGGAGATCTGCAGTACCAAAGGGCATGAATAGTTAAGGGCATTATGGAAAAAAAACACAGGGCCTTTTTGAGTCTAAAGAAGGGTGTATTTTGTTATAATAAAATCTCCTTAATGCTGACCACTGGGATTTTCCTGATTTCTGTTCTTTATTATTTTGATTTGTGGTGTTTATTTTTTATTTTTGTAGCTGTTTGTTACTGGGAAACATTCTCTCTGAATACCTCTCCCAATTGATTTTTTTTCGGGGGGGGGGGTGTTGTTTTGTCAATTGTGTGCAGTTGCTGTTTATGTATATAACAGATGCAATGAAAAACATCGATTTCTAATAACATTAGTTTGGGTATTGTAATAGTTTAGAGGGCCCCACATGCACATTTTGAGTCTGAACGTGTGTTGTTAATGTGTATACATGCAATTGTTGCTGCTTTTTCAGATAGCTTTTGTTTTTGTCATTGGGGGTTACTTTTGAGATGGAAAAAAACATATCCATCTTGTGTCAAGAGTTAAGGTTGGTATGTTGTGATGAAATATGTGTTTGTTTACTGCTTGGGCCATGTAAGATTTATCATGTTCCTAACATCTTTCTTTCCTTGCCTTTTGAAGCTCGAGGCAAGTAACTGTATTATTCAGTTAGTGTCTGCCAGTGGGTTTTGACACCGTTTCTGGGATCCAGCGCTGCGGCCTTGGTCTGTGGCTGTCAGCAGGGTGGCTGTGAGGCCACTGCTCACCTCCAATGTCTGGTTGCGTGCCAGCAGCTCTGCGTGCTCCCCTCCTGGGTCCCCTGCCACTGCCGCAAGGGCTCGGTCCCAACGGGCTGTTGGCAGCGCAAGGAAGCGCCAGGCAGTGGTGTGTCTGCGATGGGCCGGCAACGCCGAAACCGCCGTGGCAGAGGGCTTGGTGCGGGCCGAGCCGAGCAGCTTTGATGCGGGCTCAGCAGAGCCGACGAAGGAGCTGGAGGCCACGCACGCTTGCAGCTTGGTGGTTGTTGGTGCCGGATCCAGCCTGCTCCCAGCTGACGCTGCTGCTGTCGTTACACCAGGCACCAAGATTCAGACTGCTCCCTCCTATGTGAAGGCTACAAGTTTGTAACTTTGAAATTCCTCAGCATGGAGGATAGGAGATGCGTGGGGCAGGGCTGGGACTGGTGCCCCACAGGTCACAGGATCAGGGTTCTGTGTCACTCAGGCAGCCCAAACGCTCCCCTTGCTCCAGGCCTCCCGTGGCTCCCACATCTTCACTGGGGAGACTGGTTGCTCCTTGGCCTTTGAGCAGCCTCGTGGGCATTTGGTGCCGCTCCAGGGTCTCCTGCAGAGAGAGCGGGTCCACGGGACTGTGCCAGTGCAGCCAGGTGTCTTTGCTGCTGCTGCTCTCCAGCTGCTGCCTCAGAAGGGGCTCAGCGTGCCGAGGGCCTGACATTTTCTGCAGCCGCCGCACATAGAAGCCAGGGATAAAAGGATTAATGGAAATGTCACTCTGCTCTAAATCTTGGGCTGCCGTAACTGGGTACAGTAGCTGACAAGAACAAGGGATACTGTCCACATCTCCTTGCAGTAGGCCTGGCTGCTGATAGCTGCAGCTGGCCAGATGCAGGAGCAGGACTGGGGCTGGCTCGTGGTGTGCTTATGGCTCATTGAGTCACCGCTGCGAGAAGCGATGCAGGCACCTGTTGCCTGGGTTTTGCTTCCCCTTTGCTGGGTGTTTGGATGGTTGCAGATGGAGTTCAGTCAGCAAGCAGCAGATGTGCCTTGGAAATGATAGGGGGCTTCCTTGCTGGGTTACTGACGCAGGGCGTTGGGGACCCCAGACTGGGCCTTCGCTGGGTGCTGCAAGCTAGCTCTGAGGAGCAGCAGGCATTTTCTGACTGAAGCTTGTGTACAGACTATGAGGACTCAGCTGCTATTTTTTTCTCCCTCCCCATTCTAGGTTAAATCCCAACCCCCTGATGAAGTGACTTCTCCCCTCCCCTTCCCCCCCCCCAGTGCCTTTTAGCAAGGTTTTCTCCTCTCAGATGTGCCGGATAGCTCTGCCTTCTCCCATCAACTTCTATTTCTGGCCCTTCCACAGTGCACACACTTGTTTTCAGGCCCCAGCTGTGCAATCATAAGCAGATCACTTATCCCAGCTCTAATTGCAGGAGCTCAGTTTTATGGGGGTTTAAGATAATAGTTCTGAATGAGGTTTGGCTTTTTTGCCCCCCCCCCCCCCCCCCCCCCCCCCCCACTGTTCTGCATCGAAGCATCAGGGAGGAAAGGTGAAGCCATGAAGAGGTTTTTCAGCCTTCAGCTGCCTGAGGGTGGACCTCAAACTGCTCCCAAGCGCAGCCTGGAAGGGTCATGCCTGTCCTTTGAAGTTTAAAATTAGCTCCATCAGAGTAAAGGCCTTGAGGCCAGTCAAATTGGTGGAGGAGCAGTGAGCAACTGGAAATGAGAGCCCATGCTGAGGTCTGGACCTATAAATAGCTTTGGACCCCTGCTGCCATTCCAGGAATGGAGAGAGCTAGGACTCTGTGGCCCATCTGATCTTCAGGGCTGTGATGTCTACCAGTGATGGAGGCAATTATCCAAAATGTAATGCGATTTGTAACTTAGATGTTCCTGTTTTTCTGGCAACAGGACTGAGACTGACTTTCCAGAACAAGCACTGACTAGCTGTTGAATGAGAATGGATGTGGGTCTGACCTGAACTGAATGTAATCCAGCATCTTTTTATGCCCTTATTCTGGAGGTCTTCTCACTGGTCAGGGTTGCCTGGGTGGGTTCCTGGTCCCGTTTCTGTGCTGTATTTGATAGCCACTTGGCTAATATGAGGATGGTCCTGGAGAACTGCTTCCCAGGAATGACAATGATATTTGTGCACTGGATTTGAGGACCAGCAGGTCTAGGCTCAAAAACCTTATAGCCAAAATCCATTGAAGTTAGTGTTAGCAGGCTAGCCAGATGAACATAAACATCTAGCATTGATAGAAAACCTCAGCCTTTGGCTTGAAGCTGTGCAAAGAAGGCTTGAGGATGGTATGGTTCCTAAATTTGAGACACGTAAACCATGTCACTGTGTTTAGCACAGCTTTTGAGAAAGCCTTACATGCTATAACTCTCTGTCCTTCTCCTAGTAACACTTCAATGCTTTGACTAGTTCTAATTGAACTTGATAGGGGATTACAGATCACAAGGGTATTTAGTTCCTATGCCTAACATGAAAATAGGCAGAGGAATAGTACAGTAAAGAGATGTTAAAATGCCCTGTGGTGAAGAAAATAGCAGTATCATGATCCTTATTAGGCACTGGGTAGTTCTTATGAGAACTTAACTTCACAGCACAAATGCACCAGGAATCAGTATTCAGTAGAGGACAGGACCTCTTTTCCTTTTAGCAAAATGTCCACCCTTCACTGACCACTGCTTGGACAGTAGAGCTATAGATGTGGGAGAGAAGGTGTTTGAGCAGATTGTGCCTAGGACTAGACAAATTCATATTTGCAGACTCTGCCTTTACTGGGAAACAGGTACCTGTTAAGGGACTGCAGTTCCCTCTAAATGCTTTCCTGGATGGCTGCATACTTGACCAGCCAGTCAGGAGGCACTGGCTTGTATTTGCAGAGAGTAATTGTGCACACCTTATTTATTGTGCAGTAAAGAAAACAAATTAAGGCTCTGCAATTATAGAGACAGGCATCCTTTTAAATAAGACTTAAGTAGTCAGATTTTTATTTAGAAAATTAATAATTGCCATTTCTGCCCGTATTTGGTGACTCTTTTTAAACTGTCTTCTAGAGGTTTATATGTGCTCTAAATTGTTTTGTGGGCTGGCCAAGACACAACTCCTGTCAAAGAGCTCCCTTTCAGCACTGCCCACCGGAGCAGGGATGGGGTTGAGGACAAAGCTTTCTCTTCTGGTCTTCACCCAAGGATCTTAAAGATGGAGGCCTTGGATAAGGCTAGGACTGGAACAGTGACCTTGGCACAAGCTGTAAAGGGGCCAGGAGCCACTGGAAAACTGGACTCCTGGAAAACTCCTTTGTCTTCAGGAGTGCTTTCTGCCAAGTGTGACCAGTTTTAGAGTATTTTATGGCTGTGCTGCATTTTGCTCCAAGGATTTTCTTTATCTGTGTGATCCTATTAGTTCTTTTTCTCCCAAAGATGCAAATTTGTCAAAAGATGCAGAATTTGCCTATGGGCAAATTCGGAAAAAATCTGCATTTTCAATGCGATTAATGCGGGGTCTCCCGGCTGTTCACAGCTGCCGTTAAAGGTTACATTGCTTTGAGAATGGAGTTGGCTTGTGGTATCCTGGTTGGCCTCCACTCAGGGAACCATGCTCTGCTTCCCTGAAATCTGCTGTTTTTACTGGAGTTGTTCTTCACGTCACCTCCTGGCTTACTGTGCAAAGCTACTGTGGGCTGCCAAACAACAGAGTTAGTCGGCCCCAAGGCAGCTGTTCTGCAGCGTCAGGTAAAGCAATGGATTGGCGATGGATGTCACTTGTAACTTTGACTCAGGCATTCCCACAGATGTGTTATGGTGTTAGGATTTGGTGGGAAGGTGAGTGGGGCTGTGTCCCCTGAAAGGAAGCAGCCTAGGGTTGGAAAGCCTTTCTGTGCCCTCCTCAGTGCAGGTTCAGGACAGCTCTCAAAGCTCTCTGCCAGCTGAAGCCCACACACCTTCAAGGGCTGCAGACAATGAACGCACAAGGCTTGTGAGGTTCATGTCCTCTTTGCTGTCTGGGAGCTTGATCAAGATCTCAGGCTAAATAAAGAAATAAACAAAATACCAGGCTTTGAATTATTGCAAGTGTAGCTCTGTTCCCTCTAAGTCCTGGCCTGAGGGTCGTTTGCCTGTTCTTTGTGGTTAATGATCTATTGCTTTCCTCTGAAGAGCCATTTGTATGTAAGAAGAGTTTAACTCTCTTCCTGTAACCAGCTCTAGGCCTTGTCACTGCCTGTAACCCTGCACTTGATTCTGAATGTCCTGCTACCCTCCTCTCTTCGTTCTGACTTCTCTGTGCTCTGTCCTTTTCATCACTATACTGCTTTCATATCTATCCTGGCGGTGGTCTCCTAACATGAACTGTCATGTGTTAATTGCTCATGATTTCCTGTCCATACTCAGGAGTTAATGTGACCTAAGAAGTCTCTGCGTATCATGTTAGGCACAGTAAATGCCTCTGTAGAGCATGAAGTAAAATGAATTTACCTAACCCTTCTCCTTGACAATTTAATGTTTTATTTTGCATTTGCAAAGGACTAAGTGAGAACTGAATTTCTCCATGACTACCAGAAAAAAAAAAAAAAAAAAAAAAAAAAAAAAAAAGAGAGAGAGAGAAATGCTAAATAGACTTTTAATTCTATTAGATGAATGTTCCTTTGTTATCCCTAATCAAACGGCCAGTTTGGGCACCCCTTGATTTCTATTTGCACACTGAGGGTGCTATTGTTCCCAGCCCCTCTGGGATCAGACCTTTGTCCTGTGATTTACTCAGTAGGCATTTTTCCTCATCTTTTCAATTCTATAAAATGCTGGGCATATTTAGAGTGCAGTTGCTAAAATAAATAGCAGTAATGTCTCCTCTGCTTCCATAAACTTCTGTGCTCTGACTCCCTACCTGCTTTGTCCCCTGGATGCCAGTGTAGCACAGGTCCTTGCTGATATGCTAATCAGCAGCAGTGGTTTGATGGCATGTTTATTCCCCATCATTACCACAGGTGACAGATAATCAGTTAGAAGCAGCTATTCATTTTCCTGCAGCAGCAGCAGAGGTAGCTTCTGTTTTTCTGGGCATTGTGCACAAGGCTAGAGGAGAGACTAATTCACTGCAGGGCTGTGGCTTTCCTTCAGAACGGGTCAAAACCATCTGACCTGCATTCAGAGGGCTAGGTAACTAATGCCTGACTACATATTGCTCCACTCCGCTGTAGAGAAAGTTTATTGTGTTGTAATATGAGGAAAAATTGTTTGTGACTGCCAGACTGGAAGGACCTGGGAAAGAAAGTTTCTGACTAGTTCTGTGCACCTTGGGGTAATACTTGTTCTGCCTCAGTTCCCCATCCGAAAAACTGGAATAACAGCATTTGTTTTTTCTCTTCTTTTATTTGGTCTGTTTGCGTGTGGCTTTTTGTACGTTTCTAGTGATATATAACCTTAAATTGTGGGATGCTGTTGCAATGTAAGATGAATTATAATGTTATTGATGTCACAAATGTTTGCCCAGTTTTTTTATGCGATGCCTATCACTGGTACCTGGGCTCTTAGGATTTTGGTGTGGCTTTGTCTCTCTCCTTTCTTTGAAATGTTGAGATGTTGCTTCCAGATGCGTTGTGTGGCTATGAGATTGATTTCCCTCTCTGAAGACTGAGCAGTTATCTCCTGACAGATGTGTGAAATAGGCAACTGTGGTTCTGGAAAAGTCTTTTTAAAGAGGCTGCAGAAAATGCCGGGGGTATTTTGAATGTGGCTGTTCAGCTGTTCCTAGATGGGGGTTCTCCAGTCTTTTACAAGCCTTGTTTCAGTATTGAGGTAAAATATGAACTCTAAACATGTGCTTTTTGTTGGGTCATTCTCTGTGACATAGTACGTGTTGTGCATCAGTGGCCTGATGGATGTCTTGTTGCCATGTTGTGAGCTTCCCCTCAAAGACAGGCTAAATTGTTCCTCACAGATGTGGTCCTGAAGTAGGGGTGTTGCTATGTCTTGGTTAAACCTCACAGTGTCTCTGTCTCTCAAAAGCAAACACCAGCAGTGCAGAATGAGCCAATTTCTGGAGATGCCCATGTGACAAGGATCAGATCCTGCTCCTGCACTCCTGGGGTTGCTGCAGTATAGAAGTACTCCAAAAACAGCCCCTGGCTGTCCCTTTTGCTTGTTCTCCAGACTCTGTGGCTCAGCTGATTAGATGTGGTGCAAGACATGTCCTATGTGCCTGTGCCAACATGAGAGTTACTGTACAGAGAGGGAACATACCAAGGGGTACCCGAGGACACAGACTTCTTTGAAAGCTGTTGGGAGAGGGAGAACAATCATGGCAGGATGAGTGAAAGCTAAGTGACCGCACAAGTGATCTCGCCTGGGATTTTTCTTTCCATAATGCTATTTTACTAGCTATAGCATTGCAGGGGTAATTTTCCTTTTTTGATATACAGGCAATAAGCATAAGGGCAGAGAAATAGAAACATTCAAATCATATGTTATTTGAGCAATAAGATATGACAGGACATGAATGATGGGACATTAATTCATGGTGGTGTGTGACTAGGCAAGAATTTTAAGGGTTATAAGTTAGGCAGCCATGTGTTTTATTGGAATTATAACATTTTTATTAGAAAATTGTAGGAGGGGTTTCATACCAACCCTTTCCCTTCATTTGTATTTGCGAAGGACTGAACTGTGAATTATGCCAGATGCAAGAGACTGTGGGATACTTGTGAAGCTGTTGGTATGGGTGTTAGGTTTCTGTCTTCAGCAGGGACTATAGGTGAGCATGAGCATGTCTGTAAACTTGCTACTGACTGAGGATGAGAACCAGGGCAGATCTGATCCTTAAACCGATGCTGGAGTATGTTTTCACAGCCTGCCAGCAATGCTATGAGCCTGCCTGCTGGCTGTGCCTTCCCGAAGGCTGGTTCCCTGGCAGGCCGGACGCCCTCACCGGTGCCCCAGTTGCCCTGCGTATGCCGAAAGCAGGGATGCGCTCCCCTCTGTGGGGCTGTGCCGGCTCCCCGCACCCCGTGGGGCCGCGCTGCAGGGCTGCGTTTCAGCACCGCGGACAGCACCGGGGCCGCCTCGGGACTGCCCTACAGCCCAGCCAGCCTGCCTCTGGTCCAGCCCCCGTCCCTGGCCCTGTGCGGCGTGGCCTCCTGACCTCCCTACCTCTGACCTAAGCCTGGCCTCCCGGCCTCCTTTCCCCATCTCTCTGAGTGACATTTTTCCTCTTCCTGGACACAGCTCTGGCCTGCCATTCCAGCTCAGTGAATGGATCAGCAGCTGTGCACACCTGGCTTGCAGGTGAAACCGTATTTCTAAGAACCAGGTGTGAGTCTATCTGAGGAATGATCAGCTAGGCTTAGTTGCCAGCACCTTTTTCTTCTCTCTCTCTCTCTCTCTCTCTCTCTCTCTCTTCCCCCCCCCCCCCCCCCCCCCCCATGAAACAAATCTTCTGAGGTGTCTGTTTATGGTAGATGTATTCTAAACTTTCTAAACTGCAGTGGTTTCCTGGCACTGGTTTTGTTCTGCAGCGTAAAAGGAATCATCCTGCAGTACCCTGCTGCTATCAATGAGTTATTCACATGAGTAGCTCTCTAGGAAGGATTGCTATCTAACATCGCTGCAACTACAACCCATGGGATTTGGCTAAGCATTTGTTGTATCCAGTTGTTTGTGTTGATAATTGTGGGTAATTTGCTGTCTCAGAATAATGAAGAAATGCCTGCTCTAGTTTGATTATCAGGCTGTTGTGCTTTATGTGATTATTTTTTTCACTTTAAAAATATCCTTCTCAATGACCAGTATTTGAAGGTAAAGGGTGGGAGAAAGATACTTCTCCTGTTTACGCACAGCATGCATTGGGAAGAGCAGGAAAAGCATAATCACCACATCCAATCTTGTGCATTTTTTCTGCCAGAGCTAATTGTCAAGGATGAAATGAGTTTCTGCTTTTGGGAAGGTTATAAATGATGATTGTATAAGCAGGGTTTGTTGGACTGTAACTGCTTTAAGTCACCACCAGTTTGCACTCCCCCTCAGGTAGGTGTGTGAGACCACAATGAGGGGCATCATATCAAGCTTCAGGTATAGCTGTAGGGGGTTTCTTCTAGGGATGTGTTTCATCAGTGTGTGTGTGTGTGTGTGTGTGTGTGTGTGTGTGCTCAGCTGTGCAAACAGGAACATTTTTGCCTAATGGCTCCTCCTAAGCTCAGATGTGTTCCCAGGCATCTGCATCCTGGCTCCCCTGCCCTGCCCTGTGGCACCTGGAGGGAACCTGTGACTTGGAGCAAGCCATCTCCCTGCTTGATGCTGTTTGTCTCGTAGGCTGAGTGTTTTTTCTTGCCTTTTGAGGTGTAGCTGGAGTACGTCAGCCTTGCCTCCTGCTGTGGCCACGAGCCTCTGCACAGCAGGGAGGTGGCAGCTGCCATCTCTGCCGGCTGACAGCAGGATCTCTTTGGAGAAGTGCAGCCTTCCACCCTCTCCTTCCTGCCTTTCCCTTCACGTGCGTCTAACCTTGCCAGCCTGCTCCCCCGCCACATTCCCTGGCTCTGGTCCTTCACTCTCTCATCCTGCATTGCCTGCTGTGTCTAGCCACTTGTCCCCAGGCTCCCCACACTGTGGAAGCAGGTAGCTCTGCTTCTCTTGGTGGAGAGGCTGGGGTGAGTGCTGCAGGCTAATGGCAGGCTTTCTTTTCATTAGCTGGTGTGAGCACAGCTCTTTGGCAGAGCAGCCTGCTTTTCTGAGCTCATGAAGACCATTTTTACTTTTATCTATAATTCAGTGGAGTGTCAAGCCACAGAAGTTTTCACAATAATAAGCAGTGGAGGAAATTCATTTGCTGCAAAGGCAGGTTTTATTCCAGGGCTGTGGCTTTTTTAGGCCTCCTCATGAGAGGCATTGGTTGCTCGTGCAACTTCCCCTCCAGGGAATCTCTTCATCCTTCTCCCTGGGACCCGTTCTACTCCAGTTCCTGCTCAGCACAGCAGCTTTCCAGCCACTCTCCCTGTGCAGGACCTGCATGAAGTGAACAGGGAAAAGTGAAGCGAGGAAACCGTAGCAAAGTGGGAGTATTCATGCACTTGGGGAGGCCTGGGGGAGAAAAGGGAGTTGTGAGTTCCCAATCTTTCACCTTTTCCTGTTTCTGTGCATCTCTTATTCATATCTGCTTCCCAGAACAGCCTCTATGATGGGTTTGATTGCTGAGGATAAGCAGGTTTTCAGGGCTATGTGTGGACCTTACCTGTGATCAGCATGTGAAGTTGTCGATGGTGACTAGAAGTAAAAAGTGGATCTGTGTCATGGAAGGAAGGACCAGGGCTCCTTCCTGAAGTGCAGGAAGGTCGAGAGCGTAGGGCTCAATGAAGACAAGGAGGGGGTGGGATGCAGCTGCAGGAGGGATGGGAACTAGTCTGGAGAGGGAGGTTTTCAAGGAAGGATTGGAGCAAGAAGAAATCATTAGGCAAGAACTGAAATGGAGAAGAGGAGATGAATAGAAAAGGTGATGGAGAAAATGGATATGGAGAGGAGAGGGTAGGCTGCCTGGGATAGGGGAGAAGTGTGTGTGTATGTGGAGGAAAGCTATACATAGAAGACAAGTTTAAGGAAGAAATTGGGCTGCTAGCAAATGCTTGGGAACTGTACCTCTAAACTAGCCAGAACATTGCTCTCCTGCTTTGACATGGCTTTGGAGGTAATATTAGGATGTTTCTAATTTTTCCTGGACGAGTTTTGCAATCCTGATGATATTAATTATTCTTAAAGGTCAATAGCACTCACTTGAATCCCCTTCTGTTCTATCATGTAATCAGTTAATTAATTGGAAACCATTTAGCAGTGTCTGCTGAGAGCTTAGCCTGCCTTATGCCCTGTTTTGCTGTTGCTGGGATATGCACACATACATGTGTGCACATGTACACATATACCCTGTTTCCTTCGGAGGCTCTGCAGAACCTCTGGTACCATCCTAGCCCAGCTCAGCCCCTGGCATTCCTCCCTGAGGCAGGCAAAACCTAGCTGAGGCCTGGCTGTTACTTTTCCCTTTACCCCTAGAAGAGCAGTGCTTGAGGTTGTTCAAGGCTCATTGGCTTCTGGGAATTGAATGTTGGGGGAGGATGGACTTCTATATTTAATTAAAAAAAAAAAAAAAAAAAGAAATGATGCAAGGGCCAGTAGGTCTGTAACAACTGAGAGAGTACAGACCTAGTTCAGGAGGGAGGGGGGGGAAAGACCCTGTCCCAGAGGCTCTGTGCTCAGTGCATTGCAGTTCAGGCTATTGGCTGCTGACCTTGTCAAACTGCCCCAACCTGGGCTCTCCCAAGTGCCTAGCTGTGTGTTTGGGATGACCCTTAGTGGATGGTCATTGGGATGGTACTGCTTGAGCTACTGACCTTGTCATTTGAGTATTGCCGTGGAGGGAGGTGGTGGGGCAGATGCATGGGAGCCTTTGAGGAGCACATGCTTGAGCTCTGGTGTCACTGTGTACTCTGAGATGCTGGAAAATGCCCTCTGGGCACTGTTCCCCTTTCCAGACAGTCTCCTCGTGCTTCTGCTGTGTTCTGTGTGGCAGAGCTCTCTCTTCTGTCACGTGGTGGTCTGGTTTGCTCTAGACCGGCTGGAAACCTGTGAGTGGGAGGCATTCCCCAGTCATTTTCTGTTCCTATCTCAAAGAAACGTGCAATTTGAAGCAAGCAGGCATGATAAACCCAGCCCCTCACTGGAGTTGTCAGCTGGAACCCCTTGTTCTCTATTGGCACAAATCTCCAGTATTATTTCTGTGCATTGAAGCAGGAAAAAGCCCAGTGTACAATTGTATTCCAGGCTTGATGGATCTAAAATTACCACAGTTTGGGTTTGGGAGAGAGGAGATTTTGGGGGGGGGGGGGGGGGGGGCAGGCAGAGAAGCCCTGGGCATGCCTCAGCAGCAGGAGGGAAGGGCTGCTGCCTGTTGCAAGCAGACTTTCTTTTCCTTGAGTGGAAGACTGGCATGTTTCATGAATGCCACTGGACCCTGCCCTGCAGGGAAGCTGTCAGGTAAAGGGAAAGCAACTGCTGGGCTGACCCAGCTTTTAACCTTTCCTCAAGTCCTCTGAGAGCCCAGATGTCTTTGGAGAAGAGCAGCATAAACAGCACACAACAAGGGCGAGGCAAGTGTAATCTAGAGGGCTGGATTCCTGCATCTGATCTGCCTCAAAGAATAGGGGCATTAGCTACATCTGGTGACTGGTTCCCATCTGTACCAGGGGCTGAACCCAAACTGTGAGCAGTGATTAGCTCTGGGGTGTGATCTTGTCTCCAAATAAAGCTTGGTGCAGCTGGGAGATGCCTTGGAGCCAATTTGGAGAGTGTAGGAACATCACAGGGCTGGAGATGGCCTTTAATGTGTTTTGGGATGCACTGGGACAAAAGTGGTAGCAATAGATCTTGCTATCATGGCCTGCTGCATTGGCAAAGGCAGTGGGAGGAGAGGCGTGCGGCAGACGTGCCACCAGTGTCTCGTGCAAGAGCACTGTGACAGGAGGCGTGTTGCCACTATGCCTGTACGCCTCCTTCCTCTGTCTCTGACTTGCTGTGCAACTGTGGCTTTTTTTTAAATGCTATTGTTTAAAGAACAATGAGCAAGACCACCCCTTCCCATCTCCTTTGATCCTGTTTCAGTAACAGTTGGGATTTACAAATCAAGGCCTTGAAACCAGTAAATACAGAAGGACCATGGTTGGGGTGTCTTGTTTCTCCCCTCAGCGTTGCATCTTCAGGGATCCAGGGCTGTACATTTTGAAGAGTCTCTTCCTGTGTGTCAGTGCTAGTGATGGTCTCCTGCTCTCCTCCAATGCAGAAGCTTGACACCCCTCTCTGAGTTTGTGAAATTATTGCAAATTCTGGCTCTAGCATTAGAACAAGAACTAATTTGGGGAGAATGAGATAAGGTGATAGGATGTGCTCTGCAGTTGTGTTTGGATGCCTTGCAAAGCTCAAGGCACAGTACAATACCCTCAGATGTGATAGCAGAATCTGTTATGTTATCCAAACTTGCAAAGGAAGATTTGAACCTTGGCGGCTTTCTTAGTCTACTGTGCTTGGGGTCAGTAAAGGCCAGGGGGTTTCTAAGGGTCTGTAGGCAATGCAAGACCATGGCTGGGAGGATCTCTGCATTGCTGTACTCTTTTCTCCCACCAGTAAGTGCTTCCTGGTGCTGAGTCTGGGCTGCGAGCGTGAATGAGAGAACTGCTGTCAGCTACAAGCCCTTGGTCTTATCAGTTTAGCACTGAGTCTTGTTCTGCTAACTCAAATGCTTTCTGTGTGTGTGAGGCATGTATTTGGCATTGCCCAGTGTTTTTGCAGGTGCTATCTCAAATGTGGTCTGCTGGGGCTTTGTGCTGAGCTATCTGAGATTTCAATTGAGTCTAATATTTGCAGAGCCTGATTTATGGTGAGGCCTGTACTTCTACAGCTTCTGGGACTTGCTGGGGTGATTTTAGCACATTCATTAAGGGAGGACAGTATATTTTTCCCTTAATGAGCAAAGCTGCTTACTAAACAGGAAATAGAGGGAGGGTGAAGGATAGGGCAGGGCAGGGGATCGGGAGCGTGGTGCTGTTTTTAGAGGCTGTTGCATTCCTCCAGCAAAGACAAACAAACCAGAGAGCAATTCTCCAGTGTTGTGGAATGAGGCTCCTGTCTGGGGGAGCTGGAGCTTTTCAGAGGTGAGGTGCAGCGCGACACTGGCACATGGGTCCCATGGATGACTGGGCTTGTGCCATGTTTCCAAAAGTTAGCTTCCCCACCAGCCTGAGTCAGAGGAGTCTGGCTTAACCCCTTAGGTGCTCCAGTGATTTTACTCTCTTGGAAAATGAACGCGGCTGCTTTGGGCAGTTCTGGGCCAGTGTGTTTGGACCCCTCTGGTTCATGGTTCCCACAGGGGAATGTGTCTCTCCTGAGCCCCACCATCACCAGCAGTGTGCTGGACAGCAGATGGACATCACCTTGGAGCTGGGTGCAAAAATGGGAAGCGGGCCTCAGAAAACTGCCACCTGAGATGTCCTGCCCATGTCTGAGCCCAAACAGCCTCAGGAGGCAGAGAGATACCCTGCTTGATTTGTAGGACAGAAGGTTCAGAGGGTTCAGCAGTTTAGTTGTTGCAGAAACGAAGGTGAGGTGGAGCTACCCCTATATCTACTCTACAGCAGCCCTTGGTACTGCCAATGTTGCCTTCTCCGGCAGCCCACCAGCACCCAGCCAACCTCCCTGGGAGCAGCACTGTGATGGGAAGTGCTTACTGTACTTTACAGGATGCCCAGAGCACAGCAAATATCAAATGCCAAGCACGGTGCCACTGGCATATCTGGCATGGGGGAGCACAGCTGAGGATGTGTGTTTTGCCTCTAATTTAAGCTAGGCAGTTGCTTGTGCTCCCTCACCCCCTCAGCTGCTCTGTGCAATTAATCCCCCTCATCAGGTTTTTCAGAGTAGCACTGTGCTATTAAAATGTGTGAAAAACGTCTCCCATGCAGAAGTAAATGTGTCAGGTTGGAAACAAGGGCAAGTGGAGAAAGAAGAGATGTGTGGAGGAGGGACCGGCAAAGAGAACCCCTCCCCAGCAGCCGTGTTTCTGCCATTGGGTTGGACTGAACCACATAATATAGTTTACAGTTTAATTATAGGGGCTCTTGCTTGTTGGTGTCATTAATGAGGCATCTGACTTAATTTAGCTGAATAAAAATGGCTTTAGTAGTGAAAACTCTTCTTGGATGCTGGTTAATTGAGGGAAAAGAAAACATGCCATTTCCTTTTCCACTGAAGTTCGATTGTTTTGGGCTGTGCAAATGCAGACTCTTCTTTTATCCCCCTCTAACACATGTGCATACAGGCACATACCCCTACCCCTCTACCTCTGCTAACACAGGAGACAGAAGCCTGTTCAGCAGATGTACCTCCTTGCCCCACCTGTCACTCATGATCACCTTATTTCTCTCCTGTCTTTCCTCAGGGAGGTTTCTGCAGTGCTCAGGGTGTATATGAGCCTGTCCTGAAAGGCAGCTACCTCCGAGAGGACGTACAAGCCACCTCAGAGTGCATGATGACACTGCAGGACATGAACATCCCCCCTCCTGACCTGTAAAGGGGGGCTGGATGGAGGCAGAAGGCAATAACTGGGATTTTGCTGTCATTCAGTGATAACAGCCCACCTCTGAGCTGAGTGTGGAGTTGCTGAGGGAGAGAGGGGTGGCTGGGATATCAGGTTATGATTCACCTGAAAAGCCAGGAGGTTTAGTAGCACGACTACCCAGTACAGTCTGAGGACAGCAAGGTTGTTGAGCTTGGGGCACAAGAAGGTCATGCATTTTGCTGGCTGTCTAGAAATGTGCTCTGCAAAACCACTTTCCCCAGCCCTCCCTTGGAAGCCTCCTCCAGAGGGAAAAGGACCCTGCTATCTATTTCTAAACACTTCTTCTCTTTCTATGGAAAATAAGGTCTTGGGGGTGATGGAGAACATGTCACACGGCAAAGCAGCAGTTCAAACATGCTATGAAAGTGTTGATAGCCAGGTCTATCCTGAGAAAGATGGACTCGTGTTTGCAGCCATGAAGTATGCTCTGAAAGCTTTTCACTTCTGCTCCCCCATTTCCTCTGTGTGATATGCCATATTTTATTACAGGTGGAGCTGATACACAGTCTGTTATAAAGGTTGTCTGGCACGCTCTGTTTTAAGACTCTTTTCACTTTCCTATGACTGCCAAATTTTAATCACTCAGGTTGAAGTTTTCTGTGTCGTGTGTCTGCTCCTGGCTGAGTTTATTGTTTTTATTATTTCTTTTTTAATTTCAAACAAAACCTGTTCAGATGTTTGAGGGAGTGGATAGGTGAAAAAAATGGTCTGTTTTGCTCAAGTGAAGAAAACTTTGGCCAAGCTTCCTTCATGGAGCACCTGCACCCTCATTTTTTGGAGCTGGGAAACTGTCAAAGGGCAGCTTTTGCATGAAAGACTTGGTTTTGCTCTCCCCATGAAACTCTGCCAAAAGTCAGCCCAATTAAAAATCTCATTTGTCAGTGCTTAGAGACCTCTGCGGTATTTCCAGGTAAATTGCCTGAACACGCCATTGGCGTGTTCTGGCCTTGCTGTAGGTCATGCCGTGGCCCCGTCTCTCTGGGGATTTAGCCTTGCCTAGGCAGTACAAGGAAGAGCAGCCCTTGGTCCAGTTGGATGAAGGGCTTGCAGGAGAATAAAAGGGAGAAGTTTTGGAAAGGCTATTTTAGAGGGGATAAGGGGATGAGAGGAGGCTTTTGTTGGGACGGTGGGATTGGCATGGGAGGACATAAAGGGAGAATCATAGGAAATTTAGATAGAGAGATTGGGGCTGAGAAGTGTTTAGGAATGGCTCAAGTGATGGAGGTTGGTTTTGACGATCTGGCAGGGACCAAGTGGAGAGTGGAATATCTAGAGGGAATTGGCTTTCTTTTCCCCTTATCATCTCCATTCACTCCTTATAATACACTGAGAAACTCCATGTGCACAACCAAGGCTAGAGCGCAGTGGGAAGCTTGCATGTGCTGACCAGAAGTTAGAAGTTGCCAGAGCCCAGTTCACCCGTGGAGCCATAACTTAATCTCCTTGTGTGCATGCACTGTGATACAGTCTCTAATTACATAATCGCATGTTATTTTCCCCAGGAAACCTGCCCCAGGATGCAGGGAAGGGGGATTCATGTGCATGTGCCCACCCCTGCATCCAGTGCACAGGATGGATCTCTTCTGGGGAGAAATCAGTGCTGTGCAGCAAGGTTTCCTTCCATAGGGTCTCTGTATCTTTTGTGTCAGCAAGTATGCTTTTTGTGTGACTAACCTTAGTCCAGGTATTTCTGACCTTTGGAGTATTTGGCTTTGTAACTAAATGATGTATTTTTAATGTGTATTTATGTGTGTAGCCCCTTTCTCTTTCCCTGCTGAGGTTAGGGGCCTTTTACAAGGACCTTACTGACATTTTAAAGCATCCTGTGTACCTGTTTCCAATGACAAATGCATTTCTCCCTATAAGTCTTCTGGCTGATCCCCTGAAATGGGAGCTGTTAATATGTGTCCCTTCTGACAAGTCCTGCAGATGCTAACAGTTGGATCGGATGGTGCCTCTTCCTTTTTAGAAGAGAATCTCCTGCCAGATGCCTGCAAGTAAAGATGTATCTCCTCTTTGCTGGAGGCTTGGCATGGTTTGGGATTTTGGGGGGAGGAGAGAGGTAGGAGCTGATTGCCAGGGACTGATGGAGACGAGAAGTGGAGCACATCTGCCTGGCAAAGCTTCTTGCAATAGTGAGGATGTTTCCTTTCTCCATCTCTCTGTGCCCCAAATTGTAATAACATGATCATGCTATTTTTGATTCCCTTATTTGCGTGGAAAGCCTGTTGTTTTTTCTCTTCTCTTTCAAAATCCAATTTTCTCTTGACATTTCTGCCTAATGTAGCAAAACATGACCTTTGAGAAAGGACATTCCAGCAAGATTCACTCCCTCCTCTGCATCTCTGCCTCTCTCCCACATCTTGCTGTCTCTCATGCATCTCCCTTTTCACTTCCTTCTTCCTTCTTTGCTGGGGGAGGGAATTTACTGTCTAGCTTTTCTGTAGCAGCGAGCTATTCCTTTCCCTCCTACTTTTCATCTGTCTTTGCAAAGTGCCCAGGTGCTCTGGGGTGGATAAGCGGGGAGGTTTGCAATCTCCCCCCCTCCCTTAGTTTCACGAGCTATTATTGCTGCTTTTCTAAACTTTGTTGGAGGCTGGTAGCAATTTGTCTAAAGCCTTAGGAGTGGTGGGATCTTAGTCATGTGAAATAAGGTACCTGCGGTTTGCGGCAGTTTACGCAGCAGGATAGTCTGATGTGAGCCAGAGCCAGAATTTAATGATTCAGTGCTGTGCCGGTGTGGCGTTTGCTGGCACTTATCCTTCTCCTCGAGGAGAGTTTTTGGGGTGGTTTGCTTGGTTAGCTGCAGGGCTTTCCCGCTCCTAATTGCAGAGTTTGGCATGGGGGCTTGGCTGGGTAGGTTGGTGGCAGCTGGGTGACTTCTCACGTGCACTCCTCTTGCAATCTCTCTTCAAATCGAAGTCTGAGCAGCTTGGAATTGTCCAAAGTTGCTTCTTCCTTGTCTGTTGCTGGGCAGCATGTCCTCTGCGAGCCTCAAATCTGAGGGTGAGACATGGGTCCCTGGGTCTTGGTCTCACTGGGCTGAGAGGATGGTGCTGTAACACATTGCTGTCACAGGGCTCCTTCTTCACCCTGCTCCTTGGAGGGAATTGTCTGGCTCCTACGAAGCAGCGTGAGTTCAGAGGCCATGTCCTCTCTCCACTAGCCTGACAGGCTTCTGCTATGGCTGCTTACTGCTCTTTAATCTAGGGTAAGCCGACAAATGAATTTTACAGCCCAAATTTTCACTCCTCCAACCTGCACTAGTGGGTTTCTGGGATTTACTGCCTTGTTTTTATCAACCTTCTCCAAATTGAACGGGGATTCCAGGCCGAGCCCGGCACAGACTTGGCTGCCTGCTGTTGCATCTGTGCCACTTTGTCCCATATCTCTCCTTCAACCAGCTGTTGATTTAATGAAACTCTGGGCCTCTCGTTCATGCCTCTGGCACTTCCCTGCCCTTTGTAGTGAGCAGGGTTGCAGCACGGAGGGTCTCTGCAGGCAGGGCACAGATGTGTATGATGAGCTGTGGTGCCTATGTGGGTCTGGCCTGGCAGGGGGGGAACGACAGCTGATGAGGGTGGGACTAGATACGGTCAAGGACAGTGAAGCATTGTTTCCAAACCATTTGCCGTGTTTTCTGTAACTCTGAATGCTAGGATGGGTATGGGATGACTTTGGATTTCTGCAAAAGCTTGTGACCATGCTTCCCCCTATGTGGGGTGGTAGTCCCTAGATTAGGGCTAGTTTCTGTAATCTGGGTTTTGGAATGAGGAAAAACAGGTTAATGCTATCAACAGGTGATCAACAAAGGTTGTAAGACCCAGCTCTGAGGAGGGACAAGTCCTGGATGCTCCTCTTGTGCTGAGCTTGGTCACCTTAGGCCTAGCTGGGGAGTTCAGCAGAGGTCCTTGGGTGGTTTCTTCCATTTCCAGAAGCCCCCAACAAATTTACAATTTTCCATCTGCTTTGATCCATATCAACTGTTTAATTCTTCCTGCCTCACTAGTAAGAGCCGGAGGAGTGTTTGCACATTCCCCATGCTACCCAGCACTGTCGTTTTGGTAGCGTGGATTTTCACAACGAGGTTTTGGTGGCAGAAGGTTGTCTTGTGGGAGTGTGAAACATGTTGTGCGGTGAGGGTGGGCAGCCGGCTGGCTCCTGGCCATGGGGAGGAAGAGTGTGGCTCCTCCTTTCTGACGTTGGCTGGAGGGAATCTGCTGGAAGGCCAGCCTGCTGCAGAAAGCAGGTTTGCTATTGTCCTCTCACGCTGTTAGAAACCCAGGGCTCTTTTCTCTTTCTGTGCCTGCCTTCTTTTCAGTTAGTCAACCCGAAACACATTTGTTCTCTTGCTTTTAGTATTTTGTTTGGTTTTACTTTTTTTTTTTAAATCCTCTTTTAGCTGAAGAGATGTCTGCTGGATTTCCTAGGTAGTTGATATCTATGTTTTTGCAAGTTTGGGCAGATGCAGAAAGGGGCACGAAGCTGTTAGCTGCTATAGTAGAGGTACCTCTTGGTACAAATAGCAAAGAGCCATGATGGGATGCTGTTAATATACAAATTCTGTGTAGTTTAAGAATCTTTTTAAGTTAATGATAATATCTTGGATAATTATGGTTCTGTCATTTTAACCTGGATGTTAATATTTTTAACGTGAAGTTTCTTTGTACTTAGTATTTTGTTCATGTTTGGAAGATGAAATTAGGCTTATTCTTTCTGGTTATGGTTGGTTGAGCTCCTGATTCTTGGACACAAATGACAAGAGTTGATCTGGTTTTTTTTTTCTTTTTGTTTTGTTTTTTACGTTGCAACAGAATATAAACCATTTTCCCATTTGGAAACAAATAAAATGAGAAATTTCCATTTTGGTTCAGGTTCATTTAAAATCTCTCTTTATGAAACCTAAAGCTGGGTCCTAAACAGCCTCCCTACGGAAGAAAATGATGAGCTCTGTTGACCCAGTAGGGCCAGGTGCAGAAGGAATCATTTACCATGACTTCTTTTTCTTGTTAATTTTCAGAGACCTCTCCGGTAACCGGCTCACCACACTGTCATGGCAACTCTTCCAGACACTGAGACTTTTTGAACTGTAAGTTCCATCCTGAGGGATCTCCTGGGAGAGGAGGGGAGGCTGAACGAAGTAGGAGGTTAAATGATTTCTAAAAAGACCTATTTTGAAACCTGTGAATAATTATCTAAAACTCTGGTGGGCAGAAGCATCCTTGGAAGGGTTTCCTGGGTATTGAAGCACTAGAGCAGAACTGCTTTTCTTTCAGATTCACAGCATCTTGATAATTAACGTTGGGATGATGAGCAAGTTATTTGTGGGGTGGTAACTGGTTGACTAACTCCAGGAACACATTAGCAATATTTACTAGGCCACATTTTGAGTGAATCTCCTCAAAGACTTGATCCTCACCTACTGTTCATCTGTGGGGTATGGCCAGTTATATTCCTTTAGCTCATGACACTTTTTATATGGCACCCTCCTTTTTAGGTGAATAATTCCCTCGATCTTTAGCAATTGAGGTGCTTCCCAGATGCTGTGTGGGAGATTAGATAGGATATCTTCTGGGCAGCAGTGGCCTTCAGCCTACTGAATTATTGATAAAGCATTCAGTGTTGTGCTTGAAGAATAAGTGGACATGAAATCAATGGAACGTTGCCCTGGTGACCTGTTTTGTTGAATTTTAGAAATAGTTTCTTGGTGGGTGTAAAAAAATATATATATGTAGGATTTTTCCCAGAGGATCCTGGGAAGTTCCATTCATCCTCACTGATGATCAATAGAACTGTAAGCCAGAAGTGACTTATGAAAGAATAAAGACAGTCTTTCAAGTGGGAGTAAGTGTGTTATCACCAGTGTTACTCCAGCGTATTTTATTTCTGTCAAATTGTTAAAAGAAAAATACTAATAGTGATATTAGAAAATACAGAAACACACTTCCGATGGGGAGTCTGGTGTGCAAAGTCAAAAATGCTGAATTTGGAGTTTGTTTCCTCACTGCTTACAGCTCTAAATATTTTTAAAGCCTGGCTCAGGTTTCAAGTTTTAATAGCATGAGTCATTTGTATTCTTAGACCTTTACTTATTCTCATTGCACAGTCTGGCAAAACTCAGATTAATGGTTGTTACCCAAGAGACATCCAAAAGCGGAAGAGCAAATGGGGGCTGCAATCCTGAACTAGAGATACTGGCAGGGATCTTTGGAGTTAAGGCCTGGGATAATGGTGTCCTGCAGATCAGCATGGATACTTCCAGCCTGGCTCTGCTTTTCGGTGGTTTTGTTTAACTTGCTCATATTTCATTTCTTCAGGTATGTCCTAGGTCTGTCAATCCAAGTCAGGCTGAAAAGGCCAATACCTTCCACTAAGGGAACTGAGGTGCTGTTGTTTTGGCAGCAAAGTGCACCTGTCTGCAGCGGGTGCAGAGTACAGATCAAGACTCGTCTGTTGTCCTGCTGTAGGGATCCTGAGAGGGATGCCAGTCGTCTTGAGCCGGTTTAATTCAGTGTCAGCAGAGTCACTTGGAGCCAGTGCTCTGCAGACTGGCAAACGGAAATGATCTGAGTCATTTGGCTGCTGTTGGATCTGTGCTCAGAGTGGTTTTCTCAGCTGTAACAAGCCCTGATTGATGAGAGAAGTAATGTGGATAAAAATGCTGAAGATCACAGGGCTGGTTAATAGGAAGAGATGATAGGAGGTGGGAAAGTAGCACCGTTGTTATGAAGTGTTGTGTCAGCGGCATCCTACAGAGAGGCTTGGCAGAATTCACAGCGAGGGAGGCAGCACCGCAGCTCAGCCGTACCAACCCTGCCATCAGGCCCTTTTGGTGCTGCAGATGTGCTCTTGGCAAGCCCTGTCATGGCATGAGCTCAAGTGGTCAGCTTGGAGGTACAGACGAGCTTGGGGCTCCATGAATGCCTGCAGGGTCTGCCTTGCTTCAGCTACATTGAAGGAAGAAGCTGGTTAAGTTCACTTTTTCTCATGAATTGCTTTGCTACTGATATTTCTTGTCAGATATTCCTTCATGTGCCTTTTTTCATTGAGGACCCTCCACCTAGCTTAGCATAGGTCAGACAGATGGAGGTAGCAGAATGACACGGTAATGCTATTCCCAGAAGCGTGAAAGGAGGAGGGGAATATTTTAAATGATATTCATTAGGAAGTCAGTGTTAATTGGGAAGGGGGATGTGCTTACAGAGTCTTCCCCAGGGGCAAGACCATGAAACTGGTTTTGCAGAACTTTGGATACATTCAAGAGAAGACAGCGTGGAAGTTTAGCCTGAGCTATAGGTTCTGAATATTCATTCACATGAAGATGTTTGGAGATTAAGAAGTAAAGAATAAGGGAAGGAAATATCTACTGTAGAGTGTTCATGGCTCGGAGAATTAGAAGGGCTGTACTTCTGGATGAGCAAAAGTGAATCTGCAAGATGGGGACAAAATAGTAATAGGTAGAAGTGGCAAATTTAGGGTGTTTTTTCTTTTTTTAGAAATGCAGGGGATGGTTAAGTAGAAGACAGTTCTGTGGCATACTGAGCTCCAAGAAGGTGTCCAGGATTTGGGAGGGAGTCAGAATACATGGCCTACATAAAGCCAGTGTGAAACACTGATGAAAGCTAGAAAGGAAGTTGTGGACTGATATCAATTAGGAACTTGAAGGTGAGCCAAATCTCTCGAAGGGAAGGAGGCGAACAGAAGAAACTGAGGCAGAGAGAGAGCAAGCTTGAGAAAGGCAGGCTGAGCAGCAGGCGTTCTGCAAGGCGTTGGAGAGGCCAGAAGCAGACCCTAGGGACAGATGCTTGCATGTGTTTGCCATTCTCTAGAGGGCTACATCTGTGGGGAGGGTCAGTGGGGACGGGTGGGCCCTTCTGTTGGCAAAGCTGCCTTTCTCAAAGGGTGCAGGTGCTGCAGTGGTTAACCAGAGGACAACCTGTCCAACGGCTGCCTGCTGGGGCGAGTCCTGGGTCTCAGCACAACCAGGCAAATGTGACCTGTATTGCGGTCCCTAAGGATCCAGAGAGAGGAGTGTCAGCGAAGGCAAAAGCATGAGCTGCATCGAGGCAGCTCAGAGCAGTGGAGCACGTAGTAAAGGAAGCAGTGGGGAGATCATCTCCTGGAGGGTGTTGGGAGGGAGAAACTACAACTGGTGTGAAATGGAGAATGCCAGGGAACATAACACCTGACAAAGCCACTCAAAGTGAACAAGGAGCAGAGAAGAGCTGAAGAGTAATATGAAGATCATTGCCACACTATGAGAGCAGGCTGGTGCATGGGAATCTGGGGCTTAAAACAGCTGCCTGGTTGCATTCAAGGCATCTCAAGCCCGAAGAGAAGATGATAATTCCTTTAAGGCAGATATTCTTTTCTTGTTGAATAGAGCTGCTGTCTCACTGAATAAAGGACGGCAAAAATGAGGCACACTTCTAAAAAATATTTTCTTTTTCCTCCTGGCCATAAGCAAGGCTTGGAATGGTTTCCAGTAGCTCCAGCCCTCATTCCCATGGCACGGGCTGACCTTGACTGGCAGGACTGAAGCTAATGTGTGGACAGTTCTTCTAAGTCTGAAGCTAGGTGTACACAGGGAAGCATCTGACATGTACAACAGCTCATAAACATTGGACTTGCAGCCTTTCTTATCCAGAAGTCACAGCTGGTTTCCTCTGTCATATCCTTGGCTTCCTTTGTCATGTCCTCAGAGAGTTTAGGGCTGACATTTCAAGAAATTCCTTCCCAGAAGGACCTAAGACTCTGGATCTAATTACATCTTTGGTTGTATAAAACCTGGTAGTTCTGAACATCTTACAGCTCTGCCCAGACCATCAGCATTTCTAACACAAGCAGTCACTGCCAGTTTGCTCTGCAGTTGGTTTCTGCAATGCTACAGCAAGAGGCTTTGGTGGGGCAGGACACAGCAGCATCTCTGTTAACGTTATGTGCACAAGTTAACATCACATGTGCCTCTAGCTTAAATAACTTACTGCTGCCAACAGTCACACTAATAGAGTTGTAATAAAACAGTAGGTACTTGCCTACTCTGTGCAGAGCTATCTCAGCCTTCAGAAACTATGCACTGCTCTCTAAGCTCTTCCTTTTCTGTCTTATCCCTTTTGGCAGGGGTTCGGAAATAATGATTCTAGCTGGATCCCTAAGAGAGGGAGGTCCTGGCTCTGGAAAATAAATATAAATGAAAAATGAAAACAGATTTTGTTCTCTCTGCATTGGGCACTCTTTTACTGAAGCTTAGTAAGGTGGTCTAAGTCCCAGATAAGAAAATGTTTTAATTTCAAGTGTACCAAACCTCAGCAGTAGTTTTGTGTGAATCAACACAGACAGCAGAAGTGTGGCGAAGATTTCCGCCGTCCTCCTAGAGGCTTAGCTTCAGGCAGTTTTGTTTTAGCTGATGACTGGTAAGGATGAGGCACTCGATGGTGCATCTCATCTAGCTGCCTACCCTGAAAAAACCTGCTAAGCATGAGCAGTGCCCCTTGTCCCAGTATCTTCTGGGATGCTGGTGGCTGCCATCTCCCATGTCATCCTGCTGTGGCAGAGGCTCTTGGGGAGCTGGATGGGGGTAGGTGCAGCTCTCTGGGAGGAGTGGAGCTGGCCTGGATCTGGGAGCTACAGCATTGGCATCTGGTGCTGCAGTTGGTCTTGCAGGCTGCTGCACGTCAACTGGCTCAACTAAAGCCTTTCTATTTGCTTTATGGCTGTTAATTGTAGGATGCCTGAGATGGCAGATGTATTTATGGTTGGGGAAGGTGTGGGGGCCATATAGTCTGGTAAGCTTAGTGTTTTGACCAAATACCTCAATCAAATAAAAAGGGTATAGTGATCCTTTTCTGCTCTTCCCATGGTGCTGCATGCTTTAGAGAGGTTTGTTTTTTGTTTTGTTTTTTTTTTTTAGGTCCTTTGTACCTCTGGAGCTGTCCTCAGAGAGTATGAGTTTGAGATGAGGTTACACACCATCCATATAGCACTTGTGAAAAACGGTTGGATTGACTTAGTGTCTAGATGGCCTGGGGTTTCAGCTCTGCCATCGTCTTCTAAAATGATGGTGCTGGGCATGACTGTCCCCATTCTTCCCTCTGTCTCAAACACGAGCAGAGCTCCAGTGTCCGCTGCATGATTTGGTTGTGCACGGAGCAGATCCTGGTGCATGCCTTTGCTCTGCCCTGTGGTTGATGGTCAGGTCTGGCTCGTGTGCGGGTTCGGTCCCCTTTGCTGGCTGCCTCCTTTGGTGCAGGCAGCAGTTCTGCTCACTCAGAAAGCCCCCAGCTCACTTACAGCTGTGATGCTTGCTATTTCTCACAGACATTTTTTTTCTATTTTAACGAGGCATTCAGGAAGGTGTGGGAGTGTGCGTGGCTCCTGAGTGGCTGTAACCAAGCAGTGGTTTGGCAACATTTCCAGACTAAGGCTATGTGTGAAAAAATGCCCTTTAAATTCACTTGTCCTTTCTAGGAGAAACTGTGCTGAATGTGGGGAAGGAGCCCCTTGCCTTAGATTTCACTGAAGTGCTGATACGGCTATTAAACGTATAGCAGCTAAGTGAAATCAAGTTTGAGAGGGTGCTTAGGAAGGGGATGTGGCTGAGAAAATTGGCTCCTTTTCTCAAACTCTCCCAGTACTGCTGGGTCACAAGGCAGGCAGCTCCAGCTTCTGTCTTCCCTGACCCTTCCAATCTGACAGCTCTGACAATGCCAGGGGTGGTTGGTTTTGATATCCCTGTTGACCCTTTGGTTTCTAAAAGCCTGGTAAAAGCATTGGCGCAAATAAACCCTTTTCTTTTGGCCTGCTCTGTTGTGCTATTCAGTGACTGTTTTCTTCCTTCTCCTGCGATGGAGGATGTCACTGCGGCACGTGTAGGTGCCTCCTGGCCAGAGCGTGGGCATTTGCCTGAGGGCACCTTGTACTCCCAGAGGTGCTTCTCCCTCCTGCAAAGAAGGGATGAGTTTATCTCAGCAAGCAGAAACGTGCAGGTAACAGGGACACTGTATCCGTAGAAGGCAGTGACCAAGCTGGGTGTGGGCGACTGTGTAGTTCAAGTCCTACCGGTTTGCTTTCAGAGAAGGAGAGCTATATCCTCTTTCACGTTGTTTATGCAGTGCACTGATTAGCACAGCGTACGACTAGTCGTTGCTTTCAGCCTTTGTTAAACCGGTAACAGGAGAGAGCAAACACTTTACAGAGTTTGCAGGAGGAGGGAATGGAAGAAGGAATATGGCTCATAACAATCCACGCAAGCCCTGAGGCTGTGACTCTGATGTGGAGGTCTGAGACAAGAGAAAGGTGTTTCAGTGCAGGGAGGAAAGTACAGGTGTGCAGACCAGCATGGGTATTGAAATCTTGTGCACCTCTCCAGACTGTGGGCTGGCAGGGCAGGCTCCAAGCAAGAAGGGGAGGTATCTCTAGCATGTCGAGAGTGCCTTTGGGAAGAGTGTAAAGGAAAATCAATGCATGAGTCTTATGCACCTTCTACCTGCTGTGTCTTCCCAGAGCAACACCATACGAGCTACTGGTGGCACTTGGCATGTCCAGCCTGTGATAGGAGTTAATTTGTGCAAAAGCCCCTGTGGGGGCCTCAATTAGAGCAAGTTACATCACTGATGTTGGGGCAGGTCGTTGGTAAATTCTGCCCTGAAGCACGCTGCTCCTGTATTATTCATGGGCCTTCATGAATTAGCAATGGGCTGGGAAGGCTGCCTTCTATTACTTACAGAGCTGCCCTTAAGTGCTGTGAAAGCGGCTCTCCCTGGCAGCCTCCTTTCATGATGATATTTGCAGTGGAGCAGAATTTCCTCCCCCTTGCATCTAAGCTCCCCCTGTTCTCTGCCTCATCCCAGGGTACAACTCCAATTACCAGACTGGCTCTTAGCAGAGTCTTTGGCTCTTACTCACATGCTGTCCCACGGCTCTGGGAGCACGTCCTCAGCTCCTGAGCCTGGCGAGCATCCAGTGCTGCTGGCAAGAGTGACCTTGGGTCCTGAGGAGAACATGGTCTCCAGGTTCATGGCCATGCCTAGAGGAGTCAAAGCCTGCACGAGGTGCTAGCAATACCCATGGTAGTGTGCAGAGAACGCTTCATCATCCAAATCCCACTGAATCACTGAGCTAAAACTTAGTGTTTTGGCCTCCAAGTCTCTTGTCTAAGCCTTATACTTGCCTTACAAAGGTGTAGCTCCTTTGGAAAGGAAAGGAAAGCAAAGCCACATAATGAAGTATAACTTGGTGTTTGTTCTTAAAAAAAAAAAAAAAAAAAAAAAAAAAAAAAAAAGTCAGAGATGACATCTTGTTCTATGAAGCGAATCAAAGTGACGTCATTAGGGTTCAGGTTTTACACGCCTAGGTGCTAACAGAAGATTCCCCCCCCCCCTTCCTCCTCCTCCTTTGCAATACTGTATGGACAGAACAGCAGCTGCACATGTTTGAAAGGTTATTTTCAAATTCTGTTAGTCAGTGAAATTAATTTTGTAAAAGGAAGCATGAATTTTGCAGTAACACATGGAGCAGACCAGAGAAACAGCCTACCCTCACGGACACGGAGATCCAAGTGCTGCAGGAAGGAACATTTTGACCTTTGGAGATGCCCATCTGCATTGGGGTGACTGAGCGCACCTTTTGCAGTGTTGGCTTCTCTGCTTCCTGCTTTCTTTTGCTTTCCAGCTATGGAAAGGGGAAATTTTGCTCTGTGCCCTCTCTCTCTCCTGTCTTGCTCAAGTTATCCATGCAAAACCTGTTGTTGACCCAGTCTCTCCTGCCAGCTGTGCATTAGGTTCCCTTTCCTTCTGGGACACAAGCTCCTTGCATCTCTGCAGAGAGCTGCAGGGCTTTAAAAATGTAAATGAAATGGTTAATAGGTTGGAAAATCAATAATAATAAACATTCCTGGTGTATAAAACACATGTAAGTGTATTTTAAATGAAGTACATTAAAGGCAGCGGGTTTTTTTTTTTCCATTTCTACTGGCCAGGTCAGCAGGGTCTCAGCGCAGGGCTGTGTGATTTGATTAAAATGCATGATACTCAGTGCATTAGCTTGTGTTCTAGATCAGCAGGAGACTTGTGTTAATACAGTGTACTATAGAGCAGAGCTGCCAGCTTCACCGAGCACTCAGGAGGGGCTGTAGGTGTGCTTTTCCCCTCACAGTCCTGGGCCCATACAAGCAGTGGGATTTTAAGATGTGAATCGATATTTTGGGGCAGTGTGGTCCTGTCTGATCCTTTGCCAAGAGAGGCATGTTTTGACGGTCTCAGTGGTACTGCTGTGGGACCTGGTCGCTGATATGCAGCCTTTGTGGCGACAGATGTGTCAGGTGTATCTGTGTGCGGAGCTCTGGGAGGTATAAAACCTTGCATGTGTGTGAAGGAGAACGTGTGAACACATGGATGTGTAGTGGTCATCTCCAGAATAGGAAGAGATGTAAACAACATGTGCCAGAAGGCCCCAGCAGATACCTTGGAAGAGATTCTCTGTTAGCTCAAAACAGCCTCTCATCCCATGTGGTGGCAGTTCTTCTCCTGCCTCCTCCTCCCTCAAGTGCACAACCCTGTGATGGAAATCCCTGCTGGGTCTCCACACCCCTGAGCTACCCATCCCACTGGCCTTGGTCATGTCCCCTGTCCCTGGCCATGCCAACTGATGGCCCCCAGACTGGAGAACCCTCCCATCGCTGTCTTTATGACTCAACAGTGTTTGAACCACAGCTTCAGACCATCTCTTCTTGTTTCTGGTCTTGAGGAGCTCCCTGTAGCTTTCTCACCCATGCGAAGGGCCCCCCTGGCCCCGCTCCTCCTTGGAGAGCCCAGGAGATGGGCAAGACCCTCGTCATCCTTCCCCACCCCACCATTGCTTTTCACATTCTCTCTGCCTGTAGGAGACTAGAGAAGAACCTCTTTAACTGCAGCTGTGACATCCGCTGGATCCAGCTCTGGCAGGAGAAAGGCAAGGCGAACCTGCAGTACCAGGAGCTGTACTGCATGAACATGGATGCGGCCATCATTCCCTTACAGGAGATGAACATCACCCAGTGTGGTAAGGCAAAATCCACATGTGCTGTAGGAGCGTCGCCCTCTCCCCCGGCCGCGCCAGAGAGGAGCCATTCCCAACACCAGCACCTCAATTGCTCGTTACCGCGGGCAAGCTGGTGTCATAGGACAGTGTCACACTGTTGAGAACCCCGCATAGTTTGTGGATAAAGATAGTTTCCGGGTAAACACAAGGCTGCTTTTGTTCTGTATGCCTGAAGGTATCAGGTGATTTGGGGGATTTCTTTCATTGCAATGCTATTGCTTGACAAAGCGTGTATGATCAGTCTATCCCCTGACAAGAATATGTTTCTTGTTGCTCTTCCTCTGCCTAGCAAATCCTAGAAATGGCATATTGTTAAAGGGCATGGTCACCTTATCTCTTGTAATTACTCTTAGGAAATACATGTCTTCATTCATTTGCTTTGTTTTATTTTTTCCGTCAAAAGCCACCCTCTGTAGGGAAGAGGTAGCAGTGACTATATATCTCTTTCTGCTTCCTGCTGATGTTTAAAAGAGTCCAATGGCCCCAGGAGCAGCATGAGGCATATTCAAGAATTATTCCTTGTCCCCTTCACCTTGTTCGTACATCAGCTGCTTGTTCAGTGTCAGTTTTTGCTCTGCTATTGCTGTTACTGGAAAGCATCCCTTGTAGAATATGAGAAGGACATGCACCATCAGCAGAACAATTAAACTCTCTACACACAAGCATCTGTCAAACTCACAGCCTGGAAAAAAGGAGGAAAAACAGATCTGCTTTTTTCTGATCTCCTTCAGTTCTAGGAATTTTGTTTTGTTTCTTGTAGCAGGACTAGACAAACGGCATGTACATTTGGATTTGTATGATTTTTCAGGTTCATGATGTCCCTTTATTAAGCTCTGGAAATTGGCCAAAGCATGCCTGCATTTGGATAAGCTAAAAAGATTTGAGAGACCGCTGTAATTTTCTCCACAAATGGGAAGACTAATCTTCAAAGATTAAAAAAAAAAATCCTTAGGGATCAGGGAAGGGAGGAGATATGACTTCATCCATGGTGTTATTAGACTTGAGTGGACAGCAGGGTGCTGATCTGTGAATGCAAATGTTTTGGTGTGTAGGGTGAGCATCTCCCCTGATCCTATAGTCCCCTAGCAGAGAAAGGAGCTCCACTGGTATGCTTTCCTCCAGGGGAGAGCCTTTCTGTTTGAGTGCTAAAATGATTCAAAGGTTGTCCCAACAAGGCTCCATTCATCACTGTTTTCTAGTCCTGAGGGCTAGCGTGGCTTGCTATGGCCAGGTTTGTTTCCAGCTGGACTGGGGGAGACCATCAGAGCTTGATGTGTTCCCTTCCCTCTGCCCCTGTGCTGACCCCTTGGACCTGCTGCCTCAGCAGAGCTCCTCTCATGGCCTGGCCAACACACCAGGCACCTGATACACAGGTGTCTCCTTGCTGCCTCTTGGCATCCCCCAAAATCACTGAGATCCTCTTGGGGAGAGAAGCAGAAACAAGAAAGATCAAAGACTTCAGAGAAAATGGCCACAATGTGACCTTGCTGCTCTCCAGACCAGTGCCATTCCTCAGGATCCCATTCCTGCCCCATTATGCAACGTTGCTTCCCTCCCGCTGTCATGTCCTGATGGCAACGAAAGGCTGAGTATCCCCATCAATGGCTCCGCATCAGCGAGACATAGCCCCCGTGAGAGGGGACCACCAGCCAGTTTCCCCCCTTCCCCCTACCCAGCCTGTCTCTGTAGTGAGCGTAGGAAGCTTCTCCCAGGCAAAAGGGCTCTTTGCCCTTCTTTCTTGTGACCTGGCACTGTCTGTGGCACGTTGCAAGGATATTTGGCGCCTTTGGCAGCAAATACAGAAGAGGTGTAAATCAGAGCTGCTATAAATCAGTGAATCTCTCTGCCACCTCAGAGGAAGAGCAAGGGCACCTTTTATTAGGAGGGCTGCAGTTAATATGAGGACACATCCTTGGTCATTTTGTCTTGATTGTTATAAATTAGAGGGATACTCTGCTCACCCGAAGTACTGGGTGCTGTGTGCTGTGTCCTCAGAGGTGGTGAAGGCTCTGGATCCTCTCCCAGCGCATGAAGCTTTACCCTTCCCAGGTGACTGCCCTCGAGAGCAGCTTCAGGGAGGTTAGAAGAGAAGGGGAGGGTGTTTGTGTGAGGGGGAAGAGGAGCCAGGACTGGACGAAACATTTTGATTTGAGTGTGATTCAGCAGCATGTCCCCTGTGCGCGTGCTTTCCCCCCAGTCTCCGTGCCCCTCCCTCCCTTGACAGGGCGATGCTTTACCCTTGCATCCTGCTCCTTACCCCAGGATGCTGGAGGCTGCTCTGCCATGACCTGAGGCCTGTTTGGGAAACAGCTCAGCAGGATTTGTGTCCATACACATGGATCCTGCAGCTGGCTGCAGCAAATGCTGCTCCGCACCTAAGTGTCTTGGTGTCCGGCTCTCTTAGACCTCCCCGAGATCAGCGTGAGCCATGTGAACCTGACAGTGAGGGAAGGGGAGAATGCTGTGATCACCTGCAACGGCTCAGGCTCTCCGCTGCCTGATGTGGACTGGACCGTCGCAGACCTCCACTCCATCAACACCCACCAGGTAGGGGCTGAGGAGCTGCCCAGCTGCCTGTGCCTGACACAGCAACGCGTTGCAGCCACCTCAAGTTTGCCAGGTCATTGTGTGCAGGACAGCGGGTTGGATAGATGCTGAAGAGTGCTGTGGGAGAAAAACAAATAAGTCATTATATCTGATGGATAATATAGGCCATTCCCTAGCCAGATGAGAACCTGAGGGCTAACTGAGGGGTACTGAAGGCAGAAATACTTTCCCTTTCTATAGCAGGAAACTGAAGATGTGATAGCTCAGTGTTCCTCAACTGAATCTTAACTCCTCTAATGCAACTACCTGGTTACAGGAGTGCCTGCAATAGCTGCAGCTGAAACATGCTATTAGGCAAGCTTTTCTAAAGACAAGCCATGTTTATCATTGCTTCAATACTGTGACACCCTCCCTGCTCCCCCGTAGTAACTCTTATAGGATATGGTGCACTTAGGTGAGGAAACACCTCCCACACACAAATCCAAACTGCCCTTGGATGCTAGAGACCCTGTTGCATTTTATGTGGAAATTGGGATCCTTGGCTTCTGGGGGCAGGAGATACTGATTTCTGCCTGTATATCTCTCTGGGATTTTTAGACCAACCTCAACTGGACCAATGTTCATGCCATCAATCTGACGTTGGTGAATGTCACCAGTGAGGACAACGGGTTCCTGCTCACCTGTATTGCCGAGAACGTGGTGGGCATGAGCAATGCCAGCGTGCTGCTCACTGTCTACTGTAAGTAGCAGTGGGGAGACCTTGACCATGTAGAGGCTAGAGGGAGGGCTGCTTGAGGAACCATGCGAATGTACGTCCCAGTTGCTGCCTGTGAAGTACCACTTTTCTGGATGAGAATTAGGAGCTGACCACAGCCAAAAGGAGGCTGATCCTGCACAGCTGTCTCTTTGGAGCCATTATTTTTGCTTTCCTGATACTTCTGTTACAGCAGAGATACACCAGGCAAGGAGCATTAGTCTCACACTGGTGGTGGACATAGCTCCACCCGACTCATGGAAGATCCAAGAGTGAGGAGAAGCCATCAAGGGACTAAAACTCTGTTTACAAACATGGAGCTTCCTACTCTGTTGATGTTTGAGAGGTTAAATGTCACCCTTGCTAAAGCCAGTGTAAATTTTGCCTCTGATTTCAGAGATGTTAGTACTTCCTTCCAGATCTATTCCTACAAAGTTAAACAGCAAACGCCGTGTAAACACACATGTCAAATTTCACTTTTAGCTGCAAGTAGCTAAACTTTTGCTCTGCTTTCTAATATAACTTCACACAAACTTGACCTTAAGAGGAAGTTTACACAGCTTTGCTCTCTCAAGCAGCAAAGTTTTACTATATGTTGCTATGCCTGTAACATAACATTTGCCCTTAGTCTGTGGTTTGGAAATCTATCCTCTCACCTAACCATGGAGACACATGAGTGATTCTCGCCAGTCTGGGTCAACCCGTCTGTGTTGCATGTCTAGTGCAGTGTAGAAACTATGGGGTCCTTTAAAGATAAGGCAGCCATAGAATGCTGGAAAGAAAAGAGGAGATGCTTTATTTCCTTCACCCTCCTCCCAATAAGTACAACTGATGCATTGAAGAATGCAGGTATTTGAAGTTCACATCAGCTCAGGCGTGATCAGTTAGCAGGCGGGTGTTTGCACACTGCATTCAAGCATATCTTCCTTCACACTTTAAACAGTATCATGCCAATGCCTATTTTCACCCATGTAATCCTCTAAGCTGCTGACAGTTTCTGTTACCCCTGCTCTCGCTGCCCAGACCCATCACTCAGACTGCAATTTCATGCTGAAAAGATCTGGGTTTTCGTGTGTAGGTGGATGCCTGTTTTGGTATCTTCCCTTCCAGGAAGACGTGAATAAGCTGCATTCAGATCGAGGCTTACAAGTGAAACTAAGTGGTTGGGATGCAGCTTTGTGGCTCGGGATATCTGAGTGTTGGTGAGAAAATCTTGCTCAGCCCCCAGCAGCTCTGCACCTTGTGCTCTCCTACCACCTTCACTGTCTGAAAAATTCACTTTTTTTTTGGGGGGGGGGGGGGGGATTGTTCTGTTTGTTTTCAAAAGATGGGTCAAAGTTGGTGGATCTTTATTGTTCCTTGTGGATGCCCAGTGGATTGTCTTTGCAGTTGGATGCTGTCAGGAAAATGAGTGTTTTAGGGAAGATGTAAATCTTTTTGTGTCTTTTGCCCCACAAAACTGTTCTAGTTCACACCTTGTCAGCCTCAGGGTTTGGGACCTTACATGTAAATGTTGTAGTTGGGGTTTCAGAAATGATGGCGGAGCAGAATTTGAATTTTGGGGATGTCTTAGGAGGGAAGACAATTCGCATGCATTGAATTGCGGGTGGAGTCTTAGCTTTTCTTTCTGCTCTTCTACTCTTCTCCCTTTAACTGAAACACCCCTGGAGGATGTTCAGTGGTTGGGATATGCAGACAATCAGAACCCCCAAGGACACACAGCCACTGGAGAATATTTGCTTGAATGGCTGAGTACCAATGGCTCAGTGTGACTGGAGAGCCCCTGTAGACACCTTACATGTGTAACATAAGAGCACTGTGTTGCAGTGTCCTTCTTAACGTGAACATGCTGCCGTAGCGTGATCCCCTGAGGGAAGGAGCGCAGCAGTGGCTGTGTGGCCTGGGCAACTCTAAGCTTAATTGTTTCTGAGTTGGCAGCGGGACCAGCACTGCAGTTAACTCATACCCTATGGTTCACAGCTATGGTTCAGAACATCCTTCTGTAGAGCAGTTCTTGTGGCTCAGCGCTCCTTTGCAGACATCCACAGGAAAGGTAGAAGGAGCAAGGGATTTTGGAAGTTACCCTCTCAGCGGTCTTAATTTCCATGGTGTGCAGAGAGGTGATGTGGGTGGTGGAGTGCTGTGACTCTGATGTGTTTCTCTTTGCTAGATCCCCCTCGCATCCTAACCCTGGAGGAGCCGGTGCTGCACCTGGAGCACTGCATTGCATTTGCAGTGCATGGGAACCCAGCTCCCACCCTTCACTGGCTGCATAATGGCCAGGTCCTCCGGGAGACAGAGATCATCCACATGGAGTTCTACCAACAAGGGGAAGTGTCAGAGGGTTGCCTGCTCTTCAACAAACCCACTCACTACAATAATGGCAACTATACAATTGTGGCCACCAACCAGCTGGGCTCAGCCAACCAAACCATCAAAGGACACTTCCTTGAAAAGCCCTTTCCAGGTAGGATATTCCATTTATATCATTACAGTTGCAATCCAAAGATGTTAATACGCTCCCATCAGTGATCCTTGTACCTATTCAAGGCCTTGAGCAACCTAATCCAAGCTGGCCTCTCTCTGAGCAGGAATTTGGAAGAGGGGACCTCTAGAGCTTTTTCCGAACAAGTATGATTCCACTATTAAAGTGGTGTCATAACAACTCTCTGACTCAGTGATCAACACTGCACAAAAATTCAGAAAGATGGTGAAGAAGAATCAGATCTACTGAAATCCTTGAGGTGCGAGCATGAGACAAGATGTAGTTTTATCTAAACTGGTATCTGTCTGGGATGCAAGAACTAGTATACAGAACACCAGGTGAGGCACCAAGAGTGACTTCAGTGTTGTGGAGTTTTCAGCAGCTATGCAAGATTGTGACCCAGAGTTCATGGTTCTCTTGAAACCTGTCAGTGTAACGTTGTGCTGGGAGCCTTGGTTCTGATCAGGTGCATATCGTGGACTAGCATAGAGAGCGAGCTCCCAGAGCACTTTAACAACAGGAAATTCTACTTTCCTCATATCAAGAGGAGGAAGAATTTAATTTCGAGCTTTGGCAGAAGTCAAGCCAAATTTCACCGAGAAGGAAGAGACTAACTGGTTTAGTTTTTTCGTTTTGTAATATATTCCAGAATTTTTTTTTAAGACCTTTAGGAACTTCAGAGAAAGAAAGATATAGGATAGGTTGATTATTTTAGATCTTTTCTGAGGGCCTGCAAAGAGGATGACCACTTTTTTGATAGTAAAATTCTTCTCTGTGATTGCTAATTATACACTAAAGAAAGCAAAGCCCCTTAAAGTGGTGCAGCTCTTTCCTTTTTTTATTTGGACTCTCCTTTGTGAAATGATTATAGCTGGATGTGGTAGCGTCAAGTTTCGTTTCTTTTTAAAGATAATATGTGCAACTTCAGGATGACAGTCTCTACCCCCTCCCCCCCCAGAAAAAAAAAAAGGGGGCTCAATAAGTTGCTCTGCATCAGCTGTTTGCCAGGTTTTCTTAGCCAGTGCTTTGGAATTCCCCATTGAATCAGTAGGGCTTAATTGCAGGAAAACATTTGAGGACACAGATCTAGCTCTGGGGAGTTCAGTAGAGATGTCTGTAGTGACCTATTGGCTTTGTAGGAGTGTGGAGGGTCTCGGTCTGCTCTCCGCATTGCAGCCCCATGCTGGCCATCGCAGAGTTAAGAGCTGTGCTTCCTACTGCCTTCAGGAACAGCACCACGAGAAAGTGGCAGCTCTAAATTGGCCCCTGCAGCCCAAGAAAATCCAGCAAAATAGGGCGTTTTCTAAATATAGAAAAATACTAATGGTAGTCTCATTTATTATTTATATCACACCGTATATGTACACAGAGTTTTCCTGCAGGTCAGATATCATAAATGCAAACCTAAATCTCTGCCTTGAAGATCTGACAATTGAACAAACGAACTGATATGTATGGGAGCAAAAAACTTGTATTCAAGCTTCAAGGATGATGCCCTCTTTGGCTATCTGACCTATTTACGTTTCTTGCTTCTGGAGAGGAAGAGTACCTTATGAAACGTAGGTGGGCGTAGAAAGACACAGGTTTACAGTCTCAGCTTTGTCAGGTCCCACTTCTGTGACTCTATCTCTGCCCGTGAAATGAGGACAGCTCTAAGTAGGTGCTGGACCTTCAGAAAAGGGGACAGATCTGTTTTTCTGGAGAGCTGATTGTGGAAATGCTGTGATGTGGGAAGGCATGTTAATGTCTGAAGAGCCTCTTATGTTGAAGGCTCTGGGAGAATCCTTTTGTGTGAAGCATACGTAAAATGTTGCCCTTGTGAACACATCTTCACCCACGCCTTGTATGTGTCGTGCGTGTGGAGTACTTACAGACCCTGAACCATCTTCCAGCAGGAAACGACCCATTTCTTTTATTTCCTCTGATCCAAAGTCCCAAGCCGTTCCTCATTCAGGCAGACCCTGTCAATGTAATCCAGCATGTAATTTGCTTTCCTTGAAGTTCATTGCTCCATCCACTGCCAAAGGTGACATTAACACTTAAAACAGCTGATGTTTATAATTTCCCATTTGAAGGTAGACTTCTCCAGAAAATGCCACAAACTGAAAGTTCCCCAGTGTAGTTCATTCAAGCAGCTTATTGCCTATAGATATTCATGCATGCAAGAATTTTGCTGTAACTATCCAGGAAGAAAATATTAGTATTAATTAATGAAAGTGTAGTTTCTGGAAGACTCCATGTCAGCATGGAAAAAGAACTGTTGGGCACGTTGTCTAGATCCAGAAGTTATTACCCTGTTATTGGTACTGAGCCAGGTGGTACTTTTCTTCCCAAGTTGGAGGTGAAAGGTGCTAGCAGCAGTTGAATGGGAGCTGATGTGCCATATCCTGCCTCTCCACGATGCTGTGGCTCTTGGAGCTGTTGCCCCTCCTGCCCGTCTCCAAGGACAGATCTGCTTCAGCTCCCAATCAAAATCTCATTACACGTTGTTATTGGCATCTATACCATGGGCAATTATCTCCTTATTTAATCCACAAAAGTTCACTTATTTATCTCCCTCTTAATGAGTTTTGAGTTCTTTGGGAACTTTCCGTAGAACTCAAGCTGGCCAAAATTGCTTGGTTATGCTTTATGCTTCAAAAAATAGTGAGGTTTAGTAGAGAGAAACTGTTTGTAGGTTTTTATTTAGTTTGCTTAGTCCAGCAAATAAAAATGGAAAGGAGAAAATGTAGAAGAAGCAAATGTTTTATGAGTAGACTCTGTCCTTTTTAATAGATTTTAAAAAATTTATATAAAACTCTCCAAATGAAATATTTCTTGTTTAATCCTTTTCTCTTGCTAGAAAAAGCCAAGGAAACTTGCTTGTGCTCAACTTGAAACAAAAATATTTTTTCAGGTTTTTTCCCCTCATTTGGAAAGCCATGTTTGTCACACTGGGCTTGTTTTATGATTCCCTTCCAAACCTCAGCCGTACTTTAACATGAACATTTCAACATCCTTCCAGCAGCTCTCTGCCAGCAAAGCTGTGTAAACTCCTGTTAATATTGGGCTCAGTTTCTTACATGGGCGAGTAAATCGAAAGCTGACATTGTTATCATGCTATGTAAACAGAGTGTCACTGAGAGCTTTAGACCTCGTCATCCAGGACTTTGGCTGTCTCTGGAGCTGGAGGAGCTTTACTGAATAGACTGAAGCAGTCAGGTTGCCGACGTGAGTGACTGGCAGCGGGGCATCCAGTGGCTCCGCATCCAGTACAGATTTTACTAGCCTTCGTGATAGTGACTCACCGGGGTTTCAGGGACTATGAAGAGTCTCCTCTCAACTCCCATCCCCAGCTGATCTGTCCTCCCTGGGAGCTGGTCCTTGTCCCTGTAAGACTTTATGCTGAGGTGAAGACTGTCGTGCAAGGCAAAATTTGCTTCTCTCCCCTCTACGTCCATCCTCGCTGCCCTCCAATCCTCTCGCTGGCCCCAGGTGTCTGGCACATGTTGCTGGAGGAGCTGAAGGAAGGCTCCCAGCTGGGGAAGAACCGCTTAATCCAGCTCCTCTCCCCTCCCTGCTACAGGAGCAGGGCAAGCATGCGAGGGAGCAGGGCTCTTCAGGAGAGGAAGGGGTGAGCCAAGACAGCTTAGCACTAGGCTGCCAAGAGCACAGAGGAGGCCGTAAGACCGGCATCCTGGGGAACACGCTGCCTTCTTGGCATCAGTGCTAATGAAAGTGGAATTGTTTAACAGCCACTTGAAATCTCAATATGGCATGGTATTAACTGTTCTCCATTTTGACCTTGCAGCAGCATCCTTCCCCTCCTATTTTAGGCCAAGGCCCTCCCCCCTCCCACCAGCCCGTGTCCACTCGACCCTGACCTCCAGCACATCCCACTGGTACATCATGGAGAGATTTCCAGTTACAATTGTCAAGCAGGACAAATTATGAAATGTTTTGGGCTCCCTCCTGGGCTCACGGGGTGGTGGAATGTGGCTGGGAGGGGTTGTGAATGAGACCACTCTCCCTTTATCATGCTGCTAACTGTTTTGCTTCTCTCTTTGTCCTTTCTGCAGAGAGTACGGATAACTTTGTCTCAAGTAAGTGCCTCTTTGCCCGTTGCATCCTGTTGTGTTTTCCTCTGTGATCCATGTGCTCCTGGAGGGAAAGTCGGGAAACCCCAGTGCAAGTTAGCTGAGGTTGTTGCAAAGCTCTGGCTTTCCCATACATGATCAAAACACTAGGGGAGGTTTTTCATCAGCAGTGTAATCTCTAGAGCTAGGAAGAGGCTCATTTTGCTTGTGTGAGGTGCTGAGGAAGGGTCCCTCCTGGGGAGGAGGAAGCAGGTGTCGTCATGTTAGCACAAGGGTTGTCGTGGTGGGGATGTGGCTGGCGTGCCTGACTGGTCTTCGTTCATAGCTGGCAGTGTGTCTGGTTAGTACGATCCAAGGAGACGTGTATTGTCTATTGTAGTAGAAATGAAAAGCGGTCTTTGGGGCCTTAAATGGCAGGGCCAGATATAAGTAGCACAAACTCTCACCAGCTAATGGTGGTGTGGTAGAAAGGGGCCTTAACCAGATCCAGGCTGGCCAACCCCCCAAAACAGTTGCGAAGCATGGTCCATGTACAGGATATGCTGTAGCGAGGAGGGGGAAAGAGAAGTAGGGCTCAACTATAGAGTCTCCTCACCAGATTTTACCCATATATATATATTTATATATATATATACTTATTTATTTATTTTCCTAAAAACATCCAAGTAACTGTTTCTTTGGATAAAGTTCTGCTAGAGTCAGTCAATTTGTAGCACTGTTTAGCCCAGTAGATTTTTGAAAGCTCTAGGAGACAGCTCGGGGTGAAGGCCACCTGCCCTGGGACAGTAGGAACCCTAGTGCTTCTCATTTATAAGGTTGGAGTGGCGTCAGCAGCATCCTGATCTGTATTTCCTCTGCTGTCCTGCAGTGTTGCAGAGGCAGGAGTCAGGGAACCCTCTCTGCTAGTTGGCTCCGTTGCCTTCTGAAACAAAAAGCTGCAGCTGCTTCTAGGGGTGAAGGCCATCTTAGGAAGGGTTAGGTAGGGAGCTGCCTCTGGGGACATGCTGATGCCTTGAGAGTCCTGTGGGATGCACGTTGAATGTTCTGTCTTTGGTGTTTTGGTTTCAGTCGGTGATTATGAAGTGAGTCCCACCCCACCGATCACTGTCACCCACAAACCAGAAGAGGACACTTTTGGGGTGAGTCCTATCCTCTTTACAGAACTATTCTGTATGTGTTTCTTGTTAGTGGTGGCATGGTATTTACATTGCTGCAGCTGTGCTGAGATGTTTGCAAGTAAAAATCTCTTCCTTTGTGATATAAGGCAGCCAACAATCAGAAGGATTTTGTGGCTTGCGCCAGGCAAGCAAAATACTGACATGAACCATGTGAGCCTCTTGGGTTTGCAGTGCAGAACTAGTGAGCTCTTTGAAATAAGGCATCCTGTGAAGTTGCTGCTGCCAGGATCAGAAATTCTCACTCTAAAAAAGTAGCACCCAGAGAACAAACAAAGAGGCAATTGCATGTTTCGTGGAATTATTGAACAGTTTAGACCTGGGAGGGCCTCAGATCTAGTTTGGTTCTTTTTTGCCAATGCCAGTTTGCCCCCTTGCCTGCTCTGAAGGGCATGCCACAAAGGGAAGAGAAAAGAAAGCCCAGGGCTTACCAGATCTCAACATTTCTTTCATTTGCAGATTCCGTGTAGAGAAAAAAAATATATTGGGAGTACAACTGCTGAAGAAAAATTAGCATTTTATACGATTGCTCTAATTTTGTGAAAGTTCTAGGATCTTGAAACCCACTAAATGCTAACAGAATGAACAAAGCTCAGTCCACCTTGGTTTCAATTTTCATCCAGCTGAAATTCTCTTATGGTTAAAATAAAAGCCTTGAAAAGTGGGACTGTGGTAGTAATGTGCACTGATTGTTAAATATACAACACAGAAAATAAGCTGGGGAATGAAAACAGCATATGGTAAAACAAAAAACTGAAAAATATCATAGCTAAGGTATCAAGAGCAGGGAAAACTGTTGCAAAATGAAATAATGTTTTTTTTTTTTTTTGTTAAATGATGTATTTTCAAAAATAAAAGAACACAGTTTTGTAAAAAGGAAGCCAGGTCTAGGTGCAGCACAAGACCTAATACAGGAGAAGTATTGGCCAAATGCCGAAGAAATTGTTATTTATATTAGGGCAACAAAAGTATCTTGAGTAAAGGCTTGAAGGAATAAATATCCAAAAATATTAAAATAAGCTTTGGACCCTAAACCCTTTAGGGCAGCAAGGGTTTCTTTTCAATGCTCATACACTGGCACAGTGGGGCCACAGTTCTGGTGAAGGACTTTTGATGCTGTTGTAGTATAAATACTTCTAAAAATTACAATAAATTGGGAGCTGTTGGAGGCTCCAGGAAAACTAAATATCTGGGAGGGGGGAAAGCAGTTCTACTTCATTTCTGCTCTTTTCTTTTTGTTGTGTTACTTTCCCTCATTCTTTCTGCTGAGTGATGCTTGGACAGAGACAGGAATGCTTTTTATAATTTTTTTTTTTTTTTTAAAAACCCTCTGCTGCTCCTGCCTTTTCCCATCTCAGGTTAGCATGGCCTTGCTGCTGTGACGTGGCATGGTGGTGACGTCACAAAGGGACGATCACGATGTCATGTGCTGAGGGAAAGGCCAGGTGTTGAGGAAGAGGGAGGAACAGAGGTCCTCTCTCCCTGCAGATGTGTGTAGTGGGAGGCTGGGGAAAAGTGCTGCCCGAACAGCACTGTTTATCATAGAGAGATCTCAAACCAGGCAGTAGTGGGAACAGCCCATGAAGCTTCTGAGTTGTTCCAGAGCTCTTTGCTCTCACTTGCGTTTTTCTCCACTGTTGGTACCCACGTGGCCACAGCAGGCGGTATGAGTTACAGGAAGGGTAACTGAGCAAGGAGGTACCTATATTTCCAGTCTAGACTTCTAAATTCCTCTGCCTTGACTCTCAGTTTTGTTCCTTTCAGGTTTCCATAGCGGTTGGGCTGGCAGCTTTTGCTTGTGTCCTCTTGGTGGTCCTCTTTATTATGATCAACAAGTATGGCCGGCGGTCCAAGTTTGGGATGAAAGGTACGTGCAGGCGCTTTCTTCTAGCAGGAGGCACCTTCCTGGATTGCACAGCTCTTATAGCACATGTGGAAAGGTGTTATGGATTTATTCCTGTGTTGTCAGTATTGGTGCAAAACCTTCTGAAGAACATGTTGTCCAACCTTCTTCTGTTCATTGTTTAGAGAGCAACGGAGATAAGAGGGCTGGTGGTTCTGACTTGCATGTGTTAAGTTTAAGGTGGGGAGAAGCATGCATATGTGTTAATGATGAACAGTGTATTTCCTTGTCAATGCATAAAACTGGACCCACAGTTTCTCCACAGAAGAGCTTTGAGTCTGCTTCCTCTGGCCATGCATTGAGGTGGCCGCACTCAGAAGAGTGCATGCTTGGATGAGGTTTTTCTTGTGAGCTTGATAGATGATTTTCCCTTTATGTTGCACTGAGTGCAGAGGGCAGGGTGTGAAGGAGGAAGAAGGATGTGAAATTGCTTTGGTTTCTGTTGGAAAGGCAGGCATACTTCATCTGTGTCTGTGAATGAGGATGAGATGCTAGTGCGTTTGTAAGGTCCGTGCTAAGAGAGCCGGCAGATCTTTCAGTGGTGTGGAAGGTCTCTTTCTGCTGCATCTCTGCTGGAAAGTTTCTTCCTCTGCTTCATGACCACCCACTTAGGAACTGTTTCAGGTGTGCTTGGTAGTGATAACAAAGGGAGAAGGCATCTGATATTTGCCATGTGGAGCTGGTCTCTTTGGCCTCCCAGCACCAGTGATGGTTTTTTTTGTGATGTGCTGGAGCTAATGTCCAGAGAGAGTGAATCAGTGTGTGTCATCTGCTTTATGTGCCTCTGCTGGTATCTCCAGTTTTGGGGCATTGGTGGTGTCCAGTGAAGGCTGGAGGAAGAGACTTCACATGACAAAGTAGATACCAGCCTACTTGGTGGTTTATACCTACACCATTATGAAGACAGATTTTGGTAAACAGTTTTTCAAGGGCTCATGAGTTGCAGCCTGTTTCCTGGCCTTGCTGGAGTCTGCGTTGTAGGGCAGGTGGATAGGTTTGGGAACATTTATTTTGCTTGCCTAGATCTTTGTTTGCTTTAGAGACATTTCCTGAGTGGGTCCAGATGGGATTCTGGCTGGAGTTTCCCCTACGCATCCTATGGAGTCGGGAGACAGGACTTTAGATTAAACAGCGAATCTTCTACACCAACTTAGCAATATTTAGTCCGTATGTCCAATGATAGGAACCATCTGGAAGGGTGCACTGACTGGTGGGTGGAGCAGAGGAATGGAAGACATGGTTCCTGGGATCAGTTCCCAGCTCTTCTACTGACTCACTTTGTGTCCGTAGGCAATTAGCTGTCTTAACCTCTGTCTCTGCTGTAATTTTCCCATCTGTAAAATTGGGATGATGTTACATGCCTTCTGGTGGGATTTGTCAGAGAACACTTGTAAAGTGCTTGGGCATTTGCCGCTGATGGGACTTGGAGATACAAACACGAAAAAGAAAAGCAACTCTTTTTACTTAATAGGAGAATCAAAGAGAAATAACCATTGTATGAGTAAACAGTCTTGGTGAATGGATGCACACACGTGTTCAGAGGGGTTCAAATAAACATGTTAGTGGATATCCTGAGTTTCTGGAAACTAGAGGTGTGCAGTGATGGGTCCTTGTGTGTGCTGTGTTTGAAAGGCAAAAACATTTAACCAGAAAAGCCGCCTTTCCTCTTCACTGTACTGTATTTCTTCCAGTTCTGATATTAAACAATAGCTCTGCAGAGTTTCTAGAAGTTTTATCTGTAACATTGCTTAGAGTTGGCAGAGATTAAATACATCTTTAAAATCAAGGAAGATATCTCTGGCTTTAACCAGGCACAAGTTTCATAGGCACCAGTGTGGGTGGCCTGTCAGAAATGATTGCTGCTGCGTTACCGTGGCCTCAGAGACTGCGTGGCGTCAGGGGGAAAATGGATGAGGATGGCCAGTGCGGATGTGCTCCTGCTGACGTACCTACAGCAGAGGTAGCAGCTACCCTCGCTTTCTTGAGATCTGGAATAGCAGTGTTTGCGCTGCCAGGCCAGCTTCCTGGGCTGATTGGCCTTGGTGAAAATTACACTGTGGTGTCCCCTGTTCCCACCAGCCCAGCTCCCTGCACAGTGTCCAGCAGGTCTTTCCCTCTGTGCTTTGACTACTCGTGCCACCTGAGCTCTGTTCCCCACAGACTCTCCTGCCCTGTGCAGCCTTAGCTGTCTATTGCTGGCACAGAGAAGCAGCTCTGAGCATCCTACTTTCCCCTTTGTCTCTTCTGCTTTTTTCTTTTGCCATAGCACCAATGTCAAGTGCCACGGTACGAGGCTTTACATCTTCAGCTTGTATCTCCCCTCCTTGTGTCAGGCTTGCTACTAAACCTTGCCACTTCTGCATCCATGACATGAATGCAACTCTTCCATTCTCATGCAGTGGCCAAGATGCTTAGTGGTACCCTGGCCATGGCCTGACCTGGCAGCTACAGCTCATTTATTTCTGGCCTTCTCAGGAAATATCACAGTCCCCTCCACTGTTTCCGAAATGCAGTTTCTAAACTCTCCTCCTTTGCTCCTCTGCAGGTCCGTGACCCCAGAGACCAACTTTCTCCTTAGATTCCTCCACAGTCTCAGCTGAGCTGTTGCAGATGGTCCCAGCTTGGCAATTATACTTTCAGGCTTTTGTTTGTCCTGTGCTTGTTGGATGGCTCTTTCCCCTAGTGTCTCCTGTTTCACTCTGCTAATGGTCTGCTGTTCCTTTTCTTTTCTCTGCTCATGGAATGATGCCCTTGTCCAAATCATCAAATCACTTTACTTAGTGATCTTGATCTCTTCTCCTAGGGTTCACATAGAGGTCCTACCTTGTTCTGTCCCCATATACTGGATGCAGCCACCCTCACATCTCCTTTGAGCTTGCACTTTCCTCTGGGTCACTCATTATCAATTAATTCTTGGGCAAGAACCATCCTGTGCGGCACTCAACACGTTATCGTTTACTAAGAAAAAAGTCCAAACCCTGAGTCTTTTTGGGAAAGTGCCTCATTCCCTGAATCAGGAACTGTTTATAGACAGCTGATACATTGCTACTTGTTGTTGAAATTTCAGCTTGGCAGGACCGTAGGAGCAGTTTTTTTCCTGTTGTTTTTGTTACAGCCACAGAACATTGTGTGCTCATGTTAGACGTGTTACCCAAAGTACCTCATGAGTCTTTATGAGCACGTCTCTTTCCTCCTGCATCTCCTAGCAGTTAAGCAGAAAGTTTATCTCCTAGAGAAAGAGGCATGTACTTGGACTGACAAGGTTGGAGATCAGGTTGGTCTGTGAAGTGCCCCTGAGGCAGTCTGGATTGCCCACCAGTCTGCAGAAGTGGGGTAACTGGCTGCAAATTGGGCAACATCCCAGCTGCCTTTGCTGAAAAAGTGATCACTGTGTCTTGGGGCTTTTGGAGGCACATGTGCTGGGTGGAGGTCCAGGAAAGAATGGAGTGTCCCCATGCATTCCCTTCCGGCTGGTGGCACACTCTCGGACACTCACATGGGAGTCCTGGCAGAGCTGCCAGCCTGGTTACGACCCGGCTACTGATACAGCCAACAGCAAAGCTGTGAAATGCCTGCCCTGCCAAATGCACAATAGACGGGCTGCAGCAGAGGCATCAACAAAAGCTCCTTGTTAAGTGGGCTCTAACGTACTGTGTTCCCGGCTCACTGGCGTCATTCGGCTAAGCTTGTGGAGGCTGGCTGCATGCCATCCTCATTGCCTTTCCTTGCTTCCTCCAGAGAGGGCATTCATTAACATGGGATCACAGATGTCAGATCCCCTTTCTGGCTTTCTTTTGACTTTGGCTCATGTGGCTGGGGGATATGGAGGTGGCTGAAGCAGCTATCGGCAGCTGTTGGGGCTGCGGGATCACCGGACCTGGGGTGGTGGAGGTAGAAGGACAATGGCAAACAAAGCGCCTCTGTAAAAGAGGCAGTGGAGGGGAAACAGCCAGGAAAAGTGAATACAAAAACTAAGAAAGTCACAGATATGTGCTGTAACAGTTTGGAGGTTAGTCTATCCAAAGGAGGAACTGAGATGCTTTTAAAACCTTCTATTAGTGTAGAAAGAGGAACATGATCTAGCAGAGCATGGATTTGGGAGTCGGGGCCCTTCAATTTACTGCTGTCTCCAAGGGGAGTGAATTTTAGAGTTAGAATTGGACAGCCTGGGAGCAAGATGTCCTGCATCCTCTTCTTGGTTGTTGCCTACTTGGACTCAGGGCTCTGTCCTGAGTCTCCTGACCACCCATTGGAGATGGAGTGTTTTACACCTCACCTTTTGGGGTCAGACTTGTAACCGGAAATCTCGTAAACCCAAGTCTTCCCATCAAAATATAATCCCAGCAGATGACAGGAAATGAAATTTCATAATATAATAAAAAGTCACACAGAAGTCATGGGACTAACAAAAATGAAATTTCATAAAACAATAATAACGACACAAATCCTGGGACTAACAAAGTCTTTGGATGGCACAGGGATGGAGGCTATATAAATGCTTAGCTTGATGGAGTAAAATATAAGCTCCTTTTGCCTGTTTTCTGTTATGTTTGCAAGCGCCTTGGGATAAAGAAGTCGTGCTCATGCATATTTGTGTGATGTATTCCTGGTGCTACACAACTAAAAAAAAAAATTGAGTTTGCAAAAATGTGGAGAGAAAGATGCTAGAGAAAATCCAGAGACAAGAGATGCTGAGATGAACTGTTTTCTGAGCTCTGAGATTAAAAACTACTTACATTTTCCAAATGAGGTTTCTTCCTTGAGTGGAGACAGGGCCAGCTAATGGTTCAGACTTAGTTACAGCTTCTGAGAATCCATTGCTTTTTAATCTGATTTTGTAAAGAAATAAGGCGTGTGATCTCACTGTGTCTATGTGTGCGTGTGCAACTGTGTGTGTGCATACATCGCCGGCTGCCTGTTTTTTCCTCTGTCTCTGCAGCAGCCTTTGGAGCTGCTGGCCACCTCTAGGCAGGGGAGAGAGGGGAGGACTTAGGAGATGCTATGTTTTTACAGGCATCATGGAATTAAGGGGCTAAGCAGAGGATGACGACTCTGGTAATGCCCCACTGATGGAAATGCCTTGAGCCTTTCCGGGTATCAGAGAATCCATAGGGAAACTCAGCCTACGACACAAAATGAAACACATGGGAACTAGCTTTCACGGGGTCTGCTGTTGGTGGGTGTTATGCATGTCTGTACAAATACATATCCATATTTTCTTTCTGAATAGGCAGAATCAACAAGGGGGTGGGGGAGAGAAAGAAGAGAACAGTAAATATGCCCACGCTTTCTGTAATGTTTTAGGAATCGCATCACTATCAATTCATTTGATATTTATTCTAATAGCCCTGATCAGAGTGCTGGTGCTGCTGATGTGCATGTGAATGTCAGAAGTACTTGCAGAGCTGTTCCATTGTAATTTAGCATTAGTTAATAGGTACTTAAAGTAAAGTGGTTGCCTATTTGATTATGATTGGGGGTTATTAACATTTTTTTCCATAAACAGATGGTAACTGTCCGCTGAGTCGATTGCAGAACAATTCCAGGGTTCTGATTCAAGAGGACCAGCTCCTGCAAAGATATCTCAGATGCTTGGCTTTTTGGTTGTGTTGATTTGTTTTTTGTTTCTCTTTTTTGCTTTCCTACTTCATCATGCAATTATCACTGAAGCTTTAAAGGGGGAAAAATATACAAGAGACATGACCTACCGTTCAGATGAGGCTTAATTCTGATCTACGTTGCCTTGGCCAGGTCTGGCTATAATAATGTGCTGGTTGTTTTTTCCCTGATCATTTATTTGCAGCTGGATAGGAACGGAAAAAAAGGATCTGCCGCTTGGAGAGGCTCTATCTTCAGGATTAGTTGCTCAGGAGAAATCTGTGATCAAGGCCCTCTCATTTCATCCTCCTGGGATTCTGTCATGTAGCAGGAGCAGGAAGAACGAGAGCACCAAGTAGTGTCATCTAGTCTTGCTATGGCTACAGGAGAGTAACAGTTGTACATTAAAAACCCTGCCTGACCACGGTGGCTCAGGGATGTGCACTGAACAGTCCTAAAGCACTGGTAGAGGGCTGATTGCTGTTGCTTTCTTTGAACCCGCTCCTGTAACACGCAAGGCTCCCGCCCCACGATGCCAGGAGACTGAACTCCTTTCCATCCCCTTGAAATCAGCAGGCAGAGCGAGCACTTGGTATTGAGGTCAAGGCCTTTTCTTGTTGGTATCTTTCTATTTGTTTGACAAGTCCCTAGAAGCAAGTCTTGTGCTCAGTAGCACTTGGTTTTATTTGGCCAGGAAGTAGATTGAAAGGGCATGGGGTTTCACTGGGGCTTCTCTCTATAAATGCCTGTTTATACTCTGCTGAAGTTCAGTTTATGCTATTTATTTATTTATTTATTTAGTGGTTTCAAGGTGATAAGGCAAACACCACTGTGAATTGACAGGTGCCTCACCCTCCATTAAGCATACAGTCCTTAACTGGTGCAGCAAGGGAAAAATGCAGTGCAGCTTTGTAGCGCTGGGCATCTTGACAAACCTTCAAGAGATACCACCTCCCCATCTAGTGTGCTGAATAAGGCAAGGACTTCTGTGTCTTCTGTTCTGCAAAGGCAGAACCACTTTCACATCAGCCGTTAATGCTCACATCCCATTTCCTTTGTTTCCAGCTTTGTTTTTATAGTGAAGACCTTCAAAAGATGGCAGGGTGCTGTTGCTGTAGCCCAGCTACCATGCAAAATTGGGAGTATCCAGCCCAGACTGGAGTACAGCCAGTTCATCCCAGCCTTGTTATCCTTGTGCTAGATATGCTTTTTGTTGCTCAAAAGGGACAGGGAACCACCCTTGGAGGGGACTGGAGAGATGCCTCGAGCAACCTGCAGGGGAAAGGGGCAGTAAGAGATCAGCAACTGTTTAGATCTAGAAATAAAATATTTTCCCACTCCCAGAAGCATTAATAAGTTATTTATAAAGGAAATGATAATAGCTGGTCAGTGCATTTTGCTAGCATCCGTTACATTTTTTTTTTTTTTTTTTTTTTTTTTTTACAAAACATAAATGCCTATTTGAGGCAATTACTAAAAGCAGTTGAAAAATGTCACATCAGTAGTTTTCATGTGACCTGGGAAGCCCCAAGCTTCCTTCATGTTGAGTTCCTGTAGGTTCTTCCTCCATGTTCATGACTTCCCCACCCTCTCCTCGCCTTCCTCACTCACAGGTGCATTCATTTGCTCTAATTTCAGTTGAGTATTTGACCTGGAGTGCACCAGTCACACAAAAGGAGCCCAACAACAGCGTCTGCGTTTGTACTGGGCAGCTTTTCCTTAGCGGCTCTCTCATTGCTGTGTCATGAGTGGTTTGCATGTTAGGGGGAGAGTGTCAAAAGCCACACAAGTGACATTCAACTTATTTGTGATTTGGTGTGATGTAAACTCCCAGTCAAACTGGTGGAAAGGCATTGCCAGGTTTTCTTTTCCATTTTAAAGATTTCTCAGTTCCAGGCTCGCGGTGTGTCTCCTTTTCACCCAGCAAAATATGAACAAGTGGCAGCAGGTTGGAGCTTCAGGACTGGAGGGGACACTGGGTCACCGAGCACCAGCAGGAGGTGGTGACCTTGCCACACGTGGTACCATGCCAGGCTTCTACTTTCAGGTACATCGTGGACACAAACTTGCATCTGGCTCCGAAGGAAGAGGATTAGAACAAGACACGGCTACTTTCCCTTACGCTGGAGCACCTGGGAAGACTTCCTCTATCCACTGTGATTCAGAAGCAACTGAGGCATGCTAGTTTTTCATTCAGCCACTCGCATCTATCACTTCCACAGCTGTGAAATTCAATGCTGTTTAGCTTCAATCATCAGAACAGCCTTCCCCAGGGACCACGAGGAAGGTGTTAGTCCTCAGAACGTTTCATCACTGCGGCAGCGTTATTCCTACCTGGTCATCCCTTGCCTCTCTGGTTCAAACCTGTGATACTGCTTGGAGTGCTGCGGTGTCTGTCTGTCTTCAGTTTTGCTTTGGTGAAAGAGGCTGGATTGACAGCACAGAGCCTGAATGATTCTGTTTATCTACAGAACAGATACCACAAACAGCATCAGGACAGTCTCTCTCTCTCTCTCTCTCTCTCTCTCTCTCTCTCCTCTTACCAGTATGACTGATCTGATGAAAAGATTGTTTCCTCAGGCCCTACTTACCATGCAGTCTTCAATGCCTCTCCGAAGGTGGCTGACAACCAGGCAACTAAGTGTCAACTTTGATGTGGCTTTAATAAAGTGCAAGATAGTTTGGGAAGAAGCAAAGGGCTTTAATTAATATTTTAATTGTAATTTGTACTGCAGTTGTCCAATTATTCTTTGAAAAAGATTTTGCTACTGTTAATGCTGACAAATGTTCTTCGGAGAGGATGCCCCTGATGAGTTCATCATCTCTCCTCCTCGTGACTTGCTGTAGGATCCTTGTTGATTTATGCCTTGTTTAGCCAGGGCTGCTGAGATCCAGCACTCCTCCCTTAAGCCATAGGATAGGAGAGGCTAGCTCTTGGTTAAAGGATGACCAATTGGTGAGGTGAATGCAATGTAAATTCTAGGATTGGCAAGGGAAGCATTTGGGACTTCTGAAGAGAAATATGGAAGTAAGAAAACTATGTTGCTTGAGTCTGTGCTTGGGCTGAATGTGCTTAAGGAGTGCCTAGAAATTTAAAGACAGTGCAACAGCCTCCCAAGGGAAAGGATAGGAGCTGTCGTTTGGGTTGTGTAAGCTTCAGCTGGCAAAAGCACCGATGAAGCAAATTGTAGAGGGCAACGGGCATGGGATGATCTAGTGGGCTTGTTCCATCTCTAACTTGTATCTTTTGTCATGGAGTAATAAGCCTGCCTGTATCTTGGAGAGCCCCCAAAAACTCCAGCAGCAGCACCAGTGTTTAGCATCTTTACTGATGAAGGTGGGAACAGTGCAGAACCCCACGTGATACTTGGGCATCTCATTATGATCTACAGCTATGCTATTAAAAATTAATGGACCAGAAAATAATGCCCAGCCTTGTACCCAAAGGCAGGTGCTTTGGCAATATTTTGTGCACAGTAGAAAAAAATCACACTTGGATTCTAATATCATGTATTTGGGTGGTGGTCATAATCCAGTTTCTGGTTTGGTCTCCAGTTGGTGTCAGGGCCCTGGATAATGAAGGAAGACGGGATGTTGTTTACCCTTGAGCCTGGCTTGTCTTTCAGAAAAGGGAGCCAGGAGGTCTTGTTGCTTGTGGCCACTTAAATTTGCCACAAATCTCCCTTCGGGCTATGCATATGAGGTCCTGCTGCCAACAGAAAGCATTGGGAGGTACCAAGTGAACCTGGCATGTGCCAGGTATGGAGCCCAGCGCACCCGTGAAATCTTGCCCCAGCCCAGTTGCCAGCTGTCAAAGTGCTTTGCTCCAATTCACGCTGTTTTGAAAGAATATTTGATCCCTGCATCTCAGACTTGGCAGCAGGAGAAGACATGGAGTTACTGCTCACAGCTGTCCTGTGTCTTGTGGCCTCCTTCTCTCCCTGTATTTGTCGGTGCCACACTAACTGCAGAACAGTTTTTCCTCGTGGTTTTTTTTTTGTTTTTTTTGTTTTGTTTTGTTTCACCTCAGCCCAGCGGCTGTAGCACTTAATAACTTTTACTGGAAGAGGCTATTTCATGTCAGGACTGTTACACTGCAGCCCAGTATCCTACGTGCATTGGCGTCAGCAGGTGGTTTTGTGGCTTTTCTGGATACCCCTACCTTGCCTGAAAGACTTCACTTTGTGGCCAGAGAGAGGTTTGCCTGTGGAAGAAGGAAAAGCCATTTTCGTCCAGAGCCCCATTGAGAAGAACAGCCTTCAGAAAGGTGGTTTTGCCCGATCTGCCTTTGATGCCATCTGAGCCAAAGTGGTGTGGCAGCCTCAGAAAACAGAGGACTGAAAAAAAAAAAAAAAACATTGTGGTAGAGAAAATGGACGGCTCTACCTGGATTATGGATTAAAAGTGCTTTATGCTGCTTCTCATTCAACCTGAACCAGCTGAAACGGAGGGCGGTATCAGGGAACCTGTACCACTCGCTTCCCGCTATCCCAGGGCGTGATTTATCTTCCTCAGCAAACTAGAAGTTTTTCCTAGACTTTTGATGCAATCAAGAGTCAGAGAAAAGGCTGAGAATCAGGGTTGAGGGGAAAACTACTGTTGTCTTTCACCCTGATCTTGCTTCACTGTAAAATAAGCATGGCACAGAGGGAGATCCTGGTGCCCGGCTAGTCTGGAGTGGGCAGCGAGCTGGCGAGGGCTCCCCCAGCGCGAGCAGCGTCTATGTCTTGATGCGGCGCAGCGTCTGCCGCTCACACAAAAGCCCGCGGCAGTGCGACAGCTGCTGGGATCGGGGTAGAGAAACTGTCCCTTTTGTTGCTGACAAGACGATTTCATTTTGATGCTCTAAAAGCTCTTGTGACATCCGCAATTTTCCAGATGGATAACGAAAACCTGTAAGCAGGGGCGTCTCGGCGGCTTTCTAAGCGCTTGCCTGTGGAGCTGCATCCATTGGTTTCATATCTGCTGACAGGACTTAATAATCATTACGCTAAGTGGAGCCGGCACGGGAAGAGGCAGGTAAAATCGCTGCTGTCCTTGGGCTAAGAAGCATTTCTCACGGTGCAGAGACGTGGATCTGAGACGCGGCGCGCTGTCCTGCCTGGCTGATCTCCCCCAGCGGCGGAGGAGCCTGGGGACGCTCCTCGGTCCCAGGCGGTTGTCCGGCCCTGCGGCTTCGGTGCAGCCCTGGGATGCTTTCTGGAGGGCAGCTAGATACGGAGACGTGGCCACCACCACGTAGCGTTTCCCACGTGGGCTGGGGGAGCCGATGCGAGCTTTTCCCCAGCGATGGGGGGTGATATTCTGGGATCCTCCCTATTTTTACCCGGCACATATGGCCCCTCGCAGGGGCTTGCTTTTCCTGTGGAGAGGTGGCTGCAAGGCGGTTCAGCTGTGGCCTCGGCACCTCCTGCCAAAGTAGCCACGCTGGATGTTTTGGCTTAGCCGCCTGTGCTGTTTCCTCCGTGCCTTGGTTTCCCCTCCGTGCTGGCGGAGCGGCTCCCGGTGCAGGCACAGCAAAGCGCCCCTCGGCACCGATGGAAAAAGCGGGTACAGAGCTCGACTGACTGAAAACCTCCACGCCGGGAAATGGCGGAGGGAAACTGCCCACCCCGCTCTTCCCCTCCTCCCCCTTGGCCTTGTCTTCTCCCTGCCGCGTCGGTGCCCGGTCCCTCGCGCGGCTTTGACAACCCCAGGCCCTCGCTCGCCTGCGGCCCTGCCTCCTCCCCGCTGCCCCAGACCCCCGCGGCTTCTCCCGCTGGCGCCGGGCTTGGCTGCCCGCTCTCGGTCGCCCCTGCTCCGGGGAGAAGGAAACGGGAGGGGAATCTCCTGTGGCCCGCGGGCGCGTTGCCTGTGCGGGTTAGCGGAGGATTTCCTTTTCCCGAGGGCTTGTAACAGATGCGATTTTTTTTCTGATTGATGGAGGTGAGGGGTAAGAACTAGCATGGCATTATCTATTAAGCCGCAATTTTTCCTTTTAATCAAGGAGAAATGCTTAATATACAAATATGAAAAAAAAAACCCTGATTTTAAGGCGACAATGGACTATCAATTTTTAGCCTCCTTAAATAATTTCTCTGACTTTTTTTTCATTTAAAAACAAAATTTATTATTGTTAATTTTTTTTTTTAAGAGTGAAATTCTCGTGCTTGTCCCTTTAGAAAGCGCAGCGCGATGCCGCAGCAGGGCAGAGCGGCTGGCAAGGGGCTTGGGGGCAGCGGGGTAGGTGCAGTCGTCGTCACGTAATGCTGTGAAATTTGCTGTTAAGGGACCTGCATGAGGAGCAGGGTCCCTGCCGGCCCTGCCGTCGGGCAAACGGGATCCCTGTAACAAGTTGCTTCTCCAATTTGAAACTTTATTTTATTAGTACCCTTTCTTTACAGCCTGCTGCCTGCTTTGCATTTGTACCCACCTGCCAGTCTTCACAGCTTCATAAATAAAATTTACTGTTATTATTAATATTGTTTTATGACAGTACTCATAGCCAAGCCAATTTGAATTAATTTTTCAAGCTGGCTTTTTCTGAGACGCCATCAGATACTTTACTGAGCCCAAATATAGTACAATCTTCATTGACTAATTTTGTAATTTGATCAGGAGAAAATAAGGTATTCAAGTGTGATTTGTTTATATAGACGAACTGCTTCATGCCCTTGATTCCACTATCACTTAGGCGCTCAAATAATTTTTTTCTTAATATTTCCTTCCTTATTTTACTGAATTTAAAGTTAGACTTACAGCTGATATGCAGAAGAAATTAATGAGGAGATATGCAAGTTGTGTGCATATGTGTGTGCATGCATGTATATATGAAGAGAAATGTCTGTAAAGATTTACAGTACATGTCTGCATTCCTGAGAGGTTTCTCTTCTCAGGATTAAATTAGTAGCAGCCTCTGGTAATAAGACTTTCTGCCTTTTGGGTAACTGAATGCTTTTTGTAAGTATTCTGCTACAGACTGCTGCAGGTTTGTCTCCTTTGTGTGTGAAACTAAGAAAATATTACTGAATTTTCTAGTAGGACTTTGCTTTGCTTAACTGTTTTGACCGTTATGTCATTTTCTCTTTCTCTCTCTTTCTTTCTTTAAAGAATATGAGTTCCTCTATCTCCTGATTATTCACAATCTCCTTTTATCAGAATTGTCATGATCAAAATTGATTGAAATCAGATATGGCCTGATTCAACTTTGGGTGTCTGCAGAAATCCACTTCCTTTGTGTTGCTACTGGAGAGCTGGATTTTAGATCCCCCTTCTTCCCCCTTTTTTATATTATCATTTAGCTCTTAATAACAAAACAAATGGTCTTTACTTACGGTTCTTTTCTATCCACATTTACTCTGCTACTGATATATTTGGGAACATCATTTCTCATTTGGACTCACTCTTTCCACTTAAAGAGTTCAAGTAATGCTTCTTGGCTGCTGCTGTCTATTAACATGATACTGGAGTTAATGGGACGTCAGCAGGTGCCAAAACCTGTCATCAGCAAAGCAGATGTATTCCACCCTGGCATATTGAAACAGAAGCTGTAAGATTAAAGGAGGGCATCTTTCTACCTTTTGATATGTATCGGTAAAGGCACTGATTTAAGTTCTGCTAAAGTTGCTGTGATCAGGTCACACCAAAAAAAACTCTTCCTTTTAAGTGCATCCCACCAGCGGAGCTAAAATCTGTCCATAGCTTAGGGATGCTTCGGAAAAGGAAGTCTCACTCGGGTGCACTCCTGTCCAAAGCCTGCTTTGTACGAGGCTTTGTCAGGGTTTTGGCACACCGTTTCAGGGCTAGTTGTATGGGCAGGCTTTTTGTTAACCCACTGACAAGGAACGAGAGTCCTTTTGTTTTGTTTTTTGTTATTTCTTTTAAGGAGGAGAAGTTTTATTAAATACTGTAGATTAGGTCTTTTCCTGACGTGCTACTGAGCCTTTGGATGCATGTCAGATGTCTTTTTATTTTTGTTTTTTAAAGAGTATTTGGACGAGACCAAAACTGGCACAACTGTGCAGCCTGTGGAAAGCTGCAAGGCTTTGTTTTCACAAGCAGCGCCTTAGTCTGGATTCACGATTGTTCTGCTGACCTGTGGCACAGCGGTGCCTTTGATTCCAGCCCGGATCACGCAGGAAGGTGTGTGCGCTGCCTGAGTCAGTGCCTTGAAGATGAATCCTCATCACTTGCCAACCAACAGCAAAAATCCTGTTAGTTTTCACTGGCCCAAGCTTTACCCATAGATTTTACTTATTTTCTGGTTCTCTAAGCCATCAGCTTTTTGTGTGAATTCATAATAACAACTTACAGGGCCTTTAATGTCCTCCACTCTTAATACAGAACTCTTAAATCTTGAGTTCAGTACTTCAGAGCTTTACACAGGAGCCATTTCTGAGTATTTTCTTCTCAGATGTCAGTGCATTGTTGGCTTATGTGTACAAAGCCCCAATTGCTTTGGCATTTTGGAGCTCTCCTCTATTGCATGCATGTCTTTGAAAAACTGTATAGTTCTCTGCACCATCTCACTATCTACAAAGTGTTTTAGATAGCATAGCATTTTACAATGCAGATAAAGACACAAAGCCCTTGCTTTATAAAATTTACAGCTGAAGATGAGAATGGATGAAGATGTGAAAGAATGAGGGGAAAGGCAGTATAGTAGCATAAGCACTTACTTGACAGACTAATGCATGCATTTTGAGGCTTCATGTCACCTTTAACAAAGCAGGTGGGGACAGAAAAAACTCTTCTCTGAATGTTGTGTGTGTGTGGAGTGCATATGTATGTGTGCACGTGTGTGCAGGCATCATAGGGGAATAAAGGTAGGAAGATGCTTTATGGAGTTGTTAGTAGCTGGTGATAAGTGCCTATTTATCTGTGCTGAGCTGCAGAGCCTGGGAGTGACTGGAGTGAGATTTGCTGTCAAACAGGTTCTTTAAGGATAAATAATCTTGTTTGGAATTTGCACCAATGATTTCCTAAGTGTGCCGGCATGCCCTGAGTGATGGAGAGGGAGGGAAGCGAGTGTTTGCTGCTTTTTTGGGGGTGCAAATGGGGAAGGCAGGAAGAGAGAGCAGCAATCATTTCCTGCTTTGGTTATGGCTGTGGGAAATGGAAAGTTGGTAGCTGAATCTTAATTTCTTTTTTTCTTTAAACACCTTCCTGTAAGAACAATAGTTGCAGGAGCTATGTGACCACAGACATGGCTCCACCAAAGCATACTGTGATCCTTCAGACTGTCCAGTTGATGCTTTCTATCCAGCCCTTTAGAGATTGTTTCCATAGTCTGACAAACTCAGTAGCACAGATTAGGAAGTCTGGATACTTTTTTCAGAAGGATGTTGCCTAGACAAAGAGGTTTGATTGATATAGAGTCCAGCACAGCTCTGTCAGTTTAAATTATTGAGGAGATACGTGCAACTGTCTTGATCAAGTAGCAGCAAAACCAAAGCAAAATACACAGACCCATCTTGGTACAGTCAAAGGTCATCCTGCATCTGTGCTGTTGTTAGCTCGGAGCATCATGTTCATACTGGGTTCAGGACAGTTCTCTGAGCACCTTCCTGAAATGCTATTGTTAGGATATGGCTGAAACGATGTTTGTTGGTCAGACTTTGGGTCTTTCATCTTCACATGCACATGAAAGGAAATGGTAAAAATGAAATGCTCTATGAATACTATCACTGCAAGCATCTGTGTGAGGAGGCAGGCCTCTAAATTGCTTATAAAGCAGAGATGGGTTTTCTGTATGAAGGTGGTGTTGCTAGGAGGTGTAAAATTTGCATGATCTTGTAGGTGCTCCAAAGCCAAAATTTCCACACGTTATTTATGTAAAAAAAATTTCCTTCAGACTGGAAATCTGCATCCATGGTTGCAAAGACAAAATGGCCCTTGGGGTAGTTTGGCTTGTCCTGATAGGGCTTTAACAATGAGGACTGAAGCTTTGAATTTTAACTCATTGCTCCAGAGCCTGGAAATGTGTATGTATAATCACTCTGCACTGCTTAGCTTATGTTTTGAGTGAGCAGGCTATATTGCTTATGTTTGTGTCTTGTGCTGCAGCTGTTGAGATGCAGGGGTCAAATGTGTCACTGTACCAAAGAAAGTCTTGAAGATGTTAACACATAATCTCCTGGAAGCTGTAGGCTGAGGGAAATGTTGATAGTAAATATTGGCTCCTAAAGAATACAGAAATGAGCATTCTTCATCTGTTTGAGGTAGTTTATACCTGTTTCTGGGGCAACATCACAAACGCACAGATTATGTCTTTGCTGTGGATGTGCCTTTTCTTGTGCTGCAGACACTGAAATGTGTGGCTACATATCTAGGTCCTGTCCAGGAGAGCTCTAAGGCAGGTGGTCGCTGTGCATTACCTTCTGGAGGAACAAGGATCCACTGATGTGCCTCTAGTTCAGCCGTCGTCAGCACGTGATAGCAGCTCCAAGCCCCATCCTCTTAGCAGTACTTTGTTGGTGGGGGGAGGAGGGCTCCTTCTAGCAGATCAGCTGAGCTTTACTGCATAAGCAGCTGGTGGATAATTTCATTAGTGGTTACCTGTTGAGAAGGACGTGTGCCAGCATTTTCTGAAGCATGGGAGTTTAAGAAGTAGCTAAGGGAATTAATAGACAAATCCTACTGAAATTCTTGTAACATCCTTTGACGATGCTGGGTTTAATACCTAACAGGTGCTGAAGTACGCGTGATGGGAGCAGGGGAGGGTACTTAATAAAATGTTTTATTAACTAGAGAAAAAGGCTTTTATTCATAATAATACAGAGTGAGCAACTTTGTACGGTTTCTAAGAGAAGACTAGGACAGGGGCTATGGGAGAGAGATGGGCTCCACACTGTGAAGAGCAACTGAGTGAGCCACACAAAAGGTACAAAGGTTAAGGAGTCATCCAAGCAGAAATGACACCTTGTAGGTTGTTAAATACCAGGGCTGGATTTTCATTCACTTTCTCCTAATGAGTCTATCTTGAGTAGTTCGGAGCTAGCAATTTCATGTTGGAGTGGCATTCGTAGGGGCCTAATGAGACTAATCACTGCAGACTCCCTCCCTTGTTGCCCAAGACGGGTGGGTTTCTCATTAGGCAAATGCAGAAGCATTTCAAGTAGCGTCTTATCTCTCCACTGTCTGTAGAGTGAGCCTTAGGGACATTAGTCATACTTAGCCAAAGTTGCCCTTCATGAGGATCCTCTTGGAGATTAAGGTGAGTAGCTCAAGCTACCTGTGAAAGTACGTCAAGAGCAACTGGAGCTGCTGAGGCTGGACACCTATGACCCCAGAAGTGGTGCTTGGCTCATCACCCCAGCTGTACTGCTGGAATGGTCTAGCTGCTTCCTGCTATAAAATACCCAATTATACCAGGCAAGGAGACTCAAAAATAAAGGTTTCTCAAGCAGAGTGTTGTGCGTGTTCTGGGTAAAAGCATCCCGAAAGGCTTTCCAGGGAGTCTTCCTCAAAGAGTGGGCTCGTGTGTTGACTGGCCTCGTGACGTTTGTTCAGCACTGGCTTGCCATGAGGTGTCATGTGCAGGTTTCAGGAGAAGTCTAAGCGTATGCTAAGGATCTTTTGAGATGCATGTTTTTGGCAGATCTATCTGGCATCTGATGACGAGAAACGCTTCCCGCGCTCTTTCACTGTGCTCTTTGTTGGAGATTGTTATTATTAAAATTTTTATTATCATGTCAGCTAGAAAAGAAGAGGTGCGAGGGAGGATACATTATCACAGCCTTCGGCAGGCAGTAAAAGGAGAAAAGAGAGATTAGAGATATTTTCAGAAGGTGAACAAACAAAGAGCTGTGGCCTGAACTTCAGGAAGATTTGAAAAGTTATTAGGAAAGGCTTAGGACAGCAGAGAAGCATAGCATATAGCATGGTGGTAGTGGTTCAGGTCTTGGACTGGAGAAGCACAGAGCCAGATTTCCAAGACACTTTTCATTCCCAGTGCCAGGGGCCTAACTCACTAAAGAATTTAGTGCCCAAAAAGATGAGTTCCCTGGAAAATGTGGCTTGCAAAGGTGTTGCGTAAGGCAGCCCTGTGGGCCTTGGGACAGCATGTCTGTGGTGACCCTTGCCTGAGCTATCCTCTATCCTCTTTCTCTTGGGAGGTCGACTTGAGCGGAAGGAGAAGGGTTGCGGTTCTGCAGACACATTTTGTGCCTGTTTGCCAAGGGGCATGGTGACCTTGCATAGCTGCCTCTAAAGTCCTGATTTTGCCCCGTACTTTCGTGTGCCACAACACCCAAAGTTGACACTTAGCATCTCGGCTGCCAGCCCCTTTGCCTGCATGCCAGCAGATGCCTGCTGCTTCCACCTGCATCCCTGCTTCCCTGCTGGTGTTATGCAGTCAGTCAGGCTTCCCTCTTAATGACCCTGTCACTCGCCTTGGGAACTAGTTAATACCCTTTGGCATAAATATTGAACTGCATCCTCAGCACCGGGGAAGCTTGCATGGTATATTGTTCCCAGCATGCAGGCTGTCTGAGTTACGTGGTACGTATATATTTTTGTCCTGACACGTGCAGTATGTAAAGATTTTCTGCTTACCGCCCTGCGTGGTATGGTTGTTTCCCGAGCCTGCGTTAGTTACGGCAGCTTTCAGTGTGCCCTGCGTCGATCATCGTGCTAGTGGATGCTTGTATTTCATGCAGGAAAAGCTTTTTTCCTGGAGAATGAGTGAATTAAGCCATGTGTTTACTGCCACTTCAGCAAAGCGGTCCCAGGCTGGGCCACAAGATACATGGCTGGTGTTTAAAATTAAGAGAGCAAACATCAACACAGAAACTGAGAGAGGGAGTCTGGGTAATGGGATTGCGTTACTTCCACACTAATATGACCTTGGAGATGGTCTGCTGCTCTGCAGGGATTTGGGGAGTAATGTATCTGATAGCATCATATGAGGGATGTGCATTTATCTGTGCATATTTATATCCAAGTTCGCATATTTGTGTGTGTGTGTGTGGTGTTTATTCTTTTGGTTTATCCCAGTGTTTTATCAATTTGTCTCCAGCTCTGTGTGACCCAGTAATCTATCACAGCCCAGCAGGCAATGCAGTGAGATCCTCTTACAGCAGGCTAGGATTCTCTGAGGGGTTAATGTCTTCTCCTTTGAAATACCACCTAAAAATCCTGAATAAAAGCATTACACCCTAAAAGCCAGAACACAGTGGCAACCCCCACAGGGACTAGATCTTCATTCCTTGGTCTCTGTCGGAGCCAGGAGGGGAGGCAGTTATCAAAGCAAGGAACTGCTTCTGCTAATGTGCCCTCTTTGTGGCATTTAGGGCATGGAGAAGAGCAGCAGCATCTCTTTTGATCTCGGCTCTTGGGGTACCACACTGAGAGGGCATCGATTGAGGTATCCAAAGCCCTGGCTCTGAACGGAGAGTTTTTCACATCAGAGCCAGCCTTTGGGATACCTGTTGGTGGTTTGAATGCTGTGGTGCTGGGCAGACTATAAATTATTAAAATCAATTTTATCTAACAGACGGTCACAGTGGAACTGAGTTATAATGAACTGGATCCAGCAGTTTTCAGTCAAGAAGCATGTGGGAGGTGGGAGAAGAGGTAGAGTCTCCCCAGTACAAAAGCAGCCATGGGGAGCCGTTTGAGCTGTTTCTCTGGGTCAGGATATACAGAAGAGCAGTTGAGGCTCACAGTTCCCCCTGGACTCTACAGATCTTAACATCATTTTATGTAGCAGCAGTAGTTTTAAAGGTCACTGTTCTTTCTAGAGGATGTATGGAAATAGCAGCCTTTATGCGTCAAAGGGAAAAGAGACATGTTCATGGTCTGGGGGAAAGGAAGACCCTTGGGTGATGCAGGAGCTTTTATTTCAGGGTGGCATTTACTTGAGAAGAGAAGGCAACCCTTCCCAGTCTTTCCTTGGAAATAATGGTGGTGTGAAGGGGGACTGGGATGACCATGAGAAGGAACACAATGACTCACATGGCCATTGAAACTGCTAGGGCAAGGTAAGTTGGTGTGGAGTGGATGTGGTTTCCTTTGAGGCTGCTCAATCTACGGGGCTTTTTGCTGATGGAGAATATTGCTCAAGAGCGGCCAGCGAGCGCCTACCTGCCATTCTCATTGTGGGTGAACTCTGGCCATGCTCAAGTTTCAAGTGGCTTCTCTCCAGTCTTTAGTCACCTCTGCATATCACAGGCTACCTTGCCAGTTTTCAGCCTTTCCCTTAGCCCATAGATTCCTTCCTTCTGAAATGTGTTGTTTTCTTATTTTTTTAATGTTTGGATGGGATAAGGGTGTGTATCTACTACAGTGTTTAATGCTGCTGGTCCAAATGTTGGCAGTCTATTATAATGCACGCTTCTGTCATGTCCTGAATCTTTTGGCAACAGTACTATCTTTGCCAGGAAGGCCAAGGGTAGCTTTGCCTGCTCTGCCTAGGTGTGGAGCCCCTCTGCACTACAGAAGCGCCTGCTGTGGAGAAGTCCTCCTCCCTCTTATGCACAGAGGTAACCCTTGCTCAGTGGAATGAGCCTTGGGCTGCCTGCTTTTTTTGTAAGCAATGTGGCATCTGCTTGCCCTGCTGATTCTGGAGAGGATACTGTTTTGTTGGATATTGCAGCCCTTCTGAACTGAGCTGGCTCAGGTTTGAGCTACCATCTCACAGAAGGCAGCAGCCACGTTAGACATCACTAAAGATGAGTCCAGGGTGACCGCATGAAGAGATGGCTTCTGCTGCCCTCTGAACAAAGGGCTTTGAAGGAGCAGTTTTAGGGCTGCTGAATAACCTGTTGCAGCCTGGGCTTGACTCTGGACTAGCTGCATCTCCTTGGAGGCAGGCTTGCAGGCAGCACATAAAAATGAATCTTTACTTGTGGTCTATAAAACACACAATAGAAGCTGCTTTCGACATCCAGGCAATTAAAAAGTCTGCTCTGTGAATAAAAAGAGTCTAATAATAGCAATAATGGTGAAGTTAATGAGATTTCAAATGTCTTTGCAAACTGGCCTAGGTTTTGTAAGTTCAAAGATGCACTGTGTGAATAAAGTTGCAGCCTCTGTGAATTGCAGAGGTTTTTTACCCTAAGTGCTTTAGGCTGCAGTGAAGTCTGAAAATCCCAGATCAAGCAGCCTGTGTGGGGCATGTCTCATCACGAGGGAAATAGGCATTAGTCAAAATGTAGTCCGGAAGGGACAAGAATGAATTTGCAAAACATTCTGCCTGTTTCCTTTTGGAAGGAATTCAGGGAAGAGCAACTAAAATGATTAAGGTTCTGCAGGGAACGTATTGTAAGAAAAGATTAAGGAGAAAAACAGCTAAATATATAAAAATCCAGCTAGACAAGAGTGAAGGGGAATCGATCCCCAGTGGTGCATATCTAGAAGAGTCAAACAATGGAGAAGTAAAAAGAATATTTAGGATGATAGAAGGAGAACCTGGGGTGTATGAAATCAATTAAGCAATCAAAGCTGGGGGCTGCATATCTGGAGATCTTTTTCTAAGCGAGAGAAGTAACAGGAATATGAAAGAGCTCTGAAATCGATGCCTCAGCCTCCAGAAACTTCTGAGGCAGGCTGAACTCGCTGGGGCGGTGAAGGCCACGGCGGCGGGGCAGCACCGAGGTGGGAGCAGCAGGACGCGGCCGCAAGCTGCTGCTCCGGGGACAGGGAGCTGCAGGTGGAGGGTGCTGGCCTGGGGGAGCCCGGCACCGTCTCGCCTCCTCGGCTGAGAGCCTGCGCTCCTCCCGAGCGGAGGACGCGGGGTGTGGAAACCCTACGGCTCGCTGCGCGGTCGCTGCCGCGCTCTCTTTGGAAAGCTGCCTGGGGAGGCGGGAGCAGCCGGACGCTTTCTCCCGCTGGGCTTCTCTCTCCCTTCCCCGCGGCTGCTGGGTTTGTGCCGGTGCGTGAAATAGCAACCTGGAAGGCGGGATAGGGAGGACTGGCTGCAGTCTCCCTGCCTCGACTGATTAATTAACTCTTCAGACTAATTTCCTTTCTGATTACCGCTTGATTAATTCCTCCTAACTCTGCGAGACCTCCTCACCACTTAATCCTCTTTATAAGCCCTCAGAGTGCGATGCTTGAAGTAAACATCAGGCAAAAAAAAAAAAGCAAACAGTACGCAGCGCAAACACAACACCGCCGCTGCCGGGCCGCCCTCCCGCGCCCCGGCTCTTCCCCGCTCCGTCGCCGCAGGGGCTGCGGCGCGCTCCCGGAGGGCTCCTCCAAACTCCCCCGCTCTGCCTTGCGCCCAGACCGGCTTTTCACGTCGTTTCTCCAGTGCGTCTATAGCAAATTGCACAATTTCACTTGTTGAGCCTGATAATTAGTGACAATATCCCAGTAATTTGCAAAGGGGCAGGAGGAGGGAGCTGCGTTCAGCTGTGCTCATAAACATTAGAGGAGTCTTTTCTCACAGCTTCATTAAAGGGAGCGTCTAAACTCATAAAATAGCTTTTGATGTATTCAAGAGTACGAGAGCGCGAGATGCCGACGGCGTGGCTGGGGTCAGCCAGGCGTGGGGACGCTGCTGTCTCACCTGCTCAGTCCTGCCCCGTGCCTGGGCACGGGCCAACCTTCTCCCCAGCGCTTTCTCCATCCCTCTGCCTCCCTGCCACCATCTCCGTTCCAGCCGCCCAGCCCCGCAGCGCGGTGCCTCTGCGTGTGGTTGAATGCACGTTTTCTTTGAGGCTGCTTGATGCTGAGCACTGTGAAAACACAAGTTGCTCTTAGGGGCTCAAAAACACGAGCTGTAAAGCTGGGGAGGTGTGATCAGGTTGCTGGGGTTGCACGTGTGTTGGCGCATTGACGGGCAGACTCGTCAGCCCGCCGGGCGCTGTCGGTGGGTGGATGTTGGCGTGGCCAATTTGCAGGTGGCCAGCAGGCAGGGAGGGGGAAGGATCGAAGGTGAAGGTGGTGCGGTTGGAGCGAGCAGGGTGAGCTGCCGAGCTTCCTCTCAACCCTCCACAAAATCCCCCTGCAAAAGGCTGCAATCCCAGTAGCAGTGTGGAGTACAGGCTCGATTTTGCACGGCCAGGGCTCTCCTGCCTTGCCTTGCTCCGGCCCGAGCTCGCCTACAGCACTCGCTGCTGGTCTAGTGGAGAGGATCCCTGTGGCTTTGTCCAGGTCCCCTTAAATCTGACCCTGGACTCCTGCTCTTCTGGGACAGGCTATCTGCTCTGCAGACAGCTCATCATTCCAAACCATCTGGTGGTTTTGTAATGCTAATAACAGTGGAGCTTTTTTTATTATTATTATTTTATTTTTTTTTTCTATTCCCGGGCATCTATTCCCAAATGCCTCAAGATGCTTTAATAAAAGATAAGTAAGAACGTAAGTTATGATGAGAAAAGGCATGCAGCCAAATGAATCCCCAAATAGGAGCGAAAGCTTTCCCCCATTTTTCCTACATGCAATAAACCAATGTACACCCCTGGGAAACTTGGGATTTAAAGAGAAACAGCACATTCTTGGCCATTGTTTCTGAATAATGTTTTGTGGCTGGAAACTAGGCTCTAGTATGCACCAGCTAAGACCTAGTGAATTTATTTTCTTTGTGACCTCAGCTACAATGGCTAGAGGAATAATATTTTGCACCCAACAGCAAAGCTTTCTTTCTGTTTTGTAGCTGTACAGTGACTGTCACCCTTTTTAAATGTGACCTAGACTAATGAATTTAGCTGAGTTTGAACTGCCAGGTGGAAGAAAATCAGAAAGATGGTATGTGGATAAAGGCACAGGCAATGATTTATTTCTGTGTTGACTGACAGCACAGGCAGTTCTTGGAGCAAATGCTGTTTCCAGACTCTGCTGCGATAGCCTTGTGCAGCCCTGCCCTAAGCACTGCTGTGCTCCCCTTGTGTAATGCTATGGTCATGATATTTAAATCGGTCTTTAGATCTGCTGCTTTGCATTGTCCCTGCTGGAAACAAATTATTCTCGCTGATAAGGGAGATTGAACCGTACACGGAGAATATGCTGTTCTCATATACATGACGTTAAGTGCAACCCTGAAAGATTACCAAGGTAGAGTGAACACAGGCTGGGGCATGCTGCAGCTGGTAATCTGTGGGCTGAAGTCACTTGGGCCAGAGCTTATATTCTCTCTGATGTCACTGCCTGTAAGAAACATTTTTTTTTTTTTGGATGTGTGAGCTGCGTTGTAGGTAATGTATGACAAATTGGAGCTGTGCTCTGCTGGTTTAACATGGCCACGCATAAGTTTGCAAAAAAGCCTAGTATTCCCTTTAGTTCAATATCCCAGCTCCTGAATGCTGGAAGAGATTTAATGGTCCGTTTTGGCTATTTCTCAGATTGTGTGATGAGGTTCCTGCTTTGTCGGTGTGGGATGAAAAAGAGGTGGGGTCTTCCTGCTAGCACACAGTTGTCAGCTGTAGTCTGCATCTGTGGGAGTCAGCAATGCTGGAGCTGCGTGTTGCTGAGGTTTCTAGCCAGAGAAGTCCCATGTCCAAGCACATACAGCAGGGGATAGTTAGGAGACCAAATCGTGTCCCCAGTTCTGTGGCTGAGCTTGTCAAGGCATCAGACCTTCCTATCCATCTTGGCACTTATCTGCAGTGGAGGCAATTGCCAGCTACAGCCTTTGCAAAGTTTCTTGGTTCCTGGGCACTGAAGGTGCTAGTATTACATAAGAAGTGATTCGGTTTTATGTTTGAGATCTGCAGAAACTTCCATTTAGGTGTCAGCAAGGCAGGGTCCTGCATTTGTGATTTTTTCTGTAGGTTAATCACACTTCATTAGGCAACACATTCCCTTTATTTGTCTTTTAATCTCTGCTATAAATGCTTTACTACCAAGCGATCTCTAATTCCTACAAGGATGAGGGAAAATAAATTGGAGTCTTTGATCTCCTTGGCTCAACCTTTTCTATCCTTGTGATTTTTTTAAGACTGTATTTTCTTGGCCACAAAAAAAGTAAATATGAAAGTAAGAAGAGAAAGAAAGGATTTTTTTTAAAAAAAAAAAAAAGTTATGAAAGGAGTGTGTACATCAGCAGCAATAACAACATTGCATCAAAGAGCCACACATCACTTCTGGAGAGATAAGAGATGTCATGCGAGGTCCCTTCTATTCCATTTGCAGAAGCAGCAGAGACTGTGTTCTTCTGACTGCTATGGTGCCCGCTGTGTGCCAGGCTGGAAGGGGAAATACATGTGAGGCAGTCATTCATATATAGGTCAGCACTGGATGACAGGTTGTGCCTTTGGACATGCCACTTTCCAAAATGTCCGGAGCTTCTTCAGGGTCCGTTTGGCACTTGGCATCGCCCCAACAAAAGCAGTGGGTCACGTCCTGAATCAAGAGCAGACTGCTGAGCCCTTTGTGGGTGCAGGATTGTCCAGCTCAGTCTGAGCATCCCAGAACAGGGCTTGATCTCCTGGGGCTCTTAAGGAATTAATGCTCTCTCCCATCTGTCATTCCCAGATGGTGATGGAGTAGCTCTGGGGTCACATCTTTGGACCTTGTCCTGTTGGTTTGTTCTAGGCTTGGCACACTCATTCAGGTGTTACTGTGTGAAGAGCTTAGCTGGGTTTCAGGCCACTTTGGAAGCAGTCTTTAATAAATCACGGCAAGCTCGAAGCCCAGGCGAAGGCAACTAAGGATGGCAAGTTCTCCAGCAGGTCACCTGGGCTGTGAGTGTAGTGTGAATCAGAGGAAATTAACTTCTGAAAAGGGGAAAAAGGAAAACTTTGGATATTCAGTCTTTATCCTGAGAAATCCAGCCAGTAGCAGCTGGAATATGGCTTGGTGGAGCAGAGCTGGCACACCCTTCAGATTTCCTAAGCACCTTGGAAACCAGAGCAAGAGAGCAAGATGAAAGCCAGATTTGCAAGGAAGGTGGTAAGTCTGGGTGAGAGGGGGGAAATAACAGACTGAAAAGGATGCATGGATTTCCAGCTCATGCAACGGATCCAAGTACGCACATAAATTGGAAGGATGAAATTGTAGTTTTAAAAAGACATTGCTGCCAAAAAAAAAACAGAAAAGGTGTTTTAGTGCCCAAGGAAATTTCTCATTTTCTAGGGTGACCAGGGGGTGAACATACAATCCTTTCAGGACTGCATTGTATGAGAATCTCACATGCGCGCAAACCCTCCCACCATCCATCTCCCTCAAGCAACTTAAACTCTGTAAAGATGACTTAGCGCATGAAGGATGTGGTAGGAATGGAGCCTAATCAGATCGTTACTGCAGCAGCGAAGGAATATAATTTCTAATCCACAAGCCACTGCCTCTTTCATCATCATCTTTATTTATTTCTAAATATATATACATGTATAAATATATGCACACACACACATATATATCTGCTTGCTGCATGGTCACAAACACAACCTCCCTGTAAGATAGGAGGAGAAGCAGGCCAGGTTTAGGCAGGGTAGAAAATGCTCTCTTCTTCAGCGTTGAAACCAAGCAAACAAAGATCCCAAACAACTGAGAAAAGGGACAGTTGAGACCCTGAATTGTGATCTTTGACTTTAGGGAACTGCATGTTTTATGCTGGTTGCTAGTGTCTGAAAACAAGCCTCCTACTACCCAGTGTAGCAAACACAGCTTTACCTGAGGAACGCGGTTACAGCTAGAGAAGTTACAGGAAAAAGTGAAAGGCCTTAATCTACCAAAGCAGAGGTCAATCAAACTTTATTGAACATAATTGCAAAAAACAAAAATAAAAAATCCAGCTGTATTACCTGAGGACTTTGGCAATGTGTCACAGGTCCTGCAGGCTCTGTTACCCAAAATCTCCAGCCAGCAGCATTGAAGGTACAGTCTGGTGATCCCTTGGTCAGGTTGATGCCCTGGGGAAACTCCTCCTGGCTGCATTGCCAGGAACCTCAAGCACTTGGAGAATTCCTTTATTTATGCTAGAAAGCATGTGTAAAGCCTTTGGTAGGTGTGTTAGGCCTCCCACTCTTCATCCCCTTTGAATTATTGCTTCCAGACAAGGTTAATTGTGTCTTAAGTCTATCCTAATAGGGACACCTGGGTATTGGAGACTCTCAGTCCACAGATATCCGTTCTTTTTCCTATTACTGAGGGATGTGGAGTTGTTTGCTTTGCTCTCTGCTGCCTCTTATCTTACAGGTAATCACTGGCTGATTTCATCAGCTACCTTGCTAAGCAAGTCACAAGATCATACTAACCCCGTAAATAGAAACTAAAAACTGCATGTGCAACTAGGCAACACTGGTGTCATTTGTAGTCTAGGAGAAACAACTTAAACATGATGCATGCAACCTGGCAGCAAACTGTGGTTCTGCAATTGCTAATTTTGGGGGAGACACTGTTATTTCCCACAGTGACTCAGAAAAGAAATTTTGCCTGTGGTGTTGGAGAAACTCTACAGAGGTGTCAACCTCTAGTGGAACCTTCTTTAGGAGTCCACAGACAGAAAAGAGCTCAAAACTATCAGCTAGTGTGTACCTAAATGTGGAATGGGAGGACCACAGTTGTATGAACCATTCACAGTAGCAAGCCACTGATGGAGACTGATTCAAAATACCTGTTCTTAATAGCCTCATTTTGTTGTGATGCAAATTGTGGGGTGGAAATAGCTTTTTATGCACAGATATGGCAAAGGGGAATAGAAGTCTTGCTGTGCTGCAGTGCAAGCTCTCAGGGTGTGGGCAGCCCCAGGTTGTCATGCCAGAGCTTCCTCAGTGGAAGCCTGTGTACAGACCTATGATCATGTTTGTGTGTCTTTGGGTAACTGGGCTGGAAGAGAACTGCCCCACTACTGGAAATGCAGGCCTCTGTGTTTTAAAGCAGCTGTGAGAAAAGGAGGTTTGGGTTTTGCTTACATATTCCTAGAGGGCAGGAGGAAGAGGCTGGAGTGAGGAGATCCTGCTGGGCAGCTCAGGAGTGGTCTGCTTACACAGAGCTGTCTCAGCAACATTGCCATGCCCTGCTTGAAATGCTAAATTATTCTTCTTCTCTGTCATGGGATTGTTTTATGTGCTTTTCTCAGCAAAATCAATCAAGAAGAATTGATAATTTATAAGCTCTTGTTTGCCTTTTTCACTCGTCAAGGGGAAAAAAACAAAAGGATAAAGCAGAAGGCAAATGCCATAAGTAAAGGAGCTTAGGGGATGTGGGTCTGAGCACCACCTCCCTTGTCTTTGGGGTCAGGGGTCCAGTCTCTCTGCTGTCGGGTCCTTAAGGATCTGCTCTTGCTGCTCAGTCACTGAGTGAGGGTATGAGCTGCAAAAAGGTGCGTCTGCATGACAAAACGGGGTGCTCAACCTTGAGAGGTACTGAGCACGGTCATCCCCAGCCAAGTCACCTTGGCGTGACCGAGAGCAGAGCGTCTGCAGGTCTGTGCATTTCTGTGTGTACAGAATGCTGTAGAGGGAAAGAGATTTGATTAGGCAGGTAGAAAGATAAAGCTGGGTCAGCTGCCATCCTGGTTTACACTGAAAAAGAGATACCCTGTGGCAGCATCTTCCACACTTCTCCTGAGCTTGAACCCTGCCTGCGCTCACCTGCTGACACACGCACCCACACAGGCGCAGGAGCTCAGCGCCTGCCAGCGCGCCCGGCTTCTCCTGGCCACCGCTTACATATTCCTAGTGTCCCCTGTCTACTCACCCCACTGACTGCACCGGAGTCTCCCTGAATGACAGCAGAGACACTGGAGAAAGGACCCCTCTCCCCTGGGAACTGTCCTACTTTGAGAATTTAGGGGAAAAAAAGAGCACCATTGTGTTAAAATAGAGACTAATGCTATAGCTTTATAGAAAGAAAGATAAATGCAGGAGGAGATGCTCTGTGTAGATAAGTAAGTGCTGTAGATAAATACTTAGATACTGTAGATAATTGTGTAGATAGTTGGCTATACAGACTAGTAACGATATCAGAATGCTCTTGTAGGACAGGAAAGACATGTGTTAGTTATATTGCCCTATTCCTGCTCTGAACTGTTGCCCTCTTCACTGATGTTCTGGCTAGAGCAGTCATTTGCATGACAAGCTGCAGCTGCTTTTTCTCAGGAAGGCTTGATTTCTCGTTTCCATACTCCTCCACAGCTTTCCAAGCATTGCATCTGCAATTTGGAGAGCAGTCTTGGAAGAGATGATTTAAGAAAGCCATACAAATTCATTTATGAGCTTGGAGCCAACACTAGTTCTGCCTCTGCGTGTTCCCGATCCAATGAGACCAGGGAAGGTGGGCTCTGAGAGAAACCAGCCTTGGCGATTGCGTGTGCCCCTCCAGTGTTCGCATATTCATTGGAAGCTGTGGCATCTGTTGCATTGCCTCCTCTGCCTTGGTGGGGTTTCATGTTTTAGCAGATGGTCTAGAAGTGCAAAACAAAGTCTGAGTGGACTCTTGATATCCTTTCTTCACAGGATGTTCAGAATTTTTTGATTCAAATAAATAGTCTATATTTGTCCTAGGTGTTTCAAGTCATGCTTTGGAGAATTTGGTTGGGAAGGTCCTGAGAACTGGCTAAAAATACTCTTGCCTCAGTTTTCAGCTCTTAGGCTTCTACTCACAACAGGCGGCAGAAGCACCATAGTTACATAAATGGAAGAATGTGAGATTTGTCTGGATTCCTAGAAAGATTCAGGTTTTCAGCTTGGTTCTGGAAATGACAAAACTTGGTGTGGTTGATATTTCTTCAGAGAAGTTCTACCCCTTTTGCTATCTAGCTGGAAAATTTTTACTTAATCTGCCCTGAATTCCTGATACAACCAACACTGTCTGGTCTATCCTACTTCACTCTGTCCTTTGGAAAATGGGCATTACTGGGTGGGTGAATAGCTGATATGGTTCAAAGCATAGCCCATGGTGGGCTGAATGCCTCTGGAGGTTACTATTAGCATATAAATACATTTTTAACCTTTTTGTTATTTTTCTGGTTGTAGTTTAGCTAGTGATGTAACTTAGCAAAGGATTTTATTATATATCAGTCTCTTCTTGTACAGGAAACTTGCTACTCTTACCTACGGATGTCCACTTTAAAGGAAAGAAAGCAAGTTTATGTTACCATTTTACAGCTGCTTGTTAGCAGAGAAGGGGCAAGACCTGACTCTGCTCCTGCATTGAAAATTGTGACCATTCGTAAGTAATGGGTGAAGGGCACTCCAGATCCCCCTTTCTAAGCCTTACTATAACTGGCTACTGTCAGACACACGTTGGTTCATAGCACTACTACAGACTGTACGGAGAGCTTTGTTTAAATATAGTAATGCTGGGCGACTCCCCCGCCTGCTGGAAGCTCAGTCCGTTCCTGGCTGCATGGAGGAACACGTTAAAACAGTTTGTTCTTGCTGCTGTTAGGCAGCAGATGCTAGCTATCCTTCTGTATCACCCTTGTGAGAAGTAAATTTGGGCTGGACAGCAATCACACATCATCTGGTGAATGTTCTTCTCAGCCACGGGAGAAAATATGGGGCTGATTAATTGGGAATTTATTGGAAGATGAGATTATCTCTATAGTGCCCTGAGATTGGCATTGACTAGCAGATATCCCTTGGGATCTGCCTCTTCATTGATGTTCCTTGGTCATCTTCATCAGAAAATATGCTTTCTAAGAACTCAGTGCATCTGAGCATGTGGCCTTGGGACCTTCTGCCCTCCTCTTGCAGAGACTTACCCATCCCTGCGTCCCAGCCTTCTCCCACCTTTCGTCGTGCCCTGACTGCAACTGAAAGGAGCAGCTCCCTGCACTGATCAGCTCACGGGGCTGCAGATTGATAGCTCCTGGTTGCAAAAACACTTGTCACGGGCTTGACAGGCTGCTCAAGGTTGCCTCCGTTGCAGGATGGAGGTGGAGGGAGGGAGCTGGCGAGCCGTGTGCTCACGCTTTATGGCCCTCCTAGTGGGACTGGTAGGCGGCCTGGCGTAGCAACTGCTCAGGGCATTTACTAAGAGATTTATGAGTTTGTAATTTTCAGAGACCCTGGAGCAAAAGTGTCTTTAATTAAATTTTGATTCCCCCCCTTTCCCCCTCCCCTGCCTTCCCCATCGCCACTCTCCTCCCTGCCTGTGGGTTGTTTACCGAGACCCAGCAATGCTTTTCGAGAACAGGTAGGAGTCTTTGAATACAGCCAGGAGGAGCAGAGGACTGCAAAGCAAACAAACAGATGGCAGCTATGATAAAGCATCACCCGGCTGGCTCTGCCGAGCTTGGAGAGGGCTCTGCGATGCAGTTCAAGGGCCCCACAGTAAGAGCTTCCTGCATCTCTCTGCTCCGGACACGGACTTGGAAGGTGTCCCAGAGGCTGATGGCCAAGACGTTCCTGTGCTCTCATCAGCCCGGTGCTAGGATCCTGGCATTGCTTACGGCTACATGGCGAATGTGGGTGTTGGGGGATGAGACAGCCTTATGTTGCTCTGCGTTGCCCTGCTGTGGTTTACAGGCACGTGTAGCCAACCGTCTTTGAGTGGGGGTTGTCTCCAGAGGAGAAAAGCACAAAAGTAAAGTAAAACAGAGGAGTGGAGTGGGGGTATTATTATTATATTTTTCTTTAAAAGGAAGTTCTAGAAGAATAAGATAAAAAATTGGCCTGAACTTTGTGTTGTGTTGTCAAGGGAATAGGCATAAGTCCCCGAGGGGATGCTGTTTGGGCCATTATGTTGCCTGCAGCCATTCCCTGGGACTTTCCCCATGGCTAGTCTTATTTCTTAAACCCTCCCCAGCCAGTGAGTTGGTGGCAGAGCATCCCTGCCCAGCCGTGCAATGTCAGCCCCGTGAATAGATTTCTATCAGCCCACTCAGCCCTAAAGAGCTGCAGTTAAAAGGCTCTGGAGACATAATTGTGTCTGCGTAACAGCAGTGATGATTTCCTTGAGAGGTAGGATGAAAAGTGGCTCCGTTCCACTACGACTTCTGCAGTGACTTGATAGCTGCTTCTAGAAAGCTGTTTGGTCGTGGTCCAGGTGCCTCAGCTACTGCAGCTCTCCGCTGCCTGCCTCTCTCCCCCTGAAGCGCCCCGTGCTGCCCTCCAGCCGCATGTTGTGCTGCCTGTGCGTGAGCCCTACCCCTTTCCCCCTCGCGGCTCTCCAGCGTAGGGTGATGCTGGTGCTGTGGGTGCCCCAGGAGGGTGGATTTGTAAGCGGGCTTGCTTGCTGCCACAGCCAGGGGCTGCTCCTGGGCGGTTTGGCAGCCTGAAGTGGGCTTTGGGCATGGGGCACTTGGCTTGAAGTTCAGCAGATGCAGGCTGCTCCCAGCCAGAAAGCTGCTAGCCTTGTGCAAGCTTTCTTTTGTTATTATTTTATTCCCTTCCCCGGCCCCAGCTTCTCCTTGCTGTGCTGTGGTTGAGGATGCTGTTTACTCGCTCTTTTCTGCTCCCGCTGACGGTGCAGATGGAGGAGTCATGTTCAAATCTGGCTTCCCAGCCTGGATGCGTTGTCATGTCTCTTGTCGTGAGCTACAAACCCATCAGGCGAGAGATGTGTTTTGGGGGAATGGGGTGTGGGGCAAGGAAACAGCACTCGGTGCTTGTGCATAACAACAGATGCTATCGTTAGCAATCCCCATAATTAGTCATGAAGGTAAATGCTGAACGCCCGGTCTTTCTCTGCCCTCCTGGCTTGCAGACTAACAAGAGGCACGTTCCTTCCCACCAGCCTTCAGGATGCTGATGAAGTAGCTTGGGGGCAGAATGTGGAATATGTCTACAGAGACAGAGATTTGGCTGGGGATCGCTCTTATCCTCACACGCTTTAAACGTTGGCGACTGAGGTTGCAAAAGTTACCTGCTGGCTTTTCTGAGGTGGAGCTGGACCACAGATCAGCAAGCAGACTCTGAAGAGCCTGCCTTAATGTCCCCTTCTATTAGGCCATTGCTGGGCTGGCCACACATGGTGTGGCTATTTTGATGCCCAACCTCTTGCTTCCTTCAAAGGGCCCTTTTCAGTTGGGTTTCCCCTTCTTTTCTCCTGTCTGCTGGCAATCCAAAGATTTTTTTTATGTATATATTCTGCGGCCTCCAGGGCTGGCATGTTCAGATGCCTCTGGTCTCATGTGGAGTTTCATATGACTTCTCCCTGCTGCCCACTGCAGCTCATCCATCTGATCAACTCCTACCCTTCAGGCTTTTCCTGAAGCTGCTCCATCTGCATGGTTTCTTCATTGGTATCTTCTAGCCAAAGGCCTCTTCTCAGTCTGTTTCTTGCACTACCGTCACAGGAAGCTTTTTCTCAGGTGAGTACTTCAGATGTCTCCCCCCTTCAAAGCTCATCCCTCCCTTTCTCTGGTAGGTACCGTTGAGCACCTGCAAATCATCTAAGCCTGTGTAGCAGCATCTGTTCATGCTAGCGCTGCAGTTCGCTCCTGAAGTTGTAAAGGATGGAAGTGGCACTGGGAGTACCAGTAACTCCTGCGTGGGAGCTGGGAGGTTAGATGTGCTCTGCTCCTTGTCCCTACCCTCCGCGCTCACATTGGTACCAGCTGCCACTGCCTGTTTGGTTCTAGATTGGATTCGGTAGGTGCTGCGTTTTTGCAAACCAGGCTGCTCAGTTTAGATGATTAGTTTACAGTCTTGCTGCATAAAAATTGTCTTGAAAGCCTTTCCTGTTGAGGACAGGCTTTGGTCTCAGGCTGCCAGGGGGCAAGATGCAGGCTGTTTCTAGCCGGGTGTTGGAGAGCAGGAAGGAAGATGCTGCAAGGTGCAATACAAGCTTGCTGCCTGGGTTATGCTAGAGCTGCCACCATGGAACTGCAAACCCAGCAACACAGTGACAGACGTTGCGTTTGCCAGTGCGTGTATTTAAATGCAAGTGATGTTCCCTACTGACCTCCGATGGGAGCAGCGTATATGCCTGTAGCTCACCGTTCAGGAGAGGAGCGTGCTATACTATTTAGAAAGTGAAATTTCCCTAGGCCTTGGAGGAATTAATCATTTTATATGCTGGACTCTTGCCTTCTGACTGATCTATCTGAATTACAGATTAACTGGCAGCGTGGGGACAGAGGAAGCCATTTCAATGAATAGCGCTCTAATTTATTAAAGGGGCTGTTTAGGCTGGTGGATCAGCAGTGCAGCAAGTTCTTGGAGTGGGAAACTCTTCTTCTTTCCCCCTCCCCATCTCCCAGCTTTTTCTTCCCGCTGTGTTTTATCTCCCTGTCGATGGGGCCCCTCTCCAAAATCGATGAGGGTACCGGCAAGGCGAGCAGAACCCCCAAGCTGGAGATTCTCTTTGCAAATGAGCTGTCAGCTCCCAGAAACCTGTAATTTCTAAGCCTTTCTCTAGGGGCCACTTCTGTTTTTTTAAGCAAAACCATCACCTTTCTGACCAAGGAACATAAATTCTGGAGTAAGGCATGACATCCTGGAAAACACCAGTGTATTGATGCTGCAGTTGATATTAGTCAAGCCGAATAGTGTTGGTCTTTTATCAATCACTTCTGCATCGTGACTCTCAAAGGCTTCCCTCCCCCCCACCAGAGTCCACGACAGCCTCTGGGAAACCTGCAAAACCTCATTTCTTTTGTGATTTTTCCCATTAGCAAATGTTGACCCCGGCGCTTCCAGCAAAGCTGACACTCCTGATCCCGCTCTTCCTCCCGGCGTTAGCGAGCGGCGGGGAGCCGGGGAGCCGGGGAGCCGGCAGGGGGAGCGCGGAGGGCTGCAGGCGCCCGGCGCTGCTTTCCTTCCCAATTTGCGAGCAGCAGTGAGAAAGGATTTGTTTGTTTGTGGATATTTCTGTCGTGGAGTTTATATTGCAGAAGAGCCTTGTAAATACAAGGGCAGGTTCAGGATATAAACAATTACACGACTTAAACACATTTTGTTTCTGTAAGAAATGCACTATTTATCTTAGGAAGGAATAAATCTGAGAGACTGATATCGCTGCCTGAGATCATCTTAAGTAGGTCTTTAGGGGAAGAAAAAAAAATGATGGGCTTTCCAAAAGAGGCTGAGGCTTTAGGTTTTCATTGACCTCGCGCATGAACAAAACAAGCCAAACTGTGGTTGGCAGGGTTGCGTTTTATTGTTTTTTGAGCATGTGAGGATTTATCGGTTGATCTGAAAGTAAACATCATGGGTCTGACTTTTTAAAAGTTTTTGTCCGCAGATTTGCACCCCGAGTGCCGGTCGCTGGGGTGCTGGCAGGGGCGATGCGTGTGGGGCATCCACTGGAGGCAAATCTAGTGCATTGCCATGTGCGGCCTTGGCGACTGTTTGATGTTTTCATAAAAATTCCTTTTAAAAATAAAAAGGTCAAATGCTGATGAAAAAACAACAACCGAAAACTATTTTTGTTTGAAAAATTATGAGCGCTATTAATTACTACATGAGAACCAGATGGTGGAACTGACCGGTTCAGTTTCATGGTCCAAGCAGGATCTTTTTTTACCTTAAAAAAAAAAAAAAAAAAAAAAAAAAAGAGAGAAAGAAAAAAAACACCAAAAAACAAGAAGAAAAACCTAAAGCAAAGAAAGATAAAACGTGTTGTGCCATGGACTTTAGAGTTTGAGCATTCCTTCAGTCTGAAACCTCGGCGTAATGCAGAGCAAGGCATTTATTTATTTTTTAATACGTGATTTTTTATCTTGACAGAACATTAAACCAAAATAGGGAGGCCTGAAAATTAATGTCCCGTAATGACGGCAAAATCCCTCAGCGTCTCGAGTCTCATGAACTGGACTCTTTGGAGAAGGGATGCAGAGATCCCTGGGCTCCACGGGTCTCCAGTTACCACTGGAGAAAATAAACCTTCTCCACGCAGGGGCATCCCAGTTCCTAGGAGGGCGTGCTGGTGTCAGCACGAAGTGATGTGGCTCAAAGGTAGCCTCGTCAGGGTAATTGATCTCGAGTCTTTGCCTTTCCTGTCAGGGCTGCCTGTCTCCTTACCCATAATCCCTATCGCTTTGATAGCCCGTCAGGAATATGGGACTTGGCCCAGCTTTACATCCATCCAATAACATTATGAAATTGGTAGTGACACTTCCATTGGCACTAATTTCAGTAAGAGATTGGAGCCAGAGTACAAGTGGTTTACTTTCATGGCAGTTAAGCTTTCCAAGTAGATCAAGCTGGCCCAAGATTGATCTCGGCGCGGCCCGGGAGCGGGAAGGGATGTGGCAGGAGGGTGGCTCGCTCCCGGTGATACAGGAAGGGAAGGAGGCTGCCTGGCGAATGGCGGTGAAGGACCCTAATGAGAAACGTGCGCAAAGCTTGCACTTGTTCTCAGCTTGCAATGGCCCCAGCCGGCAGTGAGCTGGTTAGAAACCACATCTCCAAAAGCTTTAACCCAAGTGGCGGCCACAGTGTGGATGGTGATGCTGCAGCTTTATGAGATATATATGTGTGCTCTTTGCCCAGTTAAATTGTAGAATAAGACCAAGAGGTAGCTTACACTGCCTTTGCATTGCTCTCTATATTGTAGCTTTTCAGCCAAGCCATATTTGTTTCTGATCCAAGGTGGGGGAGAGCATTGCCTGAGCCCTAAGCTCAGCTGAGCTGGACTTTAGAGGAGACAGCCCCTTGATGCCTCGCCAGGCAGCCCTTTCTCCAGCCTCACGTTTCGTATGCATGGTCACGAGAGCAAGGGCTCAGCTAAAATGTTTATCGGTTTGTCACAGTTTCACTCCGCAGTGGCTGGGGGCCAGGAAAGAGGATAAAAGCCTCAGGCTAATGATAAATTGGAAATGCAGGGAGGAAATGTGTGTGCTCAGCGCTGAGCAGGCAGCCCCCCTCCTGGGCTTGGGTGTTCAGATAGTGTCACCTGGTCTGGGGGTGCTCTGCACCCCGAGGGACCTGCCGGTGCCAGAGGGGAGCCAGGAGGTGACCTGCCCGCAGGGACATGGGAGCCCTGGGGCATACAGGGGTGTGTTGCTGAGGGAGTGGGGAAAAGTGTGCGCCTGCTTCTTCCTCGCTCGTGTCCCGTGGCGGTGGGAGCACTCCCGCGTAGCTTCATGCAACGCAAGCGCGCGCAGATGCACGTTAACCACAGCCAGCAACCGTCTGCTCAGGAAGGGGGGCAAGCAGGTAAGCGTGTCTTTCTAGGATGCGGTAACGTGCTTCAGGGCTTAACAAGTGCGTGGTGGTACCAGCTCTTACACAGATGAGGCAGCTTGCTTTGGGAGACCTCTCTGCGTTTCCCTTACGGAAGAAGGGAAGAGTCGCCTTTTGGATCTGAAGATCTCGACACCTTTTGCCGGAGCTGCTGGGGAGTGACATCGGTCCGTGCACGCGCGAGGGTTTGGGGCTGAGGGGTGCTGAGGCCCTCCTGTAGACAAGTGTGCCGGCTGCGCGAAACGCTGCAGTGTATAAAGTGCATCTTACAAACAGAAGAGATTAGAAAGCTGATATGATGTTATTCCGATTGATTTTGCTGTTGTATTTATACCTGAAGGTAAAGAGCAGACACAGTGGAAATCAATCGGCCTGTGCGCTCTCCCCACTCCCTCTGCAGTGCCGTTTGAATGAAATACTTATATCATTTTTACGGTGTGTCTGTGATAGGGATGAGTGAGCCAAGAGATTAATAGACACTGCTGAGGCCTTTACCCAGCCACTGCCCGTCTCTGGCGTCGTAAAGCGTGTGCCGCTCCGGAGTTCAAGGTGCCCTCGAGGTGAAAGCTCGGTGACTTTGTTTAAAAAAACAAGAGGCAAATTTCTAGTCAGGAGGAGGGGGAGGGGAACGATAGATGGGCGATAAGCTGAGGATTTGGGGCAGGCGGGACCATGCCCAGCTCTGGAGCTGGGGGCTGGAGCTCTAGGAGCTACAGCAGTGGGGATGCTGCGCTCAGATAGTATCACTTGGTCTGTGGGCGCTCCGCGTGGAGGGGGTGACAGGCAACGAGCTTCCAGCCTCAGGACAAAGCCTGCCCTGCGGTGAGCAGTGGAAATGGAGCTGCAGCCTCACGGGCGGGGGGTGAGGCTCAGTTACGGGAAACGTTTGGTGGTTTGGTTCATGTGGCACTCGTGGGGACCGAGCATGCAGGGGAGAGGGCAGCACCTATGTCATGCCATCTGATGGCTTCAGATGTGCGTGGCTCAGCACAGCCCTGTCTCTTCCGGCACCCTAGGATGCTTGGCTAGCTAAAATAGGACCCTGGAGGCCTTGTTTTGATGTCTTATTGCATGCCTGGTATCAGCTGCACTGCAGCAACCCATCCTCTTTCTGCTCTGCCAGCCTCTTCTGAGCCTTGGTCTTGGTGCTGGGCCTCAGACCTGGGCAAAAGGGATTCAGTGGAGCTGCAGAGGGACTTTGGCCATACACAGATGCTGTGTCTCTTGCTGCTCTGGTCTCATCAGGGCACTGGGGACAGCAGCACAGCTACTGTAGGCTCCCAGCATCTGCTCCGCGTCTGCAGACTGAGCCTGAAGTGTAGAAATCTCAGCCGCTGACTGTAAAACAGACCTCTCCCTGCTCCGCTCTCCTCCTGCCTTCCAGGCAGGTCAGCCTCTTTTGCTGACAAAGGTGTATTTGTCTTTCTCTTTACTGCACTGGAAGCTGCTCCTGCTGGCTTGGGCTCTGTCATGCCAAGATGCAGTCTCAGGAGGTTTTTTTCTAGTGATTGATGCACGAGACAGAAGGATCCCAACTGGCTTGTCACAGCCCACAGTGAGCATGCAGGCCCGGCAGTCACAAAAACCAGCTTGTGACCTGTAAATAGAAAAAGCAGGATAGGGGAAATGATGGCAGGCGACTGCAGATGGTAGCACAAGAGTGCTGCTGTATATACTGGCACAGGCATCGCCAGGTGAAAAACTGTGTCCCTCCCTTCAGCTGCAATCAAATAAAATATGGTTTGCTGCTTCTCCTGTTGCCCTGGCCACCAGCTAGCTGTGTCACTCCACCTCAATGGTGAAAGCATCTTGCCATGAGTGAGTGAAGCGATTTCCAGGTCCCCTTTTTCTTTTTAGAAGGAGAAGGTGTTAGCTTAGTCAAGGGATGAAGTGCTATGAGATCTTCAGATGGAAGGATTCAAAGTATTCTCCTGGTTAGCCCCAGAATACGTTTACAGCCTCTTTCCTAGTTACATGCTTTCTGATTTGAAGACCCGTGGTACAGCTGGGCTGGGAACTTTGAGTACAGACATAATTCCTGCTCTACCTTCTTCCTGATGGTCGTTGGAGTTGCTGTCACGCATGGCTCTGGCTTGTTAGATACCTCCCTTTTTAATTATCAGATTGTCTCGTAGTTTTTACTGTAAGCATTTCCTCGTGCTTGTTCTGCTGGATTTATGCATTTGTGCCATCATATGCATTGACTTTATGTTTTATATGATTTGATCTTAATGTTTCCATTCCCGAGTGTGAATGTTCATAGGACTCATGTCTAAGCTCCATAAATAAACCTGGGAGAGGGGGAAAAAAGGATAAGGGTGAATTGGGAGAGATTTGGGGATCTGCCACCTCCTGATGGGGCTGGAGCTGTGTGGACCAGGCGATTGTCTGCTGGCACAGCCCTCCTTTCTCCCCAGGAGTGCCTGAAAGCATCAGAGAGGAGCAAACGTCAATATGTAAAGAGGGAAATGGGCTTTAGTAAATGGCAGGGTTTTGGTGGCACTCTTTCATCTTGAAAGATCCCTAAATGCTTTAGGGATCACGTATGTAGGAATCGCCCACTGACAATAGATCTGACAGCCCTTTGTATGATAATGTGTCTGCAGTCTCTGATGGGCTGGGGCATGGCAGCAGGTGGGGGAAGAGCCCCGTGTCGACGCGGCAGCGGGTACCGCAGGCGGGAGGAGCGCGGTGCGGAGGGCCTGCCGGCCTGGCGCTGGCTCCCCTTCAGCCTGAAGAAGTGCAGCGGGATCTTGAGTGCCTCGAGACGGTCAGGGCCCTGGGCCCATTGTCTCACTCAGGAGTAGGGAAAATGGGTTGCTATTTGGCAATTTCCACGTAGCTTCACTGCTAGGGAGGCTGGAAGCTGAGTGAGGGTAGGATTTGGAGGAGATTGTTTGGAGAACTCTGATGTACAATCTTGGAGCCTGTCTCCTTCCAAAGCTCAGAGCTATAAACTTGTGTGTGTCATTTCCTCAGAAGGCTAAATGGAGAGCGCTCTGCGAGAGGTACTGCCCTGTGCACCTTCGTCCTGGGGCATGGCAGGGGGAGGACCAGGTCCGAGGGTTTGCACCTTTGCGAGATCTGCAATGAGCCGGGGCATGGCTGCAGCCAGGGTACAGCAGCATCTGGGCAGAAGCAATGCTGCGTTGGCCATACTCTGCAAAGAGGCTCGTCCAGTTTCTGTGGGGTATCTCATGTGATCCCTGTGGCTTCCATCACCGTAAGGCTTGCAAATGAATTGGGGTGAAATTTGGGAAGGAGGGATAGGGCAGCTGGCTGCAGTCCCTGGAGAGCTGCTGAGACAGATGTCTGCTTGTGGAAGAACGAGGCAGGAGCAGCCCAAGAGGACACAGGGCTCACCCTGAGAGGCTGGGGAGCTGCGGACAGGACCTGAACTTCATGGTTGAGGGAAAGGCTGTTTAGACTTGGTTGAGATGATGGCCATAAAGCAAGCACAGAGAAAGAACGGGATTTGCAGGGACCTGAAGTTAAACTGCAGTGTTTTGTACAAGTTGGAGAGAGATCTGCAATGCCTTTCAAGCTCTGGTATGGCCTTTGCTCAGGGGAAGAGACGCCACGTGACAAACAATCCGGCAGTCGCAATCAGCAACCCTGGAGACGAGAAAAAGTGGCTGATTCCCTTTGCGGGGGGCAGGGGGACACGCCGGAGCCCACGGCAGTCTGGCTCCAAACAGGTCCCTGCCTCACAGGCACCAAGCGCTTGCTTGGCCTCATGCCCATATCTGCCAATAAAAATTAAGAAATTGATTTCCTTTTTTTTTTGCCTGACAGGACAAGACTCTTTTTATGAGACAGTAAATGCAATCTCGCTCTGAGCATGGCTAGATTTTTAATTGTATTTGTTGTGCTTTCACTTATTCTGTTTTATGAGTTTCAGTTCCCTTCCTTGCTGGTGCAGAGATCAGCCCTGGGGGATTGTTTGATTTCGGTTCCAGCAAAAGGTTGGATTTTTTTAACACTTTTTTTTTTTTTGGTTTTACTGATAAACTGAAGGTTGGGGCTAGTTTTCTGTCTGTGGTTATAAATAAATACATATATGCGTACGTATAGTTCTGAATTGTAAAGCAAGGCTGAGAGATTCTGTTTTGGAATTATCCACTTGCCAGTCAGTGATACGGCCCTTTGAAGAACAGCATTTAAGATTAAGATCAGGGAAATATGGAAGTGCCAACAGAGGTTTGAAGTCAGATGGGGAGGGGTTTTTATAATATATTGGAGTTTAATGAGGTCTGCTTCAGCACTTGCTGTACAATGCATGGTGACCCAGTTTACTGGGAGAGCTTTTTTTTTCCTAGTTATGGGTCACATACAGTTCCTAATTAAGTAGGTTAATTATATGGCTCCTTTATATTACACAGTCAAATGTGGATGGCACAATTATCTCTTGCAGTGATCATTTTTGATCAAAAATTACGTTCTGAATGGCAGTGCCTGTAAGGCATGGGTAGAGGGGAACGGGAATTGCCCTGCAGCCTGAGCACTCGCTTCCTCTCTGTCTGCGGAAGTAGCTCCGTTTTCTAACGGAGCATGTGGCTTGGTGCATGGATGGAGTCATCCTGTCTGAAATGGCATAAAGAGATGATGGCCTTATCCTGGGTACTGTGCTGTCCTGTTCGTACGGCCAGCCATGGGCTGCACCAGGCTAGAGAGACAAGTGCTTTCCATTCAGCTTGAGAAAGGCAAAGCTGACAACAGGATCCTGACATCCAATTCCTATGGAGAAACAGGCACCCGTGGTGCCTAGGAGGCTGCCTGAGGTCTGTCTGCAGTGTAGACTCTTTCTGCGTTGACCAGACAGGCTGGGACTGGAAGGCAAGTAAGTACTTGGAATTTCTTCAGAAGCATCAAAAAGGAAAAACTACTCTTTGTTGAGGGTTATTTGTTTGCAGGTGAAAAGTGCTACAGCTTGGGGAGCTCTGAGTAGCCTCAGGTCCTTATAACCAAAATGTCCTTGAAAGAAGCTTCTTTAACCTTTCCCCATCCCACCCCAGCAGTGCTGGGGCCTCTGGAGCATCCCTAGGTTATCTGTTCCAGTGCTTAACCATCCGTGCTGCTAGGCATTAGGGAAAACATTCAAACCTTAATCTCCCTCAGTGCAATTTAAACCTATTATTTCTTGTTTTATCCCCAGTGGACATGGAGAACAGCTATTATATTTCTCTTCACAGTAACCTTTTACATATTTGAAGACTGCTATCACATGTCCCTGCAGTCTTTTCCTCAATACAAAGCATAATTTTTTCATTTTTCCTTTGGAGGTCATGTTTTCTACACCTTCAATCATTTTTGCTGTTTTGGAGAGGTTACTGTCAGATAGAAAGCTGGAGTTTTTGTTGTTCTTCACCTGTATGCCTCAGAGCATTCATTATGTTATGGATGTGCATGAAGTGACCATTATCTTATCTTTTCAAATCTGTGGTTATTTATGAAGTACCCTATAATCCTGAGCCTGTGTTTTATCAGAAAGTATAGCTCTTAGCCTTGGTAAATAATTTACCACTATGATATGATCATGCAAACAGGGTCTTCCCAAGCTATTTATTATTATTTGCTTTATTTCTTTTAAGTAACAAATGTCCATATAACACTGTGGATACAGCAGGCCCTTTACAGACATGGACTAAAATGTGTATCCAGTTTGATAGAGCTTCCAGATGAAGGAGGAGAAGAACAAAAGCACCAAGCCAAACCCAAGTTTAGCCACAGGGAAGAGTGATGAATAGAGAATGATAGGAGATATTCTAAAAAGCAGAGCTTTCAGGGCAATCTGGGAGAGTACTTGCTCAGTAGCTGTACAGCAGAGGTGATAACATCAGGATAGAGACAGAGCAGGAAGGAGAAGAACCAGAGTATTGCTAGGATAGACATGGAAGGAAGATAGCCTGGAGAGGAGGCTGGAGGAGACATGAGGGAAGAGGTGAGGCAGGGAACAGTGTTACTCAAGCGAGGCGCGTTTCTTTGGAGAAAGGAGTTGGATGTAGATGGGGGGTGTGGAAGGGAACAGAGACGATTTGAGTTCTTATTTGTAACATTTCTCCAAAAGCAGCATTTTCAAGCTGCCTCACTGCTCTTTGGATAATGGTGGATTTATTCAGTTCCTGATGTTGTGGTCACTGCAGTTGACTCTCCCGCCAGGGCTGCAGATGGCCGTGTAACTGCAGTCGGGGTAGCTGCTGCACAGGACCAGGGCTCAAGGAAGGCCTCCTAGGCTAACTGGAGCCATGGGACAGCCCTGGTGGCTCTGCTGGCCTCTCCTGGCAGTGGTGCGGCCCCATCCCACCTATGAGGCTGCTCAGGACCCGAGTTCTTCCCCAGCCCAGGCTCCCTCATCCTCTGCCCTAGCTCTCTGCTGGTTCCTGGTGCCCAAGAGCCACGGCAGAGCCCATGATATTTTTGATTCTCAGAACATGCACAGGCTCTCTAAAATATTGACAAATAAACTCTCTTTATAGTTAATGCTCACAGTATGTTTGTCCGTAGTGCAGGTTGATTTATCCACAGAAACATCTGCTGCATCACTGTTTATATTTTAAATTTCAGAGGAGCTTCAAAATAATTTACATTCTTTTCAAAGTTTATAGAGTGGTATATCAGGAGTTAGCCCAGACTGTCCCAGACTCTTACTCTGCATTTTTATGGTACAAAACTGAGTTCGTTTCTATTTCCCTCTGCCCATTCATCTGTCAAGTGGAAGATGAACCTGAATCTTAAAATCTGTACTCTATTATTTTTTTTATTCTATTTTTTCCTTAGCCTTACCTGGAAAATCCACTGCTGAAGGCAGCTAGAATTCTTCCAAAGAAAGCCATTCATCAGCATTATACGTCATAAGCTCAACCTCTTTACCTACTTAGCAGCAAAAAATATATGATATTGCCAAGAGAGATTAAAGGGGTTGAAGTGTAGGTAGCTGCTTTATTTCCAGGAGTTGCTGATGACAGTACCTATTTTGAGAGTCAGAGCAATAGTCAAACCTATAAAAGTGATCAGTGACTACTTGATATCAATGATATTTTTAGAGTTTGTCTCTCAGGCTTCTGCAGCAAGTCCAATGGTAGCCTCAGTCTCAGAGGGGCAATAGCGTGGCTGTAGCCGTAGAGGGGGCTGGATCTCAACTCTGACCACTCAGAAGAGATGGGAATGGAAGAACACACAAGGGCTATTCCATTGCCATGATGGTGTCATAGAATTTGATAGAAATCTGGACAATATTTTAAAAAAAGAAAAGTTAATGGAGGAATGTGGTTTACTTTGTTCTTTTCAAGAGACTGAAATGTGCTCAGAAGCAGTAAACTATCCCCAGGTTAATGATAGAATATATTGGTATACTAACCCGATGGTGCCCTGACTGCAACAGTCTTGGCAGTTCTTGGGTTTTCCCATGTTTACAGAAATGTGAAGAAGCTGAGACAGTCATGGAGCATCAGAGTTTGGTTCTGAGGCTTTTGAGGGTTGGTAAATTTTATAAACATCCAAGCTTAGCAGCATTGACTTGAGCTGGATGAGTAAAAGGCTGAATCAACTCACAGCACCCTCTGTTCACTGGGGACTGAGAGGGCAAATATGGACTGTGGATGAGCTAAGACATGGTTACATCTTACCCTATAGGAATGTACATTTGTGTCTAAGATCTTGGAGAGCTTTGGGGCATGAAACTAGAGATAACACATTTAAAAACTCTTCTCCTAAGATCTGAGCTGCAGAAAAAACAGGTGAGTGTAAAGGAGGTCAAATTCTGGATCTGTTTATTGGCATGGAAATTGCCATCTAAACTTCAGTTTCACAAGTACCTGGGCCTTCCTGATCATGCTCTGCTCCTTTGGACATAGCCACGTGCTTCTATCATGCATGGTCCATGGGTACCATGTTGTGATCTGTGTTCCCTGAAAATGAGGAGCTGCTGTGCAGACAGCAAGGGTTACATGCTAGCAGGGCACTGCGATACCCCGAGACTTGTACCTAGCAGCATCCATGCCAGCCTGGCACACGTCCCATGGGCGGCCACAAAATCAAACATCTCCTTCTAGTACTAACACTGTAGGCAATGTCCTCTTCACTCCTCATGACAAAGGTGTGATTTCTGCCCTCAGGGCAGAGGACAGCATAGATGACCTCATTCACGAGAGAGGCCTTTCGCATCCCACGGCCCTGTTGGACACCCCGTGATCTTTCTTTGAAACAATATCTTTGCTGCTTAGGGGAAGCAATAAGCTCTCAATGGCCTCTCCCACAGCTCCACAGCAGGGGAGATCGTTATGATCTCTCTTCATGTAAACTATACCAGTCTATACCCAGCTGATATTTTTATGACATGCTTTGTGACCTGCACCTTGAAATGGAGAGGTCACCCCTTCCCACTGCAGTCAGGCTGTCCATCAATGCAGAATATGGCAGAAGAGAGGTGCGTGCACTGTGCAAAACCCAGGCCGTCTGTTTTGCATGCAAAGAATTGACAAGAAAGAGCAAAAGTCATTCAAACCAAAATTGCCTGTTTACTTTTTGTGTTCAGAGAAATACAATGTATGTAGTCCCAACAGACACATCTTGCGGCAAGAGCCGAATTTTGCATTTGCGTTTCAAAAGCTGGAAGTCACGTGGGCCCTGGGAGTAACTTTAAAAAAAAAAAAAAGCAAGAACCTGCCAGAAGGAATTCACAATAAAGGCAGAGACTTTTTTTTCTTGTGACTAAAACACCTGTCATGGCTGCCAGGACTCTGCTAATTACACAATAACTTTATTATATCCCACTTGGAAGAACAAACAATACTTGAAGTCTCAAAAATGAATAGCCTTTAGACAAGATTAATGCAGTCAGAATGACTACACGGAGCCTGTATTCTCCATGTCCTCTCAGAGGCTCTGGAGAATAAAATGACTTGAAGACTCCCCTCTTTGTTGCTAGTGCTACATAATAAAGCAATTGTGCAATTAGAAATAGATTACTGACGGGAGAGAGGCATTTTCTATGCAACACAGGTAGAAGACAGACCTCTCTGATTAGGTTTGAATCTTAATGCAGCATCTCTGCTCATCTTTGCTTGATCTACTGGTAGCCTTAAGCAGCTTCCAGAAGGGAGAAAGGGAACATCTCTAGTTGACCATGCTTTTCTTCCCATCTGAACGTACCGTGTTGCGTTTGATCTGACCGCCAAAAGGAGGTCCCCCTGGAAAGGTGCAGTGTGACCCCCTTGTTCCCTAGCTTCTCAGGGTCCTGTGTTTGTGCAACATGAAAGGCCGCAGCACGGGTTAAAAGGTTTCACCTCGTGATGGAGGTGTTTGTACGGAGCTGCTGTGGGCTGGCAGCTGGGACCTGTGGGATATGTGAGAATAGATGGAAGTGGGGAATTGCATTAATCTCTGATGTCCCCTGAGGTTTCTAGCCTTGGCAGCTGTGATAGCAAAGGCTAAAGTTAGAAGTTCTAAAAATAAAATAAAGCATAATCCTAAAATTGGGGTATAGCTGAATATTGTAAATTATCTCTGTAATTGGGATGCAAACCTTTCTTCTCAGGTATAGTTGTTCTTTTCTACATGACTTTATTCTATCTACAGGAACAAGCCTGCTCATGTTTAGGGAAAGATTAGAGTGGTGATGCTCTTAGCGTGTTCACTCAGGTGCGGGGAGCCATGGTTTGGGTAGGCGGTTGCTGGGGCCAGGATAGCGGTTCCTGGTCACTGTCTGCAGGACGCGGATCAGTGTATGTATGCGCATTCAGTGCTGCTATGAAGCAGGACTTCATCCCTGTGGGCTGTGTTTTGGGGACCTGCTCCATGGAAGGAGGCGAGGCTGTGTATGTGGGGGCTGAGGGGCTCCGGGGCGGCACGTGGGTCCCAGAGGGGCAACATTCGGCGGAGGTGGTTGCGAATGCTGAGGTGCGTTGGGAGCAGGCAGCTCTTTTGCGCCTGTGGCTGGGGAGGTGGCTGCAGGGGGCTGGTGGCCGCTTCATTTGTATCGGAGCAGCGGTCGCCAGTGCCTTGTGCGGGGGGGACGGTGTGGAAGCAGAACCAAGACCTCTCCACCGGGTCCATCAGCTTGATGGAGTGGCAGGATCGATAACGCAGCCCCATGAGCAAGCAGCAGATGGGGAACTGGGAATTAAGTACTTAAAATGGTGGCAGACAAATTAGAGAAGATGAAGAGGGAGGGAATCTCCTCAGTTCATCATAGGTCAGCCTGAAAGCCTATGGTGCTGCCTTCTCCATAACTTGCCGGGGGCTCTCTTCTTGCTGGCCTTGGGAGTCCCTGATTCCCCTTAGCACTGGCGAGGGGGGTGCTAGCAAGATGCTGAGCTCATCCCTGGGGAAACTCCCTCTGAGCTCCTGCTCCAGTGAAAGCAGCAAAACAATTATTGGGAGGCAGAGACATTAGGGAGCGATGGGAGATCCCTGTTACTTCCATCTCAGAGGACTGACTAGTTTGTCTTGATGCTTCCTTGCTTGTCTGTTGGTGCTCTGAGCTTTTTGGAGCAGGGAGGAGAGGGTGGAAATGCTGCCATTTGTGGTGGTGCTGGTGGGATGCATGAGTTGAGTGGGATCTGCTCCAGTATTTCTCATCTCGTTCAGGGGGTGGTTAAAACCTGTTGCTGGCCTGTAAATGCAGCAATCAGTGCTACACAGTCAGCAGGGCTGGTGGGCCTCCTTTTCCCTTGGTTGTGTGTGACAGATGTGTGTGTGATGTTCTTAGGTCCTGTGGCAGTGATCAGCGGAGAGGAGGATTCTGCCAGTCCCCTCCACCACATCAACCACGGCATCACGACGCCCTCATCCCTGGACGCTGGCCCTGACACGGTGGTGATCGGCATGACCCGTATTCCCGTCATCGAGAACCCCCAGTACTTCCGACAAGGCCACAACTGCCACAAGCCAGATACGTGTAAGTGCCCGGTCCAGCCGGATGCCCCTGTGAGGGCCAGGAGGACAGTCGGGGACATGGCGGGGAAGGAGGGCAAGAAAGATGAGGTTAAAGAAGAGGATGAGGAAGAAGTGAAAGAGGCTTTTGAGGAGAATGGGTCTTGGTATGGTCCAGAAACCAAAGTGAATCTCAGGTCTCAGAAATCACAACATACATACAGGTGCTTCTGAAGGAGCCTTTCCACCCTCACGTTCACCTCCTTTCACCCTCCCTCAACCACCCACCAGTCACCTCCCCCCTTACCTGAAAATGCCATTCGAAACAGGGCTCTGCCTTGCCTGCTTTGAGCACTGTGTCAGAGGCATAAGTAAGAGCTTGCATGGAAGCACGGGGTATGCGAGTGACTGCTGCTCGTGGGGGGAAAGGACATGCCTCCCCTTCCTCCTCCAGCAGTTTCCCAGCTGTGTAGCCACAGGACTTTCTACTTGGCTTCCCCATGGCGCAAAGACAAGCTCAGGACAAGCGCTCATAGATGGGGCAGGTGTGTGGAGATAAAGAACAGAAGGTTTAGATGCTGGATGTCTTATATTCATGGGCCTCTGTAAAACTTGCAGTTTCCCTGTATAAATCTGGGGTGTGAAGTCAGCCCATTAGAATAGCAGCTAGTGATAACCTGGCTCTCTCCCTTTAGCTCTCCTAAATTCTGAGCATAAAAGAAAAGCACTGGGTAAAAGGAAGCATTCTTGCAAGTCCCTCACTGCTTCCCATGACTGCTCTGGGGTGAAACCCTCCCCAAGGTGGGCTCCCGTAGTCAGCAGCTGAGTTCTCCCTTACTTTTAGCAAATCTAAGAAGCAAACTGAACAATACAGAAGGTTCAGATAATGTTCCTCCTGTTATTGTTCAGCTTTCTGGTATTTCTTGGTTCTAGGCAGAACTGGATCCAGTAAAAAGGTTGGAAAGAAAGATGTTGTACCGTCTCTGTGGGCCAGGGAGAAGCAGGGGGTAGCGCACTGAAGTCTGCTTCTGGCTCTCCGCTTTGCTTTTGCTGACTCATGAGTAAGGAAACGTAATTCAATATCTGAAACAGAAGTGCTGGTAGGAGTCCAGTCTCCTAACCTGCAGAAATTCATTCAGCGTTAAATGTTAGGCAGCCAGTTGCTTCTCTCCGGCCGCAGCTCTCCCCGTCAGATGAAGGGGAGCTGCAGCCGCCAGTCCTGCTGCGGCGTCGCTGGGGCAGTCCGCCGCCGGTGCCGCGAGCAGAGCCAGGAGCCGAGCCCCACGTCCCGGGTCGTTGATCGTTGTGCTTCAATCGGCCAGAGCAATGGGGCGTATCCAATTAATGCGCCTGGCTTTCCCTTTGATTTTTATTGTAATGTAATTATTTTGGTCTGTTTGTAAAGAGGGGGAGGAGGGGGTGGATTAGGCAGGAGCTGGTGAAGCTGAAAGTAGTGTGGGCTTGGATTTTGCCGTTATTTATGTTTTACATTCCCTATAGCACCTCGCCTCAAAGTGGTTTACAGACTCTGATGGCTTGCTTTTTTGTCCTTTCTTTTCCACTTTCCATACTCTCTCAAATCTCTTTAATCTTTGCGCCGACCATTTGAATATGTTAGCGCTGTTGCAGTTGCGCAGTAGTGGTGGTTCAAACTCAGAGGTCTGAGTTTTGCTCTGAGTGTTTGCCCTGTGGGGCTTTTCAAATTTAGCAGGGTTGCAGGGAAAGTAGCTCGCAGCAGGATTTGGCCTCAAAGTTTCATGGGGCCGTTTCAATAGGATCTGAAAAGTTCAGTGCACAGCAGAAGCGCTTGGCGGTGGCATCTGGAGCCATTTCTCCTGTGGAACGTGCCACAGGGGGGAAATAAAACACTACCAGTAAGTACGGATGTTTTGAAATGCATGGAAAATTGCTTGCTTCTGTGCTAACCTTCCCAGGCCCCACCTTGGAGCTCCAGGTTTCCCACGGCTGTGAGGCAGGATTGCTGAAACTAAATCCAGTGCAAAGACGCTACACTTGGGTGCTAACAAGAGGAAAAACACAACTGGATGTTATCAGGTCAAAGACCTTTTCAATTTTTGGAGGTATTTATCATTCCCAGGGCAAGAAATAGGCTCTGAGACCTTGGACAGAGTTGGATTTGGTATGTTTCTGTATTCTAGTCCCCAGCCCTGTAAGACTTCATTTGGACAAAACTTCTTTGACTTAACTGCTGGCTTTCCTTAAGGCTGGAAAGTTTCATAATTCACCTTTTAAAGTACCCGTGCTTTGGGGAGCTTTCACCATTAAAGGATGTGTTTGATCTGATGTGCTGTGCTCAACTGGAACCTGGGCTCGGGAGCTAGAGAATATTTGTTGCTGCCGTACGTTTTCCACTGGAGGGATTGTGTGCCCTCGTGCTGAGCTGGGGCACAAGCACTTCTCCATTTGTTGCCACGCAGAGAGGGGGAGCAGCTTTAGGCTGGGGAGCACCTCGACGCCTGGTTGAGTCCATGCCAACGCAAGCAGTCACCTCGCTTCTGCCAGCCGTCGTGCGTCACAGCCCCCACCAGCCACGAGGCTATGCAGCCTGGCCTGAGCAAGGCACTCGGTGGCACCCAGCATCTCTCTTTTGCATTGAGATGTTGCTAGAACAACATCTTCAGCAGGCGGTTTCCCTCCTTCTGTCTCTAGGCTTTTCTCCTTCCTTCCTTCGTTCCGCCAGTATCACCATACTCTTGGATGCTGTCTGGGCTGAGGACATGCCGATACCTATTACCAAGCTGCAATGAGGAGAGCGAACTCTATATGCTTAATGCAGTATTAATAGTACATTGATGTGATATAGATTTCTGTCACCCTCTATACTAGCAAACATCGCTTATCACGCAGGGATGACGGATGTTTACTCCCAGCCACTTAGCTCTGCATAATGGAATTGCAGCTGAAATATGGAGGATGGCTCCCTGCCCGCTGGGCTGTGGCCCCGCTCGCTCCTGGCACACCGCGCTGTCCTGTGGGTTCTCCCCCAGTGGGGCAATAGTTAACGCATCTACAAGGAGGCAGAGATGTGTTTCTCATGGGAGATGCACTTTCCTCCCATCAACAGGTTGAAGGATGCAGGAGCCTGCTCTCACCTTTAACTTTCCGGGAGATGTACAGTTGAAGTTTGTTTCTTACCCATGCTCTGCTACAGCCTGAATTAGAGGAGCAGGAGGGACTCAGAGACCTTCTTTCATTCCTGGCCGAGGGCTTCCTAAAGAGGCGTGGAATAAAGTGCACCACTCTATTTTCTCACAACTCTTTGAGGAGATGCTCCCTGCAACCTCATGCGATACCTCCAGGGCGTTCTGGGCAGCCATAGAGTTTACAATAAATCCTCGCGTCAGCCACCCTCAGGCCCACCTGGAAGGTTAGGCAAAGAGCTGGGCTGACAACAGAACAGTCCGAAGATTCAATTTCAGAAGAATAAACTAAAATACACTTTTCCCTCTGCTTTCTGGTATGTGTAAGGGCACCAAGTGGCATATCTGTCTGGCAGATGTCAACAGGAGGAACAGCAGTTGTGATGAGTTTGCACCTCTCTATATTTGGAAATAAAAAAATGGGAGGAGACACACAGGACTGCCTGGTTGTGGAGCAAGCACAGGACAACGTTTTCCTAGATGTGCTTCTTCGCAGTAGCAGCAACTTTTTCCCTTAGCTCCATCTCCCTATGTTTAGGATTTGAAATTGCAAAATGGATAATTATGAATACCTGGAGATTTTGATGGTGGAAGACTTTGGTGATGTTTCAGATGAAACATTTTGGAGGTTTATTTTACTTTAATAGTAGTAATTAATAATCAGCGTAATGCATTAGATGCAAATTAGAAGTTCTTGGATCTGATCTCTCAAGCTTACACAAATGCCACAATACAGTCTTGAAGTTGCTCTGTTCCCTGGCATTTCTGTTTTGACAAAATAAATCTTCTCAAGAGAGGCACACATCAGAGAAAAAATTCCAAAACTTAATGGAAAAAATGAGTCTGGGGTGCAGACCCTCTATAGATCCTTGTCTGTCTCCTGGAGGTGGATGTTAGGTTCCTGCTAAAACTGTGCAGCTAGACTTCTTGGGCAAGTGGTTTAATTTTGGTGCAGATTATTGCTGGCTGCTGTGAGGACACAACTGGTGCTGGCTTTATTTTCTTCTTGCAGGACTGGTGCAGTTTCAGGACTATGATGCATTCTCCACACGGGTGGAGCAGCCGTCCTTCCGTAGAGTCCTAATGAGGGTTTTTTTCAACCTCATTTATTACAGGCTGCCCTGACATAATTACATATTTGAAGTTAGTAATTACACGTATTCATGCTAATTAAGTAATTAGATATAATTACACTAACTGTAAATACATGGTAATCGGCTAAAAAGAAGTACTTCAGAAAAAAACAAGGCAAATCACACAATAAAAGCGCCATCAGCACTCTTTCACTCAGTACTCTGTCTCTATCATGTATTTTCAATGCAGTTTAAAATGAATATTGTGGTCATTTCAAAAATCATATTTTTTAAACAAATGGATTTCCTTACCTCTGCTTCTAATAGGACTTGAAAACAAAATGAGAAAGACGTTTTATAACCCCAGTTTATCTTGCCACTGTTAATTCTTTTTGTTCACTTAATGTGTCTTATTCATCCTGGGTATGCAAAGCTAAAAAGTCTGTATAACTTCTATTTTTGGTCAGTTTATGTCTCCGTTTTCACCAAAACACCAAATTCAAGCCATAACTATTTGTAATTTCATTTGGTTAAAAAAGAAAACCCAAACTGTTGGTATTAAAAAAGGGAAATCTTTAATTTTTTTATTATTATTATGCCCAGAGACGAGAGGATTTGTCAAATTTTATTTTCATGAAGCATAAGGAGCCGAATTTGAACTGACAGCAGGTCTCAGTCCCTTCCACAGGTCCCTGCTGGTTCTCCAGTTTCTCCAAACTTCTCTTTTTCTCCTCTAACATGAAAGTCCTAGCCTCTTCTTCAGTAGGACCTATCTCCCCTTATTGCCCTCCATGGGCACTCCTGGGCCGCTACTCTCCTGCACTGGGGCTCCTCACTGTCTTATGGTCTCATCCTTCAAAGTCAAGCTGTTTGTGACAGTTATGGGGAGTTCAGTGGGGACCTATGAGTAACCATATCACTTTTCAGTACATTCTGCTATCCAGTGGCACAGCTCCTCATTTGGCCTAGCAAAGCCTGGGTTTCTGGTCTGGCTCTGTGGAAAAACTCAGGGCTCAATGCTCAGCAGGTGGAAGGTGGTGGTGATCTCTGCCACAGTGGTTTGCCTCCATACTTCTCTTCCCTCTGGTTTGTGGCAGCCTCTAATAGAAACTGCTACAGGCTCCAAGTATTAATGTGAGCTTCCTGCAAATGGATTTGGATGATGAAGAAACCCCCCAGGCAATGGCTCTCTATTTCCAGAGCAGATGTTGCAGGTATCTGAAGAAAAGTGCAAGCAGTAAAAACTAATACTTCTATTACCATCCAGAGCAGAATTGAACTTCCGCTGACCGCAGCATCTTCTTCTCATCCCCCTTCCCCAGACCGTAACATCTGAGTGGCAGGAAAGACTGCTTGACCAGTGGAACTTGCTCCAATTTGCTCGACTCTTATCAGCTCTCTCAATTGGTTTTCCTTTCACTGTCGTACTCCTTACCTGTGGCTATTTTATATTCTACATGGCTTCATCCAGCTCAGAAAGAGGAAGTGGAAGAAATACCTACATTTTCCAGATTGCAGAAGTCCAATCTACGTTTGCAGAAGCAGAGTGCCCATCCCCCAGTTGCAACTTCATGATGAGTGAGTCGATCTTCAGACCTTCCTGCCATGAGTTTGCTACAGAAACCGGAGTGTTTCAGGCCATCCTGGAATGGCTGACAAAATCTGTTATGTGTGCCTGACCCCCCAGCAAGCTCTGCAGGTGCTTTCTGTGTGGTTGCTTCGAGGGAAAGCCAAGCAGTCTAGGAGGGTGAAAACTGCCACTCTGGTTTCCCCTGCTTGGACCCTGCTTGCTTGGGAAGGAGCTGCTGTGGCCAACAGTGTGGTGCCTGGTGGGACAATCCTGTCTCGCTCCAAATGTGACATGCACGCTGGCTTTATTTGCATACAAGCCAATTACGTCCTGCAGCTGTTTGGGTTTTAGATCCTATCTCTGTTACTTTAATGTGTGTTTACTGAAGATGTTTGTAGCGACAATTCAGATCAAAGGCAGCTTATGCAGATTCCAGCCCCAGTGTGAGGAACTGAAGCTGACAGCATAGCTGCAGTAGGTGACGGCAGTTTGGAGAAAGACATTCCTGGTGACGGGAATCTATTAGAAGAAACCCTTAAATCAAGCAGAACACTGTTTTGTGCTCCTGACGTTGACCTGCCACTAGAGAGACTGCACTGATGGAGGAAACGCTCCTGTGTACAGACATCAAACAGTGGGCAAGGAAGTGTTTTTCGTATGAACAACTGTCTGCCTGTCCCTCTGCCTCAGAGCATCTCCTCAGGACCCTTTAATCCTACTGTCTGTAGGGGTGACAACTAGGGTTATCCTGCCTGGGGTGATTTCAGATAGGGAACCAGTGATGTGTCAACTGTCAAGTAGTGAACAGGGCAAGTAAGGAGATGCCCCAAGCTGATTTCCTACTGGATTTGGAGTGGCTCTAACACAGCAGGCTGCCCTCACTGCCTAGCAGCCGTGTCCTACACCAAATGGATGGTTTACTCCCATGCAGCTGAAGCAACAGGCCTCAGCCTCCCTCGGACTGGGCTACGACTGCCTGAGACATGCACTGTTGTGGTGAGGATGCTACTGCTACACCATACGGCATTCAGCTCCTTGTCTGAGCACTCCCTACACGCTCACCTGGTGTAGGTGCTCCACGCTCACGCACCCTCCAACTGCGCAGCTCTTCCAGCATCCCTTCGCCCCCATGCCTATCCCACCATTCCTGCTTGCACAGGCACATATTTCCTCTGCTGCGCATCTGTGCACCGTCATGACCAGTGGTATGAAACCTTTGCTGAATTATCTCAGAGCTCCTCTTCATTTTCCACGGCACAGTGGCACCTACACGCCAAACACCTCTGCGTCACGAAGGATGCTACCTGTGCAAGTGCTGACTTCTGCCAAGTGCTCTGTCGTTCCTCGGCAAAGACAGGGACACTGTAGTGGTTTTGTCCAGGCAGTTCCTCTGCTGTGGATTGCCCAGAGCCATCGAAAATGGTTGTATCTCTATTTTCTAGCAGGTTTTAAGGCCTTGCAGTGCCGACTTTTTTCCACCTGTGGCCTGGCATGAGTCAAGATGCATTACAGAAGGGTGAGAGGAAAAGAGTGGGGCAAATGAGGGCTAAGGGAGGTGCTCATCCCCTAAATTAGCAGCTATGTCCTCAGGTATTGACATTTCTATCTACCCAGTCACGTTTGTAGTGCTCTTGACCCCACGTTGCTCTTAAAGCTGAAACAGATACCCATGCCAGGGAAAGGCAGGCTCTGTTCAGCAGCCGCTGCTCCTCATGCCTGGAGCTTCCTCCCAGCAAGGAGAGAAACGGTGACATGGTGCGTGACCTGAGGATATTGCTAACTCAGGCAGCCCTGGTGCCAGTGATAATGAAGAAGGTTTCAGAATAATCTCCTAATGGCTCATTGATTGTGTGAATTAGGCTGTGGGTTGCTTTAAAAATAGCTTGTGTGTGTGTGTATGTGCGTACGGGTAGGGTTGCAGTACAGATTTATTTTGGCCACCAGTTAAATATTTATCTTGTTTTTAACAACTTTACTGCGGTTTCTAATGGTTAGGTGTTGGGAAAGTAGTTGAGGCTGGTGCATTTTTATATTCCTGAGCCAACAGGGATGTGCCTGTGGTTTGGGGTGGTACCTGGCCCCGAGATACCTCTACAAGGCAGTGGGCAGCTCCCAGAATTTGCAAGGAGATCATGTTGTGACCTTTTAGTCAAACCAGGGTGGTTCTCGGTTTTAAAATCTAACTCTCAGATGCACATGAGGGATTCATCGTGAGCTGACAGGAACTGACTCTCTGGCTAGAAGAACACATCCTCTTTTTCTCTAGTAGTTGTCCAGTTAAATTATGATTCCTAATTAAAAATAGATGCTGTTGTTTAGAAGTCAGGGGCGGGTTTGCATAGTGGCAAACACAGCAGGAATGTTGTTAGTAGCACTGCTCTCTGGGACAAGAAGTATGGTCTAGAATCCGAAAGTGATGGCATATATAGAGGTTAAAAAACAAAAACCTTTGATTGCTGCTTTTGGGCTAGACAGCCCAAAATACCCTATTCAGTTTTGAAAGCTGAGGGAAGACCCAAGTAAAAAGATATGCTGCCTAAAGAGCTTCTTGCATCGAAGGGGACTCTTGTTTCTGGCCTAACGTGGTGGCTGGCTCTGGGGAGAAGCCATGCGAAGGCAGTGGGAGTGTCATGCCCCTGGGCTGCACAGGGGCAGGCAGGGCAGCACTGCTCTCTGAAGAGCAGAGCTCTCTTGCCTCATGAATAATGTATAACAAAAATGCAGAAATTGTCATTTTTAGTTGCAGAATATTTCCAGTTGCCTCGTGAACCTTGTGGCTTTATCACTGCTGTCAGTCCTGGCTATGGGCAGGGAGTGGATTCACTGCGGATGGGGTCAGCAAAACGGAGGGAGCTGATACTGCTAATTGAAGCAGATGCGGTGCAAGTGGGTGCTCTTCCGGCTTGTGCACGAGTGTTTTGCTGATGTACTCCTGAACTCCTGACCCGAAACAGCTGTCTTATACCGTAGTTAAGTGTAAAGCACTAGCTTTGTTGAACTGAACATGATTTACTGAATTGAACAGACTGGGTTGAGAACTCAGCAAACCCATTTCCATGTGTAACTGATAAAAGATTTGTATGTGAGTGTCTCGAGGTGAAAAGTACATCAAATTCACAGCACGTAAGGATTGCTCTGGATGCCCGGGCTTGTATCCCGTTAAGGCAGGGTTTATTGCATAATCCATTTGCAGACTCCTGCATGCTCATTCCTAAGCAGACTGTATAACTTGCCTGAAGCTGAACCCTGTTTGAATCTGCTTTTGGGGCCTTCTCTCCCTGCCCTTACCTGAATGGATCTGTTTCTGAGACGGGAACAAATGGAGACTTGGTGAAGGCACAAGAATTTCTTTATGTACCATGTCAACGATCAGTCAGTCCTGCCACCTGCATCGAAGGGTGGTTGATATGAGTTGCAATACTCCAACTAGCCATAACTTTCAGCCTCATGCAGATTGAGCTTGTCTTAATTTTTGTTAGTTCTAAGTTCTTCTCTATTGCTGCTCTTGCAGCAGTACCTACGGTTCTCTGAAGCGGTCATGGGCGTGCAGAAATGTCACACCATTTTTTGAGCCCTACTAACTTATTTTTCTCAATGAATTGGAGCACTGAGTCCCAAAGGTTAATATACCTACGTATTTTTATACATATACATTTCATCTATTTCAAAAGTACTGTTTTTTCATGTTTAAGTACCTGTTCTTGTCTTAAAAGTATTAACAGGTTATATGTTTTCCTTCTCTATCCCATTCACCACACCTCCTTTTTTCCCTTTGCCAGGGTAAAGGAATTGATTTATTCATTTTCTCTAAAAGCATCTCTTAAATTCAAGCTGAACAGTCTCTCTGGCTCCCATAAGTGTGACTAGGAGAAAAGGCAGCTAAGTCTCCTAAGTGTATATGGCAAATTTGCAATTAGAAGAAAACACTGGAACAGAATGACTTCAGCCCTTGCCTCCCTTCCCCCAGCCCTTCTCAGCCCCCCACCTCCCTCTTACAGGATTAAGCTAATCCTCAGATGAGCAAGATCTTTGGGAAAGCAAAGAAGCAAAGTAAAACCAAGGGAGGGGAAAGAAAAATCCTTCACACTCAACACTAATAAGGAAATTACTGGCGTCCTACATTATGAATTGGATGAATTTTTAATGGTTAGAAATGCAGTTGATTTATAATGCATCCATCCTGGACTGCAGGGCCTGTCGCCAGCTAATAAATAAATGACAGGCCCTTTGTATTAAAAGTATCAGTCATTTTACATCTCTGCACTGTTATTGACGTGGAGCATTGAGCAAGGGGACATGATGGCCACTAGATGTATACCAAAAGCAAAGGACCTTGTGCCTCAAGCTATACCTGAGATCTTGATGCAGCAGAAGGTCATGGCCCACTCTCCAAGACTTGTCTTGGGCAGGCAATGGCTTCTGCTCCCATCCCATTACTCACAAATATAAAGCTAAGAGCTTGGCAGAGGGTTCATGACTTCAAAAATGTAATTTTAAGCACAGTTCAGCACCCTGTTTGATGTGTCTTGTGCCCTAGAACATGTTAGTTACCCCTTGAAAGCATTAGGAGCTTACAGGGAGATGTCTCCACCTAAGCTGGCTGCCCAAGGCTCCCTCCTTACACAGTGGAAGGGAATAGGGTGCTTTGGGTCTGACCTGGGTTAGAGATCTTGTTTAGGACGACGTAGGTTGCACCATCTGTTCTCTTGATGGTACTGGCTACCGATGCAGCCAGGGAGAGACTAGCTCAGAGTCAGAGACCAGTGTGAAATCATATGAATCCCACCAAAAATGTTCACAGTGAGGGATATGTTAAAAATAAATAATGCACAAATTCCAGAGATGGGCTGGGCTGGGACTACCCTGTTCTCGTAACCAGGTCCCAGCAGGGCACAAAAGTCAGGAGAACCTTACTGAAAGCACAGGAGGCAGCTGAGCCTTTCAGGGATGGGCTATAATGTTTCCTTCTCCTTAACAGAGAGAAGTAAGCTAGCACCTTGCATGGTCACTGTTTCTGGAAAGATGAGTTTCTCCTTGGAGCCTACCAATGAGCTGCCAAGCATCTTCATTTCCATTTTACAGATGAGGAGAGGCAGCTGGAAAGGCATCAGTTTGCTCCAGGTCACAACAGGTTGCTGCCAGCTGGCAGTCTGGCCCACCTTCAGCCTGCTGGACCACGTTGCCTGTTTACAAGTTGCCTCCTGAAGTTCTTCCACAGCCAGTTCTTTGCTAAGTGGAGTCAGGAGTTTAGATGGAGAAACAGGTTCTTGGGGCTATCAGCTGTATATTATGATCCTGCAGTATGCAAAACAGCTATTCTGAGCTTTTCTCTCTCCTTTCCAGATATGTTAGATCAAATTCTCCTTCCCGTCTCAGATACATGCACTGTGGTGGGCCATGCTGCAGTCTAATATGTTTATTTTCTTCCTCTGACAACTAGTTCAGAAGAGACCTTTCCTAGCAAACCTCCTAGGAGTTCTGCTGACATCATTCCACCAAGGCATTGCCTCCTGGCTGGCTTGGTAGGAGTCATGCTGGGCTTGAAGGAAGAGTAGTTGCTTTTTACCTTGACTTTAGTTCTTCACTGAAGGAACTGAATGGGAAGCCTCAGATATAAGCCTTGCAGCCCAAGGAAAATGCCACTTTCCAAGATACAGGCTTTCATCTTGACCTGGAGGAAACGAACGCTTACTGCCTTATTTATTACATTTCCCCACAGTAGTGTAAATACTACATCCATAATAGATATGGATCTTATGAATAATATAGAAATTTGAACTAAGTAATTGCAGTGCTTTTTAATACAAAAGATCTTCAGCATCCAGTAGTATCAATGATCTGTCTTGATATGCTCTCTACTGAGGGCAGTTGCAAACCCCAGTTCCGTGAGAAATTGAGAAATGGGGGCAGATACCTTAATGTGCTTTTCATCCACTGTGTTCCCTTTGGGACACTACAGAAAGAGTATCCTGTCTGCTAATTCTTTTCACCTTTCCCTAGATCCTCCAAAGATGGGAAGGTTGAGTGAGTTTTGGGAAACAGATCCCTTTTGTAGGCAGGCTGGGCTGGGCTGTCAGAGGAGACAACTTTGGAAGGAAATGCAATACAAAGATCATAGCAGTTCCCTGTGGTCACTAACAATTCTCTGGACATTTTTGGGAAAAGCAAAATGATTAGTTACAGTGCTATGGCTAAATTCAGGCAGAGGTAATGAGATGCTATGTCTATGCTGATGTGAGTCCTTTCTCTTCGAGGTAATTTTAATTTGAAGCTCTCCTTTGCACTTGCTCTCCAAAACCTTTATGCAGCCTTGCTGCTATGTGCTGTTAAACAGGTGCTGCATTATTAGAGAAATTCTACCTAAAATCTAGGCAGTCATTAATGGCTTAAGATCTTTTGGGGTGAATGCAAGATATTAATAAAAAGTATTAAGATTTAACACTTTCTTTGCAGTTGCATCATTGTGGGGGCCAGGATAATGTGTTAGTAATTGCGGGATCTGCTGTGTGGTTATTGGATGTTACATCGCCGTTTTCAGGAAGCAGCCACTTGTGTAGTAGCTCAGCTGGCTAGTAGTTAGTGCTCCTGAGCTGGCTTTCCTTGTAAATGTGCTGGGTGTCGTGTGTTACAGCTGCAAAGCTGGAAGGCCTCTTTAAATTAATGGAGCTGTCTTAGAAGGTTTTGAATGCTTTTTCGATTTTTTTTTTTTCCCCCAAACATATCATCTCAAGCCCTGAATTGGGCTGTTAACCTCTTGCATCCCTCTTTCTGGCCATGTTCCTCTTTAAAGTTGTTCTGTTTCCTTCTTCCACCACCTCCATTTTAATAGGAATGAGGGCAGGGAAGACCTGTGGACTTTCGGTCCAGTCCGTGTCCTAGTGTCGTCAGTGCTGGGAGAGAAGAGGAAGACATGGCTTGCTGACCTCTGTGGACTGTGTTGAGCAGGGAGTGTGGGCTCAGGTGTTTCTTTGCTAAAGGAATGGTAGCTCATTAACACTCTGTGCCCTGCAGATAACTTTTATTGATCATCAGCTGCTTAATCAAAAACTCTATCACAGTTTGTTTCGATTATTCTTTTTCATTTCATCATCTCTAGAGAATAAGCTTAGCTGAAGTTAATGTACTCATTATGCAGTTGGGAAACCACTGCCACAGACCGGTATGTAAATCTCAGGTTTTAGGAAGGTTTGTGTCTCCTATCCTGCACGTAGCAGGATTAATATATTGGGGGCATATTCATCCACTTTATGGGGTGAAACAGGCTATGGGAGAGCTCTGCTAAAGTGCATTTTGATATGCCCCTGGATGGCAGTACTCACCTTCCAGCTCATCTGGGCTGGACTCCCAAGTCCAGGCTGAACCTTGACTCCCAAGTCCAGGCTTCAAACCTAAGTCCTCGTAGTCCCCATGTAGCAGTGAATAGCACTACTCTTATGCTGTAGAGGTAACCCACACTCCCCTTTCCAGAGATACGTGGCGGCCCCCATATCCCTGTAAATACCTCTCAACATGGGCACCTGGACTGCCGGAGACCTCCCTCCCACTTCCCAGCCTCCCCTCTCATAGGTGGGTGTTTGGGTCAAAGCCACTTATGGATTCGTTGCTGCTGGCAATCCCTTGGCAATTGGGTGAAAAGACAGGTTTTCTCCATGTCGGGGACAGAGTGCTTGGGAGAGTGGATGGGAGACCTGGGCCGGGGGATGACCCATGTAGCAAAAAGGAGGAGGAAGGCCTGGGAATGGGTGTCTGAGTATGGGCGTGTGGAGGAGAAGGGCATGGAAACAGCACATCTGAGAGGTGTGAACCGGATGAGGGAGATGGGCGGAGAGCTGGGTGGTAAACCATGATGGCAAAAGTCTACTTAGCTGGACCAGGCCTTTGTATTATATTTTCTGATGGTCTGTATGCAATATGTATATATATATATATATATATATATGCATATAGACACAGAACTGGTGACTTAAAGCCAATGGAGGAGGCTGAGTCTCCGTAGTTTTTTCACAAGTCTCTTTGGCTATGTAAAGAGATCTTGGCACTCCCAAAATCAGCACGTTGAGTTTGGTGTTGTTGAATATTTTACTGATGCAGTCAGGGACACATCTGGAAAGCTGCTCTGTGAACAGTGGGTTTACTCTTTTGGAAGCCATCAAAGCAAAGATCTGGAGAAAGGAAGTAAGGAGTCTTTGCAGGAAGTGGCAACGATATTTCCCAGCACTTGCCATGTCTTTAATGACAAACTATGAGAAGTGGCAGACCAATTTGAATGGGGTGTACAGCAAGGTCTTGGGAGGGAAATCTTGAAATAGGAGTGCCGTTTGTCTGCTGCCACTCCAAGCTTATCGCAGGTTCTGATTTTGCTTGATATCCTGCTATGATTCATTTTCCTTTTGTCTTTTAGTATTTGCTGCATAAAAATCTTCTCCTTGATGGTTTACACTATCAGGGCTAAATATTCTGTGCTGGTTACGGTGTTGCAATGACCTAATTTGATTGTGGAGGGTCGTGTCCTGTATAATGTTGTCTCATTTTTTCAGTAGTCAATACAAACTCAATTTTATTTTCTTTAAAAAGAAAGGAAATGGGGGCAGGAACCCAGCATCCATGGCCAAGCTTATACCTGCAGCTCTTACCTTGTTGCCTGGCTGTGAGACTGCGATGGCATATGTAGTTCAGCCTGAATGGGACCTCCAGGCTCTTTTTTTTTTTCTGCCAGTACTGAAGGGGAGAAAGGATCGAACCTACAGCAGAGAAAGGCCCTCATTTGTAGCCGCTGGCACCTCTGATTTGCCTCAAGGAGTCATTATTCCAACAGGCTGGACGCCCTCTTGCTGGAGCTTATCTCCGGAGGGGAGGTTTAGCAGTGTCTCCCCATGGGACCCTGGGTGAGTGTTTAGCTTTCTCATTTTGTCTCCAATTAGATGCTCGGTCCTTTGTACCTGTGTTTCACCTGCGCGTGCCATGCTTGACTCGAAGACACTTAACCTGCTTTCCCCCTCCATTATTTATGACTAGCTCAGAGGGGAAAAGGAAGGTCTGGTCTGAATTTGTGTGACTCATTTGCATGTGAAATAAGCATGTCATTTCTGAAGACATAGCAGCAGTCTGGGTCTCCTAGTCGTGCTGTTCTCATTCAGGGAGGCTTCAAAAGCTCCTTCAAGGCCCTGGCTGGGTGAGCAGAGGTGGAGTGGCAAGGCTTGGCCATCAACTGGAAGTGCCAGTGTTTCTGCAGAGATCTTTCAGAAGATGGTATGTGTTCAGCAGCTCATAAAGGAAGTGCCAGCCCAGTGTTTGGTCTGTAGAAAAAAGAATCTGCTTTTGCAAACTAGAAATTGAATCAAGCACTTAGCTCGGGGCTTGTGGGCTGTCTCTGCCAGCTGGGTTTGCTGGTTTGGCAAGTTATTCAACTGATCATTTCATTGCTATTTTTCTCACGGGACCCAGACTTTCTTCCTTCGTTCTCAGGGTATTCTTCATTCACAGCCCTGCCTCCTCCTGTCCAGTTGGGCATTCACTTGCTTTTTGTTTAAAAATGGATTCATTGTTGTGACAGAGCAGGAGTCAAGTAGGCATTGGCAGGGAAAATGGACTGTGATTTCTGCAGCTTTAGCTGCAGTTAGGAGTTGAATAAATGAGTCAAAGGATAAGCGTTCCTGGTGTGCCATCAAGCAGACTGCCTTGGCTTGGGCCAAGGATTTAGCTGTGGCAGGGTGAAGGCAGGTAGCAGAGCCGTTGAAGCACTGGAGTGACCTGTGTGATAGGGGTAGGACTGCCCAAAAATAGAGGAGAGTAATGTGAGCCTTGACGGCATGAAAAGTGGGAGCAGGTTGGGCATTGGCCAGTCATGTGATCCTTGTTGGCAGGATACCAGCTCTTCATGGATCAGGGATCTGATACAGTCGAGTCAATGTTCCTGACTTATTCTCAGTTTTGAAATAGGTAATCAAAATCAAATATGAAATCTCTTTAAGAAAAGACTGCCACATAGCAGCTGGTTAAATGTAGCAATCAATGTCTCTGCTGTGGAATGTTTCCTGCAGAAATATTACATCCTCTCTCATTTACTTGATGCTCTTCAGGGTGAATCAATCAAAAGACATTGCATACAAATAGTTCAGCCTATGGTCCTATGGGTGTCCATTAGAGAGGCATTTGGTCGGTGTTAATGGACCTGTTCATTAACAAACAAACCATTGCTTTTTAAATAGAAATCTGTTACTTGATGGCAATTGTTAGCATTTGATATTCTGTGGACCCACCTCCCCTATGCATAACTCACACCCTGTGCCAATGCAGGCAACTGCTGCAACAAAACCCAGGTCTGCATTGCTTGAGAGAAAAATAACTGGTTGATGTCTCACACAGACAGCTATCAGAGGTGAAACTTCTGGTTGGAAAAGAGAGAGAGAGAGGAGAGAGACAATTGGCACCGAGTGTGTGATTTCATTAGTATGTGTTGTGTTCTGTTAATCTCATTTTCTGCATGCATCTGTCTAGGCAAGTAATGCCCTGTTTGACTCCAGTAACGCCCAAGAAAGATCTCCTGCCGAAATCCCCAAGGGGTCAAGGCCCAGCGGCTCCTTAAGGGCTCAGTCTGGTTTTTTTTTAACCAAGGCTGACGGCAGGGAAGTTTTTAGTAGTCTGTAAAACCTGTAGTCTGTTGAAACAAGAATGCATTCATCTCTATTTCTAACAGCAGAAATGTATTCCCAGTCTCCACTTTTTCTGTGTGCAAAATTTCCCACATTTTGTAGCTTTAGTTTTGCTTTTCTGATGCTAGCATGGCATGAACCCCAGCACAGGGGCTGGCATTTTTAAGCACTAGGAAGATCAAGATGATACTATCCACTGCTTACAAGATGTCCTTGTCCATTGTGTAAGGCCCCTACAACGTTAACCCTGGTGAACCCAACCCGATAGAGGCCAAGGTAGCACAGGCAAGGAACCAGTGTGTTCAGGGCTGCCAGAGCCATGACGTGGCACTGTAGACATGTTCCCTGGACACAGCCCAGGACAGACCATCCATGCTGAGCAACTGTAATACAGCTATTGCAGAGAGGCAGTCTGGCCTCGCAGGGCTGGTGAGGCTGAAAGGACTGGGTTTGTGGGTCCCCGTTGAATTGAGCCACTGTGCTGGTAGTTGTAATCAGCTCTTCTGCTTCTGGGAAGTGAGTTTGAAACCTCTTTGCGTGGTTGGAGGGTGCAGGGGCATTTGGGCATCATCAGGCTGCCGGTGAAAGAAGCCGTTTTGGGGCCTGGCAGGCCAAACAGTGCTTCTGCCCATGGCCAAGGGGACCCCCATGTCACTTTGTTAGCTCTGTCCCTTTAGCGCTACAGTCTGACTCCACCAGATCCATCCTTCCCACAGCTGGTGGGAGTCAAAGTGAGGAGGCAGTTAGTGGATTAGGGCAGCAGAGTGAAAACCATTTGGCATTTCTCTCCTGATTCTTCTGGGTGCCTTTAATTAGCGTGATTGCTCTGCACATGATTTTGCCATGTTCTTTAGCTCCCCTGGTTAGAATAATTATTCCCTCAGCTCCTTTTGTTCCAATTCCTGATCACTTTCAAAGTCTCCCATTAAAAGCCATTAAATCTGTAATGTAAAGTGAGAGTAAATGTTCAGCAGCATTATGCTCTCAGCCCCACACGTGTGTGTGTTCACACACTTGCCAGCCCCTTTCCTGCACTCATCTTTTCCCTCTCACGTGCTGTGCTGCTGCACCACCATGCTCTGTTTTTCACTCACATGCTTCCCCACCTGCCATCCCACGTGTCCCACATGCACTGGGTTGTGCACACACTCTTCCCACTCTGCACTTGCACTTTTGCTGTTACTCTCTTTCCTCTCCACGTGGATATTTCTGACCCTGAGTTTGCCTTTAGGGCCACGGACTGTGATCTCTTACATGGCACAGTTTTGCCATGTCTGGACAGCTCTCACTTGAAGGAACGCAGCTACAGCTGAGGACACCTTCTTGGCTGGAGTGACAGGCAGGACTTCCGCTGTCTGCTGCATGATAGATGGTGGAGATGAGAAAAAAACTTATTTTTTTAAGTAAAGCAGTTACACTTTTTCTCAAGTGTGACATCTTTTGGTGGAAGGAAAAGGGCTTTTGGACAGTTGCTTTCCCAGGAGTTTTTATGTTGCAGTGCCCCCTTGTCTGGTGGCCAGGAAGCTTGGCCACCTCTCTGTTGCTCTCTGTCCCTATCCGTGCTGATATTTGATCAGCATGTGCTGATGACACAAGTGGGACAGACAGACATAAAGGCTTGGAAAAAATTATATGGTGTAAAATAAGATCAGGATGAAGTCCTTTCAATGCCTTGTGCATTTTGGTGACTTCATGAGAGAGAGAAAGACAGACCTTCAGACCCAAAGTGAAACTGGATCAGAAAAGGGTCTGGCAGTCATGTAGTCATTAAGCTTGGAGCTAGCTGCCAGAGAAAAAATTCAGAGCTAGGCTACTTGCTGGAAAAAGTCTGCAGAAAAGAAACCCTGGTCTCCCTCCCTCCTTTGAATGAGAATGCCTAATTCACAGTAGCCATGCATTTTTGGCTTTAGGCTTCATCTGTTACCCTGCTGTGATGTGTAGGACCTTCCTCTGCGACACTCATCCTCCCCTGTAGTGTGAAGCAAGGCTGGTCCTGGACACCAGGCCCCATCTCTCCTGCAGGCACCAGGGTGGCCTGCCTGAGGGCTTTCCTCTCATCTCATCTTTGCTTTGCTGGCTGCAAGGAGAAAGGGCCTTTCCTTGCATTTCATATCTTTCTCCTCTACTGAAATACGCTGTGTTTTATGTGTGTTTTGTGGGAATAATGCCTCTTCTTCCCTCCTGCAGAATGAAGGCCACCACAAATACCTGCCCCTTGTTTAGTTGGCACTACTGAAATTGTTCCCTAGGAGCAACGTGTTCCCAGTGCAAATCTATGTTGCTCCGTTTGCTGTAGGACAACAGGGTCTTCTCTTCATCCGAGGAAAGCACAGCCTTCCCTGTGCCATAGGTTGTGTGTTTTGAGCTTGCCACTCGCTGGCAGATACTGAACCATGGTCTTGAAACAAAAACTGGAGTTGGGAGCCCTCCCCTGGAAATCTTAATGACACTTTTCTAATATATTTTGCCGCAGATGGCAACTTCTTTTGAGAACCAGCTAGTGGGGCAATTATCAAGGGAGGAAAAACCATGATCGTAGCCTTCATTTCCAAAACAACTAGCAGAGTGGGAGCGCTGGAGAAACACAGGTGATGGGTAATAACGCTGGACCATGCAGCATCCAAACAGCCTAAAAAACCAACAAAACCTCATTCTTCAAAGCACGCTGCTGCTCTCCGTGTTTTTTTGCCCTCAGCTCTTCCTGTTCCCATTAATAACTCCTCTGTAGTGCTGTGCACCTCCTTGCCTGCTGAGATCTCTGGAGCACCTCACTTCTAAAGCCCTGGTTTCCATCCTCAGTTTATAAACTCCATTAAATTGCATTTCCCCATAGGAAGCTCCTCCTGAAACTTCAGGCTCTCTGGCTCGTGTCGCTCCTGGGCTTCCTGGAGGGCAGCTCTATCCTTTCTAGACAACACAAGGTATTGCTGGAGCAGATGGTGTAGTAAAGAGACTTGAGCAAACAAAAATCTACCCTGGACCTTGATTAGATCCTCTGTTAGCTTCCTCCTGTCTCCTGAGCACCTGGAGAGCATCTTTGGCACTGTCTCAGCAGGGATGGTCCCAGCTGTAGGCTGCAGCAGTTGTGGGCTTTCCTCTCCACTGTACATGTCCCCATTGGTGTCTGTTCTTTCATCTCAGCCATCTGGCTGTACCAAACACTACTGTCCCAATTCCAGAGCAGCAGGGCTCCTGGTGAGGGCTTGCGGCTGGGAGTTGGGGCTTTTCCCTGCTCAGTGCTCACACCCAGCATTGACTCCTCCAGGGACCTTGGACAAATCATGTTCCTGTTCTGTGCCACAGTTTTGCCATCTGCGTAATGAATATAGCAGCTCCTGCCTCCCAAGGGAATAAGCAAGGCATAACAAATTAATGTTTCTGAAGCGCCCACTGGCTGAAAAGGAGTTTATAAGAGGGCTGTTGCTGTTCTAACTCAGGGGCTTCCTTTGCTGGTTAGCTCTTTGATGTGGCAGTCTGTGGTACTGGTGGATCAACTGTACCATAATTGGAATTAATCAGCAGTTGAGGAACACAAGCCAACCAGTTTTTTTTCCCAGTGGATATTCATTTCTGGGCAAATTAGTCAGTGGTTCCAGTAACTTTGTAAAACTGCTTAGGGTAACTATTCCTATCTAAAGTGGCTGGGGAACAGAGGCAGTGTCAGAAGAACACTGATACCTGTCAGGCAAAGTGGAAATGAGAAGCTCTTGTAAAACTGTGCATAGTTCTTAAATTGACAGCACTCTGAGGGCTGACTTAAAAAAAAAAAAAAATACAAAAGAATTTATCTGAAAACCAAAGTGATGAAAATGATGTATTGTTTGTTGGGATGGGATCTTTAATGCAGGGTTCCACGGGCTTTGTGGAGTGCAGAGGCAGAGGGAATGCACAGCTGTGAGAAATGGGGACCCGCGGAGGTAGGGAGACACTCTTGTTCCTTCAGGCACTGAGAATTACACCGTGCTGCAAGCACACAGAGGAACAGTGGCAGGGGAATAGCTTGATATAGCCCAGGATAGCAGCTACTACCAAACTCTCATTTGAAAATTATTTCCTGCGGCTTGTTTTCACAGCCAACCTATAAACCCCAAGAGCTTTGCCACACACCTTCACATTGTTGTGGGTGTCATGAGGGACAGAACAAGCCATCATCTTCATTCAGATACCTTTTCCTTTTCTCTGACCCCATGCAATTGAAACGAGGCAGAGGCTAAGCTCTGTATATTGTGGGTGAATTTATTGGGTGCCCAGTCCTTCCCCCTTCCCTGGTCCTCTTACAAGTAATTCCACATACTTTGGCTTCAATCTAATGAAAACAAAACTGAGGAGGCCCAACTGATCTGGCTGCTTTCCATCACACAATGGGCCTGTGACTGGCTTTAAATAGTTGTACCTCTGTGCAGTCTAGAAAAAAAGCATTTGCCATGCCTCTAGACAGGGTGAATATCTCCAGCTCAAATCACAGGGCATCTCAGATGCTGCAGCATACTTGGAAACAGCCTCTTAGTCTTAAATTGTTTGGAGTTTCTTTGGGTTTTTTGGTTTTTTTTCCTCCTAATACCTTGGTAAATGCTTTCCCACTTTGGGGTTTTTCCTAAGGGGGAATGGTGGGGAATCTTGGAGCTCTGCCTTCTAAGCTATCAGGCTACAACATTTAGTATCTTGGAACTACTCCATCCATGAAGGAGTTCCAGAGAAAACAAACTTGTGATCCTGGTTAATATGGAAATGGCTCACATTAACGGAGGCAACAGCAGAAATATTATGGATACTGGAATTCCTCTGACCAAAGGTTTAATGAGTTTGACATAGTCTTAAGAGTTCATTTCATGGAAAGCCATGAATGCTACTCTTTTCTCAAGGAACATTGTTCAGCTGATGAGTTTCTGTAGTATTCTCCTATCCCTTTCTGTGCTCTCGTGAAGCATGAGAGAAATTTGTGTATAAAAGGGATCTTCTGGATCCATTTGATCCTGCTGTTTCTCTTGCTTTCAGCCCATCTCTTCCATTTCTTGCCCGCAAACACACGCAGTGCTGTGAATCCTCTGCTTATGATTTTGCAGTTGTGGAGAAGGTGAAGAGGCTGCAAATTGTAGCTAGAGCTCCATCTAGCACATTCCCAGGAGGTTTCCGATAACTTCAGGTCTCATAGATGAAAGTGGGAGACTTAGGTATGAGGTTAATCATGGAAAAAGAACAACAAGACAAGGTGAGATTCCATGAACAGGGATAAGGACCCTGATTCCATGAAAATTAACAATCAATCAGAGGCATTCTTGTAGCTCTCAGAATCCTTCTGTGACTCTTAAAGGAGCTGTATCTACTTGAAGATCTACTTGACATCTGTATACCGGTGTGAAATTCTCCTATGGATTGCGTTTCTGTGAGCAGTTGTGCACTGTTGGTCAATAACTGGCATAAATGAGAGGAGGGCCAGGCCCTTTGACTTTGCCTTGGGCAACAGAGGAGATTGTGTGTCTACCTGCAGTTAAGAGCACTAGGGAGAACCCCTGGATGTGACTGTGGTGACCTTCTGTGACCTTTCTTTCTGTGGTGAGCAAAGCCTCAGGCCCAGTTGCATCTAGCCCTGTCTGCTATATGTGAGAGGAAAAAGCAAAGAAAGAGAAAGGATTTTGGATATAGCACTGCATATGAACCCACACATGATGGAAGACTTGGAGCACTGTGTTGCTTTCTGCTTAGGTACAGACGTATCACTCCTGGCTTTGACTAGATGGATTGCAGTTTTCTTCACTCTGGATGCAGGCCAGTCTTAATGGTTTTCATGCCTTCCTTGATGCTATTCAAACTTGATATCTGCGCATAGGGAAAGATAAAAAGTGTACTGGTTTTTGAGTCTCCTATTGCTTTCCTTTATATCACAAATTCTACTGTAACACAGAAGAGGGGTCTATCACCCACTATGGGCCTTGTGGATAGCAGAGATGTTTGGCCAGCTTGTTGCCCTTAATTTGCTATTACTTAATTCGTTTTTGCCAGACATGACATGGCAACCCATTGTTTTTCTGATCCCTTCCCATAGTAATTTATGCTGCTGTTATAAAGGCAGCTTCCATCCATCTCTAATCAAGGGTTTTCAAAATGGGGCTGCACTGCTGCTGTTGCCATGTTGGACAGGGCTGCCATGGGGAATTGTGCGTCATTTTCTGTGTCGTTTTCTGAAGTTCTCAGTATCACGTTCCCATTCTGCTCTTCTCATGTGACTTTGAGCAGTCTGAGATTTTGAAAGCCCTGGAAGCATGGTATATTTAAATGACTGCAGTTTTATCAGGAGGCAAACAGGGAAGGGGAGATGAAGTTTGCTCTCTGTCTCCTTAGCCTTCCTCTCAGTCAGTGGAGGCAGGTGTGCCCAAGCCTTGCGAGGCACTGTCAGGAGGTTCAACAGTGCTTGTGCATGGGGTAGAGTGGCTTGGACCCATGAGCCAGGGTGTTGGGAAACTAAAGACAGCTCTGGAGGACTAAGTGGATGGCTGAGGTTGAAGGCAAAAACTGATCTAATGATTCAGTTGCCTTCAATTTTCTTGTCCTTTCATTGCCACATCCTTCCAGCCTGCTTAGGAAAATGCCCCATCTGCCCTGTCCATCTCAAACTATTAGACTTGCACACCAGGTCTGAGCTCATTTTTCCTTCCCTGTTCTCCAACACTCTCCATACATTTGTTCCACTACCATACCATGGCTGTTAGGAAAGATGGACAGCATCACGTTTTAATTTTAGAAGTAATCTCACTAGACAAGGGAAAAGTACAAAGTTTAATCTGTCAGACCCTTCCTAATTTTGTAAGTCTTCAGAGACACTTTCTCCTTGAATCTACAGATTTTTTTTTTTTTTTTACATCCTTACTATTTTCAGGCTTATACATTGGAGTTTCCCTCCAAATCTATAACGAATATCAAAGATAATACTTTTCTTCCCATTTTCCAACTTACATTGACAAATGTGAAAGATTACAAAAAGGTTTACTTGTTTAAAATTTCACCAACTCCTTCTAAGAAGGTTAACACTTTTCTTTCTTTTTTTTTTTTAAATAAGAAATTTCTAATCTAGTTTTTCAGATGCTGATAGCTGTGATGGTAAAAAGATGACATTTTTCCCAGTAGTATCCAAACTCTGAACTTTTTGAGATTCACTCATTCTATCCCTGGACATCATAGTGAACATCCTTCATCTCACACCTGACAGGGAAGAAGTAAACCTAGCAAAAGCCTTGTTGGTTTCTGCGCCATACAAAAGAGAACGGGGTTGAAGTTAGCAACGCAGTGTGGGAGACAGTAGTGAAGAAAGAGGAAAAATCAGTCAAGAAGCATGGTTTTTCAGATTCTTTGGGGACTTTAAGAAATCGGTAGGATAGAATGACAAAATGACTTATGAAAGAATGCTGGGCCCTGTTCCCAAGTCCATGGTACGTGAGATCAGCCCCTAAACTTCAGAAATGTGGGCTGCTCTCCTGCCACGTTCCTCATTGTCTCTCAGCAATGACCACATGTCAGCTATGGGATAACCTCTACATCCAGGACCATCCTACAAAGACCCTGCTGTCAAAAGAACTCCCAGCAGCTGGGATTCGGAGCATAGTGCTGTCCATAAAGAGCAAAGCCCTTGGTGTTTCTAGCCACAAGACTTGCTTATCTTTCACATGTCCCTTTGCCGAGGCTCTTTGTCCCCAGTGGGTTTTTAGGTCTGTTGCACGTGGTCTGGCAGAAGCGGAATTGCCTTAAATTAGCAGAGCTAGGATATACAAAGAAAATAAAGCAGCCAGGAGTGCTTCTTTGAGATGCCTGATATTGTTGAGTGTAGACTTTCCCAGCTGTCCTTTGGTGACCATAAAGTATATTTATATTATGAAAAACAAAACAGGATAAATAGTGACATTCAGGGATGCCATGTTTATTTGTCTCCCAGTGAGACAAATAAGTCCCGATAAGAAACGGACTTAGTTTACATGCTCTTTTCCAAGCATCAGCACTTTAAACTCTGCTTTGGCTCTGAGAGTTAAGCTAGGCTCTTTCTCACTATTAATGACACGTCAGCATTTGGAATTTGCCTACAAATTTTGTTTATGATATATGAACCAAAACTGAGCCTAGCTCACTCTCCCAGGTGGACCAGCCCTCTGGGGCCTCTGAGGGTAACAGATAGTGTCCCCCAAACAAGCTTAAACAGTTCCAAACCACACAAAAAGCTTTTGTCTGTAATCTCAGGTTCATCAAAAGAGGCATGCATTTGAGGAGCAGATGGAATAAGATAGAACAGGAAAGAAATAGTAATTAGAAACGGAAAAAAATGCAAAGAAGAAATAGAAAAAAGATTCCTTTAATTGGAGTAGATCCAGTGTATAAAACTTCCTGTTCCTAACCTAGTGGAGGGCACCTTCCTACTGAGGTCAGCAGGGTCAGTTCCCAAAGGCATCCACGTTACACTGTGCTGTTCTACTGATGCCAGACTTGGACAAGCTTACTCATTTTGTTGAAGATCCCCAAGCCATAGGAGCAAGAGCATTTTCCAGACTTTAGAGCTATGATGTAGCCAAGGCATCCCAGTAATTTTCAGTTACTGGAAATATCCTTTTGGCCCATGAGAAGCTGACACAGATTAGAGCAACCTCAAGGCTGCTGCCCCATATGTCTTTGTCCTGGCAACTCAATGGATCTGAATCAGGGATTTTGAAAAGGTAGCATACAAGCTTCTTTTATGTTCCATGTATCTGATCTGAACTAACAGCAACCTCACTGCAGCTTTAGCACTGCCTTCAAAAACATATCCCTGTTCTTGCCATGTGTCATTTCAGTCCATTGGGATGACCTCAATCACAGAAATACTATTATAAATAGATGTCTGAGAAAGTAATGTAAAAACTGATGAGCTGATACAGGAAGGGACATACATGGGTCTTTTCTGTGAGAATTTTCAGGACTTAGCACAAAAGGTGATAGCAAACAATGGGAGCTTCAAGTCAGGAAGAAGGCTGAACATCAGGTTATGTCCTAAGAGTGAACCAGAATATGTCCTCCTTTAGTCTGGCCTTCAGGAGAGAAGGCTGTGGGACTGGACATCTCAGCAGGAGGATTCCCTCCTGGAGCTCCCATCCATTGCTCCAGAACACGTTTGCTTCCTCCAGCCCAGTGGACTATTTTCTTAGAAGTCTTGAATATTTGCATATAGTTAGCTTCAGAAAATAATGTTCAAGTATTGTATCTCTATGAGAAACATACTGGCAATGGGTTTCCCTGGCTGTGGCATCCCATAGCAAGGGCATTTGGAAGGAGATAATTAATACAGTCCTTGAAAATGTTGTATTTGCCCTGTAAGCTCCTGCGGACTGAAGGAAGGTGGATGCCTATGTTCTCTGCTCCACTTATTTTCACTTTTCATCTGTCCAATATTTTTGGCAAATCCTAAACCTTCGAATTACTTCCACAGAGGTGAGGTGGTGCAAAGAGATGCCTCCAATGTGCAGGTCTTGGGGAAGATGGGACAGCTGGGGCTAGGGAAGCCTATGGGGCTGTGAGAGTCAGGGACCCCCGGCCTCTCAATGTACTCTTCTGCTTCAGATATGTCAAACCAGTCTGAAAGAATTATCAGAGAAGGGTAGATAAAGGCAAGATCCTTCATTTCGCTCCCTCCTTGTCTATGGGAAAGATGGACTAAATAGGACTTTTCCCCCTCCCACCCCAATTAGTAGGAACCTCTGGAAAAGAGTGGTTCCCAGTTCTCCATCCAGACTTCTTGCATGCCCCTTGTCCTCGGAGCACTTGTGCCTGCACACACCACTTGAAATGACTGTCTTTCCTTGATGGAAAAACATAGCAAGATAGCCTGGCACAGAGAGGGCATTTTGGCTTTAATTTAACCGCAGCTGTTTGCTGGTTATTCATTTGGTTCTTTTTTAATAATTATATGTGTGTCGATATCTCTCTCTTTTTTTCTAGTTTTGCTCTTTTTCATTTTTTCGTTTACTTTATTTTGCTTTTTTCTTTTTTCTGTTTTTTTTCCCCCTTTAGGTTTCAGAGAAATTATGTTGAATCCAATAAGCCTCCCTGGACATTCCAAACCTCTTAACCAAGGCATTTATGTTGAGGATGTCAGTGTTTATTTCAGCAAAGGACGTCATGGCTTTTAAAAACTCCTTAAAAGTCCCTGTTCTGATGTCAAGTTTATAGGCTGTGCCCTCAAAATGGTGGGAAGCAGTAAGCGTGGTCTGTATGGATTGAGGTCTCCTCCTAATAGGACTCTACAGCCCTGCCTGTACACACGTTAAAGCCAACTGAAACTGTGGTTTTCTGTCACCAGATAACAGGGTTGTTCTTTTCCTCCAATGGTCGCTGTGTTCGTTAAATATCTCTGCAAGGCACAACAGCAGCAATGAGAGCAAATAAAGAAAATTAAAACCCAATTTAAAGGAGTCATCCTAATAACACAGTAAATAATTGTACTTTTGCTTTAAAATAAAACACAAAACAAAACCAACCAAGCCAACCAAACTGACATCTTTAGTCATGTCCTCCCTGCTTGGAGTTTTCCTTGTAAGCTTGTGTCTTCGCAACACCCAGTGAATGCCGCCATCACCTCTTACTGTGGCAAGGCGATGGGAAGTCTCCCAGAGCGAGATGAGGCGGGGAGCCTGGAAGAAACTAAAGCAGAATGAAGACTTTGGTAAGAACAAAGGCAGCCCCGCTCCCAGTTTTTGCACAGAAAATAATGTTGGAAGGCATAATAATGAAAAGAAAATCGTACTTATCTAACAGGAAGAGAATGTGGTTACCTTTGAAGTGCACATATTCTAGGAGGCTTTTTTTTTGTTTGTCTGTTTGTTTGTGTGTGTTAGAGCGGCTCGTTGGATCTGACTATATCGTTGTTGTACTTTGGTCTCTCCCTGCTGCTTGAATGATGAGCTTTATCTGAGGAGTTTCCTGGACTTCCCACATGGATGGAAAATCCATAGTGCAGGAGGGTCAGTGTCCTTGCCAGGACTAGGGCAGTAAGCAAAGTGGAAAAGCATATCAGATGCACGCAGATCCCAGTTGCTGGGCCTTTTCCAGCCCCATTTAGCCCTCCCCTATGTTCTCACCAAACTAGAGATTGACTGTATCCCAGTCATGTACACAGAGCAATCAGCTCGAGACAGAGTGACTGAAGGGGAAGATAAGTGTTCTGTTGCTTCTTCTGTGGCATAAACAGGAAAATCGAACCTGTTCTCTGGTCAATATTTGTATTATCTCCCCCTCTCCCTTCCCACTTTTGTCTTAATTCATCCAAAGCCTCTCAGATGGAAAAATAAAACCCTTGATCTTGTCCTTAAGAGAAGCCAGATGCCCTCATGGCAACTTGCAGGGCCTTCCTTGGACTCTCTGGATGTCACATCTATGGGAAATAAAAATCTGCTCACTCATATCAGTGAAAACCTATAAGCAAGGCAGATTTTCTTTAGGGGGAAAAAACCTACCAAAAGCTTCAGGTGTGGCCAGATCCCTTTCTGAGAGGAGTGTTGAACCAGGAGCTTGCTCACCAGCCATTAAGCTTTGCTTGCCTTCTTGGTGGCATGAGATGTTCTTATCACACCAGGGATGTCTCTAGCTCACCAGCCATGATGGGTCACTGATACTGGAAAGAGTCATGGTCCCCCTCCGCCAGAACTGGGCAGAAGCCTAAGAATGGGATCTTCTGTTTCATCCTGCCTTTATGGGTGACCTGCGTGAACCGTCCTGGAGATTGCTGGGGAGGTTTTATTATCACCTTTCCCATAGGGATGTCCCTATGAATATTCCATTCTCTTGCTTCTTTTACTGGTTCACTCGCATAAAAAGATAAAGTGCAATAGAAGAGTGAAGGAGAAATGGTAGCAGATTGCTTTAATTTAATGGACATGCCTTAGGGGGGCATCTGCATTAGGACAAGGAGGCCTGGTTCAGGTTGGATCACTTCAGAAACCACAACCAAATTTCCAACAATGTTTCCTGCCCAAATCAGAGCTGGAAATACAAGAGGTGCACCAAGAAAGAGGACCTGCGGCCGTGTGTGATTTACACCTCAATTCTGCAGACTCACAGACTGAAGAGGAGCTTCACAAAGCATGTGAATTACTGGGTGCTTGTCTGAACTGAATTCCCCATCTCCTGGAAGTCACCCATCTGATCTGGGGATGTCTTGTCCGTCCGAACTGTCTCCTCTCCCTTGCACTGTTCAGGGGACTCTGCTCTCAACTGTGTGTATCAGTGATAGAGATACATCTGTGGGCCTGAACCAGAAGCCTATATCCAACCACCCTAGCAGAGGAAGGGTTGAATTTTGCAACTCAGGTCCATCTCTGCCTAGAAGAAATCCTCTGGACCGTACAGCATAATTTAAAGCAGTTCTCCCCACTGTGATCAATGTCTCAATTTGTTTAACACCAATTAAGTCTCTGGTTCCTCACTGCTGAAAATGAAAGCCAGTTACGGCCGTTTGCGATTGGTGGCTTTAAGTAGCAAGTCTAAGGATTTTTTTTTATTTTATTTTGTTTTTAATTATTGTAAATCATTACCTCATTTTCTGTCAATGAGACTCCTCCATCTTTGAGCATTCTTATCTTGCCATAACGATCATCCTGTGCTAATGGGAAATGGGACGGTCCCTTTTCACAGAGACTATAGGGGTGTTCAATGTCTAGTTTCTTAATAAACACTTTATTTTCTAACGAAACAGCTGCATCAGGTCTCTTCTTTGAAGACAAAATAAATAAACATTCAGAATGACACGTCCTATACTTTACTTCTTCATGAGATGTTCCATGCGCGGGGAGTTTTGATTGTTTGCTGCTTCGGGGTGGTATGGAGGGTGGGATTGGCAGTTGTGACATGAATGTTGCTCAGGTGTAGCACTTGCTTCTGTTGCTCTTGTCAGTCAGGAAGCTGTTTTCTTGCTTTAGAGCTCAGCTTCTGCTATCTCAATTGTCAACCTGTTGGGTTTTGTAGCTAAAAACGGTCATATTCTCGGGAACTAGATAATACTTCTGGGAGATGGTATCAGGGCTTGCCAAGACAAGTTCCTGCACTAGTGGAAGAAGTTTTATTAGGAGTCTGATCTCTCAGTGAGCTTGACACTAAGGGTTGCTCTGGCTGCAGTGCTCTTCCTTTAGGACATGCTGTTGCTGTGGGTCCCCCTGCTTGACTGTGCGATGTGCTCTCCTACTTGAGTGTTGAACAGCTGCCTCTTCGTCAGGGACAATTAGCTTTCTATTAAGCTAACAAGACCTCCTGTGATGTGGAGGTGGTGGTGTATAAGTGCTTGCTGCACTCAGGTGCTTCCTTGGGAGATTGTGTAAGGGTGTTTGGTTGCTCTGGGACTACAGGGGAGGTGCTCTGTGGTGTGTGAGGCTTGGCCTGAGGATGCCAGTGTCTGTGTCAGTATTTTTAGTGGGAAATGCTGTTTATGTAAAAGTGCTGCCATGTCAACTTATAGGTATCTGTGGGCATGAGTCTCTGAGTTGACTTTAGTGGATGCTGCTAATACCCTTGTGGAAAAGCTGGCAAGAGTTTTGATGCGCAAAATAAAAACTTGTGTTCCAGCATCCTTCTGTTTCTATACTGTCCTAAGGTGACTTTCAAGCAAATGCCTCACAAGGATGATGTGAGTATGTTTCTGCTTGCTTTTCCCTTCTAATGAGAATATCTCTAGAAGTGAGTGGATGTTGTCGTTCATGAGATTAGATGATAGCTGAGATCTTTACCTTTCCAGGGATGTCCATGATGCCTCAGAAGAATGGTTGTTTCCTGACATACAACCTTACATGTGGGCTGGCCAGCTAAGCCGCATTCGTTTTCATTCCTATTTCCTCTCCTTTCTGAGGTGTGGGGAGTAAATATGACTGTTGGAAACTCTGCCTTTTTCTCCCCAGGACTCCAGGGTCCAGCTCTCACAACTCCGCGATGTTTTTCACGGGAGTTTGGTTAAACAATTACTGAGGCTGCTGGTGTGGTCAGCCTTAGCCCACCCTGCCTTGCATTTCAGGGCAGCCGATTTCTTACATATGAGTTGCCATGATGGTTTTAACGTTGCGAATTCCCAGTGAGCTAGCATGACTACATCTGAGGGCTCTGCCCCATGTCACGGAGGGGTTGGTCACTTGCTTCTCCTTGTGCTGGCTGCTTGGTTCTGCCTCTGTCACCCGACAGACCTGTGTGAAGGCTCCGTACTCTCCGAGAGGGCAGGACCGCGAGTGGGCCATCACTGTCCTGCTCCCCCTTTCTACACTAGCTTCAAGTCACTCCTGGGCTATTTACAGACTGTACTGTTGAAGGAGTTCAAGGTACAAGTTTGGTAAGATGCAGGCAGTGGTACATACCAGCTTGTTCTGTGAGCTATACCTGAAAAATCAGTCCTTACACTCTGAGCTGCATGTGAATAAGCAGAGAAGTGATATGTTTTGTTTCGTTGGACTTGGGCTCTAGAAAAATTGATTCATCTTTTAATTCATGTCTGGAGTGAGAGTGATGTGCACTGTACAGTTCTTGTAAAATGCGTGGCCTGGTGGCACCTTGGGCCTGGACTTGGCACAGGCGGGTGTTTGAAGTGTCCTGTAGGCAAGGTATGCTGGCCTTGCTGGGTGCTGCAAGTCTTCACAGCTGCTGATCCAAACTGCACAGAACGAACCTTGGTGCTCTTTCCTGCTCTCGTTTTTTTAGATATCCTTTTAAGGAATCAGACCTTCTTCCCCAAGAGACTGGAACTTCTTTCAAAGGTAGTAGTGTTCATCACCACGTAGGTCTTTGGCTTTCCCAGCACATGTCGGTGCCCTGCTTGCAGAGTGCAGTGGGGTGGCTAGACATCCCAGAAGCTGTGGATGGTCAGAGGAAGGTGTTTCTGCTGTTTCAGCGAACTGCAGGTAGTGCATCATCACTCTGTTTCGATTTGTACCCAGAGCGAGCTGCAGGTCCTCCAGGTTAAGCCCTGGCATTAGCAGAGGATAAAGTGGCCTAGACACAGTAGTAAAGCTTAAAAACACAGGCTTGGAAGAGCAGCGGGAAGAGAGCACACAAGAAATCAATGACGGGTGACTTTATTTTTGCTTAACATTTTGAAGTGCTTCTGGTGCAGTTTTTGCAATGAGACAGAGTCCTTATTAACTCTGTATTTACCAATGCCTTCCGGCACCAATCAATTGGCAGAAAAGTTTAACAAACTGCAGGAAAGTGCATAATTTCTTTTGAAGGGGAAAGAGTGCTTGTGATGAGAGACCAGCACGCAATGGCTGGGGAAGGTGTTTTGGCTGGCAAAGCAATGCATCTTCGTCCTCTGTTTTGGTGATTTCCCTTTGCCTTTATTTCTGTGGTCATCCTGTTGTCTCCCCTGGACTCCCCACACTCTCCTCATGCCAGAACAGTCTCCTTGGGGTCCCAGCATCTGGCCCAACATGGGCAGGCTTTGCCACAGGGCGAGCATCAGCTGCCATCCCCCACGCCTCCAGCGGCAGGAGCTGCTTCTGCCCCCAGAGTGGACTGTGGGCTATAGGAAATCTGACCACGCATACACACGTTGGAGGATCATGCAGATTCAGACCCACTCATAAGCTTTCCCATGTTCCCCAAAAAAACAACATAGGAAGCCCAATGATGAAAACAAGTTAATGATGTGTCCAGTGCTACTTCCTTTGTGTTACTAATAGTATGATTTTTGCAAAGCAGCACAGACAGCGACCACGGAAGGACAACCTGAGGAATGTATGTTACCATCCATAGTGCTCTCTCACACCAGAATCATTGTTAGCTGAAATGCAGGAAAGATTCAGACTTCTAGTTGTTCAGTTATGAGGCCTCTCTGCTCCTGCTGAGAACTCAGCTTGGTTACTTCAGTTCCTGATGTCACTCTTCAGTTCTGAATTTCACCTCTTTGGATGTACCACAGATGTTTGGGGGTGGTTTGTCCTTCTCCTTTATTGGAATCTGGTAATTTCCTTCCAGACAATTGGTAAGTGCCTGCTCCTATTGAAATTGGTACAGAAACTTTAAACACTGTTAACTGAGTCTTTTCCAAGACAGAGCTTTGAGATGGAATTCAGTATTTGAGCTTTGTCAAATTAAGAATTAATATAAATCTTAACTCATGCCCCCAGCCCTGGTAAATAAGTGGTAGATGATTCCTTAGCTAAGTAAAGATGATGATCTTTCCAGCAGTAAAGCAAAGTGCAAGTACAAGACAATTATATTTGAACTTTGATATTAATTTTGAACTTGTGAGTGTAACTGCTGACTAATCAGCAGGAATAAATCCTGGTTGTTCACTACAAAGTAGAGGGATTCGTTCCAAGCGCTGGTTAAATGATTTGCTCTGCTGTTAGTGAGTCATCTGTGACCTGTGCCCAATTCCTGCAGATGAGTTGACTTTTTGTAAGGATTTGCCTGTGATTTCAGACTACTGAGCCTTTTACCTCTGAGGGTTTGCTTCAGATATTCATGCTGTGTGACTGGCTAACTGGTGCTGCTTTTGTTCTCAGGCTGGGTCAGTGAATGTTTTAGAGAGGCAGGCAGAACTGTAATATGCAGACATGTTCTTCCACAGTACAGTATTTGGAGATATCCTTAGCCTTGTGTTTGTGCATCCTATATCGGGACTGGTACTCCGCCCAAACAGATCTGTCTGCTGGCAAGAGCCGGCACTGTTCCCCAGCCTCTTGAGGGTATTTAAGAGCTTGTTTTCAGAGTGAGTAGCCTTCAAGGCTGCAGGCTGATTTTGGGGAGCAGCCTGTTTCTGGTGTGTAGATGGGTCTCCACACACTGACTGCAGTGCAACTGGTGCTGCAGCTCAGCCTCTTTCATGAGAAGTCCGAAAGAGCCAGACTGGAGTCGCATTAGGCTCGGTAAAATGCCAGGATGTCTGAAAAGCTAATCATGGCCAGGTCGTCATTATCTTAAATGAGTCAGAGATGTGTCCAGGCTGTTTATTAAGATAATTGGGGTAGGGAGGGAGGAAGGGAAGGAGGGGGGGATGTTCATAGTCTGGGGACTAGACGGGTGAGGAAGTAAAGTGTATTGCAATATCTGCTACGAGACCGAATGAGCTCATGGGCTTGTGAGGTGATGCTTTGTGTGTCCGGTGCCCTGGCCAGCAAGGGTCCAGCCCCTGCTACCCAGGACAGGAATTTGAAGTGGCATCGTGACAGTGCAGCGTGCACACTTCAGACACTACAAATGTGAGCTGGTCTTGCCAGGCCAAAAAGTTTTATCTCCGCTCAGATTTCCTCATGAGGCCTTGGTGTCTGGTAACTAACATGATTTTAGAGAGCTTTTGGACCAACAGATCATATTGGTTTCACTGCATCAGTTCCCAGCAGTATTTGGGGACCTTGGGAACAGCTGTGCTTTGACATGCAGTCGCTGCTTGCTTGGTAGTGCCTGGTACAATCCCCCACAGACTGCAGAAGGCGACTGCAAATTTGCTTTGTGGTGCCTGAGACACATTCATTCATCGACTGGGGCCAGAGGGGGCTGCAAGTTTAAGAGTGTTTAAGCACCAGTCATATCCTCATCACTGCTAGAACAACTCCAGAGATACCTGTCCCCCAAAGCCATCACATTTGACAGTGCACAGACCTTGCAGGCGATTGAGAAAGGACTCTTAAAGACATAGGTAAGTGTCAGTTTTTTTCCTCCCAGAGAGCTATTATGTGTAATACTCTGTTCAGACCTCTAGCAGGAATGATTTTGATGGATCTGGTCTTAATGCATAAAGGATATCTGTCTGTATTAGACTGTTTCAGTGAGAAACTGTCAGTCCCTGCTCAGGCACTAGCTGGGGCTGCCCTGGCTGAAAATCCTGCAGATCTGGTGCTGTGTCAAAGCCTTGAACCAGAAGAACAAAGTGTTCCTGAAGACTGGGATTAACCCCCGATGGCATTGCTGTTTGACTGCCCAGGTTGAGGTGGCAGGTGGGGGATGCAACCCCAAGCTGCAAGCTGGTATGGCAGAGCTGTGGTAGGAGTTCGCCATGGCTGTTCGTGCCTTTACAAAGCCAGGAAGCACGGAGGTACAATGATGGCTATTTGATGATAGTGCCAGTTCATCATTTTTATCAGCAATAAGTAAAAAAGTGCTGGTGTGCCTTAACCCTTCTGTGTGGTTCAAGCAGAGCATGCATTACAAAATGATTGCCTCTTTTGCAGCCACATGAAACACTCGCCACTCATTCTCAGCAGAAGATCTGTAGTCACGGTTTCAGAAGAAGACAAAGTCCATGCTGCTGTATCCTGGATGAAAATACTGTCCTGCAACCGTACAGAAAGTTCAGTTTAATCCTTTTAGCCCCAGAGGGGACTCCTGGGAGCTGGGTTCTGTTCTGTGTAGGTTTTTAAGCTCCCCTACATGACTATAATGTGTCTAATCTTGTGCCAAACCTCCTTCTCTGGATTTGGTGTTATTAGGCTGAGCCTCAAAGAGAATAGGCAGATTGATATTGATAGCAGACTTATGAGGGAAGGAGAATATCTCCTGCCAACAAACCAGGCAGGCATCTTTAGGAAGTAAAGACAACTCCTGAGTATAAAAGACATTACAATGTAGACCCAAATGAATAAGGATTGGCAACATCCCTTCTAAGGAAAAAATCTTCTAAGACTCCAAAAGGCCAGGAAATGTAGTTCTTGGTGAGCAGGAGCCATAGCATAGAATGGAATCTTACTCTTTGATCCTGAATGGACCCCTGAAAACCAGTAGGCCACAGGCAAATTTATTTGGGTGATCCTTTTAAGGGATGGTTCATCTTTTTGGGGCATGCCTGCACCATTGGCTTACTGCACCACCAAGGGCAGATTTGGCTGCCGTCCGTGCTGTCAGCCTGTCAGCCCAGATGGTGTGAGACCAGGGTGCACAGAAGCAGCACCCTTTACGTTCATGATGGATGGGGAGGGCACTCTGTCTAGAGGGCTCAAAGACCCTTCTCTCTGGAGAGGGCCCATAACATAAATGGGAGAGGACTTAGCTACCAAGCTCACTTTGTCTGAGGCCCCTCTTGGATGGACAGTCGCAAACGGCATCTCTTACCCTTTAGTTTTGCCTGTCCTCCCTTCTGAGTGAGGGACAGACTCTCCTGGACTGCAAGCTTTCACCAGATCTTACCCAGTGCCATGTTTAGCTTTCTTAGCAAGTCAGTGGATGGCCATGTCTTTGGTTGGAAAGGAGGGTACTCTCACATAACATCCTTGGAAATGCCTGAAGTAATATTCTTGTCTGGAGAAGTAAGCAGATGTTCATGATGCGGGGATGTGGGCATGTGTGTGTGTTTATTTGCGCAGTAGGGATTAAATATGGCTGGCTGAAAGATGTTGGATTTCCAAGGGAAGAGACACCGTCAGTAATGTGAGAAGTAGAAATCAGGATGGTAAAGTCCTCGGTGGAATATTCTGTATACTAGAGGTAAGTTTTTGCTGTAATTTCCCTATTTGTAATCCCACGTAATATCATTTAACTCCCTCTCAGTGCTAAGGTAGTATTTGTACACTCTGGCTGCCTGGGGAGGGATGAGGAGAGTTTCAGATGTCTGGCTCTGAACTGGTCTTGGAAATGACTCAAGAAGAGAAATTCTTGGGAACATCAGCAGCTAGCGCATCTCTTTGTCGCAGAGAGACAGGGCTGGAGCCTCCAGGCAAAGCTTGGCTTTGAGCTCCAAACAGTATCTGGGTCTGGAAAAGAAGGGGAAGCCACAAGGGTCATTTCCCAAGAGACATCCCAGCCCGTGTGCGGAAAGAAGGAGCAGGAGTTGTGCACGCTGCTTCTCGCTCCCTCACAAACCTCTGAATAAAGACTCTTTGTTCTAGGAGATATGGATTATATATATTTTAAGGCTTCATGAATCATTCATAGACCAAAGGTGAAACCAAGCATCAGAGCTAAGGAAAGCACTGAAGGTGTGAGGCAAGGAACGTTCCATTATTTATTGTACTAAAACTCGACCTGGTAACACCTCCCTTCCCATTCCTGCCGTTGCTTTAGGAAGCCCTCTGTCCTCCTGAAGATAATGTATGTTGAGATACTCTCTTATTTTTCAGTAGATAATTGGAGCAGGAACCTAATTGGCTTCTTCCCTTGTTCTGCAGCTTGAATGTGGGCCTTTAAAGAAGTAAATGGCATGTTCTAGTGAGCGCGTGAGACACGGTCAGGGCTGCCGGGAGCAGCGTGGGTGCATTGGCTTGGATAGAGGATGAGAGAGTGAAGAGTCCTAGGTATGCCTTGGGGTCGAGCAGAGTAGAAGAGTTAACACTGGAGCTGGCAAACACAGCAGCAAGGGAAAATGTAATTGAGTGGTCTGGAAAGAGAAGTTGGCTGCTTTCTGACTGGGCCAGCACTCAGCCGCCCAGGCTCCCAGTTTCAGTGCGGCACAAGCCGGCTGTGAATAAGGGCTCCTGCTAGTGTGTGGTCACGTGGTGGCCAACATGAAATGAGTTTGTGGATGTCAGTGTAGTTCCCTGCTGTCAAATGTCCATAGCACAGGAAAGGTCTGTGTATTTTTTGGGTCAAGGCTGATGCCAGTGACTAAATCCAGAGCTGAACTGCTTGGTATTGATTTGTGATTTCCTGACCTCTTGGCAAAAACAGATATTCAAGATAACCAGTCAGTGTCAGAGGTCATCAAAAAAGTGTGAACTACGGTGGAAGAGAGACAGCGTCATCTTTTTGTTTATTTCTTTGATTCTCTAAGAGAAGGCCTGGAGTACGAGCTTTTATTTTATAAAATCTTTTTTTCCTCCTTATCTCAGTTCTATTGCAGTAAAAATTCAGGTCCTGTCTGTCTTGATTAGATGGCAAAATGTTATACCACCACAGCAGAAGACTATTGTATTGCTTTGCTACGGCCTATTTAATTACTGAGGCCAATTCAGAGTAAGAGCAATGTTGCTATTGCTAAGGGCTGGACTCGCCTTCCCTTTCCATTGCTGTACAGCCACAGGGTTTGTAAGAGGCTGGCTAGGGCAGGGAGGTGAGATAAAAAGAACTTCATTTGTTTACTGCCTCTTCATTTGTGCCAGCACAAGAGTTTGAGGCTACAGTCTAACCTAGGTCTCTATTATGACCCAAGTTAAAAATAACCCCCCTTCTACCCTGCTCCCTCCAAGATTATTTTTTACCTGGAACATTTCAGGGCACTGCTTTTCCAGATAGCACACAACGTTGTCCCAGCACAACAGGGAGGGAGAGGCCAGCTGCGGGGTGCGGACAGCAGGCATCCACCAGGGATGGAGAGGAGGGGAAGCCCCCAAGCTGGATTCACCATCAGAGCTGGCAGCTGACAGCTTGCAGCAAGCTGTGTGACCCCCAAGGAGGCTACTACAAAAGCTGGGAGAGAAATTACTTGGAAACTTGTGATCTTTCTAAAGTTAAAAGCAAATTTTATATTTTTAATAGAGAAACCTTTCAGGCCCCTTTCAATTCATAATAAAGAGCAATTTAAAAAGAAGGAGAGGGCAAAAAAAGACTGCAAGGCTTACTAGCTTCCTTTAAAGTTGGAAGGTCACCTTTAAAAATGGATGAATGCAGTGTCTGGAGGAAGCTCCAAGGCAGCAGGCCTGGCGTTTGGCACTAGAATAGGAGACAGGACAAAGATGAAATGAAGAATCCAGCTGAGATCTAGGAATACTTGCAGAGCTGCAAGTGCCCTTGGTGGACTTGTGTGGATGCAGAATTTAATGGAACTTCTCTGCCCTTTCTCTGAAGGCTGCTGTTGTGCTTGGCAATGCGCTGGGGGAAAGTAAAGTTAGGGCAGCTGGATAGCCTGGTGCACTGCGTGTTGCCCAGGGAAGCAGGAGAGCAAGGACTGGTGGTATCATGGTATCATTTGTGCTGAGTTTTCCTCTTGTTTGGGACCACTCAAGGAGTGAGGAAAGGTGCTCGAAGTGTGAGCCCTGGCAGACACTGGACAGAAAGCTTTTGGGCTGCATTTTGGATGGTTTCCTGGCCCTCACTGCTTTGGACGACATTGTGAGCAGGTGAAAGTTGACATAACATCACTGTCTCCTATGGAGCTACCTGAGCACATCCTACCCCCAGCCTCTGTACCGTACAAATGAAGATACTGAAGGCTAAGGTACTGCCAGTGCTTGACTCTCCTCAGTTACCTGGTTGAGAAACAATTTTTAGGTATTTCTTCCCCAGCATACCTTAAAGATGAGCCATAGAAAAGAAGTCTAACATCTGAAAAAGCAAAGGACCTCATATGACCAGCATAGGACTTTCTCTTCCAAGCCTGCCCTTCCCACCTTGTTTTATAAGCCACCAGACACAGTCTGGGAGCAACCAGATCATACAGCGAGGCATGGTGGATCTTTCTTCTTCTCTAACAGGATCAGATATATCCTCAGGGAGTTTCATACAGTCTCTAGTCCAACAGGTTCTAGGCTTGGTCTTCACATAAAGGGCCTGGGCAAGCACAAGGAAATGAATTTTCCCGCAGCTCCTTCCGCTCTGTGGTGGGGAATGGGACAGCCCTGACCAATGAGACTGCTACTGTGAATATGTTGTGTAGTGATGTGCAAGGTAAATGCTCTGGAGAAGACAGGATTGCAAAGTAGAAAGGACTCCTTTGAATCTATAGCCAACCTGTAAAGCTTTGAGATCTGCTGAGAGATGCTGTCAACACTGTGCTTTTGTCCTGCTGTTTTCTATATCCTGTTGAAGAATTTTAGAGCATTTTTGCAATCAATGGTCAGTAAGATTTGCTATCGCTAAGGGTAGGGTTTGGTGGCCATTTTGGGGAAGGGAAGCTGAGGCACAGTGTGATGGCTCCCTCAGGCTGATGCGGTTCCTGGAGAAGCACATGTGAGCCTGTGGCGAGGCAGGGAGCCAGTGGCTGGAGGGAGGCACAAGGACTGCAACCGGAGAAGCCGGTGACCCTGCACTGGGCTCGCCTGTGTCCACCCTGAGCAGAGGCTCCCTATGGCAGTGAATGAAGTGATATTTCTTAGGGGTCCACCTGAGAACTTAACACATGTCATATTTAAGCATCTCTTGACTGCCTTTCCTACCTAGCTGAGGCACAGGGGCATCAGACACACGCTATCTATTGCTTATTAAGTGGTTTAACAAGCCCAGCTAATTACAAGGTACTCAAGGATTTTCTAGCTTATGAAAACAGTCCCTGTTTGTTTGTATCAGTGCTTTAATACATTAATACACCAATTAAACCTGTGTATGTGTAAGCTCACACGGCTTAACATACAGGAAGGCATGTGGATGTCTTTCACATCAGCTGGGGCTTCTCTGGCTGTTTCAGCTCCAGCTCTACAGGGATGTGCGTAGTTTTACTCTAAACTGCATTGCCAAAGGGACATGCATCACCCCAATAAAAACAGAGTATAACCCCGCCAGGAGTACACTGTTTTACAAGATTCTGGCAGACGCGGGCACCCTCTGTTATTCAGATTTCCTCCTCCCAGATAGGTCTGGGAGAGTTTCTCAATCTTTATTTTCATCTTGGTGCTAATGATACAAGCAATTTGTACATCAGAGCGGTCTTCTCTCCCTCGATTTGTTCCAAGAGGTCACCCATCAGAGAGCACTGCAGCTCCCCGGTGCACTCCAAGCTGGTTGCTTGCAAGGTTTGTACTTGTATGCAAGTGCCTAGCACGTTTATTAAGCCACATAAGTAACGAACAATAAACATTTCACAAGCCACCGACTGTGATGTCAGTGCAGGGACTGAGCTGGAGTGGGCAGCAAGGGTCAAAGGTAAAAGCTTCCTTCAGTGCACTTATATTCTAGTGAAAGAAGGCAATTGTGGGGGGAGAAGGAGAAATGACAGATTAAAGGAAACTGAGCAGCTATAATAAATACACTTGAAATTGCAGAGCATCTAGGATACAGTGATTATATTCCCCGCAGAGCTGAAGTGCTGAGGAGGGTCTGCAGAAAGGGCAGCTATACAAAACCACTGGCCTTTCAGCAAGCAGACTTTAGGGGAATACAAAATGAGTTAAAGAAAGCTGGCTGGGGCTTAATGCTTCCTGGGGAATCAGCAGCGGGGAGAGGGAAGCAGGCCTTTAAGATACAGTTAGAAAGGCTGCCTTAAACATTCAGGAAAATGAAACAGAAAAATAAAAGAAAGGATGAAAGGACTGACATAAACCAGTCCAGGTAAGCAAGAGACAGAGATACCACGACAGGGCACTGGTGGAATATCACAGTGAAAGCGGGGCGGAGGAAGAAGAAAGAGGAGGAGAAAACAAAGGGATGGAAAGAAGCAGCCATACAGGATGCTCAGGGCGTATTTCAGAAAGCAAAGTCCTTTTGCATGTAAGTATCTGTGAGCACCAATGAGACTGGCCTCATAGCAAGGAAAGGTGTGGAGTGACGAGGAGAGCAGCAAGCTGGTGCAGAGGGTGCAGAGGAGAAAGTGCTTTTCTCAAGAGTGATATTTGGAGAACTTGGACTGGCCACAGAGAATATAAGCCAGCTTGTATCAGCGATAAGAGAAGTATTATTAAATGTATTTCATCTGCCAAAATTGCATCCAACTTTGCAGAGGATGAAGAGAAAGATCTCCCCAATGGTCAGCTGCTCCAGGGCACTGGACAAGGTGAGCATCCTCTACAGAAGGAGAGCACATCCCATAATGTACACACCTGTGAGCACACACACAACTCACTTAGATCTTCCCTGGCATGTTTAAGTGCCTGTCTAATATGGGCCAGACTGACGACAGTTGGAAGGTGGTGGACATAATGGGGCAAGCGACAGCCCAGTAAGTTTAATATCTGCTCTGGGAAATTCTTGGAAATCATCTTCAGCTTTAAGGGATGTTGTGGGAGAACACCTGGAAAAGCAAAGCTCTGTGAAGGCCAAACTTATGTGGCTTGAAGTATTGGGAGGTCATACTTAACTAGCCTGATGAGGTTCCCTGAGGATCTAACTGCCACAATATATAAGGGAAACTTAGTGGATATAGTAAGCTGCTGATTTTCAGCAAGTATTTGACAAGGATCAGCATCAGAGATTAACGATTGAGAGTAAGAGCTTTGGTATAGGATTTAAATAAGAGCTTGTGTAGAAATCTGGCATAAGAGCAGGAGACAAAAAAGAGCTCTTCCTAGAAGTGTTTCCAATTGGAAAGAGGTTGAATGTTGTGTGTCCTGGAGGTCAGCCTTAATTGGGTGTTTGTCATAACATCTACTGATGATTTCCATGGACCCAGTGAAAGCAGAAACCAGATTCACCCCTGCTCTTACACCATGGACCTCAGTGATTTTCACCAACACTATGGGCCAAGGTCCTAAGTGTGCCTGCTGACCCACCTGATTTGGGGATTTGTCTGAGAGAGGAATTCCAGGCAAGAGAAGAGAAGTAGAGTGAGAGAGGGAGAAACAAAGATAGAGAGTACCTCTTTGACCCCCCCCCCCTCCCCGCAGTACTGTAAGCAGCACTGGGAATATTTCAACACATGAAGAAGTGATCTGGGGAGACTGCAATTTAGATAATGGAGAGACAGTGCTATCTCTGAAGAAAGGGCTGTCTGGACAGCACAGGAATCTTTTCCTTCATCAAACTCTTTCAAGAAATGAAGATGTGATTTTGAACTTTTGGTAATTATTTTTTCCTTCATTATTTTTTAATTTTCTCTGCTTTCTCTACATTTCCAACTTCCAGCCTGAAAACCTCAGATCACTTGGCATCAGCTTTATTTGCAGGAGAATTGCAACTTGGCTGTGTAAATGCAAGAAATCTGAGTTTTGAATTTTGGGTTCTCATTTGTGCTCAGATATTGATCTGGGTAGGTTTGACCATTACCAGCTTGAAAAATCCCTGCCCTGGGAAAAGGTCAAGGGGTTTGATTGAAACTCTGATTGATAAAGAAAAGACATCAAGGTGACCTTTATAATACAAGCTGAGTTTGAGGTCACTGTCCAAGCTCAGACTGCAATAATGAAACAGGATTTGCAGGCAGCCTGATAGATTCGATTAGCGGAAACTGGCGTCTAATTTTTCCATGTTACTGTCCCAAGATCCGATGCTGTCCCTCCAATTCTGACTTTTCAGGAAAGCAACGTATATACTCTTGTTCAAACCATTTTCAAATCAAATGAGATCTGTCCTAAGCTAGTGAGGAGAAGCAGCTAATGACACTGCAGAGATCTTCCCACCATTATGCCCCACTCAGTGCTCTGTAGTACCACCCACATATATTCATCTACAAGTCAGTATTGCCAGCTTTGGGGAGGTGCAGTGAAGATCCTTTTGATGCCTCTGCTTCCTCAGCTAACTGCAAAGAATTATTTCCCTTTTCCTTCTTTCTCAGCAATCTCATTCATTTTGCTGCTTTCCATTAGCAGTATGTTCTTGCTGTAAAACTTCAGTATAAGTTTAAAATTCAAGCTGCAAAATTATATATATATAAGTATATATATAATCTTTCTTTCCTAGCTGAAGATCCTAGTAGGTTGCCTTTCCCATGTGTCTTGAATACCAACGTAGCAATCATCCAGTCTTCACACATAGTTCAGTTAAAGCTGAACATGCACCTTCTCACCACCTGCAATTAATCATGTCTTCTGAGGTTCCCAGGACTGCAGGATGTCTTCTTGATTCTCACCAAGGCCCTTAAGAAGAATTAACTGGATATTGTTCCCTTGATGCAAACACTGATGTTTTGCCACAGGAGAAAGCTGTAGGATTTTTTTCCCCCCTTTTGCATGCAGTGAAGTTTATGGTGCTTTTTGGGGGTGAAAATTCACCCCAAGCATCTAGCTCAAAAGGGCATGAGGCAACACTGAGGATGACGGAGAGATGGACAGATGTATGCTGTTTTATTATCCCGTGTTCTCCCCATGCTGGGACTGTCAGAGAGAAAAAACTGAGATGGATTCTCATTTTTGATCATAGTAAAGGCAGGACATGGGTGGATACAATAAAGAAACAGCATAAAGGAAGGAAAGGCAGTGTCCTAACAATAATATGCGGTTCCTTAAATAGTCCTGAATTTCTGGTGACAGAGGAATTTCCAAAGCCTTTTCCAAAGAGGACTTTTTCTGGTTCACCTGCCACTAATCAAGAAGTCCTGTTTCTGCCAAGGGGAGGAAGGTGGGGTTGGCAAGACAGTGCCTTCACTCAGCCAGTGTCTGTGAAATAAGTCAAATCCCTACTTGGAGCAGCTGTGGAGTCACACAGCAAAGTCACTGCCTTTCTTTTCTCTTGCTTGGGGTGCTCTGCTGTTGTCCTGCTCATTTGTCAGCAGCGAGGAGGGGATTCTTCACCTGAGAAGAAAGGCTGACTTCTTTGAGTGTGAAGCATCACGAAAGCCCAAAATTCGTTGTGTCCTCAGCCTGTGCCCGACTCAAGCATAGGTGAAGGGAGCACAGAAAGCCTCAAACTACTTGCAGACCTGGATGGCTAAATGAAGACCAGCTGCTAGTCCCATCAGATTAGCTAATTCCTTTGTACAGTCCTTCCCTCTCTTTATTCATCTCTATGTAATCTGCAGCCTAATAACAGTTACCGAAATAGCCAAAACCACAGTAACTTTAGAGTCCAGCAGGCAGAGATATCTCACGTTACTCCTCCTTCAGGGGTTTCCTTCAGCAGGAGAAGTTGGCAAGATGAAAAAGGGATGGGGTTGTGTGGACGGCAGAAGTAGGGAGAAAGCCAAGGAAACCTCAGGCAGAAACACAGATGAAGTAAGGTCCGTTTGGGGCGTTAGGAAAACATGAGTCTGAGAGAACACCTCATCAAGCCATGGATGTGAGCGCACCTCCTGTGTCGGTCCTACGAGAAGGGGAATTGGAGGAGGCAGGGAGGAAGAGAAAGGAAGGGGAGAGATGGAAATTGCGCAGATTGGAGAGAGGCTTCCTAATGAAATCATAACATGAGCCTGAGATCTGTCTTTCAGCACCTCATGTTTTCACTCCATATGGCTTCACTTCTGGAATTTTCTTGTTCCATGAGTTAGGCTGGGCTGGCTGCTCGTTTAAAGACCACCAAAGGAAGTCACCGGTGAGAGAATGACTGAGCATGGAGCAAGGAGAGGACATGTGTACCCAGCAGTTCCCAGGAGCAAAAACAGAAAACAAGCAGAAGATGCTATATTCTGTCCAAACTTGTCCTTTTTTGTAGTGATTATGGTGAGCCTGGCAACAATCAGAAACATTTCCAACCAGCTTAGAACTCTAGCTAGAAAACTCGGAAAATCATGCCCTTTCACCAAATTTCCTGCTTTTGAGTTGGTCCAGAAATTCTGTGACAACAGATTTTTCTTAAAATCTCTTGGCGCTTCCACATCTGGAAGGAATTGTGCTTCTTCTAAAAATATTTCTTTTTCTTTTTTCAGCTTACACCCAACTTTCAGGCCAGTTCTTACCCTGTTCAGAGTGGGCTCTTCATCCTGGACCACAGCTGTGAATCTGCCCTTGAATCCAAATCGTACCTCTTTCTTTAACACCATCCTTCTTCTAATGCCCACATGATCCCCAGAATGTATTCGGTGTGCCCGTGAAACTGTTACATGAGGGACTTTCTATCACTGATGGTGATGGCCCAGTAAGATCAGCAGTCATTAGAAAGGATGATAGCGGAGTCAGACAAGGTGGAAGCAGTGCAAGTCTGTGGCTAGAACCCCAAAACTGTGGGTTAAGGCAGAAACTGAACACCATTGGAATAGTAGTATTGAAAAGCCCTTTACCCTTGGAACTGTAAGGAAAAGTTTAACAGTGTGACCTGAACATAGTGCTGCAATATCTATGTGGATCTGCACGTGCACTGCCACATAGCTCTGAGAGGTGCCTCGATGCCAAGACTGACTGTTTGGGATGGGGATGGCACTGTCAGTACTGCACCAGCAGAAACCAGTTGATGAGGCTGAAGAAGGCAGTAGATACACCTTGGGACATCCAGCGCTCGGAGACACGTAGCCCGCTGCTGGGGTAAGTACTGTCCTGGGCACAACCATCCCATGGTCTCTTGGTGGTGCATGGAGGGCTAGCAGCAGCTGAGTTCCCAGGATGGCAGGTTTCTTTGTCACTCTGCTTGGGGATTGCTGTCTAAGCAAGGCTGTCGTGGAGATAAGAGGGCTTTTTGGTGCTGCTTCCAAATTAAGGAGTGGGAGGAAGACCATGTGCAGGGGTGAGGGTTGGGAGAAAGGCTCTTGCTGTGGCATGACTGTAGCCTTGCAGGGAGTTAACCCAGCCCTGAGTGAAATCCTCCTGGACATGACAGCAAAAGAGAAATCTCAGGCTGAGAGTAAACTTCCCCCTGCAAAGGAACAAGCAGCTCTTTTCTGGCCTTGCAGCAGTTCAGCATGATTCATATGCAGCCGAGGAGGGTATGCCTGTGCCAGGTACTGGAGTCAGACCCTGTTTTTCTGCTGGTGAAGAGGGATGATTTCCCCAGTGGAGTCTGGACTGGGGAATTGTGAGTCTCGATGCAGCCTAAATATAGGTGCTGCCAGGCTTCTCGCCCCAGCTAGAGCAGCCGGCCTGGTGGGCACGGACAGAGCCGTGGTGATGTCCTGCAGTCCTGGGGAGCAAGATAGCAAAGGGCCTCTGAAACCTCAGTAGCAGAAGGTAAGACTCTGTGTTCCTGATGGGAGACTGTCATAAAACTGTGAGGCTGCTGGCAAGACCTGGTTGCTTCTAGCTTTATTGTGATTATCCATCTCAGCAACAGGATGCCGTTAAGTGTCTGATTACTGTGTTGTTAAAGCCTTAAGCCTGAAATCTGACTACTGTGTGGTCTCCTGAGGGCCAGCCAGTCCTTCTCCATTCCTCTACTAGTAATCCCTCCCTTTCCTCAGAAAAATAAAATAATAAATAAAGAAAAAGACAAGTGATATGTCTGCGGCAGCACTTTCCAATCAAGTGAAAACTGGCTGGAAAATCAAATCAGCCAGTAAGTTCCTGCAAAACACAGCCGTATCTCTTTAAAATCTCCCCTTTTGAAGGGATGAACTGAGCAGCAATAGCTGCTGATGTAAAACAAACCATTATTCCTCCTATCTCCTCTCTGAGCCCCCTCCCAGCAGACGCATGAGTCTGAGGGAGGCAGATGCTCTCTGAAGACTATTTTCCTCCGTTAAATAAATTCACTTTCAAATAATGTGTAATTAAATGTGTGGTATTGAATTAATGTTTTATTCTGAGTGCTTTGGCAGCAGGGGAGCTAGGGGCCTGGCTGGTGGAAAGAAAACACGTTCACCAGAAAGGCTCCCTTCCCCTCTTCTATTCCCTTTTCCTCCCACTCTGCCAAGAATCCCAGTCCCTAGTTCCGAGAGCTGCTGGAGTGTAACGGTGAGTCCGTGAGGGCGCTGCTTTTATGGGTCTCTGCTATGATACATTGCGGTGGTGCTCTTGGACATGCACCCCGTGCAAAGACCTCTGCAGCCCACTCTGTTCCCTTCTCTACGTGTCTCCTGCTGGCTTAGTCTTCCTACTGAGAGGAGTCCCAGGTATGCAGGTAATCCTGTATACTGAAGGCAGAGCCCAGGGGTCCCCTTGGGGTGTGAAGTTCATGCTGGATGTCAAAGGAGATAGACTGCTGAAGCTGGAGAGGCAGGTTAGGCTTTGCAGCCTGGTAGCAGCCAGAAAGCTTATTTGAAGAGGTGCGAAAGTCAATGGGAACCTTTTTGGTTTGTTTTTCTGTCTTGTCTGGAATGTTAATAAAGTTTCAGTCCCATCACCAGTGCTTCGCAGTCCCCTGGGGAGCCAGCCGGGGTTTAGTGGCTGTGGAGGAGCAGGATCTTACAGGAGCGGGAGCGGCCGAGGGGCGAAGCTGCGTGTAGCAGAGCGAGCAGAGCGCGGTGCCGAGGCTTTGCCAAGGTGGCGGGAGCAAGGGTGCGGGAGGGCTAGTGACCGTGGCAGTGAGGCTCCGGCAAGCGGCAGTGGCAGTGACGTAGGCTGGCTGCTCAGCACGCGGGAGCAGGCAGATAGTCCGCGGGGCAAGGCACGGCGATCCCTGCAGAGAGGGGGGCAAGGCAGGGCCGAGGATGTCTGTCCTCACCAAATGGGTTGTATAAGACTAGCCTGAGGCTGGGGGTTATTTCTGGGGAAGCAGAGAGGGAGCGAATAGTGGGATCTTGGCACATGCCTGAGGCACAAGCAGGCTGGGGAGAGGTGGAGGGCCATGCCTGAGGCAGCCTGAGAGGAGATCCACTCTACAGCTCGTACAGCTGCAGCACATGGGCCAGGGCACAGCTAGAAACAGCTGGAAACCCTCTTACAGCTGTGTGGCAGCCCTGAACCCCAAGCCCAGTGCTCCTGGGGCACAGCCACTGCAGGTAGCCTCGTAGGCTTTATGAGATTTCCCTTTTAAAGTCTTCCATGTCTCCCCACTAACAGATGTTTTAACCATTGGCGACTTAGCATAGGTGAAGTGAATCAGGTCACTGGGGGATCAGAGGGATTTACCCTCTAGGATCAAGGAAGGGCCCCATGGATACCGAGAGCTCTTGCTGGAATAATTTCAGCAAGACGCAAGCTGACTGGAGGAGGAGGCAGCTGCTGTCTTAAAGGAAAGAGCCTGCTGCTGTGCAAGACCCACATGTACATGAAGGCTGGAGGAGGGCTGGAAGGCTTCCTTTCTTTGTTACTACAGTCACTGGCAAAAATTTGCTGGGGATGACCCGCAGGAGCCTCTCTCTTGCTGTAGCTCCTTTGTTTTGGGATCTCCCAAGAACAGCCGCGCTTCTGCCACACTCTGCGAGCAGTTATGCTGAGTCCAGCTGAGACTCTGCCCTGCACCCAGTAACCCTGGGACAGCTTATATTTCTCTCTTTATAAAATGATTACTAGCCATTTTGTACTCAGATTTATGATACTGAAATGGATGAGAAGAGCTTGAAGTCATATTTTGTTTTTATAGGAGTGTCAGGTAATTTAAGCCGTGACAGTAGCTTTCGCGCAAGTGTGGGGGGGATGCCAAGCATATTCTAACATTGTCATTATTTTTCAGATTTTTTTTAATGAAGAAAATGAAAGCTTGCTTTGGTTTGGGTTTAAACTGTGCAGGTATGTCACACTAACTTATATCACCTGCTTACAAACCAAGGTCTTGGTTTTCATTGTGTTCTGTTGGGGGAATCTGGCAGCCTCTAGGCTTGCATTAGCTGATTTGTTGATCTAAGTGGTGACTTCTGCTTCACCTTTCTCTCAGCTCCTCTATGCATATGCACATATGCCTGCTCTCTTTACCTTCGCCTTTAGCTCAGAGTACGCTGTACGTGAAGACCATAGCTGCGGGCTGTCACAGGGGCCTTCACTGGTGCAGCGTGGCTGATATTGGAGCTAGTTACTGCAGTGGGGATGCAGCAGCTCGAGTTACCACAGCTCAGCAGGCGCTAATCCTGTCTCTCTGTGCTGCTAATCAGATCACTCTGTAGCTTGAGGGCTGGTTTGCAGAAGGGCGGCTCTCCTTCGAATCAAGGCTGGCTGGAGTTAGCTGATTAGTGAAAGGCAGCCCTCTGGGTCAGTGCTTCCTTCCCAGGTGCTGTTGCAACAGCAGAGGCCAGAGGAGTTGATGATCACCTAATTGCCAGAGGTATGCTTGGAAGTGGTGCATGTAAGGTATTTTCAAAGGATCAAAAATCTGGATTGTGGAGGCTGTTCTTCTGTTCTTTCATTTTCTTGACCCTGATTACGCTGAATATCAGCTCCTGGCATGGCTCAAGGTTCCTGGATTTTTTTTTTAATTTTAATTTTTATTTTTTAGCCAGAGATGTCCATCTAAATGCAACAAGGTCAGCTAATTTTTACCAAGGCCCTTTCAGCAGGGTGTAGTGCTTTAGCCTGAGGTCTGCTGGGTCAGCTAGGCAGTAACGTGACCTTCCCATTTGGGCACTGTGTTGGTATCTTGCAGCTGCTCCCAAGAAATGAGGGGAGTGGTAAGAAGGTGCAAAGACCTGCAGAAATATAATGGAGATGTTTTTAAGGTCTTTATGTAGGAGTTGTCACAGATGATTATGATTGTTTCGTAATATAATGTGTAGCCAGGCACCGGGGGCTCCCTGGAAGCAAGCTGCCAGCTTCTTGGTGAGGTACAAGACGTGAAAAACAATCTGAAGAGAAGCTGTGAAGCCAAGTGCCTTATATTGGCTTGTTGGAGACTGAGAAAGGATGCAAAGAGAGGAGTAACACAGGAAAAGGGATAGCATCCTTTGTATTTCATATTTTATCCATCAAGGCCAAAGGAGAGGATGCTGACATAATGAAAATGTGAGCTGGGAAGCTTAGATTTATATTTCTGCTGTGCGGACACACAGGAATGGCTATTAGACCTGTCATGCAGAATTAGCAAGATTTAAATGCAGCCTGAAAAGTGCAGAGAGAGGCCTGATTTAGGTGGTCCTGTCAATAGGCCTGGAAATAAGGGGTTGAGAAGGACCTTGTGCACCCAGGGGCTGGAGCTCAGACGGCTCAGCTGAAGGACGTGCCTGGTCCATGAAGTTCTCAAAGATTCAGATAGGCTTTACATTAAAAAAAAAAAAATCATTTGGGGGGTGTTTTTGAAAAGACTCTCAGAACCACTTGGTGTTTATAATCATGACTATTTTGAACCTGAGTCCTTGAGGGGTGCCTTGGTAGAGGAACTTGGCAAAGAACCAGTGTCTGGGCACAGAGCTGAGCTGCCAGAGCCTGAGCCGAGGGTTCCCAAAGGTTGCTTACGTCGGAGCGTGAGGGAAGCCACCAGAAGCAGAGGACTACCTCCTCAAGTCCGTATGGAGATAAGAAACAGCCTGTTTATTTTTCCATTTTTAAATTATGTGGGGCTGATTCTCTCTTTGTTTACATCTACTTCGCAGCAGTCTGCAATTGAAATCAATATCCTCTATCGACTTTGATGGATTTGCACCAGGCAAGGAAGAGGACTCAGGCTCTGTGCAGCTAGCCAGTACATTATCTTTTCTCGCTAAGAGACAAGTCTGTGAGAGAATGACTTGTCAGACCTCCAGTTGCAAGGGTTTTGATCCGGTCATACCTGATGGGCACAGGCCGCTCTAATCAGGGACACTGGGTACCTCACCAACACATTTGGTTGACATCCAAATTGCAGTCAACTACCTGACAGGAAAGGCACTCTGTTTGGTAGTTACATGTCTTCATGACATGCATTCTACCCCAAATTATAAGCTTTGTTTATTTGATTTTAATTGTCACAGAGCAGGCAACCCATGCAGGGCTTATTCACAAGAATTATTTTAGCAGTGAGTCAGGAAAGAAGTGACTGAATCATGTTGACTAACTGAGAACTTTGTTACCTTTTTGTGGACAACTTGTTTATGAAGAAAAAAGAGACAATTCTTTGACATAAATTAGTTGTTACAGCAAATGACTCAGCCACTACTGAAAAATGTCATTGTTGTTATTATTTATACTGTGCTGTTAATGCAAATGAGGCTGTATAAGCTTGTGAAAATAAAGGCCATTACCACAAAGAGCCCAGGATCAAACTCCATTCAGGGTACCTTAGAAAAACACACATGAAAGAAGTCAGTTTTAAAACAGGGATTGAACAGCAAGAGGGACAGAAATAGGAAGCGAGGTCAAGAGAGAAGAATCGGCAAGAAGTGACAAAGCTAGGGGACAGTGAAGGGCAGGAAAGGAACTACCCTGCGGGAGAAGGATGTGGTTGTTGGTACCAACAGTACAGAACAGAACCTAAAATGTGAGGGAGAGGAGGCATGAAGGAGGAGAAGGAGAGGAGGAGGGGGAAGAGAAGCAGAGGAGAAGGAAAGGTATGTGTGGAGGAGGAGACTAGTAGAAAACTGCCTGTGGTCTTTTCTGTGCCAGAAGAGAAAGCTGCTAACCTAGAGGATGGCAAAAGTAAGAGGAAAGATTTCTATAGGTTTGTTCTGTTTCCCTAATAAGTTGTCTGTTGTTTGTGAAATAATAGTCCCAGGACAGGAAACGCACTAGAAATAGAGCCACCAAATACACCACTCATGGTTCACGGGTCTGAAAGAAGGAAGTATGAGGAATCGGCTTCAGATCTAATTCCGGCTGGTATATATGGTCCAGCTTTAAGAAGAGGTTCTGCATGTTGCTGTAGGTTAAGTATTAGCATTGTTCATGGTTTACTCTGCTGGGAGTTTGATTTGTCCATCTACCTCCCACTGTAGTCATCTGTGTCACCCTGGTGTTCAGGTACTTCATCATCTGCAGCCAGGTTTCCAGACTACCACCAAACCAGGGTTTTGGGGATGCCGGCTGTGATGGGAATCTCAAATGCAGAATCTGCATGATCATTGAACCCTTCCTTTCCTCTTCTAGCTCTCAGGACTGGTTTAGAAATGAGGCACTAACTGGAAAATCAGACACATGAAATGGGCCCCATACAAGTTCCCGATTTGTGTTCATGTGATTGAAATATTGTCATTTTTAGAAAAAGGTGTCTTTCACCCCACACAGCCTCAGGTACCAGCTCTATATATTCCACCTTGGATTTGGAAGTTGAGTTGGAGCCTTTCTGCCTTGGCCTTGTCACCAGCAAGCGCAGCTCTGCAATGGGAGTGTAGAAGAGGGGTGAAGAGTCATTGAATCTGTCACTGCCATTTAAATGAAAACTCTTCCTAGCTTTTCCAGGCTCTGTCACAGGGGCCAATGCAGAAGTGACCCACCAGGACATGGTAGATTGATGTATGAGGAAAGCAGAATTAATCTTGTTGCCTTTTTCTCTTCCCTCTATCCTGATACCTGTGCTGGGTCTGCAAGGTTAGCAAACTAACTGTGTTTGAGTCAGAAGAGGAGCAGATGTGACTAAGAGACACATGGGAATAGAAACAGGGAGGGAGAAGTTGCTGTTTTTAGACAGCCACTTTTCTGACTGAATGCACGTTAAGCACAGATCAAGTCAGCCATCCTCCAAAAGGTTTGGAGGAGGTTAGGTAAGATCCCAACACAGATCTGGAGCCCCAGCCCTTCTGCTTGGAGTCTTCCAGGGAAAAGAAAAGCTCTCTGCTCTGGAGGCGGTTTGTAAAGGTGAGTGCAGAGTCTCAAACTTCCCCTCTTTCTAACACTCTTTACTTCATTGAACTCAAGCTGTTAGACATTTCCAGCCAGTGGTAGGTTGGTGTTTTATCACGTGGTTCATATGTTATTCAGAACAAGAATGGGGCAAGGGTTTCAAACATGATCCTTGGGCTTTAAGTCTTGATGGAGAAGAAACAAATGTGAAGAATCTAGCTAACTTTCCTTCATCTGATCACACAGCATCATAGTGATTCTGAAACAAGTATTGTGAGATGTTTCATTTAAAACAGCAATTACTTCAGTGTTCTGCGGTCACGTCCTTCCTGTAGATACAGCATGGCTCTGAATGAATTTCCATCATGCTGTCAAGTCTGGTTACTTTCCTGTCGGGTCTTGCTGTGTTTCCTGCCTAGATTCTTCTTTTGAATTGTCTTGTTGGCTTTCTTTTATAAGTTAATGGTACAAAGAGGAGGAGAGAAGGAAAAAAAAAAAAAGAAAAAAGAAAGTGGTACTTACGGGAAGACAGTTTGCATACACCTTGTCAGCAGGGCTGACCGCAACACTGCCGAGACAGATTAGCACACCGAAGCCTGCCTAAAACAAATAAACACCAGCTGTTTATCAGACAGGGCTCAGCTTTCCCTAGGAGGAGGTAAACAGATTTATGCAGATGAACATCCCAGGTGCCCTTGCAGTCCAGCGTCTTTCGCGGCTACTCGGCCTTGCATATGAGTTACAGTCAGGACAGACAAGCAAAGAAGAGATGCAAGGTTAGCACAATAACACAGCCATTCGCACAGTGCCAGGGCAGTTTGTCATTGCTTTATGTGTAAGGCTCGTATTTAATAGTAATATAGGATTAATCATAGTGCTGATCCCACTGTGAATGGAAGAATTTGATGTAAACATCAGTATTTTAAGCCTATAGCATGTGAAAAAGCAATTTATTATAACTCACTTATTATTCCATTTGTGCTTAAAATACTACAAAGCAAAATTTATGGCCATTCTAGTTGGAGAGAAATTGTGATCAGCAAAAGTGCTTTCCTGACTCTCCATTAAGACTGTCCAGTTGCTGTCAGACTGCTTAACTTCCTGAACTTATTATTTTTTATAACTATCCAAGTTTACTTTAAATCCCACGGTGCTACGTGAGTCCACTACCTCAAAAGGATTGCTTCTCCCTCTGTTCAACTCCCACTACTACAACATCTCCTTAAATTCTTCATATACATTTTCTCTGAAGCTTCCCAGGTGACCCTAACAACTTACTGCAAAATCTGGGTCTCAGAGGCAGACAGTATATTTTTTTAATAGTGTAGACATAATATTGGGACCTTCTGAACATGAAGGTACACAATCTGGACCCCAGCTTTCAGAAATCTCTGATCATTTATTAAGATGTTGTTGGGAGGGAGCAAGGGAAGGAGCTGAAAATCTCAGGCAAGACCCCAGGCAGTTCAGAAAAAGAGGTTTGCTTCATTTCTCATGATGTTATGACTTACTCATCTGAAGTGTAAATAATCTCAAACACTAGCACTGGTTATTTTGAGACAGTTTCCTTTTTAACTTTATCTGAAATCGGATAGAGCAATAGGATCTGTGCTACATTTCTGTTGGGATTTTGAGTTTTTTAAAGTATCCTTGGGCTGCTCGTAATACAAGATCATTTCCCAGCAGCTTTCTTGACTGTTGCTAATCAGCAGACCAAGAATTCAAATACAGTTTATTAATACAGCAAATCCTAGATACTATGCTGATGAGTGCTATAGAAATGCTTGCCAAGAGAAAAAGGATAAAAACCTTTTCCTCTACTATTAAGTAAATTGGTGCCATTTGAGCTTTTCTTAGATTGGGACTTTCCTCACCCAAGTGCATCATTTCAACACATAATATTTCAGATTTCTCAAGGTACTCCTTAAGCACTCAACTAAACCAGGTGGGGAAGGCAAAGTCTACAGGTGATTTGTTCTCCCTGACTGTCATTGTAGATTTAAAACCAAAGTCATTTTGGATGTGCCCACCATCATGTGCCTTAATGTTACTGATATTATTAATATTGGTAACTAACAGTTTTCAGCCTATTGAGCAATTAATGAAAAGGTCGATGGGAATTCTCTATAGGGGCATCGTTCATTACCAATGTTCATTGCTTATGCAGTCTTGCAGCATCCATCTTCCTAAACAAGCAAAAGGGCTGGAGATAGCAGTTTCTAAACCTGTCTGTGAGCTTCTAATTAGAAAGCTTAATTGTATGAAAGCCATTAGAATGTTACTCTTCCAATCCATTGGCATTTTGATGAGTTGACTGGTACCTACATTGTTGTAAAGCATTTGCTCTCTCAGGCTGATGTGGATGCCACCTGAATCAACCCTGAGTGATAGGAGCTGGTTGCAGATTGTAATCACCGTTAGTGATGCCTCTCTGCAGCCAGTCTGAAGGCCTGTGTCAATCGGCCCCTGCCTCCTGTATCTGCAGCACCCCAAGGGAAATGCATCTGAATGGAGGTGTGCACACCTGTACGGCTCCTGTGGCACATGGAAGAGTTGGAAAAGATTCAAAAGCAGCCCAGTTTGTGAGTAAGAAAATGGAGGGCCAAGTTACAGATGCCTCAAGGTGGGAATGAGAAGAGTCTAATGCTTCTGCTTGTGGACACCTCTAACGCATTAGCTTTTGCTCATCAGGCCCTAGAGAGGAGTGCTTAGCTCACACTGCCCTGCCACGACTGTCAGGCTGAAGCTGGAGGTAGTCTGTGCTACTACAGTCCCCAAGGGAGGCAGTTGGCTCCTGTGAAGGAACAGTTTCTAGAGATGAAATCTGGGGTACCACATCTCCAGACACTGCTATGGTGGCTGTACACCTTTACCTGCCTCTGTAGCTGCTTCCACGCCTGAAGAAATGCCTGTTCATGTTGCCAGAGGAGCTGTGTGTTGGCTGTGATGTTGGAAAGCTGCTTAGAGCTTTGACAAGAAGTAGCTGTGCTCTAGTGTTGTCTGCAAGAGAGCAGTGAGACCTTTCAGCCTCTCCCTGTGGTCAGTAGCATTTAATCCATGCCCCTGCAGTTGTGGAAATTGTGGTAGTCACTTATCTACCCTTGCAGCTGCCTAGTACCTGGGTAGATCTAGCTGTTATGAATGACACCATTAGCTGATACATAAACATCTGGAGCAGACCAGTCTTCATAGACCTCCATATCTTTGTTAAATTAACACCTATTACTCTTTTGATTCTTCTCGAAACCTCAGTTGCTGTTCTCTATCAGTGCTCACCATCTTAAACATCAGTGGAAAGGATCATTGAAACTAATGGGATGAGTTTTTCCATTGTGCCAGTGACTCTATCCTGGGATGATGTTTCTTCTGAGGGAACATTCACAGAAGAGATGACTGCAGGGCTGAGGTCTTGTTGCATGGCTGTGCTCAGCACTTCCAACCAGCTTCCGCTAGTGCCCTGAGCTGCAACTGGGTCAGTGGTTCTCCTCCTGGGACAACCCTCGTGGCTCTGACTTGCCAGGGCTCAGCCTCAGAAATCTGCCTGAATTTGGGTTTAAACTGATCCCAACCAAAATGCAAAACTCAACAGGACCTTCTAGTGTCACCTGGCCTGGCACTAAAAGTATGTGACCTTTTCAATGACCCTTAGGAGATGAATTATTTCCAGAATCATTCCTAAGAGATTCAGGTCTTCAGGGCAGATTTTTTCCCCAAAGGTTCCTCTCCCTGAGGACAAGCTTGCTGTAAGTTTGTTGTGAAAACCTGATAAATCTCAAGTACTTTCCTCACAGCTGTTTTGCATAAGACTAGTTCCATCCCAGAGATGGCTGTGCTCTGTGGGTGGGTAAAAAGATCCCTGTAGATATTTTTGCAAGGCAATTTCAGATCCTTCGCAGTTTGCTAGAAAATTGAATTAGTTGTTTTCCATTCCCTGAATTAACCCTGATTCATTCTTCCCTAACCCTCTCTTTCTTCCTCCCCTCCCTCCAACAGATGTCCAGCATATTAAGAGGAGAGACATCGTTTTGAAGAGGGAGCTGGGAGAAGGTGCCTTTGGGAAGGTCTTCTTGGCCGAGTGTTACAACCTCAGCCCCACCAACGACAAAATGCTGGTGGCAGTGAAGGTAAATCTCAAGGGCAAATGGAAGAGAGTACAGCAGGGGCTGGACCGCAAAGCAAGGCTGCACAAACCTGTGTGGGAACGGGAGGCAGGGGAGGGCTGGGGGCTGGGGTAGAGATTTATCTGATGCTGGAGATTGTGGTAAATCCACTTAGTCATACAAACTTTCAGCGTTTCGCTTCAAGGTCATCTATTCTCACCATTGCCAAAGCCTCTCTTCCTGCCGATGTGGCCAGGAGACAGGGAGGAAAAGCTGGTCTGGAAGTTTTAAGCTCCCGTGCAGCTGCAGAAGTGAAGCATGGAATTCACCTTCCCTCTGCAAGGGCCTGGGGGCCTTCTCTTTTGGGCTTTTATCTCTTTGTGGAATACGCAGAAGCTGAAACAAAAAGGCCTCAGCAAAAACAAGTGCTTAAAAGCTAGATGCAACAAACCAGTTTTCTGGGATCAATTTGCTGGAGCAGTTTTGCTGCAAGATGGGTGAAGTAACCCCTTTCAGATTGGCTCAGCTCCACTCAACTCCCACTGGCATGGCCACGGATCGCTCCCATCTTGGTGATTTTGAGCCAACACAGGTTCAACTTGGAGCATGCTGTGCTCCTTGCATCTTTGCAAGGGTCCTCATGTGAGTCGTGACACATCAACAAGGCTCTGGGTGGAGGGTACCATTTAGTGCAGAAGTGTGCTCCACTGTCAAGCGGCACCAATTGGCAGACACTCATAATCCAATCCCCTGCGGTTAACTACTGCCTCCTAACTCTTTGGGAGAAGATCTGCATTTGAACCGATGATCTGCAAGGGAAAGCTTTCAGCGCTCTCTCCAGGATGCTGAGGGAACCAGTTACTTCAGAGCTGTTTCAATCATCAGCAGTCTGAGCCTTTTTTTTAGCTCATTTGTCCCCTTATGCTCCGGCCATAAACTGCAAGATGGCACCTTTCACCTTCAAGACTGGTTAAAGCTGAGGTAACACAGCTACACGTATGATTAATTGGCTGATTATATGGCTGCTGCCTGCCTATCACTGTCAGCTATCCCTTGTGCTATCCTATTTCTGAGGTCTCTCCTGAGCTTCATTTGCATGTAGGCAGAAACAGCATCCGAACTTGTTTCTGTTAATTGCTACTATGAGCTTACATCTCCAGAGTGCCTTTCATCCTGCAAGATCATACAGATCCCACTTTGGAGCAGGGCCTTGAAATCTGGCTTTCTTCCAGCTCTGGAAAAAAAAAAAAATCCTTCTAATTTGGGCAATGTTACAAGTCGGGGGGGGAGGGGGGAAAGGCTTTACATATTAAGTTGAGATTTGGCTGTATTTCCTGAAGATTTCATGTTTCCGACTGGGGCTGAGAACTACCTCCCCTGTCATTACAGCTCTGGGCAGCAGTCGGACGTGCTGGTTAGGGGCAGCAGAGTCCAGAGCAGAGAGTTTGTTCCTCCTGTGCGCTCAAGGACTTCCTCCCAAGGCCAGGATGAGGGCAAAGAAAGTGCTGTGTTACTCATTCAGCTAAACAGAGATTTGCAGTGGCTCTAAACACTGCGGCCCTGCCGATGAGCTGAGTCCTGATGTGATGGCATGGACAAGCTTTCTGTTTTATTCAACTTGTTTCTAAAAACATGCTAGGAAATGCGCAAGAACTGTATTCATCAAAGAGCGTTGAGGTCACAGAGTCAAGTATTTGAGTGCTGGAGGGGTTACTATTCAGGGTATGTTCTCTGAATATACATTTTTCATTGCTTTGTGGGCTGCTCCACTGTGATGATCACTCTTATACCTGAGTGCTCCCTAGATGTGAGTGTGTTTATTTTCACGACCTCCTAGTGAGGTGCTGGGGTTGTATGAGCCCCTTTTTGCAGAGGGCAGATGGAGGCTGAGGGAACTTGAGCTGAAAGGATCCACTAATCTGGAGTATAGTTACTGACCTGCCTTTCCAGAGCCTCGTACAGCATGTACCAAATTCCTGTCGACCCCAGTTGTCACAGTAAATGCTCTGCACTTCTGCAAAGCTGAGTGCAGATGCTGGGCAAGTGAGGAACTCCCTGTTACTGATCAGAAGAACTGACAATTAGTGGCAACAGCTGCAACCTGCATAAATTCAGTGACTTGCCTGATGTCAGGTAGGAACTGTGTGATGGGGGCACAAATACAATCCACCCAAAACCTTCCCGGGGAGGCATTTCAGTGGTTTCAGTGGGACATCCGTTCTCTTCCTCTGATCCTGGTTTTCTTTCTCTGCTCCACTACTTCCAACTCTGGTGTTTCCTTTTCTTCTAAAGGCTTGGCTGTGCAACCTTAGTAATGTTTTTTAATATCCTTTTTTTGCAACATATTTACAAAGTTATAGTGCTAGCACCTTGTAGAAAAGACAGTGTGTGAAGGAAATCTAAACTCACTGCAACTTGAAATTTTACATACAACTATAGGAAAAGGGGGGAAAAAAGAGTGATGAGGGAACTGTTTTCCTGGAGGGGAAAAGGGGTAACATCAACATTATGAAGATATTAAATGACTAAAAGTAATTGGTTGCCTGAGATAAGGATGGGTGCTTTGCCATCTATACAGCGTAACTATCATCCATCTAAATATCTCTAGTCAAGCTATCCCAGAGGACATAGAAATTAAAATAAAGTTATGCCATGTGTCTTGCAGCTTGGGGGCAGAAGAAAGAGAAGAGGGAATGTCCTAAGGCTTGGGTAAAGGCCTCTCAGGAGATCTGTTCCGAGGGGAAAAGCAGCTAGCGTGGAGGGCTGGCTGCTTCACTCTGTCCAGCCCTGAACGCAGCAGAACCTTAGACTAGGCAGAAGCACATTAGTCGTGTGCTTGAGCCCGTTGCTCCCAATGCAGGTTTCTGATGCTTAGCATCCCTTTTTGTACATAAATTAGAGTCAGCTCCTGCTGACGCTACCTCTCCTATCTCCACCGGGAGATTCGAGGCTTGAGGAAAAGGTGAATTTGTGAATAAACAACAGCAGAGCTGCCTAGCATCCCCCCGTACTGAGGGATAAACAGAGTGCAGAAAGCAAAGAGTTGGGCTGAATTTGGAGGTAGATGGAATGAAGTCACCTTGACTCCTTTCTGACCACCGCTGGTGCACAGTTGAAGCCAGCACTGGTACAGAGTAGTTCCGGCCACACGGGCCACAGCATGTGGCAAGGGGCAGTGGAGGATGGAGGGAATACAATGGAAACCAGATGACTCAAAACCAGAATAACCTCTTCCTTTCCTTAAGCATTTGTGAAAACCATGCTGATTCTCAAGGTTGTCCCATCTTGTCAAATGTTTTGGACTTCATCTTTTTTATTACGTGCTCACAGGAGAGCCCTCCCTTAGTATCCTGTGATGACAACACAGTGTTTTCAAACTCTCTCTCCTATGCAACAACACAATAATGCATAAAGAAGCCAGCGTCCCTCCTTGGATAACCCTGCCCCCTCGCCAGGGGCACCCAGAGTAATGTCTTCACAGCTGCCCTGCAATACCAAGCCTGTGCGCCCAGCCTGGAGCCTGCAAACTACCCTGCAATGGCAAAATGGTGTGCCTGAATGTGGAAGATGAGATATTCTCAATAAGGATACTGAGTTCAGCATCAATCTGTCAGAGAAGCTGTTATAAACAGCAGGGAATAAAAACATGATTTTAAAAATTATGAGAAAAGACTTGACAGTGTCCTTCTTCAGAGGCAGTTTGAAAAATCCGCACAATAACTGCACAGCCAGGCAAATCCATCTTCTGAATAAAGGCAGTATAGTCAGCTATTTCAAAATGAAAGACAGATAGCAAGGACTGACTGGCTCAGGAATTTAATAATAATGAGATATGAAGCCATTCACCCCCAGGTCACCAGTACAAATCCTATCCAAGCTGGGAATAATTGGAAGCTATTACCCTCGGAGGAATGTTTGCTGCTGCCTGGGAAATGAGCTGGGGAACCTGCTGTGCCAGTAACTACGTGTAGGAAACACTGAGGTGGTACCACCAGCACCTGCTGCCAGACCTCCTGGTGACACTGGGCTGGGGGCAGTGGTTCATCTCCTCCTCCTTCCCCATCAGCTCCTCTGCAATGTCCTGAGACTCAAGCAAAAGCCCTGAGGAGCAAAAGCCTCTTGGTGGCCGCCTCCTGGGGCAGTGTCTCAGCAGTGTTTGGCAGGGTTGTGTGAGGGGGCACTTCTGAGCTGACTGAAAGCACTCAGCCATGCTACCATGGTGCAGAGCCTGGGCTAGCAGCCTGCCTCCCAGCACTGCTCTCAGCTTTGTCCGTGCTTTGAGCCTGCTTGTAGCAGAACATGTCAAGGGCAGGAGATGGAGCAATCTAGCTTTGTTTGTTCTGGCTTTGCCCTCATCTGAGCCATCCTCTATGTGTCTGTGCCCCTTCTTTCAGGCACTGAAAGACCCCACCTTGGCAGCCCGTAAGGACTTCCAGAGGGAGGCAGAGCTGCTCACCAACCTGCAGCATGAGCACATCGTAAAGTTTTATGGTGTCTGCGGCGACGGCGACCCACTCATCATGGTCTTTGAATACATGAAGCATGGGGACCTGAATAAGTTCCTGAGGTAAGTGTGAGAGAGGGTGTGGGAGACGCGATATAGCTATCTCTGCAACCCTGGTGTGGTTTGTTGTAAATCTGTGTTGCTTCTGGGACACTGCTGCCTCCTGGATGCTGACGGGCTGGTAATGAGAGCTGGTTGTTCCAAAGGCAGCTTGTAGATGATGATGGTCCTCACCATCAAGTCTTTTGGAGAGATGGGCAGAGAGGAACCTCGTGACGTTCAATGTGTATAGTGCAGAGTCCCGCACCTAAGGAAGAATAACCCCATGCACAGGTACTGGGTGGGGGCTGACCTGCTGCAAAACGGCTCTGCAGAGAAAGTCCTGGGGGTCCTGGTGGACAACAAATTGACAATGAGCCAGCAATGTGCCCTTGTGGCAAAGAAGGCCAATGGTGTCCTGGGCTGCACTAGGCAGAGCGTTGCCAGCAGGTCGAGGGAAGTGATCCTTCCCCTCTACTCAGCCCTGGTGAGGCCACATCTGGAGTACTGTGTCCAGTTCTGGGATCCCCAATATGAGAGAGACATGGAGCTACTAGAGTGAGTCCAGCAAAGGGCTCCTAGAATGATTAAGGGACAGGAGCATCTCTCGTGAGGAAAGGCTGAGACAGCTGGGACAGTTTAGCCTGGAGAAGAGAAAACTGAGGGGGGAGCTTGTCAATGTGTATAAATATCTGAAGGAAGGGTGTAAAAAGGATGGGACCAGACTGTTTTCAGTGGTGCCCAGCGATAGGAAGAGAGGCAATGGGCACACACTGAAACACAGAAAGTTCTATTTGAACAGAAGAAAAATATTTTTTACTGTGAGGGTGACTGAGCATGGGAACAGGTTGCCTAGAGTTTGTGGAGTCTGTATCCTTGAAGATATTCAAAAGCCATGTGGATAAGGTCCTTGACAATGTGCTCTAGGTGTACCTGCTTGAGCAGGGGGACTGGATTAGATGATCTTTAAAGGTACCTTCCAACCTCAACCATTCTGTGACAAGATTTAATGTTTAGTCCAGTCCCCCGCATTTCTTCTTAGGCAGTCCTAGCAGCCATCCTAGTGAGCCACGAGAAACAGACTTGTCTTTTCCCACCCCAGCAAGTTTGAAACAGCAGGAAGCGTGGCTGCAATCTTTATCCATATCTGATGGGGGTAGGAAGACAATAAAGCCATGCCCTACCTGCTTCTGAAGGAAGAAGGTCACCAGCCATCAGTCCCCATCTCATTCAGCTCCTGGTTCAGTAGCACCAGAGGCAAAATACTCCCTAGAGAAACTTTCTGCAGTCCTTGATCTGACTGATATCCTAGGTGTTTAATGATGTCTAGTTCTCATATTCATAAAAGAGTTGAGAAATTCTGGAGGGGTCTCCTAGGTCCATCACCGGGCTTTTGTTCCCTGAGCCTTTTTGGACAGAGATACTGACTGAGGTACAAAATGTCCTAATCCACAGCACCAAGCTACTCAGGAAGTTAGGCCTGACTAAGTGCTGTAATTGCCTTCCCTGCCTTTAGAGAGATGCACATTGCCAGATCCTCCCCAGCATCCTGTAACCAGTTTGTAAACATAAGGCCAATCATTTGTACACCCTGAATCTGCCAGCGGTGAGGGGCAGGGAGCAACTGTGGGAGGATGTTTGTTCTCTGGAGGATGATCTGTTCTCCCATGATACAGAAATTATGCTCTGAGACCTGCATGCAAGTGGAGTTGTACTTACCTCTCAAAATAATTAGTAGTTTTATTTCCCAGTATTTAGAAAATTGGGCCCTTGATATTTTCTTGTTTTGACTGCTAAGTGCGAACATGGTTGCATGAGGAACAAGAAGCTTGAACATATGTGGTCTAGATCTGGGGCTGAGATACACTCTCTGATTATTATTCCACCATCAGTCAATTTCTGACCAGGGAAAAACAAACACATTCCCAGAAGTTTTCATTTTTAAGCAGTCACCTATATCATAAAGGCAATGGGTAAAGGATCCCAGAAGTTTGTTCTTCCTCTGCCAAGCAGTGCCAAACTGTCTGCAGCTCCCTTGGAGCGTTCACAGGGCAGTGGCTGAGCTGGAAACACCTGCACATTGGTTTTCCCCCCTCATTTTGGCATGGTTGTGTATAGATGAAATACGATTTCCTAGTTCAGTCCCTCTCTCATGCTCTGGATAGATGAGATCATTGATGAGCTAGGAAGAGTGAAGGCTGTCACTGTATTAGCCTTGCAGAGCTCCTTCTCAGTCATGTTCAAAGGAGAACAGCCTTGGTTACCCTGCATCTCCCTGTTGCGTTACCCTGTCTTGCAAGGGGCCCAGCAACCTTCTAGCAGCGACTGACTGAGCTCTGCCTACCAGCACGTAGCTTTGTATTTGGCTGAAACAGTGTTTTTGCTCAGATTGGAGTTGCAGTATTAAGGACAATATTTCAGCCTCATGACTGAAGGAAAGCAGTCAAAAGAAGAGCATGGGAGACCACATTCTTGAAGTTCTTCACAAGGAAGAGCAGATAATTGAACCATCTTTTTTCCTGGCAGAAGTAGTAGCTTTATTCTCCTTAGAGTAGATAGATATTACAGATGAAGCATAGCTTCCTTCACCGCTCTAATTGACCTCCCAAAAAGAATAGTCCAAAACAGGCTCTCGAACTGTCTCAGTGGGATATCTTGTGCCCACTGGCAACATCTAATGTAATTGCTTTACACAGATAGGGCTCTTAAAACTGCCGCTGTGGTGGAGCCATGTACCCCCCACACTTCCACACCACAACCCTGCCCTGAGACATAGCCATGTCTCAGAGGGAAACATCGGTGTCCTGGGAGGACAGGACCAGTCCGGGTGACAATGGAGAGAAAGGCTCTCTTTCTTATTATCTTTGGCCATCATGAAGGAAGACAAACTTTCCAGAAGCACGGTTGCTGAGATTACAACCTCACATCTTTCAGCTGAATTTAACTGCCAGCTTTTCCCCTTTATGCAGCAAGTAGCCACAAGCTCCCATCTCTGCATGTTGATATGTGATAGGCAGTGAAATTCATTCGTGTCCCAAAGGAAGCTGGCTTTTGGGACAAGGGAGCTTATACCCAACAAATGGGGACTTAAAATACTAAAGGAGAGAGAGTCTTAGGCTTTGTTTGTCAAATCAGCTCTTTGCTATCCTCACAGCAGAACTGGTCAGAAACTCTGGGGAATAGAGGCTGCAAGGAGGTCAGAGAGGGTCAGTGATATGGCATCCCTTGGTGGATAACAGTTTTTATTGCAGCACAATTCATCCAGCCCCCAGCTGGAGATGGTTTGCTCCCAGGTATCAGAGACCAGGGGTGCTGGGAGTCTGTCAGACAGTCAAATGAGCTTTTCCAAGCTTAACGGCACCTCTCAGTGGAAATTGGAAAAGCAGTAAAATGGAAGATGCTCACTTTAGACCCAACTTCCTCGAGAAAAGCACCATAAATAAATTCCTCTAGGTGTTGTTACGCCTTCCTGGGCTTCCCAGAGAAAACACTGGCCTGTAAAGGCAACCACAGTGGCACAGGAAGACACTACGATCAACGCCTACCAGCTGGGCTAGAGACAGCATGTGTTGAGATGGGCTCTGCGGACCTCCCAGCACTCCTTCCTATCTGTAAGACCATCGCTGGTGGTACAACAGCGTAGCCTGCTCTCAGCACTGAGAGGGCATGTGCAGCTGCAGGGACCTGGCTGGTAGACAAGGGATAGTGAAATGACAGCTTATTCTGAACGATCCTGCCATGAAGTACGGACATCACTCTCTGGGAAACAGAGTATCCTGGTGTACGCAGGGCCTGGAGGGCTGTGCCAGGCTCTGTCCTGGCAGCTCTCTGAGCACGCAGACTGCTGCTCCAGGGGTCTGTAGTGCTCAGGTGACCTCCTTCCCTCTCCACTTACCAAATATCGCTATCGCTTTCTCCCTTTCCATTACTGTTTTTCAAGCTGTTGTTTCTGTCGCAGCAGCACCAACTTTGAATTACAGACATTTGTACTTTGCCATTATAAACTCTCTTTGCAGTCTATAGTAAAGTTGTCCTCATTTGCTGTTAACTGAAAAAGGGAAAAGGTTTTGTTTGACAAGTTGCATAATTCTGAGGTTTTTGTGTCAGTCCTTCCAGTGGAGCTGTTTTCAGCAGCCCTACAGCTGCACAGTCTTGGGACAAAAGGAGAAATTTCAGCAGAGAGAGCATGCAGTCTGAGGGGCGATTTTTCTAACCCATGTCAACAAAAGCCTCCATCACTCTATAAAAGAAAAAATTCTTTGACAGACACCCATCCAATCTTGCTGTCTTTTTGTAAAGTTGAATTAGACAGTTTGCTCCAAGAAGGGATGGCCAGAGCTCTCATATTCCCTGCAGCTGCCTTGATGCAACCAAATGCACTAGTATCTCTCATTAATCTCATGAACGTGCTTTCTTCTGGACCATACCCACGTGGGATGGAGAAGGGGATGGAGGGAGGATGATCTATAATATAGGACATATATGTACAAAGAACCAATGAAATAAAAGTATTGGCTGACCATTTCTTAAACTTAACCTATTCCCTTCAGATAGATTTCTTTGGTGGCAATTATTGTACTCAAAATAGGTGGCAGTAACGAGTTACTAATACGTCCTTCACTTTGCAGCTAGCTCTACACTAGGAATGCTTACCCTTGATGACAACAAGTATCAGCTGCTGCTAAACAAAGTGTATTTGCAAAGCATGACCAGTACAAACTGTCCAGCACATATTTGGAAGCTCTTGTTTGTCCTGGTTTGCTGTTTTTAGTTAATTTGTTCAGTCCTGGCTCGGTTGCACCTGCTGTCAATATCTGTTATCACCAACAGGTAATTTCCTGGGGCAAATCACACTGTGTGAGGTTTAAATGAGACATCAAGCAGTCATCTTTGCATATGCTCTTCTGCAGCTCCTCCTTGCATGTAGCAGTTCTTCCAGTGTGCCATCTTCACCCACAATCCCCTCCTGCCTCAGGGGATTCCCTTGGCATCTCCAGCCCTGCAGGCTCTGCAGGATTCTTCCCACTAGCTCATCCCACACTGGCTGCAGTGTCACTTGCTTGGGGCTCCTGAAACATACCTGGCTCCTCAGCACTCATTTCTGGAGTTTGTCTCATCTTTCAGCTGTCCTCCTGTTACGAGGAGGGGAGCTTCAGAACCATATTCCCCATGGTAGGGCAGCAGGAGGTGGTTGAAGGCAAGGGTATATGAAAAACTACGTCAGTTGAACCCCAAATGTCTGGATGCTAATCCCTTTGCATGCCCTCAAGCCCAACAGAATAACTAAGGAACAGAGACAAAGGAAAAAAACAGTTTTGATCTTGTTATGGGTTGTTTAGTCCCATGTCAAGAAGGAGGTAAAGCGCTGTACAGGCAATTTCAATTTGCAAGCTCTCTGTGGGGTTACTGTTGATGACGGGGGTGAAATGCCAAGAATCATTTCAAAGAGAATAGTTTGAAAGCCTCAGAGGAAAAGCCATGCTGTATCTTAGTCACAAGGAGGAAGGTCACAGTAAATCTCTTCCTTTTCCCTAAGTATGAGGGCTTTTGTTATTCCACCTTCACACAGGCTACCACAGGGTGAGGTCCACCAGGGGAAGGAACATCACAGAGGGAGCATGGCAAAGCCAGGCTTGGTACACAGTGCGGGAAGGGATTAAAAGAGGGGGCAGGACAGGAATGAGGCTGACCTTAAGTCCTGCATTTACAATACACTTGGTTCAGCAAAATATTTCCCTTTATTGCCCAGGATGTTCTCTGTATTTGTTGACATCCAGGTCTAACCTCTGCAGGCCTCTGCTCCTGCCTTTCCAGTTTACAGTAGCTGCACTACCTCTGGGATAGCTTAGGATATAAAATGTGTTTTCCAGAGGCAAAGCTGCCGGTGTTCTTCTGAAACCTTTTCTGTGATATCTGGTTGTATTGGTGTCAACTAGGAGGAGGATATTTGGTGGACTGGTGTTTGGTGGAAATAGAGGAGGCTGTGTGGGGATTAAGGAGGAGACTAGGCAACAAGGATATGATGGCTGTGGAAGAAAAAGGGGTGATATCTCTACCTCTGGAAAGGTTTCCAAGGTGTAAGAGTTAACTGGAGTGAACATGTAAATATCTGGAGGCTTATTAGTTTTGGATAGGTCTTACAAGAGAAGAAGGGCCATGTTGCATCAAGCCAATGGTCCCTCTATCCCAGGAGTCTGTGTCCATCTGTGGCCATAAGAAGCTGCCTGGAGAAGCGTAAGGATAGGAGAAGGATGTAGGACACCCACTCACCCACCAAATGTTCTCCCAACCTCCTGTTCTCTTAAGTTTTCCATTTTTCTTTCCACTGGAGCTGTGTGTACGTCTTCACCAAGCAGAAAGTTGGGGGCTAATCCCCCCTGGAAACAGAGACCGTGTGGGATTCCTATCTCCTGGTCACTTTGGAGACCCAACTCTATGCTTTTTGCTTCTTCCTCCCTATAGGGCACATGGCCCAGATGCTATGATCCTCGTGGATGGGCAGCCTCGACAAGCCAAAGGGGAGCTAGGGCTATCCCAGATGCTCCACATCGCTAGCCAGATCGCCTCTGGAATGGTGTACCTTGCCTCCCAGCACTTTGTCCATAGAGACCTGGCAACCAGGAACTGCTTGGTTGGAGCCAACCTGCTGGTGAAGATTGGAGACTTTGGGATGTCAAGAGATGTCTACAGCACTGATTACTACAGGGTAAGGCAGCTCCAGCAGCAGTCTGATGCTCAGAGCAAAGAGAGATTAGGAAATATTACAGTAAATCATTTGGAGCTCTGGGCTCACCCACTTGGTTATTCCCTCACTGAAACACGCACATGGATGTCCACCACCCACACTTGTGTGTGCCTGATCCCTGAACTGCTGTCCTCATTCCTTTATAGTCTTAGGCATGCGTATAATTCAGACATCCATGCAGCTGCCTACACACAGAACGTGCTCTGATATTCCAGCACACAGTCTTACACTTTGGGTCAGCTCTGAAGTCACTCCTTTTTTTCTTCTTACTTTTTCTCTCTCTTTTTTTGAAGACTTTCATAAATTAAAGGTAATCCAAAGAGGGTGACAAAGATGATTAAAAGACTACAGGCTGTGACCTCTGGTGTTAGATTAAAGAAACTTAATACAGGGGCCTAGAAAAAGGCAACCGAAAGACTGACTGATAAGTGCATAAAATATGGAAGAGGAAATAATAGGCAATTCAGGCTTGACCTCAAAACACTTTTTCCAGCAGGGACATCATTTAGACAATGGAATAATTTGCCAGAGGTAGGTTGCTGAGGGCCTGTCATTAAAGAAGTTCAGGAAGTGACTAGATAAAAATGCCTGAATTCAGTGCAGAGGCCAATCCTGCACTAGTCTCTGGGGACTGACTCGATGAGTCAGGAATGCCTTTCCAGCCATATCTTCTGTGATTTACACTCACACTTTCCCCTTGCCTTGCACGCTCCCTTTGCGCCAGTCTGCACTGCCCTATCTGCCTGGGATGGCAGCATCCCCATGGGGGGAATATTTCTCATCCTTCCTCAACTATAGGAAAAGCTGATGTGTAAAGCTTTTGAAGGATACCAGAGGAAGGGCTTGTCACTGGACCACCCACTACAGGCTAAGAAGAGATTCTTTGTCTGGTGCATGGTGTAAGGCTGGTTTATTTCTGGTTACAACAACATGGCTGTTTGGCTTTGATGCTGATTTTTATCAGCTACCTAAAAAAGGATTGACTTGTGATCTTGTTCTGATTCAAAAGGCTTGCTTTATGTGTTGGATTGCTAGGCAGATACCAAGCAGAGTTACTGCACTGAGGAGGAGGAAACAGGTGATCAGGTTTCTGCTAAGTCAAACCACCTTTCCAAGTCCAGGACATTGGCTTGACACTAAGCTTAATTATCAGTCAGGGAACAGACCTTAAAAACCCATGTTTGGAGAAGGTCTTGGGGAAGAGGGGTCCCCAGGGAAGAGAGGTGGCCAAGGTAGCATCACTGCAGAAACTTCAGTAAGCAGCAAGTAGGAAAAAGCAGAGCCAAGAGGAGGATGAGAAGCTGGCTCATGTGGTTCCCTATGCTCTGGCCTGGCTCCTTTCCTTCAGACCAATGTTAGAATTAAAGCCAGCCACAGCCAGTGCCATGATGTTTGAGAAAATCCCAGCAGAGGCTGTGTACCTGAAGCACCAAGAGCCTTCTCTGCAATGGGAGAGGGCCCCCAAGAAATGAGGATTGCAAAGATCTTCCTAGACCAATGTACCGTACTGGATTTTTTTTGCTTAATAGTGTCTCATAGACCTCATCCTGTCTGTGCAAATGCTTTGTTGGGGATTGTTCCATGCTCTCCCATGCAGTGTCATATGGCTTTTTTATTGGACTTTTCTCTGCTCACGTGACTCGTCATGCATGACCAAAGCAGTAACTAGTTATCACCTATTTACCAGAGGAAGAGCTGAACTTCAGACCAGCACAGCTTTAGAGAGACACTTTTGTTCTTAGGAGGTTTTCTTTTCTCTATTTCTACTGACTTTTCATACTTTTAGAACTTTTGATCAGTAAGGCCACGCTTTGCATGCACATAGACCTTTTCTTTGTTCTAAGAGGGATCCTAGCAAATTAAAGTGGTTTTGATTACCCATATTCACACTGATGGCATGAGGGACAGAAGGTTTAAATGAGTTGCACAAGGCCAAAGCAGGAGTCAGTGACAGAGCTGGGAAGCCCACCCATGCCATATTTCCCCATAGCTGAGAGCAGAACTCCAGGCACTAAGTGTCCTTCATCCCTCCTTCAGCCACAGCCTAGCCACATTCCTCCTGGAACATGAGGAGAACCCAGATACTTCATTCCTTAGTCTCCTGTAATCCCTATCTTGAGAGATGTGCTTACCAGGAGAGCACATGGAGCCTCTCACATTATTCACTCTTCTGGTGCATTCCCAGTTATGTGACAGTCTCTGGCTTTCCCCGCCTGCCTCCCCCTATCCATATTATGGCTGCATCCAGCTATTATCTCATACCTGCACAATTATCCTCCCCTCTCCCTCCACTCTAGCACAGCTGCTTTCTGTGCAGGCAGTAGCATGAGCCTTGCTGTCTCTGAACTGCGAAAGCCCTTTGGTTTCTATGTGGCAACTTGCACTTCTGAGTTCCCTGCAAGCACTAATAGTCAAACCTCTAAACACAAACTCCGACGTGACACTAATAGGGCCACATGGGGCTCATGTGAATTGACTGTATGAGACTTGACTGTAACTATACTATGAACAGGCATTCAATTCTTCCAACAAATGTGGATGAGAGAAACAATTTGGCTTAACAGCAGTTGTGCATTCATATTCTGAGTCTATCTTCCTTGCAACTTTAATTCCTAACATCCCCTGCACAAGAACTGGTTCTTCAAGGCTTCTGAGACAATCCTTTCAAGTGCACAGACCCATCACAAAAGGCACCAAGATAACCCAAATGATTAGGTTTTTTACTGGTGCAGAGAGAAACCAAGATGAGCCCAAGTATGAGAACCAAACTGCTCCTGGGATTCCACCATGGAAGGTGCATATGTGGCTTGAGCAAGGAATTTTGAAACTCTTTGGTATTGTCCCGTATCACATCTACAACCTGTCTGGTAGAATTCCCCAGATTGGATTCTCAGTGTTTTTGCACAACACCTTTCCGTTGTCCGTACAGTCTGCCATGCCCAGCAGTAGGACCTGGAGCAAAGTTCTGTTACAGGTGATTTCTATACAATATTGGTTTGCGTATCCAGGCTGCAGCCTTGGGACAATACTATAGTTTATCATTTTCTGGGAATACAGTGAAGGATTCCACCTGAAAGCTGACATAAAGTGACAGGTCTGGGGCTCTCTGCAGGCAGGTGTTTACTTTAGTCTACTGCGTCCCTGTGTTTGCTCCTGCCCAGGCCCGGCAAGCAAAGATACCTGGGCATGTGTATATGTGAGTGTGTTCCAGGCTGAGGATTAACTCCTAGGCATTTCCTTTCTTTCCCATTTTTAATCTTTTAAAACAAAGAAAAAAACACCATCTGGCTCCTGCATTTCTGGGATGCAAAAGTGCTTTACAAAGGTGAACTGCTTAATTTCCTGTTGCACATTTGAATACAGAAAACAAACATTTGTATAACAAAAACAGCAGACAGAATAGTTTCACTTCTCTGCAAGGCTCTCTACAAGGCGTTCAGGCTGAAGACAGATGCTTCCTTTTCCGTGTGCAGCACAGAGGCATCCCATCAGCTGTTGCCTTTAAACCTTTTTTCAACAAGTCAAGATGGAGAGGAGATGGTTATGGAGGTGGTAGGTTGGGGTTGCATCTGATTAGAAAGCAGAGGAAGGTGGAGGGACTGGGGAGAAAGGGAGAAGTATCCTAGTGTCTGGGTGAAGAGTAAAGGCAGGGATACTGAAGAAGCAGTTCTGCAACACACTGATTAATGTGTGATGTAATCTTTCATTTGGGTCTCTGTAGAAAAGCAGGATGGAATATACCCATATTGGAGAGAAAAGGCTTGGGCAGATTGTTTTTCCTTGCTTTTTCTTTCAAAAATGTGTCAACAGACTCTTTTTTAGGAATGACTCAGGACTGTGACAGCAGGCGGTGGGATGCTGCAGGTCAGGGACTTTGTGCCTCTAGCAAAGCTGAGTGTTGAGTCCGGGACTGCAGCAAGTCAGGCGCATGTATGCCCAGAGCTGCCTGGGGAACCGGGGACATCACAGCAGGGCAGGAGGTTCATCCAGAGCGGGGGCATCACTAGCGCTGGGCTGAGGACCCCCGGGCTGCTCTCTCACCCAGCAGACCAGGGTTTGACATCCCCTCAGAACCCTGCTGTGGCTCAGACTTCATCTGTGCTGCAGTGTAAGTCCAGGTCATTTTCCTTTCTCCCCTGAAATGAAAAATCCAGTTCCCAAACAAAACTGTGTGGCAGTTGCTCAGGACTGTCGGAGTTGCTAATTATGGAGGAAGCTGGGGGAAAAGGCAGTATTTTTTCATCTTTAGAAGAAAGCACAGTCTTAAAACCTAGCTGACAGTCTTTAATAACTTCCCAGGTAATGTCCTAACATGGGTGGGACATCAGCAGCGAAGTCTTAGGTCCAGTAGAGGAAGGATTTATGCAGTCTTTAAATTTCATTCAGATATCTCTCTCTCCAGGTCTCCTATGTCCTACCCTTCTGGCATTCTGCCCCAAATCCTGTGCTGTGCTTGAAACCTCTAGGGAATTTAGATGCATACTTTTGCAGAGGTCTCTCCTGAGCATATTCCAGGCTACAGAGCATCACACAGATGACACCCACTTGCCAAACAGACACACAGAGGATTTGCAAAGGGTTCTGAAAATATATTTCTATTTCTGGCAGCACAGAGCCAAACATAATAACAAAAAATGCTCCCTGCTTCTGTGTCCTCACTACTCTGGAGCATTCTTTGGATTTTGGAGAGACAAGGTTTGCAGGAAGAAGTAATAACTTTTATTAGAACATCTGATATTTTTGGAGGGGGAAAAAAGAATGAATTTTAGACACACAAGCCCTCTCTTGAGTTTTTTTGTTTTTTTCCAGTGATATCAGTTGGTTTAGTAAAAGATTAATATCTCTTCCTATGAACCTTGGCTCTCACATCCTTAGACCATCAGAAACAGAACAACATTTCTGCCATGACTTTGGCCTTAGGTTAGAATTCTTTAAAAAGTCTAGGGTCCCTCTGGCAAATGCATCCTCCTCTGAAGCCTGAAGAGTTACTCTGTCTTTCTCCTACTAACATTTTTTTCTTCTCTTTCTTTAAAATGGCTAAAGAAAAAACCATATTCTTTATAATTTTCAATACCCATTGTCAGGTTACCTTCTGATGGCCATCTGCCTCCTGATGACCCTCTCCCATCTAGATCATCTCCGACTTTATTTCTTCTCCCCTAGAGTTCAAAATTGTTTTCTTTTTCCTGGGCAACAATCAGCTATTTTTCCAGTGAAGTTTCCATGTGAGTAATAGATTACTGAGGCTTAGCAGCTGCCTGGGTCATGCTCCATTGGAGACTCATTCAGCATGGTAGATAAGACTAATAGAGAAGCCTTACATTGAAAACAGAGTTGATAGTCTGACTCAGACTTCCCCAGACAGAGGCAGGTTCCTAAACCTCAATGAAGACAGGCCCCAGACATCACCAAATGGTGCTCTGTTCCCACCAGCTTTGAACTCACTGCAGAGGGTTAGCTGTAGTCTACCCACCAGCGTTTTTTGTGCATCCTTGTCATGGCTTCTTAATGCCTGTGTGTATCCTTCAGCCATACAATGCCTGCTTTCATGCTCCTGCTGCTCTGTTTGTTGCTTTGCTTTCCATCTCACGCAGTGTGTTTACAGCATGGGAGGTCATTACTAGCAGAATGAAATCACTGTCCAGCCCTCTTAGTGCCCAGCTCTCTCCCCAAAAATGTGGATAGTGCAAGCTCTCTCAAGCAGTCCCTGAGGAGAGGAAGGCTGACCCCTCTCAAACACCTTGCTGTCCTTCCAGAAATGAGCTGAGCCCTGAAATGAAACCTTTCTCCCAGGATGCTGGGAAAGTAAATATATGTTCTACTGATGAAAGGACCTACAAGTGAAAAGTACTTTAATTTTCTCCTGTACCAACTGGGATCCTGGAGAACATGTCCTGCTTTGTCATATCTAAATGAGGAAGGGCAAGAAAGTCTCATGGTACCTTGGAGATGCTACCTGGAGACCCCTAGTATTGACACAGATGGGCCAACCAGGTAGAGTAGTCCTGCAGTCTTGCTATGTATAGGAGCCTGCATCTACTGTTGAAATTATTATATGACATTCCCAGCAACTTTTTACCCCTCACCCTAGCCCCTAATTTGATATTTCTTTCTTTGTTTTCATTGCTCATCCTTCCAGGTGAGCCCTGGCTGTCCCGCAAGGTGTGGCTCACAGCACCATGCCTCACTACTGCCCTTACTGGCAGTTCGGAGGCAAAAGAGCAAAGTTGCCCTGAACTTGTGGTAGGGCCAGAAACAGGGCAGGTGAGGGAAGTGCTCAGGTGTGGTTATGTGTGGTAGGTGTCTCCGTGCCAGTCCTGGCATGTTCTGTGCATAGGAAAAGTTGGTGCAATATTAAACGTGTTGGTCTTTGATATCTCTGTGGCTCCTATAAAAACCTCTGGAAATTGAATTGGCAGCACAGTTTCTTATCTCCTGAAAGGAAGATGTAAGAGCATCATCTTGTGTTTTAACCAGATATTTTTCCTTACCTCTTCCCCACTTCTCCACTGAGGGAAAAACAAATGTCGAAGAGTCTTTTTTTCTCCCCTTCCTCCTTCTGAAACATTAAGAGCCCTTCACACAAAGCAGCTCAAGTGCAGAGGAATTAATTGGGGAGATTAGGTTGTGTTGCATTTCTGGCATTTTCTCAGAAACGGTAATTGCCCTAATTCTCCACCCTGCCAAACCCTCCACTCGCAGCCTCTCCCCCCTTTCCTCACTGTCTACCTGTCCTTCTCATGCTTGAGTTGCTGTTGTCATGCTCTTGCCATTTATTTCATTTCAGTAATGAGAGAGATGTGGCTGGTGAAGAGCTCTCACAATCTAGTGACATCTTTGAAGCACAGACACAAAAGAGCAGTTTGTTTTGGGGAAATGAAAACTCCCTGCTATGGTACTTGACCTCCATGTTCACCTCTTCTGCTCAGGATACATTGCCGCAGCATTGCAAGTCATTTGGCTAAGACTTTTTGCTTAATACAGGCTGAATGCTCACCCAGACTCTGGCTTTCTGCTTAACCCCTCGACATGCCTCCCAAACCCTCACACACTTGCTGAGAACTAATCGAATTTATGATTTTTCGATCAAAGTTTGGTGCAGTTCCCAGAAGTTTGAGTTGAGGCATTTGCTTTCTCCCAGCAGCCCAACTGCCCTCCAGAAACCTTGGGAAGTTCAAAGCCTTTCAGTTTAGCTTCTTGCTGTTTTTTAACTCCTGAACTTCTATTTGCACAGGTCACAGATGTAGCCAAACAGGGAGGATTTATTGGGCAGCATGTCCTGACCTAGAAATCTGCTGATGTTCATGGCAGGTTCAGATCAAACAGAGGTGCTACTGTGGGTAGTAAAGCGATGGAATTCCTTGTCACATGAGATTGTAGGTGCCAGCAGTTGAAAAAGGTGGAAAAAGTGATTGAACAGAGTTGTGGAAGAAAAATAATCCATTATGGGATATGAAAACAGAAAGCCCTCCTCTGTCTCAGGAAATCCCTGTGCTGCTGATTACTGGGGCCTGGAAGACCATTGCAGGCATTCCACCATGGGCCAGGTCTGTTCTCATACTCGTCCCTAAGCTTTTCCTGTGGAGCTCTGACCCCAGCCTGGCTGGACTTCTGGTTGTTCGTACGAGCTGCCTAGCTTGCTCCCTGCTCCCCGGGGAGCTGGGAAGGGCTGCTGTGAATAACCATTAAATTTTGAACCCAGACAAATGGTGGTTGGACCCCAAGAAGACAGAGGTTCAGCTGAGTTCAGAAATCTGGGATCGTTTTTCCATATAGCCAAGCTTGCCCAAGCCTGTTTACCTCTGCTGTGATCACCTGAGACAGCAACTTTTCTGCTGGGATTTCTGGAGCCTTTTTCTTCAATGCATTTCCCTTTCAACAAAACCGAACTAAGAAGGGCAGGATTCTTTTCCATTTTCTGCTTATCCTGGGTGCAGCAAGTGGATCTAGAGAGGCAAAGAAGAGTACTTGTGATTCGCACCCATCCTTGAATTGTTTTTCCCCCCTCTGACTGTGAAACCTTTTTTACCCCTGTTCTAATTTCTGTTGTCCAACAGTGGTCCTTAAGTGAATATCCACCCGCTAGAGGCTGCTTGCATGCAGTGTGCTCCATTCTTCCCCCTCTCCCCACTCTGAATATCCCATTAGCCTGAAAGCTAGGAACATAGAAAAGAGCACAGTGCCTAGTTTCAAATCAGAGAGACTCTCCCGCGATGGAGATTCAGCAGAGCAGAGTCCTCTGTGGCATCACCAAAAAGCAAGATAGGATTTTGTATGGGGCAGGCCAGAGGAGCGGGTGGTTCCTGGACTTTACTAAAGTGGCCTGATTAAAAGTGTAAGTAGAGCAAAAGAAGGTGGAGAACTGCATGCTAGTGAGCTTCGGTATTCAAGCCCCAGATGCACCAGAAACAGCGTGTGTGTTTCGGAGCATGAGAAAAGGAACTGTTCACACTCTGGAGGAAGCACTGCCACTTGAAACTGAGCAAGACTTGGAGGTGTTAACCTTCTCCAGGTTGTTGGGCCCATATCTTCACCATGTCCCAACTAGTTGGCTGCTTACTCCTACCTTTCCACCTGTAGGAGTGTGGTCCTGGTACTCACTGCTGCGGAGGCAGCCAGGAGATCACCCATCAGTCAGGAAGGGTGGGGAACAGCCACAAACCTTGCAGGGAGAACTGAAGGCAGAGAACTTACAAGCTAGTTCAATGGGAGTGGAGATAAATTATGACTTGGCTTGCTTTTTTTTTTTAAAAAAAAAAAAACATGTGGAGTGGTTTTTTAAGTGATAGATTTCCTGAGTGGCCTTGCTTGAAGACAAACTGAAGACCTCACTAGAAAAATTAACATCCAAACATCTTGTCCTTCTTAATTAAGACATCTACATGGAAAGAAACCATTTCTTCTCTTTTTTTTTCTTTTTCCCCCTGATTCCTGCATGGTTGGAATTCCCACAGGCTTTCCCCTTCTCATCTCCCCCATTCCACAGTCTCTCTCACAGACACTGAGAGCCCCTTCTCCAAGGCAGCTGGATGGAAAAAGCTCCTATTTGCAAGCAGCTGTCTTTAATAAACAGGCTGTTTAGGGCTAGGCTGTCAAAGAGAGCATGTTCAATGTACAATCAAGGGGCAACGATGCACAAAATTGCACACATGCAGAAATAGGAATCCTTTCTTGGTGTGTGTTGAGCTTTGAACGCTTAAGTGATTCCACTTCTCTCTTCCCCATCCAATTATGTGGGCAACATATGATAAGATTGCTAAATGAATTAATGATGGAAATTTTTATACTGCCTAATCAATGTTCTTCTGCTCAATACAAGGCATGCCCCCCCGCTCTATCCCAATTTGTATTCCCATTTGCACTTTGAAAACACAAGTTCACCTTCTCATATTTGGGCTGTGGTGAGCAAGAGGAAAAACAGCAGCATTTCTATTGAAAATGTTCACAGTTACAGAGTTTCTTTCTTGCATTAAGGAGAAGTAATACACGGACCATGATAAGCCCTGCCAAACCCATGATTCAAGGTTTAAAGAGGCATCCCGTGGAGGCCAGAAAGAGCTTTTCTCTGTTTCAGTCGTATGGCCTTACAAAAATGGCCAGCAACCTTATAAACAGACACTGGATGATAATTTTTCAGAGCATCACAAAGGCAAGATGCCAGATTTTATGGGCCAGTAGACTGATCCAATATAGCAAATCCTGTGTTCCACTGTGGATTCTGAGACCAAATTATCAATTAATGTGAAGTATTAAAAAAATCCAAATCTCTTTTAGTTCTCTGCAGTCATTAGTGACAAGATGCAATATCTATAACTCAAATGCTTTGCCAACATCCCCTGGCAACAAGGCAGAAACTCCATTCCCACTTTTTCCGATACATACAAGGAAAACATATGAGATCAGTGTTTTTTACAGTCAGATTCGGCTGCCTCTTTGTATTTACTTAGACAGAGGAATAAATCAGGTTTGGGTTACTCTCTGGGTTAGTTATTTGTTATTGGAATAAATGCATGGTAATAGAACTGACGAAGATGTTTCTCTTTCAGCTCCGTGTCTGAGGTAGAATTTGCTTTGTTCTGCACTATATTATATTGATGTTTTTTTCCATTGCTGATGACTTCATCTGCTCTGCTTCTTTCCAATGTCCATACCTCTGCCACAGCTGGCTTTAGGACGCAGCTTTTTGTGATAGATCTTTCTTTTCTTTTTCCTCTAACAGTAACATTGTAATGCAGAGGCAATTTAAACAAGCATCATGAAACAATTTTGTAAGCCTTGCTCCCACCCATTTCCTACCTCAACTCTTTGGGAAGGGAGCAAAGCACTTGGGAGGCTAGTCAGGCATTCACAGGGCAGTTCCCTAAACAGAACGAGCAGATGCATTTAACAGCTCAATTTTCACCTCTGGTGAAGGGCAGAAAGGTGCTCAGGGTGATGACTATCTGGACACACCCTAAACCCAAATTTTTGGTTTTCCCTTGGCAGCCGTCAGCCCACGCTCCAAAGTACCACATCGAGAAGTCTCACCAGCTGCCCTTTCATGGGGGGACTTTGCCTACTTTTTTGTCCTGGTAGCAGCAAAGCCATCTTACTACAAAATCAACAGACTTTATGATAGTCATTCACTCTGAATTTGTGCCCCAAGATTCCCACCCTTTCCCCTCCCTCCCGTTCCCTAAATCTTTCCTGCTTTGATGCATGGAAAACACAGTGCTGTATTTTCTGCTCCATTATTTTGTTTCCCCTGTCCTTTCATAGGGCCCAGTTTTGAAAGTGGTGACAGGTTTGCAGGTGATCAGAAGCCTCTGGGCTGAGGGCCTTTCTCCCTCCCCCAATCAGTGACAGTACAGAGAGGAGGAAGACTTTTGGGGAAGAGTAGGGTGATGGACCAGGTGCTTCCTAACTGGGACATTTGGCCAAAGTTGCCCTTAATCCTGGCTGCAGAATGACTGTAACTGTACCCTGCTTCAGAGCCACGCTGAAGATTTACTCTTTGTAAAGAGCCTGGAGCAATTTGGATGAAAGGTGCTCCAGAAAGAAGAGCTGTCCTGACCAAGAAAGCAGCCTTCCAGATGGAGGCACCATCTGCCAGATGAACCTTGAGCACTCTGCTGTCCTGCGGGCGTGTGTCCTGCTGCCTTCTGTCCTATGTGGGGGCCTGTATGGCACAGAGATAACACCTATGTGACCAGTTTATCTTGTCACACTATTAAATATAAACAGGCTTCTCAACAGCTTAGCTGATCCTGACTTGTTGTTGCACAGGTGAGCACCTGATCCTGCAGTCCCACCTAAGGAGCCCCAGTCAGAGAGGTCCTGGACACCTCGTGTTGCCCCTGAGTTAGCGACCCATCGTGGGCACTAGGCATGCAGCCTGGGGTCTCTGCTCAAGCAAAATGCTCCTAGATTGCGCTTGTCTGAGTTAAGACGTCGGGCCTGGAGCTTGTTCTGCTGGCAGAGGTGGATGTGGCCTTTCCCCACGCCCAGGGGGCTGGTGATGGACGAGGAGCAGGGTGCTTGGGAACTAGCTAAACAGCAGCAGTTCAGGCCCCCAACACTCCTCTGTCCTTCAGGCTCAGCAGAGAGGGAGTCAGGGCCCTCCAAGGGACATTACTTTGCAAGCCAGGGAGATGTTTCAGGAGGACGAAGCCCCCTCGACTCTTGCCAGCACCAGCACTTGCCCCTTGCCCTCCCTTTGCATTGGTGCAAATGCTGGTGCGAGGCACGAGGCTGCAGCAAGCAGCGGCTGGGGGCCTTGCCCCCCCCCCCCCCCGCCCCCGTGCCCTCGCAGCGAGGGCTGTGCAGTGTCAGTGTGCTGCAGCCAGTGAAAGACATGTGGTTCAGTTAAAGACATACCCTTTCCCTTCTTGTCCCCTTGCTTCATCCCCCCCCATCCCTCCCTCCCTCTCTCACCCTTCCCTTCTCTTTTGTTTGTCTCCTTCCCTTGTTTTCGCCCATTGACTGTCAGGAAGGGCCACGCCGGAAGGGCCAGTGCAGCGCAGCGTGGCAGCGACAGAGACTCGCACCGCCGGCAGCTGCAACAGTGAGTGCATTGCGACCCCAGGGGCAGCTGGAAGGCCGGGGACGTGTGCTGCTTGAGCATGAAACGACACACGGGGTCCACCGGCTGCGGGACTAGGTCGTGTCCAGTGCGTTTGGCAGCGAAGGGGCTCTTGTGTGTGATGGGAACTGCACATGCTTCTCCCTACCATAGCAGCTCCTGGGGCTTGTCTGTGCGGCGAGGAAACGCGGGATGAATGCAAAACTCAGTGCAGCCGTCCTCCGCGGATGTTCAGGCTGCGTCTGCACTAGCGAGCGGCGCAGGCTGCACTCCAGCTGAGGCAGCGACGGGGCACAGCACGGTTTCCTCCGTGCGGCCAAACCCTCTCCATGCCTCAGAGTAAGGTGGCAGTCTCACTGCTCGCTGGGGACTGTCCTTGACTTGTGTTGTCCCGTCGCCAGTTGCTCGGGCACTGTCTAATTGGCATGGTCAATTAGAGAAAATTGGCCAAAAACCAGGCCAGCCTTTAAACAGCCAGACTGCCACAGGCCAGCCTTTGCACTGTCTGTTTGCTAGTGTAGACACAGCCTCGGTGTCTGATCAGCTGGGTGCTCGTAGCTGTTGTCGAGCGGTTGGAAATGTCCCTGTCCCGGTGCTGCTCCCCTCCCTCGCCCCGCAGAGAGGCAGCGGGGGAGAGCGGTGTGGGCTCGCTGCTCTGGCAGCGCGAAGGAGCACGGGTTTGCCAAGGTCGTGGCTGACAGGAACTGCACGAGTTGGCCGAGGGCTGGTAATTCCTCTTTTTGTCCTCCCCTCCCTCCCGCGGTGGCAAGCCCTTGTCGGCCTGTGCACTCCCTGCACACCAGAGCCTTTATGTAGTGAGGCTGAGGCCGGTGGGTCCCCATATGTCACAGCATCGCAGCAGCCACTGCCAGCAATCTGCAAGGCTTCTGCTGGAAGCAGACGCGTGTGAAAGAGGGTGAATGTTGAATTTGACTGTCCTGTGCAGCTTTGCTGCTGGTGCAGAGAGAAGCACTCTGTTGGTCCAGAAAGCTGGGGAGCTGCTGCTCGAGTCCACTTTGGATGTGGATCAATTTAATCCACCCAAAACCACGCTCCATGCAGAGCAAATACGAGCCCTCGTAAGTTAAGGCAGGACTATTCTGGCTGTCTGACTTTCCCACTTTGTCTCACAGCAGCTTCCCCACATGAGTGAGCCCGAAGAGATGGGTATTAATATTTGCAACGTAGCTGTGATCAGGGCAAATTACTGGAGGCAGGGAGAGCGAAGGGGTCCTATTCCCCAAACCTCCCCATGACATTGCTGGGGAGGTGTATGCTCCAGCCGAGGGTGTTTTTAGGGGAGGGATAACTGTCCCACTGCAAAACCTCTCCCCAATGTCACCATGGCTCATCCAGAGCTGGTGGTGACAGGGATTAAGCGGGTGCCTACGCGGTGTTAGCAGCGAAGTGGATCTTGCAAACCGCCCCGGTGTCTGTGACGGAGCAGGGCTCTGGCACTTTGTGACTGTTGCCAGAATCACACGGGAGTGTGAGTTTAGATATCGCTGACTTTTCAGGGGATATGTCAGCGGATAAGCAGACGTGCCACCGAAAGGTGATTTTGTTACTTTTATGCCTTTCTGAGCTGAAATTGAATTGCAGGGTGTGGATGGGAATTTAGTTCTAAGCACTGATGTAATTTTGTATCCTCAGCCCTGAAGGCAGTTTTTAAAAAATGATTTTCCCCTGTGCCCTGACACTATTTTTTTGCCTTTCAGTCATGTCCTCATGACAGAACAAATACTGGAGTTGACCTTTGCAATGTGACATAATAATATGTGACTTCTTTATAGCTCTTTTCATCCCAAATGCTTGGCACACTATGAATCTGATCCTGCAACCATTTACCACTGTGCTTAATGCTCCCTGCTCCGAGCAGTCCCTGGAGAAGCCGGTGGAGTACTCACACACAGAAGTGCTATACCTGGTATTATCTGCAGGATCAGGCCCTAGAGATATGTTGCAAGTCCTTAAGAACAGCAACATTTTGGAGAGGAAAAGCCTTCTCATTTACAATTTTTATGCACTATTTCATATCCTTTTTCAGAGTCTCATGCCCAGCAATAATATGCGCAGCCTCCCCCTGGCTAAAATGTCATAGCAGGTAACGCTTGGGTCATATTTATATCCACCATCTCCAAACATGTTGCTGCTTTTTTTTTTTTTTTTTTTTTAATCTTTTCCCAGCCTTGAAAGCATGCTGATTAACAAACTCCCTTAGCCTATCCTGTACCATTAGATAATACAGAAACACAGCATTTTAACTTATTAGCAAGTAGCAATTAAGGAATTAAAGCTATTCAAGGGGGAAAAAAGGAATATAGCTAATATTGCTGTGCATCTCTTCTGAAACAACCTCCTGTTGTGCCCTCAGGAATGCCAAGCTCAGGCCTTTTGTCTTGCCAGAAGGACGTGAGTCCCAGACTGGTGAATGCACGTGCTGCAAAACACTTTCTGCTCTGCCATTCCTATTATGAAAGGGAGAGCCCAGCTAGGTGCATGGAGATGAAGAAGAGGCCAGCAGTGTCATCGCAGCCTTGGACTGGGCTGCAGGTCCTTTCTATGCTGCTGAGGTCCTCAGGTAGTCCTTCCGTGCCTCAGTTTCACAGTGTAAAGAGGTGATCCCATCCTTGCTCCTCTTCACCAAGGAGACATATATCAAAAAAGATTGCAAGGGACACAGTCATTAGGGTGATGGCAGACAGGTAAGTATGTTAGAAGAACGTAGGGAATCTGTGAGTGGAGACATTCGCTGTATCAGTTCAAGGAGAGTGAGTTCTCAAAGTTCTCAGTGGCTGGAAAATGCAAAGAGGGAAAGAGGTAGGATCCTTGCACCTTCTTCTGCTGGGTGTGTTCAGGACTGGCAGAGCCAGGAGAGGGATGTATTCTACCTTCAGGGTGGTGGGATGTGTTTAAATCTTGTGATGGAGTACTACTAGCCACCAGCAAGTATCTACACACTTCTCTGTTGTCTGCCACCAAAATAGCATTGCCCCCCTTCCTTAAAAAGAAGTTCACTAGTAGTAGGGAGGGCCAGAAGGGACTCTCTAGATCATCAAATCCAATCCCCCGCTGCATCAATCACATCAGATTTATCCTTTTCATAATCAAGCACCACTTTATGTGTGCTCCTAAGGGAAGACGGTCCCCGAATCTCACTGCTTTAACTCGTAGATCCTCCTAATTTCCAGTGTATGCTTAGTCATGGCCCGTTTGCTAAACAGCAGGTACCTGGCACAGAAGCAAGAATTTTAACACAGTTTTCTTAAAATAACCACCCAGAAAAACCTATCCACAAAAATGCTGAGGTTGCAAAAGGGAACATGCAAGGTCAGGTAATAAGACTGGTAAGGCCTTAGCTCACATTTCTTACATATGCTTTGTAGTAGAGATTTTACATAATCACCTGCCGTTAATCTTGTAAGATCCAGTTGAGGAACAAGGCAAAAGCAGTCATTGAACAAAGGAACTGCTTTGCTATTCTTCTCCACAGTATTTATTGTGTTACCCTCTATCTCTTTTGCCAGGTATAACTAACCCTGAGCTAAATATTTGACTATTTTTCTCCTTCTTGGCAGGCTTATTGCTTAACTCCACAGCCATTACCTGCACAGCATCTTCGGGCAGAGTTGCATTTATCCATTTTACAGGTTAGGAAGTGAAGCCCAGAGCTATCAGATGCTTTGCCCAAGGGCTCACAGAAAGTCTGTGACAAAAGCTAAAATAAAATTCAACCTACAGAGCTGCAAGGGCAACTTTCTACCTCTCAAATGCCCCTGCTTCATTCAGCGCAGTCTTACTCACTCCAAGCCACACAAATGCTGCACAGAGGAAAGGGGCCGGCCACGACAGTCTGCTTTGTGGCACACCATACCCTGCATGCCACGAGTATGATGCATGCTCTAGACCCCTGACTTGATTGCTTTACAGTCTAGTCCTGTTAATTAACCAGAGTGCACAATGAATGAGGCAACATGGGGAAAAAAAAAAAAAATAAGGTGAATGTAGCCTATTTGAAAAAGGCAGAGGGGCAAAAACGCTGAGCCGAGTTTCACGGTGCAGCACCCATTAGTTCTGATTCCAGCCCACCGAGAGCACTGACACATGTAGTCATCCACGCTTTGATCGGTTCATTAGTGCACAGCATAAACTGCTAGAGCAACTAAGGAGGAGGGCTCACTTGACGAAAACAGGTTTGTGACTAGGACACCAAAATCCTGTGTTTGCTTATTTAACTTGGCAGATGTTCAAGTGAAACAGGCACGGACGGGAGGTGTCAGAGCTGATCTGAATACCAGCATGTGGGATTTTTTCGTTTTATTTCAGTGCTCCTATTTGAGAAAGAAATGCTCTCGGAAACCTTTCTTTCCTTTTTTTTTGTCACTATTTAACTGTCATAAGAATCATACAGTGCCTACCCAAATGTTCCTAACAAATTAGTCCATAATCTGAAAAGTATTGCTATGATTGCTATTAAAAGCCAAAGTTCTCTGGAGGGAACAATGTCAGTGGGTCTAAGATGCACGCAAATATACTTAGTTGCTGTAAAGCCATCAGGGGTCAGCTAGGCAGCCCCAAGCCCCTGAGCAATGGGCCCATTAACGTGGAGAGGGACTGCAGAGCGTCACACGGAGGGAAGGGAGAAAGCTGAGCTCTTTGCTGTTTTACCTCGAGTTTCGAATGGCGAGTGCCTGTGTCTGTGCCTTGTTGAGTTGGATGGTTTTGGAGGAAAACATTAGTGCTGTTCCCATGCACCTGCCTCGTGCTTGCCCCCTCCCTGGTAAGTCCCGCTGAACCTCTGGTCCCATGCTGCTGAGTGGGAGTGGGAAGGGTTGGTGTTTTCCCCTCCCAAATTCACGTCCATCCCTTCCTCCAGGCACCGGTGCTGGGCGAACGTGGCTCTGCCCTCCCAGGCATCTTCACAACACCAGCACAGCCCCAGCCAGCCGGGCAACAGCCCCCAAGTCCCCTCCTGTGCCTCCTCCTCCTGCAGACGACTCTACGTAGGTCCCTGCAGACGAGCGCTGTGCCTCCTGCTGCAGGCGAGGACAAGACGACCCCATCCACAACGGCCTGGCTGAAAACACAGCCCAGACCCGCTTCCCCGGGGGCCCGAGCAGCCCCAGGGCGCTGGGACAGCCGGTGGGGCCCAGGCATCCCCTCGCCCCAGCGCGGGGCTCCAGGTTGTGCCCGCGAGGGCAGAGCCACCGGCTCCCGCAGGTTGCTCCTCACCGGCTCAGGGAAGTGTCAGATGCCTCAAAGATTAATCGCCACTTAACCGGCCATATTTCCATCTCTGCATAGGGCTGTAGTGGAAAAGACAGAAGTACTCAGCTAATTTACCCTGGTACTACACGGCAGATTACCCTGTACTTACGAGGTCACCAGCTACCTTGTAATTAGCCTTCCAGTGCAGGGAAGTCCGTGATAGGTGTCCAAGCCGCTCTTCTTCCCGGCATCAGAGAAGCAGAGGGACGGCAGCAAAGTGCCGACAGAAATCTCATTAGGTGCATTTAAGGCTGCTAAATGGTTTAAAATGCAAACTGGGGGAGGTGGAAGGAGAGGGCAGCAAGGCTGCCTGTACCTGCTAGCAAGTGAGAGGAAGGAAAGAAAACAGTTTGGTTTGTCTAGGAAGCGTAGGAAAGGCGAAACAGAAAGGAGACTTTGCGAGACCGGCATGTGCCAGTCAGCTGGGGACCAGAGCAGCTTTTCCTGGCTGCGGTTCAGGAGGGTGGTGCAGGCCCTGGAGGAGCTGAGGAGCCACGTCCGGCAGGTCCTGCCCCACGACGGTGTCCCTGGGCCGTGGGGTGCGCGGGGGCCGGGCTGTGGGGCAGGCAGCGGTGCACCCGTGGCTCCCAGCTGCCTCCCGGCCTCGCACTCTGGATTCCCGGCCTCCCTTTTCCGCATGCGCCCAGTTCAAACACCTACACCCGGAGCATTTCAAAGAGTGACAAATGCCTTCGATTATCAAGTACAAATACCAGTAACAACTCATCACACCTCTCGGGTGACTAATAAAGCACCGAGCCAGTTCCAATCACTATACAGCAGTATCGCTGTAAAGAGAGCTTGTGCCCGCCCCAGGCCGCAGCGCATTTTATCCATATTTCGTCCCCTTTGAACCATCCACAGTCCCTTGTGGGGTGGCAGCTCCCCAGCAGGCTGGTGGCTTTCAGTGTGACCAGGAGACAAATGCTCTTTTGAAGCCATCTACATAGAGGTCCCATGTCAAAGAGCAAAGTGGCAATCTCTTTGTGGCTCTATTGCAATCATAATCTTAAATACTCCTTTTTTTTATATATAGCTGCGCGTCCCTGACTCAGTCCCACACAGAGTATCCACAAGGTCGCCAGCGTCTGCTGGAAACGAAGAGGGGGGTGAGGGACGTGATTTCTGAGGCAGGATTTAAAGTACAGTATGTGAATAGTTTGGCTAAGGAATGACCAGAGTGGGGCGATGTGAAAGCTGATTGCAAATATTTACAAAGTTGTGAGTCTGAAGGTTAGAAAATGTTACTGAGAGAAGTACATCAAAGTCAGCACAAGGTATAATGTGATGAAGATGAGGCTGGAGGAAATCAATGTGGCAAGCAGGAAATTTCCATCATGTAGAAAAGATTTGCTCATGATTTCTTAGGGAAGCTGTGGGCTTCCCACTGGGATATTTGGATTGGCACCCATCAAAGCCTGATAAAATCCCTGAGGGCCCTCGCTCATGAAGGAAAGATGGCAGGATGGAATTTAGTAGGACTTTTTCAGTTATACTCTTTGTTCTGTAAAGCGGTTTTGTACACGGACATGCGTGTCATTGCCTGTGCGTGCTGCATACACATACCTAACCCTCTCAGATGAGAGCAGCTTAGCCAGCAGCCCATCATTTGCAATCATGGCTCCCCTTGAAGCAAATGCCCCAGCAACGACATAATTGAGGACTGTCCTGTCTGCACGGGTCATTCATCCTGCCGGACACCGCGCAACATTAGTGGCTTCTTTAGGCTCACTTTCTCCTTCCGCCCCCTCCTCTTGTGGCTAACCCTAATGGAGAGCCGGTGTCTAGAGACCCCACTAGGAAGACTCAGCTGGTTAAGAGCGCTGGGCAGCTAGGAGCAGGGCTGTCTTACGGCAAAACCTGCTAGCGTGTCCTACAGGGAGCTGGGCTGGCGAAGTGGCTCCGCTGGGTTTGGCGGCGTGGAGCACCTGGCTGGCTGCAGGAAGGGGAGCAGCGGGCAGGTGCCAAACAGCAAATCTGCTATGGCCTCTTAGTGCCACAGGGCTCGAGCGGCATCTGGGACCCAGGCTCCTGTGTTCATGGGCTTGCTTGTTTATTTACGCTCTTGGCTAATTAAAGCAGGGAGGAAGAGTTTTAACACAAGTTGGTTAAAATGCACAGGACGTTGGCAAATCTGTTCTGATCAAGGGCATCTGGAAAACTTGCTAAAGAACAGATTCTCAAGTCCTTCTGATTCAGATCTAGCTTGTTTTCCAACAGAAAACAAGCAGCCAAATCCCAGCCTTGTCTTTCACACGTGCCACCACCATGGCTATTGCTGGTTTTAGTCCTGCTGCTCCCCTATCGCAGCTGGGCTCAGGCAGCTCCAGGGCTGCCTTCTCCTCCTCCCACCCACCTCTGGCTGGTGGCACGTGCAGCCTCTCTGTGTGCCACGCTGCGTTTTCACAGGGATGCTTAAGGCAGGCATGGGTAGGGCATGTCCAGAGCAGCCTTCCTCTCCGTGGGCCTCAGCACATTTAGCCATTAGCATCATGTAATTGCTGTGTCTCTACAGCGGCTATGTGTGCTGGCTGCCAGTGTTTGCAGTGAAATGCAGCTCTCAGTTCAGCAGTGCCAGAGCCAGCACAGCTTTCCCACTGGCACTGATGAGTTTAATCACATCGTTAGTAGGTGTGACACTGCAGCCTCCAACGATGAGCTCTTTATTCTAACACAACTTGCAATGTGTTTGCTGGAGATGCCATCTGTGCCTGCACTGCCTTCATTAGGAGAGAAAGCGTAAGCATCTTCTGAAGTTGTTCGATATTTCTCTGAAGATTTCCTGCTGAGAAACCACTGTTCTGCTAGAGGGTGAGAGCTCTTACCTGAAGGGGAGCTGGGAAGCACCATCACCCCCAATGCCTAAATAGGCCAGATAAGCGATTAGAAAGTGTACCATAGGGAACTGTCCTCTATTGGCTTACAGGATTTTGTCAAGAAAAGACAATCTATCTACTATATTGCTGAAAGTTTTTCATCCAGGTAAAGCACTAAAGCCGCAGCCTGTAGTCTGAAGTACTGTAAATTTTCAGAAAAGCAAGGAGCAGATTTATTTTTTTAAAGATGCTTTCAGTTTTTGTATGTCTATATCGTGAGAATGCACAAAAATCTCTGGGTTGCCTGTACAGTTTTTGGAAACAACAGATGCAATTAAGATTTGCATGAGCATATGTGAGCATCTAATCCCCTCAAAAGCTCCATACTCTGTTACAGATTTATGGAGATACCCCTTCATCAGCCAGCAGGCTACATGCTCGCAGTGTGTCACTGCTACTTGACAACTTTTGCAGACAACAAACCAGGAGCTGTCAGATCACTGTCCAGCAGAGCTGCTGCATGTAAAGAGAGGGACTGCATGTACAGGGAGTTCCCATGCCCTGCATTTCTGTCTGTGCTGCCAGGCCTATGCTCAGTGAATCTGATATTCACAAGAAATAGATTTCCAAACAATCAAGCCTAATGAATTTTGAATATTATTATGATTAATGCCAAGGCAGTTGAACTGATTATCCAGCATCCAGAAGTTAAGTAATGGAGCCTTATCTAAATCATGTGTACTCATCAGTCAGGGATGGCCCTGGCTGCAGACAAAGATGGAGTGTTATTGGTTACCCGAAGGGGAGTCACTGTCAGGACAGAGAGAGAGGGACGATGGAAGGGGAGATTATGAGATACCGATCTGAAAGCATTTTAGCATAGAGTGATAGCACATGCAAGTGCTTTATTGGTACTATTTCCTAAGCGGCATTTCTCAAGCCATTTTGAGACTTTGCTTTTATATCACCAGCTTAGGATTTATTGGTCAAATCTTCTTCCTACTTCCCCAGACCAGAAATGGAGACGATTTTCCTTCTTTCTGTAGCCAAAAAAGTAGAATCCTGATGGACATGTTTCTTGTATCATGATGGTTTAACTTAGCCTCTATCTGATTAGCTTTTGAGCGATTAAGCACTTCTTGTAGTATTATCAGCTCACTGCAAAATGATAATGTAGATAGATCAGTCATGGCTAACTTCTGTTGGTACTTGCAGTCCTCACAGGCTACAGATCCCCTTTAAAGCTGCAACCAGCTGACAGCTGTGCCGTTTCATGGATGTTGAGTCTCTCCTAAAAACAACTGTAGTGTGGTACGAGGATCTCTAACCTTGTGGAGCCAAATCAGTAAATCCATATGGTGCCTCACTAACTAGCTGACGGCTGGAGTTTGAAAGGGTTTAGTGGCCTTCCCAGCAGATGCTTTTATCTGGGCAGTGACCAGGAGAAAGGCAGTTAGTCAGCAGCTTTTAAACAGCCAAGAGGTGGTGCCCGTGTTGGGGCCGTGGCACAGAAGACAACCAGCCTACGACCTGTGTGTTAACCCTCTGCACAGCAACCCCGCTCCATCCTGCGGCAGGGCGGTGGGACTCCCAGGAAGCCACCGTGGTCTCCCACTGGTGAATCCCTCCCAGCGCTACCTCTTCCTGCAGCTGCCTGAGATCCGCAGCGTAGGGGCTCATCGTTCTGGGCCATACTAAGCTTTTGTTAGGTGGCCCTGGGGGTCTGGAGGCTGGTCACCTCTCCTTCACCTGGTAAGGCTGTAGCAGCAGCCATTAGGACAAGATCTTACAGAGCTGGTGGGGCCTTGCTGACCTCTTTGCCAAGTGCTTTGCAAACTACAGCAGTGGGGGCTTTCTGGGCTGCTACCCTGACAGCTGGCCAGGGCCTGGGCACACGTGCCTGCCCCATGTCTTCGCAGCAGAAGAGGGCATGACTGCAGTTCCTCACAGTTTATGTCCCGGAGTTGGAGATCTTGGTTTTCAGAGCATTTATTTCTTATATAAAAACAAGGAAACTGGCCTTTTCTCCTTTCCAGCCTGTTTGTATGGCCTTTTCCTACCTATGGGTCCTGCTGCCTTGAGTTCTGGGAACAAAAGGAAAGGGGCGAACTGTGGTAGGGAGCACACCAAACAGGTTACCGGCAAACATAATTAAAAATATATGTGCGATTACTCCTCTGTTTCCCTTTTTTTAACCATCCTCTGCATTACCACTGGCATTTTTAGATGGCAGATAATATAACAGAGAGGACTCTTGGGTACAGGCAGCTCTTACAGCAGCAGTGATTTATCTCAGGCCGTTTTTAGGTAGCAGAATTTACCTCTAGCTACAGCCACCCCTCCATGTCTGCCCCCCCTCATTTGCATAAGTAATTGACAGCTTGTTAATGGCTCATTAGGAATGCTGAAAACCGTGGGATTAGAACACACTCAGTGGAGCAGAGACGAGGGGAAGGGGGAGAAAGGACGTTGTCCCTGCTTGCAAATTACACCGCTTGATTCAACGTGATTCAGAATTACAGGTCATAAAGCAACTAGATTGTTAAATGAAGTAAGGAAAAACAATGTGAATGGCAGGCTTTATTTTTAGACTCGTGTTTAAACACAGCATGTGCACCTGGGGGGAACGAACAGTCCCTCGCCAAACAGTCCTACTGACAGCAGGAAGGTGTCACCCCCTTCTCAGTTTCGCATTAACCCTGCCTGGTCAGCACTCCCTGATCCCTAGCACGTTCGTCTGGCTCCTCACATTGCGCCCCAGCAGGGACATTTGGTTCCTTTGCTCATGGTTTCTCTGAGTAAGTCCAACCCTCTTCCTTCTGGTGGCAGGCGACCTGCATCTCCCCTGCTTTGGGCAAGGCTGGGATACCAAGATCAGCTGCATGTGGGTGGGAGAAACAGCTCCTGGTTGCTATTATGCACTGTGTAAATCACAGAAAAGCCCTGTGATCCCTTGCACGTTCCTGTAAGATGCCTTTAATCACCGGCATGCAGAGAGGCAGGCAGCAATCCCCCTCCCTCTGCAGCGCTACCAGTGCCTGCAACTGGAAGACATGGTTAGGTGGACAGAGTGAGGATTAAGAGGAGATCAGATCTGCCATTTGCAGAAAGTGGAGGAAATACATGCAGAGAGATGCCTGGTGAAGACACGAAAGGCCAAAGTAGCTGAAAAGTCTGGAAGAAGCTTCCTGCGGTTGGGTCAGCTGTTTTTAAGCTCATGTTCAGCACTGGCTGTGACAGCAAGGACAGCAGAGGCAAAAGACCCTGGTCCCTTGAAAGTCCTCCAGCATCCCAACCAACCAACAACCATCTAGAACCATTATGATTTTTCTCCTGCTCGTGGCCTCCACGATGCCTGGCAAAGGATTTACTCTGAATGAAAGGGCTGAAACAACAAGTGTGACAGTTTAACCAAGATGCTCTTCCAGGATGGACAGAGTGTGTGAGAAGAAAACAAGAGCATCCGTGGAAACTTTGCTTGGAAATGCTGCAATTGAATCACACTGGTTTTTTTTTTTTCACTCAAGAAATTGCAACTTGGCCAGTATACCCAGGAACACACCTGAGAGACCTGAAAAATGAGAACAGGGCTGTTGAGAGAGTTTTCAATGCCATCTTTTGAGCTGCTTAGAAGTGGGGGGATCTGGGCCATCAGCCACAGCTCGACTCAGCTTGGGGTTGGTACGGCCACACAACATGCTGCCTTTTAGAGTCATGAAAGGACCTTTGGGATTTTGAGGCCAGAGTAATTCTGATGACGATGCAGTCTGAGCTATATCCAACACCTTTCTTTCTAGATAAGCTGAAAGTAAATTAATAGATAGTGTACAGGGAAATCACATCCAGTCACAACACTCAGTTAAACACAGCTACTGCTGATATAAACTACTTGGGTACTTAATAGCTTATTGAGGTGGCAGTTATGACTAGGAAGTGCAGGACAGTATTTACAGCTAATGTTTAGTGAAGCCCAGATCTGGCTGGCATGTCAGCGTTAATCCCTCTACTTTGCAGAAGGTGCTCAGGAATCTGTCAGACTCACACAGGCAAAAACCTGGCACATCTGAGAGGGAAAGGTGTCTCAGGTCTGCTGGGTCCGGCACTGAGGGCAAGGAAAGAGTGTCTCCTCCTAGATCTCCAGCAAGGATTGCATACAGCCTTTGCCTTGTCCCTGAGAAGCCACTATCTCATCCCCCAACCAGATCTGACACACTTTAACTTACAAGGGTACGATGTACAGCAGTCGTGTTTGTTTTTCTCCACAAGTGCAGCTTAGCCAAACAAAGAAGCTTTTCGTGTTTCTCAGTTGCATTCCTTTTTTTTTTTTTTTTTTTTTTTTTTTTTTTTTTTTGTCCTTATTTCCTCTCAGGTGACCCAGCCACCTGTGGCTCTTAGTCATACAAAACTGTCCAGATCTGCTGAATAACACACGCTGCCCGCAGCAGGAATTAATGTGTCCTGATGGGGACATACATCTGGCTGCTGGGAGAAGGTTCAGAGCTAAGTATTTTCAAGCGATCATCCAGCTAAGGTCTAGAGGACATATGTTCTGGTGCAGCCCAGCCTGGGCTGGTAGCCAGGTCTGCAATTAAAGAAGAGCCCAAGTCATCTGTACACACAGCAGCAGGAACTAAAACAGCAATTCAGGAATGTGTGTCTTATCACCAGATCTAAAAAGAGCTGGTTTGTTGAGTGTATTCTCCTGGAGAGAAATGGTGCCAAGGTCTCTAACACTGCTACGTGATTCTGTACAAACTCAAACATCTCAACTTTGCGCACACAAAAGAGAAGTTCAGCTAATGCTGCACCGCATGAAGACACCTACTGCTGTTCTCGTGACTCTCCCAAGGCAGCAACAGTGCAGAGCCTCCTCAAAGTATGCCAGTAGCAGTAAGAAAGCTGTCAAAAGACCATGCAAAGCAAATGTCAAATAACCAAGGAAAGCAAAGCACTAAATCTGTTATTTCAAAGTTGAGAGGAAAACTGCACAAGAAAGGAAAATAAAACACCACCTTAGAGTATACCAGAGACCAGATTCCATTCTTAGTTGTCACTTGACATCATGAAGCAGCCTTCAGCAGGGAGCACAGAGGGGATGACTCAGTCCTCTACCCCTGAATGGTGCCTTTAGGGTACAGCCCTGGAGTTAACTTGGAGGCTAGGAGAGGGAAAACGGGGGTGGCCACCAAGCCCTGCCTTTAGCATGTTAGGACCTGGATTTTCACAAGCCCAAAATTCTCATGAGGGCTTTTCAGCCCTGGTCTGGTTTTGATTTCCATGTTATCATGGAGAATGGCCCAAACTGCTGATGCATCGCACTACTTTTGCTGGAGCACTGCCGCTCCCCTACTCGTTGCTATACTGGCAGATTCATCGGGGATGACATGTCATCTTATTCCTTCCTAATCAGCTAGATGTCATTCAGAAAGCCGGGACAAGGAGAATTCTTTCCCCAGACACCAGCTTTCCTTTCTAGCAGACAAACCTAGAGTCTTATAATACTACTTGTACATAGCACTTATATAGCTTTACATCTTCAAAGTGGTGTACTAGCATTAACTAATTACCTCTCTCCCTAATGGCCATTAATGCTGGCCTCTCATGAATCTCCCCCAGCTCCCTGAGGCTCTGATGTAATACAGCAATAAGCTGCTCAAAGGGAGTGGCTGGTTATCCTGCAATCTGCGGACTTGGATGTGTAATGAGGCTTCAGAGCAAAGCCCAGGTGCCCCGGAGTATCAGAAACATGTGGCTATAGACTAGGTGATGCCTTTGGGAGTATCCACTAGTAAGTGATGGAAGCTAGTAGATGATACTGGGATCCTGAGATGGAGACAGTAAGAAGAAGGAACCTTCAGCAGCTCAGAGGATATGCACTGATTGCTCTATTTATTACCGGGAAAGTGTTGCAGACTGAAAAAGCAAAGCAGTGGGAATAACATGGGCACGTGGGCAGGGAGAGTTGATCTAGGACGAGAAAGCTAGAGAGCTAAAAAAAAAATGTCAAGCTAAGCTAGACAGCCACAGCAATGGGATAAGAGGCCAGTCTGCAAGTCTATGAAGCACTGAAATAACAAGGGAAAAAGGAGAGTTTGGCAGCATCATGGGATTTAAGTGGAGGAACAGAAGATAATTTAGGCTAAATGTCTTGAGAGCAAAACCCTCAGCCAGGTCATGGAGCGTCTCCAAGAAAGACGTTGGAGTGCCACTATTTGAGGACTTTGCATCCTTACTTTTGAATATGAGCTGAGTGGTGGCTGGGCTCTCCCCCTCCCTGACTCCCCAGGGGAAAGGGAAGGTGGGGTGGAAGACGACATGAATTTTTCAGAAAAGACGCAGAAGTAGCATGCTCCTGACAAGCATCAGCCCTGCATGGTCACTTATTTCAGAGCCTGACAGGCCCAACTCTGAGCAAACAGAGGATTGACTGAAGCAAACTTTCAGCTTCGTTCCAAAGACACAATAACGTTGCCTGCCAGAGCCAAGGACAAACTAGCCCTGCAAAAGGGAAACACAGCATCCAGGTTTTTTTAGCCTAGTTTAATCACATCATTTTGTGCTCATGCCTTTGGCAATGACAGGTCCTGTAAGTGAAGTACGCAGCCTTGGGAATCACATGCAAGTCTGCACGGTCGCAACACAGATTACAGCAAATATATGGTATGCAAGGGGCTGCTGTCACTCTGGGCACACTCTGCTTCCTGTGGCATCGGCAGGTTAATCCAGCTGTGCTCAGCTCTAAATCATTTTGCTACATCAGCAAATAACAGGGTGCAGCCAAGTGAAGACTGGCAAGTCTCATCTTAGCGTTCACTTATTCTGCAACTTCAGAGCAGAGCCTTTCCCTGCCTTCCTGCATCTGCTTTCTCATCTGTGAAATGGGAATTTTAATCCTAACCAGCCTGTGAGGGGCGCAATAAGAGACAGTCAAAGGCAATACTTTAAAATGTAATAGTCAACCTTATGTGCTAAGCTAGACATTGGAGTGGTTTTATGGTGCAGTTTAATGTATGCCTTCTCTGTTTATAGTTAGCTAGTAGGTGCATGACTTAGCATTTTCCCTCAGAAATGTGCCACCCTATTTGACGTGCACAGAATACCTCCCAAGCTCTTATCTAGGAACAGAGCTGAGGCATATTTTGGGAGCCATACCGTTCTGGGGGTTGCTTGGCTTGTTTTTTCCCCAAGCTTAATTTGATTATTAATTATTAATAGGTTTATTTTTAGTAAAAAAAATATGTCTCACATGACATAAGGCTGAGATGAAGACTTTGGCAGTCCCTGGATGCCACCATGTGAGCTAAGCCAAGATTGTGTCATTACATCCTTGGGACAACCATTGACACTTTACTGGCAACTCTTCACCAGGATGTGTCTAGAAGAGACCAAAGACTTGGACTGTATTTTCGTTTATTAGAACTGAGATAGATCTACTGGCTTCTCTGCTCTGCTTTTGGGGCAAGATTCTCAAGTGGTGTAAATGAGGGCACTCCCATTCCAACACTACAGCAGTTCTTGTAAGCTGAGGATCAGGCTCATAGATTCTGAACTCCTGTAAGACTAGTTCAAAAGGGAGTTAAATGTGCTCAATATGTTATACTACCTGTAATTTCTGATGATCCTGCAAGATTCAGGATATTGCAAATCTAGAGAGCTTTTGCAATAAGTTATCATTCTGAGATTGCTGGAAAGCTGAAGAGTTAGTGCTACTCAAAGGGGAACAAAATAAGCATTAGCACAAAACATTTTTTTTTGCAACAGTCAACTTTGATGTATGTCATGTTCTATCAATAACATTTCCTTGGAGCCTTTCTCAAGGAAGGAAGGCAAGTCATAAAAACTGGAAATGCAAGAAAGAGCTAAATTGCAGCCAAGGTTTAAAAGGAACAAACAAAGGAAGGAATATTTCCATTTCCATTAAGGGAGGACATTCCTGGGAGTTCAGAGCAGCAAGCTGAAAACACGCTAGCCAAGGCATCTCTAAACAGGAAGTGTAGAGCTGCAATGAGCTTTTTATCTTCAGGCATCTCAGTACTGAGCATCTCTGCACTTAGGAATGAAAGATGCTCCTGAGACTATTTTCCTTTTTTCTTTTGTTTTTTCTTTTCTTTTCTTTATGAGGCTGTTTTAGCATTAGAAACAGAGCTGGTCTGCAGAACTCAGTACAATGTTGCAAGCCCAGGTCTGAATTCAAACCCCAGAGAAGTCTGACTCCCACCCTCTGTGCAGAAAGCCTGCTAAGCATCATACCCATTTCACAACTTAGTCCAACACACCTCAGCACTGTCTTGGTTGCTCCCCAGCACTGCACTTTGCCTCGGTACTGACCCTTCCCTGCACTAGTTCTGTTTTAATCAAGCAGAGAAACCTGTGGGAGCTTGGGAAAGCTGGGTGCTTGAAAGAGAGCTTTTGTTTGTACAAGAAACATTTTCATCCAAACAAGCACAATGACCTCATTATTTTGAATAGTCACACGTGTGCAGGAAACCTAGACACCAGATATCTTCTCCTCCCAGTTTTTCACAGGACCAGAGAGATTCCTGTCCATTTGGCTCAGTTGCAGTGCTACAAAGGCGTTAGCACTTGCTTTCTTGGCGTCCATAATGAGACAAGCAGTCTTCCAAGCAGTGCCACAAAAGTGCTCTCTCATCACCAGTAAAACCTCAGACACTTTGCCCTCAGCAGAAACAAATGCTGGAGACTCGCAGCCATACCGTTTCCAGCACCGCCTGCTCTTATCAATTAGCTGTTCCCCCACAGATGGTGTTTCTTGTGCAGAAGGACAGAACAAAGAAAAATTTGTCCTGCTCAGAGACACTTGTTTAGAAATCTCTAATGAATACGAAGGTAAATCCATCTGCTTTCAAAATGTTTGCATGCACCCACCTGCTGGATTCATGTGCCCCAGAGATGGGTGGACCCTGATGAAGAAAGGGTCTTTCCCTCACTTAGCGTACCCCAACAGGACTTTGCCTATGGGCTCTTCCATTTCCACACTCTCCAAAGAGGACGGCTTTCCTTCCTCCATCAAATGCTGGTCTTCTCCCTGTGCGTAAAAGCCTGTTCTTTACAAACGGACCACCCTTTTGCAGTGCGGTCCTGCAGTCATTTACATATTCAAAGCATTCCTTGAAAAGGCCTGTAGCACAGTTTTACGAGTGCGAAATCTTTCATGCAATTAGGTGATGCACAGATGCCAGTGCATGGCTTTCAGGAAGCTTCACTGAAGAGGGACGAACCTCACTCTGTATTTTGGGTGGGTGCCTCACTGCACTGAGCTCCAGTAAAACTCAGAGCAGTTTTTTGCTGAATGCTCTGTTTCTTGTGCTGCCTGCTGGTTCATCAGCCTGTGTGGTCTGAGTATGTTCTTGGCATTTTGTCATATGATGTCTTTGCGAGCCCATTTCGGGAGGAGAGGACATCATTTATACATGTCACTCCCTATCCATCATGTTAACCAGGTGGGATTGGTGGGTAAGCCTTTGGGTGGCAGGGGAGGCAGTAGCCAGCACAGCTTTTCTGAACATCTCCTTCCCGAGGTAGCTTGCAGGGTGGCCCTGAGTTTGCCCACATCACACCAGGGCTGTTTCCTTCCTCGGGGCTCGGATAACTCAGATTTCCTCCTGCCTTTGCCCTCATGCAGGTTGGAGGACACACCATGCTGCCTATCCGCTGGATGCCTCCAGAGAGCATCATGTACAGGAAGTTCACCACAGAGAGTGACGTCTGGAGCTTTGGGGTGATCCTCTGGGAGATCTTCACTTACGGGAAGCAGCCCTGGTTTCAGCTCTCAAACACAGAGGTACAGCAGTGCTGAGACCCCTCAGCTGGAAACTTCTTTTTCCCATCACTCTTTCCAGACTGCTTGCAAAGCAATTTGTATGCTGATGGTCCCCATCTTGGCACCTGCAATATTTTCTCACTACATCCTTTTTCAGGCATGGAGATAAAATGACTTCATTGTGGGAGAAGTGTCATTATCTCCATTTACAAACTAGGGAAACTGAGGCATGCAGGAATCAAATGGCTCTGCCAAAGCCATGTAATGGTTCATCCTCAGTCACGCTCTTCTAAATTCCTCACACACCTCCATAATAACCTCATCTGATAAACTCCTGGGTGCTGCCAGAACTGGGGATACCAAATTATCACTGGGATCTAAGTTTTGTGATGCCCTCTATTTCCCCTCTTCTCTTCATCTTTGCTTTACAGCTGAGGCTCTCAATATTTTACTGCAGTCTTCAGTTTGTGAGACAGAGTTTGATGCATGTTATATGGCATGTGACACAGTTCTGTGGGGCTTTTTGCCATAGGGATGTCTACTAGATGGTTTTCCCATGTTCATTGAGAACGGGACCCAAGGGGCTGACTGGTCCTTATTATTTCTTTGAATAGCAGAAGTTGCAGTCTTTTTCACACTGTAAAAAATTTCCGGGGATACTGGTTGGGATTAGTAGAGTACCAGTGCTGAGGTTTGAGGTACATCAGCAGAAATGCATTGGAAGGTTTTTTGCTCAGAATAGCAGGGAGAATTATAGAAGAAGAACAGGATGCATTGACAGAGCAGTCTGTGGGAACCTTGCACATTTTTATCCTACTGTGTATCTAATGGATTTCAGCAATTTCACCTTTTGTAACGAGAAATGTGCATTTTCTGCTTTCTGGACACAGATCCCTTAATTGAGTGAGTTGCAGAGATGGCAAATCCAAGGTGTTGCTTTACATCTCTAATACTTGCCCATTCGTGTGCTCAATGGGGCCTGACTGTATATCCCAAAGTAGCACACGCAAACATTTTGGAGACACAAACAATGGAATAGACAACGACAGAAGTTATTTGTCACACTAATGAGCTGCTCTTGCATTTCCCTGGGAGGGTAAATACAAACACACACAAATGAGCACATGCAGCTTGTATGCGGGTGAGAGGTACGCTGGATTAAGAGAGCTCAGCTGCCTCCATGATTTCTGCTTCAGTTTCCTTTGCAGGGCAGCAGGACTGAGAACAGTCACTCCAAACCTTGGGGGAAGAGGGCTAGTGAAGATCTGCACAGAGTCTGGGATGCAGCTGTATTGGCTTTTTTTCCATCCTTAGGGAGATTTTTGTCCTTCATTTTCCTGTTTCATTTGCTGCATGCACTTCTGTCTGAGCCAAGGGTTCCCACTGCAGCCCACACTTCCCTGGCAAGAGGGAGCCACATCAGCTCTCATCTGGCTCATTTTTCACAGGCTGTGGAGCCATGGGCAGATCCCAGGTGGTTGCAGGGGACTGACTCCTCCACCAGCTCCTGGACAGCAGGAAGCTAGAGCAAACCTCAGCGGCAGCCTGGCCGCAGCTGCAGAACCTAGCGGGAGCTGCCGAGCCCCGGGGAGCTGCAGGTCGGCACCAGGCTCCAGGCTGCCAGGACTGGACTGTGAGCAAGCACTAGGTTTGCCAAGTACCATCATCGCTGCTTGTGGGCGTTAGGTGCAGCAAGGCTGGGATGCTTGCTCCTCTCCCATGGCATCCACATGGCCTCATGCCCCCACAGCAGTTTTAGTAGATTTGTTGAAGGCTAGAAGAGACCCTGCCTGAGCAGATAGGTGAGTCAGGAACCTTCTCATCCGACAGTCTCAGCCAGGCCATTAGCTCCTGTCTATGCCCTTCCTTCACGCTGGAGGGACAGGACCCACCGCAGGGCTCCTGTGCATGTCCAGGAAGCCTGTCAGAAACCGTAACTCACCTCCTCCCCCAAGTCACTGCTGCTGACAGCTTTGTGGGGATGCAGGCCTCTCTGCATGCGGCAGTCTCCTTCCCCCGCTTTCAGCAGGTCCTAATCTCTTTCCTACATGTTTATATGCAAACAGCAAAGCGGTAACTATCTGTTGAGATGTGTGGCAGGCCCATTACTATTCATAAATGAGAAAGCCCAAGCACCCCTTGCCGGGTGGCTTCCCTCAACACGCTGTTTGGGAGCTGTGTTTATCTACAGAGCGTGTCAGGTCACTCACACCCTGCGATGCTGGGACTCATCAGCTCCAACCGAGGGTGCCAGACAGTGATAGCAGCTCTCTGACAAATCACATCCCAATTCCCTTTGCATCCATTCCTCTGGTGAGCAAAACACAGACGCTTAGGGAAGCCTTTTCCAATGGCATCCTTCTGAAGAGATTTTTTGATCTGTCCAGCAGCCCCAGTTCTCTCATTAGCAGCACTGAGCTGACCCAGAGCAAGGTGTTAGCACTGCAAATTTCTTTCCCCATCACAAATGTGATCTGAGATGAAATGTTATCCTTTCAGCTGCTTTCTTATGTCAAAGTGAGGCAAATTTGTCCTTGGAGATGGGGGTAGGAAGAGATGTTCTGAACTTTCCCCTGGAGAATTCTCTTGGGTTTTGTAATAGAAAAGGCTTGATTTTTCAGGGGAAAAAGCAACATTTCAGCTGTTCTAAATATTAGTTTGTTTGGGTTTTGAGGCTTTTTTTCTTTCTTAAACTGGCAGAAAAAATTGACATCACCGATTAAAACTTCATATAAGCCTTCTGTTTCATGGGTGCAGTAAGGTAGTTAAGAGGCAAATGGTGAAAGTCTTAGTGTGCCATTAATGATGGTTTTAAACCAGGTTTACCTCCAGCTGCAGTCTTGCAGCTCCCAAACAGGTGAGATCTGTAGCCACGTCTCACCAAAAGTGACAGGATGGCTTGGCTCCTCAGCACTCCCAATCGCTAAATAGTACAAGGACAGCCACAAAGTATCAGGGATGGGACATCATCCAGGAACTGCTAGGCTAGTGTTTGATGTTGCTTTTTTTCTCTTTCAGGTCATTGAGTGCATTACCCAAGGCCGAGTTTTGGAAAGGCCTCGAGTCTGCCCTAAGGAGGTTTACGACATCATGTTGGGCTGCTGGCAGAGAGAACCTCAGCAACGGCTCAACATCAAGGAGATCTACAAGATCCTTCATGCTCTGGGCAAGGCCACACCAATCTACCTGGACATCCTTGGCTAGCCATGGCCACTTGTCAAGAGTCCTTGCTCCTTTCTTCTGTCCTTCCTTCCCTCTCCCCCTCCCAAGTCCCCTGCCCCTCAGCTCCCAAGCAAACATCTTCATATAAACTCAAGTGCCTGCTACACATACAACACTGAAAACAAAACAAAACAAAAATCAACCCAACAAAAATCCCACAAAACAATGACCTGTAAGGCAGTTTGGCTTATATATATATTTATAGATATCTCTCTATATATAACTTCTACACCAATACAGAAAGAAGCTGCTGTTACAGAAATTATAAGACTCAAAAAAAAGAAAAAGAAACAAAAAAGGGAGAAAAAAAACTACTTAAAAAGATATATATAATTAAAAAAAGAAAAAAAAAGAAAAGAGAAGGAATCTTTCCCCCAAGCAACTAAGCAGTGAATTGTAACCCTGCTGTGAGGCTACGGTTCGGGCTGTTGGGCAGGGCTCTAGATGGGCTGAGGCAATGATGCCATCCCAGGTAGGAGCCCTGGGAGGAAAGCCCTGCCCTGGTTGTATGATATGCACTGAATGTGTGAAACTAGTCCTCCCTTTTCTTCCTTCCCTCGCTCCCTCCTTCCCTGCCCACAGGTGATGGGCGCCAAGCCAGGTCAGTGTCCCTGGATGAACTGTCTTTTACCAACCACTTTTTCCCCTTACCTCTCTACCTCCCAATCCCTCCCCCGCCACCTTCCTGCCTTTTTCTTCCCTTTGACATTTCAGGACAATTTTTCTAATTTGCTGATTCTTAAATGTATAAACTCAAGGCTTTTGAACACACAGTCAAAGGATTGTGGCACCTACGGGTAAAACACACACCGGGACCCAGCTGCCCTCCCGCAGACAGCGAGTCGGCCGGACCCAGACCTCCCTCTTGCCCTGCGCTGACCACTGCCAGGGGCAGGAGAGCAGTGGGACCGAAGTGGCTGTGCGAGAGTCAAAGGGGGTCCTGGAGACCCATTCCTGAATCATCCCCAACCCATTCCAGTGTGCAAGACAGGAGTGTCATTCGCCCAGCAGAGATGGTGACTTTGCAAGGAACAACCCCTCATCCCCCACCCTCTCATTTCTCCTCACACTTCACTTTTGCTAGAGGCCATGGGGTTGTCCCCCCCCACACACACACCTGTCCACACCAAATTCATCCCAGGTGTAAACCCTCAGCGGACAGGGCTGCATCGCCTCCTCCTAGCAAGGGGCAAAGGCCGCTGGTTGCAGACCAGCTGGGCGTTTCCTTGTACCCTCGCTGAGCATGCCAATGGGGTTATTACATCTCAGTGATCTTCCTCCCCGTCCTCTTCCTCCCCCACCATTCCTGCCTCAGCGCAATGCTCGGGCACATGCCAGCGGGGGACAGGGAGGGGGACAAGGCTTGTGAGATGGCCGGGAACCTACTAGCACCTGCTTGCGGCCCCGTTGCCATTCTCCTCACGTCCCCAGCCCCTGAAAGGATTGATGCATCTGCCTTTGAGCTGTTGTGAAATGCAGAGGCTGAAGAATAGCTCCACAGGCAGCCCCGGGAGGAGCGGGGAGGGAGGGGAAGGTGCCTCCAGGAGCAGACGGCTCAGCGGATGGCCGCAGCGGCCAGCCTTGCATCTCAATGAGGAGAAAGGCCTGACAGGCAGCGACAGCGGGTAGTGAGGACAGCGAGAGCTCAGCAGAAGCGTCCTTCCTGCAGCCCACCTCCCTCAAGCCAGAAATAATCCCAACCTGGTGAAAGGCTGAATCTGATGCTGAATCCCATCTGTCCGGAGCGGACCCAGAAAATGAAACATTTCTGGTCTGTTCCTTCCTCCGGCTGACGGAGGACACGGGGGGGACCTCAGCTTGGCAGCTGCTCCTGGGAGGAGAGCGCGGGCGGGAGCGGGCGCCACAGGCATTGTCAAGGCAATTTGAGACGGCGACAACCGCCAGCACAAAAATAGCCTGCTCAGATGCGGCGTTTGTCAGGAAGGGAACGCACATGGGGGAAGAGGAGAGGGAAAAGGGATCTTAGCCCTTCCCCACAGCCTCAGCAGCGTTCAGGGCCTTGGCATGAGGGGAGACAAGTGAGTCTGACCAAAGCCTGGTCATGGTCGTCTACTGAAAAGGAAGCTTTCTGCATATTCTCCTAAGCCCCATCTCTTGCCAGTCTCTACCTCCCACTCACAGATCTGGCTTGAGCTGGCCTATGGTTTCAGACAGGGCAGGGAGCACTGTTGCAAGGAGGTTTGTGGTGGCAGCGGTGGCCATGGTGTTAGTCTGTGCCTGTGTGATAAGTGGTGTAAGCTTGGGGTGAAAGATGATGGATGGTAGTAACCTCATGAGATCAAAGAGGTAGCCTTACCCCTGCGGTTTGAGATACCTGAGATAGGAGACAGACTCATGCCAACAGAGGCTGGAAGGACTGCCGCTGATCAGACCCCAGCAGCCTGCAGCATGGACACCAAAGCTGACTGTGCACGGCTGTGCAGGCAGGGGTGAGGGGCAGGAGCTGCACACAGCCACAAGGTATATGCCACCCTGACCAGCAGCATTTGGCTCCTTTGGGAGAGGATGTCTCCTGGTTCCCTCATCTGCCTACTCAGGCTTATCTTGGAAAGGAAAAAGGCTGTAAGGCTGCTGGCCCTGGCATGGGTCCCTTTGCATGCAGGTTGTTTTGGCTAAAAGGACTGAAGTCATCATACAATGGGAGAGCAAGCGATGGTTATTAATAGCCCCGTGCCTTCAAGAGAAAACCATTCTCTTGGGCTGCCCATCTCTCACCCCAATGATTTCCTGCTCCTGTGGCTCCCAGACACTGCGCCACGTTGTGCAAGTCACCGTTTTGTCCGACCCTCTCTAGCTCTCATTTCTCTTTCTGACAGTTTCACAGGTCTTTACACTATCAAATTACTAACAGACACTGTGTTCCCATCATCAGTGGTAGTCTCCATATAACCATGATATACATCAGCTACAGCCACCTTTCTTGCTTTTCTCCTTCCCCTCCTCCCCACCATCACCTCCCTGTCCCTTTTGCCAGTTCTTTATATGGTCACAACTGCAAAGTGAGCTCCAGAGCAGAGCAAGACATCGGGCCTCAGTGTCACATGGTTAGGAATAAGTGGCCTCATGAGAGGCAAGAAAATGGGCCCCAGAAGATATGCCGCTCCTGAGGCCAAGGTCCAGGTTGCCTGACTGCCTTCCTGTTAGCCCCACCAAGTGCAGTGGCTGCCTTGGAAAAAGGTTCTTTTGTCAAAGCTGATTGTGAACAATTGTTCAGAAAAGCAAGATAAGCTACTGTGCTGCTGCGTGACATCTCCCCTGCTACTGCTGTCCCGTGGGCTGCTGATGCTGGATGGAGGTTTGTTTGGGGGTGTGTTGTTTTGTATTTGAAGACACGATGGAAACTGCTACATCTCTTTTTGTCATGAGAGTTTTGGAGGGGACCAGGGAAAGCAGCTGTGCTGAGTTACTGGTGAACTTCCTGAGACCTCATTTCCAGAAGCATCTTCCCCGGACCAGAAGTGGAGCTGCCCAGCAGCATGGGTGGCAGTGCTCTTCCCTGTAGGAAGAGGGGCTCTGGCACTGGCTCGGGCTCTGGCACCCCACTGCATGCAGGGAGACGAGGAAGAGAAAGTGTGTGGGGGGAAACCCTCACAGAGCGCCATAAATCTAAGTGCAGAGTGCTCTCAGCTGACAAGAGGAATGAGCTTATGCTCCTTCTCCACCTCCAGGAGAGATACTTCTCATTGCCATGCTTCTGCTAAGAGGCGAGAACTATTCCCGTTGCCTGAGAACACCAAGAGGTCACACACAGCTCAGGGCAAGCCAGGCCTAATTCCCAGCCTGCCCAGGAAGGTGTTCCCACCACCAAGCTCCTCCAGCAGCAGCTTTCTCAAGAAGCCTGTTAATGGGGAGCTGCAAGGAGCACTGATTTGGGCACCATGGGGTTGTCACCATCCTAGAAGCACGCTGCTCCCTTGCACTGAAAGTGCAAGCAGCAGCTCAGTCACTAGGAGGGTGTCACTGAAATGATGGTTTCTGGGAGTTGAAGGTGCTATTGTTGAAGGCGCACGGTACAGCTGGCAATCGCATTTTAGGACCCCAAACTGTGGGCAGTTGATATGGCTCTAGCCTTAGGGACTCATCAGTGACCTGTCTTTTCTAGTCTTTTTTTTTTTTTTTTTTTTTTTCCCACAGCAGTCTGACAGGTTGCAGGATGAAAGCTGAGATGTAGCTGAGGGAAGACATGCTATGATCTGCCAGACTGAAAGTTCACGCTGTCTCCCACAGAGCTTTCCATTTGGTCTTTTCAAAATGCCCCTCAATGCACTCCTTTTGGAAAAGATACTGGGCTGCCTCATTTCAGGCCTGTGCCTTGTCCCGCTAGGTGCTGTTGCAAACAGTTGGTTCTGGAAGCATGTGCTGTACGGACAAATGTGAAAAATCTGGAATGCCTTTAGAGAAACTGCTTGCTTGAGAGACATCATTAGCTAAGAGCGTCTGCTTGTCCCCAGGGGTGGGTGGAACAAGGTGAGAAAATATGTGGGGAAATAAAAAAGCCAAGGAAAGCAATGATTTTAGAAGGCAAGTGAGTATCTTCAGTTGGGAAATCAAGACTGGTTTAGGGAGTGTGGTGTAGAATTTTAAATGGCAAGGTGGATATAAGCGAGAAACAAAAGAAAATAGCAAGATACCAGAGCTCCAGGAAAAGTTAGCTGTAACACTGGGCAAATACTGGTTTAGAAAAGGAGAAAGAAACCAATAAAAGCAAGGGACCATTTATCCATAGAGAAAACAAAATAGCCAGGGTTTGTGCTCTTCAGTTATTTTGCTTCTGCATGAAAATACACGTAAAACAAGGCCTCATAAAATTTAAGTTTTTCAGGGCCACAGACACAGGAGCATAATGTTAACTGAACTGGTTTCTTTCATGTGAAAGGCTCTTATTTCCCCAGATTCGAATGTATGGGTCTCCCTGAGTTCAGACTCTGGGTTAAGGACTGCAGACTTGGGTCCCTGCTAGCCCATGAAAATGCAATTAGTTCTGAACAGTTGCCAATAAGGGATTTGTGTGTCAGTCTGTGTTTTGCTCAGCACTGTGATCTTAGGCAGTTTTATTAAGGCTGCTAATTTCCCCCACCACCACCAGGGAACATCTATGTCCTTTACCCAGTTGTGACTCCTAATGGTAAATGAAGAGGCAAAGCAAGTAGCTGAATTTTTGGAGCATGATGTGTCCATCTTTGCTTCCTGACCTGTCCAGGAATCAGCTGAACCACTACAGCCATGGCTCGTTCCCATACTTTCATAAACAGTTGTAGCTCTGTTCTCCCGTTGTAGGGCAACAGCGAGCATAAGCAAGCTGAATAAATGGGATCCTGTCTGCGATGTCATGCAGTAGTGGCTCCTCTGAAAACTGAAAGGCCCGGGGCATCAACATGGCTCCTCTGCGATGAGGATCAGCAGGTATGGGCATGCTTTGGCACACCCCAAAATGCTTGTCCGTCATTCAAACATGGTGGCATTCTGATGGAAAAGACAAGGTCATTGCCTTGGAATAAGAGGACTGCTCATTTCCAAAGTAATACCAAGAACTGCAGGGAGAGAAATTCCCCTTTTCAGCACTGCTTTCCAGGAATGGACAAACTTTCTTAGCTTTGAGGTACCACTCCACTCCCCATCCTCCTCAATCCCTTACACCCCCATGCATTCAATGTTTCTTTAAATAGCTGCTAAATCTCAAAAGGTGGGACCTCTCCCTTTGCCACTCTCCCTCCAAGCAGGGATATTGAGTTTCAAGCCCAGAGTACATTGGTGTTTTCAAAACAGCCATTCTGATTGGCAGTGGCATGAATGACACAGGTAGAGATGTCAGCCACTGCTCCAAGAGGAATGAAGGAGCATTCAGTCTCTCCTGTGCCCCTTATTCCCTTCCAGTACGCTACTAAGCAATGAAACACTTCCCTGAGAGGAGTGATAGACATCCCATTGCTTGCAGCGTTGAAAAGCTGAACTGAAAAAAGCAATGAGAGACCAAAGAGAAAGAAGAAAACAATCTTAGAGCTTTCTCCAGGGGCTGAGCTGAGCTGATAGGTTGGTTTTATCTTGACATCTTTAATTTCTCACGCTCCCAATCTGACAGCTCTTTTCCAGCTACAGGAATGGCCACCTTTCCTCCTCTCTTCTGCTAACCCTTCAATTTTAGCATCTCTCCAAGAAGAGAGGCACAACAAATCTAATCATCACTTCCTCACACTGCCAAGAGTTCTCTATGGGAACTGATCTCCCACCTGGCACAAGCGACTGATCCTACAACTGAAAACTTGAGCAGTTGTTCTGAGGGGGTGTTTAACTGCTGGACGACTGGCTTCTTAGGACAAGACCCCAGCAGGGAAGGACTCAAATACCTCTAAAGAAAATCATAGCTCTGGGAGGTCTGAATATTTTCTCACATACTTTCCCTCACTTTCTGCTGGTTTCCAACCTCCCCAGTCTTTGTTGCTTGATATTTAGATAGCTGAGCTGCTGCATTCACTCCTTTCAGAGGGCAAAGGGCTGGTGAAGCTGTTTGATTTTGATGTGGTAGGTGAGATAAGATTTCTCCCTGCACCCTCTTCTTTTTCTCCCTGTGTGGCTCCTGTCCTTGCAGTTCTCAGGACTTGACTAGCAGAGTTTTTAAATGAAGTGAAAGTCTTAATGTGAGGTGAATCCCAAGACCACAAACAGTTTGGACTTCAAACAGTGAGAAAATTGGCGCCGAATGATTCCGCACACAAAGCAGAAAACTTTCATTTCCTGCAGGCAGGATGGAATTGACTGTTATATTAAGACTTCAGAAGGAGCACCCTCCTGGAGTAATTTCACTGCTGTCAGGCAATGTTGACATCTAGATTAACCTCTGTGCAGTGAATTTTACAGCAAAGCTCATTGTAATGCATGTGGGGTATCTCCTGTAAATTCCAGCTGAAGCCCGTAGCGTCCCACCCTTCTGCACGGGAGAAAGGGTCGGGAGCAGCCGCTGTCATATTTGACCCCAGCAGAGCGTGACTCTAACCTCATCCAGGCCAGTTCTGCTGAAACTGATTTTCTACCCTGCCAAAGTGACAGTAGCTCCAGCCTGTATTTTTTTTAACACCCTGAAGAAGTTTACATCACCAGGGTGACAGAACCTTTGTCAGTGACAAACAGCTCCCTTCATGTCTCCACCCAGCAACAGAGTCCTAATTAAAAGGCACTGGTTAACCAGTGGCAATTAGCTGCTTGCACTGATTAACTCCAAAACATGCAATCCTCAAAGCGAGGGCACTGATCAGACCTGATCCAGGACTGAATGACAGACAAACTCTCAGCTGATGTGAGAGAACTGCATCCAATCCTATCCACCAGCCCGCAGATGCACAATTAACTCTGTCTACCAAACCAAAACTGCATGAATTAAAGCAGTTCACACAGTTCATTCAGTGCGAGTCAGAGGACATCGCAAAAGAAGTCTCCTGACTCCTGAACTCATTGCTCCAGCTGTTAAGTCAGATGTGCAGGCCAGGGCAAAACCCTTCTGTCTTTTGCTGTAACAGTGGGCTGAGCAGCAGCAGTTCCCAGGCAGAACAACAGCTTCTCTCTTTGTGCGTGTAGAGACCATCTTGTCTGTGTACCCTAGATGCATCTCTGAGATGCATGTCTGTGTGAAAAAAAAATCAACATCTAAAATACAGGAAGATGAAGGGAAGGAAAGTAATTACTTTTTTTTCTTTTTTTTTTTTTTTTGCCAAGTCTTCTTATTCATGTGCGTATCTTCAAACTTGAACATTTCTCTACAGTCATCTGCAGAAAGTTCTAGGCAAGAGACAGGCTATCGGGTGCTGAACAGGTTAGTCACCAACCCTAAGGGCAAAATCTCAACAGTACTTGTAGAAATCACTTTCAGAGCCCAACTCTGCTCTCACCACCAACAACTAGCAGTAGGTTTATTGTTATGTTTGTGAAAGGCCTTAGTCTATGAAGAGGTGACACATCCGTAGTTCCCCTCATCTTCAATGCCCTTGGCATTTCTGAAAACAGGACCATAAGGAAGATTTCTTCAAACTAACATTTACCATTCCCAATCAGAATACAGCTGAAAAGGCTATCCAAGGTTATATAGAAGGTCAACCTGTTGTTTTGGACTAGGGAAGGAATTTGATGGACCAATTTAACCGCCACAGCACATCAAAACCTGGTGGCTTCATTTAAAAAGTAATCAGTATTGTATTTCGCTTTAGACATCCGTGCATTAGTGTTCTGCAAATATGATTTCCTCTTTGTTTGCATTATTGATGCCATAAAATGTCAGACACATTAAAAAAAAAAAAAAAAAAGGCCAACCTTTGGGGTTTGGAATGATTTTGGCTGAATTGCAGTTGGGTTACTTTTCTTTTTATTTCCCATGATAGTGATGCACTGTTACTCATTCTGCTATTGCTTTACAAAGAGGTCTCTGTAAGTGTATTTATTCAGCCAACCATATTTCAGGAAACACATAACCTTGATATTCTCTTTTATGCTGAATGTGAAAGTGGGGGGGGGGGCAGGGGTGCTTTTTACAAGATTCCTCTTCTTATGCAATGCTGTGCAAGACATGTCTGCTCAGGTGGCTGGTTAGATTTCATCTCAAGAACTGACTTTTGTGATCAGAATTTGAGGCCTCTGGTTTTGCTCAATGTAGAATCTCAGTCATCTGCTTTCACCGTTCAGCAGCCGTCTGCAGTCCACAGTGGTGCCTAGATGTCTATGCCACAGAGATTACACAGCACTTGAATCTCAGCCATGCCACAGAGGAGTTTTAGCGCCTTCCAGTCCTGGACCAATGACAAGTTTGCTGATTTAACTTAGTCCCTACAGTCCTACCTGCCCCAGGCTCACTGACTATTACTCCCAAGACAACTACTATTACCTGCTAAGTGCTTTTTCCCCCATCCCATTAAAGAGCACTGTCCATGCAAGACATGCTTTCTGCCTCACCTGGTTGTGACAAATTCTGATCCATGGTGGAGCATGGACTCTCTCTGCTAGTGTTTACAGCTTTCCTGTGAACCTTTAGGAGGACTGTTCCCCCTCCTAAAGTCCCAAAAATGCCCTCTCCAAGTTTTATGCCAGCTATATTTCCCTTTCTTTAGCAAAGAATTCCAATAGGCTATAGGAAAAGACTGTCAGTCTGTCCTGTTAATTTGTTCCTACTTTGATGCATCACCAGAGAGCACAAAACAGTCATTTGTGTGGGTCCCCCTTCTACTTACATAAAGCCAGAATTAGGGTCCATCTAACTTGAACGTAAAAGTGGGGAAAAAAAAGGTTGAAATCTCTCCTTTACGTAGGGATTTTCATTAGTGCTAAGATTTCTCTTCAGCTTTTTCTGTCACTGACAGCAAGACTTTGGAGCAGAGTGCAATGCAGTGCAATGGAGGAGTCTAAGGGACAGACTCAACCAGGAGTCAGACTACAAGGCCATCTGTTCCCCTACTAGGTCCTTCCCAGCTTCACACAGCAAGAAGTTCCCAGCTTTTCATCAGCAGGTTTCTGCCCATCTCTCATATTCTTCTTCCAGTTCTGATGGCCTTCAGATGAGCTTCAAATCTCCTCATTTTCACAGATCCATCTCAGGGGTATCGGAACAGCCCAAAGAAGGGATAGCAGGGTTAAAAAGGTATGTAATTCAGTGTCTGCCTTTCCACTTTTCATCAGGGGCAAAGATAGTGAAAGTGACAGAAAAGGAAACTTATTTTCCTCAACAGGAGCAATGTAATTTCTTTTTAAACTCAGTTTTTTAAGATGCTATGAGCACTACCTATAAATATGTTCTGAAGTGTTGAATAAGCAGAAGGAGTCTATTTGATTTTGTTTTTCTGCCTGTAATTTCTCTCACCAAGAATTCAGCTGTTACTCAGCCCCCAGCAGGTTGCTCTGATTGCTGGAGAGAGAGTTGGGATTGATTCCGGCTGGGATCTGTTCTAGTCCAGCCTCATTCTTGCATAGCTAGATTGAGATAATAGAAATAATCAGCAAGGGACTGAACTGTTGTTCCTATGTAACTAAACCTTCTTGTGTAATGCTAGTTCAACCTTGAAGGTGTTGAATAACCACAACTTTGTCTGAAGTCAGTAAAGGCTGTAGATATTAAGAGGCACAAAGGATCACTATGACATTAGGAACAGAACAGCAAGAGAGAGGAAAAGAAATTCTACAAGAAAAAACAAACATTGTATCAGAAAAGAGATTGGTTAGTTTACAAGAAAATCCACTATTGTATCTTAGAAAAGACTCAGAGTATTCACCCTGGCAACAAAGAACACTGGCCATCAATGGAGGCCACTTTCTATCCTACAAACCTTCCTCACTTTTAATTTCCTTTTTCTTTTTCTGCTGCTAATGTGGAGCAAATCCTGGCTTACAGCTTTCTTAAAATTTGAAATTAAGGTAAGAGGCAGATTTGGGAGGGGGAGAGCGAGGTCATATCCTTTTGCGTGATATAACAGCTTTGTATCTCAGTACCTTTTCAGTAGCAAATGTCTGGTGTACACCCTCTTTTACACCTCTCTAAAAGCTCTTTGGTGCAAGTACTGTTCACACGACTGTAAGCCAGTTCTACCCCCCTTCAAAAGTAAGAGAAAAAATGTCCCCAGCCAGCACGAGGTTTTAGCAGACCTTAGAACCTCTGAACCACACCCCTGCAGATCAAACTGCCAGGACAGGCTCAAGGCAGCTGTTGAGTGAAGTGAGGAAGGAGCTGCTTTTGCTGACCTGTCTCCACCTTACCCCCACCCCCTGCAGCAGGCAACCCCCCCGCCGGGGCCTGAGGGCGGGCGGGGGGCGCTGCCGGCAGGCGGGGTCGCGTTTCGGCGGCGGCTCCAGGCCCCGCGGGGGCGGCGCGGGCGGGCGGCGCCTTCAGCACCGCGGACAGCGGCCGCCGCCTCCCGCTCCCCGACTCGCTCCCGCTCCGGGGGGAATCGGTGGCCCTTCCTCACGCCCTCAGCGAACAGGGAATGGCTGTTGGGCTTCCCCCCCCCCCCCCACCCCCCTTTTTTTTTAACCTCTCATAAAATCTGAGATCTTATTATCTGTTTCCGAGTGGTGGAGGAAGGATGTCTTAAAATGCAGTGTGACCAGGGCAGTAATGAAGAGAGCAAATATCCCTCCAGAATTAAATCCTCTGTCCTCCTTTCCACACTGGTGTTCTACCTTCGAAGGCTTCACCTCTTATGTGGACTGTGAAATGTTTCTGTCTTCTAGAGTCAGATCTATTGGAACAGTTTGACAAATTGAGAAATATTGTATAGTTAGCACTTTAGAAACAAGGTCTTTATTTTAATGGCAGGATCATCTGATTCAGCTTTGACCACCAGCTAAAGCTACTGGTGGTAAAAGACAAACAGACAAATCTTGGAAGAGCCAAAGGAAGGGGCATATAAATGAGACTGTGGCCCCTAAAAGACATTTCAACTTCAATCCATAAAAAAAGCCACGTTGCTAAAAATTCTGCCCTATCACCATGTAATGGAGAGTTGCCAGAAAAGATTCAGCCAGAAATGAAGATCTATGCCTTCATGACACCTGAAAAGCAGGTGGCAACAGCCAAGGCTTCAGATGGAAAAGTAGTCGTATCTCATGTACAGAAAAGACAGGTGCTTCAGTATCTAGCTTGCTCAGCCCGCATATCCGGGATTTTGTCCCACTTGTTTTTCTGGACCAGACTGAAGAAGATATGCCCTGAAATTAGGGCTGAGTACATCCTGAATTGTATCAGCTTGGTGAGATGACACAAGAAATGAGAAGCACATCCAAACCATACTGATGGTAGAGCAGCACTGTTAATGCACCCTGGCAATGGTAGCAGCAGCATCACAGCTGCTGGGTGCCCACCTCTGGTACCTATTTACAGCTCTGTTAACCCAGGGCTTTTCGTGGCTGGCCTGGAGCTCTGCTGCCTGCACTGCCAGAGAGACCTCACTGTTCCTGCCTCCAGCCAACTCGGACTCCATTACCTGCAGTTAACATGAAGTGTGGCCACTGCCCTGGATCTGGAGCTGTTCATCTGAACACAGAAAAATACCTTGTTGTGCCAACACACAGAAATGAGTAGCTGTAAACAATATAGTGGTTCTCAGCCTCACAGCATACAAAAGCCATCTCATCTCACCCCAAAACCTCAGTCCTGCTCTAAGGCTGTACAAGGCAGACAAACTCTATCTGACATGGCTGGTTCTGTGTTCTAACAAACTTTGAAAATCAACCCCACCCTCTTCCTTCCCCCACTCCCTAGCTGTTCCTATGATCTTAGTTATTATATTTTTATAGCAATATTGCATTACTGTTGGGCCTCAGTTGCATCTGAACCAAATGCTAACGTGTAGGACACTTGGCCAAGCTCAGGAGCAAGCCATGATCTAACCTTAGTTCTTGGGCAGGGACATGCAAGCAGAAAGGACAGACAGATGCAAATCTCTCCTTCCCCCCCCCCCTCCTCCTCCTCCTCCAGCAGTGATTATATGACATCCACTTTGATGTATGGCAGTCACTACTATGGGGCATCTGGACTGAGACTCAGAGACCGAGAGGGCTGGGAAGTGTCTGAGACACAGGACCTCAGAAACTGTGAGTAACAATACTGCAAATGACAAGCTGAGGCCAGATCACAAATTTCTGATGCTTAGGGCCAGCTGGAAGTCGGAAAGGAGGAGCTCAGAGAGGATGGCAAGGATGGTATTATAAGAAGCTCAGAGATCAAACATTCTCAAAGGAAGGGAGCAAGGAAGCTGGCTGGGACATGGGAAGAGGAAAGCAATAGGCAAGATCTCAGTTCCCAGTGCGGAGTGGCTGAGCATGGGCATGCTGAAAGTCAGAGGTGAGCTGCAGAGAGGGGAAAAAGAGAATCTCAGTTAGGGAAGAGTGATGAATGTGAGGAAGCACACACGAAAGAATGATGTGCGCTCATATGAAGGAGTCTTGAAGTTTTCTCCAAACCTTCAGCCTTGCTGGGCTTCTCCCAGGCCCACCATCTCTGATTCAAGCTCTTACAAACATCATAATCTTCACTAGATATATTCTGCTCTCTGATGGCTCTGGCTTCTGTACAAGTGGGCTGGCTTGTTTTAGCCTCCCTCACTCCCTCTCCCCAGCCCCCACACCCAGCCAATTCTCTGTGTGAAAAAGAATTGCCTATTTCTTTTTCCTTTTTTTAGAAGTGTCCTTTAAAACTTCAGCTAAACTGGGAAGCAATTTCTTGCATGAGAGCTTCATATAGATAGGCTTAAAGCAGAACAAAAATAAATAAATAAATACACTGAATAACCTCCCCTCCCCCACTTTGTGTTAACAAAGTGCTATTTTACATACATTATTTCGAGAGAAATGAAGGATTTATGTGCAGGCAAATGACTGACATTGATTTAGCTTTCAAGAAGCATTACAGCTCCCTCTGCCTTTTCTGGGTCAGGCAAGAAGGCAAGGTTTCCTCAGGTGAAGGCTGAGGATGCACAGTTTTCTCATCTGAAGGATGTCATGAGGCCTTCAAGCTGTGTTTCAGAATGGAGTTTCAATGGCTTGAGTAGGTTATATGACAGCCGAAGCACTGTAACCCCTGTGGTTTCCCATGCTGATAATCCTGCCGTGACCAGCCATGGACGTGAAACACCCACCCTCCTCCAGAAGATTGCATGGGTACACTTAAAGCCCAGGAAACTGCCCCTACTCCCAACTGAACTGCCCTTCAACCATGCGGGCAGGCTTGGCCCCCAGAAGGTGCTGGTCCAGAGCCCACTCTGCCGGAGAGCTGTCTCAGAGAAAGATGGGGCTGGATCTCAACAGGGAGACATTTTGATGGAGTTTTTGTTGTTGTTATTATTTAAACCAGCTTATTTTAATCTCTGTTAACATTACTGAAACTCTGCATGAGTAGAAAACAAATTCTCTGATGATGTTTGTTGAGTTGATTTTTTTTGCCAGTCTTTTTTACCCTATGCACCAACTGGTGTGTTTGCTTAGTTTGGGGCTTCTTTTGCATCCTTTGAATCCTATTTGCCATTTTGCAACTGAATTGCTGGTTCTCAACCTTTTCCATCCTGCAGTCTCCCCTTCTCCAAACCAAGACTCACTCTTCTTCCCTGCTGAGAACAAGCCAGGTTTTGCCCTCAAGTGAAAGCCTGGAAAAAGCAAGGTAGTCGTGATCTCTGCCGGCCCACCCCATCTCTACTGACTCCAGCTCAGAGGGTGAGGAACCCTGATCTGGATATTGGCCAAGGCAGGGTTCCTGCTTCTCCCCTACCTGCCACATCATGTGCGTTGAGCACCCTGCTACGCTGGAAGGGGACGACTGATACAGTGTTAGTCAGACTTACAAGACTTTTTAAATTAAGGACTTGCAGTGAGGTCAATGGACCTTTTAAAGTGCTAAGGTATTTACTTTTCCCAGACCTTCCCTTCTCCTCCCTCCCACCCTGCTTTGCCCCTTCCTCTCTCCTCAGCCTTGAAATGAAACAGAAAATTATTTTTTTAAAACTGTGTCAATAATTTATGTTTAGTATAAAGGATGATTTAATGGCATCACCAAAGGTCATTTTTTTTCATCTCTACATTATTGCCCCAGCCCCAGAGGCCATGCACCCCCTCTTCCCCATTACTCCACTGCCCTCCCTTTCATTCACCTCACACATCCCACCACCACAACCTACCACACACCAGAGACACGCTTCAGGTTCAGCCAACGACCATTGGAGAACAGAGATTTCAAACTGAAACCTCCACTCCGGACCCACCAAACTGGAACCATTTTCACGTTTAAAATAGTCAGTTGCTGCAAATGAAAGGCAGACTCATTTCTTGAATTATGTAAGTTTTTTTTTTAAAGCCTTTTATACCTATCTATGTGTGCGCGTGTGTGCGCCACATGTACACAGCCGTATCTGTGTGCACAGATGCACACATGCATCTCTCTCTCTCAAATATAAATATATTGTATGTTAGAGCTGTAAATATTCCTTGGTCATGTGTCTATGTCTTCTTCAAGGTATCATATCTTCAGTGTTATGTTAATAATTCCATTTATTGATTGATGAAACTGTGCGTAGACCTGTACCCTCCTAACATAGTTTACGTAGCGCTCTCTTCTCAAATAAAGTACAAAACTACCACTAGCTGGTCCTCCTCTCCTTTTTATTCCATGGTTTAATTCATAAAAGTCTGTGTTGAAAGTTAATGAACAGTTTCTAGCCATCCCAAAAGGAATCTCCAAATGATGCTTTAGGGCTCACGTATCGCTGGTCAGACCAGCAAGTGTAATGGTTATAATGAAATGTAGGCAAAATGTAGATCCAGCTACAAGAAATAAGGGTGTCACTATTGACTTGATAAATTCTCCTACCTACCTCCAGGTGCAGCCTTCACCAACCACAGCTCACTTCATCCAGGTCCATGCTAGTCCTCTGCTCTGTCAGTGGTCTCCACACCAGTACATCAAGCAACCCTCCCACAGTGCAGAAAGCTCTCCTTGGCTTAGAAGGATTCAGTAACTTCCTTGTCATGTTGCCTGTTTGTTGTTGCGTGAGGAGATCAACGTCTAAACTCAACCTCCCGAGTAAATCTTGGAGCTGGGAACATGATTCAAGAATATGGCAAAATCCTCCACTGTCTCTCTCTTTACTTCAACTTTTGACACTTTGTTTTCATACTAAAGTCACCAGCACCTGAAGATATTTACCATTGCAAACTGAAAAAAGCCTTTGCAGAGATACACTTACTGGGCAAAACTGTAAAGGCGATTTGTGAAGTAACAGTTAATTTACCGCAACTGACACCAGACTTGAGCTGCCAGGATTTGACTGACAATTTCTATTTATTTATATCCTGCTATACAATATCTGCCTTAATGTTATAAATTTTTCTGATCAGAATTTCACAGTGTCTGCATGGATATTCATTGATCATAAAATAATCTGCACAACCTGTTAAATTCAAGGCAGGGAGAACAAATGTCAGAGAAATCACTTGATAGGATCTGGGTGCCGGTGCCCAGGTGACAGAAGATGCTCAGATTCTATTTTTACGCCATTACGTTTTACTGAGAGCCAACCTTGAGCTGCTTTTCTGCCGTTTCCCAAACGCCTCTCCTGAAACGCTTCCAAGAGCATGGTGTTGGGTTCCTACCAGCAGCTCCATATGGACCCTGCAACATGCCTCATTTGCAGTCCCTCACCATTGAGAATTCCCACCTTCACAATGAAATCTGGTGTTTTCACAACTGTTCACTAAGATGGCCCACGAGGGAAGCATTTGGCTCTTTCTGCAGCAGTGAGACCACTTTTTTTTCTTTTTGGCAGCAAAAACAGAAGCGTAAAATTTCTGCCCACTGGGGAAAAAAAATCATGAAACTTGGCCCCAGCTGGGAGTTCCCATATCAGCCGGTGAACAGAGTCTCTTATTTCATTCACAGCTTTGGCTATGCAGCTTTTGAATATCTCAGATGGATTCTGCCCCCCGGGTTTGGACTTTTTTGGGGTGTGTGGTTTTTTTTTTGTTTGTTTGGGTTTTTTTTGATTGTTCTGCTAAGGAAAACTTTTGCTTCCCTATGGAAATAAAGAGGTCTGCGCTCCTCTCCAATGCATGTACACACAAGTGTATCCACCTCTTTTTCTGCACTCTTGGTCATACCCAAACCCACTCTTCCTTGCATTCTTATGCAAACACACAAACCCTTCAGCCCACCCAGTACAGCCACCCGTTCATTCCTCCTTCGTACCAAGAAACACAAAACCACACAAAAACTCCCTTCCCTTAAGCCACCCAGCTTGTACAGATAATCTTCACCTGTGCAGTGCATATACAAATACATTGCATACGTGGTATGGTCTTGGTAGTGTCCCTATGTGCATATAGACACACACACACTCCTATTTGTCTTAGCAATGGTCCCCCAAACTCAGCGCAGGCACAGATTCACACCCACCCTCCTCCTGTCCCCAGGACACCTTTCCTCTGTGACACATCACACCTCCAGTGCAGCACCCACAAGACCTCCCACCAACACATGCCCAGTGTGCACGATCCTCCCAACGCAGTGCATGTGCCCCACGACTCCTACCCACCATGCTTGGGCCTACTCCTGCTCTCGTGCTCCGTGAGCCTGCACTCCGCCTGCTCTTCCCCCCATAAACACTGTGCTAGCTCTCCGTTCCTGCTGCTTTCTGAGCCCCACAACCAGGCTGCCCCCTCAAACACAGCTCCACTTCCTTTCCCTACATCGGAATAACAAACCAGAGGCTGTTTCAGCCTCATTAACTCTGGCCAGGCGACCCGATGGAGAGAGTTCCCTTTTATTATTGATTTAAGGCATTTCTATGACAAAGACCTTCGGAAATTCATTAAAAATACAATAAAGAAGAAGAAAACCTCACCTCAGGGAACCAAGGTCCCTGGGAAGCACCTTGTTCTGCCCCCTCCCTGTGCCCCTGATGTTTGTCTTTGCCTAGTCAAGAGGATGCGACTACAGGAGCACTCAGCAGCTGCCGGAGCATCTAATGGGGTTGGGAATAAAGACACACCGAAATAAACAGTGGCAGAGACTGCATAAAAGCGGGCTGTCAGTCTCCTGGTGTCCCCCCAGCCTGGAGGACATCCCTTGTGGGCAGGCAAGAGAAGAACCAAATTTGCTCGTGGATCCCTGTGTTTCGCTCCTGCCACAGCCGCTCTGAACTGGCTCAGACGTGCACAATACCCCTTTCAAGCTCCATAAAACCCCTCACATCTTACCCTTTAGAAAGCAGGAAAGGCAGGCAGCCCCCTCCATCCCCTTTGGGAAGAGGGAAGAGCAAGGCCCTAGCCTTCCCCCAGGTGGCAGGGAGAGCTGGATGAAAGGTTAACAGCACAAGGTAAGAGCACGAGGCAGGAGTGTGGGAAATTATTTCCTATTGAATTCCTGCTGCCATTATTCCCAGAGAAAAGCAGCAGGTATTCAGGAGCTTCTCATTAGCCAGCATGGTTTCCATTAGGCTGTCTATTAACATTTTGTGGCAGCAATAAACACCTACATAATTAACACAAAAAAGAAGCTCTCTCCAGGCTACCACTGAAGTGGCCAGAGCAAGCTGGGAAGAGTATAAGACAGGCAGGCTCCTGCCTGGAAATTTCTGCCTGCAAAGGAATTGCTCCTCTGTCCTCTGGGGACAAATTCCCTTGCAAAGGGCTAGCCTTTACTGTCTCTGTCCTCCTGGCTCAGTCTAGTCCAGTCACCCACCTGTAGTTTGCAGCCAAAACAATTCTCATGCAGCAGAGCTGAACTGGGCCCAGCAAGTCCCCCAGGACAGCCTAGGGGGAATTCAGGACATGCCAGGATTCCCCAGCCCTTTGCAAGAGCTGCGAGGAGGCTTTCCTTCCTAAAAACAGACAGGGCAAGAAATACCTTGGGAACACATGCACAATCCCAGCTAGCAGACGAGCCCCAGGAGCTTACGCAAGGTCCCCTGATGAGAAAAAGGGGCTTATAACTGGGGCGTATTTATAACCATAAAGTACTCTGGCACTTCAGGTCCACCAGCTACCAAAAACAGATGAAGGTTGGGGAAATCAAGGCAGAAAGGGGAAACGTGACCTTCCCAATGCCACAATGGCTGCCTTTTCATGCCTTTTCCATTCTGTTAAGGTCATTTACAGCAGTTCTGAGTATGCCACTCATATGGGGCACTTACAGAGTAGTTATGACTCCTCTGCAGCCCTTGTCCTGCTCCCCAGTTGAAGGTGCTGCTGTGTGGCCTGTGCATGGGAGATCGAGGACATGTCATTTTGATAGGGCTGCCTGTCTCCCCCCCCACCCCCACCCCGTTTCAAATTCCTGCTGCTAAGAATATGCGTGCCCTTTATCATAGCTTTGAAATAGACAGAGACACTTTAGAATTCAATTAGTCAAACAGTTGCCACAGCAACAAAAACATATAAACTTAAATGATTTATACTCACAGACACCACTTCAAATAGGAATAAATTTAATACAGCAGCTGGGAATGAAATGCATTGCACAATAAGAAAATTGTATTTTTTCTCTCCCCGATGATAGGCCTCAAGGTCTTAATGCAATATAGATGAAAAAAGATATTTGGGCAGAAGGAAGCAGAATACATTGTGCTGTAAGTACAATGCCTGCTTGGAGAGTACAACACATAATGAGCATGTACATCTAATCACAGAGCTCCAATTCTGTTTGCAGACAGCCACAGATCAAAGATTGCAGCTAGCAAATTGACTGCTCGGTTTCACTTTCTTTCTTTGACTCTCCTCCATCTCATGAAACCTTTCCTGTCAGTCCCCACCCAAGAGGGAAACAAATCCACCTCTATTCCAGCAGGCCTCCCCCTCAACTATAGAGCCAAGTCTCAGCCTGGTAAGGTGAGATTCAGATGTTTTTCTAGCAGAAATGTTTTGGTTCAAATACAGTTCTGGAACTCAAAGTAGAAATTAATTCTAAGAAGCCTGATGGCTTTTCCTGTGCAGGAAAATTGTAAAAGCTTGCAAAGAGATCTAGAATAGTTTATCAAAGTGACAATGACCTGCAGCAGTTTCACCCATTGAAGGCTGAACATGCTGGGAAAGCCACTCTCCCTACAGCTCCCCTTCGTCTCCGAGATTCCCTTGACAGAACCACATTCTACGTGGGCTGGGAGGATGCACAAAAGTTCACACACATACAAGGCCATTGGCATAACACATCTTCAGTACCTGGGCAATTCAGTATATACATGTCTCCATTTCCACCCAGAAACAATTTTCTGGATGAAAAATGGGCAATCAACTAGGGAAATCAGGACATATAGGAAACTTATAGCTAGTTTCCAGAAAACAGGAGATTTCCAGAAATTAGGCAGCAACTACCTTCTTCCTTTGTGAAGGGACAGCAGCTGGTTTCACCCAGAATTGTGGAGGGTTGCATGCTTGCGGTTCATCTGCCTCTTTGTTAAAAGCATCAAAACCAGCTGTGTCAGACCACAACAGTGGCTAGATCAGAAACAGCCAAGCAGAGCCTAGAGTGCAGAAGAAAGTGGAGATCCAACCATTGGCTCTTTATTTTCCCTCAGTCAGAAGTTACCCATCTTCCTAGGGAACGTTTCAGAAGTCATCACCTGCACCCACAACACCTGAACCACAAGGGCACCCACTACTATCAATGGGAGCCAAAGTTGCTCACCACTTCGGAGGGCCAATAAAATACTATAAGCAATCCTATGAGGCCTTTCATATATATATATATATATATATATATATGTATGTATGTGTGTGTGTATATATATATTATATATATATACACACACACACATATGTATGGCTTTCATCTGACCAACTCCAACAGACAATTTAGTGGAAATAGGATCTTTATTTCCTATCCAGATCATGCTCATAACATCTCCCCCTACACTTCACAAAAACTCAAACAAGACACAGGCCAAGTATTTTGGGACCCTTCGTGCAAAGGCAGCTTCTCTAGCTTAGACTGTGTTTGAGTAAACACTTACAGACCTAAGTACAGGAGGGAAAAAGCAGAAAAGTAGCCTTGAGAGCAATAGAATACTTTTTTCCCCTCCCCAAGTATAAACAAACAAAATAAACCCAGGCTGTTGCTCTAACAGAAATTATGGGCTCAAGACAAAAAATTATTGGGGTGAAGTTTTATGGGTTTCTTTTAGGCAAAAGGTCAGATAGGATGGTTGCAATGATTGCCCTGATCCCCAGATCTCTGGATAATTAGGATGCTGTTGAGCTTTGGGGAAAAAAATGTAAGAAACAGTAAAGATGACAGTGCTTGGAGAAGGGGCTGGCAGTGGGCTGTGGTCTGCACAGTCCCAGACACCAGCTCAGCATCGGGTGAAATCAGGATTCTCATTAGGTGTACACCTTAATTGCTAGCTCAGCGCTTTTGACCTTTCCTATTTCTAACATCTTGATGACACAGTGATAAAACTTTGCAAATCCATCTCATATGACATTCATTTCATAGGCACTGTACTGGACATGAGCTCTGTGTGAGATGTGATCCATAAACGATGTCTTAATACAGCTGATCACAGATTCTAGTTATTTGAATCCCCTCTCCCCCCACCTTTTATTGGTGTGGGTACTCTGCTGTTGCAGAGCCACCCAGAGCAACAGCACTCTCAAGACATTCACTTTGTTTTTGGGCTGTGAATGAGAAACAAATCCCTTCCCTATCATTCCACTATAGGATATCTGACAGGCACAGTACCATGTGTCTAAAGACAGATTCTTTCACTGTTTAGAGTCGAAGCTTTAAAAAGATGCAATGCATTACCTCTTGCTGAATGTCATCTTCAGCCTCTCATTTTCGGTTTCTCCGTGTAATGCTTAGAGTCACAATTTGTCAGGACTACACAAAGAACAACACACAGCAACCCCAGGATTCATTTTACTCTGCCTGATAAGGTCACGCAGGCACTCAGCAGAAAGGGAGGGCCTGGCCTCAGGTGCTACGTGCCGCGCAGCTCCTGTGAAGTCACTCGGGCCACATGCCCAGCTGTTGCTCACCTCCTGGACCCATGCATGTTCAGCCAAGATGAGCTCAAGCGCACAGCTCATCCTCAGAGCTGGCGGGTGGGGTGGAGAGCTCAGGATGCTTTGGGCGCAGATCAAGCTCGACACCTGCAACTGTCTTTGGCAGCTTTGGAAAGGAAAGCAAGCAGATGCAGAACAACAACTAAACAAAGCTAATAATGAAATCATATTTATGTAGGCAGGAAGGAAGCTCAATTGCCAGGAGAGTACTAAAACTCTACAAGTGTAAATACATACCAAATAAGTCAGCCTGACAAGATGTCAAGTTTGTTCAGCAGAGTATGGCACCTTGCTGCTGAAGTGCTGCTGCAGGAGGGAAACCAGGGAAATGTCGAAAAGGTCAATGGGTGAAATGTGTAGCTCTGTCATGAAACTATGCAAACAACCTTGGATCAATGGGATCTAGCACTGCCTGGTTCATTTGCAAAGTACCTGTTGGTCCTGCCACACTAAAGCACAAGCATTTTGTTTCAGAGCTCTGTCCTTTACAGATCTAGAACTCCCTGTTCTCTTCACAAAACAAAGCAGAAATCACCACAATGTATAAGTGAGGGAGCTGATGTATTGAGGTTGTCACCTGAAAGCTCTGGATTTCAAACACAACTCAAACAAACTTCTGTCAACTGGCAACATGGAAAGCATCAGGGATATAGCGGGGCAAGTGTGTGTGGATTTGTAGGGCTTTAACTGTGAAGAATACAAGATAATAGAGGAAATTAGTACCTTTACAATATCGCTGGGCCTCACTCTCGGGCCAGACCATTCACAGACTGAGTCAAGGGAAAAAAGCTACAGAAGAAGAATAAAGAGTGCAAAGTATCTCTGGAGATATTTAGAATACAAACCAGAGCCATACTTAGACTCTGGATCAACCTTCCACAGAGGCTGCAAAAGGCAAGATCCTAAACAGCTTAAATATGGAGACAGGCCAAAAGTATTCAGCCTGTTACAGCAAAAAGCTTGACTCAGCTGGGAAGTCCTTTTCATCTCCCTGTTCCTACAAAGGTAACATCTGTTCTGCTCTTTCCTTACTCCATCCCTCTTCGGTACAGTGGCAGGGAGAACAGCAGGTTGGCATGTCCATCCCCACTCTGCTCCTGAATTAGGGGCTGGAACAGTTCAGCAGCCAGCTCCCCCAAGCCACAAACTACATTTATCATCATCTTTACACGCCTTTACACAGCTGGCTCTCCTGATGATAATGTGTTCTACAGTTTCCCTTTCTGGCATGGCTTATGTTAATACTCCATTAACATTGCTAATCAGAGACAGACTTCTGGCAGCATCTCCAGGGGATGAGCAAATGTTGTCCTATGCCTTTTACTTTAAGAGATCAGACTTTCAGATGAAACCCATCCCCAACATCTCTGATTTCAGCAATTAAATGAAGCAGCCACATCTGGGAGCTGTTCAATGCTTTTCAATGCTGGATGTGTGTGGTTCTTACTGCTCCAAACTAAGTCCTTTTAAACCCCCTTTTCTGCCAATCCTCAGCAATATGACATTTGGAACTTGAATTCACTTGGGAAATCAAAGGCGGCTAGAAAGATGAGATGGAATCAAATCAAAGATAAAAGGTACAGAAGGTCCTTAAGGTCTAAAAATTCAGGCAGCTTCATCCCAAGAGCAAAACCTTAGTCACAAGAGATGCAAAATTGACACATGGTGCATGCATCCATTAGAGCCTTGAGCAGTTTCACAGCATCCCTTCTAATTGCTGTGTAGCTACTGCCTTTTTAATCCCCCAAGATCCTGCCTTCTGGAGCAGTTTCTGGAAGGAGAACCACAGGGCAATCTTTGAGCTGACCACACTACCCTAAAGGTACCTTTGCTCTCCCATCCTCAGACGTATTCTCAGTTCAGCTCACCCCATCCAGAGCATCTAGGTCATTGTTTGATCTACTCTTATGTTTTATGAGTACTTCTAAACTTTAGCTTTGCAAAAGGAGTCCATTTTTTAGTTGCATGAAGTAGAATGAAGGGATACAGAGATACATTCAGCCCCCAAAATTGTTTGGAAGTTCTTGCTGAATAAGTACAAGAAAGGCAACTGCTCATTAAGTTTCCAAGTTGCCTCAGATTTTAGGTGGACTGTGATTCTCCATAAGATTTAAAGAGAAAGTATATAAGTAAAGTTTGTTAAATAGAGAATATCAAAGCCTACAGAGTGACAATAACTTTTTCTCTAGAAAAATACCATAACTGGGGCAGAATGAGACAAATATTGAAAAGGAGATGTAATTCCTGTAAATTCCTCAGCTTCCTCAGAAGCATACAACAGGTGAGCAGAACAGTATAGTTAAAAAATAAAACACAGTCTGGTCAGCAAATTCATGATATCAAATAGAAGCATAAATCCACTTCCCAGCAAAAATTAGGACATGCTTCCTCTCTATTTATCCCTTTCCTCTCCCCTTGCAATCTCCCTATGCCTCATGACTACTTATCTTAAATGGAAAGCACTTCCATTACAGGAAGCAATGCTTATGGGTGATTCTCAATGGTACAGGGACAAGGAAGAACAGCTTGGTTTTAAAAAGCAGCTGCAGACCAGTTCCATCTCACAGCAAAGCCAACGCTTGCCTTTCCCAAAAAAGCCAACTCAATTTATAGAAAAGGAGGAGAATGCGCAAACAAACAATCCTCATCAGTATCTAAATGATTAACTGGTATATGACTCATATCCATTTGGAAAGGCTTCTCCAGAGCTCTAAAGGCATCATCAATACCTATTTAGATACACAAATCAGGCATGCAGTAGCTGCAGGATCTCTCTCAAATACCTTAGGAGCATAGTTTCTATGTCTACTCATTTTAAAAGTCTGGTTTCAATTTCCAGTTCCAATTTCCACTAAGGATGTACCATATCCACTGAAGATAAGGAAAACTGTGTGCATGGGCACAGGTTCCTAGCACTGGTGTGATCTTCAGTCATTGGTTGGGAATGATTTCTAATACATCAACCCATTGCTATAAAGTACTTTGGAGCCAGTAATTAACTCGCTGCTCTCTGAGGAACTGCTCATTCTCTGTCATTCACGTCTACTTGGAAGAGCTGCAAAGCCACAAAAGCTATGTGTGAAAGTGCGAAATTTCTGTGGGAGACAGATGAGCAGATCGTGGGCAGGCGCTATGAAAACTTCCTCATACGGTACTTCAATGCAGCTCCATCACACTCTGTGGCACCAACCCAATGCTGCCAGAGCAACACCCACCGCTCTGCTAGACTCAGGTCAACCACCTTCCCCAAACACACTACTACCAGGGCATCCCAAACCTCTGTTCCAGGGGCTCCAGCTCTTCCAGCCTCATGTTCTACTTTAGTGGGAAATGCCAATTAAAGGTTGAATAAATGCATAGTGAATTTTTTTGCCTGTTCTTCCTTGACAAAAATTGTCCCCTCTCTGTTTATTCATTATTCAAATGCATTTGCCAGACCATTTATGAATTTTTAATTCTTGGGCTGGAGCTTGTTTGCAAATAGTTTATCTCATGTCCTCCATATTCAGAGCTGGAGTGTGAGCGAACAGTTAGTTCACAGATATTGTCACTTCCCTGGTTGGAAGAGGGTTAACTCCTTCGTGTGAGGAGTAGGACCCAAAGACTAGAAATGATGCGTGCCTCCTACAACTGTTCTGCAAAATTAACTGTTCTGCAGTTCACTTTGTTTTGTTTCAGCGGCTTCCCTCACTGAATCATCAGAGGGCAAAACTGCTTCAAAATAACAACCAGCTATGCAAAGGTTTATTTGGAGAGGGAATGAGCAGTTTTACTCTAGATTTACATAAGCTTCAACTTGCACATTTCACTTGCAGAGTGAAGGGTGCCTACACCTCTTCATCCCCAGGCAGAAGCTCAGAGCCCACCCTGTCAGCCTGACCTCTGATTTTTCTCTTTACAGATAAAACACCCTCCCTTACGTAATATATCACTTCTGCAAAGACTTTTAGCTCAGAAAGTGAATTTTTCCAGGTTAGGAACAGTAATGAATGGATCTGAGGTAAACTCAGGCCCTGCATATCCATCTAATATTGCGGAGCTGCTGCAGGTTAGTACTTCTAAAAACCGTAATAGACTAGTCCTGTCAAAGCATATAACATCTACAACTTCGACTAACCTCACTGCACGCTCTGAAGCGGCTCTATCCAGTGGATAAAATGTACATTTGTAAGATTTCCACTGCACTTGTCTTTCTCTTTCATGCACACAAATGAATCTTAAAGCACAGATTAATATTTAAACAATCAGGGCTACAATTATCTTCCAACCTTCCTGGACAAGAAAGTTCTTGTATGGAAAAAAAAAAAAGAGGGGGGAAATGCACAGGGGAAAGAAAAAAACCCACTCCTTTCAAATGGGAATTTACTTTTCATTTCCACTCCCTTTGATATAACCAGGATTAACTGCATTTCATCCCCTTCTAAAGGACATGTTGGGTCCCCAGCTGTTTTTCCACTATCAATCCCTGGAGAACAAAGCTTAGGAAGTTAAATGAGTTTGGGAATCTCATCTTCGTTTTAATTAATTTGAAACAAACGCATGCTAATGACAGAGCCACAGCAAGACTGCCAAAGCTTTCCCTGCATAAGGAACCAGTGAGCACCAAAGAGCTTGGGATCTCACCAACATTTTTAACCTTTGCTTGCTGCAACTGCGGCCAAACCTTGGGATGCAATAAGCTCTGCAGGGTTCAGCAGTCACCCTCGCTGTCTGTACATCCCATGGAGACATCCTGACAACCTCTGCTCCAAGCACAGAAGGAATCCAACCCTATAGGCCCTTTCCTGATGGCTCTCAGAGTCCTCCAAAGAAGAACTACACTCAGAAATGCATCTTGCTGTGTTCAGAGCACAGAGAGCTGGGCAGCCATTTCCCTATTTGGAGCCATACATCCTGATCTTCCTCTTTATGTGAATTATAAAAAAGTAAATGCATTGGGAGTTCCTCATGCAGAAGAAAAATGACAAAAAAAGTCTGATCTCATTCTCCTACCGTTAGCTGCACTCAAGGATGGTAACACTGGTGGTGTCTTAGGAAGTTACTGGCTTGCTGGTCTTTACAAGACAGAGAATGGGGTCAGATTGAAATGAAAAGACAAATGTTAGGCTGCTTCTACTGTTAAGGAGGTGAGGTATGGCAGGAATAAGAGCACTAGGCCAGGGATACCAGAAATCCATGTCTGGAACCAGAGGCTGTTAAATCTGAGGACAGTTAACTAATTTTGGCAGAGAGCTTAGAGGCGTTGGGGAAACTGTTCTGCAGAGACCCACAGCCCTAGCTGTCAGAAGTAATAAAAGCTCAGCTCAAACCATGATACAGAAATGGTTAAGGGAAAGGACAGTCAGGAAAGCAGACTGGATCTGCTGATCTTACAAGAAGACTCACTTTCACACCTGATAAATGGAAAATAGAACTGGGAGCCAGATCTGCACTGGAAATTAAGCCAAAATGAGAAGAGAAGGTAATGAGGGAAAGAGGACTTGAACTGAATCTACGCTGAGGGTCTCTAGAAGAGGCCTTAAGGATGATGAAGAGGGAAGAGAAAGATTTTAAGCACCACAGCTCCCACTGCCCTTTTCACTAGGAACCTTTTATCTATCACAGCTCCAGCTGGCCTCTTGCTCTGAGCCTATAGCTTTGCAGGAATAAGAGTACAGAGTATCTGCCCAACAGTGCCCTCCCTGTAGAGTTACTGCCCACAGCCTCCAGTTCATCTGGCCTTAAAAAGTGTGCCTTGCTACCCATAGAGAAAGGCACTTACCACTGAAACTAGAAGGTTCAGTTGGAGAACGTGGACTACAGAGGTAAAGCTGACCACAGATGGGAAAGAGGAGAACTAACACCTCGACAGAGCTGTGATACCCAGCAACTTCAACCTACATCTGGTTACATACCCAAAGAGCCAGATACTTGCAGATACAGGAATGCAGGCTGTAACCACAAATATTTAAAAAGAACATGCCAGAGTAAGCTTTTGTTCAGCTAAGACCCAAGGCATTAACACCAACATGGCTATAATCTGGTTTTGCTTGTGCAGGTAACCAGTCTGCAGTCTGAGGTTAACATTAGTGTGCCTTTACAGATGCAGAAGGCAATTGCCTCATTTAAATTAAAGAAAGATTCCTATAGCTGCTGCTGTGCAATCACTTCCCCTCAGTAATTGAGCACCAGCATATTTACATGGGGGCTTTTGTGGCTGGGAGTAAGTCGTTTGCAAGATATTTTTACTGCTTGTGAGGGAACCTATGAAAAAGGATGAGGCAGAATGTCTTGGAATGCAAAGTACTGAGCTGGATTTTAACCACTGCACAACAGCAAATGGGTTATGCTTGGCTTTTTACTATTCAGCTGGTAGCAATAAAACAGTGCTTGGCTTACTCCTTTACAGAGCCAAGTTCTTCATCTTGAAAGAACAATAGTGAAAAAGGCCTGTAATGGAAGGAGGCAGCCTTCTGAAAAGTCCCTTTAAGACTGCCTCAGAGCTGAGCATAAGGGACTTAACTCCTACACCTCCAGTCCCAGGCAGCAGCTCTCTCCTGTTCAATGCACATAGGCTTAGAAAAGCTACAGTCCAGACCTATATGCAGCTAGCGAGATAAGCGTGAACACCCATTTAGAGCTACCTGTCTTAAAGGGCAGGGAGACAGCTTCAGCTGCTTCCCCAGGCAGTGCTTGCCAGTAAAGTGCAGAGACAAAGTCCTTCTGCGCGGTAAGGTTGCGCAGTGCTGCTGGTGCATTCTGGGAGCTTTCCGCTAACGTCTGCAGAAGCACCTGAGTGCACCATTGACAGAACCAGTATCTGGAAGGATGATGTTCACCCAGAGGCTCCTAAACTTAGCATCCACTTAAGACAGAGAAGAGACAGGCCTCAACAGCAATGAATAGAAAAGGTTTCTTAAGTAAGACTGATGGGCACAGACAGATCTTCTGGTGCTCTGTTTCTCCAGCTCCCAGATCTTTATCAGCATCACATATATTATATGGTCTTCTTGCTTTTTGGCTAGAGGCACAGTCATGGTTCAGTGTTTTAATTACCCTACTCCAGGCTATCTTGGCCATAAAAGCTCACAGAGAGAAAGAGAAAACGCTATGCAGAAATAATGTTAATTTATACAATATGCATCAATTAAAGAAAACAAACAGTACGGAATTAGATCATCAGGACTACGTACTGAGGAAACCACCTTGCTGAGAGTTCCACTGGCTCTGGCCTTCGGCAGGGTAATATATCATTGCTCTGCACATCTTCCACTGGAAGGGGCTGGGGCAACACAACTGTCTGGAAGGTGAAGTTGCAGACTAAGCCCTGCACGTGGTTTTGGCAGTTCAGTCCAGACTCCCTTCACCCCCTCATTGTCAAAACACTTGTCTTCATCTCAAGGCTTTTCTAAAGCAAGGAGAGGCAGAGCCCACCCCAAATTCATTAAAGCACAAAGTTCTGTTTCTTTAAAGCCAAGGCCCACCACTGACAGTTCAGATATCTGCAAACTGCTGAAGTAAAAAGCTGTATTTCAGAGGCTTCTCTTGCACCCACACCAAACTGGGATTTCTTGAGTCCTGCTGAGGAAGGACTGTTTTTCAGTATGATGTATGAAATGGCAGAGAGGATGCTGGGAGCAAGAGCAGCAGCATCTTCTGCCCCCAAGGTTGGTGCAGTGGGCATGCAGCTACAGCAACAACGACTACATTCTGGGATGGATCTCATAAAGGAAATGAGGAGTGAATACAGCATTTAGGGATGGAAAGGTCCATTTACTCTCTCTCCTAGCCCACCAGTGACAGATCACTCTCCCATGCTTTGTCTCATGTTTAATGACCCAAGCAACTGGGGCTTCTATTTATTCTCTCCAGGAATGGCTCTAAGGCCTCAGGAATCTCCATGGGAGGAAATCTTACAGAGGCACAGCCTGTGTTTGCCCCAGTTAACTAAATGGGGTGGAAAGTGGGGATGAGGGTAAATATTGCTTTTAGCCTGTGCTATGCCTCTGGAGTGCTCAGAACAAGCTTGTGTCAGACCTCCCACTGCCAGTGCTTCAGCAAAGCCCTGCTCACCAGCGTGAACCCCAGCTGAGAGCTCAGCATCTGGGGTATGGGGAAAGTCCTCCTCCCCGCCAACCTGTGAAAACAGAGTTCCTCTGTGCGAGCCCCAGGCAGTGACAAAGCAGCAAGCCAAGAGCCACCGGTGCTGCTGCCCTTGGCATTTCTTCTGCACCTTTTACCAGCCATTTTCCTGCAGGGCTGGCATTGCTTTCAGAGGGGGAAAGGAAGCAGTGACCCTGTATCAGAAACCGCTAAGTCTCTCTCTGGGGAATGGAGAGACAGGACCGCTCTGGCCTCAGTAAGTTACACATTGTTACACTATCTGAGATTCTCATTATCTCCAGTGGAAGCTGTGATTTGTTTCTCAGTTCTCGTTTCTCTTTGTACACAGTTGTGTCTCCTTTTAAAGGAAGCTTTTCCTAGGAGCTCCGGCCTCAAAGGTTTCTTTTTCTTCATGTGTGAATTACAGATGTCACAAACACCTCCGACATGGTGCATGATTCCTCATTCAAATGCAGACAAGTTAAGGGGGAAATCAATCTGCAGATTTATAGCATCTCCTGGGGCTATCAGCATAGGACATACACACGCATGCCAGTGATAAGTCAGACTAGACACTGGATGTCACCAGAACTCCACTGGAACCACAGAGGAGGGAGCAGGTATCTGGCAGAAAAAACCTTCACTCTTAAAGCAAGCAGTCTGGTTGGCTAAAAGAAGGAGTGTTGGCAGAGCATGAATTAACGAGTATCATCTAACATGCCCTAGAACTGGAATAAATCTAGCAAAGGACACTCAGGTGAGGAGGTGAAGGAAAGGCTAAAAGGAGATTGCTATCCTATCTCAGGCAGGAAACCAACACCAAGGACAGTGTAAGAATCTCTCAGATATCCAACAGTCCACAAGTCATAACAACGAGCAAAGAAAACTGATGGAGAAAAAGAAAAAAAATCAGTGATGGCAGAAGCTTGATCTGACAGCACACTGTGAATCCCAAGTATGAACGAGACTTAAATGCTCTCAGGAAGCAGCCCTGCTTGCCCTTCCAAATGAGAAATACTTGCCGTCATAATCTGACATCTCCTGATGAAGGCAGCTTACTGTTGCATATCAGCATCCCAATTTTCATGCTTAAGGAAGTCTTTCACTTTCCTTCCCTATACCAAGCACTCTATTCTGGGACACAGGGCCACTGTAAGAAGGGAATATTCTTGACATGACCCATCATGGGGGAAGAGGAAGAGAGAATTTCAGACAATTCCAGGCTTCCTCACAATGAGTTCAATGCAGAGGCACACAGAGAAGCAAGGCACCTGGGGAGGAGAAGGCTTGCTGCAGCAGCCTGTACATACAAGCGGAAGCTGTTCAATTTACAGTAGCACATTCACACCATGTCTGATGCTTTTTGGAAGGGTCCCACCTCGCAAACACATGTTGCATAGTTGATCTGGCTGCTTCCTGTAGAAATATCTGGGATTATAGTGCATGCAGCAGCTCGGGTAGGCATGATCCGCACTGAGCTGCCAGACATCTGGAACTCCTGGACAGATACAAAAGTATGGAACTCCTCAAAGCCCTGCTGGATTGCAGGCAAAGTTTTCTCTGATCAGAGATGCTGGAGTGCTAAAATATCCCAAAATGTTGCAAGGAAAGAGGTGAATGGAGGGGTTCAGACCTCTGTCTGTGCACTTACAACACCTTCCTTCAACTGGATGGAAAGAAACAGCTCAACTGCCCTTTGTAGACTCAGTACTGCCAACACCCAGAATACAGTCCCTCATGAGTGGGCTGTGCTTTGGCAGCAAAAGGCGAGATTTTTATATACACCTTCCTCTTAGTTCTGCAGCAAAGATTTGGGTGGGGACTGAAATACAACCTGATGCTCAAGACAGCCATGGCTTCATTCCAGTTCAAGAGGTGAAAGTTCTCAAACTACTCCTAACATGAAGGGCCTCCTACCTAGCTACATAATTGTGTTTGTGTCCAGCTGCTTTGTTTGGTTGCTTGTTTTAAGCACTCCTCTGTTTAATACCTAGCTCTGCTGGAGCGCTGAGGAAGACAGGCACTTGAACCGACTGCCACCCTGCTTTCTCTTTCTATAAACAAAAGCATGGGAGTGCTTCACTGACCTTCTAAATACAGAGGCTTCAAATTAAATTATAACATTGCTGATAATCAGCAGACCAAGGATTAAACTGATTGGGGCCCTGCCAAACCAGATTTAGCTTTCATTAAGTTCTGCCCACAAATCAGGCCTGCCCATACCCTTACTCTCAAAGTTATAATGTGCGTGCACACACAGAGGGAGAGCAAAAACCAAAGTACTTCACCATTTAAAATTCTAATCCTTTCAAGGTCTGGAAATACCTGGGGTCTAGCTACCACACCATCTATCCAACATCTGCTGTTACAAATAAAAAGCTGAAAACAAGCCATTTACATGAGGGTTTAAGAGGGATGCAGAGAAACTACAAGAGCAGGGATGTAATCAGTAGCACAGAGAAAGTCTGAAAGCAGCTTGTCGATCCCTATGAAATACAGCAAGAGGCTTATTTAATTTTTTTTCTTGTGTGTAAATTTCCTAAACAGCTGACCTAAATGAGTTCTTACCACGATCAGATACCTAGGACAACAGAGTAATCCTTCTAATAGGATTACAGGCTGTGCTAAAGGAGACTTCGGGCTTTTATGCTCTGCATTGCAATATGTACACACATACAGATATCTTGCCTGGTACCTGCAAAACCAGCATTTATACCCGTTCCCCATTTATCCCCCTCATCACCCATCCCCTCTCCACCCATCTCCTTTTTTCACCACAATTGCTGTAAAGTAGCCACCAACTTTGGTTTGAGAAAGCAGGAGGGAGTGCATCAAAGAGCTGAAGTCATAAAACTGGACAAATGGCAATGTGGGAAATTAGCATAAAAAGGCTGGTTTTAGTAGTGTTCCAGGGTGATTGGTATTACCCCAACACCAGTCAGCTTCTCCAGCACCGTTCAGGAAGGCAGTAGAAGATTCCTGCTGCTACGACCTGAGGCAGCGCACAGCAACACAGCAGCAGGTCCCACAGCTCTGCAGCCCCCCGGCACGCTGGGCCTGCGCAAACTGAATGCGCCTTAGTGGAGGCAAACAGAGGTGTGCATCAAGGAGCAAACAGAGCAGGACATAACTACAGTGGGAAGGCTGCAGCAAGGTGCAAGGGAGTCTCTATGCAGCAATTAAAAGAAAAAAAAGAAAGAGGAGCTCCAAAAACAGTTACTTCCTAATAAAAAAGTAACTAACCATGAGCTCTCCGAGTGATGTAGCCAATATCTAATAGAGTCATTAGCTGTATGTAAAGGGATGGAGAAGAGGGTTTGTAACTTCAGACCTTGCTAGTGAGACCAATACTAGTATCCTGATAACAGCTTTCACAAATACGTTTTTCAAAGGATGCTAAAAGCTCTGGGAGATGGTGCTGGAAAGAATTACAAAAACCACCATATGCAGTGGGGAAAATGCCTTGCTGTGAGGGACTCTAGGAAGAGCTCAATTCCCTTTATCAAAAAGATAGCTGTGGGGGAGAGTGACTTAACACCTTCCAGCAGCAAAGTTCCCAAACATCAGAGAGTGTTCTCTAACAGTACCACACAAAAAGGCACAGCAAGGACCAACAGCAGCTGGAAGATAAAGCCTGGCAAACTGAAATGGGAAATCAAGCACATTTTCAATAACGAGGAACAGGAACAAAGAACAGGTACTCTTGCCTTATGATGCCTTCAAATTAAGACTTCGAAGACACTTGGAAGTATCCCTAAAAGGCATCCTTCAGCCACACACATCCCTGAGCTTAATGCAGGAGAAAGCAAATGAAAGGCACTACTGTGCAGCATTTCCAGGTGCAACCTATATCAACCAGTGGTCTGCAGAGAGGTACCTGCAACAGGATGCCTCCGTCTCCTCCCTGCCTTTCCCTAGGGATGCTGGGAACAGGTGCTCAGCCAGTAAAAGTCATCAAAACAAACACCTCCTCTTGCCTTTATGTGCAGACAAGCACAGAGAAGCCCAGCTACCAGCCCTGAACACCCCAACAAGGGCAGGGGTACGCAGCCTGGCAAAAAGCAGCTGCTGAGAGCTGCAGCCCACAGCAAGCTTTAGGACTGGGGAGCAGCTCCTACAGCTTACAGCATAGTCCACGATATCTGAAGGGATCTGGACCTCCATCCTGAAGCATGCTGAGTTTAGGCTAATGCTCACCCCAGGGGTCCATAGCACTGCCCAGCAACATGTCCCAGCAGCTATCAGGGGAATCCAGACATTCCTCCTCCAAAAACCCAGGCTCCTGCCACAGGACCTGAAGACAACCAACCCTACTCCATAGCCAACAAGACATAAGGGACAGTTGGATTTGATCCAGGAAGGGGCAATGACATGTTCTGATTCCTCCCTTCACTCCTCTGCTTTTTAAGCAAGCAGTAGCCAGTTCATCATATTACAGTTTTTCTGAATCTTTTCCAGAAAGAAGCTAAAAATATTATCTGGTTTTGAGTGTGTGCAGATCTGCATCTGAGAACATGCCCCAAAACACACACAAGCTCACTGATGTTCATGGCTTAGAGCAAGCGCCCCAGGTCTGCTCCATAGCCCAAAGCAGCACTGAAATGACACATTTCACAGTGCTGAAGGCTCCCCTGAACACAATGGTCAGTTCTAAGGCAGGTTTGTATGGAAAAGGGGATCTGCAAAGAGGTGGAGATTTTAGGCCCAATTTGGAGATCCATTTCCAACAGATGTCATGCTGGGTTCTCAGCAGTGCTACTTGCTTTGCTTATTGGGCGCTCTCAGGGAATCAAAATGAGACCTCAAGCCATAGCAAAAGGCTGTCAGATGAGAAACTATTCCCCCAACCAACAGGAAAGGAAAAGAGGTTTGAAAATTTTCAGAATGATGTGTTACTTGCCCTGGCAAGGAGTTGCTGGGCCCCTGGGTCAGCCACTCCCAAGTGCCCATGATCGAGCAGGTGACATAATACAGATGACAGTGGTCATTTTAATGACCAGCAAATTACAGAAATTAATTTTTATTACCTCCCTTATAAATTTGAGCTACCTGGCCAAAGCATAACATTTTCAGAGTGACTGAGAACTGATGAAACATTTATAAGAATGAGATATTGCTTTGGACTAGCTGAAACAGGGGACTGTCTCCACTCCTTTTCTCCTCCCTTGTCCAAGAGATATGAAAGCTGCCTCATAAGAGGGAAGCAAGACCTTTGGTTCAACTCTAACAAAATGTTATTTTGAAATTAGAATTAAATTGAAATTTTATTCTTTTAAACTATGCAATACCTTCCCTTTCCCCTGGGCCCATGGAGAGAGAGGGGAAAAAGGAAAAAAAGAAAAAATGCAACATAAGACACTTACGTTTACAGACCTTTGGGGAAATCTTTTTTGGAGGTAAGCGGGGCCTGAGAAAGAAGTTTGGGAAAAGGCACAAGCTCCAAAATTCATCCCTCTCCCCCATAAATGGGGCTGGGAAATAAAAATTCACTTTGAAAAATAACTCATTTGGATTTTTTTTAAAAAAAAAGAAAGAAGGAAGCAGAACTAAAATTCAAAGACGACAAAACCCGATCTGATCAAGTATTTCCACAAAAAATATCTTGTACACAGTGCTCCCTCCCTCTTAATATTTTTACACTCATGCTACAGAGCAATTAATCTGGGAAAGAAATAAGACACCAGCTGTACTTCAGTGACTTACTACCAGTGAATTCAGATGTGGCTCCTCACTGGGACGTGCGTTGCCCTGACCTAAAGGAGGGAGGCTGCACAGCCCCAGAGGTGTGCCTGCAATATATAACACAACTGATAAGCTGGCTAACAGCCCTCCGCTCCCCAACAGCATCGCACATGGCTCTCAGCAGCATCACTGTACTGCTGAACTGTTTCCCTGAGGCAAAGGGAAGGCATGGGATCCCCTTGCAGATGCTGCAATAAGCCCTTAAAACACACTCACGTCATTGTTGTTTATTCCAAAAAGCATCATGAACAACAGCTGAAAGCTTGGCCCTGAAGCTGATACTTGGCTTGAGAAGGGGAAACTGAGCAAGGGGAAATTCCTCACCGTCAAGAGCGGAGAGAGCTGCAGGAGCCCCGTCCTTCCCGCAGCCCAGCTCCTAGGAGGACCGAGAGTCTAATGAAGATGGAAAAGGCCCAGAAATCCCTGTGGAACCCTAGGCCTTTCTTGCACAGACCTTCTCCTGGAGGGAGGGGAGAGGCTGGGAGAACTGCAATGATAAATAACCCAAGGGGGAGGAAACAAGGAAGAGAGGAAGTGAACAGAGAAGAAAAATGTGTGAGGTGCTGAAGGAAGAAAATACAGGCTAGAGCAGGAACATTCCCACATGGGGTGGGGAGCACCAGCACAAGACCTAGGATCTTAACTGACATCACCCACCACTTGCCACCACCTAAACCACCTCCTTTGCACCACAGAGAAGTCCCCACACCCCAGATCTCTGTCCATCCAGCCTTGCATCCCCATGCTTCAGCAGCACCCACTAGCTGACACAACCAGCTCCCCCCTTATCCCGCCAGCTCTTGGCATCACAAGCCACTCTGAGCTAAATGAAGATTTAGCCCACACTTGTTAATAGCAGGAGGTCGGAGGCGATCCCACATCTTCCCGGGGCCTGGCAGTGGTGATGGCTAGATTCAGCACAAGGATGGGCCCATTCTCATTTCTCTGCTGGCCCAGCTGGGTAACTGGGGAAGGAGTCTGCAGTAGTCTCTCACCCATATGGTCAATGCTAAGTAAAGTCCAGATCTGTCCATCCCTCCTCCTCATTCCTCACCTTCCTCCATCCCCAGCTGAGCATCATTTCCAATGAGCAGCACTTGTGCAACCAAGAGCCAGGACAAACCTGTTCTCTTTGCAGAGCACCAGCCCCAAGGCCCTTTCTGGCAGCTCCCACGAGCAGCAGGCTGCTTGCAGAAAGGGTTATTGTTAAAACATTGCTTTCTCCATTGTCCGGGACTCCACCACAGCTCCGAGCCACACAAAAGCTGCTGGCCACAAGAATGACAGCACTAGGTGAAAAACTCTCCCTGCTCCACTGGCTGACAGGTCACAGGGCCGGCAGGCCCAGCACTTCTACAGCAACATGGAGGATTTTAAAGGCATTTGCTTATCACAGCCATATGCCACCATTTCATTGTCTGCAAAGCCCGGGAGGGCAGCTAAATACAACATCTCCCAGAGAGTGACAGTCAGGGCAGTCACTGTTTGGTATTAAACAAACACCTTCAATACAGATGGGGAAGACTACAAAAGGAGCATGAAAATAGCAGTTACACCCCTCTTATCCCTGGTGCCTGCTTCAAAGTCTCAGCCTGTCATTAGGGGCTGCTATAGGGGACAGTATCACTGAGGAGCAGCACGAACAGGGCCAGGCAGACAGCAGCCACCAACCCTCCATACACTGCTGGTGAGGAACACCTGAAGAATGTACAGGTACAGCTGCAGGCACCACGGCATCGGGCAGCATCCTCCCTTCCACCCTAAGGGCAATGATAAAACATGGGGAAGGTTGTTTGCTCAGTGCAAGAAGGGTGTTATTGCAGGGAAAGTTTGCTCTGAGATGTTTTGTACAGCTCTATAAATACAATACAATAAAAAATGAAGATTCCAAATCTTCAAAATAAAACCCACATTCTTCCTATGAACACACTGAGCTGGTTTAAAACAATGAAAAAGTCCTTCCTGTTCAAAAACTGTACTGTCAAAACTCCTCACAGAGGCATTTTGACAAGCTCAGACCACAAACCTGGTAAGGTTTGCTGCCCATTAGTATTCTCGGATGATTCCTTCCTCTATTTGATTGTCACCAAATGCAAACATCAGTTCTTCCAGATAGCCTCATGTCTTGTAATGAACAAAAGTAAGGAAGTAAGAAAAATAATCTGAATATTCAAGATCTTGCAAATGAGCACTCAGTCTACTTACAACTAGATTGCTTGAGATAATCATCCTCCTGGACAACTCCGCACAGGTAAACAAAATGCACGTTAACTCTATTTCGCACAACTAATTTTGCACACAGTGAAATACAGTTTATTAGGGCATCTCCCCTGCCAGCTTTCAGCAATCACACCTGCTTGCCGCATTACAAACCTCAGCTTTTCCAGCAAAAATAGGCAGGGAAGTAATATCTGTGCAGCACAGTCACAGGGATCTCCAGTGGGTATCTTTACACCGAGGCTGGTTGCGTAAGGTAAAAACAGCAACATACAGCAGTCCTACCTGCTAATCCCATCCTGCAAATGCTTCTGGAAGGAGTTCACCAGGCCCATTTTACATGTAGCCTTCCCTATCACCTGGAAATATCTGGGGGGACACCAGCAGCTTTTCCATGTGCTGCAAGGCTCTGAATATCCATATTTGCAATAGGTATTTTTACTCAGGGTGAATTCCTACAAGATGGACCAAAAGTACCACATATCCCTCCTTACTCAACAGGCTGTGCTTCACAGTGAGATTTGGTTGACACCGTCAGAGCACAGCATAGATCAGCAAGGCTGTGCACTTTACTGAAAGCTACATCAATAAATGTACAGTCAAGACAAGGGAGTGCAGGGACATAAATATATATGATTAGATTCCCATTGGCTTGAAAGTTTCTCTACACAGTCTGCCTCCGGGCTGCATCTTCCCTGCTAAGTTAAAGCAACAAATACACATTCTGTCAGGGCTTTCATATATTAAAAAAAGGAGGTGTCTGAGTCCATTCTATAATCCTCTCCAAATGGCTCATTTTTAGCCAGGCTCTCTCACAGGAGCCATCCCAAGGACACCTCCTCCAGCTGAGTGGGGGGACTGGCAGGTCTGCAATGCGCCAGCAACTAAGAAGTAAGGAAATTGTGCAGAAACAGGCCTTTCTCTCTCTCCCCCAAACATCGAGCGTGACTGACTGCCGCTGCAGCTCCAATCCCACTGTGCAAACACCAATTCCTGTGCTAGCTGGGGAGAACCACAGCCCAGATGCTGCAGGAACAAATGGAAATTTCACCTGGAAAAGCAGCACATGAATAAAACCCATAAAAATTTTAGGACTCATGGAATGTGCATAATGTGCTTCACTGGAGATATCTGCTCCTAGCTTAAAAAATGCCAGTGGCTTCCAGGGGAAGGAAAATAAAAGGTCTCTTCAAGTTATTACCCTGTCATTTAAGTCAACAGCCGTGATACCATGACAGAAGCCAAAATTTATGTCACATTGTTTTATCACCATAATTATATCAAGAACACAGTAACTGTCTACAAGAGATAAGATGAAGGAAGCAAGCAGCCCTTCTGATGTTTCCTTTTCACAGCACTGGGATTTGCAGATTGGTTTTGGGTTTGAACATTACACTCAATTCCTGTCCTGGAGCTCTGAAGAGCCACATCATTGGAGGAATACAACCAGAGGGCTCCCCGGCTCCATCTGCTGCCAGTGGTTTTGTAGGAGCAGCCAAGTCAGCGCCTGGATCACCAAGCACTGAGCTGTTGGAAATGGGTCTCAGGAGGCTCCTGGGTGTTCACAGGGGCCCAGATGCTGAGATGCTCCCAGCCAGGTGCTGGAGACTCCCACAAGGCAGTGGAGAGCAGGAGAGCACAGCCGCATTTGCTGAGCATGAGCCTGTCTGCCCCCAGGCAGAAGAGGGGACTATACCCATTTTGTAGGCCAAGAAAGGACTTGGCCAGAAAGAAAAGCAAATCCGTTAATCTCAAAAAGAGTCACAGGGACAGACACTGACTCACTCTTCGGGTGGCTCTTTGGCTCCCAGGAAATTTCACCCAGGAGTCGGTGATCCATCCCTACCCAACCCAACTTCTATTCCCAGCCATGCTTTGTATAGCCATGTTCAACTTTAATGGCAATGACGACTTTAGTTCATGCATGCCTAACCCCCCCAAAAGACTTGCAGTCCCACAGCTCACACGCATGCGTCCAAACCATTCTTACACGGTACCATACAGACGCAAAGTGGCATAATCCCCACTGGCCACACTAACTGCCCGTCTAACCATCACACCATCTAACATCCTCCAAATGCCTCTTCCAAGTGGGTCAATCCCAAACATATCCTGGGCTTGCCACTATTTGCTGTCTGCTGCTTTCTCATCTCATCTGCTACCATTACTCAGTAATACATTGCAATGAGGTTTGTTCAGAAACCTAGCAAACTCCCTGCTCCTATATCATGCTGAGAACTCATCTGTTTTTATCCTGCTTTCCCATGGATCCCTCTGTTTATTGTAAATTGTTCTGAGGCACCACAGCATACAGCACACAGTACAATGGAGCCTGGAAAGCTGCAATTGCTACAGCTCTTAGTTGTCAACAGAGACTCTGAAAGCAAGTAGTAAAAATGAGTTTGAGAGTGAGCAGTTTTTTTTAAATAGCAAAAGCCAAGATGGGGCATTGACTATTATAGAAAGGGAGAAGCTGCCAGACTGGCCCAGAAATTGTTTTTTCCCCCTCTTACCCAGAAATTCATCGAATCATACAGTTATTAGGCCTTTTACCACTTGGACAAGCAATCAGCATTCAAGCAATGAGTATATACAAGACTCTCCTTCTGCATTCTGATTAGCAAGTGTTTCGTCTGCAACTTGCTGTCCTCTGCTTAAAGCAGGGGGGAAAAAAACCATCAAACACAAGACCATTACTCCTCTCATTCCATAGCAAAGAGACACTACTCCCTAGGGCTGGGTGGAGGTTGTCCTGCAGACTCCAACACACACCCTGACATCCTCAGCAGAAGCATCAATGGTAGGGACAGTCAGCAACTAGCATCAGCATGGTGGGCACATGCCTGGGAGAACAGGGGAAACACCTAACTCATTTCCTACAGAAGATGTTGCTCACCTTGCAGTTTTTCATCAGTGCTATTCTATGCTGCAAAGAAGTCCAAAGGGAACCTCAGTGCTGTGGAAGATGGACCAGGGGACCACTCTCTGCCAGAGGGACATAATGCAGCTGAGGATGGTGCTGGGGAAAACAAACCTGTTCACTGGCACAGTTTACCACACTTTTGACAAAGGTTTGGGATAAAATATCATCTTGTCTGAAGTCAACAGCAACAGTGCTGTTAAGGATGATCCATCATGCCACAGAGCTTTATCACAGTAATTACATCAGGAACAAGTTTACTGTTTGAAAAAGAAGAAAGATTGCAAGAAGCAATCCACCAAAACAGCAGCAGTGATACAGCCGAGATACACAAAGAAGAGAGAAATACATTACGCAGAAGTTCAGAATGGATTCAAGAAAGCAAGGACCACATTTCTTCCCATTGGGCTTAGAGCACTTGTGTGCATGCCCATTTACATGTGAGCACACACTCACATGCAGCTGATGGTTCAGCAAGCAGAAGACTTCCATTTGTATCCACACATGTACATTTGTGAATTATGAAAATGCATTTCCAGAGGGCTTTCGGGGCCTAGAATCACCCAGAAAATTATTCACCTCCCCAGAAACCATGTAGAGCCTCACACGCACATACCCTTTAGCCTAACCAAAATCCCTGACAGCTACATGCACTGAAAAAGTCATGCATCAAGGCACAATTGTGCTTGTGTGCTCCTTGACATCTCAGATTAACAGCACAACCACCACACTGAATGCTTGATCTGCCAGCAGCTCAGGGAAGGAGCTTTGTGGTCTTAAAGCCTTGCACAGGCACATGGGGGATGCTGAACTGGGATCTTCTGTTGAGCCCATTCTCCCGCATGGCAGGAGCTGACACCAGTGAGACGGCATGTTTTCTTGCCTGCAGAGCAAGGGTCATGCATCACTGAAACAAGGTTCTCTTTTTCCTCTTGGACTCAGCAAATTCTTTAGGGGGAGCGTCACGCAGCTCAGGGATAATATGCAGGCCATTACAGCTGACCCAGTGGTTGAGCTCCCGGCAGCAACATCATCTGAGGCTATTTCCTTTGCCCTGGTGTGAATCTGGTGTATTGCTCATCACGACAGCCTCCCCTGCTCACCTTGTGTGACCTGCCAGGCGCATACAGAAAGAGGCATATGTGGGAGAGACATTTGGAGAGAACAGCTAGCTGGGAAAACCACATGGATTGTGATGATCCAGGGAAGAACTAGAGCAGGGAAAGCAGAAGGAAGGTGTGTTCAGCGGGGTAGACAACACAGCTTGCTACAGGCTGATGCAGGCACAAATGCTTTCTACCTGTCAAAGCCAGGCCCTGCAAAACTGCAACAGACTGCAAAGCCCTTGATGAATCTAGGCATCTCCTCTCCATGCTCACTGAAACCTAGTTCTAAGGTGTCTTAGGAGGTCAGCAAACACAATGAGCGAGAGCAGCACCAGGGAACATGAAGATATTCTCCCAAGGAACTACCCCACCCACACAAGTCATGAATTTCTGACAGTCATTCACAGAGTATGGTCTGCAGTTATGCCCCTGCCTTCCTTGGACCAGAAAGCACAGAATGAAGACCTGATTGGAACAGGCTGTTGGGTTTTCTCAGGCCTAGAGAAAGCTGCCATAGATCCTAGAATAAGTCATCAGGCCAGTAATGAAGAATTCCCCTCTCTTCCTCATGCCAGAGTCTGATCTTACTCTTCTAAAGCAACTCTAAGCAGCACACGAGACAGTCTCCAGCCTCACCTGTCAACTACTATCGGGTCAACAACTACTACGATCCTGAATCCTTTCCAGACCAGCTCCAGGCCATAGCACAGCACAAGGGAAATACCTATTGCTTGGGAAATTGTCCTATTATTATGACGGGCAAGTTCACTCATACCCCTCTGGCTTTGTCTTTCCATGGTATCTCTGAACACTGGTCAACCACAGATCCCACCCTGTCCGTATTCAAGGCTCAGGAAAGCTCCCTGCAGAAGTTCACATCCTGATCAGAGCTACGTAGGCTCAGCCCTGCTGATCTTCAAGGTGCTTTATCTCAGTGCCTAACCAGAGCTCAGGGCATGCAGATGCAGACACTCACTCACTTTTACAAGCTTTCAGCTAGAGAAAGGCACAAAAACAGAGTTTATGTGCACACAGAAATGTCGTTTAGCTGAAAGCAAAAGCCACAGCCCAGTTTGCCTGAGAAAAGTACCCAACAGCCAATTCATCCCCTCACAGGGAAGTTTTAATTTACTTGCTGTTCCAGGCAGTAATGTAAAGGTTATCAGAAAGCCCTTCAAATGTGCTAAAATCTGCGACAATAGCTTTTAAGCACCTAAAGAGGCTAGCAGAAAAACAAGCAGGTTAGGAATGGAGTCAGGACAGGTTCTTGGGGGGGGATGTTTTAGGAACAATCTAGAAAGGACAAATGATTCAGTTTTGTTGTTGTCCAGTCTTCTGTTTTAAAAGTCATGCACAGAGCAGAAGAGCATTGTGTGCGTGCATGTGCATGTGTGTTTGCAGAGGGACTGGGATGTAGGAAGCCAGCTCTCTAGCAGGATAGCTGCATATTTGTTTTATAAAACACATGGTAGAGCAAGATAGGATTTATGACAGAAGATATTTAATAAGTCAAGAGTGTAAACAACTGGCCAGTTTTCAAAGTCATTAAAAAACCATACACACAATAAAACGCAGATGAGACCAATTCTCTAGCAAGAGAGCTTCACACTCTAAGCTATGTTGCATCAGGGTCTCAAAAATGTGTAGTTCCTTCCCACCTTTGTCAGCAGACCACCAGTTTTTAAATACTCGTAGCTGCTCTCTTGAGCAATGGTTTAAGACAGCAGTCAGTCAAATCCCATATCTCTCCTTCCTTCAGTTATCCTATGGGGTGCTACTGCCATCACTGCAGGGCCATCAGCTTGTCTTCCCACTTCAGATGTAGCTCCATAAGTCAGGGGTTCAAAAGAGTTGGGAAGAAAGGATCTCACCTATAGTTGTCCTGAGATTCCCTCTACTCTGCCTGAAGCAGCTAATCCCTGGAGAGTCCAGGTAAACGCAGGCCAGGCAGACTGGATCAGTGGTTTGGTGCTCTGGGGCATTACCTACACAGGTCACACTTAGAAGCCCACAGGAGCACTATCATCTTGCTCAGCTGAAACATGCTACTGTGAAAGACCACTGAAGGCTGAAACTTAGAAGGGAAAGAAGGTCACAGGTGAAGCAAAAGCCCCAGCAACCACACTTGTTCAGATCAGTGTGTTCAGTCTGACTTTTAGATAGGTAAATAGCCAAAGGAGAAACACACGAGGGATGTAACCGCCATGAAAATGGTTTCTGCTTTCCCCCCATATGTCAGATGCTTTCTAACACAGCAGAGAGCAGATAGCAGCCCAAGTCAGAGCTAGCTCCAGGACAGCAGGGTCAAAGGATACTTGGTCTGTCTGCATGTGGCTATGAAGGACAGAGATTCAAAAGCCTGTGAAGCCTTTTGGTGTCTTCCATTCGTCTTTAGTGCTCTACAGCTCAAGTACTAAGTTTCTGTAGGAAAGCGTGTAAAAAGAGCATCACATGCCCCAAAATAATAACATATGCACTAACCAACACCATCTCAACAGCCTCAGGTCAGGGCCCGGAGAGGCTGGCAATGTTTTCAGTATCCAGGGTTTTCAAGCTGATACTTTTCATTCAGGCTTTAATCTCCAAAATCAATTAAAAACAAAGCAAGTAAGCCCAAGAGATCCTCTTCCCTGGGCTTCTTTCAGCCTCACAGACAGAAAAAAAATTTATCCTTCATAATATCATATTGAAAGCATGTACTGCAGACAGCTGTCACTCAGCCATTAAGTGCAGTTTTGCAATTCCATCTATTGCTCCATGAACCAGGATGATTTGTGCATACTCGGTGCCTCAGCAACATACTGGAGCATTCTGCACCTGGTATGAAAAACCATTATAGATAGAAACAGCCAGATCCCTGATAAGACTCAAAAGGACTGGGAGTGTATTGCCTTCAAAAACATTGCCAGTTCCTTTTTAAGATAAGCCCTACTCTAACTTGACTCACACCCAAGCTCACTTTCATGCTCCAGAGCTCTCCTCCTCATTGCTGTGATTAAACACGCCATCTTCTCTGCAAAGCAAGGGTGTAGAAACAGGCAAGAGGGAGAACCCAACTTTTACAGTAAAATGTCTCTTTAGTCATGAGCCGAGCAGGCTTTTGTGATCTCCAGATGCAAGACAAGTTGCCAGACTCAGCAGGGCTTTACATGACACCTTAAGCTGAGTCATAATGGAAATTTTAACTCGAGTCTTCACCTTTTGGTACTGGCAGGTGTCACCTCCTGGGTAGTTCAGATGCAACACTGCAAGACGGCAGCATTGAGTCATCCCCTTGTATGTCATGCTGTGACCAGGCCTGCTCAAATTACTCTCTGTGGATATATCTCCAATTAGTTTGTGAGTCACCATTCACAGATATTTACTGGCCTCAACTATTTAGTGAATATCAGTCCACCTCTCCTCTGAAAAGTCAGTGCCTATTTCTTGCTGTAAGCGAATGGCCAATAAAGCCATGTAGCATTGCTGCCTGTTGACTGGAGGAGAGAGGAGTATAATCCATGAAGGCTGACAGCAAGACTTGTACTCCTTTGGCATATTTTAAAATGAAGGATCACTCTCAATGATGTTTGCGATATCTGCTGATTTTGTCAAAGAAGCTACTAGGACTTCACCAACAGTACTACAGTAACACAACACCCACACTCCATAATACATCCATAAGGCATTTTTGAGCATTCCTTTCAAACAGAGCTGCCAAGACACCAGCTTTTTAATTATACTAAGATAAAGGAGAAATTTGGCAGTTAAACTTCCATTTTCTGCGTGCATCCCTGGTAGGCATTTGATAACGCTGTCTGCTGCCTCAAGGCAATGTTCCCCCACACAAGGTTTCCTGGAGACCAGCTGCTATGACTAAGCCTTCCATCACTGCCAGGTAATCACAGTCTCACATCAGGAGGTAAAGCTGCTCAGATTGTGGCAGCCATTGTAACTCAAACTTTCCTCAAGAGCATCTTAGGATGAGTTTCTCTAGCTGCTGAAAGCTCAGCAAAGCAACTTCTAATGACTCAGCCAGCAGGAGCTGGTGGAGTTTTCCCCCACTTCATCTAAGAAGGATGAATCTCAAGGACCTGTATTTGTACGTCAGCTCTGGTGGTTACTAAGGTTTGATCACTAGAAATGACGCCGAGATACAAAAGAACAGTGCTGGTAATTTCAGACTGCCCACATGCCCACCCGGCCTCTCTGAGCACTCTCACGCATACAGATAAGCATATAGCACACAGCCCCTGTACCAGTTCCACTTCTTGCCAGTCTGTCCCCATTCAAGCAATGCCACAGGCCCTCAGGGCAACTCGAGTACAGTGTTTAAGTACTGCTGTACTTTTGTCAGCAAAGATCAGGCAAGCGCAGAGGACAATATGGCAGCAAACAGAGCAAAAGACACAACATGGAGTATTTTGCTACCACCTTTCCTCTTCTGGTTCATCGGTCACTGCAGCATGGAGGGTTTCATTCTGGAGATTAATAACCCTCATGAGGCAGCTGGTATGTGCTACTGGTAGTGACAAGACACAGCAAAAAAAAACATTCCCAATCCCCAGCACATGGTTCCCAGGCATCACCAGCAGGACCAGAGGAAGAGAAAGTAAATCCTGAATCAAGTCAACAGGACATAAGTGAAATCTGAGCCAAAGAAAATGTTAAACCTCTCCATACCCCAATGACACTAAGGACCTGCTGATTCTGTGTAATTCTACACAAAGGTTCCTAGTAAAAGTACCAGCAGTACAGCTTGTTTCACCAAACTAGCAGAGCAAAAAGAGCCGTTTCTCGGTTTGTTACCTCCATCCAAGTGGCAGCCCTTGCCAAGAGCTCAGAGGCAAATGAAAGGTCCCTTCATGATTACTACAGTGTATTCTCCAACACTGACCTGACTCACCAGGACAGACATGGCTTCGAGGGCGGGAAGTGAGGCAGGTTCCTCTTCAGTGCCAGTAAATGACACACTGAGGACAGTTCAAGGAAAAGGAGTGTTCAGGGGAAACATTATCTTTTAGTGCATTTCTCAAATAGAGCAGTGCTCAGCCTTTAGATGCTGGATAGAGACACACACTCTCTTACGCTAAATTCTATTTACATATTTAGCTAGCTTTATCCCCATACACAGCTGAAATAAAGGGTTTTCTCCCTTCCTCCTGTCCTCTAACTCCTCCTCAAACAAAAAAGCTGTTTTCAGAGGAGCCGATACCTTCTGATCGTGTCACCTGATGAAATTCTGAAGTTTGAACCTTCTGCTCCCATCAAGTCTGACCTCAAGACAAGTGATTAGACAGGGCTGAGGAGAATGGAGTGAAAACACACTTAATTAAATGAACTTAGAAATATCAACCATCATGATCAGGAGTTGGATTTATTATCTTCTAAAGATTGGGAGAAAGAGGATGGAAGAGGTGAAAGAAGAGATAAAGGCCCCTGGCGTTACAAAAAGTAACCATCAATAGGCCTAGCTAAATTTTGATTATATCCTGATATCCCTTATAAAAGGAGAGGACAATTCACCACCTCAGAATAATGAGGAAAAATACTCAGCTGTCCATCGACATGCTGTACTTTGTGGCTTTGCACCACTCAACATTTAAATGGCACTTAAAAAAAATAAAGACATGAAAGAGGAAGGAAGGTACACCCTGCGGACTGAATACAGCACACCTTGAGAAAAAACAGAAACAAAGATTGTTGTATCCATTCAATCTAGCATAGGCATTTGCTCTATCTAGGAGAGCTAATTTTGAATGGGAAAATAATAGCTTTTACTGCTGGGTTTGCTATAAATGGCAGCGGGGGAGGTTTGTTTGGTTTTTGTTTTTGTTTTTACAAGCAGTATTTGTTATAGTGAAATTCAACTGTGTTACAGTCTGACAGAGATATGCCTAAATCTTTAAACTTCCATTAGTGCTACATGCACTGCCACTTCTGCCAGGGTTCAGACATGTCTGTATTTGTTATAACGCAGCAGCGCTTGAAAGCCCCCCGCTGAGATCAGGGGTCTCTTGTACAAAGCACTGTACTGATCCTCACCAAGAAATACTCCTTGTTCCATGAGCAACCAGCTAAATGGGCACGACAGGCAAAGGCAGGAGGAAAAGTATCACAAATCCTATTTTTCATAAGAGAAGCTGAGCCACAGAGAGGTGTGTGCTCAGAGCTAATCTGCGGTGCTAGTGATATAATCAACATGCCTTTTCTTGTTTACCTAAACCTGCTAGGAGACCCTGATGCTTTTGTGATTTCCAGTATTAACTGCACAGGCTCCCAGTCTTATATTTGTTTAGGTTTGACAACAAGGAACAAACCCATCCTCCCACCCCTCCCATAGTCCAAGCACACCGTGCTACTGATAACTGCTGGGAAGTCACCTAAACACAAAGGAAACAAATCAGTGATATTTAAATAAATATTTAAGCCTTTGAATCAAGGCAGCAATGAATCCTTAAATTGCTCTCCAGTCCTGTCGCACTGTAAAACTCTCTTTAAAAGAAGTATCTGCATCCCACCCTCAGGGCAATAAAAACGGGCAGTTCTGGGATGTGCTGAGTAATAATCTCCCAGTAGCACCATCTCCCAGCTCCCTGCCATGAGGCCAAGCAATCCCGACCTGAGCATCCCTCGGGTAGCACCATGCAACAGGACAGGCACCTTTAGAGGGAGGCCTCAGGCCATTTGCTGCATCACTGGTCAAACACAACAGGACTGACATATGTGCATGAGATCTGTATCTTGACTATGAAGTGGGATGCTGCCTGCTGAGACATACCCTGACCCAAAGCAGTTTAAGGGCAGCTTCAAGTTTGGTTAATGAGAACACTCTTCTCCAGGTATTATGCCCTTCTAGACCCTCCTGTCTCAGTCTCAGCTGGGAACACAGGGCATTATTCAGCCCTTGTAGGATGCCTTTCTATAAATCAGGTTCTAGCTGACTTAGGGCATGGTGCAAACAAGTTCTTTGGCCATGACCTGGGATGGGGCCAAAGTCATCAGACTCAAAGGAGATGAAAACCACATCCTTAGCTGGTGGAGTAGGTGCAGTTCTTGCTATATCTCCCCACTACTCTCCCTTTACTATATTTACACCAAGCAGCTCTCTCAGCCCTGATGTGGGGGAAAAAAAGGCTGAACTGCAGTGTCCGTGTTTAAAAACAAACTAGTCCCTACAGTCACCTTAGCATGTGCCTCCCACTAACTCCTCCTTCCTCTCCCTTCTCACACACACTGTCCAAGGAAAGGTAAAACAGATCCATCAGGATCTCAGAGACATTTCCCTCAGAAAAGAAAGGTAATTTCTCAACGTAGGTCAGCTCAGGATGTAACCTCAGTCCTCCTGTTCTACCTCCACAGTCTCTAACCATATCAATAGCTCCAGGGAACTAAGACTACCCAAAAGAGCTCATACTAATACCCAGAAGTCTAATACTATCAGCCTCACCTTTCTTGCAATTACTGGAGGAGCCAGGGGCTCCTATCAAACCCAGCTCTGCCCTATCACGTCATTCCTACCTTCTTCCCAACATCCTCTCTGTACGTGTTTCACTGTCAGCTTCACACAGCCAGATACTTTACAAATCTAATAAGAGCAAACAACCAATGTCTATGTCGGAATGATTAACCGATAATCACAGTCGTGGTCTCTGCCAAGTTTTTTGAACACTGGAACCCATTTTAGCTTTCCTTCACCCCAGCAACCCACTGCCAAGGCCAACAAATCATGCCAATGTAAGGAGCAGGTGAACATCAAAATCCAAGCTCATATTGTCTGCCATCAAATGGCTGCTAAATAATGCAAAGAAATGAAAACAATTTGGTTTGGATGACTGATTATAGGGAAATTGCTCATACCTCCAAAGCATGGCACTTCCAATCACATCTCTGTTTCATTTGTCAGCAAAGAAATTAAGTTCCTCTCCTGGCACAGGGCCTGTACTGTCCTATTAGCTACATTTGGCACACTGCATTGCATTGCAGCAATTTCCTGCCCCACTTTGACACCTCACCTTTCCCCACCGAAGCTGCCAAGTAGTGACTACCTGAGACTAGTGACATGAGGGTCAGCCCCAGCTTCGCACACTGCAGCAGCTCAGCCTTTCCCCAAGGCAGCTCTTCCAGCTATGTGTATTAAACCCCAAACTGCACTCACTCCAATCAGCGCAAAGTGTCTGCAGCCTTGGAAAAGTAAAAAGGACACCCCCACCTGAGGATTTGCAGTCCCCTTCAGGATGCCCTTCCCAAACTTGGATTTCCCTCTCTCACTCCAGTGCAATTATGCAATTTCAAACAGAAGCTGTGACCTTCAGATCTTAAAGGAATATCAGTGACTGCCTCACACACGAAAAAGCACAAAGATAAAAGAGGTACACTTATGGCAATACACAGCAGAATACAGTCCCACTGGCATAAAAATGCTTATGTTCCCCTCAGCTCCTAAAATACAGGAACAAAAGGGATATCCTAGTCCTGGACTCTGCTATGACAGGCAGTTGCTCTGTATAATCCTTTGAATTAATTTAGTGAGCTTCATTTTAAAAACAAGTTCTGATTTTTGCCCCCAGCATTCCCATTATGAAAGGCTGCTTCAGAACATCGCTGCTGTGACAGTTAGAAACTTTCTTTCAATTTCCTGCCTAATTTATGCTTGGCTAGTTTTATACTCATGTTGTTATATCAGTGTCGTTCTTTAGTCTAAAGAGTTCCCTTCCCTCCTGATGTTTGCTTCACAATGATATATTAACTGAGCTGTCACATAAGACATGTTTAACCTAGTTTTACCATTAAAAGATAAAGAGTTTATCTAATTATAGATGGATTTAACTCCTCAAGGGAGAGGCTGTTTTTTGTATTTTGCTTAATTATAGAAATGCACAGCAGAAAGGCATTGCATGGGATCATCAAAAGCAGAATCAACTATACTTAAATAATTATTTGTCCTAATAGTTGTTTGCCTAACCCATTCCTAAAATCCACTGAGGAAGGGATGCCACAGCCTCCCTAGGCAGCTTGCTTCAGTGTTCTACCCCCTCCAGCAATTAGCTTTCCCAATAACCAACTTAAATCATCATCACTAAAAATTCAAACAATTTCTTTTTTTCCCACCAGTGACCACAGAATACAGCTGTAACCAGCCTTTTTATAAGCACTATTTATGTGTTGGAAGACTTACTATATCCCATTTCCATCTTTTCTCTTCTAAAATAAACAAATGCAGTGTCTTCAACCTTTGTATATGGGCCTTGTTTGCTTAACCTCCTGTCACTCACTGTTTTCTTTTTCTCCTGGACTCTGTCCAATTTTTAAAATGGATGTAGACAAAGTTTCACATCCGTTCTGGACACCCACACTTGGCTGAAGCTCTGCCAGCCCCAAGCAGATTGTAATAATTGCTTCTCATCTCTGGCATAAGGCACTCTTGTTAATACGGTGCTGGATACAACGAGCTGTTTTGCAGCAGCATCGCAGAGTTGATTCATATTCTACTTGGGAACCAGTGCAACCTCCAGGTCCCCTCCTGCCATACTGCTGCCTCATCCCATATTCTCTGTTTTGTGTTTATGTTCCATTCTGCCTGCCTAAGAGCAGCACTTCGCACTTGTCTTAATTTCATCTCTTCTGCTCTCAAGCCAGATCTGTAGTTTGTAAAGATCATTGTAAATGCTGAGCCTTTCTAGCAGGGTCCTGTATTTACCTGCCACAGTGACAGGCAGCATTTAAGACCTGCAGAGGTAGCACAGATATGATGCATCCACCCAAGAACGATGCCACCCTCCAGCACAGCTCAGCCGACTCAGGACAGATGCAGATGCAATCTCCACTTGTATCTACCTTGATCTTCCTACAAATATGCAGGTAAAGTTCTCAAAGTCCTGATTTTTAGAAACAGCTTCCCCCAAAAGGGCTCATTCAACCTCATCCTGAGCAAACCCCTACTACAACATGATCCAACACCCTTCTTCAAGACCTGCCTTTCACCCCTTCTCCAGCAACCCAGTCCTTCCTCATCCGCCACATAATGCTTCTTCCCTACTCTACAGCAAGCCCTACTCACCCCTACCATCACCATAAATCAATCACACCAGCCACAACTTCGAGGTGGGACCTCCACTTTCCTTGAAGCAGCCACATAACACTATCTGAAGCTAGAATACACTAACAAACCTCAACACTGACTTTTTTTTAAAAGACAGATTAAATAAGGAGTCAGAGAAAAAACTTACCTTCCAGCCATTGACTCCATGCAGCACAATGTCCTCTCCTGCCCAGCAACTTTCAGTTTCTCCCTGCATTACAAAAAAAAAAACCTAAAGTGAACATCCTCCTTCCTACCTCCACAGAGGCTCGCCAGGGCACTCCTGCCAGCTCCCAGCAGTTCCCAGCGTGCACTCTTCCTGCATACCAGACCTTTCCTGGATGAGCATGCCTAAGGACCAGCTCTCCTTCATCCCCACCCCCTCCAAAAACATCTCTGTAGCAGAGGGCAAAAGTCAGGAGAAAAAAGCCCTGTGGTCCAGCCCCTGCCTTTTAGCAGAACAAACGCTCTGCATGATCCCAGTGGTCAGGGAACAAGCAAACTAAATGATTTCATCATCCACCACTCCCTTTTGTTTGTTTTCCATAATTCCAGTTTTTCCCCCACATTTCACAGTTCAATTCTGGCAGGAAGGGCAGGGGTCCTTAAAGCTAATGGGTTGTGAAGAGCAAAGCCTTCTAAATTACATTTCCATGGAAAGACAGGGCACTGTCCAGGGATACTTCCACCTGAGGATTTCAAAGGCGATCTCCCGTGGCATTGCAGCGGGGCACAGGGTCAGCACAGCCCACGCAGGAAGCACAGTTGTGTGGCTACACACCTTATCGCCATTCCTTTTGGAGGGGATTAAAGCCAGCAGAAAGCTGCTAAGTGCCCAGCTTACAAAGGGCACTAAACTCAGAACCAGAACTAGCTTGACAGCAGATTTAAAGTGAAACATAACGTAGGTTAAGACCTGGACTGGTCTACCATAGCCTTGGCTTGTCAGCCCTCCTGGGAAGGGCTATGTCGGCTCAGGTAGTGGGGGAGTTAGAGGCTGGGTAATTGCATCTGCTAACAAGGGAGAACTGCTCCCTCACCCACTCTCACCTCTCAGAGAGGCCTTCACTGCCCAACAGTAAGTGCCAGGGGCCTTACCTAGAGGCTCTCAGCTGGTTAGCAACCAAACAATAAAAAAAAAATTAAAAAAAATCGAGGGCAGCTCAGCACTGAGGCTCCCCATGCTCCCAAGCCTGTAGCGAGGGAGGGAAACAGCATATTGGCAGAAGTGCTGGGCTAAACGGAGCAAAATGAAATCAGGAGCACTGCTGCTCTTTGTAAGAGAGCGATCCTTCAGGATTTGGCTGGAAAGCTGCTCCAAAGTGCTACTAGGCACAGAATGCTAATTCCAAGCCCTGTGCTCTCACCCATCAGGCTTTCCAAATGGCATTTTCCCGTGCTCGCCCAAGCACGGAGCGAGCCTACCCCCTTCTCCCACCGTGCTGCCTGCTCTCGTTCTCACGTCTGCTCCCCATTCACGCTAACGTGGGGAAGGATCTTTCCTGCTTGCTGGAGGTGTGAAGCCAATGTAAATTACTTTCCCTTTTGCATTGAGGGAAAGTCTTATTATCAACCTGTCAGATCTAGACAGCTGCCAAAACGCTTTATAAGAAGAATTAAATCAGGCTCAATCTCTACAGATTCTTGTCCCTCTTGGGGGGCCCCATGCAGGGCTCTGGCCTTTGCCAGCAACAGCAGTGTAGATCAGCAGGTTTCTTCTTTTTCCCCTCTCAGCTGAGCTGTGTGGGTTAAAGCCAAGTAAGCAGGGGAGACTGCAGCAGCATAAAACATAGTCCACTATCATCAAACACTAGGTCATAAGAAAATTGTTTCCCAGGCTTTCAGCCAGAGACATCTCACAATGAGATCACAGAGGAATTATCTGGTTTCATCCTTGAAATGCAGCAACCTCCAATACGGGAAATTGGTGGTCAGTAGAGACCAGGAAGGGCCCCACATCAATCTGAGTGCCAGCAAAGGGGAAGGCAGGACCCTTCACAGACAAAAGAAAAAAACAGAGGGCATTTTACAAGACAGAACAAGATTATCTTAGTTGCAATCCAGCCAAGAGCCTGAAAGAAAACCCTTCTTTCCTCTATGGCTTGCTAGGTTTCCTCTATATATTATGGACTCAGCACCAAAGTGGAAGTGGTGCTTCAGGCACCAGTGTGGCAGTGGTCAGGTCAATCATAACTAAGGCACAAGTTTATTTGTGATGCCCATTTTCACTGTTCTCCCCAGCACTGAGTAGCACCAGGCCTGCTCCTGTTGTGAGGTCTGATGAGCTCACAAGCCATGGATATGATGCTGGTGTTTGAATCCATGTGAAATTCGGCAACCTCAGGCTCCAACAGCTATTTGGATTGTCTTTATTATTGGGGGGGGAGGGACCTAATGTATATGAGTGAGTAGCTCCTCAGACTCCTTCTCAGCTCACTTCCCCATCCTCCAAGGCCCCTCTTGCCTGCCTGCTACCAGAAACAAGCTGCACTGTGGATTTGATTTAATGTGGTGACAAAGCAGTTTGCTCTGAGCCTGGAGCCCCCTGGGTATCCTCTGCTCTGCAAGGTTCCACCTATTTTGCATTAGCCATGACCTAATTCTCAGTGAGGTTACTTTGGTGCATCAGCTAAGCCAGAGCAACTGTACTGCTCTTTCCTTTGAAAGGCTGGCTTAAAACTGAGGGCTTAGAAAAGGGGCATAAAAAGGGCAGTCATGCCAAGCCTTTCAAAAGAGGCAGGCCTGAGGATCAGCAGTGTTGCGCTCACAACCCAGTGACAGACCCTGCATGATCCCACCCATGCAGCAGACAGCAGCAGTCAGATGAGCAGAGTGCAGAATTCACATCTAAATCTTTAAGAAGCTACTACATCAAGTCCTAAAGGAAATGGTCTTCTAAATGGGATGCATGAGTTCTCACAGACACCTGGCCAGGTTCTAAACCCAAAAGGACAGAAAATTTATCCTGAGCCAGCTCCCATCAAGCCAAAAGAAAGGGAAGCAGCAACAACTAGGAGGATTATGGGGACTTCATATAAGCAATATTGTGAAGGATGGAGGGGAAAGGAGAGAAGGGTCTACAAGGTAAAGCTACAGTTGTCTTGAATGCAAGCTGCAATTCTGTGCTATAGATCCTGGAAAGACCCAAAGGTGTCAGCAAATTCTCCTCTTCATCCTCTTGAACATGGGCAATTTATCCATTCCTGAGACAGGGAAGAGCACAGGCAGGAGAAGTTTCCCCTGACATCCTACATTACTGCTCTGCAGAAGCCAGATGTGGCCAGCTGAGGATGCTTGCCATGATGCCTCAGGATACCATGGGTACATGAGTACCCAGAGAAAGCATGATTTCAGCACACCACACTGGTTCAGAGCAGCAGATCCACTTCACACACCAGTCCTCCTTCCCCTGATTCTGCAGCCATCTCAAGTCACCTCAGCACCTCCTCTTTCCCCAGAGAAAGAAGCTCAACCTTCCTCAGATCATGAAAACCTTTGAGATAAGAGAAGCAGCAGAAAAAGAAGCAACATGCACAAAACAAGCAGTGCTTCGGGAAGATGTTTTATTCTCTCAGAACACTCAAATGGTAATTTACCACCAACAGCTCATCTGACAGGAAGGGAAAGCTGTTGTCTGAACACCCCGGATGCGTTCCTCACTGCCTTTACAACAGAAATGCTGACTGCAGCTCTGTGGGGGAAAGTTTTATGAAAGTCAGAAGCAGTGAAGACAGTAGAAATAAGGTAGCAAGAGTTCTTCCTTCTCTCCTCCTTCCCATCCCACTCCTGTAGCCAACAAACTGGCAGACAGCTATGCAGGGTCACAGCTGCATTAGCTAGTTCTTGTGCAAATCACAGACGCACACACACTCGCACTCCCATGGAAACATGCTCCTGGCCTATGCCAGTGATTTGTCTCATGCAGAACTGACACATTTTAATATCTAATAATCATTGCAAAGCCCTAAACATCACGGAGCAGGCTCTCAGCCTTTGCTCATCAGTGCCCAACTGCTCCTACTGATCTCTTCTCTCAGAGCAGCAGTTCATTAGCTGTAGGAACAATCTGTCATTCTGAGCTTGGAAACTAACAAACCAGAAGAGGTTCAGCCCAGGGTTTGACATCATCCTGTCAGAGGCTCGATTTGATGCCCAAAATCTGACTGACATTTAGGTATTTGGTTCATAATCCCACAAGAGATCACGGTTCTTGCCAGTCATCTCATGGCCTAAAAGATTACCATTTCTGCTGAGAATCAAAGGAATTTGAAACAGGATCTTGCAGCTGAGGTCCTACACAGGTAAAAGAGATATCCTGCCTTTACTTATGTTCTGTACAGAAATAGCCCATCCTGCAACTCCTGCTGCCAGGATGCCCAGGCCTGCCTGGTTTGCAGCCATGCTCCAGGACAGAAGCATGCTCAGTTTGTCATCAAGGAGGGAAGCCAAAACATCTTGGATTTTTCCACAGTTGCTGTTCCCATCTAGCTGGCCAGATTAGGACCGTCTGCAAAGAGAAACAGCTACAGTTTTTATAGCCCAAGTCTAATAGGAAGTCTCCTGTGCCAGTGCACACTCCAGAGTCTGCAAGACATCAGCCCCCATGTGTACTGGCTTGATGCTCCTCCAAAATCAACCTACATGCCTTGGCAGCACAGCCTGTCACTAATCCCAAGAAAACAACCCTGAGAGCCAAAAAAAATTTTTTTTTTTTTTTTTTTTTAAGAACAAACGCATTATCCCTAAATTTCTGCATGTCTGAACTATTAAGTCTACTTCATAGCTACCCTCCAACTAGCTTTTCATTTACCTGCTTCCACACACCTGGGTGATGGTAAAGACTGGTGTATCAGGACAGCACCTGCAAATTAAGTGGGGTGTGAGCCTTCTAAGCCACAGACAAAGAAGCATGAAGGTCACACGCAGAGACTTGTGTAGTCAGTTGGCAGCTCACAGATGAACAATCCTGGCTGGAACAAAAGCATCCAGCATAACCAACCACCAAGGAATAAGTAGTTGGGTATTTCAGCCAAGCAAGTTCAGATCCCTTTTCCTTATTAAATCCTTCCTTTTCCAATGGTCTTGGGCAGCACCGAGGTCTTCATAGCAGCCTTAGCAATTTCATATTTTATTGTCTTTCATTCCAAGAGTTCCAGGGCATGAATTTCTGCAAAGCTATCTCAACACAAGGCAGTAGTAGTTCCTACCAATATGACTGTTCTGTATAGGAGCCTCATCCATTAAGTGCCTTCCATATTTTTGGCAAAAGTGTTCTTATTTTTGGAAGCATGAAACTTATTTTCTACCTCCACCACATTTAGTTTAGCTTTTCCAGTATGGAAAGGGAATGAGACCAAAAAGTCAAGAATATTCCCACTGAAATTAGTGTGCTTGCCCAGTGGGAAACCGCATTGGAGCAACTCATAACCAGTCTTCCAATCACCATGAAGAGACCCTTTTTGTGAGCACCACGTCCATGAGGGTCATGCCAGCTTCCATTGAACTTAAATCAACAGGTCTCATGATTTCACCAGAAGCTGGATCAGATCTGCAAAGACATCTCTCCATACAGCTGCCAGAACCCAACTCAAACCTCTGAGACCCTATAATCTTACTGTAAAATGTCACATTACCTGTTCACATCTTCCCTTACAATACTTAGATCCCACCCCTCAAAGGTGCTGGCTAGAACAACCCCATATGCTTGCTTGACATTTCTGATTTTGGTTGGAGCTCAAAGACTAGATAAACAAAAAAGAAAAGAATGTTTGAATTTCAGTTTTGGTTCAGTTATAGCCTAGGACAAGAGCTCAGGTTGATTTTATTTTAACCCAACAGCCTATTTCTTCTTTAATCTGCACCCCATCCTTACACCTGTTATATAGATATACAGAAATTTAGAAGGCCTTAAATTTGCAGGCCATCATTAAACAGAGCTCAAAGATCTTTCAAGCCAAACACAGATGTGCCTGTTTTATTTTTGCATCCGTGCATAGTTGGGCCTTTCAGCAACTTTAATCAGCACCATGACACTACAATAAAGATTATAAATTAAAGAACATTTTTGAAACTTGGCCTGGTTTCCCTGTGATAAAAGACCTAAGTTTAAAAAGGAGAAGAAACACATTATACAGAGTTACTATCAAAAGGACAATCCCTTTAGCTCAGCAGTCTTTGTTTTTATCACACACACACAGAGCTCACAAGATAGTAATCAATTAGGCATTTTGCTAAAGCACTTAGTCAGAATGGGAACATCTGGAGTTGAGATTCAATTGTCCAGAACTAGCTGCCTGCTATTTAATATTCTTCCAAATGTCTCTTCTATCAAGGTGTCCCTCCTGTCTCACCAGCCATTTGCCTATGGCTTGGATTCACTACCAGGCAGTCCCTCATCTCCCAGCACAAGCCTCATACAGGAGCAATGGGCATAGAAGAGCTGAGGGAAAGAACTTGTTTCAGCACTCCCCCAGGCACATCCACCAAGGCTATTTATGAAAAATATCACCACGCTTCAACAAAAGTGGTACACAGGGAAATATTCTAGGAAATGGATTTATCATATCTATAGGAAAAATACTAGAAGGATGGATTTACCTCCAGCTCTAATATCTGCATTTTACAAGTCTCAGAAGGGCCATGTCCTCCAGTGGCCTTTGGGTTGTGCTCTGGGGCAACTCAGACATGCACCTTGCCATTCCTAGTCAGGCCAAGCCCTGTGTCTCTAACTTGTGTCTCCAAGATTAAGTTCTTCAAGCATAGGATAGCATCTATGTAAATGCTCCAGGCATAGATGTTGACTGCAGCTCATTAATGCAGCCCTAAAAGCATCTCCAAATGAATTGCAAATATTTCACCCCCATCCTGAATGCTAGGCAGCAAGGGAGGCCCTTCAGCTGTCTGAAAATTATGTCTTGTTTCAAAGAAAACTTGCTTTCTAGTTGGGTGGAAATGCAAAAGCTAGACTGGAATGAATGTACAGACTCTATGCCAAGCCAGGATGTGTCCATAAGTATTGATAGGCTATACGCTAAGTATGATACTGAAGAGCTGGATGCGTTCACCAAAGCAGCTCTGGGTACTTCTCAGTTTTTTATTGGATCTGTACAATATTTTCCTATCTCTGTTCTGCCTCAAGGCATCTCCCACAGCAGGTCTGTGTGCTAGCTCAGAGCTCAAGCCCATCTTCACTAGTCCATTCCCAGAGATTCAAACTTTGTTGCTTTCTTCATTGAGCTCTGCTCTGGGGAAGAGCAAGGAAATCAAAATGCTCACGCAACCTGCAAGTCCAACTATGTCTGGTTTTCAAGTTTTTTTCCAATCTCTAAGTTTCCAACAGAGAGAAAAGTTGCTGATTCTACACAATCTCATTTACACCCCTCCTCCTCCTCCAGCTGTGGAAGCATGACATTGACTTCTCAGCAAACATAGCCCAGTTCCACAGGGTCTCTGCATTGCTTCCTTATCTGAGTCCTGTCAAATCACATTCAAGTCACACTAAAAACATGAGAAAACAGAATGTGACCCTTTCATACTTGGCTTATTTATGTGCTTCCAATACACTTCATCCAGAAGAATTTCAGTTGTTAGAACTGCCTCTTTTCTCCTCTGCAACTGAGGTCAAATCCTATCACCAAGCTCTGCCAAATTTATTGCAATATTAACATTGTTGTCTCCAGGATGGTGGGGATGCAACAGGCAAACTTTGCTGAGCTGTGCACCAAATACAAGCTGCAAACACCAAGAGGGTTGTGGCCAATAGTCATGGCATCCTGGCCCAGGTGGTTCAAGGGAGCCAGGGGCTGGAAGGGCACAAGCAAGGTATAGACCACATACCACCTAGACCTTGTAGGGCAAAGGAGGGCTGGCCCAGCCCTTGTAAACTCCATATTCCCAGGCACTGACAAAGACTCTTTGGGTGTCCTCCTCATTCTGTCAAGAGACATGCTGGAACCATTAGTCACTAAATCAAAATAGAGGTAGGGCCAGAAGGAAACAGGATGAGTGGAGGATCAAGTGGACAGAAAAAGTAAAATCACAAGAAAATAAAGCAAAATTGGGGCTTTTTATTAAGCCTATTCTGATGGTGGACAAGTGAGAACATGCCAACAGCTGCTTTGACATGTAATTTCAGCTGGCTGTTGGTTAGAAAAGGCTGCACTTCTCCAGAAACAAAGCTCCACTCCTCATTTCTGTCTGGAGAAATGGGCAGCTGGGAGAAGAAAGCAGCCAGGAGGCCTCACCCACAGGAGCTATGGACTTGCAGCTTTGGACCAAGTGCAAAACAGCTTTCACATTACCTCTGAGGAGACATTTGTGGGCAACAGCACATTTCACCAGGCACTTCCACCCCCTACTTAATTCAGAGCAACTACAGTTTCAAATAAGCATCTTCAACATGGAAAATGTGCTTTCAAGTTTACTGCCCCAAAGGGACATATTAGGCAGCAAGTGGGAGGGAACAGCTCTCCGCAGTAAGGACATGGGATTCTCCCTTACACAACTAAGAAGGGGTGGGAATGAGATGAGGTGAATCTCCAAACTCCAGAAGAGGAAATGAGCTAGGAAGTCTCCTATTCCTGCTGCTCAAGGGCTCCCCAACAAGTTCAGCCCTCTCGTTCCCTTATTATGTTTATTATCTTTCTCATTATTATCCCAATGCCTCAGAGCCTGTGTGGAACCTTGAGGACAGACCCCATATGGAAAGCATAAAATGACTCAGCCAATATATGGGGGACATACACCTTGGAGCATATGGCACATGTGCTAGCTAACACTGTAGATAATGTCAATAAAGCTTTACAGCACATACAGGCTGGGCTGCTGAGCCTTCAAACCAAGTTCAGTGCAAGCCTGGCTGCTGCGTTGTCTTTTTTACTGCACAGAAAAAAATAGAGAAGATGTAATGGGATTATATTTCCAAATGGGCTTCCAACTGTGCCCACCTGGAAGTCAAGGAGAGGCAGGAGGACAAAAAACCAAACCATTACATTATAAAACTGTGAGAAGGCCAACCAATATTTGAGGAGCCCAGATCTCTGCTCTTCAAGTTACCAGTGCTCAGGGCACCCTGCAAGCTATGAAAATGCTCAGGGCTTGTTTCCTGGAAGTTGCTATACCTAGAAAAACATCATACTTTTGGAGAAGACCCAAGAAATAAGCTCTTGGTGGAGAATCACAAGTCCCGAAGGCAAACATAACTGTACCAGCATCTCGGCCCTGGGAGACTATTTTGTCCCATCAGTTCTAGAGCTGAGACTCACTGTCTTGCTTCCCTGGGGTTTTGTGGTCTGTATTTGAGACACTTGCGGAAGATACTTGGCAAAGCAAATAGTACAGAACAGCCAACAAATATTCTCCCTTTCACAGCCTTTAATGAGCCCCTCGCTTCTTATCGCAAGAAGGAAACATCTCTACAGCCCCTCTGCACACAACTGGCCCCTCTCCGAGGACCAGGGGATGAATCCATACGCAGTGAGTTACAAACACTGTATATTTCTGAACTCTTTTGTCTGCCGAGACAATTCAGGCCTTATTCGAACCTGCAAATGGGATGTGCTTCACTAGTTTTAAATCACTCAGCAGGTGATAAGTGGTTAACGCCTGGAGCCCTGAGGTGCCTTCAAAACATAATTGCTTATTAAAATAAAACAATAATTAAGTGGAGGACACAGAACCTTGTGATTTCTACAGATTGGATCATTTTTTAGTGATTCCCCGAGGCTAGGAGCAGACAAGGCATAGCCACAGAGCAAGGGAGGAGGGCTGAGTGAGACCTGTAGGCACACACTGCTCCAGCAGCTAAGGGAAGGAAGGAGTGACAGGATTTGAGGGTACTCACTAAAAGGCTGCCCCAGGATGCCCCCACAGGAAAAGCATTCTGCACCTGCTGAGCAGGGAGCCATTCAGGTTCACTTAGGGGAGAAGAGGGCCAAAACTTCAGGCTCAAAAGGTGCAGAAAAAAAATCAACTACAGCATTGTTTCAAAGCACTGGGGGAGGAAGTAGGTGTTTACTTCATGACACAGCTCCTGCCTTATTGTGTGGCCATGGCCTTGATACAGAGGGTCACAGGTTTTTCAGCTGTTTCTGGGCTCCAAATAAGAGGTCTCAGTACCTGGCTCAGGCCCTTCTGGATCCAGGCTAAATCAATTCTCTCCCCTTCCTATCACATTCCTTGAGTGATCCTGTTTGTGTGGGTACATGCATGCTGAACTCAGAAACAGGACTTCCCTCCCAGAGCTTCTGGTGGTTTGGGTGCCAGAAGATGCTTTATATTCATGCATCTCTTCTCTCCTCTACAAGCACAGAGACCAGAAATCTCCATCTCTTCTCCAGTCAAGATCTGCCAAACCCCACTCACACCAAGAGACTTGATTGGTCAGGATAAAAACACTTTGTTAACAGTTCAGTAAGTAAATACCCAATTGCTTTCATCCCCTGCACCACAACATGAGCTGCATGGCCTTAACACTATTTATTTCATTGCAAACTGCAAGAACATATCATTACTTACAGTGCCACTCTAGGCTATTATTTAGCCCTTCAGGTCAGCAGGTGATGAGGCAGCCCTCCTGCATTACCAGCTATCTGTGCCTGTGCTACTCATGCAGTGACAAACTCCTCCCACAGCCACTGAGCTGAGAATTAATGAGAAATATCAGCATCATTCAGCTGGAGAAGGAAAGGCCATAAACTTGCAACCCTTCCTGGTTTCACACTCCCCTTGCAAATCTAATCCCACTGAAGAGAAGCAGGGGTGGACAAGCAACAGCATTGCTATGTACCCTCCAAACACGTCTTTTCTTACAAGTTCAGTCTAGACAGTAACAGGGACCTGGTGTCACATGCAAGGGACTGTTCTGTGTGTAGGGCAGAGCATGAAGCTCAGGTCCTCTCCATAGCAGCTCTAAAATATCCTGTCCAAATCCAGTCTCCAGTGGGAGAGGCAGCCACCTCACAAAACCACCTGGTGTTAATTGGTCCCTAACAGCCTCAGCAGAGGGTCAAGGCTTGAATGTGCAATGGAGAAATGATCTCTGCATCACTCTGAAGATAGGTCCCCTTCCAGGCCAGGGTGAGGAGAAGCCCAGACTCCACTGTCTGCCCTACAGCATCCCTGGAGCTCCCTGTGCTGGTGAGAGATGCCAGACAAACCCGGCTTCCAAACATTTCCACATTAAAAGTGACTGCCAGCACTTCAACAGATCTCCGGCCTCAGCAAGCAGGAAGAAGGCAGCAAGCAGCTAAACACAGAGGCTATTTTTAACCTGGGCTCATTTCTTAGAGAAGAAATTATTCATAACCTGTATGCATGCAGTGCATCAGATACAAGACAAGCCTGGCTGCAAGTGCTCATTAATGGAGCTGCTAGCTCCCTCCTTTCTGTGCTAGGAAGCAAAGGCTCCTCTCTCCATCTTACACAGCATTGCAGGTAAACTCTGGAGGGGTGAAACAACCCACCTTGTGCCTACCTGCCATGCAGTGACCATGGTAGGAGAGGAAGCAGGGGCTTAGAGACACACCACAATTTTGGTGCTAGCTGCTCATCTCCTGTTTCCTCCCTGCACACACTCCAAGCCAGCCTCATAGCTTTCTTGGAGCCTCATGCTTCTCCCATTCCCTGCAGCCACCTTTTTGCCCACCACTATGTGAACACACTGGGTCCTACACCATCTGGGAGGTCCTTTCTAAAATGCAGACATTAACTTAGCCTGAGGCAATGGCCAGTCTTTTCTCTCCCCAGGGAAAGACATCCCAGTGCACTTGGAAACCCTTTTCTTACAGCCCACTCACCTCTAGCACTGATATCCTTTGCCACACAGTGGCAAAAGGCTTCTGGCCCAGCAAGGGCACAGATCACTGAACTGCAGTCCTGATAACTGGGTTTGGCAGACAATGTTTAGCTTTCAGACCTCTCTCATCCTTTTGAGTCACTTTTATAAAGTACATGCTCAGGGATTTCAACTCTGAAGGTAAGACAACTATTAGGATCATCTTATCTGAACCCCTCGCTTACCTGTTGAAGTAAAAATTCACCCACCAGGTCTTCACTGAGCTGAGGAACTTCTCATGGAGCTGGAACTCTTCTTTCAGAGGAGCAATCTCATCTTGGTGTACTGGATTTAACTGAGGTCCTACCACATTCCTTAGGCCACTGCTCCAGGGGTTCATCATCCCATTATTAAAAACATCCACCTTGTTTCCCAATTGGAAATCAATGTTAGACAAACACTGCCACTGGATCTTCTTACACCCTTTTCTCCACTTGCCTAAAGAGCCTTCGAATGTCAGGTATTGGGTATTTTCCTCCAAGCTGTGAGCAAGCTACTCCTAGCACCTATGGGCTAAGCCAGCCTTAGAGCAGGACACACAACAGATACACAAACTGCTTCATCCTCAGTCTCAGCCTGAGCATTTCATTTTCTACTTTTTTCCTGCTGGAAGAGTCCCACTCCCATGCCTGTCCCTAAAAATCAGGCAGTCGCTGCAACACCCTGCTCTCTGCCAACACAGAGGTGCTATTTGCCACTGACCTCATCCTAACAGCTCTTTTGCTCACATTAACCGTGAAGACCAGGGCAGCAAAAGCTCTTGGATTGTGTTAGTCCAGTGCTCCCACTGCGCTGCAGGTGCCAATAAGCCTGCAACACCATCTTAAAAAGATCAGCTCACTGAAACAGCTTAAGCTTAGGCTGGGAGTCTCCTGAGCCCTTGAGACAGGTGCATCAAATTGGGAGGGAGGAGGAAAAGAGAAGGAGCCAAAGCTCAGAAATCAGACAAAATATTTAGGCTCTGAGCTTAGCTCATAAGCAACCACAGACGATGTTTTCAGGCTGCTGCTGAAGGGCTTCCAGGAATCCACACACCACTTCTGAGAGTTTACAAAAGGTAGTGAAAAGAGCAAATAGAGCCATGAGCTCTTGCAAGAAGATCCACCATGCCGCTAGGAAACCTGCAGGGAGCCAGGCTGCAAGGGTGGCTGAGAGCACTGGCGCAGGACAGGCACTTCAGCGCAGAGAAAGCAGAGCACATGCCCTTTTCCTCCACAACAAAAAGCATCTGTTTCTCAACCAAAACCATGCACCAGTTAAGCAAGCATAGACAGCTTCACCTACCTCCAAAAAGCACCTGGAAAAAGAAAAAAAAAAGTAGCCAATCAAGACATAGCTTTTGCTAGTTCTTCACACAGAACCAACAGCCCTCACACACAGCATCTTTCCAAATGAGAAGCTAATGCTAAAGAGACAGAAGAACATTTCAGGTAACACTCAGGAAACAGTTGCTTCAAGGAGACCAAGACCAGCTACACAACTTGCATTAAAGTCAACCAGAGCTTACCAAAACAAAAAAAATTTTTTTTTTGTCAAAAAAAGAAGCAAAAAGACTCCCCTCACCTGTTCCCACCAACTCCAAGAGAGCCTCTCCCACACTGGTCCCTTAAGTGTGCTGGGGAAATTGAGGCACAATATTAGCTGATGCCCAGCAGCTGGGCCACTTTGCTAATTTGGGAGTCCCTGCACTCAGGCCAGCAGCTGTGTGCCCTCCACTGAGGGGACTCTGGTTCGCCCCTGCTCACTAAATGTACTCCCTGAGCTCTGTCACACCAGCAATACACTGTATATCGAGCCTGCTGTTGTGTGGAGGGGGACAGTAGAGGTGGGGTGGATTAATCAGAATATAAATAAAAAGCCTAAGGTGAAGCAAATAATAATAAAAATCCACCTGTATCCGAATCTCTGAGAAATCTCTCCCCTCTCTCCCTCTTTGGACACTGTGCATACACACCTCCATCTTTCCCATGCCTCTCAGTCCCACACTGCTAGCCTGAAACTTCCTTTCCTGAAAAGAAACATGAGGCAAGTCCTTTAAAAAAAAAAATGGACAGAGCAATCTCCGTATGAATCCATAAAACATGATTTTTATTACTCCCCCATCTGCTTTCCCACCAAATGGCACATATTTGCAAAACAGCCCTTGGAGGCAAGGGAAAAGAAGGAAAGAAAGTTGCCGTGAAGAAATCCAAAGTGATGGGAAGATCTTAGGGTAGCTGTTGTAATTTATAATCAGCCCATTAAATATGGAACACTAATGCACAGCTGCTGAGAAAACTTGTCCAATATGTTTCTGCAACAGTAAAAAAGGCCTCTGAGGTCATCTTGGCACCTATATTATGCTACAAAGAAATTGTCTAATTGCAGAACCTTGTGTAGTCTTCAGTATTAGCCTCTGTCCCTCGCAGCAGCCAAGCAACACAGCTCTCCTGTCAGCCTGGAGCAAGAAGAGCAAATGAAAATGGATGAAGAAATGCAACACGCATAGTTTTTACCATTGATCCTAGATTTCTATTGAAAATAATCTTTTCTTTTTTCCCCTGAGTAGAGTACTAGGCCAACGGCACAAAGTAGGACTCACCTTAAGACTAATGCCTCCCATGCAAGCTACCAGTCTCTGCTGTAAAGCCTCTGGTTCATTATGTACACCCTAAACTTGAAATTCCTCTGGCCCGTGTGTTCCCATGGTTTCAAGGTGCTCAATGCCTTGTGGTTCGGAGTCAGACAGACCCTGGTCCTGCAGATGAAAAATTAGAAGCTTCAAGAAGGGCCTGGGATAGGCTCAAGAAGGGAGGACAGAGTCCAGAAAAGCATTTCAGTGTTTGGGCAGAGCAAATGCAGAAACGTCCTATCTCTAGATTGCCATTTAATTCCTCTGTGGAGAGGACTGGATGGTGGTCCAGGCAACTCACAGGCTGGCTGCCAACCAAAAACATTTCCATGGCAGCTCAGTATCTCCAGAGAAGCCATAAAGCTTGGAAAAAAGCTTGGAGAGAAGACAAAGGAGACCTGTGAGCAGGAGTTTCTCAGGTGACTTTGTGGTTTCTAAAGCACCATCATCACAAGCTAAAATGAAATAACTTCTGTCTCAGAAGTCCAGGATGTGTCTGCAAATCTGAGGCGATGTGCAAATGGCCCCAGCTGACGGCCAGATCCCAGGAGGGGAAAAGAGCAAAGAGAGGTGGGGGTATCTCAGTAGTTTCAGTTCTCAGGGGTCTATGAATGAAATTTCCCTGGCTTCCACTTTACTAAGCCTGAATCTCTAAAATCTGGATCTGAAACAGGTCTCAGCACTTGCTTGTAACTTCCATAACCTGCCTGGCTTCCACCCAACACTAGGAACCATTGCTGCCTCTCTTGAAATTTGGCACAGATAACACAAATCTGAGCTTAAGGCTAAGTGAACATTTTGCAAACTGTTCAGCAAGGCTGGCCTGAATTCCAGTTTGCAGATGATTTGTTTTGTGTGGGAGGAGGCTAGCCAAACTCAGCCACACAACCTGAAGGCTGGTTGCTCAGCTAGAGTGAAGCTAAAGCTGAAACAGCCTCTCTGTGCTTGAAGTTATGAGAAGTTTGGGATTGCTCAGACAAATGTAACTAGCTGTTGACAGTCATTATAGGCAATGAATCGTAGATAGAAGGTGAAGCTTCTAATTTTAGTTGTAAGCATATTAAATAAATTTAATGAATTATATAATCTTTTGCACATTAGGTACTATTACAACACTGCCCTCAGTCATGCTAAGTTCCTTAGTAACCTCCCAGAGGCCTCTGCACGAAAACAAAAATGCCAATGACCTTTGAACCCTTGTTAATGAAGATTGTGCTGAGCTTGTTAATCAGAGGAAGAAAATAATTTATGGCTCAGCAGGCACCAGTCTGTCCAAGAAGCCTTCTCCAATTAAAAGCAAAATGGACATGTCAAAGATAAGGCAAAGGGTTCCCAAGGCATTAAATCTTGTCTAATTAGCAACTGCTAAGAGTCAGTGAGAAGTTGGATTTGGAAGAGTTTGGAAAACTGTACGTTAGCAAAAACATATTAGAAAATAAAGTTTTTCCAAGACATCATACAATGGGAAGACTTAACTAGACTAGCAGTCCAGTTTGGAAGATGCTAGCCCTTCCCAGCAGAGTTAAGCAACAGCTCATGAAACGCATTCAGTTGCATTGGGATAGTTTTTGTGTGATGCTGGTAACAAGGAGAGTTTAAATGATAAATCTACTAGACCACCCCTGAAGTCTGTTTGTGGTCTCACATTTGTATTAAGGTTTCCAGAATAGTTTTGAATTTTATTTTGCCTCGTTTTCTTCCTGAGCTTCAAATTTCAGTGTGGGAGCAGAATCCCTGTTTTGCCTGCACGTCTAAAATTTTCCTCCACGCTAGTCATTCTAGCAGTGGATTTATTTCAGACACCAATAACCTATGGAATGAGTCAGTCTATTAGTTTTGCTTTTGAAATACAGCTACAGAGGCCATACATGAAGTGCACTATGTCTGGGGCATTTTCTCCTATTTCTGGAAGCAGCTATTGATTTTGTCCTGATAGATATTTGGCTCCATCATACAATGAAAAGTCATCAAAAACTTAAAGAGCAAAGCATCTTTAATTCTTCACTTCCGTGAATCAAAATGTCTTCATTTGGATGTTACAGCAAAAATCCCAACAACAAAGTGGCTGGAAAGACAAGGGTCATTTTAAAGAGATTGGAAGGTGAAGAAGTTGGAAAGAGGATTTTTTGCAACCACTTTAGAGTGGATCTGAAATATCCATAGGGAATTTATTAAAGCCAACAATGCGGCTATTCTGTAACTTCTTGAGGTATACAGAGGATCAGGTTTTCAGCCTTTCTCAAGCTTGTTTCCACACTTGAAACTGTACTTGTTATCCACAAAACTGGCTGCAATTACTGTGTGCAGACAGGCTGACTTGTGACTATTTCTTTGCACACACAACCTCAGGAAATCTAGATGCAAATACAGAATTTTCCCTTTTCCGTGTGAAAATTGGAATTTTCTATAGAAAGTGTGACCCTCACCGCCTCACAGAATAAGTTAACCGGTTCAGAGTGTGAAGTCTGAGTCAAAGAACAGATGTTCTATGCCTGGTTCCAGTATCGATTGTATAAGTCACCTTAAGTGAGTCATTTTTGTCTTTCTGTACTTCAGTCTGGGCATATTACTAGCTCTGTAAATTTTTGCAACATGTAGTTACCCCGAGGGCAGCTCTGAAGAAATGCTGCTGCAATTGTCCACATCTGATTTCTCCTCCATCCTGTCTCGAGTCCTCTACGCTTCTCTTTCTCTTCTTCCATCCTTTGTTTTGGGCAGTTGCATCCACCCATTTCACCTTAGGCCCCACAGCCGAGGCCACTCTTTGCTTGCTTTCTCCCAAATCGGCGCAGACGAAGCCAGGTGCTTCCCTCCTCCTGCAAACTTCGGGTGCCCAGCCTCCATCACAGCTGGCTCTCCCATGTCTTTTCCTCTCAGCTGAGCCTGCAATGTGGCAGCTCCCTGGCCTTCCCCATTAAACCCCTCTTGCACATGTGCTTTTGCATGTGTCCTTTGAACGCTCTTTCCCAGACCCAACTACTGTATTTTCCTTCTTGTGGTCAAAATGCTGGTTCAAATCCACATCACTTCCCATTTTCAAGTTTCTACAGAAATGGCTATTAAAATCCTCTTCCCAATTGTATGTGCTGTGATGGCCTTTGCTTTGAAAGGTTCTTGTACCAAGTTTCTGTGTGGGAAAGGAGTGAGCTGATTTTTGACAACCTGTACAGTGGGCTGCCGACCAGGCTCTCAGATCGAATGCAGCACTGATGTTTTCTCTTCCTTCCTCCTCCTTTTTGTCCATATACCTTCAAGCGTAACACTGGAGGTAAACAGACTCCTCCGTCTCTTTTGGTTTCTCATGCTAGCATTTACCCGTGGCTTTTTGATTTGAATTTATGGTAATCAGTTTTTCAAATGCTTTTTCATGATAGCAGTGGTCTGTCTTTATCTTCCTAGATCAGATATGTTCAGCTTAGCACAGCGAGGTCATGATAAAACCTATTCACTGATAAAGCACCAATTCATATTTATTAGCAGGAAAAGTCTGCTCGTGTCCCTGCAGCTGAGACACGGAGCAGGACACCACTGAGCTGAGCTCTGTGCACACAGGCACCCGAGCAAGACACTTTACTCCAGACCCCGCGCAGTCACCGGCGCAGTTTCGAAGTGTTAGAGGTCTGATTCAATTTATGAGTTCACCTCAGTTTATATGTGCACTCAGAGAGTTAAAGGCAGCAGTTTATTTCATAGTGAGTGTGCGCTTCTCAATTTCTGTATTATTCACACCTCAACAAATCTTATTTCATTACATTTTGGGAACTGCAATGGTAATTTTGGTGATTAACTTTAAATTGGGGATAATACACGAGGAGACATTAACATAATGTCAAAACAATTTTGTACAATTGTTACTTAACCTCGGTCAAATCATTTCCACCCCCAGCGTCCTCCCAAATGGACCTTTATTAATATGACACAGACAAACACAAGAGAACCCTGGGCTCTATGGAGGGAAATGATTAAACAAGAACACTTATCAAAAATGATCACGCAGGGCAACAAGGCAGCAGGGCAAATCTCTGAATTCTCATATTCTCAAGGCTGTATCTGGCCTTTAGAGGAACTACATGAATGAGCCCTCGACAGGATGCTTGGAAAAGGTGTTATAAATTGTCTTGCCTGGATGACAATTAGCAGAGGCTCAGCAGCAAGATGCTTACCTTCCTGCATTTATTATACACAGATGATTTTAAACCAGATGGACAGCTATTAATTACTGTGGGGACTGAAAATCTTTATTTCTGTCCTAATGCCATAGCTAGAGCCGCCTTTTAGGGCTGAAGGTGAGTGCATTCTCCGTGGCCTCTTCAGTCAATGAACTTTCTCCAGGAGTGACCAGAAAAAAGATGCAAAAGAAGGCTAGTGGCTATGTGTCAGGGACGTGTTGGTGCCTCCATATAGCCGTGGGATATGTTTACTCCTATGGAAGTCAATTGCTGGACAGACTAGCTGCTCCTTCACTGCAAGAGGCTGCTCACGTGAGCTCTGTTCATCGTTGCGCAGGAGCCACATTTGCATTCATATGTTGTAATTGTCAGAGAAGCCTCCTGGGCTTTAATCTTATTAACTGTCAGGGCAAAGCTAAAACCTGCAGCCAGATGTCCAACTTTCAGTCTCACTCGATATGCCAGGGCCTGGTCTGGAGCCTTTCTGCAGGCAGCAGCAGCTCTCCCATTGGCATTGAGGGGAGCCGGGTAACTCCCTTGTCCCGGAGGCCAGGGTGGGAGGATGCTGGGCTTGCCATCGCCGTGCCAGCGGACGGGCTGGCCTGTCACTTGCCCTGCACTTGTATTTGCTGTGAGAGCCACTTCAAAAACACAGTAGAAAAAAACTGGAAATTGCCTGAAAATTTGTGGCTCTGGTCTCCAACTGGGACTATTAAGAGAAAATACAGGGTAAATGGAAAAAGCCTAATTTTTCAACAGACTAGGTTTTGTTGCAAGTGCAGCCACAGGGATTAATGCGGTGGCAGAGGGAAGCACTCGCCTTTACCACGTGGCTGAGATGCACCCTTCAGCATAGGGAGAAGAAAGGACAGCTAACTTTGCAGGAGACAGAAGGCAGCCTGGAGCTATCGGTAATGCTAAGATCTGGAAAGGAGAGCGGGCCAACCTGGAAATGAGGAAGCTGGTACAGGCAGGTTTCTGTCTTTGTAAGGCCAGATTGTTTTGAGGTACCAAAAAGCATCTTTTACTGCTGCTTCAGTTGTCACAGTTCATCTTCTGTCTGCCACTGGCAAGGGGTATGTGGAGGGTGAGTGGTAGGATAGGCTGAACACACTCAAGGCATCTTATCACAACCAACAAGTTTGTTTTGCAGGGTTTGAGCATATGGTATAAGTCCATTTATAGTCCTAACACAATGTACACCAGTATTTGTAAGGCACAGGATTTTGATACTTCAGGAAGTATCTCTGCAGTAAGTGCTTCTGACCAGAGAGCTTTGACATTAGTTTGCATAGTCCCATATTCTGGGAAAGGAAATCCTCCCCATAACCTCTGCTTGGTGCAATACTTTGGCAGTGCTGCTAGTCTGGGCAGGTCGGGGCTGAGGAGAGGTTCCCACTACACCATCACACTCTCATTTCCAGTATGCCCATGAAGGCTTACAAGCTCAAAAATGCTCTGCCACATAAGGTATGTCCAGCCCTATATGCCAACCAGAGATACTTGGCTTCCTAAGACAAGGAGAATGAGATAATCCCCTTGCAATCACTGGGAATGGATCCACCGATCATCCCCTGGAACTAAATTCACTTGCAAGAGCCTTCGTTTAGATACTCCAAGACTGAAGTGTTCAAGACCAATGATTGCTTTTGACAATGTTGACTTAAATTCTTTCTGACATTTGTTCCAGAAGTGCAGGGGAAAGAATGAAAGCAAGAAAGGATGAATAACCTCGGTCTATATTTTCTTTAGAAAGTTCTTTTTTCGGTCTTTGTTCATGTTTTTGTTAGAGTTTTTTTTATTTCACATAATCTGTCTGAATAGAACACAATAAATCTGAGAAGGTAATAAACAGCTCATAAAAAATCACTTTTCAAACTGTTGCTAAAACAACCTCACAACAGTTGGTGCTCTAATAGCTCGCTGGAGGAATCAGGGAAGGCTTAGGTGAGCAGTGAGCTATAGGATAACAAAAAATAGTTGTTGTTAGCACAGTGCCCCTGGCTTTACATTAGGAAAAGTCAGTACCAGTGCATGTAGAAAACATGAGGTAACTGCTAGGAAATGTTTGCTTCTTTCTTTGCCTTTGATCTCTCCTGTTTTTTTCTCTATAACACACAATAGTTTTGAGAGTTTCGTCTTTTATACACAGGGTCTTAAGTTTATTATGAGGTTTTGCAAGGAGTCATTTTGTGGCTTGTGGTGGGTAGAAGATATGGCACAGATGTCCTGGGGAACTGTTTGGGCTGAACGTCTGCTAAGTGGTTGGCAGTGATGTGAGGAACAGAATCTGATGCACTGGATGGTCTCTTCTAGGCCTGTGCTCCTGTGTTTTGTTAATAGCTCCTTTTCCATTTGGAGACCTTTTCTGTTTCACACCAACATGACCAATCCATATACATTCACCACCTCTGTATTTTACCAAAACTGTACTTCTTAGGGAAAAAGAAGACACCTATCCAAATTCTGACAGCAGGAAATTGCTTTCTCAGAAGGAACTGTTGTGGCTTCCAACCCTCACTGAAACAACGAGCCCTTAAACAGAGAGACCATGCATTAAACAAGAAACCACACAGTTGTCACTGCACGCACTTGCTCAAGGAAGGAGGAACAAAGAATGAGTCACCGTGACGTACACAAGCAAAATTAAAAATGATAAGCTAAAAATAAAATGCTTTCAAATATAGTTGTGTTCCTCTTTCTGACTCAGGAGCATATTTCTCCAGGGGAAGCAAAACCTTCTGGAGGGGAGCAGGGGAGGGTCGCAGCTCTCTGATTGCCCAGTAGCTGCAGCCACAAGGACTTCAGCCCTCTAGATGAAGCTGGTCACACTCTCTCCTAGGATGGGGCAATCTCTAATTACAGCATAATCATTCTTTGGCCCTTTGTAGGCCAGACTTTCCCCATTCAGAAGAGATGTTCTCCATGTCAGGTCTCCCTTAAAAGGAGACACGGCATCTTGTGAGGCTGTCCAAATATTACGTTGTGAGCCTGAACTGAATGGAGCCAAAAATTCAACATTAAATACCACCAGTGATAAAGTCTTTTTCCCTTGTAGGTGCTCTGAGTAGCTAATAAGAATACATGAGCAAGCTGTCAGTTTGGTGAAAATCCTCCTAAGCTTTTTAGTGCATTGATATTTTGCAATGTAAATTGCTTCATCCTGAGAGATGGCCCTGCTATGTAACAATACCAGCGCATAAATCCTAAGGTCCTTGCTCAGTTTTTATTGTTTTTGCATAATGTTTACCCACCTTGCCTGAGATAGGACAAGCTGAAGCCTAGACAATGACCTCAGCTTCAGTCCCTTATAACTTGAAAGAACCTGTACCTTTTGATATTGCTTCCTAGTATGCGGCAGTTCCTTCTGGATGTTACCCAAAAAGGGAAAAGGACAATAGGAAAGGTAGGCTTATTTTACAATGCTTATCTGAAAGCTTCAATGTCACTCTATTTCTTTCTTTTTTTCATATAAAACCCAAAATTCTAACATTCTGCATCTGTGGAATATATTTCAATCCCAGACTAGAATCCCATCTCCAAGACTCTGGAAAGTATCTGGAATTCTATCCAAACTCCAAATCTAAGTCAGACTGATATCCAAAAACATGCAAGTATAAGTGAGCAGAAGCAGGATATAACCTTGTGGCAAGCTATACGAGCAACAGGATCCCCTCTTCTCCCTTTACTCAGTGGCTGTGTTTTGGCTTGGGCTTTATAATAAGTTGAACCAAAAACCCCCAGATCTAAACAGGAATGCTGGACTTCTCAGTCAGAGAAGTGGAAGGATGTCCTAATATTGAGGGAAGTGTGAGCAGGGAAACTAGCCATCTATACTGCTTCCCAAGGTTGAATTAGATTATGGTCTAAATCTCTCACCCCAATTCCTGAATAAACTTCCCCTTCAAGGGCAAGAGATCTTTGCAAGTCTCTGAAAGCACACCACAAATTATATGTAAATGATGGTTATTGCCATGGCTGAACACACCTGCAGTGAAAATAGGAAGAGCAGAAGGAACAGTCATGCACTGTCACAGCCTGAGTCAAAAGGCACGCAATGGGCAGTGCAGTGGGGAAGAAGGCCCCTCATCATCCCCTATATTGGCTCTTGGTTTTGAAATGCATAAGCAAGCTTTGCCAGTAAATGTAAGGAAAAGCACAGCTGCTTTGAAAATGCTTGACAATGCACTAGGCTGACCCATGTTCAAAGCTTGACAGACATTGCTCTGAACAACTGATGATCCTTGGAGGAAGCAAAAGCTGGCCAGCATTTTGCATCTTTGATTAGCTTGAGAAACCATGAAATTTCTGTGGTGATTTATCTTGAAATTACTTTGCCCAGAGTGAGGAACAAGACTGTATGTGGATACATGTTGTCATAAAATCACCTCTCAGCATAAAATGATTCATCTTCAACTGGTAATGGCTAAGAGTCAACAGGGTAAAAAAAAAGCCCCATGATGCTCACTGGACTGTAATGAAAAAAGAACAATCAAAAGCTCTCTTTTCCAGAATGACCTCTGGTTGTCATGCTGACCATGGCAGATGAATGTCAGAGAAAGCAAGATGACAATAGTGAAAGCCTTTTTTTTATTTTTGGCTTGTACTTTCCGAACTGTCCATATCAACCAGGCAAAAGAACATTAATTGTACTGATCCATCAAGAGACAGCACTTGCCTATTCCACTGAGTTACAGCAGGTAGACTCTTACAGTACAGCCTTGTTTGAAAAAGAAAGGGGGTGAAAACATTCAGCTTAATGGCTGCATAACCATCTGTGTTGTCCTTGGAGAGGACCAAGACCCACGATTGCTACATTTTCCGGAAGGCAAAGCAATAAAATTAAATGGTTGGAAAATTAGCAGAGTCCCAGAACAGGAGACAACACCAGGCAGATCTGGATCCATATCAAAGTATGGGAAGCAACAGCATCAGCAGTAGGGTTGCCCATGTGTAGTTCTGGCCCCCCTCACTGTTGCCCAGGTATTCTAGGAGCACTGAGAAGGTCATAAATGAGCACTGAACAGTCACATTAGGTGACTCACAAACTTCTGCAGGTATTTTCATAAGACACAGGAGTCCAGGACACCTCTAATGCTGTGAGACAGTCCTCAGCAAAGAAGACAGCTTTGCCTTGATTCTGAAGACTAAAAATTGCAGATCTCCACAGGCTGGGAAGGGGATGGCTCTCAGATCTTCAGAAGGAATGAGGAAACAACAGCGGTGTCTGACTCGTCTTTTTACTAATGAGCTATTAGAAGTTGTTTTTGAGCCATACTCTTTGCCCTCATTATAACTGTGTTCCCATAAGCTCAGCTTTCTGCCTGTTGTAATGAGAAGAAATCTGGACTGATGCATAGTTTTAATGAGATACAATGTAGATGTAAAGCAGAAAGACTCACATCTGAAGCAAGACCTCAAAGTGGAATAACAGAAACAGGTAGTCGATGTACCTCAACAGAGAGAACCAGATATGGAAGAAACCATTTTCCAGTCACGAGTAGAACAAATAAAACTTGCCCCCCTAAATCGAATGTATATTCAGAGGTTAAATGCAGAAGGACGTAATTCACCAGGGGGAAAGGAGGGAAGCCAAAAAGAGATCCAGCAACTAATGGCATCTAAGATTTGACTGGTGAGAGGGAACACTTGCTGTCGATTACACCAATGAGGAATGAAACACCGAGCAGAACATTCCTTTTGTTCTTGTCTCATATCTTTTCATGAAAATTAAAAGGGCAGTTTTCACAGCTGGTGAAGGACTTTTTTTTTTTCCCCCCTTCACTCTGCCATCTGATGCTGTCTCCACTTTGAAAACAGCAAATTTATGCCTAAAGCTGAACGGGTAAAAATTGGACTCTGTTGCCTGCGGGTATTTTGCCATGAAGAGCAGCAGGATCTGATGAGAGATTTCATCCAGATCAAATCGGAGAATATTCAACAATGTCTTCGTTCTCGCAGGAGAACTGTTTTGAACAGCGACGGGGGGCCAGGAGGAAGAGCTCAGCTGGGTGTGTCCCAGGAGCCTCAAGGCAGTCTGGCCTAAGAGGGGGAGAGGAATGGGTAAAACTGTCATTTTTTTTGCCTGTGTTCTCTGAATCAAGTGTGACAAAATAAGAAAAGAGAGATATCTCCAGTCTCAACCCAGGGGGGAAGATTTCTTCACCAGGCAAACATATTACATCCCATGATGCTAAGAAGCAGGATTAAGAAAGTGGGTTCCCCCCTTCTCAACAGATCCATCTGATGGTGCTCTGCCTGTGCACAACACTGTCTTCTTTGTTAATACTGTGTTTCTGCTAGAAAGATCAGTTGTGAAACATTCATCAAGAGTTACCTTGGAGTAGGTCCTGTCACATACCAGGACAGGTCATGGATCTTGAGACAAATAGGGAAAAATCCCCATTTTTTCAAAACTGGGCCTTATTTCTGACCCTGGATTTACATCAGAGCAGCTCTATTGCTTTTTGCTTGTGCTTTGTACCTGTTCAGACTCATGCCCTCTGCTTTAAGCTGTGCATGAACACATTCACACGGGAAGCACCACAGTGGCCATGTTCAGAAGATAATTTTTGCAGCCATAAAGGCTAGAGATTTACTGATATTATCTTCAATGAAATTTTAAACACTGCAAACACTGATATGGCTGGCTCAGCAGCCCAGTGCTGACTGGCTCATTCAGACTCTGGCTGTGACTCTAAAGGGTTTAGTCCCTCTGTGTGTCCCTGAGGACATTTCCACCCTAGGATGACCATGGGCTTCGGAACAACCCTGGTGGGGGTGTGGGGGGAAATACTCCTGGAGCCACAGCAACTCCTCCTGTCTCCCTGACTCTCCTAGATTGTGGCCAGATTTCTGTAGCTTCCCATTAGGAGAGAGGAAGCGTGAACATTAGAAGCAGGTTGCTTTCCACAGTACTTGGCCAGCTGCCGCTATCAGTCCCAGAAGCCTGTCATGGTGCATTTCCCAGCCTCTGTGTTTTCCAGGACTAGCCCCTCACTAAGAATTGCTCTGCTGTTACAGTGTCATTCGTTTTGCAATAGGACAGCCAACACGATGTTATCACATTAGGAAGAGGAGTGCATTGCCCTTGGATGCAGCATTTGGGAAATCCAGGATTGCTGTGCTTTATTTTTGACCATTGATGCCAAGGTTTCAAAACTGAACTGTTCTAAGGGCTTTTGTGTTTGCAAATGTTCTTGGTTCAGGATGTAAAACCATGCTCTGCTTTCCTGTATCTCACCTGGAATGACTTAGAAGAAGCTTAGACTATGAAAAGGCTGCTTTTGACCGAATTTCTCTCCATTAGCAGTCAGCAGAGCTGCTTCTGGCAGAAAGGAAAATGAGCTTACACATTGGGGCAATGCATACATGCCATAGAGTGTGCGTGAACAAGGGGTGGGTTCTTGTATGTGTAAAATGCATAAAGAGTGGGTCAGGCACCTGAACCACCTGATCCAGGGATGTATGTGTACATATGATTTCTGTGTATCTGTGTGCATGTGGGTGCCTGAAGCGTCTGTACCTTTTTGTGTGCATCTTATATTCATCTGTGGGTGTGCGTATGTCTGTGCACTTAAATATAAAGGCAGGGAGGGATTAGGAAAGGTCATTTTGGATCCATCTCCCAAGTCTAAGAAAGGATCGCTGTTGCTGCCTATAGGATCAGAGATGTATGTTCAGAGGGTAGTGCGTGCCTGAAGGCCAAGGCTCTGTTTGCATACGGCTGAAGAACCCAAGTGCTGGAAGGCCTTTAAAGCTTGTACGTGGCACAAGAATGGGGAAGGAAGGGAGAGACAAAAGCCTAATTAAATGGAAGGGCTGTGCAACTGTGCAATATAGACTGTGTCATATAAACCCAGAATATTTGGCATCTCCTGCCAATGGGGGCCAAACTGCCCCGGCCCTTGTGACAAAGCCCCTTTAGCAGCGTCCTGATCCCCTTTCAGCCCTGCTGGGATGGCATTTTTCAGCTCTTGCAGCACAGTCTGGATGCCAGTGCCCATTCGGTTCTGGAGTGCTTTCACTCTTGGCAAGAAGCTGTTAAAAATAAAGGGGTGGCAGGGAGGGGGAATGTATCGCCTAATTGATTAGCTTCGTGAATCACAGAGATGCCAGCCTGTCAAAGAGTAAATCACTGAAGCTGTCTTTGGTATCTCCTTTGGTCAAGGACACACCAGCCTGCTGCAAATGACTTTCCTTTAATGTGCTTTCTCTCCTTCTTTCTCTTTTAGGCTTTTGTATGTGCACATGGGGATTTTTTTCCAAGGCATGCCTGCAGCTGCCATACCTTCTATTTAGATTCCTTCTGCAGTTACCAGCTAAGAAGGATTAAGAAGGACAGATCCGCAGAGGAGACATTGCTAAGGAGTGCAAAGAGCAAGAAGGGGTGTTAGAGACCCATCAAGAGGACTCTCTCCCTTCCAACATGGTACTGTCACTCACTCTGAAAAACATGTCCCGTTGCAGCTCATCCTCCTGAAGTTAGGAGGGACATCCAGCTGATCCTAGCTTTGTGCTAACACCAGTATGTGGCTGTGGTAGAGAGGAAATGCAGATGGAAGGGGGAGCTGCTGGCAGAAAGACCTGGTCTTTTCCATTACCCAAAGGGCTGTTGGATATTTCTTTCCATTTCCAGCATGGCAGGAGATGCACTAGGAGTCATGCGGTGCTGAAAGACTATAATAAAAAGCTAAGTGATGATGCAGCTCTGGGATGGAATTTCAGCATTCCCACCAGGAGCTCTTAAGCCAGAAGCCGTATGCAGAAAAGAAGTGCTATTCAGATAAAACAGAACAAGTTAACCAAATTCCTCTGAATTTCAAGCCTGAGCTAGTTCCAAGGCTTGGGAAACTGTTATAAGGCACATCTCACCTTGCTGACAACGCACACCACTTCTCATATCTAAGGATCCAAGACCCCTCCCCAGGAATGAATTGCTTTTCCTTGGTTTCTTGCCAATGCCACCTGTCCAACTGTGTCTAGGTAATGCAGCACAGCGACAGCGAGCATTTGCTCAGACAGCGAGTCGGATCCGGGCCAGGCTGGGAGACGGCCTGTTAGTAACTGTCGCTCGCTTGGCGGGGCTGGTCATGTGGTGTCGGGAAAGGGATCAGCATTGGAAGGCTCCTGCCAAGATTTTCTGCATGACAGCCTCCTCCTTTGAGCAGTCTGTGGCCTGTCTGAGCTTCTTCCCGCACCTCCAGAGAGCGGCCCTGTAAAGGAAAGGAGTTGTGACATTTCCAGGCTGCCCTGTTCGGAGGTCCCTGCAAACACAAGCTGCTCCCTGTCCAAGTGCATTCAGGCTACGTGTTAATAGCAGACAGGTACTACCACCCAGGCAGGGCACGGGGCTCTGGGACCAGCTGCCTTCCTCAGATGGAGGTCTGTCCTTAAAAAAGCTCACAGGAGTCTCACAAGCAGTGGACAGTGCTCCCAGAACGTGCCTTGCAGTCATTTCCTTTCAGTCCACCTCTCTGAAAACCAGCTCAGGGAATGCCATCACTCAGCAGGCTTAAAACAAGCACAAAAATGTCATAAACATATCAGAGAAACAGCTCAAGGGCTGAAACAGTAACAAAGGTGTTAATGAAGAACAGTGAGACAAGCAGTAATGCTGGAGGAATGCTTATGCTTAATGGTCCAAACTGGACCCATGTGTTTTGGCGGGTCACTGCTTTCTAGGAGAGCTAGAAGTACCAGTCTATAGAGGCCTCACCTAGAAACACGCGGTCTCAACAATTCCCCATTTCACTCCCATCTCCATTTTGCACTCTGCCAGGTTTAGATCCACGTCACCCCTGCCACGCTCCTCCTGCGTTGTTCTAAATTCCTTCCCAAAATGACAGTCAGTACCTGGTGAAATGTTTTGTATGGCAATCTTGTTACCATTATCAATGAAACGTGTAATTTTCTCCTCCTCTCCTCTCCCCAAAAGTATATGATCTTAGCTTATTAGATTTTATTTCTATAAAATATGCCATGGTATGAGGTACTATAAAAACACAGAGAAAGGTGATGAGGCATTATTGTCACCCCTGAATTCCCATTGGCTTTCCAGATATGCAAGATATTAAGCCATCAGAAAGAATAGGCATGCTTAATCCCTCTTAAAATCTTAGCTGCAGAGATGACCACTGGAGAATTTTTTAAGGCATAATACTATTGAACTTAACTGGATTTTAACTTCTTTTGATCTCCTTGTGTACCTTTAGTTAGATACTTCTGAAAGGATGCTAATGGCTAGACTCATCTACTGGAGAAGAACTGATTATTAGAAATGTAGAGATGATGGTTCAACATTACAGTGAATGTGCAAGTTCTTTATCTTGGACTTGAGATCTTAAAGATCCTCTCAAAGGTAATCAATGGCACTTTAGTACCCTTTGAAGCCTTTATTCGCAACACTTGCATGGTACTTTGTGCCACATTGACTTTATTATTTTCCTCCAATTTTAAACAAAATGACTCCAGATCTGCATTTAAGACGCTGTAAATGTAGTGATCCGTCAGCCTCATCCATGCAGTGAATGAGGAGGGTGCTCCTTTCCTGCCATAAAATCTGCAGTCCTCAATACATTTTCGTAAGTTCTAGGATGGCAATTGTCTGATTGTTTAACTCTGTATTTGCCACTTTGAATTGATTTACTGCACCTTAAAAAAATGCCACAAGATTAGTACTGCCCTCCCAGAGAGTTACAGTGCCTGAAAGCAAAACTGATGTAACACAAATGTAACCTGGGCTCCAAGGCTCTGCATGGGCAATATTGTATATGCTAAGTGAATGAATGCTTGATGTTCAAGCTCTTTTAAAATGCAAGAGCAATTTCCTAGTTTTAAGTCTGCACGTATATCTAGATGTTGATTTGGGATCTTAAACAGGCTTTCTTTCTTTTTTTTTTTTCTACTACAGCTTTAATCTCTAACAGTTAGATGAGCTAATCAGTGTCAGAAATAGCTACTTTGGTCCAGTCTGTAATATCCTTCATGAGAAAGAAGACCCATCACAAACTACGTGCAACAGATGTTAGTCACATTCCTTGATGTAATTCTGGAAGAACCCAGCTATAATGCTCGTGAAGGTAGCGTGAGAGCCAATTTAGAACAGAATAAAATAGCTATGTGCAAGATCTTAGAACGGGAGAATGTAAATATGTAATATGAAATAAAGACATTGTTTTAGCTTCTCTGTGAGTTTAAGCTTTATTTCATTTGCTCTGCTATCATTGCTATCATGGCAATAAGACCATTATAAAACCTGGCAGAAGGAGCTGAGAAGGCTTCTTATGCTACAATATCTAAAGCCTGACTTTTCATAATCCCTAAAACCCACAGTCCCCCAAGAAATCCCACAACCCTTCGTGCTCCATCCCAGAATCCACTATTCATTTTTTGTCACTCATCTTGCCCATCCCATTCTGCAATGCTCAACGATTTCTTCCTTATCTTTTGATTTCTTTGTATGGAGAAAGTCAGAGGTATTTACATTTCATGGATATGAATTGGCAAACTGCACCTTTAAAAATATATCAAAAAGTATAATATATACGTCTGCCTAGGAGAGGCCATGAATCTCTCGTTCCTCAGTATCTTTTATTCAGCCAGGCTCTTTACTGCAGCTAGTTACTGTGCAGGCAGTTTTCTTTGCGGCACAAAAGGCTGGATTCAACATTATTTCAAAGGAAAGCTTCTTCCAAAGAGCAGCGCTGTGACCCACCTGTAAGGGAGACGACTAAGAGTTCAGGGATCAGCACCCTGAAGTCATGCATGGCCCATGCTGGACTTAACTACACTGTTCCCTCTGACTGAGAGCACTAAAAGTTCAGCACAAGGCGTGAAATATTTAACTAGGCTGCCACTATGTAAAAATGATAGAGTGTGCCTGAGCAGAACATCTGTCAGTGAGGTGGCAGCTGGCAGAGCCCGGGAAGAATTTCCTGGAGAGAAATGGGGCATAACTCACTAACAGAGAGCTGCAATGCTGAGCTGCGTGGGAGGGCAAGGGGAGCATGTCTGAGTGAGTGTGCCACTCACTTGCTGAAGAGCCAGAAGAACAAGTGCCCCGAGGAACCTCATTTGAGAGGGCAGACTTGAGAGCTACAATGTGAGAGAGGAGATACAAATGAGTGTGGGAGTGGGTATGCTCAGGCAGTCTATTCCTCACAGGCCAAGCAATGGTTTCTGACTGCCCAAAGGATCTTGCTACCCTGGTCGTCTCAGTGATAGATGGGTCCCAGATTCCTCTTTGCTGATTTTTGTACAGGAGCAGGAGGTCCAGCTATGGGGGAAGGCCAAGCCTCAGGCTTTTAAAGAAGGGGACACCTGGAGCAAGCTCATGGTTTCACCACAGCCTAAGCTCTTGTCTTGGTGGTCTCACTGCAGATGTGGCTGAGCAACCCAACCCACACGTAGGTATCTAGAGCCTAGCCCACCAGAGAGCAAACACTTCTGAGACCAAGCTCCAACCTACCTAGCATGGGGACAGCTGGGGTTGATACTGCTCTCCTTTCTGTATTCCTACTGCTTTCCAGGAAGCTGTGGCTGACCTGTCCCATGCAGACTTTGTGTGGCCCATCACCTGCTTGCTCCATGCTCCCCTCCATAACCAACTTCTCCCCCCCAGAAGTCACAGAAGGGTTTCTATGGAGAGGAAGAGACACAAGCAGACACACACAGAGGAGCCTTGACAGTGCAGAAGGCATTAGAGAGCCCTAGGAGCTCCCCTCAACTGCAAAAGGAGGTGAGACAGGAGGAAGCGTAAGTGTTGGAGAGATGCAGCCAGAGAGGCTGAAATAGGCTATGAGAGGGAGTTGGGTTGTGGGTGCTGAGGAGGGATGTTTGGAGAGACAGCTTCAGGGACAAGAGGAACTGTTGAAGGGGAACCTGTTTGCCAAAGCTCTTTGTGAATACAAAAGGGTTTCAGCTTGCCATCTCAATGCTTTGGCTCTGTGCCTGGGTAACCCCTTAGGTTCACACACACACGTGTGCATGTGTGCACTCTTCTTTCACCGAGTGATGCAAAGGTTGAGAAAAGCAGTAACGATTTTCCCCCTATCGCCACCACCCTTCTGCAGATACTTCTCCTGGCTGTTGAATTTAGCAGCATTTTTACACTGAGGTAGAAATTGCCAGGGACAGACAGTTTTATCCATGGGGCAGGGTATTAGAAAGGGTTAATCAGTCAGGGGTGCATATTGCTTAAGAGTATGAGTGCGGGGTGAGACAATGAGAGAACTGAGTTAGATTCAACTTCTTTGCATTCTCCCCCATGATCCTTTTGGAGGGTGTTTCAGGGACAGGCTGTGAGGAATGCACACTATCTAATCTGCATGTATAATGTAAATATGCACATTTTTATTTGCTCTCTCCATCTGCAGGGAACTTGCTGGCATCAGAAGGGCCATGTGGTCTTGCAGCAAAGTTTTCTTATAAAAGGAGCGGGGGGACTTAACTAGGCTGCTTGCTCTCTGCCACATGCAGACTATGAGAATGAGCACACAGTCCATCCTAGTCACACCTTGATGCATTTGCTCTTTGGCCCCAGGATCTTGCAGGGAAAGCCTGAACTGGGCCCCTGATGTAGAGCTGGTTCATTGACTGAGCTGGAAAAATCAAGTGTGTGTGTGGAGGGGTGAAGAGAAGAAATCTCACTTGGCCAACCTTAAATGACCATTTAAACCTTTTTCTCTAGTAAAGCAGAAAGTTAAAAGAGAAATAATATTTAGTACTGGAGAAATAGTTTTGGGCTTTTGGAATACTGAAAATTAAATGGAGGCAAATTCAAGAATGTCAAGCTGTTTCAGCACGAGAAAATCAAAATGTTTCATTTGAGATTGTCAAAATAAAACATCTAGGCTGTATGTTTTGCAGCTTTTTTTTCCATTTGCAGTTGCAAGTTGAGTAATTTGCAGACTGACTCAAACAGCCTGATTCTGCATTTTTTGCTGAAAAAATAATTTCTGCCAAGAGCTTTTACTCCACTCTGTTGTGGCCTTCTAGACAATGTTCCTTATGCTGGTCACCGGGGCAGCAGCAGCAACTGGAGTCATTTGCCCTATTATCAATAGCCTGCAGCCCTCAGAGTCTTGTAGGGCCAAAAGTCAAAGGACTCGTGTGGTCAGTATTCCTATCGGTAACAAATTTAGCTGTCCATGAGAAGCAAATAGAAGGCCGGCCAGCCAGAAATGGGGCCCAGTTTTTGGAAGAGTTTCTATATTTCTGGTGTAATTATTAACACTTACGATCTTGAAAGCAGTATTCTTTATATTAATGACAGGAAAGTGCTAATACTATGATGTATATATACAAAATGATGCTAGTGTTGGAACACAAGGACCAAACTAAGGGTTCCTTTTGTTTGAAGCTATATTATTGTGTACCCCGAGACAGGCAGCTCCCTAGCAGTGGCCTAAACCCCAGGGTTTCCAGTCTAAACAAACCCTTCTGTGCAGACTACCCACACTCTTGGTCATGAGGGCTCTGCCACAGTTTTCATGGACAAAACACCACTGTTTTGTTCAAACTGAAGATATTCACATGGTCCTTTCTGGGGATCCATTCCCTGGTGCAGTCCATGACAGTAAGCGGAGGCTGTAGCAGCTCCATATCATCAGTTAGTGGCCTGTTATTCCCAGCAACTGGGCTTCCTGGGTTTTGAAATTCCAGAAAAGCATTTTTTCCCCTGTATAGCTCCTGGCACAGCCCAACTCTTAGAGCCAGTCTCCAAGGCTAGTTAAGACGATGAGTTAAAGACACTTGTAGAAAGTGTCTTTAATTTGTCACTGAGGCAAACATGGACCTGCTGTTTTGCAGACCTCCTTATAAAAATGTAGACCTCAGAATGTAATGGGCCAAACAGAAAAATGTCCATTTACCTGAGAGAATTTGCAACATTTATTCCAGGCCCATATTTTCCTTTTTTCTTATTTGTCCAATCCATTAAATACACTGGGAATCTCCCTCCACCATGAAGATGGACTAGGAAATCGGGTAACCACAGGCAGCTGGGAACAGAGCACTGTGAAAACACACATGTGCATCTTCTTTACTGCAAGAGCCAACTGCTTCCACCCAGCCTTCCCCTCTGTGCACACCGAAAGTACACCATTAAATATTCTTTTTGGTCTTTTCAGTATGCTTGGTATGGGATATAAATGAAGGAATTCAACAGCAGCTCCTTTCTTGACACCCACCCAGCTTGCCGACTGCTCCCTACTTTGGAGCTAGGAGGAACCCCACTTCCTAGCTACGGCTTTGCTGTGACGACTACTCGCACTTCGATGCCTTTTAAACTGTTTGTCTCCTGACTGCCTGAAATGTTTAACTTTGCTCAGTTGGACGCAGGTCACTTCAAATCAGGAAGAGGTGCTGATGTGCAGAAATTAGGGTCCAAAAGCACAGAAGTTTGCACAAAGTCACCATGATCTAATGTAAAGTCCCTTCACAATGTCTTTCCAGAACTTAGATGTGCTTTTCCATAGATTTTTTTAAAGGCATAACTAAATAAGTAGTTTTAATCTGTTCGCCGTATTGTTCCACAGCATTCATGTGTATATGTGTTTGAAGTATTTGTGTGTACGTGGTTGTGACAGTATAAATATTAATAGCACAAGGGTGAGAATACATGTGGCCCTAAAATAAGGTTATATAAACACACAGCTGCTGTGCTATTTGTAAATTTATAAAGGCACATTTCCATCAAGAGTGTGAAAGTCAAATAGGCGTGTAGAAGGAGAAAGCACATATGCTTCACAAACTACACAAGGAGCCTGCAGGAATTACATGGCACTGCTTAAATCCTGGTGCCACTGAGGTCAGCTGGAGCCACATCACTGACTTCTGTGGGATCAGGCCTTGGCACAGTGCACTTTCTGTGATTTCTCTGGAGTAGGCCAATCCAGCTACTAGAAAAAACAAAGGATCACACTCCTATAGCAGTATGAAAAGAACAGTCCCTTGTGGCTCCCTGACATCTGAGCCAGGTGGGGATGATGCAGCAATGTAATAACAACAGAACAGAGCCTCCACTCTGGCCTCCTGAAGACTGTCTGCCCATGATGGAAAAACGGGATTTGGATGAGGAGTTGTGTGAGGAGCAAATAATCAGTGCAGTTGCCACCCTGCACTCCCCCAGGCACTGAGCTGTGCTAGATGGGGCATTGGTGGTGCATCAGCCGGGCCAGTAAAGGAGCACCACCAGTGTGCTTGAAAGGGTGACGTGGTGGGTGTGCTGGCCAGATCTGTGGACTGCCACATGGTCACAACCGTGCTGCTTTAGCAGCTGACTGCACTTGCAGTCTCCCCAGGCAGGTTTTGCAGCTATTGTCAAACTTCATTCTGGATGACAGGAGTTGATGTATCTAAGGTTTCATCCCATGGACAAGGTGGAACATGAGATGAGACAAGTCAGAGGCAGGAAGGTTTCAGGCGCAAGCAGGAATCCTTTGGTCTGTGAAATGGTTTGGAAGGTTTATTAAAAAGCCTCATTTTCTGGGTGCAATATCACGTTCTTCTACTGCAGAAGATGCTAATAAGATCCCAGTAGCAAGTCTAGGATCACTATGTGGATTCACAAAATTACCCTGGCCATGATAGCATTTTTTGAGTCTGGGACATCTTCCCAAGTAGCTATTCTCAGCCTGCTGCAACAGAGCAAGTCCAAGTCCAGATAAAGGCCCTGGCATGGCAATATTTGTTTGAATCTTCTCCACATTCTGTATCCATTGAGGTTTGGTAGAGGTGGCCAAGAAGAAGCTCAAGAGAAATCACACCCTAGATTTCCATAGCCTTCCTGAGACAGCCTTTCTCATGGCATTGTTATTGTGCTAAAATATGCTGATAACTGATGCTTTGCAAGGTCACCGATCTTGAACAACTGGGACAAAGTTGTTCCTAAGATGTCATGCATGCAGCCACCCAACCCTTTGGGAACATTCTTAGCACGAACCAAAGCCAGGATTCCTTCTTTCTGGTTTATTCACCAGAGCATTCGATTTGGCATAAAGTTGGCCCAAACTCTTTGGATAGCCAGTGAAGGGAAACAGGCATGTCCAGATGGCAATTCAGATCTTAGGTAAGCTAAGGAAAATGGGTCGAAGCCAAGTCTCATTCTGCCTTTGATCAGGGAAACTTATCTTCTAACTTACTTTGTCCTCAAAGGAGGGCATCCATCTGGAGGACTTATTGTGCAATAGGTTGGGTTGTAAAGGTATACTGGAGTGTGCTGCACACTAACCTCCCTCTGCAGACAAGACCTTATACTGGAATGAGAATAAGAGCTTTTCAAGTAATTGAATTTTCGGTTCACTAGCAGTAGCAGTTCTTTTCTTTATTGTTTTCAACCAGTTATTTTCAAGTTGAAAGTAAAGAGAAAAAAATCATCTTAGGTTGAGCAAAACATTTCTTTTGTCCCTTTACAAGAAGTGTTAGTTGGGTTTCGAGCACTCCTTTCAAAATAAAATGGGTGACAGGTTCTAACCAAATTAAATTACCAATGGAAAGATCAAAATATTTTGTTTGAAAATGGCAAAAAAAAGTAATTAGATTCAAACAACAAATTCAATGTCAACATGAAGTTTCTAGATTTCCCCTCCAGCCTCCACGAATAATTCAGTGAAACAAACACAAATCTACAAAAAGTTGCAGTGTTACCAAATCTGCATTGCTCTCTGGAAGAAAAGAATCCAAAATTGCCATTCTTGTCTAAACAAGGTGCCACAAACACAAGAGATTAGGCAGCTGTTTCTTGGAATGGTGCAGAGCTTCTTTAGCTAAGGTTTCAACAGGTCACCCCTAGGCTTTATGTTAACATCTCTGCTCAGTGACCATGAACCTTTTGTATATTTTGTACATAAAAATGCCCTTTTAGTGCCATCAAAGAGGGACAATGGTTCATCTCATCAATACCACTGTATGAGAGAGGCATGGGCTTGATTCATGATGCTCTTCTTTAAGCTATTTGTCCTGAAAACTGGCCTTTGCTATGTTTAGTTTCAATTTTGGGGAGAAGACCTTGAGGGGAGTGCTGCAAACTTTACAGGAATGGTTTGTATTTTATCCTAAGGGATTCTTTCTTCCTTAGTCAAATAGGGGTGAAAGAAGTCGGTCGGGGAATAATGTCCAATAGCACAAACGGAAGGGCAGCATGGGTTTTGTGGAGAAGGGCTGGGGCAGAAGTTAATCTCCCAGTCTGCAGGCTGGAGGGAACACCACTGGCCATCAGGCATGGGACTACAAATTGGCCAACCCTTCTCTGGGGGTGTAATGCACAGGCAGACATGTATGGCTGAAAAAGGTCTGAAGAGGGAGACAAACCAATCTACATCCCTGAGGATGTGCAGAGAAAAAAGCCAATCCCTCAGCATCCTCTGGCTCAAGGAGTCATGGACACCTCACCTGGGGCTGGATCTGGGAGTGTGTGGGAGGGAAGGAGCCGCTGCCTGAGCAAAACCTGCCATTCTGCTGGCTATGGAGAGACGCCGGGAGAACGACTTTTCTTAGCTGCCTCATCGCCCTTAACACAGTTCTCCAGACATGTAGTTAACTCAGCTGGACAGCCTGGCCTGATGCATCCTGCTCCGTTATTATCCAGACAGGGATTTTGAAAGCTATGTGAAATGCCCATGATTGTGCACACGTTAGGTGGCAATTTGCCGGCTGGGGCCCTGCATTCCAGTCGGCAAGACAGCGGGTGGTAGGCAGAGACGGCGGCTCGCCTCAGGCGGGCAAGGGGTGTGCGTGTTTACATGCTTCTCCTTTGCCTTCTCACTGTCATTTCCTGGGTTTCTCCTTTCTGCACAGGAGGAGATGAACCTGAGGCAAAGGAGAGTCACTAAACTCTCTTTCCCCCAGCCCTCTCCAAATATATGTGATAGAGGAAATAATTCCTCTCTTTGTGGACAAACTCAGAGCTTCAGAGATTGAGAGTTTGCCTAGTTACAGATGCCTAAACATCTGCGATGTTTTTTGAGCCATGAGGTCAGGGAAGACCACAGATGACAACTGTGTTACCACTCATAGATTTATTCTGGTTTCACACCATCTGGCTCACAGATCCTTGTTGCACTGAATACATTGCACTGTTTTTTTTGTCCACATAGCATGGTGGTTGTCCCTATGCTGTCTGCAGGGCACGGTGTTTCTACATAAGCCTGGCAGCTTCCACGAGCATTAGTCAGTTGACTGACGTATTTAATAGGAAGCAGGGTGATGTGCACTGCTTGGGGTTTGTGCTGGTGTAAGCTATGGCCTGACTTCAGTGTCACTGTTCAGATGAGAATCCCCTCTGATTTCTTCCAGGCGTACTCTGCACAGACTAATCAGAGGGCCCTGGCTGCTGTCCTTCTGATGCATGCACTTTCCACTTTGATTTTCCTCTCCTGTTGTACATGGAGCTGCCAAGCATCCAGGCTGTGTGATTGCATATTCCCCATGTCCCTTCACGATGGACACTCATCTGCTCTGCTGTATTTCACTCTATTTCCTTCAGTAAGAACTGGGCTGGAGTGCAGTAGAAGATGAAAGGAGGCATCATGCAAAGTCAGGCACGAGCCCTGCAAGCGGCAGGGGTTCAGCAGCGATGGGTCTGTGGCCACCTCTGGAGTTTATCCTGGGCCAGGCTGGGAGTGGTGTACAAGAGGCAGATGTGGGTACAAATGCCCAGCCTTCTGTGGAAGCAAGTGAAAGGTGCCATCCTCACAAGGGAAATATGCAGATATTTTTGGAAAGGAAGAGTGGTTTCCGCAAAGGGGAAGCTGTGGTTACGTTACAAAAAGTCACTGCTGGTTGAGAAAATTGGTGAATCTTCAAACTGAACAGAGTATTTGGGAATTTCTCTAGGAAAACGACATAGAATTAGCACATCTGTTAATTGTTCCATATCAGATTATTTTGTTTGGCTCCAGTTCTGTCCTTCTTCCAGCCAATTGTTTTCCCACACCCTCACCCTGAAAACAGATAAATGTAGTAATAGCCTGAAATACTAGACTTGAATAGCAAGCCCACCAACATTATTGGGATATTGCTGACTCCCACTGTTTTCTCTGCAGTATTTGTCCATTGTATAACTCCAGATCTATGACGCTATTCTCTGTCCCCTTGAAACAACAAAGTCTATCCCTATACATCACTTTTCCACCACAGATCTCAAAGTACTTCACAAAAGCAAGTATCATTATTATCATTTCGCGAATGAGAAATCCGGACACAGGGAGGTTAAGTGCCATTGGACTACACTACATATATCCTTCTACCAGCAAATCATCTATCTGTGATGCAGGTCAAATTTCTCTCTTTCATTCCTGGTTCCCTCTGCCTTCAGTATTACTTCCCTGTTCATCCCTGTAGAATCCAAAAGCTTATGCACAGGCTTAAATTTATGTAGAGTCATTGACACTGTGTTCTGCTCTTTGTCTCCCTGAGGTTCCTGGAAATTCTGCTATTTCTACTTTCTTTAGAAGGAGATGAGATAATTTCTTTTTCTATGAGCACAGATTACAAAAACAATTTGGTTCATATATCTCCCAAATTCTGAAGGAGCCTGACTGTAGGAATCCAGCTAGAACTGTTCGCAGGATAAAGGACAATTACAATATTCTTTATTTTAGATTCAGGTTTCCACTACAGTCCTGTGCCTAGCTTCACAGAGTAAAATGCTGGTGTCTTGTTGTTTAGAAGTCTTGCTGGCCCATCTCTACCCAACACTTTACATGTTTACATTTAAAAATTTGGAAGAGACATAATTTAGACAGTAACCTGCGCCTGACCTTTTTCACCCTGCATCACTGCAGTGAGGAGAGAAAATGAATCTTTGCCTTTGAATGATAAACTGTTTAAAAATAGGACTTATAGTGGCAGCACTGTCAGGCTTTCATTCATAACAGCTTCAGTATGACCAGGATAGTCAGGATAGAAAGAGGAAAAGAAAAGAATGATATTTATCTCTGAGGTTGTTCCCCCAGCAAAACCAATTACTGCTCCTGTTCTTCTGAGGGACATGAAATGACTAGCCAAATATCAAGAAATGGGGCAGAACATGCTCTTGCCACACCTGGAATTCCCTTTGGGGTTTGGTGCATAAGACAGCAAAGGTAGAATAGCTGAAAGGACATCACTCAGTCAGTCTTAGAAGATTTGCTGATGCTTTTTTGTGCCAGAACCTTCACCCTCCGAGATCCTCTTCTACTGGTGCAACGTACCCTTCGATATAAGCAAGTTAAACTCAGAAGAATATCCCAATCCAGAAGACCATTAGAATAGCAGTTCTGGGACAGATTAAAGGTCCATCCAGCCAATATCCTGTCTCTTGCAGTGGTCTGGAAAAGAGCAAAAGAACAGGACATGGATTTATGGTGCTTTCTTTACATCTCTTGTTGCACTCTCCATGCACAGATTCTTCTGACCACACATCATGATACTGCACTGTCATCCGCAGCTAAATCTTGGCTATGAACCATGAACCCCATTTTGTAGGGTCCCTGCAAACCAAGGTCAAAGCCACTTGGATCACAAATAGAGACAACTATACAAAGGCTTTAGAGTTAAGGAGAGAAAAATTAGAGACATGGAAATAAATGTAAAATGGAATAAAATGTTAGATAGGTTTACCAAAGACACAGAGTGCCAGACTAACTCGATATCCTTCTTTGATAAGATAATTGATTTTCTAGACAAAAGAAATGCAGTAGATCTAATCTATCTGGATTTCAGTAAAGCATTCGATGCGGTGCTGCATGAGAAATGATTAGTTTTATTGGAAAATATGGGGGTCAGCAGAAGACCTGCAAGGCGAACAAGGAAACAGCTGACAGGGAAATAACAATAGCTTTAATTAACCAGGGAAGTGTCAGGTGGGAAGGAGAGTAGTAATGGGAGTCATAAAGGGGCTTCTTTGAGACTAATCTTGCTTAAAATTTTCATGAATGATCTGTGTACAAAAAGTGCAAATAATAATTTTTCTGTGGGCACAAACCTGGAAAACATTGCAAATAGGAGGAAGATTGGGGCTGTCTTACAGGAAGACTCAGATGATTTTGTGAGCTGGAATAACAGAAACAGGATGGCATCTACTAGCACAGACTGCAAAGTCATGAATTTAGATAGCAGTAACAATAATTTTGGCTATGATCTGGGGATGTGTCACTTTGAAATGACACAGAAGGAGAAAAATGTGTCTTAATTGATCACAAGATAGCCATGACCCACCAGTGTGATGTCACCATAAAAAAAGCCAACACAGGTTTTGAGTATAGCAGCTGATATACTTCTTCAAAACAGAGGAGCATTGATACTATGGTACAAGGCTCTGATGAGATCTCCTTTGGCTCCTGGGTACTGATCTGGTGACCAAGGGTCAAGAGGAATGGGTCAGTTGTGGAAAAGGGCAAGCAATATAATCAGGAGAATGGAGAGCCAGTCCTACCAGCTAATCCTGGAAGGATTGGCTTGTGTAGCCTAAAAAACTGAAGGCTGAGAGAACTATGTAAGCTGTCTACAAATATATCAGTGCTGTAAACACCAGGAGAGGACAGAAGCACTTTAACCCAAAGGCAAGGCTGGTACAGAAAGGTATCTGTTGATATAAGATATTCATACGTACATGCAGCTCAAATTTCAGGAGAAGGTTTTATTCCATCAGAATAGTGAACATCTATTAGGAGAAATGTTTTTTAAAAAGCCTGCTAATTTAAAGACGGAAAGTGATTGGTTGTGGCACAGCTGTTTTGGGGAGACTTGCACAGCACATGCCCACAATATTCAGGCTCCAGCACTGTTTTTTAGTCCCTTTTTAATCAGCACACAGAAATGAAATCATAAAACAGTATGAATAAGGAAACAAGCAGCCAATCTCCTGGTTATACATTCTATCAGTCCCCTGCTGGTTCCTTGGCTTAGAAATATCTGTGTTCATTCCCAGTGTCTCATATCTTACCGGTTCAAGTTCATTCCTAGCACATATTTTTATATTGCAGTTAGGTACATTGAGCTCAGAAAATATTCACAACTCCATGATAGCTGTGAGATTCCCTTTAATACAGATTCATGAGATAAATCCTGCACCCCAATGACAGGGGCATGTCATTCACTTTCTGAAATGACCTTGCCCTTCATACAGACCTCACTGGCCGATCTAAATCGTTTTGCTCCCATAAAGTGCAGTCAGCTGAGGAGGTCAGATACCTTCTTTTTTCCTGCCTAGGCACAGCCTGCAGCCTTAGCCTGTAGTGGTTTAGTAGGCACTGAGACAGTGATACAGAGCTCTCTGCACTGGAAAAACAGACTGACACGATGGGCATGAACAGTTTAGCAAGCTGGAGGCAGGGAAGCCTGAGTTTACAAGCAAATTGTTTTAAGTACAGATTGTTTCGTTTTTGAGAACAGCACCAGGGTGCTCAAAAGTTGCATGCTGCTGCAGCTGCTTAGCCATTAGCTGAAAAAAGGAAAAAAAAAAAAGGAGACAAAGAAAAAAAATCTTTGAATGGCAATAAATGGTTTCAAAACAGGATCAAAAACTTTAAAGGGCATATTTTTTGAGTGAAAGGGGACAGCAAATGAGATTAGCTTCAGCAAGATAAATAGGGATGACTATATAGGGTAGACAAAAGGAAGGCACCCTATATACTAATACATAAAACACCAGTTGAACACTGTGGACTGGGAATCCAATTAGTAGATGTGAAGATGATGCTGTGAAGAGAGCAATGTAAACACAGAAATAGAATGAAATAAGTAGAGATAAATCAGGATGGTCCATTGCAAGCCTACGCAGCATGAGTGTGACAGTGGATGATCATACGTTGCACAGCTCTGTAGGGCTCTGTCCCTACCATATACACCAACAGATGAAGACGCTGCAGTAATGTCAACACAGCTGCATGTGGGAGCAACTTCAGCCTTTCATCTGGGAAGGTGTAAACTTCTCTACCCACAGACCCTGCTATTAGTGACTTATAAGTCATTTAAAGATTAGCTGAGATGTTTTTTTATCAAGCACTCTTTAAGCTTGGCCATTAGCAGAAGAATGTCTGTGAGTAGCGTCAGGAACAACTTCCATTCTGAAATAAACTGTGTGCCCTCACCTCTCTGTAGTCACCACTGTAAAGTTATCACTTCATGCAGATGGACCAGGACAGTCCTGAAGGAACTGGGCAGAAAAACACATGAAAGGATCTGCTGAGATGGACTAGAGGTCCATCTAATGCAGTATCCTCTCTCTGACAGTGACCACAGTGGGAAAAGTATAATGAGGTAATCATATAAATGAAGCTTCCCCAGCAGAGTGACCCTCCAACAGTTGCAGCTGAGGAATTTCTTGACCTAGAGGTGATGTCCTTTTATTTAATAATCCTTGACGGAATTTGCTCCCCTTATTTATCCAATCACCCATATAAAGACTTAGCATCCACGACGTTCTGTGGCAAGGCACTCAACAACATACTGTGTGCAGAAACATCTCCTGTTGCCTGTTTTGAACTTGCCACCAACTAATTTTATTCAATGACCCCTCATTCTCATATTGAAAGAACTAGTGAATGATAATTCCCTGTTTATATTTCCTACAGTGAAATAACAGAAGAAAGATACGATCTCCTTGTGTGCCTGTGGGTATTTAATTTTGGCCACTACAACCCTGGCCTTGAGAATGTATCTGACAATGGGTTACTAATACCTTTATGCTGCACAGTTGAAACAATGGGATGGTGGGAATTAGGAGATCTCAAAGATCCTGTATTTTCTGCTTTTTTCCCTTCTTTCCATTTCCCAGACTTACTTCAAGACTGATCTCCCTTATGAAGCCAATATAATTTACAGGTGTTTCATGTCATCACTATTTCCAACCACGCTGGCTGAAGCTCATGGTACACAGGGAGCAAGGCATATGCCCAAGGAATCTATATTTTTTAGCTCAAGATGATAACAGGAACTTAAGTTTCACTAATTTGTTGACAATGTCAGAGCTTGTCTATGAACAGTATCATAGCACAGTCATAGAAGTATAAAGTCCACTGTGGTGAAATTATGTTGATTTCAAGGGAATCTGGTCTCTTGTTCTACAATATTCACTTAATTTACTACTTTCCAAAATAAGAATCAATAAAGAAAAAAAAGCTTTTGAGTTTATTCAGCAGAGAAAGAATTATGACATGAAGGGTAATGTCTCCCTATTTTATAATACCTCTGGCAATAATACATTGAAATTGTTATGAAGCCATGATCATATCAGAGACATTCAACAAAGAAACAACCACAGCAAAACTCAATTTTACATATATTCCTTCACATAAGAGAGAAATCAATCCATTCTCATAAATAATGTACAAAAGCCCTTGAACAACTCAAAATTCAATACACTTATTAGAATGTCACTAAAGCCCTGGGAACAATGTTCCTAAAAACTTAGGAAAAAGAATGATCCAAGCTCCATCTTTTCAAAAATTCCTAGACAAGAAGTGGTCATTAAAGATCCCATAGGATGTTACCGCAGCGAAACGATTTAACACACCACTGAGACCCCATGCTTTGCTCTCACTTTGGTCAGCTGCATTTGTCGAGAGGTTACTAAGCTTTATGCAAGGCAGATAGATTTGTATGAGGATGTGGGCAAGACTGGGGATTACACATGCAATTCATGAGGCTCTGGCTGAAAAGGATGATAGCAAATGTTTTGCAGTCATTTATGATATCATTTTTCATTGGTTTGGATAACCTTTATGTCCTATGAAGGTCATAGATAAAGATGTTTTTTTATAAACTAGGCCCTCCCTTTTGTCCTTCTGTCTTTCAGGCATGTTCAAGTACCCCAGTATGGTTGCTATAGCGGTGAGTTCCGAGTATCTGAAGTTGGTTCCTCTTGCAAATAAAGGCTGATGATACATCACACCTTTCACTGGTCACACCTAGAGAGCCTCACATACAGTAAGGGTTAAAAGGCGACAATCCATGGTGCCGTTCCAAGGCAGACCTTTTTTAACTTCAGCATCCTTGTCTGTGCAGAATTAGTAACTATCATTCATGCAAAAGATTGACTTCTCCAGATTGTTGTCACAAAGGCCTGACTCTGATCTCAAACTGGTATAAATCAGGAAGAACTCCAGCAAAGTTGCTGGAGACACACAGGTATTACAGGAGGATAGCAGGCCAGGTTCAATATGCTCAGTCCCAAAATGCAGGTCACCAATACTTCTCTTGTCCTAAACGTTTACCCACAGGCTGGAAAACCAATGGAGCCCTCTCTGGAAAAATACTATCATTGCTTTCACAAGGATTTCTAAATTAAGGGGTGGATAATACTGGCACCTGGAAAATAAGGTGTTTTCATGTTCATCTACCAAACTAACATGTACTTCCAGGCCCACAAAATTAAGAAAATACCTATGTCGTTTCAGAATTTTGCTACATCTCTCTAAAGCTTCCCTGTCATCCCTAGACAAGAATGCTGTTCAGTCATACTTTTCATCTATGGGTCATGAAAATGCAAGTGCAAGGGGAATGAACTTGCCACTCAGTCCTGTGCAGAGCTGACTCCAGTACTAAACAGAGCAGCCTTAAAGTTGCTGTAACTTTGTCTCTTAGTGGATTGGTGCACTAGAGCTTTGCTTCTAGATTCCTGCTCAGTCTTGATCTGATCCTGTTTTAGATATGGGGATTTCACAAAGGAATTTTGTTTTTGTTTGAGATGTTTCTTTCTTTGCTTGAAAAAATCTTTAAAAATCTTGAAGAATGACAGTAATCCATCTATTTCCTGTTCCTGAGCAAGAATCCAAGTGTACTGGAGGATTCACCCCTACATCCTCAAAACCCATTATGTGCATATGTTGTCCTCAAACATCTGCTATTCTCAGATACTCTGGTAATCTTGAGCCCAGACATGCCCATAATCTTGTGGTTCTTCTTCCTTCTTACACCCCATCCCTGATGACACACTAGGTCCACATTAGGTCACCTTCTCCTCCACCAAGGCTACCTGCACTTCCTCACCTAACCTTGTCCAAAGCCACCTCCTCTCTTGCACAGGCAGAGGAGGGGGAAGGTGTTAGCCAGCCCCACACCAAAAGCGGGACTTTGTGCAGATGGTGGGGCTGAGACAACCACCAAATCAACGAAGCTGTAATCTCAAGTATTTTGTGACTTGTGCTAGTTTTTTTTTTTTTAAATAAACACAGGGCAAACTATATCTTATGCAAAGCATATGACTATCATAATAGTCTGTCTCGTAACAAGATTGTTAGCCACAAGGGAGAGGGAAATTACTATTTTTATATGTGTAACTAACTGTGCCTGGAGAGAAGGGTGAATTTGGCGTTATTCAAAATGCTGATGTGTTGCAATGAAAGCCCCCCCCCTCGAGGCTGTGGGAATACCCAGCTTTCTCTGTGCAGTTTAGGGAATTGGAACAGCCCTTTGCATGCAGTGTGAAGAAGTTACAATAATGAGCGAATTACTTGAGTGTTTTAGACATGGATAAGCTTGTCTTGACATTGACAAGCATGACAGGAGCTCAGATTCTGCATCCTGGAGACACTAAAACAAATAAGATGTTTCCTGCTAAGTCGCTACCTCGGGGAGAATTGTCTTATTATTACCATTATTATTTCAAATAGAAATCTTTTAAATACAGATTCAAGAGGATTGAGCAGAGCTAATGCACCAGGAGCACTGAATGCTGTTGCTTGGTCATAATGAAAACACTGATATGAACAAGAGAGAGAACAAATCACACCAACGTAACTGGACAGCCTATCTTGGTGGTTCACTTCTTTACTTTGGATTAGAGTTCCTCCTATCTTCACAACCCATGTAACCAAGTGCTTCCTTTTGCTGCTTGCATCCTAATCTATGTAAACCAGCTTCAGTCAGGCATTTTCCATTGAATTAATACATATTAATGGGCAGTAATACATTTGTACCATTGCATACATTTTCCTGAAATACAATTTTCCATCTAAAGCACTTCATTCTCGCTACCACATGGTAACTGCATCCACAATAATATCTTTAGTCATTATTCATTACAGGAATAATACAGCTTTGCCAAACATTGTATTTTAAGTGGCTTCATTCTCTCCTTAAACAGAATATGTGATTATATTTGGAGACTAATTATATTACTGTCATTAACTGAATTTTCTGTTCAGCTATTGGGCAGAGCAGTGGACAAGTAGAAATCAGGTATCTTTCAGATATGGACCCAAGCTGGTTTTAAGAAGAGATATAAAACAGCAGATGTTGGGTTTGGGCTAAGCTCTACTCCACAAATTGGATCTCTGCATCCATGAATCAGATGTAGAGATTATGAAGCGCATGAAATGTAGTGAATAGACATAAACTATGTGCCAAATATTAGTATAAATTGGACCAAACTTCAGTTTAGGTTAAACAACTGGAAAGTTGTCAAATAGGTACATGTCCCATCCACGTAGAGGTTCCAGATACTTACAGACCTGGCAGGTATGTCAAAGGAGCTCATGTTTAAATTCAAATAAGATTGGACATGAATCAGGGACACTTGCTGTTAATAGTCAAATGGTCGCTCAGTGTAATGCAATGCACTTTAGTAGATATTGGACATCCTCATCTTTCCCTTGAAATATGAAAACAATGTAATGGAGACATAAATGTTTAGAGAAAGTGATGGAAGTTAGGCTCCAACTTGGGATGGAGACCAGAAAAAGAAAAAAAATCCTATTTAGAGAATAAAGACTATTAAAGGATGACACTGAGTGATCTTTTCCCTGGAATCCCCTTTCTCCTTGTGCCCTGTAAGATGCCCTCTCCCGAACACGATACTCTTGGGAACTCAAACAGACTGCTTGGAGCACTTCAGTCAATTTGCCACCACAGTAGGAAAAAGCAGAGATACAAGACACCATGTGGAACAAGATTGATGGGATAATAATGTGTGTCCCTCTTTCTCACTGGAAAACTTCAGCATCAATTATTTTGTCAGTTGTAATTGTGTTGTCTGTTGAGGAGAGACAGACAATGCCATTGTTCTAACAAGTCAGGAGGTTCTGTCCTTCCCTATCATGATTCAGTATGTTTCTGGAAGGGAATAAAGGCACCTCCTGAAGACTTAGCCACACGTAAACAGGCAAACTGTAATTAGCTACAGCAAAATAATTAACATAAACACCCTCAGGCAATAAGCAATTCCAGTGACTCCTTTGGAGGCAGTCTGACCTCACTTAGTGTCTATTATCTATAACTTTCCTGGAGTTTTATTGATACTACAGTGCCAAGACCTGTGGAATCCACCAAAGTTTGTTTCTATCATTTATGAAGGAAACAGCAGTCCTGCAGTTGCTTAGGAGATTAATTAACTTGTCAAATAATTAAGCAGACAGCCTGTAATGGAGGTTTCCATTTCATAATTGATTTATCACTTAAGTGGCTTCCTGGATTTAGCCCTCCTTACATGAAGACTTCCATTCCAAGAGAAAAATATTAACATATTGCTGAGTAAAAGGGAGCTTTGTGTACATTTAAATTTTTTGCCCAGGATTTCTTTTGATTTTGCCCAGAGTTTGTGAGGGACATAGTAGATGTGCAGTAGATCCCACATGTATTACATTGGAACAAGCTATGCATAAGAGGCGTGCTTTCAGGGATGGATGAGTATTTTCATTTTGGCAGTGGCAGGTTAGCATTGGATGAATGGTAAGATCAGATTTTGAAAAGGAGGTGCTGCACTGAGTGTTAAAACGTTTTGGTCATTTGTTGGTCTAATGACTAGAGCATGATTTTGGGAGACCAGGTTCAGCTGCCTTCACTGCTGTCACTTTCCTGCGCAATAGTGGTCAAGTCTCCTAGGACTGTGAGAGGTCCAGCATGTGAGAACCACATTCAGAAGAGCTTAGCTCCCACTGCGCACTTACAGCTCAATTTTCCAGTTTGTTTCAGCATTTAAATGGCTGGGGGTGGGGGGGTTGTGAGAAGCTAGTAGTGACTGATACTGCATTCTTTGGCAACCTATTGGCCCTTTATCATTTTGTACCTCATCTGTGAAATACAGATAAATAGCATTGCCTAAGGGAGGTGAGTCTTGTGGGAGATGGTGAAGTGTTCAGTGATGAGCTAAGTACTAAGTGAATCAACACTTGTTTACATACAGTAACTCATATTTGCTTTCCTTGAAAGTGTTTGAGGTACTTTAAGGGCTTCTTGGGAATTTGTGCCCTTAAATCTCCAAATCTTCACTGGTTTACTAGTTATATGGGAAGGAAGGCAGCATACAGAGAAGCCGTGCACCATTCACCTTTGCTTCTGAATGCAGAGCTACATGTGGAAGTGTGATACACAGGACCACGAAAGCTGACTTTACTGATAAGATGAGCTTATTTTCAGTGATTTTGTTAGAGGAATATGTGTTATTTATATGAATATACTGACAATTTGTTGAAGCACATGTGAAAAATCCTGTCTATCTGTCTGCCAAAGACCTTCCCAGGAAAACAGTTGTGCTGACTTATTTAGAGAAAGCATCTGCAAGGATATTATAATCCTGGGTGAATGGAAAAATATCTCGACATATAAAATCCCAGACATGATTTTGAGTCTGCATGTGTTCTGAGGGGACACTGATCTGGGGCACAGTTTACTCCAGCCTCTAGTTAATGTGAGTAATTGTTTTGTTTCAGGCTAGAAACTCTCAATTATCAATAAAGTGTAGTCAGCCTCCTGTGGGGTACTTCATGATCCATAAAACTGCTTAAAGGAAATCTGCCAACCTGATTTTGGCCCAATCTGTGATTTTAGTTTTGATGTATTTATATTACACACACATGCATTTGCATTTTTGGACTGCAAATTTGAAATTTCAGAAAGTGTAGGATTGTCTCTGCAAAATTCATCCACCTCCTTTATGCATCTGCATTAGTATATCGTATTTCATGACATGATCACAACTGTAACTTTCAAATCATCCACATCCTTCGAACCTTCTCCCAAAGCATTGTGAGACAGGAAAATTTCATTATGGAAAATGATACAAAAATGGACAGGGCAATGAAAGTGACTGGAGAAGAAGCCTCCACCTCCAGTGCCCCAATGAAAGTACACATGCTCACTTTAAAGCATTGCTACTGCATCACCTGCCTGACCGGAGCATGCCTGCATGCACCTTTTTACATACAGACTAACTGAGGAACACGCGACAAAGCACAGTTCACATTTCCATCATGCAATGATAAAACTCCAGTGCCTGAGCAGTGACACCTGCATGAAAAGCAGGCCCAGGACCTTACCAACAGTTGAGAAAATTCTTTCTAGCTCAGGTGTGGTAAACAGCATGGCGACACAAATTAACTTGAGAGCATCCATTTGCCTTGTCTCTGGCCTTGCTTCACCTAGTTTGAATGCTCTGCAGTAAGCATATCGGGATGGGAATTGACAATGTAGATTGCTGCCTCCCTGTTGTTTCTTCTTTCCTAGCTTTAGACTAGTGCATCTCACTTGAAGTTGTTTGCTGTCATAGATCATCTCTTTAAGGACTTAGGGAAGAATACTTCAATTAGCCCTGATGAAGTGGCAGGGGCCAAGTGAAGCCTGGTGGCTCTTCTTCTCCTTATGTTTTCATTTCCTGCCGTGTATACTTGTTGGCATAATTTTAAACTTGGCTAATTGCTCTTTGTAGTGTCTAGGCATCTTTAACAAGTGCTTCTTTCCTTTCCCACTAGTGCTTATAATTTATATTTGGATGCTCTCCCCCAGTCACTCTGCACAATCTCCAGGCATAGATACATAATACAGAACTACACGTTCAGAAGATAATGAAGACAAGTTTGGACAAGTTTGGAAATTGCACCATGATGATCAGCTATGATGTCCTGGCTTCTCCAGTTGCTGAGGGATCCTTGTACCATGTTGGACCACTTGCATCCTCCTTGCATTGGATTCTGACTTCTCCCAAGAAGGATAAATAACAGACTTCTCACTGCAGAAACACTGCAGATAAACGATACTACCTCATTTTCTGCTTGCTGTAATTTTGCTGTCACACTGCAAGAGTTCCAGTAATGAGGAAGGTATGCTTCATCTTCTAGAAAAGCCATGACATCATGTGAATGCAGATGCTTATCACTAATAATAAGAAGGCCAAATGCCTTAGACTAGATGGACAAAGCAGGGCACTCTGATCTGCTTCCTCAGCTCATGTGTAGAGCACGAAAGGTTTAATAAGTGGTATTAGAAAACAAAATCCCCCTTCTAATTTGTCCTTCAAGAGAAGTACAAAGAAGCCAGATGCCCAGCATATGACTTTGGTAGATATTAGTCTAACTTTGAACAGATGATCATCTGGGAAGAAATCATCCTGTTGTTAAAAGATCCTTCAGGAAAGCTGACATCCTTTTATGGCTTATGTTAGTCTGTTGAAGCTCACCTGCTTTTTCCTCTGTACATTTTCAATGTTCACCCTTCTCTCTTTCCTTACAGATAAAGCTCTCATTCAGATCCTGTTCATCTCCCACTCCATTACCGCAATTCCCCAATTTAGGTTTCAGTGATACTACTCTTAACTCAGTTTAGTCCATAAGAAAGGCAACACTAATAGACTAATATCTAAAATCCAGTTCTACAGCTAGATGAGAAGAGATGGCTTATTTCCATGGGACCAAAAAGAATCTGAAATCATTGCAATTCATTTCTTTGCCTGCTTTGTGCCCACTTGGGAAAATTTGGTACATGGCAATTAGAAAGAGAACTCAACAAACTAATTTTCATTTGTGAGCTGATTATAGTCTGAGGAGAGGTTTCTGTAGGTGGAATGCTGCTTTTCTCCTATCAGAATTGCTGCCTGAAAATTTGTCAAGCCCAATGCAATAATTATGCTTATATTAATCACCCTGAATCTCTGGCAGGATACCATGGAGTCATAGTCTGCTCCAAAATGAGTCAGCCCCCTCCCCCCCTCCCACCTCATTATTCAAACCTTACCCCTCAAGAGAGGACAATACATAGCTATGCCTGGGTGCATGTACTGGTTAGAGCTAAGATGTTCTGTAACACATCCTTTACACATCCTGCTGTGGAAAAACTGTAGTTGAAGCTAGCGAATTAAGGCAGTTACAACTTTTGACACCAAACCACAAATAGATACATATGTTGATACAACAGATGTGAATGATCATTATTTATATTTTGCTGAAAAGTGATCCTTGGTCTCAACCAGCTCTGCTAGTTGACAAAGGACAATGTGTACATGCCGTCCTGAAAACATTCAGAGAAACATTTCAGAATGACAACGTACAGCCATGAAAACATGTTTCTAAGCTCCAAAACCCAGTAAATAAGGGAGGGAGACTTCAAGGGAGGTGCACCTTCTTGATTAATTTCTAAAGCAATGGCTTTGAAAATAGAGAATGCTCCCCTCTTGCTTACCTCCCCATCTCACCCTTGGTAGGACTGACATTCACTCATGAAATGCCACATCAGAAACAAATGCATAGACGCTTATTTATAAATAGCTCCCCATTAAACACTCCAAGTAATGACTGCTGAAGACAATGGGCCCTGGGTGACTCTCTTCCTCTCACAACAGTTCATGGGCTTCACTGCAATTATTTCCAAAGATAATTGTAAAGATAACACTATTTAAAATACCTAATGTTTTATTCAATATTTCGGTGAGTTTCAATTACTTCCAATTATAATTCAACAGCTTTCTATTTAAAACAATTATTGTCCTCCATATCGTGTTTCAAGTCAAATAAATTGTTTGCCTTTATTCATCATTGGATTCTTCTATAGGTTTTCATCCTGGGTCTCCCTTTAGTTCTTCAGTTCCCCATTAACTTCTGTAGCCTTTCATTAACCCCTTATGTGCCCTTAGACTCTACAGCACAATCATGCTTCCGACAAAAAGCTGCCAGTGCAGCCCCTGAGACAATCGCAATCAATTAAACTCATTAAAAATCAATATGATTCAATTACAGGCAACAAGATACAATTTGGGGTGATTGTATAGTGCCGGGCTACTTGGAGCTAATCAGAGGCCACTGGGGGTGAGGACTAGCTCTGTCTGTAGGAAATGAGGGTGTCACCATGAGCCGCAACTCCTTGAACAGGAGCACAGAGCAAGCCAGGGGAATACTGCTACGGTCCGCCTTGGAACATCAACCCTGTGGGCTCAGATCCTTCACTGGTCCCTTGACTGTGTGAGGAAATGGATAGTGCTTGAAAGGAAGGAGTCTTGCTAATACACACATGCAGCGATATGAACCAATGTGTTATTTTCCTATTTCTTTGTAGCACAAAACATAATCATCCCTTGAAAACAGGAATTGGAGATCCTGCAATTTTGAGAAAAAAATGTTTGATCTTAAACCTATTCAAATCAATGAAAACACTCCCATTCAATATGGGACAAGAACAAACCCTTCATTTGCAAATTGTTGTCTCTCTGCAGTTCTTTGAAGGTGAGAGCACCCAGCTCAATAACTTTATATAACCCTGAAAGCTAGCTAGGGAAGGAAAGTGTATTTTGTGTAGAATGCAGAACAGAGGGACTTTGTCCTTCATTTCACTCTTTTTTTTTTCTTAATGAAAACTTGCCATGTTTTTTAAAATGTCTTTTTTATGAAAAGAGTCATTGTATTTCCCAGGAGAAAATAAATATACAAATTTTTCAATTAAAACCACACAGAAGTTTCTATCTTTTTTCCTAGTGGGATATTGCTAAAAAATTAAAGCATGTCTTCTTCTCTTTGCATTTTTTCCCACAATTTTTTCACTTAAGTAGGATTTTTTTCCCCCACAAAAAAAGGAAGGACACATTAGACTAAAAAAGCCCCAAAAGCTTAGAACTTTTTCATTTGGGATTTTTCTTAGGAAATGGAAAATTTAAAGGAAATCAAAATAGGTCAGGAAAAGATTTCCATTTAGCCAAAACAGTGCTTTTGAATTAATTTATTCTCAATCAAAACATTTCACTCAGCTCTAATCACTGGTCTGAAATCACCCTGCAGCATTCAGAAGGAGTTGATTTAGATTCTCCCAAGGGTTCCCATGAATTGGAAAAATAATCAGTCAATCATCTTTCTGCTCTCACGGTTTGCTGTTGTTGAGTAATTCTCAAGATCATACTATCCTCTTGCTGAAATGGTTTTTCTATCTGACTTATATTCTTACCTAGCAACAACAACTGCAGTATCTATGGCCCTAATCTAGCAAATCACTCTACACATATTCTTTACTTTAAGTATGTAAGTAGTCCCCTTAAAGTTAATGGGACATTCATGTACTTAAAGTTTGTCCAAGCTTAAGTGATTTGTTGGACAGAGTCCTAAACCCTAGAGATGGGAAGGGATGAGCTGTGTTTTGTGGAAGTATCCACAGCTTTTAAAGAAGTGCAGCTTGGTGGTGGAGAAAAGTTGTATTGATTCAAGTAAATCAGTTAAGAAATTGATGAAGATCCACTTAACTTCCTTCCAGGGCTCCTTTTTAAGCTGCCTTAACGCTAATTCAATCAGTGGTGCTCTCCAAGCAGTTTAAGAGTGGGGTTTGCTATGACTGACCAAGCTCAGTTTGGTGAATGACTTGCTGAGCTCCTGCAGGCATCCACTGAGGAGAGGGAGGGAGTGACCGCTCGTGCTGAAAAGCAGGAGATTCGTCCCTGAAAACCCAGGTGCAACCACCTTGCAGAAGGAAGGCCTAAACAAGCAAAGTCAGGTTTCTGAGGTTTTGTACAAATTACATAGTTTATAGCCATTTGACATCAGTGATCCACCTATTCTGATCAAAGCTCCATTTCAGGTGATATAACCTGGAAATTACTGTAATATACTCTGCTCTACTATTACTTACATTTAAAAAAAGACATTGTGAATAGTTGGAGGGCAAAGAAGGTTCCTTTCACCTCCTTCTTGCACTTCGTAACCTTACGGTTCACTCCGAAAAGTAGCAGGCAACACGAGTCAGGTTATGCATATATGGCTATACAGGATGCAGATATACACCTGTCCCCAGGCGTTGTCAAAATTCAAAATATTTCAGAGACAAATTTTGCTGTCTGGTAAACGGATACTTGTTACAGGCGGTGCTATAGGGAAAAATTCTCTGCCGAAAACCATCAGCTCTTACTACCCCTGCCCGGATCTGTGAAGCGGGTAACGCAAAGGGATCAAGTAATTTGATGCAGATCCACTGCCAAGCAAGTTACAGGCTTGGGCGATATTGGTGAAGAGTATCTACAAGAGCCCCAATTCTCCTTTGTCGTACACAGGATATGCTCCAGCCACATGGATTTTGATGGGTTTTGGTACAGGTGCAACGGGTTGCCATGTGCACTAAATTGATCCTAAAGCTGCAGAGTAATCCAGTCTTTTGCAAATGGATCCTCCCTTCTCTTCCCTTTCTGCCCCCTCCAAGTAACACCTAAGTGAACTTCAGGAGATATTTGACAGACTGACAAAGCCCCATCTACGAGTGAGTTATTCTGAGATCTGTCAGGCACAACATAGTGGCACAATACATTTCACTGCTTGCAGATTAATCTCCTCTCTGTACAGAGATATGCTGTAAGTATCAATATATTAAATCTCTAATTCATTGATTTAAAAATTAAAGCCTTTTTATTTTATCTCTGTATCAGGTCACAAAGATGATAAGAAGCTAAGGGAAGGAAAAAGAAATCCATAAGTACCGGTATGTGGCTAAAGAACAGCTTTTCAAGGAAACATACCAACATTAAACCAAGGACAGACTGAAGTCAATATGACCAAACACACTGCACTTGCTTCTTACGAAGTGAATAATTTTAAGAGACTTGCTAATTCAATTGTCCTCTGCCTTTTCTCTTCACTGGTCTACAAAGTTTGTTTTTCCCCTTCAGGACGGAGTGAGGAGAAGCTGTTGGAGCACACCGGTGCCTCTTGCCGAGATTGGCTGGGGTCAGGACTGGTTAGCGCTTGTGGATAAAATGGGTCCCTGTGCATTCCCACTTCTCTGGCTCAGTCGGCATCTATGCTGACTTCTTCCCCTGTCGGCTGCTGCCCTGGCTGCTCTCCACCTTCCTCAAACAGGTCAGATGGGCATTGCAGCACCTCTCCAGCATAGTCTGTTCCCCTCACCGCTCTGCCGCTGTACCCCCGTGCAAAGCTTGGCATCCCCAGGTGCAACTCAAGCAGCTCCATCACAGATCTTCATCCCCAGCCTGCAGTTTCTCTTCTCGGCTTGGACAGCCAAGGTGATTTGGGCTGCTGCCTATTGGATCTGCTCACACACCATCTCTCCTCAACTCTGTTCAACGCCTATCGGTTGCGGTTTACTTTAGGAATGGGGACTGATAGTCAGGGTCTGTTCACATGAGGCAGGGCTGCTGCTGAGGTGAAGTGATTAAAGTATTAACTGCTGGAATAGCTGTCCATCCCACTCATCTCCATCAGAAGCAATTAATATGGATTATATATATATTGTGAGAAGAATATCTTTCATTTCAAACCTTGGAGTAACTCCAGAGAGGATTAGGTGGAACACTGAACAAGCTCATTTGCATAAATTAGGTAAAATTTGAATTGTAATTTGCATTCAGAGAGTCTCTCTTTGACTCTTTATGATATATTGATGCCATCTGGAGCACCTAGCTAGGAACCAGACATTTGTTGGATCGATTTTCCCCAGGCTGTTCCCACAAACTTTGCTGGTGTGTTCAGAACTATCATTTCCTTTCCTCTTATTGCTTGCAGCAGGTTTAAAGACTTCTCTATCTAATTGGCCTTTTTTAGTCAACAGAGGACAATTCAAATAGCTTTAGGAGAAATAGATAGTAATTTGGAAATACTCTAATTGCCATTCTTCACCCGAGGCATATTCTCCCACAGAGTGTTATGTCGAATGCCCATGTTAGCAGGGCAGCAAGGCACTAGAGCAAGGAAATTGTCAGGCTGGATTTTCAAATCACTTTTCCTTTCTCAGCTTACATCAGTTCCTGGGGTACCACGTTTTATGAGCTTCTTCTTATCATCTTTTGAGTTAAATAGCCTTTTGTTGAATTACACTATATTCATTAGTATTATACATGAAATATACTATATATTTGTTGAAATATACTATATTCTCTTCCAACCCCACGCCTTTCTTACTTTATCAAGTAGGGAGATGCCCAGTGTGTTACTTGATTTCTGAAATCTACTGCTGTAACAGAGCACTGAAACACAGCTACCGGGAGCTTACTGCACCCTGCTCAACTCCATCATGCCTTGGAAACCAGTAACGTTACTCTGACTGTCTACAGTGCCTCCAGCAGGACATATTCACTAATTACCACCCTCTTTCCCTGGTAGAGTTTAGTGGCTGAATCCCTTTTTACAAAGGCAGGAGCTGAGGCGTTGAGAGCTGATGGCGAGTCGCTACATTATGTTTTATTAAAAGAGCACATGTGACTTTCCATGCTGCATGTATGCGAGCTGCCTACATGGTCCCACGTAACTGTGCCGCCCTCACAGCTGCGTGCTCCATGAAGCATATAAAAAGAAGAGACAATTTACCATAGGCCTCCTTAAATCTCCAGCGCTCATAAGTACTTTCCTAAGACGGTGGCTTTTTGCTGCCCCTTACAGCTGCTGGCACAGCCTGAGCCACCACGCTGCTGTCACTAACCACGTCTGTGGATGGTTAAACAAGTGGCTTGCTGGCTCCCCTCCCGTTCTCTCGCCAGCACTGCTCTTACTGCTCAGGCTCGCAGCACTGACCTGCTAAGCCCCAGCACCACTGCTTTAATACAGACAAGATCATCTGGCTGGAGCTAGACCAGGAAAAGGTAACACAGCTGGGCATTTGTGGAGGAATGCCAGTTAATGGTATAGGGAACCTAGGTGCACCAAGGTTCTGGGATGAAGAGACAAAGACAACAGGTCAGAGAAGTTCAAAATGCCAGAAATGAGCTGAAAACCTCTTCGGATGTAACCTTTTTAAAACAGGATGGCAAAGGAAGCAGGCATCAGGATTTGTATATGATTTACAGTATTCCTATATACACAGAATTGCCACGACCCTCCAAAAAACAATTATTTTCACAGCTCTACTCAAGATGAATGTGTCTGAGCTGAGACAAACAGGAGCTGAGGCATGAGTCACTTGCTCATGCAATTGCCAAGTTCACAGATTGAACTCAGTGACAAGTCAAGTCTGTATCAGCTGCCCATGCTTGAGGGGTTGGATTTAAGATATCAGAGATTAACAGCATTTGACTACGACTGAAAAAAATGGGTTAAAGGCAATAAGATCAGATTCAATCCATAAACACCTTTGGAGGCTATTTGAAACATTAAAAAGACATATAAAAGGACAGATAAGTGTTTGGTGATTATTTGATGATTGTATAAATATATATGCATATATACATATATCTTGGAATAAAATTCTGAGCGTTATTGAAAGCTCTCTTACAGCTGCAGAATTAGAGGTCACTTCTGTGTGACCCGAAGGCTGAAATGGTGTCAAAAATATCTAAGAAGTTTTAGGCTCTAAATTCCTGATTGTGTCTAACTCCCTTAGGCCGTTCTTCTTCCTTCTGAGAACCCTAGTAATAAATTTTTATGTAACTTTGTATGTCATATAAAAACTTGTAATATTAAATGGCAAGCTGACAATTTTCAGATTAAATGTTTTCCTGTTGGTGAATGTCAATAGGTCAGTACAAACCATTTGTAAAAGAGCTCAGTTCAAATGAGTTTCCCCATTTGAAGAAACTGTAATTTTTTTAAATAGCTAAAACATCATATTTCCTCATTTTCAACAGATAAGTTAATTATGTTTTTATTTCAGAAAGCTCACCAAAATCCAAATGAAATATTTTGAAGGTATCTAAATGAATCATGCATTGATCTGATCTGTACTTTTTTCAGATTACTGGTTCACAAACACTGATGAATTCAGAACAGGGAAAATCATTTCAAAAATCTTGAAAATTTCTAGAGATAGAAAAAGCACTTCCTGTACTGATCTAATAACAAATAGCAGTAATAATGCTTGTCGTAATTACAGTGATAGTGAGGATGATTATTGGCAACTTAAATCAAACCTCTCCCAGAAAACAGGAGGAGGTGGGATGGAGAGGGGTGGGTGGATGTTGGCTTAGAATAATGCTTATTGATCGACTTCTTCATGGTGGATTAATTCAGGAAGGGAAAATTAGATTTCTTTTAGCTTTATCTGTGAAGAGATTTCTTTTGGTTTTATTTGTGAAGAGACATTGAATATTTGCTTAATTTTATTGCATGTGTATGGCATAACTGGATGATCAAACATTTCATACAAAAAAAGCAATCAAGCAATGAAATACAGATTATGCTAATTTTCCTGGCTCAGGATGAGGGCCAGATACTTTCTCAGAGTCTCCTCCATTCCTGTCTTCTATGCTTCCATACTCCATAAGCCAACACCTGCCAAATTGGCCTTTAACTGGGCTGGGCTCAGACCCAGCTGGGCAGTAACAGGAATTTCCAGGGAGATCCATTCTGAGTCCAAAGAGCATTTGGGTAGTTTGTTCATCCAGGCAGAGAGGGAAGCTCTCCTAGACTCTCCTCTCTGATCTAGGACAAGACGTGCGTAAATGGCTTTCAAGCTTTTTCCATTTGCACAGCTCTCAAAACCTCTTGCTCTCAGCGGGCCAGCCCTACCCAGCATATGTGAGCCTACTGGCAATAGCATTTTAGTTTTGTAACATTTTTTAGCTGCAAATCCTTTAGAAATAACCCACAGACCTCCAGGGTCCTTGGGTGAGCGGGCTGAAAACCACGGGTTTGCACACGAGGACTCTCCCAGAAGTCCTGCTGGATGGGTAGTGCGGCATCCTGAACGTGCTGAAGCTAATGGGACAGGCGCAACTCTCTCAAACAGCTAGGGATAATACAGTGCAGAAGTATCAACGGCTTTAAAATTGCCAGCTCCAGTACCAGCAGCAATAGAGCTCAGCATGACCTAATTTACTTTATTCTCAGGCAGATCTAACAGCCTGCGCTAGGCCCTGTGCTACTCCTCGGTACAGTAGCACTGCCAGAGCTACGCCGCTTAAAGCCAGCTCGCGACCCAGCTTCCCACTCAACACTGCGGGCATCGACTACCAGAGCAAGGAGGGCAGTGTAGACATACCCGGCGTCAGCACCGAGATGGTGTTTTCCTTGTAGTCCTGGGGGCCTCTTCAATGCGCTTTAGCACAGGAGGCTGCAGAACTCCCTGGCATGAAAAATCATTGAGTCCTTAGGAATAACACTGCAAAGTCCCAGTTTTTGATTAAAATTGGCTTGTTCACTTACTCTCTCTGTAGTTACACGTGGATACAGGATTCGCCTACATTCGCTACACTTTCCCGCTGGAGAAAACATTTCAGCAATGCTGAGAGAAGCCTAATCAGGTATTAAAAACAAAGTGTGAATTGCACTTGCTGTAGAATCAGTGGTAAATTACTGGCACAGTGATAGAGCCCCTCTCTTGTTTTAATCCATTTTAATCTCATTGTTGAGTTAATAAAAACTATTGGTTTACTAAATCAATGTAGGGTGTGTTTCATTATTATGTACACAGATCCTAACACGAACTCTCTCTGCTATAGATTGGAGCATTACTGATCCAATGGAAGTTGGCTCCAGGGAAAAATTACCTCTTACCACTTGTCATAGAAAGATACTTGCTCTGGTAAATTTTTGCCTGTGTGAGACAGAGGTTTTATTTGACTTCGTTGATGCTGACTGCACTTGAAATATTTTTACAAATGATTTAATCTACAAACTGAAAAGAAATCCCTCCCTGTCTGACTTCATATTGGATTCATTTGTGACCATTAAGCAAAACAGCTATGTCCTATAATGAAGAGGGATTAGTTGCAGGGGAACAAATATATTTCTTAGTTTTATTCTTCCACCTGCATTTATTAAAACAAGCCTGTGTTTCCAGTTTGTATTTCATTTTCTTCATGGCAGGCTGTTGGTAGAGTTGAGACATAAGTTAAAAAGATAAATTTACACAAACACTGAATTTTTGCTGTTTTTCTGTCTCAGATCATATCATTCTTGCTGACTGTCTTCATTTAGAAGGGTCAATCTATATTTTACTACACAAACAGACAACGTTTCTTCATGTTGTTCTTTCAAACAGCTCTCTGAAGACGATGAAGTTCTATGAACTTTTATCTCTCTATTTATAGCTTTGCAGATATCAGAGATTTGACAGAACCTTTTTCTTCTTTAAAATCCCTTTTTTCTTTTTTTCTTTTTCTTTTTTTTTTTTTTTTTTTTTTTTTTGAAATTCTTGTGAAAGGACTTGGAAGGGCTTCAGTCAGAAAGTGCCGGTCTCTAGAGAGGTGTACGCTGGTTTTCCTGATCAATAAAAAGCATCCAATCTGTCACACCCCATGCAAAGCTGTGCTATAAGCAACCACAAGTCCTTGTAAATAAGAATAGATCCCAGGGAAACAAAATCAGGACTTCCAAGGACTTCGTGACAGCTGTGAAGGACTCCAGGCTCTGACACATGACCAAGTGAGAGTAACTTAAGTTACCGAACATCAGAAGAGCTGAGGTAGCAGTCTGGGCACACATTCTTGGCTTGTGACAAAGATATAATAACGCAATTTAACTTAGCTGACAGTGAAACAAGGTGAAACTACATCATATTATTTTGCATTAGCTCCAGGCAAAGAGCACATGTATGGTTAGGTACCTTTGCTCAGCTGATGTGCAATAACATATTAAGTCTCCATGACCTGATGGTTTTATCCAAACCGCCACATTTACTTGCTTCAGATATCTCAACCTTTTGCCACATCAGTCAAAGGAGATTCTTCAGCCAAGGCTGATCAGCAAAGGACGGCAGCAGCACATCCCCCTCCTGAGCAGATTAATATAACGCTAAGAAACTGTACTGAGCTAATATCAGGTCTGCAATCTCAATACCCCCAAGATAAGGTGAGAACATGCCCTAGGACAGGCCCAAACCTCTGAGCTGAGGTCAGCTGCCTAAACCTCAATTCCGATGGAGGTCAGCTGAAATTGGGTCCCATTACGGAGAGAGGCCTCTGCTGCAAAATTCAAATGCCTGTGTTCCAGCCCCCTCACAAACACTACAGGATTTTCCCAGACTTTAATGGCCTGTCCCTTGTTGGACTTGGTTGGGATGCCTTCTCCAGCAAATAGCACTCTGGAGGCTTTCAAAGAACAAGGGAAATGCAAGGAACTTACTTTGAATTTTTGATTTGGGGAATTAAAAAGAAAAAGAGAGAAAATGAGAGCTTGAAAAGGAAAAATAATTGTTAATTCACTGAGCAGTGACAGTCTCAGCAGAGAGGGCTGAGCATCTCCAAGCTCCATTTGTATCTTGCTATGATTTGCTCCGTTCTGGATGTTGTCTCTCTAATTTCCCATGGAAAGATGAACTTGTTCTCAGAGGCCAGAATCTGCCTCCTGGTGCTGTAAACGGGGGAGGAAGGTGGGATCAGAGTTCACCGCAGAGGGCAAGATTACAAGAGAAGAGAGCCTGAGCACTGGCTGGGCAGAGGAGGCAACAAGGAAGGCTTTATTTGGTGCTAATCTAGAAAGCCACCAGTCTTGCTGCCCCCACTTTGGATTACCTTCTGCTTTTGTCATGATGCCAGCAGCACCCAGCAGATGCCAGGGAAAGAGTTAATGATGGGAACATTTATGAGATACATCCCAATCAGCTCTCTGCCCACTGGAAGTTGTAGCCAGGCCCTTGATTCCCAGGACCCTTTCAAAGCTTCCCTTCCCTGTGCCTGCTGGGATCTGGGGCCAGGAATGGGTAAAGCTGTCCAGCTTCAGCCCAAGGCCTGGAAATGATGTGGGACGGGTGAACTGGGGATGGCCACCTAAACTGCCCCCTGGCAATGGGAAGATGATAGAACTGGGAGGACAAGGGCTGATATTTTCTCTTTGTAGTATTTATAGTGTAGTAAGTGAAAGAAAAATGCAGGCACAGCAGGAGAACATCAGCTGGTTGAGGTTAAGGTTGGCTCCTTCTTCTTGATCTTTTTCTTTGTCCTGCTCCTTCCTTTTTTTTTTTTTTTTTTTTTTTTCCCCTCCAGGCTGGGGTTATTTCTGGATGATAAATTGTCTTTCTTCTAAAGTTGCCTGGCAGGCGGTGTAAGAAGGTGTTGATCTCTGCAGCACCTCCTAGCATGACCCTAAAGTAAGTAATGAGATGGTCACAGCCACATGCAGTGTGACTTGCCTGGCTCAGCAAGCAAGCCCACGGGACAAAGGAAGGAGGCAAAGAGCACAAGGACAGAGCTCCCACCTGGAAGAATGTAGGCAACGTCTCTCATCTACTTGCTGCCCTAGCAGATCCTGGGAAAGGAACTCAGAGCTCCTTGTGATGGATTAAATACAGTAGAACTCTTGCTCTAAAATTCGGTGTTCAGCTGAGCAACAGATGGGGAGTGCAGCCATGCTTTCAGGATGCAGCGCTTCTTCCTCCCAAGGTACCCTTTGTGCTAGGGTAGACTGGAGAGGTTTTTCCAAACATCTGTTCCTCTTGCTACCTTTCCTTTTGCACTTTCCTTCTTGGATCACCAGGTTCAAATCACCAGTCCACCCTGACTTTTTAGAGCAACTGACCTGGCAGGAATTACATCAGCAAGACAGACCTCTGATAGAAATTTCAACTATAAATCACTATCAGACTCCAGAGATGCCTTTTCTGCTACAGAGTCGGAGTGGTTATACATGTATGTAGGCTCACCAAAAGAATCTATTACTCGAGTCTATTGAGTATTTTCAGTTCTTGACCTAGAGTTATATCTGTGCACAGAAAGAGGAAGAGCAAGGGAGGGGGGAGAAGGAGACAGAGAGAAAAAAATTTAGGACACTAGTAACCGTGCTCAGTGCTACAGACATAAATTTGAATTCAGTTATTCCACTGAGAGTAGAAGAGATAGGGAGGATCTATAGGAGTGTGACAGTGGGGTGCCTGCTGAGCTTCCACTGATTTTACCTACTCAAAAATGAAATAATAACGAAAAAGCCTCCTTGGAAAGCTCTGACTGTTCCAGAATGTCTCTGCTACTCCCAGGGCAATGCCCTTTCCATGTGCACATGTGTACGTATATGTGTGCCCAGGTACTCTTGAGATTAGATCTATCTTAAAATAAATCCTCCAGTGACCCCTGCAACACAAGCTCAGTTGGCAGTCGGCATTCTCAATAGGCCCTGGCTGAAAACTGTGTGGCTTCTGCTTTCTTATTCCTAACATAGGGCAGTTCCAGCAGGGAAGAGACACAAACTCTATTTTGTGTCAGGGCCAGAAAAATCTTAATGCACAGAGCTTGTAGATCGACCATGCAAGTCACTGGCACAGAACTAAGCTCTGGAGTCCTTGTTACACCTGGAGTATTGTTCTTCTTAACCTACTTGCATTTTATTTTACTTGTCTCCTATTTCCACCTCTGCCACTCTAACTGATAAGTTACAATTCTGTCTGTTAGAAGAATCTCTGCTCCGTCAAATGGCCTCTCTGGGCTTTAGAACTCCATTAATTAGCATCTTTTAAATGGTTGGGTAATATTCGTTTCTCCTTTTCGAAACCATTTCCCCAAGCCCTAATTTTAATAAAGCCGGTGCTCATGAACATTTGAATATGAAAGCCCTTGGTTACCGAAAGGCGAAAGATGCATTTTGGAAGACAGCAGAGCAAGGATTACTTAAATAGCTGACATAACTTTGTGTGTGTGTGTGTGTGTGAGAATGTGCAGTGCCTTTGAGATAAAATATTGTCTTAAAGGCATTTCTGTGTCAGTGTGTATAAGGTCAGAAGAAGTGTAATTTGGGAGGCGGCTGTGTCTGTCAGGATAGTGACAACATCAGGGGGCCCCGGGAAATGTAGCATGGTGCAGTATGTTTAAGTGTGGGTGTCAATTTATTTCAAAACACACCAAAAAGATCTCTATTTGCCTTGTATAGTTGCATGCACTGTTTCAGGTTTTAAAGGTGAGCTGAAAAGACGCCATATGCTTAGAGATCTCATCCTGGGAAGGTTATTTTTTATTCTTTATTGAAATTACAAAATTGGGATTTCTTCACTGGAAGAAGAAAACCCCACCAGCTGGGGTTGATGGGCTGATGGTACTAGAAGCAAAAGCAGTGTGCCTGATTTTCTTCAAAGCACTTAGCTGATGACGATGACACTATTAAAATCAGGTAGGGAGGTAATCTAGGACATTAAAGGCCTCTGGTTCAGTGGCATATCATTAGCATGGCTTTCCTCACGTTGCCAGCAAGGTTTGGCTCTGCACTGGAGGAATCATAGGGCAGCCTGGATTGCGTGACCCTTCCTGTTTTCTCCTAAGACTACCAAAAGAGGTGTCACACTGAGGACGTTTTTTGTTATGTTGATACAACTTGTCAAGCTGGGACAGGTCACAGACTCACTGATTCATATCTCGCAGGCTAGTGGCGAGGTATCAGGTGGCAATGATTTCTGTCTTATCACAAATCTAAGGCTTGGTGATCAGTGAGGAGTAAGCATTTCTTCAGGTACTTCAGTCAGCCTGGGAGGAATTTACAGTGGTATCTTTGCTGAAAGGCTTTATACGCTGTCAAACCTCTTCTAAGTCAGGAATCTGCCTATCAATGTACCATATTTGCTCAGAAAGCAGCTGTGTTTTCCCACTAGATTTAACAGTACAGCCACAATTTGTAGCTGTTATAAAATGCTGATAATCTGTTATTCATGACCCACCAAAGGTATGTGGTCATCGGGCTTTGCTAAGCTGTAGCTACTATCCAAGCTAATACAATACATTAAAAACATACTGGGAAATTGATTTCTCTTTTAATTCAGCTGCCAAGCCCTGATCGCACTGTCCTCTCTGCTCCGGCCATTGCCAACCCTGAAAGCAGCCTGAGGAATCCTTGGAACGCAGATCCCAGTTGCAGGCTGTTTTACGCGCTAGTGATGTTCCTCACCTCCTGGAAGAGCTCAGCTTCAGACTGAAAGATTCAGGGGAACAGAGTAACTCATTTTTCAATAGCCTACTTGTCTACATTTGAGTCAGTGACAGATTCAGGTAATAATTCCAATTCTTAAGCCATTTTCTTTTTAACGAAAAGGCTTTTCAGGAACACTGAAGCACTCTCTGTCCCTCTTGTGTAGGAGCAATGTTCTGCATGACAAGAATGCACATGCCGTATTAAATCCTTGTCCCTGTTGCCAAATCATAAGCCTCTATCCACTTAACGTAAAGGAGATGTTCCTTAGATAACCTCACTCAAAGAACAGTTGCAGGAAGTCGACACTGTGCACTGACTTGCACACAGAAAGCCATTATGTTGCATTTGGAGGCCAGCATGTTGAATTTGGAGGAATCACAGCCAAAAAGTAATGTGAGAGAGCCCTCAGGCTTCTATGCTTGACGTAGGTCCATAAAGATGGCCCTTTGTCCCTGTTCGATCTCTCTCTAACCCACTGAAAACCTGCATGGGGTGGAGAATACATCTACAGGTGTCTGATTGCAAAACACTGTGGTTTATGTCAGTGTTCTGCATGGTCACAAAGCTGGAACATGTATATGATCCCAAAATTTGCCTTCCCTTCCCCTTGCTTCTTGGAATGATCTCTGTGGTCTGGGAGGATTCCCAAAAGACACCTCTGTAATTCTAAACACTGGGTGCAAATGGAAGTTGGGTGAAGTTATTTCAGAGTTGCTGCAAACCAATTGCATGTGGATCATGAGCAGATCTAAATTTCACAGCCTCCTCCTGAAAGGCAGCCCCTCCTCACCTGGCAGCTGCCGAGCCCACAGAGCCACAGTCATGGGGCACCACTCCCAAAGCTCCCCTGCTCTGCTGCTTACTGTGGGTATGTGGTCCTCATGGGAATATTTTCATCTCTGGGAGAATCAGCAAATTTACCCTGCTACAAGAGGAGGAGCTGCCAAGTGAGGTGCCTGAAGTGATGCAACAGCAAATGGATTGTGACAGACAAGGTATTTCACTGAGTTTTACGAAGGGTTTTATCAGTTCCACCTATCCTGCAATGTATGGGATGTGCCTTCCCGATTATACGCACTGGGTGGTCTTGTGCTTCTCTTACACTTTGCATGTGGCTGAAACTTAGGGTGTTCTGTTTTAAAACTTGGAAAGCTCTGTCTTGTCCACACTCACTTTGCAATAGAAATCTGATCTGAGAGAAAGAAAAAAGAATAGAATAGGAATTTCAAATGCTCAAAGCCAAATATTTGCTCTATCTTATTTTTCTGCATCTGATAGAATAATTGCCTAGCAGTGGAGACCCTTCTAGGTGAGACAGTGAAGAATACATTTTTGTCTGGGAGATGCATAATAGGTGAAAGAGATTGTTACTGGTTGTAAGTGCAGAATAAAACCCAGCTTCAGGACTTCTTGGCCTAGGATGAAAACATCTTTTCATGATTTCTATGCGCATGGAGGAAAGTGAATCTTTTTGCTCTTGTAGTAATTGCATTTTTAGTCACAATTGCCTGTTATCTCTGCATTTCCCACAGGTGGAGATATTGCTTTCCACTGAGGGTTTGATGTAGCTGTTCATCTCTCAGAACCTTTGTGATATTATGAAATGCCAGGCTGCCAAGTAATCAGCATGTTTTTCTAACGAACACACATGCACAAGCAGTAATTTGTTTACTCAGTTCCTTGTGCAGGTCTGCATTTTACTCCAAAAGGGAGCAGCAGCATATATAGAGACCAAATTACGATTAGGGGAACAGATGGAGTCCCTTCTCAGGGCCTGCCCTGGGGGCAGATCCAAAGGCCACTCGTTCACTGGCTTGTCTGTGACACCAGACTTGAATGGGGTCCATGGGAATCTATTTATCTTCCCCTCATTCAAAGAATTGAAACTACATTTTTTAATTTTTTTATAACTAAGACTTTCCTGTATCATTTACGAAGTCTCTTTGGTCAGAATGGAAATAATTCAAATCACTTAAGTTTATTTTTCCCTTGTTCTCTATTTTTCCTGCCAGTCTGATGAGACTGGTTTGGTCAGCTTCCTACTTGTTAATAAGCAGATTCACTTTTTGATTTTCAGTCACGCACAACACAGCAAGGAAACAGCTCACGGGGATGATCAAAACACCTCACTGAAACCATTTCTGCTTATTTTATGTTTTGCAATTATTCTTTTTCTCTTTTTTACTTCAACAGCAGGAACTACTGAGTCCAAATTAGGTTGCCAACATCACTTAAAAATAGATGAACTATTTTAAATCCCAAGTCAGTGTTACAATCCATAGGCAGTCTTAAGAAAAACAAACATGTTTATCCTCAAAATCAGCATAATTGATACAGTTATTCTTTGTTTTACCTGACAAGCCCTGAATTTCAGATTACTTGTTTTTTCTTCTGGGGATGGTGAATATCAAAAGCGTGGAAGTAAAGACAGGATGCCAGACTGCTAAAGAAAAAAGTATTAATCCACTTTCCTCTTCTGCTCTGGCCTCAGTCTGTTGTGAGGAGGAGAGTGTGTAGGTGAAAAGGGCAGGGCAACAATTTCTGAAAACCCGTGCAGTGACTACAAAAGAACCGCACGAAAACAGGTTTGAACCTCCTTGAAGTATTATTTTATCCCTGTGATAGCCTTGCTCAAACTTGCTTTCACCTCCTCCTTAGATTCTGCTACAAAATGGAAGGGGGAAAGAAGGCCAACAAAGAAGGAGGAGATAGATTTCTGTTTCACATCCTTTCCCAGAAATTTGGCAGTGGCGAAAAGGACCTGACCCGCTCCCGGGCTGAACCTCCTGGGGCCATGTACTTCATGAAGATCTAATTTGCAGCAGATTTCAACTCTGCAAGGCCAGGACCACAACTAGTCAGGCACATCCTTACCCTGATTTTATCCCAGAAGCTTAAAGAAAAACTTAATAACATGAAACTGAGAGTCCTGCCACAGGACGTTGCTTCCACACGACACAGTGGACACAGGGCAAACTGAATGGTCCCTGGCAATGGGTGAAGAGAACATGGTTACCAGGCTACACATCGTGTCCTTCTCTGAGCAGAGGGGAGAAGGGAGCTGTGATATCAAAACCTTCATTCCCTTAGAGCACAGACCAATCTACCTGTCAAACTTCTTAGCTTGATGTGTTTTCAATGCAGTTTTACATGATGGATGGTTTGGGCCCCCTACCATATACCTGCCAAAAGTTAATGTAAGAGCTCCAGAAGTTTACAGAGGAAATGAAAGCCCAGGATGTTTCTGAAATCTGGGAGACAACTAGTGTGATTTACATCCCTGGCATTACAAGGAGCTTAAAATTTCTTGTGTTCCCATGAAACGTTATTGGAGAGGTGGGAGTTTGGAAAAATTATACTGGCTGAAATACATCAGTCAGGATGCTTGTGAATAACATCACTGCTAACACAGATGGAAAGCTGATAACAGGCTAAGGGGGTTTCAGATCACACTGCCGCACAAGGACATGCTTTTACAGATGCTGGAATTGCTGAGCTAACTGCTATTCATTTGAAAACTACTGCTTTGAATGGGCAAGAAATGTCTTCGCTATACTTAGAAGTGGATTATGTGATGGGAAAAATAGAAGGGTTACTTCATGTGCCAGCACACGAAACTGCCTCTGAGTATTGCTGGGAAAGGAGAAATGCACAGCACGGCTTCTCAAAATCTGACTCTGATGAGGAGCAGGTGTGAATTTTGTGCAAAAGTAGGTTGTAGGGTGACTCCAGGGAGAAGGTGACATATTAATGTAGTAGGAAATGAGAGCACAGAGGTGCAGAGAAGCGGGAACTTCTGGATCCCAAGCCTGAAGGTTTAATTTGGCAGCACATGACAAACTTTTCAGTGCTTGCTCTTAGAGATCAGTCACTCACATCAACGGGTCCATGGCTATGCAGTTCAGGATGGCTGCAGATCAAGGAGGTCTGAGAGGCCCTGGGCACAGGAAAATTGCTGCCTGGCAGAGAGCAGCATCTAGATGATGGAAAAGCCTCAATGCAGGAGGCTCTAGACCAGAACAAAAACACAGGGCAGTAGCTCTCAGAAGCGGGGGACACCAGTGGAACGGGGCTACTAGGACATTTCTGTCTTTCTAGATTATTCAAGGGACTAGCAAGTGTAACGGCTCCTTTAATTTTTTTTAAATAAAATTTAACTTCACACATTTTCGCCCTGCATAACCTCCCTTTCTCTCCTCCCAAAGAGAGCATTTCAGTTCACACCGGTGAGTCGCCATGGAGACTACAACCATGTGATGGCAAGACGTGACTCAACACCGCTGGAGCCTCAGAACTTAATTATTTATTAATAGGCTTTTACCACGGTAGCCTCAAGAGATGCAACATCTTGTTACCAAGGCTGGGAGAGAAACAAGAACCAAAGGCACAGAAAAGTGGGGAAAAACACCAGCAATTACAAATAATTAATTAGAATTGCTATAAACATGCCAGGAAACATGTAATAGATGCAGAAATTGAACTTAAAAACCTATAGGTCAATACTGTTCAGCTGAGGAAAGAACTGGCCAAGTAGTAAGGCAAAAGCACTCAATATCTGGGAAGGTGGAGTTTGTTCCTTCATTGTTTGCAGAGTCAGTTCGTGGGATGTTCACTGCCAAAAATGTACCCTAGCAACTGTGGGACATCATCTTACTCTGTCTTTAAAATCTTGCCTTAAGGATTTCAATCACCCACACCAGGAATAAGGACCCTGGGGGACAACAGGACCATATGGCCTCAATGACCAGTCACAGTTTCCAAATTGCAGAGGGTCTACAGCAAATGTGTGTGAAAACCTTTTGCTGCTCAAAATTTTGATTAAAACTGATCTAGCAAATAATGGGTCAATTCACAGGAATGAGGGTCAGTTTATAAAAAAGGGTTGAGATGCACACCAAGGTTTCCTTGTTTTGCGTTTGTGTTAATGGAACAGCTAATCCAGCCTGCTATAATGGAGAATACAGTAAAGGCAAAACACTTGTTGGAGTTCTTTACATCTCTTTCCTCTGCCTTTCCCACAGATCGCTGTAAGAACTACAGGGCAGCCTTGTCAGCCAGGGCACTGCTTTCGCTGAGGTCTCCTGCCCAGGCTAATTAGCCCTGCAACGTTCCTAGGGATCATTGGGACTGTGACAATTGGTGACTTTACCCTGGGAGGAGACTGAGAACAAGATGACACTTATAGAGGGCATGTGAGGGGACACCTATGCCCTCTAGATAAATATCGGACATGACAAGACAATGGACTGGGCAAGAAAAATGAAAATCATTTAATAAAATGTCTTCAAAGGGGAAAAAAAAAACAACCCTTCAACCCCAAGCACAATATAAAGCAAAACTACAGGAAGTGCATGGCACGGAGCCAAGCAAATTTAAGGAACAAATCTAGCAAACAATGAAAAGTAACAGCTCTGACCAAAAACAACCATTAAATGTTAAATGCTGCTCTTGTAACTGACAACACCAACAACTTTAGAGGGCTGTTTTACTAGCACGCGTATGTGTGTGTGGGGAATTGTTAGCCTCTCAAAGGGATGACTATAAATTTATATTTCATTTTGGGTTTTTTGTTTTTTTTCCTTTACAGCTCTGTAGTGATTGAAGGAGAAATCTCGAGCCCAATTAGTTGGAGTCAGTGAGGCTGGAGCACTTTGCATCGGGCCTGTGCAGGCAGGAGGGACTGCGGGCACTGCGTGCCGGCGAGGGAGCACGTGGAGAGGCGAGGAGCAGTGCAGAGGTGTCATTTCCCTTGCCCCAGGCATCTCTCTTTTGCTTGTTGATGCTCTCTCTATTCTAACTTGCCCCCAAAGTTATAAGGCTGGTTCCTCGGAGGCACCTATTTCTACCACAAGTGAATATGGCAAAAAATCTTGCCGGGAAATGACATATGGACAGAGAGGAGAGGCAGTGAGGGACTAGGAGGGGAAAGTGTGTGCATCCTTCCCCTGCCCCTGCACAAGTCAGCAGCGTACATCAAAATCACCTCCAGCCACCTTCCTTGATGGTGCTAAATGAGAGACCAGGTCTGAATGCATTTGCTCATGTGATTGAACTGCTGAGCTGAAAGACTCATCCATGGGGTGGGGAACGAGAACTCAAGCCACCCATCTTTCCTTGCCTCCCGCTTCTCCCTCACCCCCTCGTCCGTCCCCCACGAACTCCGAAGTCTTTAACAATTTGTCTCAGTAGCCCCTGTTTACTCAGTGGTGCATTAGTACAGATTCAGCCCTTCCCAACCCCAAGAGCTTTTTGGGAACAGCTCCTAGAAGGTCTTGTATTCTTCCACACTAGCCAGGCTATTCTCTAATCATATTTAGTGCTGCAAAATTAACCTGTCATTAAAAATATAATTGTTCTTCAATTTTCACTTCTTTTTTAAACAGAGACTGAGCAGAGCTCCAAAGCCCTGACTGGAACTTTGCTGCAAAGCCTCTGGCAACAAAAAGCTTATTATTTGCAAAAGAGGGGATCCTAATTGGAAAATATGATGGAGAGAAAATAGTGAATCCCCAGTAATCTCCTTCCAATGATAATGCGTATGGCATAATGAATATTAATGTATCATATTTATGAAATGGGGACACTGGAAAGTGCAAGATAAGATTTCCTTCTCTGCGCATGGTACTTGGCAAATAACACTCCATGGACTCACAGTCACCCAGCAGAGGTGCCCCGCACGCATCTGCCTCACAGACATAGCAGAACCACTGCGAAACAAAAGCACACCCTGCATCTGTGCCCCCACACCACCACCATCCCATCTCTGGCATCCCCTCCCCACATGACTCTTGTTGTTCACCACTCACCATATACAAGCACAACACACTCCTCACATGCCCTTGCTCGTCCTCATGAAGCCAGGATGTCTCATGAGCATGGACCAACTCTGCTGAAAGGATGCCATTGTTCTAATATCCACCATAGCTAAACACAGGGATTAGTCTCAGTGATCTTGGAGTAAGGGGGGGATATTGAATCTCTGTCAGCATTAAATTTCAACATAACCCAACTGGTTTTAGAGTCAGATTTTTCAGCTCTCCCTTGTCAGTGGTCACCCAGTTCCTCTTGAAGACAACGGAACTGCTTGTGTGGGCAAGTGCCAAACAAAAAAGTCAGGAGCTCATAATATAGCCTTTACTGTTTAGATACTAAATGCTAAGAAGTACCAGAGTTCTTCCTGAAGTCTTTCGTGGAGATGCTGTTACCCAGAAATCTCAAGTATTGCCTATATTCTTGTTTCCTGCACTGTAACCATAGTACATAAAGTTTTCTAGGACAATTACCTGTCCCTTAAGTACAGTCATTACCTATTCTGGCAGACTTCTTTGTAATTTAACTTTGTAGACTTTAAAAATAATTCCCAGAGAATAGAGGTTTATTGGGCAGAAATAATCTTCTATTTACTTGCTCATTCCCACACTAATATCTTCCTGCTATCTGCTTCCTTTGGAATTAAGTGGTTAACATAGTTACTGTGTAGAAATGCAGATTTCCCCTGGTACTCCTCGGAGTGAAGAAAGGATAATTTCAGACATTTTCTTCTTTAGGTAATGCATCTGCCAGAGCTATCTCAATATTTCTATAGGACAAATGAGACTGACAGCCTGAGAGAGCAGAAAAGGAAGAGCAATCCCAGTGATAAAAGACAGGAGTGGGACTCAAGGGATCTGCACTCAGCTCTGGCCACAAACTCGGCGTGTGCCCTTAAGGAAACCATTTAAACTCCCCATGCCATAGTCCCCTACTTGTCAAGGATTTGACTTTTCTTCCACTCTTGTTTTCCGACTGTGTTGGTGTAGGTTACAAGCTCTTAGGGATAGTCACTGTCTCTTCCTGTCATGTTACTTAGCAGAAGGGAACACCAGTCCTTGCAGGGGCCTTTAGAAACTGGAGTAGAGAGAACAATAGCAACAACAATGGCAATTGGAAATAACATCCTCAGGACTACAAAAGGTGGTTCCCTGTCTTCTGGTTTCAATTCACACCATCCCCATGGAGAATCAAAGTGTTGCAATCATCGTGTGGTCCCCTTAGGATTAGAGAGACAATATTCACCTACCAGATATTTCACCAAATAGCACTCCTGAGATGATTTGAACGCAGTAGTAACTTTGGGGCTGTACCAGATCTCTGGAAGGGCTGAATGCGGGGTGTGACAGAGAGTCATGTGCTCTGGCTCCAAATCTGGTGCTCTGTTGTTTCAGATAAAGGAGGGTCTCAGCAAGCTGCAGCTTAAAGGCTATGACACGGAGAGGACCAGCTCTGGTTTCATCTGTGACAGAGATGCCTTATGCAGGACATAGCGGCACACGAATTACAATAGCTTTGGGATGTGCTTCCCTCACTCCACCTACAGTGAGGGTTAGGATTTTTATCCACACATGTTATTCCAGGAAGCATCTAGCACCGTGATAAAACACATCCGCCAGGCTATCCAAAACTTTCAGCCACTGCCATTCAGGGCAATCTCTATATATGGAATAATTACTTTAATCAGGAGATGTGTTAGAAATAGGATCTGCGCAGCTGTTGTGTGGTTCCCTGCACTTCCTGGAATGGCTGCCTGAAAAGTGGATAAAAACTATAGGTGGAAGGGTTGTTGCCATGGAAACTGCATCACTGGAAGCTTCATTTCAATCTTTACTTCTTTCTGATAATTTCCTACCCATTTTATCACTCTGGACTGGTACCATGCAATCATTGTCTTCCCTTGCCCTCACCAAACTATCAATGATGCCATATGCTGGGAATAAAGGATTGGAAGTGAACCTAGTGAAATGAAATAAGAAAGATGGCAGAGGGGCTGCACTATGAGACAGTTTTGTGGAGGTTATGAGACGAACTGACTTCACTTTTGGCTCCAAGGCCAAGAAGACCTCAAGGTGCGGGAACAAGTGGGTCTTTACAGGCTGGCTATGACAAAGCCTGGGAGAGTAGTGCCCTTTGGCTTTCCCAGGACGTCTGGACACTTGGACAGTTCCTCATGGGCTCATGGTGTCCTGGGAATGAGGGGAGAATCATGTTTTTCTATCAGCTAGTTCCCATTTTAAAATAAGAAGGGCATATGAGAGAAAGGTCACCTTCAGGGCAGCAGCCTTGCGCACAGTGGGCACCACCAGCCAACATTTTCTGTGAAAACCTGTTTATGCTAAGGACAAAGTGAGATTAAGTGCCTTGGCGTATCTCTGTGACAGCGAAATAAACCTGAATCAGGCCAGCTTCTGAGAAGAAACCCAGTGCAATGCAATTCGAGGTCCCTGGGATTGGCGTGGGATGTGAATCATGTTTTCTGCAGCTGGAAAGAGTGGAGAGGGGAAGCTAACCCAACATGCAAGTTAAGCAAGACATGGAGGTTAGCAGCCCTGTTTCTGGAGGAAGGCAGTAGCTGGTCTCCGACAACCTCAGAATCGTACTTTGAAGTCTCAAATGAAAGAACCTTTGAATGCTTCTCTGAACCTTGCAAGGTGAGTGCAGTAATCCTGTTTCAGACATGAAGAGCTGGGTAATTGTAGCACAGAAATTCTTCCTAGAGGACTTGAGGAGCGCTTGTTTTGCAATGTTGCAAGTCAAAGAGAGAACCTAAAACTTCACTTCTCTGCCTCCTTGTCTGGTCTCTGGAGCTGACTCCTCCAGATGCTCCAGGCTGTACAAACTTGTGTTACCAGATTTGTCTGGCTGTTCTGGTTTTCACAGCTGCCACTTCAGGGCTGTGTTTCACTGCTAGGTCAGGTAGTGGAGGTGGCTTTCTGGATTTCCTCTGTATAATATCTGGGATGGAAATCTTGACAGACTCTGATTAAGATGAAGGAATTAAAGGGTAGGAGTGAAATCCAGCTCCTTTCACAACAGCTGTAATGCAGTGGATCAGTTCCTCACTGCTTATTTTTACAGCAATCTATTATTTGTGACAGATCTGCTACTTCATTAAGTATCATATATTTCAGTGTTATCTGTACAGCCTCTGACAGGTCAGCTGCCTTTCCTGAGATTATTTTGTAGTGGGTGGGAAGCCTGAAGGTTCATTCTGGGTGTGCTGAAGCACAGGATCTGTAGCAACCCTTGAGCCTTATTATTCACCACTGAGATGTGGCTGATGAATTTGCTTGCTCAAGGGGGCAAATTCCAAATGCTACAAGATAAATCAGCTGCATTAGCTAATTTGTTTGTTTCTTTCCTCATTTCAGGAGGACTAGGGGTTGGGAGAAGTTCAATTTATTCTAGCTGTCCTGAAAACAGAAGTCCTCTTGCCAGCTCAGGCAGAACACAGACCTTTGCAATACAAGCTGTAAACAGTGTTCAGCATCAACAATATCACCCACCCTAACATGGGGTAAAAAAACTCACGGTCATGCCATAAGAAAAGAGAAACCTGGTTTTACTATGAGCATTTCCCAAGCTCCAATAATAGATTCAGCAAGCAGAAAAGCGACTTGAGAAAAAACACCAAAAAGCAACCTAAATCAAGCAGGAGAGCTCTGCAGTCAGAGCAGTGCAATTTCTCAGCCAGCTCCATTTGCACTCCAAGAGGAGAGCCTGCTTGAGTCACCTCTGTGGGGCTCTGCATGAATACGTGTCCTCTCTCTGGATAATAACCACACAAGCTGCCACAGCGTCCTCAGCCACCACCGCTGACGGTAGGGATATTAGGACTCCGTCTTTACCGACAGACTTTGACCTCCCTTCCTAATCAGTGTCTGGCTTTTGAAGCAGAAGGCCCTGAACACTTGCTGCCTTCACTGGGATCCCACTTTGCTTCCTGCCACTGCTTCTCCTACTCTGAACTACTTGCCCTCCTCAGACACCCTTCTGGCCTGCTGTAGGGTGTGAATGTGATGAGCCTTATACACAAATGTCTAGGGGAATTTCTCCAGCTAGGCATATACAGTCGATCAGACCAGCAGTCCCTTCCATGACTGTAAAGTCTCCGACTTGCCAATGCTCCGTGTGTGCAGCTAGTGCTTGGGATACTGCCATGCCCATGATGCTGTGTTATTAGTTCAATACGTTACCATAACCTGCAGTTTGTGCAGAGAATTATTTCCCTTAACAATGTGGCTGATTTTTATCTCCTTCTGTATGGTACAGTACTACACAGGTAATGGAAACTACCCCCAGGAAGTCTGGTGCTACATTCAGGAATATTTATTGAAAAGTTATCAGCATTTTACTTGCATATTATTGCTCTGCAATTAAGCAATACATGTGGCTTGAAAATCCTTAATAAATCTTAGCATGATTTATGGGGATCATTTGTTTCAACTTTTTGCTAAATGGCAGTAGATTTGGAGCTTTTTATTATAAATTGTTTTCATTTAGACTTTAACCATCCTCTAGCCTCCGGCTAAAGCACTTATTTGCTGCGTGCCATTTTTTATCATCTAGGTGCTGGACCTAAAACAAAAATATAATGGAAGAACAGTCCCAGTGGAGAGAAGCAAATAAGCGAGGCAAAGGGGTGAGGAGGAGAAAGGAGAGAGGAGTAAAGAAGAACCAGGCTGGGTGACTGATCCTCTAAGAGGCTAGCTGGAGAAATTGAGAGAATGGGGGCTTTAACCTCAAAAAACTGCCAATCATGGCATGGTTTTGTTCTTGCCTAGTTTCGAAATGCAGGTTGGTGCAACTGGGACACCAATGACTGCTTGTGAAGTCTGGGTCGCATGGGTTCAGAGCGGCGCTGGCCATGCCCCTGCCCCTGCCAGCTGCAGTCCCCGCGGTACAGATGTGAGCCGTGAAGGTGCAGCCTCCTGAAATCAGGCTGCCCGCTCGAGGAGAGCACCTAGCCTGGACGACAAGGGCACAGCCTCAGGTGTCATCTCCACCGCGTTGAGCTCAAGTGCGGCTGAGGGACAAGACTCAGGACCGCTAAATATAATTTGAAGTAATCCTGAGAGAACAAATTCTCTTCCGTTTAACTCTGGTTTCCAGCTTTGCTTTTCCCAAATACTCAGAGAGCTCCAGCACATCCAAACAATGTTCCCAAACCCCTAGAGCTTAATGAGCTTTTGTTCGGGTCATTATTCCACTAAAAAAGAACAAACAAACCAACTTTCCAGAAGGTGCATTGTTTGTTATTAGCACTTTTCTATTCATTACTCTCAGTTTTGGAGAAAAACTAAAACCACGTGGTTTGAGAAACCAATCAAACCCTATGGAAAGTGAACAATTGGGACTAACGAACCTGAAAATGATCGGTCCAAATTATTCAGTAAATATAGTACTTAAGAGTAATGAAGCTACTTACACAGCACTGGGACTGGTTTCAGAGCTATTTGCCAACCAGACAGCAGTCTAAATACGCAGCAAATGCGGGTCCTGATTCATTGCTCTGTTTTTCCTCCCCGTGTGACTCGGGTGGCTGTATTGCAGGGTAATGAATCGAGTTCGTTACTCAAGATGCAATGTCCCTGTGCTCACACTCAGCCTGTCACTCCCTGTTTGCAGAGGTCTGGCAGAACTAAGTTGGATGTCACGCAAAATTTAACAGTTTTAGTTAGTTTTCAGCAGGTGCAAAAGGCAATTGGTGAGACACAGGAGCAAGAGCAGAGCCAGCACCCAGCAGCAACCTGTGTTGTGCTCTGACTTCTGCCAATTTTTGTGTTGTTTCCTAGCCATGCCTATATTTTTCTCCCAATAGTTCCCGCCCTGGAGCTCTAGTTTTATCTGAGAAGCAAAGCCACAACCAGGATGATGGCTTGGCCTTGCTGGGTTGTCCCTGCAATGGGCACTTAGATGCTCCCCCAGAGCTGCCTGGCAGAGGGATACCCTCAGCTGAGGGTCTCTGGCTGGTAGAAGTAGCTCCAGAGCATGAGACTACCACAATTACTAGGCTCTTTCCACCCAATTCTAGGCTTTCACTGTGCAAATAAAAGCAGAATCTAAATTTGAACTGCATGTTTCTATGCTGATTTAGCACTGGGAACCTCAAATTCAGCATCAATTGAGATGATTATATTCTGTGAAGTCTGTTTAGCTAATCTTAATGCTAACAACAATAACTGATAATAACAACAATTTGCCTATGTTGGTGGCAGGGCCTGCAGTGGGTGGAGGGCTCAGTAGCAGAGATAAACAGTCCTGACTTCTGTAGGTTCACGGTTCACATAGGTGAAACACTACAGCCAACTCTGCTGGAGGACAGCAGGGGGGAAGGCAGGCGTAAGGGAGAGCTTCTCCCCCCAAGGAGAGCTCAGCCCCAAAGTATTCACCCTACTCTGGATGGCGAATGATTGGAGCTTTGTTTTTCATGAATCAGGAATGTCATTGCCAGTTATCTGTACATCACATCCGGAGCCCTGGAACCGGGATGTAAGAGGATTTTTAATTATATAGGCTGGACTTCTATTTTCTGATAATCTAGTTTAGTGTGACGAATAGCCCCATGAACAGGACACCCACTGGCTGTCACCATGCACATCACTTGGAAAGCTTCCAGCTTTCCAGTGCTGGAGGCACTGGCTTCCTTCCCAGCACTTTCCTGTATCTGCAGCCCTTCAGTGAGTTTTCATCACTTCGGCCTCTTCGGAGGCAGTGACCCCTATGTACTTGTCACAAGGTGTTCTCAAGATAGCCATGACCCTCAGCAACGTGCTCGAGTGCCAAGCACAAGTCTGGAAGGCAGAAGGCACTCCACACTCTTTACCACCCCTCTGCTCCTTCTCCCTCCTGCTCTCCTCCTTCCTCTGCTGCTCCATCCAGGGAGGCCTCAAACAAGGTTGTAGGCTGCTCTCCACTCCCTTCCCTAGCTCTGCTACTAACTCACGGTGTAATAACCAGCAAACCAGACAGCTCCCCCCAACTCAGTTTACCCTTCTGTGAATTGCGAATGTCATTTGCTTGTTTTGCTAGTTAGCGCTTGGCTCCATCCCTCAAGTTTTTAAATCACATTTAAAATACCTTGGAAGGGCGTTTCAACAGCATTTGCACCAGCTTCTTGCCTTCAGGTGACTTTAAAAAGCACACAGCTGACTTCTTACCAGCTTAACCAATTCCTTCCATAATGTAAGTTGTGAAGCAATCGTGTCCCAAGCATTTCCAGTTGATGGAATGAGTCTTTGTGAGCTTATCAATGTGCCCCACATCAGACAAATGATGCTGGCATAAACTGACCTCACGATTTCAGGGGAGTCTTCAAAGACGCCTTAACCCATCGCAGAATGCACATTATTAGAGCAGGGCAGAGCTTACTGAATTGTTTTTCTTGAAAGGAACAGCAGCAGCAGGATGTACCGAGGGGGGCAGATGCCTACATTCTCCAACATGCAGGACTTACCATTTTGCTTAGATATTGTGGGTAAAGCCTGGTAGTCATTTGCACTGACAGGAAAGGTGCTCTCCATTAATGCATGTGTACACTGTGACCTTAATACCTACATGTGTTGATACACACTAATCTCCAACTCCATCCATGTGACACACCCTCACATACTGCATCCAAGAGCGACACTGTTGTGCATCTCACACTCACAAGTCCATATGAGGCAGACTTTTACCTAATCACTTTCTGACTATTCCTGAAAATTCGGCTATTGCATTTTCTCAATCACTGCAGTCCAGTCCTTACACAGAAGTCATTAGCCTATGGAAATATTCTCTTTTTTAGCAGCAGACAAATCCATATGCTCATTCAGAGGCAATTACTCTTCTAATAAAAGTTGTATAATAACCTTAAACAGTAGAGAATGGCATAAATGTTTGCTTTAATAAATACTCCGGAGTACTTCAGCTGTACTGTAAAATGGCTTCACAAAACCCTGTTTCAGCTTCTACATTTTCCAGTCTCTTTGCAATGACCCCCATCCTTCTGGCTAATTTTTTCTTGGAATTTTGCTGTGACATCCAAATGGAGATGCTTTGAATCACAGATGTGAGGAATTAAGAATTCTTTTCTCTTTCTTTTCTAAATGATTTTTCATCATGCGCTGGAGCCAAGTATCTATCAGGGTAAAATCAATAGCAGCTCCCAGAACTAAGAGAAAATGCCCCAGACTTAATACACTTCATGCACAGCAACTGCAGCTGTATATCTAAAAGGAAGCTAATAGAGTGACTCATTCCATAAGTTACCGATGTTTGAAATAAGCCCATTGCTAAACTGGTTAGGAACAATGTAATTCTTAGCATTACTGCCAAAGCAGGACTCCTGCTTCTTTGCCTTTACAGATATATCAGAGCACCAACTCTCTCTCTAGCTTCACTTCTTAATATCTGAACCCCTGTGAGTGCTAAAATAGATATAACCAAGCAGTCTCCTTCTTCCTTTCTTCATTCCTGTGGGAATGAATGTGAAAAGTGTTCATACACGTGTGTCGGGCAGAAGCTAAGTCCAAAAGACAAATTTTGCATGTCGTTCAGAAGGCCCTGCAAGACTTGGCCCATCTCTTTTTCATTAGCAGAGCTGCTCCTCATCTGAAGCACAGGAAGGGAAGACATGGCAGCGCAGGGTTTGGCGCATGCTGGTACCCCAGGCCCACGCCACTGTGGGGTTCCCCTTTGGTCCCTGTGTATGGTCCTTGTCCCCTGTCCCAAGTCACAGCTACGTGCAAGTTTCACTGAGTACATGTGCCCCCAGCATTAGCTCCGCTTGGCAAAAAGGCATGCCTTTAAATATCTCAGTTACTAGTTTCTTGGAAATAATACAGACAGAGAGGCAGACATAACATATTTAACATCGAAATCATTTTGTACAAATGGACCTACAATTAGGGTTGCCTGACGCTTTCTATTATAGCGCTCATGTTCCAGCTGCCTATACCTTTGCTCTGTGTTGACAGCTTGAGTTGATACTTTCCATGTCGGGTGTCTGTTTAGGGCTGAACTCTGGAGTATGTGTGAGGGGTATTTGAAAGTTGCATTTCTATGAGCAATCTACGTTGCTCATATTGAAAAAAAGACAAAAAGAAAAGAAAAATATCTTTCTATGAATCTTTCCATGAAAATGTTTATAACCTTATGATGAAGCAGGCCAATGGCAGCACTGTAGAAAAGCTCCTAGGAAAAATAAGGACTTATCTGGGACTGGATGATGCCAGTGAATGCCTGAACCCTGTAGTGAAGGTATCTATTTGCTGCACCTGAGTTACAAAGATGGAAAAGAAATTCTGAATTCAGCAGGCAGTGCCCCTCAACAGGAAGGGGGTCTCACAAAAAGCCAACACTGAATCTTTGTGAAGAAAGCATATATGAGCATGTACGCTGATGGAGTCAGAATTAAGATCCAAAGGTAACTTAAATTCCATCTGTTTCTAGCTTCCAGATTTTTTACTTTGCCATGTTAACATTCTTGCCATAGCAATCCTACTATTTATTTCTATTTAAATTTCTTTCGACGCCTTTTCATCCAAATAGTAGAAACTGAAGAGACATTTCCCTCTGCTGGGACTTCTACATCTCATTGCCCATTCATGTGAGGCTGGAAGCAAAGGTCAGTGACCCTCTAGTCCTTTCTAATTTATTTACATATTTCAGGTGGTCCAGGGCTCCATTTCCCTCGCTTCTCCCCTGCTTCCTGTGAAGCAGCCAGTGAGCTGGGAAGGATCTTCTGGCTGACAAAAGCTGCTATTTAAAATGGAATTATAAGTGTGAGCACCAAACCTTCACTGGGGACCATCTGAGTGATACCCACGACACCAAGATTGCATGTAAATGCAACCTCTGCTCTTTAGGACTGTCTAGGTCAGGCACGTTTGGTTCATGACGGCTTTGTTCCAAGTCCCTCTATGAAGAATAGGGCACAGCAGGACTACTAGCTGCATAATAATCAGGGAGCACCAGAGAAAACAACAGAAAGAAGTCTCTCCTCTCCCAGGTCCTGTGATGTGATCTATCAAGAATATATAACGCTCCCTATGTCCAGAAGGAAACTGCAACCAAAAACCACCCAGAGACATAAATATCATGGCTGCAGCACATTTAACTAGCATGTAGATGGACAAAACAGCAACAGCATTACATATATTTCAGGAACATTAAAGAAAATATACTACTTGCTGGAAAGCATAGTGCTGCTCTCCATCTGCCTTATCACTGGATTCCAATGGTTGGGTGCCCACAGACCTTTTGCATTAAATTTTACATTGATTTTTATGACCAGTTATTACATGTAATGTCTGAGCACTCCAACTGCTCTCTCTCCTCCCTGGTGTGGTATGAAATAAAGTTCATGGCAGCATTATAATGGATGGCTCGGACCAACTCCAAAAGTGGGGGTTTATCGGGTAATTATTTGAGGGGGACTCAGAAAATGTGCTCTTTTATGTCTATATATAAAAACTGCATTAAGTTTGGAAGGAGCCAAAACATGTCATATCATGGGTTCCCAGTGCTTATTACTTCAGCCCCACTTCTCTTTCTCTCTCCCCACTCCTGTTTACAGAGCAGCATTTCTAGGTGTCTGCACTGCTGGGAGGAGGCCAGTCCCAGTCTCACCACTCACAGCCCTAGGAGGAAAGGAGTAGCTGGATGCACTGGTGTATTGCTTTGTGGAGCACTGGTAGATAGCGAGCTGGATGCTGGCAGACCACTGGCACCAGAAAGCCCAAAGTCTGCACATCTCCCGTTATAAGCTACCACAGGGATTTTAAAACTAGGAGTGCTAAAGCAGCCCTAGCAGGGGGTTGGCAAAGAGGTGCCAAGGCAGGCACCTGCCCACCATGACGCTGGCTTCAAGGGGAACTGCACCCTCACCATGAAGGCTTCGCAGACGATGCATTTGCATGAACCTGTACCTGCACATTTACACACTTTTTTCCTTAAAAAGACCCCACCATTAACAAGAAACATTCAACTTTTTTCTTTTTTCTTTTTTAGGTGAGAGCAATGACTGAAAATGAAACAGGAAAAAACCCAAAGAGATTTCTACAATGGCATTTGTTTCTCTGGGGTATAACTATGTGGCTGTTGTCTCAGACTGGAAGGGGGGGCAGTGTCATTCGATGGTGTTGGAGGAAATGTTGCCTTTTCTGTCCATCTCATCTGTATCTATCTAAGAAGAGCAGGGCGCATTGTCTTGGAACTGCTTTGAGGTAGGACAGGATGGAGCAGGCTGTAGATACATGAGGTATTAGAGCTATTAGTGATGGTGATGTTAGACAGTATCGCCTGTCGGTCTGCTTTACAGTTATAAATGTGTATCATTTAAAATACAATAAGGGGCCAGATGCTCGGCGGGTGTCTGACATCTCTCCACCAGGTTGCCACTGCTGCAGATTTAGCATAACTCACTGTCTTTCCAGGGAAGATAAATATTAAAATTTTTTGCCGTAGCTGGTTTTGAGATCCGAGCTGTGTCTGTGGCATCTGGATTCACTACTGGGTCACATTTCTTTAGGGTAGCATTTCTTCATGTATATGTTTCCCTGAGACTGCAAACTCCGGGTGGAAAGGAGAGTCCAGAATCATAAAACGAGACCTTATTACTGTGTATCTTCCAGGAACACTTCCCTGATCAAAGACAGAAAGTTCAGACAGCTTTATTTTCAACATGCCAGGGATCAAGTAATCCTTCTTTCGCCAGCCAGGACATCTTACTTCAGCAAATGCCAGTTTAATATGGGTTAAGGCAGATGAAGAGCTCTATGAATCACAGTCCTTGGGTTCACATCACCTACGCATCTGCATAATGCCTTTGGACCAGCTGCTGAGCATTATCTCCAGTTTCTAATCCTCTAATTTCAGAGTTCTTTTGTGCAGATTATTGCTGAAAACTTCATGTAATTAATATCAATTATTTAGATTTGCAGTTTAATCAGTGTCAGATATTTTTCAGCTCAGAAAGCAACATTATTCTTGTTGCTATTATTATTAATTGCTAGTCTCGGTCACCCAAATAAATGATAACAGATACAAATGTAGATTCACTTAATACTAGGACTATGCATGACACCAGCTGATAAAAGCCAGGAAATTCACAGGAAACTCATTTTTATTCTCCTTCGTCTGCCTGGAACTGTCCAGTCTGATAAATCTGGGCTCTCTGTACCATCAATGTCCCTTTGTTGCCAGGTAGCTGGTGTATTCAATTTAGTTTACTGTTGAACCACTCCAAATAAACATGCATTTAAATACTACATTTACTCACATAAATGATGCCGTGTTCCTCCTCCTACCCCAGTTAGCTCTTAAACCTAGAGCACAGCTCTCAAATACTTTTGCTTTAAAGTATGGCCAACTGTGACTTCTTCTGGCTATGAAGGGCAGCCACAAAACACAGTCAGTGTGCATCTGTGGCTGTTATGCTGGCAAATATAGCACCATTCCTTCCAGTGGATTAAAGGTGGGTAGATACCACCCCATGACCTCAGTGCTAAGGGAAAGATGCCACAGAAAAATATAGGGTTTGCCCAGGAATGTGCAAGTTCATGCTGGCAGCCCTGGGAGTGGAGCTCCCATCTCTCAACCCTAGTAACAGGCTCAATTCTTGGACCTAAACTGCCTCATGTTTTACCAGCTCTGACCACTTGCTCACAGCCCCTTGCTCCCCCTTTTGCAATGCCCAGTAACAGATGTTGCAGCGCACTGCAAAAATTAACCCTGGCAGATGTAACCAAGGATTTGGAGGTGTGAGGCTGGAAGACAGAAACAAACATCTTGCACTGTGCAGCTTGCCTTGGTTTAGCGGGATTACAGCACAGAGGGAGGCAAGGAGACACGTGCTTCCCACTGCCTGCAGCTTTCTGGGGCTTGAGCGGTCTGGGCTGTGGCTGGAAACAAAGTGAAAATGTTTTCCTATGAGAGTACTAAAGGAGCCAGAAATTGTTACATTCTGGCAAATATTTAGGCCACAGAGGTACAGCTAGGTAGTGCAATAGTTGCATATAGCGCTGGCTTATGACATGGCTTAACGCTAACTGTTTAGATACTTGTTTCCATGCCAGGTGAGCTTTCCTTTTTCGTTTGGATTTTTCATGTTATTTTCCCTGTAATTCAGCCATTTACAAGGATCCTATATGGCAAAAATTCTTTGTTTGATTGATGCTAAGAAATTCTAGCAACCATTCCATGGAAAAATTCTCTAGGCCACATACTTTGGAGCAGGGGCTGGGATGTGATAATCTGATAAGGAGAACATCCTTTATCAGAAACACAAGGTATTTCTTATATTTCACCTACCCACATTTAGCCAAGTTAAAGCATTGGAAAAGACCATATGCAACCATGTTGCATGTCACAGTGCTTATATTTCCAGTGGACTAAATTCAGACTGAGTGGGAAATTGTAACTGTGGCATGGCTTAATTTGCAAGCACTTGATTTCACAGCCTTAACACCCTTTCAGTGCAAGATTTTGCATGCAATATTAAATGCAGGACTTCATGCATCCCTCAATGGAGCAGTATCTGAAGGTGATTTAGATACTTAACTCCTGCTCAGATGTCTAAAAATCCTTGGAGAGTCAATGGGAGAATAAGTCACTCAGCTACTCCTACTGTCGCTCAGGCTACGGGAAACCAGCCCTGGCCGTCGGCGATTGCTCCCAGCCACGATCGAGGCGCACTGGCAGGCGTGGTGGCGGGACCCTGGCTCGCCTTCAGAAAGGCACTGCCAAGGCTCCTGGGGTGAGATGAAAAAGGCTCATGACCTGCCTGCCTTTTTCCTGACTCTGAGTAATACTGACAGCCTCCAACTTTGTGTGGAAAATGCATGCACAAAATTTTAAGTGTTTTTATTAGAAAAAAGCTTAAAAAAGAGAGAGAGAGGGGAGAGAAAATCACACCCTGACTGATACAATGTTTATAATAAACTCATGGTTTTGGAAGGAGAGAATGTGGCATTCTGCAGTTTCTAAGACAGCATCAGCAGAATAGGGCAGAGAGAATATTATCGCTAAAAGCTATGCCTCATTCTCTTAAAATGTTAATGTCCCATTTCTAGCTGAACAAATAAACCTCTACAAGTTGGATGCAACTAGTACTAATGAATCAGAGTGCAGACTGGGAAAATAAAGAACCAGCTTCTGACTGCAAAAAAGCATCTTTCAAGAGAAAAAAAATTAAGTCATTATTTAAAGATTGTTCCATTAATGTGCTGCGAACAAAGGGCTCTTAGCTTGAAAGGACCAAACAGCTTTTATTTCCGAGTGCTTTATTTGCAGCAGGATTATAAACAAGATCCTCAGCAAACCCTTCAAACAGAGCATGCGTGATTAAAAAAGTCAGAAGCCTTTTGCCCATGTACCATTTCCTCGAGATGTTTTCATTTTGTCTCGCTAATGTATTTACAATGAGTTTGCAGGCCCCACGTGGTCTAACAACCAAATCAAAGACTTGATGGAGGCAGGCAGCAACATTGCATATGTTTTAGTTTTATGGTTTTCGCTGAGTTCTTAGTGCCACAAAACTTATTGCAGAGATCAAGGTAATGCAAGATCTGATCTCAGATATGCTCATGTTGAGTGCAATGCTGAATGGAGACTCCAGGCTATTTTCCTCATCCAAGCACTGAAGTTAATTATCTGAAACACCACAGCTCCCGGAAGCTCGTACGACTGGTGTCCCATGGTGGGGGAGATATGGACCACTGCTCTGGGCATCACTCCCGGGCGCACTATCACCTCTCCGCTCCCGATGGCAGGAACGGCCGAGCGCCTCACCTCTGGAGTGGCAGTGCTCAGTCCTGCCCAAGCAGTTGAGAAACCTGGCCAGGCTGGTGAAAGACACGGACACAGATGTCCTCAGGAATCCTCATATCCCATGCAAGCTTTAGCCTCCTCTTTTTTTTTCCTCAGGTCTCTTGAATAGGCAAGTTCATTGTCAACACCACTGTCTTCATCAAGCTGGTGGCTTCCAGCTAGAGCTCCCTGAATCTTACTTTTTCTATTATTTTCATTCCAGAGAAATTTCAGAAAAGGCTGAAGCAGGACCATGGCATTTTGAAATTTCTCATGAAATAAAGTCTTGTTTCCCCAAACTGCTATTGCAAATTGCCTCACTGCAACATTTATTGGTATGTAATATAATTAATACGAAAGTCAACATGATGAGGCTGAAACAAAGTGTTTCAACCTTACCCAAACAAAATGTTATATAAAATAGTCAGATGTAATTGATACTGTCCCCTGAAACATTCAGATTTTCAGAATCAGCATTTCCTCATAGCAAGCTGTTCCAGATCTCCTGCTGGCAGCAGGTTCAGAGATATTAGCTTTATCTGAAAAAGCTTTAAGAGCTGGATATTATTATTAATATTATCATCATCAATAATATGCACAGGAAGCAGAGCTGGAAAACAGAGGCGTGAGGCCAGATTCTGCTCTGACTTGCTCTGTTTACCAGTAATACCGCTCTGGATTCTTGGGTCACAAAGGAGAGCAAAATTCAGCTCTGTGAAACACTCACAACCCTTCTTTGCCTCAGTGTTTTCATTTGTGAGTATGTCAGATCCGCTCAGCATGTTCCTCCACTCTTTGGTGGACTCATCCCCATTCTACTGCTGCCTGGCACAAGATCAAAACTCCTTACTCCTTAATGTCCCCATTGCGTTTTTTGCCATTATTTTTTGCCAGCTGGATAGAACAGAAAGGCAGCACCAACATGCAGGAGGGGGAGGTCTTTGAGCGGAGGTGAGCTCGACAGCACTCCAATTAGCTGAGCGCAGAGGACTTGTACAGTGTGAAGAGGCCGTTGCCACTTGCTGGCTGCAGAGATTCATTCAAATATCAGGTTGACAAGTGCAATTTAAAAGCCCTCAGGACGGATGTTAGCGCGCACACACACGGTTGTGTGCCTGTCTGATGAGCAATCCCATCAGGTGGTGACATCCAGACGGCAGATGGCAGTGGAAATGGGAACGGGGCAGGGTTGGTTGGTCTTTCATGGCATGAGCTGCTCTTTCAGGCCTCGGCAGCAGGTGTTGCAGCAGGGCACCGACAAATGGCCATAACTCCATCTCCGAGGGATTTCATTGCAGCTGGGCAGCCTGCCGCTGGCCACAAGGCTGCTGTTACCTTCACATGTTGTTAAGTCCCCAAACGGTATCTATAAACGTATTTCCCGTTAGAAGGAATTATTGACTCACACGGCTGACATAACTTTCCAGGCCGAGTCCTTCGTGCGTGAAATGTATTGTCTTCCCTTTTAAGGAGTTTACTGCCTCACTGACCTTTACATTCTGCAAGAGGCATTTTAATCTGCCATACTGCTGCGCTGCTAAGTGGTTTCTCATTTGACTGGTACTACTCAACGGTCTTTCCATGTTGACGGGCTCTATTAAGACACTGGGAGTTTGTCTGAAACTCTTCTAAGCTGTTATTTTCAGTAATAACACTTCTATTTGTTCCCCAGGTTCGCTGTGCCCACAGGAGGTGGGAGGGAATGTGGAAGCACAAACTCTCATTAAAAGAAAAAGCAATTTCCGTTGGTAGTGAGCTGCCTAAGGGTGACTGGAAGGGGACAGAGCACTGGTTCCAGTATGAGCCAAGCTGAGACTGGAAATCTTTAAATTAATAACTTCTTCCATTCCGGGGTTTCCTGAAACATGTCATTTATCACTATCACAGCCCATCTCTATGCTAAGCATAGAGTGTCTCAGTGTTTTACAAGAGAATGCTGTAGTTGTTCACTCCTATCAGCGTTGCCTCTCTCATGAAGAGCTTGAATATATACAAATTGTGAGTGCTCATTTTCAACGTGTTATTTTCCATGTATACACTGTCAGTTGTGTGATTTATTTCCCTTGAAAGGAAGGAAAAGAAAAAGCTGCCAAAAAACCCCAGGAACAAACTCAAGAAAAGTCTCTGTGGAAGAAAGAAGAGCATGCATTTCCCACCGGACTGGCTACCTGTCTCTGTAACACAAAGCACAGCGATGGCCAGATCCTGTGTTCTGGAAGTAGGAGCCAAAGCAGTCACGTAGCTCATCCAGCGCTGGGGTGAGTAACCTGCAGGTTGAACGAGCAAATGGAAGAACCACTTGGTCGGCTCAGGATGTCCGCTGGCACCTACCTGAGCAGTCAAAACGAACCTTTTCTCACCGTTCGCACCTGCTGCTTTATCTATGCCTTGAATCTGGATTCAGGAACTTTGAAACACAGCAGCAGGGAACAGCCCTAATGGTATTTCCAAACCTTTTGTGGAAGTAATCATAAGGATGCCCTCTGCCTGAGGCTTTGGTGCGTGCGCTGTGTGTTGGTTAGACAGATGTCTTGTTGGTTAGATAACCGCAATTCTTTGCTCTTTCCCTCTCTTCCCCCACTCATTCACCAGAACCATCCTGGTTATATGTTTTCCCTCTGTGCCCATAATATAAGACTAGGTTTCTATATGCCTGTACAGCTGTGGCATGATGAGGCATGGGGGCCCCAGTTTGATGTCCTTAGGCACGACGATCATTAGTAGTAATCATCCAGTTGGGACAGCGGTGGGACTGCCAATTTTCCGGGCCTGAAGGCTGAACCCTCTGCACCACTTAGTTAAAATAACCAGTGCTGGTGCTGGCCAGTGAGATTGCTAGTGCTGGAGGAATACGAAAATTTAATGACTAGGAAGCTGCCTGCAGATGATGCACTTAGACCCCTGCTGACCGAGCAAATGTGCAAGCGAAGCCTGTTGGAGCCACGCAGCTCCAGTCCCCGAGACAAGGCACTGACAGACAACAGGAGGGGCTGGAAGTGCCGTGTCACGGCAGCAGGCAGATACCAGGCAGTGACCTCAAAAAATGGGCTGAACTCTACCCAATACTGTTCAAAGACTTTCTTTGCCAAAGGCGACACACAGCAAGCCAAGCAGGGACCTGAACGGGAACTGCATTTTCTCCCTATTCTCCCTAGTTAGTTTTCTGGCGGATGGACTCTGTTGCATAGTATCATCTTCACTTTCTAATCTCTCCAGAAGTTCACAGCAGGGAGATCGTGTCCAAAAGGGTCTGATTCCTCCCAGGTGCTGAACCATCCAAAGCTTCTTTGCAGCTACAAACTTCTGCCCAAAGGCCAGCGCTTGGTGACCGCTGGTGTGAGCTGTACCCGAGCTGCGGTTCATCTTCTCCCGGCCTCAGTGCGTCAGTCCCAGCTGGGCACGCGGTGGCCACACTTGGCGCAGGATCAGTGCTTCTGCCTCCATGGGAGGCAGCGTGCACAGAAACAGCCTCAAAACACACCGGTCTGGGTGAACTTCTGTTCATGCTAGCCATGCTGAAAATGTATACACGTATACTACAGTAATAATAATAATAATAGTATCAACCTGATAATGACTAGGGAGAGGATAAAAAACGTTGGCTTTATCAGAAAAAAAGATCTCTTTTAACAACAGATTGTAACTAATTAGACTTTGAATAGGAAATCAAATGAAAGTGCATGAAGGCTCAATTTTCCATACAGCTGACGATCTGACCTTTTAGGAGTGGGATAGAAAATTATTTTTAATTAACATGACTAATCATTTCCTGTCATTTTCAGATAATTAGCTTTGTTGAAAAAATGAGCTGTTTTGAGGGGATGCTGGGGGGTGACAGTGCCAGCTCTGTTGGCACATTTAACCTTTTAGATCCTGGAAATAGAATTTTGAATCCTTGTTTTTATGGGGAAGAAGTTTTATATGGACGTTTGGTTCCCCCTCTTCCTTTCCAAATGACTCAGGGAAATTCATACATACGGAAGAAAGTCTTTGACACACTGCTAGGCGTCTTTCACTTTGTAACAGCTGCTTATTAAAAAACACAGATGAGACAGTTCAGATAATAGACTTCTCTGGTGCACCTTGAGGCCATTCCTGTGACCTTGGATCCAGGATCAAATTCTGGAATCCCTAATAACATCTTCTGCTCAAGCTAGTTGGAAATTTGGCTTGATCGAGTGCAGCCAACTCTTATTCCGAGTGAAGAGAGCAATTGAAGCTGGTCACACAGAGTGCTGTAGTGACTGTTTCACTGTACCTGCCTGCCTGAAATGTGCAAGCCTGTAAGAGAAATTTTAAGCCAGGAGATATAACTTTACTCTCTTTTAAGTAGCAACAAAACCTGATGTATCAGAGGCTTTCCCAGGCAATTGGCGTAAGGTTTTAATGCACACATCAAGAGACGGGCAGAGCAATTGCAGAGAGAGCAAAGGAAAGCAGGAAGATCAAATGTTTTCAAAACATGACCAGCAAGCAAAGATTGAACAACCTGGGATCATTCAGCGGAGAGAAGAGAAAATTCAGTGGGGAACTTAAGTTTTGAATAACATAAAAAAGCTACTTAGAAAAGGTATAATCTGTCCTCCACTTTCAGAGTCAGTAGGATAAGTAGAAATAGGAATAAATTGCAGCAGGAAAGTCTCAGAACAGATACCAGGAAAAGCTTTCAAGTGCTGAAGAGAGCAAAGGAGGAGGGATGCAGTACTGTCCCTGTCTGTGGTGATCTTTAAATGGGACAAACCTCTGTCAGGGATGTCATGAAGACAGTTTGTCCTGCCTTGGGACAGGTAAATGGATCAGCTGATCTGCTGAGGTCCCTTCCAAGTGTGATGTCCATCATTCTATAGGCCAGGGGATGCTTCTGTTTGATATCAGCTGTGCTGGATAAGGCCCTAAAATAACAGGCAGCTTTTAAAGCAGAAGAGGACTTGAACACATTCAAAATGAGTAGCAAAGATCTATACATCGTCTATAAATGCAGGCACAAAAAAAGTGCCCTAGTTCAGCAAGTGAGTCCATATGTCCAGGTCCTTTACCCCATCGAGGAGCTGCTGATCACAGCGTGGTGCTTGCTTGTCTAGTGTCCTGCAGGATCAGGATGCTGAGGTACTGCTCAAGCTCCTGGGTGGCTGGTGGTGCAGCTGTAGACTGATTCCCAGGCTAATGTGTTTGATTAAATGGATACTGTTCGTAAACTTTCAACCAGCCTGGATTGTGAGACCATTCACATCATCTTGGGCTCTCCTGAGAGAGGATAGTGATGTTGGTGTTCACCCACATAGGGAAGGAACACCTCAGCTTTTCACAACCTTCAAAACTCTTTCCTCAGAAAATAATCCACTTATGCTATGGCTGTCCCATTCCACCCTTACCACCAACAATAAAACCAGACAGATCTGAGTCTAAACTCAATTTTTACCCTAAGCAGAAGAAATATCTCAGACTTCTCGAAGTTTTCCCAAACCTCTCCTTCTCCTGTTACTTTCACCTACAAGGCACTCCAGTTTCTGGATGAGAAGCGATCAAGATAAATTCCTAGTCTAAACAACTTCAGCAACTCCTGTTCCTTCCTCTTCTTTAACTGATGTATTCCATAGCCACGCAATCCCCTCTTTTATTGATATCCAAACCATGCAGTCATTTCTATTCATGAAGTAGATCAGAACAAGTTCCACTAATGATTAAGAGATGTATTCTGGAGTGCAGAATTCTGCAAATTAGCAATCAAACACAATAAAAAAATCAAAGATCCTGCATTACAAAATACACTTTGTTCATTTATTTTAACAAGTATCACTTATTTTCAATTATTTACAGTGCTAGTTAGCATACTCATAAAAGTACTGTGGCATATTGAGTTAAAAGTAATGGATTCTTAGTGCTGTGAAATCTCAGCAGAGCACTCTGCCATTAAACACTGACAAAAAATTGGGGAGGGAATGTCACGGTGGGTTGCTTTCTGGGTTTTTTTGTTTGTTGTGGAGGACTTTTTGATGGGTGAAGATAATTGGGTCTGCAGATTAAGTGAGCTAGGAATTAGCTGGGTTCTCACTGCGTACAGTTTTGTAAATTCCCACATCTCAGTTCATGCATTCCACCTCCTCTCTCCCTTTAACAAATCCAGCATTCATGGCCCTATCTCATGGTGTCCTTTAAAGTTTGAATTCTCTGTCTTTCTTCAGCTGCTCATCATTTAAAGACAGTTATTTTTTGGCATTTCATTTCCTGCTTTTTTTCCTCTTCTTCTTGCATCTTTTATAGATGGTGATAAATGTGAATAACAACGCGCCCAGTGTGAAAGGCAGGGTATAAAGCCCAATTTCATTCCATTTCTCTTTTATTCTAACTTTAAGCCTCAGATTTACCCATGTCTCACTCCACTGGACCTGTCACCTGAATTAAATAGAGACTCTTAAAACTGATTGCTGAAAGGAAATAGATCTTAGAAGCAAGAACCTAACAGCATTTTAAAGAAAATTTCCTAATAAATGTTGAACCTCATTTGAATTTTATTTCCTACCCCTGAGATATGGAAACAGCTCAATGCTAATCAGAAAGGGAGAAAAGTGACCTTAATTTTGGATGATCTATTTTCAAAATCCTGTCGAAGGCAGCAAAATACTCTGGTAATTTGCACTTCATGTAAATGGCAGAGCAAGAGAGGGTCCAGCAGGCAGGGAATACTGAGACGCACTTGTCTGCTTTTACGCGTCACTGCTGACACCTGCTGCGTAACGGCCTGGCATAATTGTTTTTCCTGAAAACAGTGAAATAACCAGCTCCTTTTGCTCAGTAAAGGGAGTCCCTGCTTTTATAGCAGGCAAGTCAAGTCTGAGTGTCAAGCCTGTCCGTGCTGTGGCGAATGAAGCAGACCTAACAGAAAGAAGAAAACAGCCATTTGGGTTGGTGAGGGGAAGTTTCTTCCAGCTGAATACTGTTTTTTTTTCTCCCAGTGTTCAGGGCTATTGCCTGCATTTCAGTGTTTGTTTGGTGTCTTGGTAACCTGGGTTATTTTATTATCTCAGGCTCTGAACTGGATGGGACCAAGCTGCCCTTGGACCCTGGCCAAGAGAGGCGCGACCATCAGTAGGTGATGCTGCGGAGAAAGCTGACAGAGGTCCAGGGCAAGGGTGGTTTCGAAATAGAAGTGGCCACACTGAGCAACACTTGTTTCTTTAGCACATCTGGTTTGGTCCTTGACTGCGTGTGGGTTAGTCTGGTTGGTGGCCCCCTGCCAGCATGTGGGAGCAGCTCTGGCACGAAGTGTAGCTTTCTTTTCGTTCCCTCTGTAAACTGAGGAGTTACTTCTCACCTGCCATAAACCTCGATGCTGTAAAAGGCTGTTCAACAAAAGGAGGTGCCCAGCAGTGTTATTACAGTTAACTGATGTGACACAGCAAGCATTTGGGAGTCAGCTTACTTTGGCATGGTGCTGCAATGAGGAATCTGCTGGATAACTTAGATTAACTTCACAGAGCATGGGAAAAAAAGAAAGAAAATGAAACAGAGGATTTGCTATTTAAATAGATGGTTGATAAAAGAACAGAGGCAGGTAATAGATAGATTTGCTTTATTAAAGCAAGTGTCCATAGTATTTGCATTTTATAATTGTTCCTGCAAAAGCTGGTGTGAGCTGAATCTCAGCTCAGCTCTCCTGCGCTTTTTCTTTCTTGTGTGGAGTGGCAGAATGTTAAATAGCTTTATTTCCACCACGCCGAGGGTTACAGCCTGATCTCTCGTCATTCCTCCAGTGAATGGCAAACCAGACGCCATCCTACCTTTACCCTTGGTGAGGGTCCCAGGGGACATGCCTGCTGGCAGGCTCTGGAGCTACCCCTGGGACGGCCACAACGACGGCGCAGCTCATCCCCCTGCCCCAAACAAAACACAACACCAGTGGCAGAGCGATGGTGCCGATTATTAATCCCACTGCGGTTCTAAATGTTGTGCTATTACTGTATGCACAAAGATACTTGAAGGTTTTCTGATTTCAATTAAGATTATTATCTCCTCTGAGAGATGTTTTTTCTGCAGTTGGGAAATCTCCTTAGCTGATCTGCTGTGAAACAGCAGCAGGCAGTGGTAAATAGGCCTGTTTGTGTAAAGTTTGCGTTCCTGCTGGACTTCCCCTGCCTAGCTCAGGTCCTTGCTTTGTCCCCCAGTATTAGAGATGGTTGGAGACTCTCAGGATGGGCTGCGGACATCAAGGATTAGATGAGCTCTGTCAGAAACACCCTCTTGTGAAGTACTCAGGAACAGCACCTCTGCTGCGAGATGGACACTGCGCGGGACTGGGACGTGGTCAGATTGCTGCATGTATGCTGATAGGTCGTGCGGGCATGGGTAAGGGGAACCCAGGTGAAGTGGAGCCCTGACATCAAAAGGGCAGAAACTGCCATCCGTCTGGCGGTCACGCTTTTTGGTAAGATGGCATAATGCCAATGAGAGATGATTGCTGCTACATTGTGGATCAGCACTGGGGCACGGCCAGAGAAGAGACAGCTTCAGCCCACTGACATTAACCCCCATCATCCACCGCTTCCAAAGCATGCTCCAACAGAGTTAGTGTAAAAGGTGATCGATATCTCTTCAGAGGGAGGTACAGTCGCAACTCACAACTCAAATCCGGGAGTTCAAAAAAACTGCAGCAAAGCAGTATGTGTCTGTCCAAGTTTTGCTCTGTAGGAGATCAGCAAACACTCAGATTTCCAGAACTAGACGGGTCTGATCTATACCTACACACTTATACATGCACACACATGTATCCAAATTTACTAGCAAGGGTCACACGGTTTCCTGTTGATCCTAGAATCAACTTCTCCCCAGATCAAAACTTGCTATATTGTTCTACTGACAGAAGCCAATTGTGGAAAGGATAATGCCACTGCCAAGCTGTGATATCATCCCCTCTAGCCTTCAAGAAACCCAGAATGTCCTAGTGCAGGGAGCTGACAGCAGATGATGTAATTTGTGGTGTTATTTCTCTTTTACATTTAATTTATACAATCTTTTAAAATACCTATGTTGAGCGGGATTCAAGGTTTTCAGCTAGCAAACATCAACCCTTTAAAAATTTGCTCTGAAGTACCTTTGTTAAATGTGAGAATAACTCAAATGCATTTGTCCTACACCTATGAAATCGCACCCCAAATATTAATGTGTTCCTGTACCAACTCTCTGAGGGCACCGCATGCAGTAGCGGCACCACATGCTCTGGGAACAGTGAAGCATGCTACTGCAACGCCATCAGGAAGGGCACGGTGACATAAGACAGCATGAATTTTGAGTCACCAAACCATGCTCAGGGCCATCATTGGGACTGAAGCTCTAATTTATGCCCGTTCTTCAGGGAGCATTACTTTGCATGACACACTCCAGATCAATGGCAGCTGAGCGCTGAGACCATCTGACAGCGCTCCAGTCGCCCCAAGCATGGTCCAAGAGCCTCACTCCAGCTCTCAGGGGACAGATGTCCACACTGTAAAGTGACCAGAACAACCCATCATCTCTATGTTGGTCTCAGCAAGGAGGCCAAAACCCGAACTGGCTAAGAATAGCAATTGCCCCATGTGTTCACAAGCAGAGCAAGGGAAAGACAAATGACTAGCAGATGTTTGCTATCCCACCTGCACTGTGGCTAAATGGCCAGTCCACAGCAATCTCCAGGATATTCCTTTTCCCTGACACTGAATATGCCGAATATTTAGTGTCCTAGATACTCACTAGTGTCTGTCCCAGTGAGACAAGTCTATAAAAGCCTACTGCTATCGCTAGCCCAATCTGTTCTACCTTTCCTCCCACTTTGGGGTACCAGCTCCCCTTTCCTCCCTGACCATCTTCCACCACACGGGCTCCCCTCCCACACAGCATTAGCATTAGAAACATTTTCATTTCAAAATGACTTTCTCTTCCTTTCTTCAGATGCCGTTTTCCTGGGGCAAAGCTTAGCCAAAAGAGATGCAGATACTTCCTAACCCCAAGCCTGCCGCTGGCTGCCATTTCTTATGAATGTTTTCAGTGCCTACCAGATGCACATTAAGCTTGATGTGGACTCTCTAAATCTCAAGAACATTTAATAAATCGGGAATTAGTCTGACTAAGTCGTACCGGAGATGAATTTCTTACATCGATACAATCTCAATGAGCACTGCACTTCATTTAATAAATGTATTTATTAAATACATAAAAGATTTGTAAATGGAGCTCTTGTCTTGCTGAACCTTATTAGCTTCATCCTTATTTAACATTTATTTTCTTGAGATGAGACAATATTTGTTAAATCTCAAACACGTCATTGCAAAATCTGCCCATGGTTTATTCAGTCTGACTCTAAATATTAAATTTCAACATTTGCTAGACCTGGCTCCTTGTTTAATCTACCAAGATCTCTAACAAGCACAGGAAAAGATTTGCTAACTCAAAAATAACTGTTATTGAATCTCCAGTGACTTTGTAAAAATCTACATAATATTTAATAAATCTGCCCTAAGATCTGCTTAAATCTCTTTAAACCCCATTAAAACAGGAAAAGGAATTTGTTGGGAGTCCTTGTCAGATTCATGCAAACTTCATAAGTATATCAGATGTTATCAAAATCCTATTAAACTGTCAGGTGAGTTTTCTGTTTCATTTCTCATAATTGTTGATTATTAATGTATTTGTGCATAAACAGCAGCTCTCCCTTCCTAGGCATTGCATCCCTCCTCCTGTCCTACTCACTCACTACTGTCAGAATTGAGCTAGTGGGAAATTTTAAGTCCCTGCTAGAGCTGATCCCATTGCATTCCTGCTATGCCGCCTTTTAGACTGCAGCCCGTAATTTTGCAGCCCTTTCCTGGGAATGGAGAGATTGCCTTTGTCAATTTTATACATCTCCCTTCTCTAAAGAGACACGTTCTAAGAAAAAGTAATCATGCTGTATCAATAGCAGAAACAATGCTTTCCCATCTCTTAATATCCCAGCATCTCGCCAGACAAGACAGACGGAATAACAAACACTGTACTTAGTTTTCAACCTGCATGCAGAGCATTTTTATGTCTCCATCTATCCGGCTCCAGTATTTCTGTGGCAGTGATCCCAAATTGTCTTTGGCCCAAAACCTCTGCCAGCTTATCTTGCAGATCACCCTGCACCCTGATCATGAAGTTTCAATTGAAAAGAGAAAATTGAAAGCAATTACGTTTCTGTGTGGCTCTGTACACCACTCCACTTGGCTTTCCGGAGCCCTGGGACGGGCAGCACAGCGCCTGGGAACCCTCCTCCAGCACCTCGGCAGGTTAGAACCAGCAAGGGGGTAGGCAAAATTAGTCTAATTTATTTTGGTCCCTGTTTCCATTTGTTCCATTTCTTGATTATCCCATATTAGTTTGAAATTCCCAGATCTTGTAGGGGATCTCTGACACTGTGGGGAAGAAATGGGGACAGAGAGAAGATTCAGAAGGCCTGAGGCATTTGTATGAACCACACATTTGGACCTATAACAGGGATCAAATGCACTTTGCAGTGTTTCAGGGGGTGCAAGCCCTTCTGCCTCATTCATAAGCCTGCCCATCAGAAGAAACTTTTCCTAGAAAAAGGTTATTGGGAAACTACCTAAAGTAAGGTTTCTTGCACAGAATTCTAGAATACTGCTTTAAAATAATCTGCATTTTAGGTAATCCATATTTTTAGAAACCCTGGCAGGATTTCCTTGCCTTTAATTTTTAGGCGAAGTTTTGTGGTTGCTTTTTAACTTCCAAGAACACAGTATCCCTTCAAGCTTTGCAAATATTAAGTTGCCTTGAAATCTTCTCTTTTCCATGACACTTAACACAGATCCTTTCTTTAGCAGGTCTGATCTTGGAGTAGGTAGCAAAGGGTAGCAGATGGTACGCTACACTCGACACTGGAGATGGAGGTTCAAACCTGCTCGAGGCAAGAGTGGAAATGAGCTCAGCCATCTGACTCCTGTCCCCATTTGTCAAAAGCACGAAATATGCCACGATTTTTGCTCGTCGCCACTCTGTACACAGAAGGAGATAGCAAGAGTACAGCAGCAGACAGTGCTGCTAGGTGCATGCAGAAGGAAAGCATGCAGAAGGTGCACGATCACTTGAACAGCAGGTAGCAGTGCAGTGTGGAGGGAAGGGGCTTTTGCTGAGTGCTACACAACGCGAGGGCTGGAAGAGCCACCCCAAGCAGCTGTTCCTGGAAACGCGCCGGCAGAGCTAATTCCAGTATATAATGGGGAGATTCAGCTCTCCTTACAGCAGTTTCACGGCAGAGCTATCAGACTCTCCCTTTAGTGCTTATCAAAATCCTCTTGCAAAAACACGATGCCAGTATATTATTTAATATGAGTGCTCTGATATGACAGTGAAGACGACCAGACAGGCCAGACATGATAGATAACCGCTGGCAGTTCAGGCTGCTACTAAAAATAAAGGAATGGATTTATTAAAGGGTTACGGAGAAAGGTTCTGCTTTTCTGCTGGTCCCAGGTACAGGGCCCACATATTAAACACTGGATTTTGAGCTCAAATAAAATACGTAAGTCTCTACCGATTTGTAAGTTTGCCTGAGATAATGTGCTACTGGGTTCAAGGAATTCACCTGGTGATTTATAAGCTTGGATGTTCTAAACATTATTTATTGCTTCAGGTACCAGAGCCAACTTTTAGGGAAAGCTGGTATAGATGACACAAACCTTGTATATTTGAGGATTTTTTCAATACCGTTTATAGAGAAGCAGAGTTGCAGGAAATTCTATGGGAAAGCAGAAAAGAAAAAAACATGTACAATGCAACTACACATTCGGAAGTGGTCAGTGATTTTCTGAGCATCTTAAAAAAGCTAAATGCTACCCCTTCTATTTTCAGAAGAAGTTGAGCCTTAACCCTCTGAAATTCTTGCCTATTCCATGTGAATTGTGGCAGAAACATAAAATGGTGATATGTGATAGCCATATCTGCTTCTGGAAACTTGGTCTTGTGAATGAATAATAACAAATAAACAAACAAAAGTGATAAAAAACACAAAATGCCCCCAAAGAGGTCTCAGATTGCTTCTATTCTAACCAATTATTTAACACACAAACTCTCTTCTCCTGAGAAGAAATCATGTCCCAGGCAGGCAGTACCCATTAATACACATCTACATATCTAACCTGATGATTATGGAAAGGCTGAACGTAGTTTCAAGATCCTGCAAGGGGATAAGCAACTCCGGACCCAGTCCTGACCAGTGCATAGGACTGAATTTAAGATACAGTTAATTAAGAATCATTCTGCAATAATGAATATGATATAATCCAATAAAACAAGCTTGTAGGACTGAGAAACAAACAAAGAAACCCTTTGCTACAGTAGTACTTATCTTCAGAAAAGAAACTTCATAAAAATGAGGCAGAAAATCAAAAAAAAACAGCTAAAAGTGTAAAAACTTTTCCTGTAACATGAAAATTACTGTAGAAGTCATATTAGATGCTCGCTAAATTTTATAGCATCAAAAAAAAAAGGAAAGGCGCAAAAAAAAGGGAAAGGCGCAAATACAGAGAAAAAGAGCCAAATTTGGCTCAGCAGCAGATATAGAAAAGATATTTAAAGTAGAAGACATCCACTGAAAAGGAGAAATCGTGCCCAAAAAAGACCATCAGAAAAGAATAAACTTTGCTAAGTTCAGTGTAAAATTCACCTCACGGCAGGGCAAAAAAGATTTTCAGGAACAACTCCCCAAAGGCAACTGAAGGAACAATTCAACCACCTCAGAAACAAGAAACTTTTCAGAGATTTGGCATGGACAGCGCATGATCGGGGCGTAAGGGGGGCTAAGGACGAAAAGGCTGTAGTGGAAAACCCTAAAAAACTCTTTGTATCAGAGTTCGCTGGGGATGAGCTCAGTACTTTGAGGGGGGTGAATCTGAAGCATTCCCAATTTGAAACATAAGTAGAACAAATTTTAGAACAATTCTTTTTTTTACAAAGGGAATGGGAAGAAATCCCCCAGGCCAGAGGATATTCTGTGTTGATAGACGTAAAGCGATGCACACGAGGAAAATCAATTTCAGTTGTAAATACACAGCAACAGGGTCCAAATTAGCTGGTGCCTCCCAGGAAAGAGAACTCGGAGTCGCTATGAATGCCTCAGAAAAAGTCAGTGCAATGCTCAGCAGAGGTCAAAGCAGCATAGAGAGTGTTGGCAATAATTAGGAAAGAAAGAGCAAACAGAAGAAAAACCATCATTAGACCACTATATAAATGGTCCGTATGCTGATAGTCCTGGCTGTGCTGTCGCAGAAAAATATCCTGTAGAAATAGGGGGGAACAGAGAAGGCTGGCAAGCCTGATCAGAGGGGTATGGAGCAGTTTCTGTACGCAGAGAAATCAAAGGGCTGGGACTCGTCAGCTTGGGAAATAAATGAGTGAGGGGTGTATGTATGGCTATATACAACCATAAATAGCATAGAGGAGGTGACTGCCAGCAATTACTCACTGTTTCTCATAAGACAGAAATAGGAGGCACCAAACAAAATGATCAGGCAACACATTTGGACAAATAAAAGAAAAGTCCTTTTCCTCACACAAAGCCTAATCAAATCGCAGAGCTCGCTGCCCAAAGTATTAATGGGTTCAAAAAGCAATTAGACAAATTCATGGAAGAAAAGTACAGCAAGGGCTTATTAAACACAGCGAAGTGGATCCAAGCTCCAATCTGGGACTCCTTAAATTACTGATTATTGAAAAGAGGGATGAGGGGGTTGGCAGGGAATTTTCTCTCTACATTCATTTGTAAGCATCCACTACTACCCACAGACAGAGAGATTATCCTGCTCTAGCTGGACGTTTGCTCCAACCCGGGAGCTCTCAGGCCTTTTTCTCCCCCACCGCGGTGATGGCGCAGAAAGCCCATCAGCCCCTGGAACAGAGGTTTGGTGGTGCTCAAAGATGTTCCTTGCTCCATCCACTTCCAGCTGATGACTGATTACTAATCCACTTTGCAGACCTTTTGCAACAGAGCTCCAAGGTCCATGGGGGGGATCCAGAGAGTGACAAATAGGTGGCACTGAGAAAAGCTGGAAGGACCACACCACTCTTATCACAGTTAATCTTTGGAGCTACTTAATCATAGACCGCTTTCAGTTACTAAGATCCTTTTTAATTCAGAGCGAGAGTGTGTGGTAATTAGCCTTAACTGGGTCATTGATCTTAGGGGAATATATTCTCTGAGAACCTACATCCATCTTGCATATTTGTGGGAGGGAAGGGCCGATACGCTTGACATCTCTGTTCACCATTTTATCAAGGCAAGTTAATGCTGACTCTCCATTAAGGCCTTTCACATCAAGCCAGTCCTGGAGATGCAAGAGCCTTTTTCCCCCAAGCCTCGTGATTCTTTTGCATCCACTGGTGTAATTGCACTGACGGGAGTGGAGGGTTTTCACCTTTACATCACTGTAAATACACTGCTGTTTTCTTTGCACTAGCATTCATTTTACAAATATCGCCAAAATTTAAGGGCAGTGTCAGTAGGAACTCTGCTCTCTCCCTGCTTCTGCACCTCCCTGGAGCAAAGTCCCAAGCCCAGGTCAAGCGACTTGCTACCATAGAAACGGCCGCGATGTCACAAATTACGCCTTATAGCTTTCTGTAAGCTGCAGGGACGGCGATGCCAAGCACCCGACATGGATGGATTCATATCAACAGCACATAGCTTTCTACAGGGACAGAGGGTCTCTAGAGAGGCTCTGAGGGGGCACCGCTTCTCATGAGCATTTTCATAGCCAATTTCTCCAAAACGAGTGAACAGATCCATCACAGCCACTCTGTAGCACCTCCCGTTTCCTCACCTGGGCTACTCACTGCGACTGTGCCTGTTCTCCATGCAAAGCTTATGCACAAGGTCAGGCAGCAATGCGCATTCCCACCACGCACCACATCCTAGAGCCTGCTCCATTTTAATTCGGCAAGGGCTCTCGCTGGCCTTGAATTTTCAAATTTCTTCTGGGAAAGGCTTGCTTGTGGCTTTTTAAGATTTTTTTTCTTTGTTTTGCAAAGTTGGCTCTTTAGGAAACTCTGCATGGACCAGTATCTCTCTTTCCCCTTATAGCCTTTTGTGACAGACAAAGGGGAAGCAGGTTGGATCTTTCCCCTACCCAGATTTCCCACATCATGTTGCTGCTGTTGCCAGTTTTTTTTCTTTTCTGGGTCTCCTGCCAAACATTTGTCTGCTTTGTCAATTTTTTATTTTTATTTTTTTTTCTGGGAAAAAAAGCCTGTTTAATCTTAGCAAATGGTTTTTTTCCACTTCAATAGCCTCAAAATTTTCCCTGGAGAGCTTTAAGCCCTTTAAATATATTTGGGTTGCCAGATTTCTTATGTTCTCTCTCCAGGAAGCCAATTTTGCTTCTAAGCTCTTGAGAAAGGGCCAGTCTCATCTTTTCTTGCACTTTGAAGCCATTGTATGACACCTTCTCTCCTTCCTCTCCTCTTTTCTCAGTCCTCTTTACGTTTAGCACTTGTCCCTGAGGCAGCTTGAAGGCCAGAAACCCTTCCCAGGCCTGTGTTAAGCTCCTTATCCACTCGGGGTCTTTCACCCTGTGTCTATCACCAACTCGTTCTGGTGTTTTGTGACAATCATCCCCACGTGTATTGCTTTACACCATGCTGAAGAGACTAACAGGACTAAATGCATCAATGGCTGTGTGCCCCGCTCCGATTGAGAAGCACCATGGCTTTTTTTTCTTTCTTGCAAAGGCAGCTCTTTAAGAAATGCTGCACGGTCCATTATCACATTTTGCTCATACCAATTTTTGTGAAAGACAAAGAAGGTGTCGTCCAGCTCCTTTTTCTTGTACTGAATATCACCCCTGGAACGCCTGCTGAATGTGGAAATCCCAGGACAAAAAAGGGCTCCTGGGATCTGGCCAGCTCCATATTACCAAATTTCTTTTCCAGATATCTTAATTTGTTTCAGCACTGAGACACAGTACCTAACGAGTCTCACTGCACATAGGGGAATGAGCCTGTTTCAATTACAAAGGAAAGCGATGGGAGAGTGCAAACTCAAGGCAGGACAGCTTGTAGTGCTTGTTACTGAACCAGCAAATGAGTTGTATAATACGTGACCTCTGGGACAAAAACAAGTCCCTTCTTCAGATGTTGGCAGGTTTATAAACAATGCATAAGAAGGAAAAAAAAAATCAAGTGTTTTGTGATAACCTGAGGAGAAGAAAGATTTACACTGCTGACTGACCGGCTTCACGGTCAGACTGGAATGGAGTAAGTTATGTATCTTCAGACATTGGGGAACATCCATGGTTAGTCAATAAAAAGTGCTGTTTATTTTATAATCAACAGTTCCAAAGCAAGAAACTCTCGCATGCTCTTATTCGTGATGAAAAATTATTTGTGGGATCGATGAGATTGCATTTTACTGGCCCTTATTTAATATATATAAAATATGCATACATTAAAATTCTTAAATAGCACCTTTCCAGCCAGGAATTAAAACCATGTTGTAAACATTATTCCATAAATATGCCAAGACTGTTACTACCTCAGGATAAGCTTCTATTCAGGCACTGTTTGTCTGCTGTCACTGAGGTGCAGTGGGGATTTAACAAGTCAGGAGTGTATCTGGTAATAGAAAGTGGGTGTCCTGACTTATGCTCTGATGAGTGGGTGTTCATCTCCGAGACACTCAGAGGTTCAGCGTGCCAGGAATGCTGCTCTCGTCCATCCAGCATCCTGGGGACAGGAAATTGTCCCTCAGGCTCGTCAGAAAATGGAATTTCCATCTGGTGGGGAAGGACAAGATTTCTCTGGTTGCTTTAATCATGAACCAGGGCAACAAGTTCAAACATTTAATTTTTTTCCTTGAACTGAAATATTCTGAAATTATTTCCTTTCAGTCTTATCAGAACACTCAACCGTGATATTGTATTGCTTACAAATCCATTCAAATAATAATTTCATTGCACTCGTGTACAGCAAAACATGAGACCTTTTGCGCTTGAAATCTCAAGCCACCACTTGGTTAACCTGGAGCTCAGCACCATGACCTTGGGCCTGAACTTTAAAATGCAGCTTAGGAGAGAAAAAAATTCCAGGTGTAATTACGGCAGGAGCCTGGCTACTGAGGACCACAGAGCAAAGCACAAATAGGATTAGCTTCCCTGAAATCTTGACGACGTGTGTAATTTACACAGGGCTCCTGAGCTTGTCGGCATCGTTCCCTCTTTCTGGGCTCCACTCCTGTTATCCCAAAGCATGAGAAGGCCACTGTTGTTCTCCTGCCAGCCCCAGTAGCCTTTAGCCAGATTTAAGAGAAAGCGGCTGTGGGAAATGAAGATTAACACTCTGGGGACAGGTAAGATTATCTCGTTGAAGGTTATTATAGTTTCCATAAATCGAATATATATGTCTATGTATACGCACGCTGATGTCCAGCAGATCTATAGCACAAGGTATAAATGGAAAGCCTGGGGAATATTTAATCACAAGGACTTATCGTACGTGTCTAAAGGTGAGGCGCTGTGCTGTGCAAGTGGCAAAGCTAAGAACAGGCCTAGCAGGAGAGGACTGGCTAGAAGCTGCTAAAGGAAATGCAAGGAAGGGTGTGCAACAGAGCCAGGGCGTAAGTCCATGTGGGCGTATGTGCACGTGCATGTGCGTTTAAGTTCTCTCTGACGGAAAGAATAAAAATGAATCAGGTAGTAATTAAAAATTCCTCACCCTGTTTATAAAAGAGGCTTCTGTCCATGGATATTCACATCACAGAACTGGGCCAGTCGAAATCCTGAGTCCAAATGCTCCCATTATTTATGTATTTGCCACGACGGAGCAGTTTCTATACCCTAGACCAATTTTTGATTGTTCTGTTTGGGACAGGATTATTGTTCTCTGTTGCAAATAGCCAAATGAATCACTCATGCATGTAAAGCACAGTGTGCACATTAAGCCTCCCTCGTATTCCACCTGTCTCCACAGGGCCACAAACAGCAGACACATCACAGTGATTATCATTAGAGACGGACTGCAGCGAGGGTATTTAGAGGTGGAGCTCAGCACGGGACAATTCAGGTGGGCTGGCTCAGCAAAGCGTGTGAGCCAGTACCACAGCTCACATCCAAACAGCTCCAAAACACTCAGCCAGGACTTTAAATAAACAAATAAATAAATAAAAGTAGTTTCACTGAAGTCATTCTGCTTGGCTCCCTGATCTCTGACGACGAAGTCACAACCCTCCCCTAAATTGTACTGTTTGCAGAGAGAGTCGATGGCAGAAGAAGGGGATATGCAGAAAATACATATCTTTCTTCTGTGACAACAGTGAACTGTATGGGTGATTTAAATGGGAAAAACAGTTTTCTGGTCAAATCTGCTGCTAGCCTTCAAAACATATAAAATGCAACATGCTGCAGGCTTAGCATAAGGCTCAGGTCTGAAAACACTGTAAACCACTTAAGTTTTGATCTGGTGGTTATCACATCTGCAGATGGCTGGACAGGTTTATATAGCAGCTCACAGCCAAGTATTGCGTGTGCTGCATGCATTCCATCCCATCATTATGTAGCAGCTCCAGCAAACATCAGCTGATTGTGTTCCTCTAATTTATTTTTCAGGGAACAGATCGCCAGTCACCTTCCATCCCTCTGTGATTAGGTATAGATCTGCCTTGCCCTATCTCTGTCTTTGGACAGACTAAGCCTCCAGCCAGGACAGCCTTCTCGGCTGGAGGGGAAGAAAGGTGAGTGAGCAGCAGGACTGCTAAGCAGCCCAAGATGAAGGATCTGCTGATGGACTTGGTGGCTATGGATTAGCAAGGCCACGAGCTCTATGCCCAGCGTAACGCTATCAGGAACTGAGCATTTGCATTACAGGGAGGCGTCTTTCCTCCACCCGTTGCACCCAGTTCTGCTTCTGCAGCTGCTCTTCAGGCTGTTTCTTTCTCCTTAGTGCAGTTATTAAGCACAGCTCGAGGCTTGTACGCACTGCAGCTGGCAGAGAAAACCGAATCCTGAAAAGGGGCCCATCCAAGCAAGGCACCTTTTCGGGGGTTCCCCCCATCTCCTAGCCCTGCCTTTTTGCCCTAGCCCTCAAAGGGCTGAGCCTAGTGAGCGTAAGGCTGTTTCCTGAGCCCTGAAGTTCACACGTGAAGCAGGCCAATGGGCCCCCCAATGCCACCGTGATGGCCACAGAGCAGAAGGACAGGCATGAATGGCTCGACAGTCTCTCAGCTGGAGCAGTGTTGCTGCGGCAGTCCCAACAGCTGCTGGCGTTGTCAAATGAAGCACTGCTCACTTTTTTGCATACACTTTATACACGCTTGTGCTTTTGCTCCTCAAATAAAAGTCAAGATTACCCTGTTATGTGTGAAAAGCAGAGCATACTTCTCTCTTTGCCGTGGGCATGGAGGCAGGCAGTCCCGTGGGGGAGCACGGTGTACCTCCCTCCACCCTGTGATCCTCTCTTCCTCTCTCACGGGGCCTCAGCACCCTTCAGGGTGGAGCCCATCTTCTTGGCATGCCGCTGCGACCGAGTGAAGTTTTGTACCAGGAATAATTATGAAGAAGCCCAGGTCATCATCACCTGAGCCACGGTGCACTAATCTCAGAGTGAAGTCAAGTCAACCCTCACTTTCCTTATTCTGTCATGCTCTGTTAAAAAAAGCCTGACACTATATGGCAAATAATTTGGACTTGCCTATTACAACCTCAGGAAAAGGAGCAGACCATCAGAGGTGGAAACATGATAACAATTTTCACAGTTTTTCACATCTTTCATCAGAAAGGCAGAACGTCCCAGGGACTCATTTCCAGACAGGCTCCCTTCAGCAGCCAGAGGCAGGCAGAAACCCTGAAAATCAGGTTGCAAGCTTGGAAAGACAGAGCAGAGATGGCATCCAAACTGGGCCATCTCCCAACCTTACTGACTTAGCTCCAGGCACTGCACACCCCTCATGGTGGCAAGAGCGAAGTTGTAAAAGAAACAGAGGACGGCATGGAAGAATTTAATAATGTGAATATGCAGAAACCTCACTTGAGACTGGGGCTCCTTGTCCTGGGCATTATATCACGAAGGAGTGCGGTATATTTCCTCCTCACAGGGGAATATGATCTAAACAGGACTGAAAAAGGGTAAAAGAAGTATTATTCTTCCAGTGTTACAGATAGGGAGCTGAGGCAAGCGACTAACTCACACCTCTTTAGTGAGTCTGCAATAGAAATTGGTCTTAAATCTGCATCTCCTGGGGCCTATTGCAGTACTTAAGCCAAAAAATCAGCTTCTTTCCCTGTAGAGCAGTTTTCTTCCTTGTACAAATGCTCAGTCAGTGTTTAGCTATTCTGCAAAATGGGCATGGCCATTGCACAGGACCAGCCCCTCTCAGGAGGTGCTCAGTGCTGCCCACTCGCAAACAGCCTCAGCAAGTCGGAGAGCCAGGGCAGGTTCCTGAAAAAACTGGTGTTTAATGCCTCGGGTTTCATCTTCCACTTCATGTAAATACTGACTTTTCATATGAATGTCACAGGTCAGCCACACTTCATCTAATGACGACTTTACTGTGAGTCACACCCAAAAGCATCTCCATGCCAGTTTTCTAGCCTCCATCCACTAGAGACGGCTTAGTCAGATGTGCTCACATCCCTTCCCTCCATGCCAAGGAACAGATGTTCTCTCATTCTTTCTGTCCATCTTTCCTGTCACACTTTTTACACCCTCCCATTCCTTTCAATGAGAAAACCAGTGTGAGAAACTGGGCATGTTTTACCTTCTGGTTTAACTGAGACTGAGGGAGGAGGAAAAGAAACCCAGGTCTTCTTTATAGCCTGGTGCCTTCTACGTCTGAGATGCTTCCTGCAGTCAGGGTGAAGCCAGAACAGGGCTACCCATCATTTTATTTGCTGACCATTTTTTTGCGAGTGGGGGAAAAAGGGGTCTTTTGGGCAGATTCAAATGCATAAACTGCTATTTGCTTCTGCCTTTTCTATCCTGCCTTTCCTGTCTCTCTCATTTGCAAACCATGTTTTGAGGACACAGAAAGAGGCATTTAGCAAAATATTAGACATATCCCATCTGTAAGCTTTTCTGTGCTTGCTAATCACAGCTTTGAGCATGCTAATGCAGTGAAAAGGAAACATAGTGAGAAATGTTACTGATAGCGAGCCTCAAAAAGTGTGGCTAAAGATCTGGCTGTCTGGCCATTTCGCTGAACCTTATCTGAGCAATCTCAAGTCCTAGCATCTGCAAAAGTGTGCTGGAAAGCTTTCAGAGATAGACTCCCTCATGAGCAGAGCTGTATGAATAAGTGATTTTTTTTGGTTTGTTTGCAGTTCTGGAAGATCAAAAAAGAGATTTATTGCAGCCTAACCCAAAATACGTTTTTTAAAAAAGATTCTCAGTAAACAAGAGGTACACCTGCAAATCGCTGTGGTTCAAGAGAAAGATTTCTGGTGAACTAAAAATGAAGATTTTTCTTTCAGCTTCTGATTTTTTTTTCCAGTAAGACTGTTTATATTTCAAAGCATGTGGTCCCAAAATATTTGTTTGTTTTTTCAAAAATGTTCACTTTCTTGAGCTGAAGCGAGTGACTGAATTGACCAACATTCATGAAATGTTTGAACTAAGTTAAACAAATTGTATTTACTGTTTAAGAAACAAAACCAAACAAAATCCCCTTCATTCAAGAAATTCAACCCTGTTGGTGAGACAGCAGGCTGCTCCCAGAAAGTCCCAGGGAAAAACATTTCAGGGATGCCATTTCAGTCTTACTGTTTTACTGAGATAGATTGCCATTAAAATAACTAAGTTGAATGAACGTTTGCCACAACTGGCTCTAGTTTAGTTTGGGATGTGAGTAACCTCTCTGAGTTTATCTTTATTCTACCTGAACCCTGCTGTCAGCTTCTACAAAATAAGCGGCATACTGTCTTCCTTATTTAACAGAACCAGTCCCTTAAAGCAGAACAAAGCAATTAACAGGGCAACTTCAAAGACAAATTGTTAATAGGACCTGACCACTTAAGATCTCTTAATACTGTGTATAGATGCGAAATATTGGTAAATCTAATCAGAGCTGGCATTAAATAAAATGTTTGTGACATCAACAGTTCTGCCTGAACACTCAACATGGAAAATGCAATGTTCTTTAATCATCAGTGTGGAGACACTGGTATCTTGGGGGCATGGGAGGCTTGCATAAGCATCTAGAAATTAAGTTCTGTATTCAGATCCTTAGCTAATTTTCTCTGCACTTTGCTTGCTAATCCGGACTGAAAAGCACAAGCTAACAAGCTCTTTGCTGTTACCAGGCTGGGATACTGACTGCAGAGGTCTAAGCTGAAAACACTATGGAAACACCTTTGCCTTGGCATTTCTGCACTCTGCATGCAGAATGGGAGTGGGAGGAGCAGCAGAAATAGCACATATATCTTAAGTTATGCGAACTTCCCCCTGCTTTTTTGAATCAGAAAAGACTCTTGCTTCTGAAGTTAAGTTAAAGGCTTGGGGACAAAATGGAGGAGATTCATATTTTACCCTTTCCCAGCCATTACATCTCAGAAGATCATTAGGGCAAATAGTACTTCAGGATAAGCATAAGCAAAAAAAGAAAAAAAAAAGCTTTTATTAGCAAAACTTAAAGAAATCCACTTGTTGAAAGCAGTGCCTCATCATCTCAAAAACTTGGGAGCTCTCAAGCTATGCTCACAATGCTCAGGCAGTTTACTGGCAGCAGTAGAGCTGGCCCTGCTTTGCCTATCAATGCAGCTGAGATTGCAACTAGGTTCATGAATATCCAGTTTCTTAACACAGACAGACACTTGATCTTGCTCTCCTCTGACTTTCAGGGCACCCAGAAGCAGAAGAAAACTGGAACCCCATGCTAAACACCCGGCAGTGGGAAACAGCTAGAAGTTGCCTATATGACAGGAGATAGGGCCCTTATAGATAACACCTGCCTTAGCCGTTCAGGAGAAGGAACTCTGCTAAGCGGTGGAGAGGACATGACAATTTGGCCAACTTTCAGACACACCCCTTCTCCCCTGGGGCTGCCTGTGTTTGAGCCACGGGACGGCTGCTGGGTCCCCGCAGCCCCCTGGCTCTGTCCATGCTCATCGCGCTGTAACCAGATCCTGCCGTCCCCTGCACAGCTGGATTGATTATCTGGTGCCCTTTTTTTGTATAGCCCTCCACATCGGACAGAGCCACAGGCCTTGCCCTCAGCAGATCACTGTGCCGTGCTCAGCCCTGGCTGGCCATCCATCACCTGTGTCTTGTCCGGCGCTGGCAAAAACCATTGCGCCTGGATGAAATGCTAGTCTGGACTGAAATCGGCTGAACTCACACCGGGGCTGCAAGAGGGAGAGCCCACCCGTATGATCCCCAGGCACCCAGTACACGGAAAGAGTCACCTCGACAGTCACAAAAGTCAGGACCAATCTGAGAATGATATTTGCTCTTGTTGAAGGATACTATAAATTACTGAAAAAGGATTAGGAGCTTGAGGCCAGAGACGTGGCAGTTCCCTCAGAGGCTGAAGGAAAGAGGCTGGCAAAGGACGAGCAGTAATGCTCTCTACTCTTTACTGAAGTATATTTTATTTCGTATTTGGCTGGGTACCTGTTAATTAGGATACAAGTGGGAAACACTATCTAACAAGGTTCCTGGGAGCAAACTGGAAAAAGCATTAATGAATTCAGCTTTACGAGATGGTTTCTAAGCAACAGAACATTTCAGTTGAATATTAACCCTAGTCAAAAGGAGAGAAAAACAGTCTCCAGAATAACCTAAATGTCAGTGAGTTAAGACTTCTCCCTGCTGCACCCAATGGCTATTGGAAATCTTAAGCCAAGTATAGCTGGGCAATGGCTGAACGAACTTGTGGCTGACAGTTTAATTTCCAGATTTTTTGAAAATCATTTGCTTAAGGAAGAAAAGGGATGAGTGTAGCAAAAAGAGCAGGATAGGAGGTTGAGATTTTAAGAGATGAGAGCAAGGATATAAGGATTATGTAGATATTTGGCCAGCTAGTGTGTAGCTGGATGAGTCCAATATACCGCTCAGTACAAAGACTATGATCACACAGTTGAAAACAGTCACTTTATCACAGCTGACAAGTAGGAACTGAGCAGCTGACTGAAGGGAAAAAATTCATTAAACCATGGTAACTCAATTGTTTTCAATCACGTCGCCATATTCGCAGACATGACAATTCACAACTCCATCCCTCTGTTCTGTGCTTAAGCAGGATTTAGGCTCTTAAAGGCGTATGAAGGACTCAGCTGTTGAGCCTCCAAATTATAGCTCTTACTTGAGTATGCAACAAACTTTCTGAAAACGCACAAGTAAATCAATTGATTTATGAAATAAAATTAATCAAAAATTCAGTCCCTTCAAAAGGAAGTAGCATCTGAGGCAATGCCTTCTTTGTCCTAAACAATTTGAAAGGACTGCAAATATGTAAATCATGTAAATCAAGAACTTGCAGAATGGTTATATTTAAATAAATTAAGGTAGTCACTGTATCTGAGCCTGTGTAACTGTACTGAGGTTGCTGACTTGCTTCAAGTCCGCAACTGAGGGAAATCCAGTCTCAAGCAAATAAAGAAGCCGCAAATGTTGGGGCAGGTTGACTGGTATGTTTTGGCAGCTCTGCTGATGCAAATCAGGTAGGAAGTCAGGGCTGCTGGTGTTTTCCGGCTGGTAGCTCAAAGCGGCGGTTCACAGCCTGCAGAGTTTATGGGCTAATTCTGATATGGCCATGAAAGGCGACCAAGCAAGTTCGTACAACAGTCTGTGCATGCGATAGATCCAGAGGGGTCCTTGGCCTCAGTGAGAATTTTGTAGATTTACAAAGGCTGACATTTAGTATGAAACTCCCCTTAAAAATTAATTTTAAAAAATACACTTTAAGGCAGATTCTGTATGAATGCTGATCTTTAGCAACATTAACCAGTAAGGGTATTTTTCACTTTCTTTGCCATTTGTGTATGATATTTCTGATAGTTAAAGAAAAAGAGAAAAGAAATTAAAAAACACTCCTAAACAAAAACTAAGGTAAAGCGGAGTTTAAAATGCATCATGTGCATGTAATGTAAGGCTGAAAAGTTTTTGAAAGAAATTGCAATTAGCCCCCCAAACCAAATCTTGCAAACCTTGGCAGTTCATAATGATTCTACTGGAAAAAAAGTCATTTTATATTCAGGTAGGAAAAATATAGGCAATAAGTGATCTCAGCTCTGCCTGCAGTGCTGATACTGGAGTGAAAATGTGTGAAACATAATTGAATGAGTCTTTAAAAGCTGTCACTTAGTCGGAAACTGCTGATACTGAATGTCCGTAAGTACAACCACCTTCTTATTTCATGGCATGCCAGTGGTCCGGCTTCAATGACTCAACATTTCTTTATGGGGCGTTCGAGCACTGGAGCAAAAAAGCTTTGTCCACGACAGTGAGAAGGAACAAATTGCTAAGGGAGGATCTGGGTTTGGATTTCCCATTTTTCTCTCATATCTATTTTTTTTCCTTGGGCCATTGAACCTCTTTCCCCTCAGATCTTTTCTCTGTGTACAGCTTAGAGGTGGACAAGCGAGACCCACCTAAAAACAGCCTGCTTGTTTTCAGGGCAAAGCATTAGCAACCTGGCATGCAGGGCACGAGTGCGCACCAGGATCGGATGCTCCGAACAGCCTTGGGCGCATTTCGCCCATGAGCTGCACCACTGTGTTTTCCAGCAGGCAGGGAGGGAGAAGGTGGCTTGGGTGAAGTAAAGGCAGGGAAGCGCAGGAGGGAGCAGGCCCAGCAGCATTCACCATGCGGCATGTTCTGCTTCCCTGGGAACTGTTAATTGTCCTCTGTGTGGAATTAACTCTCCAGTCACCCCAGCAATCACCGCTGCATCTAAATCTTCCCTTTAATGGGCTCTCAGGGAGCAAGCTGCGAGGAACCTGAGCTGAGCTCGCCACTGCATCAATCTTCCCCTCGTCACAGGCACGCTCCGCAGCACTCGAGAGGAACAAGTGTCGGCCGGATCCGCTCGGCCTGGGCGTCATCCTCGACACCGGACGGGCACTCCAGTGCTAGCAGAGGTGATCACCTCCAAAAGGCATGGCTCTTTGGCACCATTTGCCCACAGCAAGAATATCCCCCACAGTGGGGAAGAAAACAGGGGAAGGGACCAAAGGGAAGAAGGGATCCCGGGCTGGGCTTCAGAAAATGGAAATGTCTCTGGGAGGGCAGCAGAGAAAGCAGACCGATCTAGAGATGTAAATGCATGCAGTGCTGTGGAGGCAGCTCTTGATTTAAAAGGCTAATCGGCTGCATTAGAGACATGCTTCAGCTGTAAAGCATTCAGGGACCGCTTCTGGTTCTGCGTTTTCGCAGTATCGAGCACACCGGGACTCTAGAAATAAATAACACTGAAGGTGGTTGGTTTGGGGAGGGAGCAGCAGAAGGAAGTGGCTGGGAGCAGTAATTCCCACAAGCAACGGGGACATAGGGCTTTATTCCCATGCACACCAGGGGATCCCTACTTGAGAAAGAGATTTGTTTAATTATTAGTGGTCAAGCATGCCAGTCACTCAATCGGGGATTGGGTACATGATTCTGGGAAACCAGTAACCGTTTTAAAGGAGTGGAGGGTCAAGGTGAACAACGTTCATCATGTGTTACAGGCTTGAACTGATTCCCATAAAACTGTCAGATAAATAGTTCAGCTGGCAAACAGAAACTCAGAAAATACTTTTGCAAACAGAAAAAAAAAAATCAGTTGATAGGTGATACTGTTTAAATGGAGTAAGTTCTCTATAAATAAAATCTCTACTAAGAATAAGGGTTCATAGCTGAGCAATTGATTTCACAAGAGAAGGGTGGGAAGTAAGCTATTTTCCCCCTTCTATTAAGACCAAATTACACAATTTCCATTCACATGCCTAGGTGCAGAAGTATCCTTTCTGAAGACATTTATTTTCAAAAAAGGTTAATTAATATTTCTGCTTGCCTCAATCAGTTCACAGAAATTAAAAAATAGAAGACAGTGTAGCAAACAGAAAAAAGAAAGAAAGGCCCAGTGTTACTTTAACACTGACAACAAAAGTCACCCTTAGATGAATTAGTGATAAACTCCGGCTCCATATGGTGATATTTAATATTAGTCACGTAGAATCGGCCAAATCAACTCCACATCCTGCTGTACCTGCGGGACCCGCGCCTGCCTGTTTAGCATTCCACTGTGGCCATCCACGAAACATTGCAATTGTCTCTCCCGATATAAATAAATAACTCCAGAATGCCAAGTAGAAAGGGGTGGGGATGAGAATGATAAATTGTTAAGCAGAGGCGATCGCATGAGAACTAGAGCGGCAGGGTTGTGGCTCTGGTTTAGCGGTGCTAATGAGCCCCAACAGAAAGAGCCTCCAATAAGCCCGTATCACTAGCGTAGGTCCTGTCTGATGAAAACCATGTGTTCAAGGGGCTGCAAGGGTTCGCAGGCTTGGTATCTCTGGCTCACTTTTTCATTCCTGAATTATTAGTTGGAAAAGCACCTCTTCCTTCAAACAGGAGGATAGCTCTGAGCTGCCAAGTCAGCGCATCCAGATCTGCCTCACTGCGGCTCAGGGCTCAGTCTGCTCATGCTGGAGCTTTTGGGTTTAGGAAGATCTTGACAGAGGAGACAAGGTGAGAACAATGCTTTTCTGGCCCCAGCTCCATCCTACACAGCTATGTTTTAAAAGCCACATATGCTTAAAAGAGAGAATCTCACTTGCTTTGAGGAATAGGGGTCCCCGTTTGACTTCACTCGCTGATGCTCAGGCTACAACTGCTAACCCTGGCCGGACATCCTGCCACTCGGAGCACAACCCGAGGGCCGGCAGCGCTCAGTTCCCATCAGCAGGACTGCCTGAATCCCTCCTCTGCCTCTGCTGGGACCACCGCAACCCCCCTCCAATTAAGTGTTAAGCGATCAATACACTCAGAGCTGTTTTCAAGAACTGAACAGAAGCTTTTCAAACAGCTGTGCTTAATCCATGCTTGTTTGCCATGTGGCATTGCTTCTCCCCCTTGAATGCAATGTTCACAGGAAAATAAATTAATACCACCATCTCCCAGCACCTGACCCTCTAACTTTGCATAGATACGCACTGCTGGTACATAAGGTTTGCCTCAGATTCACAAGGACATTTTATTTGGGGCTTTTTAATTCTTCCTTCTGTAAACATCTTGACAGTGCGTCCCTGATCTGGACTCTCCAAAGCTCTTAACTATGCAGAATTGGCCTGCTCATCTCCTACAGACAAATCATCACAGATGACTCCAATGCCCTGCAAAAGTGGGAAATCCCTGGAGTACAGCCATTTTTGTGGGTTTTAATTGTTTATTTTCCTAAAGTGATAAAAGTGATGAAGCAGCAGCCTCCCCTGAAAACCAAGCCCCACAGATTTGGCAGCAGAGCAAGGCCAGATTCGGACTGAGATGGATATCTAGGGCCACGGCTTAGGTCAGGTTCTACCTTACTACCCTTAGACATGTGAATAGGTCCGCACACGCACCCACCACAGATAAATGGCCCATGCGCACTTACACAATATTTATAACCACAGTTCTTCTTCCTCTGGCCTAAGTCAACTTATTCTTCAGTTTCCTACTGCCCTGGAGTCCATCAAAGCCAGTTGCCATGGAAATGGTTGGGATGTGCTTTCACAGTGTCCTGGACCTGAGCGTATATCAAGAGCTCTCTCTGCTGGTCTGGAATAACCATCCCTCACTGCTCCGGATGGTCACGGCATAGTTGGTACTGGGCAGCTGGCAGAGGTACAGCCTGCAGTAGCAGCTAGTGTAGCCAGGGTCCAAAGTCTGGCACGGCAGCTCCTATTTTAGCGCTAGCTGGAGGTACTCACCTGGAGACTGTAACACCCAGCCGCCAGTTCCTTGCAACCTGCTCGTCATTCACTGAAGTGCTGTTTAGCACAGTGACAGGAGAGCAGAGAGGAAGGAGAAACGTTGCTTATGGTGAGACTGTTAGAGAAAGCTCCAAAGCAAGAGTATAGAAAATAGTGGTGGTGAGAAATGTATTTTTTGTATTTCAACAGTGCTGCCGGTTAGAGAGCCAGGCTAATCCCTTGCTCAAGTAGTATTTTGGGGGTTTCAGTAAAAGGTGGAGTTCCTTGTGCAGGGTGGGAACAAAAAGGCCCTTTTTCATACTTGCCAGAACAACCCAAAGAGGAATGAGATTACTACGACTTTTACCTTACAGATTCTCAGTAACTCTTCCATGGGCTTTGCGTGCTTTGCTGCCTGCCAAATACTCCCAGGAGCAGCAGAGCTAAGGATTATTATTAGCATCATTTGTTGTTATTATCTCCTTCTTAAACCATGGCCTTTTAGGACAGACCAGCACAGGACCGAGTCTGCTACTAGGCCCCAGAGATTCTTGCATGTGAAAGATTTGCAGGAACCAATTCTAGGTTTTCCTTCCACAGCCTGGAGACGCAAGGCCTTGAATAGACACTGTCCGTGTAGCAACCCCCTGATTTCCCTTTCTGCTTGAGCGTGCATCCTCTCCACGCTGGAAACCCACTACAGAAGGCTTCTTTGCAGTTGGCAGCTGTGGAGCAGTCTGAAACAAAGCCAACAGTTCCACCTTATGCCTCTTTCTCCTAAGGTCAGTCTCAAGGAGTTGAGCTCTTAGAAATACCCCCTTGAAAAACATTAGGATATGACTTATAATTGGTGTAATTACTGTATAAGAGGAAGAAAGTAAGATTTAATTAACCAGGCACTTCTTCTACCATGCTTGCTCACCAGTAAGCACATGGCTGAAGAGCTCAGCACGGTGTTTCTCAGAAAGAGTTTGATTTTTTTTGTTACTGTCTTGGAGATGACATCTTTCTGATGGACCCAACAGCAGTAAAACAGCAAAGGCAACCACTGAGGTGTTACTAGTTGTCTGCTTTCCATTTCTTCCAGTGCAAGCTAATTGCTAGCTTTCAGCAGAGCCCAGATGGGCCTTTTTTACTTAAAAATAATAATTCCCAGAGTTGCATAACACTGTGGGGTTTTTTTTAAGGTTTTGTTTTTAAACTGTTTGCTTCAGAAGTGCAGGGCTGAGTATGAAAGCTGCTTCTAATCTATGTACAAACCATCCAACGAACTTTCCAGCCCCCCAGTTGGGGTAAAGATGCTTGGAGTCATAATTAATAAGGGACCTTTTGTTTCCCCCAACCACTGTATGTTTTGCTTTATTTTATGAAAAGTAGAGGGAAAAAAAATCTCCAGATAATTTAGGAGGGAAACATACCAATTAAATGGCACAATAAAAGGATAAGGGGCAGAACGGGTTGCTGATGTTATCATCCAAAAATCTCAGAAAGCATGAAGTTGACCAAGCATAGATTATTTTCCCTCCAATCCTGATTCAAAGTTAATAATTGGCACAAATAATCAATTGGAACCATGGCATAAATGCATACAAAAAAGAGGCCTCAGTAAATGATTCTCTTCCATGAACTTACTAGAGTTGATTAAAATCCTGCCATTGATTTTTTGGGCCATCCTGGGGAGACCAGATATAGGGTCAAGCACACAATGGGTAAGGGTATCATTAAATCTATTCCTTCTGTGAGTTAAAACAAAATGCCAAGAAGTCGCTTGGAAGAAATCCTGAGATCTATCTGCCTCATAAGGCTTCATTTTGACAACAGCCTCCTCCCTCACATCCCACATCCCAAACTAATGAGACACTTAGTCACTAAGAAGACAGCACTGTGCCAAATACTAACTCACAACATTTCCAAGCCTGGGGGAGAAAAGTTGGGCTTATGTGACCACTTTTAACCCCCTAAAATAAAAGCCCAGTCTTGTTTCTTCCTTTCTCTCCTTCACTCAACAGCATGGACAAAGGCCCACTGAGAAGGGCTGTGCAGGATCTAACGAAGGAAGAGATGTTGCCAAGAGCAGGTTGCAAGTGAAGATTAGCCCAGATTTATCCCACTCAGTTAACTTATTCCAGCCTCTAACTCTAACCTTCTACATAGTCAGTGGACAGACCGCCAGGCAGCAATTGATTTTGCTCACCTCTGGAGGTACTGGTTGCTCTCAATGAGTTAGTCCAGGGTAGGTAGACTCCTCGACTGGGTGCCTCATCCAAAATACTGCAGTGGGTTTACCAGGCCCACTCCTGGGGAGGGAGAGCTGCGGCCACTACTCATCAGTGCAGTTCCCACCTTCACATCATGCTGTGACAACAGAGCAGTCCCTCCCGCCCTCTCTTGTGCATTTGGGACTCCATCTGTCCCAGTTAGACATCAAATGTAAAGTGAGGGAAATCTGAGCTTGCACACAGATCTGAGAAACAGGCCATTCAGACTATTAAAAAGTCTCAGGCACTATAATTATTCTAATGAAGTTTGTGCAAGAAAAATTTTTAGGTGAGGAGTAATGTAGCTGCAAGAAGTTTCTCTGGATGCCTGGCTTGTTTTGCAGCTTGTTCCAGTAAAGGCAAGCAGCAGGCTAATATAGCAACATCAAAGCTTTAGCCAAGCTCAGCCTTTTCTTGTGAGATGCTGAGCACAACGTGAACAGCCAGATACCCTCAAGGGCCACTGTGTCAGTGGGAATCAAAAGCACATCAAGCACAAGTTTGGATGAGGCCCGTTTTTCCTCTTCCTCATTCATTTCACCTGGCATGGCAAAATCCTCACCGCATGAGTGGATTGTCCATACGTGTGAAGCCTGGAGGCACCTGCCACCCCTGCTGTACCTTAGCAAACCTCTGCCTGGGAACTTGGGGGAGATCCAGGCTCCTTCAGCAACAGTGGACAAGGTGCTGCCTCATGTAAATCTCATTTGCATTCCTACTCTAAATCTGTTTCAGCTCTATCATCCATATGTTTATCGGGGAAGAAAGGCAGAGGAAGGAGAGAGGAAAGCAGCTGAGCATCTTTACTCAAATCATTGCACTCTCATTTTGGCACTGCCTTCCCTCCCCCTTTCCCTCTACAGTGTTTTCAAAGCCCTCCTCCCACCTTCGCCCTCTGTTCGCTTTGTCTCAGATCTTCATTAACAGTACCAACCCGTCCCTGGAAATGTTTTCCCTTTTTAAGGAAATCAGAGTTGAAACAACAACAGCACAGCATCTTTTAATCCACGAACATTTTTACTGTCCTTTCATGAATGATTTAGGTTGAAACTCAGATCACTCTGGGATGACCTAAGGCAGAACCACACGGGAAGTAAATAGACAGTGAACTCAGATAGCAAAGGTTTCCTGGCGATTGAGAGAGGATGCATCAGTTTGAAGGGAGCGATTTAAACCAACGAGATGCTGCTTTGAATTCCCTGCATTGGTCGACGTGACAGGCTTAGCTGGAGTGCAGGGACAGGAGCTCACTGCATTGCCAGGCTGTGGCTCTTCATCACCTGATGCTCACAACAGTATTGCTTAGAGGTGGACAAAAGAGGATTCTGCGAGCAGTTTGTCACCACTCAAACTCTTTGTGAATCCATAGGGAACTAACAAACAGCTTTTTCTGACAAGATGGGATGAGGAAATCCGGGATACTCTAAATGCTTCATTTCTACTTTTCTTTTAAACAAATCTTTTGAGGTCCTATTTTGGAAGCTGACAGATTTTTCTTTTAAAGCTAAACCAGAGCTAAAAACAAAATTCAAATTGTTTCAATTCAATTCAAATAAAATGGATCATCTGATCAGAAAACATTACCCTGTCCCACCCATTTCCTTGGTGTGGCAACAGTGTAAAAATGTCAGGCAGCCCCCAGTCTGGGGCTGGGGCTTCCACAGAGACCCGCATCTTTCTCAGCCACAGGGAGACTGAAAGATTGAAATGAGGTTTTTTCTTCTAGAAATCAACTGATAATATCCAGATCTCCTTGTTCAGTTTGCTTACCCACTGCTGGATTGAATAATATACCAGACTAGTAACACATTTCTGCATGGCAAAATAACATAACTCCACTGGAAAGGCTGAGGCTTGTTCTCTAATCTGGAGGGAGACTGGTTGTTTTGCCAGATACGTGGCTTTGGGTTTGGTTGCTTTGCCTTGTGTGAGGTTAGGCTCACTCTGGGACTCTTTCCTTTGCAGGGATGTTGGTGAGATGGGTCAGTTCAGTGGCGCTGTGAACTGAAGCTTAAGCTAGCAGGATTCCTTCCCAGCAAGCCAGGTTTCAGTAACTTCCACCCACAAAGAATTTAGTTTAGAGTTAATTGAATTAGCAAAGGCCTTCAAAGGCTTCCACAAGGGACTGGCTTCATTTTGGCCTTACGAAGTCAATCAAATCCGCCAAGAAGCAGAAAAGGCAGTCAATGACATGCATTAATCGCCTGAAAGAGCAAAGAAAAAACCAAAACCAAACAAAACAGAAAGCCAAAAAAAATACAGACTACAACTCTTAAAAACTCAGCTCACCCCAGACATGCAACACCTGATGAAAAATTGACTCTGTGAATTGCATTATAGATTTTGAAGACGGGTCTGTTTCGGAGAGTCTGAGATTGAAAGCCTGGTACGTGCTACTGCAGCTTACTACGGCAGGGACCGACTGAAGCAGGGGAACTCCGGAGAGCACGTGCGAGGAGGACCCATGCACTGCCCAGGTGGTGAAAGGTCTCTGCTCAGCACAGTCCCAGGACATTGGATTTGCCACATGCACTCAAGCCGATCACCCCGTGCAAGTGAAACAAGCCCAGTGTATGCACATTGGGCAGGCAAGCACGAGAGGATGGCCCTCGGGGCCCAGTCTCAGGTTGGGAAAGGTACCCGAGCTTTGTAAGAGCGTTTTTATCCACCTAGGAGTTTGTTCCAGAGCTAAAACCGGGACTGTCTTCTTTGGTTTTCCAGGCGGATAAGTGAAGAGCTCTGAACTGTGCAGAGCAAGGTGCCCAGCCATGATGGGGCATCCCTCGCCAGCCGGGGCGGGCTGCCACCACGCACCGACGCAGCAGCCAGGTCACACAGCTGCTGCAACATGCCTCACTGCAAATTTGCTGCTTCGGTTGCCATAGCGAGGGTGCACCTCGGAGCGCTGCAGGCTGCAGCCAGACGGTGTACTAAATCCTGGCAACTTCTCACCCCAAATGAGTACAAAACACCTGCCACAACCTGTCAATTCAAGGGGAGCGCTGCAAAATACAGTCCAAACCGGAAAGACCGATTACGCTGTGCGGTTTATCTCCCTGCCAGGCAAGGAATTTAGGTCAGATTTGAGGCCTAGCTTTGCATTTCTTTTTATTTTTCATTTATAAGGCAGTCTGTTATAGAAGGCACCAGGCTGAAAGCCCCATCCTTCCTCCCTGAAGTTTTTGCACATTCATCACTTAGAGTTGGCAAATAATTTTTTAAAAGCACATTTACTGCCCTCTTTAAAAAAAAGGGTGCGCTTCCATAAGAGAAGAAATTTCTCAGGGAAAGTATTGTTTTTGATGAATTTGATTTTTCCTCAAAAAATGTGGGGCAGAAATATTTTTGAAAAACATGAAAGATTTTTTGGGAAAGAAATTAATTTTCCAGCTGTATTACAAAAGCCCTGGAAGGTAAAAGATGAAAATAGAGCCCTGTATTTAAGTGCAACAGTGACAAAGATAGCAAAAAGGGACAATTATTATTTTATTTTACTGGTAGGAAATAGTTATGCTAATTTTGATGGAATAAATGGGCACAAAATATCAAATATAATAACATGTCCAAATCGAGTAAAACACCAACGATTTTTAAATAAAGTTCAGAGGGGTTTTTTTGGTACAGGGATTTAGTAAGCAATGACAAGCTCCAATAGCAAGCAATCATCATTAAAAATCATTTAAATCTTTTATTAAATATGCAAAAAAGGAAGAAAACTCAGCTAAAAGTCTTTGTAGTGTATAATACTATGCAAAGCTTTCATTTTACAAGTTCTCTCATTCCGTCTCTCTTTAGAAACACCTTCACTCGTGTAAGATGACCCCCTAGACAGTCTTTTAGATGGAATTACAGATGATATTAGCTGTCCTTTCTGGGGAAAGGAAAAAAATATTGTCATGGGCTGAAACTTGTGTTCTTGCCCTTGTTTTTAGCGCCAAAGTTTTTCTCCTTACAAACAAAACGAGATCAACCACATGAGGAAAGGGAAAAGAGCAAGAAAGAAAATAATGAGACTGCAGTGCTACAAAAGGGCAGGTGAATTCTTGGTCACCTTAACCTCTGAAAGACTGGGCAAAATCTTGCCACTGCTGGGCTGTTAAAGCTATTGCCTTCAGCTGCCTTTTTCTTTTTTGTTACTTTGTAGTGCTATATCGCAGAGATGCAGTCCTCACTGGTTAACTCAGTTTTTCTTTTAAGTACGGAAGGCAAAGTCAGATAGAGGGGAAAAGAAGAAATAAGGTAGGGGAAAGGAAAAAAGAAAAGAAAGAAAGGAGAAAAGAACGACCCCAGCTCTATGTTTTCAGGGTTATTGGCAGTCTGCAAAGCCAGTAGAGACAGCACAGTTACCGGCATCTTTCTCGAGGGCTCGTTGCAGTGAGTTTGCTCTCCTGGAGCTGGAGGGCAAATGCCTGAGGCGTCACAATGTCCAGAAAACCCTGGTGGCCTCAGCATCTACACTAGCAAAGCCTGTATCGTCTGGCCACCCCCCTTCTTCTAGCATCGCACAAAGGACCCTCGAGGAGGGAGATGAATGACAGCCCAACCTTTCATCACACGCATCCCAGTTACACCAAAATTTCGAAACACTACTGATTTTTGGTCCTTCACTGCTGTTTAACAACCCTGATCTCTGTACCTTATGTTAGGAAGCTTTTGTATTTAGTTCCTCTATCCTTAACTTTTGCTGACTTTTGTAAGTAATTTTTTGTATCCAGCTGAGCAAAGTTAATCATTTCTTTGGAGAACTTGCCTCCGCACCAGGCATCAGAGGCACCGGCAGAAGACACAACTTACTTGAAGTCCCCAAGCAGATGAAGAAAAGTTAGGAATAAAACACAAGTTTTGTGTCTCCCAGGTGAATTCCCTGCCCATTGGGACACACTGCAAACTCTGCCAACCCCAGATATTCCCATCAGCATTTCCACAGCTCTGGAAAAGACAAATGAGCCATTACAAAGAAAGCCCAGGCCTATTGAACATGTGTTGGTTCTGTTCTACCTTCCACTTGTCACTTCTCATTCAGATGATGAAATAATCTGATTAGGTGAGTTGGGAATTATCAAGCTTCACTCACCATCCGCATTTTCATATCACAGGCAAAGGCAGAGACTGCTGGTAATCAGTAAAGCACATGCTGAGTGTCCAGTTCAGTTCCCTTGGTCCCATTTTAAATTCTGAAATCAGATCTGAACTGTCTTCCTCTTTTAAAACCCTGCCCATCTTCCAGCTTTCCTGAGACCTCTTTTTCTCCATGCAGGACTCAGCATCACCTACCCACATACTCTGGTGTCCTTTCTCCCTCTCTCAGGGGTTTCACCCTTAAGCATGATGGAGCTTAATAGTGACCTTTGGTCTGACCACTATAATTCTTACTTGTATGTAATAATAGTAAACATAGAAATTGCTAGAACTTAGATAACCACCCAGACAGGCTTCCAATGTACTGTGAAGTCCATAAAAGTATTGCAAATGAAGATCCTCCTACCAGTGCAGAGAGAAATCACTACTGCAGACATGGTGCATCAGCAGGTCTGACTGGGCAATTCATTAAGCTCCACAGACCTCAGCAGAGCGCATCTGCCTGAATGAACGCCAAGATGGAGATAAAGCAGGGCAAATAGCTCCGCTTATACCTGGATTATGACCCAATCAAATGCAATGTCTTTCTGGCCTCAGTTCCATGGAACTATGTTTCTCAGCATGTCTTGTGCTACATGCATCTTCGAACACATGGTCTGTAAGATCTTCAAGAAAGGGACAAATTAGGCATTGTATGTTTGCCATGCATGATCTACCCCATGGCTGACACCAGCCAACTGCAAAGACTGAGTCATACAAGGCAGCAAGGACTCAGCTTTATAAATGGTATCCTAGGAATTGTCATTGCCTATTAGTTATGGATCTTGGAAGGGAACGGCAAGGCACTCAGATAGTGGGAGGAGGGCCCAGGGATGGGAGGATCTGTCCTTCAGCTCAATCACAGCAGTCCATTTCCTCTATCATAATTTAAAAGAAAAATAAAGAAGCAGTAACATGGCACTGAATCCTCATTACTTTGCTGGAGAGAGGACTGCAGCTGCTCCTTTGCTATGCAAACGACTTCATCTGAGCCAAGAGCTTAGCACTTCTGCCCAAAGGTAAGGGATGTATTAGGTAGTGGTGACTGGATCTGAAGCAGTGAAAAACATGTATGTACTGAATAATGCCATCACAAGCACTAAGCATTCTTCTCCCCCTTTACCTCCTCCAGCTGCCCTCTCTTTTCTCTTCCTGCAGGTGAGCAGGGAAAATGCATGACCTAGGTTTCAAGCAGAGCATTTGGGTTCTAGGGAGAGACTTATTTTTGTTGTTTAATCCTCACACAGGAAAAAATAATAATCCCAGAAACTGAGATGGAGGCAGGTGTCAGAGGGAGCAGGGATAGCCAGAAAGCATGAAAGAGGCCCTGCGTAGCAAACTGCACAGGCACTGCCACACAGCAAGAGCATTTCAAATGCAGAGAATCACTAAAGGATTCAAAGCCAAAGAAGAAAAAATACATTAAACAGCTGGATTTCACAGGGGAAGGGGGATTTTTTCTGGGGAAGGTCTCTTAGGATACAGCTGACTTGGAGAAAAATGTCTCCTAAGCAAGCCATGTGATATCTGGATACCACAGTGCTGCTGAGATACAGAAGTCAAAATAGACAGTAGAAGAGACGTAGCCTTCTGCTCTGCAGACAGAACATTACTGATTAGAGGTATGTTTGCAATGAAAGACTGTTGCTTGTCCAGCAACTCTTATACTCCACTGCAACTCAAGAAATCCACACATCATTCCAAGCTTTATGGCTGGTTTACTGCATGGCCTTGGAAAAGTCACTTCACCTTCATGCTCTTTTATAGCTTCTGCTGATATAAAGCCTTGGTGGTTTTGGGTAGTGACTATTGCCAGAGGATGGCAAAGTCTCTTGCAAACACAGCTGCATGCATGAGAGGGACCTTTTGTTGTTATTGTGGTAGCAAAAAGAGAGATTCCTTGAAAGTGCTTGTTGTTTTAATACTGATTGAAGGTTTGTTTGTTTGGTTTTCTTCTGAAAAACAAGTCAAAGAATGAATTCCATTTTTCTTTTTGGCTAGATTTTGCTTTATTACATCTTTTTATTTCAATTTTGGCCAGCTTGATAAAACTGTTCAGATTTCTTTACTTCCCAATTGGTTCCACAAATTGGATCAGGACATTTCTGACTGCTGTTCCAGACTTCCATGAGCTGTAATTCAAGTGACATTGATAGCTCTAGCTGAACTTTCCTGGAAGTAAAACTCAAAATTTGTGGAAAACCCAAGCAGTGAATGATGATAATTTGTTTAAAAACTTGAATAAATATTCATTAGGGAAAACAAAAAAGCTGTGCTGCATAGATCTAATATTAATTTACTAATTTCTTGATTAAAATGAAAATGGAAAAATGATTCCCAGCAGGCCCATCATCTCTTACTAAGTGTAATAGCAGGGATGCCATTACACTGCAAATGATATATTTCATGCTGAAAGTTAGAAATGTGTTCATGTCTTCAATTCATTCACCCAGTGAGGCTCGGTCATGTTCCACATGGCCAGGACAATTTTCCTGCTGTCATTAGATGGAAAGAGAAAGGTGGCAGGAGTAACTCATCATTGCGTGCTCCAACAACTTGCTGTTAACTAGAATGCAGGACTATAATGCTCCGAAATCCACCCAGAGAAGGCAACACAGCAGCCATCCAGTATCACGACTGCTAAGCAGCCATGTCCTATGGAGGAGGAGAGGAGTGTAAAAGTGACATGGGAAGAACAGGGCAATGTGGTATCCAGAGGAAGGGAGAAGCCACCAGAAGCAAATGATAGATGCCTGACAAATGCTCAGGAAAGCTTCCTTGTTGAAATGTGTTCATGATAATAATAAAAGTTCAGGGCAAAGACAGAGGCTTTGGGGTGCATTCCTGGGCACATGAAGCCCAACAGTAATTCCCGTTGCTTTCAGGGGCACGTCTCCAAGACGTGCTTGGTTTGGTGGAGTGCGTTGTTGTCTCCCTCTGGTGCTCAGCATCCCGTCTTGCCATTGATGCTAACAGCAGTGGAATATTCTCAGAGATTTGGGCCCTTCACAAAGATCTGATGCTATTTATCACTTGAATAGACATTTTGCCTTTGTCATTGCTCTTTCTTAAATGATGCAAGCTTGTGGAGATGAAGTCAAGAAATCCTTTCACAGGGACCCCAATACCCTCCTCTGATCCTCCTCCGTGCTCCTCATGGGAAGGCTCATGAGGTTGGAAGGGAGAGATCTGGCTGCAAAAAATGGTGTCTAAAACAGCTTTAGACACCTGCAGGGGGTGATGCCTGGTCTAATGGTTTGATAGACAGAGATTTCCACTTGATCCTGAATATGTCTTCAGTCTCTGCTACCACTGGGCATCTAAAATGTCACACCTATTCTCACGTATCTGGATTTCTCCCAAAATGTCAGTGGCTTTCTTTCAGTTATGCAAGGGGACATTTACCTTCAAGAGGAAAATTTAACCCTGAGCCAAGAAACTTGAGACAGGGGGTCTGAAGAGGTTTTGCTTCAGTCTGCAAGAGTTTTGCACAAGTGTCCAGCCCAGCACGGTTATGACCAGTCAGCAAACACTTGGCTGTTCCACTTCAAGGAAAAATCCTCTCTAGGATGGCCAAAATGACATGATGCTGATATACAAGTCCTGCTTGTTATATACCACCATATATCTAACCACTGCCCACACACTCCTCAACTACCTAAGAGGAAAATGGGCTCTGCATGTGACTAGAGAGTATAGTACACAGAACAAGATAGCAACCGGCATGTGTAGTTCTGAATCAGCTGCCTTTGGAGCGCTGAATGCATTTGAAAAGGCCACTGCTACCAGCTGTGCTTCTCCAAGATGAATTTTGCATTTAGCACACAATTACTTTTCCTCTGCAGAAATGAAAGGGACACTGGATTCCTAGCAGTCTAGCAGGTTTGCAAGCTTGGCCACTGGGCAGGAAATGCTCCTTGCTATGGATTCTGGGTTGGTTTCTTCAGTGCAGAGGTGGAGGGAGTCCTTTTATTTCAAACATTAACCAAGATAAGCATTTTCTATTGAAACTGGGAAATTCTTTAGGGAGAAAGTCCTAGTGGTAGGGAATATGCAGGTAGTAAAATTCCACCAATTCAGTGTTTATTGTCTGTGTTAACTCACTTATGTGGCTTTTCTGCCTCCAAAATCAATACAACGTTAAGCAGTCAAGAGCCATTACAAGGCTCAGTCTGTTAAGTTGGATGCATAAGGCACTTGGATTTATGGCCAGGTCTGCTCTGCCCTCAGTAACTAGGCTTGGCTGTACTGAAGAAAGTGACTGGAGGCCATTTGTGTGCAAATTGGCTGAAAGAGCAGAATTCGGGCATCAGCCAGGTATAACCCACAGTACCTAAGCTTCCCAGCCTGGAGAGCAGATTAGTTTGATCCAGACTACAGGTGACCCAGCAAACAGGCAGCATTAAAGAGCACGAGTGTAACACTAAAATGAGCCATGACATAACAGCGTAGACATAGTCTATCAGACTCTAGAAAAGCAGGGCAACAATCGTGACGCGACATTCATAGATTGCAAAACTGGTACCATCCCAGCTATGACTGAAGAAGAAAAAGCATTCTCAGAAGAGGAAAAGCAATGGGAACAGCATTGCAACGCATCCTGTCACTGCAATTCCAAGGTGCCTGTTCTTGGATTGGAAAGTTACTGAGGAAGGAAGACGTTCGTAATCCCCACTCCAAAAAGGAAGTGAGGAGGCTGAGTGGTATATGCAGGCCCTCGATTGTAGTCAAAGAGAGAAGACGTGATAAATATAGTCTTTATGCCAAGCTCCAGTGCTATCCAAGTTGCAATGGTTCAGAACAACCACTGTGAAATGGTTACATGGATCCTCAAGGGAAATGCATGGACGATGGCTAGAGCAGACCCTGGCAAACAGGTCTCCCTTCGCCTGCTTTGTCACTGTCCTTCTTTCTTAATTTGCACTTGTAAAACAGGAACCTGATCTGAGGGTGCCGTTCAGGACTTGCTGCGGTAAAAGGCAGCAGGCAGAACTATGTAAGTAAACTGCTGTTTTTGTGTTGCATCAGACTGCGGATACTCCGGAAATCCAGGGGTCAAACTGGTGCCTTTCATGTGCATGAAAAATATAAAAATAAAACCCCAAACCCTCAAACAATCTGAAAAGAGTGTCTGCTTTTCCTGAAAGAGCCCTTTAAATGACCCAGCTTTAGAGTCCTCTGTGCACAGAGCCAGCATAGTTGATAAAATGATGGATTATTGGATAAAGCCTGCCGAATGTCAGAACTCACACCACTGAGCTGGAAGAACTGCTCTGCCATGTCCTAGAACACAAGCCAGGCTTTGAGCTTACATCCAAATCTGTTGGGTTTGGCCATCGGTTTGCCCCCAAAAGAGCTGAGAAGCAGCACTGCGGAACATTCACACTTCGCAAAGGGAGCTCTGAGAGCAGGAACTGATGGAGGGAGGCAGCTCGCTCGACTTAACGCAGAGCTCAAAGGCGAATTCCAGCTCGGAAGAGCATGTGAAATTTGCAGTTCGCTGCAAAAGGGTTTTGCTGATTGTGTCACACTGTTTCCTAAGGAGGAAGCAAGGGAACTCAGCCTTATTTGCATGAGTTTCACATCCCTCTCCTTGGCTGAGAACACACTGTGCTATTCGATGGACAGCTCCTTTCTGATTCACTGCTCTAATTATATTTTACAGCCGGAATATGGTACTTATGTCAAAGCTGATGGGTAAAATTCTACTGAGAAGCAACAACGTTTTGTAGCATTCTCCTGTTGTTCATTTCCATGGTTTTCCTTCATTTTTTTCCCCTCAAGGCTCATTTTCCAGGCAGTAGTCATTCTGGAGAGAGATGTTTTCACCTTCTTGATTCTTTCTTTTGACTAAAAGCCATATTCTTTTTTTATTTGTTTATTTATTGTACATTTGCAGGCATAGGGTGGCAGAAACTGAAAATAACTAGAATGGGCTTGTGATTTGTCTAATGCAGCTATTAAAGAGCTGAAGCGTTTGCCTGAAGGTAGAACTCCACAGTGATAATAATCCTTTTGTACTGGAGAGTAGGGACACACAGATTTGGTGACATATATATATATGTATGTATAGATATGTATTTCCAAGACTAATTCATGCCCCTGTGATACTTGGAATTGCCTCAGGGATGCTCTGCTATCCCCACGCGCAGAACCTTTCATGGGCCACATGCCAAGAGAGAATAGTCATCACTTGTCTTCCCCTCACATCCCTGACAAAAGCCACCAGTGAGAGCTGGGCAGCTATCTCTTGGTCCCAGCCATCACTGCAGGGGACCATTCCAGATCTAGGGGATCTATTCAGCAGGTTTTGGCTCATTTACCTCTCCCAAGAGGCTCGAAGAGGTTGTCCCTCAGTTGTTAAGCTGGCCTAATCATTTCTTATGCAACTAAAAGCACAGCACTACACAGCCCTTCCTGAGGGAGAAGGGCTGGTGAGATTCATCCGAATCCTATAGAAGAGAAGTGGCTGTTTCAAAGAAGACATGGTTGTAGCCAGCTTACGAGTCCAGAGCCCCAGTGCTGCTGGGCTTAGCTTCACACCATTTTGCTTGTTCCCGTTATTTTCTTCAGCTCATCTGATGTTGGAGCTGTTCCCAGGGCTCGATTATTCCCTGGCTATTTCATGCTGTAAACTACAGCAGGACTCCACGCCATTACTTACAGCCAGACAGATCTAGTGTGTCCGTATGTGTTTGGCAGGTAAAGAGAGGAGAGGGAGGGAGAACATTCACTGCTACAACAGCAGCAGGATCACAGCTTGGGTAACAGGGAAAAAAACAAAAACATGATCTCTCATTTAACTGTGCTAAATGACAAATTGCTTACAGGCAAGGCTGCCCACTGGGGAGACCAACAAGAAAGTGATTGTTTCTCATTTCCTAGAGGCTGCTGACCAAAGGAGGAAGGGGAAGAAGGTGCATTTGAAATGCTGGTCAGGTGCTTTACAGTGCTGGACCATAGCTATTTTCTCCATTTTCACAAGAACATTTACTATAAAATTATTCTTAGTTCTTGGCAACATTCAAATGAAAAGAAAAAGCTCAGGTAACTGTTTCAAAGGCAAAGATGATTTTCTTTCATTCCTTAACTCCTAAATTCTGCCTCAGCAGAACCTGAGGTACAGATGGTGTTCTTTCTTTCTTTTTTTTTTCTTTTTCTTTTTTTTAAAAAAAGCTTAAAACTGCCAAGATTAGGGTTCAGGGATCTGTCTTTTCACACTGCACCTGATGATGGTCCAAGCACCTACACCATGCTGGAACAGTGCTTTTGCACTACCCTTTCACTGCCAAAGAACACATTCAGCTGTTGCCAAGGAAATCTAGTACCCAAAACTTGGCAAGAAAAAAACACAAAATTAAAAAAACTCAAACTTTTCATTCCTTCGTTGTGTTTGTTTCTGTACAATACAGTGCCTATTCATTTAGCCTCATTTTCATAGACTCATTTTCTTAGAATTATAGGTTAATTTAGGTTAGAAGGGACCTCTGGAGGTCCCCTAGTCCAACCACCTGCAGGGCTAACTTCAAAGCTAGATCAGGCTGCTCAAGACCTTGTCCAGTCAAATCTTGAAAACCCCTAAGGATGGAGAACTACACCTCCCTGGCCCCTGTTTCAGTACTTGACAGCACTCACGGCAATTTTTTTTCCTTATATCCAGCCAGAAATTCCCTAGCTACACCTTATACCCATTGCCTCTTCTCTTTGCCATTTTCTCTGCACCTTTGAGAAGAGTTTGGCTCCGTCCTTCCTATGATCTCCCATTCAAAGGTCTCTTCATTTGTTATCCTGACAGTCACCTCTGGACAAGCATAGATCTCACAGCCTCACACATGTGGGTATGTTGTGCTCATCTCATTCTGTTCACATTTTCTGCCTGATTTTCCCCCTCTCTCTGTTTTTATGTGATCTTGAGATGATCCACCCCACATATTGCAGCAGGACCAGGCTGCGAAAGCCCACTGCAATCTCAGAAGACAGTAAGGAACGATGGATGAGGCAGATCTGAACAAAACAGCAACAAAGGTGTCCAGACAAGCGCAATAGTCCTCGTGGCTCCCCATCTCCACCAGAGCACCAAGCTGGGACTGGCTGGCTGCTGACTACTTTGAGAGACACAACAAAAGCCACAGTTTCCCCATTTTACTGGCTCAGCTTTTCTCTCACTTTGTATCCACACATTTTGTCAAAAGCAAGATGTGTAAGTCCAATAATGAGTCCAAATTCAGCAACAATATAACCTTTTCTTCCCCACTGTGAAGGAACACTTGATAGAATTAAGATATTCTAATTAATATCCTCTCAGTGCCAGAAAAGGACTTTGATAAGTTTTGATTATAATTTGGTGCTTGATCTCTGCATTTCAGTTGCAGAATGCTTCATCTTGTGTTTTTATTGTTTTCCTCTTACGCATCCTGATCAATACATTTCTAAATTTTGGCACGAATCCTCAAGAGTGTTCGTCGTAGCTCTAGGCAGACCAAAGTTTCTGTACTTAACAATTCAAACGTGCGTTGAACTTTCTGGAAATGTACAATGAAAGAGTCATGTTAACAGCTTTGACTCTCTATTTTCCAACCATATTGCAGATGAGCTTTAAATAGTCTTCTGAAGGGATTCCTCAAGAGGCTGTCAGGCCAGATTTCTTCTTATAGCTCATTTTATTCCATAAATAAACTGAAGTTACCAAGAAGAGACATTTTAAGAATATGGCAATTGTTCTTATTTCTTCAGGAATACACCCTAATAGTGCCTGGTCTGGGATGAACTAACTTATTTCCCAGATATATAAAGTATAAAGAGCCGATAACAACGGTTGATACCAATGAGGGCTAAATTTGAATTCATGACCCAAATTCTGGAAAAGGAGCTCTACAGACTTAGTCTTCTACTGTTTCATCATACTATTGCATTTGGCTTTATACGCAATTGAGAATCTCCAGTTGGAGAAAAAAATTGCCAAAGGGAACAAAGTCTGTTGCCCTCTCTGTCAAAATGTTTTAAAATGGTTCATTAAATGAGATAAATTATTTTCTCATTACTATTCAATCCAGTAAATAATGCATTTTTGAAGAACATTTTATTAAAAATGTTTATGTCTTTACTAAACAGAGTGCAACAACTCTAATATTGAAGATGTTGTTATTTCTCTGGTGTTGTCATTTGCCTATTAACTTATCGCTGAACAAAACCAAAATATTAAATATTTACCCCTAGAGTCAAATTTAGTCTGTAGAACTATGCAGAGACAAACTCTTGGTGACTGAAATCCAGGCTACTGACTCCCTTGAAGGAACAAGGCTTTGATACCTCACATTACTTGTGCACCCTGCAATGGTGGACAGTTTGTTCCTGCAAGCCTTTTGGCTTGGAGAAAAATACCAGCATGAAAAAAGCAAAAATACCACAAGAATCAGAAGGATGGGCTACTTATCTAGCCAGGACTTTGATTTGTGCCTGTACCTCATGAGGATCCCAGCTCAAGTTACAAATAAATAGTAGAAATAATTTTTGAATGGGTGTATGAAATTATAAAACTAATATTGATTCTCGCTGTTTACACCAACTTGGTTTGAAGTGATGGTAGGAGTAATTCTGCAGAAGCAGGGCTGTGGGGGATTGTGAGACCAGGTGAGGAGCAGATTGGAGTGGTAGCTGAAAGGACATCAATTTCAACCTCCTGAAAACAATCCTAATATTTAATATGCAAAGCCACATGACAGTGCTCAATTCAACTAAGACAGGGGTAAGAAGAGAGTGGCATTGATGGAAATTTGAGGATGGAACCAAAAGTCATGACTTTGCCTCCCAGTGAATTGCTCTTCAGAAAAGCACTTGCCACCTTTTCAGTAACAAATAGGAACTGCTTGGTTGCTTCACACAACATACAGTTCCTTCTTCTCCATGTGACATTTAGATAAAAGGCTACAGAAGCTCCTACCCCCAAAAATGCTGGCGTACCGCTCCCTCAGAGTAGTGAGAATGACATCATTTTAATGTTATTTTTTGTTCCATGGCCCATCCCTGCAAAAATAAAACAAACTCCTTCTGAGTCCTTCAAAAAGATATGGCCATCTTTTCCCCTCATAGGAGGTATTTAGCATTGGTGACTCAATTGTTGAGAAACGAATATTCTTTTATTAAGGGAGCTTCCATTTTATGCATGGGTATTTCCTGCTTTTAATGCACGTTCCAGTAAAGGTCTCCTTTGCCTGTTCTCGCTGGTTGATAAATTCTTTCCTTCTCCTAGCAGGACCCAACACGCCTCTTTAATGAAAGATCTGATGTTCTCTTTCTCTAAAGATCTTGAGGTTACAGCATTTTGTGACTGCCATCATTTGTGCACAGCACAGTTGAAAGGTAGGATTCAAAGCAACTTTAAGCTGATGGGCTGAGGTGCAAAGCCCTTTTTGTCTGCCCGTACCACACCAGAGAGTGCTCCACAGCTAGGTTGTATCTGTGATAGTTTCTCTGGCTACAAGCGAATTTCAATAGCTAAATACAACGATAGGACTTTTTATTTCTATATTCCTCTGACATCCCCTTGGCATTTTTATGAAAGAAAAAAAAGACAGGTATACTGGCACTCATGGGAGGGAGGGATTCAGTTTGGTGCATGCGCAGAAGCCAGTCCAACATCTGCCTTGGAGCTGCTTGGAGCTGATCTTCAGCTGCTTAGAAATACCCTGCGGCAACAGGCACTGGCTCAGGGCCCAGGTTGAAATCTGACCCCAACAACAGCTCAGAGACTTTGTTCCACCAGAAGGCAGTAGCCTCCCCTGCCAGTGTCTTCTAGGTCCTGCCAAGCTCAGCGTTCCTGCCAAGCAGTGATCTGGGAAAACCTTGCCTCTGCCACATGCAAAAGTGGGAGGTCGTGTCTGCTCCCAGGAAGGGCTGGAGCATCCCCAGACGCTGCTGCTGCTGAGCTCCCGGGGGTCTCGGATCATGACCCTTTTTTCTCCTCTCTCTTCAAGCACTGGTGAGGAGTTTGCCCATCTCAAAGTGCATGACAAAAAATGGATTCCCTCTTCTATCCTACCACTATAACATATTATGACCAAGTGGGCACTAAGTAAAGCAACAGAGAGACTAAGTCACAAGGTAATAAATACATTCTTAAGTATGACAAAAATGTAGCCTTAAAATTTCACAGCCTGGATGTTTTTACTAGCTCTCCAAAATGAACAAAAGAACATATCCAACATAATTTGAATTCTGGAGCTCTCACTTGACTATTCCCCCTGAAGTAAGGGTATGAGGTGAGCAGGGGAGGAATTGTCATTAAACAGAAAAAATGAACAAGGCGACATTGTTACTCTGAAGTTACAAGACTTTGGCTGCACTACGCTGATTGCTTGAATGCTTTTTTGTAGAAAGCTTTTCCATAAGGCACAGCTTCATTTCCAAAATGTTAACAAAGCAAAAGCCCCAGGAGAAGGCAAGAAAATTAGAAATATTCACACATTTGAAAGCATAGAAAAACAATTCCCTTCTATTTGCAGATGACAGAAATGCAGGGAGCTGCAGAAGTACCCACCAGCCTACTGAGGGCGCCGGGGGCACTGCAGACAGCAAAAGGGGCAAAGCCAAACCAAGTCACACTAGGGCAACCAGCACCTCATTTTCAGTGTGTTATTATTCAAAGGAGTTTTCACTTCAGATTCTTAACAGCAGACAGTAAATCGTGCTGATCAGCAGGACCCCTGGGATGAGAAAGCTATTATTCACCTATCTTCTTTCTGAGTTTTGGGCTTATTCTTTCTCAGACACCTCATCTGTACAGCACATCACAAATTCATTTCAATTATGCCACGTTATTCCATCTTCGACTGTTTAGAAGGTCTCTGTAATTGTTTATGAGTGCATATAACAGATCACGTTCACCTCTCAACTGGAGTCACTCACGCAGGCTACACTACCATCAGCTTAGAGTCTGCAGAAGTACAGAGGGTGACAGGAGGGACAGGCTGCTGGGATGGGAGGCTGTTCTGCTTTCCTATCTGGGCAGCTATCAGAAAGGGCCCAGGGAAATCAGTGATGGCCTTGCCCAAAGGATCAGGAGGACAATGAGCCTAATGAACTTGCAGGGTAGGCGTGAACATTCAAAATATCTTTATGGTCCCATTTCAGGCTTCCGCTTTGACCATGCCCCAAAGGGATCAGCAATGGATCAAACTTGGAAGTATCAGACTTGGAAAAAGATGCCAGACAATATGAACTGATTGGCCAGGGGGTCCAGGGGACTTGCCGAGGCTTGGGGTGAAGGCTTCTTGAAGAGGAAGGAGTAAAGAGGAAGGGGGTCAGAAAGCATGGTATCACAGGGACCTGCTGCAGCGCTGATTGAGAGGGAAGAGGAAGCAGAGGTGACTGATTAAAATAATGTTGGCTCTTGAATGTATCTGACATTTGGATTAGACAGAGTCGCTAGTCAGTATTCAAAGCAGTATCTGCCCAGACTGGTTAAAAATCACCAAAGCAAATCAGCTTTTCCCCAGATACAAAGGCAAAACCCCTGATTTTATTTACCAAGTGTCCTCTTTTGGGGGGGAATGCTTTAAAAAGAATTAATTATCAAATAAATTGGGAAGCTTAAAGGCAAGCAAGAGTCTAGCCAGCTCCCTGGGCACCTCAGCTGCGGAACCTGATTTAAGACAATCCTACCTTCTGTATCCCTCCCATTCGAAAAAGACGATTAAGTGAGGTGGAATAATTCTGTGAGTAAAAACAAAACAACCTCGACTTTGGGAGAAGCAAAACTCGCTGCAAGCACACATTTCAGTCTTTGTTCCAGTTATTTATTCCTTTTGTTTTTCAACATCCAGCAATCAAAGGAATTAAAAGGATTAAAAAGCATGCACACAACAAGGGATGGCTTAAAACATCAAAGCAGGTGTGACAATGGGTGGAATGGGAGCCAGGGAAAGTGACGGCTTCAAATTAGAGCTCAAAAGCCTACACATGGAGTGGCGGCATCACAAGGCATGGATCCCCATAAAAACAATTGCAATTCATAATGCAGTCTGGGATAAAAGCAGAACAAAATGCACATGTCAATGTTATGGATGTTGCTGTGTTCTGAGACACTTCAGATTAGACCTGACCAAAGCATGACCCCCTGTTTAGTTACAGCCAGCACAAAGCTAGTTTGCCAGTAATGCATTAGATTGGGCTGTGCTGCTAGACGTGCAGTAAGGAAGGTGGCTTATGTGTGTCTGCACATCCCCTTGCTTCTCAGGTATTGTGAAATATCCTGCTGCTAACACAAACAGGTTTTCTTACAGAGTATTTCTTCCTTTCCTAGCTGCGGTTAATAGCAGAGACCCTAACTTAAGAGTGACAGGAGTGTCTCAGCACAAGGTTCCCAGCCAGAGTCAGCCTAATTAAAATGTCCATTGAAGTTACATTCAAAAGCTGCACGTGGCTTTTTTAAGATCCCACACAGATGTAAATTGAGTATCTCCTCACACTTACAGGAGGTTCCTAACTTGTGCTCCATAATGATACAGAACTACCTGCAACAGGCTATAAATGAGAATAAATTAATGGGGGGTTCTGATGACCCACGCTGCTGTGCACGGAGCGGGGGGATAGGCTCAGGACACTGCCAGTCCCCTTCTCAGCTGTATCATTCTCAGAGCATGGCGAAAAAGTCAGACTTATTGGATACGACTGATGATCTAGTTGAGTCAAGACAGAGTCATGGAGTTGCCTGAAGCACAATCAGTGCGTCCCTGCAGATCAGGAATGGACACCCATAGCCGAGTATCATCACCCCCTAGCATGAAGCTGACTTCTTCCCTACTCCCACCTCCCTTTGACGGAAATGTTGCAACAGATTGTGTAAGCACTCCTAAATTGTTTCAGCGCAGAGTCGGTCTGCCCTGCTTAAATCCCCTCCCTTGGAATACACCAACGCTCTATCACACACAGTGATGCTGTGTTGCTGCAGCTGGCACTCCAAGGGGAATGTAATTCCCACTCTACACTAATAGCTGAGATCTCAGAACTGCACATTTTGAACCAGAGAAAAGCCAAAAAAAAAAAAAAAGCTACCCACACTTGGTGCCTCAGAGCAATGCACATGCTCAGCTGCTTTGCTGGATCGGGTCCTCAGTGTAAACAGGATCAATAAAGTTCATTGTTATGAACCACAATATAGAATTTCAATGCCCTGATTTAAGCAGCTCCTGGTCACTTGGGACACAACAGGCAGCTGATTCCGTTACAATGGAACAGCTTGCGGTTACTTGACAACATCAACACACTGCAATGCAGTGCAAGTCAGAGTATTTGGCCACTTACAGAGAGTGGCTGTTTTTTTGCCAGTGCATCTGGCAATACTGCTCCCAGTGACTACCACCAGCGCATAGTACAGCAAGACACCATCAATGCTGGCCAGCTTCGTTATACAGTAAATGCAGTAGCAATGCATTTTCCAGACACATATTAAATCTGTGGAAAATGAATATTGTATTTGTTGCCCAGAGACATGAAAATTTTGTCTTCCCTACAACTGCAGTCTTGGAAATCCAAACTTATGGGGGTAAGAAGCAGCAGGGGAGGGCTCAGTGTGCTCTGGCTAAATGACATGCTACTCAGCCTGTCATAGTGGCCATTAGCAGACAGCCAGGTTTTCAATTAACTCCCTGTGTGTGATGGACTCAGATAGCTCTTCTATTAGCAGTACTTCAAAAGGCCAAAGAAACAGCAACACTTGTCCCCCTGAAGTACCACAACTTCTCAACACACTCAAATAGGTTTGCAACTTCAAATAAGCCCTGAACCAAAATTGGAACTCGATTAGAAAGCTATTAGAACGTTTAAAAAAGTGCAAGCTGAACAGGAGACAGAGTTGAAGGTACATCTCTAGCTTTCTAAGGAAAGGCAAAGAAAGGGAGTTCATTTCTCATTGGTGACTGGATCTACGATGGTGATTTGCAGGTCTGTAACGTAAGTAAAGGGTAGGGCTGCATATGGCTAAACAGGAATCATATGATGATCTCTCAACAGGTGGCAATAAGGAATGACTGGGAAGTAAAGGATATGCAATTTAGATGGGCCTCTGAGGGAACTGGTGATGAGAGATAGAGGTCTTTCTCCTAGCTAAGTTCTTCCAAGGGGAGGAATTTAGTGGGGAATACCTGTGGTGTCTCTGGTGCCCAGTGGGACACTGATTAGCGTCCTTAGGATACCTCTTAACAACGGGACTCCCCTCTAGCACATTCAGCAGCGCAGCTGAGTCAGAAAACAAATGAAACTTCTTTTCCACTTGATTTGTGTCCTGTGTCTCTGCTGCCCTTAAGAAGCTCAGTTCCCACTCACAATTGCCCCTCACACATAATCCTACCTCAGCCTTGAAGTCTTCTTCCATTTCTTTTCCATATCCCCTGTCTGAGAGGTAGGCAAAGAAAAGTCTGTATTGTGGCCATTTCAGTCCTGTGTATGTGATGACTGGCCATCTGGACAAATGCAGGACAGCTAATACTCACTGCAATCCCTCCTTAAGCAGGAACATGTAAACGCATCTCCCCGATCATTCTGCTTAAAAGAACATCATTTCTTCTGTCCAGAATAGCTGATATTGGTCAACAAATTCAGAGATCATTAGAGGGAGACTGAGAGAGTGACAGACAAGGTGATGGACCACATGATCACAGATTCTTGGCTTCCTGTAGTAGCAGACTAAGAACTGAACTATGAGACACCCTCAACTATGCCCTGAAGAGGTCTGTCTGCAGCATCACTTAAGCAAAGGCAGATGGGGAAATCCTTCTGAAAAACTCCTCCACACAGAAGTTCATCAGGGGAACACCAGTGCTTGCTATTATCTGTCTCTTCCCTGGCCTCAGGAATGACATAATTGCTTTTCTGCTCAACTATAAAGAAAAGAGGGTGAGAGATTCCCTGCCTTTGATCACAGAAGATGTTTTACCAGGGACAATCACTGTCTCCCCCTACAGGGTGATCCATATCAGAGGCTAATGAATGTGCTAACGAGGATAACTACAGCCGCTGATCTTCAGCCTGGACTCCAGAGAGGTACCTCACAGAGCAAACGTACAGGGTTCACTTCCTAAGGAAGAACCACCGTAGGTGTGCTGACGACGGCATGAGGACACCCTGGGGTAACGCGAGATGTAGTCACACAGGCTGACTGAAGGAATTCTCTGCTGATAAAAATTGTATTACTTCACTGTGAAACTCTGATTTGTTTCTTGCCCCTTGTTATGAGTCAAAAGAAGGAATATGTTTCCTTTCCCCAAGCAACATTCATTTGGATGCAAGCAGGCATTTCTTTTGATGCTGTTCCTGGCCTCTTATATTCGACAAGCAGGAGAGCACTTCTTAGAGCAGATGCACAGGACAACATAGGAGAAAGCCTGATCCCATTCACAGTGTTAGCCAGAGGAAAATTCAAGCAAGCATCCATCAGCCTGCAGAGAAACATTGGCCAGTCTTACCAGGCTGTTCAAGAGCAATTTAAGCCCAAACAGTGCTTTAAGTAACAGTGCAATGTGTATAGCTCGTCTCCATTAATCCGATGGATGGCAAATTTAAGCACTGCTTCTCCTGCCACAAATTGCACCAAAATCACAGGGAAATCCCTTGGATTAAACACTGCTCAATGGAACATCTTTCAGTAGGACCTACTATAGACTAGCCCACCAACCCAGGAGTCACAGTCTCAGCTCAGAGTGTATCAGTATGGTAGTCTGGCCCTTACCTCGCCCTTCAGATAGCACATGCCAGCCCCCTCCCCTGGAGACCCTCGTAGGGCACCGAGTAAGCACAAAATGCAGTTGCCCCCTTTTATGCCTGTTCCCATTCAGATGCAGAGGGTGATCCCAGTACTCAGCAGTCATTCATGCCACTAGATGACTGTAAACTCAGGCAGAATGCAGACAAGAATAAAAATAGAAAGAGATGGAGATGGGGTCAGGAAATGTGCAGTCTTGCTTCCTTGCTCTGCGGATGGACAGAGATTTGTGATGCCTGGTTGCTGCTGCGCTGGAGCAACATTTCTGCTTCTCGAGAGGGAACAGAGAAAAAAAGACCTTGCGAGAGGCTGTTGCAGTTACAAAAAAAAAAAAAAAAAAAACAGATACCAGATCAAAAAGGTCTGCTTAAAGACAGTACATATGCCAGCTCCAGGGGATTTCAAATATTTATGGTTTGCTATATTTTTAATCTTTAAGACTTCCAGGGATGCTGCACTTAGAACATGATGTGAGCACACCCCATGTCTGACATGCCTATGGCTTGTAAACCACTGCAGCAGTGGGAAGGAGAAAGAAGACTCAAACAAGGCTTTGCAAGGCTCACCTCGCTGCAGGCCTGATGGGGTTTTTCCCTGTACCCTGAAAAGCAAAATCTGAAATCTGACTCTTCCTGCTGACTCAGGCCCATTTCTCTCCCTGGCTATTCCATCTCAGGCAACACGCACAGCCCCTTCAAATGCACTTTCTCTGCAGGCAGAAAGGTAGGTGCAAGGGAGATGCAATGTGAGATGATATGATGATAGCCTTAGGCCCACCTCCACCACTTCAAAATGTGTTATGCCACCTCTGTCAGAGAAGACAAAAGAGAGTCTCCACTCTACTGCATGGCCTAAATAGATTTCTTGACTTCCAGATGATTAATAAGCTGAAGCAGATTACTATTCAACATCGCACTTGGGAGTAATTCGCAAGGTACCATGGAGGTTTTCATTCTTATAGTATAGGTGCACAGTCTGCAGAGCTTTAGCGGGTGTTTGGACTGTTTACAGCATACCTTAGGCATACATTCAACTAATGCATATAACACAGGTGTTGGAATTCATGATTATTTCAGCTCATGTCAGCATCGATTAGAAGAGATTTCAGGTACGCTTGCTGCTATGCTGCTTCTCCTCTCCACATGCTTATTGAATAAAATAAACTTACCACCAAAAACTGAGATAGTATTTCAAGGAACTCAGTGGCTGCTGCTCAGTGGTTGATGTTTGTCTTTTAACTTGGGGTGGAACTGCATAAATTATTCAGTTTCTTTTATTTTAACTGTCAGAGAAATTTAGGACTCTTCACCAATTTTGCCAACTACCATGTGAGCTAAGGGAGCTTGAGAGAGAGAAAGTATTTTCTGGAGGGTGGAAATGTTCATGCCCACAAAGGAAATTTAAGATGTGATGTTCTTGAGTATAAAAATTATGCCCCTGCTTCACTTTTCTTAGAAAGACTTTACTCTCCCTTGCTCCAAGGAGGCTATAAAAGCCTGTCACATCAGCAGGACTGTGGAGGTCACCATTCAATCCATCCCTTGGTGATTACACCCAAGTCTCAGGTGCTGATGAGCCAGTATGCTGGCAGGTTTTCTCTGACAGCCCTGGTACTACACTGCGCCTTTCCTGTGCTAACACACTGTGCGGCAGCAAGTAACATCAGCTGTGCCCTCTATGCCATCCCCGTTCACGTTGCTGTAGTTTATAAACCTGCAGGCTGTAGCAGGAGGGAAGCATGTCAAAAGACTGGCCTGTCCTCTTGCAGAACATGATGGGTAGGATCCATTCTGAGTGAGCTGAGCTCTCCCGGGGGGGAGTTTAAATTATAATATGCAGTATTTTCCTGTAGGGTTTGTAGAGATTGACAATTTTCCCTGACCTTTGCCTGCCTGCCATAATCTGGCAACACTAGAGAGTTTAAGGACAGCTCATTTGAGCAGCAGTTAAGGGATTACAACTGGCCCATGTCTCACTGTGCTTTCTTCCACCGTACAATGACCAGGTCATAATTAGGACAGGAGTGATGGTGTTCAGTGATGTGGAGAGGCATTAAGCTGTTGAGCTTCTGGCGCTGTGACCAGGTATGTGTTGCCAGGTTTCAGAGTTCAGCAGCTTTTAGGACTGGAAAAGCTGTGGCTTCTAGCTGTGGCAGAGCCAGGCAGTGCCGCGCAAAGCCAAGGAAGGGGCAGGGCAAGAGCAGCAGCAGGGCACCATGGCCTGCCCGAATGGCGCTGCCTTTGCGCTCAGCCCCAAGAGGTGCTGAGCCGCTCCACCCCTCTCCAGGAAACCCTGTGTGGCACAAACCCTGCCCCTGCTCAGGAAAGCGCTCCAGCAAGATGCTTCCCTGTGAAACGTGCAGATGCACGGTGCTTTCCCTGGAATCGAAGCATATGTCTCAATTGTGGCAAAGCTGCTGGAAATGCTTTGCCAAAATCGGCCCTTCCTCATCAATGTACTTTTAAGAACCCAATAGCATTGCCTTAATGCTGTGTTTTCCCCTTTTATTTAATCCACCTGATCTTTTGGAAGACAAAATTGTTGACGGGCTTTTGCAGTGTTAATTATTTATAACCACATAAAATGAGCCTAAACACAGAAGGTTCATTTATCAAAGCCCCATCTCTACTCCCATGCATGCTTCTTCATCGGCTCTTGGCAGTAATGTGTGTGTTGAGGTGTTTTACCACCATTTCTCCCCTGTTTATGAGCAGTGATTCAAGTAGAGCACTACTAAGGCTTGGTCCCTGTAGCATTTGCATTAGGACATCGTCACCAGGGCAGGACGCCCCAGGATTGCTCATGCAGTGCAGTGCAACCCTCCCAGCAGATGTCTGGATGTCTGAGAATTTACAGCTTTAAAGGATCTCGCAGACTGCAATACAATATACACAGTGCACACAGAATTAAAAAAGCTTATGAATATGATAATGTTACTAGAAAAAAATGGCAGGACACAGGACCCTGTAACTTAGTGGTTATCCTGTGCCCCAGGGAAAATAGCTCAGCAGTCATTTTTTTTAAGTATGTGTGGGCGCATGTAGACTTCTGTGAAGAAGTGTTTACACAGGGAGCACAAAAAGGAATGTAAAAGTATGTTTGGCCATATGTGTCACAAAAGGGTAACCTAAATATTTTTGAAGCAACCTATCATTGATAAGAATTCAGTATTTTTTTAATTCTGCAGCATAGCTGTGTATTTTGAACATGCTACAAACACATGGTATGACCTCAAAACAGAAGTTTTACTCCATCTGTGCGTTTCTTGAAAAATTAACTCTGCTTTCTGATTTGAGGTGATTGGTGAGTTTGAAAACATGCTAGAGAGATTTTATAGAGTATTAAATATTTTTTCCTTTTATGTCTAGCTTGTTTCAAGCAGTAGTAAAGGACAGTATCGAAGGACAGAAAATACATCTTTTTTTGGTTGAGGAGACTACCCTGAGATTTCAGCCATAGTTTCACCATCTTGAAAGAGAGACTACAAAAGGTTATCCATCTGCCTTCCTGTCTATCTACAGCAATATGGGTATCATCTGCTTCTATGATAAAAGCCCCCTGGGAGCCCATGCCGTGCTTATCAGATGTGGCAGCAGGTGAAATATCAGACGAGGAAGATAATAAATAATAAATGAGCCTATATTTTTAAATCTGATGTCGTAAATGTTAACTGTTAATCTGGATAATGGAGACTCCATGTCCTAAAATCCCCTACTGGTGAACTTCATCCAACCTCTCTCCGATAGCTTCACCCTTCACTTTTTCCTGAAACCGAGTTTCTGAAGGCATCAGCATGTCTCAACGGCTTTCTCAGAGGAAAGCACAGCCCCATATTAAATAGGTTCATTTGCTTGGGGCTGATAATTAGTATTCCTCAGCTGCATTCACCATCTCAGGAACCAGATCCTGTGCTTTGAGGCACACTGGGAAACACTGTGCCACTTCTTCTCTTGGTTTTTCCCAGAGCTGCACCTTCTGTAAGGGCCTCTCGGTCCATTCAGCCTGCTGAAGCAGCTGGGATCTCGCTCTTCTAAATCAACCTCTTCCCCATTTTTACTTTAGCTGGAAGATTAACTTTTGAGAGCAAGCTGCTATGGGCTTGAACAGAGTCATTCAGGGAAAAGGCTCAGGAGCTACAGGTATAATGAGAGACCTGGAAATGGGTGGTTGATTAAATCTGAATGTTTACAGCATGATTATTACTGCGATCTGAATGAAACTAATTAGCACAGCCCAGCCCAGGTCCAGATAGGTACCCAGAACAAAACCCCAAAACAGCCACAACAGTCCCCTTGACTGGGGACCCCTGCTAAGAAAACAAGGACTGAAGGCTAACGCTGGCCTCCCTCCTCCTCCTCCATTCAGGCCAGGGACTAAAGCAACGAAGGAAATAGCAGCCCCTGTGTAACTCCCACGTTGTGGGGCTGCTCGAAGTGGGGAAGCAGGAACCTAGAGCCAAGCATCCGACGAAGGAGAACCCAGTGGTGGCAATTCCTTCAGTGAGCGGGCAAAAGATGTTTTTGTCACAGGCAGTTTTGGCTACCTACAGCACCAAAATATAGCAGGTGTTTTATTTACAGCTGCCACAGGAAAATATAGTCTGATGTAATTGTTAAGGATCTGTTCGTATTCCAGGCAGCAAACTACCATTTACAGGATGAAATTGTTTGCTGTTTAAACACTGCCAGTCAAGGACATTAATTGCTGTGGGTTAAATTAAACTAGATGGCACAGCAATAAGATTTGAAGCCTGGGAGAGGGGTGGGGAGGAAGGAGGAATGGAGAAACAATCTTCCCTCATAAATAATGGGATCTGAAAAGAATCTTTATAGGGGCAGATTAATCTGCAAAGAGCCAAGTTCAAATCTAGTTCAAATCCTACGAGTACTCCAGGCAGCCCTGGGGAAAGCAAACACTGCCCCCACCCTGAGAGCCAGAGCTTCTATCGGGCTGTTTATTCCAAAAATCTGATCAGCAGCAAGTGCCACAGCAGAGGCTGGCTGTCTTCCCAGCGCCAAGATGGGGCAAGCTGCACCATGTGACAGGGGAGAGGCGATGCCTTCCTGTGGTTTTTAAAGGCAGCTGTAGCAACAGTGGGTAGCAGCAGGGCAGGGAACCGGGCAAGTCTTCTTGGTAACCTTTCGTTTCAGTGCCCTGCAAATGTCTTACACACACCTATACACCCAGAAATATATTGAGCGACATACTCATTTTCCCTTTGGGGATGGTGGTTGGTGTAATTCTGGTCCAAACGTCTTGCACTTGTAGTCACCCTGGGTCCCTTGCAATAAGCTCCCTTTCTCAGCCCATGGGAAGGCACGTTATTTATTCCTTTACAAATGCAAGCCCATTGTTAATAAATAAATAGCAGCTCTGGGCACTTTTTTTTGGAACTGTCTTTAAAAAACACTAATCGAAATGTAATGACAGGCTGGCAGCCAGCTCCACTATCCAGGCTGTTGATAACCAGCTAAGCTTTCCAGCCACAAAATTAACATCACACCCACAAAGAAAACTATCTTTCTGGCATTCCCCCCTGCCCCAAACCTTTGGGAAAAAGCAAAAAAACCCAAGAACTTTGCAGCATATTTTGAAGGTCAAGAAGTTATGGCTCAGTTTAGATCAAGCAGAGAATTAATTTTTAGCCTGAGATCACAGAGAGTATTTGCCATTTCTGCAGTCTCCACCAGCCCAGTCTCTTCTGGCTGCAGTTTCATAAGACCTTACTGTCACCCTGAATACGGGCTTATAGTACTGCCTCACCCCATCTCCTGTTTTGCACACGCACTTGCACCGGTAACTGATCTAGTTTAACAATATTATTATTTTATAGCTGGGTTTTTAAAGCTGAATTAGTGCCTGGTCTGGCCCACAGCACAGGCACCCAAACGGCTGTCCTGGCACACAGGAGGTGCATGCCACCACGAGGGGCCGAGTGGAGGACCTGACCTAGGTTTTTTCATCATTGATACTGTATCTTGAAGCCAGTGATGGATCTGCTCTAGCCACCCCTATTAGGCACATCAGAGGCAGCTGTGGCCTTCCCACAGCTGTGAGCTGTGACTCAGCTTCTGCAGTCCGTGTGAACAGGGCTTTCTTCTTCCAGCCTAGAAGGAGGTGGGCTGTGTCCAAGAGAGGGACAACTGCCCTTGTGTAGTCGTCTGCATTAGAAGGGAGGGGATGCTGCTATTGTGGTAACTACAACACGGAGCCTGTCAGAGCAGGGCACTGGGACTTCAACTCCTGCGAGGTCCCATCCAGAGGGACCTGAGGAGGCTCAGAGGGGTCAGTCGGAATAACGACACAGAGAGAAACCGACCCTCAGCATTGAATTAATTTCTCACAGCTCCAAGTATTTTGCTTTAAGAAATACCTTGCAGCACCCCAAATTAATTGCATGCCTAGCAAAACGAAGACCGTATTAACAGACAAGGACCTGGTTCCTCTGCCTGCACAATCAGTTTTACCTTGGGGTAATGCTGTTGACTGCAGACTATCTGGTGTGCACAAGCAAAGGCCCAACTTGTTTTAACCGTGGTTTCCAACAATGCAGTGCAGGCTGCAGCAATGACACCAGCAACACCTGCATCTCCCTCCCTCAGGGCTACACAAGAGCTCCAGGCTAAGAAATCGGCACTACTGGCTTGAAGGTATCAGGGGAACTGAGCAATTTTCTGACAACACTATACCTAAAGCACTATAATACTATACTAAAGCAGTATTTAAATTCTATGTTAAATAAATGCTAGTGATTATTGGGGCAGAGTTCTTGAAGTTGAACCACCAGGTAGCTGATAGCTATCCTACTGCAAACTCCAGAAGCCTCAGTAGAGATGTACTTAATAATTGTTTGGCATTAATTTGTCATGCAATAATTATCCTATTAAATCTAAATTAAACCCTCCACTCAGACACTTCATCTAAAGTGTGAACATAACAATTAAGAGAGAGGGGGAAAGGGGGGATGAGTTCTTGCATAGTTTTCTGTCTAAGATTTAGATTTTCTGACTAGTAACTGCAGCAACAGAGATTTAAGATATTGCACTAAAAGGAGAAATAATTCTGAAATTGAAATACACCACAAACAAAAATCCACCTACCTAAGTTACATATGGTGCACAGCTTAGTGTAGTATCTTGCTACACTATAATCATCAACATATTTATTTCTTTACCATAAGGAAGTTCTATATTGCACTTCCTTTCTAAGGAACAAAAAAACATTAAGAAAAGAATAAATTTAGACAACCACGAAGGCTGGGATTGCTCTCATCTATCTAGCCAAATAAAATCCTGGAGACTAGGCTGAGTTTTCTCCTTCAAGCTCCTCCTGTTGTCAGCAGCCAGAGATCGGGCTCTCCGGGGAGAGATTCATCCCACCCACCTTAGAGCTTAGATCTGACAGTGAAAACGAGAGAAGAATGAACCCCATCCGAAAGCCAGACAGGAAGCCAGGAAAGAGGAAGACTTAAATCCAGTTCTCATGTCCTAGACTGAGATCCGAGGCGCAGAGCTGTTCTTCCACATAGGATAATAGAGCTTGAAGTGCTTAAAATGTCATTAAGTAGCATGGCTCAGCTGAGGACAATCTGTAGGCGTATAAGATAGTTTTATGTCCTCTTTCTGACCAATTTAATTTTGGGATCAAGAAGAATGACTTTTTTAAACCAAGACAAGATCTCTTTCCAGTATAGTTTTCAATTGCTCAGGGAATTTCCACACTGGTTGCAGAGTAGCATAGTACATGGCAGTCACAGGAGGTTTTCTTTATCAGTTGAAACCATTCCTTACGCAGCATTTGGATGGCTCTTTAAAAATGCAATCTCCTTCCTTAGGAGAGCATCTTCTTCAGGTAAAAGCCTTCTTTAGCTTTTTTTTTTTTTTTTGACATGGGCATCATGTAGGTTTTCCTGAGAGACAGCAGTTCTTTATATCCTCCAGACCCCCAAAATATCAGTAGTCATTCTGGTTTTATGGTGCCTGATATTCCCTTTCCCAGGCTGCCTATGCAGAGCGTACTGATCTCTGCACTGTTCTCCTAGGAGGTCGTTACTTCTTCACCTTTCCCTTCCCTGTTCGTGCTCTCTCTTCTCTGCCAGCTACATTTTCCCATCGAGACGGTATTACTCATCTCTAAGAAAACTCTGATGATTTCTCAAATTGTACTAGGCTCTCAAGTCTGCCAGTTCTGTCTCTTCTGCTATATCAGTTTGTCTAATAAATGCTTATCTATATCCTTAGACTGTTACAGCTACAGACAACACAGCCAGTTTTAACCAAAACTTTTTCCTCTAAATCACCCAAAAATGTGACAAGAAGGTTCACTGTGGATTAAACTACTGCATTAACCCTGTTTTCCTTCTACAAGTCTCTGTGTTCAAGCACACAAGTCAGCTCGGGTTTAAAAGGCTGGTTTAAAAACTTGCCCTGCAGAAGGCAGACACCAGAGGTAGGAGTACATTAAAAGGGAAGAGAGACATATTTTGAAAGCAGGAACATTAACTAAAAAATCTCTGAAAAGATTGTTTGTAAAACTGAAACACAGATTAAACTGGAAAGGAAACTTGTACGTTCAGAGATGTCTGCCAATAACAGGCTGCGAAAGCCAGCATAAACACGGTCTGCTCAGGTAATCATAAGCAAATGTAATTCAAAGCAGATGAAATCAGAGTCCCTGTTTATCATGAATGGCACCCACACCCACACACAGTATATTTAGTAACATTTTTTTAAAGTGAATTTGGTGCAGGTGAAAGAGCTAGCCTGACAGCCCTCAAGTCTCCCATGGAGCCGTGGAGGAGGCCTGGCCCGTGACACCCGCTTTTCACTGCTGCTGGCGTCCAAGAGGCAGAACCACCTGCGCCAGCCCCAGGCCGACAGTGCAGCTCACCCCCTGCCTTGCAAGGCACGGACCGGTTAAAAAGGGGTGGCTATAATGCCTCCGACAGCATTAGGGGAAGAAGGGCAAAAACTCAGGAATGTAGATGTATGAAATATTCTGCAACAGGGGCAGGGCGTTTGTGATCAGTCTCTATCAGGAAAGCATTGGTCTGTGCACCGAAACATTGCTTCGTGCAGGACTGCAATGACTCTTACAAGCACTATCTCGTTGCAACGAGGAAAGGTCTTTGAAGCCATCACAACTGCCCCTCAAACACTCCCTCATTTGGCCATAGACAAGAAAAAGCTACATATAAAGCTTCAGGGGAGACCTCAATTGCTCCCCCAAGCAATTTTAGAAATATAGCAGAAGATGGTTATAGGAGGGCTGAAGGTGTGGTACTCTGAAATATCTGTCACGGAGAACATTACTGCTTAAGGACTGCAGATTCACTACCCAAGTTGCCTTTCTAGAACTAGTCCCACTAATCCCCTCTCTTGAACGAAACCACAGGGTGTATTGCTAATGGCTTCCAGGTTGCTTTTTGGATGGTGTGAAACCTATTTGATAATTAGTTCTCTATATCAGTCCTGTTTCCATTGTAATCACTCCCCTCCCCAAATGATTTCATGTCACTGTTTCTTTGTAATCGTTTTTTGTCTCATTTCCCATTATCACCACTGGAATCACATTGATAACATTTATTTCATCTTTTCCCACAGTTCTCCCATACGTTTACTGTCACCATCTGCACACACATTGTATTGATCATATGAGACTTCCTAACTGTGTTAGTGTGTGTGGACTTATGAATATATCGAGTGTTTAAAGGAGCCTTTTTTAAATTTGTTACTGGCTGGCTCTGTCCCTGCTGGAGTCCTCCTGGGAGACTCGAGGAAGAACAATTGTTTTATCCTTTCTAACAACACTAACACTGCTGCCTACCCCTGTTCTTTCACAGGGCCCCGGAGATCTTTTATAGCATCCTACACTGGCACTGCTGTGCTGTTAAACCCTCATGAATGAAACAATGAATTAATAACATTGCTATATACCATAAACAATTGCCAGCGTAGCAGCAGTAGCAGCTCTCCCCCAACACCGCCATCTTCTAATGCTCAGTCAGTGGATGGAACAAAATTGCCTGGTTCATTTTGCTTAGGCTGCTCAGAAGATATTTACAGGCTTATTTCCTCCTTTTTTTTTTTTTTTTTTTTTTTTTTTTTTGGTAGAAGTCAAACTAGGGCTCAAAGCCAAATCCAAAATATCCTGGGGCTTTTCACTGCCTTATAAACAGTTAGTTATAGTCATTGATACATTGTTGGCATGTAATAAACCTTTAATGGCCAGATTGCTTGTAAAAATACATATCTATTATTGATGTATGTAACAGTTGTGCCTGAAGGCCCTCTTTGAGATGAGTTCCCCATAATTTTAAGACCTAGGCATGAACGCATTAAACAGACAATCCGTAACTCAAAAGAACTTAGCAGCCTAAATATAGAAGCTAGAGAAACTCAGTGATTTGACTGAGGTCACGCTGGAAGTGTGTAGCATACCCTGGAATAAGAACACACCCTGACTCATTTTCTAGGGCAATCAAATGTTTCACTTACAATTCATCCACTGCTTATGTTGGCAGGAGATCGAGAGGGAGAGTAAGTTGGGAATTTAATGCTCAGCTGTAGATGGGGAAATTCTGCCTGGGGCACGCTACAATGCCAAAGTAATAATGCAAGAAAATAATTTCTGTTTCTCTGTGCCTGGCAAATGGTGGTGTTTCCAAGAGTTTCACCTCCAGAAAAACAAACTCCTGAGATTCACCATCAGTCTGAAAGGAATCTGTGATTTGTCCCAATGTGCCTGCTTTGTGCACCACGCACCATAGGAGCAATATCGTGGTTTCCCTAAGGGGGTCTGTGTTTCTGCCTTCACCAGCTTTGAGATTGGGTGATCACTATGCAAGACCCTGCTGTCACCAATCCCTTGCCAGCAACCAGCCTACGCTGAGATTCTTCCCATTTCTGTCCAGGGCAAAGACTCTGCACAACTCAGTCTGCTTTCAGCCTTGAGCAAAGGCAACAGCTGTTGAGCAAGGTCAGCGACCAAGCTACACATATCCAGCTAAGTTAGAGGAACTGGGTCTCTAAGGGCAGCTTCTTGACCTGGTGAGCCTGAAACGACGAAGACATCCCTGAACCAGCTTTTCAAAAGCACACCTGCGCGTGCACACACACACACATATATATAGATATATATATACAGGCGCAGAGGAAGAGTCTTGGTAGACTGACCTTAGGCGCTAAATCAGTAGCAAAATATCTAGAGAGACTTTTAAAAGTGCAGTTCCTATAAAAACACACCGAATGAATTGATGAAATGTGACCTAAGGAGCTTGTGTTCTAGAGAAGCCCTTGTAATAGGTAAGTGGAAATTTTAAATGAAGATAACATGCCCAGAGGCTTATGGTTCATGCATAATAACTCAAATCATGTTAATGTGGTGCTGGTACATACATATCATCTCTGCTAGTTCCTATCTGATCTCAGCTTTACATAGAACAGCCTCCCATGTGGAGGACACATGTACCACCATCCTGATCATGCCGGGGGAGATGGGGGAGGAAAGGGCTCAGAATAAAGTATTGCAGTATGCTCAAGGATGAAATACATTCAGATCCTGAAGCTGGCACAGACTGTGGCTGCCAGACTATGTAGTAGCAGGCATATGGATTATTTACATCAGTGTTTCTGAATTTGAACCTCTTTGAGTCTTTCCAGGTAAAGACTGATGGTCTGCTTTTAACATCCTGAGGCTCTAATAAGCCTAAAAGGTGACTCACTGAGATGTACCTCCTTTCTCCAGGCCCCACTGTCTCCTGGATATGCAGAAATGTTCAAGCAGGAATCCCTTGGTATCAGGATGAGGGAGCTGCTGGATGGAATTCCTCATTACATCTGTTTTCCCCAGCTTGAAGCAGATGGGGAAAGCTCATTTTTTGAAGTTTTGAGGAAGGCATACAGATTGTGGTTATATGGAGTACAAAGAGGTGGATGGCTGGGCAAAATATGTTGCTGAATTTGTCTCTTGAGCATTCCTAGCCTAGACTTGCAAGCAGTGGCTGTTGTTACATTAGCAAGGCATCCAAATCAATATGAGTTCCCACCATGTTCATGGGCTTCTGCCTAGGCAAAGAAAAGCTAAGGGAGCCAGTCTATTTATGCTCGTATATAATGATCCCAGCTTCACCCATGGAGCTGGAGCTCATGGAAAACAGCTTCGGCTGAGCCAATTTAACCAAGGCTCATATTCACTAGTTTTGATGATACCTTCAAAGCTAAAACTTGCATGGCTCAGGCAACTCCGCCCCTGCGTCAACTTGCAGCTTATTCATATTGAGGTCTCTTTCCCGTAGGCAGCCCAGAGCAATCTTTCGCTTTTAAATAATCTGGCAGGTCCTTTCAATTTCCTGATTGCTGAAGACTCTTGCCTACATAGCAGGACTAGCAGGCTATAATACTGTGGTTTAAGAAACATCAATGTTTCCAGTGGGAAGAGAGCAAAAAGGCATTGGAAATCCCCAATGGTAAGGAAAATCTGTAAAAATCACTGCTCCAAGACAGGCAGATATTTGCATGCCAAGTTTGAGTTCAATTATTTTGCGTGCTTGCCTAGAAGAGAAAGGCTTTGCTAATAAACCTTGAATTCAGACATTGCTGTATAATAAAATATAAGAAGCTGGGAAACGGGGACATCAGGCTATTAGTGAGGTGTATAGGGCTGTGTAGGATCAGGATTTGGCATTGAATAGTCCATGCTAGAGGAGACTGCTTCACACAGAGACAGTGTTCCCGCTGTGCAATTGTCATTTTCACACTATTTCTTGGTGACCTTGTTTGTTGGGCAGTGAGCGTAAGAATTTAACTGCATCTTCCTCCCCCTCTGCCCCCCGTGATTTGGAAGACTCAAAGAAGAGTGTTGGTTATTATTATTTGTTTCCCCTGAATGTCCCATGGAGACTTCAAGACTATTTACTGCAGTTGTTCTGATCTGACAGCTGATAAAGTTTCTATTACAGATCTTTAATGACTGGACATAGCTGGGAAAACAAGCAGAGTTTACCTTTCCTTCACTTGTTGTTAGCTGTTTCCAATCACAAAACTGCTCCCCCTCTCCTTCCTCCCCCCTCCTCCTCTCCTTCTCTCTTTCATTTTGCCTATAAACTTGAGGGGGTCAACTCTAGGTCAGGCATAGATGGTGACAATGTGAACAGATGTGACCTTGCCAACTTTCGTTTAGCAGATGGGTTTCTGGATAAATTGGATTAAAATACTTTAATTTGTCACCTCTGAAGCGTATCTGTCCTCACTGTCAGACACTCTCATTGTGTGGCTGCTTCCCCGATTCACCAGTTTCACACAAGGCTCTCTGGCCACAGCTTCTTTTGCCTATCCAATTAAAGCAAAAGCCATTAATAGGCAGTGGAGCTCCGGAGCAAATAAGGTTTTGTTCTTGTTCAAGAAGACGTTTTAGTAACAGACAATATAGAATTTTCTCACCACGTTCACATGTATATGTTACAAGAAACCATACAGAGAAAAGGCCAGCAACATTCACTTTTCTAGCACCTATCAGGCTCTGCTGCAAAACCTTCCATGCAAAACGTTCGGTGGCCCTAAGCAGCCATCACCCATCCCCTGCAACAACACTCTCTAATTTCTGCCTGAATTTTCATTCTCCTCTTTCTGCCAGTGGAAGGATTCCAGTGCATTAACAGCTCAGGCCTCTGCATTTAAAATGTGTCAGTGAGGCTCGAATGACAACGGCCTAAGATGAAAAGCAGCAATACTGCAGAAGTTTACAGAGAATCAGTGCGGCACCCTGGACACAAGTAACAACAAAGAAAAAACACAAGCAAGCTTAAACTGCTCTCCAGCTCAAAACCACAACTTTATGGTTTCAAAAGGCCAAAATCTGCCTCTCTTTCCAGATTCCAGGGTTTTAATGCCAGAGGGACCATTATGTCTCCCGACCACCTGAAAAGTAGTCATCATCAAATGTCAGCCAGCTATTCCTGTCATTGGCGCACATTCAAGAGACAGTAAACCCACCTCTACCTGACTAGCTGGCTCCAAAACCCCGTTACTCTCAGTATTAGAAATGAACTTAAAGTAATATGTTTCTGCAAGTAATCAAAGAGAAGCCTGAGTCTTTATGGATTCAGGTGCAACTCAATAGGTACAAAGGCGATAGTATATGCTTAGAAGACATTTACATGATCGCTGTATAAAATACAGTTTTGTTAAGTCCCCTGTATTATGTCTTAGCTGAAACCAGATACACAGAAAATCCTTAAGGAAGTCTTCTTACACTGTTCCTGCCTTGTCCAGAGCTAAGCAACAGCATTAAAATCTTGCAAGGAAGCTCATTCCCTTGAGGTTGCTCATCAGCATTTTAGGCAAAAGTTTGGGGAAGCTTCCAACTAAGAATTCAAACCTTTATCTGAAGCAAACCAGACTTCCAAATTGCATTCTGGTTTTATAAGAGAATCATTAATAATAATAGCAGAATAAGAATTATAAAGATTATTAATAGCAGAATAAGAATTATAAAGATTATTTTTTCATGTGTTTTAATAACATAGAGGCAGGATCATGCTGATCCAACCACTGCAGTTACATCAGAGAAGAATTTGGTCCATTATTCAATTATCCTTCAATGCACTCCTGTGGTCGAGGTAATATATTATTATTATCTCCACTTCTCTGTTATTCCCATTGCAGACATTAATTCCAAGAACATGAATCATTTATTATCAAGGGTCCTGGTCCTGTAACAGGATGTGCTGGCAGAGAACCCAATGTCCACACCAAATTCCACTGCGCTGAATAAAACTCATCATCCTTCATTAGAACAATTGTTGCAAAGCACCGTTACCTCCTGTTGTGTCCACCCAATTGAAAAAATGCCTGCAATACTTAATTCAAGCTGCCAATAATTAAACGAAGAACGTGTTTGCATTTACTGTAACTGGGGCATATTTAATTGACCATCGAGCTTTTAGGAACATCCCCTCATCCACACAGAAAGGAAAAAGCAAAACACAAGCAATAGTTAGTAGACATCCAAACAGAAGTGCTGTCAGTAACCAAACAGAATAAATGTACAGGGAATGCACTCTACTTCTTGCTCACCAGTCAATCCAGATGACTCTACTTTTAAGGTAATTGTAGTAATTTTTTCTCTTCAAATAACTGGTGAAACACGATTCCCTCATGCTGACTATCTTACTGACATTTGATGCACCTACATTAATGTTTTACTTTGCATCAGGAATATGGTTCAAGGAGCATCTCCAGATTGTTACCATTTATTGCTTGTCTCAATTGTGGAAGGTCTTAGCTGGATTTCTTTTGGGTGTGTTAATTGGATTCCTTTGGGGTGAAATTAAACTTGAAGACATGCTCCAGGAGCACTTAATGCTCTCTGACTGTTAATGGGCATTCAATTTGCAAGGCTACACTAGAGTTACCAAAGGGAAACTCTGTGAAACACATATGGCGTGGACACTGTGTCCTCAGCAACAACCATTCTGCTCTACAGTCCATTTGCTAATGTAGAAAAATCCACTGTCTTACACCCTTGACCTGCAGCTGACTCCAGTAAAAGCAGTATTGCACAAACAAGTCAAGTTGATCCCATTACTGTTACAGAGCTGTTAACACAGACACCTGCCCATTGTGAGCCACAGCAATACTCCAGCTCTTTTCAAGATTGGTCTCCAAGCAGCTATTAGATAGCCCAGGAACCTTAGCTGCAAACACAGAAATTCAGTAAGAAATAATTCTGCTGGGTAGTTAAACTGCAAAAGCAAATAATAATAGCAAGCAATGCAGGAATGTCGTATATTTTATTCATTAGCATTGCTAACCTGGAAAATGTTGCCTTCCCCGTGATGAATCTTACTCATTATAGTTTGAATATAGGAGAACATATTCAGAATGTTGTGTCAAACATACAAGTACATACTATATATCCAAAATAACACAGAAAATGGCCAATTTTGAAATATTTTAAAAAAGATAGTTTTTATATTGCCACATCTATTGTACACAGATGTTCAATACATTTTCTGAAGTACATAGTATATCAAGTATATAGGAAACCTTTCCCCTCCCTTCCTATGCTCCACCTTCTTTATGGGATATACTAGCTAGATGAGTGTTCCTGGTAAAAGACCCAGGGATGACAGATCCATGATGAGATCCCTGGAGATCACTGTGCTTAAGGCTGGACAATGTGCTCTAACATTTGCAGGCCTATCAGGTTTTGCAACTGGTTGCAAATTGTCTCTGACAGAGCCATTATTATATTTTTTTCATTCTTGCTAGAAACTAGTCCTCTTAGTAGAATGAAAAACAAAATAATGAGCCTGTCCCTTTATTTCCTGAGAGGACCTGTTCTTTTACATTCAGTTACTGTTTAGATTTCATGGGTCCTACAATTTGCTTAGGGCCTTGGGGTCTGCTCTGTTCCATGACTAAGTAAAGCACAAGGCCAGCTTCAGTTATGATGATCAGCTTACGAACAGCAGATCACTCCACAGCATACAAGAATAAACACATTTTGCTCCCGTCATTTAAGAGCTCAGACAGTCTCTTCCTCATTTACTCCCACGCGACAGAACACATGGAGAGGTACAGTTCTGCAATGGACAGGTCGGTCACCCAAACGGAAATCGCACACCTACGTATCAGTCCCAGCTCTGCCACTAAAGCGCTGTATGAGTTTTGAGTCAGTTTCTTTAATACTTCCAGTGTGAGATTCTCTTTCTCCTCACACTAATGCAGACTGGTGTTTTTCAGACTGGATCCATCACCGACTACTTCAAAACAAACTATGAGTATACCTCATATCTCCTGGAGGAAGTAACAGTTTGATTTTGAAACTAAAGTATCTATATATACACATATACATATAAGTGTATATATACTACACACAAAGACTCTAGAAGACAGGGGAATCTAAGTTTTTACAAGTAAAACAGCCAAGGCGAAGGTAAGTATGAGGTGTGAGAATGCTTAGTATCACCTTTAAAGTAATTTGCTCCTCCTGTGGTTTTCTGCATAGATAACCAATAGAAATGCAAACAAAGAACTAGCCTAACACAAACCATACAGCAATACGCAGTTCTCACTTTGTGATAGCCAATGATGCTACATCTTGGACTTGCTTTGCTAGCATGACACTGACTGAGATAGCTCCAGCTACCATCTACCCTTTGGGTTCATCACCAAGAGCTACTGTCCAATGACTGTAAGGGCCTTTCCTCTGCCGATGTGCAGAATGGATGCCAACATACGAATGTGGAAAGTCCACAAACATTCGGTTGATGCATCTTTTTACTAACTTCTTGAACCACGTCAAACCACCAGCCGTAGGACACAAGAATTAAGAACTTGCTCTGTCTGAATGCTATACAAATGGTACAGCTGCAGAGGAACAACAACCACAACATGAGTAAGTGCAAGAAACAGAAAAAAAGCAAAATAAATAAAAGAAAATCCCATTAAAGAAAGAGCCAATGGTAAAATGAGAAAAAGAAAGCTTCTTCCTTGCTCTTGTAAAAAATAAATAATGCCATTTGGAATAAAGATCAAGTTTTCCATTTACACTTTCCATGGCTTCTTTCAACGAACAGGAGAAATAAAACATGCAAGTTGACACGCTTTCTTGCTGAATGTAACTGAGTGTTTCCCACGGAGGGATCTCATGCCATCACATTAATGGATTTCCCTTTTGCAGTTGCTCCTGCAGATAGCAATAACCCCCTTTGGATATTTCAGAAGAAGGCAGACAGAATAACTTATGTGCTAGAGATAAACAAATCCATAAGCAAACAAACAACAAATCAAGGGAAGTTTTGGATAAAGAAAAACAAATGAAGTCTGGAAGTGACAGTTGGAAATCTGTTTTCTAGCATTTTACAAAATGCTGATAAAGATACTGAAACACGGGATTTGTTTTGGCTTATAGAAATAGAAGATTTTATTTCTAAGAAGAAGGAAAATAGATTTGCCAGAGAACAGAGAAATCCACTCTTTAAGACACACATATTTAACATCAACTATAGCCCTTCAATAGTACAGTGCACATGAGAAAGGGAGTCCTCTTAATTTCTTCCTTCATCGTGTTCGATTTCTTCAAGCCAGGACTATAAAAATGAGGGCTGAGCAGACAAAGTGCCATGGAGCTCTGAGGAAGGAGAATCAACGGAAACAAAAGCAAACTACTCATTGTGAATGAAAAACAAGGGCATTTATCTTAAGCAGAAAATGAACTTATTTCATATTAACCTTGTGCCAAAATCCGACCGCAACAGGAGAATTTCTTATTTGTTTGTTTGTGTGTTTTCTTTAGCTCTGAATGAAGATCTACAAGTTTGATCCCTACATTATAAAATATTTGCACAAAGGGACAATGGATCAGATTATGATCTTGCTTATGGCTGTGTAAATTTCAGGTAACTCCATTATAATCATATTGCAATAAATATTTACAGTTCATTGTAACACAAACATTTTGAGAATCGTACTGGGATCAGGCTTTATAGTATATAAAATATATTTTAAATATTGGAAACATATATTTGGGTACTTTAAAAAAATCTATCCACAGGGTTTACATTTACCACTGTGAACAACACTTCCTGGTACACTGTAAATCCACCTCTATCAGTCAAGGCTCAGAAGAATCAAAGTGGACTAGTTAGCCCCTTGTTTCATCTATGAGATTTGAAAGGGACTCGTTGCAAGTCTTCTTTGATGGGCCTAAGAACACACCTAAATATGTGACTGGAAATTTTTTCAGGATGTTGCAGCTCAGTGACCAAAACTAGAACCTGGATTTTTTACAGTTACCACCTGCTCTGGGTACAAAAGTATAGTGATTACATTCTTGGTAGCAGACAGGATAACACATTTTAAGAGGATTGTATCCTATCACATAAGGGAAACTGCCGGAGTTCTTTAAAGTATGAAAAAGAAAACTCTGGCAGAATGCGCTTAGCTTCAGTGGGCCTTGCTCTTCAAAGACGGACCCCAGAACTCTGAGCAGGACAGAAAAAATTTAGCTGGCCACGGCCTATTTTCTTGTGTCAGCGCTTTCAGTGAAAGTTAGCAAGTATCTGTCTTGATACCAATTGTGAAATTAAGAAGAGTTGAAAGAAAGAAAGATCATGTGTGTGTTCATGATTATCATGTAAAGGGATATGACCTATGCAGCTGAGGCACTACAAATTCTAGACAGGCATCTCATACCGTTGAATGGGAGATCACATGCAAAGATGGTTGGTGGATTCCAGTCAGGTCCTAGCAGGAACCTGGGAGATGTCTGAGAGAATGGAAGGAAATATGTTGTTGGCAGTGTTCCACTGAGAATCTTGTCATCCCCAGTTCTTCCATTTCCCAAACATGATGTGCATATTTCAAATTACACATTTTTACTTGATAATTATTTAATAAGATAGGGATGGAGTAAGCAAATAATGGCTTGAGAACGAACATTTAATTTCCAAGAGAGTCCTGAGAGATCTTTCATTGAGGGGAGCCATAGCAATTACTTGCAAATTCAGTGTCAGACACATCTCACTAATTCAAGAGCCAGGAAGACAACGTGCATTAGCGCTAGGAAGGTTGTAGGTAGCGATAATCAGATAATGAACATCACAGTGGTGAATCTGCAGGCAGAAATTACACAGCTGCTTGCCTGAGATTTGAAACGCAAATTATTTTGCAGATTACTCAATGAACTCTGGATCCTTTTTAATGCTTTGCCTTGGTATTGTTGGGATGATTCCTCATTTGATTCATGACCTTTGTCAGATGTTTGAATTTGCCTTGGTGATGAGGATTTTGGCTGGGAGATGTCGAATGCAATGTACTTTCAAGTTGCAGGGGATTTAAGGACAAAGAGCAGAGAAACAAAGTTCAACAGTCAACATGTGTTACATCAACGCTATTGGTTCAGTCCTTATAAGCAGATTTCTAAACTGCAGGATCTCACTACATATTAATACTCTTTATACTAAGCTCTCTTAGGAGTGTTATATGCTTAAGTGTAAAGTGTAAGATTAGTTATTAGGACAAAAGCCATATTGTTGGATTAAAATGCAAAATAATTTTTTAACATCTATAGATTAGGTCAGTCACCTGTTTCACAATACCATGAAAGATATGGAACACAGCAAAACCACAATAATTCAAGTTTTGTGGTGATCTATGCTTAAGGCATCACAAAATGCATTGACAATGGAGACAGTCAAGCTTTGGAACAGAGAACTGCCAACATCCAATTTCCTTCCATGAGAAAAGCCCTTTGATTCATTCTGTGCCACAAGAAAACATTGAGTATATGATGAACCTGGCTGCTGACTTCCAGTGTTGTTTTTCATATTGCTATCCAAAAGGAAAAACACCATGCAAGCACCCCTGGTCTCTGAAAGAATTTCTGCAAGAGCATTAAGATACCTTCATAAATATAGAAATAGTATGTTCCATCCTAACCATGCTGAATAGTACTGTACTCTCTGAGTATTCCAGTTGAAATGATTATTCGCATGCATCAAAGTGACAGGACCTGCCTCTTATCTGTACTCACTTGAGTACTTTGTATGTGTATCTCTAATACAGTTGAGTAGTATATTCAGTAATAGTGATAGAGAGTCCTCAAGTACAAACATGCACCAAGTGATATTTCTGATGTAAAGGCTAAACACTGACTCAAATGGCTTTTATCCTTCCCTCCTGCTGGGCAGACAAGGGGTTATCAGATTTACTATATCCCACAGTATTGTCTCTTTCAGAATCCTTCTCCTTTGCGCCCAAGATTTCCTCATTCTCTTCCTCCAAAGCTGCAAGAACATATTGGAAACCTGATTGTACGCAACCTTAAATGCCTTTGATTCCAAAATACTACTGATCTTAATCCTAAATCTTTTTATTGAACATATATTTATCAAATAGCAATTATTCTTTTTCTGACAGTGGTTGTCCTGACTTCCTACCAATTCTAAACCATGAATCCTTCAACTCTTTGTTAATAGATGGAGACGTTTCCTTTCATTGAACACTGTTTTGATATTATACTCGGTTCATCACCATCCCTCTGAATTGTGAAGGCAAATCTTAAATGCCTTGCGATTAGATAGATGGATAGATAGCTGTGAAATTTTATCAGTTAATGTTTGTGAAGCATATAGATATTTTGGAATAAAGGAGGCATGAGATATGCAAAGATTTCTTGTTATGTTTCAATACATGAATAAGAAGAGGGTGGGAAAATGAAGTCAAATAGTATGGCAGACCTTAGAGAACTGATCGCTTTAATCCATGGCTTTCCTGTTCTCTACCATCTCAATTGGCACTTGCAGAACTGAGACTTCATTCGTTTCCTCTGACATCTTTTTTTTTTTTTTTTTTTTTAAAAAGGGGGATCTGAATGGAGCCAGGGATTTCTATAGAGCACAGGTAATTAGTGCTGGAGGACTCTGATTATCTCTTTATACCACTCCTTACCATTTGACACAATTCCACATAATAAGCCTTCCCTTGAACAAACCTGTTGAGACAGCATCTCCCAGGAGGCTGATTCATGGTGTGAGGAGGAGAACTTCAGCTTTCCATCATCTACAGACACTAGCTCCTTTTTCTTCTTCTCCTCTCATTAACACTTACTGGAGAGCAGAAGAATGGCATATTGAATTTAAAGAGGAAATCCCCATCTCCTATCATTTCCTGCTCATAGGAACAACGTGGGACAACCAACTGCTCATCTTCTGCTCTTATTCTAATTTTCCCTTCTATGCCTGCCCTGTTTTAATTAAAGTGAGATGAATGATCCACAAGAAAACAAGTCCAGGGAAACTACATTGAATATGCATCTGCATTTTCATTTAATAAAAATTTAAAAGCTAGGGTATTAAATAAAATTAAACAATTTTCCCTAAACAGAGAGGGAATTAAAATAAAACCCAACAGCAACAACAATGCAGGAAGGATCATGATCAATTAATAATGAGTATTTCATTGCTTCTTGTTTTCCATGTCAGTTCATGCCCAAAGAAATAATTCAGAGGAGGGGGAGAACTATTAGGTGTGTTTAGGAAAATACCAGCAAAGCCCAAAAAGCTAAGCTGTGAGAGAGAATGGCAGGCAATAGCAAAAGACTTTGAGGAACATGAGAGTAATTAGAGAAATGGGCCATGTGTTTTGTTACCACTGCATTACAATGAATCGAAATGAGGCTAGGGTTGAACATCTTGGCTCAAGAAAATCTTTGGAACAGGAGTGGGGAAAATCTGACCTGCTTGTGTATTAGTTATTTAGGCTCAGAGAACTTTAATTGATACAGGGCTGATTTAAAAAAAAAAAAAAAAAAAAAAAGACATACAAAGAAACCATCACTAAGGACTGGAACTTCAGAAGCCATATGCAAAGAGAGACTGGGTAAATAAAAAACCCACAGACTCTTTTTACAAAAGTCATCTTAACAGGTCAGGAGAGGTAAAAAGGGAACTCCTAACACAGGGGAATATCCATTAAACCTCCTGGACACTTGGACCCCTCTTGTTTAGAAAAAAATTTCTTATGCCAATAGCCAGAAAGGGGCAAGCTTCAATACTTTTCTTTGTACTGAAATGAGAGGCCATTTATCAAATATTTGCACAGAATAAACCTCAGTTCAAAGCGTTTGAATGCATGCTTGCCTTTAAATGTGGTAGTAATCCCACCTCTATTCAGCAGAATACTTAAAGTCATGCTGTGCTGAACCATATTTCATCTGCCTCTTGAGATTCTGCAATAAAAAATTGTTGTTTTGCATTTCAGCAGCGAACAAAGTGATTTCTATATATGGTTTGTTTGTAAAACATTTTGTCAACCAAATGGATCTCAAGAAACTGCCTGTTCTTAAAAAGCAAAAACACAAACAGAAAAACCCCACCGTCTTTCTGAATGTGAGTGACAGGGTAGACAAACACGACAAACTGAAGCGAGCTATGCTGCTGACCTCTCTGGGAAAAGACAAGCTTGTTTGCAGCAGCATCAAGGACAGTGGACAGCTAGCCCAGCCTGCTGCTAGGATGTTATAATAAACAATTTGAAGGTGCTAAAGTAGGTGATACGGTGCTGCTTCAAGGATCAGGCCCCAGAACTATTATCTGAGGAGAGGCTGGTGAAAATGCCTAGTACTTTTCTAACAGTTTTTCAGCATGATTTTGTCTCTCCTGACTAAGTTTGTGATAGAGACACTACTTTTCTTTCTGCAGACAAAGACCCATTGTTTAATGATTCTGAATGCTATGACAACTAGAATGGTGAAAGGCAACCTGCAAGTGACAGTAAATGCATTCTCTCTCTTTTTTAATATCCAGTGTGCATATCTGTAATGCACTGTTCAGCATGATTCTCCAAGGCTGCCTTAACAGACAGCTAGGAAAGTCAATCCACTGTCAAAGCAACAGCAGCTCTTGCTCTTCACTCAAGAAGTTCTGGGTTCCCTGTTTTTGCGTTTCATGATGATACAGTGGCATCAGCTGGTGGCACAAGCTAGCTGACAGAAAAGAAATAAATTCCCCTCTCCAACCAACCCTGCTTTGTTTGCATCTTGTTTGCTTCCCCTTCCTTTTTGTAGCTTAGCTTAATGGATCCACCTAGCCTGCACACCCCAGAGAAACATCTCCTGTCCAATCAGCTGAGTTAGTTTTACACTTCTGCTTACTGAACTCCTGTCTTCTGGTTTGGCTGTGTCCTGAGAGTAATAGATGTTTCACGAACATCTATCTTGTTTGGATGGGAAGATAGAAGAACATGCTACAGAAAGAAGCAAAGCAGACCTCTTTCACTTCTGTTTTATGAATACTCATAGACGAAAACCACATTGTTTTGGCATGTGCAGATGAAATCTAGGTTTCACTATGTAAGGGTGTACCACACAATACAAGTTCACAATTGGCTTTGTTTTGTTTTTGGAAACATTTTGATACTGGTACCCTTCTCAAACTAGAGACCTCGACAGCATCGCTTGGCTAGATAAACTGCTGTTCCTTCACAGGTCACTAGATGCTCATGGGGAATATTTAAAAAGCTCTAAAGGCAGACTGAAGTTGCCGAACTTGCTGGAGCTCATGAGTTAGGGAACACCTGTTGCTCCCCCTCATTCCTTTCAATTCCACCCACATCATGTAATCTCAGACAGCACAAATCACCAGCTGCATGAGATACTGAGAATGCTGCAAAAACCACCACGGAGTTCAGCACGAGAAGTGGGGACTGAACAGTATCTCTAGGCCATGCCTCTAGGGTGTAGTTTTAATTAAGAAAGTTCTACCTAAATAATTTGTCGGATTGGTTATGTGAAGGAAAAGACTCCATCTGGGATCCTAGAAACAGGACCCATTTTGAATTATAATTCTTCTTATACTGCCTGGATGTAGCAGAAACAATAAATGTCCAGAAGGCAAAAGCCTTCCTAAGATAAAAAGGAGCTGGTTGCTCTCTGCTGCTCCTTTGGCACCATGCCTATCAGTATTTGAGAAGAACAAAGCTGAGAGAAAGATTCAGCACTGATAAGATGTAGCCACTCTGTCTCTCGAGCACTCGCACCCCACAGCCCACTAGAAAAGCATCACTCATACACAAAGCCTTTCACCTGAGAGGGAGACAGAGACAGATAGGGAATGAGAGGCCAAGCCTGTGACATTTGGATAAGATGAGTCTGTCTCGTTAAGGGGAGAACTGGAGAAACAAGCAGAGAAAATATTTAAGCTGCTATCTTTTGTTACAGATTTTGAGGGGCAGTGAATAGAACAATTCACAAGAAAAGAAGAGGGGACTCTTCTGTCTCAGAGAGACCCACCTAGAACTTGCAATGGGAAGCCCCAGAGCTACTCACTCTTAGATATTGCCGCTGGCTTGGAGCCAAAAAGCCTCCTCTTTTCAGGAAGTTTCTCTTCCCCAGTTTTTTGTGTCTGTACATATTAAAACATCTCAAATAAGAAATATTTTAAGTGCTGACAAACTGGAAAGAATTCAAAGAAGAGCAAGGAGAAATGAATTATGAGCACTGGAGGGACTGACTTGCAAGGAAAGATTAGAAGAACTAAATATGTCTAGCTTGGCAGAGAGATGACTAAGTGGGGCAGGGGGAGAAGTGATAAATGTCTACAAATATTTGAAAGGCGTATACACCAAGGAGGCAGAGAGATTCTGCAGTGTGAGCCATACCAGGTGGTGGGATTAGGAGCAAAGGGATGGAATCAGAAAAGTAAAAACAATAAGAACAAAACAACAAAAAACTCACAAAAGCAAAAATTCCAGTGAAGACTAGACGATCAAAAATCTCTGTGAAAGCGATGTATATTCACATACCCCAAACTTGGGATGAGAAGATTCTCTCAGAGGTAGAAAACTCAGTATGAGAGACACATGGGAGGGCTGAGTCAGCACTTTGATGCATGCAGAGCTAAGGGAAAGAGTTCTGCCTCGACGCTTGGAGACCAACGGGAGCCTCAGCGGACAACAGGTGTCCTACAAAGACCGTCGATGAGAGAGCTTCAGACAGGAAGTGAAGGTAGTTGTTGCATACAATTGAAATCACAGGGGAAAGGTTGATTTGGGATAATTTAATGACCTTGAATTTAGTAGAGATGCAGGACCTTCTATCCTGACCAAATATCCTCCAGCCAGATGGTCCCCAGGAAACAGAAGGCTTTGGGTCCATCAAGCATTTAAAAGATGGTTGTGGAAAGTCTGCAAGATAAAGATGGAAGACACAAAAGCATTGTATTCCCTTATCAGACTGAGAAATTTAAGCACGGTGAATGAAAGGAGGCAGAAAGCAGAGAATGTGGATTATCTGATTAAGCATCTAATGCAGAGCACACTGGTGCTCTCTTCAGCACCTTGAAAAAAATGTATGCCAACTTCTCATTCAGGGGCAAAAAACAACTTTCCTTCCACTTTTAAGCATGGAAGACACCAGCCACTAGTAAAGACATCCCCCCAGTAGATCAGTTCAAGCCTGCTTCTGCTCCATGACAGAATGTCCATCTCTAAAAAAATGAAAAGAGGAGGCCATCCAGAGGCATGGCATGTAATTGAATTTCATATTCTAGACCTAGTTCAGCTGATTCCAGTCAGGACACAGATCTCAATCACTTTAGAGGCACAGATGAACAGTGCCTCTTCCTGTCAATTCATGAAGGGCAACCTTTTATTTTTTATCTTCCTGGAACTATCCATGTCACTCAAGCCCCTGTCCACAGGGCTTACTGTTTTGTATGAGAAAGTGGAATGGGGCCAAGGCAATGCAATAAAGTGCTTCGAGGATGCATCTCCAGTATTAAACCTCTCCCTTGTGCAGTCATGTGTCAAACAGGCAAAAGGAGCTCCCACAAGTCTGGATACAGAAAGCACACCAAGGTCCTTCTCTTTAATCCGTATTTGATTCAAAGTTTGATGTCAAGCAGCAGTCTCAGCTTGTGTTTTCAGGTGCTCCATGTCCCAAGTACAGGACTGCAAGGATAAAGCCCCATGCCTGTAACAGGGAACTCTCTGCAAACTGCATGATGCTACTCTGTGTGGTGAGCAGAGCTAAATCTATTAACATTGTATTCTTGCTACACTTGACAGACCAACGTGGCATGGGAGGAAGAAAGAAGAGAGAAGATGCACAACAAAAGTAAGATTTCATGCCAACCACTGTATATTCCTCTAACATCCCACTGAAGCAACAATGCAAATGGGGCAGTCATAGGTCACGGCAGCTTGTGTGGTGGTTGAGTCAAACTGGCCAACAGTACTACATGAAAAGACACTTTCCTCTGTCACTGCAGAAAATTAGCACATTGTGAAGCATGGCCCTTTAGGTTTTGAACAGCAGCACTATGAACCTCAGCACAGTGGGAACATCCCCATTTTGGCTCAGGTAGAGCAGAGAAAGGGAGAACTTCATTTCTGAGGAATGGAGGTGGTAGGGGCAGAGAGGAGGTTTTCCACAGTTTCCAATATAACAGACACTGAAATTCAAACCTAAAGCCAGCCATTGCTTACAGTAGGCCAAAACCTCTAAATAAAAGAGGCTCTTAATAAAATAATTCCAACCAGAAATAACACTTGGGAGCCATCGTGAGGTCCTCCCACCCCAAGAGGGTTGGCTGCCTAACAAATAGATTCTTATCATCTGTAAGAACCAAGTCCCAGAGCTCCTTTTTTATGAGTCAGTCCTAGGACAGAGCAGCTGGGATGGCCTTTACATGTGGAAATAAGCATGAGACAACCCAAGGCAAACACAGGGAAAGAGGTGATAACAGATAGGCTTTTCTCTCTGCTTTTCCTAAGCACACGATCTTCCTGCTAATCGAAAGAATGAGAGATCTCAGAGGAGTTATTATTCAGCTCCTACTCTTCTTTCACTGCATGAAACATAATGACGTGCCTAGGTCTGAATTGTGGTACTGGGTAAAATAGGCAGCGAGTCTGCTATAGAGGCAGGTGGGTTTTTGACTCATCAGGAAAAGCAACAGCTACTGTTCAAGACTCACCTGAGCCACTTTCCAGGTAAAGCGTTAGGACTCCTGGCAGTGCAAACATAATGGAAGAGACAGGCTCGTCCTCATGAAACAACACAGATTCCAGCGTCCCAGCATGGCTGTAAGGAGTATAGTGCTGTTGCAGCTCTTTTTATTAATTAACCAGATGTTTAACTTCAGCATCCTGGCTAAAATCCAGTGCAGAGAATTATATTTCCTTTCTCTACCTTAGACTTAACTCAATAGCTTCAGCAAGACAAGGTATCCTTTCTTGCCATACTCCTAGTGTAGTTACTGCAGAGCAGGTGCAGTGTTTCATCGCAGAGCAAGCTGCATTTCAACAGCAGGTGAGAAACCACTCTTCAGTCTGCCTGACCCAAAGTCTCATGGACCCTACTGCGTAAACATAAGGCACTATTATCTCTACTCTCCACATGGAATCACTTTATGGAATTTATTATTATTATTTGGAGCTCAAATTGAATCCCTCTGGCCATGTTCAAACACTAAGCCTGCTTAGGAAATGCAGGAAGCAGCTAAAGTGGTGAAGAGGTGAAGATTTATGACAGACAGAAAAGAAGTTTTCTTTTCTAGCAACAGACTTCTCATTCCTAATGCATTTCTGCTGTTCTTGCTACTCTCTACCAAACATCTAACACATCTTAGAGACTAACACTAGCCATGCTACAAGCTGCTTCTTTAAATCCTATTTTATCATGGTTTACAGCCATCTGGTTAGCTTCCCTGTGTGGTATTTTCTCCACTTTCTTTTAGTCCCTAAGAGCACCTGTAATTGCTTATACCACAACCAGCATTATCACCTCCCATTTCTTCCCCCCAGCATCATTTCAGTCCTCCTTAACCTTGGCTTCCTCTTTTATGCCTTCCTGGGGAGCCCCCACCCTTTTCAATATGCATCTAAATCATCACATTAGTGAAACAGGTTGACAACTGCTTTCACCTGTCTCCCAGGCAGGCTTTCAGCCTTACCCCCTCCCCTTGCTTCAACAACACCTACTTCTGCAATATCTTTACAAATGTATTTCTTCCTCTGATAAAAATGGTATCAGGTGAGGATTTAAAGGGAGGGAAATAGCAGTGACAACGAGGAGTCCCTCTGAAATTGTCATTCTGAAAGCTCCAAATGGCTTTCTAACAGCACGAAATGCCTCCTGATTATTTCCAAGCTGAGGCTCAGGAAGGTCCTAAAGGTGGACAGGAGAGGGGAGGGCAGGGAAGTCAGCAGCTGAACATGAGCATTGCTGAGGGTGCAGGGGTAGGGAATACATAAAAGCCCGCAGGAAGAAGTGGGCTGTGGCAGCAGAGTGTGGGGCACAGCATGTGGGCAGAGGTTAGTTGTGAAATGGTCTGGCCCCCTGCCATCCTCCTAGTGATGCCGGAGCAGCTCAGGCAGCAGAGTTAGAAGGGAAGCTCAGGACTCCATTTTTTCCTTACAGACTAAATATTTTCAGCTATTCCCTATGGCAGGAGGGCAGTTTTTTAGCAAGGCTCATTATGGAAGCCCAAGATCTTCACTGAGATTTTGCAGCAGAGGTTTCAATGAGGACTTTGCAATTTCCCTCCAAACTGTCACTCATCTTTCTACCTTACAGTGACTGGTCCCTTCAGATCTTCATCTTCTAAAATAAATGGGGCTGATCCACATTCCCAGACTCAGATACCCCTGAGAGAGCAGGCGGGCAAGACCTGGATGGATATCGACCGTGCCACTTGCGCCCATCTCTACAGCGAGCAGTGCCTGCTTGCAGGAAGAAGCGCTGCTAACACAAGCCTCATGCTGTGTTCCCATGGCAACCAAAGTGTCATGTTCATCATCCTCTTGTTCCCGGGAGAAAAAGATACAAGTCCAATTCAATTCCTGAAGAAAAATCCAGGGGTCCCAAAGGGCTTTGCTGAGGCAAAGTTTTAACATCACTGCTCGCACCATTCACCCCTGAGCTGCTGGGAACTGCAACACCCCAGCTCAGTGAAGGCACATACATTTGAACAGGAGGCTGCCTGGGATTAAAATTCGTTCGGTCAGATGCATACAGTTCATGTCGCACCTACTTTGTCTCACTTTGAAGCTGAGGACACATGATCAAGTTACTATGGCTGTAGAAGTTACCAGAAGTTAGAAAAAGAGGTTTCAGCTTCACCTGTCCTACCTCACATTTGACACGACCTAGGGATAATGGCTGTTATCAGTTATCTTTGCTCAGTGGCACATAGTGACTTGTTAAACCACAGGAATCTGATAATACAGCTGAATTTGGATTGCTCTGCCCGAGGCAGCAGAGAGCTCTGTGTGCACCAAGTCCTCTCCTGGACTCAGAGAGTTCCCACAACCTCGCTGCCCACGCTATTCTCTGTTGATGTTGTTGTCCCACAAACCAGATCCAGCTGGGCACCAACATTTCCATTAGCAGCAATCTCTATAATCTTCTCCACAGTGACTACACAGAAACAACTAAAGCATTTCCATGCAGATTTGCACATGGGGGAGCTCACCTTTCATTTCTGAGACAAACATGCTACAAAATGGAGTGTGGAGACTCATCTCCGGTCACTTTTGGAGCTCTCCGACGTGTTCTTGCTGGAGGCACCAGAAGATCTAAGGGCGGAGGATGCATTTCAATCTCTTTTAAATCATCTCTCCCAAGTAGTTGCCTTTGCTACAGAGAAAAAATGTAGAGAGCAACTTCCAGCCTGAGAAACAGGGAGAGTTTTAAAATAATGCTTAGGAGAAAAGTGTCTGCCTGCAAATGAGGATCATGCCTGCTCTTGAGAGGAAAAGGGGATGGGAAGTGGGGAGGGGAATGACAGCATTATACAGAGAGTCCTGGATAAGGCAGAAATAAGTTATTTCAATACTCCCAGTGCCCACATCTCCACACTGAAGCATGACTCTGGCAAGCTGCAGTACTTAGACAATCTGATATCATTAAGTTATCTATAAGCCAGTGAAGATCAAGGGGAAAATATCATTTGACAGATAAAAGCCAGTCGGGGTGGGGATATGTCTAAAGGACCCCAAAATTCAAAACATTTGTGATGTTGCTGTTCATTCTCAGTTTTGTTTTATTTTGTTTTTTTCATCCCTGAGAAGTTTAGCTGGCCCAAAGTGCAATGCTCAAGTTTGATTTACACCTGTAACTGGGACAAGCACCTTAGTTAAGAGACTGCCCATATCTGGAGCAATCTCTTCCTTCCTAAAGGCCAGACAGAAACCTTATGCAGATAGTATTTCATGAGAGAGATAAATAGAATCTGCTATTAGGCATTCACATGCACTTTTCTGGAGAAAAGAAGCTAGAGATTAAGGATGACAAAGATCCATTTTCTCCACAAGGATCTTTAACTATCCCAGCTGAAAAGACGATAAGGCTGTTGGATCATGTTTTAAAAGGTAGGTAGGTGCTGCCTCTCGTTAGCTTTGATAGGAGGCAGATGACTCCATGGAAATAATGAAATTCATGGGTTCTACATGAGATCTGGGCCTCTGTCATCTACAGAGGACAGCCTAGAGGAAAGTGCTTGATACTGTCCAATGGACAAAGCCCTGGACTTTTATCCACGGGAGATGAGTTTTCTCCTAGTTCCCCAACTGATTTGTAGCATCAGCTTGCTTAAGTCACTCACATATTTTTTACAGCTTTGCTCCACCTTCAGAAAACCCTCCTCAAGCAAGATATGAATGTCCCAGTCATGTTTCCACTGTCCACACCACAGCTCTGAGAAGAGCACAGAAATATGAGTTTTAAGGCTTACTATTTCTTTCTTGACTAATCCAAGCTAGCAATCAGCTGTGACATTTAATACAGATGGAAATACTTGAAGGGTCCATTAAGCTTCAGTCTAGTGTCCTGTTATTCCATTCATAGGCTGGAAAACAGAAAAGTAACTTCAAGGTTAGGTGACGTAGAGGAGTCCATTAGCTTATAAAGGCCTGAGATCACAAATAAAATAGTTCTGGACAGTCTTAATTAAACACAGCAGTGTGTTCATCCATGCTTTGCTGAGCGGCACTTCCATAAAGGAGACCAAGCACTCTGGCAAGGTGAGTAACTGTACAGCTTTCTCCTCTTCCCCTCCGGAGTGGCCAACTGGGGGTCAAGGCAGCTAATGAAAGAGATGTGCTGCCTCTTTGCTTGCTCCCGCAACTGGCTGCCCATTTAGAGGCTGCCAGGTAGCTGGAGTGTGCCAGGCAGCTTTTTGCAAGCATGTGAAAATTAACAAATCTCACTCTGAGCTGGAAAGGGCAGATAATTGAGAGAATTAAAAAAAAAAGGGGGAAAAAAAAAGGAAGAAAGACCAGGGAGATGAGCCAAAAGGAAACACTTCAAAGGCCCATAGCCTGCAGCCCTCATTAATGACAACAACAAAAAGAAGATGGTGCCCTTACATTTTAATCAAAGGCAATTATTTTTTTGAAAAGGTATTATCACTCTGGAGTGCAGAAGCAGGCCTGGCTCTGGCCTCCTACCCACTGAGGCACCAGCATGGTCTGCTAGCAAACAAAAGCGAGGCTTTCCTAGGCCCTCTTCACTCTGCACTGCCTGTGAAAGGCAGCGAAAGGAACGGATGAGAGAGCATGTGCTTCAAGAGAAATGCCTCTGGGGGGGAAGACTGAAAGCTACAGGAAACCAAAGAATTAGAAACATGACTGTAATCTAAATCTCAACTTTCTCTTTCTGGCCTCTGTTTGAGGTCGTGAGTAGGATGTTAATTTGAAACCCAAAGCCAATTGAACCAGCCCTAGGCAGCACCAGGCAGGTAATCGCACAGCGCTGGGGCAGAGTCACAGGAATGGCATGAGTGACTAGAGATATATAGATACATGCGCATGTGGGTGTGACAGCGAGGCTAGAGGGGGTAACTGAAAGGTGAATAAAGCAGGTAGTCACTGGCATGAAAGAAAGAGTAGGACAGCACATGTGCTGATCAGTGATGGGCGAACAGTCAGTCTTTGATTTATTTTAATGGACAAGTCAAGAGTACTCTCCACCTCGTAAGTTTATGTGAATGGATGGTAGCTTTGAGGTTAGTATGAACTCTGCAGAAGTATAAGAAAGGTTCTTGACTCTAATCTCCTCCCTCCAGTGAAGGAAGAAGTTCTTGTCCCCACTGCTGAGGCAGGATCAAATGCACAATTGCAGCCACGAGGCCAAGTGGTCTGCACAAGAAGACTAGGTGGAGAGCAACCATGTGTTCCCCTGGAATCTGAGTGCTGCAATGTTTGTTCCCCAGGGTGCTTTTGGGGAAGAAGGAAGGAAGGAAGGACAGGGGAGAGGAGAGAGGAAAGAGGAGAGGAGTAGAAGCTCAACTCTGCATTGATTTCCTCTGGCAATAAATCAGGCAGGACTCCAGTGAGCTGAGCTGAATTTCAGCAGCAGAAAATCTCAGTGAGGAAGATCAGAATAGGGCTTAGTATGTCACACAGTGAAAAAATTCTCCTCAGGAAATGCCATATAATTGTTTCAATTTCTTTAAGAGAAGAGACAATGACAAAGGGGAAAGAATTCACAGAAGCAAAGTCTCAAACCCCCTCCCCCAAAGATAAAGTAATTATTTATGAAACACTCATTTATTTACATAGGAGGAAGAAAAAAGAGAGTGTATTTATTTTGTAGACAGAAGTTGACATTTTGCATGGGTTTTTCAAGGCAGTTCTGGTGCAGCAAGAGCCTGTGACTCTGCAACGTGTCCATAATGACTTCAGGAACCCAGAAAAATGGAAGGCAGAAGAAGCTGGATCTGGAATAAACCTGTGAACCTATCGAGGCCTGTGTCTAGGTAAGGCAAGGCAATCAGGAGACATCATAATCGGGCAGAAGAGTCACAACTTGGGGAAAAAAATAGTTGAGTGGCTGTTTCAAAATGAGGTACACTCCAGCGGGCAGTAAGATCCAGAAAACAGATTGCATAAGTAGAAATACCATTTCTAATATACATAAGAAACTAGTAGTCTATTTTACTTAAAAACTTCCAAGAAAGTATGCAACTCAAAAACACTAATGCAGAACAACAGGGAGGATTTCAGATGTATTGACTACACAAGGTGATCGGGACTTTTAAAAACATCGAGAGATTTTTGATAACAAACAACTGCAGGATTACTGGCGTGTGGACACTTTCCATAAACAAAACTCTTGGATTGTTGCAGTTTTAAGTAGTTAGGAAAAGCTGGTTCTATGGAAACATTTCTTCTTGCTCTAAAATCTTTAGGTCTGAGTAGAAAGGGCCAGTCTCATGTTGCACGAAGTCAGAGAAAAATGGGCACCATATTCTCCCCAGATTTGCATTGAGGAACGTAAAATTTCTAGCTTGGCACAGAATATTCTTTTGCACCCCAAATCCCATTTTTGCTAAATTTCCCAGGAAGTTTGTTAACGATCCCTTGCTCCTCATGTCCTCATTGAGCCAGATATACTTTTGCTCTGTGTGTAGGCACACACAAAGAAGAAAACATTCCAGAGGTGCTAGCTGTTGAAAATATTCAGGAGTTTGGCAACATGTGTTAGCATACTAGCCACACAGGATTTAGTCTGAGGTCAAGCTGTTTCATTTAACTTTCAACAGTGACAAAACTGATGAAGAAATACTGTGCCTGAAAACTTCTCTGCCTTTCAGTTTTAACAACTGGCAGAACAAAGCTATTGCCTCCTCTTGAAAACTTGGCTTCTCTAGTATCCGCAGACCATCAGGGCTACAACAGCTCTATACTGAGGACTTGATACTTCCGACAAGGTGCCAAGGCAGCTGTGCAATGCTGCACAGGAGAATGATTTCTTTCCTGATCCGTCTAGGTATTTAACCAAGCCGTACCTCTGAGCCATTGAAGGTTTGCTCACAGCTAGCTATGCTAGGAAGAATTCAGTGACCTTCAGGATATTAATAGATCCAAAGTCTCTTTGTTCTTGGGGAGCGGGCAGGGGACTCTTCACCATTTATGAACTGCAATTATTCTCCCACTCAGCAGAAAGGACTTTGTGGGCCAGCGCCTACGACAATTACCAGGGCATGAGCGGTGACATTTCTAACTGGGCCAGACAGGAGCAAGTGTCCTGGTGTGCTGCTGTCTCACTCTCTCTGTCTCCGTGTCTCTGTGCGATGCTCAGCCTGCCGAGCGCTTCCCATCCATGGCGTGGGGTTGCCAAGCAACATTTGTAGTGTCCCTCAGTGGGCAGCCGGGTACTGCTCTGTGACAGCTGAGACTTTGAAGATAAGTGTTTGTTGTGAAGACTGGAATAACTTTCTCTCTCTCTTTTTCCCTCCTCTCTTCCTACTTGATGAGGTGAAAATGAATCATTCTCAATATGACAGATCAAATCCTGCATTCAGTTGCTCTAGGGTAAATCTCGTTGAAAATTGTCTTTGGGGAATAAATTCACTGCTAGATGCCAAGGACTGGATATGCATATTCCGCACACACATCCAGAATCCAGCTAACGTTCCCACACCACGCACATTAGAGGAAGCAGCCAGAACTGGTCAAATCATAGATTAAATCATTGGCAAATAATTTATTCAACCATAGTCATGAAAGAATAAATGTTTTCCATTATTCCCTCAAATATGACTCAACCAATTCCTGGAAACAGCAGCTAAAGCCTCTTGCTCTGAGCTGCGAACCCTAAGATTTAAATTCTTATTTAATTCTACAGCTCTTTCCCTCTTGTTATTATGTTCAACAGTGTGCTGCTGCTGTTCATGTGCCAATGATACAAGGTTATAAGGCTTACACAGTTCAAAATGTTCTCTCCGCATCAGTAAAGCTAAAAAGTACAAAGCAGCTCTTGCAACCGAGAGCAGGTAGGCCATCTGGCGCAGTGGCTGCAGAGCGCGCTCTCTGAACACTGGGCTCTTGGCATCTACCTGCATGCCAGCCACCAGGGAGAGTCCCCGTTGTGATCCTGGGCTCCTTTTGGATGCCCCTCCACCCCAAATCACCAGTACTGACTATGTTCGGCTCTGGAGGAGCAGGGTGGGGTTACAGGTACAGGTGGGGGAGCTTTGAAGCACAACCCTGCATGGGAGAGTCTGGAGATGACGCTGGCATGTGTTGAGGTGTGTTGGCATAAACAGAGGTGTGTGAGGGGGTAAAATAAATGAAAAAAATAAGTGTATTCTCTGTGGTATAATCCCGGTTGTTTAAGTAAAATAATGTCCTACAAGTGTGAGTTTGGATACCACTTTGGGGTGGGATTAAAGCTAGCTGTCCAGTCTAAGCTGCTTTTCTAGTTTGCCTCAATAGTTAATGGAGGAAGAGAAGTATTTCAGCAAAGCATCCTTTCCATGAATCTTAGATACTTTTCCTTGGGAGTGGACATAGACCCTCTCTATACTGACTCACTCTATATAGAATAATTTAGACTAGATACTTAAATTTCAGAAGGCTAAACTTAGTGGAGATAAACCCCAGCCTTTATGATTTATTTTCAGCCATGTACACCTATCTTAACAGTGGTTTCATATACACTATATTTCCTCAGTTCCTTACAAAAATGTCATGTCAGATGGTATTGAAAGCCTTCCTAAAGTAAAAACATACGTTACTTCTGCTTTATCCTCTAAGCCACATAGCCAGTAAAGGAGGGAATTTAAATCACCTTGACAAATCCATGCTGACTGTCTTTTGACACTCTCTTATCTTATAGCTGCTAATGAATTGATTGTTTCATAATTTGTTGAGCTTTCTCGCCAGGCATTTGGCTTAGGCGGCTGATCTAAAATATCCAGGGTCGTCCTTTTCCCCCCTCTTCACAAATACCCTATTTGCCCTTCTCTACTCTGCAGAACCTTCTCAATAAGAAATAAGCTCTTGAAGTCCATTCCCAACTGTTCAAAGATTGCTTTGGCTGGCATATCTGAAGAGGAATTCCCTCAGGTCCAACAATTCGAATTCACTTGCTCAGTGTAAGTATTCTTTAATTTGCACCCCTTTGTTCTGGCCTAGTCCCATCCCTGCTTCAGTATGACTTCTGTTATGTATCTAGTAGCAACTGTTTTGGTGATATGTGAATTTAAAAAGGCAATGGCTATTCCAACCCTCTGCATGACCTTGTATGTGTTTTACTTTCGTGGTACATAATGCATGCTTTCATTCCTTTTAGCACATTTATAGGATTTCTTTCTCTAGCATTGTATGTTCCCAGCCACATATAACTCTTTCTGGGCCAAGACTTTTCTGATTTCATCCACACATGCTTTGGTCTCATTCTGCTCTGTTTCTCATCATGTTCTTTTGCTTCAACTTTTTAAGCAATTCTTTCCTCATTTTTAAGGCATTAATGAGTTCCTCACACACCTTTAGTGGTATTACATTTCCTCTATTCTTCTCCTTGCCTTAGGACATCTTGTAGCTCTGCTCCAGTCTCTAACAGGCAGTGCTTGTTGGCCTGATTCTTCTTTCCTTGACCCAACCTATCAATTCCCTAATGCTTTGCAGTCAATTAATCCTTATTCTGCTGTTTCTACTTTTTCTTTTCCATATGTCTGGGAAGCCGATTAACTCACAACTTGGTATATGTACTAAGGTTTTAAATTTTTCCTGTTTAGCCCTTATACTCCTGGCATTTGTGCAGAGACACTTCAGATGTTTACCAGGCAGCTCCATTATTCTCCTAAGTCTCTCTTCTTCACGACTATTAAATCTTCCATTTTCTCAGCTCTCTGACCAACATGCTGCCTCATTCTTGGAAGACCATCCTGTTGTCACAGAATCCAAAGCCTTCCTGTCTGCCCTGTGCGCTCACCTCAGAGACTTGCCTGCCCCATCTATGTCACCTTCTGCACAGACCAAAGGAAACACAATTGCCCCGGAAAGGAGGTAGCAATGATCACAGCAACGGACAATATTTTTCTGTTTAAGTGATGGCAGATACATGGTGAAAGCTCCTTGGGGTAAGGACAGCATTTGAATGACCATGCTCAGAAGTAACATCAGGAAGTAATTCCTTCCCCCCAGCTTCCTGGAGGATTTCAGATTGTGTCACAAATTCTGGCAATTTAAGCCTCATTGTGACCCCTTTCATCAGTAACTAGTATTAATAACCCCATTTCATAGATAGGGAAACAGGCATAGAAAGGCTAAATAACTTTTCACAGAATTTTTCTGGCAAAGCCAGGAAACTATTGCAGATCCGTACTTGAACTGCCAGGGCATACACTGAAAACCATTCACACAGACTTCAGTCACGCATTTAGAAGCAAGGAGGCGAGAAGGAGGGTTATGACTGCAATTACATCAGCTGGTGAGGACTCAGCAGGAGCCAGCCCTCAGTGCCCAGAGCTCAGTTAGCCAGGAGGGAGTGGTCATTTACTGGGACTGGAGTTATTGCCAGGGCATTCCATGCATGGTTGTTTTTTAGTGGTAGATTTGTCTTTCTCTCTTGCTGGTCTCTGCATGGGCTACAAGCAGTTTTATGAGAAGCTAAGAAAGCTCATGATGCCAGTAGCTGCCTCGCCATCTTACTAGAGGTCTTCACAGAGCAGGACACTTCTTTCTGCCTCCTCCTTCCTCTTTCACTCCCTCCTGTTCACCTCCTTCATTTCTCTCCCTTCCACTTTTAAAAAGTGCAATAAAAGAAGCAGAACAAAGAAAAAACAAGGAAAGTAGCCACAAACTGCTGTATTAACAATAATATGCCATGGATCTTCCAGAACCTGTCTAAGAATGTGAGTCCCTAGAGAGGAAACCTAAGGCCAGCAATGATACAGGCTTAACCATCATGAAAAGCCCTCTCAAAATACAGCACTGAACACACAATACGGCGCTGAGGATACAGACTTGGCTGCCGTTTATGGAGTGGGGAATACAGTGGCAGATTTATTCAACAGTAGAGAGGGTTGTTTCTTGGTAGTGTTAATACTGACACGCTATCTGGGGATGGAAGAGCAAATACAAATAGGAACAATTCTCCCATTTCTCTGCCTGTCTCCTCCAAGTGCCCCCTACTCCTATTCCTCTCTGTTCTCTTCATCCTTTTCCCTACAGTGCGTACCCTCCTTCCTCTCTTCCGGTTTTTTTTCTTATCCCCCCTTTAATTTAGCCTTCTCTTTCACCTTTTTCTGATGCAATTACTTGGACTGAGTTTCTAGTTCTCCAAGCTTTCGCATGTTACCTTCAGATGGAGACTTTTGCCTCTCAGCTCAGCTGGGTCCCCTGCCTGGATAACCATATGACAGCTGTCAAACATAGGGTTAGCCTGCGCTCCCTGAAATCAATGTGAAAATTTCCACTGCACTCACTGGTGTGAAGACTAGGCCATCGGACAGATTAACAGCTAGCTAGGAGAGACTTTTTAAATTCTCCATCACTGTTAAAAGAGGAACAGCCTGACAAACCATCACCATTATTGTACATCACTGAAGTGGAGAGTAGTGATGACAACAACCACGCTCCTTCACAAAGAGTAATTCTCAACTGGCAGTAGCTGAGATCAGTATAGGATATCACTTACTTAGTTCATTTTACATCCCTATTTCTTCCCCTCCCTGTCTCCCCAGAACACACACCTATCGCCACTTGCACCCTACTGCTTCTGCTATGAGGAATCGAAGCCCTGTTCCTACGTCACGTAGGAACTGAGGCCAGGAGCTGAGGCTACATGACTTGGCCAAGTGCACATAGGGAATCTGTGGCAGAGCAGGAAATACAATCTGAATGTCCTGAACTGGCTGCCAAGCAGTCGCCCACTCATACTTTCTGTCTCTAAGTGACAGACAGGGGCAATGCTCTTGTTCAAGGACAGATAAGACAGCAGAGATCTCTAAACACCTGCCTCTCCGCTCTTTGGCAGGAGGGAAGAAGCAGCGGAGGAGAGGGTCTGCTGTCTTCCTCTCCCCAATATGCTTCCTGCTTGCTTCAAAAACAACCCAGTGCACGGTTGTTTATTATTATTATAACGGCTACTTTCCAGAGTGCTGTAAAACCAAGGGACAGAGCAGCCTGACAGCCTCATAACAAACAGCAGATAAAACTAATTAGATTTTGTCCTTCCTTTAGTTTGCTGACTTGATTCTTTTTATTTTTATTGTTTAATTATTTATTTTTAGCCCAAAGGTTTACACATACACGTATTTCACCAGGCGCTGGCAAGGCATCCATAGGATCGCCTCCGATGGGAAACGGCTATTGTGGCCCAGCAGGCCTGGTGAGCTGGCAAGAGGCGGAGGAGACAGAGGGTGCAGTGTGAGCACTGCTCAGCGCCGCATCTTCTATCCATGTCATGTAAACCGTGAAGAGGGGAGGAAGGAGAGCAGAGCTATTCACAGCCGCTAAGAGAGTCAGTGAGACAAAAGGCATCAGTAAAAAAAGTTAATGTGCCTGGCAGGAAACCAGAATTGCTTTAGCAGTGAGGACTATCCAAGTGCCTCTAGGACACCCTCTCTACTGGCCATTATGGAAATATTTGGCTTGCATCTAAACCTGACAGCCTTGCTGACTCTTGAGGAATGACAACAGTGGGGAGCAGGGAGACTTCCCTCTCCTCCCTCCCTTTCTCCATCAGCTGTTTCCAAATTTGGGGGGATTAGTTAGTGAAAGCAAGAAAAGGCACTGGCCTCCCTGCTCAGTACTTAGCGGGCTGAAGTGAGGTGATGTGTCTCAGTGCAGGGGACAACGGCTCCATTCACTGGGGAAATACCAAACCAGAATTACAAGTGTGCAAGAATAAACAAGGCTGGAGTTAATCTAAAGTTGTTTTACACTCTGTTTTATTAAAGTCAATGCACTTCCGTTCTTCTGTGCAGAGCCTAGTTCTGCTTAATTACCATGACTCAGGGAGAATTTTAATAACAGGCAGAGAGCAGGGCGCAACGGAGGCCCTCGCCTGACCTCTAGAGGCCTGTCAAAAGAAGAGGAGCATCTGCTTCCTGTAGAAGCTCTTAGAAGAAATGAAGAAGTCGACAAAAATGCTTCTGCTCTCGATTTCTATGTGCCACTCCCTGCTGGTTGATCGCCCAACCCTCTCACTACACTTTCTCACCCCCCACCTTATCAGTAACAGGCTGCTTACCTTGGGGTGGTGGGTTCGCCTTGCTGTCACCTCCAACAACTTCCTCACTGCTTGCTGACAATGTCTGGCAGATATCACGGAAGGTGCCGGGGAGAAGCCTCAACCAGTCTTTCCATATTGCACGGCAACATTTGTGCAGGAGTAGTTGCTATGCAGGGACACTTTGGTCCCAGCTTGTCCTCTGTGGTCCAATCCTGGACGTTGACAGCACACCAAGTGCCTTTGCCAGCTCTCTCTCTACCTCCTGCATCTCCTAACACAGGGATGTGAGCAACAGTGGCTACTATCCCTAAGCATTTGGCTCCACACCTGCATGGAGTCTACATTTCCCACATTTACTAGGGCAACACTCTCGCAGTCTGTAATTCAATAAATTACAACTAGGGCAGAATTCATCCATCAAACTGAATTCTCCATAGTGTAAGAACTTCAAAATAGAAGAGCTAAAAGGCTGAAACTGGTCCATAGTATTTAGTCAAATTATAGGTGTCTCATTAAGAAAAAAGCTGATTTAAGAAGATTTATTTTCCTTTCTGATAGGAAGATGTACATCAGCAAGCCTTGGTGGGCATCATTCCGCTATTGCTCTGGCAGGGCGCTGGTACTCAATGCAGAGAGGGTGGAAAGCACAGGGCTCTGTATGTGTACATGCACATCTACACTTACACACATGTACAGCAGTATTTTCTGCACCACGTCCTGGGGCTGTGCTGAATCCAGAAGATCCTACGGAATGGCCTGTGCATGCTGCAGACAGGGTCTAGCAGAGTGAGAGTGTTTTGTCATGCATACAAATGCTGGATTTTGAAGTTAACTATGCACATATATCGTTTTTTATTAATAAGCTTTCAAGCAATGTTACACAAACTATCATAATGGGAACACCTGTTTTACTTCTTCTGTGTCCATTCCTGTGAGCCATCCTTTTATGAAAATTCAGTATTACGTGCAACAAGCTCCACACCAAAGCCAGCAGAACAGGACATCTGTACAGAGAACACACACCATACTTAACGAATTAGCTCAGTCTAAGAAGCTCAGTTTATAAGGGCCCAAGCTGCCTGTCTTTTGAGCAGCGTTATAAAGCGAGAACTGGAGACACAAAGAGCTGTTGTGTGCTGGCTAAGACTTTTAAGCACCTGGATACTGACAGGAAGAAACTCTTCCTCCCAAAAGCAAGCTCCTGCTGGGAAACTATGTTTAGGTAGTCTGGGAGAAAGGTGTTTGGCCATGTATCAGAAGAAACCTCAGTCTTTACCAGGAATTCTCTCCACAGACAGCATACAGATGACAGGATCACATGGCACTTTTAGCCACATATATAAGTAATGATAATAATAACCACTGACAATGAAGCCCGTATAGGTTGCGACTCTATCACACGCTGTATGTCCCTCCTCCTCCTCATAAAGAAAGCAGTGACAGAGTTGTGAGACTCTTGTGTAATGCAGTTAAATCCATCTGGGTAAGGTAATTCCCCACTTGCAGTAGCACAGGACACACAAGAAGTTCAGGCAACACGAGAAGCGAGACATGGTGACGCGGGCTTCATGCTTCAGGGACCTCAGAGGCATGGTTGAGTTCTCTGTCAGTGTTGAAGTTCAAAAAGCGACATCTCCACTGCTTTGGCCATCTGTGTAAAACTGAAGGCATGTGAAAGCACAGTGAACTGTAACGCTGGCGGAGTTCGGATTGCAAAGATACTGCTATGTTACCTGTTATCCATAACAGATCATTTTATAGAATCAGGATCTGTGTTTGCAGGTGATTTTAGGAAAAAGCTATTTTTTTGCATTTGGGGATCAAAAGAGAAGCTGTTCTGACCCACTTCTGGGAGTCACTGGTAGAAAGTGTTCTATACATACCCTACCAGTAATCTCTTCTACTACATTGCTATCTGGCATAAATGGGGTCCTGTAACCAGGTCTTGTTTACTTCAATGGTATCATGATAAAACTAACAAAGAATAACCTGTCATTGGGGTGATATTTGGGCTAAATTCACTCTTGGATATTGTCACCATCACTAACCCATTGCTGGAATATTGGAGGACTTCTGGCTACCTTGAGAGAACATGTTTTCTCCCAGAAAGGCCCCAAGCCCCTCTCACTCCCAATAAAAGCTTTAAATATTAGCTCTAGTTCACCAGGATGAACTGCTATATTTGTACTCTCTTAGCACATCCTGCTGGAAGCATATCCCATAGAGAAAGTATCACTTCACACACTCTGTGATGCAAACTCTGTACTTGGGCCCAATCAGTTCAAGCATGAAGAGCCTCAACTAAGATTGTGCTGGACTAGTTCATTTCAGTGCAGCAAAGAGGTGAATTTAGCTCAGGCTTCCAGAGAGATGTGTAAATACGACATTTTACAATGACAACAGAGGATCCTCAGAATAAAATGAAGTGGGGCCAGGTCCCTACAATGTCAGAAAAACGCTTCAGCAGTTCTCCATGGAGCCACTTTCCAGAGAAAGCTCAATGTCTTTTCTGAGTGTCTTAGAAGGAAGTGGACGGACATCTTGACATACAGGGGACAAATTACTGGACCAGATCTCCATCAGGTGGCCAGCAGTACTTCCTGACTGTAGTCAGCCCAGCACTGATTTTCTGCAGGTAAGGAACTGCTTTGCACTGTCACTGGTGCACTCCTTAGTGGGGCATGGCGGATTTCTCAGACTGTTGCTGAGATATCACCAGCTCAGAAGCATGCACAGCATGATCCAAAGCCTGTCGAAGACATTGTCAAAATTCTGAGCAGACAGTAAGCAGACACATGCTCTACAGCTCAAGACAAATGAATGGTAACAGAGAGCTCTGACCAAAGGCCTCAGAAACTGCCATTCTTCCAGGATTTGTGGACAAAGGCTGCTGCCCACAGTAAAAGCCTAAATTGGGATGAGGGTCATCGTCTCTTGTTTCTTGGACACTCAGAAGACCATTCCTCAGGACAATGTATATGAAGCCATATACTAATAAACTACAGACAGTCACTGAACTGGGGATTGTGTTTAGGAATGGCTGATGTCCTCACATAGAACCGTCTGGGTCAGCAGCCCCTCACTCCACCTTGTATACAAAGGATAAGGAGTCCTTCTCTCTATATATATGTATATAAATTACACAAACATACAGTCAATTTTCCATGCAGAACTGGAGCAACACATCTGGGGAGGATGCTGAAGCTGGCAAACAGACAAGCATGAACACTAACACATTTGCTTATTGCTCGGCAAGTCAAAGCCCTCTTCATGCAGGGCTGCTCTCAAACCCATTGCACATCCCGAGCGGTACTGAACGCAGAGGGAGAGGCGTATTATTGGCTGCTGGCTGGCTGGAAGTACAGAGCCCTCTGCGAACCTTGGAGCTGCATGTCTGCCCCGTGGTTGCCCCCTCATCCTCCATCTCCCCTTCCACCTGCGACAGGCACTCCTGGATCTCTTTGTCTAGCTCTGAGAAGTCCCCTTCGCCATCAGAGCAGCTGTCAGTATTATAATCTATTTCTTCCACACAAGGAGGTTCATCATCAGTCTCCAGGCTGCTGTTGCTGCTGCTTCTGCAGAAAAATCACAAGAGAGAGTGGATGTCATCAAAGGAGGGTGCTGGTATCTAGTGGGAAGAGTGAGAAACAGGGAAATGCATTTCCTGGGTTCAATCCTGGCTCTGCTAATGAGGCATGAGATAACACTAAGCAACATCCTATATGTCTTTGTGTCTGTTATGCCATCTGTAAAATGAAGAAGAATGCTACTTACCTACTTCATAGGAGAAACATTTATTGTTGTTATTATTATTACTATTATTGCTATTGCTTATGCAGAAGTGTAGTGCTTTATATACAGACAACACTATTCCTGTCCTGAGGCACTTACAAGGTTAAAGAAACTGAAATACAGCAGAGGGGAAGAGGTAGTATTCAGTTACCAGAAGGTTCCTGGTTTAATCATCACTCACCTCGCTGAGGTTCCACATTTAGTGTAGGACCTAATTAATCCAGGTAGTTGAAGTGCTCTGGCATCTTTGCCTCCTGTACTGTGCAAGCTCAGAACCCCACTAACAAGAGGCAGTGTAAATGGACAACAGAGGCTCTAGGGACTTTGAGCCCAGCGACTCCAAGGAGGGCAGAAGCACCAGGACTGCTTGTGTTTTGGAAGAAACATGAACAATCTTTGGTCACACAACTTCATGAAGGAGGGTCAAATTCAGAGACAAGTCTGAATGACTCTAGAGAGACTCTAAAGTGATGTCACAACTCCTTTGTCTGGCTCTTGGAAAAGCAGGTTACACCAACTTAGCCTCCTGCCATTTACTTACAGGAATGGTCATAGTCTTTCTTCACATGTTTATTTTCAATACATTTTGTAGTAAGTTAGCCTAATGTAATATTTATGACAGAATTGTAACTACTAGACCATATGGCTCTGGGGGATAAGGCCTTTCTCCTATCTAACCATCTAGTTCCAATTTGGGCCTTGGCCTGGGAGGGCAGATGGGTGTTTTTTTGAGACCAGAAAGAAGTCGGTGGTTTCAATGTTGCCTAGGTCAGAATCTGGATGAATCAGGGGGACAGATACTGTTTTTCATGTCCAGGTCAACAGTTTCAATCAGACTCAAAGCAGGAGAATGTATTGCTTTGGGGGACTGGGAAAGGAATAATAATCTTCCGCCACTGGGCCAGAGTTTCTAATTTGTCCCAAGTTGGGAAGAATGAATGGCTTGGCAGATGGAGTATACACAGCTTTAATGTGTGGTCTGCTCATTTACATGTCAGTAACCGGAATAATCTTCCAGCTCTCAGCTGTTTCTCAGCAGTGCCAGCATCTGAGGTTTCAGAACATACCAAAGGTGTAAAGTATTGCTCTTGGATGTATTGATCTCTTTTCTCTCTTCTCTGCACTCCAAAAACTGTAAGATTTTCCTAGCACTGAGTACCCAGATTTTAACTGTATACAGGCTACTTTGCAAACAGAAACAAGCAGTATCAACCCACTCCTCTCTCTCTTGACTGATCTCTGGCTTAGTTTACTTCAAAGGCAGGGTATAAAGTATCCTCTGAAAGCTTAATAGAGTTGTACAGCTTAATAATAAAACAATGAATAATTATGCACTTTTACGGTTTCTGGCTGCACTTCAGTCTGCCTAGTAATCTAGGTCAGGAGGAACTCACACTGAAATCGAGTATGTGACATGGAACAAACCAAACCAAACCAGGGCAATCCTCCCAGCACAAACACTAACAAGCAGTGGTCTCTGCTGAGTCTGACCACTCACTGCATTTGATTATTATTCTTTTTTTTACATATGCATTTACACACGCATGGCATGTATTATAATGACACCAAGTATCCCTTAAAATGTTCAAAGCCAGCTAAACTCAGAGGAACTAGACCTTTTAATTTATAAGCTCTGCTGTTGCTGCTTTTCAATCAGAAAGAACCGAAATGTATTTACTTTCAATACTGCACTTGCATGTTTTGGGAGGAGCTGCTAATGCCATTGGGACGGAACACAGCTACCACCCAACTCGCTGATACCTTACAGAAGGAAAAACAATTCAGTTTGTAATCTAGGAACCAAAGTTAGACATCTGCATTATCAGGATGAGAATTAACAGAAAACACTTATTATTACTGAAAGCTGGGAAACCCAGTAACAGTGGACCTTCTGACTTCATTTGACCATTTAAATGAGTTTAGGACTACACTTCCATTGAAAAGGGGAAAATAACTTCTAGCACAAAAGCACTTTAGTACAGAAGGAAAATCTGGGAGACAACAATGAGAGAAGGAAATGGAAAAACAAAAAGAAATACCATTTGCTTATGTTGAAGACTGAAGGTACAGAACAATGGAAAAACACATATGAAGTCCTTAGGAAGCAAGTATATGTGCCTAAATCCTTTGTAATGGACTTTATTAGCTTTCCCTCCCAAGACGGCTGCTACCACACTGCCTAGAAATCCACATATACAGTATATGAAACACTAAGATCATGAAAATTCAATTCTTGCATAGATACATTGCAGTGAGAGGTTCTCCCCATTTGGGGATGTGCCTAGACCATCTTCAGGTATCAGGAAAGAAGTCTTTCTGCCTAGTTTGTTCTGCCCTTGGCTCCTTTGCTGTTACGATGAACGAGCAAGCCAATTAACACTGAGCTTAGTGGTGGTTTCTCTGATTTGGACTGATCCCCACTACTAACTGGATCGATGCCACCACCTCAAATCACATTATGAGCTACCAAACAGCAAATAGATGGTACCAACTTCCACTGCCAAGTCAGGCTGTAATCACCCTGGTGACTTAGGAGTTGAAAGGCTCTTTCATCATACTACCAAACTCTACCAAACAGCTATGTCTCTCTACTATGTGGATTCTTCCATCCCAATAAGTCACTTTCTGCTGCGGGAAGATTTAAAACATACAACAGAGCAATACAAATGGGCTGGTTCAAACCAGCAGGCTGGAGGTTCTTCTAAAAGAGAAGAGATGGCCATATGCAGCATGCCGGGCAGCAGGTTAGAAATCCACTAGGGAAGCTGCCAAAGTCATCGCACCCTGCTTCTCCACACCACACAGACCTGCTCCCTTAGGGGAGAAAGCAAATGGTGAAACACGGTGGTGAGCAGAAATGGCAGCATCTAGACTACTGCATACAGTTGAATTGGGTGTGTTCTTCTTTCTTTTCCAAAAAGGAGGTTTTTGTTAGGAGCAGGTTCTAGTTTTTTTTTTTAATCTGAGTTTTTAAAGCTGAAAAAAAATCCTCCCCCCCAAACAAACAAAAAAAACCAACAAGAGACATGAAACATTTACCGAAGAATAATGATGTTGTCTTACAGAAGGTAAACAGAGAGGAAAGCCAACGACATTACATCAGAGAACTCCAAGATAAATATAGTCTATGAATAGCACTGAACGTGAACACAGTACAGAAGAGGGGGAGGGAAGGCTGTTAATATATCTACAGCCACCAATCCCCCAGCTATCACAATAAAACAAGTGTGCATATTGGCTGGTCTACTAATTTAAAACCTACAGCCTCATAGCCCTCATCTACTGCAGCCGATGGGAGCCGCAACAGCAATTTGCAACTTTATGATGTGATAAATAGAATTTCTTTGTTTTGATTTTTAATTTGCATATTTATTGAGATACGACTTGATCTTAATTAGTTCTGCTTTTGTATGTGGGTGTGTTTGTTTGTTTGTTTGCTTGGTTTTGGAAAGACAGCAAGCTTTGGTATCCTGCAAAACAATTCTGCTTTTTCACTGACTTAACATGAGAGGAAGAGGGGAGCCCGGTGTCTCCCTACATGTCAGCACAGCTAGAGCTTTCTGGTATGAGTGGGAAACACTTCTTCCAGGTACTTGCCTCAAACTTCTCATTTCCTACCAGTTGCATCACAGCTGGGCACAAACTGTGGAAGTCAGCTGACCTGCTGAATTGCACTAAGAAAATACAGTCCATACTTCTGGTTGGTAAAATATAGCTACATGCTGTACATGGGGTGACAGATGATCTCTATTCCATGAACACTTCTTCACCTGTGCATACACTTCCAGGGCATGGAGAGAAACTAGAGATTTCTTAAGTCATTTATGGGGCTGTTTCACTCTATCTCACTTGTCTGGCAGGTGACTCGCTCTCCTTGTACTCCTGACTGGCTCAAAATAGAACGTGTTTTATTTTTTCCGCTGGAAAGAACGGGCACTGGCAACTGTCCCTCTTAGGAAATCTTTGACTATTGTTCAGGGCTGCTGCCTGACCTTCATCTGACAGGCCTAGCAGTTGCAGCGTGATACTGAAAGAAAAGGAACTTTTTTTCTTTTCTTTTCCAAATCTGTCAGCTCACCCCTGCTGCAGTTTTTCCAGAGTAAAAGTAGGAAGTGAGTGGTTAAAGCTTCAGCCAAAAGGAAGGAAAACTCTAAGTCTAGGGACCACTATCAGTCATGGATCTACCAGTGACTCCCTGTGAAGATGTATCAACAAAAACACAAACACATCTTTCATCTTTATCCTCTCTCAGAGGTAAAAAGATAGCATCCCGGGAGCTGCATAATCCCCGTCTGTGGCCATATTCTCCCCTTCCGCTAAACCTGCCCTCCATCATTATCTGTCCCAGCCTTTTCGAAGCTGCCCAGCACAGGGACATGGTTGTGTGTAAAAAGCCATGTGTGTCTATGATATGGTTCAAAACCACAGTAATGCAGGAAATGGCTTTCTTGAAAATTTTCAAGATTTCAGACATTCCTCTGTGAAAAGAGAAAGCAAGAGAAAAAAAATTTTGGTCCAACCCAAATGGTCCACTATCTCAGCAATGATGGCAATCACCTGACATAAGGGAGACTTTTTCTCAACTCAAGCAAGCATTTGAGTCCCTAGTGAGTTCCAGGACCAGCTATCACGTGTTCAGAGGGGAAATCTTCATGTTTTATTAAAAGTATTTTACAGGAACACTCCTTCCAAAATCTTGTAATGAATCTAAAATGAATCTTAAGCAGCCACACTTGTGGTTATCCCAGAGTAGAATTCTGCCTTTAATAGCTTCATAAAGCATTATTTTAGGAGAGAAATGAAACACCTACGATGCCTTCAGGCAACCACACCAGCTCCTGTAAGAAATACCCTACAGCAACAGATGCCAGTGAAGACTGTCTTCAGCCTGCCCTTTCTGTTCTGACTCACTTGCTACAAGGTGCGGTGCACACCTTGTCAGACTATCCCATTTCTCCTCTGCAATTCAGGAGCTCTCCAAACAGCAGCCTGGCTTCTCCCCCTGCTCAAGAAAAGCCAGACACGGTTGTAGTTCCTCTTTAGTCCCTGACCTTGCCAAGGGAGGGAATCAGCTACACACTGACACGGCATGACTCCATGCGTTAAAGAACCATCGCATTAGCCTCCTTTGTTGCTACACAGTAAACAAGAATATGAACTTTGTAGGTTCCCATGAGATTTCCCTTTCCAAAGACTCCTTGCAAGGGACATTTGCATCTTGCAACACCTCCCAGGAAAACACGAGCTAAGCCCTAGGCAATGCCAGGTGCCCTGGCTTTCAGCCCACCATGGCCCATCCTTTCATGAACCATATGAATGTAATTAAACACTGCCTTGAACTTTGTTTGCTGTGGCTGAGAGATGTTTGGTCTCTTTCTGAGCATAGTGGTTTTTCTTTTCATTTTCTTTCCCCACTGCAAATAGCCAAGAGAAAGGCGTAATTCATCGTTAGGACTTGCACTAATTAGCTTTTCAGGAGTTCCCAGGCTAATTGCAGCTCGTAATATTTATAATTGATTTGGCCAGATTAAAAATGGATGTCGAGTGTACCTGTTAGATCAGCAAGTAGCAAGTGGGGCTTTATCATTTAGACAAGGGAAGACAACTTGTAAATAAAGGGAGAGCATGAAGAGCACGAAACAGGCTGACTCCTGGCCAATGCTGTCCTCTAATGTTCATTCAGGCTTGCAGCAATTTAGCCCCTGACAGCATTTTACTTGGGCCCAGTAGAAACCCTGTATTAGTTTTCTAATTCTCCTTCCTGGAGGGAAGACGGCTAATGACTGCTCTAACAGCAGAGAAAAAGATGGGTACACGCCTCTCACTGCACATGGTTTGGGAAACTGAAAAGCCTTGCATGAATATGAGCAATTGCATTTAATTGAATTACACCACACCACTGATTAAGCTATGATCCTTCTGTGAAGGGACACCAGGACGTTCTTCTCCCATTTGAAGGGCACTACCTTGACACTGCATGACCCTCCTGGTTCCAAATCCCTCAGTTCAAATCCCAGCATGTTTCTAACACTGACCAACGAAATTCACATGAGCTCGTCCTTACACTTGGAGGATGGAAAAGCTGGTGAGAAGCCAAAAGCTGTGGCTTCAGTCTTAGGAATAATCATTAATCTCTTTCTCATGGAGAAACCACCCATATATCTGTGTGGTGCTAACACTGCATCTTTAGCATTCTTATGGCTGTAGGCTTGTAAGCATTAATAAAAGCAAGTGACTTGAACAGATGCAAGTCAGCCATGAAATGGAACTATGACAGTTGGTGCAGATCCCAAAGGTAACTAGTTTTCTTTCTCTCACCCTTCACCAGTTTCTAGTTTTCATCATTTTTTTAATACATTTACATTTCAGCACAGACACACGAAAGCATCAAAATATCACAGAATCTTTTCTGTTCTTTAGGAGAGATTTGTGGACTTGTACATTCACTTTGTTTTGTGAGGACACCCACCTCCACACAGTGCAGAAGCTGGCTTGGACAGAACACTAAGGCCGTGTTCCACAAAACACTATAAATCTGCTGCCTGAAAAGATGTATATGAATATGGCAAATGCACCCCCATCAGCACTGAGAAGTTAAATCAGGATATGAACCATAGTTTCCATTTGCCTGCAGTAGGATGTTAGTTAAACATGAGCGTAAAGGTAGGCTTGAGCTTGGCAAACTCTGGCTATATCTCCACAGACATATTATGCACCCTGCTAAAATTCAGTCTCGCCAAACAACTTCAGCCACTTCACACAGCTGGTGGAATAGTTTTATTCACCTAAAACTGGCATGCAACACTGGCTTCTGTGTGAACTCCTTATCAACATGCAACACCCCTGAAGAAAACATGAGTCGTGACTGCTTATATCTACATGCCACTGTGCTCTTGAGCTTTGGGCCAGATTCCTGGGCACCAAAGCTCAAGCCCTGGAACTCAAGTTTTAAGCAAGCTGGAGACTTATAAGAAAGACACAAGATACACTCATGCACTGTTTGCAGGCTGAGCCTGGGTTAAGGCATGAAAGCATAGTCCTGGTCTTGCCTTTCAGATCCATATTGCACTAAAACTGATATTTAAGGAAACATCACCACTTAGTGTCAGCTCTGGGCCAGCAAGCAGGCAGCCGAACCCCCTTCTGCTGTCAAAATCAACTGGAGGTTTTTATCCAACAAGTACCTGTGAGACATCTAATCTCTATGTTCTGCTACCTTTGGCTAACTGTTGCAGCCCTGTGCTGAAATTTATAGACAGTACCAATAAAGCGAATAAGCAGTAAAGGGTTTAAAATCTGGCTCATTTTGATCTTATAACAGTCATTAAGAATGGGAGGTGAATGCAGGAAATAAAGGATGGATGACATAAAATAGGTGGGAGAATACCCATCTACTAGGCAGCACTGTCAGTGGCTTGGATTTCACTCCAAGAGTCAGAAATAATGCATCCAAAACTGATAACATTTTGACTTAGCTTAGGCTGCCTGTGGAAATATGAGCAGTCAAGTCCCCCTGTATTGGAAGGTATTTATTAAGACTACTGGAACTCATTAGTACACTGGCAAGGATGATTGGGAACCTGTTTGGAAGCCTTTCTCACAATGTCTCTACCTCAAGCAATTTCTTCTCAAAATGATAATCATGTTATTGATGATACGTAGCAGTCCAGCCACAATAGTACAGGATGATTATTGGAATTCTTCTAATTGCTTTTGGGTGCTTCCAGTAATTGAGACATTGGCACAGTGAGAGGGAAAAAACGTGGAACAACTTTTGCTTAGATGCTGCAAGTTTGTACTGCTGAGGCTAAAAAAGGGAAAGGCATGCAGGTTCTCCTGGGTTCTCGTCTCCCTTGGTGCTGATCTATATCATTCCACTGACTTCATCCAAGTTTTGTAATTGGCTCTACATATTTAATTTCAAAAGTCCAAATTCCATATATAAATCCCTTAGTTCTCTCTGAGCAACTTAAAGGATTTGGGGTTTTTGAAAGCGAAATGTTTTAAGATGGCCAGGACATTTAGAGACTGTGTTTGAGTTGCATACCTCTTTTATGCTCAGGGTATTCTCTGGGCCAAATAACTGTGCATGCAAATATTTGCTTGCACACCAGATGACAGATGAACATTTAACTACCTGACTGCACTAACAACGACTGTAAATGATTAAATTGCAACCACTATGCCCATTGGAGGAGAAAAGCAGCATCTTGGTTATGAGTCTTTTTTTGTGAAAATGTATTTTTAGCTGATAACCATTCTGATGCCCCAGCGAATCTATTCTCTATCTATTAGGATACATATATGTATGTGTATATATAATGTAAATATGTATATGTATGTCTACAGAACATACAGATACACACAGAAAAAGTAGACTATCATCCCTTATCTGTCTTTCATAATAGACAGATAACAGATATACGTCTACACGTATACACATACACTCAGACACTCACGTACCTACATCCACACAACGACATGGTTTGCTCTGTATTCAGAGCACAGTTTTCATTATAAGACTCAGGAGGTCTCAGGAGATACTCCCCTAGCAAGCAGAGAGGTAACAACAGATGATCACTGAACCTTAACACTATTGCATTCAGGAGGAAGCAATCTCAGGCACAGAGCTGGCTACTGAAGAGGGCAAATCAGTTCTTCAAGTCTAGACTTCAGGTGAGTGTTGACAAAGCAGCAGGTCACCTGAAGGGAGATTTTGAACATCTGAGTATGACTTGAGATAGATTAGGAAGGTCAACCAGAAGGCAGAAATGGTTGTCTAGAAAAGAAAGTGTTATCATTAGCTATTTGAGAGGTTAAACTAGAAGCTAAAACCAAAATTATGTGGCAAAAGAGAAGATAAGACTCCCATTAGGGAATTAAGCACATAGTCCTATTCCACACAAACTTATCTCATTCTTGTGTCTTTTAAAGTAAAGAGTGACTGTTTTAGAAATGCTTCTCCACAGGTCTTTTTGCTTTCACACTCACGTTTCTTCAAATGGGTAAACAGTGACTGTGACCAGAAGGACTAAACTCTGGTAAAATGGATGATAGAGGTACTGGAGTGCCCAGAGAAGGGAAAGGGTGTTGCATCATGTGGGGATTCCTGCTTTTAAAGAAAGCCTTTAGGAAAATCTCATCTCAAGGCTCACAGAAGAAAAAAGTTTCTGGAGCCTTCTGCAAACAGCAGGGAGCTGAAAAGAATATAAATCCAGCATGATGGCAAAGCACAGAAGCCTAAGGAGTTCCAGCAGAGACACATCGGTCTATATGGCTGCCTTTGAAAGATACTTCGTATCTGCAAGGTCCTATGCTGTTGTTGGAACGAACCCAAAATAAATCTGCTAAATCATAATCTCCCCTCCCAAATTTATGCATCTCATTCTAGGTATGATCATTACAACTGGTCTGAGAAACTTCTAGTAGAATAAAAAGCTACGAGACTAACATGTTGCTTTTGTTTTCTCATCCTTTCCTGGGGAGAACAAGCGAGATTAGTCAATAGCTTATTTACAGGAGCGTGTGTGTTTGCGTGTGTGTGCATGTGTGTGTGTGTACTCCTAAGAATAAAAGGCAGAGAAGGCAAGGTCTGAGAAATCCATCCTGCCTTTATAGCAAATTAAAGTGGGGCTTATGACAGAAACATCTGATGAGGTATGTGTGATCAGAGATAACGGATAATATATCCAGGTTAAAACTTCAGTCTCTGCCCTGATCCTAAATCTTCCTTAGATGCAATTAGATATAAAACAAATCTGAACACTTGCATTCAAAACACTCTGATCAGTTATGTTTTCACCACCATATGGAACCAAATCCAAACCCTTGCTTATCTTCACTTGCTATGCAGTTCATTTGCATATGCTGTGGACTCCGTTACGCCTATCAAAAAATGTCGGATAGGGCATATAAATGGCAACTGTTGCTAACTCCCTGATCTTGCCAGAGCCCTGCCAGATGTTTCATGAAGAACAGCAAATATTTCATTATGATCTCCCTGCCTCTTAAAATTTGTCTGTCAGGAAGCACAGTGATGAATGTGCTGTGGTCCAGCACACAACAAAAACTTGGAGGGTTAACACGCATGTGAGGCACCACCAACATCCTGCTTCAGGATTCACACGGGGTTTAGGGGATTCTTCATGCCAGAAGGACCTAGCAGCCAAGAACCTACGACTCCCACTAAACAGAGGAAAGAGGAAAAAATAGCTATTTGCTGTGATCTAAGGAGATGGCACCACATTGTAAAAAGAACATAGTAAAGCACAGATGAGAGTTGCCACTGCTATTTGTTGTACATTAGATCACCTAATACTTTTCTTTGTTCCTGTTCTGTTTTTTTTAATAATGTTTCACCTGCACAACCCTGAGATGCTGTTTTCAAACAAATCCATTTGTAGCTTCTATCATCTACCAATTCCCCAAAGGGGACATTTTTTGAAATCCCTGTTAACACCAGAATTTTCTGAATATTTTGTAAAAATCAATTTTCAAATGCCTGTCAAAATGTTCTATGTGTTTTACCTAAAAATTGCAATTACTTCATCTTACTTTACTGTACGCGTATATACGTATGTGTTTGTATTTATATATGCATATATAAATTCCCACTAAAATTCTTAAAAGAATGCCAACACATCACAGAAGCAAGCATATTCTGAGTGAATGCTGCAGCAACATAAACTGACAAAAGCATTCATTTAATCAAAATGGTACATGTATTTGGATGGATGGAGCTAATTAGAGCACAGCTTGCATAGCAGTGAAACAATCACTTCATGGAGAACCACCCTGAGCATTTAACATCACCTTCTGATTTACAACCACAAACGATGAAAGGTCAGTTCTCGTGTGCAGTAAGTGGGTGAAAAGATGTGTCAGATTGTGCACCAAGGGAAAATTTAATCTTGACATTAAAACACTACACTTGTGATGGAGAGAGATGGATTCCACACCCTACAGTGTCCCAGTCGCTTTGGGCAAACTGCATTTCTCTCTTTGCCCCTGTTCCCCAATAGCATGGAGATACCAGGCTACATGACTCTATGCAGATGCAGGGTTACGGCAGAGTGGCACAGACAGGGTGATTCTGAAGCCCTCTGCCATCTGTCTAGTCTGAATGAGGGTGCAAAGCTATTCAATTGCTTCTTCTATGTGCATGCCTTTCTTGCTACAGAAAGCAGTGGGAAAAAAGGTGCTTAATAACCTTTGTGGGTCTGGTCCAAAACCTCCTCTCAGCAAACCAAGATTTCAGTAAAGAAAATAGCAAATCTCCAGATCCATTAGGGAAAGAAGTGTGTGTTCATGATTCTGCCAGACAGGAATGCAGAGCTTAGCCGGAGGAGTGATGAGGATGTAGGACTCCTGCTGACATCAGGAGGAGAGAGGCGCTCAGTAATACCAAGGATTAGCTGCCAGGTCATATTTCAAAGAGAAACATTGTAATTCTTGCAGTGATGAAAACAACCATGGGCATAAAAGTGAAGGGGAGATTATTCAGATGGGAAAAAAAGTGCCGCGTGCTGCCAGGTTTTCTGTACCAGCCTGGCCTCTGATTCTAAGCTGCTCAGTTAGCCTGTCCAGCACAAAAGCCAGCCAGCCAGCTAGAGGAAAGAGGGCTGAGGACTTGTGCATTCTGCATCCACTGGACATCAAAACCTCATTAGTCAGGAAATCCTGTATTTCTTGGCATTTGCCTTTCTATTTATGATGTTCTCCTAGCTCCTCGTTTTCCTCTTTGCTTCAGGGAGCCGTTTATTGCACCAAAATAAAGTGACATCTGCTCTTCTCATGGTGAGTTCTGTCTTCCAGGAACTGAAACACCAGAAAGAGACCAGATCGCGAGTTATTCTGGCTCATGAATTGTCCCCCACGGCTTTGAAAAATGCCACAAAAATCATATTTGCCAGTACAAATAGCAGAAATCCAAGTGCTAGAAGTTACATACACACTTTACAGGGGAAATACATTTGGGGAGATGATATTCATGAATGCATACAGGGTTTCTGACTGTTGTGTACTGTGATAAATACTATTTTTCCCCCTCTCCTCCATCAAATCATGAAGATATCATTTTCTCTGTGGACTTTGGGCTGCACCAGCTTTACATGGGTACCCTCTGCAATAATATTTCTAGTGTCAGTAACACACAATCCCTTAAAAAACCACTGTGTGCTGCTGATGAACCAAAGCTCTCTGTACAGTGGAAAGAATTGTGCTGTAGAGCACAAGCAGCAGTCAACCCACCAGTGACTTTACTCAGAATTTGCCAAGCCTATGCTGGACTTTCTCCTTTTCTGCACAACCAACCTGCAGATAAACTGTGTCAGATTTAATGGTGCATGATACAGGCAATTCAGCACCAAGGATAAAAAAGCATCTCTGAGGCAAGATGGGTTATCAGCCTAGCTCAAAAAGCAGCCTCTCAAGAAACATTGCCAAGGCGCTTTCAGAAATCTATATTTTAGATGTTACCTTAAGCCTAAAACTTTGTTTGAAAACTTCATACTTTTCACAAGCAAGCTAGCAAAGCCCAGGAGGATTAGATCAGATATCAGTCCAGATGACAAAGTAATACACTTAGTGTATATGAAGTGCCGTATTCACGAAAGGTTCAGGAAGGATGGCAACATTATACAGCTTTATCCTGCAAGGAATCAAAGCTGTTACTGCAGAGCAGTTTTCTCAGGGCTATGACACTCCATTGCTTACCCACCAAACAGCTTTCCTCGCTGGCTTCCCAACAATATGAACTGTTTTTAAATAACAATGCATTTACTTCACATACAGGCTTTGCAGCCTGAAACATCTCATATTGCCTTCTGACAGCAAGGGAAGTGGTCTGCTGATTTACACAGGGAAAGGTCTGTTGATGTGCACGGAGCTACATTGGCTTGTCCCAGCTGAGCAGCTGAACTCCTGAGCAGCATCATTCACCATTAATTTTGCAGCCATTTCTGAGGCAGGAAACAACGATGCTCTAAATCTTGTCATTTGTAGAACAGGAAGTGAAGAAGTCCAAATTCAGCGGACTATCAGTGGAACAACTTGAAGGAATACAGGGTATAAGAAATATGCCCTGAGTTGAAACTTGGCAAAGGTACATGGCCTATAGCCCTAATTCTTAATATTCAGAGTATTTTTTGGTTTGCTAGTGAGCAAAGAGTGCTGTGGAATGATAATATTTTAGTCATAATTACAACAGCAGTGAGAATCTACAGCACTTTTCACATCCGCCTTATGCACTTGACCCACGGGTGGGAACGACGGCAAGGAATGGCGCAAAGCACAGGCACTGAGGGAGGAGTGGTGCCTGCTTGTGCGGTTCTGGGAAATCGCAGGGCTTGGGAAGCGGCAGAGCAAGGTCACATAGGCTGTATATACTAATCCAGAGTACGGCTTAGGCACCCTTACCTCAGCCATGCTCCTAGCAACAGGTTTCCGGGAAAGACAGCACAGCTCCTGCTGGTTGCCCTTCTGTGATGCATGTGTATTTGCTATAACTGTCTCCTATGAGTCTAGGAGAACAAAGACCACAATTAAATACTCTCACACTCACACAATTAGGATGAATTCATTACAGCAGAATGGGTATATAATTCATCCGAAGACATGCGATGGCAGACAAGCAAACTCAGGCATAACAAACCAAAATCTACCGCACCCAGTAATCTGCTCTGAACTCTGAACAGCTCTAACTCTGAAAGCTGCTTCCTTCCACTTTCTCATGCTCATCTAGAAATGTCCAGTGCAAGAGAAGTCCATGGGGAGATAACCAAGAAACAAGAACATTTTCCTAGCTGTCTATTCCCTCGCTGCTCCCAAGGTCTGCCCCCTCAGAAGCTTGGCATATCCTTCTCCCACGCTACTCCCTATAGCCAGGAAATGCCTAGCATTTCACTTCTTACAAAGGGTGTCCTTTGAGATGGATTAACCTAACACTTCTTAAACTCAGACCTATCAATTTCCTCTGTTGGAGACTTTGGATTTAGATATCTTTGCTGTACTGGAAAATATCCACTGATAACAAGCAATTATTATTACAAGATATATCCTTGGAGATGGAAACTGGCCACTATAAGAGATTGAAATTAAGGGGGGAGAACCAAAAATACTCTTCTCACTTAACCTGGCAGAGTTTTAATCACTTTCCCAGCATGTGGTACCCAAGAGCCCTTGGATGACTTCCCGAACAAGACTCAGTTGGCACCTACTATCTAAAGTACTTGATTCTCTCATGATAACATTAAGCATCATTACTAGAAATGTATGGTAGAGTTCAACACAAATTTCACATTTAATTTGGTATTTGAAGCCATTAAAAATATACATAACCTCCCCTTCTCCACAAACGAGTATTTGGGTGCTTAAGGCAGCATGCACAGCAAGCTGAATGGGGGCAGTCTGCGGAGCTCTCTCCGTCAGGCTTTACAAGCACATTAGATAGAATGATTTATATGCCTGTAATAGCAAGAAGAAAATCTGAACTGCTTGTGGTTAGTGACTTATGAAGCATTAATTATGGTGAGGAGGGCACGGCAGGAGAAGAGCTGAGGTTAATATGCTTGCCTTTTCACCTCTGCAGACCTGCATAGCAGGGGGCTCAGGTCACTGAGAAAATGAACTGAGCAAACCAACTCTGGTGCATGCCAGGGAGACTTTGAGGCACCTCATAAACTGTCCACAGGGCCCTTAACTGTCTACCCACTGGCCTGGCCTTTTCTGCCATGCTCTTGCCAGGCCATCAATAACGTGTCCGTCAGGGCTGAAACAAGCTTTGGATCAGGTGATAAATTGCTGGTTTTGCTGCAGCTGCTAACATCTCTTAAATGTTTACCTGTATGATCATACACATATCTAGTAGCTGCTTAGCTACTTTTATTTTAGATAAGGTACTACACAGTTTCTTAGATGTGTGTGTCAAATATTTGTAGATGGCAGACTACCTGAAATATCTTTCTGTAGCATTTATTTATAGAATTTATTTATCAACAGAATCAATCTTTCTGTGCCTAGCTGTGGCATTATTTGTTGCCTTATCCATTTTTCCCAGATAGTGTCTGTCTATCTAATAATATCCCTCTTCCTGCAACGTCTATTCACAGTATGTCTGTCCAAAGTATCCTCCTATGTGTACACAGAGTATCTATGTCTTTAATTATAACTATATATCCACTCTATCTAACTCTCATCATCTTTCTAAAGCACTTACATATCTCTCCACACCATCTCTTTATCTAGTCAATGGTATCTGTCTCCCCGCAGTATCTCTCTATCCTCTTCTCTCAATCACACACAGCACCAGAGTGTAATTGTAGATTTTGGACCAGAACCACAGTGTCCTTTTCTGCCAAGTCAGCTGCTCCACAAACCATCAATTAATTTATTTGTTTTGCTGCAAAGGCTGAATATGAGAAATGAACTCTGGGAGGTACAAGTGCTCTGGGTCAAAGACTCTTTCCCAGGCTTGTTTACTTCCCTGCCGTGCGTGAGCTGCTCACTGCTGTGAGGGACGATGAATGTAAACGCACAGGAAGAAGCAGGGGGCTGCTCTGAGCTGCTGTTACCTGAGAATATTTCTCAAAAAGAAATGCAGCAGTGATTGTCACTCTCTTTTCTCCTACCTCTTTCCCTCTTTCCTTCCCTTTTCCTACACTCCTTCTCCCACCTTTCATTACTTCCTTTTCCTCACTTCCCCAGTGCTCTGCAGCCATTCCTCTATGTTTATCCCCTCCCTTCTGCCCACTTGTCATCTGCAGGATGACAAGTGAAAGTGCCTCTCTATTAAAAATTCACTGCCAAATAAATATTAAAGCAAGGGGGAAAATCCATTTGTCTCTGTTTGATTTACTGCGATCAGCAACACAAGGCTCAACATAATGCTGCAGCATGGGGTTAAATACAGCTACCCACTTCACAGACATACGAAGGACTCAATGACCATCAGCCCTTAAAAAGTCTGTGACTGGGAAGAGAGCTCCTTCCCTGCCAAGAGCACCAATCTCAATGACGTGGGGAGGAACATGCTCTCAGGGCCAGGAGAGAAGGACAGTAAAAACTAATTTCTCTTCTTGCTTTTTTTCTCTCTGCTTTTTTCTCATCCAGACAAATCACGACAAGAACAGCACAAATGATGGTCAGGTCACCTGGAAGTGATCAGAGTCTGTTAAAAGTGTCAGGAGCATCTGGAAGAAAGGAGGGGGGGAAAAAAAAGAAAGAGAGAAAGCTGAGCAAACTTGACAGAAAAAGGAGGGAGGGAAAAGCCTCCATGTCTCTGGTTTTGGTTCCCTGAGCAAAGACCCCAGCAGTTCATAATTTTTGTTCATGCAGGGCCAGTGCCATTCAATGGCAGAATAAAATCCACATTCATTAATGAACACCTTCAATGTTTTATAGATATGTTTAACTCTTTCTCTTGTTTAGAGGTGCTGGAAAAAAGACTGAGACAGATGCAAAGTGAGGCTATATGAATTAACTGGTATTGACATGGAAGGACCAAACTGTTTTCACTGAAGTCAGCAAACCTGCTAACAGCTTATGGACTTCACAGGGGAACCGGATTTCACCCTGTCAGTCCAAGATCATCTGGAGAGCTTCTCCAGCACTGCCAAAGGGCAGGGATAGGAGATCCATAAATGGGAGCAAAGATTTCTGAGCCCCAGTGGTAGCTACCACCTGAGACAGCAGCAGAAATCGGAACTGTCTGACAAGGATTGGCACTGTGGTGGGCTGGGCACCACTCCTCAGCACCAAAATGCCTGGTACACCTCAGAATTTATCACCTTTGTCTTTGTAGATGGTTTTAAGATTTCTGTAACCAATGCTTAGGATAATATCGGTATTTTGAGATAGTGATGATGTGTATTTCATGGAGGTAAACAACAGAAAGGAGTAAATTCCTTTGGGTTATTTTCTCCTGTTCTCCTCTTCTCACTACCCTCATCCACGAGAGGGATGCACAGTCCATCTTTGCTGTGTTATTAAATAATGAGCTATTACACACTTACCTCCTTCAGGAAAACAATTAGACTTCATGAGAATTACTTTGATTGTTTAAAACAATTGGTTTCTCATCAGAGTCTGGACCTCCCTGTGCTATTGGGGCAGTATTGAGACAGGGTCTGATTCCCATTCTGCCTTCCTTCTCTCTGAGTTTGCCCTAGCACCACTTACCTGAGTGTGAAGTCAGTGGAACATCTCCAGTCTCAGCATACTGAGCCAGAATCACAATTCAGCAAGCCATCCCAGATGGCTGAGACCTACCCAAGCTAACACACTCTGGGCTGCGTGTCTTGTACACTGCTTTAGGTTGGGTGGAAAAGTCAAACAAACCAAAAATAAACAAACAAACAAACCCCAAAAGCAAGTTTGAGCTGCTTTTCATATTGCTGCAAAGATAAAAAAAAAAAAAAAAAAAAGGAATTACTCAGATTTGTTTCAATTCAAATCAGTGTATGGGAAACAGGAATGGAGACTCAAATAAAAACCCCAAAAGTAATCATTTGAATCGCTGCTCTTTTAGTAACTCTAATGCCAGCCTGGTCACCAATCTGTCATGTTCTCTTGAGCAAGCTGCTGTGCATGTTTCCCCTCCTACCCCATCTGCCTGTGGACTATCACCTCTGACTAATCTGTGCCTCAGTTTCCTCACTGTGAAGGTGGAATAACTGCTCTCAGGAGTGGTTCTCAGCCAGCTGATGATCAACCCATAGGGGAAGAAGGTGAAGTTTGTTTATAAAGAGATTCCTACTCACAGATCCTGTGTCAGGACCTCTCACAACTCCAATCCCATTGTGCCAGTGCTAGTGGTCTCAGCCTGAGGCATCCTCAGCTTGTGACTGAGGTGATAGGAGGCAATGCAGCCCTTACATTAGAAGGCCCCATCCCTCTCCTTTCCTGCTCTGGCTGCGACCACTTCATGGTGTTCTAAACACGCAACATCCATGAAAAGGCTGAGTTTATAATGGGGAAAGTTTTCTTGCAAGAGCAGGCCAGGAACATGTGAATAGATCTGCAGGAGATGTGTGATGCGTGTCTCCCAAGTGAGTAAGCTCCTGCCATGCCCAGACTCATGGCAAGATAAGGAGAATAGGAAGAAGCAGCAGTGGAGGAGGGAAAATGGTGAACGATGAGAACTGGGGTCAGCTGCTCAAGAGGTTTTGCCCACATGTCCCTCCTCGTGTTCATCTAGCTCATGGAGAGAAGACAAAGTATGTACTGATTGGAACAGGATGTGGAGCCTCTCCAAAGGTGGATCAGAAAGAACAATCCATCTCTTCTGACTGGGCCTATATAATTTACTCATTGTGAGCAGATGGGTTATGAGGTCTGCCATCAGTGATGAATTATATTCCTGATAAGTCATTCCCAGCTAATGAGGATCCATTATCATTAGCTGCTAAGGAAGAATTACGGCTTGCCAGGACAGAGTGGGGGTTTCACAACTTCCAAGGAGAAAATTCTGGGCTGGTAGCCACCTGGCAATTGAGTCTTTCAGGAGACTGAAAACTTTCCAAGATGGATTCCTTCTGCTTTCTTCAAGCTTTGGCTTTTAATTTCCTTGGGCAAGTTCAGGAGAGGGAGTGTAAGAGGAGGTGGAGGAAGTGAAGGAAAATAGTAGTAACTGTATCTGATAAGGCTGTGATTAAATCAAGGTCTTACTCTAATTACACTGCATTTAAATAAACTTTGCCTAGTAAGTAATTGTAATTAAACCACAATTAAACATGTATTTATATCACCATTTCCTCCCCTGCACAGCTGTCTCTTTCCACCTCCTGTTGTTGCTGTCTACCTGCCAAAACCTCTGAATTTAGCACAAGGGACTTTACATTTCCTTGGACTTCCTGAAGATGTCATAGGGGGGCAAAGTCTGAGACTCTCCTCATGGTCCTCCAGTACAATCACTGAGAGGAGCTTCTGTTTTCAAGCTGTGTGCAGGGATAGAGAAGCAGCCGAATTTTCCACAGTGATGAACTAGATCTGAGGAAAAAGTTCTGAGCGGCAGAGATGTGGATGAAGGAAAGTGGGTGTCTCTTTCCCTCTCACAGGACCTTGAAAAATGTATATATTTCCTCTTGTATTAATTTCTTCATATCTGGTCTAGAAATAAAGTCATCCTTCCTTCTCTGCCTTCTGCAGAGCACCTCCGATACAAATGGATTTTCTCAAGCCCCAAATCTCACCTTACCGCTTCACATGTTTTTGCCTATTGTAACAGATTGACCTTAATGTTGAAATGTAGCTGTACATGACACTGCACAAAATAGTTCACTTACCTACATGTTATCGACAGGTGCGAGTGCAGAACTGGCAACACAACTCTTGAGTTCTATTTTCAGCTTTTTAGGAATATTCACTAACTCTAACAGTGCCTCAGTTCCCCTTATCTTCAACACCGAGCTACCTGTAGGTACCGCCCTTACAGGTGGTCTTTAAAGTTCACTTTAAAGTTCACTGCAATTCTGAACGATTGGATTAGGACAGTTATTATGGAAAAACAGGAGCTTCCTGTTAGGGATCTGAAGGCAGTAAGGAAGGGAAACAAATGCAAGGAGAAACAGAACTGAACAAAGGAAAAAATAAACATCTAAAAGGAGAGTGATAAAAAGGAGGAGCTGAACACATATCGTAATGCAAAGGATGCCTGGAGCTAATAAAACCACATCACCTTCTCTGCCATGCCTCCCTCCTCACCAGAGATGATGGAAAACATCTCCATTTGTGCCTCTCCCATCGCATAGCTCTAATTAAGGGACTGGAGAAATACCACCGTCACCCTCATCTATTTGTGTTCAGTTGCTGAAAGGACACCATGCATCTCCCTGACAGCTAGTCATTACAGCTTCGTATGAGCACCCCCTCCTTCCACCAGAAATATTGAGCTCTTTGTTAAATACCTCAGCCAAGGTCCATGCCACGTTTCTGTAATTCAAGGGAGGGGAAGCATGGAGCCTTTATCGTGGGAGATCGCTGCAGGGAAGAAAAGGGAATCTGATGGAGAGGAGATTGAATCAGGTGCAGTTGCTTCACTTAGAGCGACTTATATGAGAGAGGAATAGAAATGGTGGAAGAACAGAAAATTCCACAAACTGGAAACATGGTAGGTAGAATTCAACAGGATTCAACCTCCTCCTTGGCAGCAAGTCCCTAAAGTGAGAGTGCAGACTGCAGTGCCAGAGATGAAGAGTGTTCACCCATGTCTCATACTCTGAGGGCAGCCATGAAACAGCTATGCTTGTGCTCAAGATTTCTGAGCTGCTGGGGTAGAAGGGGACACGTGAAACAGAAGAGGATAAGCACGGGCAAACTAACAGACCCATCAAAGGGAAGCTTGTGCTTGCCTTTCCAGTAATACTCAGTTTTCAACAGATGTGATTCACTTATTGTGGTATGTCAAAGACCTTGATCCTCACTCTTACTTATTCACACATTTCCTTCTCCCAACCTTCTTTTAAGTGTAATTTCTTAGAGCAATAGCTAGACATGTTCCCTCAAAAAGATCCAGAGTAAGGGAGAGAGTCCATGCATACCCATATGGGACACCCAGAAGTGCATAGGGTTACAACATAATATAAGAAAAAAACCAATATCCTTATTATCCAAAAGCAGATAAAATCTGCTTGGGTGCAGGCAATTTCACCATGTCTGCTGTGTTATAAGATGTATTCACTTACTCCCTCACTATCCTCCTTCACACATTTCCTATTTTCTCCCTGAGTAACTGGTCTCAGGAAGGTTTTTATGCCAGGAATTAGTGAAAAGGAGCAGAACAGGCATCTTAAACTCAATTCTGTGATGTGACAGTAGTCAATCTGATCTGGTGTGATTTATCATGTCAAAGAATATAGATCCCAACTCTGTGACTCACAATTTCCTCCCAATCCTTTCCTCAACCTACAAACCTCAGCTCCACTCCTAGAAATAGGAGATAAATGCAATACTACTGGAGTGACATTTATCAGAGGAAGGACTGGACATTTCTTTCCCTACAGGTCCTTACTCCAGAATCACTGCTTATTTATCATTTACTTCAGAAACATTGTTTGCTCATAAACAGTTTGATCAGAATTGTGTCTTTTCCACATCCTGCATCCTTACTGTCTAAATGAAAAGGGTGAAAACCCCCAAAGGCAGTCATCACCAACAGTTCCCCCTACCATGGCTCTGCAGCTCACACTCTTTTTATTCAGGAACGAAAGAAAAGGTTTCTGTGTAAGGTACATGAATTGCTGCCCTCCCTCTCTTTGGCAACCTGCTGCCCACTGAGACATACCATGGAGTCCATGATGACTTTCAGTTTGCTTCAGCTCAACTTGTACGTGCAGTTAGAAGAGGCAAATGACTCTCACAGGTCAAAGACCAAACCTTCCCTTCTCTCCTAATGGCTCTGTGAGTGCCTTAGGCTTTCTGTTTTCACTTGCAGTGAACTCATGCCTGCCAGTAATTTTTTGTCCTGCTATTAGGCAGATAGAATACTGCCAACAATTATCAGTTCTGTGTGCATTCTCCATCTTCTTTTTCTACTTTAATGTAAATACATCTATTTGCAGTCATGGGTGGACTTCAACCTGCTTACAAAATACCTAAGGCAGATTTAGAAATGAGGCTTAAACAGCAAACTTCTGATCATGTGGGGCCTAGTGTCCAGCAACATGTATGGAAGGAACGACTTGTGTAAGTGCAGGGCAAGCTCTGTACCTGTTGGTCACGCATCCGTCAGCCGTCACATCCACACTGGGCACTGCAAGTGCTGTGTGCACAACACTCCCATACCGGACATTCACAACGAACCCTCACTCTCTCCTTGGCTTTGGTTGACTTCTTGGAATCAAAATGAGCCATGGGGCAGATTTAAAGCATCACATGAGCACACCATGCCTTCCCCTCTGCATGCACTTGCACTGGAGCTGTAGACAGCAGCTAAAAATGTTTCAGTGCAGTGTGGCGGACAGATGAATGAATTTTTTGCCTTAAACATTTCTTGGTGCATGGGGTGCAGGCAGGCCATAACCCCGAACAAGCCATCTGTCCCTGGCGGAAACAGGACTGGACTGCTGCGACCCCCGAGATGGTCTCCCTGCGACCACCCGGAACACACCGAGCCTGCACTGAACGAGACCACAATTGGGCAGAGACTTTGGGATCCGTTTTTAGCACAACTTCTATAAAACTTGCTTGGCATGAGTGGCTAAATTTGCCGAAGCCTTAGGCCGCACTCCCTAGTTCGGTAAGAAAGGGCCCCAGAGCTGGTGCAGGCGGGAACAATAAGGGAGTTACCAGCAATTTGCATTCCTGTGCACTGCTGAAACAGTGCTAATTGCTGGAGTTACCACCTCTTTGTCAAGACCTTGAGAGATGATGGTGGGACCCGAGGAAGGAAGACACACCTGTCTGCAGAAACTGCAACAGAAAAGATAAGGGAGAAAAGAAACAGCCTGCCTAGGAACAACGATGAGATCCAATAAGGAGTAGGAGACCCCAGACCCAAAAATTACTATTGGTCTGAACTACCACGTGGGGGGGTGGGAAACTTAATTTGAAAAAGCTATAATTGCCCAGGGATCTCTTTGTTCAGGGTCCCTCTTTGGAGGTACCCAACTCGAGCTGTAACCACTGCACGCGTGTCATTCCGAGCTAACCTAGGATCGGACCCAACTCGAGTTGTAATTACTGCACGCGCACCACCAAAACTTACACCCAGGGTGAAGAGGACCCACCTACCACCAGACGGGAGACCCCCCACTGCCGAGACTCCCAAAGGAAGAGGACCAACAGGACGCCGCTGGATCCACGGGTGGCGATATCTTTCTCTGTCTCTGTCTCTGTCTCTGTCTCTCTCTCTCTCTCTCTCTCTCCCCTCTCTTTTGTTGAATGTTGGTAAGATCTGTTTTTGTCTAGCTAGTTGCAGTATTCGCCATTGAATTATCCTATTTGACCACATGCCTTATCTTTGTGTTAATAAATCTTAAAACCAGTTGGCTGGTGTCGTTTCACCTTAATTCAGTCCAAGGGCATCACGAACTTGGTCGTTTGGCCCCAAGAGGAGGGAGGTCGTCCTGAACGACTCCTTTCGGGCCACGACATGCAGGGACTATATTCTTCTCAATGGCCCACTAGACTGGCAATTTTACACTCTTAGAGCACAACTATGAACTACTGATAGCACTAAGTGTTCTGTCATTGACTTAGCCATGGGAGGAACAAGGACCTACTTATTAGAGTCCCAGATATTTTCTCTGGAGTCCCAGAGTGGACAAAAGCTGTAAGGAGGAATGGGGAGAACAGAATACAAAGCCTATGAGGGCAGAGGCAGAAGGCTGTGAGACATTATCCTTCATTCAGAATGCAGATCAGTTTGCCAAGCTGGAAGCAAAATGGAGAAAAGGTGTCTGATGCATCACATGTCATCTCTGCTGTCACTCACACACTTTAATTACCCTTAAATCAAGTGCAATAGCTTCCCCAGCCCTGAAATACGTGCTGTCTGTCTCCTCATACACATAATAAGGCCTGCAGGGATTTCAGAGACTTTAGCCTTGCATGTCTCACTGCTCTGATATTCAGGGTCTTTTAGCATAAAATCAGCTGAAAAGCATTGAAAGGCACAACCTTATTTTCATAAATCCCTATCCTGCTTGCCAAATCTCGCTGAGTCAATGAGTGCCCAAGATTGTGATTTGGATTCTCTCGCACAGAGTATGTTTGTGTACTGCTGTTTCCGTATGTCATCATGCACTTGTTATGCTGCTTGTTACTTCAGTCCTATCTAGCCGAGGAAGCAGCCACAGCAGAAAACTTGCCATATTTCTAATTTACATGAGATTTCTAGGGATGGGCAAAATAATTCGCGGGGGGGGGGGGGGGGGCAGGATGGGGGACAACAAACACCTGCCCGCTCCCAAGGCTCCAGATTTCAATCAAAATGATTTCTTCCAAAGGGAATTTAAGTTATGAAAAGTTTAGCTCAGCTCTCTTTTTTGCCTATTGATATCTCCAATTCTTGGCCTCCAACCTGCCAAGTACTGTGGCTTGCCATCTAGGATACATGTGTTGTATAAAATGAAGTATCGAACCATTGTAAGAAAGAGGGGAATTAGTTTCAGCTAGCTTAGCTGTTGGAAGTTAGCCATCTAGTCTAAGATAAAGTTTGCAGCAACCCCTCAAACCAAGGGAAGGAGACGAGATACATCCCAGCATAGGTGATGAAAGTTAATAGATTAATCATCTTTTAGACATGCCTTTGTCACTTCATCCACTACAGGGAAGCTATGTGATCAGCTCTAGCTCAACACCTAAATTTTAGTTGTCTAATGTTATGTGACAAATTATATGCAAAGGGCTACATTTTGCAAAGCATCATGCTGCTGAGAAGGGACATCCCAATGAGATTTTAAGCAGAGACAGATGAAGGGTATTAAAATGGTCCATGAAGAAAGAGACCAGCCTAAACTGTGAAACCCGCATAATCCTGCAAAGTTCAGAAGTGGTGGCAATCCCACATCAGGGCTGCCTGAAAATGCTGGCTCCTGAAATTAGGATATATGACATTGAACTAGGGAAGGTCTAGGGCACATATAAGAAAGCAGAAAAATTTGTGTTTTGATTACGGTATTTGCTTGTTTTTCTCTGCAAGGACAATGAATGTGTTTTGCATTAACATGATGCAAAGTGAGAGCAATCCTAGCCCCCAAGAGTTTGCATGAGAGCAGGCTGGAATACAAAAATAACAGTATCATAATATATTAAGTGGCAATATAGTGTTATCCTGAAAATCTCAGCCTGTTAGCAAATGATGGTCTTGCTAAAATACACGATGTGTGGTTTGCTGGCTGAGTCTTGCAGAATATTTGTTGTCCCATCTGGATATAAGGAGAGGATCTAGAGTCCAGGTTGAGCAGTCCTTGAGGAGGAGACCTGGGATCAACATAGCTTAAGGGGAAGGCGTGGGCTGGATTCTGTTTGGAGTTCCTTTTTGGAATAAATAACCCAAGAAGGCTGCCACCTGCTTGGGATGCACTTGAAAGGCAAGAGAAAGAAAAACATTGCAGAAGCTGATTTTATTATCATTATCATCTTGTTTGGTTTGGTTCCTGCCTTACAAGCATCCCACAGAGAATGAATCTACAGGACAGATCTGAGAAAGGAGAGGGCAGTGGATCAGGGAATCTGGGCTAACTCGGTAGAAAAAAAGGACCATCAGTACATGGGGGATGAAAGAAGTTTGTGAAAACATTCCTTTTTAATTAAGAGTGTAGCAATTTCTGACAAACTGCCACAATAAGGACACCCCAAATGACAGGAAAGATGTTAATGGAAACAGGAGCAGAACAAATATTGCATTTTTTGGAAAGTGGAGGTGCTAATCTTTTCCCATCCTGTGATATTCCACATACGGATGCCACATATGTTTCTGTGTAGATATATATGAGGATATGTGTACACATATATGTATGGTGCCCAAAATAGAGGATTATGTGTATGTTATTGTCTCTGAGGTAATGGAAAGGATCCTTTAGATTAAATAGCAGAAGTTCTAATGCCATTTTGTAAAGCGATGAAGGCATTTGGGTTCCATCGCTTTCAACTGATCTCAGTAGCTGACTTCTCAGACTAACCTTGCAGCTTTTTGGTCCTCAGGCTGTGCATTCAATTCCCACAACCTATCCAAGGTGCAGTTTAGGCCCTCAATGACACGAGCCCAACACTGATACTGGATGCAGTGGAAAGGGGGAGCCAACAAAGAGAATTCAGAAGATGGTCTGCCCTGTAGGAGAGGAGACACAGTTAGCAGCTTCAGTTCTCTGCAGTTCAGAGGAAGTAGCTACCAAGAGCTACCAGGACTGGGGGAAAAGAGGAGAGAGGCTGGGCTCTAGACATAGTCAGACAGATCTAGTGATGTACCAAGAGGAAAATGGAATTGGAGAAGAACATTAGAAGGAGATCAGGATGATATATAGATCACTGGGTGAAAAGGAGGAACAGAGTTAATGAACTGGAAATGTGATGTGGAGTAGTAATGACATTTGGGCTAAACTATTGGATGGAATACTGGATAATGAAGTTGACTGGACTGGAACGAAGGAGGAGAAGGGTTCAAACAAGATTAGCATTTACCTGAATTCCAGACAGGGGATTCACTCTTTCTGACAGCGTCAATATTCAGGAAGGCCTACCAGAGCAGGTAATGAAACCAGCCTTTCAGTTTTGAAGAACCAGCTCATGTCCAGGTTAGATCACAAAGGAAAGTGGGTCTGGTCATCTCAAGCCAGTCCTCAACAGATGTCTTTCCCCATCACAAGCCCAGCAAGCAGCTAGCTTTGAAATGTCAGTCCCTGACTAAGGGTGATGGACAGTAAGAAGTATTGTAATACAAGAGTGACATGCTCTGGCAGAACTCTTGTGCATGGACCTGAAACCTGAATAGGAAGAGGTACATTAAGTAATGGTGGTGCATTCAGAGAACTGTGGAAGCAGTTAACACATTCACGTACTCCTTCTATCTAGTGAGTGCTACCGCCTACTTCACTTTGTGAGCTTTCAATTACATTTTACCCAAAGCAAAATGAAAACTGCTATACTGATAAAGGACAAATGGTGAGATATGACTGCTGACCTCACGTACGTACCCACGAAAGACAAGAGAAAACATTTTCATGAAGCATAGGAGGCAAATCAATAGCACACTTACAAAGTGGGAAGCTGGTTGATCTGGCTTGAAAGAACCCACTGAACATATACGATAAATTCATCATCCAGCAGTGGCATGCTACGCATTGGTTCTGAAATGCTGTTGCCAAAGTATCGACACTGCACATGCCTGCTGTGTGTGTCAGATCCTCTGGTATGTGACTTGAATACCACTCTTTCTCCCTATTTGGCTCACTTCTCAGAAATGCTGAGCACAGTAGGTAAAATCAGCAAGAGCAGGGAGCGCTCAGCAAATTTGAAAGCAATGCCACAAGTAGGTAAATATATGTCGAAGGCATGAGCTGCCAAACATCAGCACCTTCTCTCCTTCGAATATTTTGCTTCTCCTTATTTTTACATATGCACATGCTGTAAGGCCTGTTTATTTGTTCTCTGCTTGCTCGATGTGTCTCCAAAGCCTCCTGTGCCCTAGCTATGACTTATTTCTGAATAATTTCATGAAAGGCAAACAGCAGGTTTCCAGTTTCACACACTTGTCCAATATTGCTGGGTACTTCATCATTTGGAGGCAATTTTTTCCCACTTGTCTCAATCTTCCCTTCCCCCCTTTCCCTCCCCTTACATGTAAACCACTGCCCCTGCATTCTGACCCCTCAGAGCTTGCAAATCATTTTAACTGGAGGAAGAGTTAAGCCCTAGCTTTGTGCTTGATGCATTTTGTTTAAGTTGCTCGTGCTGTTCCAACATCTGTCATATCCTCCACAGCAGTGCAATCAAATTGTCAGGGCTGAGTGAAGTTTTGCTGATCCAATCTGCTCCTTCTGCGATTCCTGTCAAAAGCATCAGGAGGTGGTAGATACAGTTGTTTGCTCTTTAAACAACAGATCTTTATTTTTGCACATTAGAGGAACTGTTATTGTTTGTTTCTCCTAAGCTCACAAAGTGCTCTGTTTGCCTGCAAAGCATGTTCAAATGTGGTTGCAATCACAAGCCATACTGCATTTCCTGGACTCTGCTGCGTTCCTGAGCTCCTCAGTTTTACATCCCCTATTCCCATGTGAGGTCAGAACACATAAACACCTCTCAGTCTTGCTAGTGTCTGTAATTCCACAACACATCTTGTGAGCACCCAGGAGGAAGTTAGTTCTTGGATCCTGCATTATTATTAATGAGACAATTAAGCCAAATGGTTGTGGGGGAAGGGGAGGGGAGTCACATTTTAATAAGCTCCCTTCTGGATACTGCACTGAGTTACCAGATGAACACTACTCCCTGTTAATGATACCAAAAGGATCCAATACTAATTGATATTATTGATACTGATACCACTAATCGCCTTGTCTGAAAGGAGGGAATGTACTTTTATCACTTAAAAAACAAGTACCTTTGATGTACCTCAATAACTGAAAGAATTAAGAAAGAAATGATTCCATTTATGCTCTGTTAACATGCAGCATGTACTTTTAATCAGCTTTCCAGCATGATGCACCTTTTCACTTCTGTCTGAAGCCTTAAACTCTTGCTGTGAAATGAAAACTTATGGTTTCATCATTTAATAAAAGAAACCTGAATCTGAGGTGAATAGCATGGTTCTGCCCCATTTCTGTGTCGGCTTCGTAGCCTATGGCTTTCCCATCAAGGCAGAAAGCCTTCTAATTACAGTAAAGTACCAATGGAAAATGAAACTTAGGATGCCACTGTGCCCTCTTCTCTGATACTTATATTGGCTGGTGACTCCTGTTGAGATGAAAAACCAGGTTCAGAAACACTTTGATTCATTAAAGAAAAAATGTTAAAAAAAAAAACCCTAAGATAACAGACTTTGGTTCTCTAATACATCTACTTCTTTAAAAATCTCCATCTCCAAACCTAATGGTAGGAAAACATGTTCAATTTTCTATGATCTGACTTTAACTCCTTCCAAAGCATCCCAGTCAGGGACTGGATTTTTCTCCCTGGGACAAAGAAGAAATTTGAAACATTCGGAAGAGAGAAAAGGATTGGCTCCAACTTCCAATTTGGATGCTGAACTTTGCACACACAGAGTAAAACCAAAGATTAATGTGAAATCAACTCTTTTCCTGATCCCAAGTGCCCAAGTTCAGGCCTCTGAAAATCCCCTGTGGTATGTAATTGTCATCACTGCGAGCCTGCGAAGAACTGCAGGTCCTTACTGGTTCATCCACCAGTGGTGACGGTTTCAAGAGAAACACAGGATGTGGAATCCCAGGGCATGGTGCGTACAGAGCTTTTCAGTTCACATTTGTAATGGCTTAAACCTCACAACACCTCTGGTGTGTTATTCCAAAGAAAATATCCATTTTCTTTCTTTGCTGTCAAGGAGTGGGCCTCCTTGAATCATCACAGGGATATTCTGCTAAGCACCAGTGTAAGGTAGCTCTTGACAAGTATGCTGACTGACATCAGTCAGCACTACTATCATTAGAGCTGGAATTAATATAAGCCTTGAACTGCTCTTTTCTCTTTCACCTTCTCTGGCTTCTGCCACACCTCTTCGGTTATCCATCTGAAGCTGAAGTTAACAATGTGTCTCATTAGGATCTACCTCATTCAGTCTCCCAAGCAAAAGGAATGGACACTCAGGACAGGAGAAGCATGTTTCTGAAAATCCATTTCATATTACCTCAACATCTACCGTAAACTAAGAAAGGGGAGAGAAAAATGAATGGCAATACCTCCATGAAACTGAATGCTTATCAGGCTGGTTCTGCCTGGCAGTGCTGTTGAAGCAACCGGTTGTGTGTCTTCTCCTGTTGTGTTAACATCTCAGTCCGACTCTAGCTGAAGCTGAAATTTCTTTTGGATCACATCTGTGTTGTATGATGGAGTCCAATTGTGAGATTTTTGGCAGGTATACAGGGTATTAAGTATCCACTAATTTGAATTCATTTCTAAGAGTGTGCATCTTTGGGGAATTTACTGCCTGCACATCTCTGAATACAAGCAATACTGCACATGGAAAAACAGAATTGAAGGGCGACTTATAACAGAATATGAAAACATGAATTCCACTGGTCATGGGACAACTGACTATATTCTTATAAAAATTACTTGTTAGGCTAGCGTAAGTGAAAAAGTAGCCAGGGAAGAAACAGTTGCCATCGCCGAGGAGTAACCACCCTCTGAGGAGGAGAAAAGTTTCTTAACATTTTTGACAAAAACATGGAGTTCCCAACTGGCATCTGTAGGTGAACTTTTAGCAGTGCCCACATCTTGCACTTCAAAGGAAATGGAATTTGGAAAGTGAAATAGAAAACAGGAACCTTTGCCTGGCAAGGACTAGGAAATGAGAACATCCATTTAATTCTTTTTTTTTTCCTAAGGTTGGAAAAAGAGGAAATTAAATGTGAGTTGGCCAATTAGCCCCCCAAATCCCCAAAGGCAAGACAAGATCTTTTTGCAGGAACGCCTTGAGGTGAAGCCAATTCAATTAGTTTCCACAGCGTAACTGTCAAGACCCAAAAACTAGGTGGAATAATGAACTGATTAAAACCTGTAATTGTAATTCAATGGAGGAAACCATTAATCATGGAGATGGCAACATTCTCTCATTTCCAGATTGTGCTGGGATGAGTTGCCAACAAAAGCGGCTGAAGGAATAAAAGGCTAATTTAAACTGGACGAGGAACATCCTGGATAGACATATTTCCCTGACTGATGTGAGGAAAAGAACAACATTTGCTAGACAATAACAGAGATGTAAAAGGTAGAGGCATATTTTTTCTTATTCTTTATTCTTCAGTTCTCAGTGGTTAACACTGCGTATTAGAAAAGCTGTCAGCAATACACTGGATCCCACCCAAATGAAACTCAAAGTCATTTAGTTCCACCTTTAGTATCTTGTGTATCTGATATTTTCATCTCTTATCCTTTTCTCCTGCCCTCTCCTCCTCTACAGCTGCTTTTGGTCTCATCTTCATAATGTTGACAAATAGCCTGTGATGTTCCCAAAGCAGTTAGTACCCAAAAGGACGTGTGTAGCCAGTTTGCCAACTGGCATTTCCTCTGAAACGTTTAGACTCCACCAACGTCCTTACCCTCTGCTGAGTTCTCAGCTGCTGTACACAGTGTCATGGCACACAGGACACTTAAAAGGAAACCAGTAAAAGAAGCCTCTTTCATTCAAATAAAAAATGGTTTTAATCAAAGGTAATAATTGATCAGATCTTCGAACCGTGGCTCTTGATCTTCAAAACTTTCCCCCAACTCCTCTCTCTCCTGCTACCCCTTCAAAATTAAGCCATCATGATTAAGCCCATGAGGTCAGCAAAGCTGGTCACCCTCTCTTTTGCCACCCTTGGTTTTCCTCTAGATGGCTCCTGCACGTGGTAACTCTAAAGACTTGTACTTTTAAAGAGAAGGGTCAGACTGGGGCCACCACTGAGCAGCTGCAATTGGCAGCTCAGGCTGGAATGAGAGTATGCAGGATGATAGAGTTACGGTGGTGACAGAGAGGGATAAAAGAGGTCTAAAAAGCCAATGTTGCATCAAGTGTGAGTAGCATATATAGCTGATCAGGAAATTAAATGCAAAGAAAGATGGGAGGGGACTACTTCATTTATGCCAAACCAGAATGAAAGCTGGTAGCAGAGGAAAAAAATTGGGGGTTACTTCATTTTCAGAACTGATTTGTCAGTATGTATTATTTTCGTAAAATTTGGACACCACTTGCCCTAAAATCACAGGTGCAGAACTGAAAACTTCAGGTGTTGTAATTGACAATGTTACCACTAAGGGGCTCTTTCACAAACAAGGAAGGTTCAAACCAGAGACATGAAAATTGTCCTCCTAGGAAAGGAGGAATGTGAAGAAATAGGGTGAGAGTAAGTGAAAGCTTCTCCTAGCCTAGCAGACTACTTCCCTGGAGGGCTCTGAAGAAGAAAAGCTTAATTAATTGTAGCATCACTGAAGCTCTGCGAAGAAAAAGCCATGAGCTCCATCTTTCAGACTGTAGTCCAATTCCCAGTGAACTCCCCAAGATAGTGTTCAGTGTCTCAAGTGATGAGGTTTCTGGAAATACTGACTTGTGCATTGAACAGCAAAAGAGCACTGATAACTGTGGGAGGGAAAGGGCACGACTGCAGATTTCATAGTCTGCAGGACCCTTCTCAAGTACCAGGTTTTGCATAAAGCAAAAACCGTAAGAAATTTAAAAGTGGAAGGATGAATAGGGAAGGAGGATTTTTACTTTCTCCTTGGCCCCATACAAATGTATTCTTCCCTCCAAAAATGTGTTTCCAATAAGACTATTCCCTACTTCAGATGTGAAGGCTGTGGAGAGCGATTACAGGTAGTCTTACCATCTCTCATGCACTACTGCAGCAAAACGGAAAAGCAGCTTATTACGGAGAGGCAGATGCCGAGCTGTATGCAAAAGCTACATGCTTCTGAACTTGCTGGAGCTGTGTCAAGCAGCTCTGCCAACTACCTCACTTTAAGAGCGAATGAATAAAGCCTTGGATACATATGATTTTTTACTAGATAGGTTTGCTCCACCTCCCACTCCCCTTTTTTAAAATTCTGGAAGCCTGCTTCAATTTCCAAATCTTGCTGTTAATATGTATAAATACATTATTTATTTATTTATTTTACTCCTAATGATCTGGGTGGAGGCTTGCCCATCAAACAGCCTGTGTTAAGGAGAGGGGAAAAACAAAGCGCCTGATTTAAAGGCTGCAGCTTCTAAGTTGTGGGAACAGTGTGGGAGTTTAGAAGTTGGATAGTAGCTCCAGAGACGGTTTAGAGAAATGGGGCTTTTTAGCATGAAGTCTGGGTGAATGTATCCCTTTCCATGGAGAGATGACAACATCCATTAAGCAGCCCGTACTCCGGCCTCAAAAATGCTTCCTGAAAGACCAGGTGAGATGGGAAAAAATGGGCTCACTCTTTTCCATCTGAAAGTAGCAACAACCTCCAATCCCACAAAATTAATCTGGTCTCACTGCCTCCACAGAAGCTTATTTCAAACCATTATTTCCCTGACTTTACAAGAATAGTTGGGGACAAGCTACCTTATGTTCATCAAAGATAAGAGGATGCACCCAGGCAGCTGCCTTGATACACTAAGTGTGCTGAAAACCCATCATCCCGCTCACTAGGCATAAACTTGTTCATGTAGCCAGATCTTGAGGTTTACAGTAAAGGGGCCTGCAAGATACAACAGGCACCAGGATCATATTAAGACAACCAGGGACAACTAAGAGCACTCAAGGATGAAACTACAGCACTAAGGTCACTGCGGCTCCCAGACCTTTAACATTCCGTGCACTATTCCTGGCTTTTCTATTTCAGGGTCCTGAAAAAACAAACAATTTAGACGACAGCCAATGCCAAGATCCTTTTTTGGAGTCTCCAAGCTCTGCTGTTCCTTTCCTGGTGACCTCACCAGTCTGTTTGAAATCTCCAACACCCCTCTGGGTCCCCCAGAGATCATACTGGGATATGTTTACACTGCCTTTCACTTTTGTTTTCAAGACCTTGACTGTGTTTATTGATTTATGCTTTGTTTCACAGGACTGCATTTCTGCTGAAGGTGACCCTATGTCTCGCCAGACTGGAGTGTTACTCTTTTGAGGTCACGCTCTAATGCCCGCTTGGCTCCTGTAAAACATCACTCTCTCAACTGCTCCTGATGGATGCTTTGACCAAGAGTTCTGCTATAACACGTCAAATGTGGTTCAGAAATGAGCACAGACTGACTGCCTTGATGAGGAGAGTGTGTCAAAGTTCTCTGTGTTTTAAAGGTCAACACATCAACTTTTCAAACTGGCTTTCCTATGACTGTAATTACAACTCAACCTAATCAAATGACCACACCTTGAAAAATTATGAGTTGGTGCAAATAGATCTCCCGCAGAATTAGTGTTAGGAAATGACAGTTTCTGCTTGCTGATCACTGGAAGAAAACACCTTCTGTCATTAGGAATCAAATGGCCACCTTGCCACCCCTCAGCTCTCCAGCTGCCTGCAGGCGACTGATCGAGCTCCACTGGAGCCAAGCTTACAGAGGGAGAGTGTGCCTACAGACAGGCCTATCAACTGGTATTTCAGCTCCTTACGAAGCGGCTTATTTTCAAATGTGTTAAGCACCAGACACTTCAAAGCCAAAACTAAGCGTATTCAGACCTTGGGAAGTCGTGTCACTTTTATGTTTGATATTTAAAATTGGACTGGGAAACAAAGTGTATTTATCTGGACGTGAAGAGGTCAGCAGTACTGTCCAGCGGACAACCATACACCTCAAACATCAATGTGTTACAATATGCCGTACATATACCCAATTTCTTCATAGTGTTAACTTCCTAATTTCTATTACTTTTTCAAAACTAACTCAAACTTTTCAGCATTCACTCAAGCCACTGCTGCTTGCACTACTACATTTAGACTGTAAATAATTCCCTTCCCTATGCATATTGTTCCCTAGAAGGTGTTTATAGACTTTGATCATATCCCCCCGTGTTCTTTCTTTTCTAGACTACATTGCTTTAGTTCCCCACATATCTCTTCACGCTGTTTTTTTAATCCCTCCAGGGTATGGCTTTATATGTATTTTTTCTAGTTTTTCATATCTCTTAGAAACTGCAGATGGTCAGAACTGTGTACACTACCAAGCACTACAAAGCAAAACAGAGCAGCTAACAGTGTCCATGCTTTGGATAGCCTGAAAAACAAAAGGCAATGTATTCCAGGGGTATATAACAGCACAGCTCTACAAACATGATATAAACTGTGCTGATATACCTCAACAGAAGATTTGGTCACTAATATATCCTTGTATGCCCTCACAAAATTTCAGTATATACTTTGCTAAAGACTGAGGGGTATCCATGAAGAATGCCACTGTCCTATTTATAACAACGGCAGAGGGGACAGACAGGTGAACAGGAACATCCAATCTACATTTTCCTCCCAGGGGAAAAAAATGTATTTAAATATAATAGAGTCAGGATGTTTCAATCTCCATTTTCATATGGTAACACTGCATGATAGGATTACAGTATTCATATACACGTACGACTTTCTGAAGTGATGTAAAGCCATCAAGCTGCAATGCTGAGTCACTTATGTCATGATGACTGAGATATATGCAGTTGTTTGCCTGACAAAGTGAAAGACAGATCCATGGGAAATAATATCACTTCCCAAGTTTGCTGGCAGCCCTCCATGACATGTCAACTCTGGCTGCGCGTATACTGCTAGCTGGAGAAAAGACTAGGCAAACATTCAGGAAAGATGGAGCTGGCATGGATCGCCTATCCCCACCAGGCATTGTCCAACAGTCATTCTTAAGATGCATTTACTTTACTTCATAAAAGGAATCAGCAAACTTAAATCCCTTTCTACCATCAGAAATGTTTTCGGGATTTATTTCTACAAGCTAGAGAGCTGTTTAATCTCCAAAGAAGATAGTTTAATTCTTTCCTAAGTTTAATAACATGCATAAGCTCTTGGCAGATTTTTGGAGTTGCACATCTTTTGCATAAACTGACCAGATTTGGATGCTCACAAACAATGGCTGCAAATCACTGGGGCTGTGCAGGGATTTCATTGTCCCAGAAGGATCACCAGTGAGCTCCAGCATCCTTGTAGCCACCTGAAAATTCACCCAAAGGTTCTCCTGAAGACCCATGACATTTGATGTTCTAGGCATCACTTTCCCAGCATGCCCCAAAATATCACAACGTGTCTCTCCTTTCCTGAGAAATCACTCAGATTTTTTGGCAGCTCCTGAGCATTACAAAACCAAACAAACCCCCAAACAGAAAGATATGAAAGAAAGACCAGACAATAATATGGATAACATTCTGCCATTTTTTAAAATGCATCCTCAGCCAGAATAATGTGCTTGGGTTTAGTCACTAAAAAGACCAAGCAGAAAGAGATACAGTGAAGGGCAGCAAAACCAGTCTGTATTATTATATAGAGGGAAAAAAGGCAATCCATTAGAAGGGAAATGAAAAGCTTTGGAATTATGAAGGGTGGAAAATAAAAGAGAGAGAGCAGATATACGAGAGAGGGCTACAGATAATGTCTAGAAGGGTAATTACTTGTTCCCTCTCTCTGTACTCCTTCCCATAACTTAAGACCTGGAGGGCAATTTGCAATTAAGGGCTACCCATTTAAAATGGGCAAAAATGAATCACTATTTAGCATGTAATTAACCTGTGGAACTCATTCCCACATGGCATTCCATGGACAAATAGCTCAGACAGGGCCCAGGAAGGATCAGACAGTAATAAGAAGAGGGATAGCATTTTTTGTCCCACCAGCTTGGATAAAAATAAAATACAAAGAATATCAATCCTCCTGCTTCAGGGCACAAGTTGTTCATTGTGATCAGCAGCAGGTACAGCTCAGCAGGATATGAAAGATGCAGTTCTGCCAATGAAAGCTTTAGCACGTTGCCCTTTCCCATGTGCTTCTAGTTACTTATCTCAGACGCTTATATGGCTCCCACAGTTGCAGTATGAGTTCATTACAATCAGTAACATATTCATCATCACAATAGCCTTAGAAGGTACAGAACAGCGCTTTCCCCCCATTGTACAGATGGCGAACAAAGAGACCTCGGGACTTTCTGGAGGCCATGCAGCAGAAAGGAGCAGAGTGCAGAACAGCACAGAACACTTGCCCCAAGCATCCACCCTGACCATTGGATCCTACTTGCTCCCCAGCTCAGAAAACTAGCTAGGAGAGGAGACAGAGGATTTCCATTCCCATGATCTGTTCAAATCTTGAACTCCCTACACTAGGTATGTTGGCAGTTTAATTAAAGAGGCATGCATCCTTAGCAGGATCAACATAATCATATGTATTGGCCATCAGCCTCTGGCGACCAACGTTTTGGGGTCCCAGTCCTCAGGTGGTACTTTGCAGCAGGCCTCTGTGACCTTATTGATGCCCAGCACCACACTTTAATGCGTCCTTTGGGCTGATTTCCAATTGGCCATGCTGGATGGCATAAGGTCTCTCAGCATGTGACAGTTCCCTGCTGTTGTGAGCCATCTATACATTTTTTAATACATGTAGCTCACTTAGGGCCAGGCCATGCAGCTGCTGTGTGTTTTATTTACCTAAGCAGTCCCAGCGAGTCCAATGAAACTACTCCCAGGGGTTGCACAATCTGGCAATCTTTTAAAATGACAGATGTACAGAAACTGTAACTTCCCCCCATGTGGAGATGGGTCCCACTTCTCCTTTTTCAAATGGTCCTAAGTATACTATATCTTCTGTGTCATTTTTTAAATATTTTCACTCATTTTTAATATATATTTAACTAACAGGCAGATTTATTAGCCAATCTCTAATGATAAGAAAACTACAGCACTCCTTCACTGTTCTCATTTCCTTTTTCTTTTTATTAACCTTTTCTTGGAGCAGTTTTGCCCTGAGATGGAAACTTAAAAGCTCCACCATGATCTTTGCTGGAGAAAAGAGTCCACTTTGAAGCTGTGATACAATGAATACACAGGTCATTTTGAGAATAAAATATAAAGAGACACTAAACATGAAAGTTTTATTTCCTTCTCCAGTGATAAGCATGTATGAAGGAAAGACTTTTTTTGCTACCTTTGGCCCACTGTGGAACACTTTTGTTTAAAAAGTGTTCCTTGATACTAATCTCCAACTGGTGTTTCACTTACCTTGAACTCTCAAATGTCACTGGCTTTCAACTGGTGCTGCAGGAAGACCTAACTTACATATCTATGAAAAGAAGAGCTATTTTTTTATCAAGTCTCTTCTTTTCTTCCTTGCTTCCTCTCTTTCTCTTCTCTGACACTGCTTTTCTGCTTTGAGATTGATTTCTGATATAAAAAAGGGCAGGAGGAGCAGCTATACATAACACAGAACAAGACTACTCTTTATTTGGCTAAACCTCCATTAAATTAACACATTTTCCCTTAATCTGATACAGCACAAATTACTAACCAAAATGAGACTGTAATGGGTTCCTTTACTTCAGTGGTGGCATAGCCAACTCTTCTAAAGTGGCTTGTGGATACTGAACAGATGCCAACAGCATCCTGCACAGCAGAGGAAGGTGCTTCTTCAGAAATGCAAAGCACTTAAGACATAGGATGGCAAGAGAAAAGTGGGTACCCACTAAGATTAGGAAGAGGGCTCTCAAAGTGACCTGTCCCATTGTAACCTGTAACTCTATACTGCAATGCTACCATAAACAGAATAAACCTTATGACTTAAGAGTCCATGTGCCATAGCCGTGAACATGGTGTAACATGACTGCACAGTAACAAGGCCCCATTCCCAAGCCAAGCAACACATGGGGAGAGGATACACTTCACATAAGGAATGCACCAAAGAACCAAGGGTCCAGCTCAGGATGCTGCTGACAAAGATCAGTAGAAAGTTGCTTCATTAAAGGATCTTGTTACAAATCAGTGGATCTAAAATCTAATTGAGCACATTCCACAGCTCATGTCAGAGGGAAATCCTTATAAATGCAAGTTACAGATTGCTGATTATTGGCTTGATGGGCATGAGGAGTGCACAGCTGAGTCGTGCAGCGGGACAGATGGATTGAAGGATAATGATGACATCACTCCTTTGGGAAAGAAAAAATTCAAATTCTATGTTTGTCAAGACTGTCAGTTATTGTGAGTTCTCCAATTTATTCTTCAACCTCAGTCACCATCAGATTATTGACTCTGAGGATCACATTCTGAAAAAGTAATCTGGGTCTTTAATGATAGGTTACAGCACCAGTGAGCCAACATATCATAAGAGGATAATTATACAGGTAGTTCTTGCCTTTCTGCTAGCATCTTATCCTTTAGATCTAAACAGCGGACACACTTTCTATAGTACTGCTCATCTGAGCATATTAAAGTGCTTTACAGACATTCATTAAAAGTAATTAGTAGCTGGCACATGTGAGCAATTCACAGGATGGTGGAAATGGAATTCCTACCTCTCTCCCACTTTGTTTCTCCACTCTGCACTTTTTACCCTTTCTCTCCTCCATTTTTCTCTCTTTTCCTGGCTACTGTGAATTAGGCAGGCCAGTAAAAAGATCTTCCTAAATCACATCTGTAGGTGCCTACACCTCTAGGTTTCTGCTCCAGTGGCTTATCAGCTCCAATGGACATCTCCACAAGCACTAACATAGCCTTTTCTGCAGGTCAAAGTGATGGTAACCAGTAAGTAGGTGAGAGCAGCAGGACAGTAAGTGGGAGAGAACCTGACTATTAAAATACATTTCATTAATATGCTGAAAAAGCCAGAGGATTTAATCAATCCAAACTTATTAAATTCAGTTAGAGTCACTTCTGAATGTGTCTGATTAAATTATATGCCATTTAAACATGTGAAGATCCTTTACCAGTCAACAGAAAAAGAAGTGGTCTGTTTTATTTTCAAAATAGGTGTTTTCCTCCGTTTTCTGCAGACACTTTAAACAATGCTGTTTGGCTGGATTTTGCATTTCATTTTTCTCAGTCAGCTTTGGGATTCTGTCACCCAGGAGAGTCTACATTTAACTGCCACGAGCATTTAAAACATAATTGCCATTCTGTCATTTTTGAGTGGTGGCTTGTGGGGGGGCAGTTCGTGTCCTACAGGATCTTAATTGCATTTTTCTGTACAGTTTTTAAAATCAAGCTGATGTTTGGAGGAGTTTAATGCTTGAAGAAGAAAAGAGTGGTGACCAATATCAGACACTCAGAAAGGAATGTGACTAAAAGAACCACAAGTAGAAAGGTGTGGCAAATAGTTGAAGGTGTGACACAAAGCCAAAAAGTACAATGGCTGAACACAGAGAAAGACGGAAAAAAACACAGCAGCTGTCTACCAATCCAATATGAAAAGGTTGAAATGTTAAGTAATCAGAAAGGAAAAAACAGAGAGCTTTCATGACAGAAGAAAGAAAGGGCAAAAGAGAAAGGAGAAATACACTGACGACAGTCTCATACACAGAGGGGACAATAAGAAAAGTGTTCAATGATAGAACATGTGGACAAAGAAAAAATGACCCCCACCACAGATGGATCACCAGGCAACGTGCAGAAAACCAAATAAAAATGAAAGACTAGAACTTAACAAGGTGCATTCCTTAAAATCATCACAATACAAATTTAAAAGCCCAAAACATTTTGAATATAAAGCAAACAACCTCTTCCAGCTTAACAAAAACGTTCATTTTCCAGAAAGGCCACTTTCCGACTCACGTTTCCCTATTCAGCTAATGTCAACCAGATCTAGTTATACATTCCAGACCCTTAGGGCAAAACATAATTTATATGTGTTTGAAATGAGAACATCTTTGTTCAGACCTTAGGCCAACAGTAACCCAGGGATCTATCAGCACTGAGGAGAAAAGCAACAGGACGGGAACATTTGAGTAGGCTTCTAATGTCAGATAGTGCCCAAGCAGTAGTGATATGAGTCAAATAGTCACTTTTAATATCCATAATTCATCATGACATCTTCAAAATAAGGCACTACATCTCCTCCCACGCCAGCTGCTACAGCAGCTTCCAGTAGGGTAGCCTAAGAATATACCTTCCTTGATACGCAGCTGTGCAGTAGCTGAAATGTGCTGTTTGTAGAGCCCTTCAAGGTTTTCCAGGTCTTTTGCAAGTTGATCCCTAGCAGATCAGCCAGATCACTGCCAAGAATAGTGTATATGCAGCTGGACAGTGAAGTCCACATTTTAAGTCCACTCCTGAAATCCAGCTCACAGAAATCCTCACCCTTGTGGGACTGCCATCACAATCTTCATGCTCGTAATTTCTGTTCTGTACATCATTCAGACAAGTAGAAAGTTTCACCAAACCCGCGCTCCCCCAAGAGTCTGCACCTGACAACGCAGAGCAAAACTCCCTCTGTGCACTAAAGCACTTGCTCAGGAGAAGGGGTAGAAAGCTCAAGAACACGGAGCATTTGAGAGCTTTGAGTCAGGCTCTTTGTTCTGGCCTGCCAGAGCAGTGATTAGGTGGAAGTATCATTCTGCAATCAGAGCTGCCAAATGGACAGATCAATAGAGAGCTATCAGCAATTAGCACCGTTGTAACTGCCTGGCACATTTTTTATTTATTCAAGTGGGCCAGTCAAGATGCCTGGGGAATAAGCAGTCTCTAGCATATAAAGACATAAGGAGGAAGGGAGAGAAGAGATGGTGCTGTTCATTTTGGAGACTACACTTTTTCTCTCCCTTCACTGCTCTCACAGCTTCAAGGCACATGAGCATGTGTGCATCAGATATCACTACAGAAACACATGATTCACAGCAGAGGCCAGGCGACACAGCAGGTTAATGCACTTCTCTTTCACCTTTGGAGTCACAGATGGAGTAAGTTTGTCAATCTCAGGGTATTCCCATGCAGATTTTTATTTGCTTCAGACCTATACATTCATACTACAGCCAACTTCACTTTCTTCACTCGAAGGAGTTTTCATGACTGAAAGAACTGACAATGTCACAGACCAAGATTTTGTAGAGCTGAGAATAGCTACAGGGGCAGAACTGGGGAAAACAGACACAAATCAAAGACTTGGATGCATAAGCAAAGACACGTGAAATGGCTGTGATGAGAATAGCTGGAAACATGCAAGCCTGGACCAAGGAGGAAAAGAGAGTTCTCTGGAGGCCTGAGTCGAGAAGTAGCCATTCAGAGCTATGAAGCAGAAAATTGCTGTGGCCTCTGACCAGCAGTATGATAGCTTTCCTTCACCTTCATAAGCAGCAGGGGAAAAGTGACACTTTAGACACCCAACATTTCAATAATGAAACAAAACACCTTTTAATAAGTGCCGATTTTTAAAATACACTTTTAGCTGTAATATCTACCCCAGTTGTTTTTGCTCTATTGGTATTATCTGTTTCTTGAGGCAAGACTGCTTCCCATTTTGGAATGCATCAGCATTCAGCTTAGCTTTGGGGATCATCCTACAGGAGAGAGACCAGATGAATTTTAAAAAGAGCCAGCCCGTATTATTATTTTTACGCTAGTGGTTACTATTCTTTCCCCCAGGAACGCCTCCCTGCTGGTACTGCCAATCTAAGTAAGCCCTCACCCTGAAGGGCAGTTTATGTCTCGTCTGAGCCTCACACACAGCTGTGAGAGCTCAACCATGAAAGGAAGCAGTAGGCACATCCTATAACCCAGCTGTAGCTGCCTGCCTGTCTGCTACTTCACCCAGCTGGAGAAGTTTGGCTTCACTGCCCCCTGACTGCATTAACCCAGGTTCAGGCAAGCTCACCATGAGGCTTTCAGTCCCAATAATGCAGCTAGAGGGAATCATTTAGGACGCTGTCATCAGTGCAAATATGCAACCTTTGAGTTCTTGGGGTAATTTCAGCTCTGTTTCCATAGCTGATAAAGAGTCCATTGTGTACTGACCAGAGGCAAAAGCAGCAGGATATTCTCAAGTCAATCTCAGTTTAGCCCAGTAGCTCCCCCCACCTCCACTTCCCTTATTTATACCCAACAACTGGGCATTGTAAGTCAATGATCATTGACAATATGACACATGGATCTACAGACCTAGCAAGTCTAATATCAACTGAACTGACAGTGCTGGATCCTGGGCACCATCACAGAAGAGACAAACGTTCCAGCTGCCAATAGATGTGCCCTTGCACAGACCTTGTGTGAATCACCTATGGCTTGAGGGTGCAGTAAAAGTCAATCACAGTTCTTTGGAGTGCAGAATTCTCCCTACCTTTCAACAGCTTCCTCTCCTCCTTCCTTTGCTACAGGTGGACCACTAATCAGAAGCCCTTTTATATGTGTTTATACAGCAAACAGCTAAAGCTTTAAGGAATTAGCAGGATGGTAGAGGTTTTTTGTTGTTTTGTTGTTTTCTGATAGAATCAGAGATCTCACTTCTTTTGCAAAGCCCACAGGGCCAAATGTTTCAAACTTCTCATTGATTCTGTGGCTGCCTTTTCCACTCTTGTTTGCAAAAAGCTCTTGAAATTTCTACTATACTTGAGGAGGGCATTTACTGTTGTCACTTTTGACTACTCTGGGCATCCATCCTCTGCACCAACAGCTTATCCCTGAAGTCAAAGAGGACATCCGATACTTTCCAAGAGGCAGGCTTGCAGCAAGGATTTGCTCACAGTTGAGGAGCAAAGACTCTGGGAGAGTGCAGTTTGAGGCATGCAGCACTCCAGCAGTTCTGGTCCACTTAACTGCACCTTTAGGGGACACTTCTGCTGACTGACAGGAGCTCTGGCCAGACCGTAGCTAACCCCAGGATCTAGTACTACCAATAGGCAGAAGTTTAGGACAGCTGAGCATCAAGCCTTAGGTCTAGACACAGCTCACTCCCCCTACCATCTAAACCCGCAAATGTTAATTAGTAATGAATGCTGACACTGGTTTGCCTGAAGCAATCACAAAATGACAGATCATTTCCTACAGCCCACCGAAGAGCTAAGCAGCAGTAACAATTTTGCATTAATGTGGGCCTGGACTGCAGCTGAGATGATGTCCTGAAGAGAAAAGACCCCAGTCTCAGTTCTAATGCTTCATACCATGAAACCTCCCATAATTCACTTTGTAGATTAGCAAATTAATGGTTCAGCTCTGGTAAGGCATTAACTATCTCACTTCCCTCAGCTTCCTCGAGTCAGAATGTGGGAGCAGGGAGCAGAACACGCGAACACTGTGAGCGTGGACTGGGCAATGGGAAAGGTGCAAAGTCAGAAGAAATCTGCTCAAAATAACAGTAATAAAACTGAAAAGCATTCATTCTCTGTCTACACAGTCAGTGGTATTGACAAACTGTATCTGCTTTGCTTTTTCCACAATTACACTATTAACCAGACTTCTGGAAGCAATAAAAACTCTTTATCTAGTATTGGTATACGCTGAGATTTGAAATCACTTTCACTGACAAAATGCAGGTTTGAGTGGTCTCTCTAAAATATGCTATGTCTGAGACATTAGCGTCAAGAGATGCTGTGAACGTCTTGCAGTCCTTCATTGCTCTCAGAATAGTGGATGATCTCGGCTAAAAGGGCACTCGGATTTGCCGGTCAGAACCTTAGCTTAAAAGGGACAAAGTACCCCTGAGTTTGAGAATGGCTTGTTTCCTCATTACAGGCTATTCACCCATCATCATAGATACCGAGACACAGGCCTGTAACTAACGACTGCAAGAGACTTGCTGGAGACAGTGCAGAACTTGATGCTTTAGCATAACAGCATCTGCTCATAGCTGAGTGGCGATTATCTCATCACACGCGCGCCTCCTTCTCTTAGGCAGAGGCGGTTAAGTTACCCAGAGAATGCCTAAAACACACATTTTTGAGAGGGAACTGTGAGGTGATGGATTATGGGAAACGACCGACACAGGCAACACAGCCATTAAGAACAGAGTCTGATCACAGTTTTGCATAGAATAGGGGTGCTTCTGAAGAGGTGTAATTTAAAGGCTCATTGCTTGCTTCCTATCCAGCATTGTCAGAGAAGGAAAACTGCCGGAGTCTGGTCCACTTGAAATCACCTGTTTGTGTTCTACTACAGAACAGTCTACAAAACCTCATAAAGTACTAAGTAATGAAAATGTTTGCCTCATTCTGAATTGCTTTAAAGTGATCAGCCAGCAACTGAAATAATACAGCTTGAATTGATGGAACATTCCCTGACATTTGCTTTTTTAACTCCCCTGCAGTAGGAAGCCTGCATTTTGTCATTCTCGCTTTTCTGAACAGAACTACCTATTTTCTTATGCATTTCCTTATGCCACTTATTTTTTGCCCTGAAATGCCACCACTAGCGCATGCATGTCTTGCAATACATACATTTGAGTATATTAAAAATACAGCATCTCCATAAACCAAGAACTGGTTAGGAAAACAAATGTCACCTTCTGCCACTGTGAGATAGAGGCTTCAGAGAAACAGTTTTTTATTTCCATAATGACCTTTGTTTCTAGCTCTGCTCTATTAGTTAGGAGCAAACTCATTCAGACACAGCAGCCAGGCCTGGCAGAGCATTTTGTCCTATTAACTTAGATGCTGGCTCTATTCTGACCCAGATAGGGAGCTGAACAGCTGATTTAGGCTTTGTGAGTTTTCACACGCATGGGCCAGCAGGCCCTTTAGTTTAGTAATACATCATGAGGCAGAGGAATATCTGGTTTTCATTTTCAAAATGCAATTCCTCACTAGGTTGTGATGGGGGCTTGGGGTGGTTTTGAGGTGTTTGCTTTGTGTTTTTACTGGTGGAGCTCTGGTTAAAAAGAGACAATTTTCATTCTGACTAGCTTCCACATCCCAGTGCCAAAAAACACCCACTCTGACAGCATCTTTTTCTTTATTTTCTGTCCAGGAGCTGGACCTGCCAGCCTTTGTCATGTTGCTGCTCATATTCTTGTCTTTTTAATCCCTCAGTCCCCTTTTTCTGCACTGCTGTCATACACCCCCAGGTAGGAACCTATAGGCCTCCTAAAAAGACCACAGGCCCTATACATATACACAGACATTCTGGTCATCGAGAGACTGCAGCACTGAATAAAAGAAAACTGTCTTCAGTCACGAAGAGTAGGCTACGAATCTTACAACCAACAATTAGAAAGATGCACTGATTGTCCTGAGTCACTATTTCACATGCACACACACAGCACCATACACATTTGCTAGAGAAAATCTGCGTTTGCATGAGTAATTTGCAGGAGTAAAGCTGAGAAAGCCCCTAGCTTTGCGTTTATTCCTAAAATTCTGTGAGCACTTGTAATCCACTTAGGGGCAAGGAGCATACACTGATGAAGCTCTTTGCATCCTGTCCTATTTCACACTGCATTTCTCTGATTCAAAATCCAGCTCAGGAATTGGGCAGCGATTGCTCTCTCCCCTACCAGCCAAAGTCAGTCTTCCTTCCTTCCAGCAGAAAGACAGCCTCGCAGTAACGCATCAGTGATACCTCGACTGCTGGGCCAGGTAATGTGAATTCCCCTTTGCAGTGGGAGCTGGTCCTCAGAGGTCATCAGAAGCACGCAGTAGCCTGGGCCACAGCAGAGATGCTTGCCCTACTGCTGTCCATGCTGCAAAACTTGTCCTGTAGCGGTGATCTTGGGAAAACACAGAAGTCTCTATTTTCCTTGGTTATCAATCCACTACCTTTCAGCAGGAGGAAGTTCTCTAGCCGTTACAAAAGGGGTGGAGAAGGACTAATGGATTTAGAGTGGGGGTTTTTTTCTTCCCTGAAACAGTGGATTTTCTTTATTTTTTTCTAAGCTCTAGACTTTTTGGCTGCTGGAAATGGATAACATTAATGTGAAAAGAGAGAGAATGAGTGAGTGGGTTTTCTAAAAATACACTATGGCTGGAATCACGAGAGTCCTGATAAGACCAAATGGAACATGCATCTAAGGAGACTGCATGAACGGGAAGAAGGAAAAAGAAAGGAAAATAAAAATAATTTCTTATTGGGGAACATCTTCCTTAAAATAACCTGAAAGGCTGGGAGCTGTAGAGGAAACCAGGTAATTTCACAGCAATTCCTATGGGAGTTGGTTGTTTTCCTCAGTCTCCTAATTAATTATACATGCTAATGAAGAGATGTAATGTGGCTTCAAATAAAATAAAAAACAAAAATTAAAATGAAGAGAGATAGGGAGAGGGAAGACAAAATGATTTTTGTTAATCCAAGTTTGAATTTCACTTTAATCTGAAGCTGACAGGAAAATGGTAAACCCTGCTGCTTGTCACATTCAGCAGATATGTCCCCTCTGTCTTTAACTGATAAAACATTTCACAGCTGACCTCCAGTGGGAGGAGAACATTTCTTTTAGTACTGTCAAGTGCAGTTTCAACAGATCCCACTACTTATTACAATCTGCTCTGCAGCCATCATTCCATCAGCCTGAACAAATGAGACTTACGTGTCTAAATCCTTTTATAACTCTCCGTCCTCCCTTTTTAAGGCAGTAGGGGTACCCAGCCCGTATGAGCTGCAATGACCTTCTCCAAGACAAGGCCAGACCAAGCAACAAGAAGACTTTTGGCTCACAGAGACAAAGGTAAAAGTCTTTTCAGTCACCTAATTTCAAATGGTTGAACATTAGATTTCTGCCTTACAAATCTCATGCGTTCTGATCCATGGCCCTGAGTAATGTACAGAGTTCCCAGAAACCATGTCCATCCTCCATATGGCCTCTTCCCCTTGTTTAGACCTTCTAGAGTGTTGCCTGCAGCTGGTCCTCATTTACTGAGTTTTATTTGGATTTCTCTAATACAAAAAAGCCCTGGTTACCCTTGACTCCAGTTATCAAAACAAAAATAGAACGGCAGCATATCCCAAGAGCTGAAAGGGTGTAGGTCTTCCCAAACAAAACATAAAACTCATCATACAAGCAATTCCCTCCCCTCCCCACAAACAGATGCACTGTGTGACTTGCATTATGACAGTAAGTCATATCCCAGCTATTCTGGACCAGGGCTGGGAACTTCTTCCACTGCCAAGGGCCCTTCCCAGAAAAGGCTTTTCACAGCAACTTAAATGCCTCCATTGAGCAGAGCTATGATAACACAGTTTAAGAGAGTCCTTCTCTTTTCTCAAGTAGGACTTAAGATTTCAAGTGAGAGACAACCCTTTCAATTGAATCTGAGTATTAACAGACAGGCAGCTCGGGTCCTGGGGCACACATGGTACAGGCTGCCACGTAAAGGGATATGCTCTGCACCAACGCTGACTATATTCTTTGACCATATAGTGAAGCCCCAGAGAGTGCCCTGCAGCAAGTTCTTACTGAAGGGAAAAATATGTAAATCAGAATAGTCATCTTTAAATCATAAAGAAATGGTAGCAATATCTGGCTACCATCCCTCAACATGCTGCTATATGCTCACATGCCAACAAGGCAGGATCCAACAACCTTGCCAGACTGAGTAATTGTGCTTAAGGTGGCAGAAAATCAACTGCACTTAAAGAAGGAAAGGCATCATCTCTTCATGTCTTCCAGTCCTTTCCATTAATAACAGGGCTCTCTATCACCTGGCTTTGTACTATGAGAAACTTTTCACCCATGCCTAAGAGGTCAATTTTTTCCTCTAAACACCACCTCAATTGCAGGCCTGTTGGATTTTCAGGCAAGCATCTCTGAGAGTCGCCACAGACTCACAAGGAAGTTATAGACATATACGAAAGCCACTGTCCTTCGAATCCCTCATTAACCCTATTTGCTGTGATGCTTGCAAAAATGTGAGAATGACAAGCTAGTACTCCTGACTATTTTGCTGATCGATAGAGTCAAATAATTTCCTCTCTCCTCTTTTTATACCTACCCATCTGTTCTCTCTTGCCTTACACATAAGCCGTGAGATCCTTGGGGAAGAAACAGTCCTTCTGTTACAAGTCTGTCCAGTGCCTAACACAGCAGTCCACAACTAGTTCTCCGAGATGCTGCAGACTGCAACTACTAACAACAGCAACAACAAACACAGCCCATGTCTGCTTTTGCTCACCTTCATCTGGACTGGGCGTCAGTATGTAGCTGGCAAGTTTGTCTGCGTCTCCTTTTACAGGAAACCTAGGGAAAAGAGTTCTCTCTCATCCAGAGGGGATTTTTTTGCCCATTTCCCCGTGGCAGCAGACCCTGGCTGCTCTTTGACAGTTGAAGTCTAGACCAGATGTGCCACTGGTATGATTGCCAGTTGGCAACTCTTATGTCTCTGTAAAATAAGGGAATTGAAACAAGCCAGGCTAAAAACAAAGAGATTGTCTGAAACCAGCTAGAAACAGTGGCAGTTGGATATAAACAGTCATGTAAGGAGGAATGGACTGAAACCACCAATTTACCTCAAGTAGGTCACAGAGCTATTGAAGGTTAACACATTCTAGTCACAGATGACAACGGCTGAATTTAAAGCAATGGCCTAAAAGAGGAAATCACTGTAACACACACCTAAACCCTTGTGTCAATCTGCCTTCAGAATTAAGTGTTTTAAGGCTCACTGTTTTTATCAAGCCATATTTCCATGCACAGCACTGTGGCTTTCACTGTGGCAGCACAGACCTGATACCTGCAGTTAAACTTCAGTATGTCAAATGTATACAGAGCTATATGAGCAACACACAGTAAGGAACCTTGCTCTCCTCTGACTTCCCAAATAAATTACTGATTGTCTTGATGACTGTTGCTAAGCTTTGTAGGATTAAATGTCCTGTCCTAATTAATAGCTCTGAATGTGCATCTCTGAGGCTAGCTGACTCACCTCCAGTCCTCCTGACCAGATTCCTGACGGCATGGCTATTGCTCCTTACACAACACAACCTCATCACTTCTCTTCTTGTTTTAGAACATCTTCTCACTCCGTCACTTGTGGTTTTCTCATCTGTGACATGCTCTAGACTGGAACTCGCCGAACCTTTTTAACCACCAGCTCTTTAATCTATGATACGCCAGTGTTTTCTTCCTTTGCCATTTGCTCAATATACCAATATTAAAATCTAATAGGTGGGCTTTGTCTGCCTGGTATTTATGATCTGAAAATTGCAACAAATGACTGTACTGCATGCTCTCACATATCCACCAGGACTTGCGTTGCAAACGACGTCTAACTAGAGACTTTTTCTCCTGCCATCTCTCTACAGATTAAACTGCTGCTTTAATTTTGTAAACAGCAGCTCCTCTGTCATTTTCACAGTTCCCCACCAGTCTAGCACACCTTGAAGAACACGCCTGTTGAATCATGTGGTATAGAAAGAAATAAAAAAGAAATAAAATGTTATAAAATTTTTTTGAACTATACTTAAAATTAATGTTGCCTCCCATTCTTCCAATACATCAACAAACCTTTTGTTTATAGGGTTGGTGAGAGGCCGTAAAGAGCAAGAAAGAATTGACAGACGTCCTCAGTCCCCCATTTTGCTCACTGGCTAAGCTCCCCTCAGATTACCAGCAAGGAAATTTTAAAGAGAAAAATGTTCTGTGTAGCTGTGCCTGAGAGATCTCAAGGGATGTTTATCTCCTCTTTCACTGGGCATTTTTGAAGTTTAGCTTTCCAACAGCCACAAGCAATGTCTGCTATGTCACCACTGCCCAGTTTCCCTGCAGGCCTACGCATAACTGCTTGTGCAGCCCTTCTTCAAATCCAGTCTCATCGCTCAGCTCAGGAGATTTACACCTGTCTCCTTGTGCACATGCGGACGCCAGGCCAGTCGCAGCAGGAAAGGTGGCCACCTGTCCAGGTGAATACAGCACGTGGTGAAAAACATTAGCACAAAGAGGAGCCTGCTCATTGATTGTCAGACACAACCAAGCTTCCTCCAAATCAAAAACAATGAGCCGACATGCTGTTGACTCTTCCCTTTTATAGTGTAAACAGAAAACACATGTCCCTGCTGTTGTTCCAGCCCTACATATTCCAAGCAAATTTTTTCTTCTCCCCGAAGTGCAGCCTCTGGACAATCTCTCTGCCCTACTGCCCTGCCAGCAACAAGCTGGATTTACACTTTTAGAACAGACAGGCTTCTCCCTTTGCTTCTGATTCTGGCACCTTTCTCCCAAGCTATCCCTGGCAGTTCAGAACTTGTCAGGAAGATCTTTTGCTTCGCCTAGCATGGCATCCATTACCTGCTCTGTAGGAAGTGTCACACATACACACTGCAATGCACAAGAGCTATGCTTTGCTTCTCAGAGCTCAAGAGGGGTAAACTAAAAGTTAAGCCAAATTGAAAGCTGGATTGTGTCTGCTGAGTAACACAAAGCACAACAGTAATTTACGACCATTTTTACTCCACTATTCCACACTTCCGCCCCAGCACAAGGACCAAGACAATGAGAATTAGGCAAGGGGCTGTTTGGGACAGAAGCACTCTTCTTGTAACAGCTGATAAAAAGCAAGTGTGAGCTGTCATCACCTTCTGCTGTAAGAACCCTTCTCAGTTCACAAAAGCAAAATGGCATCAGAGCTAACATACAGACACATTTTGATCATTCTTTTCCATATTTCTTTCACCATCTGACAAATGAGATGTTACTTCTTCAAGTGGATTCTCTACTTATCAGTCTGGTTATTTGTTTCACATTGGGTTTTGCAGACACTATACTTTAAGGAGTCAGAGTATGATGGAGTGCCAGTTAATGCTCAAATAAAGCAGTCTCTGAATTCTAAAGATGAAAAGGAGATAAAAGGAGAAATGTGTCTTGTACAGATATGCCAAACTTTGTCCTCGAAGTGGCATACTTCTTTCCGGGAAGCAGCTCCAATCCATTTGAAAGTCTTCATCTGTGCTTTTTGCTAGAGGAAGGGGTCGCTACTAGCTTTTCTCTACAGGCATAGCATGTTAAGGGTCACTTAAAGAAGCTGGTGGAATTTACATCAGTTGGTACTTTGAACCAACTCTCCATATATCTTGTTTTATGAATCACTTTGTGTAAGGTAGGCTACTCCTTCTTCAAAGTAGAACAAACTTCTTCAAATTATCTGTAAGCTAGGACTTGGATTTATATTTACCCCCATTTACACCCCCAAAAACTAATTCAGGAACTACTCAGTCTGTATTACTTGCATACCAATGTCCTCTCCAAATGCAATTAATCTCACCCGAGATACAAACTGTCCACTCAAGTCCCTTTCTCCCCTCATGACTGGACAGTCAGCTAAGTGTCTAAGAGAACTCTATCTCCTAGAAAACCCTGTTATAGGCTTCATCAGTATATCGCTCACACCTTCTCAGATATTTCTGTCCTCTGTTACAGGTTGCTATAGCAAATTCTATGCTAGAGGCACCCATACAGACCACCAGTTACAGATGTCATTAACTGTACATACAGAAAGTGACAGATACTGGGTCTATAAAGCTGCAGGAACCAGGCTTGGAATCATTTCTTACAAGCTGCAAATCTACTTGTGAGTTAGGCAGATCATCTTATGCAAATACAAATGAAATTAAAAAAAATGTACTCTACTGAACCATTGCTTATTCTGTAGTTATCCCAGAAGCTACAGAAAAATAAAAAAATAAAAAACTTTTAAAGTGTTAAACGTAGTTCTAGAAAACACACTGGAACTCGCTTTTAAGTCTACCTCTTGCTTTTCAAGCCACCGTGACTGTGGCAATCTGCACAGAGGCTTGGATTACAATTTGTAGTAGCCATGAGAGAAGTGCATTGGTGGGCAAAGGACAGGTGATGGGGTGAGAAATGCGTGGAGGTTTGTCACAGAGCTCTGCAAGTTGGCACATGAATAGGACATCCATTTACACAGATTTCCACACTCTCCATGGCTATGTGTATGAATATGTAGCAATCTACTACACTAAGTATATCTGTTAATTTAGTAAAAGAGAGCAGATTAGCAGCTCAGAGCAGAAACCCTAGCTCCACTGCAGTCCATGAGAAAAATCACACTGACTCCTTAGGGCCAGGCTAGTTTTATCCAGATCAAATAAAGAACTGGCAGTGAAAGATGAAGTTTTGTCTTAAACTTTGCAAGTAAGACACACGGCTGAGTTATGGGACTCTAATGAGCTAGGATGTGCTGGCTGAGTACCACTAGTTTGGTTTGACCTGAATCTGCTTTTTTTTGCAAATAAAATGTGACCCAACTTTTTTTTTGATGTCATTTAAGTGAAAAAACTTCATCTCTGATCAGTTGTGCATAAATTGGATTGCAATGGTAGGTTGTTAAAAAGACCATGAAAATGACAAACCTGTAAATGAGAATATATAGTAAATCTAACATAAACCTTACTCTTGTTCATGTTACTATTAAAGCTTTTGTCTCTTTTTATTTGGTGGAGGAGAGAGAGCGAGCCTTCAAGCCTATAGGTCACTTCTCTTTCAACTAGGTACACTTCTATGAGAGAGAGAGAGAGAATAAAGGGAAATGAAAAAAAACAAACAAAAGACAGACACATTCTGTGGCCTTTTATTTCCATAACATCTACAGATACTTCACCAATTATGTGGGGCTTTTTCACTGCATTTAGAAAGTCACTGAAAAATGTTAATGGTCTGGTGGCAAAGCAGCTATTGGGAATGAAGAATGAGCAAGCGATGGAATGAGGGTGTGCAGCTAATGATTTCCTACAAGAGCTGATTAAACACTGCCCTTCCGTCTCTCGCCACCTAATTCTCTCCGCTGCTGATTTATGGGGGGGGGGGAACTCCACCATGTATGGTTCCTGCAGTTTTATTAGCCAGTAACAATTTAGCACCGCAAGAGGCTTTTTCCCAGCTTCTAATTTTCTTATAATGAAGATGACAAGAAAGAAAGATAGAAAAAAAAATCATTGCAAGGTCTTTGCTTAAAGGAGGAGAAAAGGAAGTGGGCGAAGTCCAAATAACCAAATAGAAATATCAAGGAGGGCACCAGGTTCAGCACTTGGGACCCTGTTTATGATGAGAGAATCATTACTTCACAGAAATCATTCTCCTTTTCTAGGCACAGAAGACGACAAGTACAAGTTCCTATAAATGGAATCTGTCTGGTGCTATTTCAGTGTGTTTAAAAATAGCTCCACACCTCATTTTCCCTAATGCAGCGATGCCTGCTGCTAGACCCATTCCACTAAAAGATTCATGACAGTTCTTGAAAAATTAAGGGGAGGGGATAAGGGAAAACTGCCTTATTTGTTTTATTTTCATTTTTAATGTGCCCTTTTCAAAATTAGGCTCAGTCCTACAAGGAGAACCAAAAAGGCAGAACACTGAATCCATAGAAAGCCATGCTTCAGTTAACTACACTCCTAAGAGGTGCAGGAGGACAGACATGTACTTTGCACAGCGGAGGCTGTATCAGTTGCACGAGCTCACGAGGTCCCGGGGAAAAGCTGCAGTCCCACAACACTGCTGAGCTCCCCACGCTTCCAAACAGGAGGGGGAGATTCTCTTAGTGGGACTCAGTAGAAGAGCTGCCACAGGTTTCTATCCTCTCAGAGGAACTAGCAGCCATTAGTAAGAATTTGCAGCAGTGTAGATAGCATTAGCTATACTAACCATTAGCCATCTTTAAGCCAGATGCTTAATCTAAGTTGATCAGTTAGGCATTCCCTATTTTCAACGGGAAGACTGATCCCCTCTCAGAGCAGGTCCTCCTGGATCCAGCACTCAGCCATTGCAGTACACTAAGCTGGCAGACAACAGTTTAGTCTCCCTTGGTTGGGCAGATTCCATGCTTGGCCTAACCATGGAAGTGGCCGGGAAGAGCAAGACAAGTGTCAGAGCCAGTGAAAGAGGAGAGGCAGAGATGAATAGCTCAGAGTGGGCAGCAATTAGACCAGAAACCAGCTGGGGATGGCTTACAATGTAGCTCAGGAATGTAGGAAATGACATACCAGATCAAACCAGTACATATCCTATCTCTAACATCAATCTGTGCTAGGCATTTTAGAGGGAAATACAAGACCTCTCCTGTAGTACAAAATGATTTGATCTGCCCTGCTTATTTTTGTCTCTAAACTCCTCTAATGACAGCCTGGGTCCACACTGAAACAAAAAAAAGATTATTTAAGTTCCTTCCTCAATCACTGCAAATTTCATATATATTATAAAAGTTACATGTAACATCTTGCTATTCTTGTTATAACATGAGTATTATAGAAAGACTGCAGTGATGGTCACTTACAGAACCAAAGTGAAAGATGCTGTTTACATAGGTCACTGTATAACTATTGCAAGGCAGTAAATTTCAATCATATGTCCAAGTTGGTTTGAATTCAAGGTCTGTATTTCATTACCAGGTTGATAGCCTTCTAACCAGAGCTGATAGAAGGTTTCCCAGAAGTGCCTGTAAGCTGGCACGGTGGTACCTAAGGATGGGGCCTTGGAAGGGAGGGGAAGAGGCAGAGCAGGGATGCAGAGATGGAGAAATAGTGGGCAGGAAGCCAGGCTGGCTGTTCTCACTGGTACCAGGAAGACAGAGGGGACAAAAGGTGGCTTTTCCTGCCTTGTGTGAGGGTACGGCACATCCCAACACCTTCTTCAGCTGCAGAAAGCCTGCTTTTCCCCTATGCTGACACAGACAAAGCAAGGAGGCTACGCTAACTTTTCCCAGCAATCTTCTGCCCCAAGTGACTGCCTGTGCTGGCCATGCCTAGAGCTGGTCTCTGATTTCCAAAAACTTTCCATTTAAAGAGATGGATATTTGAGTATGTAGCATGTGAAAAACATGAAGAACATCTGAAATCAAACAATGTTTTTTTGCTACATTGAGTATATTAGAAATAATTAACATTTACCTACAAGCAATTTTTCAGGAGCAAATTGGAGCCTATAAGCCCAACAACAGAGACTGCAGTGCCAACTGAGGACTCATAAGCTTTCCAGTTTTTCGAAGAAAAACAAGCTGTAAAAGGAGGACTTCACCTTGGCCAGAGCTTTCGACACCCTGGCTACAGAAATAGTCTTAACAACAATGAGCTTCGACAGTCAGAAACAGGGAACTCCATGAAATCCCACAGAGTGCCGATTTAAATCAGACAGGAGTCTGGCCTAACAATTTCATGAGCTTGATACTGAGCTGTAATTGAAGACCTGATTAGAGCTGTCACAGAAGATCAGTGAGGAAAACGAAGTAGACTTTTTTTTTCTGATCTTCCTCTTGAGATCTACTGAATGTATGTATTAGAATTTTCAAAAGCAAGAGAAACAAAGCTGGCCTAGGTATCTCCTCAGTTATGGGGGCCAAAAATATTATGTCATCTATGCCAACATGTATTTTTTAATTCTTCTAACTCCCTCCCCACCACACAAGCACACCCTTTTTTTACTTTCCTTGGCACAGGCACAGTCCATCATTCCGCAGAAATATTTCCCAGTCTGCTTTCTCTTCCCCAGACAGATATACAGATGATGCAATTTCCCCTGCCATCTTTCAGAAAGAAAAGCTTTTGATAAATCTCAAATTGCAAAGCCATTCGTCCCCCTCATTCTCCCAGACGTGTGCATTGAAAATATAGATACAGCAGAATGAAATCCAGAAGAGAGGGAAAAAAAAAAGTGTGTGTGAGTGAGTGTGTGTGTGTTTGAGAAAGAGACAGAGAGAGAGAGAGAGAAAATGATGTGAACAACAAAAAGGACAGAACCAGATTTCCCTAGAGTTCAAAAATTCGTGTTGACCAAAAGGTCATCCTGGCATAGAAGGAAGATGGAAAAGTTCCAAGAGGAAGGCAACAAAGAAACTGCTTTGCATGGAGATACTAATGCCATTAATAATCAGGCTACTGAATATTCACATTGAAATAGAAGGTACAAAACTGTTCTACAATAAAAGACTTGGTGCTCCACACGGTATGCATACAGCTTTGGGAAATCATGAATTCAGAGAGCCATGTTTCTTTCTGTATTGACACAATGTCAAACTACTATGTCCCCATATCCTAATTGGGGTCTGCAGGCCCTATCATAGTAATGATAATAATAGCAGCTATTTAAGTCACTGCAAATAACATACATTAGTGTGAGTCAATCAGAAGCCTTCTCAGCTCTGTATCAACAGACTGTGTGCACAAAGGTTTCTTTTTTTAAAAAAAAGTATGATATACTTTTCTGGATCCAGTTCTGCTCCCACTGATGCCAACAGCAGAACTCATGTTGACTTCACTTACAGCATAATAGTGTTTATAAGAAGGAAGTATTATTTCCCTGTTGACGGTTCAGTCTTTGGGCAATACCATAAATAAAAGCTTTGTATTCTCTTTTATGTCTTTTACCCCAGTGCGCAGAAAATGCAACTCTTGGATTTACAATCTCTACAAGACAGGTGAAGCAGTTTTGACACAGAATGGCACAAGGCACAATTCAGGTTATTTACAAGTGACAGGGCCAAATGACAGGGGAACAGTTTGCACTGGCAAAAATTCAGGGACAAAATAAAGTACAAAAGCCTTACTTTTGTTCTTTTGTAATTGTGTAAAGGCTTAAGAGAGCTAGTCAAAAGTCCAAATTTCCAGAATTTCACCAAATTAGAACACAACTAAACTGCTGTGATTTCCCCCCCCGAATTAGGTATGACAAATTACATATTCTGCTTTACTAATACTGACATGGCAGGAAAAAATGGAAAAATAATAAAAGTAATACAAAATGAAATGAAGTAAGCTTTATTTTTTTCAAAAAAAAAACCCTTTCCAAGAAGGAAGTAAACTTCCCCCCCCCCCAAAAAAAAAAACTTTCCAAAAGAATTTGTGTCAAGAACTTATCTTTTATAGGCAGATTCTTGGAAAATCATTTGATTTCCTGAAAAAGGCTCACTTTATCAAAGCTGCATTTTCTCATGGAAAATGGCTTCAATTAAGTTTTCTTGAATAGCAATATGTCATGTCCCATATGCAAGCCACAGCTAAGCACTGGTGATTCCCATGTTTGCTCAGATATTTATGGCATCATTTGTAGCTCCTCCATTCCAGTGACAAATATTTTGATTTCATTCTTCAGATGAAGCACAATAGGGCCTAAATAGCTGACAAATGACAAATCAGAGCTACTCTGTACTTACACCTAGCATCTTTTTAGGATGCATTTCATTCACCTGGCTGCCTTACTTCCTCAGACTCTGTGCCTCCTGCACAGAGTTGCCAGTCATGATTAAAACCACAGTGCTAATTTGTAAAACAGAAAACCTGGAGTGACAGAAATGACAAATGCCAACCGTATGGAAAACCAATGCAGCAGGCTCTATACAAATCCTGGCATAGATTTCCGAGGTATCACTGGAAAGTATTTAGGTCATCACGTGGTTCCACATGGTTTAACGAGAAATACTAAGCTATTGCTTTCATAAATGTTACAATTCTGTGTTACGTTGCAAAAGATCCAGTGTTGCCTACCCCTGCCTTCAAAGATCCTGTTTGGGGTGTTTTTGTAGTTTTGGGATATAGAGAGAAAGGTCTGTAAGATGCCTGGACTGCAGAATTCTTCCTTGAGAAAAAATTCCGTGAAGCGCTATCAAAATGGTAATTACTTCCTGAGGTTTTAGAAAATAGCACGTCTACAAGCAACTGCTGCCCTTCCATTCATATATGCCTTACAAGGTTACTAGTTAAAGGTCTTTGCTGCAACCGTCAGGTTTCTGCTAGTCTGGTATGAGATGCACTGACAGCTGATCAGGCTCTCCAACAGAAATATCACACGCGTGTAGTTCTTTTACAAGCGCCACTGTTGGAACAGATCTTTCTTGTCCGAAACTACCGAACCCCCTTCTTCCTCCTTTATCATAGGACAGCAGTTCTTAATCTTTTAAGCTTCTGGGAAAGTTTCAGATCAGCTTAGTACAGCGCAGAGCAAACTCAGATGGCTCGAGCCAAGCAGATATGAGCTGTGCCCTCTCTGCTGTCATCTGTTCGGAGGAAGAAGGGAGACCCTTGTCTGGCAGCACATTCAACAGGAGGACAGATTTAGGAAGCCACATGAGGCTTTAACCAGGTCTCCTAGCATTAAACCCTCACATGGTGAAAGACTAAACCCATTTGTTATCTGTATCACATCATATCTAGGAGGATGAAATGCAGCAGGTAAGGAAGTCCACATCAGTAAGAGAACGCAGCACAACACTACGCAGCACCTTTCTCTTTGCTGTGCCACATGCCAAAAGTCTGTTCCTTCTACTGCCTGGTTAACTGGCCTGTTTCTCCACTTGCTACATCTCCCACCATCTTATGAAACTCTCTGGAAGGACCAGACAACACAGGCACCAGGAGAGGAATATACAACTTCACATCTAGGTAGCTGGCTTTAATAAAGCATGGGCTAGCAGTAACTATGAATAATTAAAAATTATACAAATCGCTTCGACCTATTGACATATATAAGAGAAAATACAAAAAGTCTTGAAACACCTTGCCATGGAGCCCAGGATTTATTATTCCCATTTTAAAAGACAGCAAAACCAAAGCAAAAAGATGTAAGAAAGAACCAGTATGTCATGTACTTTATGAGAAATGGAAGAACTGCTGGCTCCCAGCCACTGGGAGAGAGCTCAGCTTGGAACAGCCCATTAGTTTCATAAACAAATGTTGTCACGTGGTTTTAGTAGTATTCTCTTAAGTGGTAAGATTAAAAAAAGTTTCACAAGAAGCAGGACTAGCAAAGCCTGACTTCCCATGGATTCATCTAACCTTCTTCCCTCTTTTGCAATAACCCCAGTTCCCCAGCAAAGTCCTCCATGAACACCGAAGCACTGGAGCAAGTCCAGAGCTATCTGTAGGTTAATTAATACTGGTATGCCAACTGGCCAAAGAGCATGCTGCCGCACACAGGATACATACCAGCACAGTTCTGCCTGTCTTTCCTTCGGCAGGGCAGCAACCTGGGTCTCTCTGCTATATCCAAACATTTCTTTTCAAAACACTTCTGGGAAAACACTTTGTAAGGTTTCTACTCCCTCCTCCAAATTTCGCTGCAATTGGCTGACAGGTTCCAATGTTATCAGGGAAAGATAAGCAACGTTATCACTAAGACTACTGATTTTTTTTAAAGGAAACTAAATGATCAGTGGTCCTGCTGATGTGCACCACTATCCCTGTTGGTTAGAAAATGTGAAGTCAGTGTACAACAAAGAACCAATTGACTTCTGATTTCTGGAGCTGATTGATCAGCATCATGTTTGAAGACAGGAAAATATTCATAGCAGGCATGCTGTCCTGATTTAACTCTTTTATGTAGCAAGAATTTAGACTGTTTTATCTTCAGCCTCTACCTTCAAGCATTAACTTTTATTCAACCCGTTAACTGTACATTCGTTAACATTCCCCTTAACATATAGAAAAATAAAGAGTGACAAACCACTGGCTCATTTATAGAATACAATAAGATAGACTGTGTCTGCTTCAGGACAAGGAGATCCAAGGAAGAAACCATTAAGAACAAGAATTGCAGTGGAATGGGGAGGACAACCTGATGCTTACAGTTTTTTACCTAGCATCACACAGCCAACTCAGGGGTTTGCTTTACTCCTTTTAGATCTGGCACTTAGGATTTCTTGTCTCTATTTAATCTGGATCTACAGCTTGAGATACTAAAGCTGAGGGAGAAAGATTGATGCTTCTGTGCCCTATCACAATTTATTGCTTAGTTTTTCACGAACTGTCCTCTGATTTATCTAGTCTGTGGTTGTGACCCTCAACTGCTCATTAGTTTGGAAGGTCACTTAGAAAGGAATTTTTTCTGCCTGCTTCCACTACACATCAGCTGTATACATCCCTGAGTTCTCCTAGCGCTCAGAGAGACCGGGACATGTCTCTGATAATTACTAGAGACACGCATACGCAGAGAATGATATTTTTCCTACTATTATTTTGCAATAGACTTAAGCAGCCTAAGAAGACAATGAAAATCATTAGGGTAGATGATGTACAGACATGGAGAGCTTTGACACAAGAGCAAAATTCTCCAGGGAAACACGCTCCTCTGTTCTGTATACATGCATATGCTTACCTCTAAATGGTACATGCAAGGCATTTTCTCCCTCCTTCACTAAATACCACGTTATTTCATATGACCTCGCCTGCACTAACAAAACATTGTGCTCATCGTGGAGCAGTGGCTGCATCGTAATCAGCTGATTTGTGTTCATGTCAAATAATAGAGTATGATATCTCTTTTCGAGCTCATAAAGAGATCATTTGAGCACCATACACCTATTTTAGTTTTTGACAAGTGCATGCATACAAAGGAAAGGAAGCTTTGATTAAGACTGGTAAACCAGTACTTGCAACTCCTTAAGAGTATGATCTCATCACCTCTTATGAACCAGATGAGTCTGGACCTGGATGGCAGAAAGGTCTCCAGGGAAAACCCAAATGTTATAAAGAACTGCTAGTTAATATAGGATGTTCTCCTGTGTTAGTCTGTACTGAATGAGTGCCTAGTCTTTAGCTGTCTTTCGAATAAGATATAAAATCAAGGTCTTGATAAATCTATCTTTTCTTGCAAGCACAAAACTTCTAAAAGCCAAGATTCTGGCCCAATTCCATTTAAGAAGATTACACTCTGTCTACATAAAATACTACCGTTGTTTCTCTCGTTACCTGTTAACTAATGTGATGTAGCTCTTGCTGGAGTAAAACAGTTGCTGTGTTCCACTCCAGAAGTGTTGCATTTCAGCAGGGAGTGAGCAATCTCTTTGTATGCTGTGAGAAAAGCCCTCTGGGATTCCTTCAAATGAAAGGAGCTAAATAAATCTCAGTTATTGCTATTATGACTTTCTCCGGCATTTATCCACAAAATAAATGGATAGGTAAGTTGATTTTCAGGCTGCTTTTCATTATTTGCTGAACAAAACTACCTGTAAGTGCTTCACTATTACTTATACAAAATTTAATTTGGTGACTAATAGACCCAGCCAAGTAAAGTAGGCAGAGCTCTATAATCAACATAAGGGGACTTGTAGTTATTAGGTAGTGACTAGGGACTCACAGGGACACAGAGGTTCTGTAAACTTCCCAAATTGTATATTGTGCTTTTGTAAGGTTCCCAAGACTCATTTGAATTCACAGAACTTTTTTCCTCTGTAACTCACATTCACGTGGCTAGATACTGGCCCCCACTTTGACTGCTTTGAAATACAGGAAGAAATCCACTGCTGGCTTCTCTCATACCTGGCTGCCCACTCTTACAGCTCTCCCATAGGGCAAAATGTCTAAAGAGCGAGCTTGTGCGGCCAGGATGTCTTTATGGCCTCTGTTGCTTAGCTACCAGAAAGGCCCAACATGGCTACTGATATCTGGCACAAAAATAAGCGGCTTGACACTACTTTTCTTTGCACTGGGGGCCCGCTGGATCCATTCATCCTGCCAGTGTTTTAAAATTTCACTGGACTTCCCTCTCATCTCTCCCTGGCTCCCTTTCTCAAATGCAAACCAGTACAAAATGTAACCACATGTAACCCAGGTTCAGCTGCAGACACTCTGATCTTTGCGGCAATCCAGAGACAAATGAACATGCTCCTCCATTTCAGCTGATGCTTAAAAATTCAGAAGAGGAGCTGAGAGCACAACCCAGGGAAGGATCATGTCCTCACTATTTCTCACACCCTGCCACAGCAAAGTTAACAGCAGAAATGTTCCAGAACCACAGCCATAATGTTTCTCTCCCGTGGGATCAGATTACCAGAGATTCAACACCAGCGTTCTGCCAGACCGTGGGTAGTCATCCTTTCCCAGCTATTTCATGCTTAGCCCAGAAGTTTTCCTTTCTAAGATGACTTAAGATGGATAGTGGCTTGACTCCCAGTGAAGGAAAAATTCATTTAAGCATGGTCTTTTCTTCACTTTGGACAAGTAGCTGCTGGTTACTCTATGAAAGAGATTGCAGGACTACAATAGTGGGACAACTTGACTCTCTGGAAGTCTATTCTAACCCCATACTTCCCTATGGGAAAGGATGCTAAGAGCAATGGCTCAGGAGACAGATGCTTTCACATCAGGCCACCTACTGCAGAATAACAAGATGAACCTCTAAGGAAAATAATTTTTTTGGTATCTGATGGTCATTCATTATATATATTTCTAACCTCTGAAGGACAAACCCTGCTAACTAAGATTCTCTCTTCAGATACTCATTCTAATACCTTTTGATAACCCAGGGGTCCCAAGCAAATCCATGCTAATAATCCATGGACAACTCTCCCCTGTACATGAGAGAGTCAGGTGATCTAGCATGGCGACGTGTAAAGGTATACATAGACACCTAGAGAAAAGGTAACCTTTTTGGATTTATTCTGAATACACTTGGGCAACTAAAATGCTGGAATGGTTTTCAAACGTCTGGTGGATCCTTGCGCTATAAAGGTTTATAGCATCTCTCATAAATCCTTGCTGCAAAGCAATACACCAATATTGCAATACCTGCTCTACAAAGAGCCTGCCTACTGCTCGGTTACTGACTCAGGTCAGGTAGTTATCTATATTGATTAAAGAGCCTGTACAATTTCACTAATTAATTTTCATAATTAGAAGCTACCTTCTTAAAAGTTTGTTTTACCTTTACAGTTATCTCCCTAAACAATAAATAGGGCATGGATGTATCAAGCTTTTGTGGAAAAGAGTTTTTTTTTAAAGCCTTATCTAGACTAACCAGATGCAAATATGGACCATATCAGAAACCCATAAACCTTCCCCTTAACTGTGGTACTAAATTACTTGTTACTGCAAGTCCTTTTGTCATAAAGGCAACCATAATTCTTTGTATAACTTTTGGCAATAGTTTCCTTTTCACTCCATAGACCTTAGGTTAGCACAGGTTTGGGAAGTTAGAAGAGACCAACCTACATCTCTCTCCTCTGTGATCTGATGTCCAGCTGTTTGAAGAAATTAGACCTTTGTGCTCCCAGGATCAGCTGGAGATCTTGAGCCTAGTAGAACGGTTATAAGACTATGGGTCAAAAGACAAAGATGAGTCATTGTACAGCAATCTACCATGCCTTTGTGACTGGTGGAAAGCCAGCCCTAGAGTGGTGATGTGCACAGAAGGGAGCTTCCACCGTACACACTTAGCCAAGCAGAGGGGAAAGGGACCATGCAACGTGAGCTATGTTAATATAGTGCTCAAACCTGAAGCTGAGAAGTCTGTGCACTGAATGACTAGACACTACCCTCTGTCACAACAACTAAAATGACAGCTGGTAGATATAGGAGGTCATAGTTTAATCAATTCTCTCTCTCTCTCTCTCTATTTTACATAACTGAGAGTGATAGGCAGCTAATAGATTTCAGGACCATGCGATAAATCACACTGTCACCTGCACTTTGCCTAATACTTCTTCTTCGTCAAGGCTATTTCCACCACCCCCACTCTCTCTGCTGAAACTGTGCTAAAAGTCACAAGTGTGTCATCTTCTTTTCTCCAATGCAGAACGCCTTTCCTGGGCACAAGACCTAGGATGCGGCAAGTGTAGCGTACTTTCGAGGCTCCAGTCAGGAGCTCTGTTACTATAGAAGGGAGCATCTGAACTTTGCCCTATGGGTGGCTGTGTTTGTTTCTAGTACAGGAAGGGCCAAAGAAGCAGCATTTAAAGCCAACGCTTTTAAGTAGAAAAAAAGCTATTTGGGTTCTTTGTTGTTCATTTTCTCTTTCCCTAAATCTCACATAAATCAGATTATTGTTAGCCAAAGCACCTGTTTTTACAGGCCATGTGAAGAATTCCCTAGCAGTTGAAAGGGTAAGTTTTCATACTTACTCATTCATGCCTTTGCCATGCATAAAAAAACAGCTATCCCAAAAGCAAAAATAAAAATCATTTCAGCTGAGACTTTCCGTCAGCTCTTAGCAGCACAAACTATAGCAAGACTGGATGACAGGTGCGTATCCTGGAGTCCAACACCCTTCCCGATTTGCTACTCTTCAGAGCAGAGACACAGCTTCTTTCTAGACCATACTCACAGGTTTATGGAAGCAAAAGTGGTCAGTATATGCCAGCACTGAGCTGCAACATTGCCAGAGTCCTGAAGTTTAGACATATCCACAGGGACTAGAATACAAACAGGAGCAAATTCTAATTCTGCAAATGGCAATATACTACTTATGTATTTAGCCCATTTGTTACCCTTGATGCAGAAATAATAAACCCTCACTGCCTCCATAAAATAGGTTCTCAGACAATGAACTGAACTTGGTTCAAATTCTGGATGAGTGGTGCACTATTTTTCTGCTCTCTGGCTCCAGCCATCATGAGTAAATATAGCAGTAGGATGACTGCAAAATTACCCTCAAAGGTCATAAAGCACAGGATTCATCCATTTTTGATACATCCCTGAAAACTGGTAGTTCCTTTCTCACTTGCTGGCCTACGAGAAGTAGGACTTGGAAACACACTGCAGGAAGCAGAATACATTCCTGGAAGGGCAGGACTTTGCTCCAGCCCTTTGCTTCTGTTCTCACAGGTTTGTCACCTCAAGTTGCCAAGTCCCTTCTCCCTCTATCTCAAGTGGAGAAGAATGGCAGCAAGGAGAAAAAAGGCTTTTTACTTTAATTATTCTTTATGGAAAGCTCTGGGTGGTGGGAACAAGAAAGCTCTAGGAAGGCTGACACTGAGAACTCGTCAAGTGTTTGCCACTTCACATTCAGAAGATCTTTAAATTCTTCCCCATCACATACCCCCTTCCTGGAAAAATGAACATTCTTAATCTTTCTTACTCTTTTTAATTCTTTGCTGAAGGCCAAGATGTAAAAAATATGATGGCTGACAGATATATGGGAAGATCCCTTTTCATTGGCTTGCTTTTCCCAAGTGCACTAGTCTTTCATCTTTGAAGATCTGGCCAGGAACCTTCCCAATCTTCGCTCAACCCAGTTTATCCCTATCTCAGAGGACATCCTGCCGTTGACACTCACTAAGAGAGACACTGAGTCCAAGGACCACCCATATGAACAGAGGACTGAATCTGTTCCCTAAGATCTGTTAAGATATGTTAGTGCAATTATATACACACTCTACTGGACTAAAAGGTGATTTTGCTAAATTGGAAAAAAAAGAAAAAACAGTTTCAATGATTTGATTTTGATCATTGCTATTCAAGAACATGAGTATTCCTATCTGAATTGTGCCAAAACCCCTAAATGGGCTATAATCTATGCTTTGTATTTTTATTTTTATTTTTTTACTTCCATGAGAGTTAGGGTGTGGACATACTTTTATGAAGCTGAAACAAAATGTTGTGGCCAGCTAAGACATAACAAAATCCTTTTGGGCGACCAAATAGCACTTTCTATACCTAGCAACCTAAAGAAAGGAAGAATGATGTAGTTTCATTTATGGCTTATGGACATGAACAATGAATTAATTTACTGCTTTTCAGGATGTTGGACACAGGTTGTTTTGAAATGCCACTCTCCATCACAATTCCACCTTTAAACTATTCCTTTTGAAATGACTCTACTTATACTAAGAATAATTACAATGAGTAACTGTTTATCCTGCAACCTTTGCCTCTATTCTGTTTGTGAAAATCTGGACATAAGAGTATGATTCTTCTTGGGTGCTTTGCCATATGCAATTAAGTCATGGAGGAAGTTTCTGTTTCTTTGCTGGAGAAGCCTGGCTTTCAAAATCAAGAATGCCTATAATCATAAGCTCTGCATTTCCTTCCCATGATTACTCTATAACCTGTACTTCCAATTCCCTCTGTCCCTGATCATTCCCCCTAACCAGAATGCTGGCAGGAAGCAGGCACAGAAGGAAGGCAAACATGATCAAACCAAATTAAAAAAAAGTCAAACTCATTTGTTGGAAACGTTTTGCAGTATTTAGCTGGCTTTCCTCTTCATAGTCATGACATGAAGCCTTGGACACAGAGCAGATAATACCAGTAATGATGATATTAACAGTATTAAAACAGTAGAAATATATTCTTTAGTTATATTTCTTTACACCAAAAGTTCAAAGGCATAAGACTATTTCCTTTGTAACACATAATACACAAGAGGGAAAAAAATAAAGCCACTGAGTTTTGGTAGAGCTACCGGAAATAAAAACTCACTCATGATCCTGTTATATAAGTAAAAATTACTTCACAAGAATATAGAATTCTGCTTAGAGGCTTTTGCTTCCATGTTCTTTATTGTCAGTGATAGCATAGCAGTTAAAAAGTTGCAAGTTTGACCGAAAAATCTAAGGTAATTCTCCTAGTGCCAGAGACCTAAGTGCAGGGAAAAAAATCATCCTTTGATTTGTAAAGTGAGCAAACTGGATTTGGGCACCATTTGTAGAGGTTCAGTATGACACCCCACAAGCTAATCTCTACTGTTATTTTTCTGAATTATAACTATACTTTAATGGTAGGGGTAAAAGACAAGCAGAAGTCAATGTAATAACCAGGACTCTGTAGAGATCAGTATTGCTCTGGCTTTGTCTCGGGCTTATCTGAGTGAATCAGATAATATTTTCTACTCCCATTTTAAACCTAATCGCCTCACTGGTACGTATTACTAAACACAGATTAGAAAGTCTTGGCTTCACGTGATATGGATGGAGCAAAGGCAAAAAAAAACAGGCCAAAGCCATCAAAGAAGAAACCACCTTTAGAAATAGGAAGCTGGGATAAAGGAAGCATAGACAAATGTTCCAGGAACATCCAAGTCACATTCTCTAGGGTTTCTCAAAATATTTGCATCATAGTTTGTCTAAATTCCAGTACAGACCCTCCAAAAATACATATGGTGGCCAAATAAGGCAGGTTCTCACACACACAGCTACTCGATGCAGCAATCAACCTCTTGTTTCTCAGCACTACTGGATCTGTTCTTTGTTCCCTCACCCAGGAACACAGTCCTTACAAAAGCACAGGATTCAGACTGAATCAGAAACCCTGCTTGTGCTTTCAGGGACAGAATGATGCCTAAACATAATCAGTGTGTGCTAGGGTGAACCCAGAGCACATACTGTAATACTAATCTAGGGCCATCAAATAGCTCTGCTAATGCATTCAGTCTTCAGCTGTGTCATCTCCTGTTTTTTCCAGTCCTGCCTCACTTCCCAACTGCAATTCTCCCCTATCCCTGCACTCAGTCCCAGGTCTCAGTGCAGTTCTGTACGATTTACATAAAAGTTCAGCCTTGAAATTAGTTTGGAATATAAGCGAGGTGGGGGATCTGATTCAGCAGTCAAGTGAAATGAAACAAACTCTCTTCCCAGAGTAGCTGATGGACCTTGCAATTTAAGAAGACTAAATCTAAACTTGTATGATACTTCATATCTAGGCTTATCCAACAGCAAATATCTAAACCTTAGGAAATTTATTGTGAGAAGAGGAGTAACATGAGAGAGAAAGCAGAAATCAATGGAAAAAAATTCTTTTATTTTAGCTTTTCTTTTTTCTTTGCTCTTCTCTTTTCTGTCTTTCCTGAGGTTATTCTTTGCTTTAAAACAATGAACTTACAAATGTGTCTGCTACTTCCCTGAAGGTCTAAAGAATGAGATCCCAAGAAAATTACTTGCATGTATTTCCTGTTATCTTCTCCTCCTTCTTAACATTCAGTTAAAAGGCTGCATCTCAGAAATAATTATTGTTCTTCAGATTGCAGGCAGGACATCAGAGTGTCTTTTGCTCCAAGAATGATACAAAACATGATTAGATACAAATGTGATGAAAAAAAATATGAAATGATTCAAATTTCCTTGCTCAGAACTGCATTCTTTCATCCACTGTGAATCTTGGGGTCTGATCCAAAGCTCACTGAAGTCCACAGAAAGACTTCTATTACATTCAGGGGGCTTTAGATCAACCCTTCACCTTCATCTCCACCTCAGTCTAAGTCTAAATCCACAGGAGAGTTTTCCTTTCTTCAGGTAGGCAATTAATTCATGCCTTTTAGAAATGGTGGAAGCTCCTATTATTTCTCTTGCTGTAGATCCAGATGAGGTGCAGTTTGACTGAACTAGCAAAAAACACACCTGGAAAGAGCCAGTCCCTGGCCCACAGAACTCCATCTGAATGATCATCACCCTGCATAGTAAGAATTCAATACACTTGTCCTTGTTTTAGTCTGTAAGTGAAGCACCCAAAAGCTTTTGGGATTGTGTCAGAAATGAGCTGTGTGGCTTTAAATAAAGGCACTTCAACCAGGGAGGTCAAGTGATGCAAGCCAAGCTGAGCCCCTATAAAGCTATGCTTACCTAACATTGCATATACACAGGTTCAAGTTCACTTATGCATGGGAAATCCAAGAAAATTAGAAGTGCTAAGCAGATGCTGCACACTTCTCAGGATTTGGCTGCCACTCAGCCACTATGCAATATCAAAAATAAGGATGGTGAATACTGTTAAATATCAAGGATACAAGCTACCGAGAGCCTTAGCTCCTAAAACTTTGATGAGAACTAAGAAGTACGAAAGCATAGAGTTGCTCAAGGCTCTGCAAGATTAAACTTGAGGTTTTAATTAAGAGTTCTTATTAAGGAATTTAGAATCTGGTATATAGGCCTACATATGAATGATATTTAGCAAGCAGTTTGTCCTTGAAGCTCTGTCAATGAACAGTTCTGGCCCAGGTATAAGACTCTGGAGCAAAGTGAATGCAGGTACAGCCACCATATATGCCAATACTTCCTTTCCTCTTCAGTTTCTCCTTCTTGGTGTGGGTTTTGGGTTTTTTTTCCCACAGCTCATACCTTCCTTCTGTCTTATCTTGCACTTTCCCCGGCCCAGATAAGATTGGTCTTTATTTTTCATTGGTGTCTGTCCTGCTGTATAAAATTGCACATCAGGCTTTCTACCCCATGGAATACTCAGTTTTCAGCAAGCTATAAGTCAGAATGAGCTAGAAGTTGCTGTGATTAAAGGACACACAAACCCAAAAGAGTTCAGCTACAGATTTCAATCTTCAAATAACAAATGCTTCGCATAATGGGTAATACATTCGGTAACACAGATGTACACACCTTCCCACACTTAAACACACCCACCTCCATACATACACAAAGAGACGCTGTCCGTTCTATCTCTGTAAGTTTATAGTCCTTGAAAAAGAAGTTTAAAAACCCAGCAACCTTCAATCAGAAGAGCTTGTAAACAGTGTGCCGAAACAGAATTCTTACAGGGAGTTTAAGCAGCATTCACTGGAGAGAGTAAACAGCCTTTGTGGACAGAGAGAACTCCCTGACCCATCACTGCTCTTGGGTCTTCTGCTACAGCCATGTTCAAAGAGTGGCCAGACACTCAATGCCTCGCTCTAGACCAGAGCCACATTTTCACCGGAAGAAAGTAGAGGGAGGCTTAGAGAAGCATCTATAATTATGATTTCAACATAATGTATGTACAGTTCCAAGGACAAAGAGGACTGCTGAGGAATGACTGACTACTAGATAGGAAAGAAGCTGGCTAAAGGCCTTTGGAGACAGGCAGAAGGATAATTCATATGAGTAGCATATAAATATAAAGGGTTATATATAAATATAACTTGTTCAGAATGGACAGGCAGGGAAATAAGGGACAAAGCATTGCTTTGTATGTCACCAAATGCATATACTTACTTTGAAGTCAAGATCATAGTGGGAAATAGATTTGCTGACACTACTTGCATGATGATTAAAAACAGTAAGCAAATGAACACTATGACCATACTGTTACCCACCCATACCACCAGTGGGATCAATCGTGAGGACCTGCCAATAAAGCCGCTTGCAGTCGTACATGCCATGTTCAGATTCTGAGCAGTGCAGAATACCATTAAAATCATGAGGCAAACTTTAAGTGTTTACATCATTGAATTAATATGTTATTGTAATCAAAAGCTTTGCAGGATAGCTGACAACACTTACTCCAGCATGAGGTAGGAAAGGGCTAGTAATGAATGAGACAAAGGATAACCTACATTTCACTTGGAAGGAAAAAATCTACTTATTTCCTGACACTGACCAGTATTAAGGCTACTGAACTTACTGGAATTCCCCTAGATTCTGCAAGATAAACAGAGAGTATCCAGCAAGAGATCTGAAAGCAAATCTTTATAGGTTTACAGTCATCAGGCTTCCAGCTGGTATAATCAGATGATTCTGTAAGTCAGTTCTGGGTTGTGACAGAGTACCAGCCAGACTAAAGGAGCGTCAATGCACTGGAAGCTACCTCCAACCTACTTTGAAGAAGCTACTATCAGTAGCCTTCAAAGAATGAAAAGACTTTGGGAAACACAACTTTCAGAATGAGAGATAAAGCCAGTCTTTAGGTAAAATGAGCAAAGATTTTGCTTCTCATTTTATAACTGCATTTGATGAAATTTGCAGGCTGTATCTGAGCTGTACTCTGACAGAATAATGTTGTTTATTTATCTTTGCAACTGCGAGACTGAAAGTATGATTTCCAGGCAAAGCTGACTATTATCAGGATCTTTCCTTCAAAGGTGAAGCCTCTTACTGAGCCTTTTTTCTCACTTTTAAAGACCTTGTCAAGCCAACACAAGACACACAGTTCTCTAGCATTAAAGCACAAATTCACGTTTTCCTGAAGCGAGTACTGTCAGACAAGAGAAAGAGTATAAAAATTGTTGTGTCATGGAAGAGCTCCACCCAAGCCTAGAAAAAGAGGAAGATTGAGTGGACATGGCTTTACATAAACCATCCACAGGACAGAACTTGGTGGTGACGGCAGAGGGGCTATTCAATTAGCCAGGCATTCTTGGGAAGGGAACAGAGAAGTTCTTGGAATGTGCTGGTGACGTTCTGACTTCAAAGATGAAAAGTTACTGGAAGCTTTAATTCTGATTCAATTTGATTCTGATCTGTAGGAAGTAATTAACAGAGAAATGCAAAGGTAAAAAGCACACTGAATGAAGGTAAGGACAAAATTATGAGGCTCATGAATCAGGAAATGGATATCAGTCAACACAGCTTTTCCAGGAACAAATTACGATGAACCATTCTAATTTCCTTCTGCGAGAGAGTACCAGGGGAATACCCAGTGGACAAGATGTCATATAGTAGAGTTTTTGAAACTGTTTCAAATTCTCAGAGCAAATAAGAAGCATGGTCTAGACAAACTACAGTATAATGAATATAGAAACTATTTGGAAAATCGTACTCAGAAAGCAGTTCTCAGTGGTTCACTGTCAAAATGGATGGATGTGTTCAATGAGCTTCTGTAGGACTCAGTCATGAATTTGGTACAATTCAATATTTTCATTAAAGACTTAGATGAAACAGAAAGTATGCTAATTCATTTTGCAGATGACACCAAGGTAGGAGGAAGGTAGCATTAGAATTCAAAATCATTTTGTCGAACTGGAGAATTATCCTGGAGAAAACAGATACAATTCAATAGGTCAAGTGCAAGTTACTACAATTAGACAGGAATAATCAATGTACAAAACACAGGGATGGGGAGCAATGACAGGGTAGCATTTCTACTGAGGGAAGAAAAAAAAAGCCTGTATTATAGAAGATTGCAAGCTGAACATGAGTCAGCCATTCCTTTCTATTACAAAAATGCAAATAAAATACAGGGGAGATATAAAAAAGAAGAGCGCAACTTGGCAAGACATATAAATAAATCTGTTCTCTCCTGATTCAGCACTGGTAAGCTCTCAGCTAGAGTTTTGTTTCCACTTTTGGGCAACGCAATGCAAGGAGGACTTGGCCCAACTGAAAAGAGTCCAGAGGATAACACTGAAAAGCAAATTACCTGTTCTCTAGGTCTAAGCTAGATAGGACAAAAAAGAATCAGCAAGGACCAACTGTAACAAGGAAGACTCAAGTTAAATACCTGGAAAACACATTCTAAATATAAAGGTAGTGAAAAGCTGAAATAGATTATTTGGAGAAAATCTAGTAATTCCATTATTAGAGGTCTTTAAGAAAAGATTAGACAAATATATCAGGAATGACATAGTTGATCCTCACTGGGGGAAACAGATGACCGGTGGAGATCCCTCACAGCCCTTACCTACTCTGATTTTAGCACACAAACACATATGAAGCTAAAAATTTGACCCCTGCAATGGCAATATAGGAGGAATAATTCTAGAAAGTGTTTGGAAAAATTTCATCATCCACTTAGGCAAACATGTTTCAGTTTGGACTGTATTAACTAGCAGTACAGAGGCACAGGAGCAGCAGTGGTTTCAAGTCAGGTGTGCAAGAGCAGTGCAGGATCATTTTCATTCCAGACAGCCATAGCAGGAATATCTGCATATCAAGAATGAGATGCATTAAAAGGACTGCATGAGGCAAGATCCCAAGACTGGAAAATCAATCACTACTGGACAGAGCTCTATTTAAAAGCAGATCAATAGGAGGTCAAAAGACAGGAAGATGAGGAAATACAAGCCTATAGCAACATGTACTGGTTGAACTGTGCTGCGCAGGAGGAAAGCTTGAGTAAACTTGCTCATGCTGCAGCTAAACTAGAGAGTATTATGGGTCACTCCGTTCTTGCAAACTCACTCCTCCTCACAAAAAGTTCATAGAAGATCAAAAGGAAGGGAATTAAAATGAGCTTTCATTGATGAGCTGTTAGACTCAAATAGATTAATGAAGGCTGTGTACTAAGCATCAGCAGCAACTGGGCTTGGCAGGGCTGCTATCACTGGGTATTAGTTTATAGTGGTAGAGATGAAGGAGAGAGGCCACTCTGGGCCAAACTGCCATAATAGATGACTCATAATAGATCAGAAGCAGAGGGCTTCCCTCCAGAAGGCTGAGCTGGGAACATGGTACTGGGAATTCTTTTTCTTACCAAATTCATCTAATCTCTTCTCTTCTCTCTAAATCCCTTTGCTATTCTAGGCTTTGTTTCTCTGGAGCCACTTGCAATGTTCCTTTGTTTTGACTGAAGGAAGGAAACAAAGGAACTGGCAAAGCATTTTGCTTTATTAAAAGCATAAAGAAGAAATGTTGGGCTCACTGAATGTATACTCTGCATTCTTAACTGCCTTGATTCAAGGCTCAGTAAAGTCTTCTGTTGCAGGCCCACAGTACAAGCTGATTTTTCATCAGTCTGATATGGATTATACAAGACTGAATTAATGCAGAATAAACTCTGGATTGGACTTTATAGTTCACGGACCTGGTATCTCTTTCACTTTCCCATCTGCACTTCAGCAAGGGCTGTTAGAAAGCGTCATTAAATAGTATTTGAGGAAATGCATTTCTGATTTGTATGCTCTGATAGGGAGATGGTTAGACTCCAAGATAGAAAGGAGAACAAATTACAGCCATAAACTACGCCTTCTCTTCTAAAAAGGTGGGAGGGGAGTATTTTGTTTTTTCTGGTGAGATAGCTTTCCCTAGTTAGTTACCCTGCTACAAAAATCGAAGTGGAACCTATGAGAAGCGTGTAAGATAGATGGCATGAATTACTCTCATCGACTGTAGAGAAACCTTTTGATGACTAGCATAGACTAGATTTTTAACTTTTAGATGGTTAACGTTAGAGTTGATGAATCCCCTTCGGTGGGGCTGAAGTACTTTGGTTTGGGGTTTTTTGCCCTTGCCCCATCCCACTATTCAAGCCCAACTTTAAGTAAGGGGAATAAACTTTACCATGACTAGCTACAGGTAGCCAAAAACAAGGCATGTCCTGTTTTTCCTAGAAATTTGCATTGAGAGAATTAGCTCTGGTGCTATAAAATCTCTAACATGTCAGATTAAAAGGCGGACTCCTCTAACATCTTCATGCACAGCAGGAACAGCACTGTTGCAGCTAGTGGATTTATTCATGTCACAAACAAGGTACTTCACGTGCCCAAGAAGACTGTCCTTTGGCTTTTGCCTCTTATGGCATTCTCAGTGCATTAGCCTTTCCGTCCATAGACCAGGGTATATCAGGAGTTAATAGGGCTCAGCAATTCAAAACACACAGATTGTCAGTCTCAGTAATCAGCCTGAAGAATCTGGAGGACAGTTGTTATTTACAGAAAGTGATAAGAGGCCCAACAGAACACTTAACTCTAAATAAACAGTGTGAAAACTTCAGTATCCAGAAAGTCCTAAGTGGCAAATACGCAGCTCAGAACATTCCTGCGTATGGTTTGATTGCATTTGTGCCGAGATGTATCAAAAGCAAAAGAAGGGAAAGGGTAAGTCGGAAAGCAGGGGGCTTTTCTCACATGGATTTACTCTCATTTCAACTAGTGTTTCTCTGTGGTTTGTTAGTTCATTAAAAATGCATTATAAAAAAACACTTTACACACTTATAACCAGCTTTGTTGTGTACCAGTGTGGCATCATTTCTAACTCACAACTTGTTAATAGGGACCTTGTGGGATGTGGGCAGTGGCAGGCCTCACTCCAAGGGCTATACAGAGCATGAAAGAAGCTAGCAAGGTGTTTTTGCAGCACAAGCAATACCAGGTAACTGCAAACTGAGTTCTTTCCTTTTCTCTCTCCTATCTTCCCATCACCAGAGAATCTGAACTTGGCAACATGAAGAGAGTGATTTCTCTCGCACAGCAGTGAAGCTTGTGGTAAAGTGCAATGAACAAGACAGGCAATGTAAATCTTCCTTTAATGAGAACACTGCTGTGTGGATCCTAAATTAACCCCGAGTCCTATCTGCAGCCAGGGCCAAGACGGGACATGTAGGAAAGGGGCTCATTAGAACAATGAAGAGACTGAAGTTAAACCCCATCTCCTTAGAAGCACACACTGACTTGCTTCTGTCCCACCCCTCTCCCTGCAAATTTGAACAGAAAGGGCGAGTTGGCGGTCCTGAGAAGTGCAGCACGGAGCACAGTGCTTTAGCACTTTACCTTATTTAAATCTGCATGTGGTTTCTACTCACTCTAATGCTGGAAAAAGCTCTCTCCGACAAGCTGCTGCTAGCACACCAGAACTTGGGATCAAGCTCTAAATATAGCCAAGTGGCACAATAGAGAGGGCTCCCGTGCTTATATTAACACCATGAACCAGAGCTTAGTAATGTGAATGGGCAGATAATAGCTTCCATTGTTGGGCACTTAGTGGTTAGACTTTGCCAGCTGCTGAATTCCTTCCAGCAGCTTTTTTGATAAACCGTTATAATCAGACAAATATCAGGCTAATGCAAAACCTGACGGAGTTTAGAAATAAATAAATAAATAAGAGCATGCCCCTGAGAACCACCCTTGTCGATCTTTGTACTCGGTTGTTATCTTGAAGGAAACCCTCTTTCTGAACTTTGGTACAAGTCTAATTAATGAGTTAATTCCCTGCTAATCTGTTCTCTTCTTTGTGTCTGTTTCATGATTAATTTAGTTCCAGTGAATTTCCTTTACTGACTGCAGAGTAGAAACACATTTCCTATCCTATTAATCTCCACTTCTGACCCACCAGCAGGGAGCTAAACAAGGGCAAATGCCTCCATGCTTTTATTTTCTGAGCCATTACAGAGCACAGTCAATCTCTTAAAAAAACAAGTTGAGGATAAGCAGGGAAATTTTCCAGGCATGTTCACCCCACCACTACAAGAGGAGATGGAGGTAGGCTGGACACGCAGAGGGTGTAAAGGCTGTAAGCTAGTTGAAAACTCTGCCCAGTTAGGTCAACCACAGACCTAGAGGAGAGACACTCCAGCAAGGCATCAAGCTGCACAGGAGTGTTGTTCAGTGGCAAAGGCTCAGAGCAAAGTCCAGGTCCAAACTCTCAGGAGATAAACATCCCATGAGGCAGACAGCAGGGATCTGGGCTTCACCATTCCTGAAGGTCTGAAGCTCCCTGATATACCTCCAAATTTTTTTTTTTAGTGTGGAAGGGAAGGTCTTGCTTGGAGGATAGACACACTCCTTTATCTCCCTCTACCTTTGACACTTTGGGGAAAAGAAAGGAAAAGAAATTTGGCCTGTTTCTCCTTCTACACATTCAGGTGATAATTGCTCTCTTTCTGCATTTAAAATTCTTAGAATCAAGTCCTCAAGATCATTTGCTGTTCAAAGAAAAGAAAAAACAAAACTGCATCAAGTGCAGTAGTATGAAAATGTGAAAGAAAGTAGAAGTCAGGCTGACATCTTCTCAACAAAGCTAAACTGTTAATAACTACCTGAAGAATAAAACAAAATCTGCAGGGGTTTTCTGTGTAACATCCAAGGCATAAGAGTGCTGCCAGCGATTACCATCACAAACCTTGCTTCTGATGACACGGCATGTCAAGGGCACTTTTAATGATGAATCAAGGACACTGCTGTTTGTGAGGTGGGTTATTTACAGCAGTGTTAATAGCCTTCTAGCATATATCCCAGTAAAGGCAGGCAAGCACCACAAGGCAGAAGAGATCTCTATGCACACAGGTGTCCCCTTTTCATGGCTGTTCCCTTCATACCTGCAGGGGAAATCATCCCTGAAGTTTCAATAAACACCTTGCTATTGCATCTTCCCCTATAGCTGGCTACCTAGTGTCACTCCATAAGTGGACAGAGATGCCAGAACTGACATACAAGAAAAAAATACTCTGAAAAGGGCAGAGACCTCGACAGATCCTAACCATTATCCCTTGTCAAATAAATTCCAGACCATATGCCAGAGTATTCTGTTTCTGTGAAGTTTAAGGAACTAGTAGACGCTGCATTACTGAAAAGCCTTACAGACACCTGACACTGCTGAGGATTAGCTTTTCATGGGCCATTACCATCAGAGGGACTTGAGCTGGCAAAGAGAACAAAGATCAAAAGTTATGCAGGGATGCTGAGAAGAACACTCCCGGCTTTGCTGTATCTTCAGGTGCTAGGTCATGCATGACTAGATTTTCCAAATGGGCTAGTACAGTCAGCCAGCAGCAGCACTGTGGGCTTAGCCTTCGGGCCTTGCTCTCCAGGGCCTTCTCTGCTCAGACACAAGGCTTTGATCCTGAATAGTACATTTTCACAGTAAGAGTGGGGTGTGATTTAAAAAAAAAAAAAAAAAGAGAGAGAGCGAGAGAGAGCGAGAGAGAGCGAGAGAGAGCGAGAGAGAGCGAGAGAGAGCGAGAGAGAGCGAGAGAGAGCGAGAGAAGTGAACAGAAGCTTTGTTCTGCATCTGGTATTGCCAATCTGCTCCTCCTTGGAAGGAGGATGGAGGCTTCAGTGATGTGCACAAAGAACCTAAGCCCACTTTTTCAGCCTCACCCATTCTTCATCCTTCCCCCCACCCCTTTTTTTTAATCCTGAGTTCTTTAAACTAACACAGCAGGTTGTTTGGGGTCTTGAGAGTCCTTTCCAGTGAGCTGCAGGAGAGGGAAGAGTTTAGGTCTTGGCATACCCTTGCTCTTCCATATCCACCATTTACAGGGACACTTCATCTCTTGCTCCCTGCTCCATACTACCCACAAATCGGCACGATCATGTCCTCATCCATCTGTTTGGCTCTTTTCTACTTGGGTGTCTCTGAACTATTTAGGTAAGAATAAGCACCACCTTCAAGCCAGAGAGAGAACACTAAAATCTAAAAGGTCTAAAAAGAGACATGATTTCTTATGGGCATGCACTTTCGCCTGAAAGGCTCTTGTTTCTTTCACAACTCCCATTTGTGGCCAGTAATCTTCCACGATAATTCCTTAAAGTTAAAAGGGTTCCTCCAACACAGTTCATCAAACCGGGTGATGATAGGGGTGATTAATCCAGAAACCTACCATCATTCTTGAAGATACTAAACCTCAACTGCAAGCAACATAGACAGCAATACTGAAAATATTTCAAAACTTACTTTAACAAATGCTGCAATTCCCCTAGCAAAACCATCTTCAATTCTTGTCTTCCTATATCTTAAAAGATATCACACAAATCAGGAGGGTTCCAAAACAGGTAATAAAAATAGAGGCACAGGAAGACTGAAAAAACTGGGCATCTTTCATGACCAGATGCACAAGAAGGGACCTGATAGTTGTTTACAAAATAACTGGCTCTTTGGGCACTCCCAAATATTCTCTCTTATAGCAGAGGACAAAGATGTATTTGCAAAGGTGAAAGATCAGCTGATGAAAGGAAATACTTTGTTTTTCTGCACAACACACGGCTAATCTATAAAACTCGCAAGACAGCAAAGTACAGCCATGAGCTATGTAAGATTCAAAAAGCACTTAGGCACTTCTACGGAAAATGAGAGCACCTGGAACAGCTCGTTAGACAGGATTATTATTATTATTATTTAGAAAGGGTGCAAATTCTCATGTTTCCAGGTATAAATAAATCACTGTCTGAAGACAAAAGGGCATTCCCCCAGGCGGTAGGGGTATTCTGTAATTTTCTGCTACAGCAATGTCTTGCATCACTCTTTGATATTAGCTCTAATACTGAGCGCTGTCAGGAAGGACACTTCACTGGACTAATCTATTATAGTAGATCCTGTCTTCTTGCAATTCACTTATTCACAGGTGAAAAAACAAGTTGTGCGCTAGAACAAAAAAAAAGTATTAATGTTAGGGAAAGCCTGAAAAGATAAACCCAGCTACCAATACTTTACCCAAATTCTTGGCTGCCCCCTGCAGCTCAATGGAAGATGAAACATTATTTTGTTTTTTGAAGTGGGGTTTTGCTTGCGTTTTGCAGTGCATTGGACTTTTATGTTTTAATAAGATGCTGATACTTTATGGAGGATGCTATAGTATGGCCTCTTCAGAAACAGTTCTGAAGTGGAAAGTGTGATGTAAAAACACGTTGGGTAGACTAGACAGACAGGACAGACAGATTAGACAAAGAAATAGATGGAGAACAAATGCTTTCTATTCTTCCCATTATTCTTTATTTCTGATGATACTGGCCTGATAGCAGAATCTGTCTTTTTGACGTTCAGCTGTTTCTATTGCTTATTCTGCCTTCGAAGTCCAAATCCTCAAACTCTAACTCATGTTGAAATAGGGATTTAAGGTAGTAACTGCCTGTCAACACTTAAGAAAAAGCCATTATGGTCTAACTGGTGAATAATGTGCCACAGGTAAAACTGCCGATTATGTATTTTAAAATGGTTAAAGCACATATTTGAAAGTCTGACTGAAAAGCATGTTTTGGATACTTTAAAAATGAAATTCGACCTTCTCAAAATTAACTTTTCATCCATTTACGAACATAAATTTTAATAGGCAAAAATGAAAGCAGGAATGGGAGATGGAGCCATTCAGCAGTGTATTCTGACTGCATCATGGAGGCAAATATAGAGAGAGCATCCCCTAATAGCTGCAAAAGGAATGTTTTTTCTTCTTTTCTCTTACACTGTTCTGAGTCTGCCTCTCCTTCCTGCTCCTACAGCGAACGCACACTCTGGGTTGTTCACTTTGCTCAGCACTCACGTTTCCAGACAGCAGCTGTCTACAGCCCTCAGCTTCTACCAACAGACACAAAGGCAGAGAGAAGCCAAAACTCTAAATGGGGCTTTCAGAAACAGAAAGTTCACAAAAGTTTTCTCATCTGCTAAGGAAAACATGCAATTGTGTCACTTTTGAGAAGAAACATGAGAATGTCACCATTGCCCTTTTTCTTTTACAGAAACTGAATTCAAGTACTGGAAGTGAACTTCGGAATTGGAAAACTGAACAAAGTTAGCAAGAGATGCTGCAAAGCTCCTCCTCATCCCACCTCCTGATTCACAACCTGATTTGAGGATCTCAGTCCTAAATGTGTGGGTGCCCACACAGCTTTGACAATGCACCCCAATCCAATTCTTTCAGAGCCATAACCTTCGTTAGAGGTCTGCAAAATTATCTTAGCTAACAGCATCCTTCCCATTTCTTTAGCCACCATTACCATGCACATACTGAATCCTTTCAGTACATCACAGGCCCATCCTCACTGTTCCATGCCACAATCGGTCCCACACCTCTGCCACAGCACCACGACAGTGATGAGTGTGTCAGTGCTCTGCTCTGGACATCTCTCAGAGAAGATCGCATACCTGTGCCGCATTTCTTAGTGCTACAGACTGGCCAGGACCACAAAGGGATGGGTCTTCATCTTGTACCTGAAGTAGAAGTTGGAGCTGGGATTTTAGCTTGAGCACATCTCTGCTTTGCAGATAAAAAAAAATAAAAGGCTAAAGTATTAATTTTACATGGATGCTTCCCATCATATCCTAGTCTCAGCTCCAGCCTAGTTCTCACAGCTCTTTCTGTCAATGTTACACTTAACCAATACATCCTAATAAATCCGTATTGTTTCTGAGAGGATACAACGAATTGGTAGAGGCTACAACGGCTGGCTTATACATTTGTCTCTGTACGCACATGTGCTTATCCAGCTGTACATGTGTGTGCTGGGTCTTGGAACAACAGCCTGCACCTACTTATCTCATGTCTTGCTCACTACCTCTGCCATGCCTCTTTTTACAATATCTAGAGCAGCAGCAAGCAGCAGGGTCTGTGTGTGACTCACCGCCACAATACACTGAACAGCTAGAGCCTCTGACAGAATATGCAATACAGCTGAGATGTCAGTGGAGGTGGCTTTGGAGTACTTTAAAATGCTGTTCAAGTGCCAAATTTCACCTGTGAATATGACACTCTGCTCACCCACTCACTTTCCTTCTAGGCTATACACTCCTTTTACTGCAACTCAGCAGCTTTAATTATGAACTTCTCCATCTTCTCTCTTCCTTTAACCAGTTAGTTTCTCATTTGTCTTGCTAAGTTTTCTGATTTGCTCCTAGATGGCCGGTGTATGCTGTCACCACAGTGCAAAAGGCCTGGTCAGACTCTCATTTGCAGACTAGGCATCAGACCAAAAGGACATGCAATAAGCTATTTGCCCTGAAAGCAGAAATGTTTGCCTTGAGAGCAAATTCAAGAAGAATCAAGAAGAAAAGAAATGTACGCTCTCTTGTTCCCTCTGCAGAGAAAGGAAAGAGAGACGGTGAAACAGTATGCCTAGGAGTATCATTCTGTTAGAACCATTTGGCTGTCCTTAGCTCTTCTTGTGTGGGTCATTTAAATGGGTGGAAACTTCTGGTCCAGGGAAAGACTGGGTCCCACTGGTGGTTTTAAAGGGGGTCCCGCTTCTTCTGTTCCTGTATTTTGCCCACGACAGGAAATCTTTACCCTAGGCAGTAGAAATGCATGCACTGCTGTCACCATCACTGCTGTGCAGGAGGATTGTAAGGCTCTCATAGTCCTGATGGATGGGGAGACACTCTGCTCTATACAGTCTCACAGGTCCTTGGGATTTCAGTTTGCTTTTAAATTCTGTGATGCTCGGACATCTGAGCCCCTATGCTGGGTCCAAAAGTGGTGAGAACTCCAAATGCTGAAGAGTTTGAAATCCAGATCGAAAAGTCTCGTCCCGTGATTTACATCCCATGATTAACTCTCCAGCACGCAACAGGCCAGGATGGGAGGTAAAGCCTGTTTTGATTCTCACCAAATCTAATTTTCTCCTACGTGAGTGTGTTCTTCAAAAGATTCTATTGGGAGCTATGGACAGATTAATTAAAGGTCGCCTTAAGTGATGATTACAATAAAGAAGATAACTCATCAGAGAAAAAATACACTCTACTTCCATAGAAATGTGCTTTCTTCCGAAGGGCTGGGACTTCATTTTGTTACCATTCCATCCAGTAACACTATTGTTTCTCCCTGCCCAAAAGAACATACCCACAGCACATACCAATATGAAAGATCTGCCTATTCCCTGATTTTCACAGGTCTCTGGAGATCTTTGGGCATCTGGGAACCTCATTTGGAAAAGCACCACATGGAAACACTAGGGCACTAAGACCTTTTGGCATAGCCTTGTTATTTATCCACATATCCCACCAGCATAAAGATGCAAGGATTTCCACCTCAGGAATGCCTTGTTCATCCACACCTTCTGAATTTGGTCAAACAGATGAAAACAAAGGACAAAAATCATCAACAGAGTTGCACTGACAAAGTTGCCTTCTCCTGCTATTGTGCCAGAGCCCCAGATGTAACTCCAGTGGTGTTTCAGCTACTGCTGTACTATATATATATAGTCTATACAGAAGTATATATAGCATTCTAATCCTGCCTTTTCAACACTAGAACCACAACATGTTCAGTTTGAAATCCCACTTCTGGCTGTGCTCAGGATGACTAACAGTTTATTTAGACCATTCCTTCCTGAGACCATGCCACTTCTTGCCCTTCTAGGCGAGGCCACCTATTCTATTCCAGTGAAAGCACTATTCTGGTCTATAAAGGCCATGCCAGAGGAGCGTGTATATCCCTCATAGCACATTCATTTGGGGGACACTTCATAACAGAGAATCACTTCTGAACCCCTGCTAGCAATCAGCTTTATTTTTATATCCTAGCATATATATGACCCCAATGGCATTCATATTTCATGTTAAGTCTTAAGGCAAAAGGACTGCACCACAGAAATACAGATACTCCTAATCAATATGAAAATGTCTAATACCAGGGAGTAGTATACCAATATGCCTCACAGAAAGGGCAATGCAAGCCCCATTTGTTCTGCTGACAATATACAATTCATTATCTGCAGTCCACTCAGATCTGTATGTGTACAGTGATTTGAATAACCTCAGACAGACACAATAGCAAGCAGTGCTTTTATGTGTTTGAAGTTCCTTCTATGATTTCTTTCTCTTCCATTTGCTTTTTTCCTCTCCTTCCTTTCTGTTGCTATTAAATTGCTACTATTTACCTATTAAATGATAAATTAATTACACCTGAAATAAGCGTGAATAATTGTACCCAGCCTGGAATAGCTGGGCCTGGTTTCTGATAACAATCAACAAAAGCCATGCAGCTCCCAAGATATTTCATAATAAATAATAAAAATCAATAGGAGGAAAATAGAAAGTGTTAATGAAAAGTTGCTGAATTACAGTGGCTCACCTGTGAACAGCTACATGAAGGCCTTCTAAATACCAAATGTATTCATTACAGGCTGTGTTGCTCAACAGAGCCTCCAAAGAAATCATTGGGCTTGTAGTAAAAAAAGGAGAGATGCTGAAGAGTGCAGAATGAGAAGGATGAAGAGGTGGCTGTGCTAGTGTTACACCGTGCCCAGAAAATCATTACATGAAATACACTAGAAATTCCTCTTGCCCCATATTCTGAACCACCAACACGACATAGCAGTTTCTCATACTTAGGTAAAGCATTTTCATGGCACTTTTCAACTCAGGCATCCAAATACAGACATACCACATCCAGAGATGGTCATAAAGCAGTAGAAGTTTGAAATTCCGTTATCAACAGTACAATTTGTGAGTAAGCTAAAAAACAGAATCAACAACCTCCTCTCCAGAAAGCTGCCACAAGGTATTTAATGTCCACAGACGATCGAAGTTAAAAATACCCAAAGTCTTTGCTTAAAGGAAAATGAAGTTTTAATCAAATAGAAATCTGAATCAAAACTGTCAAACAATTCCTGTTTTTTTCCCCTTGGGGATAGATTGACAAAATGATGGAAGAGCACTTCCATCTTTATCCATATACCAGAGGACTCCCCAGAGTCCAACTGTCTAGTCTGTTCAAGGCGACCTGATGCCACAGCTACTAGAACACCCAAACAGTGAGGTGACAGGGCACTCTGCAGGGGGATGGATTATCTTGCATTCAAACCCTTCAGCTGAAGTGTGCTCTGGTTTCTATAATCAAAATGAATACTTACCACAGCAAGGGATGGAACCTGTATTCCCCTGTAACTACAGGAAGATTCAAACCACAAGGCTAGAGAGTCATTTATCATCATGGTACAGAAGCATAATGCATTTCTGCTATCCAAAGACAGTTTAAAGATACCCCAGATGACATGAACAGGTTTTGTTCCATCTACAATTATTTTTGTTGTTTGAACTTTCCTCCTCATCTGCTTCATTTCCCCAAATTCACTTAACTTTGATCTGAAAAACATTTTAGTGACCTGATTTAAATGACAAATGCAACTGCTTGCACAATCATAATCAGGGAAGGGTGCATTGTAGTAAAAAGATGGGAAATCCAACAGCTCAATACCATCCAGCATCACAGTGGTGCATCAATGCAGTATAGAACAAGAGGAAGCACAGCTCCTACTGACCCGCAAATCCTTCCTGTCAATTCTTGGATTTCCCATCCATACACCGATCAATCTGACTGTGCTTAGCACAAGGAAGATGAAAAGATTACATCCAGACAAAGGACCAGAGTAGCAATTAAGCGTTCTGCTTTTGATTAATAGCAGAGTTAGGCATATTTACCATCCGAGTTGGGAAGAAATGTGGCTCTGCTGAAGAAAGGCATGATTATGGTAGAGAAACACAGGAGATAAACAGTATCCGAGTCAACAGAAAATGTTTAATGACTTCGCAAAGGTCTGTCTCAACATGTAAGACCTGTCCTATGAACAAATGGCTACAATTGCTGCAGCGCATGCAAAACACTTTCAAGCACAACCTGAAGGGCAGAGGAGAACATGCCATCAGTTCAAACCACAAGGAAGGCAGGGGAGGATACCTATGACGAGGGGGGTTGCTCTTGCTTTCTCTCTCTCTCCAACCTGCTTCAAGTAAGCAGTCACTTCACATTTGTCATGACCACAAAAAGGATGGGAAGTTACCTGGACAGTGTTGACTAAAACCTATTCGCTTTTACAGCAAATGAGGCATGAAACCTGTTATCAAAAAACATGATATCTGAAGTACATGCTAGCATTTCATCTTCCCAGCATAGAACTCCTGAATGCCCAAGTTGACTGCAAGGCACTGTGGGGAGGCTGGAAATGCAAAATTCTTCCTGCGGCATGGCAACAGTATGCTTGTGAGGCCAACTTAGGCCTTTGGGAGAGGGCAGAATAAAATGCCTGTGTGAGTATCTGATTCACTGCTTTGTTTTTGGAAGAAGGCTATAAAGCACAGCAAACTGTCCATTTTGTCTTTGACCTTGGCAGAGTGGTCCATAACAAAGACCCTACTGCATGCTGGTGGAAAAATGGCTATCAATGAAGAAAAACACCTAAACAGTGCTTGTGAAAAGAAAGCCACAAACAACTTAAGTTCCTAAGTAGGTCTTGTGGAAGCTTTGTGTGGAGAATGAAAGTATGAATACGGGACTTGGAATTTACTGCAGAAGGTTCACAGAATAAATATTTTAGACGTAACATAGACAACCGTTTGCAGGTAATCCAGATATCATGCAATGTAACTTCACTACCAAAAAGAATAATCTCAGGAGCTGACTGTTATTCTTTAAGGCAGACTCAAGAAGGGTGGTATGCTCACCTTGGTAATTAGTTGGAACTTGACATAGCCCCTGAATGTGGGAAGTTTGTTTCCAGCACAACAGAGAGAGCTGGGTGACATACTGGGAGAAAGCAGCACTTCCCTGTCCCTCTTCCTGGGGTAATTACACATTATAGCTGTGCAGTGTACTGCTATCTTACACCTTCCCCAGATTTTGGCATGTTCCTGAAACAGCTGTCATATAGACATATTGCGGACCAGTGGCACAGAGCTGTTAGGCAAATTTCCTGCTGTCCAAGGATTTCTTGGTTTTAGGGGAAATACTTCACTGTCCTACCAGCTGCCTAGCCCTGCTGATGGAAGTTTTGAGTCCAGCCCCCTATTTATTTATTCTCAGATGCAGGTACTTTGTTATTCTGCCATTGCTGGAAACTTATTCCATAGTTACCCTGTTCATGCTTGTAAATCACTCCGTTGTTCACGTTTTAAGGGAAATGAACTGCAGACTGAGGTCAGGAAGACACTCGTGCCTGTGTACCAAAGTGTAGTTAAGTCAACTAAAGGCTTCTTCCACCTTTCTGTGGCTCAGTGGAGACAGTACACTGACCACAACAGACCATGGTCTTATCTGGTATAAGGAATCCTCCATTCACATAGGGTGCCCCCATTAGACCAGTCACATCCCTGATAGCTATTGCCTCGATCCAATTTACTGACCACTGATCCTGACAGAACTATATGCAGTGCACAGCAAACAGCTCGTGCCAGGGAAGTAGGCAGGATCCAGCCTGTTCCTCCATCCCCTTCAGAGCAGCAGGGAAAGAATAAGGCTGCAAAACAACCACAGACAATCTGAAAAGGGGGAAAATTAAAAGACAAGTACAGATATAAGCCTTGACAGGTGGAAACGTTTGCTGTCGATTGGAAATACTGAGGTTCCAAGTCAGTACCGCATACATCAGACACCAGGGCAAAGGCAGACAAACGCAGGAGACAAACTACAGAGATTTCACAACAGAGCAGACCTCTGACTTTGCAGATTGTGATCTATATGACTTTACATTGAGGCATTTTATCTGGGAGTCAACTATATCCAGTGCTGGATTAACTTCTTGTTCCATGGCTTGACCTGTCACCTAAAGTACTACAGAGACAGGCACTTCGGAAATGCGTATGTAAGAAACATTAGAAAGACAGACATATTTAACATAAGCACTGTGCAAAGCATCACATTGCTCGCAGTATAATTTCAGCCTGTTTTCAGCAAAACAGAACCCTACCAACTAAATAAAGATTGTATTTTCATCAAGGTTGGACAGTACCAAATATTTTCTGTTGTCACTGGTGAATATTGCTCCGATACGAGTCACCTATATACATAGCCTCCTTTTGCTAGACATATCAGCAGGAGAGACTTTGGCGCACAGTTTTCTTTGGCAGAAAGCATTAGCTATAGTCAGAGCATGGCTTTCTACTTAAATATCTATCAATCACTTGTATCATTTCCTGGGAACAGGACAGTGCAGATTTCTGGAAGAGGGATTGCCTGTGAGCTGTTTAAAGCCACCTCTGTTCAAGATGTAGAGAGGATAAGAAAAAGATGACAAAAGGAATCCACCTAAACTTCACCTGCTTGATTTCTCCTGTGTTGCAGCTACAGGATCCCCAGGTCTGACTCTGTTTTAGCAAAGGTAAAAATAATTTCAGTGTTTCCATACACATCTACTCACACTTTCAGAAGTAGAAAGCATATAAAACATTCAGTGATACCATGAGTTTTTGTGGTAACCACAGAAGACAACAGAATTAGTTTTAAACTACCAACACTCCATTCTTAAACCGATAAAGATGGCTTTATTCCGGGAAGCAATAGAGAATAATTTCCACTAGTGCAATGATATACCACCAGTAAGCTGCAAGCTGAAGTAGGTTTCAGTGACCCCCTTGTGCTACCTAACAGAGTAAGATTAGACTTAATCTTTACAGAGTAAGATTAACTAAATGGTAAACACATGTACCCTTCAGCTTCCTGCAGAGACCTGTTCTGATGGAGAATCATTTTTCTACCTCAAAGTTTGTGAATGGAAAAGGAGACCTAGAAAGAGCTGTCCTCCTGCTCATAATAAGTGTGCCCTCTGGATTCTGTGTTCATCCACTGGTTCCTGTATGGCTCCTATTCCCATTGAAAACAAATTATGCAATTCTCTTGACTAGACTCACAGAAACTCCAAACACAATATTAATTTTCTGAATCAGATTCAACATACTACACAATCCTTTTCAACGAATTATTACTAAAAGACAGAACTTGTTAGCAGACTCCTTGGTCCCTGTGCTTTCTCTTCCCCCCACTTCTTGCAGCAAGCTCCTGCAATAGCATATCTGCAGGTGGGATTAAACAATTTACCTGGTCTGCAAATGGTAACAAGCTGCACCTAAGGTATCCATAAACCTGCAATTACACCCAGCAGTGTGAAAGTGAACAAGTAACTGCCACACTGCCTTTCATCAATAACATTACATCTCTGGATGATATGGAACTACTAATGCTGGAAAAGCTTTAAGTGATAAGGAGGCTTTGCTTTTATCCATAATGGACACATTCAGAACAATTTGGGAGTTTTACCAAGCAAGGGTTCTTTTAATTTTCTTTAAAAATATTTGTGATTAGAGAGCTTCTTACTATTATTTTGGTACAGTTCTAATACCACACAACACCGAGAAAAAGGGAATGAATGCCTACTAATACAAAGGCAACTGAAGAAAACAATAACAGAAAGCTACAAAGATCATGGGAAGTGCTCGCTGAGCCCATGTGACCAGGTGGGGTTTTTTTCAGCATCTGGGACTAGTCAGGGTTAAATGTTTTCCTTCCCATAAGAGATGTTATTTTCACGCAAAGGCTCTTCTAGCTCTAGTTCCAGAGGGAGAGTGTTGATTTATATCTCAAAACCATCCGCCTGGCCAGGCTTCAGTGGCTATCTCTAATGACACACCAATGACTTGTCAGAGAGCTATCTACAGCACAGTTGTTGTTTAGGAAACACATTAATTGCTTCATTTATACATTTGCATGTACAACCTAGCACAGCTAACCCAAAGGAATGTCTCTATTTTTCAGTCCTCTTTTTTCATTTTTCATTAAAAACTATGAACAAGCTTGTAAAAATGGCTTCTGACATGAGGAACAGGTGCTGGTAATGAGTTAAATATTCCTGAAAGCGCATGACTGAAAGACCACTGTAAGTTATGGGGACATTTCTGCAACCAAAAAACTTGCATTTTCATTAATGAAGCTGAGGGAGCCCTTTAATGACAGACCTATCGGAGAGCTTCAAATCATATCCTGTCACTAAGTTTGTTTGTCCATTGGTTTCAGAAGAACATCAGTTTAATGATTGCACATAGCACCAGCAGGTAAGGATGACCCAGAAAGAGCATATGTCTGCTTCATCACACATCCAAGCTGAAGAGTCCCATATTGTGACATTTATCCATGCCAAATTCCCCATATATTCACACTGGGGCAATCTCACTTACATACATCTCATTAAAAGAGTCAAGCTAAGAAGAGAAGTCTGCAATTTGTAAAAGCACCTCCTAAACAAGCAGTAGTATCTTGACTTCTTCCTATGCGTCAAAAAGCCACAAACCTGTGCTCCAAACATCTGCAGGACTCAATACAGTGAGACATAAGTAATGTCTAGGAGAATCTCCCATGCTTTAGCAATCAATTTTGGAAGAATTGAATCTGTAGAAAAACTAGGTTCCTTTCTTTCAGCTGTTCTACCACATGGATGACTGCAGGGCAGGGAGCCACTGCTTTAGAAGCTTCTTCAGGATTCAGTTGTCCCTGCACTTCCAGTAACTCTCAGTACACTCCAGTGTATCCATCATGCAGATCTCAGCCATAAGGAGAATTATTTCTGTGGATCCAAACCCAAAATGCATCCCCACCAACCTGACCTACAGGAGAACCCTCTGAACACTCCTATCACTGACCTGCGTGCCCGGAGGTCTGTTATCTCCTCCTCCAGATCCAGCAGGAGTGCTGCCTGCGCCATCACTTTCTTGCTGCAGGGCAAGGATTTGAGATGCAGGATGAGCAGACCAAGGCAAAACTTGCTTCCCATCTCCTCCAGCTCCTGCGTTCCCAGCTGCAGACCCTGATGCAGAAAGGCAGAAAGTTGCAATGCTGAGTTCGAAGTTCACAGGTGCATGGAGAGAGACAAGTTAGTTTCACAGAAGACAGACCACTCTTATTAATGTTCTTATTAATGTTCTTCCATTCTGACTAAGGGGTTCACACTTGCTACATATGGAAATTTTCCCGTAGTCATGCATAAATTGACAGCTCTTTGTGTACAGAAGCTATGTTAAGAGAGAGCTATTCTATTTTAAAATAGGGAAATAGAGGCAAACAGTTAAAGTGCCTTGAGTACATTTGCAGAAGTCATTGTAAGAATCAGGATCAGACCCTAGCAGGATCTGACTGTAAATCCAGCTTTACAAATCATTAGGATTCATTTCTTCTTTTTCTCTGTTTAGAAGAGTCATCTCCCTAAGCAATGGGAAACAAAACAGGCTCTATGATTGTACACACTGGGCAGTGGCAGACATGAAAAGGGAAAAGAGGAGAAAGATCTTTAATAAGTTATGAATTGTTTTTTAAGAAAATCAATAGCAAAGTAATTGCAAAATAACAAACACCTCTGAGGAATTTCACAGTCTATTAAAAGCTTGTGTCTCTCTAGCAGAGACAGGCAGAGACAGAGATGCACAAACAAAATTTGGATTTTCAGCATCATCTTTCAAGGGACTTCTCCAAACTGTGGATCCTCATTGGAGGAGCCTCAATTATAAATCTTATGTGTTTGCTTTTTCACAGATTAAAAAAAATAAAATAAAGATCTAGCAAAGAAGGAACAACACCAAGGGCCTGCACAGAAGTAAGTCAACGTAAGTACTGCTAGTTTCATGCAAGCAGTGAGGCGGCCAGAGATTGACAAAGCTTAAATAGATGGAAAAAAAAAAAAAAAAAAAAACCTAGCGACCACATTACATGTACTCTTTAAATGCTGTCTCATCAGCAGTAGAATCAATTGGTGCCTCTTCCAATATCAACCCAATGTGCTTTGTCAGCACAAAACTCTACAGCCAACCTTCTGACAAGAGCTCCCAAATCCAGTTCCAAGATTGCTTCCTTAGTTACTGTCAGAAGTCCACACTCACTATCCCAGGAATATCCATATGCAAGGTGTGTGCTCCATGCCAGTGTGGCCTGTACTTCTGTGCTCAAACCTTTACTAAGGTCTCTTGAGAACTGACTTCTGCTCTCTAGACAGTCTCTTAAACGTTATTTTTATCAAAATACCTAAATCTCTGATGTCATTTCTTCTCCCATCCCATTCACCTTCACTGCAAGCTTTGCTAGGCAATAAGTATAGCAATAATTAGGTTTAATAAAACAGAGGGAAAAATTTATAGGAAGCAAGGGCTATGAATGCAAAAAACTGAGTACTTAGCAGTTCTGCATAGATTCCTAAATATTTTGTTATTTTACTCTAAAATACTTAAGGTTTTTAGTGCAGCAAAGTTACAATGGGCAGGCAGAAGTAGTGACATTTCTGAGCAAAAATATGTCATTTCTACAGCAAAAGAGTTTCCTTCTCAGGGGGCAAAAAATACAGAGAACATCTTGAGGCTTTCCCTGGGGTGCATCTCAGGGTCCTCCTTCCAAGATCAAGGCAACACACTAAATGCCTATCAATTCGGGAGATGCCGAGTAGTGACTGCACTAAAACTCAGCCTGTGGCTTTATGATTCCCTGGGGCTTTATTCAGGATATAAAGAGGCCTCAAGAAACTATGAACACAGAAATAATAATAATAAAACTATAATATACCTGAGAAGCCTCAGACAGTAATTGCTCATGCACTGAAATTAGCTGCTGTATGATGGACCCATATTGCTTTGATACCAGACAGCTGAGGAGCAACAGCTGGAAACAAGTAATCCTATAGCTGAGGTTAACACACTTTATTCACTTGAAACACTGACAGACTTTTATTTTTTAAACTCTGCTAACTCAGATAATTCTCTTCCTCTCCTTCCTCCCTCCACAGCTTTCAGGGTGGAGCTGAAAGTGTGTAGTTTGACTCTCATCAGACTTGAAGCTGTTGACAGAACAGACATCAAACAAATGGAGTGGAGGGGATAGGTATTTGGGCCAAAGAATTTCAACAGGATTAAGCAAGCAGAAAAGGCAGAGGATGCTAGAAAAAGAATAGGCTAGCAAGAATTTCTAGATAAAAAGATGAGAGGGGCTGGAGTTAGAGACAGATGATAAAAGGATGGGAGAGATAAAAGGATGAGAAAGAGGGTGGGGTTGCTGAGGTCAATAGAAGTTGGTCTAGAGGAATGAAAACAAGAGGAAAGCTAATGGAATCCTCTACACCCTTCTCACCGTCACAGGGTGAGCAGTCTGTCATTACATCTGGTGCTTTGGCCACACAGCAAGGAAACAAGGCCCAGCTTTCCTTGAATTCTCTGGCAAAACTTTTGCTGAACTTAGCTAGTGTTTTGCCTGAGCTGGGGCTAAGCAAACGTCTTGGGTACAGAAACAAAGCGACTATCTTTTTTTTTTTAATCTTTTAAACAGACTCTTTACTTGGTTAAAGGTATGGTTCTCATAAGCCGGATTGTTCAGAGGATGGAGTGAATGGGAAGAGAAAATACTCCTTCACCCTCCCCTCCATCCCATGTACTGGACAGAGACCCAAAATGTCTGCTCATGGGAGAACTAGGGACTCAGCAGAGAGGGAAGCTTGTGCCCAAATTTTCCAGGCCAAACAATTATTTGGATTAATATTTCCAGGCCTACAATGGGGGAGAAAGGGTCACTTCACCCTTCTTTCCCCTCTGCTGACTTGCTATTTTTCTGGTGTTCCCATCTCCATACTTTTCCCTTTCCCTCCCCCACAGTATTTTCACAGCTGTCTCCCTGACCCCTCCCAACTTCTCCTCTGCTCCCTCCTCAGTATCCTCTTCTCTTCCCTTAATCTTCACCCATGCACCACTCCATCCTCAACACACTGCAAGCTCATAATACATTGCAAGAGACAAACAAACAGTATCAGTGTTGAATTTGCCAACCTCAGCTGACCACTTACTTGGCTTGACCATCTTACCCCAAACTCCGCCATCTCATGCTGTATGTCAATAAGCTACAAACTATCCCGGGATATGGATGCTGGGTTTAACTCTCCACCACCCCAAAGACTGCACACTCATGCAGAGCAGTACCAGCTGGATACTTCCACACCCGTTGGATGTTGCTTTATACCTTTTCTGCAGTGGGGCAGGTGAGTGATAGTAGTGCAGGGTGCCAGAGAGCCCAGCTTTTTTTTTTTTTTTTCTTTCCTGACTTCTTCTAGAGTATGACCGGGACAGACTATACTTTTATGTGGGGCATAATCATGAAGAGTGGCTAACTCAGGGGTTGAAAGACAGAAAAAAGAGAAAGGAAGTTTTCCCGTGAACATACCCAAACCTTACAGGTGGGAAGACACTATTCCTTCCAGAGCTCTTGCTTTCCAGTAGAGTAGTACATTGGTTTTCTGTCCCATTCATTACCATGTGACATGCTAGGAAGCTATTTTTAGGCCTTGGATGGACGTGGGCTAGCATTAACAGATTATGCCTCTCTTTGCAGACGCTGACCAATCTTTCACTCCTTCCCACAGTGTCTTTTCAAATGTAACCGAACAGACCGAGTAAATGATATGCCAGGCAAGAACTGAGCACTTTGGAGGAGTCTGCACTATTTCATACTGATTGAGTTAGGAGTTTATTAAGTTCTGATCCATATACTGCAGACAGGTCTAGGGAGCAGAAGTTTGCCTGCACAGTCCAATCCAAATGGTTACCTGTATGCTGTTTATGCACGAGTCTCACATTACTAACTCGTCAGTCATTGCACGTGGAGGGAGCAGGGGAAGATGAGCACTTTTGGAAGCGACGGTCCAGAGGGCAAGTCTTTGATAAGAGAGACAACAAAAGCAATGGGCATCACCTGTGTTTTTCTAAAAGGAAAATATACGCTAATTCCTACAGGAAAACAAATGCTGCTCCAGGACACTTAAGCCTCCTATTTGGCAGACAGGAAACTGAATCAGGGTCACACAGGGATTCTGGGGCAGTGTGATGAAACAAAGCTACCTTACAGAAATGACAATCAAGTGCTTTATCCAAGAATGCATTTTCTTCACCAGGATCCCAGTATTTGCTTCAGGTTAACTGTTACTATCCCATCAGACAATGCCTTGAAAATTCATCAGTAGTATACCCATGACTTTTTCCCAGATACACACTTTCTTCTGCTATCTGAAAACTATGCACCCTTGAACAAGCCACAGACAGGTTATAGCCTGAGGTATCTAAAGATTAAATGTGAGGTGGAGTTTTAAGTATGTCTGAGAATCTGCGTCAAATGAATTTGCTCTAAAAAGCAGTCTGAGAAAGCAAGAAGCTGAATTTTTGCAAGTCCTAATTTGGCTGCCTAATCCCTGGATTACTTTGCCTCCTTCTCTACTTCCTCTTAGAAGTTTGCCTGTATAAATAACTTCAGTGTACAGAAAGATAACACGACTCTTGGCCCACCCACGCCTAATTTTCAGCTAAAAATTCATCCAGTTTGGCCATATTTCACCATGGAAATAAAATAATTTCCCAATCCTTGCTGGCAATCACTACATGTCTTGAAACAAAAGGACTTATGATGCTTATAATTTTATTCCGGCTTATATAAATATAGATGCTATTCATATTCATAAAATGTCTAACCTTTTTTTAAAAAAAATCTTAGTAAGGTATTTGTCTTCATAATGCTATCCACTTTTGAGTTGCACAGGTTAATTATGTGTTATATAAAGAAGTAGTTGTTGCATCTTAATTTCATGAAATGTCCTCATCTCATTGTACTATATTACACAAGAGCTGGATACGTTTCTATGTGGCTTTCACTGCTTAAAGTAATAATACTGGGAACTTCCACATATCATAAAAACTATCATAAAAACTGAGTGTTTTATAAACAGCAATGGAGGAACCTTAGATCCTTTCCCTCTCACTCCCATGAAATACATGCTATTCTTCTTACCTCAGAGGTGATGAAAATGTGGACTGACCAGAACGACTCAGCAAACCTTGTGTGCTTGCTTTCTGGTCCCCCATCTAAAATGGGGCCCCAGAATCACGGTACCTCTCACTGTTGCATCAACACAGGGAATGAGGCCACTGCGGTGGAGCAGCTTTAGTGAAAATGCCAAGCCAGCATGACCCAGCCATCACCCCACTCTGATACCCTTCCAGCTGCTCCGGCCCAGCCACGCTCTCCAGCCCACGTTCCTGCCAGAGTTCTGCTCCCACGCCAGAGCACTGCAGAGGTGAGGAGAGCAGGCAGAGCTTCATCTCAGCCTAGCAGCGACCTTACGTGGAGGGAGAATCCAGTGGGGCAGAGAGCCCGCTTCCTGCTATGCTGCCACCAAATATCCACATCACTGTGAAGCCCCTCCCCGACACAGCGCTCAGTGTTACATCAGCACACTGCTGAGCTCTATACACTGTAATTCTTTATTCCTTCCCTTTCTAATTCAATAGCTCTAGTATTCCTAATTCTTTTCCATATTGAAGCTGCCTTCCAGGCCACTAAACACTTTCACATGCTCTTCCTCACCGCCCTTTATCACTACTTTGTCTCTTCCAGAGGAAATGACCCATAAAAGAGACAACACTCCACAGGAGGTACTACCATTCATGTCTGTAGGGACATTATAACGTCTCCCAAATCTACCTCTTTCTTTACACATGCTGGCATTTTATTTACTTTTTTCTTTAGTGCTGGTGCTGCACATGGAGCAGACATCTTCATCAAGCTGTCTTTATAATAGCTACTTATTTTTCCTGGATGGTTACAACTAATTCAGAGCCCAACTATGTGTCTGAATGTTTTAAACTATTTCTTCAAACATGCTTTACCCTGCCATTGTCTATGTTCCATCGCACATTCAGACCCACAATCTTTCAGTCTTTGTGCTACAGTATAATTTGCATCAGCTGCAAATGGTGCATCTCACTACTTTTCTGTTCTCTTTGCCTTCCAGTATTTAAAAATATAAATATCAACCAATTCACAGACTGATAACTGGACTCATCTCACTATCAACTTCTTTCCATCCCAAGGATGGCTCATGTATCCCACCTATTGTTCCAGCCTTTCAACTAAGTTTTGACTATACAACTAGTTCTTTTATGTCTCACTCCATGACTCCTGTATTTTCTTGATAACTTTCCTTTTGCAAGAGGCTCTCTTATCACCTCTGACTCATCTGGGGTGTTCAGCAATCCAATCTGCATGAAACTGAGTCTTGGTTTACCCTTCATTCTCCAATCCCTTTACCTCTTCCCAAAAAAATCCACCATATTATCAAGGCTCAGTTAACCCTTCACAGCCACCGTGGTTCCTTGTCCCTATGTTACTCCAGTGCCTGTGGCTCTGTTATTGGTGGTTCTCTCAGCCTCTGGAGTAAGCTTTAAACAGAAGAAATCATAATTAGCACCTTGTTAAACATGGCGTAGACAGTCTGCTGGCCATTTTTAATCATTTTTCTTTTTTCCAGTATTTCAAATCCTTTGTTCCTCAGTCCCCTTACAACTCCTACAGGAACAAAACCTGGGTTTGACCTGGTTCTGTGATTTATAGCATTGGCCAAGTATAAAATAACAGCAGCCGAAAACATGCAAGCATTGTTCTCTTGTATAAATGAGCCAGCGTGGTCCCACAGCATTCTGTTCTGTCCCCATCCTGGCTGCTTACCAGCTCTGCCAGTGTACCTGTTTTCTAGTCTGTTGCTCCAGGGCAGCACAAATAGCTCTGGAATGCATCCAAATCTTGGCCTATGCAATTTTTATCATTTCAGCTCTGAGTGCCCCGTATTCTCTTCCAGAGCCCTTTGATCATCACTTGAAGCACACTTCTCTTCCAGTTCTAAGCCTTCTCTCAGCAAAATCACCTATTTCCTCCAAAACCTTCTGCCAGCAGCCCTAGAGCAGAGCTTTGCATGCTGGTGGTTTCCCTGCCCAGACTCCATCAGATGCCAGCCTCCAAGGAGAATCGTTCTGTGCTCATGTTCTGATGGGATTTCCCCGAGATCCTCTGGGTGCTGCTCCCCTTAAAACTAACATCAAATACAGTCTTCATACAGTGATCTACAGATGAGAGATAAGGGCACAGAGCCATCTATAGCTCCATTACAACTCCTCTTTACTCTAATCTTTTATGCACCATGAATCTGTCCCCTTATGCTGCTACAACCCAAGAGCTACATGAAACATTTTTCCTAAATTATGAATGACTCCTCAGGCTAATTTTTTTTTCCATATCACAAATTCTCTTTGGTCACCTTCAGCAAAGGCCATCAAAACTGGGCTCCCCACCTACTGCTCCCTACAACCTCAGGATCAGTGACAGGAAGCTGCCATGATTCTATAGTTTGTTGTATTGGCACTTCTGAAACAACAAAGGAGACACTGATTTTCCAAGCCACAGGCACATGGGAAAGCACAAAAAGCATCTATACCCAGCTCAGATCAGAAAGGAGAGACAGCATAGGAGAGGGCTTCCCCCATCTTTGTGACTGGCCCCTTTGAAACTGAAGGATGGCAGTACAAGCAAGGAGCTTGTCGGCTGTTTTCTTACAGGTGTCAGAACAATTATTCCGACACAGGACCTTTCTTGCTGCTTGTCACATTTGGTAGAAAAATGTGCAATAACAGTGAAAATCTGTCCATTTCTTTTTTTGTCTTTCTTTCTTTTGAATACTCTGTACTTGCCACCTACAGAATGGCTGATGACACTGAGGGTAATTCAGGCAAAAATACTGCAGTGCCCTCTTTCATGTCTGCCTTAATATAGATTCACATAACACGTGTACTACAGCAATGCCATATAAAGAGGCCACGATGTTAAAGAGTATGTGAGAAAGTTGGCTTAATGAGAGATTTTAACAGAAGGCCCAAGGGGCAAGACATTGATCGTTTCACTGGGAGGCTGTGTGAGGAGGGACATCCTGAAATGAGTCTTACAGATGTGAAACAGAGTATCAAGAAAGTTTTTGGGTGAGGCAGGAACCTAAAGGCCCATTTCATTGCCAGCCCACTTGTCTAGTGGTACAGAGTAAACTGACAGTCATTAAGATTATTGATTGGTATTTTTATTTTCCTTTTGGCTGGAAAAGTGATTATTAAAAGCAAGAAGAAACAATGGAAATCAAATCTCAGGGCTGTACTTTATTACAGGAGAGTTGGACCTACAGTACAAGGAACTGACCAGCACTATGCACGTGACCTTAGACATTTGGACTTATTTCCCAAGGAGGAGTATCTGTTGTATCTGTTAGACCTGGCAGTTGGACCCAGACTTTTGCAAACCACCTATAAGCCTCTTCTCTGTAATCTCACCAGCACAGGCTCAGTTTAATGTCTTCACTTACTATGCTTTTGGAGAGAAAGAGACAAAAAAAAAAAAAAAAAAAGTCAGGTCTTTGAAGACTCTAAGGAATAGACTGAAGAAAGGGAGACAAGATCAGAGAGACAGAGCTAGGGCGAGGGGGAGGAAGCTATCTCCAGCAAGTAGAATAACTGACGCGACTCAGACAAAAGCAGCTTACATTTCCCCATGTTCTATATTGGATATCTATACTCTGGCTGTTTCAGAGACCAACAGGAAGCAAATGCACTGTCACTAATCAATGCTTCACTTCCTAGAGCCTCAGGTGAGAAGCATAAAGGCCTTGCAAGAATAAACTACAAGTCTCTGAGTCTTTGAAAATCTACTGACCATTCACAGCAAAGTATGCAAACCTTTTTCAGCAGAGCTGATGCTGACTCCAGATTATGAGCTTTCAGGATTCTCATCTGTACTGCCTAACAAAATATGCATAAGAATGAGCTGTATTTTTCTTAGGAGTCCTTTTGAACCTGCATTTTTCTTAGGATTCCTTTTCAACCTGCTTTTATGATTTCCCCTGAAGATGATAATACTCTGTTTGTGACATTGCAATCATTTCTACTCCAATCAAGTGTTCTGTCAGAAAAGAAGGATTACTGTTTCAGTTTGGGGAAGTGTATAGACTTTAGGAGGAACAAAGTAGCCAGTCTCCAAGCAAATGACCTCGGTAATAAAGAATAAGAGAGAATAAAAATATAAAAACAACACACAATGAGATCTGCCACTTCCAAAAGGTATTTGATGATCTTTAAGTTCATAAAAACTGGTATTTCCTGAAGAAGTTTGTATAAGGGAGTCAGAAAAATCAGCAACAGACATTTCTTCTCGCTACACCACCCCAACATGCACACCAATTTTTCCTTTGAAAAATGAGAAATGTTTTAAAACTAAACATCAGAGACATGTATGGAAAATCCACTGCAGTGCATGACTCCATCCTTTTAGCACTGTGTCCTGTGAGGAGGAGCATCACTGCACATGGTTCTGAATGTCAAACAAAATTTAAACCTTTGCCTCTGGCAGCTGCTCTGAAATCTAAAGAAGACACCATTAAAAAGAAACCTTTTGTTTTGTGCCCCCCCCCCTTTTTCTTGGAAGAACATAATTTATCATGACTTTCCACAGAACAATTTGCATGGGATTACCCACAATGCACTGTATTATGGTAATACGTTTCAACCTCTGATGCATATTAGACTGACAGTGTTAAAAATCTGTCAAAGGAAAAATAAATGATACAGGAAAATGATGATGTAAGACAGGATGGTAAACATTCTGCACTTGTGTAATCTGCCAAAATTCACTCTGAAATTGGCCTGGGAAAGAGAATGAGATTATTGTGCACTGAAAACAGCTTTAGGGAATGTTCCCAACTCAAGCAGAAAACAATACCTGACTGATACACAGACGTAATCACAAAGGAATAGAAAATACAACAGACCAGAACTAAGAGCTGAATAGGAGGCAAGGAGAGATTTTCTTCATTTCTTTGATTTCCCATTGGGTAGTAACCTGTAGGGAATCTTCCCTCTTGCTGTCCATGGATGGTTCGGTTCACTGCGCTTCACCGCACACATTCATTCACTCTCCCTTCTGCTCCTCTCCAAGCCCTGCTGCATCCTCCTCTCGTGTTGGTAGTGATCCCTATTGTACCCTGGACAGTATCTGTGTTCAGAAGGGGCTGTCCTGAACCACTGAGGCCCAAGGCAATATCAGTCACAGAATCAAAAATACAGCCATCTCCTTTCCTCAGTCACAGTTGGCTACTCAGCCCTTCAAGGTAGGAGTGGCATCAAAGAAGTAAAAACTCCCTAACATTTTCCAGCATTGGTCTTGCACTTCCCCATATAAAAAAGCTGTAGGAAAACAGTATCAAATGCAACCCTCCCTTTCAGTCAATTCCACCACAGCATGTTCCTAGTAATTCAACTAATCAAGTATCACTCTTCAAATCCCTAATCAAGGACTAAGTATTTTCTTGGTAAGCAATGAGGAGTCCTTGAAGTGGCCAGGGGACCTTTCTGCAAAGCCCTCATACAAGCAAGGGTAAAGGAAGCCAATGGAGGAACCATGCGTAGGGCTGCTTGAGCAGAATGGATACAGAGAGAAGCAGTGTTTTTCACACTGATGGAATGAGAGCTCTTCTCATCAGGTCTCTTGGAGCTTAGTCACCAAAAAATGAACAGAATGAGGGATGAGGCCAAATTATATTTGCTGAAGTGGAGTTGTAGAGATTAGTGTAGTAATCAATCAAGACAACCATGTCAGCAAGGGCCTGACCCTTATTCCTACCCTAGTAACAGCTTTGTCCCTGGTGACTTTCAGCTTGCATGCTAAAGCCATTTAGATACACACTTCAATTAATCGCAGGATACCCTCTGGGAGACAGAAGAGCGTTACTGCAAGCTGTAAACAGGGCAGTTGAATGAAATAGAGGAGAAGCAACTTAGTCAAGGGCAACTAGTCAAGGGCACTGGCAGAACTGGAGAGAGAACCCAGAAATCCCTTTACCTTTCACACTCCAGTACCACTGCTAACAGCAATACAGTTTGAAGATATTAATCTGGAATCCTGCCATACTTTTTTGTCACAGAATAGCAGGAAAGAGACTAGGTCTCAAAAAAACCAACAACAAAAAAAAAACCACCAGAAGCTGTCTTAAAAAGTACTTGTGTACTTTTTTTTTTTTTTTTTTTTTTTTTGCAATAAAGCAACAGCAACACATGAAACCCACTCACAAGGATTCTCTCTCCCGTGGAGAGCGGGACAGCAGCGAGATCTTCAGTTATCTGCTACTGTTCCGCTTTCTCCTGGCACAGTCCTTCTCACAGACAGACATGCCATCCATCCCCACACATCGATGAGCCTGGAGTCCCTTATTTGATTTATCATAGAGCAGGTTTACTTTCAGCTTCTTGAGTGCCAGCGCTAGGAGAGATAGGTCCTGCAAGACTCTCAGCACCACTCGCACTGACAAATACCAAAGCTCTCACAGGCATAGCTGAATGGTGGATAGGGGGGCCCGTGCTACCCCTGCACAGCAGGGACAGACGGGTGGAACCTGAACAGGCTCAGGAAGACCATATACAGCCACAGGCTTTGAGGCAATAGGTGGAATACAAAGATCTGCAAGGTCAGGAGACAGCAGCGGTATTCAAGTGTGGTAGCAGATGGATGCAATGTTGAAGGGTGTCTACCTCTGTCAGAATAACTGCTGTTACAGCAGCTGAGAGCCTGAACCTATTCTTGCCTCCCAAGCCAAAACAATTCCTCAGGCTCATTCCTTAAGGAGGTCAGGAAAAGCAAGTGTGAGTGGCTTATGCCTGTGTATTAGATTCCCTATCAGAATCTTAGCTAGTTAAGAGTGAACAGAAGCCTTAAATTAATAGTTTAAGCTACAGATTTCACATGAACAACTAATACATCTGTTAAGTACACCCAGCTGGGTCTGAGGTCTGCAAATACGTGATGGAATAATCCCAAGTCTCCTGCCCCAAACAGACAAGGTCTGATATAAAGTGGAATAGATTTTCCGGGGCTCATTTTTGGCAGCTGTTTGAAGATTCTGATAGGGAATGGAGATGGAGAATACCCAGACATGATACTCTCTGATGGTGAATTGAATCTGACTGCCAGGACCCTGAGGGCACAAACAGGCCTTTCTGGCCCTTATCGGCCTCACCTGGGGCCTCCAACCACAGGCTCAGGAGCCCTGTTTCAGCTCAGGTCTGGGCTATATTGCAGATTGTTGCAGACAAAACTGTCTTGTACTCCAGCAGCTCCAGTTTCCCAGCCATAGCCACTGCAGGGGCATCTCCCTGAGGCAGAGGCCATATGTCCTGCATTTCTTTAAGTTCATTTTGAGTAAAGAACGCTTGAGCGGTCACACTGTGGGGAGCAGGACTCCCATTTCAGTAGGTCTGTTTAATCACTGCAACCAGAGCAGCCTCCAAGGGCTCCTTTTTGAATTTGCCAGAGTCCTCACTCTCCTCCAGGTGTCTGGGTTCCCCTCTGGGGCAGTCACTCTCAGCTATCTGGCTGCTCCCACCTGGACGGCTCCACACACAGCTTTCAATTTGGCCACTTCAGCAACTAGCTGCAAACTTCCCACCAAGGGCCTGGCTTTCACACCAGGCGCTGCTTAATCCCCATTAGCAGCCCATTAGTCAGGCAAAGATGGTCAGCTGTCACCACAGCTCAGCCGAGCGCTCAGGGTCTATGCAGAGCCCCACCGGGGGCACATGGCAGGCCCCAGGCATCCCAGGCCACAGCAGCACCCTCTTCTCCAGGGGTGCCACAGCCCCCAGGCTGCTGCTCTTGGATCCCCTGCATGGAGATGGTCCTGGTTCCAGGCCACTGGGGCTTAGAGCAGGACCAGCCTAATTCTTGGCTATTGGCTTAGCTCCCCTCAGACTCCCCATTTCTCCTGTTCACACACTGTTTGCCCCTATCCTCCCATTTGCAACAGCTGCACCGCTTCCACCACAGCACAGATCCCAACACCAGACCCAAGGCTCCTTCCAGAGTCCCAAGTCACTACCATTACTCCCACCCCCAGCCATGCCCGGTCCGGGTGCTGCCTGCACTCTCCACCAACTACTGTCTTGGGCAAAACAGTCTTGCGTCAGGTAAATTTAGTCTACTGCCAATTTAACAAACTTTCAATTATTGATGTGGGTATGAAGAAACAATGGAGACAAACACACACTCAGGGAAATGCCTGTCCTCCCCCCTTCCCCAGGCTCAATTTCGGTTCAATCACTCCCCCCCAGCCCCATCTCCGCTCCCCTTCACCAGGCCACACGCGACACTCACATCCAGCAGGCGACGGCGGTGCAGGTCAGCTCCACACACGACATCTGCCCCTGCTGCGGCCCCTTCAAGGATCCTCCTGCACTTCTGCTAGTGCCTCTCCTCACACACATCCTCCTACATCTCCTCTCCACCTCCCCGCCCCCCTTCAGCCCTTACCACACCCTTCTTAAATATGTTCTGGCAGAGGCACCACATGGCCTCTGACTGGTCGCAGCTGTGGCAGGTGGCCTGGTTTTCCCCTCTACAGAACTGGCAGGAACCAGCCAGAACCGGCCAGAACCAGCACAGGGCAGTTGGCAACCTCCCCTCCCTGCAGCTGACACCCTGCGCTTTGTGCCCCAGCGGGGATGCGCCTGCCTTCCGCCGCAGCCGTGCCGCAGCCTGGCCGTGCCCGGCCACCGGCCCCTCTGCTCCGGCCCCTGGCCCCGGACCGACTTCCCGGCCTGACCTCACGCCCGCCCTGAGGCTACGGAGCTGCCCAGCAGTCACCGGGCCCTGTCCGACGCAGACAGCCCAGCGCCGTTGCAGCCTCAAGTTTCGGGGTTTGTTACCAATGCTGAGATTTATGGCTCTCAGGGCCAGATCTGCTCTGCCCTGGTACGTGCTCGCCGCAGTCCACCGGCGGATCAGAGACGGACACTGGAGGAGGACTGGTGCTTTGGGACACAAAGGACGGCAGATGCTGATGCCTGTGACGTGCACTGAAGATAAAGACACCAGGTATCCTCTCCATTTCTCCCGCTGCTATCGCTGGCCATAATTCTCCTCTCTAAACAGGCACTCCAAACCGTCCATCCCAGCCCCAGGGAAGCGGCAGCACAGACGTCATAGCTGCTCCCCCAGCTGGTCCCCCTACCGCGAGCTGCGCTGGGGCTGCAGCCCTCCCACCGCAGCTCTGCAACTCTTGGCATTCAAGCCTGATGTTGGGAAAATAATCTCACACAAGAAGTGCCATGATGCTGACGGAGACTGGACTGACAAAACATTTTCTCCCAGGCACCTCAACATGGAGCTTACAACACCTTAGGCCACCTCTAGATTAAGACTCACTTCACTAGCATCGCTCGAGTGACACCTTCTTCTCCATGGATAACTAACACATACCACTTCTCACTCACCATGTTTGAATTTGGTCAAAAAGCTTTCCAAAACCAAATAAACCTTTCAGCTCTAGATGCCAGGCTCATTTTTGTTAAAGTCAACAGAGAGAGCTCACACTAGAATCCACTACATAAATAGATTCCTTCTCTTCTTCCCTAGTTAGGATTGGCAAACACTGGTTCTAGTGAGAAAAGCTATTTCTGGGCTTTTAGGAGCAAGTCTTATGTTCAGAGACTAAAGGAAAGAACTAGCTGTCAGTGGAGAAAATGTTAGGCATGACTTTCAAGAAATGCCTTTTTCTGCCAAACTCTTATACACGTTTCTCTGAAAAAAACCAAAAAGCTCTATTAACTGGTACTAGCAGAGGTCACATCTCATGACCAATGGGAAAAAAAGGCACATATGAGAAGTCCTCTGCATCAGACTGACAATCGGCTGCACGGTGCCTGCCACGGATGCCCTCACACACTTGTTTCATTTGTGTTCCCAGAGGAAAAACCCCATGCCCCTTAGTCACAAAATGATTAAGGTTAAACAAAATTGAGGTGGAGAGTGTAGCAGATTTTTGTACATTGTATTATCTCCTAATTGGGAATTTTGATGTGCACTTCTCATCAGATATGCTTACATATACGTGCATACACATACATACACTCGATCACAGATGCATAGGGGCACATTTCTAAGATACAGGTACCATAACAAACAGCACTCTCCTAAGCACATAAGCAAAACTGTATGTTCGTCACATACACCAGTGCACATCCCAGTGCACATTTTCACACACGAAGGTCTCAGAGGACAGGTATTGGACTAGCTCCCACATTCAAACACATCGGTGCACAGGAACACCCCAGCAAAACAAACACTCACCTAATGCATGATTCAGGAAAGTACAGGCAGGCAGTTAAGTGGAAACACACACAGGTTCATATCTGTTTCTCCTGTAAATTGTGCTCATGGTTTCCATGCATTTATTAGCATCATGCTAATAATTTCTAGCAATTAGTATTATAATAGCAGAATACAAGAACTCAGTGCAGATCTTAGTCCTTTTTAAGTGAATTCATTAAACCCAGTAATATTTGTCACCCACAATAAATAGAAGGATAGCACAGAATTGTTTTCTATTTCCCAGGCATTTGCTTCAGCATAACATGGACTTATGAAGTAACAAGCTAGGAAACAACACAATAAAAATGACTAAACGGAAACATAAAAATTAAAGCCTTTTACACGGAGCCAGGCTGAGAGCTACTATTAGACAGACTCTTCCAGACTCATAATGAAAATCAAAAATGATTTGCAAACGATTTGGGAAAGATGTACCTCATTCTTTTCCTTTTCTTTGTCTGTATGTGAACATAGCACACTTGTCAGCAAGACATAGATTATGCAGGCTATATTCATGCATAGCCATAAACCAGTGCTGTGCCTTCTATGACACAGTGACACTGACACTGCTCTGCCTGTACTCCTCCGCCCGGCACTCTGTCGTTCTAGACCTCAGCCTGGCCAACGCAACAGTTCCCTTCTTCAGCAGGCCCAGCTCCATCACTTACAAGTTTCTCTTTCTAGTACCCCTAAAACAGGCCCCTCAGTCTGGTGTCAGTATTAAGCTAAGCTTCTATTGTAGAAACATTCAGCTACTGAAAACATTCAAATCCAGCTGTGCCAGCTGTGATTGAACATCTCTTCCCCTTTTGTTCTGCCCAACTCTGGGGCTTCTCCTCTGTATTCAAAATCCACTAACAATTATGTACAATCAAGTAAAGGCAAGGTCTTAACTCAGTCTCCACAGGTGTGCTTACCGGGTCAGTAAGAGCTGTGGGCACATCCATTCACAGAGGCATAACATTTATCCATGGGCAAATAGTAAGCTTGCAGAGGCACATTCAGTGAGTCTCATGTGGAATTATCCTGTTCGCATGTAGAATTATCCTATTCACATACACTACTGCTGTTTTTCTCTCCAAATGGGGTGCAAATTCTGTAGGGACTGAATTCTGTAATTCTGTAGAACAAACTATTTTATGCTCTTATGCAGTGAAGAAGTGTCAGTGTGCCAAGGAGGCATGAAAGGTCTGAAGGCTTTGTTGTTCTTTTTATTTTTTCCCTTTCCCTCTTAAAGCCAAGGGCATATAAGTAAATGAGACATATTTGGGGTTTTGCCAAACCTCTGTAGCCTGATACAAAAACATGGGTGAAGCATTTCTGGTAGTCTTGGGAGGGTTCTGACCACCTCAAAGAGAAGACCATCAGTTACTGATTCTGCCTTTTGGGAAGCTTTATATGGTTTAGATTCTGGGTGAGGAATTATGAGATCTCATGTTCAGTTCAGCTTATCCTGGTTCTACGGTCTCAAGTGAAATCGGTGGAACTGACCAGAAAGAGTGGGTATTTGATGAAGCATCTCTAGGACTGAAATATCTCAATGCTCACAAAATAAATTACTTTTCCAAATTTTACCCTCATTTATTCCAATCAGTCAGGATCCCTAGTAGGGCCAGCCTGACCTTAAACGCCATCTGGATTATGGACTATTATTATAGTCTAAACAGGCTAAGAAATGCCACATGCTTCTTGGGATGTGTGAGCAAATACTAAGACAAATTTGTATTACAATGAAGCTGCTCTCTTTCAGGCTGACCCTCTTCTAAGCGCCTTTTCACGTGGATTCAGAAATGTGCACAAGCTTTTTCTCTCCCAGAGAGCATCACAAAAGATTATTCCAAAGAGAGACAGAAATATTGCTAAGGTTTCTCCCCCTTTCTAGCAACAAACTCACAGAAAATATATTATTCATGCTGCATCAGTCAAAGCAGACAGTAAAACATTAGCTGAACACCCTGTGATCAAGCGTTTGCCCAAAAGCAGCAAGTGCCAAAGGGGTGAACAACAGGGCACCACTTACACATCCATGTGGGACTGAGCATCTCTGAATCAGCTGGTCGAGGGTACTTAAATGGGGTCTGACTCTTTCTTCACATGTTTATTCTGCTTTCTGTCAACATCCCCTCTAAAACCCACTGTTGTGGCAAATCTCCACTAGAAATAGCGTTGCTATACCCTGTCCTCCTCTGCCACAAAATCCAGCTACATCATTTTAACTCATAGAAGATTGTGCCTATGCTGAGAAAGACATTTCTAAAGAGCTGTACAAGACTCTGAAGAAATGCAAGAAGAGTCGAGGAAAGCACTATGCATTCCTTTCAACCTTTTCATAAACCCTGGATGAATGGTAATAAAGAAAGGTTACAATGAATGTGCCATTCCCCCTTTCTTTGCAATGTAGCTGGTAACATCAGCTTAAAGAAACAGTCCTGACAGGCCTCACCTGTCTTGTTTTGCTTTCCACCTTGGCACCACGTCACGTCAGTAAGTTCTCATAGCACTGAACTACACAGTGTGAAGAGGCTGCCCTACCCTTCTGGTCCAAGCTCAGCTGGGAAAAGAGGCAGGACAAGGCCTCAGAAGGCACCCGTCTCCTCCGCAGATGGTAGCCCACAGAGATGCCCGCAGGACAGCAGGCAGCACATGCGCAACTGCCAGTGCAGCGCGTGCGGTACTGCCCCAGGCTTCACTGCAATCCTGTACACCATACTGCACACCTCCACCCTGATTAGTTACAAATGTAAAGAAACTGAAGGACAGATTTCCCCCCAGCTCTGCATTTGCTAAAAGGTCACCCAGGAAGTGTGATTTTTTTCCTGTGAACAGAGATACCAGAAGCTAATCAAATCTGAACTTCTTCATTACTGTGTGCATTTTATTTTCAGTTTTCATCTAGAAATGAGCTCCCTTTCCCCTTCACAGGCTACTACAGACACCCACACATAGACTAGACAAGAAGGATGGATTTAGCAGGAAGGCTAAGGATTATGTATCCCTGCCTTCTTCCCCACCCTATCAGCACTACCAATTGTGGCACGCAGTGTCACACGATAGCAGGATGCTGCACAGTCCCCCCTCATCTTAGCTGCATCCACCCTCATTTTAGCTGCATCTATCCCAGTGTAGACCCAGAAGTAGCCCTATATGCAGCATATATATATATCCATAAGATACATGTATATTTAGAGCAGTAAATACTGATGCAAATTACATATTTTTCATCTACATATAAGCAGAAATAAATACACGCACATGCACACCCCCTTGCGCACAACTTCTTCCAAGCATAACACGTAAACATATCCTCTGGGGTGCACAGAAGCACACATTTAGGCACAGTGGTACATAAACCCACATCAAAAGCGTAATTATGTGCATCCCATTACTCACAGATGACACACCACTGGATACTAGCAGGCTTATATAGAGCACACCTCTGTACTCTCACACGCACACATACACCCCCTTCCTGACCTCTACCTCTAGGAACACAAGCCTGGGAATCAATAACCACTTACAGCCCTTCAATCCAACACTGTCAACTTCGCTCTCCCCTCTTTATAGTGACAGACAAGCTGACTACAGATAGGGGACATCAGTATGCAGAGGAGAAGATGTGGACACTGCATCAGCATAAGACGCAAACAGATGCTACTGAATCCAGTAAAGACATTCCTGCCTCCTGCAACCAATTCAGCAGAGCTGCCTCTGTCCCAGAAATTTTCTAATTTATTCTAATGTATTCCACAGGACATCAGCGCAACCAAACAGGGCAATACCTTGGGCCATTTTCCTGAAATAACAAAATTGTACATGGGAAAATCCAGAAGGAAGCCAGTGAGTCTATCTGTTTCCTAAATCTGAACACTGATCTTGTCCACATAAAGATGTGCAACATGATCAGTATCACAAAAACAACTTGATATCGTATCTTGCAGAGGAGACAGCATGAAACTAAATACAGTTCAGACACAGCAGGCTACTTTTAAAGTTGTCAAGGTGCTTAGCTGACCTTTTAAAGTGAACAAGTATGCAAATACAGTGCACCTGAAGGTGTCAATACCTCTACCAGCATATCTTAACCCATCTTGCAGTATCTGGAATAACTGGTACCTTCATCACAGCCCACAACCTCACTTGAACAACCAGAATCTGAACATCCCAGAGGTACTCAATCTCAATCCACAACTTTGCCTCACTTTTAAAATACTGACTTTCTCACTGTATCTCTATCCAAAGATTTTACTTCTGCATTATGAACACATCCTATTATTCCAAGTCTAAATCTCTCCTGGGCAGAGACAGGCATTAATATAATTATGGTTGTTTAATAAATGTATGATGTCTGCCAATCTATCTCGCTAAATTAACCACAGGAGTGAATTTTGCATTAGTCGTGACAAGGCCCATTTTCAAAGCTGACATTTAATATCAGTCCCCAGTACAAATCATACTTCAGGGTACACAAATCAAAGGATGTGGTGAGTATCTGTGAGGCCTCAATGTGCAAAACCATAGAAGCAGTTTTGCCGGCTGGCTGCAGATATCCAGTCTACGCAACACATTTACACAGAATTGATCAGAGAAAAAATTCAAGTCACTTCAGTGCACATGGGAGGCTGTGGGGGGTGCTTAACTCCAAAAAAGCTTGAACACTTTGACCCCAGGAAGCCTTTCCAATCACCAAATATACTGGCTTGGTCAGAAATGTGACCTTTCTGTCGCTTTTTCAGAGCTAGCCTGAGCTCTGTTCTCAAATCCCGTTTATTTCATTCTCCCCTCACTAGAAGAGACAAAAGGGCTGCTCTTAAAGGTCACTGGGAAATCAGTGTCCAGCTGCCTACTGCAAAGTCCATGCGGGCTGTCTGACTGCAGGGACCATAAAAGCCCACCAAACAGCACAATCGTCGTTCTCATCTTTGGCGGAAGGGCTCATTCTAGTAGCGTAGGCTACAGCATTGACTTCAGCTGCCTGTTCACTTGGGTGCAGGACAGCTGAAGGTTGTGAGCAGGTTACTCAGGTGTATTTACTGCTGTATTACAGGGTTGTCTCCGTTCATCATCACTGCCGAGCAGTGAAGCATGCATGCTCTGGGCCATCACGACATAGCTACGTAGCCCTTCTCCCCAGCTCGGATGATAGCCAGACCCAGGCCTATTACTTCTCAGGGCTGGGAAAAAAAATATGAAGGCGGCAATAAAAAACAGAACTGAAGACAATTTAATGGAAAAAGAGAATAGCAAAATAAATACATTAGGAAGTGCTAGATTCCTCGTCCTTAGTTTCTGTGTAGAGCTAGCATTTCAAAATAAGTGCTCTCCGCACTCAGCTTTGAATTATTGTACAAAATAAAATCATTTTATAAACTACCACTCCCCCTGCCAAGATGAAGAACAAGTCTTCAAACTTTCAGTCTGCTGCCTGTCAGCATTTAAAGGAATGACGATAAAAGGAATACCCTGCACTGAAATGCAAACTGCCCTGCTGTTCACATTGCAAAAATAAATCTATCTATGTATTTTTGTAATTGTATTTGATAAATAAATAAATGATCTCCGGCAGGAATAGGCTACTTTGAACTGCACAAGGTTTCTGGCGTTTTTATCCCTGGTTGTGCTTAGCTGTACTTCCTTCTCATACCCATTTGCAATATCTTTTTCAAACTTACTAAAAATCATCTCTCTTCTCATTGTTGCTTTGTATAAATCTTTAACGCAATTTTCCTGTGAAGTTTAGCCATTATTTCCAGAATCCTGAAAGGAAAATTTCTGCCATATTCCAGAAGCCAAGAAGAGGTAGGACATGGCAGGAGAATGTTTTAAGATTTTTTTTTTTTTTAATTTAAGCCAAAACTTGTTTGTGGCAGTGTAACAGGTTTGAGATGACTTTTCTCAGGAAGAGCTGCTCAGCTCTTGGGTGAAATTTCTGATCAAACCCCACTAGAAAGATACCCTTTTCTCAGCTGAAGCTTTGTCATTCTGTATGAACAATTAAATACTAATTAGAAAAGTAATTTAGACTGGGACTGTTGCTTTTTAGGTAAGTACTCTTGCTGCTCAACTATAGAATTGGTCTCTTTCTGGATCACAGAATATTTCATTATTTAGACAAAATACATGAAAACAAGTTTCTCTTACATGAGGGCCAAGTTCAACACAATCTGGTGATCCAAGTCCTTGCTTTGAATCAGGCAGGCTGCAATCTGAGTCTTCTCCAGCCCAAAAGGGTAATGAACTATTCTGAGATCAGCTGTTTTCAATTTTTGCAAGCACCTTTAAAAGATCATGTTTTTACCTCTCTGCAAAATGGGAGCATTGTTTGAAATATCAAAAAGTTTCAAGGAAAACTAAAACAGCTTTCTGCAACTCTACATATTAGCGTTTTGCCTCCCTCGGGAGAAAGGGGTTGTGGAAACACTCATGATGATGATGACGATGACAGAAAATGGAGTAAGTCAGATTTAGAAGTGAGAGTCCTACTATCAGCCTAGTAAGACTTTGGGCTCTTTAAATCTGACCCCTAAAGCAGCAAAGTAGCTAGGAGTACCTGTGCTGTCAACTGCATGGAAGGTTTCCCATTTCTGGGGCAGGGGGAACACGCTGAGTAAATGTGTCTTACAGATGCCAGTCCACAGCTGCTACAAAGGGTCATGAAAAGGACTAGTTTGTTCTCTCTGCACCTAGTAGGGTGACCTGATAAGCCCCAGAGGTAGCACTGGTAGAGAGAGTGATAATCAGTATTTAGCACGATCATTACCGAGAATCCCCAGACTGTAGTGTGCCATATTTATGCTAACGACATTAAGAGTGGAAGCAGAAGTACCTTTAACAAATAAAAGGTACTTCTTAAATAAATGTATCTGCTTAACATTATCAATGCAATAATCCATACAATAATATTCTACGGTGTCTTTTCCAGTTATTATACAAAATGCTTTTTTACTGTCCCTAGTGCAGACTGTCATGAGCTTTTATTTGTGTCTTTAGCTTCCCATATCAATTTCTTACATTACATTAGCCGGTGTTTATTTTCTCCTTTTTTCGTTGTTCAGGGAGAATAAATCTCCGATATTACCCCTCAGAAGATCATTTTCATCAGCCACGTTTAGGTAAATGACCTCTACTGTTGTTTACTCATTACACTCTGCAATACTAGTAAACAATTAGTGCTAACAAACAAGAAAGTGAGACTGAAATAACAGAAATCTGTCTCACCATAATCAATCATGTATGTTTTTCATCGATATTATGATTCACTGTCCTCTACACTCTAATTACTGCCTTGTCTCTGCCACTAATCTAGGATGGGTTTTAACTGAAGATGTCCTCACTCCTGATTACAGATTTGTGGCTTTTTGGACATATGATAAAATCCTCAACTCAATTTTTATTTGTAATACTGCTTTCCCCCCCCCCCCCCCCTTTCTGGTCAGTTTTGTTTATAGTATTTCTTCAGCCCTAGAAAATCAGTGCTTATCAAACAAAAAAAATATACAGGCACACATATTATTGGGAAGACTGTCCTCTACCCATATTAAATGTAATTAGGTCATGATCACTGGTGTCTAGGTAACCACAAACTCCCACACCAAAGATTAGTTCATGCTTTCCTATAAAATGAAGTCTAAAATAGAATTATGACAGATACAACCATCTTTTGCGTTAGAAAATGATCATCTGTAATGTTTAAATATTTAAATAGTATTTACTACTGCCTACATGAGATCTCAGGTATATACCACCCAAACTGGTATCAAACTACACATTTACTTTCTGTGTGCTGAATAAAAGTACTTCAGAGGTAACTCACCCCATTTTCTAGTTTGATTCAGTGGTCTGGAGCAGGCTTGTTTCCTAGACTTTGTCAGCATACCTGTAATACATACACCTGAACTACCAGTAAAAGAAGATGTAAGAGACTGCCATTTTCCCCACCAGAACTGCACATACTTAATACTCTTTCTGTCCTTCCCAAACAGGATAGATCTGTATTTGGAGATCTTGAAATTCTAAACATGTATATATCTCCTACCATGTTTCACTAAGGCCAAAGACATTAAATTGCATATACTAGATCTTTCAATTAATCTTGCTTGTTACTCAGATGCTTAGAACTGGCATATAGGCATTTGAGAAATGTACTCCCTTTGCATTTTTCTCCACATTGGTTCAATTTCTTCATGACAAGCTATTTGAGTTTGAACTGCATATATTTTCACGTAGCGCTTTTTTTTTTTTTTTTTGGACACTTCAGCATTTTTTGTTTAGCTACATAGAAGATTATTCTCCTTCCTCCAAAGTGCAAGGTCCCTCACTGATACAGCATCCATCACAATGTGGCTAAATTTTTTCCCCAAGCAAACATCATCTGCTTCACACTGGTATGCAGTCAATAGTTTTCTTTTCTGCCTTCTTTCATGTATAGCTTTAAAAAGCTCTCTAAAATACCACCAAGATCTTTCTCTTTCCTTTTTACTAGATGGTCTTCCCAGACCATCTTCTCTTGGAGATCTCCCATCAGCTGGCAGTACATGCATGCAAAAATCTCCTTGTTCCTTGGAGAAAAATCAGAATATGGCATATCCAAGGCAGATTCGAGCAGTTTATTCTTCATCACCCATGTGCAGTACACAGTGTAGAATCTTACATAAAGACAAGCCAGATACCTCTCCAAATTCCCTCCAGAACTATCCTGCTGGGCATATCAGCTTCAGAGATCATCTCGTATAAGCATATACTTATTCTATAAGAATATGTTTATCACATACAAAAGCACATATACCTATTCTGTTATTCAGAATTAAAGTGCCTGCAATTCAGTCTGACTTAATTTACTTTGGAAATGAGTTAAGCCAAATTTAATTAAGGCCACCTTACTTATGCTTCAGAGTGTTGACACGTGGCTTAATATGGTTTAGCACAGGACTCTCCACTCACAGCTTCAGCTAATTCAGAGGCACTTTCCTACACGTTCTGATATGGACAAACTATTAAAGAATTCAGTCTGTTTAATTATCAAAAAAGACTGAAAGATAACTTGGTTGCAATGTGTAAGTACCTTTAAAAGAACAAACCACAAGTTACTAAAGGTCTTTTAAACTAGTGGAGAAACATAACACAACCACAGCTGAAAAGAGCAGGCAGATGAATTCAAATTAGACTAAGGCAATAATATTTAACAGTTACTGACCCTAGAACAAAATACCAGGGGAACAGATGGCTCCCCATCATGTGATGTCCTCAGATCCACTCTGAGTATTTTTCTACAAAACCTACTTAAATACAAGTTATCAGGCTTAGCACAGGGGTGCCTGGGTGAAGCCCAAAGGCTTATGACGTATAAGAGGTCAAACCAGATGAGCTAATGGTGCTTTCTAACCACTAAACTCCACGAATATGTTATTAAAATTCTGTTTTCAGTGTCTAATGTCTTTCTTAGCAAAGGCAGCCTTGGCTGCTGCAGACCAGGCTGGGTGTGGACATGACAAATAAGAACAGGAGAACTATGAGCCCGTTTCGCTCTTTCTATGACACAGAGAGATCTGTCAAGTCTTCAGTCCAGACCTGAGACTTCCACTTGAGTCATGCTTTATGTGCCACCACATGCCTGTATCTCATCCATGTGCAGCACAGCACACTGGCCTCTCCTGCTGTTGATTTTGGATCCCCTCAGCACCTCCTTTGAGTGTCTGAAATCACAGAAAAGGAGAGACACTACAGAGCTGTGCTAGATACAAGGGACATGCTAATATCATACTCAAAGGAGCTATGATGGAAACAGAATCTCCAGCAGTGGGCTCATGCAATAGCCTTCTCCTCCAGCTGGATGACCTGACCCTATCCAAGGACAAACCATCCCATGGCACAACCTGCAGACATGCATGCATTATTAATGATATTTAGAGCACTAGGCACTAGCCCATATTAGGATGTAAGCAAATGGAAATATCAGTACCCTATGAGTGAGGAAAGAATTTCCTACTTTAAATGTAGGCAGGACAACATTCAGTCCTGGTACATAGGATAAACTGGAGTAAGTGTTTTGGTAGAAAGAAAACAGGGAGGAAAGATAATGTAATTAGGACAAGATCTTAGCACACGTGAAGAAAGAAATCTGGACTGGAAGAATAACAAGGAAAGAGACCAAAGAGACAAGAACTAGGTGGAAAAAGTATATATCTACAGATTTTGAGGCTGGGGAGAATGATTACATCATTCAGTTTGATTGTAGAGAAGAGTGGACCAGGGAACCTGGGAGCAGATGCTGGAGGAATAAGGACGGCAGTAAGCATGGATAGGGAGTTGGCAGATTAGACAGACTAAAATCTATTGCAGCTGTGGGAAGTTTATCTTACAAGGATACAAAAACTGGCAAAGGAACAGAATGAAGAAAGAAGGGAAATCAGATTTCCATATATGGCTTACATTTACTGCTGGATAACCTATATGTAGCATAGATATCAGCCAGTGGAATTCACTGCTGCAGGAGGTCACATTTAGGAAAGGATTATGAAAGGGGATGGAAGAGTGCATGACTGTTACGGAGGAAAGTAACTCAGTTCCAGGTTGTGATAACAATAATCAAGCCCCATGCTACGGTGTATAAAGTGGAGGGGAGGCAGGTCAGGCTGGAAAGATTATTTCCTTTCTGTGTCTCAGTGCAATTGAATCATTGCTTTACAGGCAAGTTTTGTTCTCTTCTGAGGCATGAGGAACTAGCCTCTGTATAAGGCAGGACACCTGATTATATGGACCAATGGTCTGATCCAGCACAGCAAATTTTATGATCCTAAGAGGAGTAAAATCAATCTCTGTAGAAAATCCTGTGTGTGAAAGACTTTGAAATTTAGATGCTTCTAAAATCCATACAGAGTGAAACGCAAACATGGCTCCTTTAGCCTGTGTTTTCACCATTTCCCCATTCTTATTTTCCATGCCTGAGGAGTTCATGACTAGACTATAAGCTTCATCAAAGGGCAATTTTCAGCTGCCAAATAGATTTGTACAACAAATCCACACGGGGCCAGATTAACAAGCGAGAGAGACATCAGAAATCAAAAAGCTAGCTGCTGTAATTCCAAAAAAAACTTGAAAGGATAATGTGAAATGATATTTGGACATTTAAAGGGACACTATCAAAATACTGCAGTTAGTTTTTCATTAGGAATGTTTCTTTTTTATTCCTTACCCTTCCAAAGAGTCTTTTCTTTAGCAGCATGCAATCCCACTGGCATTCAAGGTCATGCCATTCAGGATTACTTTGTAGGTTTCAAATGAAACATTTCATCCATAAAAATCAAACACGCACGTGAATGCAATTGTCTCATTTGTGTTACCATTAATACCTATGTATTAAAAAATCAGAAATAATATTTAAGCTTCTAATTTGCGTCACTATGCCTTCTGTAGTTTCCCCATTTGGTCTAATAATTTGTACCGCGAAAGTAGCTAAGGCTCTAACAGACCCACATCTGAAGCCAAACCAGGTCCTCAGTTATACCTATAAACTGAATAAATGTAATTTAGAAATGAGCCTGACTACAACTTACTATTAGTTTTCAACCTTCTGGCTTTACACAAGATGGTTTGACTTCTTCTCTTAGCAGCACTGATTTGAAAACTAGGAGAGTTTGTTCCTCCTTACTGCATGTGGAAGGACCCACTCAGTCACAACAGCAAGACAGCATTTATTGTTTTTATGTCAGTGGACAAGCACATTGGTTCTGTTCATTTTCCAACAGTGCCACAGTAACAGTAACACAATAATGATAATCTTGTCAGCAGGCTGAAAATATGGAGGTCAGCCATGGATTCCTACCTTGTTCCCTCACAAAGTGCAGTCTTGGAAGTCAAAGATCCCACCCGAGTTTCCTTTTCCATCCAGCCACAAGTGCACTTGTAAACGGGCTTTTTGCTTCACCCAAGTCATATCACCGGGGTGGTCCAGGTATGCAGCGTCAGAAATGGGATTCTTCCATTTAATCTTAATTTCTCAACTTCTGAAAGATGGTTATGAGAGGAGATATGCACTTCTATTCTACATAGCCTTGCTCCTCATTCCCCTTGTAGAGGGGTCAGACTGTATCCTTAAGTCTGTACTTACCATCTTTCTTGAGGGCAGCTTTGGAATATGGAAAGACTATGTTGCAACCAAGTATCTAGGGAAGCACAAAAGTAGCTGAAGGAGAAAGATCCCACAAACCAAGCAAAAGCATCAGTTGTTAACAATACACTGTGGAAAAAACAAACCTTATAGAGGAATGTCAGTATTCAAGGAAAGAATCAAGGTAATGCCTGTTTCCCACTCCTCAACCCCAAGTAGTTTCCCATGTTCCTTGGTTTAACAAAAAGGGATCTGCCAACCAGGAAATGGTAACATCATCAGCAAGTCAAAGGGAAGTAGGAAGTTGCAGGGACTTGTTGGAACAAGCACTTCAAAGGCTGAGTCCCACACAGAAGGGGTTAACAGCAGAGCTAAGAAAAGGGTTCCAAATACACAATGGTGAGAAAGGGTGGGCCAGAAAGGGGTACATGATGCTGCTGCTCTGTTATTATACATCCAGCCATGTCCACTGAACCTTGACAGAACCAGATACTCCCCAGTACTGCAGAGTCAGATCTATTAGGATCTCATCCCTGACATCATTTTTATTGTGCTGCAGTTTAACCATATGGCATAGGACCTATTCTCCCGTTGCAGAACCAGCTGACACCCAATAACCTATCAACAGCAGCGACAAAGGAGCTGATTCAAGACATGCTGCTTCTGCCAAAGGGCTCTTGATTACACCAGGCCTTATACTTAGGAGCAGGAGGAACAAAAATCCTAAGATTCTCCTTAGTACGAGCTTTGGAACTGGTTCCAAAAGGCAGAGAAGCCAGCTGAGTTTTCCCTTCTTTATGGTTCAGGATATTTTTCTCCTTTTGTGACACCAACGGAAGCTGAGCCAGGATGTACCACCAATTTTTTTGCCAAGTAACAATTTGTATCCATTTCCCAGCTTCAATGACTAAGTGGGAGGGGCAGAGAAAGGCGAATTGCATGACTCAAGGTCCAGAATTGGGACCTAGGATCCAATATTCATCTATCTACAGCCTTCTGTCTATTCCACTTTATCCTAATGTTATCTTTAGCACTCTTGCTTCTACAGATGTATAGTGAGGTGCCTTTATTTTGAAGAAGTAGGAAACTAGAGAAAAGTCCATGCACACGTAGCAGCACAAGGGCAGCTTTGAGCCCTAGGCTATTAGTGGCTAGGACTGCTTTGTTTTGTACCTGACTGTAGAATGTACCGCCACTAAGGAGAGATTCTCCCTCTCTGATCTCGGACATCCCTAGGAAACTTGGTTTCTGTATTTTACCTAGCTTATTGCACTTCCCACCAACAGTTCTGGGATTACAGGAAGATTAGTATCAGAGCTCCAGGTTACTCCAGAGAGCTTACTTTATAGCTCCTCTGTTATGGCTTAGACATCTCATGTTCCACATTGAGTCATTCATAAAATATAAGCTCAGAGTCCCTGGTAGAAAAAAAGTCATATGGGGATGGTTAGGGGTAGCCCATCAAAAAATAGCAGCCCATTCAAGGCTTGGGGCCACTACCACAACTACAGCTGCCAGGGCAGAAAAGCGCACAGCACCACCCTGGGATGCCTGGGGAGCACCCTCATCCAGGACCAGCTGATTTGACCCAACACTATCTAACAGGACCAGAGAACAGGGGTTACATGGCTGCAAGCCACAAGACAATGAAGTGTGGTGGTTTCAGCCTAACCATTATGTTGCTCAGGCAATCAGTATCTTAACCACTCATTTTGGCACCATTAATAGTGCTGCCCATTTTCACACAGGAAAGACTGATCACTCATGGGTGAGGATGCTGCAGTCAAAAGCTAAGTATAGGACTGGAATACCTGCCTGGGAAAGCTCAAGACAGGATCGCATAGCAAGTATACAAACTAGTGCTACGGGAATAGGCTGCAATCTGCCCTCCCTGTGCTTGGCGCTCACTAGAGATGCCTCAAGTTCAGTTTGATGTGCGTTAAAATCACCCACTGTGATAGCACCCTTCCATACAGACATTCCCATTTTCTTTAACTGAACGATATTCATCATTAGAATAACTTAGACTAGTACCTGACTAAGCACAAAACCTGGTGCCTCTCCTGGCAGTTTGGCTACCAGTAACAGCTGGCAAAGGCACTCTTGTTTCCTTCCAAATAGAGTCTAGGAGGGAGGGAACACATTCGCAAGTTATTCCCACTGCACTGGCAACACAACCTTCCTTCCAAACATCTCAGTCTCTCTGGAATCTCTCTCTAAAGCTAACTATCCAAATCTACCCCGACACAACATCACTGAACCTAGCAAGTCCGGGATACAGGTGGCTCAACATCTCTGGAGAAATAATCAAAATAAAATAGAACAGTTACTTTAAATGATTATCTTCAACTATGATCCAACTAGCATCAATTATTTTTTCCCCCGTCATATATATCTAAAATTTCAAAATACATCATGCCTTAGGGACACCAATAGCAAGAAAGATTAAAATATTGTTGCCCCTCCTGAGAATTCCAGTGTTGGTTTTTATTGCTTCCTGAGTCCTTTGAGGACAGGGAAGCTAAAGGAGACCGTAAACCCATTCTTCTTTAAGTGTCATTCTCCTCCATCTCCAGTAACCACGTGAGTTCAAACACAATGGAACATATCTCAATCCCCTAATGCTTGAATCTTTCAACACAGGAACAGGAAAGCAGATGGCCTAAGTGACAGCAGAAATCCACTGCAGCAGGTGCTGGGGAAGACTTTTTCCAAAATGTGTTTCAAGGCAACATCCATGCGACACCTCAACAGATGGACTAGTGCGTAGCATTTGGCAGGCAACCACCCCTATACTGGCTTCTTGAAAGAGGTAAGGAATTATTCGGTCACCCTGAGAAAACAGTTGTTTGTTTATAAAGCAGCAAACTCAGTCTCTCACACTGAGACAACTGCTTTTCCAGATTCATTCACAGAATGGCTACACTTGGCAAACAATGGGAAAGCAGCTGAGAGTTCTCAATAGAACGCTCTGAGTGGGCACACTTCTGCCAGAAAACGGGTCTTGTCCTATATGGCGGGGGGGGGGGGGAATCCGCAAGAGTCTTCTCCAGAAATGACGACAAGAAAATGATCCTCCCCGATTATCGATCTCTTCCAAAATAGCAAGCCTAGACTGACTACAGATTGGATCAGGGAAGAAGACGACAGAGTATGGAAGCCTGAATTATCTTATTTCAAAAGTTACAGACTTTCAAAGGTATATAAGTGGTCCTTCAATATGACAATACTAAGCACCTTTTACAAAAATTAGTACATGCTAATAAGACTTTGGGGAACAGAGATGATATTTACATCTCATGTAGTTCTGGCCATGATTACCTTAGTACAGCTGTTTTACTACCCACCAAGAAAAATGGGACCAGCCAGGACAGTCCTACTGACAAGTTCCAGTTTTCCTGAAGTAGGCCAAAGCATCTCTCTGAAGTTCCCTCAGTCCTGTGACTTGCTTTTCCAAACCATCTGAGCATGCTAAAGTCAGCACACATTCAAATTCCCAGTTCAATCTAGCACTAACCAAACAGATCTGATCACAGTTAAAGCATATCACTTACTTGGCACTCCCTCAGCTAACTCTTTATTTCCTAGTCGAATAAAACTCAAAACTACTAGAAATACCTAAAGAGGAAAAATCTTGCAGCAGGTCATACAAGGACCTACTGACTCTCTAAGAAAGACAAATGTCCACAGTCTCCTGGTTTGTCTGCTCAGAAACCCTTTCTCTCCTCCTGCCCCACATGCCTTCCCCCCACACCAATGCATTTAACCCTTAGGTAGTTCTATTAAGTGAGGTCTACAAGCCTAAAAGGTACAACTGGGAAATCTTACAAATTGAAACATCAATCAAATATTGTAAGGGGTTAGCAGAAAAAAAAGAAGCAGGAAAATAAAATAAAAAGCAAAATTTTTCTTAAGTCATTACCCAAGGCAAGCAGAACAAATAAAAGCCCTAATTTGAACCTTCAATCCTTAGATTACTATCAGATTACTACTTTTTTCTGTTCGATTCTTAAAATCACAGCTGCTTCCAATTTGAGCCACTTTGGACCAGAACGGGAAGCAGAACTATCAGAAGGAAAATCGTTCTTTTGTATTCTCAGCATCTGCTTTTGAATGAGATTCCCAGACCACAAAGGGTCAGCTAAACACATCTTGGAGATGATTTTTTGGAATGAAACTTTTGAATGCTTCCATGCTTAGGAAAAGCGTAAGCTCTGGGAGACAAAAGAAATCAGAAACAAAAAGAAGTCTCAGTCACAATTGCAAAGATGTAAACATTTTCCACAAGTGTATACTAGAAAGCATAGAGTATGTCCCTTGCCTTTATATTTCCTTTCTGCAAGTAGTTATCAAATGCGCTTAGTGGCAAGAATATTGCTGAAACCAATTTTGTTGGTAGCTGAATACTGACAAGAGACAAAATTAAAATTAATTATTTGCAAGTTTGTGCACCAGACTTCCAATTAAAAGAATGATGTACATCTTAGTGCAGAACAGAAGCAAGGTCAAGTGGCCTGCAAACACCATTAAAACAACTCAATTTCCGATTGCTAAATAACTGCAAAAATTACTTATGAATAAACTACACCCAAAAATTCCTCATAGAAATTTGGTAAGTTATCTCCAACAATAAGGAAGATGAAGAAAATCTTTCGTTGCCTACAGACACCATAAAGAAATAGTGTTGTAATTCACTGGACGAACAGCATGTTAGAAACAATTTGGCTAACTTGGACAGAAGCAGGTCAAACCAGGGGAGAAGTCCAGCTCTGAAGGACTAGGAGGAGGAAAGGCTTTCATCTTGGTATATTGCTTTAGTTCTGCCACATTCCCACAGTAATTCACTGGTTCATCATTATTTAAAATAATCTAGCCCAGGCAAGTCAGGTTAAAGGGAATATAACATCAGCTGTTCCACTTCATTAGACTAACTTTCATCACTACAGTAGCTGTGCAAGGGGCTGGGATGCAGGGCTCCATGAGGCTCTCATACTGGTTTACCACATGACACTGGCTCCGTCCTTTTACCTTCAGTACTTAAGGACATCCCTAAAAGATCAGGGCCAATAGTTTGTATATCAATAAAGTTACCCTGGGTTTATGCCAATATAGCATAAACATGATGTGACTCAGTTTCTTAGAAGACGGAGTAAAGTCAGGATTCAGCAGGACACTGCCCTCTCGTCTAGCATGGCCGCTGCTTTAGAAGAGCAAGATGACTTTTGTTTTGAAACTGCAGGATATGAGCTGTATTCTTCACGTTGCATCCTCACTCTCTAGGCAGATGGTGCACAGCACCTTTAGGGACAAGTACTCTGAATTTATTTTGGGTGCAATTTGTAGAAGCCCTATCTCAAATGATCATCCAAGTCATACTTTTTGCCAGTTATTCTGGCCTGGTTCTACCCTGCCAACAGTTGCTATTCTTATCAGGCAACATTTCACCTCAACTTTCTACTGATGTAAATGATTGGAGAATATGCAATGTAGCAACAAATCATGATTTAAGTCCTTTTTTTAAAAAAAAAACCAGTCTCTCTCCCAAGTTTTATTCATCATACACCCATCCCTGCTTGGCTTCATCACTCACTCAGTCAGTGAGCTGAGTGGCTGGACTTACGACAGAGGAAACCCTTACAGTATTACACTGGTTCTGGGTAAGACCACCCCTGAAACTCCTGAAGTCCTCCTTTCAACAAAGACATTTTGAAGGACTATCAAGAAAGTCTTACAAAGTTTACCATCATTCTGCTCAATGCTGTTCTCCCTACTGCCAGCATCTCTGCAAAGGGAAGGCTCTTCCCCTCATGAAGTCTGATAAGAAAATTGGGGGTATTCAGTTTCTCAAACTTAGAAGTCTTAGATTGGACAGAAAAAAATCCTTTTCCTCAGCTCTCCAAAAGCATTTCTTCAAAGAGGGATCCATATCACTGGTAAAAATCTCCTTCAAAGGACACTGTCAAGATATCTGCAATGATTTTAAAACTCATTTGTTACTCCCCATTTTTTATAATCCCTTTGAAGCAAGAAGTTAAAATCTATTTCCATTAGTGCTGCATCTCCTCCACCAGGCAAACATGCCAAGTAAAATACTTTTCCAACATGGCATGTAATCACATAGCACAAAGCCGTATTTCAGAGATTTGCTATAGTACAAAGATATATGGGTTTGGAACTCAAATGTGTATCATGGTTCAAAAGATAGTAACTTGTAGGATGATAGATGCAGCTACTGAACTGAACAGCCCAGGCAATGCTCTATAGAAAGGTTTTAATTAATAGGCTATATAACAAGGAATCAAGAAGAATAGTGTAACAGTGTAACATGACAGCACACACGATGGTACTGAATAGCACAGTAGCAACAAAGAAATACTCATATGCAAATATAAAAATGAATGACAAACTCAGAAATATAGCAAAATGTGTCACTGGAGACCTGATTCTTTTGGGGCTTGACTGTACCCTATCAAACAGAATAGAGCTTCTTCAGTACAGCCTTGCAGTCTCTTAAAAACCATAGATGAGAAAGGGGCTCAACATCCCACAAAAGAGAGGCAGCAATGAAAGCCACATGGCAAGCTGTAGGGGTAATAGTTCCACGGGGGGAAAATACAGACAGCCTTCACACTGGCAAAGAAATGATGAGCAGCTTCTTTTTCTGATTGTTTTGTTTTGACCATAGGGTTGTAAACTGGCTGAAGCAGGAGGAAGAACTCCCTGTGGAAATTCACTGCTTTGTTTTTAGCAACTTTCAAACCTTTCAAATGGAGACACTGTTCCTGTAAGACTCAACTGGGCAATCTAGAAAAAATGAAAAAGAGTTTGGATATTTTCCACCCTTCTTTTCTTCTTCCTTAGGTTGAATAAAACCTCAGATAAGATCAATAGTTTCTTTAGTTTTATGTTTCTCTTCCTTAAGGGCAGCTGGTTTATTGCATTTCCATTGATCACACAGACAGGGAGATTTGACAGAGATAAGCCATCTTTTTTTTTCCCCCTCTCCCTCCTCCATTTAAAATCAAATGACTTTTAAATGAGGCTGGGGTCATTCTTGTTTCCCATTTACATATCACTAGTAAAATTCTTGTATCATTTTTCACTCATTGAACTGTTTTAAAAATGCAACATGAGTCTCTACATTTCAATCTAAGACAGGCTACATTCCCAGGAAGATATCAAGCAAAGTCCTTTCTGGGCTCACCACCAGAAACACTAGGTTCTAGTTTATCTCAGTCCTTCCCTAACTTTGGCTCTTTGGTGGGAGTGGGCACACCTGCCAGCCTTGTGCAATGAACAGTTTAACTTTACTGCAGCCTCTGCAAGGCTTTCTTGCTCTTGCTAAATTCTTTGCTAACTCCCTAGCAGATGTCTCTGTGCAACTGTAACCATCATGTTAGTGCTTGCAGTCAGCAAAACAGCTACTTGAATGGATTACTTTCAGCATTTACAACTAGGAAGGAAGCTAAAGACTAGGATCAGGAATTGCTGTGCTCTATTAGAAGTATGACCATTGATTTACTGAATGGTGCTGAACTTGTGAGCCTCTACTGCGTAAAATTTGATGTTTTAAATCCTAGCTACTGTTTGCACTGTACTTAAGTGTATAAAAGCATCAAAAATATACATGCATGCTTGTCCAAGAAAGATCCTGGATATATACCTGCAGGGAGATCAGTTTCATCTAATTCAGAAAGTGGTTTTATTCATAGTTAAATGTGAATGCAAACCTACTAATACTAATAAACAGAGAGCTCTAAGTCTAGGATGCTGACATCACCTGCCTAAGTATTGCTCTGAACTCTTTTCTTTCCACAGACAACTTGTGGGTCCAAGAGTGAAGTATCCATGTTAAAGTCTCTGAAAAAATATGACCTCCTATGTGATTTATTTTCAGTTTACAATGGTTTTGGCTTGGTAGGTGGAACTTGAGTATTAAATGCAATTATGCAACCAAATCTTCAGGTCAGCCTGTCAAGTCCATATCCACCTGCAAGAATGAACAAGCAAACAAGAACCAAATCTAAAGAGTGTTAAAAGAAAGAGTAAATACCCTAATAGTATCAATTATTTGAAATTGAGCTTGTGCATTGTTATGCAGCTCCAACAGAAGTGTCAGTGTAAGAAATGATATTTCATTTCAATACTAACTAATCAGATACTTAGTGTACTTGGAAATATGACTGGAAACACTTTAAAGCTGTCTGAATCACAAAAACTGCAAAAGATGTTTACCTCCTTACAGTAGAAGAAAGAGATGATCCCTTATGGGTGTATTTAAAGTTTCCTCCATCTTTGGGATAAATAATAACGCTAAACAAAAAATTAGAAAGATGGCCTCAGAATAACCATCTCATTATCCAAGTGGGTCTCAGCTTTTCATCATACAAAAATCATTTTCAAATGGAAATTTCAGAACTGCGTTAGAGATCAGACTTCCTTATGGACCACAAGAACACTGGACTCATCACTGTCACCAATGAAGCCCCCCCCCCCATACATCAAGTCACTCATATCCCTCAGTTGCTGGCTGTGGCCCTGATCACATTTTCAGTGACAAAGATGACAAGAAAGAGCAGAATACCTCTTAAAACATTGCAAAGATTTCTAAAAGAAATATATATCCTGGTCAAGATGCATTAGGTCTTTCTGCTTTTTAGTGCCTCCACCATGTAATAGGGCCATGGATGGCCCAGTGCTTAAAGCCAGCATCTCAATGTGGCACTTGATGTTCTCTTCCTACTATTTCAAGCATCAAGATGTCACAAATTTAGCAAATTTGGGTTAAAGAGCTCATAGATGGTAAAGGAAGAAGAAAGCAAATCATTAGATATTGATGCACTCTGGTGTGTCACTGCTATTAGGTCTCATTGTGGTCCTCTAGGGACTAAGTGAAACCCTTCTCTTGAGATCACTAGGAGCTTTGCCACTGACTTCAGTCAAGGCAGGATTTTTCCCCACTGTCTTCTAAAGAAGATTCAAAACCGCTGTCTTGACCTGTGGTGCTTATTATAAACCCATTAGCACATCTCAGGAGTAGGGAGTGTTAGTTGTACTGCTCTGGGCAATTATATTCTTCTTCCTTAAACTCTGCGGTTTTTTTTTTTCCTTCTCCCTTTCCTGTCTTGGAATTGATGCGTGCATTGCAGAAGATAGGAAGTACTTGGCTGCTGTTTTAACTTCACTACATAGCGAGGTAAAAGGATTAGTATAGAGCTTGCAAAGAGAATCATTTGAACGTCCTATTAATTAATTGTTATTTAAAATAATGGTTCTTTCCTTAGAGTCTTTTAGGATCCATAGCTGCTTATAATGCTGCATAGATAAGGATTGTTCCCCAGTGGAAGAAAGGAGGTGGAACGTGGAAGCCATTCAACAAAAGCAACAGGCTTGGGAAAGAAACACAGAAAGCATTCACCATTTGATAGTGAATGGAAAGCTATGATCAGCTAAATGCAATTACTAGAGTTCATCCTGTGTACTTAAAAGTGCTAGGAGAACTCAGACTGATGTCTCTGAAGCATTCGCCCAGAGTACAGTCCTTTCCACAAACTCTGGAAGCTGATTCAATGTTACATTAGGGTGTGTCTAGATCAGAGTCAAAGGCATACCTTTGATCTCATGGACAGCTATTAAAACTAGCCTTAGAGATTGATTCTGATAGATACCTTTGATTGTCAGTAACTGGCAACTCCAAGAGAATGATTCTCAAATGTAGGCTCTTAAATTTAGCCAGGTGTATGCTCAGGAAGCTAGCCTGTACCAAAGCGTGCTGCCACTAGTATTCATGTTGATTACCTTAAAACTAGCTCAAAGATGTCTGTATGACCTGCAGATACATTTTTATTACACTGTGAATGCCCTCAGAAGGACAAATGTCTTGTATTATCTCAAAACACTACTTCCTTTAGCTCAATGCTTCTGGCTCCAGACGAGTTATCAGATCCATCTGGATTCAGAAAAAGTAGTTTGAATCACCCAACAACAGCAATTTCTCTCCTGCAGCACAATGAGGCATTGCCAGGGCAGCCTACTTTAAGCAGCAGATTTAGGTATTCATACCAGCTCTATGTGATGAGGACTAGTTTGGATCTACTCCTAGAAAACCTGACTCTGTGCAAGGAAAATAAAAGGACAGGATTCTCATCTTCATAACTTTACCCATAATGCTTTTTCATCTTAAAGTTACTTGATAGTGGATGCTGTTGTTTGAAGTCTATGAACAAACTGAAAGATCTGACGCATGCTTTTGAACACAGTTATTTCAGTGAGTTTAATGGACATGCATACAGAATATAAGGGGGGAAGAAGAGCATCCTTGTTTCAAGGGTCAGGGAGTCTCAGAGTTCACTAAAACAATAAGGCTATCACCATCCCTTAATAGAGTTTTACATGGCTCAGTGTCACAGAGCCTCTTATTTACACTGCCCTTGTGGGGTAAACACTAAGCAAGCAGAGGAATACATTTGCTGTTGTACTCCCCTGTAGCTGCTACTGTTGTTAGTAACATAGTTGAGAAAGTCATACGATTTATACAGTGGCTTTATTTCCCACTGGTTTAATGCAAATCCCTTGTCAGCAGTAAGATTACAATATGTAACATAGAAACATCAAATGAATGAAGCCACATCATGGTAATCACAGGAGCTATAGCTATAGCTCTGTTGCAACAGTGTTGGGATAGTCTGTAGAAATAAGTGAGAATGCAGCTCATATATATGCAGTTCTGTGTTATATTCCCAAGTTTTAAGTAGAACAAACGATATGAGGCTACCTAGAACATTTGATTATCTTAACACAGTACGAAGGAACAAAGCCAACTCGGATGAATTTCAAGAGAACTCTTCCTTATGCAAAAAAAAAAAAAAAAAAGAAAAAAAAAGAAAAAAAAAGAAAAGAAAAGCAATGTTTATTATTAATCCTATTTGCTTTACATAATATTACAGCCTAGTCACTCCATTGTCTTTACGACATCCCCTTATACCACGCCATCTGAGAAGAGAAGAGAGTTTCTTTCACTGTCGAATGAGACCTCAGGAAATGGGTTCTATTGTCCTGGCACTGAAGGCCAAAAGAGCACGGGTCACATGGAGACTACTGAGGAGAAACTAAGATGCAATGTTACACACATACTGTAGAGGATCTAGAGAAAGCAGACAAAGCTAAGTAGTGAGACAACAGCCATCTTTCTCCTCACATTTCTAAACTCATGAGACTTATGGTAGAAAGAGGCTGACACAGGGCAAGAGATTTACTCACTTTGTAGAGACCGTGGTTGCAGCCGCAGTACGTGCTCTCCATGGTGTAGCTCCTCAGTACACCCATTTCCTGCCATGCCACCACCCGGGCTGTTGACTCCCGGGACTTCTCTACCAGGAAGCTGCAGCTGTTCATGACAAATGCTGGGGCCACTTTATCCAGGATTTTAGGAAGGGTCTGTGAGAAAATACCAGCAATGAATGATAAAATGAATTGAATGGATGTGCATGCGTTTAAGTCATACATGCATCTACAGAGAGACCTGGATTTTTTAATTTGTGTATCAAATCTATCTGTTGTCACTATTACTGAGATAGCTCCAACCAGGGCCAAACTGAATTCATTAGTCCATCCCATGCAAAATCCTCATTTTCCAACATTTGTTTCATCCTAGTCAAAGACTAAAATGCAAAATGTCCATTGTACTTGGTGTATCTCATTCAAAAGGAAACATTTTCACATCCAGTAGTCTTGGTTTGCTGAAGTCCCTTCATAAGTTTTGTTTTCAAGCTGCTTCAACATTAACCTACACTTTCCTGTTGTGCTGCTCAGAGGGATAGGGGCATAGTCCAGTACCTGATGCTCCCATTCTCCCCTCTCCAGCTATGCTGCATCTCTCATCGAGCATCAGCAATTTGACACAGGACTCAGCTATGGGAGATGTTTTCCCTAACTGAGCCTAGTATACAGGAGAAAAAGGGTATGTGTCATCTCACAGAAGGTCACACATAATTATATGAAAATGAAGCTTAACGTTTAACTGACTTGCATTGTGAAACAACCAAAGCATTCTCACCTGGGTCCAAATGATACACATTATAAACTTCATTTAGATAATCACAATCAAAAATAATCATGAAGATCCAGTAAAAATTACATTTTAACCTTTACTGATTGTTATTCAAGAAGTCATCTTTTCCAACAACAAAAATCTATGCACATACTTAGTATGCTGCAGCATCAAATATTTCTGTAAATGCACAGTTAGTATTTGTTCATTACACAGTGCTAAACGCATTACTTTTACATTCAGTATGAACATACATCAGATACATTAGCACTAGGTATGCTCTATGTAGTAACTAGACCTTTACGTACGCACATGTGCACATGTGCGTACATTTCAGTACTGATGTAACCACAACGTATGCCAAAAGACCAGCTGGTCCATCGAGAAAAGAGCAAGTAAAATGAAGACATTCATTATTTCTTTGACAACAGCTTCCTTTATCTTTTCAACTGAACGGAATTGTATAGAAGGCATTCCTGCTCATCGCTAATGACATTCACCCTTGAATTTCATTCAGTTTGGGTGGTGAAATCCAACCAGCTAATTTCACTTTCCAATACCAATCAGTTTCATTGACTGATTCTGAGCAACTGCAGTTCCATTCTGTTGAGCTTTACTTTGTAACACTACAGAAATAGTTGGTTTGAATTGAAAGAAAAAATGTTTAATAGCAGCTTTTTTCTAAAACATGTTTGACATGAATGATAAATGTTTGGCCTAACTGGTTTTGCAATATCCACTGCAATCAGCTTAATCATACATACATCTGTATCAAATTATAAATGACATTTCTCAGTATATCTTGGCTGAAGCATTCAATGAACTCTGCCAGCAAATATCTATTAGATTCATTTTCAGATGGAGAAACTGAGGCAGAGAAAACTAAGGCAAAGTAAAGGATTCCATTTTAAATCTGTGAGACGACCAAGAGCCTAACTCATAAGTCGAGATCCTCAACATGCTACTAAGAGCTACAGTAGTCCCTTTCCTGCATGCATACTGAAGAGGAGATCCTCCAAGACTGACTGCTCCCTTTAAACTAAGCAGCCAGCCTTTCAGAATTACCTTCAGAGTGATATTTGCTACATGGGAATCACAAAAATATTATGCTTTCATGCAGCGCTTCCAGGTTTTTCTGGATTTGGGTTGAACAGGAATTAACAAGAAACACAACAGAGCTATATTACTGAAACATTTATAATCGTCAGCACAATCATGAGATCCAGTTAAAACTGTGTGTGAAGGAGGTTCAGACAGTTTTCATTCTGCCCCTATCTGAATCAACACAAAGATTTTTGTAAATATATATTATAAAGCATGATAATCAGATCCCTAAGCCAATTTAGCTTTTTAAAACAATTGAAATTATATGCATAATCAATCTTTTACATTTAATTAAATAAAAATGCTGGCAGGTAACAGTAATGTCTCTGTACGCAAGACTCATTTGGGAGCATTAGCAAATCTGAATTTAATATTCTTTTCATTTTACCAGCGTTCACTGGATTTCACACTAATGGTTCTTTCTTCTCTACTTATTTTTCTCATTAATTATCTTTCAATTGTATATTTTGAAAGGGGAAAAAACACCCATTTAAAAGATCCTTTTACGATAATGCAGCAATATGACTATGCTCTCCCTGCACAGCCAGATTTAGCATGTACAGCAGTCAGAAAAGCTGCTACCCTCACACAGGACTCAGTCCCTAAACCTCCATTCACATTAGGAGAGGATGGAAATAGGTTTCTTTACTGATGTCCCTGCAGAGATTGCTGCCTAAGGGGCCTGGAACAGCTAGCAAGAGGACAAACCTTGAAAAGCTGGGCTTTGCGATGCCAATGCTGGATTTGTCACCAGAGGCCACCAAATATCGGATGGTAACAAAAGACTCTCACTACTGTGTACTGCCATGGGCCAGAGCTGAGTCTATGGTCTATGAGGCAAAGGCTGTGCCCCAAGCACCTAAATCACACGACAAAACGCAAATCATTCATGGAGACCAGATTAATCCCAGATTACTTACAGGAGGCAGGAGAGAAACCTGGGCAAGTGACATAGGGAAAGAGGTCCAGGACAGCGGTGATTATTACTACTCTAGTTGCAGAGCTCTGTTCAACTGTACCTCCATTTTCACCAGCCTAACAAGGGAGAGAGCAATCCCCAGATAGGAACTGCAGAAGGTACCGCTCTCCCATTTTGTGCCCAAGAGGATTCTGACCACGACAAACCCTGTTACAGCCCACCACAGGGTATGCTCAGACAGCCTTGGAGACAGGCTCCAGGTGCTGAAAGCAGCATTTGGATTCTGTCTGTAGCAAATCGTCCTCAGCCTTTTCAAGCTCTCTGAATCCAAACACAGCAAAAGATGTCCTGACTGTATGCACCCTCCCTACTTTCTTTGTGAGACAGAGTGTTTGCCACAGGGAGTCCTTGCAATGAACACTGGAGCACTTTCCGCTAGGAAAGTTTCAGTAGCTTGTGAAAAATGCCACAAGATGAACAAGCAAGATAGGGTACTCTTACAGGAGGATAATTAGTATTTGTTCTGAAGAAGTGAAAAATCACACAGAGTTATAAAGTGAAAAGACTTCTCAACTTCTTTCAGGTTGGAGATGGCCAAGCTCTGCTACCAGTTTTAGGCCACGGCTAAAGGTTAATTTTGCAGAACTGTAAGACTATAATTAGAGCTCACTGGATTTTTTTTTTTTTAACTCATGTTTTTTAAAAAATGCTCTTTTGTCAGAACTAAAGCTTTTTCATGGAAGTTTGTCATTTTGGATGAAAATATCATCTAAAAAAATGCAAAGAAAGAGACTAGTAGAAATTTCAAAGAAAAAAAACCCCACCCTGTCTGATGACAAGTAGAAGCAAACATTTTAATATCTGCTCTTTTTAATCCCCTCAAAATTTCTTCAGCTGTCACACAAAGGACCTACTGTACAGTCAGCTCCAGTACACTAGATCTGTTTCACACTTGAATTCTTTTGTTTTCAGGGGGACCAGTAACTTTTTCTGATGAAGCAATTCAGCTGAGTAGGACAATGGCACATCAGCATTTTCTCAGTGACTACTTATTTCATAGGAGTAAGTATGTAATTCTTGTTTATCATCTTATGGGGGGAGGGATCAATGTATGCATATTTGGAGCTTACAAAACAAAAATATGGCTGTCTTATCAGTCTGTAGCCAAAGATTAGAACACATGACTACAGTGAGATAAACAGGGATCCATCTATTAACCACATTACTATAACCATAGTAATATTAACCAAATATTACTAATATTTGTTGCAACAAGATACAAAACATGATTCAAAACCCTCTGGAACTTTACTCCTTTGTAGTGAGGGAAGCTTGCACCTATCTCCAAACTTTATGGACCGGGTTTATCTTTAACAAACTGGCACGTATGTGTGTCCACACAGCAGTTGCAGAGAGGAACAAAGCAGACCTACCCTATAGCCAACATCTTCTGTGATAACTGCTGTGTCAACCATGCAGCCTGCCTGCCACAAGGTCTCCTTGATGCTGCAGCCATACAGAAATACATTCTTCTTCTGAGAGTGGCCATGGTAGTCACAGAATACCTAGGGAAGAAAAAAGGCAAAATTTTCTTAGAGAAAAAAAATAACTCCTCATTCTTTAAAAGAGGCACTATTAAATTAGAGTGGGCATTACTTTTTTCAGGTCTCCTCAGAGGAGCTCAGACTCTGGGTCATGACTATAATTAGTGTCAAACTTTGTTAGTCAGCTGTATCTTGTTTTATCTATTCCATCTGACATGATCTCAGAGGATCGGGAGTCAAGACTGATGCAGTTCTGTCTGCAGCAGAAATAAACATGACACCTGTGCAAGAATCCATGGTAACTCGGGAACCTACGAGTTCCCAGTAACTTATGATACAGCAGAACAATTTGTCAAGCTCCTTTTACTTCTGAACTTCTACTTCTAAACTTCAGTATTATCCTCATGAGATTTGGGAACTGCACCTTCCCAAGCAGTTAATCATCGCTTGGGCTTCCTTAAATTCAAGATCTGTACTAAATAATTTTCAAGAAAATATAATCATGCAATTGTGTAAAAATTTATTGTATGCTGTCATATCTTTGTATGAATCCCTTGAAAGCCAAACATAGAACATGACTTATCTTCATGGCAAATAATCTCATTCCACACAGCCTAATCCATTTGTCTGTCTAATCCATCCCTCTTGTCTCAGCTGTCATATAGACTAGGCACAAGGCACATTCCCAGTTTTAGTGGAAGTTTTGATTGCCTTCGTAGGCAGATATCAAACCCTTACAGAAATGAGAATTATGATTTAATGACCAAAGAGGTAAATATTGACTCAAGTCTTAAAGAATAATCAATCTCAGTGCCCTCCGAGATAAAAAGTCAATATACACACTGCTGTTACATATATTCTCCATGTCTTTTTCAGGAATATTCCAAAATCTGTCAATGAAAAGACAAGAATTTCTGAAGAGAAGGGATTGGTTCATTTAAACCCAATATTCGCCACTGATCAGAAAGGAGCTTCAAGATCTCACTGAAACAGTTTTCCAGAGTATATGTCAGAGACAAATAAGGGGACAGGCGTAAGAAGGTAAGGAAAAATTTTGGATCAATATGTAGAGAGACATCTGTATAGAAGAGCAATACACATATTCTTACATAAATACAGGTACAGGAGGGGAGAAATATAGTAGATGAGTTCTGCCATCAACTGGTGAGGCAAGATTTACCCCAGTAAATTTATTTACTGATTATATAGTAACTAGGTCTAGCTGCAGACAGGGAGTTATTTGTCTGGGAATGGAGCATTTAAATTCTTTCAACTCCTTTGACAAGTTCCAGCTTGATATACAGGAGAGGCTATGACACATATGCGTAAGGAACCATCTCGCTGTTCCTAATTAACTGACATTCATACATGTCTCAGCAAAAACAGACCTCACATTGGTGGTCTGTTAGCTTGTACCCTGCTCCTTCTTTTGGTTTCCGACTCTTAACCTTCCTTCCTGCACGACCACTCAAGTCCAGCTCTTTGCAGGGCTCTGGGGCTGTACAGCCCTGTCCCTGCAGCAGGGCACGTTCCACATCTGGAGCAGGGGAACAGCAACCTGCCTAGCAACAAGCGTTCCTGCATTACTTATACCCTTGCCATCTGATAAAGCAGGCAAAGAGCTGACAAATAGGACAGTTTGAGAGCTGCTAATCAGTGCAAACCCACAATCAGCCTCATTTCCAAAATAATTAAGGCAGGATTGCACAAACCCCAAAGATTCGGTCTCCTCAGGTTGTGTACATATTTCAGAGAGCTTATGTAGCCCCTGCACCATGAAGTAACACCATCTGAAGCATGTGCAACTGCTCTGTGAGGGATCCTTCCAAACAGCTGCATTTAATGGTTCTTGTAATGACACAGGCATTTCTCCAGCTAGTGTTTCATTTAAGCTACCAGTGATACATAGCCATAGTTTAGGCTAACCACAGGCACCACATGGAATTTATTCCTATGAATATCAAAAAGGATTTTATAGTTTCAGTCCTATTTCAAGGAAGAGCTCGCAGCTCAATTGGGTATCAATTACCTGCCAATTTATGGTATTACCAACATGCAAAAGGCACATATATTATCCACCTAAAACATTACTTTAGGTATTAGAAGCCACACGGGAATGATCAACTAGTCAGGTAGCTGTGCTGCCTGATCAGTAGCATGTCTGTAATTCTGCATCTCAAGAAGCCTGCAGATGAGTCCTTAATAACGGGCCTGGAAGGAGCCTTGCTGGATGACACAGTCACAGCCTTTTGTATTGGTAAAGGATTATCATCAAATCTGGGTTCTGTAATACTGCTGCTGTTTCAGGCTATAGGATCCTTCCTTGTCTGGTTGTTGCTAATTTCGACAGAAGAAGAATCAGTGCAACTGGAAATATTGTCATTTCATTTGCAAATTACACAGACCATCGTTTTAATCACGTTTGCTGGATACTGCAGTCACTCCCAGTATTTACGACCAGTTGTTATTTATAATACACTTTTCTGCCTCATTTTTACATTACAGGGTAGCTTATGCTCCACCATTCAAACAAGACTAAACCATATTTTGTAGCCTGAAAGCCCAATAATATCCTGGGACATGTCCAGGCAAACACTAAGCAAACTTGGGACTTACCAGTCCTTTTTCTCCAGCCTATCCTTCCACGTAGCAGGTACACTAATATACACAAAACAGCCAGACTCCAAGTCTTGCACTCACCAGGATATAACTCAAGGCATACATGCAAATTTTAATCTATTTTAAATTATTTGCCAGAACAGATTACTGTAAAGGTAAGGGCTGCTTTCTAACTCAGAAACAATCCTCCTCATGACTTACAGAACCAGCCATCTTTCAAGTAACAAAAAAGGAAAATAGAAAATGGTAAGCAAGCAATTCTGTTGGAAAACAGAACATTTTAAAATCTTTTTTTCCCATTTTTTCCTTAGCATTTTTTCCTTAGCATTGCTGTGAAAGGAGTTTGAGTCATCCAGAGTTTTGAGGTAGACATGCCTAGATTTTTCTACTCACAATGAGCTTCTCAAATATGACTGAAGGCTTTCAGACGTTAAAAAAAAGAAAGAAAGAAAAAAGAAATATTAAATCATTACGTGTTGCAGAGAAACTTGCTGGAGGACACGCAGCTTTGCTCCTTCCAGTCAAAGGCAGGTGCCACAAAGCAGGGGACTGCAATGCCACCAGCCCCTTGTTTTACTAGGGTTCCCAAAAGCTGATGAGAGAACTGGAAAAAAAACATTTAGCAGGCTGTTTTTATGGGAGAAGTTACCAATTAAAATGGCTTTGGTTTAAAAGGCTGGTAACTTTTAAAAGCTCTCTCCTTTTCTCCTTCAAGCAGCTCTTCTTTGCTTTGACGAAATTGCTTGCACATCTCTAGAATAAATGAAACACTTCACAGAAATCATTTGGCTATCAGTGAACTTGGTTCCGCGGGATCTTGGGGGAGAAAAAGAAAGAAACCCATCTTACTTCTAGAGCAGGGAAAAGGCATTTTTGAGTATGCGTAAACTAAAATCAATGTACTCTTCAAAGGCAAGGAAAAATCAGTTTACCAACGCTGTCATGCAGCCTGCAAATGAGATAGATGATAGGATCAATAGTCTCCCTTCACTCAGCAATGATGAAAACTTGCACTGGATGGGTGTGTTTTCAACTTTAGGCACCTGGATATGACAGGGATGACTGTGAATTAGAAAAGGACAGATAAGAATAATAGGGTAAGAAAAGAGTGATCCCCCATGGCTCCAAACTATAGGAAAAGGCTGGTGAGTAAACTCACAACTGCGTGTCCACCTGAGCCTGGACTTCCTCAAAATCTCCAGGCTGCACAGTCGGAACTTCAGGGCTCTTGCCTTGACCAAAAACCACATTGCCACAGAAATTCACTTACAGAAGCTCACAAACCTTTTCACCTTGACTGGAGCTTTTCTTATCAAGATCAGAGGGAACTGCGAGTCTTTGCAAAGTTCTTACCTATATGACTGTCTTTGTAACTGTCAGCACCCAGCCTGCCAGTCTCTGCATCTACATCTCTTTAGTCACATTTGAACCTCCCTGTGTTTTTCTTGTCAGGGTCTCGCAACCATCTTTCCTTTCTGCTAGGCAACATTGTGCAGACAAGAAGAGTTCCAGCCCTACCCCAGCTGTCACTTTGAGACTAGAAACATCTCTCATGAATTTGTAGTGCCCACAGAAACAGGCATTTTCACTCCCTCACCAGAGGAGCATGGAAGTTCAGCCCTTTTGAGGGCTGGTTCCTGTGTCGTTGTCATTGCACAGGTTGTTCCAACACGGGCTTTTGCACAGCCCAATCAGATAAAATCTTTGTGAAATTTCTCCAGTCATTGCCACAAAGATATCAATAACCTGCTCATAATATTTAGCTTAGTTGGAGTACTCTGAGGATATTAAAGATCTTTAAAGAATTCATTTTCTCATTTATATTCCAGGTGGACAAAGACTCAAATTCAGAGATGTTGGCTGGAAGATTCAGTAAGTAATAAAATATCCAAGACTTTCATAACACCTCTGTAAAGATGAAAGCATAACCACACAGGATGCTTTCCAAATCTTTCCAGCTCTAAAACAAGGTTGTCTGGACAAGTGCAATAAGCAATCCATGCACAGTTACTCACAACAAAGACATTGGAAGAGACTCACCAGAGGAGTCCGGCCAATGCTGCGCAAGTAGTACAGGAGACCTTTGGTGTGGTAAATGGTTGGATGGAGCTGGGAACTGGGAGTCAACCACTGTCTATTCAGGTCATCCCCACTCAAGGAACAACGGAGGCTGAAATCACAAAGCAACATATCACAAACTACCAAAACAGAGCTAATCCTAGAAAGTTACTGGTTCTGACTTGTCCTGGCACTAGGACAGAAGATGCCAACTAGTACATAAATATCAAGGTTTTGAATTGGGCTGGAATAAACAAACAGTCCATGGTTTGTTTTAGAGGTGCTTACAGTATATTAATTTTATCACTTCCTTTCCCTCTGTTTCACACAGTTGCAGTCCTGAAAGTGAATGCAGTTTTTCTTTACACAAGTACATACAAAAAATAAGCAGACAATTTGCAAACAAGATGTCTTCTAAAATGTTCTAAGTCCTGTGCGATCTATGAAATTCACCCAGCTTACAGAGGCTTCTCAAAACCTCCACAGCAAACGGGTAAATCCAATACCTACTCGTTCAAATTGAAGATAGGTGCTTGAATCTCTTAAACAAGTCTGAAACATGTACGCACTTAAACGAGATATCCAGCTCATCTCATTTAAGCTTCTCAGCTGCATTTCTCGTGAGTGATCTAAAGCATGCGTCAAGACCTTTACGTATACTACGTCATTAGGTAGAACAATTGTCTAGCTTCACTACAAAGGCTGAATAAAAACCTAAATGAGAACCGCAGATTTGCACTGAGAAAGTTTTTTCCTTAGTTGGCTTGAACACAGTGTTTCTGACTCAGTGACCAGCGGAAGATATTTGACTACAAGGACTACATCATTGTGCAATTTTGCAAAATCTGACTAATCTCCCTCATTAGTGATTTTGTGTAGTTCAGAACCTCCTCACACTCTTCAAAGGACTTGCTGTAATTTGGTTTGCAATTTGCAAATTGTGGTATGCTAATAAAGCTCAGGAATAAAACCTGCATCATATCTGAGACTGGTAGGTCCATCTCCATATTATCCAATTCAATACTAGAATGCTTATGGCAGCACAAAACAAAACCTATCCTAAGCATCAGGTGAATTTCTAGCTACGGAGTTGCACCAGCTTTGCTGTTCTAGTCTTCTGTTAATAGAAAAGTTTAGAAATGTACACCTGGGGATGAGGTTTGGAATCGTACAGGCAGACTTGCATGGCAGCTAGGGTGTATTGCATATATGGTCTTGAAAAAAGGTCCTTATGTGAGAATGTTTTGAAAGGAGTAGAAACAACGGATATCTAGGGAAGAAAGAAATGGAAGGAAATAGAAATAACAAGTCACTAAGAATGCTTTATACTTTTATTTTTTATGTAGAAAAAACAAGGCTCTGATGCCATCTTGGGGTTTCTGGCAACATCACAAGATCCATTCCAGTTTTACTCTAGGTTCACTATCATTGCTACCTGAATCCCCCTCTTCCTTCATAATCCACAGTTCCCACATTACTCATTCTGCAAATTGGAAAACATTAGCAATAGCCAACACATGGGAGGTCAGCAAATGCTGATGTGATCCCTCTGCTGAAAAAAATCTGTAAGAAAACATGTTAATTTCCATTATGTTTCTTAATGGCTTTTCAGGTAAAGTTACCTGTAGGCTTACCTCTCCTGATCTTCTGGACAGCAGCTGCTCACTAGAGATTAGCAGCTGTATTTCTGCCAAGTACTTATGTGCATACATGGTTTCGTTTAATAGATATAACTCTATGTAAAGAGGTGTCTGAGCTGCGCCTTTTCCAAAGATGATCAGTAAAAACTAAACCAAACATTGACATAAGTGTGTGATGCCTTCCTGCATCACACTTATATCAGAGAGCATAGATAACTGAAAATAACAATAGAATTCGCATCCTACAGGAAAGAATGATAGTTGGACTTCTGTTCTCATACTATAACTTAATCTCAATGTAACACAACTTTTTGTGCTTTTTTAAGCTTATTTCAGAACTACAGAAATATTTTCTTTCAGCATTGTCACTGCTCACAAATAAAAATACTGTTTTCCTTTCCTGTTTGGATTGGCATTAACTTCCATCTATCCAAACCATCTGCATGTCTTCCTCTGCTAAACTGCCTTAGTATATGGCCAAACACAGCCAAACATGCAGAGGAGTAGAAATGTGACACAACTGAAGTATTACTCCCAAAAAGCTTAAGTAAATTTACAGGCCAATGTCAAACCAACCACAAACAAACTTTCTATTGTAATATTTCTTAGACCAAACTAAAAAACCTCTTGCAAAACCATATTCCTTTAGAACATTTAGTAAAAAAAGCTGGGAGACAAAAAGTTCAGTCTTATCCCTTCAACAACTAACATCCCTGCTCATTTAAACCACCTTTAGGTATTAGCCCTCTGCCTGACAGCTTATATCTACAGCTCTTAAGGAGATGCAGAACTTTAAATCATGAGATGTTGATTCTTCCTATCCCACTCCCCCTCCCATCTTACTGTTAAAGCCCATTTACTTTTGTAGATACCAGCTCCCTGCCAGCGCTCTTCCCTGGTTCCTTCCTTTCTTCTCACCCTCTCCCTTTCCTAACAGCGATGACATTCACAGATAACGGTTTTGTCCGTTATGCTCTGCAGCCAAGGGTGAAGGTAAAATATTAAGCTGATCTCAAGTGCTGATAGCAAATAAAGGGGCTGGAAAGGCAAGACTGGCTTTGTACATTTTGCAGAATTTAATGAAATTCAATTCTCAAATCAAAGGCATTTCTTATGATGCAGTTCCGAGCTATTATATTTACTTTAAATGCTTTGTGCGTCTTTTCTCCTTAGCAACATCAGTAAGGCCACCTGCCACCCTGGATGGGACTAGTAGCAGCTCAAAGGACAATGAAAACATTTGCCTCAAAGAATTTCAATACGCAAAGAAAACCCCATTTCTGTGTCTCTATAAAGAATCTCTGTAATTCAGCTGTTTGTTATATATCTTCAACCTAGATGCATTACTCATATGCAAACTATAATTAAACTTTATCTCTCTAGCTCACAAGCCTAATACTTTGGATTAGGCTTTTGTTACAGCACTGCCTCTTCTACCTTTAAACAATCAGGAAATTCTTTGACAGGGATCAGCCAGTTGGATAGCTACTAGCTGCCCCTGGGGCAGCACATGGCTGCCAAGCACAGCTCTAGGAAAGGAGGCTCTTTCTCCCTTTGTTCTGTGCAAAAATTGAAAGGGCTCCATTAAACACTCAGCCACATGCTTCAGTGACGTGATCCATTAATGCCAGTGTAGAAGGGATCACCTCTCCAGTTTAATAATGGCTCATGCAAATATCACATGGTTTTCCTAACAGATAAAGGAAAAACAAAACAAAACCACCCCACTTTTCACCTTCTCCAGGAGACCATAAAGTTGCTCTCTTCCTGGAGGTATCTCTAGAATGACTCATGGAGCTGGTAGAAGAAGAGACCCTCTGGTCCTTACTAATTAGGCTTTTCTAAAAAGACACAGCCAGGAATACTACCACAGTAATACATGCAAAGGTGTTCAGCAGCCACAAATGCCAAGGAAAGAAACACTTGGGCTGCCTGTCCTTCAGATGCTCTGCCATAGTGCCACATAGTCCAGTTCCCTGAACATAACCAAGTGTTCAAAACGTTCAGTGGCTGGAGAAAAGATCTTATGGAATATGTATAACTCACAATCCTTGAATGATTGATTGCGAGCAGAGCAAATCCATCCTTAGGTGAATTTACTGATGATAGCTGGCTTCAGATATCATCATCATATGCCATCAAGGTTACTCCTATTTGAATATAAGCCTCAGCTCCAAAGATGTATAAATGCAGGCAGTCACCTAGAACCGCACACAGAACTACTCTATGAGAAGTAGATCACTGTCTTCTGAAGTTGATACAGCCACAGACAGAAATATCAGGTTGAGATTCCCCTTCTCAGTAGTTAGATACACTTTTAAGAGAAACACTGGACCGTTGTTCTGAAGGCAGAAACACTTCATAGGGAGTTGATAAGAAAGAGCTTTAGTAGCTAAAGAAGTACTACTTGTTCAGTTTAAGCTAGAATTAATTCTAAATTTGTTTACACTTACAATATTTTGCTATTAATCCTGTACCTCAAAGCCTGACTTTAAGTTTTACTAAAGATGTCTTCTTTATTGTCTTACTGTTAAACTTGCTTGGCTTTCAGAGCAGGCAAATTCTGGGTACTACTCGAACAAAAACATGTATGCAAACAGCCCCAAGCAACGTGAGAGATCAGATCCCATGACTCTTCAAAAGGACCTAGAAGCTGAATTCTGGGCAGGAAAATGAGAATATTTTAAGGGACTTATGACATATAGATCCCTGCTTTCTCTGAAATATATTTGGGCCCCATCTCCAGTTTTCCTGTAACTGCATGCATGGTAAGTTCATGGTCCAACACAAAAAACACAAATCATTGTACACACCTTGACACAAGGTTTCTTCCATTAGTGGCAAGAGAACTATTTTGCATTTTAGCAGAAGAAATACTGAGCACCCTCAGCTTCCAACTCCACTAAATTCTACATGAACCCCATGTACGGGCAGGGAAACAATACCTGGCCCTAACCCAAGGCTGATACGGTCAAGGAAACCTTTCAGTTGATTGCAGTAAGCTGGACTGGAGCCACACACAGACCCAAAAACGGGAGGGAGGAGAGATAAATATGTATATACAAAGGAAGAAACAAAACAAAACAAAGGGAGATACAGAGTAAAAAGGCTTAGAAACAAATACAGTGTGAAAGATATTAGACAAGGAAGAAAGCAAGAAATGGAGGGCGGGGAAGCCTCTTTTTACAGAAAAACTGTTGCTGTAGTTGGAAGATAAAATGATTCAAAATCTCCTGTCCATTAAAGATAAATGGAAAGACAGGGCCCATCATATCGAATGAATGATGTCAGGACTGATAATAACAGCACCTGGGGCACAGCGAACTATAAAATCTAAAGGGATGCATTGTGTTTGATATGTAGAGAGCAGCATCACCATTCACTGTGCATCTTAACAGCAAGCAGCAGTGCTACTGTAGGATAAGAATACCTATAAAGCGAAGTAGGTGCAAGCAAACATCAGGATGCCACTGAGCAGCATGGGGCAGCCTGAATCAGACACAACATGCTGGACTTTATAAATAACTACCGCTAAGGAAGGAAGAATATCTGTATTAAGGTATTTCAGTCATGCCATTCAGAAAGCTCATGAGAACCTTGGGGTGGGGGGAGAGGGAGGAATCCTTCATTTTGCTCGATTTTCAGAGTCTGAATTTCAGAGACTCAGACTCTGTGATTTCAGGAAGCCACAGTACCAGCAAAGCTCTTCCTCATAATATTAAGGAAGGTATCAGAAACATAGTCAAAGCCAGAGAAAATGGTTATCAGAACTGCTTAAGCCTATGTGGTAAGACCAACATGACTATATCCATCACATGGCTCTTCCACAGGGATGCTCATCCCATGCCATCAGGGCAGCATTGCCCTGTGATGCCAATGGTCATTCTAAGAATAGAATATCCCCACAGCAGCATAACCACAGATAAATATTGGCTGCTTTCTGTTGAGAGCAACCCAATGAAACAGTGTGTTTATGCAATATAGGACAGTCTGCAGCTTTGAAATGTCTGGATATTTTTCAGAAGCTGAAGAATTAAAATAAGAACTAACCTTCCATCCTCTCAACATGAGAGAAAGCATGAAGTACTGAGGACCTCTTTATAGAGCTCTTCATTTAATTTATTCCATTTTATGGCAGACAAATGGACAGACTTGTACAGGTACAGTGCAGGTATTTTTCCTATTGTGCTCTGGATGGCATCATTAATAGCGAAATATCTTTCCTACCATATAGCTGGGCTGGTTAAGCCTCCTTATGGGACACCTCACTGTTGCACCTTGACAAGCCGGAGGGCGTCCCTGAAGCGAGGTGATCCCTCCCTCGAAGGAGTGGAGAAGGTGATGCTCTTCCTTTACTGAGGGTATTAAAGTATTAGATCTTCACCTGTATGCAGCGAAATGCAGATGAATAGCTGCAAGGAATATATGCAGACACTGAAGAATGAAACAATTCCCATCAGCATTACCGCAGCTAACAATTCACTACCGGCCATTTGATCTTTCCTTTGGACTGCAAGCAAACAGAATCAAGAACAAGGCGCCTATACAGCATCAAGAATCAAAATCAAAAGGAATTTGCCTTCCCAACACAACCAAAGCAGCTGAGAATTCAGGAGCAGACACAGGATGGAGGTAGAATGGAGGAATGTGTGGGAGGAAGTTACAAATAAGCCTGCAAAAATGAGTCACCCAGGACAACCAGCATGATGCAGGTCCCACCGAACACGTAAAGGGAAACCAGACTTGTAGTACTAGAACAGACCAGTGAATGCTAAATAAGCCCAGGAGCTGAGCTGGGATTTTTGTTCTTTTCTTCTTTCTTCCAGTTGTGAATATGAGGTATGTCAGGGGAAGGCATAAAATCCCTGTCCTCCCACTCAAAACAACACACTTGGAGACTGAAGAGCATGTTCTTGATCTGGCTTGCCTTGGCATTTTAGAAAGCTCAAGGATTGACTGTCCGTGGCACCATTGTCTTTGGCTAGGGAGTACAGATGCTATTTTGGAGATCCTCAAAGCTTGGTTCCTCTTCTAGTTTGTAATGACTTCACAGAGCTAGCGGGGAAGCATGCTGAGTGATCGGCCATTCACACAGGCCAAAAGGAGAAGCAACAAAAACTGAAACCCGGGTTTAGGGACAAGTAAGAAACCAAAGAACCCTGAGAATGCTGCTGTGCAGTTTGTTCCATTTTCATCGTTACTTTTTTCTTGGGGAAATTAGCATGCTTTGCTGTGTATAAGGAAAGGATTGCAGAAATGCTAGAGCAGCTGCTACTCAGAATTTCCCTGCTGAGCTCATCTGTTTAATCTCAAATCTGACCCCTACTGCTCTTTGCTATATTATTGTTTGGAACTCCCTTTATGGTTTTACTCAATGCACATCATTCCTCAACTGCCAAAATCCCTATTCCATATCTCTTCTCCTTCCAAGTATGCATTTCATTTCTAAATTATATTTACATTCCCCTCCCCTGCTTTCTTGGGACCTCCTGCAATACCAATAGCGCTCAAGACTGATTCACACCACACTTTACCATCACACCTGCTTTCATCATGAATAAAGGCCACACTAGTATTAGGGCATCAAGACAGGCATGCACTACTTAACTAGATGATGAAAGTCAATGCCAGAAAGTCAGCTTCTCCTAAGCAGCTCCTATAGGGTAACAGGTGATGGCTATTCCTCAACTGCATTGTGACCTCTTAGTGCCATACTGGGTTATCTCCAGGACTTTAGGAGGAAAATTTTTACTACTTCTTTCTCTTCTGTATTGCACCATACACATACAATGCTGAACTTATCTTCTGAATGACACTTGTGCCATCTGGCTGCTGACCAATTTAACAATGCTGTTGAAGGGATCCTTCTCATTTTGGACCCCGGCTGCAGTATGATTTTTCCCTTTCAGCACAGACTAATGAATCCATGATGCATAATGCTTCCTCTCAGGCAAATGCTATTCTAAAGGATCATTCTGCCAGCTTCTTCTTGCCTCCCTACAGCTGAGCACTGATACTAATTAGTGTAATGAGGCTTCAGTGTTTCAGTTTCTACATCTGACTGATTTTGTCACAGTGGACAGTCCTTGCTTCCCCAGATAAACGATGCGCAGTCTCTGCTTCTTCCATTTGGTGCATGTAACTAGGTTGCTATCCTTGCTCGGCTCCCTCTGTTAAGAGAGTTCCTTTTCTCTCTGTGGACACATTTCATTAAGTCACATTTTGTTATAAACCAATTAGAGACACAGAATGAGATCTTCTTCACCCCCAGCTAATACTGTCAGTGACAAAATCAAATGAGACAACAAGTTCACATGATTTACTGAAAAGGTGAGTTAACAGCATTACCATAGATGAGCTAAACTACCTCCCCGCTCCACATGAAGAGATGCTCAGCAGACTTCAGTTTCTTTTAGTGGTAACAACAGCAGCCATCAAATACCAGATAACTCATTCACATGCAGTTGCCTATACTTCACGATCACTTGCAACGCAAACAAGTTATAACACTTCGTATTATTTTATGGTGGAGCAAATAAGAATTCAGAGAGCAGATACATAATAAAATGGGTTCTGTGCTCCTTGACATCTTCCATGAGGTGGGTTCATCTCAAGTGTCTCTTCTCAGGATGTTCAAATACTTTACATGTCATTGATAAGAAAGCCTTACAGTAGCATTTTGAGGCACTATTTTTGAACGGGAAAAGTCATTTTTCAGCTCAAGAAGTTTTTCATAACAAGTATCTTCTCTCTGCAGGAAATACTGACTTTTGTTCACAAACTAAATACATTACTCTCCCCTCTAAGCTTTGACTTTGCAGCCAAAACTCCAAAATACATCATCCAAAACTTTAAAAGTATTTCAGAGACATGATGTCATCATATGTCAGAAAACATGCATTTGAGGTTTCTTAGACACCTATTCTTCTGTGACAGAGGTCTCTGCCTGGGCCATATGTCCCATAATGCCACATCAGGACTCCATGACAGCGATTCGGCAAGGAGGAGAATGACGATGCAACACAGGAGTTGTAGTCTGGCTGGGGAACCCAGGGCAACAGGACAGCCAACAGCAACTCCCAAATGGCACCACGATGACATTTCCAAATTGAAATACTGCTTTTAAGTGGGAAGATTTGGCTCAAGTTTTCATTATCCGTTATTCATAGAAAAATTTAAGCTTTTTTCCCCATAGGGGAAAACAACATATTTTCCCCCAACAGTCCTTCTTACATTCTCCTACAAGCTATGTCAGCAAATCCTAACTTTGCAGGCAGTGGTACCAAGAGGTGAAACAACTGATGCAAAACCGAAGCAGTAAATTAGTGACAGAACTAGGAATGGAACTTGAGATTTGATGAAAGCATACCAGATTAATTTTTTTTTTAAAGAAATGTTCTTTAGCCTGTGCAAATTCCTGTACTCTGACATTCTTAATTTAAATGTGGCTTATATCCATATAGCTTAAGAGGATTCTTAGATGATTTAAGCTAATTGCTCACATATGGGTTGCACCAATTTAACTGGGTTGATTTAAAAATCTTAGTTAAATCAGTGCAATATCTGCATATAAATGAATCCTAAGAATTACAATTCTCAGACAATTAATCTAAACTTAGACCACAATAAATAACACGGAAGGACAGTGTTGCATCATAGATTAACAAAGAGAATCACAAGCAAAGGGAACTGTAGAGACCCATAAACAAGAAAGAATGTACAGCAATGACTCTAAATCTCTGTTACATTTTTCTAGGATCCCTATTTAGCCAAGCAGTCCAGAAGGTAGAACTCCCTTCAGAAACATCCCTTCTGGTCCTGTGGAGCTGAAGAGAGAAACTAGAATAGAAAGAAAAAACCTCTCAAAGCAGTTACTGTGAATCACAAAGTTCAATTTCAGATTCCTCAAAATATGTTGCTACTAAATTACATAATAATTGGCATAATCTAGCATTACTTTCAGGCAGTAGTAGAGAACCCTTGCACTTGTTTGAAGAGCGGGAGCAATGCGACAGGCATTGCACAGGGCTGGGTTTATTCCGTCACCAAGTTACTCAGCTCAGTGTAGGAGCACAAAAAGGGACCGCACCGTACATGTGGCTGTGATGTGATTTATGGTGGAATCGGTCACTGGCTGACATACGAGAAGACACACTACACTTCCTCCCCTAGTAAATTATAGCTCTGACAAAGCAGCATTAACTGAAATATGCTGAGTGGTAGCTTACAAAATAACACAAAAAAGAGTGCATGGTTTGTCAGCTCCTTTCCTCTGCCAGGCAGGATTGGGCTAGCTAAGGAAAGGTAAAACTAGCTTCTACTCCTCAAACTAGAAAGGATTTTTTTCTTTTTTTTTAAAAGCCAGGCTGTAAAACTAATATGATTATGATATTACTACTACTCTCTGTAATATCACTGGAAATTCCCATTCACAGAGCAGGCTATAATGTTACGAGACTTGACCTCTGCTAACCTCGCAGGCTACCTGCATGGCAAATCTCTCTCCGCAATCAAGTAATACTTCCTCACAGATTACTGAGCAATTACGTATACAAATCCAGGCTTGCTGTATTTCTCCTTTCTGACCAGGGATTTCTAGCTCTGCCTCTGAATTCCATGGAATAGTTGGGAGCTCCTACAAAACAGTTTTTCTTTGCCATAAGTGCTCCCTTTTATGGGAGATAAAGAACATGGCTCAGAACCTGTTTGCAATATAGCTTCCAAGTCAAAACAGAACAGGGAAAAAAAAAAACAACACCTCTCATTTTCTAGTTACACGTTCCACCTGACATTGAAGGGAAGTGCCTATCTTCCATTTAACTATACGAATTCCTACATGCATTTTTACCAGTACATAGTATTTTCCTGATAGACATTTTACCTTCATATAATACTCACCTATGCAGTGCACTTTTGGCTAACGTACTGTGCGATTCCCCCATGCATTCAGGGAGATGGTTAAGGCTTTGGAAGGCGACTTAAGCAACGAGTTAGAGATATCATCATCCCGAGGGACGGGAGGTTACTTCATGCAATAGCTAATAAGTGATGCGAAGCAAATATAATAAGGCCATTACAGCTGTTAAGAAAAAGATCCCAATACATCAGTATCTCTTACACGAACCCTCCTGCACACAAATGTGCATACAGCCTCCGCTATCACATCCCTTCTTGAAGGGTCTCAGGAAAAAGGAGGAGAAAGACTGAATTCTTTGCAGCACCCAGTAAAACCTGGTGTCTTAGCACAGCCACCCGAGTGATAAACTTGATTTGTCCCATACGAAACCTGCCAACTACTAACCAAGGCCACACCTGGCCTCCAGACAGCAAAGTCTCACCGATATGGCACGTGCTCACCAAGACAGGCCTGTCAAACAGTAATTAATTACAACAAACGCAAAAGAAAAAGAGAAGAAAAAGACAAGCGTTCTGCACCCTGCAGCTCTGAGCAAAGCAAATTCAGCGCCTCTGCTAACACGAAGCTAATCCGTCAGTGTCTCCTCCGAGACCAGGCACCAGCGGCTCCCGTGCTGCTGGAGGGGCATTCGAGGGACTGAGCTGCAAGCCAGTACAGCAAGCAGCCAGGGATAAGCTAAGAGGTTTGGGGTTATGTCTGCAGATGCACCAAGCTCTCTTATTTGTTTACTTTCCCCCGTGCACATGCCCTACAAGCCTTCAGACCTCAGCTGAATGCTAATTCTGATACTAAAAAACTACAACGATTTGCACTTACATAACCGCTCATCCGAGCACAGTGTCTCTGGGCACTTCACAACAGTAAAGTTAAACGAAGCATTCAATACACTCTTATTAAAATAAAGTATACACTGGAGAAACATGATGGGCTTGTATAATTCTGCAAAACGTCTAGAAAATTTTAAAAACATATATACATACATATAAAAAAAACAACAGTAAAAGATAGAATCAGTGTAAATCTAAAAACCAAACCCAGCTCTCCAGAAAGCTCACAAACCCAAGCACAGATCTAGGCAAGGGTTTAAGAGATTTCATGCAAGTGCTACGTAAAGCTGGCATGGGAAATGCAGGGTGCATAGGGTGATTTAAGATGCATAAGAGGGACTGTCAGAATCCCAGGGGAGCTGGAAAATTTGTAACAGAAACCAAACACACTAACTGTAGCTTGCTGGAAGCTCATGGTTTAAAAAAAAAAAAAAAAAAAAAAAAAAAAAAAAAAAAAAAAAACCACCCACCAAAAAACCAAAAAACAAAAAAACAAAAAAAACCAAAAAACAAAAAAAACAAAAAACAAAAAACAAACAAAAACAAAAAACAAAAAAACCAAAAAACAAAAAAAACCAAAAAACAAAAAAAAAAACAAAAAAAAACAAAAAACCAAAAAACCACATACAATGCAAAAAAAAATAGGGCACTAGTTAGGAACAAATATAAGAAAATGGTTCATATACGAGCACTTGTATGAGAAAAAAATCTAAGCTCTTTTTGCACAGCAAATGATGGATTTTAATTGAGGGCTAGCACGATCAAAAAAATTCCCTCTTGAAACAGATTTGTAAAGTGAAATTACTTGAATACTGAAATAAATGACCTGATTTTTCAAAATATGGAGCTACTCATCACTGCCTATTGAAGTTCAATAGAGTTGCAAGCACTCAGCATCTTCCAAAGTCAGGAAATTCTGAACTAACTTCCTTTTTTTAAAAAAAAAAAAAAAAAAAGGATCAAGGCACCTAATTTATGGCCCTTACTGTTCATTTTTTAACTCTGTTCTTAAATTAAGAACAGGAAGTTTGAAGCACAAGAAGATATCAGCAGTATTCCCAAATGGAGGGTACAGCGCTTTATCCAACACTTGGGGCTTTTTTTTCCCTTAGCTCTCTTTCGCACTTGTTTTTAAACTTAATATAATAACCTCTTAAAGGAGAAGGATTGTGAATATTTGGGGATCAATGGATAAGTTTGAAGGTGCTTATGAAGAAAATGGATGATCAACATCTGATTTTTGCAACAAAGGGTTTAAAAAAAAAATCTTTCTGATAAGAGGCACTGTCCTGTTTCAGTGAGTTAGGAATATCGGGTCCTGGCCAAAACTTGAAATGCTTCATGGAAAAGCAAATGACAAAGTACCAGACTGCCAGAGTCCCTTACTTTGATGTGGGGGTAAGAGGAAAAGAAAAAAGTGCAAATACAATCTCTTGATCATTTATTTGCAAGTCATATATAAGGGTAACAGTTACAGTTCTTCTACACAGAAGGTCCATGGGTGTATATTGACACAGCACCATGGAAAGCTGTTTTTATCTGTTGGCTGACCTAACTCAGCATGCTCAATTGCTAACCAAAGAATAGGGCCACACTGTCCCCGCTCAGATCAGTGACTGAAGGCTGCATTTCTTCCTGTGTCGAGACAGTAAACCCTTTTTAAGCTTCTCCTGGGGAGAAGGCTCAAACCAAGAGTTTGCCTATCTTTATAAAGAGCTAAACACATTTTAATTGTTAATACACATTCAAGCTTAAAAGGTGAATAACAGTACTTATGTACCGCTAAGAACATTATAGAGCGTAGCGTGACATTTACAGGTAAGGAGATACTCAGGCCAAGAGGCTTTCAAAACTACTTCCCAAAGAGAAGACCAATACTCTGTCACTGCTGAGAAATGACCCTAGCTACTACTTCCAGACACTGTTTTCAGCAGAGCTGTATCTATAAAGTCTCTGTCAATAGAAGAATGACATGGAAGAAACTAGAGAGGACAAAAATTTGCTCAGTTCCGAGATGGATTAGAAACAGAAAGCAGCATGGTGCTCGCCTGGAGTAATAACAAAGGCTGGCGAGTCTCTAGAATATTTCTTACGCTGTCCAATAATGTTTTTCCTTCTTGAGTTTTTCAGGACTCCTTGTTCTTTGAGCTATCCTACCGATCACAGACTCGAGACTCAGCTGCACAATATTTAGTCAATATAGATAAGCTCATAGAAGTTTCCCCTACAAAAATCAATGTGCAAATTAATGTAGGCCATTTTGATCAACTGGAATAAAGGTCGCACAAGGTTGCAATTATTTTGGCCAGGACTGCAAAAACAGGAATAAAGAATGCCATAGGAATGACCTGAGATCTAAGCTCTCTTCCTCCCCCAAGTTAAAATAACGTTATTCAGTTGCCACAATTTGCATTTAGGTAAATTAGTTCTTCCTCAGCTTTATTGCTTCTCTTAGCTATTAGGAACGTTTATAAAAAAGTGAAGTCACTTGTTGCCCAAAGAATAGGACCCAGCTAAAACATCAGGTAAATAGTCCTTCTTGACCTATTTCATTCCAATAATGTTGCATAATTAATAATCCTATGTAATACTGTAAAATAACGTTTAATACTAACACGCTTAATAGCTCTAACTGTTGTTAGCGTATAAACAATATTTGTAATCACCCTCTAAAATATATTAACAAAAATTGAGATAGAAATACACAGCATTTTCCAGAAAACCAATAGAGTTTTTGTTCTCTGAACCTTTCCAGCAGGGCAGAATCCATCACCGAAGCTTTCTGGTAAGCTAGGAGGGGAAGAAAAAAAAAAAAAAAAAAAGGAGGGGAAAAAAAAAGTAATCACATTTTCCCTCATTTTTGGTTGTTTAAAGAAAAATCTACTTACAAAAAATATTGACCTCCCATAGCCTCCCTCAGAGTATGGAAAAAGTACTTTTTCTGTGAAACCTCCATTTCAATAGAGCTATCTTTTTATCAAACAAACACTTAGCCCTTTCTGACAACTCCATTATCATTAAATTAAGCCCAAAGTGCTTCTTTAAGGTATTACTAGCATCACTCTATAGATACGTAAAGTAACTACAGAACAGCTTAATGACTTGTCTGAGGCCATGCAGTAAACATTTGATAGAACTAGAAAACTGATAATTCAAAGGCAGAAAAATATTCATAATCATTCGCTTAAAAAACTTTTTTGATGCTGTTCACAGCAAGGAAAGCAATTGCTTAGTGGTTCTCAAAGATTTATGCCATGAAGGATGCTTATCTCTATTCCTGAGCACTGAAAACTACAAGGGACAGAGAGCAAAAAGGGACTGCAACCAGGAAAAAAGGAAAAGGAAGAAGTAGGTCTATAGAGCTTATTTCTCTTCAGCTCACAAGGCAGATTTGTTGGTCTGAAAAGCACGCTCATTGAATTGCAGCGCTGGATATAATTCTTACGGTGTGACTCCACAGCTGCAAAATCCCAGCTGCAATTAGAAAACTGTAAGGCTGGATGTTTTATCATTTTTATACATGCAGGCACTCCAGTGCTGGCTGTGGCAGGCTGCAGCTGGCCTTCCATCAGCCCCCAGCTGCTCCCTAGCAGAAAGGCAGTAACTGCAATCGTGTGTAAACATTAGCAAAACGCAAATTTTGCAGGTGTTGAAAATGATTTGAAACTGCTTAGCACAGTTTCAGTCTAGCACTTCCCAGCTCAGTCAGGTGAATACGACTTGCTTGGAAGAAATTGCAGAACATGATTTTATACCATTACACAGAGAGGGGTGATCAGGTGACCTCCTAAGCATTAAGTCTTCAAAGAGCCAAAGAACTGCTGAGTTGCAAAGTAGAAATGTTTTAGAGTGAATGTAAAACCTTCATTATTCCAGTTGTGAGGCAGCCTCTGATCGTTAAAGAATAGGATGGTGCCTTTTCCTCACACTTGTCTATGAAGAGTACTCTCATGTCTCTAACATTATCTGGTATTGGTTGTTGTCCAAAACAAATGCTGCATCGAATGATCCTCAGATACCAAGGATAAATTAACAGCATGGTGGTTTACGCGCAAAAACACAAACTCGTGTCTTCCTTAATGTTAAAGCTACACCCTGGACACTACATATTAGTGGATACTTTTAAATATACCTAAATTCTGAAGGATACAAATATGGGTCCCCTTCAGCTAGCATAAATCTAGGGCAATTCTATCAAATGAGATTGACAGAGCTAAACAAGGCTTGATTTAGTGCCTAACATATATTTTTCCAATTATATATTTGATAGCTTTCACACATGGCACCTGGCAATCCCTTCCAAATTATCCCATTTTTTCCTTCTTTGATCCTCCAAAGAAGTCCATCTGCTGTTCAGATGCATTCTGCTGTTCAGATGCATTCAGACCAGTAATAGATCAGTTCCACAAACTGACCATAAATACCACTTAACCTCAAATCCTAATCTCTCATGCTACCTCCCATCAGCTGCAAAGTCCCTAGATAACAAGTTCAAGGACTGTACAGGAAAGGAGACAATATCTTAAACAGCACAGAAGTAATCCATTGTAGAAAAGAACAAGGTACTGAAACTGAAAATAGACTTCATAGGGAATGGCAAACCAGCACAGCATACATGCCTGCTATACTATTTTCCTTTGTCCTTCTAATGCTGCTCAGGAATTTCGCATTTCATTGATTCTCATATAGAGAAGACACCATCTCTCCCCCACCCCAGGAATTAAGCAACCTTCCCCCCTCTTTTTTTTTTTTAATGTAGAAAGCTGTCACAACAAAGACGACGAAAATCTAATAACCATCCCCTGCAAAAAAGCCCCATTTTCTTTAGCGTGTTCCAGGCATAAAGCTCTCTTTGATGACCAGCGTATTCTGCTACGAGCTGTTGTCCAGGTGACTTAAAGACAGTAACTATACCAAGATACCCTTTGTGGATAAAGATGACTAGGTGCGAGGAGATGCATGTTCCCTTCCCACCTGCTACAGCAGGCCCACTGCTTTACTTTTCTGTCTCTATCAGTAAAACATTAGTTCACTGAGGAGAAGTTCTACCTGGAAAGAGTTTTAAAGTTATCACGCGTTACCAGCACACGCAGTGCAAGATGTGCTGCCTACTCCTGCAACAGCTGGAAAAAGAATGCTGAGTGCTCTTATCACAGACCATTTATCACTGAAACCACCAAGTTGCTAGAATATGAGGATTTGGGCCCAGCACTGCTAAGTGTACATATGCAGCGGCAATAAGAAGCTAACAGGATGCCACAGGGCTGCCCTAACTTATGCTACTGGAACTATCCTTTTGGGCAGAGCTCACTATCTTGAAATGGCAGAAATGCATCACAGTTCATCCCTGCTCTCTCCTGCCCATATTTTAGCCCAAAGAACTGCCAATACAGACACTGAAAGAAAAGTTTTGTATGTTAGCTACAGCCTTTAAGTTTTGACTTTGTAGGAGGAAGAGTTCAAGAAAGAATTAACCTGCTTTAAAGATCTCCACTGATGGCACATAAGCAGACCAGGATGAGTCAGTAGTCACAGCAGTCACCATGTATTCCAAGATCCCTGTTTACTCTAATAAAGCCTCATGTTGTTTCCTTACCCCAAAGGACAAATAACCACCAGGTCTCACTCATCTTAACAGGGTCACTGGGATACATGCATAAAGCCACTCAGCCTTACAGACACCAACAGCTTTGGGCTTTGTAGTGTTTCTTCACAGCTACTTCCGTTCATCCTGTGGGGTCTTCCAGGGGTGATCTCTCATGGTCAATAGCAGGTTGCCTAACAGTTTCTCGCATAACCGAGCAACAGGCTACATCATTTCAACTAGAGTGCCTCAGAGGGTCTTCTCATCCTTGTCCTTCTCTTTACCAACTTCAGCTCACATCACAATTTGCCTAGCATGCTATGTGGGACCACCTGCTGCATCAGCAGGGATGTTATCTGAAGGAATGGCAATGCACCGGATCACGTTCCAAGGTAAATTAGTCAGCATCCATCACAAATTCTGGTAAAAGTTATGCTTATTCTCTCAAAAATTTCCAGGCTGATAAGCCATTAGAAAGAGTGGAAGCTTAAAGATCCCAGTGTTTATTATTGTGATGAACTCTCCCATAAGAAGAAAAAGGAGTCTAGCTGCAGCAGCAATTTGGGAGATAGCATGTGAACAGAGAAACAACAAGCTGAACAAAAATTCAGCCAAATCACATTTCTTGCAGGTTAGTAAATCCTTCTGAAGCAAAGGAAGTGTCAACAATAAAGCTTAGAACAGATGGATGGATATTTTTTATTTCCATATGTATAAAGCAACTCAAGAGCCTTGAAGGAAGGAATCACTTCCCCAGGAACCCTGATTCAGTGACTTCAGTTGAAGTTGATTCCAAAGCACATTTGCCATCATCGCCAAGGCATATTTGAGTCAACTATATCCTCAAAGTATTATTTACATCCACTTCTCAGGATTTCATCAAATGCAAAATGCCTGTGCTGACTGAATGGACACACTCCCTTAATCGTATTCAGAAGCAAGCAGCTTGAGTTTTATTTATTTATTTACTTACTGATTTACTATTATTATTAAGCTCTCTGCTTGCAACTGCAAATATGCCTTTGCTGCTCCATTAACCTGATCGCTTTTCTGAGTTTTAAAGTTAACCCAGAATGTCCACACAGAAAATATCTAAGCAATATTTGGAGAAACTGTGCCTTGAATATAGGGTTGAGATTGTAGGTCACACTTTTAATGAGAGCTTAAGCTGAACTAAAACCTACTAACATTGTAATGACAGATGCAGGCAAAATCTCTCCAAGTGCTGAATGCCAGCAGAAAACTTTGCCACAATCCTTCCCACCGTCTCTTGGGAAGTGGAAGAGTCAATTCTTTTGCCGCTCACCCAAACAGTCAAAAGAGTGTCAGTACAAATTAACAACAAAGCAGATATGTAGTACGGACACTCACCCTGTGGCTACAGTGAGCCAGATGATCGAAGAATACCAAACATACAGGTTTCATACACAGTAAAAATACATTTTGTGTGCGTGCATCTGTACATACATGCATCAGATTCTAGCAAAAGCTGCAGTGGCAAGAAAGACTAGTGCGTATCTTCCCTTTGCTGCTCCTGAAAGAAATTGGGCTTCCTTGCCATCACAACCTGACACTTACTAGCAGAGATGCAAAGTATTCCACACTCAATCACCTTTGAAAGGACATGGAGAACAGGAGAGGTGCCTGAGGACTGGAAGAAGGCTAATGTCACTCCGGTCTTCAGAAAGGGCAAGGAGGACAACCCAGGAAACTACAAGCCAGTCAGTCTCACCTCAAGCCCTGGAAAAGTGATGGAACAGCTCATCCTGGATGCCATCTTTAAGCATGTGACAAGTAAGAGGGTGATCAGCAGTAGTCAGCATGGATTCACCAAGGGGAAATCATGCTTAATCAATCTGATAGCCTTCCTACAATGGGATGACTAGCTGGGTGGATGAAGGGAGAGCAGCGGATGTTGACTACTTTGACTTCAGTAAGGCTTTTGACACTGTCTCCCATAACATCCTCATAGACAAGCTCAGGATAGATGAGCAAACAGTGAGGTGGATTGAGAACTGGCTGAATGGCAGAGCTCAGAGGGTTGTGCTCAGTGGCACAAGGTCTAGTTGAAGGCCTGTAGATAGAGGTATCCCCCAGGGATCAGTATTGGATCCAGTACTGTTCAACTTATTCAGTGACCTGGATGAAGGGACAGAATGCACCCTCAGCAAGTTTGCCAATGATACAAAACTGGGAGAAGTGGCTGATACAGCAGAGGGCTGTGCTGCCATTCAGAGGGACCTCAACATGCTGGAGAGATGGGCAGAGAGGAACCTCATGAAGTTCAAAGAGGCAAGTGCAGGGTCCTTCACCTAGGAAGGAACAATCCCATGCACCAATACAGGCTGGGGGCTGACTGTTGGAAAGCAGCTCTGCAGAGAAGGACCTGGGGGTCCTGGTGGACAACAGGTTGACCATGAGCCAGCAATATAGCCCTTGTGGCAAAGAAGGCCAATGGTATCCTAGGTTGCATCAGGAAGAGCATTGCCAGCAGGTCGAGGGAGGTGAACCTCCCCCTCTACTCAGCCCTGGTGAGGCCACATCTGGAGTACTGCGTCCAGTTCTGGGATCCCCAATACAAGAGAGACATGGAGCTACTGTAGCGAGTCCAGCAGAGGGCTACAAAGATGATTAGGGGACTGGAGCACCTGTCATATGAGGAAAGGTTGGGAGAGCTGGGCCTGTTCAGCCTGGAGAAGGGAAGGCTGAGGGGGGACCTTGTCAATGTGTATAAATATCTGAAGGGAGGGTGTAGAAAGGACAGGGCCAGACTCTTTTCAGTGATGGCCAGCAATGGGATGAGAGGCAACGGGCACAAACTGAAGGACAGGAAATTCTGTCTGAACATGACAAAAAACTTTACTGACAGGGTGACAGAGCACTGGAACAGGTTAGCCAGAGAGGTTGTGGAGTCTCCTTCCTTGGAGATAATTCAAAAGCTGTCTGGATACAATCCTGGGCAACATGCTCTAGGTGACTCTGCTTCAGCAGGGCGGTTGGACTAGATGATCTCCAGATGTCCCTTCCAACCTCACCCATTCTGTGAAAGCATGTTCCCCCTGACAGCAGATGTTGAAGCCAGATGTTACACTGGCAGGTTCTGACTGGTTGACAGCTGCTTCTTAGGACAAAGGGATAAGGAAACCAGGAGCAAATCAGACCTCAAGATTGAATTATGCCTCCAGTTCCACTGCCAGACTGCAAAGCAACTTCACTTACTCCAGCAGAGCAACTGTGAATCTACAGCACAGTGAAGGAAAGCAGAATTTGACCAAGGTTCTTATGCTGACCAGCATGCCCTGCGAGCTAAAGGACAGAGATGTTTCACATAATGTATTCAGAAGGCCATCTAGAAGTCTATTTACCATTTCCTGAAACGGAGGAAATGAGGAAATTCATCCAACCACTGGTTTACTGTCTTGAGTTATTAGGCAGCAGAACACGTGGTTTCAGGACATTCACAGGCTCAGACTGTAACAGAGACTCCACTTTTAGTATTCAGTGCATACATTAAAAGAGTAATTTGTATTAATACGGGGAACAAATGAAAATAAATTATTTAGGATAGAAAGTCACAAGGCTTCTTATTCCTTCTGTACTTGGGCATAAAATGTCTTCAGCAATAAGATCTAAAAGAAGTCTTCTTTCCTTACCACCCCCACTGCCATTATAATGACATGCTATTACACAGAGCTCACTATTAAGGGAACACTTGGTGTCACCAAATGACTATGAAGGTGAAAAATGTCAGTTCTTGCCCTGTAATACTTGACTGGCAATTCTTCACCATCCTTTTCTACCTTCCTTCTAATTTCTGTTACTTTGCATGATATGGAAAGATGCCTTCTTTCTACTGACTATAAACATCTTTGGTAAACATCAAAGTTACAATGCTGAAATGGTTACAGATGGTAAAAACCATTGCTTAAAATCCCACCCCCCACAAGAAAGCCCCTGATCTTCAATCAGTGAGCTCCATATGTCTAGATGTACCACAGAAAAATCATTTTTTTTATACGTATAAAAGTCAAAAATAAGAAACATGCACCTACTGGATTCATGTTATATAAATATCATCTTCCTTTCAAATGTACCCAACTAGCAGGCCTGTGGCAGAATATTCCCAAAAATCTAGAAACCATATATGAAAACTACTTCTCTTTTCCCTGCTGGACTGCTAACTTCTTTACATACAGCTATACCTGGAGGTAAAAGTACTTCCTTTCCTGAATCCCTACTGGAAGCAACAGGAACGTTAAACTACAATCAACTCCACGCAGACAAATGTTTTATTCATTTCACTCCACTTAAGAAAAAAAAGCATACACTGGTTAATTTTATCTAAGTAAAATCCACAATGGGGCTTTTAAATGATGTCAAGTCCTTTTCATACCCTGCTGTGGTACATTTTACCTATTTGGGATGAGTGGCATCAAGTGCAGATACAAAGAGTAAACCTCAATGTTTATAGTTAAGTCATGAATTCAGAGGCCTTTCCACATATCCTGCAGATAAATGGCATATTAGTAACATGTTTTTTAAATAAGAGAACAAACCCAATCCTACTTTACTTAGCCAAATGAGTTTCAAAGAAAAACAGAGAAATCTGCTGCCATTTTCAAGACTGATGGTGGTTCTTCTCCTCTAAATCTCCCTCCCACCCCGCCCCATTTGGCACAATGACATTAATATCCTAATCACTGAATTATTAGCTAAAGAATTTACAAATACTGCTTGTTATTTCTTGGTGATGAAGGGAAACTGCCATAGAAATGAAAGCTATAGTTTGGAAAATAAAAACCCAGGAACCTTATTAAGATTTCAGCTTGCTCCAAATCTGAGAAGAGCTTAAACTACACTGAAGACATTCTGAATGCTAATGATGAGACCATTTAGCACTCCCTGTTATTCAGTATAAAACAGTTCCACAGAAGTAAGAGGGGGAAAAAATATTGTAATAGCATAGGCCAGGGGGAGCAAAGCTACTTAAGGAATGTGGTATGGCCCATTTTATTGGATAGGGAAGGATGAATTGTTTTACAAATCCAGGAAAGCTACTAAGGCAGTTCCCTCAGGTGACAGAGTGGATGGATTCCACAGTGAATTCCAAAAGCACTAATAAATCAATATTGAGGTAAACTGGCAGAACAGCAAAGAGGAGGGCGAGAAAGAGAAACGAGCCATGCGCAAGTCAGACTGCAGGGCAGCTACAGACTCACAAGCTACAGAAATGGCAAATATCCATTGAGATTACAGAGCACCAAACTAAGGACACCTTTTCAGCCAGCACTACATCACCTAATACTCGTAAGATCCTAAGTGACTTCTAAGTCTTGGAAAACAAATCTACATAATGGTCTGAGAAGAACTAGAGAAACTTAAAAGCTTTCTATCTGCTGTGCAATAGCTGTCTAACTAGAGCATTTTGTGACAGCCTTCTTTGAACACACCTGACAAAAATCAACCATCTTCAAACACTCTCCACACTAAGAGGAAACAACATTAAACAGAGCTTCAAGTGGTGTCCGTCAATAATGACACATGGATTCTGATCTGAGAAGAAATGAGGCTCTAACTTCCAACTGAGATACAGCAAGAAAAAAAACTGTATTCTGGGATAGCAAGGAAAAAACACACAAAGATGGGTAAAATATTTACATCCTATTCTTCTATTCACATAGCTGAAAAGGTGTAAAGTAAGAAGAAAAAAAAAACTCCATCCCTAGAGTTTCCCACTGTTGTTTTGTTTACACACAAAGATCCAGGACGTTGCTTAGAGCTTCTTCCATGAGGCTTTGTGCAGAATTACACAGGAAACCACAGTAGGGTCATGCACTGAAAAAGATGCTAATAAGATAATCCAATCAGCTTCCTCTGGCTAAAAAAATTCCGCAGCATGGTGGGGTCTACCTGAAAGTTCATGCTGTAAATCCAGGTATTACTGAGGGAGCATCTGATTGCAATTCTGGAGAAAACGCTAAACTTGCTTCAAAAACCCAGAAAGATGAGAAGAACAAGACTTGTCGTTTGACAACATTTCTCTTTCTTCCCTGTCTTCTGCAAAGCAAGACAAATACTGAAGAGAACCTCATTTTCAGTACACTCCTCATTCCCAAGGTTCCTAAAACAATTTATGGACTATAATTATAATCCAGACAACAAAACATACAGGAACTGAAGGCAACAGCTATTTTTAAATCCAGGGCTAACAATATAATATTATCAGTCCCAAAAAGCAATCACAGCCTGTAAGTCTTTTAAACCAGACAACCTGAATACCAAAGAAGATGGGGACAGTACCTCAAGTAGCCAACTTGAGATGCCAGCTCATCATTTGCAACTGTAAACTATCGACAAGCTGCCCCGCCAGGTTATAAAATACTGATACCATCTGCCTATTACTGAAGTGCAGCTAAAACATTCAAACATGATAAACAGCAACACCTCTATATCACGCTGGAAATGAAGCAAGCAGCATGGTTATCAACTGAAACTAATGCTCCAAGGGAGGGAACAGCACAAGTGTTTGACACATCAAGAATAACTGCCCTCTTTAAAAAGAATTATCTGGTTACATTTAATGAACATGAAGAGTGATAACCCATAGCCTGGACTATGACTTCAGAGCACTAAAGTAGAAGGTGCCACAAGGCAATCCTGCCCATCTTGTTTTCCAAACCTGGAGCATGCTGCCTCAAACCTTCAAGTTCTGCAGGGCTGGGGAGAACCCAAGGCCAGGGCAGAAAAGCTCAGAGGTCGTAACTGGGCTAAACATTAACCTAGGTAACGTCTGAAGAGAGAGCTTCTTTTCAGAGATGCTTGGGCATTTTTTGCCTGTTTTGGTCCTAAGTGCAAATGTTGAAATCAGAAGACAATATTAGTGTCTTGGTGACTACCAATATTTAACAGAATAAGAAAAATAAAGGAACATTTTTAATAGATGAAGGGGAGGCAAGAGGACACAAACACGAGATGCTTTACCTGACTCTGCTGATTCACATGACAACTTATATTAGATATAAAACCGGAATTTAAAATTTCTCACTGCTTTGCCTGTTCATCTTTTCTCACAGCTTGATTTTTCTTTTTTAGCTTTCCCTTAGGATTTCTTACCCCTGGCTCTGCCACTCCAAGAACTCAACTTCTCTGTACTCCGCCAGGTCTCCTTCACTGTGACTTCAGCCATAGGCATTAGCAAAATTGGCTGCTTTGATTAGAAATGTGTGAGTGGAAGGCAGATAATAGCCTGGTTCTCTACACCTGATCTCCCAGTGAGGGGTCATTGATAAGGGTCAACAGCTGAAATAAGTGTCTCATCACATGAAGAGTTTGTGAAGGAAAAGCTCTACTGTCAAATAAAGTGGAGCATCACAGTAATGGGAGTTGGAGGGGGCTGAGTTATCTATATATTTAGGTTAGTTTGTGTCTTGCAAATTTTGTTCTGGGCAGGAGCTGCCAGTTTGACAGCCATGGAGCCCAAGTCCTGTATTTAACTAGAGAACAGATTCAGCTGAGGGAGTTGCAACTCCTTCCTCCCAGAAGTGGATTTGTTAGGGGGCTACAGACACTGCAGCCACCCTTCTAACAGGGCTACGCTCCCAGTCACTATCCACAGTCTCACCACATGCACTATTAGGCTATGATAATACACTGAAAGTGAGGTGATTTTTCAGCCAATTCACTGATTGGGGATGATTAAATCATCTCCAAAGGAACCCATTTGCTGACTGACACTTGCAAAATGAAGACCATCCCAGATCATCTGACACTGGCCACTGATGAATCATAGGGTCAGAGTCTTTACTTTAAATGCTATTACAAATGAAATGCCAAATGGTGATATTTGATATTCTGTACCAGTTATTACTGTGCATGTGGGCACCCAAACACCATTTAAGCAGAGTCAGAACCAGGCTTTTACGAGTTCAGGGATCAAAAGAGACAGACTACTTGTCTTGTTTAGGTTTATAGACTGCTACTGAGGATCCATTAATCAAGTAGGGGGAAAACAGCCATTGCAGCTGATAAACAAGAGATGGAGTAAAGGAAGTTGAGCAGGACATGTGTCTATCCTGTGCCACACATCCCTTGCTCCTCTCTAACAGCCACTGGTGCATGTGTCACTCTGAAAAGGATGATAAAAACAAAGAGATTCTGTTGGGTTAAAGGTGACAGAAGGGGAAGAAGTCCAAGATCAAAAGCAAAAAGAAACTTTCCAATAGTGCAAGGCACACAACTGTGAAAGTCTACCCCATTACTTCTTAACTTGACCTGGCAAAAAATGCTGGAAAGCATCCTGCAGGGAACATTCCTGTATTGGGTCTTGAGAGTCAGAGCCCAGTTCCTTCCCTCAAGAGTACTTTCTATCCCCTGTACTTACATGAGCAACGGTACCACCCTGCTGCTATGTTTGCCTCTTTTCCCCATGCTTCTCATTGTCCATGGAGCATAGGTCCATAACTTTCACTCCACTGCGTTACAGACTCAAACTAGTCAATGAAAGGGAAAAGGAGGAAGAGGGAAAGTCTGGGGATGTACTAGGGAACAGAACTATGCTTTCGCTCCAAAACTAGACGCTATGCAACATTGCTTCTGAGGAAGCTTAGCTGTTCAGCACCAAGAACTTTGTGGGCTTTTGAAACCTTTTGAATGACTTTTGAGACATGTTCTGTTGAAGATGGGGCTCAATCTTGACACTGATATAAACTGGGGTACCTTGGATGTTTACACGCATCTTGTTTTTAGAGTTTTGGGAGTATACACTGGGTCACTAATTCCCATGGGAACACAGGCTTTCCAGTTTTCTTATTTTCTCTTGAGAAAAAAACATTGACCCTATTTACAGCATCCCTCAGCTGTTTGTGCAGCTACTTGTCTCTTTAGTGGAAGCATCTTCAGAGGAAACCATCATGATGGATAACAGAAGACCTCTGACATACTGTGTCATTTATCACATAACAGCCTCGATCCTGCTAAAAGGTCCTTCTCCAAATGTCACTGTCAGCTCCTGTGCCACCCCAATGCATCAAAAAGAAAAGTTTGAATATGAAGCACTGTAATTCTTAAGTCACAGCTCATTACAGCTTTCCAGACATCAAGTACTATTCTGTCCATCTGCCAGCCTGTTTGTTTAATTTTCACCATCTCACGTCAGTAAGAAATTGTCTTCAATATAGAGGAAAAAAAGTCAGAGATCTAGCAGAAGAAGGAAGATAAAAAACTTCTAATTCCCTCACGAATCTAACGCAGCCTTTCAAAGTGAAGAAAGAAAAGGCAGCCTACAAGCACTATGCGTTAGAGCATTCCTGGCAGGTCTGAAGAGTCCCATCTCCTTCCCAGTCTGGAAGAGAGGTTCTCTAATGGGCTGATGTGAAACTAGGAAGTTTAAAGCAGTGCAGATTGGCTTCCTGAACTTAGCTGATCAATGGAGGCATATCCCATCTCTTTGGCCCTTTCAGGGGTACAAAATGCAGCTAAGGCTTCCAGAAAAGTCTCGTGAGACTCTGCAGTACCTCCTGTTCTGGGCTACCTAAAATAATCAGAAATTGTTCCTTATTGCAAGACTTGAGCAAGTCATTTCCCAGGTGGCACCTGAAAGCACAAGCAAGAAGAAGCTGTAGCGCCACTGCTTGGGCCTTAGCTCTGCTCTGTTACACTAACATAAATCCACCAGTCACTGTGTCATCTTTCACAAGCGTTAGCTCAGATGACAATTGAGCCATGACCCATCACGGCTCTCTTCCCATTAGCCCTCAGGAATACAGCCTGACTGTGGTACTGACAAAGTTGCATTGATTATAACCCACACTCAGACTGCCTGCGCACACACAGAAGCTATCTTTAGCACTCACACTTCATTCTTTACTTACTACACCCTGAATTGCCTTCCCCCACTCCCCCACCCCCAAAAAAAGTGAAACCGACCAAGGCCTAGATTCTCCACAATTCTAGTCTCCAAAGCATTCACTCATGCAACACCTCATTGCTTGCTTTCAGACCTCCTTTCTCAGCTTGCTCTTATAACCCTCATCCTGCCCCACTCAGAGCCTGGTCTCTGCAGAGCACCCCCAGCACCAGCTGAGCGTTTGCAACTCTCCAGATGAGCCCAGGGCAGATTCTCACACTTTAATCCAAACGTGATTCAAGTCACCCGTGAAACAGCACAGCACCCACAGCTAACCGGGTAAATCATACCATCCACTGTGTCCACACGAATCACCCTTTGGAAAGTCAAAGTTACAAACCTTCCCTATCACGTTCTTTCATCAATTTACACAGTTTCCCAGCACCATTACTAGCCCAAACTCATATGAGCCATTTTCATAGACTCATTTTGTACTTGTTAGCATTTCCCAGGTTAGACAAATTTCCATATTACTCAAATCATTCACAGATTCCCCAAGTAAGAATAGTGTTAAATTTCAAGAATTAAAATGCTGTTTTGGATCACAACGAGTAAATTTTAAAATAAGATTTACCATTTTATTAAGTCATTGTCATGCAGCCTATGTATGTTTCCATTCCATAAAAATATAATTGTTTGAAAAGAATCACTGGCAAATTAAAGCTAGAAAATTAGTCAAAGTTTTATTATACTAATCCCTGAACGATGTTATTAATTTGAACAAACTTAAATTTCTTCAACAAAGATTTACCAACAAAACTCCATACTTTGGTGACATTCATATTACTACTCCCCCTCCTTGATGTCTCCTCTTCCCTAGAGGACGATCATGAAGGATCCATCAAACATGATCCTCTTCGCAAATATCATTTCTATTAGCTGGGTCATGAGACAGCAACTTATCGTTCACCCAAACTGTCTTCCAGTCACAAGTCGCACTGGACCTCTTCATCTCCCTATTGAGTATTTGCAGGAGGAGCTGTGTGCGGCGATACTAGAGATGCAAGTGATGGAGCTTGGCGAGCCTGCAGGAAGCCTGAGGGCCAAGTCACTAACAAGCCTTCAGACCCCCATAAGCGATTTTCTCCCTAAAGCTGCCGGGCTGGAGTTCTGAGTCACCACCACCACTTCTGTTTCCCTTTACATCTCAGAGTCTGGCATAAAGACAGACTTGTTTGTGGATATGAAGGGGAAGTAAGAGATGATAATTCAGCCAGGGGCAAACCCTGGTCATTATTTGGACCAGTAAGCAACAGAGTTGAATTACAACTTGCTATGACAGTACCCTAAATAACTGTTAGCGGAAAATATTAGCTTACATTAAAGAAACAATTATGAGAGTTAGCCATTTGGAAAAGGAAAACACGTTGCTCAAGCACCACCATTCAGCCAAAGTTCACATTCCTCAGATTGGAATAGAAATTTCAAGGGGAAAAAAAATAAATCAGCCCAACTTCATGTCCAAATAAGGCAACATGCTTTCAGGATAGCATGCAACAAAACATATGCATATTTGTGTGCCTAATTTGCACAATCCATTCCCCGCAGGATGAACATCATCGAAAATGAGAGCACAAATGGCCACTTAAATACCTAAACCCCAACTTGAGTAATTGTGCATGCAAATGCATACAAATTTTTCAAGCACAACTACATCCTTTCAGTCCTCACAATCTGGATCAAAATGGCCTCTATTACCATGATTGTATATGCATTTACACACACAGAATACTGTATCATTTGGACCACAGTTTTTGGCAAACCTCAAAGCAAGCTCCTCATTTAGGCTCCCAATTAAGTTTCAGGAAGAATTAGCAATGACAGACTCATACATATACCACAGTTAGTTTGGAGAGACTTAGTGCTTGCTAGATATGTGCTGTTCAGGGACCATCCATCCCATTTGAGACTCTGCAAGTAAAATTATGATTTCAGAGCTGCTATATGGATTTCTCAGAGAAGAATGAAATGCTTTGGGGAAAAAAAAAAAAAAAGACAAAGCAGAAGGGGTTTGATTACACCTAGGTGACTTCTTTTCAAATCACTCTGTAGTCTGCAACATCTGCTTCAGGCCTACTTGCTGAGACTTCTGTCTAACAGCTTAAAAACAGCAACTCCCAGCACTCGTAGGCAACTGGTTCACAGAGGCTGCAAAAGAGCTGTTTTGTACCAGTCCAAGGATAGTACACAAGGGACACCTGTAAGCCGGGCAGGTAAAGATTGCTAAGGCACTTTGAGACCCTTTTGGAACAGAAGCTTTAACAAGTTAACTGCTTTCACCAACACACACAGAATCAGAACTAACACTTATCAGCTAGAAAAGGGAAAAGGTAACGAACAATGGCAAAGCCAGTTCCTATAACTAACTGCCACCATCTGAGATCTTGTTTTACTGTGACTCTGTGTAATAGAAAGATGTACTTAGTTCAAATTATTTCTGCTACTTACTATGACAGAGGCTTTTTCTTAAAACTCTCCTTTTTATTTACATTACACAGCTCAAAGCCATATGGACACTATTGATTCTGAACAGAACATGGGCTTGATAGGATTACATGCTGTTGACACTTGTCTGAAGATAGAGAAGTTGCACAGTTCAAGGGTGCCCTCACCTGCATGTCAGGGAAAGAGGCAAAAATTACCGTGACTTAAAGGACTTCGCTCATCAGTGCTCTTCTCCATCTGAACACTTGCACGTGCACAAAAACGTATAACATACTTCCCCAAACATGAAGATGTACCAATGCAAATTCCCTTCACATAACATGCATCTTCTGGAGAAGAAAAACCACCACTCTCCCACTGTCTTCACTGTTAGGATTTCCACACTCAATCCTCAGGCACGGTATTCTGCTACAGCAGGACACCAGACGGCTCAACCACCAATAGGTTTAGCTATTTCACAGAGATGGTTCTACCCAAAGTGTCCCCTCCCTTTCCAGCTGGACTTCCTGGACATCTCAGCCTCAACCCAAGCTGCTATACTTGCAATCCAAACACATCTAAGTAACATGTACCTCAGTCTTGATCTCTGAGAGCTCCTTCTATTTCACTTTCACAGCTTGCTTTACTGCTATCACAAGTATAACCCAGACCTGCTTTACCTAACATTATATCCACCTAAGCAGAAAACTGACTGCTAGCTCTGACGTGGTACTATAGATTTCTTAATATACACTGACTCTTATTAGAAACTTGGATGAGACCACCATGTTTTTTCACATGTCACTAGAGCAAGGATTTAAACCCATCAGAGCACTCTGTAGAGGTGACTGATTAGTGCAATAAACTACATTGCTACCTAGAGCCTCTTTTCCTCCTCCTTCTCATTTCTAAACTGTATTAAAATAGTTTATGATTGTTCAGCTGCTGTGCAGTTTGCATCTTCTTTACGTGTCATAACTAATATAGGGAGACAAAAATCCACATTCTTTTTTTTTTTTTTTTTTTTTTTAATCCTGGCCTTTCATTGTAATGAATTTTGTCAGCTATAAGGCAAAATGAATATAGGAAATTTTATTTAACAAGTATGCTTCCATTAGCACTGTTACTGCTGGAGGAAGACTTCATGGAGCAAAATTACTACTGGGAACTCAATATCTGCTTTAGACAGTGTTCAGTGGGAGCAAGTACTGCCTAGGAGAACTGGCTCTCCTTCATCAACGGATGAACTTCTGAATAACTTGGAGATAAACAGGGGCATGTGTGAGCACATAGAAAAATATCTACTACAGATGCTCTCATTGTATATGGAAAAAATCCTCACACTCACACAAACCTTGTTATTGTGCAGTAACTTTACAGAAGGAAGAAGACAATGAAGAGAGCTTTAAGACAAAAGTCAGAGGAAATAAAATAATGAAGAAAGGCATTAGGTGAAGACACTGCCTGGATTATGGATTGTTACATGTACCTATTCAGTAATAACTCCTTTTATATGTTTGCGGTTCAATAATATATATATGTACACATAGTGTAATATATCAGGTCTGCTCCAACTACTAACACCTCAAGTGTATGTCACTGGCTGCAGACAGCTGAAGGCAAGCCAAGAGGCGGTTTAGAATCCGGGCCAGATCATTCACTATCACTTCAGTGTCGTACTTCCCCACACAAAACACATGGACTAGTCCTTTAAGATGTAAAGGAATATTTGACCGTCTTACATAAGGACATTTCCTCTTGTAAAATTCCACCAGCCAGTTCTAAAAGACCATGGAACAGTTGCTCAGCTCTACTAAATTCTGAAGACAGCATGATTCCTACAGAATCTGACAGCATAAATCACCACTATTCCCACATAATAATATATCATCGCAGTTATTCAAGGGCTGCTGTCAGGGTTAGGACATCATTGAGCTAGGTTGTGTTCAAACACCAACTTCAGAGTTTTCAGTAGGCACAGACCCAAGCTGCACCATTACAAGAGCTCTCCTCCCTCTGCCTTTTTCCCCAGCTCAAACCTATGCCTGCGATACAGCCTACGTGAGCTGTACCACTTCAAACGCTGTTTTGCTTTCCCACCCCTTCAGGACTCACAGCTGCTTTGTAGCATTACAAACACACTCCACTTTTTTCTGACTTCCAGCAGTGCTGCTTGTTAGGCTGCAGAAGAGGTTTTGATTTCTCACCCAATTTGTCATTCCAACATTGACTCAATTTTCTGTTTTTCATTTTCTTGCTGCTTCTCTGGGACTTTCAGCTGAACTTACAAATTAGGGTGGCAATTTGCTCAAATCACTGGAGCAAAATTTGCCCATGTAATTATCCCAATTGCATGTGCAATCATAGAAACTGTCTGCACAGGTGAACAATTCAACCTCAGCTGGTCCTCTACAGGTGCATTTTTGCACAAGCAATTTTGAAAATACAGGCTTCTAAATGAAGCTTATTTTGTAGAAATGGGAAGAGGAGGCTTATCAACAAACACAATTTTCAATTGCAAGTCCATTTTTCCAACCCAGGGCTGTTATATCTCTCTCCCATCACAGTACTTTGCCAGCTTTTATTGTTACATTTGAATACCAGATCCCAAAGAGAGGGAAGAGAAAAGTGAGAGTGAAAGTCAGAAATAATAGAAATGTTCATCAAAAAAAAAAAAAAAACCAACAAAAAAAAACCCCACACACAACACCACACAGCCAACCCAACACAGAATTTTTGAAAGCTAAACTCATGGAAAAGCAGCTCTACACTCGCATAACTAAGCTCCAGATCTTTTATTCATATGCCTTTTAAAAGAATTCCTGTGCATATATATCACAAAAAATGATGTGTTTTAATACTTAAAAGGGACTGAATGGTTGTATAAAACTTGAAATGTCATTTGGAACTCCAGGGATGTCCAGTTTTCAGAGCAAAAGAAATACTGCCCAGTTTATTACACAGCATAATATACAAAGGTATATTACAAGAGACAATAACCTTCATTCCCAGGCAATTTCAGCTTTCCAGGTAGTGTGGCTATTGCAGTAAAGTCATGGACATTCTTCATCACATCCATAAAAGTGAAGTTTTTACAGTTTCATTTTGTGGACTTCTCTTTTCCCGTTCCATGAATAACAACTCTAGCTCTGAATCTGTAGCTTCCAATAGGCATTAACAGACATAACAGACCTGCACAAGCAGACTTTGTCTAGAGATGGGTGACCAAAACAGTCCCTGCACTCGTGACATTAGCTCATCTCCAAAAGATTCAACCTTGATGTCAGTATTTGATGACTACCACCAAATAAAGCATAACATACAAATTCAGCAGTAACCGCAACAGTTCTTAGCAAAGGTTCAGCTGTGTGGCCAGCTGGGTTAAGGTTTACAGAGACCCTGCAAATCCCAAAATGGTGTCAAGAGACTGCTGTTTTTCACACAGCTCTTCAATTCCTGCATTCATGAATCCTTCACAAAGGTCCAACTGGGCGGCTGCTGAAGTCATTGCAGTGGGGATGCTTTCCCTACCCCAGTATGCAGCAGAGAAGGAGAGCGGTAACTACAAAGCTCATGCATCCATGAACATGTGGTCAGGATGGAGAAGATAGACCAGGCTAAGTCTGAGATCTGAAAAGGTTACTGGGGTGCTGGCTGACATTCTCGCCAATCCCAATGCACAGACTGTACCACTAATGCCTCCATCCCTAACAAGGGACCAAGCTGCTCCCTGCCTGCCTGCAGATAGCCTAGCAGAGCCACAACTTTTACAGGAATAATATAACACAAAAGGGATTCAAATAAGCATAGAGCAAACAAAAGGGAGAATCATACACGATCAAACCAAGAACAACAAGAACAATATGATTCAATCAACTCATTAACTCTACTAAAAGCTTGCTTCATGCACCAGTCTCCTGGCTCCTAGAAACATCTTCAAAGGAGTGCATACATCCGATTATAAATTCCCGTCAGTCAGGAAAATAGACACCAATGCAGAGCAAAACGATTCCCTTCTGAGCTCATGGAACATCATGTTCATATCTGATATTCACGCTAGCTTGAAAATACAAAGTAGTACCTATCTAAAATGAAATAATCTCCAAGGCTAAAAGCTGAAGTGTTTAGAAGCCCAATAAAGTAATATCACTGAGCACACATCAAGTAATTTTTGTGATGAAATACCCAGATGACCTTGCATCACCAGCAGAAATTGGATGCAATAGAGCAAAGGGAGGTGCACTCAACTCATGAGGCACCTTTACCACTTCAGAGAGCTTTACAAATACTGCACATGCTTGTGCAATTGGCAGCTGGAAGCCAATGACACAAGCAAAAATGCATTTGATCCTTCTAGTCTTAATATGGCCATTAACTAATTAGTTTTTATGGCCCTTTAGGAGACCTACAACAGTGGCATCTCCCTTCTACAAGTTAAAATATGTACAACAGCTGAGGTAGGGCACTTTCATAAGGTACCTACGAGCAAGAACAGAACATCCCAGACTTTAGAGCCCAACAAATTCTAGACCCTGTTCATACCAGGAGCTCCGGTGCTGGGTCTTTTTTGTGCTCCACCAAGGTACACAGACAGCAGCGCAGTTCTCTGGGCGATCTGTCAAAAACTAGCAATTGGGTTGGCCTGTTACTAGGCTAGACACTGGGAGAAGCAAGTTATAATTCAGTAGATGGAGTGTACTTGCCTGCCTGAACTCCCAGACACACACAGGACGTGCCAGAAAACAAAAGGGATGGCAGATAAGCACCTAAAATTTCAGCTATTCAGCTTCCAGGAAACAAAAGCACCAAGCAATAAAGCCAACCGCCGGCATGTGACTGGTGCCGAGTCCCAGAGACGATGATAGCAGACAGGCTCCTGTTTTAGAGGCTCAGCCATACAATAAATTAGGTGAGGGTGGGTTAGAACAGCAGCTGGCTGTTAATTAGTCACAACCCCCCTCAGCAGGGTACCAGCAAAGTGGCAGAGCAAATCTCAAGCAAATTAAATTTAAAAAAAATCCTACTGCAATCACTCCCCCAACAGACCCTTCATCTCCCCTCTCAGCTTTTTATTTATTGTAATTACTTTAGTAATAAGATTTGTTTCCCTGTTATTATATATATTACCATGCAGGGCAACAACAACAAAAAATAATAGCTGGAAAGAGTTATGTAGCTTATTTATCTCCTTGGCTGTTATTGGGCCACTGGGTGGAGAGAGCGATGAGAAGGTGGGGGCCTGCGAAAAGCAGTAAATAGAAGAGAACGCATATTCCTCAGGAGCAGAGACGTATGGGGACATATTTACGAAGGAGGAAACACTGACAATGAGCGAATAAAGCTAATAACTCAGGGGGCCCAGCAGCTCTGGATGATAAAGGAAGGAATAAACAACGCTGTGCTGGAAGCACTGTCGAGGGGAGTCCTGGGGCGCAGCTGTCTGCAGACGGATGTTTACCGCAGCAGTAGAGCTAAAGGATGGGCTGCAACTTCAGCACAGGGCAAAGGACTGGGGCTGAATCTGAGACGCATCCCACAGCAAAGATGCGCTCAGGGAAGCGCATGGTGGAGAGCCAGACCCCTCTTTAGCTCCACCAGGGAGCAGCACGCAGCAGTGAAAGCTCAGAAACACTGCAGTCCATCGCTTACCTTACACTGTGCGTGCACCAACCAGATTTGCTCGCCTAAGGTCCCAAATTCACAGACCCTCTGCCAAGGATGATCACACAAGCTCGTCAGGAGCAGTAAGGTTGCTCACCTTGAAGTGGTACAAGTCGTCTCTGAGCCCCATTTTGTTAGGAGAACTAGTGGTGGCAGATAGGCACCCAAAAAAACATTTGGGCTGGCCCATTAAGGCAGCGGCCAAACTTCCCAGTGAGAAGACATCATTCCCTGGCTGTGCTTCACCACTGGAGAAGGAACACTGCCCTCTTCGTGGGATCCCCAAGGCAGCACAGCAGCAGTTTGCCAGGTAAACTCCCACTCTGCTTGGGGAAGCTATCCCACAGTTCATACCTGCTCCCCAGAGCCACGTACCAGGCCAGTGCAGGCACTTTCCAGAACCGGCATTTTCATTCACTCTGAGGTCTTGAGCAAAGCAGCAGTGCACGCAAACATGCCGCCCTACAGCGTGCAGCCCTAAGCACAGCCATTCTACAAGATTAAGAGTAGCACCTTTCACAAAGTGTTCGTTTATCCAATATACCTTGGCCTCCACACACATTTACCAACTGCTTTTAGCACTGTGGTACATTAAAAGACTAGCAATGCTAATTTAGATTCAGGGCTTCTGGAGATGATATGGGGATAGACTCGCACAGTGTCTGGTAAAGAACAGCAGCAAACTAATCCTGTAGCACTTCCTTTTCCTAAAGATAAGGTCTCCCATTGCATTAATTAATGACACAGTTCAAAAACACTCCTTTCCCAGCCTTCTCACATCACAGCACTATCCTTAGAGACACACATACATCACAGATTAGCTAGTCTGGAGAAAGCCTTTGGAGTGCGTTTGCAGAGTGCACGGCACCAATTTAGTTATGCAAGTCTTGATTCTGAGAATTAAACTCTTCTCCAATCCTCTGACCAGTCAGGAGCAATAAAAGGGGGGGCGGGGCACAAGGGAAGTGGCACAGCAGGTCTGCAGTCACACAGCTTTGCTTGATACCTCCTCAAAACTTAATCCTTGAGGATGCAGTTCTGGATCATAAACCCACTCCTCAGATTAGCCATTAACTTTTTTCCTGTCCCTGATCAGTTCTGCCTCTTTTCATCTGGAGAACGCAATGCCTGAATGGACCAGACTGCAGAGGGATCAGCATTAATACTGGAGGGCACAAAAGGGAAAACGAAAAATAAGTTATATATGCAGAGAATGTTTTCCAGTACAGAGTCAAACCTGCTTCTAATTCATCCTCTTGTGAGCATCCTTCTTCAAAAAGAAGGGATGCGGTTCCACCCCGTGAGTGGGGGAACACTCATATTTTGCCCTTTGTGACTTTTGAGAGCGTGCAAAATAAACATACCCTGGAAGGGATTTCAAAGGACATTTCTATCTCTCCACTTCAGTAACTGTCAACAGTAACTGTTTTCTCTGCTGGCTTCCAGGGAGCAATGCGCAAAGCCCCATAAGCAAACTAGGGTGGAATAAACAGCCTGAAGTGGGACTGAATACCAAGGGAGAGCCAAAATCCCCACACCTCACCTGCATGACCTCCGAGCCGCAAAAGAGCTCATTCAGCCTGGGGTGGGGGCAGGTGCAAGAGGGAGCAGAGTATTTTTAAACCAAATAAAGAATAGTCCATAGCTATAACCCAAAATGCAAATCAGGATTTCTGGCTCCTCTTCCAAGCTCTGCTACTAAGGCATCCCATGGCCTTGAAGAAACGGCACAACCTCTGAAAAACGTATCTTCCTTGCCAAAGAAATAGGCTCACCAGCTCCCATCTCCACTGACTGGCTCAACTCACTTTATAAAATGCATCAAGTTCTTTTCATTGAAAAAGCTTCTTTGATTCAATAGAGGAAGGGGAGAGCGAGAAAAGGGCAGACAAAAGAAGAAAGGCAATGTGTAAAAGGAAGAAAGGAAAAGAAAGAGGGTGGCAACGTAAGAGTAAGAGAGGAACTAAACAAAACTAATACTGGCCAGTTAGGGATTTGTGAGTGGGAAGGGAATCTGAATACACAAAATACCTTCAAGCACAAGCTGCCCATGGAGTGTCCTCCCCCTATACTTTTTTGTTTTGTTTTTAAATAAAAAGCCTTTCCCTGGGAGCCTCCACTTCTTAGATGATCAATGATATTGCAAGGTCCAATCAGTTTTAATTTAATACTTCTGGGAAGTGGGGAAGAAAAAAAACCCTCAAACACAAGCACAGTTGGCAAGCATGGAGTATTTGGCACTAGTCATTACTGCTGTTTATAATGATATAAATTACATTACACTGATACAATTAACAAGACTAAATTTAAGTGTAATAAATAGCAATACTTATCCAGAACTGCAGTGTCTGGAGAAGTCCAGCCACAAGCCCAGAGTGCTGGGTACCACGCTGTGGCTGCGGGCACGCGCGTGGGTGCGCCGGGTGTGCTCACGTGGCGGGACTGCAAGTGTGAGCAGATGCTAAGGCACAGCCGCACGTACAGGCTGCCCACGGACGCACAACAGGAGCTCGTACAGATGGCAAAACCGCACAAGAGCGCATCGCTAGTTAACACTCGACCGTGCAGGTAGGTGCGAGCGCACGCGTTAACTCGGTCAACGCACAAGCTGCGATAACACCTTCGGATGGAGAAGCACGGAAAGTGAAGCGTTCTGTGTTTCTTTATAAAATGCTATTTGTGCTGCCATAACTAAGCCTTTTACAAGTTTTCTCACTGACCCCAGCTCCAGGATTTTATATAACAATGAACCTAACAGACCTGCTTTGAGGGTACAAAGTTTTCACTCAAACAGATGAGCTTTTACTTTAAAGCAAATCAAAACGTTTCACCCAGACTACTTCACGTCACTGTCAGTAAGTCTGGAGTTTTCAGAGAACAACACTTTTCACCTTGCACAAATCAAAAACAAGCTTAATAGTTAAAACAGCCGTGGATCTAGACTAAAGAGAAAATCCTCCCAATATGCATATTTCATTCTTCATCTCAAACTACTAAACGTTGCGGCATAAAATTATCTCAGTTTCCAGGGAAGAAATCTCAGGCAAAAGGAGGGGCAATGACCAAGGTCACACAGTGCATCAGTAGCAGAGCCAGGAACAAGCACAGCTCTCCTGCTCACCCACTATATTTTATATCAGTTTTTAAGGAAAGCATTACTCCCTTTGTGAATTCTCCAGCACTTACTAAAGCTGTAGAGGGAATTCATTTATTATTTTATTATCACTCGGTTAAGGAAGGAGATAGGTCAGCTGTCAGACACTTTGGGTCCTCTCAGAACAACCTAAGCAAAATAAAGTCAGTCTGCAAGGACAGTCCTTGTTAACTAGTTTTAAATGGCTGTCACTTCAGACAATTACACTTCTGTTCTGAGGGATGGAGCCTATTCTTTTCCTTTCAGTTTTGTTCCCTTTGATATAGGATACAACATATAAATGACTGTACCGGGTCAGACCACATGTCCACCTAAGGCAGCACCCTGTCTCCAGGAGTAGTCAAAAGCCAATGTCTGGCAGAGAGCAAGATCAGCTTTATAAAAAGTAACAGTACTAGTACTTCATTTAAAATATATAGCCATTATCAGACCTATCAGCTGCATATTATTTAACAAACCCTATACCTGACTGCAAAGTACTTGTCACACACAGCAACACAACTGCAAATCTGTGGATTGAACAAAGCCAATTAGCTGCAATATTTAGGGGTGATCTATACTTTAAGCAATGAGAACACCTGTACGTACACACTTGGCACCATCACTACCTTCATTTATAGCCTCAGTGACATGATTGCAATTCTCTCCATTGCTGACAGACAAGAAGGGATTCTCACAGCACTGACCAAAACGAAAGGGAGGGTGGAGAGAGCTGTTCCCCAGCTCAGCCGCATGCTGCCAGGGTGTAATCGCATTGCTGCAGTCGCATCTGCATTAGAGGAACATTCTCTGCATGCAACTTTCAGATCACGTTAACCAAAGCAAACACCAAGGCCCTGATTGTCTTGTAGCTGCACAAGGCCCCCAAAGTGCGACCGTGCGGTACCCTGCCAGGATGAGCGCTCCTCCGCTGAGCCGTGCCTCCGGCGGGGAGTCGGCTGGGGAAGGCGCACAGCTGGGCGGCTGGAAGGAATCCTTCGTAGCCATGCGCTGGCGTTCGTCTCCTCGACGGGCAGGGAAGTGTTTTGCATACCCTGACATGCAGGACTGGGGAAGGGGGAGAGCAAGGAGCTTCAAACTGCCAACAAAAGGAGTCTGACTCCTTCTTAAATAAGAAAAGATACCCAGGTAAGACAACTAAAGCACAATACCATGCGACACAAAGAGGGAAGGAGAGTAGGGAAAAGATTTACAGAAAGATGCACTTCCAAAAAGCCCGAGCCAGGCTGAGGTGCACAGGGCAGTCAAACTGCTCTGGATGGCTCCTTTAACTGCTTTTGTCATGGAAGATGTCATTTTATCCAAAAAGAACCTTCGGGCATGGTCCTAGGAAAAGAGGCACTGAAAGAGAGGAAATCCTGGTCTCATAAGATAACTCGTTACCACATGCAGGTATTTTTAGAGCCCGTTGCAGAGTCAGGATATTTGTTGGCATGGACAGCAGACCTGATGCATTCAGCATGTTCAATCCACGCAGCAACGAAGGCACAAGAGCACATCAGTGCGGATGAAACCAGAAACGAGTAGCAGGTCCGCATAGAGGCAGAGGGAACACCAGGCGCCCCAGCAGGCTGTCGAGGGCGATCTTGCAGGACTTGCACAAGGGCTCGTGAGTCTCAGTCCAAACAAGTGGCTCCACGAAATGAGTTTTAGAAGTGGGAAAACATGATTAGCAAGTACAAAAATGTATCTTGCAAGTACTATGGCCAGTGAAGGGCTGTAGATCGTTTTCCTCTGAAGTTTCCCATGTAATGGCATCAGTAACTCAAAAGATAGAGTTCACTGGGAAATTTAAAACTGGACCAGTTGAAACATTAAGTAGTCAAATAAGCCTGCACATGTAGACTTTAGAGGCCTGATAGATATTCTCCCTCTCCACTGTGCATGGTTATCTCCACTTAACAGTTAGAAACCTCAGGCCCAGAACAGAAGCATTTCTTGCAGCATAGAAAGACTCAAATCTACTAAGAAAACCACACGGGAAGAACAACAAGAATACCCGAGACATAAAAAGCCCCACAGGATAGAAGTTTCTAAATTAAAGCATAAAGGAATTGTACTTTCCCTTCCTCAGGCCTCCTGTTCAGTAACAGAGCCCTGGCCAAGTCCCTGTTCTCCAGACTCCCACCCCACATGCAAATCTAGCAAAACTTCCTCTCTAGAAGAAGGGTCACTCATCATCAGGTTTAACTGCAATTTAAGCTTCGCTGCACTAGGGAAGGCAAAACACCTTCTGCGTGACACGTGCTCAGGCAGTACAGTGCACTTCACCCAGGTGTCACAAAGAGCCACGTTCCTCCCTCCCGAGGGCCCCTTTTCTGCTACGCTCTCCTCCTGACAGCTAGAGAAAAAAGGTCAGACATTCCCTCCAGTCCTCCATCTGCTGGAAACTTTAATTAAGCGCTGCAAAAGGGGAAGAAAAGAAGAAAAAAAGAAAAAAGAGAGAGGGAGCCACAACCTTTCTTTTTTTGCCTCCATTGTCTGGGAGGATCTGGGAAGCATTTGGTGCCAGCAGAGGCTTAGAAATACTCTGGGGCAGCATCCAGCTACTCACAGCAGCCCTCCCAAACCACTGATTGCTCATGTCCTGGGGAGCGCAGCAGCACAAGGGCTATTACTGCTCATAGTCACAGACTAGAGACTATCAGAACAGCCCAAGCTGCTCTCTGCTGAACCCCTCACCCAAAACTGAAATGAATTAGTTTAGAAGACACAAGCAAGTTCAACTCAGTTTTTGCTCAGGGTTGTTTTCCTGTTTCTGCAGCACTCAATCTGCACAGCCTGACCTGAAAGCAGAAGGGTGAATGTAGCATAAGGAAAGTTATTCCTCTAGACTTAGCTATGCATTTCAGTGCTTGTCTAAACCCATCTTTCAGCTTTGAAATTAGTTCATTGCAACAAGCTGGGGGACACAGCTGTTAGCAAATCCTGCAAGCCCTTATCACCTGGTCAAAATGCACAGCTCCCCAGCTGCCAGTGGGATATGCTCATAAGGTCCAGCCCCTGCCCCAGAGACAGGGCTGGCAGTTGTCAAGTCACACTTGCTCTGCAAATACCCAACGAAGTGAGTAAACTCCACTGCTCTCGGAGATACTGGAGATTTTCCCAGCAAAGTGCAAGGCTTTCTTATCTCAGTGTACCTGTCAAACCTTCAAAAGGAATTTCCCTTTCACTAGTGGCTTAATAATATTCATTTCATGTTTACATACTAGGAGAAGACTTGCATTTTTTTCCCCCTTTCTTGAGCAGGGAGAGTGGAGGCATGTTAGTGTGAATGGGCAGCTCTAAAGAATCCAGAGGGAATCAGTATTTTTATAAGCTCAGGACTCAGTATCTTTCAGGAAATGTGTGGGAGGGATGAATGAAAAGGAGGTGGGAGAACAAGAGAGCTTCACTAGATGGAAATATTTCCATGAAAATGTAAAGATGTAACAGATCCTTATTCATCTTCTCCCCTCAGGCTATACAAAACATTAATTAAAGTCAGTTATTCCCAAGCATATCTGCCTTGCAGGTGAAGTCTACCGTACTGACATAGCAGAATAGATAGATCTCCAGGTGACAAGCAGGACCCAGTTTGTCTAATACCACTAATGCGCCATCCTGGCAGCTGAGAGATGTTGTTGTCACACACAGTGCAGAATCATAGATCTCGGAGACATGCAAGAAACGCTGGGCTCCATCTCGAATTTACTTTATTCACGTGGATCGACAACGGAATGAATGAAACAAAGCTCTAAGCAAAAGGGATTATCCTGACCCAAACACACTGAAGACAAGACCTGCTACAGGCATGTGGATAAAGCCCGGGAGACAAACCCAGCAAAACCCCAGAATAAGTAGACATCACTACAACTTACTTGCCATTGATGACTCCATCTGGATTGAGCATGGGGACAATCTTGAAAATGAAACATTTCCTCAGGAGATCAGCAATGGGATCACTGCTTACAAGGAACTCTAGGGTCCCCTTCATTACCCAGCTGGCATTACTTTCACCAGGGTGAACACGGGCCATTAGAAACACATAAGGTCGGCTGTCTGTAAAATAAAAGCAAAAACTAAACAAGACTTCTCTTTGAATTTTATCTTTGTAAGCGGTATTTTTGCTTTTTAATTGCAGCAACAACCCAACAGAGAAAACGTATCCCTAGGTAGTCCAGACGTTTCCCAAATGTACTATTTGCCAAATGACCCCAAGTTTGACCCTAGGAATTAGCATGTGCTGGTTTTATCCCCATGCCTTTGCTTTTTGGCTTCCTTGTTGTCTTGCACACATTTACATGAACCATTAGAGGGCATTTTGCATGTGCAGATTACTGTCTCACAAAATGGTACCAGCCTATTTTCAGCCAGTTCTTGAAAGTTTGACCCTATCAAACCACACTAAGGTTTAAAAGGCAGCTAGGAATTATTTCCATTTTCTAAAGCCCTATTTTACTTTCATCTTTCTCCATTAATGATTAAGAACTCTTCAAATATCTACACAGCTCTGCCCACCTTTTACAAGGCATGCAAATTGTCTGATCTTTGGCAGTAACCTCTGTTGTAGGATTAGGATCATAACTAATGGAGTTACTTTGACAGAACTAAAAGAGGAAAAGACAAAGATGTTACCCCAATAAGCCACAGAGAAATAGAGTCTCAAATGGTAGCAATTACAACCTGCATAGCTAAGGCAGGCTATTACTTTTGTGGAAAGAGTTTTCACTTGTTTATAACTTGCACACAATTTAACAGCTGGGATTCACATTTGTGAAGCTGATTCTCAGAAACGGCAATTAAAACAGTTCAGCTGTTTTGAGTAACGTGTTTGGGAGGGGAGACATAGGACATAGGGATTTGGGGGGTGGGAGGGGCAGGGCTTTTTTTTTTTTTTTTTTTTTTTTTAGATGAGGGAAAAAAAAATCCTACAAAACTGTTCATTGATAAGATCTGATGAACCTGTGTTTTGACTTGCAATTTGGCAGAAGTTGCCCTGTTTTCAGACGTGTTTGCTGTTCCTGTGAAAAAGCACCCACATTTGGCCTAGTTATAAGTCTCCAAAAATCTCAGTACAAATATGCTTTAAAAAAAAAAAAAAAAAAAAAAAAAAAAAAAAGTCCGACAGCAGATTCTCTGAAACTCCCATCTGTGCTGAGCACAATCCACGGATGGGCCAAGGAGGATTTGGAAACAGGAGGAGGCAGAGGGAGACACCTGGCAGGAACAGGAAATAAAAGCAAAGGACAATGCAAGCATTTATTTTGAAATTATACTTTTGTGAGTGCTCACAATTTCAGGCCACTGTCACAAGTCCACCTGACAGCTTCGCTTTTGTGCAAACCAGTATCTGTCAGGGCACTGCACTGATGCCAGGATGTTTTTGTCCAGTTCCATCAAGCAGCTCCAGAACTCAGGCTTTGCTCCCCTGCATAAACTAAGGGGACCCCAGTGACGGGCCTTTGGAGTGGTAACAAGACAGAAAACATAACCCTTCCAAAGGCATCAGCTGAGTGCTATCCTCTGAACAATAACTTTGTAAACAAATGCTGAATTAGCAACTTGTACTCCTTTGCCCTTAGCTCCCAGAGCTGTTTCCAAATGCTTTACAAAACATTAATCAGTTAATGTGAAATAGGGAGGTAGAACACCTATGCTGAAAAACACAGATGTGTTACAGAGCTGTATAGTGATTTGTCTGACAAAGCAAAGGCTGTTTCAGAACAGAATGAGTAAAGTTTCTTATTTCCCAGTCAAAAATGGAACTAATTTTTCTCCATAGCTGTACACTCAGCTATGTCTGTTGGGATGCAGACTCAGATTTGGAAGTAATCGCCCCCACACCTCCCTACTTTACCCCTTCCTCTTCAGCAGTTGGTGGGCACTAAAAACACCAAACTACAATCCCAGCTCAAAGAGCTCACACAGAGCAACCACATACTGCGTGTCCAGTAAAGCGACTAGGACTCAGTTTCTCATTAGCCACATACTAGTTTTATATCATTCCTACACCTTACCTTGCTATGAAGTTACATAAACACATCATGAACAAAATGTATTAAATGCCTTAAGGATTTATGGATTACAAAAAATTCCTTTAGCCCCTGCAGAAGTACTAGCCATTCTTATTTTTTCCCTCCAAAAGTAGAGTACAAAACTTCTATTCTGCTCCAGCTAGATGTTGTGCATTACAGTCTACCTTAAGTAGTGGTTTAAAATAACAGCAAGCAAAAACCAGCTTTTGCAAAGACATCAGCTGCATTTTGCCATTTCCAAACATTTTCTTCTTTCTCCCATCACCATGATTTAGTGCTGTTTCGCAGGCTCATTGCTGAGCTAAACTTATGGGACTCTGCTGTTGTAGCTGAGAATGAGGCTCCTGAGGACTCCTAATGGACAACAGCTGTAAATAGCACAAAGCAAAATAAAACGTGTTCTCTTTTGCAATTGATGACTACAACTTTAATGACTCTTATCTCTTCTTTATGTGGGGAGAAAGCATAGCATGCTAATTGAGAGGTTCTTTCCTCAATCAAAATAAGAAAACAAAACAAACAAAAACCTAAAGCAAGGGCTTCCTCACCTCAAAAACCCCCAAAAGTTTGCCCTAATTCTGCTAATTGCAAGGCACCGTGGGACTAGCAGAAACCCACATTCTGCTCCTCCCAAGGCTTATACAAAGTCACACCTGTCTGTCTTAGGTTGCGTCAGAAAAGCTTCTGAAGTGTCCAGACCGAGGAAAGGGTGGAGGGAAAGAGACCAGGCAGACATTGATCTGCCACTGTTCTGCACCTGTGGTGAAGGATGGACCCACACAGAGCCTGTGGGTCTAAACAGGGAAGTCTCTCTATTCAAGTTAAAGCTTCCTTTAAAAGCCTGGAACAGCAAATTCCCAATAACACATCCACATCTCAGATATCCCCTCCACAGGAGAGTCATAAGAGATATGTACCAGCAGACAAACCACAGATCTTATTAAGTGCCTGTTCCCTTCACAGAAGCCATCATAGCCAAATCCCATGTCAAACTGCCATGCTTCCCCACACTGCACCCAGCATGAGGTCTAATGAAGCAGTAAATAGAGCAAAGAACTGATGACGTGGCCATAAAACTTCCCTTGAAATATCTGGGAAACAAAGATTTAACTCTGTGGCAGGCAGGAGTCACTCAGTCCTGTACTTTAAAGCATATCCAGCTACTCAGCTACTTATCTGCCTTGAAATTGTTGTGATAACTGTGATAAACGTTATGGCTCATGAAAGCACAGATGGTGGCATTGGCCAGTCATACTTAGTACACCAACTGGCAGGCACCCATCAAGGGTCCTGCACTTAGCTGAGCTACTGTATTTCATTCCTGCTTCCAATACCCCCATAACCACAGTCCTGACCAGAACAGTGGTTTTCCACTGGTGGGATCCTCACACAGCAAGGCCAACACACAACTCGTAGCAGTCTGTTCTCTGTACTACTTCAGTCCTGAGCCCCTTAGGACTATCTACTGTACCCTACTGCATGCATCTTCAGGACACCCAGCCACAAGTACACTCTCATTTATATCCTTCAAGGCCCAGAATTGAGCTCAAGTCTTCAAAATCCTCAGGCCGATGCTTAGGCAGACTCCTTCCCGAGTTCTCAGGTTGCTGCCAGAAAGCTCTGGTTAGCCATTTATCTCTGCAAAGCCCACGTGACATGTAACCTTCTCTGGGAACGTAAATAATAAAAAGAGAAAGCACAGGAACCTTTTCATGCTACATAAAGCCTCATCCAACAGATCATGTCTTGTTACACTGTGGTACATTTTGACATGCCCAGAATATAATGTGTCATCAAGGTGAGAGATTAAAGCATCACTGATGCCTCTTGAAAAAACTTCGAGCAAAATCCCCTTGAGTAATAATTCTACTAACATATCACCTACTTTCCATCTTCGCTTCTTTTCATTCATTTCGACTGCAGATATTTGCATGAAAATAAGAGCTTTGTTCTCCCAGTACTGCTAACTCACTGCTTAGTCTCCTGCCTGTTATAAGAACCCTCCTCTGGTCATATCATCAACATTCACAAAGAGGCGAGTTTGATGTCACTAACTGTGACATTGGTTGGCAAGAAAGCAACCTGAAAGAAATGAACAAAACCCCATTAACACCGCAGCGTCCCTCATCAAGAAGGGCACAGAAAGGAAATGAAGTGCAGTTCCAGATGCCCTGACCCAGGCTGAAATTCTAAATTATTTCAAGTAGAGATTTGGGCCATGCCATTTGTAAAGGGACAGGGTATTGAACACCACAGTACTGGGATTTTTATAAGGAGCCAAAGGGAATTATATACACAGCATACAAGAAACTCAACCTAGATCCAGGTCTTGACTGGAATTTTTCTGGCTGTGCCTCTCTCTCCCCTTTACCCCCAAGCCCAGGGCTGTCCAAACGCAGGGTTTTTTCCCTCGTGCCTGAATACAACATGACTTTATCATGAGCGTTGCACAAATCAAAGGGTCAGGTTTAGCCCAGGATGTAGGAAGGAGAAACCAAGCAAGCTAATCTCCTTCCTCCCCACCTAATCAGCTGTGACCTCTACAAAGTATTCTCTGCAAGGCAAATGATGGGTAGACAGGAGCACCACAGCAAAGCTCTTCCATGCATGTCACGGCTATATCCTGCCCTGGATACATCTGATATGCCCCAGGCTGCATAGTTACACAAAGCCAGAGAGAACACAGGATATGGTGTGATGTACAATGAATATATTAAAGTATGTTTGTGAAACCATCAAATACTGAAATCACAGAAAACATGAGACTGATCTGAGGCAGTATCTGTGCAGTCACTTTATTCCCCTCCTAAAACTTTTCCTCTAGTTGTCAGTCTTTCAGCTGCCTTAAGACACAATAATTCTTCCCTCCTCCTCCTCACCCCTCTGCTGTCTCCTTGCTGACCCTGCTTTTGGCTAAATGCTCCAGAAGCAGACACATCCCAAGACAGAGGCAGAATACAGTCGCTGTCAGGACCAGCTGTTGCTTTCCAGAATTATCAATGACCTATTCCTCCTTTAAACACATCCATGTTATATGCATTATTACTGTTACCCACAGCAAAGAAAGGAACATTACAAATTGCCTGAGCCACGAGCTGCCTGTTCTGTACCATCATAGCTTGGTGGGGGGTGTTTCAAGCTCCAGGTTGCCTGGCAACCTCCTTTTCTGCATCTGTTATATTAATTCATTCACCTTTGAATCGGAGATGTTCAGAGATGATTGGGGAGCTGAATATGGGCACAGACTGCCCAGCCTCAGTGCAGCTTGACATCCTACCACTGCTGGTCGTTAAGTCCAGGAAATTGGTAAGCAAGTTTTTAATGCCATTTTGAGGTAGATTCCAAAATCCCAAACTATGAAGGCAAAAGGCACCACGATCATTATTTAGTCTGACCTGCTGCATGACTGAAGCCATACGAAACACCCATGAACTAATTCCTGTTCAAATGAAAGCTTATCTCTTGGGGGGACTGGAGAACCAACGAAGTGTTATTTTTAGAACTTGCACCAATGGAGAACAGGCTATAACCCTTTGTGAATTGTTTCAGTTTATAACCAATATCCCCCTCTACAGTGCATGCATCTGAATTAGTCTAACAAAAACTTCCAACCACCAGATTTTGATCAATTTTTTTGATTTGCCAATTCAGCATTCACTGGCATATCCTAATCTCACGCTGCCTGTCCTCTGAGCTGCCCAGATACTACCCAGCTTCAGAATGGAAGACATGTAGCTACTATAGTGCAATCAAGCTAATAAGGTAGCTACAAGGTAAGCTACCTTGCAGCCACTGTAGGGTAAGAGCACTCCCATCTATGATTACATGCTGGAAGTTCAGTGTAGTCTGGCAGCAGTATCCAGAGACAAACTATTGAGACAGATCCCAAAGCCATAAAATCAAGATGGGGGACAGCTGGTTAGGATGAAGTATTGCCAAGAAGGAACAGGGGAGCATAGTTAATGATGCAAAGCAGTTCCAAAAATGGCAACTCTCCTCTCGGGATGCACTAACGTTGTTAATTACTCTGCTCAACCCAATGAACAATGACAACTAACTGGAGTACTGCGCCCCAGTGCTGGCCACCATAGTTTCAGAATAAAATGGATGAAAACTGGAGAGAAGGCCATTAGGAATGACGAAAGGTTGAGAAGACATGACAGGAAGAAAAGTTGGAGAAAATGGGTTTTAATCTACCAAAAGACTGAGAGGAAGGAAATAGCCTAAAAATTGCAAAAGGACATAATAAAAGAGATAGCAATCAGTTTTCACTGTCCACTGGGGCAAGTTTGCTTGAAAAGAAAAGTAAGTTATTGTCTATGAGCTAAGCCAGTCTGCAGTGACTTGGCTGCCATCACTGATGTGCCCACATACTCAAACTCCGCTCCTTTAGGTCCTTGTCCATAAAGTCCTGTATAAGCCATTCCACTACAGTGCCCTGAACAGTGTCAGTGCGAGGCCTATAACCACTTAAGTCATTCTAGCTACCTTCAGAAAACTACTCCAGTATTTCCCTCTAGTCCTCTGAAATCTCTGTGTTTTGAGAGCTACTGGAATCACTATTCCAGTCCAGAGAGCACCTCAGCCACCTCCTTTGAACTCTAAAATAAGCAGATACCTTGTATGGAAAAGTGGCTAACATTAGTGTCTGATGTTTAACATACTATTTGATCAGTGCTGCCCTGGAAAATATTTCATGAACATATTTTTGCATCATCTAGGCCTCTTCCCACATACAGATCAGAAATAGTTATGGAAAAATTCTGCCCTGCCTGCTTTGTTACTGACAGTCCTACCATTTCCATATAAGAATGGAATAATCTGGTTGCTGGAATCCCGTTCATCAGTAATTGTCTCCAAACCCCCTCTTATTCTTAACTTTGCTGGTTCTCAGTTTCTTTGCACGCCCTTCGGTGCCATACAAAGGCAGTGACAAGCAACACTAAGTTCAGCTCTGAGAGTCCTTCTAACAAGTTATCTAGCTAGCTAATGTAGGGATTTCTGGATTATCTATCACCCCCTGCTTCCGTAACGCACACGTTAGTTCTGATTTGTTCTATGGCAGCAGGCAATTTCAGATACTCAAGTGTTTTGTGCTGCCATGTCTTGACCATCAATGCATATACATTTTGCAACCAGCAGAAGGAAAACAGATTGCTTTGCAGACACGCAACACCTCTGAGACATGCCAGGTAGAAGAGAGCTATTTCCAAGTTAGGTACCTTTGACTCTTTCACCTACTGCATTCTCCTAGAAGGATAACAATGCTGGGCTGAGAGGAGAACCAGTCGGCTGACACTCAGAAGAGCAGAAAACACGAGCAGGTATCCAAAGTACAGGCTAAAGACTGATCTCATTCAGTGGGAATAAAGAAGTGGAAGCCTTCCCCTAAGCTGTTCCACGCCTAAAGGAAACATGCGGGAGGTAGGCTGCAGGTCTGTGCTGCACTTAACTGCTGTACAGGCAAAGTACAGAGATCCATAGGAGCTATGAAATCCATGAGCAGATTTCCAAGAGAAGGATTTCATCTGAAATGAAATCAGGCAGAAGGAGCAGACTGAAAAAGCCTCCCTTGTCATAAAAATATCTCCCTGGATAGTCCACAGTGATGGAAAAAGGAAACTGTGATAATTTATGTGACAGTTTAATGGAATTTTGGTGACACATGATACTTTAGAGAGAATTTGCCTGAGTAGGACAGACAGGACTTTAACAAGGCTCCAAAATGGTAATATTTTCAACTCTTAATTTTCTATTTCGTCCTACATATACAATATTCACCCACAGCCCATCTATCTCATTTGCAGGGCACATTCCAATATTGTAAGAGCAACAGCTCTGCACTTTCTCACAACACCCACAGCCAGAGAGACCTCCGAGCATCTGGTCCCTAGAGGGATCAAGTTGACTCTGCACCAACAGGGCAGAGCATCACTGAGCTGCAAGATCTGAAGCTCAAGCTTCAGGCCACATCCCCAGCTTTGTGGACATCACTAATAGCTTCTCTGCAGAAACCAAGGGTAGCAGACAGACAGCCTGTAGCAGGAGTCACTTGCGGAGGGGATGCCCCGAGAGTACACTCCAGGAATAAATGGCTTTCACACTATGAGTAGTGCCCCAACTCATGTCCGCTGCTTATGAGAAACCTGCCTTTACTCCAGCATAATGCCCCATTCCCTTCACTGCCACTGCTCCTAGAACAGGCACAGCAGCAAGAGGGATTGCTTAGAGTACTAAACCAGGGTGAGACCAGGGTTAATGGGATGAAACTTCACAGAGGAACATTTAGGCTGAACATGAGTGAGTTATATTGAAGTCTCCCCTGTGGAGAGGTAGAAGTTCACATAAAAACTAGATTGCCAAGAGCACTAGAAGCAATTCTGTACAGAACAATCCTGCAGTAGCCAGGGGACAGAAGAAAAAAAACCAAAACAAAAAAAAACAGGCATTTGTTTTCTTTACTAATTTCTATGGACACAATTCTGAAACTCCTGTTTTTCTGAAAAAGCTCCTGCTCAGAACCAGAGCAGGAAAAGAATGGGAAAAAGCTGTGTGAAAACCCTAATATTTTGCCTAGTCTTTCTACAACCACACAGGTTAAGATCAATGTGGGAACCACACTGGATCCTGTTGGCCCTAAACTGGACAGGGAAAACAGAGCACCTGTCAGCATTTCCTTCACCACTGCAAATAACTTATTTTCCTGTTAAATTTTCTGGCTGTTATCTGTTGGGTAGTCCTTCAAGTAATTTTGCTCTACAGAAGACCAATTCTGCAGTAAAGTGCAGCTTTTTTCCATAAACTGCCTAAAAAGAACAGATTTGAAACATACCTAATGCCACCTGCAGCATAAAGCAATGTTCATTCTTTAATATAGATTGTGCCTTTAAGAGGTACAGATCCATCTCTGCCTTTGACTTGATGTCCTCCTCAGGGAATGACTTGTAAGAAAAAAAATGTATTAGAGGGAAGTGCAATCAGAGCCTCCCATTATCAAAGGGATAAAATATCAATTTTTGTCAAGATAAAAAGCTTCGCAGATTGGCTCTGATAGGAGAAATTAAATTCTTGGTCTCCACTTGATTTGATATTTATCACTCTGTTGCCCTAAAAATATCCTGGCAGGGAATGTTTCTTAAAAATATCCTCCTGTATTTCTCCTGCTCTAAGCAAACTACAAGAGTTTCAAATGGTGTTTTGTTGTGTGAAACACCTGCAGGAAGAGAAGGGAAAGAAAACCAAGAAGAGTCTATGAAAGACACTTTCTAACACTTCACTGTGTCAACAGTTTCCCAGTAAAGGGCCTTTCACAGGTTTAGCTCCTTTGTGGCATCACTAAAGTGACTCTCACCTCATCATTGTCAAAATCTATCCTAGATTTTATAAGTGTACTGCCCAGAGCAGATCCCAAAGGGAACACCCACTTTCCACATACAAGAAACTGCAAGGTAAAACTGTCCCCCCATTTTGAACAACAAATCGTGCCTTGACAGCAAGTTTTTAGGTGAACTCCTAGAACAACCATGCAAGGGATGCACACAAGGGAGCAACCCAAAAAGTGTTTCAGTCAGATCATGACAGCAAGGCTGACATTGACCCAATGATCTCAAACTGTGACAGAAGCAGCACCATTTGTCACCTACTATGTCACATGTTGCAAGGCAGCAGAAACACAATGCAGAATTTGAACAAACAGGAGCATCTAAGCACCACAACCATTCAGAAAAACCATCTTTAAGTTAGACTATCCTAATGTCCACCACAAAAGAGAGCTTCCTGCCTCCATATGGTTTTATGTTGACAAAAAATAAAGCGGGAGGCACTAGCACTCTGTCTAAAACATGACAAATGGATCTACACTGGTTTTTTGCCTGAAATGTTTAGGAGAATCAATATCAGTAGATGATCCAGGATTTGCAGTTGGCCCTAGTTTCTATTCCCCTACCATCCCCCAGGACCCTAGAAACAGAGTTTTAACATCTTGCGTTCACAACCTTAGATCAAGGGTTCACATTAGCTACTCGGGCCATGCGTGGAACAAATATTCCAAGGAAGGTAACAGAGATGAACCCTGAAGTTCATGCTGTTTCATTCTTAAATGGTTCTACTACTCAAGTGCCCTAAGGATGAAGACAGAATCAGGATCCTGTTATGTTCAACTATTAAATGGAAAACATAGAAGTTTAGAAGATGTACTCAGAACAGCCTACTAGTTAGTTCTTCCTACTTAAAAAAACAACAACAAACCCCACACCACTTTAAGTTTTATTCACTTCAAGATGAAACTTGTTTAGGGTGAAAACATCCACCAACAACCTAAACTACAAATGACACCAAGGAACAACTCACATCTTCAACCTACCCAAGCTGGTAAGGTCTTTATTTACATTATTGGCTTTATAGCTTTTGTCCATTCAATATCTGGTTAATAAATCTTGCATTATTCATGATACCATTAAGTGTCTTCATTTACCCTACTATATAATGCACAGATACACACTTATATTGCAAGAGGTCTCCCCGTAGGACTTCCCAGGATGGCAACACCTTATAGCAGCTGTACAATATATAAAGACAGTTTTTCTTCGGGTCCCAATCAAAAGAGAGCAAGTAGTTGACTGTTGGAAGTAGGCTCTTGAGGTGTTCCAGCATAATCAGAACCACAGAATACCTGACAGAAAGACAGATGGAGCACAGCAAAATTTGCCACTGCAGTCAAACAGACAACTGCATGCAGAAATTTCAACCAGTACATGGTAAGGCACCAACAGGCCACCACCTAAGGGCAGGAAGTTCTTTCCGTCAGTGAGGTGACCGCTGACGGATCATGCGTTCCTGCATCAATCACTGGTGGGAGCATAATGTCAAACTAGAAAGACCCCTAGTCTGTCTGAGGAAAATTAGGTTGTTTGCTCTCAGGAGTAAGATGGTAGGAAGGCTAGGGAAAGACAAATGCTCTTTCTCCAGAAATTGCTACAAAGCACAGAAAGAGGTATTTGTCAATAAAGGAGCCAAGCCACAAAAGAGCTATCTCCTGGCAGTCCCAGAAGGAAGACTAGTAGAAGTGAACATGTGATGTCACAAAATGCACCCTTGGCTTGCTTCTCCTTCTTCTCTACTCTATGCCTCATTGTAAAAGTGGGAGTTTTCACATAATGGATGTTTTCATTCTTTATTTCATATAGTTTTAAAAATAAATTGAGTATGATTTAGGAAATCTTCTCTAGAAAGTTGTTTTGTCAAATAGTTTCACAGCATGAGTGAAGGCTGCTGTTCAGTTTGAATTTCTGACCTGTACAGTACAGAAACTGGCTCCATGGAGCCAGTCTTATTATTTGTTTCTCCAGTCCTGGTTCCCTTCCCACATTTTTAACCCAACATTTCCCCAACAGAAGTTTTCCAACTGATGCTGCCAAGGAATCCTTCCATGATAGCTCAACCATTCTTTACAGCCTGAACAAGCTGCTCTGACTAGCTCCTGTCTCCTACTTGGCACAAGGAGCACTCACATCCAAACTGCCATTATATTTCAAAGCCTTCATTACCCTTCATCTTCTGCTCTGTAAACTATCAGAATGCTTTTAGAAGAAACACTTATTTAAATAAAAAAAAAATCCCTGTAAATCATGGGCATGACAGGCTAATGGCTAGCAGTGCAAAGGGATGATTTATCATCCTGCTATAGCTAACAAAGCTTCTTATGCCAATACCTTGTTTGCAAAATACAAAGAGACTTCCAACTCTGATGTTTTCTAACTGCAAGATGAGTAATAAAAACACCTATGTCAAAAAATAACCTTCATCTGCCATCTAATATCCCCATAAACTCACAAAATCAGAAATCTCCTTAAAGTAACTTTTTCTTTTTTACTTTGTCTGCTTCCTTTATGCGTCTTAGCATGGGTGGACAAAACCAAACTATTCAGTTTCACTGCCTGTTTGTAATCCAAATTCACTTTAGGGTTTGCATGCGTTAGCTGCATGCTTTAATTTGATTTATTTTATTTGATTTCTGGCTATAAAATTACATTTGAGGCAGGTTAGCAGATTGCCTCACAGGGAGCATCTCACCACCACTACCCAGTGTGCAAACAGCAATTATTTTATATGGGCTGAGCACAATTTCAAGTCACATCCTGACAGGCTGACAAATAAGGTCACGATATCTGCATTGCAAGCAATGTCTCAACTGGGGGAAAGGATGCTTGACAAGGCAAAAGGTGGGTCCTAGGAGGATTCTGATTAAACAGGTACAATGTAGAGGAAACTGAGCAGCAATTCACCACTTACAAGCAGGAACGTTATCTTAAGTGCATCTACATACATTCTGCATAGCTTGCAGGCCCATCACCTATTTCAGCACAGAGACTACAAGCAAGTCATTACATTTATCACTCATTCATGGTTAGTAAGTGCTAAACACAGAGAAAAGAGGAATAGTGGGACACCACAGCCACTGAAACCCTAGAGTCCTTCATCTGCTGCTTCTTTATTCCCTTGCCTCTGGCCAGTTACTTTTTGTGAAGACGACCAGTTCCTGTCTTCAGGACAGGACTGTCCATCTTGGACAACTGGACTGTGCTTCACGGTGACCCTCTAGCTGTTGGTTTTCTGCCCTTTCAAAATGCTTGACAAAGCTGTCACAGATGGAATTTGGCATCTAGAAGCTATGACAGACACGATATAACCCTATTTATAAAACAACCAAACAGCCTGGGCTGCCAGAGGCCAGGATTTACAGGACTGTGTTTCAATGTCTGCTCTAAGCACACTTTCCTACTCCGCTGCAATACAAATTCCCAACCCGTGTTAGAGTGACCTGCAACCATGTGAAATACTAAAGCAGTTATAGAGGGAATCCTGTTACAGCCTAACCTGTCTCCTGCTGATCAGAGAGGGGAAAAAATGACCTTGGCTCCAGCTGGACCTTTCATACCAGACTACACTGGTAGACAACACCAGCAGATTTTAAACAACATTTTTCCCCAGAAGTAAGCAATTCCAGCATGGTGAACACAAAGGAAAAATCAAGGCACCGACAGCTTCTGCTGTGTTATCCACTAGAGTCTCATCTTTGTGATATTCCAAAGCTTTCCTGTATTTTCATCTCCTGCAGATGCAGCCTGACCCTCAACGTATTTAAAAACTTGCTGCACTCCCATCCACCTTTCTTCATCTTCACTTGAATCACTATTAACAGTCTGCTGTTAGGTGCTTATCATGTGACCTAAATGCCCTTTGAGAGACTGTCAAAGTCACTCTGATGCCATCAGTGACGAATTCCATCTCGCTCGTCACCTCAAACCCTTCACTCTGAAGAATGCACCTTTCAAGCACATTCCAAGTCAAGAAAGCAGAGACTGACAGAAAAATCAAGCAAGTTGCCCAAGGGAAACATACAAGTCAGAGCTGGAAAGTGAACATCAGTTTCCCAGTCATGAGATGTCTTATACCATCTACATTCACCTGAGAACTCAACTTCCACATGAACTGTGACTTCGAAGCATTTCCTCCTCCTTTCACCTTGATAGTATTCATTAGCCATGAAATTGCACTGCATCAAGCACCTAAATATCAGCAGAGTCCTCCCTCAGTTATGTTAATTCTTCTATAAAATGATAATCCAACACAGCTGTCATTTCCACACTGAAACCCATCCAACTTCCTGAAGTTACCATGTGCACACACCTTTGCAAAGTGCTACAATATTCCTGTATCCATCTCCCATCTCATGCTTTTAAACTCCGGGAGAAAAGTAGAGTTTCAAGAACAGTAAGAGATGATACTAAATCAGCAAGTTGAAACAGAGTGGAGAGTGGAAAAAAGGAAACAGGATGTTGCCACAGGCCTCTCTGCTATCCCTCCCCCCACCCCGCCAAAAGAGCAAAGTCTAGGGGAAAGAATAAAAGAAAACTATCATGCCTTCTCATGTTTTCCCCAAGTCCGTACACATCTGTGGGTAAAGACATACCTCCAACTGTATTCCGACCTCTACATTCACTCACACTTGCTGTCCAGGCACCCCAGCAGATTAAGGGAAAAGAGAAAAAATAAAATAAATGCTTATTTCTTCTAATTTCTTGCCTCTTTCAAAAAAAACAGGAGCTCACCCTCCCCCGCCCCCTCAAGTTAAGCAGCACAACAGTTGCAAAGATAGATAGAGCAAATTAAATTCTAAATGCACTGGTGATTTGAGAGATATCATTTTCTGTATTACTGGGAAAATGCCTTCTTCAGGAAACAGAGATAAGATCTGGAACAAGTCCTGTAGGTTCTGGGACCTGATTCAATTACGCTAAGTTCATTAATACATAGTTAAGCGTGGGGAGAAAAGGCAAGGAACTTCTCTAGCATGCTACATTCCTTAAGAAAAATGGTACTGTCAGGATTAGCAAAGCAAGTCCTTAGGAGGAGTGTTATACAGACATAAATAGTAGCTGGTGACTTCCAATCCAACACTGCACTCACCTGCTACTTTTTTCTTCTTCTTCTAAAATAGAGGGCTAGGAAGACAGGACAGCTACACTGTCTAGTACTCTTCCTTCCGCCACCTAATTCTGCAAAATTAGATATCAAAATGAAGCAGAAAAACTAAGAAGAAAAATAGTGGCCTAAAATGGAAGAAAAATCCTGATGCACCTGGTTTTCTATCAGCTAGAAACCAATATCTGATGGCCACGAGTGTTCCGAGACAATGCCGAAGTCCAAGTTTAGCTCTCCACGGACACAGATGCACTTTGCAGTATCTACCCTGTCTCTAGCCAACTAGTTGATCTATCAACACATTTACAGTCTGAACATAGCAGCTGTCTCCTCTTGTTTATTAGCAATTTCTATCCCTGCATTAGAAACAGGCAGGCAAGCAAGCTCAGAGAGCTAACGAGTTTCTCTTTGATGTAGAGAAGGACGAAATCCTCTCATTAACAGAATAGCATTTTAAAAATTACAGGGTATTTTTAGTTCCATTTCATTTTAGTACTGCTGTATAATTGCAGCCCATTAATTGCAAATTCTTGTTTCTGAGAATCTGTCAGTTACAAGCGACAAGAAGTGTCAGCCAGCGGTGTCTGCAAACTGCTAGTTTCAATACACTGCTGTACTTGTTTTACTAGGGTAAGACTGGCTGCATCAGTCACATCATAACATTCCTGCTCTACAATTAGAGAAATGAAACTCAGTTAAATAGATCAGGCAGGAATCTGCAGAGAACCTCCCAGCAAAGCCAACTTACAGGTGGGAATTATACATAGCAGGTGTTCAGTATTAAGATCCAAGAACAGGAGAAAAAACAAAGGCACACACTGCATTGCAAAAATGCCTCCTAACCCACTAATGCTCTCAAGTTATATGAATATAAGCATCAGCACAGAGAAACAGTATTTATTAAGTTTCATATGAACGTAAATCCACTTGCATGAATATGGGCAAAGTAGCTGAACAAACTATCTGCTTGCAGCTCTGACAACTGTACAGTAAAGCTGTTCCATACAATCCTCACAACTCCAATAATTTCTAATCTGTGACTAGCTATCTCAGCCTTAATCAGACAAAAAACCTGTAGCTTGGAACATTAAACCCAGAGATTAGAATGCTATTTTCCAGAAAATTTTTCAAAGTCTTGAAATATCAGGTGAAAGTCTTGTCTTCCCCCCCCAACTGAACTACAATAGACAGTCTCTCAAAACCAGTCAACCAAGACTTAAAAGCACAAAGAAACTCCCCGGTTTAGAAGGATAAAGGCGAAAGCATCATGAAAGTTATAATACCACCCACAGCATTTCCCAGTGATTTGTTAGTCTTGCATATTTATGAAGTGTCTGCCTGCACATGATAAAAGCCTATTGTTAGAGAGTGAAAAAAGCAAGATTCAAAGGATCAAGAGACAACACGTAAGAGTAGCAGATTTCCCTTGAAGAAGGACACACTATGATTTCTGTCACAGCCTAACAATTCTTCAACACAGTTTATGCAAGACAGGATGACCATGTTCCCCTAACCTATCTCCAAGTTGAGATCCAATAGATGAAATAATACAAGGATACAGAATAATTCATCAGATGAGAAGGCAGACAGGAAGCATAACAGTTCTGAGCATCTGTCTCACAAAAGCAATGGTTTGCTAGAAGTAGAAGAGCAGAGCAGTTTTTCTTGGGCTCTTTTCCCCTGTTTTTGCTCATTCTGTCCAACACCTGCTACGGGTCAAAGGCTAGTTTGTTCCAGGGAAATCATATAGCTCCAGAAAGCAATGCGCATCTAGGTAAATCCCCAATAACCGCACAGACTTTCTATCTCAGGGAGAAAAAAACATTGAGCCAGACACAAAAACTGTTCTCTGTAACAGCAAATACAGTTGTTTGGGTTTGACAACAACTAGCACACATACTACATACATACTTTTCAGCAACAGATTACTCTAGTTCACAAGAGAAGCCTGCTGGACATTTCTACCCGACCATGGCTTGCTTAGTAGGTAGCAGCAAGGAGCTACAACCCAAACAGAAAGATGAACCATTGGTCACTGTGACAATGCAGCAGCTCATCTCCTTTTCTTAGAAGGATGCTTCTCAACCTGCCTTATGGACAATAAATAGGGCAGGAAGAAGAACAGCATTATTACAAAACTCCAATTTCTTACCTTAGAGCAGGTCTCCATCCTAGGGCCTTTCTTACTGGCCTTTTATTCAAGGAGGAGGGAATAGTCACATCATCCACAGCTTCAGCTCTACCAGCTGGAAGCAACCAATTTATCACAGGTGTGTGGGGGCAAACCCAACTACCTTCAGGCCAGCCCACTTTATACCCTACATCAGGTTATCCAAACCTTGTAACTTGTGAAAAGCAAGAACCTGTGCAATCAGACACATGGCCAATTGAGCAACACTGTGGCCAGCTGGAAGAAACTCTTTTCTGACCTTTGTTTTTACCTTGAGGCACAAACATTAACTCTTCACCCATTAGTAAGCATATTGCTCATAACAATACGTAGCCTTTGCAGACAAGCTGACCCTAAAATTACGCCCTCCCTCACAGAGCCCATCTTTGTCACATCTAGAACAGATTTAGTTCAATTCAAATGCTTCTCTGGCTAATTTATATAGTACCACATTGACCTTTTAGCGTATGCCCCACAGCACCGTGAATGACTGGAATTTATTGCCAGACATGGGAAATGTGCAGTTCACTGAAATATGGGGTTTTTTCATGCCATGATTTGTGGTTGATATCAGAAACCTAGTAGCATTTCAATGCTCATTCGCCATTTGAGGGAGTGAAAGCTGCCTGAGGGCTCTGCTGGGCTGTATTACAATACCTCTAACAAATATACAGATTGGCAATTGGAAGTGCAGCATCTGCAGGTTATTCAGAAGCCTTTCCCGGAGGGAGATGAGATGAATTTTTCCCCTCCTGTGAAGGCAAGAATTTGGACAACCTATCACTACTATGGAAGCTTGTAGCTCGATTGCAATGAGGCCAGGGCATTGGGGTGTTTCAAGGCAGGTGTGTTCAAGCAGCTGGCTATAAATTGCCAAAGCAATATAAGTAACACACATGAACTCCACTGAACCTGTTTCAATTTCATTCATAATTTTCACTGCCTCATAACAAAACTACAAGTAGTACCACACTCCTGCAGGAAGGCACCTCTGAGGCTCTCAACAGAACAAGCACAAATGAAAATAATTACAGCAAACAGTTACGTGGTGATTTAGATTTTCAAGACAGATAATTGACCTACCAGAAAAGGCTCTGATATCCTGAAAGAGTGGAGCACAGCCACTGCTAAGAAAGTACTACTGATGTTCTAAGCCCAAGCCTGTTCCAAACAAGACACATTGCTAACTCAAATTACAGAAAACACTGTTCTTAATCAGAACTTATTTTTTCTGGAAAGGACATGGAAAGGATATGCAAAGGTTAAAAATCTCTCAGGACAAAGATGAGACTCTTGCAGTTAAGGAAGAAAAGGTAACAGAACAACAAGTGTTGAAGAGCAGGCAGAAAATTCTGTAGCACCACCCCGTAGGGACAGGAGGGCTCAGTACAAAAAACATCTCCCTTCAAACCTCAGGAGGAAGGTCCTTTAAAAAATGCAGAAAACTAGAGATCAACAAAGATCAGCCACTGCACTACATAATTATGTCACTTCAGATTGATGGCTGTTCCACTAAAATGCTACCTAAGGCAAAGAGTGGGAGAGCAAGAGAGGAGATAACCCCAACATACGTACTTTCCCCCTCTGCAAAGAATTCTGCTCCTTGGCTGCACTCCAAGATCTATCTGTCAGGCAGTTACCGACACTCATTCTGTGTTTCTGTGTTCTTTGTGCATTGCTTCCTGCCTTGACTAATTGGATCCAGGGTATTAATACGCATTTTACCAAACTCACAGAAGGCTGACCACCAGTATCAATGCTGTGCTGGCTGAGTCAGCCCCACCAAATGCCGCAATTCAAAGAATAGTTGATGCATTATGGAAAACACTAGTGAGTGCTCAGTCTGCAGATAGTTCCATGTCTATCTCACAAATTTTCTTTTCTATTCAACCGGATTCCTTCGTTACAGCAGTAGATTGGATGTTCACACAGGAACACAGTTTTGCAGAAATCTGTCTGCTCTTTCTGCAAACAGCAATCCCCTGTTCATAGCTGGGACATTGATATCAGAAACAAAAGACAGAGAAAAGATGGTCAAACTGACAGAAAATGTTGAGAAATTTAGAGCACATGCTATCAGTGCATAATGGGAGATCTCTGGCTTCAGATGTTTGACAAACTTGATATTCAAGCAGAAAAAGTTCATATTCTCAATTCTGTAATTACCTAGCAGCATGGAACACATGACAATTTTATTTAGTCTTTTTTATTTACTGCATTAGAACAGGATCACAGTTTTCACAACAGTTGACGACTCCTGTCACCAAAAACAAAGTGTTTGGTACGAAGCAAGAGAGACAGGCACCTCTGTAAGTTAGGAACAAATTCTCAACTCAAGAGAATACACTGATACAAAACCCAGTACTGCAGAGGAGGAGAAATCAAGCAAAAAATGTTTTTCTCCATAGTTTGCTATAATCACCTTCTCATTCAATTTCTATACACACAAAGATCTGTTCACTTTTAAATACAATCATAAGTAAAAAATGGAGGTAAAGAAGAGAGATGAAAAGTAAAAGCAGAACAGTTTCTGTAAAGACCTTTAAAGGAAATGTTATGCTAGTAAACTCTTTCTGCTTAAGACTGCAACTGGACCACGTAAGTACACATAAGACATGTAAGACAATCTATCTGAGACAATATCCTCTGTTCGTATCCAATGGAAATATAGTCTAATAGGGGGCCACCTGGGGGGCTTAGTCTTTCTTAAGTCTTTGGTTTCTCCCTTGAGACTTGCATCAAGACCCACAATGGTGCTTTTAGTTATATGACACTTGTCATGGAGAAATGCCATTATAAAACCCCATCAGTTTTTTTTCCACAGAAACACTGAGCATCCAGACAGAAATATGGAGAACAGGACTGCTCTACAAATGGTTGGCATCCATATGTAACCTAAGGGTTCAGCAGCATTAGCTCTATTGCAGGCGCATGTAGTGGATGAGGTATAGCATGCATTGGCATTAAAACAACAACGGATGTGCTTGCCATTGCGAACTGTTTCTAATCAGCACACTGCCACGTTTGCACTCCAGCTCAACTGCTACAGGCAGTTCTTCCAGCTGCTTGAAAGATTATTACCAATCGAAGCAGCTCATTCTACCTTCCTATTTCAATGTTATTTGATGAGAGCTTCCTTTAAAGAGTGCATTTTCCTTTGGGGTGGGCTGACTCCAATAGGGTATTGATCTAATTTGATCCCCGTTTCATTAGGAGATATGTCATCTCCAGCTTTGAAAAAGTTGTTCAAAAGAAGAGCACATGAGCCTCTCATAATTAACATGCAACACTGGTTGCCATGCAGCGAGTAGGCAGTTATAATAACTCAGAGTCAATAATTCATAAACTATAATGCATTATTAATCAATTATCGAGGCCTGAATTACATTTAATGAGATTAAGCTGATTGGAGCACTAAGTTGTTTGAATCATATTGATTTAATCAATGTGCTTAATTAAACTGTGTACATTCTCCACATGATTGTTATTTCCCAGTATCCTGCACAAGTGGCCTCTGCAATTCACATCCTCTGCTGTTCTCTGCTCAGGAATTGTTCTTTGTTGCAAATTAGTTTGTAAAGGGGCTTGTTTTCTTCTGAGAAAAGAGAAAAAGATCAAAGTAGCAAAACCACCATCTAACTAGCTTATACGAGCACGCTGAGAAATGTTAGAATATTTCTCACAGAGACTAGGTCTGTTTGATTCTGCACTTTAAGATGAGGTCAACTAAACATACCTCATTAGTCTTTATTTATCCCTCTTTCCAGTTCCAGGAGCATCAGGAGATCCAAAGGGCATAGGCATCCGTCTATCCCTATCTCAAAAATGTTACTCTTTCCATCTTTAGAAACATGCCTAGACTCAGGCATTAAAAGTGCTCCAACCCCAGAAAGATTACATCAAACACAAGCAGGTGTCACTGCCTCTGTATGATAATATCCATAATGGTTTCTTCAGCCTTGCCTAAAGAGGACATGTGATGAGAAAAGAGCAGTACAAAATGACAGCTATTACAGACATAAATCCATTTACTACTGTCAGACTTTGTTTAATTTCCTTGCCATTGCTGCTAATTAGCTGGGACATGTGGGTTTAACTTTAAACCCCACAATCCAGCTCTGTAATGCTGCACACACTGCTGAAAGGACACTCAGCAGGTGTGTGGAATGGGGAAAGCACTTGTAACACACAGCCTAATCAGTATTATTAACAGGAGCCACAACAACACATCCAGCCTTGAAGAAAACTTTCCAATTATTTTCTCTGTGACACCACAAACAATGACTGCCCCACTCCACTCTGCAGAAGTGATTTCAATGGCTGCAGTATTAATCCCCACAGCAATATATTATGCTTATGCCTTTGAACTAAGAATGCAGTAATGCTGGCAATCATCAGCTACAGTGGCATGCTGTCATACAACCCTAAAACCATTAAAATTTTCATTCCTCCCTTTGTTTCAGTTAACCATCCACATTAGCACCAACTGGAATAGTGCCCACTCCACATTACTTCAGCGATGACCTCCCCTTTCCCTTCTCTAACTAAAGGAGAAGAGAGCTACTTCACCCCAACTCAATGCACAGCCAAGGAAACACCTCCTAAGGATGCTCAGTACAGTAAGCTCAAAATAATACAGTGTAAATTGACCTTGTCTGATCAGCTGTTTTGCATTTGGTAGTTTTAATTCAGTCTTCTGTCACACGGACAAGATACTGGTGTGCTCCACTTTCTTTTGTGGAACAGAATTTTATGATCACACATGTATGATTCGTTGGATCATTTACTTACAGCTCTTCGAAGAGCTAATTACCATTTGTTCTGCCATTTACTACAGCATCCTATGGCCTGCAGGGGCTAGTCAGCTGGTAGCTCACCTTCACTGTCCTTCACAGTCTTACCAGCTCCTGCTTACTGCAGAATACTCAGCAAACTAGTTTTCAGCTTTGCTTTGCAAATCATTTAATTTGGCTCAGACCAAATCATCTAATTTGGTTCAGGCTGGTGGATAATGGAAAATGCTGCTGTACCCACTCTATTTTTGAAGCTCCTTCATATTTATACTGGTTATGATGGGACTACTTCAGGCTATTATTTTTCAACAACCAGGAGTAATACAGCTCTTCCTAATGAACGTGGGTTAACTGCAGTGGTAAGCTGTCTGTCTGACAGGGAGTAGAGCACAGTCACATACTACACATGTGTACGTATAACGCTGTGAATTAAGGGTTTACAAACTATTATTAAGTACAGGTGCATGCTGTGCTTCTGCTAACACTGCCTTCACTGAGTTGACTATGCGGGGCAAACCCAAGAAAATAAGAGCTCAGGGAGCTCCTATTAACTTCACCAAGATGATCAGGGATTTGGCACCAAGATTTGAAACTTAGTCACTCTCACTGCTTCTGCATTCACTTGAGAATGTCTCTGAAAGATGCTGGGAATAGCTCTACCTTGAAAAGTCCCTTTAACTTTCATCACGCAACAATGTCTAAGGCTAACATAGCCAGGAGCAAAGTCACCAAAGAGGAAATGCCTACCCAACCATTCTTTCCTTTCCAGTCCCCAGCTCTTTTCATTTTCAGAGGCTCACAAGTGGTGACTCAATACCCAAGGCAGGTACAGTGTGGAAGCTCAACACACTCATGGGGGCTTGCAGAAACCTGTCTTTTTTAATACAGTTCTAAGAGCTTCTGTCTTCTGAGGAAATGCTCTGCATAATTTGGAAGGTCAAATCTGCAGGGTGAAACTCTTTGAGAAAAGGAGTACAGGGGAGGGAAAGAGGAATGTGGAGAAGACAGATAAGAAGAGACAAAAACAGTCTCTTCCTCTTGTCATTGGTGTTTCCCATACACAGACAGAGGGGGAAACTAATGGCTTTATCTTTATCACAAGACTATGGGGGATATTGCAGTTGGAATGAGAAGCAAAGACATCCCTCTTTGCAGGACACTCAATCTTCACATGAAGACAGGAAAGGCAAATTTAACCACAAAACAAGATACCCCTGGTATACAGATGCCAATCTTCTATTTGTACAAACCTGTGGAGCTCCAAAGACCAACAGGAACCACTGTCCAGCCTCTGACTTTCTATTCCAGTCCCCAGGCCTTCACAGATGCTAATCAAGTTTGAATGGAAGTTGCTGTACTCTTTGTAAGGGAGATGTTGTATAACAGAGATACAAAACACAGGACGCTAAAGAGTTCCTGGCTCATTTCTTTCCTTCCTCATATCAGTTTCAGAATTAAGCATTTAATAAAAATAATTCAGTACGCCACCATCACATGAAGGGGAGATAGAGAGACAGGGAGGAGAAAGGAGCCTAAGTGAATATCAAAGTCTCACAGAAACCAGGCATAATGAAGAAAAACAGCAGCCCATTTTTCTTTCCTTCAGTATGCAGTGAGTGTGCAGTTTCAAGGAGCATACATGGCTTGTGCTTCCTATTAACAAGGCTCACATTAATAAATTTAACTCAGACAAATTTAACCATCCTTGGGCCACATTAATCAAAAGCCTGACAAGAGCAATCTGAAAGAGTTGAGAGGGGGAAAAATAAAGCACAGCTGACAGAGAGGATGCCATGCCCTCATCCTCCCCAGGCCCTCCCACTCTATCAGCACTTCCAGCACCACAGTGACTCCTTCCCACAGCACTCCTCCCAGGCTGATCCTGCTCTCCTCCTAACACTCCTCACTCGATACCTCTTCTTCAGTGATATCTGTTTCCTACTCCCTGTATCTGTAGTGGAGAAGGAGGAAAAGGATTTAGAATAGTTAAGTATGATCGTGTGCAACAGCTACTCAGAGAATGTGCATTTTATCTGTGCAACTGGTGCTACTCAAAAATTTCTCAAGGTGCAGATTAATGAATGTACAAAGGAGAAGAAATAAATTTGATAGGAAAGCAAAATGACTACAGCCCCAGGAGCTATGGATAGCCCAGAGCTCTGGGAGTAGACAGAAAGAATGAAGGCTGTCAATAATTTTTATTCATCACCCATGTGCTGAGTCCTCCAATGCTGGAGCTCCACACCACTTCTCAAGCTGAAATGTACATGCATGGAGACTGTACAAAGCAACAGGAGTTACTACTGGAAAAATCTCCACCCTTGGAACCCGTCATATTTAGCTCTTTAAACATTTGCTTTTTTGAGTTATGTTTTTAGTCTGGAAACTATTGACAAACAAGTCCCTCCATCAGCCAAACCACTTCACAAAGAAGGGCACGTCCTACAAGATGAGGGAACTGAGAAGTAGCTGCTGATCAAAGCTACACAAAACAGCACAAATTAGGCTCAGTGCATCCCCCAAAGCCATAATTATCCAAACTGCTTAAACAAAATAATCACATACGTGATTATTCAGATTTGCCTAGAGACATCCCCACAGCACAAAACATGGTGTGCTGCATTGCTGCTCTTCCACTTGATAAAACAACAAAATATTTTCCATCACCCGAGAGTACCGGTGTTTATATTTATAGAGTCTGGGAAACTTGAGAGGAACTGTGTTGCCTTGCCTTGACACACTCTCCCCCAAACGATTTCTATTTCAGTTCAGGCAGCTGGGTTTTGCATGTGTTCTGATTGAGTTCAATTGGTTCATGATAGATCTAGAAAGCCCTTAACCTTCTTGCATTGCAAAGCTTCACAAAAAGGCTGCTTAGCTGTCCATAGTTTCATGGAATTTCAGGCAGAACTGTGGGGTCCTACCAAATTCATGTAAGATCATAAGTCAAGAGGGATTTCTCTCAAAAATATAAAGAACCTCGGGCCATGTAGCTGGGATTTAAACCCAGATGTTGAATATTATAACACTCTGAACCATTCGGAGCAAGCATCTGTCCAAGTTGTTCACAGATCCTTTATGGATCTTTCAGCAAATCTGTGCTGAATGAGTAATCCAAGCCTACAGCACACAAGGATTGTGCAAGCCTGGCCTTCACAGACAGGTTAATGACCTCTGAAAGCCTGCCAGATTCAATTTTACCACCACAAACTGCATTCTGGTACACTCAAATGATATGGAGCTCCATGGCAAGGGAATGCCTTCTAACACTGTCACGTTTACATCATGGTGCTACCTAAGAGCGGTGTGACTCTCAGGGTATTGTGTGGGTCAGTACTGTATTGTCATTTCCTCATGCTCCTCATTTCACTATGTCTCTATCTCTCACTTAATCTAGAGTATTAAGTGCAAGTTCTGCAGACACAGACACCATCTGATTCTTCCCTGCTGTACCACACCCAGCCCAATACAGTCTCAGTCCAGGGCTAGGTCCAAGGACTCTAGATGATGTAGTCTGGCCCATTATTAGCATACGTGGTTATGTTTCCCTCTTGTGGTTGGTGCCAAAGGTGAAAACATCCTTAACTCTTCCCACATTAGTTCCATTGGTAGAGGCTGGTGATTTTCTTGCAGAATTTTTATTCTGATAACTTGGTCTGCATGTCTGCAGACTCAGTTTATTACAGTTGCATGGTGCTGCAGTACCCCAACAATTTAATTTACAAGCTCCAAAATCACTCTGAAACCCCTTGGCACTTTGTAGCATTGGTCAGAAAGCAAAGAATGCTGCTTTGCAAAAAATGATGAAGACTTCAAAATCTGCTTTTGCATTCCTCTGTCAAAAAAGCAAGGCCTTTCAGAAAGTCTCATCAAAACCAACAAAGGCACTTAATCCAGTGGTTAGCGCATTCACCTAGCCTGTGAATGACCCCGTTGCAAGTCCTTGCTCTGATAAATTCAACCATTATCTTAGCTTTTAGTTTGTAGTCTCATTGGAAAGGAGTATTCATTTGGGCAGAAAACCTTGCTCACTACACATCTCTTCTAGATGGCTCCGACACACGAATAAAATACTCCAGCTTGCCTATTTTTTCAGTTACCCTTTAAGATCCACTTCTGCCACGAGGTTTAAAAACCTGATGTCAAAAGCTAACATCTAAGCAGGTGATTGTCTACAGTGTGCCAAAGGCTTCTTTATATAACCACCCTCCCTCACCACAACTCCCACTCACTACTGGTTTGATTTTCTGTTCTATGCCACCATTATCATGGATCAAAAGTGCTTAACGGCAGGAATTCTCTCTTCATTTCAGGCATGGACAGCACTCACCACAGCCAAACCCTTAATCATGTGCTGTATGTGCTACTGCAATATAAATAATACTAATAATAACACCACTAACAATCCAGTTTTCTCTTTCTGACACTGCCTCCATTTTCTAGCATTAAAGCTGTTTAGGTGCCAGCACTTTATGAATTCCCATATAGGCTGTCCTTGGCAACTTTCTGTGATCTTACTTTAAAATTTCACCCTAGAAAACCATGTTCATGCTCAGAAATGTGCTAATGATGGGGTAAATGCTCCCTGAATGAAAACGGACTGACAATTACAATAAAAAGGTATAAGCTCAGGATGCTTACACTAATGTCAGCATAACTGCATTCATTGTGCTCTAAACCTGAACGAGAAGAGATAGCAATAACTCTCACCAGCTTTGCTATTTTAGCTCTCTTTTAGTGAATGAATGTAGCATGGATATCATGAGGAGTGCTACTCATATATCACCACATACAACTGAACAGAGAATTCTGCAGTAAGAAAAGATGTGGTTCGTATCACAGCATCTCTTTGGATTCTTCTAGCTTAATATCTCTGTGAGATAATGATACGCTTTTCCAAAATATCCAAAAAGATCTTAAAGCAATTTAAATTTCCACACTTCCTAAAAATTCCCCAACTGTGTTACAGAAGTGTGAAAGAGTAAAGGAAAATCAGTTTGTGCCTTGTTCCAGACTCAGAAAAAAAGGCTGCCCTCTCTCAGTGAGCCTACATACAGGTACTTGGTCATTCAGCCTCACAAATCAAAGCCAACCCAACATGCTGCTAGCTAGAATTGTCTTGTCACTTGCCACTGATTACAGAAACTTGCATGTCAGTGTTGTTAATCAAGCCCATCTAAGTCCAAAATCTTTGACATTCACAATGAAAAACAACCATCTCTAGGTACAATATGGCAGCTATAATATTTACCGCTAGGTCATACACCAACAGTCAGGATTAGGACAAAATGCAAGGAGCAACACTGTGTCCAGATGGATCTACCGGGTGCATTGGATGCGGCTGAATGGAATGACAAGAGCTGGAATTTGACCAGGACACTGCAATTACCATCCACAGCTGGGAAAACAGTGATCTTGTACTTTTTTGGCAAGTTTGAAACTTCAAAAGAAATAGATCATTTCAATTTGGAATGAAAACAAAAAAATTCAAACTGCTTGTTGAACTGATTATTTGAGCACAGTTTCTTGCTGTTGGAGCCATTTGGTGTTGAACTTTGTAATTGTATCAGATTGTTAAAGAAAAACTTGAAGCAAAAAATGGTTTCAGCTCCCCCCCGCCCACCACGTAAATCTGTCATTCAAAAAAAGTTGTAATTGGCTATTCCCCATTTTCAGATTTCTTGTTCCAAAATGAGAAAGGCAAGAAAATCAATTTGTTCACAAAACAGGTTGTCATTGCAAACTTCTGACATGACCGCAAGTCGCCATCATCTTTTTCTTATGCTTCATTTGGCTACTTACAGAATTGCTCCAAGTCATCTCTTTTTTTAGATTCTGGCATGGCAGTAATTGTGAGCAATGGGCATAGATTCCCTCCTAGCGTCTGGCAGAGCGTCTGCTGCCTCCAGTAAACCTTCTTAGGGTTCCTATTTTGTTCCAGAATGTCAAGATGGGACTGAGAAAGAAGCAAGGAAACAGATTTACAAGTGAGTTTATGGTCTATAAAACCTCATTTTATTTCACTAGTTGTATATCATTATTGGTACTAATTTCATCTCTTGCAAGTTCCCCAGCCTTCTCTCCTCTGCCAGCTACCATTGTGTCCTTTTACATCCCACAAATACGTGCAAGCTCTTCAGAATACACCCAAATTCACTGAAGCTGCACAGAACTATCACTCATATATTACTTTACCTGAACAGTTCCTATGAGTTTCTCTTACTAGTGCAAAGGAATTTTATGCATACACGAGGTCCAGAAGAAAACTGCCTTGCTCTTTGCATTTTAATAGGGACTGTGTAGTAAAACGTGAGAAACTAGTCATTTTTGAGCATTTGTAGAACTGACTATCTGTCAAGCGTATGCCAGCAAAACTCAGGAACAATTCTACTCCCGACGCAGTCAAAAAGTTTACATCAAAACAACATTTTGTATTTGGTGGTGGAGAATCTGAAAAAATAGTGTCTTTCCAGAAAGTTATTTAAAAGGGGGATTTTTTTCCCCCAAAGTTGATGGTTGGTGGTTTTAAATAATTCTTAAGAAGTCCAACAGCTTCTTGAGGAATTTGAGAAAAAGAATTGGCAGCTATAAAAAAAATATGTCTTTTTGGAACTAGTTCTGATCGCCTCATTAGCCACTTGCCACCCACACACCAGATGACGTGCAGTCTCTGTGGCTCACTCTTTCTGTTTACACCGTAATTGCAAGTGGCAATGATACTGAAAGTAACCCCATTGCAGGCTGTTGCTAAGTGTCATGGAGCACCAGTTGTCTCTAGGTTGCTAGAAATAGGTATATTACCTTATGCACACTTGTCCTAACAGATCTTTAACTAAAACACACCAGTTTACTTCACTGAACAATCCTCACACAGTTACTTTTTGTATTTACAAGTTAGGGCTAAATTTCAGACAATGTTTAAGGAACCTGGCAGTCCTGTGCCTCAGGCCCTGGAGTTACCCTTCTTTCAGACTGCTTTCACAGTATGCACTTGAAAGCACACACGGGACTGAAATTTACAGTTGTCTATGTCATAAAACAATTAACATACTGGTCTATAAAGTGAATTCAATTATTAGACCCATCTAATGATGTTGCACAGATACAGAGGACTCAATATAATCAATTACTTATGTTCCTGGTACCCAGTGAAATATAATTGGATAGAGCTACCATAGAGATTTCAGCTTGATGTCCAAACAATTAACACTTTAATGTAAAAATAAATAGATTACTGTACATAAAATAAATGTAATTACTAACAGACAAGAGGTAATGAACTATGCATCCAGTTCAAACAGTATTCCTCAATGTGTGTTTGCTGTAAATATGTCTGTAACTATTAAATACATATAATATTTAAAAACATTTCCAAATTACTAACTCCATATACAAGTTTATCTTCTTCCCCAAAGCACTATATATTTAATTGAGCCCTTGGGTTTCTAATCACTTTTAATTTATTACTGATATGTAAAACCTACATACTTCACCAATGGACAAATGCTTTAAAATGAAACCTACTGGTGCACAAACTTGATTTAGTTTATTCACTGTGGAAATTAAAGTAATGAGGAAAATGTGTAAATCCCATCACTCAAGACATTTTAAATTACTCTGAGCAAAATAGCTTTCTGAATGTATTAGAGGCAACAGTTTTGCTTTGGCCAAGGAGCTGGACAAGACAATCTATTAGTCTTTTCCATCCCTAATTCCTATTTACCAAATTTTGTGGCCCTTACTAAGTTTGAGTTCATTTAAACTTTTTCTTGGGCAAAATTCCCTTTAACTTCAACAGGCATTTTATTTGAAGAGGCAGTGAAATACTTCAAGATTTGGCCCTGCAAGTCTAGAAATAACTTCTTTTTCATCTCAATTCTATTCATTCAAGAGCAAGTGAGATATTCAGAGATTCCCAGGGCATACAAACTCTCCAAGTCTTTCTTGCCTTTGTGCCAGCGGAAGGTAGAAATCAATAACAGTAAAATAATGATAAGGCACTGCACCTCAGTAATAAAGTATTCAGTGGACTGATTCACCACCATTCCTCAGTATCACATTTGTCTTTTCCCCTGAAGACTGTAGTATATATATGCCTTCAAGACTATAGGTCAGATCCTACTGCTGGAATGCTCTTGTGCGCGCTCTCTCTCTCTCTCTCTCTCTCTCTCTCCTGCATTGATCCAAAGGAGAACCGGTACCCATAAGCCCAATGATAAGTGAGCTTGCGGGCATAGTTAGGACTGTGAGGGCTTGACCAGACTTATCTCAGATACTGAAAGCACTTTCCTTGAACATCTATAATGCAAAGCAGTTGACAAGAGACTGTTGTTCGAGTGGGAATGAATCTAACCCAAACTATGCTGGCCTTATACAGAGCAGCATGACTAGTAAGTGAGAGAGGGCATTTGGTTTCTCTTTATAGCCTATTCTTTCATATCTGATAATGGTAAACCGGTACCAACCCGGTAAAAGTTAAAAAGTTAAACTTCAACAATCCACATATGCATTTATTGCCCAGAATAAAAGGGACTGGCAAGGAAAGTTGAAAAAAAGAAGGCTGAACCAACTGGAACTGGAGAGAGCAGCTGACAAATACTCCTCAGATGAGGCCCAGTGCTGCAGTATTGCTGGGTGCAGCTGTGAAAGCAGAGCTGTTATGTTCTGTCAAAAAGAGAAGCAAGCGGCCTTCACTTCTGACTTGCCATTAGCGCTATGCCCCTGCTTCTGATCCTGCAACCCAGAGGAAATGGAGATGTTCGCTTTGCCTTATCCGAGGACTAGCATAAACACTTTGGTTTGTGTCCTAGCTTATCCCATACAGAAATCTCTTTTTCTACCACCACATTCTGGGCTCCATAGCTGACAGAGAGTTGCGGTTGCAGGCAAAGTAATGAAAGTATCAGGATAATTAATTAACAGCCTGTGAGAACAGGCCTCTGTGCTATCTCAGAATCTACTCACACCCAAGGCTGCTCCAATCTGTCAGGCCTATTAGCTTATCTAGACGCATATATCAGCATTACCATCATTGTGGAGTAGGTGTAGGGGTAATGGTAGGCCAGGTAGCAGACGTCATCTTTATGAGGAAACGTGATGCTGAAGGCGAGCGTGTAGTAGGATTTTCTCTTCATGCCTCCTGCTGTAGCTACATAGCTGCGATAGTGGTTTCTGAAGGAATAAAAGAGGGGGAAGAGGTTATCACTTCTGGATGCACATTTGAAGTGGTCATGAAAGAACTACACATTCAGAGAAGTATCTACCTTGAAAGAGTTTTCACTTCATGCTGCAGCTGGGCTCCAAACTCCACCAGCCATTGTACCAAGCCTGGGAAGGCTCCATGCAAGTACAATCAATTTGATCTCAGCAACAGACAGGTACAAAACATAACACAGTGCTAAACAACACTCTGTAACACAGCAGTGCACCTACGGACTACGTAAAAGAAGGAAGGTTAGAGAAACTGTGGTACCAGCAGACACAGAGATGCAAGCAAGATCACGATGTACCACTGGGCAAAGCCAGATTCACGGTTGTCTTAGGATTCACTCAGTAGCCAGCAAAGGCCAACAGAGAGCAGGGAGTCAAGAGGCAGAGCAGTGAGTGGCAGTATTGCTGACAGATGGGCATATTGTCATGGGAAAATAACAGTTTAATTTGGTAAAAGTGCAAATAAGAAACTAACTAATGCTAGTTCACATTCTGCAGTACAGACATATCTAAACTAATGCTACAGGCTAACACTACTGTATTGCTTCTGATGTCCAAGTTAGCTTGGTCAAAGCTCCACGTACCTATTCACATTACTGTACTATGTCATGTGAAAGTATTTTGTGAGACCCTGGAGACCTGAAAAAAATGAATATCCTGCTAGAATAAGAAACCAACCATTCAGCTCCAGCACAGGTCATTGAAGAAAAGGGATGCTCTAGAAAAAAATTAGGACATACATAAAATCTTTCAAGTATCATCACAGGCTCTCTCCTGACTTTGAAGAGGAGAGAAGTGGATTTGGGTGGAGATTTCCTATGTAGAAGAAGTGACCTCATGCAGATTTGCAGGTCATGAGCTGACCAAAATCCCCTCACTGCATCCCTCTTTTCCAATGACTTGAGCCTCTCCCTGTCAGGGAGCAGCAAGGGCCAGCTGCTCCCTGAGGGACAAGGAGCCAAGGGCAGTATTGCAGCCAGCAGGGCAGAGTGGGGCAGGCATGGGGACAGCAGTCAGGTTCATCCAAGAGCCCTGGTCATCAGGCACATCCACGGTGGTGAGGTAGAGCTGAGGTCGAGCCAGGAAGTCAGTTCACAAGTCAGGGCCCTGATCAGCAGGGTGCATGGCCAGGCAGGAGCACAGCTGTGACCGAGCCAGAGACAGGCAGTCCTACAATGCAGCGCGGGCAGGGACTGAGGGCTCTGGGCTGAGCTGAAATGGGGCTTTTGGGCCCATGGGCAGAGCAGGATGGATGGAGGCCCCTGGTAAGGCTGCTCAGGGCCACTAAGTCCTATTAGTGCACTCAAGGCCCTGACATCCCTGCATTAAAACTACAGAAATCTTAAAGTGAGCTTCTCCATCTAGTTTCAGGATGGGATCTCCTGCAGATTTACTCTGATAAAGAGATGACTTCAGGATGAGCAAGAAAGTTCTTTTAGCAGAGATGAAGAGACAATTCATGCACTTTAGGGAGAAGCTTCATAGCAAATTGCATCCATAAGTACATTTCAAACAATATTTTTCCCACATTGCACCAATTATGCTGTTGCCGAAGCTTCTGATTCTGAAGGACTGTGAGGTTTCTTTGACAAATGTTATCATCAATGTTGCATTAAAATGCAAAATACAGGAGGCAACCAAAAGATGCAATTTCAGCTCCTGAAATTTACAATACTAGTTTATTTTGCTGCTGTTCATTTTTATTCAAAGGGGTGGAGAGAAAAGATAATTATTCTTGTCAAATTCTCCAAAATAATCAGCTCTTTTTCATAAGGAAGACACAATACAATACTATTTTTTTTCACCTGAATTTAGTATTTAGGAACATGTGGAGTGAATGGTACTGACTGCATCAATAGACAGTAAAGGAACACTGAGTCACAGTGGCAAACTGAGAAGACTCTGACTTTATCCTCAGCTGAACCCTTCACCCCAACATTTCTTTACAGATAAACCACATTAATACTGGACAAAGAGACTGAGATTAAAAATGCAATGCGTCCACAAATAAACATCTATTTAGCTATCATATATGCATTTCAACGGGTCCAGAATTTGAGTCCAAGTCAGGACAATGCCATTTGATTTAGTTCCTGTTAATTTGGACAGTGAAGGATAATTAAGAACCATTTCTTTTATAGTGTGTAAGGAAAGTATTCATCTCCCCAGCCTCTATTGTACTCAGTGTCACTTAGAAGGTCAGATGACCTCATTCAGAAAGAACTGTCAGGAAGTGCTGCGATTTTCTGAGATATTACGGAGTTCTCCCTCCAAATTCTCATTTCTAGTGAGAGGTGTGGGGAGAAGTGAGTCTAGCAGGCAGTTAGTGCCTGTACATCTGCCATGAACTTCTGGGAATGTGTTCCCACCTGACGCTAATACTTCAGTAAAGGTTTCTCCCTCCATCATCTGTAATTCTGCAGTCAAAAGTCTCCCCTGTCTAAATAGCCAATTTACTCAGAAATACTGCACCACCAGACACTTCTGATCTTGCTGCCCTAGCAGGCAATGCTCCTTACTCCTGACAGTACTCTGATCTCGCGAGCCTGAGGGAACTTGCACACTGCTCTTGCACTGCATTGCTTAGCAGTACGTTTCATTCTTGTCATGAGCACCTCTGCAGTTCCAGCAACAAGCTTACTGCCACCCTGAACAGATGTTTCTACACTTTGAATCACTTCTTGACACCTGCTTCAGTCTATAGCAAACTACATAATAGTAAGTTTACAAGTGGCTTTGTGACGCTTCAATATTCTCCACTTGTACATTAAAACGAAAAAACACCTGTGCATAAGCAGTGTAAATGATCATGTATTCCTACAGCAGATAGTCTGGTCTCCTCACAATCCACCATTTAATGCAATAGCTCTGACTATTTTTAAAGAAAACCTAAATACCAGCACTTTTCTTTCTTGCCTCCCTCTCATTCCAGTGTTGTCACCCAAGACAGCTCTGTTGCGCCTTTGTTCCTCCACCAAGCCGGTATCCTTTCTTCTTCACCCCTTTTCATCACGACACTACCCTATCAGCATGAAGCCCAAGCTAACAAGCAGGGGAGAGGCTATTATTCTGGGCTTTGCTGGTGGTGTAGTCCACCTACGGTTGTAGCACTGCTGTGAGCTTGACCTCACTAGGAGAGTACCAGTGCTATCAGCCACCCACGCGCTCCGATCCATCCTTGTGCAGTTTGGTGGGAGCTGACGCCGTCTTTCCCTGTGTATTTCTACAGCACCCTGCATGCTGGGAGCCTAATCCTGACTGGGACTAGTGAGTATTACTGACAGAGACAACAGTTTCCCTAAGGAACTGTAATGTCGTGCAGGAGGTGGTACTCATTTTCTGTCTGGAAAGTGCAAATACATTTTTGCCTTTCATCTGTCTGGACCCAAGGGGAGGAAAAAGACCACACCAAGATCTGTTCCTCATTACCTTATTTGTGTTCGCTTTCCAAAAACGTTCCCAAAGTTTTGCATGCATTCCAGAAGCTAATACACTGGTTATTAGGAAGGAAGTAAGAGACCAAAGGGTGTTTTTTTTAATCAGCCTGCAAGCTGTATCCACTGTGACTTTCAGTTGCTCTCTGTAATAGTTAAATCATTTTACTTGCTGCTCTCTGTGAGACATAATGTGCAGGTAGAATATTTCTAACATAGGTGTAATGGAAAATTAATTAATAATAATTACTATAATACTTATCACATATTCTGTGCAGTAATTTTTCACGCTCGAAAGTCCTTTGCAAGCATTATTTAATTAAAACTTGCCTCCCGTTTATCTGCTCCTATTCTTTGGGTGCTAATTAGCTACCTTCTGTAGAAGAGGAAACAGACACAGACAGGTGAAGCCACTGGCCAAAGGTACATGCAAGCCAGTCACTAAAGGAGCTGGACTGGCACTCAGGAATTCAGCATCACCAAGCTATACAAGAACACCACGTCACACTCATCTTATGCTTTGACTTCCTGCCTGCAGCATTTAATCTGGTAAAAAGCACTAGAAGGTGACGGAATATGGCATAGTATCAGCTTAGACTAAAGCGGCAGAGGAAAATATCTGTAACCCAGATTTCTAGGCCATTTGAAAAGTCTCCAAATTTAAAGTAAATTATTTATCACTTACCTTCTGATGATGATGCATTCCCTTCATCCAAAATCTTCCTACTACATAGAGACAGTGTCTTTGTTTTACAACATGCCCTGATCTTCTTACATCTCTAAATATGACTGGTATTGCAATACATTTTAGCAACACCTTGGTTTATAGCGCACACAAGCATTATTTAACAATTTATGGGCATGGCTAAGTTCAGTTGTTATTTTGGGGTCTGCCATGCTGCAGGCTGAAAAATATACAACACAGCTTCCCTTCCAACAGTCAGATCCATGTTAAGATATCTTTATTTTCAAGATTGAAGGCAGAATCCCATTCAAAGCAGCATATGCCCATAGCCACCTTGCTATTAAGGCCTACAGTCATACTGTCAAGGTCAGGGTTTACTGGTGTCTCAGCCCTCTTTTGTAGGTATCATGAGAACTGAGAAGTGAGATGCCATTTTCTGGCACATTTCAGCATTGACTTCCCTCGCAGGAATCAACCAGGTGGCCTGCTAATGCTCACTATGATGATTTCTTCTAATATGATTATAAAGATCCTGAAGAGAAAGGAGAAGACCCAGTTCTGACACTGCTATGATCACCAAACAGTCATGTCTTTAGTGATGATGTGAGAACAAAACACTCCATGTACCTCATTACTATCTGTCAACTGACTATTGCCTGCAAGAGTCGGAGGTTAGATAATATGCTTAAAATGAGCCATGAAACCAAAGGCACAAGCACATTCTCACAAATTCAGCATGCTGCCATTGTTCCTTAAATAATTTGCTGGAAAGGAATATTATTCAGTGCATAAAAGCTGCCAAGATAGCAGGTGAATTAGATGATCTTACAGTAACTGCAACTCTGTTTGTCATGGGTGTATCCTGTCACTTCATGGGGAGGCCATAAAATAGAGCAGAAGTGTCACTCAGCTTCCTTTTGACAAGAGCACTGCTAATATTCTCCCTAGCATAAAAAGTGTCTTCTGAGACATATGGAAAAGGTACACGATGACAGAGCTGTGCCACAGCATTCATCTTTATGAGTGAACTATCCCATCTTCAGAGAAGATGAATGTCAGCAAAGATCAGGCAACGTGCATCACCCAGACATCTTGCGAGTGTGCCTTTCCTCCCACAGTCCTCCAGCTCAGAGGTTGCTATCAGTCAGAGCTGTGGAGCAAAAGCAATTAAGGGCATCTCTGAGTTTCTCATTTTTGTAAGCATATCGCTCTCTTTCCAAGTTTACGATCACCTCCTGGTAAAAGGAGTTCGATGAGGTTTTCTTCAAAATCTGTCAGTCTCTTGATATCCTTAGGATAACAAGCAGTTATCCTAGATGCACAGACTGACATATAATTCAATGTACAATTATAAAACACCAAATATTCCAAATCAATACAACTCCATTCCCTTACATACTCTGAACAAGAATCTGATTATGGCCTTAATTATACAATCATGACTTAATCTCAAAAGTTATTTATTTAATCACTGCACAATAACTGCCTTGTTAATGACAGGAGGAGCCACTGCTATGGTAAATAGCATGTAAGGTTTGCCCAACCTGCCCCTACTGGTGTCCTTTGTCTTGCACTCAGAAGCCCACAGTCACAGAAGCCAAAGGCTATGCGCATGCAAAGGGAAGCCACTGCACCACATCACATAAGCAGAACAGATCCGGAGGTGGAAAAGGTTAGATGAATAAAGGCTGGTGAAGAGTATTTGGAGGACAACATAAAATTGTTACTTGAATTGTTACAGACAAGATGAGAGATCAAAAGGGGATACTTTCAGCCCTAGACCCCCAAAAGAGATTACTACAGAGATTTGGAGCGGACTGGATTGGAATTTTCTTTTCATAAAACTCAAGTCAGATTCTACCACTTCTGGAAGGCAGCCCACTGCCACTGTTTGGGTTTATTGTCTCATCAAATCCACTGCTGAACACAGCCAGCTCTGAACCTTAACAGTAAAATTGTGAACTTCAACAAAAATACAATTTCTCATAAGGAGAAAGACCATTATTTTAACTTGAATTCTAAGAACTGCCTCACTACATGACCTCGTGAAGAAAGGACTATTGTTTACCGTGTCAGAAAAGTTCGACTCTGTCCTGACATCACTACTTATGACATCAACCAATTAATGCCATTGTTAATTGTGTTAACAGCTTTGTTTCTTGTATTTCCCTGTCTGTAGTTATTGGATGGCCCCAGCCCTACACTTCAAAGGTGTGATATTTGGGACAAGGACCACCCTTTTGTTTTCTGCTTATAAAGCACCTAATACAGTAGCCATGGAGTCCTGAGACGCTGAGGAACTTTGGTGATGTAAATTGGTGAATAGGTATCATAACAGAAAAATAGTATGTGAATAAGAAGAACAAAGAAAGTGGGAAGACTTGTCACTCAGGCATTCTCATCCCAGCTTTCAGGTCACAAAAGGTAATGCCAGGATAAAATACTTACTTAACCCAAAATGCTGCAGTATTTGGTTATTTGGCTTCTTCTACAGTGCTCCACCAGTTCACCCCCAATATATGACCTCCTCCTCTTCCTGTCGTAGGCTCCTCTTCCTGCTTGCACCACCCCAGGCTACATCATTCCCAGACACTCCACTTACAGGCACTCAGACAAAAACCTTATTCAAATCTGTAGTTTTCCTACTTAGTTTCTATTGTGTCCCCCAGCCTTCAACTCTGCCCAGACTTTCTGATCCAAAACATACCAATTACTATAGTCCTGAAAACCCTTTCAATCTTCATCTGCAAAATAATTAGTAAGTGTTGTGAATATAAAGTTGGAAGCCCTGAGAAAATGAAATAGGGTTCATTCAGCCTACCAAAACTCCAAGCCTTATCCTTCTCTCCTTTGGCTGTAATAAACAGAGTGACTGAGGGACCAGTTTTCTGCATGGAAATGAGATACCTGGGTGGTGAGTGTGTCTCAGATGGGTCAGTCTCCAGCTCACATACCAGTTAAAGATGAGACTGATCTAATGTTTTTCTTCTGAGGCTCTGGTACAATGCAGAAACAGTCTGAGACTCAAGGAACCTACATGAACAGCAGCCCAGGGCTTGTTAGAACCCCGTTACACCACTGCATCCTGGTCCTTGGGAGAAAAACAAAAGTTCCAGTATGGCACTCGGTTAAGGCTAATCCCTACTGTTTCCATAGATGTACAGGTATAGGCAGTGCCATAGTGCCAATAAGCATGGTCTACACCATAGTTTGCCCCCAAGGATTTCAGTTCCAGCTGACAGACAAGGGAAGCTGGTGAAGACACTATGGTATAGAGACAGATTCACAAACAAGTAAATATTTGCATATGGGTACCTATGCATTTATCTACTTGTGTATATGCTAATCCTTTCTCTACTATATTCAGTTCCTACATCTCATAAAAGCTGGTGCATGCAAAAGAAAAGCAATGACTCCATCCAGCTGGACAGGGAAAAACCATCTACAATATTTTTAAAACTTCCTCACATTCCTGGCTGCAGCAAGGTTTGAGCATCCCCAGTCAGTTCCCTTTCCTCCTTCTCTCTACAGAAGAGAATTCTGCACTTGCCCTGTTTCTCCTCAGGCACCTAATATAAAGATTTCACTTGTAGCTGTTTCCTAAAGTTGGAAGCACAGAACACACTGGACTAGCATCAATTTAGAAACATTTGAAACAGGTAGCAGTGGTGGTTGAAGTTTAACATCAATACAGTTAACAGGAAGGGAAGCCACAAATTATTCACCAAAAGATGCACTTACTTGTAGTAGCTGATATCATAGCCCACCCGAAGCCAGCAAGGCCTGCCCTGGAGAGCTTCTTTCACTGAATACATGACCAGCTGCATGCCTACATAAAACAAGACAGTTTCAAGTGACAAGCGACTTTCCCTGGTGGAAAAGGCATGGGTAGGAGGGAAAGGAAATGCAAGAAGCATCATTATTTTGTCTGTGCTCTCTCTGCCAACAGCTTATGCAAAGTAAATACAATTCCCCACAGTCCCATGCTTGGTTCTGTTGAAGCCATGTCTGTATAAAAAACATTGCTCAGGGCCATGCCCAGTCAGGTTTGGAGTATCTCCAAAGATGGAGACTCCACTTCTCTGGGCAAGCAGTTCCAGTGTTTGACTATCCCCATAGTAAAAAAAGTCTTTTTCTTATGTTTAAATACTATTCCCTGTATTTCAATTTATGCCCGTTGCGTCTTGTCCTTTCATTGGAAACCACCAAAAAGAGTCTGTCTTCTTTTCTCCTTCTGTTCAGGTATTTATGCACATTGATAAGATTCCCCCTTGAGCCTTCTCTTCTCCAGGCTAAAAATCTCCAGCTCTCTCAGCCTCTCCTCATAAAACAAATGCTTCAATCCCTTAATCATCTTTATGGACCGTCGCTGGACTTGCTCTTTTATGTCCATGTCTCTCCTCTACTGAGGAGCCCAGAACTGGATACAGCACTCCACACATGGCCTCACCAATGCTGAGTAGAGGGAAAGGATCACCTCCCTCGACAGACTGGCAATGCTCTTCCTAATGCAGCCTAGGACACTGTTGGCCTTCCGTGCTGCAAGGGCACATTGCTGGCTCATGGTCAACTTGCTGTCTACCAGGACCCCCAGGTTCTTTTCTGTCAAGCTTTCCAGACAGTCAGCCCCCAGTACACACTGGTGCATGGGGTTATTCATCCCCAGGTGCAGCAGAGCTTTGCATTTCCCTTTGTTGAACTGAAGTTCAACAGCCTCGCTGAAGTCAAAATAAACAACATCTACTGCTCCTCCTTCATCCACTAAGGTAGTCATTTTGCCGTAGAAGGGTATCAGGTTGATCAAGCACAACTTCCCCTTCATAAATTCATGCTGAATACTCTTAATCACCTTGTCTTTAATAAGTTTGGAAACTGTTTCCAGGATTAGTTGCTCCACCATCTTCCAAGGGATCAAGGTGAGGCTGACCAACCTGTACTTCCACAGATCCTCCTTCTCACTCTTCTTGAAGACAGGAGTGACATTTGCGTTCTTCCAGTCCTCACAAACATCCTCCAGTAGTCACGGCCTTTCAATGATAACTAGGAGTTGTCTAGTAATGGCATTGGCCAGCTCCCTCAGCACTCATGGGTGCATCCCATCAAATCCTACAGATCTGTGCATGTCCAGTTTATTTAGATGTGCTCTTCCACCAACAGAAAGTCTTCATTCCTCCAGACTTTCCCAATGGCCTCAGGGGCCTGGGATTCCTGAAGGCAAATCTTACCAGTAAAGACTGAAGTGAAGAAGGCATTGAGTACCTTGGGTTTGCCATATCTTTTGTCCCCAGGTCCCCTGTCCCATTCAGCAGCAGACTCACATTTTCCTTAGTCTTCCTTCTGCTGCTGATAATCTTGTAGAAGCTCTTCATGTTGCCCTTCACATACCTCACTAGATTCAACTCCAGATGGGCTTCGGCTTCCCTAACTCCAACCATACACACTTGGATAGTGTCTCTCTATATTCTTCCTGGCTCACCTGACCCTGCTTCCACCTCGTGTGCTTGCTTTTTATGTCTTAGTGTTTTTAGAAGCTCTTTGTTCATCAATGTAGGCCTCCTAACCACTTGCATTTGACTTACTGCAGATCGGGATGGACTGTTCTTGTGCTTGGAGGAGGTGATCCTCAAAAATCATTAATAACATCATTAATCCTGATGGCATATTTCCACAAGCATCCATTTGATTTCCCTTCCTCTGTTAAAACTCTCCAGCCCTTTAAGAGCTAACAAATGTACCAGCAGACTTAGTACTACCCTACATCACAGCCAAAGGTGAAAGGGGAAAGCATTTCAAACACAAACTAGCCTACAGCTAGGAATAACCTCTCTGTTGCTGCTTCAGGAACCAGAGACATGAGCTACATACAAGAAGTGATTACGCATCAGGTTCCAGAACAAAGGCCACAGTGAATTATGAGAGACACCTTCCCAGAAGCCCAATTCATCAGACAAGAGGGATACGAGACTCAAAGTCTATAACACTCCTAACATCCAAAATTTCAGCTCTTGCCCTTCTCCATAAGATGCAGTACAAGAACACATTACAATGTACTGCCTCAGAGCTATGGTTGATGTTGGTCTGCCATCTCAATTCAGTTCAAGAAATCACAGTTTTTTCTTTCCATTTTCCCCATGGAAACATTCAATTTTAGAAAACAAACAAGTTGGGCTTCTGGCAAAATCACAGTATTTTCCACGGTAGACTGAGTTGTCGGAAAAAAAGGAAGGAGAGAGGTGAAAGTTTCACTTCCTGACTTGCCCTCCGCCTTGTCACGACTGTTCCATGACGTATCCTTTCTCTGATGTGAAAATTACACAGTGCCATCCAACCAAGAGCAAAAGAAATGGGAAAAATCAAAACTCACTGGTAAACATGAGCTGTAAGTATTGCCACCTACGGCACTTTGGCACTAAATCAGGACTGGAAACTTCTAGTATCATGGCATGGATATTAGCCCACGAAAGTGCAAAGGGAACATAACAAATTAACAGCATCTCTCATCCACAGTCTGTGTAAATGTTATGCATGTGCCAGAAGAGGTAGCAAGCCTCACTCAGGCAAGCCAGATAGCTAGAGTTTCAGTACCCTCTCAAAGCAGCAGGAGTAAGCCACAGAAAAAATGCCCTAACAGCCAATCCCTCGTACAAGCCATACAAAAGCAAGTCCTTGCTTAGCCTCCTCATACTGGATGGTATTTTCACATTTTTCTTCCAAATATGTATTTTTCATTACATGCTTGAAGATGTAAGTCATGTCCAATTTCAGGCTTACAAAACAGGGTGGTAAATGCTGACAACGGTCAAAATAGCAGGCAACAAGCAACCTTCCACCAATAATAGCCAGAATCTGTGGCTATGAAGCCACTGGTGGCCGTACCAGAGGTTTCAATGGGATTTGCAATAAGAAGGATTCAATGCATCCCACCTTCGGGCTGCTACCAGACACAGCCACATGGAATTGTTTGGTAATTGAGGGAAGCAGAATATTATGATAACAAAAAATTCATTTTCATTTGGGATCTATATGAGTACTTGAACTCCAGGCCATAGGGCTAAAGAGCAAATGCCTTATAATTCATTATGCCACTTACCCAGCCAGTTTCACAAATACAAGTGACAAGTCATTCTAGCTCCTACTGCTATTTGTTTTAGGTACATTGATCCTGAGAGAGTTCCCGTGGTGATGTCGAAGGCTGTATCCACAGGGCTTCAGAGGAATGCAAAGTCTGATACTAGGGGCTTATTAAACATTCTGTGTCAGGTCTTGAGCTGGTGTAAATTAACACAGCTCCATGGCAACAAATAAAAAAACCAACTTATGCCAGCTAGGAATTCAACCCACAGTCTCCATGCAGAAGAAATCATTTTTGTTCTAAAATGAGTGCTGAAAGCTGGGATTTGCCCTGTTTATTTCTGAGCAATGCAGCCTTCCTCCTAAACTACATACTGTGACAGGAGCTCAAACACAGCAAGGAACAGATTTTTTTTTTTTTTTTTTATCATTAATATCACCAGTAGTCTGAGCAGTTCTAGAGGCAGAGAAGTCCTTCTGGATAAACCCAAAGAATCATGGGTATTTATTTAAGGATTATCCACATTTATTTAAATTCTTGAAGACCTCTCCAATCTCATGCTGTTAATGCAATCCCAACAGATCCTGTTCCTTCTGTCTCCAAACCCCAGTGCCATTTGTCCAAAGTTCTAGTCTCTAATCACAGAACAGTGACCTTGATTCCACAAATCCTCTCCTGGGTCTCAATACTCAGCCCACTCTTCCTGAGGATAGGGAAAGGTCCTTTGACAAATTTGAAGTAACTCTTTCAGTTGATTTCAGGGCAGACAAAACAAAACTTACAGTTTCCCTTACAATTGAGAGACTTATGGATACAGAAAGTTTGAAACCTTTATGACATTAAAAAGATATTCTAGTGAACAGAAGACAATCCCAATTCACCAAAGGCTCATACCATAATTAAACTGGCTATTGAACTTCTCACAATTGATAATGTTGAAGCGATAGGGAACTGCTAATTTCATGTCACGGACTTCAAAGTAGAACCACTGGTGATGCTGGCTGCTGTTCACGTCTGCATTCAAAATTAAGTCATACTCAAACCTGTTAAGACAGACACAAAAACAGTGGCCATGAATACCACACCAGTGTGCCACTGAACCTGCTGAGGAGAGCAGGTTGTACAAACAAAACCTTTAACATCCCGTAACAGTTAAAGAGTGTCACCAAACCAGTAGCACCCACACAGGCCAATAAACACTCACACTACATTAGTCATATCAAAACTATCTGATCTCTATTTTCCCCCCTCCTGTTACCTTCAAGACATCTACTGTTGGCAGGCATCAAACTCTGTTTCATGAAACCTGTTTCCCTGCCTGACCATTTTAGAACCCAGAAGAACACCAGCATTTCACACTACGGACACAGCAGAGAGGCTGCCAGGACACAGTCACTGCAGGTGTACTTACTCACGCACTTGGATGGCTTTGCGAAGGTTTCCTGATTCAAACTTGGAGAAGAATGTGAGGCAGTCTGGAGCACCCGGTCTTGAGTGACTACAGTAAATCAAAGCAAGGATGTCTATAGCAGGTCACTTCAAAGACAAGTCCTCTCTAGCAACTTTCAGAATTTATGATAGCTTTCTATAAGCAAGACCCTGAGAAGTAGCAAGAGGTAAGCAAATCCATAATGTTCCTACCCGAAACACCAGCCTTCTCTACTCTCACTTAATGATTCTAAATCTCATCTCCTTTTCCTTTCCCAGTAATCTAATTTGTCCCAATTCTTATTTACACTCTTCATCCCAGTTTCTTTCCTCATTAATACATTCTCATTAGTTTATTAATTGCACGAGGCAGCTCTACACAAGTTTTCCATTTACTCCTCCCACTTCTATGTTCCTCTTTCCTAAAGCTTAGAAACCCTTAAATTCATCTTGAACAACTTCACAACCCTCTCCTATCTCAAACTCTCCTCCACCTCATTTTCCTAAGAGAATGTTCTCTAAGTCATTCATCCTTCCTCTGAATGCAGTTTCTTCAGATTTGTGACCCTCTCCACTACTTTCTGCTACATTTTCTCAAGGACCAGAATTACCGGCCACAGTTGGGTGCCTATCACAGTTCACACGGCTGGATGTATGTTTTCAGAAGTTTGTTATAAGTGCCACACCTTGCAGAGTGTATCTACAGTCTGTGACACTGGGCAGTACAGACACTCAAGCTCACTCCCAACAGAAAATCTACTTAGCCCAGGTGGCACTCCAGGGTGCAGAGAGAATGTGTCTGGATTCATAGCTACACTTCTCAGCACAAGCCCATGTGTCTCTACTCCAAACCATTGCATGCAATGTAGACATATCCAGGGACACAATACAATCTTTTGATGTGTATATTTTCTTCTTCCTTTAAAAAACTCTGGAGACTCTCTTGCTCCAGTGATTTCCAAAATAAATCCTTTCCCAGAGCGATGTATCAGGAACTACCCCTCCAGCATACTTTCATTGTTGAACCTTATCTCCTAGGTTACTTCTTCTATACCTTTATCTGAACTGAACCAAATGGATCATGTAGTGAGCTTGCTACCTAACCCAACACTGATAATGCCCCCAGCTACAGTACTCAATTGAGATTACCCACCTGGGCTCATCCAAATCAAAAACGGTTCTGCCTATCACATCACCTGGCTGGATTAAACGGCGAACATCATCCAGTACTCTGTCCCTAGAAAAAAAAATGCAAATTGTAATGAGACTATGAGAAGCACAGGGTAATCTTGCAGAAAAAAATATGAAAAGGCTTAGGAAATGCTTTCTAGGGGCTGAAGAAAGAGGACTTCCATGTGCTAATTTCAGATAAACTTCATCCATATATTTTTTACAATGAAAAAGCTCCTGCTCAATTCCCATTACCAGAAGTTGCCTTTTGGGTTAAATGACAGATTCTGTAAAATTTATATTCTCTACAATATTCTGTCAAGTCTGATTTATCCCCAGTTCTTCCCAGTTAATCTCAGTCTCCCAACTAGCTTTGCCCCATGAGGAAATATCTGCCATAACTTATAAACCTATTCATCTGTCCCACACTGAATCTTGACTCTAAATCAGGCTAAATTCTACTCATTAGTAAACTTAGCATCCCAATCACAGGAGAAGATCAAATGTGGAATGCTGATTTTGTATCTGACCTTTGCAGCAACCATGTTATGGCCTGCAGCATGATATGATTATTCTCATTTTAGCTATACAGTTATACATGTTATTACAGCCATAAAAGCAAAGCTTTTAGAGCAATAGTGCAAGGAGAAGATGGTAGACTCATTTTACCTCTAAATAAGATTTTCAGCTTTTGTATTTGCTGCTGGAAGAACCATCAACCCTCTGGAGGTCAAATGCTAGTAGTCTTCACAAATGCCATTTGATTAGTGTTGATCAACCTTAAAGTTTAGCTCAGAATCCTGTATACTGAGCCTTTTTGGTGCCTGGTAATAACTCCCTATGTCACTAAAAACAAATGTAAAGTCATTGCATACAGCCACACATGGATTAGACACAGTCAGTTAGCGGAAGTTTCTTCTCCCAGCACAGCTTCAAAACACAGCTTTCCCCTCAGCTGAACCCCTAAATTGACATGAGAAAAACAGCAACCTTTACCACTGTGCCAGAGGGGAGATCTATATTACTTCTTGCTGTGTATTGTATGCCATGTATGCTCTCTTCTCCTCGAAGGCTGGGGGTGGGCAGCAGGAAGCGAAAGCAGCCTGTTTGCCATGTCCTGGCTGCAGCTCTCTGGCTCATGATGAATTCTAGAAGAGTGGACAATCGTACCCCTGCCACAAGCAGGGGCACATGCTAGGGAAGGAGGAGAAGCATCAGGAGGGTCCCGTGGAACAGGCAGAGAGGGAGAGATGCAGTGAGGAGGGACACTGCAGCGGAAGGATGGAGTAGATCCCCAAGAACAACCTGATGCAGACACGCAGCTCCAAAGGGACAGACAGGATTTTTCCTTAAGGAGCCAAAGGGGACCCTTTGTGGCAAGTACTAAAGGTGGCTGGACTAATAGCAAGCCTAAAGGCAAAAACCCATCTGGAAAGGACACAGAATTGTCTCCATTTCTAAAAAGAACTTGTTCTCATTTGTGCTGTAACAAAACCTAGCTTTACAGATTCACAGATCAGTCTGGATACCTGGTCTGCTCTCTTTAGGGGAAAGGCGTGAGTAGATCCATCTCAGAGCTTTGATCAGCTCAGAGTCCCAACACTGATGCATTTATCAATATATTTAATCAATGACAATTTGGAGTATGAGATAGGCAAGTGTTTATGGATTCACAGAAAACATAAAAATCTCACTCAAGGATTGCCTCTACCTCCATCTACCAGACAATGGAAGCAACGCAAAGATACTTCACAACTCATACTCTGACACACAGGAAGTCTGTATCAGAGATAAGAAATAGGCCTACTGATTCCTGATCCAGTAAGATGCCGTTTTCTTTTCCTCAAGAGTAAAACCTAAATAAAAATCATCCTGCTGTTCGGCCTATCTCCTTGTGACAAATCACTGTTTGGCTCAAAATCTGTTCTATAACTTCCCAGAAAATTCAGACTAGAAACTTCCTAGAAAACTCAGTCTTATATAAGCCAGTTTTGAGCCTGAGATCTATCAGTGTGATAATCATATTAAAGCACAATCACCTTTGAACTCCATACTTCTGCTCCAACATGGGCTTGCCATAAGGAGGTGGCTGGTGACCCCAGAAATCAGGGAATGCCAAGAATTTGTAGTCTGGTATGGACTTGACACGTTCAGCCCTAGCTACGTAGAAGCAAGGGCTGTGGAACGGCATATTCCCTTGGTGCTTCTTCAAAAGATTTCTCACTATATCTGAGGTCTTCAGTCTCCCTCCAGGATTGATTGAGGCCTCACATTCAGTGTTAAACATTTCTGTGTACCAAGCAGCCTCTTCTGGGAGAGGACGCAAAGCAAGCATGTGACTCCTGGCCAAATCTTCCTCTTCAACGGAGTCTGAGTCTTGGACTGCCTCTACTGTGTCTCTCTTTTCAGTTATCTGAGCCCATCTGCATTTCTCCTTCTTTGCCTGGCTCTGCAGTGGGACTTTTAAATCCTCTTCCCTTGGATCTGGTACTGTCACTGTGACACTTGGGTTTCTCCATATGTTTTGATGTTTCACAGAAATAGCACTTCGAATGAAACAAGAGGGAGTAGATGGAAGATTCTCAGTGTTGATCTCTGAGCTCTTCTCGTCTTCAGACTCTGATTCGAGATCCTTTAAATTCAAAAAGCAGAAGAAATGAGAAGACGCTAAAGACGGAGCATCCTTCCAGAGAGAAGCCTTTCAAGGATGAAAGAGAACACATTTACAAATCTCCCAAAATCGTATTCATCCAATGAGACAGTCAGAGTAAAATCAGCCCATGGATCTCCTGCCAGAAATTCTCTATCCACAAAACTGTTTCCACAGTAGTCCTTAGAAACTAGAAAGGATCAGACCGAGTCATCTGGGTGGGTCATCTCTAATCTAAACTGAGTGTTCTAACAAATTTGGGAAGATACTGAAAAAAAAAATTTTGTGAATTACATGTTGCAGCAGAGTAAAGAGAGCCAATCTGTCATGCAAAACTCCACCCCTGCCTCCATGCAAGACTATGATTTAATCCCATTTGGCTAGCTATGGCATTAATATATGTCATAGTATTGTGTGTACAGGAGATATATTAACCCAGTGGTCCTTTCCAGATTCATATTTGAATCACTGCTTTCATCATTCCCAAATCCCTTCCGAGACTAGTAATGAGCACAATACTCCTCTTCATTTCTTGTCCCAAATTGCAGCACAGCAATGATTTGAACTAAGCATTTCACTAGCAGCAGTGCAAACTTCTCCATCGCTTCCTTCAAACCACTAGCTGACAGTGTTTACTTTCCACATCTCAAGCAAGGATACAAATTACTATCTGACAGATCTCTTATACGGCAATTGATTCAGTAGGGTTTAGTAATCCATACCCAGTCAAACGTGCAGCAGACAACAATCAGATAGTAATATCACTCATTCTCTTATCACTCTAGATTCAGGCCAATAAACTACAGTAAAAAGAATTAATTTTTGTTTTTCCAGAGCTATGAGACACCCAGCCTTCATTTGGCAATAGGCTCACCTGGTTATCTCTTGTCAGTACTCCATTTTTAGTATTTCTTAACCTTTTGAATACTCACAAATAAAGGAAGCTACACTATGATCATACCTGAAAATTATGGGAAAGTTCTGGACACATTGCTTCATATTGCTTAAGCTCCTCCTCTGGCCGGTCAAGCACTGGCCTTGACCTCAGTCTGTTCACATCTGTCTCCAAGTCATCATCCTTCAAAAGCAGAATTAGAAAAAGTTATATACTAAACATGCCCCACAAGATGACCATTAAATTAATATACTATATAATCCCTAATGACATCACACTCATTCAGTGAGTCCTACAACCATTCTCCCCATACTCACAAAAGCTGTTAAAACCATTTTATGGAATGAAAAACACAGACACAAGAGGTAAGACCAGATTGTCAAAAATGGGAATCTGGTGTCTTGGTATTTGAGTATCTAAGTAGGGACACATGAAGAGGCTTGGTTCGCAAAAACCAGACCCACCTACTGTAATTTGAACCTATGTATAAGCCCCTCAACTTGGGAGGTTCCAAAAGAGACTAATTATTTCTGAGCATGCCAACCATTCCTTTGCTTATGCTTTGTAAACCAGTAGGCACAGGTTGTCAAGAGATAATTTGGTAGTATTTTGATTCAGAGACACAAACCTAGTTAATGTATACCTGGCACATATCAAATAAATGTATACTTAGCAAGAAAATTCTCAGAATGCTAATATTTTACCTATAATGCAATCAGTGCCTGCAAGTTCAGTGATACTAGCATGAGCCTTTCAGTTTGTGGTCTAAGTCAAAAGTGTCAAGCTTTCTAATTTTGGTGGTACCCTGTGAGGCCAGTTTTATTTTATCTCTCAAAACTGTTGATAAATAGCTTTGAAACTCGTGCCCAATCCACCTTCTACACTCTCGCTTTCTTGATTTTTTATGAGAATAAGAAGCTTTTAGATCTCAGTCATCAGTGAAGCAGGAATAAGAATCGTATCTGAAACTTTCACATTCAAAGGCACCTGTGCATTGATGTGCAACCCTCTTCATATCAGATACCAGAACCAAAACCAAGCTGTGTCAAGCATCCAGTCATTGCATAAGAAACGAGGAACAGATGGTGGGAGAGGGAAGGACAGAGACATGGCATTGATGAATGACCATTACATGACAGCATTATTCCAATAATTCAAAACGTTGTTAGTAAGTATGCACCAAACGCCATCAAAGAAGCGATTTGCTCCTGATAACAGCTTCAGAAATGAGTCTGTTTATCAAAACAAAAAATTTGCCTAGACGGAAATGTGTACACAGCATTTCAAACCCCAAGCCACAGCTGTACCGCAAAGCAGAGTTTGAACTGCTGGTCTGGCCTAGTTGAAAAGAGAATGAAGGGCTGCACAAAGTATTTGAGATGAATTTAAAAGGATTTGCCACCAGCAACATAAAACAGAAGCAGCTTCAGACATGCTGAAGATTTGAGTTAACGGGAAGGAAGCCTGAGAAGGCTGTATTTTTGTTGTGATGATTTTGATTTTGGTAGAGCTGTTTGAACTGTTACTCATGCAAGTGTTATGCCCAGTTACCATTTAGCTGGTATTACCCATTATGCATGGATACGCATTAGGTAGCTGCAAAAATGTTTGTAAATCACATCAATATCAGCAGATGTTGTGCAAATGATACCTTATAATAAAAGGTAAACTGAAAGTTCATTATCCATTCCCTGCCTGCTTTCCCTTTACAGAGATTTGTCATGGGAAATATACAACCCGCACACCAGACAAACAGTACCTAAAGCACATATTCAGAACAAACTCTGACAAAAAAAACCTGCTCACATCCAGTTGGTAAATCCTTATGAATAGTGAACTAGTTCAGAGGCATGTAGGATCTGTTTCTGAATGAATAACTAATTAAAGGAGATAAATTCACAGTGAACCTTATTCCTAATGAGCAGCTTGACGAGCACTAATATTCAGATAAAAACAGACAGACGGGGCAAGTTAGGACACTGAGCCAATGTTTTTTTACTTTCTTTTTTCATTGGGTGCCATATCAGTTTAATACTTAAGGAGAAAAAGAGAGGGCGAGTAATGAAAAGGCCCTTTCACAGATGCCTCAATCATATGTAATTAGACTGTATTTGCAACTTCATTTCTTTCACTTTTTTTCCCATATCTCTTCCTGTGGACAAGAGTATTAGCAGAGTGTTCACTACCTCACATTTGCGTATGAGCTTATATGTACTCTCACATCAGAAAAGTTTGAACTCTTATCCTCAGTTGGTGGGTTTTTTGCCAGCTGGGTCATGACAGGGACAAAGTGCAAAGAGAGAAATCAGAAAAGCACCGAATAATTCATTATATTATTTGTCTGTGTGCAGCAACAGATAAAGAAAGAATCCATGTTCCAGCTGCCCCAGCTGTGGCTTAAAAGAACTAACCTGTTTCTAAGAATAGGTGCACAGCCCAAATATGCTTTGATATGGGAAGAAAAAGACAGTTAGCTTTTTCTAGGCAAAATGGCATATATCCTCTGTTCTCTAAAGTGCCATGTCTGGTCTACACCTAGATGAATCAAAAAGCCATAGTTTACCCCGACTGTGCATGTGATTCCAACAGTTGCTGGTCAGTCTCTCTGCAGGAATGGAGAAGTCACTAAACTTGCACCAACCTGGGTTACAGGCATCTCAATTAATACGATATATGCAAGAGATTCTCTTCAGTGTAGGGCAGCACTTTCTCTTTTTTCAAGTATCCTTCTATCATTGATGTGGTGTACATATATGGGACCACAGGCATAGCTACACTCTCTGCTTAGATGGCTTGTCAGGTTGTCAAAACAGATGATGGAAACTTTTACTTTCCAGTATATGAACGACTCTAAAGGAAACTTTGGCTCATATACCTACTTCCTCCTTAGTCTCATCATCATCATTATCCAGGTCTTTTTCCACTTCTTCCTCTCCATCACTTTCATAATCACCTGCAGAAATAGAAAAGAGGAAGAGGCAAATGATGTTCAACCTAATATCCCCCTCTCAGGCCTTCCACAGAAATATAGGCAATCTCTTCTGTGTGTGGCATACACTCCTTCCAACTACAACTCACCACAACTGTGATTAAAGCAGATCCCATTTGTTAATCTAGTGTAAATGAGTTTGGCACTGATCTCCCACTTTTTAATGCTCTAGTTTCTTGGACTCAAGCAGTGCCTTTCAAAACCATAACAAATGTCACTATCATATGGATCCAGCTCATATTACGAAGCAATATAGAGATTTTCTGCTTGGCTGCAATGGTATTACAGGACGCTCTTAATCAGTATTATCTAGATTACGGTCTTTTACTGCTATCATCATTTTAGTATGTGAGCATCTTCCATGTGAAACTAAAAGCAACAGAGAAATTTCTTATGTGTATGATGGAGTCTCTGCTGTTTCTCCTTTTCTGTAGAATGGCTGTCCTGCCTGTTTCCGAGTTCTGCTTTTCAGCAAGTGCTCACACCCTCTACTCATGCAGTATGCCTGTTATCCGCTTTTATTTTAGAAAGAAAAAAAAACTAATACTTCCCGCAATTCTTTACTGAAAAAGCTGGAGAGGAGAATTCATGCAAAGGCACCATCATATCTCTCTCTGGTGCTTTCACAGAGCAGTGGCAGTCTCTGATTTTTTTCTTTGTCTCTCTCCTTTATTTTCCAAAAAACATCTCCAAGCCTTGAGAAGATCTAGGAGTAGGTCCACTTCTACTGAGTGACACTGTAGGCCACCAGGCTAATTTTAAACATAAAACATCAGGACCAGGCTATCAAAACTCCCTTCCTCAGTTCTCACATTTAATTCTCTTGTCATGCTCCTCTTTCTTTTACCGAACGCTCACGCTTTGGCCATTTACCTTCAGGTACCATACATGGAGGTTCAGTCCTAACGTTCCCAGGAAGAGAGAAGGAATAGGAACTTCTTACTGTTGGCACAGGCTCCTTGGGGTAGCACTTTCTCAGAATCTGAGTCACAGTTGTTACAATAGGATCCAAATTCTTGCAAGATAAACAGTCCTAGGAACAGAAGGACAAAAGTGTTTAGAATTGTCTGTCTCTTACAATTGTCCTGCCTACTGCAGGATTCCCCATGCCACATGCTCACCACTTCGTAGAAGTCTTATAGAGCTGACAGAATCATGAAAACACTAAGATACTCATCTGATTATAATACAAAACCTACATATTCATGGCTTTTTTTCTGTTCCTCCTCTTTCTTCCTTTTTACCACTGAAGAAATGTGTCTGGAACAGCAAGATCTCAAGTGCTTGCATTTCATTTCCCACAGGAATACTGGCAGGGACCTCAAGTCATTTAAAAGACAGCATCCCCTGGCTCTGAGACATTACAGGGTGGTACATTTAGAGAAGGGGCGATAGTAACATATACTAGAATACCCTAGCTAACAGAGGTAACAGTACCACTGAAGAGGTGTGTTCCTTAGTATGAATAAAAACATCCTGCAGGGAGCCCACACCAATTTTTTGGCTGCCAACACAGGGTAAAATCCGTGCCTCTGTGTCTTCACCATTGCTGTTCCCAGTGTTATCACGACTAAACTAACACAGGTAGGCTAGCAGAATTACACCTGTAGTAACGTACTCTCAGAATGGTATTTCTATATAGCTAAGCATTGGAACAAATAGTTAGTTTGAAAGAATAACATGTATTTTCTAGCCATGAAATACTTAGTTCCTGCAATATCCCAAGTTTTCTACTCCTATAATCCATGTACAATGTAACAGGGTAGAAAACAGAAGCTTAAGGAGCTGTAAGAGCCCAGATACACTTTGGAGGCATGGAGCATTTTTCATCTGTATTTATTACTATGCCACGTAAAACTAGACTCTTGAGCCTCCCCTCTTTTTTTTATTTTGAGAACCAGAAACATGCGAGAATTTTCAATCTAGGCAATTTTTGCTGTAAAGAGAACAAAACAAAAAACTAAAAGCAAAGACACTCTGAAAGATCATACTAGGTGTATGTCTTTAATGCAACAGAGGCAGACAGTCTGGGTAAGCAAATTATTACAGCTGCCACACAAAGGCAGAGTTCATTACAACTGAAAGGTACAATGCTCAGAAAACAAAGCCTTCAGACTTTCCCAAGTACAGTGCATCTATACCACAGCCTCCATCAGGCAGAGTGACTAATCAATCAAGTATCTGTCTAGGTTCTCAAATTGCACCATGCCTATCAACATGTTATCTTTAGTGACTTGAGACTTAGCCTTAGCCCATTACAACAGCAACTTAAATCAAATAAGCAGCATGAACGGGCTACAAGGTAAAAAGGAAAGTTAAAATATGCTCTAATACCATTTCATTTCAAATTTTTGCTTCCCTTCAGCATGAGATAAAATAGAACAGCCTAGAGGGCAGAATAGATACTTTATGCCATTGTCTGACAGCCCATAGTTGGGATTTGGGCTGGACAAGAAATACTCAGTAAGTCCAGGAAGGTGATTGAAGAACATAACAAAGTACTTTACAAGAAGATGATGATGCCAATGGGTGTCAGTACCAGGAAATACAGAAGAGAGTATATAATAATATTAACCTAGAGGAAAACCTAGTACAAGAAGGCTGAGGAGATACCAGGTGAGCTTAAGTGAAGAAATCAGTGAATGATAAAATACAAAAGGATGTTCTGTGCCAATCTATCCTAAATGACACCCAAACCTGTTTTCCTTTTCAGATCAGGCAGTTCTGTCTCACTGCATACATAAAGTCAGCTAGCTTCTAATGTGTATATACACCTTTTAACTTCCATGTTAGCATCAACAGAGCTTGGAAGAAGAAATGGAAGCAGAAAATGCTTCCTTTTCAAAAATGATTTTATTAACTAAAAATATTTTTCATTCCAGGTAGAGGTGGGACTCAAAATATGTCCAAATTCTCTGCAAATGAATAAAGTAGTAATCATTTCTAGTCTTAGAACTACAGGCTCTTCCTGTAAAGACACAGGCTTAGGGCTACTAAGAGCTTAGGTATTTCAGCTCTCCATCAACCCATACAGTAAGCAGCTGCAGAGGTTTCAAGTGAAAACCTGCCTTGCAAATACAATTCAACTGGAATTTGTTGAAACAAACCCATCTTCACCAAAATGTTTTGATTTCAATAGATCTGATGAAAATGTAATTCAGTAGAAATTTTCTAGCCAGCTTTTAACACCTTTAAAATCTCATTAGTTCGTCAGGATTTGGCCAAGGTTAATCACAACTAGCACATTCTTTAAGGCATTGAAGTGTTGTCTACACATAGAAAGAGCCTCCACTTTCCCAAGCAGTTGTTGTTTGTCTTGCCCTGTCTCTGTCTCACTCTCTCTCCCTGCAGCCTGCAGTTCCTCTCAGGAGAATGCATCTCCCATTTTCTGTCTGCCATGAAGATGAGGAGGAATTCTTTCACTGGCAGCAGCGGTCTCTATCTTGGGACAGAGTAGGGAAGAGTATGAATGAGATTTCATAGGACTGCCAGACTCCTCCTGAAAATAGGAGAAACCTCATGTCTTGGAGAGAGAACATAAGACTGACAATGTCCCAAAGAAGGAACAAGGGAATGTGGAGTTTTGGATCTGTTAACTTTGTTGTTCCCCCTTCCAAGAGCTCTCTAGTCACACACTGTAGAAAAAGCAAACTGGAGGCCCCTGAAGCTGTCATTTCTGCTCCACTTCCAACCTTTGGAAGGATTAGTGTCCTCATTGTTCACTGGATTCTTAGTGTGCCATTTCCTGTTTATTCATCCAAGGTGCCCCTATGTTTGCACTTTTCATCGTGTTGCTCCCAGGCTGAGCTATCAGGAGATATTAGCTCATAAAGCAACATGGGCTGCAGAAGGCTCTCGAGAAGGAATGAGGTGACATTTGCCCTCAAGCAGCTGCTGCCATTCACCCCATTCAAGTATCTGCAGATGAGGGACCTGCCATTAACAGAAGCCATACCCCCTGGAAGCTCTGCTGTGCCTGGACATCCTTATTTCACCAGAAGTAGTGGTCAATTCCTCATGAAGCAGATGAAAGAAAAAACTCCACCAATTAAGCACCTACTGAAGGTAAAAAATATCTTTCTGTCACAGGAGAGTAGTTCAGGAAAGCAGTAGGAGGGATGGATCATAAGGCAATAAATTTTCTAGAGGAGAAAGGGCCAGGTATTTCATCCTGTATGTGATGGTGCTAAAAGAGATAAGACACTGGCCAGCCAGAATGTCAAGAAAACATTTCTTCTGGAATTGCACAGGTCAAGTATTGAAGGTTTCTCTATAAGAGACTTCTCTGCAGGAGGCTAAGGAAGCATGTTGGTGCGAGCACTTGGAGGAAACCACTACTGTTCTGCACCTGAACTCTCTATACCTTATAGGGATCCCATTTGCAGGACCACGTCATCTTTCTTGATAGATCTATGTTAATTTTCCACAAGATTAAAAATGGGCCTCCTGAAAGACAGTTGATGGATGTGTGTCATTAACAAAGGTCTGCCTAAAACAACATGTTTTGTGGGAAAGACTGACTGGGTGGAATTATCCACGTGGATACCTGAAAGGAAACATCTCATGAGATACCTCAGCAACTCTGCTGCAGACACTGTAGCGCACTTCGGGAAACGCAGTCCAAGCAGGGAGCAACTTCCATAGGAGAGGAGGAAAAAAAGCATTAAAAAGCTGGGACTACAACTCCTATGAGGCTCTGAAGGGATTAACATTAGTTTTAAAATGAAACATTTTAACCATTCTGAACTGAAATGTTTTCACTTGACTGTAAAAAAGGTCAATACTTTTCATTTTGACGTTATAATTTTCAACTGATATGCTATACAAATTCAGGATAAAACCAACCCTGAAATTTCTTGCAGGATAAAATATCTGTTTTTCGATATAACTCTGCAATGCTAGGTAGGTCAGACCCAGGACTAGCTACCAACCCGTCTCAAGCACAGAATCAATATTTACCTGCACACTTGTGAAAAGAATCTCCATACCACAGGAATCAAGGAAAGTCTCCCTGCCCAGCTGGATGTTGGTGATGTGTTTCAGGCAGATTAGGAGACCCCTACGAATATGCACATAGTTGTTGGAGACATCATTGTGATGCCAGTCTTGATAGAGTCTCAGCAACCCGCACAGGTAGCCTCTGTTCACTGCCCGTCGGCTGTTAGACTCTGAAACCAAAGAGAAAAGGCTGAATTAAACTCTTTCCACTACTCATGCTGTTTGACAAGCATGTGTCTACTCAGTGCTCTAAAACTCAGACTTTTACACCTGCTCATTCTTGCTTAATGGCCACAGTTAACTTATTTTTTACACTTAGGATATTGTTACTTGCTAAACCTAAGCTAGGTTCTTGGAATTGTACAAGAAAAAAAATGAAGCATTATCTTCTGTCTAGATGGAAATCATTGCTCCCGAATCCTAGAACATAAAGGTTCTCCTTTAACCAAACTGTGAGTGCAGTGGGGACAGACTCCATATCTCTTCCCATGTGCTAAAAAAACTAATCCAGAACACAGCACCATAGATGTTCCTGAAACTAAAGGAGCTCCTGAGGAGTGAGAAAAGCTAAAGAACAACAATAGGATTAGTTGAGAGCAGACCACACAGTCCTCATGTAGCACTGTATTTCAATACAAGGAGAACACCTTGCTGTGATCAACAAATACGGACAACCAGTAGCTGTACAACCTTGCCTCAGCCAGTGAAATTATGTTTGACTTCTAAATGCATTCTCACACATGCCTGTACGATAAAAGACATGAATCAAAAGCGTCTAGAAAATCATAACCTTCTCCTAAAATCATGAGACTAGATAAAACAAACAATTTAAAAATTAACGGAACACCAGCACGAGCACCTACAGTTTGGGTTTCTTATGTTCCGCATTCTCATTCTCAGATTTTAAAGGTCACATTCAGGTGATGTTTACAGGCTTTAATTCATAAGAAAGCTAAAAAGATATTAAAAAAATAAAAACTACTTTCATAAAACTATAAAAGGAAAGCTGCTATGTTCCCTTAATCACATCCAGGAGATGGGGATCTAAGGAAAAGATTATGAAACTTGCAGTAAAAAATAAATTCTGCCATCTGACAATTCTAAAGCACATCCCCTCACTCACTGTGTTCCTTGTCCTGCCCCACAGGGAAAATGTGAGGCCATACTAGACTCCAGGCTCCCTCCCTTCAAACCAACCCTGACTAAACACATTTTCCTGACTGGTCCTGACGTTCCTCACTGTGACACACATTAGAGGCTGTCAGGAGCATGCTAATCAACCTATGGGGCCAGGTAGCATATGCGAGACTGGAGTTTTGCTCCCCGAATACCAATCAGTATTTGCGGCTCACAACAGATGGCTCTTGGTATGGGTTCTCCAGGGCTGGTAGGCTACGATTCATTTCCAGTTCATTAAACAGAATGCCAGCGCCTTTCACACCTGGAATGTTAAAGCCATCAGCAGGGATTTACAGGGCAGGAGAAGCAGCTAGAGGTTAAGAAAGATAGAATGGAAGAAGCAAGATGCTGGATGAAGAAACAGTAAAAAAGGAAGCCATAGAGAGAGTAACCAGGAAGAAGCTACAAGGCAGCAAACTTCAATCCCAGTGATGAAGCAGATGGAGATACTGGGAAGGAGAGGAAGTGACACCACTGAAGTCATCTCAGTTTGCTTGCTGCAGTACCTCAATGAACTCTTACACTGAGAAGGGACTGGCGGGTAGCTCTGCTACCTGATCTTGCCCTGTAGCTTTCTCTACCATTGCCACCACAGGGCAGGCAACAAACAGTGCCCCAGGCTACCGAAAGTTTGCAAACACACTTCAACCATGCTCTACTTCCTCACATACCACCCTGCTGACATGCCTCAGTACCGCTCTGCTGATCCCACAGCTATTCCATTCCCATACCTCATACACAGCTCTGACCAGACACCTACAGCTTGGCCTGCAACCCTCTCTGGCACTTTAGGCCCTTGTTGTTAACCACCTCTTGCTAGCTCTGCCAGTACAGTTTGTATCTGGGGGCTCAGTGATTCAGGTCATCCTTCTCCTTTGACCTTCACTCTATGTTTCTTTTTTTCTATTTGACTTTCTGCTAGAAAACTTTAATTGCTTGAGAACCCCTTATCAATCCCAATGATTTTATTCACGATTTCCTGTTAATCCTCAACCAGCTGTCATGTTTACTAACCTGCAGGATGACTAACCCCTTAAATCAGTCAATCATTCCTTGAAGAATTACTCAGGGAGCTCTGTAAAAGTCAATAAGTATATAAAACATGACAAGAAGAGGAGAGTGAGGGAAATGAGGTAGGGACAATTTGGATCAGACTCAGAGCTTCCCTGAATTGTTCAGAGGCTGATGAAATTGGACTAGATTTAGGGATTTACAGCCCCCAGCATTCAGTGTTTGAAGTCCACACTTTCTGTGGCAACGATGATAAGGTGAGGGAAACACTGAAAAGCACTGTGGGCAAAGCTGGTTGGGGGAGTTAATATTTTTTAACAAAAACAGAATTATCATAAAGTATGTTTGTGGGTTTTTCCTTCTGTCTTTCAAGACAGACTTCCACATTTAGATCCCAGCTCCATGGGGATAACAACACACGCCTGTCCCATGCCTCCATCTTATCGCTGGATGAAAAGCGCTGAGCAAGCTGAGCAAAACAGCTTTGTTATTTCTTTCCCTCATGTTTCCTGTAGCACTTACCACCTTTAAGATCAAAACAGTTACTTTGAAAAGTGAAACTGAGGTAGCCTGTTCTGAGAGGAGGAGATGGGAGAGGCAGGATTATTGTTCCTTCAGCACTTTGATCAGAAACAATGAGAATTACTGAAGGGGGAAGAAAACATTCACTTTAGTTCTCCTTGCTCATTACATTGCTTCTCTTCTGCTCTCCCGTGTTGTCAGTTTTTTTTTTTCTTCCCCATTCCATATTTTTTCAGTTGTACAGTCAATAAAGTAGCACACAGGCAAAGGAAGAAGTATGCCAAGATCTCCAGAAGGCAGAATGGAAAAAGGAGGCCTCCCCGCCTGTCTGTGTCTGTTGGTCTCTCCATCTAAGGATGCACCTGCATGTGTGTATCTCTATATTTTGGCACAAATACAGATGGTGGGAATGAATCATTCAGGTACAAGTGGCACTGCACAGATTTGTAGGCAGCAAGAACCCACTTCTCCTGTAGCGACTTTGCATAATCTGTGTGGTAAGTGGTAAAATGTCCTTTGCCTTTTGACCCTTTTTGCTGTTATTCTTTCATTAGTTCCTTTTGTCCTCCCTGGATACGGCCAGTGTGTTCGGTGGGACCAGAAGTTCTCTTTTTCAGAAGCTTTCAGGAGCATCCAGGGCCCAGGCACAGTGTTTCACCTTTTGATTAATGTTTGGTCTGGCTTCCTAATCTTATTCTGGCATCTCTGGCACAGGATCACTGTCCTCACCTACTTCCCCAAACCTCTTACTGAAATACTGTTTTCTTTGCAACAGTTTGAATTCTACCTGCCAAGGCTTGGATAGATGATGTGGAAATACTAAATGTCTTCTTTAGATATCCCACAATTCTGGAAGAAGCCATCCCCCTTTTGTCTTCCAGGACAGTGCTGCTAACCAGAGAAAGTTTAAGCATTGCAACGTAGAGTTTTTGGCCTGAATAATCTGTCTGGTTAGCCAGAGACATTTGACACAGATGAACAGCCAACCTGTGGAATATCAAGTAGTTATGGATGCATCTAAACTAGCAAGGGGCTCACGCTACAAAGAAATACCCAGCTTTGAGAGAATTCTGATTGTGTTGAGCGACACGGACAAGCTAAGGATGGGGTTTGAGACTAAGATAAAAGTGTTATGGCTTTCACTGTTTCTGAGGACATTTCTGAAGCCCCTCCTCATATTCCAGTCCCCTTTGAAGTGTCTGCAATGAACACAGGGACCACTGGAAAATATGCAGCATATTTAATCACAAAACTGAATTACAGTCAACCAGAAATATGATGAGCAAGACACTGCTTACCAGGCAGAACAAAGATTTTTATCTTTCTATCTATTTAAATCTCTTTGTTGATGCCACTCAGCTGATTCATTATGCCAAGAACATACATTGCTACAGTTTGGAGATAAGAATGTTCTGCTAAATTAACCCCAGGGCCCCTAAAGGAGTGGAAGGAATAAGAAAATCTCCAACTTCCCTGCTCTGCTTCAGTGATTGTCCCTTGAGAATAAAAGATGCAAGATACCTTCTAAAGGGAAATGGAAAATGATCATTGTACTATGTCACTGTGAGCCCATTTTTGCCAGAGATAAGCTATGAGGCCTCCCTACAGAAACAGAATGAATTGTCCCCATTGAGAAACCTAGACACTCATCAAGTGCTGGGATGAACCCAAACCTAGTATGCTCTACAGTTCCAACAAGAAGCTGGTTTTAGCTCAACACTTATTGGAAGCCAGAGGAAGACTATAATTCTGCCCCATAAACTTCACAGCCATCCTGAGAGTGCCAGCACTTACCTGAGCATTTAGCATACATGTATAACACTGGCACAAAGGTAGAGAATGCAGGCAGGACTCACTAGCAAGTACAAGTGCCATGTTTGACTCCCAGATCAGGAATCAGCCATACACTTAGTTTCAGTACAAGAATAGCTCATTCTTTCTACTCTGAAAGTCCTTGTTTCGGTTCCCGATGTTGGCTAAGTCAGTGGCTATCACACAAACTGTATTATGACATGGTGATTTTTCTCTAATTGGCCTTTATTACATCATTAACATATAAAAATTAAGAAGGACCAAGCCAACCCCTTCTGAAGCTTTCGAACTAATCCCAGAAGGAAATTGGTCATCTTCCAAAAGTTTTCCTTTCTATCTTTTATTTTTCATTTTCACAGCATCTTCTGGTTGGAAGTCAACCAGAAAGCTGAAACAAGAAATGCACTAGAAATGCTTTTTGCACCCAATTTCCAGCTTGATTTTTCTAACTGAAATGGTTTGAAAGAGTTCAAATAAGAATGCTAGAATCTGGAAGACCTCCCCAGATTTGACCACAGAACCTTCTGAAACCTAACCACCACTGGAGGCACAAACACTGCCCACACCAAAACACAGACAATAAGCAATCACTGTTAAGGACAAGGACATCAACAGGGAATAATGCAGCTTCTTGTCACTTCAGTTCCATTATACATACCCCCAGGGGCAAAACAGAGTGGGAAGGTGCCATGCCTCAGGAACTGGAACCAATCTTCTTCTCTAGAGCACTGAGTTACTTTCAGACTGAGAGACATCTCCATGAATGAAGACTGATCTTGGGGAAAGGGAATTTAAAGGACATTCAAAAATTTTTTTTTTTTCATAAAATGGGTCTACTCAAAGAGATAAAGTTAAAAAAAATGGAATCAAGACTATCAGCATGCTGGAGTTCAGGAAGAAAGGACAGACATTGTTTTACATGATTATGAAAGGAACCATTTGCAAAATTGAACTCTGATCACAATATCCTACAAATTGTGATGACAGGTTTGAGGCCAGACTGAAGATATACTCAGATATGCATCCGGAGATCAGAAATGAAGTCCTGTGAAAAATGGCTACCTGGTAGAATATAAGACAAATCACAGACACTGTGCTGCTGGCTGGCATGGTTTAGCCACAGGGCTACCCTAACAAAAGTAGATCTGTTACAAAGCAGGAGAGATTCAGACATAGGGGGTCCAGGGCAGCCTTTCAGAAAATGTAATGTGCTTATATGCTAGAACACCCCTTTCTGTTCCTTGTGGAGTCACTTGCCCCTTCTTGATGCTAGCATAAAAGGGAAAAAAAAAAGTGGTACTGATTATTTTATCCTGCCAGCCACAAGACATAATCCTTACGCTCTGATGAAAAAAAAAAGAGAGGGTGAAAGGTTAAATAAAGGTTAGTTGATGGAAGATCAGGAGGAAAGGGCAGGAAATGAGAGATAAAAGGCTAGGAGGAAAGAGAGAATACAAGAGGATAAGGAAGACAAAAGGAGGAAGGAAAAGATACAGAAGGAGAGGGGAAAGGCCATCGGCAATAACCGCTGCTAGCTCACAGAATTGTTTTGATAAGAGAGGCATGATCAGGGGGTCACCACAACCTGTCTCTTTAAATTGCTCATTACAATGCATTCCTAGCAAAATTGTAACAAGGGCTCTGCCTGTTTCCCTAACCCTTTCCTTCAACATCCACTGAGTAAATGCCTCCAAAATCATGTCTAGCTAATTTCCTTAAAGACATGCAAGCTGCTAATTCTGGGAAGTACAGATAGTCAGGAATAACAAATACAACCAAAATTAGATTAAAATAACCTGCTGATAAACAAATTACTCACCAAAAATAAATATTGGATTAAGCACTGGTGGGAGCAGGGATCCCTACAGTCACATCGCCACCGCGTGGCTGCAAGGCGACCAGCCAGCTCCTCGTGGCCTGGGGGATGGCAGGGCAGTCGCACCCGCCTTCAGTCTACAAACCCCAAGAGACAGTTGTCCACAGTTATTTATCAGGCATCTAGTTTTCATTCCACCCCCCAAAAACTAAAAACAGCTTGTCAGTTTTATTCTGAAGAGTGAGTTCAGCACTGCCAAAAGCAGTAGAGCCATGTGGGATGCCACCCTGGCTTTGCACTGCTTTCGCCCAGGCTCCAGTGGAGTCTGCTCCCTCCACGCCTGGGCTCACAGCCGAAGGAGGGCTCTGCAGGTGTCTGTGCTCAGCCTACCAAGCCTCTCCTAACTTGCAACAGAACTGGAGCACGATATGAAGGCAAGCGTGCAGAGGAGAAGGAGGACCAAGTCACAGGAGGCTGGACAAAGCAGCAGGGGTACCCTGGGGCACAGAAGAGGCACTGGGGGAAGGATGCTCTGCCTCACCATGCCTCAGTTGCTCTACTTTCATCTGTAAAATATAAAGTTCCACTGTAACATCCAAGAGAAAAGATTCCTGGTGCTCTCACAACATTTGAGCTCCATTATAGCTATTTAATAAGCAACATATTCAGCCTGTATAATAATACAGCTCTGCTACAGAGTTAACAGCATGGTCGAGAGACTACAAATAAAAAAGCTGCAAAGCAAGGAAGGAAGGATTTGCTACAAGCTGTTTGCTTCCTGCACGTGGGCATGGCAGGTGGAGAACAGCAGCAACAGGGATCAGGATAAGGACTCCCAGGAGGACAGCATGCAAGGATCAGGAAGGTACTCTGGGTTGCTGGAAAAGAGAAGTCAGGAGTGAGAAAAGAGCTGACTGACAGGTGAGAAATACCTTCTCTGTATTAGTATCCAAGCTTCCACTGATAGCAAGACGCAGTGCTGTCATGGGAAGTGACCTAAACTTCTGTTCCTCCACTATTCACCATCTCCATGTCCCTTACAGATTTCCATTCCTGTACTGGGGAACAAGACCACCAAGGCCCCTTTGGTCCTGTTCTAAGTTTCCAAGCTTTTCTTTCCTGTTGTGGATGAAGCACAGGTTTGTAGTGTCCCATCACTTATTTCTTTGGCAAATCTTGTATTTTCCCCTCTGAAAGGCAGATCTCCAGGAGAGACAATTTCCTAGCTACAGCTGGAGTAGTAATTTTTTCTTACACTGATGCCTTCTTTCCAGGCAGATCTTGCTTCTTACAGTGTTACTCATCTGTTAAGTGGGCATTTTGCATCCGTGGGCATTCTGTTTGATAAGAGACACGGCCAAAATGTGAAGCTTCCAGCCAGCCCTTTGCTCTGCAGGTGGACAGAGTCTCAGGGAGGACTGCAGGAAGCTGGAGGAGCTGAAGATGAATGGTCCTGAATCCATCAGGGACACACACTGCCATCTGTCTGCTCCCTTTAAAACTACTGTGCGTTTTCCCATTCCAGCTCCCTGCCAAAAGCAAGAGGGAAACTTTCCATCTGGGAACCTCCACATGTAATCATAACCCTCATGGTCACTCAGGCTGAAGCTGTCAAGGATCTGACAGGCTGGCAGGGACACCCTCAAAACTGGGTGCTTTCTTGCCCTGTCTTTTATACCCTTTACCCCCAGCAAAATTGAATTTCATCAGCATCACCCAGCAAGTGGGTTATTGCAGAACTCCAACAAAGCTCAGAATAATCAGTCCAGTAATTCAATATTACAGCAAATACAGGGATTCCCAACTCCAGTTCAGTTTATATTTCATACGAAAGGGCTTCTAGATACTTTGCCATATAGAATTTTACCACTTCTTTTCATAAGTAATTTTCAAGCACTACAACATTTACTGCTTTTCTAAGAATCTCTGCACTATTCAAAGGTGCTAAGGCCATGGGCATAAATAAGTTAACTGTGACAAGCCAAGCTCCCCTGACACAATCATGAAAAACAATTCAGCTCTTTTCCAGCCATGGAAAATTTATCTGCAGAAGAACCATGTTTTCCACATGTGCTAATGCAAACCTCCCAAAAAGTATAGCTTCTTTGTTTGTATGCAAATACCAGAGCACACACTACTCCAGGCTCATGCCTGGAGCTTCGCATGTCCCAAACCACAGGACAAGGATGAAACCAACAGACATTCCTGACCACTGAGCATCAGACTGCAGAAAACGTCAAAAAACTGAGTATAAGTTGGGTGCTAGTGGGCTAGAGTGCTCTATTTGGCTGCACAGAAGTGGCACCATTTCCTCAATCCCGGTTCCACTTAGGAGAACATCAGCTGACAGTACATCCTGTGTTTTCCTAAAACTGCTTTTCCATGGAAGCGGTAGCTGATGGTGCCACATCAGTGATCTCCAGTTAATAAATGGTAAAGGAAAGAGTACAACAAACAATAAATAATAGCAAGATTAATACTGCAGCATTATAACAGCAAATTGGGAAGGGAGTCTCCAAACGAAGAAATGTCTCTCCCAAGTGAAGTCTGTTTGCAATGGTCAACAGGACCAATGAACACAAGAACCTCAAAGAGTAGATATGTGGATCATTCTGCTCAGTAGACCAAATCCTCATTAGAGTTCATTTTTGTACCTTCTGTGAAAGCACCTGACATTAACAACCAGAATGATCAATGTGTTCCTCCAGTCTTGCAAACCCTCTACGCAGTTACTTAAGCACAAAAAACGCACAAGGAAGAAACAACCAAGATGGTTGGTTCCACAGCCCAGATAGGCTGAAAAGAGCCACATGACAAATTCTTGTAAGAGCAAACGGCTTTAAAATTTCCTTTACTCCAGAGGAAAAAGGGGTGGGAGAATTTGGAGCTGGATCCAATCCTTCTAGATCCCCTAGATTATCCTTGGCTGATAAAAAGGCTGTTCTTTTGCACTGACTTTTACAAAGTAGGTTTAAAAATCCTCAAGAGACTGTTTCACAGCTTCCCTTGGTAATTAGTTCTTCACTTCAATATACTGTCCTCAGCTCTAAGCCCAAAAAAAGCCCAGAAATAGAAAACTGATCCTGTAAATATCCTGGGACAGCAGAATTTCACTTCCTGGTACTTGCCATAAAACAGGAGTATGGAAGAAAAGCATAAGCTCCACACAGCTTTCAGCTCTTGCTCCACTTCTCCACCCTTCTCTGTGAATGCCTTTCTATTTTAAGTGTTAATTTTGCTTTTGTATTGCAAGCAGCTCTGGCATAGGCCCACCACCAACTCCCTTATTAAGATTTAGGGTCTGAAACAGAAGGTGGCTCCTCATTGCAATAATGTGACCTTTAAATTTAGGCAGCAAGGTTAATACTGGAGGCATTAGTTCAGAATTCATCACTTGAACTGGTACAACTCAGACACAATCCCACTGCAGCATGCTCATTTAAGCACTGCTTCCAGGACTACAATTTTTCACAAATGCATTTATTCCTAATGCTATGAAAAGGAGAAGGGAGAGGGGAAGAAAAGGAGGGAGAGAGAGAGAAAAGGACAATACGCCATCGTGATTTATTATAGAGTCGATTGTCTGCAATAGTAGAGTGCTCTTTCTTAATCAAAGCTTTATTAAATTCTAGTAATAAAAAGCTAAGTGTTTTTGGATGGGATAAAGGCAAAAAAGGGTAACACGTTCATTTGAGAAACAGTCACACCAGCAGCGTGTGACAGGGAATCCATGTTAAGATCTCCAGCACCCTCATCCCACGGGCACAATGTTAAGCACAACCTGCCATAGTTTGGCTGTACTCAAGAAATCGCTAGGTCCCAGCCCTGTCTTTTAGAGCTGCATGCCATCAGGCCTGAGAAGCTGGCAGAGGGGAATAAGGTCATCTCTCTCCGACTGCAGGGGTTTCCCCAAGTCTTTGCCAACAGCAGCGTGGTTACCAGATGAGCACATAGTACAACACCAGAGTCCACAGCACAGAGCGGTCCTGGCCCCACACTGCAGTGAGAGTGGAGCAATGAGCATTGGTAGCTGGCTGGATAGGCTCTGCATTTCTTTCACTGCACTAAGCCCCAGGACAAACTGCTCCCTGAATACTCAAAACAAGCATCTAGTCTCGCAGACTTGCAGCGCCTTGCTCCTTGGGACCCACAGCATCATCTCCTAGCTACACATCTGTAGAGCCATGGGGCTACAAAAAGCATAGCAGGTGTACAAGAAACTACTGCATTATTGCCTCCCTCTTCTAAGCAGAGCTCTCTTTGGGATTTCAGGTGAAGAACCAAATGGGAAGCGAGTTCCAATGGGATCATTCTGTCCAGCAGCACAGCACAGAAGGGAAAGTCAGGAAGAATATGAAGAAAAGCTTACTTGATTTCAGCAAAGCTGCCAGAGCCTCAATGGCTGCCCTGGGGAAAGAAGAAAGATGAAGAAATAATGTCAATTTCTTCGATAATTTTTGTAACCTTCATCTTCACAGTCTCCCGGGCCAGGCTCCCCAGCTAGTCTAAACTGACAGCCTAACATTGACTTTGACAGAATGGCAATGTTTTGCACCAGCAGAGGATCCAGTCTCTGCAGCTGACTCAGTTATTCTAAAAGACCATTAGCCCTCTAGCTTTAACGTTACACTGATTTGTGGTGACCATTAAACTGAAAGCAACACCCACATATCGAAAGTAATGAAGCAAGTCTTTAAACTGCTGCCCTAGAGCTATTTCTTTGTATCAGAGACTTAGCACAGGCCCATTCCAGACACTGGTGCCTCTATCCACATCAGCAGATGATAATTTCTGCACCAAGTGAGGACATCCATGTCAGTATGTCCAGCCAAATTCCACTCTGCTGTTTTCTATTTTCTCAATACAAGCTTCACCCCTCATCTCTCCTCCTACCAGCTTTAGTTGAAAAGAAAATCTTTTGTTTTCTTTCAGTTATGCCAATGTCTTTTATTACAGTAGCATATAAAGGTCGCTGCTCAGATCGGGATTCATGATAAGAGAGATGCTACAGCTGTGCCCCATAGCTCTTAGAGAACAAATAGGTAGAGAGGAGGGATGCACAGAGAAATTTCTGTTGGCCCTCTGCATCATTTTAATGCACAGGTAAGCAACTCAGCCTGTCTGACTCAGCAGAGCACTGGCCTGAATGGAAGCTGGTCACTAACATTCGCAATTTGAAAAGCTGCACTGAGCTGTCCCTGTTCCCCACTCTCTGGAAGCAGGTCGCTTCTCCATGTGGTATGAACCCCATACAACTAGTCACATAGAACATTTTCTTTTCCAGACACATTCTGCTGGAACAAGAAGATCCATGTTCTAACCCAGCTTACTGCTGTGAAGTTTCAAGTGCCCACAGCTCATTGAATAAATACAGCTACAAAACCCTCCATGCCCATGGATTCCTAACAATGTAATCTCTTTATAAACGAATCCCCAAATAAAATCATATTAACTTCCATACTGAGCCAATTATTCCTGCAGCAAGATATAAATATTTTGTCATTAAGCTACTGTTCATTTCGTGTTCAATAGCATCTGAGAATAAGAAAAATTTGACAGCTGGTTCTTGCTGACGCTGGGTTCTGTCCCTCTCTAACGTAACTCTTTCATAATGAATCTGTCTGAGTTCAACACCAGTATTATAAATAAACTACACAAGAAAGGCCCACAAATGCATACACAACATCAAATCGCCAGATGAGCTAAAATCTAACCAGTGGAAGCACGATCATGCTCTCACTGCTTTTCTACCTCCACTTACACAGCAGGCATTCAGCTGGTGGGAGGAAGCCTGTGTCATTTGCCAGCCCCTCTGCATGCTCAGAAAAGAGATATGTTACATCCCCTGACCGCTCAGCCTTTCCCATAGTTTTCCGTTTGGGACAAAATAAACAGCCTCTAAGCAAATAAAAACTCCATTCAAAGCATCTCCTGAACCTCAAACCCAGCTACATATCCTTTAAAGGAGACGACGTTACAAGCCTACATTTGTAGCGGCCTCCCTCTGCAGGCCTAAGGTTATGTCTCAAACACAAGTGAGAATGTCAGAGTGGCAATGGGAAGACCAGAGTGTTTCTACTTCCCCACAGAAGAGATCTAAGGAGTTCCAGGAGGCACCTGGTTTATTTTGGAGGGGCTTATGAGCATTTGCAAAGAGTTTCAGTAGAGTTATGTCACTGTCATAATGTCAACACTGCCAAAAAGTCTCCCATCAGCCAAATAAGCAGCATTCTCCAACACTTTTGGAGGTCTGTAAACCATTTGGTCCACCCAAACCACCTCGCTCACCCCCAAAGGGCCCCAGACCTCCAAAACCAGGTTCTCAGGTAAAATAACCCCCTATTCCAACTGTCTCAAGGTCCCCACTCTAATTCCTCAGCACAGTTACCCAGAAGACCTAAACTCATCCTGACTATGCCATAGCTCACCCCTCAACAGCCTGGCCCACTCCACAGTCACTTCTATTCTCCAGGCTTGGAGGGAAAGATGGTCTTCTTGAGGCAGAAGAGCTATTTATGCTTGTGATGGGACCTGGCAGAACAGGTTTGTATCTGCTTTCTTGTAAAGCTGAGAGATCCCAGACTGTCATAAAAATCTAAGTAAATCCACCCAGATGGTAAAGTGGGATGTAAAATCCAGACCTCTTCTGAAAAAAGCAGATAAACAGTTGTGTTTATCCTGATCCCAGCACCTCCACTGAGAAGAATTTTTTTTTTTAAACAAAAAATAAGCAGCAAGCAAGCACGCACCTACTTTTGAAGCAGCACTATAGACCTGCAAGCGTAGCTAGCTCGACTTCCCATATCCAGACTAGCAGGCTAGGCATACCCTCATTTCAGTCCATGACTGTACATAGTACTGTAATAAAATAAAGTGGAACCAAACTAAAACATTTCATCTCTTAAAGTACCGTAATTCATCACATGGATTTCGGCACAGGCAATACGCAATGTTCTGTATGTGCTACAGCATATACTTTACAGTTACTTGCAGGTAAGTGCAGACCCAGTAGACTGACCTAAATAGCGTGCATGGCTCCAGAACAAATTTTGAAAGAAAGAATAATTAAAGACAGAGGGGTAAACTGCAAAGCAGATAAAACAGGTTTAAGGGATAAAAATGGACTTACCAAAGGTATACCAAGCCGGATTGACCTGGTACCTTTCTTTGATAAGGTAATTGATTTTTCTAGACAAGGGAAGTGTGGTAGATTTAATTTATCTGGACTTCAATAAAGCATTTGATGCAATGCCACATAAGAAATTATTAGCTAAACTGGAGAAAACGGGGAGTATTTTAAGATTTGTAAAGTGGGTAAGGAACTGGTTAAGGACACAATGATAGGAGTTGTGCTGAAAGAAATTATTAGGCTAGAGGGAGGTTACGTGTGGAAGTCCTCAAGGATGTTTTGAGATTGATCTTACTACATACTTTCATTAATGACCTTGGCACAAAAAGTCAGAGTGTACTAACAAAATCTGCTGATAGTGTGAATTCAGGAGCTATGGCCAATAGTGAGGAGTTCGAAATCTCTTTCAGAAGTAACGGGATGTTTTTGAGTCCTAAAGTAATAGAAATGGGATGAAATGAACAGTCAAAGTGCAAGGTTATGCATTTAGGGTTTAATAAGAATTTCTGTTTTTAGCAGGAGCTGACAGTTTGGAAACAAGAGTAGAAGGACACCCTGAATGTATTAGCCCATTAGAGAATGATGACAAGTATAATCCAGCAGGCTGACATGACCATGAGAAGGACAGATCAGATCTCACTGCCAGTAGAGAATGGAAAGCATGAATGCCATTGCACAAGGCTTCACCTGAACGGCTGTGTGCAGTACTCAAAAGGAACAGGTGCAGAAAAGAGCTAAAGAAATGATTATGGTAATGGAGAACTATCTTATGAGAGAAGTCTAAAATATCCTGATTTGATCACCTTAGCAAAATAATGGTTTAGAGGCGATTTGATTGTTCTCCACAGACACATTGGGGTGGGGGACAAGTAAACACAAATGAAGGCAGAGAACTACTTAAGCTAAAGAACAAAGTTGGCACAAGAACAAATGGATATAAAACAGCCATAAATAAATTTTGACTGGAAATTAAAGGATGGGTTTTAAGCATCGGAAAATGAAGCTCAACCATCCTCTTGGCAGTGGTGAAGTGAACAACCTAATGACTTTGAAAAGGGAGCCTGAATTGCTTATAATGGGATAATGAAGATCTGTTGCCAATGAGGAAAGGGTCTGAAAAAAGTGACCCACAAATCACTGTAGTCCTATATCCTTACAATTAAATTGTAGGTAAAATGGAAGAAAAACAAAAAACAGATATTCTAAACAAAGTTAATTAGCCACGCCACAACAAAAGCAGCTGTACCAGGATAGGCTGAAAGTCCAAGAAGTCTTGCATCCTGTGTCTGACGGTGGCCTGGGGAAGAGTACAAGACCAGAGGGAACTTACAGCGCTAGAGCTTCCAGAAGAGCTCACACAACCCAGCAATTTACAGTCCAAAGATTATGGAACTGGAATCACAATCAACGAGCTAAATAACCCAGAAAGGCACCAATGCTAGCTTATGAAATCTCTGGACTGAAAATTATTGGAATTTGCCCAGTCACTTTTTTAACCTACGCAAGCTCTTAGCATCCACAATATGCTGGAAAAGGAGTTCACACCTACACTGCGTGAAGTGCTATCTCCTTGCATTTGTTTTAAATTTGGAGTTGATGCCAGCATTGTAATTTACACTTCAAGTCAGCTGTCAGCAGGCACCCCCAGAACATTACCTACCTTCTAAACAAATTCAAACATACAAAAGACCCCCTGGGAAGCAAACAAAACAGAAAGCCATAGAAGAGACGGACTTTCACTGAGAAGGAGTCATAGAGAGAATGGACTTTCACTGAGAATGACAGAAAGCTGACGCATGTGTCAATTGACTTTCAGCAAGCCAAGCAACTGGTGTTTGTGATAATATCAGCACCTCTTAACACCATATGCTAAACCAATAGCATCCTCTCTGGCATCAGAGGAGCTAATGAGATGAGTAAGCCTGGGACAGGGAAACAGAGACAAAGCAGATAATAAACCATGCATGAGACCAAGGGGGGGGGGGGGCGGGGAGGGGAATGGAAACAGGAGAGAAAGTTTAAGAGCACAAGAAAGATGATTTTATGAGCCATATGCTAGACCAGAGAATTTCATAGCATGCCCAGTGCAGAACTTTGCATTTGTCTCGAGAAGGAAGGGGGAGAGAATCATTAAAAAACCACACACACACTCGCTCTGGCAAACCTGCCTAGATGCCTTCCTCTGATTTTCTGTTCTTTGCAGCAATACATTACTAAAACCTTACACTGGAATTGACAAAACAGCTATCTCAAAGGAAACTCATTTATATTTTTTCAGTAAGAAAGATGAATAAATAAAGTTGCCCTATCTTAAAAGGCATAATAATAAATGCTGTTCCATAATCAAAAAACATTAAAAACCTCCCTCTAATAGCTGTGGAGACAGCCACTCTGAAGAATGAAACTCTTTGAAGTGTTTCCAAATCAGCAGCTTGTATATCAGGGCAGGAGTGCAACTAGAAGACAAACAGACAAATGCAACTTTCAGACTCTGTGCTTAGGAAACAGGAGCAACAACAAAGAAAATTTCCACTGCTTCCCAAGCCAAACAGCAAATGGATTAGCCAGCAAAAACTGGGCTGCTCAAAAGCATAGACAAATGAGTCTTATGTCTAGCTAGAAATTGCTGCAGATGAAGAGACAGGGAGCCACCATCCCCTTAAGTCTTGTTCTCTGCTCTGATCTTGGCTCACAGCTTGTAGCTCTGGGCAATACGATGGACAACTCTGTGCCTCTGTTGGTCTTCCAAGTTATTGATTTCTGTTCCACTCCAGTGTTGGAAAAAAGACTCTTGAAAACAAAAAATGTTGTTACAGAAGAGGTGCTAGGTGGACCACGTGAAAGAATTTTAAGATTCAGAGGGCACATTCAGTTTGGTGCCCATCTATCAGGACTACCCTGTAACTGTGGACAGGGAAGAGCAGAGAAGCCAAAGACTAAACCGGCAAAGATATGATCCAACAGAGCTCTACAAATCAGCCCCCAAATAATTCAACCAGCATCTTCCTACTCACATGAGATTTTATCTTTTATGTGCTTAAACACGAGAAACATCCTCTTCAAATTATTAACTGACAGCTAATGACTTAGTGCTTCATTAAATGCCTTTTCAGACTTGATTCCTGATGTAATTCCCATAGGCAATCACACCTGGATAACACGAGGTAAAACACTCCTGTTTATAGAGACAAAACAAATGCATACTGCATTATCTCGGCCAGTACTCCCTCCTTTTGCACTATACACTGCTGTTTCTCCATATACTCATTTGTTGCTGTCATGTTTATTTATATCGCAAGCAGTCTGGGGCAGAGACCATGCCACATATATTTGTGCAGCATCTAGCACAATGGGAATCTTGATTGAGTGCTCAAGGTATTATAGCTTACAAGCTTAAAGCCCATAAGCTTCCATAGCCCCTGTTTCTGGAAGGAATTAAGTGCACTTGAGTATACATCATGTCTGGTTGCATTTTGTCTCCAGCCCCTGGGACTCATACTTAACTACTGGAGTTTATACAGTCACAAAGCAACTCGCTCAAAAGACAATTTCACATTTGACAACTGAGAGACATTCAGAAACAACATGCAGGCACTTTGGCAATAGGTGCTTTATAAATCCTTCCAGAAGGTAGATCTCATCTGAGACAGATGCCTTGAATAGTCATTTCCCTGGTGGCCCAGCAATACAAACCTTAAATATGCAGGCATTTGCACAGAGATTTGTTTTGTTTTAAAGGTTTAAAACGAGCAGTTTCACAAATCTTAGAACTATAAGCAAAAGCTGCTTATGCTGCTGGCATTTTCATAGCACTGCTGGTTCAAGATTGACACAAAAACGCCCATCATCATGTCCACTTTAATTCCAGCTTGTTAGCTAGACATCAACACTTTAAAGGCAAAGCCCGCTCAGTCTGCAACATCCCACTTGCTGCCAACAGGTGGAGTTTGGAGAACCAGCTGTTGTGCACAGATGTGCTTTTGGTATAATGCTGAAGAGTGAATCAAAAAAAAAAAAAAAAAAAAAAACACAACACACATGCCAGTTCTTTTCTAATGGTTACTTCAATTCCAGTGACAAGCTTTTTCCTGAAAAAGCACATGCTATCTTTAATCAGAACATACACCTTTTATGCAGCATATTCTCCATGATGTGATGCATTTTGCTGAAGAGAATTAGTGAGAAGGAAAAAAGTACAGAACTTAAGTGCATACTGAACAGTATTTCCTCTCAACCTTTAAAGGTTTCTTTGGGTTTTAACTGACAGAGAGGGGCTGTGAAGAAAAAAATGAGTGTGCACAGGTATCAATGCCACTGCTAACAGCCAAGAGGACTCAAGAGCAAAAGGAATGATGATTCCTTCCTTTTTAACCTCCACGACAGACACAGGATCCAATTTTCTCCTTTCTTACTCTTTGGTGAGCTGAAGTGAAGGTGTTCTCTAAAAGACCTGCTGTAGTTTATAGAGAAGTTACAGGTGTGAAGGCCCAGTGTGAGGTTCTCTGTTCTGCTGTGCTGGCCAAGAAGTATCTCAGTTCCCAGATTCAGCTTGAAGCCTTCACTTGAATCACAGAAGGTCCTTCCAAACTCCCAGGCTCCCTTACAAGTATCCTAGTCTCTCTAGTGTAGAAATATGCAAGCAGAGACACTGGGATTCTTTTTCCTTACACTTGCAAATTGTATCAGTCTAAAACAAGCAACAAAGCACAGGAAAGGCACTTAAATCCTGGCCAAACAAATGCCCAGTTACTTCTTACTATGTGGTGCAGAGCTGGCACTGCTTCCAAAAGCAGAAACCGTATCTCAGAAGATTTTCCTTTCCTGTCAACTCCTTCTCTGGGGTCAGATGTCATCATTATGGCTGAGGCAGGCTCTGACAGCTTGTCACCCACATCAAGATGAAAGGACTGAAAGGATCATAATCAAATAGGATTCTTAACAGATTAATCCCCCAGAGTAGCTTCAGTATGACAGTGCAAGAACCCAGTACTCCCACTCATAGGACACATGTGGAAGGACTAGGAAAGGGGCTTGCTGCTCTCCCTGTTTGATTTAGCAAGGGGAGGAGTGGGGATACTCATCAAGGCCATTCTTGATAACAAGCACCAGGGCAGCCCTTGAAACATCTCATACATAATTAAAGCACATGAGCCAGTTGGGTTAAATCCCCCTCCTTTCCCCAGAGAACTGTCTTCCAATCCCATTAAAGCCACTAGCATGAATAAGCTGGTGGTCTCTTGGCTGAATCCTTTACTGACATTTTACTCATGGCTTATCAGTCCACGATAACTGGGAGCTTATGCTCTGGGAACCCCGAGGATTGACAGGCATATTGTGTCTGTGTAAGTGCTTGGTGTGCAGGGCAAGAGACCCAGCCCTAGCCCCCATCCTGCTCGCTTCCAGACCACTCTCTCCGCCTCGTGCTTTTCTGAATGCTTTGTGCGCACAGAGCGACAGCAGGAAAAGGGAAGCCAGCCAGGTACCAGACGAAGCCTCCTTACTGCACAACTGACAAAGGGCATGGCTTTACGACCTACCTGGAAACCCCAGGTTCAGATCTCAGCAGAGCAAAGCAAACTTTAGTCTTCAGAAAGAGGATAAATTGAATTGCAGGTGCTTTGCTTTTGAGGAGCCTCTGATAGTCAGCCATAAAAGAGCAGGTGGGATCTGGGGGTACCTAGGGCCTTATTCACAAAGCCAGACACCCAGTATGTACTTGCACGATATTGCCTGCAAACAACTGCAGGGTTTTTATTTTATGGATACGATCAATTGCTGATAGTGGGATATGCAAGTATACCATGTGGTAGCAGTAATCCAAGTAGTGAGATATCTAGCCTGTCATTGCTTGTGCCCAGAGCTATTTAAGAGCACAAAAGGGAGGCTGGTTTCAAAGTAATCAAGGCCAAGAACAGCAGTTCTCCCTGACTACTGGTTAGTGCAAACTATCTCTAAGGCAGCAGTTATGTCTGGATACACCACCTTTAGAAGTCCTTTGGAGTAAAAGGTGTTCTTGACCTGTAAAGCAGCAGCGTTTAAAATAGCATCCTTTACTGCATGTAACTAGGTTGCAGCAATGGATGGGAAATCAGAGTTCTCATTTCATCCATTACCACAGTTTCATTGTTTAGGATTTTGAGGTTTTTTCCAAAAATAAATAGAAGTCTTTCAGATAAACTAATTTTAAAAACCTGTAAAATTTAAGACCTGAAAAAAGACATGAAATATGAAGCTGCAGGACTAAGAAAGCTGTCTTCCCTACTCAGGAAAATTAGGTTGACTTGTTTGGTAGCCCCTTCTTTAAGTGTAAGCTGGATGCCTCAGAATAAAAGAATGAACGAACAATATTGAACACAGGATAAAAAATGTGTTTGTTCTTTCTAATCTAATGGTACTGTTTCCATATTATGAGGCTCTATAAATAGATCCATCGGTTTATTAGTTTTCCCTTTCCCTTCTGGTCCTGTTCAGATGAAGCTCATTCATAAAGTCCAGCCAAAGGAAACTTCAAGCTTAACTCTAGGGAAGAGCTGGCTTGCAGACCCTCTTTGAATATGCCAGATTAAGAAGCTTTTTTATGCAAGCATAGCTACTAGACTCACACTTTCTGCACTACATGACAGAAGTGGAATCTGGGTGGTTATAAACTGGCAATCATGTCATATAAAGTAACCCTACAGCCCTACCCAGTTCTGCCTGTTCATGAGTGTCCGGTTACACAGTCTGCCTGTAGTATGAATGTGAGCGTAACTGTTTACAAGCAGCTGCAGCAGTGACAGCAGAGTTACATCCACATCTGCAATAGGGAACAAATAGAAAAGAATATTGATGCTAATTAATCTTACTTGTAGGCAAAACACTCCTTTTGCCAATCTCCATGTGCTTCCTAAGGAGGGAAGCATCATTTTCCCCATCATACACACAGGGAATTGGACAGTTTTTACATGCTGCTCTTACCTAAGTCCTAAGGGATTGTGGTAAGAGTTAGAGCTGCCTGAAAACCTCTCACCCAAATGGAATTTCAACAAAATATAGGGAATAAAATGTGCGGAAATTGTCCTGCTTACGAGCTGCCCTCAGTTTTCATCTCTTCACCATGCATGAGCATAGGTCATTTTTACTTACGCCTCCAGCACTGAACTTACTGTGAATTGGACACTTAATAGTTTGCAGGTCCAAACTATGCTGCTGAATATGAACATGCTTGGAAATACTGAGGTATTTCTGTTGGTAAGGCAGTCATGCACACACACAACACCGAGCTCAATTAATTAGTACTAATAAATCAATCACAAACTGAGATCAATGCATGAACACGCTTGCGAAACAAAAAGTCATGTTCTCTTACAGATTCACATTAGGCATCTTGACTGGAATTTTACAGGCATTTCTGTGTCTAAACATGAAGTTACCACTCAGCAGGATTTTTCAAAGCCACTTTTTGTATTAAGGGCAGAACTACCTTTTAACTATATATAGTTAGGACTTTAACCTGCTGAGAGGCTTTATGAAGAAAACATTACATTCCCAATTTCGTCTTTGCACATATAAATATTTCTGAAAATCTGGGCTGTCATTCAGAAAAATCAGTTCTCACTGACCCAAGTCTCTTCAGTCAATGCCAATAGCCAGTTTACAACAAAATTTCCAAGGCTTTCCTGTATGCAAAAGAAATACATCAATTTTACCTGCTGTCTGTCATTGAAATGGAGGACTGCCAAGCACACGTAGAATGGTGCTGGAAACATACAACACTGAGAAGTTTTGCTGTGGGCAAGTAAAGTAAGGATGAAGTCTTTGGAAAAAAAGAGATGTTTCAATCAGAGCAAGGAAGAAAGCTTATTAACTTGCCTGGGAATTTCAAAGGTTTAGCAGAAAAAAGCCATCCTACTATTCACCCTTCTTTGCCATTCTGCAGTTTGTCTTGCTTGACAGCTGAGAGGGAGAAAAGGGGATGCTGCTGTGTTGTGTTGTACATACACATAAAGATATATTTGTGCAGAAAAAGAAGCCAAGATATGCAAATGAATAGCTTTCACTGTCCTACAGCAACTTTCTGGACATAAGATCTCCAAGCTGGGATAGGAAAAGCAAGGGAGTCACCAGTGCAAGGAAGCCAAGCCACACCACGAGAGGCTATAGTCTCATGCACTTACAGCGACAGACACACATACAACTCCGACACCTGCTCTAAATTTGTCCTGGTCCTCTCCTAACCTCCACAGCTCAAGCGGGACAAAAACAGAACACCTTACTCCACTGTAGGTAACCAACAGATGGCAGGTCACAGACAAGGTTCTCTGCAACCATGGTACCTCAAGATGGTTAGCAATTCGACAACAGGTTATATAAGATGCCAGTGGGAATGGGACAGGTGGGGGTGCTGAGAAAGGAAGAGCAATATGGTTAGTACCACAATGCGCTATTAGTTCAGGAGTCTGAGAAACTGCTCCTTGTTAGCTTGCCCATGCTGCCTTCCATATGTCACTTTGCCCACCTGGTGGCTCTGAGTCAGATCCAGCATGCAGCATGCATAGCATCGTTCAGAGGATGGTGTACTACTGGGGCCAGCCAAAGTACAGCCTCAGGTTTCACCCTCAGATCCATAGGGAAGGAGATTCTGGAGCAGGCAGTATGCACAAGCCTAAGTGCAACACAGATCGCTACTGTGTCATGTAGCTTGCAAGACTGGTTGAAAGCCAGCATCTGGCTGCTGTGATGGACCTAGCCAGCTGCAGACTAAAATTTTTTCAGTTACAAGGTATAACTCCCTATTAAGCAATAATCTGGTCACATCTTAGTGCTGGTGCCAGTTCTTCACAGCATTTAGAGGACTTAGAAGGAAAGTCACTAATAAGCCAAAATGCAGCAAATACTGGGTCAAATTCTCCTGGTATTTGCTGTTAGAAATCAGCAGTGTCACACTGGCATATCTGCAGGGGCTTTTTGAAGCAGTAATTTGCAGAAGCCTAAGTTGGTACATTTTTTTTCCCCTCCCCTTTCCTTGGAAAGCTCCCATCTGATATAATCAAGCCAAACTCTGTTTGGGATTTGAAAACAGACCACAAAGCCAAGGCTCGTAGAACTTGAGCTGTAAATATAACAGCAAACCAACAGAGATAAATAATTGAAAAGCATAGTAAAAATTATGAGCATTATCAGGATGCTTCTTGCATGTGCCCTTGTTTTTCTACACAGAAAAATCTGGAAGGCAGTGAAAGCTGGATCAAACACAAATATGTAAGCGAGATTTAAAACAACAATCAGAAAGGAAAAGAAGTTTTTGAATAGACAGTGAAATCTCTCATGCCATTGCAATGCGTGTCCTGTGGTCCGCAAAAGCCTAAACTACATTCCATTTAACACAGGGGAGGAAAGAGGAACATACAGTAAGTGCGCCAAAGATACAAGATGCTTTTCTCCTTATCTTCTGCAATGGTCTGGCTATTGCTGCAGGCTGACAGTAAAACTCACCCTCAGAGCCATGACCTCTGCAAAATTTACACTTCAGGGTGAATTTCCATTCCTAACACTGGTGCTGCAGCCATATTAGGCATCAGCAGCCCTGTTCTTCCTCACCAGCCACTTTCTCAAGTTTTAAGGTTCTCCTCTCCATGTTCCCAGCCCTGTCTCTGAACACATCCCAGGGCAGCTCTACTCGGAGTTTATTTACAGATTTTGTTCCCGTTGCTGCCATTCCAAGCGTTGCCCTGCAGATAAAGAGACCGAGAAGAGCCCTGCTGGGTTTAGTGAGACAGAGACCTGTGCTCTATCTGTAGCGCCACTATTACAAAACCTTTCTTCCCCAATGCATCTCATTTCACCTGCGCTTGGCAAATGCTCCTGCATTTAAGCCGTCCCCTTCTTACAATTAGTGTTATCAAACTAACTATCTGAAAGAGCTTGAAAGGGACTATGAAGACACTGGAGCTACCTCCCTCCTGCCGGCTAGGAGTGAGTCAGTCATGGTGCCTGTTCCCCTGTATTGCTAAAACCAGCTACCCACTGTTGCCAGTGCTGGTCCAGCTCCAACAGCACTATCAGCATAGGGAATCCTAGTGTAGAAAGCCTGTTGCTAAGTTCTTTAACACCATGTCATATAACTCCGCTCAGGGCAGGTCTAATCACTGTGGTGCTTTAAAACCACTGATAGTTCTAGAGCTGGCTTATACTTCATCTGCCAGCGTTGCCAGCACTGGTGGACTAGAAAAAGCCGTAACAACTGCAGGAAATTCTTAAGGCTGTTTTTCATGTATGGAAAGCACCTACTTGAGGCCAGCACTGTGCAAAATCTTTCCCGTAGAAGCTCTGTGTATGGAGGCTTCCTTTCATTGTTGTTTCCCTTGTAATTCCCCCATCTACCTTTGGACTGAAAGCTTTTGAGGAAGGGGAAGGGGGTCTTTTACAGCTGCTTTTTACCCCTTCATAGGTGTGGCAGACATAGGTGGCAGGAGAATCCAAAATGGCAATAAATCAAGCAAAAGGCAAGGAAAATGCAATTCCTGGGCTCCCAGAAGTGCTGACACAAGCAAGTGCCCTCAGTTTTATCTACTTGCATTTTGGCCTTTATCAGATTCGCATCATTACTCAACTCATTACTTCCAAGGGGGGATTCTTCCTTTGTCTCCTTGACCCAGGAGAATGGAGGCAGACAAACAGGCAGGGTGAGCATCTGCTTATCACCTCCATGAGGAGATTCAGATAGGCTTCGCTTAGAAATTCCCTCTATCCAGTCCCAGTTCCCCAAGGCTGTCTGGCTGATGCTGCAGATTGATGCTTTCTGAAAGCTTTGGCACTATTGTCCACCTCAAAAATGCTTGCAAGGTCATGTAACTACATTGCTCAACCTTCTCTTCACCCTGCCAGCTCCACAATCCACTTCAACCCCCCGCCCTGTTCGAGCATAAAACCTTTCACAAATTTGCTTCTGCTTGCTTCACGTCTCTCTCCCCTTGCTCAATTTCCCCTCTCCATCTCTGTCCTCCCCAAATGCCTCAACCATGACTGAACTGAACCCTCACTACCCTTGGAAGGCAGGGGAGCATAAAAGCCTTAAAAAGTGCAATCTTTAGTGTAGCTACTGATCATATGAAAAGTTTGATTTCAGGTGACTTCCCCCGAGTAATACAGCATGTCTCAGGTAACGCCTTCCAAGTCTCAGGCCAGCACCTTCAGCTACAAGACATCTCTTGCCTCTACTGTTAAGCTCTCTGCCTTCTTTACTCTTACAGTCTTATCACCACTGCTGACAGAACCTTCTTTCCACACCTGCAGCAGCTTGCCTAGCCCTTCTTGTCTCACCAATAAACTATAAATTTCCAGAAGTCATGCCAAAACTCATCATTTCTTCTGGATTGCAAAATGCTTCCTAATCTTTCTCCCTCCGGTCTTATATTTTATTTTGTTTTATTCTTCTTTATTCCTTCCGTGATATAAATAACGTGCTTAGCACGACCAATGTACACCAGTCTTCACCCATCCCCTACAGCACTGTCATACTCAACTACAAGGGATTGTTGGTGACAATGACAATTCATTTAACTCTGGGCAGCACACTGGGATGCAGCCGATATAGAAGATGCTATATGAAATCAAGTGCTGTATCTCATTTGGATAGGACTGACAGTGGTTCCCCAGCTAAGTGGAAGACATGCCTCAAAGGGAACTTCTAAGAGACAATGAGATCACAATGCAGTGGGGCAACCAAGCGCTAGCTTTAATCTAGTTAGTACAGAGACCAACAGTGAGACAGATATGGCAACATGAATAATACTCCCAGATGGAATAGTATGTCCTAGGAAGCTTGGATAACCCATGCTGGAGGCCCAGCTACAAGTCTTAACAGTTATTATCAGAGTGAGGTAAATTAAAGCCAGGGCAGACAGACCTTCCCACCTGACAAGCATGTTGCCTTCAGTATAGGAATACCCAAAGACATCACGTGAGGTCAGATGTAAATTGCATCTGCCATAGCCACTGGGTGTGAGAAGTCAAGAACTTGAGAACAGAAACAGCTCGCCCTCATACCATCTTTCCAAATATAGCCCACCAGCTCAAAGGGGATGACATAATGGGCAAGCAGAGAAAGGCCATGACTTGAAACCATTGCTTCTTTTTCAGTCTACCACTTCTACCTGAAATAAAACATAAACTAGACCTAAAAGGATCACATCTCCTTTGAAATAAGTCTTATTTAATGAGCTCATTTATAAACTAGTCTCTCCTTGTCAATGAGATGTCAAGCTAAACAGAAGTGGATTTCTCCTTTCTATAATACTTTTTTTTTTTTTTTAAATGCCCCAGAGATACAACTATCCATGCTTAATCTTGTCATACCAGAGGTTACCAAGAGATGGCACCAGGGTTTCTGGATGCAACATGTTTGTCCTGCCATCTAGAACAACCTTTTATTGGTATTTCTCTCTGCCTCATCAAGTCTCCATCTATTTTCAAATCTCATCTGAAAGCACGCCTCTTCTCCCTTGCTTCTATCTCTTAATTTTTCAGTTTCTCTCTTCTTCTATTAATGGTATAATGCCAGTAAAGTATAATTCTGCAGTGCAACTCTACTCTGCAAAGCTGTGCTGAGATACCATCAGTCTGAAATGAGATTTTATAACTTATTATTTAATAGTAGGACAGGTCATTCTTTGAGGGGAACCACACAGACCATAAAAAGCAAACAGAGAAGAGAAACTGCATAAAACTGAGACACCTTTGGCTCACAGCTCATTTCTCCTATTACAATGGCTCATTGCATTAATTCAAACACCAGGGTTTATTTACTTATCCCAGTGATGTACTCATCCTTGCTCCATGTTATCTGAGATATTAGTCAAGTTGAATAGCCACTGCATATAAAGGTGGACTTTTAAAGACAACCTTTTTTCCCCCTTGTTGCTCGCATCACATCATTCAGAACAGTACTTACCTGTCTTATTTAGCAAGAATTTCTAGGCTAAATCGCACATAGATCAAGCCCAGATGGGAAGCATGCCATTCAGTCATGACATAGTTCAAAAGACATGTTTCAGCCCCTACTGTGAGTTTTCAACAGGGATCAGACGAACCAAATAGCAATTTCAGAAGAAGCAGACACTAAGCATTGATTAATTCTGACCACATTCCAACAGAATTATGTGTTACTCTCCAATTAAATATCCAAGCAGCTCAACATGATTAATGGCAAAACAGTGGCTAACAAGAGAAATTAAGGATGATTTGCTTTTGATCTCCTATCAGGAACTGTTGCCAAATAAACAAAGACATAAAGCTGTATGTGGACTATCCCTCCAAAAGGACTAGTGACAGCAGCTACTGTTTCAGGTTGCTGAGGAACTAATCACTGTGCGGGTGTGCTGAGTTTCTTTCTCATTCTCAAAATATTGAGAGACAGCAGCCAGGCAGACACATTCTTCCAACCTCTGTTCAAGCAGAGTGCAGCCGAAACCTTAGGACAAGATGGAATTGCGGCAGTTGCAGTCAGAAGTCAAACAGCTAGAGATTATCCAGGATTACAGCTGAGGAAATTCTAACTGCCTCATCTGCAATGAGATATCTTTCATGCACCTCTCCATCACTCCTAACAGAAAGATAATGCTACTATCCAAGTCATCTCTGCTAAACTTGAAGGACCCCATGTCTCCTCTTTTTGTCAGCCCACTGCCATTCTGATTTCTTCTCTTAAGCTCAAGGCAGATCACTTTTACAATCATTTATTAATGTAACAACCTGGTCACTTTTCAACCTTACTGATGGGCTCAACACTTACATTTTATCTTGCTTTAAAAGTACCAGTTCTAAGAAAAAAAGAGAATCACAGTTGTGTGCAAACAAAACAGTTGCTACAGAAACATAGTTTACTGCAGATATTCAAAGCCCATTTTGAGGCCATGGGCAGCCCCATAATTTGCATCTTCAGCAGTTTCAGGGTCTTTGCAATGCCCTTGGTCAATCTGACACAATGTCTGGTTAAATACAGACCCATCAAATCCAGGCTTTTAGTTTTAGATGTTCTCTCCCATTCACCTTGACATTTCTCTTCACGAGCATGAGTTGTTTTCAGGACTCCAGTGAAAGTATTCTTCTCTGCTCACCTTCTGACAGGAGTATGTGAAACAGGAATCACTTCCTGACCATAGCAATAGTGTTCCCATTCCTGCATGGTTCAGGTTCATGAGTCACTCCTCCATATCCCTGCACACACAGATGCATTTGGTCTTCTTTTCATTTCCTCTTGGGAAACTCTGGTTCCTCTTTTGAACTCTGACACCTGTTGGAGAAGACTGCTTTTTCCAAATCTCTCAGTAGCCATTCACCTGACCCAACCTTAAACACCCATCATGCTACTTCCAAGCTATTCACCTTAAATCACCCTCCAGTCAGCAGAGAAATAAATACTTCCAAGTCACAATTCATCTCTTCCCAAAGTAAACATTTGATACAAGTGAAAAGAATCTTCCCTTTTCCCCTGCCTTGCTACATGGCGAATCCAGATAGCTACCTCAGATGAAATATTTAGGGTTACATGAGAGGAATTCCTCCCTTTAATGAAAGCTGAGATTCATTGGAAGCGTCTGAGGAGCTAGGACCTTCCAATAAGCACCAAACATCAAGAGAATTGTGATGGAACAGCAGAAGTAGACAACAATGAACATGAGCAAGTACTTTCTACATGTCACATCTACTGAACTAGTTTGGCACCATTCTCACACCCTTTTTATTCACTTTCCACTCTTAATTAAGTAGTCAAATTTTACTGGAACAATCCTGTGCAGAAAGCCAAGTTTTGTAAATATTCACAAAATGGAGCCATTCACAAGATGGAGCCACACAGAAGAGACTCAGCTCCTGCTTGGCCAGAGAGCACACATCTGTCACTGCCAAACTTGATGCATCTACCCACGACACATCCAAATGTTTCTCAGAACAAGCAGAAAAGATGAGCAAGAGTGGTGAAAGAGACACTGGAAAGCTCAAGAGGATAGGAGACATGGAGCATACAGGGAATAAGTAAGATGGAATGTGAAAGAGCAGGGTTCACTCAACTGTGTGAGGCATCAGGGATACAGCATTAGAGGGAAGATCTGAATGCCCCCACATACACTTGCATCAAATATCCCTGCTATTCACATGAACAGAACTGAGAAAAACAGAACATCAGCTGGCTTTATTTAAAACCTTCCCTATAAAATGTACAAAAGAATTTTCTCAGTGAAACAGGCAGGACAGTCTACAGAAAGTCTCCATCTCACTTGGATTTCACAGTGCTTAACTCAGAATTCTCTAAGCCCCAGTAAGTTTCACCTTTTTTCAGAAGGCATTTTCTTCAGCTGTGGGTATTCCTGGAGAGATTCATGCAGCTATGGCACCAATGACCTGAAGACCTCAAATGCCTAATGAGGACCAATAAAGTTCATGCACCACAGATCTCAGGGGAATCAGAGCTACTTGGCATGCACCCAGATAAAGATCAATCAGAGCATGGAAGACTGTTTCTAAATAACCCAGAGCTTTGCCACTGGGGAAAAAATAAATAGAACTATGTATCTTGTTTCCACACCTTAGCTGGCTAAATAAATAGCTCTGATAGTGCACGCTCCAGGGCAGAGCAGATTCTTAAGGTGACCTTGGTCCTGCTGGGGCCTAGGACAGGAGAATGCGGGTGTATCCATAAGAGAAGTGGTGCATTTTCAATGCTGCATTCCTGGCAACCGATGAAAGAACAAGGGTAATCTCAGCCCCCACAGTTGCTGGCTGTTCCTTCTCAGCAGCAAGGCAAATCCTGGTGGCACATAGTTATAAAGTGGAGAGAAGATATCAAGGGCAAATACAAAGGGATGACCAGGGGTTTGCTGGGAGGACACTACAAGATATATTTCCTCCATAGGCAGGTTACAGACTAGCATTCTCTTCAGGTTCCATCTTTGTAGCCAAGAAGTAGCATATGCTTTTGTGGTCAACTAATTACACCAGAATAACCCACTCCAGACCTCTGTGTGGCCACAGTGACTTTGGGAAGGGCTGTGCAGCCTCTCTGTCAGAAGACTGGAGCACATACTGGACTAGGCAAAGCATATGCCCCCTTTACTTTCTTCCCCACCTCAGAAAACTCATACAACAGCTCCCTTCTCTAGTCACCCTACAAATTTTTAACTAGAGCTGATCAAAAAATAGAAGGACATTTTCACACATCCCCACCTCCATTTTCTGATCAACTGTAAAGATGCCTAGGATTTTCAGACCATGGCTATCCCAGACAATTGTTAATGAGGAGAAAGAAGATCTGGAATCCACCCTCCAGGCTAGACTTCTAGTCTCAGGACCTAAATTCCTGTCAGTGACATCTCTTGAGGACATTTTCCCCATGTGCAGCAGTGAGAGCAGTGCTTCTAGATGAACTGCATGCAAACACAGTCCCCACTGAATAATAAGAAACTAGTGCCTTTAAATAAACTGCTAGTGCTTTTTAAACCAAAACAGGTTTGTGCTAAAGTCCACAGTGCTGCTTCTAGCATAAAACAGACCATCTGCACTGAGCCACTGGCTTTCTCAGTTGCTCCTCATCATTAAATAAAACAAGTAGCTTTGAACCCTATCCAAGTCAGCTGAGAGGCTACCAGGCTTCAGCTGATCTATGGTTCTTGCTGGTTAAACCAGGCGTCGGTGGGAGACAAATCACCTTTTTCTTTGAGCTAGCTCACAGGAAGGATTTGATCCCCCATGATGCACCTCCATGCATTTGCTGGCCTGCAACTGCACTACAAGATCCCAAAAATTAAGAAAAATTTAAAAAATGGAATTAGGAACTAGCAATGAAAAAGCTCAAGTAGACACCAATTAATGCTTAAGAGACTTTTTCCAGTGGAAATTAAATCCAAGCTTTTTAGCAAAACTGGAGTTTTACTGATGGAAATTTTGAGTTTGTATTCTCTGCCCCCTCCCCCCCCCAATATCCACAGAAGAGTTCAAAACAATTCCAGTACATAGGATAAAAGGAAACAAAAAGCAAATATTGCAAGCTGACAATCTAGAATCACTGAAATCGGTGTGTTTCTCTGAAGGACATTTATTTCCCTCCTGCTAAGTGAGTATTCCAGACAGCTTTACAAGCTGCATCACGACAACCCTCAGCAGCACCAGCTGTACCTCCAAATGAATCTCAGCAGAAAGCTGGGTTAGAAATGTGCGACAGATACAAAGCTCTCAGCTTCCCATAGAGGAAGCAGGGAATGGAAAGAGAAGTTATGCACAAAAGTCTCATTAAAAAAAGCCTTCATGCAGCCAGTCTCATTTCTTAAGGGAGACCTGATACAGGCCCCAGACCCGTTCGTTACACCCAGATCCTGACCTATGAGAGAATCTCACAAGTAGAACTAATACTATTCTAATCACAGCCAAACACTTCAATAGGAGTGTGCCCAGGGAAGTGAGCAGAATTTTCTTGCTTAGTTAAGCATAGGCATAGAGCCATCAATCACTTTCAGTTACCCAATAAGTCAAGGCCAGGGCTCTGGAACTAACTCATCTTGGGTACCCCTACTTCATATAAAGTAGCTCTCCAGGCTCCACAAGTCTTAAAGATTAATATGAGGCCTGAGGGGAATCTTGGAGGGCACTCGGATATCCCAGAAATATAGGGATAATATTCTTGGAGTTGGGTACTACCTAAACCATCTGCAGGAAACATCCTGATCTCACATTTTTGGATGGACCACAGAACTGAAGCTGCGAAGTTGCTGCATGTACTTAGTACTATACTAGAAAGCCAAAAATGCAGGCAAAAATGAGTTGGCTTCCACTAAAAAGGCAGCTGCAGGAAGTTGTGCATCTGCTGGGCCCACTCAGTATCTTATTAGCAAGACAAACTGCTCAAATTTTTCTGTAACCTCAGACACGTAGGCAGAAGCTCTGGAAGAATTCTGTGTTTAGCAAGTGACAGTAGTATGTGTTGAGGTAAAAGTTCATCACTTGTGGCTAGCGGGAAGTTATTCAAATTCCTTCTCATACAATGTATTGTGTAACTGGCCACATTGGGAGAACTGGTTATTTGTCTTTGACAGTAATAAGAGGACATAATTTACCAGTGCGCTTATCCAGGGTCTGCGGTCAACACCTCAATCATAGCTTAGCACAAAATAAGACTTTTGTGCCATGTCTGTCCATCTGCCTCTCACATACACACCATGCCCAGCCTATAATCACTCCCTCAATCTCCACAGACCATGAACTGCACTCACGTCCAGTCCAGGCAGAAGCAGAACCTGACTGAGAGTTGTGATATCCTTGCTGAGACATGCATGAACATGTATGCACTATGTGCACCACAAGGAAGTACATGCCTAAGGAGGGGAACTGGCAGGTTCTATGTCACTTAATCCAGTGCAGTCGTATGGTCACAGGTCATAGCAGTAAGTTCTTGCCACTGTTTGTTTTAAGCAAGTTGCATATGTGTTTTGTCCTCCTGCGAGTCCTTCCTCTTGTTTTCCATGCTATAAAGCTTGCCTTGAAAGGCAAGTGGGGCTAGGGCCAGAAAGGACAACTTGAAGGCTAACATTCAGCTTTAAGCTGGAGAGATAAAATATACTTGTTCTCTTCAGAAAAAAGCTACTTGAAGTATTTGGAATGGGCTAAAAAACAGACCCAGATTAATATTAGCAAGAACTGTAATACTTCTGAAGTGTCATACCTAGTCACAACTCTCTACAAAAGAGGACACAGAACTCTGCCACAATTCCATTGCACCTCCTCCTGGGACCAGCGGTAAGCAGGAGGTTCTTGCTAAGGGATAGGCAGGACCAGTTAAGTCTGTTCCTGGGAAACACTTCTTAAAATCCCATCCTGACTGGAATATGAAGGACAATACCTTGCAGTCAAACTCATCTCTATAGGGTACAGTCCAAATGGCCACCACAATGAATCACTTGATGAATCACAGCATCAGCATGTATTTTAGGGAACTACTTCTGCCTGTTAAAAAACCCTGCAGATCTAAAATTAGTGAAAATTGTGCATCCATTTCTGATTTCTTTGCCAAAACTTTGTTCCTTGCTGACCTGAAAAGATGAGTTCCTTTGGGGGCTACTGCCTACCTGACTGTCCTGACGTGTCTCTTGCTGTAGGGAGTGATAACTTTGAAAAGCAGCTCCATGGCTCCATTGATGCCAAGCGCAGTTCCTGCAGTAACTAAGCCAATGAAAGAGAAAAGCAGTCAGATCTGAAGCAGGCAGTCTGGAATGCACCATTTAGAGGTGAAGCAGGGAAGGGAGTAGCTGTCCCTGGGGCTAAAGGCAGCTTTCTCTGGGCTCCCAACGAGACTTCACGGATCATTTTACAAATGTAGACACTGAAGCACAGAGCTGTCCGTGGACAACCCTAAGCCAAGGTCAGGCTCAAAACAGATATTCTAGTATCCTGCCCTCCTTCCCCAAATTCCCAAAAGCCACTTTTCCCATGGACATTAAACTCTATGGAAGACAAATGATAGTTAAGTAGGGTCATCTACTAGCAAAATGACAGAGCTCAAATTTGTCCTGCATTTGCCAGAGGCAGTTCCATGAGGATGGCTTATTTCACAGAGGCATAGAGAGCTGAAATTTCTTTCTGTGCTATTGTGCAGTGCTATGGAAGTGGTTTTGGGGAAGCATGTTTCTGAACACAGCTGAATTCCAGCTAGGCCAATTTTATCTTTAATCCTTCACTTGCTAATACACTGAGAACGTCTACAGATAAATTTTGCAACCAGTTCTGAAAGTGCCCAGTGCAGAAACTAGCTGTTTAGCCAGGCCTCCCCACTATGGGACAAGACCTCTGTGGAAAGAGGGGGGAGAATACAGCCCTAAAATATTAAATGCAACTGAATGGGGTGAAAGGATCAGTAATCAACAGCAGCCAGAGGGAAACCTGACGGTCTGCCTACTGCTGGGTTTTGGCTGTTTTCTAGGTATCTCCCACCGGGCATCAGAGAGCTGCCAGAGGGCCCATCATCTCCTGCAGTGCCTACTGTGTCTCCGCCAAGTTGTCCTGTGATGGAAAGCTTTGGAAGGCTTGCCAGCTACTTTCACACTAGATGGTAATTCATTAGAAACAGAGCAGTGTACATGGCTGCTTGAACTCATCCTGCCCCAGAGCGGGATGTGGGCTGCCACACAGAACTGGTGGCAGAGATTGTGAAGGGAGCAATACAGGGCAAAGAACAGGTGCACTGAGATTATGACAAAGACAAATCTTTTCTGCTTTTACATCTAAGTGCTTTCAGAGCTTTACATGTTTCTAGATCCTCTCTAGTTCCACTCCATAAAACTCATTTTTCAGGTAAGGAGCATATTCTCCTGGTTCTGTACCACATCTATACAAACCATCCTAGCCTTCCCTGCCTCTTCACAGGTGGGCCACAGAGCTCAAGTCAGAATTGCCCTGGGAAGGGGGAAAGCACAGCCAGGTTTGAGGTACAAGGAGAACAACAGAGCTGCTACAACAAAGGAACAGCAGGTAGGTTCTGAGGCAGGGTCAGGGGTCTGACATTAACTGAAGGGAAGTGGGGCTGCAGTGTGGCATCCTAAAGCCACTGCAAAATCTGCAGTTGAAATGGTATGCAGCTGCAGTGAAGGAGAGCCAGGGAAAGGTGTAGATGGTCATTTGGGGTGGGAGGTAGCACAGGTTTGTTACACAGCTGTGAAACCTGAATAAACGCAGGTTGCAGCTTCTGGGCTCAGCTGCCTTTTTAGTCACACTCAGCCTTTCAAATGCTGCTTATCACAGGAAGAGGGGTTGAGTGTTGAGGCTTGGCTGCTTGCCTGAGAAGGCCCACAGTCTGAAACTAGCTCCTATACAAATAGAAGGGACCTGCAGGGCTGAGAGCCAGGAATGCTAAATCTTAGGATGCATATAGCAGGCTGCAGACAGGATGGCTGTCAAGAGCTATCTGCTGGGTGAGGGAAGCAGGGACAGAGAGGGAATAGAGTGAGCAAAAGGAAATTTGTGCTGACAAACTCAGTGCCCTATGATGGGGAAAGACTGCATGAATGTGCAATGATCCCCTGAGAGAATACTGGAAATCCCACTGCTTGAGTCATTTCATAGGAGAGGCATAACCAATTAGGAAAAACAGGGAGAGGGCATAGCAGGTGGGGGGATACTACACAGAAGACCAGGCATTAAGTTCCCAGCTCCAATAGGTACTTTCTGAGGGGTCCTGAATGAGTCGATGATTTTTCTGTGCCTCTGCTTCTCCACCTGTATTTCCCTCCCTCATGGGGCTGCTGTAAGAATCAATACCATCAATTGTGAGACACTTGGCTATTATGGTAATAGGAACCACATGCAGACCTAAGATACTTACACCTCAGAGCAAAGGAGCTGACTGTATATATTCTGGAATAAGAGATCATTACCATAGATACTTTTCACTATAGTATTTGTATTTTCACAGTCTACAGATGGGATAGATTGTGCAGCCCTCCAATGACAGGTCCCTTCAGGAGCTGCAATTTCTAGGGCCAGTCTAGGGCTTTTGTGCCCAGTTCTGTATATTAATAGTGCATAAAGCACTAACCATTAAGCAGGAATGCTGTTTCCTTGCACTAAAATTTAATAATATAATAAAAGAGCTCTGGTAGTTGCCACCTTGGGGAAAGGAGGAAAATCCAGACACTCACCACTGGACGCACAAACCCGCAGCACCCAGAGGCAGTGGGTGAGCTTCAAGTGGTGGCCGAGGCTTTTTCTTGCCAAGCTCAGTATTACATCCGTCGCCTCCGATCTCTGCACTTTCAGCCCAAACTTCTTATCTGCCAAGAAAAAGCAAACAGGAATCAAACTATTAGAAAAAAACAGGTCTCTGCAGCAGGCTCATAAACATATTTGTACCAAGTCTTTTATATATATATATATGTATGTATATATATATATATACACACACACTATATATATACACACTATATATATATAAAAAATATATAAAATATATTTTTCATACATATACATATATATATACACATATATATATATAATAAAAGGATCTCGGCACCCCGGCGGCTGCCCGGTACCTGCCCGTTTGCTGTCGCGGCCTCACAACGCCGAGGGGCGCTGCCGCGGCTCACAATGGCGCCGCCCGCGGCCCGGCCGGGCCTTCACCCGGGCCCGGCCGCGGCTCGGCCGCGCCCTCACGCGGCCTCGCTCCGCCACGCGGCCCCGGCCGCTCCCCCTCACGCGGTCGCCATCCTGCCCGCGGCCCCGCTCCCTCACGCGGGCGGCCTCGGCCGAGCGGGGCACTGACATGGCCGCAGTGGCAGCTCCCTCCCCAGAGCACCCCGAGAAGATTTCCCAGCCCCAGCACCTCCCCCGAGCTGATTATTTATGGCCGGGGCAGCTCGTTACTGCCGACCCCCGCCCTCCGCGGGGAGGTGCCGCGGGGCGGTACCTCTGCGGCCCACCCTGGCCAGCAGCCGAAGCAGGGCGAGCAGGGCGGTGTCGTCGGGCGGCTCGGCGCGGGCGGCGGTGGCCAGGGCCTGCAGCAGGGCCTCGCTGCCCCCTTTGCTGATCAAGTAGTGGATTCTCCGGTCGGTCCCTGGGGAGAAGGGGGCGAGAGGAGAGGCACCGTTCAGCTCTTCCCTGCCCTGCGGCATCGCTCTAGCAAACCCTCCCCGGTGCCCGGACCGAGCGGTGCTTCGTGTGACACACGGCCGCCGCCCGCCGCAGCCTGCCCCTCACGATTTCTCCACCAGGCCACCACAAACCTAAGGGCATCTGCAGCATTTACCGTGGCTCCCAAGTGTCCCTGGATCGGGGACACGGTCCAGGCTGGGCAACAAAACCGTGTGCTCTGCTGCCTCTTGCTCTGGCTGTTGTTTCTTTATGAACCCAGGTCCTGCAGGAGTTTTTCACTGCGCATTGAAACGCGGCAGAGAAGAATAAGCAGAGACACCAACAGATTTCAAAGGAGCCAAAAGCTCAGTGATCTTTTCTTAGATATTGAAAATTAAATAAGCAAAGGAATAAAGTTCCAACAGGCTTCTGCCAAATGAAGAGGAATCCTAGGGAAGCTTTGGAGGCAGCTTTCAAACAAATCTAGGTCTCCAAAGAAACCGCATGCTAATCCTGTCAGTCCTACTGTGTCAACAAATAATGATCCACAGGCTGCTCGGGCCAGCTGTGAATTGCTCAGGTCTCCATATTTCATGGAAGCGGCGCATTGAACCCCTGGAGTTCACAGAGGGGAGACGGTACCTTCACTCATCCATGTCGTGAATCCTTCCATCTAATTGCAGAACGATGCTGCACAACTTCAAACCAGAGGCTCAGCTGGACAGAGGACATCTCTGATGGGGCTCGGAGCAGTAGGGGATGCAGGAGGCCGCTTGCACTTGCGTATGCAGGCCCCTGCAGCTTAGCAACTTGGTCTGCTTGAAAATTGTTTAACAAATGACATTTTTGAGGTGGAGCAGGAGGGAAAAGAAACTTAATTCTCTTTGAGTTCTTTTGCCAAGTCGTGTATTTTTTCACGTGGCTCAGACACATGCAGCAGCATGCCTTCCCTGCTACCATGAGGTGGAGGTGCCTTTTGGGGAGGTGCTGAAGTCTCCCTCCATCCGAGAGAGTCACGGTGACTGGGGAAGTCAGGTTCCTGTCCCTCTCTCACAACTCTCTCTTTCCAGTGGCCTTTTTGAATGTTTCCAGTGGTTGACTGCCAGGAATTATGAAATAGCTTGAAACTCATGGGTATCTTTTATCCAAAAAAAATGGAGACGTTTTGTCTTTTTTTTTTCCTTTAACGAAATAAAATGCCCAGTCTTCCAAACACAACAGTAAGGACTGGAGAGCTATACATACATTTCATGTGTTGTCCACCTTGCAAATACTTGGCTGAGTGTATGCGGCTATGATGACCCTGCCCTGCGCTAGCATCCCGTGCCTGCAGCGGGCCCGCAGGCCTTGCTCCAGAGCCTTGCTTCCTTACCCAGAGAGAGCAGGTCAGTGAGAACGTCAAGAATGTTCCGGATGACGTCCTTGTCACGGGAGCTCTGAAGTGGAAACACAGAATTGAAGGATAAATTCAGAAAAATGAAGGATCTTTTCTGCAAGAGACTTCATGCCACACAGGGCAGCAGCGAGCTACAGATGCCGCAGCAGCGTAAAGACATTGAGATCCCTGTTTGGATACTGAATACTTTTTGTGCCATCTGGCCAGTGAATGTGTGGCACTGTATTAATAATGCATCTTAAAAGCTGCTGATGGACACACTGGTTATAGCACACTGTATTTAACACACAGTAGTATTTCTGCAGTTCTGTGAATAAATGTCTCTATTTCAGCTAGCCTGGCTCTGACATTACTCTGCATATTTTCCTATTCTTCTGGTAGCATGGCTTCTACAGATTTAACTCCAATGTATTCCTTTCTTCTGAATTATTTGGGCTTCTCTCCAAACATTCAGCACATTTCAGCTCACTGGGATCCAGAGGCGAATTAGCAATTGCTTTAAGAACAAATCAAAGTAAAACATGAAGAGATGAGACTATGGGAGTTTTGGGGTTATTTCGCCATGGCCTGGAGCACACTTCTCCCCTTGCGGGGCTTTAGCTGCCTGCACTCAAGACCCGCTCTGTGATAAAAGCTATTAGAAGACCAGCTGGAGGGAGCCTCAAAGGGCCTGGCTCCCTCCTGTGCTTGGAGCTGTCTCTAAGCTGAGGCTCTCATGCTCAGTCCTGGCCGTGTACCCTGTTGATCCATACCTTGACCACTGCCTTGACTTCCTGGCTTGACCCCAGACCTGCCCCATGGCTATGGACTTGTCTGCTGATCTGGGCTTTTGGCTGAACCTGGTACCATCGCTGGACCTGCTCTGCTCACCTCACTCAGGTACTGTGGGACTGTGCCCTTGCCATGGGGCCCTTGCCTGCCTGCTATCACCCTCGGCTCCTCCCGCCCTTCTCCTCCTCTCTGCTCCATGGCATCCATAGCTCCCCGTTTTATTCTATGACAAAAATGTACCAAAGTTTATATGTCCGTTTTATTCTAAACTGTATCTCTCTTTCTGGGTTTATTCTGGCTAGCTCAGAGGTGAGGAAATTCTGTTACACACCAAAATGTTAAATGTGGAATGGTCTTCATTGAGAACATCCCTTATTACTGGCAGTTGAAGAAGAATAAGTATTGTTAATCTCATTTATAATAAAATTCCCTTGCCTTTGCAGCTTCACAGCTACAACCACAAGGAAGCCTAGAATTTGGGGAACAGAAAGATGTCCTAAACTTACCTTGAATCAAGACAGAGTAAGTACCACACCTTGAAATCACACATTCTGCTTTAAATAAAGTAAATTTTAAATTTTGCACTAGAGGAAATGAGATAAACAACTGTACTTAAGGAGAAGAAAACACATGATATGCACTGTCTATTTTTGGTACAGTAGGCTTCTACTTGAATCTTCCTCCACCCAAACAGATTTTGCTGCTGAGATTGAAGAATTAATCTCTGATCTGTGCTGCTGTATTAGAGATTTAGGTTAAGTTCTGGATCTCTTAATTTCCATACAAATACAATACAACACAATACAAATTCCTGTATAATAAAAAACTTTCATTTGTGTGGCCTTGATCCTGAAGAACCTCAGAGGCTTCCCATAAGCTATGATGGAATCACTTTATCTTCCATTAAATTATTACAATGGGATAATACTTTACACATATATGACTCCTATATTCCTGAGCATTGAAGTGCTTCAAAAACTTAACCTGCTAGTACATATTCTAGATATATGGGATCATTTTACCAGCCAGAAAGACTCAACCATTCTCTGACATTTTTAACATTATACAACTGAGCATTTAAAACAAGGATTTGAGAAGTACCATCTAGCAAAAAAAAAACTGCAGAAAGAATATTAAGAAAATCTCCCTAATTCAGATTTGTAATAATGATTATAATTAATGCAGATGGTCAACTTGCTTCCCGTGGATCCCTGCTAATGTCATTGCACAGGCTGAAATGGTTTGGGGGGCTGTGTAGCTAATTATGCTGCTGCATATCATATCCACCTTTGTTGTAGTGGGGGAAACTGTGCATTGAGTGAGACATGGGAATACAGCAGGAGACAGGCCAGTCTTCACAGTTTCAGCAGGTAATCGTCAGCTGGGAAAATCCGTTTTCTACCTCTGTCACAGAATTGCTGTAGGATGGTTAGGAGCTCACTTCAACCAAATCTTGTTCTGTGTTGGATAGTTGTATGTGCCTTCTTTTGCATGCAATGTCTACGTTAGTGCTGATGTTTCCTAACTTCTGTATCCTTAACTTTACATATTCTTAGATTTTTATACCATAATTATTAACAAACAGAACCCCAAATCGCTGGAAACTAGAATTCCCATCATACTGGTTTTGGTTGATTATCAGTGCTACTAAATGTGAACTGCTTAGTGCACATTTCATGCTGGCATAAGAGTGCAACAAGAATGAGAGTATCATGGTGGGAATGAGACGAAAGAACAAGAAGTGGTCAGGATGAGGGGTAGGAAGAGAAAGGAGTCAGGCTAGGATGAGAGATTAGAGCAAAGAGAAAGAAGATTGATTCTGAAATGGAGGACTTGGAGAGGAGGGTCTGTGAGCATTACCTTCTTTCTGAAGAGTAAATCCTTATAAAAATTCAACCTTTTAATGAGCCATGTTGAAATTGAAAAGCTCAGTATGTTGGGATTTCTGATTCTTTTAAACAAAGACAAACAGAATATGTGGCTTTAATGAAATCCAGGAACCCCAGACCCACCAAGTATGGCTATTCTTATCTTAAAGGAGGGGGACACACAGGACCAAACAGATGAAAGTCTGTAGAAGGGTCAAAGCTGTCCTGAAGACCATTCCTTTTAGGTGGCATACCTAGTTTCAATCATACATTCATCTCGCTAATTCCTTTCTTCATTCACCAGTCTGCAGTCCTGAGCTGTCTCTCTCAACTCTCCCACTAACTTCAGAGGAAATGAAGAGTGATCAGAGCCCTCTTACTAGGAGTTCCTTGGCATTTTTTAGCATAGGGACTTAATAGTCAGGGCAGGCTGTCAGGGGTGATGAGTATTCACCAATTTAGTGACTCCAGGAAGAGTTACTGTTCTCAGCACCTTTTTAAATATCAGGCTTGACTAAATCAGACTGTCCTCTGGTTTTGTCTTGCTGCCTCTCAGTATCTCTTTCGTCTGTAGGTGGATGGATTACACATTAAGGTTTCAGTAATGAAGTCTTCATTGATTTATGCTCCTGTTACACTGGGTTGTTTATTTTAACTAATTGGATTGTGGGTTTCCTAAGCCATTAACACAAATAGTGATGACATAAGATATCCTCTGAGTTTCCATGCACTTTATCCAGGGACTCAAACGAACAAAGAACTTGAGGGGACATGAAAGATCAAGCTTTAAAATGTGCAAATTAGAGTTGGGTAATATTGCCAAATATTTTATGTGAATATTTATTCTCACTATCTCAACACTAAAACTCTGAGCATGTTGATGCCCCTTAGGTTCCCCTTCCTCCAGTGCAGTGGTGAGGGAATTGGATGACTTGTGTGTTTGCTGAAGCACTGGATAAAACCCTAGTCCTATTACAAATGATAACAAATTTCCCACTAACTTCAGTGGCACCAGGATTTCAATCAATGAATAGTACAGAAAATTGCAGAGGAGCATAGCTCCAATTTATAATAGCAAGACAATGCAGAAAAAACGTCCCTAAAGCTGCAATTGCCTGATGAGAAAGCAACTTGTCTGTTCAGTAGAGACAGCTCAAGTTTTGACTAATTGGCTGAAAAAATCATCAAAGGAATCTGGGCATTGACTTTCTATTAGAATTAATTGTTTAATTAATTAATACTTATACCAAACTGTTTGTGGTTGAATTACCAACAAAGAATTCATTCACAAAAAATGTTCAGTAAATCTTTTTGAACAGTAAGTACAAATGAGAAGAAAATCACAACTTGTGCCGGATCTAAAAAAGATGAATAGAGTAATTTCTTTAATGCAAATTACTTACTCAGCTATGGTTAAAATAAACACATTATATTTTTATTGGAAGATATGTTTGAATGCTCAAGAACAAATCATAAGTAAAGAGAGGAGAGAAATAAAATTCTTCTTGCTAAATATTTTCCATTCCTCCCAGCACTTATGAATGTTACATCTAACATCCATATGCACGCAGACTAATGAAGATGCATTCATGGTATAAGGGTGGAATGAGAGCTGAGAAAAGTTCCCAGAGGCTGAGGTTAGGTTGGATTGCAAAATCACCAACCCCCTGCAGGATTTCACTAAAAGGATTTAGAGTTGGAGCCAAACTGTTACCTATTACCAGCAGTCTGTTACTGCCTTTCACTGCTTGCAGCAGGACAAGGTCTAAGCTAACAGAAAACATCATTTAAAGTATCAACCATGGCTGTAATTTTTGGCTGGAACCCCTCCTCTTAGCTTTGATTCAGCAAAGCCTGATGTCGTTCTCACCCAACTGTGAGTATCACAGACCTGAGTACAGATGCATTTAATCAGCTCCCAGCTGATAGTTCTTCTCTGAGCTCTTTCTGGGAATTAATCCCTGAAACACCAGGGCTTTGGTTAGCTTGACTGAAGCTCCTCATAGATAAACCACAGGAAGATGGAGAAAGCCAGGAATAAAAAAATATCTCAGTACCTATGTCATTGATACATTAAAAGCAGCAAGTGATTAGTTAGTGCCATTGGATTTGGAGGACAACAGCTTGATCCCAAAATTGTTCTGACTGGCAGCTCAAGTTATTTTCGTGACCCACTATTAAGGAGAGAAGGCGCTCCTATGACCTGTCCTATTGTTCTTCTGCTCCTGGAAACATGCCAAGAGAAGCTGTTATTTACTTAAGATTATAAAATCTCCCATTCTGTCTGGGAAGTCTCCTGGGATAGTTACTGTAAACTTTGAAGAGCTGCTAGAGATGAGGATTTTCCTGTCCCACCTGAAGGACAGCAGCTATCAGTCAGTTCCCCTGTTAGAACTGGCTTAAAATGAAGACTTCCCTTAAACTATGTCCTTTGTGTAGCCCTGGGGCCTTCATGTCTTTTGCCCAACAGCAAGTATTTCTCCAAATGAGACACGCAAACTACTGAAAGTGTTTACTGAGAGTCTAAGCATTATTGCTGAAAAAAAGGAGACTGCCCAGGAAGAAATCAAACAGCACTGATATATGCAGCATGATATTTGCCAATAAATATTTTATTTGGGGAAAGAAATACAAAGCTGTTATTCCACTCACAGAATTAGTAAATGCAAAATTAAAGAAGTCACTCCTGCAAGACACTGGATAACTTGATTTCTATCAATACTACTAAATTAATTGTTGGATATAATCTCACAAAGCTGCATGACTACTTAGAAAAAAACAGGTCTGTTTTTAAAGAAAAGCTATTGCTGCACTGTACTAACAAACTTCCAGGCTTTTTTTATTTTTTTAGAAAGACTGGGGAATAGGATGTCCAGTTGCAGGGATTTTTGTTTGTTTGTTTGTTTTTAAAAAGTCATTTTTTAAATAGAAAAGCAGGATTTCACATCTACAAAATACATCCTTTCTTTGCTTACCCCTAACAAATTTGCTGACACAAACAGCAGCAGTCGGAAGCCTAGCTGCCTGTGTAATAAGACTTGCATCTGCAAATAAGATGCCTCACTATTTGCACTCAGAGTCTGTTGAAGAGAAAATCTCATGCAAAATTATACCTGCTAAAATTAAGACCAGGTTAGGGGCCTAGCAGAATTAGTCCTCACTCTTTCCTGAGACCTCTTGGGCTGCTAATAACTGTAGTAGTTTTCTGTCTTAAAACAGAGAAATCCCTCCTCATGTTCTGCCACCAGTGAAGCAGAGGTGCACACCAGACACTACTGCTGTGTGCAGCTGCCCGCCACTGGCATTACGGGTTTGGCAGCTGGGTATCTTCTTCCCACAGCAGACTCTCTGGTCTTACAGTAATTGTGAAACCAGGTTCTGTGCCTTACATTCTGCGCCTTGACAGAGTGAATTGCTTTTTCTGATTTAAGTGGAGCTAAAACTTCACACTTAAATAAAAGAGCAAAATACCCTGGAGAGTTTCTTGTCTGTGTGCTCCCATCCCCAGCCTCAAAATTCAGCCAGCTAACCGTGATTTCTTCTTGTTGGGAGGTTATTATCAACAGTATTGGATGTATGGAGGGTTAGAAAAAAATGATTGTTCCTAAGGGGGAAAAAAAGGTTCAAGGATCTCTGAAATTTCACTAGGCAACATCAGAATAAGGGAGTATTCCAATTCAGGTGATTACAGCATAAATTTTGTTATTACTGCAGCACTTGGTTACAATGTGGCCGTCACCCAGCTTTAAAAGAATCCAGAGAAGTTACAGTCCTGTTCCCCCTACTCCTAAAAAAACATTTGAATGTCTTATACATTGCCTCAAATTTTGCTATCCTCTGTTGTAAATAATAAGTACATTTCTTTGGCTTCATCTAGAGTTCCTCTGCTCAAGAGTCAGATAGGCCTGAGCAAGCCAGGAAACGCAAAGGAGGCATGGAAATGAAAGGGTCTATTTAAAGACTCAGAGAAGAGAACCTTGCTGCTTGAGTAGTGTCCTAAGTGACCTCTTTAATCCTTCAAGAAAGGCATTCACAGCTGTGTGGGATCGCATAGCCCTCAAACTGTACACAGGGCAGCCAAGGGACCTCCCAGAACAAGGCACGTGTCCAACAAGTTCTTGTTCCTATACTCGAGCCTTAGAAGCAAGTCCCTCTCACTTGCTTCTGTAGTCCCCTGGTAGGCAGGGTGAACATCTTATTTAGCTATGCAACAGATATTTTCATTCTTGCTGAAGCTCAGTATCAAGCCAGATTCTGTGCATCAGCCCAAAGCAACAGCTGTGGATTTTATACTAGGGAATATAGCAAATAGTGATAAAAAGCCTTCCCTCTCTCTGGCCTGCTGCAGTGTGGTGTGTGACTTTTTTCATGGCCTCTAGTAACCTGAAACTATGATTTTTCATATCCTTGATTGCACTTGTGTGTGATAACCTGCAACTCTTTTCAATAACACGCCAGATCACTTCTAGGTATGGTGACTACATACAGTTCACGATGGATGGAACTTGTCCAGGTGACTGGGCAGAAGTAGTGCCTGAAAGCAGAATTCTTCATGTTATTTCAGAGGGATTTGCTTCCATTCATTGAGCTTTAGGGCTTGTTCTGGAAGGATGGAGTGCTAGACTCTGTGGCACTGAACTGCTCCAAGGCAGATCTGGGCAAAGATCAAATTTAGATTTGAATGTCTTCAAAACACTGAAGGTGTTAAGATGCAACAGTTTGGCCTGAGCTGATCTCTAGCCAAAATAACTTTGTGAATAACATGGTGGAAATCATCTGTGCCAAGGAATCTTACTATGTTTAATGCAATAAATTGCACTAACATACCACCTTTCATCACAGGATTACAAATTTCTTCACAAATTAATTAAGACCTGCCCCACCCCATCCTCCATCAAGGAGATTCATTGTGCTTTATTTTCCTGGTGGGAAAGTAAAAGCAAGATTGAAGTGAATCAATGGCAAAGCCAGGGGCAGAGCCCAGATATCTATTCCAATAAAATGAAGTAGAAAGGCTTTCTGCACAAAGGTATTACAGCTCTCAGTCATGTGCTTACTTCTATTTCATTTATGGGGGTTTCAAATATTTCCTCCCAGGAGAGCAATCTTCTCTTGCCAGCTTTCCAGAAGTATGTGCAGCAGAAAAGGACCATCCCCTGCAAGGAGTCCTAAATGGCACACTTGGGAGAAAAAACACTACTCAGCGTCAGGGGGTTCTAGCCCTGTTTATGAAGAGTGATATTCACTTGTGCCCAAGGCCTGGACAAGAGAGATGCAACATGTAACTCGGGAATAATAATAATAATAATACAGGAATTAAGAGACACATAGACCATAACCTGACCAGTCTTGAAGGAGTGAATTTTAGCCACTGTGTCACAAAGACTGCAAGGCATTTCACCTAATTTCAGAAGCACGGTTGTTCATCATGTCTGTGCCACAGGCTGTCACACTAGTAAAATGTGTTCAGATCAAGCTATCTGCAGCAATTATGCCCTGATAGACTGCAATTTCTTGTATCCCTTTGGTAAAGTAAATTGCTTTTTTCTTTCTTTCTTTTTTCATGCCAAAATTCTCTTTATCTTCTCAAAAAAAAGAATTGCCCTTGTGCAAAAGTTCCTCCTGATACAAAGTTCCTTTGTGTCACTTCCTCCTCTCGCTAATGCATCTCTAATGGAGCAATTACTTTATTATGTAGAACTGGTGGTAAAACACATTATTATATAACCTTAAAATGCTTCTGTCAAATTGGAAGTGTTAAAGGAATCAGGAAACTTTCAGATAAATCAAAACACCCAATATTCTGCAAAGGGTTTTTAGACTTTCCTTTGAACATTTTTAATGTTCTTTCTGTAATTAGTACTGCAGAAAATTCTTTTAAGTTTCACCTCTTATTTCACAATGAGTTGCCTATGATACCTAAAGATTTTGACTGAATTTAATGTTATATCGTTCACCTTTTTCCTTTTTTTCAATCTATTTTTATTCTAATGCCAAAATTATCTTAGCATATGTCTTTCACACTCTCTTAGTAATTTTTTGTATAGCATTAACTCTTCTTGCACGAAGATCTCTATATGCATGTTAACACCTACTATTTATTGGTGTTTCTTGGATTTGTTCCTATACTTTTTATTCCTTTAGCCATTACTGAAATATTTTAAAATATTATGTTTCATTCAAATGCTGCTCTGTTACAGCTACTTAGCATACCTGTGACCCAAACTTAACAGGGAGGGATCCAGTTTTTCCATTCAGCTGTTGTTCTCTTTCCTCTGCTAATGATAAAAGAGCAACATGAAACATGCTACAATCTTTGTTCACGAGACTATGGAGGTAACTCCAGAGAACACTGTGTCTTTCAAAGAAGAAGTGGATTTGTGAATTAAGAAAGTTTTTTCAAACAATGGCATTTGTCTAAGTCCAAGTGAGTCCTGAAGATCTTTGGAAAATTTCCAGATGTATTTGCTTGTTAATAAAACCATAGATTTTGAGCTGAGAGCAGGTTTCGTCATACCACCGCAAATGCGAGCACGTGCAGGTGGAAATAAATAGCCATAATGAAGATGCTGCAAGTCCAGCCTTCTCTATGATGTTCCTGCTCAGGCTAAGCAAGATAAAGCCACAGGAGTCCCCACGTGCACTCCCCGTCTGCCCTACCTCTTCCCTGGATAATGCTGCATTCAATTTGGGCTTCTCTCTATATTCTAGTGCTGACACTCCCATTTGTTACACATTAGTCTGACATCGACCTGTACAGGCTGAAGAAAGAAACACTATAAGGTACATTCTGGTTTAGACTGACGCCGGTCCTTTCTCTTGCTGAGATAAGTGTCCTTATGTGTCAATCTACCCCCCTTTCAGAAGTGCTTTCTGGAACAGCAATGAAAATGCTTTTAATCAATCAACACTTAATAATGATGATTGAGGTATGGGTACTGGAGACAAATAGCTAATAACTATTGTTAGCCATGGGTTATTTTCTTAGGAGATGGAACCTGAAAGGGAAAATGATGAACCTATTTTTCCTATCCAGCCTAAGTGAAAAATCAAGCAGCAAACGAAACATGGCATCCATAATGAATAGCAAACTCTGTTTTGAAATTCTTAACGATTCCAAGTATTATTACTAGTAATGTAAAGCAGAACAGCTGTCTAACTGCATTGATGAGACCTATCTGTCTAGATTTTAACAGCAGTCTTTTAAAAGCAAAGCCTTAGCTCTCTGAAAAGGCTGCCAAGTTTTTAAAAGATATGACTGGGGTATGTCACTTTCCATCCAGAAGGCAGCAAAGCTTTTTATTATCTTTAGTCTAAAGTGTGCACAAGGCACCCAGCAACAATAAGCCAGTGTTACCGTGTTAAAGAAGGGCATGTTTGGGGCTTTATTCGGCCCTGTTGTATCAGTTCAATAGTTCAAAAGCATTTGGAAGCCGTGTACTGGTCAGTCCAGGTAAAAGGCATTTTACTAGCTCTGTGAATGAGCTCACTGCCTCGTTTGTGCTCTAGGAAAACGTGACAGGAGTTAAATTTAAAAATACAAGTTTGCTGTCCTTTCTGATGCTCCCGAGCTGCGATCTAGGCTGATGTGGGTCAGGGACATTGCAGAGGGGGAGATGAAGGAGAGCTCTTACTCTTACTGGCTTTTCTCTGTGCAGCAAGATGGTGGTGCTTCTGTAGCTGAGCGAAGTTCAGCACTTGCTTTGCCCACGGGAGTCTGAGGGATAGCATTGGCCCAGTGCGTGCTGATCCAAAAGGCAAAGAGCACCGTGTCCATTGATGTGCCATCCTCCACATTTAGCTTCTCTCTTCTGAGATCCCATATGGAGTTCACTGAACTGAGTGCCGTGAGGGCTGGCACATGCTCCTACACCGTGAGCGTGCCTGAGACTGAGGCAGACGGTCAGCTGCGGGGACAGCCCTTTGTGAGGAATCATGGCCAAAGAAGAGGCTGCAGAAACAGCCCCATTCAGAGTCTCTCCTGAGACACTCTCACATGGGAGCATGCTGAATATGTGATGGCATATGACTTGTGAAACAAGGGGACCTTTGGCAGGAGCCACTTACTACTCTTCTGCTGGCACAACAATGGGGAAGGAGACCTCTGAGCTCTTCACAGTCCCACCCATGTCTCCCAGAGGACTGAGCAAAGCAGTCTTGATTGGACGGTGAGCTGATCTCTGGGAGAAAGGTGAATTCTTCAGGGAATACCCTGAGCATGTTGTCAAGGAGACCTGTTGGTGTAACAGTGCTCCACAGGTTTTTCTGGGGCGTAAGCAAGATAACTCAGTTAGGAACATTTCCATCTGTTTGATCAGCCAGCCATTCCAACAACTACCTTTTTGATAAAACCGTCCAGAGTTTGCAGTCACTGAGATAGAGCCACTGCCGTGGGAGCTTTCGGAACAAACCACTAATAAGCATGGTCTTCCTCTCAGAGGGCAAGTCACTTTAATGCATCTCTGCTTCCAGCTGTCCCCTTGAATTCCCTTTGCATTATGGGGAGATCAAATGACTGAAGCTCTATTGGAAGGGAGATCCTCAAAGAAATACAGCACCAGCCACGTATTCTCTTTCTTGTTTGGCATCTCAAGCTCTCTCTCCCACTTTGAGAATTTTAGCATGGGGCAAAGGGCCACTGAAGTGTGGGGGCTTTCCCAAAAAGGAGGTCAGATAAATCAGGACAATAGTGCTTCTTTCTCTGAGCCCCTTCAGAAGCTGTCTCCATGTGGATGGTCCTGATTTATTCCTGGAAAAATGGAGGGTTGAAAGAGGCAGCTCAGTTTGTTCCTCTGACTTCACCAGATGAACATTTTAATCGTAGGGAAAGGTCAGGTGGGCCATTCTCCCTCCTCCCCTCCTTTGCAGTGCAGACAGGTGGGCATTCAGTATGCCAAGCAAACTGCTTATGGAAGGATCTCTTTCTCTCTCTGTCTCTCCCTGTCACAGGCCTGTTTGCCAGGTTAATCCTGAACAAAATGGAAGGACAACTTTATCTTCACTGTAAATCTACCGCTTTGGCCTTCCAGAAGGAATCCCGTTAAAAACAGTTTAAAGAAGAACGACAGAATTGTACTGATTTCACCCAGGTTTCATGAGCATGGTGTGCTCATGGAGAAATTTGCTCCACCCTGTGATTAAGGAAACAATTTGAACTAAGACTCCCTTTGCCCAAACTTGGCAGCTGAGTTTTATCTCCATTTACTGTCCAAATGGAGAAATCTGTAGGTACAGACATTAAATGAGTTCGATAAAGAGAAAATTTGTAACAGTCCTGTGAATAAAGCGCGGGACTCCTGCTTTAGGCATCAGTGCACCATCATTCTCTCTGTCGAAAGGAAAGGAATAGGTAACAGAGCACTGTGGTGGAGCAGATGGGTCCAGAGGAGAAGAATCTGTCTCCATTTACTGCAGGAACCAAATTCACATTGGGCCCAATGGGAAGCCTGTGCCTCTAAATTGCACTGACAATTAATGTGCGCAAAAGATTTCTCAGTAGCTGACTGCAGTGAAACACAGTGCTGTGGTGCCTCCATGGCTCTAGTCTGTCAGAAAAATACACGCTTTGCTTTTAAAGCATCCCTTGTTGAATGGGGAAAAAAAGCCAAGATTCTTTGGTAGAGTAGTTATTTCTCCCGCAGGACTCTTCCTTGTCAGCATTACTCAATTTTTTAATAAGAATCATCATAAAAGTTTTGCTATTCTCATTAATTCCACTTCAACCTACGGCACCTTCTGAAACACTGGGCTGTGTTCTTTCTGGAGAAAAGACCATGAGAAGAAAAAAAAAATGCCTTGTTCTCTAAACCCCTAAGGGATGTAGGCTTCACTTTGCCCAGAGAATTTCTTGTCAAGCAGATGTTATTCTACCAATCAATAGGACATCTAACACACTCATTCTCTTCTGTGTAGCTTGATAGTGCTGGTGGGCAGAAGGGTCTCTACTATGTTTCTTTGCCCTCTCTAGAAGACATCTGATTATGAAATCAATGACAAATTATTGACTTCTCAAACCTTAATTTCCTTCTAGTATAGTAGGTCTCCACTCAATTTAAAAAAGCCACAGATCAACAGGAACTACTAAGTCATGGATACGAACCGGGTGTTTTTTCACTGACCTGTGGAGGAGAATGACCATCTTTCCAGTATTTTAAGGGACATTCCTCATCACATGAGACTTTCATTTCCTAAAATATGCTAAGATAAATTGTTTTCTCTATATGAAAATGCAAAAGGTTACACAATTCTGGAAGATGTGAATCTGCACACAAATAATAAAAGTATCTTTGGGTCAGCTTTTCACGAAACGATATAAAAAGCTTTTTTTGATGAAAATAAATATTATCCACAAATATTTGAGGATATTTTGTATCCATGTTCTTGACTGAAGGCCATCTCCAATTAAACCATGTCTTCTGAAATTGCAGCATAGCAATGCACTCTGATGCATATATAGCAGGCACTGCTGACCAACCAGTATGTCAACTGAGCTGAACATCTGTACGTACACTTGTATGATACATGCCCTATGATTTCCGTAACACTCATTCCCCACTCTCTGCAGAAAACTTGGTTTTCTTAATGAAGAGAAGGGAGATTGTTTGGTGAGATTGCCTTGGGCTTTTCTGGGTCACCGTGGAGAAGGCTGTAGATTCCTCCCAAGGAGTGCGTACCATCACTTTCCTGGCTCAGCCTAGCCCCGTAGTCTCTGAGGACAGAAATCAGCCTGCTCTGCCCGAGAATCGCAGCCCCTCGTCCTTTCCTTCAGAGATGAGCACAGAGCCTGGCATGCGGGACAGCTTCGGCCCATGGATCGACACTTCTATTCTATAGCCCCTCAGGCCCTGTAGGCAAACAGGTGCAAATAGACTATCTGTGAGACAAGTGCTTATTAAAAGAACAGAGAAAGGCAATAGGCAATTATTTTATATCCTGGTCTGGTGAGAAGAATGTAGTCATAGGGCTGGAGTCTGGCAGAGCCCAATGACATGTGTAGGCACATAATATGTGTGTTGATTTAGGGCTTTCAAAGGAGCATGGAAGTCTGAGATTCTCCAGCCTCTGTACATCAACTCTTAGGTACACAGAAAAGGACCACATCTCCCCAAGAGCCTGGCTCGCTCCATCAGCTGTTTCTGTTAAACAGCACCTTAGCTCTGCACTTCCCTTCGACTTTGCACACTCCTCCTGGAGTCCTGCAGAAAGATGAGCTTTTGCCTGCACTTCCCTCAGAAGCATAAATGTATGTCTTCGCAGGTACAATGATGACAAATGCTGCGTTGCCTGTCCTGGTGCAAGCAATAATACTCACACAGTGGCAGTGTCCCTGTGATAGCAACAGCTCCAGGAACAATTTTCAATCCTGCTATTCCAGATTAGTGACATGAAATCCCTACCTATCTTTTAAATTCTCAATATATTTTGGAAATGTTTTTCTTCCTATTAACATACATCACTGAACCTTTCTGCTGGTGTTAGAAAAGACTCCTGAAGTTAACCATTATCAGCTTGCACATTTTTAAATACAACCAACTTCCTTGCACTCTCTGTTAAATGTCATGTAGTGAGCTTTAAGTCAACAATGTCCATGAACATGTTTTCTACCACAGACATTTTTTCCCATTATAGATAAAGCCAAAAGGACAGGACCAATGCATTGGACAGAAAAATATGTTGAAAGGATGTCTAAACCATTACAACAAAATACAGCATAATATACTGCAAATAAGATTATGTTATATAAAGAAACCCAAGCACTATAAATCTATTCAAGCAAATGCCTCTTTGTGTGAAAACATCTCCTTTCAGATATTTTGTAGAGTGAAACTATTGAAGCCCAAGAAAAAGAGAAGGCTGAAATTTTCCATTGACATAAAAATACTGTTGATGTGATACATAAAGATATCTTTAGGTAAACAAAACACCTATGTAAGGTAGATAGATTCCAATAATTGTTCTTGGCTTTTGAATAGATAAGCAGATGCATTTGAATATATTTTTATACTGTATGTGAAAAGTATTTTAACTGAATGCATATGCCTTCTTACATAATGTAGTTTTTATATATATATGTATGTGTGTGTGCTTGTGTCCATAATGTTGCACAGTTGTCCATAAACTATACAATATAAAGCTGTTTGATATGGTCTAATGTAATACTATATTACATCCACACAGTGTAAGTTAAACAGTGCAAAGTCAGGCACTCAACAGCTAGGAAGCACCAGTTTTAAAGTGTTCATGTAGTTTCATTTTGTCCCCTGGAGCAGCTGCATTTTTTTTAATTACATGATAACTTGTTTTATTCCACAAAACCCCTGCTTCCTAATGAATGGTGCCTGCTGCCTGGAAACTCACCCCCTATAGCTTTTTGTCCTCATCATTTAGCATATGGCTCCGTGCATTATTTATTGTGCAGCATACAAGCCCTGCACTGAAAGAGAATTATTAATTCACTCCTGGATTTTTTCCTGTGTCACCACCACAGATTTCTTTTACAAACATTCATGGCCTGATCTTCTCAAACACCTGCGTGAGGCAAGGTGGGATTACTAGCTGCATTTTACACATGATTAACTCAGATGCAGAGGGTTATAATCTGTTCCTCCAGACCTGCATTCAGCTGATTTAACAACGAGGCTATCCTGCCTCTTACTCTTTCCTCTGTCTCTTTTGCCATACACCTTCACGTTTCTCCAGCAAGGGAAGCAGGCAGTCTCGAGGAAATGACTTTCCAGGGCTATAATACAACATACTCTTGCTCAGCCCCCCTGTAGTTGTTGCTGCTCTGATCCTTCTCTGGGTGGTTTTTGCCCTCCAAGGCTCTGCATCCTCATTGATGTCGCTGCAGGAAACTCTGGATAGCCCAAGAGGAGGCATTTCCAGGGGCTCTGCCAGCACGCTCAGACAACAGCTGCGGCCAGCCTGGGGACAGAGCGAAATGCTGGTCCCGGTTCAGCCGGTGGAAGGGTTTCAACAGATTCCAGAACGTGCCTCAGATTTCTCCTAGGGCCTTTAGTGTTCTGCACTGATCTGCAAGCATGCCAAATCTCAATATTTCTCCCACAGCCTGGCAGGAATTTGGGGCTAATGTACAGATGCTAGCCTCCTTTCCTCAAAATAGATGCAAGGCCTCCTGTTGCTTAGCCCTGCCCTGTGGTAATGAACCAGGAATTGTAGGGATGAGCTCTGGATTATCTTTAAGTTCTCTTTGGACAGGGACAAGATGACAGTTGAGGTGGGAAGAACAAGTGGTGACCCTGACAGGTGGGGGTGGGAGGGTCTGGACTATCTCCATAGGGTTGTCTGCAAAAAACTATTCCTTTTCTTCCACAGTTAAACCAGAAAGTGGACATAAGCAGCTTAAGAGGCATAGGCAACAGAGAAAGGAAAGAGTTGCTGGAGCATCCAGCGTTTCCAGCTGATGGGTTGTCCCCTGAAACCCAAGTATCTCATTGAGCTAGTTGCACTTATTTTAGGCGCTGCAAGGCTAGAATATTTTTGTAAAAAAAATGAGAGAACACTAAGTGCAGTCTGCTGTTCACTTTAGATATGACAATCTCAATAAAACTCAGTTAATGAACCTCGTAAAAGTGGCCATCTGGTACTGAGTTTTGGTTTTTCTTACCTCTAAGTGTATTCCACTGCCCACCAGGCTGCCTTCCAAAAACAGAGTTCCATGCTCTGAACTCCTTCACCTGCTGTCCAAGCCAGTGGGCATTCTGCTTTCTCAGCATTTCTCAGGATTCTGCATCTATTTTGCCCAAATCCAGGAATCCCATGACAGGGATTCTGCTGACAGGATAAGTGCAAGGATGCAGAGGAGACAAAAGCATTTTCTAAAATGCATTTATGTTCATTGTCACTAGAGCAGCGCAGATATCTTCCCACTTGACTTTAGGATAACAATAGAACCGCCCTGTCAGCCAGCCAGCAAAACAACCCTAGAGCCAGCAAAAGGGAGCAGAGAGATTTAAGTTAGCAAACAGGGGATCCTGTATCTGCTCCCTGCTGGCCCCACGGTCATTCAGACAGGAAGCCATTCACACAAACCCTGTCCTCCATTGATATGTAAGATTTTCACCTCTTTACTTTTGAACCATAGCATTTGGGAACCTTCACAGTCCAACACAGTAGGACAAAGTTTGAGCCAAAGATCTGCCAACAGCCCCAAGGGTTGCCAGGTTAGCAGCATATGCGCACAGGGGATGTGGCTTTGAGAAGCATGTGAACACCATGCTGAGAGCCAGCAGGAAATGTGGGACTCCTCAGACAACACAACATATGCTGCCATGGAGTAAGGAGACGTTCTCAGTGGTAGCCAAGCTCGTGCCTGGGTCTAAGAAGTGAAGAAGAAAGCAGAGAGAAAGCTGCGGAAGAACTGCTCCTTATTTAGCTAGCCAGTTAAAGGATGGAGTGAGATGAGGGCCAGCACTACCGGGAGCAGAAACTAGGACTCTCTAAAATCTCAAGTGATTCAACAGTCTGGGACATCATATCGGCAAGAAAATGGCTTCAATTTTCTATTGTTCTGCTTAGCTACTAATAACTTCTTTAACTAATGCCCAGAGAACTCCTTCTGGCATTAAAATAAAAGAGGGATCTAATCCCAAATCTCTCTAGGATTTGGCATTAGGGAGGCTGCCTGTAAAATAGGATGTCAGATTTTTTTTCCCCAGTCACAAACTGCAGATGGGAAGGATGTGTAGTTTGCCATGCTGTGGCCAGAGGGTAGGGTGAAGAGTGCTAACCAACCCCAGGCTTGGAATAGGTACTGCACTGTCTGTGTGTGAAGACAGAGCCCAGGTGGGCATGAGTTGAGGAGGTAGGATGTAATGTAGTAAGAGACAGGGACAGAACGGAGTAACACCATCCAAGCAAGAGGAACAGGAGTTGATAGTTGTAGGAGCACTTCGGATGGGGAGAGTCAAGAAGAGAGAACAAAGAAGGAGGTAACAGGTTTAAAAGCAAGATGAGAAACTAGAGTAAACTCATAAGAGCTTGTCTGTGCAATGCTGACACAAAACCTGTGAGGCAGGGAAAGGTTTTTCTTATATCTGAAATTCACATTTTAAAGCTGCACCTTGTAAGCAGTGAAGCACTTTTTACTTAGAGATCTGAAATGTTGTATCTTCCCTGCAGTGACATTTTGGTGACAAAATGCAGATGCACTTTGAAGCAGTTTTTGCTTTTCACCGTGTCACTTTTTGAACATCTCTAATACGTTGCGCTTTCACGGGCTTGAGCTGTCTTTGGAGAATCATGCTCCCTCGTCGCACTGGGAACAGTTTTGAAGAACTCAGAAACAAAATATGTTTCTTCCCTCAACAGGAGTAGGAACTCTGTTACAAAGTGCAAGTTGCTCAGGTTTTCGGTCGGAATGACAACATGTTTACCAAAGTCAAGTTGTAAGATTAGATGTAAAAGGGTCTACGCAGGGAGAAGATGGGGCGGATCATTTCCTTGGGCTGAGGGTGATAGAGTTTATCTCAGGTAGGGACATCCTTCAAACTGAGAATAATAATCTGTGCCAGTGCTTGGAACCAAGGGGGAAATCTATCCTTCAGTGGGTGATTGAAGGAGAAAGGATGCTTTTACACTGAAGTTCATAAAGGCTGGCTTGGTGGCTAAGTGTTCCCTTATTCCGCAGCTGAAAGCTTTCGGTGCACAAAGCAATCTTGTGTGTTAAAATAGATGGAAAATACACAACAGTATCTTGCAAGATAGTCTGATATATGCAGCAGAGATGTTCTTCCTGCCCAATAAAATTGCATGAACCAGCACTGACAATTCAGCAAGACACAAAAACAAAGCAACTATGTTTTGGGCAACTATTGCAGAAAATAACAAAGTGTGGAGAGTTGTTACCAGCAAATTCAAACATCAATAAAAGTTGTTATTTCCCAGGCCAGTATTTTCTAACAATTTCAAGTTGAAGTAAACATCTTTTTTATCACCAGATTTTTGGAGCGGAGTTAGGTGATGGCATTGCAGAGTCGTGCTGGTAATATTTTGGCTGGAGGTGGGACAAGCAGGGAATCAGAACATACCAGAGTTGTAATTGTCATCAATGACTTACTCTACTGTCCACTAGCACCCAAAACTCCGTATCATATTGAGGATGTCATAAGAAAGCCTATTGGTCTTCTGCAAAGAAATACAGAATTTTTAGACCCAAGACTTGTAACAAGGGATTTATACCTGATCTTAAGCTACAGCTCCCAGTTTAATCCTGGGCCTTGTCCAGCTGTGTTCCCAGATTATGCAGAGAGAGCATCAGGACTATTAATGTTAGAGAAAATAAGAAAAAATGGAAGAAATGTACACTCATTTCTCAATTAGCCAAAGTAATAGGGGGAGGACAGTAACTTGGATGTAGCAAAGACACAATCTAGTACAAAATATGCATGAAATAAGCTGCAAGAACATAGGGACAGGCAAGTTACACTGCCAAGAAAAGGGATGGTAAAATGATTTTCCCCAGTATGCCAGTTTACTTGCAGAACTCACTGCTGCAGGGTGTCATGGAATACAAACCAGGGTTTGACAATGATACAAGAAATAAAAGTTGTTGACAGTTATATAAGCTTGGATAAAAATGTCAAGGCTGATCAGCCCACACAACTATACTTTAGAAGCCAATTACGTATCATGGGGTTTTATAGCGTTTTCTAAACACTTGTCGCTGGTCACAGATGTCTTCAGAGACCCAGGGCTGGGAGACATAAATCCTTGGGCTGATCCAGGAGGCTAAGTCTGTTTTACACAGCCTGTCCCTGATACTCTGTCTCTTTTGGCTTCTGGTAATGTGAGGTTCTGGCAGACACTAACAGTAGTTAAAGGATGCTACTGCCTTGGATGTGAAACTCTCCGTGCAGTACTGAACACTACCTGAAATTTGTGTCTATTAGGCTCTGACCCACTTCAGTATAGCTGCATGTGCTGGGAGTCAGGGCACCCTGAAAAATAGGGATGAGTGGGATTTTTCTGTATTTCTTTAACAGCTGCTTTTGCGCAAGCAGCTGCTCTTGGCAAAGCAATTCCCACTTACCCCTCATGACAAAATGACAGCTCATGAAAGCACAAGTTCCCCTCCCGAAACACACACCCCATTTCACAGAGTAGCTCATGCCTCAGCTTAGACATCTTATCCTGCGAGACCTGGAGGAGCGCATCCACCGTGGCGGAAAACAGAACCGAGGAGACCGCCTACAGACATGAGAAGAGATACCTCTCCTTCCTCCCATAGCAGAAGTATGGTCCCGGACCAGGACAGTTCCCTTTCCTCTGCTCCGTGGGAGCGTATACTGAGTACACGCAACGCCAGCACCTCGCCGATCTCACCTTCAGGGGTTTTTGTCACTTCCCTCTGAGTGCTTAGGAGTCATGGTAAAGACAATTTGACAGGGAGGAACTTGCTGCCTCCAGACAGATTTGTTTATTCGTTCCCCGTAGCCCTCGGCGTAATGCTGTGCATTGCGACAGCTCGCCTAACTCGCAGCCCGCAGCACTGTCAGCTCCCATTCATTGCAAAGCAGGCTATTCCTCGCACCTCCCTCGCTCCCCTGCTGAACGCAGCGCGGTCTCTGGAGCTGAGACTCTGCCCTCAGACTGGGCTCAGTGATTGATGCGTAGCAGTAATTGCCAGCGTTTGTCTCTGAATAGTGAAACTTCATTTCGTAAAGGCTTTTTAGGGTAGGAGGTGCAGGTCAGGACTCCTGCACTCTGATGCTTTCAGAGACAAGTCAGCAGGAAGCTCGTGCGAACAACCTCAGCCCAACAAGTTGCTGCTGGTGAATTAAAGAGGAAAACAAGCCCAAGCGCCTCTCTCATTAGTTCAAGCTGTTCTTACCTGGAGGGTGGAGAGAAGGACTTGCAAGCCACTGGCTTCTTGTTCTGCCATGCTGCTCCCCACTCAAACTCCCTTTTCTAGCAGCAGACACAATGCAGCTAGAAAGCAAAGCTGCCAGCTTGCCTTGCTGCTGCCCCTGTGCCGTTTAAGAAATGAAGAAGCTAAACACAGATCCCCAGACACATGCACACTGCTACCACCAATAATCACAGCAATGCAACTCTAGACCTCAGCGGGAGAGATAAATGTACCCCCTCCCTCCGAGCTCTCCCACTGTGACGAGAAGATTAATTCCTATATAAAGAATCCTGGGGATTAAGTAAAGTGCTCAGGAAAGGTCTGGGTGCTTGATGTGCGGCAGGGGGAGTGTGGGGAGGGTGGCAATAGCAACAAGAAAGCAGAAGAGCTACAAACCTCAAAGAAAGCCAGGGAGAAGGGAGGGAGTGCACTGGCTGCCTGACAGGCATTCCCAGCTGACCTGCTGATCCGTTCCAGACCCCGCGTGGACTCGTCTCTGCTTGACTCCATTCCAGTGAAATCGGAGACACGGCGAAGGGAGAGCGAGCAGGAAAGACGCCCTCAGCCTTAACGAGTGCTGACAACGAACGGAAGATACACGTGCAATGGGGTACAGGTGGAGCGGACTCGCCAAGGCTCGCTGATGCTTTTCAGCTTGCCGGCCCTGTCGCTTCTGCGGCATCGCAGCCACAAAAGCCGCAGGCAGCACCTCATGATGCAAACCGGGGCTCTGAGCACACGCCGAGAGGCATCTCCACTGCTGCGCTGGAAAGGCCAGGGAGCAAAGCAAAGCACCGGAGACCTGCTTGCCTCACCGTCTGCTTATGCAAGGCAATCCCCTGGTGCTGTTTGGGGGATAGTTTGCTTCAGGGGCTGTTGCAGTGATTCATATACCCATTTCTTTATGTGACTTTCATAACCCAGAGCCTAACTTCCTTCCTGATAGCCCATCTGCCCTGTAGTACAATTCTAGTTGCAGATTAAATTCCTAGGAGGGCACAGAGTATGCATTTAGCTTCATCTGAATGATATCAAAGGACTTAATAAACGAGAAGCAGCAGGTAGATGTTGAGCTGAGGGCTAGATGAGGATTTTCCAGTGAATTTTTTCAATGCAAAGATGTTAATTAGTCCAACGCAAACATTTTTTCAGGGATGTAGTGACTTCAGTTCAGCTTTCTTAATGCCAGAATGGCATTTCTGGTCCAGAGAGAGATCACTCCAGGACAGTCTGTAGGCTGACAGTGGAAATAATTGCTTGATAAGCAAAAGACGAAGATTGGATTTTATCTTTCCAACTTAGGGACATTAATTTCAGTTTCTTAATTCTCAAGTATGTGCATTATTCTGGTGGGGGTGTCTTTTTAGGCCCTCTAGTCAGAGCTTTTCCACCTTGAATAAATAATTAAATATTTTTGAGGCAGTAACATGAACCTTTGTCTCTAGCCACAAGGCAGATGCTTACAGAACTCAGTATCAGAAAGCAACATACTAGATAGTCAATGGTGCTAAAATCCTAATTGTCTAAGAAGCAATTAAATGAAAAATAAACCACTCCATGCTTGGCCAAGGTCTCGACAACCTTCATACTCCACAGAACCTTCACTGATTGTTTTTGGCCAATGTTAAGCCAAATCCTCCCTAGTTCAGCCCAGCAATGTGTAGACAAGTGAGGCAAGCATGACATTCCTTGCATGAGCCAGTCAGGTCCCAGGATGGCACGACCAAGTTATAAAATAAACCAGATTGAAATAGCTTTCACATGTCTCCAAGGGTTAGAACACTTGATGAGTGACTTCCAGGCAAGGCTCTGGAGTTTCTTTTACATCAGCAGGACTCAATAAAATCTAATAATAGTTCTTTATATAAGGAGGGGATGAACCAAAGGAATGCGGAGAGAGGACCAAAGGAACAGTATCCCCTAATGGGCAGGGAAGGAGGAAAGTGGTAATGGGTTTTATGAGCAGTGCTAGCACACTAAGTCTTACGCAAATTAATGCATTAACGGAAAAATGACTTAAGAGCTAATTAGAAGCAGTTTAAAGGAGCTCTTCTGCATTGTCTCTGTGTTCTCGTTCTTGTGACAATTGTACCTGTCAGAAGAGCTGTGTAGAAGTATTAATTTCCCCCATGTGAATTGTCAGAAAGCAGTAAGGACTGATGGATGTGTGCAGACCCAGGCTGCAGGTAGCCTGGATCCCCCCAGTACATGCCACAACCAGAACCACCCACCCCTCCTGCACTACACCAGCTTCATGATTATTGCACAGTGATTGCTGCTCCCTGTTGTATCATAACACGCTCAATGAATATTCAGCTTGCTGTCCTACCTAGAGCACAGCAGTGGCCTCTAGTGTAGGACCCTGTCTTCCCTAAAGCCCTTACCACAGCCCAATTATCTGGTCCTTCCTTTCTGTGCGAAGAAGCTTTAGAAACAATTGTCAAAATTTCACTGCAAATATCTCAGCCTGGGAGGAAGAGACCACCAACAGCAAAGCTTGGGGGAAAAAAAATCTCTTCTGTTCTTTAAAATAGGTAGTTATCTTGGTTGTGCCTAGAGACTACAAGAAAGCTGATGGCCCTACATCGTACTGGAACTTGCATTGGACTTGAAGACAAGATGCAATGAGCAATAATAATAATTAGCAATCCAAAAAAAATTATGAAAGACCCCCAAAGTGGCAGTGATGTTCACATGGATGTAAAATTACATCAACATTGCTTGAAACCAAATTCTAAGCTGATTAGCTATAGATCTCAGAGGCCTCTCTCTAGTTATTTACCATTTTATAGCCATTACTTCCATCCAGATTTTTGCAAGAATTTCCAAATTTGTCATTCGTTTCTAAGAATAGAAGATCCCCTTTCTCAACTCACAAATGCTGAATACACAGATAAATGCCAGCAGTAAAGCATACAGATTTCCCCTTCCATTCATATTACACTGTCAATCAAGTCTGAAGACCAGCTTGTTAAAGTTTGTATTGATGTCACTGTTGTTTCCCCTGCATCCTTAGGTCTAGTGATCCTTAAACAAAATGAAAATCAATCTCATGACTGCAGCTTCCTACTAGTGCCAAAGCTATTGTTCTCAGGGGGAGGACAGAAGGACAGAGGGGATTACAAGCACAAAGGCAGGACCCCGGGGCTCTCTGGGGATGCTGCACAAGCTCAGACCAGCAGTTTTCTTTTTTTGAGCTCCGTGGCTCAGACACACAAACTAATTAGAAATATCACCTGATCCCCAGTAAATACATGTACACATTTTTAGCCCATAGTAAAGGTAAGATAATTCAGGATGATTTTACCTACATTAAAAGAGCACTCAGTCCAATTATTTCACGTTTTATGAGCATACATAGAAGCCATTACTGTGGATCAGCTGACACTAGGTAAAATCTTAACCACAAAAACTTGTTTCTATGCCTAAATCTACATTTTCCCTACCTGTAAAAGAAGATTTTGAAGCTTTCATCAAGGAGATGTTGTAAAGCTGTAAAATTTGCAAGCCTACGCTCAGAAACTTTATACAGAAATACAAATGCTTTCAGCTGTAGTATTGCATTAGAATGATACAAATTTAAAAATCTCCCTGGGTGAGATAATTTGGGAATTTTCCTTATGAACAAAGCGATGAGAAGACAACAAAATTCCTCTACCAGGTGCCTAGCAACCATGATATCATTGATTTTTAAATTCAGAGTGGGAAACCCACACAAGAATTTAATATATTTCAATAAAATTTTCCTAAGCTATTTTCACATACCCACTAGTTCTGTCCCCCCACCAGCATTCAGCATGTTCTTACTTATCTGAACCCCCACCAAGTCACATTTGAAAGTAATTCACAGGCTGAGGCAGAATTAGCCCCAAAAAAGACTTAAACACAGCCGCTGTAGGACCAGAATCAATATCACCAGAATCAGGTGACCAGCCACAGCCAAGCTTCACATTTCTGATCTAGAGTCTATTCGAACAAACTGCAGAAGTCATTCAATTTGTGGGCATTAGCATCAAATGAAGTCCAGATAACGAAAACCAGCTTGGAAAGCCATGATTAACCCAAGGATATTTTCCACCTGATTCTCATAAACCTGACACCAGTTTTACACTAATGTTGTGCCTCTGGTTTCTAATAGGGCTATTTCCATTTTTAAACCAGGAAAATAGATAAGAGGACAGCCAGATTCCATTAAAAATGAAAAAAAAGATCTAATTGGACAAATTATTCATTCCAAACCCAGCCTGAGCTTTATGAAATGCAACTGAAATACCTCTATGTTAAATATCCAGCTAACTGTCTACATTTAATTTATATTAAATAGAGGAACCAATTCCCCTGTCAAAATTACATGTAGCCAAGAAACGTGTGCATTTTAATAAGGGGACATTGCTTTTTTTATTATTTGGATGCTCTTTTCTCTAACATACCCTTCATTTTCATTATGTTCCTTTTGAGCACAATGCTTTTTAGAGTTGTTCACCAAAATGATGCATAAGAAGAAATGATCTTCCATTTGTGGATGCCTATGTAGCAGTTTATCCCTATGAATAACCTCCCCCATAGGAATAATTTACTTTCCTACAGTAGTGAAATGGTTAAAATGGAAATGAAACCACAGCGAGTGATCACACTGAGCCTGATTTTCAGATGCTGATGGAAGTGACCCAAGGTTCCTGCTGCTTCTGAACGGGAAGTTATTATCTTCTGGGTCACAAACGGACCATTTGAAATTGCTGGTGTTACTTCTGGTTTAATATGAAGCTGGTACTGTACTGAGTGCCTGCCTGGGGCAGAGAGGGGAACAGGCAAGCTTAATCAGAGTTTTGTTTCTCCAAAGACATCCCTATCCATCCTGCCTTTCATTATGTTGCTGCACGGTAGTGTGGCCGGGGGAGCATTCCCTGGGGGACATGCTATGGCTCATTTTTACAGCAACATCATGACCAAGGAAGACTATAGGGCTGGTATATCATAGGTTACTGCAGATACATGGTATGCTCTGTCGGTATATGATACAGGATATTTTCTCACAGCATTGTTCTTTCTGACCAGGACTGCAAGGCATACTCCTATAGGTGCTCCCACCCCTGTTTCCCAGGTCCCTAAAATCTGCACTATTTATAAAGGCATTCATAGAACAAAATAAAGAGACCTCGCTGAGATCTCTGTAATAACGTGTTAACCCAAGCTTGAAAACACATTCTGCATTTCCAGCCGAGGCTCACAGAGCATCTGCATGACCTGTGCATTCTTTGGATCTCTTCTGGAATAAGCGTGGACAATATTTTGGCAAATCAAACTTTGAGCTGCTGATCAAATTGGTCATGAACTGTTTCATAAACCAAGAAGAGACACATGCTGGCTCAGTGCCATGCTGTTGTTTCCTTCATTTAAAAATAAAAGTTTTCATTTGTCAGGTTGAATGTATGTTTCTTCCACCCTGACAGTTGGTCAAATATTCTGAAATATACTTTACTGGGCTCCTGTTTAAATCTTGTTTATGAAAAGCTGGTCATATATTAAACAGAGACACATACACATGCACAACTTGTCCTGAAAAAGATGCATTTAACCAGTTGACTGCTGCCCCACTTTGTCCGTATAGCCCCTTGCTGTGCTGTTCAATGCCTCAGATAGAGCAGGTAGACAATACTTGACGCTGCTGCTGAAAGCTACAGGTACGTCCAGGTCAGATCTACCTACTGTGTTATTGATTGCTCCTGGTCCACTGAGATAGGAGTCACCTGCTATGTCAATGAATCTTTGCGAGACAGGCAGGTAGCATCCCCTCGCTGTGCTGCTAAGTTTTCTGGCTGTTAACAGAGCACACGCAGTGTGGGGCTGACTATCCCACCTCCGGCCAAATGTCCCATAATGCCACTGTTGTGTTGAAGGACCACAGTAGGGATGTATTGAAGGAGTGTGGGAGGAGAACAAAATAATAGTGAAATAGTTGAATTAGCAGCACTGATGTCTCAACCCTCTTTGTCAAGCCCCCAGGCAGCAGTCCAAGGCAATGGCCCGTTTTGCCACTTATGACTTAGTGAATGTTTCTGCTACTCAAAACGGCCTCCCCATTTTTCTGCAGGCGTAACCATATCAAGATTTTTAGTTGCTTATAAAAGGAAGCAATTCTTTTTCCTATCCTGACAGACTGGTTCTCCTTTTCTTTGCCTCTTGTGTCATCAATTTCATCTGTTTAAAATGTCTCTATTCTAATTTAGTTGTATGTGGCACCCACATTGCAAAAGTGTGAGCACAGACGGAAGTCCAAGATGGGGAAGAATTTGGTTTGTTGAATGTTTAAGGAAATGGACTTTATGCCAGCCAGATGAAGAACAAAAATGCTTACGGAGACCTACCAATGCAGGTGTGTTACAGGCCTCTTCTTATCGGCCTATGGTGGTTGCCACAAACATGACATGACTGCTAACAACCCCCAGACTGGTTCTCTATTTCAAGCTGTGGCAGCTCATCCTTCTAGCCCTGGATGTGCCTGGTACAACCCCTGGTGTGCCTATCAATAGCTCTTGACATGTGCAAAATACAGTAAATATTAATCCATCAACTCTCACAGTTCCCTCCCTGGGAGTTAGGTAATCATTTTTTCCAGCTTACACTTTGAGAAGTCAAGGAAGAGTCTTTCAAGGACACACACAGCATCGGTGGCTGGGGAAAAACAGAGGTCACGCTGCCTCCAGTGCCACCATGGGAAAACTCTAAGCAGTGATATTTGGGGAGGAGGAGAGATAAAAAACTTCATCGTCTATTCAGCTGTTGAGTTTTTCCTCTCTGTGGTCAGAGAGGCTGTGGCCGACTGCACATTTGTCAGCATTTCAAGCAGCAAGTCCTTATTATGAATGCTTGAGTGTTCATCTGAACATCTGCACCCTTTTGTCCTGCGGGTAGCACTTGGTGAGCCTTTGTTTTGCCCCAGCAAACTCATATGTGAATCTGCCAGAATCTGGAGAGAGGCTCAGTGAAATCAGGATGTTTTTGACTCATTTCTAAGGAAAACTTGCCCCAAAGGACAGCTTCAGTTAAAAGTGGCTGCGGAGTTTCATATCTACACCTTTCTTACCACAAACACAGAGCCACCTGTCAGTTATTCCAGGACCTGTCCCTGTGGCTGCCCGGTGTGACAGTGTGGCATCTCTATGGCTTCACGCAGCAGTGGCCTCCTAGGTGTAAGTCAAGACCTATGAATACAGAGTTATCCTGGAGGAAGAAGGGATAGCAATACACAGGCAGGGAGAGCCATATGAAAAAAGCTTCCTTTCATCTTCATTATCGTAAGTGTTTCTTGTTCAGCTTATTACATAAACCCAGTTCTCCATGTATTTCCTCCAACATTTGCTAGGGGAGGGAACCCCAGTGGCCTGATACATCCACTTCTCCTCCCTCCTCCACTATTGAAAATCCCTCAATCAGTGTCAACTCTTTTTAAGGAAAACCTTCATTTCATTAAAATTTAATTATTGTTTTAATTAAAATAGGCAAGCAGCAGTGTGAGATGTATATGTTTTTTATGGCTGAAGGAGACTGTAAAGTCCTCATTCATTTCCCAGAGCAGCTTCTGAGAAAAATTGGGCTGTCTTTTTATAGGCCAATTCTCAATGCTGCTTTCAAATGGATCCCATAGCCATTCATATAGATTAATTTGGGCAGTGAATCAGATCCTGCTCACTGGCTGCCTTTCAGAACATACAGACGATGCTCCGGGAGCCCTGTGCTAGAGCCCTGAGAGCTGATGGGACTCTCAAAATGATTAATTAATCCTTGTCCAGGCACTTTTCAGTTCCATCTTAATTTATTCACATTACAAACAAATTTAGTCTTGGTGAAATGGGCCAGATTGACAAGCCTTGGGTGACAGACGATTGCTCTGTTATTCACACAGAAAGTGTGAACAGGGCAAGCTTTTCCTATACTGATTTTCCAGTGAAATCTATGCTGTGAGACAGGGAACAACAGCCTAACCTCAAAGGCATACTCAGCCCTTGGGGGTTTTTTTGCTGAGACCATTAGCTTCAGGGGTGGCCCAGTTTTAGGCAACCTGGAAACCCAGCAAGACTTAGGGGCAACACCCTAATTATTATTTACCAAAGAAAAAAACATAGTTGTGCTTGTCCCTTTTCTCAATGGCCTCTCCAAAATGTCTGTCTCCTAAGCCAGCCTCTCGCTGTTTCTGGAGCAAAAGCTCACGTAGTGGGAAATCGCCACAAAGCAGACAGCACACACTTGGGCTGGGCCACCAAGTGAGGAGGTCTCCAGCTGCCCCTCAGAAATGGTGGGGAAGGGAAAGTAATGGTGCAGTGGGTGGAGGTGTTTCTGGTGATAGAGACAGAACCACATAAGGAGTAGCATGAGACCGACTAGTTCAGTCCTGATTTCCTTGAGAACCAAGTCTGTTAGTTGCTAAAGTTTTTCAGGTAGTAAATCTGGACTTGACTTCATGACAGAGATGGGAATCATCAGATTCTCTTAAATCCCCAAACCATCTGGTCTTTGGATTTTTTATGACTCATCTCTTTGCACCGGTGAACTGAGTTTCAAAGAACTGTGTAGCTCTTTGTAAAAGTTGGGTACAAAATACCCACGTAAAAAGAAGATTGAAATTTTCAAATATTTTCACCTCATGGCTCTAGGCAATACTGGGCTGTATGCCTAGGGTTTGAGGATCTTCAGGTCTCTTAGGCCATAGTCCAGAAAGAAAAGAGGGAAGTAGCCTTTCATTTAGAAGCAACCCTCCAGACACTTTTGCAAGTATCTGCAATGACCTTCATTTACCCAACCCTCTCCTTCAACACTAGCTGAGAATGCAAGTAAAATGCAGGGCTGGGAACAGATTGTGCTGTTTCAAAAGGCTTTTACATCTCTTCTGTACTTGCTGGAAATCTATTCTCATCATTTTTATTTTAAATATCTTCCTATATGTGCCTGGAGGTTGCGACATGGATCTCTTTTCATAACAAAAAGCATAGATCAATCTGCGGGTAGAGGTCTGATTTTCAGCATTAGCACTGAGTTCCTGGAGAGTTTGGCAGAGCTTGAGAAAATCAGGTGGCTGTGCTGGCAACCATATATCTTTCTTCTAACAGAAAGAGCGTTATATTATGGTGAAACAGACAGGCTCCTGCTTTCTTTTCTTCTCCACTCACCTTGACTGAGCAATACCTCAGGAACTTTTCTTATTGATGCTAAGAGGTTACCTGGTTCCACAGATCCTATTGAATCTTACTGGATCCATTAATAAATAGGTCCATAGGTCCTATTCAGAGTTATTAACATCATAGAAACTAGCTACAGCTTAGAAAACTTTTGAACCACAAATAGTTGGAAGCCAAGAGCACTTGGGGCTCTTATCTATCTATCTATTATTATCTTATCTATCAGGCTTCTTACTGGCATCCGTACAGGAGAAACAATATTGGGCTAGATGGACCTTTGGTCGGAGCCAGTAGAGCCATAAGAGCTGTTCTGAGGTTGTTATGCTCAACCTCTTTTTTCTCTCTTGTCTTCATCAGTGACATTAGACTCCCATCACAGGGGCATTGTGAGGCTTTGCAACTTGGAGCGCTTCGGCTGAAAGGTGCCACATAAGTGTAAACATAATTGTATATTATTGAGACATGCTGCTGTAATGAAGACTCTCTATTACGAACTGTCTAACTGTAATATTTGTCTCTATGTCAGCACTTAAAAATCATTGATCTACAGTAATCTCAGCATAGGGAAAAGAATCTGATCCACAAGGTTGGAGCAGAGAAATGCTGTTTTCTCCATCGGACGCTGAGAGTGCAAGGCTGGAGAGCTGCTGCAAACAGCTCTGTCCAGGGGAACTGTGGCTGCAAAAAGCTTCCCTGCTGCTCCTTTCCCCACTGCTAAAACTCAGGGAGATGACCAAGGTCAAAAGACGATTGCAGCTATAGTCTGGTTGCAAGACTAATCATCATTAGCTTACTCCGTTGCTCTTGCCCATCTCGGGAGCACTGCTGGACTGCCCGACTGCAGGTTACTGCCCACTGTGGTGTGCCAGTGCTGCACAGGCGCGTTTCAAAGTGAGAGGGAGCCTCTCCATTTCCCTGTGTAGGGCAGCAGCAGGGTGAGCTCCGCGGATGTCTCCTAACAGGTTTTGCTCCAAGCAGAGCCTTTGAACTAGGACCTGCCTCATTTCATTTGATCTGGGAACAGGAGATATGCTGAACAACAGGTATTATGGAGAAAGCAAGAGACCAGATGGAGTCTGCTCAGAGAACACTGCATTGAAAATATAGTAGCTTAAAACTCTGTAGCTGTTAGTACCTGAGTGCAGTACATAGCATACTTTGTCCCTCTGAATGCGCTTCTCTCCCTGAAGACAGACTTGCTACCCTTTCTTAAGAAAAAACTGAAAATTTCTCTTCCTCGGACTACTCCAGCGTCTTGCCTTACCCATGAGCAAGCATGGCCATGCTGCCCCTCCAAATGATATGCAATTCTCCTTTCTACCATCTCTTGCAAGTGACCTGAGGCAGCTTCACTGCTTTCTGTTCTCTCTCCCTCCTGCAGTGTGTCCCAGGAGCTGGTCCCTCACCCTCCTGTCATCACGCTCTGCAAACCTCCCACCAGCTATGAGGGACCGTGACTCCTGTCCCTCCAGGGCCCAGAACTGACCTGGGATCGCTCAGACTATGCTCTGCCTTCCTTTTTCATCTCCCTCCGTCTCTCTCCCCCCAGCCTGTTCTTGAAGACAGTACAGCTAGCTGGAAGGGATATGACCTCCCCGTTGTTGAGGCACGTGGGAATGGGGATTTTGGGAGCATGTCGTGTTCCTGCCACCTGATCTCCCTGGTGTGCGTCCTGCTCTGCGGGCCCAAGGGAGTTTGCACCGGGGCTCAGGCCGCAGAGGCAGAGCAGACGCAAGGACTGCTCCACCGGCACCGCGGCTGCCTCCGCCTGGCTCGCAGAGCCCAGCTTCGCCCAAGGCTGAGCACATCTCCCCCTCGGCAGAGGAGAAAGCGGCAAGGCCTTTCGGAGCTCCCGCATGCAGGCCGGGTGGGATGAGCTAACCGACATTTGTCTCTCGCTGGTCCTGGCACTGTACAAGAGAATCGCAGACAAAGCGAGAGGAAGATTGACTGTGGCCCTCTCCACAAACCAGTGTCAGGGGAAGGTGGGGGGTGATGCAGAGGCAGAGGGCTGGCAGTGAAGAGAAATGTGGCAAACAGTGGGGGCCAGAGCAGTTTGCTGGAAATAAAGCAGGAATATAATCGTGCAATATCATTACCTGCTGGTCCTCTTAGTCCTCCTGAGTCTGTGCATCCATAATTGGGGACTTGTCTTTACCATGTAGGGCACTTTGCAGCACGCAGCTCTCCACCGGAGAAGCAAGATTTGTGATCAGATTAAAGCCCATTTCATGTTCTCTTCACTCAGGAGCTCGCTGCTCCCCCTGATGTTTACATATGATCAGCTGACTCATTTCCACATGAAGAGCTGACATTTCCCTCTCAAACTCAGCGCAGGGGTCATTGGTTGCTATGTTAAAGAGAAAAACTACAATGAAGAGTTTTTCTAATCATTGCATCAGATTACAAAGGAATGTAAATCACTGGTGCTTTTTGTTAAAAGAGAGAGTGAAGTTTCTTCAGGTAGCTCTAGAGTGTTCTGGTATTTCACACAATACACCCACACGAAGGCACGCACAGATGCGCTCACACGCACACACATGCACCAGAGCAGAGCACGACTCAGAAATCCTCCAGAGTATGGGCAGCGGTGCGCTAACGCTAAGGAGCTCCTCCATCCTCTGCTGCGCCTCAGAGCTCCCATCTGATCTCCAGAGGGTCACTTACTTCTCCTGTCCCTCCATCTACCACCTGCTAAATTGGGACAATGTCCCGTCCATCCCATGTTAAAAATACAGCAAATAGGAAGCATTGAAGTAGCTAAAGCAGATATGGGACATATCACAGAATGTTAGTAACAGTAACCAGATTCGTCTGTATGTCTTATAACATGGTTATTCACAAAAACATCGCTGAAAACTTAAAAAAAGAGCCCTTGATATATTTGACCTTAACATCACCTTCTCCCTGTAACAGAGATGGTTCAAGGGAAAAGGGGAAGGAACAAACCAACAAAAGGCTATGGCAAAACTGCTTGTCTTTCAGGACAAGCATTGCAGGGGGTGGAAAGGAGGGAAGAAATTGTTCTGGCCTTGGGTATCCAGCAAAGGCACTAAAGATGTCACAGACACTGCCTGCAACTTTCTTGCAATGAGGATGCAGCACGTTTTGCATTTCTCATTCTTTTCTGGGATTCTTGGAAATCCTTCTGCAAAGTACCTGCTAAAGTCCTGCTGCAGAAAAAGAATGATTAAAAAATGAGGAGCATTTAAGTGTGACCTGAAGCCCACTGAAATCCTCCGGGGGGGTCTCCAAGCAGCCCTGCTCCAGCACTTTGCGTCTGGAGCAAAGGTGCAGCAGAGGCAGAGGCAGAGAGTGTGGAAGTGAACAGCCTCTCTGCTGGCCAGCAAACTGCCACCCAAATCAGAGAGCACAGTCAAGGAAAAAAAAGCTGGAGCCCATAATCATTTTATGATTCTAATTTAACTTTTATGAACATGTTTTGAGCTCCCCGAGTCAGACTCTGGTATTGATCTTTTCAGTATTGTTAACTCATAACCAGACCATATTTGAAGACATAAACTTTAAGAGGGATAATAAAGAAGAACTAGACCGTGCTAGTGGTATTCTTCTCAGCCCAGGGACTGGGAGTCATAAATCCTGTTGGAATTGGTGAAATTATGCAAATGGAGATTAACTCCTGGCTGTTTCAGTTTTTGAGAGGTAGGGTACCAGTTACATCAGTCTTCATTTCTAAGTTCAAAGTGGAATTATCTTGGGAGATAAGTCAAGGGGATGTGTAAGAAACTAAACAGGGAAAAACAGAGCACTGAGTTCTTTCTAGCTGCCTGTTTTTGAGAAATGGGCCAAGTTTCAGCATTCTGACCTTTTTCTGGATCAGTTGCAGACTCTCCAAAAATTGCTCATTGCTTAGAAGTGGGTTGTTCCTTCCAAATCCATTTGAGATTTGAGCTGAGCAGGAGCATATAGATCTTGGAAACTGTGTTATTCTCTAGAGAGCGAGCTGACCCTGAGCACCAGCACAGGGTGATGGATATCCTGGCTTTGCTGTACTGTGCGTCTGCTCTGTTTTTCAGGTCAGGAAAGTTCATGCAGCTTGCTCTGTGCTTCTGACTGATGGATAGCATGAAAAGCCTAAATAATGATGTTCAGGGGCTTTTTTCTTTCCATGGTAACAATACACGAAGGACAGTTTTCCAGCCTCTAGCTGTTTCTGAAAGAAAGGAACATGAAAACATGTGACAAATTTTACTAGAATCCATTTGTCAAATGGATTCCAGCCTAATAAAGGGGGGCCAGGGGACTTGGGGTGAGCAGGGGGCTCTCTGCTCTAGGTGTGCAAGATGTGAAAGGTGTTCTCAGCTTGAGTATCAGGCTGAAAAATATTGGGGCAAAACTTATCTGGTTCCTCTACGGTCTAAGCTGGTATTTGAATTTAAAGTGCAGGCCAGTGAGCAGTGAAGTTCGGGTATGAATCTGTGCCTGCTTGCAGACAGACCCTGTTCAGACCCTTCCCAGCCACATGCAGCTGGGAATCACACACTGAATCTCACGCACAAAAGGTATTGGTAAAATCTGAAGAATCTCAGCAAGCCCCTTTGTTCAAAACGATCCACACCGCTCCATTTTTGGTTTCGAACAGTGCCCCAGAGCAGGCAAGTTATTGCAGCTTCAGGCTTTGTTGCAAACACTTGAAAGAACACGGTTCTCTCCGCTCTCATGATCCCTGATCCCCCCAACACCAGTGAAACCCCCGTTGCCCCCGGCGTGCCGAGGTTGGAAGCCATCCCAAGGCCCGGCTGCTGCATTTTCAGTGACTCGCACTGCTCTTGCCCAGGCAGCATCAGCATGCCATTTCGTGCCAGTTGGAATTAAAACACAAAAGGGATCTTGAAAAAAATAAAAAGCTGTGCGGTACGTCCTGCCAACAGCTTGGAGGGAACTCAACAAAGAGCAACTGGAATGACGAGGGAACTGAAGGCAGTGACTTTTGAGGAAAGATTACCATTGCTAAAAATAGCTCACTTGGGTAATTAATGACTAGCATGGTACGTGATAAAAGTCTCTGTGTATCTAAGGGTATAAATAATCAAGGATGGAATTAAATTATTTAGAGCACACAAAGGACAGCTACCAGAATACCTTGCATGGAGTGGTGGCATTAAATAATGAATGTATGGGATGCAAAATGGAGGTATCTCCTCTCCCCGTGCCTGAACTCTGTTTATCTGGGACTTGAACTAAAGCCAATTGCAGTCAGTGGGAATTTCCCTCCATCATGGAAGTACCCAGTGCAAGGAGGTGGCACAGAACTACCTCTTTGGGGTTTTCTTTAGAGGCAGTGACTTCTGCACATGCAATCCAGGGCACTAGATTGGGAATCCCTCTGTCGTTGTCAGCAGTCTGTCTGCCATGCAAAACTGGCAGTATCTGGAGGGAGCCAGATCCTGCACTCTTTATCCAGAAGAAACAGCTCACTGCAACAGTAGAGCTCGCAGCCAGAAGGGATCCTTATGCCTCTTTACCTGACCTGGTGTGTGCATGACATGTGGTCTTCCCAAACTGTGTCTGCTTTATCGGCTAAGCCAGGTACATATTACTGAACTGAATAAGCCCCGTATTTGTTGCTGCTCTTTTCTGTGTGTGTCCTTAGAGTTACCATGGTATCAGCACAAAAGTACTACTAAGAGCTCTGGATTTGACTCAGAGATTTGCTTGTCCTGCCTTCACTTATTTCTCCCCATCTCCGAGCCAGGTCCTCTCGCTGGAACTCACGTGCACATCTCTGAGCCTGGCAGCCACCTTCCTTCTTGTGCTGAGACCCATCCTCCAGTTTCCTTTCACCGCTGGAGTGTTACTAGATGATTTTCACAGGAAAACGGTTAGAAAGGCTAATACTGTGGCCAGCATCTGTCCAATTTGCTTGTGGGATTTTAACCTATGGACAGGTAGTCATCACATAGTTAGATACACATGTCAGATTACCTGTGTCACAAGACATTTTCTGCACATGCTTGGCTAAATGCCCGCCTTTCCTGGAAACCTGGCCTCCTATTTTTTTCAGATTAAGTGAGGAATAATCACATGTAATTTGGAAGTGTTAGACCAATTTAGCCTGTGAGGTGACAAGAAATGCATTTGGCCTGAAAGTCTAAATGAGTTCACACAGCCAGGATGGAATACTGATAAAAGGATATGAAATGAAAAATATGTGGTTGTAAGTCTATTTTTGCATCTTTGCAGTAGACGGACAGGAGATCTGGTATGCAGTTAGTACTGGCTCAACTGTTTCCTGAAACAATTGCATCACATTTCTGGGATCCCCATTTTCCTGGGACTTCTTGTGTTCAGAAAGTGTTCATTGCCAATCTGGCAATGCTACTGGTGTTTCTGGAAGTTCAATGTTAGCAGTTCCTTGTGAAATCTCATGGAAGACAGGTGAGATGCAGAAAGAAGAAAAAAGGCAAATATAGTGTCTAGCTCAGAAAAGGAGGCTCATGGATATTATAAATCTGACACTTCAGTTTCTGGAAAACCACAGAAGTAACCAGTCCAACAACTTATTCATAATCAACAAGAAGGAAAAAGGGAGACAAATAAGAAAATCGTGGTTAGCCAGTCTCCTCTCTCTCCAGGTTGAGAGACCATGTGCCTAAAGAAGACAAAATAGTTGGCCTATATTTTGGCTTTCTAAGTTTTTAACAATGTTTACACATCACAAATTAAGGAAATATATTAATATTTTGTATGAAAAGCTGTTTGAAAAGAGATATCCAAAGAGTAATCAGTGGTTCATCATCAGAGTAGAAGGGTACATATGGTAGGAATTTGCATGGTCTCTCCTAGTTCTGGCACTATTCAATATTTTCATTAATAACCAGAATGCTAAATAGCTATATAAATATATAGATATAAATATATAGATATAGATATTTATAGAAAATAAACTTTAAAAAATTGCAAACAGTTCCCTGCTCAGAGCAACTACAGGGACATTGAAGGACAGGCTTCACATTCAGCACAAAAGCAATGAGGAAGGATGATGAACGAAATAAATACAGAATGGCAACAACTGGTGAAAAAGCTACATTTAAAAAGATCTAGAGTTACCATTAAGCTGAACATGGCTTAAAAATGTCACACTGCTGAGGAAGAGGTAAACATCATGTTGGGACACCTGAGCAGCAGTGAGACCTGTGAGGTGCATAAGTACTACTTTGGCCAGCATCGGAGTGGTGCCAGCTCAGCTGGGGAACCGCAACCCGCTGCAGCGCTGCACGGCAGCCGGGAAGCGGATCAGCTGGAGAGCTACCAGAGAGCCGCGAAACTCATTGGGGGGTTAGGAGAAGTGACCTACAAGAAACAAGCGAAGGAAATGGGACTGTCTGACCTACAGAAGAGAAGGTGAGAGAGAGGGAGGAACAAACGCTTAGTGCTTGTAATGCACAAAGGCTGCAGCAAAGAGAGGGACGCTCTCCGAGTCCAGAATAGACAAGACAAGAAGCAGCAAACAAAATTGCATCCGGCTTAGATAAAAGGGTAAACCTTGCAAGGAGAAGGCTAGTGAAGCACTGAAATAAACTGTATGAGAAGACTGCAGTTTTCAGTGTGGCCAGACTTGAAGAACTGGTGAGACAGACATCTATCAAGCACTATATAAATACAGTCGCTGCTGCCTTGAAGTAGGATGATGAGCTGTGCCATTTCTTCAGGGCCTCTGCTGTTCAGGCATCAGTCCCCTTCCATGTTGCTTCAGCTCGTTCTGCTTGTCATCGTTACAGCTTTGACATTGCACGTAGCTCCTACTTGGTAACCTTGCTCTGTGCTGGAGCCCTACATGCTGCCTCCTTCTCTTTGGTTTGTAAGGGGGTGACATTAGAGCTCAGTGTCAGAAATTTTCAGGATGCTCTATTGTTTTATTTGCACTGAGACCGTGTTTATTTTATTTCACCTGACAGCTGTTTTAGACCATTTCGCTCTCTGCTGGAAGTATGATAGGGCCCGAAATGCAGGTTGTAAATAGCTGGGCAAGCTGTACATTTAAGTCTAATTTTATGTGTAGCATCTTTTATTAATGCTGCAACATTTACTGTGCATTTTAAGTCATCATTGATTTTTATTTAAAATGATACTTTTTATTGCATGTGCATCCTGCCAGCAAAATAAAAGACTATGTTTTCCCCCTTGATATGAATCCTCATTAATCTTCTCAAAGTGCACGTGTAAGTGAGAAGCCAATTCTCTCAGTCTGAGCCAGCGTCAGTGCCTAAGCTCTTTGACTGAGCCGTCGCCAGGTATTCCTTCCAGAGGGGTGCAGAAAGGTTGCTTAATTGCATGAACCAGCATGTGTAAGGTGGGGGCTAAGGGAACAAAATGCTCCCCTGTGACTTATTACATCTGGGACTGATTAGCTCAGTTATTATATAATTAAGATTCAGAGGAGAGGCATAAAATATCCAGCAAGGACAATGAAAGCTTTCTGAGATCTCTGTGAGCAGCTAAGAGGTATGTGTAAGGCCAGGCACAGGAAGCAAACAGAATACATTTTTCATTCAGTGGCCAGGCGCCTTGTTAGGTTAAACAGTATTGGATTTCATTGATCATATTAAGGTTCAGCAGTATAGCAGTGTATGCTGAAGAGATCCTAGACCCCTGAGAAGCCTCATTCATTAAGAGTTTTGCTACCTAGCATAAGTAAATGAGCTGTGGGTACAGTGATTTTTGTTTGATTTTCAACAAGATTGAGTAACATTGCTTTGTGTTAATTGAAAGCTTGAGTCTGACTTCGCATTAACTGGGCAACAGATTATAAGGGCTTGATTGCTCATTAGACTGGAATGCAGGTAAACTAGATCTCAGGCAGTTTTGGTTCTGGGCATTTTGATGAGACACCTGCAAGCGCTGGCTATAATAATAATGAAGCCAAGACAGTGGGGTTAATGCAAACATGGTGAAAATATAAACGAGTAAATGCTTAATCAACTCAACACAGAGTATGAAAATTATATAATTAAGGAAATGAACATGTTAAGTAGATGCTGCAGTATAAAAGAGCGTATTTAAGGAACAGAGGTCTCCAGAGCTGTTTTTCCCAAGACACTTGCTTCAACAGCAGGGGATCATCTTGCCATGCCACACCAAGGAGTGTGGGCACATGAAAGGAAAAACTATTTGCTGGCAGATTTTGCATATCAGAGTGTTGCTTTGATTTGAATGATAAAGAGGGCTCATTTAACTCTAGCTTGTCTTTTACCATGCAGGTGTGCAAAAACCCAAATGCTAATTTCAGGTACCTGTTCAGACAGGTGAGTCTGCTAAAGGAGGCCACCTGGCCTGGCTGCATCCAGCAGTCTGCGATCTGCAACCACCTCCATTAGCATCAGCTCCATGCAAGAGGATCTGCTGAAGGCACTGACAGTGCCAGCATGGGTCTCCTTGCATTGGGCCAAGCTGGGAAAGTCAGGTGTAATGAGGAAACCTCCTCCATTTCCCTCCCAGAAAAACCTCCTCAAGAAAATAGCTCCTTTCTGAGCTAGCCTTCCCCCAAACCACGTCTAGCGTTGTTCCTCGGTGCTTAGGAAGCCTCCATCAGGGAAGGGAGAGGTGCTGGTCCAGGCACTGATGAACTCTTCAGGGAAGGGAGAGGTGCTGGTCCAGGCACTGATGAACTCTTCACCCTTCCCATGAGTTTTAAGACTCAATGACTTTTTAGATTTTTTCTAGACATCATAATTAAGGCCCTGTAATCAGCTTCACAGACACCGCAATCAGCCCCAGCAATCAGCCTCCTGCCTCTGACCCTGATGATTACCAGGAAGGCACCACAGAGTCAAGACACTAATTGACCACTTTGTTAAAAAATAACAAAAGAAAGAGAGGGTGGAAGTGCATTTATGCCTGCAGCTTTTGGGGACCCAGGTAGGAGTCTGGTATCTTGCTGAGGCCTTCAAAGCTAGGCTGAATTCGCCAGCTGGTTTTTGTTTGTTTTGAGCTAGGGCTCTATATGTGTGTTGGCTCATGTGGCCTGAGTCTGAGACACTGATCTGATTGATGTCTGCATGAACCTGAAATCAGGAGGGATTGATGTCTGGGTTGTTCTGGGATGCTGAGTATGTATTGCAGAACTATGTCAAAATTACTACCAGAACTATCACTTGATCCCACATTTGCTGCACGAACCATCCCAAGCTGGCTAGGGAATTCAGTTAATGTACAACTCTTCCTTTCTCTCTGGTGCTTTAGGTTTGACTAGGTAAAAGTAAATCTAGGCTTCCCAAGCTACTGTTAAATATTTATTATATATATTTTCATGATACCTTAAAGTCCAAGATGTGAACTGGGTCCCCAGTGTGCCATACTTTGTATCAAAAAGAGAAAATAGAGCCTGTAACAAATGTATTTTGCATATGAATCACACTAGTTTCTCCAAGTTAATCTTCATTTTACCCACTTTTAACATGCCCAGTTCACTGCTGGTTATTTCTTTGCTCAGGGCTCTGTAACTGCAACACATAGGAGGTAGCTGAGAAGTGGAAGACCTAAGTTTCTGCTGGATTTTCATCCATACCATGTCTGGAAATTGGCAATGTTTTTGCATGTGAAATCATATCCACCTAGGAAATCACCTTTGAAAAGAAAAGATTTGTTCTTGTGTTTCAAATGCATCACTTGGTTTGTTTATTGACCCATTAATTATTGGTCTGTGTCTTTTAACAGTCGGAGCAGAGTAGCATCATGTGGGTGATTGTCCCAGTGTGGCTTTCTCATGAGACAGAAATAGCAATAGCACTCCATCCAGCCCAGGAGTGAGGCAGTTAGTGTAACAAGGTTATAATGTAAAGCCGTGAGCAATTAGCTGGGAGATTTACCTCCCTGTCTTAAAAGCATTTTTATTACTTAATCAATCACAAGCAATTTATAAACAAGGCTGAGGTTTTATAGGGAGCCATAAATCTGTCTTATTTGCTTCCAAGATAAAGCAGGAAAAACAGACCAAAGATTCAAAAGACATTTGATCAATTAAAAAAAAAAAAGCAGAAGTAACTCAAAAGAAGATAAATGATTTGCCAAAGGAAGGAAGGACTTGAGCAAAGACTGGAGGAAAAAAGTTCATCTGTTTATTTGCTAGCCTGTCACATTGTCCGTGACACAGGGCTGAAGTAATAGCGTTGTAAACTGAAAATGTGAACTGTTTGGGGCAGGGACTTTCTTTGTCTCTGCATGCCTTCCTCAAGCTGGATTGCAGCCAGTGGATGCCAGCACAGTGTAATTGTAAAATAAAAATAATAACAATGCTGAGTCGGCAAGCATGTCTGTTCCAGATGCTCTGCTTGTTTTCTGAGCTACTGACTCATTGCCAGGATGAGGCAGCGTTAGGAACCTTTTGGGTAGAGACAGGATACCTGCTGCCTCCAAAGAGAGCTCCTCAAAGCCACAGAATGCCTAGACCCTCCCCGTCTCTTTTAATTTGTCTTGGCGTTAGAAAGAAGTTACTGGAAATTTACTTGCAGCATTTCTGTGTACTAAAAGCACCTGACCACGTGGTGTAGCACAATGATACGCAAAGGCACGCAAAGGTGCCCCAGCCTGGATCCTTCTTCTGTCACCAAGGCCAGGATACTGCATGTTGCTTGCACAGCTCCTCCTCCCCTGCAGACTTGCAGACATTGAGCTTGGTGCTCCACTGCTGGTTTGCATCCCTACACACAGCTCTCCCAGCCCATACTGGTTGGACCAGTTGGATTTCCATAGTGGGGTTGAGATCGTTACCTTTGCACAGATGGAATCAGCCCTTGCTGGCTGACAACTCCTGAGCTGGCTTGGCAGCCATCTCAGCACGAGCGGCCCCTCCGCCTCCGACATTCAGTGTCTCCATGATTTTACTGACTCCTGCGAAACTGGTACATAGATGTTTCCATGAAGGTCCCACTTTGGAGAGAGATGCTGAAAAGAGCTCTGTACTGAACTGCATGCAAGAGCTGGACACTGCAGCATTATCCTGATGAATTCACCTCTATTTGTGAAGATCTAATTGTCCCAGGACCAGCTTTTTTCTTGTCTGATCTTACAACTGGACTGCTTTAATATTATAACCCCCAGCCCTGATTCTTCTGCTGTTTCTCACGCAGTCTGTCATCTCATGATTTACACCTTTCCAAAGCTGAAACATGGTAATATCAGTTCAGAACAGTGTTGCTTCTACATCTCCCTTTTGTCCACTGACTCCCCAAGAAGCAGCTCCCTTTCTGAGAGGAAAATTTTAGAGGAGTAAATGGAGCAGACAGTCTTGTGTTTGTGTTGTATTGTGAGTCCATGGAAGGTTCCCCCGGGAGAATGGGGGACCTTCACCCAACTCCACTTCACTATATCTGAGAGCCAGGAGACACCTGGAAATCTGCCTTGCTGCCCCCTCACAGGGCAGCTGCACTCCACGCTGAGGAAAAGTGCCCTAAAACTTCAGATAGTCACTTCTGCCTTGTAGTCCACACAGGAGCACGCTAGGGCCACCACCTACCTCCAAACCCTGAGCCCAGACCTCTCCCATGTTGCTGAAGAAAACAGAAAGCAGGTTAGGGGACCCAGAAGGCAGCTATGAAAAGGGTAAGACAAAAGGAGCAATTAAGGTGCTAAAAATTGAACTCTTTTGTCATTTTAGATACCCTGAGATGCACAGCTTCCATCTGCCCCTCCAGAAAGGCTTGGGTCTCCTGCAGGCCCTGTGTCATGCCTGTCTTGGATCTAACAGCATCTAAGGTGGCATTGGCCTCTTCTGTTTCATCATCTGAATTACAGATAACTAATAAGAAACATGGCCTTACACATAAAGCTCTGGCATGAAGCTGAAAACACTTAAGTTCAGTTTCTTGCACAGTCATGGATTTTACAGGGTTTGCCATACTGTCTGCCCTGTGTTTCATGTCCATCTGTATAGGAGGCAGCAGCATTTCTCTACAGCTCCATGGTGTTAGAAGGAAAAAAATACCTAGATAAATAGACCTGTTTTCAGGGTATTTCTGATCAAGGCTTCCTCTCTCTGAGCCAGCTAGGAATTTCTCCGCCTAGGCAGGCACTCTGCAGCTGCAGCTGCAATGTCTGCTCCGTCAGCAGGGCTGTGGCCGAGCCTGCGGGACTGCTGGGGGAAGGCACTGTGCTGTGCGGTGGCACCGCACAAGGTTCTTGCGTTTCAAGACCTAATAGGAACAAATGTGTCATCACATAGTTCAGCAGTTTAACAGCTCTGAGTGTTTTTGACAAATGGCCACTTCCTTGTTTCAATTCGTATGCTTTTACTGCAGATAATGAAAGTCAGACGCTTACTAGTTCAGCACTGAGCGCGTGCTTAGCTGAAACAGAGCTTTTGCCTGGGGTCATATGAAAAGTCACAGTCAGAAACTGTCACCCCTGGACCTTTCAGTTTCCTGCCCTATCCTGAGGAGCTAAGTAGTTACTGGGGTTTGAGAACACATTTAACACAAACCATGAATGTCATAAAAGTGTCATAAAATATTTTAAAAGTGTAACTGATTTAACAGGGGAGAAATGTTGACACATCTGATCCTTCCCACCATAACACTCACAAATAATAGATGCACATCATTCCTTACAGTATATATATCATGGATAATTTGATGAATTATTGTCCCAACCCACCACACTTGCGCAAGAGAAATACTTCTGCCTTCCTAATTGGCACTGGAAATGCCGGATAGGTTTCATTGCATCTTGGCAATCATTACTGAGATTATTTATTATTGATCAAGTGCTGACAAATGCCTTTGGGGTTCTACAAACATAAAAAGAAAAAGCCTTTGTCCCATCAAACATACACATAGAGTTTGACTCTGAAGGGTACAAAGAATCCCTTTAGAGTCAGTAGCCATTTATCCTCTCATGGGAATATCCACAGACAGAGCAATTCAGATATACATAATTCTCCTGTGGCCAACTGAAGGCCAATTGGAGCATGCTGTGAGGAGCAGACTGTTCAAACAGTGTGCAGTCACAGCCTTTTCTTTGAAGAAGATGTGTTGGAACTTCACACAGACAGGCAGAGAGAAGCAGGTGATGTGTAAGAACATCCATATTCTGGCAAATCCTCCAGGAGAGAAAACAAAGCAATGTGTCAAGAAAACAAGACCTCCGTGTCTAAGCAATCTGAGTAATACTCTATATTGCTCCATAATGCCATGGCTGCTTATTCAAAACAGAGATATATGTGGATATTGTTTCACTAGACCCTCTGGAGAATATTCTGCTCCAGAGCATGAAGGATAACTAAGGGGCTCAGAGCAGTGGTGGGAGAGGGTATGAATATTTTCTTTTCAGGACTGCTGCAAATAAATACCAACACGTTAGGCATTTTGCCAGTAGTCAACATGGCCTATTTCCGTTTCTTTAATCTATAAAGGCTTTTTGCCTGAAAGCAGACTTTCTAGTTAGATTTCCATGATGTATTCAAATATGTGTTTAAAATGCTATAAGAGTAAACTATTAAGGCATCTCAGCATTTTGAGACCCAGTTCTCCTGGAGACTGGGAGTGAACTGTACTTCTCTGAATATATCACAGTACCCAAAGAAGTCTTGGATGGGTCAGCACAAGTTTCAGGCGTGAATTTTACAATACAGTGTGCTGCTTCGAGCAGATCTACAGACCTTCAGGACCTCTTCAGCTCGCAGGCCTTTCCTTTTACTTCTGCAGCTGTTTAAAATTGAATGTCGGGCTAAAAAAAAAAACATGCCCCTTATTTATGTGCCCTTGCACATTGACATTTCATGAACTTCTGAAATCAGTCTGTGTGGCAAGTTTTATTTATTTCCACCTTTTTTATGGTATAAGTGATAGCTTGTACTTTGCCCTGTTTCCTATACCCAGATTGGTCTCAGCAGCAATGCACATCCAACCAGATTCTTTAAAATGCTGAAAACTAGATACATTCATTTCCCCTCTCCCTTCTGCCATTTTTCTGAGTTGCAGGCAATTGATTAATACAATAAGCCTCATTAACTACGAATGCAGTACAACAGCTATTGAACTAATCTATCCTATTTCTAAGCAGTTTTTATCATGTAATTATCGCAATTATTTTAATGGACAAAAAATATTAAGTACTGGGAGCTTGCTTCTCCACTCAAGCCAGAAATTAGTGAAAGAGCTTTCCTCTTGTTTATTTAAGCACCAGCAGAAGTATTGGATTTTCAAAAGAAAATGAGTATATCACAGATTTTACATGTTGTGAACAAGGATTACCTTTAAACTGTGGAAGAACATGACTGGAAAGATGGATAGTTAGAATAGCAGTTGTCCTGTCTAGGATGGGATATTTAATCTCCAACTTGTAAGAAACAAATACGAACACTGGATTTTGCTCTCAACTAGTAAGAACAAAATCAGAGGATGCTTTGTGAGAGTGAGGATGAAAACCAACCAGTGGCAACTGTTCCCCTTATGAATATAACTCAAACAGCTCCTTGGATTGTATCTTAATGTACAACCTGCAGTTTATCACTATTCTAGGGTCAATGGTGTAAGGAAAGGAATGAAGCACAGTGGTCGCCTTTCTGAATTCTTTACTTGTCAGGTCATTTTTCTTACCATGTTCGTATGTCGCTAAACAGGAGGTGGTAGAAAAATGGAAAAATCAAAGTCACACATGAATGAATGTTGCTTTTATTCAGCAGGATGCCTCACAAAACCTATTTTTTTCCTTCAGAAAATGTTTTTATTTATTTGATTTTTTTAATAAAGCATCTATGTGAAACATTCAGTTTGGGCATCTTTCAGTTTTCCTTTTTTCACCAGTTTTCTTTTTTCTGGTCTGTCTTCCCTCATGTTTCTTCTTTTCCCCGTTTATCATGACAAAGGAGGATTAAAATTGGAAAAATGTGGATAGGAATAAACAATACATTTTTAAAGATCTATTTTCCCCAAATAGTCACATGCAAAAGAAAGAATATCTAGCCAAGTTAAAAAGATCTTATCAGTAAAGAATCCACCAGTTCTCTAGTAAGTCATTCACCACAGAGAGCAAATAAAGTAGGCTCTTTGCTAACTGACTTCATATTTCTGTCCTTACTTCAAATGCATCAGAAACCTGCGTTGCTGTGAGATAGTCTCTTAAAATAGTCAGTTTAACTTCCATTGCTTGTGTCCTTAATGTTAGGTTTGTCAAATGCCATAAAATATGTGCCTGAAAACTCTCCATGTAGGGTTACCTTGCAGGGCTCAGCGCTACCCTGGGCTGAAGAACCTCTCAGCTATTTCCAGCTCTGTGGTTCTGTGGTCCACACAGAGAACTGGTGTTTTTGTGACTTAAAAGTCTCTGGGCTCAGCCCTCTGGGTGCAGTGGAGATGCAGGAGGGCATGAGACTGGTGGACATTACTCCTCGGCCCTTCAGAGCCCTTGCGGCTGTAACCCCTCCTCGGGCTCATCGACAAGCCAGGGCTTTGTCATCACAACCTTCCCTTTCCCAACAGCTGCTCTCTGAAGATCTGGATTAAATCTCTTCCAAATGGATCCCCAGTCTGACCTTCAGCCAACTTAGTTCCCCCCTTTTTTCATCACTAAGCTGTGGAACTAGGAACCAGACACGACATGATGAACAGCAGAGATATTCCACGGCTTGCTGCCCTCGTTGACACCTGCTCTCTTGGATGTGCGTTTTACCCTGTATATCATCTCTAAATGGGAAATGGACAGGCATAGGCATGCACGCCTACTTCTGCCTTTCGATGCCTGCTGCCCCTGTAGAAATCATGCCTTTTATGCCCATGGGGCTAGTTAGCCCAGATATCCCAATGATCGGCACAGATCCCTGGTGAGCACACTCCACGCTCGTAGATTAGGTGCCAGCAACTTTGGAAACTGGCCCTTGGCATCTAATAGCACGTTCCCTTCCACTCCATTACTGCGAAGTGCGAGGCATTATGGGATTCACTGGGGCAAGAAGCATTTCTAGGGACTCTGTGAGGCAGCACAAAATGCGCTTCACTGTACCTAGCATAAATATACAGCGTTTTAGTGTGCAGGAACTTTTTATTGCAACTTTGATAGAGCTTGTTTCTTTTCCTTGCACTCTGCCAGACCTCGCTCCTACTTTCAGAGCAGTAGCTGTGGCGTTCTCCGTGGAAGCTCCTGCCATCTGGAAGGATCAGGCCAGTCTCTGCTTGCCTCATCAGCTCTCTATCTCTTTTCAAGACTCATTTTAAAATGATTTTTTCCCATTCTCCTTGCATCTACTTCTTAATTTGACTCATACTGTGGTATCGATCTTATAACTGCTGAAATTTATCCACCAGACAATGTCTTTATGGCTACTGTTTTCTGTAATTTATTCTGTTCACTTCCTGACATTGTTTCATTATAAAAAAATGTTTTCTAGCATTTATGTAGTATGCAGTTTCTACAGAAGCCACCTTACAAAGTAACTTTTTATTGTATGCTATGGAGGAAATTTGTACAGCTCTCACATTGCTGCATTGAGGAAGTTAATTCCAGCTCATGAACATGTCTCTTTGGCATCCTGCAGTTCTATAAGTGGAATTACTTTGATGACTAAACTGCTAAATCAACACTTGTCTCACTCTCTTTAAAAAATAATTAAATCAACCCTCCTTCACCTCCCACTGAAATAAACAGAAAACAGGCAAATAAGGATTCCTTGTTGTGACTCAACACTCTCAGCTATTACTGAATCCCATTATGGTTATTTTTCCTCTTTTGCGAATAGATATAAATTCACTTCTTATGGCAGAAGTAATATAGGTGGAATTCCTTTTTTAATTTTTTTCAGCTTTCCTCTGCTTCTGCTTTTTGAAAAGATTTCAGAAACTGCAGAAATGGATGGATTACCATTGAGAATGGGACAGAGGTGCCAGATGAGCCTGGGTCACTGTGTAGCCCCAGTCCGTACAAATGGAATACTACTGCTATCTGGTGGCTACTCGATGACTCATGGAAAATGCTTTGGTTGTCTCAGGCCTCTATTTAGAGGACAGGTATACATAACGCAGATGCTTGCAACACAACTGATCCAAGCAAAGAAGCCAAGGATTAACTAGGCCTTAGAGCTTAAACTCACTTTGACTGATGGGCAAAAAAAAGCAAGGAGTGCAACTGGGAGGGCTGTAATGGGGAGAACATTTTTGCCAGATTGCTGGGGGACAGCGAGAGGCTTGTAAAAAGTTGTTTTCATCATGGCAATTTCCTGATTGCCATGAGATTTCATTCTGCAAAAAATGAAACTGATAATATCAACACGTCCCACTTGTGGCAGTCTCTGAATTGAAAGCTGTCACGCTGTTTCTCAGAACATGCTTTTTAAAAGAAAATGGATGTTTCTTTTGTTAAAAAATATTGTTTTAAAGGCTTGACATCTGAACTAAATGTTTCAGTTGTGTTGAAACATTACACTTGGACCAAATATCAATGAGAGTGTGAAGTATGGGGAGCATTCATTTAATGCAATATTTCCAGTTTTTTCAGTCCTGTCTTAGGCTGACGGCAAAATCAGACTCAAAGAATTTATTTTCAGGCAGAACACCAGGATCCTAGCCAGATTTTGTCATGAAAGTGACTTGGAAGAAACCTGCTCTGGTAGCACTGGTGCAGACCTCCACTGCAAATTAGGATTTGTCCATACAGAAAGGAGCAGGCCATGGAGTTTGGGTCCAGGGGCCCAGGGGAAGCTGAGACCAGGTCAGAGCTGCCTCCAGTAAAGCAGCCTGTGTCTGGCCAAGACCATCCATCCAGACCAAGAAACTGCAATTCAATAGTGGTGAGCAAGAGATGTGTCATGAAGAGGTCTGGACCTGCGAGCTGAAGGTGTTAATTACTACAGCCCCTTATCTAACCTTGTGTTTGATCGTCAGAATAAACAGTTGTATTGACTGAGGTGAAATGAAGCAGTAAAATCTATTCTGCAGAGATTGTTCAGGGACTTTCAGGCCCATCTAAGGAAGCCTCACTTTCTCCTTGACAGTTTAAAGACCAGGCATGAACAACTGCAACTGTGACTTGCTGCTTTAAATATAGAGCAACACAAATTATCACATGCTGACAGGTTTCAGTTCCATGGATGAGTCTGCCAGCAAGGCCTTGAAAGCATCTCCACTCTGCCTTCTGTGAACCAGGAAGATAAGGTCTCTGCGAATAACAGGGTGAAACCGGTATTTTTCTTCATTGTATAGGCCAGCTCATCTCAGCATTCTCCCCTGGTCCCTCTTGGGATCGACTTCATTGAGATGAACACCCTGCTCTCTCTTGTCACAAGATAGATGCTTTTCTCATTGACATAACTTGATGGAGGAGAATTATACCCCCACATTAGACAGGGATCACTTTTTTTCCTCATAGCAACAGTTATAAATCTGTGCCTGGCACTGTATCCTGTACATAAATCTGGTCCTGCAGACCACCAGCCAATGTATTTTCCTACCTCCCACATAATTAAAAGTGCCAAAGAGTTTCTCCTCTTAAGTCACACTTCTGACAATTTTCAGAAAGAGTATTATAGGGGGAAAGAGTTTGGATCAGATCAGCAAGTTTTGCAGTGCAAGAATGTTGAAATGTTTTGTATTCAAGCATTTCATACAATTAAACTTCTTCATATAAATTTATTACAGTTTTGAAAAAAACGTTGTTTTGAATAAAAAAAGAAACTCTCAAAAAGTGTTAGAAAAAAGCATCCTGACAATTTCAGCACTTAATCCTGAAAATATTAACTGGGAGATTCATAATATGATAACTTGTGTCATCTCTTTATGTACAAATTTTGAATTCCAGCTGGTTATATCAAATGATCGTTGTCTTGCACTTCAGAGCTACCACTGTGTTGGGATAATGCACATTGTACTCAGCAACGGACGGCTGTGCCTGCATGTCCATCATCAAAGCAGACGATCATTAAGACTCAGCAACAGGTGGACAGATTTAGCCCACAAATGCAGTAGAATTAGTCCTCTTCTCCTTCTTTCCTGCAAGGCTGGGTCTAAGAGGAACTTCCCTGAAGGAGCACACAGGTAGAAGTTGTTAAAAGTGAGGCTTTCTATACTTGAAGGACCCACCAACCAAGAAGAGATGAGCTTGGATTTTTTAGCATTGGGGTCTGTATTTAGTTGCAGGACCAGCTGGGATCAAAGAAAGCTGAGCTGCAGACAGATGTGGGGGAAATAATGGTAGTGGTTTAAAGAAACCACATCTGGAATGAGAAGGATCTTAGGACTCGGAGGGACTCCGACCAAAGTAGCAAGGAAAACAAAGCAGGCGAATGCTGGGGTTTGTCCTTCTGTGATGGATTAGTTTATATTCTGCACTCTCCTAATAAAGAGTTACTGTGTTGGGAACGCCTGGAAAATCCTGGGCTGTTTGTTTTGTTTTATTATCATGTGTCCCTGGAGATGTAACTGCAAACCCCAAGAGAGCAATTCATACCACCAAAGTTAGGCAGCTACCTCAGGCCCCAAATTAGGAGTCTTATCACCTGTCCAGATAATCATGGAAAAGAGAAAGGGCACTCCAGCTTGCCTAGGATACAAATCACCCTCCAGAAGTGCTTATCTGTCTCTGCTGGTTTTATGGGGTGCCTAGGGCAATCAGAGTTATTAGGAATGAACCACCTCGATCCCCCAGGGCCACCGGGTAAAGCCATGGGAAAGAGCATGCGTAAGCCGCAGGAGAGCAGCTGGGCCTTGGGGCCCTTCTGTGAAGGCAAAAGAGTCTCTGCTCACAAAGTGTGCCGGGAGACCCACAGCAGAGCACTCCCAAAGCTGCCTGAGCCACGGAAAAAGAAACTCTGACTTATCATGAACTGACCTTTTCCAACATGGAATTATATCTATCAAACTCCCAGCCAGCAGCCTTTCCCTCTACATTTCCTACCCAGAATGTGCCAAGCCCCGAAGGCTCTTTTTTCTCCTCACTTTGTATCGGTTCCTAGCAGAACTACCATTGCACAGTTTGTTCCCTTGCTCCTCTCCCTTCTGATGCCTCATATCATTTGGTTACATGGTTCCATTAATGCCTTGCCTTTCATACATGAATGCAGGTATTTTATGATTCTCCTTCACTCCAGGGACCAGGATAACTCCTTATTCAAGATGAAGAAGCATATAAACAGAATATTTAACGAAATAACTGTAAGCGGTAGTTATACCTGAACAAAGAACTGCAAATGGCCCTATAATGTGCTTTATACTCTCTTCTTCCCTAAGATTGCACTGCAGGCTATTTACAATTCACAATTCACATATTCCTGCATCCGAAATGTCTTTCTTTCTCACTTACTTCCTGATTAAGTGACAGAGTCTAATCTCAGCACAGTCTCCAAAGTCGCAGTAAACACAAATCTTTCCAGAGACAACCAAAATAGCTGTTTTATTTATTTTCATTCTTTTGCAACTCAGTATTTGCATATTGAAGTGGTTATTAGGGGGAGGAAAGTCACGGATGCAAATTTGACATTCAGATGTTAGCTCTTCCATAAATAAGGTCAACTGTGATGAGGACACTTGCTAGTCTCCAATTATAGGTCTCTTAATGTGTAAATAATGCTAATGCATGGCATCTGCCATCAGAGCACAGACTTGTAAAAAAGACAACAATAGTAGCCAACCAGGCTGAAATTTGCCCGTCTTGCTGTTCACTGGCCTTTTGGCTCACAAGAGATTAAGAAGTTGACCTGAAACAGCTTGAATTGCCCAGCTGGGTGCTGACCAGCCCTCCTGGATCAAGATGTCACCTTCTCCCTTCACTGGGCACCCTTCCCAGCCCAGAGAAATGAGTGGCCTAATTTTATGAACGAGGGTTGAACCCAGCTCAGGTTGCAGCCCAGGCACTGCCACCTGCAATTCAATCCTTCTGGAAAGAGGATCTTGGCCATTTCCAGACAGGACATCAGCCACCGCTGTGAGGACACATTCTATCAGCCCCTCCCCAGGAACTGACAGGGTAGATGACACTTAAGCAAGAGGCTTAGTGTGTTGGAGATGGCTGACATAGTCATTGCCTGGGCCCGGCTGAAGTGCCCGTGTTTGACCTCTTGCTATATTTTCTCAGGCAAACAGCTCCCTGCAGGGCTGTATGTTTCCAATTACATAACGCTTGTAGCTGGAGTTAATTGGTGAGTCCTTTTTATCACCTCTCTGGTATCCTCTGGATAAACTGGCTCTATCACTCTACAGCCCCAGAAATGTGGATAGGATGACAGAGGCTGAAGATGAGAAGCCAGGGCTGGCTGCCAAACGCTTCTGGGGCTTGTTTTGTGGGCATCTTCGTTCCTCACTAATACTTTTATCCCCCCACCCCATAAATCTCTGTTTGCATCAGGTAGCTATTTCTTGCTTTTTTTAGAGTAGCACCATGGCAGTTTCCCAGGCTGGAACCCCTGGCACAGCCTTCAAACAGAAAGCGAAAGGCTCTCACGGCCAGCACGGCCACGTGGTGCAGGCAGACACATGCACCGGCGCGTCAGGACACCTGGGTTCTTTGCCTGGTTTTGCCTTTGGCTTTCAGGGCAACATGTTTGAGCTTTTTATGCCTCAGTTTCTCAGGAGCTGCTTACAGCCATCTTTGTAAAATACCTGAAGGCTTTGTAGGTGGGAAATACTACACAGCAGCAAAGGCTTCCTAGTGTCAGTGCAATACATTGTCTTTCTCAGATCGGGACAACAAAGTACCAACGTGAAGAGAAAGGCAGTATCGGTTAACACTAGGAAAGAACTGACTTCCATATGGTACAATAACTTCCTTTGGGCTTTTCTCCAGCTCTGCATCAATAATCTCCCTTTTATTATCCTTTATATGAGTTTCAAATTCTCTGGCTGCGGAGGCTGGCAGGGAGCAATGTGGAGCTGCTCTTCTGAGACAGCTCTTCTGGCTTTCACCAGCCTAGCGACTACAAGCTGGAGTTCAGAGCAAAAGCTGTGGTGAGAAATCTATGCAAAAGGCAGGCTTGCCCACTGCTCTCCAACCTCTGCGTCCTTCCTCCTGGCAGCAGCAACAGGCACCAGTGAGGCTGGAGTTACCGAAATACTCTCCCCGAAGCCAGTCAGATGCTGAACTGGGGGACTGTCAGGACAGCAGGTCTGCAAGGGACAAACAGAGGGCAAAATAAGGGCAGGAACTGCCTGGCATAACAAACCAGTGGGAAGAGAGATTTATAGCTGAATCCTGCATACGTTAAGCACTTCTAAAGATTTATTTACAAGCAGAGAGAAAAAAGCTGTGGATTGAAATGGGTCTTTGGAGTAGCTAAAAGAAAGCAGCACTGCTGTGAAAGCCGGTGACCCCAGCATCAAGGGGAGCCTTTCAGCCTTTTACTGTCCTTGCCGATAAGGTGTTTACTGACAGCTGCATAAGAGGACAGAGAGATGTCCGGATAGGGAAGGAGCGGTCACAGGAGAAAAGCAGATGTTTTCTCTATTTTTAAGAAGCACCAGTGAGCTTTGAACCCCTGTAGCTTCTGGCATCTTCACCTCCCTTCTCTATCATTGGAAGGGCCTCCCTCGGCATGCTTGATCCCAGCCTAAAAGTCATCAAAATCTCTCAGCAGTGTTACACAACATAATTGGCTTGGTACTTCACCAGACTGTAGGTCCAGGAGAAATTAGTCTGCAAGAATAATTGATCTTTCTGCTGGACGAAAGCTAAGACCCCTGCTCCTCTCATGCCCCTGATGAATTGTCAAGCATTTTCTCTTTCCCAAATATGTCCTCTCTTTGGTGCAGTAGTGAGAAAACTGTTCCTCCACTCGTCTCACTTCAAATCATCAAGGTAGTTAGGTGCCTTACCTTCAGGTAAGTAATGTCACAGAGATCAGTGCAGGTGTCAAGTGATGGGGAGGGCAATGACAGTCTGGAAGGACATTTTAAGGTTTTGAGCATGATTTCAGGCTTCCCATTAGATCCAGAGCCTCATCTGAGATTTTTCACTGTTTGTATGCAAAGTTATCCGTGGAGTTACCCCACTCTCTGGGAAAGTAGCTGCCTGGCTACTCTGTTTAGGGTAGCCATGGTGTTACTCTAAAAAAAGCAAGAAATACCAACCAAATGCAGAGATTTGTGTGTGGGGTAAAAGTATAAGTGAGGAGCCAAGATGCCCACAAAACATCCCTCCCTCCATGCCCATAAGACATCTGCAGTTGTCAGGAGGAAACACAACCAAACCTTGGGCTGCTTATGGAGATAGTTCAGAGGTCCGGAGATTTGTTTTAAGGGGTTTTTTTTCTGTAAGCCAGCAGATAACCATTTGGACAGAGCAGGGATTTCAGTCTCCGAGACCTTTCTTCATCATGACACTTAATAAAAAATATTTACAATGTTAAAAAAAAAAAGAAAAAACACAACCAGCAGCCTAAAAACAATAAACAAGAACAGCTCACACCCTGACAGCAAGGCCTGGCTGTGGGTTTTGTGGATGACCAGAGAGCCTCTTGCCTTATTCCAGTGATTTTCTTATTAGCAGGAGCTCACTAGCACAAAAGAAACTGCTAACACCTTTCTGATCACAAAGTTCCTCCTTTTGTATTAAATGCATCTCAGCAAGTGGGGAAAGGCAGTCATACAGTACAAAATGTGTTAATAGTGTTAATAGTCTGCTCATATGTTATAAGACCTGCTTACTGCTCTGGTGATTGATTTATTTTAGTATGCAAGGTGCTGAGCGTCGTGTGCCTTGCAACTGCTTGAGCGCAATTGTTGTATTGCTTTGATGTGGCAGTAGCTCTGTGTTTAAGGTGGTTTATGTTTTTTTAATTTGCAATTAAATAAAATGATGTCTGTTCCCTAAGATGGCTGAAAGTTGTTTATACTCTGCAGCAGTTGATAAAGCAAACTTTTATTTAGCTTCATAAAACACGCTTGTTCTGTCACTCTGAAACACATTAGCTAGAGTTCTCAGAGTGGTTTCCTACATAGTAAAAGATAAAACTAAAGTCCAATCTATTTTAAAATAGGCTAGGTAACAACATCAGTGTTGCGATGGGACTATAATGAAGTAAGTGAGCTAGCAATATTGTACTATTGATAAAACTGATAGTGGTAATATCTTATATTTCTACAGCACCTTTCATCTTGAAGGATCCTAAAGTGCTTTTGATACTCACTTGTTCTCTTGTTCACTCCTTCCCTCCCTCCCTCCCTCTCTTTCAGTGTGTATATATAAATATACAGATTTAATGTAAGCCCTCCTCTTCCTCTACTGCTTATATCTTCTCAACTCTGAGAGAAGGAAGGAACTTGACGGCTGCTTAAAATCAAACACCACACAACAGCTACAGAGCTATAGAGAGTTCGCTCCATTGTCCACAACTCCAAGAGAATAACCCTCCAAAGGAAGATCAGTGTGTCTCACACAGAAGTAGGTACCTCTTTATGCTTAGACTGCTTGAATAATTCACAGATCTGAGGTGGAGTAGGAAAATAAAAAGAGAGCGTTTCCTCTCTGAAAATGTACATTGTTGCTTTATAGCTTCAGTCAGTGACAGAGACATAGATATGAGCTGGGCACCTCTGTGGGTCAGTCCCCTCTCTGCAGATCATCAGTGATGATGGCAGAGGAAGACCCATCTTCCTCCTGTGCATACCATAACCATCTCACCAACTTGTCTTACCCATTACCTCAAAGCCCCACACTTAAATGTGGAAAATTTCCCTATCAGGGCTGGCATGAAAGAGGAAAATCCCCACCAAAAGTTCCCTTGAAACTCTTGATTCATCACCTCTTGAAGCTAACATAAGATTTTCTACCATCAGCAGTGTCTTTGAACTGGTCCGAATTCAATATGAAGACAACAGATATTTGCTACCACCAGATAGTTAGACTTGGTGGGCCCTGACTGAGTTGATGCTGCCTAAGCTAAGGGGTTAAAGTTAACTAGAGATCATGTAATTCCAGTATGTGTTTCAAGTATAGATAAGGCCTGGTCTTGCTGACCTGTCTCCAGCTGGCCTGGGCCCAGAGCTGTAACTTCCAAGTGATGCAGTTGCCATTTCTCCATTACCTTCTTCATTCCAAAGATTCCTGCTCACATGAGCGTGGAATGCAGAAACACAAAACACTAGGAGGGTCAAATGTTTCCAAATATTGTATAACATCTCACTCCAGCCTCAGCTGGTCTTCCAAAATTCCACAGATTCTGGGCTATGCATTCATCAACCTGAATTGAATTCTTCTGTTTATTGGGCCATGTGAAACATGTGTTGATTACTGGATGATGTACGATAACTTATATCCTAGTGGGCAGAATTTCTGTGTCACTCTGTGCTTGTTCAGACAGAAACTGCACAGAAAATAATCTATAAATATCAGGTCAGACTCTGAAAATGGATTTGTTTTGACTGCATTGGTGCCACTTTTACGTGAATATTCCAGGAAGCAATTATAACAGAAATGTTGTAGAGACAAATATTATTGAATAATTCCCCCAAGGTGGCTATTAAATTGGTCATCATGTCATCATTTGTCATTATTCAGTCCAAAGAACTGACTTAAGGAGTTGGATTCATCCAATGAAGGAACCGATATGTGCTGTGTGACCTCAATGTCTAGTCCAAACAACCAAAGTAATAAATTACGAATATCAAGTATACCAAACACTGTTCACAGCCAACCATTTATAAGCAGCCTACAGGCTAAAATGTGCATTTCATTGATCAGTTTTTAGGGCAGACAGGACAGTTACATCATCCAGCTACTAGATAGAAGGGACCATAATATTTCAGCTTATCTGTTTTGAATAACATGACATAGACTATCATCCCAGTGCAATGCACTGTTGAGGTATTTGTGCACAGCCCCCAGCCCAGTTTTGGAAGTAGCTGAAGACACGTGCAATGTGAAGTTGTGACATACAGACACATCTCTGGCAAGTTATGCCATGAGTGAAAGTCTGATTAAAAACACATTGGCTCCACAAAGGGATGGAGGTGGAGCGAATGCTCTGAAAGCCTATAGACCAACATAAACTCTGACTAAAGGTGAAGTCGGTCATGCATACATTATTCTGAGTCAATTCTGATCTTGTTGCTTAACCCCAATCCCCCTGATTTTGTGGGGAGTTTGGAGAGCACATGAAGAATACTTAGGGTGTCCAAAATTTAGATATCCAGTATTGCACAGTAAAAGATTTAGAAAGCCAATTTTCTTCCACCTTATGTGAAACCTCTATTGCAAACCCCATTATAATAACAGCCTCCTCTTTTAACTGTAGGTGATACTGTTAAGTGAAAAGTTTTTGAGATATTCATTTTCCGAATCTTTCATGTTGCTCATAGTTTAAAACACTTTTGAAGAGACATTTTAAGGTTTCATATATAGTTTTAAAGCATTTTCAAAAAAGCCCAGAATGTATATGTATTATTCGTTTCTTAAGTGAAAACAGGTTTTCAAAATATTGCAACTTATGTATTTTTCAAATTCCTTGGAGTACTAAAAAGAAAAGAACTAGATGAGTGTAGGAGAATGAGAAAATATTGTTTAGAAAACAAGCAAGTCAACACGAAACTGATTAAATACACTAGCTAGTGACACCACCTCCCTGACTTCAGGGGGACTGTGCTCACTAAACACGAGCTGAAGATGTGGCCACATGTGTTAGCTGAGACAGCCCCACTGAAGTCCAGAGTGTCACACAGACCTCCAGCAACTACAGATTTGACCCAGGATTTCTGAGCTGACAGGCAAACTTTTAAAAATAAGAAAGGCTATTTAAAGAAAAAGCTTTATTTTATGTTATGCAGGAGCCTGATAAAGTTATGCAGTGCTTGGACGAATAATGGCCCAGTCTGTCCCATGTGAAGAAACTTCACCTGGGAAATGACCTGGCTGAACTAGTCCCAGTTCTCTCAGCATCTGAACGCTTTGTGGCAGACCTTTCCCAGAGAAGGAGAGATTGCACGGGAGAGATCTTGCAGTTTAAGAAACACCGAATTTCCACCTTGCTTACATAGGGCTGAGCATTTTCCTTCCGCATAAATATCTGGCAGCCTCAGGCAGTCTCTGAAACACAGATATGAGACCTGGCTCCAAATCTTTCAACAGACCTCTGGCAAACTGCTCCTGGGCACTGTTTCCTATATAACTGCTGGCAGACATTACATAAATTTTCCATAAATATTGCAGTATGGGGTCCTACCCTCTGCCCATTTCCCTACATGACAAGAAGGCCTGGTTAAATTTTTTAAAGTTCTTAATGTTATTATCTTTTCTTTATGTTGAACTTGTTTCCTGTTTAGTCCTAAAATGCACATATGGTTGGGGGGTGAGCTCAGAATGGCAGAGCAGAATGACCTCCAGAGACTCAGTCTTCCTTACCCACTTTGCTGGGATTGCCAACACAGTGGGCAGAAGAGGCAAAGGTGGAACACACCACTGTGAACCTTTACACTAGGTGGATATTTGATAAGCCTCCAAAGGACCCTGTAATTCATTTCATACAGATGCCAGAATGTAATAACTTTAGCTTACAGCCAACCTGGGTTTTGAGCTGACAACCCCAAGATGAACAACTACTGGTATTGGCAGTTTATGCCACTTAATTTTCTCCATCTTCATTTATGTCTCCTGGTCCCATCTGCCTTCCACCCAGAAAAGAAACACAAGTGCTCCACTTCAATCCAAACCGCATTTGCTGAAACACAGGCAGTAGCACTGATGACAGATGCAGCAATGAGAGGTCTCCTTTTCATTTCATTTTCACAGATCTTTGAGCTGAGAATAAGATAAAGAGCAAATGAGCCCACCTAAAAATTCAGATCCCTGCTCAGTATTGCTCCATGAGCACTAGCATGTGCAGAACTTAGGAGCAGGAACGTTCTTCCCCCTTCCAAATGATGACACTGAGTTTCCTTTCCAAGGAGATCAGGTCATATATACATCGCTATAAATCTGTTCGTGCGCCCATTTCTCATGCTCCTCACGATAAGACTTATCACAGGGGACCAGTCCAAATTTAAGAGGAACACAAAAAAGACCTGCAGAGAAGGTAAAGTGGGACCAACTTCCAGACAACTTGGACTCAGCTTTTAGCAGTTTAATTTATATTTATCAAACAGAACAAGTACATAGATGGGTATTATTATAAAATGTTTTGTGGCACAGCCAGGTTCAGATGTCCTGGTTCTAGGAACAGGAAAGCACATCACTCTTCCCTCTCCACAAGAGAGTTTATTTCTACAGATACTGCTTCTTCCAACAAGGGCTTACATAAAGGCAGTCTCTCATGTGCTGCATGCCCCAGAAGTGCCAACTACAATCCCCTCACCTCCTGTTCTTCACACATTTCTTGGTTTCAGTGCTGAAAGCAGGGCGCAAGACTCAGAGCCTGCTGGGAATGAAGCCACACTGATGTTGTTGGGTGTTGCTGCTCAGAGCAGCAGACTTCATCTCAGCATCAGTGCAGCACTGGAACAACAGGCACAGGAAAAGACTTTCCTATCCTGCAGACGCATGTGCACAATTTCAAAGCTGTTCTTTTTCCACACTGGGACAAAACCAACCCGCTTCAAAGACTTTTGGTGCCACAAGGAACCCAAGTCCAAATCTGATTCAGTGACTTGAACCCCAGGGCATGTCTGGGCTAATTCACACATTCTGAAACCAGAAGCAGTACGTCTGTCTTGGTGTGATACCCAGACTAAGGATTGCTTTTTAAAGAGGATTGTTCCTGGCTAACACAGGCATACAGTGCTGGGAATCAAGATGGCATTGCACAGTGCTGTGCTGGGTAGTTGTACAAGCTTTGGCAGCGCTCGTGTGTCTCTGCTTCACACAACTTCATATGCTAGACATAACCTCACATCTCCCACAAGCCAGTGTGCAATCCAGACCAGGAGACTTCTCAGCTTTTTTAAGGAGACTGTGATTCTCTTTCCCACTGTATCTTTCTCTGTCCCTCTCAGAGAGCTTGGACCTAAAACTGATCCTAACAAAACAGCTATGAATACTCCCATGAACATTCCCATGAATATTCCCCCATGCCTTCACACAAGATAACTTGTGCTGTGACCCTTCAATTTTACTCTGTCTGCTAGTATGAAAAGTAGTCACCAAAGGCTCCAGGCTGCTGAAAGAGACAAGCTCTGTTCTCAGGAGCTCACTAGCAAAATAGACAAGAAAAGCAAGCCCTTCTTGTTCACAGAAAAGCTTACTAGTGTTACACACCTCCCTTCAGGTCATGGGTACAAGCACTACAGCATTGCCATGCACCAATACTGGGAATAATTTCAAGGATTTCGCCTTAGGACTCTCAGTCCAGCTCTTTCTAGCCACGGGGGATGCCCAGTGAAGCTGTGGTCTTTCCGAGAAGCCCCTGGATTGACAGTACCACACAAAGGCAGCCTTCTAGGGTTGGTGACCATCCCCTGACCGTTCCCTCAGTGACAGCCTCCTCTTGCTTTGAGTCGTGTTATCCTCCTCTCCCTCAAATACAGATATATCAAGCAGCATATGGCGTTCTCTGAGCAATCCCTCCCTGAGATACTGCCAGGAGACTGGCAGGTTTTCACGCTAGACTAAGACATCACTTAGAGATCAGGTCAGTCAGATACAGGGTGGTGAAACCACTGCTGTGCACGGGCTGAGCACTTCACAGCAGGAGTGAGTATCTTCCCTGCAGAACTGTCAGGCTCTGACTGGCAAAGCAGGATAATGACTGATAGGCACCAACATGGGAGATTAACAAGGAGCCTCCAGAGATCCTGATGACTCTATTTAGAGGACTTGTTTACCTTTGACTCAGTATTGTCCCAGCTGCATGGCCATGCAGCCGCTGTCTTCTTGGTAGTGCTGACAGGGACAAGAAGTGACGCTCAGGCTCTTACTTTCCCGAAGTTTTAATTCTCCACCATTTGGATCTTTCCAGATGCCCATGGTCGTTAAAGACAGAAAGTAAATTTCTGTCCTTCTGAGGTTAAAAGCACCTCCCTACCCTCTGGCTTCAGCAGTCAAAGGCTGCATGGCCTAGAAGGATAAAACATGATGAAATACTGTAATGGCCACATGCTCATCTCACTGTTATTCTGTGGAATAAATAGAAGAGAGACTTTGCATCGACTCCAGTGAGAACCGCATATACTCAGAGGGAGACCAATAACCCCCATGGTGGAGTCCTGCAAAGGCTCACCACCTCCCCTTCTGAGACTTCCTGAACTAAGCTGGAAAACAAGATCCTTTTCTCCCTATTGAGCAAGGGAAAATATGTTTTAGGAGTGTGATGAGCTGCACGGAAGCAGAGAAGGTGAGCGAACACGGTGAGAAGCAGCCAAGTGGAAAGGGAGAGGGCAGCAAAAAGCAGGCTCTGATCTGGTGCTGGTAACTTCAGCAGGTAACTGACTGCCCAGGACTTTGCAAGCATGAAGGGATTTTTTATTTGCTTTGCTTACTTCCTTTTTGGCACTGTTTGGCTTGGCAGAATTAGCTATTAACCCTCTTTATATCCTAAGAAATGAGAAAAACTCCTTATCTGTTAGTCCCAACCTGAAGCCCAGGAGAGGCCTGGGAGTTACTGAATGTAACTCAGTGAAGACACCTGAGCAAAAGGCCAGAGCGAGGAAGAGCACCAAAGAAGCTGCTAGGCTGTGTTAAGGAGTAGGCACACATAGGAGACTGGTTTTCTGGGTGTGCTGTGCACTGGGAGTGCATCTCCAAACACACGGACCCAGCAGCATGCAACAGACTGCACGCAGATTTTTGTGGCAGTTCCTTTGGGAGCAGAAGCTTGTATTTGCACAGAGATCACAAAGGCTGGGAGCGATTTTAACCTAGAAAGGAGAAATATAAAAGTTTGAACCTGCTCCAATTGCAGTCACTGGGCGTTTTGCCTTTAGTTTTAATGAAAGCAGGCTCAGACTTTAAAGCAGGGGGGGTAGGCAGTTAGGAAAGAAAATGAGCTCTGTGGTGAATCCTGACCTAATGCTCTTCTTCTACCCTCATCCTCGAGTGGGGAGAGGATACCTGATGAAGCTAAAAGGCACACCATTTAGAAGCGGTGAGAAGAAAGGGGTTATTTTTTAGCACACTGCAGACACCCTGTGGAACTAGCTGTTGCAGCAGGTCAACAAGTCAAATAATCTGTAAAGATTCAAAGTGGCTCAGGTGGTCTTATGAGGACAGAAAACTACTGGCAGCAGCACAACACCCAGCTAAAGGAGATATGGAGAAAATCAAGCTGTGTCCTTCAGACCCAGATTGTCGGCCAATCTTGCCTGCAGAGAAGAGGAAGGAACGGCTACTAATGCAGCAGCATGGGAGGAGGAACAGCCTCGGGGAGGAAGGATGCGTCTATTACAAAGTGCTACTAAGTCTTACCTACTGCGCCTGTTCTCCTCTGCCCCATGGGATGCTCCCACTCTCAGCCTCATGGGTTGATAGAGCTCTTCAGGAGATAGAAATCTCATCCGTGGGAAATATTTTCATACAGGAAAAACAAATCAAGTTTCGTTTGGAAGTATAAAACAAATTGTTTCCACACATCACATAAGACTGCCTCTACATTAACATTTTGTTTCAGAGCAGGAGCGGGATTTTGAAGCAAATCTCCCAGTCATCAGTTTACCATGCATTGGCTAAGTTTGCAGAGCTGTTTTGATGCTTGTGAACTAGATTCCTTTTGGAGAAAATTAAACTAGAAGCTCCACTCCAAATGTGCGCCAAATGTACTCCGAGCCCTAAGGCAGGCATAAGATGTAATGACGAAGTTGCTGACTGGTCCTTCAGACAGCTTCGAATCAGAAGCATGATGGGGACATTTGGTCCAAGGGACCAGTCTGGATCTAGCCAGAAGTAAAATCCCAAAGCTTCACATAGCGCAGCAGGGAGGACCTCAGCACCAGCTGCTTCAATCCACTGATCCACTCCTGGTGTAACAATTTACTTGCTGATGTAGACATAGCCTACAAGTTAGGTGTAAGTCTACACATAGAGCTTTCTCCATCTAGTCAAAGGAAGAGGAAAGGACCATACAAAGAATGATTTCTGGCATCCCAGCATAAATAATAAACGTAAATAGGGTGAATTCCTAATGGAAATGCCTGTCTATCTCCAACAAGGAGTGCTGGAGCTAACACCACAAGCTTTTCTTTTTCTGGTTAAAGCTACACAAGATGAATCCTGCCCTCTGTGTTCCCTTTTGAGGGAGGTCTCTTGACTCACAGAGCTGAGCCATAAAAAGCCAAAACAAGCTAGCAAATATCAGAATCATGACACATTCATGAGAGGCAGTTCCAGGTACAAACCTCAGACACTTCATTTCAGCATAGGATATAGGAGAAAAATGCTAACCCTGAGCTTTCTCTCCTTGCCCTATGAATAGAAAAGCCAAAGTCCAAGCGCAAGATATATTTGCTTATTAACTGAAATATTTCTTATGTCATCTTGGTATATTTAGGCCTTCATTCTCTCATTCCTTTGGGTTATTTCAAAAACTTCAAAGAGAAGACAAATGTTAGAAGTAAAAAGACCTTGTCTTTTTTTTTTTTTTTTAAGATCCAACAGCCAACTGTATGTTAGTCTTGCAAGTTTTTCTAGACTCAGGTCAAATTCATCATCTTTAATCCTTGGGGACTGTCGTCCTCCGATTTCTTCACTCAGCTTTCAAATCTTTTTCCTTAACAGAATTTAAACATTTCCTTCAATACGAAAGGAGAAACTAAAGATGAGACTTCAAAGCAGTTAAAAATGTTCCTTTTGAATCATAAGTTGCCAGCGAGGAGGACCCCTATTTTTTCTGCTTTACTTATTTATTGGAAATGTTGGCAATCCCAGCAAGAATGGATGCAACTTCAGGAACAGTGTTTGCCTGTTTGTAGGCAGGATGCAGCTGTAATGGTTTCAATCAGTCAAATCAATTGAAAAGATGTCTAGTGGTTGATGCACACACTGAAATGCCGCTTTCTTCAGATACAGCATGGATTAACATTTAAGAAACAGGTATTTCCTGTTCTTTTTCTACCAGATTGCAACAGTTCAAAAGCAAGCCATATTTTGACCCCCTGTTCTTCCATCTGCTCAAGGAATAAATCTGCTGCTGTCACTTCATGTTGTGAGCTTGACCCAGAGCAAAGTGATGGCGATGATTCTCCAGCGTAGGAGCTAACTTGAGTACTAAATTCCTCTCTCTCCAAAGCTTACTGAGCACAACAGGATAGAGCTGGTTCAGCTCATTTTAGGTAGGGACCCAAAGCCTGGAGAAAGGCTAATTTTCAGAACCCAGAGGCATTCAGAACTGAGGTTCCAACATCTGCCTCATCTCTAATGCAAAACAGTTTGTGTATCGCTTTGCACACAAAGGGAATATTGCCCAGCTTGACCTCCCTCCAACTTTATGATTGGAAGAATGATACAGAGGAAGCGAGATCTCCAGACTGAAACACTGCCAGAAAATTCCCCCACTGAGTGTAAAAATGAGACACACAATTGGATTTCAACCAATTTAAAGTTCTGGGAAAAAATAGATGATGGCCTAGCATATAGGTGCAGCATTATCCCCCTGAGTCATTCTGGCAGCTTGATCAGGCTGGTCTCATTAGCTCCAGCGTAGCAATATAAAAATCTGAAAATTCTCTCCAAGGCAAAAAAGAGGTCAATGGAGAGGAACCAGCACTGTGTGTGAGATGTTCCACTGACTGGGCTATAAAGTCATCACTGAATGATTGGTGGCTGCCACAGCCCATTTCTTACTTTTAAGGTGTCCTTCCTTGAGACACCAATGATACAACTATGTGCGCATGGGTGAACTTGTCCTGCCACTGCTCATCCTATGGATGGTGCAGACACTGGCCTTGGCTTTCCAGTGCTGTCACTTGTACTCTCTGCTTTTGTTCACCCTCAGCTGGCACCCGTTTCTCTTTCCTCTTGGGAAGCTATTGAAGTTGGGGGTCCCTCCACTAGTGCCACACTTTGAGAAACGACCAAGGAAGCTGGAGTCCTTTTCTCCAGGCTAATCTCGCTCTCAGTTTTCCTTAGGCCTGCAGCATGCCTGCATGTATGGTAAACAGCACCTAAGTGCATTTTAAATAGCCTGGAAGTAGGTCACTTCTGCAGAGCTCTGAAATCCTTCTCTTCTCAAAGCTGTCAGACAGAGGAGGCCACTGCTGCACTATATTGTTACTACAAAAAGTCACTACTGATGTTTTCTCTGGGCAATCAAGTGGAGATTTATTTTTCCTCCTCAAGATTTTTTATGCTACCACCAAACCCAGATTTCAGACCTGAGCTTGACTGGGCTTTAATGGATTTTCTACACAGCATGGCCATTGACTACCTCCTGCGTGTTCCTGGAGTAACTTCACTATTCAGGGATATAAAGTGCATTAATGGTAGGTGGTACTGTTACTCACTTAGTTACTAAGGCTTAGTTCAAAACCACATTATAAAATTCATCTAGCATTGCTGTCCCTGATAGCAGTTTCCAGGAGCCAGTATCCATCTTTTCAGCTCAATTTAATCAGCACAGGAAAATGTTACATCTTAGACAGGATATTTATTCATTTGCTACAGGGCTCAGACAGGGACTAGCTCATGCTCTCAGGCTACATACCAAGAGTGCCTGCTTTGGAGTAGAAGTAAATAGAAAAAAAAAAAAATCAGTCCTTGGTAAAACTCCACCCAAGGGGGAGCTTGTAAACTTTTCTCCAAAGAGGGAAACCAAACAAAAAGAACTCAGCTGAGACTGTGATATGATAGTGGAAGAAAGGCAGGAATTTGCATAATTTCCTGCAAGTCTGGACCCAAATCAGGGTTCTAAAAGGTTATTTTGCCTGACAACAGATCCACAACAGATACAGCTCAGTCAAGCTAGTATTAACAATTTTGGCATGGGAGAACAATGAGGTGGGTCAAGAGCCAGCTGGGACTGAGGACGGTCACCCGAACGGCAAGAGGCACCCACAGGACTAAGCAGCCGGAGCGGCATCAGCAGCAAACAGGGCTTTAGGGCTGGCGCAATGTGTATTGCTGTGGATCAGACCTGGGTGCTGGGCTGACCCAGGACCAAAATAACAAACAGTGCAGGAGAGGGCAGCTAAGAAAACTTTCCACATCACACTTGCATGAAACAGCAAATAACCTCCTCCTAGACTACAGTCCACCCTTTGCAGATAGCCTGTACAAAACAGTGAAACAGAGAGGAACTAGCAACTTATGACTTTTCTCTTTAAAGGAAGAATCTAAGCAGCCCCCTGAATATTTTTGATTATCTCAGGTCTTCCAGAGCCGTGAATAAATTGAAATTACTTTCTTAATGTTTGCCCATTGCCTCTTCAATAGATACAAGCTTCACCAAGCACCCACACTAAATCTGCCAAAACTTATTTTCCACCATCTGCATAGTAATTGCGCTAGGAGCTGAGTTTAATATCCTTAAATTCCCATTTTGACACGCTGAAAAGCTCCTGGCGCAAAAGGTGCAAGGGGTTTACTTAGTCTCAGATTACTGACCCAGAATGAAGAGCTCCAAGTACCAGCTTTCCTCTCCCCTCTTCCCTCACCTCGGTGGCTCTGTCAATCAAATAGTTCCTATTCTTTGGCAGAGACACTTTTCTTATCAGTGGGTCCATCCACCCCATTTTTCTTTACTCAGGAGCTCTCCTGGGTCCTTTTGGGTTCGTTTTACAATGATCAGTTGCAGATAATTTCTTTTTCCTTCTCTTTGCCATGGACCGCATGTTCCTGGCTCAACCTTTTGTCAGGCAGGCTCTCAGTACTTCCCCACATCAAACTATCAGTGCGGCTGTTTTGTGAGATGAGTTTCACAGCCAACTGTCTCCCTCTAATGAGGCCAAAGGCTTGGTCTCGCCTTGCCCCTAGAGATCCGAATGGAGTTTGAAATTTTGCAGCTTGGGACTATGTCTGTTTGTAACTAAAAGGAGGATTTGTTTCTGAGAGGAGCACTCCCTCTGCTCCCACCCAAAAAAAGCACCCTTGGAGGCTGTGAGGGAGGTTGCTTTACTGATGGGTGTGGGTGGGAGGGGAGGTCATGGTGTGGATCCTTTGCTGGTGAAGACCTGGTTCCTTCATATCTGTGAACTATCTGGCTAAGAAAATATACATGCAACTTAGCCTTGTGTCACTTAGGCTTATATGCAAAACTCATCTCTTTGCGTTGGCTTTTCCAAAATATGCTGCTAATGCCCACATGCCCTCAGGCACATCTCCATCCCCCATGGAGTTTCCCCAGACTCCCCTTCTGGTAACTTCCAATTGCTTGAGATTAAGTCTCTGGATCCCAAGCTCTTCTGGCCATCCACACTCATTCACTCAGAAACACAAAACCTCCCACAATGCCAAAAAACCTCCCACCAAGTACTTTGAGAGAATGTGAGATAACCACAATACTAACACTGGTGATAAATTAGTCAGGCAACTGATTCAGCTGTAGCACCTCAGTGCAATTCAAAAGCTTGCTAAGCTTTGCAGGGTGGGTCTGCATCTCGGCGTACCGCTTGGTCCAGCACTACATGCTGGCCAGCTATTTCTCTGGATACTCTGAAAGGTCTTTTTGTCAAGCAAATTCAAGAGGATAAATCTGATTTACTGGCAGAGTGAGCTGGATGATAGTGAGACATTGCCAACTCTCCCGTTTCCATGCCGTACACTTCTCCCAGGCATTACCTTGCTGGGAGTGGATCAGAGCTGCCTCTGTTCCTGCAGGGCTCACTGCATAAAAGCTGCCTCAACATGAGCTTGTGTACAAGCCTGTGGGCAAATGGATGCTATAAAAATGGCTGTCATATAAGTACTGCCCAACTAGGTTTTGGCCCTGCTTGTATGCTACTGAGAAACAAGGCTGGGTATAAATATATTTTTCAACCTTTGCCAGTGGAAACAGTGCTGCTCAGACATAACACGGAAAAATACTCCTTTTTGTGTTGGATCTTCCTTGTATGTGCGCTGAGCAGGGCTTGAATGTGGGATCATAATCATAGAAGGCTTCCATCACATTAAATAAAGGAGAAACTCCATTAGCACTAGCATGCTGTTATCCTTTATGTAGTCTAGCAACCAGTGGGGAGAACAGCAGGCCTTTTGTGAGTTCATTATGCCTGGGTGCCATACAGAACTCCCACAGAAAGCTCTACAGGGAAGAAAACTCGTGTATGAAATAGCGATCTGCAGAGCAGGGACAATCAGAGAGAAGAATTTTGGCCTCAAACTGCAAAATAGATAGAAAGCTGCCCCGTTCCTCAGAGTAGAGGTCAACACAAGCCTTTTCAAAAATGCGTCTTTTCTTCTAAAGCATGAACATTTTTTTTCTAAGCGTGGTGAATTCACCTTCACTGCTGACATCAGACCTTGCAGCAGATGGGAACAAAAGAGCCTACATTGTATAGCACGATTTCTTTTTATGGCTTTTTATTTTTATTAGGCTTTGAAAATTATGCAATGCAACAGAGGCATTTAGTTAAAATAAAAAAGTAGTTAGTGTTAAAATAGGCCATAAAACACACTATAAGGCTTACATTTTGTTCAAGATTTAATAAACATATGGGCAAGGCAAAAGCTTTGGAGGATTTTGCATTAATACAAAGTATTATTTATTCTTTGTCAAGGGAGAGTTCTTCACCAAGTGTTTTAGAACACATCATTACCCATCAAAGGAAGAAAACTCTTTAGATTTTTGAAAGTTAAAATAGCTTGTGACATGTTACAAAAAATAGTGAGTCTCTCATTGTATAAAGTCTGTAGTAACTTTTAATGTCAGGAACCACATATACACAATATGCTCAACAGAAGATTCAGTTTTGGTTTGGAGAACCAAGTACAATAGAATAGCTGAAAACAATGAGGAGCAGACACCAAAACTGATGTGAAACAGAAGCTGAAGCAGATTCCTCAAGTGCTTGGGCTGACACAAATGTATAACTATAGAAATAGGGTAAAAAAAAAAAATCAGTGTTTGAAAATGGTCCCTTAGCATTGAAACTAATCATTTATTTAAACTACACATTTTTGTCTACCCATCAAGTTAATCAGTACTAACTGTCTATGAACACTACATGTGTAAAGTGTTATAATTTTGGGATAAGAGGAGACCTTATTACTATTAAGTTTAGCCCACTCAGAATTCATTGCAATTCTCAGCCTGCCTAAATCAGAATTAACTTTCATGTTCACGCAAACCCTGGGAGCCCACTTTTTGGATTCAATTCTCAGAAGCCCGCCCTTCACTTTTGCATATACTGTAAGATTTTCCAGAAACATATTGGAAAGCACATCCAAGGGCACAGATGAACATTTAAGCATTCATCTTCTCTAGTACACTTCTGCCCTCTCCAATCCGGTTATGCAGATACTTGAGTTCCCATATAACCCTGTGGCACAAATAAATGCTGCTCCTACCTTGGCACAAACTGGAAACAAAGTGCACCTATCTAATGTCTCTGCTGCTGCAGTTAGGAAGACAGAGGAACAGATTATTCAGGGGGTTTCTCTTTTCTTCATCTGTATGCATGTTGCATAATGTATGGTACTTTAATATTGGGATGAAAATTTTTATTATGCAAACCTATTGTGACTATCAAGCTCTCGCTGAGCATTAACAAGCTCCGAAAGATACTATTAAATGTGTCACTTTAACTTCAAATAGAAGCCTTATGTATTTTTAATTAATAAGTAGACATATATGAACATAGCAGAGGCTGCCATTAACTATCTTATCAGGTTAGGGAATGGCAGGAGTTCTTCCCGAGCACTGGCTGTGAGAGCATATTCTCCTTTTCTAAACTTGGGAACCAACGTACAGTCATGTGCGTAACAAACAAAAACCAGGCTGTGGCTCTAGAGGAGAGGGCACACTTAATTAGACCTTTCATTTCATCCATCTCTCTGATCTCAACCTCCTCACTCCCATAATTGTTTTTTTTTTTGTCTTGTTCCCATCCGCATCTGTAACCAAGGGTGAATGTAGGAGGGGTGACGTGGGCAGGAATTGCAGGGGACGGTAACATGCTTCAGCTGGCTCATACATAAGAACAAAGAAACCAGCTGATGGCTCTTGAAGGCTGTAATGCACTGCCTGAACATGGAAAGGAACTTGTGGTTGCATCCTCAGAGCATTAGTTAGTCTCCATCCTCTGGGCCAGTGCCTCACCTGCTGTACATGGCCTTTTGGAGGTCAAGGAGTTTACAGGAGGCAAAGATCCACCTTCTAATCTTCACAGCCTCTGAAAAACCACCTTCATTCCCATGGTAAATTGTCTTGGTTGGCTCTGACATAGGTGCTTGGCCTCCCTTGACCATATAAACTTGGAACTTGGTGTCTAGGCCCCTTCTTTGTGGAAACTGAAATACCTGTAAGACTCCTGGCTTTGGTCCAAAATAGCCAAGGCTACTAACCCCTTGGTCACCGTACCCAGCATGTGGACTTCCTTTGGTCTTTGAGGACCAGGAAAGAGATCTGAAGAGAAACAAAAGGATGGTTATCTTTAATATGAGCTGTTGCTGGAAAAGAGGGATAAGCTGATTACAGTGCACCCAAGGTATAGTTTTAAATAACAGACAGAGCACTCAGAGCTCATATCAAGATGCTTCTTCACTGTTCATGCATCAAAAGGAAGAAAATGCATTAAATAAATGTGTTTGGAGGGTGAAGTATATTGAGCTGGTAAATATATACAATCTGATATCTTGCAAATTCAGATCAAGTAGCAGGAGATGATACTGCTTACTTACTAGCATGCTACAGTGCCTCTAGCTAAAGAGAGCAGTGGAAGAAGGCTGTTCCTATTCCTTTCCACCTTTGCCACTGGGCTTTGTTAGTTATGATGTCTTAAACCCTACTGCCTTTCAGATCTAGACTGTCACCCAAAATAAAGGGGGAGTTTGCTCTTTGCTCTGATCCCCATATTTGTGGTTCAAGGTCATATGCGCTCTTCTTAAGCAGGGTCCTCAGTGCCACTTGACATATATCAGCTCTAAAACTAGAAAAAAAGGAAGATCCCTAGATCCTTAACTGAAAACAGAGAGCATCATTAGCTCAAACTCTCTAAGCTCCTGTAGGTTACAGACCATTCAGTTCCAATCTAGTACTTCTGTTGAGTATAGGGATTTGTGTCTGGCTAAACTGTCCAGGTGTTTGGTCTTAGAACTGAAAAGATCTTTAGATGAAGAAACTACAACTTCCCTTGAAAGTTCGTTCCAGTGGTTAATTGTCCTCATTAGCAAATTGTATGCCTAATTTCTCATTTGAATTTGTCTGGCTTCAGCTTGCAGTCATTGAATCTTGCTGAACCTTTCTGCACTAGACTAAAAGAGCCATTTAATACTAGTTATTTTCTTCTCATAAAGGTATTTATACACTGAAGTTAAGTTGCCTTTCACTCTTCTGTTTGATGAACTAAACCGATAGAGCTTTGTATGGCTTTCATTATATGATATTTTCTCAAGGCATCAAGTCACTTCTGGATATCTGGATGCATTCCCTCTGATTTTTCAGATTATCAGGTTGATAATGCAGGCATTTAGGTCTAGATTCAATAACCTAAATTCCACCTATCATTTCTTTCTGGTTGGCTGTAGGACTTCAGAGGCACCTACTCAATAGTATCTCCTCATTCCTTCTTGATTTTACATTTACTTCTTGTTGTAGATAATTTCTCACCGCATCGCACTAGGTGTTCATCCTATTTGTTCACTCTTACTTCAAGATCCCTTTGCAGCCCCTGCTTTCCTGGACACACCGCCCGTTCTGTAGGCTGGGTTGCGATCCTTGCTTCTAGGTGTGTTACCTGTCATGTACCTGTGTTAAAAGAGGATGATAAAAAGGCAGATAACAGAATCAGAGTAAAGACCGGCTGTGGGGGAAAGTAGTGTAAAAAGAAACATCAGAGATGAGAGGGGTTGAGTCACTTCACAGATTAGGAACAACTGGCTGAATATTAGCCCAGTTCAGCTGATTCAGCTGACAGTGGTATCTCTGCCTCAGAGGATCACCACTGCCCATCTTGATGTGTTTGGAAGAATCTCACATGGCCAACAAGCTTCTCTCTTGCGATCATCAACCGCTGCAGCTCCAAGCACGCCAGCAGCTGCGTGGCTTTGACAATCCTGAATGTAGAAATCCCAGACAACGTCAAATGTGTTGAAATTACCCCACCCTCCTCTGTATACCCAAGGGCTCAGAGAATACAAATACCCTTCATGCACACATGCCTAAACCAACACACTAAATCACGTGTTTGCTGAATACATACAGCTAATTAGTAGGCTGACATTTCTGATTGCAGGCCAGATGCCTGTTGGGGAGAAGGAATGCATACTCAGAGTTTTGGTCTTTATATATGTCTGTATCTAGGCTCAAAAGGGTTAAGGAAATAGAGACTTCACACCCTCCTGCATAGAATTTAAGCTGTCAAACCAAGAAGCCACTTTGGATCTGCTCTGATATCCATTTAATTCCTGGTTATTTTTCTCTGACACATGCAGCCTGCTGGTGCCAATTATGTAGGTTATATTTCTGACAACTTTGCTGTGATATAGCCTTTAATAATTCATTTGAACATATTTAATATGCTTATGTGCTGCTGGTGTGTGTGTGTGTGTGTGTGTGTGTGTGTGTGTGTGTGTTGTCTCTTTCCCATTTTTGTAGACATTTAAGCAAAGAAATCTTATGTAAGACACTTTGGTTGGGGAATGATGTTATCACCATAAGTCTAATGAGGAAAGGCAAATCTAACCCAGAGAGAGAGACATCAGTACTGCAAGTTGCCTAAATACCCATGTTGAGAAAGCTAGTAAGTTTTAAGGGTGTCTTTTCCCAGGAACAATGAGCAGGAATTTAAGCCAGGCATGTTTGGGCCCATTGGTTTAAGCTTCCATATCTTATGAACACTTGCAAAATCAATAAGAACTGTGAGTACAGAGAGAAAATACATATATATGTTCATATATATTCTTTTATGTATCTATCTATACATATATATAGATATATATGAATCACATTTATATAATAGTGTTCAGGGAAGGATTCCAAACTGGGCAGAAAGAGGCAATATATTGAAAAGAGTAATGATATTCCTTCTGTTGCACAGATAGTCATAGGCAGAATGTTTGTTAAAAACAAATAATTTATATAGATCTTTGCGTAAGGTAATGGTTGTGTGGGGAATCCAATCTCTCAAGCAGGGTGGTTAGTCACTGTCCAGAGGGTAATGAGAATCTCTGTTGCAAGAGTCTTTGCAGTGGTGTATTTTGTGGCCAGATAAGCTGAGACTCCTCAAACTGTTGTTCTGCTGGATTTTTATAATCCACATGACCACTCCAGTATATACATGATCCATTGCTTATTGATTATCTTACTGATTATCATACAAAACATCTCCTAGCTACCTTAACTATGTACAAAAGACCTGTCCTACGTGACCATGTCTGCATTTGCAGGAACAGTTCTACTGACTATTTACAAGTGTCTTCACTAGGTACAGTTTGGTCAGTTCTGCCAGTCTCTGGGCTGGAAAACAGCAGCCTTTAAGCAGTGGTGGAAAATGGGCAACTGGTGGGAGAAAAACCACAGAAAGAAGGACCACAACCAGCAGAAATGGAATGGAAAAGCTATTTGACTAAGCAAGAATATGGCCATGACAGAGCCCTATTTATTTCAGAAGTGCAACACGCTATTTAAGATCCCCAGCTAGTCAGAAGCTCAGTTTTATAACACCATGCTGACAGAACTACAGAATTTCCAGCAAAATACCAATCCATACATTAAGCAGTGAAAGCAGTGGAAAGCAACTTCTCCTCCCTCAGGGCTTTCTCCTGAGGCATGTTTAAAGTCACACTAGACATTTTCCTTCTACAGAGACTCTGAAATCTAGTATCTCACCCACTCCACAGGCTGGGGCAAATCCAGCAACAGTATGTCTACTTCACAATGAGTATCTTAATGGAGGGCAATTAAATATTCATTTAGGGACTGATGGAACCAGCTCACAGGGGGCTCCACCCTCCTAAAAAGCCCTATTCCACCAGTAATTGTTTTACTCATGCAAAAAATCTGTCTCAATCAAAATTAAGGCTCTAATCCCAGTCTCCAAAACAGCTAGTAGAGCTGGGACGGGTAATGCACATATCTGTTTTCTCTCTTCCTCCTTATCAGTGTCTAGGGTTATTGATAGTACAAAATGGTAAGGAGAAGGCCACTAATTCTCTCTGAGGTCATCTCCAGCTGGACCGAAAACCTCTCATTGGCTTCCAAAGAGGGGGAGAAAAAGACAATCCAAAATAAAGAGTGAAGTAGGAGGACATTTTGGGAGAATGAGGGGACATATACATAAACTAAACTTCCTTTTTTCCAGCTATAGTAATAAAATTCCCAATATACTGCTACTTCATCTCCAGTTCATTGGATTCTTCTTTGATGGGCAGTTAGTTGCAAAGGATCTCTTTCATGATGGGAGGAGAGTAAGAGAGAGATTCTTTGTCTTCAGAAAGAAATCGTTTCTGCTTTTGAACTACTTCCTTCAACAGTGATAAAAAAAGGCCTTTCATCCTCCTTTAAGTGCATCCATTTTAATCTAGAGTCAGTCAGCTTTTCAAACTTAACACAACTCAATCAAAACTGAGTTAGCCTTGGAAACTGCATGTAACTAGGATTTAGTGTTAGATTAAGGAATCAGGAGAAAAGTACAATGAGAAAAATTCTCTGACTCTTTAAATATTCCTTCAGGAAGTGTTCAGGCACCACCTCAGCTTTTCTGTGACTCAAATGAGAGGGAAAGACAATACAATGTAATCATTTAGACTGGGAAGGATATGCCAACTCAGATGCTCTTCTACAAGGAGTCCCACTGATTTTAGCGAGCTATTTGTGGAAGTACAGCTAATGCTGAAAGCTGCTGGATGTAACTGGGGATGCAAGAATTCTGCTTATCCCATATCTGTGTGGTAAAACCACATTTTCCTCATGGTGCTTTTACCCACTGCTGGGACTGAAGGCATCATGGCACAAATACATCAACTATAGGACTAAGAAATCATTTTGGCCATTGCATCTGAGTAGGCCTTGGCTTGTCAACATGTCAAGACAGTAAACAACTGGTGTAAATATGGATGATTTGGGGAGGAGAAGCCTGACTTGTAAAAAACAGTATCATTATGAGATACTCACTTATTTCTACATATAGACCACCATATAGCCATCTAACGATTTCTGGATGCTTCCAGCTTCGTCCTAAGAGGCCTTATTTCTCTCAGACAACATTTTAAAACAGTTCAAGTGCAGAAACTTCTGTAAAGTCATACATAAAGTCTTATCATAAGAAAATGAATCATAGGAATCATAGGAAAATGAAGTTCATTATGTCTTTCTGTTCTTCTAACCCATATGCTGAAACTGATCTCCTGAGACATCTCATCCCACCATGTTGTACCACTAGCCAAATTTATCCTGGTCACTTTCTCTTCTTTAAAGTATTTTATTGCAGAGAGAAAAAAGATGCTAACTTGCAGAGACACAAATAACTCTGCAATCTAGTGCTGCAATATCAAATTATGAGTATAATAACATGGGATATTTGAACTCATAGAGTAATTTCCTGATGGTCTTTCAGAGAATTCGTAGAAAAATTGTGCCCCATAGGTTTTCTTGGAGAGGTTGGTAATATTGCTGCTGCAAGAGTTCATGTATTTCAGACCTTAGTGACTCCTCTCATCCCTATTGTCTATGATGTCTTTCTTAAGACAAATACCACACAGAAGGAGCTAAGCCATTTTCCTGTGCTTTAGAGGTAATTTACTAAACCTTTCTTTAAGAATGGCTAGCACTTATATTTTTAGTGCCAGAAATCTCTTCAGTGCCCAAGCTTCAATTTTGTTGCAGATTCCACTATAGGTTGTACGTATTTACGAAGGTGGAGATAATCATATAATTAAGGTTGCCACCTGAATTATCATGTGTTTTTCTTATTTATGTGGCCAACTCCTCCACTCAAAAGTGGTTCCCAAATCACAGTCTATCTGGTAATCCTGAAATCACAGCTTCTAAACCACAAGGTCTAAACTGCTGTGTCTCAGAAATCCTTTAAAGCATTTCAAATAAACCAGAGATTTCCAAAGGAGCAGCTTCAGCTAACTGCCCCGGTTATATCACACTTACTAGAAGGGGCCAAGCTGATAGCTGGCGTAAGCAGAGATATTTTCTTTAATTTGCACTTGCCATGCTTTATTTGGGAGAGCAGTCCCAACTGCAAAAATGCGGACAGTGAGACGGAGAGAAAAGTCCCAGTCTATCTGGAGGGGCTCTGGTGTCATCTCTGTTTCACTGCTGAGATCTGAGAACAAAATATAGCTATTAAAGGTGTGTCTACACTGTAATCATGAGAGCTGACAGCAGCAGGTTTCAGTCCATAGGGAGACTGCCTACAGCAACCAGGTACTGCTTTTCCACCCTCCTAACCCCCGACTCCCCCGGGAGCAGCGTCTGGCCAGCTCGGTGCCTGCAGCTGCCAGTCCAGCTGCCTGACGGGCAGTGAGGGATGTGCTAGTGGCGACTGCCATCTTGTGGGCAACCAGGCCGTAAAGCTCCAACGTGAAGCGCCCTAGAAGCAGAAACCAGCCACAGTGAGGAAGACATTCAGCTGTGGGGCTGCTTCTCGGCTTGCTTAAACCTGCTCAGCGCTTGTCTGTGGCACAAGGCAGACGGAAAGGTGGCTCGAGCAGACAGCTGAGACCCTGCTGGTGCAAAGGTCAGTCCACACTGTGACCCTCACCTCACGCCTCAGTACAGTGTGGATGGTGTGACCAGGGAAGGTGGGGCTTGGGGCAGAGTACCCTCACCTCCTAAAACAGTGCAGCGCATGCAGCGTAGCACAGGTGAGCATCCAGGCTCCCAGAACTCACTCTCCGAGCAAATGCTCTGTCCTGAATTCCTGTGATCCAGTGTGAAAGAAAAAAGTCACCTCTGCTGTAGTGCAGCCAAAGTTGCACTGATTGCCAGATTTCCCTTCTGCAGATGTTGACTTAGTTTATCTTTCTCCTGTTTCATTAGCTATCCAAAGTGCAAGGTTTATAATACATTAATAACAGTCCACTTTGAGTTTAGGCAGCTGAAGACCCTGGATGTCTTTTAGACAGAGGTACCTCAATGTCACAAAACCAGCATGGATGTATGGCAACAGCTGTTACCGAATTCACATTACCATTGCACTCCAAGGCTCAGCCAGTACCAGGGTCTCATTGTGCCAGGTGCCAGCACATTTCAAGACATAGCCCTTAACCTGCAGTGTGAGACCGCCACCCTGAAAAAAATACTCCTTTTTAAATTTTTCAGTTAAATAGAGAAGTAAGTCCTAAATCTTTGCAACACTGGGGCCTAGGAAGACTAACCTGCTGTTGTTTTTCTTTTCTAATGGATCTCACATTTCAGTGGCTTCACCGAATAAAGGTAAGATACTTAATTAGTGGCACATTTCATAGTACTTTGGCTCCTTTTTGCTTCCAACTGCAATTGCCTATGCACTACAGTTTGCACCATCCTCCATCTACAGTGTCCAAGGAGATCAACAGTCATTCCCCACTTAAGGCAGGTCACCATGAAAAAACATAGCTGAGTAAATCACAGCACAGAAAGGTTAAGTGACATGCCCAAAGTCATGTAATGAGTCATTGGCACGATGACACAAAGGAGTCCACTGCCATAATTGTGTAATACATTCCCATCTACGCTCCATAACATCCAAACCAAATTCTGCCATAAGGGATATCAGTGCAACCTCATTAAAATCAATGAGGTTGCACGGATGTAAATGGGGATAGAATTTGGCCGACTCACATTCTATAGCATTTGTAGATCTCTCTTTATAGGCAGTTTAGCTGCAATTACCCTTCAGTGAGCCAAATGCATATCTGATAAAAGCCACGCTGGGTAACATCCATAAACATGACAGAAAGGGATCAACTTTAAAATGTTCTTAATACATTCATTTGAGTCTTCTTCCACCAAGACTCACATCAGAGGACTTTTGTTTTCTTTGAGCTGCTTCCCCAGTTTGGTTTCAATAAACTGAAACACTTTCATTTATAAAAGATTCTTCAAGTCCTCAAGAGCTCAATGAACTGCATCTCTGTTGCAGCTCTTGTGGTGAAGTCCATCTCCCCATCACATTTCCACTCTAAGCACCTCCTTCGCCTCTCTGCAACTCCACAGCCTTCCTTTCCTCTCCTACTTGCAGTCACTCATGGCCAGCTCCAGCTCTGCGGTGAACTGGTTCAGCCCAACTAGAAATGAGAAACATTTGTCCAGCTTCTGGTAGGGCTAAATTTGGCCTCATATTTCTCAGCCAGCCGCAGTTAAAGCTTCCTGCTTCCTACATGGTTCTGGGAAAATCCTGACCCTGCTGAAGTCAATTGGAAAATTAGCTGAAGTCAATTGGATAATCCTGTGGAGCAAGATCCCTGTTTTAAGGTTTTTGATGTCATTTACCAGGACTGGGGTTGTCCATTTTCCTGGCTAGACCTGTCAATCTCATCACTGCCTACCTTGACTGCTATCCAACAGCACCAGGAAACAAGGGAAACAGCTTACAAGCCTGCTCCACTTTTAATTCAAATCATTTTAATTCCTCCTTCCCCTCATCCTTTCAGAAGGCATTGGTCCCACACTGCTGCTTCTTCAGGGTGTTTCTTGTTTTCTCTGAAAGGATGTTGTGCTGACAATCCCACTGTGTGAAGCTACATGTTCTTTCTATAGGTGCATTGATGCTTTCTTGACAGGCAGAGGTTCATTTGAATGATTTTTCTGTACACACCAGCTGTAAGACACAAATAAGACATTGCAAAATGGTGAAAGCATGTGAAAAGGGAATCTAAGAACCCTATCCTCCCTGCAGCCTCTTCCCAGTAGGGAAAGTTAGCCTGGGAGCACACAAAATGTAATGGAGAGATAAAATGGTTTCTAATGCATGACTGGAATAAAGCAGCATGACACAGTTAGCTTGGTGTTGCATTCTGATCAGTGAGATGGCAAAGGCATGCTTCATTTAGCCCCACAGCACTCACTGTGTGACAAATATGAAAAGAGATGTTGAAGGGAGAGGAAGAGAAGGCCAGTCTTCTGGTCCAAAAGACCTCTACAGACCCTGCTGCAAGAGGGATCCTGAATAGAAACCTAAATGAGCCTGAGGAATATTCATACACTCTTAATGTACCATGGCTGCTGCCTACCAGCTCCAGATAAGTTGGATTAATAAACTGCCTTTTGTTTGTGACACCTCGGCATGAATTTTGCATTAGGCTCAATTCAGTAAAGTTCACAAGTGACATGGTTCCCTTTATGAGAATCCTTTTCAATTGTTTTTTGCACTGGGATGTCATAAAGATGTTTGAGCTGCTTCTGGCAGGGAACTGTCTTTTATTTTGAAAAAGAGCTTTTATAACCCACTCATGCCTATAGCACTCTTGAATTAAGTTGGAAGGCAAAGTCCCTAGTCCGTTTATACTATTAACAGGACAGGCATTTTTTTGTGTCAATGAAAGCAGTTATGTGCTTGCTTCAATGCTGGGCTTGTCACAGTGGAAAATTTCAATACACTGGGGATGCGGTTGATTAACACACGAAGCAGACATGAGGTGATAAGATCAGCAGACCTTTTTGGAATTATTAATGCAATGCAAGTAGATCATGTCCACCCATTAGAGCTTACACCGCACTCACTGAATTTATCAGACCATCTTCGGGAAGACGAGAAGCTGTTTTTCCTTAATGGATAAGCGGAGGGTATGGCTGATCTGTGCCCAGATTCTACAAGGAGAGATAAAAATGGATGGATGGATGGATGGAGGGATGGATGGAGGGATGATCTGATTATGAGATGTGTTTATCTCTTGATGATGAACATTAATGAGCTACCATTCTCTCAGCAGCACCTACTCAGGCCAGGGATCATTCGAAGGATGGATCTGGATTGAAATTAAGGGAAAATGTAAGGTATGGATTAGGGGATTATTCAGTGTTACAGGTTGGATTTAGAATTTGACTGCAGCCTGTCAAAGTAACAGAAAACAAAGCAGGGTGGACAATTTGCATTCCTAAACTAAGACGCTGGCTCAGAACCACTAGACAGAACCCAGTCCTGTGGCAATTTATATAACTGATCTAAAGTCACTTCCTGAGCAGTTTCATATATGAAATGGGAAAAATACTGTAGAAATATTCTTTTCTCTCACCCTTTGTCTTTTAGGCCTCTTTAGACAATACATCCTTCAGAGAAACAAATGTCTCCCACTGTGCACAGAGTCTCGATCTCACTTGGAGTATCAGACGTACTCAAACACATCTGCATGGGCTGCAGAGACAGATCTGGCTTAAGCATGCAAAGACCCGTGACCTCCTTGCTGTCTGGAGCTCCTGCCATTTACTCCAGACTGCATGAAAGGGAGCTTGGTGCCATAATACAACCCCAAATCTGTTCTAGCTTCACCCTGCCCCTCAGCATAAACCGCGGGCAGACTGAAGACTGATGGGTGGAAGGGAAAGAAATTTTCTAGAGGACAGGTTCAAAGGGGCTCTACAGCCCTTCCCTATGAAATTCTCAAAGCATATGGAAACAGGGACCTCAAAATGATGTAATCCCCTAGACGACCCTGAAACCTCTCAGCTTGAATATATGGAAGACATCGTGGAGAGAGTAGGCAGCTTTCACCCATGTGTACTTTGGATGGCTGCTTTGCTGTGTTTCATAGCTTCAATTTAATAAACCACAGGTTGTTTCTGTAGCTTATTCCAAACAAACCATTCAAACCTGTATACTACCTCAAAAGCAATCTGGAAAAGAGATTCTCTGGTTATATAAAATGTATTGCTATTATTTTTGCTCCTGTGCTGACAAAGCCAAGTGTCTTTGTTATGCAAAGAAAAGCTGATTTTAGCCATTTTCAGATGTGCTGCTTTCTCCTCCTTCTCTGAATGTAGCAATAACCAAGACAGGACTTCAGGGATAGCTATACAATTTAGTCTGGCTGGGCCCCTTTGCAAAGGGGGAAATTTCTCCTTTCCCACCCGGGGCAGAGCTCTGCTTTCCAGCTAATCATGTATCAAGCCTTAGTACCACGGTTTTGCATCTTCAGTGCTGATTCTCTCTTGTTCAGATTTTGAGTAGGGAACATTTGGAGGGGAAGAGGAGATTATTTGATCTATCAAAGAGCTAGGGCCTCAAACAAGGCTCAGGAGAGTGGATCGATACAATCAGGAATTATCAGCTATAGAAAGAAAAAGGCTGCATGAACCCAGGAGACCTCTCTTGGCTCTGGCAGCTTTACGAAAGCCTGATCCGGTAAACCTTTGTCCCTCCAAATCAGCCATAGACCTCTCCATTACGAGCGGCTCCTTCCCTCCCTCCCCTAGAACCACCATCCTATGGTTGCTCTGCTGTTTCCATAGCGACATTTAATTAATTTAACCCCCCCTGCACAGTGCAGGTAGTATCTGCTACGAACATTTGACAAGAAATAGAAGCAAGAGTTCAGGCAGCAAAAGGCCTCGCTCCCATCTCAAGTGTGTTTACAACGGGTGGGTTGTGCCCGTGCACCGAGGAGAGGAAGAGATGCTCTGGCTTTTAATTACGTGAGACGTACACAGCGGATAATTGAAAAGGAGCAGAGTCCGGAGCAGCACCAGCTTCCGAGCCCCTGATCAGCAGCCAGGCGTGTGCGTGGGGGAGGCCTTCGATCGCCTCCGAGATCCCCGGGGCTGGGTCTCTGCCTGCCGCCCCAGCCGTCCCTACCGTCCTCCGCGGCCTGCCGGGAGGCCGAGGGAGGCGGGAGCCGAATATTTCGGATTAACGCCCCGCGCACTCCGCCTTGGCGCTGGGCGGTCCGAGACTGGCTGGCGTGGTGGGGCCGGCTGCGCGCGCTCCTTGGGAGCCCTTCGAGGATGTCCTGATGAAACGCAACAGATAGCTGCAAACTGCAGTTATGGCGAGGCATTAGAAACAAATGGATCTCATCATTTATATGAACTGCAGATGTGCGGAGACTTTTCTAGTGGTAAATTCTGAGCTGTAAATGGATCGGATATCTGATTTTGTGGTTTCTAGAGGTAACAAATCCTCCATATTTTTGCTTTTTCTGGCAAAGCACCTTCACAGCACAGTGTTTCCAGGGAGCTAGGAACAGATGAGAAGATATCTACATATAGAGAAGTGCTCTCCCCTTGAGCCACCAGATCCCTCTTCTGCTCGCTTTGGTTTCATTATTAGCCCAGTTTAATATGAAAGTACCCCAGAAGTCCCCTCAAATGAGGCCTCCTTGGGCTGGGGCAGTCGGTGCGTACACGTCCTGCGGAGCCCTGGGGATCACGGAGGGTTTGGGGTGAACCTCTCCGATTACCCCACACCGTGCAGGATGACAGCATTTCACAAGGCCTCCTCCCCCCCATTTTGACTGTGAGAAGGAGTGAGCTAACCCTCGCTTTTTTGGTCAAGTAAAGCTTCCTTGGACGGCCGCGGGGTTCCTTGTAAAGGCAGTGGCTCTGGTCCCTGGTTTGTTGGCCTAAGGCTATAAGCAGGACAGACGCAGTCAAAATTAAACAGGTGGCAAGGACTAGTGTTGGAAATAGCCTGTTATTATTTCCAAAAGTCAGAAAACAAAATGAAATGACACACTCTGGAAACTCTGTCATTCCTAGAAGGAAGGAGGAGCAGGCACCTGCCCTGCCGGACTCCTCCGAAAGGTGGTGATGCCTGGACCCAGCTCCAAAGGCCATGCATTTCCCGGTGACCTCAGCTGGAGCCTCTGAAAACACATTAAAAGACAGAGAACATCTGTCTCCCCTCAGTATATGGCTTTCACTCATGTCCCTCAGGCTTTCTGGTCTCTTGTGGGAATTTATTTCAGAATTTCTTGTCTATTCTAGTTGTTCTGTCATGTCTGCTACCTGTTAGCTGGGTAGGTTCCTCTCCAGAAACTTAATCCTCATATCTGTTAAAAGGAAGTAATTCATTCAATGAGAATTTTTACAGTGAACAGTTTTTGTATAGAAAGTGGATTTTAAGTGGAAATATATATATTAAAAAAACAGTTCTTGTTAGAATTCTTCCATTTAAAAAAAAATTGAAGAAATGTAAACCACAGAAAAAAAATCAATAATGGAATTTAGAGCTAGTAGCTGAAAACAGAGTTCCTGGTTGTCACAGAAATTCGGCATAAGGTCAAAGGAAGATTTCATTAATACTGCACTTCATTTTCTTCGAGATTTTCCGTGGTGTGGAGGAGCCAGGGGGAGGGGAAGAAAGGGAACTTTCCCATTCAGATGCAACAACCTCTGTTCTCCCAGGGCCCTGGCAATGGTCTCTTTGTTAATCCCCTTGTGAAAAGATGCTTTGAAAGTGCTTTGAAATCCCCTATGGGACATAGCAAAAACAGCAGCCAAACAACAGACCCCAGGGGCACATATCTGTAGTAAAAAAAGACACTCTAAATCTCTGTTACTTCAGCATTATGAAACCATTATTATTTACAAGTATGGTATTATTATTTATTATTATGGTCTTATTGATTTGGACGTGGAGGCAGGCAAGCAGGACTGATATGTGGCTGGCAGCTCAGTTGAAGTTTACAGTAAGCTCTTCTGTAATCACTCTAATTAACAGTGACACCATCAGTGAGCATCTGGACCCTGCAGAGAGTTTGGCAGAGATAAGCTTAAAACCTTACTTCTCAGCAGAAGTATTCAAGAAGGTGTCTGTGCTTACTGGTGGGACACCAAGCCTGAAGAAAAATAATTAAAGTAAGTCAATGGGAACAGAAGTGTAAATTCAAACACATACCTAATACTGCAGTGTTTGTCTGGAAAAGCTTAGCAACCAGAGAACAGAATCTGACCACGCAGAAAGATGAAACTCATTATATGAATATATATACGTGCACACACTGCATTACAGACAAGGGCCAGAGAGGTGGTGGACTCTCCAGCCTGGGAGATATTCAGACCTCAGCTAGACAAGTCCATGAGCACACTGGTCTTGTTGGCCTGGTGTTGAGCAGGGTGTTGGACCAGATAACTACCTGCGGTCCGTTCCAGCCTGAATTATTGTGTGATTCTATGATTCTATGTTATTTTTATGTGCTGGCTCAAATGCAGGATAAATATTGAACCGGATAAGTGAAGACATTAAAAAATGTTTAAAGCTTCAGTCCTCTGAATTGTTTGATAACGTGAGAGTAGTAGCACTTTAAAAGGCAGCAGTCTCAAGTCTGCTAACAATTTTATGATCCCTTTTTTCTCTGGTCTTTTTGTTGCTTCTTAAATTAAACAGCCTGTCAATGACTAGCGGGTTATCTCCAGCAGATGCTAATGCAGCTATTCCCATGTAGAAGATGGAATTCAAAGGGCAGTATTTGTAGCTGATTATTCAGAGGGGAGGGGGAAAAGACTCTTATAAAAGAAACAGCGTCCAATTATTTGGTTGCAGCATGTGAGAGCATATTTTGTAGTGAAGTCTCAAACCTTTGTAAGATTTGTTCCTTGGTTCTGAGGCAGAAATTGAATCACAGTTCAGAAGAGCCAGGCCTGAAGGGCGAGAGCTGGATATGAGCATGACTGTCTCATTAGGAGGGGGAATATCCTGTCAAGGGTAATGCTTTTCTCTTTAGCAGAGGGAGCTCACAGCAAGCGATAGATTTTTTTTCCGCTGTGATGTATTCAAATTGCTGCAAGCAGCCTTTTGCTCAGAGCTGGGTATGGATTTTGCATAAGGCCATGTCCTTGGACTGATAGAGCATAGGAACAGAAATAAAATAGGCTTGGGGGCAACAGGGGAGGAAAGAGACAGAATAGGGAATAGTGAAGAATACTGTGCCAAATTTACTCGGTTTTGAAAGCTCATCTAAACTCAGCTGCTTTCAACCAGCTGCAGACAGAAAGATTTATCTTACTGCTCAGAACCAGGGCTGAACCCTGGATTATTTCGTGTTCATCGTTACAAGGCTGCAGGGGACTCAGCTGGCCTATGCTCTTCAGCACAGTAATCCTGCGCTACCTAAGCAGCTCTCGTCTGGGTTTTAAAATGGCAAGCGTTTTGGCGGGAGTGGGGTGGTGGTTCAGTTCTATGGGCTCTTTCTCCTCCGTCATTTCTCCGAGCAATGGCAACAGCAGAAGCTGAATGGGGAGTTTCCTGAGAGTTTCTAAAGCTCTAAATGTTTCTAAAATTCTAAAAGTTTCTAAATGTCAGGTTTGGACCCGCACGTCTGGAAGAACATCCTCTAGATTTGGATGGAAAATGCTATTGGGAAGGGAGTAAACAAGAGATAGTGGGAAGGAAGATTGGTTTGTTCGATTTTGGACCTTTGACGCAGTTCATAAATAGTTAATATTGGTACATTGAGGTAGAAATTTTGAAATCTTCTGTATATGTATTTTTATGTATATCTGTTTTTATGTTTGCTAGATATAAATAGAAAGGAGTGGTTGAGTTCACCTGGGAACACGCTTGGGTGATGAGTGAAATGTTCACCACTAGAGGACTCTACAGCAATAGTTAATTGTCCTTATTTTTTTTTTTTTTAATGCGCCCTCTCTTATTTAATCCTTTATGAGAGAAAAAGAAAGCACCCCCAGGAGTCCTAGGTGCTTAGCCTTGGCACCACTGGAAATGCGGCCTTACAGCCCAGCTTCTGTAACAAGGACACTGTTCTCAGTCAAGGTCAGGCTCGAATCATTGAGCTTGCCTTGTTTAACGAGGAAAATAATGGTCCCAATGATTTCAAGACAGACCCTCAAATGCTATCCTGCTGGGAAGGAGCCTTTTGAGGAGCTCCTGGGGTCACCTTTATGTTTCCTTCATTTGCCCCTGGAAAAAAAGGAGATGGTGTCCGAAGAGGCACGGCGAGCCCAGGCACGCAGCAGCCGCAGACACCACGGTGGCACATGCTGCTGTGACTGGCAACACGACCCGAGCTAGGACGGGAAGGGGATGCTGAAGCAAGATGGGGGCTTGAATGCAAAGCCTTGGCACAACAGGGATCCCCAAGGCATGGGCAAATTTGGCAGCAGAGGCCTGCCCCTCCTTCAAACGCGCCATGGCCTTGTTTTGCAAACAGCTCTGTGAGCTCCAAATCAAGGTGCCAGCTGGGTACCTCGAAACATGTCAGGGCACACGAGAGCCTTCTTCCCGCTCCCCCGTGTTCCCAAGCACCGATCTGGTGGTGCACTAAGTTTGAGAGACCTGGCCTAGCACTTGACTCCCTGCCCACAGGAGATGCTGAAATAAGGACGCACGGAGCTTTACCTGCCTGCTGGCACCTCTGGGGTGAGATGGCAAGGCTGAGCCCTTCCTGAGGGACGAAGGGAGGAACAACGTCCTGTGCTCTGCTTTAGACCGTTCCCAGGCACTGGATGCCATGGGACACATTTAATGGCTGCACACTTAACGGGGATGAGCCAAGGAGCATTTGCCAGCACCCTCTTCTTTTCTTCCTTTTCCCTCAATTTCTCTATGGAGGGATCGGTTAGCCTAGGCAAGGTTTGTATTATTGATCTTCCCGACTCAATTATCTTCTGGCACTTGCTATAAAGATCTCAGCTAGCCTTTAATCTTGCCACACCTCAGAGAGTCAAAGAGCCCGTAGGATAGGATCTGCTTCCAATGTAATGGTAGAATTATTTGCTTTGAAGCTGGAAACTAAATCTCTGACCACTTGAAAATGAAATAAAATAAGCCTTAGCCAGTTGCATTTTTATTTTGAGTGGCTTGGAAGGATTTCAGCAAGAGGAAATTCTCTGGGTTATGCTATCACATTATGCACTTAATTTGGACTTGGCCCAGCGAGGATCTTTGATGACTTTGTACCTACTTCCTTGTGTTTTTCAGGATCGTGTACACATGGCCATTGTCCCACGGATGGGGAGCTGTTCCCTCTGAATGCCTAATTAAACTCCGATTAGCATTTCTTATAGAGAGCAGATGTGGCTTTTCCAGCCCAGCAAACAATGCCATCTGTTGTTCCCTTGCTGTAATTTCCATCTGAAAGTGTGCTCTGCTTCTATATTTAAATGTGAAGTTTCCTGCTGCCAGAAAAAGTAAGGTTGTTTAAATTTGGCATCACAAGGAGAAGGCCGAGAGGGAGGAAGGTTGTCTCTTTGTTTGTTGCTGCAGGGAATGTACGTCCGCTTAGTCTGACTGGCAGCTCTGCAGGCTGTCCTCCCTTGTAGGACAAGCCAAAGTGTGAAAACTTCTATCGAGACTCCCATTGCTACCTTGCGTCCTCTCCTTGGCCTCAGGACTGCCTCTATCGGGACTCTTCAGCGGTATTTTCCTACTTTTGCTACCACAGCCTCCCTGGATGAATGAGAGGTGTTAGCATGGATGAGGTCCTCAGACACTGGTGCTTGTAGCATTGTGCTGTGACCTTCTCTGAAGACTCTTGGCATTCGCAACAGGGGAAAGTATTCACAAGCAACCTTGTCCGTACTTCTAGCCTCAGGGAACTGCTGAATTTGCATGGCCTCTTCAGTCCTTGACCAACCCGCTGTGACTGCCAACCAGGAAGCCAATTGCAGTCGTGATTTTTGGGCATCTGTCAACTAGCATCTGGCTTGAGACCCATTAAACTAATTTCACACAGACCACTTAGCAGCCGTTAGCAGTTGTGGCATGTTACTGACCTGCAGTGGACTGAAACTAGTGACCTGGGGGGGGGAACACTAAATTTTATTATTTAACGTCTTGAAGAGTTGAATTTTGTAGGATGGAAGTGCTCTATGAAAAAAAAAAAGAAAAAGAAGCAAAGAAGTCTGCGTGGTTTGTTGGCCAATTTTCATCCTTCCTGCTACTTCTGAGAACGTCACCTACTTAGTCAACTCCCCCAGGAGCTAGATTTTTATATAAAGGGATAAAAACAGGTAGTGAATGCTGGGTAGGGCAAATATTTGGAATGTCCACCTTTGGGAAGGCAAGATTTCAGTGGGAATCAGGCAGTTAGGGCTGATTTCTAAAACAAGTCAGATCAAATGTATAACCTTGCAAATGTTTGAGTGTCCCATCCCTAATGAATGCTTGTGCAATAAGCATTCATGCACAAACATGGCCACAGGGCAAATGCTTTTTTATTTAAAACTTTGTTTTTTTTCCAAGTTCAGAAATATTTAACCCCTGTTCCCTTTAATAATCCATGGTGAAGGGGAAAATCTCAGTCAACAGTTTTCCAGTTTATTTTCAAAATGCTAGCTAGTTGCAGGATTTTGCACCCCTGTTGGCTAACACTGCCTACACATTATGTACATCAAGCAAAGACCAATGCAGTGCATGATTTGTTTAATAGTGCAAGAGAATTTCCCCTATAAACTGAAATCATAAACACAGTACTAGTCCCTTAAATACCCTAAGGGATGCCTGAGGCCAGTATCATATATAAGGAGCTGGTATTAACATCCATCATAAACTAAGCTTCTTTTCCCTACATACTCTTAGTACTTAAATCCTCTTAAACAAGAGGTTTACATTTTTTTAAATGCTCTACAAGTTTTTTTCCCTTGCTATTAACCATTCCCACTATGTTCCCCTGTTCCCCAGATGTCTGGCTCAGCTTCCCAGTGAGAGGAGCTAGTTGCCAGTCCCTGTGTGTCCGGTGTGCCCATCGCTGCAGATCCAGCCTTCTTGCATGGCCAGGTATTGCTCCCCAAAGCGTTACTGCTTGCGTAGACAGATTTCTTCCCGTCAAAGGGAAGCGTTTGATGCAGTGTTGAGTGATTCGCGCGCACTGCCTTCTGACGGCGTGATCAGTGCTAGCGAGCTGCTCCCTCAGAGCAAAAGGTAGCATCCAGATCCCACCTCTGTGAGCACCCAGCGCTTCACACCAGATGCATGCACCACTTCAGCACAGCATGCTTTCTCCAGTGCTCGCTGAGACTGCCCCGTGTTTCGCTTCACCAGAGACAGGGGAGTGAATGAGAGTCACAGACAGCAGTGTTTAGACAGCAAAACTGTTGCAAACATCCAGCGAGGCAGAAAATCTAGTTGCCTGGCCTTCACCAGGGTGATGGCAGTCCTACTGATCACCCGTCAGAGAAATGACTGCCCAAGGTGAGCGAGCGAGGGGGATTTCACAAGGCTGCTTTATTTGGAAATACAGTCCCAGGGGTCAGATTCCCCCCACGACTGAATCAGTGGGAGTCAGCAGCAACTGTATGGAGATCAAGAGAATTATACAGCTGGAAAGCTGGTGGGCAGGAGATTAGTGTTAGGCATTAGGTCTTGGAAGCATCTTTCAGATACAACTTTGCAGAGAGCTCCTCTGAGCTCCCTAGGCCCCCGTGATGGACAGCTGCCAAAAATTCTGTCAGGTTTCAGAAGACAGGCTGGGTTCACACACGCAGCTTGCCGGGGACAGGATTTTGCTTTTGTAATAGCAGTCGGAAAGTGCTTCGGAGGTAACAAACATGACCTCACATTCCTCCCCGGCTCTTTCATACTTTGGAGCGGCTGGGTGGAACTCAACAGTCAAAGGGAAAATCAGCTTTGTCTTTAATGTTGGTGTTGTTTAACAGATGCATTCTGGATGCCACCACACCCAGCTCTTGCACAAATCCCTGTCGTCTTCCTGAGCAGCTCGTTAAAGTTATTAAGAGGCCCCGGGACAATTTGTGGGCCTCTCAGGAGTAGCTGTTCTTGTAGCTGGGAAAACAGCGGCACCCTAAGAGTTAATCTGCAGTGGCCTGGTTAGAACACAGATGCAGAAAAAAAGAGTTTGATATAGTTCAGCATCTTCAGTGCACCCTGTTATTTACTAAACAGCCCCTGCCAGCAGTGGCTGGTGTCCTTCTGTTTCAACCTGGGAAGGTGAGAAAGGACTGTGTTTTATAATGTAGCTTTTTACGAGGATTATTGTTTCAAGAAATCCCCATAGCAGCCACCTTCCACCTCCTCCTGTGCCCACACCGCGTAAAATTGGCCATGCCGGCAGCGCTTTGCGTGAGTCACTGCTGCGAAGCGAGGACAAGTGGTGGCAGTTTCTTCAGCAGGAAACTTGGAGGGATCAGTTTTATTAGGCTGGAAGGAGATTCTTCAGTGCCGACCTTAAATAGCCCGTCCCGGGTGTGTAGAAGAGCCTATACACTTTGGACCTGGATATTTCCATCCAGCTGTTATCTGGGGAGATATGCTTAATAGCACTGCTGGTTTCTCACTTTTAACTTGAATCTTATTTCCGAAAGTTTATGATTGAGTATAAGGAGAATGAGGTCATGGGAGAAAGTAAGGAGCAGCTCCTCCTTGCCTTCTCTGCGTGTCCAAAATTCGTTATCCAGGGCTTTCAGGTTTTTTTTTTTTTTCCCAGTAGTGGGAACGCTGCACATTTCCCAGAAGAGGTGCTGACAGGGTGAAATTACGCTACAGATCCACTTCCTTAGTTATCTATTCTGTCTTTTTCCAGAACACAGGTTGAAAGCCACGTGTCTGGGTCAAGCACTGCTCCACTTGCTCGTGAGTTTTGGGAAAAATGTTATTGCATATAAATGAGCCTTTTTTCCTCTGTCAGTCCTGTAATGCTTGATGAAGGAAGCGTTGCGTTGACCCACCCGGCTCCCTCCAAAGGGAGGCAGTGACTGAGTGCCCGTCCCGTCCAGGAGGCACACGCACCGGCGGACCTGCCGGCTGCTCCCAACCTCTCTGCGACTCCTTGCAGGCCATGGGGCCCTTTGCGATTTCGCTGACCCTTACACTACCCATGCATCGCAGTTCCGCTGAGCTAACACTGGAGGCTTAAGGAATCTGCCTTAGCTTCATCGGAAGTTTTCCTGCCCCAGCTGTGGGGTTGGGTTTTCGTGCCAGGCTGAAGCTGGGGGAGCGACACGCAGGGATAGCGAGCCGGAGGGTGCCAATCCCGCTCTCCACGTACAGCCAAGAGCCCAATTCCCGGGCGACTTTTATGAGCATCAGAACTGGAGCGTGTTCACCGACTGCAGACCCCCGGGGATGCCGGGCGCGCTGCGCTGGACGTGCAACAGGAGGGAGCGCAGTGCCAAAGGGGCTTTGCAGGAGGAAAAGGCGGGCTTTAGGACCCGGGGGCGCCCAACCGCATCGCCCCGCCCCTCAGCCCCCTTCCTCTCCTCCGATTGGCCGCGCCGCTGGGCTCGGGCCCGCCCCCTCCCATGCGCCGCGCCGCAGCGGGGCGGGGCGCAGAGGCCGTCCCGGCGCGCGTCACGGGCTCGGCGTTCCCTGAGTGGCGGCGGCCGCGGCGGCCGGCCCCGCCCCCGGGTCCCACGCGCGGCGCGTTCCACCCGCCGGCTACATTGTATCCAGGGAGCGCGCGGGGCCGGGCCGGGCCGGCGCGGGCGGGGCGCGGCCGCGGATCGCAGCGCGCGGGGGCCGGTGAGTGCGCGCGGCCGCGGCCCTGCGCGCCGGGGGGAGCCGCCTCGCGGCGGGCCCGGGGCAGCGGCGGCGGCCACGGAGCGGGGCGCGCGGGGGTGGCGGGAGCCGCGACTACCCTCCCCCCCGCTCCCCCGTGGGGGGTTCCCACGCGCGGAGCCGCTGGGCGTCCCGCTTTGCCGAGCGTGCATAAAGGAGGTGAGTTGTTTCCTCAAAAACCCGTTTGCCAGCCGGCGAGCAGCGGAGCAAAGCCACCTCTCGCCCCCGTGGATGCCCGGGGCACGCGTGGGTGCTGCCGGCCCCGAGCAGGGCCGGTCGCTGTTGTTAAAGTGCGCTGCGAGGGGAAGAGATCTATTACATTAAGATATATATATTGAGCCACAGGTTAACCCGTGGTGGGGGAGACCCAGCGTGCTGTCCGGCTAACTGGTGCTATCGCTCCTCTTGTGATTTTGCAGCGTCGCGTCTCCCGTGCGGGTTTCACCTGCTTGGAAAGCTGCCGCTGCAGTATCGAGGGGGGCAACGGGCTTTTCTCGTAAAAGGCAGAAAGCTGCCGTTCGCATCTAGAACATGACAGTAAAGCGTCCTTGCTTTTCTTGTTGTATGTGTGCTTCCCCAAAGCTGAACCTGTGGTTTAAGGGATGCAAATTCCAAAGTGTTTGTGATAAAATAAGTTGGAGAAACCTTTTTTAGAAGCATGCAATTTTTTTTTTATAAGTGGCTGATCTGAGCTGACAGAGGAAAAAACAGTTCCCCGTTGCTTTGATTACTTTGGCTCTTGCAGGCCCCTTTGCATTTCAAAGCTTACGAGCAGAGATTTTTTGTTTTCTTCCTCTTTTTTCTTTACTTTTTTGTCACGCACCGACGTTCACTCCTAGGCTGTTTGTTTGTTTGACTGGTTTTTTTTTGGAGTCAGCAAAAGCTGTGCTCTCAAAGTCGTCCGTCCTCAGCCTCTCATCAGGAGGCGCCTAGCGGTGTCCTTCAGGCCGAGCGCCCCAGCCGGCTTCTGTTCGCCCGGGCGCCTCTGCACGTCTGCCCCGGAGCGGCTTGCCCGGTCGCTGCATCACGGCCCTGACGTTTGTACCCGTCCTCCAAATACGTTTCTTTCTCTCCAGGACAGATCCAGAGTGCCGGCACAAACAAATGACTCTCTCTAACCTTTAAACTATGTAAACCTCCTTTCTCTTCTCCCTCCTTCCTGTGTCTTGTGACGCTTGTTTTTATTGAACCCACCGCAGAAACGACCTGATGCGTCTGTAATACACCCGGCGCGTTTCAGGTGGAGGCCAGCTGCTGCGATTAACACAGCTGTGTTATTCATTGCTGCCCCAGGAATAGCCCTTCCAGGGTGGGTATAAAAGAGGTCCGAGGGACTCTTGTACTCTCTCTCTTCTCTGTCCATCTCCCAAAGGATCTTTTTGGTGGGATGGGAGCCTTGCTGGGGCCTCCCCGTGTCCCCTGTCCTGTGTGCTACCTGGCATCACATCTTATCTGAAGACACGTTTTCCCTCTTGTGTCTCTAACCTTCTGCTATGGTTTATCTCTGTGATAGGACTGCGCTCAGCAAAGTGCTTGGGGGAGAGGCACAGGGGGAAGTTTGCTTTGCAAGGGGAAGGTTTGGTGTGGACACAGGATCTTAGGGCTAAAACCAGTGGAATTTGCTGCAGGAGAGTAGTAGCACTGTGATGCAGACACAGGAGACTAAGTAGCTACAGCACTGGGGAACTTAGACTTCTGATCCTTTTTTGTTCATTTTTGAGCATGAAGTCTTTTGGGATCACTATCCGCAGTTCCTCAGCCTTGTCGTGTGTGCGAGCTGTGCCCTGGGGCCGCCTCGCGTGCCGTGCTTGGGGCAGGCGTGGGTAACTCGAGCAGCGAGGCCGGCGCCAGGTCTCTGATGAGGTTTTGAAGAGGAGAGGCGGCTGGTTGAAAAGCTTGTGATTGCAGGAGCTGGGCAAATGAAACGTGTGAAGGCGGACAGCTTGGGAACAGACGACGAGTGGCTGCGTGACACATACTCCGAATGTGCGAAAATGAGTGTGTGTGGGGGTTTGTAACGTGTAATGTCCCCCCGGTGCTGGAAGTAGTGTTGAGTTCATGATTGTGAATAGTCAAGGGCAAGAAAGGAGTGTGTATGTATCTATATGTACGTGTGAATTATGATACCGTTTTTGTCCCTGCGGTGCTGACCATCGGCTCCCCAAAGCCCACGGGATTTCAGGTGCTTCCTAACAGCCGGAGGGAGCTTTAGCTGGTGTGGATGAGCTACGTGAGTGGGACAGGCAGGGCGGGACGTGGCTGTCTGCAGAGGTGGAAGAGCAGCGGCAGCGTGCTGCGAGGTGGCAGGGAAGCGGCAGCGGTGCAAAAGGGACGGTGCCAAGCAGTGTCGCGGCCTGGGGTGGCCGGAGGTGGAGCGGGATGGGCAGAGCGGGCTTGGGTGTCCGTGCCAGCGGCAGCCGCCGCCACTCTGCATCTGTGGAAGGGGCAGGTTTGAAGAAGTAATGTCAGCACTTGTCCCGAGACGTAGATTTACTCCTGCCTTTTATAGACTGTAATTGAATTGCAGTGAATGTGGCCAGCCTGGCTGCAAACAGTGGCTGCTGGAGTGCCGCCTAGAAAGTGTTTAGCTGTAACAAGCCCCCCCAGGCCTCCTCGTGTGACCTTTAACCACCATCACATCAGTCTGTCTTTGCTGATCAACTTTATAGCCCCTCAGTGGCTGTTAGCATCATTCCGGCCAGTAAAGGCTGCTCTGTCCTCCCCCCCTCACCCGACCCTGGGAATGTTGCATATCCCATGACCACTGTCTGCTTGCTGACCATTAGACTTTGGAAGCTCTACCAGCTTTATATGATAGCCTGTCAGATTGTGGTGAGGCAAATTTCTTACTGGTTTGCCTGTGATGCATGCAGAGATGCCCAGGGCAGCCTGGGCTGTGCAATGCTTCTGCTGTGATCCGGTACCTTGCAAGCAGAGTACCCCATTTGATGCTGTGTTAGCTGAAATTCAAGGTTGGAGATTGGTATCACTGTTATTCCTTCTGCCCAGAGCCAGAGGGCAATGAGCAATGCCCTCTTTTGCAGCTTAGGGCCCTTAGATATCTGTCAGTGGTTTAAAATCCAGCTGGGAACAGCTGTCCTCCGTGTCCGTCAACATCACTGGCTCATCAGTTATGGAGATGTGAGGGCCTCCCGTCTCCAGGGCTCTGCGTGGCGTGCTGAACTCCGGCCAGAACTGCGAAGCAGCTCCTGCTAATTGAACTTGGCAGTTGCACCAAGATCTCCTGCCTGGCAGAGGAGCAGGGAAAATAGAACAAAACACCAGGTTAACTGGCCAGGCCCAAAAATCAAATCCTGCCCTCGCAATAGGGAGACGGACCTGTTTGGTATGAACGTGTGCAGCAGGGCCTCCGATTAGCCTGACCATCTGAGCTCTCAGCTTTGCCAGCCTCAGTGCTGGGAGCTGGGCACAGTGTGAAGAGAGAGTGGGAGGATCTGAATAGGCTTTCTGGAGTCAGCAACTGCAGTGGTTATTCTGGCATTAATTTGACATATACCACATATCCTATAAACTCTCCCTGGGAAGTGGCATGTGGCTCTGCTTGTCTGTATTTGAAGTACTGGAGGCCTTTCCCCTTTTGCAGTACATTAGCAATCTGGCTTGCTTGAAAGGGACTTTATCCTGCCCAGATGGGGTTCGGGTAGATACTGTGCTCGAGTAGATTGTTTCCATTTCGGAGCCTTTTTGAGTATAATCTGGGAGACAGGGGACTGAAAACTTGCTAGCCTGCTCTGCAGCCCTGCATTCATTTTGCAAACCCACTGTGATTGATGTAGCAGAATGGAATTCATTCACTGGTGAGCTGGAGGGCAGGCTGCAAGGACAAAACCCTGCAGCAGCCTCTGAAATGAATCATGGGCTCTGAAAAGATCCACTGGGGCTAAGGCGTAGTAATGAAAAGCTATTGTCTGGAGCCTGAACTGTGGCTAAAAGTGTTATTTATCCGGATTTGGATAGTGGTGGTGGGAGGGTGTGGTATTCCCAGGAACTGCAAAGCCAGCATGCTTAGGGGTGAGCATGAACTCTATTTGATTGCCTCACAGGTAGCTTAAGAAGCTTGACGGAGTAATTCAGCTGCGGAGTAGCAAGTCCCATGTCTGCTTTACAAATAAAACTGCATCTATTGCATGCAAAGCAAATTTCCTACAGATACTTTTATTTTGGCTGGAATGCAGCCTCCTTTGGCTCAGATTAGTTTGTTTCTTATAGGTTTAAGCCACTATTGCCCCTTTTGCCAGTGCTTTTGCAAGATGGAACAAGAAGCTAGCTAATTGGTACCGCTTGAAATACTGCTTTTGATTTTTATTGTAAGTGGCATTCAGTAGATTCTTGTGGTGGCTTTGGGCTCAGAGTGGGGCACAGAGCTAAAGGGAGGGAAAGTGGGTACTGCTGAGAATGGGATACGAAACAGTGATGGACAGACCAAGTGTCTGAGGTCAGATTTGCTTGAGTAAGCATGCTGAAGATGAGATACGTGCCCGGACCTTCTTCAGACAATCTGATCTCCTGGAGCCTACAGAATTGGGCTTGGAAAACCTCCCAGTTTCTCTCTGAGCCAACAGAGCAGCCTTTCACATGGTCTGTGGTGTAGGAAGTATAGGACAGAGTAGAAAATGAGAAAATAAGGGGAGAAGAAACGGTAATGGAGGCCTTCTCCTCAAAAAGGTTGGGACAGCATCAGAAATTCTGCTTTTGGGGCAGAATTTCTTTGCTTTTCCTTTTCTTTGCTTGCCTATTTGCAAATACGATGAAAGGACAGTTTGTCAGGAAGGCCAAATCCAACTGTGTTGCAGAGGTACCCACTGATTCAAGGCAGAGTTACGTTGCCTGAACTGCAGGGTGAAAAATCACAGTTGCATTTCCACTGCATTAGTCATCCTGTGAAAAGAGGTATGAATGTGAACGATATGGGCAAACCACTGAACTCGCTGGAGCTGCTGGAGAATACCCTTTTTTTTTAAAAAAAAGAGTGCAAAGTCTGCTGCTAAGCACTCGGTAGGGGTGGACAGAGCCCGCGGTAGCCGGCGTGTCCGAGGGAAGGCATAACGAAGGTCCTTGCTGCCTGCCTGGCAGCAGCCCAGCAAGTGCAGTGTTACGCTAAGTGCCAGGTGCTATTTTTACTCCTTTCATCTCAAGCGCTCTTTAGAAAAAGGGCGTTATTAGCACTGGGCATTTCTGACAGGTCCCTCTGAGCTGTATGCCTGATAGTCCGCTGTGTTGCCCTGCCTATGCAGGGACGTGAAAAGCAGCTGAACGCTAGGTTTGCTCCTTCCTCTTCCTTGTTTTCTGTCTGCCTTCCCCACCGACTTTCTCTGTTTTCTGTTGTTTGTTCCCCTTTCGAAGCTTGAGCTGTGTCTCTGCACAGGTAAGTGCCTGCATGGGATTGAGCTCCCTCGACTTTCCCTTGAGACCTCGCTTTCCTCGCTTCCAAATCGCAGCTTTATCCCGTTGTGCGTTTGGCAGCGTGTTGTCGGACCGCTGTCTCCTGAACAACCTCACCGAAAAACTCCTTCCTGGCAAAATGAAATAGTGGGTGAGTTTTCAGGTTTCTAGATTGCTACTCTGCATAGTAAGAAGGGGAATTGGCTCTTCTGTATGAGTAATTTTGTCCTGGAATGGCATGGCTGGCCCAAGCACTGGGCATCGGAGGCACATGAAGGCGTCTGAAAGCACAAATATTTGGGATGAGCGAGTAGGGAGCTACTAAATAGGTAGAGAATTTATCCCACTGCTTCCAGGGAGAAGCTGAACTTTGTCTGCGTTCAAGGTGGCATTTCACCCCAAAGCACCGATATTGTGAAACCAGAGAGAAAAAATGAGTCTTGCGGACTCGAGGACGGCTCGAGGCAGGTCTGCTCTGGTTTGGAAGGGGCGGCTATAGGTCATAGCCCGGGCCAGCACGTAGGCAGAGGGGCGTGTGGCTGACTGCCGTGGGCGCCGGGTCCAGGGCAGCCTGATGGGGTCTCGTGCTGCCGCAGCCCCGGCAGCCGTCGTGCTGCTCTCCCGCTTCCCGTCCCTGGGGCAGAGCTTCCCCGGGGGGATGGAGCAGCGGGGATGGAGGGTCGTGGTTTATAGCTGTCGTTCCTTTGACTGTGCAGAAGTTGCTTTGGGCTCGTTAGGAGAGCGCTAGCCTGCGGCCAGCCGCGTCTGGCGTTACCTTGGTGGCCGTTTTGTGCTGATCTGGTTCATGTGAACATATTGATTTATCGTATTTGTATGCAGGCAGACAAATTTGCCCTCTCCTCCTTAATGCTCCCTGGGTCTGAGAGGTCATGTGGATGGATGGAAGAAAAAGGCCCTGATCAACAAAGATGCTTGAGGGCCCTTCACGTAATGGTGCTGTTATATCATGTCCCAGCATGGTGCACGTGAAGAGGTGGTAGCTGCCGTCCTTGTTCCTCTGCAGGCTCTGAATTCAGAGCATCGACTAGCTCCCACGTGGCAGGAGAAAGAGAAGCAGCCAAAATGAATTGGAGTAAATCAAAAAAAGTATATGATGAGAGCTCTCCTGGGCCCAAAGCCTTTGAAATCAAAATCACATGGTTAGCATTTAAATTCTAATAATAAAAGCCCCTAGCAGAGAGCACACAACGTCCTGTGCATAAATCACTGCAGTCGGGAGAAATGGAGCCTTGGGAGAGCGGTGGCTCTGCAGCCTGCGCTGCTGCGTGAGCAGCTTCTTCTAGGGCTTCTTCTAGGGCTTCTAAACTGAGCCAATGGCAAACTTTACAGCTTATTTACTTTAATAATTCTCGGTTGAGCAGGGCAGAAAGAAACTGTTTCCTTGCTTTTCTCCTGAAGTGTCATTGGCAAATGACAAGTACCAGGTTCAGTTCATGCGATTTGGGCTCTTTGTTGGTGTTCAGACAACCATTACGGTCTTGGGAGAGCACTTCTAAATCCTGTAGTTTTGCATTTCTAAGTAGAAATGATTCTTGAACCCCGAAGTCCCGCTAGGGAACGTGTTATTCACTCTCAGGTATTGTCCTCTTAAAATTAAGCAGCGTCTCGGCTGTCTGGTCTGGGAACAGATGTGGCGCTGTGCAAGTCAGCGGGCCAACCGTACAGCCCATGTGGGGAAGCCAGAGTCAGCTCTCAAGGTGTTGGCCAGACCAGCTGGGAATTCCCTACAGATAGTGCATGAAACGGGAGGATCGTGGATGGTCTGCTGGTTAAAGGATGGGGTGGGAGAGGGGAACCAAGCCTACCTAAGCGAACAGTTCATATGTCAACAGGCTTCTAAGCTGTCCTCTCACGTGCAGTTGTCTTGTGATTGGAGACTAGGGGCTGACCTGGCTTTGGGGTTTCTAAGGGCTGCTTGGATTTTCTGAGAGATACTAGAATATTTCCTGAGGCTCTTCTAAGTTACCCATACCAGCTGCCTGAAGTGGAGCTTATGAAATGGCCACCTGCAGGCCCGTGAGAGGCAGCCTTCCTCTAGGGCAGTGGTTTGTAGGAGCAGGAACTGTTCAGACAGAACTGTGGCCATTGTTTGAGTGGGGAATTTGGCCAGCTCTGTGGTTTTGCTTTCTCCCCTTGTTCTCTTTGCCAGCTTTGTCCTGTCCAGAGCCTGCAGAGGCATTTTCTTTATAAGCTGAGATCAGAGGGGTCTTTTCTCCCCGAGCCAAGTTTACCCTTCTCCTCAGTTGCTGTCTTCCATATGTGGGTGAGTGAAAGGATTTTCCAAAGCTTCCTTATCTTGCTGTGCTGGAAAAATCTTGCCTTTCCTAGATCTGCTATACAAAGGCTTCAGAGAGCCAGGAGAATATTAAAGCTAGCAGAAAACATTGGATAGCTGTCAAAAAGCTGATGCCCCTATGCCCTCATCCATATGAAATAAGAGTTATCATCTGCCTCTGCGTGCAATGAAAGCCTCTAAAAGACTATGCAGTAGACATATTTTTTTTTAATAACTGCCTTTCAGAGGGGAAAAGAAAATGACTACAGCATGGAGAAATCCATGACCCGGTTTGTTCAGGTCATGCCTTCTGCTGTTCACGTTGACGCGCCTATTCTCGTGATAGCTTCCTGCACGGTGGCAGATGCAGCTGCGAGTTCGGATAACCCCTTGAGCTCCTGCAGAGCAGGTGGGAGCTTGGAAAGAGACGCTGACAGGTTTCTTTGTGCAAAATATTCCTCCCCCTGAGTGGTTCTGTTTTTTCTCTTTAGTTCAGTAGCTGAAGAAGCGAGAGCAGGAATGTGGTAGAGGCCAAATTCTGTTCTACGTGCAGCCACTTCTGAGAAGTGCCTGAGAGTACGTGTCAGCTCTGTTCGTCACTGCAGTTAAATATTGCTTAAATTTAAGCATACAAAGTGTAGAAGATCCTTTCAGTTTTGGGCTTCTGAGGTGCAGAAGGCTACCGATTATGCAAAAAACCCATCAGATAAAATAGCTGCTGCCTGCAGTTTCTGTTCATCCGATACGTGTGGGATGATGCCAAAGTGTCTGGTAGATTGAGATGCAGGGGGGTGTGGGCGGAGGGAAGAATGAATCTGTACTGCTTCCCTGTTCGTGTCCAGCTCCAGCAGGATTCAAGAAGTAGGCACCCTTCGCTGTTTGCCCTCAAAACAAGCTGTTTGGGAATTGCTGAAAAATACAGGGCAAGCCTCGCTGGTGAGGTGGCCGTGCACCTGAGTTTAGAGGCTGCCTAAGTTTCAGTTTATTGGGGTGCTTAGCCCGGGTGATCCGTGACCAGTGACACCAGTGTCATAGCCCTGCTCCAGGGAGGCCCTCCGGCTTCAGGCCGTGCTGGGGACCAGCAGCGGGACATCTGCGGCGTGGCCAACAGTCCTCGCGGGGACTCCCTGCTCGTTTCCCAGATGCTGTTCAATACCGGTTGGATAAAAATACTATTCGGTTACCCACTGCCCTGGGTAAGACGTTTGATGTTAGATGCTTGACTTTTTTGTTTTTTAATAATCACAGCAGCTCTGCTGCAGCTTTTATATAGGCATTTTTCATTTCTAAATGACCTGCCCCTTCCATTCTGAGTAGCGGCTTTTCTATTCTTAGTCTCAAAAAAAAATAATGTTGCCTTCCTGTAATCTTTTGTTTGTTTCCCTAGCTGTCCTATATGAATTGCTTAATTTTCTGTGGATAAGCAAACCAAAGGTTAACGGTGAATGCCTGACCTGAGCTGTGAGCTAAAAAAGCAATAGCGCTGGCAGGGTGGTTTCTGAGGTTGTAGGCACAGGAATCTGAATCGATAGCTTTTAGCAGACTCATAAATGTTTCATTTGTTTTCCTCAGTTCAGCGTTATAGAGATTTGGCTCGGGAATCCATATAACCTCTTGAATTAGCGTTGTCCCTGCGCTGGGTGTAGACTCTGGAGACCATTTCCTTCAGATGCGTGCCGGGGTGCAGCTCCGCCGCTTAGTAATGGCATTTTCCTTCCTGTTTGGGAGCCTTGATTACACGCAGCCGCCCGTCACAAGCGGAACGAGTTTGGCAGCCTCAGACGCAGGCCGTAGGGATGTTGGCAGGGCCAAATCAAAACAGCTGCGGCGATGCTGCTGCCTGCTTCGCAGGGCGGCTAGGAGCCGGGGCCGCTGGGGCACGTGCGGGTTTCCACGCCGCTCGGGGCAGAGACCCTTTCCCCGGCCCGAGGTGCTGCCCGAGGCGCTGCAGGCCGGGGGACAGGAGGCGCGTGAGGAGAGGGCGACTCAGGCAGCGGGTCTGGCGGTCGGCCTGGGCCTGAGCTCGTCCGCCCACGGAGCGTGGGAGGGCGGCGCTGGCCGGGTCAGGGCCAGCACGGCTGTGGGGGGCCGGCCCGCGCCCCCGTCCCGCCTCGGCCCTTGCCCTGTGAATCAGGAGCCTGCAGGCCGCGCCTGCAGCACCCCGGCGACTCCGCTCGCTTCTCGGCGGCGGTTTGGGAACGGAGCCCCGTTAGCCGGGATGAGGCGGCGGCTGGGTACGTGTGGGGCCGCACGGCGCGCGGGGGATGCTGCTGGCACGGCCTCCGCGTCTTCCCGCGGGGCCCCGGCTGCCGGGCTGGGCGGCGGGAGCTGCGTGATCCCGGCTTTCCCGCAGGAGATGGAGGCAAGGACCCCGGGAGGCGGGGAGAGACCCTAAAAAATCCTCTGGCTGCAAAGAGCAAGTTTAAAACAAAAAAAAAAAAAAAAAAAAAAAAATCTTCCCCAGCTGTATCTGTTTTGCTAATTAATGATTTCCAAGGAATTATGTGGCTGGAGCTCTGACCTGCGTTGTGGGAGAGCATGGTGGGGAGGGAGTGGGCTGAAAAGCAGAACTGTGGTGTTTTGGGGAGGCGGAGGGATAGAAAGGGAAGAAAAAAGGGCAGTGTTGGGCGAGAGAGGGGAGGTCCCGCCAAGCCGGATGCTGTTTCTCAAGCAGTCTTTTTTTCCCGTAAATTGAGCCGACTTTCCCCAGCTTAGAGTTCCTATCACCGAAAACTGGATGCCGCCTGGCGCAGTGGCTTTGCTCCGCCTGCTGTCACAGGGTCCCTTAGCGGAGGCCTGGCAGCCGAGACCGGGGCGCTGGCGCCGGCTCCCCGGGAGGTAAGGATGGACGCGCGTGTGCCAGAGCTGCTAGAGGAGAAATATCTTTGTGTATTTAAATGTGCAAACCGAAGCTTTCCTTCCCTTGTGCGTGTTGCGCCTGATGGATTGGCTCAGATGCTTTGTGCTTTCTGCATTTAATAATCAGATTTTTTTTCCCCATGTACCTTAGTGTGTTTGACTTTGAAAAATCACGCTCCTCGTTTAAGTCTCAGGCTCTTTCCAGCCCCCTGCTTTTGAAAGGCTCATTTTTCAAAATTCAGGACGGTTGTGCTACCAATTTCTCCACTTCAGTACTGACTTTCTGCTGTAAGAGGGCTGCATGCATATCCATCTATCTACTTTAGTTACACGGGGGAAAAAACTTGGGCTGGCTAAAACATTTTAGAGCAAACGACTTAGAATCTATCTTCTAAATTCTGCTAATTTGATTCGTCTAAAGGCTTTTTGTTCCATGGCAATGAATAGGTATGAGGCAGTGCTTAAATGAAATAGGAGTTAATAAAAACATTGTATTTGCTTCTGCCTGTCTGCTTAAAGAACATAAGTTAACTCTCTTTTGTCTTGCTCTCTGACGTCTGTCTGTACTGCAAAGCGGTTGTCACATGAAGTGTCTGATGAGATTTATCAACCAAAACTACAATTCAAAACTTTTGGCTTGTGCTAGTAGCTATATATCCCCTAAATAAAAGCAGTAACAATTGGCTTTCTTAAACCTGCAATAATCTTCATGCACGCAGAAGCCAAATGTGATTTCTGCTGAGCCAAGAACAGACTGGTGCCCTTTATCCTGGATAGACTGCTCTCTTAATGCTGTTTTCTAAGGAAAAGTAACTCTTCTGCGGTTTGCCAATACCCTCTAGGGGCTGTTGAGCCAATTTACGAGCAAGTTTGGGTTTTGATTGCTTCACTTTGTTGCTTCATTGCTGAAACCAAAGTGCAGAATTTCCTCTCCCCCCCACCTTCCCTTTCCACCCTGCTCAGCCTAAGTTAAACTTTAGGAAGATATGAGGGTGCTTAAGCTGAAATAGGCACAGACTCTGCAATTCAGGGTGCAGGAGCAGTGGCAAAGCGAGGAGGAGTCTAGCGCTGGGGTGTCAGCTGGTGTCTTGTGTTTGAGGTGTGTTGACTATGTGTCAGGGACAGGTAGCAAATGCATATGTTCTGCTGCTGGCTCAATGCCCCACATTGATAAGGACAAGAAAATAATTAGGTATTTTCTGTTTGTTTCTCTGCAGGCAATAACTCTGTCATCATGTCAGTCAGCGTCCATGAGAACCGTAAATCCCGAACTAGCACCGGCTCCATGAACATCTTGCTTTTTCACAAAGCTTCCCACCCAGACTGCGTCTTGTCCCATCTGAACACCCTCCGGAAGCACTGCATGTTCACCGATGTCACCCTCTGGGCAGGAAACAGGTCATTCCCATGCCATCGGGCAGTGCTGGCTGCTTCTAGCAGGTACTTTGAAGCCATGTTTAGCAATGGCCTCCGTGAAAGCCTGGATGATGAGGTGAATTTCCACGACAGCCTGCACCCGGAGGTGCTCGAGCTGCTGTTGGACTTTGCTTACTCCTCTCGGATCATCATTAATGAGGAAAATGCAGAGTCCCTCCTGGAGGCTGGAGACATGCTTCAGTTCCATGATGTCCGAGATGCAGCAGCTGAGTTCCTGGAGAAGAACCTCTACCCTTCCAACTGCCTGGGCATGATGCTGCTCTCGGATGCTCATCAGTGCCGGAGGCTCTATGAGCTCTCCTGGAGGATGTGCCTGGTCAACTTTGAAACTGTTCACAAGAGTGAGGATTTCAACAACCTTTCCAAGGACACTCTTCTGGACCTCATCTCCAGTGATGAGTTGGAAATTGAAGATGAAGAAAAGGTCTTCAAGGCTGTCATCCAGTGGGTAAAATACGATCTGGAAGAGCGGAAGGCTTATCTCCCAGAGCTTCTGAGGAACGTTCGCCTGGCCTTACTTCCTTCTGAATGCCTCAAGGAAGCCTTGGCTTGTGAGGACCTCATCATGGTCGATGAAAGAAACAAACTTGTCTTGGATGAAGCTATTCAGTGCAAGAAGAAGATCCTCCAGAATGATGGAGTGGTCACCAGCCCCTGTGCCAGGCCTCGCAAAGCTGGGCACACCTTATTGATCCTGGGAGGACAGACCTTCATGTGTGATAAGATCTACCAAGTGGATCACAAAGCAAAGGAAATTATCCCCAAAGCAGACCTGCCAAGTCCACGGAAGGAGTTTAGTGCCTGTGCCATTGGCTGCAAAGTATATATCACTGGAGGTAGGGGCTCAGAAAATGGCGTCTCCAAAGATGTATGGGTGTATGACACTGTTCATGAGGAATGGTCAAAAGCTGCCCCAATGTTAATAGCTCGGTTTGGGCACGGCTCAGCTGAATTGGAGAACTGCCTGTATGTGGTTGGTGGACACACTGCAGTAGCTGGGGTCTTTCCTGCATCACCTTCTGTTTCCTTGAAGCAAGTGGAGAAGTACGATCCCACATCCAACAAATGGACGATGGTGGCCCCTTTGAGAGATGGAGTGAGCAATGCTGCTGTGGTAAGCGCCAGGCTCAAGCTTTTTGTCTTCGGTGGGACCAGCATTCACCGGGACATGGTGTCCAAAGTGCAGTGCTATGATCCAGTTGAGAATCGGTGGACGATCAAAGCAGAATGCCCGCAGCCCTGGCGCTACACTGCAGCTGCTGTCCTGGGCAGCCAGATTTTCATCATGGGGGGAGACACAGAGTTCACGGCAGCGTCCGCCTACCGCTTTGACTGCGAAACGGACCAGTGGACGCGCATTGGGGATATGACAGCCAAGCGCATGTCGTGCCATGCTCTGGCCTCGGGGAATAAACTCTATGTGGTGGGGGGTTACTTTGGGACTCAGAGGTGCAAAACACTGGACTGCTATGACCCTACGTCAGACACGTGGAACTGTATCACAACGGTGCCTTATTCACTCATCCCCACAGCATTTGTCAGCACCTGGAAGCATTTGCCGTCATGAGGGTTAGGGGCCTGGGGCTAATATCCAGGAATACAATAAGGTAAGGGCCTCTTCTGCTAAAAATGAAACTTGTTGTCTCGCCTCAAATGCGTCTCCACACCATGCTGAAGCCAAGGTTCCAGTTTGCTCACCTTTTATGAGAAGGGTATGTTTGAAGGGAGAGACAAAGCACCAGAAAAGAATAATCAGTTCTGTGATGTTTAAGTCTAACTAGCTTCCTGCTTTTTCTTGTCTCAAGATGATCCCCTCAATAACATAAGAGATGCTTGGCTATATAGCCATGTAGGTGGTTGCAAGCAACTCCTTTGCCCTCATTCTGAGCTACCTGAATGTGCCAGCCTCCATCTTTCTCTCTGCTTTATAATAATGCTGTGTCTAAGCTAGCTGCTGTGTGTGGGTGGGTATGGGAGAGCAGATCTGTTCATGCCTACTCACATGGGTATGACCTTAGAATACATCCTGTCCCCATGTGGTTGAGGGAAATGCAGATTAAGATGTCTACACACACTTACATTTGAGATCTGCGAGACACTTGGGCAGCAAGTGCTTTGTAAAAAATCTCAATAGTTTGGTATTTTTCCTGGGCATTGGGAGATGCGTTTGGTGCTGATGATTATGTGGGCAGCTGACCCTTGGGATACTGGAGGATCCTGGATCTCTTTTTAAGCTGTGTATTTACAGTTCAGTGGGTAGCAGAAGCAGGGACTTAGAGGCCATGATGCATTTGATGTTCCTGGTGTTTATTTAGCATCCAGACTGTTGCTTGTTAAATCAGAACTTCTGAGATTTCTATGTGAGACATGAGTGGGAGGGAAGGGGTTTTGTAACCAGAAGAATGTGTTTCAAGGTGTGTGAGAACAAGAAGGCTGGTGGAAACTCATGATATCCTGTCTCATTCTGGTGCTCTGGTTCTCACTTCCTCAGGGAAAGTGCTGCTGCAAAGCGACAGGACAGGGCCAGGAGACCTGGTAATTGGTTCCTCCTTTCCTCCCTAGTGGGATGTTTGGCCGCCCGTCTGGTTACTGGTTTTGCTCTGCTTAGGCTTGCACATCTTGATCTGTCTATGCCAAAATGCAGCTGGCCAAGGAAAGGCAGAAAACTCACCTTGCATTGTGAAAACAGCTATTGACATGGGCACTTGGATACACCATCTTTACAAGAAATCCCTAACATCCCTGCTACGCCTGGCTGCAGATTTCACAGTGCTGGCAATACGTGCAGCCCTGCTTTGGTGGTTGAAGACTAACTACCAGCTAGCTGAAGGAGCCTGGAAGCCCTGGCATATTGGGGCAGATTGGACAAGCTTCACGTAGGGTTTTATTTGGGAGGTGGGACTGTGGGGAGAGAAGTTCTTCCATATCTTCACCAAAATCCACTTCACATGATATGGGAAAGAAAGAATGCTGCCCAAACCCTCTAACACCCTCTCACTTTCCTGCTCCGCACTTAGTGTGGTTGGTGTGCCTGGGAATCGCCCAGCGGGCTGGAATTACTGCAGGGGTCTGGCATTTCCCAGGGAGCTTCTTTTTTGATGCCAGCTGGGAACAGAGGAGGATCTCCTGGCACCTCTGCTGGGGGTTTGCCCAATGTGACCACCTGCTTTTCTCAAGCACTCGGTGGGGTGGGAAAAGCACCCTGAGCATTATGCTGGCCTTCAATTTGAGAAATGCCTGGTTTTAACATGGACTGGATCACAGTGAGGGCATGGTAAGGGTGGAAAGGGTTAATATGAGATTTCTCTGAGCCTTTCCAGCACTGGAAGATAATGGCCTTACCAAATTCTCCTTCTCAGGCGTTGCCTAGCATCTGTCACAGTGGCTCAGTAATCTAATTAACTGCCACTTGGCTATTAAATATTGCAGCAAAGAGTGTGAGGACTCCATCATTTTCAGCTCAGGTCAATGAGGCCTCCCCTTAAGAGCCATCCTAGAGCTGAAAATTAATTTTCTCTGGTAGCAGATGCATCTGAATATTAAACCTCAATGCCAGCCACACCACTGGGAATAGGAATAGGAATATCTTGAGGTGAGAGTTGATTCTCAGCCGCCAAATATACACAGCCATTACTTTCCTCTCCTCCCTTTTTCCTCTGTGTACTGTTTTTGAATAGCCCAGACCTCATCAACAGCTTTGTGGGGGATACATAGATATTTTCCCCTGCAATCTGGAGCCTTGGGACAAGCACAAGAGACCTAGGAACTCATATCTACCAACCTGCAAATAAAGCTGGTGAAAAGTCACTGTATAAAGGTTTTATGTGCTTTTTGGCTTCATTTCTGCTCTTCGGTTAAAAGACGTATTTAAAATATACATGAGTTCTTGCCAGAGAGAATGCTTCTTGACTTCATTTTTATAGAGGGTGTTTTTTTTTTTTTTTCTTTTAAACGAAGTTTATTGTTATGGCCTCGGCCACTGACATCTCCTTAAATCAAAGCATGGAGACTAGCGAGTGAAAGCCAGGTCTGAATGTCTCCGACCTGCACGCACAGCCCGGGCTGTGCCAGTGAGCTCCTGCACGTTCGCCTTGGCTCGGCGGAGGGGGAGGCTCCAGGCGCCCGTCCTCGCTGCACGCGTGCCCAGCTGGGTTCCAAAATTTGGAGTAACGGGCTATAGGGTCCCACAAGAGCTCCGTTGTCCTGCAGTGGTCGTGCCAAAGGGTTTTGCCCCCAGGGTGTGAGGGTCTCTGCTGCAACGCCTGGCTAGCGCCTTGGTCCCTATGGGCTCCTCCTTCAAGGATGGGCAGCCAGGAGGCAGGTTGCCCAGCCCCGCTCCCCAGGGATCTTCTCCGAGTGCTGGGGTGTTTTGGGAGGAGGTAGCCGAGCACTTTGTCAGCTGCACAGCTGTTGCTAATCCTATGGGGAATTCCCATGAGGAAAGATCCAAGGTGCCCTACTGAGCAGAGCAAGCCAGGCTGCTAGGGAAAGGCCTGGGCGGTTGCACTGTAGGAAATAATACTTTGTACCTTTGGAGAGGGAAAAAAAAAAACCCAAAACAAAAAAACCCCACTTCTCACCTATAAACTAGTGAGGTTTTATTCATACAGACTCTGAAATCTAAATAAGCTGTCCCTGAAAAATGTCGATCATAAAACACCAAGCCTGCTTTTAATTTAAAGCATAAAACTGATGAGCTGGGACGGTTCCTGTGGGGGTTGGCCTTTACCCATCCCAGCCGGAGCCCGGGCCAGCCTCGCGCCAGCACACCTTTCAGCAGACGTCCCAGTGCCCCTGCCAAGAATGCAGGGTGACATTAATTTAGTGCATATTGCCAGCAGTAATTCCAGGGATCAAGCAAGCTTAGCAGTTTAAGAAGTGAGAGCCTAACCTCTTCCACCACGTGGCTGGGAAGCTTGTGTGCCTCCAGTGATCAGCGGCCTGAGAAGTACTGTGGTTTCACTGGTGCCGCCTGGGGCAAAGCGGGCCGGGGGCCTTCCTCTGCTCCGCTGGGCTTTCTGAGGAGACCCACTCGAATATCTTCTCTAACATGTCACCTGGCCTCTACCCTGGTTTAACGCACAAAGTTTGACTAAAGCCGGTGTTTAACTCTCCGATGAAGATGCAGGATAGAACTGGCTGAGCCAGCTCTGGGGTTCCCACAGGAATTACGGCATGAGGAGGCGAATGGTTACGAAAGGGAAATGCGATACCAAGCGCTCTGCTCATAAAGACTCTGTGTATTTATAAACATAAGCAAGACCCAACCAGGAGCTTGGGGAATGATGCTGGGTGGTCTGTTCTGTCCCAAACAGACTAGTATCAAAGCACCAGAAGTGACAACTGATGTGGATAGTTTTGCATTTCCTGAGAGGTAATGTCAGGCTCTACCAGGAGCAAGTTCTCCAAACTGCTTGTCTCCAGAAAGAAAGTGGATTCTCCAAGCTATCCGTCCCCTACAATGCTCTTATTTTTGTTGGTCCTAAGGGCAGGAGTCAAAAATGGGCTTGAGCCAGAGAAAGAGTCTTTACCTGGGAGTGAGAGCAATCACCTGAGAAGAGGGAGCCACGGGTTGCAGGTCCTGCTCCTGTGCTATTTAGCTAAAACAGAAATACAAAGTGGAACAGCTTCAGAGGAGAAGATTGGGAAACAGAAAAACTTGCTGCAGCATGTGCAGGAGTCAGGTGTGTTGAGCATCATCCCAGGACAGGAGAGAGGCTCATCTCTGCCCCAGGTTGGACAGATGGGGGATTTGGGCGTAGGCTTCCCGGAGGTACAAAAAGGAGGGGCCTTTCCCTCCTCTTGGCACCCAGCTCAGGATCTGAAGTGAAACTAGCCAGCTGAGAGCTGGGGAAGATTAAACGACGGGGACAGTAGCTGTGTCCCTCTTCTCTGGCTCCTGAGACGTCTCTGCTCCCGTCTCAGACCAGGAAGAGCCACCTCCCACGGTGGTTAGCGCAGTCACTCAAGGTGCGGGAGATATAGACTCCCATCCTTGCAGTGCCTGATTTAGCACCAGGGCTTGGACTTGCAGTCCTTGGAAGTGCTGGAACCACTAGGGTAGGCCCTAGTGGCCCGGGCAGGCGCCGGGTCACCGCTCGCTCACCAGCGTGGTGTTTCTGCAGAGCCGCGCACCTCCAGCAGCGGAGACCCCCCCCTACCCCGAGCCTGCCAACCCCAGCGGGACCCTCCTCGCAGGGAGGCCTGTAGACAGCCGAGACTGGTGGGCAAATGACAGCTCACACTTTTCTTCCTGGGTCTGCCACATCTTGCTCTTGGGTGGACACTGCAGCACCCATCGCGTGAGGTTGCGGCTGGGCGGTGGCTTCGCGGCAGCTGTGGCACCTGAAAGCTGAACCTTGGCCCCACAGTTCCTGTGAACATTTAGGCGCAGTGCCAGGCCCAGAACTATACTCTAATCTGCCAGGCTGCAGTCGCAATAAAAGTCGGATCTGTTCAATGACTCTTTTCCTGATTATTTAATTGTGCCGTAGATAACGAGCCTTTTACAAATATGGTTTTACTGCTCCCTGGTTTGGCTTTCCTTCCACGTGGAGCAGAGCTTGGTCAATTTTTACCTTACGAGAAGCTGCAGGTTTTCACTGCAGTGTGTCGCTCCTGGCTCTGTCCACATCTGCCCTGGAGAACCCGCGTGCCAGCCGTACGTCTTCCCTTTCCAAACCCACGGATGCCTGTAAAGGCTATTCAGGGCTGGTTAAAAACCTCAAGATAATCTCCCGTCTCCTAAACGCTGTAGCTAGCCTGCTTGCTGTGGGGCTAGGTGCTGGAAACCTGTTCCAGCCTCGCTGTTATTGCCAGAACAAAGTCGCAGATGATTTCTGTTGGTGGCTCCTAGGGAAACCGATTTGCATGTGCATAACAGCAGGGCAGGATAAACAGGGACTGCAGTTTTGCCGCTGCTCTTTACAAGCGGCTGTTGGTCTCTGAAGCCAGTTTATCAAGCAGCGTTGGCAGGGAGTGGCTGGCCTGAGGAGTAAAGTCAATGAAAAAAAAAAAAAAAATCAGGCTTTTCCTAACCCTGGGCAGATGGAAACGTGCAGTCTGAGCACTGGCCCCAGACTGCGTTAGTCAACCCCTTGGAAACTTTGGTTGTGCAGATCATTTTGGAGGAACTGGTGGAAAAAGAGAAAAGGTTGAGTTGTTTTTTTTTGTTTTTTTGTTTTTTTTTTTTTTTGGTCTGTTCAAGGTCTTTTCCCCTTCTCCCCACCATATAAAAAGCTGAAACTTGGGTTCCCTCGGCATTTCATGCCCGTGTCGTTTCTCCAGAGATCTCCTCCCAAGCCCGCTGGGAGCCAGCCCCTGCTGAACTCCCACTCTCTCACCGCCTCTGTGAAACCAAAACACATCCATAAACCAGCAGCTTTCCACCTCCACTGATCCCTGGTGGCGATGCTACCCCGGGGGCTCAGGAGCTGCTGGCACGCAAAGCCTTTTGGTTGCATCTCTCCAGGCGCAGGAGCACCCGAACGCCGCGACACAGGTATTAATCAGCTTTCTCTTTTCTTCCCCAGATACCAGAATCACATTCATTTCCCTTTCTCTCTGCCAGAGCCAACGCAGCGACTGAGTCCCCTCCTGGCTGCCCCCGCATTACTCAAAGGAGCCTTTCGCATCCCTTCCCCGGCAGTGTGAACAGCGGGGACAAAGCCATCCCGCAGCCAAGTGGGGCCACCGAGCCGCGCAGCTGCCCCGTCGAGCGGAGGACAGCGAGCTGGGCTGAGCCGGGAGCGTGGGGCTGGGGTTTGGGTGCCGGGGGGCGGGGAGGGTGACAAGGACACAGGGGCTGGCAGCCACCACGTGGCCCCGATGCCAAGCAGAAGTTGGGCTGAGTGAACCAATGCGATGGGGTGGGAGGGGGCCAAGGGAGGCTGCTCTGGTGGGCGCTGGACCCCAGTCTGTGTCATAGGAGGACATAGTGTGGGGCTCATATTAGGTGGGGGTTTTTTGTTGTTTTTTTGATTATTTTTCTTAGGGAAGAAGGGGGTGGAGAGACTTTAATTTTGCTGAAGGCTGTGAATTTGCCACTGCTGATGCAGTGGTCCCAGTGCAATGGCATTGGTGATGTTTGGGGGACTTGGAAGGGTGTGTGTGTTTTTTGTTTGTTTGTTTGTTTTTTTAAAGAAAGATTGGGGGAAAAACGGTGGGTTGGGGAGGGGAACACTATATTTCTGGGGAAGAGGGAGGCTGAGGGAGATGAATGCAGTGGGGGTTGACCTGGTGCCCGCAGAGGCAGCTGCTGCCCTGGGGAGCTTTGTGGTGGTGCCAGCCGAGCAGGCAGCCAGACACCTGAGCGAAACGAGGCAGGTGCCTTTTGTTTTGCACTTTGGAACTTTTTTATCCCCCCCCCCCCCCCCCCCAGCCCCTTCCTTGCCGCAGCGGGTCGTGTTTGGTTGGAGGCCGGGCAGCTCCCTGCATGCAGCCGCTGGGAAGAGCACCGTGGCCCCGTTAGCGTGCCAAGCTGCTGCTACCGCTGCTAGCCAAGCCCAGATGGTTCACCCGATAAAGCTGTGCTGGGGTCTGCGGTGGGAGCGAGCTGTGTCACGGCACCCGGGGAGAGGTGGGCTGGCGAAGGATGCCCTCCTTTGCCTCGTGCCGCTCAGGTCCCAGCCCCGTCTCACCCATGAGCGCTGCTGCCCGTAATTTGCTCCTGATCCGTTCTTCTGCAGGAGGGAACGAGCTCTGCTCTACCCCTGCCCTCCGGCTGCTGGCTGTGTCTGGGTTTATATGCCCAGCAGTTCCCAGTTCGAGTCACGCGCTGAGGACAGGGGTTGTGTGTTACGGCTGTCAGTGCTGGGAAGCAGCTCCGTGCCGGCCTCTTGCCCGGCAGCCGGCACTGTGACTCGCTGCATGGCCAGGAATGGCAGTTCCGCGTGCCTGCAGACGCGCCGCGCTTGCCCTTCTCCCGTGGCTGGGATTAATCTGCAGCCTGGCCAGCTGCATGATGCAATGCATTGAAAAGCCTTGACATTGCCCCGGACTACAGAGGCCTTTTTGGAGCAGCAAGTGCTCATCACTGCCGGGAAGAAAGCGCTTGGTGCACAGCCCTGCTGCAATGCTCTGAATGACATTTATTTACATTTTGTAGGGTTTTTTTTCCTTCCAGCTACCTGCAAACTTTAATAAAAATGATGATCTGGGAAACCATTTGTGTGTTTTTCACAGGAGTCTTCTCTTCATTCTTAAGCAAGCTGGATTTAAGTATAATAACAGGGCCGAGGAATAATGATAGGTTTGGCACTTGATGGTGCGGTTCACAAACAACCTCCTTTTGCAAACAGCCTAGCTGTAATTATTATTGCTTCAGCACCTGGGAAACTGAGGCACGGTGTTAAAAGTGCCTCTTGCAAGGTTGGTGGCAGAGCCGGGAATAAAGTCCAGGGCTCCCAGTGTTAGTTCAAGGGAGCTGAAGTCCCAGCCAGCGATATGTCACGTGTAGCTTTTCCCGCTGTTGCTCTCATCGAACTTGCAAGCACAGGGATATTAGGACACACTGAAAGTTTGACTGTGACCTTGTAAAACCGATATCTGCCATTAGGCTGAGGGGGCCAAGCCCAGACACAGCCCTACTTCTGCAGAGCAGGCCGGTAATGTATAATGAAGAAGAGGCGAATTTGTACGGCTGTTTTCCTTCTCTGCCTGCAGCTGGCTGCTGCAGCTCCCAAGGAAGGGGGATCCTGACAGGCCAGAAAAGCTTTCCAGCTGTGCCGCCTGTTCGCAGTTCCCCTCTGTGTGTGTCTGGCCCCCTCACAGCGGAGCAAGGTGACGGATGCATCCCAGCGCTGGGAATTGTGTGCTCTTCCCCAGCACCAGGTTCAGCCTTGCTGCAGGCTCTGCGAGCACTGGAACATCTCTGCAAAGCAGCTGTTGGTGCTTAGAAACACCAGGCAAAACAAAGCGAGCTTCCAAATTTATATTTTTTACAGTCCTAATAGCAGGAACTTGTAAGATTAGGAAGCACAGCTTCCTATGCGAGCTCGGCGCAGTGTCTCAAAGGGATTTATTTGGTGGCTGCATTTCTCAGCTGTGAAGAAGGCGAAGGATGTCTCAGCCCCCCCCCCCCGCCCCCCCCCCCCCCCCCCCCGGCAGCAGGGGGATAGCTGTGTTAGTTGATATTAGCAGGGCAGATACTTAGGTAAGGATCCATGAAAAAGCTCATAAAAGAGCCCTTTGGGAATCCAATTCAGAGCCTAAAAATTACTATTTGATGAGAGGGAGAGTGAAAAAGAGAGAGAAAGAGCATGTGAATAAAAGCCCTTTCAGTTTTGTTAATTCAGATTTTATATGGGACTCTGGGGCTTTAAAAACAAGATTGCGAGGATTTGCGACTGGATAGCTTTGATATGAGCCATGCAAAAGAAGTGCTCTTTTGTATTTATTCTGGAGCTTGCCTGAAAGACAATTCAAAAGCAATCACCAGCTGCTGTGACAGCAGCAACCTGTTGCTAGGGAATTAGATGTGATGCAAAACACAAAGGTTCCTTAGTTAGAAACCACACAGTAAAAGGGGAGTGGGAGATGGGATGCAATGCAGTCAAAGCTGCAGCTAAAGCAGTTCTGGTGTGTAACTGGGAGTTATGGGGAAAGGAATGCAAAAGTGCTTTGTTCTGCTTTTGTTAAAAGAGCTTTTTTCCCCCTCCATCTCACTAGGTCACACGTAGCCCTGGCAGGGAGCGCTTGGGAACGGGTTGCATCTGGTGGCTTTACAGAGCTTGTATGTTCTTGCACTCCTGGGAAAAGCACCCACATGCCATAGCCAGCCCTTGTCTGCCGTGGCCGGCGCTGCGGCATCCCCGCTCTCCAGCCGGGGCAGCAAGGCCCAGGCCGCCAGAGCCAGGCCACAGCTGAAATAACAGTCCTCGGGCTCCAGGTGGGTTTTGGGGCCAGAAGGGAGGAGGACGGGGGCGTTCGCCCGACAGGTTTCTGCGCCTGGCTGCGGGCGGCCAAGTGGGGCCCAGCGACACCCGAATAAACATTCCCAGGAGCAAAGACGTCGCCCCTGCAGCTGAGCACCCTGGCGAGGGTAGGGTGCTGGGTAGGTTGGTAGACTTGCGTCTTACTTAAATTAAAGTCATAGTGCCATGCTGGTTTTTAAATAGGTGTTTTCCGAGCTTCACACCAGCTGCCCTTGAAAGAAATGCTGTTGTGCAGTGAGGCCTTGCAGGGGATTATCACCTGCGCTCGTTCGCCCTTTTTCACTAGAGCCAATTAAAAGCAGAAGCACTGGTGCTTTGCGACCTCCGGTGTCAGAGGAAGCCCCGCACTTGCCCAGAGGCTGCCTTCAGCGTTGTACCGGCCTTTCAGACGCATGCTTAGGGAGGAGGAGAGCCTCCTTCCAGCTGACCAACGTGCCGTCGAATTCAGCCACGTCTACACAGAGCGCTGAGGTCCCGTGGCCTTGGCTTGTCGTCTTGTCCTGCGTGGTCATGCTCTGCCGTTGCACACCTTCCCTGGGTTATGTCCCGAGCCAAACTGGAGAGGGATGTTTTCCTGCTCCCCATGCGCTTTCTCCCTTTGGAACAAGCCAACTCTTTTTAGTCTCTGAGAAGGGTTCATGTTCACAAACTGCCATCCCAGGAAACGCTGGTCACTAATGTAGTGGCTTTTCCAAGAGCAGGAGAAATCGTTGCCTCCAGCTGCCCACAATGAACTGGAAATTTAAACTGGTCTCAGTCCCTCTTGCTCCGGTGCAGAGCATTAGTCTCGTGTCCTCCAGACCTGGTTGCAGGGAGCAGTGCCATGGGGGGAGCACGAGGCGGGAGACTCCTGGCGCGTGTGAGTAGCGGCCCAAGCTCATGTTTTCTTCCTCCCTGACAATCTCCCTTTTCTTTCCATTTCACCACCTCTTTATTTAACACCGTCAGCTGCTGTGCAAAACCATCAACCCTGTTTTTGCAGCCGTGTGACCTACTTCATCATTTCTTGCTGACTTCCTAGCTGAAATCACAAGCTCCGAACCCTCCCAAGCCATTCAGAGTGTCTCAGCTGAAGAACAAATACAATTAGGTGGAAGAAAGCCTGGCTTTCATCCCGTCGGTGCCACAACATCTCACGCCCTTCTACCCAGCTGCGCTGCAGCGCGGATGTCCCCATCTCGCAAACATTGCAGACAAGGACTCATCTGTATGTGCTCGTCACTACTGTCCACCCCCACCTCAAAATGAAGATGGGAGATGGGAGAGGGTTCATCCATGCTGCTCCTGGCTCTCTGACGTGTCCTTGCATGCCTCTTTACAGCCCCGGGGGACCACAGAGCTCAGAAATCACATCATTCTCAGCTTTTAACTTCTGGCTGCTTGAGGAAGCCCTTCCTTCCCTTCAGAGGCTGGAGAAATGGTCCAGGGCCATGCCAGGATGGCACAACTAGTCCTTGTTAAAAAGTTTCTGGCCCTTCAGCCAGGATCTGATTTAACAACCAGCACTGCATCGCACCTAACCCCGCTCCTGCTGCTCTGTCCAGAGAAGGCATGGTGGTCCTACCCTTTCCCTCTTCCCAGGCAATGCCACTCTCTTCTTCCCACCCCAGCAGGGACTCTGTCCCCGCAGCCAGCAGCCGCAGACACTTCCCTGCACAGGATTCCCACAGCCGCCTCTATCCAGGCAGGGACAGGGGCTGCTCTGCGTGCAGGCAAGCACCAGCATGGTTCTGGCCTTCCTCCTCCTCTTCCTCCTCCTCCTCCTCCTCCGCTGCTACCCTGCAGGGCTGTGGCCCCTGCGGGGCTAACGACTGCTCCCGGCTTTCCCACAGGGCTCCGCTAATGACACACAACTCCTGCGTGGCTCTAATTAGACTCCTGTCTAATTAGACTCGCCAACTTCACTGAAAAGACGCGGCTGGGAAGAATCGGCTTGTGGTGCAAGGAAGGGCGAAACGAGGCTCTGCAGACAGCAAGCACCAGCAGCGGAGACGCCAGGTGGTAGCGAGAGGTTGGGGACAGCAGAGATTTCCAGCCGAAATACATCTGTGCGAGGGACAGACTGAAAAGCAAGGCGAGAGAAGGCCCTTAAACAAGCCCCTCCAGGACCTTGGCTCTGCCCCATCACATGAGCAAGAAAGTCCCCGGCTTTGTCCCTTTGGGCACAGCCTGGCCGAGGTGCCAGGATGCCGTTCAGTCAAGAGGGAAGGTCTCTATTCACAGGCTTGTGGAAGAAGTTATTGCTGTGCAAAAGGAGCCCCACGGTGCTGGAAGAGCATGGGACAGGGCTGCGCAGGTGGCGTGGGGGGGAGGCAGCCCCGAGCCTGCAGCATCAGCCCAAGGCTGACGGGAGCCTGTGGAAGGACAGATGGGAAAGCAGGCTCTGAAGCAAAGGGGTGATGCCCTAGAGGTGCTGAGATACCATGAGGGGTGCCAAGGGGCACCTTGGGCCTGTCCCACCACCGTCCCAGGGTGCTCCTTACAGCCTGCAACTGCCGAGGCTGCAGTGCTGCTGTTAGAGTCCTTCCTCCATGCCAGCACAGAAAGGTCACTGTGAGGAGCCGTGCCTGCACGGAAAGCGCCTGTCGCCAGGCAAGTTAATTTACTTTATTGCTAAAATCAAGGCCAGTGCAATCGCCACACGAGGTCTCTCACAGTCACAGCCCCTGCACGGCAGAAACAAGATCGGAGTCTCAGGGAACGGTGCCAGAAGTTGCATTCGTTAATGCTCCTTTTTAATGCACCTTGCCCCGTGTTCGTTATGTAGCCGCATCTGGCACCTGTATCCAGGAGACAGCCTGGGTATCCGCGTGCTTTCGGATCCCCGTATCAGTATACTGCTGCATTACTTAATCTTGCATGTGTAGACTAAATCTTTAAAGGGTCAAGGCAATGCATCTCGCATATCAGTTGCTAGTGTCAAACGCCATTTTCCCCTTAAGTTAAACATCCTCCAACCCTAAACAAATCAACACATTGCAGCGTTGTCATCCTGCCAACTAATTAACAAACCCCAGGTGCCCCCTGTGGTAACTCATGCCCTTACTGTTCACCTTGTGTTTGAGCACAGGGCATCCAACACTAAACTAATTAGGGTTTAGCCTTTTCTTCTCCTATTAGTTTAATAAAAACGACAAGAATGAAAATCCTGCCTGAAGCCCCAGCCCAACGCACACCTGCTTCCTCCCTTGTGGTTCTTCCCATGGGCCAGCTCCAGGATTTGAACTCGGCAAGGGCAGGAAAGAGGAAATGCAGATAGGGCAAAAATAAAAGGTGTCACTAAACCCTGTTTTAGAAGAAGCTGTCCCACACTGATCCATGCTCTTTTTAGACTTGGTATACTCAGAAACATATCACTCCTGCTTGGGGATCATCTGAAATAACTGAGCCATGTGGCTTGAAGAGAACATCCATTTCATCATCTTAGCCATACCGTAACAGCTCAGAGCATTAATCATGGATGAAATTGTGGAAGGCTGTGCTTGGCTGTTCGTACTGCTGCATGCAGACAACCATGAAAGCTGGGACCTTCATTTTCTTCCTCTGCAAAGGCAATTTGCCTTGCACCGCCCAGGCTCTCTTCTGGCCCGCAGCAATAGGAGTGATCTGGTTTGCGCTCTGCCGGACAAGCGAAGCTCGGGCTGCTCCAGAGCCGAGCGCTCTGCTTGTCCTGGCCCTTTGCCTGCAGGACTCCATGCGATTCAGCAAGAATTTTGTTTCCTGCTATACGTGATTTGCAATCAGTAAATACCCTCTTCCTCCTCCCATGACGGCCGCTCCTCGCGTTGCAGCAGCCTGGGAAATCGCTTCTGCCCGGCCCTGCGAGCAGCAGCAGCAGCAGCTCGTGTTCCCAGCGGCGGGAGACTCCATTGTTTCCTTACAACAATGCGAGGCCTTGGGACCATCCCGGCCCTGCGGCAAGGGGACCCTTGCCCCCGTGGGAGTGCGGCGAGGCTTCCCGGTGTCAGCCCTGCTCCTGGTCAGTGGCTGCAAGCCTTGCTGTTGTTGAACATCCAATTTGCAGAGCGGAGACAGGCCCAGAGGAAAAAGTGCTCTTCGAATGCCAAATGCGGGCGCCGTCATCTCAGAGAAAGCTTTTGTTTGCTTTGGTAAATAGGTGAGCTGGGACTGCAAATAAAATGAGGATTAGCAGACAGCGTTCGAGATAAACAAACACTTTCATCTCCTGTCATCGCCCATCTTAGAGCAAGTGCTTCGTCGCAGGGGTAGGTTTGCGTGCACTGACACGATGCAGCTGCTTGAAACAGCACACACAATGCAGACGTGAGAGGGGGAACGGGTGTTGTGGTGCAGTACCAGCTTAAGGGACAAAGCGGGGTGGGTTAGCATTTCCTAATGCCTCTAAGAGATAATCCTATGCCACCAAGCCATGCTCATGCCAACAGCCTCAAGGCTTGGATCAGTATCTCTGATTCTCCTCAAGTGCCCCCTCTGCTTCCCGATCTCACCGCTGAAGAAAAGTAAAATAATAGATCTAAATTAAGCAGTTCGTTTGCTTCAGAAGCAACATGCAGAGCTAAGAGGCCGTGGATGCAGGTCTCGCTGCTGTGCACACTCAGCGAACTGTAGTTTGGTGCTGGGCTTTTGGCACCCTCTTCTGCCTGGACGGATGCCTACAAGCACCGGGAACAAAAAGTACCTTCTGCTCCCCAGGGGACAGCAGTGACCTTAACGCTGGCTAGAACATGTCTGCGGGGCCGCTTCCTACCCGGGGAAGTGGAAATGCGTAAAGCACGTGCATCTGGGATGCAAAGACCTCTCCTCCTCTCTCCATGGCCACCCCACCACGAGACCTTGCGTCTCTAGTCCTCTCTGCCAAAACGGGAACGTGATGAAGCATCCTGCAACCTGAGCTGGCTTGGTTTTGATTCGAGCACCTAGCAATTTCTGCAGGTTACTGAAACTATAGGCCAGAGCAGAGCCTGCTTTGGAGCTGACGTGGCTGAGATAACGGCTCTGACACTTCCTCTTCTTGTAAAAAGAGGAAAAGCCCTGTGCGGGGAAAAAAAGTTAAATATCATTATGGCCATATGCCCTTAAGTGAAATGCAAATCCCCTAAGAGAAGGAAAATAAGTTAAGGAGCCCGAGAGGTGCACACTGGAATCCAGATGATAAAAGTGACGCAAACATCCAGTTACAGGTAGGTTGCAGCTATTCACTCCTGCAGCAAAGTCTACAGCAGAAATACCAAAGTGCTGGAAATAAATCGGACAGAAAATTCAGACTTAAAATCAAATTTATTTAGAGGAAAAATGACTTTACAAGAGGTTGATGCTGATAACTAAAAAGGAAGATAAATAAAAGCTTGTTACAAAACCTAATGGTTTCTGGCAAGTTACAGAAAAACTGAAGAATTTTACAGTCAATAACCTGCTCACTTTTTACATAATTACAAATTAACATACAGCAATTAGGTTTAACCCTCTTTTTTAAAAAAATTCTTTTTTCAACTTTTAATTTTTTAAACTTTTTTCCTTTTTTTTTTTAAATGGGTTCAACATGAAAATGCAAAGCAGTTCTTTTTTTTTTTTTTCTCCTTAAGAAACAAACCAAAAGCAGAGGTATATTGGGTTATTGTAATACACCTCCTCAATGCTCTGGGAATTACTCAAGTGCATTCCATAATAGTACAAAATAAACACCGGGCTAAACTTTAACAATAGGCGAACTGAACTGGACATAGGTTTTCTGAGTCAGTGTTTACTATCGATAAAGAAAATAGTAAAATACTTAAGAGCATGGCAATGATTGATACCTATAGACAGTTTAAATACATACAAAGCTCATAGCTGTATGCAAAGCAGTGAACGTCATCCTGGTCCCCCCTCCCCCCAAGCGATGGAAGCAGAATATATTTGGGCAAAGCATCAATGTCAGTGTGGGGGGAAAAAAGGGCAGAGCGCCCTTAAAACACACGTGGGCAGGGAGCTAGCGTTACGCTTCCCGTTACGCAAGAGCGTGAGGTGTAGGAGACTAACCCAGTTCAGCTTGCCTATCTTTAAAGCTTAGCCGCACCGCCAGATCAAGAACGAGCCATCGACTGCTGCCCCTTCCGACAAAGCAGGAGCTGCGAGCGCTAGGGCAGGTTTATTTAAAAGGATGCCTTAAATTACGCTATATTCCCAAACCTGGCCAGCAGGCAGAAAAATTTCCAGAGCTCTGGTTAAGAAGGAATGTTTGGTTGGATTTGAGCAGGTACTCTCCCATGCCCCCGCCTGGTCCTCCGCGCGCCGTGCCACGGGCATCCCAGCCAGCTTCCCGGCGACTTTGGCACCTGATGAACTTCTCCGACTCGGTGGCGTTTGCAAGGACTGGATTCAGGTGTTGGTGCAGCAGCAGCTTGAAGGTATTCTAGCGCCGCAAGGAAGGTGCCAAGATTATCAGGTTCTACAGACGCTCGCGCCTGGGCAAGGCGGGACACATCTGCTCAAGCTCATGGCATTACTGTGCTTCTCAGCAGTGGTCAAGCTTCAAGAGGGAAAAAAACAGGCCACCTGCCACAGGAGCAAGTGCTCCCGCCCCAGAGACGGCACCCAGGAGGTCTCTGAATGGCTTGTACAGTAAATAACTTAGTGCACGGGAAGGGCCTCACTGCACTGCACTTGGTTGCATCCCCCCCATGCCTGCTTTGCTCTAAGTTTCTCCAAGGCAGGAGGAGCTGGAGGGAGGACAGTGGCCGGGAACGCTTCCCTACGGGCATCGGTGCCTCGGTTCCCATGCGCGGGAGGCGATGCCGATGCCAGCTCGGGTTGTCCCAGCAGGACGATGGCTTTTGCCCCTTGGGTGTGAGATGAGGCAGCTCCAGGGATGTGCACGCAGGAAGAGTAAGTGATGGCCAAACACCTCATAGGGAAAAGGCTGGTGGTTCACCCTGTCTGCAGCAGGACTGCAGTCATCCTCACACCCACGCTGGTCTAAAACTAAGAGAAAAAGCTTGTCCCTTCCTCCCCTTCTCCCCCAGGCCAGGCAAAGCCAAACTAAAGCCAGGTTTCCCAGTGGCATATCCCTACTTTCAGCTCAGATTATGTGGGGGACACAGAGGGGGAAGCAAATAGAAACCTGATTGTCTCCACATAAGCAAAATGCAAAGGGACAAGACCAATTCCATTTAAAGTGCTTTATGGCATCAAAATGACAAAGTTACATGTTGAGATGATTGCTTCATTGGAAAGAACCTAAGCCCAACCCCACCCAATTCTTTCATGTCTCAAACCGTTTGCTAGACCTGCTCTCTGCTCCCTGGGATATCCTGATGCCCTCAGCTAATACTGACCACTTCTGTACTTCATTCGAGACGTGCCTTCACTACACTATTCACTGAAACCCCTTCTGTCGGGTAGTGATGAAGACTGGACAAAGTAAAAGCCCATGAGAAGAAAGTCTGATTTTTCCCTCTGTGAAACAGTAGCAAAAAAAGCTCTTAGGGCCCTTGCATTGTCCTCTTCTCCCCTCAATATGGACTTCTCACAGACATTTTTGAACCTACCTGTTCTGTGTACCAGGGACCCAGGGCAAAAAGGGGTGATTTGGGTACTCTGAATGGGATCGAGGGACTGGCCATGGGAACCAGACAAGGTGTTAGGCTGGGCTGAGGAAATAACATGTTTTCCAGAACTGCAGAATGGTGCCAAGCATGCAACTAAAGCAAACACCATTTTAAGGCCAGGAAAAGGAAAGGCTTTGGTGCTGTGAAACTGGGGCTGTTCTCTAGCAGGCAACCCTAGGCTATCTGCTGGGATCACAGTGGGACTCCAACTCCAGGAACCAATGCCAAGCCTTTCCAAAGAAAACTGGAGGAAAAACAAAAAAACAAGCCTGCATCTTCCTGAAGGTGAGAGGAGAAGGAAGCAGTGTGGGAGTCTCATTCAAATGGGGGAGCCTCATTCAAACACAAAGTGAATCATACAGTAATATACATCCCCCAGGGACGACGGATGTCTGCCCACCAGAATTTAAGACAAAACCAGCTTTGATATGCAATATTTCTGGTTGGTACATTTTTGATTCAAACCATGGGGACCATGGGAGACCACTTCGCAAATGCATTTTTTGCTTAGGGCACTGAATGCTCTTTTTTATTTACACAGGTCAGAAGAGAGAGTCAAGCCAGTCACAGACTCAACCCTACTGCTCTGGGTCACATCTCCCTTTTGATGCCCTTCTCAGGGTCATGGGACATTCCCCTGTTGCACAAATTCAAGATGTACTGGGACGGGGGAAAGACAGTGAGATGAAAAGCAAAGCTCGTACTGGCAAAGACTATTACAGACTCAGAGGAACCTTCCAAAATATCAGGGAACTGATCTCTGTTTATACAACAGTAAATGAGCCATGCACTGGTTTGGAAACCAAAAATTTCAGCTTGGCACATTAATTTTCGCAGATGTAGAAATAGCAGGGCAGAAGTTATTTTGTTAAATCAGTGTTTTTCTCATTAAAAAGATAACACCACAAAGTCAGCACATGCCTCCTTCAGCTCCTTTCAAGTTCAGGAGAAGACTTGCCTGGATCTCCCTGCACAGTCGATCAGACCCTCACCTCACGGGAATATGCTCTGTGTTTGGCTTTCCCTTTGCCTCCAAGAGGTATGAGAAAACCTAAACAAAATAGTTACTGATAGCAGGAGTCTTGTCTGAAGTCACCACCTCTCTTTCCAAATTTTTTTGGCCCCAAAATGTTCTGCCTTAAAGAAAGCTCTCAGTTGAAATTCTGTTAATTCCAGGAATGGCACAGACTGCTAAGCAGCACTGCTCAAACCCTATTTTTGTAGGAAACAGAGAGATAAGAGCATTGGGTTACCAATCTCTTGGTAAAAAAAAGGAAGAACAAAACCTCTAAACCAACCCCCACAACCCCCAAAACAAAGGCAAAATAAAACTAAAAAAATAAAACCAAGTAAACTTTTTTTTAAAAAAGAACTCTTTCAAATAAACAGAAAGATAAATATTTTTGCAAGCCCTGCTTGCAATTAAGAACAAGCACCAAATAATATTAAAAAAAGCAAAAATACATCTCAAACCTCTTTGCTTTCTTCTTTTTTTTTTTTTTTTTTTTTTTTTTTTTGAGTCTTAATAGTTTAGAGAGCTTCAAAAGCAAGCGGGCTATTCAGGACTCCCGCACTGATCCTGGCAGACCAATTTAAGTACCCACCTCACTGCCAATGCTGCTGCTACTCCTTAGCACTGAACTCTGAAAACTGTTGCATGGGACTAGCTTGTGAGAAGCTAAAGAGCAAATTGAAATCAAATGATAGTGCAAGAAAAAAAGGTTTTTTTTTTCTTTTTTTTCTCAAGGAAAACTGTGAGGAAAGGAAATGCACTTGACAGCTTCAAACTGTTTGAGCAAACCCTTGAGCTATTTGAAGCTGATAGCGCCTCATAACCATTTACAAATCCGCTGGAGCAAGTCCCCTGAGAGGGTTTGGAAGAACAATAACTTTGGAAAAAATCTGGCTTGCTGCACTCCTCTTCCCCCATTGAAAATACATCCTATTCAACAGCTGTATAAACACGTCGCATTCGGCATCCCAGGAGCCGTCCGCGATCCTGCCCGCTCCGCGGATGGCAACGCGGAGGCGCACGGACACAGACTGCGCAGTGATGGACACGGACCTAGCGTGCCAGCCTTTGGACCTGTCGCATGGTGCTTTGTCTGTAAGAACAGATTTTCTCCCCAGTAACTGTTCCTAAGTGCACAGTATTGTACAGGTGTAGGAACAAGGAGCTGCCTCTCCCGAGGTCACTCTGCTCACAGCGCTCAGTCCTTTGACTGTGATGTCTTTACCAAAGTGCTTGGAAATTGCTCTTGCGTCCTTTTGGGTTAGAAAAAAGCTAGAGAAGCTGACAAAAGTCAGAGGAACATAAGCCCAGTCATAATGTAAAAAGCAGTGGAAGGAAGAATACAGATAACAGAACAAAGATCCCTAAAAGCGTATTTTTGGCCATTTCTCCATAAAGTCTTCCGGTTTGTAGGAAGAGATGTCAAATGCAAATGGAGAAATATATTCTGGCCAAAAAAAAAAGTCTTTGCTTAGGGAGTAATGGGAAGGAATGAGCTGGAGCTCACGGGGATTGCTTAGAAAAGGCTGTTTCGAGCTGTTCCCACCTGAACACTGTTCTGGCTCCCTGGGGTTGCCTAACAAGCTTAGTGAACTTCTCTTTTCTGCATCATTTTAAACACACCCAAAGACATTCTGCTCAATTTTGGAAGCAGTTTAACATTTAATTTCTCTGCCTCACTCGAATCTTTTGGAAATACCTTCTATTTTACGTTTTTCCTGAATTTTTATTTTTTTCCACTGTTACTGCTTCCTGGTGTAGGGTACCTTTCTGAAGTGAAACATGCCACATCCCACAAGCACAAAAGGGTCGTGCAAGTCAACGGAGTTACAATCTGAGTAGTAAGGGCAAGATATTTAATATCTACGCGCTCCCTGAAAGTCATCAGGTATCATCTATCCCCACCGGCCGAGCTAAGCTTGGCTGTACAGACTGTAAGCATATCCCAGGGGATACATAGATACATACATGTATATATACAGTATATCTATATATGCCAGTGTGTACGCACCATTTGTAGAGTCCTAATCTTTTGCTAAATGCTTGGTTTTGGTTATGTTCCCCCGAAAAAGGGAATTTGAAGGCACAGACCCCTTAAGGCTATGTTCTCTCATCCCAACCGACTTAAATCAAGGTTTGCACAGAAAGGCGGTACTATTTGCAGTGTAGTCAGTCTCCGTGGTGAGAATTCATGCAAAACCAAAGGAGAGAGGCCTTTTCCCACCACTTACAGACCTTTACAACATGTTTTATTTAAATTCCCCGGGTAGCTTGTCAGATGTAGGCACCAGAAGCACGCTGCGGAGCAGGCAGGGAGATGTCCACCGTACCAAAGCTGAATGAGACCGATGGGCAGAGGAAGAGCCGTGGGCTTCGGCCCCGGGGTGGTCTGGCCGCAGCGTGGTGCAGGTGAGGTGTACTCCTGCAGACCTGGTGCCGGCGCTCAGCAAAAGATCTCCTCACCCTCTGGTGGTGCTTCTGAGGAGTGAGGATCTGGGGAGGGAAACGGGGAGGGAATCACTACGGGAATAATGGGCAAGGAAGGACCCTGCACTCCGGGAAACCTCCCTGTCCACCCACCCCACCAAGTGTCTTAAAAGACTGTCGGTTCCCTGACGAGTTTTAATGAAACTACATCCCACAATTGCCAAACCTTGCTGTGCACCGAACACGCAAGCTGGGAAACAGCAAAGCAGCAGAAAGTTGATAGCTGTTAGCCTGTCATCTGAGGGCACGTGATCAAATTCCTTGTGGGTCACAGGTCTGAAGTGCCCAACTGCACGTGATGCTGCAAAATCACCACAGAAAGTCACTGCATGCTTTCCTCACTTAGATCAGGAGACAAGATATGACCACAGTGGGGACAGGCCAGGCAACCAGAAGGGCCGTGAGTACTGAACGGAAATGGGAATGCAGTGCCAGAGCACCCAGCGGTGCTGGAGGGGACAGGCAGGAGCGTCCCACCCAGAGCTCTGAAAGCAGAGGTATTGAAGCAGGGAATTTTCCTTCTCAAAGCAAAGCAAGCTGAAAAACACAGGGAGAATGCGGTCTGTGAAGCTGCTCAGGATGGGCCAGGGAAGGGCAGGAGCGGGGAGCACTGCGTGTCCCAGAGACACCTCCCGTGGCTGCAGAACAGGCTCCTGCAGCAGGCACAGCCCACAGACAGACATGGCTCCTCAGATAATCCTCTGCTTACTTTCGCAAAGGATGATGCAGAGAAGATTGCTGTAAGCTAGAAACTCCACTCATCACATCTGATTTTCTCCATCCCTCAGTGTTACCATCCCTGCTCAGGGCTAGATTTCGTTGCCTCCCCTAATTTGTTGACTGGAGGGAAAAGCCAGTCCAATGACCCTGAAAACTATCTACGATCTCCTCTGACACTCACCAGATGGTTGGGAGCGATGTCCTTTGCCCTTTTTCTTCTTTTCTTTTTTCTCCTTTGGTTTGGCTAAACTGAAGAGGCGGGTAGGCATCTGGGACTGTCCTTCAGCCGCCACCTTGTTAGTCTGGTTTGTTGTGCTAAGCAAATGGAAAGTGCTTTTCTCTTTGTGTGTCCTTGAAATACTATTCCTTTTGGGAGACACAGACAGTTCTGCATCAAAGTGCCCCTGTTTAGGAAGGGAAGGGCTTTTCTGCTTGGAGGAATCCTCCATGCTGGGCAGGGAGGGGACTCTTGCAAGTTTGTCACGTAGATTTGAAACCTATAAAAGAAAAAGAAGTGTTTTATTGGGGCATGAAAGGGACTGGTGGGGAACGTGGATGTGAAGATGTTTCCCAGAACACTGACAGAGACAGAGCTTTCTATTCTCAACATCTAGCCCCATTCACCAGCTAAAAAACGGTCCTCCACCCAGGCAAAGCAAGGAGAGAAGCAGTCTTCTCTGTTAAAGACAAAAAGATGAGGCATAACAAGAATAACACTCCAATGTCTTTTGTTCCAACATGTACTATGCTTTGTATCAACAAGCCGAGGGCAAGTATTCTGTAAGATCTTGATACCGGGACTCACCCTGCATCGCGCACGCACACAGACAGTGGCAGAAGGCCAAGGAGCAATGTGCCTCTCCAGGAAGGGAATGCAGCACACAGGCTCGGGGAGGCATGTGTCAAAGGAAGCCTTCCCAAGGAAAAGATGAAAGTGAAATATTTTCCTGTTTTTTTCTAATGTCTGTCTCAGGATGTAATTGAGCCCTCATGTATTCAAAGGAAGATCAAAACACCGGCTCCACAGAGCCTCACCAAACCCCCTATTAAGAGCTCTGAAACATCAGTAAGTTATCTGCCTCCAAAAGTTGCTTCCTTTTCTTGATCTACCAGGCTTCATGGTTATTCTACCTCTCAGCCTTTCCCATAGCATCCATGCCCCTAATATGTATGTATATGCTTGATGCTGAAACAGCTTTGTTTTACAATTGGACAATTTCTGGCTTGCTCAGGAATGGAGGGTGGTAGGGAGCAAATACCCTTCTGATTATTTGCTATTGAGAGTTCACTGCTGAGCTCCACAATTACTCCATTCTGGCACCCAAAATCACTTCTGTCGCACAATCCAACATTTATAAACTAATTTTGCTACAGCTCAAAGCAAATTACATTCAGAATTAGTGAGTTATAAACAAACAAATGATCAACAACAGACTCAAGGTTCAAATTCAGCCCAAGTTTTGCAAACTGAGGCATGTTCTTCTCAACCAGACTGCTGCACTGTAATAGAAAATAAACCCCAACTTGCTAAAAAAAAATGCACAGTACAGAACAAGATCTGTGCACAGGCTTTTCTTTCTGGTCTAGGAAGTCAGATACCAGAAGCCTCTTGCACCAGAGCAAGTGACCTTTGCTTGCTGAGCCATGTCTAGGTGGCAGATGCCCAGACTCTTTAGGACAAGGGCAATGTCCATCTCTCTGCTAGATACCAAGAATGCTTTTGGAGGCTGGCATAAGCACAAACTGCAAACAACAAGGCCTTTCTCTGTAGTTATCAGTCCTTTATTTACAGGAGTTTGCAAGTGATTTCTGTGACAGTTAAAGGGTGCAAGTAACCAGTACTGCTTGCATTGTTTCTGAGAATAAGTTCTCATTTGCCTAACTGCACCACAGAGCTGAAGCCTTGCGGGGTGAGGGCCATCATGAAATGCAATACACATTTCCCTAGATTTTCTAGTGTGCTTTCCACAACCCAGCCACCTCCGTTCTGCCATTTGCCTAAAAATGGCACAGAGAAGTGGGCAGAGCACAGATGACCTTACAGGCAAGGCCTCCTGCAGAGACAAGGCGTTACAACTGCGCATTTCCCTGGGAACTGTCAAAAAGCCTGAACACACAACCTTACATCAAGGCCTTGCATACAAGGGCAGCACCCTGGCCACTCTTCAGGTGCAACAAATGCAGCATTGGATATCATGTGCAAAAAAAAAAAAGGAGCCAGTTTTAAAACTCAGGCCCCGTGTTTCTGGATCCAGACTTGAGTTCATCTATTTCGGCCCCACCGCAGCCAGCCTGGCAGCTGGCTGAGTGCCTGGAGAGAGGTGGAGAGCCCTTGGCAGAGCACTGCTTCCCCAGCAGTGTGGCTGTTGGCAGCATTTACCTGGTTGTGGTCAGGCTCCAACCGTGTTTGAGGTAACCTCTCCATGCCTCTCTTGAGCTGCTCCTTTTCCTTCTCCAGCTGTTTCTGTGCTGTACGAAGCCTCTCCAAGTCAAGCTGGTAGGAAGCTTTCTTCATCTGCAGCTCGTCCCGCTCCCGTTCGAGATCCTGACACCCTCTCTGGACCTGCTCCTCTCGCTGGGCCAGGTGGGCCTCCTGCTCCGTCAGCTCCTTCTCACGGGCTTCCCATTCCTTCTCTCGCCTCCGCTTCTCCTCCTGGTGCTGCGCCTGCTGCTTCTGCAGGTTGGCCAGCTCTTGGCGCTGCTTCTCCAGGTTGCGCTGCTTCTCCTGCTCTATCAAGGAGTTCGGCCGCGAGAGGCTTCGGGTCAGTGCTCTCTCGCTCAGAGCCAGCTTCTGGTCCTCGATGAAGGTGTCCTGCTGCAGCACCACAGCCTGAGAAGGGAGGGAGGGAGAGAGGGAGGGAGAAATCACTGCAGCTCTCTCCACAGAAAGCAGCTCCAGTCCCGGGCAGCTCACAGGGACACAGTGCACTATCACTTCGTCCTCTGGTGTACCATAGCCCAGCACTGCTGGTCTACTGCTGGGCAATTAGAGGACGCAGTTGTAGCAGGTTTTCTGGCACAGACTAGATCTCACAAACTCCCCTGCTGGCTTCTCAAATTCAGGCTAGATCTGATCTGTCAGCTGGTTGCTTAGGCAGCAGCTAATTCCTACTGCTCTGCCAGGACACTGCACTCCAGCCTGCTGCAGGCTGCTCAGCCATGTGAGGACAAGAAAGGTGAGCGGGCAGGAGGGATGGGGCTGAAGTGTGAGTCACTGTTACCAGCCGAGGGGATGTGCAGTTTGGGCAAGCAACATGCAAAAGCGGAACAAATGGCTGGCCTACCTGCAAAGCACTGAGCAGCTTATGGAGGTTGGTAATGCTTTGGAGAACCTGCTGCAAGGAAACAAAAGCGTTGCTATTAGACCTCGCTTGGGTGCCACGACACCAGTAAAGCACTCTCCTTTCCCACTAGGATCCCACAGATAGCTCTTACGAGTCAGAGTGCTGAAGGCTGTGGCCATCCTTCCACCCCGACTCCCCCCTTTCTCACGCTTCACCTGCAACAGCTGCATCACTCCCTGCTGCACAAGCTGGCCACAATACTTCCCTTAGACACCTCTCAGAGGTGCCGGCATTATTTTCCTCACTTTTCTAGCAATCAGGGCAGCAAGCTGTCACTTATCAACCTCTCTGCAGCCCCTGGAGCTCACAGACTGCCATGGGAAGGGAGGGTGTGCAGCAGCACAGACCTCACGGGATGTCTCCTTGAACCGTCTGCTGCAGCATCAACTTGCTCATGAATAAATAGAGCAACTGGGATGAAATCTAAGAGTTCATTTCAACTTTTCAGGGAAACAACTTCAAGGAGTAAAAAAGAAGAAATCTTAAAATGAATCTGTACTGTTTGCTCCCTTCTACATCAGACCACCCATACAACCCCCACTGCCATTATACATGAAAACCGGCAGCAAAAAAAAATAACGACAGACACACAAATTCAGCAGGTGTATTCACAGAGACTCTGAAAACACAGGTGAACGCTAACACATCATGCATTGAAACAGTGCCAAGAGCAAGCTACTCTGGGGTGATGCTCTATCCCTAAACATATTTTTAGCCCAGCTACAAATTTTCTGAATCCTGTCTATCCTACAATTACTTTTAAGACCAAAACAAAAACCGAACTCAAATCAACCAACAAAACCAGCAGTATTTGCAAGAGTTGCGTGATAGCTAGTATTAAGAGAACAGCCTCTCATTCTGCCATTAACGTTAATTGGGAGTTACAAATGCCTATCAATGAGAGAACAGAAATCTAATTGCCCCAATTCACTGCACCTGCAACATACAGTTAAACTCCCTCTATCTGCAGATGCACAATACATACAGTCCTGCACATCCTAGCAGTAATTAACCCTTGATGCCCATAATCAGCACATATCATCCTGATGGCAAGCAGAAGACAGCCAGCGAATTCCCTGTCTGAACATCCAAGGTTAAACAAATAAATGACACAGTAGGTCCAGTTTAACGTATTTAAAAGTCTGCATGCACTTCAGCATATGAAATATATTTTCTCTTATGTTATCACTCATTGAGATAATTCAATTGGCACTTAAATGAAGGAAACACTTAGGCAACAGAATCAGTTCTTACCTCATTATTCCTTTTCAACATGAACATAAGATTAGCATTTCCACCCTGTGAAAAGATCACATAGTTTTAATAAGAGGACAAATGAGAAAGCACTAATGACAAGCACATTAAAACCCTCCCATTTTCCATTCTGGGAGAATTCGTGTATGTTTTTTAGGCAAGTAAAAATCATATAAAATCAAATGTTAATTAGGGATCATTTTGTAGTGATATGATGAATTGATCCACCGCAAGAATGGATGCAAGGTTATATTTGACCTTGACATTTCAATAATGATGCATAATTACACACGTTTTAGTTGATCTGCAGACAGATGGCAGATAACCTCTGCCACAAAGGAATATTACTCATTTGACATGGTTTTCAAGTGAGGATTTTAGCTACAGCAAAGTGGTTTTGACTACACAATTCCAATTTTATTTCATTTTTAACTTGTTGTGGTACATCTAATTGTAAAGAAGTACCTTCTTTAAAATGCTGTCTGATTCTGTTCTCCGAAGGTCCTGAGCATCGTCGCCTTCATCCTTCTCTCCACCTAAAGGAAGAAGCCAGCATTGACAATGGTTATTTAACATTTTAAGCCATAGATGAACTTGCTATTGTCTGAGAAATTTAATACAGGAAACTGAGATGTTTTACAAAAGGTTCACAGATCTCTTGACACTTGAACTAAATGCATTTGCTCCCTGCTTATACAGAACATGCTAGCACCATCAGAAAAGGTGAATGTGAATTCAAATTAGGATTGACTTTGGTTTCAAACAATGTGCTGATAAATTTCAGCATGCTCCTATTAGCTCTGCCTATCCCCCAAACCAGTTTCTACTCCAGAAGAGTATTTGCTGAGAGAACATGAGGCTGGTTAAGAGCAGATGGAGAGCAACAACAACATCTTATCTGGGTATATTACTGCAGGTAAAGTTTCAATGCCCTCTATCTAAATGGGATTTACAGCTGCGTCAGATGCTGCGTCAGATACTACCGTGCAACTTTTTGCTAACAATTTCTCCACAGCCTCAGTCATTAGAAATCTGCATCTTCAGAAGGACGCTGGACTCCTCTTTCTAACTTCTCCTGGATGGCTCATATCGGTGCTCCCAAGCAGGACTGAATTGACCTGCAGGGCTAAACAAGTTGTAGCTCACGCTCAGATCAGCGCAGCCTGCTCCCGTGGCAGGGGAGCAGCTGCACAACTCTTCAGCCCCCCATCTCTTGCCCAGCTGTGTGCACCCTGCCAGACGACATGCAGTCCATGGGGGAAAACACCAGCTTGCTCTGGTAACACCCCTACTGCTTCTCTGTTAATGATAAATAATGTAGCATACACCTATATTTGCAGCAGCATGAAGGACACCATAGCTAGTGCAAAGGCCCTCTGCTCTCCTTTCCCCCAGACAGGCTTTGCTACAAAAGGCTCAGTCCTCCTCACAGAGCTTCGCTCCTGTGCCTCTGTGCAGGAGGAAAATGCCTCCTTGCCTCTTCGCTGGGGTGCAGAACAAAGGGGGGAAGGTTATGAGCCTTGCCCAAGGCTGCACAGGTTGTGAACACAAGAACTGGAGATGAAACCTGGGTTTCCCACCTCCTGCTCTATGGCTGAAGAAACAGGTCATGTATTCCTTCCCCCCAAATCTCCCAAGACCCTCTTACTACTGAATTATAATCAGATTCAAAAGAAGCTATTTCTACAGCGTGCGGGGCGAGCTAGGCTATGAACAGCCTGAGGTTGTCCCGTCCATCACTGCAACAGAGAGAGGCACAGCCCCAGACAAACCCCTCCAGCTCTCAGTGTGAAGGTACTTGTCATTACCATGACAAGGCCTGTTGGGAGCTTTGCACCTTTCCAATGGCTGAGGAAATCTCTACATACTTCTCATGCTTGACTGTGTGGAGCTAATGCTGCTCCTTTAATGCAGGAGGTCAGACAAGGGCCCAATGATCCCGAAGCTGAGAGACAGACGCTTGCCAGCACAACTGACAGCACCGGGAGCATAAATGAGAGCACAGAGCAGTGAATTCAGGGACAGGGAAGTTTCTGATGACAGCAGCAAAGAAAGAGAGCATTGGGAAGCAGCCAGCTAGACATCTGAAACAAGTATTCACTCATTTTGGGGGGAGAGACTTAATTGCAGGAGTAACACGTGCAGTTGTACGTGGGACACAAATGCACAGGGAGCACAAGGATGGGGAGAGGCGCTTGATTCAGCAATATCCTTGTGCATCTGCAAATGGAAGAGCACCAGAGACCAGCACTCTTTCTGCTGGGAGGTAACCAGAGACTGGAAAACAGAGCTGCAGATATTGCAGCAGGAAGAAGCACACGAAGAAACTGATCTATAAGGAAGCCAAATGAGTTCCCATAGCACATCTGTAAAGAAGGAGGGATGATTTAGAGCATGGAGAGAGAAGACAGTCAGGAGTACAGGTGTTTAATCCTCGCATAACTATGGGTTTCCAAAAACCATCATTCCCCCTGTATATATGCTTGTTTTCTCATCTGGTATTTCGTCTATCTACTATTATGGGAGGGGAGGTGGGAAATCAGAATTCACAGCTGCTGGAGTCCTTAAGCAAGAGGCCACAATGACATTGTATATTATTGACAAATGCTGATAAGCACACATTTAACTACTCACCCTTTGAGGCATTCATCTGATGACTGTCAAATCCTCCAAAAGTTTCTGCCCGTCTAGGGAGAGAGATGGGGCCAACTCCTCCTTCTTGTTCGATGGCGGCGCTGTTGACCTGCTGCCCAAGGGCGCTGCCTAGGCTCCTGCTCACCAGGCCTTGCAGCAGTTCAACTGGTAGGATAAAAAGCAACAATATCTCTGTTAAAGACCATCTCAGGCTTTCTGAGCTGTTTTCTTCCCAACTACGCTCAGGCCAGAAAGTCGCACACTTTTCAATACTATGAAATATTAGTTCTATGACAATGATAGGAACAGTGCATGTTCCCCCCTGTGAAAACTCTGTCTGGGCATAAACTCCAACACCTGGAGTTCTGCACTGGCTTACACCTCCCTCCCTTTCGCCACGCAACCCTAATGTGGTCTGACTACGGTATTTAATAACGTTTACCCTCTCCAGAAATCACAGTGGAAACTTGCCCAAGTTGTCATCCGGCCCGGGAATTGCCAACAGACTTGCTTGTCCTTTGTAGCACCACGAATGCCTGCTGGAATCGGAGCCCACCTCTCACATTACATTACCTTGTTGAGACTGAAGCATAGTGAAAGATAGGAAGGCCGAAACTTCAGACAAGGACCAAATCCTGGGCTGCCCCTGACCCCAGCTCACATTCAATGAAGGGTTGTTCTCTGTGCTAGGACTTCTTTTCTGCCCTCCATCTAACAACCATCAGTGTCTGCTTCTTTTCCTGATCCTCATTACCTGTCCTTGACAAAATACTTGCAATTGTGAGTAGCAATGTCTAATCTATGCTCTATGCTGTTATTCATTCATTGAGAAAGAAATGACTTCCCTTGGAAAAAAAAAAAGTTTGAGAACTGATGGATTCACTGTGAGTTGGATGTGTGGGTCAGTGTAATTAATGTGCGTCCCAGGCTTGCTCACCTTCATTTATTGCACTTTTCATAATGGCCTCTCCTTTTGCTGCCTCCTCTGTGTTGGCTCTGAACAGCACTCTGGAGCCTGGCAGGTCCTCTTGCATAGAGCAGTCTGCTATGTCCCTGAAGATCTTCCCCTTTTCCTCCAGCAAGATGAGGATCTGCTTATCCTTCTGCTGAAGTTGTTCTGTGGGGGGTGGGAAACAGAAAAAGGAGATGAAGACAGAAAATAAAAGCTTCAGCAAAAAAATGAAGCAATTCTTGAGATACTGGCCCCATCTAGTGGAACATGATGATACAGCCCTAAACACCACCATACAGCAACTGCATTCAGCAAACTCAGAAAAAAGGATGCAAACACAGAGAGAGGCAAACAAGGATTTCAGTTATATGCTGGATGCAGGATTCTCACTCCCATGAAAAACTCATAGTTCAACCACACACACAGAAAAGGGTCACAAACCCCATCGCAACTCCTGAAAATTTTTCAGAAAATATCCCCCAGCTCTGCTCTGTCCCAGGCAGGTGTTTACCTTTCAATTCTCTCATTTTTGTGTCCGACACTCTCTTTTCCAACTCAGACTCACTAGGGACTCCTTCATCTTCATCCTTATCCCTGGACGAGAGAGACACGTCTCAATTACTACCATAATATGACCATGTGCAACAGATGCCCTGCAAGAACAGCTTGGTAGCTTACATGGTGTTTATTGTGTCTTGAATGATCTGTATCCAGCTGCTACGCTCTTCTTTGGAGCTGGCATGGACTTCCACCATTTCGGGATATTTGGCACCCATGCTGATCAGGAACAAACCCTTCTCTTCATGAGCCACTTCTCGTACAATCAGCTTCTTCAGAGAGATCACAGTGGATTTCTGGTCCTTCAGATGGAAAGATGGGTGAGGAGGGCAAAAAGTACCAGAGTTTTCAGATACGACCTAGCATTCAAAAGGTCCTAATACCAATACAGTTACCTCTCTCAGGTTGTAAACATTTTCTGAAGCTACTGGCTAATTAAAAAAATATAGTATTTTAAGGACAGGGGTTTGTCTTCCTCTACGAGGCCTGTAGGAAAGGTCATTTCACCTTCTAACATCCCAATAACAAATTAATTTAAAATTGGATTCGTGGTTTAGCAAACTCTGCTGTATTTTGCTCTGTCTCCAGCAGACCTTTTACCTCATCTCCTCCTGCCCACACTCTGTACTCTATCATTAATATCACAGCTCCTTACACTTAGTGAAGCTTGCTAGTGCCTGCTTCACATACATTATCTTGGCAAACGCTCCCTAGGATGGCATGATATCTTATTTTCAGATCCCACAAAAGTCCTACTGTTCTCAGAAGCTTATAACTGACTCCCACAACGGACAAGATTTCGAGGGAAGACGATATATGCTGTGTGCTATGGGCCCAGTGTAATCAACCCGCTTAGGTGAAAGCTCCCCCCGTGCAGGGCACTGAGGTTGTGCAGATCATAGAGGGAGCTGGAATAACAGACCACTGCTTTCGAAACGTTGTTCAAAGGGTGGAAAGAACACAAAGAACAGAAAGTCTAAACCATGCCCGCAAGGTGCAACCCCAACAGATCCAATTAGGCACTAGATTGTCCCTAGCGGGTCAGTGTGCCGAACCCTTTTATGAGGCCTGCCTTTAAAAGCTAAATGCTTTTGGTTTCGTGCATTACAAATATATTCCTCTGACATGAATTTGTAAGCTGTTCTGATGAATTTACTGCAGTGGCAGGCTTTTTTTCCCCTTAGCACATTTTCTTCTGCTAAGATTCGTTTTTACAATGTTCACGTTATCCCATTACCCACCCCCCCCAACCACTGCTTCAATTTGCACAAACTGAAAAGGAGTAAGTGTATCAAGCGACAGGCATATTTTCAAGACCAATTATCAGCTGTGCCAAGGCACTGCAGAAATCACTGAGGGGAGATGGGGAATGAAGACATGTTTTCCAGTAGAAAAGAATGGAGTCTGCTCAGGCAACAAAAATGTTATAAGCAACATAAACCTAAATGCCAAGAAAACTAAGTTGTTCAGCAGGCAATGGCTGGCTCCGCTGCAGGACACGCATCAAGGATCTCTCAAATAGAAAAGGAAGGAAAAGAATATGCTGAAGCCTTACCAGTGAGGCAAAGACATACTTCTGGTCTTTCTCCTGAAGGAACACAAGCATGTCAGAGAGGAGAACAGCCTGGACTTCTGCAAAAGAAAAAGAGTATTAGGTAGTATAACCATGCTCCCCGCTCCTAAACAGCTTTATCTTTTCATAACACCAATGTCCTAGCTGTTGAGGAGCATTAGAGCTGTTCTTGCAAATCCTAGAAGTGAGACCAGTCTTCTGTGCTGTTTGGTCTCCCGGTTGGCAGGAGCGGTAGCTCCTGCAGCAGCAATAGGAACAGCTCGTGGAAAGGCAGTGTCAGATTAACTTTGAAGCAATCTCCTCATGCTATGGAGAACTGCACCCGAGAAACCTGCAGGACTCCTACCTCCTCTGTCTAAGGTGCAACACTCTCCAGCCACAAGCTATCTGACAGCTATGGCAAGGCAGAAGGGTGAAAGCTAGAGACATTTACTGAACATAACTACTGTTTTCTCAAACAATTAAGATTTTGGTCCTCGAGCAAGAGATCTGCACAGGAAGTCTTGGGTTTTATGGCTCTCTTGATGAATGGCTTGCGGAGTGCAAATTATCATGCAATAACAGCATTTGTCAGCTGTAATTTCTTTCCCAGGAAATACTGACTTAAGGAACCACCACTAATTCTGCTCACAGACAAATACAACTCCTGCTAAATCCAAGGGGAGTTAATGGGAGTCTGCATGAGATACAGGACCTGGCTTTCTTTCACAGGACAAGAACATGGAGTGAACAGAAAATTTTAAATCACCATACAGACTTTTCCCAAAATACACATACAGCCTTCCAAGTCTTCTCACGCTATATCAAAATAAGGTTGCACAGCAACTACCAAGTATAGCGTCCCACCTTTATCCCTCCGTACAAAGAGGTTTTTTGTAATATACTTGGGAAATCTTGTGACAGAGATGAAGCAAACCGAAAAGTTAAACCATCCCATGGGCAATTCCTTCCATTCTGTTTTGGCAGGACATAAACCATCTCAGATAAAAGAACCAATAAACTTTTATCAAAGCTGCAAAATGAACTAAAAGCTCTTTGGAGGCTTGTAGAGGTCTGTATTTGATTCCATTATCTCCTGTTGCTGTATTTTCTGTGCATTGTGCAAGAGGGGAAATGCTAAAATCCTCCAAGGAAAGCTCTTCCCATGCTCCTCTTTCCAACATTTCAAATCCCACAAAATAGTGTGTCAGAACTGGCTACTCTCCTACTGGACTGTCCAGCGTGTTTGCAGGACCTGTTTTTGCCGGGAGCTCGCACTACAGACTGAGGTAAGGGGGGCTGCGACTTAGAAATGCAAATGCAGCCTGTACTTATCACAAGATTTCACAACAGCAGCATGACTTGCTCCATCCACCATCTAAAGTCAATAGTATTCTTGGGAGCCTAGAAAACATCTGTAAACTTCCTGTTTCCAAAACCTCACAATAAATATTATCCTATCTGGAATTTAGTATATCTTTGCCTCATTGCACAGCATAACACCAAACAGCTACCAGAATCCATTCATCCCCAAGTACGACGGATTAAACAGCCGATGCTGGAAGTGAGAGGAAAAAAAGCCCAGCCTTTCTGACAAGTCTGAAACAGGGCACAGTCTGCTCTTAGCACTACTGTGGTCCTAGCTTAAGGTCTCCTCAGCAGATTTAGTGCTTAATTCAGTAGAGAACATCAGTGTGACGCTTTGCTCAGTAGAGCAAGGCACTTCAGAAAAAATATTTCCATTAGATAACAAACAAAAAGCAATTTGAAAGATCCAGTAACTAATAATACACATGAAACCAAGTTTGAGGAAGCTGCAGGGACACCAGAGCCTCCCCATCCTCCTCACTTCCCCCCTTACTACAGTGTCAGTTTGCCTCAGCAGCTCAAGAAGTCCGAGAGTAATAAATGTCCAGGGCACCACTCTGGAGCGGTCGGTGGGAGAGGCGATGTCGCACTGAGCCCGGACAGCACTACTGCAGACCTTTAGAGCAAAGGAAATGCAGTGCTGCTTGTGGGCAGAGACAGTGGGAACTTGAGGTTTGGTTTCAGCCTCAGCTTGTGCTTCCCGGAATCATTGCACATGCGTATTTAGGCACAGAGACATGACTCAACGCTCTGGGCAACTGTAGCCTCATAATGTTCTCATGGCCCAAGGATCCACTGGCGATTACGTTTGATTACATTCCTCGGCCGACACACTAAGACCTCATTCCCTCGTGAGCCTTCAGCAAGCATCCAGTCATAGGGTAGACAAACAGCTATCACCTCAGATACAGCCCAAGGTATCTGAAATGCTAGGATGGGTACTGAGTGCAAAGCAGGTGGAAAGCTACTGTCAAAATCTCTCAAAACAGAGGAATAAATAAATGCTGGAGATGGCAAGTCTGAGAAGGAATCCTACCCCCAACAACTGAAAGGCAAGATATTCTTACCTTTCAACCGGCCAGCTGCATTTTTCAGTGAAACAGGCCCATCTCGGATGAGCTTCCGATGCCGCAAGTCCTCTTTTGCGAACATCTGGCCACTCTTCATCCTCATGATGGACTTGCTATCTGTCCGGGTGTAAATCTCATCAAGACGCATTTTCTTTTCATAATTGCTGACCTTGCTATTGACCGCAGCAATCACATCTTTAACAAGGTTTAATGACTGAGTCAAGTCTTGATGTTCCACTTCATTTTCTTTGAAAAGAAACAGAAACACCTCCATTTCACCTTGGCCTTCTGTGGATTCTAACTTGCCACTTCTACTCCCTTCCTTCCTTCCCTCCATCCCAAATTTGTGTATTATAACTTTCTAATACTTTCCTGAGACAGATTCCATTCCATTCCATTCCCTCCCCCCCGCAAGGAGAATTTCACAAGCCCTTTCAGATATATGGTTCAGGTTGAGGGCTATTCCAGTATACCCTGCATAAAGACAGTATGTATGAAATGCATAAATTGATGACATATTTCAGCCATTAACCAAAAAAACAGGCTGAAAGATTTCCAAGTCTAAGGCTGTTGCTCCATAATTATCTATTATGTCAACTACATCAAGGAAGCAAAATAACTAATCCTGAAAGCCAGTTATTTAATTACAGTAGTACTGGACGATAATGACAATTCTAAGAAAATCTGCTTCAGTTGAAAAGGATCCAGGAAACTTACACTGTACGAACAAATATGTGCTTAGGAAAGAGGAACTGGTCCCTACCTTTGGTGTACTGCAGTATCCTTTGTAACAAGACCGGGTACTTTGTGATTCTCTGTGTTACCAACAAGATACACTCTGGAATCCCAAGACGTCTCACCACTGAGCTACTCATTTTTTTCTAAGGAGCAAAGAAGAAAATTTCAATTCTGGTGAAGGAAATGCTCAGAGTGCAGAGAGGACATAATTTTTGCATCATCTGAGAATCTTCTATTGGGTCCTACCTTGACAAATGCCTGAAAACGCTTGTCCTTTGAATACAGATCTTTGAAGTTATTCACAGCCTCATTGTGATGTCCGCAGAACTTGCCATATGTTTTCTTCATTCGCTCAGCACTCTCACCGGAGAACTGCAAGACATAAGACACAGAGATCTACTGAGCTCTTGGCACAATACCCCATCATTGCCTGTCAGTCTCTCAAAAGAACTTTCTGAGACCAGATTAGTCCAAAACATGCTAAACTAAGCAATTCATCTTAGAGTTTAAAGAACTAAGTTTGGGACTTCACTGAATTCACACTGATTTAACACAAAGTCTAGGATTCTACCTCAGAGGGCTTAAAAGCCCCTCAAAATGTCAAAATGGACAAAAGGAGGAAAGGAGAAAATACAGGTGTGGAAAAGTAGAAGAATCCACCGATAGCTATACAGCAGGTCAGGAACTCAGCCAAGAAACAGGACTTGTGCGCCTTCAGCTGTGGGCTACTGGCCTATCCTGCAGGTTATGGTCGAACTGTTCTGCACTATCATGGAACATGTCTCTCCCCCACAATATAAACACAACAAATTGTCATCATTATACCTTGTCCTGAAAGAGCTCAAAGTGCTTAAAAAAGCAGAGGCAGATATGCAGAGAGCAAAGGCACAATCAGCTGTGATTATCTAGTAAGTATAAACAGGAAGGAAGGAGGAGCAAGAACTTGAGAGTGCTTAGTTTCCAGCTATGCTCTCAGAAAAGGCAATTACTTTCCAGAGCTCACCTGATTCACCAGGATGTCACCTATCCTCTTGATAACAAAGTTTTTCTCACTTTTGTCTGCCAGGGACTCCCTCTTCCTTTCCAGAATCCGCTGGAAGAAGTGACTGTGGATGTGCAGCAAGTTTTCCAGGCAGGGGAAGATCTTGTCCACTACGTGTTGATCATACTGCAGCTCCTTTACCATCCCTGCACTGTATACATCATTCATGATCTTCAGGGTGCGGACATGGTGCATCTCTGTCTGCATTAGCTCTGTACAGGATGAGGACAAGGTCAAAAACATGCTCACTGTAGAGGACTCGGATGTACAGCAGAAGGAAAAGCTGTCATTAGAAAGCTCTGCCATGCAAGCTTCTCTAGAGTGGCTTCCAAAAAATTAATGATGTCAGGTATTCAGACATCATTCAATAGCTTTACCTTTGGAGGAAATACAGAGGACAGAGGAGGCCAGCAACGAAGAGTTTCTGATGCTGCTGCTAAGATCTGAACCTTTCTCACTGTTACCTCAACATCACACTTCCAGCCTCAACATAGTTCATTTTTGTTGTAAAACAGGATGGCTCTTGTATCAGGAAGGAGAAGGCACTAATACAATTAGCTAGCTACTCTGCTGTAACAGGGTTTACGTGTCCTAAGCAGACAAGGGAAGAAAGACAATTTCTTTCTTTTTTTTTTTGATGGCTTCTGTATAGAAAGGCAGAAAGACAAAGCCTTCACAGAAAATTAATTTTCTAAGAATTTCAGGAACAAAACTTACTTTGATTTCTCAGAAGCCAAAATGTTTCCATTCACTGGCATAGAGCTTCCCAAATATATAGAAGTACATAAGAAGTTATCTAAAATCAGTGAAAAATTAAAATGCAGGTATGTCTCACCATAAATTACATCTTGCCGTTTGACAATATCTTTCTTCTGCTGTCGTAGGAACCTGCTGTCCACTACTTGGCTCCAGGATTCTGCCTCCAGCTGCTTCGAATCTAGTTCCAAGTCTCCCATCAATTGTCCTTCATTCATGTCTGCACCTTCACAAAGCAACACAAGGGTTACAAAGAGCTTGTCCCATTTGAGATCCTGCCTATTCAACAGGTTTGGGTGTTCTTTGTTATGCCACCAGCATCACACACATTCTCCTTTCCTGACACAGAAATGATTATATAGAATTATACCAAGTAAGGACTGTGTTACGAGAACCACTTTTAAAGGTTATTTGGTCATTGCACAAAAGTAATTCACAATTTTCACGTAGACCAAATTTTAACACAGATAAAAAACAATGAACCATTAATCGCTGATGTAATGGTACAGTAATCAACACACAATTTGCCCTCTTTCATTTATATCACTAAATGGAGAGAACGCAGAGCTACGTAAAGTCTGTATTTTCAAGATTAGAAAGGTTGAATTAAGGCAAGTGGACCTGAACGCTATGTATGTTACATACATAAATACATATATAAGAAAGATTGTTCACTTGTGCAGAAACTGGGAAAACTGTCACCACCAGCATGTCCTTGTTTAGTTCTTTGCAGGTACACGCTGTAAAAATATTGATTATACCCTGGAAAACTTCATGAATAAAAAATGATTATTGTTGAGAAATGAATTTAACTGAATTAACTGATGTAACTTTCGAAAGCAGAAAACTAAATAATACCCTTTCTCCCTCCTTGCTATAGCGGGGGGGAAAAACTTACCAGTGTGAGAAAAGCAAAAAGGTGCAAAATATGTAGCTGAAATGAACGGGCCAGAAGAACAGAAGGAAGGAGGAAATGTTTGTACCTGAGCTAAATTCCAAGTGATGCAACAGTAACTGAAACATTCCATACGCTTTCCTGCAATTCAACAAGCTAGAGAAACTACTGTGTGGGGCCTTGTTTTAGTTTATCATACTAATATTCTTATGTTAAAGTCATTACACTTTACTTGTCCATTAAAAAGAAAAACTCATGTTGAAACATCAAAATGGATTTTCTAGTTTTGGAAAGCAGCATTGAGGCCTTCCTGTTGTTATATGTGCCACGAGGATTTCTTACCCTCATCAATTAGTGACTCCATGGATTCATTCACCCGGCTGATTTTATGTAAAGAGTCTGTAGACTGCGACAGGAATTTCCAAGTATGTATTAAGCTGTCATCATTGCCAACTCTGTAGACAAACGGAAACACAGAATGTAGTTCACGACATCAAAACCCAGTCAATAACCTTTTCAAGAATACAGAAAAAATGTCATTTCAAATGCAAACAGAAAGCCAAAGTAAGTGTTGCCTAGGAACGCACAGAATTCTACTTCTATTGTTTTGTAATGACTACACAACAGGACTAACAAGCCACAAGATCTAAACTTCCCAGTGATGGTGCTTCCTCCATAAAGAATCACAGCTAAGGTTTTATGGTCTGGACAACTCCTTTTCATTACTTTCCATTTTTATACTGTTACTTTTCTTCCTCATTTGGTTGGGTTAGGCAGGGACCAAAACGCAATACGGAACGCTGTCCAAGAGTCTTTCTCACTAGCTCTGAGTAGGATTAGAAAAATGAACTGAAATAAATTCCACCATGAATCCCACAGTACCCAGGGTACATCACTGAACCAGAACACCCCGGTCGATGCTACTGTCCCATAAGATAGAGTTAACTGTATGTAAAATTGTTCAGTACTCAGGTAGCGTAGGAACCATAAGTTACTATGATTTTTGTAATCAATTACGTATAATGCATTCCTAAACCATCATGAAAATCTCCAACTCTGTGCATCCACCCTATCATAATGGACACAAAAGTTAATACAAGACCAAAGTTGTAAATGTGTGCTCATACCGTACCAAGCCCACAATAAGAATTTCTTCCTGGAGCTCAGACCATCTCTGTGAAGCTGCTGTGCATGTAGCAAGGTCAGCTCACATGCCTCTGAAGTCATGCCCCTGCTAAACTAACCCAAGACAACCTGACTGTGCATTACAGCTGACGGTATCATATATAAAATGAGTATTTCTGATATTGTGATCCTCTTTCTCACCTTTAACACAGATCATACTATACAAACTTATTTTTAATGAGATATGATTTTTTTTTTAATGCATCCGATGATACACATATACTTGCATGCACAGTGAGGAACCTTACCCTGCAAGGTTCTGTATAGAGACACTCTTTGAAAGTGCTGTAGTCTGTTGTGATCTCCTGTTATTGAATATCGAGGTTACGGTGTTTTCATCAGGAGCAAGTATTGCAGAGCGTGGGCGCTCCTTCGGTTGTGAGTCTAGAAGGGAAGAGGCAACTGTGTTGTTAACTGCAATAATGATAACTTAAAGAAGCCAGGCCCTAAAATGCATTTTCTTTCTCTCTAGAATCATCACCAGCAGATCCTCAGTGAATAGAAACAGTCATAACTCCAGTGAAGTCTGAAGTTTCTGGCTCTCCTGAGCCACTACTGTGGTGTGCACTAACATAATGCAGGATTTGGTCATGAAGTCTCTATTCAAAGCAAAGTCCCATTCACTTTGGAATTTTGCTCAAATAGAAAACATGAGTGTTAGTTCCTCAAATACCTTTTAACAAAGTCTAGGTCTCCTGCACTGTATTAATGCAGTATGATCGATCTGAGCTATCCAGGAAACTTTATCCTCTTAAGACACAATATGCTTAAGCCTAATTCAATTCTACTGCGTAGTAAGAAAACAAAAGATGAGGACTTAGTAACTGTTACCTTTTCTGTGATAACACCACAGCTCAGCAGTGTTCCTGTGCAGAGAGGCAGGGACTGAATCCTTCCTAGCAAACTAAGTGCTGCTCTTTTTCAAGAAGGAAAGGAAACTGACCCCTTTTGGGGCTGACTATACTGCACTGCACTTAAATGTAAGATGTGGGTGGAATCAGCAAGTCCAGAAATGTACACTTGGGCAAGTGAATTTAATTTTATTCAATAAATAATCACATGTAGCAACCTACCATGTTGCTTTTTAATTTCTCTGGACAAGGAATTCCAATAATTATATACATCTTCATGCTTCTGGTCAAACTTTTTGAGACGGCTTTTACTATCAGTACCCACCACAGAGAAACACCAATCCACATCTCACTGTACAAAAATGAACAGCAATTTTTGCCTAATCTTTCCATCTCAATTCAAAATTTTCCTTTCTTCAGATGGCTTTCTGATTTCTAAAGTGGTACTTCCGAATTTCTGATAAAAAAAGTACATCTATACCACACAGTGTGGTACCATACAGTAAGCTCCAAGCTGGCACAAATAAGCTTGTTAAATCATGGTACTACAGAATCTATGTGGACTATTTCATTTTCACTTCCTATCCCTCAGTCACTCTGGGTAGCTCTACAGCACAATGTATATCACAGTGCCAGCATGCAGAATTTGTCAGTATTGCTCCCGTTCAAAATTAACCTCTCTATTTTTTACTACATCAAAATATAAAAATATTAAAAAATATATTTTAAAGAAACGTTCTCTCAGCTTACAATTTTAGCTTTTTATGTTAATGTAATATCCACAGCCAGATTCTTTTCAGCATCAGACAAACATGAACATAAGCTATGCTTCCCAGATTTTGTGGGCTCATCAGCTGTAGCTTTTGAGGAAGTCAGAGCAGTCAAGCAGCTATTCTAAATTTGACATGACTTTACATTTGCTTAAAGTTACTTGGACAGTGTAGAAGTGGAGAAACTGTCTGCACAACTGCAGCACAGCTTCTGAAATCCTGAACACTGCTCATCCTGCCCAGAGGATGCTCTCATCTCTGTATTATTAAAGGTTTATCTTTCATAATATGGAATTAGTTGGTTATAAGAGTTAAGAACAGCAGCTAGAGACCACCACCAAAACAGAGGGAATAGGATTTACTTACTTTTGTTTCTCATGGTTACTGTGGGTAATGAAGAGGTATCATGTGCCTGCAGCATCCCTTTTTGTGGCTGAAAGAAAAAGGAAATTCACTGTAATTTCTCCTCCCTTTTCCCATCAGACTGTGCCACATAACTAAAATTAAAAAGCAATTTTTTCTGACATTTCTCAGAACAGATCAGCCCTTGGGTACACACAGACGGCATTAACCCTCATCAGCTGCAGGAGTTGCCATCAGTGAAATAGGCAAAATCACAGATGTAGAAACGTACAGTAAATAGTAAAATGCAAAAAAAAAAAGGACTGACATTACTGAAGAGAACAACTAAAAGTCATAGAGGAGATTTTCTAATTTTCCTCATAATTGCATTGATTACTGATTCATAATTGTACTAGCTTGGAGAACCATATCGCAGAAGAGATTCCTCACATTTGGGGCAAGCATGAATTCTGTTCATGCCACACATAAACCTCACATAAACAACATACCTATTTAATAATTGTCACGATGCATTATGTAGGCATAATGTTGCATTGCAAGATGCAGTGTTCAAAAATTAAGAGGTATTGCACTCATGGGTGCTGGACAAGCCTGAATTTTGCTAGTGTTTTCTTTAATCACATGCTCTTCAAGCGGTTTCGCCACAGCTGCTGCACTAACACTCCGTTCTCATTCACTCTCCAGCACCAACCCAGACCTGGCCCGTTTTAAGGAAACCAGCTTATAGCTTCTATTTTTTCAGCTGTCAATTAATCTACCAATTGCCTAAGTACTATGAACTTTGGGAATCTAGAGAAATTATCCACTATAGCACAGGGTCTGGCTCTTCCCGATGAGCTGGAAAGCTTTGCACAATACAGTGGAAGACATTAGATATCTGCGTACGCTGTCGTTCAGACGGTGCTCTCCCTCAGTACAATTGATGAAATCTCTTACCTTCATTTTGACCTTTGCACAAGAGGCAAAACTCTCCTTACAGCCTTTGTGAACAATTGCATTGCAGTCTGTCAAAGCAAAAAAAACAAAACAAAACACAGGAAACAGGTCAGTATTTGCCATTTGTATTTTGAACTGCTGTCTTGCTTAACCGAGAGTTACAGCTTTCAGTCATCGGTGCAGTTTATACTGGTAGCTGCGGATGCTGTCAAACAGGCTGCTTTCCAGCGTAATTAGCTCTTTATTTATTAACAATGTTTCCGCATGGATTTCAACAGGAAATTCTGTTTAAAAATCAAGGCAAGGCAGAGCCACCAGGGTCTTAAACAAAAATAAAATAAAACAAAACAAAGGTGTTATTTCTCTGGAAGAAAAGGGGGAAAGCAGGAGGCAGAAATACAAACCAATTAGAGTCCCAATATTTTCTCTGAAAACACTAATATCTTTCTTATCAAGACAAGTATTATGGGATCCAGAACGCAGGAAAAGGACAGGAAAATTAATTTACATGAACTTAGATGTATCATAGACAGGATCTTTTTCCATCTGTTACTGTACTACAAGACTATCAGGGAAGGTAACAGGAGCATCTGCCAGGTAACTGCATTTGTGACGCAGGCACTTGTCTGATGGAAACTAGACTCAAGCCACTGATTTTGACCCAAAAACACAACATACACCAGAGCATTATGCTTTAACACCAGCTTTTGCTGCATATATGCTAGAAAAAAAACTTCATTTCTTTTTCCTAATGTCCTGAGTTTGCCAATGATCTATTCCAGCAGATTTCTGGGAGTCAAAGTTTTCAAAGAAGATTAAAAGAACTGTTCCTCCCCCCCCCCATAATAACCAATAATTGGGTTTGTAGTATTAACTCTCCGACAGGAAAAAAAATCACTATTCAAATGCACTCAAATGAGATCCAGCAACTTCAAGAAAACCTAGCACTTCTATTCATTCCTGAAAACAGATGTTCATACAGTTCATGATTTATTATATTGTAAACATACAGCTCTAAATCATCTTTAAAAGAAAGATTAAATGAAAGAAAAACATTCCAAGCCCATATCAACAAAATATTCTCACATCACTAAAATTTCTCAAATTAATAAAAGCCTGCTTAATAAAAGCTGGTAATTGTTCTGATATTTTGAGAGATGTAAAGGTAAGGGCACAGGGCGTTGCTGTTCTGTAGATGTCCCACAACTTCCTGTGCATAAAAGGGAGCAGAAAACCTGCGAGTTCTTGTAACCCCCCCCCAAACTACCATTTTTCAGATCAAATAAGGAAGAGGGACAGAACTCAGTTCTGATGCCCGAGTCCTTGACTATAAAAAAGAAGAATAGCCAGAGCTATTAACAAAGCAGGGATTTTTTTTGCCCATTTGTTTTTGAGCATGCCGAGTCTTTCAGAGTTAAATAGCTGTTTCAGGAAACTGCGGGTGTAACTGCAAAGTCTTTATGGAAAGGCATAAAGAAGATGTCATCTATAGGCAAGACCCAGCAGTGATGGTGGCCATAACGCCCCGCCACTCCAGTAGAAAAACTATAGTAGTTTACAACTGCCCGAGAACAACAGAGCGTCTGCTGCTGGTTATTAGTCATGTTCAAGGCATGATTTTAAGATGCAATGTGAGAACAGACCACTCACAGATGCAAGCTTAACAACAGTCTGGGCCCAGACCAAATTTTCTTTGGGATGTTCATTTTCTGGCCAGTGCAGAAAATTTATAATAATTTTCTGTTGTACTTTGAAAAATAAGGAAGGAAAGCCTATATTAAAACATGTGCTGCTACATGACACTGTAGGAATATTTTAACTCACCAGGATATAAAGACGTAATCAGGATATACTAGATCTTCTAAATGGTTTCAGTGTGTTTAAAAAAAGTAGAGTGCGCAAAGGGAGAGGATGCATTTGAGAGCTTATGGTCTCTAATGTTTTCCATTTCCCATCAGGTCAATGCAGAGCATGTCTCATGCAAACAACGTTGCTGAAATTTCTCTCTTTCAGGAAACCCAAAGCTGCCTCTGGGGATTCAGTTAGCTGCTCCTTCCCCTCCTCACTGGAGATGTTTTATACACTGGTCATCTACCAGAATTAACAAACAGAGACTGAGCCCTCTGCTTCAGCCTGGAGAGATCCCTGCACACAGTTCCCACTGTCTCCGGGTGAGGAGAGAAAAAAATATTACCAACAGCGAGGAATGGAGTGTCCTGAGCTGCAGCGAGAAAAAGACATTTTGCCTCTACATCTTGTGCAGTTTTAGCTCGCTATGTGAAACAGTTACCATTTTGGTCTCGACCACACAAAGCCTGCTGACCTGATGGAGCTACAGATATGCGAGTAACTGTCTGCTGAGAAACAAGAACAAAATCACCAAGTTCCATAGAAACCCTCTGCTGTGGCTGGTGTGCTGCCTACAGTGTACCTGTACTTCATACGTGCACAGGTAGTTACCATCTGATCTGCAACGCAACTTCATGAATAAAAGGAGAAAAGGGTGGATATTTTCTTTTTATCTCATGCTGCTCTCACCGACAGCTCCCTGAAGCAGTATTTCAGAGAGCTGAAGTATGTAAAGCAATACACTGTGGATGGACAGGACCTTTTCTTCATCAGTGGATATAAAAGCCACAATCCCCGTTGGCTTTCTCCGTCCCCTATCAGGCCTAACGAAGTATCTTGTCCCCGAGCCAAAACGCCTGCCGAAGTAACCAAGCTGACTGACGCAGCTCGACACAGGGGGAAGACAACACTGCAGGACATGGTAAGGTGGAGATCAAACCAGGCTCGCGAGGAGGCTGCAGGACAGTAATGTGTGGAGCATTATCTCAGAAGTTTCCCTCTCTCCCCAAATCACAGTTCTTCAAGTGTGAAAAAAATACAGTATAAGGCTCACATTTCCCCTGTCAGATTTAATGAAACACAAAGGGGAAAAAATGAAAAAAGACTTACTTGCACAGTAGTACGAATCCTTATTGAAAGGTTTCATACAGTGGTAACAGGTTGCTTGGGCTAAAACAGAGGTTGCAGTGAAGAGATGTCCGTTCATCAGCTTCTTGTCTTTTTCCTTCTCCTTGGACTCCTTGTCTTTCTCTTTAGTCTTCTCTTTCTCTTTCTCTTTTTCCTGCTAAGAGAAAATGAGCAAAAGCTTTGTCACTTTGGAGAGGTCTAGTCTCTAGTTACAAATTCTGCAGTGTTTGCCTTCGGCACTATGACAATATCGATCTGCGTGCACCTTAACAATAGTCATGTGTCCAAAGAGCTCTGGTAAAGAAGTAAGTTTATGGCCCTGACGGTACTGGATTAACATAATATTGATTCCCAGAGCCCTCCACACAGGCATCCTACAAGCAGAGACGAAGCTGAGCCTGTTTGGAAGGCAGCTCCCTTCTTCTAGCCTTGTCTGCATGTATTTGCTTGGGTTAATGACTCACCTATTCTCTTTTCCTGGGCTCTAATCAATGTCTGCAACACTTTCAACAGATTTGTTAAATTCAAACAACGTGCATCAAAACTTCAACACAGAATTAATGTTCAAGGCCGACGTGTAAGACTCATGTTTCGAGACTGAATTTTTAATGGAGAAAGCAAGACTTTCTACGACTGCAGTACTACCGCTGCCAGAATATTACGTCCTCATTTTTCCCTGTGACCAGTGGGGACTGCCTTCAACAGCCACAGTGTCATGCAACCTCCGGTGACTACGTCAAGCCAATAGTCTTTCGGGGGAAATGATCTTTCACAAACTTTCGAAATATGACATCACGGAAAGGCAGAAGAACAACAGCAACACCATAAGAGACCATCTCGTCTTCTGGAAGCCACGCTTCAACCCTCGGGGAGCTCAGCAGTCTTTGGAGAGACAAACAAGGGCAGCCGGCTGCTCTGACGTTTAGCAGAGGCCTTGCCTACCTTTCCTGGAGAGGCACCGGGTTCAGCCAGACTATGGTGCTGCCTAATGCACAGCCTGAAGCTTGTAATAGTAACCCCAGAATGAGTCCTGTAAACTCCACATTTTCTATCTCTACTTGAGACAGAAAATTGCTAAATATTAAAATCTGAAAATGTCTCCCGCAGTATTCCATGGATTTAGCAGTTGCTCAAACAGAAACTCTACTGCACAATTGCGACGGGAAATGCCACGGAAAAACTTCAAATTTGAATATTACTGACTCCTTGCTTTTACACGTCCCACCCTACCAAAGCGCTCATCATACGGTTGACCTCCAAATTTGTATTTTAACTAACTGAGGATTTTGCGGCATCTGAAACAGAAGCTTAACCAGAAATTCGCCAAAGCTTCTGTGAGCTTAACTTTGCATTTTGTTAATTATACACCATGTGCCCATTGCTAAGTACTGTTGCAGGAGAAGCCCAAGTATCAGAGAGGGGCAGAGCAGCCTGTGGGAGCAACGGCCATGAAGCAGTTACAGGCGGTAACGAGTTCTGCAGGCCCCAGGAGGGAAACTTTCGAGCCTTTGATGACACAGATAATTAGTAACTCATCATAAGGTCACCCTTCTCCCACCAAACCCCAGGAAAAAATCCAGTATCAGAGTCTTTCCCTGCAAAGCCTTAACAAACAGAAATGCTGCTTTATTTACTGCCCCCAACTGCTATTTTGTCTGCAAATAAGTGAAAACATGATTGCAGGGCAGAATAATCTTGTCTGAAACAGAAAACCTGCAACTGAGAGTCTGCTCCTTGGCACACGCCAGATGCCTCCTTGAGCCATCAGCTTTGGCCAGGATCCCATGACCATCTGACACAAAGCTGCGTGCAACCACTGACCTGCCCAAGTTCAATCAAGTCCTGTCCGAAAGGACTCAAGAATTAAAACTCTGAAGTTTAGTTCCTGGCAGGTGTCACCAAACTGACACTTGGAGCTTGCTCCACTGCCCAAACTGGAGAAGCTCAGACCGCCCAGGTCACCCTATGCTTAAGGCAGATCTTGTGACTCTTGAAAACACTGAAAGGAGATTTACTGTCCTATACTTTAAAGGTAACCGATGTTTAATGCAAAGTCCAGTAACTCTAATTCATCCTTCAGAAAAATCACTGGAAAAAAACACTGTAATTAAAGCGAAACTACTCCAGCGAGAAACAGGAAACAGTGCACCACCTTCAACGGGCAAACAGCAAGCTTCATTCGTAGGACGCCAATCTCAGTGATGATAACACTGAAATGCAATGCCTCAAAATGAGATATTTTTTGCTATGATAGTTCCTGGAGCCTTTTCTTAAAAAGAAATGTAAAAATAAAAACAATTTCCTGCTCCAGCATGATTTAAAGCCCCACTTAACCGGGCATCTGAATTGAATATGAAAAAACTCCCAACAACGCGTGAGAAGAGCCAGCACCAGTGCAGCCCCTTGGTTTCACGGCCTGAAACAACAGACGGTGCACGGCGGCATCGGCTCCTGCCGCGAAACAGCCGTGAAGCTCTTACCTCCCAGTGCTTAAGTCCCACTAGCTTCACTGTGATTTGGGGCACTTCGCCAAATTTACTCCACTTCATCGACATCCTCGCCCCGGCGGTGGTCTGAACGGGCGTCCCCGCGCGCTAGCCCATGGCGACAGCCCCGAACGCCGCTGGGGCTGCCCGGACCGACGGCGAGGGGGGGGATGCCGCGGCAGCGGCGAGGAGTTGAGCAAAAGAGGGAGGGAGGGCGGGCCGCGGACGGCTGACTTCCTCGAAGATGATCTTGCTGCTGCTCTCGTCCTACGCTACCCTAGCTCGGCTGCCAGGAGAAACACAGGCGGGAGAGCACGGCGTTTATATTTTACAAGCCGCCAGCAAATACGAGGCCACAAACGCAAAGGCGGAGAGGATGGGAGAACAAACCCTCCGCGATGCTTGGGATACGCAAAAAGCGAATTTTAGCATACCTTGGGGTTGCTATGCAATACGCTGGTAAACACGGCGCCTCAGCAGATTTCCCAGGCAGAGGGTTCCACGTGTTTACGCTGCTCCTGCTCTACGGCGGACAAGCGCTCGCCGTCTCCTAGGGCCTCCAGGCACTTAAACCTCGTAGGATGCACCGAAATGCTGCTGGCAGTATAAAACTGCCTACTAACTGCACAAGTCACGCAAAAGAGAAATTACTCATTCTAGGCAAATTTTCTGTCATCATTTCCTTGAAGCTCTCGACCAAAATGAAGAAAAAGAGTTTGTTTGTTTTTTTTCCAATTGACAGGAATAGCATATTTTAGAGTTTACATACATGTGAATCAGTGCACGTTGCCGATTTGAAGAGAGATCCACTGACTAATCCCTGAGTAACATTAAGTGTCCACCAGACATTGCTAAACTCACACAAATGTGTATTGGTAATCCCCACTCCACAGTTAACTATTAACATACATTTTTTTTTTTTTTTTTACATGCCTTTTTACATTTTTAAAGAGTCACTGCCATTCGGAGTATTCTGTAAAACGCTTTGTTTCACAGTTAATTGCAGAAAGCTACGCGTTTCTGAAGCCAGGTTTGGGGAAAAGCAAAACTTAGCTGGAAAGGACTTTAAACTTCTCTCTCTCTAACAGCCCAGACAGAAGCAGAAACCAACTCTTCCTGTGCAACTTCCTCTTTCAAGGTTTGTTGTTTTTCTTTTTAACTCTTACAGGTTTTATCTGCCATCATGCTTCTGAGAATTCAGTGTTCCCAAGAACTTTTAGGTCAAATTATTTAAATGCATAGGTGAAGCTCTAAAATGTATGTAGCACAAGCATTTCACAGAGGGGGAAAAATACACTATTTAGCTTGGATGATATTATGCTTTGCTAGTTAGTAAAAACATCAAAACTACTGTGTGCTACAATTTTTGTAGTGCATATCAAGGCTGTGATTTTGGAGCAACTCTGGCTTAATCAACAGTTTCAGATACAATCATGAAACCACTGAAATTAAACAGACAGCACCTCTGTAACAGACAAAGGCAGAGCAAATATCTCAACGTACGTTTGTCATATTTTCTTACCCCTCCCAACACAATCTGTTATGTATGCTCAGTTCTTGCTCTAGAGATTAGACATCCAAGAGCAAGAACCAATTAACAAACTCCAATCTTGTTAACAGGCTGGCCGCAATGATCGACAGCTTCTTGCAAGTGGTTTGCACAGAGGCTTCTACATAAACAGATTTTTGCACATTGTGCCTTACAGTAGAGAACAGCATCATCTTAAAACTTAGCAACAGCAGCAGCAGCTCGGAAGCATCGATAGCTCCGGCATGCACTCTCTGAAGCTGGATCCATAAAGAGGAACCATGCACTGTGACCACTCATCTCATTACAACTGAGATCGCACTGCAAGGTGATGCAATTCTCAGAAAACGTGTATTGAAAGGTAATTGTGCCATTACATTACACAAAACTAGCTTTGCTAAAGGAACATTAAGGCTGAAACAGCAAGTGCTTACACAATGCTAAAAGCAAGTTTGCTGGCGCAGATATAATGCGACTGCTCCCATACATACTCACTTCATCTAATGCTTATTCTGTGATAGCCACAATAGTCACTGTACCCCCATATCTTGTGTCCTCCTTGCTATTCAAACTCTGCTCAGAACATGTAATTACATTTCTCAGGGGCTTTCCAATAGCATGAACCAGCAGAGTATCCACACATCCGTTAACTATATAATACACACGGTATGCTGTGAGGTAAGGTGGCATTTACGTCCTGTCCTTTAAACATGGTAAACAGAAGTGAGATTCAAGTAAAAAATCCAACTAAACAAAAATTCCCTAAAATAGATTAATTTTGAAGGGTCAATCTAAGGCAAGAAATGCTTGTTTTTTTTCAAAGTGTTTAGCAATAACGTAACAATTTCTGTAATCGGTGCTGTTCCCTGGAAATTCAGCTGTGCTGATCAGTGCTTAACACTTCAGCAAATGAAATCCTCCAGCGTCAAGGACCGCTTCCAAAAAAAGGGCATAATATAAATATTGGCCATCTCTAAAGGTCATGGTCCAAGCAATTTCTCCAGCAGTGCACAGGAACCTTGTGCGAAAGGTAAAAATAAAAGAGAAACACAATACATCCTTCACATCTAATCCTTCCTTATAGCTCTTGTCCTCATTTTATTATACTCCTCCAGTTCTGTAATAATTAGGCCCATCAATCACTGCAAAACCATAACTCATCCCAAAGCACAATCCACTCTCTATAACGAGGGAAGCATGGTTCTGCGGACAGGCAAAAACATTGCCCAGGAAACCTCACATCTGATGCATTCCAATTTTGGGGTGCTAAAATTTCCCATGCTGCTATCACCTATTACCTTACAGACAATCTTCCCTCTACAAAAGGAAGAAAGGAAGGAAGGAAAGAAAAAAAAAGAAAGTGGGACGAAAACATAAATACCACCCTATGGAAACACACCGACATCTAGAACTGATCTGTGCTACCTCTAGGTATTTTCTGAATAGCTCACGTAGTACGTGGCAAGCTTCTGTAAAAAACAGACACAAGACAGAGACAAAACACTTCGGCAATGAATTTCACAATTATTTGCTGATGGCAGAGGACTGCTGTAATGCAGAGACTTAGGGTCCTATGTGATTCCTGCCACAACCATCGGTGTTTTTGCCTCTGTAACTCTCCCAATCCATGATAGCACAGCCAAAAAAGTTTGACAGTTTATAAATACCTAGGAGTATCTCTCTCTCTCTCTTTTTTTTTTTTTTTTTTTTTTTTTTTTTTTTTTTAAATCTTTTACAAATTCACCTTGCTTCATCCCAAGGTGACAGAGGAACATTTCTACTTCTTGTCTCAGCCGCTCTTTAGGCTGCGTACTGAGGATGCGCACGTGCTACAGGAAGCCACGGGAATTGGGAGTACAGTTGCTGCAACTGCTTGGAGACTTGCAGGAGGACTGCTGCAGACACTTCTGAGCCTGGTAAGTAATCTTTGTACGGAGAAAAGTACCAACAACGTGGCTACATAAATTACAAGTATCACTTACTTTGCTCTTCTTGCTGCTGGACATTTTATTCCTGAGGTAGCTGAAGGTGCGACTGACTTTTGTTCCACCTTTGCTAGAGGGGACACTGGTGCTCTCTTCAGATGTGCTAAAACCAAAAAGAGAGAGGTTGGTTTGTTTTTTCTCCCAAAGCAACTATTAAGTGGATTGATGCTTTTTTAAAGGACGAATGCATTTTTATTATCCAATAGACTCATGTGTTTCTTTCTGGCATTATATCAAAGATGGCAAAGTAAAGACAAAACGCCAATCAAGCCATTCGTCACATTTTTCAAGATATCCTTTATCTGTTTTTAAGTAATCTTCATTCTCAAACCATGTCATAGCACCCTCTGCTGCTCCAATGGCCAAATAACTACTAACTTGCTGTCAACATCTTCCTATTTAGACAGCCAGCCTAGCACAATTGCACACGTACCATCAGTCCCAGCATTTAATCATTAGTGGCCATTATATTTCATACTTGGAGCAGAACGAAGGGGATAGGCATGCATATACCTTTTAAAGAGAGATGTCTTTCCAGAAAAAGATATATAGAGAACTCTGTAAAAAGGCAGAATCTTTAACAGAAACCACACTGTCTGTAGAGTCTCCGAGAGACGAATATACCAACAGTATAAACATATAAAACATATAAAAACATAAAAAAGCACTGATTATTTGTATTAGTACAGGCATTTTAGGGACATCAGATCCTTTCTGTCTCATTCTCTACATGTACAAGTTTATGATCTCCTCAGCTGCTATGGAAGAATAAGAAACGACAGAGGAAAGTACTCTCATTAAAGAGAAGGACCCAGTCCTTCAACACAAAATACAATACAAACCAAAAGCAAAATGACAGACAGACGAATGAAACAGCACTGAACACAGATCAAGAGCATCCTAGCCAAGAAACAAAGCTGAAACTATCAGAACTGACACAAGAAAGTAAGGCAAATGCCAGACACCCAGGTCCTTTGGTGCCACAAATGTCCTTCCTCCACAGGCAGGGAAAAGCTTTTAAAGCCACCACTCGTCACGAAGACTATCTCCTTGCTACAGCTTGCAAGGATGAAAAGTAACGTACAAAAACATGATCATTTTTGCCTTCATTATAAAAATTTAGACAGAATTAACCAAAGGAAGTAACAACTACTTCTTACCCTATAAAGGATAAAACTAACATAGTTTAATAATAGATAATCTGAAATTTTATTATCTGTGAATAAGCACAAAGCCTTAAGAATTATTCACTGTTAGAGATAAGGCTCTGAACAGACAATCTTTCATATTCTACGATATAAAATATTCTTTAGCTTTTAGACATACGGGGCAGATATCTGCAAGTCTCGACACTTGCGAATGCAAGGGAAGGCCACTGGAGTGAGGAACGCTTTTGGTCTTCAAAATCTGGGCACAGTGCAGGAGTTTCAATAGGAAAGACAGGGTATCGCCAGCATACTGTACCTGTGAACTGAGGAGCTGGTGGGGCCAGTGAATGGTCGCGTAGCTGGAAAAGATGGAGAGACAGGAGGTGAAATGTTAGCTTGCAATCTTAGCTCACTGGTTTTAAAAACATAGTTTGTATACTTGGACAGTTAAAGAAGAAGGGAAATTGTTTATCAGAAGTGAGTGTTTAGAATAGATATCATGTGCTCAGGATAAAGACTGTTCCCCACATCCTTAGGTGATTTCAAATTAGACACTGAGGTGAAAGACTGCTTAGTATTTGTATCACTCATCAGCTGCTAAGCAGAGGATGTGAATCTGTTATCTTTGCTAGTAAACCAGGGTATATGATTCAGAACTGCCAATTTAATGACAATAGGTATAAATGAGAGTCATTCTGCCACAATACTTTTATTTATACACCAATAGAAAGAATCTATTGTACAACATATCTGGGTTTCATGTATAAAACATTTTTGCTTGATAAAATTATAGTTCATTTTCCCATCAAAATCCTGAAGCACTTCATAAAGAGTAAGAGAAACAAGGGGAGCCTTATTCCATTTTCCACAAAATGTTACAGACTTCGAGCTTAGTCACACAAAACTGTGCTTGAGGAAAGTCTGACTTTCTACATGCAGCTGAAGCCCTGCCAACGATACAATTTCCCTTTACAGCACAAGAAACCTGCTTGCATAATGCATTTGGAGCAGAGTAGGTAGCTGACACCATTTCCCAGAACCATCAAAGAACACTGAAAAATCAAGAAGAAATGATCCAGACGAGAGAAGATTCTCTCTGGAGTAAGCGCATTTGCCAGGACTCCAAAAAACCCTCACTGCAAGCATTATTTGCAATCATACCTGAAGCACAAGTAGCAGCACGACCGATCACTTTCTCAGGCTTCTGCATATGTATTGCAAGAAAAACAGTACTTTGGCTTCGAGTTCTGTTAAAACGTTAAAGCTAAGGGCGAATGCAAAAAGCCACTTGACATCAGAGGAAAAGGCAGTCCTCTGTCCAAAAGTAGTAAGTGCATTAAGAAAAACTCTATACAATATTATGCCTTATTACTCTAAAATACACATTTTCTTACGTGCTGATTCAAGTCCCAGCACAGCCTGAGGTAGAAATATCAATTCTTCATATTAAAAAAACTAAATTACCGGCATACCTCATTCCCTAATCCCTGTTCAGAGATCTCTATTAATGTGCTCCTTGCTAAATCTTTCATCTAATTAACAATCTATCCCAAATACATCAGTTAGTAATACCGTAACATATATCAAATGAAATCTATTCAATTTATATTTATGCTGTTTTTTTTATATATATAGTCTACCACCTAAGTACATACAAAGGCCACAGAAGTAAGTTAAAGATTCCCAGCTTCTGTCCCTGGTTAACACTCCAGCGATTCCAGTTCACGTATCAGCTCTAGCTTGCTTTAACTTAGGTTAAACCTCCTTAGTCTTTCCTTTTTTAATAGATTACTCAATTCAGCTGGATTTAAGTATTTCACAAATCTTTTTGGTGCTTCGCAGCTAACGTGAGACAAACAAAAGAACACTGAATCAAGAATAATAATAATTTGTTGTTCGTGACTGTTTTTCAGCACCTTGAGAAAGTACATTGCATGGGGACTTCGACTATGTACTATTTATCTTTTACTGTGATAGTGCTTTATCGCAGAAATGGGAGACTCTTGACACTGACAGACAAAACAGATACAGACATTAATCAAGGTGAAAGCCTTTTTATGGTTTTGAATTTTAGGTTACAATATAACACTATATGACCAACATGCTGCTACAAGCTACAAAACCCATTAAGATGAGCATAGAAAAGAAGGTATTTTCTCACCTTCTGGATTTTTTTGGGTAGGAGGGGGCAATGAAGGCTTATATCCTTAATTTCTATGTTTCATTACCAGGACCAAAATTGAAATACGAAAATTGATCCATGGCCAGATTTCACAGCCCACAAAAAAAGTTAATTCTGTAAGAAATCCAGGCCTGCTATGTATGTCCAATGAATCTGGGTTAGCAGCCAAATTTTGGTGTACTTATTTGAACATCATTTGAGTATTACCCACCAAAATTATTTCATATGGTAGCTAGACTTGAAATAATTCATCAAGGTTCTTTATGAAAAAAGAAGTAGTAGGACTAGCAGATTGCAAATAAAAAAACATCTTGCAGCTCCCTAGTTCTGGTGGTAATTAAACTTTTGGGAGCCAAGAAATCCAGAGGCTTGCTAGTAACCATCTACCATTTTCTAAAATGCACAGCCAGGCTTGTCAGGCCATCTGAAATCTGCATCTTAAATACCCGATGATATCAAGCAAACTGTAACTAATCCTCCATACTCTAGAGAAGAAGCCGGGTCATGGAGACGTTGAGGAAAGATATTTGAAATACAAGCTTAATCTCAAGGCAAATACATCCACTCTCTTATGAGAAATGAACCCTGAAGACATGGAAAAAAAATAAGGTCTAGGATTACTACATGAAAAACATCCATTGTCAAAGCATCTTATGAGTAGCTGTGGCTAAACCAACCTTATATAAAGTCCCCACAGTACCCTCAAATATGAGGGCATACAACACATGTAAAGAAGGCAACATTTTTGCTTGAGACAATATCAGATATCACTAAATGCTTATCAGTAACAGCAGCACTGTTGAGGAAAAGAAGATAAAAACTGCCTAACAGAAACATCCGAAAAAGTTGTTACACCCTGAACTGACTATTAGGATTTGCCACGTGGTGGGATGGTTACAGGATAAAATAAAGGAGCTTAAATATCAAAGTAGGTCACAAGAGACCCAAAAAGAGCAGAAGACTTTCTTGTAGCAAGGAGTAAATGCACAATCAAGAAAGGGATGGAAAGGAGAAGTATTTAGATACCTACAACAGGTATGCAGAGTGGATGGTGTGGAGTTTTTTTCCAGTTAGGGAAGCTACCAAAACCTGTAGGACTGAAAAGGAACATCTCTCATACTGATATGGGATAGGATTCCTTGCAAATCTTTTATTTGAACCAATACAGCCATTCTGAATTTTCGCTATAGATAGGAAAATCATCTTTTCTGATTTATTTCAACAGTCTAATAAAATATAGTTAAGAAATAGGAAGCATGGTCAATATCTTTTATGTGCCTATTTAAAAAAAAAAGGAGGAAGGTAAATGATTTTAATTCAAGCTTGTGCTCTACTTGGCTTTCTGCTAGCAATGGAGTTTGCTAGAAAAAACAGGAAAAAAAGCCACCATATAACACTTTACTGTATGACAAAATTATTCTGATTATATTGTCCAGACCTAGCTATTGTACACCTTGAAGATTTAAGGTGTTTGGCTCCACTGTATGGTTTTTACTCAACAGGGTAACTGCGAAGCTGTAATCAAGATTCTCAGACTTTAAAATCAGGGCATCCCTCTTCTTTTCCTGCTCCCACCAAGCAATGTCTCTTGCATATGGAGGACAAGGATCTCTATCTTCTCTTAACTCCATGTATCACAGTAATCTCGAGACAATTATTTTGCTTGTAATAAAAAGGTAATGACAATATCACCAATTACAACAGCAGATGATAGCATTCACCAAATGGATAGACACCAGAACTAACCAGATGAGATATGAGGCTGATGTACAAAAATTTTTGGATTATAATCCTTTTATTCTGCCCTTAGTTAGCATTCACATACAGGACTAAGATAATGCTGTTAGACATCATGCAACAGGGCAGTTAGTTTAATGTGTGCAAGGTAAAACTGCAAGGTTTAAAGCAGAAACACCGATTTCCCCTTGCTTTCACCCATACTGGCTGCAAGGCACAGAAAATGATTACTTACTATCCAACTCCTCCTCCTCATCACTGGAAGAAGAGCCAATAGAAAAGAGAGTTTTAGACTTAGGAATGAGCGGAGAGATGCTGAAGGAGAAGGAGATTCGTCTGGATGGTCGAGTCCGTCCCGGGGCTGAGAAGTGGGTTAACAGCAGACATTAGAGCATGCTTGAAAATGCATTTAATAATAGAAAGGAGAGGAGAGCAGCCAAAGCAAACTAAAACCAAGCAAAAGAAATGTCTGCAAAGCAGCCGGCTTCAGAAAAGGCAAAAGCAACAAAGAATGCAGAACATGCAGATTTCAGAGGATGCCAGCTTCATTGCATATGTAACTCCAGGCTCAAGGCTTTTCTTATCTTGTCCGATTCTCTAGCAGATGTGTTTAAATTTTTATTACATTATAAAAGCCTAGAGCACATATTTGATATGGGCAAGCCACATAACCTATTACGGAGATCCCTGAGGAATATACTTCCCAAACCTTCTCATCATTTGACTCGAGATGGCAACCTCCAGCCTGTAACCCAACACATGTCCTTTTGGCCAATACAAAGAGAAGCTTTTGTACTGCTGATATCTTACCACAAAGCTGAATTCAGAACACAAAAGTATTAGCTGAGGAATATTCATGCAAAATATTCAACTCAAAGCAAACTCTCCTGAAATTTTCCTTCAGCCATTAGTCATAAACGCCAAAATCCTCAAGGGTTTGACTAAAATTGTGTTCACACTTTTCCAACTTCATCACCTAATGCAGAACGATCCTAGGGATGGAACCAGTGGAAGGCATTTAAATGGAAGAATTCTTAGTAAGGTTCAGACATCTGTTTTGTTTAGACTGCCTTTCGGCCAGAGCTCTTCCAGTGTCCCAGGACGTGACTGGGAAACACCCTTTTCTTTCTTCTGTAGTCTAGTATCTATTTAGACTAAAAGTCAAGATGAACAATAATACTTTACTGTAAATAGAACAACGTCCTCCAGCACAGTTCAATTCAACTTCCATTTCAGTGGTTTTATTTATAGCAGTTCCTGGCTTTATAACAATGCTCTGCACTGGAAATTTGCTATTCCAGAGCTGAAAGCAACCTTCCGAGCGCTCCAGCCAACAGCTCTTGTGACCTCCCTTTATGAAATGCTAAAGGATTAGCAGTTGTGAATGGCCACAACTACTTCTGGAGCCATCAAATGAAGTGTGGGTTAGAAACTCGTTCTTGGAAGCTGCTCCTGTCTCAGTACATATGACAATATATGGGAAAGATAGGAGAAAGTTCTCCATATGTTCACTCAATTGGATTTATTTTTTGAAGCTTTTGTGCAAAACATGTTGCTTCCTTTTCATTCAGACATATTTAGGGGGATCAGGGATTTTTTTTGTTTGTTTAACATCTACCATAAAATTATGCAAGTGGAATGAAGAAACATGGACATTTAAAGTTTTCCTAGAATTTATCCCCAATACATCAAGGATTTATTCTTGCATGACTCTTAAGTATTCTGCTGCAATAACCTGAACATCAAAGGCAAGTGATACAAGAGAGTTTATATTATATAATCCTAGATCTGAAAAAGGCACTAAGCTGCTTTGCATATATTAATGGTCACATCTCCAACAGGTAACACCATTCCTTTTTCAAAGTGATGGAGGAAGAATGAAGTGATTTACTGAAGTTTCCAAAGTAAGGAGAGTGTCAAAGTTGGGAAAAGAACCCATGATCTAAATTTCCAAGGTGAGTAATGCTTTTGGATGCTTTCTTCAAACACCTCAAATGCATCAGGTTTTCAGAAACCACCTTCCTACAAAAGTGAGACCCTGTAGAGGTGTCACAAATTAGCTATTGAGAAAGGAAAGCACACAAAGGCATTAGTCATTTTTAACACCAGTGTCCATAGCTAACAGACATCCATCTCAAACCAGAACACGAACCTCGCTAGTTCCTCCACAGTCCTCCTAGATAAGTTAATACTTTCTCTTTTTTCCTTCTCTCGCAAAGAGACCATCCTGGCTAGGCTGACACTAGAAGAGGAGGATGGGATAATAAAAATTGTCTAAAAGTTGTAATTAATCTGGTTCCAAGATGGTGGCACAAATCCTCCATTGCTGTAACCCCCCTTTGTGAGCCTGAAGGAAAGTCTCAAGCAAGAGGGAGGAAAGCATCAGCCTGCCAGGCTCTCTTAACCACCGAGAGAGTCTGTTTTCTGGGAGTTAGCTGAGTTATTTATAGTGTTTGGTTAGCAACTGGAAGCAATGCCAATAAATTGGTTGCTTAAAAAAAATAATGAAGGCCTTCAGCACAAGGAGGAAAGAGTGTGTGCCATCATACAGAGCAAATGCTGGTCTTTTCACAGGATAAGTTTGCCAGTGTTTTGGTTACTATTGCTGGGGGACACATTCGTTAGACCACATGCTTATTAATCATGGAAGAACGAGCACAAAGAATTTAAAAGTGTCTCCTACAAAGCCCAATCTCTGCGAGCTTCTACTAGCAAGCTTCTTAAATTACTAAAAGGCCTTTCTTTAAATTATCTTTCCCTTTTAAGCTTTGCAGAACTTCTGATTTTTCAATATAGCTCCATTTGCAACTGATGCTTCCATTAAAGTTAACATTTTTGGCATTAATTACAGAAGCACAATACCAGATTGAATCTGCATGACAAAACTCACCGAAAACAACGTACAACCACTGAATAAACCCTTTGCCCATCTGCTAACTCCACTTAGAGATGCTTGGTCTACAGACCACAAGGAAAATAAATAAATAAATAAATAAAAGAAGCCAGTATTTTCATCTGTGGGGATGAGGAATAGTGCTAATCACAGCGTACAGACAACTGTGAGCCCAAGACCATGTGGTGCTGCCCTGCACTCGTAACTGCATGCAACAGCCCAAAGATGCGCATTACATACCTGCAAGAAAGCGGCATGTTAATAAAGAGGAAAAGATCAGAGACCATCACTGACTGACAAGATGTGATCTAAAAAGTAAATCCATTTTCCGGCTGATAATTAAGAAAATGAAAACATGTGTAACATGGTCTTTCCTAAGCACATCCAGCTGCAGCATTCTGAATGACTCTTTCAGCTGAAAGAATCAATTCAGTGATGTTGCAAAATTAAATGCTTGTTGTTGCTTCAATTAAGCTAAAGTAAATTGAAAAATTTCACCTAATCATTGTTTGCTATTTTCTTCAGAAATGTGATTCAATAAATTACGCTCGCCTGCCCCAAAACATTTATTTTGAATTAAAGAAAGGGCAACAAGCTCCCTCAATGAGAACAAGACATGAATTCCCAAGTTTCTATAGCTCAACTTTCAAAAATCCAGAAGTAGGAAAATGAGAATTCAAGCGGAATTTATCTCAGTATAAGAGGAAGAAATTCTGAAAGAATGTGAAATTCAAATATAGTTTTTCTGCAACAAACTCAATAAATCATAGTTTTGATACCGGTCTAATTAAGGGGAGAAAAAAGAAACAACAGAACTAATAACACCAGGGATAGGCTGGGAAAAAGGAAATAAGGATCTAAACTGAGTAAGGTCTGCCTATCTACCCACAGTTCCATGCAATAGCAAAGCATCAATATTTCACATAATATAGGAAAGAAAGAGCAGGTACCAGCAAGTCTGCCTTGGGAAGGTAGCAAGAGATGCTTAATAATACAGTATATGGAATGGATAAGGGTAATAGAAAATCACGTTTACTCACTGTCCAGCACGGGTTTACTAATTGACATCAGAGACATCGATTTGGTCAGTGGAGAAGAAACAGCAGAAGCACAGAAATGAAATCCTTGCGGCTGTGATCTTTGATGCATCTGCAGAACATAAAATAACCACACTGAGCAAACGTGTCAAGCACAACAGCTTCAAACTCATTACAGATGACGGGTCAGGCCTCGTGCTGACTGAAATTCACACTGAAAGTCAAACAACAGAAAATGTAAACAATCAAGAGCATTTTTCCGAGTATAAGGTAATAGGTAAGACAGGCAAGGACCACAAAAAATAGAAGCAGAGTTGTACAGGTGAAAGGCAACATTCTGTTTTGTCTTTTAAGTGAAAAACAACTAATTATGGAACAGCTAGAGATGGGCACTGACTGTTTCCTTCTCTTGCAGGCTACCATAAAATGTGTTATTAATTGCCTGATGGCCTGAAATCATTATTGTGATTCCATCTTCTCATTATACCTAGACAAGAGGTTCAACACGGTAAAAATTGGGATGCTCAACAGTGTGCTCCCCAAAACGTCATCCCTCAAAGCATGAGATGATGTAAGTGTCATGACATACCAGCTCTTACTGGTCAGATCTTGTACAGCCCGTTTACTGCCTTGATGGATGGCTGTGACTCTGCTAGGTAAATAGAATAGCTGGCTAATGATTCTGGTACGTACCCAGAAAACATTACTGCCGAACCATCAAGCTCAGAAATCCAGGGCATTTCAAACATTTAACACTACAATTGTTTCTTTAATAAAAAACAATAAAAACAACAACAATAGAGATTCTAAGAACATTTAGGTCCATCTGTCCTGAATGCTTGTCATAAACTTCTGCTCCAAAGAGATCACACTAAATTTGCTTAATACACTATTAATCTTTTGCTTGACTGCTGCTTATAACAACATGTCTTCTGGGTTTAGTTACGCCTATGCAAGCAAAATTATCTTTATTTTCTCCTCCAATATGAAAATAAACCTGAAAATGTTAACAGATAACTTGCTGCTTGGTACTTGTATGTATTTCAGATCTGCAAAAGGCTGCATAAGTATTAGTTGCTGAAGCCTTATAACACCTTTACTGACGGTATCACTATATGCATGCTAGAAAGTTAAGTAACTTTTCCATAATTTTCAGGCAATCAGTAGAAGAAAACTGAGAAGTTATTTATTCTCCACTGTAAGACTTAGCCCATCAACTATGTTTCCACAATCAGGCAGCAAATCTGAACAAAGTGAAAAACCTTTGTGTTAAAGATGAAGACTTAAGTAATATCACATATGCTGGGAGGCAGCCCTTGCAGTCAGTCACTTGGGAAAAAAACTTCCATGACTTTGACTTAGACTTTTCTAAAAACCTAGTAATAGCTGGACAGCTTTACCCGGTGATCATAGTCTCCGATTTCCCCCTGCTCCAGTTCTTCAGTGAGCGAGACCAGGGACCCGCATTCATCATTGGCCAGAGGACTTCGTCGGAGGTCCTTGGAGCTCAGAGAAGAAGCCTCCAAGCTTGCTGAGGGCTTCTTGTTCTCACCAGGGTCTCCAGTGAGGCCTTCTAGGCTGTAACTGAAGAAAAACCAAGGAGGTTAGATCCCGACTAATTCTCACAGTCTGCTGTCTTTCATCACATAGGGCCTTCAGCTGTACAACAGAATGCAATCACTGACTGAACCATACAGGGAAACACTTAGGTTACTCCTCAGTATGTTACTTCTCAATGACCAAGTGCAGGTGACAGTGGAGGGATATATCTTTACATTTTCTTCAACAAATAGCAGCACCTTTGTGTCTCTACTGAGACACAACAGTTGCTTGGGAATAACCATTCAAACTCCTGGGTCAATGGACTTTTCCCTATCTTTTTCCCTTGCTTAAGTGGTGCAGAGGAAAATCTAGAATCACTCTTTTAAAGATGCTGGTATTTCTACCTATTCTTTTTTGTTAGCTTTACTAGGTTCCCCTTGGAATAAAGCCACCCAAATTGAACTACTTGCATAGCCCAGTGCTGCCTGTACTTGAAAACTACAGCTCCCAGCAGCCATGAAATTCGCCCTGTGCTGAATGCAATATTCTTCTTTGCAGACACATCCTCGGAGTCTGTTCAGCACTTGTCACTGCACCAAGCTTCAGCGCTGATAATGCCCTTCTTTCTGCCAAAGCTGATTGCTTTTTCCCTTTTTTTTCCCTAATTCAATAAATGTTGTCTCCATCAGCCAATTAGTCCTAGTATCATTTGCTTAAGAAGCTAGGTCTGTCCAGTGGAGCCACATAAGATCACTCAAAACTAAACAAAATATAAAACTTTTGCTTGCAGAACTGGTAGGTATGAAAGGTTTGGCCAACCTCTGTAGAGACAGCCGCTGTTGACAGAGAAGTAATCTCTACAGAAAATAATGCTAATACACTCTAAAACGACATTTCACATGTGATTAATTCCACCTGATCTTCTCTTGCCCTGACCTTCTGCTTCTGACCCTCCTCATCATTGTGGCCAAGCACTGATAAACTCATTGCAAGTCTAATTTGGGGTTTACGTGCAAGCTTTAGATTCACCTCCAGGTATACCAGCACACCTATGTCAGTATGGTTTGATCTTATGTGCAGAAAGTCTAGCTAGTTTGAAGCATGGCCTACCCTGAATAATTGGCAAGTGTATCTCAGCTTCAGACTAATTATGACATTTGAGTAGCCAAACAGCTAACATTCAAACAAATTAAAGGGGAAAAACACTCTAAATTGTAGAGATTGTTTACACAACCAGAGGTGCTTTAAATTCAAGTAGACTTGCATAGTAGTTACTGATGTTCTACGTTTCATTGGAAGTATTAAGTGGCTGATAAATATATATCTTCAAAGCAAAAACTGCAATAAATCTTGAGTAAGAAGATTTATTTTATCGTAAAGGCTTTTACATGTTAGTTAATAACAAAAAGGACTGGTTTGGGCAATTACAGTTTAATCTGTTTTAGGAAGATTTTGACTCAACAACGTGCATCAGTAGCAGGCACTGTACAGAATATATACCTGCATAGCGAAATTAGTCCCCTTCCTACAGATTATCTAGGACAGAGGAACATTTTTTCCTTCTATCTCAAGACGATAACCATGACATTACAGAAAAAATCATGCAGCTTGTTGTGACACAAATAATTCAGCTCAAAACTGCAAATAATATTATGTAGCCCATCAAATAGCCATCAGTTTTAGTACTGGTCTATAATCATTAGTTAGGGCATATAGACCAAATTCTAATTAATTCCGTATCTTCAAGTGCAGATTGCCTTCTTTCTAAATATCTAGTCTTCAGAAAGAGTTGAAAAGCTCTACCCACAACCAGCAAGAACTGCCAGAGGAAAACAGAAGCTATAAAATCTGGGACAGGCCTGCAGTTATGTTAATACACATTATCAGGTAAAGATCTGACCTGTAAGCATTAATCCCAACACTAAGACTTTTTACAGACGATGCGTATTTTAAATGTCTGGGAAATTTTCATCTGCGGCTATCAGATTGGTTTTTCACAGAAGGTTTTACATGATTAGCCTCTTTGAAGAAGAAACTAGAGCTTTCAATTTACAAAGAGCAAGTCTGTATGAACTTAAATCCTTTATAAGATCTGTCCAGAACAAAGCAGCGCTGAATCACATTAACTTTCATTATTTTTCTCTCACAATTATTGTTCTGATTATCGCTGCTGCAATATGCACCTTAAAATCATCAAGGAAAACAGCAACTCAAACCCAACAGTGCAGCTTCTTTAACGCTCAAGGCCAATGAAAAGCAGCCACCACCTCCACCTGCACCCATTTTTAGAAGATCCATTATTGAGCCTTATCGCCGAAAAAGCAGACGAAGCAAACACATACGTGCGCGTTTCAGCCAGAGCAGCAGAGAAAAAGCCTGCATGTGAAAAGCCGACAATACAGTTTTTGCAGTGCTCCTTTGCTGCTGCTGCACATTTATTTATACCATACCTTCTACAATTAAAGTCAGGACCCATGGCAATGAACTGTACGCCAGAGGGACACCAGCTCAAACTAGGAACACCAAAAGAGGCAAAGAAAGGAAAAGGGCTGTGATTATTGGATTGTTATGGAACAGGGGAATGTTGAAAGACTCTCACTCATGCATATCTTTAGGAAAACCTCCCCCCCACAAAATAATGCAATAGGTAATATATATTTTTGGCTGTCAGAACACACGAGACTCCCTCAAATGAAGAGGTCCTCAGTTACCATCGAACGGGTGGGTGGTAAGACAGCTCACGCTTCCCTCAGACTGATCCCACCAGTGGGTAAACACCACACTGGACAGGCTGCTCCTCGTGGGGAGGGATGTTTTGAAGGAAAACAATACCAAACACACCAAAGCCAAGTTTGCATTAGGAATCACATAGCTACTCTGTTAGTAATAATTAGTATTTTCCTGGCATCTCTCATCCAAAAATCAGAAAAAGAATCCCTTACAAACATTTAAACATGTAAGTCCCCTCCATACAAGTATTAATAACCTCAAAAAAATCTTGGAAAGAACAAGAAAGGAGAGTCACATTCTTAATGTTTCACAGAAAATCAGTGAAAGAGGCTGGGGGAAAAAAAAGAACAGGCTTGTCCCACTATTAACTTGTGATTAATTCAAATCAGAGTCCTTGAAATAGTATTTTGACTAGAAAAACTTTCAGCATACCCCAAAAGCATCCCAAGTTACATCATGAAAGACACAGGAGATGTAAATACAGCATGCAAATATTTTTGGTTGTCATTTTAAGTACTGCTTTTTGTTATTTCTCCTCTGTGCAATTATGGCCCAACCACCAGTTCTTCTTGTCAGCTACAGTGTATATAGGACCCCTACATACTTCAAAAGCTATCCAGGAAACGTATGTTGTCTGAAGGGAATTTTGCATCAGCACAGACTGGCCCAAGCAGTACTTCCCAAGTCCTTCTCCCAGCCTCTGGCATGTGATCCACGCAAGGAGAGAGCATGGCCAGAGTGCACTTTGCTCCAGGCCAGGAGCCTCTAAAAAAGGGCTGCCAGGATCTACAAGTGCCAGAAAGCTCAGATGGCACAAAGGAAGGCTTAAAGCCACTGACTGCATCTGTCTTTTGCTATGGCCTTGTATCATTTCCACAACAGTACAACATGGGAAGAATTCAGGAAGGGTTTGAGGATGAGAGTTCAGAAAATTGCTACCTGTTTTATCAAGGATGTTAACTGGGTGAGGACACATCTAAAGTACCTGTAACTTTGCACACCAAAGCTTGAGGTACTCTTCACCAACAGCTCTCAGCACATTGGCATGAAGATGCTTTATGAAGGCACACCTTCCCATAATATGCAAACACTTCAAGGGCCTAATCATGCTCACACTAAACCATGATGGTAGAGGGAAGCATTAGTGAGGGAAGGGGATTAAATACTTTCTTGAGGTCATAAAAGAACCAAGTCTTCATGGCCACAATAAACCTATCTGCATTATACATCTCCTCAGCCTGCACTCCCAGTGGTGTGTTCAGTCCCTGGCGGGCCAGGAAAGCCCCCAAGCAGAAAGTAGGTGAAGACTGAGAAGGGATCACGAGGAGGTATCACACATGCTTCCTCAGGCTTACGCTCCCTGGTCATCTACTTATGGCCACTAGAATGGTGGGCTAGGTGGACCTTTGGTCTCAGCCACTGGAGCTGTTCTTACACTCATTTCCTTTGACCGATTTGTTTGCAAGAGTCAGTAATTCTTGTGTTTGCTTATGAATGGAAGGAAAGAGAATTTTCCTTGTTAAAGAAGTGACATAACATTTACCCTATATAGTGCATTTAGAAAGATGCATCTATTCCTGACTCTTGCCACTTGACAGTGACCATCTAAAATGCTAAAATGGCAGGGAAGGAAGGCAGAAGAGAGGAGGGAGGGAGAGATGGAGGGAGAAAGAAAGAGGGCACACATGCAGGAGGAAGCCTGGAAGCGGTGGAAGATCTCAGAGAGGGATAAAGACCTCTTGGCAAGAGCTATGAAAAAATAGAGACTTACAGAATTATGATCCTGCTGGTGAGCCACCCACAAGCTATTGGCAACACCATAAAAACTGAGCAGAGATCATTGTATAGCAAGCAAAAGCCCTTTAAAGAAAACGACTTGGGGGGTGGGGTGGGTGGAGAGAGCTATTATATATATACAACAGCCTGAGAGTATTATGAGAACATAAATTGCTGGAATTAGTTTCAGGCTGTCACTCTGCAACTAGTGTTAGGGAGGATGATATCAAAATGGTTGGGAGGCCAGAACAGAGGAAGAGGGAATGCTTATGAAAGAACTATCACAAACTTTCAGAAATTACTAAGTATTTGACATTGCCTATTTGAGACATACTTTCTTGACGGTACGTGTAAGTTCAGTGTCTCAGGCTTAACTCAAGGCTCCTCTGCAGGAACTGAGTGAGTATTAACATAAAAATAGCAAAAAGATGCTCATTTGCATGAGTTGAGAAGAGAAGCACTGCGCTGCTTCCTACAGAGCAGGGTGATGCAAATGAAGTGGCTTCATAGAAGTCAAAAAACATGTTCTTTGTTGTGTCTTTCCTCTTTTTTTCTTTTTTTAAGAGCCCTCTTCTGAATTGTACAGCACTGCTCATATGGCTTCATTTATGCTGAGGCATAGTATGGCCACGGTAACATTTTTTCCATATGTGAAGATACGGAAGTTTGTTTACACATGCATCTAGGTAACCCAGACCAACACTTCAGGTAACCCCATCCATTTCAAGGGAAAAGAAATCCTCTGATAACCTGCCATGGGAGCACAGGTAACAGGCTACAGGAGATCAGCAGAAGTTAAACCACTGAAGAAGAGAGGTTAAACTTAAATGTATAAGAGTGGACAACCCACATGGCTGCTAAGTCAAAAATTAGTGTCCTATTTCATATGTTAATAGATAGCTCAAATGTTACATGTATGAAAATATGCATCTGCATGAAAGATGAGGAACTGAAAGTCTGCCATATGGCAGAAAACAAAAAAACATATGGAAGCAAAAATACTTATTCTCTATTTTTTTAGGAAGATGGTTTTAAAAAACAGCAAAAAAGCAAAATTAGAGCCATCACCAGCTGTAGATCGCCACAGTATTCTCTAACTTTGAGATTGTTTCTCATGCATTCCTTCAGATGCCCATCCTGCAAGGCTTGGCACTGGTCTCTGATGTGCTTTAAATAAAAGTTAAGCATATGCTTGCAGGTAAACAGTGATTTTAATACAACTTCAAATCTTACACGTGGAAAAGCCCAAGAAAACGATGTTCAGGATTTCTCAAAATTACCAGCACACTGTCCTGGAGGAAATGGCTTTAGCATGTGCTCTACAAGTCATAAAAATTGGCCCATGTCAGACTAAAGAGGGAAAGCAGCCAAGCTGGATGCACAACCCAGTAAAACAAATGCTTTGAGAGGCAGTGACTAGCCTCACATTAACTAACGTGACGGTATGGAGTTAGTAGACATTCAAACGTAAAACAGTTAGTCAAGTTAGTTGGCTTTGTACCTTCTCCTATGAATGGGAGGCTTCTTTATACCATCCCCCAGAACTCGCATTGAACTGAAAATGAATCATGGACAGTGGTCAGCAAATCGAATGGAATAAAACGAACAAATGGCAGCTAAAGAATTATTATCCCAACACACAAATAACAGAGAGTATGGAAATACTGAAGAAAATATAAAATGAAGAACTAAAGCAAGAAATGAATCTCTCTCATGCAGTTTTCTTCCTTTCTTTCTTTCTTTTTTTTTTTTTTTGAACAGAAAAAAGGCAGAACAGGTACTGACAGTTTTGCAGCTCAGCTGCTGCAAAACCCAAGTCAGTGTTAAGTTTAGATTGGGACAAACTATTTGACAGAAGCTGTTAACAGCCCTGGTTAACAATGGCCTCAGTTTTGCAGTGCTTAGTCCATCAGCGAAAAATGCAGTCATTTCTTTCCTCAGACATGAACATTAACAACACTGCATTGTTGTTAAAAGAGAGATACTTAACATCCACTATGAATGCTAAGAATTAGTGAAGGATGAACATCCCTTTTGTGGAAGCCTTGTTAGTCATCTTTATGTCTTTAATAGCAAAATGTAGACACAAGGACTATCCATGAAATGGATCTGAGGACAGAGGTGAAGAATGAGAACTGGACATATTTTCACATTTTATTTAAGGTGGCTAGATTTTTAAAATACCTTCTATGAACAAAATTTTGTGCTCCTCCCTCTTACCAACAGAAAACCCATAACACTAGAAAAGATCAAAGCATACAAAAGATGTTTTTTTGGATGGACTCCTCGGGTCCTAAACTAGCAGCTCAGCTGAAGCTGGACTCAGCTGCTTCGGCAGTCAGTGGAAAGACTTTTTTGGGGGTTGGATGGGGGCTGGAGCAGGCTGTGGGTTCTCCACTCAGATGGGAGGTGCATTTTTTTCGACTTATTTAGTGGCTTGCCACTGTTGTAAAAGGCAGTCCCATTCCCCTCCGCACCCTGGCTGTGCAATCCTGCCCCTGGCCTTGGGTTGGTTCTGGTGGCAATTGCACCTTTTTTGGTTAAGCTGGTTCTCTGTTAATTTAGCAAGCTGAACTGCTTGCTGAAGGGCCAGAGAAGTGCCAGGGGCAGGTCCAGCCCACCAGCAGTACAGACCTTAGATAAGGCTTGCACTTCATGTGACTTCACTTACAAGGTGTTCACAAGTCAAGTTATAGTAAAGGCTTTTCCCCTTTAAATGGAAAAGGGGACACGAATGAAACAAATGCACAAACAAACACTCCAAATTTAACTGGTCTGTTTGAGAGTCACTGGCATGGGCTTCACTCCCTAGGTATTTGTTCTTGTCCACTAAGCAACACAATCGTCAACATCACAACAGCCATGTACGAGGAGAATAAAGAAAAATAATAAATAATCCAAATTTCTTTGTATCAAAAGCATGAAAAAACCCAGGGACAAAACAGCAGCAAAGACCCACTCAGATTTTCTTTTCTAATTAACCTACATGACAGCTAGCCTTATGAAGTGGCAGCTGTATCTGAAAACATATGAGAATAATTACTGTTCCTTTACTCAAATTATCTTACATGTACAATAGACGTATTTTCCCATATCATGAATAGCCTCCAAACTCTGATGCAGAAGAACTTAACTCCATCTGTTAAGCATTAGCAGTAATTGCTAGCTATGCAGTTTATTACTCTCAGAAATCCTTACATAACAGGTCCTATACTTAAAAATAAATCTTTCTAAATGAGTTTATGAGCTTATGGACTCGTCGTATCATAAACCAGCTTATATATCTGATGTTGACTCTGCTGTAGCTTTACAAGATAGGTATTACTTTATTCATTTAAATATCACCTGGGGACCCAGAATGAAGTCCAAAGAAGGTGGCAGCAATAATAATAATAATAAAAATAAATAGAAAGGCACCTTTCACTCTGTGTTACCTGCAGGGTCTTTAATGCTTTTCAGCATTGGCTTTAAAATCCGAAGGGTTTATAACCTTCCTTTAGGAAGGCACACAGCTTCTGACGTGTTAAGGAAAGCAATGTGCCTCCATTTCAAAAAGGAGATGCCTGGATCATCCTGACTGCCCAGTAACAATTTACCAGGAACCCGCTGTCTGTGGCTGGGCTTAACGGCATCACCCAAGGTTCAGTTTAGCTTAAAACCAGAGCTGTGACCCAGCAAGGCTGCAGCTCTCGGCCCTCCCCGCGGACCGGCACCGGAGAGCGATGCTGGGCCTCAACTCGCAGCCCCCACCAGCCGGGATCTCCCAAGGAGGGCCATGTCATCTGGACCCTCTAAAAACAGCTGGCCACGCCTGCTCTACAAGCCAAAAACGTTAAAAGCAATGACCAAACCTCCGCTGCCTTCAGACTGCGAACGGTTTGACCCCAGCTGCCTCCAACAAAACCTATCTATCTATCTCAGGGCAGCTCAAAAGCTGAACTGCACCCGTGTGCACGGGGCATGGCAGGGGTTGGGGAACCCAACACACAGGTTTGCGGGGCCTTGCTCAGGTTATTTTTTCGGTGTGTATCTTCTTTTATTTCATTTTTCCCCCCAGTTGAGATAAAGAGACGAGCAGCTCTAGAACAGGACACCGTTTCTTCTCACTGACAGTTGGCACAAACAGCTCACTGCCACTCTGCTGTTAGGACCTGCCCTATTGCATGTTCTGAAGGAACAAAAGGGAAAACGGACAATATTCCCGGGCACCTCCAGGAACGCTGGAAATATGTTTTAGGTGGTACCATCTACAAGAGACTGAGGTGAAACTGACTCCCTGAAAATTCATCAAAAATCAGATGGGAACTATCCACCTCACCACTACCCCGCATTAGAAGCCTCTGCACCTCTGTTCAATACCCTGCAGCCCGTACTATCTCTTAATACAAGTCAGAGCAACAGCAGCTGTGTTTACTTTGTAGTCAATGAGATTTAACACTCCAATAATTCCTTTAACAAAACACTTCATATAGAAAGGGGTGGTGATAATTCAAATGGAAGATCTGTTGCAAGGCATTTCCATTCACTTTAATAAGCTTTGAGTCATTCTTTCTGTTCTCTGGAAAGCTGAAGTGTACTGTAGGTATTAAGTACTTTCATCCTGAAATTTTATTATAAAAAAGGTATGTTACGAGATTTTTTTTTCACTCTACTGAGTGAAAAAAGAGAGAGAGACATCCTTACTTTTCTTTTTTTATCATGCCAAATCCAAAGCTTACATGAATATGCATGAGCGGGTGCAAAGTAATCCAAAGCAGTTCTTCACTCACCTCCTCTGATTTATTTCTGCTTCATTGGTGGCATTCTTCCCTGGCCCCCAGCTATGCCGACGGAAAGGTGACAGCGGTCGCATGGAGTTTCTTAAGACGGAGGAATGCGCAGGCACATCTGTTATACTATCCAGCTCTTCTTCCGTCTCTCCTGAGCCAGCGGGTTCACCCTCTCTTCCCTCCGCAGCCACCATGTTAATGCAGCTTCCATCCAAACTGTACCTGTCCTTGGGCCTGATGAAGTTCAGCGTCGGTGGGAAGGGAAGCGAAGTGTCGCTGCCCAGGGATGAGTTTCTTTCCAAGGACATGGTGTCATCGGCAGAGGAACTGGAGCTGGTGACATCACACACTGACTGCTCCTCTTCAGGCTGCTGCAACAAAAGTAGAAGAAAAAAATTAAAAAGTAAAGCTAGATAAATACATTTAACATTTTAAACAAATACAAATATATTTAACATGAGCTGTGAGACTTCTTAGTTGATAGCATGAGGCAAGTCAATCATCAGAGAAGGGAGACTTTTTGTCCTGGTTTCAAAGGAGGCTGAAGTACTCCCTGCTGTCATTGTCTCTTCCACCTCTTTAAGTCACCTACAGCACAGTCCTGGGCTCCCCACTGGGCTCCTCTGACCTGCCTTTATCCTCACTTTATAGCATTTCACGCTACACGGGGAATCCTGCCTCCAACAAACTGCTTCTCCAGACATTTCTAGCTGAACCCGTTATCAGTCAAGGGGGCGTAAACCCGCCAAAGATTTACCAGGCCTTAACGACGGAGAGCGATTACGGGCGAACGGGGTCATCGGGACGTCTGGCGACAAACTCCAACCTCCTTTGTGTGACCTGAGCTAGGTTTGTAGCTTGTAGCCCTGAGACCTCAAAGGCAAACATACTGTTCCACTGCACCGTTCGGCACAAAAAGGAACAATTATTCAGTAGTATAAAACAGACACAAAAATAAAGGCCTAAATCCCTATCCCCAACCACTTTCCATTAAGCAAAAAGTTAATGTCAGGGTTTGCAGCATTCTTCAAATCCAGCTATAACTGAAAAACACTGTTCCACAGGATCAGCCGCATTGTATTACAGGTCTTGATTCATCCTGCAATTTTTGGTTTAGTTTGCTCCAAAAGCAGTAAGTGGAACCCAAACTGGTTCTCCTTGGCAAAAGGCCACATGCTGACAATACAACCTAAAAACAGCCTATGATTATTCTGTGTTCCCCATGGCTAGTATAAAAAACACAAGCATGTTCATGACATCACCTTCAGTCTGAAATGGTGTTTGCCCTGAGGGACTGACGTGGGAAGTTTCAATTTATTCTCCTGCAGAGCCCTGCACTGTATCATTTAAAATAATAATACGCAGAGCGATCTGTCAGATCGTATATAACAGACTATTCACCAAAGCCACAGCGACTAATTGTCTTCAAATAGCAGCTCCCTGGCTCTCAGCAGAAGCTGAGCATTCATGGAGCGGCAGTCTGTCAGCTCGCATTTGGCAGAAGACGGCAGAATACAAAATGCAATTCTCCGAAGGGAGATGGGCATTAAAAATTGCAAGGGACCGGATGAAGGAGAGTGCTACGGCCACACGCCAGTCCTCACCTCGAATCCCTCCAGCCTGACTTCTGTCCTGCTCAGCGTTATCAGCAAACGCTAGAGACTGCACTCTTCGAAGCCTTTATCGGCACAAATTCTAAGCTAAAAGCTTCTTGTTAAGTTAAATACAAAGAAACGGAAGCGTTCCGAGTGGAGTCTAATGAAATACATCACACTTTAAGAAAAAGCCCTAGTTCAGGTTTGGCTGTCTATTTTTTCATCTTCTTTTGGTTTAATAGGTACACAATAGTGTCCTCAAGATGGTTTAAATAAATGCCTTCGCACTATTTCCCCCTCCTCCCATTCATCAAAAAAAAAAAAAAAAAAAAAAGAAGAAAAAAACCAGCATCCACAGCACGATACCCAAGAACAATACACTTTTTAAACACTAAACATTAAACGATATGCTAAAAATACATCCCATCAAAAGCATTCATTTGACAGTAAGGGATGTCAAACACTAATGATGAATTTGTGTAAGTACACTTTAATGGTAAACGTAAACTGCAAATTTAAAATAATGGATTTGACACACATTTAAATGGGAAGCGCAGGTTAAAATGAGGGAGAATGAAATGGATGCCCTGTAAAGTTTTTGATTATGTTTGGCATTATGCAAGATAATCTGATATTTGTGTGACTCATGATGAGAGCTTACTGAATTGCTTAAATCCAGACAAATTAAGTAGTCATTATGTGGATAATACTACTTCAGAAGAGGAAGCAGTCTGCTTTGCTTTCCTGAGACGCAGGAAAATACTGTTAGACATTAGGGCAGCAGAGCAGGAGGAGAGACGATGACATGCCAGCGGTGCAGTGGAAGGACAGGGCACTTGGGAAACATTGTAAGTTGGATGCAAATATAGCGACAATATTGCAGAGCACCAAATTATATGGGGGGAATTAGCTCCTGGGTAAAGAGAAAAATTTTTGTGTCTCAGATGACTAACACTGCTCCAGTTTAAAGCTCAGAACGAAAATCGCTTCCCTTGCAGGGAAGCTTCACGGTTTCGATCGTTAAACTGCAGTTCAAAGAGAACTTTAAAAAGGTGAAATATATGTGGTCCATTTCAGCTTTTACCTTGAGCATCAGACAGACTACAGAAAGCAACTACACAGCTTTCTTGAACTTGTGGCCCATGTTTATTACTCTTAAAATATTCTGTCTTCATTTAAATGATGTCTTTTTGAAACAACACAAAATAGCTAGTAGGAAGGACGAGGACTCTGGAAGATGCCAAGCGTGGCTGACACATCTAAGAAACATCTATATTGAAGCCACCTCTGAAAAAAATTAGCTATCTGGCCAAGTGCCAGTAAGTATGCATTGCTGTTTAATCCTGTTTGAGTAAGAAAAATACTGTTTGCAGAACGAAATGGATTTTTAATTTGTTTGTTTCCTATAGGAAAATGAAACATTACAGAAATATTAGTTTTCTTCAAATTAGACCTGCTGCTTTGCACCTCAATGAATTTGATTTTTAATTACGATCATAAAACTGAGAAAAACTTCTACAGACATGCAAACGTGCATTTTCTTCGCTGTCAAAACCAGTCTTTACTTAGTAAGAAGCTTGTAAGAAAAAATGAGGTAAAACCCAAGAAGAGTGTATGTTCCTCTTCATGAATAGGAATAAGAGAAATCACTAGGATGCTGGAGTGGGGGTGGGGGGGAGGTAAGGTAACTTCTTCAACTAAATCCCTTCTTCTGTAGGTCCTGATAAATGGAATGAAGAAAAGATTAAATCAAAAATCTTCGTTTTAAATCTTTGATTAAATCAAAGATTTTCTTAATGACAACATGCAAAATGCAATATAATGAAGCAGGGTCACTTTATTCACATTTAGCTATAGCTCCAGGCTCCCCACAGTTAACCTCGATAGTGGCCACCTATTAATTATTTGTTTATCCTTATTTTTATGATTTGGAGTGGACCAGTGTATCCTTGGTGCAAGCCTCTCTCGTCAAACTTTTATTCCCATGTGCTTCCTTTTTTTTTTTTTTTTTGAGAAAAAATAATTCTAAAAAAACCCCGCACAAATACATAAATCTTTTCTATTTCCTTTATCAAACCAAAACAAAGGCAGAAACCACATGCGAGTGCCAGCCCCTTTCTTTGATAATGAACAGCAGGTTCCTGACTTCCCAAGGGCCGTTCATGTGAATCATTTCCCAGAGGGCAGATTTAAAAACTTCCTAGTAATGCTGAATTTTGGTGGCAGGTTAAAAGTTAAGATGAGCAAGCCGTATGGGCTACGCCCCAGGAAGTTACAAGACGATTGTGAGAAATGACCTTATGTTGCATTAATCACTCAGGACAGAGGGTGTTGCAAAGTCTGCACAGATGGCTGCTTGAAGAAAGAGAGAAAAAGGATGACGAGGACATGGGAATGAAGCACTGACATACAAAATACAGCATTTTGCTGAAGCCCTAGAATGTGCATTGTGATTTCTGGGTTTCAAAAACCGCCTTTAAAGTCTGAAAAAACAAGTCAGGCTTTAACGCCGGAGCCCCCTGAAGTTGGGCGCTCTCCACTTGGTGCATGTCCCTCTGAGCAAGACAGGAGACACCATGGAGAACACGCACCCATCAGAGCCAGCTTAAGGCACCTGCAGATATCATGATCCAACACACCCCAATTCTTCTGGGCCCTAGGGCAGAATCAGGGCTTAAAATCTATTAATTTCAAGTGATTTTTATGGAAGCAGCAGATATCCACAGGACACCCTGGACAGGCAATGGCTTGTTCCACCAAAGTTTCCTTTAACAGTTAATTCTGGATTAACGGCTATTCTATCACTCCTCCTTTTAACTCGTTACTGGAGAAAGGGTGTCTTGTATAATAGAAACACTCTAATAGAAGGCAGTTCAACCCTTGTCCATACAAAGGGAAAGCAAGAACAGGATAGTAATAACAATAATCATGATACACAAAGGTTTGAGATTCTCCTTCTGTTCATAAACGTGTTCTCTCTCTTCCTAATTTAATATAGGAATTGTACTATTTAATAGACTCAGAGCTAACCGACTACAAGCAAGAAATGTACCTCAAAATATTTTGAAAAGAAATATTAAATCCAGCACTTATTTCGATGGATGTTAAAAAATGCTTATAACGCTCATTTCCACCAGCTGTGCTCTGGAGTCTACAAAAAAGACTGAATTAAGGAACAAGCTCACGAAGCTGAACAGACATCTCTGGTTCTTATATAAACAGCTGAGAAAAAGGTATGCAGACGAATTCTGAGAAAGGAGACAAGAAATCAAGTTGAGTTAGTCAGCAGAGCAGAGACAGAAAAAAGTGACTGAGGTTGAGATCAGCTTTGAATAACTTCCTAAACTAAACTCATGAACCTTTTGAACTTCACCCATTTCTAGATGAAATCTGCAATCCACCACGTAATGAGAGCACTGCAAAGGCTGCCAATTTAATAAAAGGTTTCCCTTTCTGTAAAGAAAATAATTTCCTCACTCTGTCCTTTCTCCATTGGCAATTGGGCCATTGAAGACCCACTTTCCCACCAGCTCTTTCTTTTCCTTGATGTTGCATTACCAATTCTTTCCAAGTTTTGATTGTCTTTTTTTCACATCTTTGGAGAAACAAACTTTCCACATAAGAAATGGAAAAAGCCAAAATTCTGCGTAATATAAAATCTACTGTGTTCTCACAGCACTCTTATCCCACCCACCCCCATACCATCATTAAATCAGACTCAAATGGCAAAGTGTCTTGCTGTAATTCACGCCAGTCTACACAAGGAAATTGAAGACAGTGCTCCGTTCTGCCAAAAGGCCTTGTATTCTCAAAATGCAGGGTCCCCCAGCGCTTTGAAAGTAAGATGGGAAAGGGTGAGGCTGGTGAGCTTTGTGCCCTACCACATTCGTTAAGGATGACTTTACTGTTCATTTATAGCACATGAGATCACTTAGTCCAGGCTGTGGTGTTTCCCGTCCCACTGGAAAATATTCACCATTGCCTGATTTGATTTAACCAAAGAGAACTTTGGTTCATTAAACGTATTTCTCTGAAAGCAAGTGTGAAAACTATTCCCAAATTCTAGGTTTTCAGAGCAGGAACCCAGTGTTCAAACAGGTAAGTCTGAGCTGGCTAAAACCATGCAGAACCTCAGTGGAAGTTTCCATGGAGTTTGGACCAAAGTCCCTGTGATGACTGCTCTAAGGAGGCTCCTGCCCTGTTTCAGTCCGCAGCACTCTACTCTTTCTGGGTGCTTTTTTATGATCTAGTTATGGCAAGAACTACCAACTATAAACAAGATTGTTAAAGAGCAAAACCTGGTCACCCTCATATTCAGGCTGTACAGATGCAGAAGACAGAAAAACCAAAGGCCAAATCTGAAGCAAGGCATCCGCTATTGAGGAGGATGATTCTGTACCGCAGTTCTCACCGATCCCTCCCTCCCCCTCTCATTTGTAAGCAACACAAAGGGCACAGAGATGACTAAGGTTAGTAATGACTTCTGTTGTTGATCTTGAACAAACTTGAAAACATGTTCCTTCTACTTGCACGCAAAAAGGCATCAGAGGTATGTTGTCTAGGCAACAAAACTATTCACTAGAATTGGCCTTAAGTATTTAGAGTGAGCGTTTCCTTCCTATTAAGGGAGTTGCATTGAACTGACAAAAAAATTGGTTCTTCTGCAAATTACAGTATATGATTTTGAAGGTGCCAGTGGAGAGGTCATGGTTTTCAGATCAAAAGATCTTTGTTACATTAGTTAAAGATGGCTTTCATACCGCCTGTGCCATCCCTAACGACCTTGCAAGAAAATCTACTTTTTCAACTGTTTCTCTGATGTAGGATTTACTTTCGGACAGTCAAAATTACTTTCATCTTTTTAACATCAGGGTCTTGCAAAGTTTTTGGTATTCTGCTGCACATAACTGTAGATTGCCAGGTCCTTCCTACAGATTCTGTTTCACGATAATCACTACCAGGTTTCTAGAGAAAGAAGTCACCGCTGAAACCAAAATTAACCAAGTCTGCAATATGGATTTACAGAATCAGGCCTTGACTTTTTTAACCACATCCTAACCACACTTTCCTACCTTTCCAAAGACAATGTCTTCCATCCCATCACCAGGCAAGGGGAAGAGCTCAGACTCGCTCCCGGACTCTCTCTTAAGGACTCCCCGTGACGAGGCACAGACGCTACTCAGCCCATCCTCCAGGAAGCTTTCACATTCTAAGGGAGCAAAGCAGAAAGAGTTATAAAGTGATACTTTCTTTACACGCATACATCCAGTCATATATACTCAGTAAATTCAAGGATTTAAAGAAACAAGTAAAAACAGCTTTACCAATTGTGTTCATTTCCCCAAAATGTGACTGCAAATTTTCAAAAGAGTTTATTCCAAAGTTAAAACGCCTTTTTAAAGGCTTCATATGCATCATCAGAGCACACTGTAAACAGAAATTCTCCATTAAACAGCCATGTACACTTGTAGCTTGATGAACCAATAAATACACTACATATCAGGTATCTCCATATTGAGAATAACCGGAAGTTTCCCATTGACTGCAGCAACTGCAAAATTAGATTCATATTCAGTAAACATAAAATTAAAAACAATCAATTCCCTCTAACTTTTTAAAGCCAAGGTGGTTTTAATGCACATCAGGACCATCTGTTGATTCTTTCTTCTAAACTTCTTACTGAAAAAGCAACAGTATGATTTTCATGGCCAGATTTACTTTATTAAGATTCAGAATTAATTTATTTAAAAAAATTCCCAAGCTCCAATTACTCCTGACATTTATGTTTAATAAGCATATTGCATCCCGTCTTTCTTATAAAATGCTTCTAGCTGTCTGGATCCAGGCAATTAGCAGCGTGGAAATGACTAAAGCTATCCAGAAAATCCTTTCCCTCTAAAAACCCTAACAGAAATGTATTTGCATCAATAATGTCTGCAATGTTTTCATTTTTTTCAGCCTTCAGGCAAAGGCATTAATGACAATTTTGGCAATAACTGAACATTCTTTTCTCTCCACTAAACATACTGCTTTTTTCTTTTTTCTTTTTTCTTTTTCTTTTTAAGAAAGGTGTTATTTTTCGATCTGCTCTAACCTAAAGAGATACCACCAAAACATGCTTAGCTCCCTGGAGAGGAGCCAGGGCAATAAAATGTTGCTTCACTTTTAAATTACATCTGACAAACTCAATCCTTGGCTATGTCAAGCTCACACAGCAACACAAGGAACACAGATCTGGGTAGGGTAGATTGAAGCCACCTTTTTTCTTTCGCTATCCTTAACTGGCCTGAGTTCAGAATTGTGCCTGACAGCAGCTACAAAATACCCCAGCTGCAGCGAGGCCAACGTCAGAGGAGATAAGTGTCAAGCCAGCTACATAGCCTCTCTCAGAAGCTCACGTTGGTGTAACTGCAATTCAAAATTCAACCCTCGATAAATAGCATATTTAAGCTTAGGACAAGCAGGCTAATTTAAGTCAAGAGTGCTTAGTGTTTGCATAACTGATAGGACCAGACTTCTCCATATGGCACCGGGCTGCACAAGTCCTGCTAGTCCCGGAGGGATGGCGATGTGCGAGCGTCGGCTTGGCCTGCGGTGCGGCGGAGGCAGCCAGCCCTTACATCGAGGAACAGCCCGGCTGCGCTCTCCTTCCACCCGCACGCCTTGGAGAGCATGCAACGCTGGCTGCCTGGAAGCTCTCGCGGAGAACGAGGGTAGTGGAAAGTAAATAGAGAACGAGGAGGACGCTGCCCCAAAGCCGGACGGCCGCTGACGGGAGCAGGGCTCTCCCGGCAGCTCCGTCACTCGGCTCGAGAAATAGGATCTGGTTGCAAACTCCATCATTCCAGAGAGGAGTTTCCATACCACGGAGAATTGGAAAAGCAGTTATTGGATGAGGCGTGCCTGTTCCCCCTGCCTTTTCCCCGTTCAGCAAACCTGGAAAATCTGAACTTCTTTTCCATAATCCAGGGGGATAAGGGAGTGGGAAGAGGAGAAGGCAAAAAAAAAAGGAAAAAGTACAGAAGAGAGGGCAAAGCTGGAAGGGACCCCGAGCCAGGATGCCGACGGTCCAGCTGGCGGCTGACGGAGCATGTCCACAGCCCAGACTGCAAAACAAAGGGGCTCGAGCCACGTTCCAGTGGAAAACTAGTGGGGACCGTCCAGATGCGCTGATGAACGGATACCTCACCCAGGCAATAAATCACAACGGGGGAAGGCCCTGCAGGATCAGCAGAGGGACAGCACAGGCTGGAAGAGGAAAGAGGACATGAAACAAAGGGGTGGGAAGCTGGGGAAGGAAGACGAGGAGGAGACAGAGGTGGGGGAGCCCCACGCATGCCTCATGTCATCTGCACTGAGAACTAAATTTCCAAGCCCCAACTTTCAGTGGATACTTCACTTATTTTCAGTTATTCTGGATTTTTTTGTGCTTTCCTTCTCTCGGTTAGCTGGTTGGGTTTGTGGTGTTTGCTTTAAGTGGCATGCACGTTGCACAATCTGGAGCGCTGTCTCTCGCACCCGTGACCTGACAAGCCCCGGTGACGGCACTGTCCTAACAACAGAGCCTGAAGAATGACTCCTATCACACATCTATCACCTACTTGCTGCACACATATGATTAATAGTGCAACTGTGCTTATCTGTTTCCCTCTAGAGATGTGCATGAAAATAAAATGACGATAGTATCACACTTCTGCACATAACACAGAGGCAAACAAATTACAGAGTAAAGAGCCTTAGGAAGAAAGCTTCTGGACAACTTTTTTATGTGCATTTTCCAAAGCCTTGTGTCCTCGAAGACTAGGTCTAAGGGCTAAATCCTCTAATTCCATGCTGATATCTACACATCTCCTGCACTCCTCTGCTTTCAAAAGCATTAACGAAAAATGAGAAGCTACAGTTGCTGTAGTTACACCACAAACGCTAAGGGTTTTATCTCTGTTACATGCTGCCAGGCTTTTCTTTAATGTCTTAATACTTCCAGCATCAGAGCTCACACTGGGGCACAGCAATGCATGGCAACCTCAGATATGGGTACGCAGTAATTATATCGCTTCAAGAAAGGACAGAACCTGCAGAACCCAAGATCTTTCTGATATTTCAGTCAGACAGGAGAGCACATTTCCTTTGCCACCTTAACAAACTGCCTCATTTTGTTTATGCATTACAGACACATATGCATATGATCATTAGCATATATTTGTATATATTGCTACCTGCTTATATAATATATAATTCTATAATATTGCATTGTATATTCAGTAGGTATAAAATTAATATTGATCTGTGTGAATATATGATACTATATTTGGCAAGCCACATGTGCACATGACATTTTGCAGTCAAATGAAACACATGAATTCTAGCCTGAAGAGTAGAAAAATCATACTCAGAGGCGAGCAATATCTAGGGAAACAAGTATAAAAGAAGCAACATACAATACTGAAAGTTATCTTTTAAAACACTCCTGAAAAAGATATTCGTTGTGCATGACTGTTCCAAGCATAGCTTTTTTTTTTAAAGAAAAAAAAGTGTTTATTTCACTTTGATGGGAGCTAGAACTTTTACTTAGTATAAATCCTTCAGGTCAGTCACCCACAATATCATTCCCTAGCCTATACTCTGAACAGATTGGGTTTGAATTTCACATTGACACTTAGTGATTTAATCTCTGTTTTTCTTTCAAATGTCTTACATAAATTGAAGGAGGTTCAGGTGAGACCCCCACTCTAATTGCTGTAATGAAAGCAAAGCAAGTGTCTAGTCTATGAAGAGTCCAATCAAAGTCATGTTAATGGCCCTGATAACTTACTCCACTTTGTTTGTTTTAAACATGCATAATTCAATGAAAGGAAATGCTTTTTTCCTTATCTTTGGCATCAGCTCCTCTTTGAAACTTGCCAGGCAAGTTTTTCTCTCCCTGTGGAACAGACAGGGGACACTAGCCAGCATGCATGGCAGTGAGCTCACCAGCGCTGATGGGCAGGGTGTGGGAAAGATGGCTCTGAACAACCTTCCTGCTTCCTGAAGCCTGGAAATCATGGGAAGTTTTAGGAGGGAAAAAAAAAAACTCCAAACCAAAAAAATAAGCCGCTGATTTGGATCTAAATATGGAGGCAGAAGTCTAAGTTTCTGACTTTTTTTTTTGTATTATCAATTTTGGCTAGAAACCATATGTCAGACCTTTCAATTTTATTAAAAAATCGAAATACTGTCCAAAATACCCTAAATGCATAATTACTTAAGAAGGCGGCATGCTGTACAACTCACTACAAGTCAAACGCTACAACCATACGCTAACAATTACTCCTTATAGATCCACTGCACATTTTCTTCTGCTTATGTATTTTTTCACCTGAGGTTAAAGTGAAAAAAAAAAGGGAAGTAGAAAGAAAAAGATAAGAAAAGGAGAGGAGAAAGCTTGCAAGCAAAGCAAATCCCGAGGTTGCTCTTCTGCACTGTGCATGGAGATGTGGGGGCGAAGCACCCCCGCGAGACACGCGGCTCACCTGGAGACTCCCGGGTCCGCCTGGGCTCCAGCAGTGAAGAATCGGGACATGGCTCTAACGAACACCAGCTTTCACGGTTTATCTGAAAGAACAGACAATACCACATCAAAGAAAGGCTACCCTCTCCGATGCCCTGGTTTCTTCTGAAACATAATTCTGTATCGACCAGCAGCTATATAGTTACAGGCTTCATTTTGTTCCAATAACAAGAATCTCAGAAGTAAATTATGATTTTTTTAACACCACTAAAGAAACCATTAAAATAAGCCAAAAACTTCATTTCTCAGTGGAACATATCATACCAAGGTGGCTCATGCCCAAGACAGGTGCTCAGAGGGAGGATGAGCCAATGTTTAAGGTACTTGTTCAGGATTTGGGAGACCTGGGTTCAATTCTCACTCCCATTTGTAGCATGACTGCAGGCAGAATTCGCTGTTTTATGCCTTGATTCACTATCTACAGAATAGCAATTCCTTACCATCCATATTGCTGTAAAGATAATTACCTTAAAGACAGAGAGGAGCACTGCTAATGTGGAAACGTGGGCTACCGAAGTACCCAAGACACTGTGAGAACCAGAAGAGTTTTGTACATTTGACTTTGCATGTCTGCATCAACTCCAATGCTGGTTATGTTAGAAAATGGGGGGAAATCCATTTTAACACTAAGACACATCACATGGCTTATTTCAACATCAGCCCTTATCATCTCACCCATCCCTCAACCTTTCCATGACTTCTAGTCTTTCAGCACTGATGACTGATCTGCTCTCAGCCCTCTCTCCCTGCGTGTTGACTCTGCCTGTGCTTTACTTTTCTTCACTTGGGATGTTTTTTCCAGCATCTTGACTCTAAAGCTTTTCTGACTGTCCACAGCACTTGGCCCAATCCAGCATACGTTTCCCGCTGTTTTTGTCTACAGTTGGTTGACTCTGGAAGCCCCCTTGCCACAACGTGCTCTCTTTCCTTCAGCAGCTCTGCTGTCTTCTCAGCTGAAATCCTCCACTTTTTTCAGATGCCAGCGAATCTCACTTGGACAATCCCATGCCCTGCTTCACCACATCCAGAGGTTTGCTTCACCCCTCCTCACTTGCCTCAACACACAGGATCTCACATGCTTTATGTAAAAAGCAAGCTGCTGAAATAGATCACTTAGTCTTACTTCTGATGACAAAAATATTTCTCCATCCCTCTCCTCTTCTGAAACACTTGTCTTTTCCTCTTCTCTTTTCTTTGCCTCCTCCTCTATTTTCATCATTTGCTTTTTGCCACTAACTTGTTCTCAAATTTCCCAGTGATCCTCTTCCATTTTTGTGGTCCCTTGTCAGATTATCATCCCCTTAATTTTCTCCTTTGCTTCTCCTATGATACAAAATGCACTGCCTCTCTCTTTTTTTTTTTTTTTTTTTAAAAGGAAACCAAGACTCTCCTATCCTTGACCCGACTGGCTGCTCTGACTAATGACCCACATCCTTCTCTCCTGCGCCGCTGAGATCCTGGAACTCATTATTTACAGTTGCTGTCTGGAGTTCCTCTCCCGCCTGGCCGAGTCCACCTCGCCCGCCAACCGAGGTGGCTCTTGCCAGCGCCTCGGTGACCTCCTCCCAGCCACCTCTCACAATCAACGCTCTGTTCTCCGCGATCTGTCAGCTCCTTTCTACAGCACGATTTTTCTTCGTTAGGTTTTGTCCTCCTCCATACTACTGCGATGACAAAGTGGTGTTGGAAGGGCCTTTGACAGGTCAGCTAGTCCTTTCCTGCTGCTCCAAGTCAGGCTCAGCTATAATCTGAGAGGCCTTAGGCCAACTTGCCCTTAAAATCCTCCAGCAGCAAGGATGCTGCGACCTCCCCAGGCCAGCAGCGCTCGCTGGGGGAGACAGGGAAGGAGCAGAGGGAGTCTGCAAAGGAGAAAAACAAGCCAGAGACTCCCAGAAGGGGCGAAGGTCCTGGTGCTCTATGGGTGGGAGGCCTTGAGCGATGCCCGTGGCACCCTCTCCACTTCCGGGCTCATTCGGGGCTGCTTTCCTTGGGCACGCACGTGCTGAGGGACACTTGTCGTTAGCTTTTCCCTGCTGCTGCTGCTTAGGCCGTTGTACAGACACGCGTCTAAGATCCCATTAGACCTGGATACACACACGGATCTAAGATCCTGGCCTTCCCTGCTCCCCTACCCAACATATTGACATGCACACACTTGCATGCCTGTTCTCCCCCTTCTTCAGCTGCCCCGCACCGTCTTACTGCACACACACACACACAGATGGGCTTCGGCGTAGTCTCTTCGCTAGCAGACTAGTGCACATACATTAAGTGAGTGGTGGAGAAGGAAAGGGAGGCAGTAGGGAAGCAATCTGAAGTTTGGGAAAAGGTTTTGCAAGCACTTGGAAGAATGATTTCTCATTTTTTCAAAGTGAAATAAAGATGCTCAGTTTTAACTGCTCCGTAGACAGTCTCTAGCAATTAAACTTCACTACAGGGTTTATACATACTTTTCAGTCATAAAAGAGCACTACTGTTGGGATCAATAAATATCACATTAATATTCTTCTTCTCTTTCGAGCCCAAGTAGAACCTTTTTTGGAGCAGATATCTAACAGTTTCTTGAAGGCAAATTCAGAGGTTCAGCCTGAACACACATAGTAGTATAAATGCCAAATTGCTTAAGTTCATACAAAAGAAGGAACTACCCATTTCAGATATAAAATCAATCTCTGACCCCCTAATGGCTTGCACCCTGCTTTCTCCTGAACCTTCCTTACACTTAAACCCATATGGCTCCACCAAATTTAAAGGAATTTCTCCCAGTTTATACTGATGTCCACTACTGGAAAATGAAAATTAAGTGTCCTGTTCAGCAAAAGAGTAATCAGCAGAGAGAAAGCAAAAATCAGAAGACTTAAGAGAGTGTTTAGAGCCTATCAAGTGATTGGTGATAGAATAAATTAAACTAGGCTGAATTTACATTATAGTTTTTGCCTTTAATAGAACTAGTTGAGTCATTTACTGAAAATGCATTATAGACATTGGCATTTTTTCAAAAAAGATTCGAATATTTTTCCCATTACCCAGCCAGTTCTATCCTCTGCCCTGTGACTTTGCCAAGTATTGAAAACGTCTGTTTTTTTTCTAGAACAAAAAGTAACGAAAGAGAAACACTGAGGTTTAATGTACTGTTGCAGATATACCTGACTATGTAACCAAATAAAGTATTAAGAAGAAAAATACCTTAAGCAGCCCTAATTCAGGAATAATCATTATTACTATCAAAATGCAAACAAAGGAAACCACTACTATATACAAGCATTCCCTATGCCAAAGAGACCAGACAGGATTTGAGGGAGGTTTACAGCATGCTCTCAGGAAACTGGGTGGTCCACATACACTTAAAACACACTGACAACACATAACCCGCTATCCACAGCTGAAGATTCACCACTGGACTCCCTCTTCTCTAGCCTCATCCTCCGGCTTACAGTTGCTCAGGGCTAGTGAAGAAGCTACAGACTGCAAAGGCTGTGGAGGAGATACTTTATAAAGTACTTGAACTTCTCGGGGTGGCGAATGCACAAGAGAAGCAATCAGAAATGGATTTGTCTCGGGATTTTACAGACCCATAGGCATCATACACAACAAAACTATTCCTCCCTTCTTCCCCGTTTTGCTAAAAAAAGTCTGTCAACAGGAGGACAGGCTGGTGGCCGCAGAAGACATTAAAAAACCCACACTTCACTCTTTGCCCGCCCTGATTATACCCCGTGGCTTCTGGTCATCCTGAATCTTTGTGGCTGGAGCAACGAGGATGCAGCGGGGTTTAGATGGCAGAAGGGAACATGAAACATTCCCTGGGAACAGAGTTTCAATACGCAGCTTTTGAAAAACTGCCAGGAGAGAACCAGCTATTTTTCCATGCAGAAGTCTGAATGTGTTTATCTGCAGCTAAGACGCTGAATGAATCATGGAAGCACATCCCCAGACACTGAAAAGCGAATCCCAAAGGATTTCTTGTTTGCCTGTGAAGCACTAGCAGACTAAACCTCCCGAGAGGGCTTGAAGACACTGACAGGACTTGCAAGCATTAGACCATTTGATTTTGCTTTTTGGGCACACACGCATGTATTTCCTGACTCTCAGAGACATTTTCCCGCAGACATTTAATTTGAAACTTGAAGTGAGACTTAATATAGGAGCCTATTTGCATAAGAAAAGGAAGAAACTAAACAATCTGCTAGGCGAAAGGGGCTGCTGCCTTTCCTATCATGTGGGAACAATTAGTGACCATCAGCTCTCATTTCCCTCCACCCGAGCAGAGACCTTCCATTCCCAGGCCTCCCCGAGGCTCTTCCTTCCTCTCGCTTTGCCCACCGAGGCCTCGCCGCGCGGTTACCCAACACCCCGGCAGGACGTACAGCCCCGTGCGACGCCTGCACACTTTGCGGGGCGGCTGCTCCTCCTGCTCAGGAGACATTTCAAAACCTGCTGCCTTCCACTTCTGCTGCAGCTGCAGGGAAGAGAGCTCGCTGCAAACACTCGTTTCAGAGGGCTGATCACTGCCGTATTTGCTCGCACCTCTCTTACCAGGAGCTGCATCAGTGCAAGAGGTGATGGCTTTCCTTCCAAGAGTCCCTCGGCGTACGCCCAGCAGCTGCTGCGACAAACACTGCTGAAAGCACCGTTCTGGGCAAGCGCCGTGCATGGGAACGGTGCTGCTCGCCTACGCATCGCACAGCCCCGGAGGTACCCACCGGGGCAGCGGGGCCCCTGCGCGGCACCGGCACCCGTTTCCCGAAGCAACCGCCCAGGAACGGCGTCAGCTTCCGAAACTTCGCCCTGGTGTAACTTAAAAACGAAGAAAGGGAACTAACCATGGAAAAGTCCTCTTGCCCCCACACTCTGGTTTTATTTTAACTATTCTGATCACATTTCCCTTCCATTGCACAACAAAGAAAACACACTCACCCATCAGGAAAAATTCCACTATTTAAAAAGTTTGCAGTTGTCAACCCCAGTGATAGCAGCATAAGTCACCATGAAGCATCACTGGAGAAGAAGGAACCAGATAATTTTACCTTTCATCTCCTAGCAAAACTCTGGAGATGCATCCACCTTCCATATTGTTTCAACTTTACCCTAAATCCACAAGTTTCCATCTCTCCCCCTCTCTTTCTTTTTCCAGCTTCCAAACTAAATTCTACCTTGCAGCTAAAAGCAGATACTACTGCAGGAAGGAAAATATTTAGTATAGTAATTTTAGCTTGCTTGGTGTGTCATTAAGTACTTGTACACTATACTCCGTACTAATTAACACTAGGAAAGATGAGAAATATCCACTGAAGAACAAAAATAGCAGGAAAAAAAGCTTTTTACGTTAACTGCAGTCATAACTTTATCTAATTATATAGGAATAATACAGTGTATTCTTCTTGAATTTTAATGCAAATCTTAACTCTTCTTTCACTGTTCCTAAAAATTTCACATAGTATCCTATTTTCAATGTTTATTGCGATAAGCTTTTAATTTTACAATTCCATTTACGATGGAATAATCCATTCGCTTCTTAATTCCTAAACTAGAAACTAAAGTAATGACTGATTCACCTCCCTTGCAGAAACCACAGCAACCACCTTTCAAGATCCTCCAAACCTCTTTAAAAAGGACCGTGAGGGATGGGGCACTGGGGAATGGCATTTCAGCCGTCTTCCTTCAACTTGACACAAACTAACTCCATACACACAAAATTTAGAGTAAAAATTGCTGCTTTGATAATCATCTTGCCATGCAATAACAGCAGACATGTCAGCTTATAACTTCCAGAATTTTTTGACCTTTTTCCCTTACTTTTTTTTGTAATCTCTCTTTATATTTGCTTGGCCTGAGCTTTACGGGAAGATTTTACAATGTGAATGAGGAACATGAAGACCATTCTTCAAAGTATGCCAAAAGGGACAAAGTGACAACCCTTGCAATTCCGCAATGGTTTAAAAACCAAACAGACTTGGTTATCACTTCCCAGTAGTGGATATCAGTATAAACTGGGAGAAATTCCTTTAAATAACCAGACAACCTTTAATAACCAAACAGACCACCGTGTGTTGATGCTGCTTTCCATATTAAAGCGCAGTGTCATTTTAGGGCCACAAAATTCAAAGAGATGCTGCATAGCCTTCATCCGATGACGGCATTTCACCCTTTGGAAAGTGAATGAACATGCTTATACACCAAATAATCAAAAACAAAGTGCATGGGAAAAATTAAAACTGCTTTCTAAGCATGATAACACACAATGTTCGAAGAAACCTTAGTCTCACTCTGACTTATGCCAAGCATCTGTTCAAAGCAAGAGGAAGAAGACAAGTGATCCGAGGACATTTCTGGACCTTCCCAACATACTGCTTTTAGTTTAGGATGCTGCAAATTCCTCTTTGAATCATGTGGGCAGGATCCATTCCAGAGGAACTACTCCTACGCTGCGGTAGAGTTAGCACAGCAGCCTCTAACCGGAAGCAGAATAATGTGGTTGCACTAAGCACTGATAATGCTGCCCCTTGGATTTCAAATTTAACTTCTTAATTATTTTCATAACACTGGGCTGATGTTAACTTCATCAACAATGCTCTGATTTTTAACTGGAAGACGAATGAATGAGATCTGTTCCTCTGGAGGGCGGTTAAATCGAGCCTTGTTTTCCCAATTATGAAAAAACTTAAATCTACCTACAATTAACAGGTTGAGCATTCACCTACGAAGATGAAATGCAGATATCTGCTACAACAGAACCCAGGCAGGAAGGATGATGCCAAATTGTTGTGTCATTTCTACATCACCCAGGGTTCCCTATACAGTGGCAAATCACTATGGTCAGTAACCAAATTCAGCACATCTGCAGTGCTGCAGCAGTGAAAAGAGCTACAGTAAAGGTGAAGTCCTACCGCCAACATAAAGGCTAAAACACTGATTTACCTGCTGCCTCTTGACCAATGCTTTCCTACACGGGAAGGAGGAAGAAACACCTGCCAGCTCCCAAAATTGCTGAAGCTTTTTTGGTAACTTTACAAACCACTGCTTCAGGCACAATCTAAACATGGAAAATTTTAGCCCTGACACACTGATCCTTCAGAAGACATGTGCCCTGCAAAACAGTTGGTAGGAACCAAAACTCTTTTGCAACTTTTCTAAGAATGGATGCAACCAGTGCAAATAAAATACCATCTATACACATACAGTAAGTGAACGTCATAAGATCTTCTTTGTTCCCAGCTTGTCCCAATTCCCTTCTCCACCAGCTGTTTTCCTGTCAAGCTTATAGAGTTCCCCACCTCAAAATGAGGCAAAGAGCATATTCACCTACCACTCAAATAAAAGAAGTCTTGTAAGAATCAATCAATAGGCCAAACCAAAAGCTGTTTGGTGCTTAGCAGGTATCTTGTTACACTTCAATTCAGATCAAACACTTCTAATGGGTCCTGTTCGGTTTTGCTTTTGTTGTAAGGATATTTATTTGCTTTTCAATACCTGACACTTAAGAAACTCTGCCCCCAGAATAGTGATCTAACTAAAGTACTGTTTTATATAAGTATTTAAATTCTTAAGAAGAACCATCATCCCCTCCAGCTCCCTGCTTAAGGGTCTGATCCAACTCCCATTAACGTCAAAAGATGTGACTGCCACTGACGCAGCCTCTTGCTGGCTTCCATCTCTAGATCATTGAAATTTAATTTAACCAACTGGGTATGCTATAGAAAGCAGAATAAATCATGAAGAATGACTAAAAATGAAGATAAAAATCAAGATTATAATGGTAGCTGTCACTGGCACCCCTCTATTTTAAACACTTGCACTATTTACAGTCTACGTTCTGTGAAGCAATGCATGCATACATGCACACATATATGGACACTGAGTCATATGCAGAAACAGACAGTATAACCCACAGTTTTGAAACTCAATTAGGAAAATACTAGTGGGAACTAATGAGGGCCATATTTTGTTCTAAAAATCTAAGCTTTGCTGAACAAAAACTAATTTAGGGAACCGATGACTTCAGAAATACTGAAGTCAGATAATTATAGTGAATTACATTTCAACCCAGGCATCCAGATATTGTGCTTTTTATATAAACAACCAAAGCTGTCAAGGTACCAGCTCTTTCCCCAAGTATAATTAAGTGGTCATTTTGCACAATAAGCAGCATGTGTACAATACATCCACATTTTTAAATCATTCCTGGGGGTATCTAGAGATTGAGTCCTGTGGGCTCCCAATATATTGCAACCAGCATCGTTAATGTGACAGTTGGAAAATGGTCAACAAAACCCAGCTGATAGAGAAAACAAGTTATGGTTGTTCGTGTTTTGGGTCCTGGAAAGCAAAGGACACACTGACTTAAAGGAAAATACTTTCAATCCTAAACAACGCAGGTTAACAAGTACTCGGTCAATTTTAGTGTAGATAAAGAGATCAAGGATCATTTGAAAATGAAATATTTATATGTACTGATAGAAAACCTCATTCCTTTTTCATCTCTACTCTGAAACTAAGAGCATGAAACAAAAACCATAAAAAAAAGGAAGCCACATTATCGTGCAGCAGCCTACCACCTCAGCTAAGAAAGGAAAGCAGCAAAAGAGAGAGGGAAAGGAAATTCTCTCCCATGAGTTCGGATATCTAAGTCAGGCTGTGTTATGCAGCCACTTTGGCTGCTTTCCGATTTCCATGCACTTTGCCAGGAAACTGCTGGAGCTCCAGAAAGCTGTTACCGTGACAGAACATTCCCAGACTGCCACCTTGCCATTTGGTGGAGCACTTGCTAATTTTAGATTAGAGGAGGGAACACTAGGACAATTAGCCAAGAGCCATTTCTGGCTCTTGCTCTACCCGGTCTTAAGACAAAACTCACATCCACACTGTAAGATAAACAGTAACACCCCTTGAGCACCACTAAGAAACAGAGGCAAACAGAAGAAACAAGAGGATCCATCATGCCTTTTTGGGCAGAATCCATCTCTCAGGGCACACACATAGTCCAAGCCAAAAAGCGACCAGTGGAAATGAAAATCCTTAGCCAAATGGCAACTTCCACACAAAAAGCACCTGCAATTTGTGAAGTTTGCAAAATAGGACAGAACCGTTTAACGGAAGAGGACGAGGGGACAGGGAAGACAGCCAGACAGAGCTCTCAGAAAGAGAGGTAATATGATCACAGTGAAGATGTCAAATCTTGTCATGCTGAATGCTAACACCCAAAAACCTCTACATGCCGACCAAGAAGATCTCCTCCACCTGCTCCCCGTCTCCGCAGAGCCCAGCTGCAGGAACATACATGATGGGGAATAGATGGACAAGTTCAAGATGAGGAAGCAGCACAGAAAGAAGTGTAAACAAGCAACACCATACCTTTAACAACACAACATCTACAGTCCTGTCCACCTTGGAAATGTCACACAGGCTGTATCGCCTCTTGTGGCGTTCGTACATCTTGTCCAGGAAAACGCAACCAGAGGCAAGACGTGAGGAGCAGAGCCCACCATGAACTCCAGGACAAGCTCGTCAAGGCATACGCTCCAAATCTCTCACAAATGTGTTCAGAGGAGTCCCTGTGTCTCAGCGCTCTCTGAATCACATCAGCCTGTCCAATTCTCTTAACAGGAAAAAGAAAATCCCAGAGCTGCGACGGGTTGATAAAGTCTTCTTGGAACAGAGACTTGCTTATGCAGGCAACGCAGGAATTTATAGCAAACAAAAGATATTTTGAGAGAGCTTATATATATGATTTTTTTTTCTGTAACTGCTAAGAATGGTGTCAGCCTTCCTGTTGTATTAATAACAACAAAAAAAAACAGTTTTCCAGACAATTTTGATATCCAAAAAGCACCAAGAATGAAATTCTTGAAAGAAGAACAAAAGCCAGATGTGTGCAACTGGAACCCTGACACTCCAAAAGGGGAAAACAAAAGGTAGGCTCAGCCACGGTGTGTCTAACGTAGGGGGAAAAAAAGAAAAAAGCTGATCACCGTATCCAGAGTAAATACTCTCACCAATAGTTTTTTTTCTTTTAGTGCGCCTGGATGTGAAAGAAACAATAAAAAAAGGTACTTTCCTCCTGCTCGAGTCAGTCCACTGTTCACCAGACAGGAGGACTCGGTTTTGCGTTAAGTTGAAATTTCTAATGACAGCACAGGGCAAAAGGAAAGAAAATAATGAAATAAAGCCACTCCCTCCTGATTTGGGCTGGGACGTCACTACTTGCCTTTTTAGTACTGCACCAGTGTTCGCCGAGCTTTGAAAATGTCTTCGCAGTTGTGGGAACATGATTCATCTTTTCAGTGAGAGGAAAAAAAAAGGAGGGGGGGGGGGAGAAAAAGCAGCAATCTTCCTTCTCCAGCTCTTCTTCCCCCTCAGGCTTCACCACAGTCCAAAGAGATGAGAAGCGAAGGTACGTATTTTCAGAGAGGTTAGGAGAGGAAAAAAGGACTGTTCTTCCCTCTCCCCCAGGCCAGGTGAACGCAAGACAGAGAACTGCAGTCTCAAAGCTTCCCCCAAACAGGAATGGAAACTTATGATTTAATCAGTTGGGGGGGGGGGGGGGAAGAGAAATCAGCCACTTTCAATTTTATGTTTAAAACACAGAAGGATGAGCAAAAGACCCCAATAACTTGCTCTCAGGAAAACACAATTCTCCCTCACTTACTTTAAGCTGAAAAGCAGAGGTTCTTCTGTTTTGTTTTGTTTCTTAAAAGCAAAGTTTCTGAGTCGCTTTCCTGCTCAGCTAGTCAGAGCGTCTCTCCCCCTCTCAATAGCTCATTCACATCAGCTGGGCCCTGCATGCACACTGCCACATGGTTTCCTGTTTTCGGCTGCCCCCTCGCAGCCCCCTTCGCTTTCCACCCCACCCTGACCTCTCCAGGGAGAAAATCTTTCCATACTTCCCCGGCTTTAGACATTCTCTCATTCACGGATTCAAAAGGGAACGGGGGCGGTAAAAAGAAAAAAAAAGAAAAAAAGAGCAAGGAAAAGGGGAAAGGGAGGTTTTCTGTGGCTGCATTCAAACGCGTGAGTTTGTACGGAGCACAACTTGCTGCTTTTCTGGAGAGAAGGATGGAAACGCGGGAAATGGCTTAACCTGTGTTGCAGAGCAGCGGCTACAGACAGTGGAGACAGCAACAACAAATCAACGTTTAATTGTCCAGCTAAAAAGCCATTTGTAACCAGCGCCTGGTGACCTGGCACATCTCCTGCTGTTGGGATTCACTCTATTAATGCAGTTTAGTTAAGGATTTCTAAATCTTTTCATACAGCCCCTTAGGGAATGGCTCAGTGGCCTAAGCCCCCTCAGTTGTATAAGGCGCTTTGTAACCGCCAGCTCCAGCTCTGGCGAAGATGACTCAATCCTGCATCCTTCCGAAACAGATAAAAAGTGAGTCTTCTGCATTTGAATGCAAGTGGCTTCTTCCGAAGAATGTCTAAACCCAGAAATCCTGTCTGCTGCGAGGGGACATTTAAGCTCTTCTCCTTCCAGTGCTATCCGCTTTTCTGGCTGTTAGTACCATGTGAACTGACTGCCATATGTGCACATTTGGTAAAACACTGAATAAAGGGATTTTATACTAATGCAAACTCTTATTTTGGGCTATATTGCGTATGGTACCCCCAATCTGTACAATCAGACTACGCAAAAACCATCAAGTTACCCTCCAGATTTAGTTAGCAGCCTCCCTAAGCAAGCTGAGAAGGGCACCTCTTTCTAAGACTGCAGAATGGCTTGGGAGCCAGCCACCACTTGGAGGTCCACCTTTGGGCATCGCTACTTGAACGAGTCAACACAAGATAAAGTAGGCTGTGAACTGAGAGTGTTTCCACTATTCCAGAATAAATGACACAGGTATGCTCTTACTTAGTCAATGAAGGTATCTCACCCTGCTTTCATTAGGTTCCAGCCTCTCCCTCACAACCCAAAGCTTCACTCCACAACACAACCAGCTGCACTGAGGAGGTTCTCCTTTATGAGTCTCTCTCACAGCAACAACCCCCGGCTCCAGATACCGGCCAATGACTCCGCTCTCTTCAATAATCAGCAGAGCTTCTGCTTTCAGTATTAGGACACGCGCAAAATGTGGTAGCACTTTGGGGACTTTCTGGAGCCACCAGTTTTCTCCACCAGTAATGAATCCCAGCAATCACGTGCCCATGGAGATGAGAAACCAGAAATGGCTGTGACAGAATTCCAGCCCTGCAAACGCTACCATATAAGGCTGGGATTTCCTCAAACCTAAATTTACAAGACAGGAACCCATAAACAAAGTTTGTGAATTTAGTTCAGGTAAAGGAGTTCGCCCTAATGACACTCTAATTTTACATCATGTAACACCCATTATTATTATTATTATTTTTTACCTGATACAGCAGGGTTTTTTTTTTTTGTTTGTTTGTTTTTTTAAGTTTCTTTGCAAACCAATCTAATGCTGGCTGCTGATATCAAAGGCCTCTACTCCTCCGCCGGCCAAGACTTATCCAAATGACAACTGCACGAGCTCTGTTGAAGCACCGCACTGAACGCCCATCACCTCTGAGCTGCGGGGCCCCTCCACCAACGGGGAGGGGACGTCCAGCTCGCGCAGCTCGAGCGATTGCTGCCTCTCCAACGAGACCACCACGTGAGCCACCAGCGCTGTGACAGCGCATTTTCCACAGAGACGTGAGACGTCACCTCTGCAGGCACATCTACACCAAGTCTTTTGCAGCTGCAAACGTGTCTCCCCCTTCCTACGGGAGAGGAGAAACGAGAAACACCTCCAGCCAAGAGGAGGGGAGCCGAGGGGACGCGCTGGGGGACGTGCGGTACTCAGAGCGGGAAGGCAAAGAGAGGAGGCCAGCTTTGCCGACACGAAAAAGTCTTCGTACGGTCGACAGCCGCGAGTGACCCAACACACGCCTCGGCAGGGTGGCGGGCCGCGTCCCGGGACTGCTGGCGACGTCGGTGGCCGGCAGCCCTCCTGCCCCAGCGAGGACGGGGATTTCCTGCGGCCGGCCCGGCGCTGGTCAGGCGACGGAGCGTGGCAACGGCGCTTGACCCGCTCGCGGGAAGCACGCGGCCCAGAGCCACAGGCTACTGCCGCTGACGGGGAACCAGGCAAGTTTTGATGCACGGCCATGCCCTGCCCGGAGCCAAACCCACGGCCTGCGTCCACCCGGAGTCACACCGTGACACAGCAAAGATGAAGGGGCCAGTCAATCCCTTCGGACTCCTCTACACCTTCAACCACAGGGATCAACAAAGCTGAACAGATAAACCACTATTAAAAAAAAGAAAAGAAAAAAAAAAGCCCTTCTTTCTCCTCCCTTTTTCTTTTCAATTAAAGCTTCTAAATCCCTAATTTGTTCCGAGAGTTTTGCTGCGGTTATGTTCCTGACTCAGAGCCAAGATCAGGAGGCCGGTGACGACTACAGACACCCTCATTTTAATTTCCCGACTTCACTGTTGGGGGAAGAAAAAAGAAAAACCTAATATAAACAAACAGAAGACAATGTGCCAGGCACACTCCCACCTGGGAGACCATCACCCTCCTCCCACGTTAGGTGGGGCTTCTGCCGCCTTGTTTCAGTCTGGAAATCTCGTCTTCCATACATCCTTACATCCGCACACGCACTGCGCACGCAGGGGAGACGCAGCGCACACGCCCAGCCTGGACAGAGCAGAACAAAGGTTTCCAGCCTCTTTTGTATATTTATTTAAGGCAGTCCCTCAAATGCTATATGCATGTTTACACTATACATAATATTTACGTGGTCACAGAAACAATGCACCAGACAATCGGAGGATAAAGATTAAAAAAAAAAAAAAAAAAAAAAAAAGAAAGAAAGAGTAAATAATTCCCTCTCTCTCTCCTCTCCGCTCTCCTTTTATGAGAGTTGCTCAAAATGGAGAAGAGCCCCTAGCAGCAGCCCTGTCCATTGGCTGCTGATGCGACAGTTCTGGGCTCCTTATTGAAAACATCTGGAAACGCTGCGCGGTTTTGTGCAGCCAGGAGTTTGAAACCAACCAATCGTTTCATATCCAAACCAAAGTCCAGTGCTGCAGATTTCAAGGGAACAGGGAGAGGAAAAAAAAAAAAAAGAAAAGAAAAAAAGTGCTCAACTGCACCATATGATCTTTAACTCATCAAGATAAAACTCCTCCTCCTCTACCCGCTAACAGACCTCTTAATGACAAGGAAATCATGGTTATGCTGAAACAGACAGCACTATTGTTATCTGTTTCAAATTACATTTGCCATAGAGTTATGAAACACTGAAAATGATGCAATCTGCAGAAATACTGAGGCTTTTTACCATTCTAAACTGCGGCTCCGATAGGAATTAAGGGAGCAGTACAGGGAGAGAAAAAAATGTGCCGTCTCTTAAACAAGTCAAACCCCACTTTTTGTCACTAAACACAGGAGTTAATAAATTCATCAGATAAAAAAAGGGAATAATTACAACTTAAATTGTTCCATTCTTTAAAAAAAATCAACTTTTTGCAAAGTGTTTTAAAATTTTTTATGTTTCTGGCACTTGTAAGGGCAGACAAAACAAAACTTTTTTTCTCAAACTAAATAAGGCAAAAGAAATCGGCACTCAAATACTGCAAAGCCTGTAGGAGAAGCACGTCCAATCTGGAACGGCACGCACATTCATCGTGTTTGTCCAGAGGCAGGTCAGCAACGGGGAGAAAAGAAACTGAGACACAGCCAGTCAAGCACGGATTTTGGAGATGACCAGACAGTTGCACATTATCGAGCGCTGACGCTGCAGACGTTTGCAAGGAGTCTTAGATGTTAGATAATGCATTTTTCATTCTCACACCAGGATTTTAGGACAAAGCAGACTTTTGAGACTGATCGCCTCCCAGCCAGCCTGTCCCGTCTGCATGCTGGGATGACATTTTGGTCGTGTGTCACCTCCCTCCCACTGCAGCCCAGGCAGCCTGCACACCACCTGGTGGCATCCTCTTCATCACTGAGGTGGCCCCAAAAACCAAACCAAAGCCCCTACCCGTGACTAAACACTGCAGCATTTCCACAAACAGAAAATTATTTCAGCCAGTTATGATTTTGGATGCTCCAACAAGGCAGAGCATGGGAAGAAGAGGAGCCAGGGAGGACGTGGACGGGTACCCCCACAATGTGCCATCAGAGGGAACTGGTCACCTGGCAAATGTCCACTGTAATAGAGGGGAAGCTCAGCAGTGCAGGCAATAAAATTCACCAACCTGGTCTTTCTCACTGAAGAAAAACACCTTCTTGAGACTGCACAGGCCCAAATTAATCATTGGGCCAAATCTTCTGCAGATCCAATCCTGATCTTCCAACACACACAGCCTCTACTCTTCTAGATATTTGCTATTTAAATCATTCAGATGTTCACGCAACGGTTTGGAAAGAGACACGTTTCCTCACAGAGTAATATCATACTTTGGAACGACCTGACCAAGCTGAATTTTATAGCCAAACAAACCATCATACAGCTGCAGTCTGTGTTCAAGCTCAAAGACATAACTGTCTGATAAACAGTTTAAGGACCACGAAGAAGGAATGAGAAAGATTTGGAAAGCTGTCAAACATATGGATTTGCGGATCACATATTTTAAGAAAATACAAAAGCACCTTGAGAGACCTTCAGCCATTTCCTGACCTTCACTTTTCTAATACTTCTCAGAGACTCAGCGTGCATTTCTCAAGAATTTCTATTGTGCAAATAACCTTTAGAAAAAAGCCGAAGCTTTTGTCTGCCGCAGAATATGTCTGCACATCCTTTCAGAGGAAGTAAACTGCCCATCTTATTGCTCCCAAATGGTTACAGGAGAAACACATCCCACGCAAGAGATTAGCAACCTCTCAGCTGATTTTACATCACTCTGCAACATATAGTTCTGTCTTTACCAAAAATAACTGCAAATCAAGATGTCTGGCTGGCTGAAGTGCTGTGGGATCTTGGACAACGCCATGGATATTTATTCTGTATGTTACGAGAGTTGAGAGAAACACTTTTCATTGTCAAACACTGGACATTTTGCATTGCGCAGTGAATTCCAGCGTCCTGAATACCAAGAGGGGAAAACATAAACGTACAAGCTGGGAATAGTCCCCAGAGCAAGCTGTCGAACAGCACCTGAATTATGACCCACAGAACGAAATCAGCATTCGAGGAACAACCTGCACCTCCCGCGCACCCTCCGGGACACCAGCTATCCCTGCGCGCAGGCATTTCCCATCCGGCATGAGGATTCATGCTCTACAGCTTGGGCAACACATGAAAACACTATGGGTCTTTTGTAAGGAACTAGAAGTCAATTTTCAACCAAGATGTCTGGATGTGGAACGTTACTTTGGCTTCGCAGTTGGCTCAGCCCAAGCTCAAGCTGCACCGCTGCTGAAGGGGCCACCAGAAAGAAGTGCTCCATCTTTTGACCTCCTCCAACGCAAATGCCAGTCAAACTAGCTTAGCTTAGATTTTACTCCATGCTTTTAAGTTGCTGATAATTAGCGTGTGAATTTTACACTCACACGGATGTTAAAAACTCAGTAATACCTTAGAAAAACCCAAACAACCCAAAAAGCCTCTGGAAAAGTCACAGAGAAAGAAAATGCATAAAGTAGTTCTGTGCAAGATACAGTCAAATCCAATCACTGAGCAATGTCTTTGGTCTGGGGCACTGGAGAAGGGAAAGGGACTGGAGTTATTTGGTGGGAGACAGGGTGCAAATAGAAGATGGAAGAGGAGGGAATGGGAAAAGGCGGTAGAAGAGGAATAACAAAGCTGGGGTCACGCAGGGAGGATGGGAACAGGGATAACTCAGCGGAGAGGGGCAGCCAAGGGAACCAGATCCAGAGAGGAGATTATGGTAGGTGGAAGAGAGTGGTCTCTTCACAGCACTGGGGAGGGAGAAAAGGGCATTAGCCAAGGCTGGGGGCATTTATGATTGCTCGCCTGCACAACCTGCGTGGGGTCAGCACCACTGCTGTTAGGTGCTCTGCAGTAATCTGTGTTTCCAGTGGCTGGTCACCAATGATTTCTCATGCAGCAGTGGCTCAACAGAGCCTGCTTATTCCCAAAGATGCTGCTGAAGCCTAGTGGCTTACCTGCTCATGTTCCTCACCTAAGAAAATCCTCTGTTCCACCACATGGGGAGTCACATGGGATATAACACCGCTGAGAGCTGCTGGTCAACACAGAGTGAGAAATAATCTTTGCTAATGTCTCAGCAACCCAACAAGTGGCCACCATCACTAAGCTAGCTCAGAAATGAGAAGCTGCTATTTATGGGCTCAGTTCCTTAACCACCTAACAGACAGCAGCTAGCAAAGCAAATAATGGAAAACAGAGCTAATATAGGATTTTCTCCCAAAGGAAAACACACAGATACGAAATACGACTCTTCAGTGGGACTATGTACTGTTATAGCTCTTAGCAACACTGCTAGTTATGCAAATTATGGTGAATCAGGCCTCATGCTCTAAAGGCAGTGTCACAACTTCGGGGATCTGGAAAGACAATGACATAAATACAAGTATTTAAAACAGTGAATTGTATTTATCAGAGTTTTCAAACCACTGTAAACATTATGCAAGGCACTTGAAATTGGTTTGCACAGGCTACCCACCAAACATCTGAAGGCCTGCTCAATCCACATGATACCCAAACAAACAGCATCTGGCAATTCTTCCTACAGAGGAGTTGGACTGGGAGATCATTGTATTTGTCTCAAATGCAAGAATAAGGGTATGTTTCATTAACTATAAAGTTGACAAATTCAAAACTCAAAAGGATTTTTTTTCGTTTTTATACCACGCATAATAAAAAAAGCATATTCTAACATCACTGAGATAAAAAAAGAGTACAAGAAAAGATTGATTCACAAAAGTAAATACATATATATATTCCATTATATCACAATAATAAAAAATCTTGAAAGAGTAAAGCCTTACAGTTTAAGGTAAAAGATTAAAAATCAGAACGAGTTTTTACGCAGGAAAAAAGATCACCTCACATTTGCTAAGCACAGGAAATATTGCTACACTGACTTCCAAAACAATGGCTCAATACCCATTGTTGCAGGCATGACACAGGATCAGGCCAACATAGCCAGATCCACTCAGGAAAGCCTTGTAGTTATACGAGATTCGGTTCAAGGATATGCTTGGTGGATGCTTCTATCTAAAGAAATACATATTTAGCTAAAAAGGGAGACAGGATAGCAGATTACATAGGTGAATTGGCGGATAAGTCCAACCAAAATGACGTACGGAATTGGTGAGTAAAACTACTAGACAATAAAAAAACTTACACATTTTTAGCCAATGAGATTAACCTAACTTTTACTATTCTTTCATGCCTTCAGTTTAAGCCACTGTCGTCAAATCGAAAAGTAGAGAAGGACCATTCAAACGAATAAATCAAGTCAGAAAATGATTCCGCTTCCCTGCTTTTTTTTTCCCCTCCTCCTCTCTCCTTTTAATTGAAGTGCCTAGGATTCGGCCCCTGGGACGCCCGCATGACCCAGCACATTGTCCTGGCTGGGCACCCTGTCAAAAAGGAAAAAGTTATCTCTTCTTTCATCTCCTAACTTGAAAATCTGGAAGGGGAAGTGGTGGGAAAGTGGAGCACTGTATAAAAGCACCCACCGTATTTCCAGGTCAATTTTTTGCTTGGCTGCTAATGAAGGCAGGGAATAGAAGACACTGTGGTATTTGTTTTGCACTTCCAATTTTTGTGTTTGCTTTGCGGGGAGAAGGACCTCAGACCCTACTGCTAATTGAAATGCTTTGACTGCGGCTAAGACCCGCTCTCCCCAGCGGCACCGGACCCTCCAGCTCACCCTCCTTCCTACACTTATATCCCACCAATATTTTCATGCCCTCTCTACATGCATTTGGAAACTTGAAATAAAATCCAATACAAACTCTAAGAGGAGGCATTTTGATTCCAGCTCCTGTCTGTGAGGTCTGCCTCAGGACCACATTAGTATTAATTTGCTCACTGTTTTATCCATTTCCCCGGCAGTCTGCTGTAAAGAATATTAAACAAACATGTCTTTACAGCGCAAGAGCCCAGGAAAGAATGTTGACCCTGCAGGAAAAAAAAAAAAAAAAAAACAAAAAAAAACTGTTTTACAAATTTTTACACCACTTTTATCTTTCTGGTCTAAAGATGTCTATGCAAGGCAGGGACTCACAGAGCCCATAAAGAAAAGTGTGCTGTATTCAGACATGGTTTAACACTGCCATAGCAGTACATGCTAGATTTGTTTTCCCCTGTAGCCAAATTTTATAAAATATTCCTAAAGGAATTTCAGGAGATAAAGCATATGTACAATTAACAGCCAGATATGTTGGAGCTTACTCAATTAGCAAGGAATTTTCTTAACTGTTGACATCATTCCAGAAAAATAATAAAATATTTATTTTTAAGTTTATAAACTAATATATGCTACAACTCTTTTAGCAGCTTTTCAAAGATCCCTTTATAGTAACAGCTGTTCTCACAGGTATAATTCCTAACTGGAATACTCTATCCAAACCCAGTTCCTACTTCTCTGCCTTTAAATAAAAGTAGGGAATGCCCCTGGCAATACTGGTCAGGCCAATACAGGTATTTTAGGAAAACTCTGGCTTTTGGGTTTTAGTGTTCCCCTTTTTATCTACCTGTCACAGCTGCCACACTTCCATACAATTAATAACTTCAATAAACAGACAATTAAACAGACCTAATCTAGTGGACGACAATAACTGGGGATGAAAACGTCAAACAACAGCATTTGATATATTTGGGAGTCTTGCAAACCTTCTGAGGCATCTGACCGATGCTCAGGAGCTGCAGAGGTCCCTGTGTTGCAGATACCTGGGCAGTTTGTTCTGCAGAAATCGCGAATCATCTCGAATTTGCCAGTGACTACAAGGGTTGTTTGATGTTCTTAGGAAGAAGGGGAGAAATGTTCTGGAGCTCTCAATGGACTAAAATCCAAAGCATATACAACAGTCAGTCAGAAGCAAGAAAGCTTGCAGATAACCAACAAAACTGATGCCAGCGCAATCAATGCAAACCACTGCCGCAGTGGCTGGAAGGAATACAGATTACGCAACATTGTTCTGTAAAGAAAAATGTCCTTTCCATTACGAAATGGTTAAATAACTCAAATAAACCGCTTCTACCCAAAGTTAGAATTGCTGACTGCTCAGCTAGTCCTTTTGGCTATTATGTAGTATTAATCTCTGCTGTTTCTGAAGTTAGCCTTTAGGAGAAAAAAAGGCAACTTCAAAACATGCAAAAATTAATGAAACCCATATGTGGTATACTGTCATTATTCCATGTTTATAAGAGGATCAGGTTTTGTTAAATGGGCTTATTTAATGCAGACGCATAAGAAAAAATACCCAGCAAAAGATCTGAAAGCTGTTGAAAGAAAAACATTTTCTTTGTTAACACAAGCAGCCAGTAACAAGCAGAAAGACACAATTTATACTAAATATACTATATATTTTCGTGCAACTTTGTTTACAACTTCACTGACAGCTTATAAAGTTCTCAAAAGTAGAGAAATCTCCCTCAGATATATTTTACCCTTTTGACCCTTTTCACCCCATGCTGTATTTAAGCTGGGACAACCTAAATATCGATGGCTTATGGAAACATCTGTTGGCACAGGCACACGATTCAGACTTTTTCAACAGCTGCTGTTATTTTATGTTTTTTTGGCTAGGGCGATTGGTGAGACTGGAAGAAAGTATCAGTTGGGCTCCTTTCCTGACTTTCCCCCCCTACTCAGTCACCAAAGGCAGCGCCCCAGTCTCTCCCCTCCCTGGGAGTTTGGGAAAAAAAGGCAGAATGTGCCCCAAATTAGAAGTGAAGCCTTGAGCTGCGCAGCTCTGCTTGGTCTCGCTTGTCGGTCATCCACCGCAGATAAGATACTAAGGAAATAAAACTCCCAGATGGGCACCGACCTAATCTCACTTATTCACCTCGATATGGGCTAAAATATCCTCTGCTATAGCTGCTTTCTCCCTCGCGCACGGGAGCTAACGACCTGCGGCACGGACACCTGCTGCCTTGGCTCCCCATCTCCCCCAGGAGCTCGCCGCAAGAAACCCCAGATTTGCTCTGCCGCCCCTCCTGCTGCTTCAACACCAGCATCCAGACATCTGCCAACATCCTCCATAAAAGATAACGCGTGATATATTTTAAGCATCAACCTGCCAAAGGGTTTTGCGCGCGCCAGCCAGCGCTACTTCCCGGGTAGGGAACGCGCGTGGCTCGCAATGAGACATGCCTAAAAACAGAACGTACTTTTCTGGGCAGACAAACAATTACCTAAAAGGCACTTTAAATTAGATCAAAATATTCCCATTTTTAAACACTTAGCTCAGCTGCTACTTGAAACAATATGTTTGTAGATAAATTCTGTTTTCTCGAAAGAGCAGGAAAAACTTAGAGAGCTTTTAAACTCCTTTAAAATATCATTTTTCAGTATACACTCAAACCGTAGAGAGCCAGAGAAAGGCAATACTCAGAGCACAGATTTTCCCCCTCTCTTTTAACAGAGGGCACTTGTTTACTCTTACCTTCAAAGCTTCTTATTTTGCTGTCATGCATGCCGAGTGTCACAGTAGGTATTGACTTAATTGTACCAACCCTTGCCCAGAAGAACAGTAACAAGAAAAGCTACTTTAAAATGCGATCACTATCTAAAGGAGGGAGAGCCCCAGGTTCCCAAGCGCAGGAGATATTTCAGCATTAAAGAATTCTAGGAGCTACTCCAAGACGCAAATTTTTTGTTGTCTGGTGCACTGTAAGGATTTTAAGCCCAGAAAGAAGAAGATATTTATTTAGCCTATATACTTAGAGCTAGAACAAAGACGGAGAATTCCTCTACACTGCTCTGGGTGCCTTTTGCATCATTTAAAATAGACAAAATGAACCCCAGCTTCCTCAAAGATGCAGAGCAAGCAATAGCCTTGACGAGCAATTCAAACACTGTCCCCAAAATATCCCCCCCCGTTACCAAAAGAGCCTTCAGAGTTTTCTCACCACGTCTCCCCAAAATGCAGGTTAAAACCAGAATTTGCAAAATGCCCCGCAGCTCACTGCAGGGAGCAGAGGACTGTAACCCCGAACCAGGGCGCTGTTCCTACACCTCTCCCCTGGCACCTGCATTTCCAATGTGCTGCAGCTGCTCTAAGGTCAGCACTGGAGGGATGTAAGCAATTATTTAAGTCTTTAAGACAGCGCAGGGGCTGCCTCAGAGACAACGTACTCACCTTCCACTGTGCCCCCAATGCCTAACGCCCTCCGGCCTCCCCCGGCACGAGGCATCGCCTCGTCCTCCGCACAGCAAACTTGCTGCATTCAGAAGAAGTCTTTCAAGCAACTGAGCCCAAGCTCCCCTGAAGCTATACTGAAGCCCACGAAGAGCATCAGATCCCTCCCCCTTCACACCAAAACAGAGGAGTATGACATAGCCTATGAGGTTTTCACAGTTAAAAAGAGAGATGCTTAGCAACGATGAATGCAAAGGTGTTTTTTTATTAAAATACTAAAATAGGTCACTTCAGGCTTCTCAGATCATTATTAAAAATTTTGTTGAGATTATTAATAAAAATAATTTTGTTAAAGTGAGTTCTTGCCAGGCTTTTAAAATTCCTGCATATCATCCAGAACTTTTCCTTCAGTTCCACCTTCTACAGGTGAAATGGTGTGAATATTTGAAAATAATATAAGCAGAAAGCCCCCTCTTTCTTGAAAGGCTCCAAGCCATACATCACTGCTCCAACTCTTCACCCCTCACATTTAGGCATTTGAAGCAAAGACTTGTCCACCTCCTCCTGGGCAAGCAAGCATGTAGGTAGCTGCTCATCTTGTTATAGTAAAAGGCAAAGAATTAGGTAAAATAAAATAAATAGAGCAGGAAAAAAAAAAACAAGGAACACTTCTCTGCCCTCAGCAGATGCTAACAGCCCACCCTGTCTGTGTCTTCTGGCTTGGGTGAGAATCAATGAAATCCATTTTGGAGCGACGGAAGAGATTTCTAAATTCCCGAGTATCAGATCTCAGCCTGAAACCAATGTGCGAGCTGCATCTCTAGCCTTTGAAACTGTGTATTTTGGAAATACTATCCCTCCCAACTGTTTTTAGGTATTTAATGTGTCCAGCTGTGTTAAGAAACTAAGCAAAAGTTCAGCATCAAATAAATTCGGATTATGATCTTATTGTGATTTATGGAGGTAAGAACAGTCTCAGACAGAAGAAAAACAAGACACTTGACGTTAAGCAGACTCAGTACCAGGTCTCAGGCTAATGAGTTAGCAAGGGTGAGGCTTCTCGTTCCTGCCTCTTATCTCACCAGCTGGAAGGACAACGCATGAGAAGGGGGAGCAGCCGGCTGGTAACAGGCAGGCTCGGTGGCCTAGTTCTTGCAAAAGTGATATTGCAACTCCCGTAGCAATAGAAAAGATGGAAAATCCTTCAGGACAGGGAGGCACACAGTGCTTGAGAAAGGTTCTGTGCTCCCTGTATATCCCTGCATCTATTTTTAAGAGACATACAGCATTTCCACTATTAAATGCTTTTCAAGAGGGGTTTAGGAGAGCCAGGGCCATGCAATTCTCACTTTTGCAAATACTGTAAGAATGGGCTCTGGCATAAATAAATGCATAAATAAGGTGAAACTAGTATTATTATGGCTATGATATCAGGATATAAATCAAGACAGGGTCTTTAGGGAGAAGTAATATCTAACTAGACTGACAGAATATGCCAGGCATCAGTCCTTTTCCGGATCTGAAACAAGAGCAGTGCAGCCCAGGTTAAATACAGGCTAGGAACAATTACTCTGAGTTTAACTACACAAGCAGAAGGGAAAGCAAACAAGATAACCCAGAAATATTGTCTCTATCTTTTGGACGAGCCTCTTGGGCACAGCTACTGCCTTCGCTTTTGCTGAGTACGTTGCTGGCACTGTGATGATAAACACAGTAAGAAAGCAAGCAGTGGGTAGCTAAGTTCACCGCTGTTTAGGAGAAAATGAAAAGTTAGTTATAGCAAATACATGCTTATATAGGCATAAATTTAATGCCTAAATGAAGGAGAAAGAGAAGATAGAAAGACAAGAGCTTTGCTAGCTGGAAAACATCAAGTGCACTAGAAAGCCTGGTTTAGAATTTGCTCCCATCCACTAACTCCAATATAGCTGATAAAGTATATTTTATTAAACCATTGCAAAACTCTGTCACATTCTTGTTACAAGCTCCACGTTGGGGCTATTCCAAAGCAGAAGTCCAAAATAGAGACCACAGGAGTAAAAACAACAAACTGATGATGGAAGGGAGGCAAGCAGCGGCGAAAAGAAGCACTATTCATATCTCTTAGCCTATCTGTTTTGGACTCTCAACAAAAAAGTTGCTACCACCCATGCTACTTACAGTATCTGCATTTGAAGACATTACCTCTTCTTCTGTGTGAATGATGGCAAATGCAAGTATTCACATTCAAAATTTTCCTTTCCTTGAAAGTTTTGATGGATTGGGTGCCGTGACGGCAAGGACAGCCGCGGCTGACTACGGTCAGATACAACGTAAGCTCACAGCTCTGCCTTGCAGCTGCCTCTGTTCACCCAAACCCAATCCTTTTCCACACCAGTCAAGTGCTCTGATTTTAAATATCATTTGTGTGCATACCAAGACAGTCAGGACCTCTATATAGACCTGTGATATTTAATCATCCACTACCATATTCACCATCTACTCTCACTTTGCAACCCCAAGCTTAATGCCCTCTCAATTGCAGCCAAATTCTACCGTGTTACCGCTCTGCACAACAGAGTACTTGCAGACCAGGCTGAAAACAGCAGGAAAGACATCACTGGCAATGCCACAGAGAGTGAATTTAGTCAACATGAGCTACGACGCCACATGAAAAGGCAAACAATGGGTATTGTCCAGGCTTTTGTTTTATCTGATGTTTTAAAATCGGTTTGATTCCAGAAACATTTTGCAACACAACCAAGTCACTTCAGGTCACACAGAGATGTATGCAAGATCCTGAGCAGTAAGAGCAGAGGTTCTGGAGGAAAAGAATCTGAGATTTCCAGCTTTATATCAAAAATAATATAATAAGAGAAGACAGACTGTCTAAGAAGGGTGGGGGGAAAAGACTGAAAAAGATAACAAAAAAGGGATTCTGTGCAACTACTGAGAGGCTAAATTCATTTTGATTCCATGTTTCCATGGAAAGAGTTTTAACAGTACTGGGTAAAATGCCAAATACATTTTCATAACGATTCACACTGCATGAATGGAAACACTTAACAGAAGAACAATTCTTTCTAATCTGCACTCTGAATAAAATTCTCTCTCCTTTCCTTTACATTTTTCCTTCTTATTCACATCATTCTTTTTATCCTTTTGCTGGAAGATTAAGTACAAAATGCCATGTCTGAATACTGCCAAGAGTCCTGCCTATCTCTCAAAGCACTGTACATGTCCATATCTGAGCCCGCTCAGATTGCATTGCTGGGTTTCACCTTCTAAGAGAGGTATCATGCAAATGCCTCGTCCATATGAGCCTCCAGTAGGACGCAGGCCACAGCGTAACCCAGCAGTTCTGGCATCGGTTTGGCAGTTTATTTTGAGTTGCAGCGTGTCACTCAAGAGGACCCCCAGTCCTGATGAAAAACTTCACGCGATGGAGAGCTCCCTCCTTCCTGCAGTAGGTCACACAAAGAATTAACTACTTTCATCCATCCAAGTTTGCGCGACCATTTCTAGAGCCTCAATTTGTTTTGTCTCAGCTTCCAAACCCAGCATGTCGCCTCAGCTTCCAAACCTGGCATCTCATCTCTGGCTTCTCCATCAGCGTTGAAGTTGTCTGCTCAAGTCTCTGCTCCCCAAGCTGTGACTACAACCCAAGGCTACTGAAAGGGCAGACACCGGTCTGAATCCAGAATGAAAGTTTTGCCCAGATCTCATTGAAGTTCTTCACTGTTGAATGAAATTTATAGCCATAATCACAAGATCTCTGCTAGCAGTGCAGGGGGCACCAGCTCTGGAAACAGGGGACTCCAAATCTCGCCGAGGAGGCCCATAACCCTCTCTTTAGCCGTCAGGAGAAGCAAAATGCTGAGACTCCTCTGTTGCCCATCGATTCGCATCCTGGAAGAGCCCTGACCCTTTCAGGCTCTGCTTCACCACCAAAGCCCACAGAGCATTAAAACGGCTCAAAAGGCACATCTCACTCCTCTTCCTGACCACTTGCTCCCATCCCTCAATTATACCAACATAAACGGACCGGTTCAAAGAATCCTCTGGATTAAGAACAAACCAACCCAAAACCTTCCCCCCCTTCCTTCATACACACCTAGCTGGAGGCTCTCTGCACGTGTGTTGCTTCTTGCTGCAACCCACCTCGCGGCGGACTTTCTAGATCTGGCACAAATTGTCACAGAAAACTTGTGATAAAAACTTAGAAACTTAGAAAACTAATCCTGAAGAATTATACCTAAAAAAGCAGCAGGCTGCTACATTGGATTGCCCAACGTAATACTTGAAATATGTTCAGCTATTCAATACTTCTTCCCCAACACCTGAGGATACATATTCAGCTTCGAGCAGCAGCAACTTTAAATCAGGACAGCTTCACGTGAATTGTTAAACTTAACAAATGCTCACTCTCTGTAGTAAAATGCCCATATTTATCTTCAAATCTTGACTGAAAAATCATGAAAAAGCTTACATACAAGCTTTAACATTGCTGTTAGTGTAGGATAGCAACAGAACTGAAGAACCATTGCATGATTCCTCACAAAACCCCAGAACAAATATATGATAACTTAAATTAAAAACCTATTTCTTGCATTAATGATTCTTGGCTAGGAAGCTCTTTCTCGAGGGCACTGTAACTACTAGTAAACTGTGAAAAGCATTACTTTACAGGAAACTGAAAATGATTTTCCAAATTGTAGGGTGCCAACTTCAACTTCCAAAATATCAGAATGGAGCCAGACAGTTTTTTTTCACAAAGATAAAAGCCCAATGATGTGATACACCAAAGGCTATTCTGTCATAATAATGACATTGAATAATCCATTGAAAAGTCCACATTTGGTCTCCCATGTTATCATCATAATTTCCTCTATATTTAGACTAGGAATTAAGCATGTAGTAACCATGCCTACCATAGAACAGTTACACCACAAAACTTCAAGATATTTCAAATACAAATATAAGAGTCCATATGACACAGGAGATTGAACCTTTGAAAAACTGCACAGTATTTTCCTCCACAAGGTACAATATTCAGTGTCGCCATTCCTTTGCCATGGTAACAGACAGTCTTATACATCCATTATTTCATGTATCCATACTTTTATGATTGCATTAAAAATATATCTAACCACTGGAAAAGATTTCCACAACCAGCATATATTATACTGGAAGTCTTTTAGCTCTGTTTGTCCAACCTGTGAAATAATGGAGTCCTGATCCTAAATAGGACCTCAGAAAGCTACTCTAATACACTAATATTAAATAATTCACATAAGTGAGACCCATTCCCTGAAGCAAGTCAAAAGCAAACATTGCATAAGATTCAAATTCTTAAAAAGTTGCCGCTGAGCAGCATCCATCTCAAGACAACCGCAGGAATACACACACAGTCCTGGCCTTTGAGGCAACGTTCAGTAGAATAGTATTTACAGATGGTAAACAAAATTGCAGGTAGCTCATCAAGCTTTTAATAATTATTGTGACAAAGCTGAGGAATAAACTTCCTGTGCAGCTGATACGGGGAGGAAGGCAGAGCCAGAAGTTTTATTAGAGGCAGAATGGCTCCCAAACACAAAATAAAGGACTGGAAAAATGATTTTGGCAACATGCATTTACTAACAGTCTACATTGCGGATTAGCTAATCCTGCCTTGCAGTGCTCTTTGCAGAGCACATCTTGCAAGCAGAAGAAGGCAGCTCTGCTGCAGTAGCTGATGGCATTCAGCTTTGGGGAGGACCCAGCAAATTACACAGTGGTCAGAGGGGACCAGCAGGAAATTCTGAAAAACAGAGTATTGGGGCTACATGCAACAACCTTCGCATCTAAAAAACCTTGCCTGTGGTGATGGAAGGGAAGGTGTAGGGGAACAGAAGTAGCCTGCAACCTGTGAAGATCAGCGAGGGCTGCAACAAGCCCTGCAGCCACCGCGTGCGATGGAGGCACGCTCATCTGCCCCGGGCTGCCGTGGGTCGCACGGAGCCAAAGCCGCGAGTAGAAACTCTGCACTGAGTCTGGGATTTGGCCGGCCGTCTGCGTTCCTGCTTCTCTTACTAACACCCGTGAATCCGGCAGCTGAACTTGGAAATGACTGTATCAGGATGAGGATTAGCAGCGTGCAGGAGAAAAAGGAACTGGAACTGCAGCACCCAAAGAAATCAACTGCAGGACAAAAAAGCTCCCACACAATAGTTGTGTAAATGCTTTCCTGCTACAGACTTTAAAGCAGGAGGAATAGTAAACGTCAACAATAAGCCCAGGCTGGTTTGAATTCCTTATTTTTTCCCCATTTCTAAGTCCCTGTGGCATATACCGTGGAATCGACGGCTTATGCAGCGATGCACAAAACAGGCTGCTCTGCTTTGCAGTCTTCTCTGCAAAGCCACGAATTCGGACGAGGGTTCACCATCTGATCCGGTTTCCCCGCCAACCTCTCGAGCCTCGGAGCAGACAGGATGCTGGTGGGTGTGAGAAAGGGCCTCACTGGTGACGAGCCCCCAGTCCTGACCCGGCGCGTGCGCGTCACCCTCTCGATCTGCCAGGCTTAGGACAACGCTTTCCACGCCGTTCTCTGGGTCCCTTGGAAAAAAGTGGTTTGCAACCATGCGACTGCGGACCACAGCACAGCACAGCACACATGCATACCTACACACACACAGAGCAAAGTGACTGCAGCGTGCACAAGTGACCTGAAATCTGCCGTTTCCACGTGGTGAGCGGTCAACTGTAGAGACTTAACATTTTGTTAAAGCAGTTATTTTCCTAAGGAAATAAACCCAAACTCGATCCTGCCGAACTATAATGACCCCTTGCTTTGAATCACCAATGAGGCTCAGCATTTTTGAGTCATGAAACGTTATCTCTACTGCTTGACTTAACCAAGCAACCAGCTTCAATAAAAGGCTCTTCTCATCTCCAGGAACCAGCCACTAGAGGGGGTGACACTGTACCCCTTGTCCAGAATTGCCACCACTTATCTGCTGGCTCCAGGGAAGAGAAAGCCGAAAGGCTATACTCAAGGGGAAGGACAAATCTCTGGATCCTTCCAGCCTCCTCACCTACTCTCCATCCTATCACCCACCTCACTGCTGTGGGAGTCTCTCCTCTCCCCCATAAACCCTTTTTCACCAAATTCAGCCTGTTCCCTATTCCTATCTCCATCACCTACAGAAGCTATTCCCTTCTCCCTTGTCCTCCTTCACTTCTGCTGTTCCAGTACCCTTCCTCCTCCAACTCTCCATGCTTCCACCTTCCTCCATGCACCCAACTGGACTTGCCAAGCAGCTTCTTCCTCTTCTCTGTGTTGGGAGAAACAGAGAAATTGGCCCTGGAAGCAGGACGACATAATCCGGTTGCGGTCAGGTCCCCCATGCGGCAGCTCCCGTGGAGCCCCTGCCTTGGAGAGGTGCAGCCACAGGGAAGACTCTGCTTAGCTCCTAGAGCCCTGGGCCGGACCCTTCACAGAAGCTTTTTGCAAGCTGCAGTTGTAAAAAAAAATCCCACCCAGGCGCAGAAACTTCCATCAGTAGAAACATGCAGGGCTAGAAAGGACCTCAAGCAATCGGTTGGCCTACTGTTGCTACCTAGGGAACCTAATCATGGCTTTCACCCTTGGTTGCGGGTTACTCTCCAAGGGTCTGGAAAGGCAACGAAGAAAAAGGCAATGAAGAAAAGCAAGCTCACACACATGCCGCGTGTGCATGTGAAACACACAGGAATCCTTGCAGGAGAAGGAAAGAAAAAAACTCTCAACAACGTAGGGACCTACAAATCAAAAACAACAGATAACAACAGACCTCGGGCACTGCCCCGACAGCTGCCATCTATCTAACCTTAACAACTTCCAGGGAAGGGGGTTTCATATCCTTCCTTGGTGGTCTCCCCATGATTTCATGATGATAACAGGAAGTTTTCTCAATATGCAATCTAAATCATCCTGGCAAATTAGCAAATCAGTAAATTAAGCTGCCACAGAAATCTGGGACTTTAATAACAATGCTTACATACTGGAAGAGTGCTCTATTGCACAATAGTTTTCTTTTCATTACATTGAATAAATTTATTTCTTTCAACCTTTCATCGTATTTCTTTATCGCTTCTTCTTGTTCACTTCCAGTACGCCTGTACCCTCCCCTCAGGGCAGGACTCCCAAAAGTCGATTTGCTGACACTGATGAGGCCTCTCAGTGCCAGTCGCCTCCCGGGTCTTACAGATGACACTCCTTTAACGTAACCCAAAACAAGATGCGTCTCTTTGGCAATAGCCTCTCACTGATGATTCATACTTACTTTATGGTCCACTAAAAATCCTAGGTCTTTTTCTCTCTATCACTTTCCAACTCAGTAATCCTGACTTAGTAAATGTACATTTTGACTTCTTCGCAAATGAATCACCGTGTAATTGTCTTGATCTCTTATCTGGATACACTCTCCAATTCATTACGGTCATTTTGAATTCTTACCCTATTCTCCAAGCGCCTGCAACCCCTCCCAACCTGACATCATCTGCAAGCATTACAAATGTATTCCCATTTTCCAAATCACTATTGAAAATACTGAACAAAACAAGAAGTTTTTCCCCAGAAAGTGACATTGCTGATGTATCACACATTACTGCACTAGCGGGATCAGTGCAGAGATGAAATTGGACAGATGAAATCATATTATTAGAGCTTCATGCTGTGTGAAGATAGTGCTGGAGCCACTATGCTCCATTTCTAAATTATTTTAGTATCTGCCAAAGCAGAATTCTCATTAGAGTTAAGACTGTAAAAGTATTCAATTTAAAAAAATGCTAATGCTTAATTTTAATTGATCACATCAAGTTAATGCCTCAGCTCCACTCAGCATGGCCGAAGGAACCAGCAAGATGAGAACTAATGGAGTCCCAGGCAGAGCGGACACCTACAGCACATACCGCTAAACACGAGGGGAACTTGGGAAATCCATACTTGGGAACTTGTCACAGAATTTCTAAAACAGAATAAATACAACCTCAGAGAAAACATTCTGGAGATTTAAGGAACAGCCACTTAAAAAAAAAATTAATAGGAAAAATCATTTTTCCATTATTTTCTTTTCAGTGTTTATAACCCTGCAAACCATTATTTTCCTAAACACTTTTCAGCTGCAGCTTTTCCATGACATGCACAAGAGCCTCTCTCGGGCATCGTCCTCTGAAACAACTATAGGAGAAAGCATGTGTATCTTATACAAGTAACACTCGAGTGCATTTCTTGGCATCAAGAATCCAGATAATTCCCCGTGTTAAGAAACTAATTCATAAGATTTTTCCTCCTTCTCTTTCCAGTGAGTTTAAGCTTATTGTTATTCAGCCTGATTCAGAATACAAGAAGTTTCTCCAAAACTTGTTTTGCAGTCTGTGTACATAAACTGCTTTCCACATTGCATGTTTATAAATATTATTGTGCAAAATTCTCACCTACGAACCAAAAGTTAATGTAGTTCCCAAGTCCCTTTAACCAGGGCTCCTGACGGCATGAACACACTGCAGTTCAGGACAAGATGCAAGTAACAGCATTTCTATTTGCAACGAGCTAAGCAAACCGCTTTTACTAACCACAAAATGGCTCAGTAATGAGAAGGCAACGAGCACCTGAAAGACTGCTGGCTACAAAAAGTCAGCACGAAATAAAGCAGAGACAAAGGACGAGGCAGGAGACACGCAGTTCACGTTTGCTTTCACCGGCCGGCTCCCTGCTCAACCTACGTGTGTGAATTAAGCTCTATTTATAAGTCTTCGGCTGATTTTTTTTAAAAGACCTTAATATAGTGCAGTTGTTATTTTGTTTCTGTTGAACGTAGCAACAGGAAACCCTGTCACTCCTGCAGCAAACTTTCCATTCCCCTGACACTCCCAGTCCGGCACCAGAAAAGCCAGATTTCTGAAGAGCTGTTGGGTGAGGGGCGAGGGAAGAGCAGGAAAGGAGAGGAGAGAACACAGGCAAAAAAAATCCCAATGCCCGTAAAACATGCAAAATGGAAGCAAAGTTCAATACCTTCTCCTTTTTCCTTGTTTGAGAGGAAAGCAGCTTGAAATAAAGCACTGGCAGGGTTCCTATTTGCATTTTCTAAACGTGTCTTCCTCTATTACCAGACACCTAAGTATTAGTCATGAAAGCTACCTATAATAAAGGGTGGCTAAAAAAAAAAAATAGCACTTTTACATTCAAGCATTCCAATAGGAAAGACTTATTTATCAGGGCAAATTTTAGCTTGGAGAGTTATTAGCTTTATTCCCCAGTTAACTCACTGAGCTAACAGCTACAGAAATTAAGCCTTAACTTGTTAAAAACAAAATTAACCTGATTTTATTACAAGCTTTGGCAGGACTGTTCTGCTGCCTGAAGAGCTTTACTGCGGGATGAGCAAAGTTTTTCGTGCTCCACCCTGTAATGTTAACTCATCTCCACAATATTTTCTCCTTTAACAGCTCCGTAATTGCAAGCTAACGCACAAACACAGCTGCTCAGTGGCAACGTGCACCAACACAGGCTGCTAGCAATTTAGCATTTGCAAAACATTATCTTTTTCAGGAACAAGAAACTATGTATAATACCTAGGAGCAAAAGCAAATCCAACCAAGAAAGGTAAGACTGACAAATCCAGCTCCTGATTAAGCACAATCCATATGCTTAAATCAAAACTACATTCCCGTCAAGCCCAACACCCTTATTTGTTATTGCAGACAGTCCTTAAAAATGGCAAGGCACGGGGGCCACGGCAAGTGGTAACATAAAGCCAAGCCCACGCATTTCAGATCTCTTGCACGGCCTTTCTCTAGAGTCACTGGTGTCAGGTAGGTGGGGTTTTCCCTCCTGTTTGATCCCCGCACGTCTCCGCCATGTGTTTCTATTCCGGGAAAGCACCGTGCGCCTGCGGACGGCAATGCTTTTGGGTGGCGGAGACCGGGGCTCCGCTCTGCACACCCCAGCACGGCCCGGCTTCGAAAAACTCTCCAACCAGTCAAAGCCCGGGGAGGGATGAAGCATCCTGCTGGGACCACAGCGGAAGCGGAGCCGCGCACGGCGGCCAGGTGCACGGCCGGCTCACCGTGCAGCGCCGGCCCCATCCGGCACGCTCAGCGGGCATCCCTCTTATCTGAGTCTCAGGGATGCAGCAAAGAGCAAAAATAACCTTATTCCCACCGATTTTTGAACAAGGCTGCTGCAGGAGGAACCTACGGGGTCAAACTGCATTGCATGGACCGAGACAACCTAGATATGGCTTAAGCCAGGGTGTTTTAAAAACGAAAGGTCTAAAAAAAAGTTCATGCTATTTTCAAAAGGCTAAAATAAAAACTCACGATGAAAAACTAAGTTTAGCCTTGCAAAGCGTACAGAAAGGAAATCAGCAGTTTAGGTGGCCATCCACGGCACTGCTGACTGTTCTTTAAAAAGCACAGAAAAATACAAGGTAACAGCATATAAATGACACTTACAGTTCCATCGCAAGCTGCGCTCTCTCGGTGATCTTTCATAAAATCCACCTCATCTTCAGTTTTCATTTCCAACTTCCCTGTAAAAACAGAGAGTTTGCACAGGCAATTTAAAACAAACTTCTTTCAGTGCTGCTGCTATTTTTCTGTTTATTCAAACCAGTCTCAAAAAAAAAAACCCAAAAAAGAAAAAAATCCCCAGCCTTCAACAAGTCCATTTTACTTCCAACATCTGGTTTCATTCCTGTCTTCACTGCTTGTTTGTTATTAGTTTTAACAACTATCGTGTCTGGGACCGAAGGAAACTATGAAACAGCAATGAGCACAGGCAAAACGCAAGGCTGCACAACTCCTAAAAGGCTCTAGGTGAAGCTGAGCTTATCTGCAAGTATTTACCCAGGTTTTTTTTTTACTTGGCTCCCATTAGTCTAGTTGCAGAATCAAAATTTTTGCCTTTTTCTTCTTACCGTAACCTAAAGACAACACAAGAAATGAGATCGTCTTCCTGATTGATATTTCAAATGTTTAATATATCACCAGCTTCAAAAAACTAGCTCTCCTGCACTGCCCTAGAGCAGATGATTTGATCTCTGGACTAGGAAGACAAACCCTCTCTGGGGAATTCACAGCTGGTTTCCCCCTTCCTCGTGCCCTGTGCGTGATGGCGTCACCACGGCAGTGGTACAAACATCATGTCCCAGCTGTTCTCTCTGCCCAGCAAAGATGTGAAAGCTTTCACTGCTCACCACTCAGTAGGGTTTCCTTTCTGTCTGCTTTTCCTTGGCATAAAAGTCAAAGTCACAATACTCTTTTTTCCCCGAGCTAATGACTCTCAGGACGCCTATGAACACCATGAATTAATGTAAAGCAAATGATGTTTTGGTGTCAGGATAGCAAACTGCTGTGCAGACAGTAAAGCAAACAGCATTACTTTTCCCCAGGGGCTTAGTCAGTCCTACACCCATGCTATGGATACACACACCAACTTGTAGAGGAATAAAGGGATCTGACCAAGGTCATGCTGTTTGAGAGTGGCTGGGTTAGAGCTAAAAGCCCATCCTAAACACTCACTCTTTCATTTCTACTAAAACTAAACACTGAATGAATGACAAAACCATCTTAAGGAAGACACGTATTTGCAGCGAGTGAGTTTACCCATTCGCAGAAGTGGCTTTGAAAGACGAGAGTTCCACCTCCAAGAAAAATTGCTGCAACAAATGTCACTGAGTTCTCCACTAGCATTGGAGTCTACTGTTGACTTTCAGGCTTTACAGATAGTTGGTTTTGCAGTGTACTACTGATAAACTAATCCCAAATTATTAAGTCAAACTGTCATAATTTTGTCTCAAGTAGATGAGTTTGTGTGTTACTAATGGCAGACTTGCAGAAATCAGAGTTTTCTCAGATTTCTGAGAACCCCATTTGTTGGCAAAGCAGTGATCAAGGCCATTATGAGAACGGCTCAGGGTTGGAGCAAATGCCTCTGTGTTAAGGCCCAGAAAGGAGGCCTTACCCTTTCTCAGGGGCATGTCTCACAGGGAAGCATGCCATGTTCAGATCTGGTCCAAAAGACAGAACACATCAAGCTGAAACTGCTGGCGTACTGAGGATGGGAGAAACAAGCAGTACGAAGATACTCCATAATGCCTAACAGCTGGAGGAACAGGCCATTTGCTAAAATACAGCACTAGGCATCAGAAGAAAATCAGAACATTCCCGGTTCTGCTTCAGATTTCCTCTGTGCATGTGAATAAGTAACTGAAGCAGTCAAGACTCTGCTTCCCCATCTGAGAAGCAGAAATGCTAATTGTGCTCCCCTCCCTTGTACTAGATTTGAAAAGATAACGCGACCAATGCTTGTAGCGATCTGATGTCCTGTACAGAGCGTCTAGAACACTGCTCTTCTTAAGGTCATCAGTGAACATTTCATCAGCTCAATCCTAGCAAGATCAGACCCTCATTTTATTGTCAGGCTAGATAAAAATCAAGAGTTTCAAACATCAGAAACGTATTGTTTGTGTGCTGACGCTTAACACAGGCAAATCTGTGTTTTGACTTCCATATCACCCTCAGGATGAAATCCAAGAGGACGATTTTTGCACTTTGCCAATAGAATACAACCATTTCTTTCCAAACTTCCACTAGGAACACATAATCCCAAGCAATAAGCTAGTATTTTAATACTACCACAGAGGCTTTTGGGGCACAAAGTTCATTATCACGTATGTAGTGCTGTTAGTGATATTTGTTATCAATTCATCCTGTTACTCTACAAGGTGATGAAAATTGTAGTAAGTACTTTTCCATGTAGCCATAGGGAAAATGCTATTGATAAGAATGAGGTGAAGATTTTTAAAACTCAAAATAAGGTGATACACTTCTACCTGGCAATGAATGTCTGTAAAGATCGAGACCTTTGAGAAGAGTCATTAGAGAAACTTCTCCCAGAAGAAGAGCTAGTGAACAGTGATCACAGTATTTGTTAATTTAAGATGTCCAACCCCAACTATACAACCTAATCTTACCAGAATCACTTTCTGTCAAGAAGTTGCATCTACTTGTAGGTATTTTGTCAGCACAGCTATACTGCTCAGACATACACCATTTCCTCTCTTCTTGCCCGGCCTGGCTATTGTGGTGTGCTTTCATATCCTAACTGCTTGGTTTTTGAATGAATAGTAGACACCTGCCTGACTTGCAAATAATGTGCTTCAAGAACCCATTACTCAGAGGTAATTTAGTTCTGACTCAAAAGCTTATAATAACATGAGAAGCTGCCTTACGAAAAGTAGGATCTTCTTGTTCCATCAACTTCCTTCAATTTGGTGAATGCTCATTAGATATTTATCAGGATAAGGCAATTAGCCCTTTGAGGTCTCTATTTTTGGGGTAGGCTGAATGTAATAAAAGGTGATGAGATAAACAGGGACATATTTAGGAGCAATTTTATAATATAACTTAAAAAAAATTAAAGATCCCAATGATTTGCAGTACAGGCAGCAGCAATATCAGCTGATTACATCTCTGACAACTTAGCAGGACAATAAAAACCTCCGACCACACATGTTTCTGAGAAATGGCCTCATGACCTACACTTCCTTTGGAAAGACTTTATTGTATTCTATCAGAAAAAGATTCAATTCATTCTACCGAGCAGAAACTACTCCTGCATAGCCACAAAATAAATACTGTAAATAAAACCTGGACCGTAGGGAAAACTCCCCAACACTGAAACAACAACAGAAAGGAGAACTTGGGCAGAGGGCTGAAGGCTGCCGCAGAAGCAGCGCACAAAGCGTGCTGCACAAAGCTGAGCTGGTATTGACATGAAGAAAGTGCGCAGCGATAATAAAAAGCAACAAGTTTCTTGCTGTCTTGGATTACTGCCACATCAAACCTCCAGATTCTACTCTACAGGAGGCGAATTTTGTAAACATATCAAATAGCAATCTTGGATCCATAGTACTATAGCTCGCCTTTGCTTTAAGCTAACACTTTTGGGGGGCTTCCATAACATAATGCCTTTGACCAACGCTACGATTCCTCAGGAGAAGACATTCTAGCTGAGATTTTAATTTGTGCAGCATCACGTTGCAAATAAACAATTCTTTATGGAGAGAACACTGTTGTATTCCAAGGTCTTTTAACACTCAGTCCTTATGCATTTCAAACCTGTAAGGGGATTGCCGCCTCCTCCTTTTTAAAACCCTAGCACAGAATGATGCCTTAATAATAGAAAGGTATTTTTTTCTACTCTAGTTACTAGCTTACTGGACTGGCTAGTCCCTTCTCTTAAAAAACATCGCTACATAATGTCATGGCCCCAAGAATCCAGCCAGGGATACAGCCCCGAAAGAGAACTCCTGAACCCGCAGAGCAGCAGGCAAAAAGCAAGACGCGCCCAGCACAAATTCACACTCCCAGGTATTGACTTACAGCCACTCCCCTGCCATTGAAATGTCAATCTGCCAGCACGCAAAAATAGCTTTCTTTTTAAAAGCAGCTTTCTGATCCACATTTAAAGTGTGTCCCATGTTCGCTAATTATCTATTAAACTTCTTAAAAGTCCTAAACTCAAGGCAAAAAAGTACTTGCTGGAGCCATCAGCGACCCCCAAATAATCAATCCTTTCCCCTGCCCCCCTCAGTTACTCTGCTATCAAATATCAGAGCAAATCATCTGCCAGCACTCTATCCTGCATCTAGGTGGAGGAAAAAGCTCCAGCATGAAGCAGTGAAATATCTTTACAACTTTAGAGCTTTGCAATTTAAGTCATGTCAGATTCTTAAAATCTTTTCTAACTTTCTCTACTTGTTTCCTTGCTCTGTGGTGAAAAAGGAAGAAGATGCACTGTACAATTTTCTCATGTCAAAGAAAATAATGGCAACCGAAAAAGTCCAGCTGCTTATATTTAACAGCTGCCTGAACAGGTGGAATATAAAGATCAGATTAGCTCCACGTTTCAGTAGCAAATCCACATATAATTCCAGGCTGGAGAGAGAAAATCATTTCTTTTTCACTCAGTTTCTCTCTTTGCCCCCCCCCCCCTTTTTTGGAGTTACCTGATGACGTTTTCTATTAGCTCATGTTGCACCGCCACCAAGTCTAAGCTGTCCCAAAAGAGTCACCTAGGCCCCACATCACCATGCAGCCGAGGCACACGCTGATCCCGCTTTGCAGCCGATGGCAGCAGGGAAAGCAGAAGCGATCATCCGCGGGCCAGCACTGCTTAAAGGCACTGGGAAGCAAGGCTGCTGCTCTGCCGGACAAAAGCTTTGCAGACAGGAAAAGGGAGTGGGGGTAGGGCTCGCTCGCTTTTTTAAATGACCTAATACCACCAATTAGGAAGTGGCTTTGCACAGTTCAGAAGGACACTAACAGCTGTTTCAGCAGGCTGGAAAAGAAACTTCAGGATGGCACTGTTAATGCACTCTGGCTGCAAGTTAGCAAAAATAAAGGGCAAAACTGAAGGAAAAGCTCAAATTAGCACTAAGCAAATAAATCCTAGCACCCAAAGCAAAGGAAGTTACTTGAAGATACAGCCATCTAAATATCTCCCATTTGTTCCTTCTCCAGAAAGGACTTGCATGCTAAAAATTCTTCTGCACAGATTCGTATGTGATGATGTCCTTTTCTTACCTCCAATGCCAGCCAAAAAACATGCATTTAAACTGAATATTATTAATATCTAACTTCAGATTTCTTCTTTCTCAGAAAAAACCCTTACACTTCCTCTATAAAGCAGGCTTCTTACAGTTCTTTCCCTTCCCTTGCTGATGAAACACCACACACACCTAGAATGCTTTAGAAAACTAACTGCTTTTATTTTTCATACCTGTAACAGGCTCAGATCCTTGTGCTCCCAGGCTGACGCTCCTCCTCTTTGCCGGGGAGCTTAAATCCATTTCTCCATTAAGGCTGGTCGCTGTATCCACTGCAGGCTGGGGTTCAAGCCCCACTTTTTCTGGTAATTCGAGGGAACAAGGTGTCTCCGATGCAAAAACTACCGCATCAAAACTTTTTACCATTTTAGGAACTTTATCCAGAGAGAAGGCATCATCTGCCGAAACCAAACTCTTTACTCCCACATTCTCCAGTGACTCAACAGCATTTAAACGGCACGAACCCTGCGAGAAGGTCGATTCCAATACGGCTTGGCTTTGCTTCGCTTTGCATGCATCAGGCTCAGCCAAGGCCTCCCCCTGGGCTGCCTCCGCATCAGGACCAGCTTCGCTCTCGCCGGCCAGGCAGACGGTGTCTGTGCTGGAGTCGCTGTCACACGTGGGCTCTTCGGCAATCGGCTGAAGGGCCGCTCTGGGCAGCACGCTGTCCATATCCTCCTGCTCTTCCGGATACATTGCTACGGGGGTGACTTCCACTACCCTTAACACTTCCTTGTCCTCACAGGCAGCTGCTGGTGCCTCCATTTCCAAGAGGTCCTTTAGCTTTGGGGTGATGCTGCGCAGAGAGGTGCCTTGATTGGGATCACATTCTTGCTTCGGCCCCACATCCGGACGAGGGTTGTCCACCACATCTGCCGACTTGTCTTCTGATTCAGGGCCTTGCACGGTGACTTCTGCATCCACGGTCGCAGTCTCACACGCTTCCTCACCAGGGACCTTCTCTCTCAGCCCAGCGCCTGCAGTGCTGCCATCTGCCACAGGCACCTCCTGGCTGCAGGCAGCTTTCACAACAGCGGCGACAAGTTCCTCCGACAAAACCTTCTCCCTGCCGCTTCCACAAGCCGCCCGGTGAGGCTCGGCTCTGTCTCCTTCAGCCTGCTGGGAGAGGCTCTGCTCCCGAGAGCCCTCTCCCCCCGCATGATCTACGGGCCAGGCTGCTTGCGCGGCGGCTTTGCCATGCTCCGGCAGCCCTGCCGAGTCTGCTGCCGCTTCCTGGTTTTGTTCAGAGCCTTCATCACGAATTACGGAGGGTGTGCCTATTAAATTATCCCGTACGCGGCCTGCGCCCTTGGCACTCGGAGATAATTCAGGGTCACTACCTCGCAGAGCTGCCTCCTGCCCGGGAGGTGCCACTGCAGCAGCACCCTCCCGACTCGCAGCCGGCCCGTCTCCTTCAGGTAGAGGAGGGAGCGACTTTGCCACCTCGCTGAGCCCCTCCTGCTCGGGAGCGCTTTCTGCTATCTCTGCTTCGTTGTGTGGCGGCTCTTTTTCTGGCAAGCACGCGCTTGTATCCCCCGGAGGGAGTGATCCGGGCTCATGCTTGCTCGCTTGAGCAGTGTCTAATTTTGAGCTGTCACCCATTTCATCTTTAACACCGGTTTCATCGACAGAAGGGCAACAGCTAGCAACTTCCTGAGCTCCGTTTGCAGAATCGGAGCTTCCTCTGTCTCCGCTGCTGCTGGTATCAGTTCCTACTGCCTCCTCCTCATGGGCTCCGCTGTCCTCCATTGCTTGGGCTGCAAAGACACTGTTCTTACTGCTTTCCTGGCAACATACAGGTTCTCCATTGCTTTGATCAGGTCCATCAACTTCATCATTTTCAGGTTTAGTATCAGGACCATCAGTTTCCACACTGTCTCCTAGGCACAGTGAGCTAGATTTTGCATCCATGCTACCACCTTCTACCTGCACTTCTTGCTCCCCATTCGTACTGCTGTTGTGGATTTCTGACACAGGATCGTGTTTTGGTGCACACGCTGGAGCCTTCACCCCATTCACTGTTGGCAACAGTGCCCCAGCGTTCGCAGTGATGTCCTCCCTCTCCTTGACGAGAGGATTGCCTTGCCTTTCTAAGAAGCCGTTGTTTACCTGATCAGCACACGTGTCTGCTCCGGTATCTCTGTTATCGCTGGTCTTGCAAAGGCCAACGGAGAGATCATCAGTGCCAACATCTGCACTGGTACTGTCACATGCCGGCATCTCTTGCATAGTTGCATTCTCCTCATCTGCACAGTCAGTGCCATTAAAATCACTGAGCAAGGGCTGAGCAGCGCTGGCTGACTCTTCCTTCGCTGGTGATTGCTCTTTTAGATTTGCAGTCCTCATTTCACTGGTCTCAGCCACGCCATCCTCTACCTGCTGCGGGCCTGGAGCCCTATCAGCCGTCCCTGTACAGTTCCTGCATTCAGTTTGGCCCATAGCCACATCCACGGCCACCAGGGAAGCTGGGGTTTTGCCTGCAGTTTCAGCCACTGTAACAGCACTTTCGACTGCACGCTCTTCAGCAACTTGCACTTCCTGATGGGTACTATCTTTACTGCACAAGCTGGTGGGATCCAAAACAAGTCCAGCAGATGTCATTCCAGCTTCCTCATTTGTATTTCCACAGGATGGAAGACTTACAGCACCATTTACAGCCGCACACAGGCTGAGCGTGCTGTCGTTTTTGTCTGATACAGTCCCAAAGTCTGCAACAGAGGTTGGCTCCTCCTCTTCCTTTTTGTTCAACGTCATCGTATTTTTACTTTCACAGGAGCACTCTGGGTTCTTTGCATCCCCCAGGCTCTCTAAGTCATTTGGAGCATCACTGACAGCTCCCAAACTCTCACTGTTGTGCTTGTCCTCCTGGCAGGTTTGGTCCAAGAGTTGTCTGCTGTCAAGGTGAACAAGATCAGATGGACTTTCCTTCCCTCCTTCTCTTGCCATTTCTTTTAGGCTCTGAGATGTAGTGGCTGGGTGACCATCTGACTCTGTTCCTTGACTGTAGCTATTCCCAGAATCTTTCAGTGCAGGTTCTGTCTGCTTCCTTAAATTCTGTAACAAGACAAAAAAAATTATGACCGATTGTTTTGCTCTGTCACACACTTACGGTGTAACAGCTGTGTACAAAATCTGTATCAAAATAATGCAAAAGCACATTTCACGCATCTCCTGCCATCCTAGTGTACATAGCCACTTCAGACAGAGTTACAGTACAGTAACATGTACAGCAGTGGTCAGTTTAACTTTTGGTCTCGTTATGTGGTAATACTGAAATTATCAGAATGACAGAAGTGTTGGTTCGAAGGAGCATTTAGAGGTCATCTAGTCCAACCTCCTGCCTGAAGCTGGACTATCACCAGCACTAGATCAGGTCAGCTATGACTCTGTCTTGTCAAGTCCTGAAAACTTCTAATGATGGAGTTTCCACCATTCTCTGGGTAATCTGTTCCAGTGCTGCACCACCCTCTCAGTGAATCCGAAACCCCCATCCCATTTGTGCATCTAGCCCCTTATTAGACCATGTGCTGCTACTGAGAAGAGTTTTGGCTCTGTCATCTTCGTAATTCCCCTTCCAGCAGCTGTAGTCTTATTTCACAAGTGCACTTAAGCTCAAGCTCAGTAAACAGTACAATTCAATCTACCAAATAATGCAAATATATACCAGTCTAGTCCCAAAGGGCTTGAGCAAATGCTGCTCAAGAGCAACTCCAGATCCCTGCCCAATTACGCTCCACAGTTCTGCTCAGTATTGCTCATTTTTGCTACACTGATGGAAATTTTGTTTCAAACACTGGAATCGGGTGATGATGACTGACTCCGCCCAAGCCACCCTAACACAGTCACTTGTCTCCTCATTCTAGCACTGAACAAATGATCTAATCGGTTGCTGGGAAAGGCATACATAATTAAAAATCTGGAATTTACCTCCTAAATGGAAATAAAACTTTGAAAATGATGGCACACCGTTAAAATTAGTATGTGCAATACTGTGGAGCAGTAGCAAGGTACTCAATTCTTGCCTAACCTGCATTTTTGTTCCAGTGTATCTGCTATGTCAAGGGTCCCCCAAGTTTTTTAGTTGGATTAATACAATGAAACCTTGGCTCGGGGTTTTACATTGCAAGCTTTCTGAGGTCACACTGGTTTCTCATTCAGTAGGAGAGCAGCTCCTCTGAATCACTGGAAATGCAATATTAATGCTCTAATGATCTATTTCAAATTATTTCTATTTTGCATTTATTTATAGATATATTCAAACAATACATAAAACTTAGCAGTTTAACTTAAGCAGGTTCCTCCAAAAGTCATTTAAGCCTCTGCAAGTTCTCAGAGAAATGAAATTTCATACCAGAAATGTCCAATTAAACACCCCTTTTCTCCCTGACTTACAAAACGTCAATATTTTAACTGATGCATCACAGAGGACTTCTGGTTGTTGCATATACAAATTGTGGCTGAAATTGTCACTGCTGCTTCAGAGATACTGCTTTAACTATTCTTTCCACATGCTGAGGTTTGCAAACTATGACCACCGCCACCAAATCACTGAATCACAGACCACTAAATGCACTTCTGGGGTTTGTGATGACTGCCCTATTTAAAACCATCCCGCTGCCCATCTCCCATCTAGCTGTGCATGCCGCCACCATCGTGCACGCTCCGGTTTTAGGAGGCAGTGCAGCACAGGTGAGCCGCGGCGAGGGCCTGGGAGGAAGGCGGCCTGGGAGGAAGGCAGCGCTGCCTCGCAAAGCTGACCTCTCGCTCCGGCACAGCAACGCAAGGGCTGGACCTGCTTTTTTTGTGCGCAAATGAACCAGCTCGGACGGCGTGTCAGCGCTCCGGTGGCCACAGCCCCGCAGCCCAGCACACAGACTGCTCAACTGGTTGCCAGCAGCACGGACAGGCACAGACAAAAGTGACGCTTGTTCGGGAACAGGCAAAAGGAGGGGCGGCGGGAGCCCCGACATCCTCGGGGTGAAGTCACTCCACCGACAGCCTGAAAAATAGAGCCTTCTCCAGAGGAAGCCAACTGGCTTTTAACTGACCCTAAATGAACCTAAATGAAATAATTACAGGGCTGCTTTCCAAATTCAAATCAGATTAGATGTGAAGTGAAACAGTGCTGGAAAGAAAGAAAAAAAAATCTAAACATAGCCTTTTCTGATTTCATTGTCAGACAAAATGTACCCATCTGGCATTCACACTAACAAACAAGAAATGAGCTCAATATGAGGACCATGTTTTAGCGTCATCTTATGGAAAGCAGAAGCGCAGTAAGGCGACTTCAGGGTTAGCTCTGGTTTGCCACTCGTGCCACCAGTTTCTGCTGGGATCAGGAGTAATTAACATCTCACGTTCACAGAAAGGCCAGAGTGGCCAATACCTCAAAACTCGCTCCCAACCTACTGCCTACAGACCACGGTTCTCTCCTTTCCTAAAGAAACAAAGGAACAAAATCCCGGCGTAGCATTATTTAAATCCACACCTTTCGCTTCCCGGCCACCCCAGAGGGACAGCATGCCTTTGGGAAGGTTTCTCTGCCCTTCTGACGTGACCCTCTGCTAAGCGGGTGCTGGCCTCCGGGACCCAGCAGGAGCTGGGGACACAGAGAGGTCCCACGAGACTGGTACAGAGCTGGACTGGCTTTTGCTGCCGGAGCCCAGAGAGAAAATTTGCTTCCTAATGTACTTCACCAGATCCATCCCTGTCCCCAAACAAGAAGAAAACAGACACGTGTCCACCTGGATATTTGATAATGACATCCAGAGAAAAAGTCTAGACTCATTTGTAAACACACCCCTGAGGAGTGCCTACGTGGGAAGTCCTTATCGGACACCAGGCTGCTCCGAAAGCCAGCAGCAAACACCCCAGCTGCATTTTTGTTTAATCATCTGCTCCTTTTCCTTACCATGTGCCGGTGGCTCTGCATGTGTTTCCGAAGCTGCTGTATGTCATCCTCCAAGCTGGCCTTCCCCCCTTCCTTGGTTTCGGCTGTCAGCATGTAGACATCCAGCCCCGGGTGGTGTTTCACGCAGTAGTCCCCCGAGTGCACCGTGTGAGACAGAGCGCTCCAGGAGTCGGGCTCTCTAGCTTCCTCTCTGAAATAAAACACAGCCAGGTTAATCTGCAGTGCTGCACTGCAGGACGCACGCGGTTCTTCACTCTGGACAGTCATCTAATCAATGGCCCAAGCAAAGCAGAGCACCGGCTCCAGGGCCAGACAGACAAATGCACACGGATGCGTCTCAGCCTTGAAAATGAATTCGATTCAGAGCTAAAGCCAGCCACAAGCTCCACTTGATGTGGTCCTTCCAAGCCTTACACAGCCTCAGGCAGGAAAGTCCTGTTTTTTCCCCCAGACTGTAAGAATACATGAATGACTAGCGACAAAGGGCAAAACAGTTGCTTTTTAAACTAAGATCACTGCAGGTGAAGATCACCAAAGCAACTGTCATGGAACAACAGGTACCTAAAACAAAGATTGCAGAACAAGCTAGAAGGAATGACAGTTTTTACAGTAAAGTTGCTACAACTTCTACACTGAAACCAGCACGCTCTTTCACAAAGCCTACGCCCAAGAGCTATCAAATAGCAGCGACTTTTGTCACTTCTGAAATTAATTTTACTTATCCTGCGAAACTACTTCTATACCGACAGCCTTACGCAGGACATCCTCCCTACTGTGAGACCACTGTCCTTCTGCAGCAGTATCGCTGATTTTCTTTTTACCAATCAAAAGAAAAGAAAGGGGAAAAGGATGCTGTTGGAGATCAGAATGAAAAAATAACTCAGCAGTTACTTCTAGTCAATAGAAATTTCTATTCAGTCAGCTCTATTCAAATGCCAAACCCTGACTTTGCATAAACCTGCGACTCCAAGCAGCAGTGCTGTTCCTGTGGGTAGTCTCATCAAGCTTGGCAGAGCCTGCGTTGTCACTTTAAGGGGTTGAGGAAACATTTATCTTACCAAGGTGTTCACCTAGAGTTTCAGGTTTACAGATTTCATTCTGAATCAGAATTGCTTTAGGAAATAAAAAATCTGTTCTATTCATCAAAGGCCAGCCTGGCTTGCGTGGCACCCCCATCTCCCAGGAGAGACCTTTGGCACTGGGGAGGAGGCAGAAATGGCTCTCAAAACGACGAGCAAAGACAAAGCAGTTGCTGCTTTTCATACACGTTCAGGTAAAGTTAAGGGAACTGGGGTTCACGCTGACCTGTTCGTGTGCAGGAGAAATGCAAAAATCCTTGTCCTCCTTTCACCAGGACCGTTTCACTAGAACATGCCCCTTCCCCTTCGCGAAGACGAGCCCTGAGTCACAACAGGCTTCCTGAAGTCTCCCGCTGCAGCACAGCCACAGATTACCCTACAAGGGCCTGGGATGGAGCTGTGATTGTATGCAAATGATTAAGGATATTCGAAAAAGTATGTATACAGGAAGCATATACAGTCAAGCAAAATCACATGCTGCTTTAGGCGTCTCTGCCATCTTGGTTTCTTACAGCAAAAGCAGCAACCCTTTCTAAAGGGCAAGCATCCAGCACGGCTCAGGCAAACCCATACAGATACCTCTCCGGGAACCCACACAATTTAGAAAGAACAGAAAGCAAAGTAGTAATGATCAAAAGATATCAAAATGGACAACAGCAATAGGCAGAGCAGGGTGGAGCAACGTGCAGAGAAAGAAAACCGTGCAGACAACGGCGGTGGCTGCCGCCACTCTGCCCTAGTAGGATATCCCTCCCCGTTCTGTGACTCATTTGGGGTTAAATCTGCAGCACACACAAAGCAAATTCAGACAAAGTGGTCCTACGTCTTCTACCATTCACCACAATGTAACTTAACTGACTTCAATAGAATTACTCTCGATTTAGACAGAATCAATATTTCTATAGAGAAACAGAAGGAAGCCTACAGTTTCTTTGGCAATTAGTATAAATCCAATCATCCAGGCACTGAAGTCAACTGAGCCATTACAAGTGCAAAGTGACTAAATAAATGGCCTTCCTTTATCAAGGAAACACAGACATTTCTGTCTAGAGTATTTCTCTTTTCAGCTGTCATATATGAGAAATCACTGCACTCAGGCCACTTGCAGAACACAAAGCAGCAGTCATCACAAAAACCCTACTCACCAGTTCATGAGGACAGCAGCACCAAGATTAAAGAACTGAGCGCAACAGCCTCCTTCCATTTCCCATCAGCTTCAAGTATACTTACGAGTGTCTCCAGATAGGCACCCACAAAGCAGCCTGCAGAACTCGGGACTTAAAGGGCCTCAATGACTTCAAAAGCCTCGAAAGTTGGAGACGGATTACACGCAAGCACGGTCCCCTGGGACACCAGGAGAACGCCTGCCCTGACTGCTGCAGTTTGCCACCTTCACCTTCGCACAGGCCAGACTGACCAAATGATCACTTCCATATACAAAGAAAGCAATTTCTTTTCATACACAAGTTGCAAGTTGTGTTAAATTCTATAAAAGGGTTTAAACCCTTTGAAATAGCCAAGAACTTTCTCAAATCCACCCAACTACAAGCAACTCAAAGCTCTCTTTTTTTTAGCAGTAGTCACCTATGTCGCACATAATTAAGCAGTGAGGTAGTGGATGGCCCAGTCCACCAACTCCTTCAAATCATCCCTTTCATACATTGATGCATCCAGGGACAGATGGATTCAACAGAGAAGACAAATGGGTATTCACAAGTGTCAACTTGTTTGCACACCGATAATTCTCTTGCTCAATCACTTTCATGAGCAAACAGATCCTGTGAGAATATGCTCTTGCTAATTTGTCTTTGTACATTGAGCTTCACCTTTTTTGTCTCTCTAGCATATCTCACATACAAGCCCTGGGTTTTATTGAGAGGCAAAAAGTACATTTTCTTCCAGAAAAAAAAAAGCTTTATACACATGCATTTTGTACTGCTTGACTGTAAAAGACAATCATTTTGTACAGATTAGCAATTTCTGTAGTAGTTGTAATTTTATACAAGCATATGCTCAAGATGGTTAAGTAGGAGCCAAAAACAAAAATGCAAATATTTACTCAAGAATTATTAACAAAAATGTATATAACATGTAACAAAAAACTCTACTATTCTAGAAGCCTAAAAATCTGTTTCCATTCAGCACAAAAATCTGAACTGCAGTTGTGAAGAAAGATTGCTCGCAACTGGGGAAATCTGTCTTATAAAGTTTAACCATCCTAGGTCAATTCTTTCTCATCCTCCCTTTTTCAACAGCTTCCCACAGAAACACTGAGAAGATACCAATGAACAGAAAGTTTCATTGGTATCGTCCCTGAGCCAAACTTTTGCAGAAGAAAATACCTTGCTCGGTTAAAAAAGCAAGGGCTGACCAATGAGGTTCATAGCTTGCAACGTTCACTGTCACGTCTCCACCCTCGGTGCGACCACGCCGCGCTAAGCGTGTCCCGCTGAAAACCCTGGAACGGATGCTCCAGCCTTTATCCCCGATTCATTTGCTCCGATTTTCTATCGGTTAGAGGCAAGCAAAGGAAAGAAAGGAAACTGCCAGCTTCGGGAAAGCACAGTGTTTGCATGGAGAAAGGCAAAACTTACCAACCTGCCCTGCGCCGGTGGGAACGCGTCTCAGAAGGATGCCAACTCAAAACGGAGCGAGAGGAGAAGCAACACCTGAAATCACCACAACCTCCAAAGTACTGTCAGACCATGACCTACCTGGTCCGGGAAGTACTCAGAGTGCTCAAACCGCAACCAGCCCCTGCACGTTTGACACATAAAACATCACAATATAGTCTATTTTTTAAATCTCCAAGAAGTGCCGAAGTAGATTCGTCCCCGGTGAAGGAGGAGCCGCGCTGTATTTGTGTGTTCAACCCCGTCTTTTCTTGTGGTAGCGCAGCGAGGATGGCTGCGGGCCAACAACCAGGGGCGGAAAGAGGTAGAGGAAAGTCTGCAACTACACAGCATGTCTCAGAGCTTCCTGCAGATACTAGTAAGATATTTTTAAAAAGAGGGAAGATAAGTGAGAGAGGGAGAACGAAAAAAGAAAAAAAAAAATGCTACGGCTGGAGCGAAAGATGTGCCCGTTTTCAAAAGTTTCCGAAACTGCAGTCAGTTATATAGGTTTGAAATCTGGCTGTGTCAGTCCTCCCGACACGACTGGTTTCCAGCGTAGAGATAACGGATTTTAAATAGAAGGGAGAGGAAGAGGGGCAAAGAGACCAGAAGCAGCAGCCAGAAAAAGCCTTGCTGGGTTAAACAGATCCTCGTGTTAGGGAGATTTATCCAACAATCCCACAAACGAGTGCAGACGACTGTGTGGGAACTCAAGGTGTTATTTCCTGGGGATATCCCCTCTAGATTTCTGAGCCGGACTTTGGCTCAAGCAAAACAAACTCTGTGGCGTTGCCAGCTCTTACGATCTTACTGTAAGCCTGACAATAGCCCCTGATTTATTCTGAACGCACCAGCTCCTAGATTCACGCGATAAAGAAAAAAAATATTATTTTTTAAACAAAGCCGCTATTACGGTTGCGGCGAAAAGCTATGAAATTCTAGAATTTAGATACTCTTATCTGTAAGGCAAATAAAAACTAAACTGAATTTTAGTCTTACATTCCTGTTCAAAATTTGATTTATTATTGTTATTAGAATACCATACTGAAAACACTAGATCAGACTGTCTGTAATCTGGGATAAACAAGGAACAGCGCCCACTAGGACAGGAAGCTGGATTTGGTGGCTACTGCACAACACATCCATAAAGCAGATGATTTAAACAAGGCCAACAAGTCCCTTACTATGAAAATTCAGCATCCAGATGTAATGCAGTCACCAGACCCTTACACCAAGACTCCAGGCAAGCATTTCAAAGAAATCCCACTTTCCTAAACTTATCACACAGTTGGGTATGGAATTCAATATCTCCCCATTCTTCAAAGAAAATTGCATAGCTACTATCAATAAACAGCTACTTTTAATGGTAACAACTGCCAATTACTAACCATGATTAATATTTTGTGGCAATGCTATTACTCCCAAGAGGACTCAACGTATCCAGTTTGATTGTGTGTACCCTTAATGTCTTCTAAACAGAACGATTTAAAAACAGTGCGAAGTAAATGGAAAAAGTTTATTAGAAATCTGGCAAACCAGAATGTCAGTGCTATTTGCAGAAGTGTTGGAATAACATAGGCTTTGCAAACTTACGGTCAGCTTTTCACCATGACCTCACAGTCTTTAGTGACATTACCATAGAAAATGCTTTGCCCCAAGAAAGACCAGGAAAGCAGCAATGAAGAAATGTTTCTTATATAAGAAAATTTTATAGACCACTGACTAATTTGAATGCTTCCCATGTTGAAGGAAAGAGTTAAAGTCCAGATGATGCAGTAACGGTGACTAACCCCTGACAGTACTTCGCATGGACACTAACTGAAGTGGGTTAGGACACTGAACTGAGTTCAGGGTTGCATAACCTATACTTCAATATCAGACTGCATATTTAACAACTGGATGCAAAATATTTTACACTTAGACCATCGATCGACATCCTATACAACAGTAAATCAACCCAATCTGGCTTGTTCTTTCGACAGATGTTTGCAGGCTCACATACCCTAAAAGAACATGTCCAATTACCTTAGCAAATCAGAATATATTTGCTATCACAAAGGGTCTCTAACTCCTAAATCCAAGCATGTTTCAGGCCTCACTGTTGGTGAGGCATCAATTAAAAACAACTACGAACTGTCAAGAAATATATTAGCTACACTCTAACAAGAAAGATGCACTTGTTGAAATATGGATCCATAAGTCCAATACAGAACTTGACATCAGCTACAATTCCCATCAGCAAAGAAAAGAAATTTAAGGTGAATCTGTGAAATACACTCACAGTGAAAATAGACACAATCTATTGCATTTTAAACAGAGCAGCACAGTCAGGAAGACTACTTTGTCAGGCAATGTTTTATTTATAGCTAAAAAGGCGACTGATCAAGACGAGTGATATGGGAATAAGACTCGTCTCTGCAGAGCATCTCTGCGTGTGCAAGCAAACGCGGCCACAGGCTCAGTAACACAATGCCAAGGCGAAGCCGATAGCTTTGACTGCCTCCGATGTGGCAGCTTACAAAATCTTTTAAGTAATTTGCTCAAACTTTAACCTCCGCTATAAACACAAGCTTTTCTAACAGATCTGCTGCAAATGCTAACTGTGAGAGAGTATCTTAACCGGGTCTCCAGCTAACCGGTGCCTGAGGCCAGCAGAACAGCAGCTCTTGCAAATTACTCCTTCACTTTATCTAAATTTATCCTGAAATGGCACTGGTCAATCCCAAGGCACAAATCTGCACAGCTGCTCTGTACCTCAGATAATTTGGCACCTACATCCTTGCACCCTCCTTCCTTCCCTTCGCATTTACCAACCACACAAGGCAGTCGGGGGCTTAAGGCCCTATAACTTTTTCGGTCACCTCAGGATCGGGACTGCTACTGGGCTGGGGGAATCCTTTTCTTTTTGTATCTTACCAAATCTTCTCAAAGCTCTTCTTTTTCCTCCTCACAGGCCTGTTTACGGGAGCATTATCTCCTAGGACCTCTGATTTCCGACGAAGATATTCCAGAAAGGAAAAGGTTGCTTCCACTATATGGACTTGCATCTTTTCTGCATTTAGAGGTGGAAATGCACAAAACGAAGGGGAAGAGACAGCCAACGAATGAAAACAAGAGTCTTATTAGGGATGTGGGAACACGCTGGGAGAACAGTAAAAGCTGGAGCACATAGTGGGTGAGTAGGTGGAAAGAGAGGAACACAAACTCTTCCTGCTCCATCATGTTCGCCCCCGATTGCCCCGGCCCCCAGCTCTGCTCCACACTCCTGTGGCCAGAAGCAGCCTGCAGCACCTCAGCATCCTTATCAATGGTGTTTCCAACAATAACCTGAAAATTCAGTAAACTGCAGCAGAAAAACAGGTTTTGATGGATCGCTACTAGTCCCCCATCCTTCCAGAACTGAACAGCAACCTTTTAAAACCTCTATCTGCTTTCCAGGTCCCCTCTCATTAGCTTCATTAGAAAAGGGTGTTTCAGCCTACGCATCCTCAGAGGTAAAAGCACCCTGTTACACAGAGCTGCCGAAGGTCCGGGACTCAAGTCGTAATGCTTGGCCACATTTTTAACATTAGGAAACCAGTGATTTTGGAATACATCTACACTACAGATGTACACAAAGACTGGATTTAATAGAGCTACCTAATACCAAAATTAAATGAAAAACGCCCATCTTAACTTCTGTCCCAACTTGGCGGGGCACTCTAAGAAATGCCTAATTTCAGTATCACATTTAAATCCTCTGCTGTAAATAAACTGGACATCTTTGAAATCTAACACGTGCTTAAAGGACTTGCTAAACTGGTGTGTAAAGAAACAAGACACCAGGCAAATCTTCCTGCAGCTCTGGCTCCAAAAAGCAGAAAAATTTACTCCGTTATAAAAGTAAAGTTACTGAAGAAACTCCTCAGTTTAGAGGCACTATGGAGCTTACAGCACGGACTTCACCAGCTACTTATGTACGATGAGAACAACAGCAAGTGATAATCACATATTGCAAAATGCCCATAAAACACTTGGGTTACCACTGAGTTATTTCTCATGTGTGTTAATTAAATCTAGGTCAGTCAAATCTGAATACACGCTCATACTGACTTACGGCTTCATGTACCGAGCTGCCTGGCTGCTACCATAGTATGTTAAGGAAGAGCAATCCCAGAGCTGCACAGAAAAGCTCCTTAGTAATCAGCAAGCAGAGAAAGCAACAAAAGCAAAACTAAAATTAGAGTGAACAAGCCAGAGATGGCTGCAGGTCTGAATCTTCTCCTTTGCAGACTGGAAAAATGCAAGAGTCACTCTTAGGGACTTCATTCTTCTCTCACTTCCTTCTTCTGAGGGGCATAAATCATTCTTCGCTGTGCAGAGACTGCAAGCATGTAGCTTCATGGAAGAAAATTTATACTCTGGGGTTACTGGACAAAACTTTATTCTGCAAAAGTGCAATCAGATTATAAAACTGGCGTTTGTATGCTTTACAGAAGAGCGCTTCCACTTCTCTGAAACTGGGAATACTAGCTATTTCTTGGAGCCATTTTACTTGCCTGCTTTACAAAGCATCGGAGAACATGGATCTGGCAGGCAGATTATATTACTACGCTGAACTGCATTTGAAAACATCAACTACTGCAAAACGCAGCTGTCCTATTACGGAGGCCAAGTTACTCACAAGGAGCATATCACCCCCTGTTTAATAAACTATACTGCCTCTTCAGAGCCCTCTCTTCTCTAACAAGCGCAGCAGACGAGCTCTGCCAACGCCCTGCGGCTAACATTGCCCAATATAAACACCAGGAAGCAACAGGCTTCGGCGGAGGACCCCGGCTTGGGATTCACTGCTATCGCACTCGGGAACGGCTGAAACTATGAGCAGGCTACGCAGCCTACCTACTTTCCACAGCTTTTTCAAACAAGATCAGTGTATTTAAAAACAACTGTTAACCAAACAGCTATTTAGCACACAAGCATGTAGGAGAAAATCCTTATTCACGCTTGCAAAAAATGCTATCCTTCATGCAATGTCCTATTCCGTCCGCACTGCAAGACGGTGTTTACTGCGCAGTTTTAACTTAGAAGATAAAACAAGCACCCTCAGGAATGCTATACAACCGACGAATAAACACTGCTATCATCTCTCTCCGTCTTGGGCAACCTGCATGTGCTCTATTGTGGCTCTCCATTTCAGTCTCAAAAGAAATCTTCCTTGCCAGAGAGGATGCAAAAGCCAGTTCACAAGCTCGATGCTACAGAAAAGAATATTTCAAGGGCTGCAAAATCTAAATTTAAAAGCATCTGTCTTCTTTTAATAGAGGACTCTGCCACGGCTGAAAAGGGAAAGCTCATCTGATAAACAGAAATTCAAAATGTCATGAGTGTAATTAGTTTTTTAGAAAAATATTTACACTGCAGCTGAATCAGACTGCCTTACAGCTGAACCCAGGCAAAACTGCAACATCGGAGAAGTTTTTGTGTCTACTTTTTAATGATTGTATCTTAATTACAGCAAAACTTCACCCCTTCCCAATGACGACTGGGAGAATCATTGTAAAATGCACGGTCCTGCAAATTAGCAAGTAAGTGAACAATAAAATCCCCCCAAGGATAATGCATCACCAAACACACTGCATTCATTTATTTTGCAAAGTGTAGTTTAATTACTTGTAAAAATAATGACTCCTTTGTACGGGCTCTCGCTAGCATGAGTTGCTGGTCTGTATTTTGCTGAGTGGTACAAACTGCGTGCCAAATTTGTGTGCATGGATTATACAGCGCGTGCATAAGCAGAGTGCAGAAAAGAGGTTATAGGGTATCCATTGTGTTTTGACAGCACATAAATGATATATACGCTCTTCATGGAATTTGGCTGTATGTCTGTATTTTGAAACTCAGTATTTCTCCCCTCAATAGGGATTTTTAGGCCTAGATCCCGCCTCATTCCATAAAGTACCAAGCACAACAAAATCACCGCGGTGGAAACGGGACGTGTGCGCTTTGCAGCCACGCTGCTCCCGCGGGGCAGAGCCGCGGCGGTCACGGCATCATACCGAGCTCCCACCGCTCAGGGCAGCCCCGAGCTTGTCGCGCTGCACCATGACCCCATCCCGGCTCGCTGAGGAGGGGTCCACAAGCTCCAGCACCCACAGGCTTCTCCTAGAGAGCCTATTCGCAGTGTTTCAGTGAGATGCTGAGATCTGGGGAGCCACGGGACAGGTGGCACAGCTGTCAGATGCATACCCATGATATTCCCACCCAGCAGGCCAAGAGGAAAACTAGTCATAATTTTCAACTAAATAGTTCAAAAATATGCTAAGAACAACAGGAACTGGGATCTTGCTGGCAATGTTACTAAAGTTACTACAGTATCTTGTTTTCAAAGATGAACTGTAAAGGTCATTAGAAAAATCCCTTGGACTTCATCAGCAGTATCCGTGAGAGTGAGAGGCATGGGGTAATGCCATGAAATCCAAGTGCATAGATGGTCTGTTCTTTCCACCAATGAGGAACTGCCGTTCTAGTACTGGTACCAGTTGTGAAATCCTCAACAAATACATGAATAGCTGTTGTAATAGTTTTGTTTACTTCCCATTTCTTATTAAAGTACCAGCTTTACTCTTGTTCAGATAACAGTATTTGCTGTGAGCTGAACAGTCAAGTTTTGGCCAATTTGACTTTCTTGACTGTATGTAAGTTCTGTTACACTGTTCGTCTCACACAGGAGAAATTTGCTGTAGTTACAGGATGAATTTGCACACTCCAGTTTTACAAGACAGCCTGAAAGAGTGTAGTATGTTTTCACAGTATGACTGTTGTTGAACTCGCATGGAAAAATTGGTTAAAACTATGTCATCTCAGTATTAATCCCAGCCAATGGTGGCAGAAGAAAAGGTCAGAGTCCAGCTTCTGTCCCACCCCACACCTTTTCCTTTACTCACACTTTGCATGTGGTTGGCAGAATTGTTAAACAAGAAAGACAAAACTTAAATGCAATCATGCCAGCAGCACATACCTTTTTTTTTTTTTTTGCCCTCTAACAGGCTCACCACCTACCAAACAACTGTAGAAAGCAGAATAATTTACAATTTGTAAAGTGAATCAATTTTGAACAATAATGTGAACAAAACAGCAGACTCCTATGTTGGGTTGCTCAACATAAACCCTAGGTATCTAAAAATTCAAATCAGAAAAACAAAGTTAATAACAAAGCTTAAGAGAAATAGGCATCAGAATAACACAAATGCAGACTAAATCTTTCCTCCTTTACAAATAGCCCCCTCAGGACTTAGTTAAGCTCTTTGTCTTTATCAGCCTCAGCTTTTAAAGCTTGATCTCCAAACATTTGCTATTCAAAAATAACTTGTCATCTTCTGAAGGACTCCTTATTAAGCTGTGCAGTAAATGCACATGTGACTAGTTACTTGCTACTAGTTAGTAGGATCTAGCTGCTTCTCATGACCATTCATAAAAGAAAAGTTTCTGCTTTTAAATATTTACATTAATTTTCATCTAAATCAGATACTGGTAGTTATCTATTCTCTACAGGATGCTACCTTATTTCAATAAAATCACCGTGACTTCTTTTAACCAAAAAGTCCTAAAGTGCTATATGAGAATGCAACAGTCAAAACTACCATCGTGAAACCTGCCAGCTACTCTCTTTTGGACAGCTGTACTTGTTCAGAAAAGGGCTTTTTCACTTGCATTTGCATAAGGTTTGTCTTTAATTAGTCAATATTACAGTGACTCATTTGGGGGTTTAAGGGACAGCTGGAAACAGCACTGCAAGAAAAGAGAAAAGGAGAACACCACAATACTATTGCACTTCCACCCTAAGGGCCTGCCCCATTGTTTCCAGGAATAAAGGTAAAAATAACATTATAGAAAAGATGTTTGTAAGGGTAGAGTTCAGCTCTTAGGCGTTATTCAGTGATAATGTACAGTAAAGGCAAGCATGACCCAGAGAATGGAAAAATAGCGGAGGAAGCACCAAATCATCCTTACTCTGTCAAAAGCTGGTGCAGCTTCTGATAGCCCTTCTCCAAGGCCAAGCTCACAGGCGTCACCCCTTCGGTGTTGTGGATGCTGAGAGCTCCTCTTCCTCCCGGCTGCTGTAGCAGGAACCATGTCAGCCGCAGCAGCCCCAGCCTCACGGCAAAATGCATCAACGTTTCCCGAGGGATGTTCTCTGGGAAGAACGAAGAGAAAAGAAAAAGGCATTTGTAGACTGCGGGTTAGGTGGATGCCATTTCCCCACATCCCTGCCCCTGGAGTCAAGCCACGCGTACGAGGAGACAGCACAATGGTTGGCATCGACCTAGCCGTCGCTTGCAGCCAAAAGCCAAGCAACCCAAATGCGGCAGCACCTGGAAAAACACACTCTGCCAAAGCTGGCTCCTAACATCTAGGAGGGACTAGTACTTTAAAGTGAGGGAACCGTTACGGTGGCACTGAAAGAGCTCAGGACTCTCAGGATGAGACTGACCACAGAAGTCAGTGTGAAAAACCCCATTTCTTGAACAGCCGCAACTACAAAGCTGCAGCGCCTGTAAGCAGAACCTGGCATGTTTAGGTGGGTCTGTCTATAGGTCCAAGCACCTTCCTCACACACAGGATCAGAGCTTAGGAACAGCCAAGTTTTGTGATTTTATGAGACACTGACTCACCCCAAGGCACACACGCACAAAAAAGGGACATTTAAAGCACAAATCTAGAGCAATAAAAGAGAACAGTTCAGCCTTTCTTGTAGATAAAAAGTAAAGATTTTGCTTTCCCCATTTGATTTTGCCTTAGACTAGTTTTTCTTAGCTTTAAACAGTAGCTATATAACTCTGAGTAGCAGCATTTTATAAACTAGTAATCTCCATTACTGCTTTTTATGATTAATAACCATGGCCTTCTAATATGATAAAAATCACTCCTGTGCCTATGCTTTCATCTCAGAAAAATAACCCCCTATTCTAAAAGCTGCAGCCCTAGAACTTTGCTCTGAAAAGCTTCAACCAGAAATGAGCTCCAGATGAACTGCTGAAATGCAGTATTTGCAGATCAAAGTGTATTACTTCTGAATAAAGGGCAAAAGTGTTTGGGTTTAGATGAAAAAATAAGTAAGAAATAAAGATTTGTTCCTTTAATTAACAAAGGATTTTAGTTTTGACTGGCACCATCAATAAAAAAAAAAAAAGCGCCCACTGGGTCTCAGTAAACCATGCCAATGAGCACACTTGGTATAATACCTTGACTATTATAGCAAAGATTTATCGGGTTATTAATTTGGTTGCCAGCCAAACCTATACAGCAGATTTAAAAACACACGTGCATAAGGCTTCTCAGATTTAATTAAGTAATTTTTCCCAAGAAGTATGCCACAAGAGAAATCACTTCTGAAACATACTGCTTGAGAGTTCAGTTGTTTTGCTTGCTTACTTGCTTTCTTAAGGGACATCATTAAGACCTTTAGTAAAAAACAAAGCAAAAATGGGGAGCTCTCCCCAGCCTGACATACGGTTTTTCCCGAGCTTCTTGGACCAGTTCCTGCAGAACTAATCTGTATTCAAGAACCAAAAAGCTTTCTGGCACCAGCTCTCTTCCATATGACTCCAAATTAGGTCTCTGGGCTACAAACCAGTCCTTGCACCCTAGCCTCCTCCTGATTAGCGTAAAGCAAAACCATGCTGTCCTGAATACACGAGCATGTCTGAATGGAGGTTCCAGCTGATTAGAGAAAAAGGATATAGCTGAGCTCGCTCAGAGACCTATTCTCAGCCTGTGGGAGCGTAATGACAAGGATTTTGGTATTAAGTGCTGTAGAGCGCAATGCTTTAGAAGGAAACAAGACAACAAGGTAGTTGATAATGGACCTTCAGTCTTGGACAGGAAGAGTAATGAAAAATGGCATGCCATATAGAGAGGCATAAGGGAAAGACTACTGATGAGATTGTGGAGATAGTAAGTGTGGATACAAGTGGGACTTACCCAGAGCGAAAGCATATGCCTAAGGGATTACTCAATGGACTTGCACTAGCACAAAATCTGCTCTGCATTACCCATACTAATAAACTGGTAGAGTTAGCTAGCATAATTAAAATGGTACAGCTCTTCCTACTGTTGATATAGGAAGTACAAAAGCACTTATTTCAGAGCAAAAAGTACAAAAAACCCAGTTATTTCAGAGCAAATTACTGCTGTAGAATGAAAGAATGTGTTATACTGGTCTGGCCACATCTGTTCTATCATGGGATCTTCTGCTCTAGCTGCTTCACTGAAAGGAAACATCATCTTCCCAACTGAAACAGACACCCTTGTACCAAAACTGAGCAGGGCAGACCTGAAAAGCATTAAGTGCAGGTTCCTGGATCAAAATGTTTCCTGTTGAGTAGAATTATCTTCTACTCACCAACTCATGGCTCATCAGTAAAGATGCATACAAATTCCAAGCTTTGCAAGAGGCAGGCAACTGATCCAATTGGGTGCCTCTCCCAATCTCGTATTTCACTGGATGAAATGCCCCTGCCCTCCCAAAACTATCCCAAATGTTCATATGATTTAGTCTGCTCATTCGACTGCATCTTTTGAAAATCCCACCTTTCCTCTATTTTTTTAAAACAATCTTCATTATCTTCGAATTAGTAGACCATTAATCCCAGCATGTGGAAGGAGGTGTCTAAATATGCTCCTGAAGTGAACGTGGCAGTGCTCCAGTGCCTTTGAGCAGCAACGACTGGCGCAGAAGACTTCGACAAGCACACATGGCATGTTGCCATCCTGAACATATTAAACACACAAACTCACTATCCAGCCCCATTTGACAGGCTCTGCCTGAGGCCTCTGCCACGAGGCCATCCCAACAGATGGGCATGGACGACGGCAGCAAAGAGACAAAGTACTGTACATGCAACAACTGTGGGGGCTCCAGGCAATGGCTTTAGAAGGTTCTGGAGTGCCCCAAACTTGCACGGCTAGAGTTGAAAGGCGCGTGCCATCTGTGGATGGATTAACTACTAACATACGGTGAAAAATACATCTGTCTCTATGACGTTGCTCAGATCAAACTGAGAGCTGGTTTGCATCCAGTCTGAGAGCGCTGGGGGATGGAAGGGGAGAGGAGGATGGACCAAATTCTTCCAACCTCCTACCTGTGAAGAGATGAAGCTTGTAGCACAGGATGCTGAAAACTGAGACAATGTTTTCAATGTCTTTTGTGGTGCAAAGTGCCTCTCCCAGGCACAGAAGACAAACAAAAAAGCTTTAACACGAAGAGCCAGAACTCCTCCTACGCTGTATCAAGCACAAGTCCTTCATCTTAAAATGGCTGTCCTTTGAATGTCAATACAAAGGTCCTTATAATTAGGAAATTTTGGAAATACAAGACATGCAGTACTGGGAAGGCCAAGGTTGTTTTGTTCCTTTCTCGTTTCCTAGTAATAGGCAAGAGTTGAAACATATGATTATTATCCCATAATGGCAGGGCACTCTAATCCAGCTGGCAAAACCTAAGATTTTAGATGTATTATTTTTATGTATTTTTTTTTCAGCTGTGACACATGAACAGACAGTTTGTCTGGGTAACTAAGGACAAAATTTTCATGGAGGACTGTCGAATGTACTTTGCTAACTGCAAAGGATTAAGGCTTAAGGTGCTATTAACACAAAACAAATAAGCACTGAAGAAATAAATGTTTGGGTATGACACATCTGAGAACACACAAACTGCTCCCTAAGTAAGGGCTTCATTTTAATCCTAATTAAATAACAGAAAAGAACACTACTCCTTTTTAAAATCACTCCTTATTTAGAGCACACCACACCTAGCTTCTCACTTTATCCTCCATGCCCTGAGATTGCTCATAAGAGACATTACATGGAATAACTTCTCATCAGTCTTCCTGTAGTGGTGGCCTTCATACGTGCCTCTTCCAAAATCATGTATACTTGGCAATTTTGAAATCTACCATCATATCTAGCTTGAAAATCTTGTTCTCCTTTCTTGTGCTGGAAGTTTTCACTGCTCAGATCAATCCTCGAGAAACGCAGGGAGGAAGAAACAGAAACAAGCCTTCACCAAACACTGACGTCCCAGATGAAGGCATGAGCAAGCAACAGTGCTAGAGAAAGGTCAAGGCAAAGACATGGTGTTTGGAATTACCAGTTCAATTAATAAGAGATTTGTTGGTAATTCTTTTTTAATCTTATAAACAAGAATTTTTTCAAAGCACTCTGGAGGATCTCGATGTCCCCATTCCCCCTAATATCAAAGGGAACAGAAACTCTCTTGCACCACCGACTTCTCAGCCACAGATTCTCCTGTTGAGCAGTAGATTTTAGACAGAGTGCCTGAACAAGAATAAGCATTTTCTGCTTCCCGTTTCCATCTGCAACTGCAGAAGGTGTTAAACTTGGGTATGGAAAAGAGTTTTTCATCTTATCTAGGACTGTAGTTACGCCAACTTGATCAGACCCCATTGTGCTGTTGCCACAGGAAAGATCTTGTTGATGTATTTTATAGTCCTACATCACTGGGCAGGGATGAAAGGTGAGGAGCAGACCGGAAAGGATATGAAACCCAACAAAAAGAATACTAGCAACTATTACAGGGAAAGGTTCAAAGAAAAACTATAAAGAGACTGTCGCACATGAACAGATTAAAGCTTTGTGTGTGGAATACATCAGCTCCATCTCTAACATCCTCCCATGGAAAAAAAAATTAGTTGCTAATAATCAACTTTCATCTTAACTATTTCTGAAAACATTTGAAACCTTTTTGGGGCATCTTTTACTTTCTCTCTTCAACCCTTCTCCTTTTCTTTATGTAAATAACAATGAAATGCTTCTAATCATGGTGACACTCATGTTGCACTGCATGCTAAAATCCTGCAGGTTTTGTGTGCAGAGTTACTAAATCCCTAACACATAGCCCCATTCACACTATTCAGACCAGAGGCAAAGCATCTTCTCTGCCTCCCTCCCACCTGGCAAGCTCAGAGTTTCACTTCTTTAGTAGCACTGCACACAAATGTTCAGCTACGCAGCATTTCTGGGAAGCTGTGCATACTCTAGATGTCAGGAACTGCATTCCTGAGGTTACAGAGCTATTAAGTGCTTTATCTAACAAGATGGTCCCGATTATCTGCCTATAATCATGGCTGACCATCCTGCAGCTCATACAAGGAGCTCTGCGTGAACGGCTTCTCCTTACGCTCTCGGTGAGGAATTGCTCTCTCTCCAGGCTGATCACCACAACACTCTGAAAGCATTAACTAATTCCCCAAAGTACCGTCTTGAAAAGCTCATGCCACCTAAATTTAACTATAGGTCTGGATTTTACTACTTACTTTTAATGACCAAAATGGAGAGACTTTCTGCTCAAAGACTTGGTCAAAATATTACTTGAAAGAATTTTTGGAAGTGTTCTGTTTACTACCGATAGTTAACACAAGGATTAAACTCTCTAAGCTTTTCATACCTGAGCCTTAAACCCTCCCTAGATTTTTTCTTCTTTTTCCCCACTGGAACACAAACAACACAAACATTACCAATCCCTCCAAATACTCTGTTCTAGTTTTCTAGCTAATATTCAATTTAGTATTTAAAATAGAAAAAGCACAGTTGCGTATGGTTTGCATATATCCTCAGAATATATGTTAAATTTTTATTTCTAGATTAAAAGTGTAAGAATCTGTTCAATTTAAGAAGCAGCCTTTAAAAATGCTACTGCGAACAGTAAATAACCTTACTTTTGACAGCAGTAACAACGATGTTCTTTAGAAAGTTACAACACACTTGTAATAATTAAGATGGACATGATTAGAAGGCAACTGAAAGTAATGCTTAATTACACATATTCTGAAATAAATACTGGATGCCATTTGAGTTCACATAGATTAATAGAAAATTACGAGCAAGGCACACTTGGAAACACTTCTAAGGAACCACTTACTGCAGAGGGATAGCGGATGGTTGGGGGTAAGGGAATCGTTCTCATCTTAGGATACAACTGCCCTAGGATAGGTAAAAGAAATGAGGATTGCAACTATGCAGGGAGGAGGTCAGACCAGCCCAAGAGGGTTCAGCCACACTCGTTATCTGGAATGCAAATCGCCTGCCATTAACTGCGCAGGAACCAGCTGTCCTGCCCCTGCAGTGCAAAGACCTGCTACCCAGCGACCCAAGCAGCGGTTCGGCAGCCCGCGCGGCACTGCATCCTCCATCTGCCCAGCTCTCAGGAGTGTTTTGTGCCACGCTTTCCTTTACTATCCAGTTAATCTAGCGAAACGGACGTGAATCTTCTGTCTGTCTTGGTAAGAGAGGATGGAGCCCAGGGACCTCAAAGACCAGGAAACTTGGGAGCTGTCATCCCAAGTTCTGCTAGCAAGGCATCAAGTGGGATCTGGAAGACAGTTTACTATCCCAAAGTCCTGTAACCTCACCTGCAAAACTGGCACAACAGCTTAACATTTTCATAAAATATTTTCTATCTGTGGGTAAACAGGTACTTCATGTAGAATTGCTGCAAGTCTTTCTGGTCTTCTGGACTTTTCAAGTCTTTCGTCTCAGGCTGCAAGGCTAAGAAACAGCCATTCTTGGAGGTCTTCTACAAACAGCGAGGAAGAGGTTGTATCTCAAGTATCTTACACAGCAGGTGGCTTCAGGGCAAATAAGAAAAATGGAGAGATGGAGTTGGGCAAGGCTAACAAGAAGCAAGATACGCATTGTCTTAAGAACAAACCAGGCAGCAGAAACATGGCCAACTAATGCCACTACTGGAGAAGGACCAAAACACCACGGCTCCCTTCTTTCCTGCTTTCCAATCAGTTGCACAGGAATGATCAAAACACCTCGAAACCTGATCATACCTTTTGAGAGTAGCTGTCATGAGAAAAAGCTTAAAAAATAGGTTTTATATATGTAATTAAGGGAGAAAACATTCCAAGGAGAAATAATTACTCAGACACCTTACTGAAGTGCAATCAGGATTGCGATCAGAAAGCAAAGAATTACAAACAAGAAATTTGGGCAGGAGTATTATCTTTCCACAGAAAAGACAGTAAGAAAAGCTAAACTGATATTAAGCTGATAAACAGCTTGAGAGAGATGATTCTGTTTTCCAAGGTAGCTTTCCGATCAGGAATTATGTTGTTAAAGCCCTGCTCTCTGCCTCGGGAGTGCCAGCGCCAGCCCGGTGCTAACCCCGGACTGGGTTCCTCGCTCCACTCCACCAGCTGCTGAATGAAAAGCTCATCATCAAAGCCTCCATCCTCCAAAAGCATATTCGGGTGTTCAGCCTGGCACAGAGGGTTCATTCAAAGCTTGCTGAGGTCCAAACGAATCCACTTTCTTTTCCAACTGATTTTGGGTGAAGGATTAGGGGTTTGTGATCACTGATGATTTTGGCCTTGTACCAGAGTAATGTAAGTTAATAAATATTTGATTTTGAGCAATGTTAACCAATACCTGCATGGATTAGATTAACTAATGTCACGTAGCACATTTAATTTTGGAACAGTTTCTTTTTAAGCAGTAACATCTTTTTTTGTTCAAGGCCAATGGAAAAAAGGCAAATAAAATACTGCAAGTGAACACAACGGGTTTTTGAAAGTGCACTGATGACAACATGGGAAGAAATATTGATTTTATTTCATTTTGAATTTAATGAGGTGATCGCAAAAGAGATAACTAAGGAATAAATGTAAAGAAAATCTAGTGTGAGACATTAAGATTACTGGGATTACTGGATCTGCAAGAGTTTCTCTAGTCCAATGAAAATAGTTAAATTGGTTGTGTATGAAAAAGAAAAAGTGTTTCACTGGAATGTTTGCAAATGCCCTCTGGTAATTTTAAATAATTTTAGAGGCATTTCCAACCTGCAGCTGAAAGGATGTGTTCTTTACAACTTGGTTATGTGGGGGCACCTTACCTTTAATCCCGAGCAACGGCAAACTCCTAAAGAATGAAGACCTTTGTCAAATAAAACATAAGCAAATACATAATTCTTACATAGCTTTTATCCACACTACTCCTGCACTTTTACTTATTAAAAAGTCGAACCTACTGACGCGTTAAGGAAGGAGGGAAAAGGGAGGGAGGGGAAATGCTGCAATAACACATGGAATAATAACATATGAATACAAGCCATGTATTAATGATATGACTGCCCAGCTGGCTGGCGCTCAGGAGCACCTGGGACATTAAATGCCTCCCTTTCCTCCGCAGGACAAACCTTAACCACGCGCCTTGCACCGCGCCAGCACCCTGATGTGAAAGACCAGTTTAAAAACCTCGGCCAGCCGGTGCTGGGTGTTACTTTTAGTAGCTTCTCTGCAATTTGTGGCCCTGTCCTCTGTTCAAAGACTGGTCAGACTTGGAAACAGGAGAAAGCAGCGAGCTGGAAGGAAAGGCCCTGTACAGAGCCACCCTGTCCTTAAAAACCAGCCCAGAGCTATGTTTGACTACAAAGCCTTTATCCAACTCCTGCCTGCAGAAATGCAGCCACTTCTTAACTGCTTGTATTACCTCTAGGCTCCTGCTTTGTTCCTTAGAGATGTCAACCTTTAAACACGTTTTGCAGCAACGGCCGTCTCCGACGGGCCCTTCCCCACCAAGCTGCTGTCCCTGGAGAGCTGGCCAAGGCCCCTCGCTCGCTCCTGCTTTCGGAGGTTCTGCTAAACAGCGGCGTTTTGTTTCCAGCCCACAAGAGTCCACACAGACATGCCAGCTTAGAGGCAGTGCTACAGGCTCTCAAGAAGGGATCTGACATTGCCTTTTGTTCTCTTTTCTATAGCATTTTCTCCTTCGAGAAGGTTATTTGAAGTAGCTGGTAGTGACATTTAGCTAAATGTGAAATATGAATTGGAATAACTGTTCATAGGTAGTGATGCAATGCAGGACAGGATGTCCCACTGGAGGGCCATCGGCCAGAGTATGCGTAATACATGCTCCAAGTTTCAAAACTGGCCTCGCTTTTCTCCCTCACCCACACTCATTAACCCCCAAGCCCCAGCAAAGAGATGTTATTTTTTTACCCCCAAAGCAGATTTTTCTAATCTCGTTCTCGATCCTAACTCAGAGACGCCTCTTCCACCTCACTCTAGCAAAGCAGATACAATTTGCCAAAGAAAAAGTTATGCGAACAAAAGGATGCTTCTGCATACAAACCTTTTTTCTGTCACCATCACAAAAATCCCCCCAAATTCCCTGTGCATAATTAGCTCATTGAAAAAAAAAAAAAGAAAAACCCTACCCGATAAAGCTGCTTCCAGAAAAAAGCTGATCCGAAGACCAGAACAGAAACGTTTGCATTATCATAACTTTTTAAAATGCAAAAAACATCAGTTTCTTCCACATATTCCGCTTCACCCCATAAAAGATAACGGGCACCTCGCAACCACATTTCTTAAGTGAAACTATTTGCCAAATTACCCTGACAATTTACAGCAACAATTTCTGCACACTGCAATCAGCCCAGAAATCTATCAATACGCTTCCTCGCACTTGCTGGTGACAAGCAAAGCAGCACCCCACGTGCACGGGCACGCCACACCATCTCACAGGGATCCGGCACTGCTGCTTCGACAGCTGCCAGAGACTTCGGGCCAGCCTTGACGTTTCTTTATAAGAAGAAGTGTGACACTGACGCACTCATACCGTTGTATACGCACAAAACCCCACTTCTGGATGTGCATTAAAACATCGGCCATTTAAATCAGCCTGCGCTATTATGTAAGAGAAGACACAAAAAATACCAGCGCCTTATGTATTTTAAGGCGGCTTAAGTGCAAAGCATAGGATGCAGATCTACTGGGACAAATCAGCGTCCATCACATCGCACCTCCCAGCCCGAAGGCCAGCACGCGTTTTACAAGACAGGTTTCCAAAGCAGGAGCCTTTTTACCCATGCTGAAACCCGTGTGCATCCCCCGTGTGCACGTGCCCCAGCAGATCTCACCGTTCAGGGCCTGATCCGCCCCCAGCACGTTCCATCCCGCCGGCAGCTTCAGGTGCCGAAACGCCAAGGCCACTTTCTCATCCAAAAACTCCACGTCGGCAGCGGGCGGCCTCGAGCGGTCCAGGAACCGGGTGAAATTCAGCGCTTGCTGGTTCCCGGCGCAGGTGGCTAGAAACTGCGCTGCGTCGTAGGCTTCGTCCTGAACGAACTGGAAGCTCTCTTCAGCCACAAGCAGGACGGGGTGGCCTTCCCGAGCGGCACAGAGTGCCACCCTCACGGTCTCACAGCAGTCATGGCCTGCAAAACCAAGCAGAGACATCGGGGTGAAAGGGAGAAGGTGAACAGGCTGCAGAAGAGCACGTCTGAATAACTCCTTTGACGCACACACGCTTTGCACTGAGTCGGATAACCACGGATTACTGAATCACAATTATTACTTAAATGCATACTTAGGAACATGCATATGTTATTAGAGACAAAACGTTTTTTGCAGATTTTAAAAAGATGTGTAATTCTTCTTTTTTCTGTTTACCGCGATATAAACCAAGAAATACAGAAGCCCTTCTTATCAGACCAGACCAGTTTCAATAAGACACAGGTAAATTCAACTACTAAGGAATTCAAGTAAAGATTTTCTAATGTCTGAATGGAAGTTAGGGTCCAAACCCCCTAGACCGCACAGTCAGACAATCTTTTTCTTCTGCAGGTCCACAGGACTCCAGTAACTCGCGTGCAGTCCGAGGGCTATAAAACTACACGCTCCAAATGCTGTCTCGGTGCTCAGCTTATACAGAAAACATGGCAATTCCACCCAACGCAGAGAACGAAGAAGCAATAATTGCTAGGGGAATGTAATCTGTTCAGACGTGTCCTGCACGCGCAGCCCCATCTCGCGCTCGCTGCTGCACCTGCCCTTTGTATTCGGTTGCACTTGACAAACTAAAACTAAGCTTCTTCCATCAAATAAAATCAGGGAAATTGCCACTTTCCTTACAAAACAAGGAGGCTGTTCTCACAGTTAGGTAACTCTAAGCTTATTTATTTTGAGCAGGGGAGGCAAGCAAAAGGACACCCTAGCACGGCAGCAGTTTCACAGACCCAGATACTAAACGAGTCAAATAATAATAAAAAAAAACAAACCAGCAACACCTTTCTGCAATTTTAAAAGGAAAAATATACTGTGTCCAGTATGCCCAGCTGCCGTAATTGTCAGACGCGTCCCTTCAGCAATAAGGTTTGCGTTTCGGGTTCGCCGCTCGATGCAGTTGCTCGTTCCAGCGCTAGGCTGACGTCACCGCTGCTTTTGCCAAAACAGCATGGACCCCTCACCAATTACTGGAAAAGCTTCCTTCTGCCCATGGCCTCAGCATACTACTGCATTCAGGAAACCCGACTTAATTAAATACGAAATGACAATTTATTTTTAAAGGCTTGAAAATTCAATCTAAGCCCCTATTTGCAGTCAGTGGGAAAGTTTCCTTCTTGTGCTGGGGCCCTTGCTGTTGTCTTCACTTACAAAAGGAAAAGACGCTCAGCCAAACCTTCCCAATCTGCTCTAACGCTTTTGGCATTTATACAGGTCTCGTCTGCTGAAAGAGATGATGCTGGAGTTAATTGAAAAGTCACAACTGCTCTTAGGATCCTGTGCGCAGCACCAGAATTGCCAGACTATGCTGTCCTGCTTCCGAAGGAAAGCAAATGCAACTGGAAAAGTATCAAAGTCGAGCGTAGAAGGGGAGGACAAAACCGAGCAAGGATACCTCTGCACCAGCTCAAAGCAACTAGGGGGCTCTGAAGCTGAAAGGTGAGAAAACTTCTTTCCTTCCAAAACGAGGCATTTATCAGGGGATGACATGAATGCTGCAGCAACAGAGGTACTAGAACTAACGCTGCAACTAAAAAGAAGGGGAGGAAGACCAATTTCTACTGCTTTTGGAAGTTGTGGCTAACCCTTACTTGGAGTAAAGCACGGGATATGGTTTCTAAAGAACTGAGAGCCTGGGAATGCTGCGCTTATTGTACGAGCTGAGCACAATACCATTGATACGACTGGCGGAGGCAGCGATCTCTGTGCCCTGGATGAAATCTGTTCAAAAACTCCATCCGTCCTCACAGTGAAAGTCTCAGTTCTTCAAGGGAGAAGTGGGGGTGGGGGGCACAACTTTGGGGGAGTTCAGCACTGTACTTCTCTACTCCTACACCTCCTTTGCTTTGCTCACCCTCCTACGGATATCAGGATAAGGATCTGATAAGACTGTCATATTTTGTTTAAAAACTGCACAAAAACAGTGAGATGTATGTAGTCTGTTAAAAATATGGTGGTATAGTACGAAAACTGACTCAAGTGCCGCAAATTTGGCTCTTCCTCTTGCAAAGCAGTACAAGTGCATTAGAATGAGAAGTTAAAAAAAAGCATAATTAAAGAGTCCTCAATAGCATGAGAAAAACTAAGCCTTTGATTGAAACTATTTTCTCCCTATTCCCATAAGAATCCCATCTGCAAAATAACCTAGAATACCGCTACTCTGCCAGAAAGCCTGTTGACTTCCAGGATTCAAGCTGCAGGCAAACCCGGCCCACGAGCGGTTATAGAAGAGTGCAGGACAGTCGCTTCCTCCTCCTTGGCATGAGACCAAACAATTCCTCTACCTGTGTGACAGTAAAGGCTCCTCACTCCTGACAACAACATGAGAAATTGGTCCATCAGACAAGGAGGAACCATGCTGACCAGTGTCCCCTTACACCCGTGAGAAATGCCAGGCTTCCTGCACCAAAGGTGAGCCCAACTTCAGGAGTGATCAATGCGATGCAGTGGGAGATGACAAACCGGTCATGTTCTGATCTGTAGCCAGCGATGGTTTTCTTGAAACTCCCACGAATACCTAATAGAGCCTTGAAAGAGAAGTGACAGAGCTGATAATTCATTTACATCTAATAGGTTCAAACAAGTGTCCTGCTAAACCGAGGGGAATGTTCTTCTAAAGGGCAACCCCTCAAAGTGCTTTGATGTTCTCCTTCCCTACATCTGACAAGATGTCAGACTCTGGGAGGGGGGAAGAGGCTGGGACAGGTTCTGACTTTGGCAAACAGTTCAAAAGAAAGAGGAGCAATTAAGTAACAACCGCGGCAAATACTAAAAGATTGCTCAAGAGGTCTCTGCCCCCTGCTTTGAAATAGCTACAGGAACGATGTAAGCAAACATGTCTCAAATACATGAATGCACACACACAACCTTCTGAAGGAACCGTCAGTGGGGCAACACTTCTCTCCACATCAAAGACCCTTGCTTCCTTCCCCTGGACTAATATCTGAACTTCAGCAGCCCTTTTCCAGAGCATGTTAAATAGCTTTAGAGAGAGTGAGCTAAGCTTTCTGGCATTCTCAGCAGATAAGTGGTTATCATCTGTAAAACAAGCCCAAATCTGTTTTTATGAGGCTAAGTAACCTGCCCAAGATCACAAAGAGCTCAGGGCAGAGCGAGCATAGACACCATTACTCTCAATTGTCTCTCTCCTGCTTCAGCTGGTGGAGAGTAGGGCTTTTCTTCCATAGGTGAAGTACCAAACCATGCACTTTGCCAAAACAGGCAGTCCTGGTATGCAACATTTCTCCTGCATTCACCATGCAGTTTTTGCAGCTTTGCAAGCACCAGGGCATTTAATCATCAACTGCTGTACTCCCTGGTACACCTTTCCCAGCCCAGAAGTGGGAGGAAAAAAAAAAAATCTCTGACTCATTAAGAGGTGAAAAACCGGGTGTGTCAGGAAGAATGATCGGTCTATTTATAGCCTGTTTATAAAGACATGCATTTTAGAAGGCTGAAAACACATGTGACTGAATAAATCACGCACATGAGTGCACCGCGAGAAGGCAAGCGAAGTGCTCTTTGCTTTAGAGCACCGTCAGGTTTGCGATGCTAGATGACACCTTCCTGACTCTCCCATGCCTCTCCAGAAGTCTTTGACCAAAACAGCAATTAAAAGCAAGTGATAAAATGCCGAACATCACCACACTATTATCACGCAAAAATAATCCAATCAGAATTTTAACTCTTCTGACACACATGACACGGTTTCTACCATCGCTGCTTGCTGACTTCTCAGACTGTGCGTGCCAGCTTCCATACTGGTTTGCTGCCCAGAAAATTTTTTTCATGTGTAGAGCTGGGCTTCTCTTATTCAGTCTTTTTTTTTTTTTTTTTTTTGCCACAGCACAAAATTAGGCCATTTATATGCTGGCCTAACTGTGATAAAAGTGAAATAAGCCACCATTTAGTTCTTCCTAAGTTGCATTTCAATCCATTTCTCCATTTATTTCTCAGTTAGTTTTAATTTAGTTTGGAAACAATTCACTACTTAGAGCTGCTTTGAGATGTGCCAACATAATGGAAGAAAAACATAGAAATTATAAAATCATTTCAGTCTGTTCAGAGAAGGGTGCAGTAATTGTTTCCGACGTGATAAAGCTTCTTTGCTTTCTCATCTTTACGTAAAGACACACTTTAAAATTTGTTTAAAAGAAGACAACTCTTAAACCAAAGAACTCCTTACTGGGCCACTTACTCAAACTTGCTTTGGGCAATACACAAGGACAAAAGAAAACAAAAAAAGGTCTAGAAACCCTCGTTCTATGTACTTATCCCTGAAGAGATGAGATGCATCACTGTGATACCACTGACTCCTCTCCGCGATAATGCTGGAAAACAGTGAGCAGAAGGACAAGGTGGAGATTCTGCAGCTGTTGCGAATTAATGGACAAGGTAACTTATAGTTTTAAACCGGGCCATCTAATCCATACCCATGCCTTTGATCTGGGGTGTGTTTAAAAGGGTGGCAGCATAATTCTTAACAGACTTTTTATCATTAAACAAGGCGCACATGGAGACAAAACATTGTCGCCCCTAAACAGAGCTTTACTAAAGCATGATTTCATTTCCTACTCCTCTAAAAGTGGAAATCCTGTCCAAACCTCCTATTTTCAGAATTCACATTTAAGTTTTCAAACAATGGGCCCCGAGCTTGAGCAGCTATTTAAAGCCCGACTGGAAGCACATGTTTAGGTTTGCCTAGTAGGTGACTAAGGACTCCTGGGCTAATTGCATCCTTTGAGTTACCATGACAGGGCTGAGTTTAAACAGGTCTTCTAAAGAGCTTTAAGCAGAAGAGGAAAGCCAGGGAATAATGTCATGAATTTCATGCAACATCTGGGCTCTGTATCCAAGAGATGTTGCCATCTGGTGGCTTGTACGCAGGGAAGTGAAGGGATCAGATAAAAGAGGGTTTTTTCTGTTTCAGAAATGCAAAATTCTAGTTGTAAAAACTAGAGTCTGTATTTGAAGCGTGTGTGCACTTCACACAGCTATTGTATTCACTCTTGCAACACAGGAGACCTTATGAAACACATAGGCACAGACCAGCCATGGACTGGAGACTTTGCTTTCCACTTTAAACCCTCAACTATTAATACAGAGAGTGCAGAGGGCTTTTAAAGTCCCTCCATGCTGCACATGTCTTGAAAATCTATAGAAGTGTAAGACCCCACACATTACATCATAAATAATTTCAGTACAGATTTGATCAGTTTTTCCTGTGACTGATGTCATCTACAACTGGCATCATTTCCTTTTAATTATAACGCCTAGAGCAATTAAGTATAACAAAGAGGATGGACTGCAAAAAGTCTTGTTGGCTACATTGCTTTATTCTATTTTAGGATTTTTTTTTGTTTCATAATTAAGAGTATTTTAAAACAAATCCACAACTGGTATTGCCAAGTGGTCATTTGTTATGCAACTTGTTTACCCTTTTGGTCTACCAGTACAAAGATTGTATTTTATGAAACAGCGCTTTTTCTATGAAAAATTATTTCCTAGGGGAAAACATGGCCTGTGGTAGAAGAGAATAAAGCATAAACACATGTAAAGGATTTCACACTAAAATGGAATAAGTTTTAAATGAAGGTATTTCCCAGTTAATCAAAATTCATTTCAGTCTATCCTTTTAACTAGCAGAAACAAAGTAGAAAAAAATCTAAAGAACTACAGGAATTAAAAAAAGGACAGAACCTGCTTCTCCACCTCTGCTTAGCTACAGGCAAAAAGATCACTGTGAGTCAAGGCAGCTGGAGTAAACAGGAGTGTTTCAGCTCTGGAAACTGCTGGCAAGCAGCAGGCATCTCTCAGGCCCTTTTTGTGCCTCTAATTTTTCTCCTCCTCCCCTTTGAAACCCAAACAAGAATCCTGCACCTTTTGAGACCAACGAATGAGAAAAAGCGATTTAGGTATCCTACAGAAAAAGCTCAGAGCGATGCAACAAATTGCAGTTGCACACATAGGTAACTATATCTCACAAAACCACCCTAGTCGTTGTTTCAGTGACTTGGCTTACAGACCTGACATTTTTCTCCTTCACCTGCTTGGTTATTAGCTACTGCAGCACTGGATTTAAAGTACTAGACAGTCTCTCCCTGTTTTGCTCCACTGAGCTCTTCTGCGCTTCCCAGATGCTACATGTCATTCATTCAAACACAATCCAAAATTCGTGCTCAATACGACTGTTATCTTGACAGTAGACAAACTTGCATTATATGCAGCACACAAAAACAGAAGGTCACAGCGCGCAAGCTTGCCCTGCAAGCTTTCCTCTCCCAGTTCCTCAAAACATAGCTGGTCAAGTCCTCCCAAAATCTGTCTCGAGCTCCCTGAGCCCGAGATGCCTGCACTGCCCAACGCATGCTGCGGTTACTGCTTTTGACTCATACGAACAAGGACGAGGTCGTTCCCTTTTTTTGCTGCTTTGTTTGCCAGATCTTGATTCGAGGTTGGATTTTTGCAGCAGGGGAAGAGCTGCCAAATCAACGGAGGCAGGGAGGCAAGCGAGCAGGCTGCTGCCTTGCAAGGAAGTTTCACTTCCCTGCTCTGCCATCGGCTTTCTATACCACCATGGGCTCATCGCTTAGCCGTTCAACGCCTCAGCCACCCTCCCTAACCTGCAGAGATGTTGGGAAGAAAAATATATTAAAGATTGTGGCACTCTCAGATATTACACTAATGAGGACTTGCTGAAAAGCTCAGTTTATGATTAACATTAACTGGGAAGAGTAATGAGACATAAGTGGACACATCCGTGCTAGTCCCAAGCTGTGTAATTTCAGTAGCCACAACAGTTCAGCTGCAGCAGCAGAGGTGATTTGCTCTCTACATCCTTCTCTGCTTAGACCTTTGGTATTTTCTTGATACCAGAACTCCAGCTGCCACAGTTTTTTTTGGAACTGATGATACCCAAAGTGGTGAGATACCCACTACAGCTGCAGCTCCGTCTGCCACGCAGATGGGCCCAAAGACGGGGAGTGACGTGTCTGATGAGGCCCTACTGCTAAGGGCCTCCGCTATCAAGGAAAATACCTCAAATTATGGAAAATTTGGAGCAGATCATTTCAAAATTGATGCATCTTAATAATGAAAGTGAAAGCAATGACAAAATAAGTGTTTGGCACCTTTACACTAAGGCAAGCAGAAAGCTTAATTGGACTATGCAACTTGATTTGTACTCAGGCTGGCAAAAGAGTTACTGAGAGCATATGAAACATCAGTCATTACCTAATTCTTGTGACTCAGTTGCTTATTTTGATGCTTCAGTTATGACAGAGCAGCTTAACCGGAAATCTGGTTTTTTACAAGGGGAAATTATTCCCCTTAAATTCATAGTACAGTCAATAGCGGGACAGTGTAACTATCCCACCCCCTCCTTCAGAGCAAGTACAAAGATCAAAACACAAGTATTTTGTCTCTTGAATGATTTCTGAATCTAAACCTAGCTACAACTTCAGCTGCCCTCTTCAGGCACTTTGGCTGGAAAGATCGTGAGATCCGCTGTTATTCCCCAACACCAACAGGAGAGGTTTAACCGTACCCACCTAATCTCCCGGTGAAGGATTACCAGCCTCTGCTGGGCTCCTCTCAACCCCCTCTACCAGGAGCTGGTAGATGCTGCTATTATACAAACAAGGCAACAAACCAGGACACATCCCAAATCCCGGGAGCCTCCTGGGCCCCATCCCTGCCTCCTCTCTCCAGTAGTATGCCAGACAACCTTATGGCACCCGCAGTTAGCAGGTTTTCTTCTTCAAGTCATTTTTATAATCTTTTCCCTGACCAAAAGACTCTCTTTTGTACACATATACCTGGTTATTAGAATTCAGAACATTTTCACCTCAAGCCTGACCCTACATGCAGCTGTAAACATCTAAGTATACTTCAATCAGCGTAAAGGGACGGTATAGTTTTTAATGGATACTTTGCTACCCAGGATCCGCAACTTGCATTGGCTGCCTATTGCTTTCTGTGGCTTCACTCGGGAACAAGAGATACTCTTGGCCTTCGTCCTCTTCCATTTTTAAAACCAGAAGGGACATCTGGCAGAGTATCCACCCCCAGGGCTTCCTCCTTTCACTTACAGTCTGCAGACAGAAGTCTCAAGGTAGCCTGAATTTGCTGACACGCACTCAGGCTGTAATTCCCCTTCATTCGAGTGGTCACGAGGCACAGGACCGAGGCGCCAGAAAGCAAAGTTGCTGGCTAGCCCAGATGCACGACACGAGAGGCAACGCGACCGACAGCCAAAGGTGGTTTGGCACAGCGGGCAAAGCAGCATTGGTACTGCACTGGCCATTTTTTTCTTTGATTCTTATTCCCTTGTATTTTTGAACACATATCAAAAATGCCTAAGGCTTCAAATGTCCGCCCCTAGTACACAAGAAGTTTCAGATCTAAAATCTTAAGGAAATGAATCAGACGAGAGTCCTAATGTGCTTTGCACCCTCATGGAATGTAAAAAAGAAAAGAAAAACCAGATTGTTTACTGCTACAACTTCAGAAGAGTAAGTGCAATGGCTACAAGTCTCAGACAAGTAAAAGTACAAAGCGCATGGCAAAACACATAGCCAGGGAACTGCATGAAGAACTACCAGAAGAGAGGAAATCCAAACCAGTCAAGAAAGCAACATCAAGTAAAACATAAGATGAACGCACCATGACGAACGTTATTTTTTCAGCAGTCCTAAGGGGGCAAACATGTATTGCTCTACCGACATATGTTAGAGTTAAGATACCACTCTCCTCCCTACCCTCTTAACAGCCCTCCAGCAGCTCACGTCTCCTCCGAGGCTCCCAGTGCCACAGCGCAGCCAGAGAAACCCTCGTACGAACGGTCCCCAGCCACTGCAGCAGGTCAACCACAGCAGCTCAAGCAGGGTGACCTATTTTTCACTGGTTTAGGCAAATCTAGCTGACTTTGTACTGAAGCAGATAAAGAACGCTCACATATTCTTGTCTGAGCTATGGAAAGAGTGATTTCCAGCTAGCGGGCAACATCTTGACCTGCTACAGCAAAATCCAGCAATGATGATCAGTCTACATGCCCACAGTAACAAGGTTTAAAAATGGTGCCAATAAGAAGATACCTCCAGAAGGAGCAAGAGGATTATCATTACTAGATTGATTTTCATACTGTTAAGTAATAATTACAATTGTCCGAGTTGCGCTGCTTTGCTCCAAGTCAGAATTCAGTGGGGAACACAAGAAATCATCATACACTGGCTTTAAGAAACAGGCATGCTCTTAAATTTACAGCATCAAATACTAAATGTTCCTGTTGAAAAACTGATTAGCCTCTGCTAGAGTCTGCAGTTTTTAGGGTACTAGGACATCCTGTCTCTGCCACTGTGGTTTCTAAAACAGGGGTATCATAAATATTAAATAGGTATGAAGCCGGTTCAGGATGTAGAAAAATTGGTGACCTTTCTCAAGCCTTTCAAAACCAGAGCTTGAAGTACAAATCTTTATTAATCATCATCTCAGCAGTAAGCAAAGGAAATAACACTGGAAATGAAGGTTTATTTGCCACCCTTACGTAAGGGACAGGTGCCATTTGGTCAGCTATGAATACTGCTGACAAACCAACTCCTAGGCGTTTTTCCCAGTGTCATGACTCCTCCTTCAGACTGATGTGATCATTTCCAAGTTGCATCTTTCCATTAACTCAACCTTTCAGCCCCAATATTACGTATTATAAACAATGTCAAATCTTGCATTTCCATTGCTAATCAGGTGCTTTTAAGGAACTTTCACATTCAGCGTTCGATGGAAACTTAAATCGCAACTAAATTCAAAACCCTTCACCCACCTACCATCCCAAGTTTATCTCAATATCATATTCATATATATACACACACATACATACACACACACATACACGTACATGCATACATATGAAAGCATCTCTGCCTTCTGAAGAACCGCTAGCTCTGCCATGCAGCACAGTCACAGACTCACAGGCTCATTCATGCCAGAAGGGACCTGAGAAGGTCTCTTGTCCTGCTCAAAGCAAAGTCAGCTATAAGACAAGACCAGGTTGCTCGGGGCTTTATCCAGTCGGGCCTTGAAAACCTCCAAGGATGAAGGCTGCGCAGCCTCTCTGGGCACCTTCTCCGCTGCTTGACTATCCTCCCCATGGACCAGCTTTCCCCGATATCTAGTCTGAACCCATCTCCTTCCAATCCATGCCCCTTATCCCACGTCCTCTCATCAGGTACCACCATGAAGAGCCAGCCATGTCTCTTCGCGGACCTCCCCGGAGCCTGGGGACTGCTGTGGGGTGCTCCGGAGCTGCCTCTGCTTCAGGCTGCTCAAGCCCGGCTCCCTCAGCCTCTCCTCCATGGTCTTCCAGCCCCAACCATCGTAGTAGCCTGCAGCTGAACTCGCTCTGGTTACCAGCATCTCTCCTGCCCTGGGAAAGATGCCCAAAACTGGATGCAATATTCTAGATGTGCTTTAATGAGTGTGATGGGGGGGGGGGGGGGGTGTCAGTCACCCCCCTCGATCCTTTGGCTATGCTCCCGCTCATAGGGCCCAGGATGCTGCTGGCCTTCCTTGCTGCCAGGGCACAGCACTGGCTCAGGTTCAGCTTGCTCTCTACCAAGCCCCCAGATACTTTTTAAGCTATCTCTTCTATAAAATCACAACATAAGCAATGGGAAAATGAAACCTAATTTTTCTTCCTTACAAATTTGTATAATTTATTACTTATTAGTATATTAACTGAGAGAGACTCCACAGCATCATTCCACAGGTAGCATTGCCAGGGCAAACCACCAGCCTGGGAGTTACAGTCTGATACAGAATGCAAGCCAACTACAAAACAGAATGTAAAATCCAGTGTTTAAATTTAAAATTTTCTCTAAGGAAAAGCTACTCCCATAAATTTACAATCAGAAGTCCTTTCTTTCATTTTATTATGTACAGAAATAAAAGCTTCCTTTTGAACAGGAACCTTTCTCCTTTAGAGAAAATCTTTGAGAACATAGAGAATTTTCATATACAGTGAGAATTTAGGAGGTATTCTGACAGTTTATGTTTCCATTGCATTTTAATTTCTTGCCTAAAACCACATTATGTTGTTATGATTAAAAAATAAAAGTGATCTCCTTTGAAAGCTTCGCTAAAACATTCTACTTAATTTTGGCAGCAAATTTAATCAATTCATTTCTCTGTTTCTTACACCTCCACACATCTCCAATACATTTGGATTTCTACTGACAAGAAAAAAAAGTCAATTTCTGTTTTTACACTAGTTTTAACAGAATTAAAGTTCCCCTTTTAGCCCCAGCACTCAGATTACTTCATCTGAAGTCTGCTGGGGACCATATGAAACTTTGAAGACTTGGGATACGGATGAGAGCTTGTAAGAAAAGTATATGAGATTTAAGGCAGGCTGCCTGAGGGTCTCGGCATGCTCTTGAGTTAATCGGCTGTTCCTTCATCTACCCAACAGTGGCCACCGTTCGAGAAGCTGCTGTGCTCCCAGGGACGTGCAACATGTCTTGCCTTGCAGAGGTAAAGGAAAGCTGCTCAAAGTTGTAAATGAAGGATGAGCTTTTGGCTAAAAGATTTTTGCACAGTTTCCTTCACTTCTGTAACTACACAGTACTTGCTAATTGCCCAGGCTAGGATGTTTTAACAAGGACTGGTCTCCCACACGCTCTCTCTTGTTCACGGCTAATCCTGCAGTGAGGTCAAATAACGCTAGCTATGAGTCACCACAACCATTTCCAAGGCAACTGGCCGAATATACAATGTAAACACATGATTACAGATGCACTGTAGAGTTCAGGAAGGAGGAGGAGGAGGAGGAAGAGCTAGGCTGAAAGAAGTCATGCTCTTATTAAAATCATAATAGTGCTGAAATAACATTGGACAAACATCTCTCTCACCAAATAGAAGGATAAAACGATTGTTTTCTTCCACTTGCTTCATCCCACAGCCCCCTTCACCACGAAATTCTTTTTTTTCCTGAGTATCTCCAAAATGAAGTATGAACATGGAAGATGGTGTGACCCAAACAGTTCTTTCAAAACATACGTAGGGTAGGTGTAATCTCTTCCCTCATACTGCCAGCTCTGGACAGTGCTAGCTGACTTGTCAGGAATGAGACATTTCCTTGAGGTCCTGTTGAATCTGTCCCTGATATAAGCTGCATTTTGGGATAGGAACCATCTCTATGCAGCATCCCACTCAACAAAGTCGTGGATCAAAACGAAACACCCATTAAAAACAAAGGAAAAATAGAGAGCAATAATCTACCTTCCCTTTGAATGGGAAGTGGAGTCAGACTGGGTTATTGCTACTAATATCGGCAAGAGGAGGCAGAGGGACCCTGCCCTCGTGACTCAGGTCTGCTCGGGACCAGCAGGACAGATAAAGCCAGGATCGCTCCCCGCCGCTGTGGGTCCAGGCTTCGCGGCTCATGTCGCTGTCCGAGCGGAGCCCCGCGCTGCGCGAGGACGTTAGGCTAAGGGACGGTAGGAAAGCATTACTCTTCACGGAAATCCCATGAAGTACGCCGGTTCCTTTACAGGCTGAGGGGGAACACAGAAGCTTTTCAGTTCCTTTCTTGGCAATTCAGTCATTCAGATCCCGCAAGGGAGATGAGGTCATCGCTGCCGATGCTGTCAGAGTTGCTGTGTGCCCCGCGCGCATGACACAAAAGCAGGCTAAGAGTTACCAGCTTGCCCTCTCTTCTGGGAGAAAATAATCACTCATCTAATTGATTGTGCTGGTTCCAGTAATCAGGAACTGTGAAAAGACTTCTCTTCTCAAGTAATTTCAACAACCCCAACGGCGTAAAAAGAGACGGAAGTAGGCAAATAAGATGGCCAACTTTTAGCCACTAATCACTAGGAGGAAGCACCATATTTCAATAGCAAGTTCTTCAGCCCAAGTTGTATTTAACAAACATCTCTCATAAAACAATAGCTCCCAGAGATAGATTAAAAAAAAAAAAGAAAAGAAAAAAAAAGAAATACACTCAATCACATAAGCTATACTGTATATAGCAAAAATGTCAGACGTTTTTCTCACACTGGTATCAATGTGCTGCATAGCAACAAGTCAGAATGAAAGGTTAATGGTGAGGAACGCAGCCTGGAACATGCTCATTCCCACGGTCCTGAAGTCACCAAAGGAAAATGCTGTGCAGATTTTTCTTCCTTTTGTTTTGTTAACTGCACGAAGCCGTAAAAAGAGTGGTGGGCTTTAATGTGAAAGCCCTCCCTGTCTGAACTCTCTGTGCTAGGGGAAAGTCACCAAGTACCACACGTCATTTCTTCTGCAAGAGCTTCAGAAACCCTATTACTGCTCTGAACTGCATGAGGGGGTTAAGGGGCAAAAGGGCTGTATTTCAACAGCACTATAATAATGAACCTCTCTTCAAGTTAAATAGATCCCAAGTGCAGCTAGAACTTCCCAGGCTGGACATCGCTTGAACAGCAGCATCTCTAACCTTGCAAACATGTCTGCTGTTATCTGGCTTGTATTTAGAAGCCTTTTATGATGTGCAAATATAACTTTATATTTTCTGCCACAGAATTCTATACATACATATTAAATAATTGTTATTTTACAGTCATAAAATTCTGGCAAAATCAAGTGAGGGATTTTTAAAAGGCAAAGCAGTCATCCAAACCACACATTCTTTTCTCAGTGGATGTGCAAATGAGAAAAAAAATTACCAATACAGCATTACATTTAAGTCTACTTGAATTAACCAAATTTCATACATTAGTACACTGTTTTGCAAAGAAAGGTAAGTGTTTACCAGGAGCAATTGTCTCCAGACTCCTCGGATTAATCTTTCTAGTGCTTGTGCAGTGTTGGAGAGTTGAACCAGTAAATACCAAGTAAAAAACTACATCATCTTCAACTTTATCTTCCTCAGTCAGCTGCACCGTAATAAGACAGTCACCCTAGGAGAAAAGACAAAAACAAAAAGTTAGGTTACATCTGCAAGACCTGCATTGTATAAAACAAAACTTCTCTGCCTCCAAGGTTCCTGCTTCCTGTTCATACACCCCTTCCACGTGATTCTAATTTTCAGACGTGCAAGTCCTCATCAGCACTTTTCTTAGCCAGACTACATAAAAAGCATTATAGCCAGCATGCTGTCTAGGAATTATCATGAGCACAGCTCTGGGAAGAGATACTGGGAAGTCTTGAGGAGAAATTCAAAATAACAACAACTTAACACGGTGAAATCATGATAGTGCCTAACATTTCCCTAAACACACACATGCACATAATTTTATATATACACACACATACATATCCCCCACATACATATAGCTAAAACAATAAAGCAAAACATGTTTGAATATCCACCTTTTCTTCTGCCAAGCTAGCCACTAAGTTCATAGTTTCAGTGGACCTAATTTAATCACTGAACACACCTCTCATCCTCAATCTACAAACCCACAAAGCTAAGAAAGGTTCATCTCCATTGAGATTTTCTTCAGCTTCCAAGAGAAAAAATGTGGACAACTAGGACATCAGCAGGCTGTAACAGCCAGGCAACAGAGCTACGCGCGATAGTGACTGACAACTCCGAAAATCGCTAAGGGCAACGCTACTGTACACGCATACTGTTTAGACCTGCAGATGAGATAAACAGGCTACCTTCCATTAGAATTGAAATTTGACTTCCGTTTCACGTTGACAGCTACGTACTCACTCACACGCACATCTAGAAGGACGTTCAGTATTATCCCCGCATAGCGCAACGACGGTTTCCCAAACCGTCTCAGCACAGACACGTTCACATCCTCGCTGCATGGGCAGGAGCTCTTCTCACTTAGCACCCTGGAAGATCATGCCTTGATGAAAAGCTTTGTACAGATCAAAACCAGTAGCTTTTAAAACCCTGCCCGTGCAAGAAGAGAAACCTGCCATTTACCTCCTGTTGGCTGAACATTCCCACTTAGTTTTAGGAGGCTTTACTACATCATCTTAGGGGTTTAGAACAGCAGTGAGCAAAAATGAGGTGCATAAAAGGCACATGATTATCACAGCTAACCCAGGACATGATACAGTAAATACACCAGCAATCCATACACCTGCACGCACAGCGGCAGCAGCAGCATCTCCCAGTTTAGACCTGCCATGGGGAAGGGAAGGGAAGGGAAGATGCTTTGCAGTTACAGCTGCACTGAGGGAAGGGTGTTCATTTGCTCTCACTACCCACCATTTCTCTGCCTTAAGAAGAATTATATAAACCACAAGACACTGAAAACAACAGACTATGTTGTGACCTTCTTCTGCTCCTTTTCTATCAAGATCAAAACCAGTTGGATGTCCCAGTTTCATACTGCAGCTGCATTAGCCAACTCCCTGCCACCACCGAGCATATGGTTAATGCTGAAAATCTGGAAAAAATTTTTTTTGAGGATTATATAATTCTAATTTGCAAATCAAATAAAATAAGCATGTCATTTCATTTAAAACCTGCTCCTTAAGATTGTTCAGTTTATTCTCTCACTTTGTCAAATACAATTATTGAAGAAAAATCTCAAGATTTCCAAGTCCTCCACTACACTGACACCATGCTGGCATCATTTCCCATGCTCCATCTCAAGTCTCCCCTCGTTCTCTCTGGATGCCTTCAGTTCAGCACAGCTGTTTTCTCCAAGTTCATGTTTTGTTCTCCCGCTCTTTGATTTGCCCCATCCACCCGCTCGTAGCCTCGGCACGCTCCCAGCGGCCAAGGGATGACCTGCTGCCAGGCCGGAGGGGGTTGGAGCTCGGCCGCCCCGCATGTCTCCCACCGACCAGTTTTCGGGGGACTCGGCTCCCTTCTGGAGCCCTTGGCTTTAGGGAAGTCCTCCAGTGCTCCAGGACCCCAGTTCAGCCCACCTGCATTGCAGACACCCCTCACGCAGGAAACAAATGCTACTTTAGCGTGTGCAATCCTGTCCAAAAATTCAGAAGGGAACACAGCGGAGAGCATGCCAGCCACGACTAACTTTTACATGAGAAATTTGATCTGGTCTGTCTGGTACCACTTGCCAGGGACAGAGTTGCACGGAGTATGGTTTTTGATAGAAACAAGGTTTTTTCAGCATGGTACACATCCAGCCTCCAGTCTTAAAAAATATGGGTCAGTCTTATAACACACACAAAAAAAAGCCATGAATTAAAAAGAGAAAAATGGAGCAGAGAGGCTATTTTGCATTTCCACAGGCTGCACAGATACAAATGTAAGTTTAAGAAAGTTATCACATGATAATATTATACCAGACTTCCAGCTGTGGATAAAGGAACCATGTAGCAAAAGTATATATTGTGTACACTCAGTGCTAAAATAAAAACAGGTACAAAAAAAAATTAAGCTTTAAATTCAAGCATGACCAGTTCACACGCTGAGTTGAAAACTAAATATTAAATTCCAAGCAAATGGATCCAGTTTTGAGCGGATGTTCAAAAAACAAAGCTCAATTTTAACCTACAAACCTTTGTGGTTTGATTGGTTTTATCTGTTTTTGTTCACACTGTTCCCCCCTTAAGGCATCAACATACAAAATACTTAAATGGACTTAAAATGCAGATGACATTTAAGGCCACTCATCAGCAGGACTGATTGTTTAAAGCGTATTTGTTAAAGGAATTTTTCTTTCTTTTAAACTCAGAATTTAAGTACAGCTAGCCCGATTCCCATGAAAGTAAATCTGCAGCATACATTTGAGAAGACACCTGTCTATACACATGGACTAGTCCCTTGCCAGTATAACATTTGATTTCATGGAAAAACAGTATAATTTTCAGCACTGTTGCAAAGATATTGTATATCTGTAGTCATTAATGACAAAAAAGCAGAATAAAAAGGATAATACAACTTGCTCCCTGTGTTAACACGTGTAAGCATCCTCCACACCAGAGGTTCCACGTAACTCCACATATCTTGAGATTTGTCTAAACTGGGACTTGAAAAGATAGCTGAACTTCCAATACAGGTAATGTGACCATAGGATTCTAAGTAATCTGCCTAATTTTGAGGGTGGTCCTGTTTTGTGGAGTTGGTTGGACCAGATGACTTCTATCAGACACTTCCAACCAAATTTATTCTGTTTGTATTTTATAGTTCAGCTCTATTTAGTTTACCGCATGTTTAAGTCTAGGGGAAACACAAATTATCACCAGCTGATATCTATCTAAAAGGCTCTTCAGCTATGTCTTCATAGCTCTTAATGGAGAGACAGTTCACCACCACCCAAGGGCACGAATCCTTACTAGGATAGTCAAGCATAATTTTTTTTAACTTAAAATTTGAGGCCGTCTTCACACATCGTTAGCAAGATAGATAAGGTACCACTTAATTACTATGCATTTCAGTTTACTTGCAGGTATCTTCTGAGCTAGCTCTTATCTGTATCATGCATGGCACAACTCACTGCATAAAGTGATCTGAGACTCCAGAATGAAAGGAACTACAGCAAAGCACTAAATAAAAAAGGTGGTCCTCCTTCAGTGCACCGCTTTACTCTCCAGACATTAACAATTCTGCTGTCCACTGCCAATTTTAAAAGTAAAAGAAGTTCTATTGAAACAATGCATCTATTTGAAAAGGAAATAATGTACAGAAGAAACCTCTCTTTCGAACATTTCTGGAGTTAAAGAAAATCAGTTACAAATGCAGCCAAATTCCTTCAACCCACATAGAAGAGTTTCCAACAGCACTATTGCAACTCAGCCTCCAAAAACATTTTAATTGAAGTATGTTTACCTTTATTCATTTAATATTATCCAAAATATGTCATCTGTTCAGTATCACTGCCACACAAGGTGGTTATTATAACCCTTCTTTCATCCTGATGGCTAGAAATGGAAGGCTAGTCTGCCAATATCCCCTTGGTGAAAGTACAGATAGATCAAAGCAATTCTCTGGAATGCGCCAACAAATAAGAATAATTTAATTTCAAAACTAGTTTGGATCGACTAATATTTACTTGGCTTAGAGCCCATTGGAAATGAAAACATTCCATTTTTGTCCATTCATGAAAAAGGTCACCTTCATTTTGATCTAAAAATCCATGAAAAAGCATTTCAGATAGCTGTAACATGATGTAAAGAACGTGGATGCTGTACAGAACGTGATATCTTCACTTTCTCAAACTAGAGGGAGAAAACCTAAGGTCTGTCTCCAGAAGTGACTAATGCATTGGAAAAGGCAGCCCTATTTGTGGGTTTTAAACTACCACACAGCAATCCAGAAAGTGATTTTAGTGTGGCATAACTCTTAACTGTTGGCTTAGTTAAGGCAGCATAAATGCAGTTATTACCTCTAAGAAACAAGAGCAGAGAAAGACAACCCACCTGCTGCCAGTGCGCTTTAGCAGCATTGGGATATTGTTCCATTTGAGGGATTTGCTTTTCAGCTGCTGCGATCATAAAGGTACATAAATTGCATGTAGACAAAGTATGAGCAACTTCGAGTAATCATTTCTTCCTTCTGAGACACTTTGTGTCCATAAAGGTGAAAGATTTGCCTTCAAAGGATTTTTATAGGTGACTTTACCAATATTTGCAAATGACAGTGAAGCTAACAGAATCTTTAAATGTAAAAGAATCAAGATCACTTGTATTATTTATTACTTCAAAACCAGTATTCACTTTCTAAAAAGTAGTAATTGTTTTAAGCATGTGAAGACATCTTTCCTTCCCTCTTCAGGCTCTGGAAATCTGTCATGCCGGATCCTGCATAACAGGATCACAAGGACGGCCCTTGCAAATCCACGCATTCAAGACCTCAGCTGAGAAATATAAGTTTTGCTGGCAAGGTGAAGTTTTCCCCGGGGAATATCAGTTCTACCAGCTACAGGTATATTTATCTAAGATAGACTAGGAAGAGAATACACTCTTCATGTGCTGGCTAATGAATTCTCAAGTTTCTGCAAAAAAGGCAAGCTGTATTTTTATATGTGAAGCATGTGATTTCTAAAATGGTTTTTCTCATGGCTCCTATTGGGAGTTTTGAAGTATGTTATCTGACCCACCAACCACCCACTCTGACCTCCCCCCTCACACAAAGGCTAAAAATACTTATGGAAATGAAGCATGTGTTGGAAAGAGATACTGAAGCACTCAAACACTAGTTTCACATACTGCTTTTAATAAGAAAATACTAATAATCCTGCATTTGAAAAAGCAAAACTGCTACTGACAACCATTACCATGTCTGGCTAATTTTTCATCCAGGTAACACCAGCCAGTATGGTCCTGCTGAGCAGAAAGTCAACATATTAGATGGTTTGGAGATTCACATGCAAGTAAAGAAACCTTCCTTGCAATACATTTCCTTCGGAAGAGCTACAGCAGAAGTCAGCATGCTGGTGCTTTACTAACGAGGCTGGATTAGCCTGTGGATTAGATGAGTAAGTGTAACCTGCCAGTGTAACAAGTTTTGTTTTGTTTCCACTATTCATAACATGAATCAGAGTCTTGCTGGGTCATTGCTTATTACATTATGCTAGGACACAGAAGCAGTATGTTTTTGAAACAGATTTCTTTTCCCCTACTGAAAGCATCAATGCTTTTCCAGGAGAACAGACACACAGAAATCACAGTTGTGGTTTCTTCTTACTCCTTCAAGAAATTCAGGCTTATCTGTTTATTTTCAGATGGAGATGGACTTGCTGTTACCCCATCTACAGAATCAGACACAGGACGAGGCTGACATTACAGCAGCAGGCAAGTCCTTTCACATCCCGATGCCTCAAGTTTCCCCATCAATGAGATGGGAATAATGGTTAGAGCTCACTGAGTATTTTCCATCCAAACAGCTTTTAATGGAAAAGCTGGCTTTTCAATTACATTACGTTTTCGTTGGAAAGCGCTCAGGACCATGAATAAGTAAGTTGCACAAAATCAAAGGGGAAGTCGAGACGACTCCAGCTCAATTGAGAACCACAGAATGCTCCAAAATCAGCTGGTGGGTCAGAAAACGATGATAAAGCAGCTTTTGAAAATGCAGCAGAAATCATCCCACAAGAAAAACAGCAAAACATAACTGTTTAGATGCTATATGAGCCATTAATAGCTAACTCTGCCAGTAAAATAGATCAACAGCAACGTAGATCAACCAGGCCCTGAGCTGTGTCTCTGCGGAGCCGAGTAGCCTGGACTATCGTTCCCAGCCAGGGCCACCCAGGGCTGGCACAAAGCGTGTACATGACCCTCCCAAGAACCGCGTCTGGAAAGGACCACGCAGCCCACGTCATACAGGAGCATCACCATGTAGAGCACAAAAACTCATGCACAACTGGAAAAGGATATGGGGGTTTGGGCAACTATTTTTAGAGTAACTAATGGAGCGCTCTCATTTCCTGGAATAACCCTTCAGACTAAGAAAGGCCTAAAACCCAGTTTTCCCAGGTCTGACTAAGCGGCCTAACTGGACAGCTGCTACACAGACACCAAGCACAACCACCACTGTCTCTTAAAATGAGAGGAACGCTCTGTTCTTCCACAGCAAGCAAACACGTCGAGCAGCTGCTCAAGGCTGCTGTTCTCAGGTTAATAGATGCAGACAAGCACTTAAACCCAGAAAGATGCAATTTGGGGACAGGTCCTACCTTCACAATTTCCAGCTAAGTCACCCTCCCTCTCTGCCTTAGCACAGGTGGCTTTGTGATGCTAATCCCGAGTGCATTTTCCCTCTTAGATGCTGCAACGCTGTGTTTTGAAACACCCAAATCCTTTTGCAGATATGGCCACGTACCCTGCAATCTTGCGGCGCGTGTACATGACAGAACAGACCGGGGAAGAGGTCAGAGAGATACGTTACAGTGAGACAACAGCAGTCCTTACAGACATCCTCAATCCTGCCAACGCGCAGCAACTCAGAAGAGCACTTGGGAGAAAAACCACGTCAAACTCCACTCGTTTTGCAGAGCTCCAAGCCCCAGAAACAAAGGTAGCGCTGTGAAATATGTCTGAACATGAGCAGGTCTAGAAATCCCTCCTCACGTGGAGATATCCCCCTTGATAAAGGCAATGACCTGGGTCAGGAGCGTAAGGAAAGATGGATGTCATGCTGCCGCCGTGTTGCAATCTCCTGCAGATAAGACCTCCAGGGAAAGACTCCAGAAATAAACAGAAGGGCAAGCTGCCAAGTTTGGGGTAGGGTTGGGTCCTTTTTCATTGTGAATGACTTCAAACTCCTTGATCTTAAAGGAGCACGAGGCAGAGATGCTTTATGCTTTTTTCCGTTCTAGGGAAACAAATCACACAGGAAGACAACCAGAATGACTCCAGTGTTTTTTGTTTTGTTTTTATATCGCACTCTCCAAGCCTATCTTTATTTTCCTTTTAAATTAATGGCAGTGCTAGTTTTTCCACCAGTTAAGGCTTCAGGTTAGTGGCATGGGGGCTGAGCCCCTCTTGGATGAGAATGGCAGATTTTGCATTGCAGTCTCTTGTCTTTAGGAAAACACAAACAAGGACCACAACTTCTTGCCCGTAGGCCACAAAAAGAGCAGAAGGATGATAAATGTTTTAGTGCCAGCCCAAATAGCAACCAGAGGTGATGTATTCCATATTTCATTAACGGTGCATTGAACCAGCCAATCTCCTATTTCAGTGTTAACTACACAGTCATGACCAAAGCACAGATTTATATTTGCAAAATAACTCCCTCCTCCTTCTCCCTGCCACTTTCTCTCCCCAAAGGTGGAAAAAAAAACTTGCTCCAAAAATAAATTTAGCTTAGCACTCTGAGGGATAAGTGATTGACATGAGGGCAAAATATGGATACAAAGTCAAAAGACCACATAGTTAGGACTCTTTGGGTAAAAGGAATATGTGGGAAACCATTCAGACCGATGATAAATATAGCACTGATAAATAGTCAGCTCTCCACTATCAGTGCCGAGGGGATAGAGGCAGCTAGATAGCCAGATAGAGGAAGCACAGATACGACGGGCACTGCTGCTTCCAGGCCCAAGCTGGCTCCCACAGATCCACCCCAAGTGCTTCCCGTGCTGAAAATGCAATTGTGGATGCACTCAACTTGACTGTCTGCAGAGCCCACGAGGGCAACCTCACTGCTATACTACATCCCAAGCCAGCGCAGGTGGCTAATTCCGCAGCAGGGCTTATTTGCAGTGGAAGAAATGGTTTAAGGAGATCAAGGAGTAGATTGCACAATCCGAACCAGTGTGATCAACACGAACTCCAATAGAAATGGATACGTTTTAAGAAAAGCCTGTATTAGTAGTCTACATCTTTTCGCAGAGCATGTCTCGGTCTCCAAATCAATCAGCCCAGAGATGAATCTTATCGCATGTTAAGAGACTGTTATATGTATTACATACATATTAATGCATGAAGGAGTCTACAGACTGGCAACAGAAAATCCATCAAAGTAACAGGATCTCATTAGCGCTGGAAAAGACACAATTTATCTTCATGGTGCATCTACATGGCATATTACTGTGGTGCACAGAGACAGGCAAGCAACTAGAACGTGCTGTTAATAGCCAATCTAGCTGCATTAAACAGCCAAGGTCATTTCTAACGGTTTTTTAACAAGGAGGAAGACATGACAGAATTAACAATAAAATGGCAAAAATTAAAATTTTTAGAAAAGATGGGAGAAGTAAGCATCTTTCAAACATATTTGTATTACATACAAACATGTAGAGAAGAACTGTTAGGATAAGAAAAATAATTGGGAATGTGATTTTATTGTTTGGGTGAAATGGGCAGTATATTGAAGAAAACATTGATTTATTTTTTCCTTTATTTGAGCAGTTTATTACTAGCCAGGCCACTCATTTAAAGCATTGCACGCTTGCTGTTCTCAGTCACAATGTCCTGTCCTGCCCAAACAAGCAGCTACCTACAGTAATCCCAAATCCCACAGCAGGAGCCTATAGCTCCGATTCAGAACAGAAGAGGAAGGTATGGAGGAACACAAGGACTAACGCGCTAGTTTGGATGCCTGAGCTGTGCAAGCCTCCATGTAAAGCCCCCACACGAACATGAAGAGGGAAGAGAGAGAATTTCTCTACAGCACAATATCCCCTCGGCACCATCCGATGGTTTCCAGAACAAGTACTGATCTCACTATCAGAGTTTTCTCAGAAATTGTGCAAACTGCTACAGTCGTGTCTTCTAGCACACACCCAAAATGACAGCGATGCCTTGGTCTGGCCCCTTCCTAAAGGCGCTGCTTCTCTTCACTACATTTCTAGAGAGCTGAACCGTACAATTTTATTACTAGCTGCTTGAGTGATCGACGGCACTTCCTGCTAATTACTCATGTAGCAACACCACCACCGATCTGCCTGCCTGGAAGGAGCAGCAGGCAGTCCTAACGGGCTCCGTGACTAAGCAGCGCAAACTCAGCCACTCTCTCGCATCAGTTTGAGGGTCACAATTCCTGGAAGATAAAGTACACACGGTGACACATCATTTGACACAATCTCCTGCCACTGGTATATTTTCCAAAGCAGTCTTAATGGGTCTTAAAGAAAAAAAAAAAAATCAGATTTGAACACCAACTTTGGAAGGTACGAGATAGCAGAAGGACAGCATTTTCCTTGTACTTCGGCTTGGTCTACGATACAGCAAAACCCTAAGAGAGACACAGCTCAAACAACTGTGTTTCAGAGTGCCAGTTTCCCTGCCAGCTGTAAAATATCCTCCCTTACTCTTTAAATATTTCACAGCTATGGTACTCGGAGCTACTGTAATAACTGGGGCAATTTTTAAAGCGACATTCTTTCTTCGACATTGGAGAACGCACTGTTATAACCGTATCTTACTGCAAGGAAACACTCCCCTGCCCCAAACACAACTGCTAGGTAGATAAAACTTTTGCAATACGTAAAAGAAAAACTCTGAAACAAAGATACAAACACAGGCAGACCTGCGGAAAGCAGCACGGAAAATCTGTCCTTTAACAAAACTGCCACTTGATGGCAGTGCACAGCACTGATCTGAGCCCAAAACAATTAATAACACTATTTTATTTTCCACTTGCACACAACCTGGGATTGCTTTACTGAGCTAGGCATTGGAAGAGCATTTCCAAATAAATTGCTTGCAGCATAATCTTCAGAATTAAACATGAAGCACTGCAGGTAGAGTGCAGGAGATGAAGAGGAGCAGATAGGCTTTTCAGATGAGATTTGAGAGCGTATTTGAAAACATCATGCCATCATCAAATCAACCTCTTCAGTAACACTAATCACCCGTTAGCTTTGCTGTCAAAACTGGCTTTAGTCTAACACTTCCCAAAGTGCACATCAGCATTTTGGAAGGATGGGGAATTTGTCATTTTGAAGGTAACATGAAAAATACTAGTATTTAAAAACTCTATCTAAATACATTCCACAAAAGAAAAGTATTGAGAAGCATTTTCATCCTCTTATACACCACCTCCTGATTTCTGCTGATCATTCCTCCCGCGAGGAGGGGCGGCAGCTCTATCAGTCAACACAAGTGGTGAAACGCAACCTCTTATTGCCTCTCCAGATGCTAATCAGCTCATCGGCTATTGCAAGAAACAGAAAGAACCCTAAATTCGTGGCCTAAGAGGTATGTATCATTTCACTCCATTTTAATAAAGCAATTACTGTGACAACCTAAAGATTTCTTTTGCATGTTTGCAGCAGGGTGAAGTTTCAGAAAAGAGGTTGAACTAAGCTAATGGCTTTGCAGAAAGAGGGGGTCAGTCTCTCCTCTGCTTCCCCCACCCATCCCCTGTACCAGCTCTGGCATCTTTCTTCAGGAAGGCATATAATTTAACGATCCTGTGTAATGCTGCAAAGTAATAGTGACTTAAGGGCAGACTTTCAGACAGTAAGTGCTCCAGATTTTGTTTAAACTAGTCTATTTACTGTCCACCTTCCCATTCATACATGTAAAACGAGCCCAATTTATACTGCTCATAGAAGAAAAGAACAAACAGAAAATTACGGGAGGGCTTGGGACCCAAATCACCTCTTGGCATCCAAATCATTTTCACTTCGAGATAACAGGGAAGAAGAGTTAAAAAGGGGCTTTCTCAGTGGCAATCTAATCAACGGCTGATCTTGAAGGAATGGGATGGTCAGGCAGCCTCCTCCAGCTTCTCCAGCCAAAGCTGCCTGCGGTGAGTGAACTACTGCTACGCTATATAAGTGACCATTTTACAAAGAGTTCTCTTCTTATATACCCGAACGTTGTCTGGGTCTCACGAGCTAGGGAATGCCCAGTTTATGAATAGCCTCGTGATAACCAATCCGTGCAAAACGATGTCTTTGTTGAGGTAGGGAACCGAGAAGGGAACGTGCACAGAGCCTGGCAGCAGCTGCCAGATGCCCACAGCAGCAGAAGGGGTGACTTTTTGCATGATGTAGACTAGAATTTGGGAAGCGGAGAATGAAAAGACTCCAGACGACATGAGGCTGAGCACAGTTGAGAGAGGACACTATTTTGCCCGTGGAACAGAAACAAACCCAGAAAAGTTGCAATGCATTCCTCTCAAACGTCAGGGTCTACCCAGGCACTCCAACTCACTTTCTTGCAACCAACTGAGAATCAGGTTCTTCCACAAGTAACACAAGCAAATATTTTATTTGTAAGATGTGCTTAGAGGCCTTCTATTCATTTAGAATTCAAAGACTTTGAAGGTGCGGCAGAAAACTACTTTGTCATTAAGCAGAAATCAAGTATCCAACAAATAAAAGACATGAGACTTATCAGATCCTCTTGCCACAGAACTGAACCAAACATCAAGGCTTATTTTCCTCTTGCCTAAGGATCTAAAGAGAAAGAAAGTTGGGACTACTGTATAGTGATTTTCATGAGAAATTCCCACATAAAAGAGTGCTAGGTATAGTCTACTTTTTCTGCTGGACTGGTTTCAGATATTCAGAAGTCCCAGTGGCTTTTGTCACCATGGATACCACTAAGAAAACAAATTCAGTGTTAGTAGAAAAGTAACTAAATCATAGCTGCCAATCTTATGAGAACATTTACTGTCACGTATTAGGATTTTAAAGGTATTTCATTTTGTCCTCTTGTCCCTTCAGTAGAGATTTTGGAAGACTTTTGATTATGTATAAGTCTGCACAAGTCACACCTGAGACTCTGTTCAAACATTTGCTATACCCCAAGCCATGCTTGTACATGAATGTGGAGAACCATAGCACTTGGGACCAACACCACTGCCACAAGCTTCAAGTTCTCTGTATTGTGACTTTTTTTTAATCCTTTAATATTTATATAAAAGAGAGTTTTTCTAAAAATACTAACATTAAGAGTTATCACAACAGTTTTTCTCAGGAATACGCATACACAGTACACTTGCACAGTATGTCATTCTGTATGAGATACAGAAGTGGAAGAAAAATATTCCTATCATGAGCACTTTCTTCTTCTTTCCATTTTTGATTAAAGCAGGGCACACAGGGAAATCTAGAGGAGTAGTTTATTAACAGAAGAGAAGACCTATTGTACCCAAAACCCAGTTTATATTAAGAGAGGGTCAATGCATTCTTTCTGAAGCTTTTGAAGTTCATACTTCATGAAGTTGCACGGCATTTTGGCATGGAAATGGGAGCTCTCATCTCTATCAAAACTCTCCCTGAGCAACTTTGCAGCTTACACAGCTCTTAAGTGGCAACTTATACAGGAGACTCAATCCACAGACCTGATTAAAGACCAAAGTCAATGGGAGCATTTTTATCAATTAAGTGTTCACTCTGTCATGCAATAAGTAGTTATGACATATTTGGTTTTATCATTCCAAATAACACAGGCACACCTTAGACAAACCATGCCGAAGAGGAGTGCTGCAACTTAGAACAAGTTTGTTCCTTTTAATCAAAAAGGCAAAAGAAAAAATTTGCAGTGATGCATCATCCTTCTCCATCCAGCTGCTAATCTTTTCCATTTCACACCTACTGATCATTATCGTGCTGAAAAAATACTGCCATCTAACAGCCAGCCGATCTAAGGGTTTTCTGTTGTAGTCTTGGTGGTAATCAGGAAAAGATGACACTTAATTTGTCACAACTCATCCACTGAATTTCACCTCAGTACTGTTCCAACACATTTATACCCACTGCTGCTCTCGGGTTATTCTTTTAAAAACCAGCATTGATTTCAGACTGGCAGAAGATGTGAGTGGGTTAGAAACATGATCAATAATGATACAAAAATCCTATAGATAGCAACCAGCGAGGCTGAAATCAGAAGCCACACAGGTTACATCTGAAGTAAGATTCTCAGGATGTTCTATGTAACTGAAGACTTGACCTTGATCATTTACTCATGTGCACTTTATGTTTATTAAAGTTTGGTTAGAAATAAGGACACAGCTTGTGATCCTTGATCCCTTTGTAATTAAATCTCCTGCTGGATACCCTGCTGGACTGTCAATTAATGGTAACATTTATAAAAAGATCAAAACTTTACCTTTACAGAGCTCTTTCCCACTTTCCTCCTCCTTCCTGGATACTAGCAACAGTTGCACTTAAGCTAAATGATTGATTTAGACCATTTCATTTATAAACAGAGAACTTCATTAATATATCACAACAATAAAAAAAAATCACTGCAAATAAACCTCAGTGTTTAGAGCAATGTTAATGCCTTTGTTTTCTATTGATGATGTCGATATTTCAATACAACACAGGCAACAGCTAGAAAGTACCTCTTGGTACTCCAGTTGAAATTTTGACTTTCGTTGCTAGAGATGTACAATCTTTATAAAAGGGTGAAGATCAGAGAGGTCCTTGCAAGTATCTAACAATACAAGCAAAACTTAAGCTCCTCATTTCCTGCTTCCCATTAACAAAAGACTTCTGCAACTGTCCAGTTCCACCCTGAGCCCTGCCAGCAAATGGAACAATTTAGCCCCTTGAGTTTTGACTCTCTGGGATTCCTGAATGCACAAAATCCCAGACAGATCAGGAATCATATTCGAAACATTGTCCTTAAACCACCACACTGCGCCCGCTGGCGCTGCCAAATCAACAGGACAGTGTCGAAATACAAGAAAGAGACGTAGGAAAAGCCAGTTTCAGATATAATCCAGTATCTGTGCATCAATACAGATGTTCCTGACTGTGGTCTGTGGCAGGCAAGTGAAGGACTGTCCAGCCACGCAGACTTCCTTTTCACACATCCCGCAGTAAAATGCACCTGGAGAAATTAATGCATGCTAAAGACTTTTACAGACCCCCTTTTCCACAGAAGCAACATCCATATGTTATGCAAGAGACACTATGTAAAATATGATCCATATAATTATGCACCAGAAAAAAAGAACGTATGAGAACAGCAGCAACGAGAAATCGGAGATACTGATGCCAGCCAAGTGACACAGTTACCTTCTGTAACCTTGACCCATGCTAGTGAATAAGTCGAGAAGTAGTGACGGACAGCAGACCTCACCAGCAGCCTCCCCATCCCACCACCCCGCTCCTTACCACCTCTGCTGGCAGCAGCAGAGCAGCTAGGGTTAATACCTCACCAAGACATTTTAGGAACGAGGAAGTGGGTTGGAGCATCTTTACTTCAAATTCCCACCACAGTATGAGGCCACAGACACTGCAAGGTAACACTGTTTTATAACAGCAATTAAGTGCCAACAGTCACGCAAACCTGATAGCTGTTTGACCTGTTGCCTGTTCAAACACCGGCATTAATCGTACGGTGAACTTCCGCCGCGCTGTATTGAGGACCACTTCACTGCCCTATCTCTGCTGGCGCGAACGGCGAGGCCCCGTGACCGCTCCCTGGGAGCGGGGCCGAGCTGAGAGCCCATTCAGCCGCACTAAACACGGGAAACACGAAGATGGGGGTGAGAGATACAATTCTCAAGGGGAAACTTGCCAAACAAGACAGGGGCCGGCCGCTCGCAGAGGAAAGGCTGAGCTCGTGTCCTGGCCCAAACCTGCAGTTACGGTGCTTAGCTCTAGTTCCTGGCAACCTCACTGACCAGAGAACGAGCAGAAACCACTTAAATGGGATACGCTAATTACAAAAACACAACAGTTATTACTACTACAAGAAGTGCTTTCCAGCTTACCTCTTTTGACCTTTACACTGACTCTTGCAAAAGGCTGGCGGTCTCATCGTTATAGGCTGAGAGCTCCTACTGACCATGAGCTTAGCAGAGGCAGAAGAGCCAGTTTTTACAAAGGGGGCAAATAAAAGTGCAAACCATTTAAGGAAGCAGAAGGAGAAACTCAGGAGGTGGCCATCTCTCTATTTAAGTACACTGCCTTGAAGAATACAGTAATTCCTATCCCTGGAGTCGTCGTAAGTGGAAGTACCATCTCTACCATCACCCAAAAAACCTCGGTCCCGCGTACACAGGACACTTGTCAGAATTGCAAGGTTATTCACCTGGACAATCTGGTAACTTTGAAACAGGATAAACTGCACTTGAGCTCTGCAATTGGCTTCCAGGAACTGGAATTAGAGACATCATTTTTTGCTTTTTCCTGCTAAAAGTAGCTTAGCAATGTTGCTGATAAAAGCAAACACCAAATGAAGCAACATTTTTGCAAGGCAGATTCTTGCATTATTTCTGCTCACTTGCCAAAGCTTGCACTCTACAGAGAGCTTTCAGCATGGAACTCATGCAAGATTTAAAAAATTAAGTGCTCCTCATTTTAAACCAGTAGTTCAGATGCAAAATGAGGAACAGTGCATAAAAGATGAATTGCAAAGGCCTCAAGTATGTAAGAGGGTAAAACCTGAGGGAAACAATTTTTCCTGAAAGTAGTCAAATGTAGGGAGATCCCCTAACATGTCTCTATTTCCTGGCATTTATTTCACAGAGATGAAATTTGTTATGGGGGAACATGAGATACTCTTCTTAGCTTTTTGGAAACAAGCTCAAGAAGGAGTCCACACAAGGAACGTCGCGTTAACAACACTTTGAAAAAGGAACCTGGTCACGGGAGGTATTCAGCTACCTGTGGCCATGCCACAAGACTGCTATGTTTTCCTTTTGAAAAATAAAAACACCAGGAAGATATATTTTTGTTTGTGTTCTACTTGCATCTAACAGCTCTTTCACATGGGCATTGAGCTGTCAATTAACAATACAAGGAAAAAGGAAACTGATCTCAAAATGTGCCCAACATGTAAATTGAAAGCAAACAGGAAGACTAAATATTTATTTTCCAAGGTTGCTGAGTGGTCTTTTTTTTTTTTTTTTTTTTTAAATTATTCCTTAATCTATCAACCTCTTCTTTTCAAATGGGATCTGATTTGCATATACACCTGGCCAGGGGGAGAGGGGGAAGAGACACCAGGGAGCCACTGAAGTAGTAATAATGTTGTCATGAACTCACTTGCATTGCAAAGAAAGAATACACTGAATTCTACATAATCATGATTTTCCAGTGGACTCAGTGTAGTCCTCCTAAATATTACATAGGGAAAAGAACTTTTAAATCTACCATATTACATATTACACTACAGTATTATATATTAAATGCAAAACCATACAGAATGGTGGGAAAATGAACTAAGCCAGAAGACTGGGCAAACAAAGCCTCCAGATTCGGGAAGCCACACGCTGCTCTAGAGACACCAGAATGACTCTATCCTGCTTTCTGCCATCCGTCTGTTTCTAATCTAGCATCAGCATCGTATACTTGTACATAAACTACATTATCTCTTAATGAGTCCTAACTCTAAATCTGGGTTTCTTCGAAGTCAATGTGCTTTCAATATGCTTGTGACTTAAAATTTCAGGCTAAAATCAGTTTCACAGTAATGCAAAGTATGGCACGGAAAGCCATTTTCCCCAGGTCCAGTTACGTACCATAGCATTGATCTTGCTTCAAGAACAATGCTTAATACAGTAAGCACAGCATAAACTGTAATATAATGCAGTATAAACTTCAAGCTGTTCATAAAAAACAGGTAAAATTTGAAAGCTTCCATGAATTAAAGGTCAAAATAATGTATTATTTACAATAGGCAACTCTTTCCAAGATACAGCTCCATCACCAGGCCTGCTAGTTTCCTGTTCCTTCGCCTAAGAGCTATATTTGCATGCAATCTTTTCTCCAAATTTTCCATCCCTGCACCCAGCTCTATCACAGCATTAGCGAGATCTGTAGGTAGGCCCGTATGCGTAGGATGGCTCCATCGGCTGGCTAATCCTGCTCGGAGCCTGGCAAGGCAGTATGGAAAGCAAATGGTTACAAACCTGGCTGGCAGCTTTGGCACAAATTTAACACACGTGCACACACCCCTGCCCCCAGCCTTATTTGACAGTCCCCATATCCTGCAACAAAGCTTCTATTCAAGCGAGAGCGGAAGCTTGCTCCTTATTAATTTAGCCATCCAGGTTACGAGCTTCCAGGAGACTGACGTCAGCCGTAGCCGACTGCGCAAGTCGCAGCACGTTCCAGTTGCTTGCTATTTCCACTCGCTCCCTGCCATGTTTAAAACTTGGACCAGAAAAACATTACCGCAGTGGGTGAGTACTGCACACTAGGATGTCCTGTTTGCCACACAAGCAGCTCCTTCTGAAGGCTCTCAGCACACCAGGCTGCAAGCGCACAGTCATTCACTCAAGCACTCTTTACGGAGAAAAAAAAGGGTGATTCCTGCACCGTGACAATTACACGATGGCATTGCAGTGTGTCACAACGCTTCTTTAAAACTGTCTATTTGAAAGACGGTGAAGCTCTGTAACTAATGTGAGCATTATCCCTGGGCATTTACAGTGCAAGTGAAGGAATACAAATAATGTATATGGAGAGCAAAGAGAAAAAGAGCAGAACCCCTGAAAACGGGGATGGGAAGCATTTTATGGGAATAGAACAGAAAATGACCGTGCGTTTAAACTTTTTACTCACATATAACGGAGCTTGCTGTGGATTAAGTTTCATGACCCCAGAACACTGAAACAAAAAAGAAAAGACATATTGAAGACATTTTTTCATAAAATTCTAAACACTTCTTTGTAAGCTGCAGAATGTTAAATTTCCAAAACCATATTAACACCCTTATATTCCTTCTTTAATGCTCACTTTTACACAACAATTTTGTATTTTGTGTCTCCTTCGGATCAACAAAGAATTATCCCAATTTTTTATTTAGGCTCATGTTACGCAAAGACACCTTTGTAAAATGACTGGTACAGCAAAGTGCTCCTTAGTCTGAACAGCTGGAAAGGTTGGCAAGGAGGATATTCCAAACAAAACTCTTCCTTTTCATGTTCATCTCAGTTCACCTTTCCTCCTAGCAACGCTTGCTCCGTATCTTCTTTTTATGGCAACTACCAAACCTTAACTGCTATCTGTCTGCTCATTGCCCCATCCCGACATCTGCATTTGAACAGGGCCCATTAAGGAAAAATAGGCAAACAAAAAGTGTTTGTAAAGATTTTTAGGTCTTCCAGTTGTTGCAGAAGACGGTCTTCATGGGAATCTCACTAAAATTACTGTCCTACCACTTTCTGTCAATAATGTCCTTCCCTAAGCCCAGAAGCTGTATTTTTTTTAATGGAAGTTCTCCCTCCCTTCAGTAACAATTAATAATGGCAGTCATTTGGGGATGAAATGGTAAATAGACAAAAATCTATTAATCTGCTGAATGCTACCTTCCTAAATAAATTTAGTGGCTTTTTTCATTAAATAGTTTGTTCAAGAAACATTTCAAAATCATTTAAAATCAAACTACCAAAACCATTCCTCGCGAAACCGAGGGAAAAACCTTCAGCGTAGGTAATGTTCATGATTCTGCTGAAGCATTTTGCACAGTCAAAAACTACCATTACTCATCCTACCAAGGTGATTTAGTCAAGCAACTTTTCACTTTCAGATCTATACTGCAATTTTTATATATTACCTGGGGAAAGTTATCTGCATTGAGCTTTGAATTAATTGAATCAGGATTTCACTGGTATTAATTTCTCCACTGCAGTAGAAAACACTTATCCTAAATGAAAGCTATAAATTCTCATTTAATGTGTGTACAGCAGTCCAAGATGCTAAGATGAAGGAATGCAAAACAATTAAAAAAGGAATTTTTGTTGTTGCTCATGTCTGCAGTACTGGTAATTCTCTCCAAGTACTTCAAACTCCTTTTAGAAGCCGATGAAATACCACTCTGCTTTTCACGCAAAAACACACAATCTTGTGCATACTTTGTTCCCTTCCAAACCCCACAGTTTGCCTTTAGTGAGACAGAAATTAAACCACAGCCTAAGTTTTCTTAGCTGATTCCAGCTATTCTGTCTCCTGCACACGTTCCGCTTATTTTATACAAAGCAGCATTTTTGTACTGGTTACTTTAAAATGTCTGCGCTACCTGCCAAGCTTGCTCATCAAAACACAGCACCTCCACAAAAGCTCTTAAGAGGCAGCCAGTGGAGGGATGAATATTTTTCTATAGTTTCAAAATCAAATTCATACCTATTTTCAACCTCAAAATTCTTCTTCCAACAGCAAGAATGCCTCAAAATGGCTTTCTCTTCCTTTTCAGCTCTTAGAAAGAATCACTTGCTTGTGAAAGTAGGGAACTAATAGCACTAGCTATCATTTGGGCAGGTGAGGTCCCCAGTACATCTCTGCAATCAATCCTCACTTCTTACTGACAACAAGATCCTGCTATTCCAGGTCTACAGACCTCTCAAAAAAGAGGAAAAACCCACAAGCCCTGCCAATCTCCCTTACAAGGTACCCGAGCCTCCCTCTCCTGTTCTAAACCTGGGCATCTTGAACAGGGGAACCAAAATGCTATCTGGCTGGGAGCTTTTGCTGCATCTTACAAAGGTCAGAGTAAACCAGAAATAAAAAAGATATATGTATAGCTTAAGCCCACGTCACAACTGGATTTTTACAAAAGAAGTGTCATTCCAATGGACCAATTCCCTCCTGAAGCAGAATAAAGTCCTGAAATCTGACTCAGCAACTTGGTAGTATTTAGGTGATATGCTAAAATTAATACTGCAGCATAGAAGCAAGACAGCTGTCTTGGATAAGAATGTTTAAAGGGAATTAATCAGTAACATTATTTTCTCACCAGTTCTTTTCAAGTCTTGACAAGTACATGAACAACATTTCCTTTTGCTGATAAAAGATACTACATTATACACCTTTGAAGATGACCTAAATTTTTTCATTTATATGTATTATTGGAATTACTTCTTCTCCCTACATTTCAGTCATCTTTCTACGCTAGCGATGTTACAACTGCCTTTCTGTAAAGACAAGTGCAAGTTAAAGGATGTAAAATGAAAAAAAAAAAAAAAAAAAAAAAAAAGAAATCAGGAAAACAGAACATGACAGGTTTGTATTTGCCCAGGACACCACAGATAACAAATACATTCTACTCTTCAAGTTTTTCTCCATTTCCAAATAATTAGTTTTATTAAATTTTTATCAGCTATTTCAGTTTCTCAGAACTTTGATCAGAGGAAAGGAGGTTATCCTAATGCACTCAAATATATTCCTCCTCCCTTTGTTTATTAACATCTTTACCTCCTTCCTGTTCAGGTTCACAGGTATTTGTCACTCTTGTCATTTCAAAACTAGCTTCTGTGATCCGAGATTGAATTACATCTATGTTTACTCAAAATACTAAAGTACCAAACACACATACTCAGCAAGGTCACACCTAGATTTCAGGGCTGTTTGCTTTGCTTAGACAAATCCAAAGGGAATCGGCCAGCTTATCACACTAAACACGGTATTCTCACCACTGCCTCATCCGTCCTGCTCCAGTGTGTTTGCTCTACCCAGTCATCTAGTCAATGCTTCCAAAAAGTCCAACCCAAAGCCTTATGAGATAAACAGGAAAGCCCCAAATGCAAGCCTGGGGCACGCGCCTAACACCAGCGTGCCTGCAAAAAGCAGTAGCAGAATTTAGAGTGTTGATTTTTCCCCCTCCAGTGCAGGTTTGCAATTCAGGAGAGGTGTTGACAGAAGGAATCTAGTATCTATGCTAGACCTTTTCTTTCCTTTCCTCTTGACTGCTTCATAGATGCTTTAGCCTACCCTTTTTTCAGCAAAGCCACGATGGGACCTGTCTGACACCAAAATAAATCCCCTCATCTTGGACACTCAGGTTGCAATGCCATGCACCGATCAGCCGCGAATCCCCTCCCTCTTTACAGGTTCTTCTGCAAGCTGTCGTTCTAGCATCTGTCACTAACACAGTTCACACCTTTATAAAAAGGGGGAAACCACGGTTCACGTGCTCCATCCCAAGGTCTACTCTGTCAGGCTTGCCCAAAGTGAGAAGTTTCATTACATATCGTGCATGCACACTCAAGCCATTTTCGCTCTAAGTCCCGTTCACCATCTAACCTCCTTGGAGGAAGCTTCTCAGCAGATCTTTTAACAGAGCAGTGGTGTAAACCAGCAGAAGCATCTTTCCCACATCGTCCAGCTTAAGCAGACAGCTGCACTGAAGGTAGCAAAGCTCTGTGCAAAATAGCAGCAGCAGAAGGGCACCCCATCAACAGAGCATTTGGGTTTCTGTGATTCGAGTATTAATGTGAGATTGCACCCTCTGATCTCCACTACTTGGGAGAAATGAAGACAATTTTGTACTAATCCATCACCTTTCCAGCAGGTGCCTGATAACAGCTGAGTAGAGAGAGAAATGGGAAAGAGGAGACAACCATTCGGGGATGTGCTGACTGGGAAGGGAGAGGATGGTGTTTAAAACTGCGCTGGGTAACTTTGTTTTCTCTTGTTTGCAAGCAAAAAGGCAAGTTTGGAAAATATTCTATTTTGTCTTGTTAGAAAATCCTTTGGCAAAAAAGTATGAGAAAACCTGAGTGACAAGTAAGTCTGAATGACCACTTCAGGCCAAAAAAAGATAAATTCGGGTTTCTAGACCAGTAATTTTCTCCAACCAGCAGGCAGGCAGACGGTTACCTCTGAAAATTTTGAATACAGTAAGGAAAGTGAAAACAAAAGCAAGATCACACTGGTTATTATCAGAGACTCATAATGACTCTAATATAATCAGTGAACAAGTTGGACTGCTTTGAGTGTATAAAAGAAAAAAGACAAGGCTCTTTGATATTGAAAACTTAAAAAATTCTAAACCATTTTATCTCCCACATCAAGATTAAATAGAGGAGTACATCCTTCAGGCTGATGCCTGCTCAGCATCTGAGCCCCAGAAAAGAAATTCCAGATTTTTGGACCGGTAGCACAAGACCTGCTCTCTCAGATAATGCAGATCGTGGAGGGAATACCCAGCCCTTGTACTGCAAGACCAGGATCTGGACAGTACGTGAACTGCTTTGGAGGCCAAGCTAACAAGAATACACAAATACAGATCCCATCTCCATCCTTGTTTTGAGGTCTTCAGCTCCCTGAGGTTTAGGCTGCAAAGAGAGAAAAATCACATCTATTCTACCTTCTGTGTCTTCACAGACAAGCCAGAGAAGGCAAAGACTATATGTAAAAGTTCCACACCTGAATCCTAGGGAAAAAAGACACCCTAATAGAGAAGCTGATTTTATGCACGCAGGGCACACACGTACCCTCCAGAGAACACACTGACGTATCCTGAAAGAGACAATTGTTGCATGTGTTTAACCTAAAAGCCCATTTACCAAGACCCAAAGCAAAACACAGTGCCACTCACAGTCAACCTGGAAGCTGTTTCCTCCCCAGATGTGATTTGTCCTGGCATCGGAAGAGGCAGACAAAGAAATCAGTCTGAACGGGGGGCTCTTGAGAAAGCCCCCAAAGTTGCGACCCCGAACAGAGGCAAGCCGCTGCACGGGCAGGAGCGCGAAGCGACTCTGCCGGAACACGGCTGCCAGGAGTAACAGTGCGTGATGTCGAGGGTTCCTGGCAATGTGCTCCATCACAGTCCTGCTGTCACGGAGACGGCTCCCAGGAATCCGGCCCGGCTTCTGCCCAGCAAAGAAGCCAACTTATAGGTACCCTCATGTTGCAATTACACTGGCCCTGCTGCGTGAGCAGGCTGTTCACGTAGGGGGGGTCTGGGACAGGTCTGCTCCAGATCAGTCTCCAGCCTCCCTCGTGGGACCCCGTGGGCACGGCCCCACGGCTCACCTAGCGGCCCTTCACAGCCCGGCCATGCTGAGCAGCCAAGAAATGAAATCAGCTGACGCAAATTCACACTTTTTTCCTAGGGGTACAAATATCTATAGGCATATTTGGAGGTCTCCAGATGTACAGTTCTTTTCAGGAGCACATTCGTCTGCTTTCCTAGCTGCTATGGTGGAAGGAGCACCTTCTCCGCCCAAAGACCAGTTCACCCCAGCAAACGAGCAGCCCTATCTTTTCTTCCTCCAAACAGCCTTACTGAGTGAGAGCCTGGCACTTATTTTCCCATCACCCCACAAATGAATTAAACTTTTAATAAAACAAAATCATGGAAGACTCACGGAACAGACTGGCTTACCATGCACGACATCTCACATGGGCTAACCCATGCGAGCTCAAGCATGCGCTGCTTAAGGTCAGCAGTAGGATCAGCTTCAATCTTCATCACAAACAAGCTTTCATCAGTGCTAAAAAACCCAAAACTGATTTGGGTGGAGATTCTGCATTCACTGCAAAGGCACTGCATTCACAGGGATTCTATATTCACCAAAAATGCCTTTTTCAGCATATACTCACCTCCCTTCCCCCTCCCCTCTGAATGCATGGGAGACTTGAAAGGGAAGAAGCAGGGAGAGAGAGTTTAAGTACTGGAAACAATAGGCCAAGTCACTTCTACCAACAGTATTGCACTGAGTAGGGAAATTAAATAGAAACAAAAATGCCGCAGTCTTCTAATGTTGCAGGTTTCAGGACAAGAACATAGCTGCACACTACGTGGGTGCACCAGTTGGCATAGCTCAAATTGCTGTGAGCAAAGTATTTTATCAACACCATTCCATATATATCTCCGGCACCACTTGACATCTACTCAGCCAAATACCATAGGATTGTCTTATTAAAAACTAACCGGAGAAAACAGATTTCCGTCATGTACCTCTCACGTACAACATGATCTTTATTTTACAGATTGAATAAATTCTGGAGAGCAAAACATTCTGGACAAACAATCCTGTTACAGCGTCATCTGTGCCAGCTGGTTTAGCAGCCACTGCCACTGCAGGTCCTCCAAGTCTGCTGTTTTGCACTGCAAATATAAGTGAAGATCTTTAACGTTAACAAGAGGAAGAACAGTCTTCTCTGTAAATCCATTTGTGGGAACATTTACAGAAAGCAAACAAAACGAATTCAGCTGATACAAATTCATACTTTTTTCCTATGTGTACAAATACCTATAGGCATATGTGGAAGTCTCCAGCCGTACAGTTCTTCTGTTCAGCAGCAGTTGCCTGAACTAAAATATTCAAATTGTTTCTTGCAAATAGCTGAATCTTTTGAATTTCAGTGCCTGGGAGGTTTATCACATGCTTTACAGCAATCCAGACACTTACCTTACCATGTTTCTGGAATTCTATTAGGGTTTTTTTTTCCCCGCTTAAGATAACACACTGAAATCCCTTGTCTTTGCAAATTCGAAAGTAGGACATGAAAAAACAGTCCAGGTTCAAGCTCTTAAAAGTAACAGTGGTTTTAGACATTATGAAGATCTGCATAGGTCAGTAAAACTGGAAACTATCTGAAGCCTTTGCATAAAAGAATAGCTTTCTGTTCTCTCAAGCATTAAAGAATTAATACAGTGAGTGCTATTAAAGTCTCTTCTATAGAACTTGAGTGTTATTTTACACAAAATTTCATGGAAGGGGACAAACTACTGCGCCCGATTTCTTTGGATATAGTAACATCTGACAGGGAAAAAAAATATTTTATTTGCTTTGCTGTGGTTCCCAAAACCTCAGCCAGCATTAGGGCTCCATTGGTTACATGCTGCAAAAATGTCTCTGCAAACAAAGTTTCTGCCCTGAAGAGTTTACAAACAAGCATACAAAAGGATAGAAACACGCCTAAGTAATAAATCCACTCCATCCACTACTTCTAACTGCCATTTAATTTAACCTTAATTAGTTGGCTTATTTCTTATAGGCATCCCAGACAAAGTATATCTTAAGGAAAAATCAGAAAATGAGGCCAATGGCCTTCCAGATCAACCCGGCCCATGCACGATGGACAATGCTGATAAAGGTCTTCAGACGGGATGTAGCTAAGAGCCGCCAAAATGGCTTGTAGAGTGTCCGACCGTGCCTCATTCAGACTTACTCATTCAGACAGTAAGCTTAACGTGAATGCCTGGTTCATCAGCCAGCTTCTGCATCCACTAACACTTTCACAGCATCCACTAACCACTACTTGGATGCATGAAGCTGTGGGGTATACGAGGTCTCATGACCTTGCCCTCAAAGTAGCCCCTTTAGGGGCTGGTTGCTTTTTTTCATAGAGAAGGAGAGCTACAGGATAGGCAGAAACAGGAACGACCATTCTCGCCTCCAACAAGCTACCAGAGCTGCAAGAAGTGGGGGGAACCAGAGGCATTTAGGCCAGCGGGTACGCCTGGGGAAGCACACCTACCCCTCCAGGCTTAGCCACACAGAGCTAGTGCTTGTGGTCAGGAAAGGACAGCCAAAAACACATGAGGAATCCAACGGAGGGACAGATCTCATGGAAAACGTTTGAACAGATAAGCAGAAATGCAGAGAAAGTAGGAGGGCTTTCCAGTGGTAAGGAGTACTACATCACCACATGACAAGGCTGAAAGTCAAAGGACTATTTTTTTCGAGTTGTAACAGAATGGACTTCACACAAAGCCAGTCTGTAACAGCGCTGGTGGGAAGGAGACTGCTGGACTGGCCTTACAGGGGCTAAGCTTTGTGATTGCAAGACTGGAGGAACGCACTGCCAGGCCGTACAAGAACACTTCTACCCCACAGAAATTGGAGAAGCCCTGTGTATACAGACTGCCCGTCACGGAGCCAGCCAAGATCGTACCAGCACCAGCAGATACACACCTGGCAGGGAAACCTTCTCCGACATGCCTCATAACGAGTCCTCAAATCCTCACTCTTTAGGCAAACAACCCATAAGCCTTAAAAGAGTTTAAACCAATCCAGGGATTAAATTGAACATATATCTGAATCCATTTGGATCCAGTCAGTATTTGCTGACATCACCGGCAGCCCTTTCATTGAAACGAATAGGCGCTGCCTCTCCGCCCCTCTCCTCGGACGTACGCAGAAATCCATCAAGCTGGAGCACGCTTCCACCCAACTCAACCAGGTCGCATGATTTCATTTTACATTGCCGCATTACAAAATTAAGATCAAGCTTCCAAAACCGTAATTTCTCATTCAGCAAAGTGCAGTGTCCTGAAAGGCACTGCCATGCACTATGTTTTCATAAAATGTTAATTTATGAAGTGCTTTAGAAATATCAGGAGGATTTGCTTCGGGCCCTAAGGCGTTCATGTTCAGAACTACAGAAGATAAACAGGAGAAAACAATAAGAGCATAGGTACCAAAGAAAAGACAAACTGGCAATATGTAGATTAATTCCTTCTGCAACCTTGAATTTCATGCAAGGAGAGCTACAATAGCACCTTCTTTTATACATTTATTGTTTTCCCAACTAGCCCTTAGTGTCAAGGGAATTACTAAACTGGAACGTTCCCCTTTTTTGTGAGTGGTATACGACATTACTGGGTTGTATTCCCCCATCACCAGTCTCCTGGTTTTTCATTGTAAACCAAATGCTATTTGAAACAAGGCCTTTCTTGTTTCAGTTTGAGGTTTTGATTTGTTTATTTTTTACTTGTAGCAAAAAGTCTGAAAATGGAAACAAATAAGTGAGATGGAATTTGTTTATATTACTTATATTTTCTTGTTTGGTTTTATTCCTGGTTCTTTCTACAGAGTTCAGATCGGCAATAACTTACTCCTGCTCCGCAGTGTTGGGTGAAGGATCGAGACAATGCGCAGTTTTGTTCAAACACTTTGTCCTGAAAGTTTCATTCAAACTGAATAAACACCAGAAATCATCTTTCATATTATGAACAAGCTTTCTAATCTATGTATTAATGTCCTCTCCTTGAAATCCATGTGCAAGCAGACTTTAAAAAAAAAATCAGAGCAAAACCTACATCCATTCAATTTAGGCAGAAGAAATAAATCAATAATCTAGTTCTTCAACTATGTGCATGGAAGAACTTGTATAAGTTGAACAGTTGCAGCTTTAGTAACTAGAGTAAACTTTAAGACAGGAGATCAACATATGCTTCCAGACATCATACAACTAATGGCGTAGGACTTTCCCCATAGCTATACTAACACATAATTTTCCGTATCTGGTCAGAAATTGGGAGGATGGAGGAACTCGGAAGAGCAACCCATCCAAAGTTTATTTTGCAAACACACAGGGAAGTGACACCACCAGCAAAAGCCATCAACCATGGAGAGGAGAGGGAGGGGAGGAAACGAGAAACCGCACTGCAAAGCGGGGCAGCAAACAAGGTAGCTGCAGGCTGCAGCACGGTGCACGCCATCGCAGCTGAGCTCAGGACTCAGAAAATCCCAGGTATTTGTGCACAATCATCGGAATTTAGGTAATTTGCTGAAGTTTATGTTTTGTCACTAAACCGACTGCTCAGAAAAAAAGAAAAAAAAAACCCAAATCCCTCACACAGCATTGCTACAGGTGATACTTTCTTCCCAGCTGCGTCCTGTCTGCAAACAAAACCATATGCTGCCATTCAATTACAGACACCATGGAGTTTCTCTTGGCTGCAGCTGATGGAAAGGAGGTTTAAATGTGTTCTGCATTGGCCCAGCTCTACCGGCACTTGCCTCCAAAAGGCTGGGGTAACCCAGCAAGTTACCCTTTTGGAAAACGTTGCTTTAATGGTAAGAAAAAGAAATGAATTTTGACAACCTCCTCCCACAGCAAAAGATTGCAGGAAAAAAAAAAAGTTAACTTCAAAATCAGCCTAAAATCTTTTTTGTTGGAACCCTCAGTACCGTGTCCTTCGCATACAACCGCCCAACAGGCACAAGTCGAGGAGCTGCTAGAGCAACAGCTTGCCAACTGGCTCGTTACACCGCAGCAGCAGGGCAGGGAGCCTATCCGGAATCAAAGCTAACAGAGCATCACTGATTTAATTGACTGATGATTTAATAAAATGCTCTGGATATAGATTAACTTACTTTGCTTAATGCAGTTCAGCTTCCTGGTAGCAGGAACTGAAAGAGCTTTGTTAACAGACTGAAACTCGGTCTAGCTCCCGGGACTGCTCATACGTGCCCCCGTCGCGGTGGGACTGCTGGGAACCAGCTGTTTTCGGGTTACCCAGGCTCCAGCTTCCAAGTGATTTAACTGGAAAATTTAGGAAATGGTAGTCATCTTCCTCAAAGTGCTAAAACTCAACACAAAACTAAAATTATATCTATATACACCCATATTCAACAAACCCGCACCTTAGACCTTTTCAATGCTATACGAACCCCCTTACCTGGTTCTGTCACCCCTTTCTTGTCCAAAGGGTGACCATCTAGCCAAACACCCTCGGTCTCACGACAAAGTTTCTTCTTTTGTAACATTCCAATCTCAAAATTGTCAAAAATCATTTAATGGATTACTTGATTCCTACCCAAATCCTAGAAACAGATCACCAATATATATATATTTTTTCTTTTTTTAAAAAACCCCCTCAAATCATAGTAGTTATCACTCTATAGTCCACATGCCCAATTTCAAATAAAGATACTGCAAAAGTTGAAGCCAAAGAGAGTAAAAGGATTATTAGCCAGCTCTAATTATACAGACTGATCTCATCCTCTGGTCATAAGCCTCTTTCCTGTGTCCGGAATCTATTTGTGCAGCAGAAAGACCAGCCTTTTGTAACTGTGCAAGGGTCACCAGCACAGCGAGATCAATTTTAAAACTCATATGTACTATCAATAAATTCCCTTGCAATAAGATATGACCCTGCCCTCATTTGCCAATTTTTGCTTTAAAATATTACTAACAGCAAACAGTATTTAAGATGCCAATTTGTAAAAGCCAAACGACGTTTCAAAAGTAGCTATCATGCTGTTTTAATGAAATAAAAATCACAGGCCACGTCTTCAGTTCAAGTAGCTACATCCTAATAAAGTTAAGAACTAGCAGTTGACTTGAATTAAAGTGCAGCATATACGCAAAAGCACACATATGTTTATACTCAAATTAAGTCCTCCAACAGGTTCTGGGGCAGCTGTTTCACGTATTCATAAGACATTAATCTCAGGCTCAAATACTGACTTCCAGAAAGCCTCAGCAGACATTCTGATGCCTCTTCAAACAAGTAATATACAGTTTATACCTTTCGATACACTTTGCAGTTAGAATATGCATTTTGGCAGCAGATTCTAGGGAAGTCCTCAAAGATATCCACCTTACGTTTGTAAGAGCGATTATCAGCTTTGGGTGCTTAATGAGAAACTTCTTGAACAGCCCTGATTTTCAAAGGACAAGTAAAACAAAACCTTTCTGCAGAAATGGGGTTCATCCCAAAGCACAGGCAGTGAGAAGCAGAAGCCTCAAGAAAGTTGCTAGCCACTTTTCAAAAGTGAGATGCACAGAATCAGAGGGAAATGGCAGGGAGGGAAGAGGACTTGAGGAGTATTTTGTCCCAAGTGTATAAAAGGACAAAGATCACAGACAGCTGTCACCAACACCGAGGTGCCTGCAAAGTCTTACACACAGTGAGAGAGTAAATGTTCTTTTAGGGACCTATTCCAACAACTTGGACTAGAACACCTGGCTTGAGTCTAACACCTTCCCCACCCCACTATTCTCCTGACTCACAGTGGTGTGCTGTTTTAAAGTGCATTCAGCAAAGATGGTTTTACTACTACTCTGTATGGTTCACAGCAAATGGAAAAAAAAATTACAAAGCTCCAAAGATGAGCTATAAAAAAACCCTTTCTCTGTGCTCCACCAGAGAAAAGCCACAGCCATCGTACTGCATTCCCCCAAACGTAGGCCTGCAGTAGAAAGCGATTCATGAGGCCCAAAGTAGCATGCATACATTTATGCAGACAAATATTGCTAAATATTTCCCAGTACGTGCAAGCCAGGTAGTTCTCCAACGCATGTTTTAACTAGCACATGCACCAACCTTAACTGCTAAAGCCACACACAGAGTTGGAAAAACTGGCATCAAGACCAAGATCCAAGAGATGCCTCTGCTCTCATTTTGGTCACAGAAGAACTTCACTACCTACCATTTTTATGCACTTTTCCTCTCCAAAAAAATACGTAAGACTCACTTTTCCCTTTAGGCTTCCTTTTGCAAATGCTCCCACTCGCCAGCTCCGCAGGTGATTGCTTAGGCATGAAAAACAGAGCACATAATCAGGGAAAGTGTGGTCGGGACTTTCTGCCAGAAGAGGAAGGCTTAAGCAGAAACTTTCGCTTTCCTACTTGAGGACCAGTGTTAACTCCACTCCCTGTTGTGCAGCACAAAGGCATCTGTCACTGCAGAATTAAGAACTGTTTCTTGTTCAGTACGCTTTTTCCTTCACCTCACAGGACAACTATAGGAAAAGATAAGCCAAAACATACCTCATTTAGGCAGTCACAAAATACGCTCATGTTTGCACATGACAGTCTCAAAAATGCCATTATTCCCCCCATTCCCAGCAAGTGCCGCACTAACGGAGTCATTTGGCACTGGGTCACCAGAAAGAAAAATGTGGAGTTCCAGGTCTGCTCCTAGGACACGGTATGATGCTCCACATCCAGGGATGCACCACACACAGTAAAACCACAAGCAACAGAGAGAATCACATCTCCAAATAAAATGGACAATAGAAAACAATCTGAAAGAAAGTTCAATTTTTTTCTTCATAATGCATCGAATCAGATATTAAAATCCGGATAAGCACAGACGCTGCCCAGCTCCACTACCTCAGTTTCTGTGCTGGAGCTTGTCTGTGAGTAGCCCACAACCAACAACGCAAGCTTTGCAGACAGACATCCCACTGAACACCCGAAATCATTCCTCTCAACTGCCTTCACAAAATGGTCGTTCAGACCGATCCTGCAGGGACTGAACGGGTTAAGTGCCCACAGGTCCCAGCCTCCCCAGTAAATCATTTATTACCCAGGATCACGGACAAGCAGCTATGCAGAACTGAGAGGCCACGCTGTGCAGCTGTTCGTAAAGCAGACAACTCTGTGCAATTAGGTTATAACGCGGGATTAAATTTGGGCAGTGGAAATACGTCCCTTTATTACCGATTTGTTTGTTCAAGTTATGCAGCTATTTCAAACGTTACAGAGTTCATTAACTCAAACTTCATTAAGCGGTTACCACTGCATGAACGAAATGAAAAGATTATTATTATAAGCACTATTATGGAAATATTAGGCCAGCAGGCAAAAAGAGGAAAGGCTATGAAAAATAAAGAATGCCGCCCCGAGAGTCAAGGTCAGCTCTTTGCAGCTTCAGAGGCGGAGGCACATCCAGAAATCAGACACGACAGAGATGCTGCTTCCCAGGCGGGAGGTCGGGTGAGACCATCTCCTTGCCTGCACCAGGGCTCTGGAGATTTCTCTGTTGCTCCAAGCAACGAAGCAGCGATTCCCCGGCTGAGTCGCCCGCAGGCAGGCTCTGGTGCTGTCCTGAGCACTGCTCACTCCGAGCTCGCTGCACTCCAGAAACCAACACCAAATCGAGAAACTAATGCCAAACTGAGCCACAAATTGACAGGATCAAATCCATTTTAGGGGCCAAGATTTTTTTCCTCATAAAGCCACAGTCAGACCAGCCCAGAGCTGATCCACTCCGTTTTCCCAAGCTCTTTTGTACGTGACAACTGGTGGAGCATTCCTCCTTTAAACATGCCCGAGTACATGCAGCTCACGGGCGTCTAAGTTTCAGGATGAACTCAGAAACCAACTCGCAGCCAGCCACATCCTCAAAGGAATTCCTTCCCGATAAAGTAGCTTTCATTCACAGTCCTGCCAAACAGAGACTTAATTTCCTTCTCGGAGAGGTGCTACGATTTGAAAAGAGGTATAATTCCTCTGCCCACCCGCCTAAAACAAAAGGAAATCAAAATGATTGCAATAAATACTTGTCTCTCTAGAGCAACAGCAGTTTATGATTAATCCACCCAGTTGTTGCTACAGCTCAGCAATGCCAAATGATTTGGACCCAATATTGCTAAACATGCTGTTTTCAAAGCACCAGCCATCTTAGGCAAGACCATGGAAAATGTGAGACACGGCGGAAGGTAAACAGGTTAGACACAGTGGGAGGAGAAAACAGTCAGTTTGAGGTGCTTTTCCTTCCTCTTTTGACTGAGCTCGAATACAGCAAGTGCCCATTTCCAAGCAAGACTCTCACAGTTTGCTTAAGGCTAACGGTTTTTGCAAATTCAAGTCCTTTTGCAGAGAATGGGTGTAACTCCATGAGTCAGAACAGCTATGATGACTACCGACAGCACCGCATTAACTACAGAAGATATTAATGACGGGGCCCACGGGTCCATGGACATCTCTGCCCGTGACAACGCCGGCTTAACTGTTCTCAGTCCCCGCCAACGGCTCCGTTTTGCATTTGCAGGCTGTGTAATTAACTAGACAAAGGCTATTTTTAGGTCCATCCATCCCCTGATCGCGTTCACCACAGTCTGACAAGCAGCTGTAACAGGAAAATAAGCCGAGGAGACTCAATGCTGCCCAGAGGGACGTTGGGTGCCAGCCCGTGGGCACGCGTGTGCCCGAGACGCCTCCGGTCCGGAGCAGTTACCCACGGGCACACACGCCTGTGGACCTCGACACGCAAGAGCTCTGATCCTCCCCGGCTCCGGAAGAAACCCTCAGCCAGTCTGCGAACAGGCTGTCTGCCTAACCTGGGGACGTGAAAACGGTATCTGAAAATAATAGGGAAGAACAGCTGAAGCTGGAAGTGTCATTTTACACCATCTTGTACACTTGACGTAAGGAGCAAGAGCAACTGAGATGCACAAGAGGTCGTGTGAGCCAAGCTGGTAGTTCAGAGGGACGGTAGAGCAGTGGCGTTCTTCAGCAGGAGAACTACGTCTTTTTCTTTGTTCTTCCTCCACAAAGAAGTTACATGCTGTGGCAAAATAACTTGCTGCCAAATTTGGTTTTACCGTGTACTTTGATACCAGCATCCCCTCCCACCATCAGCAGGCCAGCTTGGCAAACCGATCCCCAAGCCCCCTCCGCTCAACCATCACCTGCACACCCGAGAAGGCTGCCAGGATGCTAAAGCTTACTTGAACTGCATGAAGCAGTGCAGATGCTCCAAGAGGTTCTTCAGGGCTTTCTGAGCTGCGTGGCGAGGAGCGGGGTGGGAAGCGGCGCTCAGCTCCTGCAAGAGAGGGAGGGAGAGGGAGTCACCAGGGGCTGTCAGCGGCCGGCTCCGAGCGCGGTACGGGACCGGCCCGCCGGAGGTCCCCACTTCGAACACCCGCCCCGGCACCGGTAACACCTTCGAGAGCACGTGGCTGGAAACAATTTTCCATTTTTACCTTAGTGGCTATATGGGAAACACGCCCTATCTCAACACAACCACTTCAGGACAGACTTTATCCAGCTATCCATAAACTCCCTTATGGCAAGATATTTAAAAGTAGACGACAAAGTGCCAAAAGTAAACGTGTTTAGGCTGGCAGAAGAAGCCCAAATCTATCAGCAAAATCTCTGACAAAACCCTTGCAGCCTGCCTGCACTTTTCCATGGGCAGATTTCCTGTTTCAGGGCAAAATCTACCCCTTGTTCCATCCATAGGGATCAATCCAGCCCACCAAATACATGTGAAAAGAGTAGTTAAAGTGGATTAAATGGCAAAAAGGAGAAAAAGTGCAGGCAGCGATTTAGGTTGTTAAATGCTGTGTGGGAGATTTGATTAGCTAAATCAAAGTCATCAGGGCACCTTAGGGCATCATTTGATTACCACACCGGGGAAGGCTGCGGTTGTGCGTGCATCACCTGCATGCAAGTGCAACACACTGCCTGCTCCTGTTTTACCAGGCAGAGGAGACTCTACCCCTACGCTCTCCCAGCTGGGAAAGCATCTGTAAGCAGGGAATCTAACAGACTGATCTAACATGCTGAATTCAAAGCGCAATTACAATCACATAAGTAACAATGGCAAAACTAGTTACTGGCTAGGAAATCACTTGTATTGTGTGAATTAGCGAGGGAACATGCAACACGAGAAGATAATGCATTGCAAAACAAATCTCATTCATTCATCTAGACAAGGATAGCATAACCGAAATACCCGAGTGTCAGTTTTGCACAGTGTTTTCTTAAGGTTTGTTACTAAAACACCTTCTTGCCCATTCTGCAGGTGGGTGCCCGCCGAGAAATGGGGAGAAAGCTTCATGAGGCACTACAGGATACTGCATGCTAAATGGCATCATTTTACCACAGATATACATACACCTGGAGTATAACTGTACACTTAGCACAAATATATACCTATATACACTCCCTTCAAATTGGAGGAGAGGGGGTTTCACACTCTTGTTCCTGCTAAGATAGCAGGAAAATGAAGAAAAAAGGAGCCCAGAACTGTGCAGGAATTTTTTCATTCACACATTTTTGAATTATCTTCTTATGACAAACTACTGGAGCTGAAAGAGGAATTACCCAAACTCTTAAATCCCGGGCACAGCAAGCAAATCATCTTTGCATTCATTAACCACTAAAAACCATCCTAGCAGTCACAAAAAAACAGACTGGAACTTCCCTCTAGCATTCCTATAGCATTACTTTTAGGACCACATTTTAAAAGACAGTTACTGTTTCATAAAGCAATGATTAACTGTATTAAGTGAGCAACGTTAGCCCAAAACCAAGTCCTAGCGATGCCATGGCGATCTCAAAGTTCGATGAGAGTAACCGCTCTCTCCAAGGCACATACTGCAGGGGTTTCATTCGTTGTGAGACTCTGATAACTCGGCTTTTAATAACATACTCTAACACTTCGGCACAGAAAGCAGGGTTTGCTGCTGGTCCTTCGAACTGACCAGCAACACCGGTATGGCTCACGTTGGGAAGCTCCCTAGTGGGTACGCTCTGACTCACTGAAGGTTTGTCATCATACCCGCTAAAGAACGAAGGGTGTGTACATGGGGACGCACACGCAAAGCCAACTTGGATGTTCACAACTTGAAAAGTATTAGCAAGTGGAGAAAATTAACTGGCTTAGCAATGAAAAGCGGCAATCGAGACCATAAAAGTCTTCCTCCAGGTTTTTTTTTTGCTTTTGTTTTTATTCCAAAATAATTTTTAGATTGTTACAAAAGGAAGGAAAACATAACAAACAGTCTTACATATATTCTTAGTTCTGCATATGAGGAGCCTGCACAATCAGTAGAGCTGTCCAAAAAAAGTAACTCCCCAAAGGCTTCCTTCCCACACAGCTACTATGGAATAACTCCTGCATGTGCAGGTGCACCTATTTCAGATGAAGGCTTTTCCCATATGGGTTTCTCCCAGAATTCTCCCTCTCCCTTATTCTGAAAAAATTTCCAGTAGATGAAGACTGACATAGCTTCTCTTTTCTGTATCTTTAGAAGATGTTTTTATAAAGCATGTCCCCAAATTCTCCATGTTCTACCTTTTAGAAACAATTATTCTGGAGCTTTTCAATCTTCAGCCTCCTTTATCAGCTAGGCAAATTCTTCAAACATCCCATTTCTCTACTTGCTAAAGATATCTACAAAATCAGGAGAGGCCTCTGCAGCTGGTTCTATCAAGAATCTGTGACTACAGGCCAGGCCTCAACAGCAAAGCAGGATTTTGAAATGCATCAGCCTTCCAAGTTATCATACTTAAATCAGAGGAAATAATAGCCATTGAAAAAGCGTCAGAAGAAGCTGCTTATAGAGAAATCAAAATAAGTAGACACCTGACTAAGGGAGAAAACTGGAAGAACAGACTGCTGGACAAAATTCAGCCAACACGCAAGAACATGACACAAGAAAAATAAGAGAGGGAAAAGCTGAGGAAAAGGTCTGTTACAATTATAAGCAAAGACAGTCATGATGCTCTTCATGCGGGTGATCAAACATCCTCTTCTCATGGATGAGTTCACAGTGCTTTACAAAAAAAATACTGTTCCTTATTATCCGAGGAAGATGACAGCACACAGATAGCCAAAGGACTTGCCCATGGTCAATGCGCCAGGTAATGACTGAGCAGAGAACAGATCCCAGATCAACCGAATCCCTTTCTGCATCATATTCACTGGGCTAAGAAAACAACAGGAAAAGTAGCCACCTTAGAAAGGAAAAAAAAAAACCCCATATTTACTGGAAGGAAAATAACTGGAGATAAACTCAATTTTGAAATTTTAATTAGCAAACTAGTGAGTACCTGCTTCTTTTCATGTTTACTTGCAAACAGCATCTTTCTAAGTAAAACTTTAAAAAGTGACCAGGTCCCTGTATGGTTCTGTCACTGCTCCTGCGTTCTGACCTGCAACCCTGTTTGGATAATTTCTGTCCAAAAGGGCCCAAGCAGAACATAACCTCACGTTGTTCACTAACATCAACGAAGTAGATGAGAATTTAAAGATAAGCCCGTTTGACACTTGCCTGAATACAACCTATTCATTCTGAATTAAAAAAAAAAAAAGAAAAAAGTGTGTTGTTTGCCAAAACAGATTTATTTAACGGCAGACTGTGCATGATCTTGCTCCTTTCATACTGAGACGGCTAAAGCATAAATTGTCTGTGCCATTGCTGAATTACTGAAACGTGTTCAGGCAAGAGAGGGGAAAAGAAAGTTTTAGGGATACGATAGCTATTTACACTCTTTTAAAGAGAAAGTGACTTGCTCTGCGGAGAAGGGCAGTTACATAAGTCATTCCTTTAATAGAGAAGCTCTTATCCCAAAAAAGAGCCCAGTGGCTTAGGGGTGCCCTGCACCTGATGTTTCCTCCACGGGAAGAAGAGTCAAGCAACAGAAGGCTCCTTCTGCACATTTCCATATGAATGGGGTGACAACGAGTGTGAACGCACTGAAAAACGGAATTATTCTACATTTAAAATACATTTACAAGCCATTTTGGAGCAGAGGGGGGAAGCAAAGGGTGAGGACAGAAGGGGCAGAAAGGAGAGCCCAGAGGTGGGCAGCTGGAGCAAGCAAAGCTCTCCAAAACGCACGTGCTCAGGGTGAAGCGAAGCGCTCAGAGCTCAAGGTTTCGAGTCACTCTGCTGGTTCCTCTGAAGCTTTAAGTAAACAGAGCAGAGATGCTTTGTCCTGCCAAAACACAGCAGTCTGGAAAGGAAACTGCTTTTCAAACTTGTTCTGTCCTTCCCTTCACACAAAGGCATTTTCTTATTCCGAGAAGCCTTACATGTTTTTTGCTTTGCAAACTGATCGTTTTGACATGTAGAACGAGTTATCTCACCATCTGTTTGTAATTGCAATAATTAAGCTTTCAACAAATTCAAAAAACAGCACCAAGAATAGGGCATTAATGGCCTAGGAGATGAACTGCTGATTATTTTGGATTATTTGATACAGCTGGAACCTTTTGATAGCCAAGACGCCCAAACATAGCCAAGCCCACAGCTAAGACACCCAAACAAACCTCTGGAGTATTTCCGAGTTTCGGCTGTTTTACGCTACAAAACCTCCTCACCGTTTCAGATCAACGTCGTCAGGGAAAGCACTGCTTCTCCCCGTTATCTCCTGAATTGCTGGATGTACATCTGCACGCTGCTGTTATCTCGTTTCTTTTATTTCACAGCCTATACTTACGTATTACTATATTCTCATTACAGGACGCCCTTTTCCTGCTCCTATCGGGCCTCCCAAGAGAAACTGGCTCGCAAGACCTTTTCAGAAGTTTGTCCTGTGTCCCGAACGGCGCATCCCGATTCCTTCGGGAAGGGAGGCTGGCCGCCCGCCGCTCGGACAGCGCGTTTCCCACAGTCGCACGCGAGGAAGCCAGCTTCGCTGCGGCAGCTCCTTCCCACAGCCGAGCGGATCCACGCCGAGGCTGGGCAACGGCAGCAGCATCCAAGTAGCACCCAAAATTAAGTAGCCACTTGGGCCGTTGCAGAACTTGGTGAGACTGGTTAATCTGCTGCGAGTGCAGACTCGGGTCTGCATACCAAGAGATGGGAGACAAAACTGCCTTCACGTGCACTGAGTTAACTGGGGGCATAAGCCCCTCCGAAAACACCTGCACGCCCTCCCCGGAGCGCGTAGCCAGAGATACTCCCGCGCCGGGGAAAGGGAAGCGTGGAAGCCGCTCAGGCAGGGGCGCTTCCCCCTCGCTCCCGTCCCAGACGGGCACAAATTTTCTCTCTGCAACTTCAGGATCTGCATAGAACTGGTAGAGGTTTTGTTCTGCTTTTTACTTCCACCACCGATGGCAAAGAGTGCAGCTCAAGAGCGGCGAAACACCGGCACCGGGAGAGCTTTTGTACCTCTCTCTGCCTTGCCCGTCAGCTACCAGAGGGCCATAAACTTCTGTTGTGCAATCACCCTCCAAAACCTCTTTCCCCAGGCGAGATGATGAGGTGCCACGGGGACTCTGCAAGCACTTAACCCCCCCCCCCGACCTTTAAGAGCACTGCCCTGCAGAAGTGCTTTTGAAAGGGATACAGCTGATGTTTTGGAGGCTGAAACCATAAGGAAAAAAGAAAAAAAGAAAAAGAAAGAAAGGAAACGAGTAGTATTTTTTGTGCCCATTCAGTGTTTTTGCTAATACACGCTAATAATGAAAGCAGGACTCGGCACAGAAATTTGATCTTCTTTAAGCTGAAGTTGCCACAGCAACTACTTCTTTCCAGACAGTCTTGTAAAACCACATCAGGACTGAGATAAAGGACTTTAAACTGTTTCCACAACACCATCATGGCTGCAGAAGATATTAACTTCACTCTTACAGATTTGAAAATCTGCAATCTGTGCTACATGTTAACACTTTACAGCATCACCACAGCAAGACCAACATCCCCCCAGTTACTGGAGAATATGTTGGAGCAAGTATCCAAAAAATAAAGCAAACAGCAGCAAGCTGCAATAGCAGCCCAAGTCCACAGCCATTCCCAAAATGCAAAGTGTGCTAATTCTGCTATCAAACCTCTGCTTCCCCCTGCCTTTTTTTTTTTTTTTTTGTTTGGTTTACGCTTCCTTTCCAAAGAGCACAGCTATTTTGTTAGTACAAGAATTGTGTCTCCTGTATGATGACATGCAGGCTACAATCTAAACAAATTGTGCCCTCTGCTAACACAAGGAGGAAGCACAAACAACAGGGAAGCCAAGGTCTATATCAATGTCACCGTCATGCAGACCCACCAACGCAACATCTCAGCGCCTCACCTCCTAACACACAAAAAATACTGTGTCCCACCTAACAGAACGGGCCTTTTTTCTTAGCTAAAATACTGTATGCTCTTCACACAGAGCCTTGCGAGGACCAAAGCTTCATAAGTCCACAGCCCTAGGGGAGCAGCAAGCACACCACATTCTTTGGATATGTCCATTCCTTTCTGCAGGTGTCCCTAGGCAATGGGAGCTCACTGCTGCAGATCCTCTCTAGCAACACGGTCTTCTTCAACACTGAGAAGCACGCCTCGACAGAGCCGCTGCACTGCCGTAGTCTGTGGATGTCCTTGACCCTGGCAAAGCTCTCACTGGACCATCACACAGCCACCCACCCGGACCACCATCTCAACTCATATCTCCAGTAAGCGTGACCCACCTACAGGGGAATTCAGACGAAATACTTGGAAAGAGTAGGTAAAGTTAGTGAGCAGAACAGATTAAAGGTTTCCTTGGAAGATGGCCTACAACTGCTGAACAACTACATGTCATCCTCCAGAACTCAATACAACTCCGAGAAAAGGAAGACTGGTTAGAAACAAGAATAGAAGAATTTACGTTGGAAGAGCCCTCTGGAGGTCATCTGACCCAATTCCCTGCTCAAAGCAAGGCCATGACATCAAGGTTATAACATCATCCCCACACTTACATTGTTCAAAGCTGCACTAGTAAATTGTAGCCTCTGTCTCAATTCCCACTTGTAAAATTAGGAAAAACAGCAGTCTGTCACCCACAGTAGCAAAGACAACATCATTATCAACTGCAAACACTCTGAAACTCCAGCAACGTGGTCTACAAAATTCACTTAGTTAATCTGACTTTCCCAACATACAAAATTGGTTTTTTTAAAACATAGGATGTGTAGGAACAAAGCAAAAATATCCATAAAATAAGAATTTTTATTGTACCCAGAAACCTTGTGATGAGAACAGAAAGATGTACATGTTCACATATCAGCATATAATGGTCATCTAACACGTTAATATAAACTTTCTCCTCGATGCTGAGGATTAGTACTATTGTGTCGGTATAAAACAAAGTGCAAACGCACGTTACTGTCTCCCGTCGCAGCTCCTGTTGTTCTAACCCAGGCTGAGGCCTTCCGGTGCCAAGCACAGTGGATGCGTGCAGCAAGAATCCCCATGTCACCATGTTTACAGATTAAGCAGATAAATGCTGGGAGGGGACACAAAGGCACAGAAAATGAAGTGATCCACCCAATGGTTTACAGATCACGGGGAGCACACAGGCAATCCCAAAGCTATGACCTCTCCACCCAGCACTCTACGCATGTAACCACGGGCACGATCCGCACAATCGACATCCAGATTTCCTTCAAAACCAAGGTGCAGACTTGCCTTAGTCTAGTACCCACAGAGGATCTGCTCTAGATCTGACGCGAAGCTGTCCAGATCTGCCAAACACCAACAAGGCAACTTAGAATTAAGTTGTTTCACTGCTCGAAGCAACATGTCACTGGGGCTGCATAGCATTTACCGTAATTATATAAATTAGAAGATCTGTATAATGTTCCTAAACCAGTAACGAAAGAGAAGGTCTAATGATGCAACAAAAATCTGCAACCGAATGCTCAGATTACAGGCTGGTTACACAAGAGCTCAAACAATTAAGCATTTAGGCAGCTCACTGAAGACTTACATATTACAGATCACGTTTTCCCATAGCCACCGTTGACTCCGAACTTGTGAGATCTAGTACACCCTCCTTTCGTTGTACCAGGAGCTAAAGGGTAAACACCAGGAGCTCGTTGGTTTGGCAGCAGTGCCATCCGCAGCAGAGTGCCAGAGATGCTCCAAAGCAAACAACCATCCCCTTCCTCCAAACCTCTCTGCGAGTTCACATTCAAATGCAACGGATGAGTTGGGTCTCAAGTCTATCCTAGCAGGGCTTTTCTACCTCACAGAAACACCAGCCTCTTTTTTTTCCCAGCAGAAGACCGCATTGTACATAGAGACATTGCTTCTGACACAACTCCAGGAAAACCTGTTAAGTTTATGATTACAATGACTTTTGCACCGTGTTACATGATTTAACTCCCAGCTGCAGCCTTGTTTAAGAATGCATTATCAGCACAGGGTCAACACAGAGAGAGACTGCCCATAAACTGTGCCAACAAACATGGTGTTTCAGGTATTTGATGAGCACTTGCAGTATGAAAAGTTTATGGGGAAGGAAGAAAATACTTGTACCCCAGGACTTCTCAATTTTTTTTTCCTCATTAGGCTCAAATACTAGACCAGATAGTATTGACTTCTATTCATAGCATGGCATAAGTGAGAAAGCATTTCACGTGAGATTTTCTTTTATGCTGTATTGACCTTTTATGCCAATAAACAAGGTATCAAATTGCAATTCAGCAGTATGATTTTAATTTTTTTGTAAAGCACATAGATGAAAAGTGCTATACCAGTATTAGGGCTAAAAGGTCTTACTCACATTTTAAAACCAGTTAAGTGTCATGGTCAATCTCGGCAATCAATACAGAAGGACTCAAAAAACTGACAGTAGCAAAACTAAAATGGTACGGAAGTGTCACAGTGTCAATTTGTAATCTATTTACCAATATCTGCAAGTGGGTGTTCAGGCAAAAGCCTCAAAAAGAGATGCTCCACCTTACGTAGAAATGCTTAAAAATGACTAGAACATCACTGCTCCTCTTACAAAAATGCGATACTCCTATTTCCCTTTCATCTGGAGAATAAACTGTTAATTTTATTAAAGCCCAGACTGGGAACATTTCACTTACACGTATTATTACCCCTCTTGCATACCGTCCTTCCTCCACACGCACGCGTTGCTTTTCGTGACAGCGTTTGGGGGCACACTGCAGTCCCGAAAGCCGAGAGAGCTCGACGCTAAGCACACAGCCCGCGACGAACGCGGCACCGCGCTGCAGCGAGCGCTGGGAAAGCATCTCCCCGGGGATGCGGGCGCTTCGCAGGAGAAGTCGCAGTGCTGTTCGCTGCACAACAGCAAAGCTCAGAGAATTACACTGTGCTTGTAGTTTGTTTCATTTATTGACGGACTCATTTTTGCCAAAGCAGAACTTATGTCCAGGCGCTGCTATGAGTCTTTCGTAACTGCAGCAGCTCAAGCAGTTTCCATCACCAAGGCAGATAGCTGGAAGTTAACAGCGTGCAACTGCAGAGTGCCTTTTAGCCTGCAACTTTTTCAGTGGGCTGCCTGGTCTGCTTTCATGTAGCTCAACTTTTTTTTTCTTTTTCTTTTTTTTTTTTTTTTAAAAAAAAAGCAGAAAGACCATTTTTCATTCAATTGCCTTTCTTTTCCTCAAAAGAGGAGGCCTGCAACAATAATATCTTTGAAGAGACTGCTCATAATGATGTAACATATTACAAGTAGAAAAGCAAGAGACATGATGAAATCGGATTAACACATCGCACTGGGAGGCAGATTTTGCCCAATAACCAAAGGATCAGAAAGCCCAGTGCTTCAAGGACTTCTGGGCGCGTGCTGGGGGAGGAAGCAAGCTTTTGCCACCAGTAAAAAGACTTCCAGAACAAGCCAGCAAAATGCACAGATAACCTGTGTCTGAAGGCCTGGCATCAAACACTGCTTGCGACCTGCCACGCTCTGCATGCAGAAGCAATTCAGGCAGCACGGTTAAACCTCTGCCGTGTCTGCACAGTCCTCCCGAGTATTTCATGCATGGGCTGGGTATGGCCAGCTTATCGCCTCTACAAAGTGCACTCCTCCCCCACGTTATCACGGATCAAGATTTACAGCCACTCACAGCACTAGCGCTGCGATGACTTCACGAGCAGCTGCTAGGCATCCTGGAAAAAACACACACAAACACACGACATGCGGGCTGCTGCCCGTCACCAAACCCTGCCGCAGGTCCACAGTGCAGCCACGCAACCCTGCCAACACACGCCGCAGGACTTTCCTTCACGGCCGTCCCCTCGAGCCAGCAATCTTTGGCTAAAGCAGTGGCAGCAGTTTTCTCCCGCCCCCGGCCCCCCCTCCACGCAGGTAAGCCAAGGTATCATTTTAACCAGTGCAATGAGCACCGAAGGAAAAACAAAAAGGTAAAACTGCCTGTGATTGCCAAGGCACACCCTTCTTGCAGTGCACCTGTAAAGGACGGGTTGTGCAATACACCCTTAACCTCAGCAGGGCTGGCAGGCGCCTCCAGAGCACACACACGGGAACGAAGCCGAGGTGCTACCAGCGCTTCCACGTGCATACGGGGCTTCCAAGTGCGCATCTAGCCATCTATGCCCATGTAAGAGAGCGCTGGTGATTCACCTGTTGCAAACACATGACCTCAAATCATTTGGATCTCCCGTATCCCAAATTTCTGCAATTGCTGCTAATCCTCTATCCACACGTTGCCTGCCTCCCTCACGACTCGTTCATCATCCAGCACAACACCAAATAGGGGTAGGAACTCTTGTAACAAAATAATGGAACGAAAAAAACGCAGACAATATTTAACTGGCCTTCGGGAGCTTACAGGGTCTATTCACTTATGCTTATACCTAATGACAAGCATAGCCTTTCCAATACAGTGCACTTCACAGGACCACGGAAGATTTTGCTCCTTGCTTTATTCCAACTGATCATACCCCACTGTGGCAACGCATTTGATTACCATCTGACCTTGTATTTTTTGTTACGAGCAGGAAAACGGGACACAGGAATACCCAGAGAAGAGGGCCACCGGGAGCCAAACACCAGTGCTGAAGTCCACCTGGCCCGCAGCCCACACCGTCGGCACAAGCCGTCCTCACACGCGGCCTCCGGAAGTTACCTAGTGCCAGACTCCAGCTGCCTTCTCTCCGGAGACGATCCTGCACACAGGAATTTATCCAGGCACATGGATCAACAGGCGTGTGGACGCAGAGGGCGTAGAGCAACGGTATGACACCGGGAGGCTAAGGCATTCGGAAAGCGCGATGGCTTCTTTGCACAGAGGCCACCTAGCACAGCGCACGGGAGGAGCTTTTGCCGGACGCAGAGGCGAAGCAGCTTGCCTTACACGAAAGCTTTAGTGTCACAGATTTAAGTATCTTCTATGTGCTGCTCCAAGAGCAAAATAAATCCTCTATTCAGAAGTGCAAAGGAATAACCTTAGCAGTAAAAATAGCACTAAAGGCACTATCATCATTTCTTCAGGCAGATGTCTGTCCCCAAACATGACCGGATGAACTGGGTCTATCAGCATTTAAATCGCTGATCTAGTGGTCTGCTTTTAGGACACCAGTTTGCTGAATACCTTGTTATTTTCTTCCACAGGAAAAAGTTTTAAGCCAGGGACAATACCGCAGAATTTAATATCGGTCTTACCTTGGGTCAAATAGTTTTATTCTCTGTAGCTTTCATTTGTTGAGGCTTGAGTTATCTTTTTCAAGATAACAATTTTACTTTGGATTCTTTTTTCCCCTCCAGGTGCACTGGCCTTAACAACAGCAGGCTTCAATGTAGAAGTTATTCCACAGATAACATCTATTGCTAAACATTTTTCTGGTCTATACTTACACAGTGCTCCAAGACATTCCCAATTAAAATGCTTGCCATGACATCTAAGGGCGCGTGCACTTTTCCATAGCACATTTAGGACTAGCTCTTACACCATGAAGAACAGTGATGCACAGAAGCCAATTTAACTTGTGTGTCCTACACACAAGCAATAAGAAATAACACGCTTTAGAAATGAGACAAACAAGGGCTGGTATTTCTACAAATGACAGAAAACAAGTCAAAGATACTAAAACTGACTACTTGACCAGACACACCTAAACAAACAATGGGTTTAGATTAAAAAAAAAAATTCTGAGATAATCAACACATTTTCCCTGATCTGTTTATCCTACTTTCTAGTGTTAGCAAATGCTTATCATGCCATTTCTCCACCAAAAGCAAAACGCAAGGGGTGCAAGCGTAAGGCGTAAGCATTTAGCACTAGAGGTTGCTAGAGATCACAGATAACCCATTGTATCGTAATGAGTAATTGGTGTTACAGGTAAAGAAAATCTGCTTCATAAAGAGTTACACCCTCACAGGAAATCTCTTAAACAGTCTGCTTTCAAAAGGCGAATGAATCTTAGTTCATAGACCATCCACTGAAAGACCTAACACTCAACAACACCAGCAAAAGAGGCATCTGAACCTTGGAAATGCTCTCCTGCGGTTATTTGCTGAACAGTCTCCTGCAACCAGAGCTTTTATTTATGGTGAGCTTTCACAATCGGTTTAAGCCAAACTCAGCCAGTTGTCACCGAGAGGTCTCACCCTCCCCGAAGCTGCCAGCACCCACATGACTGCTGCCAGCTGGATCAGGGATCCAGCTAGGCTAACAATTACATTTTTTCTGCCGGGTTAGTTTTCTGCTGGATCAGGTTCCTTGATCCAGTCGAACAGGCTGCCCCATGAGTGCTGCTGCCAGCACGAGAATAGCCCTGAGTCAGCGGGGAAGCTGGGACCACCTCTTTTGGCAGCACTGTGCGATTAGCCAAGCTTAAGACAACCGCAAAGACGCATACGCGTGGTGGCTGGGCCCGCTGAAGGACAGCGGAGCTCTACAGGTAGGTCCTCTCACCAGTGACCTAAGGGAAGGGCTCTGTATTTACGTCTAAATTCTTGCGTGTGATGCAAGAGTAAGAGATCTCTTGAGAACCTCAGGTGGACAACAAATAGCAGAAGCCGATTAACTCCTAAGCAACAAAGATCTTTTCCTGTAAACGTTCTGGGTGACAAAGGGCTAGCAGGTATGCATGCGATTAAGAAAGGATGGAAAGGGTGAGGGCAGACAGGGAAGTAGAGAAAAAACAAGGTTTTTCCAGTGTTTCGACAAAAGATAAACATCTACCTATGGACTTTTACTTCTTTGGGGGCGGGGGGAGAGGGGAGGGTGGACTAGGGCGTTGTTTTTGTTTCTGCGGTTTTTTGGAGAAGATGTTAGGGTCAGAAGAAAGTATTAGGACTATTTACATACAATTCTACAATAGGCTGAAAAATTTCACCTATAATTTGCACTCACAGGCCCATAACTTCAGGATCAGGCCTGTCTGTAAACAGCTCACACGAGCAACTCAAAGTTGGAGACCATGCCCAATAGGCCAAAGAATTTGGTCTTCAGTAACTTTTCCACATCTGTTTTCCTTTGCAAATTCCACCTCTCGACTGCCAGAGTACCAAGAGAGGAAAGGAGCTAAGTGCTGTGGTTGGAAAGAAAAGCTAAACACAGAGATGCTGCAGAAGATCAAATCCTGTTTTGCTGCCAGCAAACCTCTGCTCACCAATGCACTGAATCTAGCTTCTTTCAAACTGCACCACAACAGCTAGGGTTGGATTTTCTTATTTCATACCCAAGGCTACAGAACAAAGTTATGAGCTACCTAGAACTAAAAGCTTTCTCTGCAATTCTGGAACTAGCACTTAATTTGCCTGACCTATTTTGAAATATCTAAGTCTCGAGTAGGAGTAAAAAACAAGTTTTCTATTCTAATCCTGCATGCCCTACCTCTGAGCAGGGTTCAAAGCTCCTCTGCCGGCCGCAACCATTCCTTAAGCAACTGAGGAAATTAAATACAAAACATTAAACGATGCAAAGGGTCAGACTTAAACCAACAAAGACAAGGAAATTGCAAGTTAAGCCTCCTGTTCTGCCCTGGATTCACCTTGTTATGTTGAGCTACAACCCTGTTCCCAGACCCTTTCTCTCTCCTAATACCCAAGAGCAATGGGACAAAGAAAACAACACGGTCTAAACATAGATTACATTTGTTGCTATCAATTAGGCTAGGCCCTGATACAAAAATCATGAAAAATTTAGCTGGTTTGGAACTTCACAAAGCCAGTGACGCTTGATAACTTGCTGTATAATTCAGGAGGGATAGAGTAAAAATTATTAGTCTATCATTACGCATCCCGCCACTGGCTACCCTGAAAGAGGGAGGTCCCCTCTCCTTGCAGCCGCCGTGGTCCCCACCAGCACGCAGTGGGCTCTGACAAGATCGCCAGCCCCACCAGCCCTCTGGCCCTGCAACCCGCCCACGGGGAAGGACGGGAGGAATTGGTTTTCAGATAGATCAGGTTCCCAACCCAGTCCTGTGAAAGGCTGGAGCTCACAACCCCAAAGTAAATCCAGCTGTGGGAGCAGTTACAGATGGGAGCTGCTTAAAGCAGCACTGCTGCTGAAGGCAAAACCACATCCTGAGGTAAGCGCTCTGCAACCCAAAAGGGTTTTGCTGGCTGCCTAAAATCAGCGCAAATAGCTCTTGCTTCATCTCACATGAGGCTCACTTCCCTCCTTCCAGATGAGATCTCAAGTGAGAAACACCTCAGGCTTACCCAATGCCTAACACATTTTCCAAGAGACCGGGGGAACATGGAGGAGAAGGTGCCCATCACCCAGTTCTCTCCATCCACAAACTGGGCACGGTCTAAGCTAGTCATCTAGTCCCCATCTATAGTCTGTGGCAAGCTGAAATACCAGGGTTTTTTCCATGTTCTTAGGATGGGGTGAAGTGCATTCTAGGGGTGCCTGTCTTCTCACTGATCGGAGAGAAGGTCCAGGGAGGTAGCTTCGATAGCATTTGCCTAAGTTTTTAGATGGCTGACGTGAAACAAGACGAATCTCATCCTCCTGCGGTAATCATTAATCGGTTGCTAGGAAGTAAGCACTTGAGTCGCCCTGGAGAGCCGGGGCCTCAATCCCCCAGCGCATTCAACATTGCTCAGCAAAGTGTGCCGTGGTTTGAAAATAAGCTGGTCACTGAGGTCAGCGAAAATACTCATCTGGCCAGCATTAAAAATGCTGGGGAGCTCTTCGCTGGATTAGAGGGGCACGTTGCTCAGGCCCTTGCAAGAGTAGGTCAGAGGAAGGAATAGTCCAAGAGTAGCACAGTCTGCTCTTTTAAAGTGTATGGGAAATTTGTTTTCCATTTTGCATGGGGCAGGTGTTCACACACCAACGTACATATGCGCACAAACACGTATACTGAATTTGCCTTAGAGCAAATTTAACTACATGTCGGTGCTTCCAAACTGAATTGCAAAAAGCATCTAAGAAATCTCATTAATCCAAAGTTGCAAGCTGTTTGATTTTAAAAGAACAGTATCCCACAGACACTGCTGGAAATAGTTGGGGGAAAAGCTTGGGGTTTTTTTTGTTTTGTTTTGCATTTCAGTTAACCCACACAATCACTGAAATAAAAATAAGTTAGAGAATCTTGAACAAGAGGTCACAACAAATATAGCAAAAAATTGGTATATTTTATTACGCAACATTTCATATACTCTCACAGGACAAGTAGTGAAAGACATACTCATCCACACGAAAACCTCAGATTAGCAATCAGCAGAAAACTTAAAACATAGGACCTGAAGTATTATTTGAGGCAGGGTCATGTTTGGACGTTAAAACTTAAGTCCACCTACAATACTCAGGCCTGAAACAGAGTGGAAATATTGCAGCATAATAAAAAGACTTAGGAAAGATTGTTTTAGTCTTTTTGGTCACCTACGGTCTCAATACAAACACATCTGGTTTCTTATTTCCAGCAAGGCTTCTATAGTAACAATACAAGCAACCAAACAGAACATGCAGCACTATTTGGCGGTCCAGCTGTCCTTCCCAGTCCCGGTGGGGAGAGAGCATCTCCAACAAACACCTCGAAAAGGACGGCATGCACCAGCAGGACCAACCTCATGTTACAGTATTTTACACCAAGAAAAATAAAATGGGAATGAGATTTATCTCCCTATGAAGAAAGGTTACAGCCTAAAAAGAAGCGCTGAAATGTTCACAACTTAATATTTTTCCTAATTAAAAAAAAAAAAAGTGATCTTTAAAGTAATAGCCTCCAAGACTGACTTTTCTTCAGTGGTAGCAAATACTGTTTACAGTCATATTGTATACTTTCTACACTTTATTAATGGAGTAAAGAGAAGTTCCGTAAAACTGTACAGAAATGCTGTACAGAAAGAGCACTTAAAAAATTGTGCATTAAGAATGCTCATATATTATACAGGAGGAGAGACATGGAATAGGTATCAAGTGCTGTTATGAATTTAAATACTAAAAGCATATTTTTGACCTTATTCTCAGTGTCCCATGGGAGGAATCCAACAGAGGACACAAGTGCTTAATTGGAAAAAATGCATATGCTCACAGCCTACAAACTTTTCTTCTGATCATATGTAACTGGTTATTACTATATGGCTTCTCCAGAACATTTTAAAGAAGGGCCAAGTTACCAATCCATCAAATGACTTTAAAATACAGTCCAAAAGATTGGTTGATTTCCTCTTCACACTGTCTTTTTAACAGGAAAAATCTTTGCATGACGCAGTGTGAAAACTTAGAAAGGAAGGAGGGAAGCATAAAAACAAAAGTACCATTTTGGGGACTCAGCATGTGGAAAGAATTCTGGTAAACTATGACGGGAAACATCTTCATTATTCAGGGCATGCATTTCATTTCGCAAATTCAATGGGGTCTCCACTTTGCATTTCCTTTCTCAGCTGAATGTATCATTTGCCAAAACTATGAATTTCCCAATGCTTTCCAACTGTATTTCAAGTCCTCCCTTCTACTGCTAGATCTCACTTTCCCAGGAACATCTCCCAGTTTAGTATTGGCAATAGGTCTTCCAACACAAAACGGTACAGAAATCCTTAACTATTACTACTATTTCCACAAGTATTCAGGGTGTTACAGCAACACATGCACAGGGATGAGGAAAAGGAGGAAGCGTCGCACAGCTTTTGCTTGCTATGAAAGTCATCTTTAACTTCCCACGAGTCTGATTCCACACACGCCTGTGGTAAGGCAGGTTGTATTATTCTCTTCTCTCTTGTCCAATAGTTGCTATTACTGGACCTGGCAAGGCAGCATGTGACACAGAAAAATGCAGCTGCATTTTTGGCTTGGAAGCCTCTACAAGAGCCTGTGAGTCATGAGCCAAAAGGCCCACATAAAAGCAACAGAGAAGAATGCGGATTCATTCTTTTTTATTGTAAGCATGTGTGCCTTTATTGCACAGTCCGGATGCACTTACACACAGCAAAACACAGAGGAAAGGGGACATTTCCCCAAAACACAAGCCATTTTAAAGTTCTGGGAAGGGAAAAAGTCTCCACTCAGGTGACTCGGGCTCCATCCACCCAGGAAACACATGTCACTTTACATGTAACAGACCATCATCGACCACAGACCATCTGGGAGGTGCAATATAATAGGTGCTGAGACACACCTCTGAGCTACGCTTTTGTAGAAGAGCCAGAATAGTCGTTTTTATTTTGTACAATTCCTCACTATAAGCCCAGAATACCCTCCACTAAAAATATCTGGGGGAGTGGAGAACTATACACCTGACTGTTGTGCACCTCTGCACAGAAACCATGATCCTAAATGCCGAACGCTGAGCTCCCCTGCAACGCTCCTGAACTTCCCTCATCTTCCTGTTGAATTGCAAATAAAGATTGCAATGCAACAATTCCAAGGTCCCAGATGTCCCAAATAAATTTCTCTGATAAAAAAAATACACTGTGCCACAGAGTGAGAAGACACAAAAGCATTTATTACTCTTAACTCTCTGAACTGATCAAAGGCTTCAACCTTTTCCTAAATGAAAGCCATCCAAATACATCCCTTCTTACACTGCTTAGAGCTAGCACGATAAACACAAGATAGAAGGGAGCATGAGAGCAATCTGGACTGTGGTCTAAAGAAGAATGTCTCAGTACTCCTCTTTATCACAGGCTCAGAGATGCTGTCAAGGAGAAGCTGTTCCCACACTACATCATGTTGTCTGACTGCAAGCAGCAGCCCAGCACCAAGCAAGCTCAGCAGAACTGGGCTGGAGCAAGGCAGTGGGAGAGGAAAATAAGGCAGCCAGCGTTACCCTTTGGTGATAATTGAGGGCATGAGTCTACTTTAGTTCCCATCCTCAGGAGATGTTTTGCAGCAAGTAGATGGAGCATGAGAAAAATGAACACAAAAGCGATACAGAGGCAGCATCACACAACTTTTGGTGCACCTGCCAAAAGAGTGCTTGCTGGACTCGGTTCAGCTGCTGCATTAATATCTAACCCATCTTGAAAAAAAGAGATCTTTTGTTTCCTTTATACTTCCCCAAAATAAAGGTGAAAATCCATCATCTTTGTGTTTTTTCCCTTTTGAAAGGGTCCTATCAGCAAGCGAACTCTCACACCCACCTCCTCTTTGTTAAAAACTAGTATAATGCTTTGATCATTTCTGCTGGTCATGGGAAGTTATTCCACTCCAGCATCCAGCATAAATAACTACTGCCACAGGCATGTGTCTTTGCTCTCAGGTACACTGCGTTCCCATGGAAGCACTGCTGTTAGACGGCAACAAGAGGCCAAGGGGGAGAAGGCAGTGGTGCAGCCCGAGAGAAAAATACCCTAAGGCAGACAGAAAATTCATACTGATTTCAAATGAGAATTTTTCAGCACCTTCCGAACTGGAGCATCAGGAGGAAGGAATGCTAAATATAAACTCTTCACATTTTTAGGGGCCCAGAGCAACAAGAAGAAACTTTCTCAAACAACTTTCACCAGATACATCACAGCTCAAACAGGAAGGGATCAATGTCCCGATTACTGACATTCAGAAAACAGTTACTTGTGTTAGGATTGAGGAAGATGCTTGACATGTTCAGAGTATGCTCAAATATAGCAAAGAAATCATGGTATATCCCAAGATAGATATGATCACAGTAGCTTACGGAACATGCCTTGAAAAAAGGTGGGGTTCACTAAGTTACAGACTTGTATTTTTTACTCTGAGGATGCAACTCAAGCTGTTCAACCTCCAGTGGAGAGTTGCTAGTGTTTGCTTTGGGTGCACTGGTTCCCCACCAGTTCTTACCACCCCCATAATCGTAACGCAAGGGAAAGAAATGAAAGTTGATGTTGGATCCTTCCATCTCAAAGGTTTGACAGGTAGGTTCTCCCTCCACCCTTCTGAAGGTCTCTTTTGGGAGCAGAAGCTCCAATTCCTTTGTGAACACAGATATCACACCCCCAGAAATGGAACTGCAAATACATTCCACATTCCTGCTAATATTTGTATGATGGTGTTTTCTTACTCTTATACATTTTAAGTCTCACACAGAGTCCGGAACACATACAGGCAATGCTCAACCAGCCATGCTTCTTGTCTGTTAGGCGTTGTAATACAGAAGTACCCAAAACTGTCCTTTGGGGCCCTCTGTGCTAGGTAGCCCACAAACACCAGGTAGAAACATTGCTAGACTCTGAAAGACATTACAGTCTTTGCCAATACTCTTTACTATCTTCAGCAAGCAACAGGCTCATCTTCCAGAATGATAAAGCCCAATGAATTCTTCCTAAGCTTTCAGATTTCCATCCAGTTTAACAGATACAATAAATTGTGCATTATCTGTATTACTGAGCTGGTCTTGCACAAATAAATACATCTAAATCAGACAGCAATCGACAAATCCTCCTTCACGTGACTAGCAGCACGGACTTCAGTAGGGTTACTCTTCTAAGTCAGGGAAAAACAGGTCTTCTCTTTTATATTATGCAAACCATGGATCAATTAAATTCCTCCCCCAGAAAGACCTCAAATAATCACTGCTGCAACTTGCTCCTGGCTCATACATTGAATATTTATCTCCACACAGCTTCAAAACGCGTAAGCTTTTCAGCATCACTGCTAGGCATTCATGTTTTTAAAATAAGAGGAACACACTGTGAATTGAAAGTTTTTTACATTCTCCTGTGATACAACTACAAGATTTATGCCCCTTGCAATTAAAAAGATTACAGTACAGGAGCATAGCTAAGGCCTTAGAAGGACTAAATATAGAATGAGACCTGGAAGATTACTCCTTACCACCATCTCTAGCACTAATATTTCTTCCAAGCCTAGGGCTCTAGGTAGCAATTGTGCAACAAGGCCAAGTTCTTGCCTGGACAAGTTTATTTGCTATATGTTTTTAGTAACATACAGACCATACCTCTTAAAAGGTTACTACAGCACAGAAGCTAAGGCTAAAAGAAATCTGGAAAGATTTGACTTCTGCAGTACTTTTCTTAAGAGTAGGCAAACATCAGTCTGCATAATTATTTGTGCCAAAAACTCCACACCATACATCTGTGTGCAAGAGGACTCTTCAACTGGCATAAACTATTGCATAAAAGGGGACAAGGCACAAAGTGTCATATTTGTACATATCTCCTGTCTCCTGTCCATAGGATATGAACTCCTAAATTGCCCAGACAGCCCTACTGTTATAACATCGAAAAGCTGTGGAGTGATACCAGCAACCTCCTGACTCACTGTCTGCCCTTCAGATGCCAAACACCTCGTGCACCCCTTTCCCCAGGGCCCAGGGAAGAAGCTCTGAGAGACGGGAAGCAGCCGAGGTTGTTTATGCAGAACATAGCCCTGTTTCTGCAGAGGACAGCTGGAATCACCAGATTCCTTTTCCCCCTCCACAAAAGTCCAATTCATCTCTATAAATATACTGATTGGATAGAAGGCAAAATACATCTGTGATTTAACTTTGGAGGGGCAGTCCACAGCATAAGTGAGCTTTGTCTCAAGAGGTCAAGTAGACTACTGCTGCTCCAGAACCCCCAAGCTACAGCGTGTAGCACTTCACTCGTCCCTTGCTACAGTATCAACATAAATTTAGGAAAAAAATATAGATGCAATCAACTCCCAGCAATATGAGCAAGTGATCTCTGTGTTATTATACACCAATTATTCCTTGTTTCCTTTGCTGTTATGCACTTAATTTAAAATATCAACCTGTGCACTGGCAAAGCTTTTCAACCTGTGCTGTATTTTGAATAAATAGCAGTAATTTATTTTTAGTTTTAAGTATAGCATATTTAATTAAAAAGCCAGATTAAACAAAATCGGTTTGTTGGTTGGACCCGGGTCAGCTGATATATAAATGGACTGCAATCTTAACAGATTTTTTTTATTGCATTGCAAGGGCTTGAATAGTTTGTTTTAGTATGTAAATGCAGGAAGCCACGACAGAGCTAGCGTTCAAATACAAGTTGTTCCAACTCACTAAACGTATCCCAGGTTCTTGTAATTCTGCATGCAAATAAAGAGCAGCAAATGTTTATCCCTGCATTTCCCCGAGTGTTACTGTTTTACACTCCCGTAGCTGAGGCAACCACGCTAGGCCAAGCAGCTCAGCGCCTTTTAGAAAGATTAACTTCTTAAACAGGCATAAATGGCAAAAGGTTCGGCTATAGCCAGCTAAGGTGAACGAAAGCAGCATAACTCATGGAACGAGATGGGGGAAAAGCATAGAAAGAGATCAAATAACCTCGTCACGGAGCTGATCTCCCCATCTCAAATTCCACTCACAGCAGGGTCAGCTCCAAGTTTATTAGACTGCACGAGGTTTGTTTTGTTTGCAGTGCGTCATTCCTCACTAAACAAACTACTGGGGGAAAAAAATGAAAAAAGGTGACAACTAACGACTGACTGGAAAGCAACAGCAAGTGCTAAGGGCGTCCAGGACAAGACTGTAGCTGCTGATGACACTCATGAAACTTTGCATCATTGCCAGGAGCTCAGAAAAAACTTATAATTAGGAAAGAGGCAAACTCTTCAAGCCCTTCTGCATGTTCAGCGCCATCTAGCCCCATGAAGACAACAGCAGTTCGAGTCTAGATCTTCCAAAAGCCTCACTATTTCTGTGACTCAGAATCCTAGGGATGTCGGGTACCACTAAGGACAAAACTTTGCGTTATAACATGCACACATTTAGCAAGAGCTAACCTAGTTTAACAATAATTGTACAACCAACTTCCTCCTTCCCTTCCTTCCCTCCTCCACCCCTGGGAAAAGACGTGAAATAGGAGTTATTGCTGCAGTGGGCAAACACCGCTAGCGACTGAAACCGCTTAACACTTAGATATCTGATCTACTCGCCTTTCCCTTCCCCTCATTTTTATTTTAAGAAAACCCATACAAACCACCACAGAAAGTTTCCAGTATAACAATTTCTTCCTTTTTCCTTTGCTCGAGGGAACATACACCTAGTTTAGTGTTAAGTATCCACAGACATCCAAGACTACGACACGCTGAGGGAATCAGCTGACGTAACTTCACAATTCATAAGCGCCGTGCCACATGCATTGGCTTCCGGTGAAGCAAAGAAGTGTTATTCTGCATAGGCTACGCAGCTAGCCGTGCCTTCGCACAGCACAAGGGTAACGGCGAGAAGCTGGACGAGAGCACACAAACTCGGCGGGGCTATTGCTGTGCATTTCCATGACATGCCAAACACTTCAAATTTCACCAGAAAAACCCCGTGCTCTCGTCACTCAGCTCCACTGCATTTCACGTCGTTCAGGGGGTGACCGGCGTCAGAAGGCCCGATCGAATTCCCTGCTTTATCCACGCCGGAACCGAGGCCTTGGCTCAGCGAGGGGAACTAGACCGAGTTACCCGATCCTTTTCTTTTTCCTTTCTCAGAGGACGCGGGCTGCCAGCCCTCATGCTGGTGCCTCCCATAACAAGATGGTCGTGGCTGGCAGCAGACACCTGCCCCAGGAAGCCCCCGTTTGGGTAGAAACGGCAGGTAACCCGGCTGTAAGGGAGGCAGGCCATGCCCGGTTAGAAGGCCCATTGCCAAACTGCTTCTGTTGGCTGCAGATGACGTATTAAACCTCTTTAGGAGTCCAACTCACTCTGCTCCAGGAAGCGAGAACTTCTTCAAATATCTAATCCAATCCTGCTCAGCACTGCTGTTTTTCAACTTTCTGGTGCTCACGAATTAAAAAAAACGTTTTGAAACACACACAGGTCAGACATGCAAGAGGCACGCCGGGCAAACGCGGCGGCTGCCGTTACGGGATGGCTTCTGCAGAGGGAGCGCTGCGGGCAGCCGGCAGCCGCACCGGCTGCGTTCGCTCCAGATGAACTTTCCCCAAATCTCATGCTTTGTCCCCAGCACCAGAGTGCTTCTGCCTCGTAGGGTCACCCACACGCCCGCCTGCTCCCTGCCCGCAGCCCGGTTTCGGCTGCCACCCTCCAGCTCTCCTCCCGCTCGAGGGATCTCCGTGCTCGCCCTCCACGGGCAGGGGAACGGCGAGGCTCACCCAAATCCCCCTGGGGAAGGGGATCAAAACCCAAACCAGCTCCCTAACGGGGAACTGCCAGACTGTTGCACAGGGCCTGCGGGACAGACAACGCGAGGGAAGAGCCGCAGGAGGAAAGGGTCCGTTTGCTGCCAAGCAGCGGTGCCCGGCATCACAGGTGCTAAGGGCTAAGACGCCCACGGAGGCCACCGGGAAGTCTAACGGCAAGGGGAGATAAGGCACCCTACTAGGTTCAAAGAGATCTGGAGGAACAGGGAGGAGAACCGTTCAATTCCCAAGGGACAGACTGATTAATCTGTGGCAGGAAAGAGGGCAGGGAAAGGACTGACGACTTTGGTCAAATGGGAGGAGTGAGCAAACAAGGGGAACGGGGTCAGGGAGAAGGTCCGTGACTCAGCCAGATGGCTCCGCAGCAAGCGCTGGAAGCCTCAACACTTCAGACCATGTGCACACACAAATGCAATAATATTTTATAATCCTACAGCCCTTTTAAAGTGCTTCAAGTGCATTGTAAATGTTAATTAAGTGGTAATACCCACAAACCTAAGCGTAAGAAGGAGAAACAGCAATCGAGCTTGATATTTAACAGTATAACAACTCAGGGAGCAAAACCTACTTTTAAGAAGTTGCATATCTATACTTCTCCTCTCCCTGTCCCAATGAATCAAAGCCATATCCTACAGCCAGGCTGCGGAGCCCTCTCTGAAAGAAGCCAACGTTCAGTATTTGAATTGAGGCTCATTATTCGGTGTGCGACCTGATGCTTCGCACACGGCAAACCAGCCAGCTTCAGCTGTCTCCATAAGACATTCCTTGTCCACCAGCCAACCTCGAGGCAGAAGTAATCGTATAGAAGTAACAAGGACATGTGCTTGTAAACTGCGATTTTGCACTCAAACTGTGTATCTGCCATTCCTAGCGTTATGACTGCACAAATTATCTTTAGCAACTTCGTCTTAAAGTTTGTGTTTTACAACTCTAATGTCCCTTAAAAATAATTTTAAAAATCACCTTTATTAGGTCAAGTACATTTGCCAAGCTTTAACACACTGCTTCTCTTTCTCAGCTGCCTAATTTCACATTCACCTTTACATGCAATTTAAAAGGAGGCAAAAAGTCATCACAGCGAGTAAGTGAAATGTGATGCTTAACATCAAGGTTTACGTGAGTACACTTTACAGTACTAGCTCAGGGCCAAGGATCATGAATTTACCCTGTAACACAGGAGAATTAAGGAAGGAAAAGGAAGAAAGCTAGCCAAAGCTTAGAAATACATATACTCCTGGTTAATAGAAGGCTACTAGGAAAAAGCAGATGTGAAGGTACGCTTTGTTTTATCCAGGAGGAAAGCCAAAGTCTGCAAGGGACAAATCAAACTTACTCTATGCAGTGACAGACACTGAAATACAGCAACAGTACTCCTTCAGCATTAATAAAACATGTTGTGTACAGAGCATTTTTTCAATCTTTGAAACCCTGCCAAGTCATAATCATTTCATGGGAACCCTGGAATGGACGTTGATCAGAGTCTCATACCCGTAGGAACTTTAAATGTCACCACCACATATGGAACAGGAGGAAAAATAGCCCTTGCCCCTCACACATCTGCAAATTTATAATTTTTTGAAAATAGGATGAACTAAATCTGAAACACTTTCAGTCTGTGAAGATATTGAATTCAGTCCTGGGATTATGGGCTGAATGCAGGCCTTGAAGGCACTATCAACACCTCCATCAGCTAAACTGAAATTCCTTGAAGGTGAAATTTTACATTTGATATACCAGAAAAATATTAGACATTTGGTAAACAAAGATAGAGAGCCAGAGGTGACCTTATTACCAAGAGCACTATATTTTCTTCCCATCCATGTTCATCAGTGTCTGCCTGCTCCAACTCCTAAACTTTATTTTTCATAAAGTTACCATTGATTCAAAGAAATACAGTTCATTTGGAAGTACACAGCTGCTGGCATTCAAACAAGTGCTTAGTAATTTTGTTGTTGCATGTAATGCAATAGAAAGAACTTAAACCGAGTTGGGAAGCTTTACAAAAACTCAGGGGCTTCTTACTTTTCTTCCTAATCAACACACCAGTAAAACTCTAATAGCCTAGCATAGAGATTTCTCTATAGCGCCAGATTTTTGGAATTACTCATCTGCTCCCACGTTCTAGCCCTCTACAAGACCTTTCACAGCATGGTATCCAGGGCTTCACCCATTCCAGTCTAAAGACTTCGATTTGGAGGCCTCTGCATCAAGCCAAGTTGGATGCCAAAGACGCTGCAGCGAAGGACCTGCAAAATACCTACCATCCTTAACTTGTGTTCATTCTACATGCCTCCTTTAACTACATGCTTCCTCTGCAGTTTAAAACTCAAACTTATGTCCACTGCAAAACTTATCTGTCCTATCACTGAGTCAAATTAAAAAGGGATATGAATTTGGCTCGCAATGCCTTATCTTTAATAAAGAAATGGACAAAAACTACGCACCCTATATCCAAGTTGGTCTGCCTTAAAAGTTCCCAGGCTAGGGACCTTAATGTTCTTTGTAAATCATCCTGATTATGTTTATTTAAATGATGACAAATATTAGTTTTAAATTTATACTCATTGCTTTATAAGACATCTCCAATCCTATCGGGATAAAAAGCTTATACTAAACATAACTGTTTGTTTATGCTACTAGTACAGCTAATAGGAAATACTTAGAAGCCCACATGTTCAAAGTAGGACAAAATCACAGTATATCTTTCTGGAAAGGACAGCTATCTCTTGCTATTAAGAGGCCAGATGGGACACATGCAGATCACAAGGCCTGAAAAATCAGGTTGAGAGAAGTTGGTTTGCAGAACCTCTGAATCCACCGAAAATGTCACGTGCACACCAGGCCTATCAAACAAACAACAAAACAAAAAAACACAAAAAAACCCCCAACCCATCTCTTCCTTTGGCAGCAATATAACGCCTAGGAGAGATGCAGGAGAATTAAGGAAGGAAAAAGGAGGAGACGTAAACAAAGCCCACAAATATACATGCTCCTGGTTAATACGAAACTACTAGGAAAACGCAGATGTGAAGTCATGCCTTGTTTCATTCAGGGCAAAACCAAAGATTACAACAAATCAAACTTACTCTGTGCAATGAGAAATGCCGAAATAAGAGTTTAAGGATAGCAAGGCTGGGACCTCAAGCATTTCATATGGTATTTGTGTTGGCTGTCCCACCACTCCCTTGTTAAGGAAAGTCTAAAACAAAGCTATTTATTCTGTTACTCTTATTATTCATTTATATCTACAAACACATAGAAGTCAAAGGTTTAGTAAGTGTAGAGAACCCAGTGTTTAGATGAAAGCTGATTTCTGTCAGACTTGGCTGAGTGGGATTTACAAAAACTAGGAGGAAGGTTTGGGGATTTTTCTTTCTTTTTTTTTTTAATGGCTTAAGAAAACTAAAATAAATTAAACTAATTAACATTCTATTATATAAAATCGTGTTTCTGTTTCTACTAGTGGTAGCTATTCAACAGAAAACTCTATTATGGCATGGCATACCTGTTTGTGAAAAGGAAAAAAAAAGTTGCTCATCGCAGTGCAGGGAGACCCAAAGGAGGAAGAGTTGCACAGATACCATAATGCTGTCTGAACAGCCAAAACACAGCAATATTGCAACATTTTATCTCAGAAGAAGAGAAAAAGATGTTCAGGAAAGCTGGAAGCGAGTTTCAATGCTACCTAAAAATAATCACCTGCACATAAATCAATTCCTGACGTAGGTACTGGAGGGGGAAAGGAAAGACAAAGAGCATTGTCAGCCTTTAAAACGTTCAGCACTCTCTGTCCTTCTCTCTGAACACACAAGGATGTTTCTGTAAAGACACATCTGCACTTCCAGGCCCTCTATTTTGTCTCATACTGATTTTGCTCTCTGGAACAGGCTTACTGTTTTGTTCTGTGCTTGTACAATAACTACCGCGGCAAAGCTCTCATCTACAATTGATTGATGCTCTTTTGTGCTAGGATGACAAATAGAAGCTGCACTAAATAAGGATTTAAAATCACAGCTTCTTAATGAAACTTCCTCAGCATATTTCACATGCCCTCTTGCCTGGTGACTGAGCCAGCTCTCCCCTCTCTATCTATAGGCTGCAAAAGCATTTCCCCGATTTGTACACAAACTACAGCAAGGCAGTTTTGAAGGGAAGAGAAGGAGAAAGGCAGCACTCAAAACTCCAAGGATTATTTACGAATAAGCTGAAGCCCTATAAACTTGGCTATTGAAGAAAGATAATCTTCTCTAGCTTATGCCAAGTGGGTCAGACAGAGGAAGAATCTCAGCAATCTTCAAAGTCAAAGCAGATGGGGAAGTGAATAAGTGCCTCTGTGAGCAAAGAGGAAACAAGTTTCTGTTCATTTTAGCACGTTTAAGGTTCGGTTTTCTATATACCATCAAAAATGTCACTTCTGTAACAAATACAGGGAGAACTGCACAGTAATTACTTCATTAAGACTGCTATCAGTGCAAAAAAATTCCTGGCATCTGCAGATCTTCAGGACACTTCTCTGCCTTCTACCTGTCTTCCTACAGGGAGGGAGGGAGGCAAGGTGCTAGGAAGCAGAAGAGGCATTTGTGGGAAATGTTCTTTGCTTCGTATTTAAGAAAAAACTCTCTCTTAGGGTTCTTTATCATCAATACTTCAGGGCCATCGATATAAATATGTATCTTGTAGAGCAGACTACAATTAAAACATTAAAAAAACCCTAACATGCCAGTTTGCAACCAATCTTTTTTCCTTTAAAATAATAATAATAAAACCCTCCAAAAGTCAACAGTCCAGACATGCCACAGAATGAGCACACAGTACATTCCTCAAGAAGCTGAAGTTGACCTCTTGGTCCTTTCTCAGGCTTTACATCTCTAGACAAGATCTGGGCCAAGACCATTTCCATACACTGGGATGCATCTCTGTCTCAGGCTAACCTCATCGTCCAAGTGGTGAAACCTAAAACCAACTAATCTCTCCCAGGGTTATGCTTGTGGAACTGGGAATCCCTCCATCTGCCTCAGCAAAATAAAAAGATCACTGGCTGCAAAATAAACAATGCATTAACCGTAGAACAATAGCCCCTCTCATTGATGTGCTTCATGCCACCCACTAAGGGTGAACAATTTTCTATGAAATACTTCCCCCACCCCTCAAATTTCATACTTTGAGGAAAGAGCGTGTGCAATGTGAAGATGTGCAACATCTTTTGGATCCGCCCCAAGGAAGGACTCCCTTCTTCGTAGCATTCCTGAGAGTTTTGTAAGCTTTCTGGAATCAGAAGAAGCAGACACTAAAGCAGAGGCATAGAAATAGTTCACCCTGATTTTTTTTACCAGGAACATTTAAATTGACCGTGCTGGGAACAGTTGAAGAAAAAAAAAAAAAAAAAAAAAAAAAAAAAAAAAGAGTAATCAGTGTTATAGTTTGCTAAGGAGACAGAGAGCCAAAGACACGCTGAGATGATGCTAGTCTTCCAAAGAAAATATTTCTAAGAGTAACAGGCATCATTCCACCACTTACTTTAGGAGGCGGCTGCTGAGCTACATCAGATATTCCACTGGTGGCTCCACGAGTGCTTTCTGCCGAGGACTTCCACTGAAGAGCCAGGGCTGCAAAACTCGTAAGAAAACTGCCCAGGAAGAGGCGTTCAAGGGTTGCACAATGCTGACACACTCTAGATACACATCTTAGTTTAGGCAAACTCAAGCGATTTTCTGATATTCAGATTGGGTTGTCTGGAGGATGGACAGGACGGAAATAGGAATATGCAGTCCTTGTGTTTATCTAATGATATAATCAAGAAAATTGAAAAGACTAAGTGTGGGAAAGCAGTGGGGAGGGACTGTGTTAAGAGTAGTAAAAGGGGAGGAGAAGTAAAGCTTCAAATTGAAACTAGTTTACCATTTTTCCCTGTTATCAGTCATGATCAGGAGCCAGAAAGTTAACCACCTTGCTTTATATGATTTTTACCATGACAGCTACACTTGTTAGCAAAGATACCAACATTTCCACAGCAACGCTAGTGTTTTCATACACAAATCAAGGATTCCCCCGCATGCCTCACCCCTTAAAAAAAAAAGAGAGAGAGAAAGAAAACACACTGAAAAGAATGTCAAGCTTAAAGGGCGATGTAAAGTCACATTTGCTAAAGTCAGACTTTTCCCCTACACTCTGGTAGAGGAAAAAAAAATTAAATAAGGTGCAAATTAACAGCAATCCCCATCAGCTTTTTAATAGCCTCTCTACAAAAAGGATTTTTTTCTTTTTATATGGCATATGTATTCGACCTGGATCAACACAGCAACGTGAGGAGTTTAAAATGGATCACCTGATGAAACAGAAACACTCTCCCTCCAAACTATACGGCAGGAGCCACAGCCAAGCGCCCCAACCGCAGCAAACACAGTAAGCGCCTTCTCGAACTGCACATGGTCTGTGTCAGCAAAGCAGCATTAATGCAAAACTGAATTAAAGGAGTAATGACCCTTCAGAAAGGCTGGGGCTTTATCAGGCTTCCAGTGCACCAAACAAGGACCATCTAAGACATTAAAACTGCTGCAAAAAATTATTAAATCAAAAGGAGGAAAACAATGTCAGCCTTGTGCGCATTTCGTTGTTGAATAATGACAGTGTTTACCCTTCTCGTATAAAGCATTACTGCTCTGGACCCAACTTTAAAGCAGAGCACAAGACAGAATTAATTATGTCCTTTCCTCTTAACTACCATTCCCTGGGTTATTTATTAACTAGGTCTGCATAAATTCATAGATGTGTCTAATATACGAAGCTAAAAAGCCCTGCTCCTCTCCTGGCCTTGAAACCGCTGCCTCAACACTTCCCTTTCCCTGCTCGGGCCAGGCTGCAGAACAGATACGGCCACAGGCTGCAAATTAGGCACTACTTCAACAACATAGCAGAGGGCCACAAGCAGCTGAGGAAGACGTCGAGGAATAGCCAGGGAACCGCAAGCACGCTGGATGGGCAAGCGCATCTCCCTTCCCTGTGACACGGCATTGCTTAATTGCCCACCCCGGAACAGCAAGAGGCAGCAAGCGCAAGAAATTTGAAACCAGGGATCTTCCTTCATAAATCCCTTCCCAAAGAAGGAGAAAAGCCAGGCACCGTTACATCCGCTCCTGTTCTGACTGGGGTATGAGCCACACAACTACAGTTTAAACATCGGGGTTGCTGCTAAGAGTCATATCCTGGGACACGAGTACCCCCGGACCGGGCGCTGGCTTGCTCTAGGCACAGGACGCTGAACTAAGCAGCTGCCCTTTTAGTTAATGAGCTCGGGAAATGATTTCCATCTTACCCTTCCCTTTCTCCCAAGATCACCCCAAAGGTGCAAAAAGCCCATGAACGAGCAAGCTGGTTTCAGACATGCACCCTACATAGCTCTGTCAAGATATTTGCTCCAAATAAGAGAGATGCCAAGGCTGCCAGCCTATCCAGCTCCAGCTGCGTCCCTCAGACCTGTCCTGCTTGCAGGTTATCAAACCGCCAGGCAGACCATATCGCAGGCCTACAGAGCCCATTTTAGGTGCAGCACCTCACAGCTTGGAGAAGAACACACGGCTGAGTGCGCTTCTGCAAAAGGTAAAAGCCACACTACATGTGAGATAGCTCGGGTCCAGTCTTTCAGCAAAAAAAACCAATAGATAAGCTCACAAAAGCTACCTGAGAGGAAAAGCAGAGGGAACTGAAGAGCCTCTCTGGTGCTTTATGTTTTACTAAAATGAGATTTTATGGCTAAAACACATCTGTCACTCCAAAGGGGTCACCTTCCTAGAGGTCTCTGCAGAGAAATAAATGCCAAGGAGAAGCAGACTGGAGCAAAGAAGACTTTTGGTTTCAGGCTGAATCTATTCCCCTTCACTGAGGTCCGCAATCCCAAGGGCCAGACAGGCCAGAAGCTTACAAGCTGACCATCCACTGGAAGGAGATCAAAAGGAAGAAGAGGTGGGCATGGCTGGAGACCCAGAGGCAGAAAAAAAATGGAGAGCAAAGAAAATCCTTTCACAGGCACTTTACCAAAAAGCAAGCAACACTTCTAGAGTTGTTAGCATAGATGTTAGGATATTAAATGCTCACGTGGATATTGCAGTTGCTATTCAGCCTTCGCCGGGATTTCAATAAACTCCAGTTAAAACATCAAATAAGCAGTGCATCTGCAGGTTAACTTTTTGCCTTGCAGCAGGCATCAGCCAAACCCTCTCTGTGTCACAGAGAATGGAAACCACAGCGCATTTGGGTAACGCCGCATACTGTCAGCCCTTGTGCCTACAGAGGGGACCACTGCTGGGCTGGACTTCAGCTCAGGAGAAAGCCCCTTTGTTACTTAACCGCACAGGAAAAAAGTTTGCAGAGTTTGTGAAGTTTCTGTTATTCAGAAATAAACAGGACCAGTGTAACCCTATGTATTTGCAATCCACCCTCAAAAACTCCGTTTGCCACCAATCAGCTTGAATGTGATGCAAAAACACAGCATTTTAGAGTTGTATATGGGTTTGGGGAGATTGGGGGAAAGGATGTTAGATTACTTCAAGCTTTTCCAGCTTTTGGAGCAAAAAACCCACGAATCTCTCAAGCTTCCTATGATTTGTCCTCAATGGCAAAAGCTCCCACCTACAACTGTTGAGCAGAAAAAGGAAAGAGGGAAGAGAAAGGGATGGGGGAAGAGTGACTGTATTTACAGGCCTTGAAATACTAAGGCTTTCTTTTCCTAATGAAATGACATTAAGTGAAACCAACAAAAAACACTTTCAAAAAATGCAGAGCTACTCTTGGGCAAAATAGCCTTTCATAAATGTATAAAATTGTGCAGTAATATGCAGATTAAAGCTATTTTCCAATATACCGCACTGTGTCAACTTAAATTTGATTAAATTAATAAATAAGATCCTTAAGACACACTGCAGACATTACTCCTACTTTTGTTTACTACATCTTGGAGCCTTAACCGCAGCACATGCAGTGCAGCTGGCTGGCAGCTCGCACTTACAACACAACATGCAGAAGAAGTCAGACAGGGGAACCGATTCTAAAGACGACCCACAAAAAAAGTCTTGCTTCACTTACCTAAGCAAAGTTGTCATTAGAGAGTTTTCCGATACTAAAATCCAAGGGAAAAAGGCCTGAAAAATACAGAAAAATACAAAATTTTAGCAAATAGGATTTTAAAAACCTTTGTTCACTTATTTCTCGGCAACATGAAAAGTCAATGGGTAAAAAACAAGCAAACACACACATTCACTCCATCACTTCGCGTTGCAGACAGAAGAGCAGGAGACAGAAGGGTGCTGCTCAGGAAGCAAACATACCAGAAGCGGACGGAGAGATTTTTCCACTGGTATTGCCAGCGTTACACCAGCACAACTCCACAAGTGTCAATCACACTGGACTGGAATAAAACTAGTATAATCCACCGGACAAGTCCGTCCTAAAGCAATTAGCTATAGCTAGGCTGCCCCACTTAGACTTTTACTCATTCGCTCTGCTTGTTGAGCGCTGCTGGATTATAAGGAGGACTGGAGCAAGCTGTGGGGTGGGAAGCGAGGAAGAGTCACCCACCCTACCAAGGTTGAAGGCGGCAGGAACCAAAAACATTGTTCATTAAAAACACACAAACAATCCCAGGCCTAACTGAAAAAACCCGTAAGGTAGCACAACACTGATCTGTATGAAGAGAGCTGCAATATTCAAGATTAGCACGGGCATGAAAATCACACAGCATTAAAATGCACGGTGCAGTTACAGGCAGAAATGATAAGAGTGCGTGGCCACTATCGAATCTATCAAAATGACTCAAAAAAATTCACTTGGGGCTTGTTAAGACTCATGAATGCAGACTAAAAAAAGAACCCAAACTAACTGAATATGGATGACTGTAGGTCGAAAAAAAATCAAAGAGGGAGTTGATCACCATTTAAGAGGAAGAAGTCTTTGCTTGTTCCAAGATTAAAAACTTGTAATTCTGGCCCTGGCTGAAGCACGATCATTCACTAATCTGGTACAATTTAGTTAGGCCGATCCTCCTTTCAGACAGACGGGGCATTATCAAAAGTTCCTCTATTCATTCCGCTTCCTGCTCGCTAGTGAAAGCCCCTTTTATATGCGCTCCTAGAGAGGCTGTTAAAACCAGGGAAGACTTTCCGATATAGAAGATAAGGTAGTTGGATTTATTCATGAGAGGAGGAAGGGAACTTATAGCAGCTGATTACAGCTGCTCCACAGCTTAGAAGTGGAGGTTCGGAGGAGAGCAGTGGAAGACGACGGATTTCTCATTAACAAACGTAATACCAACAGCGTTATCGTCAGAGCTCGGCATTACCTCTCCAGCCGCCCAACCAAGGAATTGAGATTGTTTTAGTTAGCACTGCCAAGCACACGCAGTTGGCTGACTCCTTTAAAAATACGTGGAACAGGTAGAATAAGGTATTTTTAAGAGACCAAGCAAACTAAAAATCTAAAAATGCCCGTGACAAAAAGGCCAAACTAGCCCGAGTCAGAGGGAGGACACCGTCTAGGAGACATTCTCTAGGTTAAGACAGCTCAGGTATAATTTGGGAGGTCAGATCCTATTCTTACTGCGGATATGAGCATTCAGACTTCAGCGGAGTAAGATGGCGATTTCCACGTTACTTAACATGTGTCAGCAATTTCAAACAGTTGCTTTGCAGATTCTCAGCGCTAACCAAGCAAAATCCCACCGCGGAAAGTGTGGTATAACGCCTGGCTGGTGAAAAGCTGTCTGGAAACTCTATCAAGACTCTGAAAAACATTTCTCCCCATTAACGTTCAAACAATCTGGTATAGTTAAATTAGTTTTAAAATGTTACAAGATGGAAATACAAATGAAAACACATTTCTCCAGTTTGGAAAAGATCAAGCCAAGGAAGGCAGCCTCTACTAAAAGTTACAGCTAACAGTGATAGGTGCAAGGGTAAAGCCTGCCTCTTCCTTTCCTTCTCCCAGACTACTCTTCTCCAAAATAATTGGCCAAAAAATCCAAGAAAACAGGAATCAAAAACCCCACATCAGGAAACAACATGCAGCCTTAAAAGATACCAGGTCAGCTCTACTTAATCATTACTCTATCCATTCAAAATACATGTCAGGTTATTATCTGTTTTCCCTCTGACAATGTTAAATGAGATTCATGGAGCAAAAATAATGGAAGGTGTTTTAATACACTTTATTATATGGGCAGGAACACTTCTTAAAACTCAAGGTGATGCATTTTTAAACAGACACCAGTTTGTGTCAGACAGGAATGGAGTGCTGATCTCCAACAGGCAGTAAGAGGGGAAAAAACTACGGCTGGGATGGCATAAAGACCCAAGAGAGATGGTCCACAGGACCCCAAGTGAAGGGCAAAGCGAGCATCAAAGCAGCAGTGAGAACATATATCTACTTATGTAAATATGGACAAGGCCGCCAAGTTTGACAGATCACCTCTTGCTTCGCAGTACAGCAGACGCGCTGCACACTGTCAGTCCATTCAAGACACATCCTGGAAGCGTCCGTACTCTCCTTCGGGATATCCCAATCCAGGGATGATTACTTGCACCAACACTTTTTGTTCCCACCTCCCTTCCAGCAACTTGCCCTATGCAGTCAAGAAGCAAATAGATACCACAAGATCTACAGCTTATTTTGATCCATTTTTTCCCTTCAGGTTATTAACTGACCACACAACTTCAGCGCAAAACATACAGACACTCAAGTTCACTTAGTGGTCACAAAATCTCTTCTCAGTGGATCAAGCACAAAATTAGGGAACCAGGAGACTATGGTTCCTTTCTATTCTCCTCACTTGGTGCTGTAGTGGAAATACTGCCTGTTGCATTCACCAGCTACAACCACAAACTGCAAGGGCTAGTCTCAGATTTCTCCCGATAGCAAATGAGATTAACACTGCTCACCTCTCTTCACACACGCTTTGCAGCACAATGGCTGGAGAGCCCAACGTACTGTTATAGACACACAACGCACATAAGTAATTCTACACATTACTTAACTTGAAGCTTAGCACTATTAATAAGGCCAGGTTTATCAAAACATACCGAAGGGAGTTTCCTACGGTGGGAATGTTGTAATGGGATGACATGACACAGCCTGCTTGTTTTGCACATTCTGTAAGATCGTTGGGTCTTTCCTGTCCCAGAACAACTCTTACTGCACCAATATTTAATTAAAAACGAGTGAAGAAAGGGCACCCAAATGTTCCAATTTGTTTTCAAGTCCGAGGAGCCAGTATTGGCAGGTTACAGCTGATGAACCACTGCTGTTCACTGCATCTAAGGAAATGAGATGGACTAGATGTTCCTTAGTCAACTGTTTTCAGCATGATAAAGAATCAGCTGTACCAGATGCTATAGTTGATGTTAGAAAGTCAGACTGGATCCAAGCAGTTTCCCTTCCAGGTTGAAAGACTACAGAAATCATAACAGTGGACCAGCACCCACTGTTACCTACCTGGATGCAGGTTAAAATACTACTTCATGCCTGTGAAAGTTTCAGGAACCGAAAGAACAGGCTTATTGTGCTCCAGCATTTCCCTGTTCGTCTTCTTCAAACCCAAAGGTGGTTTGATGTGATGCCGCCATGAAAGCCAAACAAACAAGACAACTTTCTGCTTCTAAAAGACCACTTTGTCCTTGCTCGTCTCCTTTACAGGCCTGTACGTGGATACAGAAATGCTTAATGCCTACGCTCCTGTTCAAATTTTTATGTTTGGAATAGCTGCAGCTGAAGAAAATGAAAGCTTGCAATAGCGGCTTCTCTGTCACTCCAAGAATCTGCTTTACCACACAAGCCTGCAATTTCAGATTTCTGCACACATTGCGAGGAGCACGTGGCTCAGACCTAGCAGCAGCTGTAACCCAGCACAACAGGCAGGATCTCCACAGCTCTGGGCTCACATAGTCCATTTAAGAAACTTTCAGCAAAACTCAAGAGATAAAAATCACAGAGAAGAAATTTAAAGATCAGAAAGGAAGCCCAATAGATTCAACTGAGACTTCTCAAGCTTTTGATATTTTGAAACAGTAAGGATTTTCCATCTCTTTCCCCTGTGTGAAACTGTAACGTATGCTTATTAATGCCAGAAAGGCTATAGGGCCAAAGAACGCACAAGAGCGGGTTTCTGGTGCACACACAGAATAAACAGTCCAAGTTTGTGGTCTTTGACTTCTCTGTAGAAGCAAAAGTTGATTGAACCCGATTCTCTAGATGTGCAAGTTCACTTTGTTAAAAATAAAAGTCCGGCAAAGAGCATCAGTACTCAAAAGTGACTTAACACTAATGAGCTTTGCCAGCAAATCTGCAAACACGAGCGCATGCGAGTAGCCGTGCCAAAGCCACCCAAACCATCTCTCTCCAAGGCTCTCCTCCAGACCGCACTGGAACTTCAAAACCAAAGTTGGACCCTAACCTGAACGGTAACTATGGGCTTGCTCTGTTCTGTGTCCCTGTGTTAAGTTACTCAGTGACGTTAAGCAGATGCATCTTGAATTTGCTGCTTCACCGCATGTAAAGAGGAGAGAGGAGAGAGAAAAAAAAAGTCAGAAATAGTGCTTATCAGAAAAAAAGCAAGTATTTTAAAATAAGTACTGCTACTGTTTGTAGAATGGCCTGAAAAACAGATACATCTGAAGTTTCTTTGAATACACACATTCAGTTTTTGAGTTGCATACAAGTCAACCTGACAAATGAGCTTAGTTAGGACTGCTCGAAAGAGGCTGAGGGTCCCGTCCCCCACACTTTTCCTAAGTAAGTGAGCATGAGTTTCTGGCACAGATACTTGCATGTGAGATTTTAACATTCTCCTTTCCATAAACAGTCATACATCAAGCTCTAAAAATTTGCTTCACAGAAACATTTGTGCTAGTAAAACTCAATTATTCTAATATTTGTATGACACATACAGGAGGGGTGCATAAAAAGGTTATGGTGAGCTCATTTAAGAATTTAAACAAGTACTTGATAAAAAGTTTTTGAATTATTCACTCAGCTTCTCTATTAAATCATGCTTCCAAAGGAGCCTTTGAACAATAGCACAGAAGACGCTGTGTTTATAACAAAAAGGCAGTACTGAAGTTATCACTGTGTCTCACGGTGCAAGTCATTCATAATTACAGTCCTAAATGCACGTGGATGCCTTATCATGAGTTGATTCATAATTCCACTGGATTAACTGGATACTTGTAATATTTATAGTTTATCCTTTTTGGAGAGGCAGCACCACTTCTGTCTAAATATTATAAGTATGACTTTTTATGCTAAAAAAAGGGTGATTCCTTCAAGAACACCCGACATTGAGAGAAGCGTTCAAGAACAGCACTAAGCAAGATTAGGACAAACACCATTTATGCCATCCTGCACGGGCAGGCACATGAGCAAAGCGTCTGCAGTATTTTGTTACCCTCCCAAGGCTTCCAAGCCAAAGTCAACAGAAGACATCGGCATGCGTTGTTGAGTTTTAAATATTCACACAAAGCGTACATACAGCTATGCATCTTTCTATGCATGCTCCCTGCATATATACCATTTCTCCCCCCAAACTTGGTGCCTTCTAGAAAAAGGAAACATGGGGGACTTTGAAGAGGTAACCCAGCAAGTGGTGCTCCACCGTCTTGTACACACATCCCCCTGCAACCTGCTTTCTTTCTTCCCATTCCTTTTTCTTCCACACCACCAGGTGCTCTCGATATTTCATCCCCATTAACACAAGCCAAGGCTTCCTCTCAAAAAATATTCTCCAAGAGAATTTCTGTTATGGACATCACCTACAAAAACATCCCCGTTTCCATAATATTCGCTATACTGCATCAGTCTGTTCCCAAATAAGCTGTCGGGCCAGTGAAACAAGGTCACAGAGCTACAAAAACCAAGTCCCCTCCCTGCATTCAGCAGTGCTCCCAGTGCAAGCGCACGATGAGTCAGGCTCCCGACATAGCTGGTTTCAGGCATTTCTGACAATGTTAATTTAACAACAGCATTTCATTTCCTTCAGCCATTTCATCCAGAGAGCTCAACTTAAGTATTAATGAAGCATTTTAACACTCTCACTGTCTAAAGGAGATGTGGGATGTCACCTAATCAGCCAGTCAACGGGGAAAGGTAGCTCCTCTGTTCGCCAATGTGGCAAAGAAAAGGGTTTTCGCATCACAAGTGCTAAAAAGAAGTTTGAGGGTGAGAAGCTTGAGGAAGCAGCCAAAGATACCACATCAACGATTAATACCTAGCCTAGTGACAACAGCAGGAGACCTACCCTGAGCGGAACCTAATACCAACAAAACTGGCCAAAAAACCTAAGGAAGGTATCCTGCCATTTGCAAGGAAATGGGGGTTTATACTGTCTTGTTTTGCTGTCACAAAGCCAAACCAGAGCAGCGGTGCCATCAGTAACATACAATTTACACAATCTTTTTTTTTCCCCCTTTTTCTTTTTTTAAGAAAAAAACTTGAATTCAACTTTGCCATTGTGGTTTCCTTCAAACATATCCCCCACCTCCTCATTCACTTCTTCTTACAAATTTATCTATTTGAAGCACAGGACTAACACCTGCATCACTGCAAATTTAACCATGGCAAAATACCATGGCTATTTGTAGACTTCCTGTGCATTAAAAGCATTGGTACATCTTTGCCTTGAGCAATTATTTACAGTGCTAGAAATCACAAAGAGAGACACTAGAGAGAGATCACAAGCAATCCCCTAACTGGTTATGCAATAATTCTTCATATTAGCTTTTAAAAATGACTCAGGGGGCAAAACAAAATTATTTGAATAATTCTTTGTAAATCTGTCAAATGAAAAAAATAATCAGTTAAAACTCTGAAGTAGTTTATTCCAGTTGAGACGAGACATTTTACACTTCAACCGAACTGGCAGCTCAGATTCAACTTCAGGTTCTGATACAGGCTTTAAATCAAATTTCTAAGCACAGTGAAACCTTTATTAACCTATCTCTACTGTAATTTTAATCTTAGTTAATTTGAGTATCTAATTTGCGTTAAGAATAACCCACATTTTTCTCAGAACTGGATATACCTTAATTGCATGCAAAATTATTCTCTGGCTAGCAGAGTTAGGTCTCCCTTAGACAAATAATATTTCACACATTGACAGTAAAGAAAAAACACTGAAAATTCTTAAAAACAGGCAAAAGCATTTTCTTAAATGCATCACAACCAGTTGTTTTAACTTCCCCAAAAAATCCCTAACCCAACAAAACCTGGCCACGCAGTCTTGCTTTATAAAGAAACTAGAAAGGTTTTTGACCCGTTTTAAAATCTGACATTTCTGTTTCACAAAAAAATACGGGGGGGGGGGAGGGAGGAGAGGAGAAAAGAGGAAAATGTTTGAGATTTTTATCCTTAGAAAGGAACAAAAGAACCCTGTTCCCTGCCCCCCTTCTTCCAATTTATGACTAAAATGGCAAGCGGGAGAAGAGACGAGTAAAAGGAGAAAATAGTTTACTAAAAAAACCTTCCCAATTCCTATTTTCACTAATGTGACAAAATTCATAACTGTTTTTTTGTTTAAAACAAAAAGATTTTAAAGCCGTGCTTAGAATTAACAGGAAATCTGGAGCAAGTGAAGCATAACAAATTCTGCATTAAAGCGCCAAAATCGTCAATACTACCGGTACAAAAACTTACCAGTTTCGGCACAAGCAGCATGAACATCCTGCAGCGAGCCCAAGGCTCTGAACCTCAGGTTACTATCTCTCCCAATCGTGAGATGCTCGTTACGTATTTCCTGTATTATTTGCATGGTTGCTTGGATTTTTTTTTAAATGCTCATTTAGTAAAAAGCTACTAAAATCTCCCACTGAGGCTCAAGAAAAAAGCACCAACTGAATTAATCGCGGTAGTTTCCTACCCTTCTCTCCACACTTATTTCTGCCATTTCGTGTAATTTGCCTTCTCTCCCACTCCTGTTCAAGACGGGGTTGCATGTAAAAGCAATTCAATTCTTATCACAGGTCGACAAGCTTGCAAAGGAACACATCCTTTCGAGTTAAGCTCACACCCCGTCGAAGCCTATTTATGTAATAGGAATATGAGAGACAAGTAATATTTATACATTTGCCACATCAGGGCCAAGTGAGGGGCTCTGATTTGAGAGTGAAACTCCAGCGAGACGCACAGGCTGGGAGAGGAGCCAGAGTCTGTCAAGAGCAAGAGATTAGCTCTCCTAGGTGTTAGGTCTTACTCAGGTGCTCCATTTCGCTCTTCGCTCCCACGTGGGTGAAGGCCTCCGCCTTCGGACTGGACCGGCATACCGGATATTTTAGTGACTTGCACTAAAACTCTCATGCAGAAGAGAAAAAAAAAAATCACTTTAATTTCACTTTTTAGCACTTCAGTTTCTCTCGATTTTGGTTGCTTTACACATGCAAAGGTGGGAGAGAGTTTCCAGGACTGTGTAGGATGCACCAGCCTGCCTAGACCCGTGCTCACACCATGCAGCTGCGGAAGTGAAGAGCGCTGGAGAGGGTCACCGACAGATGTTTCTGTTCAAGCATCCTGCCAAGGAGGCTGGAATGCGAGAGTTCACTACCTTGGCGTTATTTACATTTCTCCACATCTAGTAATAATCATGCCACAAGCAGTTTAAAAAGGAAAATAGGGAGCTGCAAGGGAGCATTTCACCACAGTATTCGTTAAGGGGGCAAAGGGGAAAAAACCCACCTTTTTTATTCCAATTCTGAGATTTTGCCTTGCTTAAATTTGCCCACTGACATCTAAATAGGAAATCGGAAAGCAAAGTCCTCCTCTGCTCTCAGCAGGGCCTTGCGCCAATGATCCACCCTCACCATTTTGCAAGATGCCAGTTCGGCTCCATGCACCCTCCTCGGACATCGGGAATGGCCAGCTACGCCAGGCCTACAGTCTCTGGACTCACGGGCCAGGAGCTTTGCATGCAGCAGGATGACGAGCTGCTACAGACTGTTTGTGAGTCATTTTGAAAGGGAGCTAGATCAGAGGAGAAGATCAGAGAAGCAGGGGAGCTTTGGCCTGGCATCCTGAGCTGCCTTGCAAGCCACCAGCCTCGGCGCAAAGAACGGGCTGAACAAGGCTGATGTCACCACCTGAACGTTTTCCTTCTCTTTTCCAGAATAAACAGATTTCTTATCTAGCGCAGAGGATAGAGCTTCTCCTTCAGTAACCATGCCACAAATCAAACGTTCCTGGGACTGAACCTGGTGCTCTTGGCTCAAAATCTAAAAACTGTTGGGAGGGTGCGTTTCTGAGGCGCTCGTCCAAACCTCAGTCCTGAGGCCCAACAGGTTTGAGAAAGAGCTGCCAGATCCAGTCTGGCAACCCAAGCAGCTCCTCAAAGCACTGTCCCATCCACCCGAAACACTGGAGCGTTATACGCTCAGACCACACTCCCCTACCTTCTCCAGCCTGTCCCGATGTGCTCCCAGCAGCAGGAGATAGGACAAGAAAGCATGGTGGGGAAAGCATTTTTTCACACCAGCTTTGTGGTCTACAAAGTTCTTTCTGAGCCTATAGGGGAGGCAAAGAGGAAAAAAAAAAAACTGCCCAGGCAGCCCATTTCTATAAAAGTCTATACTTGCTTGAGCTTTTAAGGGGTTCTATACTTCAAATATTTAAGCCACACACTCTGTATCATGTTTCCTTTAAAGTGTCGTGCTGGCGAACATTGCCCAGACAGGGCAACGTTACAGCAAGTGAGTGCAGGGTTCCTTTCACGCCACTGCCACAACGGGACACCTTCCCTACCGAAGTAAACCAGACACTAATGCTATTTATGGATCCCATTGCAGAACTCGACAGGCTATCAATCCACTATTCATCAACGGGCAAATAGGTTTTATTTCATTGCAGGAGAATAGATTTAAAAGGGGGGGGGGGGAAATCATCCTCAAATTCTGCCTTCTTTCTTAGGGGAAAAAAAAAACTTTAAGAGTAGCTGGATATGCAACATAAAACCTGCAAATTAGGGCTGATGAAAAAATCTTCGGGGATCACATTATGAAAAAAAGACTGATAATCTCAAGTCAGTTCCTAAAGTACTGCTAGAGGAAACCAAACATCCATGGGAAAAAAGGTCAGCTGATGTCACCACGGGACAGACACAGACCGTACCTCCAGAAGAACATGTCAACTCCATTATTCCCCCATCCCCAGAAGAAAGGCAGGGAACTTAGCTGTGAAATCTTCCTTACTTCACAGAAAAAGAATACATCAGAGTTTCCAGAGGCACATAGCTGGAAAGCATGTACCAGTACTGTTTTGAAAGATTAACACAGCTGAATCCACTGACTTGCGCTGTTAATTATCTGGGCTTTATCGGGAAGTACAACTTTGTTCTTACAAGCACTTTCATAGAAGCACCTTTGCATTTAAAACGCCAACTGTAAATGCATCTGCTATTCAGATAAAGCACCCACAAACATGTAATTTGATATGCAAGAAGTTTTACAAAGCTCTTATAGAGCCCAAGGACATTTGGAAGGGTAAAGGCAAGTTTAGAATGAGTCTTAGCATATCATCAGCAAAAACAATTCTATTCTTAGATATTTCCCTCTGGTGTTTCCTGTAATTTTCCTTTTTTCTCCAACTCCTCTGAGAAAATAAGTTGTTTGGCTATCAGAAAAAAAAAAAAAATGGAAGAACCTGTTCTGCAAGACACAGGAACAAAGCAGTGTCTTCCAAAAAAAGAAAAGCTCATTCAAAAGTATGTAAATATTAGGGCTGGTAACACAAACAACAAAACCACAGGAAACACAAGAAATTAAGAATAGATCAGGATTTATTCAATTTCCTGGCTGCTGGATATATAAGCGCTTCTCTGGGTTGGCCATATCAGACAATTTATTTTCTGCATACCAGACAGAGTTTACGCGGATAGATAAAAGATGGTGACACTTCAAAATCAATGTCTGTGCTGATACTGCATGTATTCTTCAGCAGGAAAGGGCATCAGCGAGGCAACAGCATCCAGGACCTCACACACCACAGTAACGGAGTTCAAGCTTCCTGCACTAACTGGTGGATTAGAGCCTCACTTCAAGGAGAAGTCCCCAAGTTAAGAAGTTACCGGTGTAGAACTTGCTGCTAGCTTATTGAAGGGTTTTCACTGTATACACTCACTGTATGTTTCTGGAACAGGATCGCTTATTATTCTCAAGCAACAGCCTGATGACTTCTGAACTTTGAGATTATAAAGCAAGAAAGTTACTGAATACTCACACACAGAGCGATTGGCTAAGAAAAAGCAGCACAAAGTCCTGCCAAAATACTAGCTAATCTGATAAAGGAAAAAACCAAGGAGGTCTTAAGTACTCTTCCCCACAGTTTAAACAGAGCTAATTCTAGCTGCAGAAGGAAGTACATTATATTTTGCAGTGTACCTCTTGTTCACATACTACATCTGGAGAGGTAACAGTTTCCAACCTTAAGGCCACAGCCCAAAAGGGTGTATGCGGGCTATAAGGGTAAAGAGGTAGATTACCCCAAATACAGCAAACTCTGAAACCCAGCAGATGCACTGATTTTACTCAGATCAGCCAGTGCTGCTTGTAATCTGACTGGAAGGAGGAGAGAAACAAATTAACGATACGTACGTGACATGCAACTGGTTGCCACTTAAATATTTCTCTAAATCTTGCTCTTTCAATGCACTTCACAAACAATTAATCCTCTTAACATCCATGCAAGCATATTTATTATCCCCAGTTTTCGCTTGTAAGCTCTTCAAGCAATGAGCTGGTTATTTTTCTAGCTTAATACAAGGCTCATTAAAATTGGGACTGAGGCCATGTTTTAACTGTAAAAGGACTGCCAAGTAAGTTAGCCCCCATCACCCCATTCCCCCCCCCAGCATCTTACAGAGCAGAGGAGCAAGACACCCACCCAGGCACCCCAGGTTGGCTATGCCAACCGAGGCAGAAGTGCTCAAATTCTCAACCTCCATGCCACACACACCCTTCCTCAGGCCACACCACCAGAAGACTCTTTCCAGCATCAGTGAGTGGCCGTGTCCAGCGTGGAAAACCAGCTCCAGGCCTGAGACTCTTAAGCCCACATTGCACAAGTGGGTTCCCACAACTCAGCTCTTGGGCTGGAGCCAGCGGGACCACACGCAGCCACAGGCACAGCCCCCGCGGCTGAAGCCCGGGTAACCCCTCGTGGGCACCTGCAGCAGACCTGCACATGACCTACTGTTTCCATCTTGGGGATTGCACTACTTAATACAGAAAACCCTGCTCACCAAAACATTTACAGCAACATCTTGCCTTGCATAAGAGTAAAGAGTCACCTGGATCTTGTGAAACGAACTTTCGTTATATAAAACTTCCCTCTACAGCAGTACATAGAAAAGAGTTTTAGTCTGCATTTCCCTAGTCAACCAAGACAACCTACCTTCACTGCAGCTGCTAGGAGAAGAGAAACTATAAACATTTACATTTACTACAACGAAAGGTTTGCTCACCACCTCTTGGGTCACACTGTGCTCTTAGCTGACGATCAGTCACCGTAAAAATGGGTGGAGTGGCTGCAAACCAGTCAGCGATGGAAAAACTGACTCCCATGTCAAGAGAAGCTCTCGTACATGCTGCAAGCCCCACTAAAACACGCAAAGCGCTGTCCTTGCTCCCAGTGTGGGAAGTCTTTTGGCTGTGGATGCAAAAACACGTGCTGCGTAGCATGTGAACCAGCATGTGTTACCTTTATCTCTAGCATCAATACCTGTCAGTGACTTAGAGAGCTTCCGATCAGACTACAGAAATTATTTTAATCTAGGTCACATACAAACCCATTCATCTCCAGTTCGCTTCAAAACAATTCAGGAAGAGCACCCCACGAGGAAGAAGCATGGCTCTGCGAGATGGCCGGCGCCGTCACTAATGCCTCCTTGCTGCTGCGCCGAAGGATTTAGGGTAGCGCGGAACAAAAACAACAACAAAATCCCTCCAATTCATCAGGTAAGCCTCACTCACCACATGACTCACTGAGGGATATTAACCAAAAAAAGGCAAGTCACAGTTTTGCTGTGATCTTACTTGTGGCTTCAGCAATTAGGAAGGGTGTTGTGCTACGTGAAAACCTACTTGCAAAAGAAATTTCCTTTTAAATCTGTCAAACCTTGTCATCCCTTCTCCCTCCCCCCCCCCAGTTGCTCCCCCCATTTCCTTCAGCACCTGCTTCCTCCACGCAAGCGTTCATTGTGCAGCCACTCTTAGCACCGAGGACTTGAGCATCCCAGCGGAAACTCCAAAGGAAAACCAGTCTATAAAGCAGGCAGTCTCCATTCAAGACTTTCGCCATTCACTTCACAATCTCAGGCCTTTGCATTCCTTATTTGCCCTCTTTTACTCTTGACAGCAGGCTCCGAGATTTGTCCGGGTGTTGAAAGCAGCACGTGGTTGGCACTATACAGCGGGAAGCCGAGCGCGCAGCATATCCTGGTATTCAGCACAACTGCGCTGGCACCCAGCGACGCCGACCCCAGCGTGGGAAGCCCTGGGGGCCAGATGGCCACGAAGGTGAGCACCCCTGCCTTGGTCTTGCCCTCCTCTCCACGGGTCCCTGGCCAACCGCTGGGGATGGGGAATGAAGCTCGAGGACTGCGCCCTGGCCCAGGACGGCCTTTCCTGCCTTCGCACCACGGGTGCCGAAGGAGGCACCCCTAAAGCGCAGTGGGAGCACAGCAGCATCCCTCCCTCTATCCTGCACACGGCCAGAGCGGCCAACAGACAAACTCGCCCTGCACATCCTCTTCCTGCCGAAAATTTCTGTCCCCTACCGGAGGTCCCTGCACAGATTCGCACCCCCCTTCGGTTGTCCCTAAATTGCCAACGAGAGTACCTGCAGGAACGGGAGAGCGCCGGGCGGCAGCTGTGCCTGACGCACGCCAGGTGTGTCCGTCCATGGAAAAAGAAAAAGTGAGTCAGTAGTTCTAGGCTCAAGAAAGTCTGGTTTAAAGTTTCTATTCTGTGACAAAATACTTGCTTGCAATGGTTTGATTAACCGGCGCATTCAGACTTACATAGCAGCTACACCACTGGGGGCCGAGACACATTGAGGAAGACATTTACTTCCCCAAGTGACTTTGCCAGAAACCTCAGATACAATTTAGATGAAGCTACAAAGCACGTCACACGTTTTAACAAAACTTATTGCTCCAATCTGCATTAGTCATGGGCGATAGAAAGCACAGATCCACAGGCAGGATTCGAGCAGGACGCATTGGGTAGTCTCCCATAATACAGGCAAGGTTTTAAACATCATAACCAAATGCCACATAGCCTTCTGCTCTACCCTGGGATGATCACCATGAACCACACTCATGCAGCGCAAGTCTTACCAAGTTTTTTTTTTTTAATAAGTAATTCATCACCTATTTTATTTCTTCTCTCACTCAGAGGGGGGAAAAAAAAAAGTTGCTGCTATGGGGAAAAAAAAATCCTTAAATCCTTCCCTTTACACTGGGTAAGGCTACCCTCAGCAGTGTTGTCACACTGAGACTAACACTTCACTTTAAACAAAGACAAAATCAGGAAATCTTTCATCATGTCTTTTGCAAATGTAAAGTTAAGTTAAAAACAGTTCAGCAAAAAGACTAAAGCCTAATCAAATTTGTGAAAAGCAGACTAGCCACCTAAATAAAGTCCAGAAAAAAACGCTGACAGAGACAAGAAGTCACCAGTAGCTACTCTAGCAAATGCTAAGCATTTAGCACACACTATTTTAGAGAATTGCACAAGTGCTTGAAACTAAGGTGCACTGGATCAGCCATGTATACCTGGGCTCAAGGATTTTAAATAGCATCTTGAAATCCAGGATTTCAGGATCCAACTCACTGGTATGAGCAGTCAATCACTATGCCAGTATTTCTAAGGAAATAACAGGACAACTCATGCAAGCATTAGCAGCATGAGAAAATAGTGAAGGTTCAGTCACCATATCTAATGATTACAGAATTTATCACCACTTTTGAAAAGACAGCGATACCTAAATGGGAAAAGACTTTGTTATTAACAGGGCAAATTATGGAATCATAGGAAAGTTCTTTTGGAGAGAAGCAGCTGGATCATTTCGAAGAAATAAAATGGTAATTCTTGGTCCTTATGAAGGGGGAAAAGACATCCAAAGAAAATACAAGTGGTCATGGAGGATTAACATGGTAAAATAACCCCCTGCCTCAAAATTACAAGTTAATATATCAAAAAAGCACCATTATTGGATGCTACAGCCAAGGCCAAAATCTAAGTCTTCTAAAAGCTGTAGAAGTCTACATGGGCCATATCATCAGCAGAGGCAAGAGGCTGCCCGGGGCAGGATACGCTCTGCTGGCCCTACAAACCTTGCACCCGTATTCAGAACATACTGTATGCCAAGCCCTCAGCACCACTGCCGTAGGAGGTGCTGACACCTTTTTCTTTTGCTGCTTTCCCTTGTGCTCACTTTCTCTTAATTGCATGCACAACATCTGAGAAGCTCCCAGACTGCCTTTGCTACAGCTCAGTGTTTGGACTGCAAGAGAACTACACGGCTACTCCAGCAAGTAAAGGATTTTAGCCTTTTTCTCACCCATAACAAAAGTCATCCAAAAAAACTCTTCGGCATCTGATATTTTTAAAAGGAAAAAACACGTACAAGGTAGTCTCGTTAGACTGCATGCCTACATCCTAACATGTGATTAATTACAAGCACAGCAGAATAACGTTTATTTTTTGCAAGTTATCACACTGCATGCTTTTTAAAGCCTATGTTGACTACTTTAAAACATTTGCTATTACACTTTCTCCTCCTGTTCCTCAACAACTCATGAGTGTACCTAAAATGTTTATAAAGAGAAAAGATGATAAAAAAGGCAGGGCTTACTTTGGCTTTTTTGGAGAACACATCTTAAGTCTGCGCAGAAATAATTGTAGTCTTAGTGAACTTAAAAAGGAAACAATTTAACTTCTAACTCACACTCTTATCTTAGGAATACATCTCCTCGTCTTCACATGCTATAAAACAGGGACGGGCAGCTCAGTCAAATGCCTTCTTTGTGATCAGAAAAGCTCTTCCAAGGGTGTAACGTCAGGAGCATTTCTCCTGGTGGAAGCGTGGGAGCAAGCACGCATCTCCCTGCCTCTTCCCAAACCCCTCGGTTCTGCCAATGCAGTTGTTTAGGAGACCACAAAGGGACGTGAATCAGGGAACTGATCCAGGTGGAGGATGAACTTTTTTGCTGAGCTTGTCTCGGTTGGGGAACTGATCCAAGGTATGAATTGTACAGCAGAAAAAAAGAAAAAAAAAAGTTTGTTCTTAACTGGAATCAGTTTCCCAGTCTGGTTCACCGAACAGACCCACAAATATCTGCACTGGCACAGCTAGGGAACTGGAGCGGGCTGCTTACGCCTACGCTGCCAGGCAAAAAGAGATCGCAAAATCACAGCCCGAATTTAGGCCAACATGGAAAAAGTTTCACCTACTGCATGACTCCACCAACAGTCCCTGGAAAGCAAAGAAACTGTTTACAGGATTTGTGGCATATTTCTCATGTCGACATCAACAGAAAAGTCACCCTGTTGCGGCGACAAAGGGACAGGACTGTAAAAATATATAGAAAGAGATATTTTTGAGAGATTGGTGTAGCTCGACTGCAGCAGCAAGCTCTCTGTGTCGCTGCTTTCACTGGAACACTGCCATCCTTTTTTCTTATCGCTAACCAAAGTAACTAACCAGCTAACTCGCAGTGATGTTTTGCCTTCTAGATCTGTATAAAGGTCATTTGCAAGGGAGAAAGACAGGTTTAAAAAAAGAAAAAGGGGACACCATAACCATGGGTTTGCTTTTAGCAATAAGCTGGAAGTGCAACGCCAGGCTGTAACCCCACCAACACTTAAGTGCTTGAGCATTTGGTAAGTACTAGCAGGGGCCAATTCCCTCCCCCCACTGAAATTGCTGACAGCTGCTTTCAAGGGGGGAAAAAAATATTAGTGAAATCTGATTTTATATAACACCCTAACAACCTCCAGGCAGTTTAGCAAGTTTTGGTTTAGAAAGGCGACGGCAGTGCTTCCTGGCAGCCCCGGTGTCAGCGGCCACCTTCTCCCCGCCGAGCCAGGGTCCCCGGCAGCTACTCGCCCCACGGTGCACCGCAGCGCGAGAGCCGCAGAGCACAGCCGCATCTATATCCAAAACTACCAGCGCCTTCAGAAACTCAGTTATCACCTTTATCTAGCCCATGGGTGATAAATGAGAACAAGTGAGCAGATCAGTACTTGACAGCGAGCAGAGCCCAGGAGTCAGGCATTGCAGGCTGCGAGGTGCTTCCCACCCGAGTTTTACACATCCCTTCAGTCTTTCACACACCTGGAAAATAGGCTGCTGCTGCTGTTATCCTCTGGCAAGGAACCAGGCAAACTGCCTATTCACCGTCCACTAGGTAGGTTACATCTGGGTACGTGATCAACATATTTTAACTTCACAGCCTCCTGCACTTCTAGCCTTTCACTGAAGTTTTTAACTTCTTACCACTAAATTCTTAACTTCTCAACACCAGCAGAGCAAAACCCAAACCAAACAGTTCCTCCATGCGAATCAGCTGTGTGGCTGAGTTTACCTCAGGCTATTGCCGTCCGGGGAACCCCCGCAGAAACCACCGTGAGCAGCTCTCGAGCAGATCACACAGACAACCAGCGAGAGCAGGAAAGCTTCCGAGCCGCTGCGCAAGGGCTGTTTTACAGGCAAGTGGCACATCACCAAATGCCGGGCAGAGAAAACCGATATGTTGGTGTCCTGGATACAGAGTGGAAAAGAAATAGGCGCAGCAGGCACAGGAAAAAACTGTTGCAGAAGTTGCTAAGTAGCTATCTATTAAAAATTACTATACTAGAAGAAAACTGTATGAAAGCATCCACTGCTCTCATACCACGCAAGCGTGCGAGTATCACCAGTAAGTCTAGCAATTTTTTCTATAATTTATTGACTACAGCCCTAACTTGTGTTTTGGATAGAATAACCAGATTCCTTTAACTGTACTTAATCCTTCTCTTAGTACAAAAGCGTACCCCAGACCAGACCACAGCTCAGTCAGAGGGCCATCCTGCTGAGAGATTAGCAGCAGTTCTGGATAAGCTTGGGTCTCAAAACTTCTCTATATAGACTACGCTTAAAAACATCTATCACTGGACAGTACCTGACAGAGTCCTATTTCTCTGAAAAGCACTGACTTTTTAAACAGCATTTTCCTCCTTTGATGCTGTGAAGCTGTAAATCAAGAGCGTCACGCTCCTGCCTTTCTATCCTGGCCGCCGTCCCTGGCTGGGCTCTGTTACTCAGAACATGCCATATTGTCACCTCCTGGACTATGCCGACTATGCCTCGGCCGCCCGGCCCGGGTGCAAGAAGCAGGCTGGGACACGGTGACACAACGCCGTGCATCCACGCTACCCGCTGGACAGTCGTAAATCAGGCTCCCTACAAAACCCGTCTGCCTTGCAGAACACAACATCCGTGCCCTTCCAGCAACAGCCCCGGGCTAGCCCGTCCGCCCCGCGTGGGACCGCCCGGAAAGGACAGACGGGAGACCCAGCAGGCTCAACCCTCACACACGGGAGCCAGGTACCCGTCAGAACTCATGCCAAGGGACAACACATGCCCAGGTTATCCTTACCCTGCCTAACGCGATGAGGCTCACAAAAAACCCCCAGGTGTCCAAGCAAGGTATTCCCGCTGAGAAAGGTGAGAGCCTGGACCAAGAGTGGTCTGCGCCGATGGAGGTATAGCAGTGCTTTCTGCATGGATGCTCCTCCGCTACAGCCAGCGGGTACTGCCCGCAGAATCGGATGTTATGAGGCTAATGACAATCTACTCCCACTCCTGCAACATCTATATACAAAAATACACCTCCTCTAACACAGTAACAAATGAATCATTAGTCCCTTAACCTTTAAGGTACTGTGCGGAACTTAACTTCACCTTTGCAGTTCTGCACTAGCCCAGGAATGATGTGCAAAATATAGGGGGAAAAAATGGCAAGGGGTGGATTTGAAGTTCAAGGCAGTCACCATAAACAGAAATAACGTAGTTTGTCCCTTTAAAACAAATCATATTATCCAAAACTTCCAGCACACAAGACATTCATGGAGCTCAGACCAACTGTCTAAACTCTGCTCAGAATCTACATGCTTAACATATTTCTACCGCATAACATATCTCCATGAGTACCTAAAGTTTTATGGCCGACAGATTACAGAGAACACCACAGCTACCAGTTGTCCGACAGCAGCACGGTGGTTATAATCGCTTCATCGCATGACTATCTGGCCATCCGCAACAGAACCAGTACAGTACGCTCATACAAAACTCTGAAAATCGCTTTTTCACTCCCGAGCCCCAGCTAACGCAGAGGCCTGTGAGCGACGCTGGAGCAGAACCAATTACGGAGGTCAGCAAAACTGATCTCTGCTAATCCCAGCTCCTTTATATGACTTGCAGGGATAACACAGCCACAGAAGGTGGATTAATAAACCCTGACAATTTGTAGGTTAAGAAACAGCCACGCTTTCACAATCCTCGCCCAGAAATTCCCGCGTTCGCTTCAAAAGAAGTGTGACTTTACTTAAGAGAGGAAAAAAACCACTGTTTTTAAGCGACGGAGCGAACACACAGCCCGGTCCCCATGGCAATGACCGCCCGGGCGCTCCAAAGGCCCCTCAGCCCCGAAGGTGAGAACAACCAGCGGCAGGCAGCGGCTGGGGGCTCCGGCACCGAGCCGAGACCGCTTCCCCCGCGCCGCCCCGAGAGCCGCGGCCGCGCCGCCGGGCTGGCGGTGCCTCGGGCACCCGCGGCAGTTTCCAGGGCGGGGGCGGGCGGCGTGTGCGGGGGCGCGGGGGCAGGAGGCGGCGGCGCGGGGCCCCCACGCGGGGCCGGAGCCGCGGCCGCCGCAGACAATAGCGGCGGGAGCCGCCGGCGCACGCAGCGAGGGCGCAGGGCCACGAAACAAACAACGACAGCAAAAAAACCCCAAAACAGAATAAAAAGTGACGTGAAACAGCGCACGCACGGGAGGAGGGCAGCCCGCCGGGCCCCCGGCACAACCCCCCCCCCCCCCCCGCCCCGGATACAACCCGGCAGCGGCCCCACACAAAGTTGCGAGAAGAAAAGCCGAGGAAGAGGAGGAGGAGGAAGAGGAGGAGGAAGTGCTTCAGAGCCCGGGAAGGGGGCAATGCCGCCGCGCACCCCCCCCCCCCCCCGGGCCCGGCCGCCCCACGCTGCCCCCCCTCCCCGCCCCGCACCAAGCCGCGGCGGGCGCAGACTCACCGGGCGGCTGCGGCCCTGGCAGCGGGGGCCGGGAGGGAAGGGAAGGGAAGGGAGAGGGAAGGGGACGGGGGGACGCGGCGGCCGGGCTGGGCGCTCTCCGCCCGGGGAGGCGGGCAGGGAGGCGGGCCGGGGGCTGCCGGCTGCAACCTGAGCGCCGCGCTCGCCCCCGCGCCGCGCCCAGCCCGCATGCGCCGCGCCCGCCCCCGCGCAGGAGCTGCCGGCAGCCCCGACGGCTGCGGGGGCCCTGCTGCCCCAGCGCCCCGGCCGTTACGCGGGGTGCGCAGTCCCCCGGGAACGGCTCCTTTCCCGTTCCCGCTCCTTGCCCGGGAAAAAGGGCGGAGAGGACAATCCGCCATTAGCAAGTTAATGCCTGTGGCCTGCGGTCTGCACGCGGCGAGGTGTGAGGAGGCCCCTGGCAAAGAGGATGCGCGCTCTGTTGTGGTGGTGACCTGCCTTCGGTGACCGGTTTTGGTGGAAGCTCTTTGCAAATGCGTCTGTGTGCGCGGTAGGGCCAGCATTTCCACTCGGCCTCACCTGCTGCACATGCACGTGTCCCTCTGGCCCTGGCGGTGGCAAGGTGATCATACCCACGAAGACAGCAGCAACGCTGAGGTGAAATGTGCATCTGCTGCCCTGCTGAAGCTAGGCAGCCTTCCCTCGCTACAACCGGCCCTGAAGGCGCTTCGCAATACTTTGCAAAGAGACTTTGCTGCTGGCCCGAACACCACGGTGCAGGCGATTTCCTCCTCCTGCACATCAAGTTCTCTCTGTGCAGAACAGAAATAATGGTACTGACCTTCTGCTTTCGGCTGCAGACATTCTGCGTGAGCTGTTACCTTCCACAGTATGCAATGTCGAGCCTATTTAAACCAATGCAAATAATAAAAAAGGTTTCAGCACTTGGCAATGTGGTCATTTCGGAGGGTGCAACGTGCACCAGCGTCATGCAACCTTTTAAACCAGGATGTAAAGTAAAACTTTTCCAAACAGGGCTCCAGCAGGGTGAGGCACGGGAGAGGAGGAACCCTGGAAATATTCACGATTCCATTTGACCTCCTCCCATGTCTGCAAGAAGAGCTTGTGGGATGCATCACCTGGAAGTTCCCAAAAAAGAGGGGATGACATCTGATGACTCAGGAAAGAGCACCATCTAGTGAAAGGCTGCTTCCTGCAGCAGCCCCGGCCCCTGCAGCCAGCGATGAGTAACCGGCCCAGCCCAGCCCAACCTACCTCATCAGGTCTGAGGCAATTGTGAGGAGGTAGCATGGTAACAGATAACAGATACCTAAAATTTTCCATAACAAGCCCTCGGAGAGCTGCAGTTTTTCCCTCTTAGTTGTCCATCATGGAAATGTTTCTTCCCTGGTTGTCAGCTACAGCCTCGCAAGCCAACCTCCGCCGCGGGCTGTGTCAGCCGGGGCTCGGTGCAGCCCCCGCGCTGCTGCAGGGGCAGCCCAGCCCCGCCGGGGCTCTGCGGCAGCCCTAAGGAAGGGCTCAGCCCCTTAACCTCCTGCCTAAGTCAGCATCTGTCGCGTGCATGCCCATGCCTGGGGGGTCACATGTGCCGCGCTTGTGAATAATTTGGAAGTGCTTTTAGGGAGTCCTTTAAACCCGAGGATGCAAAGCTAATCGCCCTGCAAGAGCGTTTACCTCCGTCATAATATTCTAAATGAGGAGGCAAGGAAAGTACCTTGGAGAATGAAAATATCAAGGAAACTGTTTCTCAGAGCTCAGGGCATTTCAAATACAAATCTCCTTCCCCTCCCCTCAGCGAAGTAGCTTGGCACAATATCTCTTTTACTGATAGGTAGCAGGAGGCCGAGTGAGCTAAGGTTATACAGCAGCTCAGCAGCAGAGGAGGAGGAGGATGAACTGATGGGCTCCTTCGCCAAAGTGTTGCAGCCCCCTCCACGAGGGAGGCTGGATCGAAGAGGAAGCGGGGCAGGTGCAGCTCTTCCTATCAGAAATATCCCCTGGGATAGCGGGCTGCTCCCGCTACCCGCACGCCCCCGGCAGCTCCAGGCACGCCGGTGATTTAGGTAGGGATGTGCTGGAGGTAGACAGGGCTGCAAGAGGGATAAAGAGGGCAAAATTCTGCAAATTGCTACAGGAGTTGCCAGATGCTCAGCTTAGATCCGAGGCCAGGGTCGCCCTCCCTATCAGGGGGCTTTAACTGCCACCGCCCAGGACGAGAGGGGGTAAAATAGCCCCTGTCCGAGCATCTGCCACTAGACTACTAGATCTGCTCCAGCCACATCAGATGCCCAGCCCACGCTCTAATCATCTCATAACACATCCTTTTTTCACCTCTACCTTTGCCAAAATGCAGTCTGTGCTCTACTTTTGTCTTCGAATTGTTATCCACCCCCAAATTCCTTGTCTCAAAATATCCTGTCTGCACCCACATCCAGCCATAGACCCAAACAGAGGAGCAGTAGGGGAAGGGAAATTAGTGCAGCAGCTTCGTGGATGCCAGCATTTTGACAAACTTTTTGCCTTCGAATCTTTTTTGACACTGTTACCATCAGGTTTCATGATTCGGCGTAAGCCCAGATCTGCTTTTCACATTCTAGCAAAAAAATCAAACGTTCTTTCACTACTGACTTCAGGTTTTGATTTGCCACGAGCTTTGCTGCAGGGCTTCTGCTTCTTGCTGGGGAACTCGTTGTGAGTGTGAGCTGCACCCATGAATGAGGATGGAATTTGGATCTGCGCAACATAATCTGATCATTTGTGTGTGGTGGCATGAATTAGCAATATGAGCGCATTGTTCCCACTTGCTAGAAATTAGCTGTCCTTGCAACTGAATAGAAAACAGAGTGCAATGTAATGATGGAAGCAGCAGCTATTAAAAATTTGTTTTCATCGTGTTTAAACAGCTACAAAACTGAGACACGGCGCGTTAATGTGGCTGACAATAGTGGTGCGCAGGATCCTCTTTGCATTGCTGGTTGTTCAAAGCTGGTGTCCATAAAATGAGGAGCTGGTAGTTGAGATAACTCCAGCTTCACCTTAAGAGATTTGAATACCATCTTACTTCTTCAAACTCTAATAATGTCATCTGTAAAGTCCTGTGATCTGTGATACTCCAGTCCTGTCCTTTTACTCTGACAAGGTTTTATGATATAGACAAATACCTACTACAGACTTAGAGTACGTGTTTGGTGGAAACACTGCAGTGCATGTAGATGGAAATAAAGCGGCTTTAGACTAGCTACTTTGGCTGCAGCAGCACTGAACTCAAAACAGGCTACAAATCCACCAAATAAACACGGTGGCCTGTAGAGCCCCGTGTCAGGGTGGCTGGACTGTAGTCAGAGCTGGAGCCAGTTAGCCTAAAACCCCCTGGGATACATTGCTACAAGCTTAAGGCATTATAGTGTGTTGCTGTGACTGTAAGGCAGGACTATGCGAGTAATTTTCACTTGAGATCCAGCCTCAGGTAGTCCTTTTGGCTTTTCAGATTGCCATACCTAAAAGGGTAAGGTTACAAGGGGAAATCGAGCATCACGCTAACCAGGTCCCTATATGAAGAGCTTGCCACAGAAGGAAACTTACTCATTTTATTTTGTATAATGCTTCTGAGGAAGCTTGCTACAAAGAAATGATCCTCATCAGACTCACTTTGCCTTCAGCTCTAGGACAGACTCATATAGAAAGAAATAAACATTAGTTTTCTTTTTCGGATTACCTAAAAATATGTATTTTTCCAAAAGGTTCTGTGTTTTCCATCAGGATTTCTGAGGAGGGTAACAGAATCAGTTTTGCTCCATCTTTAAAACCTGCATAAATTCACTAGGTTATTTTGGGATCCCTTTTTGGTGGTTAGAGCAAGTGCTGCTTATTCTATAGAGCTTTGCTGCAAAATTACTGACAGTGGTTGAGAGCAGCTTCCAGCTGAAGTTTCCCTGTTCCCGTGAATGATATATCTCAGTTCACATGTAGAAGTTCTTAGTATGTCACAATCATCAGACACTGGAGTTCGCCCTTAGGACAGAAGATAGCCTGGGATGGGTGATTGCAAAAAAATCCACCCAAACCAAAACATGAATACTTATGACTTGCCATACTTGATTAATGAAATCAAAGAAATTTCCCTGTCTTCTTCTTCTGCCCTTTTGTGGAAAGTTTGCGGGGTTTTGGTAGGAAGAGAAGGGGAGTGGTCTGCAGCTCACTGTCACCCACCATTTACTTCAGCAGTTCTTCACTGTCTTTTCTGGTTATTTCTCAATTCTGGGAGGCAGAGCTTATCAGTTTGTCATGCAGATGTAATTTTTGTTAGTTGCTCAATTAGTAGGGCGCATCTAGCAGGTCCACCTCAGCAGCTGACTGGGCCCTTCTGTGCACTGATAAGCTGTGCTAACACCAGGCTCTTAAAATTCCCCTCTGCATATATTATTGAATCCCCTGACATACACGCTGCCTTTTTCTTCTGGTCAAAAATTTCCAGTTACAAATCATTAATGGACCTGAAAACAGGCTAAGGGCATGTCTCTGCTGACACCCCCTTAAGAATCACACCCACCCACGTTTGCAGCAGGGACAGATGATCTTAGTTTACATCTTTCAATTTGCTTTAAATATTCTCAAGACCAAATAAGTCATTGAGTGAGCACATCAGAGCTTCTCAAAGCCCCGTGCAGGGTCCAGTACTCCAGCAGGCACGCAGAGATGTGCAAGCCCGTGAGTCTGTCCTTCCCACCTCTACAGCCTGCTCTTACATCCCACGGAGTCCCCAGGAGCAGGAGGAGTCTGGAGATTTTTGGGCCACGAGCAGCTCCAGGGGATGGAGCTGGGTGGGGAGAGCGGTACCAGCCCTCTGGTCTGCCCCATGTGATAGCTGCTAGACAGGGCAGAAAGGGCAAGGGTGAAAGGAGCCTTGCAGGCTCCAAACACCGTTATCACAAGGCCTCCTGGGAGGGTTTTTTCTTCTCTCTGCACTCAGACTCTTTTGCACTTCAGCTTTATACTTTGTGCTTTTAAAAGGCCACTGTTAGCAGGCGTCTGCTCGGGCCATCCTGTTCTTTTCAATGTATGTTTTAATTTAATACTTGTCTATTTCTGTCTTCAGCAATGGTTGTTGTCCAGTTACGTGCAAAGAAAGGAATAGGCAAATCTATGCCAAAAGGCTTTATTGAAGTATCAGAAAACATCAGTGAAATCAATTTACAAAACTGAATTATGTGGGACCCCAGAAATAAAAAAAATGACATACGCAGAGAGTTAAATTGATAGCAGACCAGGATAAAAGCTTTTAGTCAATGCAGACTATAAAATTAATCAAATGCAGTATACGCCCTAAAAATTAGAGCAGTTTCCTCATCCCATGCACTCTACTCAATTTCAGATCTAAATAACATACAAAGTAGATTAAAATTAATCAATGCAGCAGATCCCACAGTAAAGCAACTAATCAAGAAAGCAACACATGCGTTTGCAACCAATTATTTATTACCATCACCACGTGTGGCCAGGATGTGAACGCATATGGCATCCCTGGCTTCTTCTGAACCGATGCCAAAGCTGATGGGTGTATTCTCTCGTGTGAGCCAGTAAGAGAAACCGTCAATGTCAAGGGCATTTGGAAATATTTCCTTGAACCTTGTAAATATTATGAAGGGTGCAATAGGGCAAAGTCTTATCTATAATGTGCAAAAACATCTTTTTCTCTGTCTAGCGCATAAGTGCTCTGCCTCCGACTTCCTCTATTCAGGTTTTCTCTGTGGATCTATATGGACTGTATAAGACTTCACGAGCCACAGAGGAGGGTAGGAGAGTCCTCCAGGTGTTGGGAACCGATACCCCACTGGGGAGGGCAAAAATTTCCGGCTTATCCAAACCTGTAAACATCAGCTCCCCCTCATATCCTTGCATTAAATACTTCTCAAAGCTTTTCCTGTTCATGTTCATGAACCTGCCACTGCAGAACAATAAGGAAGTACCAGAAAAAAATTACCTTCTTCAGGAAGACAAACCGTGTGTGTGTGTGCTTCATCAGCAATTCAAGTGCAGCCTGGAAACACACCTCTGGTCATCAAATTCAGGCATATTCACAAAACCTACAGGCTGAACATCAACTGCTTTAAAAATTGCTCTGTGAATCTCCATCATCAGCCACCCGCCAGCCATTTTGCCAACACCAGTGTGTCACAATAAGGACCTTTAGCAGTCTGTGGTCATTGACTTCATATATCAAGAGCAAAGTGGACTCCCTTTATTGAATTTTCCATGTTAAAAAGCCAGCAAGTTCCTCTCGCTATGTCATGAAGCTCTGTTTTCTTGCACAGTTGTTCTGTACCCCTTGCCAGCCAGCCCAGCCCTTCAGGATGACGTACACTTCCCAGATGGTCCAAGTACTTCTGCGCCAGAGCCACTGATGTGCACAGGGTCTAGAAAAAATTCACTGTGCTTTTCCTCTGCCTAGCACACTTCCAAATCTCAGAAAAGTACACAGGGCCATTGAACATCTCTGTTTAGCAGCATGAACGGTTGGCATGTCATCAAGTGCAGATCTCTGGCAGCAGTGGATTAAAATAACTTCAGTTATGAAGAGGGGGAAAGAAGGCTGCTTCACTATGCACTGTAAACCGATGCCATGTGGGTGCTAGGACAAATGCTAATGCCAGGAGAGACGATGGGGACGTGGGCATTCACTGGGCGTTGTGCATGCAGCAGTGCAGTGTGCTTCATCATGGCAAGCTTGCCTACTTCCAGACAGCAGCACACTGTTCACTGTAGGAACTCGATGAATAAGGATTTCAGGGTTTGGCCCACGCCTAGCACAATGTCAGAACACCTGAGGTGCCACTTGTCATCACCTTTTATTACCACACTGCTTTCTTCTGCTCTTCCTCTAAAGAGTTAATTCTGAATATTCCTTTCCTTTTACTCACACAGTAGCCTCCTGTGTCCTGCTCTCTCAAATGGTCCAACGGTAATTTTAGAGCAACCAAATCAATTCACAGCCTCTGAAGAAGACAGTGATTTGGTGTCTTAGGTCTGACAGTTGAGAGTGGTGCTGGATAAACAGAGATAACTTAAGCTGGAAATGGGAGGCCACCTAGGTCACAGCCTGTTCTCCCTTGTACAGTGTACCAAATTTTGTTATTTTAAACTTTTCTCCAGTATTTCAATCATTTCACCTTCCCCCACCTCTTCATTAGCCTCTCTCCTTCTTTGACACTTTAGTAGTTCCTGAGCAATGCAGCTGAATACTTTGCTACTACGCATGACTTTGGTTAGGGCTTTTGTCCCTACTGCCAAAGGAGGTTCTCAGGCAGAAAGCAGTCTCACAGATGTTCTTCTCTTCACATTTCCCAGACCAGGAGAGCCACCGTAAACGCATCATTTCTCCTTTTCCCCTTTCTGCCTTCAATTGCAACAGGTCTGACTGCTGGAGGTTGCCAGAGGCAACCTGGGGTTGGCTTGCTCTTTGCAACAGCAGGCGTGTGGGACATGCCGCGAGGCAGACACGTTGCAGAGAGCTGGCATTCTGGCTTGTCGGGGTCTGCCTTTGCTCCTGTAATGCTAGACCACTTCTCAGCCACTTCTTAGCAGCCTGGGCTGAGAAGCCCATCGCACTGGCTGTGTCAAGAATGGGATACGGCATCTCTGGCATCCCAGGCTGGGCAAGCTGTGTTTTGCAGCACACATTGATGTGCTTTTGTGTGGAACAGATCTATTTCACATTAACCAGCCGTCATAAGGTATTTTTGATCACCACCTGTAAGCAGCTCCAAGCAAGGCTCATTCCAAGGTCAGCTGGGTATTTCTGCAGACTTATCTCGAGCCTCGTAGGCTGCGGAGCCCTCCTCTGTGCAGGCCATTTAAACCTACGAGAGATGAAACAGAGACAGAACTGATCCACAGTGGCAAGAAATAGATTAAGATCAAACAGCCTCCTCCGCCCCTGCAATTCTGTATTGACAGGTGCCCAGGATGTCATTACAAACACTCTGCAGGCTTCTCTGACTAATGAGGGCTTTGTCTTCACTGCTTTTCTTTTAATTTTTTGCCAGCATGGGACATTTAAACCACGCTCAGACCTATTGGAGCCTCACTATCAGTGACAGTATTATTTCCTTATTATCTGTAGTCTTTTCACCCTCCCAATTTGGGGAAAAGGTGTCCAGACCAGCATATAAATGTCAGCGCCTGACTACTGCCACCCGACCAAAGGTCTCAGCCTCACGCACGCCAGATCCTGCACCACGTTTGACCTGCCACCTATTAACTTCTTCCTTCTTTCCTCCTCCCTCTGCTTTTCACACGAGCGCCTTAGACCAGCTGCACTGCGCAGCACCAGCTGCAACAGCCCATCGAGCAAGGCCGCGTCTGAGAGCAGCCGGGGCGGAAAGCGCCCCGTCTAGGTTGGCCAGATGACATACCTGCCCCAGGAAGGCAGGAGGGCAGGGGCCATGGCAGCACCTGTCTTGGGTTACCAGCCCAAAGAATTTGTTCGTGACGGATTAAATAACCGTGTAATCTCAGAACTTCAACAAAAGCTGTATTTCCCTTTTTGTTAACTTCTGCCTCCTCCCACTACGCGTCTGCCTTACTTAGTCAAGTAAGTACTGCCTACTTAGTCAAGAGCAGCAAGTAACTTTTACAGCAATAGATCAGCAAATTGAGAGGAAGCTCATCAAGGAAGACCACTTGACAGAGTAAGAGACTAAATGTCTCATGTAATAAATGTTTCTCATATAACAAATATCTGTGTAGCACAGATAGACTTACAGGATTTGATGATATTTCTCTTACATACCTATGCCCTTCAAAGTCCTTTGTTTTGATTTTGATTCTCTCTCTCTCCTTTGTAGCATGTTTCCAAATGTTGGCATTCATTTTCTTGTGTGTCTGTCACAAGCGAAGAGTGTTGATGTATGTATGTATTCAACTCCAAACTACAGCCTAGCGTTTAATGTTACTCTGGGAGAGAAGCAAGTTAACATTCTTGAAACTGTCTCCCGTTTATTCCACTAAGCTGGTAATCAAGGTGCACATAGCAAATTTTGTCCTGCAGAGCATTAGGCATCTTGGGATGGTGTTGAACATCACTGTTTCCCATTGAAGACAGTGAGATTACGCTCTTTACAAATTGGGAACAGTATTCATTTGATTGACTTAGGAAGAGCTGTTGAAAGCCTTTATGTACGCAGGTAAGCAGGTCTCTTCCTCTGTCACTTGGCTGATTTATACACTCGGCCAAATGTCAATAAAACTATTTGTAATTCCTTTACATCTGTGTAATTATTAAAAACCACAGACATTCCTGCCACACTGAGTATCTGATTCTGAAAGTGAAACCAGAAGGATCACCTCTCTGTGCCAACATATGGCCACATCAGCTTGCTCTTGTGATCACATTCAATTTCTTCTTCAAACATCTTTAAAACGAGAAGAGAAACTCACTTATTCTCTCAGGTATTGTGACAACCAGAATGATAAAGCATGGGTAGCAGTTTGTGCTGAAACTACTGGGCAAAGAAAATAGTTCTGGGTCATGAGTTTACAGCTGTGCATATAAAGAAAATGCAAAAGATCAAGATGTCTAGCTGGTAATATGTAAGACTATTTTGAAATAATCTGTATTTTAAGAACAATCTTATAACCAAAAATCCACAGCCAGCATTTTCCTTCTCCTACACTGTGTCTATATATACCATCTGACGGTTGCTTCTGCAAATGATTGGTTAGATATTGAGCTGTTTACTTTCACACCGAATTTTATTGTGCAAGAGGTGTATGCTAATGCTGGAAGCGCAATCACTTCTAAGTAGCTGGACCCCTGCCGATATCTATAATCTCCGCATGGCAGCAATATTTGCAATCTGTCATTACCTTTAGCTGAATTGTGGCAGTTCCCTCTTCTCAGATATGGATAGAGCAGTCTCACAGCTATAGACCTAGATCTGCACAGACAGGATATCTGGAGTACACAGTGCTTGCTGCCTCTACGACCTGAGCATGCAGCTTTCACTACCTGCCTGTCTGTTGTAGCATGGGCAGGAGGAACACTGAAATGCAATGTCCTACCATACCTATAAGTCTCCGAGGGGTTTTCATACAATCAGCAGACATGTAACTGTGCATTGTGATATCGCTGCAAGCTATAATTTATCATGAGTCTAAAAGAGAAGAGAAGAGACAGCTCCAGAAACTGAATGGGCCATAGTGAGTTTAGATGTTTGTGTCATACCGTTTTGATGACCCTTGCAACCAAGTGTAGCGATGAGTATTATAAAAGTGAGAATTAAGGTATAGACTTATCACCATCCCTCATCTCAAAAGGGTGTTGGTTGATTTCAAAGTTTTATTGTATGTGTAACTTGTGTAATAGGACAGACTCAAGTGTGCGCTGAAAGACTGAACAAAGAAGGGAACCAGTTGTATTTGGCAGGGAAGATACGCATGATGTATCTTGTTGCTATGACTTTATAGGCTCATAGAAGTTTAGATCTATTTGATCATATATCAGGTCCTTCCAGGCTTCCCCACACCCTTGCACCACTTCTGCTAGTTCTGTTAGTTCCCTGGAGTCCACGTTTAGTGATTTATCAGTTGGACTTCAAATATCTGAAACAGTGAAATAGCCATCCTCTTCCTTTGGAGATTTCTGTGATGTTACCCTTCTCAGAGGTGTGCCTGGCTCTCCTGCCTGAAATGCTTTTCTTTGAAAGATACGCAGCCATTTGCACGTGATCCACACTCACCAGATGGAGAGCAGCACTTTTTTTTCTTTGCCTCCATTATTAGGCCCTCCACTTGGCACTGAACCTCGCAAGACTGGTCACGGTAAAGTCATTAACTTCCACGCACATGCACACCACATGCCTTCCCTGGGCAATTTCTACCATAACTCAGCATCAGCTACTTAACGGTTGAAACCAGCATGATCAATTAAAAAATAGGAAAGCAGGAAGCAGTATTAGTCCCCAGGCAATTTTCTGCCTCCTAAAGCAGTAGTTCCTGAAGTTTTAAGAGCAGGCCTTGCTGCTGTTGCTTTCTTTTCCACCTTCTTTCACAAAGACCCCACTGCCTTTTGGAGCTCTTGCAATCCACTACTTCTTCGTCCCTGGACTCCTGTCCAGCCAGCCACCATCTCTTCCATGCCACTTGCTCTGGGCTAGCAGTGCCCGGCAGAGTCCATTAACGGGGGCTGCACCCCACGGTTGTGCTGTGCGTTTAATGTTGGTGCTTTTCAGGGGTGTGCTCAGGGGGGCACCCGCTGTGAGATGACACGTGCTCTGGCTGAGTCTGCCAAGGCAAGGTACTACTGCCGCTGGTGCTCCCTGGTGCAAAAGAGCAACAGCCAGAGTCATGTTGTTTTTGATTTTATGGTTTAGAAGCAACATTGTAGGATTCCTGTAGAAGCTAAACAGGAGTGAGTGCTGATGGACTAGCTTCGGCTGGTTATCATCAGTTCTTCACCAATACACCTATGCTGCTCCCCAGTTCAAGCTGGAAAAGATGTGGCTGTGAATGTATGAGTATCTCCAAGGAACAGAAGTGTTGATAATTCCCAGAGGGCCTAATTAGCTGTTAAGGGACTAGAAGTTTGGACTTGTTGTTTGCAGCACAACATGCTGTAGATAGGTGAGCTACTGCCCTCTTCCAGAAGTGAGCTGCTTATGCAAAACAGTTGGGCAGATAATACTGGTGTTGCTGCACATGTCTTTTCTGCTTAGGGAAGGAAAGGAAAGTGATAACTGAGAAAGATTAGCTTCAGTGCTTGCCCCTGCCTTGCCAGAGTGTTGTGAAGTCACACTTTCAGTCACCGAATTAGGAATGCAATTATGCAAGGACATAGATGGGAAATGAATAGTGAGCCATGTGTATGTCAATAATAATCATTAATTAACACCTTTCATCAGAGGTGTTGGAATAGCTAATCAAAGAAATATCACAGAACAGATGGGTAAACTGAGGCAGAAAGCTGTGTCTCGCTTAGGTTCTGGACCTAAGTGTCCCGCAAGAACAGTGGCAAAATAGCGAGCAACCCAGGCCACAGTGAGCCTGAGTCCGTGTCTAGCAGCCTCTTCCGTCGGCAATGCTGCTAATTCAGTAATCTGGATCCCAGAGGGGCTGACGGGAGCCGTCTCCCACGCGCACAGACGCCGTCGGGTGACTAGATTTCCACGTGGCGAGCTGAAAGCGGTGTCGCATCAGCTAGAACGAGCTGACTGTGCTCAGCCACGTTTCACCCTGACTGAGGCAGGCTGGAGCACACCACCTCCACCAGCGTACACTGTTAGAGCTCCCTGTTCCCCTGGCGCTGGCAGTAACGAGATGATCAAACACAGGCACAGAAAGCCAGTTTGTCTTCATAAATCTAAAAGACAGACATTGATAAAATGCCAGATTTCTGAAAAGTTAACACCCTCTTTCATCATCTAATGAAAAAGGTCCGCTGTCTCTTAAAATAACATTTTATGCTATTCTAAAATACATTTCAAGCTATTTAAATAAACTAATACTTAAAAAAGAACTGCTGGCTTTACCGCTGGTGTCCTACTTATTTTTCCACATTAGTACCTTTTTCAAAAGTAGCAACTGGCATTTATAGTCACCTCTCTGTTTGCTTCATTAAAGGCACAGTTCAGCTTCATTTTCGCAGATCCAAGCCGTTTAAAACATCAAAGGCACTTCGCGTATTGCTCCATCGCTGGCTATGTACAAACCGAGCTGAGCTGCGAAACTGCAGCACAGCGATATTTTTATAGATTTCAATGTGCAATCCATTTTATGTATGTTTTATACTGTCTTGGTAAGCATAGAGCAGGTTAAAAGCTTTGACAAGGTTGAGCACAAAGGTGCATCAGCCCAGGAGGAAGGATGGATGCTCCAGGACGGCAGAGGGGGCAAACACAAAGCAGCCGGCACCGGGGGACAGACCATGCCCTGGTAAAAGGTGGCCACGTTTCTGAAGTTACTGTGGCTGAGACGCTCAGGATTATATTTTCTTGCTCTCTTAGAAAAACTCTTTATGCCACACCAGTAGGGTTGTAGAGATATTTTAAGCAGCCAGGCTGGAGCGCGATAATCCCTGGGGGGCCTTGGTTTAGCAGTGGCAGGTACGGACGGTTTGTCCGGTGATGGCCCACGAGCCGGGAGGTGAGGAAGGGAGTGATGCAGCCGCTTTCGTCACCCCTTTCTCGAGAGCAGAAAGCGCGGCTCTGACCCGACACTGCAGCGCCTGGGGATCCCCGAGCCAAGGCACAACACACCAGGGAGAGGGAAAAATGCCCGCCGGAGTGAGGAGCGCGCTTGGGAGGAAAGACCACGCGGCTCCAGAGTTATTTCTCGAGCATACAGCAGTGGCCTCTACCGGCGCTCGCTAGCACATCAGCTTGGCTTCTTTTCGCCGCTCCTCTCCCTGGGGCTCCCGGCAGCGGTGGCCAAAGCCAAGGTCCCCATTTCCGAAGTGAGCATCTCTCAGGCTGCCCCTCCTCGGCGGGGTAAGAGCTCGGACGGAGCTCTTCCACCCGCACCTCTCTAAGGGCTTTTGGGAGCTGCCGTCTCGCGGGAGGACTGCCCTCGTGCGACGTTTCTGCCCGAGCCGTCCCCAGGCAGGAGCGACAGGCCCGGCTGGCTTCCCAGAGCAGCTGCGGCACCGGCAGCTGTGCTCACATGCACATTTTTAGCTCTAGGATCCCCTCATACGCAGAATTACTGTTTTGAATCGCAGGGTTTTTTTGTTGTTTGGTGGCCACCGAACTCCAGAACACTTCAAAAATTGGTTTGGGGGCAGTGCTGTGTTTTTCGGAGGGGGCAGGTGATCAGTCTGGCCGTGGTCCTGCCGCAAGGGAAAGGCTGGGCCTCGAACCGCGAGCTCCCCGCGAGCTTCATGCTTTTGCTGCTCCTCCGACCTCGTTGCCGCTATTCCCTCTCAAGGGCTCGCACCGGCTGCCTGGAAACAGCAGTGATTCCTTTAAAACCCTGCCCGCGTTCCCGCTGCCTGTATTTACGATCAACAGCCCGGAGCAGCTGATAAAGCCCAAGCGAAGCCGGCGCTACAGGCGGCCACGCGGTCACATGCCGCCGGCTGCCCACATCTGCGCCCCAGCTGCTCACCCGGAGCCGCCCCGTCCCCGATGCGCCGGCAGGACCCTGGGTGACGCGGAGAAGGGACTGTGGGAGCGCCGCGGCCGGGCACCCCCATGTCACACAGCCTTTATTCGGCCCTGGCTGGGAGGAAGCGACAAGGACGACGTGGAGATCAGACACTCAAAATGTTTGCGCCCAGTGTGAATTTTTTACGTGCTTGTCAAGCTGTGCAGTGGGCGACGGAGGGCTGTAGCTGGCTGTAATTTAACACAGTGGGATCAATCCAATGCGGAGAGCAACAGACCGTATCTTTCCACCATATGGACATCTAAACAAACATTTTATGATTTAAACATTTCTCATCATTTGTGGGAACAGTTTATCACCGTGGTCTCTTAAAGCATCCCATTTTGTACTTTAAAGCTGTACAAGGGATCAAGGATCATGCAAGCTTTTCTGACTTAAAATGATTGAAAATTGCAGCAGAACAGGGGTTGGTCCTGCTCTGAAGGCATCTGCATAGTAAATGCTCTTAATTACTTGCTTTGCACTGAAATTGTGTTTAGCATTGTGTAGGACAAAAATTCTGCTACAACAGGATACCGTCTGCTATCACGATACCATCTACACAGTCTAACCTTGGGCCAGAGGTGCTGCCTCGGTTTCCCTCGCTGAGGATGGCTCTGCCACCCATCCCAGGCAGGATCATCTACTGAACTTAATTCTCTCTCTAGGGAGACTCAGTCTTCACATTTTGAATTCTCATGTTTGCTCTTGACACAAGGAGTGCTTCAACTTCCCTTCCGAGTAACTCAGCCCAGATAGTCTCCCTTTGCTGAGCTTTCTGGCAGGATGGAGCAATTAAAACCCAGGCTACTTAGGAGTCTATTTTTCTCTTGCAGCATCTTCTCAGCTGAGATTTTTTGAGCTCTTTCTAAGGGTGCCTTCTAGATGCTAGTAAGTTCTGCTACCCCAAAAGTTCAAAAAACCTTTCTCCAAAAAAATTGCCTTAAAAATTACCAGATTTAAAAATATATATATATATATATGCACTGTTTTATTTCCTTTGTAAGTTTTGAACCTTTCAAAACTTCCACTTCTACACTTTTCTTCTGAGCAGCGAGGGATAGAAATTTATCTTTAATACAATTGAAAGCTGAGATTCCTACTAAATCCCCTGACTCCAGGAGCTGGGGCTTTGGGAAAGGCTGGAAAATGCTGCGAGGCTTGAGATAGCCTTGCAGGAGCTGGCAGCGGCTCCGGTGCTGTAATCGCGGGTGCTGCTGTGAACACCGGCTGCCATTCGGCATCTGCGTCTCGGCAGGGGATGGAAAATCCGCCCAAGCTCTTTCTCTTTCTGCCTCTGTCTGGTGTTGCAGTAACGAAAGCGCAAATCGCAGGTCCCTGGTGCTGGGGGGGGGTTTGTGCTCCGCTGGCCCCGGTGCTCGATGGCGCTCGCTCGGATCGTTTGCTCCCTCGCTCGTCAGCCAGCAGGAAACGCGGCTGCGCAGGGCGTCTACGGGCACCGGTGGTGCCTGCGCGTGACTGCGTGTTGCCTTCCGTCCCACACCCAATGCGGTCGGGGCCGAGACGTATTAGAGAAGTGGTTAAAAACGGTGTTGTACCTTCGACCACCCTACCTCCACCGCAGTGACAGCAGCGTGGGTGACGCGGTGGCGGCCCGGCTGTCTGACGGGCGGTTAGAGCGCACGGCTGCGCGGTGCTGCGAGCAGGAGATGCACACGGCTGCGGGTCGCACCCGGCCCGGCGCCACGAATCGCTTGGTGCCTCTGCTGAGCCCAGTCTGGTGGCAACGCGGCTTCCCGCGGCGCAGCGAGCCGGGCGGCTGGTGCCCCCGCAGCTCGGCCTGTTCCCGCGCTTGCCCAGACGTGGGTGCATGGCGCGGCTCTTCGGGGGGAACCTCTGGCAGCCAAAGCTCTGGAAGGAGCTGAGCCACCGTCCTACGCCTTTCCTTGTGTGATGCTGCCGCATCCCAAGGGCCGGTCACACAGCCTGGGCTGTGCGAGTTTGTTGTATCGGGGTGCGAGGAAGACTGTGGGACGGGTAGTGAAGGCAGGGTGAGCGCGGGCAGAGAAGTGAAGCTGGGCTGGAGAGAGCCGTCTCAGCTGCAGGCGCTGGCCAAGATGAGCTAGACAGCGCCGTGACCACACAGCCGCCGACTGCCACTGTTGCTATTTTTCTATTTCTGAGCAGCTGAGCATGCGGCTCAGCACGTCCCGCAGGGAGTCGGAGCAACACGCGGTTCCCGCAGAGATGGGCAGCGGGGAGAAGGCTGGGGCCGCAGGGGTGCGGGGCTGCGGAGCACGGAAAGCCCTGGACCCATGCCAGTTCCCCCCAGGAGCAGCCCGTGCCCTGCAAAGGGGTTGGTTCCCAAGCGTGGACAGCTTGACTTGCCGCAGGACTTGCCTGAGCGGAGGCAGGGACGAAGCCCACCTCCCTGCTGTCCCCGGCTATCCCGCGGCCCGGCTCCGGTCCGGCACCGGCTGTAGCAAGTTTGGGCAGTTTCAGAGCGGCCGGTGAGGTGGTGCAGACGCAGCCTGATGAGAGCTCGTTCCAACGTGACATCATTTAGCAACAATTCCTAAGAAATAGGTCCCGACTAGCAGCGAGGAGCTGTGCCTCCGGGCAGAACAGATGCTGATTCAAGGCTCTCATCAGGTAACGAGTGTGGGTGAAAATCTTCTCCGCAGCTTGTCTGTTGCCATGAAAAGAAGCAAACAAAGCCGTGGCGAGGCTGGACTCCAGCCAGCGTGAGGCTGCTGCCTGGCTGGCCCCGCACCCCCGTTAGAGGTGGGGATGAGGTGCTTCCTCCTGACGAGGGCTGGGGATATGCAGCACCCAGTGTCCCATCTCGTGGCGCGGCGAGAGCTCCAGCCAGAGCGAGTGTCTCCAGATCCAGGAGTGCAGCTGTCCCAGGAGGATAACTGGTGCTTAGATACTTGCAGAGGGTGAGAAAAGTGAAAAAAAAAAAAACATTGGGTTTGCATTTGTTTCGCTTACAGCATAGCTCCTCTCTTCTCTGTCCCTACATACACGCAGCAGCGGGAGGGCCCTGGGTCTTGCCCGCAGACAGAGGCATCAGCCATCTCTTCTCCCATCACCTTGCCCTGCTCTGTGGCAGGATTTCCACCTCTCTGATCCTTCATGCGCTGAGCAGCTCCTGGAACGAGGGACCGCAGGGATGGCCCTGGGTGTGTGAGTGTCCCAGCAGGCAGGAGGTTCCTGCGCGGTGTTGCCCTCTCGCTGGCTCTGGCCGTGCACTTGTGTGTCAGGCTGAGATGCTGTGAAAGGGTGGCAGAGACCTGTTCCTGACCTGGTGTGTTGCTCTGTCTGAAAGTCATGTTTTCAAGAGGACATTTTGGGGTCATAACTCCTTTCTTAAACAAAAAAGAAAACAAGGAAAACATGTTCAACACTTGCTCAGGCTTGGCTTTTTCCAGCTCTTTCTCAGCAGCTTTGGGCAGACAAGACATGGAGAGGACCAGAACCCAGGAAGGCATTTTACGTCTGGATACAACATAGTGCAAGGACTGCCAACAGCCGACGAGGCAGCCATTTCAAGCAGCATGAATGGAGACCCCCCCCCCGCTTTGCCTCTCGGTCTCTCTTTGTCCAAGGCAGCGCCGTGCCTGGAGAGACTCAGAGGAGCTGACTGTCTGCCGTGCTGGGAAATCATGTGCATTGGAAGCAAAACTTCTAGCCAGCAAGTACACATCTGGGCAGATGCACACATATGGTGAAGGGAGATGATTAAGGGAGTGGGGGTAAGCAGGTGGGTTTTGTACATGATCTACTTCCCAGCCTGGCTGAGAAGTTGTGCAAAGAGGCTGCAAGCAAATGCTGGAAAGGAGGCCAGCAGCCAAATTGCCCTGACAATCCCACTGCAATGAACTCACAGCACCCCCTTTCCCCATTCAGAATAACTCCTAAAACATTAGGAAAATCTGGCTGCTCACGTGTCTGGCAAGACAGGGGAGGCTCTGCTGGTGTCAGGAGCTCAGGTCTCTCCCTAGCTTGCTTGCATGCATATGCATGAAAAGTATGTTGATTTGAATGTCTTTGGGATCTGTAATGAAGAAAACAAAATTCATGGAAGGAAAGACTGGATGATCTTATTTGCATGAAAAGACTGGGAAGCCCTGCTTCAACAGGAGGTGAAGAAACACACAGAGTGGGCAGCCTAATACCATCATCTGGGAGGTTTTCAGGGACCCTGATGCCTGTAGATAAAATCTAATGTCACATGTTCCAAGTCCTGCCATAGAGAGCTTTGGGCTGAGGGTGCTAGTCTTCCTGCTGTGCGGGTGTAAGTGTACAATACACACGGTGCAAGGCCTGAGGGTAGATCCTGAAAACATGCAGGCTTAGTGATCAGCTTGACACAGTGTGGAGACACTTGGATCAGCTTGACACAGTGTCTCCCCGAGGGCTTCCCCAGGGACCCTTGGCAGTGCCCTGTCCCCAGAGCTTGTGATGGGCAAAGCTATGGATGTCCCATAAGCTCAGAGCTGCAGTGGGTGCCATTTCAGATTATGCGGTATGAAAACCTTGGCCTGGAGATCACATGCAAGCCAGCTCTCTCATGGGATATCCAGCTAGTCCTGCTTCCAGCTGGATGAGACAAAAGCATCTTTATTACCGTTGAGCAAGCCTGTGTGCCCATCCCTACCGAGAAGATCAAAACCCATGTGTCTTGGCAGTGGTGTTTGTGGTCACATGTTGGCCTGTCAGACTGCCTGATGAGAGCCTCTGACACTGTGGTTTTACATGTAGCTCCAGAGGATATAAGCATGAGTCATGTAACTCTGCAACTGTGTTTTCTTCATTAGCTCCAGTAAAGAGCTGTCACACACTTTGCAAAACCAAAAGCTTGTGGGTTTTCTTTTTAACGTACCCTGGGGGCTGGGTGAAAGGAGGAGCCTATCTAATCCATACTAATGAAATTCCCCTCGCGAGGTGCACGCGGACGTGCAATTGTGGGATCTGGAGGGGAGGGAGAACATGGTTTGGGGAACAGTCTGTTCTCCATGGGCCTAGGGATAACAGAGAACGCAATATTGCAGCTGAGCAGCTCCCTGCAGGACTTCCAGCTAACAGAAACTGCAGTCATGAATATGCATGGCTCCTCCTTATGTTTGCTAATATATAGCAGTGATATTATATAACATTAATATTATATCAAAGTCAGGCTGAAAAGAGGAAAGCAGATCGCCTCCCATTTCTTGTTGAAGAGAGCTCATATGCTGGTCCAGGCCTGCATCCAAACACTTGAGATCCAATCTGCACCTGTGAGCAAAACAGAAACGCTGCATCCAAACCCCACTTTGCATCTAGGTAAAATTGTGCCAGGAGCCAGACATCTCAGCGCGGGTCCATCCGTCCCGTCCCAGAGCTCATCTCAATGCTTTTGTGGAGAACAACACCTCTCCTCAGGGCCAAGGCCCACGGGGTCTGTGACATCTGGGCACTAGGACAGATCTATTGAAATAACTTTAAAATAAAAAAATAACTGCTAGTGGCCATCTGCTGTCGCAATAATATAACGTTTCCAGCATATCAGCTAGCTGCTGCCTTGGTTTTTATGTTGAGCGTGCTGTAGAATTTCTTTTTTTTTTTTTTTCCCCCGCTAGTGAATTGAGGTTATTGTGAGGCTGATGAATTCAGCGGGGCCTATTTATTTCTCGCCTCCTGTTCGGCAGCCCGGGCCGGGCTGTGCGGCTGCATCGCTTCCATCCCCAGTTCGGTTGCTGCCATCTGCTGAGGACGGGTCCCCACTGCAGCCCCGCGCCCGCGCCGCTGCCCCAGCGCCCGCGCCGCTGCCCCAGCGCCCGCGCGTCCCCCCGTCCCCTGATTTGGGGGTTCAGATGTGTGACCCTTTGTCTTGCACGTTAAAATTACGGCAGCTGGAAGGGAAATTCTGACAAATAAATGGGCTTATAAATGGGCAGAGAAACGGCTTATCTGCAGTTAAAGGGACAAGCTTGAGAGAGACGATGAGGCTTTTCAGGTGCTCTTTTCTTAGTATTTGTGCTTTCGCATTGATTGCAGCTCTCTGCTTTCCTCCACCTCCTTTTCACCTACAATCGGGGATTTTTCCCCCCTTCTCTCCATTTTTACACCTAGTCTCTGCCAAAGTGCAAACAGCACTAGTTCACTTTGAGCCTTGATGGTGGCATCTCATTTGAGCGATAAACCAACCGTACCTATACCTGAAACTTTTCTAGGATCCTCTCAAATTCCCTCCTCGGGCAATTTCCAGTTGTAGGCTGTGAAAATGTCTTCCCATCCCTTTTCCCTTCCAGCTGTGTTACTGAAAAACAGCCTGGTTGTGGTGCTTTCTAGCCAACAGTTTCTGTGCCTGCGTCCGCTGGGATGGCCAGGGTCCAGAGCTGGAACAACTCTGTCCGCAGGACACGAGGCAAAGACACGAGTGAGCAGCTAAGGCGAGTGGCTGAGTCTGAAAATCCCAAAGCTGTTTTTCTCTACCTGTTACTGAAGGAGGAGGAGGTCCTTCTGCTTCCCTCGAGGAAATTCCATAGAAAGCATGGGTTCAAGAAAAAAGGCTTTTCAAGACAAGTAAGAATAAAATGAAACCTAAATCCCACCTTCCCCTGTCTCTATGCATCTTGAATTACCAGATCAGCTATAATTTCTCTGTAATATAATACGACACATTTTCCTACACTCTTAGATGCCCATGTATAACTGAGCATTAAGGAAAATTACTTGGATGAAATGAGTGCTGTACACCAGAGTTAGACAATTTACTATGATTACAGAGCAATCATGGAAATTTGGGAAGGCTTTGCAAGCGCAGCATTTATGGGCAATTCGAATTAAATAACAGCCGTAGCTCCAATATCTGTGAGGCTACTGACAACGCTGGTACTTAATCTGTGCAAGGGAGCCCTGTATAATTATCCGCTGCATCATGATGTGTACAGAGAAAAAACAAATTTAAGATTAATATTTATTTATTGTAAAGCACAGAATATGCATGTTTATGTGTATATATGTGCACAATAGAGAAGAAGAAATTCTAGCAGCGTAGGGGTCACATTTTTAATGTATTTAATCATCTAATTTGTATCAGAAATCTGGGTAAAATATCTGAGGTAGGAGTGACTTTCCACTATGAATTACACCATGGCTGGTCCTTAGGGCCTGTACTTTCTCTGAGATTTCTAAGTCCTACTGTTACGTGAATAATCATGAATTTGCAGGGGAGGTGTGCTGGTTTCAGTCTGCTAGATCCTCTCCTTTATTTGTCATAAAATTAACACCTGTATACAGAGCCAAAGTAGGCAATAACATTAAAGAAATTAAAACATTAAAGAAAAAAAGCCGCAGAGTGCCATTTTAATACATTTTAATAATTTCTTGCCTGTATTATATTCTGGCCATAAAAGTGCAGTCTCTTGACAACTGGGCTGCCATATATAAAAACAGTGTCTTTTCTGCTTCCCAGTTTCCATTCAGAGAAATCCCACAGATAATGCTTGTTCAATTCCCAGCAGCTGCTGATCTTCTCACTCAGCCCTTTCTGAATAACAGTCAGGCATGTACATAACAAAGGATGCTCAATATTAATGCCCAGGATTTTGTCGCTGATTGTGCCGTTAACATGTAGGGAATCATTTATCCTTTCCGCATAAATAAACTCTGCCTGGTGTGTCAGAGCCCTGCAAAGCCATAGTTAACCTGATAATATATTGCTCAAGTTACAAAGAAGGAAAAAAGAGGAAGAAAGAGATGTGTGGACCACTCTTTAACGGCTCACTGCACTTTTTCTCCGGATTTTAAATCTGGACTAGAAGAACCATTAGCCAAAAAAAAGAACAGGTGAAGTTTAAGGTGATCCCCTGATCCCACAGATGTGCTGCAAGGATGTGATCCTCGCAGAAATGTGGGGCACTGCCTTCAGCAGAGTCTCCCGTGAGGCAGGGACAGGGTTGCACTCGAGTGGGTCCACCCTTGTCAGCCCCGGACCTACGGAGCTTATTAGCTTGGCCTCTGCACCAAGACCTGCCTGTGTATCCGTGTTTTTCCGCTGAGGCCTGTCTTACAAAATGTTTTCTGCTGAATTAGAGAAATTTAAGCACCTTCATCCTTCCAGGTTCAGCCATTTGAAGCCAGCGCTGCTGCTGCTGAAAGGCTCCTACCCTTGCATTTCACTGCCCGGCCGCAGCCTACGCCAGCGGTAACTTTTAAGAGCAGTGGCTCTTTAGAAAAGCAGAGTTCCTATGGCACAGATTTGAGTTTTCATCTCAGCTGAAAACTCGTCTGCTATTAGCTGTTACACTCATCTCTTCTTTTCCTGGGGTGTTGCAGTTCAGACTTGCAGCTCAGGTAAATCGATGCTGCCTCACTGGCTGTGCGTCTGCCCGAAGTCACAGCTTCGGTGCAGCTCTTCCTCTTGCTTCAGCCTCGGCGCACCCGAAGGTGCAAATGCCGTGTGCGTTTTGCAGCCCTTGCTCACCCGGACACCTCTCCGAGGCGGCGGAGGGGCTGATTTATGGGAGTAAGGGTGGCGGTGGCCTTCCTGGCTCGCTGCAAGCTGCCGGCGGCATGCAGCATCATGGGGCTGCTGCCGTAACCGGGTATGTGGGTCAAATAGAAACCGACAGGCTAATTGAAGGGAAAAAATTACTATGCGTTGTGAAAACAGGGCTAGTCAGACAAGCTCAGCATTTCAATGGCAAATATAAAATACCCTGAGATTTTTTTTTATCTTTCTTCCAGCCCTCAGCCCTTATTCCCTCCTTTGTCATGTTTCCACTCAGCAGACTGATATCGTGAAATGCCAAATCTCACGCTTCGGGTCATTCTCCGGGCTGTTGCCGTGCCCAGTGGGGGCTTTTTCTGCTTCTGACCATACTGAACAATATGTCCCGTCCAGTATGTGCGTGTGTAAGTATATACCCACACCCACAGATATCTGAAATATGGAAGGCTTTCACAGATCAAAGGCCTGATCGCAGCATGATTTCGCACTGCAGCATAGTGGATGCAAAAGCCTCCGTTACGCCCAGGAGTGTCTTGACATTGCGATGCCGTGAGGTTATGTTTCACAGCCGTGCTGGTGTTGGAGTGCTGCGTCCCGGCTCTTCCCAGCCGTCGCTTCCAGATGCCGCCTTCCCGAGTAATCCTGCACCGCCTTCAACTGCTGGGGAGGCTCTGGCGGTTGTTTCCCCAGAAACGCTCAGCATCGCCGTCCTTTCCCGGCGGGAGGCAATGCCGTGCCTAGCTCCCTCGGTGCTCTGTGGCTTGGCTCCCTCCCTCTGCACGTATTGCCGTTTGCTCTGTCCTTGCCGACCTGTTGGCTGGTCTTGGCAGTGTGATCCCTTTGCAGCAAGGCCCACGGTGCGCCTGACTGACGGCTGTTTTGTTAAGATCCACCTTTCTTCTGTGTGTATTTTCCCTACGTCTGCCTGCAAACAGGCAGCAATGACAGTAACTAGACTTAACTCTTGTATGGCTTTTTATATCGTATTCATTATCCTTATTACTAATGCCACTTATCAGGTATAATAGCGGATGCAATCAAACATTGCCTGGGACTCTTCCTTGTATTACGGCCGGATTCTGGCTGTCGTAAGCAAAGTTTCATTAGGAGAAGTGGTGGAGGAGGGGGCAGTTGCGCATTGTCTCCGGACGGCTCCCAGCGGAGAGGAGCTGCAGGCAGATGGGTGCCAGGGCAGCACGCCTACTCCGCGCCCCAGGAAAGTTGCGGTGTCCGTCTCCCACTTACGCCATCCGTTGCGTGCCAGCAGCCTCCCGCCCCTGCACCACATCCGCTCTGAGGGTTTGCTGTGACATCCCTCAGACTCGTTTAACCTGCGCTGGACATCAGGGCTGGCTTCTCCTGGCTGTTGCAAGGACATCTCGCACCCGTGTTGCAGCAGCTCGCTGCAGCGGTGCAGGGCTGGACGGACACTCAGCTGCCTGCTCCAGCAGCCCCCGGCGCCCTGTGAAGCCGCTTTTGCTTTGGCCTCCTCTTCATGAAGCTCAGGGGCAGGGGCTGAGGGGCTGAGCACACACGTGTGAGTGTGCATGTAAGTGCATGCATGCACATGCATGTGTGTGGATTAGCATCCCTGAAAACCAGGCCAGGAAGCGCTGCCCGGCTCCTCTACCAGTCTCTCGACACCATGCAATATTGAGTGCTTCTCACAGCAAGCGCCCTGGCATGCGAGCGGTGGCTCCAGCAGAGCCATGAAATATGCATTGTTTGTGTGCTTCTGGAGTCATACTTTTCCTCTAATTATCTTCCTTTCACTCAACAGGCCGCAAGCCGCTGGAGAGGTTGCCCCGTCACCACTCAACGTCCTGCTTTGCTCCGGTGTCCCCTGTGCGCCTTTCCTGAAGCACTGTGGTGGCTGTTGGCGAGGGGACCCCCGGTTGGCACCGCTCTGCAGTGGGGAACCACCACGTTCTGCTCGTGCGAGGGGTCAGAAGAGAAAAGCCCTGGCGCTGCGGTGGACTGCGAGGGTGGTGGGAGAGGGATGGGGAGAGCGACCTGGCTGCAGCTGTGGGGCTCTGCATTTGCTGGGCTGGGCCAGAGCCCCGGTGCCACCTTGCTTCCCGGGGGCTGGGGATGCACCGTGAGCCACAGGCAGAGCCCAAGCCCCCATTGCCCGTGTAACCATGCTGGCATGTGTGCCAGAGTCCTCAAGCCTTGCTCCAACAGGTATTTGCCTGTGCTGGAAGAGCTCTTATCGTTTAGTCCATCTCCGTGCTATGTCCTTATTCATTTCAGCTCAGCTTTGTTTTCCATTTACTTTTTGCAGCTCTGTAACAGTTGGATTGCTGTGGATTTCATCAAGGTGATCTTTTAAATAGAAAGATTTTAGGTCTCCCCATCCTGCTGCCTTTGATGTCAGGAAGACTGCGAGGCTCAGCTTCCTCCCAGCACCATATGGTGTTGGGGAAAACGGCGCTTTTCTGTTTGAGCTACCTGGATCCTGCTGGCAGTGATTAACACAGAGATTCACAGCTCTGCCTAGGGTGCAGATGTAATTAGAAACACTGATGATCACAGCGCAGTGGCGAAGGGCTTCTCCCAGATTCGTTGTTCCCTTCCCTGTTGATCGTGCAATGAGATTTAATACAAATCGACCTGAGCTGGATCCAGCCTGTGTGGGCAACGAGAAGCAATGCAGACGTGGAGGCAGGGGCTTCTCTGGGAACTGGGAAGCAGTTTCCAGCAGAAACATCGGGGTACTCGTTTGGCCAGTCTGCCACATTGTCCCCAGCCTGTGATCCCGCCTGCAATCGCAGTATCACCCTAGGCAGCCTTCTTTGGAGGGGAATTGTGATGGAGTTCCCAGAGTATCTCTGGGATTGCCCTGAAACCCTCTCCAGGGAAATACAATTGTGAAAGGTGCTGCCCTCTCTGTGCCTGCCTTGTGCAAGGAGCAGTGGCTCTGGCGCACATAAATGGGATTACTGTGATTTGGAGAATCTGAAGAATTAATGAGCTAGAGAACTGCAGTGAACAGTGACATACAAACAAAGTGGTACTCAGTGGGCTGGATAGACTGGCTTGCTTTTTAGTTTTTCAAGGCCTTGATACTTAGCCTTTAAGATACAGGAGTAGTGGTAATAATTTGACTTCTGAAGTTCTCCAACATCAAAGCAATCAGTGCACTGCACCAAATGCAGATGCAATTAAACTAATGCATTGCGCTAGGGAGAATAAAGCTGAACTTCAGATTTGACTCCCAGCTTTTAAATGAGTGGGTGTGAAAAAGAATAAATCACCTACAGTTTGTATATGGAAGTGGTACCACTGGTGTAGTCACAAAAAACATACCAGCAAACAACGAAATGAAAAGAGAATTTGCAGGCCCAGTTTATAATGCTGTCAACAACTACAAAAATGTCTCAGCCTGACAGTCAGATCAGGTGAGCTGATGGTGAGTGAACAGGTTGTAAAATATAGGGCAGAGGAAGAAGGTGGAGTGTATGTCAGGAGGAGATTATGAAAAGCCCCCGGAAACAACCAAATGAATGCTAACTCCTAGTGCTTATACAGCACTGCTTGTGGTGGGCAGCAACAGCTCTGAAGCGGCCGGAAGCACCGGCACCATTTTACAGGTGGGGAAACTGAGGCACAGAGCAGGGAAATAGCTTGCTGGATGTCACCTATCAAGAGAGGCAGGATGAGTGGCCAGACTTCCAGCCCCAGTTCTTTGCTCTATGCCTTTGGCAAGTACAAAGTATTTGTGCCACAGTGCAAATCAGTCCCTGTTTCCTTCCTGAGAAGCCTGTAGCTCCATGCTCCCCTTGGTGTTAGGACACCAGAAGCAGCAATGGAAGTCTGCCAGGGAAAGTCTTTACCGCTCCCATTATCCAGACTAATTTGGGCACCTCTGCATGGGGAGATGTTGTACAGTGTGGGCAGCCCCCTGGAGCACCAGCAGTTCTTTCCTGGTAGTTAGGAGCTCGCCAGGAACATGCAGAATATGCCCACACGGCTGTCTCGTGTGAAGGAGAAGACTGGCTAGCAATCCCCATCTTGACCTAAGCAAGCTATTTCTGGTGCCCCTAACCGTGTGGAAATGGGCAAAGGGTGCCAAACCTCTGGGGAAATACTCATGCATTAGCTCAGTCTGAGACCTGTGCAACTGCAGTTGGGATCAAAGCAGCTCATATGAAGCTATCACAGGGGTGTCTACCTGTGCAGCCATCCTGCAATGAGACTGCAGTGTGGACAAACTCTCTAAGACACCTCCCTGAGTTATCTGGTTCTCTCTCCTAATAATACAAAGTGCTTTGGGATGGATTTCCATGGCAGAGTAAGGTCCACACAGTTGACCTGCTTCTAAAGGGTGTCCACCTGGACTCTTGCTCAGCTGAAATTTTCCAACAGGATGGTACAAGAGAAATGACACAGTGCATAATGTCACAGCATCAGTCTCTCCTGCAGTGATGCAGCAGGCTACTTGAAGAGCAGTCATGGAGCTGCTCTTCTCAGGGGGATGGAGTGGACTTCTCCTTACTCTGGTGCCCTGAGTGAAGACCACTTGGTGCTCTGTTTCCCAGTCATTACAGCAAGCAGGGCCACCTTCCCACTTCCTCATCCCTCCCAGGGCTCCCATGCAGGCTTTTCTTCCTTTTCTTCCACCTGGCAGCAATGTAAGCACATAATTGCATGGACACTGGGATTGTCCCTGCTTCTGCTGTTCTGGCTTTCAGCAGAACAGCTTTATCCTGCAACAGGGTTATCCCTGAAACATGGCATCCAAACACCTTGCAAAACACCCAAAATGCATTCCCTAGCCTTGCTCTCTAGCCAACCCAGGGAGAAGGTCTTGAATGTAGTGGGTGTCTAGTATGTAAAGTGGAGACATGAAGGATGCTAAAAATGATGCCCAGCCAAGCTGGGATTTGCTTCTACTCCCAGCTAGAAACATGCCTGTATTACAGGAAAGAAAAAAAAATCCCCTGTGTAATGAAGAACTCTTCTAGAGAGCTGTAATGTGTCAGCAGCGGATTGGATTTTATTACCACGATGCAATGGCACAAGCTTCGCCTCTCTCGCTCTCTGCCAGCTGCTCCCACCACGCCGCTCGGCCGGGGGGGCCGCGGTGCAGGCGGGTGCGCAGCCCGGCCCTGCCTCCGCCGGGATCCCCTCGGCTGCAGCATTGAGATGCAGCGCCTGGCGGGACTGCATCACTGCTAGAGGAGATCCCAGCGCAGAGCCTCCCTCGCCGTCCTCCCCGCGCCGCGCCGCCCCGGCAGCGCCTCCGGCAGAGACTTGGGGGCCAGGTAGGAGCGAGCCGCTGCCTCCCCTCCGCTGGGAACGGCCAAAGGACCTTTACTAGGAGGCTAATAGCCGGTGGGATCTCGGTACCTAGCTAGGGAGCCAGAGGGACAGGGAGAGGCTCTCTGCAAAGAATAAACCAGGAGGAAGATGCTGCTGAAAATGAGGGAGCCCGAGGGCACAGGCTCTGTGTCAGCAGGATGAATTGATGGGAACTGTCAGGGACTCGTTATTTTAATGAGATTGGAGGTGTCGGAGCAGTTATGGGCAACGGGGTGATTCAGACCAATGCTGTTACGCTGCCTGGCTAAAAGAGAGGGCAAGCGAGCTGCTATATTGTGCATTTTAGCTGGGACTGAGGCATTTTTTAAAGGAGCTCTCACGGTGCGTGTCCGGGTGGCGGTGGGCTGGGGGTGGAGAAGGAGAAGGTGTTTGCAGGAGGCAGGGGCTGCTGTGCACGCAGGGGAGGTGTGTGCCGCCGTGTCGGTGTTTGCGTCCGGAGGAGCTGTGTGGGTGTGCATGCACCCGTGCACGCCCTGGCCCCGCTCGCCCATGTGCTTACTGCACTGCCGGCGTGTATTTTAATTGTCCTCCCATCGCCATCCTCAGTCTCGGGGAGATGTTAAGTGGAGCTAAAACTAAGAACTGCAGTTAGTCATCTGTACGAGGAAGGGCTAAATGAAGCCACAGAGAGAAAGGAATGATTTTGAGAGCTACCCAAGCTGCCTGAATTGAGGCTGTAGTGGGACATGGGTTTTCTGGTGCTCCTAGGACTGGTGAGAAAAGTTCCTGTGCATATGTGCATGCATCTGTGTATTCCCTGTAACGCGTCCAGACATACATATCTCCGGGTGCCATTTTTGTGTCAGAGGATGACTATCGTTCAAGAGATTTTCATTACATGTGTGAGACTGCAGTAATATAATCCTTTATGCTGAGATCCTGTTGAAAACGATAGGGAGGAATTGGATCCATAAGAAGGTTACTTGCCATGGATGACCTTGCCTCAGGAAAAAACAAGTAACAACCCTGTGATTATTATGTGCAGGTGAGGAGGACTGCAGTGCTCTCTGTGTGCTAAGGGGAACCTGGCTGTCTTTAGATCAGGTGCTTTTAAGCACAGTACTAGAGCTTAGAGGTGTCTGCGGCTGTGGAGAGTTTAGGCAGAAATTACTGGCAGGATGAGAGTAAGTTGTGTGTCTGACATGGCATGAAAATTGCTGTTTCACAACTTTTCAGGCTCCCCAGTATTATCACGTGGGGGAATAGGGAGCAAAAAGGTTAATTCTCTGGTTTGGTTAGCCAGATGTTGAGTATAGAATAATGTTGCACTGGTCATCTCAGGGTGAAAGCACTGAGCCACATGGCTGCTTCTGATTTGGAAATACACCTTAGCGCCCCTGCCATAAATGACATGCAGCCCTAGCACTTCATTCTGTGGGATGCTCCTCCTTATAGTCAGATTGTCCTGTCCCATAGGACAATCTGGAGGAAGGACTGTGAGAGGAGGAAGCCATTCAGAGCTTCTTCAGAGCCCTCTTCCACCCTTCAACAGAAAGAGGAAGGGAGTATTTCCCTCTCCTGTGGGAGATCTGCTATGGGCTGTAGTCACCTGCATGGAGGCCCTGGGTCTCATGAGCTCCATGAGGTCCTAGTTAGATCCTGATGTCTCTCCTCCTCTTTTGGGCCATGCTGGGAAAGGCATGTCCACTGGTATTAGATGAACGCAGCTGCAGATCAGATCTGCAATGACACCTTTGGTTTTCCTGACACAACTGTGCAAACACAGTGTGAGTGCTTGGGGGACTCTATGGGGACACCATGGGATTTTTCACATTTGTTATTTTTCAAGTCCATGACTGCACTTCCAGAAGGTGATGCCCAGGCCCTGACAAGCAGTCAGTTTTAGAGAGACCATCCACATACACGAGGCTGCCTGGCTGCCTTTAGGGGAGCACCCAGCTGTGCACTTACAGGTGGGTGAGCCACATCAGAGCTTGGTGTGAGAACACAAGTCCATCTCCAGCTCAGCTCCCTGAATACACAGTTGTCAGATATCAGTGTCTTTCCTTCAGAAATGTCCCAGAATATCGATGGGTGAAAATAACATATCTACATCATGATGCAGAACCCTCTGGACTGAGCAAGCTGGGTGGGAAGGGCTGATGAGCCCCGTGTCCCCTGGCGGCTGCTCTCTCTTTGCCTGGCTTTGATGCTCTAGTAGAGTCCCCCAAGCACTCACACTATGTTTGCACAGTTGTGTCAGGAAAACCAAAGGTAGAGTAATAGCATATGACCTGGTATTTGATACAGAGGGTACACGGATTTAGTTTCAAAGCAAGAATTGATCTGGTCTGTATCTGCAGGGAAAAAGGCATCATGCTGACGAAGTGTTCCTTTCTTGCCCGTAATATCCTCTGAGTGGTGAGCATTGCTTTTGCTGAAATGAAGCAGGAGGGATGAAAAAGGCAGAAAAGTCCCCCATGATCTGCGGTGATGCTGTCCAGCCTGTAAAGTGCACTGTGGGACACGACTTGGTGAGGCAGGGCTGGTTTTTGAGGTACAGTGTGTATTCAGTGCAGCATGAGTCAGGCTCCCTCCCTTTTCTGTGCTAAATTCCAGCCCCCCGACACCCTCTCAGCTGCTCACAGCCGCCGTGGATGGCCCTGCGCTGGCCTTGCTACAAAATCCCAGGGACGCTAGCAGTCCTGCTGCGGAAGCCAAAGAAAATCTGCTTCATGCACCGTCAGGTCTCCAAATTAATTTTCCAGCTCGTGAGCTGAACCTCTAAAAGCATTCTCTTCTGAAAAGATTATGGAATTACTCCCTATGCTAATGAGCGCTTTAATGTTATGGTGACTAAAAATCCCCGAAGGAAAAAAGAAGGGAGCTATAACAGCCAAATAAAGACACTGTATGAAAAGGGAGCCTGAGGTGCCTGTGTCCAACCTTAAGTGTCAGGGGAAGAGGAGAGGAGGAACATGAATGAGGTGCACTTTGGAAAATGAGAGAAGGGTAAGGAGAAAAATATGCTCTGCAAGGAGGCTATAGACCAAGCAGTCGAGCCGTCAGTAGTACCTTCAGCAGCCCCCAACTTTGTCCCTCTTTCTGTGAGGGGCAAGCAGGGAAGGTAACACACCAGCTATTTCTTTCCCTTCTCAGTAACTATCTGGCAAATATCCGTCCTGATGGCAGTAGAGGATAACTCGGAGCCTGCTCATCGCTAGGAGAGCAGCGAGGTCAGGTTGCAGCATCAGGTGGTGATGCTGAGCCTCCTGGGGTGGCTGTGGCCATCGCAGCGGCCTGCAGTAGGGTGATCAGAGCACAGCACTGCCCTTCCATGATCCTGACACATTGCTGTCACACATTTCAATATCCCCTAGTTAGGGACCATGATACTAGCCCCCAAATATGCAGAAAAACAGTATCTGGCCTAACCCCATCTGAAGAGTTTGGCTGTTGCTAGGGAGAAAATGCACTTCTGGGAGAAGTCTGCCACCATCCCATCGACTTTCGCAGAACTAGTCTTGCCACTGCTTTGCTGGCCCCAGTTTCTTGCACTGTAAATCCATGGGTTACAACAGGCTTCTCCCAGGCTTGAGAGGGAGCAGAGCTAACCCCTGTGCAGGGATGGAAAAGCAGTGCAAGGACCTGTCTCTGTGCTACAGGAGCTGAAGTACAAAGGGAGGGCCAGTCTATATTTAGGGAAGGGCTCTGTTCAGCATGGGTAATCCTCTTTCCCTGAATTATCCAGCCTGGGGATTAGACTGCTTTAACCTCCTCACCAGGCCTCCCTGCTCCCTCCAGGCACTGCAGAGCAGCCTGGCTCCATGGGGGCAGGAGGGGGCATGGCTGGAGGGAGGGAGGAGGTGTGGGGCAGGTTGCTGATGACTCATTTTGCTGCTGTCGGGCTTGCAAAGCACTGCGAGAGGTTGCCAAAGGCCCAGGCACAGAGTGACACACGAGTGACGTGCCGCGCAGAAGGGAACGTTAAGGCGTTCCAATTAGGAGAGAACATGGATCTTCATAAATAATTGCAGAGATGAATGAGCGCAGCAGCAGTCAGGAGGAGGGACAAGAGACCCAAAGCAGCAATCTCCCAAAGCATAATATCCTTGTTAGACTTTTTCAAGTGGTTCCTTTAATCAGAAGAAGGGAAGCTTCTTGATTTGCAGCTGGTACATCTCAGAAGATACTTCTAACCTGCTTGGGCTGACTCCAGAAGTGAAATTCTGGGGATGCAAGTCAGGTCCATCTGTTGGGAGTGTGAATGAATCACTGTCAATACTCCATTAAAATTTTGAAGGGAGGCCAATATCACAGCTCAGGGCAACGGGTGTGTGTGGGGGGGAATGGGATGGGAAGAGGGAGGCAGACTGGACTGCACCCAAAACTCGGTATTCTTCTCAAGTGGGATAAGTGCCTATACACAGAGAGGGCAGACTTCTGTCCTTTATCTAGTGCACAGCTGTTATAAAGCAGAAGCCCTGTCACCAATCTCACCATGGAGACTTCAGTGCACCAAAGAGAAGACGTTTTTATCACCCCTATATGTGGTCCTTGGGGAGAAGCTCTTGGGGGAAAGGATGAGAAATGCCCTGCAGTGCTGTGTCCGGCCCTTGGCTGGAACACCTCGTTCTCAGGGAGGCCAAATGGGCTCTTCCTCCCAGTGCTGAAGGCAGAGGAAAAGATGGATCTGCTTCCAAAACAGGAGCACAGTCCTTGTCTGGGAGATGCTGAGACAATTGTCAGTGCTTTTCTGTATCTGGATTTGTGCTGGGGCCTTTGTTTCACCTCCCTGACCTCTAGAAATTAGAAGCCATCTGACAGCTAGTATGGTTTGCCTTCACTTTCACCCATCTTTCTAGATTTTCACTCAGAAACCACTGCAGGTTTTGATTTCCTCAATTCCCTTTGCATTTTCCTGCTGGCTGGAGGTCTTTTCACCTTGTCGCGGAGCAGTGTGTTCACATCCCTCTCAGTGCTCACCCTGTGGACCCTCGCAATATAGCTGCCATCCTCCAGACCACCCTTGTCTGGTAGGGTCTGCTCATGGGGGAGCGAAGTGTGCCATTATTTTTCCTGCATTTAAATCAGTGCATTCTACTCTCTGCTGCTTATCCTTTGTCACGTAAATAGGGATTTAGACCCTATTGTATTTTCTCATCCTCAGAAACAAAGTGAAAGCTGTTTGGCATTCCTGCTTTTCCCCACATCATCTAAAGGATGTCGCTTAAATGAGCAGGGAATAAGTGACTGGGATGTGTAGTCATGGTCAGGAAGGGAAACACCTTGGCTAGTCCTGCAGCACCAGCTTTGCTCAGGCAGACAGGCAGAGTCAGTGCAACCCTGACTTGCTTCTGTGTGTGAGGTTAGAGCCAGAAATCAACGGAGAAAGCCAGCGTGGGAGAGAGGGACCAAGGAAGGGAAAGACCATGGAAAATCGTTGCCTTTAATCTGAGCTAGTGTCTTTCCTCCGTGTGCTGAACATCCTCAATTTCCTGTTTAACTTAAAGTCAACACATCTGTCACGTTAGCATCTCCCGCCGCCCGGTTCCCCCGAGCCACCCCCCTCCATCTGCTCTCCCTTGCCGCCTCCAGCCGCCCCGTGCTCCTCGTGCGCGGCGCTGGCGGGGGGGTGGGTGCGTGTGTGTTTGCTGCGGCCGGATGGACTTTTCCATTGCTCGTGCTTCAGTACCTGGGTGCGTTTGCAGCGGGATGATCGGCTCGGCTTGCAGAGCTTTTACTCCTAATCTCCGGCGTGTGACATCCTAGCAGAAAGGGGCGACCGCTTTCAGGAGCCGCTCCGAGGGCTAGAAGGAGGGGAAGAGACTGGTGAATGGCTGTGATGAAATATTTCCTAGTTCTGGTAAGAGATGCTTTTCTCTCTGGTCCCTTTCTGGGCAGTCAGTTGGGATGTAAGGGCAACAGGGCTTAACAGGGTAAAAGGCAAAGCGAGGGGAGCTGAAAAAGAGACAGAAAAAAAAGCAGTGAAGTCAGTTTGATTTATACTGAAGCTTTTCGAGGGGCCAGTCCTCATCAAAGCAATTTAATGGGTATTAGTGAGCGGTTGGGAGCTGAGCAGATCAGGCAATGAGTGTGCCTAGGCAAACAGAGCAGCTTTAACTCACATCGCTCAGCTTCATCACCCACTTTGCAGGTTTTTCTCCACACTGTTTCCAGTCTGGCCTGGGTTACGTTCAGAGTGCGCAGCCAAAATCGGCGGTGTGCTCCCTGGGGTGGCCCTGGCTGGGCAGCTGTGGGAAAGCTGCTGTTTCTGGCCCGTGCTGTTTGCCGCAGGAGTTTTGGAAGGGTGTTCGTGGATTCTCGCCTCTCGGCTGATGAATAAAGCCCTTCAACTTTTCTAGGCAATAAACATTCTCCATTGTGAAATCTAACTGCATTATTCCCTGAAACGAGTCCCCCGGGCACTGCGAATAACTCAAACATATAGAGGGGCAGATAAAGACGCTTGGAAGGACGAGAGTCAGGCTGGACCACACGCTGCTTGAACCGTGAGCTATCTTAGTCATGGGATAGGCTTCTGCTGAGTGTGAGGTTTGTGAGATGGTTTCACTCACAGGACTTGCAAAACGGGCCAAAGGTGTCCTGCTTCTCATTGCAGTGATGACAAAGCAGTTATAGCAGGGATGAATCTGGGGCCCCTTGTTTAAAGAGCAACAGCAGTACAAAACCTAAGAGCAGCCTTAGCAACCTGGCTGTACTGAATCCACAAAGGTCTGTACAGAATGTACCTTTGGTGACATAAAAGAAAGGAAAAATACAGCGATGAAGCCTCAGCAATTTTGCTGATAGGTATAAAGTTGTGACCTTCTTGACAGACCTCTATTCCACCATGAAACTGGTGCTTTGATCCAGTAGTTCCTAAGATTATTTAGTGAGAGGAAGCTTTTGAAAATATTCGGTTTGGTGATACCAATACAAATTCTTCCTGAATTCTGGACAGGCAGAGTTAAAAACTACTCCTGGAGAAAACTGCAGAGATGATTTGTTTATAAAAATGCTCCTTTTCTGAAGTACACATGCAGAAACCTCCACTTGCTACAGAGTCACACATTTCCTCGTCCTTGTTGTTGTTAGATACAGTGATGCTTGCAGTGGGGTGCTCCAGCTGTAGTGCTGACACCAGAGCAGCATTGGGGTTTAAAGCATCAGTTACACTAAGTCTGAGGTTAAAGACCCTCCTCTCCCAAGCAGCAAATTTGGACTTGGAATTTTGTTTCACATGTGTTTCAGGGTGACAATCTTTTGTACACAATCTCTGTCTTGTGAACGGTAAGTGAAGTAAACACAGGAAAGTGGAAGGGGATTTGTATGTCTCCGAATAGCAGCACTGTGCAAGGAAGAGAGGGTGCAGGAACCCCTGAATTTGTTGATCAACCCTGAGGGTTGATACTTGCATCTGGGAGAAAACCTTAGAGAGGACAACCTTTGCTTCCTCTAACCAAAACACAGGGTTTGCTTCCAGTGGTTGAAAATCCTCCCTCTGTCTGCTGGAAACACACTTTTGAGCACCAGAGATTTCCATAAATTGTTTTGCTTGATGAATTACATTCTAAAACCTGAAGGAATGTTGATGCCAGAGTATCTTTGCTATCTGCTGTGCATCTGTGTGCACTTTGCTTTTCTCCCAGGTTCGATGTGAGCTGTTGGCCAGGGGTAACTGCTTTCCAAGTCCCTGCTGCAGTGCTGTATTGAAAGGTGAATTTCCCCTGCTGTAATTAATGAATCTGTAATATTTGCAAAGAGAAAATAATCATTCCCATCTCTGGAAATTTTGGAACAACCGCCAAAGTGAAATTGTAGGGCCAAATGAATATTACAGTATGCTAGACGTATAGCATCCCCAAGATATTTCCTGAGAAGTGCTGATTTCAGATTAAGGAGGTGAAGGACAGATCCAAAAGTCTTTGTCTCTGGATGGAAACAGAATTGAATGCACTACAGAATTAATGAATGTCATGTCCTCTGCTTAAACATTAGTCCTTTCTTATGGACATCTTGATTATAAGGGATGAATTTCCCTTGTGAAAAATGCACTTGGTAAGGGCAGGGACTCATATGAGGTCCTAAATGAAGAATACTCCAGACCACTCCGGTGAAGACCATTAGCATCAGTGTCATTATCTCTTCAAGATGAAGTATCAAGGTAATCAAGGAAGTGGAAAATGAACTTTTCCTAGCCAGGAAAACTTCTACATTATTTGATTGAAATTGGAATCCAGTCACCTCATTCTTGTTTCTCCAGATTTTTCTTGCCACATCTGCTAAATTATCACCAGCTATTTGCGTTTTAAATGAGGGCTTCCTCCCGCACAACCCATCTGCTCAGCCTGTTTGTTCTTCCAGTGCAGTCACGATTTTGTGATCATGTTTATGTCAGTAGAAGCATACTGGTGTTGGGAGCAGAAGAAAGAGGGGCCCCAAGGTGGCCTTACAGCTTCTCTTGATGGGGATGAATTAAAAAGGAAGGCTGGGTTGAAAGAAGGGAAGAACCTCTCATGAAAGTGAATTAAACCAGGGCAAAGGAGTCAGGAAGTTCAGGCCACTTTAAGATAAATCTTCTCTTTTTCTAGTACGATCCTAGTGAACACTTACAATTACACACCAGACACTTACCTCTGTCTGAGATGAACTAGCTCACCTGTGCGTGTTCTGGGTTGCCTTAGTGCCAGGGAAGAAAAAGAAATTAAGGGTTGTCTTGCTTGAAGGTTGGGTGAAAGGTGAGAGCACTTTACAATATTTATGTCCGCCTCATTAAAGTGGAGAGGCTACTGGTTTTCAAAGTTGTCTTCTGCTCGCCTTGGTGTGACAAATCTGGGCATATGCCTATAGACACGGAGGGATATGGTAGAGGTCCACGAAGTTGTGAGTGACATGAAGAGACTGAGTAGGGCTGACTGTTTACGATCCCTTCCAGCAACAGCAAAAGGAACTCAGAGAAACCGGGTACAGATCCAAGATGCCTCAACCTGCCTCCTCAAATGTGAGGCAGTTCTGGCCACTAATATAAATTAATCTCTAAATAATAAGCACTGCTATGACTAACATGGCTATGTAGCTTACAGACAGGAACTGCCCTGTGTGCAGTGAGCTTAAGTCTATCCGTGCCCCTTAAACAGATAAGATAGAGAGATCTGCCAGCACTTTGTAAGGCTCCCCCTGAGAAGAGAAACACAGGACATGCTGAGTTGCACCCGGCTGTATTTTCTTATCCCCTCTTTTATGTGATGGGAGCTGTAGCCAGCTGCTTTGACACGCAGTGCTGTGAGCAATAAGAAACAGGAATGACCAAATTCTCCTTCTCTTCAGAAAAGAGGGGAAGCAGAATGGAGGAGGGCCCCAGGGAGAGATGAAGTAATGTGTGGGAGCAGGATACCTTCCACTGCCCCACAGCCCTGAGAGCAGGAAGGCAATGCCTGTAAACTGTGTGCATCTCAGGGTGGAGGACTGCCAGGGATTTAGGGTCACAACATAGCCTAGCTTGGCTTATTTGACAGCCACTCATGCCTGGTGCCCATTTTGTATAATGAGAAAGATGGATGATTTATCTCCAGCCGATACCTTCCCAAGGAAACTGAGAAAGAGACTTGCAAGGCTGAGGGTGGGCTTCCCTTGCTGAGAGATGAAGAAAAAGACAAGTGTCAGCCTTCTTGTCCTTAGCTCAAAAATCACTTTAAGGCTCTGAGGTGACTAACAACTAACCCTGCACAACAGTTGCCTTTCAGCTATAAGGACCCAAAGTGCTTTATCTAACTAGGATCTCATTTTGCCCTATCTGCCTGCTTAGAGATCAGCCACCTGTGCCCAAAAGCAGCTGTCTCCTGTGTGGAGCAGAGCATCCAGGGGAGCAGAAAGCACTGTATGCACCCGTGGAGATGCTAAAAAGAACAGAAAAGAGTACATGACCCCTAAAGCAGTACATTTGACTGAAGAATCTGCTTATGATGATCCATGTGTGGGCACAGCCATGCAAGAGCTTCTGCTTTCTCTTGCTTCATGGTCACTGTCCTCCTGCTAAAGGGAGAGACCCAACACTTTTGCATGAAGACAGCAGCAGGCCTGGCTCTGGGCGGGTTCCTACAAGAGATGCTGGACGACTGTGTGACAGCTGCTTCTTGATGAATCAGTGTTTCCAGTTAAACTCAAAGTTTTGCTCTGATTCATGGCAGCTCTTGTGGGAGATGAGCTTGGAGGAAGCTGGAATTCATCTGCTTTTGACTGGGTGATGGATGGATTCCTTCAAGCTCTGGTTCCCACCGTGCTGGGGGCACAGCAGCTGCCTCCCTCGCCTCAGTTCCTCTCGAGCTGACAGTGGATGAGACCGTGAGCAGATGTCCTTGGGAAGAAGGTATGGCCGTGGCTTTTCCACCCAGGAGGGCCCTGGCCACCATTGCAACACTGAGAGTTTCCCAGCCCTGAGTCTGTCCTGAAGATGATCTCTGCCAGGTGCTTGTTTGTTTTGCAAAATGTGAGAGGGTGAGGAAAAACCCTGCAGGAGCTTTTGACCGTAGGGAAAGTGCTATGGTAGGCAGTCTGCTCCTCTGTGTGTGATGTGTGTGTTTTACACCCCTCCTACTGCTGGGAACTGATCTCCTGTTCTGCAATGAAGAGCTGAATGCAGGTCCTCTGCCAAGACATGGGTTGCTAAAGCCAGATCTTGGGGACTACTCCTACCACAACCTCTCCAAGCACAACCCCTCCATCCAGCAGAAGAAAACCTGCCTCAACTGCAGGAGATTTCTCTTGCCCTTGAGGACAGGTGGTCAGACTGCTGCAGATTTGCCAGCTTTAACTGCTCTAATTATTGCAGCTTACAGGTTTCCAACCTCCTGAACTCACACCTGGCTCCTGGTTGAGGTTGGGGCTCCCACTGCACTCCTAGTATATCCCAGGGCAAAACCCTCGTGTAGGTGGTGGCAAGGGATTCTTTGAGGAACCCCATTTATGGAGCAGCCCTACAAAGCAGTGGTGGTCTTCAACAAAGCCCAGTGACATTTTGCTTTGTAGCTGCCATCCTCTTTGGGCACGTTCCATGAGGGATTAGCACAGCCACAGAGTATGACTTCAGGGACAGATTGAATTGGATGCATCCATAGTCATGACTGGGGAGCAGTGAGGTTTGAGGGGCCAAGAACGTAAGTCTGCAAAAATACCTCCTCTCCTGCTGTGCTTGGCACAGCGGGTCTGTCGCTCTGGGCACTAATGCTAACGGATAAAAGCTCCCTTAGATTTACAAGCCATCCCTAGGTGTGCGGATCCTGATTTTACTTCCAGGGCTGTAAATCCAGTAAAATAAGCAAAATTCCTCTGGATTTATACCAGAATAACAGATATATGGGCTATTATGAGGGCTATAGGATTCCCTGTATGCTGGGCCTCTAAGCACAGGGTGCTCTTTGTCTTGTTAGATGAGAGGGAGGAAGAGGAAGGGGGGAATTTGGGCTTCATGGCTGCTTTGTGCTAGGAGCTGGGGCCCAAAACCACACAAGTGGTGTGGTTTTTTTTTCCCCAAATGCCTGCAGCAACAGGGAATTGATTCTCAAATGCTTTCAGCCCATACGAGCAAGGAAATCTGTCCACAATTCCTCTCTCCTACTGCCACCGAAATTTGAAGTGGGCACCAGGGAGATCAGCCCCTTCTGGGGAGGGTACCTTCATCTTCCTGGAGCCCACATCACATACATTTATAGCCCAAATGGGGCCAGCTCTGCATATATATTTTAACAAGACTGTCATTGCTGGGATCTAGTCTGCTTTAATTAAGAACAGTTGTAGATGGAGAGTTAAATGATTTATACGCAGACCCAGATTGAGAAATCCCAGTGGTTTCCTCGCTGGGTGTTTAGCTGCTGTTGGCAGCAGAGCCTTTTCCTTTGAGATACAGCCCCAAAGGTTGCATGGCTCCTGCAGATGCTTCGGCGAGCAAAGGCTGGTTGTGACCAGTGTGGGAAGAGCGTGGAGCCCATTTCCAGAGGGGCCAGGGGGTGTGTGACAAATCCTGCCGTTGCCTCTGCCATTAATTAGCTGTCCTCGTGACCGTGGGAAGGCTCTCGCATCTCATCTCCCTTGGGAGAACAGGAGATGCCTTCTGCGTTTGCAGAGCCTGAGAGTGGCAAATCAGAGCGGAGTAATTGCAATGAATCTTGTATTTATTATTTATCATTAATTGAATGTGCTTTTGGCGCTTTTTCTTCTTTTAGATAAGAATGTTTAGTGTTGGTTATTAGGATCTATTTTATGATACCAGCAAGATATGATCTTTTGTTCCTCGCAGCTCAGACACTGTGCAGTGTTATAGATGCTGCTTTTGTGCAGCTGCGTCTGGTGTGAAAGCAAGCAGGTGCCTGGCAGCCTGGGTGCCTCCAGCCCGGCGTTTCCAGTGAGAAGGGAAGGAGAAGCAAAGCCTTGCTGGACTGTCCGCTGGCCCCTTTAACCCCTCTGATACATGCAGAACAGGTTCTAAGGGAATGCAGAAAGATTAGGAAAAGCCTCAAGTTGTTGCACACCCCAAGTTCTGCGAAGCCACGCATTCGCCTGTAGCCACGATTTACACCCTGCCTGCCTTAAAACCAGAAAGAGGTAGGAGAGAGCTCAAGTCCTGCTGACTTATGATTACAGGGTGCTGAGCGCAGCCATTTCCCAGCTGCCAGTAGGGAAGAAAGTCAGATTTACACCTGGGAGGCAGCTGAGAAGCCGGAAGACAGGAATGAAAAACAAAGGGGCTTCAAAGAGCTGCAAGAGCTGTTCGCAAGCTGCCAGGCTGGAGCGGCCAGGGCTCCCGTTCGGCGCTCTGCCGCAGCGAGCCTGCAAAGGGCGAGCGTGCCCGCCCCGGAGAGCGGCTCCGCGAGCTCGGGCGCCCGCCTCCCCCTCGCCTGCTCCGCACGAGGCAGCTGCCAGCCGGTACCGGCTGTCTCAGGCCATACAGCTGATTAAATATTGACAGGGTTTGGGTTGCTGTTGCTTGAAAGCTTCTGTCTGGATGAAAATGAAGTTATGTGAGGACAAGTTTGTGCTGGCGCAAATAGTCTCTGCTTAACCAGGGCTGACCGTACACACACCAAAAATAGGTTGGTGGTTTTTAACGTAAAGGCACTGTTGGGATGTGGGTTGAGGTTACTGTTTTTCCTACTCGGAGCCTAGGTGCTGGGGGGCTCAAGGTGTTGCAGATGAGGGTCAGGCTGAATTATCAGGGAGACCCGGAGGCATTCGAAGGCTGTAGTGGGTGCTCAAAGGCAAGTCATGATGGGAGCCAAAGCTCGAGGTCTGGGCGTTCGCACAAGAGCCTGGCTGCAGGCTGCAGCCAAATTCGCCTCCCACGCAGCAGCCGAGAGAGAGGGATGGAGATGCAGGCAGAGGGGGGGGGGAGAAGGGATTTACTGTGGGTTATAGGATTAGGTGGACACAGGAGGCGAGTTGGGATTAGGGTAGGGGCCAAAAGGGGAGGGAGGGAGAGGTAAAAAAGGGCTGAAGTTTCTGGGAGGCTGCGGACAAACACAAGGACAGCTCTATAGAGAACTGGGCACCACAGACCTGAAGAAATGAAGGCGTGTAAAAGGGTGTTCAGGGTGGACAACTTCCCTGGGCCCTGGGTGGAGGAAGAAAGTCCTTAACTGACTAGCAGGATATCCAAATTTCAGAGACAGAGAAGAAGAGTTGCTTTCAGATGGAAAGAGAAAAACTGACTGTCACTTCTGCTCTCCTACCAGACCTAACGTTGCAAGCACAGCTTTGTAGGGGACACAGAGGGGATGCTGTGGGCATTTTCCAGCCTGTCAGTTGTGCGTGGCCTGGAGCCTCCTGAGATTTATGGCTCGCTGCCTTCCCCACGGAGTCCCAAAGGGGCAAATGCTCTTGGTCCCCATCAGAGGGTACTAGAAATTCCCCATCCCCTGCCTGGGCTTTCAGATATCCCTGGTACTGGAGCCATCCAGCTTCGGCGATTCAGGTGGGATACATCTCCCACCTGGAAGCCCATGGAGGTCCCCAAATCACTAGTGACACCCATTCATACTTTCCTAGATTTATACAAAATTGCTCCTTTTTCTGCTTCCAGTTCCACTGAGGATGCAGTGGTTGTGGACTCTTGGTGGCCCTGCAAATGTATTGCGGGGAATATTACAGCAGGGAGTGCTCAGCCTGGGACTTTCAATCACTTTGAGAAATCAAAGAAGCCACATTTGCCTTGGAAAAGAAGGTTCCCTTTGTTGTCCGAGTGTCCAAAATAGATGTTCAGATCTTCTGCCCTGTGTTCAAAGGAAAACTTTGGAAAAATCCCTCTGATCTTGGTTAAGGATAAATATATCCAGAGGATAGTTATCTGCCTGATTTTAATGTATTCTGCCAAGATTCTGGGTAGTCTGGAATCAAAGTACCAGGCAACTCAGCAGGCAGAAGACAGGCCATCCAGCCTGGGAGGAAAAGAGCAAGCATGCCAATGACTTGCATGGCATATTTGAAGCTGCTGGTCCCGCTGGGTCGTGTAGAGGGAAGACAGTTCTGGCAGAAAAGGGTTCTCACAGAGGTAGTGTTTCCATAGGTTCTACAGGGGGAATTTAGTTTGGATGAATGTCCTTTCATTGGACTGCGTTGTTTTTAATATATAATTGGCATTGAGAATTGGTTTCCTGTTTCTTACATCTGTAAATTCAGTCAGATCTGCTGTATTAAAATAATGCTTATAGAGTTTGATGGTAGCATCCTGCAGCAAGGAGGCCTGTAAGCAATGCCTGTGAGTAAATATACAAGCAAAGCTTTGTTTACTCACAGCCCAAGTGCCAATAAACAGTATTTGCTCTAAAGTTCACCAAGCCCACCAAGAAAGTGTGCAGGAAGAAGGGAGCATATCTATCTTTCTTGTTCAGATTAAGGTGGTAAGTCCTCAGCAGAATTTGCTGTTCCCTACACATTTTCATTATTCTTCAGAGCCAATTAAGAAATCCTGAAACTCAATTTCAAAAATTACATTAACCAGCTCAGCTTATACTAGCCATTGATCAGTTCCTAAGTGTTTTTTAATGGTGTTACATGGTCATCGGTAATCATACTTGATTAGAAGAACATAGACAGAACAGGGCTGATGGATAGATTCTCAGCTGATCAAATTGGGATTAGTCTACAGCCCTGAGGCTCTGATCCATAACATATTTAAAACCAAATTAAAAATCCAGGCTGATGTTATTAGAATGTGATGTGTGTTCAAGGTGAAAGTCATTTGATATGATTTTGGCATCTTTTTTTCTTCTTTCAGACTGTTTAGTGTAGCTGTTCAGTTTCAATTACTTTTTCCTATTTTTTATAAAATTGTTGTTGTCTTTGCATTGGGAAGTATTCCATCTGGAAGACTTCCAAAACAAAATGCTTTCTTTGACATTTAAAAATCAAAATCCTGAAACAGATTTTTATTCCTATTAGATTTTGATAAGCCATTTGATTAAAAATGATCCAGAATTTTCAGCTCCAAATAGTACACTGTTGACTGCAGGACCTGATAGTAATTTTTCCATTCCTAAGGGAATTATTTAATTAACTGTTTGTTTGTTTTTTTTCATGCCTGCTATGAAATAATACTATGATTTTGGCAGGCTCATAAGTGTATGATGTAAGAAAGAAAAAACAATCTGTTAAATCAGTGCTACATGAGTGGGAAATAATGCCGGGTCCTCCAACCCTCAAAAAGTTGCAAACAAGATGCCTGGGCCAACAGTTCAGCTTGTTACATGGACGTTTCACAGGGACCAAACCTCCTGTGCATCTTCCTTGCTCGTGACTAGCCGAATGAGAGGACTTTCATCTTTTGCTGCTTCAGGACCTGTAGGATGGTGGCTTAGGGCAGAAGCTGTGCAAATCCTACTGCTCTCCCTGGAAGGAGCTCTTAACTCCGGTGGAGACCTCCAGCTCTCTCTCCAGCTACCATTGCACATGAATGCTAAGACAGCCTGTTTTCTTGTTCTGATAGAGCATGTATAGATGTAGCTCAGCTTCTTTGTTGCTTTCATTCCTCCTCCCGTTCAGCTTAATGTGCGTGGGAGGGAGTCATTAGGGAGGGATATCCCCCTGGATGGAAAAAGTTGTTGCAGAGGGGCTGCCACAGGAGCTTTGAGAGCGACAGTGCGGGGCCTGGCTGTGGAGGGACCCGAAGGGACGTGGTGGGGGCCTCGGTCTGCCGTGCACCCGCAGAGGGGCCACCTTCCAGCCACGGAGCTGGTGAGTGCTGCAGAGGCCTTTGAACAGCAAATGAGCAGCTTCTCACTCCTGCCTTTACGCCGGCGAGTGGGAGAGGGTACTGGCAGCTGGGGGATTTCTGCCTGGTGGGGTTACAGGGGATAACAGAGCTGCTTCTGTAATTAACTCTGGCGGCTGCTGCTGAGTTAATTAGTGGTAGACTCCAGGATGCTGGAACAAAGGTATTACTAATTTGACCATGAATGCAGCCTGGAGCTGGGAAGATTTGGGGCAAATTTTGCTCCCACCATTAGCAAAATTCAGTTTCAAGGTCTGTTTCAAAATGGATGTTTGAGCAGGAAATGCCACGGCTGTTTCCATTGCTTGGCCGTGTGAGATTTCAGCATGGAGCCTTCCTACAGGGCTTTATTTTGCATCCATCTGGCCCCGTTTGCTCACATTTGGACCGCCATGTGCTGGCTGGAGGTGGTCATTCTGACTTCATCTCCCCACCAGGAGAGGGAACCTTGCCCACTCCAAGCGGGGGAGGTCAGAATAAGCATGAGGCTGAGAGGCCCCTGAAAGGTGGGCAGAAATAATTCATTTAACGTGGTTGGAAAAGCAAATTCAAAGCAAATAAAGGCAGAGATCTCTCAGGATCCAGCTCATATGCAAAGGACAGAAGGGATCCATGAGGCCTTTTAGTAATCTCACAGGGAGTAAACATTCAGGCTTACAAGAAAGAGCATCCAAGTGAGCATGTCTTTCCCTTCAGCTGGAAAAGAGACGTAAACTAATGTTCATTACAATAGCAGCCGTTTAGCCATTGGCTTGTCTCCACAGGAAGGTCTGTACATCAGTTACTGTTTGTTTCCTGCCTGTTCCAGGTAGACAGATGTTTTCTTTGGAGGCGCTATGAAGGCTGTAAATGGTTTGGATCTGGGTATTGCGTCCATGCAGCATCTGCTTTCATCAAATGCTCTTTCAGAAGGACATTGGAGATGATGATCCTCTGAGTGGGTGGAGGAAAAAAAAGTGGAGTGAAAAGGAAGCGAGAATGTAAAAGGGAATTGCTTTGTGTCACACCAGCGTGTGCCTATCTGGATGGGTCTCTGCCCATTCAGTTACTAGGCAGCCTTCGGCATGGAGGAGGATTTTCTTATCTGGCATTTGCCGAGTCAAGTGTGTGTATCAAAGTTTACTGCACGAGCCTTTTCTGCATCCTTATGCAAAACATTTCTTGCTTGAAGATGGAGCCAATATTTGTGCATGTATTTATCCAGTTCTAAGGAGCCTGCCTAGCTCCTATCTATATTTCATGAACCTCAGCTCTCCCTGAGGCTTGCCACACTCTGCTCTGTCTGCAACGAGTGGCCCCTCAATCGCAAAAGCAATGACAACTCAAAAATGCATGAACAGATGAAGCTGCTTGGATTTACCTCCCCGACAGCTTTGGCCTTATCCCCTTAATGCTGGGTGGCATCTGGATGATCTTGCAGAACCCGCCAGCAGTCAGACACCCATGGGTAGCCAGTCGGTGGGTGCTCTACCTACCTGCCATTAGGCTGAGCTAGAAAACAAGCTGTTCCCACCCTGAATGCAGGTACAACCCACCTTGTGCCATGGTCTGGTGTCTTTTCCATCTTTTATTCATAGGATGGTTGAAGCAAGGCTTGTTATGGCTTCTTGCTCAGCTGTACAGTCAGCATGGGGCTCGTATTTACGGGGCACTTCCTAGCAGTTTGTCGTCTGATTTTCAGCAACCTCAATGATGGGTTTTCTCTGTTTTCCCCTGGGATTGTGTCCTTCAGCCCCAGAGCTTTTGCTGTCAGGAAGCTTTGTCTAAACTTCAGCCTCAGTCTGTATTTCAGGCTCTCACATCTGCTGCAAGTGCCCCAGCAGCAGACCAAGGTGATTTCTCATTTGCTGTAAACAAGAATAGATCAGCAGGAACGTAGCACTCCAGCTCAATCCCCTGGTATCTGTCACGGCAAGGCTTACTCCCCCACATAAACCCCCACATAAAACCAGCTCTGTTTGAGAAGTAGACAGGATTTTTTTGACTCGCTGATTGCTTAGAAACTTTCTTTTTATTCCCAACTGGAATGTCTTCCTGGCCAGTTCACACACTGCTTTATTCATGTGTTCACATTGGATTAAGTAGCATTTTTTCCTCCTTTTTCTCTTCCACTGCTCTTAGTGCAGCTGGGTCCAGCAGGACTGTATGGACAGTCAATTTGTACCACCAAATGAGGCCAATGTATTAATGGCCCCATGTCTTTCTGGAGAACAGGTTCACTCCCTCTGATCAAAGAATTTTCATCCAAACATTTTATTCAAACAGTCTGTTCTTGACAAATTGGGAATGTTTGAGATGAAAATGTTCCTTTTTGTCAATGCAGAGGTGTTTTAATTGAAAAGGACTTAACCTATCGCAGAATTCTGAATCTTTGGGAAAAGCTTGACAAATCTCAAAGAAAAATATTGACTTATATGAAGAAAAGGTTTATTTGCATCATTTTCTATAGAAAACTAGACTATTTTCTGACCTTTTCTCCCTGCTTTATCTACCTGAATGAAGCAAGCAAGCAAGAAGGAGAAAACACTTCAGAGTCTTTTTTTAACATTCAAGGTTATTCCGCTAGTTTCAGTAGGTTGCCTGTTTGCTGGGCTCTCTTAGTCAGAATCATGTGGAAGAAATAATGTCCGTTTATATCAGCAGAGCTGTATTTTTAGAAAGGATACAGAATATAGAGATAAGGTTGTGTTTTTTAAAGTAATCTGTGGGCTTTCTAATGGTGCTCACCTTTTTTGCTTGTTTTGAATTTACTTTAGGTTTGAGATATTGTGGGTCTTGACTGGTATTTGAACCCAACTGGGTGAACGTGGTTGCTTTATATTGCTTTTATTGTGAAAAGAACAAATGACACATCAGAGGTAAATCTTCAGCCATTTATAGTGCAGCATGATATTCTTCCAGTTGGGATCGAGCCAAAGGAATAATAATGTTTATCTATGCAATGCATATCTATGAAATCTGCAGCTCTCATTGCTCTGGGATTCAAACCCTGGTGATTTTATGACTGCTAATAACCATTGTAATTAGGAACCTAATTAAATATCGTATGATCTTACCATTCACAGACAGTCAATCAGCTCAGGGAGCTGCTTTGGATTCTCCATCTCTTGCTTCATATGCAGTCTTATCGGGCAAGTGAAGCATGGATGTTTTTTATCATCCTTTGAAGTACCAAGTACTGGTCATCAGTAGCCTAGGGCTCAGGGAGAGACAGGCGAGCAGCATGATCCAGCATGGCTAACTAACAAATTCCTAAAAATTATATCGAATGTGCTTAAAAAAAAAACCACATGGAATGACTGAACTAGAAAGGAACCAGGAAGGGCAGGAAAGCTTTGCTGTCTTCCAGCAGAGAAAGTCAGCAGTGTCTCAGCCATCTGTAACAGCACAGCAGGCAATTTGTCAGGCTAGCGTTAAAATGACTGTGAGATGGATCTAATCTGTGGCTAGGGGGAGGTGCTGAGGGTGCTGTACGTAAGGATCAGTAGTTTTGCCTCCACCAGGCAGCCAGGGTTACTCTACCAGAAAAAAAATCAGCGCTGCTCACGAGCCAAGTGAGCTCTCTCCATGATGTCATGCTGCAGGGGAACCCCTCCGCTGCAGAGACCTGCGGCCAGAGCTTCCCTGCTGCAAGGCAGACTAGATGGGAGAAGTGTAAAGAAGACTCAGGGAAAAATTCCTGGCCATACTGTGGGCTGTGTGACCTTGGATGGGCTTCCAGGGAGAGATGGACACCCAGAATGGCACTGGGCAGAAATGGGTGCAAGTCCAGGGGAGCAGTACTGGGGCAGCCTTGCGCTTATGGTGGGCAAACATCAGGGGGGAACTTGGGTTCCACTGTGTTTTGCAATCCATGGTACTGGGCAGCATATGTACTGGTGTCCCGTGTCTGACTGCAGTGGAGTTTCCTCTGATTTTATAATAGTCTGACACATAGGAGCAGAGTGGGGATCCTCTTAAAAAAATGTTTTCTCAGCTTCAAACAAGTCAAAAGGCTCTTTTCTATAAAAGCAGGTGAAGTTATTTCCCAGAGAAAAGACTTGCTGTGCATTGCTGTAAACAGGAAAAGTCTGCAGTCTTCTCAAGTTCTCACTTCTTTGGATATCCTAACTTTTTTGGTAGTTAAATAGATTGTCAGTTGGAGGGTACAGACATACGAAACGTAGCAACAAATCGATCTGTGAATCCACAGCATGGGAGAACCAGAAGGCTGGAGTATATTCAGAGGCATGTCTAACCTGCAGTCTGCTCTGCCTGAGTGGAAGGAAAAGTTCTTTGAAAGTGGGCAGCACTGTATGGTGTTGTCTGTCCTGCTCCCTAAAGCAAATGTTGAGGGCATGGAGCCAGGGGACATTGTAGCAAAAAAGGAAAGGGTTCTGCTCAGTCTCAGCATATGAAATCAAAACCCTACATCGAATTCTGGGAACAAAAATTAATCTACTCTGTGCAGCTGTTGCAGAACAGAGATCTCTTGCAGAGCCTAGATTTACACCAACCTTGGAATGAGTCTTGGTGAAAACAGCTGGACAGACACTCAGGAAACAGTTAAAGCTGTCACTGTCATTTTCTCAGGTAAAGCTGAGATGTGAACATCCATGGGCTCACATTTTCCCCTTTTCAAGAAGTCCCCAAACTCAGACTCTAAATTTAGATCTTAGAGGTTAGGACTTTGCAGTGCTTCCACAAAATATTTTCCAGTGACAGTCTGATGGCTGTGAACCTGAACCCATCTCTTTGGCTCCATCTCCTGCAGGAGTAGGTCAGAGTGTGGGTGAGCAATTGCTGATGCAATTGCAAGATCTCTGGCCAGGTACCTTGGGGAAGGACCAGCTTGGAGTGCCTTCCCAGCAGCCCACGGCTGGAGCAGAGGAGATGCTCTTCCTAAGACCCAACCTCCTTTACCAGTACAACAAATGCCATTTGCAGCAAGCCCTGGATTTATGGGGCATGTGTTGTGTTGGGGAAGAATTGTGACATGCGGCCTGTGAGCATCTCCACTAAAGGCCATGGGCCAGCCCCAGAGGAAAGTTTGGGCACCAGCATGGCAGAGTTGGAGGTCTGGGCAGGACCTAGCCCCAGTCATGGTTTATTAGTAATGATGGGAGCCTCCACTCTCCAATGCATGTCTGACCCTCAGATCCTCCATGAGGAAGCAAGAAATGTGTTTCACTCAGAAATAAAAGCTCCTTCCACAGACCAGTTTCAAAACGCATCTCATCTCAATCACAGCAGCAAACCCATTTACTGCTGAGTAGAGGCAGACTGTGCTTGGCCCTCTTCCAGCACTGAGCTCAAAACACAACCGACATGTCAATGCGTTTTGCTCACTGCTCTAAGCTCATCAGCTAGATCCATTTGTGGTTCACATATACACAGGAATTACAGATACTACTAGGAGCTATCCTTGCTCCATATTCATTACCTACATTTCTCATATTTGTGCCTTGCAGCAGAGCTAAAAACTGAATTTAGTGCTCAAGCAAAGCACCAACTTTACAGGTTTTCAAACTTTCTTCTACAGCACAGGTATACCAGTTTCCACACACAGCAACCTTTCAGGTGCTGTCCAGCCAAGATACAGCATTGTCAGCCTCTGTTCCCAAGCATCTCAGCATATTTGGGAAGTAGGAATCAGTCATTCCCATTTTAAAAAATATGGACAGAGACAGTGGTCACACAGAGCCTTATAGAAACTCTGTTGCAGAGAAAGACCATTATATATAAAAAGAACATTATATATAAAAAGTCCTAAATTGGTCTGTTAATCATGGGCCCATATTCCTCTTCCTACCATTACTTTTTTCCAGGTATCTCTTGCAAACAAGAGGGGACTCACCAGACCTTGCCCTTTCTTCATGGCCTGTGGTGAGGGGATCTGCTACTGCAGTCTTGACACTGTGGTTTTCAGTGCTCTGGCTGCTTATCCCTGAGCAACCAAAATGATTTTGCAGCCGCCAGCAGATTTTGCCCAGGTTGCTATAGTGCCATCAAAGAGCAGTCATTTCCCCCAGCCAGTCTGGTTTAGACTAAAGGCTTTATGTCCACTCACTGTCTGCAGGCTGTTCCCTGGATCCCCTTCAAGTGGGTCTGATATTACTTCTGATCATCGTCTCCTTCCTGCCACTTGCTTCACCTGTGATATTTTATCATCCTCCTCCTGAAGTGTCACCACAGTCATCTGCTTTAAAATATTCATTTTCCCCTTGAAATTTCCCAAATAATTCCCCCCAGCCTCATCATCTAAAGGACATCTTTTCTCACACTCCAGTGCTGGGCTGCTTTCTCCTTGTTTATCATCCAAGATTCATGCTTTTACTGAAAGAATTTATTTTATCTTAGACCTACTCAGGATGTGACAGACTGTATTTCTCTCTTCCCTTTCAGGACTAAAAGCCACTTAGTCTGACAGCACTGTCTCTGGAGTCATTTCTGTGTGAATAGTCCCAATTTAGCTGGTCAAGGGGATGCCATTTTACAGCCTTTCTGTTATTGCTACCCAGGATCTACCACGCAGGCAGCTCTGCAGCCCAGGGTCCCCTCTCTGACAGTGGGCAGCAGCAGACACAACCAAGAAACTCCTCAGCAGACAGTTACAGAATAACCTACACCAGGGTGAAGTTCTCCCATTGATGTTTGGCTGACGTCTTGAAGCAGAAGAGCTTATTCCTCCTAGGAGAAAAAGCGACTGTCTAGTCAAATGAAGCTGAACGTTCCCCTTCCCCTCAGACACATTGGTCCCTGCTATCAGTCCTGCTGCGGCCTTGGCTGTTATGTGAGGAGTTCCCCAGGTTAGTGCATAGGCAGGGATTTCCCTGTGTGGCATTTCAATCTCTTGCCTTTCCAATATCCTGAATGTCCCTTTGTCTCTTGTTTTGAGATAGCAAATAAGTCCATCTCATTTACTGTCTTAGGACAAAGAGACAATATTTCTTCTTTTCTTCCCTATGGCAGTAAATACCTTTCACGTGACAGAGCAAGCCTGAAAACAGAGCCCACACAAGGGATAAGGAAGGCTGATGCTGCATGGGGACTTCCTACCAAGCTCGCCGTCTTTGCAAGCCTTCCCTTCTGCCTGACGAGGGCACACAGCTTTGGCAGCTGCCAGAGCTGCCTGCCCATATGTGACTTCTTGACCCAGCCTCGGGAAGGACAAGTGCTGCACCACCTTGCAGAAGTGCTGCCAGCTGACTTGGGGTTGAAGTGAAGAATGAAAACTGAGCTTTGCACAGTGGTGCAGGACGTGATCTCTAAAGCTAGGTGGGGAGGAGTAGTATCAGCAGTAGGAGTAAGTGCGAGTAATACATTTCGAGATGCACTGGGCTGCACACTGTGATGGATTCAGGAGTTCCTCCCTGAGCACTGGGAGAAAATTAAAGCTGTTCCCACTCACTTGCTCATCGTAAGCCAGGTGGCTTATGCCATTGTAGGGAGCAATGGCAGCAGATACACCCAAAGCCTGAATCCTGGCAAGCAGACCCTACCATGCTTTTCAAGAGCAGCTTTCCATGCTCTTTACAGCCTGTTGTGCCCGGCTCTGTGGTACACAGAACACGGCTGTCTCTCCTAAATCTCGAGACTGGCAAAATGACAGTCAAAACAACGACAGTCAAAACGGCCCTGAGAAGCCAGGGCCGGTTTGATCTCAGCACATCAGGACGTTGACTGGAAGCTGGATATTACACTGACGGAGGAGTGAAATCCTTGAGAAGGGCCAAATGCAGCTACCCACCACCACCCCACAAAGCGCCTGCCAAAAGAAAAGCCCTGCTCCAGCTGAGGTTTACAGGGGCATGAAGGGGAAGTCAACCAGTGCCAAATAACTTTTGCTAATTAGAAGTGGAGGCCAGGCGACTGTGTGTGTGCCTGCTGGAGAGGCACAGCGGGCCGTTGGCCTCAAGCCCGGTCTCTCAGTGACATGCCGCAGAGCACATAGTGACGGCGGCAGTGGGAGACGCTGTATCACTGACTCCCACAAGAGAGGAAGATGCTGAGTTCCTCCATGGTAGCTGCTTAAATCTTGCTAAGGGATATATTCTTCCATGAAGCTTGCTCCTAGGAGTTCACAGCTGGAATTTCTCCTTTACAGCCCCTCTGCAGGCTTGAGCTGGATTGAAAATACTGGGCTTTGGGACGGGGGTAGAGGAGTCCCCTCATTTCAGCACCTAGCAAAAGGGGCAAGCTCAGCCAAGAGACGGTGAGGATGGGTCCCCAGGCCACGCTCTCCCTGTACGACGACTGGAGAATGCCAGTGTAGCTAGTTTGGCTGGTTCACGTCAATCTCAACTCAAAAGGCAAAAATTTTCTGCTTGACTCCCCTCTGCATCATTAGACTATGATAAGAACAGTGAAGATTTGGGAGAACCTGTCTTCAGTTCAGAAGTAATCAAACCTGCTATCAATAACAACTCTTTTAACATAATTAATTACAGTTAATTTAAACTCAGTTAATAACAACTCAATCCTGTTTTTGTTACCCTGGAAAGAGCTGACACTTTCCCTCACTGTGTTTCCTAGCAGTTATTTAGAAAAATTTTCTAATAAAATGAGATTGCCTGAAGGACTTGGTCCTGTCCTGAATCCTAGACTCGGTCACTCTATTAGTCACTCTGCTCTGTTCTTTCTTTGAAGCAAACAGTTTGGGCCTGTAAGATCATTTCCAGTCACCTTTGCAGCCTACAAAGACGGCTGAGAAGCTGAGAATTGTCTCTCTCCTCTGTGTGGTCTGGCTGCCAGCATTTCAGGACGTGAAACAGGCCTGTATTTTAGTATTTCTTGACTAATATTAAGAGAACAAGGACACATGAGGACATCATCTCTAGAGATGAGGGCTATCATGTATGAACAGTCAGAAGGAGTCTGACTGCAGTGTTCCCAGGGACTCCAGAGTTTCAGGATCTCTCTCAATTGCCTTTCCCTTTTCAGGGAGTCTGATGAATATTGGCTGTTTTTTTTAGCATCTCTTCTTCAGGTAGAGCTGAAGTAAGAGGAAGAACTGAAGCACATCTATGAAACAGGCTGGAAATGTCATTAATTCTGATTAAAACTAGCACATCTGAGGTCATTTGCAAGACACTGTCCTTGTGAGGATAATTTCAAGACCACAGTAGTCTTGGTAAGGACCTTCTGAAGTCCATAAAGTGAAACTTCTGGACTCTCCATCAGGAGCTGCAAGATTCACTTTTCAATTATGGATGTATTTATCCTTATGCAATCTCTGACAGGAAGGGAAAGTAAGTTATTAGAGCTATTTTACACACATGGAACTATGGAAAAGAGTGACTAAATGTCCTCTCTAACGTTAATCAGGTAATCTGTGGCATTACAGAGAATTGTACTCTATTCCGGATGCTGCCAAAGACATTCTGCCATCCTTCCTCTGACCAAACCTACCTAAGTCCTGACGAATGGCTACGTGGGTATATATTTTCAGACAGGTTTTTTTTAGCATTTTCATATTGTACAGAAGAATCATAGGTAAAACATAAGCAGAAATAGTCAGACTTCAACTCTCATGGCATAAATTACACTGACGGCAATTTGACTTTAACTCCCATCTGTACTGTCGCGCCCTACCCACAGGCATGAGTCATACTAAGCAATAAATAATAGCTAAATCCGTCTCCTGCCTCGATGGGTGATTTTGGAGGATTTTCTCTCTGCATACGCATGAACTATGGTGGTATATGCTGGTGATGGATTATAGTTGTTAATTTTTGGAGCTGAAGATTTTTCATCATTAACGTCCAACCTGAACACAGAAATTTATTAGGCTGTTTGGGAGCACAGCCTTCTCACTGCTTTGTATTGGCATGCCTAGTTACACTTATTTTGGAAATTTTACTGGCTAAAGGCAACATTAAATTCCAAGACTGGCTACTGCAGCTGCTGTTATGCCTTTTCCTCTCCCTTCCTTTCTGTCCTCCACCCTTTCACATCCACCTCCTCGTCCTAGCTCCTTTGCTATATGTTGTATCCTGTGGTTGTTTTCACTTGTTCTTTGAGCCCTGCAGTATGTGCTCCTTGTTTCAGTGGTTTCCTCTTTCCTTCTTCTTCCTCACCTATTCAACAGAGGGATTGAAGGTTGTTTTGGAAGAAGACTGTGACACAGTAGACCACCTGTAGCAAGGCAGAGAACCACAGGACTTTGGGCAGTCAGGATGCTGCCCAGGCTTAAGGTCCTGTGTAAATGAGCTGCTCGAGCAAAGAACTATCCTATAAGAAGAAGAAAGGAATATGGGATGCCTAGGAAAAAAACACCCCAAGTAATCCACCTTTCCAAGCTTTTGAGCAGCCTACTATGTGTCCTTAAAGTAGCCGCACTCTGTTTCTGCAAGATAGTATACAGAAAGTGCCAGGGGCCCTTTTGAGTTGAAAGCCTCCATATGGATATAAAATATGAGTATAAATTTAACACTGCTGTATGTGAGGTCTTGTGTTATCCTTTAAGTCAGTGCCAACATACTCCAGACCCTATGGCAATTTTAGTTTGCATGTCTAGTCAGTGAAAAAAAAAATCTATTTTTGTGATTTTCTGCAAGATGCTTGTGTCAAAAGCAGATTCTTCAAAGATCCAGCCATCTGAGACATTCGTGGTGCAGTTCCCAGCTAGGATAGGCTATGGAAATCACTTACTGACAGGAAAAAAAAATCACTTTGTAACCATGTTTTGTTTGTGCTGCAGTGATATATGTAATGCACATGGTGAATTTGATAACCAGATAGCCGAGTCTGTTAAATGATCCTGGATGCTACAAAGTTCAGGTCTTCTCAGCACTGTCTCATACCAGTCAAAATGCTATGAAAACAGATACAGCAAAAGCACTTGCTCCAGTACTTTCCCTGCTAAATAACCTTGAAGGTAGTCTCAGAGTGAACATCTCTTTAAATCTGCTGCTGCTTGCACTTGTATTTCTCCACAGGCAAGGTGCATAATGAACAGTGTATTTGCAATTTTGAAAGCTTTTGTGGCTACAAAAACAATTGTATTGGAGAGCTTATGTAAAAAAGAAAGAGACTGAATTTAGGCTGAGAACCAGCCCTCTTATTTGATCGAAATTTTAGCATTGTAATAACTGTGCTTCATAAGACTTTAGCGTCGAGCACCCTGCAGGGAAACATAAATAACAAACCCATTAAAGAGCATTATGGAAGCATAAGGTTGGCTGTGACTGCGACAGGCTGAGGCACGGGGGATTTCTTGGAATGAATTTGAATTCTGGGGTGGCTGGTGCCTTCCTATGCTTCACTGGAGCTGGCAAGCAACCGTCTCTAGAGACCAATGCCTGAGCATCTTGGGCTAGGAAAAGTCTGTTCCCAATAGCAGGAGCTGTTTCTTACAGGGAGCTCTCTCAGCCTGCGGAAATCTCTGTGCCAAAGCCATCCTTAACGTGGCCAATATTCTGGTAGAAAATAAGAGAAAACAACCTTGCAATGGCTGTTATGAAATGCATAGCATGATTTTGTCCTCCTGTATCCTGTTCAGGGGGAGGTTCGTGGGCCCTAAAGCAATGGGAAGGTGATCATGGACAATAGCTGACAATGCTGTTCAGTATCTACAACACTACGGTTGTTTCCCATTTGAGATGGCAATCAAGGAGACATTGCATCCTGGCCACAGCAGCATGGCAACTCTGGGCAAAGAGTGACTTTGTGGGACAACTACACTAGGAACACGTTAACTTTATGCAGCCAAAGGAGAGGGGGGAACTTCTGGTGTCAGCACGGGCCTGGCAGGGCAGAAAGATGAGAAGGATAGGAGCAGGGAGTGCTGGGGGAAATGCACACAGCAGACTGCTCTATTAGCAAGAAGTAATAGAAAGAATGAGGTATTTAATAAAGATACTTGCTCAAATAAAATTCCCTTCTGAAAGAAAGCAAAATTTAGAAATCACTCAGGGTTGTGACTGCTTTCATGCCGCTGTCACTGGAGCAAATCTATTCATAACAGCCATGTATTAATGAATTAGTTAATTAAGTGGCTCATTATTTAATAACACAGATTGCAAGTGTGATGAAATAAAAGTCCCCTTTATAGCTAGAGGCACATCTTTGCCAATAAGCTCTACAGTTCATTGTTAATCAGGCATGGTTGCTGTCTGACACAGGCAGAATTTGCTGAATTGCAGGCAGTTTGTTTCAGAGGTTACTTCTAACACATCTCTGGGAACTTGCCAGGGTCCCCAAGCCCAACAAGGTTAGGCCTAATAAGCTGTCTAAGGGCAAATAGACGTGGAAACCCCCAAACTTGTTAGAGGTCACCAAGGCGCTGTTGTTTCTGAACCTACACTAAATTTCCTATTGGTTTATACTGCCAGGTTCAATGAGATGTTGGTTTATTAATAAGAATTAAAGCCTTGGAGAGTCTAGCTCTCTATGATCTTCTAAAAGAGAAGAACATAAGAGAAACACAGGTTAGCTATTTGCCGTTGACATGGATGCCCCTGGGGAAGATTCTTGGGTTACATCTATACTGGGAGATTGGTATCCAGGTCAGGGTTTGTGCCTCAGCTCCAGCTCAACTTCACATGAGGATAAGATTTGTGGGGTGCTAGTCCTCAAATTTATCTTGGTCATCATATGAAAGACAGCTGGGTGCAAAGGTTTAAGGCTGAGCCTTAAACAGGGGAACTGTGAGCGCTGCCTAGATATTATGATAATGGAAGAGGAGAAGGGAGAAGAAGTATCTAAGAGAGGTTTAGAGACCACTATTTTTTTCTCGTGTAGAAGATTCTTAACCTCAATAAGCTGGCCAAATTCCAGTTCAGGCATATGCATTTCTAAGTTGCCTTTGGGTAAATTATCATCTCCAGAAAACTCTGGTGCTTGAAAGCAGACATTCTTCCCCCACTAGTCCTCCTGCTGTGATTCTCTCCCCATCATCCATGATTTTGTTCTTTTCCCCTTCACCTCCTTCCCCTCTGACTAAGCGCTCAGCTGTGATTTTTCCCTCCTTTTGCTTCTTGAAGCAAGTTTGTTCATCATTTATTAGCTGCCATACTTTTATACCATCTGTCTCAACTCATTATCCATATTCAGCTTGTCAAACTGAACTTTTATGGCCTTTCTCTGAAATCCTAATGTGTAGTCTGTCCCTCCTCATACAGCTTTGTGCTGCTAAGCCATTGCTTCCCCACTCCTGCTGTTGGAGTGTATCTTCTCTGTATCTCACAAACATTCAACTTACTATTCTGTGCCCATAACTTCATGAAAGCTGTTTATTCTGCTTGGCTGATGCTTGTTCCTTGTTTCATCTGCTGCATATTCACTGTGCCAGCTTGCTGCAGCACACACTGTCTTAGGAATGTCCTTTAAAGCATCTTCACCAAAAGAATAGCAGGCTTTGAAACACAATCTCCCCTTAACAGTCTGGGAGACTTTCTGTCACTCAGTTCAAAACGTAACATGGTGGATTACAAGTTAAGTTCATCCCACAGTGCTGTGAAAGTCACCACCACGTAAAGTAATTGTATTTTGTGGCCTGATGTGCTGGAAACTAGAAATCTCCCACAATGCTCTATGGATGGGGGAAGCAAAAAAATCTGCACCAGAAATTGGGGTTTCTGATGTATGTTCCTGCATAGCATAGGAGGTTTTCGAGTCTCACAGGTTAGTCACTGCATCAAGAGGATACCTCATCTTTTAGTTATCTTTTGCATGTCCTTAATACAGAAGGCTACAGCAAGAACCGAAGACAAACTGTATCTGTCTATGCTTATTTCTTTGGGATGCTTTGATCAGAGCATGGCTCTAACAGGAACAATACATCAAAACTTCAGGTATAATGTGTGTATAGAAAAACTACTTTTACTGATGACAAGCAGCAATGAATACTGAGGATCTCTGTTCCTTCAACCACATTTTCCAGAATCATCAGAATTGAATAAAGATGGAACTGCAACATTTCTTTGAAAAATGCCTCCAACTCTTGTTCCCCATTCATATCAGAAGATGTTGCTTTCTATTTACCCTTTATAGGCCTACCTTGCCATTTTCATTTGTACTGAATAGAAGCTTGTACAGTGTTACCTAGTATGAAAAAGTGTAATGGCAATAGAGCACTATGGCCAGATTCTTACTTAATGTAAATCAGGATAGCTCAATCAAAAATAACTGAAATACTGGTGTTCATACCACATCCAGCTCTGCCCCCAAGTTTGTGAGCTATTGTAAAAGCCTTATTTTCCAGCTTTGTATTTCCCTTCATAGAAACTACTTTGCTGTAGCAAAGTAATGCATGACTCCGCCACCAGGCCACATTGCAGCAGCTTTTGTGCCATGATGGAATAAAATATGTGCAGTATGCACTGGCACAGAAATGTGTAAACACCACCATAGATCAATAGAGATTATCCAGAAACTGTAAGATGACTTAAGTTCAATAGACTCTGTAGCAGTTAATTTTGAACTAAAATGTTTTCCTTCTTAAAGAATTTATCTGATCTGCCGGTAGCACACTAAATTGCTTGGGCTCTGTTTTCCCTACATTTCTCAGTATACCAGCATTGCATCAGCACCAGTCTCCTTCCTTTCCATAGCATGGACAAAGTGAATAAATGAGTTTCGTTCCAGAGATCTCAGCAGCGTCTCAGGGCAAATCAATGATTTTACACTGAACAGAGGACTTTTACCTACGTGTCCTACCTGTGCTGCAGGATAGCAATCATTAGGTGCCCCCTGTAGTGCTGAAAACCAGTTCTGTGAACCAGATAATATCGAGTCAATGACTTTCAAATATCTTGCTCTTCTTTTAACTTATAGCTACTGATACAGAATCTGTAGTGCAGGTAGTGTGCTTAATAAGCTCCATGGAGAGTTTTTGAACCTGTGCTTCCATCAGAATAACTGCTTAACAAAACAAAACAAAAAAAGTCTCGGGAGAAACTTGCTTTTATTTTTAGTTTTCACTTAATTCAGTGCTTTTCTGTGAAGCTCTAACAAAAGACACCACTTTATCCAGAGTTCAAAGCAAACTCTTTTTTAAGGTAGGCCCTGTTACAGACATGGATGATGCAGCTTTGATCTTTTACTCTCCTGTTGTATAGGCCCAGTTAGCCTCCCTTAAGTATTTGCAGCCACAGTTGGTTTTTGTAACCTTTAACACATAGCTTTGCTCCTGCAAATTTTATCTTGATATGTCCACACATATAAAAATGGTGTCTTTGCTAGCAAAGGAGCTCCTCATTGCTTCCAGCTACCATGGCAGTGATTAAGAAACTAAGAAAACTTATGCACTTGCCTGGATTTTTCTGAGCAAGAACAGCAAATGTAGCAGAAAACAGGCCTAAGAAATTAAATCTGGAGCTAACGTTCCTCCAGATTCAAGGGGTTTCCAGCCTAGGATTGAGATATGATCCTTTCTCAAGACTGTTTGATGACTATGGTTTCCTTTTGACATTAACTCAGGTCAGATTCATTGCAAGGACAGGTTTCCCTTCAAATCTTGTGGAAGTGGAGAGGCAAGAGGAGGAATCAGAAGGAATCAGAGGATGTATATTTTCACTTCTCTGTCTACTGCCATATATAAACTTCTATCCCAAGGGCTGACTTGTCCTTCCAAAAAAAGAGATCAGATCTTCAGCTAGTTATATTCCACTGATTCACTGACTGGTGTTCAATAACTGTGGTTTGGAGCTGAGAACATCCTATTGGAAAGTCCCCAGGGACTCATTTGCCATCACCACCATGTGACTAGAATATTTAATGGAAAGAGAAATGAAGGAAAGTGACTGCTGAAAAACTGCAAGAAGTGTGACCTATTTTGATATGATTCCCCTCATAATTCACCCCCACACACACATAATCAGTGGTGATGATGTTTTAGATTGGGTGATGTTCCCTATAGCCAGCTTTGCCTGAAAGTGTTTCAGAATCATATGGTCTAAGACTTTTCCCCTGTCTGGTTATTATTTTGGCAGAGAAATAAGGTTTCAAAAATCAAGCAAGAATTAGTAAGGATTAGGGCTAAGCTCTAGCAGAGATGGCCTGAGATTGGTTTATAATGCTCAGATGTGAAGGTGAGAGCTGCTGTTATTACTAAGCAATAGTATCATACCACTGTTTTTCTACATTTTGTGGATCCGTAATCTGCCAGGGCTTCCATCCTTCCCTGGCCTTTCCATACGTGTTCTGTCCTCCTTCACTGTGGTCTGAGCTCCTCTAACCTGGGCTCCAAGAGGGGTTGCATGCAGCAGTTTTCCCAGCTGCTGCTTTGCATGGACGGCGCAGCTCTAGACAGCAGTGACCTTGCAGGAAAGCAGGTACAGCCGGGCAGCTACTCCCTCGGGGGCAGTGGCAGCCCCTGCCTTCCTGTGAGGGGCTATGGAGGGTGAGACAACCTGCCGCCCTGAGCCTGCAGGGGTTCGGCAGGGGTAACCCACCAAGGACCACTCACTGACTTCTACCTCCCACATGTGCCAGTAGCTCCTGCAGCCCCTGCCCTCCCTCAGGAAGGAGAGCGTTGCAGGAGCAGCTCTGGCTGTGACGGGAACCCTTTCCCTCGAAGCACGATTTTCACTTGGACTGTTGAACCCTCTCCCTGCTCCCAGACTTCTGATTTCACTTGGTTTCTACTCCTTTGCCTTAGAAGCCTCCTCATTCCCTTTTTCTAACTTCAGGCACATATATATTCTCTCCAGATCCTGTGACTTTTCCCTCTACAGAATCCTTGCCAAGAATCCAGGCTTGCCATCTGCCCAGGAAAATGATGATATGGCTCAGCTCTCTTCTGGATATTGAATGATGTAGCTGGAGCAGCAATGTTAACATTAGTGAGAAAGAATAATCGGAGCCCCTTGGAAGCAAGGCTGTTTCCTACCCCACAGCATAGAGGTTGACAGAAAAAGCCAGTTTTTCGAATCCTGCATTTTTGATGAAGAAGTCTCAGTTTCAACAAATGCCTCTAATAAAAAATGGATAAAATGTCTGACATGCTGGCATTTCCTAAATTAAATGTTTGTTTTCAGTTTGAAACAACTCTTCATGCTGATTTTTAGTTGTTATGATGAAAAGGGCAACCTTTTGCAGTAAGCAAGATGAAACATTTTAATGGACCTGATCTGAAAGTATTTTTGTGGATCATGGGGTTGCAGACTGATTTTTGAGATTTTTTTTATTTTATATACCTTTTGGAAAGAGGGAAAAGTTTCAGCCTTCCTCCAATCTCCTGTGCAATGGTAGCCCCATACTACATGTGGTTGTATCAGCAGTTATAATTCAGCAGATGTTATTGAAAAGACCTGTTTGTTAGGCACTAAACACAATGCCCTACAGATGTGAAGCCAAGCTATCCCTAACATTAAGGCTATGGCCCTGACTTCTCCCAGGCAGCACTCTCCTGTTTGAAAATAGTGGAGAACCTCTCTCAGGCTGTGCTTTTTAGGCCCTGATATCAACTCATCTGTGAGTCACCAGGGCAGAGGGGGAGGTTGGAGAGAGCCACAGACAATTTCAAAACACGCGCCTGCTGTCTAAATGGGAACAGACACAGCAGCCCAAACAGGAGGGAAACGACTGTCATTCTTCATTCTGACAAAATGGAATAAATGATCTGAAGCATCCGGGAAGCTCCCTGAAGATTAGGCTTTTCAAGCAAAATCACTAACAACAATTTGAGAAATACCTTCTCCTCCTTTCCTTCTCTACTTGGAGGGCAAGAGGTTCATGAGAATTATGCAGATGAGTTTTGGGGTTTAGAGCCCTTTCCAGCAATGAATTGCCTGTTATTGCCTTTCCTGAAACAGAGGCAATGCAGGTCCTTAATTTATTTAAGGTGGAAATATTCCTGAGCAGGTCAATAAAACAGAAGACGTCCATATGGAGCACTGAAAAGAGAGACTACAGCAGATCTGCATGCCTTTGCAAGGGTACTTGGGACTCCTGGGTTTTGCAGTGGGAAGATAGTCACTGAAAAAGGAGAGACTCACATCTGGGTTGAGGAAAATGGAGAGGTGAGGCTGGAGTGGCCTTTTTGCAAAGGGACAGAGCAAGTGCTGCCCAGGCCATTCTTAAAAAGTATTTCAGATCCTGCATTACAGAGAAACCTATTTCAGTGTTTCACTCAAGCTATTATCCCTCCAAACAGGGGGAAAACAACAGTTTTTGTGGTTAAAAAAGAAGTGAGGTTGGGCTGAAAGATGTCTGGGGTCAGCGAACACCTGATGAGGACTCTGGGGAAATCATTTAATTTTGCTGAGCCTCATCTGTGAACTAGGGAACATAGGGACCTCTTTTCTCCCATGGATGGTTTATTTAGGCTTTTGGGGGCTCAAGTTTCTATCTCCTCATATAGCCGCAGTTGCAAGGAATTTAAATAACCAATCTGCAATTCATACCAGAAAAATCTGTGCCATTCCCATTTGCAAAAGGCCGGGGGGGGGGGGGGGGGAAGAGGGCCTGGAAAAACACCAAGAAGCCAAGCAGCTCTCCCAAGACTGCTCAGACAGTCTGTAGTACAGAGTTATACCCTGAACACAGTAACACTTTCCCTCCACCTAGCAAAACAGCATTCAGACCTTGCTACAGTCCTTGGTCTAATAGTATTTGTGTAACTAAGTTGTCTGAAATCCAGGATACTGCTCCCTCGGGAGCTGTGAGTACTCAAGCATCTCTCAAAATCTGGTACTTCGCACATACAAATGGATCCATTATTGCATCCTCATTAATAGTCTGAGATTAGAACATCACAAAACCCTGTATGCACCATTTCCTTTCTCCTAACCACCAAGGGAAAATTCCTTCCAGGCTTTTTTTTTTTTTTTTTTTTTTTTTTGACAACCAGCTTTGTGACTGCAGAGTGCCTTTATGGCCACTGGAGAATCTGGGCACCTTCCCATTGCTGCTAGCAGAAAGCAGCTCTGGGGGTGAGGATGTTTTGCCAAAGGAGCTGTCCTTCAGGCGGGATAATAAACTGCTCTGCCATCTGCTTTGTGGGGATTATTCTAGTGGATGCTAGAGACTCTTGAAAACATTTTTGTCATGCCCCTGCACTGCTCCTTAACACTGCATCCTTTGCATTCATATAACCTCCCTCTTCACCTTTTGAGTTTGAAAGTTTTTCCTTTTTAGCATGAAAAGACAAAGAAGATCTGGATTTCAGCTCCTACTGTTGGCTCTCTCCCCACTACATACAAATGTGCACCCACAGCTCCATTCAACCCTGGCTCCCACAAAATAATCCTCCTCTCTTTCCCAGAAACTCGTTCATGCACCAAGACTCAGCATGTCTTAGGAAATCATCTCTCCGCAACCAGTCTGCTCACTGATTTGCTCTAAGGACTGCTCTCTAATAGTGCTCAGCTCTCCAGCAAGCCCTAGACTCCTTTTATACTTTCTTCATTTGCTGTCAGGCTGTTTTTCTGCTGTTCTTAAAAGAAACTACCCCAGCTGTATTCCCTCCAAGCCCTACTACCCTTTAGCCAACAGTTCATCACCTGAGCTTTTCAGGCACCTCCCTTATATGCATTTTCACAGGTGCAGGTGTTTAGCAGCACTTTTTAAAGGTCTCTTTCCCTGGGTAAAAGGTTTTTGTTGTGGGTGTTTGTAGGGTTGTGGGTTGCTGTTTTAGGTTGCAGGACTCAAGTGACTTAATTGCTGGGTAAGTACGCAACATCCAAACTGACTATAGAGCTAATAGGTGCAAGAAAGCTCTAAGGTGAATAGTGTATGCTGAAGAGTTGATGCAGGCTAAATTATAGCATGAGAGATAGAGGACCAAGTGAAGGATGTTTGTTTACTGGTATCAGGATAATTGCTGAGGTGGGTTGTTTGGTGGGGAAATAAGATCAAAGTAAATATTGAAGCAGACTTAAGAGGAAAAGCTATAGTGCAGGAAATAGAGGAGGAAAAAGCAAGGTAATGCATTGAGAAATAAAGTATTATGAAGAGTTGCAACCTGGGAAGGGAACTGTGTTCCCAGTTACTTAAAACTTCTGTCACTATCCTGGTGTATTAAGGATAGAGTTTAACACCCCCTTGAATGTGTTACTTTGGAGAGAACCAGAATGAGGCTTTCCTGCCTCTGCTGCTTTCTCTCTTTCCCTCTCCCTCCTGCCCTGCGCTTTCTCCCTTGGGGAACCTTGCATCTGTCTTCTGTTTAAACCTTGCTTGCATGTCTTGAAGCAGCAACTGTTAGTTTTAAAGGGCTCAAGGCTGTGATAGGCTCAATGTGATTTGTATATTTGTCAAAACTCTTGTGTATCACTGCAAGGTATAATTACAGAAATCTAGGCCTTGATTCCTTACAAGATGTCATGTTTTATCATCTAAATGCTAAATGGGGCTGTTAATATGAGTAAATGCAGCTCAGCTTGAGTGAAAGGGTGTTAAAGAATCAGGTCTAGAGTGAATCAGCCTGTGTATAGGTGGCAATAAAAGAAGGCAAGTAGTATGCAGTGTGTAACTGAAGTATTTAAGAGCTCCAAGTTGCAGCCTGCTTCTGGGTGCCTTGCTCTGCATGGTTACTGCCCCTTCTCTTAGGGGCACTCCACAAACATCTATCCTACAAAGTGAATAGTAACCAAAGACATTATTTGCCAAGACTTGTTTTCAGTGTGGCATGTTCTTCCTGACACAGATGGCTGTCACAGGTCTATAAGACTCATCAGATAATTCTCTTATTTCCTCTGCTGCCTATGATGCCTTACAGTAGAAACAATTTTGCTGCATCAGTGCAAGAGCACTTATGCTTAAATAGATCTTCTCCAAGTTTGTCATCTTCTGCACTTCTGTTAGCGCAGGAAGCAGAAAGCCCAGCTTCCTGCCTTGGCATCTTAGAGTAGGAAAAGTTTTCTAGTGATTGGTCTTCTGGAACATACTTTTACCTTTTGAAAAGTCTAAGTTCTGTGGATGACTTGAGATATTATGAGATCTGTTGATTAATCATTAATATTAATTTCATTTCCTAAGACTGATTTTCAATCTACTTTTGCAGCAGCCAGAACAGGACAAGAACAGTGAGATCACTGCATTTTTCTGCTCTGTCATTTGAGGTACCTTTGAAACATAACCTGCCAATAAATGACACCTGAAGATTTTCAAAGCAAGGTCTAATGCTCCTTAGCACATTTTTTTCTTTCTTTAAAAATAATTTTTAAAAAAGCTTTTTCCCTAGTTTTCAAAAGAATGTCTCTGTGGAACTACATTTCTATTGCCTTGGAGAACACAGTGTTCACTCATGGCACAAATCTTTGTGTAATCAAGAAAGTTACCTCAAAGATGGGAGGTTTTGAGACTCAAAGGTCCTTAAGGAGTTTTTAACTATTAATGGTGATGCTCCAGCATTGAAACAATATCTGTAAAAAACCATTTAAAGTCTTCCAATGGCTGACAAATGTATTAACTCCCTTGTATATTAATACTTTGCCCTGGATGCAAATGTTTCTTTTTATTGTTACATGCGCTATAGTCTCTTGATCTTTCTAACTTAATCAGAATACTTTTTTTAATTCATTGATTCCTCTCTTCAGTCCTGGAAAAATGCCTTGTTGCCTTTTTTAACTTGATGCAAAATGTATCCTGTGATTCAGCAAAAGGAAAGGGAACAGGGAACACATTGAATGCAGTGACAAATGGCAGAAGGGTCAGAGCGGTCAGAGCAAAGGAAGATGCTCTGTCAGGACCTGCAGAGGCAATGTCATAATTATGTGCTGTAAATTTATATGTAGCCAAACAGAAATGCAGAGGGCAGATTTTATGAAGTTTCTTGGAGAAGCTCACATGAGCAGTATAGACCAGGCATGGCCATGACTCCAGCAGGTAGAGGGAAAGGGACCAGGCCTCTGCTCTTCCTTTTATCCTGAACTTTTGAGTCACCTGTATGAGCATTTTGTGAGAGTGCTTCTACTGAATTTCTCATCTGGAACCATTTTAGCTATGTTACTTTTTAATCCATACTGTGTAAAATCCTGAAGCACACTATTAGCATATTATCTACAGTACCAATTTCAATGCCAAACATGCATGTGTACACATCTGCGTACGTCTGCCTACCCAAGTTGTTTCGCAGCTCATTTACACTTTAAATTTTGAGCTAGTTGCCTAAATAAAGTGAAGTCTACATTTTGTGCATGCCTGCTCTATATTGACTCTGCTGGTATGACTCAGTTTTCCACACAAGTCTCCTCTCAAAATCCTTGTCAACAGCTGTGTGCAGCAACAAATGCAGTGGAGCACTGGGGCGGCAGCTGGCTGAAAATGAAAGATAATGGAAGTCAGGTGTCCAAGATGAGTGTTTAGATGTGACTTGGCTTCCCTTGGTTTTCCCTGCAGAGCAGTGATTCCATATTAACTTAATTTTTTACTCTGTGAAAATCATCCTGCACTGATGGAAGAACGATGCTTGGTGTGACTTTATTTTGGCAGACATAGCTTGTCACTTCCACATCTGTTGCACAGGCAGGGAGACACTGGTGGGGGTGGGGGGAAAAACTCCATTAAATAAAACTAAATTTGGGATCTGGATGAAAAAGAAATCCAAGCTCATATTTTGTGTCATTGTGATGTTAGCCAGTCATCGGTACTGAGGATGGGTGTGCTTGGGGTAGATAGACAGAAATATCTGTAGTAACCTGAAAGCTCTGTTCAAGCAACCCCACTCTGTATTGTTCTGCTCTCTGTAGAAATCAGCATTGCATCTGGGAGACAGGATTTCTAGGAATGCCGGAGTCTGGGACCAGACGTTGTTTTAGGCCCTACTTTAGGTTTCCACTTAGATTACATAGTAATCTTTAGTGCCCTTTTATGTACTAAGGCTTTGGGTTCTCCCTGTTCTGAAGAGGCAATAATGTTCCCCAAATACTGTGTTGCCATTTTTTTGAGATGGAAAAGTGTGTTTTCAAAATGCTGGGCATAAACTCAAGCTTACCGCTTTCTCACTGCTATTGTTTCCTCTTTCTCAGGACATGACCTTCACCACCAGGATGAATCAGGAAAAACCTGCCAAATCCTCCTAGCTCCCTAGCTGTACAATTTGCTGTTCTCTTACTGTTCACCACTCAGTAGCCTCATCTCTTCCCACCCAAAGGAAGGAAGAAACCAGCAAGTCACAAATGACAGCTGAAAAGTGAAACATCAAAAGCTGTGTGAGACACTCTTAAAGGAAAAAACTACAGTACTTCTCCATCCAAGCCTGGGAAACTGTGTGACATCAATTACAAAGAAGATATGTTCAAGTAACCAATACCAGAAATTGAACAAATAAATACATACATATATATTAGAGTATCTACACACGGTCTAGAGCATTTAGAAATCTACATTCAGAATGGATGATGGATACAGAAATACAAACCTCTATCAAGGCAGCAGGGACATAGGAAGGGAGACAAACCAAGTCTCAGATGACTATAGGTACCAGGATGGTACCTATGAAGGCTATGCACCCAATGATGGCTACTACCGCGGTGGGGATGAATCTGCTCATGAAGAAGATGCCCAGAGTGATGTTACAGAAGGCCATGATGAAGATGATGAGGTCTATGAGGGGGAGTACCAGGGAATTCCACACCCAGATGATATTAAAGCCAAGCAGAAGAAGAGAGCCCCTGAAGCGGCTGATGAGTACAGAGACCATGCTGATCTTATGGCAGAGAGGATGGAGGACGAGGAGCAGCTTGCCCACCAGTATGAGAACATCATTGAGGAATGTGGCCATGGACGCTTCCAGTGGACACTTTTCTTTGTTTTAGGATTGGCACTGATGGCAGATGGAGTGGAGGTGTTTGTGGTTGGATTTGTTCTGCCCAGTGCTGAGAAGGATATGTGCTTATCCAGTTCGAACAAAGGGATGCTCGGTAAGTGCCACTTGCAAACAGCTCTTGTTACACAGTAGGCAGTACCTAAAACATCTTATTCTAGTGACTGGCTGATTTCAGGATCTTCTGGTGACCCCTTTCTTGTTTTGTGTGTCATGAGCAGGCACAGTTGGATGGATCTGATTTAAGAGGGGTTTTGCATGCTGTTGAGAAGGCAGCTACTCAAAAGCAAGAGACTTGCACCACATCTCAGCCCACCTCCTGAACATGTTATGGCCCCAGCACTGGCAGCTGCAGGCAGAGTCTGAATGAACTGGGCAGCCTGCAGTCAGCAGGTCCACAAGGCAAAACTCTTAGGGGTGATCAGAAACAAACGTGGGAGGTTAAAGGTGGCATTTCCTACCTGGGCATCTAGTGACTTTCAATGCTTTTAGAAACTAAAGTGTAATGAGACATCCACAAACAGTACTATCCAAGTATGACGGATATAACAGCTAAATGTCTGTTTGCTCTGGATCACTTGGCAGGCTGTCACATTGTGGCTCCCAGTGCTTCCCTGTTCTCCAAAGTTCTTCACTTTGTCTAGCCTCCCCTTTTCTTTAGTCCAAAGTCCCAATGAGCAGATCAGTTGTGCTGCCAGTTTCTTTTGCATGTTAAATTCTCAGCCAGAGCTATTTGCTAATGTGTACTGGGCCAGAAGTTGCCTATGGAGATTTCTTCTTAGGTCTGTGGAATAAAATTAATGTTTTGCTTGGGGATTAAAGGATCAGGCTACTCCCAACATCCAGTTTGCATCACCATTGACACCTCCCTGTGGTCAAAATACGAAGGCTTAGTTATTGTGACTGAGACTGGGCGGAACAGTTTGGAGGAACAATTTTTTCCCTCTGCACATTATAAAAAATATGGTATGAAGTCTCCCAGATATCTAAGAATTGGGAAAGCATCCAGCATGCCTCATAGTGAGAATAAGCCATGCAGTTGTACAGCCCATCTGGAAGACAGACAAAGTAGCTCTTGGAAGAACATTTTAGGAAGGGAAATAGTGTGTCTGGATGGATGTGTACAAGGGTCATAGGGAAATCATCAGTAGTTCATGCATTCTGGCCTAGAAGCCCTGCCTGACTCAAAGTAAATGCAGATTTTGAATTAGACCCTGAGCCTCGACTCCATTCTATTTGTATTACTTTCTTGTGGCACAGATGATCATTATCCTTATATAGAGCTCTCATCTTGGTGTACCTCAGGTCTCAAACACTTTTCCTTTTTTCCTTCTGTTTCTTTTTTCTTCTCTGGACTTGGGGATCAGGATATTTACTTCCACAGTTTAGCTCATTTTCTATCAAGTTTTGTGGCATAAAGAATTTGGTAACATTTGCTTTAGAAAACGCTTACAATTCCCAACTTGATAGAGCTCAGGTTTGATTTTTAAAAGTAAATTGCTCACAATTGGATCCTGGTTTCAAAGGGACTTGGGAATTCACCAGCTCCCTGTGGGGCACCTGGTTGGGTGCCTTTTTAGTGACGAGGCCTTTTTTGAAAATTGGGTCATTTATTTTGGTGATTAAATGAAAGCAGAGATCTTTCGAAACTCTGACCCCATGAACTTCTATCTCTGCAGAGCTCCACTTCTGGTATGCACCAGAATCGGAGAACTTCAGATGTCGCAAGATCTATCTTTGAGGTATTTCTGGCCCAACCACAGGTTAAAAAAAAGAACAAGAAATCTCATGAGAGCTCATTCTCCTGCTGCTTCCAGCTCAGTATTTGCAAGGCTGAAAGTTCAGAGTGTTCTGATAAGCTCTGGATAAGCAAGGAGATGTCTGGGTCCATATCCAACCACAGCTCCAGCCCACTGCACACTAACGGATCTCATCTTGAATTCCTAATTTAGGGAACAGCATTCTTCTTGCTGCCCTTTTTTGTCTGCTTTTAAAGCGCCCTTTTGTGAACTGGGTTTGCAAGTTTCCTCTCTCCTTAGCCTGTTTGGTTTTGGGGGCCTGCTCTCAGAGCTTGCATTCATACTATCTTGTGGCTTAAATAAGAATGTGTTTTCCTAAGAAGAAAAGTTGATTCATGTCAGACTGAAAGAGACTAGAAAGGCAGAAAGGAAAGTGGGTATTTATGGCAATACTCTGTTGGTACTGTACCAGAGGTAGGGCTCCATATGCCTTAGTATGCCTTTTTTGTTGAAGATACTTTTTCAGCTGCTGGACATTTCTCTGCTGCAGCAGGTTAAATGCATGTGGGAGGTTTCCTTTTGGATCTGAGGTCTGTGAGATGATCCTTTGAAAAGGGATTAAGAGCAGCTTAGAAAGCATTAGATTGCAGAGCAGCGCATTGATATGAATAATGAATACTCAAGGGCACCAAGAAGTGTGCCGGCCAGCGAGGCTGCAAGGAGGCTGATGTGGGCATGGGACTGCTGGAGGGCATATGAGGGGGAAAGTGCAGATTTCTGGGTCTGAACTGGAGAGGAGGAGGGCAGTTTGCTGCTTCGCTGTGGTGAGAGGGCAGCAGCAGGGAGCAGAGTGTGGGTGGTTTGGCAGGCAGTGGGTCACAGCAGAGAGGAGGTTTGTTGGCAGACCTGCCTCCAGCACAACCTGGTGTCCCATGTACTGTGCTCCGAAAGTGGGTTTCTTTCCTCATCTGAGCAGCTTTGGGTGATCTGCGTGATAAGGACAGTCGTGTATCAGCTACTGGAGAGGGAGGCTGGGAAAGTGCTATTGATGGAAACAAGAACATAATCTTCCTCAAAACCTTTCCTGGATTAGCTTCAGTGACCATCCGCCACTGACTAGAAAAATATCTCGCAGCATACTGCAGAGCCTCTGCCATATGCTCATCCCCCTTGGGGCTGCCATTTCCTTGACATTCTATGAGCTGTGCTATTGCAAATTAATCTTGTTAATACGCAGGGTTCAATGATACTTATAGGCTGATTTGTCACGATAATGGGTAGCAATCAGGGCTCTTCGCCTCAATTTATGCCTAATGTGCAGTGATGATCTTGCAAGAGTGTGTCTGGATGAAATGAATGGTGGGTTGATTAGAGAGGGCAGGGCTCTTCTTCAAATTATCATGCGGTTCTGGGGACGTGGGGTCATTATCCGTATGTGAGTTACTGTCCCTTACCTTATCGCTATGTACCAACAGATTTCAGCACAGGAGCTCATATTTAGTCTCAGATGACTGTTCATCTCATTGCCTTTTTGCTAAGGGAACATGATGAGGTTATCCCAGATGGAGTTAGGGTTGCCTCTGGGCAGCTGCTAACGTTTAAACACATGAGAATGTCTCAGCCATAACAAATGAGGCTAGGGAGAACAAATGGGAGATAAATCAGGTAAGTAGTCAAACTCTCTCAGAAATAGGAACAGACAAATAAGAGAGCTAAAATAGATGCCCCCTAAAGACCAATTTAGAGAAGTTTGGCTTTTGCTAAAAGGGCATTTTGCCTTAAGTACTCTGTGTATTGCATACTTTTCCTCCCTCGGAAAGCAAGAATACAAAAATATCAAGCAAATTATGGCCAAATTATGCAAAAATTACAAATAAACAGATGCCCACAGTGTTTCATGAAATGTGTGAAATGAATATGACACATCTTAGAAAACGTTTACATTTTTGTTCTGAAAATAAACATCTCTACATCAGATGCAAATTAACAGCTATTTTAGCCCTAACTATCCCTAGTGGGACAAAACACATTTTGAGTTTTTCTATGATGTGAAATGCTATTTTGAAGACAAGTGCAGAGGTATAACAAAAAAAAGAAACCAACTGTATATATTTTAGTACTTTGATTTTATTGACTTCTCACTAGTTGTTGAGAATAAGCTTGTTAACTGGTAACAAGTTTATTTTCATGTAGTCGTTTGATAGACCTCAGCTTTTGCTGAGCTTTGTCCAGCAACAACAATAATAAAGTATCTATTAAATTTACTGAAACAGAATATTCCTGTTTTTGATTAAAGACAATCAAATGAAGAGTCATAGATGTTATATTCACTTATGTACTGAGAGACATACAATATTGTTACTTGGGGAAATATCATATATATGTGCATCTTTAAATGCTATTAATTGTCTCTCAGGAGACTAAATATTATTTTTACAAGCACAGAGCAGTAAGTATACAGCTCGTATGAAAGATGGTGTCATAATCATGTCTTAAACTTTTTATACCCTGCATATAAAACCTCAAAGCACAGTTAAAACATCAGACTTCCCAGATCCCCAAAGATGCAGGTATCTTACTACCATTTCACAGCCCAGTAAACTGAGACAAGGAAAATTTGAGCACTTTGTGCACAACTGCAAAACAAGCACATGAATGCTGAGAATAAAATCTGTCTTTCAGGCACGTGGCTCCCTTTCTCTGTATGATTTAGTAATAAGATTTTTAAGGAGACTATCATCTTATAGACTCTTGGCTTAGGAATGTTGGATCAAAAAAAAAAAAGAAATCCTATTTGTAATTACGCAGCTATGGAGAAATTCAAGCTCGACTGTGAGTCAGGTTAAATAGGATGTGCGACAACATCCCTGCTCTAACTTGTGTGAAGAGGCTGTTTTGTTATCAGCTGAGATAAAATTTAGCCTCAGCTTTTCATTGACCCAAATTTACCTGATATGACAGTAAATCCTAATCCCCTCAGCAGAGCTCAGTAGCTTTTCTTTTTTTCCGGATAAATGCTCGGGAGCCTGGAAGCGGCTCCCTCGCTCTGCCGTAGCTGACTGCCCTTGGCGGAAAGGCTGCCGCGAGGCCAGGCAGCACCCCAAGCAGCGGTGGGGTGCCAGTGGCGTGGGGTGCATGTTAGGGAGAGAAAAGGTGATTTGGGTGCGCGGTGCATGTTATGGAGGGAAAGAGGTGCTTTTGTGACATGGGGACACCTTGTGATGGAAGTAGAGCGCTGTGCAGGTCCCATATGGAGATGGCTGAGTCCCCCTGTGTCGGCACAACGGGAATTTAATCTGATGAGAGCCAGCAGGGACAGGTTTTTGTTCAACAGCAAAGGGTTCCTCTGTTGAAAACTTTGATTTAGCACAGGGCCTTGGTGTAGGAACCAAATGGTCCTGTGAATATTGTACTGATGGACAAGTCCTGTGGAGGGACTGAGAGTGAAACTGGCTAAGTGTAAACACCCACCTATGCTATGCTGGCAGCGCTGGCTGAAACCCTTGGTGTGCGTTTCCAGTGAGACATCAAAGTGTCTGCAGATTCATGCATTCACCTTTTGCTTGAATGTGCAGAATTCCCTTGAACTCGGTAGCTGTAATTTGTCTGGTATCCACCCCCAGACTTCTGGAAATGGAAGGTTTGGTTTCAGATGCATGACCTGCTTCTCAGTGGTAGGGCCATTAGCGGTAGGTGAAATATCTCTGCTTGCATTTAATCAACATGGCAAGTGCAAACCCTTTCATTTGATTTCCATTTACAAAGTTAGTGAGGTTCATGGGTTACGCAGTAATAAGCCTACGAGCAAAAAAGGTAAGAAACTTCAAGAAGAGGGGGAAAAAGGCCACTCATCCCTCAGCTAATCCTCTGCTGGGGCTGTTCCCTGCTCTGGGAAATGCTGGCTGTTATTAGAGAACAAATCAGTCAGGGCTACTGGGTTTTATTGCTCTCTCTTCAAATCACTCACATGTAATCTGATCCTGTGCCTTGCCTCATCCATCTCGCAAACAGTCCAGACCTAACTCACAAAATTTTGTTTGTGTCTATGAAGTGCATCCTTGTATGACAGATGCTGCTTGAGTACGGTTGTTTGGATTTGGCTTGTATTACAACAGGACCTGCAGGATATGTAAGGTCATAATGCTTTTGGGCTGTCAAGATGCTTCCTCCTCCATCACTAGCTTTCTTTTTATGTCCCGTTAGTGTCCTGTGCTTTGAGAGCAGGTAAGAGCATCCACGTTTCTGTTGTTACTGGCTCTGTGTAAACTTGTTAAGAGGTGAGATGCTCCTGTACCTGATAAATGCACACCCCAGGCAGCTTCCTCACCTTGCTGACAGCGCAAAGCACTCTGGGACTGATTCTTCCCATCGGGCTATTTTTTCTGCTTGACTTTTCCCTTTATTCCCAGATTCCTTGTCATGACTTGAAAGGGACTGTTTTCAGACGTGCCTAAATTCTAAGAACTTTAATCCTGTTGACTGTCAACAAAAGTAATTTACACTTGTGATGGAGACTTGGATCAGTCTTGCATTTTTCCTTCTCATGTTTGAAGCCCTTATGAGCACACTTCTAATCAGGCTGAAACAGTAACAAGATGGTTTAGCACGTACATAGCCATCTACTGTAACTGTCTCTATTTCTAGAACTTCAGGTTTTAAATTTGCAATTCCTGCCTAGCACAGGGTGCACAGTTTCAGTGAAGGCTAACGAATTTCCTAATATGAAAATATTTTATATGTTAACCTCTTTTCTGGTGGGAATAAGCCCAGTGGCCACATATTTTCCTTATAACTTCAGCATTGGATGAGTCATAACCGGAAATTTATTAGAATTTCAGCTCTTTGGTTTTCCACAGATTTTATGCAAGGCTGTTGCAGACTTTCCCACAGGCATTCGTTGTACTACATTACAGTGAAATAGTCTGTAAATAATGGTGTATGTGAAGTTGCCCTTAATATTTCACCTATATCTGCTGCACATGTTGATTTGTAAGTTGAACTCTCCTAGCACAGTCTAAGTCTGCCTGCGTAACTGCAAGGTGTGAAGCCAAGTTTCTGGTTTGAATCCTTGTAATGTTTTTCCTTAGAATATCCTGTGAACAGAAGTAAAACAGCAGAATAAAAATAATTTCTTTTAGTTTTTCAAAAGAATCACCTTTTTTTGTCCAATTCTCTTTAAAATTTGAGTTTCCAAGACTTGATATGAGCCAGATCTCTTTCAGAGGTAACAGTCACTGCTATGGTTCTCCTCACAATATTCCAGCAGACTATCCCTCCTGCATGGAGGCTACCTGAGTAACTACACCCCTTCCCCCTAGGTCCCAGCTATGTTATTACAGCTTAGCATTTTAGTGGCTACAGTGCTGTGTGTGAATCAGTGATGTAGTGATTCTGTAAATGTGGGCAGCACTCAGAGGGGATCTGACTAAGCAATTGTTCTATCACCTTGTTTCTTCTCCATAAACTAATGAAGTGACATCCTGCATGCCGCAGTACTGCGGTGGCCAGACTTTCTAACCCAGCAGGTCTGTAGTTGTAGCCAAGTTCCAATCTCTTGATACAGCTGAGAAGTGCACGATAAAGGCATTGGTGAGCCAACAGGAAGGGAAGCACTGGGAGAAGTTTGCTAGAAGAATGAGGCAGTCTCCTGGAAACACTCATAGAAAGTGATGCATGGGACTCTTTCTAGAAGTGATTAGCTATTGATGAATGAATGCCAAGGAAGGGTGTTAATCCAGGACACAGTAATCTGTAAACCCTGAAGTTGTTCCATATCCTGGGTCCCAAGGTCAGTTATCTGAGGGAGTGTTTCATTGCAGCTGCCCCGAAAGAAGGTTTTATGATGTTGGCTGGAACATGTAGCCTTCCCAGAAGAGACCTCTCCATCATAATAAAGCATCCTGCTGATTTTTATTTCATCCCTGGAGTAAACATTTCTATAATGAAGATCCTTCAGCTCAGAAACTGGCCACGCGGTTAGTCTCTGGTAGTCCAAAGTGCTGGTTGGTCCCTGAGTCCCTTTGCTACACATCTTCATTGTTTCAAATTCTAAGGGATAATGCATCCATTGGTTTATCACACACAATAACCAATTAAAGCCACATTCTCTAAGTGTCAGTTAGTGGCACTGATTAATAGAGCTGTTTTTTTTATGTAGCTCACTTTTTGAGGAATGTTGCTGTCTGGTGAATAATGAATGTTGGTGGAGATATAATCTTCACTCATACCACGTGTTTGGGATCCTTAGCTCAAAACTGCAGGTCTTTGCCCACAAAAGCAGTTTCACTCCACTTCTCAATGGCTGGTTTAAAACACAGTGCCAGGCTGCCATGACTTCCCTTGCTGAACCCTCTTTATCCTGCAGGATAGTGTACTCCCATGCAGACTGAGGGGAACCCTGAGTTAGTGCTTAGGGTGTATGACTCTTTAGTAGGGTAACGGATACAACTGGAAAAAATTGAGAGTGAGAGAGATCTGAGTGTTTCTCAGGCTGTTAAACCCTTTCTAAGAATGACTGGAGTTCTCTAGATCACTGTGTTTCAGCCCAAGATTCTTGATGGGTCTGTTAGCCTTACTGCCCTCTCCTTCCTGATTCATGCATTAGTGCAGTCTTTAAGTAATCAGTCTCTCTCTTTGTGCTCCAGAGGTGTAACTGTTTTTGCTTTGTCTTCTCTGTTCTGGCCACAGGGAATCAGAATCAGGCACCAAGAAGTTTGACTTCAAACTCGTTGTCCAGCCAGTGATTTTTATAGCTTTTAGGCATGGTTCTCTGCCTGGACTTTGCAAGTGTTAAGCTCTGGAAAGCATAGGCTATCGATCCGATGGGTAGATCCAGTGCAGAAGTTACTGCAAGGTGCAGCTATACTGGGAAGTTTGTACTCTTGTGTCCCTTTGGTCACTACTGATACAATACAGTGCAGGCCAAGTCAAACTCAGCTCTCAGCTTAAATAAGGAAACCAGCATGTCAGTGCAAGAAATGAGTTCCCGGCATTGTGGGTATTCCTGAGTATAAAGACTGAAAGCCTTTGAGGATAGAAGGGACTGTAACACTTGCTGCAGCTGAAATGACCAAGATAGGCATACCACGATCAAAAGGGGTTATCCATAACATATTCGCCTATATGGAGCACCCACTCTTCCCTCTGCAGTGGGAAGCTGCTAGGGTCGTCCCTGGCCAGACAACAGGCTTTCTGCTGCCAGCAAAGGTACTCAGTTATAAATCATGGGCTAGGACACAGTAGTAACCTTCTCTACCTCCTCCTCCTAACCTAGGACATTTTCTGGTATTAAGAGGCTTTGGATCAACATCTGCCATCCAGGGATTTTCTCTGGAGAGAGGAAAACAAAAAACAAACAAAAAAACAAACAAACCAAAAAAACCCCACTTCTCCCTGATGATTCATTTTTCATCTGGGTTTGGCAGTGCAGGCTGAGCTGTGCTGTGAACCATTCATCTGTGCTGGCAGGGCTCACCCTTAGAATAGACGCCTGTGAAATACCAGTGATAGATACAGGCTGCATCATCGCTTCTGTCTGCTGGCTGCGATCAGAGCTGCTCCATTGGATGTGTTTCAAGAGCCAAGGTAAAGGCATTAAGTCACACAGCACTGCATTAAGATTCCTCTTTCGTTAAGATTTTGGTTTAGTATGCTTTTTTCTAAGTTCTCCTTTGCAATTCACACTTCAGTGAAGGAGTAGGATGCCAAAGTTAATAGAAAAAGAGACCCCAGATTCCCAGCTATGTATGTGTCTTCTCTGATTGCTGCCAATCAGTATCTGAAACCTTTATGGACCTTTAGATCACATCACCAGAACAACTTCGGTGAGAATGTAGGGGAATGAGTGTTGGCATTGCCTGCACACAGCTGAGTGCTTACTGTGGCGGTAGGATCATGCAGGGTGCTGGCAAAAATCCTGTGCCATTTTTCTGGTACAAAGGCAGTTAAGAGGCAAGAATAGATCTGAGCAGGTCTTTTACCTTTAATACGCAAAATTCTGATTATCTAATAGACATTGTGTGGACAGAAAAAAAAGCAGAACAATTCACAGAGGTAATCCCACAGCTCTGCTTATGGAACAGGAGAAATTTTGGAAGTCTGAACTTTTCCACTTCTAGTCAACAGGAGACCAACATCCTGTGAAGTGCTGCAGTGGCTTTGTGCTGCATAGCTTTTAATTTAGTAATGCATTTCAAATCAAGTGCAGACATTTGCAATCCAAAAGAAAGGCAGAATTGGCTGCCGGATAACTCTGTGCATTAGTCCTTAGCCAGCTTTGCTGGATGGCAGAGAACAGGCCTTCAACCATCAGACTGATCAGTGTGTTTATACATTCATACATTACAAAAATAGGTGAAAAAATCAGGATCCCCACAGTAGGATTTCCCCAGCCCATGCTGTCTAATGTGATACAGTAAGTGTTCTGGGAACAGCCTTTTGCACCTCTTTGCTCCCCAGAAAACATGGTGCTTGCCACCAGTTTCTTCTGAAATGTGGTGACAGTGATATTGCTCCCACTCTCTGAGCCCCTAGTTTGAAGTGGAAAGCGCTGAGACCTATCCAACTCATTAATCAAGGAGTTGCCAATAATGTGCTTGGATGTGCTACCCAAAGTCCTTGGTGTGAGCAGGCCAGCAGAATGTGCAAGGAGGTCACCTGGTCGTCAAGCATTTTGACCCTGCAGTGCGAGGGTAGGGGCAGTACCAGCCGCACACTGCACATGGACAAAACGTGAAGGGCTTTGTCCTTCACATAGTGAAACTCAGTACAACTTTGATAGAATAGACATGCTGATAGTACATCTCCTTGCAGTCTTGCTTCATCTGGACTCATTGAAAGGAGTTTTGGAGGCATATGCGCCTGCCTGATCCCTTCCATCCTTACATCTTTCCTGGCTGGAAGGAATGAACAGAGATGTGTTTATTGACAAGCCTAAAGCAAAAAAAATGAAACCCAGAGGCCAAATGCAACCTTATTGTTTGTTGTTCTAAGACCTGTTCCCTTTGTTGCCAGCTGCTGGACTAATCGATTCCCAGATGTTTTCCCTTAACAGCAGTGCAAATCATTTCACTCTAGCCCATCATTTCCACCCCCTCAAGTACTGATTTGCACTGTATGCTATCATGTTTTAAATGTTTAATATCTGCTTCTGCTGTCTTTTCATATCATAACTCCTGCAGGCTTCAACAGGAATTTTGCCAGCAAAAGGACCAAAGCTGTGGATCTTCCTGAGAATATTCTTCTTGCTCACTGAAGTCTTTAAATTTTGAAAGTTAATAGAACAAATGAAAAACAAAATCCCAGGAGTTGGGAAGTTTATTAATTAGTTCTATTCACACTGCTGCCCCCACCAGAGAAAAGGCAATATAATAGGTGGCCCTCCTGGTGGCAGTCTTGGTAGAACAGCCAAGGACAATGGCCATGCTTTGGTGGCCAGGGTTGAGAGCACATAGTGAGCTGGATGCAGAGAGCGTACTTAGAGAAGAGAACCAGTCTCTCCTACTCAGCCTGACACTAAGCGTATTCACTGAAACTGTCTTTTGAAGACCCCATGGTGAAAGATCTAATGAAGTCAAGTTATAAATAAGAACTTTTTTTTTTTTAACAATGTCAAGGTGATTAATCTATAGTGCAAACTGTCAAGACAAGCAGTGGTATTTCCCTTCTGAAATTTTCAGATGAAGATGTCACTATTTTCTATAAGTTGTCTTTTAGTTAAACGTAAGATCTTGGCTCACTGACAGAGCCAGTATCTGTGCCACACAGGTCAAAGTGAGTGTATAGCCTGATCCTTTCAGGTAATGCTATGAAAAGTGGAAAGTGAAAGAGATGATATGCTCCAAAGGAAACATGAGTAGAATAGGTAACCTGCAAAGAGATTTATCCATGCAGTTTTTCACCTCTCATCATTTTCCACATGTAAACAGAAACCAAAGAGAGCCTCCTCCCTAAACATCCTCAGTCCCATTGTGCTCAGTGGGGTGAGTGGAGTTAAGACATCAGACTTCTGTAGTTGATGGCACATAGCTGGGACACGTGCATGCTAAGCTGCTTATTCCTGGCCATTGCTTGCGTGCAGGGGATATGTGAGCAGTGAAGCTGGGGAAAGAAAGATGTGGGTCCGGCTGAATGAAGATGCATCTATAGTGCACAGTGCAATGCAGTAGGTAGTGATCCAAGTTAATGGGCAGATGGGAAAATTAAGTTCTATCAGTGAACAGAGAGTTTCTGGCACCTGAGATGGTTCATTATGGGTAAACAGAGGTATTTCTACTTCCATTTGTAATGTGCAGTGTAGAGGCAACTTTTTAAGGCTTTTAAAGGCATCTGCCTTGTGTTCAGAACAGGCTATGCTGATTCGCAGTGTACAAAACCTAGAAGGAATGAACAACCAGTTACTAGAGAGTTTTAGATTTTAGAACAGCTCCTATTTTGTTTATTAAGGAATATTAATGATTATTATTTGGACAGTAACAGTGTCTCCTGAGGGCACTTGCAAAATCCAAAGAGCTTTTTAGATATGCCTGAAAGCAGCTCTCTCTAAATTCATGCATGGCTTTTGAAATGCTTTGACTCCACAGCTTTTGGAAAAACGAGAAGTTGTAAGAAGCGTGCTGAGCCCAGACAAGTCATATCTGTTGCTACATTCTGCATGCTGGTTCATAACAAATGGGCTTTTCACTGAAATGGCTAGGATAAGTGTAAGGCACAGACAGGCCCTCAGTGGTATCTCTATCTCCGTTTTCCTCTGTTAGAAAAGTCCTGGGCAGCAGTTGTCTATAATTTGGGGGAACAGTGGCTGATGTTGACTGTGTATGGGACAGCAAACTATTTCCACTAGGCAAATGAGAGAGTGGTTGCTACTGAACTTACTGTCTCTTTCTCTCTTCTAGGCCTGATAGTCTACCTAGGAATGATGGTGGGGGCTGTCGTGTTGGGTGGCCTAGCTGACAAACTGGGAAGGAAGAAATGCCTCATCATATCACTTGCAATCAATGCTGCCTTCGCGTTCCTTTCCTCCTTCGTCCAGGGATACGGATTCTTTCTCTTCTGCCGCCTTATCTCTGGCCTCGGGTGGGTAACTCTGGCTAGTCTATCAGCCAGGGACTCCCCTTTCCCATGAAAGTCCCATCACTGCTCAGCTGGAACTATGCAATGGTTGGGTTTGTGGGGTGTGAAAAGGAAGGACCGGCTGGAGTGCTCTGGAGACGTGTCTTAGCAACTGAGCCGGGACAGCCTGGCTGTTTGCCTAATGTGGCCAAGGTACCTTGGTCATGTCAGTGGAAGCATTATCAGTAAGCTGGGTCATTGATGCTTTCCTTGTACTGTCCAAATTGTGGATGAAGGCCAGGGAGACTGATAAATGTCTACCTCAGTCTTTCGCCTGACTGCCAGGGCCTCCAATGGACCCTTGCTGTTCCCATCGCCTAGCTGGTTTTGGCCTGCCTAAAATGAGAACTTGCCAAAGAACAACAGAGGAGATGTCTATGTGAAGAGCAGGGCATTACACTACCTTTGTATAAACTGTGCAGTAAAATCAGCTTTCAGAGCATAGCAAGGATATTGCTTATCTCTGATATCTAAGATCAATCCAACCAAAGAGAGATTTGGACTTTTTCTCCATGTGTGCAGTGAATCTGAGTGTGACCTTCCCTTTTAAAAAGAGCAATCATAAGACATTCATACAAAGACATGAAAAAAGACTTTTATTCTTCTCATGTGTTATTTTTTCTCCTCAGTATTGGGGGGTCCCTCCCCATTGTGTTTGCCTATTTCTCTGAATTCCTGTCTCGGGAGAAGAGGGGGGAACACCTGAGCTGGCTGTGCATGTTCTGGATGATCGGTGGCATTTTTGCTTCAGCGATGGCTTGGAGCATCATTCCACATTACGGTAATTGCTTTGTGCTTTCAACTTTTGGCAGCAGTACATTCATGCGTCACTACACTACCTCAAGCCCACGCACGTAACATTAGCCCTTACACATCCAAGCATAAACAACACTAAAATAATAGATATCTTAAATGCATAGGGCTTGAGAGCTGGTTAGACATTTGTTCCTGACACAATAATGTTGTAATTCAGCACTTTAACTTCTTCAAGAATTAAAACCACAGCTAGTCTTACTTATATCAACACCAAAGTTTTCCCTACAATTGCAGAGTTTTAAAAATCCTACCTGTCTTAAGGTGGAGGACTGTCTTTTTTACCAGAACTGTTATACAGCAGAATTTGTAACACCTTTGAGACTCACCTGGGACAATTGGCAAGGTTGTAAAAGCTAAATCAATGGAAAATAGAAGGTCTGATAAACTGGTTGACTGATTGATGTATTGACTGATACTAAGGCTGTAAGTAGGACTGACTCTGTGGCATGAGGGCTGCTTTGTATCAAAAGGTTCAAGTACCTCATTTGGAGTTATACTGTCAGAGCCTGACCCCTTAGTCTAAATGCCAGTGAATTCAGGGGAAACTGAACTGAGATTATTTTGATGTTGATTGCAAAGCTCATGTTGATGTTGATTGTAAAGTTGGGCCAGTTATGAAAAATAAATAACTTTAATGAGGGAATTACTGGGTGTGAAGAATATTAGTAGCAAGGACAAAACATATTCTTTTCCTTAACCAGATGCCAATATTCTCGAGGTTGTGTTTTTGGAGACATGTCTCTTGGGTATGCAATGTGCAGGGGGCCACATCTGATTTCACCTAATCTGGTTCAGAAATGGAATGGGTTCCCTGTGCAGCGCTGGAAGTGGTAGGGAAACAGTAGACATGAGGACTCCGAAATATGTGAGTGCCCTGAGGAACAAAAATCTGCATGACACATGGTCTTCCTGGTAACTCATGTGCATATTCCTAGCAAAACAGCAGACAGCAAATATCTACTGGGAAAGATTAATTCCCTCAGTATCCACTGACACCAGCTGTCTGCAGAATCCTGTTTGAGGAAAGTAGGGCAGACCACAAAGACCCTGAAGAAAAGCACGGATATCCATCCATCTATCTATCTATGATCTCTGTTTTCATATGCTTAAAATATATTCAGTATAAAGAAATGTTCATGGTTTTGATCAATAAGACAGACTGCTGGAACAAATATATAAACTTACAGCCTAGTGATGTCAGGTTGAAATAATCTTTCATTATCTGCAAATGCATTTGCATTAAAAAGCCCTTAAAATATAATATTTACTTTACCTTTATGTATTTACATTACATTTATTTTCTAGATGGCTTTTGATATTGTGTAACTTGTGTTTTACATTTTGTGCTGTAACTTTTCTTTCTGATTTCCCATGATTCCCTATTATTTTGGAACTTGGTGAAAGGCATGCAGCACCATGATTGGGGGAAATAAGACTTCTGCAAAGGCCATTTCTTTTAATTTTGTTGTTATGCAAATGAAAATGTCTATAAAAAAATGAGATAAAACATTTTTTCTGAGATTTGAGTCTAGAAAAAGTAAACTGAGAAAACTTTTATTCAAGTTTGCATGTGGTATTTGATTGCAATTGCCTTTCAGTGTGTTTTAAGGAACTATCTGCATTGGCACAGGTCCCTAAAGGAGCAGCACAGGAACGATGCTGTACTTGCTGCTCCATGGCAGGGGCTACCTGACCTTGTGGGATGGCAGGGAGCAAGCAGGAGACAGGGGAGCCCAAATGCAAGAGCAGGATCTTGATTCATCTGATTTTGAATCCCAGATTTTGTAGGTCTGGAAAATATAATCTTACTTCCCTAGCTCACTTCTACAGAAAAGGAAATACATGTGCGTGTTATGAGACTTGAAGGAGCTGTTTTTAACATGCCTTTCAGATCAGAGAAGATTTAACCATTGTAAACTCTTTGTAACATCAGCGGAAAGCAACAAATTATGGCCCTGGATCCTATCCCTGTTCCCAGCCTTACCTGCCTGCAGCTGCAAGGAGCTATTCTTATTTCTAGGTGATTTCTAAATCTAAAGATAAAAGAAGTATTTTAAAAGACAGATCCTGAGCAAGAATGCATTCCGTTTTCTGTAATGAACATGAACGCGTGTGCTATTCTCTATTGAACGTACTATTGAGCCTCTGCAGTAGGTCATTACCAAGTATAGCAAACTTTCAGCCTGTCCTCATGTTGTGCAGAGCTGTACAGTCCAGTTCAGAGCTGCTTTAGAAAGAAAAATCAGGATGCCTGGTCAGTATTTTTACTTTTTGGCTCTCGCCGTTTCCAGGCTGGGGTTTCAGTATGGGAACCAAGTACCACTTCCACAGCTGGAGAGTCTTTGTGCTTGTCTGCTCTCTGCCCTGCATCGCTTCTCTGGTGGCACTGAAATTCATGCCTGAAAGCCCACGGTTTTTGCTGGAGGTAAGATGATTCATCTGAACATCATAGCAGAGGATAGCTGGTCCGTAGTATGTCCCCATCTGTCTGTCTTTGTCCCATCAAAAACACATAACACAAGTTCAGAGCAAAAGCACTCCTTCACACCTGCACACACTAACTGTACAGATCACTTAAAACCTAAAGACTACAGACTGGGGTTGATCAAAAATGGTTAGTGTTTCACTGCTGAATGCTGCACAGGAAGAAGGTGGCAAGGGCTGGGGATTTTTTTAAGTCCAGCATTTTGAAAGCATCTCTCTTAGTCTGGGATTGTAACTAGTGAATCCTGGAAGAAAAGTAAAGAGCAAGCAGATGAGCATGGTAAAATACGTAAACCTCAGAGCTCTGAAGCAAGTATTATTTATTCCCCTTTCACAGATGCTGTCACTGAGGCAATACCTAGCTCATGTTAACCCTGCAAGTCCTTAGCAGAGATGGGAGTAGAGCGCAGGTCTGCTGCTACATCTCCTCTGCTCTTGTCTGGTCATAACACTTTATCCCTGATTCTTCTCCTGCCCCAGATGGTTTTAGGGTAACTCCTTCCTCCAGCCACAGAAATGCTGTACTCCCTGTGAATACAATCCATGCTCTCAGCTCTTTGCACTTAACACAGCCAGTGGGATGGGTGTGTGCATCTCCACTACATTGGGCCTCTGGTACTGGTCTGTCTATACGCTTTAATAAATTCCAGAGCTGGGAACAGCAATGTTTATTCTCCCTTTCCTTGGTGTTTCCAGATAGGTAAACATGATGAAGCCTGGATGATCCTGAAGCAAGTTCATGACACCAACATGCGGGCCAAGGGCGAGCCAGAGAGGGTGTTTACGGTGAGTTATTAGGAAAGTCATTGGCAGGTAAAACGAGAAGCTGGACATACATTCCCTGGTGCAGCACAGCACCACTATTATTCCTCTTTCCAGGCACTTGAGCATCCCCCTCACAATGTGACCTGCCTTAGCAATCAGAAAAAGGACTTGGGGATAACATGTTGTGCGTTTAAAGTCAGATACCCGCCTGTTTTTTCAATAGTTAGTCGGTCCTGCTCAGTTGCAGTGAATGCTCTTCATTCCATGTTAAACTATTGCATTCAGGCCAGTGGTTTTCCAATTACACATGCACTTAATTGGTCTGCTCTAGGAGACTGAAAACAAACAGGAGAGAGATTAATCATGTGGGAGATCTGAATCACTCCTTCCTCCATTCAGGCTTCTAATCAAACTCTGATTAAACTTCATGTACCTCCTAATGACCTTCCCAAACTCTATCTATCTGCCTCATACCCAATCTTTAATCTCTCCAAGGGAAAGTGAATAAGTGGTTATTACTCACTAGTCTGCTGCTTGTTGTGAAAAAGGTCACACCAGGGGACTAGGTTAACAGTAAAATCAGGTAAAAGAGGTATGCTGGAGTCAGCTGCCAATTACTATAATTCAGTTGTAAACTGTCAGTGAGCCAGACAGGGAATAGTCCTTGATTTATGCTTTTGAAGATTAGAAGACACATGCTCTTGAAGGATGCTTGGGAACAGGTGCTATCATGCCTGTATGGAGTTGTTCCTATGTATCCTGAGGCTTTTAGGAGTCAATTTGAATTCACCTATGAGACTCAAGAACGTGCATCTCCAAGTAGGATGCTATGAGGATCTGTGCTGGCTACAGGAATCTGGAGAGGCCGTAGAGCACCCGTTATTACTTACTACTCCAGCCAGCAGAGACATGACTGTTGTGTGATGCACTGATCTTAGATATTGCACCTTGAGATGTGGAGTGTCTGCTGAATCAAGATTTGCTGACGTCCCTTGGCACGGGTGGAGGTTCAGTTCAGCTGGTGTAGTACAAACTGTCAGATTTTCTGTTTTTCTGATAGGCCAGAAGTTGCCAGTTTGTCGTGAATCAGCTGTTACGGGGACAGTTCCCAGATCTGACATTTAAATGGTGCCAGCAAAAAGAACAGAGTGGCAGTACAGCCAAGCCAAACGAATCATTCCTACTCAGTAATTTATTCAGTAAATTTTCACCTCTTTTTCATGTTTACAAACAGATCATGCTTTCCTTGGATATGTCCTTTATTCAAAGTTACTCAGCACATATTCCCCAGGATTTATTTTGAGGCTTCATGAGCAGTCCAGTTAAGGTGCACAGTGCTGCAAATTCAGACTGCTTTGATGGAGTCAACTGATTGTATGGTGTGATTCCACTTCATGACTGGATGCATTTCAGGTGCAAAGATTCCCATCTATACATTTGTTTGTCATAGAAGTTCTGCTAGTGGTACTTAAAATGTGAAGAATTGGGGAATATTCCTTCCAGTTTGAAGAAAGATCCTGAAGGCACAGTTTGATGTAGATATAATTGGCTAATCATGGAAATACTGTTTATGATAATTGCTCAGCCCTAATCTCTGATGGAGAATCTAAAGGCTACAGAAATCACCTAGTGCACACGTGTTAACCAATAAAAGAAAGATTGAAGAGGATGCGATGCATCTGAAATGTTTCAGAGAAGGAGAGATAAAGACAAAGAGCGAGAGAGTGAGAGGAAGGAAGGAAGCAGGAAGGAAGACTTCTTTCTATAATAACTCTCACTATAATAAGATCAATTAACTCACTTTCTAGTGATAACATTGAAGGGAAAGATAGTAAGGGATACCTGATGGCAAGCATTTTCCCGAAGACAGTGAAATGTAAAATCCACCCAGGATCAACCCTGGAAAATGTGTTCCATTTTTTTTCCTTTTCTTTTCAGGTTTCCTATATCAAAACTCCAAAGCAAGTAGATGAGTTTATTGAAATCCAGAGCTCAACAGGGACCTGGTATCAGCGGTGGCTGGTCAGATTCACGACCACTTTCAAACAGGTGAGAAGAAAAAACATCTCAGAAGGGCTTTTGCACTTTGGGCTCCAGTGCTCCATAGCTTCAGGCCATTGCATCCTGAAATCCTGGCCCTCACTCAAAAAGACTGCAAGCGTTTGCTAACGCCTGTAATCTGATTGCACTTTCTATGCATACGCATGTACATGCAAACTGTCACAGCACCAGCCGGGTCCCAGAATGACGCTTTGAGCACCATGGTAGTCAAGTTGTGCTAATGGCAGAGCTTCCAGGACAAGGCAGAGCCCCGAGCACTTGACTCTCCTGAATGGATAAATATTGATTCCCTCACACCTGAGCCTAAGTGAATTTACCACCCCCAGTGGATTCATAAGAGTACTTGCTCCTTGCTCTCGCTGAGGGTGAGTTTCTAGCACAGTTATATTATCTCTTCACCTAATTTAAAAATTCCCACATGCTATATGGTTTACCTGTACCCATGCAGAACTTTGTGGAATATCTAGCTAGATGCTTCTAGTCTCGGAGGATGGACTTAAAGTAAAGGACAGTCTTTCTTAATTATTAGCAATGCAGATGCTGTTACTATGTGCATATGGCAAGGATAAGAGCATGAGGAGTTCTGTCTCTCTCCTGGTGTGCTTGTCTTCATCCATACCTGAGTTCATGCTACTCATCTTAAAGTGTCAGCTGTTTGGCTTTTTGCTCTCCAGTTAGTTTTATAGCTCAGTTTGAAAGCAACCCTGAGACCATACATACATGTGAAAAGATGGAATGGTCAGATGGTCTGAGAACAGGCTCATATCCATAATTAATTGACACAAGCTGAGGGAGACACTACATTATGCTGGCCCATCACTGAAGCGCACAGTTCTGGTCATGCACTCCAGCTCATTATAGAGGGCTCAGTTCAAGTACCCTGGGACATAAGCTGAATACGTGATCTTTCTGTAAGCCATGAATCTACCTCGATAAATACAATTTTGAACAAACACTGAATCTAAGCCACACATCTGACCTTCCCCAAATGAGCCCTTTTTACTGCAAACATTAATTTTATGATGCACTCAGAAATTAATCTCGCAAATCTCTGCTAGGATTTCCTTGCAACTAACTCCTCCTTATGGATTTGTAGGTCTGGGACAACGTGCTATATTGTTTAACAGCCCAGTACAGGATGAACACACTGATTCTGGCTGTGGTTTGGTTTACAATGGCCTTAAGGTAAGGTACTTCTCCAGCCTTTTCAGGAAACTGGTTTTCTGAGGGCTCTCAGAGTTTGATTAATTACTTGGCACTTTTATATAAACAGTTACGAAATGAATCCTGCTCCTATTTTAGGGTCTTTTTGTACTAAGCCTTGCTCTCCTATGAAATACTGACTGATCTGATTGCTTATATGAGAATACAATGTGCTCTGAACAGACCAGGACTTGAGAGGTGGTTACTAGTGTATACTAGTACAGAGTTTCTCACCTCCAGATCTTTCATTTGATCCTGTCCATATGTCTTGTGTCCCTAGAAATCTACCTGTGTCTCAGCTGTCCAACAGTCTAAACCTCACTGTAGCTTCACACTTGCAGAAACTTGCAGTCCAAGAGGAGTTCCCATATTTCTTGCAGCTCTGCGTATTTCTTGGGGAACAAGTATAGCACATTGTTATATTTCCCAGCCAAGGAGCCAATATCAGTGAAAATTAAATGAGTTGTCCTGCTTTTTAGGTTAGCTAAGATGGATCAATGTGTTTCTGAGAGCAGCTAGGTGTTTATGCTATATAATGTAGGTGCTTACACTAGAGAAACACATTACTTAGCCCAGTGTCAGAACTGAGTAAGAATTTGCATCAGAAATGCATTCACCTTAGGAACCTGGCAGGTTTACATGTTATGAAATAGATCTTGGGAAAAGCACTGTGACATTTGCACAGGATCCTGTATGCCTAACATGTTCCTCCCATCTGGCTGCAGTTACTATGGCCTTATCGTCTGGTTCCCTGACATGATCCGGTACCTCCAAGAAGAGGCGTATGAATCCCGTGTGAAAATCTTTGATGAGGAAGAAGTGTTACACTTCACCTTTAATTTCACCCTGGAAAACCAGATCCACAGAAATGGGGAATATAAAAATGATAAGTAAGTCAATAGAACTTGGTTTGATTAGTAGTGGAGGGGAGATGGCGCATTTGGATAAGTTACTCTGGTTTCAAAGGAGCTAAAATATATTTCCGAGAAACTCCTTTTCTTCATTTTCCACAAAACTCTGAGGATCGTGGTTGTTCTTTTGGACAAACGGTCTATAACTCAAATCTCAGTAGCTGTTTTTCACAGACCAAATATTCTTTTTATCTTGCTTTTCACACACTCTGCCTCAGGCACCTGCATCTCCAGACCCAAGGAAATGCATTTGAGAAGTTTTTGCAGAGTCCAGCAGTGAGCAGGGAATGGGCGCACACCTGGTTATGTGGGGCATCTCTGGATGCAGAGGTGACTTCCCTTTCCTTAGGATATACTGACATCTACTGGTTTTGGGCAGCAGAGACCATCTCCTGCAACAAAGCTGCTTCTTTTTCTGCTTTCTGAAAACAAAAAGCTATGTTCACTTAAAATCCTTCATACAACCTACCCCAGTCTCCATCCTGCAGCCCCTCAATGCGAGTTGTGTCATGGCCCTCAGCTGCACTGGTGTGATCATCCCACATTAAGCCTGCCCTTCCCCACTGTTTCACCTTCTCTTTTACTGCTTTGAAGTAAATGATGTTACTCTAGCAGGTCATTGTTTTCGTTCCTTTATCCTCTTTGGACTGGACCTGGACCTGTGTAACCAGGCTGCCGCTCAGTCACTCTGAGCTCCACACGGTAGAAATCCTAGTGATTTGTAGCAGACCACTTGTACTTTTTCTGAATCCCAAATTTACCCCTATGTAAGCTCCATGGAGATCCCATAGCTCCCAAAAAACTAGACACAGTGTTACTCAAGCTCCCTTGCGCTGTGTGGAGAGGTCCCACTGGACGTTCAGTGTTACACAACATACTCATTGTTTGCTCTTCACAGCTGAAGCCATACCCCATTGCCTACCTGGGCTGTTCCTTTTACCTTAGAAACTACTTGTGTACATTTCCTTGGTGTATATCTGATGGAGGTTGATGAAGGTCCCCCTGGCATGCGCTCCCACATCCTGCCAGAAACCTTCACTGCAGTAAGGAGCCATCCTTGATGGTCTGAAGCTAGGGCCGTAACTGCTACTTCCCTGCCTATGGAGTAGTCAAACAAAGCATGGTGAGATATGGATGGTGGTCAGATTTATGGACCAAGGACCCTTGTCTTGCACCTGGATGAGGTGCTCAGATTTCACTAACTTCTTTGAGAATAGACGGTCAGCACCATGCAGAATGGAGACCTAAAATTGTCCTGTATATCGCTATACTCCTTCATTGGCCCTCTTCAATTCAATAACTCAAAACCTGATCAAGCTACATTCTAGTAATGCCTAGTGCATACCTCATTATGATTTGTAGCTCCATTTTGCCTCCAGCTGTTGGCTGTGAGTTAAAACACCATTGAACACAAGCCATTGCTATGGGACTCTTGTAAAGATGCATGTTAAGAAAGAAAATTAAAAGGGCTTTTAACAGCCTTTAAGAGTAAATACATCACAGGCTATTACTGAGCAAATGCGGATCAGCTGAAGTTTTGCTGTAACCTGAGAGACCTTTGATACAGAGCAAAAGACTTGAGTAAACTCCATGTTGTATTTTGAGCATTAATAATATCTGTTAGAAGCTAGTGTTCGTTTAATGGTGTAAATACCCATTACACTAGACTTCTGTAAATGCTCAGTTCAATTAAATTTTTGGGTATATGTCAGAAGCCTTTTTGTCTGGTGACAGTTGTGGCCTCTTTAGCTTGAGCCATAACACATGCATTTAATAGCTCTTCATATCTTTGAAACACACCTGTGCATTAACTAATACCTCTTCCCAGTGTCCCTGCAAAATCTCACTGGTAAATCAATACTGGGTCATCCCTCAGGCAGGCAGGGTAGAAATGTCAAGCTTCCCATCAGAGCAGAAATCAATCACCTGGCACCAATGATTATTCTTAGTGTAATTTATTTTCTTTACATTATATTCAGTCCTTGAACAGAGATGGGTACTAGTGGTACACAGATAATCTCCCCACTCCCTCTAGAAATCATCATGCATTTTTGCTTCAACAATCGCTTCCAGTTTGAACAACTGTCAGAAGCTTTTCACCAAATGGCTCAATAGGCATCTGATAATGGCTGTTTTTATTTATGCTTGAGGAAGGGGCAGGGTATGGAAGGCAGAAAGGTCAGCTCACAAAGAAAATCTCATGCGCTGAGCAAAATGATGTCTTCTTCAGATGGATTAGTACTGAAAGTGAGAGGATTTGTGTCCACTCTGCCTCCACAGCAAATATTCTTTTGATGTGGCTATTTTGAGGAATGTAAAAACTGTCAGAAATCCTAAAAGCTCCGCATCTCTTAAAAAACTTGTTTAAACTCATCTCTCCTAATAAAATACAAAATGCATAAGAATTGGGTTGGAATTTGCAGGGGGAATACAGTTACACATTCAAGCAACACCTTTTCCGTAAATGACCTCAGAAATCGTCAGTACTGCTTTGTCTCTTGAAACGACCATTACACATTATATAATATAGGAGGTACCTCAAAGCACAGAATGAAGCTCTGTTTCCTGCCCCACAGGTTTATTGGCATGAAATTCAAGGAAGTGAGATTTGAGGATTCCTTGTTTGAGGAATGCTATTTTGAAGATGTGACATCCAGTGAGACCTTCTTCGAAAACTGCACCATCGTGTCCACTGTCTTTTACAACACAGGTAAAGGCATTCCTAATATGGTCTAGTCTCTACAGCCAGGAAGTATTGGATCAGACTCTGGGAGAAAGGATGATAGAGATCTGTGTGTCTGTATATGTGCTGGGTAATGACAGTGATGACAGAAAGAAGAGGGTTAAGGGACCAGCTGTTGTATTAGCTTTATAACCATTTGGTTTCTGGAAGAAAGCTGGAAAAAAAACATACTGATTTCAGCTTATAGCATGGCTAGACATTTTTTCTTTCCTGCAAACTAAGCTTAGCTGTCCATGTAGGCATGAGCCTGTCAAAAAATTCTTTCTGCCACTAGCATTGCTGCCCAGGTTGAGGCTGTTCTCATTTATAGTTTACGTTCTGATTCTGGCTTAATTCCATGTTTCCAACAACGCATTTGAAAGGAGGCTTCAAGCTGCTCCATCAGTGCTTTTAACCACGTGGCTTCTGGTGTTATTTGCTACTGCAGGGAAAATGCAGAAATCTGCTCTCAGACTTTGGCAGGTTAAAGTAGTGGCAAAATGCCTAGCAGTTTACCAGCTCTCAATTCAGCAAATTTGGCTTAAACTACAATTTTCGGTTCTCTCTTCAGTTCATATCCAACTTCTAGTTGATGATCCTAAGCAATAAAATATTCATTAATTTATCCTGAAAAAGCTTTTCATGTCTCCTCTGGTAGAGAACAAGCTGTAGTACTGTGACAGTGACAACCTGCGCTGCCCCAGTCCTTGTGATATGGGGACACTGGTCCGGGCGATTCCACAAATATAAGGAAGTGCACGAGCTTAGGCCCACCGGATGCATAGCATGCAGCTGTAGTTTCCTACTTAAATACCGATTAGAAATGGTCATTTCTGTTCGGTGGAGACCACCTCTCCAGTTTTGATTGGGTTTTGATCCTGACTCCTGTTGCTGCTGTGTGAAGGGATATGAGTCAAGTAGGATCAAGTCTTTGCCTCTTTCCCTGGCAGATCTCTACGAACACAAATTCATCAACTGCAGGCTCATAAACAGCACTTTTCAGATGCCGAAGGAAGGCTGTCACCTGGACTTCGAGGAGGACAATGACTTCCTAATTTATCTCGTCAGCTTCCTGGGCAGTCTGTCCGTGCTGCCAGGCAACATCATCTCTGCACTACTCATGGACAAAATAGGGAGGATAAAGATGATTGGTGAGTGGGGACGACGGGCGCGTGGCGCAAGGCGTGAGTATGAGCTAAGAGTCAGGGTCAGCAAGAAGGTCTGTCTGCATTTACACATATGAACGCAAGAGGAGCAGGCTCAGGTGTAGATGAGTCATTCCCGTATCCAATGGAGCAGAAAGGTAAAAAGTCTCAACGGTGAGGCACCAGACAGCGACTGAGAACAATTTGGTTCTATTTCTGTTTCTGCAAGCGATCTACTCTGTGGCGTTGGGCCAGTTATCTTCTCTTCCCACCCCCCTTCTCTGTGCATCTGTCATCTCGCTTTTTTCCTTTATTTTGACTTTTATGTCAAAGCCTGTGTGTTTATCCAGTGCTCAGCACAACAGGGTCTGAGCTAGTGTGGGACTTTTTGGTGCTGCTGAGTTAATGCTGATGTCCATAACGTTCTGCACAAATAAATGAAAGAACTTGCTTGTAGCAATAAATATTCGTGAAGATTATTTGCTGTGGCTGTTTGGCAGCCCAGGAGTTCTCTCTCTCAGGTTTCTGATTTCCAAATGAAATACAAACAGCTTGAGAGATTGTATAGTAGACTAACTGACCACATTACGGCTTAGAAAGAGAGCCACCCTTTAGTCTTACATGACTAAGTTATCACCTCATAGACTTCATGATTACTTTGGGTGTTTCTGGCGTCCTTTCTTCCAAGGTTCAAACCTTGCTTTCTAGGCACAATGGGGATCGTGCCTTGGGAGACAGACAAGTGAGTTCGGTAAAATGAGGAATGTGGCTGAGGTGTAAAGACTGAATCACTCTCTTGAGCACACCTGTCTCGCTTCTAAGAGTTTAATTAGCTTAGCCTGGTGACCTCACTGTTAGTCAGGCAAAAAGGCAAGCAAGATGACCCCCCATGTGTGTCAGCAATGTCCATTGTGGGGAAAAAGTTAGGGTTCATGTAATGAATTTGGAAAAGACTCAGAAAAAACAATAGGGCCTGTGAGGAAAAAAAAATAATAAAGCTGAATGAAAATCAAATTATCCACCCAGCAAACCTGTCAACATTTCTGTATTTTCATCTGGAACTGAGGTGACAGATGGAATCCTAAATGCTTATTTCTTCTGCAGAATGAAAAGTACAGGACAAAAATTGGTAAAGACATGAAGGAACGTTTTACTATGAAATTCTTAATTGACACAGAGCCTTCTGGCATCCCACCCCTATCAGACTGCTGAACACATTATTTCTTGTCAGCCTAACATGAAAACTGAATTTATCTTTTGTGGTATGTGCTTCTCTGGGACTTCAGTTCAGGTTTCTCACGTTCCATTAAACCATCTCCTGTGCCAAATGTCAGATCTCCTCGTGTACCTCCTGTGATCCTCATTTGTACCTCTTAAGCAGAGGGAATATTCCTAGAGCACAGTGCTGGGCATAGTTTGGCCAGGTAGTACGGAGCAGGAGAGAATATGGAGTCCTGGATGGCAGTCTTCCGCAAGCTGTGCACCGCAGGCAGATAATATTCAAAGTGAAGCACTTTTGTTCCAGTTTAACATTCAAATTATTTTGATCTGTTTCAAATCAATTCAAAAACAAACAAATAAGCAAAAAAATGTCTCTGGTTTCCTGATAGTAAATGGAAATACTTTAGCAGCAACAGAACTTTCCAGTGAAAGATATTTTGATTTTGCAATAATTGCATCTTTCAGGTGAAAATTCCCAGCTAGGGAAGAAGGTAGTGATGTAGCCACTAATATTTCTGAGTCTGAACTGTGGCTAACTGAGCATGAACACTCTCACTTTCTCCCTCAGTAGTATTCATAAAATTATGGCTCCTGTGCAAATGTGCCATGAAATCTAATGATGTTCTTATAATTAAAAGAGACCTCAAGTGCTTTATTACAATTGACTGTAAATTATCCTAATTGAGACTAGAAATGTGTCAAGTGATTTGAATATGATATGAATTGCAGTTCTTCACTCAAAACTCAAGTAGAAAAACCTTCACAATGATTCTTCCTCCTCACTGACTTTCATTTTTACTTGCCTCTGCTCTTCCTGGGTCCATCTGGAAGTCTGAGATGCTGGAAACCTGCCTGGAAAAGCCTGTCTTCAGAGTCTCTATATAGCAGGAATATCAGCAAGATCAGATGGTCAGATGGATTGGGAACATTTTCAGGCTGGTTTCCAACATCAGAGAATGACAGATAGGCAGCATAAAGGTATTTGGGGGTTTTTGAGGATTTTGTTCGTTTTGGGGGTGAAACACTGCCATTTGATGGCCATCTTTATCAATGGTGAGGGTGACTGCCCGTGGACTGGGGAAACTGATACCAACACTTTTTTCTTGGCTCCCTCCCGCAGGTGGCTCGATGCTGATCTCTGCCGTGTGCTGCTTCTTCCTCTTTTTTGGCAACAGCGAGTCGGCAATGATTGGCTGGCAGTGCCTGTTCTGCGGGGCCAGCATTGCCGCCTGGAATGCCCTGGATGTGATCACCGTTGAGCTCTATCCCACCAACAAAAGGTGCTCAGTATTCTTCCTTTTCAGTCCTCACCCTCTGACTTTGGCCTTTCACTTCCTAGCAGAAAGAGTCAAGGTACATATAGATGCAGGCGGTGTATTTTTTTATTTCAACAAATCCTTAAGGGCTGGGTCGTGCTGTAGCTGTACTTGCTCACCACTGACATTTGCAAGCCTAACTCTGACTGCATGGTACCTTGTATTCAGGAATTTATGCAGGCATATGTAAATTATGGGCAGATAAAATACAGACAGTGTCATTTCCACAAAGATGTGTGGAAGTCTAGCCCCTTCAGACTGTATCCCCCAGCCTTTTGTCATAGCTCATCACCGTGACAGCCTTCCCCTCCACAACCTGGAGACAACCACATGCACAGAATGATCTGGGAGATGAGGCAGTGCAGAAACTTTTGAGAGCAGGTGCTGGAGATAAGATCCTTTCTGGCAACATCATTAGGAGCCTTTTCTGCCTTTTTCAGGCTGTTGGGAGAGCCAGGAGGCAGCATGCCTCCAGGTGCTGGGTGAAGCAGGATTTTGAGGAGTGCCCAGGTTGTTTCTCTGATGACAAACCACTCCAACCAGTGCTAGGGAGGACTTTGACAAATTCTAGAGCAGGTTGTGTCATGCTTTCTTTGTGGAGGATAAAAGCTATCACAGTGGGCAACTCAAGGGCTAGGGAGAAGTTGAGATAAACAGGAGAAACAAGTACACACAGACATTCTCCTCATTCACCCAGACATGAAAAACATATACTTAGTTATTCTGGCTGGCTTTCTTTGCTAGGAGTGTAGCCTGGGCAACATAAGAGCATTCACAAAATAACCCACCAAGATCTCCTGTAGTTATACTGAGAACCTCTTTCCTAACCATTGCTTTCTGCTTTTCTTCTCCACAGGGCAACAGCCTTTGGCATCCTCAATGGGCTTTGCAAGTTTGGTGCCATCCTGGGGAACTCAATCTTTGCCTCCTTTGTTGGGATAACCAAGGTGGTTCCCATCCTTCTGGCTTCCTCTGCTCTGGTCGGAGGTGGCCTGCTAGCTTTGCGCCTACCAGAGACTCGAGACCAGGTCCTGATGTGAACAACCGAGGCCAGGGGGACAAGGGGGTGATGTAGAAGAAGAACAAAAAAGAGCCATGTTTAGAAAAATCAAAACGTCCATTTGTACAGTGCTCTGTCGATACCTCAAAGAGAGAGGGCAAGGGGGAAAGAAGAGCCCAAAGGGATAAAACCTAACCCCTAATTTCTGACCCTTTTTGAGCTGTGACGGGCGCATGCAGCTATGGCACACACATTGCAGAGCTTGGCTGTTTGTGTTTAATCTTGCCTGCACTGGGGAGTGCTTGGGGGTCTATCTTTTCCCTCTCCATCCCAGTGTAATGACAGAGGATGCAAACAGCTTTGTGCACTTGTGCATCCATGTGGGTGTGAGTGTGTTTGATGGGAGAACAGATCCTGATCCCTGTACGCCTTTGCTGAGCTGTGAGATACTGCCTGCCTTGCCAGGCTCTCCTTGGCAATTCATAAAGCCATGCATGGTCACAAGGTCAAAGGCAGAATGGGAGGCGGTTAGCAAACCAAGTCTGGGTGAGATCAAGCAATAGAGAAAAGAGCTCCAAATGCAGCTGGTAACCTTAGTGCTCTTGATTTTGGGGTTACTATCTGAACCTACCAGAAAGAGTCCTGATTTCTGGAGGCTATGGGGATATGTGCTCAGCTCTTTCGGAAGAAGCCGGGTCTCAAAGCCCTTTATTGTCTTCACTTGGGCATGCAGAATCACTAGGCACTTTCCAGGTCTAGGAGAGAGAGAGATATATATATACATAATTTTATATATGTGTGTGTATTTACACATATGTGTGTGTATTTACACATACCTGCATACGTATACACACTGAAGTGATCAGCCATTGACATTTATAATTTTTCATTTTTGCGTCTTTAAGAAGACCTTAGAAGAGACACTAAAAACTAATCTCACTAAATCAAGATTATCTGGAGTGATGACTGATTTAGAGACACATCATGCTTCATAGCCAGACACCAAATATTTAAATGTATTGATCACTGGGAGTTTATATTTCTATGATGGTTAAGATTTTTTTTTTCCTACCAACTTTCATGGAGGAGAAACTGATACGATGTTGGCGCATTCAGCAAACCAAATGTGTACATATAATCCACTGTAAATAGGGGAATTTTGTCTAATCTCTAGAATATGATAACTAAGAATTTACCAGCATTTTAGCCATATTAGTTAAAGGATATGATGTTTGATTTTCTTATATATTTGGGTCTCATTGAAATGCTCTAAGTACAGTTACTTACAGCCATTTAACTTGTTATACAGAGAATGCACACAGCAAGCTTTCACTGTGCAGAACATTAAATTCTCTATTAAGTGTGATAGTTGTATGATATCTTGTAAAGATCATTTTTTTAAATTACATGCCCTTTTTAATCATATGACTTCAGTTCTGTTGCACCTAGAAGCAAAACGAATCATACATTTTTTGATATATTTGCTCGGGAAGCAAGAATGAAATGCGTACTATTAAACAAAATACCAATGCTCACAATTGCCCAGATAATTCTAATATACTCTCCTAGCAAACTCAGTGATAGACTAGAATTGACCAGAAACTGTTGCATAAGGCAGGGAATTTATCTCACTAAGATGATCTGTGACATGAAAAGGTGTTTCATACTTTTGCTAGCGATCTTCCTCTTAATCTTTCTTTGGATCCCTCTTTAAAAAAAAAAGAAAAAGAAAAACAAGCAGGTCTTGACTGAAATGCAGCAGGACTGAAGTCTAACACCACTACCTTTAGCTGCACAGAGGCAGTCAGATATACCGCTAGCTTGCATCAGGGCCAGCCCCAGACAGTTGTGGAAGTCAGTCTCGGCACCACTGTAGAGGACAGAATAAGGGTACAGAGTGCCATTAGATCACAAGAAGCAAGTCCTTGCCAATGACACAGACCCTCTAGGGAGCATCACTCTTTTGTCATCACATCCATCAGGGATAAGCCGTTACAGAGCAGCTAGGCTACAATAGGCTATTTGGGATTTTTGAGATTTATTCTGAGGTTTATGAAATTGATAAAATCATGAGCTGTTATAATAACTAGGCTTATTATGCCTCATTTCATCATTTTATGAGTAGCTTAGGGCCTTATTTGATTTGCCTTCAAAACAGCGAGGTTCCTTCTCTAAGGTAGGAGTGAGTATAATTATGTCCTTTCAGTCTGGCAGCAGTTCACAGCTTCTGTTGAGAATCACAGCCCAGAATGTGTTTTTTCTCAAAGAATGTCTGGTCCTTTTGTATAGTGAGAAGCAGCTAAATATTTCAACACCACAAGATCATCATAGTTTATCATTTATGTTTCAACCATCCTGTTGGGCTGCTGATGCCAGTTACCACCCTGTATTTGGGGGAAAAAAACCCAGCAACAATGATTTGTTTCATGTTCTGGACTATTGTGTTGTGCTGCTCTATGATGCCAGAACTCATCTTTATTTTACTAATCACGCTTAGTTAGGTACGTATCCAGTGCTGAGACAGCAAACCTGACTATTTGTGTTCTCCAGTGACATTGTACAATGACTCTAATGGCATTATTTATTTTGAAAATTTCTAAATTAATTTTCTGAGATGGAGGAAATCAAGGTCTTAAGGAGAGAGAAATGGTAAGGTAATATTAGGAAAGGTTACCCAATCTTATAAGCCTTTCTTCTTTACAGAATCACTCTTTCACAGAGTCTGGTTTGGTAAACTTCATGCTCAGGAGATTAGCTGGGATGAGGTAAAGAGTAATAGGAACTTGCTGTCTATGTCACCCTGGCTACCCACATGAATAAATAGACTCTCTGCACCTCTAAAAATGCATGGTTCAAGGGCAGAGGATGTTTTCTTGATAATGCTCCTACCCCTGACATTTGATTCATGAATTCATGACCTAATACAAAATGCAAACACACACTGCAGCTGGTACCACAAGGGACTGGGAAAGTCCAGTGAAGAACAAAGAAAGCAGCACAGGAAATCTAAGGGGAAACCATATAACCTAGCTTTAGATGCTTAAAAGTTAGGTAGATGTCTGAATCTGAACTACTCAACCCTGGGTTCCCCCTATTCTCAGTTGAAAGAAAGAGCCAATATGTGACCTTTCTCAGAAACCATACTTAGGAGGAGATAGGTTGCCATAGGTATCCCTTTTCCTGTCCTTTGATAACAGAAATATCCAGAGTAACAGTTCAGGTTCAGGCATTTACCTTTGTGATGCCTGTGCTATGGGTGATGACTTCTATCCACCTTCTGTGTAAGCAAGACGTGGCCAGTACCCCAAACATGTTTGCTTGCTGTCCTTGCAATGATCCAGATCTGCCTCGGTCTCACACTACTCTCAAGAGCAAAATGTTGGGTGCAGTCCCTTCAGCTTTGGCTGTGTTTTGAGTGTGGACCACGTGCTAGGCTGAGGGCAAGCCACAGGACCCCAAAGCACCGTGCACAAGATTTCTCATTGGGCACCACCTCTGATCACAAATCAGCATTACACCTGCAGTGCAAGGACCAGCATGTCTAGTGGTTCCCTCGTCTACTTTTGTTGCAGTGAACAGTTTCTTTTGTCTTGGACGTTTGATACAGTGGACCATCCACAGAGAAGAGGAAAACTCCTGCTGACCAAAGGCCCACTTCAGTGACAACTCCTGCAGAGCACTATTTTCTTGGATTCATGAACATTACTGCAAGAATGGCACAGAGGATGAAGACAGAGACCTGCCTTAAACCTCAAAGATCTCTTCTAGAGAACAGCTGGACTTCTTCATTCATCCATGGTACATCTGTCCAGCCACTTAGCCAGGGATTTTGTGGCATGGAAAAGATGTCTTAGTGTCTTTATTTGTACAGCAGAGTTATGGTGTGGGGGTCACAGGAGCAGTTCGTTACTGCTCTTTCGAGCATGCAGAAGCAGCCACTGGAGGAATGGAAAGCATTGTTATTATTATTATAAAAGACCAAAAGTATTACAACAGGAGTTCTGCCTCTTTATATTCCCTGGTGGTTTGACTGGTTTTTGTATACCTTTCCCCTCACTTCAGTTGTGCAGGACTGCTTTTGCTGTCGCCTTTGGTTCTGCTATGTCCTACTGGTGGTGCAGCTTGGGATTGGGTGGGTGCCCTTCTCCATGAACACACAATCCTTGTCCCCTTAAAATGCTGTGCAACTTGTACATGGCAGTGTATGGATCTCTCAGATGAGGAAAGGGTCACTGCTGGAAATTATGAGCCCAGATCCAAACATTCTCCACTCCGGGGAGAGGTCAGGCAGGTAGGTATCACTCAGTCACACCAGAGAGGTAAAGTGAGCGACTGTTCTCTGCTCTTGGGAGCCTTTCAGCCCCAGGGAGGGGTTCAGTGGCTGGTGTAGAGCCAGACTGTGTGGAGCTGAGCTTTCTGCAGATGCGAAGGTCTCTTCTAGGTTCTGCTTGAAGATTTTCAGCAACATAGTTTACTCTTACTGCTAAGGAGGTTCTAGGTCCATTTATGTCCCTTGCTTATGTCCTTTGACTCTTCAAAGGACACACAAAACCTGGGACCATATTGTTAGGTTTATGTATATTTGAGACATATACATTACATTTCCATCAAGTTCCTCCCTCAGTTTCTCACCCTCATTTTAGCAAATGCTGCTTTTAGAAAGAACCAAGCCAGGGAACTGTGAAGGAAACCTAACAACAGAAACTTCTTTGCTGTACGTAACGCTTGCACTGTCCAAATGTATTCACGTTGTAAGTTCCACTGTAAATAATACCCAGTGTCATGCATTAATGAAATGTTTCATTTAGATGTTCTGCTGGCTGTGTGTGTGAAATAGCCAGTTCCAGTTCCTTGTTTCCTTTTTTTCATTTGAAATCTTTTTTTTTTCTTTTGATTTAATCTGTGTCTGGTTGTCACTGGAAAGTGCAGCTGTTCCAATGGAGTTTGTTTTTGTTCTGTCTGTCACATTAAAAGGCTGGAATAAAAAAAATGCCGCTTGCAGTGTCAATGTTTTAATGTGCACTTTGGGTCCTTTCACAAGGGCTGTGGCCAGTGACTTTGTAGTCTGAAAACATGGAGACTTCCTCTGATGTTTGCTACGTGTACATCCTTGCACTCTCAAACAATCCCAGCTCAGTTAAGTCTCCTTTTTTACCACAATTTTATCACACTGTGTATTTCCTAACATGCTACATGAGGAACTCTATAGCCTGAAAAGTTTTCTGGTGGAGAAAGCATGGAATATTTTTAACTGCCATCCAAAACCAGAGAGCCGAACTCTGCCTTGTAACAAGAATATGTCCAATAAAAAACATTTCTTGTTGTAGCTGGGTGCACTATTTGACCAGAACATATACCCATGTCTGGATGTTTTTCTGAGGATGTGCCTGCTTTTCTCATTTGCAGTTCTGTGTATAAATCCAACTATTCACTCCATGCTTTCAGAGCAGGATGTTCGAGACTTGTGTGACATAAATTGAGTGGGAAAATAGCTTGTGGTGCAAATAGTGGAGGACAGTTTCGCAGATAGCTAGGCGGAGCTCTGAGGTGTATGCATGAATTTCAACTTTACGTATTCCATAAAATGCACTGATCTTTCTTCTCCCTAACTCACTAAAAGCTAGCATGGTTTTTACTCTGATTCAACTCTGGCTCGTTGGTAAGACGTGTAGTTGGTGCAAGGTTGTTAATTCAATCAGTGTTTAGTCCCCTCTTCACGTACACTATATATCTGACATACTAAGGCTAGTATTCAAGCCAGATATAAGGAATCATAACATACTGGAAATGTAATAATGGAATCATGAAGGCAACTGAAGCATCAGGAGACTGAATCACAGTTTTCCTCAGCTTAGATCCAATCAGGCCCCATAGGACCCATCCAAGCTGCAGTCTCAGCTGGTGAAGAAAAGCCAGCAGCAATGAGGGGGAGCTGGTGAGGACTCATCTCAGGGGGAAGCTGCTTGTCATATATTTTACAACAGCCATTTCTGACTGCAGAGTACAGAGCTACAGAGTCAACAGCTCATAACCCCCCTGTGTGTATCTTGCCTTTATACAGGAATCTGTGTATTAGCAACCACTATCAAAAGTCATTTGCTTAGAAAGAGTGGGCTTTTAAATAAAGGTCAGAAAGATTTCCACTGAAAGCTTTGCAGGTGCTTTCAATTGGTCCTTACTTCAGGCTAGCTGACATTCTGCATAAGGCTGAAATCTCTGTAAGTAGTAAAATCCCATATTTGAATGTGCAAAAATGTGTTTTTGATAGAAGTTGTACATTAAAAAAAAGGCTAAATTTAAAGTAGGGCTCTGGAAGTTTAAGAATGGGATTGTACGACATGGTTACCTGAGGTAGCATGGGATGGACTGGATGATCAGAAATCCCCTTCCAGATAGGTGTTCCAGTTTTTCCATATTGATAATTTTCCCCTGATCATCTCATGCTTCTCACCATGTGGAGTTTCTGGCATGGACTCTCACAGCGGTAGCAGAATAAATGACACAGATTCACTGGATGCTCAGGTTCAGCTAAGCTGTCCACAGAGGAGGAAGAGAGACGAGAGTCAAAGCATTTCCAGCAGCCACCAAATCCAGCAGTAGGCCTGGGTGATGCTTTTGAATTTTGAAGTGACTGGACACTGGGAAAATGATTTGAATCAGATTAAGGTAAACTGGCCCTTCCTTTTATCAGTGGTCCCACATCTCACACCTTCACTGGATTTGGGACTCCTAAACTTGAGATCAGGTTTGGCAATTTGATTTCATGTCCATTCAAAAGCCATGGGAAGAGAGACAGCTTGGCCCAGGCACTTCATGCTGGGAGATGAGCCCTGTTTTTCCAGCCTGTGGCAGAAACTGCTGGAGTCAGGACACTCTGCCAATGTACCAACCCCAGTACAGCTTTGTGGTTGATATCAAGTGTGTCTGTATTTCTCAGACGAGTTTGTCTTAAGCAGATGTGTACAACACAAAAAGAACAAACCAAAAAGTTGCAGCAGATTTATTTTTTGACCATTTTCAATGGGTCAGAAGAATTAACTGAGCAACTTCATACAACTCTCTTGGTCGTGCTAATGAAAACAGGACTTACATGCTATTAAAAAAATTTTAAGCCTGATATAAATATTACCCAACTAATCCTCAAAAGTTCTATTTGAAAAAAAAACTACAAGTGAGATATAAACAAATTGTGCAGCACTTGTTTGGCCTATACAAACTTCTTTGTACCTATACATATGCATGCATGTGCATTTACACATCTAATTAAACTGTCATGAATGCCCTTACTGATTCTGCCTCAGTTCCAGGTTTGGGCCTTGAAACCAGTCTCAATAATACCAGAAGATGGCAGCAGTTACACACAGAAAGAACTGCTGGCCCCTGCACACAAGCAGTTGTCGTGCTGTTTTCGCGTGGTTGTACCCAGGAGCTGGAGTGGGGGCAGGACCCCATATCAGGCACAGTGCCATGAAGCTACACATCATAGCCATCTTTCTTGCTCCTTTTGGAGTCTAGTCCCTAAAATGGAGGAGGAGCTAAAGGAGCTAAAGACAGCAGTGATGAGAAAGATTAGAAAACTAATGGAAAGATCACTGTTCATTGCCAAGGCTTTTGAAATAGCGTTGTGCAAATCTGAAGCAAAGCAAATGTAATTATGGTGAGGGGGATAAGAGGGTTTCTGCTGCAATAATCTAGTGCAATGGTTTTCAAATTTTCTTGACTTGCACTTTCTTGACTTAGTCACTCCTAATTGTTTTGCAGTGGAGATGCAAATCTCTTGTCAAAATGTGTCTGGGACCCCAGTTAGAGAAGAAAAACTTTGGGTTGGACAGTGCCTTAAAAAGACACCTTGGAAGAGGTCAGCATCAGCAGTAACTCCTAGGAAAGCCTGTTGAGATGCTGCAGTTGATGTTCTGGCTAGACAAGCTCTCCAGTCCAGCTAACCATGGCTAGATATCACCAGCACTGCCTCACTGGTTCCTCCTTCTCCAGCCCCTGGTACAGGTGTAGATGCCTCCAGTTAAGATCTGAGTTCTGTGTCTGAGCCAGAAACCATGGGCCCCATGCTGAGACCTGTGATGGGGTCTAGTACAAGAGGAGAGGGGCTTTAGCATTGGTCTCATGTGCTCCTGCTCTGTCTAGCATGCTCACACCACTTGTGGATTCAGCTGCTGCCCCCCCGGGAGTTTTGCATTGACAGTTTCTCTCTGAGAGCCAGAACACTGGGTTTCCCTGGAAAGCTTTTGCTTCGCTATAGGAAACAAACACAAAAAGCTATCCAGTAAATACAAACAGACCTAATTATAAGGAGAACAAAGCCAGTTGTCAACGGGCTTTGTTCCTCTGTTTTGTAACCCTGGCAAAGTAAAGAGAATTATGCCAGGGATTAAATATTTTTCATAAGGTTCCAGCCACTCTGTGGCAGATTGCCTCAGGCAGGACAGCCGCTGGAGCAGGCTCAGAGGCGGCTGAATGATTGCAGAAGAGGCTGATGATATTTCTCTAGAGGGAGCTCTTTCTTAGGTTTGAAATCTGCTTCAGACTGGGACGAGAATATTGTACTTGGCCTTTCAAAATGTATCTTTGAATGATAAATTCAGCACTTTTATCCTTTCTTATTGAAAGTTCACAATAAGCAGAATAGAAGAGCTTTGAAAACTTCCCAGCAGCACTGTTCCTTCTCTTAGACTCCTTAACAACAAACTGCTCCACAAAAATCAACCACATACTGAGCCTCTAGGCCTATAAATATTTCAGAACAACTTTTTTTGCAGCCCCACTTTGACCTTATCCAAAGAGACCATAGACAGTGCCCAGGTCTGGCTCAGAGCAGCTGTAGGACCCTGGTTGAGTCGCTTTGTCTCCTTTCCCCATCCCATGTGTAAGAGGAGAAGAATAGTGTCACCTTTGTGTTGGTCTCTGGGTGGGGCAGATCTCTTGCTCTGTGTGTGATTACTGCTTTGCATAATCTTTAGTGCTGCATTAGGGGCCTGGGAAACCTTCTTAGGCAGGTTTTCATAGGTTTTGAGTTTGATGTGCCATTTACTATTTAATGTCCTGATGCTCTGTTACCTGACTTGAATTTATCTCTGGAATTTCAACATTTCTCTCTCCCAGATCAGTTATAGCAGCTTTCTGTTTTACATGTGGCAGAATTAACTCAACATAACCAGCTTCTCTGTCTCTTTAGGTCAATGCTCAGTAGAAAACTTGAGGGTGCAAAAGACTGTTCAGGGAGAAAAAAGAAAGCAACACTGGGTGAATGCCACATCCAGCTCCTCTGACAGAGCTATGAGTTTGGTTTAGCATCTTTCCACTATTCATTTATTTAAAGAGTTTCCTTCATCTGCCTCATCAGTCACTAACTGGGTGCTTGATGTCCTGTGCCCAGACTTCCCCCTGCCTTCTCAGTTCCTCTCTCCCTCTCTCAGATGACCTCTCCTGGCACGGCATGTGGTGCTGTGCCTTACCATAACAAGTTCTGGCAGAGCCCTCTTTGTACCAGACAGACTCAAGAATAGGCCTCATTTTCTGATCTTGAATATTTGGAATTGCTTTAGGGCCTGATACATCTCACTGGCAATACTGGCTCCTTGCAAATGTGTCTTTGTGCACTCCATGCCTACAGATGGACACATAATGTTGTCACGGGGGAAGGCAGGGCTTATGGTGAGAGCCATGGTGTCTGTCCCATCTGCTGTGCAGGTATGCACACGTCTCTCTGCTCTGGGAGTCCAAGATTTCTCTCACAACTCAAGATTTTCTAAAGTTACACATCAAAGTGTCACTGCATCTAGACAGGGCAGATCTGAGATAATATCCAGCTCAGGAGATGATGGAGGCATGTTTGAAGTGCAGTGTAGATAAGCCCTAAGTACCCACTAGCACTCCAGAAATGATTCTGAAATCATGAGAGACAATCTTTAGTCACTGCTGATCCAAATCCCTTAAAATCCTAGGGCTAAACCAGTAAACGCTCAATGTTTTGTTACCAACCCATTGATTTGATCAGTCTCTTTTGTCTCTTGCAGAATAACCTTCAAAGAAAAACATTTCCAGAGTCACAGAGCTGAGAGAGAGGAATGGTCTAACTGAGTCATCCAGTCTATCCCTCCTGCCAATGCAGGACTGATCTCTAGTGTTTGTTTAATATTGGTTCAAGATAAACAAAAAGAAGTGAGAAAATAGATCACTGCTTAATAGCAAAGCAAAGCTCCTTCATGTCTACAACAGGGGAGAACATGATCAGAGGAGCTCTTGCTGAAGTTAAGTGTATCCCTAAATCATGATCAAGGTCATTGCAACCTTCCAGTATCTACTGGTGAAGAAAAATTGCCTCAGATACAGGCTTTAGAGAGAGGGTTTCACAAAGGAGAAGGAAGCCATACATGATGCAGGAACATGTTAAAAACCAAACAAATAGAAAAATCCAGACTCAAATTTAAATCCTTTTCTGGTCATTATCTGGTCTTCACATCAGAGGTTTTGCAGTTGTTGCTTCTAATGGTCATTCCATTTTAAACCCTGGGAGAAATTATTGTGTGGAAATTTTGACATCACACTCAGCTCCATGGCAACACATAGATAGCCTAAACAGACTAATGATACTTGTCTCATACTGCTCCATCAACAGCACTGAGGTGATAAACCTCTTATACCCTCTGAGGAGACAAACTGGGAAGTTTATATCCACTGTTTCATGGGTAACTGGTGTCACAGACAAGTTGAAAGACGTGCTGAAGTCTGTGAGTTTGTAGGGGGAACTCACAGCCCTTTGCTGGAAATCATGTTCACATGGGGAGCATGTTTTGACAAAAGGAGTCAATTCATTGACAAAAGGAGTGGCTTAAACACTGGCTCCACTCAACCGCTAACTGAAGGGAAATTCAAAGAGTGAATGAGACATGATATGTCAATACCGTCTTTGTACTACCTTTCCTTTCTTAAGGCTGGCTTAAGACCCAGAGTCAGGTTTGTGGAGGAAGTTTAATTTGATATTGTCCGGACCTTTTCGGATGTGTAGAATGTTTTGTTCTCCAGGATTGTCTTTCTGGTACAATGCTGAATCCTTGCAAAAGAAACAGAGCAATTTCAAATAATTTCCAAGAAACAGAAGCAACGTAGACTAAAAGTGTTTGTGCACAAGATAGTTGCTTTGAATTAAGTAAACCTGCAAGCTTAAACAGAGTGGCTATTTTTGACAAAGTCTTTGCCTGAATGATCTTATGCTCGAAGAAGAAGGGACTAAATTAAGAGCAATTATCTAGCTAATCAGAGGGCAATAACCCTCTTCTAACCCCTGGCGTCTGTTTGATATTAAGCACTGTAATGGGGCTTTCCAACAGGTTATGGCTTCTCCTAGTGCAACACTGATCATGATGCAAAGCAAACGCAAAAGCCTCAACCCGAATCTCTGTCATGCATGCAAACTCCAAACCAACCCTAGGTGTGGGTGGCAGATTCTCTGAATGAAAAAAGGATCGTGCTGTGGCTTTCTGGAAGGCTGACAGTTCTTTTTCACTTGAAAAGAATTTCTGAACCAGATCTCTGCTGAGATGATTCACATCATAGCAAAATCGGGGAAAATAGCTCCTGTCTCTTTTTCTTTCCCTCTGTTTTCTCTCTTCATCTTCAAGTGTGACTTCCCCAAGGATCTACCCTTGTTTGATACAACTGAAATCTGGTAACATGGTCCAAGTGCAATACTGATTTTTATGCAGGATTATGCAAATCCAGTACATCCAGCTATTATAGTTCCCAGAATTCCCTCATCAACAACATAATCATTGAGTCTGAAATTCCTAGTGTATGAGAGAGAGTGCCAGGGAAAGAGTGTGGGCTGAGCTAATTATCACGCGCATCCTGGCCAGGTGTTCCACGTCCATGACAAGGAACGAGCACAAGGTGAAACATTCCTTGTACAACAGAGATTTCCACAGCAAATGCCCTGCTTTTCAAAGAGTAGAATAGGCATACTGGAGCAGGGTTCTTCTAAGGGTCTAGAGCAAGATCTCCCTAATACGATTTACTTGGGTATGAGTGATAGTCAGACATTTTTGTTCCTACTGTAGAAGCATTTTTCTGCTCCTTGCCAAGCCATACACACGCAGAGGAAGAACATGCACTCACTGCTTTGACGTAGCTTACTTTCTAAGGGTGCCTGTCGTCAGAACCTGGGAAGCTGTAGGTTACTGTGTAGGGCATCTCTATAACTATCCAAGTACAGGAATGCTCTCGTAGCAAAATGGAGAGCGGATCTCTACAAGCCTGCTTTGCTGAGGTTCATCTGCAGGGGGAGGTGTAGAATGTTACGGCTATATTTTACTGGAAAATGGCCCTTGAGGTACTATTCTCTGCTGTTGTTAGGTAGAAGAGTCTCCAGGCTGCTTTAACTTACACCTGTGAGTATAACCACACAAAGCATTAAAGCCAACAGAGGGGGAAATCCAAACTTTTGTGATTGCTTGTTGTCTGCCCTTGAACTGGACTAGGGATAAAGCATTACAATCTTCTGTCCTGAGCTGCATAGCCCTGAGTTACTAGTTCTTGTGTTCCCCTTCTGCTCTGGAACAAATGCCTATTGCCTTATCTTAGACCTAAGAGTAAAGTCCTTGACTGGGAGCCTGATTAACTGGGTTTCAAAATGAGACATAGGGGATGATGTTGCTTGTACCTATATTCTGGACTTCTACCTTTCTTCCTACATATCTTTGCAGTGGCATCTCACAAGTGACTACATAATTTCTTTTTGGACATAATTTAGCTTCATTATTGTCATTGCTGTTATTACTAGTCATTAAAAGTTATCAAGGTAACCTGGATGATGGACTTTGAAGCATTTGGCAATGACTTCTGCAAATCACAAAGAAAAACGCGTCTTCCAATCTGAAGCATAAGCAGAAAACAGAGCAATGTGACAATGAGCTCTAAAGACTAGCTGTCCTTTCAAGTCAATGATTCATTTCAGCTCAAGATTATCATGCAGTAAATAATGCACCCAAGCCTTCAACAATAGGAAGCAAAATTACATTGTTGCAAAAATACTAATCGCCAGCCTAGCGACTCACATTATTAGCTGAGAATAATTATTTTCTCCAAGGAAAGCACAGACCTTCAAAGGAGATAACATCTTAAATCACAGCAAATTTTAATTTAAATTCAAAGTGTAGGAATGCCCAAAATGCCCCCTCTCTCCGTTATCTGGCTGGGCTGGTGTCATTATAGTGTTTTAAAGACAGCTCCAATCATTAAACTAAATACCTGCAGTCTAACACTTTGCAATTCCATTTTCTTCTTGTCAGACTGTGTAATTGATATTTGTACTGGAGGTAACAAAGCAGAAAATGTGAAGGTGTTGATAACTTTGCCATTATTGTCTCTTAAACTGCCTGAGAAATGGTGAGGATTGGATGGCAGTGAGGAACTGGTACCTTTAGAATAGGATATAAAACAATTCACCTAGCCCAAGCTTGTAGTCAGTGTCTGCTTGGGACGGGATATATGTGTAATCTGGTACTAGCTTGTCACAGTATCTCATGTGATCATTTTGTCAGCAGAGAGCCCAGTACTACAAAGTGCTGAGTCCACTGACTTCAGCAATCTGCTGCAGCATCTGACTAGGAATTTGGAGATTCAGCCACTGGCAGATATGAAATGGGGCTCTCCTTGCAATCATCCCAGTTTAAGATGCAAATGTGGTGGCAGATGGAAGAAGCTGAAACTTTTGCAGCTGACCTTGCACTCTACCTTCTGTGAATCATACTCTCAAGGACTGACAGCCCAGCTCCCATCAACAGCCACTTTTGGGTAAAGGACTGATTCTGTTCTTGCTGTCTCAGACTCAGGGATGGGGCAGTGGATCTGTCTCATGAGCTCCTTGCTAGGAGTCCACCAGGGGAATCAGAATGCTTTTTTTGCCTCTGTTGGAGTTTGGTTCTTTCTCTGAATGTTGTAAATGCCAGTTGAGATGCTTGGGTTCATTAAGGGCACTTCTTCTATGGCAAATGGCTTAAAAATGACAGACTACAGTGAGGGTCAAGTACTTGTACAACATTTCTCTGAAGACCCTCCAGAGGCAGCTCCAGAAGATCTTCATAATTGAAAACTGAACATATTGAGTGCAGTGTATAGCTTGTGTAATTTTGAATGAAAATGATAGCGAAGATTCTAATTTTCTTGATGTCACTTATGTTTCTGCTGTCTGAAGAGGAAACCTTCAGTGGTCAGTTTTGTATAACATCATATTGACACAGCTCCAGAAAACCTGAGTCAATACAAAGACACTCATTGCAAGACCCGTGTAGACTACACTGGTACCTGTATTTCTCTTTTATCACCCTGGTGCTATCTATGTTCATGCCAGGAGAGAACTGAATGGATGCCTAAGCTTCTGTGAGGGGTCAGTGGTAACACAGGCCCTTTTCCAGCTCCAGAGTTAGTGTCAAACCAACGACCAGGACCTGTCTGCTGAGTGCTACCTCTCCTGGTGTTTCAGCAAACTTCTTCTCAGCCATCATAGCTCCAGAGCTAGGTGAAATACCAAAAGGCTTAATCTTCTCCATTGCCTTTTTGTCCTTTCCAGGTTTTGCTTTCAGGTTTGGACAAAGGCAAAGTGCAGTAGGGCTGATGGGTTGGGGAGATGCAAATGGACAGCAACAGTGATCTAAGGTCTGATGCCTTTAAAAAACAGGACTTAATGTTGAAACTGCTAGTCAGGAAAACAAAACAAACAAAAACAACCCCCACCCCCCCAATCTGAATCATTTGTTGAGAGAGACTTTCTCTGTGGTGATACATAATTGCTATCTGTTCCGCCTCCAAAACAACTCAAATCAGCCTGGTGACACTTGTCACAAACGGAGGCAGTTATTAATAGGCTGCATATTTATGAGACTTTTTTACAATGCAAATTACTTCTTACTGAGCTGCCTTCATCCCAGGTTTTGGGCCATTTTATCTGTGTATTCCTGACATCTCACTTCTCAAAGGTCTGAATATCCTTAGAGGAAAGAGGGGTGAAAGCCCAGCTGTGCTTCCCAGACTTCATAGCTTGGGGCAGCACCAGAAGCTCTGGAGATGTTCCAGCAGGGATGTAGGACACACTGCTCCAGCAAGGATTCAAAGACACTGGTGTCTCTTTAGTGTTGCTAAAACAAAGAATAGAACGAATCCCGCAATATGTCTAATTTATTTGTCATCTAATGCTCACGACAGGAGGAGAACAAGATGCTTGTATCCATCCCCAGGCAATCCTGATGGAAAAAGTTGTTTAATTTCTTTGGATTTCAAAGATGTTTTGGCAGATGTAGAAGAGGGATCTGTTTGTCTTCTTTTCAGCATTATATAAAACGTGTATTTTTAGCACTTGGGTCCAGAATTAGTTTTGCAGGAATTCCTGACTTTAAGCCTCTCAAGTTTAAAAAATAATCTAAAAAAAACAACAAGAAAGGCTGAAGGAAGGTAACAGGGATTTGGAAAGTTGTGAGCTGTTTCTGGTGTCACACATTGATGGCTGTTTGAATCCTCAGTGTCAGGAAAAAAAGTGGATAGGAGAAGAAGCCAAATACAATACAGCCTCAAAATAAAATATCTAAATGCAAATCAACATATAATAGTAGCCGTGACTCAAGGTCAGGCACTCACTAAGAGACTTTCAGATTTTCAGATGAGACTTAAAACCAAACTCCTGATTCTTCTTGTCAGTAATATGATAATGAAATGAATACACATACAACATACAGTATGGGAGGATGTCAGAAAAGTCAGTACTGTTGTCCTGGCTGGATTTTTGTGTTTGGCACAGTATACTGAGTTGCTCTGAGAACTTAGCTTTTGACTTTTCTGAAAATGTGTGCCCACACTGAAAAATATTCATATGTGTATATATAAATCAAATTATACTTACCATAATACATATATTATATAAATAGACTTGGTAGCTTTGTGCAGTTAGAGGTCTTTTAGAAATGTAGATTACTGTTATTATTAATAACTATGATCATGACCAGCTGGAGTTTATAACCCAGGACACCCTAGTCCTGGCAGTCTATTACTAATGTACGTGTCCTGATCACTATCTTATAAAACAGCAAACCAAAGTGCTATATGCTTGTAGGAGATCATCCCCTCTGTGGTGCTAAGTGAGCTGATAGGTACCATTAGTACTCCATTATGTACTCTTCCAAGCCCAAGTACAATTAGGAGCAGGCAAGGTCTAAAACCAGGCTTGTTGTTTTTCCCAAGTGCATGAGGCAGGTGGAGTTGGCTCATTATGCCCATTTCAGTTCTTCTTCTTCTTCTTCTTCTTTTTTTTTTTAAAAAAAAAGCCCACTAAATGGTCTCATTAAAATGTCATAGAGAAAATTTATTCAACCTGCCGAAATATTTTTGGCCTATTTCAAAGCCAGTAATCAGTGTCTGAAGACAGTCATCTGCCTTGCTAATGGACCACAGTTACATGTGTAATTGATTAATTAAGGAAAGAAAATCACTGCTGAGACCAAGGGAGGAATCAGCAACTTCAGCTGGCATTGAAGTGAAATAGCAGCTCTTTCTGTGCAAAGCAGCTGAGCCTTTTTTCAGGTATTCTTGTCTTCCTCACACTGTTCCATCTTTTCTACATGGATTCTTATTCAGCACCCCAGTGTTACAGGATCCAATGGTTTTCTATGTAGGTAAAAAATAGGAATATAATAAACACTCTCACTCTCCTTTTCCAGCTGGTAGGGGAAGCACAGTTTGGTTTGGTTTTAGCACGTGTATTTCCATGCAGTCGTTCACTGGCTTTGTGTGTGTGACCATTGTGCTGGGTACATGTAAAGAGGTGGTGGAGGGAACTCAGTGAGCTCTCTGGTGGGCTTGGGATGAGTCTGGTGACATCTGCTATCATTTGCAAGCTGAGTTGTCATTATCTACCTCCTGTGAAGGCTGTTTCTCCTGTCTCAGCCCTTGTTTTACTAGTTCTGAGTTTCAGTGGTGCGTCTCAATGAAGCAAAGCTGTTTTACTAGGGCCCAGGCTGAGGAGAGATTTCACACATAGTAAGAGCCAAACATAAATATCTCCACAGATATTTTGAAAACAGGGGGAGTGGTGCAATGGAGACTCATCCCTGGCAAGCTTATGGTGAGTGTATTGCGAGGCGGAGGAATTGTGCTGCATGGGAACTCGCTCAGGCTGTAGGACTTTTTCCTGCATAGAAAGAAGTGTGGCACTGAAGCGTGCTGTCTGCAAATGGCAGTGAGGGCTGGGGTCTTGCTACCTCCACAGAATACCTGGCTGAGAAAATCCTTGCTTTGAAAAGACTTTTTTTGGTGTTTTTCAATGATATTGGTACTTACAGCTATGTTTGAGAGAAAAGAAAATACAGAATGAAATGTTTCCCCTTGCCAGATCTATTGCTTTTCTGTCACTCTCACAAACCTTTGTTCTGGATGCTTTAGCCTGATCTTTCACAAAGCTTCAGGCAGATCCAAAGATCAGGCTGAATTTATAGCTTGTTAGAAAGATCCACTTCAGCATGCTGAAAACTGATTGAGTTGAGCCCTAAACCTGTCTTCAGATAAACGTCTTGAGCCCTCTAACTGCCGAGCCATTGGCAGTTCAGCCAGGCAGTTCAAGCAAAGCCAGTTTTTAATAGTTAGAGACCGAGCTGTTCCCCTCGCTGTTTTCATCTGACTATTAGACACCTTCCATTAGGCAGGCCACTCCATTTGTGCAATGGTTGATGAACTTTTGGGGAACAGATGGCTTTTACAAATTTCACAGACAGATTTCCTTCAGATCAGAAACAAACAGTTTTATTTATTTTATGTTCCTGAGGACACACAGATTTTTGAGGGCAGTTTGGAGTCCTCATTCCCTGTACTTTAGCAGAGGCCCTTTTATAGTCTGCCCACTATAACCTCCAGGAAGTTATTTTTGTCTTTGTTGAAATGCAAATGATCCATTTGAGTTAGCAATGAGTTATCCCTGTTGGTCATGATGGATCAGGAGAGTAAATGAGACACTGGTTTTCACTGAGATCCTCAGTGAAAACAAAACAGCCTCCCTGAGTTGCCTTCAGGCTTTGCAACTTGTAAATTTGTTTTTTAGGCAGATGGAATGAAATACACGGAAACCTTCTGAGTTTTATGGCAGCTGTGTCCAACTGCTATCTTGAGAACTTTAAAAGCAATATCTTTGTACCTTTATTCCTCAGAGCTTTTCTGATTATGAGAGCCAATCAATCCTCCTTCTCTAAGGTTCCTTGAACTTTTGCTTGTGAGTGGCAAAGATCTGAAGTCAGGTATATTTTCTTAACTACACCTTAAGGTGTTTGCTCTTAACTGCTATGAACAACTGTAATAATCTGCTTTTTGGATGTGGTTTAAGTCTGCATTGCTAAGGTATCCAGTGCCATATACAGATTTGACAAAGCACTACTCATCTGAGCTGAATTTTAAGCATGACATTAGCTGTGCTTAACTCTATTTGGTATCAGTGGGCTTCCTATGAGTTTTTACGGTTTCACTGAATGAGGATAGATTTAAGCAAGTGCTTATTGTTGAGCATGCACATAAGCACCTGACTGATTTGGGACCTAAGAGAGATAAGTGGAGAGAGCTGCAGAGCAGCTGGTATCTCTGCCTTCTTATCAGCACAGATTCCATTCAGTGAGCAGGTAAAAAGGGAAAGGAATTAGAAAAGAGATAAACTAGATTAAATTAAAGACAGAAGAGAGAAAAATAGGCATTGGTTGTGTCACAGGCATGTTCAGAGTCATACATTGGCTCCTTTTGACAGATCTGCTTGTATGGCTGTGTCCTTTCTCTGTTGCAGACAGTCTATCTTACGGTTATGAATGATAGCTTAATAGAAGACTCATCAGAGTAAGTGCAATCTCATTCATAGTCCATAAACTAGTGGTAGAGAGGGTCCTGGTATACTGATTTATGTCAGCTTTGAGACCAAGACAGAAAACTTGTTATTATGGAGCAACACTGCATGCACATGCATGCATATGTGTGTGTATGCAAAGCCCGTCATTGTCAGATGTGATAACGGAAAGAAAGTAAACTTCCTTGCTTTTCTGTTTTGCTTCATCCCAGAGAGGCAAAGCTAAGGCACCTGCTGCCAGCCTCAGTTTCACTGACTTATGATCTGAGCTTATTTTATGGTAGGTTTTGTTTTCATATAAATTCAGATATCCATGTGATTGAAAAGGGAGAACATGTTAATCATGGCAAAAATCTAGTCAGTCTTTCTGCAATTAGGATCTGCTACCATAGACATACTTTACAGTTTCCTTCGAGCAGTTCTCAGGTTCAGACACTAGCCCAGTAGCATCTTAAATCCATTTGATTCAGTGTGGGAATATCTTGAGTCATGGAGAAAAGAGAGCATGGATCCATGGCCACATTTGTAAGAGGAGCACTTTGCTAGTACAGATATAGCTGCTGCAGCTTCCCCTGGTAAACAGCACTCTTAGGAGCACGTTTCCTTTCAGACCTTCTGCAGAGGTAAATGCACAGGCTTTCTGCCATCACGATGTCTCCTAGAGAAGGTTTTAATAGCAGAGAGAAGCATTGCACCATTTTATTGCCCTGACTGTCACGGCTACGTTGCCAAAGATTAACGATGCTTTTCTGGCCTTCTTTTTGCTCTTGAAAGAACAGAGAACAGTCCCCATCCTGGAGCTGACTCTCCTCAATGGATCTAGAGGACAGATCCACCCAAATTCCAGCTTTACACATGGGCTTGACAAAAGAAGTACGGACAGAGAGTGCATGAAAGCAAAAGACTCCCATCATTATCTGATTCCTCATCCACTGCTTAAGAAATGATGCAGTTACAAAGAACTTTTATGTTGACAGTAACCATCAAAAGCAGAGACTGTCTGAGATACTCAACTTTGTAATTACTTGTTGTAGCAAAATGCAGTTAAGTGCCCAATTTCTCTCTAAGCACTTCATCCCTCACCATACTGCAAAGTACATCAAATTAACAGCTGAAAGGTTTAGATGATCATCATAATAACATCCCAGTGGACAGAATCCTCATGCAGCTGGTCACGGTCATGCAGCTACCTGGGCTCAAGCAAGGGCTGCTGCCTCCTGGAAATGTAATTTTCTTACACTTACTTGACACATGGAAAATGAAGTGCTAGACCAAACACTTAGTTTTGCTAAATGGAGTTTGTCGAACTTTTTCCCTCTTTCCTTTCATTATGCCCCTTTCAAAGTCATTTTATATAGGGACAGATAAAAAGCTTTTTGTCTCGTTCCCACTTGTAAAACAGTAAAGAAATTGGTTTCTTTACATTTATTTTGCTGAGATTCACTTTTATATGGATGGGTTTGGGCTAGGAAATATCACTAGGCCCACACATAAGAACATTTCTATATGTTCCTCTCTTCTATGAAATGTGTATCTAATGCATAGAAGCTCTTCTGTAACTTCTCCCTACCAATACATAACATTAAAGACCTAGTCAGGGTTATAATGTCTCACTTCAGGGATATATGTAAATGTACCTGAAAAATCAAGGAAGTGCAAGATAAGGAAGTGTGGTTCACAGTCACTCTTGCTCCACTGATATCAGTAAAATTTTACTGATTTTATCCCACTGGAAGCTTGGGTCATCTCCTCTTGCCCATTTGTCTCAAGCCAGCCAGGTCTCTGTGCATGGCAGTAAGTTTATATATCTGTCCTGAACCTGCAGTGTGTTGAGAGTATCTGATATCTGAAGTGTTGCGCATTCAGTGCCTTGCCAGATGAGCTCCCGAAGAGGTACGTTCATCTGACAAACATAATATTTGGTATCTGTTAACACAGAGATTCAGGAGAACAGACCGACCACTTAGGCAGAGAAAATACAAGAGATTGTGTTCAATGTACTGTATATGGGAGTCCCTTTTTCAGCATATATCCTATTAAATTAACTGGAAATGAGTGTTCATCAGTCTCTAAGGGAAAGAGCCTGAAGCCTTTTCTTTTCTCTTCACATCAGACATTCATCAGGCCTTTGATCTTACTGCTCATGACTATGTTGGCTTATAGAAAAGGTCAGTAAACAGCTCTGCAAGTACAAGTCAGATTTCTGAGGGCCAAATCCTGTAGTCCTCATGTGGGAATTTTTCAATAAAATAATGGTCAAACTGAGCAGGTCAGTCCCATTCTTTTTATTTACTTAGTGCTGTCTGGGTTGTGTGGAGACTTAAAATTTCCCATTGCTTCTCTGTAAAACCAGGATGAATTCGGGGACAGTGTAAAGTGATCTTACTTTTGCATGCTCAAAATCTTCAGCTTTTTCTTCTTGCTCCAGGCATCTTCTTCAATAAAATTCTCATGGATGATTGTCAGATACTCTTTCAGTTTTGGGAGCAGAGCTAAGGTTTTCTCAGGGGCAATGCCTGGCCTCAAAAATGTGAAAAATCCTTTTAAATGCTTCTTTGTTATTTTTTCTGTTGGAGATTGAATACCTTCTCAGTTTTCATGGCAAGGTTACAGATGCATCTAGAACCATTTGTTCTGGCTCCAGTTGCTTATAAATATAGAGTCCAGCTTTGCCCTTGTTAAAATCTCTTATTTTAGTGCCTCTTGTTACATGATACTACACTACACACAACAGGACTTGGAATAAAACAGCTGCTTTCATCATGAAATTTTGCTAGACTTGTGAATCTCACCTATGCTCAAAACATTTCTTCTTGGTTGAATTGGTAGTAGAGTCTCTTTCCTTCTCAAATCTGCATTCCTGAGATTGATTAAAAGTAAATTTATGAACCCAGGCTCTGGAGAGAAGTTTAACGCCTTACTTGCTATATGTGCATGCCCAGTATGGGAAGGGAGAACCATCACGCAGGCTCTGTGGAGTGATAACACTTCCTGCAGCTCTGCTTTCACAAGGGGGCCATTCTTGTGCCTTGTGAAGCTTGTCCAAGTGATAAATGATGCTGTCCTCTGTCTTCCATATCCATCAAAACCACTTAATGAGTTTGGTTCCAAAGGAAAGTGTACCCTTGCCATACGAGTGAATGAACATCAAGGGAAAAAGTTTTCCATTAATTTACTGTTTTCCATTAATCTGCATCATTTTTTCATTCCTCACATTATTTCCTCATCTTTAAAGTCCCCAGTGCTGTGAGTATAAACTACTGATTAATGACACAAACTTTCACCATTCATCTATGCAGTTATGTACTTGTACAAAGCATGAAAAAGGCCAGACTTAAAATCTCACCATCTTCAGAGCGTCTCTAACCTACCCTTCAGTCTCGGCTGTGAGCTGAACAAGCAGATGTACTTTGTGCGATATCATGGGTGACTTAACAAGCTTGAGAGTTTCAAGTGAAAGTCTGTTGCAAAGCTGAGGGAAGCCTGTACTGTCATCTCCCTCTCTCTTAAACCGAGGATGATCCAGTTCAGTTCCTTCGGCAAATGCAATTCTGATGATACACCGCAAGGAAGCGTGGCACTTGAGCTGGAGATTTACCTCCGAGACTCATGGAACCATCAGGACATTCTTCAAGTACTTCCAGAGCAAAATCCTCTGGCAAACACATATTTACATTAGACTTTGCAATGGCTTCCTCTTTTCACTAACTTGTCTAAATGTTTGCAGAAAGCCAATCTAAATGAATGCAGGCACTGAAACAAATGCTTCTTCTGAGAGAGGGGAGCAGCGTTTCCCAGATTCCAGCCAGGAGAACTTTGAAAATGCATAAATAACAGTCTATATGTTCACCCAACTCTTCCATAGTTAATATTCAGGACAACATTGACATGTCGAGCCACCATTGTTGGGCTATGCAGGTTTTCTGGGGAAAGAAGACAGAAAGACAATGAGTCACCTGATCCCCTTATGAGATGCCTCCTCATTTAAACACCCCTGTCATGCTTAACTGCTCCAAAGTATACTTCTGTTCTGTCACACTGACGAATGGGCGGTGTGACCATTATTTTCATTTTAAACTAGATCCAAACTCAAGTCTCCATGGATGAATAAATGAATGCATTTATTTTACTGCAGTACTCGCAGTCCTTGATAAAATGTCAGAGGTAAAGTAGGACTTCTTTTGCTCTTGGATAGGAATATTCTGGGCACATGCTGTACACATGCTTCCTGGGGAAATTAATTATTGTTATTTTGTTATTATTACTGCTTAACACTTGTATGGTGTTTCACATCTTCAAAGCACTTTGCAAACATTTAGCTAATTAATTAAAGTGTATTTCATGCAAACTGTTCCATTTCCATCTGGATTTACAATCAGCCCTCCTTCATGAGGAAATTATGTTGCATATAAGCTAAACTAAAATAAAGAGCCAGTTGTAGCTAGGAGCGGTAGCTCGTGTAGAGCAGCGGGAGGCGGGAAGTAATGATGCCTGTACAGCTGTCACCCTCAGCTGGGGTCCTGGCGGCTGCTGTACCACTCGCTGCTCCGGACAGCTCCTAACACCAAGAGACCTGGAGCGCACAGTAGGACGCACACCCAGCACAAGATTTAGAGACAACCGAATGGCCTTGTTTCAGAGAGAGTTTCCAAAGTGTTGAGGGCTGCCTGTTGTTAACAGCATTCCTCTGTCTTGTATTCATCATGGGATTAACAGCAGTTAGTTCACCATGACCCAAGTCAGAGTGATGGCAATGACATCCTCTAAACGTCTCCATCCTGGAGATGAAGATAACAGTCATCGCCAAGACTTTTTTACCGCTTTTGACGTTCAATGAGGCTTGAAAGACACTGAGTGCAAGTGACTAAATGGGAACATTGCTTTTGACAATGTTGCATTGGGGACCTGTGGCTTGTTGGTCAGCAGTCTCCAGTGCCACGTGACAAGCCTGGCTCTGCTTGCCAGCTCTTCTGCCTTGTGCATCAAGCCATTAAAGGCAGAAATGCCCTCAGACATTTTGATGAGGGGAGGAGAAACAGTCCTCTCACTAGACTCAGAAGTGCCTTTGCTGGCTCACGGAGGACCATTACTGGTTACCTCCAGAGGAGACATTGTCAATGACTTTGAGATTCTCTGCAATATTACTAAACAGCTAGTGTAATCCCCAGAAGTATGAAGTACAATTCAGCAGATGCAAATGGGGCTGCAGCTTCTAAAATTGAGGGTTATATTTAGTTCCTGCTGCCTCAAATAGTTGGGACCAGAGCCATGATCCAGCAGCCTGGAATAAAGACATCTTAGTTTAACTGCCACCTTGCTTCAGTGCCAGATGCTAGAAAGGAAGTATACATATATATATATATGTGTGTGTGTGTACGTGTGTGTATATATATATATATATATATTTATACACACACACAGTTACACATGTAAAGTAAGGATCTGGGCAACCATCACATCAGGAACTGTGGAGAACTGATGAGAGAATGAAAACATTCAGGAAATAATCCATAGCTGCCAAAACTCGGGAATGTTAAAGTATATTAGGACCAAAAGAAAGCTGAGCAATGGAGATGACTACTAGATTTTTGTGTGTGATTCTGGAGAAAATACGAAAAAGACTGAATGTCATAATGCCAAAAAATTAAATTTGAACACAGGACAAACTTTTAAACGAGGAGAGTAGCTGACCAGGCAAATAGTTTAGTGTCACAGATGCCCCTTCTTTCGAGGTCTTTAAAACAAGACTGTATGTCCTTTCAGAAGGTATTAGCCAAATGGCAGTTTGCACACCCAGTTCAGCTTAACTGGATGACATTTAGAGATATCTGACATAAGAAATTTGACAAGAATATCTAATGATTTCTTTTGTTCTTGAACTCCATGAATAGTGTAGCGTAGGACACCTTTCGTGTAGAAACTGATGTAAAAAAATGCCATAGAAAATGCTCAACGCTGGTGGGAGGACTGTTTTGCTGACAGAATGACAGAGCACCATGCTGGCTGCACTGGAGTCTAGGGGGTTGTCAGGCCTGGGCTGCACTGAGGGGTCTCCAAGGCTTGTGAACATGAGTTCAGTTTGGAGGTATGAGCCTTTGTAGGGAAAAAGCAGCACTGGGAAGGCATGATCTGGAGTGGTCCGGAGTGGTCAAGATTATATTGTAAAGTTCACCTGGAGGAGGATGACAGGAACGTAGGTTGTATCAGTGACCTGGTAAAAATAACTTGTAGGAAGAGGAAAAGAACACACCAAATTAAAGAATAGAATATTTTTGACCTTTTTTTTTGTGAAGAGTATGTTTTTAGTAGTGAGATTTTCATTTTCTTGCAGAGACATTTTAATTGCTCTTTTGTGTTCTGTGTTAAGCAGAAATTTTGGCAGTCACTGGCTAATATTTTCCAGCTGAAGACTAAAATATTCTCTTTTCTAGCAAACAAATTTGGGACTTCAATTAATTTTCTACTAACATTCTCAAACTCTGGAGGAAAACATAGATATGTCTTGAACATTTTTCCCTCCAGTGAAAAAGAACATTTTGTTAAAAAATAGTTTTTAATGAAAAACCTTGTTAGTATAAGAATACTAAGTACAGTCACAGCAACCTAAGAAGCATGGTAAATTGTGTCTGTGGTACTTGAGAGCTATCCTGCTTCTCTCCATGTGTCACTGTATTGGGCTGTTTGGCTGTACCTAGTAAAACTGGCTGGTAGTAATATAACTATTGGCTCAAGTCCGTGAGAATCTTAATCTCTCACTTGCATGAGAACAGAAAACATTTGTGGGATTTAACCCTGGCTCAGTTGAGATATCTGTGTATTCCTTCATCAACCTCTTAGATTTGTATAAGATCACCTAGTGATAACTACAGCAAACCAGACCTCAGAACAATCACGAGGTTGTGGCTGTGTTTGCTTTTTAAATTCTTATGTACATAAATTCTAACACACATTTTTCTTGAAGGGAAATGGAAATAGGTGGAAGTTAGCATTAGAATAGGCATTTTCTACATCATGGCTGCATTCTAAAGGGAAGTCTTCCCTTCCTTCTAATAATGCCCTTCAGCTTTTTAGTTTTTATCTATGTTGGTTTTCCATCTTGATCATTTCTAAATTGCTTCTTATTACTGTAATATTGGTTCTTTGCAGAATGCTTCAAGCATGGTGTTTTAAAATGCAATGCACAGTTATTGTTGTAAGCACTGCTAATAACCTCTGCTGTGCCTGCAAGTAGTTGCCCAAGCTGGGAAGTGAGATAATCCCAATACTCCTACAAAAGAAGGAAATCACAGTTTCTCTTGTTTGAATATTTTCTGGTGCAGGAAAGCCTGTGAGGGAACTGCTACATCTGCATAGGACAAAGCAGAACTCCTCACACTGTGACCTGAACTGGCTCCAAAGGGCCACACTGAGGCATGACCTTGGCTCCCAGAGGATGACAGCAGCTCCAGGGTAGGTTGCAGTCCTGGAAATGAGAGGTGCCCTGTAGAGCTTACAATGTGGTTGGCCTTTTGTGCAGCGCGTGGGATGGGAGAGCCACTTATGCTCTGTCTGGTCCTTCTTCAACCCTATTGACAACTGAGCATCCAGTCCTGGTACCTGGACATCTCAATGGCATGAAATAACTGTGTACCAACTAATGCCCTCAAGATGATTTATTTGTGCAAACCGTGGCCTAGACTGAGAATCCTTTCCCTCAAGGAGGGAAGGGCTCCTTCTCCTTTCAGAACAGTCAGCAGGATTAGTCATGAAAGAAATGGCTCAGCAACGTAGTTCATACTTGGCTGCTGGGTGCTGGGATTTCAAAATCTGGTCCCCAGTGGATTGCCTTCTTAAGCACAGGAGGTAAAGCCATGCATGGGTTATCTCTTGGCAAATACTGACTTTAGCTAGAAAATCCAAAGGGGAAGATAATTAAGAAATGATTTTCTTTTCCCACTGTGCCTCGTTGCTTTCTTGCCTTCCTGAGACCCAATTTCTATAGCTGAGCTTCAATTTTCAGCTCTGTGCCACCTCTCTGAACTAAAGACTGAATTTAGTGTGATAGAATCACTGAAGGGAGATTGACCCATCCGGTTCAGATCTTGCTCTTTGCTTGTGCTTCACCCTACTTGTGCATTCTAAGGTAGCTTGTTGAAAAGCTTGGCAAATTTTAAGACTGTCAAAGTGCAGTACAAGAAGCCTCTTGCTGACTCCCTCTCACTTTCCCACTCCTCAGGTCTGAGTCCAGCTTAGATATTTCTTTTGTATTCTACCCCACTCGGCTCTTAAGGAGCAGGCCTTTTTTCCAATATTACATCTTTTCAAACCACGAAAAATCAACCTGTCCATGCAGGAGTGGCAATTGTGCAGGTTTGAGGTTGCAGCAGGTTTGGACAGATGACTAGAGGCAGAAATGGAAGCACTAATGAGATCTTCCACTTCTTCCCTCTCCTATTGCTCCACCTGCCTTCAGGTTCTCTTGAATGCTAGATTGAACAGTGCAGGTTACCTTGTTTGATTCCTCTCTAAACTGATGGGGGAGGTGGTAAACAATGTTATCGCTTGAGAACCCACACTAATTTTATGTAATGAATAGGCATCACGTGGAAACAGTTTGCAGGGACTGATGCCATGGCTGGGATAGGCCTTATAGCTGTACCTATCAAGTTGTCCTTTCAAAAAAGGACTAAGTCATGCAGTGATCACCATCTTGATAGCTCTCACACACCCTGAGCACGGGGCAGGATGGCAACGCGGGCTATGCAGAATGTCTTTATTCAGGAGGTTCTTTTTATTTCTTTAAGCTGCCAATATCCTGTTACATTTTAACAGCCAAAGAACTATCTGTTCTTGGGCACCATTTTCTGAACAAGGAATATGTCAAGTACATTTGCATGGTTTAATTTCCGTGACTTTTCTGTTTGTTTGTTTAAGCTCTGATCCCCTCCAAGTTTTCAAAATTCACTGTTTCCCTGTATTTGGTAAAGACTGATTTCTTCCCTCTCTCAAAAACTCTGACAAAGTTTAAAGTGAAGCTTCCTTTTCAATCCAAAGCAAACAAAGCCGGGGTCATTAGGCAGCTCTACTCAGCTGCCTGCCATGTTCTTGGAAGCGGCTTTGTTGGTTAACTTGAACTCTCCCAGACTGGCTGGCTTTCCTCCTCCTGCACACAGTGAGTGCATGCACAGTATTTTTAGGCCTGGCATAAACAAGCTTCCTGGCAGTACACTTCTTGGGGATAGATGAGAAAAAAAGGCCACAGGTTGATATATGAGTCGCTGAATTTATGAAACCTCTTCCCTGCCGCTTTGTGTCTGGTGTTTGGATTATCCGGGGTCTAGTACGGTGTTGATTGCAGCTTTTCCCATGTCTGGGACACTAATAATAGCTTTGTCTTATGTTGATTTTCTGGCATCTAATAAGAAATATAAATTCAGCCCTAGGATCAGCCTGAACACAAATACACGCTCTTCTCTTGCTGGCCTGTTTCCTTCTAGAAACTTAATACATCTCAGTCTGCTCACGTATCTGGTTCAAATCAGCCAGTGGACTTAATGTTTTTTAGGGAGCCATGGACAGAGACAGACAGTCACACAAACAGAGTGTAGAGTGGATCATATAAACCTCATTTTCTTAGGTACACTGGCTCAAAATCATCTTTCTTTGTTTGGCTGCAGATTCATCCTGGCCTGCAAGTGTTCTGGTAATAGACACTTTGTCCTCCCCGTTACATGCAGTGACTTCTTCTGCTCTCTTACTAGTAAACTACAATAACTTCATCAGTCTCTGCCCTTCTCCACAGCATCTGCAGTGAGAAACGTCTGTAGTTAAACCCTCTTACTTCTGTCATTCTGAATCCAGATCTCTCAACTCATTGTCTTCTTTAAAAATAAAAGAGTGAGAATCCCTGGCTCCCTTTTCCTTTGGTCTGTGCACCTATTTCATTCTTAAAACAGCAGCAAATCCCACCCTTCTCACCCTCCAGGGCCTCCAAAGAGCAGAACCCTGTTAATTAATTCTAATGAACATCAGGCAGCCAGCTCCTCTTCCTCTGCACGGGGACAGGGGTTACTTTTATCTCCATCATTTTCCCGCCTTGATCAGATTTTTCCCAAGCTAAATTAAATCTCCATCCTCGGTTTCAATTGATTTTTCCCTTCTTGCTCTCTTTTTAACTGAAATAAGTTTACATAAATGTAAAAGTAACAAGACAAGCTCTCTGAACAGACACGTTGACTGGCTAATGTGACCCAGACAGTGCTAAATCAATAGTAGTGTACCTTAATTTATATTTTCATAACTCATCCAGTTTCTCCCCCTTCTTCCTCCCTGCCACTGAACACTAAGTTTTATTTAAATGTCACCAGGTCCTGGGAGACCTGGATGGATCTGCCTGGTCCTTTGGACCATTCATTCGATGCAAGAGGCAGAGAGACCTAGATTTATGTCTCAGCAGCAATAGTTGCATTAGCTATTTATGGATTTACACACCTCTGCATTGCTCACCAGTAAATAAAATAAATAACAGGCATGGAAGGCCTAGTGACATGACAGGGACCTTTACAGCATGCAGAACAAGGACAAAATTAAAAACAGAGAGAGTAAATAAATCTGTGGACAGGGCTTCTGACACTTGCAGGGGTAATCGCTGCACTCTGTGCATCGCAGTTTTCATTATATCTGCCTGGGTCAGGGGGAATAGATATTCTCCAGACAGAATGAGGCTCTTGGGTGGGGTCAATGCTGTAATACGAGACCAGCCTTTCATGGGAACCTGGTGTTGGGCAACAGCATGGGAATTAGATGGGAAGTAGGTGGAGGGCTAGTGACACCTCTGGTTATGAAGGCCATTTCTTTGGTTTACCTAATAAACTTGGAAAGACCTATCCTTGTGATGGCTACCAACAGCAAACTGGCTTAATTATCTGAGAAAACATTGGGGTTACAGGTGATAAAGGGCAATATCTATTTGGACCAAAACATAATCCAACAAGTTTTTTTAGATTATGGGTGAAATTCAGAAGTATTTACATTGTCTGCTGTGCATAACTCGGAGATGACCAAGGAAACTCTCATTAACTTGTGAGAGCCTTTGGAGAAGGGCACAGCAAAACTACGCAGCTCTAGGATTGCAGGAGTTGGCCCTATTTGCATATGGCATGAGAGGTGCATAGGAAGCTCTGTAACAGAGCATGACAATTTGGGTTAGTTCGCCCTAGATGGTCTGACTGCTCCTGGCTTTCTGACTGTCCTTGAGCTCCCAGACTTACTAGGGCACTGAGGTTCCCATCAAAAAGCAAATTTAAATATGCTTAAAATTTAAGCCTAGCTTTCACCACATTCAGTGTAAGCTCCATAGTTTTAAATTACTGCAACTTAAGCATGTGTGCCACTGCCTTGTTGAATTTAGGCCTAAAGCCAAAAGAAATGTGTATACACACACACAAGTATGTGTGTGTGTGTGTATATATGTGTGTATATACACACACACACATATATAAAAAGCATATAACATTTGCTGTCACCATAGCAACAGAGAATGCGTGTGTTGCTGATGCCTTGGTAACAGTGCATCTGTGTAGGTCTGTATGTATGTGGAGTTGCCATGGGATTGGGTGGGGCAAATACTTAAATAGAGTAAGTTAAAAAAAGCACAGGCATAAGAAAATGTGACGAGACAGTTATCTGTCAAATCATTGTTCCATTTACACATCTCCCCACAATCTTTGCATGTGGGTCACCTCATTGCCATATCTAAGGAAACTGAAAAGTCTTTGGAGCATCCTTTTTTTCTGTGCTTGTCCCCATGTGCATTAGGCAAATGATGGATATAGTTTAGACAAAAATAACAGCATTACAATGCAGTTATGTGTGGACAGGAATGAAACTGTGTTTGGTGAATCCTTTTGCGCTGAAGAGCAAGTACCACAGAGCATCAGTAAACAATGCACCAGAGAGAAGCAAAGCAAGCATAAAGCCAAATTTATCTGCTTTGGTAAAATCATGTTCTAGTCCAAATGGTAATAACTTCATATAACTCCACAGCATTTGTTAACAACTAGAGATAATTCTGAAACCCTGAATTCCTAATACAATAATTAAAAACATCAAACACTGATACAAGCATCAATACCTAAACTGCCTCATTAAGATTAATAATTTTTGGGTTGCCTTCTGAACGGAGTCTATCTGAAATAAATCAGGCTTCTCACATTAGTGCTCAAAATTCAATGGAGTTGTTGCTACATTAGCCCTTTTCTGAAGGCTGTCCTGAACCATTAAATTTAGATGTGGATATGAACTACCTTGAAATTAAGTAGTTCTCCAGACTTCCGTACAAAATCCTAGACAGTAAACATCGATCATTTGAATACTGCAGCGACTTTTAGTTACTTCTCATAGGAAACTACTGGAGGCCTTGAAGTTTCACAAAGAAAAGCAGAGAGGAGATGGGTTAGAGATTTGCTGTGTCTTGTTTTCCGCCCTGCTGATCCTGAATTTACATCTCATGTGTGATCGTTCTGTTGTACTGAACACAATTGCCCACTGACCTGAATATCCATAAAAGCCTTCTTTGAAACAACCCAGAATTTGTAGAAGGAAACACCTTGGCGCAGAAAAGGGGTAATGAAATGTCTTGGGCAGGGAGGGCAGTGAAGGAAGGACAGTACTGGTGTGAGCTGATCCTACTGGTAAGGAAAGGTACCATGTTAAAAGGGACATTATAAAGAAGCACCACCATCATTGTGTGAGGATCACAAAAAACCCGTTCATATCAAAACAAATCAAATTTGTTATTTCCATTCTATGTAATCATGCTCATGAACCCAGAACTCCTTGAAATTCCCCTCCTGTGTTTCCTTGCATTGATTTAGCAAATTCATTCTCACTGGTTTTATGAAACTGGAAGTGTAAATCCAGGCCCGACTGCCATTCCATCTCGGTCAGTAGGAAATGATGTTTAGCAGCAATGAAATTAATGCCTGAAAGGACACAATGAACAGCAAAGCAAGAGTGAGAGAAAGAGAAAATATCTGGGGGAAAAAAAAAATCAAGGAGCAAACAGAGTTGCACTAGGCCACGTTTAATTACGAATAGCAATCGAGACTGATGGCAATGCTCCCTATATTTTTCTACTAAGTATTCATGCAATCAAAATGTGGGAAGTCTCTGGAACAGGCAGATGAAATCCTCTGCAGGGTGTCTTGAACCTTTTCCATGTATGAAATAGATTTTTTTCCCCCAAGTTTCAGAAAGTTTGATGAACACTGCCTGTCTCCACTTCCCTGCCTGTTCTAGTGACAGTGTTTTACAGGCAGGCTCATCTGCTGGCAAACTTGGCCAAGAAGTGCCGCATGCTCGCTCCACGTGATCTGGTGAATACCACTCCACAATACACAATTTTATTTTCTCTGCCAGTTCTTGTGAAATGACAGCTTTCCATTCAGGGCTGTGTGATGCCAGCTCCTGGAATCCTTTTCTTCTGGAAGCTTATACTAGTAACATGTAGGGCTGGAGTTTAACCAGAGCCTGCTAATGGGGGCCTCTATAAGGTAATCCACTGAGCCCCAAAAGACCCTGTCTCAGACTTGATTATATATTTTGAAAAAACCTCATCATTTGAAAAGCAATGGACAATTACATGAACATTAGGAAATATTTATAAAAATGGCTTGTTTCTGCTTTTCCACTTCTTCAGCTCTTACAGAAAAATTCTGTAGAAATCTATAAAAAGAAAATAAATGTGTCTGAAGAAATTTTGTGTGAGGGGGTTAATAGAAACTCATATCTCTGCAGCAGATTTTTTTTTTTTAAGTGTACCTCAATATAGAATTTTATAAAACAGCTGAAGGGAAAAAAAAATCTATGGAAAAGTAATATTTTCTAATCTATTTGACTACAGTTCTGCCCTGCAAAGAAATATAGACTCTCTCATCTCATGAACCTAGCAACTGTGAAAGGCAGATAGGAAATAGTTTGTCAATAGATTTCAAGATATTGAGTGGATGTGAGAGATTAAGACACACGCACACATCTGCGCAGAGTCATAATTTGTCCAGCATTTTCTTTAGCTGCTCAGGGAAAGCAAATAGCTTTTGATGAAGCTTTTCAGGGGGGAGTAATAAAGAAGGGCGCCATCAGCAGCTGCTGCATCCGAAATTACTTGCCGGGTGTTTTCGGTGTGGGTGCTTCTTGCCTGCTGCTGGCATCAGAAGCCAGGGAGTCCACAGAAAACCAATTCTACTTGTTCAGAAGACTGTTCAGCAGGTTTCACGTTGAAAAGGTGTACATTTTCAAGGTTTCCATTTTTAAGGCACCTTGGCAGCCAAATAACCAAAACAAATTTCAATGTGGGCTCCTAATTCCTTTGGGCTCTTGAAAATTTGCTCGAGGATCATTGATTCAAAAGCCAGGGGAATGCTTGGAGCTGATTCAAGCAAAGCTCTGATTTAAGATACTATAAACCAATTTAGAGCAGACATTCAAGCGATTTTATCTGGCATGAAAAGAAAGCCTTAAACACCACTAAATGCAACAGCGTTAGCTTTTTCTAGCTGTAAGACTTTGTGAGCTTAGTTATAGCCTATTAGTGTTTATGGAAGGTAAGGGACAACAGCCTAAAGCAGAGTCAGTAACTGCATGGTCAGAGTCCAAAAATCAGCCATTCTAACAACAGTTTGCTCCTGTCCCAAAGCACCCTTGTCTCATCCTGCCTCTCCATCCTTATTCATGGTACATCTTCTTTCCAGCTGAACTGAAAGGAACGGGGGTCTCAGGCTCGGGAAACCTGTGCCTTCCTACCACAGGAGCAATTTTAACCAATATATTGAGAGTACAGAGCTGTTGACAGAGGATCCAGGAGGTCATTGCTTGACCCTCCCTCCTCCCAAATATTTTGATAAAAGTAATATTTCTTCCTTTTCTGATCAAAAGCACCTTATAGAATCTTGAAGATTTTAGGTGAAAATCACTCTGTTTCCATAAAAAGGCCTATTCTATCAAGAAGCCTTTTTGAGGGAACACGGACAGCATCCAGAAATGCCCTCAGAGATGCTGGGAGTAGCTACATTGGACTGCCTAAACCCCACACCCCAGCTGCTGCCTAGATAACTGCCTTTCTCCATGCAGCAGCCCAAAGCTCAGGCTTCAGGTTCCTTTGTTTGACTGAGAGGGAGCTGGGGCAGGAGGGAGGCTATAAATAGGATTGCAACAGGAGCCTCCCCCCCCTTTCCTTGTTAGGATGAAAGCACAGCACAGTCTTTCTTGATTACTAATTGAATAACTGAATTACAGGCTCATCAGAAACCCCAGGCCTGGGTTAAATGATGAACAGGTGGTGCTGTCTGCTTTGGAGGCTCTCTCCTCTCTGTCTCCACCTGATTTCAGAGCAGCTGCTACCTGTGAGCATTAGGGAGTGAAGAGTCAGGGGAGGAGGAAGGTCATTTTTGCAGGGAAAGCTCTGGAAGAGATGCCACGATTTATTGGGAAAGCTGGCTTCTCTGGGTAGCTGTCTGCTTCCTACGGCAGTGCTTGGATGCAGCCTGTGAACTGTGCGCGTGCTCCGGCACGGACTCCCGTCACACGCACAGGGTGGTTTTCCTCAGGGCAGCGGTGAAGATGCCTCTGTCTGACTCAGCTGAAAGCTGCCGGGAGAGCCTGGGTTTCCTCAGGCAGCAGGGAGGAGGAGCTGGACATCTTAAATGACTGATTGTTTAAGGCTCAAATGTTCTTACTCCTGATTTTCTAGGATTACTTGAAGTTGTAGTCCACCTTTTCCTATTTCTAATGTCAGGCTCTTTTCCTATATCGCATCTGACTGGAATGGCAACTCTTGGCCAGCCAGGCCTGCATTACGTAGGAGAAACTAGAGCAGCATCAGATACCAGAGCAAGGAGGTGTGTCTCATTTCCATGGATTGGAGTAAAACTAAGTATCTGGAGCCTGGTTGTTTTTGGCTTAGCAAGGGGACAGAGCAGCTGTACAAAGCAGATTGTGGAGGGCTCCCTGTTGCTGTTTTAATAAGTTCTCAGATGAGAGGACAGTCAAGGACTGCAGAGCACAAGAAAAGTCCACTGATAAAAGGGCTTTCAGGTCTCACAGATGAGTGTGACAGAAAAGGGTGGGCAAGAAAGGGATGGCTTGTAAGGTTACTTCATCTTAGACAAAATTAGTCAAAGTGAAGTGATTCTTACCTGAAATTAGCCTTCAGGAAATTACAAGCATATAATCCTTTCTAGAGATTTTTTTGTCTTGGCCTTCCAGAAAGGTGGCGGTTAAAAGAACCTATTAAATCCCCACCACGCAAGCCTGCTTTGAGCACGTGACTGCAGCCTCCTCCTCCTGGCACGCACACATTCCCTGCTGCACAGCAGAGGCAGGCACTCAAAACAAGATACATTGCTGAGACTAACACAAAACCGGGGAGGAGATTGTCAGCACCACCCTGCCAGCACCAGGGAAGCTGGGTAGGCCTCTTGCACACTTCCACACATTCCCATCACACCACACAGGTTCATGAGATAGGAATATATGTTGGGAGCAGGGAGAAAACTTGCTGGAGAACAGATGCCACAGAATATTAGAGAACTGGGATTGCAGACTCTCAGGTGCAAAGCACTGTAGACTTCAGTATCTAGAAGGTCTATGCCAAACCTGCTGGTGCTCCTGTTCTTTGCTGCGCTATCCTGAATGAGCAATATCTCACCCCCTGAATTACAGCAGAGGCAAAAGAGAGAGAGGCAGCCTATCCTACTTATATCCTGCTTCTACTGAACACAGCCTGAAGGCTCAGCTGTGTGCATTTATTCCAGAAGACATTTATACCACATGCCAGAGCCCCCAGAGTCTTGTTTGTAACTTCAGGCTAACCTTTTCCCTCTTCCTTTACTAGCCTTACTTGTGTACACCTGATTTTTTTTTGCTAGAAATCTTTTCAGATTTGAGTTGTCTTAGAGCTCAGATTCATCTGGCAAGTTTAATCATAAGGTATGTCACATACAGATTTTTAGCTCATGGTGGATTAATGCTGAGAAGGATCCAGATTCTGACAATCAGTTTGTTGTGACTATGTGGTCCACAGGAGAAAGAACAAAAGAAAAGAGGAAAAAAAGGTTTGGCTGCTCCTGTTTAAGCAGCAGTGAGCAACAGACCACAAGGAAGGAAAATACAGGGTCTTAAATGAATCCAATTACTCATGTCGTTAATTTAGATTTACTTGAGTAGTTATAGCATGTTAAATAAACAACAATTGATTAGTTAAATCATGTTCATTTGAAATTTAACCATGAGTGGATGGATATTTATCTTACAGCCCAATTGTTAAAGCTTTGTCAGTATGTTTCAATGGTGTTTAAAAGGAGGTCACTCAGACTTTTTTGGTCCTTAGATTTGCAATCATTCCTGGAACCATTTTCTTTTTCAAGCCTGCGTAAGTGATAGTGCTGCAGCAATGACAGGTTTCAGTGACTTTTTTGCATCCTGCAATGAAACTAGACAAACACACAAAAGGGCGAATAAGAAAGGCTCTTAGGGAATGAACCTTTGGATTTGCCTCTGGCTCACATGAAGATCAGCTAGTGCTCATGGAAGGAGCCAAATCAACATATTTTCTAATTTTTTATTCTTGAGGGACAACAGCAACATACAGTCTGAAACCCAGACCAGTTACTCCAGCTGTAGCAGCAGAGAATAAGATTGTCAGATGCTTTTGCAATGAAATCAAGCTAAGTATGAGCTGGTGGAGCAGAAATTTGCACTCTGAAGTAGCCTAAGAACAGTGGACTCATTTTACATTGGTCACTAAACGTATATTATGTGGTGGGGGAAAAAAGTGAATATTTTTATTTAGAAAGGGAAAAATGCTCCATTTCCTCATGATAAAATCACTGTCTACCCTGTAACTCAAACTCATCTGGAGGCTGACTCCTTTCTCTCTCCCCCACATACACACAAAGCTGGTTGCGTCTTCATCCAATATTTCCTTGTGACATGTTTTGTCTCAGCTTTTTTTCACTATGTAAAATACAGCCAATATTATCTCCCTTCTGAATTGCTCTGAGTGCTGAATCTCTGATAAAAGAGTGAGAAATCATTTCTTCCAGGACTTAAAGTCTTAACCCAGGTAAAACAATTATTCACTAATGTGCTTCTTAACCACATTACTATCGGCTAATGTTTCCTGTCTGCTAATAAGTTTGAGTTTGTTACAAGGATGAAAATAGAATTTATTGCTTCCTCCAATGGAAACAGAGTTAGGAAATAAGTACATGTGAAAAATTAATATTCCCTTATGTTTGGGAGTCTGCATAATCTCTTCTCTTGCAGGTATGTCTTGATTTTTATCAAGGTTTTTCTCTCCATAATCTCTCTATTCAGTTGCAGTCAGTCTGTTTTTTGTATGCTATTTCTATGCTGGAAATACTTTGACAATATTAAGACAAAGCCCAGTTCTCCCAACCGTGGAATATATGTGTAGAGAGAGCGGAATATTAAAATAGGCTCTGTATTGTGAATCATAGTAACGTTCTGCCCATGCCTTATAGAAAAGTAACAAAGGTTTAGATGGCAAAACTGGTCTGTTTCTTTGCAGATTTTATGCTTCTTTCATATGATAGTCTTCACTCTTTATCAACCCAGTTATCATCTTTGTCGTCTTCCATGCCTCTGAGTGCCTGAATTGATCTTCTTCAAAAAATGCCGTTGTAAATGAAATATTACCTTTTCCAATAAATTTTTTAAGAAATTAAAGTACTCAAGTTCTTACTTGGAAAGACTCAGATCTGGAAATTTTGGAATAGTGTAGTTGTGTTCGGGTTGTATTTCAAGTAGATAGCTCTATGTGTAGTGTTCTAATTAAAATGAACAGATATTATCAGCTTATTAAATTAACTTTCTGTCTGCTAATTTCACTTTTTAAAATAAAACCTATTCTGCCTAGGAAAAATCTGAAACAGACATATACAAGTACGAAGCTAATCTTGATACTACTGATGGAACAAACTCTTCCAAAAGATGAGAGTGATACCAGTGTGGGAAGAGAGGAGTCTACAACCCTTAGACAAAGTCTTCTAGAAGGTGAGGACAACTTGGCAGGGGTAAGGGGGTGGAAATTGTCCTGCAAGTTTTACTGGCTCCATATCAGTTCAAAAATGTGAGAATGTTTTTCCTAAAACTCCCAGAATCCCCCTTCCATCAGTCTGTGAGCTCTATGTGAATGACTCCTGCCCCTATTCTAAAGAGCATGTGTAGATGTGGAAATAGATGCATCTTATTTTATATCACATAATTATTTGATATTCCAAAAAAGAAGGAAAGTTCAGGCTAAATAGTCAACTATGTTATGTGAAGCTATTCTTGCATCAGTCTTGATTTGCATTCACACACTCATGTATCTATATTGATCTCTTATGGGAATTGCTCCTGGTTTTTGAGCCATCTTCAGACTCCATGTTCTGCATCAGCTTTGGGATTAGTTGTCCTGGCTTGTCCTCCCTTAAGCACCAAACCCTTGGTTGCTCCTAGAGAGGCAGTCATTTACCAGAGTGTTATAAGAGAACACCTATTACATGATATTGCTAAGAACAAAACTGCATTTGCTACAAGGGAACCCTACAGGGGTGTTATGTCTTCAACGTCTAGCACATTGTTGTCTGACTGATGTGATGGTGTACACAAACCATCCATCTGTCCATTAACGTCTTCTAGCGTTAGCAATGGTGGCCATTCAGTAGGTGAGCTGTGGGTTAAGATTCCCAGGCTTGGTCTCAGCTTCATGGCCATGTGTCCCTCCCCTTGACAGGGACACCAGGAACATTTCCTTGAAAGGTGTGACACTACGAACTCCCAGCAGTAAAGCTCAGCCTGCTCTTCTGCTTCTTCCCTCCAGGACCAGCAGCAATACCACATGCTACAGACTAATCCATGTAATTCTGCTCTGCCTCATCCCAGTACTAAGTAATGGGCCAAGAGCTGCTTTGCCACTTGGAGGTAGCAGCTGGCCTCTCTATAGCCCAGGGACAGAAACCCACCCTGGAGTGCTACTCCATGGGAAGGACAGAAAGAGGGGATCGTGACTGAAGTTTCTTCTCAGACATCAGCCCAGAGTTTCTCAGTCTTTTAAACAGGAGGACTGTCTAAATTAAAAAAAAGAAATACAAAGAAACAAATGCCACTGACACTCTGAGGCACTCTAGCTACAGCAATTTTCATTTATAAAAACCTAAAATAAGTCTGAACTTTAAATGCTCTTTTATTGAATTCATTCTCCTCCCACTTTGTATGCAACCATGGAAATTCACATGTATAGTTTAAAACATCTTTTTTCTTTCTTGCTCTTGTCTGGAAATCACTTCCTGCTGACCTGAAGACTCCCTAGGATTCAAGGCCCACAGGTTAGGAAATATTTTCTGGCCAAGTAAGATATTTGAGAAGACCTGCTCCATAATCATTCATATTCATTTTCACTGCCAAAATATACACAGAGGGGGAGAAGGAATGGACAGGATGGGGTCCACAATCCTGAATGTTTTATGAATCAGAGGAATTTCTGGGAAACTAAAATCTAATAGATAGCATCTGCTGTACCCGGCAGGGGTAGCCAAGAATAGATTCACATTCTTACGAGCTTATAGTATGCGGCTCAAAACCACCTGTCTGAAGATGTAGATGCTGTAGGATCCTTGCAGGGAATGGCTGGAAGCCAGCTCTCCAGGTCTGGGCAAGCAAGGATGACAGCATTTGGGCTAGGTGACTAGGACAGATCCATCATGTCAGTGATTCCAGTTTTTGTGGCTTCCCATTGCCTGGAGCCAGTATATAAAGAGCAAAATTACAAAGGGACAGCTATGGACAACCATCTGCTGAGAGAAAGGAATGTAACTCGAACAATCACTTAGCTCCAGGATAGCTTTTGGCCGAAGGAACTCCCAAATGGCCATGTTCACTTCTGTGAATGAGACGCTTCAGCTGAGGCTGGGCAGAACAACGGGGCATGACCGCTGGTGAACAGTCCCACCCTGGCAGCAATAGCCTGGACAATTGCGGTCTCGCTGCAATTATTTTCTTGTGCTAAGCTGTCAGCAAGGGGCAATGATACAAGCTGCATACTACTTTTCAACAGATTTGGGGAGATTTTTTGCTTCACTGATCCCTGAAGTAACAACTAAAACTAATGCAGTTTACGCTAGTGATAATTTGACCCATTTTTCCCATGAGCTCTACTCAAATGAGATTTCTTCAGTGCTGCTTTTCTATAGCAGCTTAACTCTGAGTGGCCTTTAAAAAAGCCTTCTGTTATGCCAGAAGAGCTATTGTGGTGTACTAAGATGTGAATATTTCTACTTCAGCTTTTTCTTACCCTTGTAAATATATATAATGTAAGAAATAATGAATGGAAATAATTAATTGCTTTCTTTTTGCCTTCAGTGAATGGCTCAAGCCATTTGTAAAGTGGGTGCAGATTCAGAAGGATGTGTTTCCTCCCAGTGATGGGTCATGGGTAAAGACCTCGTCAGCGTGCCATCCAGCTGGGGTCCTGGCTCAGCAGTGATGAGGCGGTAGCACTAGTGCTGGATTCCCATTGCCTGCCAAAACAAGAAAGAGAATTTAAACCCTTATATTATTGCACTCAGCTCCCCCTCCAACAATCCTGACTCCACTGAAATAGAAAGAGTCAGAGGAGTATTTTATTAGCAAAGGAGAGAAGAAAGTTGATACAGATGACACTGGCTTTGTAAAGTGATAAACTAGGCTCAGTCTGTTTAACTGCCAGGTAGTTTAAGACAGGATTTAGCGCAGAACATTTTCAAGGCTCTCCTGTCTGTGACACTGATGTCACACTGATGTCTTTCCTGGTTGCTCTTTCAGGATTCAGAACACCGCTAATCTGTTTAACGAAGGCAGCTCTTTTATTATTTCAAGGAAAAGTACTCATGTTTAACACGTCGGGGCAAGCTATCCCTACAAAAGTGCATGTCTGCTTACCACTGAGATAATGTGAAATCCTCAGCTCAGGCCTATGTCAGGAAATAATTCGGTTTCTTTGTAATTAGATTCAAAGGGCAACATCTCCCACTCCTCTGCTTAGGTCAGCGAGTTCCAATAAAGGGCTACGGAGGAACCAGCTAAACCAATTAGCAAGTGAGCACCCAATCAATTACTGCAAAATGGGCTAAAATATGAAGCAGAAGCAAGCCCTGGCACACGCTCTTCCTGACGCAAACCAAAGCTTTCTATTAATATTAGCGCGCTGTGCAAAGTACCTATCACAGCTTCACAGGTAGTCATAAACAACAGCTGGTGTCTTCTCATGAATGCTGGCCGCTGCGATCTAGTACAGGATAAGAGTTCACTGTTTTTGTTGTACTATATATACATATACCGACGTGTGTATGTGTGTGCGGGTGGGTGCATCTATCGGCATTCTCTTCCTAGGGGGGTCCCTGCCTGTACGTATCTGTGATGAAAAGGTTTTGTTCATTAGCTCAGGATGCTCATATCATGTATATTCTAATAAGCACATAGTGAATATGCATCTCATTTTCATTTCAATTAGGATCTGAGGGCTGATTTCATTCATGACTATTGATTCCTTCCAGGCCATTTGCATTTTGTTCTGTTCATTATTATTTATATGCTCTGTGCTCTCAGAGTAATTTAAATATCCCTCTCATTATTGCCCCCAAGTGATGAATTATATGCCCTTCTTCAGAAACCAACACAACAAGCCCTGTGTTAATCCTCTGATTATTCTCTGTGTATTTATGGAGCTTTCTTTACTTGGATTTTAGTGCCTTCTGTTTAGTTAGGAGTGAGTGATCCAACACATAGTGAAGATTATTTGCTGCATGACAAGCTATCTTGCTTCCTGTAGTTTTCCAGCAGAAAGATGTATTTGCCCCCAGCTGTAGTGGCTAGTATTTCCCTGCTCTGTCGGGGTGCTTAGGTTTCTAGTAACCGTCCTGTCTACAGTCCCTTGACAGCATGATGGCTGAATCACAGATATCCCATCTCTTCAGAAAATTGCTTCGGTGTCACTGACTCACGAATGAGAATAACCAGCGCTTCACCCCCAAATCCTCTCCCTCCCCAAGCACTTCCTCTTGCCTAACATTTCACAGTGTTACAGAATTAATTAAATGTTCTCCTCCTGTTTTTCTATGAAGACAGTGACCTTTTCTGTGAGATACTGTATTTTAAGCTTTTTAGATAGAGGTTTTGGTTCAGTTGTTCTTATATATAGATGTGTAAGACTGAATTTGCCTGGTCCCTTAACTCCACTGGAGCGAGTGAAGAATTGGAGATTCTTCCTAACACATACAGACTCCCCTGTGCCTTTCGATGATTTGACAGGTACTGCCTGAAATTTAATTTGCACAGTCCTTAGCTTGGAAATGAATAGACAGGAAACTTTGAAAGAGATGAAATTGCGGTTTAAATTGCAAACAAATTGTATTTGCATTGGAATAGGTATGCAATAATTAATTGCATACTTAAATGTAACTCTAGCTCTGAAAAGGCTTTGGGGGATTTTAAGAAGGTCTGCATATTAAATCTGACAAGAACATATGCTCCTATATTGTTTTGATCTCTCCTAACAGAGCTGGAAAGACACAAATGTACAATAAAATAAAGTGGGAACTGAATATTTCTAGATCTAGAGAAAATTTATTGGCTTGACTAGGTTTTGGTGCAGAGGGAAAGAAAGAGGAGAGATAAAGAAGCAAAGGAGATCCTTATTTCTTTTAACTGATTAACCCATCTGTCCATAGTCTTCTGTCCACCCATCAGCTAAAGAAATAACATCATGCCACATGTGCAGTCTCCATACAGAAAGGAAAGAGACCTCAGCTCTCAGGCCTGCCATTGCTTTCTCCACTTACTGAGGGAGTCCTGTGCCTTGATATCAAGTTACAACAGAAAGCAGAAAGTCCCAAGACACTTCTTCAACACACACATATTAAGGACAGGTTTAAATTGGATGGATGTTATCAGGACATTAAATTTTTGGCTCTTCAGTCATCAAGTTAAGTGATTAATAATTAGTGTCCTGGATGCTTCTGGGAGGAATCAACATGGAAGCAAAGCACTCACAGCGCAAGTGCAGAATGACCGCTGAGGATGCTCCCTGTGTAGGCAGCGGCTCTGGGGGCAATAGCAGTTCCGCAGCCGGTGGGCATGCAGAGTAGATGGGTAAGAGATGTAGGGTGGGTAAAAACTAGACATCCTTAAACAGAGCAGTGAGGAGGAGATGTTGGCAAACTTCTGCTTTTCTATAATAAAAGGTACACATACATAGATATATACACACACTTGCATTTTTACCAATACAATTATTTTTCGAGGAAACAAGTTAATACCTTCAGTAGTACAGCTTAAGGTTGCTGATCAAAGCAAACCACTTCACAAATTTGTGTGTGTAACTAGGAGGAGTTTCAGCAATTTATTTTTATCTGTAAAGCCTTACATGACTTATGATTTGACCATATGATGGATGGTTGCCCTTTTTCTCCAGGCTGCTGAAAGCAGCAGTGTCCTCTAAGCCGAGCTTTGCTTAGTTCTTTTCCTCAGAAAGGAAGTTTAAATTCTGTCCAGCATCTCATTGAAAAAGTGACACAATCTGCAGCAACCGGCTCTGCCCTAGAGTTATTTGCAGTTGTTGACTCCAATTCCTCTGTATTCAAATCTGTCTTTTGAAATACATTGAAAATCTGAAGTATCCTGGCTCTTAACGCAAACAGTAAAGATTTTGTCTTTAGCCAGCTGATGACAATGTGGACTCTGTTGCTGGAGAGGGGCAGAATTGTAAACCTTTTATCTTTTAATGGGAAGTACACCAGAAGCCTAAGGGACGCCTTTTGGCAAGTGTCGCTTTCAGGACCAAAGACCTGATCTGGCAAGCGGCTGTGCATGGGCAAGCCTTGTCCCTGTGGGGACTCTGGGCTTCATCCAGTGCTGGATCCCAGCCTCAATCCGTGTTCTGAGACAAAGCCCCATCCCTCATGCTGGGTTATCGGACTGTCTAGAAATTGCTAAATAATATTGCCAAAGCTGCTTAAGTGATTACCCTAACAGAAACTGACTGTATATGCAATGTACAATGTGCGACTAAAATACGCCAACCCTTATATCTCAATGCATGCTACCTGCATACCTAAAATTAAGACGCTTTCATGTCAATGGATTGAGATGCCCAAAAAACTGCCAGGCTTAAGTTTAGGCCAGGCTTACATTTAGGTCTGGCTTAATTTTAGGTGGGGCTTAAGTTTAGGCTGGAGCAATAGCTTAAGAAGATGTCACTGGAGTTTGCTGTCATGGCATCAAGCCAAGGAGAGTTAGTTTCTAAAGTTGTTGTTACCAGTTGTCAGACACACCCCACTCTGAATCCAAGCCAGTTTCCAGGTCACTTTTGTGAACAAATCCATCATCCCACCTGGATTTTCAGGGCCTTATAATCTGGGGCAGCCAGCCTTAAATTGCTTATTCCCCCAAAACCTGAAGGGGATGGGACAACAACAGACCAGTTTCCAAATAAATCATAAATATTGTATTTACATAAAGCTATTAACTGTAGCTGAGAAACTCACCTCTTTTTTACCAGCCTCTGGGAAGTGTCCAGTGAGTTCGTAGGAAGATATATCTCCCTATTTCTTTGTTGTAAAAATAAAAGCCCATGTAGGTCAATGTAAAAAAAGCCCTATTGACATCAGAGCCTACGCTTGGTAGAAATCAGTTATGCGGTACATACCCCTTAAGAAAAAAGAAAAGAAAAAGTTCATGCCTTTTTCATATGCAAACTCCGTATTCCCATTTTTTTCCCCTAATTTATCTCCAAATAAATGCTATTAAGCATCCTGTAATGCAGCAAAGTGGATCAAAGGGCTCTGTCCTTGCATCTCCAGAGCAGCCACTGAAGATGATGGGGTAGTGCATGTTCCCCCAAAAACACGCTGCTCAGTTATTTCACTCCTTGAGCTTCAGTTACCGCCACCGTCTACAAAGGCAAAACTGTGGCTGCATGATGGAGATAAGACACAGAACTGAAGCACTCGCAGATGGCTGTCGCCACATAACAGCACAAAGAACTCTTTAATTAAGTCTTCCCTTCCCCTTATTAAAATTCAGGAAAGATTACCAAGGAATTTGTACTGTATCTGGAAAACAAATCATAACAATTACAGCAGGCTGCCCCAGGCTGGCTAGATTGTAGCTTATTATTCTACAAAGGCTTGGTAAATGTGTAAATCTATATAGAAGGCTTCTGCATGTCATCATAACTGTGTAAAGGCTCCATACTTTCCATATCCAGTTTTAGAAGGAAGACCAGCTGGCTAGAGTCCCTTGAATTATTTGCTGTTGTTGGTGAATTTTAAAAATATATATAAACTGCGTCTCCCATCTACAGTTTATCTACAAGCTGTCAAACTGGGACTCATTCATGCTCTTTTGATGCCTACTGAAAATCCATCTAACAGCTCAATTAACCCTCTGGCCCCACATCACAGAAAACAATGGAATTCAAATTTTAAACATGCATTTTTAAATGTCATACGCTTCTTTTTAAAGAAAGAAGCAAACTTAGAAGCTTAATTGCCTCATAGGTAGAAAAAAGGTTGGTTTGTGTATGTGCATATCTCTAATAGTCTATTTTTGTAATTGATTAAATGGTGGCTCGGGGGGCAGGCTGGGTGAAACAATCATTGCCTGCAACGCCACTTAAAAGAGCAGCTTTAAACCAAGAACAGGGCTAGATTTGTTTCTCTTCATCACATTCTTTGTGATTCCATGGTTAAATCTGGAGTGATGGAGTAGATTATTGAACATACTCCTGGACTGTCAGGGACCACTGAGATCACCTCTGCCAACCCCCTTGGGTAAAGCAGACCAGAAAACTTCTCTGAATTGCATGGATTACATGAAAACATGTCTACTCTTAATTAGAACATATCTTGCAGTGAACAACCCACTACAACCCTGGGAAATGGTTCCAGCAGTTTGACAGCCTCTCTTACTCAGAGGGCAGACAGATCTGGCTCCAGCTCTTAGATGTTTGGGTTTGTTCTACTCTTGTCTGCTAGACTGAAGAGCTGTCAATTATCAATTTTTGTTCCTTATCCAGCTATTATAGACTGTAATATGTTGCCCTTTAGGCTCATCAGCAATACACTAAACAGATTGGACTCTTTCTTGTTTGTTTGGTTTTTAACAGATATCATATTCCTCGATTTTTCTTTTGAATTTTCTCTGTGCCTTCTTTAATTTTTCAGCACCCTTCCTGAAGTGGGGACATCGTATAGGGACATGGTATTCTGCCTGAGCCCACATCCATCTGCAATACAGCCTCTCTGCTTTTAGTATTCTGTTTTTATATCCATTAGCCTTCCTGGCTACAGTGTCATGCAGGGAACTCACTCGCTATGCTCTCATGTGTGTTGGTATTTTATGCAAGTTTGGAGTGATTTATATGAAGCTGCTTCAGTGCATAAGATACCTTATGTTTGCTGTAGAAAAGAGGAAAAGGCAGATTTTGAAAGACAGTGCTTACGTGTTTTGTTTCCCAAATGCAGCTAAATAAATGCGAGGCCAGGTTTCTAATACATATGTTACCCAGCACCTTTGGCTGTTGCTGAAGGGTTTCACTGGAGATGTCTTCATGGAAACTGAGTATTTTAATGTTGTGTTTTAGCAATCTGTTCTATTCTAGGGACACAAAAACCTGTATCTGCTAATTTTCTTTCTCATAAAGTTGTGGGTTCATCAGGGCTTGAGCACACATCGCCAGTTAGGCCACCCAGATCTCTTCCAGGGCCAGCAGGTACAACAAGGTGCTGTGACAATGGTGTCAAACTAGAGAGATTAGAATTAGACTTCAGAAATTCTTGCTCTAATGTTTTCCAGGAAAATGGTAAATTAGCTTAGGTGGACCACATGTCACAGCGTAAGTTGACAGCTACTTTTTTGGGTTCAACATGTAGATATTGTGTAAAAAAGGGTTTACAAATCCCAGTAAGAGAAGAGAGATTTTCATAAAAGTTATTAAAGACTATTTCAGAAGCATTTCATTTTGACACAACAGTCTTTGCTAATCTGTCCGCTGTTTCGAGTTGTGATGATTTCTCCTTGTCCTGCAAGGTTTTAAATGTTCAAATACATGTAAACCCATTTTTCAAAGAAAATACCAGGCATTTCTATACTGCCTGTGAGCTCAAAGCTCTGGGAGCACCTTGCAAATATTTTAAATTCTGATCATTTTATTTTAATGACACCTTGAAGCCAGGACTTCAGGGGCTCAGCCCTGGAGCTGGGAGATCAGCTTAGCTAAATTGAACCTGAGGTTACCTAAATCCAGAATACACTGCTCCACAGTCTGCAGGTTGAGGCATGGGGCTGTCATGTGATGTGACCAAGGTCACAGAGAGCCTTGGCAGGGACAAGGGGAAAACCCTGGTGACCAAGCCCTTCGCTGTCATGAACACCTCTCCCTTGTTTTATTCAAATGAGTAAAAATGTATGAAGATATGAAGCAGGGGAAAGGAGAGAGATCTCACAAGGGGGAAGAAGGACATGAGGACTTGTGTTTTTTCTCTTGTGAATTTTAAACACTTTGTGATTACAGCTCTGTGTAAATAACCAAAAGGAGATACTCAGCAGCCTTCTCTGGAGCCAGACCCATGGAAAACACTCTGCCTGGGTTTTTCCAATGAATCAAAGCTTTCAGCTGATCATGAAATTAATAAATAAGGTGACACATTTGCTCTCCACTGTGGATGAGATTTCCCATTTCATGCTTCAGTTGCCTGAAGTAAGAATGAGAGAGAGAGAGAGATTTTTTTCTCATGGTTGTAAGGAAAGCTGATGAAAGATTACCTTGAAATCCTCTCACAAGGAATGAACAAGCAAGAAATACTTTTTCCCTTCCCTTAAAAAAGATAAAAGCAAAGAAATAAATAAAATAGAAGGGGCATACTTTATATTGATTTTCTTGGTCTGCTGGCATTAAGGCATCATTCTCGCAGGGACTATGGGGAGAGACAAGCTCAAATGAAGAGATGAACAGATGCCACTGGCGTGTGGGCTGGCTACCAACACGAAATGCCAATCCAGTAACGTTCGCCTTGCTGCCCACCTACGCTTTTCAGGGCTTCTGTTTGCAAGTCCTGCCCAGTCAAGTTTATTCAGTAGGCACTCATAATCCTGTCTCCCAAGTGTGTTATCTTACACACCTCCCCCCCCCCCCCAAAAAAAAAAAAAAAGGAAGCAAAAACAGAGGCCTCCTGAACTAAAAGAGGAAAAAATGCTACCGGATTGGAGATCTTTTGCACACTTTTTTTTTCACCTCTGGAGGACATAGGATAAAGTCATCCTGAGCAAGGTGTGGAGGGGGAGAGGTACTCCTGTTCCCCCTTGAATTTCAAGTGGATAAAGTTGCCTTTAGTTCCCACCTAAAATTATCCTGCAAAGTTGTATTGTTGCATTTCAACAGTCAGAGAAAGAAATTCTAGCCTGGATGTACATTCACATATATACATACACATGGCCCAGACACACATTCTTTACTTAGGTAAATTATCTCATCAAAGCAAATGGGTTTGTTCTTAAAAGGGAGGGAGGCAGGAGGAGGTCCGTGTTCTGAAATATATTATTTGCAGGGATGAAAGCAACTAGGAAAACACAAGAGATGATTACTGTTACTTAGAAGATGGTTTAATTATATTTTTGACTGAATGTTTGAAGTTGGAAGGTGTGGTGCGTTCTTCAGAAGCTCATAAATGTTTGGAGCATCTCCTTCAACTTCCTGCCAGAACTGACTGTTCTATTAGTACAAGGAGGGAAATAATTAATCTGTGAAGTGTTTTTAAGGCAATGCAGAACTTCAAAAAAGAAAAGGTTTCTTTGGCCCACTGGGCAAAAATTGAATATGGTCAGTATTAACTTGTTCAGAGTCCCAAATCATTCAGAGTCATTTTGATTCCTTGGCATACTAATCTGTTTTTCTCTGATATAACAAAAAATGCTTTTTCTTTAGCAAATAGTTCTTCTTGTGTAAGAGCAAGTGGAGGTGGTTAGAAGAGGATAGAGACAAGTAAAGTCATCTTTAAAAGAATGGATTTCCATTTTATCTTTTTAAACCAATGGAAACTCCCATGAATATCATAAAAGGTTCTAATATTTTTAGTTACTGAAGCATAACAGGCCAGGATACTGGACTGAAATTTAGCAACATCCACAGATCCCATAGCAGGTAATACACCAGGCTGTATCTAAACTTCCTTTTTTATCAGTCCTAACACCATATTCCACTGGTGTATTAAGGGTGAGTGTTGGCAGCTTTCCAATTACAGCTGAGGAAAAGAGCAACTTTTTCAACACCATAAAATAATTTTTCTCGTAGCTGGAGAGAAGTCTTGTACTTTATGGTAAAAAAACTATGGCAGAGATCTGCCCTGGATGGATACAACTGCATTACAACTACTAAAAGGAAAGGAGCCCAAGAAAAAGGCAAAAAAGAAGTAAAAAAAAAAAATGCCCTGTGGTCAATGTTGTTTATTGTTAGATGCAGTTTCCAGCATTTCTGTCCACATAATAAATTCTTGTTGACTGGGGTGAGTAGTAAAAGAAGAACAGATTTCATTCCTGTAGCGAGGTTGGTCAACGGTAGCTGGAAGGAACCTCCTTAAGCAGAGGAGTGTGAAGAACATGAAGAGAGAGTGAGGAGCCCGAAGTGAGTTTCATTTCATCTTCTCCTCTGGCTGGGGTGCTGAGGATGATAAGTATAGTAGAGAGACAGAGGTCCGACTACACAAAGGATTTTGTTAACCTGTGGCTAGAACAGGAAGAAGTGGTGCTGCTGAGAGCCTGCCTCGCTGGTGATTTTATTTCTCCCTCCCCCTACACAAAACAACAGTTCCTTTTGACACAGAAAAAAAACCACTTTTATTTGTTATTTGGATAAAAGACACTGAAGGCTTGTTATGTGTCTAATTTGCTGATTAGAATGTGTGTTGAGTAAAAAAGTTGTGAGAGGTCATTTCTGAGACTCGGTCATTTTGACATTGAGAATATGGATAGGATATCAGCAAAGTCACTGAAAACCCAAGTGATTTTGATATTTGTAAGATCATTGTGACCTGAATGATGACACAAATAAATAAATGATGTTATTACAAATGAGTTAGTTAACTAATGGAATAAGACATCCCAAAAGTATAGTGAAATGATAGTAAATGAATATGTAAATTAAATAATTTGTTTTATGGAAGAAATTGTTATGGGAGTTTTCCCTAAGACTTTATTATTTCATTCTTCCAGATCAAAGAGACTGTGAGTATGAAAGGGTTAACAAAATGCTGGAAAACGTTTGCTTTGTACTAGTTCTACTTTGATTAGTAGTAATAAAGTATATCAGCTCTGTCTTTGGGTTTCTGCTTAAAAAGGCCTTTACCTTTCTGTACCAATTTTAGTATGATCTGTTAGAGTTAAACCTAGCAAAACTGACAGTTTTTTCCATTTTCTGCCTAACTTTAATATCAAGAAGAGTGTGGATTTCTGGTTTCTCCTTTGCCAAGAGCTTTATCCTACAGCGAAAGGTTCAGTATCACTCACTGTGGTGATGAGTTCATGAGTGGAACAGAAATTTCTCTGCTGTTGAAGAACTTATTCAATGCTCCCAGTATATATTCTAGAAGTTTAATGACTGTATGTGTGTGTGTGTATGTGTGTGTACATATTTATATATACATATGTATACAAATATATTATACTCACTGTGGTTCTTTATGCCATAGTAAATTAACCCCATAACCCCATAAGTTCATATTACTTTATAGAGTTTCATTTGGTTTTTTTCCCCCCACTTAACTCAAAGGAATTAGAGGCTGGTTGATGCTACCTCAAATCCTGGGCTGGGTGAACTCAGGGATTATCCCGTCCTTAATTCATCTGAGCTTCTCAGAAGCTGAATGTAAGACACAAAACTGAAGTTAATGAGGAGCTGCAAGATAGAAAGAGACGGGAGTCTCCAGCCGTGGAAAATCCCTGAGCTAGAATTTGCCTCCTTTATTTATTGCCTGCTACTCATATTAATTTAGCTCCTCCGCATGAAAACACCAGTCTGACGACATGGCAATCCTTGTTCCTGCTGGATGACCAAATCATACCAATAATGAGAACAGAATTCTTCTTCTAGCAGCAAGGCAGGAGATTAAGAGCTCTCAGGTTCAGAGAGATCTTGATACCACTCTTTCCATCCACATCTGGCATTTCAATATTAAAGTATTACAGTGTGCATCATCCTTTCAGTCTACTTACAGAGGAAGAAAGCCACTGTACATTCAGTCTATGCCAAAATTATGGACTCCAGGAGTGGTCCCGGGGTCCTGGTCTTGCTCCTGGCTCCTTCTGAATTCTTGTGTCAGGAACAAAGCTATCACCCGCTTGCTCCAAGGCACGGACGCACAGAAACCTGGGCAGAAGACAGAGCCACCGTTTGCTAGGAACAACTTCCTGCTCTGCAGGAGCGTGTGGCCAGGATTTGTGGCCAAGAGGTAACCTGCTACATGGCTTAGATGTAACCTCAGGACTTAACAAAGCATACTGCCAGTGCTTTGAGATCTAAAGGGCTTGTCTGTTAAGATCTCTCTGAAGAAATTAGAAACCACTCTGCCAAAAGACTTGTCTCCTCTACAGAATTGGTGCATTCTTAATTCAGATTTAAGCTATCTAGCTTGGGGTGAGACCCTAGTAAAAGTAAGTTAGTTTGCACTTTAGAAGCAAAGCTCCTTCTTCAGCTCTAACTCCGTCTGGGAACTCTGTGCAATTCTCACAGATACCTGATGTCAGCGCTCTCTCCTCTCCGTGTCATGGGACATAACAGTTTAAGCAGAACAGATTTATCTTTTTCTTTTCCCTTTCCATGGGTCTGTTGAATACCTCTTTTTTTTCAGAAAGTAGAGTGTAAATCAACGAGCCTTTCCTCTATAATTATCACCAATAGCTATACGTTGCAATTTACAGAGCAGAAGGCTAATCTGTCTGTCTTGTAGTTTGATCCACTCTTCTGCTACAGGCTGCTGTCTCTGGGAGATTCAGAGGGCAGCAAGGCTGCAAAAACTGTGTGGGATGAAACCCTAAACAGGAAAGAATCTGTTGTGCAAAATGCCTTTTGTCAGCTGAAAATTGCACTTGTAAAAAATCCACAAACCCCAAAGCTTGTGGTTAAAGAGTAATGTCTTTAGCTCTAATTTATACTGACAGCACAATAGAACTATTGCTCGGGCTCTGTCTCCTCTCGCCCCATCATGGCAAGGGTGTTATTAGATGATAAATCAATTCCTACAAGGCAAACTGGAGATTAAGTCTTTATACAATGTTCATTTGCGATTGACAGCAAATAAATGTACCTTGGGACAGGGGCTTGGTGACCCAGTTAGAGGGCCAAGCTTGAATAAATGCCCCATAGGCCAGCACAGTGCTGCAACCAGTATTACAAGTCCAGAGTGAACAGTGTTCCTCAGAATCTGGGACACAAACAATTTCTTATTTAAATTAATAAAGACTCTGAATACAAAATTTGGGTTTAAATGGTCAATGCTGGCAGAAATGTCATTCCTCGGGTCTGAGGGCAGAGATGCAGCCACCTAGAATGGAAGGAATTTTGCAGCTTGACCTTATAAACTCAGCTTTAATCTCTGAGGTTTCTCTTTCTGAAAGAATCAAAACATGTGGAGATCTTGCCTGCTCTCCCACTTGCTGTTTAGGATTTGTTACTGTTCCCATTCCTAACTGTGTTCTCTACACTTAACTTTTAAACCCTTTTCAGCCCCAGAGGCTGTGGTGTCCTGCTCACACCCCCAGGCATGGCACAGTTTCCCTGTTGTATGAGAGAAGAGCCTCTCCCTTGGCCCCGTCACTGCAGCAGCTTCATCTTCTGCAGCCAGGGTAAGCTGGCATGAAAAGCCCACTACAGCTATTTACAGCACCATTAACAAAACCCAAATGGAGACAGCCCCCACCTCATCTGCTGCTCATCAATTTAACTACCAGCACTGAATGCTGATTGGAGGTGGGGAGAAGAAATGGGAAAAATGGGTCTTTTTCTCCATTCAGCCTGGTGACAGCTCCATATCTACCCGTTCTGAGGTGGTTTCAAGTGCTCAGAAAACAGATGCTGGGGACACCTGTGCTGTTTAACCTAAATGCAATTACACAGCCAGCTGAGGTGAGCTTTGAGGACATGTCTACCTTCCTCTGCCTGCCAGTCCCCCTTCAGCAGTGCTGGAGGAAGTGGTGACAGCCTAATATTTCTCTTTTCCTTGGCATGAAGCCAGCTTCTTGCAAGCTGTGATTACCCTTCTCCTTTGGCTTCTCTTCCTTTGAGGAGGAATTCTGGTAGCAGTTGTCACCTTACCAGTTGTGCTTTCCTCTGATTTGGTGACCTCTGTAGTATTTTCCCCCGCTTAGAAAGGAATAACATGCCTACTTCAGCCATTGCAGTGGTTCAGAGATGACCTTCATGTCAGCTTTAACTCCAGCTTTTATCATTGCATCTTCTGCTGGGCCAGGTGAGTTTTTCTTTTTGTTTATTTTTGTGAGGAGGTCTAAAAATGCTCTGCCTTGGGCTCTGGTAGCAGTATGGCAATGAGAGAGCAGGAGGAAAAACTGTTACAGTGTAGGAGACTGAAACTGTTTAATTGCAGAGGGATTAGTGGCTTGCAGGCAAAATCATTTCAGAAGCCATCAGAGGAAAGAGGAGATCCTGCACTTCCATTTCTTCTTAACCCTGGTGCTCCCCTGTCAGTATTCACGCTTGAGAGGAGTCCTAGTGTGGGACAGTGATTTGTAACACTGCCCATGCTGAAACCAACGGAGCTGCTCTTGTGAGCACTTGCTGACCCATTCGTAGTAAAATTAGGTCATTTTAAACCACTGAAGTATCACACATTTTGTAAACCCAGTCTTTGCACACTGGAATGGGTTAGGGAATGCATATATGAGCTAATCAGCTAGGAGAGGTGAGGGGGTGGCAATCCCTGGGTGTAAGAGACTGAGTGGAAACTTCTACAGCTGGTGTGTGTATCGAGGGCCTCCAAAAATCATGGGTGTTCAGCTCCCTGCAGGCATTTCCCCCATCATTAATTACACAGGCTCCTTGAGATTCAGCGGACTCATTAACAATGCGGCAGCAATATATGCAGTGAGTAACACAGTGTCATTGCTGCAAATGGCACTACTTTGGATCATTACTACAGATTGCCTTAGCATTATTCCTCTCCTAGCTACAGTTTCATTTTAATTCAACCAGATTCCATCAAATATTCAAATGCAAGCTGATATTCAACTGCAGTGAAAGGTAGTTTGCTGGCAGCAAGTCAAGGCTTTCCAGCAAAAGTCTTCAGTGTCTCAAATTATTTGCTTCATCTGTGCGATATTACTTCATTGCTAGCTACCAGGAGGGAAGGTACAACCTAGCAAGTGGATGCGTGAAGAAAAATAGTGCAAACCCCTAAGCAACAGCTAGGCATTCTCTCCCCAGCAAACTGTTTTCACTGTTTCTGCTTTCTTTAAAGCTGGTTTTATTTGGAAGGTCTCTTCAGCAGAAGTTTCAGTTTGGGATTCCTTTCAATAGACCACAGAGAGAGACAAACAAGTTTACAGTGAAGATTCCCGTTATTAAAATTCTAATTTGAAAAAAAAAAAATCTTAAAATCATGTGGCTGATTCATTTGTTCTCTTTTCTAGGAGCTGCCCTTGCTGGACATACCACCAGCACAAACAGGACTCATCCTCAGGGACACAAAAGAGTAACACAGCTCTAAAAGAGACCAAAATGACATTGAATCCCTATGAAATCTGAGTGCGTTCTCTTATAAGTTTTCAGAGCTTACTGTCAATACTAACATCAGGTTACTGCAAACTATCTGATAAACCTCATGGACTGAGGATTGAATTGGCAATTAATCCTAGACACAACTGTGCTGTACAATTGCCTCTTGGGGGAGGAGATAATTAAGGGAAAGGCCTAAAGGAGGAGGAGAAAAAGGGCTGACTTTTGGTCAGTGTTCAGTGAATGGAGGTGGAGGTATAGAGGCAACAAGAAGTCACTGGTCCCATCACCAGTGTCCATCCTACAGGGTGGGAGAGGACTTCTGGGTCTGGAGCTGCAGGCAACCTCTGAGCTGAGTCTTGGGATGGCAGAACTCTTGGCCAATGCCTCTAGAGAGCAGAAAGCAACAACGCGGAGGTTGGTACAAAGCTGGTGTGATTTATTTATTTATCCAGAACAGTTGTAGCCCATTTCCGTGAAAAGTATTGATAATAAAAAGCATACTTTCTATTGCAGAAACCCCATATAAAGCCTCTCCACCTTAACTTAGGCCTCCCTCTCTTTTGGACTACTGCCAAGCACAAACATGTACAGCTGCCTGAGGACACTCGGTAGCTCTTCATGCCCTTTGCCTTTTGTTGGAAATATGCTCTTCACTCCTCCCGTCACAGGGCCAGTGAATTAACCCTCCTTTTGTGTAGTTTCTCTGCAGCGCAAGGAAAGAGTTGGGACAAACTACCTGCTCTGACATATGGCAGCTTTTGTGCTCACTGAGATGAATTCGCCCCTCTGTGTAGGCAGACAGCCAGATCCCCTTATACACCGCTATTTCTCATGAAAACAATAAGGAACTAGACTGAACAGGAAAAGTAAGGAGGATACAGGGAATAAAAATAAGTTACGGAAGAAAAGGATGGGATACGTCAGAAAGGGGCAGAGAGAAACAGACAATATGAGGGAATGTGGGAGGCTTGGGAAGAGAGACGACATGGAAAACTGAGCGGTAGAAAGAAGTGAAGCAATCATTCTTGAAAAGTGATAACAAATAAATCAGCATCTATTTCCATTCCCACTGTTGGAAGGCCATCTCACCCCTCTGCAGACCGGGACTGATGGGAGAAGGCATCCCTCAAGGCCTTACGGCTTCACAGCAAACCTTTGCTCTGGGCAGAAGTCAGAGGAAAACAAAAAACCTTCCTTCAAACCGCTTTCGTCTTCAGTATCCTCAAGCCTTTCATTCAAAATGCTCAGGGACTGCCATGAAGGGATCTCTTCAGTTATTTTAAGGAGCAGGAGTTAATCACAAGTAGCAACAGCTCCTGCAGACGCTGCTGTGTCTGCCAGATGTTGGAGCAGGCTGCCTGAGCCAAGCTCCTTGGCTCCTTAATTCCTCCCCTTTTCAAAATCCCCAGCAAAAGAAAATCTCACTGATTAGCACAAAGGAGACAGTGAGAGGCTGGGAGGCAGCAGCATGGAGGACGTGTTGGGAGTCCAGCCAAGGTCCCATGATGTGGAGGACTGCACAGACGAGCAGGCGGAGGTGGCTCCCCACTGCCTACAAAAATCGTGGCCTGGCTGGGCCGCGTGGAGTGGAGACGGGAAGCAGCCGCATCCCTGCTGCTCACCCAGTGACAGCGGCACAGAAAGACTGATGGCCAGATTCAGGCCAAGTTGTATGATAATCAGGCTGAACACCAGATGCATCCAACTTAGACATCACAGCTACTTCACAGGGTCATGAAGACATCGGTGGGCGGCCTTGAGAAGTAGGTGGCCTGAAATCACTGAGCTTGCTCTCTTGAATCCAGGGCATGGTTGCTTGTGCCTCCCCTTCAGCAGCAAAACCAGGTCGAGAAATTGCACCAGAGCTGTCTGTTCCTGATCTCACACCACCATCCACCGCCCCCTCCACTGTGCCAACGGGGCTGACTGTGGATGGGGCAAGAGTTCTGATGTGCCTTTCAAGCTGCCTTCACCTTCAAAGCAGCTGCTCGTATAACCACCAAGCTGGACATCACAGCGAGAGCAATGTCTAAGGTTCAGAAAGGTTGTCCTCATGGGGCTGTAAGTGTTGTGATGCAAAGTCTGTAGGAAGTATCTTGTAGCACAAAACACTGCGATCATCTCTGCTCAACATTAAGTCCTTTATCAGAGCCTTCCGCTCCATGTAACACAGTCGCTTGTTAACCAAGAGGGAGAAGAACGTAAGTAAAGAACACATGACGCTTGGGAAGGAGGCACGGAAAACAAAGATGTATGAACGCAGGCCGGTGTTGCTGGAAATAGTAACGTGATAGCACTCGAGCTTGTGAGAGTTTTAAGTTTTACATCTTTGTGGTGGGGAATTTGTTACACAAAAGGCACAGAGAAAATTCAAAGCAGTTTTGTCCCCATTCTCTTTGTGATAGGAATCAGTTCCTTCTGCAAACAAACCATGTTTTTCCCAGCTCATCCCTCTCTGAATGGGGGAGTAGACAGAAACAAATTAATCATGCTTACGCTGCCTATTTGGTGTTTGCTTATTGCTCTAAGCTCCTTTGTGCTCTCTCTCAAAATATTTTCATCTGCTTGTTTGAGGAGAAACTTTCCCCCAGGCAGTAATGCATAATACAATAACACAGGACATCGCTGCAAATTTCATCTTGTCCAATAAGATGCAAGGTGGATGTAGGTCTTCCATTTGAGTTCCCATTTGCTTACCTAAACAATAATGCTGTTATCCCCACTATGAAAGGAAAGTCAATACGTTGCACATAATGATGTTTTCCCGGGGTCTGTCTGTTCTCTGCATTATAATTTTCAGTGTTAACTTCCAGACACATCTAATGTTTCATAAAAAGCAATGATCCATCTCAAATTCCTTGGGACACGTTTCATTTTCAGAAAGATGTGTGTTGTTTACTGCTGGCTGCAAAAAAAAATCTTGTTTCTTGCTGTCGGCCTTCCATATACTGGAATTTCTTTCTTTTTAAATCCTGCTGGAGAAAATAGCAAAGGTGTTGACTCCAATTTTATGGAATTTCTCCCCAGTCAGATTTTTTCTTGCTGATTTCTCAGGCTTGATCCCACTTCCTGCAAATGACATTTGCAAACTGTTAAGGGCAATATTTTCCTAATTGTAGCCTTCAAGTTGATGCTCGGGGTCTTTGCTGTGGTTTAATTCAGCGGCTGTGTTTATGAAGTTTCCCATCCTTGTCTCAGACCTGCAGTAGAGCTTGTGTGCCTGAGAGCATCGCTATCTTTTTTTTTATTCCTCTGTTGCACTGCAGCTGGTCTGCTCAGCTAATGTAATGAAGGGTATCATTTCTCCCTCCTCATCTTGCCTTGCTCTCTCGCTGGGAGCAGGCACACCAGGTCAGGCCGAAGCTCTGCTCTGGACGTGGGCAGGACTCAAGGCAGCCCCTTGAACGGACACTGAGCCAATCCATCACTGCTCCATACAATTACATTACCGAACTCTTTACAACCACAATAATGCTCAGGCACCAAAGTCAAATAAATACCAGCTTTGTGGAGGATTTTATATATCGATGTGTAAATAGACAAACCAATTTTGCCTGACTCCCTTAAGACATTATTGATATTTTCTCTTGTAAAATCTTTCCTTTTTCGTGTGTGTATTTATCAAGGACAAGGCAAATAAATGACAGAACTCGTGTTCTGTAAGGCTAACTCTAGAATGAACTGTCAAGAAGTTTGTTTCCTATTTCCTTTGATACAGTGTAAGTCTTAAACTGATATTAAATACTGATGGGTAAAATTCTGATTGATTAATGGTTTGGTTAAGTCTGGCATTGATCCAAAACTTTGGTAGTTACTCAGACTTTTATTTGAGACTCTTGGATTTGCATACTCTTCATTTTTCACACAGAATGTGTGACCTTGCATAAGAACATAAAAATAAGATTTAGCTTACATCTTTGGATCTTTAGCCATATTCTTCAGTAAGAGATGGACAATCTCTGGTGAAGAGATACTTTCTGGGGCAGGAGACCATGATCTGAAGCGCAGCACTGCTGTGTTATTATTCTGGATGCAGGATCCAAAGTTCACTAAATTCAGCAACACTGATTATTGAGGGTATTCAGGTGTTCAAAAAGAAAAAAGTCATGACCAATAACAAATTAATAAATTGTATTGAAATCTGCTGTGCGTTCCACAGGTACTGATCAGCTTGGTTCTAAGCAAGTAAATCCCATTGCGGTACAAATGTGTAGCTGCGGAGGTATCTGAAGATGCCAAACTGACATCTAGCTGGATATTGAAATACAGCAGGATGCCTAATTCCCATTGCTGTTGGATATGTAGATTAAATTCTAGTCCTTTGCGATCCTGGCACAGAAGATGCTGTAGCTGGAAGTGTTGAGTACTCTTACTAATTAACCATTACCAGAATTTCCAGTCCCCAAAGTATGACTCAGATCCCAAGAAAGCAAGATACTTTAACTTATTTTTATGTGCCTTCTGCCTTCTAAGCCTTAACACTGAATTCAGGCTTTTCTGTGCAATCCTGCAGACTAAAAATGTCCTTCCTCTTTTTAATGGCAGCTGAGATTCCTATCTAATTGTACATCTGTGGAAGCTTCAGTGGTAACAAAAACATGAAATATCATGAGACTCAGAGAGTTTGACTCTGTTTGGCAGTGAAGAAAAAAAAGATTTCCATCAATTTCCTCCAGGATGTGAGTTTTGCATTACTATTTCAGGGCATTTTGATTTCTACGTAGATGGGAAAGGTCTTTCTTCAAAGAGATTTGCATGGGTTATTCCCAAGTGGTTTGAAAGGTTGATCTTGCACAATTCAAATTAAACATCCCCTTGACTGAAGTAGGGCAGCATCAAGACCTGTAAAATCAGGGTACCCTGTGCAGAGCCTGGAGTAGGATCTCAGTCTGTTTGCTCATTCTTCATTACCCAAAACAGCAAAGTGGCGTCATTTCTCTTACTCTTACCTCTTTGGGACCACAAATGAATGCAATTACAGGAAATTTAAGAAGCCAAACCCCTCAAATCAGGAAGGACTGCAGAGTTTGCAAGGCACAGGTGCTCCTTGCCCCCAGCAGCTCCAAAGAGAGAATACACAAGGAGATGTTAGGTGTTTTCTCCTTTGGGCAATTAATTAAATTGGGCCTTCAGCACTCTGAGGGGATGGAGGAGTTAAAATCTGGATCCACACATTTACCCTGGCATGGGCTGTGCTTTCCTCCTTGACCACGAGCTGCTCTTTGGTGCAGACAAATGTGGCTTGAAGCTTGAGCCTCCAGCCGCTTGCACACCCCTCTTTGGCTAGCAAGGTTTTGAGGACTGATGTGGATATTTTGGTACTGACTTGGCCTGCTGCAGGGTGACCACACCACTCTGTTGGATGGTGGTGAAGTGTCTGTGCAAAAATCAGGCAGGGCTCCTCTCCCTGTACTGGCCTGTTTGCCTGAGCCAATCTACAGAAATCAGCAGTGAATACAAAAGTGAGGAAATCAAATTCATTCCTGGCAGAGATCCACAAACTGGAAAGCTTTAAACAGGACATTTTTCATCTGCAAAGGACAGTGCTTAGGGTCACTCTGCTGCCCTCTCTCCCCATAAATGTTTTACTGTTTTTTTCTTTTCCAAGCTTGAAGGGTCTTTTAGATCATTAAAATTCGAGTGAAAAAAGTCTGAAGGACTGGGAGGTGTGGCCAGAGCCATAGCCTTCTGCCAAACTTTCCTCAGACAGGCAAGTGCGTTTAAATGCCTAAATCATTGACACTTGCAAGTGATTTCCTTGGACTCCCCAAAGCAGCTTAAAAAATAATGATGACCCACTGTCCTTCTGCTCCATTACCCTAAACATGCTTTTTCTCTCACATGGATACACGCTGTAACACGAACAAATACCAGGCAAAGTTAGGCGGCAGAAGAGTGCTGTTCAAATCCTGTGCTCAGCCATTTCCACATGAGCAGACTAAGAGGTGCAGAGCAATCACAGATGAGGAGGAAGTTAGTTATCCTGAAACATTAATAGGCGTTGCCAGCACAGCTGTTTGACTGGGAAATGATCTGCACTGCCACCACGGCTGCTCTTGGCTGCCAGCGTGGAGCTCATCAGGTGGAGACAAAAGTAAGGGGTTTGTGTGCAAAACAGCAGATGCACCGTGACTCCTGCAAATGCTGCCAGGTCAGGATTAGGGGTATTTTACTTCGCTGCCCTGATCCAGTCTCCTGCAGGAAGAGGGCGGCTGCAGGATCTTAATTCCTCGACAGCTGCCGCAAGTCGGCTCGAGCTGCTGTGCTGCCCTGCATCAGGGAGTCGGTGCTCCCCACCAGGGCGGTCGCAACTATTTTGCTGGTGAGCAAATCGGTGCCTTGGGTTGCCAGTTGCTGTTTCTGCTGCAAATGGATTGTGCAGATTTCATCCCCTCTGACTTGATGTTCCCAGGGAAATGAGAGCAGGTTTGGGGGTTATTTATTAATTTGTTTTTAATTTATTTCCATGAGATATGCATGTGTCCTGCTAATTCCTGGACTTTGTTTCCAGTGGGGTGATGCAGACTAAGATGGATAGCGGCTGTTAGTAATGTGTCCTTAAGTTTCAAAGACTGCTCTTTGTTGTTGTTATTTTGGTGGCCTGTCTAATAAGTGCAGAGAAACTACCAAAGTCATTACGCTCAACAGGAAATGGCTTTGGGCCACAGCAAGCTGGGGCTGTTTCTGAGCCAGATTTGAAAATGTATTTCTGTATGCTATTTACCAGCCCTGCACCTCCCCGTCCCCCCTTTCCTCCCTCCTCCCCAGCCTTTCATCACGTGCCAGGTTGAATCTGTCATTGGTGGATGAGAGCCAAACGCAGGTTGTCTCCCTACCTTCGGACGAGGATGACAGGCAGATCACGACTGCCACGCAGGAAGGGGTCTCAGTTGTAAAATGTTTAACAAAAGCGATTTCTCACCCTTGGAGATAATGACTGAAAAGGGAAGAAAAACGATGGTTTGTGACTTGAGTTTTTCTGCCCCCCGCCCCCCCCTGCACTGCAGTTCCCGCGCGGGCTCAGTCGCACGCTGCCTGGCCGTGCTGGCTCTTGGGAGGCCAACAGCGCGACCAGCCCTCCCCACAGCCCCCTCCGTCACACTCTCCATTTTCTCCATACGGCTCATTGCATCGACCAGCATGAAGGAAGAAATGCTACCTCACCAAAGAGGGTCTTCTCTACCCCCCACCCCACCCCGAGGCTTTCCTGGCCCCAGTGCCCGCGAGGTGTCCCATCCCCAGGGTGGCGAAGGTGGGTGCAGGGACAGTGCTGGGTGCTGGCGGGGTGCCTGGAGCAAAAGGATAAATGCCTAAGCTCCTGACTGGATCTGTGATGGTCAAAATCAGGTGGGAATGGAGGGTGGAGCAGAAAGGGGGTCCCAGATTTGGTAGGAAGGTGAGTGTGGAGGGAGCAGCATCTGGAGACAACAGAAAGGGGCAAAGTAGGGGATAATGCCTGGAAATAGGGAGGGAGAGGGAAAAGAGTGCCTGGTAATGGCAGCAGAGGATTTGGGGAACTTGTACAGAGCCAAGCAGGAAGCAAATGGACTGTTCAGAGAGCAGTTGCTCCTTTTGGCTCATAATCACAACTGATAATCTTGTTTTAATTGGCTTTTCTTCTTCTTCTACTTTTTTTTTTTTTTTTCTTCCCATCAGTTGCCCAGACTAACAGCCCTGCTTCTAATCCACAGAAAGATAATGTTTGGGAATAGTTTGCCAACAAAAATATTAGGGGTGAGAAATTCAACAGGTTTCCGGGTGGAGCTTGTTAAAGTTATGGAAGGTGTTAGGCAGTGGCTGTGCCCGTGAGATCCGGGACCCTTGGAGTCCTCCCTGGGCCTGTTTCCTAGGCTCCTGTCTCAAAGCACTCTGCAAACATTTAGCCCATAAGCCTCAACAACTGGCAAGCTGATATTATTGCTTCTGTTTTTTTATCTAGGGCACATATGACACAGAAAAGAGTTGGTCAAAAATACTGTCGTCAATGAATTTAGTGGAATGGTTCAACTGCTTAGAGAGAAGTACGTGCTTCTGTATGCCTCTCCTGCACTCCATTAGACCCATTTGTGCCTTACAAATGACACCTTCTTAAGATACCAGCTGGCCCTTTTGCTTCCTAGTTGCTTAATGTGAACTGTCTTTCCACCACTGCCTTCCACATTCCCAGTCAGATGGCACTGGGCATTTTAATACCTTTGACAGCTAGAAGGGTACAGGAATGCATCAGATGTTATTCTTCATGGTTAATGGAAAACTAATGATAGAACAGCTGCCAAATGCCACCGCTTCCCACTCTGTGCACACGAGGCTCCTCTTGCTCCCTTCTCCTCGTTGTCTCTGTAACACAGGCACTTAACGTGGCAAAGTTGGTGATTGTACCAGTATGTGTTAGGCCAAAAGTGAGCACCTGGCCTTGGGAACAGAACAGACCTCCACCCAAATTTCTCTGCTTTCTAGTCATATCATTGAATACAAATGGATTTTTCCAGCTGCTTCGTAGGGCTTGTGTGTGGCAATTTTCAGGGACAGTAAGAGAGAAAGTAGAAAGGGAGCAGCCTGCAGGGCCCTCGGCTAGTTTTACACTAGTCAGGACCAGAAAACGATTTGTGTAGCTGGAAGTGAGCAGTGATTAGTGTGAGTCTGAAGAATGAATTCTGTTCCTTTCCTGCTTGCTCTATGCTCCCCCCCAACCCCTTCCTCAGCATTCAGTTTTGCAAATGCAGTCTGCAGTTCCACAAATGTTCAAAGCTCGTTACCTCCTAAGGCAGTGGTGGCACGCTCGGTGGGCATGAGCAGGCAGAGCCCCTCATTTCCACCTCGCAGCACAAGCGTTGCCATTGCAGAAATTTTTCAGCTACAGTAGTAACTGTTGCAGTAATTATACTGATACAGTAATGGACTCGCTGGATAGGCATCCTGTCATAAGTGGAAAGAATCAGCATATAAGCAACTCTTCAAATGGTCATGAACAATCAACCATAAGATACATTTTAAAAACGATAAATTACCTGCATGGAAATATTTGCTGTTCAGAGTACCTGATCCAGATGATTTTGTGTTAATTTGTTTCAGCTTCTCAAAACTCTTTTTACTACTTCTTTGATGTGGCACTGTGCAAATCATGAGTCAAATTTTCACAGGTAACTGGGACTGGACTGTCTGCCTGCTTGCTGGGACTCTGTGTTCAGGTCCACTACTGAAGATGCTGAGAGAATGGTGGGGAATTATTTCTGCCAAATTCTAAATAACACTGAACTCAGACAGCTTGAAGGTAAAGTTCCATGTAACTCTTGCAAATATTGATTCAGTCTCCCCATTGCTATTGTACCTCTCTGGCACTAGAGCACAGAGGAATTGCGTTGAAACAAAACTGCTGTTTGAATTGCACAGAATTCCATTCTGAGTGAAAACTGGAGACTTTTGGAGGTGAGAAGTCAGGAGGTGAATTTTCACTGCAGCAGAGACCACCCAGAATCAGATTTTAACAAGCTCTGATAAAGGAAAAATATTCCTTGTTTGGAGCGATTTATTTAGATATATCTCTTGAATCTTCTTCTGCAACCTTGGCAACATTACTTGTCAACAGCTCTTCAGCTAAAATAATGCATGACCCTTGTGCATCAATCGGCTGGCTTGTCCAGGGTAAGCAATAAGCCTTCCATCATTAAAGTCTCAAATACAATTTACTTCTACTTGATGTTATGTAGGCAGCCCTGTATAGTCTCCACCAAGGAAAACCGGCTACTTGCACTCTGAATAAGCAAAAGGGTAACAAGGTATTTAACACCCTCTCAATCTTTCTGTTCAAAAGCCTTTTCTCAAGGTATTTAGTGCAGATAAAAGGCTCTGGGCTAGGCAAACAAACTATTGGTACTTATCCAAATTGAATGAAATCTTAGAAAGTTTCCCTTCTTTTTCTTGTGGATAAATCCCGGCCACGGCCAAAATGAAAGGCAAAATTCATGTCAGCTAAATGGGGCTTTAGTCCTTCAGTCCCCATGTTCCCAGTGACTGTGCTATGGCCTGATGCCTTCCTTTTTCACATGATGAATTTTCCCTTGTTCAGGAACAGAGGGGCCCTGGCACCAAGTGTGTAGAGTGAAAAAGGGCAAGGCAGGGGTGGGCCGAAACAAGATGCTCTGCTGAGCCAACCATTTTCTGTCCAGCCACCCTGCATTGTGCCTGAGAAAGTAATCTCTTTTTTGTGGAAACTGCTGGGCCCGAATGAAGTTGTTTGCAGGCTGTAAACTCTCCAGGTTGGCAAAATACTCCATAAGATCAAGTCTGCTTATCACTACTGGGGGCTGGCGTCTGGCCTCCTCTAATGAACCTCGAGTAAATCGCTATCTGGCCAGGGTAGCAAAACCAAACTCAGAGCGGTCTGTGGAAAAACGCCTTCCTTTCGCATGTAAATGCAAGTGCTTGTCACTGAATGAAATAAAACAACCTAAAATAATGATCTAATAAATAGTGGTGTACCACTTTATAACTTCAAAGAGTTTTATGAGCAGTAATTATTGATTCATTAAAATAACATGTGCATCTCTTGTTTTTCGGCAGTGTACTGTATGAAAGCCACATCCACCTTGAATATTAATGGATGAATCATCTAAACAGTTTACAGCTTCAGTTCAGATAAACAATTAAGTGCAATCCATGTCTTATTAAAGTAAGTGGCACACTGGAGAGAAAAAAAAGTCAGCATTTCCAGTTGTGAGTAGGACAAAATCAGGAGGTGTGGGAATAAGATGAAAAATAAACTTTCTTTTGAGAGCTGTCTGAGTCAATCTGTATCCTTAGCATCCCCATCCCTTGAGAGGGCAGAAGGGTGGGTAAATCACAGAAGATCAAGTCTACTCCAGAGCCTGCCTGATGCTGCCTGTGGCCAGGCAGGCTGAAAGCAGCACACAAATGCCTTTTCCTAACATTATTGTCATATCTAGGCCAACCTTCAGTGTGGCCTTGCAGAGAAATACAGAAGAAAGCACTCAGTCTAACTTCAGGGAAGTCTGAATCCTCTTACCAGGTCGGGGTTAATGTGCTGTCATGACTGAAGTTTGGTTGTGGAAGAGCCTATAGGGCTCCCAAAGCGATGAGGGTGTCCCTGTGCTGGGCACTGGCCAGCCAACGCCATCCCTAGTCACGTCTCCATCTGGGCTTCAAACTGCATGAATGCTGGAAAGGAAGAGCAAGGAGAAATGTGCTTACACCTAAGGGCTGCGCAGCGCTCTCTGCAAGGAGAGGCCATTGCCATCCTGGGACTCGTCCACCCGTCACACAGATTTCCTGGATCCTGCCGCACCTCCCCATGAAGGACGTGGGGCTGAGCCTCAGCAGCCGTGGCCTCTTTATTCCAGCTACCCCAGTGCAAAATGGCCATGGGAACAGCTCCCCAGAGGAGGCCCCCGCAGGCAGCAAGCAGGGGAGACGTACAGGAGACACATGAGTCGGGAGATTTTAAGCCTTTCTGAAAGAACTGTGAGCTGGAGAAGTCCGGGATAACCTCAGTAGACAGGGAGTGAATCCAGGAGAGGGGAGTCCATCTCCAAATATGTGTCAGCACACCCCTGCCAGCAGCAGAAAGGAAAGCACAGAGATCAAACCACGATCAGAAAATCAAGGGCTTCCTGCCCTGGAAACTCTTTATTTGCTCTCCTCCCTCGGCGCACAGGTTACAGGCACCTTGTCGTGCACCAGCAGGAAAAACAGTCTCGTACTGGAAACACAAATCCCCGGTTTCCGAGAAACACAGCCCCAGCCTTTATCTGGGCAGAGCAGTTTGGCATGGCCCTATTTTCAACAGTCCTATGAAAATTTAGTTGAGAGATAAAGTGCTCTGCTATAATATAAGGGCACACACAGCAATGAACTGTGCCGGGAAAGCCGGAGAGCAGACGTACAGTCAGTGTGGGGGATTAGCCAGGGCTGGAATTGCTTTTACAGACTGTCTTTTTGTTAACCCCTGTAGCGCGTGCTGATCAGCAGCTCCTCGGCCGCTCTGCACATGCAGCACAGAACTGGAGACAGTTTTTAAGATAGTGAATGAGCCTGTAAAAATCTAGTTTCTTATCTGAAGTGTGAACATGGGAAAAATCAGCTTGCAGTTTTCCCAAGGTGAAGTACTTGCCCATCTGTCTGGCCAGAATCTTCTTCCTTATCCAAACAAGGTTATAAAGTGTCTTCCACCAAAAACATAGTTGCCTAAAGATCCAGGCAAAGAGACAATATTTATGCACGCATATGCAGATTTGTCTAACAACCGCTTTTTCAGAAATAATAAAACTTACAAAGACTTATTTAATGTATTTTCTTTGATCATCTCTAGCATACAGCTGTGAGCAGCATTTTAAAGTTCCTTTGAGTGAAAGACTCTAGTATAGTTATTAAAAATAATTCATTAATTTGATACTGTTTGTATGTCTAGGTCTTTGGCATTCTGTGGAAATGCTTCCCACCTTTTGAGATGAACATCAGAACATCTGCTTTGTCATCTGCAGGCTGGGCTGTGCCAATTTTCAGCAATAGCATCACTGGATTCACGTTAGGAGAGGTGAGCTGATGCAGTGAGCAGTGCTGATTTACTCACTAATGATGTGCTTGTTTCTCTGACCCACGGAGCAGCTTGGAATAGCCACAGCTCTTGAGTCAGGACTTAGCAAATATTTTTACAGGTAAGAAGCCTTCACAAATGAAAGCAGTTTCATTAAACCCAGAACAAAAGTTGAAGAAAGACCCTTTCCTTACAGTATTTATATTTCATTTACACTTCTAAAAGAAGTGTAAAGTAGTGTACTGTACAAAGTACAGTAATCAACTGTTTCAGGTTTTACTGGATGAAAACATCTTCGGCTCTGCCCTTGGCTACATGGTGTCCATGGTTTCTTGAACGCACGTGAGACCTAACTGGGGCATTGCAGTGAGTCCACAGGACTTACTGTGAAGGGAACACGTTTTAGCTTCCCATGCACTCTGGACAGACATTGGACAAATAGACATTTCAACTCAGTGACTCCCACCCATCAATTCCACTAAGGCAAAATTTCTTGTTGGAAAAGCCATAACCAGAAATGGAATTTTCATAAGCTTTTGAGGGATTATTTGAAAGGAAATAACCTCTTTTCTCCACTTCCTACTAAAACCTCTCTCCTCAAGGATCTCATCCACCTCTCCTCTGGAGAACACATGTTCCTAATTGGCTTGATTAAGATCAATGCAATCATCTGCTCTGATGAGCAGCTGCAAAGTGGTCTCAGGTATTTCCCCCAGTCTTCTTTATTTAAGGAGGGAGAAACCATCTCATGCTGTAGTGCTTTTAAAGGCTAGTAAGGCTGCTTATAATCACCTCAAAGCTATGCTCTGTAAAGTATTAGCAAGAGAGAACAGTGCTATGGCCAAGACTGAGACAAGCACTGTGTTTCAGCACTGGTGAGTTACATCCATTTATTTTAGAAAGCTTTTCTAAGAAATATTGCTGACTACATACTTCTCTCTCTTGATATTGATTGTGAGCTGGATACTTGCCTCCCTTCCTGGACCTGTACCTGCACTGAGAAAAGAAAGAGAGGGAAAGAAGGACTATCCTTCGTTCAGGGTAGTGCCTGTTATGGGCCAGCTTGAGGACAGCCATGGTCACCACATAGCTGAGCATTTGTAAGCTGTTACTGGTCTAAGCTGTGTGTTCAGCTTGGGGGTCCTGTCCTGCAATGGGGAATCTCTCCAGGATGTGTGTGTTGCTGAGTGTTGCAGTTAATAGGCAGTGTATTAACTACAGATAACATTATAAGTGGTTTTTGTTAATGTGCTGGGTGTCAACTTCAGCAAAGAGGCAGATGGCTGTTTAACCCTTCCCAGCTACATCTGACTCTGAACATCCTTTGAATGAAATAGCAGTGAAAACATCATAGAGTCAGGGTTTAAATTGGGATAACACCTTGCACTCAGCCTTGGGCTCCCCTGTGGGCTTGGAGATAGCATGTTAAATCAGATCTTGGGGGGGGGGGGGGGGGGAGAGAGGCTTGATCTTGGCTGACTTAAGCCAAAGTTTGGGTGCCAAAGGAAAGCCATACATGCCTCTGACTCTGGTTTAACATATGTGATAGTGAATTAACTTAATTTAGGTGCTGTAGCTGCTTGCATAAACAGCATGGGAAATCAGAGCACCTTTAGGGGAAAAGAAAAAAAAACCTCTCCTTACCTGAATTTGCAAGGTATGGGTTTGGACAGCTTATTTGTGCCATACACACTTCAGAGGGGAGAGGGGAAAATGGGACACAGATAGGACCAATGCCAGAGAGCATGTTAATATTGCCAACTTAGGAGCCTCATCGGTAATTCCATGCCATTTTATATCCTAAATGCCTGTCTTGCTGTGTTTTGACACTTTCCCTGGAAAGCACCCCTCCTCCTGGAGAGAATGAAATTAGTGTTTAATATGTGCCCTAATGAAATTAGTCATTCACTTACTCTGCATATTCCTTCTCTCATAACCCATTGGTCACAGCTAGGGCAAAACCCGTGTTTCCCTCTACTCTTGTTGTTGCCAGTAATAAACCATAGAAGCTGCATTAACAGAGCAAATAATGACCTGCTGCTAAACGTAAGAACTTGGAAGGGGCTATCGATTTGCCTGCGCTGCCTGCAGGAACGAACAAGCCTCAGACCGAGAAGTGGTGGTGTTTTTGCTCTCTGGCTGTGTTGTGTGCAACATCAGGCTGAACTCGTTGCACAGATAGATATTTTTGGCATGGACAGCTGGAGCTTGGGATAGGGGAAGAGGTTAGGACATGTCTGTGATCCCCTGACTCTCAGGTCACCAAGGCAGATGTTTGTTTAAGCCATTCTGGCTGTCGTTCCCTTCTTGCCTTTCCTGCTGGCAGGGATGAGCCAGGAGTCTGGCGTTAGGGCCATGTTTTTTCTGGGCTCCCCTGATGCCGCTACCTCTGCACCATCCCAGCCCTCTTCAAACAAGGGGGAATTCCTGTGGGCCCAGGTTTTCTGTGCCATGATGCTCTGCAGAACCGGGATCAGACCTTGTGTTCCCAGAAGGTCCCCAGGGCTGCAAGGCACAGCACAAATGTCATTTTCCATTCCCTTTTGCTTTTCCCTGCATTCCCTAGTGCCAGAACCTGCAGAGCTTGGCTTGTTCTCTTAAATAGGAGAAGGCTCTTTTAGATTTCTTTTATGGGAATCCCCATGGCTTTTATAACTTTTCAGGAATAATTAAGAAAAATGAGAATGTGTGCCTCAGCAAAATGGATAAATCAGTGTAATGGAAAGTACCTAATTTAAGGGAAAAACAAAGACCTTTGCCAAAGTTATTTATATGCTGTAGCTCTTAAGCATCAATATTTCTTTCCTCTTAAGAGGTCTCACTTCCCTGAGGACACAGACAGGAAGAGACAATCCTCTTGGGGATGCTCAGTAAATAATGTGCTGGCTATCTGCTTTCCCAGTAGCTATGGGCATTTGGCATGATGGAGGAGAAGGAAAGCGCATGTTTTATGTCAAACCAAGGGCTTGATCAGCTTCTGCACTGGGTGGCTCCTGCCTGCCTGTTACCCCCTTGGGGATTTGCCTGCTCCCTGAGACTGGGAGTCTTCAGCAGATTCCTGCAGATTGGCGATCAGTGCCTGTGCTTCGTTTGCTCTGCATGCAGAAATGGTGTAAAACAGTGCTGAGATGATTAGCTGTGTTATGCTTCAGGAAAAGAGGCCATACTACCAGTCCTGAGTAATAAAGCCCAGCTGAAGAAGAGAGCTAACATGGGCTGCCTCAGAGCATCCCCGAAAAGAAGAGATCTCTCCCTCCAGCCAGACCTCTGTTGCTGAGTGCAGAGACATAAACTGGAGCTGCCTGTGAGCAATGCTTTAGGATCTGGACTGACACTCTGGTTTAACCCTATCCCACATTTCACAGAAGTCTTGTGAATAGGTGTTGGGAAGCAGCTCTGTGTTGCTGTTGCACACGGAGCTGGTCCGAGGGGATGATTAGAGTTAGTTATCCCATTAGACCCTTCCTAGACAGCTTCTGTCACACTCCACCAGCCATTATAAATATGCTCACTGCAATCGGACAACCTGCGCAGCTCTGTTTAGCAAATTATTTCTAATGAGTCCAGAGCAATAAATAACACCTGCTACTGCTCTGCAGAGCTGTAGCAGAGTATGCTGCTAGCCCTCCACAGAGCAGCCCTGCTCCCTGCTATGTGGGAAATAGTGGAATACTGCTCCAAGGGGATGCTGTCCTCTGCTGTTATCACGTGGGGTTGTTGGAATGTCAACTGTGTGAGCAGAGTTGTCCTGGTCTACCTGTGCTGGTTCTTGACCTGTCTGCATTGTGTCAGTCACTGAAGGCCTCTCAGGACGTTAAGTGAGGTGTAAGACACCAGTCCTTTTCCGTTTATTTTGCCCTTTCCTCTCCCTAGGGGCTTTAGGTCTAGGTAGTGTAAACTTATGTTTCATTGGGGACTTAGTAAAACATACAATGCTCTGTGTTCACACCAAATATAATAGAAAAGGGCAAAACAGGGCAGCAAGACAGGATTTACTTGTGCATGCAAGATTGATTTGACAACAAAGTATTGACAAAGACTTTATCTGAGCAGCTATCTGTGTTTTGTACAAACTGATCTATCCATCTCTGCAGAACCAGGCAGCTAACTTTGTGTTGCCTGGGAGAGCCTGAATCATAGAGAAGTGAGTTGGAGACAGTCTTGGGTTCATGTGACTCTGAACAGACTTTTTCCTTGCTGGGAAGGTTATTAGTCTGAGACTAAGGAGCGTTTGAAAGCTGCATGTCCCTTGAGCACACGAGGACATGCAGCCCTACACAAAAGGTGAAAAAACAGGATTGCTGCTTTCTGGGAATAACATGATTTCCAGACTTTGCAGGAGAGCATCTTACCTTCCTGGGTATCTGGAAGGCAAGCAAGGGGCAGCATGAAGTTAGATGCAAGCATTCAGACCTTGCAACTGAACTGACTGGACTAGGTCCCAATTACCACCACATGGCATTAACTGGTGCCAGCTGGGACAGTTCTTCTGGAGCTGAGGCAGCTGGCAAGGCCCCGGACCCAAAGGTCCCTCAAGGTGGGGAGAGGACTGGACAGCAAAAAGCTGCTGCCTTGGATTTATGTGGTGAAGGGATTTTCCTAAGCCAGGAAATCCCTATGACCCTCTTAGCACTGGCAGAGAGCCATTCTGTCTCCTCTCTTCCCCCTTATTTTGGGCAGAAGTTTAGTTTTTGTCAAAGGGAGGCTAGGCACCAGTTCTTTTCAATGCCTGTTGGTGCCTAAATGTTTCAGCTGCCTCTTTAGTACCTAAATCCAATTCAGTTGTTTTTACTACTCAATGCTGTTGGCATCATTTTCCTAGAGTGGCCTCACTCTATATTTTGTTTTCCTTCCTCTAACAATTGCCCACAAGGCTGAGCTGTAACATGTTGTCTCTCTGCAAAGGTGCAGAAAGATGAAACAAAAGCACTCTAGTGAGACACAGAAAGCAGACTGCGAGCAAGGGTCTGCTGTGTGTTCTCAGTATACGCATCAGCTGTGCTTGGCAGACCAAGAAAATTAGTTGCTGCCCTGTATAAATATGAACGATGCAAAAGGAGGAATAGACTCAGAGCAACAAATGGTGGAAGACCCTGGCTGTTCCTCCTACTGCTTTGTTTACTCCCTTTCCTTGGTATTAATATGTATCCTGCAGAGAGGATAGGAGAGGTGTTGCTATCACTCTGCAAAAGTAAATAAACAGGCTTAGATAAAAAGAATAAAGAAAGCTTACCCAATATAGTGTAGCCTTTGGCTTTGGGCATATTTACAGTGTGGTGAGAAAGTGGGCCTGCAGTAGCTATGTCCTCCACACAGAAGCACAGCCTGCGGGGAGAGACTGAGGCTAGGATCTGATGTTGCATCTAACCAGGATATTGCTGTGAAAAGGGCAGCCTGTTGCCTTCCCCCTACCAGGTCTCAGCTGCACCCTCCCCCTGCTTCCTTGCATCCCCTTCAGCATTTGTGCAGCCTCAGGGCAAACTGGCTCAGGAAACTCATCTGCTGGAAGACTCTCTTCCCCCCACCCCTGTCAGATCACCTCTCTGAACTGACTTGTCCAGGCTCAGCAGCTGAAGTGCAAGGCAAGTGGCATTGCCAGGAGGTCAGTGTCCATGGGGAGGACAGGATGGCTGCTCCTGGCAGTAGTCTGCTGCTTGGTCCCATTTGGTGCAGTGTCAGACCATGCTGTGGGATGCTGGGGAGCTCTGAAAATGCAGAAACAACTTAGCCCTTCCCTTGTCTAGTGCCCATCCTGTGAGGTGAATGGTGCGCTGAAAGGGTTACTCATAAGCAAGCATCCACCAAGGCAAGGAGCAGTCCAGTGTCCTCTGGAGTTGCCACGGGAACATGGCAGTGAGACTTGGATCAGGGCATAGAAATGTGCCTGGAGGAAAGCACAAACTCCTCTTGCTCCCAACCTTTACCACTCACTTTCTTCCACTTTAGGAATTGGGCACCACTTGGTTTATTCCTATATAATTTTCTTTGCTAGCATTGATGCATCTTCTCAGGAGACTTCTATAACATTTTGTAGCACAAGCCCCTAGCAGAGAAATCAAAGGAATTAAAAGAAAATGGGTTCAATAAAAACCCATAGTGAGGGGAGTTTAAGTTCTCAAGCTTCTGGAGTGTGATGGAGAGGGAAAAGCAGGACAAGGTGGCTGCAAAACTATCCCTGGCCACAAGAGAGCGGCCTTAGGTGGCATGTACTCCAACAGGCCTTGTCTTTATATTCTAGAAAAAGCTCTGTTTCTGTGACAGTGCATTTCATAATTCCACCCAGAAGCACAAGTGCTGGAATATAAGAAAGGCTGATTTAGCTGTTATTTTCCTGCTGTGGTTTGCAGATCAAAGGACTTTAGATAGTTTATTTGAACAAGTTTTGCATAAGCTTTCAAACTTTCTGAGTACTATCAGCATGATGTTAAACTGCAGCAGGAATGAAGGATGCTCAAAATCCTAAACAGTCAGAGAATTGTTCATAAGCTCCAGCTTGTGATCTTTAGAGCTGCACAAAGTGGGATGCTTTTTTACTTCCATATCTGAAAAATGAAGCATAATATATTGGCTCCTTTCACTGGAGAGAAGGAGGGAGGAGAATAAGCTCCCCCAAATACTTCTGGCTTCTCCTCTGCCTTTATTTGATTATTAGCTTTATTATCTTAGCTTTTTGGCCCTATGAGATAGGCCATTTGCAAGTGGGAGAAGCATGACAAGAGATTATCACATTTCTGATATATGAGGTACAGGGATAACTGCAATTAGAGATGACTTATTTTTGCACTGAATCAACTTTTGAAAAAAGCCTTTTGATGAGCGCTCCCTCCAAGACAATAGATGTCAATCATGTCATCACCATGTGCTTTGTTACCTGTTCTACAGCATCAAGCTGCAAGGAACATCCTATTGTCCCAAGGGTTTTTGTCAAGCATTGGTCTGAGAGCAGAAGTGTGGGGGAGTTGTGGTTTGTTTTTAATTTGTACTTTTCTAGTGCATTTTTATCCTAGATTTCTTTCTTAGGAAGTACTGCTGTCCCTATAGCTGACAAAGTAGTTGCAGAGATCCAGTTTAGCAGCAGGCAGCCTGTGGTTAAATGGAGAAGAGGTATATTTGCAAGGAAGAAGGATTTGGGTACCTGAGAGTTCTTGCTCATGGCTTCAAAAGGTCCATAACAAGCAGCCCAGATGTTGTGGGTGGTGTCTAAGGATGCCTGGAGTAGTCTTGTGGGCACATGGGAGTCAGGTGGCTTTTGTGAATTGAGACATAAGCAAGCAAATATAAAGTATTGGTGGGTGTGAAGCAAGATGTGAATTGTGAGCTGCCTCTCTCTGCCCTGGTGACTACAGTTCAAAAGTCAGCTGTTATTGCAGATCCTCCATGGAACCCCTAAATTGAGCAGCTTCACCCCACAATGCTTTTGAGTCTAACTGTGCTTATAGTAGCACTCAGCTGCTTCACAAAGCAGCTAAGGCAGATGTTCAGGCCCAGGAACACCTTGATTTTCTGCAAGGGGTTAATTTTCCTTTTCACTGAGGGTTTTTTCCCCTTTGCTAGAAAGGTGCTTTGATTTGCAAAGCAAAGCAATCATCATATGCTATTGGAGGGGATAGTCCTGGAGGGTGCAGGTTTTGAGAAACTGCTCCCCATGATTTTACAAACAGCTGCAGCCTGCCCAGGACTTCAATGCCTGCATATTCTGAGTGTTGCACACCTGTATGGAGATTAGTGGAGTATTGATGAAAAGAAAAGGACAACCTGCGTAGCTGTTGTACCAGTGAATTTGGCAAAGATGACTAAAGCAGAACAGGTCCTGTTTCTAATTTCCTCCTTCAGTGCTTAATGATTACTATTGGAGAGAGAGTCCCCTGGAGCCCTGGTGCTGAGCATCTTTCCTGCAGCTTTCTGGGACTTTTCTATTTGAGTTGAGCTCCATGTTACTTCAGCTGCAACTCCAGTCAAGCTTTGAATGCTAAACACTCTCATTAGTATGGATAATGACGATGAGGAAGATGCCTCCAGCTTTCTTGGCTGATGTCTCTTCCCTCTGGGAAACTGAAAGAGGAGGGACGTTAGTAAGCTTGCATCTACATCTTGCCAGCCCTGCCTCATGTTTTGGGGCAGGATGGCAGCTAATGAAAGGCTCAAAGTGATTTAATTTGTTGAGGGAATGGTGTGCTCTCCCCAAAGCATGGTAAGGGGGAAACTGCCAGTGACTTGAGTCTTGCCAGTGAGGATGGGTGCTCTCCTGGAACCAGGCACTGCTCTGGGCCCTCTGGCCTGGAGGAAGCTGTCTTAGCTGTGGGCAGTGTGCCTGGGGTGCCAAGAAAGAAAGAGCTGGAGGACCAGTAGCTGCCAGGATGGCAGGCCCGTGCCAGCAGGACTCTGCAGGGACCATGGGAGGTCTCATTCTTCTGAGTGGGCACTGTGTGCCAGCTGCAGACCTGATCCAGTGGCAGTGCTGGGCAAGCAGAGCAGTGAGGTCAGGGATGAGAGGCAAGGGGCTACCCTTTCTCTTGCAAACGGACACACAAACTCCTGTCCCTCATTGCATATGATATTATTGCATGTTAAATGGTCTCCCTGTCCCTTGGCTTCAGATTCACATTTGTAGGCTCATCACTGCCTCTCTGAGGAGACCTGGCATTTAGTCATCCAATTTAGGGTGGGGAATTGCCTAACATAACACTAGCCCGATCCCCTTTCCTTTACAGAGATGATGAAGGAAGTGCAGTTGTGTGTGTGGAGTTTGGATTGGGGGGAGGGTGGTGTTATGGTTTGTGCCACAGCTTTCTGGGAAGGAGACCTACCCCAACCTCTGAGCAGCTCAAACACACTCCATTTTTAGAAGCAAGACTGTCACAGGGCAGGGGAAGACAAAGCGAGTGTTATGTCTGTAGAACTGCTGAAATTAAATACCTTGCCCATTTTGCTTTTTTGTCTAGGTGTCACCCATCACTGTGCTGCTTCTCATATTCAAATATGTGTTCATGCCCCACATACATATTCTAAAGAACCAAATTCAAACCAGACACAAATGTGTGGTGATTGCACTGAATTTCATTGATCTCCCTGTGCTTGCAGGCAATGTGAATTCAACTTGCTGGAAGAAGCTGGTTTATTACTTAGATGGCCATTAAAGGCTTCTGCACTGTAATTGCTGTTTTCCAGGAATTTATTTTTTAAACTGATCTTGCCATTATAATGATATGCATCTCATTCAAATTTCACATAATTATATTCACTAATGGTGTGAAGAAGAGAAGCTAGCAGTGACAAAAATCATATGACAAAAAGAAAAATATACACCAAAGGCCCCGGCTGCCTTTGCTTCTTCTACATAAAAGATGCTAACTATTTTAAATAAAATTTCTGTTTCACTGTAAGTGAACCTGCTACAGGAGTACAATAACAGACTCTTTCAAGGGAAAACAATAAATATGGTATCAGCTGACAGATGCCATCCTTCCTGGCTGCAGTGTTATATCCATTATTTAATAAGATAGACATGATGTTCAGGAGAGCTGGAGCAGTGAGGTGTAACTGTATCTTTCTGCATCACAGAGAAATCTCCAAAGAGATTGATGGAGGAGGAAGCGGGGGAAGTTTTCCCTTTGGGTTTCTGGTGTCTCATGACTCTGCAGCTTCTGGTTTGCAGCCAAGACCTTGGAGGAGCCCTACTGGATGAAGAGTGCTGAGATGCACACAGCTTCTTGTAAGCTTTCCCACCACATGTGCAGCAAATGTGTTTTCTTTGTGCTGTTTATCAGAAATTGTCTATATGAGATGGTGTGTTCCTGCTTTTTCAGTCCAAAGGATTTCAGGATGAAAAACAAATGCCAATGATGATTGACAATGCCAATAAGGGAAGGGAAGAAGATACAATTCCTTTTTCTTGGGAGCACCTGGTTTTTCATATTTCCTGGCTGGAGACTTTCTGACTCAAAAATGAATTGAGGGTTGATATAAGCTGTCAGACATGAGCCTCAGATAGTGGTCATGGCTGTGGCTAAAATGGTGGACCTTCACAGCCAGGTAGGATTTGGAGCCTTTGATCATTAATTATTCTGGAGTGCCAGCCTCTTCAAAAAACCCAGACTTCCTCTAGACTTACTCATACCCACTTACAGGGTAGCATCTATCTGGCAGGTCCCAGGAGCCTGGAAAGTGGCTTGGTATCTGCAAAGGCTCAGTGAGGCACAATCCCAGGTGTTCATTTGCAGTGGAGTGCCATGCTTCAAGTCAAGCCAGGTCCACCTCAGTTGCTGTTGATACTATTGGTTATTGGGAGGCGCAGGGACATTGGCCTCATTACAAATTGTTTAAGTCAAAGGAATTACTGTGGAGCTGCTCAACACTGAGGACATCAACTGAAAAGACTGATCAGTGCCTGTGGCAACTCAAACATTAGGCATTCTTCTGAAGCTGCCAGTGAAAGGTATAGAGGGATTTTTCTTAGCACTGGCTGGAAAGTTTCAAAGAAAATGAATTTACAAGTCAGCATGGTTATGAAATGAGGATATCTGTATTCTGAGATAGCTTTAATAGTGAACAATGGTGTAGTGACAATTGGGACAACAGTGTCTTTTTGACTGAAGAGGATGCATTTCAGCTGGAATATTTTCAGCTGTTGAAATTAGGTAGGTTTTTAGATTCTGGGGAAGAGTTCCAAGCCTGATCTTTAGGAATTGGGCTGCTACCAGCAGTTTGTTCCAAATAGTCTTCCAAATAACTGCTAATAGATGCTTTGAACAGGTTTGAACCAATTCTTGGATCTGAAAGACAATGATGTTCTAATGAGTTCAGACTTAGCAGGTAGTCCATATGTCTATCCTGGAAGAAAAATATACACCAAGCTCCTCAGCTGACGCAGGTCAGATCTATTTTGGAAGCTGAAACTGTAGCTAGTTAATATGATATAAAGTTAATTTGGCTCACTGCCAGCAGAGTGATTCTTGCACGTCACCACCCCTAGTTTTGCCTATGTCCAATACTACAAGTCGACATACTCCAGGCCTACTGACTTGCTGTGTTCTGGATTTAGGTGTACAACTGTTAGCAATTAGTCTTCCTAAATCTCATTTCTCAGGTATTACAATTCTAAGGAAAGGGTCAGCACATGATTTTAAGAGGGCAAGGGGTTAATACGTTTAATAAAAATGTTCTGTCACTATAAAAAGATGAGTCCTTATCTTTGAAAGTGCCACTTTCTATTACCCTGGAAATGACTGATTGGCCCTAATGAAGCTCCATGGGGAGAACATACAGCAATATGGCTGGCTTTGGTTACCTTAGCAACTCTCTCCTTGAGAATTCGGAGGCTAAATTTATATAAAATCGGAGATCTAAAAACAACTGACAATATTCCAGCAGAGAAAAACGTTCCCCACCAAAATTAACCTTGATTAAGAAGGATGATGTTGCTGTAATTGATTCCGTGTGTGACTCCAACAGAAGGGCTTTGAATGCTTGTTGTCGTTGTGAGGCTGTGACAGCAACAGGTAGGCTCCAAGGGAGCATCCAGTGCAAAACAGTGGGGAAGTTGATGGAGTAATGATCAGTAAGATAGAGAAGTGGGGGAGGAAACTCTTCCACATAATTTGGAGCCATCCAACTGTGCATGTTAGCTCTTCCAGCCCTGCAGCCATATTACCTTTTTTTTTTTCCTTCTGCTTCTTCCAGTGTAGCTGCTTGGTTTATAAACTTTTCAGGTCTTTGGCAAGGCCTATTGCTTTGAGGTATTTTTCACAGACATACTTTGGTCTTGTCCTAAACCAGAAGAACCAGTGTGTCCCAGTAATTAGTATGAATAAAGACCAGGCACTCAATAAAATAAGTAGGCATATGTGCGTTGACTTCAGTGGTATATAATAATGCATTTTGCTGAATTTCGGTGTAGATGTACTCTTTGCAGCTGATGCTCAGCAACTGTAATAACCCTGTGCAATTTTGGGAGAGGATTAAAAGAGTCATGCTTTCAATTCTTCAGTCTTTTAAATACTTGGAGTTTGTGGATGACTTTATAGGTGAATAGATTGCTGCTGCTTATTATCCCTAATGTCTTTAAAGGTGGTCTAGACTGACACAGATGTTTTTGAGGCCTGAAATGGAGACATGTCTGTGGGGGAAAAGTAAAGTGGTGGGAGAAATGCTGAACTCCCATAGGTGAAGTGCAAAGAGCCTTTGATCACGGGGAGGCTGGGATCAGCAAGTACAAGCCACTTTGTGCTGTGCAAAGCAGTGGTTAATTTTACTTATGGAATTCATTGGTGGAGGAGGTCAGGAGGCCAAATATTCTAGTTGGATTTTAAATAGGGCTGGATAATTTCATGATGTCTAACAGCATTTGCAGCTCTGCAAGGCAAGCTAACGAGGTTAATCAAATCTTATGCTTCAGGGAACTGCCTTGCCATGCCAGCCTGCCTCAGTGAAAACACTGTGAAATGGTGCATTATGGGCATTTGACAAAAATATCAGGAGTGTGCATCAGTGAGCCAGCTTCACTGTTAAACTAACATGATCAAGGATTTGATCCAATATGGAAAAATGGAATATCCCTTGTTACTTCTCAGTCAGTTGCTCCCTGAAATGCAGCTGCACTGGCCTCTATTAGAAGAAATCAGGGCAAATATGTAGCCACAAAACCTCTGGGAATTAGCAGTTACACTTCATTGCCCTGTGCTGAGTGAGGAGCATAGTGATTGCAGTCCCTGTCGTACTTGATGTTAACACTAATTCTCCTCAGGGTAGTGCTTTCCCACTGCAGGGGCAGCTCCTTTCTGTCTGCTGGGTCAGAAGCTCAATCACAGCACAGGAAACTGGTGCTAAGAAATGAAAGGTTCATGCTGGTGAGGCAGGGCTATGCAGAGGCTTGGTCATCTTCCTCTTTTTGTGATGCCAGTGCCACTTCATTTGAAGCTTCCTGCGAGGCTCAGAGGCCAGTGCGGGCTGCAGGGTCACCGCAGAGCTGAGAGGAGCTGGTGCGGGTGCCCTGCTGCTCTGGGAGGGACGTCACTGTCTGCATCCTTGGCACATCACTCGGAGTCTGATGCTGCCAGTCCTTGCCAAATAGCTTGCTCATGCTGATGAGCATTCAGTGATACTAAAACCAAGCACACCAACAGAAAACCTTCTGTGGCTATCCCACACTACGGAGAATGACTTCATCTGTTTGCTTCAGAGTACCTATTAAGATTTCAGTGACATCTTTGGGAGAGAAAGATGCTAATGTCAGCCTGTCAGGTCCATGGAGCACGTCTCTGAGGATCTTCCTGCTGACAGCATTTAGAGGGGGAAGCCTTGTGCCACCTCCCGAGAGGTGGGAATTGCAGCACATCGAATACCGCTCAGGGCCCTGGGCAGGCGTACATCAGGGTGCACAGGGAAGGGGCATCTTCCTTGCAGCAGAGCTTGGGGCAAGAGGAACGAAGAACTTGGTTCTCAGCTGTGTGAAGAGAGGGCACTTTGGGAAGATAAGAAAATAACAAAACTCAACAAGCCATAGAGAGGAAGTCAGCTGAGTTATATGTGCAGCATGGCAAAATGCCTGTGAAGTGCTGGATCTAGTAACACCGCGATCTGACTTTTCAAGCTGCTTGCTTACTGTTGTTTAAAATTCATCTGTAGGGAATGCACTGTATGTTGTTTCAAGTGCTGCAAACAGCTGTGGCTTGAAAGTGATCATGATAGGCATGGGGGAGACTGTCAGATTTTGAGGATGGCTTTTGCCCCATGCAGCTCACTGCAAGGTAGGTCAGACCTGACATTGTATCACTGGAGTATGATTTTTACAAGCCTCTGACTTACTGCTGACTTATACCGATGTAAACGGAGATCCCAGCCTTTTGGTCCAGTTCTGATCAGTCACAATGGGTTGATACTGGTATAAGTCCATGGGTCTTCCGACTTAGGAGTCATACTCTGAAACTTGATGGCAGGGTTCAGCTGACTCATTTTGTTTTCCTTTCCATGCTCCTCAGCTCCTGAGTGCAATGCTTGTAACCAATGGCCAGAGGCAGAGCTGAAAGCAAGCAGAGAGTTTGGACGCTGAACAGCTTCACTTTCAGAGACTCCGTTTGCACAGACAGGTTTCACACTGGGATATCACTGTCTTCAAAGGACCCTGGAGAGAAAATGTTCTTGGCCAGGTGTGGTGTTATCTCTGGCTGAGCTAGGTGGGCCCAGGCTAAGCTTGACTCTCTGGTTACATCTGACGGGTCCAGAGCAGTGGGAGATAAGAGGAGAGCAGAGCTGGAAAGCAGGACCCATTGTTGTATGTTTACTTGGTGTTTTCCCTGTGCCCTTGCATCTTAATCCCTCTTCAGCTAGCACTGGGCATCAGGCCAAAGCCTGCATTTGTGAAAAAAGTTGAGTTTTCATGGACTTTTCCATATCCTGGTGGAAGTTTTAAAAGAATGAGACAATTGTCTCTAGCTATGGAAACACACTCTGAAATTGGTCATGAACTTGAAGTCCTCACAAGCCAAGTGGTGCAAAAAGACCATCCAGCTTTTCTGAAAAGCATCCAAGAGGGGTTGAAAAGATGCACTTTTTCCTCATGAATAAGATGACAAAACTAACTGATGGGAAGGAAACTGGACTACATACCTGCTAATTTTGTAAGATGATGGCTCTTTTCTGGTTGGCTCTGCATCATGGTCAGTGATTCTATGCTGTCTACAGCCGCAAAGGAGAAACAAAGAGGTCTACAAGTGAAAATAAATACATAAGAAAATTAATGTTAGCAATAATGGTTGCTTATCCAGCAGTTCACGTTCATAGATACTTGTTACCTATTTTTTCATCTTCTCATTGGGGAAAAAAACAAGCATTTCAGTGGTGACTAACTGCACAATATAAAGAACAAGGAGCAGAAAGACTCAAAGTTCAGGAACTCTTCCATTGCTTCACCTGGCCCAAGGCACAACTGGCTCCATCTGTCTTACCCAGTGTTTACCTAATCGTAATCCTCATTCTCTGAGGATTCTCCTCTGCATCTTGTCTTCTAGGACACCACTCTGTAACCCTCTTGGGAGGATCTCTCCCTTATGAACCCTCTTGCAGCCACTCACTGAAGATGAGTAAAAATAAAGGCATGAAAATCTAAAGTCAGATTTTCTAGACCTCTCTAAATTATGTCATATCCTTAAAATTCATGAAAAGTCAAGGTATGTTTAAACTGAGGAAACACTAGCTAACTAAGAACAGATCACATGGGAGGAAACTCCAAGTTTTCCTGAATTAAGACAAATGAAAAAAGGTATGCAAGTTTGGGGCTACAGATGCTCCCAATATATTACAGTAATTATTTCTTCACATATTCAGTTATTGTTTAATTGTAAAATAGATGCAATGCATCTTCTGCTCATGAAGTTGTAATGTGATTACAGATTCCCTTAACATGTGTTTTTTACAAACATTTGCATGATGACCATGCAATAGAATATTTTGGAAATTTAATTATGCAGAAAGATGACAAAGGATTCCCTCTGTCTTTATGCCAAGCTTAGGAGGCTTTTTGAAATTACACATGATGCTGTACTCTGGCTAACTTGAAATGCATCAATCACCCTAGACTTGTACTGCTATTGTGCTGTATATATGCACATGTATGTATAGATATGGAGAAAACACAGTAATTGCTGTGCCAGATGAGATTGCCTGGTCTATCCAAATTAGTACTGTCTCTCTGGTGCTGGTTCTCAAATGGCTCTTCCCCAAGGTTCATACTTTCTAGCTAAGTCTCTCAGCAGAGTATTGCCTGAGAATCAGGAGTTTCTAATAGTTTCAGCTGTGCCACTTCAAAACACCCCTGCAAATCTTTCTCTTGAATGGGATGAACTGCAAAGGTCTCTGAGATATGGAGGGGAAAAAAAAAATCTCTAAATATCAGGTTAAGTGATGGTTAACACACTTGATAGAGAAAATTGTTGCCAATCAGGACTGACAGGGAGAGGCGATGGCATATGTGTGTGACATCTTATGGCATTTCAGTGGATGATAGTCTTCCATCAGCACTTCAGTTCAGAGCCAAGAATCTGCCACAGGAGTTTACAGATTAAAATTTTCTAGTTGTCTTTGAGTCAAACAGAGTTTTATTGTCAGACTCAGCCTGCCTGGTCATTAATGAATATGGTGATAGTTACGTTGGATGGTATTAAAACATTTATGGTGGTTTTTCCCTTTGGAAAAATATAATTTATAAAGTTACTAACTATGGTAAGGAAGGGTAGGGCTTTCTGCAATTGCCCACTGTGAAGGTCTGAGGCAGCTATGTCTGGCTACTGTTAGAGCCAAGGTAACTGGATAGTGATGTATACTTTGGTAAGATAGATGGCTTGAAACAAAGAAAAACTCTCTATAGGTACTCAAGGACTCAGTCCTCCACCCTTATAACATACATCCCTCACGCTGTCCTATCGAACCAACTAATGAAAGTATGGGGACTTAAAGTCCCCTAAAACCCAAGAGCCAGATAACTGCCAGATCTGTTTTCTGCTTACTACAAAGCCAGTCATAAGGTACTGATAATCAGACATCTGATCTCTTGGTACCCTTGTTGCTTTTGACTGATGTTTTTAATTACATTTGTCAGTGAGTTGTCCAGCTGTATGGCTCAATACCAAGCTGGGCCTTATCAGCAGCTCATCAGCATCTTCCAGTTCAGAGAGCCATGTTCCTAAACATGTGCAAAGCGGGTTTTGAGATGTTTCTTTCTGATACCAGCCACATACATGATGTCCATCTGTCACCTTCCAGCACACACTTGCCACTCAAAGGATGTGGAGGAGCAACCTGAGCATACTGAAAAACCCTTGAGAAAAGGAAATTGAAAATGGAAGTTCCTGGCATTAGGAATTAGAGGATGAAGCAATCATTAGTTAGTTCCTTCCCCCTAGGGAAGCCCTCCAGCCTCTTGCAGCCTGCGCTGTAAAGAAGCTTACAGTAAAATATGCATTTCATTTTATTTTGTTGAGAGGAAGAAGAGCAAATGAAACGACTAGAGAAGAGGTGGATGGAGAGTGGAGCAGAGTCTGCATTTTCCATTATGCTTCATTTGTCAAGCTGGTTAGTCTTGCTGCAGAAATAATCTCAGGTTCTCTGGCCTTTTTTCCTCCAGACACCTGCTCCCCTGTTGCAGTGATTTATCTCCCTACCCTGTCTGGCCTCCCAGGGAGGGGAGCACAGCGCCTGGGAGTACAGCTGGACCCTCCGCTCGGCTCAGAGGCAAGCCATGTCCCTGGTTCAACTGCTTTTTTACATCCCTGCTGCTTCCATGGGTGAGTTAAAGTTTTTATAGTGCTCCTGACGCAGCATCTAAAAAAAAAAATATAACCAGGCAAGTTTTGAGGTAGATTTGTCACAGCATGCTTCACAGAGCACAACTCCAAAATGCTGGATAAATCTCCCCTGCACGTCCCACTTTCATAGATCACCACATACGGCTTTTGTAAAGGGGATCACGTGAAATCATGGAGCTAAAACTCTTCCATCATCATTGCTAACGGCGCTGTTCCTGGCGCAGTGTCCTCCAGGTCTGCTCCTGAAGTGAATGCACTGCAGCTGAGCTCTGCTGCCTGCAGATACTTGTACGTGCAGTCCATGCTGTGGGCACCACGATGCCTTCCCTACTCAAGTTGGTGCCGTTCTCATACGCAGCAGTACAGAACCGCTGCACTGCTGGAGAGCGTAGACCCCATTGCTTACACAAGTTAACAATTAGTAATTTTTGGTAGGAACATGAAGTACATACTTGTACCTGTGCTCAGCTCCCTGCAGGGGCCAGTTTACAGTCCAATTAAAGCATTACAAATCATTAAACTGAATCTTCAGACTCCTCCGGGCTCCCTAAATTGCTGTTCACATAATTCTCCAAGTAAAAATAATGAAGACAAAACAATCAGGTGGTTGTAGAACATCTCTTCTGAGCACATGAAAAGTTAAGTCTTCATTTTATCCTTTAGCATGCAAATACCATTCTGCTTGACAATGTCAAATATAACTCAGGGGGTATATTGCCCGCCTGGCATTTCAAAGAGGGAAAAGGACTTACTATGTTGGAAAGACATCATCTTGGGGCTAGTATTATTATTCCACAAAGTTTCATCACCCTGTGGTATGTTCATGAAGGGAATATGATGTTGCTGAAAGATGTAGCTTCTGGAAATTGCCCATGCGATGAAAGGTGGGAAAGTTGGAGTGAACTTTCCAGGATGCCTTTGGGTTTAAAGCTTCCTGAGAGGGAGTTCTGCCTTTCTTTTTTCTTTTCTGTTTATCTACTGACTCCAGGTCACTTTTCAGAAAAGAAAAAGCCCTTCATGTTCACAGAGGCAGCATACTTACTATATACTTAACAGTCTGATTTCAGATTTTCTTGGTCCCAATACAGCTGCAATTCCCCCCCCCCCCCCCCAATTTTGGAATAGAAAAAACCCCACTGAACTAACCATGCATTTACTCATTGGCTAGAAGGGAAGTTCAAGGATGAAATTTGTCCTAAAAGCCACATTTTATTTCAGCAGGAGATTCCAAGTGCTCAGTACAGAAAAATACATTCCTCAGCTGACGGCTTGGTGGCTCAACCCGTACAGGACATGCTTAAATGCTTTATGAGACAGAGAATGGCTTAAGCATCTCATTAAATGCCTTGCTGAATAAAGAACTAAATAGCAATTAGTTTGCGTGACTCAGTTTATCTATCCACCCAGAGGGGGGAAGAAGAATTTTACGAGCCCTCTCTACAGTGTTACAAGGATCTGTAATGATATAACAATCCCATACAAGTGAACCGTTGTATGGATACAAAACACTATAATCAACATTAGATTTGTCTAGCCATTGAAAGCTCAGACAACTGTTCCCTGCCGTCACTGTCCCTGGTCCTTTAGCACAACACCAAAGCAATAGCACAAAAGATAGGAGAGGGTGTTCCAGGTGGCAAAAAAAAGAAGAAAAAATTGTTGTGAATTGGAAAATTAGAAACATAAATGATTTTTCAAATGCTTATTTTCAAGGCTTCAGACGTGGTTCATCATAACTTATAAAAATGAAGGCAAATCAGTTCTAAATAACAGGGTTGAGGGCTGTCACCTCAGCTGTGACAGAACTGATTGTTTGTTCTTCTTATTTGCAATGTATTTCTCGGAAGGGAAAGAAAAATTATTAGGAAATTAATGTGAAGAGGACAAATCCCACTTTACTGGTCTTCACTGTGTGTGAAGTTTGCCTGTTCAGTACTTTAGCGATGCTAAGATGCCTTATTTTTGTTCTAAAGCCTTTTTAATGGATGTCTTGCTGTGATTTTTCTGTTTTCCTGGTGTCACTATAAACTATATCTTTCATACTACAAATTAATTTTGCAGTGGACTGCAGCCCTGGTCTTTCTGAGAGCTTTTTTTCTTTATTCAGTCTGTCAGTGATTAGACTAGCAGCATCCAAGCTCTCTGGGGCAGCAGGGACTACAGACCAAAGACCTTGGCTAAGTTTATATTCTTGTATCTGGTATCCAGACTTTGATAAGATAGCCAGGGCTGGAGAAGAAGAGGCCTGGGGATATGCAGAGAAGGCAAGCGATAGAGGGCTCAGTGAAGGGAACTCCCTACAGAGCTAGATCCAGATCTTTATTTCTACCACTTGTGCTACCGAAGCACGCAAAATGAGGGAGGGATGTTATTTCACAGGAGAGTGAGAGTGGTACAGGGAGATTTGGAGCTGCATAGCATCTGTTCCAATTAGTCTTCAGAGTGACACTGGGTGTATGTGCTGCAGGGGAATTCAGTGTGCCACAGGCTATGTGGCAATGCAGCTGCATGTGCACATCTGTCAAGTGCCCACACCTTGATGCTGGTGGAAGTAGATGACTGCAGGGTAAACGTATTGGATTCACTCTGTTGGCCAGCAGCTACCCAAATCCAGCCACTGACAGACAGGCGGCACCTCCAAGAGGCATAAACACCTGATCTGGGTGACGTTTTGCTACCCTGAGGTCACTGGTGCTCCCCCTCAATAAGTGACAAACTGCTGCAATTAGAAGCATGTTATCAATCCAAAGTGACCCTGCGGTGTCACAGCCAATGAGACGCCCCATAAATCACAAGACACAGTAATTATTAGAAGTAGGCAAGGGATCGAGTGGTAGAAGGAGGCACCAGGATTCTGGCTATTAACTTCACTGCAGACCCTCCCTGTGACGTCTCAGCTTTGGAAAAGCAAGACTCAGGGTTCCCTCTGGTGTCCTTCTTGAAACCTTTTATTACATCTTCTGGGCACCTTTTAGAGCAAACACTTATCCAGCCTTCCTCAGAGCTTGCTATGATGGCTGCTGGCTGGTAATGGCCTCAGGAGGCTTTTTTAAGCTTATAAGAGCAACATGATACTTTGTTGACAGCATCCTAATGCCAGGATTTGATCTTGAGCAGAGGGGCAGGGGTGAGTGCTCTGGCTTCCTTAAGGTGAGGTTTTCCTGATTCCCAGGCCTGGGCACACCTTTTCAGAGATGTTTTCTTACCTGGCTGTCAAGGATAAATTCAGCTGGCAGCATACATGTGTTTGAAAACACAATATAATTAAAGAACGGGTACCCGTTCCTCTTTGGCAGGGCTGACAAGCCCACAGGAATGCAAAACAGGCCAGAAAAGGGGAAGTATTACCTTGCAAAGGGGGAAATGGCACTTTTTTTTTTGTTTTGTTTTAGCTCTCCTCAGCCTCACTTTCCCAGGTGGATTAGAGCCCTTGAAACAGCATATTCCTTGGCTTTTTAACTTATGCAGCATTTAACCTGTCTGTGGAAATTAGCACTCGTTCAGTCCCAGAGAAGGCTGGGGCCCTGTCACTGCCGCTGAAACCTTGGGTGCAGGGTGAAATGCTGTTTGTGCCTTTATCTGAGCTTTACCAAGCTAGTGTTTAAAGGCTTTCAACATCTCTCCCAAAATTTCCTGCTAGGTTTTCAGTGCAAAAATGTCATCTTTAATAATGGGAGACATGCAGTTAAATTACTCAGAGATGGCTTTGAATACATTTTCACCCCCTAATGTGCCCCCCCCCCCAAACTGGTCCATTAAGTACCCTTGAAAAACTGATCCAACCTTAAAATTTCAAATTCTGTTGTGAAATCCTGCTCCTATTTTTTTCCCCAGCTGCTCTGTTTGACGCTGTGTTATTCACCCAGCGGAGGATATTCAGCTCCAGCTGCTAACATCAGCATCACGCGGCTCCCTCAGCTTTGTGCTTCGCACTGAACCAAGCTGTGCCTCTGCCACGCAGCAGTGCTGTATTCACAGCAAAGACAAAGCTATTCACACACTTTCTGAATGACATATTTTGATTAAATCATACTGACCCAGTGGCTGACCTGTTCAGAAAGTCCCTAAAAATCCTCTCAAACTCTCATACTATTTTTCAAGGAATACGGATGGCATAGTTCTCAGGATGGTTAACTTGCAAGAGATCTATTGGATCTTCCCCTCATTTAACTGGGACAAAATGCTTTTCCAGTCAGTACTATGCCAAAAAGATTGAGGCAAGAAGGGGGAAAAGTCTTGGAGCTTTTGTAAGAAAAATGGTGGTGCTCGTTGCATGAGAGGGGCTGTTAGTGTTCAGCCAAAAAAATGCAAATAGTTTTAGCTGCATTCCTATTTATAAGGCGGCACTGTCCATGCCATCAAATGTCTGGCAAGGTTTCATGTACTTCTGGGAGGCTGAGCACTCTTCAGATAGTGGCAACGTACTGGGCTGGGGGAAACAGAAAGGAAAAGAAAAGGAGAAAAGAAAAAGAGAGAAGAGAAGAGGATATATTCCATGATGGGAATATGTCCTGTGTGGCAGGTGAAATGATACAGAACATGTGCTTGATACTGGTCATGGAAGTGAATATGTGCTGCATGTGCTGTGTTGCATGACTAAACCTAGCTCCTGTACCAGAACATCTTATTGTGGGGATTAAGGCCTGTAGTCCTTGCTGCTTGTCTAAGAATAAAAAGCCAGGGTAAATCTTGCATCCTGCTTTCTCAGATAAAATAGCATCCTAAAGCAACAAGGTTCTGTATTCCAGGATTGACCTGGCTGACCCAGGATTTCTGGTCCAGAGGCCACAGGCTTATTTAGGGTCTTCCCTAACAATAGGAGAACTTCAGATGAAGCCCCTGCTCCCATAGATGCTTAGCTAAAGCCTCTCCCAAACTGCTCGAGGAAGGAAACCAGGCCTTTAGAGGAAAAGTCTCTCTGAGTCATGTTTCTGCTACTTCCTAAAGCTATTTTGGACATAAAAAGAAGAAGAAGAAGAAAAAAAAAGCAGGATTCAGTGTTTTCATCTTACATCACTAATGCCACCGAGAGCTTTGCCATTCATCTTGGTGGAGGCCCTTATCACTGGCTTTCATTTCTTCTGTCTGCCTCTATCACTGCTGAGTTGCTCCAGTAAATTGCAGTGTGCTTTGGCTTTACTGGAAGGTGTGTCAAAATCCACATCCTCTCTTGCTCTTGTTCCTCTTCTTGGAAGCAGAACAGGGACCTTCCTCTTATGAGATAATTATGAGCTGACTTCTTATTTCCCCAGTGAGCAGGGCAGCTCTGTGCAGTCCCCAGCTGCAGAAGACTCTGTACCACAGACCTTGTATAGTTGCATGCAGGGACAAAATGTCACTGTCCCATGCTTATGTAAAAGCGTCTTTGCATGGATACGAACTGCCTCAAGACACTGCAGAGTCATGCCTGTGGGGTGAGCATTTTGTAGTAGTAATTCAAAATCTGTAGGAGTGTTACTAGTATAGGAAACCTGCAGTGGGAAGTACAAGGTCTGTGTTTGAAAAGAAGCAAATTGCAGTTGTAAATCTCAAGGCCTTTGTTCGTTCATGCCAAATACCTCCTTGTCTTCCGCCAAAAACCAGCCCCTCTCTGCCCTGCATTGCTAGACATCTCTAGCCAATAGCTAGGACCTTCTCAAGGGCTGAGATTACCAGAACTGGCAATCTGCAGAATTTTTATGCTGAGCATTGAGATATTTGGTGAGTTGCGGCTCCTGGAGTCATATGATGCACAAAAACTCTTGTTTCTTAAAAAAAAATCGGAAAAGAAAAATACATTTTGAACCCTCATGGCTAAGGGTAAAGCTTGCAAATGTGTTCTGTGGACACCAAAGGAACAAACAAGAATTCAAAAAATATTTTAAAATCACAAATTGCTAAGATCTGGTTTATGAATAGGTGTCTCCTGTACACCCTTTTATAGGAAGGAATAAAAGAGGGAAAAAAATCACACTCTTGATGGGAACATAAGAATATTTGATGCCTTGCGATGACCCATGGCATGCAGCTTTTTGCAAAGCCAAAGAAAACAGACCTGTGTCAGAACTTGGCAAGGACATTGGGACAAGAACTGAGAAAAAGAGATATTCCTCACCTCTGAAAGTCAGGCCCATATAAAACCTTTCTTTGGACATCATAAATCACTCCCAAGAGCAATGTCCACTGGAGAAAGAGCAGCTTAGCTCACAAAGGGGAGATCAGCACCCATCTTCTCAAAATGATCAGCTATCAGAAATGCCCTGCAGCGAGTTATCACCATGTGAAACCGCTCACAAATACGAGACAGATAAAGAAAACAGCAGTGCCCAGGCAAAGCTCTAATTCCCATCCCTTTAACTGTGCTGGATCCAGTTTTCCTCATTTAACTCCAGGAAACTTCTCTCACCCCTGATAATTTGCTGACTGCTAAGGACATGTTGAGAAACCTGCAAGAACCAGCTCATTCCCATGCATTACCCAGTATTTTTTTTTCCCTGCTGTAATATTTCTCCCCTGGCCCATGCAGCAGATTCAGGGATGTCATAAGGGGGCCAGGTCTGCAATTCCATTTGTCATGTCAGGCAACATAGAAAATTGTGTTGCAACAGAGCAAACTACTAAATCACATGTAATTGCTCTGATAACGACTTGGGGAAGGTGATAACAACTAGGCATCTTTTTCATCTCCCAAGGTTAAACATCTTATAGGTATTTGATAGCATTCTCTTCACTTGAAAATGTATATTTTCTTCCCTTCTGATAAAATCCCAGCTCCTTCCTGCAGAGAGAAACCCACAGAAAAATATTTCTAAAAGAGGTTTTGCATGGCCAGCTCATTTTCCTGTGTGTTAATATGGGAGAATTGAATACCCATAGTGTATGTGACAGTGAGATCTGCTCCCGTTGTGCTATCCTGTAGGAAGAGACACAGGCACACAGAGCTGAGGGACCTTGCCCAAGATCACAAGAAGTCTTTGGCAGACCTCAGATTTGGGTTCAGGTCAGTCCCGAATCGCTGCTCTTGACACAGAAGTGCTCTCGTCTCAAATGATGGCCTCCTTCAATTTTAGTTTCCCTGATTTCAAAGCCAACATTTTTGGTAATTGAAATCCATTTGTCTCCTCATGTGTGGAAAGCTACAAGTGTTTTATCTGTGCAGGACTGGAAGAAAAGGCTATTCAAGTTGTCGGCTGCCCCCGCACAGTCCTCCAAAATGGCCTTTTTATTGCCCTGCAATATTTAAACTTCAGCAGCTAAAAACTGTCAACAAACTGCTAAGAAAACCAGAAGAATCTCATTTCTTGGGCTTTAATGAGTCTGTTTTTTTTTTCTAAGGCCCTTACTCCAGCTTGCAGCAGCTGAAAATAGAGGCAGCAATTCTCAGCACTACCTGAGTAAGTCGTGCTACCGCTGACTCCCATTTCCACCAGCTCCACTGCCAAGCGGAGGTGGGAGGGAGGTGGCTGCACAGCTGGTGGGCAGCAACCCATTGCATGGGCAAAATCATGTTGCTGTGGTGACTTCCCCCTCCCTGGACACCTGAATTCTTTTGCAACCTCCAGCCTGTCTAAGCCATGCTCACACACAGCTCTTCCGAGCCACCGTGTGCAACCACATTGCCCTGGATAGCGGCATTTTGCTGCTCCACATGCAGCTTCAGTGCTGGCAGCTGGCTAGGCTCCAGGACAACACATTCACTCTGGTGCCTTGGGGTTATTCTGCCGTCCACTGAGCCTGCAGTAGTGGAAGCGAAGCCAGCTACAGCCTTGCATCCTTTGGAAATGCTGGTCCCAAGAGTCAGAGCCAGGAGCGACGGAAACCCCACCTCTCCCAAGCCATTTTCTTTCATTGTCTCTGTTTCTGAGACAAACTGTGGAGCTTATCTCAGAGGAAGGGGTGGGGGGTTTCCAAACAGCTGATTCACTTCTGATTTTCTTGCCACTGGTAAAATGCCATGTCTTCTTGCAGCCACGAAGAGTAGCTCTGACTGTTGTATAAATGCTCAGGTATTTCCTAATGCTGGTGAGAAAGTCTGCAGGCAGCCGAACAGGGAGAGAGCAGGACTTTCAGGTAGTCAGTGATCTGCCTCTGGTTTCTCTCAGAGAGATGCAGCCTAGAAGTCATCTCTCTGCTATAAAAACAGACCAAGTAAAAGAGAACAGAGGTGGCTTAAGAAAGCAAAAAGCCTGCAAGAAAGAGGTGGGAAGGGAAAGCATTAAAAAAAAAAAAAAAAAAAAAAAGCCATTGTAAAGCATGTCACTGAGTGTAACACAATCTGGCTCATTAATCAGTTGCATTTATTTGAAAGCCTATCAGATGGGTAAGAGGAGATGAGGGTGGAATTGCAGCCGCAGGCCCTGAACCTACTATGAACTCTGCACGTGCAGCCACGGGTACAGTCAGTGGGGCTTCGGGGGGGTGCAGAGTGGAGAGTGGGTACCCAAGGAGAGGTACTCTTCACATATCCTCAGTGGGATGGCAATGGTCGACTTAAAAATAAAGGAGAAGCTGCATGGATGTCTCTCTGAGAAGATCACAACTAGCACAAAAATCTTTGCTTTTTCCTTACTACTTTGCTGCCAGCCCCTTTGATCCTCCCCCCAGTAGTTTTTTCGAGAAGTTTTGTGCTTCGGAGGTTTGGAGCCTGGCGAATTCGCTGAGCTGCTGGCAGGCTGAGCGACGTGACAAAGTGTGACTTTCGGAGCTGATTCTCCACCCACGCAGCACCAGCTGGCTTCTTCTTCACTCTTCATCAAGCCCACCATTAGTGCGCTCCAGGCCTGGAGCTGGCCACCTGCCAAGACCCAAATATGTGACTAAACCTTGAGACGAGGGGGCTCCACACCGCACGCCAGTGGGTTTTAGCGCTTTGGAAAGATGCTGTGTTAGCAAGGGAGATGCTTCCTCCCGGTGCAAGGAGGGCACAAGGCCAGCTCCACTATGAACTCCCATAGGCTGGGCTAAATCCATTCCTGCGCAGGCTTCACATAAGGGAAGGCTGAATTTTATCAGCTGGGGCAGTGCCAAAGAGAGGTGGGGATGTGTCCTCAGAGCCAAATACGTCCTTGGGTTTTGACTGCAGGAAACAGTCAGGTCCAGTTGTTCTACTGGGATGAGGGTTTGGTGGCAGTTTTTTGACATGACAGAAAATAACCAAGGTAAGTGATTGGAGTTACAGAGCTGAGGAAGAGCCAAGGCAAAAGCACTGTCAGTGGTGCAGCCCAGCATGGCCCAGTGGCACCAGAGAGAGCCATCTCCTGTCCCACCACTGCAGCCTGGTGTGGCTGGGGCATAGCCAGGGGCCAGGCTCTGGACAGCATCAGCACTCCAGCAGGAGCTATCTCTCACTATGTTCCTGATAGTTAAAATGCAGCACAGGTACATCTGGCACAGGGTGTGAACCTGCGTGCCTCTTCTGCCCTCCTTGGGGAAACCTGTCTTCTCCTTCCAGCCCATTTCCAGGTCCCTGAGATGCCCAGCACAGCCTATTTGCATCATTATGGTGTACTTCCAGCAAGCCCGAGATCTGTTAGTGGCCATAAAGAACACGGAAGAGTGAAACACAGTGACTGGAGTAGCAAAAGTTGGCCTCACTTAGAAAGACCTTGCCCTGGCTTGGTTTTAGGGAATGAAGATGTCAGCCTAAATATGGACTCAGAGTTGATGGGACTGTCAGTGTTGACGAATTCATTTTGGAGCTGTCTCATCCGCACAGCTCCTTAGAGGACACCTTCACTTCCCCCAGAGGAGATTCTTACATCAGCATTGCTATCGCATACATCATTATGACACCTGAACCATCACTTCTTGAAGACTTATAACCAACAAATCCCAGGGAGTTTTGCCTAATGCCAGACTGGATCCATATCCTTAGCTGTGCTGCTGACCCTCAGGGTAGCCTCTCTGGACTCAGTTTCTCCATATATAAAATGGCATTAACAATACTTTCTTCTCAAGATGCTGCAAATCTTCATTTTTGTTTAAAACTGCTCTAGGAACTTTAGATGAAATTCACTGTTCAGTTAAAACATCCTTCTTTAGGTCATTATGTCATTATGTTATGTGTGATTATGTTATTATGATATATGCACTTCCTCATACAGTAAGATGCTTCCTTGGGTCTTACTGAAAAATAGTGTGTCTATGAAAAAAGAATTTCAAGTGATTATTTATCTGACCTCAGAATTGTCATGGTTTTTGTAGAGGAGGGGATGAATTCTCTGCCTTCTTTTGCACTGGGCTTCAAAGATGGGAACTGTTTGATTTTCCAGGCTTTTCTGAGAATTATTCACAAGTCCAACTTCAGTCCTAGAGGTACAACACAGCAGGTTACTGCAATCTGGAATATTTGATCAATAGTTTACAAAGAGACGGGCTAGAGTTGTTTCAAACTCAAACAAAGAATTTCACTACAACAGTGAAAATGGTCATAAAAACAATCTCAGGTTCAGAAGACTGGAAAGGATCTTACAAGTAAAGTGAGACACGTGATATTTCATAAACCCATTCATCCATTTATCAAATCTCATTTTTAGAAAAGTATTGAGAGGGAGTTTTCTGTTTTGTTACTGGGTTTTGTGCACGTGAGATAGATACGCTCATTTTTTAACCCTTTTCACTGCCTGGGTTTTGTTTAGGAGGTTTTGCCTGGCAAGGGAGAGTTGGGTCCAAGGTCTGATGATTGTTTCCACTTCGACAGCTGCCACCACTCTAGTTATGTATCGTGTATTTGCTCAGCAGGGTAGAGAGGTGCTAAACAGGAGCGGTACCTTGTCTTCCTGGGTCTTTCTAGAAAAGCAGCCATAAATACATACTAATAATGGTGGTGTTTTAAATCCTATGCAATTTGCAAAAGTACATTTCCATGGTAACACGTAGGTCGTGAAGTAATCCTCAATTCATCATCTTCCATGAAATTCCAGCAACTATTCCTAAACATTCATCCTTTTCTAATCCCAGAGCCGTTGCCATGGAAATGATCAGATAAGATACAGGCCTTTCGGCAGATGGGTCTACAAAGGATGCTAAATCTTGGCCCATAGAAATCTACAGAACTATTTAGTATTTCTTTTTATTTAAAAGCAACATTGCTGGCAGAGATTTTTCTTGTGCTTGTTTCAAGATTAATTAAATTAACTGTGCTTTGCAGAAGGTTTCTTTGTGAGTGACCCTCAGGAATGGAAAGCATCTCTGGTGACAGACGCCTCGGTCAGCTGTCTCCTGTGCACTCTCTGCAAGCTCTTGCAAGGTGTCGTGGGCTCCTGCCACTTCTCTGTTAACTGCTCCGGTGCTTCTGCTCTTCTCTCCAAACTCATGTAACTCAGACTCTCATGGGCACTGCTTAAAGCCTGGGTTATAGGCTTGCTTTTTCACATATTTTGTTCTGCAAAGGAGCTTCTTTTTATTTTTTAACGTTTATCAGAGCAAAGGACAGCATCCAGGAGATTACATCCAACATCCAGAAGATCACTGTTTTCCAGTGCATTAAGTTTTCAATTCCAAAAGCCTCGCAGGATCAGAGGTTTACGTGTGCAGAGGCACCTTCCGAGTACTCTTCCAAGCTGGGCCTGTAAGTGTGTGTGTGTTAAAATGGTATTTGGTTTCTAAGTCTCTCAGTCAAATGTTCCTAAGTCACAAAGGTGTATGCCTTACTCCCTTACCGAGGAATTTCTATGCAAGAGGTGCCATTCATCTTTGCCTCCTCCCGAAATCAAAAGGAGAGCTTTTCAAAGACACAGACCACTGTTAGGCACCAAATTTGCTGACTTCTAATAAGGGCTGGGGATCCAATTCCCATACATACCTTAGGCATTTTTCTGCAATGTGTCTTTATCTCTCTGCACACAAAAATTCTTGTAAATTAATCTGAATGGAGAATGTCTGAATGCAATTTTTTTTTCATTAGCATTTAGGGACAAGAGTCTGATGGTAAGAGGTACCCCATCTAGACAGCTTCTGTGGAAATAACAGTGGTGGCAAAAGAGCCCCATCCCTACCAGACTGTTTGTTAGCAGCTCTTGGGTGAAGGTTATCACCTCGTTAAGGGTGATGAGGTTATAGCAGCTGGTGGAAAGTGTGAGCTGGTGAAAGAAGTCCTCTGAATGCCTCTCATGTGCTCCAGTGCAGAGTTTGCTGATGAAGGTATGGTTGATAAAGAAGGTCAAATAGATGTTTTTTTTCCTGATAGATTAAAAAGAAGAGGAGATAGGATGCATATACAGAGTGAGAAGATGGCCGTAAACATCATGTCAATGATGTAACCAGAGGGTAGGAAGGAAGTGAGAAGGCAGGAAAGAAAGAGGGCTAGAGATGGAGGCTAGTCACTGAGCCTGGGACGGAGGCAGGAGAGGGAGGGAGGTAGGGAGGGCTCTGCCAGTAGGTGTTCAGCACAGGAAACTCCAGTCAGAAGGGCAGAAAATACTACCAATGCCATCAGCATCGGCACAGTCTGCTCCTGCGACCCCTCTGCAGACTTCATCCTCTGGCTGCACTTCCCAGCCTGGTGGCAGTTTTCAGTCTCATTATGGGGCAAAATTATAGAATTACTGCTGGAGCCAAAGCCTTGCCCTTACAAACACTCCCAGCAGTGGGCAGCTAGGGGCATGGGTCCCTGAAAGAGCCTCTGCAAATCAAAAGCTTTGCTATTTGCATTCTTGCAAAGTGGCATTTTGAAGACTCCCTGTGGATGGCCTGGCTCATCCTGGTAATGCCCATTAAAAAGCTCCACACATCTCTTCACGGAGCTTGAAAAATCAATACCAGCAGCTCTGCCTGGGTTTTAATCATTCACTGGCACTGTTTATTGCCTAATAATAACACTGCATGGACTGCTGCCCCTGTGCCAAGCACTCCACCGACCAGGAGGGGAAAGGGGGAAAATAAATTCGGTAAAATATCTCATGAGAATGGCATGTGTGACAGCCAAGAAGGGCAGCCAGTGATCTCCACCAGGAAACCTGGCCAGTACAACTCCTCCTTGAGCAAGAGACTAGTAATAATCATACCCTGCATTTATATGGTGTGCTGAATATGAGACACACAACCCCTATTTATTTTTTTCCAGATGCAGCTTATAGATGAGGAAGGAGTGTCAGAGTTAAGAGTCATGAAAGCTTGCAAACAGACTGGCAGGAATTGAGCCCAGGAGTCCTGGCCTCCAGTCTGCAGCTGTAACTCAGTTTTTGATTTTTATCTAGAGACAACCAAGAGAATTGGTGAGGGGAGGGATGACAGAGTAGAGCAGGAAGTGGAGAAACAGAGGGGATAATGGGCATGATAGGAAGGAAAGAGAAAGGGGAAGGAGAAGGAGACAGTATCAGAGTACACAAAATTGGGAGGAAAAATTCTGGTCTTCAAGTTAGTAGGAGCCAGAGGAAGAACAGCACTTGGACCAAGGGCAGAAGAGAAATGGACTAGCAGGCAGAGCCAAAATATCAAGATGGTGCTTAGCAATGAAGCTAGGCAGCAGACGTGTCAGATAAACTCACAGATTTCAAAGTGAAGATTTCATACCATGCTGGCCAATGGAGAGCTGCAGTCCCTATATCTCCATATCTCTCCCAGAGTTCACTAAAATGTGAGCTGGCCACAGTCAGAGCCTCCCACGTTCTTGCAGGAACATTGAATCTCCTGCAGCAAAAGGGAGACAGACATCTCCAGGGAGACGATTTGGCTAAAGCCTCAGACAACATCTCAGTCTCTGCCATTTCTACTCTAAGTAGCAAATCGCTGTGATTTCAGTGAGACTTAATAGTTGCTTAAAATATCCCCTTGACTAGGCGAGGCCGTAATTGCCTTGATTTGCAGATGTGCAAAAAATAGACGAAAAGACAAGTGTGAAACAGGTGCTCTCATGCAATGCGAAGGATGGAGAAGCGGTGAAATTTTCGTCTGGCTTTTCTCCCACCCTTTCCTTTTAAAGACGCTTATCTGTTTGTAGCAGTCCTGCTCAAATGCCACTCAGTGATCTGCCAGCACTTCCGAAGCGGCTGGAACCGCAGACCTGCAGATTGAAATCTGCTTTTGTCCCTGCAGTGCCTGACCCCCTTTTCTCTCCCAGAGTTTGGAGGAAAGGACAGCATTTCTGATTCTCACCTTTCTTTAACCTGCAGGCACCAAAGTTTATCACCAGCTTCCAGAAAGTTTTGTGGCTTTGTCTCTAACTGCTCGTGAGCATGGAGTTGGTGCCCTCTTCCCCCTACTCTTAGTGTTTCAGTGACATTTAGGAAGAACTGCTCCCTTAAAGCCTCCGACACAGAGATGGAGGCGTCATGCCATGTCGAATCAGGCTTTGAAAGAAGCAGCACTTTTCCCCAAGAGGTGAAAAGCACGTTAGCACTGACCCGCAAGTGCCACAGCTACCCACAGACTGACAGGTACTTCTTGTCTCCCACCAGCCACCAGGACATTCGGCTCTTCCACCACGCACTCGTTGTCAAACCTCCTTTCACTCAGAAGGAAGGCTTTTCAGTCAGATGAACATTAATAACCAAGGCTTGATCACTCCCGATTAAATACAAGGAGTTTCCTCCCAGAGGATTCTGATTTCTCTCCTAGTCCATGCGAGGAAAGGAGTGTTGCAAGCACAGAAATTCCCCCGTAAAATAAAAGGGGCTCAATGTTAAAGACAGATGCAGTTTCTGCTGGGAATAAGTTTAAACAGTTATTATTTTCCTGTTCTTTTCCATCAGAATTTGGTACTGTCGAGAGCAATGAAGAAGTCTCTGGAAATACAGTCCTAATTTTAACAGAATCATGCCCATCTCCTGGGTACCACTTGGTTAGCTGCAATGCCGGCCTCACTGCTCAACCTCCCTCCTACACCAAGGCCTTATCCTGGCACAGAATTACTTGCATTTGGAGGGAGAGGGAAATCTTCCTTCCTGATGTATTACTGCAGTGCTAGTAGCAAAGGCCAACAGAGCAATGCAGAGCAGCCTTTGCTGTCCCTGTGTCTTCATAGGCTCGGAAACTTTCAGGTCATTGTTTTAGGGACATAGGATCCCTTAGAGGGTCAAGGATGCAAATAGATTTTTTTACAGAAGGATTTTGTGAAGTACTTCCCAGCTATTTTATGTTCTCATTCTCACTTAGCATCACTGAAAAGCAGAGGGAACATTCAACGGTCTCTAAAGGGCTCTTGGTGACATGAAGGCTGGTTGGAAATACGGCTGATGGGAGTGGAGTCATCCACACGATCTGAGCACAGAGACCCTGGCACCATCTCGTCGGTCAGAGCAGAGGGAACCGAGCCTCATCTGATAGCTGCTGTAAACTGTTATTTTCTAACAAGCGAGGTATGTGATCTCTTCCAATCAATGCATTTATAGGAACAGAAAGTCCCACTTCCTCTAAATGGAAAAGATTTTGAGCATTTGGTATCAGAGCTGTGTGTTTCAAGGCAGATGCATCCACTGTGTGTGCTCACAAAGTCAAGCGTGCACCAAGCTGCCTAGATAGCGTATTTTACAGCTGAAAACTCTGGAACAAGTAGCTTATCATTTAAGCTGCTTCGAGGATTTAGGGTGGTTTAAATTGCTTAAAGTGCTCCAGGGACCCAATCCTGCACCTATTGAAACCACTGGTGATTTTGTTGGAGACTTAAAAGACACTAGGATTTGGCACTATGGGCTTTGACAGCTGAAGTGGATAAAGCCTCTACAGACCTTTAGAGATGGTTAAAACATTCCAAAGCCTTAGACCTCTTTACAACCCACAGGCTGGCCGGTGATAGAAATGCCTTAGGAGTACACTAATGTCTTGTTGCCGTCTATGCCAAGTACCTCTTCCAGCCCTTGTAATTGCAGCAGCTCATCTCTTTTTCATCTCACACTGACAGCTAAGGTCCAATCCTGCTCATAGCAGAGTCAGCAGCAGAGCTGGACTATTGAAGATCGTGATTCAAAGAGATATGAGGTGCACTGTACAGAGTACTTGCAGAATTGCTTTATGGGAGTTTTACTCTTGATAACTGTGCTGGAGCAGAACTGGGCCTAAGCTGGCAATTCAAGTATTTTCCACTTTTGGTCTTTGCGTAAGGACTCTTTTTCAATCATTTTGATATATTGCATTAAACCACTGTCATTTCCTAAGTTCCTGTCTTCCTTCCACATACCTCTTTGATTATTTAAAACCATATTTAATATTGATCTTTCCCTTCTCATCTGAGAACTTATCAGCATGAATCCTGGCTTTTAAGTTATTAATTAAAGTAACTAGACATTCTTCTGTGAGGTCCCACATACAGAAAAAAAAATCAGAACTCTTTCAATTTTTTCAGAATACAAAATGTAAGCAGAGAAATGAAAAGGGGTGTCGATATCCAATGAAAACTTTGGAGGAGAATTGCCTTTCTTAGATCTAAACTTCCATTTGTGTACAGGCCCATTCTGCATTCGTGTAGAACTGGAGTATGATCCTTAGCGACAGACAGCAGAGTGTGAAGGGACCTCAGCTTTACTGAGATTGTTCCAGCAAAATGTTCTTTAACCTCTCCAGGGGGGAAGGTGTGCATCCTCCTAGGCCACTTATTTCCCTGCTTCCTGTTCAAGACATCTCCTGTATGTCTAGCTTCTCTTTCTCCTGTCTTTCTCATTCCCCTTTTTTCATTAGTGTAATTTTTCTGGAAAAGAAGATTTCAGTGGAATGGTTTTATTTAACACTCAAACAGTGCCTGGCTAAAACTGGATTTGGGGTCTAATTCAGGTCACCTTAAAATTGTCTCATCTTCATATGTCTTTCAAGTCCATTTCTAGTTTGCATGCGTCCACAACACAGAACTACTCCAGACTGTGCTGGGATCAAGACACTGTCAGGCATAGCCATGGGGGTGCAGGAAAATCACAGCCCCCCAGAGACCCACAAGAGTGAAGGGCTGAGCCAGAGCTCCTGCACCTGGAGATATTTGGCAATGTCTGGTTCTCTGCAAAACGATGGGATACAAAGAGAGTTTTCCCCTCCTAGATTTCTCCCACCTCCCACTTTCATAGGCAACAAAAGAGCAAAAATCACAATCCCTAAGAGAAATTCAGCCATCCATAATATAAGATACCAGGGGACGAACTCCTGAGCTATCCCTCTCTGTACAAGATCTAAGAGAATCTGCTGTTGTGGCAGTGGATAATGGTGTGGAGATAAGAAAGCTCTAATAAATGTCCTTGCTTCTCGTGCCCGTCACCCACTGAGCTACTCCTACTTTTCTAGATGGTCTCACCATCTCAGCGATCCCTCATGGCTTGGACTCTAATGTCAAAAACAGAGAGAACTGCAGCAAACCAGACAAGCTAGATGGAGAGGATTCTGCTCCCAGGAGACTTCAGCATTTTTTTCCCAGCAGTTTCCAGAACATACTGAAACCCAGTCAGTGGAGTAAAAGCTGAAAGGACTGGAGAGAAGCATCCCAGAACCATCAGACCAATAGCAATGCTCTTGTGACATTTAAAAGAAAGTGTAGTTTAAACATTTTTCTGCTCAGTGGGCATCCCTTCACAGAGCATGATAACTCTGGAGAGACTGACTAGAAATGTAAGTAAAAGTGAATAATCTACTTTCATATATATATGAAACTAGATGTATATATTTTAGATTTATAATGGATAGCTCAACAGTGTCCCCTGAAGGATGGACTCTAAATAAGAGGGGTAGGGAAGGAGGTAAAAGATGACAAAGCAACAGAAAAAGAAAGAATAGGGAGAAATCTGTGAAAGCTGGGGAGAAAAGGTTCCAGCTACTTTTCTTGCAATGATGACAAAGTTCTGCATTTTACAGGAGATCAATTAGGTGCTGCAGTGATGTCCAATTAGCTGGACTACACACTGGACTTCAGCTTGCTGGGCCCAAGAAATCTCTCCTGATTTCCAGAGGGCACCACTATAACAGAAAGATGAGTCTGATGCAACTCCATCTTCAGCTGCTCAGGAAAACAGGGGTTTTTTTTAGGACAATCTCATTAAAAACTATCACCCCACTGTGCACAGGGATTCAGAGCTCTCAGCCTCAGTAACTACCCAGCAGATGCTGAGATACCAGAAATTTTGCCAGACTGAAGCTGAAGTCATCCAGTCAGACCCAAACCGGCCAGGCACTGAGAGCGGTGCCAGTCTCCCTAGCAATGTCCCTCCATGCCACCCAGCACAGCTCGGTCTGTGGGCTTATTCAGGAGCAGACGTTTCTGCCGAGAGCCTTCCCTCGAGCAGCGAGACGTCTACGCAGAGTCGGGATTGCTGTCTTACAGCCGTGCTCAGCTCGAGGCTGGGATCCTGCAGCGAGCTCTGCATGAGCACTGCGAATTCATTGTGAGAGTGCGGCTATCAATAATAGCCGCAGCAGGATTAGGAAGTTCCTTCTATTCATTTAACATCGAGCACATTGTGGCTTTTTAAACACCAGCATCAATGAGATTTTCAATTTTGCAAAGAAGAAACAATTTGACCATGACAAGTTCAACTGCGGTAGAGTTTTCTGTAGGGAATCCATTAGCTGCGCCACTGAGTCCATTGGCACTTTGCAGTAATGCTGGCTCTCGGTAAATATTGGCCAATGTGCCTCTAACTACTATTAATGAAGTTAATTAGCAACAAAAGTTTTCAAATGTGAAAAAGCTACAGGCATGCCCATGGTTCATTAAGCTTTTCAAAAAAATCTTATCTGTGTGCTGCATTTCTCAGGAAAAAATGTTTCTCTAAATAGTCACAACATGTTAACAGCTCTGCTCTATTTTATGAAAACAGCATCTAAGAATATTGGCATCCTCTCTGCAGGCAAACTTCACTGAAGGGGAGGAAGGAAGAATGAAAACAGAAGAAGAAAACTTGTTTGTCCGGCAGTGTGGGATGAACATAAGGCTTATTTCTCTATCCTTCCAAAACTCTCCAGCATCTGGGAGAATCCATAGATGCCAGAAATAGTTCTGGATTATCCCTGTCGTCCAGAAGCCTTATCCTCTCCAGTCAGCTTTGGGATTTGGGTGCTCACCAACCTCCTTTGGGTCAGGACCCCCCAGGAGCCTCCTTCAGCCAACAGCGACGCTGGCACTACTGCACATGGGCAAACGTGCTCTCATTTTTGCACACCAAACCTCTGAGGGCTCAGCAGGCTCCCGGAAGCTTTCTTGCTTCCCTGCAGGCAGAAGTCCAACAGGTCTGAGCCATGAAGGAGATAACACGTGGTCAGGGTGACATGAACATTTATTTCGCATACAAGCATTGCCACCTGGGACCGTCTATCCCTCTTCCCATCAGTCCCTGTGAACCCAAAGACACACACGGCTTGCTGATATGAGACCCTTAGACAGTGGAAGAAACTCCTTCTTTCTGCCAGTGTTTCTCATCTCTACCTCTGATATCCTTCATGTCTCCATCTGAAAGCAAGAGGATTTGCTTCTGGAAAGCCATCAGGAAAAGGCATACCAAAAGCAGCTGCCTGGGGCTGCTCAGCAAAGCATCCCCCTGACCTCCAGCCTTTCTGGCAAAAAAACAGTCCAGTGGGCATCTGCTCCCCAAGCTAACAAAAAAGGTGCAATTTAATCAAATAAGACCTTGCTTGGTGGCAAGGGATTGCCTTTTCTTTGCAACCCCCATGGCTAAAAGGAAGTTTGGTCCTGCTGCCCTTGCATGGCCAGGAGTAGAGGAAAGCCTGCAGGCTGTCCTGGGGGAATAGTCACCTGCAGGTGACCTCAGTGATGTCCCCTTTTTCCTTTCAGATGGAGCTGATGAAGCATTTAAGAGATATTTAGGAAGGAAAAGAAAAGAGCATAACCTTTTTAATAAGCAATCTGCCTATGACAGCGCTGGTCAGTCCAGCATATCCCTCTCACATAATTAATCAAGACCAAGTGCTAGATTTGTGATCGTCCTGTTTAATAGCATTATGGCAATCCAAGATTTAAGTCAGTGCTTTAATGTCTCTGCCTTGTTTAATACCATTACTGCATTATAGATTTAAGGTAGCACTTAGGTGGTAAATTTTCAAAGCAATGTCTGGGATTTAATGTCGACAGAAGTTCCACGACTAAATCCTCTCCCTGCTTTGAAAATGTTCCTTTTAACCTCTAGCCTGCTGCTTTACACCTGAGCTAAACGGGGTTCTTTTAGGGTACTCCCTGTGTCAAGCCAGCCCCCGAACCCATCCAGGTCTGAGCTTATCTATGCAAGCTGGACAGAAAGGATCATCTCATACATTAGGCACTCCCATAAAGCCAGCCTATTAGTCATTAGAGGAGTGGAAAGATGAATGAAATACTATTCTTTTCCCACGGTGCACAGCTGAGGTGAAGGTTGCTAAGCAAAGAACCTACACTGACCTCTTAAAGCTTCATTTTCATTTGAACTAAATGGTTATTATCTTGACTGTCAAAGCCAGGGTTTGTGCCAGGCTGTGGGAAGCTGGGGAAACAGAAGTACCAGATACCCACTCTCTTCTTCTCCATTTGGATCCATGAGATGGACACTTGCCCAGAGCCAGTGCTATTGGTGCTTCTTCACATCAGTGTTCAAAGTCTTTCTGATTCAGGTAGTGAGATCCCACCCACAGTCACAGGACAATGTGTTTTCCTTGCTGCTTACCAATTAAAAACAAAATGGCATTTCTCTTGCTGGTGCCCTGCAAGGCTGGTTTTCTCCATTTTTAAATCTAAGCTGGATGTAGCAATAATTCCTTTAAAATCAAGGGTCATTGTACCACTAGCAGCTCTTTAATTGAAATGCTATCTAACCCCCCAGCTGATAAGCTTATATCACACTCTCTAACTCGGAGTGAGACTTGATTTCCCAAAGAATATCCCTCCTTAAATAGAAACCTAATCAAATGCATTCAGCATCCTCATTGGTTGCCAGAGCCTATTTTCCAATAATCCATCTTTCTGTGCCAGAGTATTAAGTCCAGTAAACTGAAAAAAGAAATTGTGTAGGAAATTGAAAAGGAAAAGTTAGTTGATTGTAGTGGCCATCATTTTTAGCTCAGCCAGCTGCATCACTCCTGGCTGCTGTGAAAATGATTTTGGAAGCGAAATCCTGTTATTGTACCCTGATATTTCCCCAACAATTCCCTGAAATATGTGAGAGTACAGAGCTGTGACATGGATGGCAGGGTCAGATGAAAGAGTGCCTAGGAAAAGTTAATATGAGGAGAAGCTATGCCATTTCATGGTCTGTGCCCCTGGAGAGCTACACACGCATATATCCTCACAGCAAGTAGATTTTGACACAGCTGAAAATATTTGCTCCTGAAAGTCAAAAAAATTTATATTATTCTCAACCAATCAGGAGACAAACTCAGTATCATATAATCTACATATCTGGTAAGATTTAAACCCTACTAATCTCTTTGCAGATGAAATACAAATAGTTTTCTCACATATAACTAGAAGAACATGAATCCTTCACTCAAATTATTTACTGAATTACCTTTCATGACTGGTCATCAGAGGAAAAAGCAAAGTAGTAATGAATTGAGAAAGAGGTGATAGGAAGCTAGCACACTATTCACATGGTTTTATTCCTTTGGGCTAAGCCCTTATCCCACCAAAATCAATGAGAGCAGAATAAGATGAATTATGATTTATTGCTACAGTCAGATTTCATTGTGGTGCATTAAAGAGGTTGTGATGATTACAGGTTCTCTCTCAAAATGCTACAAACACAGCAACATATTTAGAAAGCATCAGATGTCAAACACCAAGCTGTTTCTAAGGGAACTTTTAAAATGTTACATCACAAAATTAATCAAAATAATGCCTTTCCCATTGTTTTCTTTGTTTCTATTTGGCAAGCACTAGTTTCTCAACACACACTAATCCAAATTCATCCATGTTGTAGAGCCATTGTAGTCAGCTCTGAGGACAATGTAGCTTCACTTGCCTGAATTTGGCACTGTATATTGCTTCTAGAGCATAAATCAACTTGGCTTTGCTTGTTTCCTTCCTTGATCATGCATCAGATAATCAGTGATGACTTGGAATTACTCAAAGAGTAGATATTGCTAGTTCACTTTGTTATCCTGAAAGTTGCTTTGTCTGTGTTTGCACTAATCATGCTCCAGGGTGGCTGGATTTAATGATGGTGTCATCAGAAAGTGGTAGTGTCTTTTTTGAATTCTTTGTGACAATATAACCCAGCTGATATATTGTTCTTGATATTTTTCTGCTTATATCCTTAGCATGGATGGTACGAATATGAAAGCAACACTGTCAAGCCTTTTTGACTACAGCCAATATTCCTATTTGCTATCAAAAGAGATTATGTTAAACTAGCTGTACTTGGGCTGGAGGTACCTTAAAGACATACTGCAATGACAAAAAGCATTACCAACAGGAAGATACGATTGCCTTTCATGGGAGCTTAGCTTCCAGGTATGACTGATTGTTTTAGTACAGCAACACTGACAGGCGAGGCCAATTTTATCACTTGGAAATTTCCCTTTATTTTTATTTGATTTATTTTATTGGAAAACATTCTCAAAATGCTGGTGTAGGGGTTTTGTATAGTAAGCATTTTTCTTTGCTAGAAGGGACGTGTCAGGACAGTGAGGTCCATCTGATCATAAGGACTAGCCAGTGACTTTCACAGAAAGAGGGAAGGTTGCAGTTTTAGGACCCAAATGCTGCTCTCATCAGTTTTTCTTGTCACCAGAAAGTGAGCAAGTTTGCAGGGTGCTCACGGTGAGTGGACACTGGAGACTTTCAGCTGCACCCACTTCAGGCTGCTGTGCTGGGAGCCTGAAACATCACTGCTGCCGATCACCCTGCGGCCTTCAGGTCTGGGACCCAAACTCATCACCCAGACCTGCCTCCAGGGCACTCCGGCTCGGACCTCCGCTTGCCACCCATGGACACTGAACTTCCAGAGAAGAAATCTGAATGCAATGGCAGCCTAAATGGAAAAGCGCTGGGAGCTGGTGATTAGTAGAGGTGTTGGATGGAGGTAGGGAGTGCTGTGTGAGATCAGTAATGTTTTAGTGTAGCTGGGAGGGGGCTTTTGAGCACTAGTAGAAATGTGCTTTCTGTTAGATGGGAATTGATGATGCTTGAAAAGATTCTCTCAGGCAAAATAAGTGCATAAACTTGTATAAAGGTTCTAACTGAAATAAATTAATAAACAATTTTATTCCCTTATGTGAATGTTTCGTTTGAGGAGCTGAGTCACCTCTTTTTTTCCCCATAAACTGTTTATTTACAGAGAACTCCCAGTCTTCTCAAGCAACTACCTGGAGAACAATAGGAGATTTGAGCCTCCACAGTCCAAAAGTTGCCATCCCAGCAAATCCCCAGCATTACTGGGGCTAGGGCTACTTCCCAAGTCATTTCCAACCCTCTAAAATTAAGGCAGCATCTGTTCTTAGGATGGAAAGAGGATTGCTAAATGGTGAAGTACTGAGGTTATGTTTTATGACCATAGGCCTGCTTCCCTGATATTACTGGCAAGTGTTCAGACTGTGTTTCTTGGGACAATAGCTAATTCATCCCCCAGACAGTGGCCTGGTTTCACTGGCTGTCCTTTTCAGATCATACAGTTTTGACACTTTGACCTGGTTCTGCATAGTCTCCTGTATCTGGCTGATCATTTTCCATTGCTGTTACAGCACATCTACTGGTATTTTGAGGACAGATCCCATCTGTGCACTCTGGAAGAGACCAAATATTCAGTTGACTTAACCAATACTTCTTGCTTCCTCAGGGATGAAGACAGATACTCCTTGAACACCACAATGCAAGAGAAGTTCAGAGATCTTCAGTCGCATGAGGAAAGAACTGAGGCTGAGAGAGGAGAATTTTATTCACGCATTTAATTATGTGAGTCAGCTAAAATAAATTGGTCATCCTAGAAGACAGCTGAGATATAGGATCAAAAATATCTTCGGAGGTCCAACAGAAAGCATTTATCATCTCCCAATTAGCTATGCTCTGCTGGCGTGGAGTCTCTACCTCAGCCTGAAAAGGTATCCTCCCTGGAGACCCAGGGAAATATTGGATAGATGGTAGAACAAGAGATTTTGTTCTAATATAGTAATAATACTGCATGTCTATTCAGGAATGAGACCTCATATACAGTAATTCACAAAGATACCATATCATTTTATCCAGAGAACAGTGATACTCTCCTTACAGACAGATTTAGAGGTGATGTTCATAGTGAAGTTGACAAATGTTTTTCCTCATAAGACCACCTTCAGATCAGATCCCATGGAAAACAAAAGTGTTTTCTAATGATTCAAAGTGTGTATGTATAAGAGCACTGAATTAAGATTGGTTGGATGAACTGAATTCAGGGCATATCTTGCACCTGGAGTACTTGACTATACAACCTTAATATCCTCCTTTTTTTTTTTTTGAGGTGATTACACAGATGAAAAATGAGCAGTATGAAGATCTGTGTTCACAGAAGAACACAGAACAGATTGGCACGAGGTAGAAAGCAGAGGGGAAGTTCAGCTTACTTAGTGTGGAAACTCTCAGGTTAAAGCCTGAAGTGGCTCAGCAGCAAGAAATGCCCCCCTATAATCTGGCAAGAGATGGTAGACTTTTATAAGAAAAATGACCTATTTCTAATTTGTACTTCAATTTGCCTATTAAACATAGTGCCAAGCTGAGGTCAGACTATGGAGAAATACCCTCTGCTCCTTTTAAAAAAATCTTTGCTTTTTAAAGGCAGATTAGTTTTGAGAAGTGAAAGAAAGACACTGACATGACATTTTAAGGAAAGAGAAGGAAGACAGAGTTTGCTTTTCCTGAAAACAGTATCTTCCCAAATCCTTCCTTTTTCCATTAAAAGTAACAATCAAGAAGGTTGATAACTACTTGTGGTTTGTAGCTCTTGATAGAAACACCAGACAGCAAGGAACTGACTTGCTACCGGTTTATAGTTCCGAGGCTTGGTTACATGTCAGTGAATTATAGATTTTATTCTAAATTAAATGAACCATTACATGTTCAATATTGTGCACTTAGAGAGCTGTAAAACTCTGAAATAAAATTAACAATAAAAAAAGAGAAATTATCCAATGCACACGGAATTGCAACTGGGGTGCAGAACTCCCTTGTCCTTGCTGGTTTCTTTCATGAGTTACTACTTTCTTTTTCCTTCTGCTGTGCTTAGTTATCTTAGGCTCTGATAATAGTGTGGTTGCCACATTACAGGCTTCAACAAACCCATGCTGGATGCTACATAAGAATTCAGATGAGCAGAGCAGACTGAATTTTCTGCTGCCATCATTATAATGCTGCTGATGTCTAAAGCGACTAAACAGACTACTGGAGCGTGTTGGCTCATGCAACCATTACAGCTGCTTGTAATGTAGACATAGACTCTGTGCAAGGTATTTAGTGCTGGCAAGAAGTTCTGGAACAACATGATGTCAAAACTCTTCTTCGTAATTAGGGATTAAATGCAGAGTTTTAGCTCAAGATTAACATTGCCTTCCCATAGGCTTCTGGATCAAAACTGAACCATTACAGCTGCTTGTAATGTAGACATAGACTCTGTGCAAGGTATTTTGTGCTGGCAAGAAGTTCTGGAACAACATGATGTCAAAACTCTTCTTCGTAATTAGGGATTAAATGCAGAGTTTTAGCTCAAGATTAACATTGCCTTCCCATAGGCTTCTGGATCAAAACTGGCATTTTGGCTTTTTCATAAGCAGCAGACTAACCAAAAGGAAGAACTTTCCAGTGTTCAACATATTATTCCACAGCTTGGAGACCAAGACTCTCTGTGATTCTTTCTTTTTCTTTTTCTTTTTAACATGTGGATAGGGGTTTATCATTTCATTTCTCTGGATCCTAGGCCTCCATTGCTAGGGAACAGTTAATATTCCCTTTGGTACTCTGCCGTTCATTTTTATGCTAAGATCTTAAAGGGACTTGTATTTTCCCTTTAGAATTACATATGTCCAAAGCAAACATGAAATTTCCATATTCTCTCTTCACTGCTTGCACACTGTTCTGTGTAGGAGAGATTCTAGGGAGAAAAAATTTCCAACAATGGAAAGTTTCACAAGAAGTACACCCACAATAGAGCAAGAAGGAAGGAGAATGCTCTTAGAAAGCCTTTTTCCAGCAATTAGAAAAAGAGAATGAAGTAAGTAAGTTTATCTTAAGAAACTTGTAATACAAGTTTTCTTCTTGATCACACTGTAAAAATCATATTGATTTCAATGGAATTACCCAGGTGTAACTTCAAGGAGAATTTGGCTTACGCTGGATCAGAACAGAGGAGCGCTCGGCAGCACAGGACGGCAGCATGCCAGAGCCTTTTCATTCCCTGTGGCTCCCCTTTCTGTGAAGGAAACTGCAGGGGGAAAACCCCAGAGCACATGTACTCAGAATATTTCATCAAACTGTTCATTCATCCAAGCCCTAGTCAAAAAAATCTGTTCTCCAGGTCCCATGGTAAAATACACAGAGGTCTGACCTAACAGAGACTCCCTGTATCCAGAAAATCTGGGGCATCATTTTATACAGTGCAAAATTAAGTCCAGGAGACAGTGACAAGACATGGTGGTTCAAGGAGGGGAGAATTTCTGTTTGAACCCTCGAGGGGAGCAGGCTGTGGTGTTGTGACGGCACAAGATGCATCGAGCCTGAACCGCTCAGCAGCTCCAAGTGCGAACCACACCTGAGCTGCTGCACCGTGACCACAGTAAACTCCTAATCTCTGTAGTGCACATCAACCAGTGGATTAAATATTCACCACCAGGACCTAATCTCTAGCTAGAAGTTATGACCGCTTGGTCACACGTGGTCACCAAAGACCTCGGGTGGTTTCATCTAAAACTCCGGCTGACGACAGCAGGCTACACTATGGGAGCAGGGTCATCTCCATCTCCCTAGGGGGGAAAGATTATAAAACCCCACAGGACTGAAGCTAAATGGGTGGCACCTCTGGAACTGGCTCCAAGGAAAGATTTATGATGGTTTGGCAATTGCAGCCCACCAGTGAAAATACACATTTTAATAGTGCAGTGACTAAAACTAATGTTGTATTTCTGCTAGCTGCTGCCTGTGCATTTGCTGATGTATTTAGTTTCTAGGTTCAGGCTCAGAAGACCTTACTCATCACAGCTCTTAATGCTCCTGTCCTACTGCAAAGTCTGTCACCTGACTTGATGAATAGTTACTAATATTAATCATTGGAGGGAACCAGTTTCTTCTCTGTACATTTGCCTGAAAAATTGTTCTCTTTGTGGAAGCTCTTAATGGATTTCTCAAGTCTTTCTCTACCCTGACATATAATGCCTGAAATTCAATGGCAACAACAAATGAAAAGGATAAGAAAACGAGATGGAAGCATAATTACTGTGTATCAAAATATAGCGCTTTGGTAACTGAAACTCACAGGTGATGTAACAACAATTTAACATTTCCAGGCATTGGATTTTATGCTCCCCTTCCCCACACCCACCCATGCTGCCACCCCACACTCCCTCTCCCAAACTTAATTGCCTTGCAATTAGCAGTTAGGAAAGAAAAAAAAACCTGTAATCACTAAAGATTAATTGCATCGCTCTCAAATGCCTGTCTCGAACTGACAGGGAGAACGGTCTCGGTGCTTCTGTCCATGGCGTCCCTTAGCAGAGAAAATACAATGAGTTTTTTTGGAAATGTCGGGGGAAGCTGCCAGCTCCCCTCTCAGGCTTGGACAGCTACTGGAGCAGCCTGAGCCCTTTGTTATTTCCATTACAATGGGGCACAAATCATCTGATTTTCACAGGCAACAAAGAGAAACCATTTCCATCTCAACCCCTCTGACCTGCTTTGGACAGATCTGCCATGCTTGCCTTCTGAAGTCATAGCCTTCCATTTCTTCCAGAGCTCTGCTGTCCCCCTGTTTCCTTCTTATTTTTCCAAATAATCCCTCAGGACATCCTTTAGTGCATTTTCCTCTTCACTCATTGGCTTTCTATCTTTGGGATCCTTCTCCTTTATGTCTTATATCTGGGCAACTCCTTCATTTATAAACAGAAATCCACTCATTGCCTCCATGATGATGGTTCACAGATCTACCCTTCTATTCAGAACCTGCTTGGGCCCATACTAAGACTTCAGGCTCTCTATGACCTCTCTCCTGAATGACTGGTCATCACCACCAGCTCAGTTTGGCAGGAACTAAGCTCTGAATCTTTCCCAACCACCTCTTAAAATTCCATAGACAACACCACTATATTGTCTGTCATTCAGAAATATGGGGAACAGACTTTCTTTCAGGTCATCATACCCAGGTTATTTCTAAGTGTGGGCTGATCTTCTTGTGTTGTCCAGGCCTCTTCTCAGACCTGCTCTTTCATTCAACTGTAGAAACCAATTTGGCCTCTTTGCTTCCTTATGAAAGTGGAGCAGAACAGGGGAGGAGAGCATGTTAGATCTTTGCTACATTTCCATATCCAATCAGTACAAAGTATGTTTTCATTTCAGACTTTACAAGCTCTTCTGTCTTGCTGTATGTGGAGCAGTATCCAGTATATTGTCAGCAATAATCAAATAACTACCATTACAAAAAATGATGCAGGAAAAAATATGTGTTTGATTCTGAAATCTCCAAATGATTGGAGTAAATTTTTGCAAGAATTTTACCAACTACATGGACAAGGATCACACTATGGGAGTTACGGAAATGCAGCCACCACATCAGTGCAGTACCATAATTTAGGGATGAAATTCTCATTCTGGTATGTGTCAAAATTTTTAATAAAAAAAATTCTGAAATAGAGTTGCTGCCAAGTAAAGCATTACCAGGGCTCTCAGAAGGTCTTCTGAGGTACCAAACCAGCAGAAAAACAGGCAGGATATGAAATGTGGCTTGTAAGAAAGGTTTCTTTGGATACCTTACAGATTTCCATGAACTCCATCAGATTGGGATGCTTCTTTTTCACTGAATTAGCAAATTTCTGACGGAAAAAAAATCCTTTTGAAAATTTCCAGCCTGTATTACATGGCAGCTCCCCCAGCTCCCCCGGATGGCTTGAAGTAGGAAAGGAGAAGCACATCTTCCATGTGGAACTGGAAAATTCCTGGAGCCAGATGATAGTGATGAACCCAGAACTGGGGAAAGGACTCGGCACTAACACGTATGGAAAGCATGGCTTTTCCAGCAGCACTCTCTGGATACCATTCCAGGACAGTCCCATTGTCACTCTTGACATGGCTAAAAATTTCCAGTGGGAGCCTCTTGTACTAGACAATGTCCAGGCAATTAAAAAAAAAAAAAAAGACTGCTGCAGACCTGAAGAATTAACAGTCTGAAGTGTTTTAATGCCTCTAGGTAAAGGATCAGAATCAGTATAGCTGCAGCACGTCACGGTCACACCACTTGGGACACTTAGCTGTTCATTTGCTCTTCCGTGAAATTCCTTTTTTTGTTTGTTTGTTTGCTTTCAGAACAAGTCTAAGAAGTATAACAAAGGAATTGAAACAATCAGTATTTGACCATATTCTTTTATTACTAGGCTCCTTTGCCTTATCTTTTCCACATGGAAACCTTTGACCTCTTTTTTATTTGTTTGTTTTTTTCCCAGTGCTCAGAATTGTTCTTACTTTGTAACAGTAATAATGTTTCCATTAAAGGTGCTGTAGTGCTCTGAAGAATGCCTGCAGCAATGAACTGAAAACAGCTGAAGAGCAGCAAAACTCCTTAGTCCCCACTGTGAATGGGGGCAGTTAAAAACTCAAAGGTGATCCTGGAGTTGGGGTTTACCAGTGAAGAGCAAGAGTTTGCCTGTTCTTTCACCTTTAAAGAGCAAGGCCGTAACCCAACTATTTGGCCCTTCTGGTGGGTGGCTCCCTGGGTAACTGTTTCCCTCAAAGTCTGAACACTGCTTGCGGCTTGGTGTCCTTCCACAACAACTAACAGAGCATTGCAAGCCCAGCCTAGAGATGTGGCCCATCCAACCCATCCTGCCAAGGCTGAATTAGGAAAGGAAGTGCATTAAGCTAGGTATTTACTAGCTGTCAGTGTAAGAGAGCAGGGACATTTTTGGCTCGTGTCCCAGGAGTAGCAACTCCTAAAGCAAAGGCTGCGGACAACTAGATTGAAAGAGGTCATATGAAATCCTGCTGTGGGGAAACTGAGGTGCTGAAGGACCTGCTTGAAGAACATGCTGGAAGAACAGGCTCAGCAAAGCAGAGCTGGCTTGAACGATTCAGATCCGGAAGAGCAGGGAGAGGCCAGGGTGGTGTTACCGAATATGCAGAGTTCAAACGACCCAAGCACCCCTGAGTTGCTGGGTCCCAGGTGCAAGTCAGCAGTTAGCTTGACTGGGATCCACTTCACGCTTTGTGCTTAGGGATCGCATCAACCACACACACACCAAGAGGTGAACCGAAGGCCAGGTACATAGCACAGAAAATACATAAGCATTTCTAAAACATGGAACAAGTGCACTGTAAAGTGCTTAAATCCTGCAGCCTTTGTCCATGTTGAGCCCTCAAGTAATGGCAACTGGATACCGATCTGACTAAGACAAAGTCTTGCCAAATACTGTCTTTTGTCTGGTACATTTGCTGCTTATGTTAAACACAAAGTCTCTTCTGGAGAAGGTCAAGCAGAGTTGGTAGCAACAAACCCTGGCAGCAGCTTCTAAGAGGTTAGAGGTCTCTGTGATTGCCCTGTGTGCTGGCTTTTTTATCTTCCCAGAGCACCGCTGATGCTGTGTTGTTAAATGATTGATTGAGTCCGAAATACATACGTGATAAGCTCCTGGGCCCCTGTTCTATCTCAGTTGTTTCAGACATGACTTTTTCCCCCTTGGCATCTTGAAAAGCAAGATCAATGTTTGTGGAGGATTGTAAATTGACTCACATTACAGACTAGGTTTCATTATACACATATTAATCCTCAAGGTACATAGTAATTCTTTGCCTTACATTACTGGAATTTTTTGCTTCTTTTCTAGGAACTAAGTATTGATCCCTGGAAAATGAACAACAATTAAAGTAAAATACAGACAACTGAAATCTCAGGGGTCCCATTAAAGGATGAAATGCTTCATTTACACCTCATAAGAACATTCAGAGCATGAAGAGAGGGCAAATATCTTTCTTCATCAGTGGTGAATGGTATCCAGAAATGGTTTCTAAACTTCCTAGTATTAGTCTACACACAAATTATGCTGGTTAGTTAAGTTGAAGTGCTCTTTCTTTCTACCATTTCAAACCGTATTTTCCACTTTAAAATTGTTTTATCATATTCCAGCTTAAACCTATTATCAAGCAATTTAATTCTAAATGAAGTAAGACAAATTTAAACCATTACAGAGTCCATAATTAGTTTGATAAAACCAGGTCATACAGTACATTAAACCAACATTACTCCATATATCCATAGGCCTTGAACATCTTGACTGTGCAGAACCTATATTACATTGTTGGAAAGGATCCTCCTCAAATCTCAGCTTTGAGGTTTTGACTGAGGCAAAACAACTCAGTTTAGCAAAGACAATAAATCTGAGTGACATTTGAACATTGCAAAAACACTGAATCTTTACCCATGACTATATAGTTTTCATATATCTATTTAATGTCTAAGAAATGATGGAAAGAGAAAGCTGTGCAATATGTGAAGCTCTTGCTGACTCCATGAGGCAGCAGTATCTCTGAAAATCAAGCCCCTAAGTGTTATGGAAGTCATAGTTTGTACATTCATTGGTGCCTAAATGAAGTGATGGAAACACACACTAAATTACCATTATTCAGGAAAATACAATTCATTGTCAGTGAGGCACCCAAGAGAATAATCCTCCAAAACTGTTAGGTACAAAATAAAGCATAAGCAAGCCCTGGCTAATCACACAGTATGAGGTGGAGACAGCATCTAGCTAAAGTAGGGTCTGTAGCTTTATTCTTTTACACTGTTGTCTCCCATGACTGTGAGAGGTTGTAGAGGACATCCTAGCTCCTCCTTATCCACTCTTTCTAGGTGTAAATGATGCTTGGATCCTCATGAATGAGAGAATCCCCCCACATGAAATTCCATCTCAGCCCAGCAAGGCAGCAAATAATCCTGCGATGGATCTGACCTCCTAATGCCCAGAATGCTCTCATTCTGTATTTTCTGCCAAGTTTCCTACTGACTGTATTTCATCCTGCTGAGAGACCTATGGCACCTGCCACATCGATGGTGTTGTGTAAATATCTATCCTATACAATCAAAGTTTTCAGCCTAAGGTTTCTAAGGTTTCCAGTTTACTTCTGAGAGGTCCATGGACACTGATTAATGCTCCTCATCAGTTGGCTTAAATTCCTCAGCTGGGAAATGGTTAGGGGTCCTGCAAATACAGAAAGGCTGAAAATCAAGGCAGCGGATAGACAGATAATGTCAATCAGTCAGATACTGTTAGTGTCTGACAGAAGAAGTATCAATAGTTGGCATGGCTGATGGAGAATGAAGGAAATATCATCCACAAACAAAAGGAAAATAAACGGGATCTGAAAACTGTGTGTTGCATCCATTCATTCTGTGACTTCTTATTTTTCCCTTTTTTAAGCTGATTCGATTTTGCTCCTCAGTGTAATGCTGTGATCCAGGCACCACTTAGATGAAACAAATGCAGAGTCACCCTTATGGTAGCAGCACTAACAAGTGCATCAAGCAGGTCACTGTGGCCACCTGAGTGGAGCTCCTGTGAACGGCCACTGAGGGGGATGGAGATACCCGCTTCTGCGTCGAAGTGACCTCTGCATAACCACAGGCATGGTGCTTAATGCTTTGTGACCATGCAAGGAAAAAGAAGATAGAAAGAATGAAGGAAAGAATGAAAGATGTTCCAAACTGGAACACAAGAGGAAATGATGGGCAATTTAATTGTTTTTCATAAAAAAGTCCTTTTTTGTACCTGTTCTTCTCCTGGTGTTTGAGATTCTGAAGTGCTAAGCCACTTGAAATGATAGATGACATAATGCTTTTGGCTGGGATCTGGGCCTTTGAGTCCTGCCAAGTTATGAATAAACGTACCTTGATTTACATATTCATTAAATACATTTTTACTAGGTTGCAGCCATTTCAGGTCTCTTACAGGCTGTGGTCAAAACGCCAGCAAGGCCATTCTAAGAAATACAGAAATTCACAAGAGTGTTTCCCAGCAACAGAAATGCATCAGTTCAGGAGAAAAGAAAAAGAGAAAAGAGAAAGTGACACTGGGGCCCTGTCGTGAGTACAGGTGGGGAGGATTTGAAGGAACTTTGTGGATGTATTGTATCATTAATAGGCATGACATTGATGGATACCTCTCTGTTGCTGCCACTGGAACAATGTGACCTAGATTAGCTCATGGAGTAGCAGATCAGATTATAGTGAAGAGAGTGCCTGTTGCCTCAGGGAAACTTTACAAGTGTTATGGTGAAGAAGGAAAAAATAAAAGCATGCAAGTCGAAACACACATGACTCTTGTTTAAAATGTGCATGTTCTAGGTGTCCTTGAGAACAGTAAATCCACCTAAACCACGAGGTTGGATTTGGGAGGCGGCTACATATCCACTGAACAAAGTTGAGCACTTCATTTCAAGCAGGAACCCAAGGTCATATTTCCAAAGACACTAAGGGTACAAAGAGACACCTCCTGACTTTTTCCAAGGCTCTGTATCTCTTCTCATGTAGAATAAAGTGTTATGATACCTCTGAAAATCCAACTAAAAGCCTACTTGCATCTTCAGCTGCCAAGGCAGGGTTGCGAGGACTGCAGGACACATCCATGCTGTCATAGTATCTAGGGCTTAAGCTCACATTTGAGCTGGTCTTTAGTATTAACAACGTTGCCTCCTTACTGCCTGCTGCCCGGCTCAAGGCTGGAGTGAACGAGCTGGCCTGCTGAGCGAAGACACTTGGGTATCATGAGAGGAAGAAAGACTGGCTTATTATTGGCAGCACAGCTGCAAGCAGATTTTGCCACGCAGCACGACAAACTCAAGTGCACACAGGCATGTTTAACGAGGACAATATAAACAGTGCCAGCATGAGTTATGTTGGGAATGAGTGATGCAACTTTTTGTTGCTACTTTTCTTTCACACCTTCAAGCCTTTTGACCAAGCTGCACCACAAAAATGTGAGAAACATGTCATTCGCTGGAGGGGTGAGGGAATACTGCTATTCTCAGCAGGAAAGAATAAAGTCAGTCACTGAGCCAATATGTAGATCACTGAAGAGTTTACATATTGTCATCAGGTATGGATGCAGAACTCGATGTCTTTGATGGCACATCAGCAATCTAATCGGCAACATGAAGCCATCTAAGAATTAGAATTATTTGTCACACTTTAAAAGACTGATACTTGACAGCCGGTTTGACAGGTTATGAGGCATCATGAAAACACCCTCATAAATGGAGAAATTCAGTTCATCCATCAGAGCCTACAAGTGATCTCACCCCAATTCTGGAGGCTCTGGGATTCTCAGGAACACCTGAGCTCTCTGCCCTTGTAGCAAAGGTGAATTTTCCCAGTCACCCTCCCAGGCCGTCCAGCATACCGCCACCCCCCAAACTTTATGTCAAGAGACAGAATTTCTAATTTCTTCTCAGCTCACAGGTCTAAGAAGACTCTGAATTCAACAGAACCACAGGCACGAGGAAATAGAGGAGTGTAGATAGAAAATCATACCTAACTGTACTGTGATTAAATTACCAAACACAATGGCAATGTGTTACTACAGTGGCACGTAAATCGTCATTCATTAGTATGCCATTCACTGCAGGGCACGTTTAACTACTGACCCCTGTAGAAGCAAATGCCCTTTCAGCACCTGTCCTGATGTGACTCTGAGTTTCACGAGGATGCAGGGACTGAGGTACAGTTTAGCATCTGCTGTTACTGAGAAATACCACAACATTCAAAACGGCAAAGCACTTTAAAGCAGTTGTAAAAAGATAAAGCTCTTTGCTTAGCAGCCATAATAGAGCAATAAGGTCATGCCAGCCAGCACCAGTTCACCCTATTTGGTTTATCTTTTCCTTTGGAAGAATAAAGCGCGGACGGTAATCTCTGGTTTTGTTTGCAGGTAGTTTCAAGACACTGCAGTATATGGAAAGTGCTCTGTCTTTAAGGTCGTTGCTGGCGTTGTGCCCAGTAATGTTCAGGAGAGTTGTGATGGGGTAAAGACCTCAGAATTTGGCCTGAAATCAATTGCCCTGAAAAGAACTCACCATAAATGGCTGCACTGGATAAGAGGATAGGGCCAACTGGTCCTGTATCCTCTCCCTCATCATGGCCCAAATCAAAAGATATGCTGGACTCCACCTGCTCTCATGTCTTATCTTATCTTATCTGATGCTCTGATGATGATGATGAAGATAAGATATTCAGCCTTCCTGAAGCAGAGCTAGATTCAAGTACCTTTGCATTGCGCTTGTACATCAACAGACTCAGATTCTGGAAAATAACAGGGGACGTCTAATAAAAGCAGGGGCTTTCCAGTACTAACTCCTGTAAACCAATCACACCCATTGAGATCAACTAAGCATGCTGTTTATTTGATGCTTTGATAAATTATAGCCCTAAGGTGCACCGAGGGCCAGATTTTTTAAGCTATTCAGCTGTTTAACTCTCATTGATTTCAGCATAATTGATTTCAGTGGGAGTTAGGTGCCTATATTCCTTCACACTTTGGGCCAGTCTCTTCTGCGGTGACTGTACCAATTAGGCAGGAAAGCTATTTATCAGGAGCCCCATTACATTGAATCAGTGGTGCCCAATTACATCTAAATAAGCAGTTCAGCTATCCTGATGTCTGAATTGGCTGCACGGCTGCTGCCTTAACACTGGCACCACAAATGACACAAAAAATCCCTTCTATTGTATCCCATTTACAGTAACACTCATCTAGGAAAAACATCCTGTTTCCTCAGTCCAACCCACATTTTTTTTTAGCCTCACACCAGGTCATTCTGACATTGCAACAGACTAATGGTGTAATGGATACTAGCAAGAGAAGCAGGCTGAATCCAAATCTAAATGAGTGGGACTTACATAATTAGAGGGTGAGAGAAAGAGAAACTAGGATCAGAAGATTGAGTCTTTTCAAGGTTTCCAAGGCAGCAAGTGGCTGCTTCTTATACAGCATGCACCACAGTTGTGTTTTCAGTTCTACAGCATCAGTTTCCTCTATGATGATGAGGGGAAAAAAACCCCAAAAACCTCTTTTGAAATGTGCCTTTGAAATAATAGTGAGAAGGTCTGGGACATTTTGCTCCACATGAGTAGCTGTAGCGATGTCTTCATTTATTTGATATCATATTCGGACATTTCATTCTATTTGCAGGCAAGTCATTCGTAATGTTACGTACAAAGGATTCTGGTGTCGTGATCTTTAACTTTTGCCCTGCATCTAATACTGAAGATCATTCAGCCATGATGAAACTGGCTGGAGGAAATTACTCTCCCGCAAGACATGGAGGCCAATGACTGTATGAAAGATGCGGGGCTGCTTTGTCATTTATTGCTCCATATTCCATATGTTTGTCTGATTGGTGTAGGGAAAGGTTCATTTATTAATACACTAGTTCATGTGAATCACAAACAGCTGAAAGAAAAACACTCAGCCATGAAGACAATGAAATGACTGATCCAAATGCCCTTTAAGGAACCCTTGGGTTGCTGCTGCAAAACACCAAGAGGACAAGAGATCTGGAGGGCTAATCCTTCCACAGCACAATGCTTGGGGTAGCAGTCTTCTGAGAAAGGGGTTCCACCAGGGAAGAAAGCTCCCTCCTAGCACAAAAAAAAAAAAAAAAAAAAAAAAAAAAAAGGCAGCTCCTGTAAAACTGTCAGAATGACACAAACAGGTAGAGTGGGTGAAGAAGCTGACTCCAGGAAGTATAGGACTATTTCCCTAGACAGATGGATCTATCTATGTAGGTCAAACTTCTGTTTTCTGCCAGCCTTGTTTCTCACTCCTAGGATGACACCAGCTGCACTATGATGCACTGCTGGTCCCTCATTCTCAAAAGGAAATTTTTCCCAGGTGCTAAATCCAATCAGAACTATGTATGTAGTTACCCAATTAGCTCAGGCCTCCTTCCAGCCCTGGCTGCAAATGAGGGCAGCAAAACACCCACCTGCCACCTCCCATATAAATTCAGGACAGGCACTTAATGCTCTTTTCTAAGCAAGTACATCAGGAATATTAGGCCATAGGGCAACCCATGTATGTGAATTCCTGTTTGCTGTAAAGAACTGTACCTTTGTCCTGCTTTGAAGGAGATGGAGAAGAAAAGCCAAGGCACTGCACTGCAGTAGCTCTGCACCAAAGCAGTGGGAGGTGGAGATGAAGGTCACTTTAGCTGACCCGTGTGCCTTTTGGTAAGTCTGTACCTATTTGGTTGAATGCGCTTTGCTCCTGGAACTGTACTCCAGGTCACCTAATGGCTTGTATTGAGTAGGTGTATTGAGAGAGGGGTCTTACATGTCTTTTCCCAAGTAACTGTAGCAAAGAGGGTGGTGCAATGTCATATCAGAGGTATCTGAGGGAGACAAGTCATATCTTCCTAGCCCTCCCTCTCTGCCAGCCCATAGAAGGATAATTACTATTGCAGTAGTTTTTCCAATAATAGTAGTAGTTCAAATAGTGGTTTCTAGCTAATCTTTAGCAATTACCAGGGAATATATTGGTGAGCAAATGAATTGTTCTATTAAGTGATGTGAAGGAAAATTTTTTTATTTTGAGGAAAACTTTCTTCTACATAAAATCCCTGTAAGGTATGCTCTGAGAATTACTTCTTATGACTCTTAAGCAAGTTATTCATATTTTTTTTCTTAGATCTGATTTCCTCACTCTCTGTAAGGGCTGCATGTTAATTCCTCAATGGGCTTTTGTTCTAGCACTTAGCCTGATCTTTTCAGCTGAATCAATGAACACTTCTCAGATACCTCCCTATTTCTGCAACAGAATGGCCCTACAATGCCCTGCCTTTGGTGCCTTCTGCCTCTACCCTTGAGGGAGCTCTTACATAGCTATGCCAGGCAGGTCAAAAAACAATTCCACGTATTTGGGTGGAATTACTAACACTGCAGTGATTGTTTTTTATCAGAACAGAAGCCTTGTTCTTCACTGGACCAAGAGCAAGCACAATCACTATGTGATTTCCCTCAGAAGGTGTCCAGACATGCACCTAGTGGCAGCCAAGGCCAGAGAAAATAAGTAATGTGTCTTACTTCTCCTAAGGGAAAGAGAAAGTAAAGTAACTATTACTCTGCTTTCTTCCACCACCCTTCCCCAATCTATTCCTCTTCCTTTCCCTACTCTGCTGTATGTGTCATTCCAGTGTTGAGCCAAACTAACCCTTTTTCAAATGTGCTGGTCCTGACAGGTGTGCAAAGGAGGGCATGGGGACTAATTAAGTAATTACTCCCAGCTCATTACTTGTAGCATCTTGCAGTTAGGGCAAGCCTCAATGGTACTTTGTCTTGCCATGGAGGGGGAAAAATAGTGGTGTTGCTTGGCCAAAAGCTTAGTGAATGAGGAAATAAGCTGCAAACATTCATACCTCAGAGTGAAAGCTGACTGTCTCCATGATTGGCTAATGTTTTAGCACATTAGGCTGTAAAACTGCTAAGCAGAGTACCAGGGTTGGTGGTTTTGTGCTGGGAATAACATGTAAGGGCACCTCCTTGCAGTGATAACAGGGCAAAAGACAAATTTAGGGCTAGAAAATGCACAAAAGTAAAGTTACAGCAGAAACAAAGGTGGATAGGAAACAGCTTGCTCATAAGGGAAGCATTATTGAGATGGTGGGTAGGGATAATGGGGGGGGGCATGGTGTGAGAGCAAAATGTTGGATATTGCCTGTTCTCACTGAAGTGGAACATGACAGGGTCTGGTGCTTCAGTAGAGGATCTGGTTCCCACTGTTGGAACAGGAGCAAAGCAAGGCTGAGAGTGTAAGTGCGTTTTCTGTCTGGGTCCCTTCACTGAGACTGTCTAGCCAGGAATCCTGAGGTTGTCATTCTTCAGGTATTTAAAAATGTATTGTCTCTTACAGCTGTAAGATCTCCTGTCCTTCCTTAATTACTGACTATACCCAGTACCAGAGCAATTGTTTCTACCCCATTCCCCTTCAAATAACACTTTCTTGAGTCATAAATATCTCTGTTCAGTTATTCCTGAGATCAGACTCCTATAGCATTTAATGTGCACTTGGCCCAAAACAGGAATGACCCCAGGTCCAGGAGATCTCTGAGCAGGACTTAAGCCCAGGTTAGCACTTTCATTTTTACTATTAAGTGCGACTAGTCTCCAGCGGAGAAGTGAGGGTCCTAGCCCAGAGTTTTAATACTTCCCAAAGGTCTCTTGCAGTTGATGCAGCTTGGCTAATAAGCTTATAGCTTGTGCACAAGCTTTTAAACATCTGCTCTAAGTGCACCATTCTAGCCCTTTGAGTTTGGCCTTACATGTGCTATTTTTGGCTTGCGCTAGTGACTGACATGATGTCCTGCTGACTGTGTTATTTCACGTCCTGGAAACACTGTGAGCTTTGAGTTGCCGGACTCTCAGTCTGGAAAATACACACTTTTCTTTAAATCACCAGAGTTGGAGTGTGTCCAGAAGAGTCACCTAGTAGCAATGAGTGAGGAGGGAGATATTGAAAAGCTTTAGTGCATACTAAATAAAAGGGTGGAATAATTGAATTTGATCAGCTGGAATCCTGAATATTGGTGTAGAAGAAGAGTATTTATAGATATGGGCTGCTCCAGCCCTGTTTAAAAATGCTGGCAGAAGTTAGAGGGAGAACTTGGATTACTGTGTAGGGTAGAAATGGCCAATCTGCAGTGTTGTAACATTTTCACTTCTCAAGAAATCTTTGGGGTTTCAAGCAGTTTGAGGCAGAGTATTTCACACACATGGTGCCATGTGTTCAGCCCCTCTTGTCAGGAGGCCCATTGCCAGGATTTGTGTACTGTGTGTCAGAATGTGTTTAGATAAAATATTATTGGAAAGGGAACTTGTGCAAATTTCTCTTTGCTGATGGCACATGGAAACTTTTCACATAGCTCTAAAACAGGTTTAACGCTGTAGTTTTACAACTAGGAACTATGTCACTATACAGTTTTTAACCTTTGACTGTTGCATCATTTCACAAAATAGAAGCATCTCTTGAATTTTACTAGCTTCAAATTCATGCTTCAACAAGTGTATATATATATTGCACATATTTCAGACTTCCATGTGGATAAATCCAACCTAGAGCATACAATACCTGCAGCAATGGGCTATAGATTGAGCCTTGATATTTATCATTAAATATTTTCCATTTCCTCTGACACATGCAACAGTAAAGTGCTCAGAGTATTGGAAGGACAGCTGAGCTTGACACAGGTCTCATTGATTCAGTGGATAATAATCCTTCCTCTGGCAATGCGAATACTCTTGGCAGTGCCCAAAATGTCTCTGTGACTGCTGAGGAGGTGCCAGCTGCTGACATGGTGGAGATTGAATTCAGCCTGGGGGGCTGAATGGGGGGGAGGGAGGATCCTTTCTGGTTGTGGCTGCAAAACAACAAGGGGCAAAAGGAGAAAGGCAGGAATATCTGTCCAGTTGCATGGGTTTCCCCTGAGATGCCCCCTATGGATATATTTATTCTGATTTCAGTGAACTTAGCATTTGTTTGCTGTCACTTTGCCTGTTTGTTCTTTGTTGAGCTGCTTAAGGTTCATGAGATCACTCTGTCAGTGTGCCTACATGTCTGTCTCTTAACCTCACCCCAAACTGTTGAGTCTGTGGGTCAAATTCTGCCAGTTTTGGCAGAGGCTTGAAAGCCACAAAGGCAATGGATACTTACAGATGTCTCAGACTGAGAAGTCCTGTTAGCACGCTGGCTGAAGGAAAAGCTGAATTATGATCTTGGTCATTAGGCCATTGGGTAAGGCACTCAGAGGTTCATGAATGTCTCAACTACTATTTGGGGTCTGGTCAGAAGCTGGACCTCCTGGAGTGCTAGGAACTCCAACCATGAAGCACACCACAGTAAGAAGCCAGGCTTCCTTAGTTGTTTTGCTTGTGAAATAGCCTGATTTTATTAAATACACAAATTACTTTACCCCCCTGCCCTTCCACCCAAGCCACTGGTGAAGCTGAGTTTATGGATGTGCAGCAGGCAGAGCATGACAGGTTGCCTTGGCTGCTGCTGTGATAGCTGCTTATGCTTCAGCAGAAAACTTTCACACAAGGCCTGGAGATTTAATGTATCAATGAATGCTGGTTTTTTGCCTTAAACTTAAGGTAAAGAAAAAGCTACAAACAATTCTGCAAGCTCAGAGGAGAGTCCTTCCATGCTTGTTTGTAGATACTCTCTCCCAAAATGATTAACATAGCAGTAATGGCTTGGTATGCTAGCAGAATGCTGTTGAAGTTAATATCCAGACACTTTCCTGTTTGGGAAAGGCATTTTATAGGTGTTTGAAAACTGGACTGGTTAATCATCAAAACTGGAGTCATTTGAGTGAGAGGCACTTCAGAGATGATCCACTGAAAGGAAAAAGGCTGCTATGCTTCCTAAAGGTAGCAGATCCTACACTATTTTGCTTATCCTGGAAGAAAATTATGCTTTGTTTGGGTTGAGGAAGGCTTTTGTCACAGCTTATGTGTATTCTTAGGGTGTGCAAATATGCCCCCATTATTGTATTGATTTTGCATACAGGCAAAAAGTGAATTTCACATTTGACGATAGGAAGCATGATGCTCATGAAAAACATGCATGCTTAGAAATGTAAACGTGAGTTACAAAGACTGACCAATAATCAGAGAAATGTGCTTAATTGTTTTCCTAATGGTCCCATTTTGCAAGACACTATGGGGAGCAAGGAACAGTCTTTAAATACCAAACACAGTTCTTGCACTGACAGTATGAGAGATGATGATCTATATCTCTAATTATAACCAGTTTGGATCTTCCACACTTGATTTGGCTTCCTGCTGGTGAGAGCATTGTGCCAACATCTTTTCCTTTCAAGCTTTTGCACTAAAGCTAAGAGATAAATTTATGTCAAAGAGGGTTGACTTGCTGGAGAGTTGATGCTAGTTAATGTTTGTGAAACTCTGCAAAGATGTAAAACACTCCAGAAATGCTACTTGTTCTGAATGATTATCAGAACAGGTGGGTGATACATATGCAGCATGCTTGTACTTCTTGGGGAAGGGGAAAGGGAGGAGGAAAGGTCTGAGTTAAATATGAGAAGGAGAGCAGTGATGAAGTCCTTGCAGTGGAGAGCTCAAGGGCAGCGTGGTTAAACACTTGGGAGCGTAAGCATTGCTGTCAGCCCCCACTCAGATCTGAGTGCATTTATTACAGCTATGAGACTAACGCTTTCCTTTTTGTGCTAACTCAGGTTCTTTGAAGTATATCTTCTCCCCCTCTCCTTCCTGAGTGTCTGCTGAGGTCACATCTGCCCTCCAGCCTCTGTGATTTGGGGAGGAACAGGCTTTGCTACCTACCTGTACAGTGCCCAGCAGGCACCACCTCTTTCCCCTTGGACTGAGTTAGTCTTGCTATAACGGAGTGCGAATTACATCGGCAATGGTGATATTGCCCATTTTGGCATATACAGATAACTAAAAGAGGGCCAACATTGTCCAATACAGAGGCTTATGTGGTGCCCGAGCAGAAAGCTCAGCCCAAGAAGCAGTAAGGCTGTGCTGTTATGGCTGGGGGAGAGAGGGCCTGTTTGTCCAGCTGCTGCAGCACACGGAAATGGCTTGGCTGCCACTGGGCCTCTGTTAGCATCCCTGCAAGGGGATCTGCTATGGGATGGAAACAAGGGATCAAGAGCCTCTCAGAGATGCTGGCCACAATATGCTTTCTCCCTCAAACTGAGGATGAAGGGACAGAAACTGAGCAGAAGCCAGGAGGCACTCCATCTCATATATACATCTCACAGACACTTTATTTCCTCTGTAACAAGTTCTGATCTGGTAGAGTTTAGGACCCCTGCCCTCCCCTGCTGCCTCTTTTCAGATGCCATGACTCCAGCTATAATGTTGATCAAAGTCTTCCCCAATACCCTCTTTGGTGCCAATGTCAATTTTTCCTTAGCTGATGCAGACGCCACAGCTTGAGCTGGCTGATGGTGGGATTTCTGCTCTGCATGTCATTGCCTAGCTTGTACTTGCCATGGTCTATAATACTACCTATTGATTCAGCTGCAAACTTGGCAAGTTACTGAATCTCACTGTAAGAGCAAAGACTCAAAGAAGGCAAAAATATCTTAAGCAGAGAACTCCCACTAGATAAAATCTCAATGAAATTCTTCTTGGTCCTTCGTGGGAGCTAAATAGCCCCTACTGAAGCTTTGCTTTTCCAGCTTAACTCTTAAGATGTCTGTTTTCTCTGCCTGGGGAATATCTACTAATAAGGTTGGAGCCCACTCTTGCAATTTCCTTTCAAGCTAACTAATGTTAACCTCTCCCAAAGGAGTTCCTTTAGCTTCAGGACTCCACCTTAATTACTGTAACTTTACCCATACTCCTGGCTTGCTTATTACTGGCCTGTCTTCCAGCATGATGCCTCCTTTCTAAATGTAGTCAAGTTCTGGAATCTGGGGAATTGGAAATCATAGGAAGGAGCCTGGGGAGTGGAGAGAGATCAAGAAGCAGTCAAAGAAGTTAGCACAGTTCTCCATTCAGTCTCTCAGCCCCCAAATTTCAAAAAAAATAAAAAAACAAAACACAATTGGAATCTGAGGATTCAGTGGGTCTAGGGAATGATCCAGCTGAAGCATTTCCAATGAGATTATTTTGGGGAAATTGGGATTTGGATGGACTCAGATTCAGCAATTGAGCTGAATTAGGCTAACAATGAAGGCTGGGAGAAGGAGGGCAGTTTTTATGCCCCCAATTTTATGTTTATTTCTTTAAAATGAAATAGCTCACTTCAAATGTGCCAGTTGCATGGGTGTGTTTTCAAGCTGAAAGCATTTGCCTCTTCATGCTGAGGCAGGAATTTTTACTGAAAAAATTGACCTAGAACTGATTTTTTTTCAAAAGGGAGAAGTTTACAAAGGTAAATAATCCAAAGCTGAAGAAAGCTTTTTTTTAATACCCATTTTTACGTGCTCTAAACTGATTTTCGCTGACCCTCTATTTTCTATTTCAGCCATTAAATCCAGAAGTCAGGTTTTTCATGGTGGTTCAGCCCTGCAGGCCATGCTGTTTTGACTCCTCAGCTTTCTAAGCGCCTCTGTGGGAATTAAGTGCATCTTGCAGAAGGACACATTTCTAGGGTGAAGGTATAATTTGATTTTGGACTGTGTGACTGTGGGTGGATGGGAAAGTAAATAAACTTCCTCATGCTTCCATATCAGTTCTGTTAATCGGAGCGCTAAGAGTGAATGAGTCAATTCGCTCAGTTATGGATGGGAAATGAACCAAAGCAATTCTCCATCCACCAAATATCCAGCCAAAATAGTAACTTGGACAGAAAGAGAGTAACAGAAACAGTGATGCCCTACTGGTATGGGGCATATGTTATTATTGTCCCTAAGCAGGAAGGCAATATGAGGCTTCTCTGTTACCAGCAGTTTATTTTTCTGGCTGCAGTCAACTCTGTGCCCTCCAGGAGGGAGGGTTTCAGTCCTCTGCATGATATACAGAGATCTCCACTCTTTTTAGCCCCAGGGTCATGGAGGTGCACTCAGGATTGCAGTGATCATTCTGCAGTCTGACAGCACTTCGAGGTGTCAATGAACTGTGACTTGTCACATCCCTCTGAAGCAGGTTTAATAATCTTTTTAAAATACAGATGGGTAAACTGAGATGAGATGGTGCCCGGGGCACACCCAGAGCGCAGTGCCCTGCTGTGCTAAGCATGTGTCATTGTACAGAGCACTCCAGAGACAGGGGTGATTGCCCACATCAGTACATTCACACCAGTGCATGGGGTGCCCTTGCCCACTTTGGGGACTAGCTCAGCCAGGATAAGTTGGGGCACCTCTACCAATGTTGCATTGGCTGGTGTACATGTTCCCTTAGGGACTGAGCAGCACAGCTGGAGCCATTGCCCAAATTTCCTGACATCTAGTCCCTTCCTTAGAGCATACTTCTATCCTGGGAATACTCTAATGCTCAGCTTCAGCTGATGAGCTACAGTTAGAGGGATTCTATATAAGACCTGTTTGATTAAGTGGCTATTACCAACCAGAAACTTGGTGCTTCCCATTAAGTGCTCTCAAGTGTGTGTCCTTGCTTTACTTATTCTGTGCTTGTGTTATGCTTCGGAAGAGGCAGCCTGGCCTTCATTCCTCACCCAGTCCCACTTTGCCAGCACTAATAGGATGTTCTGTCCTGTTGAGTGCTAGCATAAGAAATGCAATGCTCTGGAGCCTTTCCTTAATGATATTTCTCTAAAAAATCACTGCATCTTCCTGTAGTTTACAGTGTAAATTAGCACTGCCTCTGTGAACTTTCTGCTCCCAACCAGATTCTTCAGTGCCTCTCCCTCAAGGCAGTTTTCTTCTTCCAGCAGATCAAAGCCTGTAGGACTTGCAAAAGACTAAAACAATAGCATTCTCACCTTTTGTCTTTGTTTCTATTACTGTGCCAGTGCAGTTTGATTTGCTCTCTTTTGCAGCATCTGTGCACCAGGCTTCAGTGATTTCCCATAATAGCCCAATATACTTTTCTGGATTCATGTTCAATTTATACACACCCCACTTTAATCCTTCTGTCCAAATCAGTTATTTTATACTTCTCTACATCAAACCGCATTCACCATCTGTTGGCCCAGTTGCCCTAAATAAGTCAAACACTTAAAAGTATAATTGCAATATTGTTCATTATTTGTTCTCTCCCTTTTCCCCAATATACCTAATGACAGCAAAATTGAAGAAATAATTTTAATCTAATTTAAATTCCTTTCAGGTTTTTAGCCTGCACTGATCAAAAGTTCCTAGGTGTTTCAAAAGAAGGCATCCATCTTAGACACCTGATGCCCCGGATCCTTCAGTTATCTGTGAATACCAGTGAATTTCTGCTCAGCGCTAACTGAGCTGAGTGCAAATGCTATCAGTGCATCAGGATATTGTTAAATCATTGCACAGAAGAATTGCAAGGTGGTGGTTAATCAGAATCTGCTTTTATACTGCCACTTCCATGAAACAAATGTACCCAGAACATGATTTTCTTGTCATATCTTTCTGATCTTTACTCCAACTGAGGCTCGTTGTTTTAGGACTTTGTACTACACATTACACTTGGGCAGTTTTTCAAGCATCTATAGAGAAGGCTTGTAAGCGCCAACCCTCTTCCCCAGGGATAACTACTCTGTGACCTCTGATTTAATTTTCCTCTATAGGCAGGAGGCCACCCACAGATCTCAAGTTCTGCTGAACCTACTTCATCCTTGCTTCAGCATTAATAACAAGGTTGGTGGGGAGGAGGGAAGGGTAATACTCTGGTAAGACTCACATGTAGTCCAGGCCTGGGTTTGCATTTACCTCAAACTTAACGGTGGTGAGGGAACTGCTAGAGAGCCATGGGGAAGCACTTCTGACAAACATCAGAGGCACACACTTAAATGTGATACTTTCCACCCAGCACACATCTCCCTGAGGAGCAACTTAGGTGGAGATAAATAAGACATATAATTTCTTGTCAGGCTGTTGCATTTCCCACTGCTTATTTTAACAATTACGCTCTGACTTTTTTTTTATTAAACAACTGAAAAAAAATAGGTTCTTGTAACTCAGGAGGAAAAATTGCCTGGAGAGAAGAAAAATATTCAGATTTAATTTTCTCTCTTGTACTTCTTGAGGTGTTTGCAATGAATGTGTTTTCAGTACAGCAGCCAATAATAAGACCTGTGGTTTTTGGCAGTTCTTTGCCACACTCACCTTTTCAGTGGCCAGTTTCCACGAACCAGTCCAGGGGGATACAGGGGCTGATCCATGCTGTGACTGCCATAATTGCTGCCCTTAGAGAGGGCACAGCTTCCCCCACTGAGGTCAAGGGAAATGTTGCCATGGACTACAACAGGAATCATTACAGTCCCATAATTATTTTGTAAGCAGCTTTTTCTAAATCTTATTTTTAAAGCAATTAATGAAATAAGCGGTTGCCCTTTAGTGAGCAGTGTTCCAGTGTGAGTTGGAATCAATGCTCCTTCCGAGTGTTCTTTGCCCGGATATCTGTACCAATTAGAGGCTCCTTCTATAGAAAGGTTATGCGAACACAACTTTATTTCTTATTACTAATTATTTTGCAGGCAGGCCCAGGTTTTAAGAGCATGTCTGGACTTACAGCCTCACTGTGGGAGTAGCTTTTGCAAAGAAGAGGTTGCCTTTAAGACTGACTGACCTGGAAAATGTATATTCAAGGAAAACACTTGCTAAATGCTTCAGCACTTTTCTTGGCTTTCAAGGCCAGAAGGTTGTACATAAAACACACTCTAGAATTCATGGTTAAAAACTTCAAGGCTCTCTTTAAACAGTGGTGCTGCTGAACTACATATCAACCTGTTGTGAACAGATAAGATCAGTCTGAAATCCTGGTTGTTTGCTCTACTGAGGTACCTTTGAAACTAAAAGTGAAAAGGCAGTTGATTTTTTTCTTTAAAGACCAAATAGAGAAAGATACAACTGAAATAGATACAGAGACAGATATCAACCTGCACTCTATAAATATCAGGTTTTAAATCTGATTTAACAAGTTGTAACATGGTCTCATGGTGACAGAGATTATTGAAATTGCAATAATAGTTTTGCCATACGTTTTGGTGCTGAGCACATGCTAAAAAGGGGGTTAGAAGAACTCATCTTCAAATATGGTTTCTGTAAGGAGGGATATGACGCAACTGAGGGAGGTAAAGGTTGGGAAAGTGGCAGGGGGGTAAAAGGCTTTTGTTTCACACAATGTACATGCGAGTCATTAAAAATGCAGCTAGCTATACCCTGGAATATTTCTCTTGCAAGGGATAGAAATACAATCCTCTTGAAACAGCTAAAGGTTTTCCTGTTTTGTTGGGGGTATTTTCTCCAGGCAGAAGTGACAAAACTCTTCACTAGTACAGCCAGTTCTGCCAAAATCAGTACTGTTTCTGCACCTGGGAAGCAAAGGTCATGCATCAGGGGAAGGATGGGACTAGGGCCTGGAGCAGGAGAGTGCCACTCAAGAAATCACACACAAGACAACCATTGCTTTGGAATTATCCCTGTCTAGCTTTTTTACTCTCTTGGCACCTTTTTTTGAGAGGCAGGACAGGAGCAGGACTACAAAAGAGGGCTGGGAAAGAGCAGAGGTGTCAGATAAAGGGAGTGAGGCAGGATGGGAAAATCCTCTTCGCACTGAGAAGCAGCAAAACAACTGCACAACATTGCTTTTGCACAAGCAAGTCAAAAGGGGAGGGAGCTAGAGGGAGAGAGCTGGTTTTGGGGGGGTCAGAGGCAAAAAGACCATTAAGGAAGAGTGAGCTGCAGGAATAAAGGTACTAACCACGTGCTCAGAGTTGCCCCTACTACTGAGTTTCAGCAGTGAGATATATATATATATATATATGTATTTTTTTTTCAGATTGCTTGTAGGTTATGAACATGAAAATATGGCACTCCAGACTCAGCCTGCTAAACCTGGCTGTCGGTGAATGCTCATTTCTAATATTTCTCACCAGGGTGAGTATTGATTTCATTTCTCACACTAGACTAGTCACTTCACCAAATTGCAGTCAAATGTTTAACAGATTAGTCATACTGGCTTGGGGGGCACTCGCAGTTCATCTGTAGTCTATCATATGGTGACCTTTATGACTGGGATAGTCTTAATCGTAATAGGAAAGACTGATATAAAGTTATTCACATCATTACTTCCAGCACTAGGCAGTGGAATAGCTGAAGGAGCAGTAAGGTAAGAAGTTCTCCAAGCAGAGTGGCATTTGTCTCCTCTGGACAAATGTATAGTTTAATTTCTTTTTATAAGGACAAGGACAAAAAGTTGGCTGGGTAGGCAGCTGACATGTAGTAAATGCTCACTTTTTGGTGAAGTGCTCAGAATAGATACATCAAGGCTGGAATTCTTCACGCTAACTCCTCACACAGCTTTTTCCCACGTATTCCTTCCCCTAGAAAAGCAGAGGAAAGAGCTTGTACTTCAAAATGAGGGACAAGCCAGTGACATCCTGAAGTTTTGTATAGGCTAAATGTTTGTAACCTAAACATGGAAGATGTTCAAATACTATAGCAACATACAGCCATTAAAACCCACCAGGAGAGTCCAGCCTGCAGGGAGCTTGCAATCTAAGATGCTGAGCTATAAACTGGAAGATGTCTGTTCCTATGAGGAGCCCTAATAGGATAAACTGCTTTTTTCGCCAAGACTAGTCTTAATGGACAGCTTCCCCCTTTCCATCTCTAAGAAACAAATGAAAAGGATCAATACTTCTTCATTTTAATTTTACTGTTTGCTAACTCCCCTGATAATTTTTGCCCTCCTTCCACCTTCCAGACTGTCCCTCCTTTCTACAAATACATGTGTCTGTCCAAAAACACACCACTGCGGTGCTGTTATGAGATTTCAAGAAGCCAAAATGAGGGAGAGGTACTGCTTCTTGTGCCTTACTAATGACTGACCCCCAAATAGATGTCTCACAAGTATGATGTTAAGCACCCGGGGCTTAGGTGCAGAAGCCTTTACTGCAGCTAAATATGCCAGTGGCTTTTCACAGGTGACATCTGAGGTGCAAAGAAAGAGGTACAGTCTTGACTCAGACAGCACTCACTTGTTTTATAAGAAGGTATCCTGTTGACTTCAATGAGAGTTTGCCCAAGACTTTAGAGAGGGGCAACCTAAATGTGAAGGTAAATCATTTGTCAGCTTAGTGAGAAGCTGTGATTCATGGTGAAATCTTCCCCACTGTGAAGGGTTAACGTGAGCTTATGTGCCACTCAGGCCCCCAGGCTGACCCTCAGTGAAAATTAATAGCTTGTATCTGTTTAATATTCCTTTCTAGTACATTGTCAAATCATTTCATCTGTATTTAAACGGATCAGTGGTTTTCATTTTCAGTTTCCTCATTCCTCTTTTGATTTTTACTGATCCTCTGCTGTTTGCAGTTGTTTTTACAATTATAGAAGAAAGTCGATTTGTTCATTGCTTTTATCTCTTTATTTCATAAGATTCTTATAAAGTTGGAGGTAAAAGACACGTGCCATATTAATGGATCTATGTGGTTTTTTTTGCTCTAGCTAAAAAAAACAGGCCACATCTGTACATTTTATGGGTTACATTACAGACGTAGCAGTGTCATCATTTGCAGCTAATCAAAACATGCCAGCTAGGCGCAGATATCCTAAACACATGTATCAGTATTATTTGTCATGCAAGGCATTAATTTAAAACTGATGCATCTGTTACAATCATTGGCGCTTGAGATGGAAAAGATCCATAGGGAGGCTTTCAGCTTTCCATTTAGTGCTAAAGCGGAACTGAACTCTATCAGATGTATTATTATTGTCATTATTATTTAATAGCCCCCTCTGCCTCCCATGTGTGCTAGACACTTAATGGAAAACACATGAGCACAGAACTTGTCCCAGACATCTTACTAGCTAAGTGGTGGACCAGAAGCCCAAATGACAATAAAATGTATCGCAAAGCGCAGGACCAGAGTCTTCTTGGCATGGTGGTAATGTTGTGCAGGAAAGGCAGGCCAGGGTGCCGGTGGACACAGTGAGGTGTTTTTCTTCGGGGGTAAATATGACAGTACAGCCATGAGTTTTTAAGAATGGCCTGATGTTGGAAGGATGTGAGAAATGCATTTAAGCACAGCCTTGTGAGCGGAAGAAGAGACAGACACGACCGTTACGATATGAAAGGGAAATATCTCCCCTCTCACAGGTCTCATGAATGATGGTTTGCTTTTCTGTCTCTAGACGGCCTTTATCTCAGCAATGCTCATGGCTCCTCCAGCTTGTAGCCTGTCCTTGGGCTATCTTTGCAAGAGTTGCACTCCTGCCTTCCAAAAAACGACAGCCAAGGCTGGGCTCTGCTGATCTTTAGGGATGTAATTTCTTCACTGTACCTTGCAGCATGCAGAGCGCAGGTTACAGAACTGCAGAGATGCTGAGTTTCCGGGAAAGCTTATGCACATTAACCTTGAGCAACACCAGGGGACATTCTTTGTGCTGCCAGGTGACCCCTGCATCTCAGTGATGGTCACATTCATCACCCAGCTGAGCTTTCCTCAGAAAAACACATTTTGAACTAGTTCAGATCTTAATGAGTCATCTATGAAGTATCAAATATTTCACATTCCGTATGGAGCATTCGAGTGCCCTAAAAGCCACCATCAGCTGGGGTGGCTGTAAATATTGTAAATTATCTCCTCAGTTTAATGAGTTACCATATGAGGAAAGGCTTGTCTACCAGGTAATGAGTCACAGCTTCACTTTATTGTAGATCAGCTGAGACACTTGATTTACTGTGAGGCCTACCTGTATTAAAACTAATCAGAGACCATCGAGGAAATCCAAACAGATCCAACCCACCACAATTTAATCTCCCCACAAATAAAATGTACTCATAAATCAGGGCAAGCATGTAGATGTGTCCCTCTAATGCTTCGATTAGGAAAAATGAAACCACAAAAAGCTCAGTTGGATGTGAAAATCATTACAGTTACCCTGGGTAATGTCAGCAGCATTAGACTAATTTGTAATACAGAAGGAGCTATAATGGACATTGTGCCCTTACAGCTAGTTAATTAGTCAAGACAGAGAAAGCAATTTGACAAAAACTGTTGATGTTTCAGCTGCTTCCATTTTGAAACTTAAAGCGGACCTGCTTTTACATTTTTCTTTGAACTTCTCAGATAAAAACTGGGAAAAAAAAAGATAAAAAGTAAATAAAATCATCATCATAGATTTTGTTTACTGAAAGGAGAATTTTGATAGAAAAATCAGGCAAACAATGTAGTGCTTTTGGTAAAAGCTTACATAAAATGCTTCAAGTTTCACAGAAATACATATGCTTATTATGAGAAAAGCACCTCTTTTACTAAAAGCAGCAGTAAGGAAAATACAATATAAAAACATTGATCAGATCTGGTAATAAGCCATTCTGGCAAGCTACGGCATTGGTTCATTGATGGGTTATTCAGCTTGAACAGGAAAAGGCATGTTGATATAACTGAATGATCTCAGTGAAAATCACCCTTCTGAATGATTGTTATCATACCATGTTGTCCAGGTGGTAAATAATATTGTTGTACAGGAGAGTGAAAAAATCAAACCTCTCATTTGAGAGTGGTACCACTAGAACTTCAGCCCACAACAGGTTGGTCCCATGCTACTGCAATTTATGCAAAGTTTAAGTCAACAAAAATGAATATTATTAAACCTGAAATTATTTTAAAGAATGTGATTTCCATCCTCTTAGCAAATGTACAATTTCATTGCTCTGTTTTAAACTATAATTTTTTCATTGATGTAAGACAAAAAAATGAAGGTCCTTCTGTTCATCAATAGTTTTGATAAATGTCCATAGGAGGAAGTTACACAAGAAAGTTTTGTCTGTGCATGTTGTTTGTTGTTGTTTCTTATTATCTTGGATGTTGTGCTGCTTTTTGCTTCAATGTGATGTGCATGATTGTGTTTAGAAAAAAAATCGAGGTAATTTATAACAATCTGCATTCAAAGGTGCCTCTCAGCTTCCACATACTTGTCTTAAATCATTTAAGAGACATTTATGATTGATTTACAAGAAGATTTTTATATTACCATAGATACATAAAAATAATGGTTGCCTTCTGTACAACTGTCCTTCATCCCTAATTATACAGACAAACACATCCTTGATAATTGATTGTTAGGATATTTTCAGAAAAGAGACTTTGAAAGTCAGAAAGGAAGCCAAGATATAGGCATGAAGGTTGATGCTGGGTGCTACTTACAAATGGTTGTCATTATTCAAACATCTACTGAGCAGAGCAGAAGAAGAAATGATTGCTTCATGTTCCAGGACAAGACAAGAGCAAGGGTTTGCAGTGGAAGGTAGCTCTCATCCTTGTGACAATTCTGGTTATGGTGGCTGAATGGCATCAAAATACTATGAGCTCAGGGAAATAGCTCTGAAAACAATGTCTCAAGGCCCTTTCACTGGGAATAACTTTTTTGAGTAACTTCATGTGGTCTCCCTTAGGAAAACAGTTTTAATGGGGGAATGAGTCCCATCTCTTGATGCCCCCATCTTACACTACCAACTTCTTAATCTCAAAAGAAGGGATATTTAAATGAGCTGTGAGAGGTCAGTTACATTTCAATCCATTTGAACTAGCCAGGCCATTCTCTAACGCCTAACACCCAAAGCTTCACTGCTGCACCCTCAACATTAGCAGAATGTTCTCCTTGGCTTGTGGACAATCCCTCATGCTTTGCAAATACAGGAGATAGAAATTGTGGTTCTTTCTCAACGGTGACTAATTGCTGAGTGCTCATGTGCAGGTCATTTAACCTAAACAGCAAACATTCATACTAGAGCTTTCAGGATATCTTTTGTAACCCAGTTATTTTCCTTTTAAAATAGCAATGAAAAGTGGAGCAGGAATATATCTTTAATAAGAACCTGTCAGGCTTTTACTCTCCTTGCTGCTGCTCTTCATTTTGCTCCATTTTCTTTACACTCATTAAGTGTTCTAGAATTAGTGTCAGATGAGGCTGTGTTTGAGAAGCATCAAGGTAACAAGCTTGCAAATCTCCTTTAATAATACCCTCTTCTCCCACATCCTGCTTTTTCTGTGGGGGTTCACAGTAAAGCGGTTCTGTTGGAGCAGCCAAAAATGTGGGCTCTATTAGCTTTACAGTAAGTTAATGAATTGGGCATTTTTTTCCCCGGCTGTGCTTATTCAAGGTCAACTAGAGAAAGTCTTTGTTGCCTTACTGAGGAGCTATCTACTGACTTGTTTTTGTCCTTTGACCTTTCATTGCACTGTTTTTGCACTGGAGGTCAATCCAAGAGCAAGTGAATTCTCTTTATCTTGCACTGACTTATCAGTGTACCAGTGAGGTCAACAACTTGTGACTTCTCTGCATTCCTCTGTCCTGCATTTTTACACTACTTAAGAGATAATAGACTCCTTCATGCCAGATGCTGTAAGGATTCCTCATAAGAAGACGCGCCTGCCACTAAGAGCTTAAAGATGAAAGAGATACAGAAAGAATGAGACGATCACCTTTGGATGCAACTTGCCTAAGATTCCACAAGAAATTTGCAGCAAGATCTTCACCCAGTCTATTGCAGTGTCTTCAGGAGAGGTCCTCTCACACTTGATTTAAGTGGAATGGCCTCTCACACTTGATTTAAGTGGAATGGCTCTTGTTCACAACAGATGACTATTTGTCTTAAATACCAGTCAGTATAACCAGACCTTATCTATTACAATCTAGTGTCATGGACATTTCAGTTTCACATATTTTCACAGAGCCAGAGAAATGCATGGATTCTGCTACCTAGAAAAACTGGCATAAAGCACACTAAGGGTTAATCAACATTTTCCAGAAGAAAATTTATAAAAACAAAAAAACTATCCATGGCTTTTCTTGTGATTCCTCCTTGTTTCCCTTAACTTGTGCATGAACATTCTGAGGACCAAATGCTGTGTAGAATGATGAGAGTCAATTACTATGGTATTACTGTGGTCTATAACAGAGTACAAGACCGAAGAAAAACATTCAGTTCTGGCAAAAATACTCACTCTATTCTCATGTTGTTGCCAGTTTTCAAAGGCATATTATTGCTCATTAATATGAACCTGAAAGATTACTGTTCAGCTCAGGGGTATGTCTTCAGTCAAAAACATTGTGACCTGCCTTATGGTACATCTACACATTGGTATAGCTAGAGTGACAAAACGGTGTTCTTTTACATCAAGTGAGCTCAACTGAAATTACATAAGTATATAAGATAACACCCAACAATACTGTTAGCTGCTCCTAAGAAGAAGGTATTGAATGAAACCGGCATCCTGCATCAGTTGAAGGGGTGTGAGAATTCAGTTCTGGCTAAAAAACATTGTAATATAAAAGCTGATTTATGGGAGCTAGTTCCCTTTAGAAAAGCCATCACAGAACATCGCAACAGCCACAGTCAATGCAGTTCCTCCTTTTTCTGTCTGATACTGTTCCTACTTTGTGTTTGCTAATTGTCTTGATCCTTTCTTTAATGGCAGAGGACTCTCTTTTTGTAATTGTCATCTGTTCAGTATTTAGCTTAAAACTGTCCCATGAACACCCTTACTTCAGCTTGACAGAAATAACTTCCTCCACAATAGCATAAATCAGGTCTTTCATCTGCGACTGTAACATGTTATAGAGCCTCTAGTACTACAAATTCAAGCTAAAGTCACACAAGAAAGTCACTTCTGTTGGGAAGACCTAGGCTTATCCAACAAAGAACTAAAACAGGATGTTACCGGGTGAGAGATGTTAATAAAATCTGTTCTGCAATGAGATACATCAGTAATCTCAATAAGCTCAGGAGCTAGTATCATGAGACAGATACGTGCTGCACATACACCTCCAGAGAAACAAAATACGACTGTGTTGAAGAAAGGAAGCATGAATGGCAAATTGAAAGCTTTCACGCAACAGTGCAAGATCCACACAGATTATAGTCATGGACAATAAATAAAAGGCTCAAAAGGAGGCCTCAGGAAATCAGTCTGTGCACACATGGCTAGAATTCGAGATGCCATTGAGTATCTCTGTAAATAATTTCTTTATTAAAGAACCAATTTAATTTACAAGTACTGGGTCCTTCAAGTTATCTAGCAGGAAGTGTAAGGAGACAACTGTTTAGTGTCTGATAGGAACTCTACTCACTTACCAGGTGTTTACAGCCCTGACGGTCCTAAAACACTTTATGAACTTGGATATAAAAGCTTTGCTATATTTTATTATTAAAGGAAGTCACAAGGGGGAAAGCAGTGGTTGCTTGACAAGATTCAGCACACGAAATGAATTGTATCCAGCTAATGCAAAAGAACAAAGCAAGGGGCCAAAGTACAACCCCTGGACCGAACTTTGGGCTGAGACACGAAGGCTAACACTCAGAGTTGGCAAAAGTGCCACGTGTCACTGACAGCTGCAAACGTGTGAGAGCTTGCTTTGACTTCCTACACAAAAGATGGCACCATCACTTCTTGTACTACCCTACCACCTGCAAGATGCATTCTTACTGACTCAAGGGAACATTGCCTTCTGCTGCATCATCAACCACAGATGAGGCTGGCCAAGAACATTTTCCAGAGTGTGACAGTACCAGGAAAGCAGAAAATTTGTAATAAGGTGTCTCTGCCATCGATATCTGAATTGTTTCATAAATACACATCAAAATATAAACAGATCACATTTCTTTTTTTTTTCTTTTTAGTTGAATAAATAGAACTATCTTTCAGAACTAGAGCTACAAGGTCTCATCCTTACAATAAAGAAATTAAGCAAATATTTTTATTTGATATTGACTTATAGTTTGGACAGTCCTTTCTTTATGAGATGTGGATAAACAGTTGGGGAAGTGGTAGTCTATTGTCCGGTAATTTGCTTTTCAATTTTTGATTCTGCAAATTAACTCTCCCAATAAATGAGGTGTTAGGCTGATGTCAATATTTGCAGGTACTCTAAATTATACTGTGTTTTCTAAATCACATTGTTTTAATTCAAAAGTCATTCTGCTTTCCATTTAGACCATAATCCTGCTGGGTGCTTAGTTCTCCTGCAAAGTGCAGCATGCCCTCAGGTCTCATGGAGTCAATGGCATTAGAGATTACTCAGCTTCCTTCAGATTTGAGTCTCATTTATTTGGAAAAACCATAATTAGAGGTTAAGAGTTAGGTTTATACAATGTAGATTGTAGACAAGGCATCCAATTCTTACATTTATGAATCTCTGTTTTTTAACTCTTTTCTTAGTGGGAGATTTCAAGGTGAACCTGCACCTCTTGTTAGACCAAGAGGTCTTAATTTTCTGCAATTTTTAGCTTCACTGAGGTGTTCTCCAGCCTTTCATCATCTGGGGGAAGGAACAGGCTATCTAATCAGCCTGTCTGAAGGAAATGCCTTTTTAATGAGTCTGAGTCTCCAGCAGGACTCAAAATAGCAAGGCAGTAAAGTCAAAAGTGTTTATGGAAAGAAACTGCATTAAAAGTGTTTGCATCATGGTATCTTGGAAAGGATGGCTGCTGATCCTTCCACATGCTATCGCAATCTCAACCTTTCCCAGCCCTCTCTATTGCTGTTTGCACTTGCCTGATGTGCATGCCTTTAACAAAACCCATGGCTTGCTCATACACCTGTTCTACACTGGTAGATCATTGAAATCCTTTCCTATCATCACTCTCCTGCACCAGTTGACCCAGAGAGTTTTGCACCAGAAAAACAGAAAACAGAATTTCCAAAGACCTCCTGAGGAAGGACCTTTTGGTTGGCATCCTGGGGTTTCTTATTTATTTGTGTGTTCTTCCCTGTTCTTTGAACATATCTGAATTTATCCCTTATTTCCTGAATATGAAAGCCGTCCCTCAGCCAAATGCACCAAGCAGGACCTGCCAGTGGTTCTGAGGTGGTGCTGAGCAGACAAGATTTACGTTACATGTAAAACCATTTGGCAGCACAGGAGCTTTCCTTTTCATCCAAATGTCTTAAAGCAAATGAAAATTGGCCTCAGCATGGCTGCATTGTCCTGGAAAGAAACCCAAATGGGTGCAGTCTGAGTGATATCTGAGAGGGCTGTGCCTGATTTTTAATTTCACTGTAATTTTGAACAGAGCAGAATTCAGATCTCTCAGGAAGGTTCTTTTCCAGTGCCTAACACAGCACTGTGATGTCCCACCTGCCAGGTGAATGCATCTACTCTGTCAGATCAAAGGGCAGAACAAGTGTCAACGTGGTAGATCGCAGCCAGTGTGCCTCCAAGGTCGCTCTCAAGATGACATTCCTCAGTCAGTCTCGCAACTGTGTCACATTAACAGTGATTTGCAGCCAGGTTGCAGCCCAGGGCCATGGAGCAGAAGAGAAGCCCTAATGCTGCGCTGCACAGCTATCTGTCAGAAAACTACAGCCCCAGGGAAGGGTGAGGATGCAGACACTTGGGTGAGTATCAAACTCTAGCAGCTGCTCCTGGTGTGCAGCAGCATAATGGAGAGCAGTGAAAGCTACAATAGCCCTGGAGAAAACACTCAGAAATGCCAGGAGATGTGTGGTGAACAGCTCTGGAAAGAGAAAACAATACTTGTGGTTGCAGCACTGCTTTTGTTTTTTTTTTTTTAATACGCAGCACAGGAGCAAAATGTCTCCTGTGAGACCATCATCTTCCCTTAGCTCCTGTCCTTGCTCTCCTCTGCTGCATCCCCAAAAGGAATGGGTTCAATGGGGCCCATTACTGTTCCAGTGCAGCTATACTGGATGAAGCACACATTAGCTGCCTCAACTGTAAAATGTCTGCAGGGCTTGGGACTACCATTCCAATGGCAATTGTATAGAGAGAGGCGTCTAACACCCATCACCTGCCTGCCTTGGCACATCTCGCAGAAGAGGTTTCCACCAATAGTTCAGCTCTGCTTAACAAAACTCACACCCTGTACTTCTCCTCTTATCAGCACCGAAAATAGCTAAGTTTGGATTTCCTTTTTTAAGTTTGCACTTTTGCTATTGAAATATAGAGCTTTATTTCACTAAGATTAACCACAAACAGAGGGAAAAAAACCCTACAACAATGAAGTAAAATAAAAAATGTTTGGCATGACGATAGGTCAAGAAAGCTCCAGCTGCTGAGGTTACCCAGAGGTGAATGTCAATACAGGCCCACAGGTGCTTAACAAGCAGACATCCAGCAGACAAAATATAATAAGGCTGTCTCAGGGGAGCTGACTCTTTAAAGACTGTGGTGTCCAGCCTTATCTTTGACAGCACATTGCCTCCCAGCTATGAATGTTCAAGTGTTTATAAAATCTGACAAGGTGAGTACCTGCAAGAAATTCAAAACAAATTATTGTGTGTTGGGGGGGAAGTGCTAATGCTTGCTGTGATTGGGGAAGTAGCTGAGCCTAGTGTTGGCAAAACTATTAAGCCCTGAGGAAAAGGGACTATTCTAGCTATAAAGTCCTTTCTGTGCTGGCAGTGATAATCCAAGAACATTAGTATTCATATATTAGCAGTTAAAGCTGGCTCAATTTAGACCAGAAACAATGTTTGGGTATAGTAATAATTAACTACTGAATCCAAACAGGTGAGTTCTTCATCCCTGAAGCTCTCTGTCTACTGAGATCTCTCAGGAATGTGGTATGCCGAAAGCCGGCAAAAGGCAAAGTCAGGTCTACTGATGTACTTGACTGAGGATACAAAGACCATCATTCTTTCTTTCAGACAGGCAATTCAGGAGGAATTTTTCTAAAGGAAATAAGTACAAGTTTACAACATAAAGATGAGACAGAAAAAATCCAGGCATCCTGTCTCCTCCGGACAGCAATTTAACCGATAATTGTCTTCTACTGCAATAAACTAACCAACCAGATGTTTCAGATAATTAGTATTAAAATTAAATTTTTCTAGCAGCTGTCTTTCTTGTGATAGACATTTCAGTATATCTGCTTCCTCAGCCTGTACAAATTCCTCCAACAGAATGTCTAAGACGTGATCAAGACATGTGATGGCACTTGTATATATATATTTATACACACACACATTCAAGTGCTTTGAACTACCTAGTCTGAATATTGATAGCTGTCATAGCATGTTCAGAGGCTCACTTGGGCCTCTAGGCACATCCTTGGCGAGTTACGTTTGTGTTTTTGGAGCTTTGCTGCTTTTTAGCACCTGACCTAGAGCAGGCTGGCTCTGCCTCTGCAAGCCAGCTGGTAAGACTGGCATACGCAAAACCTTTCTTTGCATCTCAGGGAATTGTAAAGCTTCCCTTGCTGTCATTCTGTATGCTCCAGTGCTTTAAGACACATTGCTCTATTTTCACCCATTAAAGAAGAAGTCTGTTAGACTGTCCCTCCTGTTTATAAAGCACTGCTTTATATCAAAATATCTGTCTGGATGCATTAATTGAATTAGTCTGCTTTTAGAGAGACTTTTCTAGCTTTCTAACTTCAGAATTTTTATAGGAGAGGTCTCAAAACAAACGTGTAAGGAAGGGGGATGAGTGTTTTTTGCAGTTTAAGGAGATTTGGAGAAAATAAGCCTTTTACATTTTTCCTTTGGTGGACGAACAAGTTTTTCTTGGATGGAAAACAAACACCTTATGAACTGGCAGAACCCTGTGAGGAAGAGCCAGTTTTTCATGATTTCATGCAAAAACCTTGGCATTTGAGGTCTCCAGATAGCCTCTAACCGTCATGTCGTGAGAAGCACGACACCCACAAGACTGACAGGCAGCTCATTCAAATTGACACCGCTCCACTACAAGCACCAGGCACCGTTCTCCCTGCAAACCGCCTGATAACGCTGCGTCCAGGGCACCAAAGGCTGGCGACTGTTGTGCTGGGGTAGACGGGACTATCAGAACCTGCTGATACGGCCCAGACCTGCTGGAGAAGCTGGGACGAAGCGAAGTTCAGCCCGGGAGGGAGTTGCTGGCGGCTGATGAGCAAAGGGCAACAGCTGAGCGTGCCAGGTTTCTCGCATCGCTGCCCAGCAGCGGTCTGCACTTCTGCTGGGGGTCAGTGGGCACCAGCTGGGCTCTGGGTGAGACATGTCAACCTGGGTGGGGACTCCGCTCGGCATTAATTTTGAGAATTGTATTTATTAAAACCAGTCCTGTAGAAGAAGGCAAAAAACAAAAATCCCCCAAACACTGACAATATTTTGACAGGAAGAACTTGAAGAAAGCGCTGGAAGAAGAAAGCGCTCATTTGAGATGTCAGTTCTCCTGCTTTCCTGGCCCGACTGGCGGCAGCTGGCTGACCCCCGGAGAAATCAGGATGTTGTTAGCAGCCATTTTCAAGGCCTCCCTGTAAGCACGTAGGAGTTTCCAAGCCTCACCTTTGAAAATTTAAGTTAGGATCCAAATTGCGTAGTTACATTCGAGAAAACATAACCTACGTTTCCACGCAAAGTAGGGCTCCTCTCGAAAGCCCCAGACTTCCCAGTACTAAATAATTCAAATACTGCTGATTTGGGAATTTAACCACTCCGAGGAAGCATGGCAGCAGCCCCCAGCGTACACCCAGGAATGAACTGGAAAAGGGGGCTCGAAGAGCAAAGCAGATCAGGTTTTGCGGTTACACTGAGGAGGAAGGTGATCCGTAACAGTAGGAGCGATGCTTAGTGGTTTTTCACAGGAGGTATCTCTTGAAATGAGAACTCGAGGTGGGTGCGATAACCACCACGAGCCACTGTCACAAGGCCACGGGGTCACAGGCGCGAAGCGCGGGCCTCCGAGTGAAAGGGGAAAAACCACGCGAGTTTCTCGGCCTTGGTCTTCTCCCCCCCGCACCGTGCCCCCAACCCCCTCGCTGCCAGGACGCCCCAGGCCGGCGGCACCGCCGAGGGGCAGGACGGGCGGCGGGGAGGGGGCGGCCCCGGGGGCTCCCCCGGGCCGGGGGCTCCGCGGGGCTGGGGGCGGTCCCGGGGCAGGGAGGTGCCGCCTCCCCCCGCCCCCCCGCGGCTATAAGGGCCGCCGCCGCCGCGCGGATCCCGGGACGGGGCAGTGCCGCCCGCCGCTGCGGAGCCTCCGCCGGGGCCAGCGCCGTTTCCCCCGCCCCTCGGCGCGGGGGCGCGGATCCGGCCTGCGCGGGGCCGGCGGAGAGGAGCCAGGGGAGGCGCAGGGAGCAGCGGCGGCGGCGCGCTGGCCATGGCAGCAGCAGCCCGCGGGCGGAGAGGCAGCAGCCGCGGGCCGCCGCTGTGATTGGCACCGCGAGGAGGAGGAGGAGGAAGGCGCGGGGCAGCCGCGGGGCCCGCCATCCCTCCGCGGCGGCCGTGCGGCGGCGGCGGCGCCCGGGAGGATGCCGGGGAAGACGGGCTCGGCGGGCGGCGGCGAGCTCCCGGGGGCCGGCGCGCAGCGGCAGAAGAAGAGGAGGAGGAAGGTGTCCTGCTTCTCCAGCATCCAGCTCTTCCTGGTGTCCGAGTGCGCCCTGATGCTGGCCCAGGGCACCGTGGGAGCCTACCTGGTGAGCGCCGCGCCGCGGGGGTGCGCGGGCGGCCGCGGGAGGGAAGTTTCCTTCCCGCCGGGGCAACTCGGTGCGCGGCCCCCGCGGCAGCGCCCGGGCGCGTTTCGCCACCGCCCGGCGTTTCGCAGCCTTAAATGACTCAGCAGCGGCGAGGGGCTGCCCCCCGGCTGCCGCCCCCCCGGCTGCCGCCCCCCGCCGCCGGTCCCGCCGCTGCGGAGCCCCGCGCTGCCGCCCGCTCTCCGGCCGGCCGCTACCTCGGGCCGAGCGCCGCGTTTCCGAGCTGCACGGAATAAGCAGCGGGGAAGCACAGTGGGGCATTGCCTTCATGTCTGCTGTGCTGCTTCTCCCTTGTCCTCCTCAAGCGATGCGGCGGTGTTAAGTACAGCGGGGCCCGTAAGTCGCCTGTGTTTGGCGTTGGGTAAAGAACAGGCGAAATAGGACTTTGCACCGAGTCTGCGTAGCGAGGACTGGTGCCGGAGGCACAACTGTGGCAGAGGAGTTGGGAAGATGTGCCGAAGGCTGAGCTCGTGTCCCTGAGCATGCACAGGGAGAGGCAGCCTGTGGGAATGAGAAGCGTTCTGCTCCCAACAGATGTAAGGGTAGAGTTGATTTAAATTTCTCAAAATAGCTTGCTGGATTTGAGAATTACAGTTTCCATGGAAAAGAAACGTATTCATAATCTCTAAGGTTTTTTGAGGCCATATATGTGGTGTAGTATACAGTATCTAAGTGTAAGTTCTCCACATCCTGTACTTGTGTTCCCCATTTAGCTCTGCTTCTCTCTCTCTCTCTCTCTCTCTCTCTCTCTCTCTCTCTCTCTCTCTCTCTCTCTCACACACACACACACACACTCTATGTAAATTCCTGTTGAATAGGATCTATAATTTTGCAAGGCATGTAGCTAAAATAAACAGGGTTAATATTCTCTCTGAATATGAAATGCAAATTTGCAGTCATTTTCCCTGTAATGAAACATGCAAGTTTGGTTTGGAACGTGTCTATAATTGCAAACCAAACTACATCACATCTGTTGAGATAAATTCAGTAATTCTATCACCTTATGTGGGCATCAGTGGATATCACCTAATTCTTAGGCCAGACAGGGCCGTGCCTTTCTTACCTGAGTAACACCTCAGTAATTATGTACACTGTTTCCGATGAGCTGCTTCCAAAATGAGCTGTCAGCATGAATAAGCGTGGGATAATCCAGTGTTAAAATAATAGCCGAGGAATAGCCCACTGAGATGATGTCACCTAGTGGGCACCAGTATGCTAGAAAAGTGCCGATCTGCGAGGGGACTGTGTATTGGCACACCTGGCTACAACATCGGAGTGTCTGCCACACAGGCTCAGCAGTGGTCATGAAGTCCCTAGCATAGCATTTTTTTTCAAGCTCCTTTGCATTGCTCTCCTGTTACAAAACTAGCATTTTTTCCCCTCTTATTTTTTCCAGCTCTTGCAGCATGTTTTGTATTGAAGTGATGTGCTTGCTCCCTCTTGCTCCTTCAGAGTGTTTCTTGTAGCCCGAGCCCAGCGGCTGCAAAACGCTTCTGCCATCATAGTCCAGGAGTCTTGAGCCCCTTCCTCTGAGGGGTTATATTGTCTGCGGTGCTCCTGTCCGTTCCCTCTCCGATTCTCCAGGGCGCATGATGTGAGCACGCTGTGTCGTGACCAACATGACATCATGCCCTAATGGCCAGCCAGTTCCACAAACAGTAACAGCAACCGGTCAGTGGAAAAAAACAAAACAAAACCCCAAACCCCTAAACTCAAAACAGTCCACAGCATGCATAAGAAGTGGCCCAACTGCATCGTGCGAGTGTTTCTCTGTTCTCTGTATAACTTATCATCCATCATTGCAAATACCACATAGATCTAAATTCCACGTTTGCGTCTATTTGTTGTATTACCTTTGGAGGGTAAACTTAGGCTTAAAGAGCTTCTGCAATAGTGCTGTGCTTACAGGTATCTTGGGGAGAGTGAAAGCAGGAGCAGGGAAGTTGCTTGATGAAAGTGTTGACTTGATCTTTTTTGCAGACTAAATGTCCTACGGGGCCAAGCGCTGTTCTCGGTTGCCCTCTTGGGAAGTGTGGTGGTGAAATCAGTGGAGGCAATACAGAGTGGCCCAGGTGGATTTCAATTGACTCCAGCTCCTTGTACGAGTAAGGGCTACTGGCCTCTGTGGTGGATTGCCGGGCTGGTCCCCGAGGGACAAATTAGCAGGCGAGAGAAAGCAGTGAACAAACAGAAAGAGACAAATAGGGAGATGCTGTGGAGGACACTTACAGTGCATAGTTCTGGGCAGTTGAATAAACTACTAATTTTAGCCTGTCGGCAGTGACAGAGTACTGTATTCATACTTCTGCTTTGCTTGGCCACATGTATGACTTTCCCGGGTTATTTGTAACTCAGGAAAAGAAACCTTTTTATTTTTCCTTTTAGGGCAGCAGGTTGATTTTTCTCAGTTTTGTCTGCCTTGCTCTGCACAGAGGCCAGGAGGGCAAAAGCTGAGCTCGTTGAGGCCACAAGGCAGTGGCTTGGCTTGTTAGGAGTGATGGAAGAGCTCAGCTTTGGTTGGGCTTGGCCTTCTTGTCAGTAAATTTGGAAGTAGATACTGTTATTTCTAAATCTTCTTAGAGAGGTAAGAAACTTTTCCATGTTCTCGGCACCATAAACAAGCACGGTATGCTCAAATATATGTACAAAGTCTCTGTTCATCCGCTGTGTGGCTTGAAGCAAAGCTCGTTCACTTTTATGCATGTTTATATGGATAATGGACTGTGCTTGCCAACAGTGCTTTATAAATAACAAATACTGATAAAAATCTATGAAGTCTAATCCTTCTCCCACAGGACTGGGTGGTGAAAACACCCCAGGATGCCAATAGTGGCTGGGTATGGTGCCTCTCGGAGGCCCTTCATGTGAAATTTTAGGGAATGTTTGATCGATGTCACGTTCCAGCACGTTTGTCGGTTATTGTGCGCGCTGGCTGCGGAGATGCATATGTTCCAAAGAGGCTTGGTGCCACGCTCTCATTACAAGGCTATCCTGCATAGCTTATGCAAATGCCAGCTGATGCTGCTGGCTTAATTTCTGGAGCGGCTGAGTATACCCTATTATTTGCATATTCTTGTAACATTTTGTGTATGCGTTTATTTGGCTTCATCTAATTACTCCTGTGTCCTTTTGGAAACTTAAATTTCCCAGCAGCTGCAGTGGTGCTGGGGAGATGCTGCTGGTAGGCTGCAGGCATGCCTGATGCAGGAGTTACTCTGGGTTTCAGCAGCAACTTTTAAAAGCCCAAATGATTTCCCACTCTCGGTTGCTCCCTTGAAGCATGGGGTCTGTGGATTAAAAAGCTGAACTTTACCGGTGTGGATGGCACTAGGAGTGAAAGACGGGACCTGTGTTTTCCAGACAGCCTTGTGTCTTTTGGGCAAACAGCAGTGTGATCGGTCAGGCTGACCGGGCTGTGCAGTGGTGGTGATTTGGATAAGGCTGATTCACATACCTTGGCAAGAAACTTCCCTCGCTGTCCCCCCCACCCCTGAATCCTTACATGCATTATATTTGGAATATTTTAACTGGTAATACCGTTCCAAGTGCTGCTGAGGGATTTCATCACCCTGCCAGTCAAATCTTTTGCCTAGCCAGTGGTGATATCATTGCTTTAGCAGAAGGCAAAGAGCTCTCAGTTTGACAGCCACAGTTTGTGGAGCAGGAGTGCAATTTAATTTTCTCTCTCTAGCCTTTAGCCTCAGATAGCTCTGGTTCAAACTGACCTACTTGCAAGCACCCAACATCTGCCAAAGTCGCAGGCTTCTTTAGATAAAGGGCATGCATATGGGAAGCGCGTTGAGAAGCAGTTATTTGGTGCGCGCTGGATAGCTGTTTTTACAGAGCTGTGCTGAGATGTCTCTGTGCGCTGCAGCTTTGAATGCAGCTATTCATGTGTTTTATCAAGTGATAGAGGATGACTGGCCTGAGCATGAGATGGAAAGGAAAATAATTGGTGCCTCCCAAGGAGGGTGCATTGGTGTTTGCGTGGGAATGAATGCAAAATTGTTTCTTGTTTGCTGAATGAGAAGTTTTGAGAGTCATGCTCAGCTCCCAGGCTAGGCTTGTGCCTGGGCAGCAGCATTTAGCTACAGTCTGCAAAAGCCCTCGCAATGTGCAGGCAGTAAAAACAGTGCAATACAGGCCCAGGTGATTGTGCATATACGATGTCTGAGACAGGCTCATTCTGTTTGGTCTTTATTATTATCGGGAATTGGGATATTAATGAAGCTTTTAAAATACCAAATTCAGCAAAAAAGATAAGTAACATACAAAGGACAGAAGTTAACCATCACAAGGGTTCCTGTTGGAGTAAACACAAACAGGGGTGCTGGGCGATGGGCAGCAGGGAACTGAGTAATTCAGAGCAGAACTTGGCTCTTGGATGGTGTTTTTCTGTTACCCAAGAGATGTTGTGGAGACCCAGTCAAGCTCTCCTTGAAGTCGGTAGAGGTTCACATGTGGGATATCATTAAAGGCAACCTTACTATGGGAATACTGCAACAGCATTGGAGCTCCCCGTTGTGCTTGGTGCTGTACAGCCATCTGCGAAGAGATGCTTTGCCCTGGGGTATCTGCAGTCTCAGTTAAGCTGGGTGGGAAAAGTTAAGTGGTAGCTTGTGTTGCAGATGGGGAAAATGAGGCAGGCATTAAGAGCTTGATTCTTTTGCTGAAGTTAGTTATAAAGCTTTCACTTAGTTAATGGCACCAGGGCCTGGGTGGCTCAGCCATGGATAGAGGAAGAGTCTGGCAGAGTGAGGAATTCCAGTTTCAGGGGCTTCAGCCCAATGACTTAACTGCAAGAGCAGTTTTTTTCCATTGAGTTTATCATTTTTATTCAAGAATTTATTTTCCTAGAATAAGAATCTGCTTTAAAATATTACTGTTCTTTTTTTCTTTCTCTCCTTAGCAGTGCTGAGTAATAAATTAGCCGTAATGCTCATAATTTATTTGTCACTGGGGTATTTAAAGGAAAAAAAAATGGATTGAAAATAAATGTTTTAGTGGGGATGGAGATTGCCAAGCATTGGCTGGTTATTGCTTACAGTTCATTTTTCCTTAATATATCTTTGCTGCCTATGTTATTTCTGGAAACTTGTTTCTAGTATGCCTTTCCCATTAGAGAATATTGTCTGTTTTGCAGCTGAGTTGCACAGAAAGTTATTCTCAACTAGCTCTTTTGACTACATTCACATTTCTTTTCTCAGAAGCCTTTTGATGTTTTTAGGGTCTCTAACTGCAGAATGGAGGAGAAACTGGATCCAGCTCTGGATTCTGATGCCTTTGGGCTCCTGAGGGGTTCAGTGGGGAGCGTGGGACTGACTTGTTACAAAGCTTGTGCTACAAATTATTAGGAACTACCTCTGATCCAGACCTAGGTTGGATTTTGAGTATCAGGAAGGCTTGTGAGTAACTGGCACACATGCTTTGGTTTAAAACTTTCTTTTTCCTGCTCCTAATAGATGACGTGGTGTAGGGAACTACGTGTTTATCCCTGATATTATATGCTGTGTGAGGTTTTTTTTTTTAAAAAAAAAAACTGATTGTTTCTTGGTTAAATGGATTTAAGGGCAAAATGCATTTGTTTCTATAAGGGTGTGGACTGATCAGTTTTAGCACTTAACTTTTTTATTTTTAGCAGAAAGCTTGGTGATTATCTGTTTTCTCTAAGGGGCCAAGTGATACTTGTAAGCCCTGCAAGAAAGAGCAGTCTCTTATAGAAGTGTTATGATCCATCGTAAAACCAATGTCTGATTTCTTTTGGCCTGCCTTAGCTTCCAAAATCCTGCTGGCAAGTGCTGTGTGCTGATGTGATAACCAGGTCTGAGGTTTAATGGCCTGCGGTATTAATGCAGCTGAGGTTTGAAGGGCTTTTAAATTAGATGACAGAATGCATTGGTTTAAAGGTCTGTTTTGTCCTTGCTTAGTAACTTTATGCAGTGACTATTTAAATAGCAAGAGTGCTGTAGCCCTGTCCCATAGAGGGGTCAGCTGGACCCTGTTCCCTCCCCTTCTCTGCAAGGGAAAAGAGATATTCCCTTTTTCCCAGAAAGGGGTGTTCCTCAGTTTGCATGGACTTTCTCTTATTTTCAGGCTGTTGTAAAGATCCAAAAGCCAGGCTCTGTTCTGCTACAGCAGTGTAAATTTATTGCTTCAGAAGGGTTATTCTGCAATTAATCAAGAAGAATTTGTCCTCTGTGTATAATAATATAAAATGTTTCCTTACTTGTTCACTCCTTGGCTTCCAGTTATTCCTTCATGGTAGCAAGATTAAACAATGGAAATATTATTTAATGGATGAGGTTGCAGCTTGTATGAGTTAGTGTAGCTTTGTCTTCTGATCAACACCAGATGAAGCTGCAAAGTGATATTTCTTAAGTATCATCCAAGAAGGTTTAAGTAAACACATGATAATACTTTGTACCTTTAAGGGCTCCAGTGAAGTTGGGAAGAATTCATTCTTCCTATTGCGCAGGGGGAAAACATGGGCCACTGACTTTGATTTACAAGGTTTCATTATAACTCTGCAGCAAAACCAGGAATAGAAGCCCAAGAGTCTCCTCTCCAGGTCACCTTGGTGAAACCACTGGACTCTGTCTCTTCACAGATGCATATGGCAATGCAATTAGGATTGCTTGCTCCACTGAGTAAAGATTTCATGCTGCTGCACTTCATACACTATCAATAAAATCAATAGCGATAGTGAACTGTTTATGGAGTTCCTGGAGTGTCTGGCACTTCCCATCTGTGCTGGGAGAGCTCTGCCCTGGTATGGGAAGCGCTCTCTAAGTGCTCAGAGAGGTGGTCCTGCTCTCCAAGATGTTCCAGTTAAGTGGATGGATCAAAGTCTGGAAAAAAAGGAAACATTCCGCTTGCCCAGATTAAGTGAGGAGGTTGTGTGTGTGTGTATATATATGTATGTATATATATGTATATATACATATGTATGTAGACATGAAGGCATACAGCACAGAGATACAACTAGAACTGCCCCTCTTCGCCTAGCCAAGTCTATGGAAGACCCGAGAACAAAAAGCATATATGTGTGTGTGTGTGTATATATTTATATATGGGTGTGTGTGTGTGTGTGTGTGTGTGTGTGTGTGTATAAAAAACACTCCAGTTAGCAACTTTCTCGTTTTCCAGCCTCATTCTGGATTTTTGGTGAATTTTTGCCTTTCGAGACCTCAGTATTTATTACTGAACTCTTGATGTTGGGCCCCTCTATTTTGGTTGTTGCATGGTACCCACTGTATTGAGGTTGCCTATCTATAATTAGGGCCGTACTGCAGTAGTGCCTGAAAGTACTCAATTTTAAGTGACTGCTTGCAACATAAAAACAAAATCTGTATTTCAGGGTTGGTCAAGTAGTTATCATCACTATTTATCATTGTTATTTATCTTCGATGGTTCAAGAAAGAAAAGCATCTTTGGTTAGATTTTTTTTTTTCCCTTTCTATTTCCTCTCCCCTCATACTATCCTTTCTCCTCAGTAAGCAGCCAGCTAGTTTCCCTGTATTTCTGAACACCTTTATCTTTTTGATGCCTGCAACTATCTCATGGATGACTTTGGCATGTTTGCAGGTCCGGTGACTTTCAGATAAGGGGCTGCAAGTGCAGATGTGAGAGCCCAGAACCTGTTTTTTCATCCTACACCATGATCTGTTCTCTGGGCAAGGTTTGCTAGAGGTTTTTTTTTATTTTTAATATTGAAATGTCCTTTTAAAAAACTTACCATACTGCTCACCTGTATAATTCATAATGTCTTAGTTTACTGAAAGTGGAAAAGAACTTAAAATTCAGTTTTATGGTGCTCCATAAAATGACAGTAAAGTTTTTGAAAACCTGGATAATTCAGTTCTATTGAGGTCTTCGTGACTCACCCAGCATTGTGGTTTCTGAAGCAACTATGTCAGACTTGCTTTCAAGTTTTTGGTGCTTTGATGTTTTGCATCCGAATCCAACGTTTTCTCTAGTTTATCTTTTCCTTAATAAAATGGTAACTAAAAACACCACAAAAACTGAAGGCTTGGCTGTTAGGGAAGAGTTGTGTGGTGTGGGTGTGGAGGAATGTAGAAACATTTCAGTGGATGTAATTAAAAAAAAAAAAAAAAAAAGCCCTATGGTGGTATATTTCTATTCTCCACAAAAATTTGAATTTTTGGCTAAATTAAAGTTGATTTTTTTGGGGGTCCTTATATAAGAAATAGCCCTGAAGTGTGTACTGTGCTTGTGTATTTTAAGGTGATACTTAACAGTTTAATGCCTGCAGTATCTGATGAAGTGATGTGGAATTGCTTTACAGCCTTGGTGCCAAGCAGTAAGTGATGCCCTCTATTCCTAAAGCAGATGAATTATTCTGTAAATTTACATCAGAAGAAAAGTAAGTGTTTTCCCTGAAACATGTATTAGATCAAGCTTTGCACATTCTCAGCTGTCAGGGAGCACCTATATTCAAATGTAGCTTGGCCACAGAATAGCAAGAAAAAGAACCCTATGTTTGCTCTTAGTCAGGATTTTCTGTGGCGCTGATGGATATTTGTTTGTCAAATCAAGACAGAGCTTTAAGTTTTGTGACTGTAGCTGTAGATTTCTTTCATTGCTTCAGTTCTCCAAGGGAATAATAGGGAATGAGAAAAATACCCTCCTTGAGAGGGCTGCAACCGCTTATGGAGAACAATGAATGCTCTTTGTTTTCTCCCATGGAGCTTTAACAGGAAGAGTGCTGCAAAAAGGTCACTTGGGAGGTTTTTGGGGTTTTTTTCCCCCTGAAAAGGAGGATGTGAAATAGCTGCTACGTCTTTCCACTTCTCACCTTTGTGCAAACGTGGGTTGGTACGGCCTTAGCGGTAGGCCAGAGCGTTGCTTGCTGGTGTTACGATGCTGGAGGCCAGACCTCATGCTTTGGGCGGAGGGGATCTCAAAGGCAGCAGGAGGACCAGCCTGTGTTTGGCTTGGTGCCATGAAAGGAGTCCCTCATGCCTCTCATAGCAGAGAAATGTGGAGGGAGGAGAGGGACAGAAGTTACAAATAGTGACTAGAAGAAAATGACTTTGAAACATATGAAGTAGAAATGCCCCAGTGATATCCTGTTCATGCCATGCTAATAACTTGCGTTTGCCAGAAAGGTGCTTGCTTTTAATCCTAACTCGTTTTTGGTGTTGCATGATTTATTGAGGTGCCAGATCATGGGTAGATCACTTCTTTCCCTGTTAAAGAGAAACAGAGAAATAACGATATATAGCTGGTCTTCATTTTTCAAGAGGAAAAACTTGAGTTTGGATTTCCACTTTTCCAGTCTTATGGCTTGGTTCTCGGCTTTCCTCTGAGCTGCAGGCAGAGCTGAGTTGTCACGGCTTAGCAAAAGCTATTGCTTCTGAGTCATTCTTAAAGCTTCATGTTTTCTCTTTAAAAGAGTATCCACATTGCTTGGTGAGATCTGCACTGCCTTTCCTGAGGCTGTGGGTCCTCTAGCGCTTATCACCTGGTTTGCTCTCAGTTTGGAGACCCCTTGAACAGAGGGAAGCGAAGAGCCTAGTTCCCCTGACTCCAGTAAGGCTGAACCGTGAGCATCTTTCCATCGGTTCTCCGCATGCTCTGGTGAGAGCATGCACCTCTGGGTATGAACTGAAGTAAAATTTAATTGTGTGTGTGCACAGTGATGCAGTCTGCAGAAATGGTGGCTATTGGCTTGTGTTGGGTAAATCATTTTCTCCTTGTCCGAATCCTCTCTGTGCTTGGTTCCCTGTCACAAATTGTTTAGGTGTGCCACTAACAACCGAGGAGGTTCAGCCCAAACCAAAATGCTTCAGTGGAGGGTGTAACTAATACTGTGTGCATATTCCCCCCCCGCCCCACCCCTCCTGCTGACATTGTCTGTAAAATTTAGTCACTGTGGGAACGAGCCTCACCATAACCCATGCTAAGTGCTGCTGCCTGTGTGACTTGCATAGAGGGCACTGGGCATATAAGCCCTTTCTAAGAAATAGTGGGCAGCATTTGTTAGGACTTACCAGCAAAAGAAAACTGTGTTTTTGTTTTTGCCTTGCTCGATGTGCGGGCCAGAGAGCGGTTAGCTACAATGGGCCTTTCAGCCTCTACATGAGATCCGCACTTTGTTTCCTGCTGCATATTGCTAGTTATAATGCAAGCCCTTATGTCTGAAGTTAGTGCAGCTGTTGGCTAAGCGACAGTGGCTTTAATTGAAGGCATGCCTTGTCTCGGGGTGCTTGTTTGCAAAGGGCAGTGATATTAGTTTTAGTAAGATCAGCCAGCCTGGGGGATCGAGCAGTCGCTGGATGCGAGGTGTTGGGCAGTCCGCGTGCTGGCGGCCCTCGGCAGCGCTCCTGCGGGCAGCCCGCTGGCGTCTTGCATCCTCCAGCTACAGGGCGCAGAGGAGCGATTTGGCCCTGAATTTGTATTTCTGTCATCAGAAGGTGGAATCAAATACCTTCTAGCTAGCTTGAGCCAGTGGGTCACAGTGCTACAGTCTAGGCTGAGTTTTGCTCTTTGTTTCTTTTGCTATAGTCTGTGATATTTAATAAAGAAATGGGGTATCAAGGGAGCTGGCATGGGGTTAGCAAAAAGCCTTCCCATAGGATTTGAGATTCAAATCTACCAACTTTAAAGAACTTGAGGGCAAAGACTGAAAAAGGAAGACTTCAAGTATTCCACGGAGCTAGATAAACTATTTGCTTCCCAGAGCTCATTTGCTCAGTTGAGGCCACTTCTATGCTGACAGATCTCTGAATGGATGGATTCCAGAAATGGCTTGAATTATTTGGCTATTGAAGTCAGTCCACACTAGCAAACCACATGTTAGAAGCATGACTTTGTGTCTTTGGTACTTGTAGTCTGCTGTGCAGTTTGCAACCAGTCTCTAGACTGCTGGTCCTGTACAGAAGTCTAGTGTCTAGATGCATCAACGCTGCTCTATTGCTCTTGCTGGCTCCTACAGAGAAGGCAAAAGTGTCAAACCTCTAATCAGTGCATCTTGGAACCACTCTGGGTTTATGGTTTAGCCTGTTATAGCTGAGATGGTGTTTATTGATGTGAATCATTCAACTTAATTCAAAGCCTGACAAACTTTTTTTTGCCAGATTTTCTAATGTTGCCACTACCTTATTTAAATAGGTCCCTAATGAATTACTGCAGTTGCATTTAATGGCTTCTAGGAAATACTGGATGCAATCTCCAGAATTGGTCTATGCTGTGCTTTCAGATGCAGATTGCAAATTCTGGATGTGGATCTCTGTATGGTGCCTGGGGTCCCTGGTCACTCTCTGGGTTTTTGAGATGTTCCTACACTAATGTGCTGCATCTTTGTTATTCTGTGGGCAAGCATGCAGCGAACAACTGGTGGGCAAGAGAACAGCTTGGAGGTGCATCTGGGTGCAAAGCTCTCTGCTTTCACTGTGTCACTGGGACTGTGGTCTTGCTGTCAGGAGAAGCCAGCCCATTTGCATCCAGGATGCAGTATTGCCTTTCATTTCTTTAGGGTCAAGGCTTCAAATGAGTTAAGGCCCTTACATAGTTGGGATAGTGAGTCAAGGGAGGGAGAGTCTGGGAAGAAGGTAGAAAGTTAGAATTTAACATCTTGGGGAGCTCCTTTTACATATGAAAAATGTCCTTCAGGTGGGGTTGTGGCAAACAGTCATTATTTAGCTTCATTGAATTAGTGAGTGGGTGTTTTGTTGTGTGTGTGGGAACCACAGTGGGTCAAGGAATCCATATGAGGTTGCATGGCCTCGTGTGTGTTCTTGTTTGTTTTTGTTGTTTTTTTCCTCCAGACTGTCTTATAATCTCCCATCTCAATACTTGTGTATTCCCACCTTCGCATTGACTTGCTGTGAGATGGTGTTACTACTTGATGGGGATGCTGACCAAAATGAACAAAAATATTCAGGGAAGGGCTTGTGGGAAAGTGGGGTCTGCTGGTTTAGTTAGAGCAGCACCTTTTGGCATGAATGGAGTTTATCAGATTACTTTGATGTAGAACTTGGCCAAAAAGTTTTGGGCTTCAGTCAGGTGTTTTACTATGAAGCTTTAAGGTGTGGGATCTCTCTTTTTAAGAGATAAGCAGAACTCTCCTGTACTGGAAATGCAAGTTTAAAGTAAAATGACCTTTGTTTTCTCCTTTATTTCCCCCCTGTGGTGCGTAGTGTATAGATTCAGACACTTCCAATTTGATTCTCAGCATCCTGATTACACTCGGTATCCAGACAGCGTTGCAAAATAAATTTGTGGCATGCTTCCAGGATTTGGTGTCAGTGCGTATTTCCCTGCCCTCTCCCTCGCCCCTGCCGCTCGCGCACAAGTGAGAGATTAAACAGCGGGGAACAGCGACTCGTTTCCTCTGAGCCAATGCTAGCTAGGCAGAAGCTGTTGATCGTGACATTTTGGTGGGGACAGATGACCCTTTCTGCCACACATGGGTAATATTTTCAAACTGGATTCTTCCTTTGCACTCTGCTGTCCAGAGCTGTCATGTCCGAGCTGACTCCCTATATCAGTCAAGACTGATATTGGTGCCCAGAGAAATATGCTTTCATTTGAGCAACGTGACGTGGGGCAGACTAAGGAGAGGGAAGGCAGTTTCCCCTGTGGGGTGATGGTGTTGGCTAAGCAGCAGCTAATACCTGTAGCTTTTGGTGAAGATGCAGACCAAGAATTTGGCAAATTTGGATTCTTTTCCTGGCTTTGTCGTGGACTTCCCAAGCCCTCTTTGGGCTTTAGCTCTCTGTCAATAGAATATACTAATGACAATATTGTCTGGCTTCACAGGTGTTTCATGGGCTGGGATTGTGGGTGTTCAGCCTGTAGGATGACGGTAACTGGAGTGAAAGAGTTACCATGGCCAGGGCCCTGAGTCAGGTCCCTACCTGCTATCATAATAATGTCAGTAGTATTAAATGAACTAATGGGCTGGTAATTTTGTACTGTCACACCTGTGGTTGGTCTGTGGGGCTTCATCCTTCACCCTGGGCTATGGTGCAGCCTCCTTGCCATCCCTTCTTCCTTCTCACCATGCCCGAAGCCACTGGGTAGAGGACCTAGCCCTTTGCTTTCTGAGCCTTCACAGGAAAAGAACTATTTGGAGCTGCTTTACTTGCTCTGACAGTGATGGATTTTAAAAGAGCCTGAGGCTATTATTTTTCAAAGACACTTTCTGAGCCACACTCTTTGACGAAAGTGACTTATTCTAAGTGTCTCTTTGAAAATGGGACTTTTGTTCCAAAGCAGCTTAAGTGCTTTCGAAAAATCTCCTTTCCCGTTATTGATTGCAGTGGATTGCTTTACTGCTGTCTAGCCTTGTTCAAGCAGGCCAAATTTAGAGCCTAACTGTTATGTACCTGGCTAATAAATGGTATTACAATTAGCACCTTTGGAGGCAGGAACCATGGAAAAGTCCAGTGTAAAGAGAACAAACTTCATGTAGTAGCTGTCTGCAAAGGATGAATGAAGAACTGTGCGAGGAAGGGAAAACAAGGGTTTGAAATGGGTGCAGGCAGTGTGTGAGTGGATATGGAGCCAAAAAGAAAACTTTAATAGGCCTGTGCTGGAGGACAAAAGATGTAGAATAACAGGTAATGAGATTGAAGAAAGCTCCTTCTGCTGGTCAAGCTGTCTGAGTTAATTTAACCTGAAGATGGCCTGATATTTTGCGCTTGCCTGTTTTCCAGCTTCCACCAGGCAACTTGAAGGACTGGGAGCCTTGCTGGGGTTCTCCGTGGCCAATTCCCTGGGATTGTCCCTCCAGTACAAGAAACCTGTGCTCAGGGGCTGTCGGGACCACTTCACTGAGATGCTGGTGGTCTGCCTTACTTGACTTAATGCACGTGTCTTTGCATTTTCCTTTGCTTGCTGCGTATCTCCAAGTAAACCTTATGCCTTGCTCTGAGCAATGAACCTTGAGAATGAGATCCCTACTGCTAGGGAGAATATTCCAGCTGCGCATGCACCTCTTGCCCTGAAGGGTCTGCCATGCACCTACAAAACCCAGAGTAGGTGAAACCAGAGATTGAGAGACAGTATGAGGAGAAAAGAGTTAGTGCTTGTGTTAGACTCAGTAACCAATTGGTTAGTGCTGCCATCTGGTCTGGCTTTGTACTGAACAACGAATGCAAAAACCATTCCCCCTCTGCAACAGCTTGAATTCTGGATTCTTCCCAGAACTTGGGATGCCCCTGCTGTAGGAGCAGTACTACATGGGGCTTCTCTAGTATTGTGCTTTTACCCACCTCACACTTTGATAAATAAGAGGAAGAGGTGGTGACTTCTGTTTTCCTTCCATGTGTTCATTGAGTTTTCAGGGGGTCTGGTGCTCCTACAGTGAGGGGATCCCATCAGCTGCGGTTAGGTGGCTCTCCCAAGGCAAGGGCTGTCATTAATCCTGCAGGCACAGGGGTGAAATTCAGCCATCTGTGTGTACAGCCTCAACAGATGCCTTTGCCTATTGGCTTTTTGATAGCTCTCTTCATAGTGAACCCCAAGGAACAGATCTCTCATCATCTGGTGAGACATTTCATTCTCTGTATCTCTTTTACAGAAAATGCATTGAGTCTGAGTGGGATTATGACAAGTTTGCAACTTGAATCTAGATCTCCCAATTAACTGTTCTTAAGGCTATTTTTTTTAATTCCCTGTATGTTTGTGTATGTATGTTATTTCAAAGGTGCTTTTAAGTCACCTTCTATTCAGGAGAAAAGGGACTTTCTATCTTTGTTAGGAGTGGTAAAAGAGAGAGAGCATATAATGGTATGGGATATGAAGTTGAATGCCTGAGTTGAGATTGGGGTTGCCAAACTTAAGCACGCAGATGCCATGAGCCTGCCCTTCACAACTCCCACCCTGTTCTTCACCCAGGATATGTTCAGATAATAACTAGGTTCTCCAACAAGAATAGATTTAAGATCATCTTCAAGCCCTGACCTGCTGTCTGTTTACACCACAAATCCCCCTCCACTCGTGCACTGTTCTTCAGCAGGATGTCTGACAGCAGCGGGCACGCGGTCCCCATTCGTACCTTTTGGCTCTGCACTGAGACAACATGGAAAGAGAAATGAGTAGTTTGCAAACAGCTTTGTAGGAGGGTGTTACTTAGCAAATAAGCAGGATGACATGGACAGCTCTTGTGTAGGCTGCAAGGTGCGAGGGGGGGGTAAGCAGCTCACATGGTGGTGGGACACGCTCAGGGTGTTGTTACTTAGATGTGAGAGAGACCCTAATTGCAATGGCAGATGCTTAGGATAATTTGGTATTTCTCTTGCAAGTTGTTTTGAAGTGCTGTAGATTAACAATGTGGCACGGGCATTTTGTTAGTTCCCTTTTAAATAGCTTCCTTCCTCCTATCACTTACTAAGTCGAGGTATTTCATGTCCTGGTTGAAGAGAAATGCCTCTGACTTCTCCTTAAGCCGAGTTCCTGTTTGCTGCAGCTGGGCACCCTTGCTGCAGGGTGGGGAGTGCAGCGCTGGAGGTACCAGCAGAGCCCGAGCAGATGAGGAGAAAAGTGGTAGGACTTGTCAGAAAACCTCCTCTCTCAGTATATGGCCTTTATATAATCACCGTTGTCCTCCAACCATGAAAACTGAATTCAGTTTCCATCAAAGCTTTTATTAGAGCTGCTTTAGAGTGTCCTGCATGTGTCACTTCTGCCCTGGCTCTTGCCTGGCAGTGGAGAATATTTCAGCTCCAGAGGCCTCTTGTCTTTATCTGCGCTCTGGCATAACTCGGATGCAACCCTTAGCCCTGAATTCAGCTCTTGATCGTAAATTAAGATAATGTGAAACCCTTTTGCACGACAGGGTTTCTCGTCAGGCTTGCAGTATGGTTTCTGCTGTGGTTAGTAGCTGTTGTTATGATGCTGTCTTCTGTGCAAGCATATAACAAAGTGTGCTGTGTTAGAAAGTGTTTTATTAGAAAAATAAACTGTGCCTGTTGCAGAGACCTGGGCCCATGTGTAAATCTTATTGCTGCTCCTATCTGTGGTTCTGTGTCTGAGTTCTCGTGATGTTATAGGAGCCTACACTTAAATTGTTAAGAACAATTTAAAATGTTCTTAATCTGCTTTGCACAGTGGCTCCCTGGTAGGGAGGGGGGGAGGAGTGGTTAAAAAAAAAAAAAAAAGCCATGTCTGAACCAAAGTTGCCCAGTCTGCATCCCCATGGCTGTTTACTTTCGCAGAACCAAGTGGAGGCCCCTTTTCGCAAGCCCCTGCCGTGGAGCCCTTATTCCACGTGGGATTCCTCATCCGTGGTTTAAGTGTACCAGTAGCTCTGTTGCTGTGCTTTGGTTTTTAGAGCACGCAGAATTGCAATATAGGTTTGGGGTTTGCTCCTTTTCATGTTTATGATGATATGCATTTTGCTGCCAGTGAAAATGACATAACATTTAAAAATAAATAAGGATTCAAATATCCACCGGGTTCATTATGTTTATGCTGCTAAAGAGCAATGCATATTACAAATGGATTCTGGCACTGGATATATTTATGTAGATATCTTGTCAGACAAAAATATCACATGCTTTTGCACATGGTGAGGTGAATCTTGAACAGCTGGTTTGGAGGCAGAAAGGTTGTAAGGACCTTCAGACTGTATGTGAAACATTATCATACACTGGGACTGAGAAGAGTATGAAATGCCAATCTTGACCATACTGCACATCTGTTTCAGGACAGCACAAAAAGCCTTCAGATTTTGTTAGGGAAGTTCAGTGTGGCCTGATGCTCTGTACCTGTGTCTATTTTTGAGCTGTCAGTGCCTCATTACGTAACTTTTCTTAATAGAAGTGAGGGGGTAGATTGCAAATAACACCCCTTACCATCCTTTTGTTAACACCTCTCCCCTTAAAATGGAGCAGTGCTTCTTTTCTTCCTCGTGGGAGGCAGGGAGAAGGTTCAGTCCTGGTGTGCCATGCAGGAGCGCCTTCATCTTCAGCATTTTCTACCTAAGGATCCTGCAAAGGTTAGGTTTTGTGTTGCAAGCCTGATCTGCATAGGTCCCACTCTTGCTAGACTAGTAGAAATTACGCTTAACTTTGAGATACATGTGACTTTTTTTAGGGTCTACCAAAAAGCCTCGCCATCTCCTGAGCTTCCCTAAGATGCTCATCCTCTCTCTGGTTGCTGACAGGGAGAAGCTATGCTGAAATGAACTGTGGGTTGACCTTATGTATCAACTCCTGACCAGACTGGCTATCTTCCACAGATGCAGACTGCTCTTTCCTCTTTTTGCAATATATAATTAGCATTGCTCTGAGTGTGTCTGGTGCCATGGCTGTGACCAAGCAGGAGGGTTGCAGGAGTGTGCTTGCTTTGTGCCCTGCGTCAGCTTAGGGCAGGTGGCACAGGATGCTGAGATTACTGAAATATGGGGAGGAAAAGTCAACTGATAAACAGTGAGATATGAGAGATGGCCAAGATGTTCTTGGCACGGTGCCAGAGAGGAAGGAAGAAAGGATGGGTTGTCATAAACTTACACCTTGCCTTGGCAACAAGGGCTATGCTACATCCCTTGCTGCATGGTATAATATCCTTTCTCAGGCCACTGAAAACTTTGACCTTAAATATGTACTTATTTTGGAGCATGTGAATAATCTTAGAGCCAGTCACCAGAATGTAGAACAAGTTGTCCACCTTGTTTGGTGGAATGAGGCATGGCTGGGAGCTGCGGGCTCCTTGTGGCACCAGCTCAGTGCCTCGCAGATTTACCTGCAGTGGCCTAGAAACTGCGTAGGCACATGCAGCAGCAGCCAAGCTAATGACACCCTACTTCTCGGCGGTGGTTCAGCTGCGGTGTCTATTATTCCCGTCATGTGAATGCAAACTTGTATGCAGGGAGAACTACCAGACTCTGAGCAGAGCCAGCTTGGGTGTGTTCGTATCACCACCCTTCTTGCTTTCCTTGACTTTAGCATGCCTGAAGCCAGCATGGGTGTCTGCATCAGTGGTGAGAACATCCCTTAAGTTTCCACTGACTTTATTGGACGAGGAACGGTGTTGAACAAATGATCACCTGTGTGAGAGGGGCAGCCCCGATGCCCTCTGTACCTTGGCAGGAAGGATGCAGTGGGGTGGGCACTAGCAAAGAGGGCACTGGTGCCCACGGATGGGTTTCTGGACACGAGGCAGATCTCTTCCTCACCTAGCAAAGAGTCAGTGCCTTACACTGGGCATCGCAGCTTGCGGTCAGCTGCCTTCCTTCCCAGCCTTCCTGGGTGGAAGGCGTGGTCAAAAGGTAACGGAAGTGTCTGCATTAAAAATAGGCTCAGCCACAAATTATCATTTAATGCTGAAACTGTGGAGCAAAAAGATGTCAGAGTAGGGGATCAGCATCATTCCCTTGGGCTTTAAATCTGAGCATGGTGGCTGTGCTGTCAGCTGGGAGGGTGGGCAGGGAGAGGGACGGTGTGTGGAAACACGGGTGTATGGGGAGGCAGGTTGCCTCAAGTGGTGGTTCCTGGGATGCCCTTCGGCCACCCTGTGTCGTTGCTGGACGAGAGGGCAAGCTGCCATCTGAAGAAGTGGGCCTGGCGTATTGGAACAGACACTTTGTTCCTGCAATGATTGCTTTGGCTTTTCGAGGAATCCTGTGTTTCCCGGCTCTGTAATGGAGACTGGGAGACGGTTCTCATTTGTTTTCCTTTGGGAACATAGTTGCCATGCAATTATTTTACACCCTGTAGCACTGCAGACATGTCGCTTCAAGTCCAATCTCTTACCACATAACTGAGAAAATGTATTTTACATTAAAAAGAAGCCTTTAAAAAGGCCCTTCAGGCATAAAGTCAATGTGTTTTCTATATATAACCCTGTATTATTAATACAATGAACTTATCTCTAGACTCTGTGGGTGAATATGACTTGATCATTGGAGATATGAACAATATGATATTCATTTCCAATGCACCATGTATCTGACTGCATAATGGTGCCCCCAGCCTTAGATTCATTTCTTAGTGCTAGAGTGGGGTGACTGTGTGAGGCAGGCTTGTGGATTGCATTTTTGCTGAGCATTAATATAAAATAAACAGCCTATAAAGAGAACAAATTTACCTTGGTTCAGAAATGCCAAGATCTATAGATCTGGGGCAGACAAGAATGATGAATGTGAGCATGTGTTATTGAAATAAGCCCAGAACAGCATGACGAAAGCTTCCCTGGGTTTAGTTATAGGCATTGCAATAAAGTTGCTTTGCTTCAAAATTTCAAGGTGGTGATTGATGTGTGTGTGTAGGTCATTTGTCACTATATGCATTATGTGGGATCACTTTCCCTTTTCAATCATTGAAGAAAATTTTAGAGTGGACTTAAGAGGCTCCTTTAGCCCTTGTGAATTTTAGTTTTTGAAATCCATGGAGACAAAAGTGTGTGTGTGGATTTCTGTGGCTCTCAGTGAGGGAGGACTGTGGCAGGTATATGAGTTTGCACATAGCTCAAGCATGGTAAAGTGTTTAATTACTGATGGTTGCTGTATGTTAGGTGTTCTGCTCACAGAAGGGCAGAAGGATGCATTACCTGTTTTTAGCTTACACTGGTCCAGTTGATCAGTCTGGTTTAAACTTCCTTCTGAGGAGCGTGAACTTGCAAAGTGCTGATAGCCATGTAGTCCTGTTGATCTCTGCAACGCTGTAGTTAAATCTTAGTGGAGCTGCTCTTTGAGACTGGGCAGGAGGTGCCTGCTGTGGATGAAGTGAAGAACCTGCTGAAGACGGAGGAAGCTTTTATAAACAGAAAGGCGGTTCCTAGGGAAGGGGATGACATGAGTGAAGGCCTTGAGACACAGAGAAAGGCAACTGGGCTGGCAGCTCTTTGGTGCTGTGCACGGTGGTATGGCTAAAGCACTTTGCAGGCTGTAGCCCCAATGGCCTGTAAAGGACTGATCTCTGAGACAGGCACGAGGGCATAAGAGTGGGCAAGGTAGAGCTGACTTTAGCAGCGGTGCAGATCTATATGAGGCTGCAGCTTTAGTGCTGCTGTTGCCGGCTTGCTGGGACCTGGTGTTTGGTGTGATTACAGGGCTAGCTTTACCTCTGCTCTCACGCCTTCCCTGGACGTGTCTCACTTCTGTGGGAGGTCTCCTACAGTTCCCTTTTTGGGGTAAAAGCCTGTGCCTCTGTCACCCCTAGGCACTTGGCCCGTGTGTGGTGTCTGCATGAATTTCACTGATTGGTTTGAATAGCTTCCTGGTAACTATTTTCATCTTAGGGCAGAAAGTGTTTAACTGGATGTCGTCTTAATCTATTCTTTCCAGCCACGGCAAGACATCTATATAAATGGACAGGAGTAAGGAAATAGCAGCTTCACAGCTGATAATGTGGGCTCCTGGGGTTTCCTGTTGCGTTTTGGCAGGAGGTTGTCCATCCAAAGCCGTTTGCCACCGTGCCCCTCTGTTCCCCGTGTCCCTGCTATTAACCCGACCCCCATGTCAAGCTGGACCCCCGAATGCTCGACCTGGGCTCGGCACACAGGGCCTCTGCTTGCAGTCCTCCCAGCCTTTTCATATGACATCAGTATTTTATGGGGAGGTGTCATGTCTCTTGCAACATTTATATAACTCTCACTAAGCAGAGCTGGTGTCTGGGAGCTGTGATTGCCGATCTGCTGGGGCACAGGCTTGCGATGGAAATAAGGGCAGCAGCACTGTGCTCTGCTATTTGGTAGTAAAAAGGGCACGGGGAGGATCCTGTGCACAAACTGGAGCTGTTTAGTCAGGTTGTAAATGGGAACGTAAGGAGTTCAGAGATGTGTTTGTATGCAGGAAGCCCCATAAAAATAAGTGGGGTAGAGGAGGATGGAAGAATGGCTTTAGCCACAGGCAGAGGCTGGTCTTGAATAGATGCTGATTGCTTAAGAGCAGGTAATATCTCTGCTGTGCTAATACTGATATTGTAGAAGGCCTGTATATTTTTAGGTCATAGCCAATGTCAAAGCAAGAATTTGGGCTGTGCCATCTCCTGCTGCTGCCACCTTGGGCATAACAGAGTTGTTCCTGGTGTTTTCTAGTTAAAGATCAGCATGTTGACAGCTTCTTTCCCAGCCTTCTTATTTCAGCATTTTTTTTTTCCCTGTGACCATGTTAATGTTTTGGAGGCTGCTCTGCTGGTGTCAGCACTTCATACTGTTTCCTTCTGGATGCTCGAGGCTGATGTGATGGTTTTGTTCTTTTGGGATGCGTTGCTAACCACTGCGGCCCCGTGCTCCTTGCACCACGTGGAAAGGGCAGAGGTGGTACCGTGAGGTGGCAGGGCCAGGAGGAACAGCGGTGAGGTGGTCAGGCTGGTGGAATAAGGAGAAGGCTGCCCGCTTTGATTGGCTGTGTGGGTGTTTGCTTTGGGTCCTTCTCCTCTCCTTTTGCTTCCTTCTCTTAGCTGAAGCCAAGTAAGAAACCATTAGGGGTGGAGGGTGAAGCAGCATTGTAGTTTAATGGAGCTTGAGTCCCAGTTTCCCTAACTATGAGCATTTTAAGCTTATTACAAAAGGAAAAGAACTGAAATTCCACAGAGATAAGAGCAGAATAAGAGTGAGGACTTTAGGGTTTTATTCCTGGTTGTCACCAACTTACTATCACCAGTCACTGCTAACTGCATATAGAAGCTGCGCAGTTTTCTCTGTCTGAAATGCAGCTGTCTGAAATCTGACCCTTGTAAAGCGTGGAGCCAAAGTGTGTTTCTAAACACCAGCATGTTTTTAGCTGCTTGAAAACATGCACAGTTCAAGCCTAAAATGAGGCAGCAGAGTTGAAATGTGGGAGAGACTTCCAAAGCTAGTTGGTACCTGTTGGCCTTGGGAAATCGCTTCTGCTGGCTCCCAACCTTTCAGCCTGAATTGCACCATCATAAATTAATTCTGTTGTCTGTACTTGTTTCATTACTGTGTGGCTCTCTATGCCTCAGTTTACACAGCTTTATTAAGTAATTATAAGTTTCCTGTCTAGCTGCAGCTCAGAAATGGGCCCATATAGTTGTAATTTTTGCATGCTGAGTTATTTACTCATGTTGGAGAGACCCTCTTCTGCCTGACTTGGGGCTTGTGGGCACTCCGTTATAGCCACATGCCTTGGGGGACGTGCTGGAGGCTGTAGCTGGGTGTCAGGAGGGCAGAAGGAAAGCTATATTTACAATGCAATCCTCAAATACCTTTGTTTCACATGAGTACAGTGTTACCGGCTCTGAACATAGGGCCTTGAGCTAATGTCTTGGTCACAAGTGATCTCCAGTTGTGGAGATAAGAGAGAAGGAACTTGCTGATATTTCTAATATTCCTTGCGTCTTAGAAACTGAGGGTTCCCCTTGATGTGAGCAGGGATCAAAGCAGCAGCAAGAGCTTCTCCAGCCTATTAGCAGAGCAGGGGAGTAAGATGGGCATTGCTTGCTTCCCAAGGGAAGTCCAAGGAGTCCTGCTTTTCCCCCACCTTTGAAATCAGTAGCGTAACTCCAGCTGCCTTTCCACGGCAAGAGGAGCAAGCCCAGAGCTGCCAGCACTCAGAATTGTTTTCCCGGTTATTTTGATGGCTGGTGCATTGCAGTTTGCCCATTTCTGTTTCCATAGCTAAAAGTTGTTCCTGAAGTACCAATGCAAGAAGGGGGATTTCTGTAGCTATGGGAGAGGCCTGGCTTTGCACCTCTTAGAGCTGGCTGGTATATGGTGTGGCTGAATGCTGGGGTCCTAGCTATATGGCTGAGCAGACCCCCCTTCTAGATCAGACCTGTGTCTGCCCCACTCTGCCTGCAGCTCTTGGTGTGGGGTTGAGGGCACTGCCAGCGCCTGCTCCTGCAGGGCCTGGAAATGCACCCTACGGCTTGTTCTGGTTGTTCCTTCCTTCCTTGGCCCATCTCCTGCTGAAACAAGGAGCTGCTCGAGATGCACTTGTGCAGCGGGCACGGCAGACCTCGTCCGGCAGCTGGAGCAGCACGCTGATTGCCGGGTCAGCTGCGGTGCCCGGCACAGCCTGCTTGCGCCTGTTCTTCCTCCGCGGAGGCAACAAGTGAGGGGTGGTTGCAACAGAGCCGATGCTGTAGCTGATGAACCCCGCTCCATCAGTTGAGCGCATGGTGGAGGAGGCAGCGGTGGCTGTGACGCACTTGGTGCAAGGTCATGAGTGCTGGGCTGTAGCTTTGGGCAGTGTGACCTTGGGCACATCCCTCCACCTTTTTGTGCCTCGCTTCAAAAATACGAATGAAATGTTTTAGAGCCATGTCTCTCTGCGCCTGCGCAGCTCTGCCTCCCCGGCTCCCACGGAGGGTCGGGGCCGATGGCATCTCCGTTAGATGCACGCGCTGATTGCCGAGCGTTGAGCGGTGTGGCCGAGCTCGCCAGGGCGGGGACAAGGTGTGCCGTCGTGCAGAAGGGCAGAGTTTCCCCGTGAATCCCAGCGCTGTTATGTCCAGGCAGGTGCCGGCACCTGGTGCTTCGGAGAGCAGCGGCCCCCTCTGCTCTGCCGTGCCCGTCTTGCTGGCCAGCGCTGCAGTGCTGGTGCGGGCAATAATTATTGCTATGGCTTTGTCCTCAATGAGTTTTTCTTTGTTACTGCACAGTTCAGTTCGGTTCGTGGCTCTCTAGTGGGGTAGGATTATGGCAGCAACGTAAAAGGACAACTGTCTGTGTGAGGCGAAGGCTGAACTTTCAAAAATGAAAACAGTCCAGTTTTGTCAATCTGACTTATGAGGTTTGCATTTGGGGGGGGGGGTTTTGCTCATGCAAAGCAGAAGTAGATTGTTTCCATTTGTCATTGTGTTGCCGATAGGGCTGTCTTTGTCCGAGCAGCGCCCTGGCTTACCCTGGGAGAGGCCAACTGCCCCCGGAGAAGAGCTGCTGTCAGAATACTTTAAAGTCAGTCAGAGTGGCTCCTGCTTCGCGAGGTGTATCAGCAAAGATTTTCCGTGCCTCCAGTGGGAGGCTATTTTTATTCTCTCCAGGGGCTGCCCTCTCTTATGAGGTCTTTATCACATTTTTTCCTGAATAGAGGAATGTGCTTGTTTTAGAACAACCTTAAATATATTCATCTTCTGCAATCTGAAAATAGAAGACACTCATTTACCTGAGGTAAAGTTTTTGGCATTTTTGTGGCATGTTCAGGATGATATATACATATATATTTATTAAGGGGACACTGCTATCGACATGAGAATACACTGAGTTTTCTCCCTTGAGTAGGGATGACAGCAACTGAGGTACCTAATGTTTCATCTTCCTGTTCTGATCAGTGTTTTGACTGTTACGCAAAACTCACGTATATGTTTCATTGCACCATAAAATCAAGGCTGGAAGAGATCTCAAGGGATCAGCTGGTCCATTTTCCTGCCCTGTGGCAAGATCAGTCATACCTGTGTCATTGCTGGCAAATGCTTGTCTATGCTCTTTTAGACCTCCAGTGACAGACTGCAGCATCTCCAGGCAGCATGTTTCAGTGCTTCACAATCCTGAAGGCTGGTTTTCCCCCTCCAACGTACCTTGTATTTAACATGAAGCATCTTTGTTGCAGTTTAAGCTTGTCACTTTTTGTCCTGTCCATTTTGGACACACAGAAAAGGTCATTCCTCCTTGCAGTGGTCTCTTAAATATTTGAAAACTCTGTCCCTCTTTCTCATTTTTGTGTTAAATAATGCCAGTTTGTTTCTTTCCTTCTTCATTGTGGTTTTAAATCTTTGATGTGAATCCTAATTGGCCTGTCCTCTCAAAATTATTGTGTAAGTAAAGATCCTGGGTATGAAGTAATCCACAAACAGTTAAAGCCATTTGATCAGCCTTTTATTTATATACTTTAATAGAAGCCTTCTATGCTGGCCAGATTGCCTATTTGTGCATCACTGTCTCAAACTGACTTCATGGCCTGGTGCTGAATGTAAGCCAAATACCCACAAGGTTTTCTGCTGCTTGGTTCCTGCAGTTAATTCAGAGAAAGATCAGGTGCCTGGCATGACGCATTTTTTCGTGTGGTTTGTGCATTGGTTCTGCTGGAAAGTGCTTGCAATGTGAAGGCTGTGCATTCAAATTGAAATGTTAGGCTCTGTTTGGGCTCCCAACTATGGAGTCCCAGCTCTCTGTAAGCATCCAAAAATATATCGATGGATTCAGGAAATTTGGGAACTAGCATGTGCTCAAACAGGTGGTAGGCCATCAAAGGTCACTGGCTATTAGGACCTTCTTATGTGTCTGCATTTGAATGGGCAGATCATACCATGGCATTGAGTATTGTACTGGGGTTTAGATGTCCTTGGCATGTAGGTGTCTGGGTCCAATGGAAAGTCAAAGAAATATGTGATTTAAAATTCTCAAGCTTTCAAAGTGGTACACCAGGTCTTGATACTATGGCATTCAAACTTTAGGATGATTGTTCACATCTTGATCCTACCAGTTTCATCCCTGTTCTGTAGCGCTTGTTTCTGAAGCAGCCCTAGCCTGAACCAAGAAATTCTCTTGTTTCCTGTTGCAGGTTTTAACTTGGGCCCCTCCATCTCTGACTGTGAAGAAAGGAAGGGAGGAATCCATCGCTTTAGCAGATTGTATGGAGAATACAGGTTGTATTCCTTGTAAGTAATTGTCTATGGATTTCTCTGTTACAGGTGAGTGTTTTAACCACGTTAGAGCGGCGATTCAACCTTCAGAGTGCTGACGTGGGAGTCATCGCTAGCAGCTTCGAGATTGGGAACCTGGCCCTCATCCTCTTCGTGAGCTACTTTGGAGCCCGAGGACACAGGCCACGCTTGATAGGATGCGGCGGGATAGTCATGGCCTTGGGCGCCCTTCTTTCTGCGCTGCCTGAATTTCTGACCCACCAGTACGAGTACGAATCGGGGGAGATACGCTGGGGGGCTGAAGGGAGGGATGTGTGTGCTGCCAACGGGTCCACCAGCGACGAGGGACCAGACCCGGACCTTATCTGCAGGAATAGGACTGCTACCAACATGATGTACTTGCTGCTCATTGGAGCACAGGTCCTCCTAGGCATTGGTGCTACCCCTGTCCAGCCCCTGGGAGTTTCCTACATCGATGACCATGTGAGGCGGAAAGATTCCTCTCTGTATATAGGTAAGACTCTCTGAACTTCTCACAGACTGCTCCCGAGGGTCTCCTTGCCTTCTGACACCTTGCTCTTGTCTTATTTGTTTGCCAATAGAAGTGATGCCTTAAGGCCTCTTCTGTGTGCTTGTGAAGGCAACTTGACATTGGTCTCTCTATACCTAACAGTCGCAAACAATGTGTCTTGCGGCTTGCAGGGAAGCACAGCGATATTTTCCTTTTATTGTAGCACTGGCAAAGGTTGACAGCCACAGTGATTAGTGGACAAATAGAAAGATGCTCACTTACTGCCTCCTGTTATTGTATTTGCCCGAATTGCTTTAAATTCTGATGGTACTGGTCGCTTACGGATGAGATTTAGCTGCAGAATTTCCAAGTAGCTTGAGATCAATTTTTTCTATTCAAGCTACCCCAGTGGCCTCTCTTCTGGAGCTTTTGCCAGCATCTGGGTGGTGATTGCTGTATAACGAGACCAAGAGGAGGTGCATATCTTGTCATTACTGCCTTCGTACTTTAGCAAGCAAGTTCCTATTACGGAATAGGTGCTGCAACCTGGCATGTTGTGGCTGGACCTCAGATAATGTGATCCCTGTAATGGAATGAGATGCGGAAGCTGGTGAGGTCTATTTTGAGACACGGTGAGCCTGAAGTTGAACTCATGACTCTGATCATGTTGCAAAATTATTCCAGAGGGTTAAGATATGAAATGTCTATAACTGGGGTAAAGTTTTCTTAGCTTATGGGGCAGACCCCTTTGCAACAGTTTTAAAGAGGATGCTGTGGGCAAAATCATTCTTTGAAAAAACTTGCTCTTTGAAAAAAATGGCTTGGCTCATTCTTCTTTTTGCAGGACTTGTCACTAGATAAATGGCTTCAATGCAATAAATCAGTGAAGCATGTGCTGCCATTCATATGTTCCTTCTGCACTAGTTAGTATAGTTTCTTTTCTAGTAACTAAAACTGTCCACTTGTCTCTTCATCCCTTGCTTGACTTTTCACTGTCAGACAGTCGCATCAGCTTTTGTTTTTTGCAAAGACATTTTTCTCAACTTCACAAGCATAACTGAACACAGCTGTGATATGGCCATAGCCAATGGAGCCGAACAGTCTCACTGACTTTCTGTGTGGTGGTGTCTTGGGACAGCATGCAGGCCTTTTGGAAAGACTTGACTATACAGACACTTACGGCAGTCTTAGGTGTTTTTCTCCTCTACTTAAAAAGGTTCTTCTACATATGCAAAGTGTGTCCATGTCATCTTGTAGTGAGCATAAAATCACAGTATTTCAGCATTTAGCTTTGTCCGTGGATCCTTATTTACCTACACTTCACTCTGTAAGTGCTTGTGAGGGATCCCCTGGATAGAGCAGGATGATGTATAAAATACAGGATACTGTACAACCCAAAGGTGAATAATGAGACTAAATTCTTTGAGGCAACTTTGCAAACACTGTAAATGATGAGCTAGATTTAACAGTGATTTTAAGATTATAATGAAACAGCTGTATAGAAAATGAGCAACTTTTTAATCAATTCCATGGGCATCTTTTAAAGCAATGCTTCATTTCTCAGAACAGGATTGAGGAGGGTGCATGTAAGGAGCATCAGGAAGGGTGGTTCTCTCTCTCTCTCTCTTTTTTTTTTTTTTTTTTTTTTTTTTTTTTTTTTCCCTGGGTACATTTACCTTGCATGCTAAAATAATTTCTTTAAAGTTGACAATTTCATTGTAGCTAGGAAAATACTGCCAAAAACTATTTCTGCTTGCTCAGGGTTTCTTTGTGATTTTTCCTTCAGATATTATATACTTCTAACCATATAGGTTTCCTTTCTGCAGGCAGAGTAAGAAAACAAGCATTTGGGGGGAGTTTGCTTTACTGGCTTTAGCTATGAAAATGATCATTTGTATTTCTAGCTATGAGTTATGGGTTGGAGAAGACTGTGTGCACATGCTGACAATCAGCCATAGCAATAATGAAATTTAATATCTGCCCCGTCCCAGCCTATCTATCACATGTAGGTTTTCAGATGCTGAGTGATTGATTGCAGTTTGATGTAAGAATTAATTTGGTTAGCAAAAACAAAAGCTAACAGGAAAAAATGAACAGGAAAAATCTATTTTGTGAATGAATATAAATGGTGAAGAAGCTGGTGGAAGTATTCACAAACCGGAGAAGAGATGCAGGGTGAAAAGATGATGTAAGGTCAAACTCCTCAGTTTAAAATGTTTGAAAATTATTTGCTCAGATTTATATTGAACTGAATATTTTTGTTGATGTCATCAATGCAGTTTTCAGCAGAAAGTTGGCTGAGCACCTTACCCCGCTCATTCTCCTCTGTTTCACAGGGGAAATAAATGCAGAGTGTATATTGTCACTGTGCTACACTTACCAGTTTGCTTTCTCGTAGCAGCATGCTCACTCAGTAGTGTCTGCTTCTAAGGTAACTAAATAAAGCATTTTGCGGTAAATTCCTTCATTTTAAATTAGGAGTAAATTTGGTGTAGGTTGTTCCCTCAGGATATAAACTCATCAGTAACAGTGGTGGTAGTCTGGACAAGCTTTCCATCCTGTCTGGCTGCTATTATGATCAGATTGACCAGTCAATGCCATCTTCAGAGTATTGCTGAGTTCAGGTGCTGCATTTGGGCTGTATTGTAGCTGGGGGGAAGAAGTCATCTCTTACCTGACAGTTAAGTGCTAGTAATAGTTCACCTGCAATAAAAATGCTCGTGTCCCAAGGTAGTGAGTTGGAAATAACTCTATATACTGAGGATTTTTATTTCCTTCCCTTTGAGTTGTACAAGAGTTGAGTGGAGAAACTTCATATAATATCTAATATAGTCTTTCTGAAGAAAAAAAAAACTACCTCTCTTTGTAGAAGTGTAAATGTATGTATGCAGAAGAATGCAGATATGCATACCACACAATTTTTAAAAAGTAGTGAGTGAAAGTATAGTGAAAGCAGACAGCATCTGTAGAATATAATGCATTTCTGGCAGTGAAGTCCATCAAATTCTGCGTGTTGTGGCTTCTTTGCAATGACAGACACATGTGAGATGAAGAGCAGTCTACCTCTGCCATGCATCCTTTGAAGTCAGAGGCTGTTCAGGTTTGTGCTGTGCCAAGGAGGTGGGAATTCATGGGGTTTTATAATTAGAGAGATGGGGAGAAATATTATAAAAAGATATCTCTGTGGCATGGGCTGCCAACATGTAGTTTCATGTTTCTTGAGCTAATAGCGGATACATTAGATTTTTTTTTTTTTTGATGCCTGGAAGATTTTGCTACCAAACTTGAACAGATTCTGTTGCTGTAGTAACCAGCCCTAGGAAAAGGGCTGTGTTGTGGTAACTGAGGGCAAATCAAATCAAAAAGAAACATGCACACAGGCATGCACCAAAGGATGGATGTTCAAAAGAAAACACATTTGTGCCATAACACAGAGAGATAGTGGGGCCATGTCTGCTCTCACTAATGATGGGAAATGTATTCTCCTTCCACTTCAGCATCCAAGATCCTGTTCAACACACAAGCTGTAATATTGGTAACAGCAGCCAAAGCTGGACAGAATTCAGCAATTTTCTTAGCTCTTTGAAGCTGGGAAGATCTTCTGTTTTGGTGCTGGTTTATTTGCTTGCTTGCTTATCTCAATTTGTATCTGCTGTCAGATATACTGAAGATCTGAATTCCTATTAACAGGTTTTGGAACAAGTAGGCTAATGATACCTGTGTATCTATCGGTGTTCATCATTTTGAGTGGAGGAATTCCTCCCTCCTGCAGATTGTGCAGGGCTCGTTATTGCTGCGGCTTCAGTAATGTCAAAGGATTCCCTCAATTCGTGGCATCGTTTATTTTAGAGGAGGAAAAGCATGTTGAGGACTACTTACTACACAGTTCCTTTCTTTACCCGCTAATGACTCACTTGACATTTTCCTCTTTTCTTGAGTTGATTTTTCTGGTGGGTCTTGCTGAGTTGAGTTCTATTGAAATCTATGGGGACTTTGTTAGGAGGGGGATCAGAGGCACTGCGGAGCTGATCTGGGGGGGGGGGGAACCCGACTCTGACAGTGGTTATATGGATCTGCTGACTCTCAGATGAACAAGAGCTAGCGAGTGTTTTCTGGTCACTGGAGTGCCCACATCGCTCTCGGCAGTGGTTTGTGTGCTCGGTTATAGCCAGTGCAGTAATGTGGTATATTAATGTGATAATGCACCTCCTGGACTTCCTGTAGCATATAACATTTACTGTTAAAAGTTGTTGTGCCTTGTCTAGGATGTGGTTACCTATAGAGGAGAATAAATAGCCTCTGGGACCCAGAATATGGTCTGGGGTGATTAAGGGCTCTATTATATAGAGGAAGTTGCTATTGTTCTGTCTCCTATTGATGCAGGAAATTGATATTGATGTTGGAGGGGGGGCAGCCAGACTGTGTCGTGTTCTGCTCCTTTGGAAGGATGCTGCATTGGTCTTTAATGGGTTAGTTTCTCTCGAGTGCTGAAACTGTCTCAAAGTGTCTCCCTAACTTCGTGGATGTGTACCCAATGAGTTCAGGACTTCATCGCTTTCAGTACTAGAAACACTTTTTTGCAATGATGGTTCCAGAAAACTGCTTAAGCTCGCTTCTGGTGAGCTCTTGCTTGCTTTAAGCACCAGCTCAAGATTTGCTGCAGAGGAAGACAAATATGCTTTAGCTGGAATCTTGCTGTCTCTGGGGATAAATTTGTCCGTTTGAAAAATCACTTATGGTAGCTTACGTCAGTCAAAGTGACAGCAATCTCTGTATTTAGGAGAAGCGGAAGCATTTTCTCTACTGACAAGAATTAAATCAGAGTTAGTATCTATAGCTGTGGGTTAATAGCAAGTTACCAGCATAAGCTGCTGAAATAATCAGAGTTTCAGTTAACATTTTGTGTGGCAATACAACAAAATGGTACTCAGATTTGTACTGTGAAGCTCCTGTTGGCAAGTTAAGCAATTGCTGTGAACCTTGAAACTGTTCCTCTTATATTTATCTGATATTACGTATATTAGGGTTCATCAATAAATGCTAAAAAAAAAAAAAAAAAAAAAAACACTTTAGGGAATAGGTCTTCTGATTTATAGAAAACAAGTGAAAACTCATTCTGTGACATTAAGGAAAAAGCCAAAAAATCAGATCGAAACACACCAAGCATCTATAAGGTAAACTCCATTTTTCTAACCAATTTTCTCGTACATAACTTATATTTAAAGGGCTGTAGAATAGGAGTCAGAGCACCTTTCAGAATAACAAATGTATCCCATCATTTCTAAATTTGCAAAATTCTATTTCCTGGGGGACACACCATGTAATTCTGAGAAATAGTCCTTATTTTGGAACTGAAAGAGCAGGGTTTTTATTGAGATGCTTGGCTTCTATGCTGGAAATCTGTTTTCCTGTTCTTTACAAAGCCTGATATCTGAAGCATGGTTGGTACCATGGAAAGATGGTGAGTACTCCCTGAATACTCACAAAAAACATGGTGAAATGTGGCATTGTTTCTGTCCCTTCCCAATGCTGTAGAATATCTTTGTTCTGTGACTTTATTTTTACTTCCCTGCAGGGAAGTTCACTTAGTCTTTCAGTAGTTGCCTGCTAATTTGTTTTGTCTCTGTGGTTGCTGAAAAGTCTCTTGCAGGAAAGATGAGTGCCTTTTGCTCAGTCTTGCCCTTCCTTGAATTTCTCTAGAATTTCCTGAAATGTTTGAACCAACATTTCTAAACTGTAGTGAATGGAAACACTTATTTGCAGCACATCAGTCACATCACTGGACTTTTGAGGCCTTTTGCCAAAGCCTATTGCTCCTGTGTTGATTGGAAGGTCTTGGAGAAGCTCTTGAGAAGTCTCTCTGTCCTGGCTGCTTATCCCTTCGACTCCTCGCAGCCTTTCCAACCTGGCAGTGCTCCTCCTGCTACGCTCATGTGCCCATTTGGCAAATGTCACCGCAGGACCTGCTTTACTGCAGCCCTTCTTGCTGGATGCTGCTTCCCTGAGCTCGTCTGCTTCAGGTCCAGGCAGCCTTGTGCTTTCTTTAACTGTTTTCACCTTTAAAGCCTCTTTCTGTTATGTCTTTTACAGGGGATTTTCAGGATCATTTACAAAAGTCACTTACCTGTTGCATTTTCCCTGTGCCACCGAGTACCCAAGAGCTGCTCGGTGGGTTTGTCCCCGGTCCATGTGGACACGCGGAGTGCGAATTGCACTCCGGAGAAATACTTTTCTCTTTACTGGTGTATGCGCTTTTACAAGTATGTAGTATTTTTAGCCTAAAGACTTGACAACACTAATCATTTTGCTTGGTTAAATGCATCCTCTGGGTGATTTGGAGAGCCTTTCCTTTGTGCCACAATCTCCAAGGGCCTGAGGAAAACGACATATGAACACGAAACTAGAAGGAGTGCTGTTGCCACCGGGAGTGCAGCAATGCCAGCTCATTACTGAAAGGTGTCAGCGTCAGATTTGCTTCTTGTTTGTGTTTTCCCTGTGGACTAACAGATCGGCTTAAATTGCATGGCTTTGTGTGGCTATCCCAGTATTAACTACACTGGCCTAATCCACCGATTCATCGATAACCTGCAGCCTTTTTATAATAAATCATCCCCCTTTGGGGAGAGATTCGTGTTCTCATTTCCTGTGTGTCAGCAGGGCTGGCTTGGTTACACATGTCCCCTTTTACACTGCCACTGGTAATATCCTGGAAAATTAAATGGAAGCATAAACAAGTGTATAGGGTGTGTTAGAGCAGTAACAATCAATTAATAGAAATAACCTTTCCCATTGCAGGCAGGCTGAATTATGAAAGGAGGCAGCTGAATGGATATATTTATTCAATTAAATGTATATACACACAAAGTCATAACTGCTGTGGGCTCCATTATTTTACAGCAATTGCTCCAGTTACATTAACCTTCTGCTGATAGCTTTTTTTGTTATGAGCTGGGTAAATAAAGCTTGGGTCCAACACAAATGACTGCTTGCATGAGAGTGTATTGAGGGTAGGATCTGTTTTCTGAGTTACTTTGCTTTTTTTGTGTACTTTGCAGATGATATTTGACTTATCAGGGATTTGCTGACTTTTTTTTTTAAATTCATTTGTTGAATGTTGGTCTCTTTTCATAGTGTATTTTCAGTGACCATAAGCTAGGAGACCCTTATGTATGCATTGTTCTTTGTGGCAGCTTCTTTAGAGCAGTGCCCTGGGAGAGAGCTACTCGTCATTCAAATGGCAAGTGTGTGAAGGCCAGTATATATCAAACACCCCTTAGTCCTAAGCGTCTTGAAATTAATTAAATATATTAGAAGGTGCTGAGTTGATCATGTCAGGAACTGATGGCTGTGTTGTACCTCCTCAACAGCTCAAGCATTGGCCAGAGGACTTGAATGTCATCTTCTGCTTTGCTGTCTTGGGGATCAGAGGGGCTGGTCTGCTTGTTCCGCTGGGCAGCCTTGGAAATAGGGTTAAAAGATAATCGCTGCCTCAACAATAGCAAATAGATACTGCCTTATTGTATGTCCTGACACGCTGCCTAACGTCAGCGGGGCTTAGCAAAGCGTGCAGCAGCACAGAGATGCGGTGTTAGGGGATCCCAGCAGCCTTTTTGGACCACCGCTGCTGCTGTGCACTGCATGACTGACCTGCTGTGACCCACAGCAAAAGCCAGGCTGCTGGACTGCAAACCTCCCTGCCTGGGGCTTCCTATCGCTTAGTTATCTGAGTAATGGTAATATGAGGATAGGGTGCTTCATATGGCAGTGTAGGAACATGTGCAGCTTGTTCACAGACACTACATTTGGATGTGAGCTCTCTGCTGTGGGTACATGACCTGCCTGCCTTGTCACGGCCTCGCAGGCTTTTGTCACGTGTTCCAAGAGCCAATGTGCCATTTCTGTGATATTTGTAGGCAGTGCCCTCTGGGATGAATATCTGGATCTGCTGATCTCCTAAAGAGAATCAGACCTGCCTTTTCTGTAGTCAGGTGATGTGCTGAACCCATTTTCTGCCCTTTGCAGGAGCAGGGTGGCTGTGGGCTTCCTAGAGCTCTGGGTGCCTGGCTTGTTCTGCCTTTACATCCTTTGTATGCCTGCAAGTTTGTTTTTTTATGAAGTAGTGCCCTGGACATAAATGTTGAGCCATGGTCTTTTGACTCATGGGATCTGCCAGCCCTTACCTGCCAAAGCTGCTGTTAAGTTGCAGTTTTATTACAACTGCCTTGATGTGTGTTGGTGGCTCTGTGTAGGTTGCTGCCTGATGTAGTGGTCAAGGCTCAGCAGAGCTCCCTTAGGGCTCCCTGGGGGAAGGGGGGACAGAAGGAGCTGTCCTCACAGGCTGCGCTGAGGGGGACTGAGGAGCGGTGGCAGATCAAATGCTAGGTGAGGCTTTCTCAAGGCTGTGTAACAGGTGTGAGATGTCCAAAAAGTCACTGACTAATGTGACAGGCTTGTTATGTGAACCTGAGTAATTTCTTAAATTAATGGTGTTAACACCAAGGGAACCGGCATGATGTGAATCAGAGCTGTGACATGGCCCAATGGTGTTTGTGAAGCCAAGGGGCAGAGCTACTGTGGAGACATCAGAGCAGCCCCATGACAAGTGTGTGGTTGCACCTGGTGGGCCTGGAGGAGAAAGTGGGTGGCCAACCTGGCATAACTTGGTTACTGAATGAGGGGCAGCTGTGCTTGGAAATGAGGCCACAAGTGGTGGGTGTCTTGCAAAAGACATTAATTGCTCTGTAGTGCCTTGTTACATGCTGATCAGTAGAGCCTGGTGAATGGGAGCCCTTCGCTGGTGCGGTGTGTGGGCTCCAAGGGGAGGGCAGTGTATGTCTGGGTCTGTGACAAACTAAAACCTCCCACCTGGTGAATTTGTCAGTGCTGAGACTTAACTGACCAAAGGTCTGCCTGGTTATTTCTGAGCCCTGTCCATACCATTGGTGGGAAACCAGCCTGTACAGTCATGCCAATGTGTTTCCCTGCTGACTAACCTGTTACTTACTAGCTGTCAGGTCAGCTGCATCTTCCCAGCTGGATCTGCTGTCAAAAAATGTTCTGCAAAGAACCTAAACTGAGTTTGAGAAAGGTGAAATTGGCCTTCAGGTGCTTTCCAGAAGCTCTGGCTGAAAACTGTGCCAGAGAGGTGAAGGCTATGTTCCTCTTTCAGGTGAAGGATTCGATTCACCCTGGCATTAAGTTCTCGAGGCTTTTTGGCCTCCTTATGCTTTTCATGTGGGCACTGTGGAGGGAACCAGCAGAGCTGTGGACTCAGGGAAAGGATGAGATGTTGCTTTTTGCACTGCTGGTAGTTCCCCTCGAAACTGCAGCCTGTGTGGCCCTGGGAGCAGACTGATTTCAGAGTCAGGTCTGGGGATGCTGAAGGCCAGCAGTGTGGGTGTTATGGGCACTGGGAGAAGGACGCTTAGTATGCTGAAGGGCCCGGGGGTTGCAAATACTTGTGCTTGGGTGGTCTGGGGCTATTCAGCTAGAAGCTTTCCTTTTGGCTTTGAATTTTGGCCTTGCTCTCTCAAAGTTTGGGATCTGGCTCCTAAATTTCTGCTTTCAGTGTTACTATTTCAAAAGCACTTGGAAATTCTGTTGCCGGCTTCCCTTAGCCAAGGTACAGCCAGTCCATTAACTGTGCTGCTAGTGAGATTTTTGGCTTTTCCATAGAGAAAGCCTGTTCTCACTAAGTCCCCTTTTGATTTAAATAATGAGGATTTTTGTCTGGAGGGGGCTATCCAAATTTGACCCTTTATTAGCCAGTTAGAAAGTGAGGATTTCGATAGTCTTTCGGACTGGTGTTAGCAACAGGTCATGTTGCTCTTTGGCTTAAGTGTCTCGGAGCACTTCACTGCAGCTAAGCCAGACTGACCCTGTTCCAAGGCGAAGGATCAGGCTAAAGGCAGTAGATTGAAACAACAAGGGGATTTTTCAAGATTTTAGATAAAGGCAAGATGTACACCAGTTCTTTCCTGGCTTGTCTCTCCCTGCCAGTCTCACGTTTTCATGCATTTTGCTTTACATTCCTATCCTTAGCGCTGAACAAACCATTCCTGCTGTAACTGTTTGTACGAGACAGTGATGTTACTTATTAGAGTTGAAAAGAAATAATACTAGGAAAAAAGGCAACTGGGACACTTGGCTGCATTAGTCATTGCTGCAGAGACCAATTACCCTCATGATGAAAGACCACCTGTATCTTGTTAGCCATCAGCTAACAGCATATGGACATCCTAATTCAATCAGGCCCATCATCAAAAGAAAAATACTTGCTAGAGAAAGCTTTCTGTCTGCAGAGTTATAAAGTGTGCACCGTGGGAACTGAAAGGGGAGGTGGCATGTGGGAACTGAACTGCCTACTCCCAGACTGGTCCTACCAAGAAGAGTTCTGAGCATTGATTAATGCTTTGCTGCCCTCAGCTACAGTTGCCTGTTGGCTTTCTGCTCATTTGGAGCTCAGTGATTTTGTTTAGATGCATTTCCTCTCTCTTACAAGAAGATGTGGTGAAAATAAGGGGAAGAAAAATAATTTCCCCCTCCTGCACTTTTTTTGACCCACAAGCTCACATGCTTGCAATGTAAGTGTAAAGATGTTTTATTGCATTTTTTTATGGCAATATGATCTTTGTCCTCTGTAAAAGTAGTATTTGTGATGGACAAGCATGCTGTTTTGTAGTGTGACTAAGGGGCCACATTGCAGCCAACTAGACTAAAAAATTTACAGGAGTTCTGCTGAAGTTGAGAAGAGGAGGTTCTCATATGTGCCAGCAGGTAAAAGGCTTGTAGGGAGGGCTAATGACTTTTATTTGATCAGCTGAGGCAGCTGGAAAACTTTGCACAAGCTTTCATGCTTGGTGGATCTTGTTCTGACCAGTATGACCACTCATATTCACAAGTTTACTTTTTTCTTTCCCAGTTGTCATCTGATCTAGTAAAACATGCTTCTTGTCTTTCCGAAATTTACTTACCCTCCTGTGTTCATGAGAATTACGTATCAAATGGAAAGCACATCTCTTGTAACTTGATACAGCGTCTCAGTAGCTGCTTAGCATCCTGGAGGTACTTGGCTTATAAGAAGTAGCAAAACCAAAGCTGAGCATGGGTTAGACAAATACTCTTCCTTCAGCAAGGTCTCTAGGGTCATAAAGCAAGTTAAATGGGAGGATCAAAATAGACCCAGGAATTCTGACTCGTGGTGCCCTGCTGTTGCTGTGAGACCGTAATAATTTCACCGCATTCCTGCTAAGCAGTGTAGCCTACGTGGGTGCTGACAGCTCTTCCCTCTGTCGGAGTGGTTAATGTGTGTGGCATTCTTGTCTACTAGCACTACCCTGCTCCACCTCTGCAAACTATTTTTATTTCATCTGTAAGGGTTGGGTGATTCAGGTAAGATCAGCTCTGTGCATAGTGGTGAGTGAGGTGCAAAAAATGGGCTGAGGACATCATACCTTGTGCAGCTCCGTATCCAGTTCCTGGGGGCCCCCAGCACAGGGAATATGCCCCCTGCGGCACCTAGAGCCCCCAGTCCAGTAGCTTTTGAAACTCATTTATGCTTATAGCCTACAGAACAGAAATGGCAAAGAATTCCACAATTCCTTATTTTTTTTGCATCTCCTAGTTAGACTGAATTTTTCTCCCTGAGTGTGTTGTTTGTCCTTGTTGATGCCAACTTTGATTGCTTTGTTGTCAGGATTGTGGCTTCCAGGCTACAAGGGTGATGCTGAGGACATGAAACTGCAAGTGCTCCTGGAGCAAAGGTGTTTGGGAAGTGGCGTCTGCCAGTCAAAGATCTCCCTGCTGCTGGAGATGGTTGTCTTGCTGTCAGCCTGGCCTTGCCTTCAGGCTGCCAGATCCTGCTGCTGATAGGAGGACGCTGGTCACTCCTTGGACTGGTGGGAAAGTGCATTGGGGAAGGGGAGATACACAGGCTCGGGCAACGAGCAAAGATTCGGGCAGGCTGTCTCGTTACATGATAAATGTGGTCTTAAATGGGTTTTGCTTATCCATAAAAGCTCTGAAGTTAAAATTTTGGGTAAACAAGTGAAAATGGGGCTGCAGTGCAGCGCTGATAGAATACTCTTGTGTGTAGCTCTCTGAGCTCCTGTCTCTCACTCAGCACACCCCCAAATCTCCAGCAGCTCGAGCAAAGCTTTCTGAATAAATTAGTCTCGCTGTCTTGTGGTATTCAAAGTCTGAGTAAACAGATGAGACTTCTTTCGTGCCTTAAAATCAGCAAGTTTGGACTTTATTAGCCCTGGAGGGGCAGTAAATTCCGGAGCTGAGCCAGAGGAGCGGAGTGAGTAGGAGGGAGCGAGGAGGTGTAGTGCCAGATAAAGATATGCTAGAGAAAGCCCACGATGCTCACTGAAATCCAGGAAGGCAATTTGAGATTGAATCTACAGGGCGCCGGGGAGCTGTTGCAGGTGACTGAAGATGGGGCGGGTGAGGGTTTGGGAAATCCGCATGAGCAAAGGCTGCATTCAGCAAAAGCAAGAAAAAGGTTTTTGGCAAAGGCAAAATGAAATGGGAAGGTGAAGCACAGAGGTGAGGAGCAGTGTGCGCTTAGCCTGGCGGGGTGGAAAGCAACTGAAGTTACACTGGAGCTAAACAGAGATCCAGGAGAAACGGTGATGTGGGCCATCTCTGCTAAGTCTACAGAAGTCTGGGTCCTTACATTTAGTTTGTCTTTAATGTCTATCGAAATTCAGGCTCCTTATTTTGATCAATAACTGGGAGGCATTTCTCAGAGGCATTGCTGTGTGTCGTCTCCTAGACCACAGGATGCATGTGGCCTCAGTTTTCTTGCAAGGCAAGCTTGTTTTGTACACAAACGGTATGTTTCGATAGTGGGTAGGGGAGTGGAGGTGGTGTCAAGAGAGGTGGGGAACATGCTAGGATCCTAGTTCCTCTAAAGAGGTCCCAATATTTGCTGAGAACACTAATTACTGCCTCCAGCCCATTGGTGCTTGTCTTCTGCCCGTAGTGCACTAAGCACAGGTGCTGATGATGCTGCACTGAGTAGAAGCTCCTAAGGAAAAGTTTCTTTGATTTCAGGACTACTACTGACTACTGTTTTACTCTTTGCCTGTTTTCTTGAGGTTGGAAGTGCCAGGGGAAGCAAATGCCATTTTTGGTTTTGTGTGGTGTTTTCTTTTCTCCTTTTTTTTTTAATGCCCCATATGGCCATTGTATAAACTGGAAAACTTCCAACTGTGAATTGGATGATGGTATACAGCTACAGAGCAGAACTCCTTCCCAACCACATGGCTGAGAGTACTTGTGCCTTTGTGTGAGGGTGAATTATGCCTCCCTTTTCTCGGGTTAGAGTGAAAAATAAAAACTATTTGCCCTGTTTTGCTGATCCAAGGAAATCATTGCTGCTTTTGATTCTGGGGATGTCAGGCTTTTGGAATGAAATGCAAACCTTGAATAAATTAACTGTCAGGAGCTCATTAAAAAGCACCCCTGTTAGAGCTGAGGTTCTGGGAATGACAGGTAGAGCAAAAACACACGTTTGGTGTTTTCAGCAAGCCACATTGAGATTATCCACCATGAAGTAGGTATTAGAGATGACTGTGCTTTCACATCCTTGCCTGCTTGTATAAATGTGGATTTCTACCTTTCTGTGAAATGGCAGATTGCAAACTCTAATTCTGTAGAAGTGATCTGCACTATGCGTTAGCCAGGCACTTCCCAAGCCCTGACTCCGATTCCTGCCTCTCCTGAATGAGGAGTGTTTCTTTGCTTTGTCTGCCAGATTTCTGTCCCACCTCCCATGCTGAGACAGAAATGAGTTGTCCTACATAGCATTTCAGTTGCCAAGTGAGACTGAGAATTTGGACACAGCCTCTAGTCGTGTTTCTACTGTCTTCTGCATGGAAATAGAGCTATGAGTCACTGCCTCAGTTTTCTGGCCAGGAGACTTAGCAGTGGAGCATTTCTCAGACCTGCCTTTTCAAAGGTTATTTTCTATTGCCCTGAGCAGGCAAAAGAAGGGTTGGGGTCTCATCCTTGGTTGAGTGTTTCCAACTTACTGGTTTCTCCACAGTGTCATGGAGATTTTTGTTATCTGAGAAAGATATGAGGGGGAGTGGGGAGGAATGGAATTTGTTTTAATGGATCCCTCTAGACTTGAGGTCTTGCTTTATTGTCATCTGTCAGTGCAGAGATGGGATTTGATGTTCTGAGTGGACCTTTGCTATTTCATATCCCAGGAGACGTGCCTCAGGCTTTGTTCATTGCAACCCCCAGTGCCTTACCCAGCTGCTGCACAGCGGAGCCCCTACTACTGTTGTCACCAGTTCAAGTTCAGCAGATGATTCACTGCTTCTCCTGCCAGCTCCTCTCTGAAGCTGTTTTAGATAGCATGTAACTGTTGTTTGCTTGCCAAAGATGATGTATATGACCAAGCGAGCCTGTGAAAGTTGCTCTGTGGTTGGATGGAGTTCCCAGTCCCTGCTAACAGTGACTCAGGGTCGTTGCTCCCTTTCCCTGGGAGGTGCCTTTGGATGGGAGACAGCCTGCCAGAGAGGGAGCAAATAAATGAGCTGAGCTCTTGTTACAACAGGTGCTTAGTAAACCAGCAGGGTCATGGCTGCAGAGGTGAGGATCTGCTGCCAGTTGGGTCAAAGCTGAGATAACCAATTGCTATGCTGAAAAGGCAGGAGCAGAGTCAAGCCTACAGCCTGCTGTGTCACTCCACATGTCACCCTCTGCCTTTTGGGGACTACAAACATGCTTGACACACTGGTGCTGTGACACTGGCCTTACAGCTGTAAGGTGGGGAACTGGACAAAGTGTTGAGGGTCTGGTTTTGCAGGGCCTGCATCTTCTGTTCTTTGTACCCTTCTGCCCTGGTTCTCATTGCTGTGGGGTGGTGGGAAGGAGGGAGCAATACTGAGCCATTGAGGCTGCTTGACTCCAACCCAGGTCAGAGGCTTGTTAGTCCCAACCTGCATATGTAGCACAAAGTGGCTTCAGTAGCCTGAAGGATCTTCTTTCCTGCTGGTCTGGGACATGTGACTTGGTAGAGATGAGATTTGTTTAGAAATCACAGAGCAGAACCATGTCACCAACAGGAACTAAACAGGTGTTTGAGCCCCTTGGTGCTGTGAAGTATCTGAGCTGCACTAGCCTATGCTGCTACTTGTGGATCTGTATCCTTTTTTCAGCAGGTTGCACTCGCAACTGTTTTTACAGGTGAAGAAATGGGAGATTTGAAGGTGACCATTAAATCATAGCCAGGTAATAGGCTTCTCTGAATCTGGAGGACGAGCCCCTTTCTATAGCAAGGTTGCTGAAGAGGGAGCCCAAATCTAACCCTGAATGTTTGGAGCGAGGATCAGTATGGTTGAGTCTTGCTCCCCTCTTAAGAGGTATGTTATGTCCTGTACAGGCATATAGAAAACAAGTTGGTGTAACTTAGGACTGAGCTTGTGGTTCCTGTGTCTCCCTTAGAGACTTCTGGGCATTTAATTACAGTTACTACTACCTTGCTTTTAAGTCCCTAGGTGGGTATCCTTGGATTCACGGCAGTCAGGAGAGAGGCAGGCTCCTCTGAGGGATTCATCTCTGGAGATGCTGTCCAGGGACTGCTCCTGTGCTGAGGGGCGTCTATCTGGGGCCCCGGCTTTGGCTGAAGCTAACTGGTTAGAGTATCCCCCTTAAACACATGCTTCAAATGCAAGTTGTGCTGGACTGTCGCTGGATAACAGCCAAATCCCAGACAGCCGAGATTGTTTAATCACACTCCTCTGCCTATGCTGGATTAACATAATTAACGTAAGCCCTTTTGGATGGGTGACCTGTTATTTGTCTGGTGCAGCTTCATTTGTGTGGTGCTGTGCATACGCCCATGATGCTTTAAAAATGACGACAATGATCTAATCCCGCTTGCATACAACTGGTGACTGAGTACATCTCCATTTACGGACAGTTGGTTTACTGCTCCCTTCGGGGGGAATTCTGGGCTATTAAAAAAAAAGCACCGAAGAATGTCCAAGGTTATGTCAGAATGATAGTTTCCCAAGTAACTTCAAGGGAAATTAAAATGGAATTTTTTTTAATGTCATCTCTCTAGGGATCAAAGAAAGTTATTAATAACTGAAGGTTCATCATGCCTTGTGGTCCTGGCCCATTTCGGGGTGGTGTAGAGCCTTGCTCTCTCTGCGATGCTGAGCTTTATGTGCAGTGGGAGGTACCACATCCTTGTAGTGAGTGTGGTTGTGCTGCCCTTGCACCCCCAGCCTGACCCCCTGGGACAGGAGCTGCAGCTTTATCTTTTGCCTCTTGTGGCACTGGGAATTTTAGTAGGGAGGGAAGAAAAGGTTTCTTAAACCTATGGTATCCCATGGGCCCGAAGTTGGGGGGCTGAGTGTTTCCCTCCTGCTTCTGTGTTCCTAATGCAGCTGGGCATGCTTTAGCCATAAACAAGATACACTGGCTCCCTGTTTTTTCAACTGTTTCAGCGTTTTCTAGCTTCAGATTGGAGATAGTTTATTTAAAAATAGAATTTAACAAGACAAACATTTAACCAAAATATTGATTTCTGAATAGGGGAATGACTTTAACATGCTTTTGATGCAGCAGAAGTACTGGCTATAATACATGCATGCACACGCTCACTCTCTCTTTAAAAAGCCATCTTCCACTTTCATTTTATAAGTTTTAATTGTAACATTTAACATTCAATGAAGTCATAAGTATAATTTTACAAGGGGTAAGATCAACTTTCATCGGTTCCGGTGGATTTTTTCCCTAGATCTTGGCTGTATCCATCTGTGCAGAAGGCAAAGGCTTTCCGGAACATTTTCTGAAAAACAAACGTTTATGCCTAAGCTTGAAAATTAGGATGCAAGTGACATTTTATATTTGGCCAGCAGCTAAAAAGCTTGTTATTTTCAGTAAGGTTAAAAGCAACCTCTGTTGGGCAGCTCTGGCCTCCAGGGTCCCAGCTCACCCAGGTCATTAAAGCAAAGTCACTGAAGCTAGTGATCTCGCTGTGCCGTGGGAATTGGCCGTGTTCCCGTGCAGAGCTTGGCGGTGGGCAGCTCCATCCTGGCCTACTCCTCCTCCTGTCCTGCTTCTTCTGTGTGCCTTTCAGGGAAGCAAGAAGCCATTTTTAGGAGGTCGCTGGGCTAAAATAATTGTTGAGGACGTGAGCTGATCATTTAACAGGAAACAGAGCTGGTCGTGCATCACCTCTGATTTTGTCGTCAGTGCTAGTAAAATTCGCTCATTACCCAATCTGTGCTCGTGACTGTTACAATGGCCAAAGTAGATATTTTTCTATTCTTTTTCTCCCTTGAGCTGCATAGGATTAGGATTTGTGGATGCTGTGCAATTCCAAAATGTCCTACGAAGGACCATAGATTGGGATGAGCAGAAGAAGCCGGGAGCATCGGTGTAACTGGACAAGACCTTGGGGGGCGTGTGTGGGGGTTTATGGGGTCAGGTGTCTTTTTTTTCTGTTGCAAGAAGCCTGGTATTTAAGAGTCATGTGGAGCATCATTTGCAACAGAATAAACGTTCTGGCATGTCATGTTTTACACAGCAGAATACTTCTGACTTTCCAGCCCTCGGTATCTGTAACTTGCTTGAAAGAATTGCTGACGTCTACCCAAATGCCAATATCTTCTCAGCCGTATAAACCTTAATATCACAGCTTAAGCTTTAGTCTTTGAGCTGCGCAGCACGGCTAAATGCAAGCTGTGTTTCCTGTGCTGAGGGAGATCCTGCCTTTTAACCCACTGGCTTTCTACTGATTTTCCTCCTCTGCTTGCTGTAGGATTGCAAAGTCAACTTCATTCCAGGGCTTCTGAATGGCGTGTGGTTTCTAACGGATGGTCATATCTCTTTGGGCTGTTTATACCATCTGATATTGTGAACTAAACAGGCAGATCAGGACAGCTGAAAGCAAGGCTGTCTTGCTGCTACTCCTTCTCTACCCATAGTGAAAGGGAGGATCACAGATGCCTCTACTAGTTCCTTCTATACTTTCTTACTGGGTCAACCCCTTTCTCTTAGTTTTCACGTTCCTCATCTCTGTCCTTTTTCCTCTGTATTCCCCACTGCCCAATTCTTTGTTTCCTTTTCCACCCCAAGAGGCTTTGCGTTCAGCCTCTGGGCCCTGCCGCGGGTTTGTCATTGCCTCCCATGCTGGTGCTGCTGTCTGAGGGTCTGGCTCCATTTCGGTTTTGGCCACAGGTAAGCCAAGGGCAGACATCCCCATCCCACCAACTCTCCTGGCAGGACTGCTCAGGTAATTGTGCCCCTAGGCCTCTTCGCTTAGCAAGGATGGATCCTTTAAAGCATTAAAGGCGGCGTGGATCACTTTGACAGATCCAGGTTAGGGGGTGGTTACACAAGTGGTTTTGCCAGCATATGTGAGGGCTGGCTATAACCTCTGGTGGGGAGAGGTGAGGAGCCGCTGGGAGCAAGAGCCGCTGTGCAGAGCTCAGCTGCACCAGAAGCAGTGCTGGCAGCCTCGGGGCCTACCGAAGCATCCAGCGCCGAAGCATCCTCTGCACCGTGCCCTGGTGCATCCGGGCTGTGATGAGCCAGCAGCAGTGGTGGTGGTGGTGGTGGGAGGGTGTGGGGGGAGTCTGGGCTCCTGACCTGAGCTCTTGTCCTGGTAGAGGCAAGTTTCAGACAGACAGAGGCACAGACTCCCCGGATCATAAGTTTGGATGCTACTCTTGATGCCAGCCTGTTATGGAGTTGATACCAAGACCAGCTGTATGGCCTGGATCTGTCGTAATGGGCATGAATGGTATTTTGGAAGGTTTATTAAACTTCCTGCTTGAGGGCTCACGTGTGCCTCTGAATGCCGTAACCGTTGCGAGGGGAATTGGAGCGGGGACAGAGCATCCCTGGTTGATGTGGACAGGACTCGGGTCTCTTTCTGACATGGAGTCCTGGTCTTGCCTGGCAAGTTTGGCACGGTTTTGTGGTGTTTGAGATCCCTAAGATGGAGCCAGTTTCTCTAGCTTTTCATTGGAAATATGGGTGTTCGCACCCAGCCTGTGACAGGAGGGAAAGGATGCAAGTCGTAACTCTTCCTGGGGAAAGAGGAAGCTGGCATCCCATCACACCTTTCACTGCAGCTTGTTCTCTGATCCTCGATTCTTCCACTCCTTTCAACAGCAGTGTTTGGGCCCTTTGGGTTCTTTCTGGTGACTAATGTACCTTTTCCCTGTGAATTCATCTCATTAAGCTCTCCAGGGCTTGTAAGACTTCCCTGAAGTTTTCCATGAACACGCTTGTGTTGTGAATCTCACTATAGCTCACAGAAGGGCACTGACAGTGGTGAAAGGTGCTAGAGCAGGAGTTTGGGGTTTGATGCTAACTAGGACAGACCAGGTCACATGTTGGGCCAAAAAAGGGCTCTCAAGAGATGAGCAAAAGCACTGTGTTGGGTTTGGCTCCTGGTGTTTGAGGCAGAAATCCCCCTAGGGCAGCACGAGGAATCACGACGGCTGCTCTCTCTCCCGACACAATTCTTTCAGTGTCAAAAGAAAGATCTCGGAAAGTGAAATTAATTTCATCTCAGTACAGCTATTAAGGTTGCACGCTGCAGGAGAGCTCTTTAAGGAGGCCAGTGACCTTCATCCATGTGGAATAAGTGCTGAATAATGGAGAGCTTTCATGTTTCCACAAAAAGAAAGTGGCTTTTTAAATCAACTGGAGATGTTTGAGACGTGGAGGAGAAAAACAAACTGCATTTGGAAATGGTGGTCGGAGTTTGCACGGAAACAGAGCAGCGGCTTCTGCTGTCTGGCAGGTGCTGCTGTTTACAGAGGCCATTTGTGAGCGTGTGAAATGGCACCTACCTGTCTGGCCTGCTGCCCCTGGTGGTACCTGGAAACCTCTTTAACCTCTTTAAGGCATTCAACCTTTCTCTTCTCTCCAGCCCAGAGATGTGGCTTGTTTCTGCATTGCCACCCCCCACCCCAGGTTTTTCTCTCTTTCCTTGGACTGATTCACATTACATGCTTCTTCGATGGCCTCTGGCAGTGTGAGATGCATGTCAGCCATTCATTTAGGGAAAGAAATGCATCTTGAACAATTTATTTATAGGCTGTCCTCTGTCTCCCTACCTTTAACTTCTTGCTCTGAGGAAGCATTGTGTCCTTGTCCTGGCAGCCGCAGTTCCTGTTCCTCCAGTGGTCTCTTTCCTCATCCTCTCCACCACATCCATGGTGTCCAAAGCTCATCTTTAATGTGGCTGATCAGAGAGACCCACTCCTTAACTGAACCCTTGTTCCTCACCAGGCTTGTTATGGGGGTGTCTGCAGGAGATCTGCTCCTTTATTTGGTGAACATGTGCTCTCAAGGACTGAAGTGCTCTGGAAGAGTTTGCTAGATTCATTTACTGCCTCTTGCATCCTCAGCTAAACAATCAAATAAGATGCATTTGCATCCTCTGCATCCCTCCAGTGAGGTATGAGCTGGGAAGAACTGAACTGTCATTTGCAATCTTAGGTGGAACTGGTAATTTCAAAACTGCTACACAGAGCAACTGAAAGCCCCTGAGAAGGGATGGAATTGAAGGCTTCCAACCTTCACTTTTAAGGCTAGGTTACTGACTATGGGAGAAGTTTGATCTTTAGGATCCCTGGATTCAGAATTTGGTGTCAGTTGTTCCTAAGCCTTTTCCCCATATTCTGTAGTAAAAAGCCAGCAAACAAAACACAGTTGCAGTGCTTCTGGGTGGCTTTTTGTAGTATTTGCATGTTTCTGGCAGCATGACAAGAGAACAAACAGTTTCATTAGTATGTGGTTATGCTGAAAGGAGTCAGAGAGCAACAGGCTTCCTCGAAATGAGTTGAGTGGATGTGCAAAACCAGGTTCTCAACAGACAAGGAGGAACTGCTCTTTGGATCTTGGGCAACAAGACCCATTAAAATTTTTTGGCTTCCTGACAAGGTAGAAACCGCTACTTTGTCTTTGCAGTACTTGGTGATTAAGTAGTACATATCTCAGTATTTCAGAGGGCCACTTGTCAGTATGTTGTCTTGTCTGGCACTGAGGAATGTGCCATTCCCAGCAAGCAGGGCTGCTGGGATGTAGGACTGGGAGGACATAGGTGCCGTTCCTTTGATTCTGCTCACTTGTAGCAGTGGAAAAACTGACTTTAGTTCATTTCCCATAAGTTACTGAACCTCTTCCTTCATCTTTTTTTCCAAAATGTGCAAAAAGGAAAGGCAATAAATATTATCCCATAGTCTGGGTGCAGGTTTTATTCCTCTTAATGTTCTGTTGCTGCTCTTGTGAAAGTTTCAGGTGGTTTTGGCATGTCCCCAGCTTGGAGAAAATTTAAGAGTGGGCTTGCAAGAGGCATTGGAGGGGGCCACTGCCACCCCTAGAAGCTTTGTTCAACAAACCTTTCTAGTGCTCGTCTCCTGGAAGCTTTGCCGTTGCCTTTCTGCTATGCTTGTAATTACAGCAAGCTCTCCTCCAGCATGTCAAATGCTGATCTGCTGCTTATTATTGCACGGTTGTGCAAAGAGCCAGGAAGAGGCTTCAAAAACATGCATGCCAGTGTTGTATGTCCATATGTGGCCCCTTCTCCCCCCTGTGAGTTACCCTGATAATGCTTCTAAAAATCCCTGCTCTTGCAGAAAGCTTAAAGGAGGGGAGGGGGAGAAGAAAGAAAGCATTAATGTTTTATTACTTAGGTAATGAGTCATTCCTATGAAATTCATGGCACATTAGTAGCATCAGCATCCTCAAGAGGGAAAAGTAAGAGAAATGAGACTTATGCAGTGTTGACCTTCTGCCTTCGTTTTTCTTGAGTTAAAGCGCAGTTCTTTTATATCACGTGGAAAATTAGATGCTGAAGTTCAAGAGGAAAATTCATTAAGAGGAAAAATGCAGAAAACAATAGAGCTACTCTTTAGCTGTATCTACTAGTGTGATTTATTAGTTTTAATCTAGATCTCTGCTCTTGGGTCAAAAGCTTACTCTTTCATTTTAAAGAGAAATGATGGTTTCTTTTGCTAAGAATCCATAGGAAATGCTGTGCACCAATATTTTGTGGAAAACAGATTAAAGCTTGAGGTCTGCCTTGCTTCTCCCCTCCAGACAATATCACCGTTGGGAAAGTAGTTAGATGTTGACCTTTCCTTGAAATTGGGAGTCTGTGTCCAGCTTTCTGTGGTGCTGTGATTTCTCCTTCCCTGCACGTATGTGCCTATGCTATTTGTACTGGCAGAAATTCAGGGATTTCTATGCCACATTAAACTTATGAACAGCTGCAGCAAAAGTCCCTCTTGCCTGCAACCTGTCTGTAGTGACCGGTACAATAGTGACCAGTAACAAATGCTGAAGTGCGGAGGAAGCAATACAAGGCAAGGCTGATCCTTTCCTTGGCATTTACAACCAGCTTCTGACTATTCAGTGGTTTGCTCTGGAGCCTGTCTGGACCATTGTCATGTTCAATGGCCTTATACTTCCCAAATTTATCTAGTCTGAATGACATTTATATTTTTAGGCCTTTCAATATCTTGAAGCGCAGAGATCCATGAATTAAATTACTTTTTTCAGTTTGTTAAACCTGCTGCCTGGGTATCCACAAGCTCTGGCAAAAAGAGTGGTTATTTTTTTGTTCACCTCTTCCATGCGATTCAGCCATCTCTTGTTCTCATCTTAATTCCCACTCTAGTGGCTCTCTTCCATATTCCATATTTCCATATTGCAAATTCTCTTGTCTCACTTTGTGCCCTTTCCTAGTCTTGCTGTTTCCTATTGCTTCTAAGGTGGATGGCCAGACATCCACATTTCCTACAGGACGTAGGTTTGCTTCAGAGTTGAACAGCAACATCATGATATTTTCTCAGCTCCTCTTCCAGTTTTGCAAAACACATGCTCTAAGATGGGTTTGTTTTTTCTTTTTCTTTTGGTGTTGGGATGGAGTTGTGTTTTCCCCATGACGGTGTAATTTACAGCCTGCACACTGTCAAGCTTTATAACAACTTGCAACTGAGATACTAAAGCAGTATCCTTGCCCCATATTCTTGACAGCCCCATAACTGCCTCATGGGGGTTTTGCTGTGTCTCAAGGGTGGAGGGAGTTTGGCTCCACTCCTGGGGTGTTTCCTCCTCTGTTGTTGGACTGAGGACATTGTGTAACATGACTCATTCCTTGCTGCGGTAAGTAGTTAGGAGTTGCTAAAGTCGAATGTGATTTGTTTAGAAAGTCTGCAGCACGGAGCCGAGAGCAGGGTTTGAGAGCGCCTGGCCTGGGAATCGATTGCTTTTTGAACAAAGGGATAGAAAATGGAGATGTGAAAAGAAAGCTGTAGGCACAGGTGCCCATCTGTGTGGAGGTGTGTCTCTGAATGAAGGCGTTAATGCGTTGTTTGATATGAAATTGGTTATTATTTTAAAATCAATGCACTGAAAAGGCAGAGCCTCAAAATTTAGCCTTACAGTTGCATTCCTGCTGCAGTAAATATTTTTGCAAAAAATCAATGGAGGGAGCCTACTCAGTAGTGTAAATTCTGTGTAATTGTTGAGCAGAGAATTATAGTTGTCATGTATTGATTTCCACCGCTTTGTTAAAGCTTCCTTCTTTCCGTGCAGCTGAATTACAGTCGCGGTGACAGCATTAACAAACGGAAGAAAGGACAGTGTGTGCTCCTGTTAGTCAATATATAGGTAAGGACAGGCATGTAAAAATGCACATGTGTGCGCAGATTGCTTTAAAAGCATCTGACCAGCATAAGCAAAACTGCTTAAGGACTGAAATTTCCTCCCGTGACCCCAGCAAGCTCAGCTGCCGCAGAAGTTAGTGTGAGCTCATCTTGGACTATTGCTCTGGGGACAACCCTGGAGATGAGTGCATCTGCAGTTCTGGTTCTCTCCTCCATCCCTTGTTGAAAACATTAGTAATCTTTTGTCTTTAAAGCTGTTCCAGGATGCTTCTGTGGGATGTTAATCTGCTGTTTTGCTGTACCATAGGGGTGGCTGCAAAGCAGAAGTGAGCAATGTATTGCCTGGAACGTGTCTTTGGAGGATGGCTGAAACTGGAGGAAAATGTTCCCTGTGTGGTTCTGCTTGCTTTTGTTTTAAAGCCAAAGGATTGCGTATATCATCTCGGGATGGGTTGTGATCGTCACAGAATCCCAGTGTTTCTAATGATCCATCCTGAGGAGCAGCACAGGATTATTCTGCTTTAAAACAAGCAACTGGGGCTGCTCAGGGAACACTTTTCCTCCAGCTGCATTATATATCAGAACAATTTTAAGTGCACTAAACTGAAATACTGAATAGGGATTTGTGACAGAGTAGTAAAGTCGTCTTTGGTTTACAAATACTCAGGAAAGGCAGGTGTCGCTTGCTTGGAGACCACAGGATGCGATGATTCGGGTCACATCTTGGTTTAATGCTGCTTTGGGAAATGTCCCTGATCCTTCTGAACCCTCCCGTAACACCAGCAGAGTTTCAAACCTGTGGGAACAGTGTGGTCGAGGGGTAGGAGGGCCCGTAGCAGGAGCTCTGCAGCTGTCTGGGACCGCGGTGGTGAGTGGCCTCGCGAGCAGTCCAGCCGGAGGGGGCTGCTGCTTTTGCCCCTTCTGAGGCATTGCTTGCTGGGCAAGCTCTGCAGGGATGGTGGTCTTTTGTAAAGAATACTTCAAGAATTAAGGGTGAATATTTCAAGGGTTTAAAAAAAAAAAGAAAAGAAAAGAAAAAGAAAAAAGAAAGCTTCAAAAGAAAAGGTACATCAAAATGGTGGCTCCCTGTAACATCCTAAGGTATTTACAGCAAGGGATTTTCTGGGGGCTGTTTCAGAAATAAATACAGTAAGACAAGAACATCTCAGCGCATTGCTGAGCACGGCAAGAAATGTTGGCATATCCTTTGGCCCGAGGGATGAAGTGGCTGCCTTGTTACGGACTTTCCTTGCACCTGCTTCACTGCTTGTGTTGATAGAAATGTGATCATCTTCCAGAGCTGCAGTTCTAGGCAAAGTCCCTGCTGGGGACTGGGCAGAGGAGATTTGCTTTGCAAAGCCAAGCTGGGCGTTTAGTGCCATCTCTTGCTCTGATAGCATGGGTGGATTGTGGCTGGAGGTCTCAAGGTCCTCGCAGCCCTGGCACAGGGCCCAGCAGCCCTGAGGCTGCTCTAATATTTTATGCAGAGCCAGTGCAGGCCTGGGATGGGGACAGAATTTCCAAAGACAACCTGCCAGTGCAGGACCCGCGACAGGCTGTATTTCTAGTATTGGGATTTGCAAACACTCTGGATTGCTTTAACTGAAAGCAAACTCCAGCCGAGAGTCTCGTGCCGAGAGCATAGGATGCAGCGGTTACTCATGCAGCTTCTGTCTGTGAAAAGTGGTTGGGGAGGGAAAACCCTCGTGCTGTTGATGAAAGGATGGCAGCAGACTTCCTAGAGTTAGCTCCTGGTTCATGTGTGTTTTTCTGAACTGGCTGGTAATAGGAGAATGCCTTTTATATTGCTGCCTGCAGCTGTTAACTTTTCCATTTTTTTAAAATGCAAGCCTTGCATTTGCAAGAAGGCAGTGAATTAAAAAAAAAAAATGAATTTAGCTTTCCTTTATTCCTAAGGGAGTAGAAACAACCTTGTAAACAATTCAGTTGTTGTAACAGTGTTTAGTACTGCTAGTTATTTAGGGGAAGGAGGAGGGAGAAGCTTTCCTATTACTGCAGGAAACAAATTTTACCTTGTGTACAGAAAAGCACAGATAACTTCCTCTCTTCCTTCCTCTGACTGTGCCAAGGCAAAATTGTATCACTTATCCACTGGTTTCGTGCCTTCCACTGTGTTTGGGTGTAAGCTGTCTGCGATAAAGAAAGCCAGGTCAAGGATAAAAATCCCATACTAATCCACTGTCTATTTAATTTCAGCTGAACCTTCCCGTCTTGCTGCCTTTTTTACCTCTGCAGGGTCAGCAGTGAGGCTGCCGTGTTACTGTTGTGCACTGAGGGAACTGTCTTGTTCTTCTCCTTAACCTCATAAAATACCCTGCATTTCTATGACAATCCGGCCACATCTCCTCCCCGTAACCCTTGCTGCTGCCGGGCGCCGTCGGGAGGGTCACTCCGGGTAGCCGGCGTCCTGCAGCACAGGCAGATCCGCAGCAAGTGTGTGCATGTTCTGGTTTTATGCCTGCACATTTGCATCCCTTTTTCCTACGTGTGCTCCTGCCCTCTCTCCCCGGAGTACGCACCCCGGGCGGCTCTGCCAGCCTGCTGTGGTCTAGCCCCTCGCGAGGCAGTCGCTTGTGCCTTGTCCCTCCGCTCTGCGTCTTGTCTGAAACCTCTCGTTCTTCTGCAGTTCTTTTCTCTTCCTCAGATATCTTTTACAGGTTTATTCCCATTTTTGAAAATACAATCCTTGCATATGGCTTCACAATTCCTAGTCTTGTCCTCTGTTTGCATACAGACTGCTGGGACTTATCACCTAGAAATCACTTATTCTGCATTGCCCCATCCTGACACGGATATGCTTTCTAACTACTACTGGAAAATACTTTTTTTGTTGTTTTTTTTAATGGTGCCCAGGCTTGAAAACCTCCAGTATTCTTTCCTCAGAGGAGGAGAGAAATAACAAGAGGCTCTTGTTGCTACAGTATGCAGAGCAAAACAGGCTACTTCTACTTCATTGAGCTATAAGGGCTGTTGCAAGAAGTATCTTTTTGTCTTTCTGTATGATACTTAAATGTCAAGTAATGCAGCTCTCTGCTGTGAGAGCAGAACGCACTGAAACAGCGCTTTGCTACCAGCTTTCCATCCCAAAGGACTCGGAGGCTGTATCCAATGTGCTCAGCGAGAGAAGCTGAAGTGCATTGACATACGTGCACCACCCTGCCAGAAAACTTAAAAATCTGATAATAGCACATTTCATACTCGCTTGCTAAGCGCTGCTTCCCACGCAGCCAGCCAGAGCGAGCTGAGACAATGGGATCAGGTGAATAGGAGCAGGCTTGCAGGGAACGAGCTGCTTCTCTGCAGGCAGCAAGGAACAGAGGGAGGAAAAAATTAAGCCGGGCTGTAACGTCTATAGAGAAGGTAAAAGCCGTCCTGAAATACAGGGGTGTTGGAGGATGCAGGCTTTCCCCCTGCTTTTTAGGAGGTCTTGGCAGTCTGCAGCCGTGGGGATCGGGAGCAGCTTTGCGCCTGGTTTCCCAGTTCTTGCATCTGGCGGGGCCGGTGCACGGGGCTGTCGCGACTGCCGGGGACATGGGGCAATGCTAGGGCAGGCTCTGCCTTCCCGCCGCGCTGTCGCGTTGTGCCGTTGACCTGGTGGGAATGACAGAGTAGATCCGACTCCTTCGTAGCTGGGGCAGTGAACAGGCAGAGCTTTTGCCCTGGAATGCTGCAGCTTTTACAGCGTCGCCAGGGAGGCTTTTCTCACGCAAAGACCACGAAGCATGGGATTTAAACCACACGCTGCTTTCTCCCTCTCTGAGGTTTTCATCCCGTTTGCAGCAAGTAAACGGAGTCACAGAGATGCTGTGAGCTAGCTTTGCAAAAACGCTCAGCCTGTTACCTGTCTAAAAATTGCTGTTGCTTCTGTAATAGCTGAGATTTATGAAAATCTGGGTCTTATGTGATGATCTTCAGGCAGTAAATCCACATTTGTTACTCTCTATCTTGGCTCTAAGGTCGGTGCCATTGAGGTCAATTGAATATATCCAGTCAGTTTATATTTCTGCAGTATGAGCATATGAGGGGCCAGATTCTTGTATGGTATAAATCGAGCAAAAATTAATTTACTCTTCTCCCCACCCCCACAATTAAAAACTCTGGCCTAATGTGAAACTTCCCATGCTTGAAATAAAAGCACGGATTTCTTTCTGCGTTGAAAATGTTTCAGCTTTTGACTCTTCACCTGAGATTTCTCTGCAGCTCCTCTCTGTAGATCGCACCGGTGCCCTTGTGTTACAATGCAAAGTCATGCTGGATAATCACACATCAGACTAGGAAACACAACTTGGCCTGCAATCAAACCTGTTTCACAGTTCAGTGTCCTCTGTACAAAAGGTTTTCGGCTCATGTAAATTAGACTGCGCTGCTCCTGATGCACTATTCAGTTTGCATTTTTATCCTTCCAAACGTTAACTTTTGGGCATGTCTGTTTTTTTAATAGATGCCTTTAAAAAATATTCTTTTTTAGCTTTCACGTGTGTGCTTTTTAACAACTCATTCATTTTTCTAGTACTTGTGATGTTTTACTTGGATTTATGAGAACAAGATAAGAAGTGCCCGACTATTAGGTGCCCTTGACAAATACAACAAAAACAAATCTAGTGACACCCTCTGTGTACAGCGACAACTGAGTAAGCTTCTCGGCCATGGGAGGAGTTAGCTGCGCAGTCCCTCCCAAAGAGCCCTGCTGGGGTGGGAATCGGACCTCCCATCCCAGCAGTGCCTGGTGTATCCTCAGGATCAACAGATTTGACCTCCTGGAAATACAGGATTCATCATTTACATGGAGAGATGGAGTGGTGCTTGGAGGTTCCTCTTTGAAGAATATTTAATATCTCCTGAACAGGAGGATCCTGGAACCTAGCACCCACCTCTGGCTCTGCTTGGCAAGCAGCCTGCTACCTGCTGCACCATCATGTGGTCCCAATGGTCAAGGTGTCTCTGTAAGCCCCAAGCAAAGTTGCTCATCCTTGTGTGGCAGAGGTATTGGGCATGGTGTAAGGAGTGTTAACATCAAGCAGAAAACCTTGTTGCCTTTTGTGTAAGAGGGGTGCATGAAAGGACAGTCTTTGCTGCTCTGAAAACCCGAGTATCTGACCAGACTTGCAAGTAATGTAATAGTTTGCAGGAAGAGATATCTGTTATGCTTTTGGATGCTCCCATCAACCTGCCTTACCTAGATAGCCACTGATGCAGTCTCTCTTGTAGAGAGAGAGAGAGTGAATCTTTCGGCCCCTTCTGTGAAAACTAGGAGTTCATTTGTATTTAGACCAGGTTACATTTGGTTAAAAATCCAAGCTGTGCTCAGTGAGGGTGTAAGCAGAGGACAGAATTTGGGGGAGGACTCCTCTGCCCTTGCGGCTCACTCGCTGTGTCCTTGAGCAAGGTAGCTGGGCCCGCGGTAGCACCCGTGAGCTGTGCCTCCAATTTGCCTAGATTTGTATGCGCACAAAAGCATGCTTGTGTGCCTGCGTGCATCTCCAAGTTGGTTTCTCACTCGAGCAGAAATGCAGATTCATTTTGTTCACTTGCTTGCTTGAAAATGTTGGCTTTAACCTCTTCTATGTATTTTAGTTTCCTCATCCATGAAATGGAAACAATAATACTCATTTGCTTACCTCACAAATTTGTTGAGGGGATTAATTGATGTTTGTACAGAGCTTTGAAACTTTATACAAATATTAAGGGTATTGTTAATAGGATCTTTGCAATAACAGAACTGTCAAAACAAATACTTCAAAAAAAGCAGAAGTCAAAAACTTTCTGCTTCATAGTAATTTGGGTTTACAAGCTTGCACCAGGTGTGATGCTCTGGGGCTGCGTTTCCTATGGCTTCCCAGGGCCCTGCTCAAAGGTGGACAACCACACAAGACTTCCCAGTTCTCGCATTCCCTTCACTGTCCAGTCCTCTTGTCCATTGCCCAGCTCTTCAGCTTGCAGACTGCTGAGCTTCAGGCACTTTGGCAAGGTTCAGAAGTGTTTTGAAAATCCTCTGTACGAGATTTGTTGTCAATTTTCTGAAATCTTAGACTGTATTTTAGTAGGAATTTTAAGTGTGTGTGTGGGGGAGGTTATCTTCCATTTCAGAAGGCAAGTTTTTTGAAATGTTCTGCTTTGGGGGGGAAGGCATGCCAGCTTTAAGTTAGCATCATCCTATATCATTTTTCATATGTCAGCTTTCCCAAAGCTGAGTTGGGTTTGTCAGCTTCCATGTGTGTCCCAGTGTGTTGTCCTTTCCATGTGGAAGTCTTCCTTCTGGTAGGAAGGAGCAAGGGACCCAAATGACCACCCTGCTGGTGAGGTGGTTTCTTGCGGTGTCGTGGAAGTTTTAAGAATTAATTTGAAAGCATGTTTCTAGTCCCTGAAATCAGTCGGAGAATACATATGCCATATTTCTTTCACATCCAAGCATGCGGGAGGATTTTGTTGTTTTTTTCCTTCTGGCTTTGTGTCTTCCTTGCTACTCTTGGTCTATTAAAATAAAAATTTCTTCCGCCCACCATGTTCTGGAAAAAGCTGTTTGCTGTTCTAGCCATAAGGTTCTCATTAAAGTCAATGGGAGGTGTATGACTAACCCTCAGTGTGAGCCACTTTAGGGGAAGAAAAAATGCAATTTTTAACATGGTTCTTGTGTGGAAAAATATTTTTGGTGTAAAAAGAAGACTTCGTTTTTCTTCTGGATCTATAACATATTTATGGGGGAGTTTGTGTATTTAGGTATGGTCTGTGTATCCTGGAAGGAATATACCCAGTTCTCATCTTGAAATAGTGATGGAGTTAAGCCAACATGCAGTGGCTTTGGAACATCCTATTCAGTATGCTCAAAATAGAGCTCCCTCTGGGCAATACGTGGCTCTGAAGGGGTTTGATTGCTTCCATATCTGACTTGTGCTTGCTCTGCTCTTCATTTCCTCTTCCCCTAGGGATTGTGTTTAATATCTCTGAAGTACCTACGGTCCAGCTGCTGGGACGAAGGGGTCGTCATCTCTCTCTCTGCTGCTAAATGAACCAGGACCGGTGTGGCTCCTCTTCCCCTGGGATGATTTTCTTTGTGCCTTGAAATTTCTTCCCTTTTAGCTCTCAAATCCCTATGGAGCAGCTTGCTTTCCCACCCACCCAAGACAGGGTAGGAACTTCTAAGCCAAAGCTGTTGCCTTGCATATAATCTACCTTTTGTGCCTCACGATGGAGCTGAATCTGAGTAGTTGATGGCAGGCAGTGGCTCTGCTGTGCATGCTCAACTGCCCCAGCACCAATGCATGGGAGAAAGCATGTGATGCTGAGAGTGAAGACTGATGTTGCAGATATTTCTGGGCAACTTTGCTGGAGATAATGTACCTCAAGGTAAAGCGTCTGCCTACGATGTTGCACAAAAGTTTGGGGCTTCTTTTTAATGGAATGATTCAGTGAAAAAGGGGTTGTGATGGTATTAAAGCCCTAAAAGAAATCAAGGGGAATGATGTTGATCTCCAGGCTTGTGCCTCAAGTGGAGTTAGCACTCTGTTAGAGACGTAGCTGATGAAGAGCGTATGGTGGCTGCAGCATTGAGATGCACACCTGGAAAGTCTCCCTTGAGGTCCTGGTTAGCTCATTCCCTTTTCAAAGTCGATAGCATTTGCGGAAGGTCAAAACAGAAATCTTTCCTTCATCTGCAAGGTGTGAACAAGGGTTGTGGTTTTATATATTTTAACAATTTTATGTCTCTGTTATTCAGACAGACTGATAGGCCAACAGTGTCTGCAGATGTAGACTGTGTTACTGTGTTTTGCTGTTCTCTCGTGGAATTTGGTGGCTGACTGTCTTTTTAAATATCTCAGTTGTGCATCAATATCTGGCACCGTGGAGGGAAGAAATAAGCCTTTCTGTGAATGTGAAGTGTGCTGAACTAAAGCCGACAATCTTTAGAGCTTTTAATTACCAAACCATTCAAAACCTGCCGCCTCTGAGAGAGATATTTTGACACTAGTTGAAGGTTTTAACATCTGCTCTTTGTACGGAGCTGAGGCATTTGTTGGAATCTGTTTAATTTTTCATTGTCAGATATTTTCCTTTTTGTTCCTATAACCACAATATATAGTTTGCAGATTGGGAATTCTGTCAGCAAAGACAGCTAGACTTTTGTGGTGCAAAAATTAGTTGTTACTGAGTCCTCAACAACTGCGCGTGAGCTCATGTTTGGGGAGTGGGTGTTGGAGGAGAATTGCCTAGATTATAGTCCTGTTGAGACACTAGTGCCTCCAAGACTTTGGATGAATGACTTCAATTAGGCTTTCCCCATTTATAAAAACTTTACAGGGTGTTGTGGGCTTTATTGCTTAATGTTTTCGAAAGCAATGCTGGCTACTAGGACAGAAATGTATGTCAAACCACATAGAGCTACCATTTGTTCATTGTGGGCTGTGGCTGGGCCTTTCCCATTTTTAATGGAGGCTTTTTCTGTGGTGGTGAAGTGATTGCATTTGGGATACTGTCAAATACTTCAACAGTGATGGTAATACCTGGCGTTCAGTTCATCCATGTGTTTCTGCTTGCAGTCAAAGTGCTTTGGTAATTTTTGCTCTTGACATGTGGCACTTGCTTGAAACCAGAGACACTATGGTTTGGAAAAGCTGTAAAAGTGGGGTAGGGTCCAAGAGGCTTTTGAATACAAACTGAGGCATAGTTTATACATGATCGGAAGTTTGTTAGGTTTTTTCTTTTACTCTGTGTTCATGCAGGACCCAGATCAATGGTGCTCTGCTTTCCCCTGGGCTCTCTGGATGCTACAGTTATAACAGTTTTTTTTTGTGGTGATGTCCATGTTATAATGCTGCCCGGAAATCTTTGAGAAATGGAAAAAGAATCAAATGACAGTTGCTGTTCCAGAAACCTTGCGGTTGAAATTGTAGGGTGGCGATGAGGCTGACGTTTGAACGCTGGAAGTCTGAAAGTTGCCATTTCCACCTTTTTGCTTTCTTTCTTTTATCCCCGTGACCGTGAACAATCTAACTCTTCCAGTGAATGTGATGGGGTTGGTCCACCCTGAGGAGTAGGGAGCAGCAGGTGTCTTCTCACTCTATTGTCATCTGACCAAGAATCAGATATTTTTAATGCAAAGTGATTTCTGTAGTGTTAAAGGGTTTGGCTTTTTCATTGTGCAAAGCCCACTAATTGTGGTAGGCCTCCCTTACACCAACGAGGTATAACATTTATATTTTTAATTCTGTGTTTATACCACTGGACTGGAAAATGAGATCTGAGCAGAGTTCCTGCATCTTGCCTGGGCTTAGACACTGCTGTAAAGCTGTACACCTTTGCAATGCTGTAGCACTCCCTAAATGGTGTGTTTTCCATATCTGCTCTCCCATTCCTTGGCTTTCTACAGCCCTAACTCAACCAGGAGTTGCCAGCCAGTCACTGGGGAGTCAGTTTAGGTTCACGCATGGGGTGGCCCTATTTGGCCACGGGGCTGAGAATCGGGCCCTCGGTACCAGGGTGGGAGTCTGCCCCTTGGGGCTGGAGCATTGCTGCTGTCCTGCCTGCCAGGAAGGTCATGGCAATCATCTTAGGGCAGCTGCTCTTCAAGTCTGCTAGAGAAAGGGTATGGGAAGGGGTATTGGATCAAGCAGAGTTGATATTTGATAAAGTTTTGTAGAGCCAAGGTGTGTCCAGCTAACCCAGCCTGCTTTCTGAAAGGAAACCAAAGTAGTTGCTTGTTCAGCTGTCTGCTTTTTGCATGCAGGTGCTTGCTTTTGTGTTTTTCCACCTGCTCATGTTAACTGGCCTGCCTTACTCTCTTGCTTTGAGAATGGCTGAATGCTAGGTCTTGCTCTCATCAGTTCAGTTAAACAAGGGGCTGGGCTTGAAAAGAAGCTCATAGCTGCCTTTTCCCAGCTGTTGCATGGAAAACACAGCCCCTCCTTGCTTCATCGCCAGGCGTAGCTCTTTGACTTGAAATTTTTGCAGGTTGCCTGCACAACTCCAGCAGCGGTTGCGCTTGGTGCTGTGACAATACTTCAGCGCTACAGTGTCTCCTTTCCTGTGACACCAAACCTTGAACAAAGGAAGCAAGCTTACTTTTCCCAGGGCCATAGTGATAAATTAGTCTGGGGAAGCTGAATAGTTGTTGACATTTGTCAAACAAGCACCTGGTGATCAGTATTTTATATCCCAAATTAACATAATGCACATTCCCTGGAAGTACAGGGTGATTCAGAATAAGTTCTTTACTTACCAAAATTGAACTCGAAGAATAGGATTCTGGACACATATCTAAAAAACGTTCCAGCTCTGCAAATAACCAGATCACAAAACTAACAAAGTTACTTTTTCCTTTTTTCCTTTTCTTTCTTTCTTTCCAACTGCATTCTCTCAGGGACACCTCCAAGCAGACTGGCCAGCTCTGAAGGCTGGATGAACACCTTTCAGTGGTTGCAGGGCCTTGCATGTAAGTGGAGGTGTGATGACTTGCTGTTTTCATGGCAGCAGTTTCTAAATGTTGTGCCCGTTGTTAGGGTCAAGTAGAGTATGCACCTGCTCAGGAAAAGTAACAGGAATTCATCAGGCTTTTCTGCATGCTACAGTGGTGTTGGCATGGATTTGTAATCTGTTATTGCTCTTCAAAATGGTGTGTGTAACAGGATCCAACAGAGAAGAGTAGCAGGGCTGCTACACTGCTGTGTTGACCGCTCCTAGTTTTGCCTTTGCCTTTGTCTTTCTTTCCTGTCTGTATCTCCTGGACTGGTTTTATCATTCGTCTGAAAATCTCTGGATGAAAGTGCTATCTGCCCTGTGTCTCTGGGGGTGTGTGTGGAGCTTTACACAAGCTTGCAGAGATGCAGCAAGCAGTCTAGCTGTGGAGGCTTGGAGCTCTGGACAGGCTAATTTAGCCTGTTATGAAGCCTCTGGTTTTAGACAACATAAGTATGCTTATTTCCAGAGATAATTTTTATCAAGTTTTATCAAGCCTGACCCTGATCTCAATTTTATAGAACATTCCCTGTTTCTTGTCATGCATAGACACTAATCAGGTTTAGCCAATAAGCTGGTGATTAAATTTAGTTGAGAGTTGGTCAGGAAAGCTCCAGTTAGGACAGACACGTGAGCATCTTAGTCATTTCTGCGGAAACCAAAGATAGGGAGGTATCAAAGCTTGCAGCAGAATAAGGTAGGCTCCCAGCTCCTGTTGCAGTACTCCGAACTGGGCCCAGAGGTGGCCTACTGTTTGAGGTCTGATGCTCATGGAGTGATGTGGTAGCTGTGAAAGCCATTGACATCCGTTTGCATCTTTAAGCATCACCTGAAAAATGTGCAAATGTTTGTCAACTCAGTGACCTGTCAAACATCTTGCAGAAACATCTGCTTACAGGCGGCCTATGTGGTTACAGGAGCATTATTGCCACAGCTCTGGGATTCCCTTCACCCTGACCCAGGGAAACGCTGCTGAAATGCTTACCCAGGGCTGGCAAGGCATGGTCTGGGGATGGGCGCACAAAGACAGGCGGTATCTACCAGTGCCCTAAGCTGTCAGCTCATAAAGTTGGTGCTTCATAACTGGAGAGAGACCGAAGAGGTCAAGCAGATCTTGGAGACAGGCCAAATATGGAGAGGGAAAGGAGCTCCTGAGCATAGCCCCAGCCATGTCACGCAGCCATATGCCATTGTAGGCTGTCAGTTATGACAGTAAAAAAAATTCTCATTCCTCTGGGTCTGCAGGTAGCCATGCTGTTTAACTAATCTTTCCTTTGAAGTCTTGGCAGACTCCCATCTTTCTAAGTGGCTTTTAATTGTGATTAGACACAGAGCTGAGCAAAGCCAGCGCTGCTCCCAGGTGTATTTCAGGCAGAGCCGTGACCGCACAAGGAGGGCTGGTGCTGGACAACAGGGACCCTACAGCAGTCCCTCGGAGGACCCTGTTGCGACAGTCCAAGCCATGCTCACATTGCATGAAAGACCCACAACCTGGAACTGTAGTTCTGTTGCAAACATGATAGATGCCTAAGTTGTTTAAATTCCAAACCCGAGACAGCAGATCTGTGACTGTTTCCAGCAGTGCACACCTTCCCCCGGGCTAGGGGTGGGTTAGTGTGAAAGGGAGAGCTGTGCTTCCTGCAGACAAGTTACTGCTTCTTGTTAGCCTTTGTTGGAGCACCAAAGGAGAGCACTGCCTGTCTTTACTTTATCCTTTATTGGTTTTAGAAACTGAGTCAACTGAAAGGAGAACTGAACTGAGCTGGACTGAGATTCAAGTGGGCATCTCCCAAGTTTATGAATAATCCTCAAATGCAAGTTGGCCATGTCAATAGATCAGATGAGTCCGTGTCGTGGGTCCTGACTGCATGTTTAACATAAAGTAAATATAGCAATACTGGCAGCAGTCATTCTGCAACAAAATCCGGTGGTGGAGAGGTTTCAGACTTCCCGTGGTCAGGCTCAGAGGTAAGATGTTACCAGATGGTCATCGGGCTGCTGCCAAGCTGCTGTGCTCTCCACTGTGAGTCTGGTTTTGGTGGCCTGTAACTGATGCATCTAAAGTGCTCCTAGGCAGAAATGGAGCATGTGAAGACAAACTATTTGGGTCAACTAAGTGTTACTTATTGTGGTTTCGAGGTAAGGAAAAGCATATGCAATTGTTTTTGAGAGCAGTATTTCTACACACAGTGGGATATACTGCCTTCCTGCTCGCTGCAAAGCACAATCCCCTGTCTAAGGGGGTGAGAGCAGCTATAACTTATGAGCACTTGTATATAACTCGTGTTTTACAAACACTTGCAAATGTGCTCGACTCGCATTACCTTTCTGGGCCATAAACCAGCTATCATCTGGCTCTAGAGACTGTCCATATATTTTCCAGCTGAGTCAGTGTATATAAAGTATATAAAGTTTGTTAATAAATCAGGAGGAGTGGAGTCACTGTGAGTGCCCCTTGACAAACCACTTCACCTCTGGTGTCTCGGGTTTCCAAGCCCCAAAACTGGGAAAATGATACAGACTTTTATTTGTGAAGACCTTTGGTATCTGCTGCTGAGAGCTATCTGTTGTTAATGAGGTCCTCAGCTCTCTTCTCCTTTTGAGACTCAGAGTTGTGAAAATGCTTTCCTCAAAGCATTTCTACTCCTGGCTTTGAAGATGATGGATCTTCATGCCTCTGTTAGCAAATATCTCCTCTTCCATCTTGTGCAAGCTTAAACAGGGCTGTAGTGGAACTTTTCTGGGAGATGAGTAACCAAATGCTGACCTTGTTTTAAGGGAACAAAACGGGCGAAGGGGTCATTGAATTCAGACATCATTGCTAACATGTGGGTTTGTACAGGTCACTCTGATCAGACTATTGCTTGCGATTTCTCTATGTGGCTGCCTCTTTGCAGGGCTATGAGGCTATTACGTTTAAGTGATGCTCAGCTTCAAGTATGAGGATGCCAATTGGTCAAAGTTTACCAAATCATGGATATTTTGATCTCATGTTTTGTTTCATTTTATATTGTAGACAAAGGTGGGGCTCTTTTTAAAAAAAAAAAAAAAATTCCATGAGAAATAGGAGATAAATAATTCATAAAAGCATACCATGTCTCTAGTGTCTGAGAATTTCTAAGCAATAAGGTGACTTGACTTACTCTTCAGGCAAGTATGTAGTACTATTACTTTTCAAGATACCTTCTTTCAGAAGCATCTTGTTAGAGAAATCAGCTTCTGGGATATGTGTTTTAAGATTTAGATGGCATCTCTGATAGATTTGGAGAGTTTCTGTGTTTCTGAACAGATATATAAATGCATCTTCTGTGTAAAAGAAAAAAATGCCATTTTTGTTCATTGATACAATAGAGGGAAAGGGGAGAAAATGGAAGAAAATTCAAGTCCTGGACTTGTAACAGTACAGCAGGTAATTTTCTTCAACTGAGGATAAGTATTTACTTGTGTGTCTTGATAGAGATAGAGCTGCCCAAAATCTGATAAAATGTCTTTTTAATTGGATAGGTGGATTGTACACATTTAAAACCCTATTAAAGGACTCTCCTGATGTACAGCATGTGAAAGCCCTATTCACATGCATTTGCCTAGGCTTGATTTTGGTTTATATGTCTCTCCAAATCCCTATTTTCTTTTTCTCTTGTCTCCAAGCTGGTAATAAGATTTCTTATTATCTTCTTGCTTATGACTCCTTCAAGGCTGCTGACAGAAAAGGCCTCAGCTGCTCCCTTGGTATTGTCTGGGCAGATATCTGTTGAATTTGAAAGGGTGGATTAAATAAGTGCTTCACTAATGTTGCCAGGCCTAACTTCATTATCGTGATCCTGTGAAGGAGGAGAGGGGAGGGGAAAGTAGTGAGCTGCCTGGAGAAAACAGGGCACCACAATAGCAGAGCATTGTGCATGCATTTATTTCTATACATAAACAAGTGTGTATGCAGGCATATGGTACCTAAGTTTATAAGACCTTGCCTTCTTCCTTTCAGATGTGTAGATTATTTATAGATTCATGTAATATATAGTGCTTTCTGCTTCAGAAGAAAATATGGAAATTGAAAAGTAGAGCAACTGTTATTCATCATATCTTTTGGTCCACACACATTTTTTCCTGGGTTTTGTGGGGGATTTGCTTCTGTGTAGGTATTTGATCCTTTCTGATCAAGGAGATATCTGGGAGTCTCTCTCTCTCTCTCTCTCTCTCTCTCTCTCTCTCTCTCTCTCTCTCTGTTGTGTTGTTTTTTTTAGGGGCCAGAGCAAAGAAATAAGACTCTGTTCTCCTTACTCTCCTGTTTCCTATGAGCTGAAAGTTGGCCTCTCTTTCTCTTGAGCTTTCTCCCATCTGCAGCATGGAGCTTTTGTGCATCTAGTGTGGGGAGCTTCACTGCAATATCCACAGTCTGATCCAGTGAATAAGACTCTGGTGAGACACTGGGAAACCAGATCGTCTTCATAGCTCTGGTGACGTTCTGGATAATTCCATGCAAGCTCCTTTGCTTTGGTTTCCCCAAGCACCCCTTGTCCATCCTGCCTGGTTAGACCATAATCTTCAGCATAGGGCTGATCCTGCCTTAGCTGTCTCCTAGTGCAATGGGGTACTCTTCTTGGCTGGGGCGTCTGAACGCTAGTAGAACAAATGCTTGGTGAGTGCTTTGAAAATCTCAGCTGAAAGGAGAAGTATTACTAGGAAGAATTAGCATTTCTTCCCCACGCATTGATCCATGGGGGGAGCAGTCCCCTTGGAGGCTAGAGAATGGAGACAGCCTTGTGGATGTAGTGATTTATTTTGCATGATTTGTCTTGCAGTAATTGCACTGTCGTAGAGTTTATCAACTAATGAAAACCCATTTGCAAAACAGCAAAATAACAGAATAAGTGAGGCTTGATTTTTGTTTTTTCTCTCTGAGCATCCGTTATTCATGAGTCAGTTCTGTTCACCACTGTGCTGGGTTGCAGAGGATAAGAAAACCTCATCCACCAGCCTAATGAAACCACATGTGAAAATGGATACCTAGATAAGAACAGTCTCATTTCCCCAAGAGCAGATGGGATGGGAAGGAGAAAACCATAGAGGAAGTTTTAACTAATTTCAGCCAAGTTCAAGTTGAACAGACTTTGAATGGGGAAATTACATTAGCTTTATCCATTTCTCTGTGCTGTGGTAGGGCCTGCCGTGGGCCAGGTCTCTGTCCTGCTAGTCCCAGCTTGTTTTTGTGCACTTGCTGAGTCCACCTATGGAGGCAGAGCTGCAGGACTGCCAGTGCAAGGGCAACATTGCAAAGGTCCTTTCAGAGGATTGAATCTCCAGCTGCATGTTGGATTGAATCTCCAGCTGCACGTTCTCTACTGCTGAGGGGTGGCATGAGCTCAGAATTGGGGGGGGGCAGGGGGGCATTCAGAAACTGACCATCTGGCTGCAGGTGACTTGAAGATATTGCAACTTGCAAGGGCTGGAGGAAGAGGAGACCATGGGATGAATGCAGAAAGTACAAAAATGGCATGCAAGTCCAGCACTGTGCAACAGACAGGACTCAGTTTGCTGGAAGCTTGCAGGCTTTTTGCAGTGCTTGAGTGTGCTCTGACCCTCAGCCGTGATCCAAGTCCCTGTGCAGCAACGTATACAAGCTGCGCATTGTCTAACCTATGTTGTTAAGCTGCAGACTAATGATAGTGCTCCAGATCCAAGTGGTTAATTACATTATTTAACAGGGTGTTCTGGCTCCCAGTAATTTACAGAGCAGTTTAAACAACAAAAGAGAAAAGAAAAGAGGGATGACTCTCTGTAGGTTGTGTTTGTGTTGTCTGCTGGCTGGGTTTCCATGGGGAGAGGCAGAAGCGGCGAGGGGGAGAGCAATGTGCTTTTAGTCTGTGCACCAGACTCCTGACTCCACAGCACTTAATACTCTAGTTTCAGGTGCGTGGAGCCATAAAGCCACACTGGGCAAAGAAATTTCCTGCATCTGTTTGGAGAAAGAGGCCCTGTAAGATTTACAAGCTAAATAGCTCCAGCGCGGAAACCACATTAGCTAATGAAATATTTCCTAGTTAGGCATTTGAGCAGATTAGGCAGTGCTATCCAGCAACTTCTGTTTGTGCTTTGAATAAAGGACTTGGAGCTCTTGACATCTTCGAGCTGCAGTGAGAGCCTGCCTTCATGTGCTGCCTGTGGTGTTTAACTGGTGGCTTTTTTCTTCTGGTACAGCCACAAGGCAAGGAGAGCTGCTCTTTCGGCAGAAGCCTCCTGCATGGTTGAGTGCTTGGGCGAGGCTAAGTAAGGGTTAGGCGGCGTGCCTGCCAACCCTGTGCACATCTGCCATGGAGAAGTGAAGACTACCCACAGAAAAGCTATAGTTGGAGAGGACATTGCAACCTAATGGGTAAATCAGGGAGTCTGCAAGAGAATTGGGAAGGCATATCTGGTTGCCTTGCTTTCATCATCCAAAACGAAGGTATCTACTTAAGCTAATCACCCTGGCGCTCAGTACTCGGTGAAAGGAGAGCAGAGCATGCAGACAGCAATTCCTTCAGGGATCTCGCTCCTCTCTCTTGGGGGAGAAGTCCATGGATAGAAATGAGATGCTTGGCTTGGACTGTCTGCCTTAGTAGTGGGTGGTGAGATGATGTGAGACGAGATGAATCCCACCACCCTGCCCAGCTCGCAGCATCACCATCTGTCTTGCCTCGCCCCCAGCCAGGATAGTTAGACTGGAGGAGCAGCTACATTTCCCCTCCCTCTCTGAACTAGAGTGAAGTGCTAAAATCTTAGTTTTGTGATCAAAAAGAGAGTTCCAGATACTGAAATGGCATTCACTTTTTTGAGTATTCGTTTACTTTTTGATTTTTTTCTCTTCACTTGAAATTTCTGAGCAAAACCTTGCTTCAAACTGGAAAGGACAATACTGTTCATTTTGAAGGCACCTTGGGAAAATACAGGGAGGGGATTTCAAAATCTTTCTGAACAACAGTTAGACAGAGAAATGACTTGAAACTGTGTCTTTTAGTTTCTGCCTTGAGAAATCAAGTTTTCTGGTGTGAAAATAGTTCCAATAAATTCTTAACTGAGGCCCTAGTAATATCCTGTCCCTATCAAGGAACAGAGCTACATTAAGAGTACTGTTACTGGGAATCCTGTCTTGTGCCTTTGTCTCATGCTGTTAACGTTAAAAAATTGGTTTGGAGGGGAGCAGGTTTGTGTTTAGAGCTGTGGAGACTTGAGTAACAGGCAAAAACTTATTGTGCTACAAGGAGAAGCTTTTGAGCAAATTTGGTGGTGATATGGCACAAGGTGGAAAAGATGGTGGGATGCCATCCCATTTTCCCATTTCCTAGGGAAAATATGCCCTGAAACATGACTGCAAAGGCACTAGTAAATCCATGCAAATTGAAAAGTGAGATGCTTTATCTTCTCTGCTGGTTCTTAACTCGCATCCTGTCACTGTAAGTGTTCAAATATTTGTCTATACTGGAAAACACAGACTAATAAATAACTATGTTGTCGGAGATGTGATTTTATTTTTGTACTTATGGTTTTCCCAGTGTGGAGCTAAGTCCCAGTGCACTGTCTTACTGGTACAGCTTATTTTTCCTTCAAAAATGAACAAGCTGTACAAATGCAATTACTTTTACAAGCACAACTGCATCCATACTGAGGTGTGTGGCTGGGTGAGCAGGATGCTGTTTTAACCACCTCGGGCTGGTAAAAGCAGCAAACTTTCCAGCCTAGGCAAACCCTTAAATTGGATTGTCTGATCCATAAAATGCTAGTGCTCTGTCTAAAATTTCCCTTGAAAGCCTTAAAGCCCTGTACAAGTTCTACGAGGCTCTTGCCATGTGATGGTGGTGGATTAGTTTTTAAACTATAGTTAAGGCTTTTTGACCTTTTTGTTAATCTAAGTACCCTTCCCACGCTGGTGCTGTCCTGCCAGTAATTGAGCCCTGGGAGCATGAATGTCTCCACCTGCAAATGCAATGGAAACGTGACATTTAAACTGAAATACACTCTTCTGAATTTTTTTCCCCTCAACTGAGCAGCTTATGGCTGTAAATGAGTTGAGGATACTTCTCCCCCTTGCCACCTTTCCTTGCTCTTCCTCCTTCCCTTCTTTACACTGCCAGGTTGAATTTCCCTGTGCTGTGATATTTGTGTGGTGAAAGCGAGGGGAGAATGGACTATGTTATGATGGTCGCAGGAGGCGGAGAGCAGACTTGTGAGGCTGGAATCTAATTAGGGTTTTTAAAGGCATTTCATTAGGCAGCAGCAGCTGCAATGGTCTGGGTGGTCACTGTGTGTTGTGCTGCACGGTGCCACCTTGGAGTTCGTAGGCTGGGGGTGCCGGGACAGGCTGCGATGATGGGGGAGCAGGGATGAAGACAGGTGGATGTATGGCCCCCATACACTACTCGTGCTGGCCAAGTGGCAACATGGCTTATGTTGCTCATCTCCTGGTCATTTTCTAATCACCTGAGGATGTTCCTTGCAGCAGAAATGGTCTTTAGAGGTTAGGTTCATCTGCTTTATAGACTCCCTGTGCTTTACTGGAACAGCTTTGGGGGGCAATAAGTGCAGCAGAACAGGGCCTCTCGGGCACAGTCTGAAGTGCGCTGCTTAGTCCAGTTTCATACACTTCGAGCAATCAATATTTTGCCAGTACCTCTGGGATCCAGTTCTAGATCCTGATGTCTCATCGTTTAGACACTTCCCTACAAACCTAGTCAAGGTGCTTTCAAAACAGTGTTTTTTGACTGCTCAGCAGTGGGGTTTGGTTTTGCTGTTTTGGTGTGGAGGAGCGGCATTGTCAGAGCAAAGGGGAGAGAGGATTTGTGTGCTTGGGTATCTTTCAAGCTGAAGGTAACACCGAAGCTAAAGGGCCAAATCGGGGTGGTGCTGCTGGTAAGAAGGAGTGTGCGTACCCTTGCAGCTTCTTGCCGTGTTAACCACCCAGCACTGAATGTGAATTTTCACTGCTTGTTTGAACACAGCGCTCAAAGTGATGGTAGCAGGCTTCCTCCTCTTAGCAACGTGCACCTTTAGTAGCGGTTTTGGCGCAAGAGCTGCTGAGCATGAGCTGGGCGAAACAAAGGGGAGAAAGAAAGTGGAGGAGAAAACAGGCTGAGTAGTCCCCTAGGCTTTGGTGATGAAACTCATGGGGAGGGAAGGGTGTAAGATGGCAAACACTACTGTGAATAAGTAGAAGCAAGAAAACTTAGTCTGTGTTGTCACAGAGATCTAATTTCAGTGCAGAAAACCAGACAAAAATGTAGGATTAGTACTGGACTCAGCCTCATATCTTGTAATCCTCCAAATCTTCAAGGTTTTAGGCCTTTTGTTTGGCTCTAAACAGCCTGCCTGCGTGGGCATAGTGTCTGACGTAGGTCACTGCGCAGCGCTAGACTCTTAAACGCCATCGCGGGGAGCCGCAGCGGTTCAGGGGCGAGCTGCAAGGGGAGCTCAGCGAGCATCTGATGCCGAGGACGGTGCATTACGCTGGTCCCCGGCGTAGCTGCGGTGGGTCGCGTGGACTGGAAATAACACTTTGCAGTGCTGGGAAGCCATTCAGAAAGCGGAAACTCTCATGTCAAAGGCGAGGAGGAGGAGGCGGCCAGCTATGGATGTGAATGGAACAAAGCTGTCCAGGGAGGCCCTTGGCTTAATTGCAGCTATTGGTTGTCATCTGCTAATGCAACACCTGACGGACAGTAAATCCCTGACAGTTCATCTTTGTCGTCATCGGTGCCCGTCACCGTCTATTTATATCGCTAGCAGCGCTGTAACTTCATAGCGCTGGGATAGCAGGCGGCTGTGGAGTCGTTAGTGCAGGAATGCGGAGGTAGAAGCTGAAAGTTTTGCCTGGGGTTTTTGTGTGCTGGAGCCCATTTGAACATGCTGCTCACTTACTTTTCTGGGGAAGGAGATGAGGCTTTGGGATTAGTTGTGTTGGAGAATTTGAAGGCGGGACCAGCGTTTATTACATGCATGAGGAATTGTATTGTCTTCCCCGCTGACTCTCAGCAAGTCCCTTTAGACCGTAACGATGTTATTCTTTGAATCAGTATTCCTTAATGATGTGCATATTGTGCTGTGGGGTACTGGGTATTGTTGAGTTTGATACTGCAATTTTTCATGGAAGTGGCAGCCAAAAATCTGTCTGTGTCCAGGTAAGAGGACAAAGCCTATTCTGATTCCATCGATGTCAAAGCTCCTGAGGGTGCCAGGGACATAGAGCCTGGCCTGGGGTGAGATATCGCCCCTTCCAAGGGTAAGACAAAACAATATCTGCAATATCTCAGCTATTGTAGTGTGGGAGGTCTGGTTTTGTTTTTAAAGGGTGACCCTGTACGTACAGTGGTATAACTTAGGGGCTGATGGTGGAACGCTTCCCTAATCCAGTGCTCAGGGTCACAGTTACTAATAGGGGTTTTCCCATACCCTTCAAAAACTCAGTGTGAAGGTCATCAGGGACATCTGCCTCAGACTGCCTGCATGCAGAGCTTAGGCAGTTATTTTGGGCAGGCTGGGTCACCCTCTGCACGTGTGCACACAGGCATATGCAGGCAAACCTTTTTTCGTCCATAGGAACCAGGCACATAGCTTTTCACTGAGGTATTTTACAAAGCTCCTTGAATCCTAAAATCATTGGAGAAAGTTCCCAAATGCTTTATTTGGGTCTAAATTGCCAGAGGAATGCTTCTAAATGGCTGAGAGCCTTCCTTCTGCTCTCCGTCACCCGTGGTCAGCGCAGTGTTCGGGTCCTGTGCGTCGTTGCGTTGTGCCCACGCCAGGGGACCAGAGAGCGAGTATTAATCAACGCAACTCTGCCCGAGAACAGGTTTGACGCCAACACTGGAGCTATTCAATGGGCGATGCTGTTAGCTGCGAAGGAAGGCGAAACTTTGCTGCGTAACCATCTGGCGCTCCATCAGTCCCCGCTCTCCGCAGGCTTGTCTGCAGCCTTTCTGTCCGTCTGTCTCGCTTCACATCAGCGCTCTTCGTGGTTGCTGTTCTTCATTCTGCTGCCGGCACTGACTGCCAATTAACACTCTCCTGATCTGATGGGCAAATGCACAGCTACACTGGGAACATAATGCAGGCGCTGCCTACGAAAGCCTGTTTTAATCCGCTCCTTGCGTCTGAGAGTGGAACTCACCACGATATACACAGGCTGGTGCTCTGCATTTTTAATGGATGCTGACATCTGCACGAGGCAGGGTGATAATGGGACCCCTCCGTCTTACGCGAACAAGGGAGCTGCCTCTTCGGATGATGAATTTCCCGAAGTACAGGCGTCTCGTTAGCAGAAAGCATGGAGCTATGATATTATCGGTGCCAAGCTGTGAGCACAAAAGGTTCACATCAGGGAGGTGGTTCTGCATACAGTGCTGTGGGGAAGGTTGACTTCTGCTTTTCTGTTAATGCTCCCCAAATAATTGTTGGGTGACTTTTCCAGCGCAGTTTTACTTGGCGTGAAGTATTTCCGAGATAGTAATCTTCTAGTTTATGATCTCAGTAGATAATTCTTGTTTTCTGTTTTGCGAAGAATGGGGTTTTAGCAGATAAGAGGTGGCCAGGTGTAACCAGAACATGATACTATAAAAAGGCAGGGACTGGAGTTTGCACGTAGGCTGTGGTTATTTTTATGTTGTTATTGTTTTTACCTTTAAAGAGATGCCAAGTAGATGATACCCATAGGTTACTTCTTCCCATGTGTTTTCACAAACCAAGCCAGTTGATTTCTCTTGGCAGCCTTGAAAAGGGAGCTGGAGCAACAGGTGTCTGTGAGGTGCTGCTCCAACATGCCCATGGGTTAACCTGTCAAAAGGAACTTAAAGAGGAGGAAACTAAGGAGTCATCCTACAGCACAGCCATGCCAGGGGATTGTAAATGCCTTTTTAGTAAGCATCTGACAAGAGAGGAGAAAGAAGGGGGAAAAGGGGGGGGGGGGGGGGGTTATAAGCCCTGGAGACTTTTCCCCAAGCGTAAGTATCTAGATGTTTTGTTCTTCAGGTTGTTCTTGGTTATGAAATTGTTAAAACTTTTCCCCTTTGTGGCTGAAAGCCACAGCTTTCCCCCAGCTCAAGTCTCCTCAACCAGCGTGGTGCATGTAATGAACCGGCCTGCTTAGCTTATCTTGTTTAGCTGTCCTGTTTAAGGGGACTCTGGAAAATATTTGCCCATGCACATTACTCCAGTTGTGAAATTCTATTTTATTTGTTTCTCTTTTTCTTCCCTTTTCACCTTCCATAATGATAACATAGGAAAAAGGAGGGGGAAAGAATTTCTAGGGCCCATTCATTAGTAAGCTCATTGCTTTCCTTGCTTTCTTTTGAACTGATGCATGAAGGTAAGGTACTGTGTCATGATTTCTTCCAAAGTGGAGTGACCAAGCTGGTTCCTGCACTATCTGCTCATCCTGATGGTCTGCCAGCTACAAAATCATGCCAAGCCAGCTAGCTTGGGGAACGTGGAGCTCCCCGGTGGGAGCAAAATGCTTCTGTGCTGTAGAGCTTACGGCATCACTTACTGCAAAACAATCAAGGTTAAAGTACATAATAGACTTGTTGAAGGTGCCCCCATCAAACCAAAACAGACATAATTTTGTTAATATACTTCTTGGAAATCTAGGTTATTTTCCCCTATTTAAATTATGGAGGTGTCGCTAGGGCTCTGCTTTTGAACATGAGCTTGCCTTGCTGTGCGTATTTAGCTTCCTGCTGTTTTGAAGCTTCACAATCATAAAGTAACACTTGGTGTTGCCCTGAACCTAACTGTCAGTCAAGAGACTGTAATAGGCTTATTGGTACAGTTGTAGCAGTTTAAATTAAGAATGTACTCCATATTCAAATTGTTTGTTTTCAGCTCCTTTTAAAGTACTAATTTATTTTCATTATTCTTTTGTTTTTGTGGTTTTCTGTGCATGAGACTGTTGCAGCTGGGACTGCAGCAGCCAAAATACTATGAGAAGAGTCTATTATTCTGTTGCTGTTAAGTATATTGCAGCCACCTCTACAAACTCTAGTGGAGTTGAGAGCCTCGTTTTCCTGTATGACATCCTTTTCGTGTGGTGTGCTCCTGCTTTTGGCTTTACAAAAGAAACAAGAAACCTGCCCTTGGGTTTGCAGAAGAGTGGAATCCTGCCTCATTGCTAAAGCAGTGTCTGAGTCCGTGCTTCCTACAGCAGCTGGGTCTCCAGGGCTATTTCTCTTTCTAGTAAGAGGTCCCAAAGTGCAGCTCATCTATTTGTAGTTTGAAAAGACTTTGTGAAGACCTGTAAAGGGACCCTTTAATTGCAACCTGTGTTACAGCTGTGGAGGGCTCTGCAGATGAATTTGCTCTGTGGCTTTAGCCAATTATCTTGCCTGTAGAGCAGTCCTTATGCAAACCTAGGACCCTCAAGATAATGACTTTCTATCTGGATTGGCTATGGCAAGACACTGTTTTGCATCAGAATTCAAGATTTCTCTGGTGCTCCAAAGCTGCTTATAATAATGTTGAAAGGGAGAGGAAAGTATTGTTCTTGCATAAATGGGCGAAAGATAAGAAGTCATTTTTGGCAAGGTGTTGAGGTGAGATGAAAAGTGTGATGCTTGCTGGGCAAAGAGGGTCTGGATAATGAAAAGATATATTTGTGGATTGCAGACAAGGCTGCAGCCACCCGAGGCTGGGTGAAGTTTCCTACCTGAGCAGAGATCTCACTGCCATCACCCCAGATTTCCTCAAACCCTGGCTGTATTTGACCAGCTGGCCAGTATTATGGATGGGCCTTCTTCCATTATCTTCAGGACATTGCCAGGCTGGTGTCATGGGCTCTGGGAGCTGCGAGATGCTGATACAAGCTGGATAACACTAATGCTTTGCATTAATTCGGCCTCTTGGAGAAATCAATCCATCACACTAATTGGGTGCAGTGCTATGGTGCCAGGTGGCTGTCTTGCGTCCGGCAAGTTGGAGCACATATGGTCTGTGCTGGCTTCTAATAATGAAAAAAATCAGTGCCGGACTCTTTCTTTTCACTTGCAGAGGTTTACTGAGGAGAGTCTGAGCCATTGCCTTGCTGACTTGCATCCTCTGAAAATCATACCTCAATCCTTGCAGTTCCTAAATTGAGTTTGATTTATAATGGATTTTATGGGATGGAGATTTATACTGACAGTCTTTTATGGTCCATGTCTCTAAAGAAAAGTTAAACTTGTGTTAGCTCTGCATACTAATCGTATCGCACACCCACCATGATAGTAGGAAGGGGGTGGAGTGAGTACACATAAGGTAGTTAAGCATGTCAGTTTTAAGAATTTGAGAATTGCCCTTTACCCCACATAATTCCTGATCTTTAAGGTTTTATTTTTTTTACAAAAACATTTTTGTATGATTTTATCGAAGAAAATAGTGACTGCATTTTTTTCTCCTTGTTGATAGAAAAACTGGTTCTTAATAACACAAGTTTTGAGAGAATTTTGGCCAGCTTTAGCATGTGGTGTGGGGGCATTTTGTTTGATTTTTTTTTTTTTTTTTTTTTTTTTTTTTTTTTAAACCCACCACGTTGTAGATTGTGGTGTCAGCCTGCAGTCTGACCATGGCTGGGAGCAAAGAGAGGTTGGTCCACCGTCTTTTGCGCATGTTGGCAGGAGAGGTGATTGGATCTAACTGTTTCTGGAAGCTGTCCATTATTTTAGAGGGATGCTGGCTATTGATGAATGTCTTCTATACCCTTTCTTGCGCAATGGACCTAAGAAATGGCCCCTAGTAAAAGGGTCAAAGGGACTGTTTGAATCGAAAGTTTTAGAAGAATGAGTCTACATATAATGGAAGGACATTTGTGAATGTGCTGTAAATGTCACGCGGAGGAATCTTATTCCGAATAGTAGACCCCTAATATAGCTATTCCTTGATATGTGAAAAGCAATCAGGCAACTGCAGGCAGCACCATGTATTTGAAAGTCTGGTAGTTTTTTTTTTAAAGGTCCAATTTAAATGCTGAAAAGAGACTCTTCTCACGTTATTTGGCTATCTGCATTTTAAGCCTGATGGAAGAGTGTTGGAGCTGATTGCTGGGTCACAGCTGTCCCCGAGTAAATAAGAGCTAGGAATGTAATTCCTCTCCAAAATAAAACCACTTGCGATTAGAAGGGGAATGGCAAAGAACCTGTAACCTCAGTGGCTGCAGCCAGACATGCTGATATGCCCAAATTACCAGCTCAAAGATCTCCGCACTCGGACCTGGTTCCCTGTTCTGCTACCGGCTCTTGTTTGTTCCATTTCCTAAAAGGGTAAGCAAACCCCTCCTGTCTCCTACCTATATGTACGTACTATGCTACTTGGCAGTAAGAGCATGAATACATCATGGGGTCCAATTTTTGATTCACTACTTAATAAAGCAAGGTATATACTTAGATGCAAACTGTGCAGCATTGATGAGGGCAGAATGGTTGTTGCTAATGGTACTGTATCTTCCAAAAATCAGGATACAATAACCTTTCTCTTCACCTTCCCAGCTTCAGGCCATCAGAAGTTTAAGGATTTTCTATTCCTGACCATTGCCTTTAACAGCCATTAATGGACTTCATATTTTGTCCAACTAGTTTTGAATCCATCTGAGCTTTTGGCCCTCGCTACTTCGTATGGCCATGAGTTCCACAGCTGAAGAATGAATTGTGGAAATAAGTATTTCCTTCCATTTGTTTAAGCTCTTTGGGATACACTAATGTGATAAAGGTTAGAATAAGCCAAACTGTGCCTCGGGAGCTATCAGCAGGAAACAGCTGACACTTCTCTAGAATGCTAGTTGATCAGCTAGTGCTTGGTTTCCCTCTTACTAATTAAGTGCCATAAAAGATATTGCCAGATATGTATCTAGCATGACTTTTCCTTAGAAGAAATTGCTTTGGTTGGCAAAATGATCTTGGTGAGGGAGGATGACAGGCTGTGTGATCACAGATGAGATGAGGGTCATTTACCAGGCATCTCTGAGATGCATTTCAGCCTATGAAAATATTTGAAAATGTCTTTGTTATTCTCTCCTTCTGAATGACTATCTGATTAGGCAGTAAGCATGAGAAAAGAGCAGACTTCCAGATCCTAGATTAAATGCAACAGATTCACTCAAAGATGACTACTGCTAAGTGAGGGCACTGTGTTTCAGAAAGCATGAAAGCACCATGGCTTATTTTAAAGGCAGTTCTCCTGGAGAGAGAAAGACCCACTTGAAAACAATCAAGTCCATTATTTTACAGCCTTCTACTGCATTGTATTTAGACTCCAGGATTCTTGACCTGGATGGGTCAAGCACAATGTTTGCTGAAAGTGGCTATTTTAAATCTGCCTTTTCTATTATCTTTTATCTTTTCAACAAAATTACTTCTAGTGGAACTGGAGAAATTAGTTTGAAAATATTTATTACAACCCTGTCCTCTCAGGGTTGAATACAAGATTATTCCCAGTAGTACACTTGCTGATATCCCATCCAGTTTTAAATGGCCCATGTGATAAGGTACCCCTCGGGAGTCTAGGCGACAGTCTGATAGACTGTGATTGACAAAGTGTGTTCCTGCTAGCTTTCCCGTGGGAGATGAAGAAGGGAATTACTCAATTCAATAGTTAATGTACAGAAGAAAAGGGATGTTAATTTAAAACCATCGCTTAAAAATATTTGAAGTGAGTTTAATGCTCGTGAGTGCCAGATTGTCTGCCCTGAGGAGCATCATCTTCCAACGAGAGAAACTAGGAGGGAGGGAGAGCTCCCCACGGCCACCTGCCGACGTTCCTCTGCGTGGTCCGTCAGTGAACACCCCAGGGTGAACTCGAACTTTGTGTCTGTTCACGTTTTTGGCTTTGAGCATTCAGCAAGGCCCTCAGCAGATGCCACTGTGGGGGTGGCACATGCCATGGGGACAGCTGTTCATCGGGCTATGGCAAGAGATGTTCATACACATATTTACATAGGTCAGTCAACAGCCGTAAGACAATAATGATTCTTTGTGATTACTAATGACCTGGATCTTAGCTGAAATCTGTAAACCTCCATCTCTTGTAATTTTCCGAGGCACATAGAGCCTTCAACCTGTCCCTATGTCCTTAGACACACATACTTAAAAATGCTTGTAGAAGGACGCCTTCTTGCTCTGGTTACAAATTTGCTCTTTCTACAGACTGTGAAGTTACGCTAGATACTTAACTCAAGGACTGAAGTTGATAGATAAATCCCCAGGGCTCTCTACTGGGAAAGATTTAGGCAAATTATTTCAGGAAGCAACTCATAGAATTGCTTCATGCATTGTTTCAAGTGTTTTCTATCTTTTGTCATTGATTTTGAATAAATGAGTGTAAATTTAGCCTAACTAGACTTAGAAAATCTTTGCTACATTTACAAGGATATTTCTGGTGGTGACATTGTAGGTTCTGTGTTGCAATGTTTCTCTAAAAAACAAGACAGTAATGTAAGGTTGACTGTCAAACTTTCAGTGATCGGTAAATTCACTGATCTTCCGTATTTCCTAACCAAAGAAATACACAAATGATCCAATTTCTGTAACTTTCAACATTCCCATCTAGAAGATCTGTGGCTTGAGGCTTGTGTTTTTTCTTATAAATTCCAAATTTTCTCTTTGAGAAGATAATTTTATCAAATGTATCTCCTGTTCTCAGCACTACAAAACCATCAGCTTAGATATATTGAAAAATTTTGGCGTTACCAATAAAATTTCACAGTCAAAGTCAACTCTTGAAACACGAGATCAAGCTCGCCGTACTTGCTCCAGAGCGAGATATCAGTTGCTGCCACTCTATCTGAAAGGGCTTTATGGATCTCTGGTGTGTAAAATGATTTTCGTATTGTATCACGGGCTGAGTCATCTTCAGAGAGGAATGAAAGCGTATCGTTTCTGACATCTTTTCCCCCCATGACCATCCCCCAACAGTTTTACACTGTGACATTTCTCTATCCCAGCTTGTTTTCCTACTCACTGACCCAAGATATCATAATGGTCTGGTTCAAAGGCTGCAACTAGCCTCAAATTTTGTGCTCTGTTGAGCCTTCATTTCAGGTTAGTTTACTGAACTGTCGAGTAGCTACCTATGAGAATAAGAGTGTCAGAAAGACACCCCTGCAATTCTGATGACTGAGAACCTGCGATGGGGGCATAAGGCAAGAGCTCATACTGCTGCCATTGCATTATTCATGAGAAAATTAAATACAAGGTTTTGACCTTAAAATCCTTCTCTTTTTCCTCTCTGCGTTTAGGGTTAGATGTATAGACTGTAGCCACTGAACTGTTGCTAGGAAGCCAAGGACTTGATAAAACTGCTTTTTCCCTGTGTGCAAACTGCATAATTACTGAGCTGTCGGTTTTGCGAAGTTCTGGGTGCACCCCAGTGAATATGGAGGTGTGTTTACAGCTCTGTCCTGCCTGTGTTTTGCCCCTTGAAAGAGAAGTGTGAAGGTCAGAGTAACAACTGCAGGGCTGAACTGGCACTGCAGATGTTGGTGTGTGCAGACGGCAGATAAAACCGGAGTATCTTTTTGACATGCTCTTCTAGATGCTTTAACAGTCAATCTCTAAAAATGGCTTCTAGTTTCACAAAAAGAGGCCTGCAGTGGTGAAGAGGTTAAAATATGATAGACATCTATTGCATTTTTCTCTTGGGATTTAACGGCTCCAAAAAGTCCAATTTGGCAGCATGAGAGCTATTGTGTTTAAAATCCCTTCACGAAACAATGCGTGTACTTACACCACCTCCCAGGAGGCCACAGTAGCAGGACTCAACAATGTTTGGGTGTAGAGTGGGACCCACCATAATGTGCTCAGAGCTGCAATATAGTCTCGTAGGAAGAGCAATAGTGAAAACAGTCCAACTTAGAGATGGTGGAATTCGTAAAATGCTTTCACAACACTGTGTGAAGTTTTTTAGACAAATGTGAAACTCTCATGGAGCTATAGCTAGCTTCTCTTACTTGGGCAAGTATCTTGTGTATTTTAAATGTATGGTTATTTGTGGAGCTCCAAAGCTTGCAATAGTGCAGTTGCACTCCTAAAAACTTGGCTGAAGAAAGCATGGGAGCCTGTAATCATATGCAGTGGGCAGGGAGTGAATGAACAGAAAGCATCTATGCTTTTTGTAGCCTGGTGAAGGACAAAAGGTAGCCAGTCGCTGGAGGGTAACACAGGGATTGGAGGTTCCTCCAGAGCCCTTGTGAGCTGGTAATAGGTGAGCTTTAAAAGGGAGCTCCCCTTATCCCACAAGTGGGTAGGATCAGCCCGGTATTGGAAAAAGCACAGGCAGCAACCAAGGAATCCTTGTAATGGTGGGAGGGAGGTTTCTCACCTCCTGGGCTCTGCTTTGCTGCTGGCAGGGAAATGTGCTTTCAAAGCACAAGTTACAAAAGAGGAGCAAGAAAACAAGATGCAAATTAAGGAAGAAATAAACTTCAGAAGAGTTTTCTTTGTGTATTTGACTCAGTTGTTCAGAGAGCCAGACAGCCTAGCCTTTGATACATCAAAGGCCTGCCACCATATCCTTTGAATTCCTCTCTTTTAGTGTCTTTGCACAAATAGGCAGGCTGCAAATTTGCATGGCACCAGAGCTGCTCATCCAAACCCTAGCCTATTGCTAGAAGTGAAGAAAATATATAGAAACCTCCTTCTTGCTGCCTTGTCCACCCTACCAGAGATTAACGCCTCGTGGTCATCAGGGCTCTTGATGCATGGGGTAATTGGATGAAGCAGTGGATGGAGCTCTTGCCTGTGCAAAGCAAACTAAGATGAGCCGATATGAGGGTCTGCTCTGGCATTAAATGCTCCCAAGGCCAGTTCTGCAACGTAAAGAGTCTGTCTGCCTGTAGTCAGTCACCGCTAGATGCGCAGGCAGCTCGTACAAGAGTGGGGATCTCTGAAGCTGCTCATAGGCCATTCTGTCTTGTATAAATTACAGCTAAAAATAAAAGCCACAAGGCAGGTTGTAGCAAATGAATGTTTCCCAAACGACTTACTACAGCCCATGTGGGAGGTACAGTGGATAAGTAGTGTGAGTGCATCTCCCTTCTCCTTGAAGTGCAAGCAACTGTATCGCACTGTATGTAGCACATCACCGTGTATCATCTCAAGCAGTCCCTTGAGAAAAGTTTGGCTTTTTCAGATGTGCTGCTGTGACATTTGGACCAACCTGTCAACAACTGATGTGTCATTATATATATAGCCAGAGCAGGATGCAGAAGAGAAAGGAATGCTTACGTTTCTTCCCTTTCTACCCTGCCAAAGGCTAAGTCAAAGTACCTGTGAAGAGAGTCTTTTGATCAGCAGTTTGAAAAGCACCTTCTAATTCTGATTACCTCAACTTTGGCCCTTTCTACATTATGTTTTGTGGAATAACACCAGCCTTCCAGACAGGGCTATGGAGCCCACTCTGAGAAAGGCAGGCTTATTTAAACCATCATTAGTTGGACAACCCCAAACTGAGGCATCTTTTCCTTTTGAAAATCTGTAATGCCTGTTTTTTTTGGTCAGATGGTGCTGCTTTCTGTGTTGACTTAAAAATAGATGGATACATTCAGTCCTCTTCTCTCATTATGCCTAAATCAAGGGAAAACCAAACCCCTAATTTTCACCAGCTGCTGTCAGTGTCCTGTGGCAACCTGCCAGCATAACGGCTTGCTGATTGTTGTGCACAACTAAAAGTTGGAGGAAATCCATCAAGTTCTCCATTTTGCTGGGGGGGGGGTCCTGGCTCTTCGTTGACTGTCAGGCCTTTAGCCCTCATTGCCCTCATTTTAGCAGAAGTCTGTCTAGCTCTTTGGCATGCCTGCGTCTAATTTAGCAGAGAAGTGTGACTTCAGAGATGAAGAAACTGGAGCACAAGGAGGCAGATTTCCTTGCATGGGGATCCACCACAGATCCGTGGCCGGGCTGGGGATAGAAGCTCTGTTAGTCCCATGCTGCATCCCCAGGATCGCATTGCCTCCCTATTGAGGCTATGCACTAACAATGAGTTTTAGTAAGGATGCTGGCAGAGCAATGCAAACAGGCAGGAATTTGCAGAATCATTGAATTTAATCCTCCTCAACCCAATATGATTCATTGGCATTATTAACGTAGCAGAAATAGGCCTGTGTAAACAGTGTCACCAAATGATCGTTCTCTGCTTCTTATAAATGCTCAGTCCTGTGTTAGTGACTCTGCCCTGTAGACCTCCTGTCAGACAAACCAGCTTTGTACATGCTTTTAAGCACTGTATGTGTGTATTGTAAATGTAGCTGTGTATTTTGATGGCGTAACAGCTGGAGACCATTATAACGTGACAGCACTGCTCCCCTACGCTTCATGGGAAATTCAGTTTTGTCGACCTACATTTATCTCAGCCTCCACGCGAACCTGCTCTGTAATCTCTCGCTTCTGTTGCTGCAAATCTGAAACACTGAATCAGGAAAGAGAGCCTTGCCAAAACTGTTAAATAAGCAGAGGCCATGCTATTTGGAAGCTGCCACTGTTTTCTTGCTCACATGGTCCTGGAACGTGTCCCTGGGCAGGGGGAAGGGAGCATTTGTGAATGTAGTTCTCAGAATGAGTCATTGTGTTGAACACTTCTTTTTTTTTTTAATTTGTGTGTTAGGATTGGATGTTTCTCAAACAATAAGTTAGGACTGGGCAAAAAAACTCAATGTGGCTGCTGATACTAGCCAAGAAGCTTGATGCACGAGTGACGTGTGAGCAGGGTAGAAAGCATCCTTTTAGAGAAGACTATTTTTAGAGGCTGCAAATCCCACCTCTTCCATGTACTGTCCTATTTTTATCCAGGAGTGCTTCCCATCTCTCAGCTGTGCTCCCGACCGTGATCCACAGGCACTTCCGTACAGCACCGCTCTGTTGAGAGCATGTTGCCTATTACAGAACATGGACTTCATGGTAATTGCCCTGGGTTAGCCAGGGACAAAGTAGTTATATTTTAGTTTCGTTTTGCTCTTTCTTTCGTAATCCCTCAGTCCCACTCTCAGAGGAGGGCAGCTAACCTGTGAGCAGTGAACAAATTCAGATGAGCAGGTAACTGAGTAGACAGCCCGGGCTGTGCAATGTTGGTGTGATGGAAAGCTCAGAACAAGTCGGATCCTTTAGCAAGGCTGATAGGATGCAACAAAACCTTCTCATGCCTCTTCCCCATCCCCACAGAAGACACATGAGGCATCATTAACACTCATGGCCTCGAAGCAGGTGCGATAGCAAGGGATGCCCATGCCTTTGCCTGTTGAAAAGTGGAAGGAAAGTAATGCAAGAGAATGAGAAAGCCTGTCCAATCTGTCAAAAGATTTTTGATGAAAAGGGAGGCTTTTCATGCATAATAGCTTCTTTTACACATTTGAGGGTTGCAGCACAATGATGCACGTTTTTGCAGGCAGGCAGATTTTACTTACTTAGAATTGGGTCAGAAAAGGTTGTGTCTGTGATGAATATGTGATTAGTAATTGCCCTGAATGGCCCTGTGCAGAAAACATGCTGATTCCTGCAACTCTATCTATGGGATGTAATTTAATCCCACTTGTAGGCTTTTGAAAGTATAGAAAACAAAGTTTTTGCAGGTGTGACATAAGCATCTTCTCTCTGAAGAGCTGGGATGTGACTAGACAAGACAGAAAGGGATGTGACATACAAGCAGGTGAAAGATAGCTGTAAAAGTCATGTTAGTGGCAAGGGAGAGATGGAGGTGGGGAGGAGTGAGAAGAGTTTGGCTGAAAGTGAGAGGGGATGGTGCAAGAAAATGATCTGTTCAGGGATGGAGAGGATGGTGCAGATGGTACCTGAACAAGAGGCTGAAAACACTGCTGTCACAAATTGTGTGATTTACCCAAGCACCTCTGCCTGAGCGGTTTCTGCAGCTGCCCTTCCAACTGGAGGTCTCAACCTGGTTTATCCTTGACATCTTTCCTAACATGGGTCTAGATGTTCTCCTAGTGTCCCCCCTGTGTTTGGTCATCAGGAGAAGCTTGTTTGACTGGGAGAGTGCCACCCCTCCTAGCCTGCTCATTGCCTGGGTTTGCATCCAAATATTGTTGAAAGCCCGGGTAACAGCCTGGCCCTGAAAAGCGGAGGAGCTGGGTATGGCGGGGGAGCGGATGGATGAAGCGGGAGGCCAGGGTGGCAGCGATTAAAGGAAATTGAAAATTTTTCCCATAACAGTGTTTACCATTTTGAAGGCATGAATGTTGAGCTCAAGCATACTGACCTTTTCCTCCGTTTAATGGTGATAATACTTATATGCCTTATGTAGGTCAGCGTATCTCCTCTGTTTAATGGTGAGGGAGACTGAGGCACAGAGGGATGAAGCAACTTGTCTAACGTCACAAGCAATGGGTAGGGCACAGTATAAAACTCTCCTGAATCAATCCTACGAGCTGGCTTGCACAACATCTACCCATAAAGCAGATGCCTTGTAACCCGTGGGGTAAGCAAACAGCTTAGCCACGCTTCAGAGCACCCGCGTGCCACTGCCTGGAGAGGCTGAAGCACCCCCATTCCCACTGGGAAAAAGCTCTAAAGCAGCAGCACAAAGGCTCCCAAAGTTACTTAACAGATTGTATGAAGTGCTGTTAAGCCCCATAAAGAAACTTTTGTTGGGCTCAAGCCTTGTTTATCCTGAAGCTGGTTGCTGGCGTGCTTCGTAGACGCTCTGTGCTTGGCCAGCCTCCTCCTCCTGCTCGCGGGGAGTGCTGGCGAACAGGTCTTTCTACGTGTGGACACTGCAGTTTGGGAGGTAAATACGTAGCTGCTGCGTCTTGTCCCTTGTTTCTTTTAATCTCCTATTCCATGCCACCACCATTACTGTGGTATGCAAGCACCCAGCAAATGATTTTAACAGGACAAATATCCAATAGCAGTGAGTATACTTCAATTCAGCAGGCGAGAGCAAAATAAGATCTAGTAGCTGGAAGCTGAAGCTGGATGTGTTCAGATAGGAAATAAGGGGCACACTTTTTATGGCAAGATTAATTAACCGTTGAAACAATTTACTGAACAGTTCTCTGTCACGGGAAGTCTCTCCGTCTAGGCTAGGCGTTCATCAAAAAGATGTGCTATAGCTCAAACAGATGCTCCAGGGTGATGTAGAAATTACTAGGTGAGGTTCTCTGTTTATGCAGGCTGTCTGGCTCTATGCTCATAATGATCCCTTTTGGCCTTGAATGAATCCCCAAAAGGTGCTATCAACTCTGCTCTTTTTTTAATGAGCAAGAGATAACAGCCTAGGAAAGACTTCTTAAAAAAAAGAAAAAAAAAAAAAAAAGAGCAGCCGATGTAAGATTTTGCTCAGCACACAGGGTTGGCAAGAACTGCGCCATCGGTGTCTGGGGGCCGGTTTGCTGTGCGTGGCGTGTCCAATGCCCCTCCTTAGGCGCTGCTGAGCTGGGCTTGATTTCTCCCTCCCTTCCCTTTTGCTGGGTTTGAAATGATAAGTTGGATCCACACCCTTTTGGATAACAGGAGGAGAGAGAAGATATTTACCCCCAACACGGATGAATTTCTTAAATCTGATTTAACTTTTAGGTCCTCTCTGTGAAATTATCCTTGAGAGAAGTGCTCTGATGACAAAATAAATTATCCTTGATAGAAGTGCTCTGATGACAAAATGGGTGTGAAAAACTCTCAAGCAGTGTGTTAGGCAATTCAGACCTTTCTCCTGAACATAAATAGAATCTTTATGAGGTTGATAATTGAAAGTGATTTTTTTTTTTTGTCCATTCACGTCTGTTTATCTGATGCTGTGTGGCCAAGGAATGCAATATGCTACTCTACGATGGCAGAGGCTGTTCTAGCAGTGTTCCCATCACATTTCAAAATAGGAAGAACAAGATGTACCATAAGCAAGATTATTTTTGTGAGATTTCACTCCAGCTCTGCAATTCCAAGAGCTTCAGAGACATGCCTTGTCTTTGGCATGTTGTGAACCAAACAAGCTTTGAGGTTTTGCCCATCATCTGCCATGTTATCTTGGACCCTGTTTTCTGCCTGCTTTTCCAAAGGCATTTTGCTTCTGGCTCCCAGCGAGATTGACTTGGTGGTTCTTGCTAAAGTTGGGATGAAGGATGGCCTGAGCCTTCCTTGTGTGGAGCAGCAATCTCAAGGTCTGCCACTTTTCTCAGGAAAGATGAGGCAGTCCCTCTGTGGAGCCAGAGGAAAGATATGGGCACTTCCAGAGGTTGCTGTCTGCTTCAGGTAAGCTGAATTACCTCTGGGAATGTTTCTCTCTGCTTGGATCATGGAGTGTCTATTAATTAAATGCTCTGCTGCACGTCTAAATAGGTGGGATGTGTCTGAGCTGGAGAGGGGTAACACACTCAGCCAATTTGTGGGTCAGTTTTATCTGTGGATTCAATGGGGACAAGTTTTCTTCAGCAGTAAAAGCTATGGAAGTGCTGTGTTGTTGTTTTTGGTTTTTAAAAGCACCAAGGAAGAGGTTATTGTGTATGGGTATCATCAGTCAGGAGCTGTGGCTGTTGTCTTCTGCGTGGGGCTGCCACATTAGTGATGCATTTGAATGATACCTCTCAGCAGGAAACCCAGATTTAACATGAGGAGGAAGACTGCATCTTCTATTTGATTGTTAATTATCTGCCTTTAATATAGTTCAGGCATTTGAAGCATTATTTTTAGACTGGTTCCTCTTTGTAATTAGATATAATGGCCAAAATAGTTGTTCTTTAATGAATCAGTTCTGATTAGGACTGAAACTGCAGGCAAAAGAAATGTTCTTACCCTCCCGTGTGCTTCTGCATTCCCTTTTTCCAAGTGTGGGCCAAATGGATGGGTTTGGTCTAGATGCTGGTGAACTCCAGAGAGCTTGAGCCACGCCTCGGCTTGGCTCTACCGCTGTTCTGGACCCGGGTGAGATCCTGGCTCCAAGCTGTGGGTCTGGCATCGGTAGCCTCGGTCCATGTTGCTGTGTTACTGCAGCGCAGGTGGCTACTATTCTCCTTAAGGACAGTGTTGTGACACTCACGGTGGTCCAAAGATTAAACCTAAGGAAAGCTTTGTCAGCCCAAAAGTTTTCCCGCTATGTCTGTTAACCTGGCTTCCTCGGTTACAAAATACTGCAAATAATGATGCCAGGAGCTAAGCTTTATCAGCCTCCTTTTTAAAAGACTTGTGGTATAATGGAGTGTCAGGTGTTATTTTGCTGTGATTTAAGGGCTTGAGTCTGCTCATTAATTTAAAGATTTTCCGAAAGGATCATGAATGTGCATATTGGGTAGAATTTCTGGCTTGCAAACCTTACTGTTCAGTAACTCATAGGCTCTTTTTAATAAAACCCCTCAGGATAAGAGATGTGCCAGGGCGCAGTGAAATATATGCTCTATTCACAAAGGCAGCAGCAGCTGCATCAGATGATTAATATTTTGTACATCCTGACACTGAAACGCAGGGTTTGGCTGGAGGATCCAGGTATTGTTGTGTCACAACCATATTTTATTACATTTTAAGCTACAGCAACCGAAACCACACAGTTGCTTCCACATGATAAATACTGGAAATAAAAGCTGATTAAATAACAGCCCTTCAAAAGGGGAGAAACTGCTAGGAGCTTTCAGCCTTCTGATCTTCTGATTTGCTTTGTCTTTGCTTTTTTTCTTGCGGTAGTTTATGGTGTACGGTAAAATGTTCCCTGGGATCTGAATTGTGTAACTTTCAGCAGTGATAATGTGTGATGAAATGAACACTGAGCCATTCAATTAACACAGCACTATTACTTACATTGATATACCCCGACATATTAATGGCATCTGCATTGATATTGGCTGATCATAAAAATCCTGCCATTGTCAACAGTGGAAATTGCTGGGTGGATGTGCAGAAGGGTCGACATAAGATGCAGTAAAATCCTGGTGACGTTGGTGCCCAGCTAGTGGTGTTTCTTTGCTGTCAGGGAATCAGCTCAGCATCTGCAGTTCTGGCAGCAGGATAAACTCCAGATATGTACCTTGTGTCTCAGGGAGCAGAGATTTCAGAAACTACTAACTTATTCTGATCTTTTCCCCCCATCTTTCCTTAAAAAAAAAGAAAGAAAAAGGCGGGGGGAGGTGATCAAACCCATGAACTATCCAGTCCCTGTAGCCCATCTCTATCTAAATGCAGCAGTCCTCAGGCTTCTGAGGAAACACAGTGGGAGCTTGACATTTGTATAAGGAAAAGCAGGAGCTGAAGAGGTAAAGAGAAATCTGTGATTCAGTGAGTGATAAAGGGGAGGGAACACCAAACTGTCTTTTTCCTTCTCCCCCCAAATTTCTATGGATGTGAAGACATGAGATCTGCAATTAAGATACATGGGGTAACTTGTCCTTGGTACCTGATCTTGTCTAACAGTTAGGTACCAGCTTAAGGTTAGCTTGAGTTAAAATATCCTTTTCAAATTCTTTATTTATCATTAAATTCTAATACAAATTTGCCTTGCCTTCAAGTTCCTTCTTTCTGAGAACAAGGAACAAATTGTCCCGCATTGAAGCGCAAAATCTCGACATCAGATGCATCTAAAATCCCAGCGCAAAGGCTTTATATGGCCATGAAATGCAGCCCACGAAACGCTGTGCTCCCGCAGGCAGCTGCTTCTGCTGGCTGAAATGCACCCTGGGCAGGACCTGCTTCAAAACCCCCCCGCAGCGCTAGATGTGCAAGAAGGTACACGGTCTCCAACCCTCCCGTTGCATGGGCTGTGTTTGTATAACTCCAGGTAGAAGTTTGTAAGTAGGTTTATGGATTGGCTTGGGTTTATGGCAGAGAAACAGCGCGTAAAGGTGCCGGGGAACAGGCTCGGCTCCCGCCCCGGAGCAAAGTCCTGCCCTCGATGCAGTCCAGCTGCGTTTTGTGCCTCCTTTGGCAAAGAGCACGGCACGGCCCTGCTGGCTCCTGCTGCAGATTGCCGTGCCCCTCCTGTGCCTGTCCCCCCATCCCCAGGCTTGCAGGGGAAAAGCCTCGATTTTTTTCTTTTCTTTCTTAACAACATTTGCAAAAGAGCAAGGATTGAATGCGAGTTAGCAAAACACCCCAAGGGCTGGCTTTCCTCCTGTTCGAGCTGCTGTCTGGGCTGTATTTGTTTATTGCTGATAGTGATTGGGCTGACCTCAAATCAGAGTTAACACCTGTAAGCGATTTATGCTGTTCAATGTTCACCTCTGTTTCACAGATAATATATTTTAACCCACGCAGTAGGCACACAGAGCCGTTCGGCACGGCGCTTTCTTATCAGTGTGGTGCAAGCTGCCCGTCGATGAAACCAGAGACCCTGTGCTGGGCAACCAGTGACCGGCAGCTGAGAAACCCTCCCTGGTTGCTTTGACGCTACCTCTGTATTTGACTGGGTTTAAAAGACACCGCTTGAGTGCTTCAGGCTTTAGAAGTGGGCTGGCTGCTCTGCAAGGTGTCTTGTTGAATCAGGATCTGCTGTGGGCCCTGCGGTGCTGCAGACGGAGCAAGTGGCGCGGCCGGCTGGCCCGTCCCTTCGCGCTGCGCTGGTTTTAGCGTCTGCAACGTTGTCAAGTTTCAAAACGTGACCCAAAGTTATCCACCCAAAGTGTCTACCTCGGGATGAGGTTTTTAGGAAGAAAAACAATTTTCAGCATAAACAGCTGTGTCATCTGAATAGGTGTTACTTTGCCCTTTAATGCAGTTTTTGCAGCTATGTACTCCCATGCCTTGCGATCTGGGAGAGATCGTTCTGAGGCCTCGGAAGAGCCTGTGTCATCACTGCAGAGTCTGCTTAACCTCAGCCGTGCCATGAACCTCTGAAGGATTGCATTTGGTATACACTCAGGGGAGACCCACATACCATACCTTCTCCAGAGAGCCCGTCTGCACGTGCCGTGGTTGCAGGAGCTGACCCAGAGGTCTCTCATCTCCCCTCTCCTTTCTTGATGGCCAAGGGACTAGGATCTGGGATAAAAAAACCCTTTCACCAGTTACTGCAATTTCTTTAGTGGATATTCTGCATTTCATCCCGAAAGGCGTTTGTTTTTCCCATCTTCCTGGATGGCAGGATAAGCCGTTTCTGAGGGCTGTGTTTTTGAACCTACATGCATCTTGTTTCCCTGACATAACCTGACTCCGAGTGTGCCAGAAATTTTTGCTCCTGTGGGAGCCGAGCAGAGAGAGAGAGAGGTGGCTTTTTGTTTTTCTTTTTGCTTCCTGGTGAAATAACGAACCGCAAACTGATGTGCCCCTTATCTGGACATTGTCTCTGCAATAATGTGTTTTTTCCTCCAGCACCACTTTGGCATCATGCCCATGTAATTAAGTCAAAACGAGTAAGCAACACGTGCCTTGACTGTGCCATGTGGCTCCCTATTGTACGTATTACAATGGAGCTTCTCAGAACATGTGGGTTAATTAACATCTTTTAGGGACCTGAATAATAGATAATGGTGCACAGGGCTTTAACGTGTTGGGCTCTAATCAGTTTATTAGAAGACAGATGAAGACAACACAGCAGGGCTCTATTATTCTTGCTTATAGCCCTGGAAATTAAATTGCATAGCGTTTACTTGAAATTAAGCAAATGCGAAGTGTTTAAAAACCCACTAGTACCCGTTTTGTTCAGGTCTGTACTTTGTTTGTTTGTTTTCCCCACGTCTGGAGGGGAAAGACAGCCCTGTTCAGCCCCTTCAAGTGTCTTGTAGCACTCATCAGTGTTGCTTTCAGAAATTTCCCCTTAGCTTAATTAACATTACAGTTTGTACCCAAGCAGCATTAATTAATTAGTTGTAAATGGCAATTTTGGAGATGGCAGTGGAAGCTACTGTTAGCAACCTGCAATCAACTTTGCTGCCCGCACTATGGGGAAAGCACAAAGGAGCTGTTAGTAAGCAGCAGGCTTCTCGCTCGTCTTTTAATGTCAGAGGTGGAAACGCTGCTTTATCCTGTGGTTGCACATCTCTGCATCTCTGTTTGCACGGGGCAGAATCCAGCAGTGGGCTGAAAGACACCCTAACGGTCTGACACTCTTCCAAGTCTGTGAGTGAATCTCCATTTCTTCTTTCTTTGTTATGTTGCAGCATTGTTTGCATAAACATTGTCGCATTGCCTGCTGTCCCACATCTGTAGAGTATTTTGCAACCATCCAGAGATTTTCTACCTGAGTATGGACCAGTCCCTGTAGGACTGAATTTGTGACCTGAATAAATTATAGCAAAGGACAGGCACAGAAGAATGGCAATTAGTTGATTACAGGTTGTACTGGTACAGCATATCACAAATGAGGAAAATACAACAGGAGGGGGGAGGATCGGCTACATTTCTTAAAAACAATCTGGAGAGCAAGCCCACAGTAAACAGTCCTTGGGTTCAGGAGACAGACAAATACAATACCTCATTTCTTTGCATGTTTAAAAAATATTAAGAGGTTGTGGAATCTGAGTGCCGAGAGACAAAACACAACATCAAGGAAAAAATGCATTTAAATTTACTAGCAGAAAGTGCAAGTCTGAAGGAATGGCACCTCTGGTTTTCCCTTGTGGTGCATCCCGCTCCCATCCCAGCTAACACTTTTCCAGATGACAGGGCCACACTCGGAGCTAGGCCGTAGCACAGTCATAGCAACCACTTCATCACAAGCCATAAGCTCTTTCAGCACTGCCCTACCATCCCTGGAGTCCCAGGGCATCATATTGCTGTGGAGGGCCCTGAGGAACTGAATTACACCCTTGGAGCAGCTGCTGAGCGTACTAGCTGCTGCCGTAAGAGCAAGGAATTACCCCACCGGTGAGCTGGCTAGGACTCATGTTGCTTCAGCTTCTTGGGAGTAGTGGAGGTCAGAAATGGTCTTTGACACTCACTTTTGTTTCTCTGCTCTGGTGAAACACAGAAGAGATGCAGGTGTCACTTGCTGTGTTTCTCCATCTGGCTACCTGGGCGTGTGCATGCCACTGCCTCTTTAGGGGATTTTGGCCTTGTTCCAGGGCATCGTAAGCTGCTCCAGGTATTGCAGCTATAATGCCTCACTTTATAGGGCCAAAGCTACTCTGCAGTGTGGAAGATAGCTGAGCTGCTTTTAAACTACTTGCATGCGCAAGTTGAGTGAGGTCTTGCTTTTGCAATTGATTTTGTTTTGCGGGTGGGTTTTGTGATCCATTGCAGGCCGTGTGCAGGAGTACAGGTGCTAGTGGGTTGGAAGCTAGCTGGGGCAACTGTGCTGGAATTGCAATATTTACCGCCCTGCCGGTGGTGTCACTACACCCCACTCCCACCCTGTCACTCCTCATGGCAGCAGCAGCTTGCAGAATCTGTGGAAGCACCTAGCAGTAGCCACTGTGTCCTCGTTCGCAGGGTATCCAGCAACAACACTGAAGTATGAGTCTTTATACTCTTAAATGTAAGAGGAGAGAGCCTTTCCCATTGCTTCAAATGGCTTTAATTAGTCCATTTGGTATAGTGTTTTGGTGCAGAGCCTGTTCAGGTGCCTCTTTCTCTCCCCATCCCTGCTGTGTAGGCTGGCAGCCTGGCTGGGTGACTTAGACGGCAAACTTAAAGGTTTTGCTCAAAATCCTGGTGCTCGCTGGTTTTATCAGAATGCAGCAGCCTTCGTTCTTGAAGGGCTTTAGCGTGATGAGTGAAAGTGAGGTGCCTTGGTCATGACAGTGGGATGAAACCAGAGCTTTCATCCAGAAAAGAGAGGGAGAGCGTGGGTGGAAGATAAGAAAGTCTGTGTGATGGGGAGAGACGATTCTTCGGCTTGGTTGTTTCTTTCCTCATCATGTATGAAAGACAAAGATCATTCAGGGAGCTGCAGCACAGCTGTTGACGACACAGTTGCAGAGGTCAAACCTATAATCTAGTGCCCTGTCAGGTTTTTGGTGACTGCGGCACACTGTGTGTTCAGACACCAACAGCATGGCTGTTGGAACCCACTGCAGCAGCTCCTCCTTCCTCTGTACCCAGTGCAGAGACTGAGCACCTTTCACGCAAGTGACAGCAGTACCACCCAAGTCCTCACCATGGTGGTTCACCACTAGGCTGGATCGAGCCCTCTGAAAAGGAAAAATCAGCCCCGTAGAAATTACTACCAGCAAGTCAATGAGGAGTTGGACAGCTAATGGCTTGTGACAAAGCCAAGGGCAATTAATGCTCTGACAATTGGATGTCAACAAGTTGGGTGTTTTCACACTGCAATAAGAAGAGATTGGATTAAGCCTGAGGTTCAACGTCCAGCACATTCGTTATCATGTCTGCCTTGAATGTCTTCATTGTATGAATAACCAGTTTCTTCTTCAAAGCTTTTGACTTCTTGTTCCCAATGATTTCAAGAGTTTCACCTTATTGCTCATCACATAAAGGCATAGTTCCTTGTGATTTCTGAATTTCGATGCCTTTCCAATTCATTCTGTATCTCCTTGCCCTGTTATGATGGCATGGGAAGAAGAGATCTTACTTGTCTGTCCAGATCTGGAGGGTGCACATTTCATCCCCATTGCTGCTTCACCAGCCCCCTGCTAGATGATGGTGAACTGCTTTGGTGGTTAGCACAAGATGCGTGAGATGAGATATTTGGTGATGGAGTGCTAGGAAAGACCCAGAAAATCTGGATTGTGTCATCTCTGCTGTTTGTCCGCAGTGGGAAGTGGGGCAGGTGTATTAGGATGCTCGGTTCCTTTTGTCATTAGGAGGAGGGAGGGGCAATATTTTGACCTTTTTTTCTTTCGAAACACTTTGAGATCAGGGACTGGAATGTGCAATCCCTGAACTGAGTGTTATTACTAAACTGAGGCCAGAGAGACATGTCCTTCTCTAGCCCTTACTGTGCCAGCTGTAGAGGTTATTCCTCTAGCTGTCATTTAGGGGATGCTTGACAGTTCATCCCAATGGGTAGACCTGCTCACCCAATCACTCTGTAATCTAAAATGAGCCAGGCAACCATAAGTGTAATAAATAGGCCTTTGCTAATTCAGTTCCTCTTAGCTCAAACAAGGTAGGATACATTTACACAAACACCACAGTCAGCAGGTCTGAGGTTATTACTCATAAAAGAAATCATGAGAAGCAAGAAGAGGCACAACTGCAGTTGAAAGGGAATCAAAAGGGCTCAAATCTTACAGCAGCATTCGTTACTGCTGTTGTACAGACAAGCTGGTGGCACCTGGGGAATGCTGAACCATGTGAGATCATGCCAAGTAACAAACAGCTGGAAAACTTAATGAAGGAGCCCTATCTTCTGCCATCCCCGTCCACCGAACTGTACTTGAATAAGCAAGTAAGTTTCTGTGTTACTGCAAATACAACTCCAGGAAGCTCAAAGCAGAATGTGCAGCTCTCTTCTTTCAGCTTTATTCATGACAGTTCAACTTCTTAGTGACAGGTAAAGGGTGAGGAGGTTGCATTCTCTGCCCACAAAGATTGCGTGGGGCCAAAGGCAGTGTAGAGTAAATTTTCTGAAATGACGATATCTTGTTCATGTGTGAACTTCTTTTGCCTTCTGCCTCTGGATTATTCACTAGCCAGACAGTATGCTGCTTAAATACCAATAGTGAGTAACGAGGATTAAGTGTTACCTCTAATGCCATCGTTAGGAATATTTCAGAACTTCATGTTCAGGCTTAACTGCTATTTTGGTGCAAAAGAGGCAAGTCTTGGAGTTGAGCTGCTGTTGGCTCTGACATCACAGCGCTGTGATTTGGGTCTGGCGTGACACGTATTCAGGGGAGCTAAGCTCACTCAAGCCTCTTATGTAGATGTGCTTGAGAACCACTCTGAGTTGAGAGAGAAGCACTTGTTAGCAAAAGAGGCAGACTTCTAATATGCAACAAATGTGATTTTTTTGACTGCTGATGCGGCTACAGTTTTTTTCAATGTTTCCTGTGCTATGAAATTCAGATCCTGAGCCAGCATATAAATTGGAGGGAAGGTTGGGAACCCTTGGTTTGGCTTGGTCCTGTTTCAGGAATAAGGTCATGTGTGAAATTCAGCATCAGGCAGAGAATGGTGCAAGTACTCTACTGGCAGGGGCAGGAATTGAACCTTGGACTCTTGGAGGGGGGATGAGGGGAAATAATACTCTAATGACAAGACTAGCTTATAAACAGGGGCAGTAACACTGTCTCTTTTTCCTTTGGCAAGTTATTAATCTACCATATATGGTTTGGGTTTATTTTGCTTTGTGCTTTTGTTGTTGTTGTTTTTTGTTTATTTATTTATTTTTTAGTTTTTTGCAAGTATGGAACAATGAAATGCTTCTTTTGGGGCTGAAAGGAATGTTTCATTCCACATAGAACAACATTTTCTAGGGGTTCTTTTGTTCTGGTGAGACTGAACTGAAAGCAGAGTTGCTCAGTCTGAAGAGTTTTTTGAATTTCATCATCACGTATAGGGGAAGTTGGGAAAACAGTCAAATCAAGGCAACCCCTCCACCCTCAATGGGGTGAACATGTCAAAACTTCAGTGCCCTTCTTCAGTGATGGGGTATAAGACCCGCAGCTATTACAGCAAGTTGAACATCTTCTGTCATTGTCCTTTTCTCCCCCTCACCCCATCAAACACATTAAAACTTTTCTTTATCTCTGACACCTCTGGTCAAGCGTAGAATTGTTTCAAATGCAATGTTAATGAAAGGGCTGTAAAGGTTTGTGGAAAGCCCCCTTCCTGAGCAATTTAACAGCAATGCATCTGATAGACTTCAGAGGAGAGTCATTGACCTGGGAACAGAGCTCTGAGGCTTTGCTCTGAGGGCAGAGGGCCGAAAGCACGAGGAGGTCAGCTGAGGAGGCTTTATCTGCCATCGGAGCGCCACGTGGCCAAGGGGCTTGCTGCATCGTCTCTCTGGATGTGAGTGGCGCAAAACATGCATGTGACGTTGGGACAGCCGGTGTTGGCAGTCCTGGGGTTTCTGTGACCCACGTCCCCTCTGTTGAACACGGCACTCGTGGCCTTGCAAAGGGTGCGTAACAAGTAACAAACCCACCCTGAGATGTCCCTTAGTATTTAGTCATCCTCCTGCCAGTTTGTTCTCTCTTGTGTGTCAATGTGTGCTTTGCTGCAAGAGGCCGGGCAAAGCCATAGAGTTGCCCTCTATACCCAAAATCGCGGGGACTTTGACTAGTCTTTTGTGTCAAGGCAGGGTCTGAGAAGTAGGTCTGCAGCGGTGTAAACCCGTGCCGCGCTCTAGGCTTTGGCACGCAGAGAGATGACCTGTTTTCCTCCACGTTACATTAATTTTTGTGACAGGACCACAAGCCCTTCCCTGCGCAGACCGCGGCGGAGGAGAAACAACCCGACGAGGTGTCTCGGAGGCAGGCGCTTTCTTCGGTGTTGCCAGCCGGGCGGCTGCAGCACGTGTCCCTTATCAAGCAGCGTGCAGAAAGCAGGATCAGCGTTAGCGAGCAGTGAAGAGGCTGGATGAAATGCACCTTTAACAGCTGAACCTATACGGCAGCGGCATTTCAGGGTGAATGAAGGGCCCTTTATAAACAGGGTTGTAGATCTGCATGTCTGGAAGGGTTTTATATTTTCAAACTGTCTCAGTCAGCACCTATCTTGTATTACAGCATCTGCTGTTTAAAGGTATAGTAGGTTTACATGCAACATCAAATACAGTTTTTTTTCCTATCTCCCTTTTCTCCACTTGTTCTCTAGTTCAGTAAGTTTAACAGCTAGAATATAAATGCATGGCATTACTCAGTTTTGCATGATAAAATTGTACCCTGAATATTAATCCCTTACAAAAACGGGGAAGAGCAGTTTTCCACCGACCACAGTGATCAAGTAAATGTGACTTAATATGTCTTTGCCACAGTACTGCTGAGTGGTGATATGCTCTCCTGTAAAAATGAGCTAGATGAACTCTAATGTGTTTGGGCTCTGAAAATTGTATATTGCCAAACTGTCCTTTAGGTGACACAGGCTTCAATTAATATTCCAGATAGTAACTATCTTTTTTTTGTTATTGTTATGTGATTAATGGTCATTCACAAGAAAGAAGAAAACTTGTCTCTTAAGTGATAAGGTATAATAATTTGCCTGAAGGCTTCAATTAGTGCACTGCAGACAAATACAGTGCGTGACTTTACCCAGGTAATTTCCTTTAGATGAATGCCGTGCTACAGTCGCATGCGTGATCTTGGCAAAATGCAAGAGGGAATTATTAAAGCTTTCAGCCTTCATGTTTGAGGACATTCATAGAGACTCAGAAACCTCCTTGTTCATTCCTGCATCTTTTAGCTGGACATATCAGACTTGCACAACAAAGCTTGCATGGTGATTGCTAGATTAGGCCCTCTGGATGCTTCTCGCTGTGGCAATTTTCCGTGGGGAAATGGCAATTCATTCAAATTGAAATGCATTGCAGGATTGCATCAAATTTGTCCAAATATTCAAAGGAGATTATCAGTTATTTCATTTGGATGAGGGCAGAAGATTTTGAATATAATCTAACAATGAGGTGAAACCAACTCTAGATAGCTATTTTTCATTCTATCAGCACATAACGTTTCAATGACTTCAGCGGAGTATTTTGGGAATGTTTCTTTTGGCCAAAAATTCACAAGGTTTCGTAGTCTAAATTTTAGGACTAAATGAAGTGTTTCCATATGCACGCAGAAATCTTTTATTTTTACTGAACTGCCTTGTTTCTTGCTAAATTTCTCACAGAGGAAACGGAAGCCTCTGAAGCGGAGGGTTGTGTGCTCTACTCTTCCTGGGGACATGGTGTGCTCTGATGAACCACCGGGATGTTTCTAAATGTTTACCTTCATGGCATGCTAACCCGATTAAATGGTGGATTTGACCATGCAAAGGAAAAAAGTGATGAGGGGAACTGAGTTAGGGGAAAAGGCTTTCAGAGCTGCAGCTTTGCTGAGAAAAGGAATGTAAACAGGATAATGTAAAGCCAAGTCCCCTTCACCTCCCCATGGTTCAGGTTTCGCTGGTAGAGGCAACAAAGCCCCGAGCTTTCCAGCAGATTACGCCTGCTTTGCAAGGCAGAAATGATCATGATAAATACCAAGCACACTGCATGCATTTCTGCTCTGGATCCCTTTTAAACATATTGTGAGGTTTAATAATAAAGCATGTTGCTAGGTTAAATAATAAAAAGCTTCTGGGAGATGATGAAAGAACAGAGTGCAGGGAAAGACAGAATGTTCCCCTGAGTATGACCATTTCATTGGTGATGCTTTACTGCAAACCCAATTTTGTAATCTTCATACATTGTATCCCCTGCAGGATGTGCATTTGGTGACATATAGCAGAGTATTCCATTATTTTTTATCAAGATCCTGTGGGTAACTTTATTGAGGTCTGCTCAGAGGGAAGCAATGAGCCAGCTCCAGCTCTAGCAGCCTGCAGCTGCAACTGTGGTCTGAAAGACTAGGAGGCTGGAGAAATCCTAGCCAGAGAGATCCTGGCTGTCTTGAAGGAATGCAAGATGTTTCAGGGACCTTGATAGAGCCGGGACAAAACGTCCTTACAACCCAGATCTTCAAAGAAAGCTGCTATTTAAGTAGTCTTAAATTAGATATATGTTTTATTATTTGCTGTTTTTTAGCTTCTGAAACTATCTGGGAGATTGGTAATGTTGTCAGTCTTATTTTCTTTAAAATTTGGTGGCTGCAGAGAATGGAAGCTCATGTTGAGCCTAATTGTGATTATTTGCTTAGAGACTGATGCTTCGTAAAGGTGCCAGTGTTGGTGTCCTTTGTATCTGTGGTGTGTGCCAAGCCCTTGACTCTTTTCTGTACTTGATGACTGAAGAGAAAATTAGGACTTGTTGATTATTAAAAGGAGAAGGACATGCAGTTAAATGGATGATTACATAAACTGTGAGGAAAGGACTTCTCAAAGCAGGTTATAAAGGATCTAGTGGGGAATCTGGTCTATGTACTAGCTAGGCATTTCATGGTAACAGCACTAGATAAAGATGTGAGAGTAAAATCCTGGTTCCCTAAAACTCTGGGGATATCCTTGGTCATATCCGTTAGCCTCATGGTGCCTTAGTCCTCTGTCTTCTCCCTTTTCTCACTGGTTTACTGAAGGAAAATATCTTGTTTGTGCAATATGCAGTGACAGGAGCCTCCTTTGGCAGGAGGGAGCCTGATTCTTCCTTGTGCATGGTCTAGCCTTCCCTGCTTGGTTTACTGTGCCAGAAACTGTCATTTCTTTTGGGGAAACGAGGAGATGGTGGAACCTGGAGGTTGGGAATTAGAGGATGAAGGAAATGAAAGGTTTTCCTTGAGCTGAAAGACCTGTTCTCCTGCGAAGGCAAGCTTGCCACAGATGAACAGCTGACCGCGCTTTGAGATCTTTCTGTGATACTATATAATCAGTATCTACCATACCTATAAATACAGGTAACATTTGTGGCTAGACTGTTGCTACTTGAGCTTTGGCTGTGTAGCCCTGAGGGGCTGACAGCAGGGTGGTAAGTAGGAAGCAGTAGCATTTTGGAGATGGCAGGATCTGTCCTGCAGGTGCTGCAGGAGCATCTGTCACTACCTTCCCATGCTCTAATAGGAGAGGAATACATGCTGATGAGCTAGGAGGTCATCTTGGCAACTGAAACTTCACGTAGCCACTATGTATGGTGGAGCAGAGCGCTCAGATGGATGACAGCACATGGGAACTAAGTGGAGATGGGAGCCTTGTCATGTAGGAGAACATGGAGAGATGGTTCAGCTGGAGGTGCTGGTTCTGTCACAGGAAAGAAAGGATGGATTAACTGACATCAGTGAGAGCAGCAAAAGCAGTTGCTCAGATGAAAAATGAAGCATTACCTTCAACTTTCAGTTTAGTGGGAGACTGTGTAACCAAATGATGTGGAAAACACATGAGGAGATTGGAGGAAACGGTGTTGGGGGAGTCAGTGGACCAGCTTCTTCCCTCAGAGTCAGTCCTGGTCCCAGCTTTTTTGTGCGGAGCAAGGAGTAGGACTGGTGGTGCAGAAAAGCCAGCTGAGCACAGGGTTAATATCCCAGCCTGGCAGTGACAGCCCCGGGGCTGCTGTGGTGAGGAAGGGGAGCAGGGACATCTCTGCTGCAGCCCTGGGCATCTGGGAGCTGCACAGCCCGTAATGTCTAGTCCCTACAAATCCATGTTTCAAGAGTGTGTGTGTGTGTGTGTGTGTGTGTGTGTGTAGCAGCTATTCATTCAGTAGAAGCATTAATAGGATGCTTCTGCTCCCCATGGCCGCATATTCATGGCAATCATAAGAATTTAGTATCTTTAAGACCCCTGCTCTGTCAGATGTAAATGAGTCTATGGAGTCAGTATTTATTAGGGAGCAGGTAGCCAGGAGGCACCTGTACACATGCACAAACATGTCTCATTCCCCAAAGCCAGCTAAAATGAGATAAGGGAACAGGAAGGCCTGGTATTAGGTGAAAAGAGTCCAGATTTTTCCAATAAGTTTTATTTCAGTTTTGGGTAAACATTAGAACTGAGCCTGCTCGAATCAGATCAAGGCTGCTCATTCCCAGCTGGCCGGAGAACAGTAGAGACAAGCCTGTTGCTGCCTGAATGTGCACAAAGGCGGTGCCATTATACAAAATAGCTACTGTTTCAGGGCTCTCAAGTCGGGGTCTTTGTTGCTTACAGTGTTTTCCTATTCTCCTTTCAAGCCCTGGAGCAAGAGTGGTAACCTAACTAGAAAGGGTGATTCTTGCAATGGGTTTCAACAGCCCTTTAATAACTAATGAAGGTTGGAATCATAGCAGGTGGTTAAAAGGGGCCCGTTGGTCGTCATTTTGAGCTCTGGCAGAAAGCCTGCCCTGGAAAATGTAATTACTGTCCTAAAGAATACGACAAACTCTGCCAAAAATAATAAAAGTAGATCATCATCCAAAGCCACACCAGCTGAAGCATGTGGCAGCTTGTGGTGGCCGGCCAAGGCAATTCTGCAGACACCGGCTTTCACGAGAGCTGTGGGGGACACGGCAGCTCTGTTTCCTGCAAGGTGTTGGGTTTTCATTAAATACGTCTTCATTTTTGCTGCAGGAAAAATCTTGAAATTTGCCACAACGGAATATTTTGAAAACAAAATGTCAGATCAGTGTTCTTATTACCTTTTCATTTTTTATATTGCTATATATCATGCAATATGAAAGTACACTCCGTAAGAATGATTGTTTTTTAAATATAAAAATAATAATTTTTCATTTTGAAATTCTTAGAAGGAGAATTCCCCTCCCTAAAATGAAATTAAGGACAAGCAGCCATAATCTCATAAAGCATTCTGACTTCATCCACAGCATTTTCCAGTGTCATATAGATCTGTCAAAGGTCTTCTGACCAATTTCCTTTACTAGGACTTTACTGGAAAGGCAAACTTCATGAAATGGTGGTAGAAAAAAACATGTCTTCATTTGCTGTTCTGGCAACTGTTGTTCCTAGGCTCCTGTCACATTCTCTATACAATTCCTCCCTATACCAGTTCTTTCAGCTGGATTAATTTAATAGTATGAGTTTCTTAACTTGGATCTCTCTGCGGGACTGGGCTTGGAAATGCCGAAACTGGCGGTTTGGCTGGCAGAACTTGAGACATGGGACTTGCAACGGATGGGTGATAACAAGCTATAAAGCTCTTAATCCAGTTCAGTTCCTACCAGAATAATTTGGTTGTCTGAAACTGGTTTCAATTTCTGATTGCTTGGTTGTGCAGTCTTGAGGGGTTATCTTCTCCCACGAGATTGCTGGAAGTGGAGTTATAAACAGCCTAAGAAACGTCTGGGTACAATTAGGATCATTGTACTTGGCCCGTTGGAATTGCTCCCCTCAGACAAGGGCTAATGCCCCCAAAGCATCTTGAATTAGGGCATTCTAGTGTGGTTAATTTTAAATGGGATATTTTGGTGCTTTTAATCCATTTCCCAATTTAAGAGGCAATACTAGGTTTGCTGTGGCAGAGAATTACTTCTCTTGCTGTCTTTGTCCAGAGCCTCCTTCCCTTCTATCTCCTGGAAGGGCTGGAAAAGGGCTTTGTTTTCATCTTTTAGTTTGGCTGTGGATGCTTAATTAAGGGAGACAAACCCATAATGATAGCAGCAGCTGTTCTTTCCCCCGGAGAGAGAGGCTCATCAGGGACAGAGTCCTCCTCGGAGTGAAGTATTCTCCCAAAGGCAGTGCTGGAGAGGCTGGCAGCTCCCAGGAGCTTCCGACTTTGTAAGAAACCTCGGCAGAGCATATATGTCTCCTGTAGTTTGGGGACATGGAAGGCAAGGATATGTTGGCCCCGAATGGCTGGGCGCTAGGGATGAGATGCTGAATAAATTCACTTTGTCAGGAACCGAGTCCTCTAGCCCTCTGGATCCAGCCTCTGGGGTCTGTGCTTTATAATGCAACCGAGAGCTGTTAGGCACTGCCAGAAATTATATTGAAAGTAATCTTAGATTGAGGGATTATCCCTGCATCCAGCCAGCCTCCCCATCCCCCAGAACAGACTAGCATCTGGCATCCGTTAGTCTTCGCTGCATGGGGTGAGTGGTGGGGGATGTTTGCAGGGGTTTATCAGGTGGGGGCACCCCCGCGGCCTGCTAGGACACATTTCGTGAGAGCATGGTGCTCTTCCACCCTCCTCCCTGTGGTTACTGCCCGAGCACTTCTGTTCAACGTCTGCATCAGCTCGTGCTGACTTTGGGCTTCTGGCTGCGTTTCTTGTGCTTGAGACACAGTGATTTAAATTTCCAAGTGAAGCATCTGAAGATGATGAGTGGTATGAAATTAAGACTTCCCGAGTTTGCGTAGACTGTTGAAGTAAGGCTGCCCGTGAAGCAAAGCATGGCTGCAGCCCCAGCTGCAGGTGACCGGGCAGGAGGGCAGGTCCGAGCCCATCGCCGCGCAGCCCCGGGTGCGGGGGGGTAGCTGTGAGCTGCTCATCGGCGAAGGGCTGCAAAGATGCAGGCTGAGAGCTCTGGCTCTTGATCCAAAGCCAGTTAAGGGCAGTGGAAAGAGTTCCCACAAACTTTAATGAGATTTGGGTCAGGGCAAAGAATGGCTATTGTCAAGAGCAAACACTTTTTGTGCTGGCATTTGCAATATGAGGAAGCACAACAACAAAAGTTTTGTTTTTTAATTTCTCTTTTTCTTCCTGACAGCGCAGCCATTACTAGACTAGATTAAATCTATTCTGCAGAGGAAAAAAACCCACCTTTCCTAAATGGGTGGTATGGATAAGAGCTATCAGCACTACATTCCCAGCACCTTTTCTCGCGGTGTCTGTGATTCCCAGACCTCTCCTTGCTTCAGGGATTTAGGATGGGTTTACCTGTGCTAACCCAGTGCTCTCTGCCCATGCGTCATCCTCCACCATGCAGCATAATCCCGCCCTGAACAACAGCCAGGCAATGGGAAATTTAAAGAGAGATCATGAAGGATCCAAAAATTGGTTTTGTTAAGCATTAGTTTTGCCCCATAGCTTTAAGGAGGGCATGGCATTTTCAAGACAGTTCTTGTGAGAACTGTCACTTTTTGGCCACTGTCTTCCTCCCGCTCTCCTTTGCGCAGGAGCAAATAATATAGTTTAGTTATATAATTTAGTTGTCTTGAGCTTTTCCTCCCTGACCTCTTAAAAAACAAACAAACAAACAAAAAACAAACAAACAAACAAAAAGCTTCCAGGGAGCCCTGGTGAGTGGGGTGGCAGGGATTGGAGGTTTGGTTATCCTTGGTGCGGGAACGCCTGAACAGCAGGAGTGGGCTCCGTGGCACGTGTGGCATTCGGGAAGGACAACTCTACGTGTACGTGTTTGTAACAAGTCTGTCAGCCAGGGTGAGAGTGGGATTTGGGGGGCTGCAGTCTGCCAGGGTATCCGGTGCCATGCCAGGCTGAGTGAACCTGTCTCCTCTGGTCTTGGAAACTTGTCTCACGTGGGGCTTGGAGGGGAGCCTTGAAATCCCAGGTGCTGTTGGCACAAGGAAAAGAGCCAAGAAATGGCTAATGCCAAGATATTAAAAGCAGCTGGAAATGTAGCAGTGGAGTCCCTCTGTTGCTGCTGGGTTGAGAGAAGGGAAAAGGGAATGGGGAGTCTTGCAGGGAAAAGCCTTTCAGAAGGGAAGGTGGTTATGGATGAGGGTGGAGGAGGTTCAGCAGAGAGCAAATGGAGCTGAACGATGCTTCCTGATTACAGGGGAGGTTTTTGTGTTTGTTTTCTGGTGTACGAGGAGGATGGAAGGTGCTCACTGTCATGAAATTCAGGTGATGGGGAATGCACATGAACCTTGAACATGACCAACCACTGTCCTCATTTCACAAACAGAGATTGTGCTCATAGGTGGGCTGGACAGCTTTCCCAAGCAGAGGAGACAGGGATGGGATGGACTTCATTGTGTTAAAGCATCCCTAGCCTTCTCCGTAGCATCAGGAGCACCCAGTGTTACACAAGAAATCGGTCAGCAGAGTCAGAGGGGAGTTAGGGTCCTGTAGTGAAACCTGCCCTATAAGAGCATTTGTGTGTTGTATAGCATTGGCACAATTCCTGTGAATCTGGTGAAATGAAATGAAATTTGGCCTTCTCAACTCAAGCAGCACTGTGGATTTGGTAAGACAGGTGTTTGTGTTTAACGGCTGGGAGGATGTGAACACAGCTCTAAGGCATGCGACTTAAACCCTTTAAAGTGAACTTGGCATTTAAGCTTGCGTTTCTTTCAGTGTGTTTGGTGGCTGCTTCCCAAGGTAATTAGCAAGCAGAGATTTGCTTGAAATGTGGAAATCTCTCATTCAAACCTGCAGCTACAGTTGGCATATTTGCGCTGTACGTCAAAGGTGTGGAATTTGTGTCTCATGGGGCTGTGCGTCACTCTGTATAGCCTGCCATGGATTTGCATGCTATAGTTAGATATGTTCTTACACCCGCTTCTTAAACTGAGTTGGCTTCTTCTAAGGACGTGATAACAAGCAAATTTCAGGGGCGGGAATATGAGCCAGAAGGGTAGGTGGAGCGAGTTACTTGTCCTGACATTCGAAGACAGGCTGAAGAGTGCTTAGCATTCGTCCTCCGTCCTGGGGAACGGGGATGCTGGACCCAGCAACGTTCCTGGAGTGGCGAGGGCATTGCTTTGTTTCTGGCACAAGGCGATGGGAAACTGGACTATTAGACTGTTAAGCTGCTTTTCCAAAAGTTTGCTCAATCCAGTTCCTAGTCTGTAATCTTTTGCAATGTGCACTTAAAGTGTGCACACTCTCCAGAGGAAGAAATATATGTATTTTATGGGCATTAAGCGATGTTTATACCTTCGAGGATGGTGCTTTATAAATAAGTACTGTGAATGTAAATGTTTTGGCAGAGGGTAATGGAGACAACATTGCCCAGTGTAAGGAGATCTATTAAATTGCTGTCTAGTGCCTGTGGTTTTGCAGGCAGAGCGCCTGACCAGAACGCTTGTGCGGACTGAGGCAGTTCCCTGCCTTCCCGAAACTCACAGGTTGCTTTTGTGTATGGCGTATGTAAATATTAGGAGACAGGGCATCAGAGCGATTGCAGCTTAAGGAGGAGAACGCTGCTGCCACAATACCGCCGCGTCCCTAATCCTCCGTGACTGTTCGCTGCTGTAGTTAAATATGCGGAGACTGATGGAGATTGCCACTGGATTAGTGTCTCCTATGAGTTGTGCCAGGGCTTGATTAGCATAAGCAAATTTCTTCTCCAACTTCACATGAGGAGGAGAGAAATGTAGCAAGCGATCCCTCCCCGGCTTGGAAGGGTGCTCGGATGCTGATTAGGAAAACTGTTTGGGAGGTGGGGAATAGTCAGCTCCCAGCGCCACCTGGTAGGTACCAAAGTACTGCCAGCACTTGGAGTGGGTGTATCCACATAGTTTACCTTGCAGTGCTCGCAAACTGGCTACTTTAATTTTTGTTTTGTTTGCAAACCCAATTTGGAGAGTTGTGCAGCTTTTCTCGTGGCTTGATTTGCTTCTCTGCAATCTTGTTGGTGATCCTATTTCAGCTGCTGGCCAAACCAGTGACCTAAAAGGCTAGTACAAGTAGGGATCTCTTTATTTTGTTTTGGGTGTTTTTTTTTTTTTTTTGCTTGTATTTTCATTATTTCTGAGCTTATCCAAACGAGGGCAGAAGGCAGCACGTGGGTGTGTTTCTGAGCTGTCAGAAGTGGACCTAGTCACTGGGGAAAATTCAGGGCTGGGTGCTCAGCTTGGGCTCTTAATCTAAAAGTCCTATCGCTTTGTGCGCTGCTCTGCAAACATTCGTGTGCACGCACCGGGCTCTCCTGGGACTGCCAGTTGTTGGCATAGCATTGATCCTTTCAGATGTAGCCTCGATATGGCCGGGAACAGGGATTTACTGATAAAACAAACTTAAGGCTTGGTAATAATTGAAGATGCAGGATAGTTCACCAGGCAAAACTGCTTATAGAAATCACATTTCATCTCCAAGTCAGCAGACATCTCCTTGGAGAAATCCTTCTACACTGATGGAAATCAATATTTAAAGGGACATGGGTAGTCTGGGGAGAAACCTCTATGTAATGTACCTGCAAATCCTACCAACCTCTTTAGGATTTAACATCTGAATGCTAAATACAGGCCAGAACAAAGAACTGTGCTGAAAAGAATTTGAGTTAAGGAGAGTCTTTTCCAGCATATGCAAGGAAAGCTGCCTTCATGGACTCTCTACAGCTCTGGAGGGATCATGTTAGAAGCTAGTTATGTCTGTAGCATGGAGGCATTTTTTTCCTACCTCCTGACAAGTAAAGGAAACCCCCAGCCAACTTTAAATACTTTACTTTTAAATGCATTAAGGCTTGTTAAACACAGGGGCAAATAAGTCTTTGCAGGATTTCCAAATAGTAGTGGGCAACTTCCGTTAAAAAATAACTCCTCATGAAGCAGGAGTTGATTTTACAGGTTGCCTTCCTTACCAGAAAGTGTTTGGGGAAATTGCTGTGAACAAGAAATGTTTGATAGAAGAGGAAGGGAAGAAGCCGATGGGAGAGATTTCTAGGGCTGCCTGATTTCAAAGCAGGTAATAACTTATTTCAGAAAAGCAGGGCAATCAAATAATGAACCCCTGTAAGGAGTCCCCCGTCACAAGTGGGACTATGGAAATGTGAGAAGACACATTCAATCCAGTGCTTCTGTTTTGCAGTTTTATTGCTTGCTGGAGCTATTTCACTGGCCAAAATCAGCTGCAGGTCCAATGGCGAGAAATACAGAGGCTCTGGATGGTGCTGTCAGTTTTTTGCCACATGTTGTGTTGCATGTGCAGATATAGGAGACCAGAGCTATGTTATAGTGGAATCAAGGAGTAATGTTTTCAGAAGAGCTCAGAACCAGAATTACAGTGTCTGCTCTAAGCCATTTTGTGTCCCTGCTTACTGAAGGCCTTTATAATATTTCATGCATCTTGTAACACTTAAGAAAGCAGGATTAGCCTTGGTAAAAAGGCGGAGAAACAACTAGATGCAGCTAACAGGTCTCTGAAATCAGGTCTTTATTTAAAAGGAAAAAAAAAATCCCCATCTGAAGAGTTTTCACTCCTCTGTTGGGTACTTAGCCTCCAACTGCCTTCAAAAAACTCAGCTGCTGTTTTTGAGCTCCTGAACACAAAGGGCAAGACTTGCAAATAATACATGCGTGCTACTGTACGGATTGTAGAAATACCCAACCTCTCCCCCTCCCCAGCTCATCTGATACAAATGTGTGGTTGGAACCGCTTTGATCCCCATCAGAACAGAGACTAAAAATTAAAGTGAATCATCCCAGCATTGCTCCTCGTTAATCAACAGCTGCGGGCATTTTGAAACATCTGTCAGGATTGTTTTAGCATTCCCTCTGCTTCAGTGCATGCACCGAGGAAGCAGAACAAATGCAAACACGCCGCCAGTGTAACGCTACCTACTTCGGTTTCCCGTGGTCAGCTGCAACAGCGCAAAGAAGCAGGAGCGATAAGGAAAACGGGAGGTAGCGACGGGCTGCTGGATGTACGGACGAGGAGTCAAGTGGCAGGAAAAATGATGTCCTCGATGGAGAAGGAGGAAGGCTGCCTGCAGGGGAGCTGGGAAGGAGAGGCTGGGAGCATCGCGCTGGGCTGTGCGGGAGGGCAGAGGTGCCCATGCCGGCGTGGGAATGGGCTGCTGCTCAGCACGAGCTGCATCGGCAGCTCCCTGGTGCGTGGGCCATCGGGGAGGACGGGGAGAGCCGCAGGACCACAGCGCGATCCACCGCGGGAGGAAGCCATTGGGCTAGGAAGCTGCCTTCTCCCCTACCTCACCGTGTGGTTTAGAGGTTACGTCAACTGATGGATAGAAACTGGACAAAATCTATGGCAGCAAAGAGGTCTGCCCACAGGGTATGAGCGCAGAAGCCTTTTCCCCAAACCCGTGAGGGCCATGAGCTTGTTTGAAGGCGAATGCAGCACCCCTGGTTCATATCTTTGATTGCAGCGTGCTGCGCTGAGGTGGTGTCTCTTTAAGGGCAGGTCGCAGCGCACATGAACTATATTCCCGTAATCCCTTCACGCGGGCCTGCCCCATCCGCCGCCGTGGGAAATGTGGGACAAGCCGGGTTTGGAGATTATCCCATGCTCTGCAGGACTGGTTCCCCCTGCGCTTCCAGAAACAGCTCGTCCCTGCGCCGGGAGGATGCCCACAGCTGACGTCTGCCCGCGTCCGCGGCAGCACCTGCGGAGCCGCGGTGGCACGCATGTGGGTCCTCTCTGCCCTCCTCTGTCATACGCGTATGTGGATTTTGTGGCTGTCATTGGACCAGCTTGACCCTGCCATCTTTGGCAAATCACGTACAACTCCCCAGTCCAAAAAAGGAGAGAGATTTGTCCCCTATAAAAAAGATTTTCTTTAGTCTGAGCTGCTAATGTTTTACTTCCTATCTCTTTTTGTCAAAAGCCTTAAAATTCAACCACCACCTTCCACTTCTGAACTCTCCGGAGAGAGGAAGCAGTACAGTCGTTCTCGATTTACATGGGAAAGAAGCAGAACAAGCTTTTTTTTTTCCACCGAGGATGCCTGAAAGCGGAGTAAAAGCTACTAGATTCATCCTGTCATTGCCTTGTTTCACCCAGAGGCAATGCTCCCAGCCAGAGTGACCCATAATAGAAAAGCTGTCTGAACACAAGCCAGGACCTGGTCCCAGGGTCCAAACATGCCTCTGCAGGGATGTAGTTACTTGATGCAATGACTAAACTAGCTTTGCAGTGAAAGAAGTTTCCCACATCTTCCAAATTCATTTGCTTTTGCCCACCCTCACAGCAAAGTCTGATTTTTGCAGTGAGACAAACATTTGTGGAGAAGTGCTGTGAAAAGTGAAGAGTCAGAAATCATGATTTTAAATTTTGATTTGCATCTAAAGGCTCAGGGTCTGTGGCTTCCCTTTAAATCTTATTCCTAGACAGAGCAGCTGTTGCCTGGGGGAGTGCAGAGCAAGAGCAGGCAGGTTTTGGGCCATAGCTTTCACTAGAAGGGGGCTGCTCGTTAGGTTACATTTGTTGGTGCATGACCTCCTGCACTCCCTTTTTTGGAAATGGCAGAGCAGGAGCAGCTTGGCTCGAGAGGGCCGGGAGCCAGCAGAGATCAGCTGGCTGATGACTTCCTGGCCGAACAAAATGGGATCCTCAGCAACACCAGGGGTTTGCCCGTGGTTGGGAAGCTCTGTGTGGTTCAGTGCTGGTGGTCCGTGTTCAGCTGCTTCGTACTTGGTGGCAGTGAAGATGCCTTGGGTATCCAGGCCCTAGGTTTGTGGATTGGTCTGGAAGTGCCACTGCTTTGCCAGAATGTCAAGGCATGTAGCAGGGTTTATTTAGCTCTCTGGTGCTCATACACATCTAGCTTGGTTGCCTATAAATCCCTGGAGGAGAGGACTGGAGCAGTGCAGTTTCTCTGCATGTGCACCTTGGATGCAGCCCTTCCTAGAAGGGTGACCTGGATTCCCGTGGAAACAGGAAACAATATTCTCAGAGGTATCTAGATGACTCAAGCAGACTTTCACAACGATTGCAGGTCCCTGGAGGTGATTCTGATGGTGCTTTCCAAGGCTTTATTGGCAGATAGTTGCTTTGCCAAGGGACTTTGCAACTGAACTTTTCCGAACTGCATCACAAACAGATCTCCTTCCTCTCAGCATCAAATAAATCCTCACTTTGGGAAGAGTTGAAGCATGACTTCCCTGGCTGGTGCTGGGTCTTGTGACTGGCAGCAGGGCTGTTTTGACAGGGGTCTTTGGGAAGAAGCTGTAATTCAACTCCCTGCCCAGCCCCATCCTGCAGCCAGCAACCCTGCGGAGGGAGGTGTTGTCATGTCTCAGTGTTACCTCTTGTCCTTTTTCCTCTCCGCTGGCTCTCCAAAGTGAATGCTTCTCAGTCACGTGCCTGGTGTGCAGCTTTGTAAGGTCAGGAAAGTTGGCAACCCTTGGGCTCAGGGTATGTTTGCACAGGAAGGACGTGCCTAAGGTATGTTTTAAACCAGACAGTTCAGCTGTGAATAGCAGCTTGGTCCTGGCAGCAAGATGCTCAGGCTGAGCTGCTAGATGGGTCCGCAGTGCTGGGTGAATTCTTGGGTACCAAGCTGAGATGTCTGCCAAATCACATCTCCAAAAACTGGGCTTGAAGCTGAATACTAGACATATGTCACCCAGCGTACGTACCGGTGACAGGAAGATGGTCACATTAGCCGCACTTTGCTGGTGGGGAGAAGCAGCTGTCTGGATGGCACAGTATGTTGGGACACAGTGCATAGGCACGGTTTGATCTTGGCCCTAAGGAGGCCCCAGAGGGCAGGACACGGCCCTGTTTCCTAATCCCCCACGGGGAAGAGAAGGACCTTCCTTGTACAAGAGAAGAGGTTTCTCGTTGCATCATAGCAGGGTGACATTCCTGACACTGACGTGCAAATGGCCTTTGAGGTTAGCAAACACCTCTGGCTCTGCTCTGGCATCTAATCAACCTGCAGAGCAGTTCATCGCTGGGCGTGCTCCCAGCACAACTGCTACGCTATAATTACACAGCCTTAATGAGTTGCTGTCTCCAGACCCCTTTGCTAAGTGTCCCAACACCGAGGAAATGGGCTCAGTCTGACCTCAGAGGCCATTAGAAACTAGGATTTGGTTTCTTAACTATGTAGTGCATATGTAAAAGCATTCTTTGCACTTCCCAGCTGTCTGCATTACCTCGAGGTTGCAAGCTCCCACTGAGCTGGCTCGCCTGGAAGTGGCACTGGAGCCGCCTTGGCTGGGGATTTGACGTTTGGACCAGTTTGGTACAGAGGGAGATGAGGACAGAAGCTTTTAGCTTCTCTGGGAATAAAATCTTGCTTTAGCACCCAGTTCTATAGGCCTGGGCCAGTTCCTTTGGAGCCAACGTGCTTGGTTCAGATATGTTCTTGAAGCAGACCTGAAGTCATATGTCAGTGTTGTAAGGAACAAGTCAAAAATGTGTCCTGTTATTATACATTATTACGTAGTCTATTATCGGTCAAAGTAGGTATGCTTGTAATGCTTCGTATCAAGACTTGTGGGGAATGTGAAACAGGAGAAGATGGCAGCTTAACATGACTTTTTCATTTGCTTTCGCCCACATATAGGGTACTTCCAGCATTCCTACCACTACTTACTAAATCCTTGTATCCCCCCCTAAACAATTAACTTTTTACAAAATAGAGTATGTCTACTTTAAAAGGGCCCAAACTGAAACAAAGTATTTCTGAGTTATCAGACAAAATGTTTGAATTGATCGAAAGTGTTTGGCTTTTCTCAGTTCTCAGCTCTTGAGTATTTTTAATATTTGCTGTATTTTGGGGAGAAGAAAAAAGAAACAAACACTATCATCAACAAAAAAAACCCCAAACCGCACAAAGGAGAAACCTTTTTCATCCTGCTTTCCCTGATGGTCTGCAGAGTGTTAACTAAATGGTGATCATCCCCCTCTCCTTGAAACACTGGGTGCAGGGCAAACCACAGACCTTTCTGAAGAGGATCAGGTGGCCCTGCAGAGCAGAAAAGGTTTATTTCCAAGGTAGCACTGGGGCTGATAGTTCCAGTTTTGTTCTCCCTCTGTTCTCTCGAGACGGATGTCGGTTACTGAATGTGCTGCTCTGAGCGACTGAAATAAACTCTGAGCTGAGAATGAAAGGAAAAAAGGGGAAGAGGCGGAAGTGGAGTATCCTGTACTGATCCCCGGTTTTATTGCCATCAGTGGGAGTTTTGCGATAGACTGTAACGGAGCCAGGGTGAGACCTTTGATCTGTTTGCTCCTGAGAGCAGGTCACAGCCCCGTTGAAAGCCTGAGCTCCTCCTGGCACTAGTGCCCTTCGGCTCTGTGACCGCCACCGGCAGCAAATCGGACTCATCTAAAAGTTAGAGGGAAGTATAAGAAAAAACCTAGCAAGTGGCGTTAAAGCTATCCACGAGTTTAGTGCATCTTTATCCTTACCAGCAACCCCAGGACTGGGAAAAGGGGTTTGCCAGACCTACTTGCCTATTAATAAGCAGCTTCTTGGTTGTGTTACTAGGTGAATGATGTGGAAAGTGTTTTGCCACTAACTGTCGTGATTAGTAATCACACAGAATTTCTCAAAAGCGGAAGGATGTTTAAAACCAATTCTAACTCGGGTAGTTTCCCTCCGAGCCTTCAATTCCCCATGAACGTTTAACCACAAGCAGGATCCTGATAGCCTCGTCCCTAACTACTGTGCACAGTGGGATGCCCTGTTGACCCTTGACCGTGGTCCAGCTCTCTGGGGAGCCTGGACTATCTGGCATGATAGTCCGTGCCTCAGGCTCTTTCAGGACCAAGGTAGCTATATTTGACATAGCGCAATACACTATTATTGCAAACCTGGGATTTTGCTGGAGTCCTGAGAGAGGATCACAAAGAGTGCATGGGAAGAGCTTGTTACTTTCAGGATTTTAGGTGAAAGTGTAGAAAGAGTAAAAACACAATTAACATGAGGGTTTCTTGCATCTGGCCTAGAGGTGAATGATAACTTAATATCTTATAGTAAGACCCTACCTCTTTCCCTGTCCCTTGGATGCTTTATCCCACATTGCCCTCTAGCGATGACATTTCAGAGCGAACAATATGTTCCAGGTTTCAGCTGCTAGGTTATGAAATGTGGTGTTTTAATAACTGAGGACATGGCTTGGTTTGTTTCTGAAGTGGTTGTTTGCAGCAATACAAGTGCGAGGAACGAGAGCATTCACCAGTTGCAAGGATTGCCTTGGAAGAGGGAATAAGTGTGCGTGTGTGTGTATGTGTGATTGATACAGGTTTCTCACAGTTAGCCTTTTGCTTGAACTGTCTCTTTGCATGCATCTCCTTAGTATTGACAGTTCATTGTCAAAAGGCCTCTGCACCCTTCTACTTTGGAAATGGAAAATATTCCATTTTTTTTTGTGAAGGGTGATCTTTTTCCCTATATTTTGCCTTACCCTTTGCTCTGTGAAGCACACTGGTTGTGCCTACTCAGTCTCACATACTCGGTCTGACAGCTCTGCCTGTGGTTTGGAAAATCATCATGGGACAAACCTCTGTCCCACCTCAACTCAATGCCCAGAACCTCCAAAGGTATTGCCATGTTAGAAGTGGTCCTTGTGTCATTCTGTCCATGAGCCTGCATCAGTGCCAAATGACATGCTCTCAGCTCTCCAGAGATGTTAAACACTTGGAGAAAACCATCAATGAGCAATTACTGAGTTTTAAAAGAGAAATTGAATATCCGCTACCTCTGGAGAACAGGTCATGCCTGATTTATCCTGTCTCCAAGGGCTTAAACCAGTCTTGTGCCACTCAGAGCCACAGAGCTCCCCCTCCCGGGTTTCGGATGGCCCTGAAAGCAGCTGTCTGCTGGTCACGTGCTCCTTTTGGTTGCACATGTGGTTCGGCAATTGCACAGCTGTTTGGCACCACTGTTTGCTCCTTGACCTCTGTGGGAATCGGTCTTGGCTTTGAGAGGCTTTGGTGCCCCCAGCACCCTTCCCTGCAGAGGATGTCATCCATGCAAACGTGAGTTGTTAGGCAGCTCCGGTGGGGGAACGTTTCTTGGCCAGTGCTGAGCAGGCGAGGGCACGAGCGCCAGCGCAAGAGGCTCACTCTGCGTGCTGAGGGCGACGCTGACCCCTCCGGCACTACAAATCGCTTCGTTGACTTCAGCAATGCCACATGCCAGGTTAGTGTCTGGCTCTGGGGGGCAGGTGCTCAGGTCTGCCTGTTTTTCTTCCCCCTTATTTCTTTCAAAGTAACAAAGTAAGAGCAGAGCAGTGTCATGACTTACTGCTCGAATCAGAGGGCTCCTCAAACTAAATGCAACTTCTGTGGTCATCTCTACAGGACACAACTTCGGGCCAGTGCACGTGCTGCCCTGCGATACGTGAAGCCCAGGTGTCAGTGTATGCTTGACAGTGATTGCACAGAAATTTATAATTATTGTCCAGGCATCTACCCAATCTTTGATTGCAGGCCCACTTATCACAGTAACAGCCATGCCCATTCATTTCCCAGAATAATGTCTGTGAAAACTAAACTGTTTGACTGAAAACTAAACAGCTTTAGAGCAGTTTGTTCTAAAGTCTGCAATTTACTGCTTGCAACCAGCTGAAGGGCGCAGCCTAATGATGCACAGGGCTCTTAGCTGGGTGAAGCCAGCATCCTGCCGGGTGTTGCTGTCATCTCCCGGGGACTAGCAGGCTGTATAACCCCCAGTAACGCTGTCGGACATAGTGAGCCCGGGGGGCACAGGCACTTTTCCTGTGATACCGCTCTGAGCTCGGTCACAGGGTGAGAAAAGCCCTGGGCAGGCTGTATAGCTGTACACCGGCCGCCCGCCCGCTCGCGTGGGGCTTGTGCCAGCCCGGGTCTGGCTTGAGCATCAGCCGCTGATGCCATCTAGTGATGGAAAAAATGCCACGTGGGTATTTTATAAAAGGCTTTTGGAAACTGTGTAATCCTGAGCTCCTGCGCAGGCTGGGAAGGAGCAGGGCTGCTGGGGAGGGAGATGTCCCAGGGGCGCGTGGGCTGTCACAGAGACCCAAATCCTGCTGCACGCGGGTTCGGTGCTGGTCTCTCCCGAGATGCCCTCCCCACTGGCACCACCAGCTTCTCGTGTGCTGCTGCATCTGCGAGCGCAGACCCAAAGCCTGGGGTCTCTGGGCCCTGAAGACACAGGGGCCATGGGAGGAGGGTGGGCAGCCCACCTAGCAGGGCGGATGTCATGGCCAGAAACCCTGGAGACTAGGTTAGGCTGGTAGCATGGACTGAAACATGGTGCTGTGCTGCGGCTTTTACCTGCACTAAGACAGCCTGGCCTGCCTGTACAGGGATCGTACCTTCTGCCGCTGTCCTGAGGGGTGTAACTCCTTACCAGCGCTCCCGTGACAAGGGGACATGATTTTTTTCTCCTCCTACCTTCTTCACTTCTCCCTCTTGGTCCTGCAGGTTATGGCTGTGAAGGTATCAGTGAGGTCAGTTTTGGTGCGAGTGGCTGGATGGAGCTGTCGCTTGGTTCTCAGATGTTAATCCAGATATTAATCCACAGTACCACAGACCTGGAGGAATTAGTTTGTGTCCCATGTTGTAAAAATGAAGGTGAAGTTATTTTTGACTGTGCCAGCTTTTTCTGCTTGGCAAAGCTGTCATCAGCAGGTGTAGTTTGCCTTGCATATGACTGGTGATCTCTGGGGGATGTTTTGCAGCTCTGATCTCTTCTCCAACTCCTGAGAGCTGCCCCAGAGAGAGAGAGCCCTTGGGAACTGGAAGTTTCCAGCGAAGGAACTTGATGCAATGAAATGCATTAGCAAGGTGCCAGGAAGCACCCACAGAGAGATTCGAAGAGAAACATGGGATGTATCCTATTGCTCAAGAGGAGTGTGGAAAACACCCCAGACATGAATAAACTCCTTCATGGGACATTTCTGAAGTGCAGAGACACCAAGACTAGTGGCAGAGACACCAAGACTAGTGGCAGATCCGGTTAGCGCATCCCTAGCAGAGGGACCCTGGCGAGCCGGCCTGCCTCACTGCCCAGGTTCATTGGCAAAGCTCTTTCCCGGAGCGTGCAACCAGGCGCTGCTCTGCTCGCTGCTGTTCAGACCTGCCCTTGCTTTCTTCAGAAATTCACTTACAAGGATCCTTAGGGATTTTTTTTGTTGTTTTTCCATCCTAAATGTGAAGGTACTAAGCATGTTCCTGTTGCCGATTTTATAAGTGTTTTGTGTTATCTGTGCTGCTTCTTTCTCCGGATGAGTGTCTTGTCCCCCCACCTTCCTGCCCTGGATAATTGAGAGTTGGCAATGTGCCTGTAGCATTCCTGTTTCAGGGCCAAAAGGGAGTGAGAATAAAGAATTCTAAATATAATACCAACACAAATAAGTGATTCACTCACAATAGCCTCCAGTCACCTCTTTACCTGGTATTAGACAGGTTTTGAGGAGAAGTGAGTCTTCATGAGGGGTGGAAGAGCTGCAAGTCTTGGAGAATATGTGACTGGTGGGTATGATGGCGAGAAGGGCTTCACAGATATGAAGGAGGGTTTCTGCTTCTGTAAAGGGGCTTTATCAAGCCGTGTGTGACAATTCAGCATTTTGTAGATTTTCTGTCTCTAAATTCTACAAATATCCCTGTCTACCATGAATTTAGCCAAAGTTAAAAAAGGTATAGACTTCCTCGTGGGGAGCAGACGGCTGACCCAACTGCGGTGTACATCTACACTGTCTTCTCTGCTCCATAGAAATCCTTCAACAATGTCACGGCTTCATCTGTTCCTCTTTCCCGAAGGGCTATGGCAAAGCAAAAAGGATTTAGGGAGCCCTTTTGTCCAAAGTGTACATCCACTTGGAACAGAAACAAATCCCTATCTGGTGGCAGGAGGGCGGTACAAAGGCAAGCAAAGCAACTTGCAATGAATAATCCGAGCCTAGTACTAATGTTCTGTTTTCTCTTTCCTTTCAGGGATCCTGTTTACGATGCTGGTATTTGGACCAGCCTGTGGATTTATCTTGGGCTCCTTCTGTACCAAAATCTATGTGGATGCTGTCTTCATTGACACAAGTAAGGAGCACCGGGTTTGATTTCTAATTGAGGGCATTAATCCCATTGTATCAGAGGGACAAAAATGTTGATACTTGCAACTAGGAAACTGTTTCTTATTTCATCTCGAGTGCCTCTTGCTTATATAGGTGTCATTTTTGAGGGGTTTTATGATTGGGATTCAAACCTTGTCACCTCTATCCCAGTAAATAACAGGTCTGTAGTGGCTAAAAGATGTTCACTTCTACAGCTCTTCTGCTGTGAAATGAGTTTGAGAAGGATCTCAGCCCTGTTCTAAGTGTGCACATTAAAATATCACCATGGCAGGGCATACCAGCTAGTGTGGACACAGCCTTGCCCGGGGAGCTGTGTCCAGAGCGTGGGATGAGATCAGGAGCGCTGCCTTCCCTGGGGCCTAAGGAGGAAAGCCCCAGGCTCTGATAGAGGCACACCGGTAAGACCCGTGCCCAGCACCATCTGCGAATGACCCTGTCTGGATGGACAGACTGGGCCCCCGCAGCATTGTCGCTCTTTGCTAGAGCAGTGCTAATTGTTGCTCATGCTGGCTCTGTGCTTGGGTTAAAGCAAATAGTTGCAAATTGTCTTTTGGCTTGTAAAGAAAAAACTTGCAACTTCTGCATTTATTGTTGCTTGCAATATGTGCTCTTTGCCATGAGAGGGCAATGCCTAACAGTCTTTTCTCTCCTGCAACCCCAAGCCCTTTGGTTGTAGACTGCAAACCTGATGCTTCATTCTCCTCTCACAGTTTTTCAGCCACTTTTACTTCAGTTTTCAGCTCCATCTGATCCTAACAGGCTCTCAACCTGCTTTAGGGGTGTTTTCCCCTTTGTGGATGTGCTCCAGTTTTATGGTGTTGCAAATACTTCTTTACAGCATGTGTTTGGATGGAGTTTAACCTTGCAGGACTCGGAGCAGAATTGTGTATGTCCAGAAAAGTGCTACCCCTCTTTCTTGGTCTGGCATGCATGTGGGAGCTGAAGAAATCTAAATAATCCCAAATGATCAGAAAAGAAGTCTTTTTTCTGATGGCTGAAACTTTCAGTTGTGGCTTATCACACACCCCATGGCCCTATTTCATTCCTTCCTTTAGGAAAGGCATGCCAAAGACTCATTTCGTCCTGTGGGGAAAGTAGCTTGTTTGGACCCTGTTACACATGTGACCATTAAGTATAATTCTCTAGAAAATGTGAATGTGCAGAAGGAAATATTTCTTCTCTCAGTAGGTAATGCTGTAGAACTCCTCACCACAGGATGTGGAAAGTTTACCAATGGGGTCAAAAATGATTGGACAAGTTTATAGAAGAAAAAAAAAAACAAAATGACATTAAATCTAGCTTAAGAAGTCCCTGAGCCACAGAAAACACGAAGCAGGGGGAATAATGCCAGGAATATGATGGCCTTGTTATTGTGGACTTTCTGGGCATCTGCAATTGGTTGCTGCCAAAGGCAGGATGCTGGCCTAGGTGGAACATTAGTCTGGTGTGATGCAGCCATTCTTAATGTAAGATGATTATTCCACATTTACAGCTCAAAAAGTACCAAATGTGGAGCTGCTGAGGAGTGGAGCATTATCACTGAAAAGCCCAGAGGGATTGTGGCTTGGCACATTATTGATACGGTGCAGCGCTGTCCAGCTGCAGGTCCAGCTGTCTCTGGCAGGGGTCCATCATTGTCACGTGAAGGCTGATGCTCGCATGGCCTTCGCCTATTTTTGTATGGGAAAGAGTTTCCATGTTGCAGCTGGCTCTGCCTTGCAGCCCCGGACGCGGTGAGTGGGTGAGTCCTGTCCTGCACCCCAGCTCAGGCATGAGGTCCAGGGTGCTAGGACATGCTTTGTGCTGCCATCCATCCAGCACCTTTTTTAGGAAGGGAACATGAGGAAGACCTTTGTCTACCTGGCTTTCCATGTGGCTGTGTCCTGAGAGCCTGAAAAAAAAATGTATTTCAGGAAGGAAAAAATAACAGCAAAAGAATTCAATCTCTCCAAAACACTATTTTTCAAACTTTATATATATTTGAGAGCTACATATTATTTTCCCTAAGGAGAAAAGAGTTTCCTACTGTCTCTGCTTGAGAGACAACTTGATTGCTTCACTTGAGACAGATTTTTCAGAGTGGCTGTAACCAGACAGACTTCATGAACAGAGGAGCTTGTTATTCCAGCCATGCAGGCACAGATCTCCCCTGGGAGCCAGCTCCCAGGGCTGGCACCCTCTGCTTGGCTTTGCTGCAGGGACCTGCTTGCTTAAAGGCAGTGAGGTTGCTGTTAGGAATACGGTTTCTTCTCTCCTGCTGCTGCTTTTTTTTTTTCCCAAGTTGCCTCCAGTGACTTCTTTTCCCTTATCTCTGCTGAGCGATGGCCTACAGGATACCCTTCTCTTTTACTCTGCTTTTCTTCATTCACTGTTGATTTTTCTACCCTCCTGGGGCCCATTCGATGCAGTGGGTGGGTTTCTTTTTCAATGTTCAGGGCTGTTTTGACCTCCATGCAGTCACAGCTGGCCCTCAAGACCGAGTGCCCATCTCATCTTTGCTGCAAAGGACTCACACCTGTGAATTCAGAGCAGGGAGAGCATGGGTCTCGGATAAAAAAGGGTAAGCCAGGTTGGAGGTGCAATGTCCTTGTCTGTGCTGCTTCTCTTCCATGATCTTTTATGCTGATTGGATGTGTCAGCTATACGTGCTTGCCTTTCTTTAGGATGTTTCCCAATCTTCCTGCGGTCCCAGGTCTCAGCTGAACACTGGTTTCCTATGACAGAGCCCTTGTCAGTGTTATCATCTAGAAAGATACACCCCCTCACAGGGAACACTACTAATACCTCATCCATTAACCATTTCAGCCAAGGACCACATCACCAACCAGGAGCTTCTGGGGATGCCAGTGAAGGTTTATTTCCTCTGCACATTTGACACCCTGGGCCAGTGATGCCCAAAACCTAGGTGTCAGCACAGAGGGACACTACTTGTAAACAGAAAGGTAAAAGGCAGCCTCACAGAGCTGCCAGAGCCAAAGGCACTCAAGAGAAGCTATGGTTAACGGGGTACTTGCAGAAGTTAGAGGTGTGTTGACCACATGGGCAAAGAACCCACTGCCTTGTCTTACGGACCTCCTGCATCTGAGGCCTTTGTGGCTGGTGGCTCACACCAAATGGATGTAGGACGCACTGTGGATCCCGCACCTTGTGTCTGGGAACCCCTCTCCTCTAACCAGCCAAGAGTTCCTCAACAACTGTCTTCCAGCTTCTGGGTTCATTAACTCTGTTGCCCTCCCCTCCCTTCTGCCGAGCTGCTGATGCCTGTGTGTGCCCTTGCAGGTAAGCTGGACATCACCCCGGACGACCCTCGGTGGATCGGCGCGTGGTGGGGAGGCTTCCTGCTCTGTGGTGCCTTACTCTTCTTCTCGTCCCTCCCGATGTTTGGGTTCCCGCAGTCCTTGTCCCCACGGCCAGAGCACGCGGTGGAGAGCGAGCAGGCCATGCTCCCGGAGCGGGACTACGAGAGGCCCAAGCCGAGCAACGGGGTCCTGCGGCACTCGCTGGACGCCGAGAACAGCACGTCCTGCTTCCAGCAGTTGCGAGGTGATAAACTGCATCTTGGTGTTTTCCATGAGAACTGGCAACAGGTTAACGGCTAGTTGGGTTTATAACTGGTCTCTGATTTAGCCTATCTACCCACACCCACACTATCCCGAAATTTCTGTCCCTAGCTTCTAATTATCTCTGGCATTGTCTTCATTTTAAAGAGACACTTTGTTCCACTTGAAAGGGTTAGTTTGTTTTTTAAACTACAAAGCTTCAGGAATCCATACTAGTCCTGCAGAGTTGATAGAAATGAAGGGGAGTACCATCGCCAAAGCAGTTTGTGAACTTCTCTCTAGTCTACTGTCCTGCTTCCCTCTGCATCCCAAACCGGCAAGCAAGCCAGCAAGAGCAATTAAAGGAGATTGGGGGCTTCCTAGCATTGGAGCCACAGCGCAATCTCAGATATGAATAGTGAGCACGGGGCACCACCACAGTGCTTAAATTGGGATGGGGAACTGAAGCCTTGGGGAAGAAAAACTCTAGATACCAGCCTAGAATAGCAGCAAAGTCCTTGGCAGGGCAGAAAATGACTTGTAGCAAATCAGAATAGAAAATGCCACATGGGATCCTACAGTGATGTAAATAGACTTGGCTCTAATTAAGGTCGGCTAAAAATCCAGCCTTTCGTGGGAGAGTGTGGGCTGATATCCTTTGCATGCGCTGCACTAGAGGATCCTGCCTTTGGGAGGGCTCTTCGTCATTGTGGCAGAGTTGGTTTCATTATGGCCTTGTGCATTTTGATAAATGAGGACAAAATCACTTACTCCTTGAGCAGGTGCCTTAGTTGGGACCTGGATGAGGTGAATGTGGGAAGGAAAAAGAGGTTTTTTAGGAAAACTTCCCCCCCCCCAAATGTAAAAATGCCGTGAATAGTTGATGTGGTTGTTCATTAAAAAAAGGTCAAAGACGTGAAATTTTGACTCAAGAAAATTCAAAAGAAGGAAAGGTAAAAAGATAAATTTTAGGAAAATCTTTCAGTAAAGTGAATTTCTTCATCCTCCTGTCCTTGTTGCAGGGATTTTTCCAGGTTTTGGAAATGGGCTTTATCTATGGTACATCCATCTGGATAATTCTGTATCTTTTACCGCAGAAGTATTGAAGTGCCTGTTGCCGGCCGCTAAGTTTTTGAAATGAGCACCAGAAGCTTTTGCTGGTCTTCATATAGGGTTTTGAAGCCTATGACATCTCTCCCTGCCACACAGAGGGAAGGCAATTTTGTCTGGGGATGGTGCTGAGCAAGCTGAGTTTCTTGCACACCTTAGAGGAAGGTCACCACAGCATCTGTTGCTCATCAAAGTACAGAAATGAAACTGCCAAGTCCATATGCTTCAAAAGTACTGATCACACCAATAAGCACCACAGTCTTCCACGCTTGCCGCCTCGACGCAGGTAACCACATTGCGGATCAGTCAGGAGTCCAGAAGTCTCCTTGTAGATTGACAATTACAATTTATACCATGTCAAATAAGGCAGTGAATGACCTTTTTAGTTACACCTTTGAGGTTATGATGGGTGACTTCATGTTGGTAGTTGACATCTCCTCCAAGTCCCTTGCCTCTCTTGTCACAGCCAGACATGATCTAGAGAAGTGTTTGCTAAAGTGTCCATCCGAAAAGAGATATTCAGATATGTACCACAGGGGAAGACACACATGCCTGACACTGAATCTTGCTGTGAATATATGGTTTTTTTGCCACCAGCTGAAAAATATATATGCATAGGAATATGTGGCAGGAGCTACTATCTTTAATCCATTTAAGTTGATTGTATAAAGTTTCCTTTGCAGAAAGTTTGCCTGTTTGTTCCTTTTTCCTAGGATAAAGAGGGTTGGTAATTATATACCGAAGTTAAAAATATATATGCAGTCATAGTCATGTCTGCTATCCTACCATGGGCTTTGGGGTGCGCGTGTATTTGTGAAGTTGAAGAGCAGAGGAGGTAGGGTTGTGCATGAAATGCCCGTAGGGATTTGCGTGGCCGTGACTCAGTGATTCCTTTCTCGTGTTCTCTCTACTGCTAGGTGTTGGCAGGTGTGTGCCGGGTGTCCAGCACAGCGGTGCGGGTTTGGCACAGTACCTGTGTGTCAGCGGGGCATCCCGGAGGCTAAACTGAAGCTCCTTTTTGGCTATCGGGTGGTTTTAGAGGTGCAGCAAATGGTCCAAGAGGATGGACATGGCAGGAGGGGAGGCAGGGCAGTGTCACTTGGAGACAGATGTTCCCAGCTGTGCCACGACTGTTGTGAAGCAACAGGGGATGTCTGGGCTTGGGAGGAAGCTCTGGGACACTGCAGGATTTGCTGAAGGGCTCTGAGTTGTAGGGCTGGCATGAGATTTGCTGCTTCTCTCTGGCCTTGGCACAGAGAAAAGCTGCGATTAATACAAAAGCAACCAGCTCAACGTGTCAGAAAGGCTTTTACATCTCTGCCAAGGCCTAAACAGGAGGGAGGGCCCGGCTTTTGGGAAGCCGTGGCATCTCTTCCTGAGGGGTATTTTAATGCCGAGAAAAGAAGCACCCTGAAAAGGAGTTTTGGACTTGAAACGAAAGCCCTGCCTTTGAACAGCACATGGTGAAGAGGTGATCAAAGGCAGCGGAGGCGCGGCCGCTCTGCACGGCGTCACTGGCAGGGAGGTGGCAGCACAGGCAGGCAGAGCACAGGGACGGGGACTGCTCTGCTGCCCAGCTCGTCTGCATGCATGGACTGCCATCCCACCAGAAATCAGGTGGGAAGAGGCACAGGTAGGTGAGCAGGGATGGCTGGGAAGCAAAGGATTAAGAGCAGGGAGAGAATGGATAAATGCTGCTGTTGCCCTTTACTCTTGGCTGCCTCTAGCCCTCCACCTGCCCCAGGACGGGTTTGCGAGTATTCTGTCAAAATCACTTTTTCCTATGAAAATGCCATTTTTACTGAATTGAGCAGTCAGTTGCGATAAAATCTGGTTTCGTAAATGCTTCACTGCCTCTCTCTTTAACGCCACCGAGTTGTTCCGCTCTAAATGCGCTTTGTTTTGAAGTGGTTTAAAACAGAAATTCATTACATTCATTCTATCGGTCTAGAGAGGGAGATTAAAACACTTAAAAAGATTGAAACTGGTACAGAATCCTTCAGCTTTGGAGAGAGAAGCTCATTCGCAAGGAATTAAAAGAAAATTCGTTGTGGAATTAGACGTATTTCAAAACTGCAAATTCCCTAGATTTGGAAACTCTTTGGTTTTCATCCACCTTTGTTTCCAAGAAGGCAGAACAGGCAAGATGTACAGCTGACAGCTGCCTTGTCTTCTGTTTGCTTCCTTTATTCCTGCTGCGTGCACCAATCTGCTGCATACCCTGTGAGAGCGCTGCTCTGAATTTGGGATTTCTCTCCCCAAAAGTGCCCAGAGCTGGGCCAGAGGGTTCCAGCTGTGGCAGGAGGGTGCCAGGCCCTGAAAAGCCACTATTGCCCAGCAGGATCTCATGGTGACAGGCATGATTAACACAAGGATTTTTCACTTTAAGGCTCTCGCAGGTGTTAGCGGGGGCTTTTTGGGGGCACGGCGTGGGGCGGGAGGCTTGCACGCTGCCACGAAGCCAGCCGAGAGCCCCTGAGTTCGGCGCTCCCAGGGAGCGTTCCCGCACGCAGGTAGAGCACCCGTGGACACGGTCGGCCACACTCTGAGAGAAACTCTGCTGCCGGTGTTTTGGCACAGTCATTCAAATAAATCCATTCGTGGACATAGGGATGAGTCTCTGGCCCAGATCTGGATTGGTACCAAGACCTTAACACCTTTTTGGATTTGGGCCTTGGGTCCCTCGCAGCATCTAAACGGCGTGCTGAGGAGCCCTAATAGCAGGTATGGGGGAGGCAGGTGATCGTAAAAGGCCCGAAGTCCTGTCCATGGCGGCTTGCTGGGCTTCCTTGATCTCAGAAGGGCTGTGTTCAAGATAGCTCCCGTCAGTGCCCCTGAGTTTCCTTTAGATTGAATTTTGTGAGGATGTGGGCTTTGTCGGCGGGTTCTTAGCTGTTCCCAAGGCCAGCATGCTTGTTATCGCTACTTTGATTAATTCAGAAGGGCCTTCAACAAGTGCACCTTGGGGCAGGAACCGAGCAGCAGCAGAGGTCAGGCAGAGCATGTCTGTCTCCGGAAAGATACTGCACCTTGCCCTGAACGGCATTATGCGGACAAGGGAGGTTTACATCTCCCTCTGAAGTCAAGCAAAGGCTGTTGCTGGAGGCAGGATGACAGACTAGGAGGACCTGCTTTCCGTGCGTGACAAATCATGTGCCCGTGTGAGAACGTTACTGTTGCTTCAAGCCCATATTTCTCAAGAAGCCCATTTGACATGGTTGTCATCCTTTTTCCTTTGTACCCTTTGTGATATTAATTTCACCAAGACCTCATAGACTTTGGCATATTAAACTCACCTGAGTTATCTTCAGTGCCTCTTGCCTTACTCCATCTTCTCTTGTATACGAGCTGCCTCTTTCCATGCAGTATTTTCTTCATGCTGCCAGCACTATTTTCTTCATCCCTTATTCCTCAAGCCAGGTGGAGATTTTTGCCTTTTGTTTTCTATTCAGATCCGAGACTCGCTCCTTACGTTGCTGATGGAAAGTAGTACTTTGGCTCGATGCTATATTTCTCCTTTCCCTCACCACACTGCCTTGGTGGACCGGGCTGTAAACCTCCCTCTAATTTATTACTTTGCTTTCTGTGTTCCTCATCTTTACTGCAAATTGAAAACATGTCTCTGTAGGGTGCTCCAACTGGAAAAAGGGGCCTTGGTGATTGTAATGTGCCTAACAATTCATTTCAAGCACCAACGTGATTATTATAGTTTGTCGTTTCTGGAGAGTAGTTAAACCTCATGTAATGAGGTTGCCAATTATCCCCTGTACTCCCCGATGTTTAGTGACAAATCAAAGCTACTTGGCGTACCTAAGTATATTTGCTTGTAAACCCTATGGCCTGTCACCCACAACTAGTGCTGCAGCAGGAGGGAGGGAGGACGCGCGATGCCTCCGCAGCTCGGGCCGCTGGCGCTGGGTGTTGCTTACGGTGTTAAACAATGTGAAGCTGAGGGATTAGAGACGCTGGCAGGAGTCGGAGAGCTGCGAGAGATCCTCCTAGGGCCCTTCCAGCCTGTGCCCGGCACGGAAAGTGGGACGTCTGAAGTGGTGGGTTTTAAGCGCTTCTGCAGAGAAAAGAGGCTCAGCTTTCTTGGTCTTCTCAATACCAAAATCTCTTTTCTGTCGTTGTTTCTGCAGTGTGTGGGTGCACTGGGATAAGGATGTTAAACGAGCAGGGATAATGAAGGTGCAGGAGGCACAGTATTTTTCAGAAGAACAGGACCAAAAAAAAGAGAGAGGAGGAAGAGGAAGGGGATACAGCTGGAGAGAGATCTCAAAAGCCATGTGCCACCTCTTTCCGTTCAGTGGGATAGGGATGTTCTGAGCATTGGAAAGTGATTTCTTTCTCTGCCATATCTGATTCAGCTAGTGGCTTCTCCCAGAAGCCTTCTGAGGCTTTATTTTGACTGCAGAAATCTTTCCCTTTTCCAGTTTGGCAAGAGGACTTAAACCTCAGATTTATACCTCCAACGTGTGGCTATAAAGAGTCCAGCTAACCTTCTGAGCCAGGCAGGACTTCTAAGAACATATCTAAATTCTGACTGAGTCAGCGAGGCACAGGGTGAAGTTTGTCATGGCTTCTCCTGGGATCCAGGGAAGAAGAGACATGCCTAGCTGGTGTGTTCCCCAGGGGTTTGCTGTCCCCCATCAAGCATTTTCCATTCCCCCTTCATCCCCAGCACCATATGCTAGGCAGCTGATCGTACGTCACTCTATTCTACCGAGAGGTTTTTAAACTTCACTGCTGACTTTTAATCTTGTTCCCAGAGGTATTTCGCCCCAAGAACTGAGACAGATAAGGCAGCAGCAGCAGGTGTCAAATGATTCATCTTAACTGTTGGCACTAGTAAGATGAAAGGAGATGCATTTCTATGGGGAGCCTCCTGTCATTTTCCGTAGAAAATGAAAGGGAATGATCTGGCCTGGCTGATGAAATGGTGGAGGCTGCCAGGCATCTGCCTGCGTTGCGTTGCCTTTGAACTCTTTGCACTGGGTTTTGTGTCATACCATGCAGCTGGTACAGGGACCTATAGCAGTAGAGACTGGTCAGGCAGTGAAGGACAGCGTCTGTCCCAGGGAATTTGCACCTAAACGGCCAGGGCGGAAAAGCAGAGGTGAAGGGGAGTTGTAGCCCGGCACTGCCGGGCCAGGCAGCCATAAGGTGCTGCCTGTCTTGTATGAGACGGTGCCATAGCTCTGCAAAATCTTTGCTCTCTTTCAGCAAGTATGAAAGATGATTCTGACCTTGGTAATGCATGATGGTTTGGCAGCAGCCTTGCCAACTTCAGAAATAAATTTCCAGGATCTGGCAAAAGACAGGCTGTCATTGTTATTTGGTGGATAAAGTTGCAGATAGACCTTTGTGTCTTTGTGTTTGAATTGGCACAAAGCTGCACCTCAAGGAATCCGTTAATCTTGTGCAAATTGGACTCCAGAGGCACAACAGGCAGTAATATCTTAAATATGGCTTTCTAAGCTCAGCTCTGCCAAGTCCACCTTTGCTTTCTTCTTCCTTCTCCTGGCAAGAAGGAAAATTCTGTAGGTGGCCACCAAAGAACTGAAAGAGGCAGCATGTGGCTTTTGAGATCAACCTACATCTGAACCCCCCTCCTCTTCCTCCTCTGTCTTTCTGTCTTTTCTTTTCTTTTTTTTTTTTTTTTGGTCCTGTTCTTCTGAACAATACTATGCCTCCTGCACCTTCATTATGCTCAGCAAATCGTCAGGAAGCAAGGATTTTATACAGCATGAAGAAACATTTGTGATATAAAGAGACCAGAACATGTGGAGTGGTCCTTTCCAAAAAGATTAGATCAAGACTAATTATAACCTCCCCCTTCACTCTCCCCCCAGAAAAGAAGAACCAAGGGAACCCAAGCAGAGCCTCAACAAAGAGCTGTGCATTTACTTACTGAAGCCAGCACAATTAGATTTTGCACCAAAAAAAGACCTAAGGGAAAGCAGAAGCCACACCAGAGAAATCTGTCATCTGCCAGACCCAAATACACCAGAGGGGGAGGTGGGGGATGGATTTTCAAAATGCAAATGGGGTTCACCAAGGCTTCACTACACTTCAGAGAGGTAATTTTCAAACTTAATGATTTTCACATTTAATTCAGGGAGAAATTAGTCATCAGGTATTGAGACAAAGCAAGGCTCTCTCCGATACTGGGACGCTCTCCTCTTCAAGCTGTGTTATCTCTGCGATAATTAAAATGTTTGCTGAAGTAGAAAATGCGCTATCTGATTCATTAGCCAGATTTCCCTTTGTAAGGTAACTCATGTTTGCTCATTGGAAATAGAGACAGGCGGGGGGGGGGACTTTGGACGCTAATGATTCAGGAGGGAGGAGCGAGCGATCATGAAGCTAAAACCAGCGTGTGTGTCTCCGTACGCAGAGAACAGCTTGGCATCTCCCCGTCCAGGCGCTGGGGTCCACACGGATGGCATCGCCCCGCGCTCTGGTGCATGGGAGCGCGCAGGCTGATGTGCCTGTCGTAGGAGCGAGGGTCCTCGAGTACGGTACTCGTGGCACCTGATGGCTCGCTCCGCATTGTTCACGGGGAGCAGATTGGGAAAGGAAAAAGAGAATACAAGGCTTTGACTGTCCTCCCTGAGGAGGAAACAAAAGCTGAAAGCTTTTAGCCCTAATGCAATACTGGAAAATGCCAGTCCTTCAAAATTTAGAAAACATCTGGGAAATTTAAACGTAGCAACTTGTGACTTCTTTTTGCACTCTCCTAGTATCTGAATCTTTAGATGGCGCTTTGGGGCTTATTTCCCTTTATTCTGAGGTTGCCACATTTCCATCAGCTTGTCCATGCAGAATGGAAAATCAGCCCGAATATCCTGAGTTTGTCCTGCGGGAGAGCTGCCAGGCCCCTCCAAAGCCTAGAGAAGGGTCCACACGGAAACCCGTCTCCCTTTCTTCTCTCTTCTAGTGATCCCCAAAGTAACCAAGCACTTGCTCTCCAACCCCGTCTTCACCTGCATCATCCTGGCAGCATGCATGGAGATCGCCGTGGTGGCTGGTTTCGCCGCCTTCCTGGGGAAATACCTGGAGCAGCAGTTCAACCTCACCACTTCATCTGCCAACCAGCTCCTGGGTGAGTAACTGCGGGAGGCTGCTGAGCCCAACCCAGGGCCCTGCTGTACCAGCTCTTATCTGAGGTGCTCCATATGGGTTGGGAAACCCAGTTTCTCCTGCGCGTCCCTCCTTTCTCCTTGGATTGGAAATGGTGGGACTGCAAGCAGCGGTTCAGATAGCTGAGACAATCAAAATACATTTTGGTTGTCTTTCAAATGCCCCTTCTCTCTGACCACGCCATGTTGCTGAGGTTTCCCTCATACTCTGTATTTCTCAACTTTCTTTTTTTGTCAGGACACTGATGCACAGGCAGGATCTTTTATTTTCTCCTGCTGCTCATTCCCAGGGAGGTCTAGCAATTTGTTCAGGACTGCCATTTTGGGGCAGCACCCAATTAAGTTATCTGCGTGTTGATCTTGGATGGTCTGCAACTGCAGCTCGCCAGATGGGCAGCTGGCAGTGACCTGTCATAAACTGGGAAATCATGAAATGGATGTATTTTAATATCAAAGAGCTTGCAAGCTGCTCTCCTGATGGTTATTTATTTCCCCATTGAACTCGTTGATACCTTCTGGTTTTGGCCTGGTTTTCCAAAGGAAGCAAAACCCCTGCAGTCAATCTTCCCTCCCCTAATAACACAGGATCTTGCTGGTAAATTTTAATGGAATTTGACAGAGGGGCAGAGGTCTCAAAGATATTAGGTTCTTGCATGTTTCCTGAAGATTGGAGACTTAGCAAAGCAATTTCACCATTGACCCACTGGGAGAAAGCAAGCCACTGCGTGGTTTGGCAGCGAATGCCTGGCCAGTCGGCAAGAAGGAAATTTCCAATGAGCTAGAGCACGTCCTGTCTCTAACCTAGCAGTGGGGAGGAGACTTTGATACTTTCCTGGGAACAACTTACTTAATTTAAATAATGTTGCTGCTAGTTTTCCCAGGTGCCTTTTGTCCAGGAATGCCAGGATTTGGATGCGCTTCTGAGCTTAGCTTGGGTAGATGAGACTTGGGATGTAACCAACAGCAAAAGGACAAAAGCGAATGCAAGCAAGTTTAGTGTGATAATGCTTTTCTGAGCATGGAAAGTGAGTCACTTCTGGCAGTGATTTTTGCATCTCACAGTTTAAGAAGATTCTAAAAGGAAAGCTTAATATTTTCAAATGCAACTATCGCCTGATCTCTGAAGATCAGACTGCTTTGAAGTATCTCAAGCAAGGCTCGTCCAAAGCCTTTAGCTATCTCATGAAATTCTGGACAGTTTATTTGTCTGCCAACTATCTTTCCTGAGGAGGCAACAGAGATTCCACTGCTCCTGCCAGGTATTAACAGCATTTGTGGCAGGTAGTCTGGCTTGATGACGTTCAAGAACACCACACTGAAATGAATAAACATCAGCATGGTCTACTCCAAAGTCTAATCATTCTGAGGTTTCCCTGTGGTAATGCACAGATTTGTCCACTGGGAAGAAAAGGCCTTAATGGTGTGGTTTGCTCATCCTCCTTCTCAGTTGCTCCTAACCAGTTTTTCCTCTTGCAGGGATGACAGCAATCCCATGCGCATGTCTGGGCATATTCCTGGGTGGCCTCTTGGTGAAGAAGCTCAGCCTGTCCGCTCTGGGAGCTATCAGGATGGCCATGCTGGTGAACCTGGTGTCCACAGCTTGCTACGTGTCTTTCCTGTTCCTGGGCTGTGACACCGGGCCTGTTGCGGGGGTTACTGTTCCCTATGGAAACAAGTGAGTCCCAAGAGACTTTCGGGGTACCTTCCTCCGTCTAGCTGGCAGGCGGTGGGCAAATCTCTCTGTCTTGCCAACAGAAATGTCATGTTGTTGTCCCTATATCAGCAGCCTTCAGGCAACTGGGGCCCATGGGCAATCAAACAGAACAAGCAGTACACTGAGGGCAACTTTGTATTGTGCTCTGACTTTTGGGGCTTTTCATGCCACTCCTCCCTGTGGGAGTTGAGTGCCTGCAGCTAACCGAGTTTCACTAAAATCAGCCAAACTGACTAGAAAGGCACAAGACCTGATTCTGATCCTGGGGCCATCTGTGCAGCGTTGGGTCCACCACGCCATCTGGTTTCTCCTGGGAGCAAGGGGCAGTCACTGCTTTGCACGTTGAAGTGCCTGACTGGAATTTCTCAAACCAAGTTCTATTCAGACGTGGTGAGGAGGAGGCACACGTGGCTCCAGGCACGTTTTGATGAGGGAAATGAAGCACCCAATACCCTGTAGATTGATAGGACTCCGAGAGAGTTTTTCTATATTTTATTTTCTGCTGCTCTTCAGTATGCAGTGGTGACTCTTTTAAAGGCTTCAGGCTTTCTGCTTCTCACTGTTACGGTTTAGAAAAACACAGAGCAACAACCTCTCCTGGCATGTCCTTGGGTTTCCTTGGGGCTGCTCGCTGGGGAGACAAGGCAGCCCAAGCCTCACTTTACATCTCCCATTGCGCAGGGATGGTGGCCAAGGTACTCCTGTCCCAGGAAAGACTGGAGCCTGGAGTGCTTCGTGCTGGGATCCAGACAGCCTGCTTGCTGCTTGTTGTATATTTGTTTGCCTTAACTAATCCCCTTCAAAGCCATCTTTGTGTGGCACTGATCTCATTACACTGCACATTACTGTGCATACACATTATTTTCTGTTTCTCTTGCAGCTCCACTCCGACCTCACCTCTAGACCCATATGCCCCCTGCAATAACAACTGTGAATGCCAAACCGATTCCTTCACGCCCGTCTGTGGGGCAGACGGGATCACCTACTTATCTGCCTGTTTTGCTGGCTGCAGCAGCACGGTGAGTGTGCTTTTCTCAGCATCTCTTGCCTGTAGGAATGATTTTGTGAGAGTGAGTGAGGTTAGTGTGTACTCAGTGGAGTAGTTCCTTTACAGCTGGCAGCGGTTACACTCCCAAGAGCCAACCTCACACCTCGGATGGTCCTGAGCCACTGTCACTTTTCTCTCTGTTGTTTAAATGCCCAGTGACTCTGGCTACACTCTGCTGGGGTCACCCACAAGCCAGAATGGGTCTCCTCCTCCTCCTCCTCCAGGCTATATCTCTTCCCTGCTTTGCTCCAAGGTGGTGGCAAGAACAGCCATCAAAAGGAGAGCCGAGAATCCATCCAAAATAAGAGCCAAAGACACACTGTATTTTTGAGTTCTCCCTATCTAAGAGTCTATTTCTTTTAGAAAACCCTTAAAGACAAGACCACCTCTGGTGAAGAAGATGTGGAATTCTTAACAATACCTTACAAGTCTGCTTCTCCAACAGCAGTGAATTCAACTACCATAACTCCCAACTCTGCGTATTAGTTTACACCTGCAGAAAACTTATGGTTATATTTTGCAGTCTTCATTCAACTTGTATTTTTTGCATGCCCAAAGGAAAGCATCTTCCTTCGTGCAGCACAGTGTGCATATGCGCGTGGGAGGAGAAACACAAGACTCCATGTGTAAAACTGGGTCCACTTTTCATTTGTTGAATGAACTTACAATATCAGCAGGAAAATAATATTTGTATATCATACTCATTTTACAGTATCTTTCATAGTACAGCCAGATATTTTGAAAAGCCAAACTGTATTTTAGTCAGCAGCAATGTCAGTATTATATCATGAAATCTAATCTCCTGAAGCCAAAGAGAAGTAAATCACATTTTAATTAATGAATACACCATGAATCTCTTTGGCCAAAGTTAGTTAATTTTTTAATTGTTTTAATTAAACAAAGGAAAAATAGATGCTGTGAATTGTACAAGAATTGCTAAGATTGCTGCTTTCATTTGAAAACAAGGTCCTCAGGGCTGAGAAAGGAATCAAGCAGCAAGTTGTACAGCAGTTATATAAATAGTACGGTTGTCCATGTGAAAACACCTGGAGTAGCATTAATTAAAATATTTTTATGGCTATCATCTCTTTTCCTGCCTACTGTGTATCTGAACAAAAAGGAATGATAATTTATCCCTTTATAATCCAGAGTTTGGGTAACTGCCATTAAATGAAAATGTAAAATAATGTAAATGCAAATATAAAGTAATTGAACTGAGAAGCAAAAATGTCAGTGACAAAACAACACTAGATGTTTTAGCTTTAATTTTCATAAATAATAGCCTGAATGGATTGTCCAGTTACTAGCAGTATGTATTTTGCCAATTTTACAAACTTCTTTTTTTTTAAATATATACACCTACAGCTTCAGTTACTCTGAGACTGAATTATTGGGATCTTACAGGCTGACACGTAAGCATTTCGTCTTAGCATATGTTCAACCACTGAATCCTTATTCTGATAATTTAGTGCTTCTGTTTTGCTTTGTTACAATTTGTCTCCTTGGCCACTATGCTATTTTCTGAGGAAAATACATGGAAATTAAGCCCTTCTGATTCAAAAACTAGTTCAGTTCTTTCAGTTGTATTTTTGAATTTAGCCCTAGAATAAAGGCTATTTTCCCTAATTTGCACCAGGAAAAATAATGCAGTTACCTTAAACATAATGACTGATGCTAATTAACGTATGAATCGTATCTCTGTGCTGAATATCATCAAGCAAAAAACATACAATACAGACAGTTAGATGAGATACAGACTTTTAATCATTGCAAACTCCAAGATGAAAGCCTCGATTTTGTTAGAGGAAGGGGAATATGAACAAGTAATGAGCCTGATCGCCGTGATTTACTGAGCCGTATTGCACTTCTCTTTATAGGTAACATCCTAGCTCCACTAAAGTCACAGGCAAAATACTATTTATTTTAACAACATCCTACTGCCACTGCATTTGCCACATACATAAAGGCAGAACAAGGAAAAATGACCGTTTTCTACCATGGAAAGTGGTACTTCTAATCTTTGCTGTGTGTTATCGACCTTTCAGTTTTTCACATGAATAAAACACACAGTGTTTTATTTTACTGTTACAACTCCTGCCTTTTAGAATTAAGATAAATTATAAAGTTAAACCCAGCCTAAAGTTAAGCCCAGCCCACTTGTGCAGGGCACGCAGAATAGTTTCTCACCAGTTCACCAAGCCCTTAGTAAGAATGAAACCCATGCGGTTCGTGTCCGGAGCGTGGGAACGATTGCCTCACTGTGTGATTTGGGGCAAACCTCTCACTCCTTTCCAAGAGCGCAGTAATGAAAATTCAGCATCTGTTCAGCATGCAGCTGCCTGCCCTCATGCTCGCAAGAACAATCCTCCAAGCAAAACCCTCGCTCTTCCTTCCCCTCTCTCTTACTCGCTTTTTCTTATTTTGCCTTTCCATCATCATCTTGGGGTTCTTTTTGTTGTTTTGTTTTGTTTCTTTGCAGTAACATTTTGAACACAAATTAATGAAGCAATAGTATCCTCTGGAAAGGGCATTATCAAGAATTATGGACCAGTTTGGCCATGCAATGGCCCTGAGGCAAAGCCAAACTGCCAAACCAGGCTTTAAACCCATAATCCAGGTAATGACCTGTCTAGAGGGTCTTGTGGATGTTATATGCTTGTGATGAGCCGAGGGTTGCGTTTTACTGGGACATAAAATTCTCTGAATGCTTTATTTAACTTTACTGCATTGGATGTTTCTGACCACTTCCCTCCTCTTTTCCTTTGTGGACTATTTCTAACAGTGTGGTTCGGTTAGTTTTTTCTTTTTCATGTGAACACATTTGTTCTCTGTTATGGAGCTGGTTGCAGAGGTGTGCCTATCCAAAAAGTGTTAGGAGTGTTGGCACTGACAGGCAGAGCTCTGGCACACTCATCTCAGGAAATTTTCTGTAGCCGTTCCTCTCCTGTAAGTGACCCTGCTATACAAAGCCGTTGATGGTACATCTTGTTTGTTTTATGCCATTGCTTTTCTCGGTTTCCCTTTCGTCTGGAGGCAGGTGAATTCCAACCTGGAGTTACAGTGCTGGTGTCTCAGGGCTTTGTGCTGAGAGCAGCCAGTTCCTTCCCTGTCGGAGCCAGGGTTGAAAACCCATTAGCATGGATAATTTGTGTGCATAATTACCCCAACTTCTGGATGCCTCTGGAGGTGCAAATTCTGCACCTGTGCAGCTTCATGCACACACAGAAAATCATGGTGTCAGTGTGCAAGCTGCAGGGCAGGGAAGACGGTGCTAAACATGTGGTTGAGTGGTGCCAGGGTTAGAGGGGCTTCCCAGGGAATCGACAGCAATTTGGCATGGGTAGGAAAATGTTGCCACTCCACGGGACAAAGGTAAAAGTCTGTTAACAAAAGGGAACAAGGGGAAAGCAGTGGTTGGGCCAACAGAGGTGGGCTTGTTGGGAGCACAGGATAAGGCGGCAGCTGTAGAGGAGTGGTGCGGTGCCACTGCTGGGGAGCTCCGGGAGGGATCGTGACCCTGCCACTTCAGCCCAATACGCTAATATTCCCAAAGCACATCAGAGGTTTTCGTGACCTGTGCGTAGGGTTTCACTGCTTCATGGTTTGTTACACCAGATGTAAAATCACACCGGAGTGGCTGAATCTGCCCCACCACTGCCAGATTTTCTTTTTTTCCCCACTGATGAGATCCCATAGGGAACAAGCACCCAATTCTGTGTGTTTGCCATGATGCCCAACACAGTAGGCCATTGCCATAACTAACCTACACTTGCAAAGGGTAAGAAAATTGCCCCAGGACGTTTCAGGACAGGTAGGTACTTTTCTGCACTAGGACGAGGCTTGCTCTGCTGGGTTGTGTTCTGCTTGGATGCTAGCTAGGCACTGCGGTGACAGCCAGGAATTACAAATTACTGCCCTGTTGTCCCTGTGCAAACACCACTGCAGTGGTGCTAATTGTCACCATCACAAAGCCTTCAGGTGACAGCTTCTGACTCACAGCACAGGAATTTGTTACGTTAATTATTACTTGCCAGACGAAAAGGCATCTGCACGTCTGCTCCGGCATTCCTGGAGTTCTGCACTGCGGTCTCTCTTGCCCTCTGTGCAGTTATTTGGAAGGAAATCGTTTGACTCCTATGCAGAAGAAAGAGATTGGTGTCAGAAGGGCTAGAGCAGCGTCCCCATGCATCCTTATCATTAGAGGCAGTGAACCAGAAAGTGTGCTATTGTATGGTCCTAAGGGAACCCCAGCAGAAAAGCAAAGGAATTTCTGCTTGAATGTGGTAGAGGGGAAGGGAAGGAGATTTAGCTATTTTTTAATATATTTTATTTTATGGCATTACTTCTCTTACAAACATGTGACCTGCAAACCCCACAGCCTGATGAAGACAAGCCATGAATCATTTATGATCGTTTCCTTCTGTATTCGTTAAGGGATTTCTTGGTAGTATTGTGCGCCTTAATTGCGTTGACATCCCCCACTCAGAAATTCAGGAGAGTGAGTTGGAAAATAAGAGAAAAAAACTAAATCTGTGACTGGCAAACAAAGCTTCTTTTGACATCTTGCTCTTGCTGGAGAGATCAAAGAAAAATGTGGTCATTTCTCCTTCCTTCTGATCACATATTGATAGAATTTATTTTGCCTGGCTTCAACTTTTAGCTCTACACAGTTCCCACTAAACCAAATGGCATTTATTAGCCCTGTAGTGCACTTGAGTCCAGTAGTGTCTCTGCCACCAAGCTTTGGCCAGCTCTTGGTGAGCTAAGGCACATGTCATGGTGTTCTCCTTCCCAGGATTCGAGGTGCTGGGATAAGGCAGTGAACTGGTAGCCAAGAACAGGGCTGCAGATTTACCTCTTTTTAATGGGCTTCAATTTAATTATAACAGCCAAGAAGACAGAGGTAAATAAGAAAGTAATTAGGACCATAATTTGGGGATCTTTCGTGGAGCAGGGACACAGATCGTTTCTTTATTCTTCTCAAAAGGGGCATAACTTGTTAGTAATTTTGTTGCAGTGACATTTATGGGAGAGACTTGAAAGGAGCAGAAGAAAAGAAACAAGCCAAAGGAAGGTTTTCCCTTGCTGATAGTGTGCATCAGAGCTGACGCATTTTTGAAATCCTTTCCAAACCCCCTCAAATAAGCACTTCATTCATTAATTGACCATTAGAGAATTCAGAGTTGCTGACTGGTGAGTCGTTGTTGCAGAGGACCAGTGTTGGGGACCATGGGTCTTGTTTTCTCTGAACCCCTGTGCTCCTTTGCAGAATCTCAGCGGCTGTTCGTGCCTCAGCTCGCTCCCAGCTGAAAACGCTACAGTCGTTCCTGGAAAATGCCCCAGTCCCGGCTGCGAAGAGGCCTTCCTGACATTCCTCTGTGTGATGTGCGTTTGCAGCATGATCGGGGCCATGGCGCAGACGCCGTCGGTTATCATACTCATCAGGTAAGGGCGATGCTCGGAGGAGCTGACGCGCTTGCAGGTGGCTGCAGGCCAGTGGAAGGGCTCCTCGCTGGCGGTGCACGCGAGGCCAGGATGTTGTGCAGGGCATGGGGTGCCAGCGGGAGCTGCGGAGAGCCAGGACCCCGCACAGCTCCTGGCCTCAGCATTTTTGGCTGCACTGGCTGTCCCCAGATAGTTCTCTTTGGCTTTGGTGGAAGCTCAGTCCATCAGAAAAGCAGATCTTGGGCTAAGAACTTGGTGGAGACACCTCAAAAGAACTGTTCATATCTTCCAAAGAGTCTGAACATCCTCACCAAATAAGGACCTATGGGTACAAGCTTTCTAATACACTACTGGCAGGAGTTGGGGGTGTGAAAGCCTGATCTGTGATGCCTGAATTTAGGCCCAGTTGTTTCAAGTATCAGCTAAGCCATTTTCTCTCTCAGCCTCTATTCTGCTTGGTAGCTCCTTGTTCATCCATGGCATAGCCCTCCTGAGTTCAGTGTATGCCATGCTGACCTGCTAAAAAAGAGAGAATAAGGGAATTGTTTTACCAATGTCCAGCTTTGGTAAAATGGAAATGGGGAGGGCCTGGGCTTGCAAACTGAGAGGATCCCTACAGGGACGCTGCAAAGAAAGGTAACAGACTTGTTCCTACCAAGGCTGGAATTGGCATGCGGAGAGGGAAGTGCAGAAGTGCAGCTTCAGTCCAGGCAGGGAAGGCATTAGTGCTACTTCAGCAAAGTGGCAGAATTGCAGCCACGTGTTCTCAGCAAGTAATGGCTTAATAAGGTACCTTTAGAGATGACCCAGAGAAACTATTGAAAAAAAAAAAAAAAGAAAAAAAGGCTATGGCAAAGGCTAGCTTGGGTCAATACACCCCTGGCTAGAGGTTTAACTTCTCTCACCCTGGACCTAGCCCAAAAAACAGAGGGAAATTCAGGATATGAAAGACATCCCTGAGTGAAGCCAAAATGAATAGGTGGACAAAAGCAGCTTATTCAAATGAGTGACCTTGTGTTATTTCCAGACACGCAGAACACTTCACCCTATGAGATACGTATATATCTAAGCAGATCCATTCTGCAGCCTGGAAAATTCCAATAAAATTCAATCAATAAGGTCTGTATTAGAAATACTCTTCAGTGGATCTTGGACAGAACAGTTCTTTGAGGGCATGTCTCCCAGCAGGATATAAAATGAGATATTCCAGCTCCTAGTTCATTTCTCTCTTTGCATCTACAGTTGATAAAGGGAAATCAAATTTCCAATGTTAAATATTGTGGCAAATGTAATTTGAGGTTTGAAGGGTTCTTTGTGCAAGGAAATTGCCAGCACCTGTAGGATCCTGAATGGACTCATCTTAGTGTGTGACTTCAAATGAGATCAGCCAGTCACCAGCCAGGAAGGAGAACACAAGGCAAGAAAAAAGGGAAGGAAATGTTAAAAACACTCAGCTCACAGCTGTATGAAATAAACAATTCCCACATCCAAATTCATAACTACCGTCCGCTTAGAATCACAGATAGCAATTAAAACGCACAGGGAAGAGCTGTTTGCCATGTATCATCTCACGTTCTCCAAACAACCACCGTCTTGGATAAAACATTTCTAAAAGCAAGTGTAGGCACGTGAGCTTGCCCTGGCAGTGAAAAGTGGCATCGTCAGCTCCCACACGGAAGTCGAAATGAGCCGAGCAGTGGTGCTCAGCACAGAGGTGCCTTCCACTCGCCTGGCCAGCAGGAATTACCCCAGGCCGGTAGCACTTCTTGCGTGTTGGTGTGTGGCTGAGATGGCCACTCAGAAGCAGCTCAGGTTTTACGCTGAAGCCACTTTTGTCAGATGTAACTGATTACCTAGCGGTGAGGCTGCAAAAAAGACAGGCTGGTAGGGCTGCAGTGGAGAGTAAAATTAAAGACGTTTGACCCTCTCCTGCCCCGAGGCCTTCTGGTATTGTTCATCCCGCGTCCAAAGGGAGGCAGGTTTCTGCCGTGTGGGCAGACCGAGACGTCCATAATCTGTAGTTAGAAAAGGGGATGTCACCAGGTGGCAACTTTTACCCTAAGGTATGGGAATTCATCTTAAATAAAAATGGATGGATGGACACCAGCACTGGTTGAAAACCCACTGTGAATGTTTCACATGATAATCTGTTTTTTTTCCATAAAATAAACTTTAATATTCCTTCTGATTCCTTCACTTCCCACCCTATTGCAGGATCTGACTTGAGCAAAGCCCTTCACCACTGGAACATTTTTCCAAGGGTAGATACTTCATGGTATAAAGTCTTTCTATAGAGCATGGGTGTCTACCTGACAACCCTGCTGTAATTCAGCCAGAAGTCACAGTCTTCATGCAGGAATCATGGTGTGATGTTATATGGCCTCTGTAATGTGTGAGATTAGGGCAAGTGGTTAAAATGGTTTCTCTTAACTTAAAAACAATTACTCTTTTTGACAGTTTTATCAGTATTATCTGATTCCCCTCCAGTGTTTTTGTACCAGGGACCACCACTTCCATCATGGGTGTCACTCCTACTGCTGACTACAGCACCCCTGTAAAGACATAATGGAAGGAGCAGCTGATGCCTTTAGGTTTCTGTGTGTGCTGAACCCAGTCGTATGGGGATCACTGTCCTGCTTTCCAGCCTTTATATGCTGTGCGACATAAAATGCTATTAATAAGACTTCAGACCAAAGTAGTGATTTTTGAAATGCCAAAGGTTTTACAGACCCCACCCCAAGAGGGTGGCTTTAGCCAATACCATCCTTGAGCCAAGTAAATCAGAAAGCTCTGAATGATTTTTTAAAGCACCTTTGAAGTCTAATGCTAATGAGGTAGAGTGGGTTCTGTTTGTAGCAAAAGGCAATGTGACCATTGCCTTCCCCATGTAAAACAAATTCAGATGCTACTCTGTCTCATGAAACTAGTCTTCACAAACACATCCTCACTAGGAGGCTTGTTTTAATAGGCTGACTGAACCTTTTAGTCCACCATCCTCCTTTCCCTCTCTTATTCCCATTAGTCTGAGAAGTCTCACAACAAAAAGATTTCTCTCCCACCAAATCACAACATCTGGAGCCTTGCAAGTATTGTAGGGAATTTGTAAATGATGATTTACTGGGTTGGGAATTTCATCTCACCCCTTCTGATGACAAGATTAACTGCTGTTACTAATGACTTAGCAAAATTCCTCAACCTATCACATGGCAAGAGTTGCAATTACTTTTGGGGCTGTAGGCAGTTCAGGCGAAGGGGGAAGAAAAACCCCATTAATGACTTTTTGAAGAGGTGGTAGTGGCATCCTGGCTGACAGCGAAGAATCGCTACGGAGTGTGTTAATCAAAGCAGAGCACTAAGAATCGATTTCACTCTTTACCTCTTTTCTCCCTACAGAACCGTGAGCCCCGAACTCAAGTCTTATGCTTTGGGGGTGCTTTTCCTGCTTCTTCGTTTGTTAGGTAGGTGCAAAAATCTCTTGTCCTTCCCTCCCACCCTTTCCTCCCCCACAGAGAACTGTATTTTTAGGGTGTGTCTACCTGTGAACATTGATTTCTGCTCCATGCAAACCTACTCTACCTTCTGAAGGTCAGACTGCTGTAGCTGTTCCGAGTGGGGTCTGACGCAACAGCGTCTGAGACCTCTCTCTGAAGGGTATCACATCAAGGCTCCCAAAGGGAAAGGCAGGCATGTGCTTTTCCTGCCATTCGAATTGTGCTAATGGAAAAAATTGAGCTGTTGCTTGAGAAGTGACCATTTGTGCCATGCAATCAGTTACTCCCCTATAGTCGTTGTTAACATGTCAGCAGTTTGCAAAATTACTCCTTTATTGTGTATTGCTGAAGTAGAGGAATACATATTTTCACCCTCATTTGAGGGACAGGGCCTATGTTAATACAATATGTGTTCATGCCTTCCTTTTGGTCTCTCAGAAAGGAAAACCATAAAATGAGGCAGACTGTGTCCTTGCACTCTGCTGTGACTTAAATACATTTGGCCGTTCCTCCGGATCACTATATGTTTCTCATGTCTGAATGAAAAGGAGCACATTGGGCACCTGCCTGTTGTTCATCTGCTTCTTATTTCTGTTTTTTTTCTGTCCCCCCTCTTTTGAAGGGATGGCTCCTACTTTAAAGCTCCTGTGTTTCAGCTCCTTTGCCTCAATGATTCAGCACAAAATTCTGTCTAATCCTTCGTGACGTTGGTCCCTTTCATGTCTGTGGTGGGGTGTGGATAGTCTTTTTGCTCTTGAGCCACGCTTTGTCCCCTGCAGTGGCAGGGCGCAGGTGGTGTGTCCTCTGGACGCCCCCACTTATCTCAAAGGCATCAGCTGGAGAGGCAAATACCATTGCCCAGGATGGAGCAAGGCACCACGAGTGAAGTATCTAGTCCCGTACCAATCCACTGGGCACACCAGGGAGTGGGATTTCTCTTGTGGTCCATGCATGGAGTAGCTGTGCAAGGAGGATTTTATCTCGTAGTAGGTCGAAATGCTGCTTTGTCGAAGTACTGCTCCAGGACTTGGCTGTTCGTTTCTTCTTTCTTAAACAAGCATTTGTATGGTCTTTTCTGGACCTAACATTTTTAGTTGTAGAAGGAGAGGAGGGAAGTAGGGGAGGGAGACAAAAATCTCATAGTGCCACATGTTGCCTTGAGTAAGTGATCTTATTTTCATTGTACTGCCTTGTTCTCCATTAGCTGACAGCGTGAATGGCATGCCCACATGGTCCCAGTCCAGTTTACATTAAAGCCAATCAGATTATTTTTGCTTTTGATGAAGTAGCAGCATTCATACCAAAAGCTCGATGTAAGTAAGCAGTCTTATCCAAAGCCTGGATAGGTCTAACGGAAGCTTCTGGGTTGACTTTAGTCAGCTCTAGTTCAAGCCTTGCAAAGACAGCGTTTTCTTTTGCTGTCCATGCTGCTCTTGGGTTTTGGCCTGTCTTCAGCTGCCTGAATGCAGAGTGTCAGCAGGCAAGTGTGCGAGGAGGATGACTGTGTGCTCTTGTTTCCACATGAAACATTACTTAAGGGAGAAGTTCTTCTCTCTTTTCTCTTTTCCTTTTAAAAGAGAGAAACCTTCTGAGATAGCTGCATCTTGAATTGCACTAAAACTAGGCTCAGGCAGGTATGCTTAGGTTGACTAGACCCTTTTTCTCTGCCAGTAAAGAAGCCGTAGTAAGGATTTAGACTCAAACATTTATATGCTACTCTGACAGTAGAGAATTCACATGAAATAAGAGAATACATCCTGGAGCATATCAGCAATGTAGCTAAAACCCATAGAAAATGAAGAGAAAGGTACTATGCAGTATAAGCGCAGGTATCCAAATCTTGCCCTTAACAATCTGAAGTTTGAGATTAGCTTTGCTGTTTTACTTTGAAAGCTTTTGAGATCACCTTTAAGCTTTGACTTAAGAAGAGAGTGATAATAGCTGCTTCTTGAACCAAAGGAGAGTATTAAAAATAGGAAGTGTGAGACCCGGAGGTGCAATCATAGCTAATAGATTTCAGTAATACAGAGGCAGCTTTTTTGTACAGCCCTGCAGTTTCTGCAATGAAATATATATATAGCAGAAATTTTTGCAACATTTTGCAATAAGAGGTAAAGCATGATTGAATATCTTTAATATTCACTGTAATAACATGAAACAAAACTAAATTCTCCTGGTGTCTTCCTGGATGTATTATCTCATTCCATAGGAATTGTGCTGCGAGAGAGCAACATAATAGTGTCTCCATATAAAGGTGTTACTGCAGTTTCTCAGAGAAGAATGTAAAGCAATACTGTCAGAGCCTAAGGGTTTTGAAGGCAGCAACTACTGTGCAGCAGGTGTTGATATGGACATTCTTTTCCTATAACATCTCACGTCTACATAGAAAGCTATGGCTAAAAAGACTTGAAACCAGAAATTTCTGTCTGACTGCTTCCAGCATCCAGGCAAGTTCTGAGCTGGATCAGAAATGTGCAGTTCAAGCCCATCTGAAGAATGACTGCAAGCAGCTCAAGATGAACATCCTTGATAACTCCAACCTGACTGTACCGGGGATTGTCAGCACTGACAGTTCATGTCTGGAATGGCAAAGGCTTTTATGCATGTTGTAAGAACCTGCATGCTTGCCCTTCCAGATAGTGTTTACAGTGCATCCTAGAACAGCCTTTGCTTTACCAGTGAGGTCCTCTGTTTTTTCCTGCAAGCCCACCTTCCTTTGCCTCTCTTCTTCCAACATGATGCAGATGCAGTGTTTCTCCCTCAGAAGGAATTTAAAATCTCCAATGGTAGTAGCCCTGCAACTCCTATGTTTCAGAGTCTCTAGGTATTGTCTCACTCCTGTGAATCTCTTGATCGTTCCCTTGATGAAATGAGCTTTAACACAGATTGCTAAAGAGAAGTTTTCGGGGATTTTTAAGGTCTCCACATCTGTGCCTGCATCCACATAGGGGTGGCTTTGAAGGTCAGCAGACCAGGTCCTTTCTCCAGTCTTGTGAGGAGCAACTTCCAGTTTCTGTGGGAAAATATCACCTGGGCTTTTCATGGCAATGCTCAGGTTAGCACAGGCTCTGCTGTTTTTATGCCTGATGCAGCATCAGTTTAAGCTGGATTCCTTTTCATTACCTCTGTCAGCACAGAGATGATCTCTTCAAGTGATCTTGTGTGCCAGAGACTTGAAAAATGATGGAGTCTGCATGGCCTTGAATTGACCTAAACCTGATGCATTTGTCAGCATCAATCCAAAATGTAGAGATCAAATTATCGTGAGAATCTAGAAAACCAGCTGAAGCCAGCAGGAGATGTGGACGATGGCTGTCTCTGAACTTCAGCCTATGCGTCTCTGAAGCCTTGTATCAACTCCTCTCAACATGTTATTAAGCATAAGCCCAAACCTCAAAACTATGATCCAAATGCAGCTTTCCCTTAGTGCAGAAAGCACGCAGCTCACCGTTCGTCAGTCACTTCCACATCTAGCTGTTACTCCCTTATGGGGCATCCAGAGCCAGTACAGCACTGGTCACGCAGACTGGATCCCTTCCCAACTCCTGTATCAGCCGCACAATCTGCTTGCTTGCTTCTGGCAAGAGCCCCGCTGAATTTTAAATCCTAGGATGACTTTGCAGTTGTCTGCAGGTTAAAAAAAAAAAAAAAAACAAAAAAACCCCCAAAGAAACAAAAAACCATGCTTTTAACTTGGAAATGGACCCAGCTCGGTCTGGAAATCATTGAAACAAGGAACAGGGAGCTGTGCACTGTGATTTTTTTCAGAATATAATCAGGTTTTAGATGTGATGACTAGAACAAGTGTTTCTAAAAACAAGAACATCTTCCTTTTGTATTGCCTTTTTTTATTTACCATATTCATGCTAATAATGAGTGGTTAAAATGAATACTGGAAGCCTATATAGGCTTTCCTAACTCATGTATTTACTAGCCTATAAGGAAGATCAAAAAAATCTGAAGAGTTCTAGTCATCAGCAAAATAAAATAAAGACATGTCTGTTCCCACAGGCAACAGTGAAGACAACCAATTTATTTGTAGTCCTAGGATATATTGTCATGAGCCAAACAGTGACGTTCATGACAAGTTGAAGGAAGGTATGTTATTTAAGCCTGAAAATCCAGGTTAATGATGAAACTTGATCCTAAATTCAACACTCTTCTGCCTAGATACTGCAGCCCTCGTGTCTGTTTGTCTACATATGTATTTTTAGAGTCCCAGTCTCACTGCACCTAAGAATGGAGTGATGCTGCCAAGTCCCAGTTAGGGACAGTATGTTGTGCCCACCTGCTGTTCAGTTCCAGTAGAAAAGGTGTTCTTCTTCGCTTCCTGTCTTAACCCACAGCAGTGATTTTATTGATCAGTTTCTTTTTTTCCCTGGGATTTATGTGCTTCCAGCCTCCCCTATAAATATAGGAGAAGGAAGAGAAATGGTTTGCATTAGGTAGAGTATCCACATCTTCTGAGTGCTGCGTGCTCAGTGCATGTGTGCTGGCAGGTGAGTCCAAAGCTGGAACCTGTATGGACGACCCACTGTTTGCAGGTGGGCATGGCTGTCTTCAGGGTGAAGCATCTTGATATGGAATTGGGGGCCTCTGCGTATCCCTGTGGGATGAGAAAAAGCAGAGAAGAAAAACATTGTCTTTATTGGTTAAATGAGATCAGAATGATTGCTTTAAGATTGTAGCTCTCTTGCAAACTATGATTGAGAAATGCTTATCGGCGGTTAACTGCAATGATTGTGGGAGAATCCTGCTGTGATATTTCATTTAATGGCACAATAAAAGTTTCACTTGCTTTCAGCCTTAATCTTCGGCATGTATTGGAGGCTGTTGTTTCTTTTCCTTAGGTCCTGGGAAAGCATTCTCCTGTGTCAGAGAAAAGTCCAAAACTAGATTTCAATGCTACAGCAGATTTCATACTCTGCATTGGAGTCCTGTGGCATCCTACAAGTGAACACCCCAGAGAGCAGAGTTGCCAGTACCTAAACAGAGAAGAAGCTGCAAGGCTCTCCTCCCTCATTTTCATTTACCCTTCCACCCAGTCTCACAAGACAAACCAGAAGCTTAATAAAAGCCACTCAAACTTGGGTAAAATCCTCTCTGCATTTGTGATTTAGGGAGGAATCACTTCCATAAATGTTGAGTCCAAGCTAAAAACCTCATATCCACAAACTTTATTTAGGTTGATTTAGAGCTTAAAAAATTAGAGAGAATCACAGGCTCCATCTGGGACCATTAGCCTTGATAAAGTATCCTCTCTTTCCATTCACTGCAATCACGTTCGTTCTCTCTTTATCATAAAGATCATAAAAGCACGATTTGTCTCTCTTATCTTGACAGGTTTTATCCCACCTCCGCTGATCTTTGGGGCTGGAATTGATTCCACGTGTCTGTTCTGGAGCACGTTTTGTGGTGAGCAAGGAGCCTGTGCGCTGTATGACAATGTGGTCTATAGATACCTGTATGTTAGTATTGCTATAGCCCTGAAGTCTTTTGCATTCATCTTGTATACAACCACCTGGCAGTGCTTGAGGAAAAACTATAAGAGATACATCAAGAACCACGAAGGTGGTCTCAGCACTAGTGAGTTTTTTGCCTCTACTCTCACCCTAGACAATCTGGGGCGGGACTCGGTGCCCCAAAATCAGTCGCACAGGACAAAATTTATCTATAACCTTGAAGATCACGAGTGGTGTGAAAATATGGAGTCTGTTTTATAGTGACTATGGATGGATGAACTACATTAAAAATGTAAGGGTCCTTTTTAAAGAAAACAAAAAGAGAGAGCAAGAATGAAGATATCTAATTGCAAAACAACAACGGCAACACAGGAAACTTGTCTTTTTCTCAAAATCAGATCCAGCCAGGATTCAGAGCAACCACCTCTTTTAATGGGATCACTTTTGAAATCCTGTGGGGGTGATGGAGGAAACGCAACACTGCTATGGCTGGGTACCAGCCCATTTGATGATAGTATAATCTTCCAAGACAGAAACAGCTGGAGAGCATCAGCAGCTGCAGAGGTTCATCGGAGAGCTCAGCAAATGGACAGGCTCGGGCATGAGGCATGAAGGAGGAAGATGATAAAGGCAATGGCAGAATGGATGTTAGCAACGCTGCATGCCCTGGGGATACGTGCAGCCCCGTTACTTCTGCAATATGGGCTAACGGGTTAGCTGGTCTGGGCGCTGCTCGAACCCAGTGCGCGCTCTCAGTGATGGCAAGGGTACTAGAGTCGTTCAACCAGTCACACTGTCACCAGCCATGAGTCCGCGTTAAATACCTTGAAAGCTGCTGGAAACCCTCCAGGCAGCGAGCAATGCGGTCAGAGTTATCAAAATCCTTCCAGCCAAGGCGTATTCGCAGATCGCAGCTTCTTGGTTGTCTGTGAATAGCTGTGCTCAGATCTTTCAGACCCAGTAAAGTTCAAGACATTTGCTCACACTTGCCAAATGTGCTGTCATTTTTAAAGGGGGATGAATTCCAAATATTTGTCTGTGTAGTCCTCTAGTAAGATTTTTTTTAATTATTTTCAAGTTTATGTTAACCCTTAAATCGCTGACACTTTTCCAGAGGGGGGATTTATTTATGCTAGTTTGGGGAAGAGTCCTGTTTAATTCACCCAAACATAATGTGACTCAAGGGGTTTGTTTAATCCTCTGCGTTTTTTATCCATACGCCTTCATTCTAATATGCTACCAAGCCAATGAGGACACATACTATGTTTTTAAAAAAGAGAGCGAATGCACTGTGTCTCTATAAAAATAATTGCCAGTTGGAGAATTATAGATAATATGATGATTTACATAATATAGTTTTTTCATATTGTATGTGACTCAGTAAATATATATATATATGGAGAGACTGTTTATGTTCTCTTCAGTTTTTAAAGATAGATATATATATATAATTTGCAATCTAGAAATTATGTGGTGGACGTTTTCTTTAAAGTAAGTGTGTGTGTGTGTGTGGGTGTGTGTTTGGGTGTGTGTACAAGATGAAGGGAATACTGACCTTAAACCTGCAACTCGCAACTGATATTTTTTCACCTGAGAAATTCCACTAACTTCAATGGAAGCCTTGTGAAGAAAGCAGAATAAACTTTCTACCCAGAGGCTATGTTTTGCCCTAAGATTTGCAGATAGCATTTCCAGGGAAGACTGGGTTATAGGAGCAAAGGTTGGCCAGCATTGAGCACCTCTGAAATTTTCATACAAATTCTCAAGATGTACCCACATAGGAGTAGATTTGGCTTTGCCTTTGCAATTGCAGTCTTTACCCATGCTGCCAAAATCAAGGGGAAACTTTCATCTGATTTCAGGAAGCATTGGCTCAGGCTTAAATTGCATGTATATTTTTCTTTTCTGAAAAATTCCTCCTGGTAAGCAATACAAAGTGGTTGCATTTGATGAGTCTTCTCCAGTCAGAAATGGAAAGCAGACACATTGCCAATGGAGTAAATGTCAGAAGGGTTTTAAGGGTTAGCATCGTTAATCGGAAAGCTCCTTCTTTGTTTGTATTTTGAAGCTGTTGTGAACTTGCAGACGTTTGGAGATATAACCTGGCATGTCAAACCGAATGCTGGACGTAGCTTCCATGCAGCTGGTGGAGTAGTTGGTCTTTGCCCAGAGTCCTTGTCCGTTGCTGGCAGTGGACACACCACAGTCGGCACAATTACAGAGGGTTGATAACTTGCCGCTCATGTTCAATACCTTTTTAGCAAAATTTGCTCTTATCTTGCCATTTAAATATGTGGAGGGAGGGAGGATATCAAACTGCTTCCAGCTGACTGACTTTACATGAATGTTTGTAATTTATGAACAGCATTAGATGTTCAGCAACAATAAGGGCAAAGAAAGGTATATCAAATAAACTCCACTGTGCCAAATACTTGACGAATATTGTAAGTGTAGATGTTTGATTCTTGGTTTGGAGCCATGTTAAGAATCATTTGATTAATGAAGGCGTTAAAAAAAAATTATAAAGCTATGCAGTGCCATTGTTATGCTGGATAGTAAATGATGCTTTTTAGGCCATTAGATTGGTTTAGTATATAGAGATACTGCATCCATAAAACAATGGATTTAGAAAGGCACAGGGTGTATAGCTGTCTCATAAAATATGTATAATTGTCAAGTATCAGCCTTGGAAATCATTCTGTACAGTTTTCTTCATTCTGAAAATTTATTACTTAGACTACTGTTTTTTCAAATGTTAGTTCATAATTTTATACCACACACACACACACACACACATTCAGACAGAACATAAATGTCACAGAAGAGAACCCTCTCAAAGCCTGATTGCTTGAATTTCTATAACCCCTTCCGCAATTTCATTTTTTCACCTCTGAAAGTCCAAGGTGAATGAAAGTAACATGCTGACATGATGCCAAACAAACTCCAAGTATTCAAGAACTGTGGTTTGTCAGTGCAGTCAAAAATCTCCCTTAACCAGAGTTAGAGAAACTGGATTCCAAAGCACTTCACACTTTCATTTTTATTTTTTCCTTTTTTTAATTTAATCTATTCTATTGGTATTATGGGAGATGCACTTGCATGGGGTTACTTTCATTGTTTTATGCTGTTTCTTAAAATATTTGCACGATTGTTGTTTTATTTCTTCCAATAATATGACCTGTGAAAAGCTCTCTCCCCTTCCCATTCCTTTCTTCTTTCTTTTTAAGGATGTATCAGAAACCTGCCTCATGAAGAGCTTTACTGTCCATGCTTTGGTACAGATTCGAGCAAAATTTTATTTCAAACGAAACATGCAAACAAAAACTTCATCCATCCTAGTGGGCTCTTTGTTATTCTCAATTCAAAACCACAAGCTAATTTTGCCTGCATCCCAATTTTTGTTATAGAATAATGAGTGAATAGTCTTAGACGTCCTGCTGCTTCCCAAAATACAATGGGCCTTAGCCTCTGAGCACTTCACTTCCATCCCGCAACTGCCTTAACCATGCAGGAGTCTTAATAGCAAGAATGGAGTTAGAAAAATGCCCATTCCTGGAAACAGAAGTAGCCGCATTGTCTGTGTAGTTGAGATGCAAAATTGGAAGTTTTCCTCTATAGTCAGGGGCACTGAGGTTCAGAGTTTTTTTGAGGTCTCAACAGAAATGTTATTTTGACATCTCTGAGCACCATGTTCCCTGCATGGCTGTCTGCTAAGGAATGGGATGTTGGAAATTAAAACTACTTGAGCTTTAGCAGACTCTAAGGGATTGTCCAGCTGCCTTGCATGACTTCAGATTGGGGTTTCCCTTCCCTTGCACAGATATAACCTAGCGGTAGCCCCAAGGGAATCAGAAGGGACCCCCAATCTAAAATTGGTGCAAATAACACTAGAATGAGTCCCATTGTTGTTGGGTTTTGTTTTGTTTTGTTTTACATCCTCATTAAACAAGAAGATGCATTTTCAGAACCTACTTTTTATATATGTTGAAATCATACATCTTTCTATCTTTGCCCTGAGCATCTTGGATGTATAATGAGACTAAAAAGTCCATCACTTGAATTATCTAGATAAATCCTCTATTCCTTAGGAATTCAACTAGAAGGGCTTCACACTGCCAAACACCTGGAAAAGGCATTGAACTACTCAGTGCTACCATTACTAATGTGAGTTGGGTCTCACCTTGCTGGGAAGGTGGAAAGGGAAAGATGCAGAAAGAAATTAGCTTCAATTAGCTGAGTTAGCAATGCCTCAGAATGCTTCAAAATTGAACTGATGAGCTGTAGACATTTGAAAAGTGTTTGGAGTATTTCCAAATGGCTGAGATGCATTGACTTCTTTTTTCTTAAAAAAAAGAAAATAATAATAATAATAAAAAAGGGGGGGAGGGGGATGGGGAGAGATTTTTAGTCCCTCCAATCCCCATCAAAGTTCAGTGTAGCATCCTCAGCTGGTTTTCGTTCATCAAAGTGATGCTGGAGGCAATGCACTTCGGGTTCATCTTTGTCCATCAGTTAGTTGCATGTTTTCCTCAGTGAACGAGGTCCTGGGAGACAGAAAGGTGACTCTATCTAGTAACCAGCAGTTTCACTCCATAGCAAACCCAGAGTCAACCTCGAGGTTACCAGCACTGTGAAGCTTTAGCCCCAGAGTCAGCCGTGGCTGTTGCTGCTGTGTGAGAGCGTTTCTCACAGCTGGGTATGTTGGACTCAGTATTTTCTTGTGATTATGACAATCTTGGTGTGGTGTTTGTTTTGTTCGTGTCAGGTGACATGGAGAAGTGTTGGTATTAAAGACATATGCAAATGTTTCACTGGACTGATGTGATAACAACTTTGTTCTTTTATTCACAGAGGTTTCCAGATGCATTTCCACTCTACCTTTAGACATAGGCATTCTCATCTATACTCCCCTAATCTCCCATGTGCTATCTTTGCAGGCAGAAACAGGCATGTTCTTGCTGTCTCTCTCTAGAGCTGATTAACTCTTGTAAAGTTCACAGGCTTTCTGTGTGTGGGGTTAGAGCACCTTAAATATAAGCAATAATACTGAACTGCTCTTACTTGCATTAGGAGTTTTTGCTTTTCTTACCTTAATCTGAGTTCATTTCTTCCAACATCCTGTGCTCTTGCTGTGGCTCCCCATCCTGTTGGTGGCAATTCCAGGAGACTTTGAATATTCTGCTTTCCTTGCAACATGATGCCCCCTGTCCCCAACACCTCCCACCCCACAGGAAGGCCAAGATTCAATTGGTGGGAATGTGAGCAGCAGTTTTTTAAGATGGGCCATCAAATGATGGGAGCCATTGGCGTGAGCCGGGCCTGCCCTCAGGTATCTCATGGTTCAGAGTGATCCAAGAAGGAAAGAAGCTAGTAGGGCACTGTGGCTGAGCTTTCCAGAGTCCTTGGAACAATTCAGTGCTCAGCCTTCAGCGACGCTGAACAGACCTATCCGCTTTACCTCTTCCTGACACCCCCAGTTTGTAGGCTTTTCTTTTAAAATGACCATCAGCTTTCTTTCTCCAACCCCAGTTCTTCCTTCCTCTCTATGGTAAAGCACAGTTCAGTTCTACCAAGGTAATTTAAGGTGTTCAGAGTTATTGACTGTCGTTTAAATTTGCTTGAGATACCAGCAGGTCTCACTTAGTTTCAGATATGCTCAAAACATCATACAGTTTTTTCTGCTTTTATAGACTAAATCTGTTACTACTACTAGGCTGCAAATGACATTTTCTATCATTTCATTGACATTTCTAGCCAATCTAAGTGTTAATACAATTGCTTTGCTGAAAAATGTTCTTTCAGCAATTTTTAGACATTAGGTGGTTCTTTATTAACTAGTATCGCCAAGTAAAATCTTTGGCCGTGATCTGTTCCTTGAATTCAGTGGAGCAGAAGGAAGCTGTGCGTAGTCAGAAGCAATACTGGTGTTTTCTTTTGACAGAGTAAGACCATGGACTGCTTTCCTTTAGGCTTCAGTTTTGCCTCAGTCTGAGTTAGGAGCATCCTTTACTCCCACGAGAGCACCGTGAATTCATGTGGACAGAGGAATCCATTTAGATGGTTACAAGAGTAGGACTTTTGGATGTATATAGCATTTATACTGTTCTGCTTGTCAAAACCTTGCTTCAGGCCCTGATTGATGAATGGAGTGATTCCAGGGATGGGGTCTTTGCGATACTGTATTGACTGTTAGGGACGTTTCCCACTTTCCTTTAGATTAAGTGTGGTGGAGCAGAGTTTCACAACCTGGTGAGTAACGAAAGTACAAAGAAAAAGATTAGCAACACCCTGACAATTTCTAATGCTGGGCTTGTTCTACATGAGGTTGGTGTCTGCAAGTGGCAAAAAGCAATAAGAAACTTGTCAAGTCCAACTCAGCAAATAATTTATAGCAACTTCATAAATGAATTTTCTCTTTTACTTCCTCCATGTGAATTGCTGAGGAAAACTATAAAATGCCTCCAGTGTATTTGCAAGGTCATTTCTGCATATAATCTCTGGTCTGGAGGGGTTTGGAATGGCTTTGTTGTAATTCAGACAAGTTAGTTTGTTCTGACTGCATGTAGAAATCATTGGGAAATTTCTACTCCCTACTCAAAGGCTGGAATTTTCTCATCAGTACAATTATTTAGTGCAAATGTATGTGATTCAAAATTGAGTAAGAGGAACCTTGGTCAGTGCCAGTGGGCAGAGCGCCTCTGGACATGCACTGCTTTAGGACAGCCGACGTGCTGGCTTTCAATTCACAATTCACTTTCCAGGAATGTTCTCTGACAGATGCTTGAAATTCCCTGCTTCTCCCAGTGTTCCCACCAGTTAATATATTCATTTTAGTAATTACTGAGAGCAAACATAAGAATATGAACCCAGACAAAAACAAATTGGTATTAAGGTGAAGCAGATGGTGGATATTTTATTTGCAATGTTTGCACAGCTCTTAGATCTGATGCAAAATCTCTCTGGAATCAAAGGGTTGTATATGGCCTACAATATCTCAGTTCTTCCCAGCTGAATCGTTAGCCTTTAGGACAGCAGAAGGCATCTTTCCGTGCCGCGTATATCTTAGCCCTTTTCTTCTGCAGTATGGCATCGCACAAATATCAGTGTGTTTACTTTTCAACATAAACTGCATCTCAGTGTTACATATATGGTGCCTCACAACACTAACTGTGTGAACCTGAAGGAAGAAGTGACCCCTGTTCTTCGCCCGTGATGTTGTCTGCAAGTCTGGATGATTATGATCCCTGTTGAAAAATCACAGCCATTTTCCTAAAGTCTTTGGTGCAGTGGGTCTGAAACTGCTCTGCTGATCCCAGGTAGCCTGTAAGCTGGGCTGGCAGGTCTACAGCTTGTCTACAGACACATATTGCCTTTATAACATTTTCAGTTGAAAGTGTGGTGGTGAGAACGTGCATAATAGTCACTGACAAATTTTAAGGGTTGCCAGTGGTCTACAGCCACGAAAGTTTGGGAGTCTCCGTGTTCACACATGAAAGCAATTCCCATCATCCACTTCTGGGAAGGAGCCATCTCAGAGCAGGGTTCACAGAAAAAGTACGACAGCACTGGGACTGGCTAGTGTTTCAAGCAAAAGTAACCTCTTGTTTCTCTTTGGTGCAATGTCCCTAGGGAGGAGGGATGGGGATGGGAGCAGGGGAAGAGCTGTGACCTTTTAAAACCCATAGTGCCTACCACTGAAAATGGATCGCTGTATTGTATTATATTATACGTGACTACCATGTAAATAAAGTACAATAAATGTGGTGTTCATTAGGTTTTTGATACAAGTTGAATGCAGTCTGCAGAAATGTTTTTTTTCCCTGCTGTGTGTACTTAAATCACATTCCAGTCGTGGGGACATTTGGGGTTATGTGAGCTAGAACTGTGTAAGTGGCATTAGATGGGGGAAAAATGCAATAAGGATATTTTAAAACTCCTTTTGCCCTTTATAGATGAGACACAAGCACCATCAGCCAGCCTACAGGGAGTGGGGGTGCTTACCTACACAGGAGGAGTGCAGCTCTTCATTTGAAGTGGTTTATGAGCGGAAGAGACAGCACTGTCCAACCTGTTCTTGGCCATGCTTCATTCACAATGGAAGAAAAGCAACATTTTAGTTTGGCTGATTTCTCTTTGATTATTTTTCTGATGCATGTGTCGATCAGGAGCATATGCTTTGCCTGTGTAACCTTGTTATTCTCCACCCTTGAGATCCCTCAGTAGCAGCTACAGCTGAGCAAACTGAGAGCTTAAAAATCACGGCAGATTGGCAAAGTTTTCCTGTCCCTAACTCAACCAGCCGGCCCCCCTGTGGCTCCGACAAACACTGAGGGGCTTTTTTCAGCTAATAGGAATATTAGGAACTTACTTTGTTCCTTAACTCACTCCCTTCTTCATTGTTGTGTTTCTCCATAGCGTAATAATGGAGAACAACATGCCAGTACATAGCAATGAGGCACATCTGCCATGTGCCCTCCAAACCCTGATGCATCTCATAACTGGGCTGCTGGCTTGATGGTGGAGGTTTCCTCCAGTCTTCAGAAGCTCAGGACTTCTCTGGGAGGTGTTTGAGGCTGGTGTGCAGATATAATCTCCCATCTGTATGTGGGGGATACTTCCACATTGACCACCTTTTTGGAAAAACAAGACTGTCCCACTCTGTCACACCTGTGGCTCAAAACTCATCCATAGAGTTCTTTGGAGGGTCCGCCAAATTGGAGGAGTATCTATCTGCCTCTGTACCAGACCAGTCAGTGATGTTTGCCCTGAGTATCGCTGTTGTTCTTTGTAATCACCTGGGCAGAGCATTTGTGGGTGTTTGTATGTGCAGAAGGTCCTTCCTGCATAGGACATCTCCACAGATGGCCCACAGCAGCATGTGTGGGATGTGGATGAGCCCAGGTGCTTCTGCTCCTGCCTCAGGACGTATGTTAATCCTTTCCCACAGTGCCCAAGAAAAAGTGTTCCTCAAAAAGGTCTTTGAAGTGTGCTGGTTTGACTGGCGGTGATTTTGCAGACTTTTAGCAGCACTTCCAAAGTAAACCAAAACCTGGTTGGGAAAAAGAAATATTTCACTGTACAATTGATTTAAAAAGGAAAAAAAAAAAGAGAAACCACATGTTCGATATATTTTGAGTACTGCATTCTGTATTTTTGCAGCTTATATTTTCCAGATGAGCGGTTTAGAAATATGTGATGTGAAATACATACTGTAAGTTTCCTGTAAATGATATTAAAACCACTATTTTCATTCTTTCCTGTCTCACTGGATGATCTCTTTGGTTTTACCTTTCTTCCCTTCTTGGCTAGCTGGGCCATAGTTTTCTCTCCCAACAAGTTTTCAGTTTCAGTAAAAGCAGAGTTGAAAGCTTGGGCTGAAGATTTGGCGTCGAAGTAGAAAATTTGCTAGGAATGGCAGTGGGGCTTAACATTTTCTCATGCATATGAAGTATCTTCAGGAGAAGACCCTGGTGAAGAAAAGGGTGTGACAGAGAGTGCAAGACAGGGGTTTGGGAAAGAAAAAGACTCAGCTGAAGTTTAATGAATGGTTGTGGAAAAGGAGAGAGAAAACTAGGACATCCTAGATGATTGCAGGATGCAGAAACTTGAACACCTGAAAGACAGTAAGAACAGGAGGAGTTCAGAAGACACAGGAGTTGAGCAGTTTTGAAAAATGCAGGATGTCTCATTGCTGACTAATTTGTCTGATGCTCTTTGTGTCAGTTCAGCTGTGGAGAAAAAAGTGCTTTTAGCTAAAACAACAGCTCAGTGAAGAGGCTGAGCCCTGCAAAGCACCCTGAGCTCCTGCAGCTGTTTTTACTGAGAAGGCTGGGGAGAAGACTTCTACCTTCATCTCCATCAAAGCAAAAGGGTGAGTTTTTGCCCAATGACTTGAGTCCAGGCCAGCATGGTGGCACATTCAGAAGAATGTGATGATATCCCTTTCTATTTATTCTGTCTGATGTGGTGGTCAGAGTAAGAGTAGACACTTATTTGACTCATTATTTTTAAATGTTTCAAGCCTATGTTTTGTGAAAATTCTTTTCTCCCTGAGCTTCTACAAAATGAGGCATTTACATTCAAACCAAGTAGAGTTGAATATTCAGTTATTCCTTTTTTTGTTTTTGTTTTTTTTTTATCCTCTCCCATTCCTTTTCTGTCTTCTGCAAGGAAAACCTTGCATTTTACTGTATACAACTTGAATCTAGCAGCTGTTGCTTTGAACTAACCTTCAAGTAACAGAAGCTTTGGAGGCCATTTTGGAAGGAGGGTGTGAGGGAGGAAGGTTGGGGGAAAAAAAGAAGTTTTGTTAAGTGTCCACAGAAAGAAATCCTGGCTTTTGTGCTTTTTTTTTAAAAAAAAAAATCTACTGCTTCCTCTCACCTTAGCCACTGCTGGCATGGGACCTGCACAGACTCCCTCTGGCAGCATCACTCCTCTGTGCTCCACTGGCTGTTCCTTACAGGTCCCACCATGCACTTCTCCCTGCAGGGCCTCACTTCAACCATCCTAGACCTTGCATTTTGCTGCCACCTCTGACACAACCCAGTTAATTGGGTATTTACTGAGGTGTATTGTTGTTTGGATGCAGATTATTAGCCTTTATGTCACCCAGAAGATATTACACCTGGTAAAGTTAATGTTTTGGGACTGCAAGGTTAATGTGTTAGCGCTCAGCCCTCTCCAATTAGCTGCAGCGCTATGTGTGTGGCTGTGCTGTGAGTCTCACTTTAACTAGAAAGGGCTCATCTGGAGACCCTTTCACAGATGGGTCACATTAACAGCATAAGAAAGTTTGTCTACCTTCTCAGCCCTCTCTTATGTATCTCTTCCTTGCTGTTCGTAGACTTTGGGTAAGTTGCTGATGCAGTGCCAGCCCTAGCCAGGGCTCAATTCTGCTTCCTTTCCAGGGCCAGCCTGCCTGTGGCCCTCTGGGGGCCTGAGCATAGCAGTGACTGGTGATTAATTCTGAGAATCTTCATACTGAGAAAGTTGTTGCATATCCAGGAATATGCTTAGCAGAAGACCTTAATTCTGCACTGAATTTGCTAGGCTCCCTCAACTTTAGGTGATCTTTATGGTGCAGCTGAGCTGGATGAATACCATGAAGTAGTTGCTAGAAATAGTCACTCTAGGGCTTAAAAGATTTTGTTTTGGTTTTGTATTCTGACATTCCTGTGTTTGCTGCCTGAGCATGCCCTAGGATATGTGCTTATTGGAGTAGGAATTATGCAAAGAGCAACCTGGAGGTCAGTAGACAATATTGGAAAAAATATATATATATCATTGAAATCGTGAGCTTTTGTACAGGAAACCTGGTTTGAAGAGTCCTACTCAGTCGATCAGGGAAGACAAAAAGATCCCATGTTCTCTATGGCAGGATTAAGTTAACTATTTGCCTTTTCACTGGTTTCCCTTCCCTCCCGTGATTACTATGGGCCAAGGAGGAGCATGCATTTGTGCCTTGCAAGACCGGACACTCATCATCACCACCTGTCATCAAAGAACTGTTTGCAACAGCCACTGATGTCCTCCTTCGCTTTGCTGCAGCAGGGATTCTGGGCAGCACCGGGGCTGTGCTGCCTCCTTGCTGAGCAGGTCCATAAGGGTCGTCTTGTCAGGAAAATGTTGCTGTGTTAGAGGCAGCTGCCTGCTGATACACAGCTTTTCCATTCATGCCTACTGCTGTCTATCTTCCAGCCCTTTAGGGACAGATCCTGCCTCAGACAGCTAGTATGAGGTAATGAGATCAGACAGGTATTTTCAACAGGACAGGAACATAAAGATTTCTCTTTCAAATCTTTCTCTTAAATAGCTGGTGTGTTCCTGACAGCCACACACCAACTCCTGTTCCTGTGCATTGGATGTTGAGACAAAGGGCTTGGACATATGTTCATTTTGCAAATGCCTAGTGGCCTTTAAAAAGTTACCATATTATTTAGCAATTTGTTATCACTGCATTAGTAGCCCTTACTGCTCCTGTAAGTCAAAAGGACAGTAGAAAAAGAGAAAAGCAAACAGAGGGCATACAACAGGTCTTGACTTGCCAAGCTAGGCCAGTACTTTCCCAGGATAAGCTAAATTCTTCCCCGTTCGCTGCCTCCAAATGGGCACATTGCTTTCTGTATTACGAAGGACAGGCATGTCATGCAACTACTAGAGAGACTTGCATATTGAGCTCATTAAATACAGACACTAGTTGTAAGGCTGCTTTTACGCAAGGTGGAAGGAAAGCACTTAGCACATTTCCAAGTGATGCTGTTTTCTGTGAGCTGTGTTGCAGTGATACCTAACAGTTCTTGACACAAAATGAGACGTAACTGAGACAAGTGCACTGCAAACTTTGACAACAGAAGCGCCTATGATCTACACAAAAGATAACTGGATGGATGCTGATAAATGAGGGTTACAGGGAAAAAATGAGTAATCTTTTCAGCCTGCTTGGCAGGGGTATCACACACCAAGACCTGCCCAGGTTTCATGAGTCAATTTTCAACAAGGAAGAATAGCAGCATAAGGAGGAATCTTAGTCTCCAGCAGGTATCTTTTCTGTAACATGCTACATTTTCTTTTGTTCATGATGAGGCATCTGTCCTTCTCCACAAATTTCTTTGAAATGTGCAGGCAAAGTGCAAAGACAAACTGCTAAATACAGCTGGTCAAAATTTTCTCCATGAGAAAAAATGTCATTTCCTTAAAATTATGACTTTTCATGGGAACATCTCAATTTCAGTGGCACTTCTATCAAACAAAATCTTTTGATGAGCTAAAAGTGTCCTGTTGGAATTGGATCATTTTGAGTTTTATTTCTGAAACTGCAGCTTGAACTCTATCAGCATACAAAACAAAGTATTTGGATTTTTTTATCAAAATGAAATGTTTTGATTGCCTTGAAGCAATCTGTTTCTGTTTAACGTCTCACTTCTGTGGAAATCTTGAAATTCAATATTTTGTTCCATTTTGAAATGAGCTGCATATAGACCTCCTGAGATTTTCTGCAGATCACTTCACGCAGCATTTGGACCCCACCAGTAGCTACTTCGGTACATTTTGAGCCTGATGGTTACCTGGGAAATGGGAGCAGACACTGCCACTGCGAGGGAAATGCAAGAGCACACAGTCACCTAGCAGCAGACCGTGTTCTTGTGAGAGAGCGTGAGGATATATCCTATTCCTTAGCAAGCAAAGCGTTAGTCATCACTCAGTTTCCTGCTTCCATTGATCCAGGGTTTGACAGAAGAACTATTTTATTTAAAAATCAAAGCAAAGTGAGCATTTACCCATTAGTCTGAGACCAACGTTCATTTCAAGATTGGTTTTGTGTCTGCTCTCTTGCAAATTCGTGTTCCTCCCCAGCCTCCATGCTCCTTGGAAGGGAGCAGCCAGCACTGCCCTAACAGCAGGACTCAGAGCCGGGCTCACCCTCTGACCGTGAACAACACATGCAAAGACAGAGCTTGGTCGTGTCCCACTGCCTTTCTGCAGGGCTGAGATGAACACAGCACTGCCTGCGAAAGACTACGTAGGTGTAGCCTATATTTTTGCATAAGACTGAGGCCTTATTAAGAGGTTCTCTATTTCGGAGGTGAAGATTCATGAAGGCAAAGGACAGCTATGGAAATCTGTTATGTACACAGGCCTTGCAGGTAGGGAAAGGTTCAGTATAAGCCTGAGGAGGACAAGGCACAGATCAAGGGGGGTTTCTGCTTCCTGTCTCAGGTTCACTGGGTTCGCTGGCTGTCATAAACATTAGCTCAGGCACACAGACCTCACTGGCTGCACAGTGTTTTTCAGCAGAGCCATTCCTCCACCTCGCAGGCTGTTTAGTCCATTAGTCACCTTCCCAGCCTTAAATAGAAGGAATTTCAGACTTTCATTAAAAGCCATGAGCCTGGGAAAATGATGCTCAGCAGAGGTTCCATTTTCACCTTTAGGAGATGATAAGAAAGAATAAAAATGGGCTTGTTATACAGTAAGTTAAGAAAATTTCTACTGAGAGGTGGGAGAGAAAAGGGGATGGAAACACTTATCTTATTCTGGAAAGCAATGAAGACAACAGTGAGGAGTGAACGTGCCTCTGACAGCTGCAGGATGGCCTGTGCAAAATGAGCAGAGGTCCTCAGGCTGTTTCCAGCAGGCAAGTGACTGCAGTAGAGAAGTGTGGCAAATTCACTGACCAGCTCAACAGAGAGCCCAGGAAAATATTTGGGCTGGAGTGGAGCCTTACCCCACTTTTCACTCTGAGAAGTGGTTGCTGGGACTAAACCTGTTACCTCGCCAGCCTTCTCTTTACAACTAAAAAGAAAAAGAAATGTTGAACTGATGACATGATGCAATAAGGTGATGTTGCAGTTGCAGCCCTGTGCCTGAGCCAGCATTACACGAGCTGATTAGCACCAGCGCTACAGGGCCAGGGCAGGTTTCGCAGCCCATCGCAGAAGCCTCTGATCTGTGCTAGCCCTGGGCAGTGCTTGCCTGGCAGAGTCCGGGGGAACGGCAGCCCCAGCACTGGCACGTGGCGGCTCAGCCAGGGAGCCTTGCATCTCCAGTTTCTTTCTGTGTGCTTATGGCACTGACTCTCCGAGAGGCTACGCGCCTCCCACAAAGTGCTGAATGTCCTTATCTCTCACGGACTTCAGTTGCTCAGCTGTTGACTGGAATAGATATTATCTGCCAGCTGGAGTTTACCAGAGCTCCAGCACTCCTCTCTGAACATATAGTGCTCCAGTCCCCGAATCCCTGTTCTTTGCATGGATGTAATTACCTCTATAATTGAGGTTTGATTTACAGGGCAAGAGCAATGGGGAAGCTGTTTGTTTTGCTTTTTAACTGGTTTAACTGTACTTAGCAAGACTGTAATGTTTTACAGCAAGAGTGTTGCATGGGTATGACTTTAGTGCAGTTAGAAGGATTCCAGCTGAGTTTATTGCCCTTTTCTTTGCATGAGTAGATCAGAGGATATGTCCATTTGCACTTATATACCTTAACTTTGGTGAGCAGAAAAGCTTTAAACCTGAGCCAGTTTAATGACCTGCTAATGTGATCAGCACATTGGCACAGAAATCCAAAAAAGGAGAAGAGTAGCATTCAGTGTCCGGCTAGAATAATTAGGAGGAATATGAAATCTTGGAGACCTCTTTCCAGGACTGCCTTGGGTATATAAAGCATATATGCCATTCAGAACATGTACTAAATCCCCACTGAAATCAGTGCTCATCCAGTACTTTCAAACACCCACACAGCTTTTAACTGCCTCTGGAAAGAAGCAGAGCAACTTGAAAGACACCTAGATTTCTGGATGAAGCCAGAAGTCAGAACACAACCGAGCCTTTGTTGAAATGACATTTGAACAAAGAGGTGCTTGATTTGCCAATGGTGTAAACATGTCATTGAATCCAGAAATGTATACGGAAATACAGAACAGGTTACTGAGCTGCAAACCAAAGCCTGCTTGTCACAGGAATGCACTTTGCAGCTGAGGATGAGATTTGAGGGAAACTCTTTGCATTTGGATCACATCTAATCTGTTTTCACTGCAGATTGTAAGTGACCTGGTCAGCTGAGTTTATCAAGTGTCATTAGTTTATATGCTTCTTAACAGAAAGGATTTTGTTACCTTTCAGGGTCTGTTTCTTGTTACATTTGAACAGATGTAAATTAGAGATACCTCTGTGGAATACTGATGGTAGAGAAGGCTCAAGGCAATAACATTTAGGATCACATTTTCAGCAAATATTATTTGAGATGATTCCTTCTTACCTCCTTCTTCTCCCTACTCTGTGGTTTCCTGCCCTGGAATTACCTACCTGTCCGTATATTACTATAGTTGTGATTAGATGTTGTCATCATGTGGATGAGGCTACAGAAACAAACTGGCAGCTTTGGAGGCATTGCATTTAGAAGAATGTGCAGGTGTCTGCAAAATGCATGTTTATTTGATTTTTGCATGCATATCCTTACACAAAACTGTGAATGGAAACGCAAGGGTATTTTAAAAGCTTGAGGAAAAGAAACCTGTTAAAAACATTAAATATTGTCAAGCACAGGGTGCCAAATGATAGTGGAAAGTTGAGACAATAAAGGGGCACATCAGTTAATTAATATGTTTACTTAATGTATTGCTACAATCAAAACTATTCCACTGGCAAATGCTGCCTTCTGATATGAATGAAATAATTGTTAGGGATATCTGAAAAAGATACATGTGTTGTGTGGGTCAGGAATAAAGTTGTATATTTCAGCAAGGGCAAGAAAAAAGTTCAGAGGAAAGTCCCCAGCAGTGTTCATACCTTTTAGAAGTGCTGTAGTTTGTGGGCAGCTCTTGATCCACTTTGTAGGTGCTGACTTGGACTTCTTGATGTGGCATCTGCTGAAAAAGCCTTCAGATTATCAAAACTCAGTGAAGGCCTGGTCTGGCATCGCTCACCTTTATCTCTTCTTTTCCGGTGTTCTAGTTAAGTGTAAACAAAGCTGGAATGCACTAGAAAAAGAAGGAAAGAAAGAAAGAAAAAGCCTTGGGTTATTTCTGGAGAAAACAATCTAAAAATCTACTGGCTGTTTTCATTTATCACCTTTCTCATATGTGGGGAAGTTTAAGGACCTTGCTGGTTTCAGAAAGACATTTATCTTAAAAGGTAACAACCTGTGTTTTGACTGGGCATTCTTCAGATCTAATGCAGTGATATCCAAGACCTTTTCTTTCTTTGGAAAAGTGAAAATGAGTTTTCGCCTTCTAGAAATTCAGTATAACTAAACAACCTATTGACTTCCCTGCTACAACATGTCCACTTACACAAGATGCATTGAATGTGACAGATTCTTCTCTGGTCCCAGGCAGTGCAGTATTAACCATATCTGTGCAGAATCTTTAGTGTGGAATGCTCTTCCTAATGTCTGAATTTATATGAAGGAACAGCTAGATGCTGTAGTTATACGAACTGGAGAAATAGTTCAAAAATAAATGCTTTCAAGAACAAAGTAAATGACTTCATCTTCATTTTAATGCTTCTTTCTCATCTATATTCCTTGATACACAACTAACTCATCAGTATCTTCCTCTCTATGACAACCCTGAGAAAAACAAGACAATTGGAGAGTAACAGGGGTTATTTAAATAAGGATGCCAAGTGGCTTTCAAAACCAGCTCTTGTTTACTATAGAAATACAGGGATTTTTTTGGAAGCGCTCTGTAGAGCAACATCTTTAAAAATACATTGAAATCCTGAGGAGATGGGCTTCTCTCCAGCTCAGGTCAATCAGGAATGGAGGTCACTGTGAAGGAGTTGACTGAGGTGAGATGACAGAACAGTTTGGGGCAGGTATGTAAAGATACATTCAGAATCCTTAGAAACATCTTTTAGATGTCTTCTAGTGCAGATTTTATTCCATCTTTAAATACTGGTATTATGGCTGGTCACAAAGGTGTTGCGTTTCTAAGATCTGTTATCTCCTCAGTGTTTGGTCAGAATGGCCTTGCTAACACAGGTCCTGTGGAGCTACCTGTCCTGTGCTTATCCTGTATATCAAGCCCACTGCAAATCAAGATGCCTCTGTCCTGACGCAACATGCAGGAGTGTTCTCAAGTGGCAGCTTCATGGAAAAAACAAGAGACCATCTCAGAGCATATCTTTCAAGGCAAGTTTAATTTGTTAAATGGAGAACTGAAAACTCGGGGGGAGCAAAAGACAGGTATGCTAACTGAATGTATAGCCTTAGTGATGAGCTCATAATTCTTCTATATAAATGCTGTAACATAACTAACCCTAAACCCTGCTCACAGAGAGGGTGGTCTTCTCTGCGGACAGACTGTGCTGCTGGCTTCCTGCATTTTGGTGAACCATGCAGATTCTGCTGGTAGTTCAGCCATCTGGGATAGGCTGGGGTCTTCTGATGTCCCAAGATAGGGCCCTGTGAAAGAAATTACCACTGACAAAGGGCTTCACCAACAGCACGTGGCAATAGTACAACCTGAAGATGCTCCCCAGCTCCATGATGTGGCCTTCATCATGCTATTGGAGGACTTGGCTGGAGGCCTTGCCCAGAGAGGTGGGAATTATAGTATAAAGCCCAGAAAAGGTTACACCTCCTGCTCAAGCCCCTGGCCTATACATGACGAAAAGAGCTTACTACTCCACTTTGATAAGAAAGTTACTCTTTAGCTTAAACATTATCATCTGCTTTTTTGATTTAAAGGGCCCAGGTTCAAACATTGCTGCAAGCCTAGACAGGTGGCCATTTCAGAGTTACAGTAAATAATTTAAATGACAAATTCAGACCTGTCTTTTGGTCCTGTATTATTCATGAATGAACAGGCTTGTTTTTTATGACAATGTTCCTTATTCAAACACAGTCAGTGATGTATCTCAGTCCTTGAGTTCATTTCAATTGCATCTGGCTGTTTGCCATCCTTTCATTGTTATTTTCTGTTTTGCAAAATGCATTACCTAAATCATATTACTTCTTTTCCTTTCCTGTGGGACTGAAACTTTTATACACAGGAAAGAGATCTTTGCATGGCTGCATAAGCCTTTTGTAGCGAAGCTTCACTTCAATGCGTATTTCTGAGAATTTCCCTTTCCACAATTGTTCTTACAAACAAAGATATTATTTGTATGAACATTCATGTCAAAGGTCAGAAATACCACTGAGGAAAACACTCAAGCATCATTTATATAAACCTTCACAAACACTTCACTGCTGTGTTTGTTCATTTTGGCCTGTTCATGTTTCACCAGCAAGCTTTTGTGGATGTGAGGAATTGGATCCTCACTGACCTCTGGGGAGTCTGTTATCACTAAACATCTCAAAATCCCATTCATTTTCATGGAAGTGGAGAGGACAAAGCTGCAGTTGTTTAGGTGCTCACTGAATTTTTGAGGTTTAGAGGTTCTTGAGAAGACATATAGCCTTGTGATTCACTATGTGAGCACTATCTCCAGAAAACAGGATTCACTACCTAATCCTTTATAGACTTCCACTTGCCCAGGTTTGCTTAGGCCTTCACTCTCACCTGTAAAATGGGGAATAATAGTGCTTTCTTTCCCTGGTACTATTTACCTGTCCTATCAACTTTCCTTGCCAACCCTATAAGCCACAAATACGGCCTCTTTTGTCTTTATGCCCACTCATACAAGTGAACCCTGATCACAGCTCTACTTCACTTTTGAAGTAGATCACGACCCGTACAAAAATAATAGATAAACGCATAGTATCTATGCTATGCTAGGCAACTGTGAGAACGTTGAAATGTGAATCCATCCTTTTCTGTTAATGTTATGTTGCTGAAATATCTGATATAGCGGAATAATTGACCATGGTGCTTATATCTGTGATTTTTTCATACATAGCTGACTTTCTGCTTCTATGTTTGTTTGAATGATTGATGGATGCTTGCTTTTTTCACTCACCTCCCTGAAATATACACGCATATAATTTACACATCCTTCATCTGCTAAAAATAAGCTCACAAAAATTAGTGAGAAATTAAGCCAATATTTTTTCCTCTGTGCATGTGTGGTCACAACCTTGAAAAAGTTGAAATCCAAGTGAGAGAATTGACCTAGCATATTCTTAATGCCCTCCGTGTCTTAAAAAATGGATTAATTTGCTACTGAGATCTTTTTGGATGAAAAGTGTCATTGAATATTTACAAATGAGTGTGATGTGATTTTTTTCCAGCTATCCTTGCTTCAAATTGCAGGCAGAAAAGGAGTTGATTGTCCTTAAATTTCCTTCTGTATTCAGGGAGGCTCCAGCTTATCAGATGTCTGTTTTTAATATAGAATTCCTTTAAAAGCTAGAGGATATATAAGCCCTCCCAGGAGGTGACAAGACTACTGGTGTAATTAGGACAGGGTTCTGAGTGTTGCAGCCTCCTCAGGTGGCTTCACTGGAAGCTGTGGGTGCATGAACCCCTTTTGAAATTCAATCTGTGAGTCCTTTATGAATATGTCTGGTCAAGAGACCTACAAGGATGCCCCAGGTCTCTGCAGAAAGTGGTGGTGTCAGCACAGAACTAGGGGAATATATGGTATATGAAGATAGTTTCAGCTTTCATATGAGACTAAAGGAAAGGCTTTGATCATTTACGATCATGAGCCATCCTCAGGCATTTTTGACAAGAGCAAGGTGCTTGTTCTGGAGTCCTGGCTTAAACTGCCCTGCAGTGGCATCTGAATAATTTATCTCTCTGCATATGTTCTTCTTTGTACTTTTAGGCAGTGTTACCCTGCTTTGTTTGAAATGTTGCTGACTTTTTGGCCTTGGAGCTACTTCAAAGAAATGGGCCAAGGGATATGGGTTTGTAAGGTTTGTTGAGTACTTGGGATCCTTGGATAAAATGTATTATGTAAATGCCAAAACTTCACTGCAAGAGTCAGATATGGTATACTATTTGCATGGATAGTACAAGTCAATGCCAAAGGGCATTAGTTAGAGACTCAGAGAATCAGGTTTGGACCAAGACTGAGGTGAATTGATGGTGCTGTTTTGGGATCCTGGATTTAAATAAATGGGATCTGCTACAAACTCAAACTTAGATGAATGAGCAGAGCTCTGTAGTGCTCCAGGACTGTCGGGAAAAAAGGAGGTTTAGGCACTGTCAAACTGGAGAGCACAGATAATACCAGGAACAGTCAGCAGGTACATGTCTGGAGTGAAATCCTTTGGTAAGTCATGGCAAGTGAGTGATTTTGCATAGACCTTTATATATTCCAGCTTGTGCTATTTCTCCCTTCATAAACAGTATATTCAGCTGCATCCAAGCAACAAAGTCAGGAGGTGCATGTGTTCGCCCAAAGCCAAATACCACTCTGCTGTCATCACTGGCAGCAAGAACTGCCTGTCTAATTCTTACCCAGCTGCAAATCCACAAAACTGCTGGACCTGAGCCTTTCAATGCTCCTGTGGATTCAGCCCATGGTATCAGGATCCATCTCTGTGCAAGTATCTTATGCCTTCTGCTGTTTCTTTGCTAACTGGATTAAGTTTCCCTGCTATCTTATTTATCTTGCACTCGTTAAAGCTATATTTAGAAGCGAAGGCAACTCTTCTCCCCTCCAGGGAAGGCAGTAGGGAGAGTCTTTGTTGCAACAAGCCATGAGGATGTGAAATAACATCTAGGTTTTCACTGTTTTGAGATGGAAATGTGCACATTTCCACTAAGACAGAGATAAGAGTAGTGACACTTGTCCCCGGTTTCCTTCTGCATAGGATGTTGGTTAGACGCCTGGGTCTGACGAAATCTGTGCAAACTGTTGTTGAATGTGCAGAGAAAAAGGTTTGTCTGACCCAAATCACAGGCACGTAGCAGTGGTAAGAGATGTTCACCGTGAACAGCGGTAGACAGTAGCTTGCTGCTGCCTCAAGAGCTGGATCTTAGGTTTATCTGCAGTTAGCTCAACAGAGAGCTGCCAGCTCCCAGGTTTCGGCGAAAGAGACTAATGCAAAGACATCTTTTCCTCTCTCACTGACCTTTATAGTCAATGACTATAGTCAGCTTCTTGTGGAAAATAATAGCAGCGTGAACTGTCTTCAGAGCATCCCCGCTGCTAAATTGTCCATCAGACAGGGCAAACGGGCCAGATGTACTTAGCACAAAACTCCCGTGTCTCAGTAGCTCACAGAATCCAAGATTAGCAACTGTTTCGGTACCCCCTCACCCGCCTGCCCGAATCACCACGCAGGGAGAGGAGCCCTTGGGGCTGTGACCAGCAGTGGAGCACAGCTGCCTGCGGGACCCGGGCTCGGAGGGGAGGGATCGGCGAGGGGCAGGTTGAGCAGCCCGACCGCTGTGGGACCGAACGGTCCGTGCCAGCCGAGGGCGATCCCACAGCAGCGGAGGCAGGGCAGCAACGCGTGGGTTTTACCTCCGCGGTCGCCTCGAACCTTTCCTCCGTGCTAATGAACGGTCTCAAAACCGGATGTAGGGAACAGAGCCAAGAGGCTGGGGAGGAAGGGGAGCCCCGGGGTGCCCCAAGCCCAGCGTCTGCGTGACACCAGAGCAGGTGAACGTGGCTCTGGGGGCCAGAGGGGCTCTCTGTGCCACTCCTAATGGCGGTGCCCGCTGGTTGCTGTGGTTACGGGGGGCCAGGGGCAGCACCGCGGCCCTCGGTGGGGCGGAGAGTGGGAACAACAGCCCGGAGAGGCAGGCAGAGGCGGGTGGAGAGAGGGCGAGCCCATTTCTGGACAAATTCACTCTTTCTAAGCTTGTTGTTTCAGTCGGCGAGGCCAAGACGAAGGCACGGCCGTGAGGGAGCAGGATGGGGCGAACGGCCCCAGCAGGGAAGGCCGGTCGCGGGCGTGGAGGCTCAGGACGCCAGTGGTCCGGGCTGTAGACATTTCTGGGCTGCTGATCCTGGCTGGAGCTTGTGCTTGGCCCTTCCCAGTTTTCCTGGGGACACGGGCTCTGCGCCGGCAGCCCTAAGAGGCGCGTGGGCCTGGCGGGGAGCACACGGCTCCGCTCCCGAAAGCCCGGCCCGTGCCACGTGTGCAGGCGGCGGCTTTCAGGAGTGAAGACGGCACGCGCGACCGTGGTGGGGAAACCGTGGCGAGGAGGCCTGGCCGCACCGGGTTAATGGAGTGTCTCCCCGCGGAGAGCCTCACGCATGGCTTTCTGCCAGGGACACCGGCAGTGCCAGGAACGAGGCGTGGGATCAGCACCTCTTCCAGAGCGGAGCAGCGTAAATCCGCTGCACAAACAGTGCAAATTTTACTGATAGCTTTCCAGGGAAACAGCACTTACCAGCAGGACTTTTCAAGGCTGGCAGCAAAAGTTAGAACAGAGAACGCTGGTGAGCAAACAAGGTCTTGAGCCCGGAGTTTAATAACAATTTCCAGCTTATTTATTTATTTAGGAGGTGAGTGGGGTTGGGGGCAACGCAGTCCCTCTGGGTTAGCTGGATGATGCAGCATTTTGGATGTGGCTGCAGTTTTCTGTCGGAGATGGTTGCTGAGACCACCCTAGCCATCGGCCCACCCCTCCAGTGGAGCTTGTGTCCCTCACACAGGGACAAGGGTCTTCATGTTGATCATCCCCTGGACACCACAGCTTTCAGCCAGGTCTCTCAGTCACGTTCACTGATGTGAGGCTGAAGGTTTCGGTGGCTCAGAAGCTGGGTCACAGAGGGACGGACATCCCTGGCTTAGCGCTTTATGGCTGGGAGGAGTAACAGCTCCAGACCTCCTGATTTTTGACCAGCTGCTGTAAGCTGCTTAGAGCCTTCAGGCACCCTGAAGTTTTCTCTTCGTGCATTGAATTTCCTCCTGGTTCGTTTACATTCGTGTGGCACTGGCCTGTGAGGTGGGCTGCGAGTGCTAGTGCAGTTTGGAAAAAGGTGCTTTGACTTCCATGCGAAGATAGTGACTTTTTTTTTTTTCCGAGAAAGTAGAGCTATAAACCTTGCTTATGCCAAACATTTTGCAATGTCCATATTAAGCTGGGAGGGTAATGTCAAAAGAGGAGGATGTTTGTCACTCACCTGTCTGAACACTGGGAAATGCTCCTTCCTTTATATACTGAGTGCTTGATTTTCACCCTGCCTGCATCCTGTCCCCACTTTTTGCTTAGCTGAGTTCTGATCTCAAGCCTGCAGAGCTCGACAGAAAAACGTTTCCTGTTCAGATCAGCACATAGGTCTGTAGCAGCAAAGAACTGTGGGCAAAGTTGCCCAAAAGGCAAATATGTGATCATGCTTGTGATAATTTGTGCCCTCGATAGAAGACATACAGAAAGAAAGAACAAGCTAAAAAATCGTGTCCCATCCACCTGCCAGGCACCTTGGTAGGCACATTAGAGACTTGATGGATAAAACAGACAAGGTAGGAGTAGCAGGCCGCTAAATTATGTAAAGTGCAGCAACAAATTGCAGGCACAAAAAAAGGGCAGCTTTAAAAAATTATAGCTTAGGTATCTATTTCTAGACCAGTACTTCTGATGCTTGCAAACAGATGTATCAATTGAGTGCAAAAGAGATAAACTATTTATTTAGCATGAAGACTGCCCCGAGCAATTGTGAATCGAAGGTTATCTAATGTCTTTGCCATAGGCTGCAAGTGTGTGGACAGTTAGCATATGCAAGGGAATTACTCACAGATAAGCATCCAGTAATTTATACAGCACATCCCAGATAGAATCCTCTCCCATATCAATTTCTGCCTGCTCTATAAACTGCTCCCATTTATCAGGCTGGATAAATTCACAGGCGAGCAATGAGGGCGTGCTGTGATCTGTGTATACTTTATCAGTTAATATTCACTGAAGTCCCTTTGACATGATTGGAGTAAATCTTTCTTTCTCTTTCTTTGGTTATAACCAGGTCTATAATCTTCCAGGCTAAACACCATTCCCATGAAGGAAGAATAATACTGAGGCATAGGGTAAAAAATAATATATAGAGAGAATGCATTTCATCTCACTTTGGAGGTAATGAGACAGTTTAATACGATATGTCATTTAAAATCCAGTTTTTCTTTTTAATAGATTCAGTATCCCTGAAGAAGTGACTGACAGATCAGTACATGACATATTTCTCCCAGGAAATAATTTGAGGTTGACAGAACTGGGGAGGTGCAGAGGTGGCAGAGTCACAGTGATCTTCAGAAAGACAAAGGAACAGGTCTTTCTCCATCAGGTAAATAACAGACTTGAGGTTATGCAAATTAAGCTAAAAGTATCAAAAGCAGTGTCCCTTCCAATCAGTAGAGGCTAAGTGCCTAAGTCCCTTGGCTGCAACCTGTAACAGACACATTATACTGCTATGTAGACTTGGCAGTAGAAAAAGCATGATTAATACACTCTGAGCAGTAAAATACAGAAGACCTGTTCATCCCTTTTTGTGTGCTTTGTCTGCATCCTCATACAGGTTGCCAGAAAATTCATACTCCATACCCTGTTCTGTCTCGGCTGTAGCTGCCACAAGAATGTCAACTGACTTTCGGAAAATCTACTGAGACTGGGAGTCTACTGAGAAATGGATAGATCCCAGCAGCTTCATTTTCTACAATCTGCCAGCAGCCTACTGCAGGCTATCCAAAATGAATGCGCAGCTGTTTATTCAAACCAAACAGGTGCTCTGGTCCTTTTGAGTGTGAGTGAGGACTTTAGAGTCCATTGCAAATGGAGACAGATCTTTCCTTGAATAAAAAAAGGTGTGCCACCATGATCCCAGAAGTGAGAGATGAAGCCATATACTTGGACAGAGTCCACACATGGCTCTTAAAAAAAGGGGCACATAATGAGTCTTGGCATGCATATACTCAAGGCCATCTGCTAATGTGATCTGTTGCCAATTTGTTGTGCTAGGAACAAGTCTCAGCAGGTCACGAATGCCAAGATGAGATGGGCTTAGAATAGGCACTTGCAGGGTGTATTAATGGGCACTGTTTGCCAGAGGAATCTTCCTAGCAATGAACACTATCAGAGGAGGACTATGCTGTTCTTTGGTATCCAGGATCACATCAGCTGATACTGGTGATGTGTTCCTGCCATTTCCAAATATCTCTGCCCCTGTAGTGATGACCAGAAAGGTATAATCTTTTGCAAGCACAGCAAGAAGTGATCTTCCAATCAGTCTACTCTAAAAGTTATTTCAGTATTATTTCCTTCTGCTGCATGACTAGATCCTCCTTCATGTGGCTAGGCTGGAGAGAAATTTATGCATATCAGAGCATCCTTAGGAGCAAGAACAATGCAGCTTACAAGATGCACAAAAAGCTTTTTTCAACTGTGGCAAGCACAAAGCCACCCTGATCTGTTCATCAGCCACCTCTGGAGTCTCACCTGCGGGACACCCTCTGACTGGAAGCTTTCCCTCACCTGCTGATCTCCAAAGTACTGTGAACCTAACCTCAGGGGACAGTTCAGGAGATGGATAAAGAAGGAATGAGCCAAGGACATCTACTAGTACCTTAAAAACAGCACGTTGCTGATTTAAAAAAAAAAAAAAAAAAGAAAAGAAAAAAGAAAGAGAGAGAGAGCCCAAAGCAAATCAGATTTATTTCTTAATCAGTGCCTCACAATGTCATCATCATGTATTTGCATAAGCAGTGTCTATGTTTTATGCATTGTTTTTCTTTGAGCGGGTACCTCCTCATTTGTGTGCACTTGCTGATGTGCGCTCTTAACCTGCCATAGGCTTCCCCAAAGCTAGTATCTGTGAATACATCTCAGACAATAATTAGAAGTCTTCACCTTCTCCACATCCTTTTCCTAACAAAGGCTTGAAAAATGAAACCTGATTTTTTTTTTTTCCCTCACAGTTTTATCTCTTTCCTTCCTTGTTCAGGTATTGGCTGCCTGGAGAGTAGGTGCCAAATCAAAAGACAAGGAGTTTCCTTCTCCTTAGGAAATGTTTATGTGCCTTCCACAACATCAAATTCAGAAAATAGATTAACTCTCAGAAAGCCCTGTTTCAACACCCTGTGAACTTTCAGGTTGGTTCTTGTGGTTTTTAGGACATTTGACTCCTCTACGATTTTTCCCTTTTACTTGTCTGCCTGTCATAAAAAATATTCTTTGGGATCAGAATATCCATTCAAACATCTCAGTGCTTGAATTTCAGATGTTCCTTTTAGGTCATCCTATGCACATCCTGTTTCTATAAAAAACTCTTCAGATCATACTCTAAGATGGATGATCACAGATTAATGGAAACTGGTTGAGAAAATGAGGGCAGGTGGGAATTTTGGATATTTTTTATTATTTGATAATGAGCCAATATTTTCAATCCCAACCCACAAATTAAGGGAAGAAATTGGTTTCCATAGACAATCTGTAGTTTTCCAATGAAAAACTGAAATTTTGGGAAGACAGCCAGTATGTTGTGTGGAAGGATATGTTTCACTGAAAGCACAAAGGCTTTTTCACAGAAGGGCTCCAGCCAGCCCAGGATCCTGTGTCTTGCTCCACCTACACACTGCTGGCCATGCAGCTACAGGGGCTTTTTTCTTGGAAGAAGTTGCTAGTGGGAAATGTAGAGATTCTCTAAACTCCAGGGTGGTTCTTCTTACAGTCCACTTTGTGTCTTGGAAAGTTCATTTCCTCCAATTATGTTTTCTCCAACTTGCTCTCTCTCCTCTACTCATGTTGGAGTCACTTAGTCCCTCCTTAAAAGCCAAAGACTTAACATGGACGAATGCCAAAAAAGCACTTGTTATGTATGAAATGTACCCAATAAATAGCTTTACCAGCTTTAACACAATATATTTTCTGCAGTGATTTACTGAGTGCTTAGAGAGCATATCCAGAAAAAAGAGATGTCACAAAGCACATAGAAATTACTATTAATTCAATCCTCTTCAAACATCTAGTTTATTTTTGGAGTCATTATTTGATACAGGGGACATGATAATGGGTTACAAAACTTTTCACCTCTGGATCATGTGTTACAATGTGGTCTAGGGAATTAGTGACTAAAGTAATTAACATCTGCTATCTGTTCAATAGCTTGAGTGAAATAGGATTAAGCTCATCTGTCCAATCCCAAACAGACCAGTCTCTCCATTAACAAAGCCACCATCACAATTAGCACTAATGGACATCTCCTGAAAAGATATGGCATCTACCTAGCAATTTTCTTTGTAGAAAAGTTATTTAATTGGTTAATTTTCATCCTGAAATTTGATCGGACACTGGAGGAAAGACTCAGAGTAGCATTTTGTAGTGCTGCAATTAAGTTGTGATGAATAACGTGATGTACTTTGTAAAAATATTGTATCACAACCCAGCCAAAATACTTAAAACTTTCTAGATATAAAATACAATGAAAAACATACCTGTCTTGCTGCCACATCTTTCCTTCCCTAGGAGGTGGTACAGTTATGTTTCATTTAAGGTAGGAAACTGAGGCACAGAGTGATGCACTCAAGGCCATAGAGACAGTTGGTGGATGAGGTAGGTGTGTAGGGGTTTTCTTATCTGGAGGACTGGCTGCCATCCCAGGGGATCCAGATGCTCTGCCTACCTTTGCACTGCCTGCTGTGCACAGCCTTGGGCAAGCTGAGTCAGCTCCCTGGGACTATTTTCCTTCCTGACTTTTCCCATGTCACTGTAGACCAGGAGCCACTTGGAATGGAGACTCTTGCTCTGCAGGTCCCCAGCATGCAGTTAGTGCAACGGGCCCTTGCTCTTGATGTGAGATGTTCACAGCTCACCGTCAGCCCACTGCCTTCCTCCTGGTGATTCTGCAGTGAGCGCTGTGCAGGCAGGCCATTCAGCTCCTAATGGGGCCATTATTTCCATCTCTAATTGAATGATTTCTTTCTGTCTTTCTCTCTCTGTCTCCCTTCCTCATTTTTTTTAAGGAAGTGTCAGTGAAGTAAGTGCTTTTAAAAAATGAACTGAGACATCCTGAGCAACGGTGTCAGTACCGTTATTTTTAGCAGGGTCTCCCTTGACTCAGAGCTGTGGTGGGCTGGAGGTCCTCAGAGCTGACCCACCAAATCTCTGGGGTGGGAGCAAGCTGCTCACATTTTCCCAGGTATAATGACCACCAGTCAGATAATAGTATTTTACTTTGCCTGAGATAAAAACACATCGTAGCCCTCTCAGCAGCCCTCTCAGCCAGAGAGATGCCAGCGTGTCGATTAAGCCAGGCTGGGTGGTGCACACATTATTATCTGTTTTACAGACAGAGAAACTGAGATGCAGGGAGATTAATTGACTTGCTCAGATGAGGTGAGACCAGAGAGAGGCTACAGAAGCGTAACTGCCAGTGCCAGCTCTAATTGCCAACACATATATTCGTCTCTGGAAGAGGCATCTGGAGGAAGAGGGGATATAAAGGCATCCCCAGAATAAAGCAGGAATCCATGACTGAGAGTACCAGCAAAACAGGGAATGAGACACCTCTTTCCATATCATGCTATAAACCTCAGCAGCCTTGTCTGGGATTGCCTGATATTCCTAGCACTGTTGGAAGTATGGGAATAGCAAAAAACACTTTTTTTTTTTTTTTAACAAAACTAGCAGCAACTTTCCACACTGCCTCAGGCCTAGTAGGAGGCAGGATCTGAAGGTGGCAGAAGATAATGGATTGTGTGTGTGGTAATTAATTCAGAGTTGGCAAGCGAAGATCTGCAGTACACGAGGCATGCTCGCCTCTTAGCAGCTTTACAGCTAGTTCTTGGCCCCATCCCGTGTACCCCGCACTCTAGTCTGGAGGCATCATTACATCTGTTCTCCCCCTCGGGAGCAGCTTCAGATCCATGTCAGAGTTAATCTTTTGACATAAGTCTTTCGCCTCTTCCCAGAAAAAGGAGAGGAGGTTTTGTTGTACAGGTTCCTACTGAGTCAAACATAGCATAAACCTGCTTGCCTTATAAACACAGCACAAGAGAAGCCAGGCATCTTTGGAAAAGAGCTATCACACCCGCAGCACTGGCACTGTCATTCGGACCCTTTGTGCACGGGAGGTTTTAATGCTGCTTTGGCAGGATAAGGAGCTTTTGTCATCACTATTAAGCAAAGCCAATCACCATGCTTCCGAGTGTCTCTGCAGGCTGCAAACATGCCTCGTAACCAATCAGATATCTAAGCTTACACTTTCACTTACGGGAAGCTTTGTTCTCCATTGCTGAATTAAAGTAGAAAGAAAGGAGAGAGGCACTTTCTCTTCCCATTCAGCAGCTCATGACAGAGGAGGCAAAAGTGAACATCAGACCCTTGTCCGCAACAATAAGAAGTGATGCAGGGTGGCCCCTACATATCCCATTGGAAAGAACTGATAGAGAGCTAAAATCATTGGCAGTTTCATAGAGGTTCATTTCCGTTTGAATTTCTGGGTTTTGCTATGCAAAATGGATTTTGCAAGAGACCTGCTGTTGTTGCTCCAGTAGCTGTGACAATATAGGAGTGTGGGTTTGCTCATCACAAGCAATTATAATGAATGAATACATCAATCAAAATTAGGACAGGTATTTTGTTGATTGCCGTCCCAAGGCAAACGGTACATTCATTACCAGGAGTACAATAGACTCCACTGTATACACCAATAACCACAGGACCATCATTTGATGGTATTAATATATGACAGTAAATAATACCACTGCCTGTTCTTGTGGTACAGCTCTGCACATAGTAGCACAAAAATCTCTAAGATGACATTTAACTATCAGGATGTATAGTCTGGAAGCTCTATACAAAGCTTCTCAGGGATTTTCCAAAGGCCAAAACATTTCATTATGCTGTTGATCAAAATTTTTCAGTGCAGGATTTTGCAGAGAAACTTCCAAAATTGTCTTTCACCCCTGCAAGCCAATCTTCCTGCCACCTCTCTGCCAGCAAAATTTCTCCTTTCCTTTCACTATTGCCATTTGGGATTCTGTCCTCCTTCCCCTCAACTTCCCTTTCTGCTGGCCTCACAGTTCTTTCTGCCCTCACAATTTTCAGTTAGCACTTGATTTGGACAATTCCCATCTCTATTTTGCCACTCCCCAAATTTCCCCCAGTTGTCCACTCAAAATGAACACTTGAATATGTTGCTTCTTTGGTATATCCTCTAATATAACCCTCTGACACCTCAAGCTCAGAGTATGTTATTTTTTTACTTCTTACTCCTTTATTTCTTCACTGATCATTTTCCTGTCCATTCTACTTAGCAGGATATATCCATGTGGCAAAACAAGCTGAGTTCTTAACTTGTATTGATTAATCAAAATTAGCCAGTCTTGGTTTTAATACAAGTAAGCAAAGAGTTTTCAACCCCAGGCTCCTCTACCAGCTTCTCCACAACTGTCTTATGTTTTTCCTTCCTTTTTTTAAAAAGCAGATCCTGGCCTTTTCACTCTTACTATAAGTTTCCTTCTGTTTAGTGAAATCCCCCGTTTCCTGCCTGCCAAGTACCCTTCACTTTCCACAGACTTTTCTCCCAGAAACCTTTCTTTGTTCTGCTCTTCCACTCTTTCACGTCTTCCTTTTGTCCCTTGTCTCAGGGATGTCTTCCTCTGCCGATGCCATGTTTGTGGACGGACACTTCTCAGAGATTTGCACAATCATTTGTATGCTGGGGCAGCTCTAGAACTGGTTGCTATTAGCTTTAGCAATCACCAGCACTTCCTGGCAGTGAGAAGGTGAAAGGCTTAGAATGTCACAGTCCGTAAGGCTGTTTTTGCCAGGAGTATTTGCAATATTTGTCAGGAAATTCATTTGTTTTAAGTCAGATTTCAGCAGAGTTGTACTGGAAGCACCTGACTGGTGTCAGCTGCCCTGTACAGCTCAGCAGAGGAAAGTTTCCCTTGAGCTGCCTCCCGCCTGGGTCAGACTCCAGGTAGTTGCTCCATGAGGAACAGCTGCTGTCTTGACACAGTCCTGAAGAGGTGTGAGAGCATCAGAATTTTACAGTGCTGCATCCCAGAGCAAGCCCCAGCTTTGCACTGCTGTGTTTTTCCTCTTGGGCTGTTCCTTACAAGCCAGAGATTGGAGGATGTAAAACAACAGAAACAAAGAGACAAAGTTGGAAATCTGATTAATACTAGAGCAACAAAAGAAGGTGCAGATGGCTGATGTTCTCTGAGAGCAAACCCAACGGCTCCTTATAAAAAGATCCGCTTCTTTTCCCAGGTAAGAGATCACAACTGAGAACTATATTTCCTTTTTCATGTCTAAGCAGACTGAGGTTTTTTGAATTACTTTTTAATAGACACCTTTTGTTTCTAATTTAGTACTATAGCCTGGTGACTCAAAGATTTTTTTGGTAATTTCTTGTGTTGTGGCCCCAAAGCCACGTACTTGAGGTGAGTCCTTACTGGATATACACAAGGATTCTCTGTTCTGGTCCCACAGTAATTCAGACATATTACAAAGATCTGGTATTTAAATAAGGTGCCAGCAAAGAACTGAAGCAACACACACACCAGTGAAACTCCCTTCCCTCTGTCTGTAGTCTTGCATACAAATAACCTAAGCTCATCTGCTACTGTCTATATTTTGGCCTATTGTCCCAGCACACGTTAGACGTCCTCCTCCCTTTCCCATTTCAGTGATAAAAATTTAAAACAAATGTCCACAGCATCTAATCTGGTATAATTCCTTTAGCTGGTTTGTGCTCAAAGCTCTTGTAAGGAGAAAAAAGAAAAGTCCATTTCATAAGTCTAAGGCCAGGTTTGATGTGCTTCAGCAGCAAACTCCAGTTTCAAAGTTAACTCCAATCCCGGTGTTCTACCACTTGGGACTACAGCCATCCCCAGTGTGCTTTCAAGTCCTGGCTGAAAAACTCCAGCTGTGAATTTGACTCCAGTTCTCAGACTCAGACTGGCTTCTAGGCACTTGTCTAAGTTATTTTAGATCAAAACACCAGTTTCTTATCCTACCCTTAAGTCAAAATATTGATCAAGTTGGAAACAGATAAACTGAGAGCGTTCAGAAACTTTACCAGGACAGAAATAGGGCATCACAATAGCAAACACCAGTCAAACAAAAACTACCAGTACAAGGCTGTAGCAAAGAGTGCAAATATGATCCATGGATAAATAAGAAAAGAAACTGTAAATAGTGCAGAGGTGCTACTGCTAAATACAACATCGGTGAGACCGTAATTGGTACTGTCTCCAGTTCTGGCATCTAAAATTCAAAGAAAGATGCTGGAATTCAGAAAGGCTTCAGAGGAGAGTTCCACAAATGGTTTAAGATCTAGAAAACATGCTTTACTCCGAGAGACTTAAACCATAATCTATTTAGCTTATCCACAAGAATGCAAAGAGTTCATCCAGTCACAGTCTACAGCTTCCTGCTTGGGTTAGAGATTGCTCACATTTATGGCCCTTTAGTCTTCTCACAGTGGGAAAATGATCCTGGATACACTCAGACTAGCAATATGGTACACTTCAGCACCGCAGGTAAATAACCCTTTCAACAGGTGACCTACAGATGTGATGAAGTCTCTGTCACTTGAGATCTTTAAATCAAGACTTAGTGTCTCTTTAGAAGGTATACTGTGGCACACATGACTTTTAGGTAGGCCTACAGTGTAGATATTGTTGGCAGAGGTTCTACGGTCCGGTTAACAAATGCTGTATAAATAAATTAGCATAATAATTGCTTCTGGCCTTAAAAATCTATTAATACTTTCAATACCTGATTTCTGAAATAATCATACCTTCCTCTTGCAAACCACAAGCCTGAAAACTGTGGTCAGATTGTGAGTTAATTATGCTTGCGAACAGCTCTGTATCGTGCATCTGAGAAATCTGAGGCAACACAAACTTAATTGGCTTTTCCAAGGGCATCCAGCAAATCACTGGAAAACCCAAGAACTGAACCCAGAGGAGCTGGTGCTTTCTCCCTGCGCTCACTCCACGACACACTTCCAGCTGCTAATAAAAATGATAGGACCAGAACTGAGGGCCTTCGAAATCTCCTGAAGGACATGGTCTTGACACAGCATTATCTATTTCTTCACTGAGGGAAATATCTCCCTAGTGACAGCACATGAATGATAATTGATCAGTCTGGCTTCTGATACAAATGTGCCATATCTGATCACCTATTCCCTGAACTTATATTCTGATGGGCAGCCTTTTATTTGTGTGTTTGAGAGGGGTTCATGTTCTGGCCCCTTTTGCCTCAATTTTAGCAGCTAAACAGATCTGCCATTCTGCCATCTCATTTTGCCTCTTTTGACTGTACAATTCTTTTTGTTAAAGACTGTTCGATTTATTTTGCAGATCTACTCAGTCATCAAAAGTTAAACAGCCCTTGGTTTATCTATTAAAGAGGGCAGACAATTAGTTCCCCCACAGTGACTGTAAGTGACAGTCAGAAGGGAAAGAGATAACCTCATTCCAGCATCCTGAAGCTGCTGAGAGAGAACGCACAAACAACCCACTGACTTTATACAGCTCCAAAGTGATCACCCACACTAGAGAAAGAGATTTCTTTCCACCAGACAAAACAAGCAGTTGAGCAAACACCCACAACTTCTTTCCTCATCAAACATCCTCAATGCGCCCAGCTACACATCTGCTCTGAACAAACGGGGGGAAAAGTTGCAATGTTGGCAAACATAGCTACAGCCAAGGCAGGTGCCTAGAGGCTTGCTTTTGGAAGGATAGTGCTGGGAGTTGTAGGATTACCTATTCCCTCTGCCTTGCAATCCCAGGGGAGGAGATGACATTATAGAATTGGTCTGTCAAAATGATGAAGCTGAAAAAGCTTCCAAAAAGCAAGAATGGTGAAGAAATTTGAGCTGGCAACCAAATGCTTGAAGGAATGTAGCTGTTGAACCTGATGCAAACAGATCACATGACAACGCTGGAACCTGGGAAGGGAAACAACTGGTCTGGTCCCACAGCACTTCCCCTTGTCTGGCCAGGAAAAGTCCCTCCCATACACTTGTTCATATTTTTTCTAGATTGAGTATCAAATTCCCAAGTGAAAAATCTAACATTTTCACCTCTGATCCCTATGGACACTATTCCTTAGCTTACCAAAATCTCATTATTGAGAAGATAATTTTGCTAGCAAGCCTGCACTTTTCTCCAGCATATTGCCATGCATCCGCCTAAAACAGTTAATCTCTGTTCTTGATCTTACACTTCTTGAAATAGATTTGCCACTATTATGTTCCTGTTTAGTCATCATCTAGCCAACATAGGTAGCTTGACCTCTTCTATCACCATAAATCACACCCTGCAGACTCAGATTTTTTTCGTTCCTCTCCTGTAAGCTCCTCCTGTGTTTATCAATATCTTTCTGAGACTGGATTTTAGCCATTTGCTTGCCTCCATTATCACAGAGTCACAGAATAGCTAGGATTGGCAGGGAACTCTGGAAATTATCCGATCCAACCCCTTGCTCAAGCAGGGTCACTTAGATCATGTTGCCCTGAACCTTGTCCAGTCAAGCTTTGAATATCTCCAAGGATGGAGACTCCACAACCTCTCTGTGCAACCTGTCCCAGTGCTCAGGCACCCACTTGCACAATAAGAGCTTTCTTGTATTCAAGTGGAATTTCCTCTGTTTCAGTTTGTGCCCATTGCCTCTCATCTCACCACTGGGCACCACTAAGAAGAGTCTGGCCTCATCCTCTTGACACCTTCACATCAGATATTTACTAACATTGATCAGATCCCCTCAGAGTCTTCAGTTCTCCAGTCTAAACAGCCCCAGCTCTCTTAGCCTCTCCTCATTTGAGAGATGCTCCAGTCACTTAATCATCTTTGTGGCCCTCCACTGGACTCGCTCCAGTAAATCCGTGTCTTTCTTGTACTGGGGAGCCCAGAGCTGGATCCAGCATTCTAGATGTGGCTTCATTAGGACTGGGTAGAGGGGAAGGATCACCATCCTCAACCTGCTGGTAACGCTCTGCTTAATGCAGCTCAGGATACCATTGGCCTTCTTTGCTAAGGGTGCATTGCTGGCTTATGCTACTAACTCTTTGTTCTGCTCCAAGGCCTGAAAGAGCCTCTGGAGATTACTTTGAAGTTAGACCTCCACTGGTTTGCCAAAAAAAAAAAAAAATCCTTCTGGCTGTTGTAAACAACACCTAGGTTGAATGAATCCCTTAAGCTGGTGAGCAGTGAAGAATAGCTTTAAGACACAGCAGAGCTTTGACACGCCAGGACTGTATGTTCTTGTGGTATCTGTGTAGGAAAGAGAGACTGATGGGGAAAGGTCAGTGTGCCATCCATGCCTAAAACAAAACCCTTGAAGACCTCCTCCTGAAGACAGGAAAGGGGAGTTCAGTGTTGTGTCGCTGACCCAGCAGCTCTAATCTGATCCTTTATGATGTCCTGAGCAACACACAGACGCAGATCTTCAAAAATTTTAGGTGCCTAAAGTCCATTCACTCTTAGATGGAAGGAAGCACCTAGTTACTTCTGAGGATCAGAACTTCAGTCTCTCTCTGTTTCAGTAGCCCAGTTTGGAGCTGAGCTCAGACATACACTGATTTGAGATTAAGCACAATTTCCCAGTGGTGGGACAGGTTATCCAAAGGAACAAGCTCTCTGAGGAATCTCCACCTCTTGGTGTCAGGACTGGGTACCTGCTGGAAGGCAGGCATCAGTCACATACAAAGGACTGGGCTCCATCAAGGGGTAACTGACGAAATGTCCCAATCTGTGTTAGATAGGAAGGTTAGATGATGAAAAGTTCCCTTCTGGTTTTAAGCACTACTTCTCAGTGAATCTGTAAAATGGAGCTAGCAATAATTCCTTCCCCACAGGACTATTCTAAGAATAAAGATTGTGAGGCAATAGATGGTAAAGTAATCAGGGCTTCTACAGATATGTGAGATAGTTAGATTGACTGTGTTGCCATGAAAGCAGCAGAATCATTTTGTGCAAGACTGGTGATAAATTGAATGAGAAGGCTCATGCAGCCCATCTATTAACAGCTGGCCTCTGCAAAGACTCCAGCAAACAAATGCTGGGAATGAAGTTGTGAGACAATCTCTTTTCACAGAAAAAGAATTTCTCCCTTTCGCTTTTTGCCGCCTTCTGATTTATACAGAGTTCCATCATAAGGCAAATGTACTGGCAGCTTTTTAAAATGGTTGTTTTTCAGAAATGTTAGCTTTCTCACCTGTTGGCTATTCAGCTTTTTGGAAATAGCATCGAACCTATGAAGTGAAAAACAAAAAACTCGAAAATGTTCTGAATATACACCAGGATGGATGATGAGCATCAGATGGCAAAACAGACAGCATCTGATGTTGACTTTCCCAGACATCCTCTTTCTGAGCCGAACAGTTCTCTCCAAAATGCATAACTACATGGCTATTTTTGCCTTTCTGATTAGTTTGTTTCAGTAAATCCCACTTCACAGAGAGACCCAGCTCACTTTAATTACCTCTGGCACTTTGACAAGAAGGGGGAAGAAAATACCATTGGACAGTGCTGTCTGGGCATACATCACCAAGCAGTGACAAAACATAAACCAATTTGGTATATAACAGCTAAGTGCTTTCTGACTGTCTGCTTTTATCTCTGTAAGCTTTCCACCTAGCTGGTAAAATTAGTCTGACCAATCCAACACTTTACTGAGCAAGATCTATTCTTTATCTATTACTAGTAAAATGTTACAAATACAGCAGAATCAGCGACCATTTGTCATTGTTTTTTCTTTGATTTTATTTCATGGTATCTCTCAGTGTTCCTACATCCCCTACTATATTTTTTCTCCTAAATGTTTAGGGCAATCTGGTCACTGCTAGGCAACATGTCTAAATAAATATTTCATCAGCAGAGGAATGTTCAAAGCCACAGCCAAAAATCTTTATCTAGAGTAACCTCCATGTCCCCCTTTTGAATGTGCACTCTCATGGGCACGTACGCACACCAACACGCACAGGAGCTCTGCCTCTGGACACCACGTGGCTGAGGGATAATCAGGGCTACTGAAGGCAGGAGTGCTGCTGGAAAAAGGCCTGTCATCCAGTTTCATATCCGCACCCCATTCAGTACATAGGAGTGGGAAGATGCCTATTTTCACAGGCTGCCCTTTATCTGCAGCAGATGACTGGGTGCATCCTGGCTTTGGTGCAGCTTCCAGGGATTTGAACTAGCAATAGATGCTCTAGGAAGTGGAGTTTGTTTGGCAACTTGATGAAAATTAGGTGCATGTGTATATGTAAAGGGGAGAACTGGGGAGGGAAGATAGAGGATGGGTGCTCCTATATGAATAGCAAGTTCCTGGCCTCACTGAGAGAGTGCTCAGTATCTTGCAATACAGCTACAGCAAAATGCAAATCCAAAGTCTAACTGCGCAATGCATCAGGTATATTCATCTGGTCAGGACTTCCAGAGCTCTCTATCCCAAAACAGCCACATCTCTCATTATTTTCACTTGCTCTCTACTTTCTCGGCTCCCTTCAGAGAAGAATCACACCTGAATGATGTCAGAAACACCAGCAGCTGAAGTTTTGGACCTGATTGAGCAGCACTAGTTGGGAGTTTGCAACATTTTGTCAGTAAAGCCTTAACTGTGGAGGGAGTTTTCCCTCATGCAATTGTCTGTCACGCTGTCATTTTTTTTCACAGTTACTTTATCTAAAATGAATGTGGCCTGCCTGTGTTTCTGTGACTCTTTTACTTATTACCGTTGCTATAAGAACCAGCTTATCCAGCTTGTGTCCCACTGAGGTTCAAATTCAGGCTGAGGTTGGAGCTATTGCCTTACACGTAGTTGTCCTTTCCACTGTGTGTAAAGCAAAGTCATAACTTTTTGTCTTGCTTCTGCTGCCCTAAAAAGCAACTTGCCTATTCATTCATACTGGCCTTGGTTAGGAGCTCATCCACCAGCTCCTTCAAGTCCTAATTTGGAAAAGAGGTTTGTAGTCCGTGAAAGCTCCCAACCCTGCTCCAAAGAAAGACAGAGCACCATCCTCCCCTGCTTCTAAAGGAGATCTAGCACAGTCAGTCCAAGCGTTCCCCTGGTGTGCTCTAAAATAAAGCTTCTACCCCAGCCTCCCTGCAGGCATGAGCTATGCCTTTGGGGCACCACTTAGTCCCAGATTTGCCCAACACATGGAAGAGCAATAGGAACTTGTCAGATTAACAGAGTACCCTTCTGTCTAGACTCCCCGCCAAGCCAAATACAATCTTAAAACAAATGACGTACTGCAGCAGACTAATGCTCACACCTGGATGTTAACAAGAATAAAGACAAGGACAGGGAGGTATTTCTAGTTTTATCTATTTGCTTTCTTCTTGCCCTATTAAATGAACTTGCAGCTGTTTATGTATATCTGATGGTGCAGAATTTTGTCCATCAGAACAGCAAGCTCAGCACTTGGTATGTGCTGCCTTTTCTATAGGTGGGAAAACCATTACTCAGGCAAAGGTGTTGTACCTCTGATTGGGAGGGTTTTGTCACATCTGTCTGTGATCATCAATCAGGATGTTTATTTCTTTGCAGGCCAGAAACTGGGTGAGGTTGGAAAAGCTCTTCTGGAAGTACTGTCAGCTAAAAGAAGTGACCAGGTAGGATTTGAATATAGTTCTAAGCATGTAGGAAATGTAATGATTTCTGATCAAAGCCTCTGTGTTTTGCATCTCTTTAATTTTTGTTTTTAATGCTTTAGGAGAATTTGATTGTCTAGGAAAAGTGTCTGATAAAAGCTCAGTCACACAGAAGGGTTCTGATGCAAAGTTGATACAGGAGCCAAGGAATGTGTCCTTTCTTCAGCCTTTCTCCTTAATGGCAGTACCAGTGCAATGGTACCCTGGTATATTGGATGTCCCTAGCTAGATGGCACTAGCTGATTTCAGTCTTGCCATGAAAAGCCAGCTCATTAGTTAAAGTATTTCACCCTTGCCCACTCGAGGTCAATTCCTTGAAGTGATAAAGCTGCAGTAAATATGAAGGAGTGACTGCCTCAAGGCATGACTCACCTGGCTGCAGACAAAGTGTCTGCAAGTGTGGGCTCTTGATGCAGCCAGAAGAAGCCTGCTGGACCACCTAAGGCCAGGACAACATCAGGTAGGCTAGCAGGGCTCTCAGCAAGCTGACAGCAGACTGCCTGGGAGGTGACTGTGCCTGCTGAAAACATGAGGGACGTGTTGCTTGCCTGATGTACGGTCCCTCTAGATGCTACTCTTTCATGGTGCTATGCTTTGCCTCTGATTTTGATGGAGCTATGCTAACAGCTGAAGCTGTGAGCCTGTACTTTTGGTGTTTTGTTAATCCTGCCAGTACTCCTCTTCACCTCCCCAAGGCTGGCTGAGGATGCAGTAAGATTTGTTGAGATGGCACTGCCTGATGTGACTGTTCTTTGTGATCTTTCCTCTTTATGCTTTCAGCAAGAAGCAAAAGGAGAGATAGAGCTCATAATTCTGTGCTTAAAATCAAGCAAGGGTGTGTCTGCATGGTACAAAATTCAAGAGATACCAAAGCAGGCCTGAGGATGAGAGACAATATATGTTAATTTTAATAGAGCTCTATGTGACTGCAGCTCGGATGCTAATAATGTGCAAGATGCCTGACTCAGAGCTAGTTGATATGGCTCTGCAGAGCACTGAATTATGCTGTATAGACACAGTCGTGGTGCCAGTAGCAAAATGTTGGCGACCTGGGCAATTGCAACGTTGAGACAGGCTCCTCTCAGTCTGCTAGATCCTTCTGAGGAATGGATGAACTGAGACCCTGAGTACAATGAGAAATACACAGAGCAATACTGACTGCATAAAGGATGCTGATGGCATTACTAACGTGAGACTTGTCTATCCTGGGAACTACTGTGGTGGTAAAAAAATGACCTTAAGGAGTCATGGTAATTCATTAGGCTATAGAGGGGCTCTTAGGATTAATGACAGTTAGCTAACAAGACAGTCCTTGTGCAGCCTCAGTCAAAAGCATATTTTAATGTCTGAATAGCTTCCAAAATCTGTCAAAACTATATCCTGAGATTCTGAAACTGCCCAGGAAAGACAAGTCCAGGAAGAAGGCTTCTTAAAAGGATGTAAGAATGATTGCATACAGCCAGATCAAACATCCTCTTTGCTCAAATTTCTGTCTCTAACAGTGATCAGCAGCAGAAGCCTATTATATGGGATCACATATACATATAGCAATGTGTCTACTGGTATGTCCTCTCACCCTTTGGCAGTGGTAGCATATGTAATTCTTCAGCCAATGTTTAAAGCTTTGTTTTTAAAAGATCTTGACAGTTTGTGGTTTTTCTTTTTTCTTTTTTTTTTTTTCTTTCTGTGAACATTTTGGCCTCCACAACATCCTGTGGCAGTAAGTTCCACAGATTAAATACATGCAAAAGTGCTTTTTCTGTGTTTAACTCTGTAATTTGAGAATTTCATTCGATGATCCCTCATTGTGCTGTGAGAACAGTGAATGATTGTTTCCTACTCGCCTTCCCCCAACATACTTGATTACAACTCCAGTTCTCTACTGGTGATATGTCCTTGTTTTCCGTATGGATGTAAATGTCATATGGGTAAGCTGATCTAGCCACACTTAATCTATGTAGCACAGGTGCAAACAGCAATGACAGTGGAGCAGTTTGGATGTCACTTGCTTAGTACATCATGAGTTTGTATAGCTTACAGAACAGTATATTCCATTAGATCTCCACTATCACTATTATTCATGTGGGATATATCAAATGCAGCATGGATATGCCTGCTGAAGGTACAGTATATCTCCACTAGATAGAACAAGACACCAGTACAAAGGTGTGGTGTTTTTTTAAGTGGTGGTGGCTGGGAGGTGACTGTCTGTTATTGTGGCATGAAGGCACCCTGAAGGCCCAGCTGATATCTGAAGATTCAAACAAGATATTGACTGTTAGCCGCATCTCAACATGGAACTTGCACACTTTGAAAACCCCTAATTTTCAGAAGTCCGTGACCACTCTGTCCTAACCTTTAGTCAACCCTAAAAATGAATCCAGTCTAGAAGTACTCTGCAAGCTCACAACCTATTATTGCCACCATTTTTATCCTTGTAAAATACCAAGAAGAATTAAATACACTTTCCTCCCCTCCTCCCCACCATCAATTGTATATAATGTATAGTGAAAGGTTGAATCCCCACTTGCCAGCACTACTTTTATGCTGTCAGAATCTCAGATGAAGTCAACAGAGAGTAGAGGCTCAAAATGTCTACAGCAGTCCGTATATTGTCACCCCCAGAGTTAATGCTTCCAGATAGTGAAGGCAATTCAGGGCTGAACCCACTCTATATCTCAGCTAGAGGAGTCAGTCATGAATCATCATGGTTTAATGAACACTATGCTGAAGATTATGCATTGATGCAGGAGGTAGTGTCCAAATTTCCCACCAAAAATGAACTGATTGCTTTGATTTTTTTTTTCTCTTTTTTTGTAAGATGCAAATGAAGGGAGTTAAACCTGGAACATGAGTTCACAAAGGAATATTTTCATACTGGGATTTCAGTTATGCTCACAAAGTTTGATTTCAGAAGGGATTTAAAAAAAAAAAAAAAGTAGAAAGGTCTCACCTGCTGCTAACATTCTGTAATGGTGAAATACAGGCATACAATGAGGTCAATATCCATTAAAATTCCTGTTTAAATTGTCACCTTTAATTAAATCACTTCGTGCATTTGGAGGACTAGCCAGTTCCAGTCCAGTCTAGTCCCTTTAAAGGTTTTTTTTTCCCAAATACTAGACCATTAGACAAATGATTTCATTTTATGCCAGCTGAGCTCATTTCTCAGAAGAAACACAACAGAGCTTTTTGTTTCTCCCAATTATGGGGGCATGGGAAGCCACTGGGAATGACGTAGAAATATGTGTGCAAGGCATGGCATGTGATGCAGGCACCTCAGGAGAGGGCATTGAAGAACGTTGCCTCTGAGTAGCATCTTTTCCCCTTAGAATAAGGGAGAACAGGGAAATTATAGATGGAAAAGTCCTCATTGGATCTGTAGTCCATCTTTAGTCTATCTGTTCTGGAATCGTCCTGCTATAATCTCCAGTGGTCTCTTCCCTCCATTTACAGTCCTCTTCATTAGGTCTGTTTCTATCAGTTACAAGAGTACTCCTTCATTTACTTTTCCCGTTCAGCTCAGATGTTTCTCATTTAATTTCATCTCACCCCATCAGTGTTATTCTTTCTTTCTCGTCACAAAATCTGAGTGAGGAAAGTTAGAAATCTATATAAGGCAGAGAAGAAAAGGGATAAGAAGGCAGATAAGAGAGTAGCAGCTAGAGCACTGGGAAAACTCAGGAGAGAGCTCAAAGCCAATACTGAGGGGAGCAGAGAGCTTTCTTTCTATGACCTTTTCTCAAACCATTTTTGTCCTCAGTATTTCCCAGATTCCTCTTCCCTGTGGCTGCTGAGTAGCTCATCACAGAGCAGACCATCGTATCAAGGACATGGCCTCAGATAAGAGAGGCAGCTTCCAAGTGCTGTGGCAAAACAGTAGAGACACAGGAGCCAAGCAGCAGTCAGATCTTGCAAGATGTGTATGGTTTGGCTGCATACATGGAGAGCCAAGAGACACCTGCTATCAACTGATAAATAGACCTGGAAGCAAACCTTCAAAACAAATCCCAAAACCTAATGAGATTTGACTGCTCTGAGGGTTTGCTTTAAACCTAGAACTCAGTCTGGACTCTTTGCAAGCTTTGGGGCTCCTGAGGAGAGAGTGAGTACTTGTCTACAAGCCTCTGGGGCAGACCTGGGGTATGTTTCAGCTGAAAGCCATGTAAACCTTTCATATGATTTTGGCTCAAAGTTGAGCAAATCTGAGGAATTTTATTTCTATTCCCCAGTGACAAATCATTGACTGGACAGTGCCTTCTGTTCCAGAATGGCACTTCTGGATGCATGCCTGTATGTGAGAAGGAGGTATCTTCACTACGAATGCTCGAGACTGTAGTGTGCTGGCAGCAACATCATACTTTGTTTTTCTTGCCAAAGTTGGTTTTATATAGTACCTGGGGCCAAGAACAACACTGAAGGGATGTCTGGGCAGCAGAGACCGAGAACCAGTAGTTCACTTAGTTTCCAAAAGAGAGAAAACCTGGAGAGATAACAACTGCACTCAGTTGCTGCAGCATTGAGGAGGAGGGGTGACATCCTTGCAGTTAACATAAATTCAAACAATATTTAGAAAACGAACTGGCATCCATCAGGAGAAGAGCATCCTTACTTTCTATAAGAAAGAAAAAATTCTTTAGTCACATCAGTGGAGCGATGTCCAATTGTTCTTTTTAATCCTTCTTAATCATGGTTTTGCTGATTAACATCTGAATAGAGCTTCTAATTGGAAAGAAGAGACGCACACAACCTCACCCTGCTGAGGAGGTGAATTCTCAACTCCTGCCACTCATTCCTGCATATGCTCTGCTGATTAAGGCTTGAATGGGACAATGATTAAAGAGGCCACTGCCACTTTGCAACCTCTCAATAGCATAGCTACATTCAAGGATTTATTTTCAACTAAGATTTGAATAAATGTTTTGCAAATGGGAGCCACTCCTGCCGAACGGAAAGAGCTTTTAAACACTTCTGAAATAGAATTGTATCTTGTTCGTTGCTTTATCGTACTGATCTCTGTGTAGAATGTGCCCTGTTTGACCATAATGCATTTCAATTAGAATCATGGTTTAAGCATATGTATTTCATTTGTTCATCTACTTCATTATTCAAAAAAGCAGCTGAAGCCTGGTGAAAACCTGAGAAGTGTGCTATTGAAAAATCACTTCTGCCTTCTTGGACAGAAGTGTTTTGTTTAAGTTCTTCCATCCATTATATAATTTATTACACTTATTAATTTGCAATAGGCCTAACCAAAATCAGGGCTCTGTTGTGCTAGGAACTATACATATTCAAAGAAGACCATACTCTTAATCTCCAAGGAGTTCTTGATCTCAGCTTGAGTCAATTATGTCAATCCACTTAGTCATACAAAAGCAGTCTTTCTATCCCCATCACGGGGATGGAACAAAATGATTGTGTGATTTACCTAAGCCTTGTTGAAAAAGGATGTGCAGCCACATCCTTAGTAGGGCTTCCTGGTTACAGACAACCAACAGATGAATTGTTGCTGCAACTGCTTAAGAAATTATGGCCTCTGGCTGTTTAACGGCCTATCTGCTAGAGCTTTTCTCCCTTCAGCTTAGTACCTCTGCCTTGTCTGCACATGGATATGTGTCTCACACATGCTGTAATGGAGGTGGCTTTAAAGCAGGATGCCAGAGTCTGCTCAGGAGGTCCAGGTGCCCATTCCCATCCTCCAGCACCTCTGAAGAGAGGTGCCGAGCAGACAGTGACAACATTTTAAACCACTGTAGCAAGACACTAGCCTAGCTTTCAGGGGACCTTTTTTCCCCAAGATGCTGACTTAGGACACTGGAGAGGCCTCCTATTTCTCCTGTAGCACAATGGGTTGCAGGTCTATTATTTATTGTAGATATTAAGTTAGGTATAGAGAGCTGGGAAGTGTTTTGTGGCCTGTAGCATGTGGAACAGATATTCTGACAATCCTTCTGTACTAAATTCCCTGTAGTTCATTGCCCTCACTTTCCTAAATAAAATCACAACACCATCCCTCTCTCAGAAGTGAATGAACTTTCACAAATGGAACCTTGACAACATTTTCCAACCAGTACCCAAAATTAGGCTTTGTGATACAAGTGGGCTCATTATGAGAAAGCTGAGCTCTCACAGCTTGAAATGTTAATCAAGCCTGGATGAAATAAGAGCCCAAGAAAAGCATTCCAAGCAACAGCATATCACGTGCAAGGGATTACATAGGTGAGTCCTGGGGCTGACATCTCTAGCAGATTATGTGAAACAAAGGCAGAAGCAGATGAAAAGGGGGAGGCAAAGGTAGGTGGTACTGGAAGGATAAGATCAAGGGTCCTGATTCAGCTGTGGTGGAGGAACAGAGAGATCTTAGATAGTTCTATGGAAAGAAATAATCTCTAAGTGGCCATCCACTTCAAAAGTAACTTTCCTGTAGTGCTAGGCCATGTGCACCGAAATAGACAAAAAGGTAATTAGCCAACTCTTTGTTCTTAGCCCATCACAGAAGCAGTCTTGAAATAGGTATTTGAGTGAAATGTGACTGGTAGAGGTTGAGAATGGATACTCAGCTTTTGCTGTGAAAAAAATACCAGCTGTATCAACTCCAGGCTCAGCCTCTGTGCAGGCTCAGCCTCTGTGATGGGCTGTGTGCAGCCAGTACCGCATCCTGCCCTCCCTCTGCTTGTGTGTGGATGTCCATAGTAGATAATCTGCTAACAGCCTCCGAGCTATGTCTTGAGGCACACTAACACACTGAGTCTGCTCTGAAAAACTCATCTGAGGCTGCACATCCAGTGACTCTCTCCTCACTCTGCAGCAAGATCTGCACAGCTGGACCCACCAGATAGAAAAGACCTAGTCAGTAAATAAAGGTAATTCATCACATTGGCAATTATTATGTGTCAGACATCCAGGCTGATTTACTGAATATCACTATACCTGTGAAAGTAGGAGAGTCAATGTTACACCTAGATCAAGCTAAATTCAGAGGCACAGCTGTAATCTACAAAGCTCTCCAAGAAAATGTCCTAAGCTGACTAAGAGATGACCTCTGCCACAGAGAACCTTCTCAGCTGCTGCATTCATCAGGACCTGCCAGCTACGCTGCTGAGGCTTATTAGAAAAAGAGACAGAGCTCCCTCAGCTCTGGGCCATCACTTGGTGCTGCTCCACAGGACCTCCAAATGGCTACAAATCTCAGCCCTGTCAGAGCAAAATGGAAAATCACTGAATTGACTTGACGTTTAACTTCTCGCAGCAGCAGCAAGGAAGGAGTCAGTAGAAAAAAAAGAGAGATGAGAAAGGCAGATGAAGAAGGGCACGTTTTATTGAAAGACTCTTTTGAAGGAAGAAAGCAAAAAGCAAAATGAGGCAATATGCACCCACATTTAGACATTGTCTGCAGAAGTCTGAGCATTCACACACCTCAGTGATGATCATCGTACAAATGCAAAGATATCTCATCCATTTAGCAGCTGTTTCCTGGATTTCAAGATATTTTGTTCCTGCGTGCTAGACAGTGACAAGTTCCAGCACAAGTGTAGTAGGCAGAGGGGAAAGACATGCAAAGAAGTCTCTTTCCTCAGTTTGTATCTGTCTCATGAAAGCTTCCTGCTAACTGGGTTTGCACCCAGGCTTCTAGCTCTACACTGGTATCTCTCCTGCTCAATGAGCAAGTCAAAAAGAAATTTAGAAGGACCGTAATGTTGGAAACACACTGACCTCCTCAGGATCTCCTCTTGGGAAGCTGGCACACATTAGCACCCTGCCTCCTCAAAGAATTCCTGATAGTTTGCTATGGGAAGGTGAGCCCAGGCCCCACTGTGATATCTTGTATGAAGGCAAGAGCCAGCTGAGTCCTATGCTCAGTACATTAGCTCTCTTAATACACACGACTTTGGGGGTCTCAGTGTCCCTGACTGAAATTCAAAACTCCCAATGACTTCTTTCCCCTTTCATTAATTCCCTAATGTTCCAGTTCTTCTGAGATTATGCCCTGTCAGGACCAAGGGCTGTTCTTGCACCACTCTGCTTATCGTACTAAGCAACAGCAAATTTCACTGACAGCTCATGCTGTTGCAAAGCGAGAAGGGACAGGCAAGAAAAATTTCCCAAACCTAGGCAATGTGAGGAGAGTTGAGGCTCTCTGTTTGGGTTATCTAGCTCCAGAGAGCAGCAGCTGAGATTCAGACGCAACAAAGTAGGGAAGGGAATTCATAGTTTAACACCTCTGACCATGAAATCATCAACACTTTAAAAATGGATGGAGTGGTTAAAAAAAAAAATTGCTTGTATCTTAACTGTTCTGTTCCCACTATGCACAGAAAGTTATTTTTAATAACAAACTTGAACTCCCTAGGGGGGAGTGTTTTTCCAGTCCATGCTAATAGGGAACCAAAGTTATTGCCCACTGACACTGAAAGGAGGTATGGGTCAGGGGTTCCCTTATTTTTGACATCAAAAATAATATGGCATGTAATGTAAAGGACAAAGTTTAGCATTGGAGGATAGTTACTCATGCACAATATAAACTCAAGTATCAGAGCAATAGTGGAGAAAATTGCTGAAGAATGCAGAACATGGTAGGTAGCAGCAGGATATTGAAGATGAAGCTTCTATGGTGATTTTTACAGGTTCTGAAACATGCTGTCATAACTTGTTTTTGAGAGCTGTGGTTTTATTTAGATACTTTAGAGTGTCAGATGCTTGGACTTTCTACAGAAGTGAGGACTCTATTCAGCTGGTACTCCGTGTACAACCAACCCAATGATAAACTAATAAATAACTAATAAAAACCATGGTTTAATTAGTTGAAACCCTGAGCATATAACAAATAAACATTCCTCTTGGGAGCAGAGTCAGCTAGAGGAGGGATAAAAGAGGACCTGCAAGAAACCAAAGTTAAAACAGTGCCATTGAAGTTGTTCTGTTCTTATTTAGGGGAGCCCTTTAGGTGTGTATGTGTGTGTGTCACAGTCAACTTGGCAAATTGCATGGTACAAGACATTAAAAAAGACATTGAAAAGACAAAGAAATGCATTAAGATATCTGGAACAGGATTACACGTACCCTAGAGAGGAAGAGAGAGAGAATGAGTGCAGTTAAAAACTGGGGAGTGTTTTTGGTTTAAATTCAAGTGAAGCTGGTCAGAAATCCTGAAGTAAGTGCTCTTCTCTGGCCTCTTAACTCCAGGGAGGCGTGGATGCACAGGGTTGTCTGTCTACTGGCTTCCCCAGGCCTTTGCTGGAGGCCAGGCTGTAGGCTTGCTGTTTGGGAGACATCCTCCCAGAAGCTCACTACTTCCTCCAGCAGGACAGGAGAAGAGGATTAGAGCCAATGCCTCCAATTTCTGGCCTTAGAAACTGTAAGTCCTAGGCTTTGGCATTTTAATACAGCCTGTAATGAAGAGAAAAATGATTAGAGAAACCCCAGTTGATACTGTCTATCATTAAAGCTGAATGTGATAGCAGAAAACTTACAGGTGTATCATCACTGGATGACCCTACTGTGGATGATCCTGTTAGATATGGGGTCAGATTGTCCCTCCCCTCCCGATGATGCAATCAGCTGATCTGTGTACAAGTGAGCAAAAATAGCTCTTTTTTCACCTCATCGTAGTTACGCCTGGCAAAGCAGGCTAGGTTCTGTCTGGCCTCCTGCTGTTTAGGTCTGAGATGGGGAGGTAATATTTTTATTTCTATATTCCATGCCACTTTACTAGACATGCTTTCAAACCTAATTAAGCTTAGCATTATCATTGTTTTTATCACATTAAGATCCCACTTGGGTCTCAGCAGCACAGACTACAAAGTCAACACTGCATCTTTAAACAGAAACAACAGATTTTGGTTCAATTAAAAATTCATTAAAATGTAAATTAGTTTGTAGGGTTTTTTCCTTCTAATGCCTATTCAGTGTGGCACTCTCATCATGCAAAGCGTTAAGAGGAGGTTAACTCATAGCACTGAGACAAATTATTCTCCATATACTCACCTGATTAAATGATCTTGGAAAAGAATTTAACTCTTTTCCCTCATCCACCAGGGTTTCCACCTCAGGATCTCCATTTTATTCCACCAGGCTCAAGCATTTGTTATGATCTGAACACTGCTTTCTTAAGTCTAAACTGAATAATTGACCCTATCATGCAACTTTGCTTTCTCTTCTCCTTTGAAATTCTCATAAAGCTCTCAGGGAGGGTTTTTTTTCCCCAGTAAGGCCTATCATGAAAGCCAATTGTTTCCTACTAGATTTTGTTAGATGTGCCAGAATAAATTTACTGTATGTATCCCTTCTAGCTGCTGCACTAGACATGGGGATTTAACTGCATACTTATTAAATCATTTGTTGCTTCTAATGCCCTATGAAACCAAGTGTAAGCATTATTATTATTATTATTTTCGTTATCATTGTAAACTCAGTCACTACTGCAAGTTCATTAGGTGTCATTAATTGCTAACAACACATTCAGAACGTATGGTAAATGCAACTTAATTGAGAACTAATTAACTTGTTATAGTTATCTCATTACATGCCAATTAAACTTTTTAACATTCCTTTTCAGTAGATAAAAGAAGAGTAAAAATCCCAAGGACCAAATTCAGAGCTGGTGCAGGGAGTGGCAACTTCATTGCCTTCATCTGTAATGCATTTGCTAACAATGGTTTTGCTTTGCATCCCACATTTTTGTAAGATTAAAGGAAATCAAGTGAATTCAGGTTAATTTGCTGTGCCTTCAAATGTGCCTTCTCACTGCAGAGGCTGAGAACTTGAAGAAAATGCCTCTGACTGTGGTTTTCATGTTTTAAGAGAGAGACTGAAGGGCCAAGGGCTAGGAATTTCTGCATTCTTAGTTCAGTTCATTGGCTGGATCAGTCCATGGGTTTTGGTAAATCAGCCTCCAGCTTTTCCCAAATCTGCAAATTGTATGTGGGGTATTTACATACTAAGCCTGATCTAAAGTCCATGTAGAGGCATCCCTTTAGTGGACTTTGGGTCAGCGCCCTTGTGCTGCATAGTTTCAGAGGACTCTTTACAAATAAACTCCAGCTGATTGCACACAAGAGAGTTCAAGGCAGCTTCATTGACTGTATCTGCCCCCTACCAGCAATATGATCAAATCACATTTGCATAGTTTATGTTTCTCCCCTTTCTCTGCATGAAAGTGTCAAACAAACAAAAGAGACAGAAGTAATGGAAAAGTAAAGCCATATGAGTAGCGAGTGCTTCCAAGGATGCAAAATAAGCAGCTGGATAAAATCAGGAAAAATATTGCCTTTAATGAGCCAAGCTCAGTCATCTTAGATGTTACTAGTAGCATGTAAATGGTTTAAAAAAAGAAAAAAATCAACCTGTAGCTGAGCACTTAGGTTCACAGTGTCACCCTAATGCTGGCTTAAAAAAAAAAAAAAAAAAAAAAAAAAGGCAAAAAAAATTCCAGAGGCTCTTATTAAAGTAAGAGGTAACTATTCTGGCATTATTGGAGACGAGGAAAAAATCTCTGTTTTATTTGCTCACTGCAATAATTGGGTGAGGAGCTTATAAAACATATTAAGAGACAAGCGGACAGATTTGGTGGCCAGCCACACAAAGCTTTGACCTAAGTAACTTTGCTGAGATAAAAGACTCACTGCTACAGTCAAAGAATGCTATTAGTCTGCAACATATATCCCAATGCAGCACCATGTAAGTGATCTGACATGAATTAAAACAGTTTGGGTGTAAACCAGAGTTAGCATGGACCAATATCATTTGTTGCGGTCAAGAGTTATCCATTAGTCCAGGTACTATAGTATGTTCATGTGTTGATTCATCTACAGTGAAAGCAAACCATACTTTGTCAGAGAGAAGAAACAAAGAAGTGCCAGGAAAAGGATAATGAAACAAGAGCAGGGAGGCAGAGCAAGCTGTCTGCATTCTTGAAAGTAAAGCAAAAGACCGCCTATGAAAATGATCTTTCTTTTAAATTGCAAGGAAGAAGAGTGTTAGCACAACATCCATCTCATGTGGCCCTTCCAGTAAGGGCCATAATGTAAGAAAAGAGAGTGAAGAGGCTGTTCTCACAGTATTTTCTATCCAACTTTGTATAGGTAAGGAGGCAAAACTTGTCTGGAGACCTCTCAGGTTCTTAGTTTTGCTGAATCTAAACAATCACATATGCCTTCCATAACCATTGTTGCCTAAGTAGATAGGACTCCTTGAGTGGAAAGGGTGTGATGTAGTGCTATGGAAGTTATTAGTACATGCCAGAAGCCTCAAGAATTCTTCAGCATTTTTACCCGGGATGTGCAAAGATGGCAATACTCACGTGGTGAAGTATTATGTGTTTTTACTGTGTGTTTTTATGTTGTTTTCATTATGTGCTTTTATTATGTGGTTATAAGCTGCCATAATGGAAGCAGGAGCGATAAAGTTTGATTGATCATTATATTCCCATATATAAATTGAGATGGTTTTTTTTAGCTAGGAAACTATGAACATCAGAGAAATTTGATTGGGATGAAATTCCAACTATTAAGTCCACTCCTGGAGTAATTAAATCCAGCTACTCATGTCGAGTCATAGCTGATGCTTCCGAGTCATCTTCAAATCGCCATACCCTCAGGTTTGCACAGCTGGTAAGAAACCTCGGAGCCTTGGTGCCTTGTGTCACCCAAGGGTCTCCAAAAGCCTCAGGCCATGAGGTTTCCCACCTTCTGAAATCCCCAAAGCAGAAGCTTACTCGGAAATATCTTAGCTGACATTGGGGGAGTTCTGGGTATGGGGCAAAGGGCAGCCCCTTTGGTGGGACTGATGGGTTTGCAGCTAAATTAGAAAACAAAATGGGCTGGTCCAGGTTTTTGTTTAAGATCTGTCAGATGAGGTCCAATTTAGACAATAGAGTCAAGAATTCTAAGATGCAGCTGTGTCCTTGTTTAGGGCTTAATGCACTGTGAAGTGAAACATCTGATGAGTGCTGCTGAATACCCTCAATTCCCTCTTGCTCCCCACCCCCCCAACAGCATGCTGCAGCCTCATGCTACACTGCTACAGATACCAGTGCGACTGCACCATCCTGATGAAATTCAGGGTTTGCTCCAGTTTGAAACGAAGGTGAACCACATAGATAACATATCTGCAGTGGCAGCAGCAACAGCAGCTCAACTACATCCAAGGTAACAGGCTCTTTATTGGGAGCTGTAGGTACCCAGCACCTCACAGAATAGGGACCTGGCTCACTTGGCCTTTCAGTGAGTTTGGTTAGTCTTTGTGCACTTCCCATATATGTTATACTGTACTTTATAAGTGTCCCCAATGTTCATCAGTGCAAGTATTCATCAGGCTGATGAACATTGCTACTGATTTCATCTGATATTGATTCTGCTCTCTCTTTCATTGTTCACCTACCCTGGAGACAGCAGTTCATTGCGAAATATATCTCCCAGGGATCTTGGTGCTAACAGAGCCTTTTCTCTAATAGATCTAATAGATTCCAATAGTATTCAAAATTCCTTGCAGAGGCCCATGAAGGAGATGGCCAGGCCAAAAGAAAAGCAGGGTGAGGTGTGCCCTAGGAGAGGAAACACCCGGGCTTTCTAGGAAACATGTAACAGGAATCATAGCAGAGTCATTACTGTAATTTATTTATAGAAAGCAGCAAGGGAAATCTTTCCAGATATCTCCAGATAAAACTCTCTCTCTTCCCTGATTCTAATCATTCAATAACCTCACAAGCAATGGAAGTATTTTCTCATCCTCTGTAGGTTATCTTGTGCCTTGTATTGCTGCTTGCTAAATATATTCAGGCATACCATTTACTGCAGCATGCAGGCTCAAGATCTTTGCATGGCTTCCTCCCCTCGAGGAATGCCATAAATAAATCACTAGGTCAGGAAGTCTGTTACATGCCTGTAGTCTCTCTCCCTCATGCTGGCTCTTTTTCTCTCTCACACATACATACACACTCCTTCTACATTTGTACAGAGCACTTAAACCTGCCAGGAGCATTACGTGCAGTCTCCCCCTTCTGATGATATCTCACTGTGCTAGGCTCAATCCAACAGCAGATCAATCATTCATATTCCTCTCCACAAAGGACATTAATGATCTAAGATCAGAGCAAAATCACATTTAGGCACAAGCTGCACTGAAGTTTTCCTTCCCAAGAAACATTCTCATTGAGCTGACAAACCAGGTTTCGACAGAGGTGGCTTTTCAAGCACCTGGTGTCCCACAGCCCCACAGGTCATATATTCAAAAACTTTAATTTAGGAACCAGAAAAGGAGTAGGACTTTGAAAATACCCTGCTGCATTGCTTCCACTGTGACTGTGGTGTTCACAATTCACTAAGTGCTTTTTGGATCAACTGGAAGTGATTTTCTTTGGGTTTGGTCCCCAGAAGTCGAGTTTTTAGGTCAATTCTCTGCTAAGAACTTAGCGTCTTGCTCCCACAGGAAGAGCTAACCTGTGGGCTATGTTTTCACTGCAGCTTCTGGCTAGAGCTATTGGGGGAATCCCTCTGCCCTACTTTACTCTTTGAAAAGTTCCTTTTTTCTGAAGCCTAGGCAATTCACTCAACAGCTCTGCACACCATAAAGGGCATGAAGGAGGGTCGGGAGGTTGGACTGAGAAATATTAGTATAAAAGAGGAGAAAAAAGCATTCATTACTGATGGGGGTGAAATGACAATAGCTATAGACAGAAATCAAGTGCCTTTTTGGAGCTGAAATGTGGTTTTCTATTAAAGGCCTTTTGCACAGCAGTTTTTTAACTATTAGCAAGAGATGGAGAGAAGAAAAAGCTACATTCTTCACATGACCCCTTAAGACTTTGTCGTTTGTGCTAAATGAAACATATTGTTGAATCTTGTGTTTTCCTTGCAGAAAAGCTCTCATGTGTAAAGGACCATGTGTGCATGTTATTTTTCTTTTTTTGTTGTTTGTTTTAATTGCTTGTGTAATCGGCACATTTTGCAAAGGCTTTAGATCAAAATTTTTCCTGGGACCATAAGACAAGAAGAGCAGGGAAAAGAAAGACAACCTTCTTGTAGGTTTTCTCAGGTATGCCCATCACTAAAGTGATGAACTTTCTAGCGGATAGCCTCTCTGTCTTCCCTCTCCACATGGTGGCCCCACAGGATGGGTCTCAAAGTTTTCCTCTTCTGTCTTTATCTTTTCTTGCGTCCTCTCCTCCAGCTCTCTTTTCCACTTTGACTTCTCATAGGCGGAAAAAAATCTGTTATCTCAAATTCATCTTACAGGGATCCTCCATACTTCACTGTGCCCATACATGGTTACACTCTCCATCTCATGTGTAGAATTGTTTATCCAAACTAGTTTTACAAGATTTACTTCCTTGACACAGTTATGGAGAGTAATTGGGTTTCTATCAAATACAGGACAAGATTAATCGAGTCTGCCAACTTGAAACAGCCCAGAACTAGATTCAAATACGACCTGTTCTTTAAAGGCCATGAAATCCAGACAGAAGTACCATGATGAAGGTGCACTGAAGAAGCAGACCTAAAAGAAATGCCACATCCTAGCAGCTTTGAACTGAGATAAGAGACAAAATTCAAAAACAGATGGGGTCTGAATTTGGCATTTGAAACCTGTATCCGTTTATCAGACACTTACAATCTACCATTATAAGTGAGAAATACTTATCAGTTTGGATTTATCTTGGGGAAATGTGTTGTTAAATTCAAATCATTGCTAGTCCTATGCAAGAAATGTGCATGCTTCACATTTAACCAAGCACATATGCATGTTCTGAGTCACTGAAAAGGTGGCCTTTCTGAGTTAATTATTTCTGTACGAGGTGGGAGAACAAGGAAGAAGTGTGGGAGTTAGGGTAGAAGCAGAGAACCGAGCAGGTAACTTGTGCCTTTTCTAATTCAGTACTATCAGCAAAGGGCTGCTTTGTTTCTTTGATGACTGTGCAAGACAAACGCTGCAAATGCAAATTTCTGGGACACGCTGGGACTGCTTGCATTCGCCTGTAATGCTGACACTGTGATTGAACTTTGTGGATTCACTCCTTATAGCTGTGGAGTTTTGCACAGGTTGATGAAAACACAGCAATAATCAACAGTCTGCAAAGTTGAAACCATTTTTCATCCCATTTCCTTCTCCTTCCTTCTACCTTGGATACCTCCGTGACCTTCTGCTCATCAAGCATGAGCAAAACGTGCCCAGCTTCTTGCTCTCCCCTAGGGGACCCCTGGCAGCCCACCAGGCTGAGAGAGAGAGTATGAGTGTGTGTGTGTGTGTGTGAGTGTGTGTGTGTGTGAGTGTGTGTGTGTGTGTGTGAGTGTGTGCTTTTACACATGTGCACACACGCACACACAACAGTGCCACCCAGCGGTTTGCTGCCCACAAAGAAAGGCGTGACGTAAACTGGGGATTTTAGCCAAATGCCATTAACATGGTATAAAAACTTCATATTTAGCGTGTACTCAGCTCTGCCTCCCCAAACTGGAGGTGCCTGGCTTAACACGCACACACGGCCAGACCGTAATAGAGTGGGTAGAGTGCCAGCTGTGCAGATGCGTTTGCAAATATCAATACCTTAGCATCAGGTTCAGATAACTGGCAATTTGCAATTGTCACACATTTTCTACCTTTTCCCTTTTTTTGTGCTTGTTTAATTGCAAGGGGGAGGACAACAGACCTTATCTCTTGTGACTAGTGGTGGCAAAACTGAAAAATTGTTTTCATTACCAGGTGGAAGGCTTTTCACATGCAAATTATCAATATCATTGTGATGTGGCATTTTTATTAATCCAAAACAGCTTATCTGACCAAAAAGAAAGAAAGATTATTCTTGTTTTATATCAAACATTTTGCTGTGACAATGGGAAGTCGTATTTGATGAAATGTTGCATGGATCACACCATTTTGCAATTTACTGCAGGAGAGAAAAAATAGAAGGGACTAATGGACGGTAATTTTTTTGCTTTTTGCTGTTTTTTTTCCTGTGGACACTTCTCCTAAATGCCAGTCAAACGATGCCAGTTTATGTAAGCATTTTAACTTCTCTCATTCAACATCAAAGAAACCAATCTTTTTTTATGGCTGTGCATATTTTGTCTCCCTATTGTGTGCTGTTCTCCTTCAGACACTGGGAAAATAAGGTCACATTCCCTACTGATTCCATCCTTTTCTATTGATTTTACTTTCTTAAAATCCTAATAGAGCTTGAAATTAATACAATTTAATTTTCCTTTCTCCCGTTCTTGTGAACCACCAAAGCTTTTTGTTGCTGCTACACCACTCTGGGTAGGGAGACCGTGACAGGCTTTTGTTCCTTGTTCAGATGGCAAAAACCCCTGAGAAAATCAGTGAAGGCTTTGGCGCTTCATCCAAGGAAAGTAAGGACTCCCCACTGCAGCCTAAGAGATCAGGAGCAGTGATGCTTTGCGAATCAGTTCTGCAGGGAAGTGACCACAGAAGGTTGGGGACTCTACTGATTTGGGCAAATGCAGATTCATTAACATCAGGCTGTGTCCAAACGCCTGAGCTAGGGCTGTATCTCATTGTTGTCTGCCACTTAAAAGCGAAATATTCATATGCCCATGCATATGTTAATTTTTCCAGCATTTGAAAGTCCTTTAAGAAGAATCCCAGTTTGCCCAGGAGGCAAATGAATACACTTTAAAAACAGTAATGGACCTAGCCACTTTGGGAGCTGGGTGGAGAAGACTTTCCCAAGGGTAAATAAAGTAAGGTAAGGAGCCCAGGTGCCTGGCCTTCAGGCTGTTGCACTGAGGGCTGTACAATCTGCATCGTTATTACTAGATGTTTCTCCATCAACAGGCAAAGAGGCTGTGGGTTTTTTTATGCCAGAGTGATATTCTCAAATCCCTTGATATGAGCTGTGCTCTGTATGGGGGCTGGCAAGAGCATTCAGAAGATGGAGGGCATCGAACATACTGAATCAGCATCCCTCACTCCTGCTAATGAACTTATTGGGGAGGAAAAGACACATCATGCCCCACGGGAAGTGCCTGACTTTCGCAGGAGGCCCAAGATTTTCACTGGAGAAAGCACCTAGAGGCAGGTTCATTGTCAATAATGAGATAATGAAACGTTGCGACCCTGGTTAATACGAACTCCCATTCGTCATGCCTATCACATCAGAGTACTGTTTAGGTGTATAAAATGGGCTGTAAACTTTGTTCATTTTGCCTGACAGATATGATAAAGGTTATGTGCATTTTACAGCATCACAAATTTGAAGGAGAAAGGTCCCCTGAGACCTCTTGCTGCACTAAGTCTTATCATCCATCACAGCATGGAAAAGACCTAGTGGGTCATCTTGTCTGTCCCTCTCTTGCTTGTTCAGGTCTCCATACCTTCCTCAGTGATGCTTCTCACATAGATTAAGAACATTTTTAAAAATGTATTATTTTTGCACTCTCTGCATATGTATGCCTTCCATATCCATGTATTAAATTCATCACCTCTCTGTCAGTTGTTTGTAAATGTCCCTAGGTGTTTAACTTTTATTCCCAGAACCCTCAGAGCTATTGTTGGGGAATATGGCTATTACACTTTCCTGATATTTCTCAAAGGTCAAAAGAAAATGTAAAATGCCTTTTCTTTTCTTTTCTCCCTTCAAAGCAGCAAAATGCAATATTGTTCTAGTGCAGTTACTTTTGCCATTATGCTAAGATTTTTTTTCCCCCAATATACCTTATTGTATTTACTGCAAATGTTCTGGAGTGGAGAATTATTTCTCAAATTATTAGAAACTAGAAGATATAATAACCTTTTATTCTGTTTCAGAACATATTACTTTACCACAACAGCCTGTTTTCAACAGTTTGCTCTCATCTTCCTGCAACCATCTTATGAATGAGACATAAAATTGAGGTTCTGGATGCTTATGGACCCAATCCTGCAACACTTATGCACCTGCTTAAGTTGAATCATGTGTAGTGGATTGAATGTGCAGAATGACTAATATCTGAAGAACTATGGTCATTGCTCTAAAGCAGTTTGTATTTCTTCAGGACAGAGCATTGCATGAAACTAGGATGCATTATCTCCTCCTCCCCCAGATCTGGCAGAAAGCTCTAAAGGACGGTCTCAGAGTAAATGCAGACTAAAATGTACTCTCCTGTAGTCAGTACCTATTATATTCATTTCTTGCTACAGTACTTACTGCTACAGTAAGACTCCTGATCATGCAGAATTTAGCCCTCAGCAATGCAACAAGATCGCCAGGTTTTCATCACAGAGTTGCACTTGGTAATGTGATGTTATAAAGCCTTCTTCACTGATTACAAAATAATTTGGCAAAATGCACTGTTCCTATGTCTTCTACATATCATGCTGCTATTCAAAACCGGCTGTACTTCAAGGTTCTAGTCTCTGTGTTTGAAGCCTGATCAGCTAAAGAATGACCTTTCTCTCTGACCTACATCTTTCCTAGGAATAAAGCAACAGATGACACCAAGTAGAGGATTCGCAGAGCTCTTTGCGAAAGCCCCTAGCAGTGGAGCTCTCCAGTGAAGGGCATCAAGCTTAACTCTCAGCTCACCCTGCAAAGAGGTGTTTCTATTTCAGTTAATACCAGCGTCTCCACTGACTTACACAAGAGCAGTCAGACCCCCGCATGTCTTTTAATATGAGTTACTCCTCAACTGAAGGAGCATCTCGGCAACTAGGCATCCCTGCCCCTGTGAAAGTCCATATGGAGGCAAACTGACTCCCACCACAGAGTGAAGAAACCTCCACTTTTTGCTCAGCCTCTATGGATACTTCTGTTCTTGTATTTAGCCACCATGAGTGGCAATTTAAACAGAAAGATCAGACAGAAGAGGGTGAAACACCACCCAGGATGGACCTGAAAAAGATGCAGGAGCAGATATCGCTGCCTGTATTCTCAAGGGTTTGTAAGCCAAGAGAAATCAACTGCATCGAGGTGCTTCTGAATCACAGGGACTAGAGCTCTGCTTTGGTGCCTCTCAGAAAACCCCAACACCGGTCTCTACACCAGCAAGGTCACCCCTTCAAAGCCTGCTTCCTTCCTCCTCCTTCTTGAGCCAGTTACACTTCTGTGAAACTCCAGAATACAGTGAGCAAAAGAAACTGAAGAAGGATAAAACAGAAGAAAATGAGTGTTTTCTCAGATTTATACAGAAGGTAAATTATGGGGCTACTTATGCTACCTAAAATCATATTCTCCCCAGGGGCCTGAATAAGCTCTATTATAAAAGCTGTATACTAGACTGTAAATTTGCCATACATACTAGAGAGTTTTTGTACCAGACTCACCTGTGTTGTATTTTTTACCTATAAATGTAACAGCAGTTTGTTTGTCTCCTCTTTGTGCAGCAAGAGGTTCAGAATCCCCAGGAAAGCACATCCGCTGCAATGGGCTTCTTCCATCATCCTATCCAGATAAAGGGAGAAGTCCTCCACCGAGTATGCCTTCCTCTGCCCGTACACCTGTAAGCATCGACACACCTCTGCAATACTCCGTAAGTATTGCACACCACTATTGATGAAATATCATGGCCTAAGTGACATACTTTTATACTGATACAAAAAGCCATGCATGGAACAGAAAATGGCAGCTTTCCAAGGGGCCCCAGTTAATAGGTCTGTTTTGCTTAATGGTGACTCCCATTCAAGCTAAAGATGCTGTTTTAAATATGTAAGCAATTAGTATCTCTCTCTCTCAACACATCTGTGCTTCTTATATCTGCTGCATTATAAATCCACTGCCTCCCTCTCCAGCTTGGCCGTGCATAGAACACCAGATATTCCCATCTTTAGCAACTTTCTGGTCCAAAAGAACTGTACTTGGATTTAGACACATTCTGCCAAGCTGGCCTTGACTAACCCCTCTGCCAGGCTGGCCTTTTTGCTCTATGGCTGGTGCTGGAGTAATAGGTAACAGGGATTCAAGGAAAAGACCTCTTGGTCTATTTTTTGGTAATTCTTTGGTCTCGCCAGTCTCCTTTTCCTTCTTCCCAGCCCTCACTTTCATACACTTTCATCTCTCTTTCGGTGACAGAAACTGCAGCCCTAACCTCAGCAGCCTTTTTTAGCTGTAGCAAAATCTACGATCACGCCTGCAGCTGCCAGGAGGTTGCATGCAGGGGCTGCAAGTGTGGCAGAAACACAGCCAAGTGCCTCAGAAGTGGAGCTCCCTGTGCATTTTCTGCTTAATGAATTCTGCCTGTTCAAACTCAAGTGAGATTTAAAGAGTAATGGCAGGGCTGTTGTGGTTATCATAGTCTGTATTTATAGTATGCAAATAATTGTTGTTACCAAAATGTGCATAAATGCTAACAGAGATACATGTGATTAACTATTAATCATCTTCATTTACAAAGTGTGTTCATCCCAAAGGATCGTCCGTAAGGCGCGCACGCTGCAAGAAAGGAAAGGTGTAATCGCCACCATTGTAAACATTAGTTAGCGTTGTTCTCGTCTTATCGCAGTTCTGTCCTTGCGGGGAGAGCTGGGGCTGTGTGCTCCACCTAACCGCCACCTGCCCTGCGGAACCGCACCGCTGCGCGGAGGCAGGGGACGCGCCCAGCTGTGCGGGGCGGGGGGAACAGCAGCACCCCCAACCCACCCGACCCGAGTGCAGGGGCACCCCCGGGGGCGGCGAGCAGCGCGGGCCCGGGCGGGGGGCGCGGCGCCGCCGCCCCCGCTGCAAACTTCGGCCGCGGGAGGCGGCGGAGGGGGCGAGGCGGCCCCCGCGCTCCCCCCGGCAGCGGCGGGCGGGCGGGCCGGGCCGGGCGCTCCGCGGGCGCCGAGGGGCGGAGCGGCCCCCGCCGCGCGGCGGCGCCGAGTCGGGACGCGGCGCCGCGCTCCGCACCCCGCGGAGCGGCGCGGCTGGCCCGGCCCAGCCCGGAGCCATGCCGCTGCCGTGCCGGGGCTGGACGCTGGCGCTGCTCACGCTGCTCGTCGGCTTCCTCATCTTCGCCGACATCTCCGAGATCGAGGAGGAGAGCGGGTGAGTGCCCGCTCCCCCGCCGGGGGGGACCGGGGCGGCGGCGAGGGAGGGAGGGAGGGAGGGAGGGGGCTCCCGATAGTTTCTTTGTCTCCGGCTCTCCCGATTTCTCGCCGCGCCGAAGTGGGAAGGGAGCTCGCTCCGCTCCCGCGCAGCGCCGCGGAGCCGGCGGCAGCCGCGGGCGGGACCGCCCCGCCGCGGGGCGAGGGGAGCGGGCAGGCGCCGGGCCGCCGCCCGGGGCAGGACGGGGCGCGCCGGGGGCCGTGCGGAGTCGGGGCGGCCGCGCCGGTCCCGGCAGGGGCGCTGGAGCAGGTGTCGGTACCGGTACCGGTACCAGTCCCGTTAGAGGTGTTGAGGTACTGGTCCCGGTAGGGATGCTGGAGCAGGGGTCGGTACCGGTACCAGTCCCGGTAGTGGTGCTGGAGCAAGTACTGGTACCAGTCCCGGTAGAGGTGTGGAGGTACTGATCCAGTAGGATGCTGGAGCAGGTGCCAGCCCGGTTAGGGATGCCGGACCAGGAACTGGTGCAGGTAGACATGCGAGAGTAGGTACTGGTCTGGGTAGGGGTGTCGGACTGGGTACCGGTGCATTTAGAGATGCTGAAGCAGATACTGGTCTGGAGAGCAAGCAGTGCCCGGGTGCTGCTGGACTGATGGAGTAGGAACCGGTCTATAAGCAGGATGTTGGCACAGGCAGTTGGCTGGCTGGGGGTGGTGGAGCGAGTCCCAGCCCAGGGGAGAATGGGTGCTGGTGCCAGGTCCGGATGGGTGTGGTGGAGCCGGGACCAGGCTGCGGGGGTGCTGGAGCAAGAACCAGTGCATGGGGTGGGAGAGATGGGGCAGGGAGCAGTCAGAGGGGATGGCAGAGCGGGGACCAGCCTGCATGTGGGTGTGAGGGAACAGGCACCGTTGGGGGGTGTTGATGGAGCAGGTATCGGTTTGGGTAGTGACAATGGAGCAGGGACCACTGTGGCAGGATAGGAGAGCTCAGCCTGCCAGGCTGTCCCCAGGCTGAGACAGAGCGGTGTTTCCTGGCATGGGCCAGGGGCTCCACGATTGCTCCTTCCTGGTCACCTGTGGGGTGGGTAGTTACCCGCAGTGCCCTGTATGACAGGGGCAAAAGAAGCCCCTAGGGCTGGTTGGGGGCGGGGGGCAACCCCCTACTCCATCCTATAAACCCTGTGCCTGTGGGCTGGTTGGCAAATTAAGGGCTGAGAAGAACAAACACAGACAACAGGGTGTGCATTAATCTGAAAAACTCACTGCAACAGAGGGTGAGAAAACAAGTCGAGTAATTGTAGTAACGTGGGGCGCACTTGCACTAATGCTAAAATGGTACAAGGTCTTTCTTTCTGCATGGGAACAGATGGGATTGCCCACTGTGTTGCATCAAAACAAATACCTAGCACTTGCCTGAAATTATAAATTAAATGCAGTGATGTTTGTTGTTGTTTCATTGTTACATTATATGGGCATCATGGGCAAGAAGTGCTTAAAGGTACTTGTTTCAGAGCAAGCAACCTCATTCTGAAACATCCAGTATCAGATAGTAGGTTACTCGACTAGATGGATTGTTGCTCTGTTTTGAGCTGGTGCTATCTATATAATAAGGATATGAGATGCTTCTGAAACATCCTCCCCACTGGACAAACTGCTCCGATCTCCTTACTTTCCTCCCATCTTCTCTTCCTGCTTCTGCTCTTTCTTTTCCCCTCATCTACCTGCTAGATCTGTCTGTTAAAACTTGCTGTGCCCTTGCAATCTATTCTGTTTTGCTACTCACTTGTCCTGTTTTTCACCCAGTTTCATTAAGGATTCCCAGTGTTTTTCTTCTCCTCTCTTTTCCATATACTGTATGGAAATTGGTTGTTTTGCTGGCTGCTTATCTCTGAGTCCTGGCATCCGAGTTTGTTGCTGTAGTTCCTCCAAGGAAGTACTGCCAAACAGTTCAGAGGCAGAGATAGCAAAAGGGTCAAGTGAGTTCTGTAGAAATAGCAAATAGTCTGTTATAATACCACATTTCAGAAATTGCAGTGCATCGGGTAATTTGCAGAGAGGAGAACCTCCTGGGACAAACCCGTTGACTACCCCAGGTAGTGAATGATGGTTCCTATAGTCTGATGCCCTCTGGTACCTATGTGTTAGTCCCAGGCCAGTTTTTCATACATAAGCTACTGTGTCAGCTGTCATTCTGATACAGGGATGCACAGAGCAAAAGTGTGACCCTTCTATATTAAGATGTAATTATTAAGTAGGGCAAACTGATCCTTTCTCTTGCTTTGTCCTCTCCCCACCCCGCTTCTTTTTCCCACTTTTTGTCCATATTCTCTGAAATGGTCCATTGCCAAACGCAGCCAGGGGACAAACAGCCTAAATTTTTAGGGCAGGAGTCTAGCACAAAGAGGACCTCATCTCTGTGTGCTATTGCCAGGCCGGTAATGATCAACACGATGGTCTGACCCGAGCGAAGTGTATTGTTGGGCCCACGTAGGAAAGCTGAGTGTCTGAGCCTACAGCAGTTTAGGGAACGAGAAAGGTTTTTCAACTTTTAGAGCTATATGACACCAGCATCTTTTGCAAACAGGAAATGTAGGTAAATATTAGGAATCCAGTTCAGGAACATTTGGCTGATGGACAGTGCGGCTGCATGACCTGCCCAGCTCTACCCCCTCACCACACACCCACCACCTTCTCTCTGGCCAGCTCAGCCCAAATCGAAATGGAAGTAATGAGCCAGCCAGGTGTCCTCTGGCAGCACCAGGCCACCGAGGGGGACTGGGAAATGCAAGCAGGTGCAACTCTTTTCTTTTTTCCTTGGCACTGAAACACTCTCTAATTATTGTGAGGAGCGAACAGCTTGCCCACTTTTACACATACCCTGCCCCCTGCCTGCGATTTGGATTGTCTTTGGAAGAATATGTCTCAGGCGGATAGGAGCAGGGGGAACATATTTCTCTCACCTACAAATATTGAGAAGTCTCAGAAAGAAGGAACAAAATGTTCATTAAGTACAAAGTAGAGAATATATTACTAGCAAAAGGACAAAAGAAAATGCCGTTTCCCCGGACAATAAGTTCTCAGCATCACAGGTAAAGAGAGCTAGGAGCCGAGGGGAGCTACAGCTGCTCTGCCTGACAGAGGTTTCCAGGAAAGGTGTGTGTTTGTTAAGCAGTCCCTTCTTGCTGCTCCAGATATTATTATTCCTCCTCCCGCAGACAGGAGACCCTGAGACAAAGAGGTTAAACGACAGGTGTCAGGGCAGCGATGAGAATTCAGCACTTTCCCCTTCTCGATGCTGTTTCTCTCATTAGCCTGTTCCTCCAGCCCTGCAGCCCCACCTGCACGTGGGTTTTCATCCTGCTATATCCATGTCATTATATATATAATCTATCCATGTGTCATCTGAACCGCGTGCTCCCCCGAAGTGTAAAGCTTTGGTGTTCTGGGACATCAGTGGGTAGGCAAGTCTGCTGCTCTGGCTCCCGCGCTCCCCGCGCTCGCTTGCTCGCTCGCCGGCGTGTGCTGCCTTTGTGAAGTATTGACATTTCAAATGGCGCTGGCACTTTGTTTTCAAACATCCACCTGGTTCCAGGCTGCTGAACTTTCTCTGGAGCCCAGTGGCGCCTACCTTTCTCTGAATCACTCTGTCTCAGGCCCTTTGTTTCCCTGGAAGGAAACAAAGAACACATTCATGGCTGTCTTGGGGAAAGCTAATACAATTGCAGCCATTTCTTGCTTCACCTCAGGATGGGGGAGTGGGCCAGACCTCTCGCCGCAGAGGAAGACAAAGGACTCGGCGTCTACTGGAATAATTATTGCCAGCGAGGACAAGGAGGAAAATTCTGTTTCTTGATGGAAGTTTAAAGGGACTCTTTTGTTATGCATCTGCTGTAGCAGTTCTGCAGGGGTCCGTCTTTGTCCTGATTGTCTGTAGAGGGAGCTGGTGACCCACTGCCACCAGGTGACTTCTCAAAATGATGCGTGAGCCATCTTAGGGAGTACTTGACACTTGGTAATGGTTGGACTTAATATCAGCCAGCCTTTTCACTACTAGTCCAGACCGCGTGCCTTTCCATCTCAATTACAAAAGGAGTTATATTCTGTTCCTTTAAGTGATGAACTGGAGTATCAAATATTGCTGGCCAGCCTGGAAGCTTGTGTTAGATCGCTGCTTTTTCGTCATGTGCCCTTTTCTAATACCTGCCTTTTGAAGTCTCAGGAATGCCGCAGAGAGCTGTTGTGTCATTTATGGTGACTAATATGTTTGCATGCTCCGAGGGGCCAGTAGTGCGCTGTAGTTATAACACTTCTTGTCCAAGTTGGTCCATGGAGTGTAAACATCCTGCTTAGATCTTTCAGGCTATGACTTACTGTGGTTGACCCACAGTCAGTCTTAGGCCTGCTCTACACCAGAATATTTTGTTTAAAAAAAGCCATATTCTATCAACACACACTTTTATGCACTCACACAGCAAGTGCGTATCAGCGGACAGTTATCCAGATTGGTCTGGAGGAATAATATCTCTCTGGATAACAAAAGGCCGCAGACACCATATAATTGTCAATGTAAACCTAGTTAATGGACAGACCTTTGTACCTGTTGGGTATGGCAGGGCTCTAGCAAAAACCCTATGATGCATTAGGCTGGAAAATAAGACTAATGTTGGAGCACTGATTTGGGTAAGAAAATATTTGGTGGAGGTTTTATTTGCAGGTCTTCTGACAGTGACTTGAACTCAGCCAGCCATGAGCAGCTCTCCTTCCTCCCTGTAAAGCACTCCTTTGGCTCAGAAGAGTCCCTTCTCCTGCTAACCTGCTTCGGCAGGAATACACATGTGGCTGCCGCAAAGAGAAAGATATACAAAACCCTGTGCTCCTGCTTAGAGCAAAACGAAGAAGAATCTCCTTAGCTTATTTTAAGCTGAACTCCATGGGAACTGCAGGAACAGGGGACCCTGTGAGGAAGCAGTGTCTGGCAGGAAGGCTGGGAGCAGCAGAATGAAAAGCACTAGCAGATCCCTGAGTAATCCAGTGGAACAAAACAAAATCCAGGGGCATGAATATAATCAGTTCATCTATGGGGTTTGCAGTACAGTTGGTGACAACTTGTTCTTCAGTCCAGTCCCGCTGGTCAGCACTTTGCAAGACCCCAAGGAGGGAATTTCTGAGCTTGTGAATGAAGAGAATGATCGCAGCCCTTTGGCTGTGGTAGAAGGATGTGCTGTGGATCCTACACCTTAACCAGCCAGCACTTCTTTGAGGCAAGATTGCCAAAGCCACAGCTAGTCCCACTCCCAGAGACTGGAGCAATGAAGAGAAGAAAAGCAGTTCTGATAAGTACTGCAAGTTTCCCTTTTGCCCAAACAGGCTCTATGTTTCCCAGCTCTAACCCTGCAAACTCACACTTTAAATTTGGAAGGAAAGTGAAACCTTTTTCTCCCTGCAGAGAACAGAGTTGTAACTGTTGGTTCATTTAGCAAAGGCTTGTTGAGCAGCTAACAGTGAGGTTAAGCGATTCAGTCATTAGCGGTACTGTGCCCACTCTGCCGTGCTACTGCTGTACTTTTGGGGAGAAAGCAAAGCCCTGGGTCTCCAGCCAGCAATGACACAGCAGGTCCAGTTACTGAGCATGAGCCTTCCTGGCCTGTCCCAGACAGGGATAAAATGTTCAGCTTTTTCTTGCATCCTCTGCTCGCATGCCTGTATCTCCGGGTTAAACAGCACCTGTGGTTATTCTGCTTGCACATCTGTACACTTTTGCCTACCTGAATGCCAAATGTCCCTTTGATCCTTCAGGAGAGAATTCAACAGGAGCTCCCTTGTCTTTCCCTGGGCTTCCAGGTTACAGATGTGTTGTTTTTTCAGCCCTGAGACCAGCACAGCACAAGTACATATACAAGCACGATTGCTATAAAAAAGTCACTTCAAAGACAGACCACCTTTGATTGCCTCAATCATTTGTTTTCTCTGGCCCTGGGTCACCCTCAGCAACAAGAAATAAGTCCAAACCACAATGTTAGAAAGTGATTATTTTGCCATTTCCCTGTTTCCTTTCCCAATTGCCTCTGGAAACAAGGGAGTTCTTGGCCCAGTAAATTAACTGTGGGAGCAGATTTTCAGGTGTCCTTCAACAAACACCATGGCAGAGCAGCCTGATGTTGGGGGGGGGGGGGGGGAAGATTTTTTACAGCTCTTTTTTCTTCATGTTTCTGCCGTAAATCTAAACAGCTCCCCATCTTGGCTAAGCAGCAGCCTTGGTGGCGATGGCCTTGGGAGACGCATCCTTGTCAACAGCAGCAAGGCTGGCACTGGTGGAGAAGCAAAAAAGGCAATCCAGGGAGAACGTGTTCACAGCACTGCAAAAACTTGCCAGGGCAGCTGCGACGCTGTGGAAGGAGAGGGCAGGCTGGGAGCAGAAAGGAAGATGCGCCGGGAGGGAGGTGCATGGAGGAGGTGCTGAATAAGTGAGCGGATGAGAGCAAAACAGTTCTAAAGCAACAGGAGAAGATACTGAACTCAGTGTACTGCCTTCGGGAAACTCCGTTAGGAGATCCTATCCCCTGCTGTGCTGTTGGCCCTGGGGATGTTCACCACCCATGGGTGTGCTGCTGCAAGGCAGTAACACCTTCAGCTTTATGGATACTCATCTTTAGCAGTGTGTTAAGAGGCTTGATCCCACAAACTTTGCCAGTTGTACTATTAACCGTTCTGAGGCTGCTTGTCTATGCTGTGTTTGATTCATCAAGCTGGTTGCTTGCTTGCTAGGTCGCTCTTACCAAATTTAAGCGCTGCCCTCTTGCTTGTTGTTACTGCAAATAAATTCCTTGTTATTGCATATAGAAATCCACTGGAAGTATCAAAAAAACCCCAAAACAAAAACAAAAAAACAGTCTGACCATCTGCATGCAGAGCACGCTGTCCCTCACCATCCACCACTTTCCACAGGCAGGACTGCTTTTAAAAGCATATATTGTTACAGTCACGACGCAGTTTTGAAGTGCTCTCTCAAGGCCTTAGTCAAACAGCATCACAGCGGGTCTAGGTAGTGCCCTTGTGTCCGGCTGCTCCAAATCAATGGACAGTTATTCCACTGCCACCTGTCACCCCACAGCCAAGGCTTCACCTTCATCCTCGGCAATATAATTCAGCTCTCAGCAGGCAGCTACAACAGGGGAGATGTTTTCTCGCTAAGGTTCAGCATTGTCATAAGGCATCTCCAGCACCTTTTCAGACACCCAGAAGCGCACTCAACTGTCAACCAGCAGCTGCTCAGTTGGTAATTAAACTTCTTCCTGCTGCCTGGATTTCCATGTGTAGCTTTATGAGCCAGGGGAGGAGAGAGAGCAGTCCAGGCTCTGAAACGACGACTGGCTTTTCAATATTTGGCATCTGGGCACCATTGTCAGAAGACTAAGTCCCTGCGAAGGCCCTGGAACAGCTGTTACTGGTGAACCCCTCCGACGGCTGGCAGATAGCTTGGGTAGTTGCCAAGTGCTGGCTGCGTGGTGCAGCTTTCAGCTGGTTGCTTCTAGCGCTCTTTCTGCAGCCCCCCGATGTCACTCTTTGATGAGTTGCACCAGGAGGATGTTGCTGCCCGGGGGAGGTCTTTAGCATCCATGCTGATGGTGGAAGAAGAAAATACATGAGACTCTAGGTGTTCCAAAGAGTCGTGCCAAGCAGTGGGAAAAGCAGACAAGAATGAACAGCATGGAAGGGTGACCCTGTCTACCCACAACCCTTTGGACATAGTATTTGCTCCTCATGATGCACCACTCCTATTTCCTACAGGAGCCACTGGGATTTTTCTCTGGGGTGCCTTTTGGGACACAAATGGTCAGGGTGACAGGATCTGGCCACAGGACAATGCTATACTGTTTGTGCTCTTTGATAGCTCTGCTCTGTTGGCTGGAAAAAAAATCTTAGGAAGAATATATAGTGTAGACGTGTTTTTTAAGCACTGATGCTTTGACTTTCTCGGTCTTTGCTAGGTTCTTGGGTGTTTTTCCTTCCCTCTTCCGGAAGAGGAAAGCTAACTACATACACGTACACCCCCCATCCTGAGCCACCCTCTGAATCCTTTTTGTCTGTTTCAATGTCTTTGTCTTTGATGGATGTTTCATTAACATAGCCAAAAAAAAATTAACTGATGCCAGGAGTAAAGCTCTGTTGGAGGACCTGATATGAAGGAAGGAATACAGTTCTGTTCTCAGGATGCGGAGAGGTGAAGTGTGTGAGAGATTTCACCCCTGTAAGCACGTGAGTGTTTTTTATCAAACAGTGACAAAATAAGAGCATCATGAGGTATTGAGTCAGGCTGTGCTGATGTTATGGTGAATGTGTATAGACGTGAGACCTGACACTCTACAGGTTCAAGGGAGTCTTTCCTGGTCTCCGTTTGGCTCAGAGAAAGAGTGTGATAGCTTGAGAACAGAGAGTGGGAGTCCTGGAAATAGGTCTCCAGCAGGTGATTGCCAACCCTCGCAGACAGCTGTAACCATCAGGCTGCACTGAGGGCTCTCCTGCCTCTTACAGATCCTTCAGAGCACGTATTTCAAGGTAGGGCCAGGGATTTCCCTGTGATGCTCTTGTTACCCCAGTGCAAAGGGATCCCAAAGCAGTGTCCTCATGACAGGCTGTTGCAGGATTGTGTCCCGCTGCCTCCTTGTCCTTTCGACTTTGGAGCTGTGACTTTCATGCTGATTCCTAAATGGCTTTGTCATATGAGCATTTCAGCCTAATTGGCTTGTTCTCTATTAAGAAATAGGCACCTCTGTTTTCCAGACTTGTGTGTCTTGATGCCTGTGTCCTCCGTGTACTCTCGCTATTACACACAGTGATTTGCAGCAAGGCAGAAAGCTCAGGGCCAAACTCTGCTGCCAGTGACACAGGAGTTAATGTGGCGCTGCCTCACCACAGTTACTTTCTGGCAGGTAGGGCTGTATCGCTGCCGAGTGCCTCCAACCTCCCCGTGTTGTTGCGTCCGAAGGGAAGAAGCCTATGGGGTGGGTGATGTGACGGAGGTGGCGTCTGGGGGAGGAAGCAACCAAATTAGTGTGACTGGTTTGCATAAGACTGACAGATCTGTGTTTCTCTGTCACGGGTGACAGCAACTGCTGTGAACAACAGAGAGGCCATCGGCTAGCACTTTTACTCCGAGTCTCCCAGGATTTCTGTATGAAGTTACACACCCAGCCTGGCTGCACAAGCGCTGCCCCTGTGGCTTGCTCTCCTGAAGCTGCACCGGGCTCACAGCATGGGCAAGGTAATTTCCCCGAAACTCACAGTCTCTAAAATTTGGTTGTATGACTTGATAGAAAGAATGAAACTTGGAGCTCCAAAAATAGTACCTGATATTTAGGAAGTTTTTGACACCCAGGCTGCCAAGCTGTGACAATATGAACAAGTGAGATTTTAAACACATCGAAGTGAGATTTCAAATGTCTCATCAAGACGTACTGTAGGATCCTTCATCCTAGAAGAGAAATGCTTTAAAAATCTCTTCCAAATTAATCCCTAAAGAGGGAATCTTGCTTGCCAGGAGATCGTGAGTTGGCAGGACTGCCCGATGGCCAACACCTCTCTTAATCGCAATTTCTTTCACACCCGGTGATGAAAGCCTCAGAAGCAACTGTTGAAATGTCACAGGGAATAATCTGCAAATATCAAATGTCCCGGCTCCTCCCGGTGTGTTATGAAATGGGATACAGGACGGCGAGCAGAGAAATGAATCTGAACGCTGCGTTTCTGGGACGCTGGGAAGGCTGGCATTAGGAGGGGCACGCAGTGTTACATGCAAGTACCTGACCTCTAGGGCCAAAAAGAGATCTCTTCTCCCATCGCTCCTCTCCTAACTTTGGCTTTTGTTTCTCTTTTGTGAGTTAGCTTAGTACTTGTGGGGCTAATCAGGGTGCTGACAGCCGGGCGTGCTGCTGGCAGTGCTCCGTGGGCTTTGCTGCTGCAGCTCTGCCCGTCGTCCTCCGCAGCCTGGCCGCTGGTGCCTGCGGTTGTCTCCGGCCTGGGCCCTGCACAGCATGCATGCCCCGGGACAGGGAGGAGAGCATCTGCCTTGGGCACGGGATGTGGTGCTGTTTCCTCTCCCTTCAATGAAAGGATTCCAGGCCCCAAGGCTAGGGATGGTGAGAGATAATGCCACTGAAGCATTTCCTCTCCTTATTTTGTTTCTTCTGTGATATTAGACCATTTTATGGCTACAGATGGGCTTTGACACAAACTCCTTGGAAATCAAACAAGTGTCTGTGAGAAGCCTGCAAGGTGACTTGCTGATGAACAGGACAGGGTCCTATATTTTTAGTGAGACCCCAATGTACAGATGGAAAGCCAGGATATGGTCCTCTGGGAATCCCAGTTTCAAAGCTCTTGGGCTTGGTTCCTGGTCCATTTGGGCTGCTAGGGCCCATTTGCTTCTCCTTCCTAAAGGCCTGCCTGGAATAGTGGCATTTGGAAGCAAATTATTTCCCTTTCATACAGAACGTGGAAATGTGGCAATTTCCTTCCAAAGCACTGAAATAGGGTTTGCTACCCTGTGTAACTATTCTGCATATCTCAGCACAAACCTTGAATTTCAGAGAAGAAGAGGGAGGATTGAAACCTGTATCCTGATCCAAATTTCACAGTGCTGCCTCAGTGAATCCTGACCTCAAAGGTCTCTTTGAGGACTAAGGGAGCAGCGTGGCTTAGCTTAATGACTATGCTGCTCTTAGTCAGCAAAATGAAGTCAGTCACTTAATAGCATGGTCAGTGCATCCAAGCCCATCCATAACAAGGCAGCATGCAGGTGCGGGCTGGTTTCTGATTTTGCAAGGTATGGCTTATGATGATGAATGCACGTGGGATTATATATCATTGTAAGCATAAGTAGGAGCAAAAATGTGTATGAAGTTTCAGAGGAAGGGGTTTATCTGTATTTCATTTTAGGTAGCTGGGCAGTTCATCCCTTTCCCCAAAACTCATTTAGTTGCAGTGATTGGGTCTACCTTGCCATGGAGCAACATCCTTCAGAGGGACTGTAAGCACACCATGCTCTGCATTTCCCACATACCCTATGTACACAGCTGTCTCAGAGACAGCTGATGCATTGAGAGAGGAGTGATTTTGGGAGAGTGGTCCCTGGCCAGGCCTGGCGTCATGCTTGTGTGCTCTTCAGATGGAAAATACTTATTCTGGTCTTGAGGACAACATCAGAGCAATGCTTAAAAAGCAAAATAAACATAGCTGATATTTTTTTTATAGCAATAGACTGTCTTATGGGTACAGGTTGCAGCTATTCTAGGAAACCAATGGCTGTGTGTGTTTTCCAGGCCAGTGAAGCCTTTTCAGATCAATTCCCATGGCCTCCCCATTGTATGTCCTGCTCTCGCATCCGCCAAGAGGGTCCTCGCACCTCAGCAAGTGAGCAGCACTTTCACAGTGACAGGTCTGTTTTAAGCCAATAGTGCCAGTTCCTATCCTGGCTTGTGAGGCTGTCATTTTTGGTGTTATGGGCCAAGCCACTTAACCCCCACTGTCTCAGCCATAAAACAAGGATAATAAAATGTACCTACCTCACAAGAACATTGTGAAACTTAATTAGTAGGTGTTAATCATTTGAACTCCTCAGATAAAATTGTGGCACTCTGAACTCTCTTTCTGAGGAATTCAAATGAATGAATTTAGTTTAACAATCCCCCAATGGATTGTGTACCTGTTATTATCTCCATTTTATGGAGTGGAGGAGGGAGAAGAGAAGAGCCTAGGTAACAGGACTTGCCCAAGGTCAGGCAGGCAGTCTCTGGCAGAGGTTTTGTTCTGCCAGAAATGGACTCTACAAATGCTGCAAAACAGGCCGTCAGGTACGGCTGAAATTTTCACCTGGCTTATTTGTACCACTCATGCTTTTTGTGCCTGTTTCCCTTGTGTGTTCTCTGCCACAGATGCTTGGGAGAAGCAGGAATTGGAGGTGGATATTGTAAAATATCCATGGAAAACACATTTTGAATTTGTAATCTGGAGAATATGGATGTGTAAAACCTGCTCTTAGAGTTCCACTCACCCAAAGAGGCTGTGTGACCTACTTGTTCAGTCAAAGCAGCTTTGATTTCATATGTCAAAATTGCTCAAAGCAAGACCAAACTGTACCTAGCAACAATTAAGAGAATCATTTAAGAAGTGAGTAATAATGAAGAGGGGACCAAAAACCCTAAACAGCCCATTCACTGTTTGTGAATGAAAAAGTCTTCACATAACTGATTTGTCATAAATTATTCATTCAAGAGAATTTGGATCCAAGCCACAAGATAATTTTTCTTTCTTTTCTGTCTGATATATGAATCAGTGCCATTTTACATCTGAGCACAGAATTTTTTCACCTATATAATATCTTAGTCCAAATTCACCCTGAAAATCTCAAAACAAGAATAAGAACGGCTGGTATAAGCCAGTAATGTTGTGCATTAGCACATATAGATGTGACTTATCACTGGAAAACATCCCAACAGAAGTCAAAAGAAGAGTGTTTTGTAAATAATGAGACTAGGAAGCAGGTTGGCACTTTGTGGGGCTGGCTATACAATCAGACTGATAACAACTAGATTAATAAGGCAATTCAATCTAAACATCATGTAGCACTAGGAAGCTTTTCAAAATCAATGCCTATCTGTGCAATTTTAATCAAGGTTGGTCTTTGCCTTTTGATGCCAAGAGATTTGAAACTGTAGGTCAGCAGAGGTAAAATAAAATGGGCTGACATTTTTATTTTTTTAACTGTTCCTCTTAATTAGTGCCCTCCATTTCTTAATATTTTCCTCTTCTGAGGCAGGGGAAAAGAGGTGGTATGGGGATATTTGTTTGCTTGTGTTGGTAATTATGAATATGGCAGTCTTTGGAAAATACTGTGCCTGGCTAAACTGCAGATATTTTGAGCAACAGGTTTGCCTGACTGATACCCACTGGAGGCTGAGCAAGGTGCTGCCTGACAGGGCAGTATACCCCAAGGTATCATATTTGCAGTACACATTGTCTTTGGTTTGCAAAGGGAGATTGTAGGGGAGGTGTCCAAAAGCTGCAGTATGGGGCGGAAAGGGCCGATGGTTAGGATGTCACAGGAGCATTTTAGGATTCACTAGACCAGCTGAGACCTTCAGCCAACTGTTGTGTCCCAGCTACAGGCAATATCTGTGACTCAGAGACAGGCTGAGAAAGCTGTGACACCAGCTTGGCACAGGGAGCAGTTGCCATGCCACCATCTCGGATGCCTGCCGAGAGCATCCTTATCCTCTGTGCCCGACGCTGGCCTGCAGCGGTGGCTGTGACCAGTGTCACCTCGCCGGGGTCTGCTGAGTCAGAGGGAGCATGCGGGAGGGAGGGAGGATGGCATTGGAGCTGTGGAAGGATGAATGTTTGCTTGAATGCCTGTGTGTCCCCTTTTTGACCTTCATTTGAGACAACACCAAGCTGGGGGCAGATGCTATTGGGAGAGCATCTCTGTGGCCTCCCTGCATGGGCTCAGTGCCTACCAGGTTTGCTTTGCCCCCAGATTTGTGAGTGTTGGATCCACCCCCGCAAGGAAAGGTTATGGATTTTGGTGCAATGGGTGTGGGCATGAGTTAAATGAGCAAGAGGGATCTGTGGGCAGGGCTGTGGTTTGCACTTCTGCCTGTCAGTGGCCACTCTGTCCTGAAGCATCTGGGGTCATTCCCACCGGAGAGGCATCTCCACACAGCTGATGGGGGATAGGCCATGAAAAGAAGCGTCAGTCTGACTACATGGGATAATTGTAATCCTCTTACTGCAGAGGTGCTTCGAGTGCCTGTAAAGTGGAACAAAGTCCCGCTTTGTTGCTGGGAATGTCTTGTGCCTAGGTTAGGGGAATAGCAGAGTAGGCGAGCTCAGTGCCACGGTGCAGGTCATGGGCTGGGGGTACTGGCTAGCTGCCTCCTGCTTTCTTCTCCGCTGATGAGCTGTCCCCTCCACGCTCAAAAAGGACAGCTATTTCACACCACAGTAGGGCATAGATCTAATAAATACCCACCCAGTGAGGAAGGCAGCATTTTACCACCCTCTTGGGTAGCTGGACAGGATGCTAGCATAAACATGCCAACTCTGCAGGTAAAACCCAGGCTGCCCATCACAGCACGTCCTGCTCCATTTGCATTACAGTGTTTTGAAAACTCTTTGCTTTTGCAGTGGAACAAAAAAGATGCCCCTTGATGGGCTGCTTGGCTCTGCTACCTGCCAGCAGGGGATCAAGGCAGCCTGCCTCCTTTCTCCATAGCCTCCAGAAACAGAGAGCACTGAGAGATTTGCTCTGAACAGCAGCTGGAGTTGTCTTCATCACATTCAGCATCACCAGCCCCTGATACTAGCCTTAATTTCAGGGAGAGACATGCACAGACCTGTCGCCTGGGGCATGTAAAGCTAGATTGGATAAATACATTTGAATAATATGTTGCGATGCCTAGGATCATTCCTGCCATAGCCACAAAACATGGACGAGGTGGGACCTAACAGGTCTTCTCCACTTCATAATTTCTGTTATTTTCCTTTCACAGAGATAGTGAACCAGCACTTATTCAAGGAGCATCATTTCTTTTTCTAAGCCCTTAATCCAGTCCCTATCTGTCTTACAGCAAGTGTGAAGGAGTGTGAATCCCATTTGGAAGGCTCCTTCAGAGATGTGTTTGAAAGGATGCGTGGTTTGCACACTAATCTAGCCGGCTCCCACACCCTGCGGCGAACCCCATTAAAGCGGAGGCTTGTTAAATGCCAGTAGGCTTTAGGAATAAGCTAGTCCTGCTGTTCCCTTGATACACCAAAAAATGAAGCAGCACGCTGACTCTCGGGTTTATCACAGGAATGAAGACACTGTTGGAGGAGAAATCTCTCTAACCCGGCAGTAGATGGTCTCTCACAGGAGTCAGGAAAAGGAGAACCATCACAGGGCCCAAAGCAGCATTTCCAAGGGTTTGATGTTACTAGTACTGAGGACTCAGCTCAGAATAACTGGAATTTGCATCACATCCCCCAAGTCTGAAAATCTTTTTTGATGGTACCAAATGTCCACACGCTATTTCTTTTTGTTTATGGCTCATGCATTTGGGATGATATTTCAGGACTGGTAGAAAAACAGGCCCCTGAGATACATTTCCATTAAAGTATATATTTCCAGATAACAATATTTCTGCTAGAAAAGAATTCATTTCTCTTGATGAGCATGTTCATTTGGATATCTGTACAATGGAGGCAATAAAACAGCAATGAGAATGCTGGCTGTTAAAATGTGTCCAATTAGGAGCCCAGCTCCCACTGAACATCACCAGAAACTGAGAGACTGATTCTTTGTGACCCCTTTGAAAACAGCAGGCTAAAGCAAAAACGGGCTCTACAGCCAACTAGATGCAGACCAATACTTGCATTTATTTTTCTTTTAACTGAGGACTGGCAAGTCATGTGAGAGTGGCACTGGTTTCTGAAGAGGCTTGCAGGATCTGTGGGGACTGGGTTACTGGGAGCCAGGAGAAGGTGCACTGCAAGGAAAAGGTCTCTGTAAGTCACCCAGGAGGCAGGTGACTTGTTTTAGATAGAATGGAGATTTTGATCGGTCTCAACTGAAAGCCCAAGCTAAAGACAGTGGCAGGAATCCTGTCCAGATCATTTAGCACAGTCCCCACCTTAGAAGGACAGGGCAAGTCCCTTGGCAAGCTAGAGATGGAGGAGAAAGCTCTTCTACACACTGCTACCACCTGATTCCTATAAAAAAGTAGAAATGTATTTAATGCATTAATGCATAACCTGCAGGCTGCATGCTGCTTTGACGACTGGGACCAGATGTCTGTGATGGCTGGTTAGAGAGTGCAGATATTATTAATTGGGCTGGTTAGGAGCTTTTTGCTAGAATGATTTCATGGTCACAGTAGGGTACCACTAACGAAGGATATGAAAAGCCCTTCACAGGCATTGGGACATCTCCATCCTGGATGAGGTGGAGCGACTGGCGCAGCCCTATCTCCGTTTGGAGCTCGTCAGACCTGGATCTCTTGACTGGTGAACAATGCTTTGCAAAGAGAAGCTGGGTTTATAAATAATGCATTTCCTTTGTCTTGCAGGAGTTCTGGAGGCAGAGGTACAATCAGATCAGCTGTGAACAGCTTACATAGCAAATCTAATAGGTTTGTAAATTAGATTTTGTGTTCATTTGTTTTTGCTGTAAGGCAGCTATTAATCTGCTTCTCCTCTTTGGTGGATAGTGCTGTTCTTATTTAGCAAATGTATCTGTTTCTTTTCACTTCTGCTTTGCATTTTCTTAATCGTTTCTCCCCCTTCTTCCCCCAGCTCAATGCAATAATCATTTGCAAATAACCAAGGATCTGCAAGTTGCTGTGATTGAGAGAATGAGGAAGAGAGAGTTACTTATTGTGAAAATAAGTCAGTGATAGAGTTGCCATTTTTATAGTTTTACTATGTGCCATTAGAAGAGAGATAGCTTTCTTTGACATCAGAACTTTGTTCAATTTTATCATAATTCAGTTCAGTAACATTGCTCCATTGCAGAGTAGTTTTGTGGCATAACAGCTTCATTTGGTGTCCTGCTGTGTTATTTTTACAATGATTTCATGTCATTCCAAGATTACAAAGTGATATATTTTTCAGAGCTTAGTGATACCACTCAAAAAAAAGGTGATGTCATTCTGTGATGATGTCACAACACATAATCAAAACACAGAAAATGTCATGGACAACCCCCAAAAATCATAGTTATTCACAAGGTTTCTTTACCCTATTTCCTTTAGGGTTTTTGAAACCTTAAAAATAAGCTTTGTGAGGCACCAGATTAAATGGCAAAATGCAAGACTGGTAAGAATCTCAACCATCAGCCCCTGGAGAAGGTACATTAGGATTTTGTACATATGTACCCACACGAGGACACTGGCAGCTGCCATTTATAAATGCATTTCCTTTCCTTTCTAAAACGTTACTTAGTGTGAGCCCCAAAATGTCATCAGGAAAGTCCGAGATTGCCTGTCAATCGTTCCTTCCCTGGGCTTACGACAAGTGCTCCTCCTGCGAGCTGGAGGTTGCTTTTCAGTACGGCCTGCAGGACCTCCACCGTCCCCAGACACACCGAAGCACAGGCTGCATCCCGCAGCACCCAGCCTGCCTGGGCACGGTGTCACACCAGGAACGACACCGCTGGCCCCCTCTCCCTGCTTCCTGGCAACCCCTTCTCTTTCGTCCCCTTTACCTCTTTTCCCTCCATGGGGTTTACGTACTGCTTATAAATCTATTTATTTACAAACCGCTCCCCAGGTGGAAAAGGCCCTTTGCAGTGCAGAGGGAGATTCCCTTTAGCTCATAGCAACTGCTTTGACTGTGTATTTTTCAGAGTGCTCTGAAGTGTGAAGGTTTTTTGGGGCTGCAGACACATGCGCTGCTTCTTGATGAGATGCTTGGGTATTCTCTTTGGAGGGCGGCTGGCTGAAATCAAATATTCAGAGGCTCCCTTAATTTATGCCATTTGATGTAAATTGCACTGAAGTGCTGGGGCTTATTTGCTTCCTAGAGCGGGGATTACAACCTGGGATCTCCCAGCGATCATCTCCAAACAGCAGCATGACAGTGTCTGACTGTTCCTCGTTCCCCTGATCATTGCTGGGCCTGGAGCAGACAACAGAGACAAGGAAATCCTGTCCTTCTCTTCTAAAGGGGAAAAAAGTTATCAGAGAGCCAGTCTCCTGCTGTTCGTTATGGGGTGCTTGTAGATGGGACCCAATCTCACAAACAGCACCCAGTAGCTCAGCTGAATTCATTTCTACTTTGGGTGAAGTTGAGGTTTTTAATCCACTCGGGGAGCTGCACTGATGGATCTGCACTGGGGAGTGCAGGTGGGACCCAGGGGAGCAGGGTGGCAGCTGTGGCCTGCATATAGAAGCTGTCAGTCAATTTGGGTCTCTATGGGACTTTGTGGTGCTTTGTTTGCAAGTGTACATGTGCAAATCTCTCTTTGCAGTGTCTGCATGTGTTTTTGCATGCATGCATTTCCAACTTCCACATCTAGATATTTAAGACTGTGTTTTATGTAAACCTGTGTCTGACTGTAAGTCTATGTTTGTGGAAGAGAGCAGGTATTTAAGGATTTGTGTGTGCTTAAGTGTAGCAGAATATGAATAGGCTTTCTTTCCTTGCTTAGGTAATAACTACAATTTTACTTTTCTGATGAAGTTTGAGTTCCAGCAGCCACAGCCGAAGATAGAGTGATTAGAAATGCCATTGGGATGCTAACAGATCCCGTCTCTCTCCCTCTCTCTGTCTTTCCTTTCTCTAGAGCTGAAGTAGTAATAAATGATTCTTCGTCTCCAGCTGTTGTTGACAGAAGTAATGAAAGCATTAAGCACAACATTAAACCAGCCTCATCCAAATGGAGCCACAACCAGACACTCTCTTTGAAGATCAGGTACTGGTAATTGCCTATAGGACAAGAGACAGATTTGGTCCTCTCCAGTGCAAGCTGGCAAATTGCCTCTGTATATCATCTAAAGAAGTAAAGAAAGAAATAAAAGGTTTATCGCCTGCTGAGCTAGACTTCATATCTGTAAGCGATCGCTTGGAAATGAATTCCCAGCTCAACCAGCTGGCCTTGCACTAGCAAAATGAGGGACACTTGAGCCCCCAGCTTCCAGGCCAAGTGGACTTAGTGCACACTGCCAGTTTGTCTGGTGGGGGGACGGAAACCCACTGCCTGGGGGATGAATCAGTGACCCTCACTGACCAGAGGTGACCAGCCATGCTGGCCTGCCCTGGAAAGGGGTAGATGAAGAAGGGGTGGGCATTAAGATGGAGATCTTTTACCAGCCTGCATTGGGAGGGGGTATTTGCACATTCCTGCAGGGAATAAGCTCCCAGAGGCCATTCCTGGGCTTTAGTCTACTTTGCGATCGGCCTCTCTGCTGCCAAGCTAGGAAGCAAGGAGATGCAGAAGGAAAGAGTTCATCTTATGTGGAGGCCACGTCATGAATTATCTATGAACCTGACCTGAAGGGACTGTTTTCATTCCTGTCCTCAGAAAACAAATCTTGAAGTTCCTGGATGCAGAGAAGGACATTTCGGTGCTGAAGGGGACGTTGAAGCCTGGGGACGTCATCCACTATGTCTTTGACAGGGACAGCACCATGAACGTCTCCCAGAACCTCTATGAGCTGCTGCCCCGCACGTCGCCCCTGAAGGGCAAGCAGTTCCCGACCTGTGCCATCGTGGGCAACTCGGGGATCCTGCTCCACAGCGGCTGTGGCCCTGAGATCGACGCGCACAGCTTTGTGATAAGGTAGGGGCTGTGTCCTGCCACCCAACGCGGTTGCCGTGGGCCCTCAGGAAGGGTGCAGACTGCTGTGGACACGCGCTACCACTCACGGGCCTTCGGACACGGTTTGAGATTTTTGTTCTGCCCTTGCTCACATATCTGTTGTCATTGCTCATTGCAAGGCTGGGAGCCGCGTCAGGGAACAGAGTACAGGCCTGAAAAGTGGCAGCGCGTGGGGAGGGTGTTTTGCGGGGGTCAGAGAGGTGGAAAGGGGCTAAAACACTGATCCACTCACCCAGCATACCTGCGAAGGGGGCCTGGAGGACAGCCCGACCTGGCTCAGCATTGAAGCTCCCTACCCACACATACAAACTCCACCCATGCCAACTCTTCTACCCACACCCACTACCAAGTGCTCCCAGTGTCCTTGCAAATGCACGTGTCCTTGCAAAGGTCTTTTCACAGCGCATCATTAGCCCCCCAGTGCTTCGTTACCTCCCAGCTCCCTTAGGCCACAAGCACTCCTTTCATTTTCCTACATACATGCCCTCCATCAAACTAACCCTGCCCTGAACTCTCCCATGGACACAAGCGCAGCTCTTCCCCTCATCACCTCTGCATCCCCCGGAGCATTGGGAACCCCACGCAGTGCCCTGGCACCGCACTCGCTGCACGCTCCAGCTAACGCTCCCCACGATCACTTGGCTCCTCGGGCGATGCTCCTGCAGACACACTGCCGGAGCCTGCCCTCCTCCTGGACACATGCTGAATTCACCAGAGAAGACACTTAAAGGAGAGAGAAGGAGCATACCTGCCCTCCCGTCCATGATGTCCATGTAAATCTGTTAGCTGAGGGGCTGGAGGAGGCAACTGATGATTTATGTATGTGCAGACATTTGCTTTCTGGCAAGTCTATTACGAAGACAGCCCAATCCATCAGGCTCACAAGAGCAGTCCCCTGTGTGACGTGTGAATGAGGATAATATCACCTCTGCCCTCTGGTCAGACCCAACTCTTCCAGCCTGCCTGGCTGTTAGCAGCTCTGTCCAGCCCTTTGGGGATGGTTCCCTTACAGTAGGCATCGTTAAGTATAACAAAAGCAAGTAAAGGAAAATTAGCTTATTGCGGTTCTGGCAAAGTCCTGGCTTCACGTTAGGCAGCAAAGTCCCAGGAGAAAAGCTTTACTTGATACAATGCAGAATGGGAGTGGGGCTTTGAGTGATTTCTTTCTAGCCATGTATACTAGTGCATATGTTAGCATGCATGCACTCTTTCCAGCATAGATTATCTGACCCTCCACTTGAAACTGTATCTACCAGAGGAAGGTTTGCTCTGTGCAGCCTTTTCAGCAGGGCTGATAATGACCAGTGATGGCTTTTGTGCCCCAGGATACATCTTTGCTCTTCAGATCCACTGTTTACTTTCGGTGATTTTACTCATGCAGCAAAGATTAGAAAGGCTCCAGGGTCCCATGTGTCAGTAGGTGGATATTCTTTACACCATTCCCCCAGTTTCCCCATCTGTAAATGGGGAAAATAGCAGTAGCGTCTGATTATCAAGACAGATGGTTAGGATGCAATCCTACTTGCTAAATACTGTAACTTCACTGTAAAACACCACAGGAAAGCATGCAGTGTAGAAACATGCAAGTACTCTCCAGTTTTTAACACACTGCCAGAGCATCTTTCTGCAGCCCCATATCAGCTGTTCACAATATGCCCTGCTCCCAGCCCCAGCTGCACAGCTTAGCCGTGGCTTGACATAATTACTTGCCCCTCAATCAGCCAGAGAGAGAAAGTGCCTCACTTCTCCCCTTGAGCAGCAGTAGTAAACCATCATGTAATGAGTGTGATTTGTTGGCAGTTTCTGCCAAAGCCCCTCAGCCTTTCATCCCCTTTGGGCCAGCCTGCAGCAGGGACCCCGTGCGGCACGAGGGCTCGTAGCCCAGGAGCAGGCAGAGCGCGCCTGGGGGGCAGCGTGCACACCCGCGTGCGGATCTGCATGCACAGCCCAAGAGGAGGCACCAATTAAAACCACAGAAAGAGATTTTTGAAGGTCACAGTCTCCAAACAGCCCAACCCCGTGGAGACCACAATCACTGATCGCCCTGGCATCCCCCTCCTGCTGGTATCATTACCGCTGCTGGTGCCACAGGGTCTCCTGTTAGCCGAGTCACAAGGGGGAAAAAGGGACTTGGGGTAATACTACCCCAACAAGGCTAAAATTAAGGACTGCAGGAGCTGCACTGTCACTCCTGGAGAGAAAGGAAGCAGTGCTCTCACCAGAGGTCTCTAGTCCTTCCAGTTTTAGCAGCTCTCTGCATGTTACAGAGCAGCCATGGATCTGCTGCAGACAGGCAGAGGCTCTCGACTCACACACGGAGCTCTAAGCCTGTCTCCTGTTTTCAGTCAGATTCAGCTGCAGCGACTGGGAACCTGCTGAAAGAAGCAACTGGGGCCTGTCTGTGTTTCAGCTGGTGTCACCTTCCTGAAGCACCCTTGTCCGTCTGGTGGAGGTTTCTGCTAACCCTCTGCGCTGTGTGGGACACCCAGGCCACCTGGGTGAACGTGGGGGGCTCTAAGTCTAACCCTGCAGCGCCTGACATCCTGCTGCTCTGAGGCACGCATAGACATTGACAGTGGCAAGCATTTTCCTTGTGTGGGAAAAGCCATTTCATTTCAAATCTGCTGTGGCAGCAAACATAGGAGGTTTGTTGCAATGTGTTATTTTTTAACTCTGCACCAGTAGAGATACAGATCCATATAAACCCACCCACTACACACCAAAATTACATACTTTATAAGTACTGCCCCAGAGACATACACGTGCCTGTGCTGGCTTATTGAGGAATGATGACCTTATATTAAGACAGCTCATTGTTACCAAGTCAGAGCCCCTCTAATTTGCTGCAAAGACTTCTCTCTCCTCCTCCTTCATGATCACTGCCCCTGTTCTCAGAGCCCCTGTCAAAGAGACCGGGCATGAAGCACCTTTTCTTGGAGTGCCAGCCAGTATCCGGGGATATGGAGCAAAGCCTGAGCTCCCTTAATGTCTTTGCTGTGCATTTGTCCAAGGAGTGGTAATCAAAAGGAATTTTGTGTAGGTGAATCAATGACCATTGTTAGTAGTCTGCTACTTCCATGCTAGTAATTTTATGGACACCACAGATGTTCATGGTGGTTCTGGGCTGTCATTGTCCCTATGCAGAGAGCCCATGGCCTAAGGGACTGGCCTGCAGCTCCGGGAGTGCTTAACCAAGCAGGTCAGCCCAGGTCCAACTCTCCAAATCCACTGTCAAGCTCAGCCATCCGCACAGTCCATGTGTGAGCTGTGCTCAGGGTGGGAGACAGCGCGCAGTTAGGTGATGGCTGCCCAGTGAGTAGATGAGCCCTGGGGGGATGTGGAGGAGATCTCTCCTGGCTGCTGCCTGGGCTGGGGATGCTCTGCAGCTATGCAGCGGTGTCAGTGTCCAAGCAAATGGGTACATACCTTTCATCAGCTCCAGCTTTTGGCATCAAACACCCCTAATGTTTGTTATTGCCCTCTCTGAAGTCCATTTCAAAGGGCTATTCAGTGTTTCCCCTTGCAGGTGCAATCTGGCCCCTGTCCAGGAGTACTCGCAGGACGTGGGCATGAAGACAGACCTGGTGACTATGAACCCTTCGGTCATCCAACGGGCCTTCGAGGATCTGGTGAACGAGACCTGGCGAGAGAAGCTGCTGCAGCGCCTCCACAGCCTCAATGGCAGCATCCTCTGGATCCCAGCCTTCATGGCCAAGGGGGGCAAGGAACGAGTGGAGTGGGTGAACGAGCTCATCCTGAAACATCACATCAATGTCAGGACTGCCTATCCCTCGTTGCGCCTGCTGCACGCTGTCCGAGGGTGAGAGCATTTCTGATATGCTCGTAGCCAAGATTTCACAAGCTTCTTGAGCAAGAAAGCAAGGGGGTTGTGCTGGAGGCAATTGCCACGAGCTGTTTCTTTTGTAGCCTGTGAGGAAGACTCCATGGGCAAAGGCTGGTCCCTAGATGAGAACTGGAGACTACCTTGCAAGCAAGGGCTGCTAGCTCTGCCCTTTGAGCATGAGGTCTTTCAGCCATGAAATATAGAGAGCCAGTAAACCTTTCACTAATGTTCCCAGCTCCTAAGTCTGTCAATGCTTTGTTGGCTGTAAGCCTGGATTTCAGACCGCGACAACTCCCAGACCTACAGTTAAGGCTTTCCTTGGAGGAATCTGTGTGTGCTGGTCAGCTGAGCTAGTGACAAAGTTTGTCACCTTGTGTTTGAGTCATGCAAGTGGGTCTCACACAGCTTCCCACATCAGCAAGCTCTATGCAGCCTGCTCAGCAGTGGCAGAGGACTGAGGAGTGTTGGCTAGTAGCCTGTGTGCTACCATAGTGCTAATTACACTACTAATCTTAAACGAGGGCCCCAGACAGGGAGGGGACCGACAGGTGTACTCAGGCACTGGTTCTGCTAATCAGGTAAATAGATTCAGGTGTGGTAAGTGGATTTATTGGGAGGGGAAGAAGGTGTCTTTCTGTTTTCTCATTGCAATGTCAGGTGTGGGATGCCCATGTGTGGTGGGGCAGAGGGGAGGGTACTGGGGAGATTATAAAGGAACAAGAGCTGGAGGGATAAGGCTTTGACATACATGGATTGGGGGATGAGGTAGTCTTTTGCTTTATTTCTCTGGGGTGTAAGTCATCATTAATTAGGCAATTAGGGAGTTGGTGGCAGGGGTGGGAGATGTAGTCTGGAGATGGCTAAGCAGCAGCTCCTTTGTAGCCATAGTTTTCTTCTCTGATCTTGACTAGACCCTGTTGCTCTCTCCTGGGATGGGAATTCATTCACGTGTCTGGTGTTCCTGCCTGTGAGCCTCTGCCTTAATGTTTCTCAGTTACTTTGAGGATTTCTTCCCCCTATGCACCTCCTAGCCTGAGCTCGTCTCAGGGGTTGGTCCAAGCTGTGTGTTGCTCTGTCCCAGCCCAGTCTATGTGTCAGTGCCTGGGATGGGCTTGGGACAGATCCTGGTAATGCATTTAGGGCTGTTTCCAACTGAAGCAAGGGGAAGGGGTGGCTCTAGGGGAGCCGTGTGAAGTGTGGCCCTGCAGGCAGCCACCTGAGCAGGCTGGGAGGGAACAGAGGGCTCCAGTGCTGAGGCAAATCACAGGCAGAAGAATAATGGATGACAATAGCTGTGTCTTCCCATTGTGTCTGAGAGTTCCCTGGGCCTGCAAGGCATACTATGGAAAACACTGGCTTTGAGATAAAAAGAGGGAAGGAACAGATCCCACAACTCATACAAAGGAGAAAAAAGTAACCCAAATTCTGAGCTATTTCTAGCTGTAATTGACTTACTTTCATCTGTCAAAATAGAATTAAGCTCTTATAATAAGCCCTTTAAATCAACAGGCTGCTAATCCTGTGCTGGCAACAATTTGGAGTGCCAAAAACTTCCTGCAGAAAGCTTTGCAGAGAGATTGGCAAGGGCTGGGCTGGGCACTGCTTTTCCTGAGGAAGGAGAGGAGGATTCCTCTAGCAGTTTTGTAGTAGAGTTTCACCTGTAACTTGTGGCACCTTCCTGGTCCCCCTGTATTGCTGACAGGAGTGTGGGCAACATTGCAGTCCTGTTGAGTCTTTGGCATGAAAACAACCCAAATGGAGCCTCATCTGGCCTCGATGGGAGCTGGCTGGCACAGGATTTCTCCCCTGTGCAGCTCCCGCAGTGTGGTGCTGGAGCCACCAGCAGCTATTGCTGGCGATGCTGTCTGTCTATGGGGAATGCGGGGCTCTCGGGACTTCAGTGCTGTCTCTGTGCACAGGGTGATGCACCACTGTCCCTCATGGCTCAGAGCAGTGTCTTCCTTTTGAGCATGTTAATGACAATGGAGGGTCTAATGGGATCGTATGCAAAGAACAAATCTCTTGCTTGGGCTTCTGAAAGGCTGCTGGGGCCCAGAGGGAAGCAATCAATCAAGGCAGCAAGCAAACAAAACCAGCCCGTGTTGATGGGTGTCCAGGATGCAGGTGTTGGTGCACAGTGTGGTGCTGATGCATGGTCAGACACTGGCTGATGCTGATGACAGACTCCAAGTACCTGGTCTGAGTCACAGCTGAGGCCTCTGGTCCTGTTCTTTGGGCTAGTTGCCATGCTGTGGGGCCGGTGGAGTGGGGAAAGTGAGTCATGGCTGCAGTGAGCAAAGCAGTGGAAGAGGAGAGAGCAAGCAGCTGGTACTGAGCAGAGATAATTCAATTACAGCCACTGAAGCCAGCACTAATCCTCATCAGGGGTTGCCCTCCAAGCCAAGGAAGCTACTGTCTGACCTGCCCTCCTGCTCTCTCTCTCTCTCATGCTTATCAGCCCAGCTGCAGGAGAACAAGGATGCCTACTGATTAATGATTATTATAATTAAAACTCTGCAGCACCCTCAGATAGCCAGAACTAATAGCAGCACTTTAAAGGCCTACCCTGGGAGCTGTGGCCTGGCCACGGAGCCGTGCAGGAGGGCCCTGCAGGGCTGGGGAGCAAAGGGCTGTGCTGTGGGGGGAGACTGCATTTAACATTACCCCCTTCCCTGGTGGCCTTCCTCAGGTTTGGGCCCTGGGATGGATTTAACAGCGCTTCAGGAAGTATCTGATGAACTAGCCACAGGCTGAGAGCAGAATGTGCTGATACTTTTGGTGCTGGATAGGAGATACCTATGGGTTTGTCTTGACCATGAGTTTGGGGTAATTCATGTGATGTAGTTTGGGGTGAGGAAGGAATTTTTCCCTCAGGTTAAATTGACAGGAGCTTGCTTATTTATTCTCTGCAGTACAGTCTAATTCCTATGATCTTCAAGGTATTTTTTCTTGACGAACTCCCTGCTGTTACAGGGATATAGGCTCTGGCAACTTCCTGCTCTCTCTATGCAACATGCCAGTTTGCAGCAGGTCTGCAACCTGGTGATGGGTCTGAGATTTGTGAAATGAATGTTTTGTGGCATGTAGCTTTTAAAAATAAATAATGCAAAAACACTCACAGAACATCCTTCTGTCCTACAGTGGGCTGCAGTTGCAAAGTCGTCCCTTCCAGTCCTCTCTGGATAAAACTACCCTTGGTTTATAACCTGTCCTAAGTTGTTTTGGAAATTGCAAAGAAATGGGGCAAGTCTTTCAGCCAACACACTCTTACACGTTTTAGTTATTTAAGAAGTAGTATTTTCTACAAAGAATAAGGTTATCTTAGTCAACCTTGATTCAGCTACAAAAGCTTTGCCTTTTTGCTGCTTCCTTCAGTTCCAGTGAAATGCCTTCCTGAATTCTTGACTCCTTCTTGAACTGCTGTATTTATGCTGCACTAGCAAAGAGCTCTGCTTTCCACCTAGAACAGGCTGCGTGTCAGTGGCAATTGAACATTTCTTCCTATAATTTGCAGTGCATTTGGGGCACCTGTAGAGTGTGCATTGCTACAGTAAGTGAAAAGGATTTGGTTTTGTTGTCCTTCTCAACATCAGTTGAGACATCACCTTCCTAGCTATGAGGATGCCTTAAATGTTTGCTGATAGCCTTAGTGTTGATGATTGTGGCTAATCTGTGGAACAGGACAGATGCTCTTTTTATGCAGTTATACTCACCAGCTCCACTCCCTCCCTGTCAGGAGGGGAGAGGGCTGTAAATGTGTTGGTGGAGGAGCTCAGAAGGAAACCGTCAAAGCCATGAAATGGAATCGCTACCTCAGGCGGAGGGACAAAGCTCTGCTCGGGTACAGAGCCAGCTTTCAAAGATGGTGCTAGTGCCGTGCGTTTCTGGAGTGCGTGACTCACTTGTGAGCGAGTCTATAAAATGTCTCCTGAGCAATTTGTCTGGCAAGTGGAGAGTGGAGCTGAATGTTTGTCTCCCTGGCTGGAAAGCAAGCAAACCCCTTATAAGTCATCTGTTACTGCCTCCGAAAAGCCTTGTAATCCCTATTGCCAAGCAGCTTTTGTTAGAGAAATAACATGAAATGCGGGAAGCAGGGGAAAATAATTGTCTGGAGGTTTGGATATCACTCCTTGCAGAGAATTCATGAATGCGTTTTGGTTCCTCGTATAATCTAGTCTAGTGTTTTTTGCTGTGTCCATCACAAGGGTCTCTTGGCAGGAACAAATTCTAATCCCATAAGACTTTATTAAGAGCTTCAAAAAAAAAAAATCAATAAATCTTACAGCTCCTTGGCTAGGTCTCCTATTAGGTTTAACATCCAAACAGCAGTGACAGTTTGTGTGCGCAGCGATCTCCGTGCTCAGAGTTTGCAGCTGGCGTAGCACAGTGGGGCCGTGATGCCCAACTGCACTGCAGGGCGGTGGGAACCCCGTGCAGTATGTGCTTGCAGACATCCTCGGAGGCAGAGATCGGTGGGGCATAAAGTAGATTCATCTTTGCCCGCGATGTCTCCCTGGGTCAGTTCTCCCACCCACACAAACCGAAGCTGCTTGTCTTCTGTTTCAAAGCCCTTCACAGCCTACCCTCTCCCAGCTCATCTTTGCTCCCTCGGCACCTGGATACAGAGCCGGCTGGGGCAGCTGTGAGACATCTCCTCTGGCATTTGGGGCATTACTTGTAGCTGAAGATTACTGTGTGTGGTGCCGCTGAAATGGTGCATGCAGCCGTGATATTTACACGCTGAAGATGCTTAATTACCAATCCAGACAGTTTGTTCCAGTTAATCAGAAAGAAGATTTAGCCTTTTTGTAAAAAGAAGGCGAGAGGCATAGCAAGAAGAAGAGAAAGAAATAGAGTAAGCCTCTTCCCTGTTACTTTCCCTTTCTTTCTGTTTGGAAAATATTTACTTTGTGTGTATAAAATACTGTGTATTTCAAAGGATAATGCAGACCTCAAGGTCTGGATAAGGAGAGAATTACTCATATATGACAGGTCTTTAGCCCCTCAACATCGATTCATTTGTGCCAGGTTATTTAAGCAAGACTCAAGCTAGGCGTTACAGCTCCTGCTCTCCGTACTTGGATCATGTCTGGATTTAGATCTGGAGTTTGGGCTTTGTTCTGCCTGGAGATCAGGGCGAGCTCTGAAATCCAGGTGCAGCTTTTGCAGTCTGAGTTAACAGGGATCTGAATGGGGACTTGAGTAGTTCAGGCCTGTTACTACACACATCCAATAAAGATCTGATACACGACACTGTTCTTTTTTTGGAGGTAACAAAGGAAACTAGACACAGAGCAGGATCAGCAGAAGCCAGGCAGGTGGAAAGCTGGTTGCTCCCTACGCGCTGGTGTTTTGTCTCTATTCGTACGGCAGCCGACGTGAGCAGCACGCTGTGCGGGTAGCAGGGCAGGGTCTGTTCCCACGCGCTAGCACGGATCCGGTGTGCTTTCAGGAGACTCGCACCTGATTCCTTGCAGCTGTGTTTTCCAGGAGTATTAATGGGAGCAGGATGTGTGTGGCAGACTGATAACATCCTTCTGCCAGTCGAGGACCAGCACCTCCAGAACAGCTTGTGTTTATATCACACTTTTATGAGTAAGCTGCTTTAAAAGGGCCTGACGTTGTATTATTTCAGCTATTCTAATTTTTATCACTAAATAATGTAGCTGATACTGCTGAATCTTCATCTCTTCATTGACCTGGGTTTATTTTACTCATTTCATCAGTGTGATGGGTTTTCTGTTCATTTTTCTTGAAGTTTAACCCTTAGCAGGAGGCTACAAGTTACCTTAGGATTTTTTTGGATGAATCAGGAGGTAATGTGCAGTGGCAAAAAAAAAAAAAAAAGACGGAAAATCAATGTTGTTGTAATTGCCAGTGTCCTGAAACAGTTGCATTTTCTCTATTTTGGGAAGGGATTGGGGGAAATACTACTGTGAAACCTTCTTGCACTGGCCTGGGGTCACTGTGGAAATCTCTCTTGAAAGATGCTTGCTCCATGAGTGTCAGACAGCTACCCTGTAAGGAGAAACCAGACCACTTACCCAGTAGCATAAGACTCTTCCAGCTCCTGCTCTTGAAGCCATTGTCCTTGGCTACCATCAAGTACTAGTTCAGGCAGCTGCTGGGTTCTCCATCTAGGCTGCTTCCTTACAGATGATGGCCTTGATGGTCTGATGGCATTTTTTATCTGTATCTATCACGATCCTAAGCGAGAACTGTTTCAGACAATTTTTGCCTGATAACATTACTGTTTCCGTTCATTGCTGCATCTTGCTTAGACATCAGACTGTCTCTGTAGGCTGCCTACACCCCTGAGGGCTTACTACAGAAGTGATACAGCACTGGCTTGTGAAGGAGGTCCACCCTTTGAGAACAGATCTGAGAAGAGAGCTATCAAGTTTCAGAACTGCTCTTTGCTCCTCTCTTCTAATTGCTGTCTCTTTCCATACAATGTTGCAGTTAATAGTTATGGTGATTGGGGTAGCCAATTTGAAAAATAATTACTGCCTGCTTCAAGATTATCTTTCCTCCTAATTAAAATCCTGGACCTCACATATTAAAGGTGCGCTGTTGACACAGCATCCCATGTGCACCCAGACAGCCTCATTTGGATTTACAGAATTAATTAGGTTTTATTTCCATCCCCAGCTGTTCTCTCCTGAATCAGGAACGGCACCAGGAATGTGGCCACTGTCCAAGTTAGCTGGTGGTAGGAGAAATAAGAGGGAGTTGCTCCAGTGTAATTCCCACACTCCTGTGACAAAGTAGTCCTTAAAAAGCATTTCCCAGGCTTCACTTGGGGATTTCTGACCTTCACCTTGCAGGAAACAAATTGTGAGCACTGTCATGTGGCCTAAGTTATGGTTTGGCCATCGTATGGTATTGTCATCTGTGCCGATGCACCTGGAGGAGGCTGGAGTCAGCCACCGCCTCTCAAAGCTTCAGCTGGAGGCAGGCAGCTCTCCTGCCTGGACCGAGTAGCTCGAGGCTCTGAGAGGTCAGACTGTTTCCCCCCCTCACGTCCACTGGTGTAGCTAAAAGCTACTTCCAAGCTGTGAACTGACAAAAGGTTCAAACCTTCCAAAATATGGATAATGGTTTGAAGGGTAATTTATTATGCTGTAGCATTTTAGTGTCCTAATTCTATGTCTGCAATAGAAGAGAATGGAAGTAAAAGAGGCAAGACTTTTAATTTTTATTGTAAGAGTGTGAATTGCCATTGTAGTCTACTCCAATATTGTTGGAGGATTATGAGTGCTCGGTAGCTGCATGTGCTGAGGTATACATGTTGGGCTTGTTTTCAGATGCTGACTGGACATGCTTGTTTGTCTTGGTAGGGTTGTTCATGCATGCTGGCTTGCAGAGGACAGGGTGCTTCTGTGTTGGGTACTTCTGATCACATGAATGTCATGCATAGGTACAAGGATGGTCTGTGAGAAGGTGACTGTGTCTCCAGCAGACAGATGCAGTGCTACCACTTCCCCATGCTCCTGGGTAAAGAAAAGGGAAATCAGAGCCAGGTTGGGATGAGCCTTCCTTCCCTATCCTGAATCCCAGGTATCTGCAAGCAGCTCTTCACCTCCAGTTCCTCCTGGCAGGGGGGAATGAGCATGGTGGGAATTCCTGTCCTTCTGCTACTCTTTTCAGCTGGACCCTGAGTGCTGGGGCTGTAAAAGCAGACCTGTGACTGGGACGTACAGCAGTATTTTGGTTCTCTTGCCTCCCTCCCTTGCACAAATTTCACTTCATAACGCTGTCAAGGTTGTAGTGTACTATTAGAGTTTCTACAGTCTCTGAACAAAACCTGGAAGTTAATGCTTGTGGCAGGCTAGGAGGTCACCAGTAGCTTTGTGTGCTCCACACAGCACATCTGATATTGTCAGGTCTTCTGAAGGCAGGCTAACACTAAGCTGGAAAATTGATAAAAGGAGTTTTAAGCCTAAAGCAAAAGTGGGACAAATGCAGACATTTGTATCTTCCCCCAAAGTCAGCAGATTGATGTGGCTTGGCAGTTCTTCCAAGGTAGCTTCCCTGCTGCATGAGGGTTCCCTAATTCACAGTGTTAAATGGTTGCAATAATCTCCCTTTCTCTCCTCACAGTAGGGGTCTAATGCACTTACACATAAAGTAATAGAAGGAGTCTGGTTTATGGCTACCTGTAGGATAATGCTGCCTTTCACACAGCAACAAGCTTTACTGTCTTGGTAGCGCAATCCATAGGGCCAAGCAAGCCCAGAAAATGCCAGTGTAGTGCCTCTGGGAAACTGCTCCTCACTGTATTTTTCCCAGTTTCTTGCTCTTCTTTAGTGCTGGATGCCGAGGACATGAGTCAAGCAAGGAGGCCTTCCTCCCCAAAATGTCATAGTTGTGCTTTGCCAAAGCTGCAGGCGCTTAGACACTGCTGCGGTGTTGGACCCCAATAAACCCTGCCGTCACCTACTAGGGAGCAGAATCCCCTTCCTACACATGCTCAAACAATAGCTCTGCTTCCAGAATTTGATTCACCAGAAAAGTCAATTTTTCCCTTATCTAACTGAGAACCAGCAAGCATGTTTTGTGCCTTGATTGCTAAATTTTAATGACTTTCATGAAAAGCTAATTTGCAGGATTAAGGTTCTGATCTCCCAAGGGTTCCTGCTGTCTGAAGCCCAGACCCTGACCCCTCTGGAGCCCAGCTGAAAGCACTGAAAGGATAAATGAGCAGAAAGGCCTGTCCTGCGGATCTGCATGAAGAGCTGGGACCTGAGTGAGGATCCCAAACCTCTGGGTGATTTCACAGCAATACCACTCCATCCGCTCCTCTTCCTCATGCCTCTTCTCCAAAGCCCTGCCAGGGAGTCACCCCAGGCCCTTTGAAATGCCTCTTACACACAATCCATGGGCACCTGCAGCAAGCAGGCCCCATGGCAAGTGTTTTAACAGGCTGTGTTTTAAACGCGTGCAGAGAGGAGGTGCTGCACCTGGGGGACATCTTCCACCTCCCCCAGCCTTTCTCCTTCCTGATCTCACTCCTCCAGCAGTGTTTTCTGCTGAGCAAACTGCATAAATTTCCCACACAATAAAACACCAGGCATTGGAAACTTCTTATTACAAGTTGTTGGTAGTACAATAGCTTTTCGTGGCTGCCCAAAATATACCTGCTGGTACATGTTCTGCCTGTGGCGTCACTGCAGGATGCCACCTTCCTCCCTTGTTTTTGTATCTCTCATAAAAACTAACACACTTTTCAACAGTGAAGGCAGCTGGCCTCTATATTGCATATTATGTGTTGCATATTGTATATTGCATGGTGGAATATTTTGATACAGAATCACAGTGGCAGTTGCTGGGTGTAATGAGAACAGAGCAGTGTTTATTAGCTCTTTTAGCCTGGTGACCCTTTATTCAAAGGCAAGCATTTTTACAGCTCTGTTATGTTTACTGTCAGAGTAAAATCTTCATGCATCAGTGAAAACTATCAGCTGTGTGTGTGCGAGCGTGTATGCTTCAAGGGCCTGCTGGAGTCTACTTGACATGTGTATGGTTTGGTCTATAGTATTGATCTCCTAGGTTGATTGGAAGATAATTGTAGGCTGAAGTACTGAAGGCCACCGTTGCAAGCAATTTGTTTTTCATAAAGGATTGCGAAGCCATGAGATGCTTCAATGCCATAGCAACAAGTGTGATGTAACTGCTAGACAGAGAACAGGAGATGCTTATTCATGAAGCAATCCCAAGAGAGGCTTTCTTGGCATGGAGAACTCTTCTGTTAGTCAGAAACCTCTCACTTTGAATCACCGGTACATCTCAGTCAGGGGATGGGAAAAGGAAAGTGTAAGACATGAGCTTCATGTGTGAGTCTGGCTGAGGAGGGAATAACGTGGTTTTCTTTATGCTCCCTTTTCAGGTACTGGCTCACGAACAAAGTGCATATAAAACGACCGACCACCGGCCTCCTCATGTATACCTTAGCCACTCGCTTCTGCAACAGGATCTATCTCTATGGCTTCTGGCCATTCCCCCTGGATCAGAACCAGAACCCAGTCAAGTACCACTACTACGACAGCCTGAAGTACGGCTACACTTCACAGGCCAGCCCGCACACCATGCCCTTGGAGTTCAAAGCCTTAAAGACTCTGCACCAGCAGGGAGCCTTGAAGCTGACTGTGGGGGAATGCGACGGGGCCACGTAAGGTGGCCTCCGCAGCTCGCGTTCCTGCAGGCTACACAACCATGGGAGGAAGGGGAGGGGGAGGAAAGGACGAGTGGTGCCTAGTGGGGTTGGTTTTCTTTGTTCATGCGCAGGACAGTGACAAAAATATATATACGTGGTACCTACATATATTGACCTGAGTATTATAACTGTTTGGTGTTCACCAAGGAAGGGACAGGAGAGATGCAGGAGCATCTGAAGTGACTGGCCTGGGCAAGAGACCTTGCCTTGGGCTTGCTAGGCTTGGAAGGATGTTAGATCTACATCCAAAATGTGTGAAGGTGACCTTGGTTTTTGAGGGTATGTTAGGTGATGGGTAAACGTTAAGCCTTTTGTTGTGACTGGTCCAAGGTTGGTAGTTAGTTTGTCTGGCCGAGAACGCCGGTGCTGGCGCTCCAGTAGGTCATGTTCTTGGCTCCGTGGCAATGGTGGGGACGGGGAAGGGGGCTGGGGAGCGGGGTGGGCAGGGAAGGTTTGTTGGGGGCTCTCATGGCCGAGGGGTTGCCTGCATGTCTGGATGGGACCAGAGCAGGACCCATCTCCTGCCCGGCAGGGACTGTCTCCCAGTTAGTGGTGCCTAGCACCTGTCAGAGTCGCACGCAGATCCATCCATCCGAAAAGGCTTGGGCGTGCGCACGTGCCGGGCAGGGCAGCCTGTCGGCCGCCGGACCATGAACGCCGTCTTCGGAGGGGCGGAGGAGAAGCATCCACTTTGGCTGCAGGAGATGGGGAGCTGTGTGGAGGTGAACCGATTCCAGTGATATTGCTCTGAAAAAGGAGATGGGAGGGTCTTCTGGCACGGTTGGCGCAGGGCTGGGCGGATGGTGAGGAGGGTGCTGAGCAAAGCTGCTGGAATGGAGCAGGAAGGGGGTTTGCTGCTGCAAACTGGTACCATCAGTTTTAAGTGTCTTACTGTGCCGAAGTGTGAGATGCTCAGCATCTGTCAGGGCTTGTGAAAACCATAAGTACATTTAGCTCTTAATTCCCAAACGCTACCTGCTAAGCAGCCTGCCTTCTCTCCCCCTCCAAAAATAACTGCTGAAATATTGGTGATAGGCCTGAGACCCAGCCAAGCAGAAAGACCGCAGGACTTAAAGGGACTTTGTCAAGTCTAAATAATTTATTTTCACTTCTCCCCAAAGAACTAGCGTACAGCACAGTAGTCCTTAAGTCCCGTTCTGTCCTTTTTTCAAGCCCCGATTGGTTCTTACTCTGAAGACTTGAACACGATGTCAGGCGTACCTAGATGGGACGCTTGCATAGTGATGAATGTCACAGAAATAATTAATCTTTTTTCCTATTTTTTAAAAGTGCCCAAAATATGAAAAAAGTTCTTATAACCAAATTTGCTTTTCTTTTTTTTCTGGGTTTATTTTGAGGGGAGAAGCTAGATTGGTCCGGTTAGCTCATTTCATTTTCTGCTTCTGTAGCCTATTCCACCTATTTCCTTATTAGCACTTAGTGCCAGCATGCAGGTGGGTCTGGGGTGCAGTGAGTGCGGTTTGGGTTTAATTTCTGTGAGGGGAAATAACAGGACACAGCAGAGCCTCGGACCTGCATTGCAATGCTTTCATGATCTTTGTGCCTCTTCCTGTTGCTATGTTTTTAAAGTAAAAAAAAAAGTATAAGTTTTGGAGTTGAAATACTTGACATTGTCTCTTTAAAAAGCAAGTGCTTTAAGTGCTAAAAGAAAGAACTCTCTTTCATGTTTTGGGACCTAGAAACTACTGTACCCATAGGAACCTCTAGCTTGCTAATTAGTGTCAGATGAAGATGCCTAAGATTAAGGTGTAAGCAACATTATAGTGGATAAATGTTGGCTAATCTGCCACAGGGGGAGGTTTCTTTCCAACTCTGGGAAATGATTTCCTTTTTGCATTTTTTAAACTTTTTTTTTTACTTAAGCTTAGTCGCGCGATAAAGCTAAATCTGGCTGTGAACATCAGTTTAAGTTGTTGGTGTTTTCTGAGATAGGAGGAGACAGAGAATAAAGCTGCAAAATGAAATTAGTTCTGCAGTCACGGGGAGCTTCACCCGATTCAGGAGCATTAAGCCAGATGATTCCCTGGTTTGTCCCCTGCGGGGAGGAGGGAGAGGCTAGGGATGAAGCCACAGGACTATTCAAGTCAGCTGTTGTGTTGAGGGGCCGGGGCCAAGGTACTGATTGCTGTTAGCAAACCTTCTTTTTAAATAAAAATACAAGAAATTATATAAATGTGCAGATTTTTATTTTTTTATCATTGACAAGGGAGGTGGGAAGTAGGGCACGACGACTAAAATGCCACGCCAGCAAATGCACATGGGGAGGTCATGTAACCTGCTTTCCTTGCAAAGGAGGGAGGAAGGCTTGGAAGGGACCAGCTTGTTCGCCCACTGGGCAGCACGGGGTGGGTGTCCGTGCTCTGCTGGAGGGATGTCCTAAATCCCCCAAATATTTCTCATTCAAGCTACAAAGAGTACTGAGCAGTATCAAACAGCAGCACACCTGGGGTGTGATGGGGCCGTTAAAAGGCGAAGGGAGAAGGGATTCCTGGCTCCCCTGAAGCAGCTGCTGGGTCAAAGCACAGGCAAGTTAAGTGCAAATTATTCAGCAGGATGAAATTGCTTGTGATGTTTCTCTTCCCAGGATGGATCCTGCGCATCCCCGTTTTAAAGATACATTAAACCACAAGTGAGACCCTGCAGCAGTTGAAGTCAGTGGTTAAGTTCCCATTTCACCTTGCTGCCATCAGGGTTGGCCCTGCTGAGTTTATATGCACAAAAAACTGCCTAGAAGCCTCCCCTTGCTTTACTGGGCTCTGTGGCAGGTCCTGTGACTTGCTGTCTGCAGGACTTCTCAGTGCGGTGCCGCTGCGAGGCAGTTCCCGCGGCGGGTTCAAGGCCACCCTTTGTGTGCTGTGCTTGTTAGCAAGCCGAAGACCCCATTGGAAACCCACTTTATCGCCTCCATTTGAAGCAAATAGGTGAGTCCCGGCCCTACCTAGCCCCAGCGCCTGCAGCCGGGCACGTTTTGCGTTTGCCTCCCGTGCCGCACAGGGTGCAGCGGCACTGCGGTAAGTGGGTGCTGTTCGGGTTTCCCCGCTGACGGCGACGGGAGGCCGCCAGCCTGGGTGCTGCCGCGCGGGTCTGCGTGCCAGATGTCACCAGCACCAGCCTGCTCTGCGAGGCTGCTGCTTGATAAATGTCTTCATGCCTAATTAAGGCTCTTCTACCATCACAAATGCAGCAAAAAAGCGCACTGATGCTGTTCAGATGGGAATGCAGATGCACGGGCTACACCGTGAATGTACTTATTAACACCCCAAGTGACAGCAGCCGCTTCCCTCGCAGCCTGGTGTACGCATCGACTCTGCTCCTGGCCTCCTTTCCCCTTTCCGTTTATGCCCCCTTCCTCCCATCATTTCTGTCCTTTGGTCTGTCCCTTCTCCCTCTCTTTTCCCTTCAACACTGGTCAGGTGACAGCAGGCCACATTGTTCATCCATCCGTGCCAGCAGGAAGGCCAGCTCCAAGCAGCAGCGCTGGCAGCTCTGGGATGCTGGAGCTTGCTCCCATGGGTTAGGTGCACTTGGGTGCCAAGAGGCCTGCAGATGGTGACAATGGAGAAGTGACCAAGGTCGGATCTGAACTTGTAAAATAGAGGTTAAGGCTCCATGTCATTAAATTAATCAGTAATTTGGCTGGTTGCTTTTAAAGGAGACCCTTCCAAAAGCTGGCATTCTGGTTTTGGAGGTGTCAGGGAGAGGTCTTTACAAGAATTAGCTGCTGGGAGAAGACATAGTATAACGTGGAATATATACTCAGCCCATTTTCAGCATCTCAGGCTGTGGTTTCTTTTCCAAACTGGAAAAGCACATGTGAATGTATGCATTGCACATACACCTTGTCTAGGTTATGTATGGTTTGTACCTATCACTTCTCCTCTAGATCCGTTTCCTGATTGCCCTGCAAAAGTATCCCCCGAAGAACCGGCAGCAGCAGGGCTGTGGCATGACCAGCCGGGGATGCTGCTGTGGCCTCCAGGGTTAGTCTCTACCTGGTTAAGCCCAGAGTTCAGGGCGGCATTTGTCAGCATCTCTGTTTGGGGCAATAGTTCAGGTCGGTGCTTCTATCCAAACCCAGTGCCCTTTTGCTCTCCGCATGCTGGTGTGCCTCTAGCGCATTTATTCCTTACAACAGCTTGAGGCTAAGGGTCTTGTCTTGCCTGCTCAGCTGAGCTACAGCCAAAAGCGCAGCTGCCTGAATTGCTTTTCTTTTTAATCTTGGTTTGCTTTGTTACATCCCAGCCTTCTGATCTGCCACATGCTTCTTTGTGTCTCTGGGCTAACAGCCAGCCAAGAGATGAAAAGTCACCTCATGCTCCGATGCTGCGGAGCAGCACAGCAAACGCACATGCACTCACGTTTTCCTCTCCCCTTGATTACTCCAATGATTTCCTTCCCTGATGAATGAAGCTCTAGAAATGAGCCTGTCATTATAGACCTGAAGTGGGGCCTGTCCAGACTGAATAAGGATCCTTCAGATGTTGTGTTTAATTCTGCTCTTGCTGTGCTCATTGCTCTGTGCGTGTGCTGCAGAGCTGTGCAGCAGGAGAAGGCAACAGCGCAGGACTTCAACTGGTTTCTTCTTCCTACAAAAGCTTATGCAAGTGTATACCAACTTGGCCCTTGTTCTCTTGGGGAATATATTGATGATATCTTGCACAGGGCCAGAATGTGGCTCCTCTGGTCAAGCGGCAAAGTCTGCAGGCTGTGCGCGGCGCCGTGCTGCCACGGATACTCTATAATCAGTGTCTGCACGGGCTTATTTAATGCTGACTTGGGTATGTCCGGGCAACCGCCAGCGGATTTTTCTGAACCGCAGGGCAGAAATCAGGCAGCCTTCCCTGCTCGTCCAGCGCGTCTCCAGCAGCCTCTCCCAGAGGGGTAATCCCATCTGCAAAGCAGAGGAGAACTGGAGGGGGATAAATTTCCCTCCCATTTTCTAACCAAGAAGGATGAAGGAAAGAGGATCACCTTCTCCCAAATGCCTTATCAGCCAGGGCCTGGTGTGGGGTCAGTAACCGATACTGTGATTCAATCACAGAATAACAGAATCACAGCCAAGATAGTAACACATTGCAAATACTCGTTGTGAATCAAATTAAAATTTCTTGTTTATTTTTTCAAGCTGCCTGAGTTTTTTTAGTGTCTAGAAGCAACTGTATCTTCTTCTGAGACGCTACTCTTGCAAACCAGAGAGACACCATATTTTGTTTGGAAGGTGTTATGAAAATTGTTTTACTTTTTATACTGCATTTTTGATGCAGCTGGGGAATGTCATTGAGCATGACGGACATGAGTCGGTCTGACATAAATGACATAAATGATTTTAGTTGATCCAAACAGGATTTTATTTTTTATTTTTTTGCAAAATAGATTTGGAAATGTGCCATCTACAGATCTTGATATATAGACACTATTTTTGGCCATCACTTCTTCTAAAAAGTTAAGCTATCCAGTTTCATGCTAGTGAGGCTTAAAACTATGGAAATTAAAGCTTGAAGAGGCCTACTGGGAAAGGGAAGGGAAGCAGTTTGCTCCAGAATGCCCCTCAACATCAGGAGGCAAAACCAGAAACATAGTCAAGGTCTCCAGTGCGATGCTTTATTAAATCACACATTTTCCAGCCCATTTAGTATTTTGGTTGCTTTCCTTGTTGGATTTCTCACGTCTGTGAAGGGTTTATTAACAGCTATTTTCATCTCTAACTGTTGTTCTGCTGCCCTTGGCACGAGAGAGAGAAGAATTTCACTTTGGGCTGCCCCTTTGACCACATAAAACTCCTTCTAGCTTTCATTTTCTCTGCCTCTACTGAATCTTATTTTTCTCTATTATTTTTAACCATATTTAATATTTTCTCCCTCTCCCGGAGATCATATCAATTTATTCAGCGACTGCGAGTACAGGCTGCTTTTTCAGCGCAGGGCAGGAACCTTCACAATCCTCGCTGTCATTATCTTCTCCCAGTCGATCGTGCTGTGGGTGATGGGCAGCTGCCTCCGGAAAGCCTTGAGGTAGGTGCCGTTCATCCTCTGGTATTCCTCCATTAGCCCTGCTTGGAGCCGGCCCTCCGAATCCTCCACCAGCTTCACGAAGGCCCTGATGGCCTGCGTCCTGCTGGAAACCGGCAGGGACTCCGTCACCTCCTTGCACGCTGTGAGATGGATATTGCCACCCTCGAAGTAGTGAGCTTGGACATCAATGGTTCCCGTCACCTGTGTAGATGTGGAAGGGGTGAGGGTGAAAGTCCATTCGGACTTCCACAGGCTGCTCCAGAGCGGAGAGGGTTTGGGCACAGAGGCCTGGATACAGGCCACCAGGATTTTCCTCATGGCGGTGTCTTTAACGAAGACACTGCAAAGGCCTTTTGGGTAGTGGTGGCTGACATAGGCCCCCAGGGCCTCCTCAAGAGCCCTTCTCCACATCTCTGCTTTTCCATCTTCCTGGGCGTGGGCCTGGAAATCGCTCGCCTCTCCTCGCACGTGGTCGTATTTGAAGGAGAGCTGGGCCTGCGGGTCGAAGAAGCGGTTTTCCTCCAGCGCGTTGTGGCAAGTCAGCAGCACCCGGCACTCCGGTGTCCTCACCGGGGTAAAGTGGACCTTGTTGTGCCAGGCGCAGAGGCCAGGAGCTTCCTGCAGCAAGAGGCCATCATCCGCCAGCAGCGTGCGCAGGTCACTGAAGGCCGCGGCGAACTCCTCGGCCGGGCACTGCCGCAGCAGGTTGGCGATGGCCTGCGCCTGCTCCGTCCGGCTCAGCACCCGGGCCCCAGGCAGCATCGCTGGAAGTCCCAGCTGCAGGAGAAGGCGTAGCAAAGGACGCTGCTAGCTCCTGCCTTGCAAGGCATCGCTTCCCCAGGGCTTTCCCGCCTGAGAGCTACCAAGGACACTTCCAACGTCGGCATGGAGCAGCAGCAGCTGCTCTTAGCATAGCCCCGGGATGCTACAGTCCTACAGGTCTCCACCTCACCTGAGTGTCAGCTCTGGTGGCCAGCGCAGGCTCCCCTGAGGGGCTCGCAGGTCTTGTCTGTGGCCCCGGCACAGTTGTGGGATGGCTCGATGGCTGGGCTCCACTTTTTGTCGCTCCTCGCTGGAGATACTATGGTGCTCCTGGCCTAACCTGCAAGTCACAGAGGCCACCACCACCAGCAGGGAACGAACGTCACTGCTTTTCTCATCCCTCAGACATAGCACATTAGCACGTCATCCATGTACGCCAAGAAATGACTGAGAAAGACCCTGAATAGAGGCCTAAGTGATAACCAAAAAATTGTCATCCTCTCAAGAGGATGTATTTCTCTCCCAGCATTAGCGACATCAAGGCATTCTGAAATAAGCTCCTTTTCCAGCTGGGAATATCTCCTCTTCGGCTCCATCAAACCTAGCCTAGTGCCCAGGGAAAGCTGTCACATGCCAATTACATTTCTAATCCAGCTGAAGGCAGCCTGCATTTAGCTGCTTAACATCATCTATAAGTAAATCTACAAGTACTTTTACAAGTTTCACAATCAGCTCTCGGTGAACCCTTCCTGCAACGATGCTCTCACAACCCTGAGCATGAGCTGAGAATAAACATGAAGTAACACCACGGACAGAAATACTTCCCACTTTGTCAGCATAGCAATGAACATGGAGAAAGCCTAGAGAGAACACAGCACTGTATGGTGTTTAACCTGCCCTAAGTTATTCTAATTTAATGTCTTAGGCCAATGACAAAGTAAGGCACAGGTCAGCAGTGACCTCCTCTAGCTGTTAAGAGGTATGTGGCAGGGAAAGGTGAGTTTCTCTTCATGGCTGTGGCTTCACACTTTGTTTTACATCTTTGTTTCTGCTCAGGGCACCCCAGTGTTCCCAGTAGGTGACATTTAGTGTGTCCTGCTACCACCACTGTTACCATCTTTGCTAGGGCACGCTTTCCAGCGGGGGCTCTTGTAGTTCCCCTGCATCTTTAGTAACAGTGAGGCTCTAGGACATCCCAACCAAATAAATACATACACCCCAAAAGCTGGCAATGTGTGAGGTCAGAGAGAGGAGCAAATGCGCAAAACCTGGCTGGGTTTCCCCATGGCCTCCTCCCCTCTGCAATGAAACAGAGCTTGTGACGCCAGGCTCCCTTGGGGGCTGCATCGTTGATCAGCCACTTTCCCTACCCCATTTCTGCAACCGCTCCACCAAGCCTCAGAAAAACCTCACTAAGTGCCACCCACTCTCCCTGTTGAAGGCGAAGGGCACCTGAAAGCAGATCACAGCTCTACAGAAAATGGTAGAAGCACTTGATGACCACAGTCTCCAGGACCCAGCCCTACCTGCAGGCTCCCCAGGCCGAGCCGGCTGCATGATGTGGTTCCAAACGCCCATGGCAACGGGGTGCCCAGTACACCGGCGTGGGAATGCCAGCAGTGGCTGGGACACTCACCCAGTCTGGCGCTCGTGGGAGCTCCCGAGAGTGGGGCCACCCCACGGTGCTGCGGGAAGGGAGCGGGGACACTGCTGTGCACCACGTGGGCAGCCTCTCCTGGCTGGGCTGCAGGGCAGCCGGAGGGGTCTGATCTCCTCCTAGCCTCTGTCTGGTGGGTGCAAGAGGGCAGTCCGCAGGATTTGGGAATTATAGACAAATACAATACATTACAGTACAATAATAAAAAAAAGGTGCTTGTTCATTAAATATTTTGTGACGTGAACCTATAGGCCACTGAACCACTCACACGCACGAAGCAGGATCTGCCTGTATCACTTACACTGTATGGACACGAAAAACACGGAATTTGAGCAAGGATTAGGCACCAGGACAAACTGTGTCCTTGAACTGCTAAAACCAGATGGGGGGAGGTTTTCTCACCCAAAGTGCCTAGCCAGAACAAACCCACAGGCTTTGCTGGAGGAGTACAGCCAGGGATAACAGTAAAGTCCCTCTGTGTTGAATGGTGGCTGGCCTTCCGGTACTAATCCTGTGCCTCCAGCAAATAAAACCTCCTGGTTATTGTGAAATTTGTCCCCAGCTATTTTTTGGTTTGGTTGCCTGGAGAAATTCCTCCAGCTAGGGCCAATGAAGTACTCTGTGTTCTTACATGACCCAGGCAGGAAAGGTCAAAGCACATTATAGGAATGTAATGGTATTTTTTAACTAGCACTCTGGAAAGCCTGACATGCTGCTTTCTAGAAAATGTTGCAATTTAGGCTTCAGTAGGAGCCACAGAGCAAGGAAAATATTATGCTTGGACCATCAGTCATGTAGTTTCTTGCTGTACAGTTTCCAGATGAACTTGCTTAACTCAGCTTATGTCTGAAAAAAGTCTTTGAATTTGAGATTGCTTAGGAAAGAGGAGAAATGGCATGGTCTATTCCTGGATTGCATATTAGCGTTCCATATGGGTGCAGAGCCAAAGCATATGGACCACCATCTGTTAGGCAGGCCTGGCCTGGCCCCACGGATGGTTTATAATGCAAGTAGATTCATCCAGATTTGGGATTCCTCCAAAGCAAGAGGCGAGCCAATGACTCAAATATTGTGTAAAGCCATTGAAACTAATGGCACTAAACAACAGTCATTTGTCTCTTGTTTGATTTTACTTGCTACAAAATAATGAATTAGTTATGGGGGTGGCTGAATGTTGTGTTGTGGATGGAATCTTTGAAGGAAACATGTTTAAAAAAAAGCAAAACAAAAATCATCTTAGTTATTCTGTATCAAATTATCTCAGTGTTTTATTCCCCAGAAAGCAAACTATGATGTCCTTCATCTTCAATAATATTGCATTTATGCTCCATCTGTGATCAGATTTAAAGAGATTTGCAAGCATAATTTGGGAAACCTTCAATGACAAATTCAAGGAAGCTGGAGAAAGGACTTTTGCAGTTCTTCCATAAAGAAGACAGCTCTAGGACAAATGAACTTCATCGCAACAAGGGCTGTTTTATCCACAAGCCCTGGACTTTGCGGTATTTTTTTAAAGACCCTGGTCTTTAAAACAGATGATAGCCCCAAAAGACTCCAGGTCCTAGCACACAATACCAGTCCTTGCACTGAGAAGTCAGTGCATGGTGAGGCATGTCTTGACCCCACTGAAGTCAACAGGAGACTTCTACTGAGTCAGTGGCATCACAATTTCATCCACTGCCTCAGCAGGCCACATCTGCATTTTGAAGTACAGACCTTAGCAGCTTGATTTCAGGCACCATGCTGGAAAATTTCTGTTGAATTTTTCTGTAGGCTTGTGTGGGACACATGATTAAAGCCATGGGATGGCAGCCTGACCGCCAAGAAGATGTGCTATTGTGTCAGCCCCTGGGAGACTTCATAGCAGCTAGAAAACCTCTCTCCACTAAAAGAATTAATTACCATGCATGTTAGCTCTGTGGTTTGGGGAAATTACTGTGGCCTGATTTCCTTCAGTGCTTTTATTCCTGGCTGGAGACCAGGGGAGTTGTTGAGGTTGCTGACTTAAGACACCGTAACAAATGCCTAGAAATGAGTGAGCAGACATGATTTGTAACCTCTGTGTCTCACCTGCCTCGGGTATGGGTTTCACTGCATCCTTTTTTTGTTTTTATGGGAGGGCCTGAATTACAAGGATGCCAGCCTGCTCCTGGGCTTTCCAGGAGAGAGCAGAAGGGCACGCATTTCTTGGCTGAAAACCAGCTGAGAAGCCAGGCGGCTCTGAACATCCTGTGGTTTATTTTTGGAAGAAGTCGTTTTGGTAATTGCATGTGTTAAATGAAATGCAATTAGGGATGGAGAGAAGGTGTTACATGTGTGTTGGAATAGAAGCCACTTCCTCGCCAAAAGATCTATTAAAAATGTGAATTCCCTAACGTACTGGAGGGTAAAGGGGGCAGAAAGGATGTGCTGCAGGGGGTGCTCTGTTATTTATGAATCTTTAATGTGAAACAGGGCATGGAAACCCTTGCATCTGTGATGTGTCTTTTATGGTCCTCGCAAGGTTTTGATTAAAAAAGCAATAAAAGTGTGGCTATAGAAAACCAGAATGTTTTAAAAATCATCTGCTATAATTTTGGTTGGGGGGGAGAAAATCAAAGGATTGTTTATAAAAAAGTGTTCAGGACATTGAATTCATATGGAGAAATAAATGGTTTTGGAGAGGTTTTCCCAAGGGGAAGCATTCATTGCATGGCACAGTGAAGGGCAGAGGGACTTCTGCACGGCCAAGGAGACCGGCGCGGTGGCTGCTTCCCCCCGGGCGCATCTGGCTGCCAGTAACTTCATCCAAGCCAGGAGGCGGTGGGCGAGACCACACGTCAGGAGGCGGGAGGCAGGGGACGTTGGGACTTGGACTGGGATGGTCTGGGGATGGCTCGGAAAGGGTTCAGCTTTAATTTCTGAGATGATACAGCACAGTGCATGGCGTGCTCGGTGACAGATGCCTTTAAACCGTTTTCTGCTGCACCTGTTGCCTCCAAGAGAGACAGCGTGCCCATGGGAGGGAAACGCTGTCGTGTGATGGAAGGGAGTTAATGAGGCCCAGAGAGGCTGCTGCAGGGTGTGTAGGAATTATCGCTGTCTATTTTAAAGGGGTTATATGAGCTTGGGGTAGTTCATGTCTTTGGAAGGGACTGAGGCTTTGCTGCTTACTGCTGCAGGTGCTCAATCCTTCTAAGGATAAGTGTAATAGATATCCCTGGGTGCTGGACCCGTTGCTCATGCCCCCGTGTCTTCCCACTTCCCAGGGGCGCAGGGAACCCTCGCGTGTGCCCTGCATGCTGAGCCCGCCCAGCCCCTCATGACTTGTCCTTCTCTATCTCCATCACTCCCATGACCTTGTTGCCTTTAGACCTTAGTTTTTACTGTGCATACTACTTAGTCATCCTTCTGCAGAAAAAGAACTGAATAGCCCCCTAAATGGTCATTGTTGCTCCTGTGGAAGCATCCTGCACGGGGTTTCTCTCCACCTTCCAGGTGAATTCAATGAAAGCCAACAATAGTTGTGGCTCCAAGCAGCCCCCAAGGACCAAGGTTCACTGAGCTTGTAGTTTAAAAGGAGATTAGGTTCTAAAATTTAATGAGAATCTCTGTGAAAACAGAGTCCCAAGGATAAAACAACAACTGAAAAAAAAAAAAAAGCCCATTGAATACCCTTCCAATTAGGGCTTCCAACTGATCCTCATTAAACATCCGCTCCTGACATTCGACAGCGCAGTTTAGATTAGAGCTGTGAAAAATCCCCTTGAAAAGGCAGATTGACATTTAGCGGAGAAGTGTTTTCATAGTGATACTAAGAGCTTAAAACCCTGAGCTTTTACCCTAACGTGGAAAAAATCTTGGGCACTGCAAAGGGGTAACAGCTACACTGGCTAGTAGGGAAACTCCTGGTGACCAAGCTCCTCGGCTCAACAAACGTAGGCAACCCCTGGCCTTGGCTCTCCATGCTTGGGGTCCTTTAAAGGGAGCATTTAATAAGATACAGAAGCTGGATTTTTTGGTTGAGCTGAATATGAAATCACCATGGCAACCTTTCTTCTGGGGTGATCCAAGTCAGGTAGCAACAGCAGAGATGAGTTAAAGGTCATCCCTGCAGAGGAAGATGGGCATTGATGAAGCACTTTAACAAGTCCCAGAGGAGCTGGCATTTAAAAGCTACCTGAAGGGCTCAGCCAGATCCTTGAAGGGAGAAAAAACAAAGTGCAGCCAGCGTTTGAGATGCTCTGTCCAAGAAGCCACCAGCATCTACCCCTTGCCCCAGAAACAAGAACCCGGGAGGTTCGTTCTGGAAAGGCACATGAGGATCTCGGTGCGCAGAAAGACGTGGGTCTGGCCCCAGGTTTGTGGACCTTGGGAAAGGCTTACTTGGCAACCGGGTAGCAGCTGGGGAAAACATTTGCAAACAAAGGCTGCTGTTCCTGAACAAAAGGAGTAGTTACGTGCAGGAAATGAGACCACCTGCTCCAGAAGGAAGATAAGGAGAGAAAATCATTTGTAAAATCATCTAAGACTAATTGCAAACTGATTTTCACTGGGACTTACACTTCCAGTGCCTGAGGCTCTCTGAGAAATGTGCATTCCCTTCTCAGATGGAGGACTCAGTGTGATTTATACCTGTGAGCAAATATGATTATCCCCACTTCACAGATAAGGAAAACAGAGGCATGGAGAGTTTTAACCATCATTTCCATAGCTAAAGCCAAGCACTTAAATATATAGCTTGGTGTTCAATGAAGGGAGGTGCCCTGTATTTCTGCAAACCATTTAGCCAAGTGCTCAAACACAGCTGGGGCAAATTTACGGTGAGAAGAGCAATGGTTGTACCTCTGCTATTGAAGACAAACTCAGTGTGTGTGTCCCTGTGCTGAGCTCCAGGGATAAGCCTGGGCTCCCTTCCCTTGTTTCTAGGCTGAGCAGTCTCATGCTGGATATAGCCTGGAGTTTGGAGGAAAGAGCAAATGTCCACGAAAGGCTCCAGACATTTTAGGACACGCTTGTCTCCTGGGGAAGGAGAATAGGCTTTGTTCTCGCTGCATCTCTGGAACTGGTAATGTGTGAGTTCAACCTTCCTCCCAAATCACAGAATTATTTTGGAATGATACCTGTGGGAATCCTTCTGTATGCCATCTATTTTTAATTTTGTTATTTTTCTCTGGTTCTTAGGGTCTTTTTTTTTCAGGCTTTTTTCCCCCTGTAACCATGAGGGCTAGAAACTCGTAGCTTTTGTTGTATTAATGAAAGCTGAGCATCTCAATCTCAAGTTCAAGAGCTGTGACTTCAAAAACCCTATGTATGTATGACTGGTAAAAAAAAAAAAAAAAAAAAAAAAAAAAAAAGTTGTGCAAGTTCACAGCACTGCTCCTCCCCATCCCTGCAGAGCTCAGCTTTTACCCTGAAACCTTTTCCTGAGCCTGTATCACACCTTCAGGTACAACTTGCATGAAAATCCCACACACGTTTTCATCAGCCCTGTGGCTACAGCTCCCAGGTCAGGGCCTCTATTGTCAAAAGTCAGAGTGGGAAAGTCTCCTTGGGGTAAGCCCAATGGCTGGGAGAGAAATCAAGGTCTCGGATGAATTGCAGCTTGCCTGGCTGCTGTTCCCGTTGCTCCGTTGTTCTCATCAGTTCGGCCTCTACAGTGGCTGCTGCAACCTGAACAGCACAGGCCACCTTCTGCAGCCAGGAGGGATTCAGAGCCAGGAGAGCACATTTCCGCCTATGGACATTTGGAGTATTCAGGTTTCCACCGAGACACATAGACCTCTGAAATGGCTCTTCATTGGGGGGTACTAAGAGACTCAGGAGACCTCGGGAGCTCTGCTAGGACCTCAGCACCTCACTTCTTGCCGGTTTGTGTGGACAGTCTTCCCCAGCACCCTGAAGGCCAGGGGTGACAGGGGAGCAGAGGGCACCTTGTCTGAACCCCACCAGCAGGTTTTCAGCAAGGCGTAGATGGGAACTGCTACCACCTCAAGCCTGGCGGTCTCTAAGGAAATTTGCTTGTTGCGCACATTTTGAAGACTGCCTGCCCAAGTTACCATTTCTACCCAGGAGATTTGTCCAAACAGATGTGTATTTATTTCGAATGAATATGACACTTTAAGGAACAAAGTCTCCCTAGCTCTACCTAAGAAAAGGCAGGTCTGAAGTGAAGATCGAAGGCGGTGAAGCGGCACTGGGGAGGCAGCGGTGCGAGAAGCACGTGGAGATTGCCCCCTCTTCGCGACCTGAGAGTTTGCCACCACTCTCTACAATTTCTGGTTTTCCCACCCAAGCTGCGCGCTCGCAGGCTCTGGACCTTCCTCCCATGAGGACAGCAAGGCTTCGCCCCGTGCGGCGCGCCACGTCGTGTTTGCTGCAGGCGACTTTGCCCCTGCCTCGCAGGTGTTGGGGTGAAACCCTGTCACCCGCAGTGGCAGTGAGCCCCACCGGCCGGAGCGAGGAGAGCAGCTGGTGAAGGCTGCCCGGTGCTGGAGGCGGGGCATGCACAGAACTCAGAGAGGTCCGAATTTCCCCACTTTTCATACACGGGCAGTCTCAGGTCAGGATGAAAGTGCAGTGCCGAGGGTTCCCACTGAATGCAGCGTTATATAACTGTTTTGTCCCTGTTCCTCTTCAGAAATTGGGATGAAATAAACCATTCTGCTCCAACAGTGCAAAGGGTCATGCAGAAACTTCCTTGGCCATTAGGCACTGGAGGTGTTGCCATTCGCTTGTCATCAGAGCCTCTCTAATTTGAACTAATGACTGGGAAACTCGTTGCTGATTACGAGGCACTGCGAGTCTCTGAGCTGTACACGTGCAACCACAACAGAAAAAACAACCCACCTCCTCCCAGCATGGTAGGATAATATTTCGTAGCATTGCCAAAATGGACTTCGTCCATTTATTTTGGCAGCTGTAGTTTTAATTATTTATGATAAGATTTTGCAATGTGCTGGTAAATGGACTGCAATGCATTTCATAAAAAAAGAATGAAGTCTCGCAGCAGTGCTGTAATAAACCAGGAGGGAGAAATGGGGAAAGACTGTACCAAAGGACCTGGACTAGCAATCTTCTAGTGTGCCCAGACTGCAAGGAAAAGCTGTTTCCTTTTGGAGACCTCAGTAGTTATCACAAAGCTGCACATCTGGACAGCTCAAAACTTTGAGGCAAGAGGCAGGAATCAGATTTTACTTTTCGAAGAGCAGAGACTTGTTGCAGGAGTGATAGGACCTGGGAGCAGGAAAATTGGTGTGGTATGTGCCTCTGCTGTTTTAATCCCATCCTACCACTGGACAGGAGAAGAGCATTTCCATCTATGGAGAACTGCAATATCTCAGCATTTGCTTCCTTTGTGAATGAAGACGAAAGCCACAATTTTCACAGAGCAGAAAGCTGCCCAAACACACACACACAGAGGGATTTAGAAAGACTGAAAAGCTTTCAGCCTGTCTGACACTCACCTGTGTTGTTGAAATGCCTCACTGGAATTGCAGTTTGGCTATAACTTGCCCTTCTGCTCCTCTATGAACCGGGCCACTTTACTAGGGGGCTTATGGCTCCATGAGATGCCTTGCAGGTTAGGTAAACACACCTGAAATTTGCAACCTGGATCAACTTGGTATGGTTTGGGTTTTTTTTTTTTTTCTCAGAGAAGAATGTCTGCAAAAATCAAGCTTCTCCCATGAAAAATTTCAAGCATGAAAAATTGAAATTCTCATCAAAAATACATTTAATGGGAAATTTTTTACCGGTTCTACCAGGCAGGCCTTAAAACATGTGAGAATCTGAGATAATTTAGCATCTCTGCTGCGGTTCTTCATTTACTAAAGGAAGAGACCAGCAATAGCTTGTCTTGTTAAAGCTCCTGGAGACAGATTGCTGGAGAACCTTAAAAAAAGCTCCGTGTTACTGTTATACAAGGGAGCATACAAGGTTTTGCCATTCTCTTGTGAGGTTGAATTTGCACTGTCATTGATACCTGATTAATCTGTGCCCATCACGAAGGCTGTCCCAGAGCTACTGCAATGATTACTTTAGCATTAGTCTGAGGGGACCCATCACTTCCGAGCTGATTTTAAAGAGGAGCATGAAATGAGCTGAGACTTAACACCTGCATGTCAAGAGAGGATAGATTTACAAAATAAATCAGTATCTCAGGCAAGTGGGTCAGGCTAATCACCTGCAGGTTCTGCTTGCTTTGGTGTGTCTATAACACAGTAACTGGATGAGTTTTTGCACATGTTAAGTAAAAGCAAGTCAGTATATATGAATGTTTAAGGCAGGCATTCAGGAGAGATTCCTAATCTGGAAATGACGCTCTGCCGGCCGTGATTAAGTGTGTTTTCCTTCCCGTCTTTGCACCAGATACTGCTGTATCACATCCATGCTGAAGAGCAGGAGCTACGCCCCAACTCAGAGCTGACCACGTTTCCATAACTGGTCACACTGTCTCTCGGCAGCGTGGGCCCATCTCTGCCAGCCTCCATCTTACGTGGTCATTTACAGCAGTTCAAAGTCCCAACAGGTCATTTCCACATCCGTGCTGAATTGATACAAATGACTGCCAAATATGCAGGGCCGAGGAGGCTCAGATCGGCATGCTGCAAAGCATTTTGCAAAGAGGATTATAAGCTGTGGGGGGACTGATAATTATCATTAATGATGTCAGAAGGGAGGCAAGCAGAGAGGTTGGTATTTAGTATTTTGACAAAAGCCACAGGGTCCAGATTCGCACTCAAATTCTACAGAACGTTCTGTACTGAGGCTTAGAAAAACAAGGTAAAATGTTTATTATACTAATAATGCTGTAGTTTATGTCAAAGATAGGTGAACAGGGTATCTAACACTTGATCCTCCACTAAAGCGTTCGCCATCATAAATGCAAAAAAAAGACTGATAAGAATATGCAGGTTACGTAAAGCTAGCAGCATGCAGGCTGCTGGGGATTTTAAAAAGGAGGCTTATTGTACAAACCTGCCAGGACACTGCTTGTGCCCTGGCACTTAACCTCTGCAAAGCCTGAAATCCAGCGGTTGCAAGCTCTCCAACATCAAATACGCACCCAGGAGGCTCTGCTCAGCCCGGGCACTGGCAGACTTGCGGATGCCTCCATGGATGACTGGGAGTGAGAAATCCTGGAGAGCCCCAGGCAAGACACACTGCCAGCGGGATATAGTCATAGAGAGGGTGATCTTCCTGTGAACCTCACGGTGCTGTGAAGGGTGTCTTTTCTCCATCTCCAGCTCCTGAAATTTGAGTCCATGTTCAGTTTTCATTTCATTTTCATTTTTCAAAGAAATAAAGACTTTGCAGACAGCAGGGTGTGGGGAGAAGTCTGCAAACAGGTATCTACTGAAATACTCAAATTAAAAGGCAGGCAAACACAAAATCCAACAAATTACCAACAAATCAACAGACCAAGCTTGATTTGGGATCTTTTAAAAATCTTTTTAAGTTAGCCTTTTGGCTTTTGGGTGCCTGAGCGCCTGAGGAGGGGCACAGTTGGCAATACTGTGGAATACAGGCTTGGAGGCATTAGGTGGAAGGAAAATTTGAACCTGCAACTCAGAGAGGAAAGCAGAACTCCTTGTTCTGTGCTCCCTTACAAGAGATGATGGCTTACTTCTTGGCTCTGCTAAGAAATTTCCTGCTTGACCTAGGACAAGCCATTTAACTTCTGCACAATAGTGAGCCTTGGAGATCTGTCGTTGAAAGGATGATAGTGTGGTAGGTCCATGATTGCATGCTTTCAGCAGTATCTTCTTTAATCATCACCCAGAAATCCTTGATTCCTTATCAGATATCCACTCAGAGATGCTCACAGCCCTTTCAGTACAACACTGGCTTACAAACTCCCTGTATTTCCACTGCCAGTCAAATGAATCTCAATTTCCTCAAAAATGGACCATCTCCCTCCCTATTCTTGCCTTTGAGACTGATTTCACCCATCTCAGGGGCACAACTGTTAATTTATGCTGCAGTTTCAAGCCTGGGAAATGTAGGTCACTGATCCTTGAAGTGGCCTATATTCACAGCTCCAGATAAGCCACTTTTGCCAGTGTTGACATTTTCTAGCTCCAAATTTACTCTGGAATACACACGTGAATGCTTTGTCTCGCCTGGGTATTCAAGAAGGGAAGTTACAACTGTGCATAAGCAGATGCTGTATAAATCAGCCATGTCTTGCACACGTGGGTGTGCTGACGCACGGCCCAAGCAAACAGCAAAGCTCAGTCTCTGCATAAAGGTGTCATTCACCCAGGACCCTCTGTGAGTATGTGTATTTTTGCTTTAGAGGAGAAGGACAGATGAAAACAAGAATGTTCTCACTGTTAATATCTCTCCAATATGTGAATCTCAGAGCACGGGGCTGCCAAAACGAGTATGGAAAGGCTGCAATATCACCATTAAAATTCACTAATTCCATGACCTTGGAAATCAGGCCTGAAACCTGAGAGCTGCCTGCACGTCAGAGCTAGAGCCATGTTTTGGATGAGTTGGCAGCGGTGGAACAAATGACAGTCTGGCTGATGAGCAGCAGCTACCTAGCAGAGGTGTGAGCAGATTGCAGCTGCGAGAGGAGGGAGCCGAGCTCCAGCCAGGAAGTCTTGGCTCTGCTGAAGTCGGTGGCAGTTTTGCCATTGGCTTCACTGGAGGCACGTTTTCACTCCAGATTTCTACTTGTCTCACATAGCGGTGAAAAAAAAATCTGGCAGGTGCTTTTTTGTGAATAAAGAAACACCCAGAGTGTTTCATGTGCTTTATTCATCTTCCACAAGAGGTATCAATTTCACTGCTCCCTTCAGACTTTGTCTTCACGCCATCCATCATGTTACCTCAATACCTAGAGTATCTTTAGTCTTGAGAAAATATGAATGATACCAACCGGATTTCAGGCACAGGGAAACAGGAAAAGCCCTCACACACCTGTTCATTTCTCAGATTTGGGAGGATGTTTAGAACGGTGCTAGGCTTCTGATTAGTAACAGCCCCTTCCACAGATGAAACAAGAAGCAGGAAAAGATGAAATTGTCTGAAGGAGAAAGAATGGGATGAGAAAAGTGGAAAAGAGGAAAGAAGGGCATCCTTGTGCACTCTGGGAACAAGCGTGGAAAAGCTATCATTCCTGGTGCCTACATACCATGGGGAAGGCATGTAATAGCTAACAGCAGCCATCTAGGTCATCTAGCTGTGCTGGGTGACCTCTGAAAGCCACACTGACATCTGAAAGAGCATGTCACCTAGAGCATGTCTTCAATACAAGACAGCATGGCATCAGGGACAGCCTGCTACACTGAGCACCCTTGAAGAGCTGGGGAACTCACATGGTCCCAATTCTCTCTTTAACAGTTATTTCATGAATTAGGTGAATTGGACAAATCAGCCAGGAATGCTTCTCCAGTTGTGGTCATCTTCCCTTCAACATCTTTTGGGGACTATTTGGAGAGCCATAGTTGTCACTGATTCCATCTCTTTATCAGCTGAAGGGAAATAGGTCAAGTGCCTCCATTTGATTTAGGAGTAGCACACTTAGTGCAACACCGCGCCCAGCACCTAGGGTCAGATTCAGCCCAGCCCAGGGGTACTTTGGTACAGAACCTTGCCTGGAAACTACACACCACTTCTGCTAGTACACAAGCTCGTTCATCATGTCTTGTTTATGTTTTGTTCCTATATATCATATATGGATGTAGGTCATTGCAAAGACCATGTCTCAGCAAACGGTGAAATCTCAGCTTAGCCTCTTGTCTTACGTGAAAGAGAATTTTCTCACCTCCTATTGCTCCAGGCCACTGTTGTATTGAGTTTTATCTCCTCAGGGAGTCTGCGTTCCCCAGCAAGCGCCAGGAAAACTCATAGCAGCAGTGAGTGTAAACATGCACTGACAGTGTAAACTTTACAGGCTACAGACCTCTTCCAGAAGAAAAGGAAGTCAAGTCATGCCAGTCCCTAACATCTCATGTGAATAACTTTCAGGCAACCCCCCCCCCCCCCCCATCCACCATCCCCAGTGCCATTGCAATGTCTCAGTGTGTCTCTCTTCTGTGCACCTGGGTGAAAAGAAAATCAGCCTGTCCTGTATTCACAAGACATTGATATTCTTGAAATCTGTGAAATAACTCTACGTGTGTATTAGTGGAAATGAGAGCAGGATCCATCCCTCTGGCTTTTTATTGCTGTGGGGGCAAAGCAGAAAAAGCAAAACAGAGTGATCCATGTAACGAGGACAAAATAAGGGCTCACTGGCCGGGAACTGACAGTACATTAAATCCACCTCAGCCTTCTCTGCTCTCTCAGCAGCACCTCACCTACGCTGGCTGTATTTCTGGCAGTTATCCTTTCTCCTTCTTTCACTCATGGTCAGTACACACTTCACTGGAGCCTAATGCAGACTTCACTACACGAAAGTGTAAAACCCCTGGACACTCCGAAGTGCCACTCTGCATTTCAGCACGCCCCATTGACAGCTGGCCAGGAGAACATAACGAAGAGATAAATGGATCCATAGAAGTGAGATGATTTAATGTATTGACCATGTTAAATGTTTAGCAGCTAGGTCTGAGCTGACCTTCATGATAGACAAGGCTGTAGATTAAGATTAGTCTCACGCACTTTCTATCTCCATCACAACAAGGTGCCTAAACAAACAGGACTTGGTTTGCTCTGTGCTAAATAAGCGTAGTTGCCTTTCGTTAAAGGTAACAAGGGTTCTTGGTCTCTGACCCAAGTGGGACACACATTTCTTTGGGGGGTCAAAAAAGTGGGGTGCAAAGTTCAGTGCTGCATTACTGCAGCTGCTGACTAATGCCCCTGCTAAAGACACATTATTTGTATTCTGCATGCAGGTTTCCTCTGTTTGCACACACTTATGTTAGGCCTTAATGGGCTTCACTGAAATATTTTCAAGTTCTGTAGAAAAACAAAATGCCAAAGGAAGCCCAAAATGCTAGATTTGTAATGTCCTTCCTCAGATTTCGGCATTTTAGACAGCACATCAAAAATGAATATAATGAAGTTGGTATTGTTATTAATGCCTTCCACATTATTTGTGTTGCAATAAACAATTAAATGGCATAAATGATGTGTTGCTACACTTGGGTACGCAGCTGAACTGCAACTCGCTTCACCTTCGCTCCTCTGCTTCTGTTCTTTCCCACCTGCTCCCTGTCAGCACGCAGGGCACAGCTGGTTTGCTCAGCTTCCTGTGAAATTTAAATCAAAGAAAACCCCAAACATTTTCAGTTCCTCTCAGAGAAATAAAATAAAATGAATGGCGGAAATGTCATCTTCCAGAGGCTTTTGCCCCGCAAAGGCAGCAGCCTCTTGATGCCTCTGGCATAGAGTGAATTGCACAGCAGCTCTTCCTGATGGGAGGAGATTCACCTTGCACCCATCTGCTGGTTCTGCTGCTGAAGAGCCCGGCAGGTCTCCTCAGTTCTGTGTCCAAGCTTTCATGAGCCAGGCTCATTAATCACCTCTTCCCTTACCAAGAGATACCTCACTGCATACTCCCTGCTTGCCAGCTCTGTATCAGAGAGAAACGGATGCAGTTCCTGGGCCTTTGACATGAGGTTTCTTGAAGGTTTGTGGCCCTCTGAACTACTGCAGGATGCCTATGTCCTGGCCAACCTGTGAAGCGGGGGTTATGAGACGGAGCTCTGTGAGGTTCTTTTCATAGCTCAGGCTAGGCAGGCTAGCAGGATCCAAAAGCTCAGCCTCACAGAAAGCTGCTGGCTGTGCAGTAGGTCGGGATGCCAAGCCCATCTGCAGTGACTGAATAACGCTGCCCTGTCACTGGGGTAGAAAGTGTCATCCACATTATGGCTGGGAGCAACAGGAGAAAGCATCTTCTAGGGCTAGGAAACGAATGCAACACCTCTCTGAAGCTGGTGGAGGGTTTTGCCTTATATTGCAAAGTTCTGGACTGGACACACTGCTCCCCAAAATGACATGTTCCACCTGTGCACCAGGTGGGAAACAAGCACTGGGACAGTTAGGACAGCTTTGCAGTTAACAAACTGCAATTTGAGGAATCTGCATAACTCAGAAACCTTCAGCCCCACCGACTTTGTCTTTATGCAAGCTGCCAACTCTGCTCAGGATCTATATCCTCATGTCCTCTTGATTGAGCCTCCTCCACCACACAGTGAAACTCTAAAGCACAAGGGCATATATTAAAGACTGTGAAAAGCCTGAGTCAAATCTATACCAATACAAAGGCAATTACTCTAACAATAAACTGGGTCTGGAACATGAGAGCTGGGGTAGGAGGGGTCTCTTTAGCGAGGAAGTCACCTGGTAGCAATTTGGTGACCTGATGGGGTGCTGGCCAAGACCAGAAAATTATAAAGGACACAAGTGGCATAATCAGTGTAGGTAGTGCAAGGTGCTTCATTAGCAAAGAGCTTGAGGAGGCCAGAGAAGCTCAGTACTCTTAGCAGAGATGGATCTCCAGGGGCTTCCTAGAGACAGGTCAGTTAGAGCTTTTTTTCTGAATACCTTGAAGGTGTTTTATTTTTATCTTTAAATGAAATAATGATGGTATCAGAAACTGTATCAGTGTATGTGCTTTGCTGCTGGCATGTGTGTCTGAGCAGTTTGGTACCACCCTGGGCAGCGTGGGGGTGTCTGCAAAATCTGGCTCTGATTCTGGCAATGGGTGAGTGATCTGTGATTTCCAGCATTGGCAGGGTGGGATGGGGAGAGATGATAGGAGATCTGGTGCTGGTATTCAGACTTGAATCCATCAAGGAGGGTGTCAGGACTCTGTTCAAATTCTTGAAACTTAAAAGTACCTGGAGACCAAATGGCTGAGTGCAGTAATAGCAATTTGGAGAGTGAGCACAGGGTGTGTTGGACCAGTGCTTTTTTCAAGTCTGTTGGACTGCAATATGCTGTTGTGTGTTTTCTAACAAGCAGACTAGGGAATTGATATATCTTGAGTGTTATGGTCTGTTTTTGACATTTAGTGTGTGGTTTTTTTTTAACATCTTTTGTATGTGTGTATTCATTCTTGCAAAATGCTCTTCCCAGTTTGCTTTCCCCCTAATGAGATATTCTCACTTGTTTCTTTGTTATGCCAGTTCTTATTTCAAACTCTTTGACATGAGCAACCAGTTTTCTACGAAGGCTGGGATCGCACAGCCAGATTATAAATTTACTTCTGAAATGCTCCATTAATAAATAATAAAGTGTTTATAAATATGCAAAATAGATTATTAGTCAATTCCACAAAGCTTTGGCTACAGGAGCATAAAAGTGTGCCCTGCAGCTTGTATATCTATTATAAGAAAGAAGAAGAAACTAAAAGAAATTCCAATTCCTTTCATAACTTCCAAGTAATGAATGCTGAATAATTTACTTCTGATAGTGATTATGTTAAAAGCAAATCATTTCTTTCCTCAAACACTAGCAAACAATATGCGGTAAATACATGATTTTAAAATGCTACATACACGCACAGGGGCAAAGTAAGTTGTTCATCTGAACAGCGTGGTGAATAGCAGCTCTTCAGTGACAACCTCACCCATTCCATAAGTATCCCAAGTGGTACTAACTGTTGTTTTATTTAAGCCTGGCAGACTTCAGGAATGCTAATCCTACTCAAATAGATCTGACTTTTAACTAGAGGTGCACAGACTTGAACCTCAAATTAAATCGTGTTTAAGTTCGCTACAAAGTGGTCCTGGTCAAAGGGTGATCCGGGAGCGGTGTGGCAGGGGAAGCCAGTACCTCCTGGGTAACGAGGGGTAATGTGCAGTGAAGGCCACAAACGCAGCAGGCAGGGACCATGGAGAATGCCATTTCTGAGCAATTTGATTTACAGCTTTGATTTACTGAGTGGCACGGCCTCTGCATCCCACATCTGTGGGCTCCATACTGAAGCCTGTGGTGGTTTTAGGGATAGGGTTAGAGCTTGAGTATTGGATAGCTGGCCTGTGCTGGGGGTGGTTATAAACTGGGTCCCGCAGGTGCAGGCTGGGCATGTGGCTGCTGCTAGTGTGGTGGGTTTGTGACAATGAGTCAGCCTTGGAGATCAGTGGCACCTGGGCATCCCAGCAGTGATGGCAGACACCTGCTTTTCTGATAAGACCGTCCTGCAGTTGTTGCAACAATATTTTTGACTCTTTAGTCCAAAAGAAATGGTCTTATTTCTCCTTAGCTTTGTCCTCCGAGGTGTTGCTAATCCATAGCTACAGGTAACCCATAACAATTGGGGATGGCAGTAAAATAGCTGGAAAGCTTGCAGCAGAAGTGTTAGAGCAAGTGGACTGCCTGCATTAACGTGGCAGGGGAAGAAGTGCAGGGAATGTTCCGCTCACTTCAGAGCACTGATGGCATTTCTTCCCCATAAATGAGAAGAACTGGTCCTACTCAACAAACTCTATCAAATCAAGGAAAGAAAATGGAAGAAATTACTTAAATAGACTATTTTTCTCTTTTACCTGAGAAAATATCTAGACAGCATTAGGAGCTGTACCTTAGGAGTCCTTAAGCTAGGAGAGGGGGGAAGAGAGCTGGATAATTTCAGACACTGTCCAAAAGGCACTGCTGAGACAATTCTGCTGACTGCCAAGCAGAAATGAAGTGGGGAAATGTCAAATGTTCTTGACCTGAGCTAAACCTTTATGAATTGAGGGCAGGAGAAGAGAAAAGTGTCTGTAAAGAAGAGCTTTTCTTCAGCTAAATATATCTGTATTGGGCCAGAGGCAGTCTGGGAACTCATGGGGAGTGAGAAACAGCTTGGGGGCAAAGGTTTGAAAAGTGATGCCTGAAGGAACTGATGATTTGAAGCACTTTACTTTGCTCTTCAGAAGCACAGTGATTATTCTGGGCTGGCATCAGAGCTGATGAGGAACAGCTGAGTCAACCTAGGCCCCTTTGTATCTCCTATAACAGACTCAGAGCAGTGAAAGATGCTTGTTACCTGGCAAGGACCATACCCCGGAAACTCCCAGCTGAAGAGCAGAGCCAGAAAGTTTTGAGGAAAGAGGTCCACTTCTGCTTTCTCATTGCCTGGAGCAAGTTGCTTTCCCACCTGGATGTATAGCAGGAACATCGCCACAATTATTTAATTGAATGTTGTTAGAGTTGGTAGAGAGTCTCCAAAAATGCTCTGTACTGCCTAATACAGGTGACATGACCAAACCGGATCATTCAGCTCTTGGAATGTATGAAGGGCAAAATGGTCCTGAGCAGGTATCTGTCACTAAACTGTTGCTAGGCCAGAATAACAACATGCATTTTGGATTTCCTCATTTAGAAGGAGCCAATGCAAAAAAACCCAGGGGAGTCAGGAAAAGCTTTGGGTATGGAGTATGCATTATCTTCCACACAAGCCTTGGAAGGTGAACCAATTCAATCAGGCTAAAATGGTGCAGCTGGTTAACTAATCTTTATCCCTGTTCATCTCTCAAATCTCCAATCTCCCATCTGCCTACTGCAGAGCTGAAAGGCTGACAGGGGCATCCATGTCCTCAGCATTGGGGTCCCTTTCTTTGCTGGGAGGAATGGAGTGGGAAGCAACAGGCAAGGACTAGAAGTGTGTACTCAAGCCAGGGCTGGACACCTTTCAAGGCTGGTGTTTAAGCTTGTGGTCTTTCCCAAATCAATGTTAAGTGTGCTGGCTGAAGCTTCACAGGGGACACTGCCTCTCAGAGCACTTCTGCACAGAGTTGGCAGAGTTGGCTTGATTTCGTCTGTGAAAGCCCCTCAGGACCAGCCTTCCCCTGCTTCATGCCTTCTGTAGCCAAAGTGGTTTCTCTCCTCAGAGTTGGATGAAGGAATCTTTAACCAAAGCATGCAGGCTCTCATGTGCAGCCAGAGTGCCCTGGTGTGAAGGGAAGTGAGCGAACAAGATGGCTTATGAGAAACCAGCAGGAGAGGGGAAAAGCTTAGAAACTAACTTTATGCCTTGTAAGCTAGGAAGAACTGCATCTGGATTTTAAGACCACTTGTTTTTTAGCTTTAAAAGCAATGGTCACTCTTACCATACTGTTTTCTTAAGCAGAACAGTTGTTTTTCATGAGATGGAAGTGCTGTTTTGAATTAAATTCAGCTCATTTAACGTGCCACAAACAAATGGTCACTAGAAAAGCAAGCCAACTGGGAACTCGGTTGACTGAGCTCAGAGGAGTGTATGTCTGTTAGAAAGCAGAGCTAGAAGAGTTTCTGGTCTCTTAGAAATTGATAATTGCCAGTTGATAGGGAGATGAACCATCTTCAATGATGTTTTTGAGACCAAGTAGCTTGTAACTAGGCTGCACAAGCAATTAGAGCTGCTACTGCTTCATACTCTAATAGAGCTCACTGCCAGGCATAATTCAGATCATCTTAGTGTTATGCTAATGTCTCTTTGATAGCACTTGCCAGACATCACTGATAATTTTGTAGTTATCAATATCAAGGAATCCAAAGATCATTGGCACTGCAAGATGCAAGAAAGACACCGCCTCACACGTTTTTAAATGCATATTTGACAGATTTGTTCAGTTAACCTCTCACTTGTGTATGGACAGGGTTTGCTAATAAGAGCAGCAGACATCTAGAGGGGAAAGGAAAAGATGTGTTACACTCAGGCTCATGCAGAAGTCTCTTGAACATCAGAGAAATAGCCCTTTAAAAGGACCATTCAAGAAGAGGCAGGGGAAGAGATTGGGACACTAAGTATCTGTGCTGCACAAGCACCTTAGCCATAACTTTGAGCTACCCCCATGTCAAAATTCAGAGAGCTAAACTGAGCCTTTCCTTTTCTGCCCAGACCTCTGCCACAAAAGTCTTTTAAGCTCAATTTTTCCAGCACTTACTTGGCTTATAATTTATTCCAGTTTTTTTTATCATTTGCTTGTCTCCCACTTCCATTCTAATCCCCTCACTTTTTTTGACAAGAATTCAAGTCCACCCAGAGATTGCAGTTGCTGCCTCTTCATTACGCGGTGCCCCCACTTTTGCAGCCTACACTGAGGGAAGGGAGGCTGTCATGCTCAACCACTGCTCTGCCAGCATTAGACTCGGGCTCACCTCCCTAGATCTTGAACTCCCTAAAAAGACCAGCTTTGTTGCACAACAGCTGACCTGTCATGGTTCATGGCTGAAGCCTGATACCTTTTTGATAAGTTTGTTCTGAATCAAGTTTAGCTTCCCTTTACAGGCAGGACGCAATTTAAAAGGCACCAGCTAGACAGCAATTGCCCTTTGTCTGCAGCACACAATTACTCTTAAGACTATTACTGATTTTTCCTGTATCAAATAAGAGATGAAGACATCACGGCAGGGATGATCATGTGGTATATGGGAGAGGGAAGCAGCAGAGCTGACTCATGCAAGGGATAGTGGATCTGTGTCTCCTCAACAGGCAACCCTTGATCTGCTCCAAGGTCTAGGTGAGTTTCTACACTTCAGAGGAGTTGGGCAGAATACAGCTAAAATGACCATGACACACAAACCAGATGAGTCTTGGATTGCCCTGATCCATATCTCTAATAGCCAGTAACTGCATGTGTACCTCATCTCAAATGCACGTTAGTGCCTGACCATGTCCTGAAAGCTGTAAGGCAAAACTGCTTCAGAGACAGGGAAGCTTGTGGCACACGAGACTGCACTGGAAAGGAGTCTAGGTACCCCAGGGAGGAGATGTGGCTTGACTTGCTGCACTTGGCTTGCAGTCTGGGAAAATGGAGCAGGCCTGTGGGCTGCAAATGCTGCAGGTGTGGCTGCATGTACTGAGTTATGTTCCCTATCACAGTCTTTGTCTGTTGGATGGAGAAGTAAGCTTAGCTTCTGGATGGGGACTCAGCGCAATTAAATAATTTTCTTCCATGCTGTGAAAAACAGTCCCCCTACCTCGTCATATGCTGCTGGTCTGGCTGGGGCTCACTGGCCAAGGGGCTTGCACTGCAGGTACTGGCAGCCCTCTGCAACGAAGGATCACACAAGGCTCTCTTAAACTGGTTGAACTTCAACAGGCAACAGCCCCATCCCCGTTCCCTCTCTGAACACAACACTCAACAAAGGGGAATTTCAAGAACATGTTTAATGATGGCAGTTTCTACTGAAACATGAGATGTTCATTGAAACTTGTCTTACCAATTTTTCTTAAAAAAGTAGTTTTGGTCACAATGACAAATTCTCTTAAACATTTCTTTAAACAAAGTTCAAGCACTTTCACAAAATGAAATGCATGGGTCCTGATAAGTCATGCAAAAACTCCTCTAACAAAAGAAAAACGATTAATGAAAACCATAGCCCACAACCCTGCAGAGATTATACCACATACAGTGAATTAGAGGAAACAGTTATGAGCAAATCATTCAAATGCATTAGTGTTTGTTATACTTCTACAAGTCAGTTTGGGTGTAGGATAAGCATTGACATGTGTACAAGTTAGCCTTCTAGACAAGTGTTTGCAGTCATCTCCACATCTGCCAGGGGAAAAAAGAAAAACAAAACCAAAGCTGTCCGTGCACTTCTGACTTAATTCTACTGGCAAGCATGGCATGCTAACTTCTCACTTCTCAAATGAAACCTCCACTGACAGGGCTGTGGTTTGAGTAAAGAAGCAGCAGTTCTGTGCAGGGTTCTTCCTTCATGGCACAGCATGCACAAAGAGGACAGCCTCTAATTTGCTTGCTCTGTTTGACTGTGCTACTAGTTAGTGGATTTTGCAAGCAGTGAGCTGAGCTACAGGCAGACATCTATAATAATGTTTCTCATTTTCTGTAACAAAATATGCCTTCAAAAACACTCTTGAACAAAGCAAGCTTGACTATGCAACACAAAACAGCAGCAAATACTAAGACATGTTACAGTCACAATTGGATTAATTCTGCAGTGTAAGATACACAGAACATTAAAGTAAAACATTCATGTAGTGGTTAATGGCTTTTTCTTTTCCAATGGACTCCTAGACCTATTTCAACCCAAAGATCCAAATTATTAAAACTATGTTTTAAACTAATTCCTACCATTAAAAAAATATTCATATATATACTATTAGATGAGTCACATCAAGTGCTCTTAAAATCTTAACTAAATATAGCTATAGAATATTTATCTAGACACTTTAAATCACATACAGCAACTTCTGTAGAGAGGTAAACACTGCCTCACATTTGCAACAGCAACTGAGCATCAAACCAAGCATTCAGGTTCGTTTTAAAGACCGTGAACAACTGGCGAGGTGGGTCTTGTTTTCCACCAAGCAGCTGCCACTTCCCTCCAAGCACTCATTAGCTTATGGCACATGGCTTGGGACCTTCCAGAGGAGCCAAAGACTTCCAGAGGCAGTTGGGCACCTTCAGCATCTTAAAACAAATGTCTTCAATCAACATGGCCCCCATCCAATACTGAGAGTCAGTCGTGCTATTGAGAGTCAGTTGTGCTATGGAAACAGTGCGATTCTTAGCCACAAGCAAGTGGAGCAGATGGCCTTTTGCCAGCCAAGCTCAGCACGGGACCTGGCTGGATCTACTAAAGTCAGTGGAAAAACTCCTGCAAACTTCAAGAGCTGACTCCTTCTCGGAAAGAAGTACCCTTCATACACTCTTACATCTCATCTCTTTCCTACGTAACTAGGGTTTGTCTCTCCTTTGTGAAAACAAACTTTCATTCACTCTCCGCTGCTCTTCCAGAGTGCCTGATGCTCAGCTTAACGCGTTTGGCATGAGCATGGACACAAACATGCTGCCATGGTGTTTGCTCAGAGGGCAGCCACTTTGTGCTATCTCCCCTTCAGCAAATGCAAACAGAAGCTTTTAACCTGTCTTTCCTCTCAGAATTGCCACTTTTACTTCAAAAAGACTCAGTCTGCCTAAGAAGTTCGATCTCTGCTCTTCAAAGCTCTCTAATCCTGAACAGATACTGTATTTCCCTCAGAATCATCTAGCCTAAATCTGTAACATGTTTTACTGGTGGGGAGAAAAAGAAATCCCCCAATTAAATCTCAACCTGCAGCATCACTCAAGCTACTGGTCACCATGATTCCTACCAGCGAGAACATGGCCTGCTTGGCTCTGGAACCGGTTCCTCCAACACTTACCTCTTAGTTGACATGTTAAATATTGCTTAGTAACAGTAATACAGAATGACTTAAATTCACTCCATGAATGAAAATAATGTAGTATTTTTATATTGCCTTGATGACTAACACTAATGCAACAGTCTGCTGCGGGATTTTTCCACCCAGGCTGAGTGGGCTGGTTGCAGAGCCTTTGCCAAGTCACAGTTAGGGAAAGCGAGCTATGCTAGGGGAAGCGGCTCTGAAAGCACAAGGCTGCTAGAAAATTCCCCTTCACCTCCTTTTACTGCCTGCAGGACCCAAGGGAACTGCTCAGAACTGGCATAGGTAACGGTATCATGACAAAGCAGTTTAATGTTCTCAGCAAGCCTCAAACCTATCAGTCGTCCCCCCTCCCTCCCAAAAAGGCAACTCCCACTGCAAGGATGGTGGTTTGCCAGATACGCTGCAGTCTCCTGGAGGGGTTGGAACTGCAAGAGGCTGCTACAGGCTCAAGCAAATGGTGGGACAATCCTAAAACAATTAGAAATCACGCAATCCCCAAGAAAAGCAAGGTTCCAGCCAGCTTAAAAACCCAAAGGAAATAAAGGTATTAAAGGGTGCAGGAAATGGAAAATAAACGGGTCAAGGAGAACTCTCCTGTGGTTACGTTTTAGGAAAACCACAAAGTAGAGGAACTGAGCTAGTTACTTCTGCCCTTTCTAGCAATGGCCTGGAATGTATGTGAGCTTGTGGTCTCCTTTGTGCAATCCATCCAGATGGTGGTAATCTAATTCCTGGAGTGCCGTCCCGCTGCTCTGACCTCTGCAGCATGAAGCATAGCACAGAGTAAGGGTTAGAAATACATCCTTGAGTTAAATGGGATTGGTCAGGCAGGTAGTAGGGAAAAACTTCCAGTTTGATACAGATAATCTTATTTACATGAAACTTGCACGAAAAATAAGCGATGTTGTCTTTCTGCAATCTAGCCATTTCACGTGAGGACTCTGGTGTTAGGTAATATAGATGACTGGTAGATAAGTTACAGCAAGCACAGGACACAGGATGGTATAAAATGCTATTTTACTCCCTGTGGAAGGGCAGAAAATTACAAAAATATATCTTCTTTAATCCAATATTGTTGTAGTTTAGAGCATGCCTGATTCTTCCTGTTTCCCTGTGGTCTCATTTATTTAAGTTGGTCTGATCAGAGCTCCTTGGGACAATGAGAATGTAATCATGAAAGTTTAGTGCAATTGTTTAAAAAAAAAAAAAAAAAAAAAAAATCAGTAGCAGGTCATGAAAATTTTCATGAGTCAACCTCTTACCTCCCCACCCCCATCAAAAAGCCCTACACTAAACATAATGTGGCATTTCAGCATGGCTTACATTATCACTTTAGACAATAAGTCACTTCTGTGAGGCCCAGAAAAACACACCTGATCTTTAAACATATGATCTGTTTAACAGTGACTGAAGTACTGAATTAAAATTTTAGAAAATAAGTCCCTGGGGCAGCTTTGTTCAATCTTCTTTTTCATCCTCCTTCTACAAAACATTTTTAGATCATAATGAGCTGCAAGTCAGTACACAGGGCTGCATCTCTTCATGCTTTAGTGACATTGCAACCTCTTTAAGAGAGCTGAGTCTGGAAGGAGGAACTCTAGTCATTCTAACATAGTAGTTTGGAAACCAGGGAACTGAATGGTGACATTTTGGTCAGAAGATCCACAACCTGCTGTACAAACAGCACCTCGGAGGAGGTGAGGCTTGTTTTGGTTTTAACGCTGCAGAGATGAAAGCCTTCCCTTTCACAGTCATGGCTTCAGCAGGTCCTTCGACAGCAGAATGACATCTTGCAGGGCACCAACGCGCCACAGAACTGCTTTACCTGGAGAGCAGGGAGAATTAATACAGTTGTAGAAGATTTGCAATTAAATAGCTCACAGGCAGAGATGAGAGCTGGTGTGCAAGGTGGAAAAAACAAAAAGCCACAAAAGAACAGACAGCATTATTCATTCTGATTGCTATCAGTTCCCTCCAGCAGTTGATTTCCATGGTGATATTGGACACTGATTTGAAGTTAACTCCATGCTGGGAGAAGCTAGACCAAGCAAAGAAAAAAAGCAGAGTTACATCAGACAAGATCCTAATGTGGAAAGATGCTGTGACCAGCCTCAGTGCAGACTGGAGAAGGGGGCTGCTATTTCACAGCATGCGAAATGACATCTTAGACCCACTGTTCATTTTCACATCAGTGCAGCCCTGGAAGAGGGTGTCCTATTAATAACCAACACACCTGGACTATCCTACTCGCTATGGATGCTTCCTGACACCCTATTGCTTTAACTGCTTCAGCGTTTTAGAAAAAAAAAAAAAGGAAGTCATCTTAATATGAACTTCTCATACTCTGATGAATAAGGTGAGAGCCCTCCTGCAGGACTGCACTGCTTGTGCATAATTAACTGAACTAGCCAGCAGACTGCTGTGCTCTGTAACAACTGTTACAGCCCAGTGAGGAACAAAACTGGCCTTCAAAACCAAACAAAAAAATGCTTCTTGACCATCTTTCCTCCACTCCTGCAGACCCACGGGAAAACCTTAACAGCAGCACCAAAGCTTTGGCAATTGGTTGCACTTACTATACGTGGCCAAATGAATTAGTGATTTGCACCCCCTTCAAATAAGAATAAATGATAGCCTCCATTTATAAACAACTTGTCACTGCTGCCTGTTTAAAAAAAAAAAAAAAAAAAAAAAGAGCTGCTACAAACTCCAGTGCAATTCACCTAGTGCCATCCAGAATGGCCTGTGACTTTCTCTTGCAAAAATAAGGAAGAAAAAAAATGACAGCTGCCCCCTTGAGAGTAAACACCTTGCTGAAGCAAGCAGACAATACCGTGCTCTGAGAGTTGCGCACACAGGTATACTCTGGAAAGGGCAAATTCAAAGAGAAGACACCAATATTGCAACTTGTATATCTTGCAGAGAGACTCCCAAAAGATTCAAGCACATCAAAGGCTGAGCCCTGCAACGGCAATGAAGATATTTTCACGCAGCTTAGTGCTATCAGTCCCTGGGAAAGGGGTGAATCCAGAATGATGTGTGTTACACCAGCCTTTACATGTAGTGCATCTTTCCTCTGAAATGTCCTGGAAGCTCTCAAAAGCCCTTTAGTACAACAATGACTGAATAAATGTTATTGTCCCCTTCCCTCTGCCTGCCTCCCCCGCTTACACATAAATCTTTTTGCCTTCAAGGGCACTTTGGAAGATACAATCCTAAAATGCTTCTTTGTCCAGCTGGGGCTGCTGCTATTAGAGGGGAAAAATGACAATCCATGTGGAATACAAACAGAGGAATTTCACTTAGCTTTACAGGATGAAGGGAGGTTTCAATCTGCCCCAAGAAACACTTGTGGCTTTCTTTCAGTGCTTATTTAGGAGTCTGACATCTGGTTTGGGAAATTTCCAGCTCTGGTATTTAAATTCCAAGTTCTTCCTCAACTCCGGACTCTCACGCGGCATGTAGCGCCCTGGAATCGAAACGCTCCGCGGGGATGGTTATGAAACTCACCCAGCTGAGCCTAGCAAGCGCAGTAAGAACAGATTGCACTGCCTCTGAAATAGCCGCGCTTCAGCGGGGAGAGGAGACGCTGCTGAATATTCCACGTTACTGAAGTGCCTCCAAAGCCTTCCATGTACAAGGCGCAATAGAATTTATTCAGTGCTTGTTTTCAATTTTCTATTGAAGCTGACAAGAAATCCCCCAATGAGCCACACTAGAGTTAATAAGCTTAATAACCTAACAATTTTAATTACCTTTTCAGAAACTGGTTCTTTTTGCAACTGTTCTGACTTCTTTACTCTTATTACACAAAAGAGTGCTCTGTGACGAGGGTGGATACTAACACCAGTGTGTTGGGGGATTTTGCCTGCAACCTACCACCTTTATTTCACTCTTCTCGACTATCACAAGGTACCAACTGTCTGATGAATCAATGATTGAGCACCACCAAGTAGAAGATCGTGAAACCTGTGCAACTTTCTACCATCTTTCTGAAACACAGTGTTAAAGCAGCAACTAGGAGAAGGAAATTTTAAAATCAAGATCTATGGGGATGAGAGAGAGCACGTACAGGATGGAGTTTGGTTTCCCACTGCCTCATTTTCCAAGGTTTACAGCAAGTGCAATCACCTAATGAAACATGAAAAAGTATCTGACATCTGGAAAATGATGACCAACCTAGACCCCCTAGCTAAAAATTGATTCAACAGAGATCTTCCAGCCTCCAGCTGCACAGACTGGGTCAGAGTTGGTGATCAAGAAACAAAAACCCTCTCCATATTCCATATGCTTTCTTTGTATAGCTCTATACCAATTTCAGAAAAATTCTTCAACTCTTTATCCTAATGCCTCTTTTAAAATAAGAGCAAACACAAACAGAAAACCCTCCTCCAAAAAAAAAAAAAAAAAGAAAAGAGAAAAGAAAAAGGTTTTCATGAGGCTTTTGAAGGTGGTGCTAATGCCTAAGTGATTTGGCATCTTTGCTCTATGACAATCTTTGATTTACGCTTTCAGCTTCTTGTCACACAGAAACTGTGCTCTCAGGATTAGAGGAGCCATTGACAGAACTGCTTCCCTGCTACTGAAATGAGATTGCAAAAGGGGCATCTAATCCAGTACACACAGGCTCCTGTTTCTGTCAAAGGCAGGCAGTGGGTGGCTTTGCATCCACAGAAGGGATGGTGTTTGGTTAAGATTTTGAAGTGGTCTCATTAGCCTGCTTTGCGGAAGGAAGGTGGTTATTTCTCACTGCTCCACAGCCCAAGGGAAGTGGGGGGTGGAATCTACAGGGAACGCAAAATGTTAAAGCATCCCAAAAAAACATAACAACCTTCGTTGAACAGCCCAATTTACACTGTCTGCTGTTCTTTGATGCCTCATGTAAGGCTGGAAACATACATACAAGGACAAAGCATTAAAGGAGAGAAAATTAACTGGATGCGAACAATTGGAGAGGTATATGTCACTTCTCCCCTGCTGCTGCTAGTCAGTGACGGCCTTTTAATTAGACTGCTGTTTGCATTATGTGGGGGGGAGAGCACAGAATCTTAATTACTCCCCCAAACACAGGAGCAAGCGTCTGTGCAGTTCCTTCAGCGGCATGGAGGGGAACCTCAAACAGAGCCTATCCACATCCTCCTCAGCGAAGATTTACGCTACAAACTCAAAATGAGACTCTGTTTACAAGCTGTGTTTCAGCCATAGGAGTAGGTTAATACCGCAATCATGTACTTACTGTTATGCATGAGAGGTACCTAATGTCATGGTGCTCCAGGCCAGCTCTTCAGATTTTCCCCTACTGCCATGCTGCTGGTAACCCTAGTGATCTGAAAGCATGTTTGTCTTATAGTGCTGATGAGTAACGCTTGAACTGAATAATGCCCACAGTGCATCAACAGCCAACACATCCCTTCAACATTGCTCTTTTTGAAAAACTGGTTCCCTTTCCACTGCATTCTAATGTTCTCTCAAAAGACCATCTTTTAAAAATACTTTGGGCACTTTCCCAGTGGACAGCACGGAGCAAAAGCTATTGCAAATCAGACTTTCTAGAATATGTACTAGTTCCCTCATAGTTTCACAGCCTTTAAATAAACACTGAACAAGTCAAAAGATTACAGATAATCTCACATGATATTCTGGAGCCAGAGAGACTTTGAAGACTTTAGGTTTGAATGACTATGGACAGCTGGTTTTTAATGTAGATATGGCAGTGTATACATTACAAAATTGAATGATAGGTAGTCCAGTTAATTGGCAGATATTTCGGTACCAGTGTGTTGCAAAGAAATAAAGAATTAAGAAAATCAGAGTACTGACTCTCGTCAGCCATGGCACTACACCAGTGGGTCCTTGCGCAGCACAGGGCTGTATTGGGTTCAGCCTCTCCAAAAGCAATCCCAGTAACGGTACAACCACCAAAGCACTTGAGTGTGTGAAGCAGCACCTTGCCAAGGGTCGCTGAGCAGACAGGGGCCAGAGACCTGCTGTACCCTTAGGCCAAGTAAGTGTTGCTCCTAGGAGGCTGATTGAATAAAACAGAATGGCTGCCACAGCTGATGCGAAACTGCTGGCAAGCAGGCACCTTCCTTTGAATATGAAAAATAAATACATAAAAGCACAGGATATTCTAGCCTGTGGGTATTTGTCAGGAGATGCCTGTCACTCCTTGGTCCCCTTTCAGAACTGCTTCCAGGTTACTGCAGCTCATTACATGTTGTTTTAGTTAGCTAATAAGCTGAAACAGCAGTATCTTCCCATTCCTTATGTATCATGACACCTCTGCAAGTTCACTCAGTATGGCTGCACTTTGTTGGAGCTTTTTTTGAGATAATGAAGAGGGGAAGCAGTTTCCACGAAGCAGCAGTTAAAGAGGGCTCCTTTAAGACTGTAGGCATTGGTGAATATCCAAAACAACCCTGTAGCTCCAGTTGTGCGGCCACCTACGTGTATTTATAACTCCTATTATTCATAGAGAGGCTGTGAAGATACCTCCCCTTATACTACCTTCCTGAAATATGCATCCAGCTGCAAAGAGCAAAGGAAGCCTTAGATGGCACAAGGCAGCTCTTTCCTGGAGGCTGGGTTGCAGCGGGGGAGCCCTGTCCAAAGCCCTGTTAGAAGTTCAGTCACTGACACACAGAGGACACACCTGAGACACTGTTTCTGCAGCTCCACCTCTCTCTCTCCCTTCTGAACACAAGTGCCTATGAAGAACCTCTTGACCATATCAATGGTCAAACTCAGCGATTCAAATTTGGAAAGAAATGTCTTTAATGGTGACAGGAGGCAGAAACTGGGGATGTAGTCTCTGAGATGCACAAAGGAACCACAGAGCTTGATACTTCTCGTGGCAAACATATCCTCAGAGCAGCTTTCCTATGCTCCGTTCTGCTAAAGGGTTGTCTGTAAGATGGTATCACCCTCTAGACTGAGGTAGCTCTGTTTGAGCTAAAAAACATATGTCTAAAGCAGCAAAGATTTCTGAAAAATGTGGAATTTAATAGCTGTTGCACTGGGGGAGAGGAGGAATACCCGCAGCTGAAGAGTGGACAGGTTGGCGAAGAATCAGAAACCCCACTGTCTCTGAATAGAGCATGATGCAAGGTGAAGAGCCGTTTGTCCTGCTAAGGAACCCAAGAAGGCTCAATAACTTCTGTGAAAGCATCAGTGCAGTGCGTGCTCCGGGGGAGCAAAGGCAGGTAACACGACTACAGCCCTCTCATGAGTCAGACTGTTTCCAGCAACTCTCCTCTTTGTTCATCTAGTGCTCTACTATTAGACATCTTTTCCTGAAACACTGCCATGACTGAGAGTCTTCTGCTCTCTGTCTTCAGAAAAAAATCCCTCTGATCTTGCTACCAAAAGTTCACAGAGAAAAAGTACTCAGTTATTTCCACTCGGTTAAGAGGAAGAGGAGCAGGAGACACAGTTAAAGTAGGCCACAGAGAGAGAAATTTACTCTCCACTCCAGGCTTAACGAAGCCCAATCCCAAAATAAAAGCTGCCTGAGAAACAGCACACCTGAAGTCATTAGTGCAAACACAGACAAGCTACAGAGAGCGGCAACTCAGGCAGGGATGGACAGGAATCTTCTAATTCAGGAACTAATTATTTACACATCACAGTGCGATTGACACCCCTTTGTTCTGTGGTTTCCAACTCTTGCCTGACTTTCATAGAGAAATAATGTGGTTATTTTGAAGACGGCCAGCAGAGCGTGCGGTGGTATGTGTTTTAGATGCTGGAATATTTGTGCTTAGAACAGATGTGTTGTTCCCCTTCTCCAAAGACAGGAGATGGGCAACATGAGTAAAGTCTGTTAAATCTCCAGTTATGAGCTGCTGAGAGCTTCAATTTTATAATTAGTAGGGCTTATTTCAGCCAAAGAGACACAGATTTTAAAATAGGCCTTATTTGGATGAGAATGCAACTCTAGTGTTATAGATAGTTTGATGCAAACAAAAATAAGAGGCGCAGATACCCTGATGCCGTAAATCAATGTGCAGAACCCTTATGTGCTGAGTGGTTGCTATAAATTTCTTGCCCAGTATAGGCACCAAAAGGTTTGGGCTGTAATACCACTTCCATCTTAAAAAGACAAACGCATTTAATGAAAGTTTGTTGCTAAGCGGCAACTGTTAATAGCACTGGTGAGGGACAAGAGTCCTTCCTTTGCCACAAAAAAACATGAGAGCATGCCCAGACCCAGAGGTCGGGGGAGATGTGCCCCTATTTCCCTCCCAGCCTTACTGCAATAACAGTGCCTGGGAAAACAGCCCTTGACACACAGTCCTCCGTCTGGTGTGCGCGTGTGTGTGTACATGACCTTGCACAGGAACAACTGGCCACAAGAACTGCCTAAGCAGGAAAATTCAGGCTGTTAGACCTTGTTAACTATTTAGGGCACATGTGTCCTGCTGTGCCGCTCCGCAGAGGAGAGTGGAGGGCAGAGAGCCTAGGGATAGTGATATGGTTATTGTCAGAGCAGAGGAGCACAAAGTGGCTGCGTGCTGAGAAACCAGGCACGGGAGAGCGATGAGGCTCGGGCAGAGTGACAGGGAGATTACGACTGCCTCATGTCTGTCAAGCAGGCACGACCGAGAAAAAAGATCTGCCTTCCCCAGCAAGAGCTCAGCGAGCACCCTGAACCGGCCAGGCTCACGGCAGTACCTGTATTTCACATCAAACACTGTCGAGTCTTCATCCTCGTCGTCTTCTTCATTCAGAGGAGCCATTTCTACCCGCTCGGCTGGAGTTGTGATTATGTCATACTTCCTGGTCTTCTTAATCCTCTTGCCAGACCTGAAACACAGAGGTGGGGAGGAAAGGCTCGTGTTTACAGAGGAGGCCAACCGTGTTCCCTAGGGACATGGCCCACCAACACCGGAACTGTGGCCCGTTGATAGAGACTCCCCAGATGCTCAGGCTGCGGAGCCAGCCTGCGTCCCTTCCCCTGCCTTTCCAGAGCCCCTGTTCCTGCCTGTCAGCGTAGAGCACAGTTTCTTGTCAATGGCAATCCAGATCAACATCAGTCTTTCAGCTGCTGACAAACCAGACAGCGATCCTTTGGTGTCCGGGGCAAGCACGCGAGCGCAGCAGCCCACCGTGTCCTCCTGCTGCTATGCTCAATAAGTCAGATGCAGCCTTAACCAGCAGAAGCAGCCAAAGGATTAGGGAACACGATTAGATGAGAAAACCCAAGTTAAACCCTACTGAGACAAGGTAATACTCAAGGCAGGATTATAAAGAGCCAAGGGGTAGGTGGTGCTTGGGTACAAGCAGCCCGCTCCCTTCTTTTCTGGGTATCAAGCCAAGCTCAAGACTCCCGGAGAAACAACCTTTAGCCTTGTCTGAGGAGTTTTACACCTGGCAGTGCATAAGTGCTGTGAAAAACAATCAGCTGCAATTTAAAGACAAGCTGTTCCTACCACCTCTTCTATAAACACCAGCCTTACATTTCTTTAGAAATGGAGATGCTCAAATGCCTGCATGACCTGTTTTGTGAGATCTGTTTTCTAATACGTGCTTTCAGTTAACCATTTGGTGCATGGCTTTTCAGCTAATTCTCTTCCTCTAGCTTGAATTGTGGGGGACCTTCTTACTTCACCGACTGCTTTAATAGGGATTAGGAGGTTCACACTGCTCACGTATAAATTCAGTCTTGGAGTCATACCAGCACATATTTAATGTATGTTAAAGAAGGTATTGACATGTACAGCTAGCTTTGGGGAAGAAGAGAGGATGATTTTAGTTAACAAACTGCCCAATTTTTCCCCTTGACCTTTTATAGAATGGAAGGGGCAACTGCCAAGCATGAAAGGGGAGCTGGTGCAGGCACAAGCAAGCACCCCCTAATTTCTAGTAATAGCAACTCCTGCTCAGAGCAGACAGCACGTCATGAGCACCCTTTTGCTGTCAAGAAGTCTTGCCCTGGCAAGTCATGCAAGGTGTGTTGGTTTCAACACTGCAATTTTTTGCATCAGGAACTTGCCTTTTAAAAAGCTACCAAGCAGCAGAAACAAGGTGTGAGCATTACAAAGAGACTAGGACTCGAGACCTGTGTTTAAAGGTCTGGTGGATATCAGAGCAAATGATCACAATGGTCCCTTCTAGGCTTAAAATAGAGGAAAGTTACATCTGTGAATGTGAAAGAGCATGACATGAAAGTCTCGGCTCCTCTGCCTACTATTGCTTGGGTGCTTTAGTCCAGGACTGAACAGGTCCTAGCCCTTGGGATGGAGCAGTTTGCATTTCCTCACTGTGCTGAAGACTAAGTTTGCATCAGAAGCAAGAAGAAAGTTGTCTCCTGTCATTTAATCTTCATAGCAATCTGTGCTGCTTTGTCATGTAGAGCACAGGGTGTTTTGTTCTGCTATTACTGTTGTTAAAACAAACAATTTTATATCCAATGCAGTAGGACTCTTAACCCAAGCACTTGAAAATGCTTTTGAAAACACCTCTCTATATCATTCTGCTTCTCAGCCAAGACCTGGCAGCAAAGTGGTGCAGGGAGGTCTCATCTTACAAGTAATGCATTGCTTTTACAAGAAACATTTACTCACGCTGTGAAGCATAAACATATATTAATACTAAAGTGTGTCTAACTGCAGGAACAAATGAAGCATATTGTTACTACTTTGCCCTATATCGCAGTCTGCAATGGGTTTCCATAAGTTCACATTTTCAAAAGCGCCTACCTGCATATCAGGCCTGCCTTGCTGCGAGATATCCACACTCATTTCCTCTCTTGGAAAATATATCTTATTCTATGGAATTTATCTTTCAACACTAATTCTGGAGTGTCTGAAGCACTTACTGCAGAATAGGTATTTTTAGAAATGGAAAATTAGAACCTTTACACCTCCGGCAGTTAATTAGTCTTCTATTTGGGCTACATCTTAAAGAGGACCTGGAGCAGAACTCACAACACAGTGATCTGCTAATCCTCCACAACCCTCGCTTAACCACAGGACTCATTTAGGAAAGGATAGACGTTTGTTTTGTTGCTGGCATTTGGCTAAGCTGCTACAAACATTTGTTTGCAATAGGCAGGGCAATCGGATCTTTCCTTGCCTCTTCTTCCTCAATCAGTTCCACATCATTTTATCTCACTAATGTGTTTATCAGTAATCTGCACTTTTCAGTGGCTCACACTTGTTCAGTTGAACAAGTTCCCCAGGCTTCATAAATACCGAATGAATAATCCGAGCTAACTTTAAAGGAAAACCTTGGGAATCTCCCTATATGCATGCAAAATAAGCCTGTCTGTCAGGAAAGCCTGTTGCATGTTAAAACTACTGAACTTCAGTAGGATCCATTTAATCATCAGTGACTGCAATACAAAAGGAAAAGCACATTGTCCGCTGGGTGGGACATCTTTTGTTTGCAGGCAGACAGCAGAGTCAGCATTGTAGCGTGGGGCAGGAGCTACAGCATACAAATGTTTCATGAACTTTTGAGACCTCTTGGAAAGGATCAGGACGTGTTAGGCCTCGTGGGCAAAAAGAAGAGGCACAACTTTCCAGCTGCATTTGTTTTGCCTTTTTTAAGCAAACAGAGTGCTGGAAGCTGTGTTCAGAGCACGCCCCTTGCATAATGACAAGCTGAAATGCTCCCTGTGTGATTTAGCCTGGGTAGGAGAGGTATGGGTTTCCAGCGCCGAAAACCGTCTTCCACTTAAAAACTGCATTGCTTCTTGCTGTCTACCTTCAGCCACCCCATGGAACTAGCAGGCCTAAGCAGGGGATGCTAAAGGGCTGTGTTGCACACATCGGAGTAGCTGATCATAAGGGTTCCTGATGGCTTTAAAACCCAATCTGAAGCTTACGTTGAATCATCCTGAGGCAAAAAATATATATATAGTGCCAGGGTCCATTAACCTTTCACTTTAGACCCAATATTGTGGGGAGGGATAGCATACAAACATGGGCTGGAGCAGAATGCTGATTTTGTGTGTCTCTATTTTGACTGGGGGCTATTTGGATCAAACACCAGTCATATGCAGCACTGCATCCTCCTTTCTGAGGCATCATGTGGTGGAGTAAATGCCCAAGTCAACTCACTAATTCATTGTGTTATTTATGTCTCTAATCTATTTTAGTCAACAACCCTGATACTTCAAGATAATGCTTCTCTTGACCCAGAGAAAGAGGTCTCAGCATTTCTAATACAGCATTAACACTTTCTGCCTATGGATTCGGAGGGAGAAGACTGCCCGCTGAAAAAAGAGGGGAGAGCGGAGAAAAGAAACCCCAAAAACCCACAAAGCCAGTGGAAGTTTTATTAAGCCAGTTACAACTTTCCTCCTAGAACTGCAGCAATGTTATATAGTGAATGGAATTGGGACCAGTCTATTTGCTGTTAATGGGCTCCCTGGGCAGTTAAAAAAAACTTTATGGAAATATAAACCAGGGGAAGCTCCAGGCTTATTATCGGCTGATGCATTAGACTGGTGATGTTTCATTATTGTTGATCTGTCTGGGTATCTCTGCTCTCTGGATGGTGCTGTATACACAGATATATGTTTCAGGATATACATTTTACTGTAGCAAATTGAAAATGCTGCATTTTCTATCAGTCACATCCTTGAGATAGAACATGTTTGGCCACAAAGAACAGAAGCATCCATTTGCTCAGCTGCACTGCTAATACAAGGGTCAGAGGCTGTGATAGGAATAACTTCAGGAACATCTAAATGAGATATTGTCATAGTTCAATGAAGCAGTGATGCCTGAAAGTAATTAAAATACAGCCACTCATGTCTAGTGGTCAGTACTAGTGCCAGTGTGAACTTTCAAACGTTATGGTGCAGTCAGACCGCTACCATCTGAGATGTGCTCAAGAATTATCCTTGTTTTGTAGGAGATACAGACATACGTGTAATCTACCTAAATTCTTCAAGCCAGTGAATCCTAGAACAAGAAGCAGAATTTATCCTCTGTTCTGACTATTTGCCTCAGAGCTGCAAAGAGCCTAAGATAACATTAGATTGTGAAGCCCTCCCCCCTCCTTCTGCCAATTTGCTGCCATGCTCACATCAAGAATATGCAATCTCTCCAGAGACAAGACCTTTGAGATCCAGGACAAGTGTCTTATTTGTCATTCTCCTCTCTGTGGTCCTAATTAAATTACATGGACCTTACATGAAGTTTTTAATGTGAGGTCCCAAGTCTGAGTTTTTGGTTTGGGTTGGGTTTTTTTTGTTTGTTTGTTTTTTGGTTTTTCCATGTGAGATCACTTGAATGGTGTGTATTTCTTTCCCATTCCTGGCAGCCTTCTTTTCTCTGCTGGAGTACTCTAACCGGCTATAACACGTTCAGTTTACATTCAAACTCTCTAGGGTTAAGCCTTGGATGCCCTGGAGCAATTCCCCAGCTTGCAAAACAATGGGTCTTTATCCTATGATCATATGCTTGAACCTCTCTCCTCAATCTTAGTAATTTATATCAGTTTTGCAGTTACTGAAAAACTAAGTTGCAAATGATATTTGCGGAGGAATCAAAATTTAATTTAATTTTGTTACATGCAACGTAACAAAGCAATGAGTTACAAAACAAGCAGGTAGCTTCTCTCTCAAAGTCTAGACAAATATCAGTCATTTCCAGCTTAAGCTTTGTTCATTCTAGGGCAGGTCAAGACACATAGCAAAGACTATTCGAGTTTTCAGCAACTGCAGCATTGGGTTGTTTTCAGTAGGTGCACAAGCAAAAGTAACTTATCCAGTTTTCCCAGAAGGCATACGGTCTACCAGCGCAGATAGCCACATCTGAAAAATGATGTTTCCTGGAAGCTGATCCTAAGAGTTGTATTGCAGTGAGATGAACTGAGCTGCACCAGGATAAAAAATTTGGTAATTATGGGGACAGAAACGCAAAATCAAAAACACAGATCACAGAGTCCATATTTAGCCCCAGGATCTGTTCATAAGCTGTTTCTAGAAATTGTGTTTCCTGGTAATCCAATCTACCCAGCTATCTGATTGAGAGTAACATGAACTTTGGTCTATTATGGAAATGGTTTTGGTTTGGGAGCATGCAGTGCCCAGGGGTATATGAAAGAAAAAGTCCAGAACTAAGCTTGCCAAAAAAAATTACTGTAACAGATTAGGCTTTGCCACATGCAGACTATTTTGGCTGTACTTCCTGGCCCATAGTAGCCACAGAGAGAAAGGGAAGGGGGAAGGAGGAAATTCAGATCACTCACAGTAATACCACACTCTAAATCACAGGACCATCAAAAGGATTCAAAGCATAACAGTCCTGAAAGGAATGAACAGGCATCTCTGAATGTTTTCTTACACAGTTGGAAAGCTAGAGACGTATCCAACTCTGCTCTAACAAAAAAAAAAAATCAATCTAACATGCCTGTGACAAGACTATCTGGCCACTTCTTAATTTATTTCATCTCTATAATCCATATCTAAAAGGATAATTTACTTCCAGCAATCCAGAGTAATTTCACAGTGAAGGTTTAATCAAAGAATGGAATCCAGCAAAATCTCTTTAAATTGGAATCCATGGCACCTAAAAAATTGCACTGCTTTTGACTAAAGTATCAACAATGCTCTTATTTTGATGGAGAAAGGCTTTACATTTATTGAGGGTGAATCCCTTATCTCTTCTGCAACACAGAACTCTCCTCCAATCTATTTTGTCAGCTCTAAGTGTGACAGGGAACATGCACACCTGTTGGTATTCTTCTCTTATTTTGCAACTCAGATAATTGTGTACAAACAAGTGTTCTTTCAGATTAAAAAAGAAAGTATTCAGAAGCCTAAAGCTTCATCTTCCATTTTCACTTGGGCAGCCTGTTAGAGGAGAGATCTCAGAGGGAATTTTTATGCATCTTTAATGCTGCATTAACTCTGAGCAGTTGCATAACAATGACTTTGGCATGGGAGAATTCATCCAGCCTTCCCAAGGTGACTTGAACCTGGACCTGTTTCGGCTGATTTATTGCATAGGGGAAGGTCTTCAAAGGCTATCGGTTTGTATTCTTTGGCTGGAAATATTCAGGCTTATGCCAGGTGTCCTTGAAACAAACTGTTCTCTCTTTACAGCAAGAAGAAACTGAGGCAGAGGGAATGAAATCTCAAAGAGCTGAAAGAACTGTGACAACTTCATGCTTTTCATTCTGCGCTTAGTTATAGACTTGCTAATTCTAGCTCATACACCTACTTGCAAATTTGTCCATGATGACTTAACAAGGCTGGCAAGTGGGTGATATTGATTTAAAAAAAAAGGAAAAAAATAATCAGTGTTCTACTTGCTTCCCCTTAACGACTTCAGTTTAATGAGCAAATTCACTTGCATTGTCTTTTGCCAGCTATTGAGATGCATGGAAAGAGTTGTTTAGTAAAATACCACCTTGTTTAGAAAAATATCAGTTCTGGTTATCTCAGTCTCTAACTGAACAGTTTATAGTGTTACTGTTGTGAACACTGCCCTTCTTGCACTGAATTACTTCAGAAATAGGAGAACTAGAGAAGTCACCTGCAGCCATCACATATATGCAAAAGAGCTGCTTGAAAAGAGAACAAGGAAGAAATTGCAAACTCCAGCTGTTTTACCGCTTCTGCCACTGGAGCCCTGGCGTGCTCCTCCTCCTTCCTGGAGGAGCTCCGCTTCCTGGAGAGCGAGCTGCTCCACTTTCCAGCCCCTTTCCTGTTGCCCATACCTAGAAGTCAGGAGCGCTGTTAACTCCTGAAGGTTAGTAACCTTCCACTGCAAAGTTAGGCATGAGCAGGCAGCAACTTTGTCAACTGTGTGAGAAAGGAACAGCCTCCAGTGCGCGCTGGGGACTGTAGCCATTACCTTGGAATAAATAATAATTAACACTAACAGTGCCAAATTGAGCTTTAATATTTGCTTTTCTTCTGCTTCAGCCACAAGCCAACTGGGAGACTGGCTCTCTAAGGCAATTGAGTTTAATTTGCTCATGTTCCTCACAGCAGGAGATTTTACACGAGTTTCAAGGGCTGCCAGCATAACTCGAAGCACACGCCAGCACCAACCCGCTTTAGCGGCATGAAGGGCCTGCAGCACGGATAGGCCTGCCGTGGCTCTGCCGCACTGAACGGAGGAGATACAACCAGCCCACCAAGCTGATGCAGACCTCTTCCAGGCTTCCTGCTGGTCACCAGCACTTCTCTCAGCTCCACAAACTATTGGGATTTTTTTCCCCTTTTGTGGTGGGAGTGGGAGGTTGCATCCATCAGCAACTAACCCATCGGAAACACCAAGATGTCCGGTCCTACAGCACCAAGTGTGGTTCCAGTCAAAGTACTGCTGTGGTCTAAAATGACATCTGCTTTTGGTTCTGTTGCATCTCCTCGAGCCAAGTCTATCTGCTTCAGCTTAATTAAAAGGAAAAAAAAGATTGTCTCTTCTACCCAGCATAAGGTACTACACCATCGACACCTGCGTTATCCCGTCTGTGCACACATGCATATATATCCTACGTCATGCTTGGAAAAGGTTACCTGAAACCTGCTGCATTTTTCTGGTTTATTCTAACGCAGAGTAGAGGAAAATGCAAGGAAATCTCTAAGTCTGAGGATTCTGGAGCCTTTATGACTCCTCAGAAGTTTGATGAAATATTTAGTCTTCGAAAGGGTGTTTTACCTCAGGTCAGGCTTTAAAAAGCTTATTGATAGGTGGGAAATTCAATACAGCCTGGAATCCCGAGTCTGCGCGTGGGGGTTCCTGCTCGCCAACGCGGGTGAGCACCGAAAGGCCCCGTCAGCGACGGGATTTTAGCGTCTTTCACTCGGTTTTCAAGACACCTTAGCTGCAGGCCACGCTGGCCCTCGAGGCTTCCCTGAGTCGCCTTCCCCAGCCGGTCCCTTCCTGAGAGCTGCGGCCACGCGGCCCTTTGACCTCCTGCTGCTGCCAATGACGCCAAGGTGGGAAAGCACCGAGCAGCAGCGACGGGAGGCCTGAAGAAGGCTCTGCCGTCCCACCTGGCAGGGGGCCGCCGCCTTGGAGGCTACCCGTCTTGGAGGCTACCCGCCTTGGAGGTCACCCAGAGCGGCCGGGGAGACCTCTCCTCACGCCACAGCGGCCCCCGGGCACCGCGCTTAGACTGGTGGCAGCCCAGAAGGCGGCTCAGCGAGGCGCTTTGTATAGGACACGTTTCTAAGGGGCTGGAGCGAGGCGGAGGAGCGGGAGCAGCGGGGAAGGCTGCGGGCGGCACCTGCAGCCGCGGCGGCGGAGGGGGCGCCGCCGGCGCGGCCCCTACCTGAAGACGCGGAGCAGGAGGCAGGCGATGAGGGCGGCCGTGAGGGCGCAGGCCCCGATGACGGCGGCCTTCAGCGCGGAGAGGTCGCGGAGCAGCGCGGGCACGGGGCTGAGGCGGGCGCCGCTGTGGTTGCCCGGCGCCCCGGCGGGCTCGGCGGGCAGGCGGCTCCCGTTGCCGGCGGGCGGCGGCGGCGGCTCGCGGCTGCCGGGCGCGGCCGGCAGCAGCAGCAGCAGCAGCCAGGCCGGCAGCAGCAGCAGCGGCGCCGCGGAGCGCATCCTGCCGGCTGCGGCCGCCCCCGCGCCGAGCCCCGGAAGGCAGCGCCGGCCCGGCCCGGCGCGGCGCGGCCCGCCTCCCTCCCCCTGCCCTCCCCGAGAGGCGCCGCCTCCCGCGCGCAGGGGCGGCCCGGCCCGGCCCCATCTGCCTCCCGGCCCCGGCGGCTGCGGGCTCGGGGCGCTCGGGCCTGCGCCGCTCGGGGATCGCCGCCCTGCAGCTTCCCTGGGGGCGCCCCCCTCCCCATACCCCCTTCTGCCGGCTCCCGCCTGCGTTCTGCCCCGCTTTACGTTGGCTTTGCCCCGGTTTTGTGCCCGGCCTACGCGGAGCCTCCCCGCTGAGGTTTTTGCCTCGTCCGTGTTGGCCTCCCCTAAAGTCTGTGTCTTGGACGTCGGCTCCCCCCCAGCTTGCCGGGTGCGTGCCTGGTTTGGGCTGGCTTTCCCCAGGGTCTGCGCCCAGTTTATGCTGGCTGCCCCTGGTGTCTCTTACCGGTTTATGTTGGCCTCTCCCAAGGTTCACTCTGCCACGCCTCCCCCAGGGTCTAATCCTGGCCTACGCTGGCCTCCCCAAGGTCTACACCCAGTTTATGTTGGTCTCCCCAAGGTCTATGCCCAGTTTATGCTGGCTTCCCCCCAGTTTCTGGCCATTTCATGGTGGGTCCCCACACACCCATCAGGACCGGTGCGCAGGCGGAGAGGCCCAGCCCAGCTGTCGGGTGCAGCACCCCCTGTCCTGCCCCTTGTCTCTGCTCTCCAGGACCCCAGCTGTATGTTTGGACCCTCGTTTCCAGAGGTCGTGTGTCCGTGGTGTCCCTGGGCTGTGCTGGAGGAATGGAGCAATGGGAAGAGATGAGCCCCAGGGCTACCACCGTTGCTTGTGGCTTCTTCTCTCTTCCCGCTGTGGGGAATTGTTTTCTTTACCGGTGCTGGGTCCGTCTGCAGGGTCATCCCATGTGTTGAAGCGCGTCCTCCCAGCTCAGCCAGAGCTCCCCGACTCCTGGAGCAGTTTAGCTCGGCATGTTCCTCACCCACCTTGCCTCATTTGTTGCCATCATTTTAGGTGAACGCAGCCCATTTTGTTCTAGTATTTCCTATGTTTCTCCTAAACTCACCTACATCCCAAAATTCTCATCTCTTTCAGACCCCAAAATGAACAGGAGAGTATCTGGGTAAGGACTCTAATGACCTTCTCTTAACTCACATGGGGAGAAGCAGCAGGAAGTGGCAAGGTGGGAGGGTCAGAAGAAAGCCTGGTCACATACCCCCAGCAGCTGCAGAAGAGGAGGGGGTAGAAATGGAAAGGATAAAAATGCTGACCATCAGCTAGGAGCCAAGCAGCTGGGCTGGGACTTGTTGCTAGCATTGTACTGACTGAGAGACATTGCTCCCTGAGGCTGGCCTGCTTTGTGTGAGTAAGGTTGCTCATGTGCCTTGTTGCTTAAAGGGTGCCCAAGGCACTTGCCTGCCTGGTGAGGATTTGTGTGGTGAAAGGGTGTGATGATACTTAGTGACTGTTCTATAAATACAAATTTGGGTCTTACTGCTTGTATGATGTGGAGTTCACAGTACTTGTATTTCCCTGCAATAGCTGCAGTTGTTGACTTAAGTAAACAAAGAATGTGTTGTTAAATATCCAGCCCTTGGTGCACCCTGAAGCTTTTTAAGAGTCCACTCCTGACTGCTCCTTGAGAATCTGAGGGGCTGGCTCCTAAATTTTGATGTGTACATTGTGCAGAAGGTCCCCATAACTCTCCAAATTAGTCATTGTTCCAGCTTTCTTTCATTGCTTACTTTTGTGCAGTTGGAGGTGGGACCTTGTCCTTGCAACTGTTGTTATTCTTGTAAATGTGTGGTAATTCACAGCAGCTGGGAAGCCTTCTGAAAAGCTTGAGCAAACTTGAAAAACATTTTGTTTTAAAATCCGTCTGCTTCCTATACGTGCCACCAGTGTTTGGGGGAAGGGGTTCAATTATCTTGTTTTGCTCTGTTTTCCCCTGGAGACATCTATCTAAGAAACAGATTGACTAATTTTGTCTTTGTATGCCCATTAAATCAATGGGGTAATGCTACGGGTGAATATGGCCCAATGGGTTCCTTAAGAACTCATCTGCTCCTTATTCCACAACCATTTCCTTGCCAATAACAACAGTTTTTAATTACAACATACAACATCTGTCCAAATATAAAATGAAGTGATCACAGAGTTCAAACTGTGATCCATTTAAATGGGCATTCTCATGGTATAAACCTCCTTGTGCTGCTGATTCAACACTTTGTATCTGTAAAATGGATAGAATTTCTAGAATGGATTTACTTTTTTTTCCTGCCTTCAGCAACAAAAATATGCTAGTCACCCTCACTTTGGCTTCAGGTTAATTGATTCACTAGCATTTAACCTCTCTAAGATAGCTCTTTTTTCTTAAGATTCATGAAAACTGGTCCTGATTCTGCAAATCAGTCCACATGTGCTGAGCACATGAGCAGTACCATTAACTAAGCCAGACAGAATAAACAGGGTGAACTGGGGAGCCCATGCTAGGCCATTGTGAAGATATAGTTTTGCTCTCCAAGGTTTGTATTCTCATGAGTTTCACCATTGCAAGATACTGCTTATGTCCAGGGAGAAGGGAATTTTGCCATTGAAATGAAAGAAAAACAGAGAAGGGGGGAGAGAAGAACGAGCTTATTTCCTTCCTGTTAAGCTCTGCTGCACCTATACTTCAGGGTATTATTTATGTGAATGTGTCACTAAGCTTTGAAAAAGATTACCAAGAAGTCTCTGCGCTGGCAATGTCCTATAGGAAGGGCAGGAGTGAAATAATGCATGGTTCATAGGCTTTCCCAGCCAATTGGGAAGCTGCAGCAAATGCCACCCACCCTATAATAAAGGCATCCTGTGTCTTTTGCAGGAAGTTCTTTCGGATGAGGAAACTTTGATATGTACAGTGTGCAGAAGGCCCCCTAAACTGTCTGAATCAGTCATTGTTCCAGCTTTCTTCCATTACTTACTTTTGTGTAGTTTCCAAGATGGGGCCCTGGTTTATTTCTGTTTAGCAGAAAATAAAAAAAACAGCTGGGCAGGAGGTCGAATTGATGATGCAGACTCTTTCCCAAACATTGGGGTGAGTTCTGCTCACATGATTTATTATTTGTAAACACTGACGCTGATGTTGGTCCTGCCTGTTCTGAGATGTTTGCCAGCTGCTCCTTTGCCTCTATCAGATTTCGCTTTGTCTCACACTGCCATTCCTCTTGCGGTGCAGTGCTTCTCCATAGGAAGCAGTAAAAGTTGTAGGGGCTTCCAATGTGAGCACCATCTCTGGCCACTTACAGAACCATTAGACTTAAGGTATAAATTTTGCTCTTACTTGTCTATATGAAATCAGATCTGCACAGTGGCATGTACTGGACACGTACTTCTAAAAGACACTCTTCACCTTCAAGAAGTAGTGCTTCTAATTATTGTTTTATCAGCACTCCGAAACTTGACCTGTGTCCTCTATAAACATACAGCAAGACAGGTTCTGGGATGCTTGTGAGCTAAAGCCCCATCACACGAATGACTTCATGGGGGCACTGCTGTCTTTTGGGGTTCTGCCTTAAGTGCACAACCACTAGGCAGAAGTGAGAGGGAAAGACTAGATGATGTCCCACGCCGATCTTTACCCTCCTTCCTTGAGTGTTCCTTGGGGAAGGAGAGCCAAACTGCAGACACTCCTACTAAGCATGCTCAGAGCTGAGTACCGTCAGCTGTGCAGTGGGGTGACACAGGAAGGGTGGCAGCACACAGTCCTTCTTGAGCAAGAAAAATTGGCAGTGGAAATGGACCTACTTTTTTTTTTTTTTTTTTTTTTTTTTTTTGTGATCGTCTTTGATCTTCTCCTCTCATTGCTGCTCTGGTGCAGAACTGGCAAGGGGCCCTGCAAGCTTTGTAACCCAAGTCATTTTGTTTCAGACCAGTTTTTAATGCAACCAGACTTACTCATGAAATACATACTCTGCAAAATTGCAACAGTATTTGCTGTATTATGTATCAGTCTAAATTCCTCCAAAATGCGCAGTCTGAAACATCTGTTACTTGACTAGCATAAACCAGGCAACAGTGGATGCTAGATCTGGTGGCATTGTTTGACTTTCATTGCTACTTTGGCTTTTTTTCATGTTCCCATGGCAGTTATTTCAATCTACTAAGACTTTAGGCTGAAAGTCAGCACAGCGAATTAATATTTATTGTCACTGCAGAGTTCCTCTATTTGACAAGGTGCAATTGTACTGGTATGTATGGTGTCAAACATATTCCAAACAGTCTAGAAATGATAAAGCTCAGGGTTCTTCTGGCTTGTTTCTGAGCCTCCTTAGAAGCAGGCTTATGCTGTTGGGATTTATTGATGCTCAAATGTGAAACTGTACAGTTAGAAGAAAAGGAAGGTGTGTCCATGTGCCAAGTGTAGTTAAGTCTGTTTGTACCTTTGTTCTGTCCCCTCCTTCCAAGGATCTCTGTGGAGGATGCCCCCTCCCACAGATAATTTTGGTGTGCGTGTGTGTGTGGCACCTAGCAATTCTGCTGCTTCTTTTGGCAAAGCAATAATAAAAGGATTTCATCTTTCTGTGGCCTTCTTTAAACATTGTATTTAGAGCCAGGAGGCCCTGGACTCTGCATTCTGCAATGCAGTGGGGCATCATACTTCACCGCATTGTGCGTAATGCTGAGGAACTGTTCAGTTACAATTTAATTTGATTTTGTTCCTTAATTAGGACAGATTGGGCTTTGCGAGGTATTTAGTGTAGTCTCTTCCCCTTCGGACGTTAAAGAGGCTGAACCAGTGGAAAATAGCTTGACTTGCTTGAGAACAAGGCATGAAGCCCCAGGGGGTAGTATTACCTCTTGAGGACCAGCATCTCAGCTAACTTTAGACAACATAAACTGATCCAGCTGTCCTTGCTATCTTAACTTCTCAGGCAATTCATGTTTCTTTGGAGCTGGGAGAGGAAAAGTTTGCTCTGGAGGTGAAAAACTAAACCAGCTTCAAGAAATAGCATCTTGGAAAGGAATCACAAAATGTAATAGAGAGGGAAAAGGGCCTTCATTTCAACAAAAGTAGTGTAGTAGGATCTTCCAGTTCTTTAACCTTGCAATAAACTGCAGCCATTCAAGGACTCAACTTTCAGAATTATACTTGCTCTTCATATTAACACCAAAACAAGTAAATAGGCTGTTCATGACAGAGGGGAAGAAGCTTGGAAACTATTTTACAGTCTCGCCCCTAAAAATGCATTTGCAGTGGGAAGCAGGAGATCAAAAATCTTTCAGATGGCAATATCCAAAAGAAATATTTGCAGATTGTTGCCATATAAATAATCTGTAAATATTGCTCCTGGATTTTAAGTTGACTTTGCAATCCTAGATACATATTCTCAAGATACTGATGACTTTTCAAGTAAATGTATTTGACGTGAAGAAAGCATCATTCCCATCACATGGCTTCAGGGTTTGTTTGGTTTTTTTGTCTGTTTGTTTTTGTCCTTATGGACACTTTACTGGTATTTTGCGTGCCATTTGCCTAATTTGGGAATCATTCCTGGTTCCTGGTGTGGAATGTGGGATTTCACAACTCTTTTCTTCAATGACATCATGTGGTTTGCTTGGAACAGAGCAGTAATAAATCAGAGCAACGGGAGTTTGCTAGTCCATCTATAATAAAAGAAAACCACTCGGATAAAATATTTGGGGGTATTAAGATACTAAATCACACTTCTATATAAATAAGACAGAGTGTCCTATTTCAATAACAAGGAAAGTCCTGGTTAAATTTTCCCATTAGTGGTGGTTAATGTGGAGGTCTTCACACATGAGTACTTCAGTAGAAGAGAAGTACTTTGAGAAGTAGAGAGGAAGTTCACAGTCAGTGAAAAATGCAGAGAGTATTTGGTTTCCTTTTTGATGAGATCCTACTTTTATTTCCTGATATAAACATGAACCTTGAGGAGAAGGCTTTGCTGATTGTAGGGGTGGGAGCTGGTTTAGCTTTTTCCCCTTGCTGAGCTGTTCTTCCAGTTTACACCTGTTCAGTATCATTATAAATTTGAGCTCTCACTAGCAACTGCGCTTTCTGTAGAAGAGTCTGGTGCTGGCTAAATAGACAGAACTAGTAACAGTGTTTCTGTATGCAATTGCTTCTGGGAATGGCACATTTCCGTATTTATGGATGCCTATTACAAGAGCATCCCCATTTGTGGGGAAGGCTCTTTATGCATTGCTTAGCAATGCATATGAAGCTCAGGCTGCCCTTTCCTTTGTGCTCTCTGATGGCCTCCAAGCAGCACCCAGATAAATTTTCAGCATTCAGAATAGAGGAGAATTTGCAAGAAATTGCGCAGAGAAGGAATAAACACAGAATTCAAAGCTGGCTAAATCGTTGGAGTTAGGCGAGTTGAATCTGCAGGAATGAACGTGTTTCTGTGCAACAAATGAAATGTATACAAAGTGAGGCAAACTGCCTTCCCAAAGATTTTTTTTGTAGAAGTAATACACCTTCTGGACAAAGACTGGAGCTCCAGTAAGGCAGGAAATAAAGTGCAACATATAAAGTGCTTCATGAACATACCTCTGATGGATCCAACTAGAAACCCAAGCTACTAGCAGAGGTACAAATCAAGGAATGACAAGGTCAAGTATAATCAGACAGCCTTTGAGTTGGTGTGTCAGATAAGAGAGTACATCATAATCGTTAGCATTAATCATTTTTCCAGTGATTATTGATAGATATATAGTTATTATAGATTTGATAGATGAGGCACTGATTTTACTCCACATTGGTTGAGCTTGTCTATAGTATCGACATATCTATCAGGAGTGAGCTGAGGGCTACTGTGCAGTCATATTGCTAGCCAAAGACCAATGAGAAAGCAGTAGTTTCAGATATACTTGGCCAAGTCTACTCCTTTGCACATTCCTAGTTAGCACCTTATGTTAGACTGTTGTTTCTATAACCCCGCGAAGCATTTGTGGCTTTCTACAGACACTTACAATCCAGTGTTACTGCTGCAAAAGACTTGCAATTTAAGTTTATGATAAGCAGGAAATGTCTTTTATATAAAAGGTTGGTGAAACCATTAAGCTTGAGTGCAGAGATTATCTCTTGAACAGGTTCCTCTATTATCGCTAATATACACCATATCACAGTGTAGCAGTTAATCTGAGAAAATAGGGAAAAGGAGGACACTGGTAAACCACAGATCTTTGTTTAGTTAGGAGAACAATAATCAAAGAACACAAAAGCCGATTATGACTTTGCCTCCCGCTGCTTCCCTGGCTATTCATGCACTAAGTACAGCCTGGCCTGCCCAACCTGAATGAAATCAACAGATAATTCAAGTAATTTTTTTTTTTTTTTTTTTTTAGATAATTTGCAGATCCCGTCCTTAGACTGTTATTCTTCATCTCAGCTGCATAAAATAAACTCATTGTGGCAGTAGCTGCTAATCTTGCAGTCTCAGATGGCTTTGGGGGTTTATCGATGATGTTATAGTGACTGCCAAGTAGCAGAACTTCATCCAGAATTACAAGTAACCTGGATATGAAAAAAACAAATTTGGATTTTAACCCATTCTTTATCCTAACTCTTGGTGCAGTTGAACTATTGTGATTCTCGGTCATGACACTTACTTTGTCATCCCAGGAGATGAGTCAGATCAAGTTAAAGCAGTATTTCTATTTCTATATGTGTGCTGTAGGATATAGTATTTCTGATGCATCAGTACCCACCTACCCATGTCCTAAGAGAGGTTTTGTGTGCGTATATGCATAGTGAAGGACCTGTAGCACTTCTATAAAAGTAAGGGTGTTAGTCCTGCTATCCAGAACAAATATTTGGGAATTCAACTGTCCCTGTTATTGATACCTCTTTTCATTTCCATATAAGTGATGTGTCCTCTGCTTCCTACTCTATACTTTTCTATGCATCGCTAAGAAGTGTTCATCCCCAGACAACCCCCATTGCAGTAGGAGAGGGAGTGATTTGGGGTTGTCTGTGTAGCACAGTGCAGAGCTATGCCCGGTCCTGCACAGGTATTAGGAGCAGACAAACCATTTGAGTCCATGTAGGATGCTGCACTAACACATCTTGGTCATTACCGCTATGAAAGCAGCCTCCTTCGGAGTGAGCTCAGAGCTGTCTGTACACCATTTGCCATGTTGGACTGCCTTTGGAGCGTGTGGCTGGTCTTCAGAGAGCCTGAAGCTCCCAGCAGCACTTTGATTTGCCTGTCACACAGTGGAATAGCTCGAATAGTTACTGTTGGAGTTACAGCTCAAATAGTTACTTGCCGCGTGCCTCAGCTTGCTTATTTGTGAAATGGGGATACTGATCCTGAGTGCTCCTCTGCAAAACGTGTTTCCATATCAAGGAAAAGTGCTATAGAAGAGCTAGTTATTCATACAAACAACCCTTGCCAAAACATCTGCTTGTAGTTCACCGGCATCCTAACACCCAATTAAGCAGGTATAGAATGAGACAAACTGTCTCCTGGCTCTACTTAAATTTCTGCCATTAGAACAACAGCAACTTTTAATTCAGGTTTAACAGAGCAATGCATGTAATTGTCATCCAAGTACTGGCCTCCCCCTGCAGAGCCAGTGTTCCCCTGGAACGACAGTGCTCGCTTGTTGCCGAGAACAGCTCTGGATGCAGCATCTCCCCTGTCGAGGGTCTGGAAGCTGTTAGATCAAACCCTTGTGACGTCTTGCTACTATCTCAGGAACCGGTGCTCAGGATAGCACATTACAGATGCAAAAGTGGGAAGGTAGGGAAAACATCTATTAACATCTGCAGCCAGACTTCAAGATCTCTGGCTGGACCAGACCTAATACTGTTTCATTGCAAGGCAGATACCAGAAGGGGGGAGTCCTGCAAGGTACACTGGTAGAGGAAAATCCCCATGTCCTTGCTTTGGTTTGTTTCTTTCCAAAAGGCTTGAACTCCGTGGCTTGTTAGTGGAATTTTTGTTTGGTTGTTTTTGCTGTAAATTACATAGAGCGATTTGTCTGTTTTTATTTTAGAGATAAGTCTCCCCCAGTCTTTGGTTTGCTGGAAGGTCTGTAAGGATGAGTTGAGAGCTAGTAGGATTATAACATTACCAGATCAAAAGATAAAAGATGCACAATCAAGAAAGGAAGGATTATTTCTTAAATTGCTGGAAACTCACTGTTGCTTGTTATCATCTATTTAATTCAAATATTGGCAAGACACCTGGTGCAGGAATCTAGATTCAGGTATCTCATCGCTTTATAAAAAAAACCTCATACCTACTTTTCATGCTGGTTGAAAGAGCAAAGAATAAAGGAAAATGTCTTGATAGGCCTCAAATAACAAACAATTTTTTCAGCTAAATTTTTAAGTCTCCTTTACACATGAAAAATGTAGAACGTAATTTTTGCCTTTACAGATCACCTTTAAACAAACTAAATAAATGTAGCTTTTCCCTACTCAAATTGTCACCTAAGCCAGCCTTTGGTAGTTGTAGTTTCTACCCATCTCTTATTTTTGCTGTCTTAAACACCACTTAAAATATTTTCAGCGTGAAACCAAATAGAGCTGACAATTTTCAGAAGGAAGCACTTTGAATAAGGTTGGCTCTAAAAAGTTTGTCTGGCACTAAACATTTGCTGTCAGTGCTGTTACCAGCACAGTGCCACAAACCCACCCTTACCTGTGGGATACAGGTTTATTGCAGTTGAGATGAGACATCTAGTCCATAAACCTCTGCTGTTTCTCCCCTTTTTCTTCCCCCAGTCCAAACATCTCAGAAAGAAAGTAGTGTATATGGAGGTAGGAGTCTAATAGCACTGCTTGGAGCCAAGCGTAGCATATAATCCCCCCTAGGGAGGCTAATTCACCATGGTCCTAGCTATGAGGACTTGCTTTTCTAAACTCTACTCCAACTTCTGTCCCCAGCCAAATCTGCTATGCTTCTAAATCCTGAGTACCAGGTCCCTACGCACGTGTCCAGGGCCAGATGTACTATCTGCCAGCATACCTCAAACTTTACCTCAAAGCAAGCACCTCGAGATTTCAGTCTTAAGCTCTGTACGTAGCTCTACCCAATGCACTGGTATTTCTAAGGTGGGCCTTGTTATGACATTAACCTCACACAGTCCAGGGAGGGCATGCCCTTTGTCTAGAAGAAAGTCTGATTAAAAAAAATTCAACTCATTTGCATTCAGCTCCGAAAAATTTCCACTTGATGTGTAGTGCTCCCTGCCGGGAGAATGCAAAGCCTTTTTATCATACTAACCCCCCTCCAAATCCCTGGGCAGTGGCTAATAATGTCTACTTCTTTAGTGTACTTCAAAGTGTTTCTTCAAAGCCTTCACTACCTGAGTAACACCATAATGACCTTTATTTTACAGAGAGAGAGAAAGCCAAGTTCGAGAGCAGTACATGCCAGTGGAGTAAGGAGCAATGGCACAGTTTGTGCTGCTTGCAGATCTGTGTGCATCACTTTGGCTGAGCTGTGTGAGTGTGAATTGGAAAGGCCTTCTAGATCACAGAGAAATGAATTCATGCAGGTGATTGCCCCCTGCTTCTTGGATAAACAGGCTAATGGGCATTAGCTCATACCAGGTAGGTTAGGGGGTGGACCTACAGGGAAAGATCAGTCCCCTGCTCCCACACAGCACTAGCTCTTTAGTGTTGAGTGCTCAGGGGCTACCTAAAGCAATCTGGCTTTTGGATCTCTTGTCCCAGTTCCAGCTGCCTGGTTGCACTGCTCCATCGTACCATTCCTCCAGATCATCCTTCCCTGGCTGCTGGCCTAACCCCTCGTAGGGAGGGATGTCTCAGTGTGGCAATCAGGCATGCACAGAAGAGTTGCTGTAGACTCTGGCTAAATTTTCCATTATCCTGGGACTTGTAGATAAGTGATATATTTGCAGTTGACTGTGTGCAGGGACTCCCCTAGGAGTCCGCCACCTGCTCTTGTCCCCTTCTCTTCCAGCCAAGAGGACCTAGGGTTTGGGTTCAGTGGATTAAGGGAGCGGCAGACCACCTCCAGGCTACAGCAGATTCTGAGTCCTAAACCCCTTATGGGGAGAGAAGTTTCTCTCTAGAATCCCTCCTTAAATAGAGTTACAGGTTTAAATCCAGCCCCAAATACTTTAAAAAAGAAAGATAGTAGACATTTTCACTTGTGAATTTTCATGCACCAGTGTGGATTTCAGGAAAACAAGAGATTTAGTTATATTTCCCTGAATAATCTACTCATGTCAACAAGGGTTGCTAATAGATGCTCTGCCTGGGCATTTGGATGGAAATTAATATATTAAGGAGACAAGGCTTTGTGCGGTTTGCAGACATAATAGTAGCTCAGTGAATGGAAATGATACAGAGTTTTATTATAGAAAATTCTTGGTCAGACATGTTTATTCTTGCCTGCTGGAAGTGCTAGAGGACTTCTCTGTTGTTTTCTTTCTGGATTGCTGCAACCCTTATCTCTAGGGCTTCAGACAAAGCATGCCCCCATACACTGCACCTTCCTAGGATTTTTCTCCCCACAGCACAATCTTAATGAACATCACTTTTAAAGCTGAAAGGCACTAGGAGATGTGAGACTTCCAGTCTGCCTGGCTCTGAAATTCATTGCATTGACTTATTTTCACTTTGAGTTTCTAACCTATCCAGGTTCCTTTGCATTATCTTTCTGGTTTCCCTAGTGTTTGTGATCTCTTTCAACTTCATGTCACTTTTGTGAATCCCTGTCATCCTTTTGTTCAGTCTTCTTTAGTGTCATCAATAAAAATGTCAAAAAAGACCAAAGACCTGATCTCTGTGATGCCCTAATAAATGTAATTCTATAACACAATACCTATCTATTTAGTATTCCTTCTTGTTTGCAGCCACTCAGCTGTGATTCAGTCCATGGACTATTACATTCAGATCATCCAGAGAGGTACATTTTATGACATGATATTAAATGATTTACCAAATCCAAACATGCTCACAGATTTTTAAGATCAGAAAGAAGCATGAGAGTATCAAATCTGCTCCTTTCAATTCTCAATTGAGCCTGCTAATATGTTTCATTAAAGCATCTCTTCCAGACTGTCTTGAGTTGAAGACCTCATGAGATGGGGAATCAAGTACTTTCCTTCATTAATCACACATATTGCTTTTTTATTTATACCTTATTGTTAAACTTAATCTGGCTTTGCCTGCTAGCTGTTGTTTCAGTGTCTTTCTTCTCTAGAGTAAAGATTGTCTAGTATCCAATCATTTTACCATGTGCTTATCAATGTTTCATGCAGCCATTTTATTTTTCTCACTGACATTGCTCTTGATTCTGCAAGCTCTTCTCTTCATGTGTACCTGTGCAGAGTCAGTCAATTGCTGTAGCGAAGAGGATCTGCTTTCATAGGGCAATTTGCAGAGTCAGAACTAAATTCTTTAATTCTACCCATAAACAGATATGTCAACTCTGGCAAAACTTATTTTCCTGCAATTCTCACTACTGCTTGTGGGTTTCCTGGTGTATTTCGATTTTCACCTCTCCATATCTGACCCGTTATTGATCATACTTGGGTAGGTTCAAAGATATCTGTAAACAGTGATCCTGATTCTCTCCTCATGGAGCAGTGTGCAAGTGCAGAATAACTGCTTTGAAGTCAGCAGAGTTACGCTGATCGAAAACATGTATAAATGCCAGGGGAGATGGACGCAATCTCTTTCAATATCTTTGGAGCGGGTCATGCAGAAATAGCATCCCAAACAATAGCTATAAACAGCTGTTCATCCTGTGCCTCCAGTCATTCTAAACACACCTCAGATGTCATCTCCCAGCTGACAAGAAACCCAACTAAAACAAAAATGGATTTACCTAACTTTCTTCCCCATTATGTGAGGCTCATAATAAAAATGCAAAATGACCAGCTGTATTTCAACAGTGGAACTGAAGATGCTAATTGACTCTCAGGTCTCAAATCTCACTACAGCATATTTCCATTTGCAAAGGTCAGGGTCAAACCTGGTGTCTTTTTGCTCTAGAAAAGCTCACTAGAGGTTACATGGATCTCTCTCTATATGTATGTATGTATGTGTATATGTATGTTTTGGATTCAAAGAGGGAAGGAAGGGGGGAAAAAAGCAAAGACAGAGCCACAGGATTTATTTAATCGACAAAGTCTAATTCTCAGGTGGTATAATTCAGCACAGTACAGGGTAGTTGTTCTGACATATCAGTTGAAGACTGGGAGTGCTCTGTCAGGATGATCTAGGCTCCACTTTGTCCTGTTATTTCAGTCAACAAGGACTGTGTCATTCCTTCCTCTGTGGGAAGGACAGTGACTCACCTGCCATGACATGGATCCAGGGATTCCCCTGGGCCATCAGTGAAAGAGAGACTGGCATGCCTCTCCTTACATCTGTATCTGTGATGAACAGTAATCCCACAGGCAGGGAACTGAGAGGAGGTAGAGATATTTAAACATTTTCTTTACTTGCTAAACATACCTCTGAGTCCAAAGATATGGGTCTCTAGGTCCAGGCTTAAGCTTGAGAGCTGTAAATAAGGACTTGTAAGCTACCTTAAGCTTGTAAATCTCCCCCGCATCCTGAGAAATCAACTGACTTAGTAAGTCCTAAGAGAACGCACTTCGTTATGCTGATTATTCAGAGTCAAAAGTAAACTCCACCACAGCCTGCAGAGATTGGCCTTGCAGAGCAAAAAGAAAATGGGGGAACAAGCAGCCCCAGTAAGGGGCCTTGGGCACCTGAGTCACCGCCAAGGCAGTCAGCAGACCTAAGATCCTTGTTCTCACGAAGTGTAGCATTAGATGAACGTGCCCAGGAGCAGCCTGCAACGCTGTGCAGAGCTGACTGTGACTTCAGTTTCCTGACATCGAGGTTGCCAAGGAACTAAAGTCACCGGATCACCTCGACGACCATCTGCGTTGTTTCATAATGCATCAAATATGTCATGGATATTTATCCCCGGGGCCTCGATCTCGACACTTGCTGCTGCATTTGACTTGTGTGGTAGTGAAATGCCACAAAGTTAAACTAATTATTCCAAAAGCAGAGAAGGTTAAAAGCACTGCTGTGAGCTCAATGCCACTGCTGTGGGAGATGATTTTGCTGTTGGTTTTGGGCTTGACAGTGTCAGAAAGGCTCATGTTTTATATCTGGGTGCCCAAAACTAGGCTTCTGCATACATACTCAGATGCCTAAATGAATGCCAGGCTGTGAATTCAGGCTGTAATGTGTTTGCTGGGGCTCCTGTTGCCCTGCCATGCCTTTTCATAACGTGCTGGCTCTCAGCTTGGCTCACCGATTGTGTGGTTTCCCATGAATGACACGCTCTATGGGCGTTCAGGTGACGGAGAGCACAGGACCTGCCTAAAGTTTAGTGAGGAGAGCGTTAAAGGCATCCTTCCTTCCGTAGACATCCTTTCAGAGCAGAGGCTGCTGTGGGCCTGTGGAAGTGCAGGTTTCCCCAGGGGAAATGAAGCCGGAGAGGTGAAAGGAAGCAGCTACTGTGGAGTGAGGAAGAGGGAGACTGGGTCAGGCAGCAGCACTGACCCATGTCCTGCACGGGGAAGCTGCTACACAGCACATCAGGGGCTGTTCGGAGGGAAAGGCCAAGTCCTGGCTGACAAAGTTACATCCTGATAGTTTCTGTGATGAATGGGAGGTAATTTATGCAGCAAATGTGCTACCATGATGGAAATCACTTTGCTGGAGAACTCATGATGCTCCACTTAGGTCAGCTCATGTCATGTCCCTATGCCTCTCCCCTAGCTCCTGCAGGACACAGACACCAGAGCTTGCCCTCCCCATGCCCCAGGTGTCGTTCAGGTTATAGGAGTGATGCAAGCATCTGCAGGGGGTTAGCGCTGTTGGAAATAAACGGTTGTACAGAGCTAGGGGGGAGAGGGGAGAGACAACAAGCTGATCTGCCTGTGATGATCCATTTGTGGGCAGCTGAGAGTTGTTAGGGAGTTTCAGCAAGTTCCTTTTGTTTAGGGACTAAGTTTCAGAGGAGACATCTCTATTGCTGTGCAGGACCACATGAGATGTTGAAAATGGGAGCCCCAGCTTGCTGGCTGACCTGATTTCACTGGACAGTCTGGGTAGAAACATGTTTGCAGCCCCCATCAAAAAGCTGCTCTGACTGGAGGGAGATTGCGATGACTTTATGCTGCAGCCTGTGCCGTCTGGAGTAGGTAATGAAACTGCTAGTGAGCAAAGGGATGTAGAAGAGGCTATTTTCTGGTTCAGATTGTGAATAATGGTGGAAATTGCAACAGAGCAAATCCTCAGTGGGAAACAGCAGGAAGAATAGAGGCTGGAGAGTTCTGTGTTAGGGTGTGAAAACATGTTTGGGACCTCAGGGATAACTGTCCTTGTGAGCTTTTACTTCATTCTCCATCATGGTGCTGTAAAGAAACAATATGTGAACACTGATATAACCTGGGGACAGGGCTCCAGTTCTCAGTGAAGAAGGGGTTAAATCCAAATAATTTTATACCCCCCCCCCCCCGACATATAAAGAAGGGACTTCAAATTCAGGAAACATTTCTTGGAGCATTTGGGGATCACAGAATGAAACTTCCCTCCTTGCCGAAAGCTTTGTTGCAGTGCCGTGCAGGCAGGCTGGAAAGACCCATAGAGCAGCCTGTGACGGAGGAACAATGCCAGGCTGTTTTGGAGATTGGTGTTGCTGCAGCTTTCACTCCTGCTATATTTCAAGAGGCTTTTAGTAACTCTTGGGTCCTCTTAAAACTGAGATTGTCTGAGTCTTGGCAGTATATTTTGAGCGCCCAATTTGTTTCCTGGCACAGAAGCATTTGTGGACCATGATGTTTCTATGTCAACATGTGCTTGAGGAGGTAATTTTTTCAGCAGAAGTGGCAGGTGTTAGAATCCAGATCAGAGCTGTCTCCCCATCATTATTTTTAGTAAAGGACTTTTTTAATAAGCCATGTTGATCTGTTTTCTCTATATGGGATTAAAGGCACTTTAGGCTCACACACAGAATTTCACTTTATAAATCTGTGGGAGTGCAGATTTTCTCCACTCTTGTCCACTCTTGTTATATTGCCTTTGTGAAATGGGAATAATAAAACTTGTCTGCCTCCTGAAGGGGCAGAGAGAATTAACTCTTTGAAGTTTGTAAAACCATATAAATGCCTTGCTATTATTAAAGTTACTACTACTCGAGGCTATTAAACAGCTGCCACATTTCACTTCAGAGGAGGTTGCCTTGAACTGGTAGGTGAAGCAAACTCAGTATATCACAGGACTGTATATCAGGATGTTATGTTGAAAAAAAAGCTTGGGGATCTGTTAGGTTGAAAGGCACTATATAAATATGAGTTATTTGTAGAGAAGGATTTTATAACTTTATCATTCTCTTCTGGTATATCTCTTAATCTAAGGGTTTCAGTATCCTTTATGAACATTTGCTATGACCTGTATTAAGCCTCAAGTGCCTTCAGTGAACATATTTTACATTTACATCATTTTACAGCTTGAGACAATGCAGCAGGGACCTGCATTTTTTGCCCAGATCACAGAGTAAGTCAACAATGGACCTGATTAGGCTGCTTTGCTAATCAGTAATTCCTAGTGATTTGCAGCACAGAAAATGGAGAGAAGGATGCTGCAGCTTTAGGAAGAGGTGGCCTCTCAAAGCAGTAATGTTTTTGGAACGTTCACAGCTTTTTCCATGTCCTTGAAGCTTTTCTAGGAAGTAACTGCAGACTGATGGACTCATTTAACAAATGCAGGCTCCTGCTAAGTGGTTTTGGATTAGAGGTACAAGGGCAAGTCCCTGAGCCTAGTTTCTCTGTGTTTGATCCAAATACACCTGCTCCCATACCTGCCGTATGTACTGCAACAGGAATAAAAAAATGAAAACTTGTGAGTTTCCCAATTAATACAGTTATGGAGACTCAATGAATAAATTATGCAGATTTGGAAACTGAGGCAATGAGCTGGTATTTCAGACACTTAATCCTGTATTCAGAGTGACAGACTCTTTTGATTACTAGATGTAGGATATAGGCCCAGATAAGCATTTCTGGAAGGAAGGTGCTGAGGACTTTACTGTTCCTAGTCTCTGCATTTCTAAACTGGGAACCTTTGAATCTGCTTTGAGTTGTCCTCAGCTGAGCAAAAAGATTTTTTCCAACCTTTGACTTGGTGTTTCTGCTTGGGAAAAGGTGGGATAAGAACCAAATCTTGATGTGTAATTCTTTGCCAGTGCAGAAGGAAATTCCTGAAAAGTGACTGTTTTAGACTCTGTCCAGTAACTCCATGAGCTTTCAAAGCTGCAGAGCAACAACACAGCAGTGTAACTTTATGGTTTCTTCTCAGACAAAGGCTTTTCTCATGATATCCTTAAGACAATGTGCATGGGAAGTTAACTGCGTGTTCACGTGGGGTGGAGGAAAGCCAAGATGTCAGTTGCTTGATTTCTCTAATACTGACTTGTGCCCAGTTCTTATGTAAGCCAATAAAGGCAGGAGGGATGCATGCACAAACCCATGGCACTTCTCTGGGCAAGAGGTTGCAAGGCAGGTCTGTTTGACTCAGTAATCCCCTCCCCACTCTGCAGGGAGCTTTGTCTGTGCTGCTTCATTGCATCTGTACCTCTGCCGAGATTCAGCCTTCCTTGCCTGTCCTTGAGCCTCCTCTGCCACATTTCAGCGTGGCACAACCTGACTGGCTAGGCAATGGCTGATGATGCCCCTCTTTCCAATTCCTAGTGCTGTAACAAGCTGTGTGTGTGTCTGGCAGGGGAAGGAAAGCAGCAGAATTAGAGTCCTTCCAATCAGCTCTGCAACCTGCTTTCACGCAACCAAACCTTGTCTTTATCTTTGTGATATTTAAAAAACAGCAAACATTACATTTCCCTAATCAAGTGTGTCCTTGGCCATACCAGATGGTAAATTTGTCCAGTCTAGCTCAGGTTTTCCATCAGCTGCATGAAGGCCACTAGCCAATACATCCAGAGGAGACTGTTATTGCAGGGAATGGACTCTAAACCTCCTTGCAATGAAGCTGCAAAGCAAGCAGTCTTGGAACAGCAGGTGGGTCCCCACACAAAGCAAGCTGCCAGCCGCATTGTAGGGCCTCTCCTCTTGCCTGTGTAAAACTACACTGAAGTATTTTGGAAGGTGCCACCCTGCTCATGTCGTCTCTTACTGAGTGGAAACTGCACAGGGAGCGGGAAAACTGCATCTTCCCTGCAGAGTTGTGCTTGGCTCCCTCAGCCTTGGCCTAAGGCGACTTCATCCAGGGCTGAAGGGGTAGTTCAGCTGACGATTCTGTTTAATCATGGACTGCTGTTTAGATTGCCAATGAAGTATGCGCTGGCTGATAAATTACACATCAGACATCTGCAGATTGGCTGACTCATACAGCAGCCTGCAGCCACCAGTTCTTATATGATGGCCAGATTTTGGCTTTAGCACTGGATGGCTGTTTCCTCTATCCGCTTACCAAGAGCCCAAGATACTCGGCCCTTCTCTCCCAGGTTTCTATTTTGGCTGTTAAAACTTTTCCCATTGTGCTGGCTCACCGTTGCTACATACTCTGTTCTCTACCTGAGAAGGAGAAACTGCTTGAGGCAGGGAGAATGAAAAGCCCACTTGGCCTCCTGGAGGGATCTGGCCATCCTTAGCAAATTCAGAGAGCTTCAGGGCCTGAGCAGTCTGATGATCCTCTTCCCTCATCTGGGAGAATTCCTGTTGTTTGTGAATTTTGATTCTGTGTAACAGAAGACTGTACCAACATGTCATTTCATCCTGCTGTAACAAGCAGCAGGCACATTTGCACAGGAGTGCCAGGGTATGTGTGTGAACATACGTGCTCTCTGCTATGGCTTGGAACTGGAACAGCTAAAGTAGGCATCCACGGCCCTATGTGGTTCCCTGTGGCCTGGGTCCATTCATTAGTTTCTTTGCCAAGTATCTATTGATTTCAGACACACAGAATGTAGCCCCTAAAATGCATCTGTTGCTTTATGTCTTCAGAGTACTCAACAAGCATTACCTAATTAATCTCCAGTGTGGCCTGTAAAATGGGTAAATATTATTCTTCTTTTATAGATGGAGAAGTGAAAACATGAAGATACACTGGCTCTGTCAAGCTAACCTAGCAAATTGTGTTAAGGCCAGGAGTAGTGAAGAGTCCTGCCTGTTGATGGCAGTCATCATCTGTGCTGCCATAGGCATATGTATGTGTGGTGTCCTTTTCTAGAGGAATTAACAGTAGAGACCTGAGACTATTCATTTCTCATTTGTCATCACAGTGATATGCTGAGATGCAGCATGAATTCTAATTTCTAGCCCTGGAATCCACATGGGCTTCACCAAGCACAGAGTTACCAGAAGGGACAAAGAGGAGTGTGGTCCCCTTCCTCAGCATCACTTTATGTTACCTGCTCAGCTATATCTGCTCAGCTGCATTTACAGATGCCACGTGAGTTAGAAGAGGAAATTCTGTGAAACAGCCTCTTCTTTTACATCCACTTCATTTACAGTTGCTAAATAAATCAGATTTTGAAGAGGTATCTGAATTTAGGATGTTTCTTTGCACCGAACAACTGAACTTCCCAGCACTGCCGAACATTGTAAGCAAGCTTCACACTGATAGTCTGAGGAGTTTTGGATCTTGTCACCCGAAATCCGGTTGGGGGAAAGGTGAACCGTGGAAGTATTAGGGTACCCTGGATTTCAAAAGCAAAGAAGCTTCCTATTACTGTTTTCAGTTTGTATTAAAATTTTTCAAAATTATCCATACAAACAATATGTAGCTGACAGCACTGAGGGTGGAAATTATTTGCTTTACTTTTGCATGCTTGCATTTTGGGTAACATGAGTCTTAATAGGAAAAAAATACAACCTAAGAGCTTGACATCATTTTGCCCAGTTTGATGATGAAAAGTTCTTTTGTTCCTTCCGCTGCTCCTGTTGTTTTACACAGAGAAGGCTTCAGTAAACAGAGAGTGAAGCTGCACAGGCAGCAGCAGAGAAGAGGATTAAACTCCAGGAGGGAGGCACAGATGATACCTGGAGGTGACGTGTTTTGTACTGAACATTTCATTAGCTCCCACAAAGCTGTCTAGCTGACGCCTGTTCATTAGCTGCATACATCCCAAACCAATTGCCCATGTAGCTCTGCAAGAGATCCCAGCGCTTTATCCCAACGGTGCTGCATACAAAGCAGGAAAGCTACAGATTTCAAGCTAGCCCCTCAGTAGGAGATATAATTAGGGAGTGTGCTCCATCAATATTTCACCACATTTCTGCTCCGTGAGGGGACCGGCTGTAGGATGTTTCTCTGTAGCTCTCGTGCTTCTCAAACTTATCTCCTTGACAACTCTTTAGTTTAAACAAAGGTTATTTTGGAACTGGAGCTGTCAGAAAACAGCAACTCCAGGAAGAGTTTTCTTGTTAAAAAATGTTGGCTCGGCAGCACCATCTTCTGTTCTGCCCTTTAAGCAGCCTTAGATGTCAGGCTTTACAAATGAATGTGTGTGTCTTGGTTAGCTGGGGGCAAAAGAACAGTTTGAATAAGATTGAGTGAATGTTTTCCATGCTGAGAATCTAAGCCATAAAATAGATATAGCACAACAGAGAGGAAGTGTGAGTACAGCTATGCAGACCAAGGGGGTGACAGTAGGGTTGTGGCGCACAGCAGGGAGTATCCTTGATTATAGATGAACCTTGGGAGCAGGGTCAAATTACTGAGAGCCTCATTTCTGGAGCAGTCTCCCAGACAGTGTACCTTCATTTTGGTTGTTGTACTCTTGCCTACAGGGACCCCTGATTTTTCAAAGGTGCTGAGTCTTGTGGTGGCTTCAGGGGATTTCAGTGCCTGCTTCGAAAAATCTGTCTTGCAATTTCTCTGAGCCTCACTTTTCCCAGATGTGTAAGAGGGACAATATGATGTAAAATTTGCTAGGGTTTGAGGGGAAAATGTTTTTCCTTGCCAGAAAAGTTCCTTGACAGTTGCTCTTTGCTGGTGCTGCATAAAAGCCAGGTATCACCACTACCAGGCAGAATTGAAAGAGAGATCCAGGGAAATAATAGGAGGAAGGGAGGTGGCAGAAGGAAGGCAGGACGCTACCAGAGGCCTGGAGGAGCCAAGTCAGATTGGTGAGTTATGGTACAACAGTGAAAAAGGAGAAACTGTTGCTTGTCCTAGTTCTTCAGAACACATTGGAATTCAGGCAGAGATCTGTGGTATGTAGTTTAAATTAGGGGGGCAGTTACAGTCATTTCTCGTATTTACTTCAGGCTGGCTGTTGTCTTCTCTCGATGTTCCTCAGCCTCTCTGAGGTGGCAGCTCACGTCTTTTCACCTCCAAATGCAGATCTGCCTTTTCCATTTCAGTCTATCACCCTCTTTCTGTCTGAAATCTAATCTTCGTGACTGAGGTTGATAACAGTGACGAACCTTTCCTTTGTTCCTCCAGTCACCTTCACTGACAGTCATAGCCTTGTAACGTCACTCCCTCCAGTGTTTAGAGCGCTCCAGTAGCACCCATCAATGTAGTCTAAGCACTCAAAAAAGCTCTGTTGACTTTGTCTTTGCAGAATCTGGCCTGATATTGCACTGTACGAATACATATATGTAACTCTGCACGTGTCACTAGGTTGTGTGTGCTCATGAGTGTTTGTGTTAGAGAGAGAGAGTATATATGTATATATATTTACCTTTTACTTTAGTGTATTGTTGCAGGCCCTAAGCAATTAGTATCTGGACAATGCAGATCCTTGCATGACAAGCCTCACCCAAGAACAAAGTGTTCTTATGAAAAATACAACAAAGCCCTTAAATCTGAAATACAACAGCTTCCTTGTAGGAGACGCTCTGTGGCAGGATTCTGTAACATAGCAATCAGTCTCTTTTTAATACCCAGACCAGGGTAATGTAAGAAATACTTGGAAAGCAGCCACATCTTTCATAGCAGCTGCTGCTACATTTTTGTCAGGATTAAGTTCATTTCAATTATAGAAAGGCTTGTGATCACCTGCTAGGAGGTTTTCAGCAGTTCAGGAGGCCGAGGGAGTGTATAGCTATATGTACAGCTATATTTAAATACCAAACACATAGCATATTCTAGCATCATACCATTTGCAGAGCACTCTGCAGACATTCCCTAATTAAGTGTTTAAGTATAGATTCCTATTTCCTTTATGGCTTGGTACAAGTGGATTTTTTAAAGATCCATATAAATCCTCATTTAATTTGGAGAAAATTTAAAGGAACTGAGGAGACTGAATAAAACGGACATCACGCCGTGCTCCCTTTGTTACTGCTGCATTGCCCAGACTATGCCAGAAGAGGGCTAAACATTATACCTTTCGGTGTTGCTTCAGCCCTAATTTGCTTCATACAGTGAAACACATGAAAAGCTCTGCCCCAGTGTAAATGACAGTGCACAGATGCCAATGCACATGGGTGCTAGCTACCACCTCAAAAGGGAGAATTTTGTTTTGCACTGGGGTTCATAGACTATGCAGGCAACAAAAAAGTCAAGGCTAAGAAACCCACTCGGAGCCTGGAGCCCTCCATGCAATGTGTGGGGAAGACTTTGAGGGAGAAAAAGAGGACTGAGAGCTGTTTGAAACAGATTAAAAAATGAACGTGCACAAAATGATCACATTTTCACATTTGCACATTTTCAAATGGCCCCTCTGCCAACCAGCGGCCCCAAAGGTCTCTTCCAAGATGTAATTTGGCCCAAGCAGCCAGGGCATAATTGGCTGCAGTGTAAAAGAGCAGAAGCTTATGGGGATCCATCAGGGTTTTAAGTGTGCGTAGTACTTATGGCCTGTGCCGTTTCCGTCCCTGCTCCAATCCAGATATGACCACAAACAGAGAACTCTGTGGCTCCCAAAGCTTAGTGATATTAAAATGTTGCCCTTCTGTGCCCTCATCTGTGAGAGGCTGGCACAATTAGCAGCAGATGGTCCCACAAGAAATACCAATATCCTCATTTGACTATAGGAGAAGCCATACATGAAGAGGGCCAGAGCCATTCACCCACAGCTGCACAACAAGGTGGGTTGCTAAAACCCTTTGGTCAGAGCATAGAGCAGCTGTGTCCTTGATGAGACAACCCGGGCTGCACTCACTGCAGGCCTCTAGCCCACACTTCCAAGTCAGGCTGGTGGGCAGGTTGCTGCCACAGGGGGACCTTGGCCTCCTGTTGTCCATCATACGTGTGAGGAGGATCTCACATTCCAGGGTTGAGCAGCTGGATCATCACTAATGCTGTAAGAGGAAGATACTCACCCTTCTTCCTATAGCTGTCTTGTGATCATCAGAGACCATAATCGCTGCAAAGGTGGCAAAACTGCTGGTGAGCCATGGCCTCAGTGTGTGTCTGCCCGCTGTTTTCGTTCACGCCTGCGTCTGCCTAGCGCAGCATGTGATCTGCTTGGGTGCTTTCGTTCTCATTTGTCTCCTTTCTTTCTGGGGTTACTTGAATCAGACAGTGAGGGATCACTAACATTCAAATGTCACAAACCAACTAGTGACATGTTGCCCACCAAAGAGATGTTTGCTTGTCATGTCCAATCAGCACCATGAAACCATCATGGAAAATGTGCTGCAGCTAAAAAGGACAGAAAATAGAGAGGGCAGAGGACTATGACAGCTCAAGCAGAAGGGAAGCCTTTCAGGGCAACAGTGGCAAGTAAAGACCTTGGCAGCTGTGGGAAAGGACTCCTAACAAAAAGGTCTGGCACCTCATCTTCTGATAGCATAGCTGGCAGGCAAGTCACAACTATCATTTGACCTGGGGAATGATGTGATTTGACTGTCCTTTTAAAAATAAATTAGAGAATGGCTAATGCCAATTTTTATGAAGTATCAGAATGACAAAAGCTTCCCACCACTTTCCAAAGTGCTGCCAGGAGGTTATTCTCAAAGCAATTAATTTTGTCTAGATAAATATCTCCAGCCTCCAAGCCCTCCAAGTATCAGCATCATCATGCAGCACTTCGCAGACTAATAGGCATCAGACAGGAAGATTGGCAATGTGCGCCAAAGAACAGAGACAGAGCTGATGGTCACGATAGAGGAGTGGGAAGACACGCCTTCATTTCCACCCCTGCCCCAACCAACTTGTGTCATGCCCTGCCTCAGTTTACCCATCTGTAAAATGCGTGTAGCATGGATTTACCCCAGAAGGCAAAGTGGCAATGGTCATTGAATGGTGAGGCAGCAGCTATGGGTGAGTTGAGAGCTTTGTCTTTTGGATGAGCTCCAGATGAGTGGGTGTACAAGCCCTGGTGGGAACTGGAGGATTACATCTCTACGCTACAGCAGGGTGACTCTCATTGCTTGTAAACCCTGGGTATTTGGTCCTGCCAAAGGCTGGCACCCAAATCTCTCTGTTCTGTTGCATGTTGCAGTACAGCTGACAGACCAGAGTGTGGAGCTGCGTCTGGAGCCAGAGGGCATTCACAGAATTCTGCTCTGGAGCATCTTCTTCTTAGATTTTTAGTTCAGAAAACATGTCAAGCATTTTTGCTTTCAGCCTCTTTCGGTTATTGTCACTGTCTCTCTTTTTCAAGTTCCTAGGCAGTGGAAATTCTGTGTTACAGTCAGCTCTGTTGCTGCTCCCAAGTTGTTCTTCTCAGCTCCTCCTCCTCTGGCTCTCTAGTGAAGAATAGCGTTAACATGCTTTGCCGTGTTTTTGCAAGCCACAGAGATTTTGGACACCTGGAAAACAGAGCTTTTTAAAGTATTTCTTACCTCAATGACTTTTGTTTTAGAAATCTTAGACTATTGCCTACAAATCAGGCTAAAAGAAAAGTGGGAAACAGCAAAGTCCTCATGAAAGTATGAATAGTTAGTTGAAATTTCATGTGCAGCCAATCTCTGCTGCTTGGTACGTTTTACAATACAGCCATTCAGTACAATTATTTCAATTATTTCTCAAACATGTTACCTTTTCTAGAAAGCCCGCTGGCTTAGGTACCTATTAAAAAATGAGCATTTACCCTATTTATAGGAGACATTTTTACATAATGAAAACTCTGGATCAGATTTGATATGGCAGCCTCCCTACACTGCTTGCCTAATGATTTTGAAAAGTCTCCCTTGAGTCAACTGCTGCAATCGGTAATGCAAACATGCTGCCCGTAGCACAGCGCTAGAACATCTGCCTGTCAGACATGTGGCTCTCACCCTGGTAAAAACTGTCAGATAACCATTCCCTTGCAGCAGACAGTAAAATTATTCTAGGTTTTGCGGGCTTTTTTAGTGGAGTGACAGACACTCAATTGAATTGTTTGCCTGCTTGATGATTTCCATTGACAAAGGATAATCTCGCTGCAATAGAAAAGAAACAAAAAATGAGCTTTTGTTTTGCAAAGCCGCTGAAAATCTTAAAGGGAATGAAAATAAAATATCAGTGCTGTATTTTTTATATCCATTTATAATTTTATATTTCTAGCATCTCATGTTGCTATGCGCTTGATCCCCATAGATGCCGAGTGTTAGCAGTAAGTCTCCCAAGGGTGGGTAGGGGCTAAAGATAATTTTTAACGGAAGAGGGAGCTCTCTCTGCAGCAACTGCTAGGAAAACACTGCTTGCTCCAGGCAGAAAAAATATTAAAGGAAAAGACGTGCTCACCATTTTGTTCCTCATGTATTTTCCCATGTGTTTGCAAGGAGAATTTACAGGCTGTTGAATTGCAGAGATTTGTTTTATATATATAACAATGCTACATAAATCTAATAGTAGTACAAGGTTTCATGCAAAGTATCCTTTCATTTGGTCTAAGAAGAAACAATAAAATACAGGCTTAGTTGAAAGGCCCAGTTTTTTTGAAGAAGTTTAGCACAGGAAGGGAAGAGTACTCTTGTCACATGCTTTAGAGGTCTGTAAGTGAGAACCTTTCTCTTAAACTTTCAAGAACGTTGCGGAATACTGAAAGCCCTGTAAGATACAGCCATATGAGATATCTGAAATTTCCTATCAAAAAAATTTCCCAAAACTCAGATTAGATAAAAGTAGTGTTGCCCTTTTGACTCAAGCTGATAAGAAAAAAATGAGGACTTACAAGGTATTTGATGAAAGAGGAGAAAGTACTGGAGCAGTCACATATTTCTTTGACTCAGGGTCATATATTTACATGGAATGTACAAAATCCTTGCTTTCTGAGTACAGGAAGAATCAAGCATCGGGGGCATTTCCTTGCTTAGAGCTTCTGGCCCAGATCTTGCTCAGTTTTTCTCAGCATTGCACAGGAGGGCCTTCTGGAACACCCTTATTTCTCGCTTTCAAGAATAGTGTTTCTTACTTTTCAATTTGTCTCTCCCCTGCACATATGAGCACAAATGACCATACGTGCCAACATACACACGCCCTTTCCCAAAAGAGCAGCCAGCACAATTCCACTGTCTAAATGGTCCGGCTTCCCAAACTGCCTTGCACTTGCCATTTTGATGGGCAGGGAGATGTCAGTAAGTCCTTTATCTACCTCAGACCAAAGCTAGAGCTCTGCGGTGGTCGTTTCAACCACACTGAAACCCAACCAACAATGCTATATTGGGCCCAGTTTGCTTCGGAGAAGCGGAGCGATCATTTATTTCTTGGGGAGTTTTTACTAAATTCCCAGATTTTTTAATTATTATTTTTCACTGACCCCCCCCCCCCCCCCCCGAGTGCTTCAGCTGGGAAAGCTCTCCTTTCTCAGGGCATGTGTGTGCTCGGAGGGGACAGAAGAGCCGGGGGGGGGGGGGGGGTCTTATGCCACTAGATGGCAGCAGCCCATTTCCATCAGGACCTCTCCTCCTCCTGTGGGGCTGGGGCACCCCACTGGGGTTTCTAGGGCCAGGGGCCCTGGTGCCTGTCAAAGCAGCAGTGGGGTACTGGGAGAGGAATTTTGTTAAAGATGCTTTTTCATTATTCCCCCCACCCCGACCTCAATATCCCATGTAAGGCCCTTTGTGGAGCGCTGTTGCTGGATGCGAATGGTGCAAGATCCAGGGAGAAACAACGGAGGGCACAGTAAAAGGCAGAGGGATGTTGCAGGAGAGATCGCTGTCACTTGACTGTTAAATGCAATATTATGAACAACTGGCGGTGTATTAGGGTGGTTTAGTGTTTGATTTATCACGCTCTGCGTTTAAGGACTCCTAGCTGCTCCTGCTGGGTGATAAAGTAGTTCTCTCCCACCTCTGTTCTCTGTGATCCGTAAATGAATCTGTGGGAATTCAGCTTTATTTTCTCTCCTATTTTGTGCCTCATTTCCTTCTGTCCATTCAAATATCAGATGTAGTTTAATTCTCCTGACTGTTAACACACTGAGCAAGTATGACAGACTAATGCCTTTCATCTGATTTCTTAATTACTATTTTTTTTCTTTGCAATGGAAATTTCTTAACCCATGAATAAGAATTACCTTCCAATTTATGGCAATGAGCAAAGCAGTGCATGGCAAAGACATGTTTACTTTTTGCACACTGTATTATTTTTGGTTAGATTGCAGTTGTAACCCATATATATGTATTACATGCCTAGGTGCTGTTGTGATTGGTGCAGGAGAGAAAGCATAGCCAGAAAAGCAGAAGTTCATTTTTCTTCTTTTGGAAGGGCCATATCCTCACCTCAGAAAAGGAGGGATTTAAGTCTGCTGGTATTAATCTGATAAAGAACACAGAACATTTTTCATTATTTCTTTTTTGTTTCTTCTCTGTTGGGGTATTCTTGAGCACTAGGAAATTATGCAGCCAACAACTCATAATTTCAGCAACCTTTGGAAGCAGCTTATGCCTGCCTGTTGGAATAGTTTTATTCACTGACAGAATATCTCTGTGTCTGGACAACACAAAAGACTCTGATACATACCCTTAAAGCTGTGACTTGTGCTTCAATCTTATAAACAGATGGGGAAAAATAACCTGTAAGTTTTGTTTCTTAGCCTGGGAGAGCCATATTCACCTCTCGGCTTTGGCGCCAAATCCCTATCAGTGTAATGGCAGTTCAGGGCTAATTGATTATGTGTATGTCATAGTTATGACCAAGAGGCACATGGAGGTCCTGAGCACTTCGCAGTGACAACAGGACTAAGACGTGGACCTGCCTGTGCAAATCTCCCTCAGCTGGCAGCAGAGGTTTAGGGGCTAGAACAGAGCAGCAGCAGGTCCATCTTGAAGGAAGGGGGGCCAGTGCACCAGGTATTAGCCAACTCCTGGCTCTCAAGAGAGCTCAGTACAACCCCTCTAGTTCCAGTTTCCAAAGGTGCATGTGCAAAACCTGCGTTTATACACACAGGGGAGATGGCAAGAGATACCACAAACGTTCAGATCAGATCGGAGGCCAGGCTCCAAACGTGTCAGGTAACACATCACTGAGTGAGTGCCTTTCTCTTTAATGGTAGCTTTAGCTGAAGCTGGAACAGCAGGGATTAAAATTGATGCAGCTCTCCCACCAGGTCAGTGCTCTCATTACGTACACATTTAACAGGCATAAATTCTAGTGCTGAGCCAAAAACCACAGCACTAGATGTGAAAACAGGGTCCCCAAGAGCACTGCTTTAGGCTCTAGCCTGCCTTTGGTATTTACATTCATTTGTCAGGGTTTTTTTTACCCATGTAATGTGACAGTCAGCTTCTCAGTGGAGCTCAGATTTTAGCCCAGGTGCAAGTCATGGCAGTGCACTGCCATTTCCTGATCAGCCAAATGACTTGGTGTGCTGTAGCTGAAGAAACAAGGAAAACTTCAGGTCCTTGGTGGACCAGTTTTGCAGAGGAGATGCAAGCCCTGGTGTCACTGCTACAGTTCTTTACCAGCACAGTCATGCTGATGGAAGGAAGCAGGGGTAAGGCAGGGATGACGATGTTTGACCTAGGCACTTGAGGGACCGTTCCCATCTTCTAATGTCCTTAGAATGGAAGGCATTAGCCAAAATAGCAGTTTCCACCTTTAAAGTGCTGTGAGGGGTGCTAGATAGGAATTATGTGTATCCTGGAACAGAAGCAGCTTCCTCTAATGTACTCCTCAGATTTAACACCATAAAGCAGACAATTAGGACAGGTTTCTTCATGAGCAACAGAACAAGTAAAACGTAGCTTCCTGCAGATTTGCGTCCTACATTACTACAGGCTCCGCTGCAGTAATCTCTGCTCCCTCCCCATGTCTCCCATCACACCCACGCTAGGCAGAGAATATGTGCTGTGATTATGTGCACACTAATTGGCAGGCTAAAATGCACGTGCAGCCTGGCTGGGCAGCTGCCACCAAAGAGAATGGCAGATGGCTGAGCTCTGAGCCTTCCTACCCAGAGCACAAGTGTTTGGAGGATGGAGGGGGAAGGGGTTTCCAGGAGACATGCAGAAACTTCTCTTTGGTTCTTCTAGCTGTCTCTCAAATGTAGTTGGAATCGGCAAAGGAGCTCAAAATGTTGTAAGGAGGCACTGGCAGATTGTGCAACACTGTTTCCATAGGAAACCAGGACTACAATGCTGACCTGAGCTGAACTGTTTTTTATGGTTCAATAAAAACCCTCCCTTCTGCATCTTCTAAACCTCTTCAACATGTCTGAAGTTACAAATGTTATCACCTTGGAACAAGCTCCTTTTCAGTGAAGGCTGGAGCAGTTTCCAAATTTTGCCCTTTCTGGGGTGACACATAAATACAGGCTGCAGTTAGAAAATGTGTAAATATTGAAACCAGAAGTGGTGAAACCTCTTTGTGTGAGTGAAAGAGTTGGTAGGATCCTTCCAGTTCCCCTGTATCTGCTTGACCTTTAGGTGGTCATGGTTTACTCTGGCATGAAGAAAATGCAGAGTAAGCAATAGGCTCCTTCTTCTCCCGGGCTGATTTCACAGTGCATTTGGTGGGTGCTGGCTGAGGAGAGGGGAAAGAGCCAAGCTTACAGCTGTGGCACTATGGGGGTTGTTTCATGGTCAGTGTAAGCCAACCCGACTCCCTGGTGCTGCTGAGAGAAGGCATCTTGCATCCCTTCGCCCTGGCCCATGTGGTTTTGGGGCTGTGTTGAACTGGCTCAGGGAACCGATCCAGCTGAAAAGTAGAGAAAAAAAAGGAAAAACCTGCTTTGAGGCTGGATCTGTTCCCTGGTCTGGCTGACTTGATAGCAAGCATCTGCGTGGGAGAAGGGGCCACTTTCTCTTTGAGCAGCAGCTGACACGTAGACCCATATAAGCCAGTTACGAGAGAGCAGCCTGAAGCTGTAGCTAGACAAGCGCTTCACTGGTGCCAAGAGCAGTCCTGCCTTCCCCACTGCCGGCCGCCGTTTCCTAACACGGCACCGCCCCGTCTCATGCCGATGCGGTGGTGTGTGCAGTCGTGCAGTGAGCTGGACTGGGAACTGAGCTGGCTGAAAGCTCTTGATTGGTTTTCAGCTAAATCAGTTCCCTGCTCCAGCAAGCTGTGCGGCCATGTGAGCTGGGGTGCCGGCCCATGAGAGAGGGGAGCCCCACGAAACGTGTGACAGGGCGCTGGGAGGAGGACAACCATCTCACCCTTTCAACAGTACCATGGAGTTGTGCCCGATTAAATGATCATGTAACGGTGCCCTTCATTAGTAGGATTGACAATGGCAACTTTTAATCAAGTATTTGGCTTGCAAAAGAGGTGGAGGAGGGATGGGATCACTTTTTCATTTACCACCAATACCTTAAAAAAAAAAAAACTAAACAAAATTCCAAACGAAATTTTTTGTTGAATGCAGTACAGCAGCATTTTAAAAATTAGTGTGTGGGAGGCATAAGATATTTCTTAAATCCCCACTTTCTCTCCCCACCCATATGAGTCTTAGCATGGATCAGTTAAGCTAGTGATTGTTTTCCATATTGGATCTTGTGTGTTTCTGCCAGAATTGAAGTTTTATGTGCTATTTATAACAGCATTGGAGTTGGTAGAAAGGTGTTGTAATGGAAATGCTGACATAACTTCACCCACATGGCAACCTTGCTAAAGATATACACAGATCTGGGGACATGACTTGGTAGTTTATACAAGACACTGGGCTGACTTGACAGGAGGCCGCTTCAAAAATAACTTATTGTTCCAAAAATAAACACAAAAAGGCTAACTACTGGGCAGCAAAACTGCTCTTGTCTTTATTGAAGTCCCAGGCCAAAGTCCAAGGCTTCTCCAGACAACGCTGTTATGGAACGGGGTTAATTACTTGAGGTGTGTCTGGAATTGTTGGGTGTGATTTATTAACACTTTTTATCTGATATATGGGGTACCTGAAAGAGAGGAAAAACTAGTTAAGCAAAAATAGCCCTGCTTTGCTGAAGGTGGAGGCAAAGAGAGCACTAGACTAAACATGCCTTATCAATGCAGTGCCCTGCTGTCCCTGTGTGATTTCAGAGCAGAGCTGCTGGCTGCCAAAAGTTCCCCTGAAGCGAGTACCTGAGCCCTTCTGGGGCTGCATCTGGCTTGTGTGGTCACACTCAGGGTTTCCTTTCATGTTTTTCATGCCTGTGATCCCTTTAGCTCATGTGGAGCAAAAAACTGTTCACAGGGAGGAGGAACAAAGGCTGGATGTTTTAAGCAACGATGCTGTGGTCTTCATGGAGTTTCTGATTACATATTTCGAGGGAGCTGCCTGTCTCTGTTTTCCCATTGAAACACACGTTGTGCCACAAACCACATGATGAACAATCAGCAGAGCAAACTGACTGCAGGTGTAGGCAGCAACCGTTTGGCTTGGTGAAGTGCGCCTGGCATCCGCAGGGTACAATCCAGAAGAGATGTTACTGTGGAAAATAATTTTATACTTAACAACATATGAAAGCACTTCAACTGTGGACGTCATTATCTTGATTTTTAAAGAAAGGAAGTCCAATCTGACCTTTGAACAAACCTGAGCTTAGTTGTTTGTAGCTGGGAGAACTGTGCAAAAATCAGGAAGTTCTGAGTCTCATTTAAGCAGAAGTCCTTGTTCAAACCACAAAATCTAAAGGGAAGTTTAAGCCTGGGGCTTGTAAGAAGAATTAGTTATTTCTACATAATGAAAGTTTCTCTTTGCAATGCACCAGTGTTTAAACATGGAGGTGACACCTAGCCAGCAGGACCCAGAGCACTGGAAATGCAACAGATACTCAGGAGTCTCCCTATGTAAGGCAGAGTCACATGGGAGAGCAATGGAAGCATCACCAGAGCTGGAAAAATAAATTCAGTATGTGCATTTCTATACAGTTTGGAAAAACTGCATGGGTTACTTGAAAAATAGGATATTATTTGAACATGAGATGTTTTAAACTCAGAAAACATTAGGGTGAAAAGCCCCCATGTAAGCATGCCCAGCTGACTGAAGCAGCTAGCACAGCATGGCATGTCTTTTAGCAATGGATAGCCTTACCTTGGAGGATATATTTAATTAGCTGCTCTGTTCCCTGGACAACAATCTCCAGAGAAAGGCTATATTGGGGTAGCTATGGCAGCATTTACCACATGTCTGAAGATACAGGGTTCAACAGATGGTCATGGCTGTGTTTACCTCTTTTCTTGTGACAACAGTGTCCATCCACTATGTGGAGACCCAGATTGCAGTAGTAAAGTTACAAAGCTAATAAAGCTGTGACATCTTTGTTTTCAACTCCCTTGTGCATGTTTACTGAATTCAAGCCCTTTTGCTTTCTTTTTCTGGGCACATGGCCTTGGAACTGAAGTAGAAACTTCCAGCAATTCCCTCCAGCTGCTTTCTCCCCATACAGGCGCTGCCACGTGGGCAGGTCTGCACTTGGCCACCAACTCTCTCCAACATCAGACGTAACTCCAGACTCTGAGATCAGCTTTCAGCTGGAAACACGTTGGCAGTTCTTTTAGGGATGCTTTGTAGAAGCCTTGTGTATTGTTGAAGGATTTCATTTCTCTGTACGGCTTGTAAAAGGTTCTTGGAAACCAGAAACCTTTGCATTTTATTTGAGTTTGCTTATCTGCCAGAAGCTGTTTCAGGTTACTCTTTCCAAGCCATGCTAAATTGAACCCTAGGTAAGAAGGACAGAGCAACTGAAAGTACTGTGTATCTTTGCTTAGAAGTCATTGCTTCTAGTTCTGTTCCCTCCTTATAAGCTTTAATATCAAGGACTACAAAATGAGGTCAACCTCTATTAAATGTAATGACTTTTCCCTGTGGAGTTTATAATGAAAGCAGCTTCAAAACAAAGGTTTCCATTTAAGGGGGAGGGGGGTCTCTGTAACAAAGAAGTCCCCTAACTCAGTGAAGTGGCTTTATTTTCATTTGCTGGCTACAAGAAAATGCAAAGGTTTGGGTTGAGACTTTAACCAGTGGTGATCCAAGCAGAACAGAGAAGCCTACAGAGGACAAATGAAGACATAAAGATCAGGGAACAGCAGAAGACTAGAAGGCATGTTGCTGCAGGACCTGACCTAGAACCAGTCTGGCAAGCAACACCCAAAATGCAGGCAGCTCCAGAGAGGGCAGAAAGCACAGCTACATCACTAAAACCCACCGAGGCCATCATGAGCAACAGCTGCATGCAGTAAGAAAAACATGACTGCAGCAGGAGGAGCAGGGTTTCTTGTTCTCATTTCCTTGTGGGCTAGGCACAGTTGGTTTCCCATAGGTGCCCCTGAGGAACAGGCAGCTTGGCTTGTTCTTTGAGGTGAAGTGAAAAGTGTAATGGATATAGGAACTAATTCTGAAAGGTGAAAAGAGCAGTGATCTCCTTGTTGGGCAATTCCTGTGTCCAAGCGTCTGTTAGGCAGAAGGAACCCTGTCCAAGTGGTAAGTCTGTAAATCTCTAAAGCCTGTTTTTCACTCAGCAAAAATGTACTGGCTTGAATGAGGTGTTTAGTGTTATTACAGTTATTTGTGGGGCTCTCTAGATTTGTTTTTTTAAGATGGGTGGGCACAGTGGTGTCTTAAGAAACAAGTCTCTCTTTCACTTGAAACTGGAGATAAACATGGCCGCACTTCTAAAAAGTAGCTCTTGCCCCTTATAGTCTAATGACTGGCAATCAGTCTGCTCTTTCTTTAAAGGTGTCTTTTCTTCCTGCAGCCTTAGCAGACAGAGATTTCCTAGGCAGTTGTTAAAACATCAAGCCTGCCAAGCGCAAGAGAATTACTTTGGCTTCAGCTCTCGACTAATATTAACTGCATCATGTTAAGGTCGCCATGTCTGAGGCGGTGTTGAAAGCTGTTTTGGGACGGCAGCAGCCAACTTGTTCACCTCCTGCCTCTGCTTGCTCGGCTCTCCCCTGCTGCTGTTTAGTTCTCTGTTCTACATTTTTATCACCGCAGTCAGCTGAAATATCATGCAAATGATATCTGCCTTTATTAGCGCCCTAGCGCGCTAGTGACTCACTGCAGACCTTCTCACAGGAAACAAAAATTACCGAGGGGTGTGCTAGGAAGCAGGATGCGGACCAGCTTTCTCCAACAAACGAGACTCTCGCCCTTTAAGAAAAAGCCAGCAGTAATTTTCCATTACCCTGCACAGTCTTGCCTACGTGGCAAGAATTGTTTGTGGAGCTGGAGCATCATGGGTGAGGCGCAAGCCCTGATCTCGCTGCTGTTGCCTGGCTACGGCTCTTGGTATGCAGGCAGCGCGCCAGGCTCCTGGGAAGCACCTTTGTTTCCAAGAAGGCATTTGAATTCTGTTTTCGTGCTGAAGGCAGAGGACAAACGATGCCTTTCCGAAGCTGTGCTGCAGATTGGGGTTGTGAAATATGACGAGCCTCTCAAAATACTCAGTAGTAATAATAATCTGCTTGGTGTCTATCTCCTGTGATGAATTTTTGGTCTTCATACAGGGAAATACCTAATTATAAGGAGGTCCTATTGTTTGTTTGCTATTATACCAATCACAATGGTCGCTTTTTCGAGGCTGTGTTTTGAATCACTGAGAAATCACGTCAGCAAAATCTCCCAAACTTCCCCCCAGTTCTGTTGCTTCCTAATAAACTAGACTCATATTTGTTGTTCTGTAAGTTGATAAATAGATTATGATACATAACCTTTGGAGTCCTGATGAGTAAGTCTCTGCTGTAGTCCATGTAGGGTAGTCTGAAATACTTGAAATGCTACCGGTGAAATCTGTAGGAGCATGGAGGATCAGTTTTACATGCTTTCTCTGCTTACTGAGGCTGGGCTCAAAGTACAGCACGTAGCATTAGCGTGACTGGCACTTTCTTGACGTGTCAGACATGGCTTCAGTTCAGGGATATATTATTTGCCTCCACTAATCAGCTTTGTATTCCTCTGTCAGCAGCCTGTGTTGTCAAGGGCTCTCCCTGTACCAGCAGCCAACCCTGCAACACCCAGCGATACCCATAAAGCAACCAAGCCCTCCCCGTGAGGTAATGTTGCCATTTCTGTTCTGCAGCATCTCCAGGCCCTCTGGAGAGCTGACCCGCAGGAGGGAAGAACATGTACTTTTGGGGTGTCCATCTAACACAGGAAAGCTGAGAATTGAAAATCTTAGTATAGGTGGAACAAACTGAGTGTCCTTGTAACTTTACTTCAGAGAATACAAAGCCAGAAGGGAATTTTATGCTCATGGTGTGGCATCCTACATTGCACAGGCTAAGGAACCTGACCTAGAAGAGCCCCAGCACTGCTGCGTAGGAGGAGCATCTACCCAGCCCTTGAGGAGCTCCAACTGAATGGCAGCTTTCTGAGATGTCTCTCCCTGGGCCCTGTCACCCAGGAGTGCTTGCCTTGTAACCGCAGCTTTTCTGAGGTTTATAATTTAAAGATGTGGGTTCCTGGAGTTTCTCTTGAGGAAAACCAGGAATGTTTTCTGCCATACTGAGCCCAGCTTTCTGTGCCTCCCTTTCTTTTTGGTTCCATTTCCCTGCTTCCAGCCTTTCCACCACCTCTGCCTTATCCCTGCTGCCAGTGGCTCTCTTGCTGGTGCTGTGGGCACCCAGAAGCTCAGCTGATTCTCCCTGCCAGTTGGGTATCTGCACAGCACTGCCTAGGCCCTGGAAAGCCATACAGAAAGGCTGGGGCTGGGCATGTTTATCTTGGCTATGTGCTGTCTCTCACCTGGGATATGCTTGTCCTTCATCAGTGAAGGAGCAGATGCTGAGGACAGTGAGTTTCCTTATGCCTAGATTGATTTCCCCACCCCCTTCCCCCCCCCATATTAATTACTGGACTGTTTACAATAGCACCTTATTCGCAGTATACGCTGCTTGGTTCCCTTTGTTCAGTTAACTTTTTGACTCGTCCTGTCTGTCCTTAAATTGTATTGTCAATTACTGCCTCTTAGCAATTTTAGAAAATCTCAGTACATAAGATGATAGAGTTTGGCTGTTAAAAAACCAATTGTTAGTAGTGGCCCTTTTTCTTTTCATTGTATTTTTAGACATGAAAAGCAAAGCTTCTGAACTCCTGAGGTTTTTCAAGAACAAAAGCCAATATCACAGGTTTGTGAAGGAGAGTCCCTCAGTGAAGCAGTTCTGGCTCTGCTTGACTTTTCTTGGAATTTGTTCGGGGTAATAAAACGCAGAGGTTCAGATCTGCCAGGATGAGGGTTTGCCTTCATTGTTTGAGCAGATAGGAATGTGAGTGAGTCACTGCCTTGTTTGAGGAATGAAACCTTAGATCTATGTTTCTTAAGATTTTGTTTGCTTTCATAAACTGTAGTGTTCTTAAAGGCAACTTGCACTCCAGTGGCTTCTCTGTGTCTTAGTCTTAGCATCTGAATTCATACTTTGTATGTCCTTACTTTTTAAAGATGCATAAATGAGAATACATCTTCTAACGTGTGCTCAGAAATCCACAGGATCTAGCAGATCTTGTAAGTTCAAAGTATGCAAAACCACTTGGATCTGCTTATCATGTATTTCCAGATACAATCCCTGTTCTTGCCTCTCATTCTCTGAAGCAGAGGCTGGATGATAGTGGTCCTGTTACCTTGATTCCCGAGGACAGAAGTTTCTCTTTCTGCACAACCAGTGCTGCAGAAGTTTTTCCGGGTGCAGCTCTTCTACATCAATGTCACTAATTAAAATAGCAGCAATTTCTAAATACAAAATTAGAATGTCTTTGACAATTTATTTCAGGGAGGCAAGAAAACCAGAGAAGGAAAGAATGTATAGGAAAGACATACAGCAAAACAGAGCACAATTTTCAAACTCTTTTAGCTTTCAACTGTTATTAAATTAGGGACCTGTGGTCATTTTGCAGCCATCTGAATGAATTATCTGATTTCAGAGATTTTAAAAACTCCAAATGATTTTACTGCTTTTGAAAATAAGGTTCTCATTTTATGCAGATGCTTAAATATGAATTTAGGTCCTTACTTTTTTTTTTTCCAAACTGAAAAAAAGATGACTTTCATACGTAACCTGTGCCATTTTCCTTTACTGAAGTTTGACATCTAAAGATGACTATTTTTTTTTTCTTGTCTTTCTGCAATAGATAGGCTCCATTCTCAGGTGTGGGGTTTTTTTCATTTTGTTTTCATTTTGTTTCTTTTATGTTTTGTGATACAAGTCTTATCAGTTATTTCCAAATATTCATTATTTATTCCACAGCAAAGATGTGACTCATGTGACTATGTAATTATATCCAAACAAATTTGGGTTTCTTTTGTTGCAAAATGTTCTGGGGCTACAGATCTGATTTGAATGCATGATAAGCTCTGAGCATTGAGATTACAAGAAAAACTATCTACAAAATCCTAAGGATTAAGGTCATGCATGAGATATTTAATTCTCCCTCCTGCAAGGCTTGATTGCAACATGTATTCAGCTCCCACTGACTTTATAAAATAGGATAGCTTGAAAAATAGACCAGATTCTGTCAAAATCACTTCACGGCTAGAGAAGCTGCAAGTGCAGAAGAAATAGGAAACTGTGAAGAAAGGAAGAAGCAGGGATCAGGAGGGTCAAAATCCCTGCTGGCTGGCAGCTTGAAAGAGAGGAAAATCACTAAGACTCCTTCTTTCTTCCAGAATTTGATCCGCTATAGAATTAACTAAATCAGAGTGGGCAGTTCTTCCTCTTTATTACTGAGACTGTGGTAGTGTTTAGAAGTCACTGTCGGGACTGAGGCTCTATTTTGCTGGGTTAGCCGAAGAACCTGTGTCCTCATAAGTAAAAGATGCAATGTGAAGGTATAGGAAACTTGGAGAGCAGAATAGACATGATGGGGGAAGCACTTTTGCCCTACGGAAATTCAGACATAATGTTTTCCCCCAGGACTATATATTTTACCAAGCTCCCCCTTCTATCCTAGCAGCCTCACTAGCCTGGCTGTCTGAAACCCTTACTACTTGCTCTGTGGCTGGATGTTGGGGATGGACAATTACATAGCAACAATAAAGGAATATCTCAAGGAGTTACGAGAACAATATCTGCAATAGCATCATTTTGTGTCCTACACAGAATGCTGCTGTCAGTCCTGCCGGACCCCTAACCCACTGGTTATATCCTTCAGCGTGAGCAATCGGATGTAGATACATGCTTGTCTATGGCTGTATGGAGAAAGGAAGCAGCAGGAGTGTGATAGAGTATCATGCACTTTTCTCCCCCACCCTTTGCTGTTATCTACATTTGGCTCATATTTGCATGTTTCCCTCCACTCCATGCAGCAGAGGGTAGCACTGGGCTCAAACTTAAAGTATTTTTTGCTTTTTGTATGCAAATGTAACACTTCTGAAAGGTGCCAAATTAATATCCCTCTAGTTCGTAGATCTTGATGTGTGTCCCAAACAGGTAGTACACAGTGCAGTATGCACCTCTGTGCTTGCTTCCTTCATGTCATGTCTTGAGACAACATGCCACAAAGCCCTGCCTTGAAAGAAGGTAAAATTGGAATTCCTCTCTGTGAGCCAGAGTCCCTGAAGCACTTAAGTCTGCCACTCATCTCCGGTGAATCTGACAGTGGCTGTGTTTTTTAAAGAGCTGATGATTCTTTCTCTGATTGAAGTTGCTCTGAGATCACCAATTCTCTTTCCATAAACTGTTGAAAATCATCTGAGGGGAATGACTTCTAGTAACTGATTCACAAATGGTGTGTATCCTTATCACGAGCAAAGCACCCTGTTTTTTAACAGTTAAGTATCAATCAGCTGTGCACATTGCCTCTTGAAATAACCTGTGGCCATAACAGGTTATTCTGCTGGAGACATCTCTTTAGCTGCTTCCATCCTTCATGATGTGTCTAACTAGGGCATCGCTGCTGTCTGACTGCATGTCCCAAGGGACCCTGATGTTTGTGAAAGCCTGATTGGCCTGAGAAAGGGGTGGAGAAATGCAGCTCTGCACAGGATATATTTAGTGAATGCAGCTGTGGGAGGCAACAGGAACAAGAGAGCTCTTGTACTGCCAGAGCTCTGGCAGCTCACAAACCTAAATAATCTGCTATTTTCTTGGAAATACACTTTTCCCCCTCTACAGGTTGTGTGTTTTTTTTTTTGTTTTGTTTTTTTTTTTTTTTGGTAAGGTAAACTTACACTTTGATACAGCCAGAATTCTTCCCTGAGCTTAGAAATGAGATGTGTTACAGTGCCAATCCTGCTACCCTTCAAAAGGAGCAGCATGCACCTTCCACAAGTGCTGTACCTTATCCATGGCAAGGAGGGAGATTTGATCTCATTTTCATCCTTGAGAGAAGCTAGTGTTGTAGGAATATGTCCTTCCTGTGCATTCCAGTGCTTGATCAGGGCTGGAAGTAGTCCTGCAGCACTAGTATGGTCTTTTCCCCAAGCTAATAAACTCTGCTTCTTGCTAGGGCTGATGAGCCCGGGTGGAGAGCCTGCTTTGGGTATGTTAGAGCACTTCATCGTTCCATATAAACACTCTGCTGATCTTGCTGGCTTCCATGAAAGTGTGATTCAACATCCTCTTGTACATCATGGAATACAAAAATGGGCTTACCAGCCTGCCGTGTTGAGTGGGAGCCTGCTTCTGTTGCTCTGCTTTAGGACCCCATTTGTCTGTACTCCCTGACCATATCAAGACTGGTCCCTGTAAAAAAGGGACCAAAGAAGGGGAATTCCCAATGCATCGTCTTGTTCAGCAGTGCACAAGCCATGATCTGGCCTGCCTCAGGCCTTAAACATTTAGGATGAATTAAACTGTGGAATATAGAAAAGAACTATTTTTTTCCCCTTACTCTAATGCAGTTAAGAGGTCAGAACATCAAAACTGGTGCAGGAAGGTCTGAAGTACACCTTTGTGCCTGGGTGCAGTCCAAGGATTATGAAGATGTACATGTTTGGAGGGAGATGGACCATGCCATCACTTTCTTAGGGTTTACCACATGTGCATTTTAACCTGGTAACGGAGATGCTGTAGCAGCCCTGCCAGGAGAGGCTGCAGGCAGGACATAGTGGAGCAGTCCAGAGCCCAGTTCCCGGTTCCCTCTGCCATGGCAGCACCCTGCCTGTTCCCACCCTTGTGGTGGTCTGCACCAGCTTCTCATTCCCAGGAAAAGGGAGCGTGGTATTGACTTGTACCCACCCAAACTTCTTACTGAAAATATTTCTCCCGAAGGTGGCTTTCACAGGTTCCACCACAAGCTGGGATAGATCCTAAAACACATGCAGCCTTTGTTGGAAGTGTGCATTCCTTCTGGAGCTAGCTGTCCTGCCTTTGCACACTGACCCAAGTTAATTTATCAAAAGAGTTCCAGTGGTCAGTTTTAATATTGAATAATAAAAATACTTTAAACAAAAGTGTGGAAAAACATCAGTGAACAAATCTGCAGTGAGAGCAAGAGGCACTAGATAGCCAGTCTTTTCTGTCCCTATTCTTACCGAGTCTGTGCTTGTGACTCGAGTTTTCCAGCAATTAAATGGTTAACTTCAGGACTAATTGGCTCTGAGAGCTCCAGTCCTTTGCAACAGATTATTGGCATGCTGTTTAAGAGCAGCTTCCCTTCCCCCATCATTATAAAAACATGTACTGTAGCGAGAAACCGAATACCACATGGTGCGCTATACCGATCCCGTCAGTACTGCAGCTCAGGGTTTAGCACAAAAGTCCCTTTATATTTGGGAACTAGAGGGAGAAAATTCTAGAACGCAAGATCGCAGCGATACCCACTGAATCAGCAGATATATTTTCCGAGCGATCCCTGTACATGGCGTCGTAGCACGAGCCCTGCTGCCGCTGTGTGCTAGCGCTGCGCTGCCCACACCGAGTCACCACGCTCCGCAGGACTTCAAAATCACCGGGTGTGGAAGAATTTGGGTGTTTCCCAAAAGCTGCAGCCTCTGAGGCAGATGTGAAAGGCTGGACAGCATGCGAGGAGGAGAGCCCTGCATGCCCCTTGTTGTTGCTGGCTTTGTCAGGTTATGGCTTGGAGAGGGCTCTCTGTCGAGCTTCCCTGAGGCTGAATGCAAGGAGAGGAAAAATGAAGGCAAAGGGAAACGAAAAAAAATCAAGTTGCGTTTCTGCTTTCCCTGGGGTGCGAGCGTTTTTAGGCAGCTGTCTGTAGAGGCAGTCGCCATTTTGTGAAACAGAACTAACGCAGCAGAGAGACATGTTGCAGTCACGGAAGTTTCTATTTTAAGTGTTCCCTCTTAGTTTTAATCGAGAGGTTGCTCCTCCTTCACCCTCTTTCAGTCCAAAGGCTTTTATTTTAATCCTAAGGTAAAACAGCAACAAGGACAAGAAAGAAAATGAGGAAAAGGGGCTAAGTTCTCCCAGGGAGGTTGAAATCAAGTCTGTCTCCAGGAGACTTGGAAAATGTTTAAGGTGTTACTTGACTCCAGAAATATCACTAAGTCCATGGTTAAGATAAACAGCGTTTTAACGTGGCTGCGCACCCAGTTTAACATAGATAAAACCATAGCCGAGATGTTCAGAGAAAATGTAGTTTTTCAGTTGAGGATTAGGTATGTTTTTAAGCAGAGTATTTGGTTCTAGTAGAAGAAAGTGGCTGACTGATCCAGGCACGCAAAATACCAATGTTTTTTAGCTTGCGGTGGCTGCCTTGACTTCCAGGTGGAATTCAAGGTATTAGTTTTGATCTAAGATCTCGGATCGCTTTCTCTCTAGTACCACAGAACCGTTCATTTGATCAAGTGAGAACATACAGATTGCTAGGAGCAGGAGTCAGACTGAATCCCCTTCAGTATCAAATTCCCAGCAAGTGTTACTGGGCATTTTTGTTAAGGGTCTTCAGTGCTGGAATTTACTTTCTCCGCTCTTTTGGCTCTTTTGCTTTCAAAGTACATTATAAGGCTCATTTATTTAACAAGTCTCTGAGAGGTGGGAGAGGGAACATTAATGCTGGTGTTTGGGAGTACAGGATTTTGGTTTTGTGTTATTTTTTCTGGTTTCAGAGTCAGGAAAAGCTGCTCATTTATTTTTCATGTAGTTATATTTTTATCCTGGCTTCTTAAGGAGGCAGGGCTCATGAAATTGTGCTGTTAGAGACCTCCCAGCAACTTTGCATCTGATGTTCAGTTTCAAACAAATCTGAGTTCTAGAGTTTGTGCGCTTTTGGAGAAGCTGCCGCTTAGAGAGAGACAAATTGGTGCTTCCACTAAAATAAGACAGCGTGAGTTCAAAGGTTATCTTCTTTGCTTTGCTTGCCGATCAGGCAATCGCTGTCTGTGCACTGGCAGACCAGTCAGCAATGTATAGCTTGGCGACGTCCCTGCCAATGCCACAGTCTCTGCAACCGTGGCCCGAATTGAGGGTGGAGAGCAGGGGCTCCCAGGCAAGAGGAAAGTTCCTGCAACTGTCGCAGGGAGGACACTGGGGAGTAAGGTAGGGTACTAACCGAGTACGTAGGCTGACACTTATTAGGAAGCTAGGCCTTGTTATTTCAATTGCTTGCAAAACATGTATTAACTTCCAAGCATGCTATTCAAATCCAAAATAGGATTTCAAAAAAACATTAGTCATAAACAATACCACGGGTAAGTCATGTTCCTCCGTATACAGAGACGGCTAGGTACGTCAGGTTCTGCTTCGTTATTGCCGCCTCATTAGCTGCAGTTTGATTTTGCAAGGTGTTTGATCCCCTCTCTCTGACAGGTCAAAAAAAAGTGTGTTTCCTTTTCAAAAGAATTTTCTGAGACAGTGACTCCTTCACCACAGAAAAACAACATAAAGAACCACTTTTGCCATCTCAAGATCATTATCTTCTTGACTGTCCTTTTTTACTCTGTTATGGTTGCATTAAATCCGTAGGTCAAATAAGCCTTGATCTACGTGAATGCAAAAAGCACTGGTGTTCACCAGCAATGCAGAATACAAGTATAGGGCTTTTCTGTGAACTTCATGGGCATCTTTGGTGTGCTCTTGTGAGACTGTGCATTATAACAATAATATTGAATTATTTTATGCTTTTTATATATATAAATTACTTTACCAGCATATACTAATGTGCCTTTCTGAACCTCTTAATTAGATTATGTTTTCTCCTAAGCTTAATTCTGTTTTATTAACATCACTTGAGTAGTCTTTTGCATTTAAGTAATTTTTCTTTGACTTCATTTTTGGTTCCAATTTTCATTATATTAAGTGTATGTGTGTATGTATATATATGTGTGTGTGCATTCATATATATATGTACATATAAAGATAATCCTTCTCTAATATTTTGAATAGAAGAGTTTTATACAGGAAAAATGCTTTCCCAAGTATTCATTATCAGCACCTGATAAGCTGGTGAGCAGTACAGCATTTTAATTACTGGAATTTAAGAAAACTATCAGTGATTAAAGTCCCAGTACCTCACTCTTGTTCATGTTACAATTCTAAATGAATTTATCTCCTACACATGTAAACTCATGTTGGCCATGAATTTCTCCCACCACTAGCAAAGGTTCTGTAGTCATCTTTATCTTACATACTAGGTCAGAGTGCTCAAATGTACTGTTTAATACTGTTAAAATGTGTGGTTTGTATTACAAGAAAATTCTAGATAGGGAAAAGTTGGAAAACTATTTGCTCCTACTTAAAAGCATGACATTTGGTCTCTTGATAATCAATATTGTGCTTTATGGAAAGGTTTTAAAGGTATACTGAAGGATGAAGAACTTAACACAACTTAATTTATATGTTATTCCTCTTGCCCTTATTAATAAGTGAGGAAAATAAATGTTGGGGAACATACAAAAAGTACTGACACAATTATACCTCTTTCCTTTCTATGGACCAGGTTAGTTCATGCCATTTGCATTTCCAAAGTACTGATGTACATGTTCATACCTAAACTCACTTCATATGCTTCCAAATCCTTAGGACAACATTCCATTTAGATACACCAAGAAAAATCTGGAGTGATTCCATTGACCTAAATATAATTACTTGGAGCAGAATTAAAGGCACAGACACATAATTTAAGGCCCATGTGTCTGGAATAACAAGGAGAGATCAAAATCTCAGCTTTCAATATTAAGTTAAATGTTTCTAGACCTTAAAACTAGGCACATTTGTAGAGAGAATAACTCTGTTAGATCCACTATTATATGTTGAAGAAAAGAAGTCAAATTTTGAGCTCACAGAACCTTTTTCAGATCTTCCCCTGAAACTGCAATGTGAGTTGCAATCAAAAGTTTCAGACAGTGACCAAGCACTGTAGATATCTAACCCAAGATATCTTCTTTGCCTTCATTCTAACACTTTAATTACAGCAAAAGACATTGACCTCATTTTGCAGCAGGACTGTACCAACAGTGTTTTCTTGGGCTGTTTGTGTTTTCTCACCAACTCACCTTCTAATATTAAGTTTGACTAAGTACAAAAAAAATTTACTATTAGTAATTTCAAGCTGAGACAGGACTGTCACAATTGATGGCTTTTTCAGAGAGAGAAAGAGTATGTTTTGGCATGCAGAATGGTTGCCTGCAAGTGTTACAGCTGCTGATTCTCAAGTTTGGATGGACAATGTTTGATATGCACAAAACTGTTCTAGTCCCTAGTCTGATGAGCACTCCTAGCTGGATAAGTGTGTCTCTGACATAATATCACTCCATCAAAAATTGATTTGATTCCACATCTAAATAAGAGTTAAAAATATAATATAGTTTTGTTTTGAACCACAAATGCAAGGGTTCTTCTCTAGTTTGTATACAATACACTCCAACAGGGTGATTCAGCACTTCATCACACTAAATGTCTCTAAAATAAAAAAGTATATGCTTGTTGTAAGATTTCAGAGAAAAGCACAGTTCCTTTTCACTGTATGTGGCAATTTGCTGAATAATATATCATTTTGTCAACTGTTATATAGCAATCAATAAAATACCCTGTGGTGCTACCTGTACACAAGAGACAAGAATGAAGATTGTTATGGAAACAGACTCTTACTAAATTGTTTGACTTGCTTGAAATAAAAATCTCAATTCTATACTTGCATTTTTACAGGCAGGGGTTGTTTTTCTTTTCAACCTAGTCGTAGTTGTAATTCATCCAGTTCAATCTGAGTGAAATTCATCACTTCTGCAAAGCTAGTATGAAGATCTTGTGCTTCTGAAACTCCAGATTTATCAAGAAAGCAGACCTACTTTTTGTTATCTTAGTCATCTAAACTTTCTAGTCTGCACCAGAAGTCAAACTGACATTTACCAGAAGTAAAAATTATAGTTGTCTTCTTTGAGTCCTTGATTTTGATTTTTCCACAAATATGTGTAAACACACACGTGTGTGAAATCTGTTCTCCCTTTTTTATCGTGTTCTACAAACATTTAAGCAATCAAGCTTTACTGGCTCATGTTTATAGAAAATAAATTTCAAGGTTGGACAGATAAGTGGTTTTGAAAAATTAATTTAAAATCTGCACAAGAAGTAAGCATGCTAGAATTGCAAATGATTAGAAAACATCCTTCATCTCATTATCTAGAATTCCTAAAAATATACTTTTCCCCAGTAGATTTATAAGCAAAATATTCTAAAGATTTTGCCTAAAAATTATAGAATGTTCTCTTCTTTCTAACTCTTCACCTAAGAACAGTGTGGTATTTTGGAGAATAATATTTTTGTTTTGAAACACAAGGTTGGGCATGGCTCTCTTAATCTTTCCAAGGCTTTTTTTTTTCTCCTCTTCTCCAGACTCTTGATAAAATGATGAATATTTCCTAGCTCAGTAGAGCACTTATATGACTCTTCTTTACAGCTAGAACGGTATGACAAAAAAAAAAAAGTTTGCATCTTCTACCTTGTAAACGTCTTTAAAGCCCTACTAATTTGTCTAATCTTCATGTTTCTAGTCCCACAAGTTTCCAAAACAGCATATTTCATCAGTGCAGAGAAATTAAAGCATGTAACTCAAGTCGTAGAACCTGCCTTTGCATGCTGCAGCTATGGGTGTTAAAGTTCCTCGGAAGGTGCACGTTAGTTTCTTGTATTTAATTTCAAAGGTGATTTCACTAATATGCAAAGTTGCATCATTCTTTTTCATGCAAGGAGAAATGTAATAGCTTGTTATCACTTGTTTAAATACTAGTGTCTAACTAGGTACAGGCAAAATGGTCAACTAATATTTGTTCTGCTGTGTCTCAGTCCTTTTATAAAAGTTTGTCAAGCCAGCACAGTAGATTAATAGTTACCTAAAAGCTGATCCTGACAAACCAGATCATTCTGTAAAAATAAGAGGTAAAAAAGGGGATAAAGAAACAGATTTGTTGTTTCAAGCACCGGCTGTGTATTTTAAGTAATGTAAACATATTATTAAACAATCATCCAAATTTTTTGAGTTTGAGTCAGTCTTGAGTTTAAAACTGCTTCATAAGAAATAAGGGCTACTGTACCTTTCCCAATTTGCTTACACCTCTAAGACTGACATTTAAGGCAATCAGTATATGTTAAGTCTGGATGAAATGTAGCGTAAGAACCTTGACTGAGATGATTATTTCGTATGATTGAGATGGCAACAAGAACTAATTAGAAAATGGTCATATTTAATAATAAAAAAAGAACTTCATATTTCAAAGCTCCTTAAAAAAAATGGGCTTGATTCCTCAAGAAAAATACAGGACATCCTTTAGTCAAGCTAATACAAAGCACAGTAATTAATCCTCTTACTAGATAAGAGTAACTGGTCTTTTTGCTTTACTGGATTCCATGCGAACCTGAAATAGTGAGGTGGGTGGGCTTTTCTGTAGGTCTTGAATCTAAAAACTGAGTTCACGCCTCTAGGTCACATCTACAGAAACAATACGAATTCTTTGATATCTTATGACCAACAAGCTAAAATTTGCTTAGGTAAGATTAAATCCCACACGATACATCGGTCCCATTTCTCACTTCTCTTACGTCTTTATACTTTTATTGATACCTTTTTTTTTCCCTTTTGAAAACAGGAATAAGAAGTCAGAGCTGAATCTTGGTTAAAAGAGCTTCATTTTGAATAAACTGAAAAAGCACTGGACTTTGGCTTAGCAGACTGAAAGATTTCTTTTCTTTACCATATGTTTATGACACTGATGAGACTGTTTTTAATTATTCCTAGTAATAAATCTTTTCCTTTCTGCTCCGAAGGTTCATCATTCTAAATATGAGCACCATAAAAGTGCTAGCAAAGCCACCATATTAACATAATCTTAGTTTTCAGTGTTAAATCATAGAAACAAAAAGGGCATATTTAAAAGTTCTGAGTATGCGTGTGTGTATAGATGTGTTTGCAATTATTCAACACAGGCTGAAACAAAAGCCTGGATGTGAATTCTAGTCTGAGCTTAACAGGATGAACGGGTTGCTAGCATTGTTATTATTGCTTGTCTTGTGATGGTACCAAAAGCTTTAGCTAGGATCAGTATACCAAAATAATTATTACCAGTCACATAGGGGAGTTGGATCTATGCTTAGAACTTTGTCTTTATTTACATTTGTCTCTATTGACGTTACTCTGTCAGATTTGAGTCAAATCAATATTAGCCACTCTGAAAAGTCCACCAATGAAGGTAGTATTGATGTAGCTATATTTTTACAGTGTCTTTGTTCAGCTTATTCCAAAATCTCAGTTTTTCAAAAGTAAGATAAAAAGTGGATTTGCCTAGAATACAAGGTAATTTGTATTTGCCTGGACAATTACTGTGATTTTAGTAGTGAATTACTGAGGAAGAAAACAGGGGGAAAAAAAAGAAAAGTAGATCTTGTTTGTTTGTTTGTTTTAGTAACATATTACATGCTATAAACAAAAAATAGAAAATATGATTATACTGTATTCAGGTCAAAGTAACAATTTCTGTGAACACCCAGTTTGGAGGATTTTAAATGTCTACCACCAAATAGCTTGCTATGTTCAAAGAGCATCTGTTGTTGTTGCTTGCATGTTCTCTAATAAAACATTTCAAACTATTGTGTGTGCTTAGGGCCTAGAAAATTGTTATTGATTTTTTCTGAAAAGTGATAGAGTTTTGGTTGATCAGAAGTTTGGTGATATTGCACATCTCTTAATCTTGTTTACACTCTCGTTTTCCACTTCAAAAGGCAAGTACAATACTCAATCATTTTGTCAAATACTGGTGTCAAATCTCTGGCCTTTCCATTATGTATGTGGCTCGAAAGACCTGTATTCTAAGTCTTCACCCTTTATATCTCAAAGAACTTTGGTTCTTCAGACTTTTCGCTGATCATTTGGTATCCTCTGGCAGAGAAAGCATGTTGGGGCAGAGAAAGGAGGGGACGTTGACCTGTGAAATTACAGTATCCTTTTGCATATTGTCTATAAGGAATAATAGCAATTTTCCTGGAAGTCGGGAGGGAAGGAACATAGGTTGTAGAAAAATAATTTGGATGAGTACTAGAAAGCAAAGTTATGTGCCTATATCTGGAATACTAGCCACAGATGCAGTCTCCAAAAATATTTCCCGATTTAGCAATGGAAACATTAAGTTGTCTAATTATTATCTGACACGTGGTTCAAAAAACATGGTTGAAGTATTTAGCCTAATGATACACAAAGCAAGAAAAAGAAAGTGTCATCTAAAATAGAAGAAATAAACTGTATGGAGGAATTTCCTGGGCATCTCGCAGATGCCCAGAAATGTTGAATTTAGAGAGGAAAAACCTGATACAACCACAGAGGAGGTAGGAACAAGAATCTTGTGTTTATACAGAGCTGACCACAGGAGATAAAAATGTGAAAAAAAGGGAAGCTAGCACTGTTTTACTACTTCATTAGGAAAAAAGAATGCAAACAGATACAGTATTATTGGTACATAAACAGCAAAGTTGTCTGATGAGTGATGTGATTCTGGAGAGAGTGACTGTGCTTACTTACACGTACATATAATTCACTTGAAAACAAGAAATAGGAGAGGTAATGGATACTTGTATAAGCTTTTAAGGATCTGCTTTAAGCCTTGGTGACCAGCAAGCAATAGAACAGCATTAAATATATTACATGATGATATTAGACTTCCACTAATTTTTTGGTTACACATAACAGCAATGCAGTAAATGACTTTTAAAAACATTTTTGTCTGTAAATGTACATGAATAAAAGTTTATAAACAGGAATAATCTATTTTCTTACACAATCTGGTGTAGTTGGAGAAAAAACAGGTAAGAGCTTGAGCATACACTTTAGGTCTTGAGTTATAATCTTAATCATGGCTCTAACAAGACTATTCTTACGATGTTCAGATAAAGTGTGCTTGATCTTTTTTCTCTCCTTCATCTGTTTATTGGAAGCCATCATAATTTTTACTTTTTTTCCCCCTAGAACTGTACCTGTATTCTGGGAACAAACAGTAGAAAGTCTGGAAATTGCACGTTGGAATTCTTGTCTTTATCCTTGCTGTGAAATTGTTTCTCCTTGCTGTGAAGTTGCATCTTTCAATGTCAGTTGAAAATACCTACGTCAGTAGAAATGTGTTGCTGTGCCCTACTTTTATCTAGTTCTTGCCTCATCCTCGGTTGCCTTTGCCCTTTCTTCATTGTTGGTATTTTTCCAGGGAGCCCAACATCTGAGTTCTGTCCATGCAAACACCTTTGCATAGCTATGCTGAGTAGTTCCACAAAGAGGATTAGTATTTGCAAGAACCTGAACTGGGAATAAAGTTGCAAAACACATACTGCCCTCCATATTCTCCACAGAACAGAACTTCAGTTCTTCTTGGGAGGAGGCCTTTTGCTCCCCGCTTCCAGTGAGAAACACATATCTGCTTCTCTGTCTTTGGCTGGAGGTTCCCATATTGTCGTACCTTGCATGTACTATGCAGGCCACCAATATCACTTCTTTTATTACTATAGGGACCCTACTGCCACTGTCCTTGCTGTCCCTTTGTCTGATATGAAGGGGTCTGCTTTTCTGTGTAATTCCAAAGGAAATGCATCTCTCAGTTCAAAATCTTTTATCTTCAAGGACATAAGTGAATGGTTCTTTCCAGCTGACCAGATTCTTCTAGCCTCTAGGCTTACAGGACCTCAGTTCAGGAAACTCCAGCTGAAGTCCAACTGCCCAATTTTAGATTAGCTCCTGAGACGTTCCATAATATTCTTATTAAGCATTGTTGGTTTTATTGCTGCCATAACTACTCATATTATTATCTAAAAGAAGAAATAATGAGCCATCTTTCCCTCTGTTTTTAATATCACAGCTTTTAATGGAGCATGCTGTGCACATGAAAAATGAAGAGGAGGAAGGCAGGGGTATCATTCAAAGTGGCTGCTGAAGTATATAAATATTCATTATGTCATTCTGTCACGCTTGCTGGGTGTGCCTCTTAGAGTGGAGCATCATAACTGACTGGCTGGGGACAAACATTTATGACACTGACCAAGAATGTGGAGGATGCCCTGATTGTGCTGGTATCTGAAATGGTTTCCATGGCAGTAGTCAAAACAGGAGACAGCGTCCTGGTGAGGTTGGCATACGAGCCAGTTTCTATGGTATTGGCTAAAAAAAGCATGATACTTAGATTTACTTGGATATTTGTGGTGTTTTTCTGAGGCACTAATCAGGAGGAAGTGATGCCTTGGGCTGGCAAAGTGTTTTTTGTGGCTTTATCCGTAGATGGAGATTATGAGCAGGTTGAAGGTGTAGAAAATGGAGAAAGTGCAAGATCATTGGCTAAACTCAGGTCAAGAGAGCAAATGTTTTTGTGACATGGATGCAGTTAGGTGTATTTTCAAGCTAGTTTCTGTGGTACTTGATGAGGTGGGGCTAATGGAGGCTGGAGGATGGGCTATGGCAGTTCCTTGGTCAGGCTGGCATATAGGTGGGACTACTGAGAACAGGTATGCTTTCTGGCAGTGCAGGGCATGATGCCACATTTGACTGTTAAGTGAGGGTGCTTTTTTTTTTCTTCTTCTTACAGGCCAAATTAGAGTGGATGAGTCTTAATACAAATCAATGTGTAAAGTTTTAGTGCAGTTTAGCAAGGGATGCCTTGGGCCGGCTAAAGCATGAGGGGATTTTTGAAGTGTGGGCTAAAACAGAAGGCAGTACTTGGACCAAGTGGCTTGTGGTTTCTGTTACTCTAAGTTGGGTGGCAATTTTCGTGTGAGGCAGCCACCCAAAGCGGAATGTGCCACTGACAGGAAGGAGCTTTCACATCTGGTCTGTGTGTGAGATTGTTTTTGTGGTCCTGGCTAGGACCAGAGTGGATGCTTATGCAAAACAACTTGTGGGGTGGCCTCTGATGCACGCCGGCAGTACCAGTTTGAACTGGCAGGCAAGACACTGTGCAGGCAAGGTGGAAGATGGGCCAAACCCGCAGGTCACCGTCCATCTGTGGCACTTGGTAAGGCAGGTCAAGGCTGAGATGAGGTTGGTTGTGTGCCCGGGGTGAGGCTGGGTGGAGCTGGAGATGCCCCAGGCAGGTGGGGCTGGGGAAGCCGGTGGCAGCCCAGGGCCTGGGGGCGCCGGTGGAGCAGTTGTTCAGCAGCGAGGCCGCCCCAGACCCGGCCCCCCGCCCCTGAGGGGAGGCTGGCGCGGACGGGGCGCGAGCCCGCCGCGGCGCGGGGGGCGGGGCGGGGCAGCCGGGAGGAGGGCAGGAGCCAATCGGGAGCGGCCGGCGCCGGTCGCCAATACTCGGTGGCGACCGTTGGTGCGGGTGGGGAGGGGGAGCGGCGAGGAGCGCGGCCAATGGGAGGCCGCGGCCGCGGTGCGCGCGGGCCCGGGGTGGGGAGGTCGAAGGAGGGTGCGGCGCGGCCAATGGCAGCGGCGCGCGCGCTCGGGCCCGGAGGGGAGGGCGCCGCGCGGCCAATGGGAAGCGGCGCGCGGCGCGCGCGCAGAGCGGGGAGGCGCGGGGGGAGGGGGCGCCGTGCGCGGCAGGCAGGGGGCAGGGGCGCAGGCCCGGCCCCTTCCCCGCCGCAGTGAGTAGTGAGCGGGCGGCCATGTTGTGCGGGGGGGAGGGGAGGAAGGAGTTGAGAGGAGACGGGAGCGACTCTCTCACACACACGGCACAAGATGGCCGGGGAAGCAGCCGCAGCCGGGCTCTCGGGCACCTTCGCCGCCGCTCGGAGCGGGGAGGTCCGGGGAGCGCCCCGGGTGCCGGGCTCGGGGGCCACGTCGGGCCCAGCACTCTGGGGGCTTCGGGGCGACAGAGTGCGAGCGAGCCGTGCCGCGCGGGGCTGCCGACGGGCGAAGGGCAATGGCGCCGGGCTGCGGAGCGCTGCCCGCGCCGCTCCCGCGCCGGGCGGGCGCGGAGCCGTCCTCCGCCGCGGGCAGGGCGAGGAGGGGAGCAGCGCCCCGCTCTCGGGGCCCCCATTGCCTGCCGGCGGGCTGCTCTTTGCCGGGTAAGTGCCTGAGTCTCCTCGCTTCTCATTGTCCTTTGTCCTTGGGAGGAAAAACAAAATGTCCTTGGAGCCGGGAGGGGGAGGGGGCGCCTGCCTCTCCCGCGCCCCCCTCCGCTCCCCGCGGGTGCCTGGGGGCCCCCGTTCCTCGCCGTGGCCCCTCTGGGGTGCGGGGGGCGCCGCGCTGTTCGGGGAGGGAGAGGTCGGCGGAGGGGAGCCGCGGAGGGAGCCCGACTTGGCGACCTCCCCGCTGACACCGAGCCGCGCTCGGTCCGCAGAGCGCTCCCCCCCCCGCCCCGGCTCATGCAGCACCGAGGGGGCTCCGCGCACCCTACTCCCCCAATGCAGCACGGAGGATGGGGGCAGCTGCAGGCGGGCTCCCCAATGCAGCAGTGAGAAGGGGGAGCTGCAGACCTGCTCCCCTCCAGTGCAGCGTGAAAGGGGGGCATCTGCAAACCAGCTTATAACTCCAATGCAGCAGTAAAGGGGGGGGGGGGGGTGTTGAAGGCTGTACTACATCATCAGTTAAATGTTTACCCCTAAGCCCGTATCTGTTTAAAGAGCATTTGTTGCCCATTGCTGCTCAAGTGGGGATATGTTTTCGTAGTTTGTAAGAACAAAGACGCCATGTCCTTTTCTCTAAAAAAATAAAACTTGGTGTTTTTTTGTGGGGTGTTGGCTTTTAACTCTTTCCAAACCAGTAAGAAAAAACAGGCTGCGGATGCGACAGCTCAGTACTTTACCTAAATAATAGATTAAAAAATCTACTTCACTTGAAAAACAGTAGTTCAAGAGTAGAACTTTAAAGAGAACTCTGAGAATTATGTACAATATGATTTTGCGATTAAAATGGCAATACAAGAACTTGCAAGTTTTTTAAAAAAACAAACTCGGTCATGCCAAGTCTACAGTTTAAAGTTAGCAAAATACTGCAGTTGTCATTTAGACTATACTACAAGAAGAAAAGATAGTTACTTAAATATGAATTACATGATATGGAAACTAATGGATTTGTGTGTGACCTATTAAAGCCTTTTAAAAAGCATTTTTTGGGTGTCAGTTGTGATTTTAGTATTCAGTTTATGTATTTTTCAGGGAGCTTGCAGTCATTTCTATTTGTATAGCATTTTTATCGTTGTTTGCTGGTTAATAATTTAGAAGTTGTACAACACGTATTGGAAGACTTTCTAAAAATGAAAGTTTAAATGGAACGCCTGATGTTTGTTTTGCATTGGCTCGCATTCAACAATTACTAGTTTAGGGGTAAAATTCAAATTCCAAATATTTATTTTAAAAGTCACTGTAGCATATCGGGAGGTAAATATAAAGTAATGAACTTTCTATTTAATTGGAGATTATGTATAGCCGTATTTGTTGCATTTCTCTGGTGTAGACTTGTACCAGATTATAAAACTCCGTGCAGGTTTTAAATATCAGAATTGGAGGTAAATCTACATTTTTCATTACAACAGTGAAAGTTGGCTTTTCTAGAAATATATTAAGTGTAAGCTTGAGCAACCATTGTAGATCTATCACCTTTATGCAAAGTGTTCGGCATCTTCGTTTTAGATTTGAATTAAAATGATTTTATAACCTGAGCAGTAGTTCTGCAGTGTAGAGCAGGTTCTGACATACATAGTTTGCTGAAAAGAAAGTTCTAGCTCTAGGTGGGTGTCATATTTTTTTTTTTAAAGTATATTAGGGAGTAAATTTTTTAAATAGCTTTGGCTTGTTTCAGCTCCTGAATCTAAAACAGCAGTTAAATGTTGCTGAAAATAAATTGCTCTTAATTCTGAATATATTCTATTTAAAGGTTCTGCATTTATATATATGTTAGTAGGTACTGGAATTTTAATTTATATTGGGATAACCTTTAATATAAAAATAGTTTTAAAATTATCTACATATTTATAGAATGATTTCATACTTCTTTTAGAGCATGAAATTGTGGTGATAGTTACAACTGCTGCAAAATTAAATATGTTAAGCCTTTTCACAAAGAGCAAAAAAAGTTGGCTAAAGGTAATGCAAATATGCTATTCCTTGTGTTAAAGAGCATAGTTTAGGATCTGATTAAAGGTCAAAGATGCCGAAGGTTTTAAAACTGCATTCTAAAGGGCAAAAAAGATATTTGGGGAGATCAAGTAACTTGTGACTTAAAATTCACAGAAGCCGATGACAGAAGCCATTTTAAAAGTACTTTGCTATCGCTGGAGGTATTATTTAATTTTGCATAGCCTACTCCTAAAGACTTTAATATGAAAAAAATACAAGGACTAAGGGATATTGTGTGATAAAGAAGTTACCCTTGAAAACAACTTAAATTGGCTAGATACTTGATCTTGTGGTCATTCAAAATTAAAGTAGTGAGAGATGGAAAAGCAGATCACAGCTATACATACAAAAATACAGATCATGCATGTTGTATGTCAGTCACTCTTCATCTCCAGTGTTTTTCTTCAGCCAAATATGTACAACCATCTATACTTTTATTTTTAGAGCTGAGTACCAAAGATATGGTTACTGCTGTCCCAAGTTTTTCCTAACTCGATAATTACCTAAAGATGAACAAAATTCAAGCATCTGACTTACTCTGCTGTTTTCAAGCTAAATGCCTAAAATGTGCATACTTTTTTTCCTTTTTTTTAGGTAGAATTCTGTGAATAATACCTTATTTCCTGACTGGCTTCCTGAAGAATCGTACCAGAAGAATCGTACATACCTTGCTTTCTTAGGTGAGAGTGGTTATTATAACTTGTGGCAGTATGTTCATGTCCATGTTTATTTTTTGATCTTGGGGTTTGCTTTTTTGCTGCTGTGCAGACAGAAAAAAACTTAACATTTTTAAATTGGAAGAGACACATTTTATAAAATTACCTTTTTTTTAAAGCCATTTGTGTGGTTTTTTTACAGATGTTGACAGCCTTATAAAAACTAATGTGACGTTTATGCTGCTACTTTTGTATCAATTTTACTTTTTTAAGGTTATTTAAAAAGTGGATTAGTGTATATACATTTGCCTTGCATTTGGTGCGAAATTGCTGTACATTCACATAAACCAAAATGTTTCATTTGCCTCTTTTCACAAATGAAAACATGCATTGAACTTTATAAATTGTTTATATTTAGTACTTAATGAGTTTTTAATGTTAACACTTGGGCATATTGTGGAGTTTATATGTGACAGTAAAACTCTAGACTCAGATGTATATGCATAAGAAGCTTTTGGGGGCCTTTTTCTCCTTCTGGAGACCTGAATGCTAATACTTGGCAAATAAGGCATTACTTTCATTTGTACTGTAAGTAAGATTTTTATCAATCATAAGACATCTTACATGTTTTCAAAAAAGTTTATTTTAGTTAGTAGCACTGCAGGTAGAATCTCTATGTACCTTTGTTCTCTGAAACTTTTTTCCTTTAAAGGCTGGCGCTGGATGTTGTTGATAAGTTACTTCTGAAGAATCAGATGGCTGATCGAGTAAAAGACCATGATCAGAATTCTGTGCTGTGCGTATCAGGTATGTTTGTTTAGATTTTGTTATCCTAGGAGGCATATTTGAGCAAAGTAAACATTGCACATTTAAACTACAAATTATTTTTTAACCTTGTTGAATTTTCTTTAAGCCTTAGCGTATTTGAAAACTTTTAGTATGTACTAAATACAGTAATGCTAATGTGCCTTTACACGTCTTAGGATTTTATGGTTGCTCATAAGTAAAACATACCATTTTAAGTATTTGAAATAACCCTACCACACAGTGTAAAAATAAAGGTGTGTTTATTAGGATTGCCATCCTACTAAGCATGTACAGTCTAATCAAACATTAGAAATAAATTTTCCTCAATTCAAGTCATTGGTTCAAAATATTGACTAAGTGACTTCCATAAGCTTTTCCTTTGTATTTTTACGTTAAACTGAAAACTCTTTTCTACCTAAATTTTACTCTTTAAAAAAAACCCAAACCCACACCTAGTCAGTATGAAATATCTTGCTGTCTGTCTTGCAGTACAAACAAATCAGCTTTCTGTTGTCTTTTGTCTTTTTTTTTTTTTTTTTTCCTTCTCTCGAGGCTTACTTTAGTGTTCTGTATTTAAGCAGACTTACAGGTTACATTTGAGTCATACTTTCATCACCATGTAATTAAAAGTTGGAAATCTTGTCTGTTTGTCTTAACTGGTTCCTTTTCGCAGGTTACCATGCTAATGTACTTCAAAATAAATTCAGGACATAAAAGTTTAAGGCATCTTGATGGAGACAAGAGTATAACGATTCTCAAGAATACTCTTGATAACTTTCTTCTGTAATTTATTTAGTTTATCATAACTTAAAAAAAAAAAAAACAGAACTTTTGATCCCCTACCTGAGTGTAGGTACTCTTTCTGGCTTTGGCTTCACATCTTCCTACGACAGAAGTCATAGACCTGTTTTGATTAAGCTTTTAAAAAACACATCTTTGGATTGTAACAAGCCTTTATCTGCAGTGAGTTACTTACTGTTAGAATGCAAGATAGAAAGCAGACAGTATTTACAAATAATAGACATGTAGCATATAGCATGGATGTCCTGCAACAAAACACAGCTAATGATGAATGAATGAGGTTGTTACGTACATTTTGGAACTTGGATTTGTAATCGTCTGATGTGAAATTTGAGAATTAGAATTCTGTATTAGAAGTGATTTGATATCTTTGAAAAGACCAGCAGAATGTGTTTGAGATCCCATACGATCCTTCAGTTTGGAGGGTCAGAATCACCAGATGTATTACAAAGTCTGTTATGATAAAGCCAAGAGTAGACTAATTCAAATAAAAGCATGTACTCAAACCCTGATAGTGATGGGACTAAATTTGTGAAATTCAAGATTTGTATTCCTAATGTTAAGTCCTTAAAGTTCTGAAATTACCAGTTCTAATTGACCTGCTCATTAAATATATATATATACATATATATGGTGCTCATGAGCTGAGTCATCTTGACTGAACTAAGTATTTTATGATGCATATGAAATGGAACACTTTGATCTTAATGGTCTTACCTGCTTCCTATGTCATCGTGACACTGTTTGTGCTGAACAGATACTATAATAAAAGCAATTTTAAATGTTCTTTGTTCCTTTTGTGTGCTTTTTAGAGCCTTTTCTTGTAGGAAGAACATCTTTTCATCTGCTAAATGGCTGCTTGCTCTTCAGGTTATGTAGACTTTGGTGGACTAGATGCACATTAATGCACCTAGCAAAAAGGGAGACTCAAAGGTTTAACTTTCTGATCACCCTACAGCATATTAATGTGACATAAAATCTGTAGGACTGATAACCTATGTGGAAAATCATTGGGGTGGTGATGCTTCATGTCATCTTTGCCCAAATAATTTATCCTGAGAAAGAATTCACTGTCAAGTAAATAGCTTTAGAGCAGCTGGCCTCACCTTGTGCTATAAAAAAGAGAGATGCTTTTCTGATTCTTAAAACTAGCAGTGCCAACTTCTAAGTGAAGGAGTCATGGACCTATGATGCAAGGCATATTTTCTGTGGAATGCATCGTTCTGTACTCATTTCTGAATTGGAGAATGAGTTGTCATAAATGTAAGGCCCAGCTCTAAGATTACTTGCAAAATCCATGTTTATTTTTAAGTATGGGATAGCTTTTTTTAATCGCATAGCTGCAAAAATTACTGCCAAGTAGCCTGAAAAAAAGATTTTAATTTGACCTATAAAAAATCAAATGTTAAACCAGAAGTTTAGATATTAACTTGAAAAGCTAAAATTGGTCAGCTGAAACTAGCATTTACTAGCTCCTTGTTTGTGGCTCTTGGCATAAGGTTCAGCATTTGTGATGCATTTTATAGTTCAGTAATAGATAAATGTGGTTTTGATATTATCATTTTATTACTTTGTCAATACTATTTTAACTTGGACACTAAAAATGCAATGGCATGTTTGAAAATGGTGGGGAAAATGATCACTGGTGTTCATATGCATGAAATGTAACAGGTTATTACTATCTTTGTACTGCTTTGACAAAATTCTTTTTTTGGTTCATCCATTCACTCCAGAGTAGAGAAGTTTTACTACTACTTAGCAATATAATTCTGACAAACATTAGATTTCTTTTTCAAAATTTTGCTGAGTTGAGACGAACACTCACTGATCATCTTAACAACTACTTCTTTTGGCAGAGGAAGCTGTTCCTCTGTGATGATGTAATATAATAATATATTAGGTATTCTCATTAAAGTTTCTGTGAAGTTATAATACCGGGATACTAAGTCTAAATTAAAAAAAACAGGAGCAAACTTGAACCTAGCTCAGGTATGCCCAGCTGTGCTTCCAAACACTAGAAATGGCTGAGAACTGTATGTTGAAAATCTTTCATCCATTAGCTTCACCTGGTCTTCATATATTGTAGTTTCTAACTCTCCTTTTCTTTTGAGTAAAGTGGTACATGTAGGAGAGAAGGGATGTAAGGGGCATGAGTAAACCTCTTTACCTGATTCATGTCTCAAGCTTTGTATATGTTCTATATGTATGACTGATAGATGGCTCCTGAATGATCAAAGTCCAGCAACCATGTTGTATTTCTGCTACAAAATGCCCAACCACCATTTTAAAGTACATCACTTTCCTTGCTTCCATTTAATAACTGTTGTTGGGTTGCATTTTAAAGGCATATTTTAAACCTGTAAATTTCATGTTCTTTTGGATAACTGACATGTTCATGCCAGTTTACTATCGTAAACTTTTATTTCGCCTTTCTGAAGGCGGCTTTTTCCGTTTTAATTATCTCATGTAAGTTAATGTCAACAAAGTAATTACCATTCTTTTCACAGCTTTGTCTTTGCACGTCTGAGTAACTATCAAATTAAAGAGTTTAGAAAATCATACAAGTATAATATCACTGAATATGTTAATTTTTACATATTTGAGGCTATATTTCTGTACATCAGCAGTTTCTGAGATTACAGGAGAAGCAGTTTGCTTATATGCTAGGTGGATAACTTGGACGGCTCATGATAGTGGGTTATTTAATGCAGATGAAATTTACAGTCAAAAAAGGAAGGGGTTTTGGTGAGTTGTTTTAGGTCTTATTTTAATCTTCTATTACTTGTGCTTGAGGTGATTTTGATTAAATGTTGATGTGACTCACCAATAAACACTTTCCAAGTTGAATTTTCAAATTTGGAGCTTGACCATATATTTATAATTATGGGCTTTAGAATAAATGACTTACGGCAATGCGTTAAACAGTTTTGTTGTGTCTAACTGGTATTATCTCTAAGCAAAATGACTATTTAATTTTTTTTTTTGGTGGAGTTCATATGAGTTATTTTCAGCATATTTTGTGTACTAGATGCCTGAGTGGTCTTTTCATCTGCTTTTTTGTTATTTGGTTTCCCAAGGGATTCAAATGCAGGGCTGGGTTTGGATTTTTGTGGTGTTTGCATAGGTTCTTTGATAACAGGTTGTTGAGTGGTATTTCATGTTCAAGTTTTTGATAAAAGTGTGTTCCATACCATGCTGTGATCTGTTGGGAATGTTTTCATTGGAGGGTAAAGGTTTTGTGCTAAACTCAGGCTAGCGTGCTGGTCTTCTAGATATTTAAGTTTTTTAAATTTCATTTTAATTCAAGTATTTTAATATATCGTTTTCCCTGCAGATGTGTTGAGGAGTTGATTTACTCAGTATAAACAAAATAACTGCTGTTGGTTGAAGCGCTGGTAAGTTGTTACTCCTAATAACATTTACTTTATAGCTTTTTAAAAAAAATATGGCTATAATGTGTAACTTGCTGAAGTTTTTGGCTGAATACATCGTGAAATTCCTTAAAAGTCTGTGTGCGCACATGTGCGTGTTCCTAAAAGGCTCGCTTCGAAGGACCACAGCAGTGTTCTTGCTGGGCTGCTAGGAAACAAAAGTTATACTTGGATAGTACTCTCAACCTGTCTTGCTTGAGAACAGCTTTCATATCTAGTTGTAGTACTCTGGTCGTCTTCTTCTGTGACTTGGCTCTATACTTTATGAGAACTACTAAATCATATATATTGCTTGTTCAGAAGGGTTTGGTATGCAAATATCTGTCACTGCAGAGAAGTACTACATACTTAAAATTTAGATAGCAAATGGTGTGGAAAGTCTCTTAGCAGCGTGAATTCGTTTCACAAGCATCTTGTGTTGTCTTTTTATGCTTTTGTCAGCATCAGAGAGGGTCTTTGAGCAGATAGTAACCTGTCTTCATAGAACTTTCTCTTCTGTGACTGTTCTCTGATATTTCAGTTTGTCTTGATTCGGTGTGTGTTAACTTTACAGAAGATGGTATGTAACACTGATACAGTTTGTCTTACTAAACTCCTAGCTTATATATCTCATTTAGGAATCATTCCCCGTATAGTCAAAATGCAAAGTAGGCAGGCTTGAGTGGCAAAATTCATTCAGTTCTACAGGATAAATATGGAGATAGGATTGTCCTGAGTTTCCTTTTCTAAAAGTAATTCAGTTTTGATAATCTTTTGCTGCCTCTAGCACATTCTGTGACTCTCTTGGGAGTTGTCCCTGGGAAGACTCAAGTTCTCTTGTCTTCCTATGTGTTTAAAATTCAGACTCCTTGATCCTACACCTTTAATTAGGGCATCCATTGCGTTTTGTATACATGAAGTGACTTTTTTCAGTGAAAGCTCTGTATTCCTGTAGAACTGTGCTTCAAAATATGTTTTTCTTTAAAAAAGACAGTTTCTTAGACAATCCTTTCAGTTTGATATGTAGCCTGATTGAGTAATGCCTTCCTTAGGCTTCAGACCGCTTGGAAAAAATGTTGGTCCAAGATTCACGTGTTCCATCATTTCAATCAATAGAAGTTAGTGCTTTTAACTGTTTTACAGCTATTATGGTAGTAGAGACCTCCAACAAACATGCTTAACTTGTAGTACAAAATGCCTTCTATGCTGCCTCAGGTGCTAGGAAAGCAGCTGCTCCCTGTTTGTAATTCAAAGTCCATTACTTTCTTCTGATTCACACACACAATATCAAGACTAATGTAGGGCTCTTTTTAAAAGGATAAAGGAGTGTACGTAGATAAGGTATAAACCATGCTAGAACGTGCTATCATAGCTTTGTACTGCTTTTTGTTGCTTTCCATTTTGAATCGGTGTATGAGTATCCAGTCTTCAAGCAAAACTGGAAATTACGAACTTTCAGGAATGAAGTTCTTGTTATTATGTGTACGTGTTCTCAGATTTGGCAGTCTTTGATTAGCATGGCTCATCCTTTCTCTTGTGTTCGAGAAGTTTTATTACTGTGCTCTTTTGGAGGTCTTGAGGTATTTTTTCCAGTGCAGTGTAGAACAGCCTATTTCTTACTACGTTACAAATAACCTTTACTCCTTCAAACTATTCCTCAAAACCCTTGCTATGCTATCCATTATAGGCCATTGTGTTGCCTTTCTTCCCTAATCCCCTTCCATAATCTCTGAACAATAGGAACTCATGTGACTGATTAATATGCTCCATTCTTGTATTATCTTTACCTGTTGTTTCCTACATCTTTTTGTGTGCTCTTTTCTCTCCTTGGATTGTAGATTAGCTGTGTCAGATTCAAGTTTCTTGAGCAGGAATTGATGACTTTTTGGTTACACATTCAGTAATTCTTCCATTCTTTTCTATTTTATGATCTTTACCTAAGAGATTGGGTGAATGTGAAACTCTGAATCCTCTTAGAGAGGAATAGTTGTCTTCAGAATGTCTGACTCCAAAATGCATTTGAAAAAACATCCGAATGTATGGGTCTTGAAAGATTCTAGTATTGACTTCTCTGGTTAACAGCATAGATCATGTTTAGTTGAAGTAGTGCTTTTTAACTATGAACTTTTGGGATGAGAAGGAGGAAATACTTGAAATCACCAGAAACTTTTTGAAGTTGGTGTATTTACTTGATGTGATGAAATTTACATGGAGATGTCTTAGTTTTGAGCCCAAGTCTTTAGGATTTAGAACTACTTGTTTGTGTTTTTTAAAACTCTGTCAGAAAGAGTGCATCTGTGAATAAAGTCCTTGGTCATACCTTACCTGAATTTAATTTCTAAATCTACAAAATCTGGTGAATACCCTTGCTTAGCTAAGAACACCTGATCTTTACATCAGCTGTTATGCCTTCTTTGCTGTGCTTAGTGAACACCCAGTAGCAGTGAAACTGGGTTTATGACTGCCCAGAATACTTGTCCATTTTTTAAAGTGCTAAGCAAAACCTGATTACTGACTTTTGACATCAATAAAGAACATAACTTAAACTAGAGGAAAAAGCAGGTATTAGATATCTCTCATTGAAAGTAAAATCTTAATTTAATAAAATTTGGGCAAACAAAACCTGAAGTTATATACTTCAGAACCTCATTCTGTCAAGTCAGCTCCCTCTGTTGGAATTCTTTGAAGTAGTTTTCCTTTACTAGCATATGTAATCTTGATTTTTTTTTTTTATTTTATTTTTTTGATATCTCCCCCCACCCTCAAGTTCAAGCTTCAAAGCATGAGAGACTTCAGTCTGGAAACCATTGTAAACGTAGTGGTGCCTTACGCACTTGTACTGATGCGTAGTTGTTTTACATGTTGTGATTGGCCTTCAGCCTCATACTTAAGAAATACAGGGTTTCAGTAGACACAAGATTCCTGAGGCCATGTTTTTGACCATAAGACATGTCTTTTGTTTCTGTGATGTCTTAATAGTTAGAGAAACAAACAAGTAATACAGAAACCTGAAGCAAAAGCTTTGTAAACTCAGATGTTTCAAAACCGTCCTCTGAAGTCTTTAGTCATGGTGGTGAATGGCTTCTGTCTGTTGATACATATTGTTGATATGTTAACAGTGTTTGGAAGGAAACTTACAAAGTATTATGTTGACTACCCAGGTCCCTTATTTATCATGGCCAAAATAATGTTTGGAAACAAATACAGTAAAGAGTAGATAATAGAAGCTTGAGGAATAGGGTGATGCCTAACTGATTTTTACAGAAGGAGTGAAATACTCATGTCATCTAGCAAAAAGAGGGATGTTCAATGTCATTGCTTAGATGTAGAATCATTGCCTATGTCTTGGTGGAGAAAGAGGTATGCTTTTGCCAACATATATTAAAACTTTTTCATAAAATGTGTCTTAAACACAATTCATAAGTAAACAAGTTCTGTGAAATCTTTAAATGCAAATGTAGATTTCACGTGAAAAAGTTTACTGATTGCTGTTAATACCTTGACCATTACTCTAGCATCTTTTTGATGTATGAAACACTTCTGTAACAAGGGCTGTGGTAGCATGCTCTCATTTATAATATATCACCAGTACTGTTTACTACTAATTATTTTACAAGGTCAAGAGAAGAGTTTAAAATGAATGCAACAGGGTTATTTGTAAAGTTTTTGGTACAACCAAATATAGGTGAACCTAGTAGAGAAACTTACCCTAAATTGTTTTTTAGCAGATCTCTTTAGAGACTTAAGACAGAAGGCTAACCCAAGAGAAATAGGCCTTTGAAGGTGGACTAACAAATAACTAAATTACATTTTTTGACAGCTGGGGAGGGTTCAAGCCAATAATTAAACTTCCTTATTTCTTAAAATAGCTATAAAAATGATCTTTAAAAGTATTATGTAGGGGTTTCTGCCACACCCTTGCCAATACTCTTGAATGTTTGATTGTGACAATAATGGACAACTATATGGTGGTTTATTACTCAAGTTTTGGTACCTCATTCAAGACCTTAGCATTGAAAAAAACCACCTCAAGTGTTGATTTATCTTCAAATGCTGTAACGGGTTTAAAATTAGGCCAGTGTATCCAGTAAGAACTAAATCATTTTTTCAGTTTAGTGTGTTTGGGGGGAATTCAAAATATTTAATTCCTACCTGAGGATGAGTTGAATGATTGAAACAAAAAAATCCCTGCAAAATTGAATATTCAGTTTCTGATTTTGAAAATGGAAAGATCCTATGATTGATTACTACTACTACTGCTTTACATGTTGCGCAGTGTAAAAGCAAAGTGAACTACCAGATCCTGCGTTTCGCTTATATATGCTGTATTTCTTTTCCAGTGTAGTTAAAACAAGGAAGAAATCTGTCTATAGAGGACTATAAAACATGACATATATGGCAGTTACGAAAGGCAGACTGAGGCTTTTTGCACAAGTTCCATTGCTGTTTTCCTGTATGTGACTGGTTGTTTTGAAAAGAGAATGGGTAAACTTGAATGATGAGAGAGAGACCACTAGATGGCTCCACTCATTTTTCCTGTGCTGTGGGTAGTTTCTGTATCACTCACTCACTGTGAGAATAAGCCCAGGTTATCATGGGAAAGAAATAGTGGTGGAGTTGGCAGACTAAAACGAGGTTGAAGCTTATAAAAATTCAAAAGAATAAATCATAAGTTAGAGTGCAGATACCCAAAATCATGAAGAAATATTTTTAAATCTTCTTTTGTATGTCAGTGTTGTCTCTTCTACAGTTAGTATTGGCTTTAAAGTAACTTTCTTACCATTTAGTAACTTACTGTACTTGATTCTTGCATGTTAGGAGGCATAGTATTTTGTTTGTATTCTTAGAAAAACATGAGCTTAACTTTGGAATTTTTAATTCTTGGAAGAAAATGTGAAGATGGGGACATATAATTTGTATTTCCCCATATGGAAGTCATTTGATCACTTCTGGTTTTGTCACTCACTTGTGGGCTTGGTTGCTGCTATGTGAAGAGTATAGTTGGACTATGTGATCAGTATTATGGTGGCCTTGCTAAAGGCAACTAGTCTAACTTGTTACCATTTTCAACTGACATCTGACATATCTTTTCCCACCAGTAACTAAGTTAGTCAGTTTGTTTATAAACATGTTTGCTATTACACTGTGTCTTTCATGAGGTAGAAACCTGAGTTAAGATGGTGGGAATCTCTTGTCTCCAGTTACCATCTTCATACAGGAAACCAGTTTTCATGTCTTTGCTTTGCTTTTAATGTATTTCTGTGGTTGAAGGAGAGCATGGACAGTAGTTAAAAACTTTGGCGTAATTATAATAAACTTGATTTTCCACCAAGAACTGAAGTGTCAGCTTTAGTAAATGGGTCAGTCCAATAAAGATGGTTGCCAGAGCAAATAGCCCATATTTCCCACTGTCGATTTCTCTGGTGTTCTTTCACTATGAAGAATTTTAAAATTGAGTTTATGGAGCCTGAAAGCGTTCTTGAACTTCTGATCATTCCTCCCCTACTTCTTTATAGTTTTGATTAAAGTTTGTGTTTTTGACTCCTGTACTGCTGATGTGACCTTGTTAGTTTGTGATAAAAGTAGGTGTTCTGGGATATGTAATACTTAATGAAGCATAGTTATATGCTTACAATACATCTTCAGGGTACAGTAGTTTAATGTCTTAGTTTAAGGATAAGATTATCTGTATTCCAACAGCATTTTTCTTTTAATTTTCCATAAAGAATCCAGTCAGATGAAGAGTGTCAAAAGGAGTCTACGAATGAGAGATCAAGATGGCAGTTCCACTGTTGATTGAGAGGTTGAGGAACTGGACTAATGCATGAGTGCTGTGATATAACTGTCCAAGAAAAGGACGTTAAAACATGGACTCCCGTGTTATTAAACCAGAGAAGATGTGGGTTCTGATCATCCTATCAAAATGGACTTTGCACTTGAATTAATCAGGGGACTGTATCAGTGACTATCCAGTGATGGATCTGTTTGAGGGTTGGGTGGCAAAACTTTGCTCTAAGGTGATGTATGCATAACAGGGAAATTAAATTGATAAGACATGTTGCTATCCCTTCGGAGAAAATGTAATGTTCTTTTTTTAAAAAAAAATACTTAATAAAAGGTTTTCGTTTCCTTTACGCTTTGTGTTTGTCCTTTCTGGCTGAATTTTTTAAATTGTTTTGATATTGGAGTGTATTACCTTCTTGGATGCTATTAAAGTAAATGTTTTAGCTGATAAGCTCTAAAGGCAAGGTAAATTTTATGAAATACTTGATTTAAAATGCTGTGGTTTTTATTTAAAAATTATCTTCACTTTGCTACAACTTCCAATGATTTTTTAAATTTCTGGCTGGTTCTTTCAGGTGCTCAATGTTAGTTTTTGGTTTTGGGTTTTTTTTTGTTTTTTTTTTCTTCAGTTTGCTCTGTTAGGGTATTTCTGCTGAACTTTCTGAAGTTTCTTTAAGATGGAATTGATACCAAGTGAAGGGTGGGCAAATATGACAATAAAAATGCATGTTCAGGGTCTTCTGGAGAAATTTTCCTTAATTATTGCTGGTATAGCAGAGGTTTTCTTAACCATTTTTTGTAACCTTTAGGTATATTCATTAGGTTGTGTATGTGTACATAAACTTTAAACAGATTTCCTGGACAACATACTTCCTAAACAGCCTGCTCTATCCTAAAATTGTTTTCTACAAGTGTCCAGTGTACTTCACAGCCATTTGATGTAGACTTAGCTGCATGATACTGTATCATGTGTTTGACAAGAAAAGTGGAGTAATTTTTGGTATTACTACAGATAACATGTTAACTTTTACAAATGAATTTTTAAATGGTTTTAATGTTCAAAAATTGGTTTCAAGCTTTTTGTGGGTCAAATTCTGTGGATCAAATAGTTGAAGTTATAGGCCTTCGTATGCCATTTTCACCTGGCATTCATAGTCTGTCCTCTTTGTCTTATGCTAGAAGATGAAGAAGACAAACCTGGTGCTTAGATAATCTAGATCTCAAGGAGGTTTCTTTTAAAAAGAAAAAGTAAGCATTGTGTGTGTTTAACCATTTGGCTTGCTCAGTTTTTATATATGCTCAAGTTTTACCGTAATTAATTGTTCATAACTGTTTAATCCAGCTGTTCTGATTATACACACTTGCCTACTCAGGCTTGTTTTTGCCACGTGTTATATGGTGGAATTGGATACTGGGACCAGCCTAAAGGGTTCCACATTCAAATGAGTGGATTTCCTTAGTGTTGTACAAAGTTGTTTGGAATTGTCTTACGTTGTGTTCTCAATTTTTGTAATTTGGGTGCAAGGGGTCTTCTATAAGTAGTCAATAAACTAAAATTCTTTAAAATAGACTCTGTCAATGTAGCACACCTACTTAAACCTCTTTTGATTTGGAAAGGTGATAGGTTGTTGGAGGGTATGGATGGCAAGCATGTGGAGTAGGAGTTGAAAGGGAGTATCTTGGTTCTGCTGGTCGAAGCCAATGTTCCCAAGTTGTTGGGACACTGTGCCATTGATGGTCCCTGTCGAAGTCCAAACTAGTGTGTTACCCCCTTCTTCCCCCAGCTTCCACTGTCTGCTTCCACTATTTTCTTGTGATGCTTACCAATATGCAAGAAGTCCTTGTACTTTTAAGTATTTTGTTGCTTGTGGGAAGACAAATGGTAGTCGAGATGCAAGAGGTATGGGGATGCTTGGATCTCCTTCATTTTCTCCATGATATGTCTTCTCGATGTTCGGATGTTGCATGTGAGAAATTGCTTGGTTTCGAAATCTGGATCTTGGCTATTACATGGCTTTAAAGAGTAATTTGTCATGTTAAAATCCGTTAACCAGCATTAATGGGTTAAGAATGAGAATTAGAAATAAGCCTTAATGGTGTCAAATTTCTTTTACGGTAGTGCCTTCCCTTAACTGATTAAAATTGTGCAGTTTTTGGATTTTTGTTCTCAAGCAAAACCACTAGGGAGGCGCTGTGGAGTTGAAAAGGGTTATTAGCAAATGTGGGGTTTTCTTAGGAGTGTGTGATGCTCTTGTTTCAAGCTTTAGCTCTAAGTATTGGGTGACAAATGGAAGAGCTATTGTCTGGTGATACTATCACTTAATTAAAAAAAAGCTACCCCTTGGGTGGGGTTCACACCCAAGGTGGGTTATTACTGATTGCATGGCGATTAGTTCCACTTCCATTCTTTCAAAATGGCTTGTAACAGCACCACTTCCTGTCCAGGGAGGAAGTAATTTTAGCCCAAGCCCTGAAATATTTAGCAAATCTTTAAAACAAAAAGAGCAAATTACATTTCTTTCTGGTTTCAAAAGGGTGTCTGAGCCACATGGGGTTAAGGTGTCCCCTCAGCTGGGGTAGCTGGAAGGAGCCAGGGCTGTGGGGGGTAGCAGGCACCCTTTAGGTGGAGGCTATCTCTTTTTTTGGTAGAAATGAAGGGGTGGGTCTATGGTACATCACCTGAGTTGTGGGGTAAATGTAGAGAGTGTCAATCAAAGGCAGAGCTCAGAGCTGGGAAGGAGCTCTAGATGGCGGCTGTGCCTTAGAGAGAGCGCGCTCAGCTCCGTGCCTTCCCCAACACTTTACGCAACTTTCCCTAACTTTCGGGCAGCCTCAGGGGGCCCCCACAGCCCCTTGCCTCTCCTAGGCACTAATCGGGGGCCGAGCGGACCTTTTTCGGGCAGAAAAGCAGCTTTTTAGGGCTCCCTTTTCGTGCCTTGCTGGAAAGAAGAAGCCGTGGAGAGAGCCCAGGTCGTTGTTTTTCCAGCTTAGAAGCCATGGCGTACCTCCATTTTTGTGCGCTCTCCTAATGAGCTTTTTCCCCCGGACATTTTTGTACTAATTATCGCTTCTTTTGCTTTATCGGCAGCGTATTTTTGGGATTAGAATATATATTTTTTGTCATTATCTGAAATTCGTATTTTATCATTCTGAGTCTAAATATTTTGGATCTAATGTTTTTCCACTACCCGAAACTAATATCGACTTGATCCTGGCGGCGGTGCATGGATCAGGTAGGTGGGCAATTAATATTAATAATTTTTAGATTTCTGCCGTTTTGAGTACTTTGATTTTCGACCGATTTGAGCTGTATTGGGATGACGCAATAAGATACAGATTATTTGCATCCAGTGTTACTTTGGGAAAGTTTGCAGGATGCTCTTCTACCGTGTTTATTCTCCGATTTTTCTTTTAAAAACGATTATTTGTTTTAAATCTCCGTTTTGCCGTGTTGATCAGTGTTGTGTATTGTTATAACAATATCATTGCAGCGTCAGGACTTTGTTCCTGATAATGAAAGGCAGTGAACGAACTGGGACCTTACCTTTCTTTCAACTTTTGACAGTAAATACCTGGGCACAGGACTTCAAAGCAAACAGACACCCCTGACCCCCTCTTAATATTTAAGAATAAAAAGATGATGAGAAATAAGGACAAAAGCCAAGGAGAGGAGGGTTCAGTCCACAGCAATGCATCGAGGTATGATCTATCAACTTACTTTTTTTTTTTTTGTAAAACCTGTGAATACCCTGTTTACTTTGACAGCCTTGGGTTACTGTCAGTGCTTAATACAAAACATTTTACTGATTTTGCTTCCTTTTTAAGGAATGACCTTGAGATTGTTAGCATGCCACACCCTAATTTTTTTGGTAGCAATTTCTGAAAGTTGTGTTGTGACTTAAGGGCCCATGTCATAGTCAAAAGGTAATGTACCTTTATTCGGGAGAGCCCTTTTCTCTGTATTATGTTTTTCCAGCTTTTGAATTTCAGTTTTTAGGTTTTTTGTGCTGTGAAAAATGACCTTGTCGGTTTAGCCATTGCTGCATTGCACCATTTTACATACAAGGCAAATTTTTCTTTGAAGAATCTCAGAAGTCTAAACTTTAACTGAGGGCCATACAGAAGCCTGGTGTAGTAGTAAATTATAGTAAATAGACACAAGAAAAAGTTACATGAATGAAAAAAAGCTCATTTTAAAATATAAACTGGAAAGTGCCTGTCTGTCTGATACCCCATACTTCAAATTTTATTTGAGCTTGTAGAACTTTGATACTGTTTTGGTATTTTGGAATATTTTGATACAATTTAACCAGACTTTCCCCTGCTGGTGATAGTATTTCATATTATAAAATATGAACTGGGATTGTTAACAAGAGGCTTGAAATGCTTTGCCTGCTTGTTTAATATATTTCTGCTCAGAGTGTTTTTATTTACTTTTGTCAAGTAATGGGATTCTTTACAGATTTTTATAAACTTAACCTTGATGTGGGAAAAGTACGAAATACTGAAAATGTTTACGTTTGTCAGGAATGCAGAAGTATAATTACGAAATTGCTCGTTTTGTATTTAGTGGATTGGTTTATTCAAAAATTGGAAATCTGAAAATATGCATTATTATTCTATAGTTTGTAAACATACTGAGTTTCTTATTTTGTTAATTTTAATTAAATCATGGCCTGTTTCTTTTTTCCTCTGGTGTTTTCTTCGGTTATTTCTAAGTAATATGAATAAAAAGAGTTCTAAACTGTCTGTATCAGATGTGCACTATATGAGGTCTGCAGGTGTTTGAATAGTATTCTTGATGTCCACCAATATTTAACCTTTCTTAAACACACTAACTTTAAATACTGTGGGAATATATACATTAATATATTATCAAATCTCTGGAACCTTCTAAAGTGAACTTGTATGATATTCTGGATATATTAAAACTGCAGTAAAATTTAAAATCTTAAAGTGGATGTGGGTAAGTTTGTTTAATGTGAAGTGTTTATTAACTAAATTAGCTCCAGGGACTTTTGAAACATTATATACAGCACCTGCACAGAGCTTGTATAATAATGCAGTTTAAAAAATGCATCACATTTTCAAACCTTTCTGGTTTTATATTACTGAAAGTAATGCACCTTAAATAGCTGCAAAAAAAGTCAAAACCTTTTTATTCAACGTTCGGCTTATTTAAGTCTTTATGCTTCTTTAAAATGTGGATTATCAGCGAAAAGCAACAAGAAGTACTGTTTGTTAAGGAAATCTGAATTAAGGGAGTTTATTGGTGTTAAAAACACTATACTAAATATGAGATGAAATTGGAGACATCTAGCAGTATTGCTACAGAAAAGACCTTTGATTTTTTTGTCCTAGTGGTGTTATATTTGCATAGTCTCACACGTGCAGTTTTACTGTTTTCTTTGAAAGGTTTTTAGCATAATTGATCATTTATGTATAACACCTGTTGTGTGAGGTGAAATGTTACCCTTTTCTTCCCCTCCCTTCACCATTTTTTCTCAAAATAAACTTGCTGTGAGTAACATCCACTCACCTGAAGTGTGGGAACAATTGAACACAGGATATTTATAAGTGAGCCCTGTCGAGCTTATTTCTGAGTTGTGAGTCAGCTGAATGTCGTAAAATGTGTTTTACTTCCTGAGGTTGACTTTAAGTTGTAGGGGAAATGATTTCTAGGAAGTAAAGCCACCAGTTTGCTTTACTGTAGCCCTGAAGTGCCTTGATGTCTGCACATAACATGCTGCTGGCCAGTTTTCTCCGCAGTTGTGGGACTAGCTCAGAATACATGTCAATATATGAAGTCACATTACATTATCTTTGATTGGAGGCTTGAGTGATGGAAATGGGTGGATGAGGTACATATGAGTGATGCCATTTATCTGAGCTGGAGAAGCAAAAGGTACAGGACTGAAACAATGTGTTAAAGTGGAAGAAGTACCATATCTGTATAGTACATAAGTACATTGGCTGGGGAATATGCTTGGAATTGACTCTTACATTTCCAGGCCTAAGAAAGCAAAAAAACAAAGCAAAACAAAAAACCCCCACACATGCTGAATAAGCAAACCATGTTTGAGAATTGTCTTGAAACAGACATTATTCTTGAGGGGAAAATGATGTTAACTCTCTACAGTAAGTTTAGGGGGTTATACTTTCTTATGGCCTTTCCAGTTGAGCAGCAACAGCTGTCTTTTGCTATATTGGTAGTACCCATAACAGTGAGTCTCCACAAACTTACAACCTGCTGATTTTGTGTATCACCACCTAGAATAAAAGTTGGGTGTTGCAATTACTAATAACCACCTGTGTATATGGGACTTCCATTAAATAATTGAACAAAATCCTGGTGTGTTTTCTAGCATCTTCTCTGTTGCATTTTTAAAAGGCAGATGATACAAAGAGCATTTAATACATCCTTAGTGCAACCCAACCTCGTGTAAACTTCAGAAATGCTTGAAATGCAGGTTAAGGTAACACTTCTGTAAGCCTAGGAGTAGAGCTTTTGCACAGGATAATAAGTAACACAAGGTAGATACATCTATGTATTTTCTCCTGGAGTCCATTGAGGGTCATTTGTTGCAGTTGCTCTCCTACAACTCCAAATCTGTTACAGAAGGTGCAGAGCTGAGCAAACCACTGTGTTTACGTCCAGCTCTCAGCCTCTGCAGCACTAAAACAGCGTTTGAGGAAAATGGTGCTGACGGAACAGATTTCGGGCGGTTTTCTGTAAAGGGAGCTGGAGGTTTGAGGTCTGAAGTCTGAAGCGGTGTTTTTTCTCTGGGCAGCTGCCGCAGCCTGCCAGGCAGCTCCGCAGCGAGTGCTGCAGCCGTCGCAGAGCGGAGCACGCTCGTTTTATGTGGCAGCCATTTTATGGAGATGCAGCTACACGCGAAAGGGCATTTTGCGCGTGTGTGCAGGGGGGGAACCACGGTGTTAAAACAAAACCTGCCATCTCCGGCTGCTGTTGAAAGCAGAGGGCATCTCTTTTCGCTGGTGGCAGCGCTCAGAAAGCAGCTATTCCCCGCGAAAGGAGGGAAAAAGCACTGCAGTGCCTGGCATTTTGGTGCGGGTCCAGTGCAGTCACAAAATGGCTGTTCCTTTGTGCCGCATAGCTGACAGACATACTGCATTGCACTGTGTGCACTCTAAAAACAGCAGGAAGTTGCTGGTGGGGAGTTCAAAGGCCACCTCGCGCTCGCGGGGCCGGCGATTGGCTGCGCGCTCGCTTGGCAGCAGCGGGGCCGGCGGCGGAGGCAGAGCCCTGCCTGCGCGTGATGTCAGCACACGCGCGGCCTCCCACTGCTGCCGCTGCGCTGCGGACACGCAGCCGCCCGGCGAGCCGCCACCAGCCTCCCTCGCCGCTCCTCGGGCGCTTCTCGCTCTGTTCTTGCTCTATTCTATTTTTCTTCTTTTTTTTTTTTTTTTTTCTTTTCATAGAGCAGCGGCTATTTTCAGAAGCAAGGTGGCAGCTTGCAAGTGATCAGGGTTATTTTTGGTGCTTTTTTTTTCTTCCCCCTGAGAAAGCTTTATTTTTTTTTTTCTGACTTTATAAGAAATCACAGAGTACCTAGCGTTCCTGCAACAACTGGCCAGTTTTATAGCGTTATGGCTTTCAGCATCGTTCAATCAGTTAAACTCACTCTTTTAATGGGAAACACGGTCTACTTTTTGCAGCTGATTTTATTTGAGCTGAATGGAAATGTTGAACATGATTATTGAAATGTCTCTAGCTACCGATTTCCCCTTTACATCCTCCAAGCTGGCAATCCGTGTGTGGGGTGTGGTGTTTTTTTGTTTGTTTGTTTTGTTTTGTTTTTGCTATTAGGGCTATCGTTCACATATCACACTTTGCAGTTTCATTTACACCAGCGGTGTCTTTGAAGAGTTTTTTTTTTTTCTTTTTAAGTTTTAACCCTTTAATTATCCTGAGGCTTTTTTGAAAAGGGAAAATTCTTGATCAGCGCAGCACAAAGGGAATAATGTACGAGGAATTCAGCGAATCATGATGTCATCTGTGTGGAACACAAAGGAGACTGTTGTTCTTGTTTTGCTTTGTTATTGCTGTTCCACATTACCCTTTCTAAGGAAATGTCGCATCTAATTACAAATACACAATTCTGAGACTTCAGAAACTTCTCTGTTTCCTGTTGCTATTGCTGCCAGAAATGTATGCAATGTATACAATGCTATTAAAAAAAAAAAGCAGGGAGGGGAGAAGGGAGCTAACCAACCTCAAGAAGCTAGATTTACTGAGATTTTTAAACTCTGCTGGATTGTGTCTTTTTAATTAAATTTTATGCTAATTAATCATTCTTTGTGTTCTCTAAACGCATGACTGTGTTTTACTGAATGAAAATGGGAATAAGGAGCTCACCTGGATAATTCTGTAACCCAGCAAAAATGCTTCTGTGTATCGTGGTGGCTGAAAGTATGCTTTTGCCTGGATATTATTGTACTTCTGTACACATGCGTGCACACATACTCCCACAGCACTCTTGCCTAAATTTATTACTGCCTTCAGCCAAGACAAACTGACATGGCTGAGATTATAGATTAGAGCTGGCGTTCTGCTTTCTGTTGGGTTGCTGTTTCACCTGCTGTACAGTGAGAGCAACAGTTGTCCTTATCGGAGCCTTACCCCGTTTCCTATATGAGCTGAAGCCAAATCCTCCCACAGTTCAGGGAGAGTATTTTGTGTTGCAGTGAGACAGGGGTCATATCCCAGCTGATTTTAGCAGTACATAGGGCACAGCACTTGGGAGAGCCCTGGTCCTCACGGCCTTTGGAGCAGTGCAGCTCTCAGCGTTTGGTCTAGAATAACCACATAGGTCCAAGAAACTTGCATTAAAGCAGACATCTCTACTGTTAACTTCAAGTTGAAGTGAGCTTCGAGAGTGCTTGGAGGGAGGGCGAGGAAGGTACTAGATGCTTAATACTGATCTTTCAAGCTCAGCGTGGGGGAAAAAATAGGTCCCAACCCTGTTGCTTCAGCGTTTCTCTCCTACTCTCTGAAAGCTATTCATACGGTTAACAGGTTACTAAATCGTGAATCTGTTGAGCAGGGATTTTTGCAACAGCATGTCTGACTGTTTATGCAGGCCCATTACTGCTAGTTTTAAGGAGCAGATTAGGGTACTAATAGCAGATGCAGTGTGACTAGCCATGTGGTTAAGCACCTGGGATTGAGAGCTGGCTTGTAGTGTCTGAACTGAAGCTCCTGATGCCATGGCCTTGCTCATTTTGATCTCAAGACAGCTAAAGCAAATCTAGTCTGGGAGGATATGGCAGCCTAGGCTGTTGAATCTCCTGATACATCCGGAGATGTGTATATATACCCACTATATCGTAGTGTCCCACTTTGTTGCAGACAAAGCAGTCCAGATAGGAATCGCACCATTAAAATAGTCTATCAAGTTTTTGGAGATCAAGGAACACTTCCAAATCTCCTGTTACCAGTAGCTGAAATCCAGCTCAGGAAGGTGGTAATAATGGATGAAGAAAGAGTCTCTGCTGTATTATTTTTCCTTCAAGGAAAAGAAATACAAGCAGAACAGCAACGGGGGGAGGGGAGAATGGCCTGGATTAGGAACATAATTAGGTATAAGCAGCCTTCTAGCAAAGGTTGTACTGGCCTACTGACATGGTGTCTGTCATAGGCTTTTCTGCTGTGTTTTCATTGAAAGATGTGTGCTGAAATGCCATTTGAAGATGCTCTTTCCACAGGTGGTGGTGTACTTGTAAAGACTGCCTTTAAATTCTCTAAAGCATCCTTGAGTTGACACCAAAAGAGACTAGATGAAAAACTCATGTCTTTAGTGACTTGTGGTGAAGCTTTTGTAGATGTCATGCTGTTAAAGTCTCCTTTTCTTGGAGCAGGGAGTGTCTTTAGGATCTATAAGCAGCAAAATATGGCTGAGTCTTTCCAAATGTGCAGTAGCTTTTATTACATCACTGCTTGTGCAGCACTGCTGCTAAATTATAATTTTCAGTATATGAGTTGCTTTAGTACTTACCTGTGGTTGAGATCATCCACATTATAGCATGTGTGTTCTTCTGGTCTTGGCCTGTAAGGTTTAAAAAAAAAACAAAAAAACTTGGATTCCCTTCTGGTGTTGTGCTGGTAACTTCTCACATGGGATTTCATCTTGGCAGGGCTTCTGTGAAGTATATTTGCCAAGTGCTGAATACTTCACAGCAGCGATACTGAATGCTTTATTGCTCATGAACCTTTACCCCAGCCATAAACAGGTCTGTTGCAACGTGAAGAATATGCTCATTCCAGCTCACCTAGTTCCTTAAAGATGTAATTAATTAGGTTTCTCACAGGTTTTATTGCTAGGTATGGATGGCTTAATATAATTGCTAATATATTAATTACAGAAACCATTTAGACTCTTTCCTGGTGAGGAACTACAGAGCTGATGCCAGTTGCAGGGCTTTGAATGCAATGTGATGTCTATAGAATGAAGGCTTAATGATCAATCTTAGATCTGTTGTTTAAAAACAGGTTTTAACAGTCACTTGGCATAAAATCCTCTGGCCAGGTCAAGTTCCCTTCTTCTGAATTTCAGGTAATTTGGAAGCAGGAAGGAATTTGTCTATCTTTGTGTTTTGTTAATGATTGTAGGTCCCAAATTTCCATGTTACTGTGTTTCTTTAATTTAACTGTTAAATCTCAGAAGAAATTTGCAAATGTTAAAAGAGAGGGAAAAACTCTTTCTGTGCTAAGTTAAACCTAGCTCATGAGTGCAGTCCAGTCTCTCCCTGAAGCATCTACTTGTTCTTTACAAGAAATCTGGTGCTGACTGTGTACAGAGTTCCCTTTGTGCTGGCCGTGGAGCTGTAGCCTGGCTGTGCTCCCATGTGACAAAGCAGAGGCTGTAGTTGGAATGGATGAGGGGCATGGTGAATTAATCCCTGCCCCGTTATCTCAGCCTTACGGAAATGTGTGTGCTATTCTCCTCCAAAGTGTGGACATGCTCCTTTCTTTATGCGGTTATTAGGATGTTCTCAGCAGTGGGTGCTGCCTGAGTGGGAACAGCAGCAGGAGCAAGCCTGAGTCGTCCTGCAGCGGTTTGTGAATGTAAAGCGTTGTAACACATGGCCACATTCCTGGGGAGAGAGAGATCTGCTCTTTTCAAAGTCCTGAGAACTGCAATTGTACTTTCCTTTCACTGGGAGGGAAGGGAAAGGGTGCTGCCTTTGGAGCTTCTCAATGGCACTCCTTAATCAAGCAGACAGGTTTTGACTCCTTTTGTCACTGTGCTGGATTTCTTTTATTTCTTTTTTCCTTCTCCTGCTAAACATCCCAGGCATTTTCAGCCTCTGGCTCAAAGATCAGAGAGTGAGAGAGCCCGCTCTCCCAATCTTGAATGAACTGCTAGTTTTGCTTTATTATGCAAGCATAGTGTGGTGTCTTTGTAGTGGAAAAAAAACTTGGAAAATGCTTGTCATTCAAGATAGGCCAGTGTGCTTTACAGGGAGCTGCAGCAGAGCAGTGAAGGATATATTTAGCTCACTCTATGCTCAGGATTTACTCTGCTTTTGGAATTTAGGAATTCTACGCTGGGGACAGCAGTGATGTTGGCCAGAATATCTGTGCAAATTTCCCTCCACCTCCTCCCCTTCCAGTCCTTTGAGTTTGACTTGAAACTGGCACAAACCAATTCAGATGGTTATTTAGATAGGATACCTGCTGAGTGCCTAATCCCTTGTTTGTTACAGTAGCACCGTGGCTCTACTGTTTCTGTTGCTGTATAAATGTAATTAACACACACAATTTGCAAGCAGAGTTTGTAATCTTGGGTGGAAAACGTGTATGTTCTCCATGGTAACTCTCTCTTCATTTGCCAATTTCAGAGAAAAAAAAAGTTACCTATCACAGAAAACGAGGTTGGGGAAATATTTTGCTGTCTCTGCCTGCCCCTTTTAATCTCTGTCCTTTGAAGGGCATGTTGGATATCTGGCAGGAGCAACCTTATAATCCTGGGGACCATTTCTGCCCCCTGTCAGCCAGCCCACATTTGGCCAAATACACGTTCAGAGTTTGAGGCTTGCTTCTAAACTGCATGAAGAGTCTGTCTGTGTCTAGCGTGTTCTAGTTTCTTAAATTCCTATTTTGAGCCAGCTCATTAATGCAAAGCTAGAAATGCATAGGGTGTAAGGGTACTGCTAGGTAGAAGAGCAAGATTTTTTTTTTTCTCCCCTCCCTTCCTCCATTTCCATTTTGCCTACAGGAAATAAGCTAGGGAAAGCTCTTTCATTAACTTAGCCTTCTCAACTATTACCACCAAGAAAATATTTGCCTTAGGAGACTGGCAAGCACCAGTTACTCTTTTTAATGGACTTTCGGGATAAAGTAGAAAGCTCAGAAAACTGGGAATGAAATTGTCTTCTGTATCACAGTTTGTACCATTCACTTAGCTCTCGTACAAGCCCAGAAGCTCCAATGGAGTTCTCATTCCTGTGTTGTCTGTGTATTACCCCTTTTTCATTGAATGATCTGTGGTCAGAATTGGTCTACTGTTCCTCTCAGTTGCTTGTTTAGCTTAGATGTGAGGTTTTCATGGTTTGGAAGTTTTTCATTTCTACTCTTATGTCTCAACTGCACACGTCAGCGTTAACTGATGATATTTGTTTATTTTCAGTAAATATAGATGTTGCATATGTGTTTATATGTAACAATAGGAAACACCACATTTATAGATCCACCAGACTGACTTCAAATGAAATGTTAAAGCTGCATGGGATCCAGCTGGGTCACTGGGTTAGCATCCTCTGGTTCCTCAGTGCCCCTTTACTTGTAGAGCAGTTCATGTGTAGGTCACTTTGGGAACATAAATCTGACTGAATAGTTTTAAATTGGTGGTCTGCATTGGCTGAGCGGATCCTTGCTTTGAAGTAAATCCAGGGCCGCTTCCATGAATAGTGCCACTGGCGGACGGGTGAGGCTGGTAGCCCTTGCTGGAGAGCTGTGGGGGATGAGAAACCTCTTTTATTCGTAGAGCTGGATCTGGCGGATACGTCTGGTCTGAAACATTTATGTCTGGATAAAATGAACTGTCCTGTTCAATTCAGGCAGTGTCAACTCAGCTGCCCACTGCTGCGCTCTTCATCAGTAATGAAATCATAATTATGAATGAGTAGTAAATCTGGTGGATTTACCTGCAATTTTAGAATGTTATTGCAGCTAGCAGGTGACCCCGTGCTTCTGCCAAAGGTTGTCATACAGCAGGAAAGGCTCCTCAGTCTGCAGCAGGTTTTTTGGCCCTGCCAGTGACAGCAGATTTCCCTGGTGCTGAGGACCCGAGGTGGCCAGGCTGGGCTCCTGGCTTGCTGCTTCCCCTTCCCCTCTGCAACTCCTCTGTTCTGCCAAACTTCCACTGCTGTGGTCTGAGCCTGGCCCTACTTCTACTCACTAAGCCAGCAAAAAACTCCCCTGCAGTTTTTCTGGGCTCTTCTGCTGATGTATTAGTAAGTTAAAGTGGCTTGTGGAGGAGTCCAGTGAGTGCTGAAGCTGGCAGAAGGTGTGTACTGTGAACATGGGTTGTGGAGGCAGGATGGATGGGAGCAGGCGCGGGTGCCTGCCAGGTACCTGCGTTTTGCCTTTTGGTGGCAGCAAGCTGAGATGCGGATGGGCAGCTGGGCATCAGTTTTCTGCAGGACATGGGAAGCTTTGTCTGCCGTGCATAAAGGTTAAGTGTATATTTGCCCAAGGGGAACAGTAAACTTGGATTCAGATACTGTCCAGCTCTAGGAGTCTACACCAAAGACCATTTTGAGTCTGCCCCGGGGGTTATTCCATCAATGGGGAATTCGAGCTAAGGCTGCAAAGCCCAGCAGAGCATTGCTGTTTGGATTCAAAATGGTGATGTGGTATATTAGTAGCGGTTTTTAAAGCTAGATTGGGCTTGGCTTGTGGGAAGATCTTGGGCCACTAATACTCCCTTACTCTACTGGCTGAAATCAAGATCTGTCCATCAAAAGCCAAATTTGTAAAGTTTCAAGCAGATTGCTCTCAGTAAGAGCCATTCCTTTGTCAGCTTTTAATTCCAGAAACACATTTCTGGTCATTTTCTGAGGGACTCCAGCTTCTCTGGCATCTCCTGAAAACATAATGACTGTTTGTGCTTGCTTGTTAAGAGCTTATAAAACGTTTTGTTAATGTTAGCCTGGAAGATCCCTTATAAAATGAAATCAGACTACTCAGATGTGAAATATTAAATGCTAATGCAGGAGGCTTCAGGCATGCTGTAATTGCCTTGTAAACTTAGGTGCCTGATGGTGAAGGGTCTTATCGCTGCCATTCAGCTAGTTATTTCTTGGAAGGAATGTTTCCTTCTTGGTAATTTCTTTTTTTTTTTTTTTTTTTTTTCCTCCCCTCAAGTCAGGAGCTGCTTCTTAATTAAAATAGAATTATAGCCTGAAGTACTTCTTAGAAACAATGGGAACATGTTTTGCTGAGTCTTAGTGGATCTGAATTTTTATAGGAGTTTCTCACTTTAATAAGGGAGTTACCAAAGGTCTAACCGTAGTCTTGTTGGTGTTCATAAGTGTTTTCCTCTACTGAGTCTGGAGGGTGTTGGGTTGATTGAACAGTGATTTTGAGACATGCTAGCTTAAAGCTTAGTTGAAAGTAGGTCTTTTTTAGATACTAGTGTCGTTAAAGCAGGGCATATTCCAGAAATAGATTTAGAAAGGAATTAAATCTCAGGTTATGTACAACGATAAGGATTGATTTGGCGTATAGCATTGCTAATCATTTCTACCTTACTGGCAGGTAGAAGAACTTCCTGTTTGTCTCAGTGATGTTTAGGAAGGACCTTTTGTGGAATTATGCTTTTTAATTCTTTTTCTCGTTCTGCGTTTCAGTGTAGAATTAAAGGCAAGCACATAGGCTTTTGTCTTGATAACAGGATTTCTAAGGTTTTAACAAAAGGAATTATTTGTAACAGTCTTCAAAAGGACGTACCGTTTCCCATCTACCGTTTCCTTCCCTAACAGGGCAAGTGCATGTATATGTATGTGTACATGCAGATGTGTGTGTGATCTGTCACTAGAGAAATCATCAGATGATGTAATTCACGTCTAGGAAAAAGAGTAATGGCAGTACCCAGATAGGCTGTGAATAATATGTATAAATAATGGATATTCATGTGTAGAAATTGTGCAATAAAGCTTAGGGCTGTGAGAAACAAAGAGCTCCAGAGTGGGAGGAGACCAATAATTACTGTCCAGCCTTTAAACAAATACTGCCAATACCGTCTGGCTTCAGTCTAGCCTGTGTTGTTATAATTTCTTCCAGCTATTGCTAATAAATCTGCTTGAAGAAAAAGTATTTTCTTCTTTTGCGTGTCCTTGGTGGAGAACTTCAGCTTTTGGATTATGAGACACCAACCCAATTCCACCAAAGCCTGATGTTGCCACTTTGTATCGTGACAGTAGAAGGTTGGATGTCTCCAGTTCTCATACTTTTGTGAAGGTCAGGTCCTCATCCTGATACACGATGGGAAGGCAGGCTGCTTATGGGAGCCTCCATAGGATGATGTGGAAACTGTTCTGCTTCCCATGGAAATGGAGTCCCCAAGAGCTATGGAAGTATAGTTTCCGGGAATGTTGTGGCAATATTTCCTAATAAAAATCCTTCAGTTTTCTTGAAAAACCCATAGAAGTTCTAAAATTTCCCAACAAAGAAGTTTCAGCACTTATTTTAAGTAGACTCAGTTGCAAAATGATGTGGTTGAGTGGCACTTTGAGAGCAAACGTCAGCAGATTCGTGGATGTATTGAGAGAGGAAACATCAAGAGAGACCTCTTTATGGGAGAGGTGGATGACTAGGAAGAAACGCAGCTGATGCTGGCAGAAGGCATAGCAAAACTGGTAGTAGAGAGCAGAGAGTAAGTCTGCAAAGGGCCTTGGTGGACAAGCATAAGGAGTGGGAGCTTGAGTGATAGAAATTGGAGAGAACGCGAAAGCCTGCAAGAGAGTGCAACGGGGCTGGAGTGACAGGCTGCAGCGCTGTGCACTGGACTGTGCCTTCAGTTTGTATGGTTAAGAGTGGGACAAACGTGAGATACCAGAAGGCCTGGAACAATGGTAGTTTAACTTGATTTTCCAGTTCTCCTAGGAGAGAGCAATATGATACCTCTATGTCTTTTGAAAGCAAACAGGGGCAATGAAAACAGCAAGCATCAGGGATAATTCATCCTCACCTCTTTACTGAAAAGGCATCACTTCTGTTGCTTCAGGTTTTGAAATTTTAACTCACAGCTGTTTTTCCCCTTCCCTGCAAATACGAAGTTCTTCCATTTTAGGACTTGCAGACAAACACAGCAACAGCCTCCACAGCAATGAAGCCATAAGATGGTGGAAGAGAGATTGCTGTGAAATGGCGGCTGGGAGCTTGGCTGCATGCCCTGCACTGAGGGATTTCTGGATCAGGCTCCCGCGCTCGGCTGCTGCCCTCTGCCCGCTCCGAGGAAAAGCGCAGCCACGAGCTCCCGCGGCTCTGCGGGAAGGCAGGGACCAGCTCGACTGAGGCACTCCCTCCTGGGGTATTTACTTCTGTAGGAAAGCCCTTTTAGATTTTAAAGGGATTTAAGAATGTTTATCTGGGAGTAGAATATTTCTTCCCATGGTGTACGTTAGTCCTGTTTGCACGTGGGTATATTTACAAGTACTGCTTGACTGTATCAGAGATGCCTACGCTACATACATTGATTTCTGCATTTTTTTGTTATGTAATTCATACTTTCACTTTTTTGTTTGTATTTTTTTCTTGAAGTGTGAAATCTGAGTGGAGCCTTTGCATTTTGTTACTATTGCAGTTGTATAAACGGCATAATATTAAAAATCTGTTTTCCTTCTATGAAGTTTTTCTGACTCTTCTTTTCATGATGTATTTGGGAGATAATATGAAAGCATCTAGCTGCAGAACAAGATCTCGCTTGAAAAGAAATGCTCCTTGTTCAAGACGTTTACAGTCTCATTATTGCTGCGCTCCTTTTTAATTTGTGACGCAGTGGGATTTGTAATGCTGCCTTCTGTTTTCCTTACTAGCATGTAGGGTGTATGTTGTAATGAGTTTTCCATTTTAACTGAATTTTAAATGGAAAAAGAATATATTCTGTTGGAGAGACTGGTGAGAGGTAACTGGCCACCTAAGAGAATAGTTCACTTCTAAGACAGTTTGGCCTCCCTTTGTTTTGTTTTGCTGAGAAGCTTGCATTTTGAGTATGTAAATATTCTGTGTATTAACCTATTTTAATGTAAATACGATGAACAGCAAAAATAAGAATATACCTATTTGACATTCAGCTCTCCTGTTGTTGCACACTGTAAGCAATGCAGTCTTCACAGCATTGGTGTAATCCTTTAAACAGAAACTCCCTCAGCCATGTACCTGTATAAGCTCCTTTCTGCTGCTGAATTCACTCTTTCTACAAGAAACGTGGTATTTACCAATATGTACCATCATGCATATGATATTTGGTGCTGGTCTCTTTCCAAAATATGATGATGGATTTTTTTGAACCACTCCTGTAGTACTCTCTAGGTAGTGAACAATCTCACCAGAGCAGTCCTCACCTTTACTGTGAAGGGGAGAGTCCCTGGGCACTCCAGCCCCAACCTACATTGCCCTTTCTTGAGCTGAGCAAGACAGCTCCTCCCAGGCAGACCTGTGCTGGCAGTGCTGTTAATGCTGCTCTTTATGGCCCTCCTTTTGTTCTGGTTGATGAGCAGGAGACACAGATGTGGAGCCTGTGCTCTCTCCCATGCATTAAACGCTTGTCCTGTCCTGGGAAGGAATTGCATCTGCTTCGATACGACAGTGCAGGGTATCTGCATTGGGCCGTGTGGTTGACACTTCCACGTAGGTTATTCCAAGCCTTCTGTTGTAGCTTGGGTGCAACGCAGGTTTGCTCGCTGCATATGTCAAAGCTGTGGCAGTACAGTTAAAATGTAATCTCTTCTCTCTCTACCATCAGTCACTCGGCATCCGAAGAAGCCTCTGGCTCTGACTCTGCGAGCCAGTCTGAAAGCGAGCAGGGCAGCGAGCAGGGCAGCGAGTCAAACAGCAGCTCGGAGTCCTCCGAAAGTCAGTCTGAATCCGAAAGTGAATCAACGGGTTCCAAATCCCAGCAGACCCCTCCTGAAACCAAAGAAAAACCGGCCTCTAAGAAGGAAAGGATAGCAGATGTTAAAAAGGTATTGCCCCTGCCGCTCTGCATAGACATGTGCTACTTACCTCTCTGCCCACAAGCAAAGGCAGATTAACAGAAGAAAAAAAAAAAAAAGCAGGTTAACAAAACCATTTTCGACTTTGTTACTATTTTGCTAGCCTTGTGAATGCACATGGACCAAGAGCCCCCTGCTCTGGCTTCCCCAGGTCACTCCCTGGTCCTTTGGTCCGTGTGTGCAGTGCTTTGTTGGTGTGGTTTTGTGAGCAGGCGCTCGTGTGTGTTTGCTGACCTGACAATCCTTTGGGTGCTAGATAGGTAGTGATGGGGCTGACTGGTGCGAATGAGAGGCAGGTGCCTCTCTGTCACCAGTAAATGGCCTTGTCATTTCACCTGTTCCCTCTTCCTCCATCTTTCCATTTGTGTCTCCTGTCTGTCCTCTCCTTTAAGAGTAGTAGAACTTCCTCATGGAATATAACCAAGAAAATACATGTCTAGGAATCAAGTCAGTTTGGTTTGTTTCCATCACTGCCAGTTGCTTCCAGGAAAAAGAAAAGTGATTTAACTTTTATTAATAATATCTAAAACAATGATTCTTAGTTGTGTTTTTTTCTTTCCTAGTCACCCTTAGCAGCCCCTCTCTCACATAGCTTGGTTCACCCTCCACATACTGTTATGGGAGGAGAAAGGATTGTAGCTGTCGAATGTGTGTGGTGTCCTCTTTGGTGTTGCACCTTCCAGAGCAGAAGTTGAGCCTTGGTTACCTGCTTTGCTTGAGCGATGGAGGCACCTGAGTAACACAGTGCAGTGCAGAGTGAGAAAGAAGAGCCCAAATGTCCATTTGGAAAGAGGAACTTGGTGAACTGAATTTAGGTGGAGGGGGGAAAATCAGATTAGGTCAGTTATGTTTTGTTCGTGATGTGTAACAATCCTGGTCTTCTCAGCTGTGGTTTGCAGCTTGTTCATGAATGAGTTTTTTGAGAAAGTTGCTATGTATGTTAAGACTGAGAAGAGCAGTGCTTTAAGCCTAGTTTCCCTGGAGATCTGCAAGGTCAAAACAAAGGATTTTGTTACTAGCAGCTATAGTTCTGCCCCGTAGAAATCTTTAGGCTGCCTGCTCAGGTCATGCTAAATCTCCCATGTTCAGGCCAGCGAGGAAGGATGCATTTGTCAGGGAGCTGTGGTAATGCAACATTCAAATTTGTTTTATTGTTAATAAGTGGGAACTGAAGGTAGTTGTCTCTTCCTCTGTGGGCTTCTAAGAGCACGTCCCTGAGAACAAAGATTAAAATTATCCCATGAGGGAATGCATCCACATACAGGATGATAATTAGTGTGAATGAAACATTTAAAGGTCAGCACACCCTCTAATCAGAAAGCCTCTGTCTTCCTTAATTTCTCTGTTATTGGGTGTTGCCCTTAATGAGGTCTAACCACTTAGGCATGTTGATACCTGTTCCCCTTGAATAACCAATGTAATTAATTGTTATATTGTTGTTTAGATTATATTTCTGTCTAGATACACCCATAAAGATGAGGTTAATTTGTGTTAGGTGCTGTTCAGATTCATCAGGGGAGTCCCTCATCCAAAACCCATACCATTTAAAAGACTTAAAAAACCAAGTCCTTAAATGGTTTGGGGAGCATTTAGGTTTATTTTCTTTGTTGGGGTGGAAAGTGAACAAGCTCTGAATTTATTTCTCTGTACTCGCATGCCCAACAGATACACACTTCAGGAGTCTGTCCATTGTAATGTTATCTCCTTACACCTTTAAAGGTAGCAGAAAAAACTGCAGCCTTGCATTCATCATGCTTTTAACCTCAAGTCACTGCTATATCTGGCAGTGGATTTTGGTTTCCTTCTCCTGCCAGTGGTCTGCAGAGACACTTGGGGACTAGAGGGAGGGGGAAGCAGAAGGAGAATGGATAGGTTTAGAAATCTCTAGAGGATAAACTCTCCTGAGGGACGAAGCAGAGGGTTTGTCAGTGTGGATGTGCAAGAGGCTTGTCAGTGGTTCATATTTGCCCTGTAGAGCTGCTGATGTCCTGTGCCACCAACGCAGCTCTGCATCCATATCCCTCAGTTCTCATCGGTTCTTGTCTCCTCCTCCTCCTCCTGTCCATCCAGAGAGAACAGATGCATGTTTTTGTATCCGTTGTAAACTATTACAGGCCTGGTTACAGCAAACATGGTTCTCAGAGCACAACCATTCCCAGTAACCGGCTCTGCACATCCATGTGTACCGCGCTGCCAAACCGCATTCGCATCAGTGCATTCAGGAGAAGAACCGGCAGCCACGCCGCCTTGCTGTGCCGGAGTACAGGGTGCCTGGGGTGGCAGGAGGCATCAATGGGGCAGTGATGTGCAAGGTGCCCTGTGTCCACAGGATATTGCAAAAAGGGACTGGTCCAGACTTTACCTATGTGTTGTTGGTGGTCCAGCTATGCAGCCGAAGCCAGTTTGAGGAGCTTCTTCCGGGAAACTAGCGTAGCAGTCTCTGCCTGTAACCAGGACAAAATACTGCTAAGTGCCATGGTATAGCACCTGTAGAGTGACTTCTACCCCTGGCACAGGGGAGCCAAATTAAAGCTGTGGAGTGGGTTGCAGGAGAGGCTATATTGCAAGTGCTGTGCTGCAGCGTGAGAGTAACGGAGTTCCCTTGCCTTCCCCCAGGCAATCAGAAATCCGGCTGCCCCCCTTATCACAGGCCGGAGGGGATTCCTGGCTCCTGCCTCTGCCCCCTGGGTCCATTTACCATCCAGGCTGGGGTACAGACTTTTGAAGTTGCTGCTAGTGACTATATGTCACTGTGCTCTTTGGGTAGCTGCTGGGGTTTTCCCTAAGGAGGGAGATCAGGGTGAAAGCTGTTGGTGACAGTGGATCGTCCTTTTGTGTTGGTGGGTCCGTTCTTTCTGTGTGCAGGGTGTTGCCTCCTTAACTTCTGCACTTACCTGTTGCCTGCAGAGACTGGGTGTTTCAGTACCCTGTCCTTCAGCCTAAATGAGCTGGGAAGTATTTCGTAGTTTGGGAGAAAGATGAGGCAGTATAAAGATAATGCTGAGATGAAACATGCTGCTTTAAAGCATTACCAAATAGTCCAAAATAATCATAATCCTTTTCAGTCAGGTTTCTTAAGTGCCCACCTGCTGGTCACTGCTACTAAAAGTCTGTAATGGTTCTACATTGATTTTTCAGAAACGCACCATCAAACCTCTCTAAAATGACAGAAATAATTGGGGTGAAGCAGGCCTTCTGATGGTCTGTTTATTTTGCAGATGTGGGAAGAATATCCTGATGTTTATGGGGTTAGGAGGTCAAACCGAAGCAGACAAGAACCATCGCGATTTAATATAAAAGATGAGGTAAGAAAAAAAAAAGATGAGGGATTACTGAACATATAAAAACAAACAAAAGCACCCAAAAGAACAAAGGCAGTTGTCATCTGTATCGCCTTGTAAACACTGAGTTCTAGCCTGGTTCACGGATGTTGGAGCTTACAATTAAGGTCCCAGTCTCCCAGTTGGATCCACTTGGCCTGAGACCTCTGGAGTCAGTGGGACCCTGCGTGGGCTATAAGATCTGCATGCACTGATCTGATTGCTGGAATGGGGCTTAATGCAAGTCATGCTCTGCTGTAGAAACACCTACTGGAGAGAACGAGTCTGTGTAAAAAATAAATAAATAAACCAACATGAATCCAACCAGGAATTAAGGAAACTTCCCAGAAACACCTCACAACAATAAAACGGTCATTGCTGTCCATCCCAGAATGGATCACAGTGATAAATGCATTTGTGTGTGCGTTCAGCTTTATGCACCGTCACTTTTCTTTGGTTGAATATTGGGAGTATTTTGTGATACAATTGAACGTGACAGTTGTTACAGCCTGGCAGATAAACCTTTAAATTATTCCATTTATCAGAACTTTTTTCTGAAAGTTTAGGGATTAGCTGCCTTCATTTACATCTTACAGACTTTGTGCATAGAACTTTTCATCTGCAGACCTTCAGGAAGGTTAAGTAGTTATAGAGGAGGGGAAGTAAACTAGAGAGGGGCTTAGCTTTTGCAGCTTGGGATTTAAAGGTAGGCGCAAAAATGTGCAGCTGGGAATCTGAAAATAAGTAGCCAGATTTTCAGAGGAGCTGGAGCCCAGTGGTGCTCCCTGAAGATCCGGCTATTTGTTCTTTGGTGCTGAAACACACATTTGGATGTCTCACAGTTGCACACACAGGTTTGTAGATCTGGACCTGACTCGGTGAGAGTCACGCGGCAAATCCAGGAGCAGAATCCCGGTTTCCGGCTCCTTGCTCCAGTGCTTTATCATTTAGACTTGTGTCACCCGCAGTGCCACCACCCAGGTCCCCCGTCCCAGACTCCTGTGCTGGATGTCCCGCATAGCAGCAGGCTAGGAAGGGGCTTGTAGCACATCATTGACTTAGCTTTTGTTTTCCTTTTCAAGTTCGGCAAAGCCCAGACTCGCTGGCCGCCTCTCTGTGCGATGCCCCAGCATGCACTGTGCTGGCGATGTCACACCCATCACAGACCTCCGCTGCAGACCCGAGTGCCCTGTAGCGGGCTCAGGTAAGTCCCGTCTTTTTTTGTTTTACAATATTACGTGGTTTTGCAAATGTTGTTTTCTTTTTCGATATCTTCATTTCCTACTACTTAAGGTATGATAAAGTAAAAAAAAAAAAAAAAATCCGAGATGTAAAAACTTTGCTATACCACAAAATATTGTAAAAAACAAAAAAAAATCCTTTGAACAAACCCAGTTCCACCATCATGCGAAGCAAAGCCAAAAATAAGGTCTCTGACAAAATTGGTCCCCTTTTCCTCTTTGCCCCCAACACAGCACTGACTGATCCCTGTAGGGCAACTCCCATCTGCAGCAGAGTCCGGTGGAGGGTGTGACGTGTCAGGAGCACAGTGCTGGGGCCTCGCAAAGAGCAGGAGATGGAAAGTCTTGATTTTAGAAGACCTAAATGCTCAGGGGAGGAAATAGCATAGCTCAGTCCTGCATGGTGCTGAGCACTCCTTGAACCTGCTGAAGTTGGCAGGAATTCACGGTGCTGGGCACCTCCTAAGAGTGCTTTTTACCTTTCAGCGTTATTAAGCCTATCATCAGTGGCGTGCTCTTGTCACTTGCCCTTTGGGACTTCCAGCACAGTGTCTAGGAGCTTTTAACTGCCTTCTTCCCTAATAATTCCCTTCCCTGCGGTATTGGTGAAAAGCATTGCTCAGGTGGCGTTGCAGCCTCAGAGCGAGAGTTACCCAGGTTTCGGCGTTTCCGACCTCCCCACGTGCTGCCCACTGACTTGCTCTGATCAGGAGAGAACGTTCATGTGCGTGTAGGTGGTGGTGGTTCATTTTTGGGGACTCTGTTGAGACCACCAGTTTGCGCAGGGTTATTTTTGTGTTTGAAATGATTGCCTTCTGGGAACTGCACTGAGGCCGTCAAATGCGTTGTGTAAGTCTCTGAACAGTAATCAGAGATGATGAAAATTTCTAATCAGTGCTGAGGTGTGGGCTTGGAGATGGGGAAGTGAAAGTGCAGTTTTGCATACGGGTAGAGAGTTTTTCAGAAGACCAGAGCTGTCTCCAGGAACTGGAGCACGTGAATTTTCAGTAAAAACAGTACTTGCCCTTGCCTTCCTTTTGCAGTTAATTAATCAGCTTCAGGTTTTAGTAAGGGGAAGTGAGATATTCAGAGCAGGTGCCTTTCAGAATATTCTGAGGCAGTCAAGAAATAAATGTGCACAAAGCAGATGTAATCTTTTTGCCATAAAAAGGATGGTTTGTGGTTAGAATAAGTAAGAAATTGCAAATTGCATCTCTTCTATGAAAGAAAGGCCACGTGTCAAATGCCAGAGGTGCTCGCAGAACACATTTGCTTTTATTAAGAGCAAAAAAAAACAGTTCTGCACATTTGCATTTTTATTAATGCTCTTTCTCACATCTTTGCTGAAAGTTCAAACGCTTCCAGTATTACCAGGGGAGAGAAGACATAAGAAGACTAACCTGGTGAGCTAAGATTCTGCAGCATTTCTGGAACAGTTCAGAACAGCACCCTCACGAAAACCAGACAGCTCTCAGAGTTAAAGAAACAGGAAAACAATTCAGGGACGTTCATTATTTCTCAGTGCTAACACTAGACTTTGGCCTCTGTTAAGCCTGAAACGAACGAATCCTTATTTTGACCTTAGTCTGAAATATGGTCTTGGCTCTGTTTTAGCAAGTTTTTCTGTCTCCTAGCATGCAGTGTTAGTGCAAGAGGCCTGTCTGGACCATGCCATGCTGCCTGAGTCTCCATTTCTCCTGCCTTGGGCTAGCAGGGAGAACACCTTTGGACAAGCTGTAGGACCAGAGTTTTAACGCTGCTGCTCTGTGTTTCTTAGCCAGGTGCTATATAAACAGCATTCTTATGTTTTGTATAGCATTGGTCCATGGCAAAATACAGCATAACTAATCTAGTAAAAGTGTATCCTCTTTAAATGCTAGGAGAGAAAAAGCATCAAGTTAGATGGCAGAAGGAATCAGGCAGGGAGAAGAAGACTAATCCCTGGGAAATTAATCATGACAGGCCAGTTCCTAGGCTAGCCGGAAGAGTGGCATAGGGATAAGTTGGGCATGTTTGTGGTGCCCCTCTTAAGGGGTACAGCATAGGAGGTTTAGTATGGGAAGTGGGAACTGGGGAAGGAAAGTCATCTTCCTCTTGGCTGTTCAGGCAGCAGAAGCACCCCCAGAGGTGCTCTCTGAGCCCTGCTCTGTGCTGCAGTTTTTCCAGCATTGATGTACAGGCTCCAAGAGTGAAAAATGTTCAGCTGACCTCTGTCACTGAGCTGACAAAACCCCTGGGTGGAGACCAGAGACAGTTTTCATCAGCTTAGTTCATGTCATGCAAGGAGGTGACGTTATTAAAATAGAAGGTGCACGTGCTGTCCCAACCAGTGTGCTTCCTCATGACCGTGGCAGGCTGGAGGGTAGACCAGACCTGTGGTGGGGCCTCGCCTGCTTGCAGCAGCTCTGGACCTGGCATGTTCCAAGCCTCTGGTTATCATCTTTACTTCCTTAACCGAGGAATTCACCACCAGCCAGAGCTTGTGGATTTATGCTGATAAAGGGGTGTTAAAAGCACAAGCTCTGTTTGTGCTGTAGAGTCCAGGGCGGAGGTGCAAATGCCACCCTGAGGCTGATTTGAGCAAGTCAGCAGAGAGTTCTGCAGCTGAGTCCTGAAATGTGGACTTAAGTGGAATTAAGAGGTTGCTAAAATGTGCTTATGCTTTTTTTTTAATTATTATTTATGTGTAAAATGGTAGGAAGCAGCTTTTCAACCTGGGCTGGAGCCCGGCAGCCCGAGGTCAGGATGCCAGAAGGAGCCAGCGAGGAGAAGCGAGCGTGTGGTAGGCGAGGACGAAGGCTGAGTCACCAGGCTCGTGTGCGCAGCGCCGCAGCTGCAGCGATTCCCGGCATCCACGCAGGAGGATGTGGGAGCACAAGGCAGGCAGATGACTCAGGCCGGGGACTGGCTGTGTCAGAGGAGATAGAGCTGGGCTTGACATGCGTCCAGACGACACAATGGTGTCTTTGAAAAACACAACTGAAGGCAGCTGAGCTGGAGTCACAAGTTAATTTTTTCAAGGCAGAAAGAATGAGGAAGGGATGATTAGACATTAAAAGATAAACATCAGCTATGTAGAAAGAGTGACTGAGCAAGAAGAATAAGATGGGTCAGGAAGGTGAACAGTAGAACCCCCAAAAGTGGGATTTTGGCAAAGAGGTGATGTCAGAGCTTCAGGAAGGTTGTATTCGATTTTCTCCGAATCTGATCTTCTCTGACGCAGAGCAGAAGAAATAATCCCTCTCTCATTACTCATGGTTTGCCAAAAGACAGCAAGAAGTAAATGTGTATTGAGGAACAGCTCTTGAAAAACATTCCAAAATTTGGGTGGCAAAGCAGCATGCTACAGAAAGTGGCTAAGAGATTAAAAGATGAAAAGAAAATTGAGGACTGCTAAATGTTGCAATTCAAAACTGAAATCTGTGGGAGGCTTCTCTTATGATGTAAAGGTGGGACTCTCAAAATTGTTAGCCAGTCATTTGCTTCCTGGAAACTTGGTCTAAGAGTGCAGAAAAATAGATGCATGAACAGACATTCACAATAAGGTACAGTGCAACAGGTGCAATTGTGCCACATGTAAATCTGACACTAAAACACAGTGAGATTCAGCAAAGATCTAACATGGCATCCATTACTTCAACTTATTTTAATGGAAACACTGACAGGGGCAAGAAGGGAATTTCCATTGGTGAAAGGGAAGTTGGGAAATGGAAATAAAGGATATAGGAGAAAGCAGAAGTGTAGGGGCTGTCTCTCCTGTGCATGGGCTTTTCTCGTTGTTAACGAGAGTAAGTTGCAGCTTACACCATTACACTAAATTGTTGTATTAACGACTCTAGGTTGTAAGTTCTGTTAGGTGTTTTGAGAAAGATGGGTGGATGTGCCAGAGGCGGAAACTGAAGTACCAGCATATGAATGATGGACACAGTCTCAGAGCTAAAAGCTAGGGTCACTTTTGGCTTTCTGAATAATGCAGCAAGAAGCCGTATTAAACAGAAGATTTCAAATGAGGAAGATGCCTAGAGCAAGCAGTCCTTGAAGCTACTCCTATCATTCTAATACTATTTTAGAAATCTCATGTTGGCTTCTTCAGCTTTCTCCCTGCTGGTTTGTGTTTTCTATGGCAAGTATATCAGGAGAAGTCATCTGTTCACATAGAAGTGTTGTATCTGTGATTACCTGTTTTCATGACTGACTAGTTTTTTTAATTAAAAAAAGGGGTTGTCTCCAAGATGTTTTAGTTATCTCAGCCTCTAGGAATTAATGACACCTACATTTAAAATACTACAGCAAGTAGTTTGAATATCTCTAGATATATTTAGCCAGAGGGACTTGATTTATGGAGGCTGGAGGATTAACAGGCGTGAAAACAGCAGAACACAGTTCTAAGTGAATTCATCAGTTATTTTTGCTGGGAGAGGAGAAAACAGGAAAGCAAGGACACTCTTGTGAAAGAGTAATGTCTTTTTATTAAAAAAAAAGGTCTTCCTTATGAGAAGTTTCTCTAACGAAAACAGAGATTATAATGCGTTTGTGTGACTGCAGAAGCTAGGCCTTCTGCAGTCACAGGAACCAAGCCTAAAAAAACCCTCAAATATTGCAGGAATCATATTGAAATGGCAGGTGTGGGTATTCATGAAAATGCATTCTGCCCCTGCACTTTCAGTTAAAAGCCTTGTAACATAGCTGAGCCTTAGCCTTACAGTGGTTCCAGAAAGTGTGAAAGTACTGAATATCCAAAAAGCACAAAGTCACACTGCCTTATTCTCAAGGGTAATGTAGAAATAATACTCGCGTTACATCGCAGGGCGAGTTAGGGGTGGCTGAGCCCCAGGACCCAAGTGTGCAAGGTTTGGTGGGTCAAATTCACCCTGCGGTTTTGTAATCCCTGGGGTGTTGCATGCACTGGAGAGAGGGCAAAATGCCTGCCTGGCCAGTGCCACCACTGCGGCGGCATCTGCCTGCTACCAGAGGTTGGTACTGAGATACGTGGGTCGTAGCCAAGCTCAGTGACTCCAGTACAGACGTTGTACATGAGCTTTTCAGCCTTTCTGTTGAGCTACCTTTTCTCACACTGAGAAAGCAGTCGCGTTCGTCCTGCAGCCGCTTGCTGGCCGCTCTCGTGGCTTGGTTGCACCAAAGCATCGTTCCAGCGTTGCAGGGAAAGAGCTGCCAGGCTGTTCCCGAGCTCAGACCGCGTGCATGCGTTGCAGCCACTTCCTTGAGGAGACAATCCAGAGTGAAGCCTACAACCTGATTTTTTTTTTTTGTCTTTTCAATTAAAGGCAAGTAGCGAATCTGAAAATGAGAGCCCAAAAAGAAGAGGCCAGAAACAAATGAAAAAAACGTAAGTTTCTAGGGAGAGGTTTTTGAGTGGTATCACTTTGTTTTATTTTATTTTGTAGAAAAGTAGTTTCCTGTTATTTGAGGGGCATTGTCAACATGGAAAGCTTGTAAAATAAATTATTTAATGTTTTCAGTAATATTCTGGATGATTAAAACTGAAGTATGAATGTAGATCTACAGATGGATATAACTTCCCAACTTTTCTGTTGCTTATTTCCCACTCTGCTTGTGATAGGGAATCCAGACAAGTCAGATTCAGTTTTTGTTGTCACTCTTCTACTTCCCCATCAGGTTATTTATCCTTCTTCAGAGATGCCTAAAGTAATTAAATCCCCACTTCTGCTCCCCACCCACCTTTTTTGATTAATAGAGATTAGAATGACAAAGTACTATCTTTTTTTATCTTTTATAATTCTCTGATAAAATAAAAGACCTCCATAAAGGATATTTTGAATGTTTATTTGCCATAACCCTGTTCACTTACAGTTGCATTCTACTGCCTTTTCCATCTGCTAAGTACCTTTTAGTTTTTCTAAACACTAAAGTGAACTAAAGAGAACTTCAGGCTGCCTGCTGGAGAAAACTTAAACACAACAACATGCCACATGCTCCAGCTGCCTTTCTCCTGTTTCTTGTCATTTGATTTTTTCATTCAGTTGTGTATACTAGTGCAAAACAGGGAAGGTAAAGGGCAGTGAGGGCTATGGTAGTACCGACCCCTTCTAGGCAAGGGGAATAATCACTGTGGATTCCCCCCATACCCCTTGGAGAGAAGGGCTCCTTCAAAGGGCATTTGGGAGCTGAAACTTTGCTCTGGATTGCCCACGTGGAACCTGCTTCCTTCCATTGATGATAAAGTGTGATTTGGCTTTGAACCTTGAAACTTTAATGGCGTAAAGTTAGATGGCATGAGGCTTCCTGCTCTGTTTTCAGCATCACAAGGCAATCACATAAGTGTGCATGTTATGGCTTGTCCTCCCCGAGTGAAAGCTTAGCACTTTACAGAAATATTGTCTGTTTATGTAGAAACCACCCTTAAGATTTTTCCAACTCATCTCAGAAATGCAAAAGTGGAAATGAAGAATAAATAAATAAGAGCACTCGCCCATCCAGTTGTAAGAAGTACAGCTCTGCCACATATACTGTTTTAAGAACCACACTCACTCAAGAAATAATGCAGCTATGCTAACTAAAACCTAGGTGATGGAGGCATACTCCTAAAAGCAGAGAATCACAAAATCCCTAATGTGTTATCCTCAACAAATAGATTGCAGTGTTGAACTTTATCCCATATTTATGGCCTGCTAGCATTAACTTAACTTGGATATCTACTTAGCCAAGCATTTGTGTTGAAGTATGATTGCCTATTTCTGACCATAGAAATAAATGGAAAAGAGAGGTCTCTGGTGAAGAAGAAGATGAAGATGGAGGGGAGCAAGGCACCAGTGCAGAGAGTGAGCCTGAACCAAAAAAAGTTAAAGCAAGAAGACCCGCCCAAAGGAGGTAAGGAGTGGTTGCTTCAATCTGTCTTTTACCGCATATGTCTTTTCTACCTGTGTTGGGGCAGAAAGGCAGTCTCTGCCTATGAATTTGCCTTTTCTTTGGTCTTACTCTTGATTATGAGTCAGTGGACCTTGTTGCTCTCTCGTTTACCCATTTCTTGCTCCAGTGAGTGATGCAGTGCTTTCCATGGTAGTTAGAGGAGACTAAATCTCTACGAACCTAGTATTTGAGATACATGCTTTCTTGAAGACTTGTTAAAATGTACCTTTATGTAAAATACACTCTATTATAGCTCTTTATTAATACTTATTTTAGAACAGTGGCCAAAACCAGTGTTAAAAAGCCTCACAAACCCCAACGTGGGAAGAAGAGAAAGAAACAAGACTCATCTGAAGATGATGATGATGATGAAGATGATGAGACTCCCAAGAGACAAACTCGACGAAGAGCAGCCAAAAATGTCAGGTATCAAGAAGTTTGGGGTTGCGTGCTGATGAGTGCTGGCAGGCTGGGGAAGAGGGCACTCGCTGAATTCCTTGCCGAACTCACTGATGCCCCATGTGACCCCAAAGAGAGACCCTCCTCTATCCCGTATCCACAGGCTGAGATGTGGTTCTTCTGACAGATTCACGCTACAAACATCTGACTTCCCTATACCTAGTTTTGCCATCTGTAAGGCGAGGAATATTTACCAGTCTCTCTTAGAGAAGTGTGAGGAGATTTGCTGAATGTTTCTGAAGTGCTCTGAAATGAAGTTAAGGATTGTAAACTTTTAGACTGAAATGAATGAGAAAGAGCAGCTGTGCCAGACTGGACCGAACATCTGAGAGTGGCTGATAAGTGATACCTTGGGACAGGGTATTGAGACATGGTAGAAGTAAAGCATTATCCATTTGCTAATATACCTTCCTACCTTTTGGCAGTCACTTGAAAAGGGATTTGCACAGAGCCACTTAAAGGATATTTTTTTGTGGCTACATGTTCATCAAAAGTGAGACATGCAGTTCCTAGGGCAGTGTAGGCACCTATGCAGTCTTTCAGTGCTCTGCAACCTTCACTGTTAAACAGAAAATAATCTTTCACTGGACAAAAGAGACTTTCTCTGTTGATGGTCTTATATTGCTTCTGCTGCAGGGATTGTTCCACCTCCTCGTGAAGCATCTGGTGTTGGCCGTTTTCAGAGGCAGTATATGGAGTAGATGGAATATTAGTCTGATATGGTGTAGCTATCTGTGTGTCTTGGGGACAAAGATTGAATGGCAAACTTAAGAAATTCGTGTGCTGAACATGCACTGCACCCTAGGATAAATGCTCCATCCCATGCCATTCTGTGTATTTCTGGGCTAGGAGAAGTCAAGAGCTTTTTATCAGTTTGGTTTTGATCTTGCTCAGTTACAAAGAAGATGATGATTTTGAGACGGATTCTGATGACCTGATAGAGATGACTGGGGAAGGAGCTGATGAACAGCAGGACAACAGTGAAACTATTGAGAAAGTCTTGGACATCAGGCTTGGAAAGAAAGGAGGTGCGTAGTTCTGGAAAAAGCCTTTATTTCTGATTTCAATCATGCACTCTCTGTTTCTCTTGAGCTGGTGCAATGCTTTTGCAACTTGGAATCCTCTGGTGGGGCCCAGGGTTATTTCAGTGCTCTTCAATCTTTCCGCTTTGCCGCTTGTTTATGTTTTCTACAAGCTTTTGTAAAATCTAGCATTGAAAAGCTTAAACGTCAAGTTTATGTGCTTGGCAGCTTTCCTTTAGCGTGCACGCGTTTTAAAGCTGCGTTCATTGTTCTGTGAGTTCTTGCTTTTCTTCTCTTTGAAAGATGAAATAGATCTTCCAGTAGAGTCAGTTTTCATAGCTCCATTGACAAAGCAGTAATGGAAATAAAGTGGATGTTTTGTTCTCATACCCTTACAAAAGTGTTTTTGTAAGACTGAATGATCTCGTACGTTTTCAAGGGTCCTTTGAGCGATATTTAAAGAAAAGGCATTTATGATAGATTAAAAAAGATTCTGTTGTATAGAAAACTTTTGTGTGCCTGTCTCAGAGAGTCGAAGAATCTGTAGGATATTCTTTGTGCTACCACAAAGGATATATTGGAAAATAACTCTGCTCTAATGCAGTTCATGTCCAGTGCTTGTTAACAAAGGTACCAACTGCAGCCTGATTTCTTTTGCAGCCACTGGTGCTTCCACCACAGTGTATGCAACTGAAGCCAATGGCAACCCGAGTGCTGACTTTGACCCTGAAAAGGATGAGGGAGAAGTTCAGTACCTGATCAAATGGAAAGGCTGGTCATACATCCATAGCACATGGGAAAGTGAAGAGTCCCTGCAGCAGCAGAAGGTGAAGGGCCTGAAAAAACTAGAAAACTTCAAGAAAAAAGAGGAGGAGATCAAGCAATGGTATGCTTCACTTCAGCCAGCGATTTGGCCTTGGGAGAATCTCTTTTAGCCAGAGCTTTGCATAGTCAGGACTGAAACCATTTGATTTCTCCTTGCACACAATATTTCATCCAAGGCAACTGTTTCAATAATTGAGGAAGCCGACAACAAATAAACGATGCATAGATTCACCTTGCCCAGGAGGTGGCATGAAGGCTCTCAGGCAGCAGTGAAACCTTGCATGCAGGACTAGGCAGCTGTGTCAGAAAATGGGGCTCATCGCAGGGCAGCCTGTTGAATTTTGCTTTGCAGGCTGCATTAAGGCAGCCTTGCTAAAAGGAATTATGGGCTATTCCACATGCAAGTTTTTGTATCAGTTTATTTTTGACTCCCCTGAGAACTGTAAAGGTAGTTAGAGCGTGTTTCCAAACCCATGAATTTAGAGTAGCAGCTTCTATCCCTGATTGCTTGATTCTGATTTTGAGACCGGTTCTTGCAGCAGAATAAAGAGCCATCTAACAGGGAGAGAATATGAACATCTATGACATTTGCTTCCCAGTAATGGGAAGAATTTATAGAGGCTTCAAGAAATATGTCAGATAAGCGGTAGACTGCTCCAGAGACTTGACTGACCCACAGAATGGTATAGCAAAGTAGAACTTCAATATGTGGTCTCAGTGAGCATTGTATGCCATTACAGAATTATATGTGCTTTTTGTTTTTGTTTTTGTTTTTTTTTTGTATCAAGGCTGGCCAAGGTATCACCTGAAGATGTGGAATATTTCAATTGCCAGCAAGAGCTAGCTTCAGAGTTGAACAAACAGTATCAAATAGTGGAGAGAATAATTGGTAAGTGAACAGAACACTTTCCCAAAGGGGTAAAGTAAAATTTGGGAATTTTAATCTCTGACAACAGCAGAATGGGTATATGGCTTCCTTTTCTTCCTTGTCCCCCAGTATCCCTGGGGAATGAAACTGATGTCACATATTGTAATGTGTGAAATTTGGGGATTAAACACTAGAAATCTGGGTTTACAGATTTGCATCTTCAAGCAGTATTAGTCAGTCACTTACCCTCGGCTTCCTTGGTGATCCCACCTGCCATATGGAATAATACATCCAATGGGACGTTGAACTTACAGCTGCTGCTGAAGTTCTTTGACTTCAGTCCTTTGGATGGAAAATGCTAGCAGAAGTACAGGCCTGGCTGCTGTGACGACCACTATCCGTGACATTGTGGTTAAGGATGTGGTTAGGCTACAGGGCTGCTCAGGGGTTAGAATTCATGATTACTTATTAAAAATAAAAATGGGACTTAGTGAGCACGCCAGTAATATCACAGTAATGTCAGAGGTGTTAGCATCCAGTTGCTTTGGGAATTGGGCTTGGAAAGTTGTTTGATCCATTTCCATAAAATTTTTATCAAAAATGTATGCGGTGTGTGGAGATGACAGGCTGTCTGCTCTGCTCCCCCTGCCGGCTGCCAGCACGCTAAACCCTTTCTTCCCTCGTGTCTCTAAATACAGCTGTGAAGACCAACAAGTCTGCAACAGGACATTCCGAGTTCCCAGGTAAGGGAGCCTTTTTTGGCCCCTCTGAACTTTTCCCATTAGCTGAGACCTGTGTTGTGGTTGTATGGGTGGTGCAGACTGCCCTTGTGAACCACGTGTGGTTCAGCCACAGAACCACATTGCTCAGGGTTGGGCTTTTGTGCATACTTTGCAGCGAACAGTCGCAAAACATCCTCAAATGACCCTGAATACCTCTGTAAGTGGATGGGGCTGCCCTATGCAGAATGCAGCTGGGAAGACGAGGCTCTGATAAGCAAGAAATTTCAGCACTGCATTGACAGCTTCAACAATCGTAACAACTCCAAAACTATTCCAACCCGGGACTGCAAGGTTTGCTCACTTCTCTCTTGTTGCTGGGTTTCTTCAGGCTGGGTAATGATGATACAGATAGTGGGAATGTGGAGTTTTGTCAGGATAAATTTCAGAGAACATCTTTCTCGTCCTTCCTCACCACTGTTGTTGTACAGTGCTTTAGGTAGAGGTGTGAACCCCTTTTATTTACACTGTCTGTTATGAGAACAATTATGTTCCCCTGGGGAGTGGGAGGCTTGATTAAGCCTTTCAGAGTGCTTCATGGTCCTCAGCAGGAGGTGCTGCAGAAATGCAAAGTTTTAATATTAGTTGAATGAAAAAAACAACACATCTATGAAAAGAAGAAACCTACAAGATGCTAATACAGTGCAGGAGAGGAATGGAGAAAATGGGAGAAAAAACAGAAGCAAAAAGAAAGCGAGGGCTGTTCTATCTAATGTGTGTTGTGTACAGCTTACTGCAGTCTTGGGGGGGACTCACAGCCCTGATCGTCAGAGCTGGGGGCAAGCAGACAAAACATGTCTGTGATCTGCTGTTGCTGATGGGGGTGGACTGGAGCACTGCCGAGTGGTTGTCTAAAATGCAGACACAAGCACTGACTGGAAAAATGTGGATGGACATTTATCGATAAATAGATATGCATGTTTTTTTCTTTGCTGAGTTTTCAGCCTTACCTTGTTTTTGTCTTCAGTGGGCTTAAGGAGTCGTCTTTTTCAGGTATTGAAGCAGAGACCTAGGTTTGTTGCCTTGAAGAAACAGCCTTCTTACATTGGTGGTGAGAACCTGGAGCTGCGAGATTACCAGCTGGAGGGCCTCAACTGGCTCGCTCATTCATGGTGCAAGTACGTACGGATGCTATGTGATGCTCTGGTCAACAGCATGAACAGGCCACGTTCGTTTTGTGTCTCCTGCTTTTGTCCCAGTAAGGTCTGGCGCTATTCTTCTCCAGTGAGGTCTTTACTAGCCTGCTTCTGCAGCTTGAAGGATTTTGAATGTTATCAGGTGCAGTTGCATTGCAGACATGCCAAGCAGGAACTATCTAAATCATGAACTTAAGAAATCCTGTGTGAAAACAAAAAGCATTTTTCCCATCTTGGCCTGGTTGCATTTTGTAATGGGCTGTTGTGTAGGCCTAGAATGTATCAACCCTGATCTTGCGCAGCCCTAACTGAACAAAAAGGCCCATTTCTGTCTCAGCGTTTTACATACTCCTTGAAGTCTTTGAAAGACGTCCTTCTAAATTAGGCCAGTGACTCCCCGCTCCCTTTGCCTTTGGTTGCTGGTTTGGAGTGTTCATAGTCTGTTCCTTTTTGCAAGCTGTTATGCCAGATATAGTCTGGATGTTTCTGGGATCCACTCAGCAGTGTTGGATGAATTTTTTTGCATTGCTCCATTTATGTCTCTGTCATTGGTTGTTATTCATGCTGGTGCACAGTAAATCAGTAGTGGCACAGACTTGTACACAAACAGGATCTATGTCTTTTTGTCTTCCTTCTCAGGAACAACAGCGTGATCCTGGCTGATGAAATGGGCCTGGGGAAGACTATTCAGACGATATCCTTTCTGTCATACCTCTTCCATCAGCATCAACTGTATGGTCCTTTCCTGGTGGTGGTGCCCTTATCAACTCTGACCTCATGGCAGAGAGAATTTGAAGTGTGGGCACCTGAGATAAATGTCGTCGTTTACATCGGAGACCTTATGAGCAGGAACATGGTACGTAATCAAGAAGCAAAGTGTGGGGGGTTTGGTAGAGCAGCTGGGTGCAAAGCAGTAACTTCTGTCTAATAGGCAGTGTATGTAATGTACCATCTACTAGAGAGGCCAACTGATAGCGCTGTGGGCAGGTCAAGCTGGTATAACTGAGCGCTTGGATTTAACTCACTACCACAGGGTCTTCTCTGCTTTAGCTTGTCCCTTAGAGGCAGCACAGGAGTACTGGCTTCCCTCAGAGAGTTTGGAAATCCACTGCTGCACTGGGCTGCAGTAAGGATTGCAGCAGTGCAAAAGCGTTTGCCTCATTTCTTTGTTCTGCGTGCTCAAACAATGAGGTCTACAAATGTGATTCTAATGGTGTCAGTACTGAGATGATGCATTCGTTTGACAGATGATGGGTAACATCACTAGAACAAGTTGTTTGAACTTTATTACTTGCTTAAGGGCAGTTGACCCATATATGCACTAAAGTGAGCTGCTCCTTGGGCACACTGAATTTCATCATACAGTACACTGAACAACAGGGTTTGATCTTGGTTGGAGTCTCTAGCTACAGCTTTACTGAAATAATGATAGTTAACTCTTTCCCTGGAATAATGTTGGTTGAAGTTAACATTTGTCTCCTCACACAGATACGTGAATATGAGTGGATTCACTCTCAGTCTAAAAGGTTGAAATTTAATGCACTTATCACAACATATGAGATCCTCCTCAAAGATAAGGTGGGTAATGGTCAAGGATGTTTTATTTAGACTTCCCTGGAAGTCTGGGCTTGCAAAGGGGGAAGCCAGCCTCCAACTGGTGGGTTTCACTTCTGTTTCCTCTGTGCTGATGGAGAGCATACAGCTCCTATTTGCTTTTGCTTGACAGTGATGTTGAGGGAATGCAGGACACCCCTCGTAGTGGTTTCACTGTGGTACCACAACAGTTGCATTGTTCTGTATACTTACAAGACACCAGGCAGGGCAGTAGCTGGGCTAGCAAAGAGAACAAGCACTGAACTACTGGCCACAAGGTGAGCAGGGTGAATTTGGATTTTTACACGTGGACAGGATAAATCTGTCTGTTTAGGAGGTGCTCGTCAGCCCTGTCAGTGCATCACTGAGTCCTAGTTGAAAACAGGGAGCTTACAAAAAAATAAATCACAACTCCCAGGTTGCCTTAACTTTACAGGCTTGTTCACCTGCTCTGCTAGTGCTGCTGTCCCCACCAGCCCGGTGGGGCTAGGCACGTAGCAGGATCCTGTGGGCGCAGAGAGAGGGCAGGCTCAGGGGCTGGAGGAGGACTGTACTTTCTAGAGAAAGAAATGGTCAATTAAAATAGACATTACTGCTGAAAGGCTATTCAGATATGCCAGGAGCATTACACAGCGTGGCTTTCCTTCAGAGGGAGACAAAACTGATGTGGGCATCCTGGTCCCAAAAGTTTGTTAGCAAGAAACTCTTGTGAGTCCAGCTTCTTTGGTGGTTGGTCCAGCGTTGGAGTTGGAGCAGGACACCCTGGAGCTTGCACCTTGCAATGCTTTCTGGCCACAAAGAGAGATCATATGCTATGCGGTGGGGCTCATCTGACCCAGCATCTCCTTGGGACCTGTTTTGTTTCTTCTTTTTCCTTCAGGCTGTTTTGGGAAGCATTAACTGGGCCTTTCTAGGCGTGGATGAAGCCCATCGGTTGAAAAACGATGACTCTTTGCTGTACAAAACTTTGATTGATTTCAAGTCTAACCACAGGCTGCTGATCACGGGCACCCCACTTCAAAATTCCCTCAAGGAGCTTTGGTCCCTGCTGCATTTCATCATGCCGGAGAAGTAAGTCTCCTTTCAGGTCCTTCAGAAGGTATCTCTGTGTGTCCGTTCTTGTCCATCAAATAGACCTGAGGAAGTTCAGAAGAGCAGAAATCCCTGAGTTAAATTCCTGAATTTAACTCAGTGGAGTCAGAGCAATGTAAGGGAGAACACAGTGGTGGGAAAAAACAAAGGTTAAGTGACTAATACAAGGCATATTTCTGGCAGCAAATTGAATGGGGAAACCCAATACATGCCTTTCAAATCTGTCTACTGTCTTAGAGCCATCTCCAAAGAGCTAAACTTTTGTTTTAAGCAATCTCAATCATTTCTGAGGTTTCCAGTACATTGCGGTTCAGCTATCCTCACCAGCCATTTTATGGCAGTCTCTAGGAAATGTTGCTCAAGGATAGCACTGTCTAGCTGATTGTGTGTTGACATTAAAACAAACGTTTTGTTTTCTTTAAAACAAAATGGACTATATGCCTTGCTAAGACTAAGATAGGCATGCCCCAAGACTTACCAAAATGATGTTTGACTGCAACCCCCCCCCACCAGTTTTTTTTTGTTGGATCATGAAAAGAAGGAAGGAAAGATTAAACTTCTGAGTAGAGGACAAAAGCAGATTTTCACATTTCAATGGGACTGTTAGAAAAAACAGCAGTTCCAAAATGAAGGAGCCTTCAGAGCAGTGTAAAACAAAATCTAGTTGTCAGAACTCTGCCTAGGGGAGGGTCTGTGGAAAATTCGGAAACTGCTGCTGTATAAACACTGGCTGGAAACAGCAAAGCAGAGTGCTGGATAACCTCTGATTTTTCCATCCTAGAACTCAGTGTAGAGCAGTAGAGCTCAAAAGATAAGACGCTTGGAAGGTACCTAAACCCAGAGAGTTTCTGCTTTGCCATGAGTATGTTCGATTAGCCAGAGCAAAGGGAACCTTTTATGCCCTGTATTATCTCCCACAAATTGATGATCTCTTACCTTGTTGTGCAGTGTGAGCTGATCTCTCAGATCCTGTTTAGTGCAGTAAGCCCAGAAATACTCTGATCCCTCTCTGCTCCTCATTTCTGTTGCTAGGTTTGAGTTCTGGGAGGATTTTGAAGAGGATCACGGGAAAGGTAGAGAGAATGGTTACCAGAGCCTTCACAAAGTCCTGGAGCCGTTTCTCCTACGCAGAGTGAAGAAGGATGTGGAGAAATCTTTGCCAGCCAAAGTGGAACAGATCCTTCGTGTGGAAATGTCTGCCTTGCAGAAGCAGTATTACAAGTGAGTTGTTTAAGTTGATGGCAGTGCCAGCAGAAATGGGCACGTCTTTCTGTGTGCCTTGGGAATATGGTTCAGTATCCTGTGTCCTTCCAAATGCAGTGTGACAGCCATCTCCTGTAGTATCAGGGACTTCCCAGTAGGAATTTAAGCTTGTATGGCATCTTGCCCTTGTGCTGCCCATCTGCAGGCCACTGGGCTTGTTTTTTAAGAGTGATACAATTTAGCTGGCCAGCTCTGCAGGACAGCAGCTTTGTATTTTTGCGGGGGAGTAAAGTTCCTCACAAGTAGTGGTGCTGATTAATGTTAAGAAGTAATAATATCAAGAAGAAAAGTAAGATCAGGGTTGTTTCTAGTGAGGAGAAGAAAGCAGTATCATATAGAAGAAATGAAGGGAGGTAGACGTGGTGGGATGGGGACTGATGCCTGAACAAGATGTTCCTGAAGTTTTTTTCCTCCCAGGCTCCAGTGTGCCCACTCTGCACTGTGAAATGATTTGAGCTTTTTATTTTCCTGCCTACAGGTGGATTTTGACAAGAAACTACAAGGCTCTTTCAAAGGGAACAAGGGGCAGCACATCTGGCTTCCTTAACATTGTGATGGAGTTGAAAAAGTGCTGCAACCACTGCTACCTTATCAAACCTCCTGAGGAAAATGAGAGAGAAAATGGCCTTGAGACCCTGCAGGTGGGCAATGCCTTTGGTTACCACTTTTTTCCTTAACTTTCCCCTTCCTCCGGTCCTCCCACCAAAATAAGATCTGGCAAAGCTTAGCTTCTGCTGCTTCTGTCCACTGGAAATAGTCCTCACAGCTGAGCTACTGAATCTCCCGCCCTCCCTTTCCACTGCAGGCAGCACGTTGTGGCCATCTAGAGTAGGAGGTGTATGCAGTGTAAGATCCATCTTGGATGATTTATTTTACGTGTGGCTTCTGCTGTGTAAATTCAGACGATTTGATTAGAGAGGTATGGGAGAAGCATGATCCCAAAAGAACCAGATCTCTGCAAGGTTTCTATGTAGTGTACATCCGGGTAAGGTTGGAAAGCATCAGCTGGAATGACTGTTACTTCTTCAGTCTCTGATCAGGAGCAGTGGAAAGCTAATTCTCTTGGACAAACTGCTGACCAGGCTGCGTGAGAGGGGCAACAGAGTGCTGATCTTCTCCCAGATGGTGAGGATGCTGGACATCTTGGCAGAATACCTGACTATCAAGCACTACCCCTTTCAGGTGAGAAATGTCAGTGGGGAAACCTGTGTGGCTGACTTGCAAGTTCAAGAAAATGCAGTGGGAGCCTGGGTAATGGCAGTCACTTGGTTTCCCAGAGGCTGATGGCTGGGATTGTAGGTGGCACTTACTGAAATACACTTGTGGGAACTAAGAAGTTCCTTCGTTTCAGTGTGGCACTTAAGGAAGGGAATGTATGAGAGGCAGAAACCAGATGAGAACGTGGGACCCCTCATTCTGTGTGTGATGCTGCCTCTTGGGCATGGCACTTCTCTCTTTGCAGATGTTTCTCCTTCTGTAAAGTGGGGATAATATGTCTTTTAAAAGTTATAGATGAAGACTGCTTTTATAACAGCTTGAGTACTGCTGTCAATAAAGTGAGAGTCTAAAGGAGGAGGAGAATCCTATACAACGGATGTAAATGTTTATTGATGGGTATTAATTATTAAACTGCCTTGTGATTTGGATCCTGCCTACCAGAAACACCTTGTACCCATGAGCCGTGTAGCTGAGATAACTGATGCACACATGCTAAAGGCCTTTGGGTGCAAATGTCTCTGCTTCTAAGAGCAGGCTGGTTTGTGCAGAGAGCTCTCAGCACTGGAACTGGCTTCCCCTTGTTGGCTCCCCAACACTCTTCGGGGCATGCTGATATCTGCATCTCTGGTTGGGGTGGCTAATGTGCTGTGCAGCTTGTTTCTGTCTGACTTATTGCTGCCTTGCCTGCTTTCTTGCTGTTTCTTTACTTGGTGCTAGTGCCTGAAGGTTGCTGTGAGGGATGCATTTCCAGCAAACAAGCTCAATCAGTGAAGCCCCATCTCTGCAAAACCCTTCCTCCAACAGGCCCCTGCTTTGGCCTCGGTCTGTTGATAAACCCTGAGGAGAGGATAGCAAATACGGAGATCCTGGCTGGGAGCCTGTAACGAGAGCTGCAGTGTCACCCACTGTGTGACTGTCGCCTGAACATACCTCCCCTCCTGCCCTCCCAACACAGCAGGTTAAAGCAGTGCAGTTATTTTTAATTGGCGGTTATTTTTAATGATTAAATGCTCCAGGCTACAGGCAGGGCAGGAGACTGTAGAGCTCCCAGAAGCTGGGTGCAACAGTTCCTCAGGGCCCCTTTACCTTCTCTCTTTGATCATTATTGTTGATTTTTCCAGCGCTTGGACGGCTCGATCAAAGGGGAGATCCGAAAGCAGGCACTGGACCACTTCAACGCCGACGGCTCTGAGGTACAGCAGCTGGGGCTTTCCTGTGCGTGGGCAGCGTCTGCCTCGGTGGGGGTCTGGGTGGGATGCCCAAGCAGTGGGCGTTTATGGCTGAGCTGCAGACTGTGACTGCCAAAAGGGGATTAGTTCAGTCCATTTCTTTTTACAGGGCCCCAGATACTTCTAAAGACACAGATGTAGAGGGTTTTGCAACTGTCCATGTTGCTTATTTAAAACCACCCCCATCCAAAGGACAGAGCTGAAAGTCAGCTCTCCAGAAAGCCCCAAAGAGCCTGGCAAGAGTCAGAATTTAGCAATTCTCTCCCCTTAATCTGGGGAATGAGACAGTTGCTTAAAGACTCCTCCGGCCTGAGGCTGGATTTGGATCTGAAATGGCAGAGGCAAAAGGGAAGTTTTACATGTGGGCAGGCAGCGTAGTCTGGTGTTGGAAAGTCTAGAGGACAAATAGGAGAGGGCATAGAAAGCTTCTCATCTGCACTTGCTTGCTGACTCACAGTGACTGGTGCAGGGCACTTGTTTTACACACAGCCCAATCATGATAACTATCCATCCTCACTCCATAAGTCTGGAGTGGGGGATTCCTGGCTGACAGAGGAGACACAGCCGGGTGCTTCATGGCAGCAGGAAGGGTAACAAGTAAAAGTGAAAAAGAGACAGCAGTGCAGGTGGCAGAGAAAGGGGCAGGTATGCAGGACTGTCTGTAGAAATGGCCCTTTCTCCTCTCCTGGAGGCATCCGCGAGGGCTCAGAAGTCCTGTCTCTCTCTTGTTCCCTTGGGCCATGGCTCCAACAGCCTGTGTTTGGAGCTGGTCTCACCTCCAGCAGGCTTCAGACAGCAAAAAGAGCATGTGTTTGCCTCCCGCCATTGTAGGTAGTGGGCAGCGTGGTCTGACCTTCAGAGGCACCTTCCAAGGTGCCCTTGCCCTGTTTGCATTCCCGTGCCCACAGCCACGTGCTCCAGGAGTAGCACACCTTTCATCCCTGTCACCAGCTCCTGCCTGACAGCACTGCCTCACCTTGTGCCTTGGCTTAAAGACCAGTGGTACTGTGCTGGCCTAAATGAACAGACTGTGTGGGAAGAAACTCCTTTCTTCTGCATCGTAAAGAAGTGCAAGTACAACGTAGCTTCCATCCATTTCCTTGCGTACCTTTGAGGCCACCATTGCTATTTTTTGTCCATAGTTATAAACTGGTGTAAAACTGTGTTTTTTTCCAGGATTTCTGTTTCTTGCTGTCAACACGAGCTGGAGGGCTGGGTATTAATCTGGCCTCTGCTGATACTGTTGTTATCTTTGACTCGGACTGGAACCCCCAAAATGATCTTCAGGCTCAGGCCCGAGCTCACCGGATCGGACAAAAGAAGCAGGTGAAAAAAGTTACTTAGGGCTTTTTCTCTATGTCTTCAGCACGTACATTTAGCTTAGCCAGCGTGAAGGTTGCCTCCTCACTAGAGCTTCTGAAAACATGGTCTTTTTACTTCCAGTCTTCACTCCAAAGAGTAGCCCCCATTCGAGGGAAATTCATTTAAAAGCCAAGAGGCAAAAAATGAGCCCAAAATTGCAAGATGCCAGGGCTTTTTGTTGGCTTTTGGTCCTGGGATGGTTCCAAACTAAGAAGCCAGCCAGAGGAATCACAGTTCTTTCCTGCCCTGAAAAAATTAGAAAGTAGAACAGCCATCTTTACTGGGATTTTATTATGTCAGTGAAAAGTTTGGTGCTCATCTGGATGTAGAGTGATTGTTTCAGAATATTTTTACTCTGTCCTTACACAAACTGCAAGTTCATTGTTAACCAGTCTGTCTTTAACTGGTCCCCCTGAGATATAAAGAATGTGCTTTTTATTCTAAAAAGACATATCTGTGCATGAAGAGACGATGTCAGAAGACCAGTCTCCTGGGAAACAACTCGGTGATGGATCGTTGTGTCAGCAGATTATGTTCAGGTCCAGGAAAAAGCTCTGCTCTGTTCTTGCCCTTCAGGTGAATATTTACCGACTGGTCACAAAGGGAACGGTAGAGGAGGAAATCATTGAGAGGGCCAAGAAGAAAATGGTCTTGGATCATTTGGTAATCCAGCGTATGGACACCACTGGCCGGACTGTTTTGGACAACAACTCCGGGCGATCCAAGTGAGTGACTGTAGCAGAAGGCAGAAGTGTCAGATAATGCAGGTTGCAAAGCCAGCATCATCCTTCTGGTATTTCCCAATATTTATTCAATTGTTGGAGTACAGGGCTAAAAAATAATGGGAGCTTCCACTGATTTGGCTCATGCAACCGTTAATTTGGACACACAGACTAACGTTAGTCAGAAAATGAGAACTAGTCCTGATGCATTATCTGTTTTCACTCCCTTTCCTCCTAGAGACCATCCTGTCAGTGATGTCACTGAATAGCTGCAGTTTCACAGTTACCTCAGACTCCCCCCATTTCCCCTCAAAAGACAGAGGTTTTTGCCTTTACAGTAGTTGTCTGTGCTCACGCAGGAAAGAGATGAGGGACTGAGTGAAAACTCTTTTAGTGCTAGGTAAAAAACTTACTCCTTGTTTTAATTAGGAAAAAACTTTGGTTTTGTGCTGTAGCAAAGCTGGCTTAAGAGCTCCAAACTCATTTTCATGATCCCTTCTTCTTGCAGCTCAAATCCTTTCAACAAAGAGGAGCTGACAGCTATTCTGAAGTTTGGAGCTGAAGATCTCTTCAAGGAGCTTGAAGGGGAAGAGTCAGAGCCTCAGGTAGTTTGAAATTGAAATAACATGGCTGTTTGTAGTCCTCGGTAGGTCTGCATAGGGGATTGTCTGTGTTTGCTCCCTCTTTGTACTTGCCCTGTGTATGAGAGAGCAGGTCAGTGAATAGGACATGTGTGAGCCCAGAGAAGCTGAAGGAAGAGAGTCGTGGACTTGGGGGGGGGGCGGGGATTGAGAAGAACCCTCTTGCTGTGGGTTAAATATTAAATGTCACCAAGAGAGTACCTTGAACCTCTAGGATTCATTAGTTAGTTGTAGCATGGCCAGTTGAAAGCTCTTCTCCCTGCCTCCTCTGAGCACTGCTTCAGCATCCCTTTTTTCGGTTGTTCTCATGCAGGAGTCAGCACAGTTGAAGATGAATAGGTCACTGTCTCCTGCCTCAGTGCAGCGTTGCTTGACAGCTTATTATTGAGTGCTTTGAATGAACTCTCTTAATGGCCCAAGTAGCAGAGCTTCCCCTGAGGGAAACAATCCATAGCTAATACGTCTCACTGTCTGGAAATTTTTCCTGCTGCTCAGCCGTGATGTTCCTTTTCTTTTAAGCTATCACCCTTATTTATACTCTCTTGTACTGCTTGAGATAGTTCATCCCTGCCTTGGTGATGACACTCTGCAGATATTTGCACTCTTTTACTTAAGTCATAACAGTGTAACACATGTTTAGCTATCACACCCCACAAGTCCTTTCTTGAAACCTCCTATTTCTTCCTGGGCTTGGCACCCTCCGGCTTTATCATTTGTTCTTTCTGACTGGTAGGAGATGGACATTGATGAGATTTTACGTCTGGCTGAAACACGAGAGAATGAGGTTTCCACCAGTGCCACCGACGAGCTCCTCTCGCAGTTCAAGGTACAGAGCCTTGGTCCCAAGGCGGGTGTGGGAATGTGGCTGTCCAGAGCACTCCCCACGTCTTGCCACAGAGGTATGGTTGGTGATGGACAGGGCAAATCAGGCCAGTTAAGAGGTGATCTGCACAAAGCAGCTTTTTGAGGAGTTATCTCTGGTAGATACTCATTTGATTGTAAGTGGTCTTGAAAGCTGTGAATAAAATACGGGCCTTACCAAATTTGGAAACAAAACCAGTAACTTAGGCTTAGCAGTACTTCTTAAACTGCACGTACTTCCTCAGGAGCTGTTAGCCCAAAGACATGGCAAGGAACTAGGAATGGATTGACACAGAGTTCAATTATAAAGCAATTATGGAAATGTTGGCAAAATTCCTGTGGGGAAGAAGCTGAGGCTTAGCTGACAGCTCTGGGGTATTCCTGCCAGGGGAGAGAATTTCTAAAAGTGTTCTTTTTGCTTATAAAAGGTGGCCAACTTTGCAACCATGGAGGAGGAAGAGACAGAGCTGGATGAGAGGTCCCAGAAGGACTGGGATGATATCATTCCAGAGGAGCAGAGGAAGAAGGTGGAGGAGGAAGAAAGGCAGAAAGAATTGGAGGAAATCTACATGCTGCCTAGAATCCGGAGCTCGACTAAAAAGGTACAGCCCATCTCAAGGAGCTGAGAGACAGGCAGCGAGAGCTGGCAAAAGCAATACTCGAGGGAAGCGTTCTTGCCATCTGAGTGCTGCTTTCCGTCCTCCAAAATTGGTTCGGAAGAAAGCACAGAGGTAGCACATTGCTCTCTTACTGGCATCGTGCTTTGGCCCGTGGTCTGTAACGCAGTGTAAGAGCACATGCTGGATTTGGAACAACTCATCTTGTGTTAACAGACAAAATAAAGAGAACCTGTAGTGAGCACAGGGCAAAATACCCAACTACATGATGCAGATCTTACTGCAGTTTATGCTCTCTTGTGGCAGTGTCTTTCCTTGGACTGTAGCTCCCTGGTCTGTTTTTGCCTAAACCTGGCTCTTGCAGGCAAAAGAGAGAGTGTCTTCCCAAGTTCATTTTTTAAGTGACATCATCTACCTAAATCCAACAGAAATCAGAATGTTCAAGGAAATTACTGAGACATGGGACTTTGAGGGGTAGTTCCCAGTTTGTGATAAGCTGTGGAAAAACATTAAAGTGAAAACTAGAGAGAAGGAGGATATTTCATATCTGATCATTCCAGATTCAATTCTGAGGTATCCTTCTGGTTTTCAAACATCCCAGCTATCAAGGAGCTTAAGCACATGTGGAACAAAATCATGGAAAATCAGTGTGTTTTGAAGTGTCTTATACCTTAGTAAAGTAAAACACGATTGTGAAGCTGCTGGCTGGAAGGCTGTAAAGGGAGGATGGCTAACTACACTGGAGCCTTAGCTAGCCAGAAACTGCAAGAGGGGTGGGTGACATGGGCCTCTGCATCTCCAGGAAGAGATGCCAAGGTGTTTACAGAGTCTCAGCATCCAATAGTGCCAGTGCACGGGAGGGACAGAAAGTGTTGGCAGATTAGCACTTGTTACTTCCTTTTGTCTTTCTGGTACATACAGGCTCAGACAAATGACAGCGAATCAGATGCAGAAACTAAGAGAAGGCTTCAGAGATCATCTGGATCAGAAAGCGAGACTGACGATACGGATGATGAGAAGAGGCCAAAGCGCAGGGGGCGGCCACGGAGCGTTAGGAAGGATACTGTGGAAGGATTTACTGATGCTGAAATCAGGAGGTGAGTGCCTAGTGCAGGAGACTGTTCAGAAAACAAATTTAGAAATCCCATGCAGGTGTAGAAAACTCCAAATTAATCTAGGAGGTGTTCAGCTGTAAACACATCAGCAGTTTTGGTGAGGCTGGTTCACTGGGACAGCTTCTCATGTTCAGAGTTAACTGCCTGGGTCCATTTTCTCCCAAAGCATTTTTGCTTGGTGAATTGCTCAGTGAATCTTGCATGTGTTGTTGGGACCATTTCTAAACAGAGGGGGAGGAGAATTAACATTTCTTCTGCACATTTGTATAATTCATTTTGCTACCGTCTGATGACCTTGACATTCAGATCTGTGCAAAATCAACTGGATTGTCTTTAGTCAGGCTGCAGTGAGACTAGTTCCTTCCTAAAATTAATCCTTGTTGTAACTACCCTTACTGGGCTGAGTGGGTTGAGCTAATTCCATATTGCACGTGAGGGAGCTGGGCTGCCATGAGATACAGAGCTGGAGAAGCTGAGGAGTCTGACCTGCCTGATATTTTTCTGTCAATAGTCCTGTTGATTTGACTTAAGTGAAAGGCAGGCTCTGTCTGGCAATATAACCCCGTGAGAAGAAGCGGTCCAGTTGATCAGAGTAGTAATGTATCCTTTTCTGCACTGTGTCCCTCAAGTCAGTTGAGGGGGCTGAATTCCACAGCATTGTTTTCTTCTCACATCCTCTAATCCCTGAGTCTTTCCCAAAGGTCTTGTCTTATGGCTCTGCCCAGAGATTCAGCCAAGGATGAAAAAGGGAGCTTTGTGAGTTTTCCTTGGCTCTCTCCATCTTTGAGCTGATGTATTTTTAAATAGGAGATTGTCAGACTTCTCACATTGTGGTGGCTTCCCCATATCCAGCCCTGAAGCCATAGAGAAGGAAGGAGATGTTACACTGTGAGCTATAACAAACATGTAGGTTATTGTACACTAGCAGAAGGAGGCTGAAAGAGCACAAAAAGAAAAAAAAAAGAAGGGGAAGAATTAATACTTGTTTAAAAATAGTCTGTACTTGAAGCCATTTGGTCTACTCCCAGTGAAAGGCATTGTTCAGTTGCAGCAGAGGTGTCTGACTCTTGCCCTAAAGCTGTGTTTTAGCCATGACAGTGATTTTCACAATAAAAAATAAGACTTAAAAATAAATAACAATCCTTGCCTGTAGACCTCTGTGATTGCTCTGTATTTGGCTCTTCTGTGATGCGTTGTTACGCTTACAGCCTGAGCGTTAAAATTACTAATGACATTGATTTAACACTACTTTTCTCCTTGGCAAAATGAAGTTAATAATTACCAATACAGCGTGAGCCAAGGCTTTCTTTCATTATGCTAAAAATATGACTCTCTTCTTTTTTTCTCGCCTGACAGACATCAAATATTCACAATAATACTGCGTTCTTCTCCAGCAGAGGTCACAAAACTCTTTGCGCAGGTTAATGAATTAAGCTTTCGAGTCCTGAGTGATTCTTAGCTAATCAGTCTGTAATGCCAGGTTGATAACAGGGCAGGCTGTGATTAATAGTTCAAGTGTATTTGTGATACTGAACCCACATTTTTACAGCTGTTGCTTTGGTTTCTGTTTTCTTTTTTTGCTTAGGTTTATCAAAGCTTATAAGAAGTTTGGACTGCCTCTTGAACGGTAAGTACCAGCCTGGCTCTGGAGAGTTATCACGGGGGATGTTGTATTTCTAAGCACTGTAGTACGCACACTGCTATGGGTGTTTGATGCAAACTCCCCAAACGGCACAAACCCTGAGAGGTTTGCTATCAAACAGTCAGTGAAAGGACCTCTGCACTGAAAACACAAGTAATGCCCAGGCGCGCCTGGAAAGCGGTAGCCCTTACTGAGGTCTGCAAGCTGCGGCTGCAATCCCTGCGTAGGTGGTCTGAGAAATGACCTTGTTTTCTCAGCTGATTGTGCTCTTCTGTTGGGAAACACAAGGCTTGGGCATGGCCTTTGGCATGACTGGTTCCAGCCAAGCTAGAGGGACAGCAGATGTCAGCTTTTGACCATTGTTAAATGGAGTTAATACGGAACTGGGAAGGCATAAAGGAACACTGGGCAGTCAGAGCGGGAGCCAGTTGCTCCCAAGACAGACAGTTTACACCTTTGCTTTAACAGCAGCAAATCCAAAGGGTTGGATCTGTTGTGCTTATCTCTACACTGTACTGCAGTTGTTAGGCCACAAAACAAACTAAAACTGTCTTGCGTCCTGCCCTGACTCGAGTTATGCAGGCTTCCTACGTTCATACATATACTGCTTGTCTGTGGCTCAGGCTGGTGGTTGAGTGCAGTAAAAGTGCAGCTGGGGCCTGCGCATCCCCGCAAGTCTGTGACAGGCAATGCTGGGGCTTTGAGAAGTGCTGCACAGCCATGCAGCAGTGCTGTAAGAGGAGGTGGGATACAGTGTCTGCCTGTCCGCTGCACTAAAGGTGAACACTTTGCTCCGTATTAAGAGGCTGTGCTGGCCCAGGTTTTCTTTATCTGCAGTCTCAGAGTCTGCACTTGACCGTGGTCTTGTGTTCATGCAGAGTAGGTAACTGGGGGAGTTTGGGCATGCATGAATTCTGCCCACAGCAGGCAACGAGGTGGGGAGCTGTGGTTCAGCACAGTATGCAGAGTGCACTGCAGAATCGATTATTAAAAGCTATGAAATGGTTGCTCAGGGAGCATCTGGACAGAGATGTGGTGTATCAAGTACAAAACTTCCAATTTTTTTTCCTCTTTCCCAGGCTGGAGTGTATTGCTCGGGATGCTGAGCTGGTGGATAAGTCTGTAGCTGATTTGAAACGGTTAGGGGAACTCATACACAACAGCTGTGTGTCAGCAATGCAAGAATATGAGGAGCAGCTGAAAGAAAATCCAGGTGAAGGTAAGCAAGAGGGTTATGTGCTGCTGTTATTATGCTTTTGGGGGTGTTCCATGGAGTTGGTGAGACCATTCCCATACTGGATGGAGTGACACGCCACATGACAACTTAAGCCAAAGAGCAAGCACACGCTTAAACCATCTCATCTCTGCCCGACAGGTATCACCAACAGAGAGAAACCCGCAAGTCTTCTGCTCAGACTGGAGAATGCCATTTTGGTGCATTAGTGTCTGCTAAACACGAGTTTCTGAGGGGAGAGGCTGAAGCTGTCAGCTTTTTTAATGCCACAAGGCAACCAGAACATACTTTAACTGCTTCTTGGACTGGGAATCAAACTGGTGCTCTGTACTCCGTGGTAGAGCAGGGTCCACAATTAACAATCCTCTGAACTGCTGTTGTCAGCCACTCTATGTATGGCTGTTCTGTCCTGTAGGTTTCCAGGAAGCAGCGTGGTTTGGAGATGCAGAGATCTGGGCTGGATTTTCCAGCTGCATCTCTGCCTGTTGTAGCTGAACAAAATTACTGAAGCAACAGCTCCAGTGTACTTAGATGTATTTTTATGAAAATGATCCTGGGAGGTGTTTGAATTGCAAAACTAAGCAACTTAGTGAAAGGTAACTTACTTTTTGGACCCACCTTAGCAGACAGGCTTACGTTTAAATAAAAGATTATGGGCAAGCTGTTGATGTCTGTGTCTGTAGACCTTTTCCCAGAGACCCTTCATTCTGTAAGAGTGCTCTAAGTTGGCATGCTTGTTGTTGAACAGGGAAAGGACCTGGGAAAAGAAGAGGTCCTACTATCAAGATTTCTGGTGTCCAAGTCAATGTGAAATCTATCATCCAGCATGAAGAGGAGTTTGAAATGCTGCATAAATCCATCCCCACAGACCCAGAGGAAAGGAAGAAGTGAGTTTGAATGGCTAAGCAGGCAATGCAGAAAGAAGCTCAGGGAATTTGGATTTTGTGGTGGAAAGGGACTAGCCTAGATATGTGGATTTGCTTTACCCCCCGGAGCATTAAAAGTAGCTCATGTTTGAAATGCCTTCAGGTACCGCCTGACGTGCCGTGTCAAAGCTGCCCATTTTGATGTAGACTGGGGAGTGGAGGAGGATTCTCGCTTGTTAGTGGGAATTTACGAGCATGGTTATGGAAACTGGGAGCTAATTAAAACAGATCCGGAATTGAAGTTATCTGATAAGGTAGGTTGCTTTGCATGTTGCTTGCATTGGGTCCATGACAGTGTTCATAGAGAACATGTTTGATTTGTCCCAGAACCAGATGTTTATGTTTGTAAGCACGCCAGAAATAATGATAAATAGTAATGAGGAAAACAGTGACCTCTGTGGAATGCTGCATGCTTGATGGAAAGCAGAGTTACGTTATTTGATTGGCAGTAAATTTTCTCTGAACAGTACCATATGAACCACACTGAAATGATGCAGGAGGAAAATGGTAACGCTGACAGATGTGGTTACGTGCACAGTACAGAGAGCGCATTGCATAATCATGACTTGATGTTTTCTTGAGCATCTCACAAGAACTTGAGTTTGAATCTCTGTGTGAAAAGAATTTTTCACGGATTTGACACTGCTTATGTCACGATTGGTCTGTGTTAATTCTGAGGGCATAGTTACATGACTGTTTGGCTAGGGCAGCAAAGCCAGCTGGAAAGCCTCCATTTAGTTCCTCCGTCCCTCAGCCATTCCCATAAGAACTGTTTATGGGGGCCATGTTGAAGTGATCCAGGTTAAAAATAAGCCACCAGCTGTTTTGTCAGCACAGTGGACTTGCAGCACAGGGCTGGGGAACATCGAGGCTCTTTAAAGATCAGCTTTGCTGCCAACACACTGCGTTCCCATGACATCCCCTCTAGTGTTTTTAGAAAAGATCGGACTGTGGCTGAGAGCCTTCCAACATGAAGTTCAGAAAGGCCTTTTACAGTGGAAGCAATTGCCTGAGACACACCACCAAATTTCCAATAAACTATGAAGGTGCCCCTGGGTGGCAAGTTGAGAAACCCTTCACAAAGTGGCAGCCTTGCGGCCTTGTTTCCCAGTAAGCATTCTCTGGCTGTGTCATTACTGTAGCAATGTCTCAGACTACCAGAGGAGACCAGCCTGCTGAGACAAGGCTGTCACAAACAAATCTGGCGTGTCAAGATGGAGAGTGAACTCAGTTTTGCAATGCAAGCTCCCAGTGTATTTTGCATGTTTCTTGTTTTTCTTTTTGCATGCTTACTAGAAAGATTCTTGAGAATCTAGAGTGCTGCCATGGAGTCCTTTCACTTCTACAAAAGCCCAAGGGTAGGGATCCTTGCAGTTGCTAGGAGCTTTCCTTATGGCTAGGACAAGCAGAGTGTCTATGGGATCTCCGCAGGCCTGGAAGAAATGCTTAAGCCTTCCTGTTTCCCCAGAAGATGCAGCATCTCTAGCCCTTTGCTGGCCTGGAAAGACTGCTGTTAATGTGTATCTCTTCATGTTGAGGTTTGATAGGTGCATGTGGGTGTTTTTTTTTTTTCTTCTTTATCAAAGATCCTACCTGTTGAGACAGATAAGAAACCTCAGGGAAAACAGCTCCAAACCCGGGTTGATTATCTACTGAAACTGCTGAAGAAAGATCTGGACAAGAAAGAAAACATGAAAGATGGGGAAGAGGTGAGGACACAGCTACTTGCTTCTGAGGATTTCAGGATGAGTGGTTTGTTGATGGTGGGGGGTGGGACAGGCTGTATTCCTAGCTCGCTGAATAACTTCTGCATGAAAGACTATGGATTTGTCTGTTGTATGACCACACTGTGATACTGAAATGATAATTGGTAGAGGACAGATAATCACTACACTAATCGATGGACTTCAGCATGACTCTCTAATCCTAAATTTAATTTTCCGCTTAGACACTTAGAAACTAAGACAGTGCAAGCTGAGTGTGCTTCATGTACAAACCACTGCAGGAAAACAGGGGATGGTCATGCCTGTTTATCAAGCTATTTCTGAGCAGTGGATACCACCACAATTTTAAAAAGCTTTTTGAAAAATAGGGGAGTAAACAATGCTGGGTGCTGACTACTCTCTCAATCCCCAATAAGGGGCACTTCAAACTCTAGAAATGGCATAACTTGACCTGGAATATATTTTTTGAATATATTCTATCTTCTCTTTCTCCCACTTGGAAGTTCCTCCATTATTCATTCTGTTAAATCTTTGTGAAATGACTGGTGACAGTGGGAATCAGGTGGCTTTCTGCCCTGTCACCTCAGTGTCGTCATTTTGTATGCACCAGTTTGTAGATGTTTGGGTTATTCCCTTGGTCCCTCAGATCTCACAGACAGATCTTCTTTCTGGCTGAAATTTGATCATCTAATCTCATGTGACCCACTAGGCTTCCCTGGGGTTCTTCAGGTTTCCTGCCACCCTGCAGGACCTGCAGCTGTTCATGAGGTGTTGATGAGATGGGGTATGTCTCCAGGAAGCAGCTACAGCTCTTTGCTTGCTCTGACTTGTTCTGTGTTTTATCCAGGGCAAGCTGAAGAAGAGGAAGCCACGGGTAAAGAAAGAGAACAAGGCTCCCAAAGTCAAAGACGAGCATGGGAATGAACTCTCCTCTCCTCGGCATTCAGACAACCAGTCAGAAGAGGGTGAAGTCAAGGTGAGTTGACTCGGTGGGTAGCAACTTTTGGGAGTTTCTTTAAGCTGTGTTATTGCTACAGAAACTCAGCTTGAAAAGCACCTGTTGCAAGTGCCCTATGGATTCACGGGGAGCTGCAGAGTGCATTCCCACAAGAGCTTGGCAGACTCACAGGAGCACATGTTCAGTTGTTGGGCTGAGAGGGACCACTCTTTTGAGTTAGCGCCTGAAGTGGTTTTAGTGGATCCTAGAATAGCCACACATATCCATATATTGGCTTGGAGGAAAGGTTGTCCTAAGACAAAGTCTTTTGGCCTTATAAAGGAGAGAAAGAATTGTTTCCCTCTCCTTTTCAGTACATCAGCCGGTGGTGAAGCTGGAGTTTACCAAGGTCACGCTGTTGCTTAGAAAAACTTCTCTCTTTGAGTGGTTTGGCTTATAGCCTAAGGCTTTTTGTTCATGCTCTGATCAGTATCTACCTTAGGGGTAGTTACTGTGCGTTCTGCAGTGCAGCTGGTGTAGGACAACAGTGCTTGTCTGGAGTTTGCCAGTTAGTTACAGATTGGGGCTGGTCTAATTTTTATGCCCTTCTGTTAAGGGTTGGGTGGATGGGCTTGCTGTCTGGTTAATAGGTGTGCAGGCAAATTTGGATGGACCTCAAAAATCATCTGCTTTTCATGGATGCAAGTTTTATGGGAAAAAAGGTGTATGTGAGGAGAGGGACTCCAACTTTGACTGTGCTGTGACTGCTCTTCTAGGAGGATGGCTTGGAAAAGAGCCCAGTGAAAAAGAAACAGAAGAAGAAAGAGAACAAAGAGAACAAGGAAAAACAGACAACCACTAAGAAAGAAAAGGAAAGTGATAAAGAGAAAAAGAAAACAAAAGACAAGAAAGAAAAGGTATGCGATACTCTCATGGGTAGTCTAAGACATAGGAAAGTCTCTGATCAGAGGGGAAGCCGTGAGACTTGTGATTTATTAAAGGCCCTGTGAGAAGAGACATCAGCGAAGCACTCTGGGGTGAAGTATTATCCCTTTTCCAGGTCTCCTGAATTTCTTAGTGTGAAGAATTGCAATGAAGAGTGGAAAAGGCAACGTGTCCTAAAGCTCGTGGAATGAGAGGAGAAAGGAAGAGGAGATTTATCAGACTGCCTTTAAAATACAGCTGTCCCTGTGACAGTAATGTGACAGAATAGGTGATGCTAAGGAAGAAAGGGAGAAGAGCCTGGAGCACTCAGTTCAAAGTGATGTTCAGCTGTGATTTATTATGGAGTTGGCAGCTGCTTGTCTGTGTTCCCCTCATTTAAATTCACCCAGAATAACCTAGCTACCTAAACCATTAGGACTGTGAGTTGTCATTATGGCTGTTGAGGACTCAACAGAATGAATGTTTCAACACCAGTGCTATGTTGTGGACTAAAATGTCCCTTGAGTTTTGGGTACAGTTGCCCTTAGGCTGAGTTCAAATTGGGAGAGGCAAAAGGCTCTATAATAATTACCTGAAGTACCTGTCCAAAGAACAGGTATGTACTGTATGTCCAGTGTGTTTTGGCCTTGAGGTCATAAGTACAAACCAAACTTTATTTCATATGCAGGGGAAAGTTTGCTTTCCAGTGTTTTTTGCCTTGACCTCTAAAGGACATAGATAAGTCACACAGGTCAAAATTTACACTTATCAGGCCATGGTTTGAGGTTGCTTTCCAGAGAGTCTGAGGACTAGTGATGTCACATGAAGCTGCAGGTGCTCATAAACATCAGACTGCTCTGAGCACTGTCCTTTGCAAGGGACATATATTCTTTAGCCTAATCTCTCTTCCAAGTCCTCAAAGTTGGTTTTTCTCTGTGTAAGTATAAGCATCATAGTCATGTCCAAAATGTTGGCTCTGACTTCTCTGTGCTCCCTCAGGGATGACATAAAGCTAAACAGAGGCATTACAGCAAAACAGTTTGAGATCTTGCGAGGAAAGCTGCGGGAGCAGTGCCGAAGATTTAACAACTGCCAATAACAATAGTGTGAAGGTTGTTGGATCACTTGGGATCCTGCAGTCTGGCTCATCATGTGATGTGTGTAATTTGTCCTTTTAAAGCCTAAAGGTGGTGAAACCAAATCTGGAAGCAAAGGGAAGAGATCTCAAGGTCCCGTCCACATTACAGCAGGGAGTGAACCGATCCCCATTGGAGAAGATGAGGACGATGATCTGGACCAAGAAACATTCAGCATAGTGAGTATTTCCCTGGGGGGACAGGCGGACAGTAGCAGAGAACCCCAGCAAGGTAGCCAGAGTTTGCTTGCACGTTATCCAAGGCCATGTGTAAGTGCACAGCACTGGTCCATACATCCCACTCTGGCTGGGAGAGAGCCTTTCCTCGTGCTCCACTGTGATTCCCTCTGGCCAGTCAGAGAGCATCACAAAAAAACCCTATACAAGAGTTGCCCACCAGATTCCTCTGTGTCAACCAGCTGGCTGCTGTCGGTGGCACCTCAGCTGGAAGAAATATCAAAGCTCTTCCAGCTCCTAATTTCACAAATCAATTGTACTGTTAAAGGGTTTGAATAGCTCCAAAGTTTTGCCTTGCATTAGAGCCCACATTCATCCCCTCCCTCTGCCAGGGATGCAGGGGAGGGCAGCATGCCAATGTAACATACTGAAGGGCTCTCTGCCTTGAGCTGATTATTTCCTACTGCTCATTTGACCACCCGGTGTTAAAGATGACCCTGTACCCTTTTGTGGGAGTCTCTCCCACAGCAGCCAAGGAGCTACTGGGACTGTGCTAGGCAGGGGAACACAGGAGGATTCCTGAGGGTGACCTTGTATGGCTGTAGTTGTTATGGAGTTGTCTGAACTGTAAGAACTTCCCTAGCTGTGTAAATGCTCCTGCGACAAATATTTCTGCATGGCTTGTTGTGAAAATAGCCTTTTAGTAGAAGTTGTCATGACAGACTCTCCTCAGCCTGACTTGCAGAGGGAAGAGCAGAACACTCAATCTCATCAGTTTTAAAAAAACAGTTCTGTAATATGAAATTTAGGACCCACAGGTTCTGTGTTACCTTTGCCTGCTTTTTTTCTTTAATTTTCCCTCTGGGGTGTATGAAAGACCCAGTCAGGCAGTAGACATATGTCATATTTACTGTCTGTGTAAAGTGTTCATGCACATAGAAAAAGATGGTGTTTTTGTCACATGTCTCCCAGTTTCAGTAAAAGCAATAGATTAAAACAAACACAGATTTGGATGGACAGGGAGGTTATTGAGTAAGCACTCATTCAGCTGGGGCTGTTTGGCGTGTAAATGCTCAGTTACGCTTCCCTGCCTGCCGTGGCAAGCAGGCTGCGTGCATTTACTATTTGTGAAGCAAATTTTTCACCTTTAAAAGGAGGGCAGTGAAGATTGGGAGCCTCTCATCTTTTCTGAATTTTATGTACCATGTCTAACAAATTGCTGTTTTCACAGCTGATTTCTCCTTGCCTAACAGTCAGATAAAGCTAATACCTCGTGCTAATGAACTTTTTTCCAGCTCTGTCTGGTTAACAAGAGAACAGAGTGTAGAGCTCTGTGCCAAATGAATCACCTTCTGCTCTCTGTTGCTTGTTCAAGTGCAAGGAAAGGATGAGACCAGTGAAGAAAGCATTGAAGCAACTAGATAAGCCTGATAAGGGACTGACGGTTCAAGAACAACTGGAGCACACACGCAACTGCCTCCTAAAAATTGGGGACCGCATCTCTGAGTGCCTTAAAGCTTACACTGACCAGGATCATATCAAGCTATGGAGAAGGTGAGGGATTGTTTTGTTTTCTTTGGCTGGTTTGTGATATTTTACAATTGTACTTGAAGGCTGCTGGGTTTTATGTGCTAAGTGTGCTATTTTGCTCTTATTAACATGTTCTTGTGAAAGAAGTGTTGCACTCCCTGGCCCACTCAGTCCTTGACCAGTCTCAGACAAGGGCTTTGTCTGCATCAGCAGACCAGCTGTGCTGGTTTTGCTTAAATTGATTTCCATTAGTTTAGTTCAACCAGTGCAAAACCCTTTATTTTACTCTGAGAAGCTCGGTTCAAAAGATCCTGGAACATCCTCTCCTGAACTGTAAGGAGGAAGTTTTCTGCTGAGGGTCGAACTGATTTGATGTTGGTTGGAAAGCAGGCCTTTAAATAGTTCAGCCCCTGTGCAGACAAAGTATTGGGCACTTCTGCATGTTCAGAGCTGGGAAGAGATCTCTGAACCATGGGCTAGCCATCGGCATGATTCTGCACATCATGCGAGAGAGCAAGCGGAGACGGGAAGTTGAAAGCTGCCCTGCTTAGTGATTAGGCAAAGTAAGCAAACGTGTCAGCGGTGAAGAGGCTATTGGATTTTAAGTCTTCCCAGTGCAACAGTCAAAGGTTGAGTTAGCTGCAGGCCCTTTCTCTTTAGCTTGCTGTTGTTCTTTTATCTTGACAGTTTCCCATATGGGATGAAGGGGGTCCATCTCCTCCACTCTCCTCTTTACAGCCTGTACTGTTTTGCAGCACTTAGAAGTCATTGCAGTGTAAAGCCTGAGAATGTTTTAGAGAAAAGGCAACTTTCTAGTTGAGCTGCCAAACTGTACGTAAGAGTCCTGAGCTTGATTCTCAGCTCGGTCAGAGACTGACTGTGAGACCTTACGTAGTATTTTTGTCTGTTGGTTCCCAGTCAGTAAAGTATAGGGGATGATTTCCTTTTTCCCATCCTTGGTCTTATCTGTATGATATGAGCTTTTCAGGGCTGGGATTCTCTTGTGCTCTGTTTGAATTGGAAGGACCTCTGGGTAGGAATCTAACCATGGGAAGTTCTGCCTCCACCCAAGGAGTGGCAACACAGTGGTTTGGATGGGTACAGCTAGGTCATCTGCTGGAGGAACTTCACCAACTGTTTTTAGAAGACCAGTGAGGAAGATGGCAGTTAAAATGCTCATTTAGCAATTAATAGAAAATGTTAATGTCCTTCCAGGAACCTATGGATATTTGTGTCGAAGTTCACAGAATTTGATGCCAGAAAACTGCACAAACTCTACAAGATGGCTCATAAGAAAAGATCACAGGAAGAGGAGGTGAGATGTGATGTGTGTTCCCTTAGTGAGGAAGAAGTCATGAAGAGCAGAGCTTTTCCTGCTCTTCTCTGCCCTAGCTTTTCCGGTGGGATTTGTGTTATTGCGGTTCCTCCTTGCTCTGGTCCCAACAGGACTCTGTGAATTTGACAACCTCCTTGTAAAGCTTTGGGTCAGAATCTAAGGCCTGTTTTCCCCTGAAAAGTCCATTAGCACTGCTCTGACCCTGTGCTTTGCAGGACAGATTTTTATGCTCTTTTTAAGATTTGTTACACTTGAAATATCGATACCTACCATCCCTTTATCATGGGCTTTCTTTATTGTCATTGGCATGCTGTAACTGTTTTAAAATCCAAACAACCCTGGTTGTTTGTACCTCCCCTCTTATGTGGAATTTCTCCTCTCTCACCTGAAGACACTGGTCACCTTTGTTAGTTTTCTCTGGCTATTTTGACCAAGAAAAAGCATTGCTTGGTGTGGCACATCATGTTGAATTGACCATGAGAGTGAAGAGGCTGAGAGTGCTGCCCTGTGGAGACAGGATATAGAGGTAGAGCTGTGGGGGCAAAATTGTGCTTGTCCTCCCCTACACTTGCACCATTGCCATTGGTTTCACACTTGAGCAGAGTTAATTCACAAAACTCTGATGAAGAAACAGGTGGCTCACAGTGCAGGGAATGTCTAGACAAATCCAGAGCGTGACAGACGAGGCCATTGCTCACATAGTCTGAATCTTTTGCTGGAAAAGCAGTCGAGCTGTAACCCTCTCCCTTGCGCCTAGCAGGAGCAGAAGAAGAAGGAGGACATGTCTGGCATGAAGAAGCCGTTCCGCCCAGAGCCATCAGGCTCCAGCCGCGATTCTGTGATGTCTCAGTCTCACGTGCCTCACAATCCTCATTCCCAGAAGCTCCACATGCCCCCTTCCCATGCCCAGCAGCAAATGCACGGGCACCCGCGTGACAACTACGGCCATCCCAACAAGAGACATTTCAGCAACACAGGTGAGTCCTGCACTGGGAAGCTGGAGAAAACTATCCCTCCTAATCTAATGGCTGTTTGCTCCTGGACACAAATCTTCCAGGTCTTGGGTCTGGTCAGGTTTAAAGACATAGGTCTCTTGTTGGAGAAGGGTATAACAAGATGATGGGACAGAACATGTATTTTCACTGTAGTTATTGCTGGACTAGAAAACATGATGATGCAGCGATGAAAAGAGTATAAGAACAGGACAGAAAAAGATTTGCTAGAATAATGATAAATTAAAAGAATAAAATTGGGTCCACATCATTAAGGGAGAGAAGGCTAAAGGGATACAGTAATAGTTGTGAAATTTGTAAAAGGTGCTGCAGACAAGAAGATAGTAAACTGTTCTTACTTCTTTGAGAGTTCAGCAAAGAAGTAATGGGCTTAAATGATGTACAAAAGACTGTTGTCTGTGCTTTCCTTGTTGCAGACCGAGGAGACTGGCAGAGGGATCGAAAGTTCAACTATGGTGGCAACAGCAACCAGGTGTGGGGTGGGGAGCGGCATCACCAGTATGAACAGCACTGGTACAAAGACCACCATTATGGGGATCGGCGATCTCGCGGAGAGCCCCATCGAAGCTCTGGGAACTACAGACCAAATAACCTCTCCCGCAAGAGGCCATATGAGCAGTACAACAGTGACCGAGACCACAGAGGCCACCGCGATTATTATGACAGGTAATTCTTTGTCCATCTCAAAAGCCTGGGAGGAGTTTGCAGCAATGTCCCCAGCCACAGTGGACTGGCTTTCCTTGGGGCAGGCAGGTGGCAGAGGGAGACAGGCTGTGGATTCAGCGTTGGGAGTTTTGAGTCTCAGCCCAGAGTCACACAGTGAAAAACAGAAGTTCATTTGCTGTGTGAGGCCAATATAAGCAGCCCAGGGATGCAGGCACTGGCCTGTCTTAGCCATGTTAGGCTAGTGGTCTGCCTGATCTTAGACCCTTTGACCCTTGTGAGCAGCAGCTCAGCGATACATAGGATTATTGGCAGTAACAGTACCATTTGGGCTTGGCATTAAAGGCAAGGTCAGTTGAGTTTGCTTGCTGAATTGAGTTTGTTCTTCTGGGCTGTCATTGACTGTCACTGGGCAAAGCTTTCATTTTGCCGTAGCATCTAATTGTTTCAGACTTGGGATGCAGCAAGATCCCATATCCTCTTGTTAGGTCTCAGCTGGGTGATGATGATCCCCTTTCCCTGCAGTCCCAGCCAGGCACCATGACTTTGTGCTCCCTCCTTTGTGCTGTATGCCACCTGCTCCGCTAGCAGCCACTTAGGCATGCCACCCAGCAATGGATGAAGTGGTATGCAATCAACTAGATTAGCCTGATAGAGAGGTAAACATGAAGGTTTGATTTACTAGTAGTTTATCAACCTTTTCTAGGGTTATGAACTCGCTTAACTGCATTGTCCGGGGACAGAAATACCCATCCTCTGGTCCCTCGGAAAGGGAAGGGCTATATGAGCACCACGGAGAACCAATCTCCATTCATTCATTTTCTCTCTCCAGGCACCATCATGATTCCAAGCGTCGACGATCGGATGAGTTCAGGCCTCAGAATTACCACCAGCAGGATTTCCGACGGATGTCTGATCACAGGCCGCCCATGGGATACCATGGCCAAGGACCTTCGGACCATTATCGGTCCTTCCACACAGACAAATCAGGAGATTATAAACAGCCTCTCCCTCCACCTCACCCTGCGGTATCGGACCCTCGCTCGCCCCCGTCTCAGAAATCCCCTCATGATTCCAAGTCACCCCTCGATCACCGGTCACCCCTGGATAGGTCGTTAGAACAGAAAAATAATCCAGATTATAACTGGAATGTACGGAAAACATAAAGTGACCAAGAGGGGAAAGTGTACGTCTGAAATATTTGGTCTGATGCAACAGCGGCTGGTTTCTCAAACCAGTAACCAGAAACTCTGAACATGCTGCTATCATCTTGCTGGGTCAAGGAGGATTTTGGGGGAGCAGGTGGAGGAAGGTTCTCCTTAGCTCTCAGTTCTGGTCTGGATTCCGGTTTCATTTCCCCCCTTCTCCAGTTGAACGTTGGAACCAGGCTTGCTGCCTGCTGGGAGGAACGGGTGACATCCTTTGCTTTGGTTTTGTTTTCCCCGGTCTGATGGACCTGAGTGAATTCTTCCCAGCCGCAGAGTTTCCCCAGAACCAAGAAGGCGGATTGATGCTGCTTAGATTGTGCAGATGGCTGTATGCCTGCTCTGACTTGATGTTACATGACAGATGCTGCTTTGGAATTGGGGATAAACTGGTTGGGCTGGGCTTTGCATGTAACCAGCATAGGGCAATGGGAAGATATATCCAAGGAGAGACAGGAGAGTCCTTCAAGAGCCAATTTTCCTATTGCAGGGTTTGGCTGAAAGGGGGGCTCAACGTCTCTGCAGAGTGACTCCAAAGGAGTTGGACCCATGCTGGTGACAATCCATCGCTTTCCTGGCCAATTAGCATTTCTTATGTCTCTATCCATTTCAAGAAACTGGCTCTGCTTTGAGTGCCATTGTGTCCCCGCAACAGAAGAGGTGCAGGGAATCCTCCACCCACCTCCAGGGCTGGAACTGGGTGAATCTTGGCTCCAGGGGGCTTGAGGTATGTGAAGAAGAGACAGGCTTCCTTAGTCAAGGCTTAGTTCACTTCTAAGCAGTAGGAAAGGAATTGGGGTGAGAACAGTATTTCCCAGTGGATAAGGCTCAGGAATTCGTAACAAATCTCCTCTCCTGACACTGGCAGCTTGGATGGTCCAGGAATTAATACAGACCATGCTGGCTGGAAGCAGCAAGGTACCAGTGCAAAAGATGGCTCTGGGCATTTGGGGATCCTGATGTTCCTAACCTCCCTGCCACTGAAGTGCCCCAGTCTTTGTGCAAGCCATTTCTCTCTGTACTTCACAAAACAGTGATCACAAACCTTTACAGCAACTTAAGGGAGGATAGAGCAGAGTTAAATAGGAATCCAGTGGACTGATCACCGTCCAGCGAATGATCACCTCCCTGCCACTGTTCCAGCAAGCAGCAGTAACTCTGAATTGGTAAAAGTAGCTGCACTAAAAGATCTCCTGACTCTCTCAGTTGGAAACATGCCTGAGGGCCTAGCACCTAAGTGAAGAGAGGGAGGAGTTCAGGACTCTTGGTACTTAAAAATTCCTGGAGCAAATGTCTTAGGAACCCAACACAGGCAGAGGGAGAAGAATGGTTTGCAGTCCAGCTGAATGGACTTCAGAGCAAACATTCATCCAAGTATTAGAATCACAGTATATTATGAATTATGTCCAGCCTGGAGACTGTAATATGGTGATAGTGGTTACAGCACTGATTGCTGGCCAGAAGTAGACTGGGTGATTTTTTAGGCTGTAGCTCTTTATTAATAGAGTCATGTCCCTGGAGCTTAAAAAGCTGCTGGGCTGCCCAGAGCATGGTGTCTGGGGATGCGTCTTGTTTCCTGGAGCTCAGTATTAAAAATCAGGCTGGTTCCACACTGCTCCTTTTGGTAGGGGGCAAATGTTGGGCCTCCTTTTAAGATGCCAGTATATGACCCTAATAAGCTGTGATGTCCTTTCCCTGAAAAATGGAGGGGAGATAGGTGTTCAGGGCTGGCTTGTCTGTCTTGCAGCTGTTGTGGCTACTGCAGCTAGCACTTTGGAAGGCCGCACACAAATCAACACTAATAACCCCTGCATCTCCCATCTGCTTGGTGCTGAAGGAGTTACGTTCCTTGAAATCCGTTGTGATCATGGCATGCTCACTCTGTTCTGAGCCCACTGGTTTAGCTGGCACATGTCCCGTTAAACCCTTCAAGAGAGCATCCATGATTTGCTGCACACGGAGCAGTTGCACGATTGCCCATCGTTGTGCCACAAGAAGAATGGCTGCATGCTTGCATTTTGCTCTCCAGCTGGAGTTTTCTTAACCCCCTACTGCAATACTCAAAAAAAGGGGTAGCCCTCTGACGTATGTCCCATCAGTGAGAATTCTGGCAAGCAGGAGACCTCTTGGGGCCAATCTCAAGGTAGATGTAGAGAGACATCAAATCATGGCTCTGGAAGGCAAGGAAGTGTTCTGCTCCCTTTTTCTTTTCTTTTTTTCTTTTTCTTTTCCAAGCTTTGCACCGAACTTACCAAAAGCAGGGCAGTTTTGCTTCTGTAGGAGTGAACCCGTAAAGGCAGCAGTGCACTGCCCTGAAGAAGTGTTACATGTGTATTTGTGCAGTAGGAGAAGGCAAGTCTTCCATGGTCTCTGTTGGAGTTGAAAGATGATAGGAGGAGTTCAGATAATGTGTTTCCGCTGCGTTTTTTACTAAGATGTGTTGACAGGTGCACCTGCTGCAGTGTTCAACAAAGAGGTCCTCTCTTTTCAGAGGTATTAGCTTTTAATGTGAAGATGGAAGAAACCTCCTCACTCAGAGGGGCAAAGAGGAATTGCTCTTTTCATTCACATTCACAAAGCGGTGCTATCATGATGGAAAGTTTGTGCCATACAGTTGTAGCAAAAGGCAGTACTGGCCAGACCAGTGTTACGGTTGGTGCAGGAAGACTTTGAACCCCAGCAAGAGGTATTTTCTGTGTCTATATTTGAGGGGTTCTGCTTGTCCTGGGTTCCAGACATGAAATTTTGGGGGGTTTCTTTCTAGAAACCAGGGCAACAGCAAAAGCTTTATCCATATTTGGTCCCCCTGCTGTCACATTAGCTTGATGCTAACCAGTCATGTAGTTCTGTTCTCTCATGGTGAGTGGGACTTCACTGGGTTTGGCCTTAAAGAACCTGGAGAGCTAGACTGGGGAGAGAGTCCTCCCCGAGCACACACCTGCATTTTATGTCCCCTCAAAATAGGGACCATAACCAGATGTAGTACTTGGATGTGAATGGGATTGGAGGGGACAGGTCCACAGCCATAACCTTCACTAGGGTGTTTGTGGCAACATCTGGTACAGCTGTTCTTTCCAAACCAGCTGCAGGATTCCTCTAGCCTCTTTGCAGGAAAAGTTGCAAGCAGCAACTTGTTGGGTTTTATTTTGTTTTGTTTTAAAAAAAAGATTTTTTCAGCCTGGCCCTTTTGGAAATGGTGTAAAGTTATGAATTCACATGATGGAAGTCCTGCAGAGTGAAAGCTGCTGCAGACAGGTGATGCAGTGCCCAATTGAAGTGGATACTTAACAGCTCTGAAGTCCTTCTGAACAGTTTAAGTGATCCACACAAAAGTACTATTCTGCTTTCACCCATTTCCTCCTGACCTCCACCTCCCCACCGGGGAGAGAAGGACTCTTACTGTAAAATTGTGGACTTTTAAACCTGTTGACTAAAAACAGTAATTAATATTAATTTATATTTGTGAAAAAATGCCACTGTCCTAGTGATTTCTGATGTAAATATGTTGTTTATATAGTATGTATTAAATTTTCCTACATTGTAAAACTGCTGTACTTTTGATTCTTGTATATTAAAAAGTGTTACTGAGATTTTCAGAACCTCGCCAGCTTGATGTGTCTGGTGGTGTCCTATAGTCCTTTGATAAGTTACAGCCAGGCTGGAAACTTGGTGCATGTACTGTGAGCACAGAGTGCTTAAAACTGGAGATGTCAGGGGATCTCAGGACCCATCTCCTGTAAGCCATGCGCATGCTAGGATGGGTATTTTCACCAATGCAATTCAAGTTCTCAACTCAAGTTCTTCTCAGCTGTTTTATATAATTACAGTCTATGGTGATAAAGGGCTAATACAGACTTCAGAACTGCTTCAGAGGGGAATTTCCACCTGAGTGGGAGAAGCCATGTGTTTCCTCCCTCATTGCCACCAAGATTTCACCAGGATGGGACTGACTTTTATAATATGTTTATCCAGCATCCATCTTCTGGATCCCTGGGGCTGCATAAGCTTTTTGACACTTTCTTGAGAGAATTCCCTGTTCTCTGTGGGGCAGGGTATGCCTCTCTCCCTGCGCCGCGGGGACTGCAGCACATCAGCTTTGAGCTTCACGGGCTGTTAGGCAAGGAGCGAATGTATCCTATGTGCTGCAGCCTGTGAGCTGCTTCGCTGTGGTCTCCAGCAACTTCGTCCTCCTCCTGTTTAATCTGAGACACACATGCAGCCTGGGCCCCACCAAGACCCAGCGCGGGGATTGAAGCCATTCCTCCTAAGCTATAAGAGCTCATTGTAAAAAGGGCTTTTACTTTTCACACCTGTAGCCACTGGATTCGGGCCTTTCCAACCTCCCTCGCTTCTGAGCGGAGCCAAGTTTCAGCCAGGAGTGAGATTTCACAGCTGAGTTATGTGCCCCTGACAAATGGATTTCCTAATGGAAAGACTGACCCAGCCGCTCGCTCCAGCGCTTTGGCAGGGAGCAGCGTCTCCGCTCGCGAGAGGCCCAGGCGGGCGGCGCGGGGGGCGAGCCGAGCGCCCGGCCGTGCCGGCGCCGGGTGTGCACGTCCCCACGGAGGGGAGGCCGTGGCACGGGGCTCCGCGTTCCCCTGCCGCGGGAGCACCCTTGGCTTTTTATGCCTCCGGAGGATGGTGTCCAGGATAGCCCGGCCAGCGCTGGCTCTGCCAGCATCAGGGTGTCCAGCGATGCTCTGGGGGTCTGTTACAGGCAGTAATGGGCCAACTTGGGAGAGGAAGGGGAAAAAATCCCACTCTTAGATTTAACACGTCCCTGCGCAGCTTGGCTGGAGCAGGAGCTGGTGCTCCTCCATTTATCTTGACCACTGCCCGGGGGCTGGGGGTGACCCAGGGTGCTACTGGCCTCTTCCGGGCGTTTGTGCCCCACAAGGCGAGCGTGGCCGACGGCCCTCACGTCCCCTAACAGCCAGGGCCGCCTGAAGGGATCTTATTTTAAGAACAAGTGCTGCAATAATTGAGTGTTGATGATTTACGGTAGTGACGACCTCTCCAAGTTGGTGGCAGGAGCGGGCCATGCCTTTTACTGGAAGCAACCTGCCCAGCTTGCCGGGCCGAGATCCCACCACCCTGGCACCAAGCGTGCTCCTATTAATTATGGGCAGCAGCATGGCTGTTCTTGTACATTTCCAAGGCCACCACATGCTTGCCCAGCCTGGCCTGATCATGGAGGCTTGGGGGGAGCCAGCCAAGGCAGCCATGCCCAGGGCACATGGCTTTATGGGTCCACCTGAGACAGGTGATCTCTCTAATGCAGTGTGGACATCATCTGCTGCCCATCGGACAGCTGGAGAAACACCAGCCAGCCACAGTGGAACGGGTCAAATTAAATCCTGAGCCCCTGCAGGGGCCCCATGGGGAAAAATTATCCCTTGGCCTGAAGCAACCTATCACATCCTCCAGGCGAGCAGGTCCAGGCGGTCCCGCTCTGCACCGCGTGAGCATGGCCAGGAGCGTCCCCTCCGCAAGGACAGCACTGGCGTGGCCCCGTCCAGCTTGCTGCCGTTGGCCGGGCGCAGCGAGGGGGCCCGTCGCCCCCAAGGTGAGGACGAAGCCACCGAGGGCGGGAGCCCCCCCAGCCCTGCCTCTTGCAGGCAACGAGGTGGCCGAGAAGACCCCGCTTTTCAGTTGACGCCATGCCAGAGCTGACCCTCTAGAGGGCAGCCAGTTCCCAGCAAAAAGCCGTTTTTTGGTGAACCGTAGTGTGCAGTCCTGCCGAGTCCCAGACACCCGGGTGCGAAGAGCCACCGCATGCCAGCCGGCAGCCCTGGCCGTCCCCGCTCGACCGGGGCTGTCTGTGGTCCAACGTGGCGCTCCTGCACGCCTCCCGGGGAAGCTGCAAGGCCCTCTGCGTTGGCCAAGACGGTAGCGTCCCGCTCGCCCAGCAGGTTCAGCATCCCCTTGCAATGGCACCAAGCGTCTCCCGACAGTAGTGAGCAGCTACGGCAGCTCGGTGCACCGTGCCCTCGGCTCAGCGCGCCTGGCTGGCTCAAGACCGGGCCTCACCGGGAAGCGCAGGTGTGCTCTCGCCTCCGCTCGTCACCCCGGGCACCAGCGAGCAGGCGGGAGGCTGCCGGTGACCTCCTCCGGGCTAGCAGGGGCAGGCAAACCCCAGGCTCCTCTGCTGGCCCTGCAGCTTTGCAGTGACTCTGCAGATTTGGCTCTTGCGAGCGGGCACCAGAGCACAGCACGGCGGCACGGCTGGCCACGCGGCCCCTGCGAGGCCGGGGAGAGGGCCCGCAGCACCTGCACGGGTGGGCAGGGGCTAGTGAGGTGCTAATGGGGTTGGGGCAGCAAGGGATAAAGAGCAGAGCTGTGGGGAGTGTGTGGTGCTTGGGGTGGGGTTTGTTCCAATGCTCTTATCAAAGTTGGATGCTCTCTTTCTGAAACTTATACCATGCTGTTTAGGGTTGCTGAAGTGGAGCAGGCTGTGTTTCTGTCTCTGGAGCTGAAGGGTAGGGAGGCTGCGTGGTGATTTGGGCTGTAAACAAGCAATGTGCCGGTGCCAAGGGGCTGGTGCTCTCTCCTCTTTGCTGGGCTCATTGCTAGGAGCCAGGGTGGTTTCTCTGCTGCGGAGCAGCTGGGAGGCCCTGAGCTACATCCTTGTGTCAGGCCTGTCCTGCGAGGAAGGGCTGGCGGTCCCCTCTGAGGGGTGTGTGGGGCCCTGGGTGGTGCAGGGTGGGATGGGGCACAGGCACCGTGCTAGGGCTTCTGCCCACCCCAGCTCTGCCTGCCGACAGTGGAGTGCTGCGGTGCTCTGTTAAAATAGAGGTCCCTGTTACAGGTGAGGGAGTGGGGCCTGCTCGGGGAGCAGCCTGGGCATGGTGCTGGGGTGCTGCACAGTGGCTGAGCCTTGGGGGGCTCTGGGTTTGCTCTCATATGTCTCTGCCTGAATTTGTCAAAACAGCGTGTCTTCTGTCCATACTGATGTCTTGTTTGGCCTTAACAGCCTCCTGGCCCCAGCTGCTGGGGTACACAGTCCTTGAGCTTTTTAAAAAAGGAAAATGAGTGTGGAGAAAAAAGTAGTTTTGATTTCCCTCTTTAGAGGGCTGTAACAGACCCAGTTTGGGCCAAGAGGTGAGTTTGAACCGAAGGTGCTCAGTCCCCGGGGCCGGTGCTGCCAGGGCCCGGAGTGAGGTGGCTCTGGAGAGCAGTGCACAAGGCAGCCGGGATCTGCACTGCTCCACCTTGGGGGGGAGGGAGGGAGGGAGGAGGCTCAACCATCTTGTGCAGTGTTGCTGCAGGTTGTCTTTCTTTCCAAGCTCAGTTCTGAGGGCTCATTAGCTGCATTTGCCTCCTCCCACACCCTTCTTTTCATTTTCCTCATTTGGCTGTAGATAAAATAAAACCCCAGACTGCAATTCTCACGATGAGACTTCAGGGCAGAGACAAGCAGCCAAGGGTCCATGGGTTGCAGAGCGTAGACAGCCGCTTTAGCGATAACACAGAGAAGGTGATAGAGCCTTCACATCCTCAATGACAGACAGCATAATACAACACACAGGGAACAAAAGAGACCCACTAATTTATTGTCAAAAACCCTCAAACTTTACTTGCATTTCTCTCAATAAATAATTTACAGTATATACATGCAGTGACACTCCTGTGGGTCTGAACGCAGGGAGGAGGTGGGGAACCTTCTTCTCGTAACACCCCCCTCCCCCTTGCCTATGTATTTTTTTCGTTGTTGTTGTTTCCAAGTATCAGGTCTGTCTTGGCCACACTTCACCTTTAACCAGGACTGGGTCAAACACAACTCAAATAAAGTGCTTCACTGTTTGCTTTTAAAATAGGGATACCCCAACCGTTGTACTACAGCTGACCACCACTGAAGCGCTCACCTGGAGAGGGGCACTGGGCTGTGAGATAATGGTAGACTTTCTGGGCTGGAAATCAGCCCAAAACCACAGCATGACATGCCTTAGCGTGACTGCTGCTTAGGAAGCAGAGGTTGTATGGGAAGTACTGACCCACTAGTACGCTGCCGCCTGGCTCAGCCCGCTTTGGAGAAGGGCCGTCTCCTCAGAGGGATGCTTCGCCTAGCGGGGTTATCTACGGGGTGACAGGGCGAGAAGCAAATGTCTCCTTTTATCCAGTGACAAATTTTGGCTTTCAAAACTTGCATCTCCAATTTCTAGGGGAGACAAAAGCTTGGCTCTTTATTTAGGAAAGGAAACAAAAAGGCCTGCCCTCAGCTAAGCGATTAGTGCATTGGGAAGTTGTTGCCCAGTGCAGCATTAAACCATCCAGTGCCACGATCCAGTGGCTGGTCTCCTCAGTGCCTCCAAACTGTGATATCCTTATTTTAAAATCTCCCTAAACAGAATACCTGGGGCATCAGCAAACAAAGCAAGGAGCAAAGTAGTAAACACATCTTTTTGTTTCTTTTCTTTCCTTAAACATTTAAAAACCAATTACATCTCTTCATCTGTACAGTCACACGAGATCAATGCCAGGGCTCTATATATATTTAAGAGACAATATAAATTACATCCATTGACACAACTTTGCATTTCTCTGCTGCTTTACAAACGGAGCTCTAGAGCTGTTAGGACATACTGAATAGTCACGTTGAGTATTTACATCAGGCTGCCTCTTGGCACCAGTTCAGACTGCCAAATGTGTAGCCTGTCCCCCCTCTTTTGGTGATAGCTTGTCTCATCATGCCCAGAGACCACCCTCGAGAACAGGAGCTGCCCCCACGAATGACGCATGGTTTGGGGCTGATTTCTGGGAATTTCCCACTGAGGAAAGGAGGGGAAATCCATAAAGAGGTCTCCAAGATGCAGACCAGCGGTGGTCGTGCTGTTTGTTCAGTGAGTGTTGAGGTGAACCACGGGGGAGCATGGGGAAGAGATGGGCAGCCTACACTGTGTGTGGGGGGAAGGAGATTATTGATGGTTTCGAGCCAGGAAATGGACATTTGGGGGCTTTTTTGGGGGGGGGAGGGGGGGGTCCTCTGCTGCATCCTGTCTCCTGGCTGGATTTCTAACATTGCCTCATTTCAGATTCAAGCCCAGCAGGGCTTAAGGTGCAACTGCTCTGAAATGGGGTAGCAAGTCAGGCCCCAGGACTAGGAGAGGAGCAGCACTAGAGACCTAGCAGCAAACAAACAGGGAGCGAAGCTTCTGCTCTGCTCCCGGGGCCCAGCTGGCTCGTGGGCTTCCCTTGCGAGTGCTTGGGAGGGGGTACCGGCCCCGCCATCGGCATGGGGCTCGGGAGACCTGCAGATCAGGTCTCCCCTCTGACCAGCCTCCCTGCTGCCCGTTGTAGGGGAGCAAAGAGCAAACAGCACAAGGAACTGCTCCAGTGCTGGGCGAAAGTTAAAAGAAACCGCTTGAATACTGGCCAGGTTTCTCCTGTCGCAATCAAGAGTCCTCAGTGGGTCTGGGCACAGACACTAGGCAGCCAGGAACAAAACCTACTGAGCAAATCAGCCAAGTGAACAGGCTAAAATAGGAGACGCCCTTCGAACCACAGCAAACACCAGCCAGGTCTTGAGCGCATCCCCCCTGCGCCCAGAAGCTGCCTCGCGCCCGCCGGCCGCCAGAGCAGGACAGTCCAGCCCCGGCAAAGCGCTGTTTCTCTCTGCTGCCTGCTGTCCTGCCCCTATCTGCCGCTTTGCATCAGTGCTTGCAAAGGAGCAATGTTACATCGAGAGCCGGGTTTGCAAAACGGGCTGCGGAAGGGGCTGAGCGCTTTAACAGCACAGCAGGAAAACTGGAGTGCAGCACCCGGCGAGTGGAAAGCCCAGCCCCGTCCTGCCTCCTCGCAGGCACAGCTCCCCTAACACAAAGCCACAGTCACAAACGCCAACATCACAGTCACCACGAGCATTTTCAGTACCACAAGGGAGCACTAAGAGGAGGCAGGAGCTCCCCGACATCCATACTACTGGGAGGAGGAGGAGGAGGAGGTGAGGAAGCGAGGAAGCACCACATGAGGTATGGTCCAGCAAAAACTCCTAACCAGTCCCGGGGGCAGCACATTCCTCCCAGGCAAGAACTGGGAAGGGGAAGGGCTAGCACTGAAGAGAGGGGCTGAGATTTGAGGACGATCCTTTAGCTCCCAGCTGGATCCGCTATCCAACCTCTCATTGTCCAGCACCGCCGTCGCGTCATCCCTTCCTGCTCCCCTTTCCCGATGCGGCATGTGGGAGTAAACATCTACAACACTGACCAACACTGACTCAAACACAGCAGTGCTGCCCAGAGGGCAGGGAGAGCCCGAGGACGCCCTGAGGGAGCTGCGTTGCCAGGGGCTAGGTCCCGTGTCCTTTCATAGAGGTGCAGTTTGTCTTTGTTGGAGTGAAGCATCTTCACGTCCTCAAAAGCGTAATAAGCAGCCAGCATGAAGTTGACATCCCCTGTGGTGAGGAGGTCGAAGACGCAGGACTGGAAGTAGAGGTCCTCTACGGGCAGCTTTTCCCTGCACTTGGCTGTGGCTGTTTCATACGTGAAGGCCTCGGGGGAGGCGGGGAGGCTGGGCCCCTTCCTACGAGTGCGGCCCTCTGTGGCCTGAGCAGAGCGGAAGGTCTGGAAGTCAATCTGTTGGTTGAGCGGGCAACCGCGGAGACACAGGTAGAGGCCCTGATTGTCCCTATCCTCCACGGCATTCACCACCTCCTCCGGCATGCGTGCGGCAAAGGTGAGGTACCGGCCCACCTGTCTCACCACGATGGTGGTGCCAATGTACTTCGCCTGGATCTCAATGTGCTGGCCCGAGACCTTCTCGGTGATCTTCAGGCTGTTGGCTCCATGTTTGTCTCCACCGTTCTTGGAGCCGTCGGCAAAGGCAGCAGGCAGCTCATCCATCTCTGCCTGGTACACTTTCTGGTCCACGCACTCCTGGAAGCTCTTGAAAATGATGGTGAGCTTTGGAGGAGGGAAGAAAGGAACAGAGTTACAACCAGTGCTAACAACTCAAGGAATATACAGCCACCACAGGAAGGAGTATGGGAGTGGAGAAACAGTCTGCTCAGATCCTTCAGGAGCAGGGGCTTCAGCTGATGGCAGGGAGTTCCTCCTAAGATGTAGCCCCAACTTCTAGGCACCCAAACAAGATCATCTCGTCTCAGCACAGAAGCAAGGACACCATGCAGGCAAGCTGCACAGAGGCAAGAACCAGAGGCAGGATTGAACCTAAACCTACAGTCTGAATCTGAGCTCTTATCTCCTGGCCTAGTATAAGAGCTCTCTTGTAGCTGGGGCTTGTGTGGAGTAGCATGAATTACAAGCTTGTCATGGCATGCCTGTGCACATATGACCGTCTCGCCTCCAGGGCCTGGCAGCTGGCAGGGAAGACGAGTCCTGACTCTCCTGGAGGTGGTGAAGATTGTGTATTGGCTCCCATGGCATTTAGACCTGAAGGGCCTGGCCTCCTCCCTTCCCCAGCCCGCTCGCAGACAAACAGGGTCTGTTCCTCTAGACCTGAGGAGATGCCATGCTCCATCTTAACCACGCAGATATGCATTTGTTCCACTCAAATGGGGACACCTCCCTGTTGAGGGATGCTGGCAAAGGCTGAGCCCAAGACAACTCCCCACCCGCAACCTGGGCTCAAACTTGGGTCACTTCCAGGAGTGGGGGACCTCACTGCACTTGTTCTTCCCTCACTTGGCTTGCAGGCTGTGCTGGGGGAAGGCTAGATGAAGAAGAGGAAGAGTAGAGTTTGCTTGGAGGGGAGAACAAGTTTGTTCTTCCTTTTGCACCTCTTTCCCTGAGGGAGAGTAGAAAAGGGACACCCCTCCCTGCATGTGGACCCACAAGAAGGGACAGAATGAGGCGGGCTGGAGCTCTGTGAGAGGGGCAGGGCCAGACAAGAGATAGCGCCAGTGTTCACGTGTAAGCTGTGAGCTCCACAGTCCAACAGCCACGTGGCAGCCATGCCCAAAGGCTGGATATAAAGTGAAAAAACGAGACTCCCCTAGGACTGGGCTGAACATGCTGGTTGCTCCCACCACCTCTGCTCCCAATGCCCTGGCAAGGGGCCCAGAGCAGCTGTGTGCAGGGCTGTGGAGATGTCATTCTTCCCTACACTCCTCTCCCAAGGTCCCAGATACTCCCAGCCCTGCAGCAGCCCACATATCTCCACCTCAGCCATTTCCTGAGACACCAATTTCCCCTGGCTTTCAGGCTGCACTGTCACTTGACCTGTCACTTGAATTGTCCTTCTGCTACTTTCTCTGAGGTCCAGGCCTGCCTCTTGCTGGAAATTAAAAGGGTAGATCAGAGACTGTTGTGCAAAACCACAAAGAGCCCCACAGACCAAGAAGCTCCTGTCCTTTCCGACAGCACATGGTCCTCTAGCCAAAGAATTGCCCAGTAATTCTTTATATAGCTCATGCTGAAGATCCCATGACTAACCCCTCCTCACCACAAGCCTGTGAGGCAGATAAGGGGGAAAGAGACTCACATAAAATAGTGGTCATCCTGACATCTAACGTAGAAATCCCTGGTCTCTGGGATCCTCAGGCCCCCACCTCTCTCAAACTAGACTTCCTTGCAAGGCTTCAGCAGGTTTTAATGTCATTTCAAAGATGAAAAGACGTTGAGAGCTACATTAAGTATTCCTTACGGACTATATGCTAGTCAAAACCAAAATGCTAGTCCCACCTCGAGCTGAGAAGGTCACACCTAGAGCTGAAAAGAGTCGCTCTGAATTTGTCCTTGGACCTCATGGCTGCCAGGATATTTTGGGGCACCCTGTTTCACAGCATTTCTAGGTAAGATGCAAAACTCCATCACAGAACAAGGGCCTGGCAGGGAAGCCCAGCCTCTCACACTGCCCCAGCTGATGTGCATGCCCTGAAGCCAAATCCTGGCAGCCTGGGCTTATTAACAGCACATCTGAGGGGTGTAGTACTAGTTACAGCTGTAATGGTACTACAGAGCAGTGTTGGGCCTGTGGGAGATGTTAGGTAATGGGCCAAGGCTGCCAACAGTCATCACTGTCCCTGTGCTGGCAATGACTGTATCTGCCTGTACGGGAGCTGAGGCTTTTCTCCCCAAATGTTGCTCTCCAAAGCCAAGGTGCAGCCACATCTCTTTTAAACCACCAGCAACCTGCAGCAGGCTACAAGCCATTCCGTGTGTTGCCCTGTTGCACTCTCTTGCCTGCTTTGCTCCCAGACAGGGCTCTCCTGCTTTAAAGGACTCAGAGGGCTGCAGCCACCACCCAGCAGAGGAGTGGCACAACAGGGACAGGAAGGGACAGGGACAGTGAGAGCGGGTGATAGTGGGAGACAGTGGGAGACAACAAGTGCAGGGAAGATCCCCTTTTGGCCTCTGCATGGAAAGAAAGGATAACGAGACATGGCACTGGGGTTCGTCCCCCAGAAGTTGCTGCCCTCATTCCTGGTCTATCAGTTCACAGCTATCTAGCATCCCCCAGGTGGGAGCCCTCCACCCCTTTGGCCATGACTGTCCTCTGAACTGCACCATCTCAGCCTACTAGCCATGAAGGGGCCTCAGGAAGAAAGCACGGGTTGTTTAAAGGAAAAACAAAGCTGGGAGTGGAGGAAGGGGAGACAGTCAGGACAGGTGTCCAAGACTTAGGGCCACTCACAAATTCAGATGGGTTCCCACCCCATCTTGTCTTCATCAAGGAGATGTGCAAACCGTGGAAGAGAAGGATGGTGGAAAGCAAGGCCATTCAAAAGCACTTCCTTCCCTGACCACCTCTGCTCACAGAGCCTCACCTTGCTCGTTGCAGTGGCTGTGGAGCCAGGCAGCACCGGCGTGTTGGTGACTTGGACGTTCAGGTAGTTATTGTCTATGAGCGGCCAAGCCCCTTGTACCTTGCAGGTCTGGAAGCTATCTGTGAAAGTCCTGAGATGGGGGTCCCCAAAGAGCCCACAGTGAGTATAGTTCGGGGTGGCCGAGTGTTTGTGAAAGCTCTTCTCGTAGTGGCAGATTTCGGGGCTGTCGGAGCGCTCCTGGCTATCCCCAGGGGGCAAGGTCCGGAGCCGGGGCTGGGAAGTGGGGCCATCCTTAGAGCAGTTGTGCTGCATCATGAGATCGTGTATGCCATGAGCAGCGGAGTGGTAGGCCAGGTCACCCCTGCAGGTGCGGGCCGTGCGGCGGGTGCAGTGCGCGTAGGTGCGCAGCGCCATGCAGAACTCGGGCGCCTCCTCCGTGCCCGGGGGGTGAGAGCCGGACGTGGCCGCCAAGAACTCAGCGTTGCACTTGAGGATCTTGCATGGAGACGTCACTGCAGGAAAGGAGAGGAGGAAGGAAGAGAAAACACAATGTGATCAATACTTGGACCCTGCTCCTGGCTAGTATTCCGCTGCACATGGGGGATCCAGCCCTAGGCCCAGCAAAAAGCCATGTCTTCTTCCCTTGACCTAAGCTCATGACATAGACTCCAGCACATGATGGGGCCTCAGTCACCAGACATGACCCTCTCACATGACCCAAATGTCATGCATCAAAGCTAAAGAAATCAGCAAGATCTGCCCCACTTTAAGCCAAGAAGGGAAAGAGTATCCAGCCTTTAGATGAATCCTCCCAAGGGAAAACCAGGATGGGGAAGAATGGGACGTATTCATTAGCTGGGATAAGGCAGGATCATTAATGTGGGGGGAGATGCAATGGGATTTTTAATGCTTTTTGCAGGCTTGACATTCAAAACGGTATGCTGCCAAAAAAACCCTGCATGAATTACTGTGCACTGTGTTCAGACTGACTTCTACCACAGCAAAAATATGTGTGCTCTCCCTTTTATCCATCCGCAAGCATGGGGAAGCCCAGCCCTGGCACTGCTGCTGCGCTCCAGGCACGCCGTGCTGCACAGAGGTACAGCATGTGTTCGAGCAGGCTCTGCGCCGGCACCAGTGCCTCTCACAAGCACAGCTGAGAGCTCTTCATAGAGGTGCTGGGAAGCACCTGATCTGGTAGATCTGACACCACCAAGGCAGCCCCACGCTGGTCTGACAAATCCCAGAGACGGTGCCACCCTCAGCTTGATGAATAAGGGCTCCAGGTCAGGAGCTCCTCGACGCAGCGGGCACTCCCGTGGCCTCATTAGCACCAGGAACGGTGCGTGCCCAGCGGCAACCTCCGTGCCCCAGCCTCCGCACTTCGGAAAGCTGCGCAGAGATATGGGTATCCAAGGGAAATGTGTGGAAAGAAACAAGCAAAACCCTAATCAGCCTCCGGCCTCGGCTGTGTAGGTGACAGATCAGCTGCAAGCCAGAGATCCCTCAACCAGCAAGGCGCAGGCTCCTGGCGTGCTGGGACCTACGAGGGCGAGACACTGCACAGTGCAGCCTTGACGCACTGATGCTCCTGCAAAGGGCTTAAATGTCGCTTGCAGCCTAAATGCCAGACTGAAAGGGCAGGAGTGATCCTGGGAGCTTGGAAAAATACTGCTTTTCCACAGAGCCTGCTGGGCAGGTCAGTAACTCTCCGGGGCTCCCCAGTGGCTATTGCACTGAAGGGTTTGCTGCCCCAGCCGGGAAGCTTTTGCTAACCGGTTTGCCAGACTGCTTATGGCTCTGCGTGCGTCTCCCCAAAGATGTACCCTGGCGCTGCGGCTGCATCCTGCAAGTGCTCAGGGTGCCAGCAGGGCCAAGAGTGGGGTTTCCCCCCCCCCCCCCCCCAATGCCTATTCCCCAGGGCAGTGTGGCTTCCCTGGAGCAGACTTGAAAGCCGCTGTGCGAAAGCACATGGTCTTCATTGAGCCTCACGCAGCCGCCGCTCTGCCTCTGCCAGTTCGGAGCCCTGCTGGGTGAACCCAGGCTCACACCACTTAAAATTCATGGTGTTTTCCTTCCTCTCCTCTTAATCAACCCCCTCCGAGTGCTTGGAAACTGGATGGGATCAGGCACCAAACGTGACAACAGCAAAGAAAGCCCCACCATTTCCAGATGCTTTTGTGGTGCCTCTCACAGATGGACACTCATTATTCCCATCGCGGGGTTTGTTTAGCAGGAGGCTGGCAATGCATTTGTGCCAAAATCATTTCAGATTTGTTTAAAAAGAAAGTTACAAACCCCAGTATTGTTTCAGGGACAACAGTATGTTTTAGTTTTAAACATTCCCTTGTAGTGCTGGAAACCTAAACATAGCCGGTGCTGGAAAATCAGGAAGGGGGAACAAGACTATAAAACATGAAGCAGTTCTGCTTCAAGAAACAGCCTGTCGCCACTCTTTCCAAAAGGAGTGAAGTGCAAATAGGAAACGGTGACAGGTTCTTCACGGTTTTAAATTTCGTGTTTAATAAACTCAGATGCTAGCAACAGCACAGAGAACGTAGGGCTTGTTTTGTCCTGGCAGCGTCCAAATTTATCCCGCAAGAAACTCTGTGCAAAGCCGTTGTGTTCTTCTTTAACTGGTTGTTAGCCAGAGGTAACTGGATAACCGTTTTTGACCTGGTACCTGGGCTCTGATATCTGCCAGGCCTTCTACGTTTGCGGGTCAAGTTTACAGTGCTTACTACATCATCTGCCTCCCTTTCAGCCCCAAGATTGGGATTCCTGCCAAAGACACACTGCTTAACAGTGGACTTCCCTTCGCAGGCAGCCGATTTGCAAGGGCAGTGCACTGCTCCGCGTTTCTCCTGCATGAGCGATACCAACGTGAATGGCCTGTAACCAACAAGCAGAAAAGCCCGGCTCCCTGACGTCCCCCCTGGCTCCGGGAGGATTATATATGTCCAAAGGGAGCTGTCCCAATACACTATGGCTAGAGCAGTGCCACAACTCGGAGAGGGTGAAGTAAAGTTGCTTCTTGAGCTGGCTCTTCTGAGGAACGGTCGCATCGGCACGGGCTATCGCACACCTGCCCCGGTATTGATAACACTGTCGGAGCGATAGGAGCAAGCGCGTTTGCTGGCACGGGGCATGCGAGCAGGCAGCGTTTCAGGGCGAGACGCTTGAGGTGTGGGTGTGGGTTCACCGGGCTGGAAAATAAGGAAATGCCATCTCACGCCCACTGATGACAAACTGCATAAGCACAACTCCGTGAACTCTCCAAGACCCTCCTGGTGGAAGAAAGACATCAAGGAAGCATGCAAAAGCAACACAAACGCCACTGTTGCTGGCTGTCTCATGACTGTGGTATCAGGCAATGGGATCCTTGCTCTCTTAGTAGTTACGCCTAAAACAAAGCTCGAGGGTGCTCTGAGGTTGCACGCCCTGATGGTTGTGTTATAGGATTTGAGTTTTTAGGAGGAAAAAAGCTGTACCACATTGCTCTTTAAGAGCACGCTTCATTTGCTTGGATCAGGAGACGTACGCCTCGGGCTGGGGCAGCATTCGCTCTGGACAGAGCGGGCTCTGTGCTGGGGAGGAAGATTTTCCCGCTGCCTCCGAGCAACAGCATTCCTGGTGAGACATCAAACTACTTGTCTTTGCGGCATAACCCCGGAGAAGGTCAAGGACACGGGGACACAGTGGGCAGCAAGCCTCCAGGCTGCTGCTTCTGCAAAACCCATCGCTAGCACTCAACGCTGAACGCAGCCCACTGCTGAGCATAGCACGCGGCCGCTTGGCCAGTGGGTAACTCATGACTTTATAAGGTACTAACGTAAAAAAATGAAGGCAGGAAAGCCCATCTCTTTCCTTCCTAGGCCTGAAGGGGGAGCGTTCTTCTTAAAGATGTTATCGCTCCGGTTTTGGCACACGTCCCCTTGCGCCGTTTCGCTCACGGCCCCATATAAGGCCAGATTTCAAAAGCCAGGTGCCGAAGTTGCAGCACGCGGAGCGGCCGTGCGTGAGCGGGCGCCCGTGTGCACATGCCGTTCCCGGCCGCTCGCCCTCGCTTCCCCCATCGCTTTCCGAAGGGTTCGGAAAAACGCCAGCGCCTTTCTCCGTGCTCGCGGGAGCTGCCGTCCCCTCCTAACCGCTCCCTCGCCGAGGCGGGTGCCGAGGCCGGCCCCGTTTCCCGGGGAGCGAAATCCCGCGGGTTTCGCCGGCGGGGCGCCGCGTGGCCTTGCTCCTGTAATCTGTTGGCACAGGCTGGCTCTCTGCGCGCCGGCCGCGCCAAGCTGCTCAATGCGGCGATTGTGCGCCGGCCGGGCTCACGCGAACACCTGCGTGACTCGCCCCGGAGAGCCACGTGCACGGCGCAGCAGCTCCGCTGGGGCCGGGAAGGGCTCCGGGCCGGGAAGGGCAGTGAGCAGGACCCGCTCCTTCGCCGCTCGTCCCCTCTGGCAGCAGCTTTGGCACCGCAGCACACGCTCATTTGTGCCCGCGCCAGGGGACTATGTTTATTCAATTTCACATAATCTATTTTCCATCTACTTACAATGGATCTGTTTTTCGACCGCGGATGACTTAGCACGGCAACAAACCCCACTCCAATGCAAAGCCAGCGAGCCTCTCCCAGGAGCCGGGTGGCAAGCGTGGCCCTGGGTGCCACCATCGCCCGCAAACGGCCCTTCGTCCCGGGGACAAACCAGCATCTCACGCTGGTGGCTTCACCTCCAGCCAGTCCAGCCACCCTCAGCCTCCTCCTTGTCTTCACCTTCCACTTTCAAGCAACCTCAGGTCCCATCACAGCTAGGACAGGCCTAAGAAAGCAAACTGCCCACAGCCCGCAGCTGCCACCATGCACGACTGCCTGCGCCGACTTCTCGAGACCAACAGCTTGGAAAGTCTAAAGCCAGGAGAAAGCATTCGTTTGCCTGGCCAGCGGACGATCGCCCCCGCGTTTAACCTGGTGACCTGTGTTTGTTTCAGTGCATATCCCAATCGGCCGTCTCGAGCCCGAGCCACGTACGCCCTGAAAAGTCACCGCTTCCTTCAGGAGACTGGAGGACTTATCACCTTTACAAAACATGTGTCTTGCTTCTGACCGGATTTTATCTGACTTCATTGTAAAGGCATAAAAAGAACCAGTGATTTTCTCCAAAGCAGTAAAAAGTCCGTTAGTAACCAGTATGTTTCCCTCAAAGATATTTACACACTGCAATCAAGTCACTTGTCAATCCTTTAGATAAGCTAAACGGTTTGCACTTTTAAGTTCTCACTGGAAGGTGTTTGCCCAGCCCTACAATCAATGCTGCTGCCTCCCTTCCCCCCCTTCAGCTTTTCAGCCTCCTTTGCAAAATCCCCTACCCGGACGGGCGGCCACAGTCTACAGGGGCCCTGCCAGCGCTGGTCGCCTGTTTTACACCCTTGGAGATCACACCTTTTGTTGTGGTGTTGTGCCTGAGTGCTTGCACCAAGCTGTTCTTTCTGCAACAGCCTTCTCAAGAGCTCGAGATCTCCACAAGAGCGTTCATCCAGCCGACCTCCCATGGGCCACATGCCTCCTCCCGCCACGCATCTGTTGGCATTTGGCCACGCTAAAGCCACGCTTGGGGCATACGGTGGCCGCGGCTCTCCCTGCTCTGCCCTCGCCATTGGCAGCCCTTGCCGATCCACCCGCTCGCGCTGTGCATTTATCAGCACCAGTTTCACCAAGTGATGAAGTGCATTAAGTTTACTTCCATTCTCCGTGAAACCTCACTTAAAACATCCCACTGCACAGTCGCCACCTTCTTAACCCTCTGACCATTTTGTGCGTTCAGCTCTCTGATACTCTGACACTTTTGTATTACGCACTGCTAAATTGAACGTTCAGCTGTATTACATGCGCGCACCTGAGCTGAGCAGCCAGAAGGCTAACCTCACAGAATGAAATCACGTTTGTGCGACAAGACTTACTTTTCAGCTATGTTGATTGCTTTTAATTATATACTACCAGCCTTATAATTCCTTATTGGTGCACCCTATTTTCCTCAGGGACCGGTGTCAGGTTACCTGGATTACTTTTACCCAAATCACGCTCTTTCAGAAAACCAGCACAGAATCAACAATTCCTCTGTTCCTCTGTAATTTCTCTAGTAATAAGAATTACTGGAAATTAGTTTCAGTAAGCCAAAGATCCCCTCAGCCAATTCTTTTAAGACTCTTGGGTGCATGTTAACCAGACTTGTTAATTTTAAAATGTTCACTACTAAAAGATGTTGTTTAATATCCTCTTGGTTACTAACGGGCTGGAAAGTATTTCATCATCCACATGTGATGCAAATACATCATCCTGTGTCTTTCCAAATATACAGATTGAAGTGTAGATGTGCGAGTCTTACACACGCAGCAGAAGACTTTTTTGAGAACCCAGTAAAATATAATTACCTTTGGCCTCAGATCTGAGCACCTAGACTTAGGCTCCTAAACACATATTTATTTAAGTAATTTAAATAAACATATTTATGCTGACATCTCAATAGGAAAGGCACGATGCTCCGAGGTGCTAAATACCAGCAACTTCAACCAGCTTCAAGGAAATTTGGGCTGCTCAGCTCCTGGGTGGACAGCAGTCACCACTAGCGCAAGAATGACTGGAAAAGAGTTGAAAGTCATATTGCTCCCTGAAAAATTCCCTGATGGGATCCATTCGACCAAGATTTCAGGAGTCCGAAGTAAAAATAGAGTGGATTAATTACATCAGCCTTTGCAGCTGCCCCTTCCCCTCCAGCACTGCCGTTCTGCAGCGAACCCCGTTGCAGCAGGGAAGTTTAAAGGAGAAAAGCGGCGTTAGTGGTAGGAAAGTCGTGGGAGCGGGAGGAACAATTTGTGCGCGTGCACATGCAACTCAACACAGGAGGGAAGAGCTGGCCGAAATATATAGCAACATATAAATAACGCACTGCTTTAACACCTAACACAACGCGTTCACGCTGCGCCGGCGCTGGCGTGCCCGGGCACCCCGCGAGCACAGGGCAGGGTGCAGGGTGCGGGCTGGGCGCGCGGCAGGCGCCGCAGAGCAGGGCTACGGCAGACGCACACTTCGGGTGCAAGTTTTGCATGGGTCGACTGGCATCTCGGCACGTCACGGCGAGAAATAAGCCCGTAACTGCCGGTTCTGCGGCGCGGAGTGAGAAATCAGCCCCCGCAGCCCCACCAGCGCTGATGGATGGTGTCTCCCGAGCGGGGGCCGGCTACGTTTCAGCAGGAGGAGGCCGAGGGAACCATGCAGCGAGGAAGAGCCCAGTGGCCATCTGACCCAGGCAGTGTGAAAGGATTTGTGCACCAAGACAAGCGCTGGGCTCCTCCAGCGACCTCCTTTGAACTGTTAATCAAGCACAATCTTGCAGAATAATAGCCTGATTATTATTGCCTTGTTTGCATAACAAAGAGGCCCAATAAAACTGATTTGACTGGGCTCAGAGGGGGTGTGAAAGATCAGCCCTGAGAAAAGAGCTGCAGGAATGCAGCAAACTGCTCCAAAGCCTCAACCCAGGAAGAAAGACAATGCAATTTGCCATCAAGAAAAGCCCAATAGACCAATAAATTACCCATGTGCAAAGGGATTAGATCAGGTTTCAGTTGCACTGAAGTGGGGGGAGGAGGACCAGGAGGAGGGAACCGAAGGGGAAAAATAAACCTGACTCTCTTAAAGCGCTGGAGCTCATATTTTGCAAGGGTGTGCGTGGAGAGGTTCACCCCAGAGGGGCCACCTGCCATCCCCTGGGCTGCATTTTGTGCTCTCTTCCACCGGCAAAAGCAGCAGATGCATTAAGTCCGGGCGAAGGGCAGCTGATAGAGTTACTCTAGATGCACGGCAGTGCGTCTGGGAGCACGCGTCAATCCGGGCAGCCTCTCTCTTTTAACGCAGTCCTTGTCCTGCTCGAGAGGATGCCGGGGAAAGGCTTTCTCCAGTTCTTTATGTCAAAAGAGGGACACAGAGGGAGTTTTCCCATTTCAACCTGCATCAGTCACTAGAGCATCTGGAGGACCTGCCATGGACAACTCCTCTGTGTCCTCGGCGTGGGGCTCGTGGCCCCCCCCATCTCTCCTTGCCTGGTGTCACGGAGACACAGGGTAAGCACGGGCAGGAAAAAAGCAGCGTCAGGGTCTCGGCTGGCTAGAGTGCGAACCGGTGGATGCTGCAGAAGAGCCCGCGACTGCTCGTGTCACTTAGCTCTTTCAGCCCTGCGCATCAGCTCACCGCGGCCCCGGCATGCTTTGCAGAGGCGGCCACGGCTCGCCGCAGCCCCCCGCCAGCCTCAGCGGGCCGGCATCGCCGCTCGGGGCCCACCTTGCTGTTCCCTTGCCAGGGGGCCGGGACGCGCAGGGCGAGCGACAACCACCCGTCACGGCGCCGAGCCGGAGCCCTGAACCGCTGACGATGCTGCTCCGAGAAGCGCAGCCAGCGCTGGGGACGTTTGGAAAGTTAAGCGAGACGGGCTGAAAGGAGGAACAAGGCATGTACAGCCAAAGTGGCGACGGGAATCATTGACTGACCCCGGCTTTGCTCTTAAAACTCACTCCTGGGATCCGCCGGTGCTGCGGAGGCGTGCGAGAGCTGAGGAAGAGGAGTGAGGGAAGCCAGTGGTGCGCCGACGCCGTTAACCCGCGAGCAGAACCGCGGAGCAGCGTGGCCTCTCCTCCCTCCTCGTGCCCCGCACGAGGCAGCGCGCTCGGCCTCCGGCGACGCACGAGGATGCTGCGGTCGCCGTCCGGGGCGGCCCCCAGCAAGGCTTTGGGGCGGGCGGCCCCGGATCCTGGCACTTTGGGTTTCCAGTGGAGGCATCACACTTTCCACCCCGGAGCCTTTTTCCCAGGCTGCCTTGGCGAAGCATTTGAAGGCAGGACCCGCCACCCACAGCCCTGGGGCCCCTCCAGGTGCGGCGGCGGGGCCCTCCTCCTCCTCCTCCTCGCCCGGCCGAGGCAGGCGGCAGAGGCTGGGGAGGGAAAAGTGCTTTACGCTTACAGGTGTGTTATTCCCTCTAGGAATAATCATCCTGACCGTGCTCTTGTGAAATCGCAGCCCTTCAAATGCCGAGCTAAATGAGACACAAAAGGAGACGGAGAAAAGCCCGGAGCACATAAATCTGGATGAGGCAAATTTATACAATTAAAATGCCTGCCAAAAAAAATTGCGGCAGCTCAATTGGAGGCGTTGATTTGAGCGCAGGGTGGGGAGCAGGACAACCTGGAGTCCTCCCGTCCCGGATTCGGGGACCGAACCACTAATGTCAATTATGGAGAACAACCCTCGTGCACGCCCGACACAGACCCTCGCACTCTGCCGCAGATGCCAGCCTTGCTCCCCATGGCTGGAGCTCCCATGGAAGCAGGAGACAATATCTGACCCTCCGTCAAAGCCACAGACTTCCACAAGTTCGTTTAGTTTTAAATACATCTCATTGCTAGGACCCCTGGGCTCAAGTTTTAATTTTAAGAGAATACGTCACACAACCGAAAGACCGCTCAAGCCTCGTGTCTCCTGGCCTCGTCCGTCCCGGCGAGGAGATGCGCACTGCTTTGTGCCCTCAAGGCTGTCCCACCGCAGGCCCTTGTGCCCTCAGAAAGGGCTGGCCGGAGTGCGGCACGCAGCCAGAAGAAAGGCAGCTGGCGAGGAAACCGAAACGCCGTCAAGCATCATTGGGGGCTTTGGGGACCAAAGTCAAGAGCTGTGCAGAAAGGACAGGAGAGCGAGGTACAAGGAAATGCTGGGACTCGAGGGAAGCCTGGGCTCTGTCTGACCTCTCTACGCAGGGGGAGCTTTCCTTGCCTGCAGTTAAATGCCCCCCCGGGGGCAGAGCTGCTCAGTGGGTGCGCGCCGGGGCTGCGTGTGCGCAGCAGCCGGCTCGTGCTCCTGCGGCCCGATGACTTCATCGAGGGGATGGCATCTGGTTTTGCCGTTGGACATAATTCAATTCTGCCCCTCGCTGCAGGAATTTCAGCCGGCGGAGCAGTGATTTAGTGAGACGGGCTGCACTTGAGTGCAGAGCAATCTGCGGGCTGCAATCGAACGCCTGGTTATTCTTAGAGCTCAGGGACAAGGAAATAAATATCCCAGTGATGGAGCTCTGCTTTTAATGCCGGCAGTTGCCCATTGCAGGTTATGAAGCTCTCTAAAGGCCTTCAGGAGTGCTGCCCTTGGAAGCACCCTCCTGGTACCGTGTGCAGCCAGGCAGGGCTCTGCCCGCACAACCTGCAGCATCGAGACCAGATTTGCCGGGATGCACAGAAAAAGGCCGGAGCGCCCCTCCATCACCGCAGCATCCCCGTCTGCTGCTCCAAAGCCCCTTCCCCTGGCGCGGCCCTGCCAAAGCCTGCGGTGGTTTCTGGAATATGCCCGGAAGAGAGAGACCGCAAAACTCATTGTTGCTGTGGCCGGAGCCGGTGCTGCAGCCCGGGTCTCCGGAGACGGCAGGTTGGTGCAGACACCAAGCAGAGCGCCCAGGTTAGGAAGCTGTCAGGGCACTGCAGCACTGCTGCGCGAGTGCTTTCACGTGCACGGCTGGCTGTGCAGGCCACAGAGGCGGGAACCTCGGGCCGCCGGCACTGTAAACCCTCAGTCGCTCTCAATATCCCCCCTTTCCTCCTAGCCAAGGGTCTGGAAGCTGGAGAAGGCAATTTTGGAGGAAAACAAGCGTGTCCACCCCATCTGCATTAAAAAAGGTGCTTCCTCTCAGCCCCGCGTGGCCTTGCCGGCAGTCGCAGAGCGCTCCCGCTTCCAAGCGGAGCCCGGCTTCCAGCAAGCAGCAACACAAGGCAGCCAAAATATTTCCAGGTTTACGTTTTAATCCCTGCCCGGACAACACCCGGCGCTGGAGCGGGTCCCCCACCACCACCGTGCCCTGTGTCCCCCAGCGCTGGAAATGCACCCCGGGCGGCTGCTTTACACGTTTGGGAGGTGGTGTTTTATCAGCCTCCGCGGGGCACCGCCGGCCGCGGCCTCGAAGGCGTCGAAAGCCGGGTCCGTGCAGCGGGCGAAGGCCCGGGGCGGCACAGCGGTGTGGGAGGCGGCCCAGCCCGGGGCACGGGTCCACGAGCCGAGCCGCCCGCCCGGGCAGTCCGTGCTCCGCCGGTGCCCCGCGCCCGCCGGTGCCGCAGCACCTCGTTTCGCCAGTTCTCTGCACCTTATTTGACTGCTGAAGGCAGAGTGGGACGAACCAGCCAACCAGAGCCCGTATCAAGTTCTTTCTTGCACCGTAAATCTCAAAGCCTCAATACTTCAACTCAAAACGCTCCATAAAGGGAGCTCAGCAGCATGTACTGGATCGGATCAAAAGTCCCCAGAACAACGAAAAAAAACCCCAAATAAAACCACAAATGGGTTTCTCTGCATCCAGCCTGCCTGGGTGCTGAGGAGCCACCGCTGCGCAGGGAGAGCGGAGGGACACCTTGGTCCCAAATGGCACCGAAAAGGCTCCCCTCGCCACGTCTGGGCGAAGAGGGCGAAGGGGGAGGAAGGGCGTAAGGCATTTATTTATTTATTTATTACATGTGTGTGCAAGACTGCTTCACCTACAGTTATGCAAAAGAAATGCGGAGGCAATTTAGGGGAAAAAAAAAAGGCAAGGTTTGTGAAAATAAAAAGATAAATCGGGAGATTTAAGTGTTAGGGCTTTTCTTCCCCCCCCCCCCCCCCCCACACACACACACACACTTTCTCCCTCTTTTTTTTCCCCCTTGCAAATGAAAAAAAAAAGGAGGTAAAGAAACTGGAGAGTTTTGGAAGGAACAAATCCGCCTCTGTGGACTTGGTTTCCCCTCCCCCAACAAAAACAAGCACTCAGGGCTTGAAGGAATTTGCAGGCAGAGATCTGCCAAAAACATTGTGAAAAACTATGGGGGATTCATTGGAAACAGATGGCGTTTTCAGCTGTAATTCTGAAATTCTCTCCTTTTCTGACACAATACAAACAAACCGGGCACAGGATGGCGGGGGGAGACGGCCGGGGGGGCCGGCCCAGCAATGTTATCGGGCAGCAAGATTAGCGATGGGTGCGAGCGGCCGCGCGGGTGTGCGGGCAGGGGGGCGGGCGGCGAGGGGTTTTGGCCGGGGCGGCAGATGCTCGCAGGACCATTTGGTTGCCATCTCGCCATTTGCTTATACCCTCTGACAGCAGAACAGCTCCCAGCCCGGCTCGTGCAAGTTTTCCAGCTAAACAATGGTGCAAAGCAGGCGGTGCAAAAAAAAAAGGGGGGGAAAAAAAGGGAAAAAAAAGGAAAAAAAGGGAAAAGCAAAGGCAGCGACGCCGGCGGAGGGGAGGCGTGCGGCGGCCGCGGCCCCCACGCGCGACACCGCCGCGGGGCAACGCGGCCCCCGGGCATCCCCGGGGCATCGCTCGGGCATTTCGCCCCCGGGAAAGGGAGGACAACGGGACCTGCCTGACGGCCGCTGTCAGCAGCGATCCTCAGCCCGCCCTATATGCGGGGCTTGCTTTTATTTCCACCTTTCGTGCGCACCGGGGAGACAAAGAATATGAGGTCAAGGCAACCCCCCCTCCGCCCCCCGCCGCATCTGCTTGGAGAAAAGCGAGGGAAAGGGGGGGAACACCAAAACGGAGCCCCTATTGCTTATTTTAGACATGTGGCAAGCTGCTGCAAAGAGAGGGAGAGAGAAAGAGGCCCACAGACAGGGGTAACAGGCTGCTATCCAAGGGCTGCGAGAAATACACGGGAGGGGAAAAAAACCTTCAAAACAAGAGGCCGTGTCTTACCTGAAGGGAAGATGCAGAGAAAGACAGGGAGGATTTGGAAAAGTCCCAGGGCTGTGGATCCTGCCCCTCTCCCCATACCCATCCATCCAGCTCGAGCTTTAACCACTATCCTCTCCCTGGAAGAAGAGTTTAAAAAGAAAAAAAAAAAGGAGAAGGGAAGAGAGGAAGAGAAAAACAAAAGGAAAAAATAAATCAATTGAAAGGAAGACGGAAAAAAAAAATCAAAAGCCCCACATGGCTGCACGGAGCGCCGCGCTCGCTGTGCAGGGCAGGGACAGGCGGCCCCAGCTCCCGGGCTCGGGTGGCCTCTGCACTGAAGGATTACACAGACTTTTTCTCCTTCTCCTCCTCGCCTTCCCCTCCCATTACAAAACAGCCCCGACCATCAATCATCCCGGCCGCCTTCCAATGCCGGCGTCCTCCGCGGGCGCCTCCTCCTCCGCGGGCGCCTCCCCGCCTCCGAGGCCGCCCTCGCCGCTCTCGCCGCCCCCGGGGCCGCGGGGCCGCAGCGCGGGGGCGGCCGGGGGGCGGCAGCCTGCGGCGCCCGGCCCGGGGGCGGGGGGGGGACGCGGCCCCGCGGCTCTCCCGGCCCCCGGCTGCGGTCGGTGCTGCCGCTGCGGCTCGACGGCGGCGGCCGTGGGGGCCCGAACGGCGCGTGGGACATGGGCAGAGCGCTTTGGGTCTTGCCAGCGCCGGGGACTTGCGTCCCTGAGGGGCAGAGGGGCCGCGGGTCTGGAGCGCGGAGGGGGCAGCTGAGGCGGGGGGGCTCGAGCACGCTCGGGGCTGCGGGGCGGGCGCTGCTGGCAGCCGGCCCCGCGCTCTGCCCCCCGCGAGCAGCTCCGCCGCGCCGGCCCCGCGCTGCCGTAGGTGGGAGCGTTTCACAACGCGTCCCAGGTCGTTCACCCACACCCGCACTGGCAGCCGCGAAGTAAGCGCGGGTGACTCACAAACAGCAGGTCTCACAGGTAGCAGTCATTAGACCGACAGTCCCTGGAGACAGGAACGGCTGTCCGGACCACCGAACCCAGCCGCTAGCCCGCTGAAGGACCAGCCTGGAGGGCTAACGGGTACCTGTGCTTCCTCGAGCCTGGTGTAAGAAGGCATTGTAAAGGCTTCGCCAAAACCTCTGTCACAGCCTGGTTGGCATCGCCAGCCCACATGTAGCTCTGGATATTCAGTTTGTCCCTCTCTCCATGGGGAGGTCTCACCGGTTGTACTGGCACCAGCGTCCTGGGGCTCTCACTTTCTGCAGCCCAAGGGACCCTCTGGGCCAGATGGCCGTCCCTGGACCCCCTCCCTGCTCATGGGGTGTGAATGAACCAGCACCTCTGGGCACACTGGCACTTGCCTGCTGGGCTTCAAAATACTGCTATTTTCTGCCACCAGCAAGGCCACGGCAAAAACAAGGACGGCTGGTTGGAGCTGCAGCCGCACTGTCCCAGAGGTTTGCTCCACTCAGGAAAAGGCCAAGCCAGAAGGAAAGCATCCCCTTAACACTACACCAGCGCGCTTAGCTCTCTTTTAAAATTTCCCTTGAAGGATGATTTAGTCATGATGAACTAAGACAACTTCATTTCTGAATGACTGCCCACGGGTGTAATATGCTTTAATTAATGTGCTTTAACTTCCCTGTTTTAGATCATTAGCCCTCCTTTGATTGAGGGTCCCCCTGCCATCCTAAAGTTTCATCTCCTTTCTCTTGGGGATCTTATATAGAGAATAAAAAAGATTTTTCTTTTTTAACCCGGCCTTTCTCCCAACTCTGTAAATACTCCTTCACAAAGGGTCTTTCCTCCTACAGCTTAGGAGATGTTCCTTGACTTTGCCTCTAGTTGTCCACGGAAATTCTCTCCTCTTTCCCCTCACAGACACCCTTAAGGATACTTTTTGAACAGATGATGGCTTAAGTCTCCAAGAAGATTTTATGATCTCCTCCTTGCGGTGGATTGACTCTGTGATTCAGCTACAACAAACATCCCATGGAGGGTGGGGTGAGGAAGGTGAGAGGGGCGTGAATATCTGAGCAGACATTCTCAGATCTGGTATCACTGATCTCGTTCTCTTCGTGGGGTTTGAGCCCCTTTGCCTCCAAATGGCAGCACACCAGGGTTTTGTCCAGGCTGCAACTGGAATTAAAATGAAACTTTTCCATACAGGACCCATATGGGATCTAAAAAACTTGCGGCCTTTTCTGCTTGATTGGAGCTCTGTCTTGGTCCTGACCCCTCTACCGTTAGACTCGGGTGATGTCCAGTAAAGCCAGTTTTGCTGCAGAAGAGCTGCCAGCCTGGGCCGAGCGGGGTGAGAGATGAAAGCTGGCAGGCCGGATCCAGACCTGTAGCGAAGGCAGCATGGGAGAAACGCCTACCCCAAGCACCTCTCTGTGGGGGATATCAAACAGGGGCAAATATGTCCAAGCCCTGCCAGCTGTGCTGCCACCCAAGAAGAAATCCTCGCTGATGGGATGTGTAGGCAGCTGGAGCTGGAAGGAGCCTGGGGGGAAGGGAGTGGACCCAGGAGCTGGGAAGAGTCCAGGCAGGGGGAGAATGAGGGAAAGCGGTTTTAGACCCCCAAACCCTCCTCTTGCTCTCGCCTTGCCTTTCTGCAGTGCAAGCTTTGCTTTCATTTCAGTCTCAGAAATCTCACTTCAGCTGTTTCCCAGCCTGATGACATATAGCACGATCTATTTATTTTTTAACTCACACAACAGCTGAATTACTAACTTTTAAAATCCAGGTGCTAAATAGCTGCTGTGAGGCTGGTTTGTTTGACCTAAAGCCCCACTTTGGCATTGCTGTTTGGCGGCAAACTCGCACATTGCAATGTGAGACTGGAATCCAGTTAAAGCTTTTTTTTTTTTAAGTAAGACCCTTGTGAAGCTTCTGCCTTTGGTTTAGGCAAAACTGTGCTGTCATAAAGCAATGATCTGATGACACTGGCTCCAGTTTGTAAAAATTTCTCCTCGATTTTGCTCAGTTGCATCATGCCTTGCAAATGGGACTGCTGTTTTTGGCATTGATCAAAGCAGAGGATTTCACTGGAGAAAACAACAGATGTGTCCAAACCGTAACAGCAGAGCGGGGAAGGGCCCCCAATAAGGTGTGTTTCTGAAATCCTGCTCCCCATCCCATGTTTTACAAATCACCTTCACCTTTCTGGTTAGCTGAATCGAAGACCTGGACTTTAAATCACCCCCCCAAAACATAGGCGGTGTGAAATTAGTATCTCTGCTTCGCCTACGGGAGATGTCTAGGCTGCTAAATGTGGAACAAAGTGAAGCGTTGGCTGCTTTTTCCCTTGCTTCTTCCCTTCTCAAAGCCCAGACGGGCACCTCCATTTAGGCAGCGCCTTTGAGCATGGAGGAGCCCGATGCTCTTTGCAAACAATGTGTGGGAAACCACCCGCCGCTCCGTGCAAACACCTCGGCGGGAGCGCGCGGTTACAGGGTGCAGCCGCTTGGCTCAAGGGGCAAAGGATCAGCCTCTGTCATTTACACATTGATCCTCTTGTTTAATGTCATTACGGAGGGGTGGCATGCCTCCGAGTTTCTAGGTGACAAATAAGGAGAAATCGGTCAGGGTTAGCCGGTACAATTCTCCAAGGTATTTGCAGGATGTGCAGAAAGGGCACAGATCCTGGGGGAAATTCAGCAGGGACTGGTTGTCTTTACTTTCCTGAATATTTCCCAGCACCCTCTCCGCCCTGGGTCACACCATGCATGGCTGTGGGCTTCAGTGAGGCTAGTGAGTATGTCTAATTTGAACAGTAAGGTTTATAGATGATACCTCCCCTTACAGCCTTCCTAATGGAATTACTCAGTACCTATAATTATACGGCTAAAATAGTAAATATGGGTATTTCTGAGGACTGTAACTAGTAGTTAGAGGAATGGATGTCAGGACTCCTAGGTCTACTCCTGACTCTCCCATGAACTTTCTGCGTGGCAACTCTGCATGCAGCTATCTCACACAGCTTCAGAAAGCAACTTTGCCTTCTCTGCCTCAGCGTCCCCGCAGTAAGAAATGAGGCAGCGCTTATCTACTGTGCAGTGGGGTGGGGAATTTAGTTAAGACATGTTTGCAAAACCCTGTATGATCTTCAGGAAATGTTTATGAGGGCAAAATTATCTTCCCACGCAAGTCCATGGCAAAACACTCCTTGACTTTTCTGAATGGAGGATCAACCTTGAGGAGTAACTCTGGCATGAATGTTCACAGCAATGCACAAAGGCTGCATCGGCTCGTAAAATGCCATTTAACATCTAGGACCATACAAACTTGTAGCCTATATCAGATCCATATGAATTATCCATATTAAATATTCCTGGGCGTTTCTATTGCTACTGATGGAACTTGAAAATATAATCACCACTCCACAGACACCAAAAGATGCCTGTGAACCCCAGTGCTTAGGTGTTGGTGGCAAACCAGTTGAGATGAGAGAGGCCGTGCCTACCACCTGTTCTGATTCATTTTGTGCTATGGAGTTTCCATCAGTGAATAACGTTGGTGTCCGTTTTTAGTATTCTGGATGCTAGACTGCAGGGAAAAAAGTTATCTGGTTGCTGAGCCTAGTTCAAAACTGGTTAGAAAATACTAAGTAGCACACTGGATCTCAGATTAGCAGATATTTGTTCCTTGCTGTTGACATTGCTCCCCTCTCACCGCACCTTCCTTATTCTGCTGTTTTGCTTAGTTGTTGTGTCCAGCTGTAAATTTGGCAAGAGATCGCCTTTTTCACTGTATGTTCAAGCAAAGTCTAACATAAGCAGGCCCTGTCAAAGGGGTGCTGCTAAAATGAAGAACTGATTTTAACAGTGGTCATCTGTATTTGATGTTCCTCAGGACGGAGTTTAGGTGAACTCTGGTCAGGGCCCGGCCAGAATAAACCATGATCGCCAGAGCAGGAAGATAATCCCAAAATGTTCTGCAATGATTTATATTAGTGTTTGGTTTAAGCAGCAAAAAGCAGACCACTCCTTAAAGAAGGAAGAAAGGAAAAACACTTGCTGTTTGGAGTAGAAAACCCCAAATTATTCTCCAGGGAGGTCTGACAAGTGATTCCAAAATGCTCATGGAAGAAAAACCAAACACCTGTGCTCTGAAAGATTTCCATATTAAAGAAAAAAATTCTAAACAAGAAGAAAAAAAATCATTCATCTTTTTGCAAGTGAGAGCCACACCTCACATCTGTGATAGTGGAAAACATTGCAGCTCATTTTTAAGACCTTCCTTTTACTCATCATTCTATTATTTACCACTTTACAGTTTTCCCTGCTGACAGCATGAGCAGAAACTCTCCCGTAGCTGTCAGATACCAGCTTTACGCTTCCGTATGTTGTTGTGCACCTTGAAGCTGCTCAGAAAGTGTCGAAAAAAGCTTCCCTACTAACCTGTCTTCCTCCACAACACAGCCTGGGCAGAGAAAGCATCTGTCAGGGGCCTCATTAGTGCCGTACATATAACTTTTGCAGTAACTTAATGGGGCAGGCGGAGGTGATGGCACGGAGCTGGGCTTTGAAGGCAGATCAACTACTGCCTAGCAAAGCGCAGAGAAGCCAGTTCACTGTTTCAGGTAACGAACCTGCCCAGAGCTGCCTCTGTGAACGTTAGACTCGTCAGTCTGGCTACTTGAAGAGAGGCGCTTGGGTCGAAGGTATAATAAAATACAGCTTTGTAACAACAATAAAAAAACAATAATGCTTTCTTGACCTGCAACTTTCCATCTGCAGAGGGTGACTGATTAAAAGCTTCCCTAAATGAAGCTGCTGTGGGTTATCTCTTTACAGTGCCCACTCCAAACAGTCGGACACAAAAGTCACATCTAAACGCTCAAAACCGGCCAGGCTGAACAAGGGGCAGGGAAGACGGGGTGGTGGAAAACCTCCAGTCTCACCTGTGACGGCAAGCGAGACAAGCAGAGATATTTTCAGACAAATAGAGTTTATCACGTTAACTTTTTTGACTGGTGGCATTCGTTGCTTTCCCCCCCCTTTCGCTGGCTCGCAATGCCTTGTGGCGTGAGCTCGGCTCTCACGCAAGGGAGCTTGTAGTCATCCCTTGTCCTGCAGGGCGGAGGACTGGCTGGGACTCCTCCTCCGGGGATTTGGCTCTCTGCTAGGAGCTGGTCTTCTTGGCCCAGTTTCCTCTTAGGAGTAAATACTAAGCAACATCTCTTTAGTGTATCTTCTTCATGTCTCACCTCCCATCTAAAAAACCACGTGGGCCGGGAGTGCCCAAGAGCACGTTCGAATGGCCAAATGTCAGCTCAGCAGAAAGGACAGATAAATCTGAACTGCCAAAAAATAAACAGCACAGAAGAGTCACGGAGACCTGTGTGTTTGTCAGCAGAGACAGAAACCAGTTTGCGTAGCAGGACAGTAGGACAACCTCATCTTTCTCTGCTGCTTTTAAAAACTGCTCATGTCTTGAAAAAGTGTAGACATAGCTGCCTAATTCTCCCCCTCTCCAACCGAACAGGTCAGCTGAGGACATCTCCGAGGTCTCCTCATTTCAAGGTAACAGGGCTCTTGCCAAAAAACCAGCAATTTTTTGCAAATGTAGGTCTTGAGCACATTGAGTTACAAAATGCTAAGGACCCTGACGGCATCATCAGCCGATTTTAAACATTTTCCTGAATATCTCCTAGGACAGAGACATTCCTTCTTATGAGGAAAAGCAATAGCACAAATCTCGCATCCAGCACCTCCGTAGGTATTTCAGCAAATGACACTGGATTGCTGCGGTAGCTGTTTCTGAGCAGGGAGCAGCTTTCAGACGGGCACATGTGCTTCCTCCGCGGATTAAGTACCGCTCGGGGCTCTCGTTCCCGCTGGGTGGTGCTGTTATCCCTAAACCATTTGCAAAAGTATCCAATTTATAAAATAAATGCAATCCAACGCTGCCTTAAACCACATGACATAACAGCAGCTTGCAAGCTCTCATTAAAATCTCAATTTGGGGAAATTGATTCTACCTCTGAGCAATTGCGATGCAATTACTCCAACAGGCAGCAATCAAGAATCACATCAAAACAACACCAAACTTTCATCTCCTGCCTCACAACCACCACCACAACAAAAAGCACCTGTCTTGCAAACACAACCCGGTTTCCTTAAATATATATAATATTTGGGTCCCTGAGTGGAAGCAAGCCTCGACAGGGGTTATTCTGGCTGGTGCCTCTGAAATGTCCTGACTCGGGGCGATATTCTGCCGCTTTGCACCGCTTCCTCCTTTTTTCTCCTAGCTGAGGTTAGTGGGCTGTTTACGGAGCCGGTCGTTGGGGAGGAAGGCAGCAAAGCCGAGCCTTGCTCCGCCGCGAGCGACGCGCCGGCCCGCGCGGCTCCCCGCGGCTCCCGCGGCCGCGCAGCTGTCACACCTGGGGCCGGCGGAGCCCCCCGGCTCTGAGCCCACGGGATCTGGGGGGAGAGCTGGGCATCCCCGCAAGCGGGCCGCGCCGTGTCATAGCGCTCGGCGCCGGTACGAGCTCTCCAACGGGGAAGGGCAAAATGCTGGGGGTGCGGGGGGAGGGGGGGGGTTCAGTTTGGATGCGTGGCCTTGCAAGGAAGCAATTCAGCGGATTTAGCCCAGGAGGTTGCGCTTTTAGCGGAAGCATCAAAGGGAGGGTAGATAAAGCCACGCACGCACGCGGGGCTAGCGCGAAGGCGGCCGCAGAGGCAGCGGGCAGAGCAGCCGGGGGGAGCCGGGGCTTCTCGCCGAGGCGCCCCGGAAGGGAGGAGGCAGATGGCAGCCGCAGCCTCAACAGGTCCCGCGGCGGCGCGCGGAGCCGCCCCCGGGCCCGGCCGCGCCGCGCCGCGCAGCAGCCCCGCGCCCCGCTTACCTTAGCGGCCGCATCGGCCTCGCCAGCCCGCCGCGGGGGGTAGCGCAGGGAGCGGCGGCTGCTTTTCCAGGAGGGGAGGGGAAAAAAAAAAAAGAAGGAAAAAGGAGAGAAAAAGGGATGGTTGGTGGGGGGAAGAGCCCAGGGCCGGCGCGCAGGCGGCCCCCCCTGCCCTGCGCAGGGCAGCGCCGGCGGGGTGCAGCGCGGCCTCGCTCAGCGGGACGCGGGGAGCCGCATCGCCCGCCCGGAGCATGTGAGAGGCAGGCGGAGGCGATAGCGCCAGATAGGGAGGTCCCCTCCCTCCCTCCCCGCATCCCTCCCTCCGCCCCGGCGGGGACGCGGGGAGCCGGCTGCGGCGGGGGAGGGCGGCGCAGCACCGGCCGGGCACCCGCCGCCCCCTCGGCGCGCAGGGAGCGGGGATGCTCCACCTGCAGCGGGGGGCACGGAGGGCAGGGGGGGCCGGGGGCTGCCCCCCCTCCGCGGGCACGGCGGGGCGAGGGGAGAGGAGCCGCTGCGGGGCGGGGCGGCCCGGGGTCCCCCTGCAGCCGCCCTGAGCCCCCGGCGTGAGCCGGAGCTGAGCACCCAGCTCCCATCGGACCGGCATCGGCGGGAGGCACCCGTGCGTGGGTGCTTGGGTGCCTGCGCTTCTGCTGCTGCGGTGGGAAGGCGCTGGGTGCAAGGCCGTGCGAGCTGGAGTGTCAGGCGCACAATTAATTACTGCAGTCCCAGAGCCACAAACGCACTCAGTACGCCTTAGCGCACGCATGATAGCAGCCCTTTGCAAAGTGCTTCTTTCTCTTCTTTCTTTGCGGTGCAGGGGGCAACACTTGCAGAGAGCACACAGCGGCTCTCCGCAGCTTGAGTAAGCTGGCAGCAAAGACAAAATGCACCTCTACGGCTCGGGCTTAAGGCTTAAAGAGGGATCTGTGTGTGTGTGTGTTAGGTACAAATTAGAAAATGGATGTGATTTAATCATAACAAATCTAAACAGCCTTGCTACAGAAAACTTGACATCAAAGGGGTCTTTTTCTTAAATGTGGATACTGTGCTTATATAGTACTGACAAAGGAACAATGTATTTGTGGATGAATCGGTAAAGAAAGAGCAGAGAAAAGACGGGGAGAAGTTTGATGTATACCAGATAAGTTTTCTGGTATATAAAGAATAGTATCTGTCTGTAATAATTATTTGCAAATCAGTTTACAGCTCTGAATACTATAGTGTCTGGATACGATAGTATAGACAGAGCTGCCTCTGTCTGGCCTGGGATGCTGTACAGACAGGAAATCAAATGGAAACCCTGCTTAGAGAAGGTAAACCAACGGGTTAGAGAAGACCCAAGTGAATATAACAGACAAAGAGGAAGGGGGGACGCGGTCGCGAGCACAGGCCTTTCTGCAGGTGTGCACAGTGGGACGGGCTCGAGTCCCACGCTGTAAAATACTGTATGCTGGAGCGTTACTAATCCGAACACTTGGGGCCTGTGTTACCATGGCGGGGCCGAGGGGAGGGGAATTGCCGCCACAAATACATATTCCCTGGTTATCCCGTGGAACTGTTTCCCTGAGAAGACAAAGCACAAGACAGAAAAAATGCTAATGCACAGGGCACTAAAAATGCCTTGGTAACAACAGCGGCAGAGCATCATGTCAGCAGCAAATTGGTGCTGAGCTCACTCCCTGCTGGGAAAAGTGAGCGCTGGCTGGAGCAGCGAGTCCCCACAGCGAGGCACAGCTCCTGCCAAGGGAACGCTTAGAAGTCTCCGCTGGCCACTTCCCCTAGCCCTTATCAGCACGCCGTTAATCTTCGGCATCGCACGAGGAGTTGGCACCTTCAGTTCCAAGTGCAAGGTGCATGTCTTTGACCTTGCCTTCTCTGCCATAAACAGCCAGCAAGGTGTAAAGTAGGTGTAAAGGCACACCTCGGAGGGCTCCCCTCTGCGTGCACTTGGCCCCGGGGGGTGCGAACAAAACACAACTGCCGTTTCGTTACATTAGATGCAGCAGATGGAAGCAGACCTGTGGAAGAAAAGGACTTGATGGAGAATGCACTGCTGGCCTTTCGCACTGGCTTTGAGAGCAATGGCATAAATTTGCCCTGCAGTGTAAAGTACAGCCAGGAGGAAAGTAAAGACATTGTTTTGTTTTCTCTTTTCTTTACTTACCCTGGGAATCCCCAATTTAGTGCCCGTGACCAGTTTCATCTATTTGTGTTAAAGATGAATTTGGTCTTCTCCCCGCACAAGGATCTGCTTGGCCACGAAACAAACAAAGCAAATAGTGCCTGTACACTTTGTCCTTCCAGAAGAGATTAAGCTTACACAAATGAGTAGGCAGTTAAAGGAGGAGCTTGGCCACAGGAGAAGAGGGATGATAGTGCAAGATCGTCATCAGCAGGCAGGTGGCTGTCCTGAGGAGCAGAAGGTGTGCGGGCGACCCGGGCAACTGACAGGTTGTGCAGTGCAGCATGGATCACTCCAGAACTCGCGGAAGTTAATGGAAGCCACCTTCAGGGGTCTGTGGACATTACTGGTTCAAGCTGCACAGGCCATGGAGAGTGCAGAGCATGAGGGCTGTTCATCTGCCATTTCCATCCACACACACGAGTCTCCTAAGCCTATTATTTTGGAGGCATGTCCCATGCTGCAGCTCTCTTCCTTGACCTCTAAAGGATCTGGCTGATCCTGAACTCAAGATGAAAGATTGCCACCTCATGGGCCGTGAACACCCGTCCATGAGATTAGGCTCTGAATTATTAATACAATCAATGACTACCTCTTTTCATCCTAGAACAGGCACAAAGGAAAGCTACAGGGGCCCTGAAAGGGAGGGAGGATTCTCCAACAGGCAGAGAGAAACAGAACAGTAGAAACTGGTTTTCCTTTTGGTGGAAACATCTCCCACATCTGTTTTATTCTGGAGGCAGGAATGACGGCACCATTCAGAACAAGGACCAGGAAAGAGGAGGTGACAACCCAACTGCGCTGCTGTGGCTGACAGTGGTGCTGCAGAATCCCTTTGGGGGTCCGTCTGCCTGGCAGCCATCCTTCCTTCCATCCCCTTCATTGCATCGGGTGCATCAGGGACTACATCAGAAAGTGGTCCCCAACAGCCTAAACTGCAGATCTGAAGCATGCATCAGGGAGATGTGATCATCACGAGGAGGAAGGGCTTGGGAGGGTGGGCAGCGGAGATGTGTTTTTCCTCACAGACAGTCCAAGTGCCACAAAGTTACTTACATCTGTGCCATGATATCCTCGTGAGGAAGTGGGAGCTGATGTCCACAGCAGGTGGTGGCTGTCTTTTGTGGGGCAAACTTTTCTGTACTGGGTTACTTCACCGAGAGAACGTCCTGGTTCTGTTCAGGTTGCAGCCTTTCTCCTTTCCCCTTGTGGACACCGTGGTGCAGAGGTGCACTCAACATACGCTATTGCATCTCTGTTCTGACTTTTACAAGTTTCCTTGGCTTGGGCATGGCCTCCCTATTTGAGACATTTCAGTCAAATTGATTGCTTTCTGTTCTTTCCCTGTTTTATTTGGGAGGCAGCTAACATGGCCCCACATTATACAAGGACCAGGGAGAAGAAAGAGCTCCACAGTTCGGAGCCCCACGTAGGAAATGCAGCCAACTGGAAAGAAAAAATAAAACAGCATCTTAATTCTGTCTTTCAGGTTAAAAAAAAAGCATTCAGCTGATAGAGCTATTCTTTCCAGGTATATAATTCAAAACATTGCTTCAGAGCTGGTCAAAATATCTGGGAAACATTGTTTCTCATTTTCATTAAAATTCAGATGAACATTACAAGTAAGATAAGAAAGCAAGGAGTATACAGTTACAATTATGTGGTGCTTTGTGATCACAAACAGATTCCGTAAACCCTACTCAGGGGCTTTTACAGTTCAATTTAACTTATTTCGGTATGTAAAGTTGAGCCGGGCAACACTGCTCTCCTACTCAGACAATCCTCACCTGTGCTCTGGTCACACGAGGGACCATGGCAAGCCAAACCACACGTCCAAGCAACCTCTCCCAGATGCATCAGCTGCCCTGGCTGAGGACCAAGCCTCCCTTTTTCCTTTGCAGCCACTTATTAAGATTCTTCTATCTCTAACTTCTAAACTTACATCTGCTTTAAGCATCAAAAAATGATACTGTTTCACCTGGAGCCTGAGAAGCAAATGCACAGCATGGCAACCGAGAAACAAGAATATGCTTGCAGGTGTTGCTAGAGAAAATGTTTAGGTTCAACACAGAACTTAAACAAGGAATAATAATTCTGCCATGCAAAGAGTTCACTGATGATGAAAGCTGTGGCAATGCCATGGAAAAGGCTATCGACCTTCACACCTCTGGGAATGAGGCGATCAGTGCCAAGGGCAGCGCTCATCTCCGTGGCGGAACAGCGAGCATTTCTGGGCTCCAACCTGGTCAGGGTGTCCTCTCCTGAATGGGGCAGTGGTCCACAGGCAAAGGAGGAGTCTGAGCAGATGGAAATATTCTTCCCCCCACCAGTGTTTCTAAACCATCTGACCTCAAGTATTTGCTGTAAGCCTAGGAGCAGTCCCTTGGGTTCAGTGCTGCTATCCCATGTTTAAAATTAAGCACATGTTGAAATACCTGGCTGAGGGAGCCTTAACATAACATTTACAGTAGAGCAAACCCTGTCAGTTACATCAATTCAATGAAGCTTTGCAATTCACAGGAAACATAAAATTCAGTGCCAGGTTGCACACAGATAAAGCTACAGAGACAGGACAGGAGTCAAACACATCTGGTCTTCTGGGGAGCAGCCAGCTCTGCTCCAGGCTTCTGCTGTCACTGCTAAACTTTACATCACAAGATGGAAAGAGCAAAGGATGTAAGGTCAGTGACAAGAGGATGTCCCCTCAGCCAAAGTGGTCCCTCACTGTGGCTCAGAGCTCTGCCTCCATTTCCAGGCAGCTGTTAGATTAGAGAAAGATTTTGATATCATTATCTCTCCTAGAGCAATCTGCAGAGAGTAGTTTGGGGAGGCATTTGGTTTTTATGTGAATTTAGGTTGCAGTTTGCGGAAGTGCTTCACTGCTACCATGCTGATTAGGTTTCCTGCAGAGACCAATGCATTAGAGGCAAGTCTGGCTACAAGATTCGTGAAGCATCAGCTGCCAAGCCTTTTGGAGACCCTAAGCCCTAGATAATCTGGTCTGTGTTGGGTGCTTTGTGTGCGATACCAGTCTGATGCCTGTGTAGTCTTCATTTCCAAAGCTACATTTGAAGGGAAATGGCAAGGGAAACATGTAATTCAAGTAGGGATTTTGGTGTTGAGCTGGAGAGATTGTGCCAACTTCAGTCTCAATCACTTTCAGAGCTGATGATTTAAATCTAGAAAGAAAGAGTAATGGGGCTGCCAAACTGCATACTGACCAGATCAAACAGGAGCTTGGAAAAGCAAAGCAAAGCAATGGTTAGGACTCAAAATAGGAGATGAGACACCTGGTACCGCAGCTGATTCAGTGTGCCAGCCTGAATGAAATACTTCACCCATCTCTTCCTCCCAGCACTGCATGCCCCCAGTGACCAGAGAGATTTCATGATGAGCAGGGCTGACTGCCTAGCAAAATCACCCAAAGACCCTCAAGAAGTACAAAATGATTAATACTGCTTGCTTAAGCCAGCTAAGAAAACCTCTTCGCCAAAGTACTTTTTCAGCGCTGCCAGCCACGGTGTCACCCCGCAGCACTGTCACCCCTGGCTGGAGCAGGGGCTGATGCGTCACGGGCCCCTGGCCCTGGGAGCCAGCCGCCCTCCTCTCGGCTCGCCGCCGCTCGCCGCTCCGCTCCAGCGCCTCCTCGCCATGAGAATACAAATTGGGCAACGCTGAGGCATATGGAGGAGAAGAATGCTCAGCTGTGAATATCGGGGATGGGTATTATCCAAACCCAGCCACCAGCACATCACCTTTTCAAAGGCTCCAAATCCACTACAAATTGCTTCTGAATGACAATGGGAATTTCTCGCCTTTCGCAAAGCCCCCCATATTAGCATCTTTATTGGAATAAACTAGCTAATTTCTCCAGTTGGAGGGCTGGTCTGGAGAATCCCTAATTCCAATTAGATGGATATTCATCAGCAACCCCGATGCTTGCGGAGCAGCCGGGAAAGCTGATGTCTGCTCCGACGAGGGGCTCACCACCTGCTGAAGTCCTGGTCTGAGACAAAGAGACGGGGAGCTCTCAGCCTCAACGCCCGCAGCAAAGCAGGACATAGCAGGGATTGTGGGGTCTTTTTAATCTTCAATTTGCTCTTGGTGGCATTTGGCAATTCACAGCCACAGGGTGGGGAGGCTGAATATGTGCTTGCAAGGACAGCAGTAAATCTGTGCCCTTTTCTGTTGTTCAGGTTCCCAAATGACAAACATACCTATGGCCAAGGCAGGCTGACTGACTGCCGCTGGACTGAAACGTGCATGTGCCAGAGTGAGATTTAGTCTGTCTGTGTGTCCACCCTGAACAATCGTATGGCAACCTGTCATTAGGTTCAATGTCAGTGTTTATCTTGAAAAATGGGGAACAGGCTTTCCCCAAACCAGGGCCTGAGGCTTTGCAGTTGGCAGTGTTGCAAAGGTGAAATTTCTTCTCCGGTGCTAGCAATAAATTCCATAAAGAAAAAGGAAAAAAGAAGAGATAATTCAAACTCTGTAAGTACACATATCTCAAATCTCAGATGGTGAGAGGACATTTTCCCTTTATTTTTGTGTTAAACTCTTGCATTTCAGCCATAGGACAGGGTTGTCTAGGAGCACTGAACTCTCCACAGTGTCACTGGCGGGAGAGGTCCCTTGTATTTTATTCTTTTCCAAGGTTAGACTTGGTAGAGGAATTCTGAAAATGTCTCTTCTCCACACTGAATGATCACGTCCCCCGAAGGCAGAGCAGGGCGAGCTTTGACACTGTCTGTCCAGCCATGGGAACAGGGTTGTTTGAGCAGCCTCCCAGACGAAAGGGGCACAGCTGCTGTGCGGGGGCCCGGCCGGAGGAGCCTCGCGGTAGGACCCGGGCTGGGACGATTGCAAGAGGGACATGTGCAGGGGGCAGAACTTGGCGATTCGCACCCAGAGGGCAAAGCCAGAGACTTCAGAGTCGTAATAAACACTGCAGCTCTCTCCCTGAGCTCAGTGAAATTTGGGGTGGGGACATCAAAGGAAAAGGACTCATTTGCAGCCACCTGTTCCCTGCTGATGGTGTCAGCTTTTGTGGCTGGAGAGGGAAGTGGGGGGGGGGGGGGATATGGGCTGTTTTGGAGGAAAAGACAGGCCTGTGGGCACTGTAACTGCAACCAGCAGTAACCACCGTAACCAACAGTGTTGGCGTGAGTCTCTCTGACTCGGGATGGTCACGGCTGCATGGGACGTGGCCCAAGTGCCCCCATGACTTTCATCTCACCACTGAGGCAAACACGTCTTGTTCTGTTTTGCTTTGCATTGGGTGCCCTGGAAAGCCCAAGTGTATTTACTCTTCAGTGTCACCTTGGCTGACAAAAGCTGCAGCACTTAAGAACTAGGCAAACCAGCAAGCACACATCAAGTTTCTGTCTCCATTCTTCCCCCGTCAGTAACTGTTGACCCAACTTCTCCTTTTGCCATTGCCTGAGCGCAGCTCGCTGCCTTCCTTGCTGAGCACCAGCCCTGCAGCCCAGCCAGTCCAGTCCTCAGCTCATCCTCACCTCTGTCAGGGGTTAATGGAAACAGGAGATGGGCTGCCAAAATGCTAGCAAACCTGACATGGCTGCTGGGGAGGCGCAGGTCAAAGGACAGAAAGGAGGACAAGCCTGTGCACAGCCCAGGCGGCTGCTGCCACCACCTGCCCCCAGCCCCAGGGTGGGAACTTCTGCTGCGCGACTCTTCTCCTCCCGGTTAAGGTGTCACCCTTTATCTAGATTGTGCTTATTTGGGCTAAATAATGAATCATTCTATTTTGTAGAGGATTTCTGCTCTCCTAGACAACTGGCTTAGGAAGCTCACACAGATACAAGGAGTTGCCTCCTTCTAGCTTCTTTCTGAGACAGAGGCACAAGGGTTTCTGCTGAGGAGGGGATTTGACCCATGCACACAGAGCACTGTGTTAGCTGGCCATCACCCAAACTACCTGGCCACTTCCACGCCCAACATGACACTCATTGCACAGCTCAGGGCGTTTGAATCACAGCACTGCTTGTTTTGATATCATGAATGAGCCCTGCTAAGGACCTGTTTATGATAGATAGATTGTATTTGGGAATTGCTTCACCAGCTATGGATATGCAGCCATTGCTGGGGTGGGATGGAGGAGTTTTGACTGGAACAGAGGATTTTCTGTCCCCTGCAAGTGCTCTTATCCCAAGTATCAGGTATCTTTCAGCAGTGCTATAGTCATGGGACAAACATGCATTAGGAGTTTCTGTTCTCATCTCTCTCAGGGAAGATCAAATGCAGTGAAATATCCCATTTTGCTGCTTGCTTTTTGAAAAATGTGTGGTATGTGTTAATGTTAGAAAAGCAAGGTCAAAGGAACAGGAGCATAGGACATAGGACTGGAAAAACCTTCTTAGGACATTCAGTTCAGTCCATGTTATCGTAGTCTTATTTGCAAACCGTTTTAAAATGAGTGCAGTTGTTTGCCCTCAGCAGTTCTACTGAAAGGCTATTTCTGAACCACAGATGTTTCCTGGGAAGAAATGTGGAAGAAAAGCTGTTGGTCTTGTGATTCCATGTGCATTAATGAAGGTCCAACCTCTGCATCAGTTCAGCAAGTCTCCTGCATCTGCAAGCTTTATCCTTACTGGGGAGGTTTCCACTGTACCCGCAGAACAAAAGATGTTATTGGTCATATGTGTCCAGGAATTTTAGGTTGGTCTTGTGGGGCTGAGGTCAGGGGGACTGTGACCTTGAGCTGAGTGCTGACTGCCTGGCGCAGCAGGGGCACGAGGCAGCTCGTAGGGACTCCCCTGCTGATGGTGCCTCAGATACTGCTCCTCTTGGCTTTTCCTCCCTCAAATCCACCCTCCTCCCTGCTGCTCGATGGTGGCAGTGCTGGGGTTGATCAGCTTGTGTCCAAAGAGCGTTACACCTTCCTCAGAGCAGATGTGAACACTTTATCTGCATTAGCAGCAACAGGAGATGACCACAGAGTGGACTCGGGTTGCTCACCTGCCATATGATTTGAAGAGAGCCCTGCACTGAATGAAGCAAATGGGATGGTTATAAGCCCCTTTCAGGAAACAGATTTACAAAGACAGGAGCTGTTTTACAAGCAGCAGAATGAAACTAGCGGTAGCAATGGCAGAAACATTGTTTTTGTGGTGAAGAAAACATTGTGTGGACAATGCCAATACAGCCCGACAGCTTCCTGCAGGAATCTTTTGAACAGTTTATTTCACATTCGCTTTTGGCACACTCTCCAACTGTATTCTTTTCCTTAGTGATTTTAGCTAAGCTGGCGATTTTTCAAAAGCCAGTCTCTCAAACCCAATGTTGTTGCTGAATCAGAGGTAGCTTTGCCAGAACTGTCTGGACTCAAACCTGACTACAAGCTCTTTCCAGCCTGCCCTGGACCAGAGATGATGTCCCACCCAAGTTATCAACCACAGACGGCACGAGGAATGCAATGGATGTGGTTCTTGAGTGCCTGAGCAGGATGTGCCACAGCGGTACCGACTGCTTGGCTGCAGGGCCAGGGAACGATGGGAAGGCACAGGTTATATTATATCTTCCTTCCTGAGTGATGTTGGCTCCAGCTCCCTCATCCTGAAAGTTTTTAAGGTCTGGTACGCTGTGGGATTAAAATTCCCACCTGGGAGGACAGTTTGGGGGGGACGTGACCTGGAACAGGGGCATGTGAGCAAACTCCACAGTGCTTTAGGCCATGAAACAAAGGAGCTAAAATGAGAGGCTGGTGGGTGTTGTGGGGAAGGAGCACAATCTCAAAACAGCCCAGAAGGCAGACAGGGCTATGAAGGGGCAGGGAAACTATCCACATCAGCGTCTGTTAGGACACCATGGTTAGCAGCCACGACCCTGCTCTTGGGGGATTTCCATTTTTATAGTTAATAATACAGCATCAGGAAGGAGGTGGGGGGACCTAAAGCTGAATTGTCTAACTGTTAGTTATGAGGATTGCATTGAATTTATTTTGGATTCTCCTGTTGTTACATTTCAGTCTTGTTACAACTGTGTTGTTAGAATATAGCTAGTATCAGAATGGAGGAGCATTACCAGAATTCCCCCTGCAGAACAGACTACTTTTCCAAATGGGCAGTTTAGCTATTGCCTGTTCTTAGCAGCAGACTTTTGGAAGACAAGCAACTTTCTTCTTTTTAAAAGGACTTGGGAAAAAAGGACCATCATTTCCCAGCAGAATTTTTTCTGAGGGAGATATTTTTATGCCTGGCAAAGGAGAGACAAAAAGGTCAAAGAAAATTAAAATCACATGCTCACAACATTTCAGGGCAGGTGTTTTTCTTGAGCCAGAATTCAGTCTTTGAAGGGTGTATCCCTGGATTTATGCTCTTCCTAACATTTCACCTGTTGCATTAGTACTGGAGGACGAATGATTTCATAACCCTGGGCAGCCTGGCTTATTTGGACCCAGCTCAACAACTTTGCTTCAAATGCATTGCAATTTTTACAGCTAGACCGAAGCCCAAGACAAGCGCTCCAGTCTGGCTGCTCGACGTTGCATTTCACTTGGCATGTAGGCTACGGATGAGGAATGTGCAGAATTTCCTTTTCCACCCTGTCAGATCCTCTGTCTTGAGCCTGGCCCAACCCCAAAAGCACAACGGATGCAGCTGGAGAAGGGCAGGTCCAATCTTGCTGCTAAGCTGGGAGACTCCAGTGACACTTAACCTCCTCTGCTGCATGAGCAGTCAGCAGCTGGAGGTGGGTGCTAATAAGTGGAAGAACATCAGCTGCTGCCTGTTGAAATGGGTCATTTACCAAGGAAGAGGAATTTCTTACTCAGGCTGGAAGAGGTGGTGGGGGTTGGGATTCTCATGGGCGAAGAAGGTCTCCACTCTGAGCAAAGCTGGTCTCTGACCATGTATCTTGAATTCTCTATTGGTGTTGGTCTGCTTGGAGAGGTAATGGGGCCATAGGCTTCACCCCTGCCTGCTGAGATTGCTGCTGGGAGTCTTGTTCCACTGTGAAAGCTGACTGCAAGTAACTGTAATGTCTTAGTATCAGCAGTTGGTGGGAATCAGTAGGGAACTTCAAGCTAACAAAGAATAAGCCTAATTAATTCCTTAGGTCCACTCCAGGAAAGGAATTAGTGAGAAGTATTAGCCCTCTGGGGCATGTTGTCTTTGCAGAGGCACCTGTGTTCTGGGAGACAGTGAGGTTCTCCCAAAGGTCCATAGCCTGACCTTTGTTGCAGTGGGAGCAGTAAATGTAGGATCAAGTTCTGTCTTATCTCATCCCTAAAAGTTATTTTTCTTGGCCCAGAATGGAACACTAATTAGCTCCCCCCCAAAACAGCTGTGCAGCAAAGATGGAATTGAATGAGCCCCTTTCACTTGGAACAACTCAAGACGGGTAGAAAATCGCTGTTGCATCACTGATACAGCAGTAACAATAGCTAGCACCATGTCTAAAGATACCGAGTTTTGATTAGTGGTAAAGTGGTGGCTGTACTGGTGAAAATTATCTTTATTGCATCAGGAAAACAAGTTTCCTCCCAGGGATGCTGTTAGGAAATAAAGCTGTGTTGTGTGTGTGTGTGTGTGTGAGGGAGGGAGATGGGTTGTGTTTGGGTGTTTATTTATTTTGGACTATTCCAAGAAATGGTAGTGTGTAAATTGCTAGAAGATTTGAAAAGGCATTGGAAAATATTTCTATCCCTCCCAGACTATAGCTATCCCTTATTTGAAGGACAGCGCCTTGGAAATAGTCTGTAATGAAATTTGTTGTTTGATTAGTTTTCTTCTTATTTATGCATTTAATTTTACTTAAATGGTTAAAGACTGCTCAGGTTATGAGGGAATTTCCTTTATTTTCTTCTGCTTATTTCCCTATCTTGGAATCTTCACCGTTGCCAAGCTTTCTATTCTGATTTTGCTAGGAGGTCTTCCTTGGCAGTTGAGAAGCAGGTTGCCTAATAACGTTTATTGAGTTAATCAAAATATTAACAAAGACCTCTTATAAACAAAGTGCTTGCAAGGTGTTGGAATGAAATAACTGTTAACAAAACCTAGGAGTTTAAAGCTAGGAGTTTAAAGCTGAAAAACTTCTTAATCATTCAGCTTTGTGTTTTTAATGATGTCATTATCTTCCTATTCATTAATAACACATTTCTCACCTGAACTTTTAGCATTAAAAATCAAAGAGAAATCAAAAGTCATTTCTGGACAGAAGTCTTTCAGGCTTCTCTTTCCAGCAACAAAGAACTGAATCTTAATTCCCTTCCCTTCATTCTCTCTATACCTTCTGTTTTCTGATCATCGGTAAGAAATGAATGGGGCCTCTTGGCCAATTATGTGGGGCTGGATTTAGTTTAACTCAAAGCAATCATCAGTTCCCTGTCATTAGGTCAGGGTCACAACAACTCTGGAAACTTTTTTCTTTTCCTCTCTCTCCTTGTCTCTTCCTGCCTGTTACTACAATGCAAAAGAGTTCAGTTGTCTTCTCTCCACAGAAATCAGCAGCAGCACGCAGCACAAGTGCTGTGCTAATGAAACTTGGTCTTGGTTTAATTTAAAGAGAGATTTTGATTATGAAACTATGTGTTTGTTTAGTGACTCCCAGCACAGAACTGCCCTGAGTCTGGCTCAATCTATGGCGCAGCCCGAGGACTTGACCGCAAGCAATAGCATCCCCATGCCTGTATTGCCCAAAGCTCCTAGCACTTCGCTGGCTGTGGTGGATGGAGGATAGGAAGGAGGTGAAAATGTAACTCGAGTCTCCCTATATCGCCAGGAATAGCTTTATAACATGGACAGCCACTGCAGTGGCATCCTGTAGCCCTTCTCCACATGCTGGGGATGTTGAATGGGGGAGGAAGGCTGCTCTGCTGGTTGGGTGGCCCACCTGCCACTTGGCAGACTGTCGCGGGACCCGGGCAGTTCATTTAGTCTGCGCACACCTCACTTTCTCATCTGTAGATGGCAGGTAAGAGCAGGGCCCTCTCTTACTGGTGTGCAGCGTGGAAAATTCCCTCCAGCAGTGATGCAGGATGTACAAAATGGACAGCATTTGGAGTGTTTCCTTATAGGATAATCGGAGGAAGTCATTGTATTAAATATCCATTTGTGTCATTAGCCTTTTATTTGGTGCTTTGTCCAGACATCCTGTTTGCTTCCTCTTTGAAGTAATGAATATGCTTCCTGTGTGCAGGGTCCGATCCAAAGCTCCCGTGTAAAAGTGAGGCACCTAACTGAGATCTGTTGTGTTGTTGATGGACAAAGGCATCTCGAGACTTGCTTCAGGACAAAGCTAAAGTAGTGTCCATCATGGGCTGCCCCTAAAACCACTGTTTAGACCACCCTACCCAGACGGGATGAGGGGTTACAGTTGTCTGCTGCATACAGTACAGGAGTGAGGTTTCTGGCATCTGAGACCTCATACTGTTCTGTTGGGACATTACAGCAATGTCACCCTGGCTGGTTCAGAGATCTGGTCCAGTTCCCAGGCACACAGCAAATGCTGAGCCATAATTCCGTATATCGGGAAGTATCAAATGCAAAGAGTCAGGGCTTCTTCCTGCCCTCTAAACCTGGGAAGTGGCAAGCTGCTCTACATCTCCCCTTCCTCCTTCTGGTTCCCACTGAGAAAGCTCTTGCTGCCTTTCCTGCAGAAATGATCAGTGTCCAGCTACTTGTTTGCAGTAATTGTCTTGTATCTGCTGCCTTGGTCATTCCCAGGGACTGAACCTGGGATCTCCACAGCTAGTAGCAAATGCATCTGTTTCTAGATCCATATCTGGGAGAAGAGATGGAGTGTCTGCATATGGGGCCTGGAGGTGGATGCATGACATATATTTATGTGTACTTTGCACATGGCTATAATGAGGGATGCTATGGCAGCATGAGGAATCCTACCCCAAGAAACAGCTGGAGAAGTATCATAACCCCTTCAAATGCCTCTTCATCCTAGACTGCAGTAGGGAGTGCAGGAGATGAGGATCACCAACGACTTGCCCCTGTCACTAACAAGTGTACTTCTTTTTTTGTTGCAGGGTGGGGGAAGGGTTAATTGGGGAAGCACAGCCTCTAAGGACCATGATTGTTGTTCCATGCAAATTGGCTTGTTCTTGTTTCTTCTATTGATCGCAATCACTCAGTGCTGTGCCTGTAACAAACTGCCTTAAATCATTGCAGTCATAATAAGCACACCTTGGTAAATAATGCATGAGATGTCCGTAAGTCTATATTCATTAGAAGGAAGGTGCATATAAAGTGTGGTAATCATCTGGGCTCAGGTGGGGGCTTGGTGGCTTGGACTGAGATGTAGTAGTTGCTAGGGATCTGCCCTGAAACTGAGTTGGGTTTCAGGCAGGCTCTCCAGCCCTACAAGATGATGGAAATAAAGACAGGCTCATTTTCACATTCATGAATTTTGTACGAGATGTTTAAAATGCCTCCGAGGTTCACGGCATAATACAGGTTGAAAGTGAAAGTGGATTTGTGGCGAGTCTCCAAATAGCATAATAGCAAGGCATCGCAATTAATAGTATTTAATATATCTTCATGACAACAAAATGCATAGTGGGTAACAAGCTTCTCTGTGAAAGCCTTATAGCTAAGTTAATGGTCTGGATATTAGAAGCCCTTGTTTTAAAATGCAAATTAAAAAAAAAATGCTTATTTTCCCATTTGTCTTCTGAGGAGCAGAGTGGCATTAGAACGTGGAGCTTCTTTAAAGCAACTCCTTCTGTATGGACTGGAGGTTGGTGAAGTCCTTGGCCAGACTCCACAGCAGGGTAGGATCAGGTGCTGTGGCATTCATTACAAAGTTGCCAGTGCAAATTGCAAGGAAAATTAGATAGGCAATACTCCCCCCCCACCCTTTTGTCCCAGGGAGATTTTCTTGCTAAATGACAGTGATAAACACAATCTGGCTTTTGTATGGTTATAAGAGACGGAAGTGGTAGCAGAAGCATTCCTGATTATATCGGACAGCTGCAGATGGCAATGGGTCATTTCACTTCATTATGGTTTCTGGCAGGTGAGTATTAAAGGGTGTGTGATGGCATCATTTCTCAGCAGTGACTTCATTTGGCTGTCTAAACAAACAGCCGTTCCTCACCAGGTGCAAAGGGCCTTCTATTTGTTTTTCCTCCATGAAGGGAAAAGAAATACCTAAAGTGAAAATAGCACTAACGGATTGTGTCTGCTTGACAGCTGTGGTGGTCCCTGCCTCACTGCAAAACAGCCATGACATGAGCAGTGGCAGTGAAAACTTGCTTCCCCATGCCCAGCCCTGGTAGGGTGCCTTTTTGGACAGACACTGAATGGGTTTGAACGCATGGACCCTCAAAACATAAGTCTTTCTGTTCACACTGGTGGGCTCTGGGTTGTCTGTATCCAATACACAGTTCTGCTGAGTAGCATCCACAGTGTAAACATCCTGAGTAAGGTCTGAGCTCAGCATGGGGTGTGAAGGTCTTCTAGGAGTTGCTATGCCTCCTGAGGTACGTGTTAGAGGGCTGGGACTTGGCATGTTGGCCTACTGGTGCTTGCTCCACCTCAGATGGCATGATTGGCTCTGCCTAACTCACAAGTGAGAGAATGGATCATGTGGACAGTGGGTGAATCTGATATCTAGAATGGGTGAAGAAACAAATCCAGCTGGTAGCATACTTACGCAGCCCACTCTCAGCTGTCCTCCCTGCACATCCTTCCTAGGTGCAGCTACTCACATCTGAACTTTTACTCTTGCCATATATCAAACCTATGTGAACCTACTTTTCTTGAGGTCTGGAAGTGGAAAACTCAGAAGTGCCAGGGAATCTGCTGTCCCTGCAAGATGTCCTCTTCAAGAGATCAGCTCTTTGGGAAGAGCGTCTCAGCTTTGGTTCTGTCTGAACCAAACCAGAACACTGCTGGCTTATAGATATGAACAGTTTCAATTTACTCCAGATCCCTAAGTAGATGACATATTAGATTAAAACAATGAGAAACAAACCAAAAAGAACCCCTGAGCTCTCCTGAAGGAAGTCACATACTAAAATTAAAAAACAAAAACAGAAAACCTCCTCTAGTTCCATCTACAGTCATATTTTTGTCCCAATACTTTTCCTGGAAGGCTATTGCAGAAACTCAAAGCTGGTGGTCACAGTTAAATATAAGGATAAACCATCAAAACTTTTCCTCTCTGCAAAAATGTATTTCTGAGCACTAAACTAGTGTTGTCTCTATCAGTCTAAAGAGCTTGAGATGACTTTGGGTTGTGGGTTTTTTAATTCTTCCTCTTGTTCCTTCTAGTATAATTGAAGAAATAAATCCCCTACCAGCTCAGCTTCACATAGAACAGAGCCTTCCCCCAAAGAAAAGTGATGATCCTAGTCATTTTGTACTGTACCTTAACTATCATTTTTCTGTACTTCTAACTGCATCATCTATCCCAGAAGGAAACAAAATGAGAGAGAAAAAGGATCAGTAAATTGTTAAGCTCGTCCAGTTAGACTGGAAAAGAAAGTGAGAAGTGAAGAAAGAAAGATCAGCAAACCTGAGTGAATATGGATAAATGGGGAAACAATGTTGCCCAGCCTGCCTTCGTCTTTATGCTACTGCGCCTCAGATGCCACTTAAATTTGCGATGCTTGCGAAGGATGTAGTAGTCTGTAGCCATGAAGCTACCAGTCCTGTCGCTGGACTTGGAGCTCCAGGTAGCCGTGACTTGGTGTGGGCACCCTATGCAGGGGTGTGTGGTGCCAAGAACAGTGCACTGGGAGCGAGCATGGTGGGAAATGTTCATCCTGCACAGCCAGGCTCCCTTATATGGGATGGCCTGGTTGTGTTGTGAGGCAGCCAGTGCTTGACCACGAAGATGATGATTAGAGCCCATAAGACTCATTATCTTTGCTAAGCTGAGCCAGCATTTGAACCACGGCCTCTAAAGGCAAAAGGCTAATACACTTGCCTCCCTGTGTGCTACTGAGCCCCCTTTGCTTTGTTAAGGCAGTGTACTAACTTTGGGAAATCACTACTGCAAACCATAAAGGATAGAGAAAATGAGAAAGCCCTGCTTAGCGCACAGGGATAATGCAAAGGCTGCTGGCTATTTCCTCTGTAATATTCAGCAAGTACATTGCAAAGAAAGCTCAGCAAAATCCTGGACAAAAGGACAGGGCAATCGTAAATGAACCAAAAAACTCATTAGGTCCAATTATGGTCCCAAATTTAATTCTAGTAAGTTTGGTAGGGCTCTTCCCCTGCCCAGCCACTTGGCCCGCAGGCAAAATCCCTCTCCAAGTAGGTTTCTCTGAGGGCTCAAGACAGCATGCAGAGGTATTAGCCACATAAAGGGTTACTTACTCACAGAAAGCCCTGAAGATACTGTGGAAGTTTGTACAGATTGCTTTAGGTGAAACCATAAAGCTGGATGTGAAAGGGCTTGGATGTTCCTGAGGCTTGGAAATCCAGGCTGCAAAGAAGAGAGAGAATGGTTAAAGCCATAAATAGTTCTAAACTAAAGAAATTACTAGGTGGGGAAGAGGCGAAAATAACTTCTTTTATAGTAGATGAGGCAAACATGCCTCCTAACATATTTCCTGCTCATAAAACTCAGTCTGGGTTTCTAGGTAACTAGAGGAGCTTTCCCAGGGTGGAGAAGTTTGAGGGTTTCCCCACACTTGCTAGATTTGAATAACTGAATGGAAGTGCAGAATGTCAACCTTGTCCTACTCAGAGTGCAGCTTACACCTCTTCTGAGGCCCACTCAGATATGAAGCAAACCTGAAAGTGTGGTGGTCTTTCACATCTAGAGACCCTCTGTCAGGATCCATGGAGCACAAGGCCAAGAGGAACTGTTATTAGATCATCTCGTCTGACCTCCTGGTTAGCTCCACTTAAATCACTTGTTTTGTCATCAATGTCCGAGTATCCTCCTGGACTCCTAGGGCCACCTGTTTTCTCTCAGAGCCCACCTCCATTTGATAGCATTAGCAGGCTCTGCTGAAAGCTTCCCACTTGGGGTGTGCTGCTCTAGCTGTGTGCACGTAAAGGTTCGCACTTGAGAGCTCAGCTGCTTTGGCAGGTAGTTTCCCCAACTCCACAAGCAATCCCAAAGCCATGGGGCACTTCAGTCCTGAGCTGGTTCACCTGCTGAATGGGCACACAGGACTAACCGGCATTCATATGGATGCTGATCCTGGCCTAGATTTTACTGTTTCTTTATCAGATGGTATAGATGCTGTGGTGCACCTTTATGCAGATGGCTGGGGTGCTTGTGGAAGAAATGTCTATTCTGGATGCCACCTCTTTCTGGCCATGTGTACTTGGGAAAAGGGTTTCCTAGAGAAAACTAACGATTTCTGTGAGGTTCAAGTCTCTTGTATGAGCCCTTTGCTATTTGAAATCTATAGACTCTTAGAATAAACTTACATAAAGAGAAAAACCTAAGACCTGTAAGTCTTCTACTTAAAGGCAAGGCCCAGGTACTTAGTACTGAAAAGGTCACCTGCATTATCTGCACATTGGTTTTACTTCTAAATAGCTTTTACTTTCTGGAGGTCAAATTCTCTGTTGTTCTCAGGCTCAGCTTCAGCCCTGCCTATGACCTCTCTGTACTTCCTAGTAAGGTAGAAAGTTAGTTATCAAAGGTATAGAAAGATGCCAGTAGCAGGATGGATTTTTTTTTTCCCTTGCTGGACATGTTTTCTTGATGGAACAGCGTCAACAAGCAGTGGGGGAATATGCAAGGAACAGGGCTCCTTCCTCATCCTGCCATGGAGGGATGGAGCCAGGAGTGACCAGCAATCCTGTAAAATCCTTCCTGCAGACAGCAGAAGTCGAACTCTTCTCACAGGTGAACACGTGGGGGTGTTTAAAAGTTTGTATTTCTAACTGGGATTCTTGGAAGCTTTGGAGGTTTCATTTTGCTAAACTCTATTAGATCAGCATGCATAACTGAATTATATCCAAGCCTGCTGAGCACAAAGAATTTAGGTTGGAAAACTTACCTTCCTTGCAGCTTCCAAAGGGAGCCCTAGATTTTAAAGGAGACAGAACGAGAGCAGTTTCTGCAGAAAGCATAGAAAAAAGAATCAAAATGGTAATAAGACTGTTTTTATAGGCTTTGTGAACCTCCATGAACTGAATACTGAATGATCTGACTACAGACCCAATAGGATGGTCAGCCCCTGCCTGCTGACAAACTCCAAAGCAACAGACCCTGTAGGAAATGATAATTTCCTGTTAAATTCTCTAGGGCTTTTCTAGAAGGCTCCCGCAATATGCAGACGTGGAAGAGTTTGCAGCACAATTTGAGATTTTTCTGGGTTCACCATGTAAGTTTTGGGTCACAATCCAAAAGTTTCTGCCTCAGTGTTTCCCATTCTTTATACCCTCATTTACTTTGTTCCTCTCTTTTTTTTTTTCTACCCTGTTCCTTGTACTTTCAGTATGGGACTGAGATGTTGCTCCCTGTTCTAATAGATCTTGTGCCATTTTCTTGTCTTGATGCAAGTCTCTCCTGGTGTCTTGAACAAGTCTCTCATACTCGTAGGTGATAAGCTCGGTACACACAGTTTTGCTTCCTGTTTCTTTTCCCTCTTCACTCAATATTGCTGCAATTATTTGGGATAAGGTGCTGCATGTTAGCACTGATTCAGACACATGGAGTTAGGTGAGGAGGAGGGAAGATAGTTCTGCTGGACTGGTTTTGAGTATTTCTCTCTGACTCTTTGAGAAAATCAAGATTACCCCGATTATTATTGCACCAGAAATAAATGTTCAGATCCAGTTCAGATCCCAGCTGAGTCATAATGGGAGCACAGGCTCAAACTGGATGAATGTTTGGTTTACATGGGACTTTCTCCAGATTGGCTCCTCCATCTTCACTGGGATTAAGACCAGCTAATCCAGTGTGTGAATGATAATCTGCTAAAAGTGCCACCATTGCTGCCAGCCAAACTGGTAGAGAGTTCCTACTATTTGTGAACTGAATCTTGAGTCAAGGGAAGGCTCAAATAGCAGAAGAGCGGATCAAGGTGGGTTAAATGCACTAGTGTTGTTTTGCACACAAGGCCCTTCTGAATCCATGTAGCAAACTTTACAGGCTAGTCACTGCTGTTAAAAAGCAGCTATAGAGAAAGTAAACAGCCAGCGGATCATTCCTGCAATACAAAGGAACCTCAGGCTGAAGATTTGGATACTTTTCCTGTTTGCAGTCAGTGCTCTGATGAGCAGACAGGGATGCTGAAAGGACAATGACACAGAGATCATTTACCGTTGTGATTGAATTTAATATTACTCATGTGCCTATGCAAACTGGTGACCACACAAGGCACATGTACAGTGTGCATTCCCTTCACCTGGGCAGAGGAAGGCTAGCTGCTGATGTGTATGGAAACGAGAAGTTCAGAGGAAGGAAATAACATGTGCCTGCTTCCAGAGGGCCAAGCACGCAAAGACCATATGGCTAAATAAGTCTGTGACAAAATCTATTGGTAAGTACTTTAAAAGAGGGGAAACATTTTGCAGATGCAAAGGTCAGGTGTGACTGCAGAGGCAGAGAAAGCTTGCGACATCTCAGGGTTAATGCAGGCTGCCGCTCTCTGTAAAAACAAACTACTCTTGCAGTATAGGCTAGAAGAAGCTGTAAATGAAACCCAACAAGCTACGTAGCTGAAAAGTACCCTGTGAAGAGCAGAGATTGTTTTATTAATCAATGTCTGGAAAAGACTGTCTAGAGAACTAATTTCAGACCAGTCTTCAAGGACTGGGACTAGCCCATCCCCCTCACTGCAGAGGTACTAGGCAATCCCACCAGTTGCTGTTGCTTATTTGCAATGTGTCATTTGCTGTAGCTGTTCTCCTGGGTCTTGCTCCTCACGGCTTCATCCTAATGACTGACTTCTGCTTCCTGATGTGCCTGTCCTAGTTTCTGCTGCCAGCCAACCTGCCCAGCTACACCGTACTACTTCATAGTACAAAATTCCCTCAAAGAAGCCAGGGAGCTTGTACTGTGGTCTGGTGTGACTGAGCCTGTCTCCTGACCATGCTCTTACCTTGCTCCTGGTTTGGCATTCCTTTGTTGCCTCTTGTTCCTTGACTCTTGGCATGACTCCTGAGTATGCCTGTAGCCCAGGCTTGGGGCTTGGTGCAACCCTAGATTTCTGTTTCCTGATATCTGCTCCAAAACCAGTTCTAGTCTGACTCTAACCACTTAGGCTACCTGCATTCTTGTTTAGATTACCTGATAGTATGAAGCCCACAGGAACTGCTAATACCTGCACAGGGATTTAGCAGAGGCTGACTTGTGCTGCTCATGCATGTGTGCTGCTGTATGTTCTGTACATCACTCCCACCCCAAAACCATTGTTTTATCTTTAGATCTATTTTATTTCCCCATTAAACACTTTCTGAGGGGACAGATATAAATTAAAAGCAAATTATGCAACCTATACCATCAGTCAACAGACACTTCTCTCTTCCCACCTACCCTGAATAAATGAAACAACCATCATATCTGAGTATAAATTATGGAAAAGCAGAGTGTGCGTGGTGCTTGAAGGTCAAAACACTCAGACAGTGTATCCATCATGCATTTGGGCAGGTTTTGAATAGTGCTGTATCAAGCAACTGCCTTTTCCTTCTCAGTCATGCTTGGAAACGCTGGCAATTTCAGTTGACAGCTATTGGATCAAAAAGCAGAAGCAATGGCATGAAATTCCCTTCAGAGCAAAGACAAATGGCTTGCACTTTTCTTCACTCTACCAAGTACCTCATGTAGTCTGGGATCTGCTTTCCGTTAGAGGGAATAATCTCTCTTGCAGCCTGTGCTGCAGGTGCATAGACCTTTAAAGAACACTAACAGCCAGGTAAGGAAATTCATACAATAGGGTTCATACAATATCCTTTTTCTATTGTAAGGAATGGAGTGCACAACATTCCTTTTCCTTACATTGACATTAGCTACATTATCCCCTTGCTCCCCATGTGCTCAGCCCCTACCCCAGCTGGAAATCAGAGTTGGCCACTTCTTATTTCTTATTGCTCTTTCACCCATGAGGGATCCGGTGTCTTTGGGTTCATCTAACATGGCTTGCTCCATCCATCTGGCCATCCCCCTCCTTCCCTGCCCAGCTGGAGTTCAGCATCACCTGTGTCAACGCTGCTCCCTGTTAAGTATGTGCTTCCTGAACTTTAAAATACTCCAGACACTAAAATCAGACTGCTCCAGGGGCTGTACCGCAATTGGCTTGGTGCTGTTTATTGTCCCAAAAGGCACTCTCTAATTGCAGTTTAGCGAGGTAATGCTGACCGAAGAGCTTGGCTGCAGACTCCTGTTTCAGCAGAGACAGCTGAACACTGTAAGGGTCCAACAATTATTCTCTCTTACTTTCTTCCACACATGGATTTTCTGTTTCAGGACAAGATACAGGCCTGGCTGCTCAGTGTGAGCTCTCACAAGGCTTGTGTGAGATCTCACAAGGCTTATGTGAGCTTTCTCATGCCCTGTTCCTCTCTGCCTGCCCTTGTCTTAGGAGTGGTGTGGGTCTAGCTGGAGCTTTTGCTGTGATGGAGATCCTAGCTGTGGTCCATAAGACAGATGCTCCCATTTCTACACTTCTGTCCTGTTCTGTGTAGAGCTGAAGAATTAAATACTCCTCTGGAGCCCCCACTGTCTTCACTGGATTCCCTCAGAAGGATGGGGCAGGCCAGTCCTGAAGCTGGATGCCTTCCCATGGCCAGGCATAAAACTAGGAAACTGAGGGAGGACGGGGAGGGCTAATGGAAAATATGAGTGAGCTCAGGGGTTCAGCTTGAGGGTCGAGTGAGGAGCATGAAGCGGAGGCACTGAAACACTGCTCCCTGCTCCTTGAGGCCAGAGATAGCCTCCTACATAAGCACGGTCTGCCCTGCATGAGCACCCGCTAAGCATTCCTGTTCCCTCTTTATCTGCTTATGCACTAAGAAGCCATCTTCATAGTATGTCTTGATTCCTGGGGACTGAATTTCTGTCTTCACATGTGTTTCTATGGCTGTATGGTAGGAGTAAAAGGGTATTTCTTCTGCTCAGTTGAGAAAAGCATCAAGTATTGTCTCTTTCATATGGCCAGAGAATACTGACAGATGCAGTGGGTGCGAAATGCCCAGATTTTCTTTAAATCACCAATTTCTCTGCTCTCACGGACATCCAGAAAATACTGTAATAATTATCTGTGCAGCTTTGAGGTGCCCTCTTCCCAGAGCTCAGACACATCCACTGCATTTCAGATTGCCTCGATAATTTCAAAGACAAAATCAGCCCAAAAGTAAGGCTTGAGGAATATTACTGCATTTCCCAAGAGCAGCTAGCTTTTGAAATGCCATTTCCTTGGGTATTAGAAGTTCTTGAAATTGAAGCTAACCAGATGATCAGTATCTTTAACTGTATCATAATAGCTTCTTTTGGGAAAAAGCATCTATATAATAAATCATCACAGGTGCATGAATGAAGTGTTGAAAATCAGCCAAGGGGAAGAGCATATGGGGGAAGGCGTGTCTGTGGGTGTGCTGAAAAGAAGTGTTATATCAGAAGTGCTCATTAAAAACTTGATTTAAATGTCCTGATTCAGATCCTGTTTATTCCAGTGTAATCAGAACTAACTTCCCTGAAGCAGAGCCTGTGCCAGGTGATAAGGCAATACCAGTGAATGGAGTTACAGCAGGATTAAGCAGGTGAGAGCAGAATCAAACCCTTCATGTTGAAATCTTTATTGTTTTGGAGCACACAGCAGTTTTAACTTGACTTCATAAAAATCTATTTGAGAGAATTTCTTTGTCAATATTGAATGTAACTCCCTGTGTTGATTCAGCGTCCTGTCTGGCTTTGACCATCAGCTAATCAGTCCCATGTCTGCTATTTTTGGGATCCACCAACACTGCTCTGGCAAATTTTTGAGGCAGTTCACAGGTAGTCATGCAATGACTGTTCAAAACATTTGTCTAATAAGCTAACAGCAAAGTAGTTTCCAGAGCTGTACACTATTCCAGCAACCCCCTTTGCCAGCTAGAAATTACACTATTTTCCAATTTCATTATTACCTCTGTTTTTTATTATAGCATCATTAGAGTGAGAAAACTGGAAAGGAAGAGGGGATTGTATAATGCAGGAAATTGTGAATTAATACCTCTACCAGATGATGGAATGGTGCAGAGCTGTGACAGTGTCAGGAAAATTTAGAGCAAATAAAGTACAAGCTAGGTGGATGAGGATAAGACTTCTCTACTTGTTCTTTGGATTAGTAACTTGCAAAAAAAGCTATTTCTCAGAAATGCAAGATCTGCATTTTCTTTTTGTATGCACATATGCATACTTGTGTATAAAGCCATCACATGGCTATGGAATATGAAAAAATGTTTTTATGGAACATAGATGGGCTTTAGAGCATTGGCAAAAGCAAGCTGATGTATTGCCTGAGAAATCATGCCAGGACATTTTAAGTAAGGGACTACATATGATAAAGAGTTGGCTATTCCTTACCATGGGGTTCTGCAGTGCTAAATCCTGGAAAGTGTTTAGCACCTCCTGAGCATTTATAACTACCAGCTTCAGTAGACTGGGGTCTGAGTAGGAAAGTGAAGTTCACATCAGTTAGAAATGTAGAGGGATTTATCTTTTTTATTCTGAAAAGGTATACAGCACTAAATAATGAAAAACACCCCGTTTTTCTTTTTTTCTGCCACTTTTCAAAAGGCCTCTGTATTTTCAGGCTCACCAACCTTATGCTGGTGAACACAAATCAGAAAAATAACCAGTTATTTACTGTGCACCCTGAAATTTCTGATGGAGCATGGAAATACAAGGAAATGGCACCGCTCACAGTTTCTGCAGATGCTCAGACAAAAGCCTTTGTGATATCTATTCCTTAAAAATCTGTTTTGTTTGTAGTAGCACCAGAAAGTAATTAAATACTGGTATGCATCATTTTTATTTTGATACTGTCTTTTGAAATGTTAAGTGATTAGTTAGGTTAAACAAGTATACAGCAGAAACTCTATGTATCTGTTATTCAGTTGTCAGATCTCAACAAATGTGCTTTTAATAACAGCTTGTTATTCAGTTCACTGAGTTGCAAATAGATGCAGGTTTTAGAAACAACTTTTTATTTATATATCTTCTGATCATTTCAGATGTCTGACAGCACTGCGATAAAGATGCCTTCTAGCTGAGTAAATGTCTTCAAAGGAGCTGCAGGAAAACTGATAGCAAGGCGAAAACAGAAATCTCTGTCGGTGAACAGAAAGAATCAATGGGCAAGGAACTATGATTTTAATGTATAACATCCAGATTACACATTTCCAGAGCTTCTTGAAGCTTTAAGCTCCCTACAGACTGTTGAGAGCAGAATGATCTCTAACTTCCTGAGAGGAGGTCACCTCCAGGGTGGTAGAACACAGTGGCTTCACCGGCAGAGAGCGGTTGACAAGTAGCACTTTTTATCCACCTGAAACTGGAAGGAAAGATGGAGGGAAGCAGAATGGTGTGACCTGACCTGGTACAAGTCTACAACAAATTGCGAGAAACGCAACAGTTGTTCAGCGTATCGCATTGGGGACTGGAAAGACCAGTAGAGCAGAATGGGGTGACCCCCAGCAGTGCTTTAAAGGTCCAAAAGTTACAAAGAAAAATTATGGGTTAAACAAAAATGGTTAAATAGAATATTAGATGATTGGTGGAAAACATACATTTATTGAGATGTAACAGTCAATTGCATGGCTGTTAAACAGCTATAACTATATATTAAATAATCAGTTCAGCTGGTATTTATTTAATATAATCGCAGCCTATTAAACCTGAATTAAGTACAGAGTTAAGTGTCTGTGGGACACACAGCTGAAAATTTTGCCAGGAACATTTTATGTTGCCTCAAACCTTTTGTGGAAAACTCCCACAGACACAGTTGCTGCAAAATTACCCTTCATTTGACTGGGGAAACACAATACGAGATTTTTAATTTTGACCTTAACTGCAGCAGAGTTATTTAGCAACTTTTACCCAGTCCCAGATTTAATGCAAATGGATAATTTCTGTAGATCTTTCTTTTTTTTTTTTTTTTTGACTTTTTGGAACTGTTCCTTTGCAGATTTTGTAAGGTTTATTTTGCTTTACTTGCACACCTCTGCTCCTCTGATTCCCTGATACTTATGCAGTTATTCACATCAGTACAAAGTGAGTCCAAAGTAAATGTAAAGTACTGCTAAATTGACATGGAATTTACTCTGACTGGCTGCAATCAAAAATGGGTGATGTGAATAAGGAAAAACTGTTTCACCCTGGAAATGCAAGGTTGGAGGACCCAAGGGGCAGTATAATCACAAACTTCCAACAACCTCTCATTTTCTTTCTATCCGCTTATGGACACTTGCAACCTGGATAATGGGCATGGGCTATAGATATGTTTGAATGGCCAGTGAGATTGGTTTGACTTGTTGTGTGTTCTGGTGCTGCTCTGAATGGTATTGGTGCCAAATACCTCGGGGCTAGCACATGCTGACAGCCAGCACAAAACTTGGATTCGTAAGATTGCTGCTGTTTGGTGGAATTGCTCTTGGTTTGGGAAAAGGCACTTCTGTTTTTGTTTACTTTAATCCTTTTATTTTTCCTTTTTAATGACAAATGAAACCAAGCTAGGACTTTTTTCTTTCAAAATAAATATTCAGACAGAGTGCCACATAAACGGCATATATGGTGGATTATAAACTTATTTTCATGAGAGCTTGTGGAGAAAAGCCGCTTAGGTCAGGGCAGGTCCTCACTTGGTAACCTTCAATGCCAGGGCTGTATTTTACACCAAAATTATTTGGGTTTCTTTTATTGGACTTTTTGTCTGCCTTTTCCCTGGCTTCATGAGCAGATACACAATTTCACAATTCCCAGGGTGTGGGTGCTCTGTGGAAAACTGATTGCAATTTATTCTCCCCCTCAGAGATGATTCCCTGATAGTGGCAAATACAAGTGTAAAGGAGCTGAGTGAACCCACCCAGGGTGTGAGTCTGCCTCCTGAAGGCTTTCTTGTGTTGGAGCAGGGGCAGAAATAAACTCAGATTGCACTAACCAGGCACATTCAGATTCCTGTGGAACCTGAATGCCTCTGTATAATGAATGCTGCCACTGCAATCCCCATTCCCCTCCCTCCCGCTAATTATCCTGCGTTTAACACCCAGACAAAACCCTGCTGCACCTGCACTGCCTTGGGAAGCACAATGCTGGGGCAGCCAACAAAGCAGCATGGCAGGGACCCCAACGCACTGAAAGCCCTGTGATCCCTTGCAAACACTACTTTGAAAAAGGATGATAGAAAAGAAAAAAAAGGAGGAGGAGATTCACTCACTTGGACTTTTTCACTATTGGAGAGAATGGGTGAAAGCTCACAAAAGCTGCTTAATAAAGAGGAGAAGGAGAACAAGGCAAGAGAGGAAGCACAGGGCAGGCTGAAAGGAAGAAGGGCTTTCCAGGTTGTATTGTCCTCTTCGCACTCCGGAGATCCTTAGTCAATGTCTCTAAAGCTAGTGATGACATCAATTTGATTGGTTTTGCTGCAGCCATTAAAAGTAGGACTGGAGAAATGATGCAGCCACCTTCAGCGTAGGACCCACCTGTTAGGAGGACAAAATGAGTCTGATTCATGGGCACAACAAAGAGGGGAGCTCTGCTTTGATGTGGTGATGGATGGACCCTTCACCTGTTTCTGCCCTTCGCAGGAATTATGTGATGCATTTTCATTCAACTCTCTGGCCAAGTTCTAAGCAAGAAATAGCTGCATTTCAGGAATAGATAAAATTATTCCTTTTAGATAAAATACTTAAAAAACTTTAATGATCAGGATATAAATAATTTTCTACCTTCTTTTCAAGAAGGGTAGAACTTATTCTCTCATGCAAACACATATGGAAAGAAACCTTATGAAAAATCTGTGCTTTCTTCCTGACAGCTTGGGTGACGCTTTGGCACTACAGAGGAAGATGCTGCTCCTTTGCCATAAATTCACATTAAGTCTCAGATGTACCACATTGTGGGATTCTTGCTCTCAAACTGACTGCCCAGAAGTTGACATAGGCAGTCTCAGGAGACAGCAAAGTAGGGTGCATTGCTCACAGTCACCTGCAAGATGACCTGAATTGCTATGATTGCTCATGTGTTAGTGAACTGTATTATATGAGGGAAACCAGAGGCAGGATGGTGACGTGACTTTTTTGAGATTGCTGAAGAAGTAAGTACTGAGGAAGTTTATAGCTCTCGGGAGATCCTTATTTCCAGTCTAGTGTTTTGCCACCTTGACCACATCTTTATTCATCTTTACTGATGTTACTATTATTCTTTATATAGGATGGAAAAAGTACAAGGCACAGTCAAACTCACAGGTCTGTTGTGCAAGGTGCTCTATTTCTCCTTGTTTGAATTAGTGCTCTCTGATCTGTGGTTTGGTGGAAAATTCCTCAGAAAGGAATCTTACTTGAGATCAGAGTCTGTTCTCTGTGAATGAGCTCTCTGACTAAGTGATTCACTGTGTCACTTTATTTCTGCTTGGGAGGTCTGGGACACCCTGAACACATCCACGTCACCTCCACTGAGCATCCTCAGGAAGGCCAAGGCATCGTGCATATGGGTGGGTCACATATGACTGATCCGTCATAGGGCGATGCCCATGTCAGTGTGATGTCTGGCACCTGGAACCACGGGACAAATGGCCAATTAGGAGTTTATGCATAAAGGCAGTAATGTGAGTCATTAGAGGCTTTAGGCATAATGCTGTTAATCTCAAAACAGAACAGAATACATTCAGGCTTAAACAGGAGAGTGATCAGAACAACAAGAATTCTCCCAACAAGAATCCCTAAGAGCACGATAAACTGGGCATGAATTAGTATCATCAACCCAAGCACCTCTAAATTTGGGAGGAAGTTACTTCAAACACTTGAGACAGACTGTATCCATGTACCACACAGAGCCAGAAAGCCCAGCCACCAGTGCATCTCCAGTTCCTCCCTCTCTAGCAAGCTGGATCACAGCTGTGAGATGGTGAGATGTCAGCAGTCTAATGCTGATGTGAATGAACCTCCCTGAACCTCCCAGAGCAGCAGAAAAGAGGAGGTGGAAAGACAGTGATTTGCTCCTGGGAACAGATGATTGTTCTGGTAGTACTGCTTCAGTTTCATCCAGAGCACAAGCAGCAAAGAGAAAAACTAGTTCATTAACCCAGTCTCTCACTGAGTCCCCCTACAGTGATATAAATATGGCTGGAAAATGTCTGTACTGTTTATTACTTTGAAGTCAAATGTGCACCAGTTATTTTCAGAAATATGGGAGAAGTAATGCCTTCTGGCTGGCCTTATGTAGCTAGGTCTTCTGAAAAACTTCCCTTTCCCTGTCCCCCTGCTTTTATATACATGTAGAAATGCAGACATAGATATTTTAATGTATATATTAAAACTAGACCAAAAGTTCTTGTGCTGTTTGGAGATGTGTGGCATAGAAATAAATCACTTGGGTGAGCAAGGAAGAAATGCGTGCTGTTCCTTGGCAGCTCTGGTTTGCAAATCAGTGTATCGGTTCAAAATTTTAGTTTAAGAAAATTAGGAGAAAAAATGACATTTTTCTTAAAGATCGATTTTGTGACCATGTTGATAGCTCTGAACATGGCAGCTTTCTCATCCCAGCACTCTCAGGAAGTATCTGAAGTGCAAAGCAGAAAGTCAATCTATGTGGTACAAATGGCTCTAAATGACAAGAAGCACAGATTTATAGCGAGGCTTCAGAGGTTTTCACGTTCTTCCTTCACACACAATAGCATTGCTTTGTGTGATGCACCCCGAGATCATCTTCCATGTCATGGCTGTGCGCTCCAGCCCTTCAGACTGGGGCCATTTCTGTCCCTGTAAAACAGACCAGATCAAGGTTTACCACTACTGAGGATTTACTTTAGTGCCCAGTTACCAGTACAGCTGAAGCTGTGTTCACCCTTACGGGAGGAGAGCAAAGCTGCTGTTTTGCTTTAGCAGTGATTTCTGCTTAGATCTGGCATAAGGTGAACTCACTACATGCTGCTAGTGATGGGAGAATAAAGCCACCTTTGCTTGCCCCTATATCTCTTTTGTAGGCAGCTCAGTGCAAGTTATAGCATTCAAACCACTTACACAAGGTTGAAGAAGACTGTCAAGTTCTTTTTCACATATCAGGTTCCTATTATTTGCTTTCTGACTCTTATGATTGGGTATTTTTGTTAGGGTGGGTGTATTGCCTCTGATCCTGTTCTGTGGCCTAGGCTTTGTTGGGTCATTACCACCTTACTCTATGAACAGTTAAGATGATAGCTAGGCAGATCAAAGGCCTGTCTTGCCTGGCTCCTGCCAGTTTCTGAAGCTGTAGTTTCATATCATTAGTACCGGCTTTGAAAGTTGGACCAGTCAGTAATACATCTGATCTGGATCAGCTGGCATGTTGCCATGCAATATAGAACTTGCAGTGATTCTGCACCTTTACGCCAGCTGTAGGAAATCAGTTGATATTTAATGCAACATAAAGTGCAACATAGATGCCTAATCTGTCAGAATTAATCTGTCAATATTTTTCGAGCAGTAAAAATGAGGGTTTTTTTTATTGGAATGGCACTCTGCATTGCTTTGTTTTTTGAGCTAGAATGGAGCAACAAATGTTGGATTTAATGAGTTCTTTTGAATAACAGCCTAGGATAGCCAGTAATAGATGATCTGGGAAAGATGGTAAGAAGGGGGCAAGTAAGGAACAATTCTTTTCATTCTATTTTCCCAGATGTTATTAACTGAACAAGCCTGGCCATAAGTGCATACATTTTATCTGCCAGTGAAAAGAAAAAGTACAGAAAAGGGAGAAGCATCAAGGAAACCAGTACAGTCTCATCCCTAAGCGTGCACTGCTGACTTGTCAGCTTTTAAACTGCTGACAAATGACAAGCTCCAGTAATGATTCAGTTCAGAAGGTACCTTCTTGGAGAATCATAGGGATTCTCCTGGCAGGGTCATTACTGGGAGTCGTTAATCACTGATTTGATATTCAAAGACGATGGCAAAGTCAAAGCAGGTCAGCATGCTAATGGTCATCAACAGTGGCAACAACCAATTTCCACAGAATTATTGCCAGTGCAAGCAGCAATAAGCAGCTCAGTAAAGGCAATCTTTTATTTTTAGATGGGAGCCAATATGGGGTGGGCTCTGTGGGCAAAATGAGCCCCTGTCTGACAGGAGGCAGAGTTGCTTCTAATTGGGAGAGGAGAACAGTCAGGGGAGATACAGCTGTAATTCCAGGGGCAAGCAACGTTTTCCATCTGAGACCATCTGCTGTCCTATTTTGTCTGAAAAATTAAACAAGGTAGTGATTCTGGTTAGCATGAGGGAGCTTGTGTATGTTGTGCAGGAGAGTCTGCCAGGTGGGTAAGTCTGCTCTAATGACCTGAGATCAGGTCACTAGGTTTTCCTGCCTGCCTGCCCCAGTGTCAGAGTTGGACAGAACTGTGTGTTGCTCAGTTTAAAGGTGGAAAAATAAATGGTGCGAGTTCTTGGAAAGTCATTGCTTAGTCCTTGTCTGGGAGCACACATACTGAAAAATGCCCTTTTGCATCCAATAACACTGTCCTCTGACAGACCTAAAGACACCCTGGTAACAACTAAGGCAGGTTCATGGTGTGTTTTCCCCTAGTCCCACTTTTTGGTGGTATGAGGAGAATAGAGGGTACCATCTGCAGCATATTGCATGTGAGTTGGTGGTTTGCTAACATGGCAATTTTCTGTGGATCCCCTTGCCTGTGTCCGGTAGGTTTCCTGCTCTATTAAACCAGCTAAATGAGTCAATTTTCCACAAATGCCAATTTAAAAATAAGTTGATACTTAGTTTTATTTTTCAATACTTTGATGAGCTGTTTTCTATGAACGCTTCAGTTCACTTTCTTTAAAACACAAATAATGAGAGCACTGTTCCCACTGAGAGCCAGAAGCAATGTTGCCCTGTTAAGGTTCAAAGCAGTGAGTGGGTTCTCCAGTCTACAGTTATTCCTGCAATACCCACTCATGTATCAGTAGCTGCTATGCTAATGGCTATGCTAATGGCTATGCAAATTCAAAACGAAAAGACTGTCCCTGATTCTATAGAGCTTCTAGTCTAACTCCATCCTGTTCTCCTCTCAGATGCTTTTTCTTTTTTTTTTTTTTTTTGAGGAGGGGAAGGGAAGGGGGATTCTAACATCACATTAGATCACTCATTACTCTGAGTTATTGACTCAGGGTATGTAAGTCTGAGACATCTTGAAAATATTCTCTATAAAAGCACATGTAGTGCAAGAACAATACCTCTGGAAACTGAGATACCACTGCCTGATCACGCTGACCTCTGCCGAAGGTGAGTTTTCATCTGGGGATGAGGCAGTAGCTTCATCAGCCTTCACTTCTCTGACTTTATGCTTGAGTGACCTTTAGCTGAGGCAGGTTTTAGTGAAATGGACACACATGTACTAGGAATTGGACTTGAGACCAGCAATTAATTTCGCATAATACCTTTGTTGTCCTTGACTTGGACCAGATTTGAACTGGTGACCTGGAGATGAAAGTTGCCATAGTCCTTTAATAGTCCCCTGAGGCAGGCAGCCGGCTGTCTTGCTCACTGTGCTACAAAACCAAGACCAGGCTACTTCCCTGCCTCCCTCTCAAGTACAACCCTCTCCCATCCCCTTTCCTTCTCCCCACCTCCTCCAGCTCTTGTTTGCCTGCTGGGCATGACCAGTGTAAGAAGAGCAGCAACAAGAGCCATATGCTAGGCCTTTTAACCCTTCTGCAATGCCCTGTAGTGAGTGTGGGTGTAAGGGGGTGAGTTGTGCAAATCCTAGGACTCTGCTGGGTTGCTTGAGCCTCTGGAGGCAGCTTTGAGAGGAGAACACATCCAGTAGAAATGTGTTTGCTGGAAAAGAAATTAGACTGTTCAGGAGCAGAAGGTCTGTAACTGGCATCCAGTTCCTCCCAGGACCAGTCTTTTCCCTTGATCTAGTCCCCTACTTTCTCCCATGCGGTGGCAATGGCTGGTGGGATGGACTGGAAAGCAATTTCTCATGAACTTTTGGGTTTGTAGTGCTGGAAGTCTGAGGGTGATGAGGTGGACCTGCCCTTTCCCATAGCACTATCTTCAGTCCTCTTCCTAACAGACTAGGAAAACCCTTCTGGCCTTGCATCTCTCAGACAAGAAGCGTGATCATCCATTTTCGTCTTCTGTGCTGAGCCAGTAAACCTGAAACTTTAGAAGCCAGTTTAGTGCTGACATGCCCTCAGGTGGGGAGGTAGATTGAGTGTGGTTGGGTTTCGCTCCTTCATTAGCCAAGGGGTTTATAGCTGAAGCTATTTTGCCTTGAGGACCTTCAGAAATGCTGCTTGAAATGTATTTCTAAAAGGGGATTAGCTAAACTTGACAGTGTCCTGAACAGCTCCAACTGAACAAAGCAAACAGGGAGTGCCTGCTTGCATGTCTCTTATTAACTTGTCTTATGCTTGAAAGATACCTCCCTGCTTCTGCTTGATATCTCAAGGCTCTTTGTGTGGGAAGTGACACCCTTGACTTTGCGGGACAAATATATGTGATGCCCTAAATGAAATCCAGGCTGGGTAAGGATCAAATGGAAACTGTTCCCATCTGGCCATGTGGTCAGGCCTCTGGGATGGGAAGCAGCCTTTTAGCACTACTGGGTGGACCTGCTTCTAGTTGCAGCCAGATGCCATGTTTTGGGATGTGTCCCCAATGTCAAGAGTTGGATCTGCTTAGTACAATCTATTGTAGTCTGAGATTAAAGCAGTTAATGTTCTGTCTGCTCTACCTGTCCTCTGAGGTGCCTTTTATGAAGCCTAAAATCCATGTGACAGGAAGTAAAAGTGAGCTAAATCCTAGGAAGATACCAAATTTTGGTGCTACCTAGGAAGTCTATGAGTTAGTGCACTCCAAGAAGTGACAAACGTGCTCTGGCAGCAGAACAAGACAGTGAGGTTTACACTGCAGAAAATTCCCACTATGGAATGCAAAGGATTTTATGGGCACTAATAAATTAAACCTCATGTGCTTACTCTAAAATCAGGCTGGTTCATTGCTACTGCCTTTTAAAGATAAGGCAGAGTAATGTGCTTATTTCTGAGGTCACAGGACTATCCAACAGCACAGTTGGGATGAAACCTAGGAGTCCAGCTCTGCTGGACATGGCCTTCCTCCTCTTACTCATCTCCACAGAATATCTAAATATTCTCTCAGTAAATCTCCCTCTGTTTTTTGTCTAGCAGTTCATGGGGTAACTTGAAGTAGTCTTTGACCGGTTAAACAGAAAATTAGGTTTATTGTCATTAGGCAAGAATTCTCTATATAAAGGTCTGTAGCTCCACTGGAAAAAAAGGCCTGGAAAAATGCTGAAAACCCCATATGTCCCATGTTTGTTCTCTAGAGCTGTGGCTGCCCAGAAATCCCCCATGCTCTTTGAGGGCTGGCTGACAGATTAATGACATGAGTTCATTTGGAGGGAGGACATGTTTCTGCAGGTCCCGTACTGAGGAGTGTGTAAACAGGCAGGAGGTCTGCAAGGCTTTCCACTTCTCCCCACCAGCAGCAAGCTGGCACAGAAACAAGGGAAGTACCCTTCCCCCAGCTAATTCTGTTGTCTTCGGTCCTCTCCCTCTTTCACAGACATCCTGAGTCTTTTCCATGTGGGCTCTTGGCCCTGATGAAGCAGAAGGTGCCTGTAGGCAGAATAACCTCCACTTCAACAGCTCAATGAAGACATCACTTGTCAAGAGTCAGTCCTCTCTAGGTAACAAATCTCTTGCTCCTGCTTTGCAAGGTATTTACAATCACATGCTCACACCTGAGGCTGTTGGTCTTCAAAGCTTGTGCTTGTGAACCCTGTCCTCTACCAGGCTGACCCCCTTTCCTACCCCAGGAGGAAGGAAGATGCACAAATGTGCTGTTTCAGGATTTGGCCCTGTGCACTCTGAAAGGGCTCGAGGTGCCTCCCAGCAGCCAGTTCAATGAGGAAATCTCAGCACAAGGGGCAAAAGGGAGAAAAAGGGAATTGGATCTTGAGGCTTTGGCTTTGATGCTCTGAAGGGTTGCTACAAACCACTTGGATTACTGTTCTTGCTTTGTCTCCTTTACTTCACTCTTGCAGCTGGTCTGTGCAGGCATCCACAGCTGCCCTCCTCTCTGACCTGTTCTATAGGCTCCCTAGTCTCACAGCAAAACTCTTCTCCTGTGTGCCTCCTCACATCCACTGAACCCAGCTGTTCCACTTAGGCCCTGTTGCTATCTGTGCCTTTTAATCTCCCCTATTATATAATAATGGTATTAATAATAATAATAATAATGAACACTTTGTGCTTATCTTTTTTTTGCCTGAGGGTCACAAAGCCAAATGAAAGAACATGAGAGAGGATTTACATGAATATTGAGGATGCTAGTTCAAGAAGTTGGTGCTGGTCAGTGAATTAGTGTTCCTTAGTATCTTGCCACAGAGAGGTGATGAGATGCCACCTTGGTCATCTTTCTGTCATGCAGGAGAAAAATGAAAGGGTAGTCAGCACCAGAAGTGAGGACTGGCTGTTCTGAGGGGGACGATGCCTGCCTTATGTTGCACGACAATATGAGGTGGGGCCAGCTATGGCAGCTGAGTCTGAGCTCTGTCTAGAATTCATTTTGCGGTTAGGTCTATGTCCAGGGAATTCTAGCTAGTCTGCTCCATTCAAGAATCGGGCAAGAGGGTGCACAACATGATGTAGTGTAATAACAAGGAATAAATTTTGCCTTAGAAATTGTGTTCCACTAGATTGGATGACTGACTTCTTCAGCTTTCCAGCTTTCATTACTGATCTCACTTCATGCATTGTCAACAGCAAATTCTTCCTTCATAAAGTACTGTGCACTATGCTGTGCATTTTCCACTGCTATCCTCCTGTTGCATTTCAAGGTTGAGTTTGCACTGTGCCCGCTTCTCCACACAAACTTGACCCCAGCAGGATAATAGTGGGATTCAAGCTGGGAGAGGTGATATTAAGTGATTTTTAGTGGGAAGAATAATACCCTCCCTTTCCATGTAAGGGGATATTCAGCTGGGTTGCAGTGTGCAGGGTCTCTGCAACATTGTTATGACTTACTGCTAGAGAGAAGCCTCTCCTTGGAAAAACAGGGAATATTTCTGCAGTTCTTACCATATGTCCCAAAGTATGAATTACCTCTAGTACATGGAGAGGGTGCTGAAAAAATAGTGGCACACAGCTTCTTCCTTCCCATCCCCTATCCTTGGATATAAGGATGCTACACACACGGTAGGCACTAGGAGAGAGGCAGCAATGGAGCCCTTCCAGGGAAAACAACCCTCCATTATGGGTCATGGAGTAAACACAGATGTCTTGAATTGTAAGTAATCAGAGGAAGCAGTCATTGTGTGGGATCTGGGAGAGAGTTTGCCTTGTGAACAGGCCTCCTGTGATGCTGGCAACAGCATGAGACATGGAAACATGGAAATTACTCTGGGGATGGCACAGCACTCCTGCATGGCACTTGTAAGTTGTCTTGGCACCTTGGCTGTCTGACAGCAGGTTCCAGGGTTGGCTTTCATCCTGTTCTAAAGCCTGGAGAGTTTTCTGCCTGCACCTTCGTCTCCCTGTTTGCTACCATAGCAAACATTTTTTTTTTTGATTGAAACCTTTGATATGGACAGCAAATCTACAGTATAGGAAAACAAAGAGACTTGGCCAGTCAGGTGTCCTGGGTGTTCTGATCAGAGAAGTGAATTGACCACCTTGGCCTCCCATAGCCCACTGGACAACCCCAGCTTTGCTCACAGCCTTTGACTTTAGTCAGCAAGAGAAGAGGATCTTTAAAAGAAACTAAACCAAACTTGGTGTGGATGAGAATCAGGATCATGTCCTGACAGGTGAACAGAGAGGGGCTGTCCCCCCCTTGGGTCCTGTCATCAATCCAACATCTGCTGCAGATTAAATTGCTTATTTCAATGACTTTTAGCTATGAAAAAATAAAAGGAAGGAAAAAATGCAATGAAAACTGGAAAAATGGAAAAAATGGTTATAAATAGTTGACACATGTTTATTCACTTCTGGGCGAACAGCTGTGGGAGGTGCAGGCACATAGTGGTGGGATGAATACTTAAGTGCACAGAAGCAGTCTTCCTCCCTTTCTCCTGGCTCGTAGGTTCTGCCATCCAAAGACTGTCAGTCTAGCCCTTTTTACCAGCCCTCCATTCATATCGCTTGCATCCTGTGCAGTGAGAGAAAAAGGGAAAGTAAAACTTGAAAAATAAAGGTGAAAGATATCACAAGAGCAACATTCTTGTTAAGCATGTACTTGGGAGAGCTCTTGGGCTTCCTTTTGAAGGTGAATTCAACTGTATTTCTACTGGGAAGGTAAACAAACTCAGAGCTGCAAAGAAGTGTTGTGAGAATGAGACATGGAGCAACTCAGCTCATGCTAGTGGGGAGGGAGCTGGCTTCTGACCTCACCCTGGCTGCAGTCAGTTGTAGCAGGCATAAAAAAGTAAATCTGGGCTTATTGCCATGAATAATATGATATCTTTACATCCTGAGTTAATTTTATTAATTCTTCATGGCAAATATCATATGGAAGTGGCTGATTAGTACCTAGCAATGAAAGTGGTACAGGCCATCTGGTGCTCCTTGTTTGGAAGAAAATAATCAAGATGAAATAAAACTGAAAAATATTTCAAGAGACTTTCAAATAACGAATTAACCTGTTTCATTAAACTCCATTTCAAATCTGCCTTTACTGCCACTCATGTACGTGCAAGGCATGAGGATGTTGTGTAGTTGTATCTAGGAGAAAAGTGACCCCTCCAAACTGACATTGCATAGTGGATTGGGGTTATTTTGCAAATAAGACTCCACAAGAGACAGTGGTGTCAAGTCTCTCTTATCTGAATTCTGTCAGGTTTGCCTTTGTGCTGGGTTAATATGCTATGTTAAGTTCTTGTGAGTACTTACTCTGGGAGTGCTTCTTTAAAAACAAAATAAATTGAAGTCAACCTCTTTTTTTCTTTCTGTGGGCTAAAAAAGATGGGGAAACTGAGGCATGGGGCTCTTTTCTTATGTCTTACCTAAGCTCACAAAAGGAATCTGAGCCTTAACTGGCAAGGCAGCTTCACACTTTCCTTTAAACTCTGCTCACATCTGGCTGCATGATGACAGGCAGCTCAGAGACAAAAGACCTGCCAGCACTTCTGCTCTTGTTAATTTTTTCTAGTCCTAGAAAAAGGTGATGCATGGGAGAATGACACTGTATTGACATGAGTAAGACAGCCTTTTTTGAGCGCTGACAGCAAAGATTTTCCCATGTGATCTATCCAGTCTGAGGCTCCTCTTCTGAGGCATGCACATTTGCTGAGAAAGATGTGGCTTCAGGTGCCCAGATATTGGGACCTTCACTGAGGAAATACACTTTTTTTTTTGTAGGAAGAAGACAGGAGGAGTCCAGCTTGATAAGGAAGCAAGAGGGCGGGAAACTTAAATTGAGTACTTGAGAGCTCTAGAAGGATAACAAAGTAGCTGAGGTCCTTGAATGTGTGGGGTGAGCAGCAAAGGTACTTTGTTTCTAGTCAGTGGTTTCCATCTGTGTAAGGGTTGGCCAAAGCTGAGCTGGAGTTTGCTCAACAGCCAAAAGTCCTTGCTGGACACTTTGTTAGTGGTCAACTCTTATGAAAGACCTGCATATATCAAGAGCCATCTGCTGTGCTCTGCAGAACTTCCTCCTGGCAGCACTGCAGATTTTGGGGAAAAAAGTTTTCATCTAATTATTTTTGCTTCCCAGAAGCTTTTTTGTGCTGCATCCTTGTGGGCTGATAACAAAGCTCATGGTGGTGGGTTCATTTGGATGGTAGGGCACTGGAATGGGCTATGGGAATGGAATGAGGCTTCTGTGGCTGAGACCATGTCTATGTGCCTGCAAGAGTCACCCCAGAGCTTGGCCAATTCCACAGCTAAATCTCTGACATCAAGGAGGTCTTAAAGACAGCATCAAGGATGGCTTAAAAAAGGAGCGGTGGATACTTTTTTCAAGTAACTGAAGCTGAAATATTACCCAGAGATGGTTTGTAGAACTTCACTTGGACAGTTTATGCTTCTATAGACTAGATTCAGGTTCAAAAGCAGAGCCAGTTCCTCCTAAGTTTTCAAGTGTCATATGGGATGTTGTAACATTAGTGTGGTGGTCTGCAAATTCAGAGCCATCGTGTTGTGATGCTGATAAAAAGGGAATAGGCAAAGGCAGTCATGCTGTGATGGGCTGACTCGTATGTCTTAGAGAAGGAGTTGGATGTTTCTACTGCGTATGTATGGGGTGTTTCTACTGTGAGGCATCAAAAGGTGTGGTTCGGGCTGTTCCTTTTACCTATGTTTTACCTTAAAAGTCAGCATAAAACAGAATTATAAAGAACCACTGCAAATTGCTGTGGAGCAGATGGAACAAGGGAGGGGCAGGCAAGTCTCCAAGATCAAGGGGCAGTTCAGTGCTGTGCCTACAACAGTTTGTTCAAGCCTACGTACCCACATGCTTAAATCCCACTGCAAAATGTGATGTCTGCAATGCACAAGCCATCTAGTTCCAGCTTAAAATTGCTGAGCAGGAGGCGAGTTTGCTTTGACTCTCCACTGGCAAGAATTAGCAACTAATCATTTATTAGCAAGCGATTCTGATAGTGCTAAGTGTGATCAGGCATCTGTTGCTGGCAAAACAGTCTCGACTGGGGAAATTTCACTTAATTTACTGCCAATTAACAAACTTCTAATTACTGATTTGGGTAGTGAGAGGGGGAAAAGACAGTTAAACGCTTAAGGGAACACCCTTCCTTTCCCTTCCCCAGGCTCAACTTCAGTCCGACATCTCTCCTCTCCTTTTTCCTCATTTTTGCTGCCCGTTTTGCTCCCTTCCTCCTGCCCTTTTGGTGAGGCAACGGGCAACGCGGGAGGCCGGGGCTGGTGCGGGACAGTTTCTTCCTGCTGCTCCTCTGCGCTTCTTGCTCATATTCCTCCTCTGCTCTGGCATGGCTGCTCCGTGGGCCACAGTCCCTTCAGAGGTGCCCCTGCTCCGGCGTGGGTCACCCACGGTCCCCTCAGAGGCGCCTCCTTCCAAGAGCACCTCTCCAGCCCTGTCCCCAACAGTGTCTCTCCCATTTCTCCTCCTATGTCTCCTAACGCGCCTCTTTGCCCACTTCCCCGTGTGTCTCCTTTTGCGTGTCCCCCTGTGTCTCCTCAGCCACCTCCTTATGCCTTCCCCTCCCGTCTCAGCGCTGGGCTGTTGTGTGCCCATTGCAGAACCGGCGGGAACCGGCCACGACCGGCCCTGGGCGGCTCCCCCGCAGGGTGCCACAGCCCCCTGCTACCAAACCTGGCGTTCACGGCCGGTTCAGCATTGTGCGTGAGCATAATCTTTAGTAACAGGTGGTATTTCTGCGAAGAAACATCTCTTCAGACAGAAACAAGGGCCACGGGTGCTCACAGATGGTCTGTGCAAAGGGCAGAGCTTTCCAGTTACCCAGCACACTGGGAGAAGGCAGCACTGCAAACTGGCTCATTGCTCGGGCCCAGGCACCTTTATGGTGGATAGCTGAGTGACCATCTTTAATGCCCTGTTTACTACATGCTTCATGTATTTTGTCTCGGTTTGCTTTTAATTTAAACCTGCCCTTCTTCCCCCCCTCCCCAATAATTAATGATAAACAAAATAAACCAGTCTGATTGCTTGACAGACCAGGAGTGCACTATAACTAGCCTTTTTAACTGGTTCCTTATTAAGTGTGCTTGCTAGGTAAACAAGCTGGGGGAGCCTGCTGTGGAGTAATATATTTCCCGAACACTCAATAGTTGCCAAAGCTGTGGACCAAAGTATGTGTGTTCAAAGCCACAGGAGAGAGTCATTTGTTGCAGGTTTTACTGACAGATGCTCTTAATTGTCCTTGCCTTTCTCTGAAGGATGAGCCACAGCCACTCTGGGGGAGCAGCAAGGATATCCTTTTCTTCCTTGGGTTGCAAAATGAGCTGTAGATATTTATGGTTATTTTGAAACCCCCGAAACGTGATCTTCATGGTGGACCCAGATCCCCAGGACACAGCACCTCACATTTAGGTGAGTGCTGGAAGAACTGGACTAGATGATGTGCAAGTCAGGTGTTGCAGGCTGGACTGTGCAAGCACCATTCTGTGTCTTCCCAGTGCTGCTCCACCTTTACTAGATGGGGTCTCTGAATTTATTTCATTTATGATTGTAATAATGCCCTTTATTTCATTTTAGATTTGTTCCAAGGAAGTATATCATGGCCATGACTGCTGGTGGTTGAAATTAGGCTGGATTTGGTGACCCCACGTGCCTCTCTTCCTTGGGCTGTAAGTTTTGTTCCTCTTGATGATACAGGGCCACTGCTGATAATCTTGCCATTGAATGCTGAAACGCAGCTGTCAGGTTGTGAGCAGCTAAGAACTGGACTGAGACTTTCCTATTTATTTCAGTTAAAGAAGCAAACAACAATTGGGTGGGAACTACTTTTGATCATTCACAAAATCTGTCTGGGTTTTGAACCAGTGACCTCCAGGTCAAAGGCTTTATGCCCTATTTAGTCCCCCAGAGAATAAAGTCTATTGTTGTCTACAAAGTGCAGGTATAACTTCTTTGAAGCCTGGCTTTCAGGGATTGTTTGCTTTTGAAGCCAAGTATGCAGTTCCTGAGTGTCACTGCACTGCCACAGTTATGCTTTTTACACCAAATCTTCATTTTGTAAGACTAACCTAAAGACAGATCTGATCAGCTCACCATTTTGTCCAGCCCTTTTTGAGATTGTTTTTCACCAAATGCAAACCAGAGGCCCTCCCCACCCACTGCCAACTTGTTTCTTATTTAGCTCCTGTATATGAACCTATGATTTCTTCCTCTGGGGAAGCATCTTTGTGGTAACATGCTCAAAGACAGATGGTATGTTGAGGCCAAGCTAGTGTGTTATGTCTTTTTTAGATGGTCAGTGTGATATAATGAGCAATTAAGTGTTGGGTTTTGCATCTTTTAGTGATGGAGTTACCCCAGCTAAGGGCAGACATTTTGCTCTGGGGATCACTCTATTTCTTGGAGAAGTGGTTCTCTATGTTCTCCAGTGGGGACTTGATATTTGTTCATTAATCCAAAATATAGCACCTGAAAGCAGAACTTTGCCAGTTGATTATGGGAAAGCTAATATATACAGAACTCTTCACCAGGGCATGATAAGATGTGATCCTTCTTAAACTGTGGTATGTGGATGACTGACTGCTTTGTAAATAATAAGATCATGTGATTAATATGAAATAAACTATAATTAACAACATTCCATGGGGTGGAAAGGGTCAATTCAGACACCTCTCCCCCACCTGATCCCCATCTGAAAAAATGTCTGCGGCAATAAAGCGAGTATTAAAAGTACACCTGGCATCACACAGTGTGTAAGTGCTACAGAATGAGTCACAAACTAAAAAGCAAGCTTCCATAGATGAAAAGTTAGAAGAAAGATAATCAGCAAGTGACATCAGCTGCAACTGACAGCACTCTGCAAATATGCATAATTATGCAAGCAATTTGCTTAGCATTGATGGTATCTGTTATGAGGTAGAAACATCCTGGTGCACTGTGGGAAGGTCCATGCAAATCTCAACAGGGCCAGTGCTTGCTTGACTTAAAGCTTCACTGAACTATGGATGGTCCCTGCAACTGCTTAGCCTCTGGGGATTTAGAGCAGTTTCTGCTACCCGCATTTGTCATGTATTTGCTACAGCTGTGACCAAGGCAGAGCTAGCTCCCACCTCCAAGGATCAGCAGACAAGGCAAATACATGCTTGCATTTATTTGATAAAAAAGCCTGTATTGATCCTAATGTTCATTCTTAATTTATTCCTGTGTTAGCAGGGCCCAAGTGTATTGTTTGCAAAATATTCTTGCATCTCTCCAATAGTCTTTATGGCTACCAAGTATGTCCTGTACCCCAGCTCAGCAGTAGATAATTATTTAAAACAATACATTTCTCTTAGATGCGGTATCTTCTCGGAGGTCTTGGCTTGTATAGCTTTTTAGCTAGGCTATTGCATGCAAATTTAATGTGTCATTATGGCAAACTTAAGAATTATTAATATAAAAGGGTTACTTGTAAATTAGATCTAAAGACAGATCTGAGAACCCAACCCCAACAGAGCTTTTCCTTTAAATGCTAAAACTGATGACAGGTTTGATGTGAGAGTGTCAAGTGACATTTACTAGCCAGGAGTATTTATATTTTGGATGTGTGTGGTGGGAAACTTTTTCCCTATTTTTTTTCTATTCCCAAATATTGCAGCTGTGCTTTGATTTACATGAAGCAGACAGTTGTAGTTCATAGGGTTCCAGTTCCTTCCCTCGCTATAAGCTCAGAATGGCAACTTTAGCAATCCCCTGTGAAAGGGGACTGCAATATTTTACGTAGAATATGAAGGCAGCTGAACTTCACCACATGAAATCCTGGCTAAGATGGGGAGAATGCAGATATATCTGGGGGCTGGTAGAGCATGAAGCTTTTCCCTGTTAACCATATCACAGAAGACTGTAAATATTTTAGGGGTGCAGGAGCCAGCTCTCTGCCCAGAACATCTGGCCAGCTCCTTATTAACTACAGTAACTTTGAAAGCAACATGTAAAAATTTGGAGCAGGGGGAAATTGAACTGCAAATTCTTTGTTAAAAGCTTGGAATGGATGGAAGCCCTCCTGTTTCAGGATGCAAACTGGCTTGTTACAGATGCAGGTTGGGAACAAACATCCTTTATGAGTGTTTTTTTCAGGATTGCTTGCTATCAAGTTTCTTGTACCTTCCCTTGAAGCAGCTGGGGCTGATCCTAATCAGAGTCAGAATTCAGGATCAGGTGGTTAGATCTGGTTTGGCAGTTAGAATTTATTAAATTTAAATGAAAATACTTTTGTACAAAAATCTTGTAATCAACTCTGCTGTGAACAAGTGCAAAGAAAATGCAGATGTTGTTTGAAAAAGTTAGCTACATAAGAGTCTGCAACTGCTATATCACTAAGAGCATCAAACAAGGAGCCAACAGGTCAAGAATGGAAAGAGTCAGCTCTTCCTTTGGCTTTCAGGGACCAGTAGAAATATAGAAAAGATTGCCAGTAGTTGAGATTTTGGCCTGTTTTCATCATAGCTTGTTCAGTGTTTCTTTCAACCAAAAGATAAGTCTTGATTAAATGAAATGTTATCTGAGTGTTGAATTAATTACATGTAACCTTGGTATCATATTAATTTGGCTGTTCCGGAGAACACAATAGACTGCTTGCTAATGATGACTTTGCACACTCATCTCCCATGTAAGGATCTCACAGCTCTTTACAAACATTGATGAATTAAGTTTGACAGAGGTAGGAAAGTATTAAATTCTCCCTTGTATGAGCTGGAATAGCACTGAGAAAACTATAAGGGCTTGTCTTCTGCAGATCAAATGCAATGGAAGATTGTGTGTGTAGGACTAGACCCTAGCTAAACCATAAAAAGCCTTTTAGGTGCCTCAGTCCTACTAGCTCCAAGTTGCACAGCACTGGTGGAAGAGCTGGTAAGAAAACCAGATTTACATGGTTTTCAGTACTGAAGTATTTTAATGAGTAGGAAGTTGCTTCCTGTCTGATGAGGTGAGACAGCTCTGAGAAATGTCTCATCTGGCTTTAGGTTTCATGAAGAAGCTGCCACAGCCAAAGTTTGGCAAGATTGGGATCATTTTGTATGAGTCTGGATTGATTTGCAAGTGAGTTGTAAGATAATGCTTTCTGGTGAGAGTCAATTATAACTCAGTAAATTGACTTGGAAATGATTTTGGCAGATCTGTTTTTAATATATTTATGCATGTTAAAGCAATACTGAAGATAAGGTGACAGGAAACATGAATTGAAACCAGTGGGATTGTGCTTATAGCAGGAGGTATGAGATGCACACAAAGAAATTTTTGAAGAGATTCTACCCCTGAACTTGCGTTTTTGAAGTTGTACTTGACCATTTATTAGGTCAACTAGGGCTTGAGAAAAGGCTGAATCTGAGCCCTAAAACTCCATAGCAGTCTGTGCTTGAAAACTCCATAGCAGTCTGTGTCTTCTTGAAAAATCCCATGGGTACAGATGCAATGACTGGTCTATCTGCAGTGTCTCAGCTCTGATTTAGATTATACTAGTGGCAAAGCAAGATAACAGTGCAGCTTCACTGCCTGTGTAATCCTCCACCTTCTCATAAAGATGGCTAAGAAAGATACTCTGTTATGTACGTAAGTGCAAAGCCCTCCCCAGCCAGGTAGCCTATATAAATAGCACGAATCATTACTGGCAATCATTGTGTGAGATTTTATGGTGCAGACATGGTTTTATGGTTATTATTTTTATGGCTCATTGGATCAAGGCCCCCAATTTACTTCATAGCTCTCCAATGTCAACAGTTATCAGGCAACTGCTAATTGGGGCTGGATCAGAATCAGTAGCCTGTCACTGAGAATCTCCATAGGTGACACTTCTCACACCACTGAAGTCAATGGCAACAAACCCAAAGATGGCAAGAAAGACAAAGTTATCCTGTTCCTCCATGCCATCTAGAATGACAAATGTGTAGAACTTGGAACAAATCTTGATTTCTTTACTGATAACAGCTAATGAAGCATGGAAGAACATCGTTAAGGCATAAGCAGTTTTTGCGTTAATGGCTGGATGCAAATAAGGATAGGGTTTATTTTGTGTTAGTGATTGTATAAATACATGAATAGGATGGTGACCTGGAGAATTCAACCCTTGGATGACAAGACAGAAAAGGAGAAGAGAAAGATAAAAGCAAATGGAAGAACAATCTCATAATTAGCAAAGAGAGGAGGGAGCAGTAAAAATTAACTTTTTGGCAACTTTTCTTAAATTTCAAATCCCCACAAAAATTATCAAAAATCGAAAATGGAAAAAACAGGCTTGGCCAGACAGCTGGCCACACACACAGATGGAAAGAATGATATCCAGTACAATTTTTGGTCTCAAAACTGTTTTAGCGCTCTGGTTAAATTCACTTTTTTATGCTGTTTCTTTGGGGGGAAATATTAAAAATGAAGTTGTTCCTTACCTGCTCTAGTGATGGTAGAGACAAACACAAGCTACAGAATGCTTGCTCTCCCTGTTGCCACCTGTCCAATTGCTTTCAGGCGGCAGAATCTGTAAACCTTGTGACAGCTGTAGGAGGGGAGGGGCAGCGCTTTGGTACATCCAACCTGTCTCTTCTGCAGGCTTTGATGGCAGATCACGGCAATTTTTGAGTTGTGCAAACAACTGACATATGTGCACTGAGAACAATTCAAAAATGTGCATTTGGTGGATTTTTAAAAATAAGCCATGCTTGTTTTCTGGTGGCGTTCTGTTTGCGAAACAACTAAATCTGTTGCAATCTGCTTGGCTCTGCTTGTGTGCCATGCAGGGAGGTTTGTAAACTCCCCAGAACTGCTTCTCCCAGCCTTATACCTCACCTTCCTTTTGATTGCTCTATTGCTTTAAGACTTCAAATAATAGGCCATTATTCTCAGAATTGCTATTTTATTAATAGAATGGGGGAAAGTTTATTGTCACAAACTCTGAAAGATTTGCAATTGGAGCAATCACAGCTCTTGAAAAGGGCAATTCATTTAGCTGCCTCATTTGATGGATGTAGACTCTGATCTCTTCCTCTCTCTCTCTCTTTGCAGGACTTACCAGCATTTGCAATCCATGGAGTTAGGTTCCCTTCTAGGTAGGTGGCACAACCAGCAGGCAGTTTGGCTGTGGCTGTAAAATACTAGCACTTTCAAAGCAGAATATGGAGCATGGGGACAGCTTGGACCAACAGCACAAGGAGATCTCGGGCTCTTGTTTTCCAGCATCTTGATTAGTCTTTGGATTCCTGCAGCCTGGTATCACCAATGGCAGCAATGATAAGACTGACTTCCAATTCAGGCTAGCTGCTGTGCTGGTCAAAGGCTCACCTATTGCAGTGTGCAGGTGGGGAGTGAGGCAGGGCTGTGCTGGCCTCCTTGGCTCTGAGCAGCAACAGAGCCAAACCGCCACAGTGGAGGTTTATGGCAATGGAGACTAGTGGTTAGCACTCACAGCTGGAGCCCAAGAAGATCCGAGTTTTCCTCTTGCATCTGTGCTTGTGGGTGTGCGTACACGTACGTACGTACAGAACAAGTCTGTTCCTGTTTGGGAGATGAGTGTCAAAAGCATATTTTGTAAGAGCTGGCCAGGTTCCTGTTTCCACATTACTAACCAAAAGCAGTTAGCTGCTTTTTTGGGCCTCTGCTTTTCTAAACCACTGCACAGCTCTGAGTTTCCTTTAAAACGGTAGAGAGAGTTAAGGGAAAGGCATGCTTGAGAGCCATTTCTACAAAGGGCCTCTACATGGAGGTGAGTTAGCAATTGGATTTAGTGGCAATGGGCCTGGACACTCTATGACAATGCAGACAATGTGTGACTGTGCAGTGGTAAGGAAAGGAAAAATCCACTCTGGGGGATGGGAATAAATTTGAAAAAAGTTGCTGTTCCCCTACTGTTTACAAGAAATGAACAAGTACGGACACATTGAATCTAGCTGTCTCTCTCCCCTTGTCTCTCTACAAATCTTACCTTCTCCACCAACCTTCAAGATGCTTAGAGCAAGGAGGATTTTTTCCAAAGTGTTTGAACACCTGAGGCTGAAAAATCCTGTTTTTACCACTGCCTCCCCTTCTTGTTCCCAGTGTTGTACTTGCAAACATCACAGGATGCCTGAGAGCACCTTGAGTGTGGATGCTGCAGTGAGGCCCATCTCTACTGGGGCCTGTTTCCATGAAGGACACTGCTTGGTTCTGCAGGCTGCAAACTCCCTACGTTAGGGAGTTACCTGCTAGTTTTTCCTTTTCGGTGCTGCCCACTCTCTGCCATGTAAAGACTTAGTATATAACAGGACTTCCCCCATACAGACCTGATTCAGTTTCCTCTGCAGCAAATTAATCAGTGTCTGTAAATGTATGCAGGGCTGGTAGTGAGAGGTCCTGATACTTGTACTCATGGTAGGCATCTCCTTAATTATCCTCAGGGAGGGTAAGCTTACTACTTGCAATGTCCTGCAAAGGTCCATAATTTTGTCTACCAAAAAGTAGCTTCTGAGGTACACTGAAGCATTGTTGTGTGCATTACATTTGGAGATGGGGCTTTCCCCACCCACTCTGGTCAGTCTTTTCTATGCTTGTCTCTCCCTCTTGTTGTTGATGTTGTGGAAAGGAGTAAGGCACACTGAATGAAACAGCCTTTGTTAACCCTGTGGCACTTGGTGGCTGCAGCCACCTTCCTAGCTCCCTGACAGTGGGGATGCAAGCACCATGGCTGGCCTGCCTCTGCTAGCAGGAGGAAGAGGAGTGGGGGAAGGAGTGTGACTTGCTCTAGTCAGTGCATTAACCCTTCCCACTGCCTTTTGGAATGTAGCATCTGGGGTGAGGAAGGAGCAAACAGCAAGAGATGGCCCTCAGGGCAAACGAGACACCTGCAGTGGGGAATCAGCTTCTAGTTACTAGCCATTGCCTGACTATTCTTAGATACACTTTTCCCCAGCTTCCTTTTCTGTCAGGCCTCGTCAACAGCTATTTAATCTACAGATACAACCCACAGCTTGAAAAAATGTGCGCATACCTGCAACTTTGACTAGGTTTCGATATTAGTTGGGCTGGGGGGAATGCTCCTATATTCTTGGATAAGGATTGTGCATTTTATGTGAAGAAGGATAATGAATTCATAGCTACCTATTACATATAGTAGCTAGTCTTATTAGCCCTGCGAGTATCCTAAATGATCTCTTGCAAGTCTTTGCAGTCTGAAAGACAGCGCTGCACAGTGGCATATGAAAACTGAGTGGTGATTGGCACTAGAAACCAACTGTTCTGATGTCCAGCCTGTGCTCTGAACTGCTGAGGATCCTGGCTTTATATGTTTAACAAAGACTTCAGTATCTTAAACGAACACTGACAAATTGGCATGCTATTGAGGTGAGGAGATATTCTTTCCATTTTACATACTGATGGGTTTGAAGAAGAGATCTTTCCTGGGAGAAATTCTCCCAAATATTCCTACTGACAGAGGTGGAGATATAAATGGAAATTACTGTCTCCATGTTCAATCTGTAACCAACAAGTTCCACTATTCAGAGAAATCAATTCAAAAATCAGTACGTGCTTCATATTTTAATGGTCCAGATTCCAGTATTGCCAGTCATATTGCTTCAAATATCAAGCTTCAAAAATCCTTGGTTAGGTACAAACAGTCTGGTCTGGTTTCAGCGCTGCTGAGCTGTTAAGAACTCTTTGAAAATGAGAACAAGAATTTTAGATGCCCAAATATACATATGGGAGCCCAAGTTTAAACATCTGGATTTGCATACTTTGTTTCTGCTATCTACACCTTTAAAATGCTGGAAACTATCATGTTGCTCACTACTGATTGCTAAATCAAACTATTTGGAGGTAGTTCATTTTGTAATTTGTCAGTTTAGTGTTAGTTATCACACTTTGTTACAAGTTATCAGTTTAAACTGATTTTCTGTCCGTTAACACAAGACTTCTGGCACTGCAACGTTCCGAGTATCCCGCAACTAGTTGCAGACAGATGGCTTTTTTCCATTTTGCAGTTTTCTCTGATTAAGTCCAGCTTTTGTGCATTTTTTTTTTGTTTCTAGCAACTTTTTCATATGATCTGTTTTCCTCGGTTGTTTGGACTGTCATACAGCTTATGGATTTCAGACCTGTACCATTTCTGCCTCACCTGTCATGAAAGTAAAACCCAGCTGAATTCCTCCTCTGGGTAAAGAAGAACATCAGACCGTCTGGAGCTTGGAGGATGGTGACCAGGGGGGTTACTGAACCTTTAATGCCTAGTCACTTGGGGGAGACAGGGTTCAAAAGATCTTTGGGAAGAGTTGGTTTGCATCCTGAACTCAGGAGCAAGTGTCACAGTCCTCAATTTGCAAGCAAGGAACCATTGACATTAATTGCTTCTGTTACTTATTTATCTCTTGATGATTGTTGCGATCCAATTAAAATAACTGTAGTTACTTTACGTGGTACGTTTCCTCATTTGGATTATAGGAGTTACAAACAGCAGCTTGTGAAGAAGGCCCTTCCTTTGTGATGGGATTGCTTTGAAAACTAATGTTTGTCAAAAAAAGGAGAGAAAAAAAAAGAATTACATGATTGCTGGACTCCAGCAGTGGAGGTGTGAAGATAGTAAATCTTTGTAATGTTGTAATAACTCTTATCTCATGACTCTGTTTTAATGATACTAAATGCACGAGGTTTTGAATTACCAACAATTTCTGAGCAGATTGACAAGAAAAAAGAGTGTATCTATGTATGTTGGGATAAAATGTATTTTAGAAAAAAATATAGCTTCGGGGTATTAAAGAACAAAAAACTTGCCATCATCTTAAGTGGTGCCTGAGAAAATGATCTCTAAGTAGCTGCTGGAAATTGGCATAATGATTTAAAGTTAGACTGGAAAGTTACACACTCTATGTGGGTCCTAGCAGTGAAATTAAAAGTAACATATACATTGAGCTATGAGACAGATATTGCTTTAATGAAAGGCATAACAGTGACACTGCGTGAACTTAATATTTAGCCAGTGACGTTCACATTTCACAGGAACCCATGGGAGGCAATTAGGAGGGCTGCAGAAGGAAGGAATAATTTTACCTGTCAGGTTTGTAAGTGGGCAGCTTTTTTGTATGTGTGTGCATCTGTATGCATATTTGTATGTGTATGAAAGAGATCCAGAAACTAAACTAATGAAACTGAGAGGCTTGGCGGGGACTGTCAAGCCTGTGGTTAGAGGTGGGGAGGCAGCTATTTCCAAACCCACAAGATTTATTTCTGGAACTGTTGGATAGGTGGGGGTCGAGTTAGCAGACTTAGCCTTCAGGGCTTTCATCTGCTTCAAAATCACTTAAATTGCTGATTGTAACAGTGAGCAGGTAAGTTACCCATTGTGTGTCCTGCAGATGACTTCATTGTATTTTTATTTCAAATTTGCTGTCTGTGTTTTCTGACTTCTCGGAATGTGGCTGGGGAGTGGTAGTAGGAGAGAGGAGACTCCAAACTCTCAGATTAATTAGGCTAATACTAAGGAATAGTGCAGTGCAAATAACGGCATAGTTCTTTCCAGAATTAATTGGGTGAATCGGAGCTTTCCTTTGGGACAGATCATGGAGCAGTGATAAGCTGGTGCGAAGAGCTGTACAAAAATGGTTCTTGCTCCAAAAGCTTGTCAAAACCAAAACCATAGTGCCAAACATGCTACTGCATTCTCAGAAAGGTTTGATTGAAGTCTGACCTCAAGCTTCTGGTCACCTGATCTTCAACTAGCATTAAACCCCTGATCTTTCATCCAGGCTGTTTCTGGGAGGTGTGGATCTACAATAAGTGCTTAACCTGCAAGGCAGATAAAGCTGATGAGGGAGAACAAGACCATAGAGCACCAAAACCCTATTCCAGAGAGTAATTTCAGTGTTACATTCTTAATGATTTTCTATTTTCTAAGAGAACTGTGCAGGATGATGTATATTTTACTGTCCAGATAGATCTTCTGTCCCAATCCAGTGTCCACCAGATGTATATCTAAGCTCTGTCAAGAGCCAAAGACAAAACAGAAGACAGGTTCAGAAGGTTCAGCATTCACCACAAAGAAAAAAAAAAGTGGAAAAGGATGAGGGGGGAAAACAGTACAGGCATAAGCCAGATCTCCCTGTAACATGCGTTCACCCATGCCATCCAGCTCCAACCATATGAATTCCTCTCTTGACTTCCTTGCTGGTACAGCTGGAGGCAACCTTCATCAGAGAGAGGAGGAGGAATTTTAAAGTAGGGTTCAAATATCTTAAGAACATCGCTTCTACATAGTGAAGCAGAGAAGTGAGGGGTCTGGAGGACACCCCTTCTCCTCACCCATCAAATGTCTGCTCTGCCTTACCAGTTCATATGCTGTGGGGCTTGCTCCACCTACTACTGTGCATCCCTGTAAGCAGCTACGCAAATGCACAGGCCTCGAGGCCTCTCCAGATCCAGAGGCAGCGATGCGCACCGAGAGGGATCCATGGCTGTGCATGCGGTGCCCCGGCGATCGGTAGGCAAATCGACGCTCGGCAAGGCCCGTCGGCGTGAAAAACGGTCCGTGTCGATGGCCTGCGGCGCCTCCCGAGAGCCCCCGAGAGCCCCAGAGCAAAAGCTAGGCATGCCTGCGGAGAAGCAGCGGATTTCCCGCCTCTCGACAGGGTTCGATATCGATAATCGATATCGAACCCTGTCGATAGGTCTGGAATCGGACAGGCATCGATGCCGCTCAATATGCAGAGCGCTCGATGTCCATCCCCTGCCAGGGTTGCCACGAGCAAAATCGGCCCCAGAGCAAAAGCCACAGACGCCTGTCGACAGCCAGCGGGATCGAGGGCTACCGGCCGGCACCCGTCTCCACACTTTGCCATAACTATCAGCACCTAGTGCTCTGCATCCCTGTAAGCAGCTACGCAAATGCACAGGCCTCGAGGCCTCTCCAGATCCAGAGGTAGCGATGCGCACCGAGAGGGATCCATGGCTGTGCATGCGGTGCCCCGGCGATCGGTAGGCAAATCGACGCTCGGCAAGGCCCGTCGGCGTGAAAAACGGTCCGTGTCGATGGCCTGCGGCGCCTCCCGAGAGCCCCCGAGAGCCCCAGAGCAAAAGCTAGGCATGCCTGCGGAGAAGCAGCGGATTTCCCGCCTCTCGACAGGGTTCGATATCGATAATCGATATCGAACCCTGTCGATAGGTCTGGAATCGGACAGGCATTGATGCCGCTCAATATGGAGAGCGCTCGATGTCGATCCCCTGCCATGGCTGCCACGAGCAAAATCGGCCCCAGAGCAAAAGCCACAGACGCCTGTCGACAGCCAGCGGGATCGAGGGCTACCGGCCGGCACCCGTCTCCACACTTTGCCATAACTATCAGCACCTAGTGCTCTGCATCCCTGTAAGCAGCTACGCAAATGCACAGGCCTCGAGGCCTCTCCAGATCCAGAGGTAGCGATGCGCACCGAGAGGGATCCATGGCTGTGCATGCGGTGCCCCGGCGATCGGTAGGCAAATCGACGCTCGGCAAGGCCCGTCGGCGTGAAAAACGGTCCGTGTCGATGGGCTGCGGTGCCTCCCGAGAGCCCCCGAGAGCCCCAGAGCAAAAGCTAGGCATGCCTGCGGAGAAGCAGCGGATTTCCCGCCTCTCGACAGGGTTCGATATCGATAATCGATATCGAACCCTGTCGATAGGTCTGGAATCGGACAGGCATCGATGCCGCTCAATATGCAGAGCGCTCGATGTCGATCCCCTGCCATGGCTGCCACGAGCAAAATCGGCCCCAGAGCAAAAGCCACAGACGCCCGTCGACAGCCAGCGGGATCGAGGGCTACCGGCCGGCACCCATCTCCACACTTTGCCATAACTATCAGCACCTAGTGCTCTGCATCCCTGTAAGCAGCTACGCAAATGCACAGGCCTCGAGGCCTCTCCAGATCCAGAGGTAGCGATGCGCACCGAGAGGGATCCATGGCTGTGCATGCGGTGCCCCGGCGATCGGTAGGCAAATCGACGCTCGGCAAGGCCCGTCGGCGTGAAAAACGGTCCGTGTCGATGGGCTGCGGTGCCTCCCGAGAGCCCCCGAGAGCCCCAGAGCAAAAGCTAGGCATGCCTGCGGAGAAGCAGCGGATTTCCCGCCTCTCGACAGGGTTCGATATCGATAATCGATATCGAACCCTGTCGATAGGTCTGGAATCGGACAGGCATTGATGCCGCTCAATATGCAGAGCGCTCGATGTCGATCCCCTGCCATGGCTGCCACGAGCAAAATCGGCCCCAGAGCAAAAGCCACAGACGCCCGTCGACAGCCAGCGGGATCGAGGGCTACCGGCCGGCACCCATCTCCACACTTTGCCATAACTATCAGCACCTAGTGCTCTGCATCCCTGTAAGCAGCTACGCAAATGCACAGGCCTCGAGGCCTCTCCAGATCCAGAGGTAGCGATGCGCACCGAGAGGGATCCATGGCTGTGCATGCGGTGCCCCGGCGATCGGTAGGCAAATCGACGCTCGGCAAGGCCCGTCGGCGTGAAAAACGGTCCGTGTCGATGGCCTGCGGCGCCTCCCGAGAGCCCCCGAGAGCCCCAGAGCAAAAGCTAGGCATGCCTGCGGAGAAGCAGCGGATTTCCCGCCTCTCGACAGGGTTCGATATCGATAATCGATATCGAACCCTGTCGATAGGTCTGGAATCGGACAGGCATCGATGCCGCTCAATATGCAGAGCGCTCGATGTCCATCCCCTGCCAGGGTTGCCACGAGCAAAATCGGCCCCAGAGCAAAAGCCACAGACGCCTGTCGACAGCCAGCGGCATCGAGGGCTACCGGCCGGCACCCGTCTCCACACTTTGCCATAACTATCAGCACCTAGTGCTCTGCATCCCTGTAAGCAGCTACGCAAATGCACAGGCCTCGAGGCCTCTCCAGATCCAGAGGTAGCGATGCGCACCGAGAGGGATCCATGGCTGTGCATGCGGTGCCCCGGCGATCGGTAGGCAAATCGACGCTCGGCAAGGCCCGTCGGCGTGAAAAACGGTCCGTGTCGATGGGCTGCGGCGCCTCCCGAGAGCCCCCGAGAGCCCCAGAGCAAAAGCTAGGCATGCCTGCGGAGAAGCAGCGGATTTCCCGCCTCTCGACAGGGTTCGATATCGATAATCGATATCGAACCCTGTCGATAGGTCTGGAATCGGACAGGCATCGATGCCGCTCAATATGCAGAGCGCTCGATGTCCATCCCCTGCCATGGCTGCCACCAGCAAAATCGGCCCCAGAGCAAAAGCCACAGACGCCTGTCGACAGCCAGCGGCATCGAGGGCTACCGGCCGGCACCCGTCTCCACACTTTGCCATAACTATCAGCACCTAGTGCTCTGCATCCCTGTAAGCAGCTACGCAAATGCACAGGCCTCGAGGCCTCTCCAGATCCAGAGGTAGCGATGCGCACCGAGAGGGATCCATGGCTGTGCATGCGGTGCCCCGGCGATCGGTAGGCAAATCGGCGCTCGGCAAGGCCCGTCGGCGTGAAAAACGGTCCGTGTCGATGGGCTGCGGCGCCTCCCGAGAGCCCCCGAGAGCCCCAGAGCAAAAGCTAGGCATGCCTGCGGAGAAGCAGCCGATTTCCCGCCTCTCGACAGGGTTCGATATCGATAATCGATATCGAACCCTGTCGATAGGTCTGGAATCGGACAGGCATCGATGCTGCTCAATATGCAGAGCGCTCGATGTCCATCCCCTGCCATGGCTGCCACGAGCAAAATCGGCCCCAGAGCAAAAGCCACAGACGCCCGTCGACAGCCAGCGGGATCGAGGGCTACCGGCCGGCACCCGTCTCCACACTTTGCCATAACTATCAGCACCTAGTGCTCTGCATCCCTGTAAGCAGCTACGCAAATGCACAGGCCTCGAGGCCTCTCCAGATCCAGAGGTAGCGATGCGCACCGAGAGGGATCCATGGCTGTGCATGCCGTGCCCCGGCGATCGGTAGGCAAATCGACGCTCGGCAAGGCCCGTCGGCGTGAAAAACGGTCCGTGTCGATGGCCTGCGGCGCCTCCCGAGAGCCCCCGAGAGCCCCAGAGCAAAAGCTAGGCATGCCTGCGGAGAAGCAGCGGATTTCCCGCCTCTCGACAGGGTTCGATATCGATAATCGATATCGAACCCTGTCGATAGGTCTGGAATCGGACAGGCATCGATGCCGCTCAATATGCAGAGCGCTCGATGTCCATCCCCTGCCATGGCTGCCACCAGCAAAATCGGCCCCAGAGCAAAAGCCACAGACGCCTGTCGACAGCCAGCGGCATCGAGGGCTACCGGCCGGCACCCGTCTCCACACTTTGCCATAACTATCAGCACCTAGTGCTCTGCATCCCTGTAAGCAGCTACGCAAATGCACAGGCCTCGAGGCCTCTCCAGATCCAGAGGTAGCGATGCGCACCGAGAGGGATCCATGGCTGTGCATGCGGTGCCCCGGCGATCGGTAGGCAAATCGGCGCTCGGCAAGGCCCGTCGGCGTGAAAAACGGTCCGTGTCGATGGGCTGCGGCGCCTCCCGAGAGCCCCCGAGAGCCCCAGAGCAAAAGCTAGGCATGCCTGCGGAGAAGCAGCCGATTTCCCGCCTCTCGACAGGGTTCGATATCGATAATCGATATCGAACCCTGTCGATAGGTCTGGAATCGGACAGGCATCGATGCTGCTCAATATGCAGAGCGCTCGATGTCCATCCCCTGCCATGGCTGCCACGAGCAAAATCGGCCCCAGAGCAAAAGCCACAGACGCCCGTCGACAGCCAGCGGGATCGAGGGCTACCGGCCGGCACCCGTCTCCACACTTTGCCATAACTATCAGCACCTAGTGCTCTGCATCCCTGTAAGCAGCTACGCAAATGCACAGGCCTCGAGGCCTCTCCAGAGCCAGAGGTAGCGATGCGCACCGAGAGGGATCCATGGCTGTGCATGCGGTGCCCCGGCGATCGGTAGGCAAATCGGCGCTCGGCAAGGCCCGTCGGCGTGAAAAACGGTCCGTGTCGATGGCCTGCGGCGCCTCCCGAGAGCCCCCGAGAGCCCCAGAGCAAAAGCTAGGCATGCCTGCGGAGAAGCAGCGGATTTCCCGCCTCTCGACACGGTTCGATATCGATAATCGATATCGAACCCTGTCGATAGGTCTGGAATCGGACAGGCATCGATGCTGCTCAATATGCAGAGCGCTCGATGTCGATCCCCTGCCATGGCTGCCACGAGCAAAATCGGCCCCAGAGCAAAAGCCACAGACGCCTGTCGACAGCCAGCCATATCGAGGGCTACCAGCCGGCACCCGTCTCCACACTTTGCCATAACTATCAGCACCTAGTGCTCTGCATCCCCGTAAGCAGCTACGCAAATGCACAGGCCTCGAGGCCTCTCCAGATCCAGAGGTAGCGATGCGCACCGAGAGGGATCCATGGCTGTGCATGCGGTGCCCCGGCGATCGGTAGGCAAATCGACGCTCGGCAAGGCCCGTCGGCGTGAAAAACGGTCCGTGTCGATGGGCTGCGGCGCCTCCCGAGAGCCCCCGAGAGCCCCAGAGCAAAAGCTAGGCATGCCTGCGGAGAAGCAGCGGATTTCCCGCCTCTCGACAGGGTTCGATATCGATAATCGATATCGAACCCTGTCGATAGGTCTGGAATCGGACAGGCATCGATGCCGCTCAATATGCAGAGCGCTCGATGTCGATCCCCTGCCATGGCTGCCACGAGCAAAATCGGCCCCAGAGCAAAAGCCACAGACGCCTGTCGACAGCCAGCGGGATCGAGGGCTACCGGCCGGCACCCGTCTCCACACTTTGCCATAACTATCAGCACCTAGTGCTCTGCATCCCTGTAAGCAGCTACGCAAATGCACAGGCCTCGAGGCCTCTCCAGATCCAGAGGTAGCGATGCGCACCGAGAGGGATCCATGGCTGTGCATGCGGTGCCCCGGCGATCGGTAGGCAAATCGACGCTCGGCAAGGCCCGTCGGCGTGAAAAACGGTCCGTGTCGATGGGCTGCGGCGCCTCCCGAGAGCCCCCGAGAGCCCCAGAGCAAAAGCTAGGCATGCCTGCAGAGAAGCAGCCGATTTCCCGCCTCTCGACAGGGTTCGATATCGATAATCGATATCGAACCCTGTCGATAGGTCTGGAATCGGACAGGCATCGATGCCGCTCAATATGCAGAGCGCTCGATGTCCATCCCCTGCCATGGCTGCCAAAAGCAAAATCGGCCCCAGAGCAAAAGCCACAGACGCCTGTCGACAGCCAGCGGGATCGAGGGCTACCGGCCGGCACCCATCTCCACACTTTGCCATAACTATCAGCACCTAGTGCTCTGCATCCCTGTAAGCAGCTACGCAAATGCACAGGCCTCGAGGCCTCTCCAGATCCAGAGGTAGCGATGCGCACCGAGAGGGATCCATGGCTGTGCATGCGGTGCCCCGGCGATCGGTAGGCAAATCGACGCTCGGCAAGGCCCGTCGGCGTGAAAAACGGTCCGTGTCGATGGGCTGCGGCGCCTCCCGAGAGCCCCCGAGAGCCCCAGAGCAAAAGCTAGGCATGCCTGCGGAGAAGCAGCGGATTTCCCGCCTCTCGACAGGGTTCGATATCGATAATCGATATCGAACCCTGTCGATAGGTCTGGAATCGGACAGGCATCGATGCCGCTCAATATGCAGAGCGCTCGATGTCCATCCCCTGCCATGGCTGCCACGAGCAAAATCGGCCCCAGAGCAAAAGCCACAGACGCCCGTCGACAGCCAGCGGGATCGAGGGCTACCGGCCGGCACCCATCTCCACACTTTGCCATAACTATCAGCACCTAGTGCTCTGCATCCCTGTAAGCAGCTACGCAAATGCACAGGCCTCGAGGCCTCTCCAGATCCAGAGGTAGCGATGCGCACCGAGAGGGATCCATGGCTGTGCATGCGGTGCCCCGGCGATCGGTAGGCAAATCGACGCTCGGCAAGGCCGGTCGGCGTGAAAAACGGTCCGTGTCGATGGGCTGCGGCGCCTCCTGAGAGCCCCCGAGAGCCCCAGAGCAAAAGCTAGGCATGCCTGCGGAGAAGCAGCCGATTTCCCGCCTCTCGACAGGGTTCGATATCGATAATCGATATCGAACCCTGTCGATAGGTCTGGAATCGGACAGGCATCGATGCCGCTCAATATGCAGAGCGCTCGATGTCCATCCCCTGCCATGGCTGCCACGAGCAAAATCGGCCCCAGAGCAAAAGCCACAGATGCCTGTCGACAGCCAGCGGGATCGAGGGCTACCGGCCGGCACCCGTCTCCACACTTTGCCATAACTATCAGCACCTAGTGCTCTGCATCCCTGTAAGCAGCTACGCAAATGCACAGGCCTCGAGGCCTCTCCAGATCCAGAGGTAGCGATGCGCACCGAGAGGGATCCATGGCTGTGCATGCGGTGCCCCGGCGATCGGTAGGCAAATCGGCGCTCGGCAAGGCCCGTCGGCGTGAAAAACGGTCCGTGTCGATGGGCTGCGGCGCCTCCCGAGAGCCCCCGAGAGCCCCAGAGCAAAAGCTAGGCATGCCTGCAGAGAAGCAGCCGATTTCCCGCCTCTCGACAGGGTTCGATATCGATAATCGATATCGAACCCTGTCGATAGGTCTGGAATCGGACAGGCATCGATGCCGCTCAATATGCAGAGCGCTCGATGTCCATCCCCTGCCATGGCTGCCACGAGCAAAATCGGCCCCAGAGCAAAAGCCACAGACGCCTGTCGACAGCCAGCGGGATCGAGGGCTACCGGCCGGCACCCATCTCCACACTTTGCCATAACTATCAGCACCTAGTGCTCTGCATCCCTGTAAGCAGCTACGCAAATGCACAGGCCTCGAGGCCTCTCCAGATCCAGAGGTAGCGATGCGCACCGAGAGGGATCCATGGCTGTGCATGCGGTGCCCCGGCGATCGGTAGGCAAATCGACGCTCGGCAAGGCCCGTCGGCGTGAAAAACGGTCCGTGTCGATGGCCTGCGGCGCCTCCCGAGAGCCCCCGAGAGCCCCAGAGCAAAAGCTAGGCATGCCTGCGGAGAAGCAGCCGATTTCCCGCCTCTCGACAGGGTTCGATATCGATAATCGATATCGAACCCTGTCGATAGGTCTGGAATCGGACAGGCATCGATGCCGCTCAATATGCAGAGCGCTCGATGTCCATCCCCTGCCATGGCTGCCACGAGCAAAATCGGCCCCAGAGCAAAAGCCACAGACGCCCGTCGACAGCCAGCGGGATCGAGGGCTACCGGCCGGCACCCGTCTCCACACTTTGCCATAACTATCAGCACCTAGTGCTCTGCATCCCTGTAAGCAGCTACGCAAATGCACAGGCCTCGAGGCCTCTCCAGATCCAGAGGTAGCGATGCGCACCGAGAGGGATCCATGGCTGTGCATGCGGTGCCCCGGCGATCAGTAGGCAAATCGGCGCTCGGCAAGGCCCGTCGGCGTGAAAAACGGTCCGTGTCGATGGGCTGCGGCGCCTCCCGAGAGCCCCCGAGAGCCCCAGAGCAAAAGCTAGGCATGCCTGCGGAGAAGCAGCGGATTTCCCGCCTCTCGACAGGGTTCGATATCGATAATCGATATCGAACCCTGTCGATAGGTCTGGAATCGGACAGGCATTGATGCCGCTCAATATGCAGAGCGCTCGATGTCGATCCCCTGCCATGGCTGCCACCAGCAAAATCGGCCCCAGAGCAAAAGCCACAGACGCCCGTCGACAGCCAGCGGGATCGAGGGCTACCGGCCGGCACCCGTCTCCACACTTTGCCATAACTATCAGCACCTAGTGCTCTGCATCCCTGTAAGCAGCTACGCAAATGCACAGGCCTCGAGGCCTCTCCAGATCCAGAGGTAGCGATGCGCACCGAGAGGGATCCATGGCTGTGCATGCGGTGCCCCGGCGATCGGTAGGCAAATCGACGCTCGGCAAGGCCCGTCGGCGTGAAAAACGGTCCGTGTCGATGGCCTGCGGCGCCTCCCGAGAGCCCCCGAGAGCCCCAGAGCAAAAGCTAGGCATGCCTGCGGAGAAGCAGCGGATTTCCCGCCTCTCGACAGGGTTCGATATCGATAATCGATATCGAACCCTGTCGATAGGTCTGGAATCGGACAGGCATCGATGCCGCTCAATATGCAGAGCGCTCGATGTCCATCCCCTGCCATGGCTGCCACGAGCAAAATCGGCCCCAGAGCAAAAGCCACAGATGCCTGTCGACAGCCAGCGGGATCGAGGGCTACCGGCCGGCACCCGTCTCCACACTTTGCCATAACTATCAGCACCTAGTGCTCTGCATCCCTGTAAGCAGCTACGCAAATGCACAGGCCTCGAGGCCTCTCCAGATCCAGAGGTAGCGATGCGCACCGAGAGGGATCCATGGCTGTGCATGCGGTGCCCCGGCGATCGGTAGGCAAATCGGCGCTCGGCAAGGCCCGTCGGCGTGAAAAACGGTCCGTGTCGATGGGCTGCGGCGCCTCCCGAGAGCCCCCGAGAGCCCCAGAGCAAAAGCTAGGCATGCCTGCGGAGAAGCAGCGGATTTCCCGCCTCTCGACAGGGTTCGATATCGATAATCGATATCGAACCCTGTCGATAGGTCTGGAATCGGACAGGCATCGATGCCGCTCAATATGCAGAGCGCTCGATGTCCATCCCCTGCCATGGCTGCCACCAGCAAAATCAGCCCCAGAGCAAAAGCCACAGACGCCCGTCGACAGCCAGCGGGATCGAGGGCTACCGGCCGGCACCCGTCTCCACACTTTGCCATAACTATCAGCACCTAGTGCTCTGCATCCCTGTAAGCAGCTACGCAAATGCACAGGCCTCGAGGCCTCTCCAGATCCAGAGGTAGCGATGCGCACCGAGAGGGATCCATGGCTGTGCATGCGGTGCCCCGGCGATCGGTAGGCAAATCGGCGCTCGGCAAGGCCCGTCGGCGTGAAAAACGGTCCGTGTCGATGGGCTGCGGCGCCTCCCGAGAGCCCCAGAGCAAAAGCTAGGCATGCCTGCGGAGAAGCAGCGGATTTCCCGCCTCTCGACAGGGTTCGATATCGATAATCGATATCGAACCCTGTCGATAGGTCTGGAATCGGACAGGCATCGATGCCGCTCAATATGCAGAGCGCTCGATGTCGATCCCCTGCCATGGCTGCCACGAGCAAAATCGGCCCCAGAGCAAAAGCCACAGACGCCTGTCGACAGCCAGCGGGATCGAGGGCTACCGGCCGGCACCCGTCTCCACACTTTGCCATAACTATCAGCACCTAGTGCTCTGCATCCCCGTAAGCAGCTATGCAAATGCACAGGCCTCGAGGCCTCTCCAGATCCAGAGGTAGCGATGCGCACCGAGAGGGATCCATGGCTGTGCATGCGGTGCCCCGGCGATCGGTAGGCAAATCGGCGCTCGGCAAGGCCCGTCGGCGTGAAAAACGGTCCGTGTCGATGGGCTGCGGCGCCTCCCGAGAGCCCCCGAGAGCCCCAGAGCAAAAGCTAGGCATGCCTGCGGAGAAGCAGCCGATTTCCTGCCTCTCGACAGGGTTCGATATCGATAATCAATATCGAACCCTGTCGATAGGTCTGGAATCGGACAGGCATCGATGCCGCTCAATATGCAGAGCGCTCGATGTCGATCCCCTGCCAGGGTTGCAACGAGCAAAATCGGCCCCAGAGCAAAAGCCACAGACGCCCGTCGACAGCCAGCGGGATCGAGGGCTACCGGCCGGCACCCGTCTCCACACTTTGCCATAACTATCAGCACCTAGCGCTCTGCATCCCTGTAAGCAGCTACGCAAATGCACAGGCCTCGAGGCCTCTCCAGATCCAGAGGTAGCGATGCGCACCGAGAGGGATCCATGGCTGTGCATGCCGTGCCCCGGCGATCGGTAGGCAAATCGACGCTCGGCAAGGCCCGTCGGCGTGAAAAACGGTCCGTGTCGATGGGCTGCGGCGCCTCCCGAGAGCCCCCGAGAGCCCCAGAGCAAAAGCTAGGCATGCCTGCGGAGAAGCAGCCGATTTCCCGCCTCTCGACAGGGTTCGATATCGATAATCGATATCGAACCCTGTCGATAGGTCTGGAATCGGACAGGCATCGATGCCGCTCAATATGCAGAGCGCTCGATGTCCATCCCCTGCCATGGCTGCCACGAGCAAAATCGGCCCCAGAGCAAAAGCCACAGACGCCTGTCGACAGCCAGCGGGATCGAGGGCTACCGGCCGGCACCCGTCTCCACACTTTGCCATAACTATCAGCACCTAGTGCTCTGCATCCCTGTAAGCAGCTACGCAAATGCACAGGCCTCGAGGCCTCTCCAGAGCCAGAGGTAGCGATGCGCACCGAGAGGGATCCATGGCTGTGCATGCGGTGCCCCGGCGATCGGTAGGCAAATCGACGCTCGGCAAGGCCCGTCGGCGTGAAAAACGGTCCGTGTCGATGGGCTGCGGCGCCTCCCGAGAGCCCCAGAGCAAAAGCTAGGCATGCCTGCGGAGAAGCAGCCGATTTCCCGCCTCTCGACAGGGTTCGATATCGATAATCGATATCGAACCCTGTCGATAGGTCTGGAATCGGACAGGCATCGATGCCGCTCAATATGCAGAGCGCTCGATGTCCATCCCCTGCCATGGCTGCCACGAGCAAAATCGGCCCCAGAGCAAAAGCCACAGACGCCTGTCGACAGCCAGCAGGATCGAGGGCTACCGGCCGGCACCCGTCTCCACACTTTGCCATAACTATCAGCACCTAGTGCTCTGCATCCCTGTAAGCAGCTACGCAAATGCACAGGCCTCGAGGCCTCTCCAGATCCAGAGGTAGCGATGCGCACCGAGAGGGATCCATGGCTGTGCATGCGGTGCCCCGGCGATCGGTAGGCAAATCGACGCTCGGCAAGGCCCGTCGGCGTGAAAAACGGTCCGTGTCGATGGGCTGCGGCGCCTCCCGAGAGCCCCCGAGAGCCCCAGAGCAAAAGCTAGGCATGCCTGCGGAGAAGCAGCCGATTTCCCGCCTCTCGACAGGGTTCGATATCGATAATTGATATCGAACCCTGTCGATAGGTCTGGAATCGGACAGGCATCGATGCCGCTCAATATGCAGAGCGCTCGATGTCCATCCCCTGCCATGGCTGCCAAAAGCAAAATCGGCCCCAGAGCAAAAGCCACAGACGCCTGTCGACAGCCAGCGGGATCGAGGGCTACCGGCCGGCACCCATCTCCACACTTTGCCATAACTATCAGCACCTAGTGCTCTGCATCCCTGTAAGCAGCTACGCAAATGCACAGGCCTCGAGGCCTCTCCAGATCCAGAGGTAGCGATGCGCACCGAGAGGGATCCATGGCTGTGCATGTGGTGCCCCGGCGATCGGTAGGCAAATCGACGCTCGGCAAGGCCCGTCGGCGTGAAAAACGGTCCGTGTCGATGGGCTGCGGCACCTCCCGAGAGCCCCAGAGCAAAAGCTAGGCATGCCTGCGGAGAAGCAGCGGATTTCCCGCCTCTCGACAGGGTTCGATATCGATAATCGATATCGAACCCTGTCGATAGGTCTGGAATCGGACAGTCATCGATGCCGCTCAATATGCAGAGCGCTCGATGTCGATCCCCTGCCATGGCTGCCACGAGCAAAATCGGCCCCAGAGCAAAAGCCACAGACGCCTGTCGACAGCCAGCGGGATCGAGGGCTACCGGCCGGCACCCATCTCCACACTTTGCCATAACTATCAGCACCTAGTGCTCTGCATCCCTGTAAGCAGCTACGCAAATGCACAGGCCTCGAGGCCTCTCCAGATCCAGAGGTAGCGATGCGCACCGAGAGGGATCCATGGCTGTGCATGCGGTGCCCCGGTGATCGGTAGGCAAATCGACGCTCGGCAAGGCCCGTCGGCGTGAAAAACGGTCCGTGTCGATGGGCTGCGGCGCCTCCCGAGAGCCCCCGAGAGCCCCCGAGCAAAAGCTAGGCATGCCTGCGGAGAAGCAGCGGATTTCCCGCCTCTCGACAGGGTTCGATATCGATAATCGATATCGAACCCTGTCGATAGGTCTGGAATCGGACAGGCATCGATGCCACTCAATATGCAGAGCGCTCGATGTCGATCCCCTGCCATGGCTGCCACGAGCAAAATCGGCCCCAGAGCAAAAGCCACAGACGCCCGTCGACAGCCAGCCGTATCGAGGGCTACCGGCCGGCACCCGTCTCCACACTTTGCCATAACTATCAGCACCTAGTGCTCTGCATCCCTGTAAGCAGCTACGCAAATGCACAGGCCTCGAGGCCTCTCCAGATCCAGAGGTAGCGATGCGCACCGAGAGGGATCCATGGCTGTGCATGCGGTGCCCCGGCGATCGGTAGGCAAATCGACGCTCGGCAAGGCCCGTCGGCGTGAAAAACGGTCCGTGTCGATGGGCTGCGGCGCCTCCCGAGAGCCCCCGAGAGCCCCAGAGCAAAAGCTAGGCATGCCTGCGGAGAAGCAGCCGATTTCCCGCCTCTCGACAGGGTTCGATATCGATAATTGATATCGAACCCTGTCGATAGGTCTGGAATCGGACAGGCATCGATGCCGCTCAATATGCAGAGCGCTCGATGTCGATCCCCTGCCATGGCTGCCACGAGCAAAATCGGCCCCAGAGCAAAAGCCACAGACGCCTGTCGACAGCCAGCGGGATCGAGGGCTACCGGCCGGCACCCATCTCCACACTTTGCCATAACTATCAGCACCTAGTGCTCTGCATCCCTGTAAGCAGCTACGCAAATGCACAGGCCTCGAGGCCTCTCCAGATCCAGAGGTAGCGATGCGCACCGAGAGGGATCCATGGCTGTGCATGCGGTGCCCCGGCGATCGGTAGGCAAATCGACGCTCGGCAAGGCCCGTCGGCGTGAAAAACGGTCCGTGTCGATGGGCTGCGGCGCCTCCCGAGAGCCCCCGAGAGCCCCAGAGCAAAAGCTAGGCATGCCTGCGGAGAAGCAGCCGATTTCCCGCCTCTCGACACGGTTCGATATCGATAATCGATATCGAACCCTGTCGATAGGTCTGGAATCGGACAGGCATCGATGCCGCTCAATATGGAGAGCGCTCGATGTCGATCCCCTGCCATGGCTGCCACGAGCAAAATCGGCCCCAGAGCAAAAGCCACAGACGCCCGTCGACAGCCAGCGGGATCGAGGGCTACCGGCCGGCACCCGTCTCCACACTTTGCCATAACTATCAGCACCTAGTGCTCTGCATCCCTGTAAGCAGCTACGCAAATGCACAGGCCTCGAGGCCTCTCCAGATCCAGAGGTAGCGATGCGCACCGAGAGGGATCCATGGCTGTGCATGCGGTGCCCCGGCGATCGGTAGGCAAATCGGCGCTCGGCAAGGCCCGTCGGCGTGAAAAACGGTCCGTGTCGATGGGCTGCGGCGCCTCCCGAGAGCCCCCGAGAGCCCCAGAGCAAAAGCTAGGCATGCCTGCGGAGAAGCAGCGGATTTCCCGCCTCTCGACAGGGTTCGATATCGATAATCGATATCGAACCCTGTCGATAGGTCTGGAATCAGACAGGCATCGATGCCGCTCAATATGCAGAGCGCTCGATGTCCATCCCCTGCCATGGCTGCCACGAGCAAAATCGGCCCCAGAGCAAAAGCCACAGACGCCCGTCGACAGCCAGCGGGATCGAGGGCTACCGGCCGGCACCCATCTCCACACTTTGCCATAACTATCAGCACCTAGCGCTCTGCATCCCTGTAAGCAGCTACGCAAATGCACAGGCCTCGAGGCCTCTCCAGATCCAGAGGTAGCGATGCGCACCGAGAGGGATCCATGGCTGTGCATGCCGTGCCCCGGCGATCGGTAGGCAAATCGACGCTCGGCAAGGCCCGTCGGCGTGAAAAACGGTCCGTGTCGATGGGCTGCGGCGCCTCCCGAGAGCCCCCGAGAGCCCCAGAGCAAAAGCTAGGCATGCCTGCGGAGAAGCAGCCGATTTCCCGCCTCTCGACAGGGTTCGATATCGATAATCGATATCGAACCCTGTCGATAGGTCTGGAATCGGACAGGCATCGATGCCACTCAATATGCAGAGCGCTCGATGTCGATCCCCTGCCAGGGTTGCCACGAGCAAAATCGGCCCCAGAGCAAAAGCCACAGACGCCCGTCGACAGCCAGCCGTATCGAGGGCTACCGGCCGGCACCCGTCTCCACACTTTGCCATAACTATCAGCACCTAGTGCTCTGCATCCCTGTAAGCAGCTACGCAAATGCACAGGCCTCGAGGCCTCTCCAGATCCAGAGGTAGCGATGCGCACCGAGAGGGATCCATGGCTGTGCATGCGGTGCCCCGGCGATCGGTAGGCAAATCGACGCTCGGCAAGGCCCGTCGGCGTGAAAAACGGTCCGTGTCGATGGGCTGCGGCGCCTCCCGAGAGCCCCCGAGAGCCCCAGAGCAAAAGCTAGGCATGCCTGCGGAGAAGCAGCCGATTTCCCGCCTCTCGACAGGGTTCGATATCGATAATTGATATCGAACCCTGTCGATAGGTCTGGAATCGGACAGGCATCGATGCCGCTCAATATGCAGAGCGCTCGATGTCGATCCCCTGCCATGGCTGCCACGAGCAAAATCGGCCCCAGAGCAAAAGCCACAGACGCCTGTCGACAGCCAGCGGGATCGAGGGCTACCGGCCGGCACCCATCTCCACACTTTGCCATAACTATCAGCACCTAGTGCTCTGCATCCCTGTAAGCAGCTACGCAAATGCACAGGCCTCGAGGCCTCTCCAGATCCAGAGGTAGCGATGCGCACCGAGAGGGATCCATGGCTGTGCATGCGGTGCCCCGGCGATCGGTAGGCAAATCGACGCTCGGCAAGGCCCGTCGGCGTGAAAAACGGTCCATGTCGATGGGCTGCGGCGCCTCCCGAGAGCCCCAGAGCAAAAGCTAGGCATGCCTGCGGAGAAGCAGCCGATTTCCCGCCTCTCGACAGGGTTCGATATCGATAATCGATATCGAACCCTGTCGATAGGTCTGGAATCGGACAGGCATCGATGCCGCTCAATATGCAGAGCGCTCGATGTCGATCCCCTGCCATGGCTGACACAAGCAAAATCGGCCCCAGAGCAAAAGCCACAGACGCCTGTCGACAGCCAGCGGCATCGAGGGCTACCGGCCAGCACCCATCTCCACACTTTGCCATAACTATCAGCACCTAGTGCTCTGCATCCCTGTAAGCAGCTACGCAAATGCACAGGCCTCGAGGCCTCTCCAGATCCAGAGGTAGCGATGCGCACCGAGAGGGATCCATGGCTGTGCATGCGGTGCCCCGGCGATCGGTAGGCAAATCGGCGCTCGGCAAGGCCCGTCGGCGTGAAAAACGGTCCGTGTCGATGGGCTGCGGCACGTCCCGAGAGCCCCCGAGCAAAAGCTAGGCATGCCTGCGGAGAAGCAGCGGATTTCCCGCCTCTCGACACGGTTCGATATCGATAATCGATATCGAACCCTGTCGATAGGTCTGGAATCGGACAGGCATCGATGCCGCTCAATATGCAGAGCGCTCGATGTCCATCCCCTGCCATGGCTGCCACGAGCAAAATCGGCCCCAGAGCAAAAGCCACAGACGCCCGTCGACAGCCAGCGGCATCGAGGGCTACCGGCCGGCACCCGTCTCCACACTTTGCCATAACTATCAGCACCTAGCGCTCTGCATCCCTGTAAGCAGCTACGCAAATGCACAGGCCTCGAGGCCTCTCCAGATCCAGAGGTAGCGATGCGCACCGAGAGGGATCCATGGCTGTGCATGCGGTGCCCCGGCGATCGGTAGGCAAATCGACGCTCGGCAAGGCCCGTCGGCGTGAAAAACGGTCCGTGTCGATGGGCTGCGGCACCTCCCGAGAGCCCCAGAGCAAAAGCTAGGCATGCCTGCGGAGAAGCAGCGGATTTCCCGCCTCTCGACAGGGTTCGATATCGATAATCGATATCGAACCCTGTCGATAGGTCTGGAATCGGACAGTCATCGATGCCGCTCAATATGCAGAGCGCTCGATGTCGATCCCCTGCCATGGCTGCCACGAGCAAAATCGGCCCCAGAGCAAAAGCCACAGATGCCTGTCGACAGCCAGCGGGATCGAGGGCTACCGGCCGGCACCCATCTCCACACTTTGCCATAACTATCAGCACCTAGTGCTCTGCATCCCTGTAAGCAGCTACGCAAATGCACAGGCCTCGAGGCCTCTCCAGATCCAGAGGTAGCGATGCGCACCGAGAGGGATCCATGGCTGTGCATGCGGTGCCCCGGCGATCGGTAGGCAAATCGACGCTCGGCAAGGCCCGTCGGCGTGAAAAACGGTCCGTGTCGATGGGCTGCGGCGCCTCCCGAGAGCCCCCGAGAGCCCCCGAGCAAAAGCTAGGCATGCCTGCGGAGAAGCAGCGGATTTCCCGCCTCTCGACAGGGTTCGATATCGATAATCGATATCGAACCCTGTCGATAGGTCTGGAATCGGACAGGCATCGATGCCGCTCAATATGCAGAGCGCTCGATGTCCATCCCCTGCCATGGCTGCCACGAGCAAAATCGGCCCCAGAGCAAAAGCCACAGACGCCCGTCGACAGCCAGCGGGATCGAGGGCTACCGGCCGGCACCCATCTCCACACTTTGCCATAACTATCAGCACCTAGTGCTCTGCATCCCTGTAAGCAGCTACGCAAATGCACAGGCCTCGAGGCCTCTCCAGATCCAGAGGTAGCGATGCGCACCGAGAGGGATCCATGGCTGTGCATGCGGTGCCCCGGCGATCGGTAGGCAAATCGACGCTCGGCAAGGCCCGTCGGCGTGAAAAACGGTCCGTGTCGATGGGCTGCGGCGCCTCCCGAGAGCCCCCGAGAGCCCCAGAGCAAAAGCTAGGCATGCCTGCGGAGAAGCAGCGGATTTCCCGCCTCTCGACAGGGTTCGATATCGATAATCGATATCGAACCCTGTCGATAGGTCTGGAATCGGACAGGCTTCGATGCCGCTCAATATGCAGAGCGCTCGATGTCCATCCCCTGCCATGGCTGCCACGAGCAAAATCGGCCCCAGAGCAAAAGCCACAGACGCCCGTCGACAGCCAGCGGGATCGAGGGCTACCGGCCGGCACCCGTCTCCACACTTTGCCATAACTATCAGCACCTAGTGCTCTGCATCCCTGTAAGCAGCTACGCAAATGCACAGGCCTCGAGGCCTCTCCAGATCCAGAGGTAGCGATGCGCACCGAGAGGGATCCATGGCTGTGCATGCGGTGCCCCGGCGATCGGTAGGCAAATCGACGCTCGGCAAGGCCCGTCGGCGTGAAAAACGGTCCGTGTCGATGGGCTGCAGCGCCTCCCGAGAGCCCCAGAGCAAAAGCTAGGCATGCCTGCGGAGAAGCAGCGGATTTCCCGCCTCTCGACAGGGTTCGATATCGATAATCGATATCGAACCCTGTCGATAGGTCTGGAATCGGACAGGCATCGATGCCGCTCAATATGCAGAGCGCTCGATGTCGATCCCCTGCCATGGCTGACACAAGCAAAATCGGCCCCAGAGCAAAAGCCACAGACGCCCGTCGACAGCCAGCGGGATCGAGGGCTACCGGCCGGCACCCGTCTCCACACTTTGCCATAACTATCAGCACCTAGTGCTCTGCATCCCTGTAAGCAGCTACGCAAATGCACAGGCCTCGAGGCCTCTCCGGATCCAGAGGTAGCGATGCGCACCGAGAGGGATCCATGGCTGTGCATGCGGTGCCCCGGCGATCGGTAGGCAAATCGACGCTCGGCAAGGCCCGTCGGCGTGAAAAACGGTCCGTGTCGATGGGCTGCGGCGCCTCCCGAGAGCCCCCGAGAGCCCCAGAGCAAAAGCTAGGCATGCCTGCGGAGAAGCAGCCGATTTCCCGCCTCTCGACAGGGTTCGATATCGATAATCGATATCGAACCCTGTCGATAGGTCTGGAATCGGACAGGCATCGATGCCGCTCAATATGCAGAGCGCTCGATGTCGATCCCCTGCCATGGCTGCCACGAGCAAAATCGGCCCCAGAGCAAAAGCCACAGACGCCCGTCGACAGCCAGCGGGATCGAGGGCTACCGGCCGGCACCCGTCTCCACACTTTGCCATAACTATCAGCACCTAGTGCTCTGCATCCCCGTAAGCAGCTACGCAAATGCACAGGCCTCGAGGCCTCTCCAGATCCAGAGGTAGCGATGCGCACCGAGAGGGATCCATGGCTGTGCATGCGGTGCCCCGGCGATCGGTAGGCAAATCGGCGCTCGGCAAGGCCCGTCGGCGTGAAAAACGGTCCGTGTCGATGGGCTGCGGCGCCTCCCGAGAGCCCCAGAGCAAAAGCTAGGCATGCCTGCGGAGAAGCAGCGGATTTCCCGCCTCTCGACACGGTTCGATATCGATAATCGATATCGAACCCTGTCGATAGGTCTGGAATCGGACAGGCATCGATGCCGCTCAATATGCAGAGCGCTCGATGTCGATCCCCTGCCATGGCTGCCACGAGCAAAATCGGCCCCAGAGCAAAAGCCACAGACGCCTGTCGACAGCCAGCGGGATCGAGGGCTACCGGCCGGCACCCGTCTCCACACTTTGCCATAACTATCAGCACCTAGTGCTCTGCATCCCCGTAAGCAGCTACGCAAATGCACAGGCCTCGAGGCCTCTCCAGATCCAGAGGTAGCGATGCGCACCGAGAGGGATCCATGGCTGTGCATGCGGTGCCCCGGCGATCGGTAGGCAAATCGGCGCTCGGCAAGGCCCGTCGGCGTGAAAAACGGTCCGTGTCGATGGGCTGCGGCGCCTCCCGAGAGCCCCCGAGAGCCCCAGAGCAAAAGCTAGGCATGCCTGCGGAGAAGCAGCCGATTTCCTGCCTCTCGACAGGGTTCGATATCGATAATCGATATCGAACCCTGTCGATAGGTCTGGAATCGGACAGGCATCGATGCCGCTCAATATGCAGAGCGCTCGATGTCCATCCCCTGCCAGGGTTGCAACGAGCAAAATCGGCCCCAGAGCAAAAGCCACAGACGCCCGTCGACAGCCAGCGGGATCGAGGGCTACCGGCCGGCACCCGTCTCCACACTTTGCCATAACTATCAGCACCTAGTGCTCTGCATCCCTGTAAGCAGCTACGCAAATGCACAGGCCTCGAGGCCTCTCCAGATCCAGAGGTAGCGATGCGCACCGAGAGGGATCCATGGCTGTGCATGCGGTGCCCCGGCGATCGGTAGGCAAATCGACGCTCGGCAAGGCCCGTCGGCGTGAAAAACGGTCCGTGTCGATGGGCTGCGGCGCCTCCCGAGAGCCCCCGAGAGCCCCAGAGCAAAAGCTAGGCATGCCTGCGGAGAAGCAGCCGATTTCCCGCCTCTCGACAGGGTTCGATATCGATAATCGATATCGAACCCTGTCGATAGGTCTGGAATCGGACAGGCATCGATGCCGCTCAATATGCAGAGCGCTCGATGTCCATCCCCTGCCATGGCTGCCACGAGCAAAATCGGCCCCAGAGCAAAAGCCACAGACGCCCGTCGACAGCCAGCGGGATCGAGGGCTACCGGCCGGCACCCGTCTCCACACTTTGCCATAACTATCAGCACCTAGTGCTCTGCATCCCTGTAAGCAGCTACGCAAATGCACAGGCCTCGAGGCCTCTCCAGATCCAGAGGTAGCGATGCGCACCGAGAGGGATCCATGGCTGTGCATGCCGTGCCCCGGCGATCGGTAGGCAAATCGACGCTCGGCAAGGCCCGTCGGCGTGAAAAACGGTCCGTGTCGATGGGCTGCGGCGCCTCCCGAGAGCCCCCGAGAGCCCCAGAGCAAAAGCTAGGCATGCCTGCGGAGAAGCAGCGGATTTCCCGCCTCTCGACAGGGTTCGATATCGATAATCGATATCGAACCCTGTCGATAGGTCTGGAATCGGACAGGCATCGATGCCGCTCAATATGCAGAGCGCTCGATGTCGATCCCCTGCCATGGCTGCCACGAGCAAAATCGGCCCCAGAGCAAAAGCCACAGACGCCCGTCGACAGCCAGCGGGATCGAGGGCTACCGGCCGGCACCCGTCTCCACACTTTGCCATAACTATCAGCACCTAGTGCTCTGCATCCCTGTAAGCAGCTACGCAAATGCACAGGCCTCGAGGCCTCTCCAGATCCAGAGGTAGCGATGCGCACCGAGAGGGATCCATGGCTGTGCATGCGGTGCCCCGGCGATCGGTAGGCAAATCGGCGCTCGGCAAGGCCCGTCGGCGTGAAAAACGGTCCGTGTCGATGGGCTGCGGCGCCTCCCGAGAGCCCCAGAGCAAAAGCTAGGCATGCCTGCGGAGAAGCAGCGGATTTCCCGCCTCTCGACACGGTTCGATATCGATAATCGATATCGAACCCTGTCGATAGGTCTGGAATCGGACAGGCATCGATGCCGCTCAATATGCAGAGCGCTCGATGTCCATCCCCTGCCATGGCTGCCACGAGCAAAATCGGCCCCAGAGCAAAAGCCACAGACGCCCGTCGACAGCCAGCGGGATCGAGGGCTACCGGCCGGCACCCGTCTCCACACTTTGCCATAACTATCAGCACCTAGTGCTCTGCATCCCTGTAAGCAGCTACGCAAATGCACAGGCCTCGAGGCCTCTCCAGATCCAGAGGTAGCGATGCGCACCGAGAGGGATCCATGGCTGTGCATGCGGTGCCCCGGCGATCGGTAGGCAAATCGGCGCTCGGCAAGGCCCGTCGGCGTGAAAAACGGTCCGTGTCGATGGGCTGCGGCGCCTCCCGAGAGCCCCCAAGAGCCCCAGAGCAAAAGCTAGGCATGCCTGCGGAGAAGCAGCCGATTTCCCGCCTCTCGACAGGGTTCGATATCGATAATCGATATCGAACCCTGTCGATAGGTCTGGAATCGGACAGGCATCGATGCCACTCTATATGCAGAGCGCTCGATGTCGATCCCCTGCCAGGGTTGCCACGAGCAAAATCGGCCCCAGAGCAAAAGCCACAGACGCCCGTCGACAGCCAGCGGGATCGAGGGCTACCGGCCGGCACCCATCTCCACACTTTGCCATAACTATCAGCACCTAGCGCTCTGCATCCCTGTAAGCAGCTACGCAAATGCACAGGCCTCGAGGCCTCTCCAGATCCAGAGGTAGCGATGCGCACCGAGAGGGATCCATGGCTGTGCATGCGGTGCCCCGGCGATCGGTAGGCAAATCGACGCTCGGCAAGGCCCGTCGGCGTGAAAAACGGTCCGTGTCGATGGGCTGCGGCGCCTCCCGAGAGCCCCAGAGCAAAAGCTAGGCATGCCTGCGGAGAAGCAGCCGATTTCCCGCCTCTCGACACGGTTCGATATCGATAATCGATATCGAACCCTGTCGATAGGTCTGGAATCGGACAGGCATCGATGCCGCTCAATATGCAGAGCGCTCGATGTCCATCCCCTGCCATGGCTGCCACGAGCAAAATCGGCCCCAGAGCAAAAGCCACAGACGCCTGTCGACAGCCAGCAGGATCGAGGGCTACCGGCCGGCACCCGTCTCCACACTTTGCCATAACTATCAGCACCTAGTGCTCTGCATCCCTGTAAGCAGCTACGCAAATGCACAGGCCTCGAGGCCTCTCCAGATCCAGAGGTAGCGATGCGCACCGAGAGGGATCCATGGCTGTGCATGCGGTGCCCCGGCGATCGGTAGGCAAATCGACGCTCGGCAAGGCCCGTCGGCGTGAAAAACGGTCCGTGTCGATGGGCTGCGGCGCCTCCCGAGAGCCCCAGAGCAAAAGCTAGGCATGCCTGCGGAGAAGCAGCGGATTTCCCGCCTCTCGACAGGGTTCGATATCGATAATCGATATCGAACCCTGTCGATAGGTCTGGAATCGGACAGGCATCGATGCCGCTCAATATGCAGAGCGCTCGATGTCGATCCCCTGCCATGGCTGCCACGAGCAAAATCGGCCCCAGAGCAAAAGCCACAGACGCCTGTCGACAGCCAGCGGGATCGAGGGCTACCGGCCGGCACCCGTCTCCACACTTTGCCATAACTATCAGCACCTAGTGCTCTGCATCCCTGTAAGCAGCTACGCAAATGCACAGGCCTCGAGGCCTCTCCGGATCCAGAGGTAGCGATGCGCACCGAGAGGGATCCATGGCTGTGCATGCGGTGCCCCGGCGATCGGTAGGCAAATGGACGCTCGGCAAGGCCCGTCGGCGTGAAAAACGGTCCGTGTCGATGGGCTGCGGCGCCTCCCGAGAGCCCCCGAGAGCCCCAGAGCAAAAGCTAGGCATGCCTGCGGAGAAGCAGCGGATTTCCCGCCTCTCGACAGGGTTCGATATCGATAATCGATATCGAACCCTGTCGATAGGTCTGGAATCGGACAGGCATCGATGCCGCTCAATATGCAGAGCGCTCGATGTCGATCCCCTGCCAGGGTTGCCATGAGCAAAATCGGCCCCAGAGCAAAAGCCACAGACGCCCGTCGACAGCCAGCGGGATCGAGGGCTACCGGCCGGCACCCATCTCCACACTTTGCCATAACTATCAGCACCTAGTGCTCTGCATCCCTGTAAGCAGCTACGCAAATGCACAGGCCTCGAGGCCTCTCCAGATCCAGAGGTAGCGATGCGCACCGAGAGGGATCCATGGCTGTGCATGCGGTGCCCCGGCGATCGGTAGGCAAATCGACGCTCGGCAAGGCCCGTCGGCGTGAAAAACGGTCCGTGTCGATGGGCTGCGGCGCCTCCCGAGAGCCCCCGAGAGCCCCAGAGCAAAAGCTAGGCATGCCTGCGGAGAAGCAGCGGATTTCCCGCCTCTCGACAGGGTTCGATATCGATAATCGATATCGAACCCTGTCGATAGGTCTGGAATCGGACAGGCATCGATGCCGCTCAATATGCAGAGCGCTCGATGTCCATCCCCTGCCATGGCTGCCACGAGCAAAATCAGTCCCAGAGCGAAAGCCACAGACGCCCGTCGACAGCCAGCGGGATCGAGGGCTACCGGCCGGCACCCATCTCCACACTTTGCCATAACTATCAGCACCTAGTGCTCTGCATCCCTGTAAGCAGCTACGCAAATGCACAGGCCTCGAGGCCTCTCCAGATCCAGAGGTAGCGATGCGCACCGAGAGGGATCCATGGCTGTGCATGCGGTGCCCCGGCGATCGGTAGGCAAATCGACGCTCGGCAAGGCCCGTCGGCGTGAAAAACGGTCCGTGTCGATGGGCTGCGGCGCCTCCCGAGAGCCCCAGAGCAAAAGCTAGGCATGCCTGCGGAGAAGCAGCGGATTTCCCGCCTCTCGACACGGTTCGATATCGATAATCGATATCGAACCCTGTCGATAGGTCTGGAATCGGACAGGCATCGATGCCGCTCAATATGCAGAGCGCTCGATGTCCATCCCCTGCCATGGCTGCCACGAGCAAAATCGGCCCCAGAGCAAAAGCCACAGACGCCCGTCGACAGCCAGCGGGATCGAGGGCTACCGGCCGGCACCCGTCTCCACACTTTGCCATAACTATCAGCACCTAGTGCTCTGCATCCCTGTAAGCAGCTACGCAAATGCACAGGCCTCGAGGCCTCTCCGGATCCAGAGGTAGCGATGCGCACCGAGAGGGATCCATGGCTGTGCATGCGGTGCCCCGGCGATCGGTAGGCAAATGGACGCTCGGCAAGGCCCGTCGGCGTGAAAAACGGTCCGTGTCGATGGGCTGCGGCGCCTCCCGAGAGCCCCCGAGAGCCCCAGAGCAAAAGCTAGGCATGCCTGCGGAGAAGCAGCGGATTTCCCGCCTCTCGACAGGGTTCGATATCGATAATCGATATCGAACCCTGTCGATAGGTCTGGAATCGGACAGGCATCGATGCCGCTCAATATGGAGAGCGCTCGATGTCGATCCCCTGCCATGGCTGCCACGAGCAAAATCGGCCCCAGAGCAAAAGCCACAGACGCCCGTCGACAGCCAGCGGGATCGAGGGCTACCGGCCGGCACCCGTCTCCACACTTTGCCATAACTATCAGCACCTAGTGCTCTGCATCCCTGTAAGCAGCTACGCAAATGCACAGGCCTCGAGGCCTCTCCAGATCCAGAGGTAGCGATGCGCACCGAGAGGGATCCATGGCTGTGCATGCGGTGCCCCGGCGATCGGTAGGCAAATCGACGCTCGGCAAGGCCCGTCGGCGTGAAAAACGGTCCGTGTCGATGGGCTGCAGCGCCTCCCGAGAGCCCCAGAGCAAAAGCTAGGCATGCCTGCGGAGAAGCAGCGGATTTCCCGCCTCTCGACACGGTTCGATATCGATAATCGATATCGAACCCTGTCGATAGGTCTGGAATCGGACAGGCATCGATGCCGCTCAATATGCAGAGCGCTCGATGTCCATCCCCTGCCATGGCTGCCACGAGCAAAATCGGCCCCAGAGCAAAAGCCACAGACGCCCGTCGACAGCCAGCGGCATCGAGGGCTACCGGCCGGCACCCGTCTCCACACTTTGCCATAACTATCAGCACCTAGTGCTCTGCATCCCCGTAAGCAGCTACGCAAATGCACAGGCCTCGAGGCCTCTCCAGATCCAGAGGTAGCGATGCGCACCGAGAGGGATCCATGGCTGTGCATGCGGTGCCCCGGCGATCGGTAGGCAAATCGGCGCTCGGCAAGGCCCGTCGGCGTGAAAAACGGTCCGTGTCGATGGGCTGCGGCGCCTCCCGAGAGCCCCCGAGAGCCCCAGAGCAAAAGCTAGGCATGCCTGCGGAGAAGCAGCGGATTTCCCGCCTCTCGACAGGGTTCGATATCGATAATCGATATCGAACCCTGTCGATAGGTCTGGAATCGGACAGGCATCGATGCCGCTCAATATGCAGAGCGCTCGATGTCGATCCCCTGCCAGGGTTGCCATGAGCAAAATCGGCCCCAGAGCAAAAGCCACAGACGCCCGTCGACAGCCAGCGGGATCGAGGGCTACCGGCCGGCACCCGTCTCCACACTTTGCCATAACTATCAGCACCTAGTGCTCTGCATCCCTGTAAGCAGCTACGCAAATGCACAGGCCTCGAGGCCTCTCCAGATCCAGAGGTAGCGATGCGCACCGAGAGGGATCCATGGCTGTGCATGCGGTGCCCCGGCGATCGGTAGGCAAATCGACGCTCGGCAAGGCCCGTCGGCGTGAAAAACGGTCCGTGTCGATGGGCTGCGGCGCCTCCCGAGAGCCCCCGAGAGCCCCAGAGCAAAAGCTAGGCATGCCTGCGGAGAAGCAGCGGATTTCCCGCCTCTCGACAGGGTTCGATATCGATAATCGATATCGAACCCTGTCGATAGGTCTGGAATCGGACAGGCATCGATGCCGCTCAATATGCAGAGCGCTCGATGTCCATCCCCTGCCATGGCTGCCACGAGCAAAATCAGTCCCAGAGCAAAAGCCACAGACGCCCGTCGACAGCCAGCGGGATCGAGGGCTACCGGCCGGCACCCATCTCCACACTTTGCCATAACTATCAGCACCTAGTGCTCTGCATCCCTGTAAGCAGCTACGCAAATGCACAGGCCTCGAGGCCTCTCCAGATCCAGAGGTAGCGATGCGCACCGAGAGGGATCCATGGCTGTGCATGCGGTGCCCCGGCGATCGGTAGGCAAATCGACGCTCGGCAAGGCCCGTCGGCGTGAAAAACGGTCCGTGTCGATGGGCTGCGGCGCCTCCCGAGAGCCCCAGAGCAAAAGCTAGGCATGCCTGCGGAGAAGCAGCCGATTTCCCGCCTCTCGATACGGTTCGATATCGATAATCGATATCGAACCCTGTCGATAGGTCTGGAATCGGACAGGCATCGATGCCGCTCAATATGCAGAGCGCTCGATGTCGATCCCCTGCCATGGCTGCCACGAGCAAAATCGGCCCCAGAGCAAAAGCCACAGACGCCCGTCGACAGCCAGCGGGATCGAGGGCTACCGGCCGGCACCCGTCTCCACACTTTGCCATAACTATCAGCACCTAGTGCTCTGCATCCCTGTAAGCAGCTACGCAAATGCACAGGCCTCGAGGCCTCTCCAGATCCAGAGGTAGCGATGCGCACCGAGAGGGATCCATGGCTGTGCATGCGGTGCCCCGGCGATCGGTAGGCAAATCGACGCTCGGCAAGGCCCGTCGGCGTGAAAAACGGTCCGTGTCGATGGGCTGCGGCGCCTCCCGAGAGCCCCCGAGAGCCCCAGAGCAAAAGCTAGGCATGCCTGCGGAGAAGCAGCCGATTTCCCGCCTCTCGACAGGGTTCGATATCGATAATCGATATCGAACCCTGTCGATAGGTCTGGAATCGGACAGGCATCGATGCCGCTCAATATGCAGAGCGCTCGATGTCCATCCCCTGCCATGGCTGCCACGAGCAAAATCAGTCCCAGAGCAAAAGCCACAGACGCCCGTCGACAGCCAGCGGGATCGAGGGCTACCGGCCGGCACCCGTCTCCACACTTTGCCATAACTATCAGCACCTAGCGCTCTGCATCCCTGTAAGCAGCTACGCAAATGCACAGGCCTCGAGGCCTCTCCAGATCCAGAGGTAGCGATGCGCACCGAGAGGGATCCATGGCTGTGCATGCGGTGCCCCGGCGATCGGTAGGCAAATCGACGCTCGGCAAGGCCCGTCGGCGTGAAAAACGGTCCGTGTCGATGGGCTGCGGCGCCTCCCGAGAGCCCCAGAGCAAAAGCTAGGCATGCCTGCGGAGAAGCAGCGGATTTCCCGCCTCTCGACAGGGTTCGATATCGATAATCGATATCGAACCCTGTCGATAGGTCTGGAATCGGACAGGCATCGATGCCGCTCAATATGCAGAGCGCTCGATGTCCATCCCCTGCCATGGCTGCCACGAGCAAAATCGGCCCCAGAGCAAAAGCCACAGACGCCTGTCGACAGCCAGCGGGATCGAGGGCTACCGGCCGGCACCCGTCTCCACACTTTGCCATAACTATCAGCACCTAGTGCTCTGCATCCCTGTAAGCAGCTACGCAAATGCACAGGCCTCGAGGCCTCTCCAGATCCAGAGGTAGCGATGCGCACCGAGAGGGATCCATGGCTGTGCATGCGGTGCCCCGGCGATCGGTAGGCAAATCGACGCTCGGCAAGGCCCGTCGGCGTGAAAAACGGTCCGTGTCGATGGGCTGCGGCGCCTCCCGAGAGCCCCCGAGAGCCCCAGAGCAAAAGCTAGGCATGCCTGCGGAGAAGCAGCCGATTTCCCGCCTCTCGACAGGGTTCGATATCGATAATCGATATCGAACCCTGTCGATAGGTCTGGAATCGGACAGGCATCGATGCCGCTCAATATGCAGAGCGCTCGATGTCCATCCCCTGCCATGGCTGCCACGAGCAAAATCGGCCCCAGAGCAAAAGCCACAGACACCCGTCGACAGCCAGCGGGATCGAGGGCTACCGGCCGGCACCCGTCTCCACACTTTGCCATAACTATCAGCACCTAGTGCTCTGCATCCCTGTAAGCAGCTACGCAAATGCACAGGCCTCGAGGCCTCTCCAGATCCAGAGGTAGCGATGCGCACCGAGAGGGATCCATGGCTGTGCATGCGGTGCCCCGGCGATCGGTAGGCAAATCGACGCTCGGCAAGGCCCGTCGGCGTGAAAAACGGTCCGTGTCGATGGGCTGCGGCGCCTCCCGAGAGCCCCAGAGCAAAAGCTAGGCATGCCTGCGGAGAAGCAGCGGATTTCCCGCCTCTCGACAGGGTTCGATATCGATAATCGATATCGAACCCTGTCGATAGGTCTGGAATCGGACAGGCATCGATGCCGCTCAATATGCAGAGCGCTCGATGTCGATCCCCTGCCATGGCTGCCACGAGCAAAATCGGCCCCAGAGCAAAAGCCACAGACGCCCGTCGACAGCCAGCGGGATCGAGGGCTACCGGCCGGCACCCGTCTCCACACTTTGCCATAACTATCAGCACCTAGTGCTCTGCATCCCTGTAAGCAGCTACGCAAATGCACAGGCCTCGAGGCCTCTCCAGATCCAGAGGTAGCGATGCGCACCGAGAGGGATCCATGGCTGTGCATGCGGTGCCCCGGCGATCGGTAGGCAAATCGGCGCTCGGCAAGGCCCGTCGGCGTGAAAAACGGTCCGTGTCGATGGGCTGCGGCGCCTCCCGAGAGCCCCCGAGAGCCCCAGAGCAAAAGCTAGGCATGCCTGCGGAGAAGCAGCCGATTTCCCGCCTCTCGACAGGGTTCGATATCGATAATCGATATCGAACCCTGTCGATAGGTCTGGAATCGGACAGGCATCGATGCCACTCTATATGCAGAGCGCTCGATGTCGATCCCCTGCCAGGGTTGCCACGAGCAAAATCGGCCCCAGAGCAAAAGCCACAGACGCCTGTCGACAGCCAGCGGGATCGAGGGCTACCGGCCGGCACCCGTCTCCACACTTTGCCATAACTATCAGCACCTAGCGCTCTGCATCCCTGTAAGCAGCTACGCAAATGCACAGGCCTCGAGGCCTCTCCAGATCCAGAGGTAGCGATGCGCACCGAGAGGGATCCATGGCTGTGCATGCCGTGCCCCGGCGATCGGTAGGCAAATCGACGCTCGGCAAGGCCCGTCGGCGTGAAAAACGGTCCGTGTCGATGGGCTGCGGCGCCTCCCGAGAGCCCCCGAGAGCCCCAGAGCAAAAGCTAGGCATGCCTGCGGAGAAGCAGCCGATTTCCCGCCTCTCGACAGGGTTCGATATCGATAATCGATATCGAACCCTGTCGATAGGTCTGGAATCGGACAGGCATCGATGCCGCTCAATATGCAGAGCGCTCGATGTCCATCCCCTGCCATGGCTGCCACGAGCAAAATCGGCCCCAGAGCAAAAGCCACAGACGCCCGTCGACAGCCAGCGGGATCGAGGGCTACCGGCCGGCACCCGTCTCCACACTTTGCCATAACTATCAGCACCTAGTGCTCTGCATCCCTGTAAGCAGCTACGCAAATGCACAGGCCTCGAGGCCTCTCCAGATCCAGAGGTAGCGATGCGCACCGAGAGGGATCCATGGCTGTGCATGCGGTGCCCCGGCGATCGGTAGGCAAATCGACGCTCGGCAAGGCCCGTCGGCGTGAAAAACGGTCCGTGTCGATGGGCTGCGGCGCCTCCCGAGAGCCCCAGAGCAAAAGCTAGGCATGCCTGCGGAGAAGCAGCGGATTTCCCGCCTCTCGACAGGGTTCGATATCGATAATCGATATCGAACCCTGTCGATAGGTCTGGAATCGGACAGGCATCGATGCCGCTCAATATGCAGAGCGCTCGATGTCCATCCCCTGCCAGGGTTGCCACGAGCAAAATCGGCCCCAGAGCAAAAGCCACAGACGCCCGTCGACAGCCAGCGGCATCGAGGGCTACCGGCCAGCACCCATCTCCACACTTTGCCATAACTATCAGCACCTAGTGCTCTGCATCCCTGTAAGCAGCTACGCAAATGCACAGGCCTCGAGGCCTCTCCAGATCCAGAGGTAGCGATGCGCACCGAGAGGGATCCATGGCTGTGCATGCGGTGCCCCGGCGATCGGTAGGCAAATCGGCGCTCGGCAAGGCCCGTCGGCGTGAAAAACGGTCCGTGTCGATGGGCTGCGGCGCCTCCCGAGAGCCCCCGAGCAAAAGCTAGGCATGCCTGCGGAGAAGCAGCGGATTTCCCGCCTCTCGACAGGGTTCGATATCGATAATCGATATCGAACCCTGTCGATAGGTCTGGAATCGGACAGGCATCGATGCCGCTCAATATGCAGAGCGCTCGATGTCCATCCCCTGCCATGGCTGCCACGAGCAAAATCGGCCCCAGAGCAAAAGCCACAGACGCCCGTCGACAGCCAGCGGCATCGAGGGCTACCGGCCGGCACCCGTCTCCACACTTTGCCATAACTATCAGCACCTAGTGCTCTGCATCCCTGTAAGCAGCTACGCAAATGCACAGGCCTCGAGGCCTCTCCAGATCCAGAGGTAGCGATGCGCACCGAGAGGGATCCATGGCTGTGCATGCGGTGCCCCGGCGATCGGTAGGCAAATGGACGCTCGGCAAGGCCCGTCGGCGTGAAAAACGGTCCGTGTCGATGGCCTGCGGCGCCTCCCGAGAGCCCCCGAGAGCCCCAGAGCAAAAGCTAGGCATGCCTGCGGAGAAGCAGCCGATTTCCCGCCTCTCGACAGGGTTCGATATCGATAATCGATATCGAACCCTGTCGATAGGTCTGGAATCGGACAGGCATCGATGCCGCTCAATATGCAGAGCGCTCGATGTCCATCCCCTGCCAGGGTTGCCACGAGCAAAATCGGCCCCAGAGCAAAAGCCACAGACGCCCGTCGACAGCCAGCGGGATCGAGGGCTACCGGCCGGCACCCGTCTCCACACTTTGCCATAACTATCAGCACCTAGTGCTCTGCATCCCTGTAAGCAGCTACGCAAATGCACAGGCCTCGAGGCCTCTCCAGATCCAGAGGCAGCGATGCGCACCGAGAGGGATCCATGGCTGTGCATGCGGTGCCCCGGCGATCGGTAGGCAAATCGACGCTCGGCAAGGCCCGTCGGCGTGAAAAACGGTCCGTGTCGATGGGCTGCGGCGCCTCCCGAGAGCCCCAGAGCAAAAGCTAGGCATGCCTGCGGAGAAGCAGCGGATTTCCCGCCTCTCGACAGGGTTCGATATCGATAATCGATATCGAACCCTGTCGATAGGTCTGGAATCGGACAGGCATCGATGCCGCTCAATATGCAGAGCGCTCGATGTCCATCCCCTGCCATGGCTGCCACGAGCAAAATCAGCCCCAGAGCAAAAGCCACAGACACCTGTCGACAGCCAGCGGGATCGAGGGCTACCAGCCGGCACCCGTCTCCACACTTTGCCATAACTATCAGCACCTAGTGCTCTGCATCCCTGTAAGCAGCTACGCAAATGCACAGGCCTCGAGGCCTCTCCAGATCCAGAGGTAGCGATGCGCACCGAGAGGGATCCATGGCTGTGCATGCGGTGCCCCGGCGATCGGTAGGCAAATCGACGCTCGGCAAGGCCCGTCGGCGTGAAAAACGGTCCATGTCGATGGGCTGCGGCGCCTCCCGAGAGCCCCCGAGAGCCCCAGAGCAAAAGCTAGGCATGCCTGCGGAGAAGCAGCGGATTTCCTGCCTCTCGACAGGGTTCGATATCGATAATCGATATCGAACCCTGTCGATAGGTCTGGAATCGGACAGGCATCGATGCTGCTCAATATGCAGAGCGCTCGATGTCGATCCCCTGCCATGGCTGCCACGAGCAAAATCGGCCCCAGAGCAAAAGCCACAGACGCCTGTCGACAGCCAGCGGGATCGAGGGCTACCGGCCGGCACCCGTCTCCACACTTTGCCATAACTATCAGCACCTAGCGCTCTGCATCCCTGTAAGCAGCTACGCAAATGCACAGGCCTCGAGGCCTCTCCAGATCCAGAGGTAGCGATGCGCACCGAGAGGGATCCATGGCTGTGCATGCGGTGCCCCGGCGATCGGTAGGCAAATCGACGCTCGGCAAGGCCCGTCGGCGTGAAAAACGGTCCGTGTCGATGGGCTGCGGCACCTCCCGAGAGCCCCAGAGCAAAAGCTAGGCATGCCTGCGGAGAAGCAGCCGATTTCCCGCCTCTCGACAGGGTTCGATATCGATAATCGATATCGAACCCTGTCGATAGGTCTGGAATCGGACAGGCATCGATGCCGCTCAATATGCAGAGCGCTCGATGTCGATCCCCTACCATGGCTGCCACGAGCAAAATCGGCCCCAGAGCAAAAGCCACAGACGCCTGTCGACAGCCAGCAGGATCGAGGGCTACCGGCCAGCACCCGTCTCCACACTTTGCCATAACTATCAGCACCTAGTGCTCTGCATCCCTGTAAGCAGCTACGCAAATGCACAGGCCTCGAGGCCTCTCCAGATCCAGAGGTAGCGATGCGCACCGAGAGGGATCCATGGCTGTGCATGCGGTGCCCCGGCGATCGGTAGGCAAATCGACGCTCGGCAAGGCCCGTCGGCGTGAAAAACGGTCCGTGTCGATGGGCTGCGGCGCCTCCCGAGAGCCCCAGAGCAAAAGCTAGGCATGCCTGCGGAGAAGCAGCGGATTTCCCGCCTCTCGACAGGGTTCGATATCGATAATCGATATCGAACCCTGTCGATAGGTCTGGAATCGGACAGGCATCGATGCCGCTCAATATGCAGAGCGCTCGATGTCCATCCCCTGCCATGGCTGCCATGAGCAAAATCGGCCCCAGAGCAAAAGCCACAGACGCCCGTCGACAGCCAGCGGGATCGAGGGCTACCGGCCGGCACCCGTCTCCACACTTTGCCATAACTATCAGCACCTAGTGCTCTGCATCCCTGTAAGCAGCTACGCAAATGCACAGGCCTCGAGGCCTCTCCAGATCCAGAGGTAGCGATGCGCACCGAGAGGGATCCATGGCTGTGCATGCGGTGCCCCGGCGATCGGTAGGCAAATCGGCGCTCGGCAAGGCCCGTCGGCGTGAAAAACGGTCCGTGTCGATGGCCTGCGGCGCCTCCCGAGAGCCCCCGAGAGCCCCCGAGCAAAAGCTAGGCATGCCTGCGGAGAAGCAGCGGATTTCCCGCCTCTCGACAGGGTTCGATATCGATAATCGATATCGAACCCTGTCGATAGGTCTGGAATCGGACAGGCATCGATGCCGCTCAATATGCAGAGCGCTCGATGTCCATCCCCTGCCATGGCTGCCACGAGCAAAATCGGCCCCAGAGCAAAAGCCACAGACGCCCGTCGACAGCCAGCGGGATCGAGGGCTACCGGCCGGCACCCGTCTCCACACTTTGCCATAACTATCAGCACCTAGTGCTCTGCATCCCTGTAAGCAGCTACGCAAATGCACAGGCCTCGAGGCCTCTCCAGATCCAGAGGTAGCGATGCGCACCGAGAGGGATCCATGGCTGTGCATGCGGTGCCCCGGCGATCGGTAGGCAAATCGACGCTCGGCAAGGCCCGTCGGCGTGAAAAACGGTCCGTGTCGATGGGCTGCGGCGCCTCCCGAGAGCCCCCGAGAGCCCCAGAGCAAAAGCTAGGCATGCCTGCGGAGAAGCAGCGGATTTCCCACCTCTCGACAGGGTTCGATATCGATAATCGATATCGAACCCTGTCGATAGGTCTGGAATCGGACAGGCATCGATGCCGCTCAATATGCAGAGCGCTCGATGTCGATCCCCTACCATGGCTGCCACGAGCAAAATCGGCCCCAGAGCAAAAGCCACAGACGCCTGTCGACAGCCAGCGGGATCGAGGGCTACCGGCCGGCACCCGTCTCCACACTTTGCCATAACTATCAGCACCTAGCGCTCTGCATCCCTGTAAGCAGCTACGCAAATGCACAGGCCTCGAGGCCTCTCCAGATCCAGAGGTAGCGATGCACACCGAGAGGGATCCATGGCTGTGCATGCGGTGCCCCGGCGATCGGTAGGCAAATCAACGCTCGGCAAGGCCCGTCGGCGTGAAAAACGGTCCGTGTCGATGGGCTGCGGCACCTCCCGAGAGCCCCAGAGCAAAAGCTAGGCATGCCTGCGGAGAAGCAGCGGATTTCCCGCCTCTCGACAGGGTTCGATATCGATAATCGATATCGAACCCTGTCGATAGGTCTGGAATCGGACAGGCATCGATGCCGCTCAATATGCAGAGCGCTCGATGTCGATCCCCTGCCAGGGTTGCCACGAGCAAAATCGGCCCCAGAGCAAAAGCCACAGACGCCCGTCGACAGCCAGCGGCATCGAGGGCTACCGGCCGGCACCCGTCTCCACACTTTGCCATAACTATCAGCACCTAGTGCTCTGCATCCCTGTAAGCAGCTACGCAAATGCACAGGCCTCGAGGCCTCTCCAGAGCCAGAGGTAGCGATGTGCACCGAGAGGGATCCATGGCTGTGCATGCGGTGCCCCGGCGATCGGTAGGCAAATCGGCGCTCGGCAAGGCCCGTCGGCGTGAAAAACGGTCCGTGTCGATGGGCTGCGGCGCCTCCCGAGAGCCCCCGAGCAAAAGCTAGGCATGCCTGCGGAGAAGCAGCGGATTTCCCGCCTCTCGACAGGGTTCGATATCGATAATCGATATCGAACCCTGTCGATAGGTCTGGAATCGGACAGGCATCGATGCCGCTCAATATGCAGAGCGCTCGATGTCCATCCCCTGCCATGGCTGCCACGAGCAAAATCGGCCCCAGAGCAAAAGCCACAGACGCCCGTCGACAGCCAGCGGCATCGAGGGCTACCGGCCGGCACCCGTCTCCACACTTTGCCATAACTATCAGCACCTAGTGCTCTGCATCCCTGTAAGCAGCTACGCAAATGCACAGGCCTCGAGGCCTCTCCAGATCCAGAGGCAGCGATGCGCACCGAGAGGGATCCATGGCTGTGCATGCGGTGCCCCGGCGATCGGTAGGCAAATCGACGCTCGGCAAGGCCCGTCGGCGTGAAAAACGGTCCGTGTCGATGGGCTGCGGCGCCTCCCGAGAGCCCCCGAGCAAAAGCTAGGCATGCCTGCGGAGAAGCAGCCGATTTCCTGCCTCTCGACAGGGTTCGATATCGATAATCGATATCGAACCCTGTCGATAGGTCTGGAATCGGACAGGCATCGATGCTGCTCAATATGCAGAGCGCTCGATGTCGATCCCCTGCCATGGCTGCCACGAGCAAAATCGGCCCCAGAGCAAAAGCCACAGACGCCTGTCGACAGCCAGCGGCATCGAGGGCTACCGGCCGGCACCCGTCTCCACACTTTGCCATAACTATCAGCACCTAGCGCTCTGCATCCCTGTAAGCAGCTACGCAAATGCACAGGCCTCGAGGCCTCTCCAGATCCAGAGGTAGCGATGCACACCGAGAGGGATCCATGGCTGTGCATGCGGTGCCCCGGCGATCGGTAGGCAAATCGACGCTCGGCAAGGCCCGTCGGCGTGAAAAACGGTCCGTGTCGATGGGCTGCGGCACCTCCCGAGAGCCCCAGAGCAAAAGCTAGGCATGCCTGCGGAGAAGCAGCGGATTTCCCGCCTCTCGACAGGGTTCGATATCGATAATCGATATCGAACCCTGTCGATAGGTCTGGAATCGGACAGGCATCGATGCCGCTCAATATGCAGAGCGCTCGATGTCGATCCCCTACCATGGCTGCCACGAGCAAAATCGGCCCCAGAGCAAAAGCCACAGACGCCTGTCGACAGCCAGCGGGATCGAGGGCTACCGGCCGGCACCCGTCTCCACACTTTGCCATAACTATCAGCACCTAGTGCTCTGCATCCCTGTAAGCAGCTACGCAAATGCACAGGCCTCGAGGCCTCTCCAGATCCAGAGGTAGCGATGCGCACCGAGAGGGATCCATGGCTGTGCATGCGGTGCCCCGGCGATCGGTAGGCAAATCGACGCTCGGCAAGGCCCGTCGGCGTGAAAAACGGTCCGTGTCGATGGGCTGCGGCGCCTCCCGAGAGCCCCAGAGCAAAAGCTAGGCATGCCTGCGGAGAAGCAGCGGATTTCCCGCCTCTCGACAGGGTTCGATATCGATAATCGATATCGAACCCTGTCGATAGGTCTGGAATCGGACAGGCATCGATGCCGCTCAATATGCAGAGCGCTCGATGTCCATCCCCTGCCATGGCTGCCATGAGCAAAATCGGCCCCAGAGCAAAAGCCACAGACGCCCGTCGACAGCCAGCGGGATCGAGGGCTACCGGCCAGCACCCGTCTCCACACTTTGCCATAACTATCAGCACCTAGTGCTCTGCATCCCTGTAAGCAGCTACGCAAATGCACAGGCCTCGAGGCCTCTCCAGATCCAGAGGTAGCGATGCGCACCGAGAGGGATCCATGGCTGTGCATGCGGTGCCCCGGCGATCGGTAGGCAAATCGACGCTCGGCAAGGCCCGTCGGCGTGAAAAACGGTCCGTGTCGATGGGCTGCGGCGCCTCCCGAGAGCCCCCGAGAGCCCCAGAGCAAAAGCTAGGCATGCCTGCGGAGAAGCAGCCGATTTCCCGCCTCTCGACAGGGTTCGATATCGATAATCGATATCGAACCCTGTCGATAGGTCTGGAATCGGACAGGCATCGATGCCGCTCAATATGCAGAACGCTCGATGTCCATCCCCTACCATGGCTGCCACGAGCAAAATCGGCCCCAGAGCAAAAGCCACAGATGCCTGTCGACAGCCAGCGGGATCGAGGGCTACCGGCCGGCACCCGTCTCCACACTTTGCCATAACTATCAGCACCTAGTGCTCTGCATCCCTGTAAGCAGCTACGCAAATGCACAGGCCTCGAGGCCTCTCCAGATCCAGAGGTAGCGATGCGCACCGAGAGGGATCCATGGCTGTGCATGCGGTGCCCCGGCGATCGGTAGGCAAATCGACGCTCGGCAAGGCCCGTCGGCGTGAAAAACGGTCCGTGTCGATGGGCTGCGGCGCCTCCCGAGAGCCCCCGAGCAAAAGCTAGGCATGCCTGCGGAGAAGCAGCGGATTTCCCGCCTCTCGACAGGGTTCGATATCGATAATCGATATCGAACCCTGTCGATAGGTCTGGAATCGGACAGGCATCGATGCCGCTCAATATGCAGAGCGCTCGATGTCCATCCCCTGCCATGGCTGCCATGAGCAAAATCGGCCCCAGAGCAAAAGCCACAGACGCCCGTCGACAGCCAGCGGGATCGAGGGCTACCGGCCGGCACCCGTCTCCACACTTTGCCATAACTATCAGCACCTAGTGCTCTGCATCCCTGTAAGCAGCTACGCAAATGCACAGGCCTCGAGGCCTCTCCAGATCCAGAGGTAGCGATGCGCACCGAGAGGGATCCATGGCTGTGCATGCGGTGCCCCGGCGATCGGTAGGCAAATCGGCGCTCGGCAAGGCCCGTCGGCGTGAAAAACGGTCCGTGTCGATGGCCTGCGGCGCCTCCCGAGAGCCCCCGAGAGCCCCCGAGCAAAAGCTAGGCATGCCTGCGGAGAAGCAGCCGATTTCCCGCCTCTCGACAGGGTTCGATATCGATAATCGATATCGAACCCTGTCGATAGGTCTGGAATCGGACAGGCATCGATGCCGCTCAATATGCAGAGCGCTCGATGTCGATCCCCTGCCAGGGTTGCCACGAGCAAAATCGGCCCCAGAGCAAAAGCCACAGACGCCCGTCGACAGCCAGCGGGATCGAGGGCTACCGGCCGGCACCCGTCTCCACACTTTGCCATAACTATCAGCACCTAGTGCTCTGCATCCCTGTAAGCAGCTACGCAAATGCACAGGCCTCGAGGCCTCTCCAGATCCAGAGGTAGCGATGCGCACCGAGAGGGATCCATGGCTGTGCATGCGGTGCCCCGGCGATCGGTAGGCAAATCGACGCTCGGCAAGGCCCGTCGGCGTGAAAAACGGTCCGTGTCGATGGGCTGCGGCGCCTCCCGAGAGCCCCCGAGAGCCCCAGAGCAAAAGCTAGGCATGCCTGCGGAGAAGCAGCCGATTTCCCGCCTCTCGACAGGGTTCGATATCGATAATCGATATCGAACCCTGTCGATAGGTCTGGAATCGGACAGGCATCGATGCCGCTCAATATGCAGAGCGCTCGATGTCGATCCCCTACCATGGCTGCCACGAGCAAAATCGGCCCCAGAGCAAAAGCCACAGACGCCTGTCGACAGCCAGCGGGATCGAGGGCTACCGGCCGGCACCCGTCTCCACACTTTGCCATAACTATCAGCACCTAGCGCTCTGCATCCCTGTAAGCAGCTACGCAAATGCACAGGCCTCGAGGCCTCTCCAGATCCAGAGGTAGCGATGCACACCGAGAGGGATCCATGGCTGTGCATGCGGTGCCCCGGCGATCGGTAGGCAAATCAACGCTCGGCAAGGCCCGTCGGCGTGAAAAACGGTCCGTGTCGATGGGCTGCGGCACCTCCCGAGAGCCCCAGAGCAAAAGCTAGGCATGCCTGCGGAGAAGCAGCGGATTTCCCGCCTCTCGACAGGGTTCGATATCGATAATCGATATCGAACCCTGTCGATAGGTCTGGAATCGGACAGGCATCGATGCCGCTCAATATGCAGAGCGCTCGATGTCGATCCCCTGCCAGGGTTGCCACGAGCAAAATCGGCCCCAGAGCAAAAGCCACAGACGCCCGTCGACAGCCAGCGGCATCGAGGGCTACCGGCCGGCACCCGTCTCCACACTTTGCCATAACTATCAGCACCTAGTGCTCTGCATCCCTGTAAGCAGCTACGCAAATGCACAGGCCTCGAGGCCTCTCCAGATCCAGAGGTAGCGATGCGCACCGAGAGGGATCCATGGCTGTGCATGCAGTGCCCCGGCGATCAGTAGGCAAATCGATGCTCGGCAAGGCCCGTCGGCGTGAAAAACGGTCCGTGTCGATGGGCTGCGGCGCCTCCCGAGAGCCCCCGAGAGCCCCAGAGCAAAAGCTAGGCATGCCTGCGGAGAAGCAGCCGATTTCCCGCCTCTCGACAGGGTTCGATATCGATAATCGATATCGAACCCTGTCGATAGGTCTGGAATCGGACAGGCATCGATGCCGCTCAATATGCAGAGCGCTCGATGTCGATCCCCTGCCAGGGTTGCCACGAGCAAAATCGGCCCCAGAGCAAAAGCCACAGACGCCCGTCGACAGCCAGCGGGATCGAGGGCTACCGGCCGGCACCCGTCTCCACACTTTGCCATAACTATCAGCACCTAGTGCTCTGCATCCCTGTAAGCAGCTACGCAAATGCACAGGCCTCGAGGCCTCTCCAGATCCAGAGGTAGCGATGCGCACCGAGAGGGATCCATGGCTGTGCATGCGGTGCCCCGGCGATCGGTAGGCAAATCGACGCTCGGCAAGGCCCGTCGGCGTGAAAAACGGTCCGTGTCGATGGGCTGCGGCGCCTCCCGAGAGCCCCAGAGCAAAAGCTAGGCATGCCTGCGGAGAAGCAGCGGATTTCCCGCCTCTCGACAGGGTTCGATATCGATAATCGATATCGAACCCTGTCGATAGGTCTGGAATCGGACAGGCATCGATGCCGCTCAATATGCAGAGCGCTCGATGTCGATCCCCTGCCAGGGTTGCCACGAGCAAAATCGGCCCCAGAGCAAAAGCCACAGACGCCCGTCGACAGCCAGCGGCATCGAGGGCTACCGGCCGGCACCCGTCTCCACACTTTGCCATAACTATCAGCACCTAGTGCTCTGCATCCCTGTAAGCAGCTACGCAAATGCACAGGCCTCGAGGCCTCTCCAGATCCAGAGGTAGCGATGCGCACCGAGAGGGATCCATGGCTGTGCATGCGGTGCCCCGGCGATCGGTAGGCAAATCGACGCTCGGCAAGGCCCGTCGGCGTGAAAAACGGTCCGTGTCGATGGGCTGCGGCGCCTCCCGAGAGCCCCAGAGCAAAAGCTAGGCATGCCTGCGGAGAAGCAGCGGATTTCCCGCCTCTCGACAGGGTTCGATATCGATAATCGATATCGAACCCTGTCGATAGGTCTGGAATCGGACAGGCATCGATGCCGCTCAATATGCAGAGCGCTCGATGTCCATCCCCTGCCAGGGTTGCCACGAGCAAAATCGGCCCCAGAGCAAAAGCCACAGACGCCCGTCGACAGCCAGCCATATCGAGGGCTACCGGCCGGCACCCGTCTCCACACTTTGCCATAACTATCAGCACCTAGTGCTCTGCATCCCTGTAAGCAGCTACGCAAATGCACAGGCCTCGAGGCCTCTCCAGATCCAGAGGTAGCGATGCGCACCGAGAGGGATCCATGGCTGTGCATGCGGTGCCCCGGCGATCGGTAGGCAAATCGACGCTCGGCAAGGCCCGTCGGCGTGAAAAACGGTCCGTGTCGATGGGCTGCGGCGCCTCCCGAGAGCCCCAGAGCAAAAGCTAGGCATGCCTGCGGAGAAGCAGCGGATTTCCCGCCTCTCGACAGGGTTCGATATCGATAATCGATATCGAACCCTGTCGATAGGTCTGGAATCGGACAGGCATCGATGCCGCTCAATATGCAGAGCGCTCGATGTCCATCCCCTGCCAGGGTTGCCACGAGCAAAATCGGCCCCAGAGCAAAAGCCACAGACGCCCGTCGACAGCCAGCCATATCGAGGGCTACCGGCCGGCACCCGTCTCCACACTTTGCCATAACTATCAGCACCTAGTGCTCTGCATCCCTGTAAGCAGCTACGCAAATGCACAGGCCTCGAGGCCTCTCCAGATCCAGAGGTAGCGATGCGCACCGAGAGGGATCCATGGCTGTGCATGCGGTGCCCCGGCGATCGGTAGGCAAATCGACGCTCGGCAAGGCCCGTCGGCGTGAAAAACGGTCCGTGTCGATGGGCTGCGGCGCCTCCCGAGAGCCCCAGAGCAAAAGCTAGGCATGCCTGCGGAGAAGCAGCGGATTTCCCGCCTCTCGACAGGGTTCGATATCGATAATCGATATCGAACCCTGTCGATAGGTCTGGAATCGGACAGGCATCGATGCCGCTCAATATGCAGAGCGCTCGATGTCGATCCCCTGCCAGGGTTGCCACGAGCAAAATCGGCCCCAGAGCAAAAGCCACAGACGCCCGTCGACAGCCAGCGGGATCGAGGGCTACCGGCCGGCACCCGTCTCCACACTTTGCCATAACTATCAGCACCTAGTGCTCTGCATCCCTGTAAGCAGCTACGCAAATGCACAGGCCTCGAGGCCTCTCCAGATCCAGAGGTAGCGATGCGCACCGAGAGGGATCCATGGCTGTGCATGCGGTGCCCCGGCGATCGGTAGGCAAATCGACGCTCGGCAAGGCCCGTCGGCGTGAAAAACGGTCCGTGTCGATGGGCTGCGGCGCCTCCCGAGAGCCCCCGAGAGCCCCAGAGCAAAAGCTAGGCATGCCTGCGGAGAAGCAGCCGATTTCCCGCCTCTCGACAGGGTTCGATATCGATAATCGATATCGAACCCTGTCGATAGGTCTGGAATCGGACAGGCATCGATGCCGCTCAATATGCAGAGCGCTCGATGTCCATCCCCTGCCATGGCTGCCACGAGCAAAATCGGCCCCAGAGCAAAAGCCACAGACGCCCGTCGACAGCCAGCGGGATCGAGGGCTACCGGCCGGCACCCGTCTCCACACTTTGCCATAACTATCAGCACCTAGCGCTCTGCATCCCTGTAAGCAGCTACGCAAATGCACAGGCCTCGAGGCCTCTCCAGAGCCAGAGGTAGCGATGCGCACCGAGAGGGATCCATGGCTGTGCATGCGGTGCCCCGGCGATCGGTAGGCAAATCGACGCTCGGCAAGGCCCGTCGGCGTGAAAAACGGTCCGTGTCGATGGGCTGCGGCGCCTCCCGAGAGCCCCCGAGAGCCCCAGAGCAAAAGCTAGGCATGCCTGCGGAGAAGCAGCCGATTTCCCGCCTCTCGACAGGGTTCGATATCGATAATCGATATCGAACCCTGTCGATAGGTCTGGAATCGGACAGGCATCGATGCCGCTCAATATGCAGAGCGCTCGATGTCGATCCCCTGCCAGGGTTGCCACGAGCAAAATCGGCCCCAGAGCAAAAGCCACAGACGCCCGTCGACAGCCAGCGGGATCGAGGGCTACCGGCCGGCACCCGTCTCCACACTTTGCCATAACTATCAGCACCTAGTGCTCTGCATCCCTGTAAGCAGCTACGCAAATGCACAGGCCTCGAGGCCTCTCCAGATCCAGAGGTAGCGATGCGCACCGAGAGGGATCCATGGCTGTGCATGCGGTGCCCCGGCGATCGGTAGGCAAATCGACGCTCGGCAAGGCCCGTCGGCGTGAAAAACGGTCCGTGTCGATGGGCTGCGGCGCCTCCCGAGAGCCCCAGAGCAAAAGCTAGGCATGCCTGCGGAGAAGCAGCGGATTTCCCGCCTCTCGACAGGGTTCGATATCGATAATCGATATCGAACCCTGTCGATAGGTCTGGAATCGGACAGGCATCGATGCCGCTCAATATGCAGAGCGCTCGATGTCGATCCCCTGCCAGGGTTGCCACGAGCAAAATCGGCCCCAGAGCAAAAGCCACAGACGCCCGTCGACAGCCAGCGGCATCGAGGGCTACCGGCCGGCACCCGTCTCCACACTTTGCCATAACTATCAGCACCTAGTGCTCTGCATCCCTGTAAGCAGCTACGCAAATGCACAGGCCTCGAGGCCTCTCCAGATCCAGAGGTAGCGATGCGCACCGAGAGGGATCCATGGCTGTGCATGCAGTGCCCCGGCGATCAGTAGGCAAATCGATGCTCGGCAAGGCCCGTCGGCGTGAAAAACGGTCCGTGTCGATGGGCTGCGGCGCCTCCCGAGAGCCCCCGAGAGCCCCAGAGCAAAAGCTAGGCATGCCTGCGGAGAAGCAGCCGATTTCCCGCCTCTCGACAGGGTTCGATATCGATAATCGATATCGAACCCTGTCGATAGGTCTGGAATCGGACAGGCATCGATGCCGCTCAATATGCAGAGCGCTCGATGTCGATCCCCTGCCAGGGTTGCCACGAGCAAAATCGGCCCCAGAGCAAAAGCCACAGACGCCCGTCGACAGCCAGCGGGATCGAGGGCTACCGGCCGGCACCCATCTCCACACTTTGCCATAACTATCAGCACCTAGTGCTCTGCATCCCTGTAAGCAGCTACGCAAATGCACAGGCCTCGAGGCCTCTCCAGATCCAGAGGTAGCGATGCGCACCGAGAGGGATCCATGGCTGTGCATGCGGTGCCCCGGCGATCGGTAGGCAAATCGACGCTCGGCAAGGCCCGTCGGCGTGAAAAACGGTCCGTGTCGATGGGCTGCGGCGCCTCCCGAGAGCCCCAGAGCAAAAGCTAGGCATGCCTGCGGAGAAGCAGCGGATTTCCCGCCTCTCGACAGGGTTCGATATCGATAATCGATATCGAACCCTGTCGATAGGTCTGGAATCGGACAGGCATCGATGCCGCTCAATATGCAGAGCGCTCGATGTCGATCCCCTGCCAGGGTTGCCACGAGCAAAATCGGCCCCAGAGCAAAAGCCACAGACGCCCGTCGACAGCCAGCGGCATCGAGGGCTACCGGCCGGCACCCGTCTCCACACTTTGCCATAACTATCAGCACCTAGTGCTCTGCATCCCTGTAAGCAGCTACGCAAATGCACAGGCCTCGAGGCCTCTCCAGATCCAGAGGTAGCGATGCGCACCGAGAGGGATCCATGGCTGTGCATGCGGTGCCCCGGCGATCGGTAGGCAAATCGACGCTCGGCAAGGCCCGTCGGCGTGAAAAACGGTCCGTGTCGATGGGCTGCGGCGCCTCCCGAGAGCCCCAGAGCAAAAGCTAGGCATGCCTGCGGAGAAGCAGCGGATTTCCCGCCTCTCGACAGGGTTCGATATCGATAATCGATATCGAACCCTGTCGATAGGTCTGGAATCGGACAGGCATCGATGCCGCTCAATATGCAGAGCGCTCGATGTCGATCCCCTGCCAGGGTTGCCACGAGCAAAATCGGCCCCAGAGCAAAAGCCACAGACGCCCGTCGACAGCCAGCGGGATCGAGGGCTACCGGCCGGCACCCGTCTCCACACTTTGCCATAACTATCAGCACCTAGTGCTCTGCATCCCTGTAAGCAGCTACGCAAATGCACAGGCCTCGAGGCCTCTCCAGATCCAGAGGTAGCGATGCACACCGAGAGGGATCCATGGCTGTGCATGCGGTGCCCCGGCGATCGGTAGGCAAATCGACGCTCGGCAAGGCCCGTCGGCGTGAAAAACGGTCCGTGTCGATGGGCTGCGGCGCCTCCCGAGAGCCCCCGAGAGCCCCAGAGCAAAAGCTAGGCATGCCTGCGGAGAAGCAGCCGATTTCCCGCCTCTCGACAGGGTTCGATATCGATAATCGATATCGAACCCTGTCGATAGGTCTGGAATCGGACAGGCATCGATGCCGCTCAATATGCAGAGCGCTCGATGTCCATCCCCTGCCATGGCTGCCACGAGCAAAATCGGCCCCAGAGCAAAAGCCACAGACGCCCGTCGACAGCCAGCGGGATCGAGGGCTACCGGCCGGCACCCGTCTCCACACTTTGCCATAACTATCAGCACCTAGCGCTCTGCATCCCTGTAAGCAGCTACGCAAATGCACAGGCCTCGAGGCCTCTCCAGAGCCAGAGGTAGCGATGCGCACCGAGAGGGATCCATGGCTGTGCATGCGGTGCCCCGGCGATCGGTAGGCAAATCGACGCTCGGCAAGGCCCGTCGGCGTGAAAAACGGTCCGTGTCGATGGGCTGCGGCGCCTCCCGAGAGCCCCCGAGAGCCCCAGAGCAAAAGCTAGGCATGCCTGCGGAGAAGCAGCCGATTTCCCGCCTCTCGACAGGGTTCGATATCGATAATCGATATCGAACCCTGTCGATAGGTCTGGAATCGGACAGGCATCGATGCCGCTCAATATGCAGAGCGCTCGATGTCGATCCCCTGCCATGGCTGCCACGAGCAAAATCGGCCCCAGAGCAAAAGCCACAGACGCCCGTCGACAGCCAGCCATATCGAGGGCTACCGGCCGGCACCCGTCTCCACACTTTGCCATAACTATCAGCACCTAGTGCTCTGCATCCCTGTAAGCAGCTACGCAAATGCACAGGCCTCGAGGCCTCTCCAGATCCAGAGGTAGCGATGCGCACCGAGAGGGATCCATGGCTGTGCATGCGGTGCCCCGGCGATCGGTAGGCAAATCGACGCTCGGCAAGGCCCGTCGGCGTGAAAAACGGTCCGTGTCGATGGGCTGCGGCGCCTCCCGAGAGCCCCAGAGCAAAAGCTAGGCATGCCTGCGGAGAAGCAGCGGATTTCCCGCCTCTCGACAGGGTTCGATATCGATAATCGATATCGAACCCTGTCGATAGGTCTGGAATCGGACAGGCATCGATGCCGCTCAATATGCAGAGCGCTCGATGTCGATCCCCTGCCAGGGTTGCCACGAGCAAAATCGGCCCCAGAGCAAAAGCCACAGACGCCCGTCGACAGCCAGCGGGATCGAGGGCTACCGGCCGGCACCCGTCTCCACACTTTGCCATAACTATCAGCACCTAGTGCTCTGCATCCCTGTAAGCAGCTACGCAAATGCACAGGCCTCGAGGCCTCTCCAGATCCAGAGGTAGCGATGCGCACCGAGAGGGATCCATGGCTGTGCATGCGGTGCCCCGGCGATCGGTAGGCAAATCGACGCTCGGCAAGGCCCGTCGGCGTGAAAAACGGTCCGTGTCGATGGGCTGCGGCGCCTCCCGAGAGCCCCCGAGAGCCCCAGAGCAAAAGCTAGGCATGCCTGCGGAGAAGCAGCCGATTTCCCGCCTCTCGACAGGGTTCGATATCGATAATCGATATCGAACCCTGTCGATAGGTCTGGAATCGGACAGGCATCGATGCCGCTCAATATGCAGAGCGCTCGATGTCCATCCCCTGCCATGGCTGCCACGAGCAAAATCGGCCCCAGAGCAAAAGCCACAGACGCCCGTCGACAGCCAGCGGGATCGAGGGCTACCGGCCGGCACCCGTCTCCACACTTTGCCATAACTATCAGCACCTAGCGCTCTGCATCCCTGTAAGCAGCTACGCAAATGCACAGGCCTCGAGGCCTCTCCAGATCCAGAGGTAGCGATGCGCACCGAGAGGGATCCATGGCTGTGCATGCGGTGCCCCGGCGATCGGTAGGCAAATCGACGCTCGGCAAGGCCCGTCGGCGTGAAAAACGGTCCGTGTCGATGGGCTGCGGCGCCTCCCGAGAGCCCCCGAGAGCCCCAGAGCAAAAGCTAGGCATGCCTGCGGAGAAGCAGCCGATTTCCCGCCTCTCGACAGGGTTCGATATCGATAATCGATATCGAACCCTGTCGATAGGTCTGGAATCGGACAGGCATCGATGCCGCTCAATATGCAGAGCGCTCGATGTCGATCCCCTGCCAGGGTTGCCACGAGCAAAATCGGCCCCAGAGCAAAAGCCACAGACGCCCGTCGACAGCCAGCGGGATCGAGGGCTACCGGCCGGCACCCGTCTCCACACTTTGCCATAACTATCAGCACCTAGTGCTCTGCATCCCTGTAAGCAGCTACGCAAATGCACAGGCCTCGAGGCCTCTCCAGATCCAGAGGTAGCGATGCGCACCGAGAGGGATCCATGGCTGTGCATGCGGTGCCCCGGCGATCGGTAGGCAAATCGACGCTCGGCAAGGCCCGTCGGCGTGAAAAACGGTCCGTGTCGATGGGCTGCGGCGCCTCCCGAGAGCCCCAGAGCAAAAGCTAGGCATGCCTGCGGAGAAGCAGCCGATTTCCCGCCTCTCGACAGGGTTCGATATCGATAATCGATATCGAACCCTGTCGATAGGTCTGGAATCGGACAGGCATCGATGCCGCTCAATATGCAGAGCACTCGATGTCCATCCCCTGCCAGGGTTGCCACGAGCAAAATCGGCCCCAGAGCAAAAGCCACAGACGCCCGTCGACAGCCAGCGGCATCGAGGGCTACCGGCCAGCACCCGTCTCCACACTTTGCCATAACTATCAGCACCTAGTGCTCTGCATCCCTGTAAGCAGCTACGCAAATGCACAGGCCTCGAGGCCTCTCCAGATCCAGAGGTAGCGATGCGCACCGAGAGGGATCCATGGCTGTGCATGTGGTGCCCCGGCGATCGGTAGGCAAATCGACGCTCGGCAAGGCCCGTCGGCGTGAAAAACGGTCCGTGTCGATGGGCTGCGGCGCCTCCCGAGAGCCCCCGAGAGCCCCAGAGCAAAAGCTAGGCATGCCTGCGGAGAAGCAGCGGATTTCCCGCCTCTCGACAGGGTTCCATATCGATAATCGATATCGAACCCTGTCGATAGGTCTGGAATCGGACAGGCATCGATGCCGCTCAATATGCAGAACGCTCGATGTCGATCCCCTGCCATGGCTGCCACGAGCAAAATCGGCCCCAGAGCAAAAGCCACAGACGCCCGTCGACAGCCAGCGGGATCGAGGGCTACCGGCCGGCACCCGTCTCCACACTTTGCCATAACTATCAGCACCTAGTGCTCTGCATCCCTGTAAGCAGCTACGCAAATGCACAGGCCTCGAGGCCTCTCCAGATCCAGAGGTAGCGATGTGCACCGAGAGGGATCCATGGCTGTGCATGCGGTGCCCCGGCGATCGGTAGGCAAATCGACGCTCGGCAAGGCCCGTCGGCGTGAAAAACGGTCCGTGTCGATGGGCTGCGGCGCCTCCCGAGAGCCCCAGAGCAAAAGCTAGGCATGCCTGCGGAGAAGCAGCGGATTTCCCGCCTCTCGACAGGGTTCGATATCGATAATCGATATCGAACCCTGTCGATAGGTCTGGAATCGGACAGGCATCGATGCCGCTCAATATGCAGAGCGCTCGATGTCGATCCCCTACCATGGCTGCCACGAGCAAAATCGGCCCCAGAGCAAAAGCCACAGACGCCCGTCGACAGCCAGCGGGATCGAGGGCTACCGGCCGGCACCCGTCTCCACACTTTGCCATAACTATCAGCACCTAGTGCTCTGCATCCCTGTAAGCAGCTACGCAAATGCACAGGCCTCGAGGCCTCTCCAGATCCAGAGGTAGCGATGCGCACCGAGAGGGATCCATGGCTGTGCATGCGGTGCCCCGGCGATCGGTAGGCAAATCGACGCTCGGCAAGGCCCGTCGGCGTGAAAAACGGTCCGTGTCGATGGGCTGCGGCGCCTCCCGAGAGCCCCCGAGAGCCCCAGAGCAAAAGCTAGGCATGCCTGCGGAGAAGCAGCCGATTTCCCGCCTCTCGACAGGGTTCGATATCGATAATCGATATCGAACCCTGTCGATAGGTCTGGAATCGGACAGGCATCGATGCCGCTCAATATGCAGAGCGCTCGATGTCCATCCCCTGCCATGGCTGCCACGAGCAAAATCGGCCCCAGAGCAAAAGCCACAGACGCCCGTCGACAGCCAGCGGCATCGAGGGCTACCGGCCGGCACCCGTCTCCACACTTTGCCATAACTATCAGCACCTAGTGCTCTGCATCCCTGTAAGCAGCTACGCAAATGCACAGGCCTCGAGGCCTCTCCAGATCCAGAGGTAGCGATGTGCACCGAGAGGGATCCATGGCTGTGCATGCGGTGCCCCGGCGATCGGTAGGCAAATCGACGCTCGGCAAGGCCCGTCGGCGTGAAAAACGGTCCGTGTCGATGGGCTGCGGCGCCTCCCGAGAGCCCCAGAGCAAAAGCTAGGCATGCCTGCGGAGAAGCAGCGGATTTCCCGCCTCTCGACAGGGTTCGATATCGATAATCGATATCGAACCCTGTCGATAGGTCTGGAATCGGACAGGCATCGATGCCGCTCAATATGCAGAGCGCTCGATGTCCATCCCCTGCCATGGCTGCCACGAGCAAAATCGGCCCCAGAGCAAAAGCCACAGACGCCCGTCGACAGCCAGCGGCATCGAGGGCTACCGGCCGGCACCCGTCTCCACACTTTGCCATAACTATCAGCACCTAGCGCTCTGCATCCCTGTAAGCAGCTACGCAAATGCACAGGCCTCGAGGCCTCTCCAGATCCAGAGGTAGCGATGCGCACCGAGAGGGATCCATGGCTGTGCATGCGGTGCCCCGGCGATCGGTAGGCAAATCGACGCTCGGCAAGGCCCGTCGGCGTGAAAAACGGTCCGTGTCGATGGCCTGCGGCGCCTCCCGAGAGCCCCAGAGCAAAAGCTAGGCATGCCTGCGGAGAAGCAGCCGATTTCCCGCCTCTCGACAGGGTTCGATATCGATAATCGATATCGAACCCTGTCGATAGGTCTGGAATCGGACAGGCATCGATGCTGCTCAATATGCAGAACGCTCGATGTCGATCCCCTGCCATGGCTGCCACGAGCAAAATCGGCCCCAGAGCAAAAGCCACAGACGCCCGTCGACAGCCAGCGGGATCGAGGGCTACCGGCCGGCACCCGTCTCCACACTTTGCCATAACTATCAGCACCTAGTGCTCTGCATCCCTGTAAGCAGCTACGCAAATGCACAGGCCTCGAGGCCTCTCCAGATCCAGAGGTAGCGATGCGCACCGAGAGGGATCCATGGCTGTGCATGCGGTGCCCCGGCGATCAGTAGGCAAATCGATGCTCGGCAAGGCCCGTCGGCGTGAAAAACGGTCCGTGTCGATGGGCTGCGGCGCCTCCCGAGAGCCCCCGAGAGCCCCAGAGCAAAAGCTAGGCATGCCTGCGGAGAAGCAGCGGATTTCCCGCCTCTCGACAGGGTTCGATATCGATAATCGATATCGAACCCTGTCGATAGGTCTGGAATCGGACAGGCATCGATGCCGCTCAATATGCAGAGCGCTCGATGTCCATCCCCTGCCAGGGTTGCCACGAGCAAAATCGGCCCCAGAGCAAAAGCCACAGACGCCCGTCGACAGCCAGCGGGATCGAGGGCTACCGGCCGGCACCCGTCTCCACACTTTGCCATAACTATCAGCACCTAGTGCTCTGCATCCCTGTAAGCAGCTACGCAAATGCACAGGCCTCGAGGCCTCTCCAGATCCAGAGGTAGCGATGCGCACCGAGAGGGATCCATGGCTGTGCATGCGGTGCCCCGGCGATCGGTAGGCAAATCGACGCTCGGCAAGGCCCGTCGGCGTGAAAAACGGTCCGTGTCGATGGGCTGCGGCGCCTCCCGAGAGCCCCAGAGCAAAAGCTAGGCATGCCTGCGGAGAAGCAGCGGATTTCCCGCCTCTCGACAGGGTTCGATATCGATAATCGATATCGAACCCTGTCGATAGGTCTGGAATCGGACAGGCATCGATGCCGCTCAATATGCAGAGCGCTCGATGTCCATCCCCTGCCATGGCTGCCACGAGCAAAATCAGCCCCAGAGCAAAAGCCACAGACGCCCGTCGACAGCCAGCGGGATCGAGGGCTACCGGCCGGCACCCGTCTCCACACTTTGCCATAACTATCAGCACCTAGCGCTCTGCATCCCTGTAAGCAGCTACGCAAATGCACAGGCCTCGAGGCCTCTCCAGATCCAGAGGTAGCGATGCGCACCGAGAGGGATCCATGGCTGTGCATGCGGTGCCCCGGCGATCGGTAGGCAAATCGGCGCTCGGCAAGGCCCGTCGGCGTGAAAAACGGTCCGTGTCGATGGCCTGCGGCGCCTCCCGAGAGCCCCCGAGAGCCCCCGAGCAAAAGCTAGGCATGCCTGCGGAGAAGCAGCGGATTTCCCGCCTCTCGACAGGGTTCGATATCGATAATCGATATCGAACCCTGTCGATAGGTCTGGAATCGGACAGGCATCGATGCCGCTCAATATGCAGAGCGCTCGATGTCGATCCCCTGCCAGGGTTGCCACGAGCAAAATCGGCCCCAGAGCAAAAGCCACAGACGCCCGTCGACAGCCAGCGGCATCGAGGGCTACCGGCCGGCACCCGTCTCCACACTTTGCCATAACTATCAGCACCTAGTGCTCTGCATCCCTGTAAGCAGCTACGCAAATGCACAGGCATCGAGGCCTCTCCAGATCCAGAGGTAGCGATGCGCACCGAGAGGGATCCATGGCTGTGCATGCGGTGCCCCGGCGATTGGTAGGCAAATCGACGCTCGGCAAGGCCCGTCGGCGTGAAAAACGGTCCGTGTCGATGGGCTGCGGCGCCTCCCGAGAGCCCCCGAGAGCCCCAGAGCAAAAGCTAGGCATGCCTGCGGAGAAGCAGCCGATTTCCCGCCTCTCGACAGGGTTCGATATCGATAATCGATATCGAACCCTGTCGATAGGTCTGGAATCGGACAGGCATCGATGCCGCTCAATATGCAGAACGCTCGATGTCCATCCCCTACCATGGCTGCCACGAGCAAAATCGGCCCCAGAGCAAAAGCCACAGATGCCTGTCGACAGCCAGCGGGATCGAGGGCTACCGGCCGGCACCCGTCTCCACACTTTGCCATAACTATCAGCACCTAGTGCTCTGCATCCCTGTAAGCAGCTACGCAAATGCACAGGCCTCGAGGCCTCTCCAGATCCAGAGGTAGCGATGCGCACCGAGAGGGATCCATGGCTGTGCATGCGGTGCCCCGGCGATCGGTAGGCAAATCGGCGCTCGGCAAGGCCCGTCGGCGTGAAAAACGGTCCGTGTCGATGGCCTGCGGCGCCTCCCGAGAGCCCCCGAGAGCCCCCGAGCAAAAGCTAGGCATGCCTGCGGAGAAGCAGCGGATTTCCCGCCTCTCGACAGGGTTCGATATCGATAATCGATATCGAACCCTGTCGATAGGTCTGGAATCGGACAGGCATCGATGCCGCTCAATATGCAGAGCGCTCGATGTCCATCCCCTGCCAGGGTTGCCACGAGCAAAATCGGCCCCAGAGCAAAAGCCACAGACGCCCGTCGACAGCCAGCGGGATCGAGGGCTACCGGCCGGCACCCGTCTCCACACTTTGCCATAACTATCAGCACCTAGTGCTCTGCATCCCTGTAAGCAGCTACGCAAATGCACAGGCCTCGAGGCCTCTCCAGATCCAGAGGTAGCGATGCGCACCGAGAGGGATCCATGGCTGTGCATGCGGTGCCCCGGCGATCGGTAGGCAAATCGACGCTCGGCAAGGCCCGTCGGCGTGAAAAACGGTCCGTGTCGATGGGCTGCGGCGCCTCCCGAGAGCCCCCGAGAGCCCCAGAGCAAAAGCTAGGCATGCCTGCGGAGAAGCAGCCGATTTCCCGCCTCTCGACAGGGTTCGATATCGATAATCGATATCGAACCCTGTCGATAGGTCTGGAATCGGACAGGCATCGATGCCGCTCAATATGCAGAGCGCTCGATGTCGATCCCCTACCATGGCTGCCACGAGCAAAATCGGCCCCAGAGCAAAAGCCACAGACGCCTGTCGACAGCCAGCGGGATCGAGGGCTACCGGCCGGCACCCGTCTCCACACTTTGCCATAACTATCAGCACCTAGCGCTCTGCATCCCTGTAAGCAGCTACGCAAATGCACAGGCCTCGAGGCCTCTCCAGATCCAGAGGTAGCGATGCACACCGAGAGGGATCCATGGCTGTGCATGCGGTGCCCCGGCGATCGGTAGGCAAATCAACGCTCGGCAAGGCCCGTCGGCGTGAAAAACGGTCCGTGTCGATGGGCTGCGGCACCTCCCGAGAGCCCCAGAGCAAAAGCTAGGCATGCCTGCGGAGAAGCAGCGGATTTCCCGCCTCTCGACAGGGTTCGATATCGATAATCGATATCGAACCCTGTCGATAGGTCTGGAATCGGACAGGCATCGATGCCGCTCAATATGCAGAGCGCTCGATGTCGATCCCCTGCCAGGGTTGCCACGAGCAAAATCGGCCCCAGAGCAAAAGCCACAGACGCCCGTCGACAGCCAGCGGCATCGAGGGCTACCGGCCGGCACCCGTCTCCACACTTTGCCATAACTATCAGCACCTAGTGCTCTGCATCCCTGTAAGCAGCTACGCAAATGCACAGGCCTCGAGGCCTCTCCAGAGCCAGAGGTAGCGATGTGCACCGAGAGGGATCCATGGCTGTGCATGCGGTGCCCCGGCGATCGGTAGGCAAATCGGCGCTCGGCAAGGCCCGTCGGCGTGAAAAACGGTCCGTGTCGATGGGCTGCGGCGCCTCCCGAGAGCCCCCGAGCAAAAGCTAGGCATGCCTGCGGAGAAGCAGCGGATTTCCCGCCTCTCGACAGGGTTCGATATCGATAATCGATATCGAACCCTGTCGATAGGTCTGGAATCGGACAGGCATCGATGCCGCTCAATATGCAGAGCGCTCGATGTCCATCCCCTGCCATGGCTGCCACGAGCAAAATCGGCCCCAGAGCAAAAGCCACAGACGCCCGTCGACAGCCAGCGGCATCGAGGGCTACCGGCCGGCACCCGTCTCCACACTTTGCCATAACTATCAGCACCTAGTGCTCTGCATCCCTGTAAGCAGCTACGCAAATGCACAGGCCTCGAGGCCTCTCCAGATCCAGAGGTAGCGATGCGCACCGAGAGGGATCCATGGCTGTGCATGCGGTGCCCCGGCGATCGGTAGGCAAATGGACGCTCGGCAAGGCCCGTCGGCGTGAAAAACGGTCCGTGTCGATGGCCTGCGGCGCCTCCCGAGAGCCCCCGAGAGCCCCAGAGCAAAAGCTAGGCATGCCTGCGGAGAAGCAGCCGATTTCCCGCCTCTCGACAGGGTTCGATATCGATAATCGATATCGAACCCTGTCGATAGGTCTGGAATCGGACAGGCATCGATGCCGCTCAATATGGAGAGCGCTCGATGTCCATCCCCTGCCATGGCTGCCACGAGCAAAATCGGCCCCAGAGCAAAAGCCACAGACGCCCGTCGACAGCCAGCGGGATCGAGGGCTACCGGCCGGCACCCGTCTCCACACTTTGCCATAACTATCAGCACCTAGTGCTCTGCATCCCTGTAAGCAGCTACGCAAATGCACAGGCCTCGAGGCCTCTCCAGATCCAGAGGCAGCGATGCGCACCGAGAGGGATCCATGGCTGTGCATGCGGTGCCCCGGCGATCGGTAGGCAAATCGACGCTCGGCAAGGCCCGTCGGCGTGAAAAACGGTCCGTGTCGATGGGCTGCGGCGCCTCCCGAGAGCCCCAGAGCAAAAGCTAGGCATGCCTGCGGAGAAGCAGCGGATTTCCCGCCTCTCGACAGGGTTCGATATCGATAATCGATATCGAACCCTGTCGATAGGTCTGGAATCGGACAGGCATCGATGCCGCTCAATATGCAGAGCGCTCGATGTCCATCCCCTGCCATGGCTGCCACGAGCAAAATCAGCCCCAGAGCAAAAGCCACAGACACCTGTCGACAGCCAGCGGGATCGAGGGCTACCAGCCGGCACCCGTCTCCACACTTTGCCATAACTATCAGCACCTAGTGCTCTGCATCCCTGTAAGCAGCTACGCAAATGCACAGGCCTCGAGGCCTCTCCAGATCCAGAGGTAGCGATGCGCACCGAGAGGGATCCATGGCTGTGCATGCGGTGCCCCGGCGATCGGTAGGCAAATCGACGCTCGGCAAGGCCCGTCGGCGTGAAAAACGGTCCATGTCGATGGGCTGCGGCGCCTCCCGAGAGCCCCCGAGAGCCCCAGAGCAAAAGCTAGGCATGCCTGCGGAGAAGCAGCCGATTTCCTGCCTCTCGACAGGGTTCGATATCGATAATCGATATCGAACCCTGTCGATAGGTCTGGAATCGGACAGGCATCGATGCTGCTCAATATGCAGAGCGCTCGATGTCGATCCCCTGCCATGGCTGCCACGAGCAAAATCGGCCCCAGAGCAAAAGCCACAGACGCCTGTCGACAGCCAGCGGCATCGAGGGCTACCGGCCGGCACCCGTCTCCACACTTTGCCATAACTATCAGCACCTAGCGCTCTGCATCCCTGTAAGCAGCTACGCAAATGCACAGGCCTCGAGGCCTCTCCAGATCCAGAGGTAGCGATGCACACCGAGAGGGATCCATGGCTGTGCATGCGGTGCCCCGGCGATCGGTAGGCAAATCGACGCTCGGCAAGGCCCGTCGGCGTGAAAAACGGTCCGTGTCGATGGGCTGCGGCACCTCCCGAGAGCCCCAGAGCAAAAGCTAGGCATGCCTGCGGAGAAGCAGCGGATTTCCCGCCTCTCGACAGGGTTCGATATCGATAATCGATATCGAACCCTGTCGATAGGTCTGGAATCGGACAGGCATCGATGCCGCTCAATATGCAGAGCGCTCGATGTCCATCCCCTGCCATGGCTGCCATGAGCAAAATCGGCCCCAGAGCAAAAGCCACAGACGCCCGTCGACAGCCAGCGGGATCGAGGGCTACCGGCCGGCACCCGTCTCCACACTTTGCCATAACTATCAGCACCTAGTGCTCTGCATCCCTGTAAGCAGCTACGCAAATGCACAGGCCTCGAGGCCTCTCCAGATCCAGAGGTAGCGATGCGCACCGAGAGGGATCCATGGCTGTGCATGCGGTGCCCCGGCGATCGGTAGGCAAATCGGCGCTCGGCAAGGCCCGTCGGCGTGAAAAACGGTCCGTGTCGATGGGCTGCGGCGCCTCCCGAGAGCCCCCGAGAGCCCCAGAGCAAAAGCTAGGCATGCCTGCGGAGAAGCAGCGGATTTCCCGCCTCTCGACAGGGTTCGATATCGATAATCGATATCGAACCCTGTCGATAGGTCTGGAATCGGACAGGCATCGATGCCGCTCAATATGCAGAACGCTCGATGTCCATCCCCTACCATGGCTGCCACGAGCAAAATCGGCCCCAGAGCAAAAGCCACAGATGCCTGTCGACAGCCAGCGGGATCGAGGGCTACCGGCCGGCACCCGTCTCCACACTTTGCCATAACTATCAGCACCTAGTGCTCTGCATCCCTGTAAGCAGCTACGCAAATGCACAGGCCTCGAGGCCTCTCCAGATCCAGAGGTAGCGATGCGCACCGAGAGGGATCCATGGCTGTGCATGCGGTGCCCCGGCGATCGGTAGGCAAATCGACGCTCGGCAAGGCCCGTCGGCGTGAAAAACGGTCCGTGTCGATGGGCTGCGGCGCCTCCCGAGAGCCCCCGAGCAAAAGCTAGGCATGCCTGCGGAGAAGCAGCGGATTTCCCGCCTCTCGACAGGGTTCGATATCGATAATCGATATCGAACCCTGTCGATAGGTCTGGAATCGGACAGGCATCGATGCCGCTCAATATGCAGAGCGCTCGATGTCCATCCCCTGCCATGGCTGCCATGAGCAAAATCGGCCCCAGAGCAAAAGCCACAGACGCCCGTCGACAGCCAGCGGGATCGAGGGCTACCGGCCGGCACCCGTCTCCACACTTTGCCATAACTATCAGCACCTAGTGCTCTGCATCCCTGTAAGCAGCTACGCAAATGCACAGGCCTCGAGGCCTCTCCAGATCCAGAGGTAGCGATGCGCACCGAGAGGGATCCATGGCTGTGCATGCGGTGCCCCGGCGATCGGTAGGCAAATCGGCGCTCGGCAAGGCCCGTCGGCGTGAAAAACGGTCCGTGTCGATGGCCTGCGGCGCCTCCCGAGAGCCCCCGAGAGCCCCCGAGCAAAAGCTAGGCATGCCTGCGGAGAAGCAGCGGATTTCCCGCCTCTCGACAGGGTTCGATATCGATAATCGATATCGAACCCTGTCGATAGGTCTGGAATCGGACAGGCATCGATGCCGCTCAATATGCAGAGCGCTCGATGTCGATCCCCTGCCAGGGTTGCCACGAGCAAAATCGGCCCCAGAGCAAAAGCCACAGACGCCCGTCGACAGCCAGCGGGATCGAGGGCTACCGGCCGGCACCCGTCTCCACACTTTGCCATAACTATCAGCACCTAGTGCTCTGCATCCCTGTAAGCAGCTACGCAAATGCACAGGCCTCGAGGCCTCTCCAGATCCAGAGGTAGCGATGCGCACCGAGAGGGATCCATGGCTGTGCATGCAGTGCCCCGGCGATCAGTAGGCAAATCGATGCTCGGCAAGGCCCGTCGGCGTGAAAAACGGTCCGTGTCGATGGGCTGCGGCGCCTCCCGAGAGCCCCCGAGAGCCCCAGAGCAAAAGCTAGGCATGCCTGCGGAGAAGCAGCCGATTTCCCGCCTCTCGACAGGGTTCGATATCGATAATCGATATCGAACCCTGTCGATAGGTCTGGAATCGGACAGGCATCGATGCCGCTCAATATGCAGAGCGCTCGATGTCGATCCCCTGCCAGGGTTGCCACGAGCAAAATCGGCCCCAGAGCAAAAGCCACAGACGCCCGTCGACAGCCAGCGGGATCGAGGGCTACCGGCCGGCACCCGTCTCCACACTTTGCCATAACTATCAGCACCTAGTGCTCTGCATCCCTGTAAGCAGCTACGCAAATGCACAGGCCTCGAGGCCTCTCCAGATCCAGAGGTAGCGATGCGCACCGAGAGGGATCCATGGCTGTGCATGCGGTGCCCCGGCGATCGGTAGGCAAATCGACGCTCGGCAAGGCCCGTCGGCGTGAAAAACGGTCCGTGTCGATGGGCTGCGGCGCCTCCCGAGAGCCCCAGAGCAAAAGCTAGGCATGCCTGCGGAGAAGCAGCGGATTTCCCGCCTCTCGACAGGGTTCGATATCGATAATCGATATCGAACCCTGTCGATAGGTCTGGAATCGGACAGGCATCGATGCCGCTCAATATGCAGAGCGCTCGATGTCGATCCCCTGCCAGGGTTGCCACGAGCAAAATCGGCCCCAGAGCAAAAGCCACAGACGCCCGTCGACAGCCAGCGGCATCGAGGGCTACCGGCCGGCACCCGTCTCCACACTTTGCCATAACTATCAGCACCTAGTGCTCTGCATCCCTGTAAGCAGCTACGCAAATGCACAGGCCTCGAGGCCTCTCCAGATCCAGAGGTAGCGATGCGCACCGAGAGGGATCCATGGCTGTGCATGCGGTGCCCCGGCGATCGGTAGGCAAATCGACGCTCGGCAAGGCCCGTCGGCGTGAAAAACGGTCCGTGTCGATGGGCTGCGGCGCCTCCCGAGAGCCCCCGAGAGCCCCAGAGCAAAAGCTAGGCATGCCTGCGGAGAAGCAGCCGATTTCCCGCCTCTCGACAGGGTTCGATATCGATAATCGATATCGAACCCTGTCGATAGGTCTGGAATCGGACAGGCATCGATGCCGCTCAATATGCAGAGCGCTCGATGTCCATCCCCTGCCATGGCTGCCACGAGCAAAATCGGCCCCAGAGCAAAAGCCACAGACGCCCGTCGACAGCCAGCGGGATCGAGGGCTACCGGCCGGCACCCGTCTCCACACTTTGCCATAACTATCAGCACCTAGTGCTCTGCATCCCTGTAAGCAGCTACGCAAATGCACAGGCCTCGAGGCCTCTCCAGATCCAGAGGTAGCGATGCGCACCGAGAGGGATCCATGGCTGTGCATGCGGTGCCCCGGCGATCGGTAGGCAAATCGACGCTCGGCAAGGCCCGTCGGCGTGAAAAACGGTCCGTGTCGATGGGCTGCGGCGCCTCCTGAGAGCCCCCGAGAGCCCCAGAGCAAAAGCTAGGCATGCCTGCGGAGAAGCAGCCGATTTCCCGCCTCTCGACAGGGTTCGATATCGATAATCGATATCGAACCCTGTCGATAGGTCTGGAATCGGACAGGCATCGATGCCGCTCAATATGCAGAGCGCTCGATGTCGATCCCCTGCCAGGGTTGCCACGAGCAAAATCGGCCCCAGAGCAAAAGCCACAGACGCCCGTCGACAGCCAGCGGGATCGAGGGCTACCGGCCGGCACCCGTCTCCACACTTTGCCATAACTATCAGCACCTAGTGCTCTGCATCCCTGTAAGCAGCTACGCAAATGCACAGGCCTCGAGGCCTCTCCAGATCCAGAGGTAGCGATGCGCACCGAGAGGGATCCATGGCTGTGCATGCGGTGCCCCGGCGATCGGTAGGCAAATCGACGCTCGGCAAGGCCCGTCGGCGTGAAAAACGGTCCGTGTCGATGGGCTGCGGCGCCTCCCGAGAGCCCCCGAGAGCCCCAGAGCAAAAGCTAGGCATGCCTGCGGAGAAGCAGCCGATTTCCCGCCTCTCGACAGGGTTCGATATCGATAATCGATATCGAACCCTGTCGATAGGTCTGGAATCGGACAGGCATCGATGCCGCTCAATATGCAGAGCGCTCGATGTCGATCCCCTGCCAGGGTTGCCACGAGCAAAATCGGCCCCAGAGCAAAAGCCACAGACGCCCGTCGACAGCCAGCGGGATCGAGGGCTACCGGCCGGCACCCGTCTCCACACTTTGCCATAACTATCAGCACCTAGTGCTCTGCATCCCTGTAAGCAGCTACGCAAATGCACAGGCCTCGAGGCCTCTCCAGATCCAGAGGTAGCGATGCGCACCGAGAGGGATCCATGGCTGTGCATGCGGTGCCCCGGCGATCGGTAGGCAAATCGACGCTCGGCAAGGCCCGTCGGCGTGAAAAACGGTCCGTGTCGATGGGCTGCGGCGCCTCCCGAGAGCCCCAGAGCAAAAGCTAGGCATGCCTGCGGAGAAGCAGCCGATTTCCCGCCTCTCGACAGGGTTCCATATCGATAATCGATATCGAACCCTGTCGATAGGTCTGGAATCGGACAGGCATCGATGCCGCTCAATATGCAGAACGCTCGATGTCGATCCCCTGCCATGGCTGCCACGAGCAAAATCGGCCCCAGAGCAAAAGCCACAGACGCCCGTCGACAGCCAGCGGGATCGAGGGCTACCGGCCGGCACCCGTCTCCACACTTTGCCATAACTATCAGCACCTAGTGCTCTGCATCCCTGTAAGCAGCTACGCAAATGCACAGGCCTCGAGGCCTCTCCAGATCCAGAGGTAGCGATGTGCACCGAGAGGGATCCATGGCTGTGCATGCGGTGCCCCGGCGATCGGTAGGCAAATCGACGCTCGGCAAGGCCCGTCGGCGTGAAAAACGGTCCGTGTCGATGGGCTGCGGCGCCTCCCGAGAGCCCCAGAGCAAAAGCTAGGCATGCCTGCGGAGAAGCAGCGGATTTCCCGCCTCTCGACAGGGTTCGATATCGATAATCGATATCGAACCCTGTCGATAGGTCTGGAATCGGACAGGCATCGATGCCGCTCAATATGCAGAGCGCTCGATGTCGATCCCCTACCATGGCTGCCACGAGCAAAATCGGCCCCAGAGCAAAAGCCACAGACGCCCGTCGACAGCCAGCGGGATCGAGGGCTACCGGCCGGCACCCGTCTCCACACTTTGCCATAACTATCAGCACCTAGTGCTCTGCATCCCTGTAAGCAGCTACGCAAATGCACAGGCCTCGAGGCCTCTCCAGATCCAGAGGTAGCGATGCGCACCGAGAGGGATCCATGGCTGTGCATGCGGTGCCCCGGCGATCGGTAGGCAAATCGACGCTCGGCAAGGCCCGTCGGCGTGAAAAACGGTCCGTGTCGATGGGCTGCGGCGCCTCCCGAGAGCCCCCGAGAGCCCCAGAGCAAAAGCTAGGCATGCCTGCGGAGAAGCAGCCGATTTCCCGCCTCTCGACAGGGTTCGATATCGATAATCGATATCGAACCCTGTCGATAGGTCTGGAATCGGACAGGCATCGATGCCGCTCAATATGCAGAGCGCTCGATGTCCATCCCCTGCCATGGCTGCCACGAGCAAAATCGGCCCCAGAGCAAAAGCCACAGACGCCCGTCGACAGCCAGCGGCATCGAGGGCTACCGGCCGGCACCCGTCTCCACACTTTGCCATAACTATCAGCACCTAGTGCTCTGCATCCCTGTAAGCAGCTACGCAAATGCACAGGCCTCGAGGCCTCTCCAGATCCAGAGGTAGCGATGTGCACCGAGAGGGATCCATGGCTGTGCATGCGGTGCCCCGGCGATCGGTAGGCAAATCGACGCTCGGCAAGGCCCGTCGGCGTGAAAAACGGTCCGTGTCGATGGGCTGCGGCGCCTCCCGAGAGCCCCAGAGCAAAAGCTAGGCATGCCTGCGGAGAAGCAGCGGATTTCCCGCCTCTCGACAGGGTTCGATATCGATAATCGATATCGAACCCTGTCGATAGGTCTGGAATCGGACAGGCATCGATGCCGCTCAATATGCAGAGCGCTCGATGTCCATCCCCTGCCATGGCTGCCACGAGCAAAATCGGCCCCAGAGCAAAAGCCACAGACGCCCGTCGACAGCCAGCGGCATCGAGGGCTACCGGCCGGCACCCGTCTCCACACTTTGCCATAACTATCAGCACCTAGCGCTCTGCATCCCTGTAAGCAGCTACGCAAATGCACAGGCCTCGAGGCCTCTCCAGATCCAGAGGTAGCGATGCGCACCGAGAGGGATCCATGGCTGTGCATGCGGTGCCCCGGCGATCGGTAGGCAAATCGACGCTCGGCAAGGCCCGTCGGCGTGAAAAACGGTCCGTGTCGATGGCCTGCGGCGCCTCCCGAGAGCCCCAGAGCAAAAGCTAGGCATGCCTGCGGAGAAGCAGCCGATTTCCCGCCTCTCGACAGGGTTCGATATCGATAATCGATATCGAACCCTGTCGATAGGTCTGGAATCGGACAGGCATCGATGCTGCTCAATATGCAGAACGCTCGATGTCGATCCCCTGCCATGGCTGCCACGAGCAAAATCGGCCCCAGAGCAAAAGCCACAGACGCCCGTCGACAGCCAGCGGGATCGAGGGCTACCGGCCGGCACCCGTCTCCACACTTTGCCATAACTATCAGCACCTAGTGCTCTGCATCCCTGTAAGCAGCTACGCAAATGCACAGGCCTCGAGGCCTCTCCAGATCCAGAGGTAGCGATGCGCACCGAGAGGGATCCATGGCTGTGCATGCGGTGCCCCGGCGATCGGTAGGCAAATCGATGCTCGGCAAGGCCCGTCGGCGTGAAAAACGGTCCGTGTCGATGGGCTGCGGCGCCTCCCGAGAGCCCCCGAGAGCCCCAGAGCAAAAGCTAGGCATGCCTGCGGAGAAGCAGCCGATTTCCCGCCTCTCGACAGGGTTCGATATCGATAATCGATATCGAACCCTGTCGATAGGTCTGGAATCGGACAGGCATCGATGCCGCTCAATATGCAGAGCGCTCGATGTCCATCCCCTGCCAGGGTTGCCACGAGCAAAATCGGCCCCAGAGCAAAAGCCACAGACGCCCGTCGACAGCCAGCGGGATCGAGGGCTACCGGCCGGCACCCGTCTCCACACTTTGCCATAACTATCAGCACCTAGTGCTCTGCATCCCTGTAAGCAGCTACGCAAATGCACAGGCCTCGAGGCCTCTCCAGATCCAGAGGTAGCGATGCGCACCGAGAGGGATCCATGGCTGTGCATGCGGTGCCCCGGCGATCGGTAGGCAAATCGACGCTCGGCAAGGCCCGTCGGCGTGAAAAACGGTCCGTGTCGATGGGCTGCGGCGCCTCCCGAGAGCCCCCGAGAGCCCCAGAGCAAAAGCTAGGCATGCCTGCGGAGAAGCAGCCGATTTCCCGCCTCTCGACAGGGTTCGATATCGATAATCGATATCGAACCCTGTCGATAGGTCTGGAATCGGACAGGCATCGATGCCGCTCAATATGCAGAGCGCTTGATGTCGATCCCCTGCCAGGGTTGCCACGAGCAAAATCGGCCCCAGAGCAAAAGCCACAGACGCCCGTCGACAGCCAGCGGGATCGAGGGCTACCGGCCGGCACCCGTCTCCACACTTTGCCATAACTATCAGCACCTAGTGCTCTGCATCCCTGTAAGCAGCTACGCAAATGCACAGGCCTCGAGGCCTCTCCAGATCCAGAGGTAGCGATGCGCACCGAGAGGGATCCATGGCTGTGCATGCGGTGCCCCGGCGATCGGTAGGCAAATCGACGCTCGGCAAGGCCCGTCGGCGTGAAAAACGGTCCGTGTCGATGGCCTGCGGCGCCTCCCGAGAGCCCCAGAGCAAAAGCTAGGCATGCCTGCGGAGAAGCAGCGGATTTCCCGCCTCTCGACAGGGTTCGATATCGATAATCGATATCGAACCCTGTCGATAGGTCTGGAATCGGACAGGCATCGATGCTGCTCAATATGCAGAGCGCTCGATGTCGATCCCCTGCCATGGCTGCCACGAGCAAAATCGGCCCCAGAGCAAAAGCCACAGACGCCCGTCGACAGCCAGCCATATCGAGGGCTACCGGCCGGCACCCGTCTCCACACTTTGCCATAACTATCAGCACCTAGCGCTCTGCATCCCTGTAAGCAGCTACGCAAATGCACAGGCCTCGAGGCCTCTCCAGATCCAGAGGTAGCGATGCGCACCGAGAGGGATCCATGGCTGTGCATGCGGTGCCCCGGCGATCGGTAGGCAAATCGACGCTCGGCAAGGCCCGTCGGCGTGAAAAACGGTCCGTGTCGATGGGCTGCGGCGCCTCCCGAGAGCCCCCGAGAGCCCCAGAGCAAAAGCTAGGCATGCCTGCGGAGAAGCAGCCGATTTCCCGCCTCTCGACAGGGTTCGATATCGATAATCGATATCGAACCCTGTCGATAGGTCTGGAATCGGACAGGCATCGATGCCGCTCAATATGCAGAGCGCTCGATGTCGATCCCCTGCCAGGGTTGCCACGAGCAAAATCGGCCCCAGAGCAAAAGCCACAGACGCCCGTCGACAGCCAGCGGGATCGAGGGCTACCGGCCGGCACCCGTCTCCACACTTTGCCATAACTATCAGCACCTAGTGCTCTGCATCCCTGTAAGCAGCTACGCAAATGCACAGGCCTCGAGGCCTCTCCAGATCCAGAGGTAGCGATGCGCACCGAGAGGGATCCATGGCTGTGCATGCGGTGCCCCGGCGATCGGTAGGCAAATCGACGCTCGGCAAGGCCCGTCGGCGTGAAAAACGGTCCGTGTCGATGGGCTGCGGCGCCTCCCGAGAGCCCCAGAGCAAAAGCTAGGCATGCCTGCGGAGAAGCAGCCGATTTCCCGCCTCTCGACAGGGTTCGATATCGATAATCGATATCGAACCCTGTCGATAGGTCTGGAATCGGACAGGCATCGATGCCGCTCAATATGCAGAGCGCTCGATGTCCATCCCCTGCCAGGGTTGCCACGAGCAAAATCGGCCCCAGAGCAAAAGCCACAGACGCCCGTCGACAGCCAGCGGCATCGAGGGCTACCGGCCAGCACCCGTCTCCACACTTTGCCATAACTATCAGCACCTAGTGCTCTGCATCCCTGTAAGCAGCTACGCAAATGCACAGGCCTCGAGGCCTCTCCAGATCCAGAGGTAGCGATGCGCACCGAGAGGGATCCATGGCTGTGCATGTGGTGCCCCGGCGATCGGTAGGCAAATCGACGCTCGGCAAGGCCCGTCGGCGTGAAAAACGGTCCGTGTCGATGGGCTGCGGCGCCTCCCGAGAGCCCCCGAGAGCCCCAGAGCAAAAGCTAGGCATGCCTGCGGAGAAGCAGCGGATTTCCCGCCTCTCGACAGGGTTCGATATCGATAATCGATATCGAACCCTGTCGATAGGTCTGGAATCGGACAGGCATCGATGCCGCTCAATATGCAGAACGCTCGATGTCGATCCCCTGCCATGGCTGCCACGAGCAAAATCGGCCCCAGAGCAAAAGCCACAGACGCCCGTCGACAGCCAGCGGGATCGAGGGCTACCGGCCGGCACCCGTCTCCACACTTTGCCATAACTATCAGCACCTAGTGCTCTGCATCCCTGTAAGCAGCTACGCAAATGCACAGGCCTCGAGGCCTCTCCAGATCCAGAGGTAGCGATGCGCACCGAGAGGGATCCATGGCTGTGCATGCGGTGCCCCGGCGATCGGTAGGCAAATCGACGCTCGGCAAGGCCCGTCGGCGTGAAAAACGGTCCGTGTCGATGGGCTGCGGCGCCTCCCGAGAGCCCCCGAGAGCCCCAGAGCAAAAGCTAGGCATGCCTGCGGAGAAGCAGCGGATTTCCCGCCTCTCGACAGGGTTCGATATCGATAATCGATATCGAACCCTGTCGATAGGTCTGGAATCGGACAGGCATCGATGCCGCTCAATATGCAGAGCGCTCGATGTCCATCCCCTGCCATGGCTGCCACGAGCAAAATCGGCCCCAGAGCAAAAGCCACAGACGCCCGTCGACAGCCAGCGGCATCGAGGGCTACCGGCCGGCACCCGTCTCCACACTTTGCCATAACTATCAGCACCTAGCGCTCTGCATCCCTGTAAGCAGCTACGCAAATGCACAGGCCTCGAGGCCTCTCCAGATCCAGAGGTAGCGATGCGCACCGAGAGGGATCCATGGCTGTGCATGCGGTGCCCCGGCGATCGGTAGGCAAATCGACGCTCGGCAAGGCCCGTCGGCGTGAAAAACGGTCCGTGTCGATGGCCTGCGGCGCCTCCCGAGAGCCCCAGAGCAAAAGCTAGGCATGCCTGCGGAGAAGCAGCCGATTTCCCGCCTCTCGACAGGGTTCGATATCGATAATCGATATCGAACCCTGTCGATAGGTCTGGAATCGGACAGGCATCGATGCTGCTCAATATGCAGAACGCTCGATGTCGATCCCCTGCCATGGCTGCCACGAGCAAAATCGGCCCCAGAGCAAAAGCCACAGACGCCCGTCGACAGCCAGCGGGATCGAGGGCTACCGGCCGGCACCCGTCTCCACACTTTGCCATAACTATCAGCACCTAGTGCTCTGCATCCCTGTAAGCAGCTACGCAAATGCACAGGCCTCGAGGCCTCTCCAGATCCAGAGGTAGCGATGCGCACCGAGAGGGATCCATGGCTGTGCATGCGGTGCCCCGGCGATCAGTAGGCAAATCGATGCTCGGCAAGGCCCGTCGGCGTGAAAAACGGTCCGTGTCGATGGGCTGCGGCGCCTCCCGAGAGCCCCCGAGAGCCCCAGAGCAAAAGCTAGGCATGCCTGCGGAGAAGCAGCCGATTTCCCGCCTCTCGACAGGGTTCGATATCGATAATCGATATCGAACCCTGTCGATAGGTCTGGAATCGGACAGGCATCGATGCCGCTCAATATGCAGAGCGCTCGATGTCCATCCCCTGCCAGGGTTGCCACGAGCAAAATCGGCCCCAGAGCAAAAGCCACAGACGCCCGTCGACAGCCAGCGGGATCGAGGGCTACCGGCCGGCACCCGTCTCCACACTTTGCCATAACTATCAGCACCTAGTGCTCTGCATCCCTGTAAGCAGCTACGCAAATGCACAGGCCTCGAGGCCTCTCCAGATCCAGAGGTAGCGATGCGCACCGAGAGGGATCCATGGCTGTGCATGCGGTGCCCCGGCGATCGGTAGGCAAATCGACGCTCGGCAAGGCCCGTCGGCGTGAAAAACGGTCCGTGTCGATGGGCTGCGGCGCCTCCCGAGAGCCCCCGAGAGCCCCAGAGCAAAAGCTAGGCATGCCTGCGGAGAAGCAGCCGATTTCCCGCCTCTCGACAGGGTTCGATATCGATAATCGATATCGAACCCTGTCGATAGGTCTGGAATCGGACAGGCATCGATGCCGCTCAATATGCAGAGCGCTTGATGTCGATCCCCTGCCAGGGTTGCCACGAGCAAAATCGGCCCCAGAGCAAAAGCCACAGACGCCCGTCGACAGCCAGCGGGATCGAGGGCTACCGGCCGGCACCCGTCTCCACACTTTGCCATAACTATCAGCACCTAGTGCTCTGCATCCCTGTAAGCAGCTACGCAAATGCACAGGCCTCGAGGCCTCTCCAGATCCAGAGGTAGCGATGCGCACCGAGAGGGATCCATGGCTGTGCATGCGGTGCCCCGGCGATCGGTAGGCAAATCGACGCTCGGCAAGGCCCGTCGGCGTGAAAAACGGTCCGTGTCGATGGCCTGCGGCGCCTCCCGAGAGCCCCAGAGCAAAAGCTAGGCATGCCTGCGGAGAAGCAGCCGATTTCCCGCCTCTCGACAGGGTTCGATATCGATAATCGATATCGAACCCTGTCGATAGGTCTGGAATCGGACAGGCATCGATGCTGCTCAATATGCAGAGCGCTCGATGTCGATCCCCTGCCATGGCTGCCACGAGCAAAATCGGCCCCAGAGCAAAAGCCACAGACGCCCGTCGACAGCCAGCCATATCGAGGGCTACCGGCCGGCACCCGTCTCCACACTTTGCCATAACTATCAGCACCTAGCGCTCTGCATCCCTGTAAGCAGCTACGCAAATGCACAGGCCTCGAGGCCTCTCCAGATCCAGAGGTAGCGATGCGCACCGAGAGGGATCCATGGCTGTGCATGCGGTGCCCCGGCGATCGGTAGGCAAATCGACGCTCGGCAAGGCCCGTCGGCGTGAAAAACGGTCCGTGTCGATGGGCTGCGGCGCCTCCCGAGAGCCCCCGAGAGCCCCAGAGCAAAAGCTAGGCATGCCTGCGGAGAAGCAGCGGATTTCCCGCCTCTCGACAGGGTTCGATATCGATAATCGATATCGAACCCTGTCGATAGGTCTGGAATCGGACAGGCATCGATGCCGCTCAATATGCAGAGCGCTTGATGTCGATCCCCTGCCAGGGTTGCCACGAGCAAAATCGGCCCCAGAGCAAAAGCCACAGACGCCCGTCGACAGCCAGCGGGATCGAGGGCTACCGGCCGGCACCCGTCTCCACACTTTGCCATAACTATCAGCACCTAGTGCTCTGCATCCCTGTAAGCAGCTACGCAAATGCACAGGCCTCGAGGCCTCTCCAGATCCAGAGGTAGCGATGCGCACCGAGAGGGATCCATGGCTGTGCATGCGGTGCCCCGGCGATCGGTAGGCAAATCGACGCTCGGCAAGGCCCGTCGGCGTGAAAAACGGTCCGTGTCGATGGCCTGCGGCGCCTCCCGAGAGCCCCAGAGCAAAAGCTAGGCATGCCTGCGGAGAAGCAGCGGATTTCCCGCCTCTCGACAGGGTTCGATATCGATAATCGATATCGAACCCTGTCGATAGGTCTGGAATCGGACAGGCATCGATGCCGCTCAATATGCAGAGCGCTCGATGTCCATCCCCTGCCATGGCTGCCACGAGCAAAATCGGCCCCAGAGCAAAAGCCACAGACGCCCGTCGACAGCCAGCCATATCGAGGGCTACCGGCCGGCACCCGTCTCCACACTTTGCCATAACTATCAGCACCTAGCGCTCTGCATCCCTGTAAGCAGCTACGCAAATGCACAGGCCTCGAGGCCTCTCCAGATCCAGAGGTAGCGATGCACACCGAGAGGGATCCATGGCTGTGCATGCGGTGCCCCGGCGATCGGTAGGCAAATCGACGCTCGGCAAGGCCCGTCGGCGTGAAAAACGGTCCGTGTCGATGGGCTGCGGCGCCTCCCGAGAGCCCCCAAGAGCCCCAGAGCAAAAGCTAGGCATGCCTGCGGAGAAGCAGCGGATTTCCCGCCTCTCGACAGGGTTCGATATCGATAATCGATATCGAACCCTGTCGATAGGTCTGGAATCGGACAGGCATCGATGCCGCTCAATATGCAGAGCGCTCGATGTCGATCCCCTGCCATGGCTGCCACGAGCAAAATCGGCCCCAGAGCAAAAGCCACAGACGCCCGTCGACAGCCAGCGGGATCGAGGGCTACCGGCCGGCACCCGTCTCCACACTTTGCCATAACTATCAGCACCTAGTGCTCTGCATCCCTGTAAGCAGCTACGCAAATGCACAGGCCTCGAGGCCTCTCCAGAGCCAGAGGTAGCGATGCGCACCGAGAGGGATCCATGGCTGTGCATGCGGTGCCCCGGCGATCGGTAGGCAAATCGACGCTCGGCAAGGCCCGTCGGCGTGAAAAACGGTCCGTGTCGATGGGCTGCGGCACCTCCCGAGAGCCCCAGAGCAAAAGCTAGGCATGCCTGCGGAGAAGCAGCGGATTTCCCGCCTCTCGACAGGGTTCGATATCGATAATCGATATTGAACCCTGTTGATAGGTCTGGAATCGGACAGGCATCGATGCCCCTCAATATGCAGAGCGCTCGATGTCGATCCCCTGCCAGGGTTGCCACGAGCAAAATCGGCCCCAGAGCAAAAGCCACAGACGCCCGTCGACAGCCAGCGGCATCGAGGGCTACCGGCCGGCACCCGTCTCCACACTTTGCCATAACTATCAGCACCTAGTGCTCTGCATCCCTGTAAGCAGCTACGCAAATGCACAGGCCTCGAGGCCTCTCCAGATCCAGAGGTAGCGATGCGCACCGAGAGGGATCCATGGCTGTGCATGCGGTGCCCCGGCGATCGGTAGGCAAATCGATGCTCGGCAAGGCCCGTCGGCGTGAAAAACGGTCCGTGTCGATGGGCTGCGGCACCTCCCGAGAGCCCCCGAGAGCCCCAGAGCAAAAGCTAGGCATGCCTGCGGAGAAGCAGCCGATTTCCCGCCTCTCGACAGGGTTCGATATCGATAATCGATATCGAACCCTGTCGATAGGTCTGGAATCGGACAGGCATCGATGCCGCTCAATATGCAGAGCGCTCGATGTCGATCCCCTGCCATGGCTGCCACGAGCAAAATCGGCCCCAGAGCAAAAGCCACAGACGCCTGTCGACAGCCAGCGGCATCGAGGGCTACCGGCCGGCACCCGTCTCCACACTTTGCCATAACTATCAGCACCTAGTGCTCTGCATCCCTGTAAGCAGCTACGCAAATGCACAGGCCTCGAGGCCTCTCCAGATCCAGAGGTAGCGATGCGCACCGAGAGGGATCCATCGCTGTGCATGCGGTGCCCCGGCGATCGGTAGGCAAATCGATGCTCGGCAAGGCCCGTCGGCGTGAAAAACGGTCCGTGTCGATGGGCTGCGGCGCCTCCCGAGAGCCCCCGAGAGCCCCAGAGCAAAAGCTAGGCATGCCTGCGGAGAAGCAGCGGATTTCCCGCCTCTCGACAGGGTTCGATATCGATAATCAATATCGAACCCTGTCGATAGGTCTGGAATCGGACAGGCATCGATGCCGCTCAATATGCAGAGCGCTCGATGTCGATCCCCTGCCATGGCTGCCACGAGCAAAATCGGCCCCAGAGCAAAAGCCACAGACGCCTGTCGACAGCCAGCCGTATCGAGGGCTACCGGCCGGCACCCGTCTCCACACTTTGCCATAACTATCAGCACCTAGTGCTCTGCATCCCTGTAAGCAGCTACGCAAATGCACAGGCCTCGAGGCCTCTCCAGATCCAGAGGTAGCGATGCGCACCGAGAGGGATCCATGGCTGTGCATGCGGTGCCCCGGCGATCGGTAGGCAAATCGACGCTCGGCAAGGCCCGTCGGCGTGAAAAACGGTCCGTGTCGATGGGCTGCGGCGCCTCCTGAGAGCCCCCGAGAGCCCCAGAGCAAAAGCTAGGCATGCCTGCGGAGAAGCAGCGGATTTCCCGCCTCTCGACAGGGTTCGATATCGATAATCGATATCGAACCCTGTCGATAGGTCTGGAATCGGACAGGCATCGATGCTGCTCAATATGCAGAGCGCTCGATGTCGATCCCCTGCCATGGCTGCCACGAGCAAAATCGGCCCCAGAGCAAAAGCCACAGACGCCCGTCGACAGCCAGCCGTATCGAGGGCTACCGGCCGGCACCCGTCTCCACACTTTGCCATAACTATCAGCACCTAGTGCTCTGCATCCCTGTAAGCAGCTACGCAAATGCACAGGCCTCGAGGCCTCTCCAGATCCAGAGGTAGCGATGCGCACCGAGAGGGATCCATGGCTGTGCATGCGGTGCCCCGGCGATCGGTAGGCAAATCGACGCTCGGCAAGGCCCGTCGGCGTGAAAAACGGTCCGTGTCGATGGGCTGCGGCGCCTCCCGAGAGCCCCCGAGAGCCCCAGAGCAAAAGCTAGGCATGCCTGCGGAGAAGCAGCCGATTTCCCGCCTCTCGACAGGGTTCGATATCGATAATCGATATCGAACCCTGTCGATAGGTCTGGAATCGGACAGGCATCGATGCCGCTCAATATGCAGAGCGCTCGATGTCCATCCCCTGCCATGGCTGCCACGAGCAAAATCGGCCCCAGAGCAAAAGCCACAGACGCCCGTCGACAGCCAGCGGCATCGAGGGCTACCGGCCGGCACCCGTCTCCACACTTTGCCATAACTATCAGCACCTAGCGCTCTGCATCCCTGTAAGCAGCTACGCAAATGCACAGGCCTCGAGGCCTCTCCAGATCCAGAGGTAGCGATGCGCACCGAGAGGGATCCATGGCTGTGCATGCGGTGCCCCGGCGATCGGTAGGCAAATCGACGCTCGGCAAGGCCCGTCGGCGTGAAAAACGGTCCGTGTCGATGGGCTGCGGCGCCTCCCGAGAGCCCCAGAGCAAAAGCTAGGCATGCCTGCGGAGAAGCAGCCGATTTCCCGCCTCTCGACAGGGTTCGATATCGATAATCGATATCGAACCCTGTCGATAGGTCTGGAATCGGACAGGCATCGATGCCGCTCAATATGCAGAGCGCTCGATGTCCATCCCCTGCCAGGGTTGCCACGAGCAAAATCGGCCCCAGAGCAAAAGCCACAGACGCCCGTCGACAGCCAGCGGCATCGAGGGCTACCGGCCGGCACCCGTCTCCACACTTTGCCATAACTATCAGCACCTAGTGCTCTGCATCCCTGTAAGCAGCTACGCAAATGCACAGGCCTCGAGGCCTCTCCAGATCCAGAGGTAGCGATGCGCACCGAGAGGGATCCATGGCTGTGCATGTGGTGCCCCGGCGATCGGTAGGCAAATCGACGCTCGGCAAGGCCCGTCGGCGTGAAAAACGGTCCGTGTCGATGGGCTGCGGCGCCTCCCGAGAGCCCCCGAGAGCCCCAGAGCAAAAGCTAGGCATGCCTGCGGAGAAGCAGCGGATTTCCCGCCTCTCGACAGGGTTCGATATCGATAATCGATATCGAACCCTGTCGATAGGTCTGGAATCGGACAGGCATCGATGCTGCTCAATATGCAGAACGCTCGATGTCCATCCCCTGCCATGGCTGCCACGAGCAAAATCGGCCCCAGAGCAAAAGCCACAGACGCCCGTCGACAGCCAGCGGCATCGAGGGCTACCGGCCGGCACCCGTCTCCACACTTTGCCATAACTATCAGCACCTAGTGCTCTGCATCCCTGTAAGCAGCTACGCAAATGCACAGGCCTCGAGGCCTCTCCAGATCCAGAGGTAGCGATGCGCACCGAGAGGGATCCATGGCTGTGCATGCGGTGCCCCGGCGATCGGTAGGCAAATCGACGCTCGGCAAGGCCCGTCGGCGTGAAAAACGGTCCGTGTCGATGGGCTGCGGCGCCTCCCGAGAGCCCCAGAGCAAAAGCTAGGCATGCCTGCGGAGAAGCAGCGGATTTCCCGCCTCTCGACAGGGTTCGATATCGATAATCGATATCGAACCCTGTCGATAGGTCTGGAATCGGACAGGCATCGATGCCGCTCAATATGCAGAGCGCTCGATGTCCATCCCCTGCCAGGGTTGCCACGAGCAAAATCGGCCCCAGAGCAAAAGCCACAGACGCCCGTCGACAGCCAGCGGGATCGAGGGCTACCGGCCGGCACCCGTCTCCACACTTTGCCATAACTATCAGCACCTAGTGCTCTGCATCCCTGTAAGCAGCTACGCAAATGCACAGGCCTCGAGGCCTCTCCAGATCCAGAGGTAGCGATGCGCACCGAGAGGGATCCATGGCTGTGCATGCGGTGCCCCGGCGATCGGTAGGCAAATCAACGCTCGGCAAGGCCCGTCGGCGTGAAAAACGGTCCGTGTCGATGGGCTGCGGCACCTCCCGAGAGCCCCCGAGAGCCCCAGAGCAAAAGCTAGGCATGCCTGCGGAGAAGCAGCCGATTTCCCGCCTCTCGACAGGGTTCGATATCGATAATCGATATCGAACCCTGTCGATAGGTCTGGAATCGGACAGGCATCGATGCCGCTCAATATGCAGAGCGCTCGATGTCCATCCCCTGCCAGGGTTGCCACGAGCAAAATCGGCCCCAGAGCAAAAGCCACAGACGCCCGTCGACAGCCAGCGGGATCGAGGGCTACCGGCCGGCACCCGTCTCCACACTTTGCCATAACTATCAGCACCTAGTGCTCTGCATCCCTGTAAGCAGCTACGCAAATGCACAGGCCTCGAGGCCTCTCCAGATCCAGAGGTAGCGATGCGCACCGAGAGGGATCCATCGCTGTGCATGTGGTGCCCCGGCGATCGGTAGGCAAATCGATGCTCGGCAAGGCCCGTCGGCGTGAAAAACGGTCCGTGTCGATGGGCTGCGGCACCTCCCGAGAGCCCCCGAGAGCCCCAGAGCAAAAGCTAGGCATGCCTGCGGAGAAGCAGCGGATTTCCCGCCTCTCGACAGGGTTCGATATCGATAATCGATATCGAACCCTGTCGATAGGTCTGGAATCGGACAGGCATCGATGCCGCTCAATATGCAGAGCGCTCGATGTCCATCCCCTGCCATGGCTGCCACGAGCAAAATCGGCCCCAGAGCAAAAGCCACAGACGCCCGTCGACAGCCAGCGGGATCGAGGGCTACCGGCCGGCACCCGTCTCCACACTTTGCCATAACTATCAGCACCTAGTGCTCTGCATCCCTGTAAGCAGCTACGCAAATGCACAGGCCTCGAGGCCTCTCCAGATCCAGAGGTAGCGATGCGCACCGAGAGGGATCCATGGCTGTGCATGCGGTGCCCCGGCGATCGGTAGGCAAATCGGCGCTCGGCAAGGCCCGTCGGCGTGAAAAACGGTCCGTGTCGATGGGCTGCGGCGCCTCCCGAGAGCCCCAGAGCAAAAGCTAGGCATGCCTGCGGAGAAGCAGCCGATTTCCCGCCTCTCGACAGGGTTCGATATCGATAATCGATATCGAACCCTGTCGATAGGTCTGGAATCGGACAGGCATCGATGCCGCTCAATATGCAGAGCGCTCGATGTCCATCCCCTGCCAGGGTTGCCACGAGCAAAATCGGCCCCAGAGCAAAAGCCACAGACGCCCGTCGACAGCCAGCGGCATCGAGGGCTACCGGCCGGCACCCGTCTCCACACTTTGCCATAACTATCAGCACCTAGTGCTCTGCATCCCTGTAAGCAGCTACGCAAATGCACAGGCCTCGAGGCCTCTCCAGATCCAGAGGTAGCGATGCGCACCGAGAGGGATCCATGGCTGTGCATGTGGTGCCCCGGCGATCGGTAGGCAAATCGACGCTCGGCAAGGCCCGTCGGCGTGAAAAACGGTCCGTGTCGATGGGCTGCGGCGCCTCCCGAGAGCCCCCGAGAGCCCCAGAGCAAAAGCTAGGCATGCCTGCGGAGAAGCAGCCGATTTCCCGCCTCTCGACAGGGTTCGATATCGATAATCGATATCGAACCCTGTCGATAGGTCTGGAATCGGACAGGCATCGATGCTGCTCAATATGCAGAACGCTCGATGTCCATCCCCTGCCATGGCTGCCACGAGCAAAATCGGCCCCAGAGCAAAAGCCACAGACGCCCGTCGACAGCCAGCGGCATCGAGGGCTACCGGCCGGCACCCGTCTCCACACTTTGCCATAACTATCAGCACCTAGTGCTCTGCATCCCTGTAAGCAGCTACGCAAATGCACAGGCCTCGAGGCCTCTCCAGATCCAGAGGTAGCGATGCGCACCGAGAGGGATCCATGGCTGTGCATGCGGTGCCCCGGCGATCGGTAGGCAAATCGACGCTCGGCAAGGCCCGTCGGCGTGAAAAACGGTCCGTGTCGATGGGCTGCGGCGCCTCCCGAGAGCCCCAGAGCAAAAGCTAGGCATGCCTGCGGAGAAGCAGCCGATTTCCCGCCTCTCGACAGGGTTCGATATCGATAATCGATATCGAACCCTGTCGATAGGTCTGGAATCGGACAGGCATCGATGCCGCTCAATATGCAGAGCGCTCGATGTCCATCCCCTGCCAGGGTTGCCACGAGCAAAATCGGCCCCAGAGCAAAAGCCACAGACGCCCGTCGACAGCCAGCGGGATCGAGGGCTACCGGCCAGCACCCGTCTCCACACTTTGCCATAACTATCAGCACCTAGTGCTCTGCATCCCTGTAAGCAGCTACGCAAATGCACAGGCCTCGAGGCCTCTCCAGATCCAGAGGTAGCGATGCGCACCGAGAGGGATCCATGGCTGTGCATGCGGTGCCCCGGCGATCGGTAGGCAAATCAACGCTCGGCAAGGCCCGTCGGCGTGAAAAACGGTCCGTGTCGATGGGCTGCGGCACCTCCCGAGAGCCCCCGAGAGCCCCAGAGCAAAAGCTAGGCATGCCTGCGGAGAAGCAGCGGATTTCCCGCCTCTCGACAGGGTTCGATATCGATAATCGATATCGAACCCTGTCGATAGGTCTGGAATCGGACAGGCATCGATGCCGCTCAATATGCAGAGCGCTCGATGTCGATCCCCTGCCAGGGTTGCCACGAGCAAAATCGGCCCCAGAGCAAAAGCCACAGACGCCCGTCGACAGCCAGCGGGATCGAGGGCTACCGGCCGGCACCCGTCTCCACACTTTGCCATAACTATCAGCACCTAGTGCTCTGCATCCCTGTAAGCAGCTACGCAAATGCACAGGCCTCGAGGCCTCTCCAGATCCAGAGGTAGCGATGCGCACCGAGAGGGATCCATGGCTGTGCATGCGGTGCCCCGGCGATCGGTAGGCAAATCGGCGCTCGGCAAGGCCCGTCGGCGTGAAAAACGGTCCGTGTCGATGGGCTGCGGCGCCTCCCGAGAGCCCCCGAGAGCCCCAGAGCAAAAGCTAGGCATGCCTGCGGAGAAGCAGCGGATTTCCCGCCTCTCGACAGGGTTCGATATCGATAATCGATATCGAACCCTGTCGATAGGTCTGGAATCGGACAGGCATCGATGCCGCTCAATATGCAGAGCGCTCGATGTCCATCCCCTGCCAGGGTTGCCACGAGCAAAATCGGCCCCAGAGCAAAAGCCACAGACGCCCGTCGACAGCCAGCCGTATCGAGGGCTACCGGCCGGCACCCGTCTCCACACTTTGCCATAACTATCAGCACCTAGTGCTCTGCATCCCTGTAAGCAGCTACGCAAATGCACAGGCCTCGAGGCCTCTCCAGATCCAGAGGTAGCGATGCGCACCGAGAGGGATCCATGGCTGTGCATGCGGTGCCCCGGCGATCGGTAGGCAAATCGACGCTCGGCAAGGCCCGTCGGCGTGAAAAACGGTCCGTGTCGATGGCCTGCGGCGCCTCCCGAGAGCCCCCGAGAGCCCCAGAGCAAAAGCTAGGCATGCCTGCGGAGAAGCAGCGGATTTCCCGCCTCTCGACAGGGTTCGATATCGATAATCGATATCGAACCCTGTCGATAGGTCTGGAATCGGACAGGCATCGATGCCGCTCAATATGCAGAGCGCTCGATGTCGATCCCCTGCCATGGCTGCCATGAGCAAAATCGGCCCCAGAGCAAAAGCCACAGACGCCCGTCGACAGCCAGCGGGATCGAGGGCTACCGGCCGGCACCCGTCTCCACACTTTGCCATAACTATCAGCACCTAGCGCTCTGCATCCCTGTAAGCAGCTACGCAAATGCACAGGCCTCGAGGCCTCTCCAGATCCAGAGGTAGCGATGCGCACCGAGAGGGATCCATGGCTGTGCATGCGGTGCCCCGGCGATCGGTAGGCAAATCGACGCTCGGCAAGGCCCGTCGGCGTGAAAAACGGTCCGTGTCGATGGGCTGCGGCGCCTCCCGAGAGCCCCCGAGAGCCCCAGAGCAAAAGCTAGGCATGCCTGCGGAGAAGCAGCCGATTTCCCGCCTCTCGACAGGGTTCGATATCGATAATCGATATCGAACCCTGTCGATAGGTCTGGAATCGGACAGGCATCGATGCCGCTCAATATGCAGAGCGCTCGATGTCGATCCCCTGCCATGGCTGCCACGAGCAAAATCGGCCCCAGAGCAAAAGCCACAGACGCCCGTCGACAGCCAGCGGCATCGAGGGCTACCGGCCGGCACCCGTCTCCACACTTTGCCATAACTATCAGCACCTAGTGCTCTGCATCCCTGTAAGCAGCTACGCAAATGCACAGGCCTCGAGGCCTCTCCAGATCCAGAGGTAGCGATGCGCACCGAGAGGGATCCATGGCTGTGCATGCGGTGCCCCGGCGATCGGTAGGCAAATCGGCGCTCGGCAAGGCCCGTCGGCGTGAAAAACGGTCCGTGTCGATGGGCTGCGGCGCCTCCCGAGAGCCCCCGAGAGCCCCAGAGCAAAAGCTAGGCATGCCTGCGGAGAAGCAGCCGATTTCCCGCCTCTCGACAGGGTTCGATATCGATAATCGATATCGAACCCTGTCGATAGGTCTGGAATCGGACAGGCATCGATGCCGCTCAATATGCAGAGCGCTCGATGTCCATCCCCTGCCATGGCTGCCACCAGCAAAATCGGCCCCAGAGCAAAAGCCACAGACGCCTGTCGACAGCCAGCGGCATCGAGGGCTACCGGCCGGCACCCATCTCCACACTTTGCCATAACTATCAGCACCTAGTGCTCTGCATCCCTGTAAGCAGCTACGCAAATGCACAGGCCTCGAGGCCTCTCCAGATCCAGAGGTAGCGATGCGCACCGAGAGGGATCCATGGCTGTGCATGCGGTGCCCCGGCGACCGGTAGGCAAATCGACGCTCGGCAAGGCCCGTCGGCGTGAAAAACGGTCCGTGTCGATGGGCTGCGGCGCCTCCCGAGAGCCCCCGAGAGCCCCAGAGCAAAAGCTAGGCATGCCTGCGGAGAAGCAGCCGATTTCCCGCCTCTCGACAGGGTTCGATATCGATAATTGATATCGAACCCTGTCGATAGGTCTGGAATCGGACAGGCATCGATGCCGCTCAATATGCAGAGCGCTCGATGTCGATCCCCTGCCAGGGTTGCCACGAGCAAAATCGGCCCCAGAGCAAAAGCCACAGACGCCCGTCGACAGCCAGCGGGATCGAGGGCTACCGGCCGGCACCCGTCTCCACACTTTGCCATAACTATCAGCACCTAGTGCTCTGCATCCCTGTAAGCAGCTACGCAAATGCACAGGCCTCGAGGCCTCTCCAGATCCAGAGGTAGCGATGCGCACCGAGAGGGATCCATGGCTGTGCATGCGGTGCCCCGGCGATCGGTAGGCAAATCGGCGCTCGGCAAGGCCCGTCGGCGTGAAAAACGGTCCGTGTCGATGGGCTGCGGCGCCTCCCGAGAGCCCCCGAGAGCCCCAGAGCAAAAGCTAGGCATGCCTGCGGAGAAGCAGCGGATTTCCCGCCTCTCGACAGGGTTCGATATCGATAATCGATATCGAACCCTGTCGATAGGTCTGGAATCGGACAGGCATCGATGCTGCTCAATATGGAGAGCGCTCGATGTCGATCCCCTGCCAGGGTTGCCACGAGCAAAATCGGCCCCAGAGCAAAAGCCACAGACGCCCGTCGACAGCCAGCCGTATCGAGGGCTACCGGCCGGCACCCGTCTCCACACTTTGCCATAACTATCAGCACCTAGTGCTCTGCATCCCTGTAAGCAGCTACGCAAATGCACAGGCCTCGAGGCCTCTCCAGATCCAGAGGTAGCGATGCGCACCGAGAGGGATCCATGGCTGTGCATGCGGTGCCCCGGCGATCGGTAGGCAAATCGACGCTCGGCAAGGCCCGTCGGCGTGAAAAACGGTCCGTGTCGATGGCCTGCGGCGCCTCCCGAGAGCCCCCGAGAGCCCCAGAGCAAAAGCTAGGCATGCCTGCGGAGAAGCAGCGGATTTCCCGCCTCTCGACAGGGTTCGATATCGATAATCGATATCGAACCCTGTCGATAGGTCTGGAATCGGACAGGCATCGATGCCGCTCAATATGCAGAGCGCTCGATGTCGATCCCCTGCCATGGCTGCCATGAGCAAAATCGGCCCCAGAGCAAAAGCCACAGACGCCCGTCGACAGCCAGCGGGATCGAGGGCTACCGGCCGGCACCCGTCTCCACACTTTGCCATAACTATCAGCACCTAGCGCTCTGCATCCCTGTAAGCAGCTACGCAAATGCACAGGCCTCGAGGCCTCTCCAGATCCAGAGGTAGCGATGCGCACCGAGAGGGATCCATGGCTGTGCATGCGGTGCCCCGGCGATCGGTAGGCAAATCGACGCTCGGCAAGGCCCGTCGGCGTGAAAAACGGTCCGTGTCGATGGGCTGCGGCGCCTCCCGAGAGCCCCCGAGAGCCCCAGAGCAAAAGCTAGGCATGCCTGCGGAGAAGCAGCCGATTTCCCGCCTCTCGACAGGGTTCGATATCGATAATCGATATCGAACCCTGTCGATAGGTCTGGAATCGGACAGGCATCGATGCCGCTCAATATGCAGAGCGCTCGATGTCGATCCCCTGCCATGGCTGCCACGAGCAAAATCGGCCCCAGAGCAAAAGCCACAGACGCCCGTCGACAGCCAGCGGCATCGAGGGCTACCGGCCGGCACCCGTCTCCACACTTTGCCATAACTATCAGCACCTAGTGCTCTGCATCCCTGTAAGCAGCTACGCAAATGCACAGGCCTCGAGGCCTCTCCAGATCCAGAGGTAGCGATGCGCACCGAGAGGGATCCATGGCTGTGCATGCGGTGCCCCGGCGATCGGTAGGCAAATCGGCGCTCGGCAAGGCCCGTCGGCGTGAAAAACGGTCCGTGTCGATGGGCTGCGGCGCCTCCCGAGAGCCCCCGAGAGCCCCAGAGCAAAAGCTAGGCATGCCTGCGGAGAAGCAGCCGATTTCCCGCCTCTCGACAGGGTTCGATATCGATAATCGATATCGAACCCTGTCGATAGGTCTGGAATCGGACAGGCATCGATGCCGCTCAATATGCAGAGCGCTCGATGTCGATCCCCTGCCATGGCTGCCACCAGCAAAATCGGCCCCAGAGCAAAAGCCACAGACGCCTGTCGACAGCCAGCGGCATCGAGGGCTACCGGCCGGCACCCATCTCCACACTTTGCCATAACTATCAGCACCTAGTGCTCTGCATCCCTGTAAGCAGCTACGCAAATGCACAGGCCTCGAGGCCTCTCCAGATCCAGAGGTAGCGATGCGCACCGAGAGGGATCCATGGCTGTGCATGCGGTGCCCCGGCGACCGGTAGGCAAATCGACGCTCGGCAAGGCCCGTCGGCGTGAAAAACGGTCCGTGTCGATGGGCTGCGGCGCCTCCCGAGAGCCCCCGAGAGCCCCAGAGCAAAAGCTAGGCATGCCTGCGGAGAAGCAGCCGATTTCCCGCCTCTCGACAGGGTTCGATATCGATAATTGATATCGAACCCTGTCGATAGGTCTGGAATCGGACAGGCATCGATGCCGCTCAATATGCAGAGCGCTCGATGTCCATCCCCTGCCATGGCTGCCACCAGCAAAATCGGCCCCAGAGCAAAAGCCACAGACGCCCGTCGACAGCCAGCGGCATTGAGGGCTACCGGCCGGCACCCGTCTCCACACTTTGCCATAACTATCAGCACCTAGTGCTCTGCATCCCTGTAAGCAGCTACGCAAATGCACAGGCCTCGAGGCCTCTCCAGATCCAGAGGTAGCGATGCGCACCGAGAGGGATCCATGGCTGTGCATGCGGTGCCCCGGCGATCGGTAGGCAAATCGACGCTCGGCAAGGCCCGTCGGCGTGAAAAACGGTCCGTGTCGATGGCCTGCGGCGCCTCCCGAGAGCCCCCGAGAGCCCCAGAGCAAAAGCTAGGCATGCCTGCGGAGAAGCAGCCGATTTCCCGCCTCTCGACAGGGTTCGATATCGATAATCGATATCGAACCCTGTCGATAGGTCTGGAATCGGACAGGCATCGATGCCGCTCAATATGCAGAGCGCTCGATGTCCATCCCCTGCCATGGCTGCCACGAGCAAAATCGGCCCCAGAGCAAAAGCCACAGATGCCTGTCGACAGCCAGCGGGATCGAGGGCTACCGGCCGGCACCCATCTCCACACTTTGCCATAACTATCAGCACCTAGTGCTCTGCATCCCTGTAAGCAGCTACGCAAATGCACAGGCCTCGAGGCCTCTCCAGATCCAGAGGTAGCGATGCGCACCGAGAGGGATCCATGGCTGTGCATGCGGTGCCCCGGCGATCGGTAGGCAAATCGACGCTCGGCAAGGCCCGTCGGCGTGAAAAACGGTCCGTGTCGATGGGCTGCGGCGCCTCCCGAGAGCCCCCGAGAGCCCCAGAGCAAAAGCTAGGCATGCCTGCGGAGAAGCAGCCGATTTCCCGCCTCTCGACAGGGTTCGATATCGATAATCGATATCGAACCCTGTCGATAGGTCTGGAATCGGACAGGCATCGATGCCGCTCAATATGCAGAGCGCTCGATGTCCATCCCCTGCCAGGGTTGCCACGAGCAAAATCGGCCCCAGAGCAAAAGCCACAGACGCCCGTCGACAGCCAGCGGCATCGAGGGCTACCGGCCGGCACCCGTCTCCACACTTTGCCATAACTATCAGCACCTAGTGCTCTGCATCCCTGTAAGCAGCTACGCAAATGCACAGGCCTCGAGGCCTCTCCAGATCCAGAGGTAGCGATGCGCACCGAGAGGGATCCATGGCTGTGCATGCGGTGCCCCGGCGATTGGTAGGCAAATCGACGCTCGGCAAGGCCCGTCGGCGTGAAAAACGGTCCGTGTCGATGGCCTGCGGCGCCTCCCGAGAGGCCCCGAGAGCCCCAGAGCAAAAGCTAGGCATGCCTGCGGAGAAGCAGCCGATTTCCCGCCTCTCGACACGGTTCGATATCGATAATCGATATCGAACCCTGTCGATAGGTCTGGAATCGGACAGGCATCGATGCCGCTCAATATGCAGAGCGCTCGATGTCCATCCCCTGCCATGGCTGCCACCAGCAAAATCGGCCCCAGAGCAAAAGCCACAGACGCCCGTCGACAGCCAGCGGGATCGAGGGCTACCGGCCGGCACCCATCTCCACACTTTGCCGTAACTATCAGCACCTAGTGCTCTGCATCCCTGTAAGCAGCTACGCAAATGCACAGGCCTCGAGGCCTCTCCAGATCCAGAGGTAGCGATGCGCACCGAGAGGGATCCATGGCTGTGCATGCGGTGCCCCGGCGATCGGTAGGCAAATCGACGCTCGGCAAGGCCCGTCGGCGTGAAAAACGGTCCGTGTCGATGGGCTGCGGCGCCTCCCGAGAGCCCCAGAGCAAAAGCTAGGCATGCCTGCGGAGAAGCAGCCGATTTCCCGCCTCTCGACAGGGTTCGATATCGATAATCGATATCGAACCCTGTCGATAGGTCTGGAATCGGACAGGCATCGATGCCGCTCAATATGCAGAGCGCTCGATGTCCATCCCCTGCCATGGCTGCCACGAGCAAAATCGGCCCCAGAGCAAAAGCCACAGACGCCCGTCGACAGCCAGCGGGATCGAGGGCTACCGGCCGGCACCCATCTCCACACTTTGCCATAACTATCAGCACCTAGTGCTCTGCATCCCTGTAAGCAGCTACGCAAATGCACAGGCCTCGAGGCCTCTCCAGATCCAGAGGTAGCGATGCGCACCGAGAGGGATCCATGGCTGTGCATGCAGTGCCCAGGCGATCGGCAGGCAAATCGGCGCTCGGCAAGGCCCGTCGGCGTGAAAAACGGTCCGTGTCGATGGGCTGCGGCGCCTCCCCAGAGCCCCCGAGAGCCCCAGAGCAAAAGCTAGGCATGCCTGCGGAGAAGCAGCCGATTTCCCGCCTCTCGACAGGGTTCGATATCGATAATCGATATCGAACCCTGTCGATAGGTCTGGAATCGGACAGGCATCGATGCCGCTCAATATGCAGAGCGCTCGATGTCCATCCCCTGCCATGGCTGCCACGAGCAAAATCGGCCCCAGAGCAAAAGCCACAGACGCCTGTCGACAGCCAGCGGGATCGAGGGCTACCGGCCGGCACCCGTCTCCACACTTTGCCATAACTATCAGCACCTAGTGCTCTGCATCCCTGTAAGCAGCTACGCAAATGCACAGGCCTCGAGGCCTCTCCAGATCCAGAGGTAGCGATGCGCACCGAGAGGGATCCATGGCTGTGCATGCGGTGCCCCGGCGATCGGTAGGCAAATCGACGCTCGGCAAGGCCCGTCGGCGTGAAAAACGGTCCGTGTCGATGGGCTGCGGCGCCTCCCGAGAGCCCCCGAGAGCCCCAGAGCAAAAGCTAGGCATGCCTGCGGAGAAGCAGCCGATTTCCCGCCTCTCGACAGGGTTCGATATCGATAATCGACATCGAACCCTGTCGATAGGTCTGGAATCGGACAGGCATCGATGCCGCTCAATATGCAGAGCGCTCGATGTCCATCCCCTGCCATGGCTGCCACGAGCAAAATCGGCCCCAGAGCAAAAGCCACAGACGCCCGTCGACAGCCAGCGGGATCGAGGGCTACCGGCCGGCACCCGTCTCCACACTTTGCCATAACTATCAGCACCTAGTGCTCTGCATCCCTGTAAGCAGCTACGCAAATGCACAGGCCTCGAGGCCTCTCCAGATCCAGAGGTAGCGATGCGCACCGAGAGGGATCCATGGCTGTGCATGCGGTGCCCCGGCGATCGGTAGGCAAATCGACGCTCGGCAAGGCCCGTCGGCGTGAAAAACGGTCCGTGTCGATGGGCTGCGGCGCCTCCCGAGAGCCCCAGAGCAAAAGCTAGGCATGCCTGCGGAGAAGCAGCCGATTTCCCGCCTCTCGACAGGGTTCGATATCGATAATCGATATCGAACCCTGTCGATAGGTCTGGAATCGGACAGGCATCGATGCTGCTCAATATGCAGAACGCTCGATGTCGATCCCCTGCCATGGCTGCCACGAGCAAAATCGGCCCCAGAGCAAAAGCCACAGACGCCCGTCGACAGCCAGCGGGATCGAGGGCTACCGGCCGGCACCCGTCTCCACACTTTGCCATAACTATCAGCACCTAGTGCTCTGCATCCCTGTAAGCAGCTACGCAAATGCACAGGCCTCGAGGCCTCTCCAGATCCAGAGGTAGCGATGCGCACCGAGAGGGATCCATGGCTGTGCATGCAGTGCCCAGGCGATCGGCAGGCAAATCGACGCTCGGCAAGGCCCGTCGGCGTGAAAAACGGTCCGTGTCGATGGCCTGCGGCGCCTCCCGAGAGCCCCCGAGAGCCCCAGAGCAAAAGCTAGGCATGCCTGCGGAGAAGCAGCCGATTTCCCGCCTCTCGACAGGGTTCGATATCGATAATCGATATCGAACCCTGTCGATAGGTCTGGAATCGGACAGGCATCGATGCCGCTCAATATGCAGAGCGCTCGATGTCCATCCCCTGCCATGGCTGCCACGAGCAAAATCGGCCCCAGAGCAAAAGCCACAGACGCCCGTCGACAGCCAGCGGGATCGAGGGCTACCGGCCGGCACCCATCTCCACACTTTGCCATAACTATCAGCACCTAGTGCTCTGCATCCCTGTAAGCAGCTACGCAAATGCACAGGCCTCGAGGCCTCTCCAGATCCAGAGGTAGCGATGCGCACCGAGAGGGATCCATGGCTGTGCATGCGGTGCCCCGGCGATCGGTAGGCAAATGGACGCTCGGCAAGGCCCGTCGGCGTGAAAAACGGTCCGTGTCGATGGGCTGCGGCGCCTCCCGAGAGCCCCCGAGAGCCCCAGAGCAAAAGCTAGGCATGCCTGCGGAGAAGCAGCCGATTTCCTGCCTCTCGACAGGGTTCGATATCGATAATCGATATCGAACCCTGTCGATAGGTCTGGAATCGGACAGGCATCGATGCCGCTCAATATGGAGAGCGCTCGATGTCGATCCCCTGCCATGGCTGCCACGAGCAAAATCGGCCCCAGAGCAAAAGCCACAGACGCCCGTCGACAGCCAGCGGCATCGAGGGCTACCGGCCGGCACCCGTCTCCACACTTTGCCATAACTATCAGCACCTAGTGCTCTGCATCCCTGTAAGCAGCTACGCAAATGCACAGGCCTCGAGGCCTCTCCAGATCCAGAGGTAGCGATGCGCACCGAGAGGGATCCATGGCTGTGCATGCGGTGCCCCGGCGATCGGTAGGCAAATCGACGCTCGGCAAGGCCCGTCGGCGTGAAAAACGGTCCGTGTCGATGGCCTGCGGCGCCTCCCGAGAGCCCCCGAGAGCCCCAGAGCAAAAGCTAGGCATGCCTGCGGAGAAGCAGCGGATTTCCCGCCTCTCGACAGGGTTCGATATCGATAATCGATATCGAACCCTGTCGATAGGTCTGGAATCGGACAGGCATCGATGCCGCTCAATATGCAGAGCGCTCGATGTCCATGCCCTGCCATGGCTGCCACGAGCAAAATCGGCCCCAGAGCAAAAGCCACAGACGCCTGTCGACAGCCAGCGGGATCGAGGGCTACCGGCCGGCACCCGTCTCCACACTTTGCCATAACTATCAGCACCTAGTGCTCTGCATCCCTGTAAGCAGCTACGCAAATGCACAGGCCTCGAGGCCTCTCCAGATCCAGAGGTAGCGATGCACACCGAGAGGGATCCATGGCTGTGCATGCGGTGCCCCGGCGATCAGTAGGCAAATCGACGCTCGGCAAGGCCCGTCGGCGTGAAAAACGGTCCGTGTCGATGGGCTGCGGCGCCTCCCGAGAGCCCCCGAGAGCCCCAGAGCAAAAGCTAGGCATGCCTGCGGAGAAGCAGCAGATTTCCCGCCTCTCGACAGGGTTCGATATCGATAATCGATATCGAACCCTGTCGATAGGTCTGGAATCGGACAGGCATCGATGCCGCTCAATATGCAGAGCGCTCGATGTTGATCCCCTGCCATGGCTGCCACGAGCAAAATCGGCCCCAGAGCAAAAGCCACAGACGCCCGTCGACAGCCAGCGGGATCGAGGGCTACCGGCCGGCACCCATCTCCACACTTTGCCATAACTATCAGCACCTAGTGCTCTGCATCCCTGTAAGCAGCTACGCAAATGCACAGGCCTCGAGGCCTCTCCAGATCCAGAGGTAGCGATGCGCACCGAGAGGGATCCATGGCTGTGCATGCGGTGCCCCGGCGATCGGTAGGCAAATCGACGCTCGGCAAGGCCCGTCGGCGTGAAAAACGGTCCGTGTCGATGGGCTGCGGCGCCTCCCGAGAGCCCCCGAGAGCCCCCGAGCAAAAGCTAGGCATGCCTGCGGAGAAGCAGCCGATTTCCCGCCTCTCGACAGGGTTCGATATCGATAATCGATATCGAACCCTGTCGATAGGTCTGGAATCGGACAGGCATCGATGCCGCTCAATATGCAGAGCGCTCGATGTCCATCCCCTGCCATGGCTGCCACGAGCAAAATCGGCCCCAGAGCAAAAGCCACAGACGCCCGTCGACAGCCAGCGGGATCGAGGGCTACCGGCCGGCACTCGTCTCCACACTTTGCCATAACTATCAGCACCTAGTGCTCTGCATCCCTGTAAGCAGCTACGCAAATGCACAGGCCTCGAGGCCTCTCCAGATCCAGAGGTAGCGATGCGCACCGAGAGGGATCCATGGCTGTGCATGCGGTGCCCCGGCGATCGGTAGGCAAATGGACGCTCGGCAAGGCCCGTCGGCGTGAAAAACGGTCCGTGTCTATGGGCTGCGGCGCCTCCCGAGAGCCCCCGAGAGCCCCAGAGCAAAAGCTAGGCATGCCTGCGGAGAAGCAGCCGATTTCCCGCCTCTCGACAGGGTTCGATATCGATAATCGATATCGAACCCTGTCGATAGGTCTGGAATCGGACAGGCATCGATGCCGCTCAATATGCAGAGCGCTCGATGTCCATCCCCTGCCAGGGTTGCCACGAGCAAAATCGGCCCCAGAGCAAAAGCCACAGACGCCCGTCGACAGCCAGCCATATCGAGGGCTACCGGCTGGCACCCATCTCCACACTTTGCCATAACTATCAGCACCTAGTGCTCTGCATCCCTGTAAGCAGCTACGCAAATGCACAGGCCTCGAGGCCTCTCCAGATCCAGAGGTAGCGATGCGCACCGAGAGGGATCCATGGCTGTGCATGCGGTGCCCCGGCGATCGGTAGGCAAATCGACGCTCGGCAAGGCCCGTCGGCGTGAAAAACGGTCCGTGTCGATGGGCTGCGGCGCCTCCCGAGAGCCCCCGAGAGCCCCAGAGCAAAAGCTAGGCATGCCTGCGGAGAAGCAGCCGATTTCCCGCCTCTCGACAGGGTTCGATATCGATAATCGATATCGAACCCTGTCGATAGGTCTGGAATCGGACAGGCATCGATGCCGCTCAATATGCAGAGCGTTCGATGTCCATCCCCTGCCATGGCTGCCACGAGCAAAATCGGCCCCAGAGCAAAAGCCACAGACGCCCGTCGACAGCCAGCGGGATCGAGGGCTACCGGCCGGCACCCGTCTCCACACTTTGCCATAACTATCAGCACCTAGTGCTCTCCATCCCTGTAAGCAGCTACGCAAATGCACAGGCCTCGAGGCCTCTCCAGATCCAGAGGTAGCGATGCGCACCGAGAGGGATCCATGGCTGTGCATGCGGTGCCCCGGCGATCGGTAGGCAAATCGACGCTCGGCAAGGCCCGTCGGCGTGAAAAACGGTCCGTGTCGATGGGCTGCGGCGCCTCCCGAGAGCCCCCGAGAGCCCCAGAGCAAAAGCTAGGCATGCCTGCGGAGAAGCAGCGGATTTCCCGCCTCTCGACAGGGTTCGATATCGATAATCGATATCGAACCCTGTCGATAGGTCTGGAATCAGACAGGCATCGATGCCGCTCAATATGCAGAGCGCTCGATGTCCATCCCCTGCCAGGGTTGCCACGAGCAAAATCGGCCCCAGAGCAAAAGCCACAGACGCCCGTCGACAGCCAGCCGTATCGAGGGCTACCGGCCGGCACCCGTCTCCACACTTTGCCATAACTATCAGCACCTAGTGCTCTGCATCCCTGTAAGCAGCTACGCAAATGCACAGGCCTCGAGGCCTCTCCAGATCCAGAGGTAGCGATGCGCACCGAGAGGGATCCATGGCTGTGCATGCGGTGCCCCGGCGATCGGTAGGCAAATCGACGCTCGGCAAGGCCCGTCGGCGTGAAAAACGGTCCGTGTCGATGGCCTGCGGCGCCTCCCGAGAGCCCCCGAGAGCCCCAGAGCAAAAGCTAGGCATGCCTGCGGAGAAGCAGCGGATTTCCTGCCTCTCGACAGGGTTCGATATCGATAATCGATATCGAACCCTGTCGATAGGTCTGGAATCGGACAGGCATCGATGCTGCTCAATATGCAGAGCGCTCGATGTCCATCCCCTGCCATGGCTGCCACGAGCAAAATCGGCCCCAGAGCAAAAGCCACAGACGCCCGTCGACAGCCAGCCGTATCGAGGGCTACCGGCCGGCACCCGTCTCCACACTTTGCCATAACTATCAGCACCTAGTGCTCTGCATCCCTGTAAGCAGCTACGCAAATGCACAGGCCTCGAGGCCTCTCCAGATCCAGAGGTAGCGATGCGCACCGAGAGGGATCCATGGCTGTGCATGCGGTGCCCCGGCGATCGGTAGGCAAATCGACGCTCGGCAAGGCCCGTCGGCGTGAAAAACGGTCCGTGTCGATGGGCTGCGGCGCCTCCCGAGAGCCCCCGAGAGCCCCAGAGCAAAAGCTAGGCATGCCTGCGGAGAAGCAGCCGATTTCCCGCCTCTCGACACGGTTCGATATCGATAATCGATATCGAACCCTGTCGATAGGTCTGGAATCGGACAGGCATCGATGCCGCTCAATATGGAGAGCGCTCGATGTCGATCCCCTGCCATGGCTGCCACGAGCAAAATCGGCCCCAGAGCAAAAGCCACAGACGCCCGTCGACAGCCAGCGGGATCGAGGGCTACCGGCCGGCACCCGTCTCCACACTTTGCCATAACTATCAGCACCTAGTGCTCTGCATCCCTGTAAGCAGCTACGCAAATGCACAGGCCTCGAGGCCTCTCCAGATCCAGAGGTAGCGATGCGCACCGAGAGGGATCCATGGCTGTGCATGCGGTGCCCCGGCGATCGGTAGGCAAATCGACGCTCGGCAAGGCCCGTCGGCGTGAAAAACGGTCCGTGTCGATGGGCTGCGGCGCCTCCCGAGAGCCCCCGAGAGCCCCAGAGCAAAAGCTAGGCATGCCTGCGGAGAAGCAGCCGATTTCCCGCCTCTCGACAGGGTTCGATATCGATAATTGATATCGAACCCTGTCGATAGGTCTGGAATCGGACAGGCATCGATGCCGCTCAATATGCAGAGCGCTCGATGTCGATCCCCTGCCATGGCTGCCACGAGCAAAATCGGCCCCAGAGCAAAAGCCACAGACGCCTGTCGACAGCCAGCGGGATCGAGGGCTACCGGCCGGCACCCATCTCCACACTTTGCCATAACTATCAGCACCTAGTGCTCTGCATCCCTGTAAGCAGCTACGCAAATGCACAGGCCTCGAGGCCTCTCCAGATCCAGAGGTAGCGATGCGCACCGAGAGGGATCCATGGCTGTGCATGCGGTGCCCCGGCGATCGGTAGGCAAATCGACGCTCGGCAAGGCCCGTCGGCGTGAAAAACGGTCCGTGTCGATGGGCTGCGGCGCCTCCCGAGAGCCCCCGAGAGCCCCAGAGCAAAAGCTAGGCATGCCTGCGGAGAAGCAGCCGATTTCCCGCCTCTCGACACGGTTCGATATCGATAATCGATATCGAACCCTGTCGATAGGTCTGGAATCGGACAGGCATCGATGCCGCTCAATATGGAGAGCGCTCGATGTCGATCCCCTGCCATGGCTGCCACGAGCAAAATCGGCCCCAGAGCAAAAGCCACAGACGCCCGTCGACAGCCAGCGGGATCGAGGGCTACCGGCCGGCACCCGTCTCCACACTTTGCCATAACTATCAGCACCTAGTGCTCTGCATCCCTGTAAGCAGCTACGCAAATGCACAGGCCTCGAGGCCTCTCCAGATCCAGAGGTAGCGATGCGCACCGAGAGGGATCCATGGCTGTGCATGCGGTGCCCCGGCGATCGGTAGGCAAATCGGCGCTCGGCAAGGCCCGTCGGCGTGAAAAACGGTCCGTGTCGATGGGCTGCGGCGCCTCCCGAGAGCCCCCGAGAGCCCCAGAGCAAAAGCTAGGCATGCCTGCGGAGAAGCAGCGGATTTCCCGCCTCTCGACAGGGTTCGATATCGATAATCGATATCGAACCCTGTCGATAGGTCTGGAATCAGACAGGCATCGATGCCGCTCAATATGCAGAGCGCTCGATGTCCATCCCCTGCCATGGCTGCCACGAGCAAAATCGGCCCCAGAGCAAAAGCCACAGACGCCCGTCGACAGCCAGCGGGATCGAGGGCTACCGGCCGGCACCCATCTCCACACTTTGCCATAACTATCAGCACCTAGCGCTCTGCATCCCTGTAAGCAGCTACGCAAATGCACAGGCCTCGAGGCCTCTCCAGATCCAGAGGTAGCGATGCGCACCGAGAGGGATCCATGGCTGTGCATGCCGTGCCCCGGCGATCGGTAGGCAAATCGACGCTCGGCAAGGCCCGTCGGCGTGAAAAACGGTCCGTGTCGATGGGCTGCGGCGCCTCCCGAGAGCCCCCGAGAGCCCCAGAGCAAAAGCTAGGCATGCCTGCGGAGAAGCAGCCGATTTCCCGCCTCTCGACAGGGTTCGATATCGATAATCGATATCGAACCCTGTCGATAGGTCTGGAATCGGACAGGCATCGATGCCACTCAATATGCAGAGCGCTCGATGTCGATCCCCTGCCAGGGTTGCCACGAGCAAAATCGGCCCCAGAGCAAAAGCCACAGACGCCCGTCGACAGCCAGCCGTATCGAGGGCTACCGGCCGGCACCCGTCTCCACACTTTGCCATAACTATCAGCACCTAGTGCTCTGCATCCCTGTAAGCAGCTACGCAAATGCACAGGCCTCGAGGCCTCTCCAGATCCAGAGGTAGCGATGCGCACCGAGAGGGATCCATGGCTGTGCATGCGGTGCCCCGGCGATCGGTAGGCAAATCGACGCTCGGCAAGGCCCGTCGGCGTGAAAAACGGTCCGTGTCGATGGGCTGCGGCGCCTCCCGAGAGCCCCCGAGAGCCCCAGAGCAAAAGCTAGGCATGCCTGCGGAGAAGCAGCCGATTTCCCGCCTCTCGACAGGGTTCGATATCGATAATTGATATCGAACCCTGTCGATAGGTCTGGAATCGGACAGGCATCGATGCCGCTCAATATGCAGAGCGCTCGATGTCGATCCCCTGCCATGGCTGCCACGAGCAAAATCGGCCCCAGAGCAAAAGCCACAGACGCCTGTCGACAGCCAGCGGGATCGAGGGCTACCGGCCGGCACCCATCTCCACACTTTGCCATAACTATCAGCACCTAGTGCTCTGCATCCCTGTAAGCAGCTACGCAAATGCACAGGCCTCGAGGCCTCTCCAGATCCAGAGGTAGCGATGCGCACCGAGAGGGATCCATGGCTGTGCATGCGGTGCCCCGGCGATCGGTAGGCAAATCGACGCTCGGCAAGGCCCGTCGGCGTGAAAAACGGTCCATGTCGATGGGCTGCGGCGCCTCCCGAGAGCCCCAGAGCAAAAGCTAGGCATGCCTGCGGAGAAGCAGCCGATTTCCCGCCTCTCGACAGGGTTCGATATCGATAATCGATATCGAACCCTGTCGATAGGTCTGGAATCGGACAGGCATCGATGCCGCTCAATATGCAGAGCGCTCGATGTCGATCCCCTGCCATGGCTGACACAAGCAAAATCGGCCCCAGAGCAAAAGCCACAGACGCCTGTCGACAGCCAGCGGCATCGAGGGCTACCGGCCAGCACCCATCTCCACACTTTGCCATAACTATCAGCACCTAGTGCTCTGCATCCCTGTAAGCAGCTACGCAAATGCACAGGCCTCGAGGCCTCTCCAGATCCAGAGGTAGCGATGCGCACCGAGAGGGATCCATGGCTGTGCATGCGGTGCCCCGGCGATCGGTAGGCAAATCGGCGCTCGGCAAGGCCCGTCGGCGTGAAAAACGGTCCGTGTCGATGGGCTGCGGCACGTCCCGAGAGCCCCCGAGCAAAAGCTAGGCATGCCTGCGGAGAAGCAGCGGATTTCCCGCCTCTCGACACGGTTCGATATCGATAATCGATATCGAACCCTGTCGATAGGTCTGGAATCGGACAGGCATCGATGCCGCTCAATATGCAGAGCGCTCGATGTCCATCCCCTGCCATGGCTGCCACGAGCAAAATCGGCCCCAGAGCAAAAGCCACAGACGCCCGTCGACAGCCAGCGGCATCGAGGGCTACCGGCCGGCACCCGTCTCCACACTTTGCCATAACTATCAGCACCTAGCGCTCTGCATCCCTGTAAGCAGCTACGCAAATGCACAGGCCTCGAGGCCTCTCCAGATCCAGAGGTAGCGATGCGCACCGAGAGGGATCCATGGCTGTGCATGCGGTGCCCCGGCGATCGGTAGGCAAATCGACGCTCGGCAAGGCCCGTCGGCGTGAAAAACGGTCCGTGTCGATGGGCTGCGGCACCTCCCGAGAGCCCCAGAGCAAAAGCTAGGCATGCCTGCGGAGAAGCAGCGGATTTCCCGCCTCTCGACAGGGTTCGATATCGATAATCGATATCGAACCCTGTCGATAGGTCTGGAATCGGACAGTCATCGATGCCGCTCAATATGCAGAGCGCTCGATGTCGATCCCCTGCCATGGCTGCCACGAGCAAAATCGGCCCCAGAGCAAAAGCCACAGATGCCTGTCGACAGCCAGCGGGATCGAGGGCTACCGGCCGGCACCCATCTCCACACTTTGCCATAACTATCAGCACCTAGTGCTCTGCATCCCTGTAAGCAGCTACGCAAATGCACAGGCCTCGAGGCCTCTCCAGATCCAGAGGTAGCGATGCGCACCGAGAGGGATCCATGGCTGTGCATGCGGTGCCCCGGCGATCGGTAGGCAAATCGACGCTCGGCAAGGCCCGTCGGCGTGAAAAACGGTCCGTGTCGATGGGCTGCGGCGCCTCCCGAGAGCCCCCGAGAGCCCCCGAGCAAAAGCTAGGCATGCCTGCGGAGAAGCAGCGGATTTCCCGCCTCTCGACAGGGTTCGATATCGATAATCGATATCGAACCCTGTCGATAGGTCTGGAATCGGACAGGCATCGATGCCGCTCAATATGCAGAGCGCTCGATGTCCATCCCCTGCCATGGCTGCCACGAGCAAAATCGGCCCCAGAGCAAAAGCCACAGACGCCCGTCGACAGCCAGCGGGATCGAGGGCTACCGGCCGGCACCCATCTCCACACTTTGCCATAACTATCAGCACCTAGTGCTCTGCATCCCTGTAAGCAGCTACGCAAATGCACAGGCCTCGAGGCCTCTCCAGATCCAGAGGTAGCGATGCGCACCGAGAGGGATCCATGGCTGTGCATGCGGTGCCCCGGCGATCGGTAGGCAAATCGACGCTCGGCAAGGCCCGTCGGCGTGAAAAACGGTCCGTGTCGATGGGCTGCGGCGCCTCCCGAGAGCCCCCGAGAGCCCCAGAGCAAAAGCTAGGCATGCCTGCGGAGAAGCAGCGGATTTCCCGCCTCTCGACAGGGTTCGATATCGATAATCGATATCGAACCCTGTCGATAGGTCTGGAATCGGACAGGCTTCGATGCCGCTCAATATGCAGAGCGCTCGATGTCCATCCCCTGCCATGGCTGCCACGAGCAAAATCGGCCCCAGAGCAAAAGCCACAGACGCCCGTCGACAGCCAGCGGGATCGAGGGCTACCGGCCGGCACCCGTCTCCACACTTTGCCATAACTATCAGCACCTAGTGCTCTGCATCCCTGTAAGCAGCTACGCAAATGCACAGGCCTCGAGGCCTCTCCAGATCCAGAGGTAGCGATGCGCACCGAGAGGGATCCATGGCTGTGCATGCGGTGCCCCGGCGATCGGTAGGCAAATCGACGCTCGGCAAGGCCCGTCGGCGTGAAAAACGGTCCGTGTCGATGGGCTGCGGCGCCTCCCGAGAGCCCCAGAGCAAAAGCTAGGCATGCCTGCGGAGAAGCAGCCGATTTCCCGCCTCTCGACAGGGTTCGATATCGATAATCGATATCGAACCCTGTCGATAGGTCTGGAATCGGACAGGCATCGATGCCGCTCAATATGCAGAGCGCTCGATGTCCATCCCCTGCCATGGCTGCCACGAGCAAAATCGGCCCCAGAGCAAAAGCCACAGACGCCCGTCGACAGCCAGCGGGATCGAGGGCTACCGGCCGGCACCCATCTCCACACTTTGCCATAACTATCAGCACCTAGTGCTCTGCATCCCTGTAAGCAGCTACGCAAATGCACAGGCCTCGAGGCCTCTCCAGATCCAGAGGTAGCGATGCGCACCGAGAGGGATCCATGGCTGTGCATGCAGTGCCCAGGCGATCGGCAGGCAAATCGGCGCTCGGCAAGGCCCGTCGGCGTGAAAAACGTTCCGTGTCGATGGGCTGCGGCGCGTCCCCAGAGCCCCCGAGAGCCCCAGAGCAAAAGCTAGGCATGCCTGCGGAGAAGCAGCCGATTTCCCGCCTCTCGACAGGGTTCGATATCGATAATCGATATCGAACCCTGTCGATAGGTCTGGAATCGGACAGGCATCGATGCCGCTCAATATGCAGAGCGCTCGATGTCCATCCCCTGCCAGGGTTGCCACGAGCAAAATCGGCCCCAGAGCAAAAGCCACAGACGCCCGTCGACAGCCAGCCGTATCGAGGGCTACCGGCCGGCACCCGTCTCCACACTTTGCCATAACTATCAGCACCTAGTGCTCTGCATCCCTGTAAGCAGCTACGCAAATGCACAGGCCTCGAGGCCTCTCCAGATCCAGAGGTAGCGATGCGCACCGAGAGGGATCCATGGCTGTGCATGCGGTGCCCCGGCGATCGGTAGGCAAATCGACGCTCGGCAAGGCCCGTCGGCGTGAAAAACGGTCCGTGTCGATGGGCTGCGGCGCCTCCCGAGAGCCCCCGAGAGCCCCAGAGCAAAAGCTAGGCATGCCTGCGGAGAAGCAGCCGATTTCCCGCCTCTCGACAGGGTTCGATATCGATAATCGATATCGAACCCTGTCGATAGGTCTGGAATCGGACAGGCATCGATGCCGCTCAATATGCAGAGCGCTCGATGTCCATCCCCTGCCATGGCTGCCACGAGCAAAATCGGCCCCAGAGCAAAAGCCACAGACGCCCGTCGACAGCCAGCGGCATCGAGGGCTACCGGCCGGCACCCGTCTCCACACTTTGCCATAACTATCAGCACCTAGCGCTCTGCATCCCTGTAAGCAGCTACGCAAATGCACAGGCCTCGAGGCCTCTCCAGATCCAGAGGTAGCGATGCGCACCGAGAGGGATCCATGGCTGTGCATGCGGTGCCCCGGCGATCGGTAGGCAAATCGACGCTCGGCAAGGCCCGTCGGCGTGAAAAACGGTCCGTGTCGATGGGCTGCGGCGCCTCCCGAGAGCCCCAGAGCAAAAGCTAGGCATGCCTGCGGAGAAGCAGCCGATTTCCCGCCTCTCGACAGGGTTCGATATCGATAATCGATATCGAACCCTGTCGATAGGTCTGGAATCGGACAGGCATCGATGCCGCTCAATATGCAGAGCGCTCGATGTCCATCCCCTGCCAGGGTTGCCACGAGCAAAATCGGCCCCAGAGCAAAAGCCACAGACGCCCGTCGACAGCCAGCGGCATCGAGGGCTACCGGCCGGCACCCGTCTCCACACTTTGCCATAACTATCAGCACCTAGTGCTCTGCATCCCTGTAAGCAGCTACGCAAATGCACAGGCCTCGAGGCCTCTCCAGATCCAGAGGTAGCGATGCGCACCGAGAGGGATCCATGGCTGTGCATGTGGTGCCCCGGCGATCGGTAGGCAAATCGACGCTCGGCAAGGCCCGTCGGCGTGAAAAACGGTCCGTGTCGATGGGCTGCGGCGCCTCCCGAGAGCCCCCGAGAGCCCCAGAGCAAAAGCTAGGCATGCCTGCGGAGAAGCAGCCGATTTCCCGCCTCTCGACAGGGTTCGATATCGATAATCGATATCGAACCCTGTCGATAGGTCTGGAATCGGACAGGCATCGATGCTGCTCAATATGCAGAACGCTCGATGTCCATCCCCTGCCATGGCTGCCACGAGCAAAATCGGCCCCAGAGCAAAAGCCACAGACGCCCGTCGACAGCCAGCGGCATCGAGGGCTACCGGCCGGCACCCGTCTCCACACTTTGCCATAACTATCAGCACCTAGTGCTCTGCATCCCTGTAAGCAGCTACGCAAATGCACAGGCCTCGAGGCCTCTCCAGATCCAGAGGTAGCGATGCGCACCGAGAGGGATCCATGGCTGTGCATGCGGTGCCCCGGCGATCGGTAGGCAAATCGACGCTCGGCAAGGCCCGTCGGCGTGAAAAACGGTCCGTGTCGATGGGCTGCGGCGCCTCCCGAGAGCCCCAGAGCAAAAGCTAGGCATGCCTGCGGAGAAGCAGCGGATTTCCCGCCTCTCGACAGGGTTCGATATCGATAATCGATATCGAACCCTGTCGATAGGTCTGGAATCGGACAGGCATCGATGCCGCTCAATATGCAGAGCGCTCGATGTCCATCCCCTGCCAGGGTTGCCACGAGCAAAATCGGCCCCAGAGCAAAAGCCACAGACGCCCGTCGACAGCCAGCGGGATCGAGGGCTACCGGCCGGCACCCGTCTCCACACTTTGCCATAACTATCAGCACCTAGTGCTCTGCATCCCTGTAAGCAGCTACGCAAATGCACAGGCCTCGAGGCCTCTCCAGATCCAGAGGTAGCGATGCGCACCGAGAGGGATCCATGGCTGTGCATGCGGTGCCCCGGCGATCGGTAGGCAAATCAACGCTCGGCAAGGCCCGTCGGCGTGAAAAACGGTCCGTGTCGATGGGCTGCGGCACCTCCCGAGAGCCCCCGAGAGCCCCAGAGCAAAAGCTAGGCATGCCTGCGGAGAAGCAGCCGATTTCCCGCCTCTCGACAGGGTTCGATATCGATAATCGATATCGAACCCTGTCGATAGGTCTGGAATCGGACAGGCATCGATGCCGCTCAATATGCAGAGCGCTCGATGTCCATCCCCTGCCAGGGTTGCCACGAGCAAAATCGGCCCCAGAGCAAAAGCCACAGACGCCCGTCGACAGCCAGCGGGATCGAGGGCTACCGGCCGGCACCCGTCTCCACACTTTGCCATAACTATCAGCACCTAGTGCTCTGCATCCCTGTAAGCAGCTACGCAAATGCACAGGCCTCGAGGCCTCTCCAGATCCAGAGGTAGCGATGCGCACCGAGAGGGATCCATCGCTGTGCATGTGGTGCCCCGGCGATCGGTAGGCAAATCGATGCTCGGCAAGGCCCGTCGGCGTGAAAAACGGTCCGTGTCGATGGGCTGCGGCACCTCCCGAGAGCCCCCGAGAGCCCCAGAGCAAAAGCTAGGCATGCCTGCGGAGAAGCAGCGGATTTCCCGCCTCTCGACAGGGTTCGATATCGATAATCGATATCGAACCCTGTCGATAGGTCTGGAATCGGACAGGCATCGATGCCGCTCAATATGCAGAGCGCTCGATGTCCATCCCCTGCCATGGCTGCCACGAGCAAAATCGGCCCCAGAGCAAAAGCCACAGACGCCCGTCGACAGCCAGCGGGATCGAGGGCTACCGGCCGGCACCCGTCTCCACACTTTGCCATAACTATCAGCACCTAGTGCTCTGCATCCCTGTAAGCAGCTACGCAAATGCACAGGCCTCGAGGCCTCTCCAGATCCAGAGGTAGCGATGCGCACCGAGAGGGATCCATGGCTGTGCATGCGGTGCCCCGGCGATCGGTAGGCAAATCGACGCTCGGCAAGGCCCATCGGCGTGAAAAACGGTCCGTGTCGATGGGCTGCGGCGCCTCCCGAGAGCCCCAGAGCAAAAGCTAGGCATGCCTGCGGAGAAGCAGCCGATTTCCCGCCTCTCGACAGGGTTCGATATCGATAATCGATATCGAACCCTGTCGATAGGTCTGGAATCGGACAGGCATCGATGCCGCTCAATATGCAGAGCGCTCGATGTCCATCCCCTGCCAGGGTTGCCACGAGCAAAATCGGCCCCAGAGCAAAAGCCACAGACGCCCGTCGACAGCCAGCGGCATCGAGGGCTACCGGCCGGCACCCGTCTCCACACTTTGCCATAACTATCAGCACCTAGTGCTCTGCATCCCTGTAAGCAGCTACGCAAATGCACAGGCCTCGAGGCCTCTCCAGATCCAGAGGTAGCGATGCGCACCGAGAGGGATCCATGGCTGTGCATGTGGTGCCCCGGCGATCGGTAGGCAAATCGACGCTCGGCAAGGCCCGTCGGCGTGAAAAACGGTCCGTGTCGATGGGCTGCGGCGCCTCCCGAGAGCCCCCGAGAGCCCCAGAGCAAAAGCTAGGCATGCCTGCGGAGAAGCAGCCGATTTCCCGCCTCTCGACAGGGTTCGATATCGATAATCGATATCGAACCCTGTCGATAGGTCTGGAATCGGACAGGCATCGATGCTGCTCAATATGCAGAACGCTCGATGTCCATCCCCTGCCATGGCTGCCACGAGCAAAATCGGCCCCAGAGCAAAAGCCACAGACGCCCGTCGACAGCCAGCGGGATCGAGGGCTACCGGCCGGCACCCGTCTCCACACTTTGCCATAACTATCAGCACCTAGTGCTCTGCATCCCTGTAAGCAGCTACGCAAATGCACAGGCCTCGAGGCCTCTCCAGATCCAGAGGTAGCGATGCGCACCGAGAGGGATCCATGGCTGTGCATGCGGTGCCCCGGCGATCGGTAGGCAAATCGACGCTCGGCAAGGCCCGTCGGCGTGAAAAACGGTCCGTGTCGATGGGCTGCGGCGCCTCCCGAGAGCCCCAGAGCAAAAGCTAGGCATGCCTGCGGAGAAGCAGCCGATTTCCCGCCTCTCGACAGGGTTCGATATCGATAATCGATATCGAACCCTGTCGATAGGTCTGGAATCGGACAGGCATCGATGCCGCTCAATATGCAGAGCGCTCGATGTCCATCCCCTGCCAGGGTTGCCACGAGCAAAATCGGCCCCAGAGCAAAAGCCACAGACGCCCGTCGACAGCCAGCGGGATCGAGGGCTACCGGCCAGCACCCGTCTCCACACTTTGCCATAACTATCAGCACCTAGTGCTCTGCATCCCTGTAAGCAGCTACGCAAATGCACAGGCCTCGAGGCCTCTCCAGATCCAGAGGTAGCGATGCGCACCGAGAGGGATCCATGGCTGTGCATGCGGTGCCCCGGCGATCGGTAGGCAAATCAACGCTCGGCAAGGCCCGTCGGCGTGAAAAACGGTCCGTGTCGATGGGCTGCGGCACCTCCCGAGAGCCCCCGAGAGCCCCAGAGCAAAAGCTAGGCATGCCTGCGGAGAAGCAGCGGATTTCCCGCCTCTCGACAGGGTTCGATATCGATAATCGATATCGAACCCTGTCGATAGGTCTGGAATCGGACAGGCATCGATGCCGCTCAATATGCAGAGCGCTCGATGTCGATCCCCTGCCAGGGTTGCCACGAGCAAAATCGGCCCCAGAGCAAAAGCCACAGACGCCCGTCGACAGCCAGCGGGATCGAGGGCTACCGGCCGGCACCCGTCTCCACACTTTGCCATAACTATCAGCACCTAGTGCTCTGCATCCCTGTAAGCAGCTACGCAAATGCACAGGCCTCGAGGCCTCTCCAGATCCAGAGGTAGCGATGCGCACCGAGAGGGATCCATGGCTGTGCATGCGGTGCCCCGGCGATCGGTAGGCAAATCGACGCTCGGCAAGGCCCATCGGCGTGAAAAACGGTCCGTGTCGATGGGCTGCGGCGCCTCCCGAGAGCCCCAGAGCAAAAGCTAGGCATGCCTGCGGAGAAGCAGCCGATTTCCCGCCTCTCGACAGGGTTCGATATCGATAATCGATATCGAACCCTGTCGATAGGTCTGGAATCGGACAGGCATCGATGCCGCTCAATATGCAGAGCGCTCGATGTCCATCCCCTGCCAGGGTTGCCACGAGCAAAATCGGCCCCAGAGCAAAAGCCACAGACGCCCGTCGACAGCCAGCGGCATCGAGGGCTACCGGCCGGCACCCGTCTCCACACTTTGCCATAACTATCAGCACCTAGTGCTCTGCATCCCTGTAAGCAGCTACGCAAATGCACAGGCCTCGAGGCCTCTCCAGATCCAGAGGTAGCGATGCGCACCGAGAGGGATCCATGGCTGTGCATGCGGTGCCCCGGCGATCGGTAGGCAAATCGACGCTCGGCAAGGCCCGTCGGCGTGAAAAACGGTCCGTGTCGATGGGCTGCGGCGCCTCCCGAGAGCCCCCGAGAGCCCCAGAGCAAAAGCTAGGCATGCCTGCGGAGAAGCAGCCGATTTCCCGCCTCTCGACAGGGTTCGATATCGATAATCGATATCGAACCCTGTCGATAGGTCTGGAATCGGACAGGCATCGATGCTGCTCAATATGCAGAACGCTCGATGTCCATCCCCTGCCATGGCTGCCACGAGCAAAATCGGCCCCAGAGCAAAAGCCACAGACGCCCGTCGACAGCCAGCGGGATCGAGGGCTACCGGCCGGCACCCGTCTCCACACTTTGCCATAACTATCAGCACCTAGTGCTCTGCATCCCTGTAAGCAGCTACGCAAATGCACAGGCCTCGAGGCCTCTCCAGATCCAGAGGTAGCGATGCGCACCGAGAGGGATCCATGGCTGTGCATGCGGTGCCCCGGCGATCGGTAGGCAAATCGACGCTCGGCAAGGCCCGTCGGCGTGAAAAACGGTCCGTGTCGATGGGCTGCGGCGCCTCCCGAGAGCCCCAGAGCAAAAGCTAGGCATGCCTGCGGAGAAGCAGCCGATTTCCCGCCTCTCGACAGGGTTCGATATCGATAATCGATATCGAACCCTGTCGATAGGTCTGGAATCGGACAGGCATCGATGCCGCTCAATATGCAGAGCGCTCGATGTCCATCCCCTGCCAGGGTTGCCACGAGCAAAATCGGCCCCAGAGCAAAAGCCACAGACGCCCGTCGACAGCCAGCGGGATCGAGGGCTACCGGCCAGCACCCGTCTCCACACTTTGCCATAACTATCAGCACCTAGTGCTCTGCATCCCTGTAAGCAGCTACGCAAATGCACAGGCCTCGAGGCCTCTCCAGATCCAGAGGTAGCGATGCGCACCGAGAGGGATCCATGGCTGTGCATGCGGTGCCCCGGCGATCGGTAGGCAAATCAACGCTCGGCAAGGCCCGTCGGCGTGAAAAACGGTCCGTGTCGATGGGCTGCGGCACCTCCCGAGAGCCCCCGAGAGCCCCAGAGCAAAAGCTAGGCATGCCTGCGGAGAAGCAGCGGATTTCCCGCCTCTCGACAGGGTTCGATATCGATAATCGATATCGAACCCTGTCGATAGGTCTGGAATCGGACAGGCATCGATGCCGCTCAATATGCAGAGCGCTCGATGTCGATCCCCTGCCAGGGTTGCCACGAGCAAAATCGGCCCCAGAGCAAAAGCCACAGACGCCCGTCGACAGCCAGCGGGATCGAGGGCTACCGGCCGGCACCCGTCTCCACACTTTGCCATAACTATCAGCACCTAGTGCTCTGCATCCCTGTAAGCAGCTACGCAAATGCACAGGCCTCGAGGCCTCTCCAGATCCAGAGGTAGCGATGCGCACCGAGAGGGATCCATGGCTGTGCATGCGGTGCCCCGGCGATCGGTAGGCAAATCGGCGCTCGGCAAGGCCCGTTGGCGTGAAAAACGGTCCGTGTCGATGGGCTGCGGCGCCTCCCGAGAGCCCCCGAGAGCCCCAGAGCAAAAGCTAGGCATGCCTGCGGAGAAGCAGCGGATTTCCCGCCTCTCGACAGGGTTCGATATCGATAATCGATATCGAACCCTGTCGATAGGTCTGGAATCGGACAGGCATCGATGCTGCTCAATATGGAGAGCGCTCGATGTCGATCCCCTGCCAGGGTTGCCACGAGCAAAATCGGCCCCAGAGCAAAAGCCACAGACGCCCGTCGACAGCCAGCCGTATCGAGGGCTACCGGCCGGCACCCGTCTCCACACTTTGCCATAACTATCAGCACCTAGTGCTCTGCATCCCTGTAAGCAGCTACGCAAATGCACAGGCCTCGAGGCCTCTCCAGATCCAGAGGTAGCGATGCGCACCGAGAGGGATCCATGGCTGTGCATGCGGTGCCCCGGCGATCGGTAGGCAAATCGACGCTCGGCAAGGCCCGTCGGCGTGAAAAACGGTCCGTGTCGATGGCCTGCGGCGCCTCCCGAGAGCCCCCGAGAGCCCCAGAGCAAAAGCTAGGCATGCCTGCGGAGAAGCAGCGGATTTCCCGCCTCTCGACAGGGTTCGATATCGATAATCGATATCGAACCCTGTCGATAGGTCTGGAATCGGACAGGCATCGATGCCGCTCAATATGCAGAGCGCTCGATGTCGATCCCCTGCCATGGCTGCCATGAGCAAAATCGGCCCCAGAGCAAAAGCCACAGACGCCCGTCGACAGCCAGCGGGATCGAGGGCTACCGGCCGGCACCCGTCTCCACACTTTGCCATAACTATCAGCACCTAGCGCTCTGCATCCCTGTAAGCAGCTACGCAAATGCACAGGCCTCGAGGCCTCTCCAGATCCAGAGGTAGCGATGCGCACCGAGAGGGATCCATGGCTGTGCATGCGGTGCCCCGGCGATCGGTAGGCAAATCGACGCTCGGCAAGGCCCGTCGGCGTGAAAAACGGTCCGTGTCGATGGGCTGCGGCGCCTCCCGAGAGCCCCCGAGAGCCCCAGAGCAAAAGCTAGGCATGCCTGCGGAGAAGCAGCCGATTTCCCGCCTCTCGACAGGGTTCGATATCGATAATCGATATCGAACCCTGTCGATAGGTCTGGAATCGGACAGGCATCGATGCCGCTCAATATGCAGAGCGCTCGATGTCGATCCCCTGCCATGGCTGCCACGAGCAAAATCGGCCCCAGAGCAAAAGCCACAGACGCCCGTCGACAGCCAGCGGCATCGAGGGCTACCGGCCGGCACCCGTCTCCACACTTTGCCATAACTATCAGCACCTAGTGCTCTGCATCCCTGTAAGCAGCTACGCAAATGCACAGGCCTCGAGGCCTCTCCAGATCCAGAGGTAGCGATGCGCACCGAGAGGGATCCATGGCTGTGCATGCGGTGCCCCGGCGATCGGTAGGCAAATCGACGCTCGGCAAGGCCCGTCGGCGTGAAAAACGGTCCGTGTCGATGGGCTGCGGCGCCTCCCGAGAGCCCCCGAGAGCCCCAGAGCAAAAGCTAGGCATGCCTGCGGAGAAGCAGCCGATTTCCCGCCTCTCGACAGGGTTCGATATCGATAATCGATATCGAACCCTGTCGATAGGTCTGGAATCGGACAGGCATCGATGCCGCTCAATATGCAGAGCGCTCGATGTCCATCCCCTGCCATGGCTGCCACGAGCAAAATCGGCCCCAGAGCAAAAGCCACAGACGCCCGTCGACAGCCAGCGGCATCGAGGGCTACCGGCCGGCACCCGTCTCCACACTTTGCCATAACTATCAGCACCTAGCGCTCTGCATCCCTGTAAGCAGCTACGCAAATGCACAGGCCTCGAGGCCTCTCCAGATCCAGAGGTAGCGATGCGCACCGAGAGGGATCCATGGCTGTGCATGCGGTGCCCCGGCGATCGGTAGGCAAATCGACGCTCGGCAAGGCCCGTCGGCGTGAAAAACGGTCCGTGTCGATGGGCTGCGGCGCCTCCCGAGAGCCCCAGAGCAAAAGCTAGGCATGCCTGCGGAGAAGCAGCCGATTTCCCGCCTCTCGACAGGGTTCGATATCGATAATCGATATCGAACCCTGTCGATAGGTCTGGAATCGGACAGGCATCGATGCCGCTCAATATGCAGAGCGCTCGATGTCCATCCCCTGCCAGGGTTGCCACGAGCAAAATCGGCCCCAGAGCAAAAGCCACAGACGCCCGTCGACAGCCAGCGGCATCGAGGGCTACCGGCCGGCACCCGTCTCCACACTTTGCCATAACTATCAGCACCTAGTGCTCTGCATCCCTGTAAGCAGCTACGCAAATGCACAGGCCTCGAGGCCTCTCCAGATCCAGAGGTAGCGATGCGCACCGAGAGGGATCCATGGCTGTGCATGTGGTGCCCCGGCGATCGGTAGGCAAATCGACGCTCGGCAAGGCCCGTCGGCGTGAAAAACGGTCCGTGTCGATGGGCTGCGGCGCCTCCCGAGAGCCCCCGAGAGCCCCAGAGCAAAAGCTAGGCATGCCTGCGGAGAAGCAGCCGATTTCCCGCCTCTCGACAGGGTTCGATATCGATAATCGATATCGAACCCTGTCGATAGGTCTGGAATCGGACAGGCATCGATGCTGCTCAATATGCAGAACGCTCGATGTCCATCCCCTGCCATGGCTGCCACGAGCAAAATCGGCCCCAGAGCAAAAGCCACAGACGCCCGTCGACAGCCAGCGGCATCGAGGGCTACCGGCCGGCACCCGTCTCCACACTTTGCCATAACTATCAGCACCTAGTGCTCTGCATCCCTGTAAGCAGCTACGCAAATGCACAGGCCTCGAGGCCTCTCCAGATCCAGAGGTAGCGATGCGCACCGAGAGGGATCCATGGCTGTGCATGCGGTGCCCCGGCGATCGGTAGGCAAATCGACGCTCGGCAAGGCCCGTCGGCGTGAAAAACGGTCCGTGTCGATGGGCTGCGGCGCCTCCCGAGAGCCCCAGAGCAAAAGCTAGGCATGCCTGCGGAGAAGCAGCGGATTTCCCGCCTCTCGACAGGGTTCGATATCGATAATCGATATCGAACCCTGTCGATAGGTCTGGAATCGGACAGGCATCGATGCCGCTCAATATGCAGAGCGCTCGATGTCCATCCCCTGCCAGGGTTGCCACGAGCAAAATCGGCCCCAGAGCAAAAGCCACAGACGCCCGTCGACAGCCAGCGGGATCGAGGGCTACCGGCCGGCACCCGTCTCCACACTTTGCCATAACTATCAGCACCTAGTGCTCTGCATCCCTGTAAGCAGCTACGCAAATGCACAGGCCTCGAGGCCTCTCCAGATCCAGAGGTAGCGATGCGCACCGAGAGGGATCCATGGCTGTGCATGCGGTGCCCCGGCGATCGGTAGGCAAATCAACGCTCGGCAAGGCCCGTCGGCGTGAAAAACGGTCCGTGTCGATGGGCTGCGGCACCTCCCGAGAGCCCCCGAGAGCCCCAGAGCAAAAGCTAGGCATGCCTGCGGAGAAGCAGCCGATTTCCCGCCTCTCGACAGGGTTCGATATCGATAATCGATATCGAACCCTGTCGATAGGTCTGGAATCGGACAGGCATCGATGCCGCTCAATATGCAGAGCGCTCGATGTCCATCCCCTGCCAGGGTTGCCACGAGCAAAATCGGCCCCAGAGCAAAAGCCACAGACGCCCGTCGACAGCCAGCGGGATCGAGGGCTACCGGCCGGCACCCGTCTCCACACTTTGCCATAACTATCAGCACCTAGTGCTCTGCATCCCTGTAAGCAGCTACGCAAATGCACAGGCCTCGAGGCCTCTCCAGATCCAGAGGTAGCGATGCGCACCGAGAGGGATCCATCGCTGTGCATGTGGTGCCCCGGCGATCGGTAGGCAAATCGATGCTCGGCAAGGCCCGTCGGCGTGAAAAACGGTCCGTGTCGATGGGCTGCGGCACCTCCCGAGAGCCCCCGAGAGCCCCAGAGCAAAAGCTAGGCATGCCTGCGGAGAAGCAGCGGATTTCCCGCCTCTCGACAGGGTTCGATATCGATAATCGATATCGAACCCTGTCGATAGGTCTGGAATCGGACAGGCATCGATGCCGCTCAATATGCAGAGCGCTCGATGTCCATCCCCTGCCATGGCTGCCACGAGCAAAATCGGCCCCAGAGCAAAAGCCACAGACGCCCGTCGACAGCCAGCGGGATCGAGGGCTACCGGCCGGCACCCGTCTCCACACTTTGCCATAACTATCAGCACCTAGTGCTCTGCATCCCTGTAAGCAGCTACGCAAATGCACAGGCCTCGAGGCCTCTCCAGATCCAGAGGTAGCGATGCGCACCGAGAGGGATCCATGGCTGTGCATGCGGTGCCCCGGCGATCGGTAGGCAAATCGACGCTCGGCAAGGCCCATCGGCGTGAAAAACGGTCCGTGTCGATGGGCTGCGGCGCCTCCCGAGAGCCCCAGAGCAAAAGCTAGGCATGCCTGCGGAGAAGCAGCCGATTTCCCGCCTCTCGACAGGGTTCGATATCGATAATCGATATCGAACCCTGTCGATAGGTCTGGAATCGGACAGGCATCGATGCCGCTCAATATGCAGAGCGCTCGATGTCCATCCCCTGCCAGGGTTGCCACGAGCAAAATCGGCCCCAGAGCAAAAGCCACAGACGCCCGTCGACAGCCAGCGGCATCGAGGGCTACCGGCCGGCACCCGTCTCCACACTTTGCCATAACTATCAGCACCTAGTGCTCTGCATCCCTGTAAGCAGCTACGCAAATGCACAGGCCTCGAGGCCTCTCCAGATCCAGAGGTAGCGATGCGCACCGAGAGGGATCCATGGCTGTGCATGTGGTGCCCCGGCGATCGGTAGGCAAATCGACGCTCGGCAAGGCCCGTCGGCGTGAAAAACGGTCCGTGTCGATGGGCTGCGGCGCCTCCCGAGAGCCCCCGAGAGCCCCAGAGCAAAAGCTAGGCATGCCTGCGGAGAAGCAGCCGATTTCCCGCCTCTCGACAGGGTTCGATATCGATAATCGATATCGAACCCTGTCGATAGGTCTGGAATCGGACAGGCATCGATGCTGCTCAATATGCAGAACGCTCGATGTCCATCCCCTGCCATGGCTGCCACGAGCAAAATCGGCCCCAGAGCAAAAGCCACAGACGCCCGTCGACAGCCAGCGGGATCGAGGGCTACCGGCCGGCACCCGTCTCCACACTTTGCCATAACTATCAGCACCTAGTGCTCTGCATCCCTGTAAGCAGCTACGCAAATGCACAGGCCTCGAGGCCTCTCCAGATCCAGAGGTAGCGATGCGCACCGAGAGGGATCCATGGCTGTGCATGCGGTGCCCCGGCGATCGGTAGGCAAATCGACGCTCGGCAAGGCCCGTCGGCGTGAAAAACGGTCCGTGTCGATGGGCTGCGGCGCCTCCCGAGAGCCCCAGAGCAAAAGCTAGGCATGCCTGCGGAGAAGCAGCCGATTTCCCGCCTCTCGACAGGGTTCGATATCGATAATCGATATCGAACCCTGTCGATAGGTCTGGAATCGGACAGGCATCGATGCCGCTCAATATGCAGAGCGCTCGATGTCCATCCCCTGCCAGGGTTGCCACGAGCAAAATCGGCCCCAGAGCAAAAGCCACAGACGCCCGTCGACAGCCAGCGGGATCGAGGGCTACCGGCCAGCACCCGTCTCCACACTTTGCCATAACTATCAGCACCTAGTGCTCTGCATCCCTGTAAGCAGCTACGCAAATGCACAGGCCTCGAGGCCTCTCCAGATCCAGAGGTAGCGATGCGCACCGAGAGGGATCCATGGCTGTGCATGCGGTGCCCCGGCGATCGGTAGGCAAATCAACGCTCGGCAAGGCCCGTCGGCGTGAAAAACGGTCCGTGTCGATGGGCTGCGGCACCTCCCGAGAGCCCCCGAGAGCCCCAGAGCAAAAGCTAGGCATGCCTGCGGAGAAGCAGCGGATTTCCCGCCTCTCGACAGGGTTCGATATCGATAATCGATATCGAACCCTGTCGATAGGTCTGGAATCGGACAGGCATCGATGCCGCTCAATATGCAGAGCGCTCGATGTCGATCCCCTGCCAGGGTTGCCACGAGCAAAATCGGCCCCAGAGCAAAAGCCACAGACGCCCGTCGACAGCCAGCGGGATCGAGGGCTACCGGCCGGCACCCGTCTCCACACTTTGCCATAACTATCAGCACCTAGTGCTCTGCATCCCTGTAAGCAGCTACGCAAATGCACAGGCCTCGAGGCCTCTCCAGATCCAGAGGTAGCGATGCGCACCGAGAGGGATCCATGGCTGTGCATGCGGTGCCCCGGCGATCGGTAGGCAAATCGACGCTCGGCAAGGCCCATCGGCGTGAAAAACGGTCCGTGTCGATGGGCTGCGGCGCCTCCCGAGAGCCCCAGAGCAAAAGCTAGGCATGCCTGCGGAGAAGCAGCCGATTTCCCGCCTCTCGACAGGGTTCGATATCGATAATCGATATCGAACCCTGTCGATAGGTCTGGAATCGGACAGGCATCGATGCCGCTCAATATGCAGAGCGCTCGATGTCCATCCCCTGCCAGGGTTGCCACGAGCAAAATCGGCCCCAGAGCAAAAGCCACAGACGCCCGTCGACAGCCAGCGGCATCGAGGGCTACCGGCCGGCACCCGTCTCCACACTTTGCCATAACTATCAGCACCTAGTGCTCTGCATCCCTGTAAGCAGCTACGCAAATGCACAGGCCTCGAGGCCTCTCCAGATCCAGAGGTAGCGATGCGCACCGAGAGGGATCCATGGCTGTGCATGTGGTGCCCCGGCGATCGGTAGGCAAATCGACGCTCGGCAAGGCCCGTCGGCGTGAAAAACGGTCCGTGTCGATGGGCTGCGGCGCCTCCCGAGAGCCCCCGAGAGCCCCAGAGCAAAAGCTAGGCATGCCTGCGGAGAAGCAGCCGATTTCCCGCCTCTCGACAGGGTTCGATATCGATAATCGATATCGAACCCTGTCGATAGGTCTGGAATCGGACAGGCATCGATGCTGCTCAATATGCAGAACGCTCGATGTCCATCCCCTGCCATGGCTGCCACGAGCAAAATCGGCCCCAGAGCAAAAGCCACAGACGCCCGTCGACAGCCAGCGGGATCGAGGGCTACCGGCCGGCACCCGTCTCCACACTTTGCCATAACTATCAGCACCTAGTGCTCTGCATCCCTGTAAGCAGCTACGCAAATGCACAGGCCTCGAGGCCTCTCCAGATCCAGAGGTAGCGATGCGCACCGAGAGGGATCCATGGCTGTGCATGCGGTGCCCCGGCGATCGGTAGGCAAATCGACGCTCGGCAAGGCCCGTCGGCGTGAAAAACGGTCCGTGTCGATGGGCTGCGGCGCCTCCCGAGAGCCCCAGAGCAAAAGCTAGGCATGCCTGCGGAGAAGCAGCCGATTTCCCGCCTCTCGACAGGGTTCGATATCGATAATCGATATCGAACCCTGTCGATAGGTCTGGAATCGGACAGGCATCGATGCCGCTCAATATGCAGAGCGCTCGATGTCCATCCCCTGCCAGGGTTGCCACGAGCAAAATCGGCCCCAGAGCAAAAGCCACAGACGCCCGTCGACAGCCAGCGGGATCGAGGGCTACCGGCCAGCACCCGTCTCCACACTTTGCCATAACTATCAGCACCTAGTGCTCTGCATCCCTGTAAGCAGCTACGCAAATGCACAGGCCTCGAGGCCTCTCCAGATCCAGAGGTAGCGATGCGCACCGAGAGGGATCCATGGCTGTGCATGCGGTGCCCCGGCGATCGGTAGGCAAATCAACGCTCGGCAAGGCCCGTCGGCGTGAAAAACGGTCCGTGTCGATGGGCTGCGGCACCTCCCGAGAGCCCCCGAGAGCCCCAGAGCAAAAGCTAGGCATGCCTGCGGAGAAGCAGCGGATTTCCCGCCTCTCGACAGGGTTCGATATCGATAATCGATATCGAACCCTGTCGATAGGTCTGGAATCGGACAGGCATCGATGCCGCTCAATATGCAGAGCGCTCGATGTCGATCCCCTGCCAGGGTTGCCACGAGCAAAATCGGCCCCAGAGCAAAAGCCACAGACGCCCGTCGACAGCCAGCGGCATCGAGGGCTACCGGCCGGCACCCGTCTCCACACTTTGCCATAACTATCAGCACCTAGTGCTCTGCATCCCTGTAAGCAGCTACGCAAATGCACAGGCCTCGAGGCCTCTCCAGATCCAGAGGTAGCGATGCGCACCGAGAGGGATCCATGGCTGTGCATGCGGTGCCCCGGCGATCGGTAGGCAAATCGGCGCTCGGCAAGGCCCGTCGGCGTGAAAAACGGTCCGTGTCGATGGGCTGCGGCGCCTCCCGAGAGCCCCCGAGAGCCCCAGAGCAAAAGCTAGGCATGCCTGCGGAGAAGCAGCGGATTTCCCGCCTCTCGACAGGGTTCGATATCGATAATCGATATCGAACCCTGTCGATAGGTCTGGAATCGGACAGGCATCGATGCTGCTCAATATGGAGAGCGCTCGATGTCGATCCCCTGCCAGGGTTGCCACGAGCAAAATCGGCCCCAGAGCAAAAGCCACAGACGCCCGTCGACAGCCAGCCGTATCGAGGGCTACCGGCCGGCACCCGTCTCCACACTTTGCCATAACTATCAGCACCTAGTGCTCTGCATCCCTGTAAGCAGCTACGCAAATGCACAGGCCTCGAGGCCTCTCCAGATCCAGAGGTAGCGATGCGCACCGAGAGGGATCCATGGCTGTGCATGCGGTGCCCCGGCGATCGGTAGGCAAATCGACGCTCGGCAAGGCCCGTCGGCGTGAAAAACGGTCCGTGTCGATGGCCTGCGGCGCCTCCCGAGAGCCCCCGAGAGCCCCAGAGCAAAAGCTAGGCATGCCTGCGGAGAAGCAGCGGATTTCCCGCCTCTCGACAGGGTTCGATATCGATAATCGATATCGAACCCTGTCGATAGGTCTGGAATCGGACAGGCATCGATGCCGCTCAATATGCAGAGCGCTCGATGTCCATCCCCTGCCATGGCTGCCATGAGCAAAATCGGCCCCAGAGCAAAAGCCACAGACGCCCGTCGACAGCCAGCGGGATCGAGGGCTACCGGCCGGCACCCGTCTCCACACTTTGCCATAACTATCAGCACCTAGCGCTCTGCATCCCTGTAAGCAGCTACGCAAATGCACAGGCCTCGAGGCCTCTCCAGATCCAGAGGTAGCGATGCGCACCGAGAGGGATCCATGGCTGTGCATGCGGTGCCCCGGCGATCGGTAGGCAAATCGACGCTCGGCAAGGCCCGTCGGCGTGAAAAACGGTCCGTGTCGATGGGCTGCGGCGCCTCCCGAGAGCCCCCGAGAGCCCCAGAGCAAAAGCTAGGCATGCCTGCGGAGAAGCAGCCGATTTCCCGCCTCTCGACAGGGTTCGATATCGATAATCGATATCGAACCCTGTCGATAGGTCTGGAATCGGACAGGCATCGATGCCGCTCAATATGCAGAGCGCTCGATGTCGATCCCCTGCCATGGCTGCCACGAGCAAAATCGGCCCCAGAGCAAAAGCCACAGACGCCCGTCGACAGCCAGCGGCATCGAGGGCTACCGGCCGGCACCCGTCTCCACACTTTGCCATAACTATCAGCACCTAGTGCTCTGCATCCCTGTAAGCAGCTACGCAAATGCACAGGCCTCGAGGCCTCTCCAGATCCAGAGGTAGCGATGCGCACCGAGAGGGATCCATGGCTGTGCATGCGGTGCCCCGGCGATCGGTAGGCAAATCGGCGCTCGGCAAGGCCCGTCGGCGTGAAAAACGGTCCGTGTCGATGGGCTGCGGCGCCTCCCGAGAGCCCCCGAGAGCCCCAGAGCAAAAGCTAGGCATGCCTGCGGAGAAGCAGCCGATTTCCCGCCTCTCGACAGGGTTCGATATCGATAATCGATATCGAACCCTGTCGATAGGTCTGGAATCGGACAGGCATCGATGCCGCTCAATATGCAGAGCGCTCGATGTCGATCCCCTGCCATGGCTGCCACCAGCAAAATCGGCCCCAGAGCAAAAGCCACAGACGCCTGTCGACAGCCAGCGGCATCGAGGGCTACCGGCCGGCACCCATCTCCACACTTTGCCATAACTATCAGCACCTAGTGCTCTGCATCCCTGTAAGCAGCTACGCAAATGCACAGGCCTCGAGGCCTCTCCAGATCCAGAGGTAGCGATGCGCACCGAGAGGGATCCATGGCTGTGCATGCGGTGCCCCGGCGACCGGTAGGCAAATCGACGCTCGGCAAGGCCCGTCGGCGTGAAAAACGGTCCGTGTCGATGGGCTGCGGCGCCTCCCGAGAGCCCCCGAGAGCCCCAGAGCAAAAGCTAGGCATGCCTGCGGAGAAGCAGCCGATTTCCCGCCTCTCGACAGGGTTCGATATCGATAATTGATATCGAACCCTGTCGATAGGTCTGGAATCGGACAGGCATCGATGCCGCTCAATATGCAGAGCGCTCGATGTCCATCCCCTGCCATGGCTGCCACCAGCAAAATCGGCCCCAGAGCAAAAGCCACAGACGCCCGTCGACAGCCAGCGGCATTGAGGGCTACCGGCCGGCACCCGTCTCCACACTTTGCCATAACTATCAGCACCTAGTGCTCTGCATCCCTGTAAGCAGCTACGCAAATGCACAGGCCTCGAGGCCTCTCCAGATCCAGAGGTAGCGATGCGCACCGAGAGGGATCCATGGCTGTGCATGCGGTGCCCCGGCGATCGGTAGGCAAATCGACGCTCGGCAAGGCCCGTCGGCGTGAAAAACGGTCCGTGTCGATGGCCTGCGGCGCCTCCCGAGAGCCCCCGAGAGCCCCAGAGCAAAAGCTAGGCATGCCTGCGGAGAAGCAGCCGATTTCCCGCCTCTCGACAGGGTTCGATATCGATAATCGATATCGAACCCTGTCGATAGGTCTGGAATCGGACAGGCATCGATGCCGCTCAATATGCAGAGCGCTCGATGTCCATCCCCTGCCATGGCTGCCACGAGCAAAATCGGCCCCAGAGCAAAAGCCACAGATGCCTGTCGACAGCCAGCGGGATCGAGGGCTACCGGCCGGCACCCATCTCCACACTTTGCCATAACTATCAGCACCTAGTGCTCTGCATCCCTGTAAGCAGCTACGCAAATGCACAGGCCTCGAGGCCTCTCCAGATCCAGAGGTAGCGATGCGCACCGAGAGGGATCCATGGCTGTGCATGCGGTGCCCCGGCGATCGGTAGGCAAATCGACGCTCGGCAAGGCCCGTCGGCGTGAAAAACGGTCCGTGTCGATGGGCTGCGGCGCCTCCCGAGAGCCCCCGAGAGCCCCAGAGCAAAAGCTAGGCATGCCTGCGGAGAAGCAGCCGATTTCCCGCCTCTCGACAGGGTTCGATATCGATAATCGATATCGAACCCTGTCGATAGGTCTGGAATCGGACAGGCATCGATGCCGCTCAATATGCAGAGCGCTCGATGTCCATCCCCTGCCAGGGTTGCCACGAGCAAAATCGGCCCCAGAGCAAAAGCCACAGACGCCCGTCGACAGCCAGCGGGATCGAGGGCTACCGGCCGGCACCCGTCTCCACACTTTGCCATAACTATCAGCACCTAGTGCTCTGCATCCCTGTAAGCAGCTACGCAAATGCACAGGCCTCGAGGCCTCTCCAGATCCAGAGGTAGCGATGCGCACCGAGAGGGATCCATGGCTGTGCATGCGGTGCCCCGGCGATTGGTAGGCAAATCGACGCTCGGCAAGGCCCGTCGGCGTGAAAAACGGTCCGTGTCGATGGCCTGCGGCGCCTCCCGAGAGCCCCCGAGAGCCCCAGAGCAAAAGCTAGGCATGCCTGCGGAGAAGCAGCCGATTTCCCGCCTCTCGACACGGTTCGATATCGATAATCGATATCGAACCCTGTCGATAGGTCTGGAATCGGACAGGCATCGATGCCGCTCAATATGCAGAGTGCTCGATGTCCATCCCCTGCCATGGCTGCCACCAGCAAAATCGGCCCCAGAGCAAAAGCCACAGACGCCCGTCGACAGCCAGCGGGATCGAGGGCTACCGGCCGGCACCCATCTCCACACTTTGCCGTAACTATCAGCACCTAGTGCTCTGCATCCCTGTAAGCAGCTACGCAAATGCACAGGCCTCGAGGCCTCTCCAGATCCAGAGGTAGCGATGCGCACCGAGAGGGATCCATGGCTGTGCATGCGGTGCCCCGGCGATCGGTAGGCAAATCGACGCTCGGCAAGGCCCGTCGGCGTGAAAAACGGTCCGTGTCGATGGGCTGCGGCGCCTCCCGAGAGCCCCAGAGCAAAAGCTAGGCATGCCTGCGGAGAAGCAGCCGATTTCCCGCCTCTCGACAGGGTTCGATATCGATAATCGATATCGAACCCTGTCGATAGGTCTGGAATCGGACAGGCATCGATGCCGCTCAATATGCAGAGCGCTCGATGTCCATCCCCTGCCATGGCTGCCACGAGCAAAATCGGCCCCAGAGCAAAAGCCACAGACGCCCGTCGACAGCCAGCGGGATCGAGGGCTACCGGCCGGCACCCATCTCCACACTTTGCCATAACTATCAGCACCTAGTGCTCTGCATCCCTGTAAGCAGCTACGCAAATGCACAGGCCTCGAGGCCTCTCCAGATCCAGAGGTAGCGATGCGCACCGAGAGGGATCCATGGCTGTGCATGCAGTGCCCAGGCGATCGGCAGGCAAATCGGCGCTCGGCAAGGCCCGTCGGCGTGAAAAACGGTCCGTGTCGATGGGCTGCGGCGCCTCCCCAGAGCCCCCGAGAGCCCCAGAGCAAAAGCTAGGCATGCCTGCGGAGAAGCAGCCGATTTCCCGCCTCTCGACAGGGTTCGATATCGATAATCGATATCGAACCCTGTCGATAGGTCTGGAATCGGACAGGCATCGATGCCGCTCAATATGCAGAGCGCTCGATGTCCATCCCCTGCCATGGCTGCCACGAGCAAAATCGGCCCCAGAGCAAAAGCCACAGACGCCTGTCGACAGCCAGCGGGATCGAGGGCTACCGGCCGGCACCCGTCTCCACACTTTGCCATAACTATCAGCACCTAGTGCTCTGCATCCCTGTAAGCAGCTACGCAAATGCACAGGCCTCGAGGCCTCTCCAGATCCAGAGGTAGCGATGCGCACCGAGAGGGATCCATGGCTGTGCATGCGGTGCCCCGGCGATCGGTAGGCAAATCGACGCTCGGCAAGGCCCGTCGGCGTGAAAAACGGTCCGTGTCGATGGGCTGCGGCGCCTCCCGAGAGCCCCCGAGAGCCCCAGAGCAAAAGCTAGGCATGCCTGCGGAGAAGCAGCCGATTTCCCGCCTCTCGACAGGGTTCGATATCGATAATCGACATCGAACCCTGTCGATAGGTCTGGAATCGGACAGGCATCGATGCCGCTCAATATGCAGAGCGCTCGATGTCCATCCCCTGCCATGGCTGCCACGAGCAAAATCGGCCCCAGAGCAAAAGCCACAGACGCCCGTCGACAGCCAGCGGGATCGAGGGCTACCGGCCGGCACCCGTCTCCACACTTTGCCATAACTATCAGCACCTAGTGCTCTGCATCCCTGTAAGCAGCTACGCAAATGCACAGGCCTCGAGGCCTCTCCAGATCCAGAGGTAGCGATGCGCACCGAGAGGGATCCATGGCTGTGCATGCGGTGCCCCGGCGATCGGTAGGCAAATCGACGCTCGGCAAGGCCCGTCGGCGTGAAAAACGGTCCGTGTCGATGGGCTGCGGCGCCTCCCGAGAGCCCCAGAGCAAAAGCTAGGCATGCCTGCGGAGAAGCAGCCGATTTCCCGCCTCTCGACAGGGTTCGATATCGATAATCGATATCGAACCCTGTCGATAGGTCTGGAATCGGACAGGCATCGATGCCGCTCAATATGCAGAGCGCTCGATGTCCATCCCCTGCCATGGCTGCCACGAGCAAAATCGGCCCCAGAGCAAAAGCCACAGACGCCCGTCGACAGCCAGCGGGATCGAGGGCTACCGGCCGGCACCCATCTCCACACTTTGCCATAACTATCAGCACCTAGTGCTCTGCATCCCTGTAAGCAGCTACGCAAATGCACAGGCCTCGAGGCCTCTCCAGATCCAGAGGTAGCGATGCGCACCGAGAGGGATCCATGGCTGTGCATGCAGTGCCCAGGCGATCGGCAGGCAAATCGACGCTCGGCAAGGCCCGTCGGCGTGAAAAACGGTCCGTGTCGATGGCCTGCGGCGCCTCCCGAGAGCCCCCGAGAGCCCCAGAGCAAAAGCTAGGCATGCCTGCGGAGAAGCAGCCGATTTCCCGCCTCTCGACAGGGTTCGATATCGATAATCGATATCGAACCCTGTCGATAGGTCTGGAATCGGACAGGCATCGATGCCGCTCAATATGCAGAGCGCTCGATGTCCATCCCCTGCCATGGCTGCCACGAGCAAAATCGGCCCCAGAGCAAAAGCCACAGACGCCCGTCGACAGCCAGCGGGATCGAGGGCTACCGGCCGGCACCCATCTCCACACTTTGCCATAACTATCAGCACCTAGTGCTCTGCATCCCTGTAAGCAGCTACGCAAATGCACAGGCCTCGAGGCCTCTCCAGATCCAGAGGTAGCGATGCGCACCGAGAGGGATCCATGGCTGTGCATGCGGTGCCCCGGCGATCGGTAGGCAAATGGACGCTCGGCAAGGCCCGTCGGCGTGAAAAACGGTCCGTGTCGATGGGCTGCGGCGCCTCCCGAGAGCCCCCGAGAGCCCCAGAGCAAAAGCTAGGCATGCCTGCGGAGAAGCAGCCGATTTCCTGCCTCTCGACAGGGTTCGATATCGATAATCGATATCGAACCCTGTCGATAGGTCTGGAATCGGACAGGCATCGATGCCGCTCAATATGGAGAGCGCTCGATGTCGATCCCCTGCCATGGCTGCCACGAGCAAAATCGGCCCCAGAGCAAAAGCCACAGACGCCCGTCGACAGCCAGCGGCATCGAGGGCTACCGGCCGGCACCCGTCTCCACACTTTGCCATAACTATCAGCACCTAGTGCTCTGCATCCCTGTAAGCAGCTACGCAAATGCACAGGCCTCGAGGCCTCTCCAGATCCAGAGGTAGCGATGCGCACCGAGAGGGATCCATGGCTGTGCATGCGGTGCCCCGGCGATCGGTAGGCAAATCGACGCTCGGCAAGGCCCGTCGGCGTGAAAAACGGTCCGTGTCGATGGCCTGCGGCGCCTCCCGAGAGCCCCCGAGAGCCCCAGAGCAAAAGCTAGGCATGCCTGCGGAGAAGCAGCGGATTTCCCGCCTCTCGACAGGGTTCGATATCGATAATCGATATCGAACCCTGTCGATAGGTCTGGAATCGGACAGGCATCGATGCCGCTCAATATGCAGAGCGCTCGATGTCCATGCCCTGCCATGGCTGCCACGAGCAAAATCGGCCCCAGAGCAAAAGCCACAGACGCCTGTCGACAGCCAGCGGGATCGAGGGCTACCGGCCGGCACCCGTCTCCACACTTTGCCATAACTATCAGCACCTAGTGCTCTGCATCCCTGTAAGCAGCTACGCAAATGCACAGGCCTCGAGGCCTCTCCAGATCCAGAGGTAGCGATGCACACCGAGAGGGATCCATGGCTGTGCATGCGGTGCCCCGGCGATCAGTAGGCAAATCGACGCTCGGCAAGGCCCGTCGGCGTGAAAAACGGTCCGTGTCGATGGGCTGCGGCGCCTCCCGAGAGCCCCCGAGAGCCCCAGAGCAAAAGCTAGGCATGCCTGCGGAGAAGCAGCAGATTTCCCGCCTCTCGACAGGGTTCGATATCGATAATCGATATCGAACCCTGTCGATAGGTCTGGAATCGGACAGGCATCGATGCCGCTCAATATGCAGAGCGCTCGATGTTGATCCCCTGCCATGGCTGCCACGAGCAAAATCGGCCCCAGAGCAAAAGCCACAGACGCCCGTCGACAGCCAGCGGGATCGAGGGCTACCGGCCGGCACCCATCTCCACACTTTGCCATAACTATCAGCACCTAGTGCTCTGCATCCCTGTAAGCAGCTACGCAAATGCACAGGCCTCGAGGCCTCTCCAGATCCAGAGGTAGCGATGCGCACCGAGAGGGATCCATGGCTGTGCATGCGGTGCCCCGGCGATCGGTAGGCAAATCGACGCTCGGCAAGGCCCGTCGGCGTGAAAAACGGTCCGTGTCGATGGGCTGCGGCGCCTCCCGAGAGCCCCCGAGAGCCCCCGAGCAAAAGCTAGGCATGCCTGCGGAGAAGCAGCCGATTTCCCGCCTCTCGACAGGGTTCGATATCGATAATCGATATCGAACCCTGTCGATAGGTCTGGAATCGGACAGGCATCGATGCCGCTCAATATGCAGAGCGCTCGATGTCCATCCCCTGCCATGGCTGCCACGAGCAAAATCGGCCCCAGAGCAAAAGCCACAGACGCCCGTCGACAGCCAGCGGGATCGAGGGCTACCGGCCGGCACTCGTCTCCACACTTTGCCATAACTATCAGCACCTAGTGCTCTGCATCCCTGTAAGCAGCTACGCAAATGCACAGGCCTCGAGGCCTCTCCAGATCCAGAGGTAGCGATGCGCACCGAGAGGGATCCATGGCTGTGCATGCGGTGCCCCGGCGATCGGTAGGCAAATGGACGCTCGGCAAGGCCCGTCGGCGTGAAAAACGGTCCGTGTCTATGGGCTGCGGCGCCTCCCGAGAGCCCCCGAGAGCCCCAGAGCAAAAGCTAGGCATGCCTGCGGAGAAGCAGCCGATTTCCCGCCTCTCGACAGGGTTCGATATCGATAATCGATATCGAACCCTGTCGATAGGTCTGGAATCGGACAGGCATCGATGCCGCTCAATATGCAGAGCGCTCGATGTCCATCCCCTGCCAGGGTTGCCACGAGCAAAATCGGCCCCAGAGCAAAAGCCACAGACGCCCGTCGACAGCCAGCCATATCGAGGGCTACCGGCTGGCACCCATCTCCACACTTTGCCATAACTATCAGCACCTAGTGCTCTGCATCCCTGTAAGCAGCTACGCAAATGCACAGGCCTCGAGGCCTCTCCAGATCCAGAGGTAGCGATGCGCACCGAGAGGGATCCATGGCTGTGCATGCGGTGCCCCGGCGATCGGTAGGCAAATCGACGCTCGGCAAGGCCCGTCGGCGTGAAAAACGGTCCGTGTCGATGGGCTGCGGCGCCTCCCGAGAGCCCCCGAGAGCCCCAGAGCAAAAGCTAGGCATGCCTGCGGAGAAGCAGCCGATTTCCCGCCTCTCGACAGGGTTCGATATCGATAATCGATATCGAACCCTGTCGATAGGTCTGGAATCGGACAGGCATCGATGCCGCTCAATATGCAGAGCGTTCGATGTCCATCCCCTGCCATGGCTGCCACGAGCAAAATCGGCCCCAGAGCAAAAGCCACAGACGCCCGTCGACAGCCAGCGGGATCGAGGGCTACCGGCCGGCACCCGTCTCCACACTTTGCCATAACTATCAGCACCTAGTGCTCTCCATCCCTGTAAGCAGCTACGCAAATGCACAGGCCTCGAGGCCTCTCCAGATCCAGAGGTAGCGATGCGCACCGAGAGGGATCCATGGCTGTGCATGCGGTGCCCCGGCGATCGGTAGGCAAATCGACGCTCGGCAAGGCCCGTCGGCGTGAAAAACGGTCCGTGTCGATGGGCTGCGGCGCCTCCCGAGAGCCCCCGAGAGCCCCAGAGCAAAAGCTAGGCATGCCTGCGGAGAAGCAGCGGATTTCCCGCCTCTCGACAGGGTTCGATATCGATAATCGATATCGAACCCTGTCGATAGGTCTGGAATCAGACAGGCATCGATGCCGCTCAATATGCAGAGCGCTCGATGTCCATCCCCTGCCAGGGTTGCCACGAGCAAAATCGGCCCCAGAGCAAAAGCCACAGACGCCCGTCGACAGCCAGCCGTATCGAGGGCTACCGGCCGGCACCCGTCTCCACACTTTGCCATAACTATCAGCACCTAGTGCTCTGCATCCCTGTAAGCAGCTACGCAAATGCACAGGCCTCGAGGCCTCTCCAGATCCAGAGGTAGCGATGCGCACCGAGAGGGATCCATGGCTGTGCATGCGGTGCCCCGGCGATCGGTAGGCAAATCGACGCTCGGCAAGGCCCGTCGGCGTGAAAAACGGTCCGTGTCGATGGCCTGCGGCGCCTCCCGAGAGCCCCCGAGAGCCCCAGAGCAAAAGCTAGGCATGCCTGCGGAGAAGCAGCGGATTTCCTGCCTCTCGACAGGGTTCGATATCGATAATCGATATCGAACCCTGTCGATAGGTCTGGAATCGGACAGGCATCGATGCCGCTCAATATGCAGAGCGCTCGATGTCCATCCCCTGCCATGGCTGCCACGAGCAAAATCGGCCCCAGAGCAAAAGCCACAGACGCCCGTCGACAGCCAGCCGTATCGAGGGCTACCGGCCGGCACCCGTCTCCACACTTTGCCATAACTATCAGCACCTAGTGCTCTGCATCCCTGTAAGCAGCTACGCAAATGCACAGGCCTCGAGGCCTCTCCAGATCCAGAGGTAGCGATGCGCACCGAGAGGGATCCATGGCTGTGCATGCGGTGCCCCGGCGATCGGTAGGCAAATCGGCGCTCGGCAAGGCCCGTCGGCGTGAAAAACGGTCCGTGTCGATGGGCTGCGGCGCCTCCCGAGAGTCCCCGAGAGCCCCAGAGCAAAAGCTAGGCATGCCTGCGGAGAAGCAGCCGATTTCCCGCCTCTCGACAGGGTTCGATATCGATAATCGACATCGAACCCTGTCGATAGGTCTGGAATCGGACAGGCATCGATGCCGCTCAATATGCAGAGCGCTCGATGTCCATCCCCTGCCATGGCTGCCACGAGCAAAATCGGCCCCAGAGCAAAAGCCACAGACGCCCGTCGACAGCCAGCGGGATCGAGGGCTACCGGCCGGCACCCGTCTCCACACTTTGCCATAACTATCAGCACCTAGTGCTCTGCATCCCTGTAAGCAGCTACGCAAATGCACAGGCCTCGAGGCCTCTCCAGATCCAGAGGTAGCGATGCGCACCGAGAGGGATCCATGGCTGTGCATGCGGTGCCCCGGCGATCGGTAGGCAAATCGACGCTCGGCAAGGCCCGTCGGCGTGAAAAACGGTCCGTGTCGATGGGCTGCGGCGCCTCCCGAGAGCCCCAGAGCAAAAGCTAGGCATGCCTGCGGAGAAGCAGCGGATTTCCCGCCTCTCGACAGGGTTCGATATCGATAATCGATATCGAACCCTGTCGATAGGTCTGGAATCGGACAGGCATCGATGCCGCTCAATATGCAGAGCGCTCGATGTCCATCCCCTGCCATGGCTGCCACGAGCAAAATCGGCCCCAGAGCAAAAGCCACAGACGCCCGTCGACAGCCAGCGGGATCGAGGGCTACCGGCCGGCACCCATCTCCACACTTTGCCATAACTATCAGCACCTAGTGCTCTGCATCCCTGTAAGCAGCTACGCAAATGCACAGGCCTCGAGGCCTCTCCAGATCCAGAGGTAGCGATGCGCACCGAGAGGGATCCATGGCTGTGCATGCAGTGCCCAGGCGATCGGCAGGCAAATCGGCGCTCGGCAAGGCCCGTCGGCGTGAAAAACGGTCCGTGTCGATGGGCTGCGGCGCCTCCCCAGAGCCCCCGAGAGCCCCAGAGCAAAAGCTAGGCATGCCTGCGGAGAAGCAGCCGATTTCCCGCCTCTCGACAGGGTTCGATATCGATAATCGATATCGAACCCTGTCGATAGGTCTGGAATCGGACAGGCATCGATGCCGCTCAATATGCAGAGCGCTCGATGTCCATCCCCTGCCATGGCTGCCACGAGCAAAATCGGCCCCAGAGCAAAAGCCACAGACGCCTGTCGACAGCCAGCGGGATCGAGGGCTACCGGCCGGCACCCGTCTCCACACTTTGCCATAACTATCAGCACCTAGTGCTCTGCATCCCTGTAAGCAGCTACGCAAATGCACAGGCCTCGAGGCCTCTCCAGATCCAGAGGTAGCGATGCGCACCGAGAGGGATCCATGGCTGTGCATGCGGTGCCCCGGCGATCGGTAGGCAAATCGACGCTCGGCAAGGCCCGTCGGCGTGAAAAACGGTCCGTGTCGATGGGCTGCGGCGCCTCCCGAGAGCCCCAGAGCAAAAGCTAGGCATGCCTGCGGAGAAGCAGCGGATTTCCCGCCTCTCGACAGGGTTCGATATCGATAATCGATATCGAACCCTGTCGATAGGTCTGGAATCGGACAGGCATCGATGCCGCTCAATATGCAGAGCGCTCGATGTCCATCCCCTGCCATGGCTGCCACGAGCAAAATCGGCCCCAGAGCAAAAGCCACAGACGCCCGTCGACAGCCAGCGGGATCGAGGGCTACCGGCCGGCACCCATCTCCACACTTTGCCATAACTATCAGCACCTAGTGCTCTGCATCCCTGTAAGCAGCTACGCAAATGCACAGGCCTCGAGGCCTCTCCAGATCCAGAGGTAGCGATGCGCACCGAGAGGGATCCATGGCTGTGCATGCGGTGCCCCGGCGATCGGTAGGCAAATCGACGCTCGGCAAGGCCCGTCGGCGTGAAAAACGGTCCGTGTCGATGGGCTGCGGCGCCTCCCGAGAGCCCCCGAGAGCCCCAGAGCAAAAGCTAGGCATGCCTGCGGAGAAGCAGCCGATTTCCCGCCTCTCGACAGGGTTCGATATCGATAATCGATATCGAACCCTGTCGATAGGTCTGGAATCGGACAGGCATCGATGCCGCTCAATATGCAGAGCGCTCGATGTCCATCCCCTGCCATGGCTGCCACGAGCAAAATCGGCCCCAGAGCAAAAGCCACAGACGCCCGTCGACAGCCAGCCGTATCGAGGGCTACCGGCCGGCACCCGTCTCCACACTTTGCCATAACTATCAGCACCTAGTGCTCTGCATCCCTGTAAGCAGCTATGCAAATGCACAGGCCTCGAGGCCTCTCCAGATCCAGAGGTAGCGATGCGCACCGAGAGGGATCCATGGCTGTGCATGCGGTGCCCCGGCGATCGGTAGGCAAATCGGCGCTCGGCAAGGCCCGTCGGCGTGAAAAACGGTCCGTGTCGATGGGCTGCGGCGCTTCCCGAGAGCCCCCGAGAGCCCCAGAGCAAAAGCTAGGCATGCCTGCGGAGAAGCAGCGGATTTCCTGCCTCTCGACAGGGTTCGATATCGATAATCGATATCGAACCCTGTCGATAGGTCTGGAATCGGACAGGCATCGATGCCGCTCAATATGCAGAGCGCTCGATGTCGATCCCCTGCCATGGCTGCCACCAGCAAAATCGGCCCCAGAGCAAAAGCCACAGACGCCCGTCGACAGCCAGCCGTATCGAGGGCTACCGGCCGGCACCCGTCTCCACACTTTGCCATAACTATCAGCACCTAGTGCTCTGCATCCCTGTAAGCAGCTACGCAAATGCACAGGCCTCGAGGCCTCTCCAGATCCAGAGGTAGCGATGCGCACCGAGAGGGATCCATGGCTGTGCATGCGGTGCCCCGGCGATCGGTAGGCAAATCGACGCTCGGCAAGGCCCGTCGGCGTGAAAAACGGTCCGTGTCGATGGGCTGCGGCGCCTCCCGAGAGCCCCCGAGAGCCCCAGAGCAAAAGCTAGGCATGCCTGCGGAGAAGCAGCGGATTTCCCGCCTCTCGACAGGGTTCGATATCGATAATCGATATCGAACCCTGTCGATAGGTCTGGAATCGGACAGGCATCGATGCCGCTCAATATGCAGAGCGCTCGATGTCCATCCCCTGCCATGGCTGCCACCAGCAAAATCGGCCCCAGAGCAAAAGCCACAGACGCCCGTCGACAGCCAGCGGGATCGAGGGCTACCGGCCGGCACCCGTCTCCACACTTTGCCATAACTATCAGCACCTAGTGCTCTGCATCCCTGTAAGCAGCTACGCAAATGCACAGGCCTCGAGGCCTCTCCAGATCCAGAGGTAGCGATGCGCACCGAGAGGGATCCATGGCTGTGCATGCGGTGCCCCGGCGATCGGTAGGCAAATCGACGCTCGGCAAGGCCCGTCGGCGTGAAAAACGGTCCGTGTCGATGGGCTGCGGCGCCTCCCGAGAGCCCCCGAGAGCCCCAGAGCAAAAGCTAGGCATGCCTGCGGAGAAGCAGCCGATTTCCCGCCTCTCGACAGGGTTCGATATCGATAATCGATATCGAACCCTGTCGATAGGTCTGGAATCGGACAGGCATCGATGCCGCTCAACATGCAGAGCGCTCGATGTCCATCCCCTGCCATGGCTGCCACGAGCAAAATCGGCCCCAGAGCAAAAGCCACAGACGCCCGTCGACAGCCAGCCGTATCGAGGGCTACCGGCCGGCACCCGTCTCCACACTTTGCCATAACTATCAGCACCTAGTGCTCTGCATCCCTGTAAGCAGCTACGCAAATGCACAGGCCTCGAGGCCTCTCCAGATCCAGAGGTAGCGATGCGCACCGAGAGGGATCCATGGCTGTGCATGCGGTGCCCCGGCGATCGGTAGGCAAATGGACGCTCGGCAAGGCCCGTCGGCGTGAAAAACGGTCCGTGTCGATGGGCTGCGGCGCCTCCCGAGAGCCCCCGAGAGCCCCAGAGCAAAAGCTAGGCATGCCTGCGGAGAAGCAGCGGATTTCCCGCCTCTCGACAGGGTTCGATATCGATAATCGATATCGAACCCTGTCGATAGGTCTGGAATCGGACAGGCATCGATGCCGCTCAATATGCAGAGCGCTCGATGTCCATCCCCTGCCAGGGTTGCCACGAGCAAAATCGGCCCCAGAGCAAAAGCCACAGACGCCCGTTGACAGCCAGCGGGATCGAGGGCTACCGGCCGGCACCCGTCTCCACACTTTGCCATAACTATCAGCACCTAGTGCTCTGCATCCCTGTAAGCAGCTACGCAAATGCACAGGCCTCGAGGCCTCTCCAGATCCAGAGGTAGCGATGCGCACCGAGAGGGATCCATGGCTGTGCATGCGGTGCCCCGGCGATCGGTAGGCAAATCGACGCTCGGCAAGGCCCGTCGGCGTGAAAAACGGTCCGTGTCGATGGGCTGCGGCGCCTCCCGAGAGCCCCAGAGCAAAAGCTAGGCATGCCTGCGGAGAAGCAGCCGATTTCCCGCCTCTCGACAGGGTTCGATATCGATAATCGATATCGAACCCTGTCGATAGGTCTGGAATCGGACAGGCATCGATGCCGCTCAATATGCAGAGCGCTCGATGTCCATCCCCTGCCAGGGTTGCCACGAGCAAAATCGGCCCCAGAGCAAAAGCCACAGACGCCCGTCGACAGCCAGCGGGATCGAGGGCTACCGGCCGGCACCCATCTCCACACTTTGCCATAACTATCAGCACCTAGTGCTCTGCATCCCTGTAAGCAGCTACGCAAATGCACAGGCCTCGAGGCCTCTCCAGATCCAGAGGTAGCGATGCGCACCGAGAGGGATCCATGGCTGTGCATGCGGTGCCCCGGCGATCGGTAGGCAAATCGACGCTCGGCAAGGCCCGTCGGCGTGAAAAACGGTCCGTGTCGATGGGCTGCGGCGCCTCCCGAGAGCCCCCGAGAGCCCCAGAGCAAAAGCTAGGCATGCCTGCGGAGAAGCAGCCGATTTCCCGCCTCTCGACAGGGTTCGATATCGATAATCGATATCGAACCCTGTCGATAGGTCTGGAATCGGACAGGCATCGATGCCGCTCAACATGCAGAGCGCTCGATGTCCATCCCCTGCCATGGCTGCCACGAGCAAAATCGGCCCCAGAGCAAAAGCCACAGACGCCCGTCGACAGCCAGCCGTATCGAGGGCTACCGGCCGGCACCCGTCTCCACACTTTGCCATAACTATCAGCACCTAGTGCTCTGCATCCCTGTAAGCAGCTACGCAAATGCACAGGCCTCGAGGCCTCTCCAGATCCAGAGGTAGCGATGCGCACCGAGAGGGATCCATGGCTGTGCATGCGGTGCCCCGGCGATCGGTAGGCAAATGGACGCTCGGCAAGGCCCGTCGGCGTGAAAAACGGTCCGTGTCGATGGGCTGCGGCGCCTCCCGAGAGCCCCCGAGAGCCCCAGAGCAAAAGCTAGGCATGCCTGCGGAGAAGCAGCGGATTTCCCGCCTCTCGACAGGGTTCGATATCGATAATCGATATCGAACCCTGTCGATAGGTCTGGAATCGGACAGGCATCGATGCCGCTCAATATGCAGAGCGCTCGATGTCCATCCCCTGCCAGGGTTGCCACGAGCAAAATCGGCCCCAGAGCAAAAGCCACAGACGCCCGTTGACAGCCAGCGGGATCGAGGGCTACCGGCCGGCACCCGTCTCCACACTTTGCCATAACTATCAGCACCTAGTGCTCTGCATCCCTGTAAGCAGCTACGCAAATGCACAGGCCTCGAGGCCTCTCCAGATCCAGAGGTAGCGATGCGCACCGAGAGGGATCCATGGCTGTGCATGCGGTGCCCCGGCGATCGGTAGGCAAATCGACGCTCGGCAAGGCCCGTCGGCGTGAAAAACGGTCCGTGTCGATGGGCTGCGGCGCCTCCCGAGAGCCCCAGAGCAAAAGCTAGGCATGCCTGCGGAGAAGCAGCCGATTTCCCGCCTCTCGACAGGGTTCGATATCGATAATCGATATCGAACCCTGTCGATAGGTCTGGAATCGGACAGGCATCGATGCCGCTCAATATGCAGAGCGCTCGATGTCCATCCCCTGCCATGGCTGCCACGAGCAAAATCGGCCCCAGAGCAAAAGCCACAGACGCCCGTCGACAGCCAGCGGGATCGAGGGCTACCGGCCGGCACCCGTCTCCACACTTTGCCATAACTATCAGCACCTAGTGCTCTGCATCCCTGTAAGCAGCTACGCAAATGCACAGGCCTCGAGGCCTCTCCAGATCCAGAGGTAGCGATGCGCACCGAGAGGGATCCATGGCTGTGCATGCGGTGCCCCGGCGATCGGTAGGCAAATCGGCGCTCGGCAAGGCCCGTCGGCGTGAAAAACGGTCCGTGTCGATGGGCTGCGGCGCCTCCCGAGAGCCCCCGAGAGCCCCAGAGCAAAAGCTAGGCATGCCTGCGGAGAAGCAGCCGATTTCCCGCCTCTCGACAGGGTTCGATATCGATAATCGATATCGAACCCTGTCGATAGGTCTGGAATCGGACAGGCATCGATGCCGCTCAATATGCAGAGCGCTCGATGTCCATCCCCTGCCATGGCTGCCACGAGCAAAATCGGCCCCAGAGCAAAAGCCACAGACGCCCGTCGACAGCCAGCCGTATCGAGGGCTACCGGCCGGCACCCGTTTCCACACTTTGCCATAACTATCAGCACCTAGTGCTCTGCATCCCTGTAAGCAGCTACGCAAATGCACAGGCCTCGAGGCCTCTCCAGATCCAGAGGTAGCGATGCGCACCGAGAGGGATCCATGGCTGTGCATGCGGTGCCCCGGCGATCGGTAGGCAAATCGACGCTCGGCAAGGCCCGTCGGCGTGAAAAACGGTCCATGTCGATGGGCTGCGGCGCCTCCCGAGAGCCCCAGAGCAAAAGCTAGGCATGCCTGCGGAGAAGCAGCCGATTTCCCGCCTCTCGACAGGGTTCGATATCGATAATCGATATCGAACCCTGTCGATAGGTCTGGAATCGGACAGGCATCGATGCCGCTCAATATGCAGAGCGCTCGATGTCCATCCCCTGCCATGGCTGCCACGAGCAAAATCGGCCCCAGAGCAAAAGCCACAGACGCCCGTCGACAGCCAGCGGCATCGAGGGCTACCGGCCGGCACCCATCTCCACACTTTGCCATAACTATCAGCACCTAGTGCTCTGCATCCCTGTAAGCAGCTACGCAAATGCACAGGCCTCGAGGCCTCTCCAGATCCAGAGGTAGCGATGCGCACCGAGAGGGATCCATGGCTGTGCATGCGGTGCCCCGGCGATCGGTAGGCAAATCGACGCTCGGCAAGGCCCGTCGGCGTGAAAAACGGTCCGTGTCGATGGGCTGCGGCGCCTCCCCAGAGCCCCAGAGCAAAAGCTAGGCATGCCTGCGGAGAAGCAGCGGATTTCCCGCCTCTCGACAGGGTTCGATATCGATAATCGATATCGAACCCTGTCGATAGGTCTGGAATCGGACAGGCATCGATGCCGCTCAATATGCAGAGCGCTCGATGTCCATCCCCTGCCATGGCTGCCACCAGCAAAATCGGCCCCAGAGCAAAAGCCACAGACGCCCGTCGACAGCCAGCGGGATCGAGGGCTACCGGCCGGCACCCGTCTCCACACTTTGCCATAACTATCAGCACCTAGTGCTCTGCATCCCTGTAAGCAGCTACGCAAATGCACAGGCCTCGAGGCCTCTCCAGATCCAGAGGTAGCGATGCGCACCGAGAGGGATCCATGGCTGTGCATGCAGTGCCCCGGCGATCGGCAGGCAAATCGGCGCTCGGCAAGGCCCGTCGGCGTGAAAAACGGTCCGTGTCGATGGGCTGCGGCGCCTCCCGAGAGCCCCCGAGAGCCCCAGAGCAAAAGCTAGGCATGCCTGCGGAGAAGCAGCCGATTTCCCGCCTCTCGACAGGGTTCGATATCGATAATCGATATCGAACCCTGTCGATAGGTCTGGAATCGGACAGGCATCGATGCCGCTCAATATGCAGAGCGCTCGATGTCCATCCCCTGCCATGGCTGCCACGAGCAAAATCGGCCCCAGAGCAAAAGCCACAGACGCCTGTCGACAGCCAGCGGGATCGAGGGCTACCGGCCGGCACCCGTCTCCACACTTTGCCATAACTATCAGCACCTAGTGCTCTGCATCCCTGTAAGCAGCTACGCAAATGCACAGGCCTCGAGGCCTCTCCAGATCCAGAGGTAGCGATGCGCACCGAGAGGGATCCATGGCTGTGCATGCGGTGCCCCGGCGATCGGTAGGCAAATCGACGCTCGGCAAGGCCCGTCGGCGTGAAAAACGGTCCGTGTCGATGGGCTGCGGCGCCTCCCGAGAGCCCCAGAGCAAAAGCTAGGCATGCCTGCGGAGAAGCAGCCGATTTCCCGCCTCTCGACAGGGTTCGATATCGATAATCGATATCGAACCCTGTCGATAGGTCTGGAATCGGACAGGCATCGATGCCGCTCAATATGCAGAGCGCTCGATGTCCATCCCCTGCCATGGCTGCCACGAGCAAAATCGGCCCCAGAGCAAAAGCCACAGACGCCTGTCGACAGCCAGCGGGATCGAGGGCTACCGGCCGGCACCCGTCTCCACACTTTGCCATAACTATCAGCACCTAGTGCTCTGCATCCCTGTAAGCAGCTACGCAAATGCACAGGCCTCGAGGCCTCTCCAGATCCAGAGGTAGCGATGCGCACCGAGAGGGATCCATGGCTGTGCATGCAGTGCCCCGGCGATCGGCAGGCAAATCGGCGCTCGGCAAGGCCCGTCGGCGTGAAAAACGGTCCGTGTCGATGGGCTGCGGCGCCTCCCGAGAGCCCCCGAGAGCCCCAGAGCAAAAGCTAGGCATGCCTGCGGAGAAGCAGCGGATTTCCCGCCTCTCGACAGGGTTCGATATCGATAATCGATATCGAACCCTGTCGATAGGTCTGGAATCGGACAGGCATCGATGCCGCTCAATATGCAGAGCGCTCGATGTCCATCCCCTGCCATGGCTGCCACGAGCAAAATCGGCCCCAGAGCAAAAGCCACAGACGCCCGTCGACAGCCAGCGGCATCGAGGGCTACCGGCCGGCACCCGTCTCCACACTTTGCCATAACTATCAGCACCTAGTGCTCTGCATCCCTGTAAGCAGCTACGCAAATGCACAGGCCTCGAGGCCTCTCCAGATCCAGAGGTAGCGATGCGCACCGAGAGGGATCCATGGCTGTGCATGCAGTGCCCCGGCGATCGGCAGGCAAATCGACGCTCGGCAAGGCCCGTCGGCATGAAAAACGGTCCGTGTCGATGGGCTGCGGCGCCTCCTGAGAGCCCCCGAGCAAAAGCTAGGCATGCCTGCGGAGAAGCAGCCGATTTCCCGCCTCTCGACAGGGTTCAATATCGATAATCGATATCGAACCCTGTCGATAGGTCTGGAATCGGACAGGCATCGATGCCGCTCAATATGCAGAGCGCTCGATGTCCATCCCCTGCCATGGCTGCCACGAGCAAAATCGGCCCCAGAGCAAAAGCCACAGACGCCCGTCGACAGCCAGCGGCATCGAGGGCTACCGGCCGGCACCCGTCTCCACACTTTGCCATAACTATCAGCACCTAGTGCTCTGCATCCCTGTAAGCAGCTACGCAAATGCACAGGCCTCGAGGCCTCTCCAGATCCAGAGGTAGCGATGCGCACCGAGAGGGATCCATGGCTGTGCATGCGGTGCCCCGGCGATCGGCAGGCAAATCGGCGCTCGGCAAGGCCCGTCGGCGTGAAAAACGGTCCGTGTCGATGGGCTGCGGCGCCTCCCGAGAGCCCCCGAGAGCCCCAGAGCAAAAGCTAGGCATGCCTGCGGAGAAGCAGCGGATTTCCCGCCTCTCGACAGGGTTCGATATCGATAATCGATATCGAACCCTGTCGATAGGTCTGGAATCGGACAGGCATCGATGCCGCTCAATATGCAGAGCGCTCGATGTCCATCCCCTGCCATGGCTACGATGAGCACTTATGAGTGTGAATGCATGGCTGAACTGTGGCCTCGTGGCATGTTCAGGCAAAGCCCTCTTCAAGTAGTTCCTTAAGGTAGAACCATCTGAAGTGATTGAGGCTGTTATTTTTTTAGATTGTATATGAGCTAGAGCTCGTAAAGTTGGCTTCAATCAAGGGAAGAGGTAGAAGAAACCTTACTGAGCCCAGGGAGTGATTCTGACAGAGAGGCATCGTTAGCACATCTTTTGGCCAGTTAAAAAGTCATACCTCTCTTTCAAATTACACTGATTTTTCAAAGATTTCACCTAAGTCCAGCTGATGTAGGATGAAGTTTTTCTCTTGATCCCATTTTTGGTTTAAAAACTCATTTCTAGTCTAGTGACTATTAAGAAAATCTGAAACTTATTCAGAAATATACTCATTAATTGAAGAGTTATGTTTAATCTAAACTAGTCTCATGATCTTGTTCACATGAGTCATCATTTTTTTTAAGGACTGCAGATGGACACTGCAGTGTCCCGATCCAATATTGGGAAGGTTTCGTTACGATCCCAAGGACAAGATTAAGAGCCTAAAACTGGCCAAATATCATACAACCTTTTAACTTTATTATCAGCACAGTGGGGAGAAAAGGTGGGGAAAGGCAAAGTGGAGAGGGGAACAAGGGTGAGGGGAACAGACAGAGAATGTCGGAAAAGGAGAAAAGAAACTAGCTACCGCCACTCTGAGTCCGATGATGTTCCACTGATCCCTCCGGAAACCTCCAGTCCTTGCAAGCCAGCCCTCCTATGCCCGCTGTCTGCAGTTTTTATAGGTTCTTGCCCCGCCTCTGGGCGGTGCTTCCTCGCTCCCCATGCAGATTAGCTGTCATGCTCAGTCCGCCCTCTCGGAACCTTCCAGAAACGGGCTAGGGGCCTCTGGGGGTCTCCTGCTCATGCGCAGATCGCAAATGTGTACGTGTGGTTCGTGCCAGACGTGCTGCTCCCCTAGAAGCCGCCTTCTGCCCTTTTCGGGCCTTTTTTCCCTGTGGAGGCGCATGGGGCTGTTTACCTCGCAGACGGCTCCCGGGGGCACCGGCGCGGCATTGCCCGGCACGTCTCAGCAGCGGCAGCTCGGCGGCAGCAATGTCGAGACAAAACTGCATTTAGTACCGGTTCTCTACATGCAGTTAATGTTGTGTTAGCAATAGTTGGTGCTCTAGACCACATCTGTGAGTAAAAGGTGATGGTGGGGATGGGTGTTTGGTGTTGCTTTCCAAAGGCCCGATCATTTAGTTATCTAATTTGGGAAGCAAGAATATCTGTGACTCACTCTTTTCATCCTTTCAGCAAGGCAGATAGCAGCCAAGGTATTACTCACCATTACCCCATAGATATCTGGTTTCTGAGTATGTGTCATTAAATGCGGCAGCCAAAACAATGAAATCTCTCAGCACCCAGCAAACAGAGGTGGGTTCAGCCTGCAGCCCTGTGGGGAAAGAGGTGGTTTGACTTGTTCTCCATGGCTCAGCATTGCCTTTCTGGGGGATGCACAAGAGCTTCTTCCGCACAGCATGTGCGGGTTGCTCTCATGAGGGCTGCCATCTCTCAGATGGACATGCTGGCCGTGTGGTAGGCTTTGCTGCAAGCAGGACAAGTTCTCTGTGGAGCTGGGGAAAGGGTTGGTGGGATGTTTCAGTGCCCCACAAGCCTGCAAGTGTGAGTGAGCAAGTCTCACCTTGTCACCTCCGGTGGAGGCTGGGAGAGCTTCATCAGAACTGAATTAGCCACTTCTCTTGAAGATTAAAGTGTGTGTCAGAACTCTGCTACAGATGTCCCCTGACTTGTGTGACTTGCTGAATCTGAAATAATAAGGGAAAGTTGACTATAGTTGAAAGAGCAAAAAAAAAAAAAATCTTTCTTTATCTGTTGCTGTCTTCTCCCTGACAGCCAGTTATGAGGCACCAGGAGGGATTTAACCTCTCACTAGCACTTTGCGGTTTTATCTTCCACATAGGGCTTGAATGTGCTTAGCTGGTGAGGATAGTTGTTATTCTCACTTTGTAGACAGAAAATGGAGCCACACAATTTAGAACTGCTAACAGCATCTCACTGAAAATCCAGCCTTGCTGGCTCTGTATTGCTCAGTGAGTTAGTGATATAGTTCAGGATGCAGCCTGGGTTGTGCTGGAGTTGTACAGATTTCCTTCTCAGTATGTTCATATGTGCTGGACTTTGAGTCTAACAAGCAGTGAAGAAAAAGACGGGATGGTGGAGGTGGAAAAAGTCTGCTGTTAACTCCGATAGAGCTGTCTTAAGTACAAGGCTCCAGCACCCTCTCTACCATGATGCTGGACTTGCTGGGGATGCGATAGATACGTAAAACACACAGAACGCTAGCTCCTGGTTCCATTTAAAATGGGGTTCATGCTTTAACGTGTGAAGATGAAGAAGGGTCGGTAGTGTTTGATTGTCTATAAATGGTCTTCTGACTCTTAAAACAAACAAACAAAAACCCAACTCCAAAATCATTTGTCAAGTTCTTCCCGTGCCATCTGATCGGCCTTATGTAACCCTCTGGATTTTCAGGTCTATTTGCTTATGGAGGAATGTGGTGTGGAAAAGAGCAAAAGTAGACATTGTAGAGGTCAGAGTACATGGAGTGAGATAGGTTGGTTTGGTAGGAAGGGCTGCTGAAGGTTGTTCCTACTTTCTCATCATGTGATTTGTAATGTAAACTATACTAATCAATGCTACTGTGGGAAGCAGCTGTGCCCCATTCGATCAGATTAAATTGGTCAAAACTGGCCTATGAAGTGGGAACCTACTCATTTGTGTGTATGTGGTGGGGAGCAGACAGAAAGGAAGTAATATGCAGTTGCAGCAGTCAAGAAGGATCAAAGACTAGCAATTTTCATCAGGAAAAAGAGTAAGTGATGTTGAACTTTTTCTAGCCTGATTCCCATAGAATATAAAACATTTTTTAACCTCTTAATCCTCACTCCTGAATCATAGCTTAGGCATTTAGGGCTTTGTGGCTTTTTGGAGATTCTCTCCTGTGTGCAAATTCAGTCTCAAGCAAATAGTAAAGCACCTTTGACTTTTGCATAGTGAGTGTTGAATGTTGAGCTAGCAATGCTAATCTTGCAAGTGTTTTAGTTGTTTCCCCTCATGGTCAGTAAGGGAGGCAATTCATAGGAATCCTTACCAAGAAAGAAGAAAAGACAAAGTGACTGTGGATGTAATAATATCTCATTTCCAAGTTCAGTCCATGGAAGCTGTACCCAATCTTGCCTCACCCTTCCAGGGAGACTCCTAACCTCCCTTTACTGTCTTCAAGGAAGCTATTCCTTGGCTCTCTTCTATAATCCTGCCTTAGCCATTCACTTATTTCCTCACCAAATGTTAAATGTTCCACCATGCTTACTACTATGTGAATTCTGGTGACTATTCATATTTATTGGTTGTAGATTTGAATGCACTCTTTCATTTTGCACCTTGTCTGTATTGTTTTTGGTCTATATATTTGGGTCTGACACAAAACCCAGTGGAGAGACTCCCATTTAGTAAAGGCCATTTCTACATTCATTGCAGACAAGCATGGTGCTCAAGGGAGACTGTTGGTATTCCAGGCTTTGCCAGTGATTCATTTCTGGATGTGGCCTGACTGATTCCCCCGGGCCTCAGTTTCCTGTTCTGTAGAATGAAGATAATACCCCTTTATGGCACAGCACTGCTTTGAAGCCTTTACAAAATACTCTAATGTGTTTGGATGAAAGTTTCTATAAACCAGATTTTGAAAAGCATGCAGATTTTTTTGAGGGGCTTGTATGAAGTGATCAGGATTTCAGAATTACTCCCCAGGATGAATGTGTCTGTGTTGAACACACTGAAACTCCGAGACAATGCTGAACGCTGAAACAATATTGGCATAATTTTTATAAAAGCCTCCACTGTGGCTGCCCATGGCTGGGTTTGCTGTTATTCATTCTTTTTATTTATTTTATGTAAATCCTTTTTTCTTCTCTTTGAAAACATAAACAAAAAAGGGATGACAAAAAATAAAGGAAGCCCTATAAAATTGATTCATCCTGAAGAACTTTTTAACAGTGCCAACCCTCTGCCTGTCTGTCTGATTTTAAAAGAAACTCTCCTCATTCTCCTGACTGTCATATTATGGGGGGGAAATGTGAAAGAAGAAATGAAAGAGATGTAGAATTTTTCTCTCCTTGCTTTTCTTGCTGCAGTCCCTTTATGTTTGCTCTCCCACCTCCCCCTCCTCCATCTCCCTCCCTCCTGCTCTGCCTCAGTTCCCATTGAAATGTCAAATACAGCAGTTGTCTGCAAGTGAAAGAGTGGCTCCCTGGTGGGAACAGACTGCCCTTCTAACCTGAAGGCCTCCGCTGTTCTCTTCTCGCTTTTTGGTGTTTCCCATCCCACTTTCTCAGCAGATGTTGTGTGGGGCAGCACAGGCTGTAAAGGAATGAGTTTCTTTTCACCTGGCCGTGTGAATGGGTTGGCACAGAAATGCTCACTTATTCTCTCAGAATCTGGCAACAGCTTACACAGAAAGAGATTGTTTCTAATGTTTCTAAGAGCACGCGCGCATTCTCTCTCTCTCCCTCTCCCTCTCTCTCTCTCTCCTTTCTTTTTTTTTTTTTTTACTACAAGATAGGGAGAGAAAAAAGCAGACAGATGCTGGCTGTATTTTAAGCTTCCTCCTTGGGTGCCAAAGGAGTCCTTAGAGTTTTGTCAGTGCTACTTTTGTTTGTTCCTTTTATAGTTTCAATTCAAGCTCCAGGCTTTCAGCTCCCCTTTGTTTTAGCCCCAGTTTTCCCAAGCAGTTGACATGACAATCATTTCAGCAAGATGGTAGAAGCTCATCTAGGAATGTTTCCCCTGGTTTAATCCATGGCTGTAGTTTCTGACCATTTCAGTAGCTGGCTTTTGGAAGTTTGCAAGAGTGGCATTTCACAAGTTTTCTGCTGGAAAAATATTTCATTTCTTAACAGTTCTGCCTGAAAATATTGTGACAATGCAATGCAAAAATGCTCGATGCGCCTAATGTTGCTCTTTGTCAATCCATTATTTGAGATATGGGAGGCACATAAAAAGAAGAAATAAGGGAGGTTGAGTCTTCACCCTCTCTCCCTTTTTCTTAGCTGACTTTATGTTGCTGGTTGCCTCCTGTAGCTTTGGCATCTAAGGGTGGTCAGCTGAATTGCAGTTGAGAAATATCTAACAAAGGCAGTCATCTCCCCTGAACTGATGGGTTTTTTTGGCACTTCCAAGCACTTTGATTTATCAAGCCCTCTTTCAGCTGTGTCTTTTTGCTCAGAGCTCATTTCACTGAGTCTCAGTCTATATTCAAGAGCAAACTACATACCTGGGACTACGGATTATTTGATCTGCTTGCCCCGGTGATAGAAATGCACATGATGATTAAAGTGGAGTTGTTGTTTCCAGTTTGTTAATGAGTAAATAATCAGCTATTCTGAAATACTGTAGGGATAGTATACCAGTACTTCTCTTTGGGTATTTATGCATATTTTACTCCAGTTGCTTTTTGTTGTGTGTGTGTGGTTTTTTAAAAATCTGAAGTTTATTTTTACAGTGGTGCTTGGAAGGCTGTAAATGATCCACAAGGAATTAACAGACAAAAGTCCCTGGCTCTGCTCCACCTTATTGAAGTCAATGGAAAAACCTCTGACTTCAGTGGAAGCAACAACTAGGGCCTGAGAGTGAAAAATAAATTGCTTTTTATAATCAGGATATCTTATTGATTCTTGAGTTTAATGCTTTATGTGACTGAAGCGCTAGCTGCTTGTACTACAAAGAAAAAGGGCATAAACAAATTCACAAGCATCTTCTCAGATGAAATACTGACTAGTGAAGGTGAAATTTCTAAATTTGAAAGCTGTGGGTAGGCTTCACCATTCAAGTAATATTTTGGGAACCTGCACTCAAATTCCGTTAACAAAAATACACTACATGAGTTTGATAGGTTGAACTGACTGTCCATCCATCATTTAGCCAGTAAGTGTCTGAGACCATTTCACATTTCCTGTTGGTAAAAAGTGTCATTTATAGAGATGCAGGGCTAGAAGACTCAGCAAATTCAACCTCCTGCCTTGACAAGTGTTTGCATCACATTCTTTTCAAAAACTAACCAGGAGAAGGTCCACTGCAAGCCAGAAATCCTGCATTTGCTGTGTTTGCAGTTACTAGAAGTTGGCAGAAACGTCTTTCAGTGCGTCTGTTCCAGAACATCTACCAGTGTTGAAATTATTCTGTTAAATAATAGGATGGGTGTAAATAACTCAGAGATATAGTTCTTATCCTGTTCTGTCAGTGGACTCCAAAGCATTTTATGAGAGAAGAAAGTATTATCCACATTTTACAACAGGGCAATCTGAGTCTCTATGACATAGGCAAATACTCAAGGACTGAGTTTAGCCCTTTCCTAAGTCCTAGATGAACATCTTATCAACTGTCTTTTAGAAGCTTTATCCCCAAAACGTGTCTTGAGCTAAGGGCTCTGTATGGTAAAGTTTTCCTATTGATTCCTTCCCTGGAGTTTATGCCTTTTGGAGGAGATGGGGCATTGCTAATCGCTTCAGCTGTTCTTGACTGTAACAGAGCGTTTAAACATGCAGGCTACACAGTTCTGTTTGTGCTTTGTAAAATAATCCTTTGGTCCTACAGAAGGGAAGGATTGATAAAGTTAGCCTTTTTGATTTTATTTTGCATTATTCTGTACACCATATTCATCTATGGCACAGTATATCTGAAGGTAAGGCAAGGTTGTCACTAGATTAGCTGAAGACTGTTGTGGAAATAAAGCACTGTTGTCATTCTTCAAGCAATGGCACTGTCTGAAATAAAAGACATTCTGGGTAGGAAATAGCAGGCTGCTTCCAGGGAGCATCCATGGTGTACCTCATATTGCCATGAATACTAGCCCTGCTAGGCAACCAGCAAAAGGAGCTGCAGGCAGCTGTACGCCAGGCCAGAGAGAGAGAAAAAGAAAAAAGGGTAACCCTGAGAAAAAGCAGTGTGTTCTTCCTAATCATGCTCTGGACTGGAAGTCTTTTTATTCTCATCTTTGCATTTCCCCCTTCCTTTTCACACCCCAGCAGCAGGCAGTGGGTCTTAGCGCTGGAGAGCCTTAGTTGGTCATACCCCACCCCTGCTGTGCCGAACCCGAAGTGGGCTTGGGCTAGCTGTAGGAGAGCTACAGTGCATTTAAAGGGTGGGCTGTGGCGTATAGTATGCAGCCCTATGAACAAGATAAGACTGTGATGTTGACCGTGACTCTTGGAAAGGGAAGGTGAAATATGTAAATGAAGCACAGCTCCAAACATGAGAGGCCAAGCTACCATGAACCCAGTGTATCATGCTATTAATAGCAAGGGGGCCTCAATTAAATAAGCTCTTAACAGGTGATGCAAAAGCATCAGAAGAAATTTGTGGTGCATGTAAAGAAGAGGCTTATGGCACTATATTTAATTGCTAGAATAATTATTTTCTGCTATGCAAATTACCGGGAGCAAATTCACTGCAGTACATTTATGTGTATTTAATTATCATCAAGAGCTGGAGTTAAGGGGCTAGATTTAATGTTCTTAATGAAATAGCCAGAATTTGTGTATGTGTGTGCAGAGAACTCGTTATTTTTACCACAGCTGGATTTGTTTATTTTAACTCATTATGGCAGATACAGTTTCTGCATGTTTGCCCGTTTGCCAATTTATCATAAAAACTGTGGTTTCAGTTACATGGGTGGTTTCTATCAAATGCACATTACCCCTCTTGCTTGCAAGCTATATGTTTCTGTATGTTTTAAGGAGCAGTTCACTGTAAAGAAAAGAAATTAGTTAATCTGTGAACAAAGCATAGAGGAGTAGGAAGAATGGGATGGCCATCTGCAGAAAGGAAGCTTGGATGGGTTAAGGTTTTGTAATGGGTCGTGGGTCTTCATACTTACAGGCTGACAATTTTAAGTCCAGCTTCACCCGTTTGTAAGCTAAAGCTGTTACTGCTTGATGGTTATTTGGTGGCATATATAAGCCAAGTTAGTGCTTTTGGCCAAGTTTCTAGTGGATATTTTATATATTCTCAATATAACAAAAAGCAACAAGACTTGTTTCCTGTGGACATGAGATGCAGGATTACCACTTCTGACCTTAAAATGGTTCTTCCATCTTAGGCTTCAGTTTTGTTGGACATGTAATTTACTGAAGATTCTGGGATATGAATTCAAGATTAAAGTTATAAGAAAATATTTAAAATGAGAAGAAATACTTTTGTCATTGACAAACTTCATGTTTCGGTTGTTGTCTGATAATGGACCTCTCAAAGAAACATCTGAGTGTTATCGCAGTAAGAGGCAAGATCTGCACGGAATTCGGCTATTTTTCTTGGGAGAGATTATTTATTGTTTGGTCTAGAGACCTCAAGTGACTGAAATTCTGCCTTTTGGTAGAATCTCACATGCTCCTCAGGCAGTCACTGTAACTACGTTACTGAATGCCTTGACAACACCTCATGTGCATGGAAAGTGCATTCAAGTGCCACCAGGAAGTGAGGAGGAGGTGATGTTTTAGACTGGAATACTATTTCTACAGGTCAAGGTAGGTAGCTGTTCACCCAAGAAAAATGGTGCTTTGTAGTCCCCAGGAATGTTTTGTGGGGCCTAGTCCTGTTGAAAACCAGATATCCACATATCTGGAGATGCTGCTCCATACCAGTCCAAGCGAAGGCCATGAAAGCTGATCATTGAAGGACACATTTATTTCCTGGGGTTCCAAAGCAAAGGGGTTCCAAGGCAAAGCCTTGTAGCTTTGCTTACCTTGGCCTAGAAGCAGTTGGCTTCCAGCTAACCCCCAACTGTTGTTTGTGGTCACTGTTTAGTTTCAGAAATAAGGAGAGAAGCTCCAAAATCGAGTGGGTCACTGTGTGCACAGTGCCAGGTAAAAATGCGGTTGCAATGCAATTAGCAACACAAGCCATTGGCAAGTGCTGCTTTCTGTTTCTTTGTTTCCTCTCAGGGATTTCAACATAAGTTGCAAAACACAATAGACCGGGGGTAACTAAGGGACACAAAGGTAGTGTGCTGTGTCATGAGCGGTGGGACAGGGCCAGCTTCTGATAACGCCAGCCTAACTGCAAGGGTGCCCGCAGGACCTTGATTCACAGTGTCCCTGTGCCGCATTGTGTATAATGGATGGGTCCTCCAAGGCTCTGCCTCCCCCTCCCCCCAAGCATGTCCTTTTCTGTGTTAGTTTATTTTTTTAAAAATTAACCGACTTTGTGACTGCCTGTCTATTTGTCCCCCTGGAATTTCTCTCCAGCTGTTCTCATCCATCGCCACAGCCCCTCCCTTTCCTCTGCAACACTTTTTTCTTTTCCTTTCAGTGTATCTTAAAGGGATGTCTGTTTTAAATTCACTGCGCAGTGAAATCTCAGGGCACTTTTTGAATCAGGTTCTTTACTGCTGTCTGGTATCCTGTAATCTTCCTTTCCCTCCCAGACACACACACCATGCTCCTGACAAAGAAACTATTTCAATCTGAGTAATTCAGTGCAGGGTAATTCTTGTCTAATGGTCACCTTTGCAGTCTTCCCTCTCTCCAAACTGATTTTATAAACTTCCTGTCCCTGTATGATACAGTTAGTTCAATTGACAGTGGACCAAGAGCTCCATTCCCACCCTCAGGTTTTCCCTTCCTGCTTATCTTCTCTGTGGCCAGCGTGTTCAAAACGGCTGACAGCTGCAGTTAGCTGTGGTCTGGCTGGCATGTGAGCGGGTAAAGCTGTTGCAGGCATGAAGTTATTGGATCAACCCAGCCTGTGCATTGTTAAGCTGTTGGTAGCAAGGACAAAAGCCCATTCCTTCCTTCCTTTCCAGTAAATCCACCTTGCTATGGGACTGGCAATGGTACCAGCAGTAAGAGAAGCTTTACCAGATCTTCCTGGTGTTGAGAATATCAGCTGTTCAAGGTACTGGCTCCTTTCTGCTGCCACATAGGCCAATGTTCCCAGACTGGCTGATTCCATGAGGAAAGTCTTACAGACAGAAGAGAGGCCCCAAAGTGCAGTAGAGCTGTTGGAGACATTTGCTCCTTGGTTAATGCCTTATATAAATGACTAGCAGCTATAGCAGCAACAGTGGATATTGTGGCCCAGGTAGAAATGCTGATTTCTGTGTAAGAAGGCAGGATTCTAGGGAAACGGTGGTTTCTGGGCATGTGTTTGGGACTGAGAGAAGCTAGGACTAGGCTTGTTGAACCCAGGCCTCTTCTGTTTGTCAATTGAAGACTTTGTTGGATTGATCCTTTTCCACCTTGTATGTGGACTATATACCTGTTTTAGTAATTTTATAAATACCAACCTTATTTCCAGTCTTTACTTGCCTTGGCTTGCTGCTCTCCAGATCCAGATTTTAATTGACACACAGCTTGTGGCATGGCCAGAGGCTATGCCAATAATGCACATATTCATAGCATGGCAGGCAGTCAGGCCTTTCTGGGCCCCCTCCCTCGGACACCATCATTCAAAGCAAACATCAGACAAGCAGCCGACTTTGATGTGGATCGTGGGTTTGCATCCTCAAAAGAGGGATATTTGGAGCCCTGTTTACACTATTGCTTGAGGCAGACATTTCAGCAATGTCGTAAAGGCCCAGTAACTGTCCTCTGCGCCCTGTTGCTGGTGAGCGCTGGAAGTATTTTCAATTTCTCAGCAGATGCAATTGCTCCAGAGAGTAATTGAGAGGAACCTGGGCCTTGCAGGGACACATGTTGTGAAAAAAAAATCAGGGATGGGGAGCGGGGCAGGGAGGGGTGGATGATAAGGCTATTGAAGGGGGCCATCTGAGGCACTTGTCAGAGGATGTTAGCCCTGCAATTAGGAGAAGCTGAAGAATAGGGAAGGGAAGACAGCGAAATGCTGGTGTGGGGAGGGTTTTGTGTCAGCACACAAAGCTCTCTTCCTCAGCGGGGCTGCTGGGATTTGCTCAGGTCTCCTCCCAGACAAATTAAGCTAATACAACACCTGCTCCTTTAATATGGTCATGCTTACTGTACCTCAGACCTGGGGCTTTCCTTCTCTTTTATGACATAGAAGCAGCCTGCGAAATCCCTTTTGTCATTCCCCCCACTGCCTTTCCTCATAGCTGGTGAGATTGTGTCCCCTAGAAGCATAAGTGGAAAAAACAGTTGAAAGATTTAGAACAAAACCTCACCAAAAAAAAAAAAAAAAAAAAAAAAAGGCACAAGCTGGCAAGAGACGAAGGGTATGTAATTGCTATTCCTTACGCAGTCCACTAAAGCTGCATGTTTTAACCATCTGAGGACAGCAGGGAATTTTCTCTTCCAAGAGAGTCAAATGTGGGGTTTGCATTTTCTTTCTTTTCAGGAGGAGTGCAGGGAGAAATAAGTGGACTTCATTTTCATTGGGATTAACTAAAGCTCCTTCTACTTTTATGTTGGCAACATGAGGTTTCGTCAGACCTCTGATCCCACACTGAATAAAAATATAGCATTACCATCAAACTGTAAAACGGAGGGCTTGAACCTAACTGGATTAAAGTGCATTCGAGACAGCATTCTTCACTTAACGGGGGGGATAGCGTGGGGAGGCTGGTGCTGCAGTGCACAAAGCAGCCCACATCAGTGTCTGCAGAGTACAGGGGGTGCTGCTCTCTGCTGCTCACCAGAGGACCTCTTACTGAATTTTCTTACAGGATTCTGGTCTTGATGCTCAGATATCCTATCACTGCAGCTATGTGGATTTATTCTTGAGAATGCACCACTGGCAACAGGCTGATTAATCAGGAGGGTGCGCCTCATTTTCAGAGATCTGTGCACAAGCTTTAATCACAAATAAATGCGCCGAGCCCTATTTGCTTATAGTTTGGCATTTCTTTCCTACATGAATAAACATTTGTGTCTGTGCGTCTTTGTCCTCCGTGCACTTTGGCAGCACTTTTGCAGCCTGTTTGCCACTGTTGGCTCCAGGTTTGCCCTTTGGACACCTTTCCTTCCAGATTTTGGAAGCTTTTCCCCCTCTCCTGGATGGAGACAGGCTTTTTCTGACCTCCACTGATAGTCCAAAGTATTGTGAGTTTAATGCTATGTTGCCTAATAGGGCTGAGACCTGGGAGAAGCCACTCCTGCCATATTGTGCATTGCACCTCCCATCTCCATGAGTGTCTACATGCTCAGATGTATCCCCATATGTCCAGTAATGAGCTTGGGCTAATTGCCTAGGCAGATAGAAAAATAGATAGGTAATTTGTAGCTACTTAATTTTACATTAGGCAGAGCGATGTAGGGGCAGAGGCTAATGTTGTTGGCATTTCTTTTCAGGATTGTTAACCAGATATGCTGCCTCTGGGGCATAACAATGCCTCCCTCGGTAGAGCTCTCTAATACTTTTATTACATTCTTATTAATTTAGCAATGGCCTAAGTCTGTGAGGCACCTTCCGATGCATGATCCCTGCCCTGAGGACCTTACAGACTAATTCCGAGGCATGATACAACTGGGGATTACTCAGTGAGAGCAAGGGCCTAATGGAGTAAGAAATGGTTTGTATTAGATAAATGGATAAGAATGAATCAGTAGAAGAGTTAATCATGTAGTTCCTTGTAGGCATTCAGGGATAAGTGTCTCCTTAGGAGGTCTGTAGCATGGTAGAGCAGCTTAGCAAGGTCATTTCAAGCGCAGAGTGTTAGATGAAGGTTGTCTCTTCTCTCCCAGCTCTGTTTTGCACCAGCTCCATATGGATGGCTGCTCTGAATACACTGGAAAGCAACGTGTTCCAAGCGCAAAAAAGCTCCATAAATAAATGGTCAGGTCAATCAAAATGCTGGGCTGTAACTTCCAAAAGGGGACAGGTTCTGCCCCCCAAGAGACAAAAACAACAACTCTTGCCCCATTGCCCCTCTTAGCAACACCAGCATGTAGTGCTTAATTATAAGTGGAGGTCTGGGGCAGTTGTTTGATTTGAGGTGAAATTGCAAAGCTGTGCCTTTTTGCCAGTGGTTTCTGTTCCCTGGAAGTCACAAAACTGAAGGTACCAAACAAAAGAACTATACATGAGGCTAGCAAAAAAAAAAGGCCTGAGGGAAGGTGGGGGATGTAAAAGGGCTTTTGCGTAGGGGTGGCCAAAGGAAACCCGCTGCACCCCCAGCACCTGTCCTCCTTGTTTGAAGCCTGTAAGCTGACCAGTGCAGCCAGCAGTTTGCAGGACAAATGGGACTGCTGGGCAGGAACAGCTGAGGGAGTGAGGGGCAGGAGGGATGAAAGCGAGACGGCAAGCCCTGCCCTGCCTTGGCAGCCTGCACTTGTGTGAGTTGTTTGGGAACATTTGGTGTCCATGTGGCATCTGGGAGCAGAGTTTTCTTCTTTGGCATTTCCTTTGGTGAAAGGAAGAGCAAAGCAATTTGCTTCTAAACATCTGCTCCTCTTTGCTGAGAGATAACAGCCTCATCCTTTTCCCTGCCCCTTCCCTTAAGCAGGGTGTTATAACGCAGCCTAAAGTAATGCCCCAAATACCAGGTAAACATCCTTTGCCATGCTTACTCCCTGGGCTTTTTTTTACTCCCGAGAGAAGAAAACTCTCTACATCACTTACTTTTAAAACTAGTTGCTGTGGCAACTGGATGCAGGGTTTAAAGTGGAAGGCTCAGTCTTCTTGACATCATTGTTTAACTTTCAGTTGCTGGAGCAACAGATCACTGGAAAGAGCCAGCGAGGTCGAGATTTCTCTTTCTTTCTTCCTCCACGTTGCTTTTCTTTGGGGCCTCAGAATGCCAGTGATGGTTTGCCTTTCACTGAAGACACATACTGTTAACATATGATGGGAAGATGTCAGGCAGTATTAGAAGAAATAGAGGTTAGGTCAAAGGCTCATTACAATGGGAGAATTCCTAGAAAAATGGAGGGGAGAAAAAAAGTTGTAATGACTGAGCCATTTTATTTCCCAAGATCAGAGGGTCAGGGAAGATACGGCTCCAGCACTCTTAGACATTTACAGCATAGCAGTTTTCTATCATTTTTGTGAACCCTAGTTTTTTCCAAAGCAGAGACGTTGCTGGGATGATAAGCAGGGAATATAAAATGCATTAAATATAACTATGAGTTATTACTATTGCACAGTTCCTCAATTTCCTCTTAATCAAACATTTAACTTCCTTCTGCAAAGTTTGTATTTCTGTCAATATCGTTGCTAGCTATGGACCAGCTGTTTCCTTAATCCCAGGAAGATTCCCTTTGAGTGGTGTATGGAAGGATGTATGGGACAGCATCTTACCTAATTGTTGCTTTCTGAAAATAAGACATCCTCTATGCTGATCATCTATGACTCTGGCTATAGCCAAAAGAAAGAGGATGGTGAGAGAATGATACCCATCTTAGGTGCACTAATGTCGCCTTTCACCAGGAACGCAGAGGGACTGTGCTGTTACAGAGCAGCCCGCTCAGAGACGTGCTGGGACTAAACGATTCTGAAGATGATGTACTGAGACTTCAGCAAGTCAAATACTGACCTCTATGAAAGTGCTTATGGCCAGGAATGCTTAACTATATTTTCCTGGACTGGGAATTTCTCCTTTGTCTTTTTGAACTGTTTTGAGACTAACAGGGTCCTGGTTCTGGCTGAGGTTTTTGGGTGAACAAATATAGTGTTCCTGCACAGAAGTCTTTGTGAGATCTGCCTGATTTTCCTCAGGGATTAGTGTTAAAAGAGCTGAAAGTGACAGCAGTTATTAGCTGTTGTTCTGATGCTGAATCTTCAGTTCTCTGGTTTTGAGTTTTTGAGTACTTCCTGGCATGAGGTTGACCAGCCATGGTGTAAAGCCCAGAACAAGGGGGAGGCGAAAGGTAGGATGATGCATGCACTGGAATACATTTTTGGAATACATATTACTAAATTACTAACAAGTGAAATGTCAAAGTAGGGGCTGTTTTTCGGCACACATTTTATGCTTAAACCCTGAATGATAAACTACTGCTTTTTCAGGAGGTTAAACATGTTCTCGATGCCTGACAAAATATCCATAGGATTTCATTTTGTATCAGTAAATCAGGCGTGGCCTTAAGTGATGCTGTTGGATGGAATAGGATAAGTAAAATGTAAAATACAGCTTTTAATGTAAATGTAACCAGAAGTTAAAGATGAACTTTGAAAATAAAATTGGAAAAAAAAAAAAAAAAAGCTGTTGGTGTCAGGTTAATGGAAATCATCATTAAAAGGTACTTAAAAGTCTGAGCTTTTCTTGTTCTGAGAATTCCTGCTAATGTATCTGACTGTCCAGATCTTCCAGGTTTCCCTACATACATAAAGTACATACTTTTCACAATGAAGTTATGGTTTCAGTGTTACACCCTTATTGCCCACAAAATACACAGAATTCAAATTAATAAATATACATGCCTCAAAGTCTACACAATGTCAGCCACAAATATGCATGCAAGAATGCTGGTTGCTAGAGTTCGGAGTTAGCTAATAGCGAACATTTGTATGGTGTTCACATAATTTGTTCTTAAATGCCACACACGTACCGCATGGTTCAGATGTGGTTAGGCGAGCTGTAAAATGGGATTTCAAACTGGTTCTGTCCCTACTCTTAAACCTATAGCTCAATTAGGGCTGAGATATATCTTAGCCATGGGACTGGAGTCCTGAATTCTGCGGTATTCTGACTAGCTGGGTATTGTGGGGGCTAAAAGGCATGGATGCAGCAGCTTATTAGTGAATACCTGCACGTGCCAGTCTGCAGTGAAATGTACTTGAAATAACCTATCCTATATGCCTCTATGAGTATGATGGCCCTGATGATTTAGCTATTTCAGTTCTAGCTTGAATTATTCATGTGTTTGAAAACACTCATGAATTATTTGTGTTTTCACTAAATATATAATTTAAAAACCAAAATCTTTCCCACAAAATATAAAAAAAATAATTTATTTTGCTGCTCTGAGCTGCTGCCCCCCTTGAAACATCCCTTCAGTGCATCGACTTATGGAGAACTGCAATATTATGGCACGGTAAGGTCTCAGACACCTACATGACAACAGGGAATCAGTCCCTGGTTCAGTAAGTAAAGGAAGCAACTTATAAAACTGGGATCTAACTCCAGCTTGTTTACTTAGCTTCTGGGTGCTGGGTTGCAAAGAGTGGTGACTCCTTCTTGCACGTGTGGGTAGGATTTAGAGTCTGCATTCAAGGCCTCTGTTCCATGAGATGGTGCATCTGGATTTAAGGTGCCAAGCAGCAGATCAAAAAAACTTGGTCCCTGTGATGCAAAGTCCTGATCTGGTGCAAATGCACAAGCTAGTTCAAATGCATTCAACCATTCTGGATATGTAAGTTTATCCTGGCAGACTCTATACCAAGTCCAGAACTGTCAATCTTCTTGCAGCTGACATAGCGTAGGCGACTAACTTAAAGCTGGAGCACATCATATCATGTGCTCGGCTAACACAATAGAATTGTGTTTGTGCTTGATCCAGATCAAATTTGTCCTGCCATGAAATCTGGGAGTATGCAGATGTGATATTAATAGATGTGGAACCACAGCCTAAGTCTCTTCCCCTCCCCAAACATGTGTGGCAGAAGGAGAGATGGCAGGCTCTGGGAGGAGGCATCCTGTAGGGACAGAGATTCTGCTCTTATTTAGCTGTGATCTTTGGAGAGCTCCCATTACTTTGAAAGAAAGTACTTTGGCACAGCTAACATTAATCTGGTCTCTCTACCTCAAGGGATTAGTTTCTTCCAGGGGAAGTTTGAATAGCTGCACTCTAATGAAAGAACTTAACATAGGATGTAGTTTTTCTCCTATTTTTCCTCAATACTCTTTCACTGCAGTAGAACCCCTTTATCTGTAGCTTTTTAACCTCTTTTGGCTTTGGATTACCTCAAAGATCTAGTTTGCCAAGAGGCCTTGCTTTGATCTGGATGTAATATTACTATCAAGTCCATGTCCTGAACTGCTCAGTGGTGCTACTAAACTCTGTTAAAGTTGTTCCTTCCATTTCATTGCTTCTATGAGACCAAGACCTGTAGCTGTTCCTGGTAAAAAAAAATGCCTCTTTTAGTTTCCTTTTCCTTTCTCTCTTGTATTAACTTAGCTATGTTCCACTAGAAGTCTTCCAATTTTGTGGCTTTTGTCATAAGTTAGATTGACCTCTCTGTATAACTGATTAATGTGCTTTCATTTTGTCTAAAGTACCAAGTGCTTATGCTAACTGCATGGCGAGTGTGTGCGTGTGTGCACGCGCCTGTGGGTATTCAACAAAAGACTTTGCTTGCTTCATCTCTGTATTCTGGGACTGAGGCCAAGTTGTGATTGTAATAATGTAATCTCTTCTGAATACTTGAAGTGATGGGAAAAAAAGAGATTTTGAAAATGAAATAGATTAATCTATACAGCCGAGGGGGGAAATCATGCATTTTAATTAGCTCTTGAGAGTAATTTTCCTTGAAGTAGTGCAAGCCAGGTGCACAAAAGTATTCTCCTACCTTGAGAGTCTTGCATCTCCTTCTGGAGTCCTTGGAAAAGATTGTGACAAGTGACAAGTTCATTCTGGATGTTTCTGTTGAAGGGATTTGACATAAGGAAACTGGATGGGGCCTGATTTTTCTGAGGTTGCACTTAAAGCATTATCTGAAAATCAACTCCTGTTCTCCTTAAAATGCATCCAAAACTGAAGCAACTGCTCACTGCGGTGTGCGGTAGGACTCTGTTTCTTTGTGCTTGTGCACACAGGGGAATGGTGATTTATCAGGTTATTTTATTTAACTTTCAGTCAGGATGAAATCATTGCCTAAAAGGTGTTCGCAGTTTATTACCTTGCTGACTGGGGCTGCTAATCATGCTGTATGTATGAGAGTACAGAAAGATAACGACACCTACTTTTCATTGGCCAGGGGTACAGAGCTTGTGTGCGATGAGGAAAGTTACTGCCTGTCAGCTGCCCCTTGGTAACTCATCATATGTCTGCTTGTACGCTGCTTCATTGTGAAATGAAGCTTCTTAGCTTAAGTCATCAACACAGTGATTGTGTCTGATCTCACAACCGGCCTGCACCAGGAGAATGCACCCGCTTAGTTACCATTGCTCAGCTGATGAACACCACTTATTACGCCAGTATAACTTGATGGGTTTTGATTGCATGCCAGTACTCTTAGAAAACCCTTCGCAGTTTTGAAGCCACCTAAAACTCACCCTCATTCCCTTTTTCCGTGGGGAAGATGTGGGAAGGCAGTTTTCAGATTTTATAGGAAATAAAATGTATTCAGTGGGACTGGAAAAGTGTTTCGTTCCTTGAAATAGATGTTTATTTACTGATTATATGGGTCTTGTCTTTGACAGTGCCTCCCTTGCTTCCCTAGTGCTAGGTGCATAACAAAAAGCTCTTGCCCTGTAACGCTTAGTCTCTTCAGCCTCCTCTTTTGGACCTGATCTATGACCCATTGCAAAGCACACATATTCATAATTTCATTGAATGTTTTCCTTTACCTTAGTTTGAGTTTCTATCCAAGCCAGCCATACTGACATTTTTTAAACTTCCTTTTCAGTCAGTCTCTTTGGCATCATAATGGCTTGGATTGCTCATTTCTTGAGTCTGTTTTAATTCTTTACCTTTGTATTTTAGCACCAAGTTGCCTTGAATTTACAGTTCCTGTTGAATTCCTCTAAGAATAGCACCTAGGTTTCCTACTCTGCAGCTGCAAACAAGGTTTAAAAGCTTTTGGGATTTCTTGGCAGCTAATAACTCCCAGACTTCAGCATAGTTCATTTTCGAAATGTTTCTCATGCTTCAATCTGGACAGCGTTATGCAGGTCAGGGAATCCTGTCAGACTAGGGGCCAGGGGAGGATGTTCTATCAAAAGCTTTTTTGGCAAATTAAAAAAAAAATCTTCCAAAAGGACCTTTAGGAATACTGCTTAATATCCTTTCCATCCAAAATAGGAAAAGCACCTGCAGCTGATGCCAAGCACAGGACAAAATAAATAAAAAAAATCCCCAAGTAAAGACCTCTAAATGGAAATATTTCCTGAATGATCTCACTGAGAATCCCGTAAGTGGTTGGATCAGCTTTAGGGCAAGGGGAATACAGGCTTGAATTCCATACTAAAAGACAAGAAAAAGCTTCAGGAAAAAAAATAAGCCAAACCCAGATGCAAGCTGTTATAGCTGCTAGGATTTTTTTCATTCTTGATTGGGGCCTTTTGACATTTTACATGGAAAATGTCATAGGGACAGAGCAAGACTTGAGGTGAGGATACAGGTCCAAAAAGTATCAGAAAATAATACATGTAGCTTTCATTCTGTACGCACCCTGATAGGGCTGAGCAGGGGCAGAGCAAAGGGGCAGGCAAATGTTGTCTTCATAGACCTGGTATTATTAGTACGTGAGAGATGTGGCATATCAGTGAAGTGACCAGCAGATGACTTGTTTGATGTCATCCTAGACTTAAGCAATGCATTCAGCTGTGCTAGTAGCAGCAGCACAGTAAATGTGTATGTGTTCAGTGTGTTACTCCACAGAGATGGTACAGTTTTAAACTTTTGCCATCACAAAGATTTCAGGCTCCATTTTTATACAGGCTTGCATTATTAGCAAGAACAACCTGCAAGATTTTGGTCCCATCGAACTCATCACCAGCTCGAGATTTGTGTTTAACTATAAAGCTTGGATCTTTGCCTACATCTGACCTAGATTCATATACTGTCTCCCCCTCTTAATGATGTGTCTGCAATTAGTATTTATTTTAGATTTAATCAGTCAGTGCATGTCAGCTAATACCTCAATAATTATGATCTTGCTGTCAGGGAGGAAGGAAATTAAACCTCAGGAGGTCATGTCAAAACTGTGAATGTGATCTCAGTATAACAGGGGTCTTAGCCAGGATTGATTGTAATAATGAGAGGTAGATGTTTAAGAGGTTCAGAGGCATGATTGTTCAGAGAAAAACCTCACAAGATTTCTCTGCATAGCTGGGCCTAGACTAAGTCACTGTGATACATATTTGGATGTGGTATTTTTGCTTAGCAAAAACACCTGTTCAAATCTGCAGACCTGTTGTAAAGAATTTCTGTGATTTGAGCTTTGGTTCACTTCTACTGTTCTTAATTTAATCCCTTTGAAGAGCTTAAACTAAGTATTTTAAGAAGAGAAATCCAGTAACCTTTGCTTCCATCTGGACTGAAAATATTCAGCAACATTTTTCCTGATATATTTCTTGTCGGGGTTAAGAAATGTAAAAGCAACTGCACCACATAGATCAAATGTTTTTAACCTGTAAATGGCAAATGAAATTTAAAGTAGTCCCTCCTATTTTAATTGCCAGCAAAGACAGTCTTGAAATCTTTTCCATTGCAACATAGGATCATGAGATAGAAAAGACTGAGACCTGCCAAAATAAATCCTCATTGAAAGCTTGCTTAGAGTATGAGGAAAAGGTTTGAAGAACTTATCTAAATTGAATTAATTTGACTAATCATAGTGATAATTTGGCTAAAGATGTTCACTCCACCTCAGATGCACTGCAGCCTGTGTGTTGTAATACTTAGACACAGACTGAATAAGAACAGAGAGTCTCAGTGGACTTCCATACTACCCTCTGAATACCTTCAACTTGACAGACTGATGCATTTCATCAAAGTGAACTTTTCTGTTACAATATAATAACTGAATGCAAGGTATGAGCTTCCAACTGCAAGTCTACTCAGAAGAGGAAGTAATGCACATGCCATATATTAGAAACTGATGTCTGGGAATAGATATTTCATATATTCCAAAAACATCATTTTCTCCAAATGAAAATTCATACACTTTAACTCTTTTTTAACGTACAGCTTTTATTTTAAGCCAAGGTCTTGGAAAATTCAGCTTCTCAAGGAATGTCTCTGCTTTCTGTAAGATCGCATTCGTACTGAGTACTATATCCTTCCTCAGTAAATGCTATCTGTGGTCTCAGCTTCACGTTGCCCTTCATCCGCAGTCCCTTGCAGGGAGTGCTGCGTGGTGTTGACAGGTTTTAATGAGCTGCAGAATTCTGGGGCAGAGGGGGTTGCTTTCAAGGGTGGGTAAAGTTATCTCTGTATTTACAGTGTAGAAAATACTCTGGGCTCCTGGGAGATGAAGGACTTGTGCAAGTAAATGTAAAAGACAATTATAGTGGAGTTACTGGCAAGCGAAGTTGATTGAAAAACTGTTACAGAACCATCTCCTGACAAAACTCTAGCTGGAGAATATCACTCTGTCCCAGCCTCAGTGCACTCCAGGACTCTGCCCATTTCTTTGAATGCTTTTTTAGAAGAAACAGAGGAAAGAGGTTCCAGCATTATTACAGTGGTTCAATATTTCAGTGGTTTTGAAATTTAATGGTCTGATGTTTCCTTTAAAAAAATTTTTTATTTTAAAACTTTTTTTTGACTGTATATTCTCATATATACTGTTTCAGTGAGTCGAGAAGAGGGAACTAGTATTTAGATCTTGTCAAACTAGCATAAATGGAGCTGTCAATCTTAAAATTATTCACAGAAGGCTATTTTTGTTCACATGCAGCTTGCTGTATCAATAATAACAATACTTCTTTAGCCAGAATAAATATTCAGTTACAAAAAATTAAGCTACTTAAGCTCTTAAGAAAAAAGGAAGATTGGTAAATAATTACAGGGTGCAGGGGAAGGCAGAATCTTATCTTCAGGAGAGAAGCAATTTTTAGGCACTTGATAAAAAAGGGATTGCTAAGATTTCTCTGAATAAGTTAAGACTGGCTCAGCTCAGCAAAAGCTGCTCCCTCTTCTTGAGTGTCTTCAGTAAAAATCACCTCCAAATCCTCTTTATACATCATCCTTTAGGAACAAATATGGAAATACAGCTGTACCTGGGGTGGAAGATGGGTGATGTTGAAGACAGCACGGGTACTACTCAGCACCAAAACTTCTTGGGCTGGAAGTTAAGAAAAATACCATTTTTCCCCTGAAGCCCTGAGGGGTATGTAGAGTAACAGACTATACCTAGAGGGTAGTTTAGGAAGAATCACGCAAGTAGCAACACTGGACTTGTGCAAAGTGGCATAGCGTCTTCTCAGAGCTTCATGTGGTGCCTTCTCTAGAGGGAAGTATTCCCAGCTGCTCCCTCACCCCTCTGAGCTGATCCAGGAGAAGAGCACCAACTACTGAACCCCTGACCCAGCACAATTTCCATTTACAGAAAGCATTTTCTATACAATCAGGGAAAGAGACAAACTCATCTGGCAAGAGAACTCCCACTGAATATATACATACATATGCATATGTATAAATACACATGCATGCCTACATATATACATGCATGCATATATATATATATATATTTATTTATTTATTTATTCTGGATGCTTTTATACTTTTCTCCCTGACATGTTTCCTGTTCTTCCTTACTGTATACCACACCGATCAACCTGCGTAACTTGAATAGCGTGTATGTGTGGAGATCTTGTGAGGAACTCTGGCCAAATTCAAAGGCATTTTAACAAGATAGAGCAGTATACTTCAATGTGCTGCTTGCTGGTGCCAAAAATTCACAGGTTCAGTTGCAGGGATGCGGTGGTGGTTTTATTTATTTGCTTTGGAATAGAGCCCACAGACAACCACCAGGGATCACAGTCCACTGTGCTAAAAGCTTTATGCACACATAATGAAAAGCTGTCTGCCCCCCAATATGTTAAATGTCTCTATAATGAGTCACCTCTGAGAGGTAGCATCTAGTCATGTGGAGAAGGGAACAGTCCGAGTGAAAGAGCTGAGAACTGGTCCTGACACTCAACTGTACTTGTCAGGCAAATCTTTCTGAGATTGCCCTTGGAGGTCTCCTTTCAGTTTATTGCTGGCTGCAGGCAAACATCTAGAGAGAGAGGACTCAACAAAATATTCAGAACCACCGCCCCAAAAACCACCAAAATACTTTTAGCCTGCTGTTTACCCCCGGCATGGCAATAGTCAGGATATTAGAATTGTGGTGCTTGTACTTCCTTCACACCCAATCTGTTTGCTCTCAGCTTAAGAGAAGATTAAAAAGGTGAAACATTTTCTCCTTCTGTGCATATGTATTTCTGAGAGCTCAGGATCAGTAGACTAAATGTCAGGAAGGTGAATGAGCTGGCTGTGCAGTGGAAGCCTAACAAATCAGGAAAGCGAATGCACTCCATTTTTATATCAGTCATGGGATAGTGGGTGGAACTGATCCAAGTAATTAAAGTCTTTTATCCACCGAGGGAGGGAACCATGTGGTTCAGACCCCCATGAGATAAGGTGACAAAAATTATATCGGGGGGGCACATCATAGGTTCAAAACAAGGGAACAAAAACAGAGCAGAGAAGTGCAGCCAATGTACTGGGAAAGACTCCAAGAAAATAGCAAAGCTGCCTCTCTGTGTGGATGAGGCATGTTATGGGCAATGGATTGAAGGAACACCAGCAAAAAAAGAAAGGCTCTTGGTTGCAGAGAATGACCTCATCCAGTGTCATCTTCTCCCTCCTGGACTGGTGCATGCACATTTTGGCTAGTGTCAAGAGAAGATGCAAAGGAGGTCTCGGGCCTTTGTGATGGCCCTGAAGACTGAAGCTCTCTGCTTATTATACATAAATTATGTGTAGCAACAGAGTAAGGTTTTTAAGTCTTCCTTTCCACCAGTTAATGAGACCCTGGATCTAGCAAAGAGAAAAAAATCCAGGGTATCATCCCATAGATTGTTTGGATGTTTTGCTGGAATGATGTTCATGATACAGAGACCCGGCCTTTTTCAAAGGTGTGAGGGAAGGAAGAACTTAAGAGGGAGGGGGAAGAAAGGAGGCTGCTGGTAAGGAGGAGAAAGCCTGCGTACTTTTTACCTTATGAGTACATAAGCAATCCACTGCTTGTTATATTAGATATTGATATTGGCTTGTCAATTTTAATATACTGAAAAGGTGCCCAGAGCAATGGAGGGTTCCTGTTACTGCAGACACGGTTTGTACAACTATAACTGGTAATAATAAATAGGTATGTAAATCTCCAGGAATCTTAAAGACAATTTTTAGCTGCTTAAGGAAGATGCTGTTAATTTAAACAATTTTATCCAATGACTATATTATCTCTTGGCAAAATAAGATCTCTAGAGAAGATGACTGTGAAGAGTATTCTGTATGGTTATGGAAAGGGAAGCAGACCCTTAGCCTAAATCTTTTAATTGGCCACTGAAAAAAAAAATTCTCTACAGCAAATGACATAGACACGGGCACAAAAATTGAGCTGCATGCCTGACATCTGTTAGTCTAGTGTGACAGAGCATTCCTTGATAATAGTTTTGATCAGAATAAGTTGGTACCTGCTGCAGTCAGAAGACACTAGCAAATCCCTTTGGGATTTGAGAACAAAGCCATCTTTGGTCTCTTTTACTCCTTTTTCCAGGCGGGCTCTTCTTCATCCTCAGTAATCTCACTCAATAAATGTAATCTGAAATGGGTACTAGTGGCCTGGCCTTACTTTGAGCCAGGCTGATTACCATATGCAGGGTCGAACACAGATACTTCTATACATGGGAAGATTTGGAAGGTGAAAGGGACCAAGGTATGTGCTTAAAAATTGTGTTGTGCTCTTATTCTCAATCCATGGGCCTGGGTTGAGATTAATATCTATCTTGCAGTGGCACAAAGAAGGGGAGCTTCCAGAGTTTGAAGTCTGCAGATGTACAGAGAAAGATGAGAGGACATCTGGTCTCACATGCACATTCTGTTGTTAACAGGCTGCAGTACCAGAGAGACAGTCTCTTGGCAGACTTTTCTAAAGTGGCTTCAAAGAGAGAGCAGGGAGGGGTTGCTGAGGATTATACGGCCTTATTCTTTAAAAAAGCAGGAGGGTCCTGGGGAGAAGGCTGCGTGAGAGCAGCAGCCATATGTGAAGAGATGCTCAGCAAGAGGAAAATATCCCAGTAGTGAATATGATTGTCTGAGAGAAGCTGTGCAGAGGTATTCCTGTGCAATGCTTTCATGTGGTTCTCCAGATTGTTCTGTCTTCGTCATTGCTCGTAGTAAGAAAAGATGTGGAGCTGGCTGTACCTTTCCCCATCCTCAACCCCCACAAAATGCACATATACAAGTTTTCTTTTCTTTTCCAGGTTCTTGTTATTTAAGAAAAGAATCATCTGCAATAAGGGCAAGCTATGATCAAGGTGTTCTTCAAGATTTTGGTGTGTGATAAACACAAATAGATATTGACTATCTAAAATTCAAAAAATATCCCCCTGAAGCCCCTGAGAAGCGCAAATCTCTCCCACACACAGAATTACCTAGGGTCAAATTCTCTCCTGGTGTAAACTGGCAGAGATCCATTGAATTCTCCCATAAATGAATTTAATTAAAAGCATCTTCTGATGTGTCTTTGTTTAGCAAAAATGTTCATTTGAGAAGGTGTTAGGCAGGAAACAAATCTCTTCTTTACCTCCCTCTACAAACCTTTTGGCTCAATCTTCCTATTTTAAAAAACATTTATTTTTTAAAACTGGAATAATAAATGTATTGTTCACCAAGAACCTTTTGTCCTGCCAATGCATTTGCTCAGAGGAATGCTTATCTGTTCTTGTACATAGGGGCAGGGAGGAGAGAAAGAGCCGGTGCAATTCACAGATATAAATTGTCCATATAGCTAACAAAGAGGAGTTAACATGATAAAATAAGACCACCTTCCCTACAAAACTATACCTGAAGCATTAAAAAAAAACTAATACTTTTCTGAAATTCTGAAATAATGTGATTTATTTTAAAAGTTTTTAAAAAAAAAAAAACTTTTCCACAAATCTGACTATTCCACTGGGACAACCCCCCTAGGCCCAATTCAGCAAGATGCTCCAGAGCTTAAATTCACCTCTGCTCAGCAAATCACTTAACCACATGCTTAACTTTAAGCAAGAGCTTAAGTTTCAGGCATTCAAACCATTCTTGTGTGATTTATTCCTGGCCTTTTGGAGAGCAGAAAGAATGCCACGTGGCCAATCCATAACAGATAAGGAAGCAAAATTGAAGTGACAGACTGAGGTGTTAGGAAATAGTTGCTCAACTCTGAACCTGTGTATTGGCTGGAAAGGGTTCAGACTGTTTTCTCAATCTTTGCAGGGGATCCTCATGGTTTCTCGGGTCTCCCTTTTCTAAAGTAGAGCATCCTCTTGCTTTTCACATGTGCTCTATCTAAGCCCCAGGTGATCTCCCCCAGCAGCTTGCAGCCTGACAGGACGCAGCAGACAGGCTTCAGGACTGCTTTGGGAGAAAGTCGGGACAGATGGCCAGTCTGTTAGATAACTTATGGTTGTCAAGGGTCAGGTCTCAAACAGGTCTCTCTCCCTCTCAGTATTCAATGCATGTGCTGTTCTGTGATTTTGGGTTACTCACACTGTATGAAATGTGTGTTCAGTGTTTTCTCGCTTTGCTGTCATATGGGGTCCCCCAAAAAACTTAGTGTGTAATGTCAGGTGTCACTATACCTGTCCTCATTTGTCCTGTGCTAGGATAGCCCTAAAAACAAGTCATGCTGGAGACTGTCAGTCCAGTCATTCTTTTAAGCATCATCATGATAATTTTATTTCCATTTTGAATCTCTTTCCTTAGGTGAAGGAGCCATCCTAAATGTGAACCAGACCAGTGCACTTAGACACCAGGTAAAAGTGTGTGTTCCTATGCAGCAAAATGATACCATATGTCTGGGTTGTCTTCTCTCCTTGTGTTAGTCCACCCTAAATCTCTTTCCCCACATCTCTCTGACCAGGGAGAAATTCTCAGTCGGTTACCCTTTCTCTTTGGAGGATCCTGAAGGTTCATGGCCCACTAGGCAAGCGAACACTATAACAAACAGTAGTATCCAAAGGTTTGCAGCAAAAAGAAAGTGTTTGCCCACAGGAGACTAAAGAAGAAACTTGGGGGCAAATACACACATGTAACTAGGAGATTAAAGATACAATGTGCTAATACAGGGACCTGGGAGTATAGGAGTAGGAGTAAAGGAGTATATAGCTTTAGCTCCTCTCAAGTTGGCTTTGGTGGTTGGGATCTAGCTTGCAGTTTATCCTCCTAGGTGGCTAAGGGCCTCGGTAAATACAAATGTGCGCTTCTTTCGTGCACGAAAAAGAGGGTGTGTAAGTGCTGCTATAGCGAGAACATTCACCTTCTACTGAAACTGCATGTTGCTTTATTGCATCCATTTTTCTCTGAAGTTTTACCGTCAGCTGTGTTGAGCTGATCAGACCTGCTCACCTCCTGAGATCTGTTTATAGCCTTTACTGAAGTATTTCATGGATGACTTAGTCTTTGGAGAGCAAGGATTTAAATTTTAGCCAGTATTAAGCAGGAATATGTTGGGGATAAACTAATATTTCTTACTTAAAAATTTTATTTCATTTGATCCAAATTACCTTGTTTTTCAGATTTAAACATTACTCTTGGATGTAATTTTAAATTTTGCACAACATTGAAGCCTAAGAATGATTCTGAATGCACCATACAAATGCATATGTCCTTTCTGGAATTGAAAGAGGAAAAAGAAATAGGGAGAAAAAAGAAAAAAATCTGCAGAAGCTAGAATAAAAAAAAGACAATCCCTTCATCACCTAAATAAAACCCACTAAGTGTTGAAATGAGGTCCAAAGATATTTGTTAAGACTGTGAAGTAAAAAGGCAGTAATTACTTCTTTGCAAAGTCTATTTTGAGGACTTAAGTAAAAGCCTGGAGGAGGCTGCCTCCAGCTAGAATGAATTGCCCCTGGCTTTACCGGGAGTGAAGGAAAGAAAGGAAGCAATTACCCAGTGAACAATGGTACACTAAGAACCTCCATTCTGTTTTCAAAATGAAGCTCCTTCTTTAGTGTGTTTTCCAGCTGGGTGAGCTGAGGAGATGGCCTCCTGGGGAGCCAGCAAGCCAAAGGCTGGGAGCTGTGCTCTGCTCTCCCACACAAAGGCCAGGGAAACCTGGGCAGGTGCTGGAGATAGAAGGAAGGAAAGTGGTGTGGGATCTCTGAGATTTGCCTCTTCCTTCAGTGCCGGGTGACTGGAGTAAATTTGTCGTATAGATGCAGCTTTGGCAAGCCTTCTGTCTTTCATTTTTCAATTCCTTCACTCCTTCTCCCCCGCACCCTGCTGACTCCCCTAGCTGCCCTTAACTGAAACTCATCTAGGAGCATCCTGCTCCCTCCTCACTTTCCCTGATCATTTATCAGTTGGCCTAAGCATCTAGAGCTCTAGGTGGTTTTGCCATGTCCCCTTCTCCGCTCCATTCCCTTTGCACAGGAGCAAGGGTGAGAATGCCCAGCTGCCTTGTGAAACCAGCTGTAAATCTCTTCAACTCAGAAGAGATAGAAGGAAGATAGGATGGGTATGAAGCTATAGCTTCACATGGATTCAACTCTCAGGCCTACGAGTTCGCTGACGAAGAGACATCCTTTTGACTAGAGACAGGGGTTGGAGAAATAAATCCTCCAAAGCTGGGGCTGAACAACTGTACAGCCCAGTCCGGCAAGGCGCTGGATTCCCCCCTGTCCGGTGGAAGTTAGTGGGAGTTGGGGAGGATCAGCCAAATATCTTTATGAGGCAATCCTCAGCCCATTTGACATAAGAGCATTTTAATTAAAACGCAAATCAAACCAGCGCATGCCCCCCTGCTCCGGCCCCAACTCTGCTTTGCTGCCGGAGTGAATTGCACATATCTTGCATGTAGCAGAAGGTTGCCTTTTTCTAACGCACTGCTATAGCATTGTCCCTCATGAGGTAAAATAAATCAGCAGCACACACAGCCCCATGTAAAGGTCAGTGAGAGGCGTTAAAAACAAGAGGCCTTTCCAGCCTCAAAACCAGATTCCAAGGCAGGCAGTCGAGGGAGGGGACTGGACCATTAACCACCCACTTGGGAGCACTAATACAGTTTCAACATATGCATTCTCTGCCTCAGCCGCTGCACTGCTTGTTCGCCTTCCAAGAGCAGGGAATTCACCCATTTACACTGTATTTGAATATTTGGCTTTACAGGAAATACCATGGACCTTGGTGTGTCACGCTGAGTCCTGGGAACAGCCAGAGCCCAATCCCTTTTATGAGGCCTATAAAGCTATTGTACTTGTTGGCAGCCCTTTCTGCAGATTTGCTGCCCCTCCTCTCCCGCTCCAGCCCCATGTCCACCTACTCCCTCAGTCATGCACCCAGCCTTGGCCTCCGGCCCCATGACTGTACACAGCTGGACAGTATTTTTGGGCTGCCTGCAATAGTCTATTCCCAACGTCCTGCTCGGCCAGACTTGTTTCTCTTTAAATATAACCTTAAAACCTTCCTGTTTCCATTGAGGCCTCTCAGATGCTAAGCTTCCAGTTGTCTGCCCTGTTCCACTGCTTCTAAAACCCATATTCAGGGTGATCTATCCCCTCCACACTTTGCCTGATCTCCAAGTGCTGTCTCTTTCTTTAACCACAGTGACACCTGCCTTCCCTGTCTTCCTTATCCCCAGTCCTTCCCCTTTGTTCCCTTACTCTAACACTTGGTCTTTGCTGACCCATTTCTGTGCTTCCCTTCTTCCTGTTCTTCTGTAACTAGGTCAGAGGGACACTTTCCCATCTTCCCCATCTCTTGGACACTTATTTCATCTGAGAGTAGTTTTTCACTTCCTCCCTCATGAGTCTCTCCCTAGCTCTGTGTCTCTGCCAAGGTTGTATGAAGCTGCGTAAGCAGACATTTCTGTGGCTGAGGGTTGATTTGCAGGCTGAGTGACTGGAGAGGATTGCTTCCTTATCTTGGTAGAAACCACCTCAATGCCTCAGAGAGAGAGAGAGAGTGTGTGTGTGTTCCCTCTACATCTGTCAGGCTTCCAAAAGCTGTTGCCTCATTCACTTTTGTGCTGTGTCATGTGTGTTCAAGGGCATTTTTCCCTTTCCTTCTTCCTCTGGATATTGCTGACTTCAAAGTGGTTTTGTTCTCCATATCTGCAGGTCAAAACACTTGAGCGCATGATTTGAACAGGCCTGACCCCAGTAACGACAGCAGGTCACAAGGTCAGTGAGGTGACGGATTTTGTTCTGTGGTCAAAGGGAACTCGCTGCAGCCTCTCTTGAGGCAGTCTCTGCAGGAAAAGGTATGATGGGAATACCAGTCAAGGTAGAACTGAAGTGCCCCCAGGGACTTCAGTGTCCATCCAGGCTAAAAGAACTTGATGGCAGAAACGTGGACTCATCTAATGATCTGACCTTGATGCTCCCTTAAACTGAATGAATGCTTCTAGACAACCTGACTAGTTGCATGCATGCAGCAACTGTTGAACATGTGTGTTACAAGTCTGTGATGTTCCTAGATTCAGTACTATAGCGTGGCTATGCATCCATGAAACAGTGGGTCAAAGCTGCTCCCAGGAGCAGGACACCCCCCTTCAAGCCTGAATCTTGCACTAATTGCCACCTCAGCCCAAGCTTTGGCATTAGCTGGAGGGAGAGGACCTGAAGACAGTGCGGATTTTGTCCTGGGTCTGGTAAGAGTGGAAGCAGGGCCAAGTGCTCCAAAGGTAAGCCCACTAGCAGGTGTCCTGAATGTAGCTCCTCTCTGCCAGTGCAATGAGGAGCTGATAGACAGCAGGGTGGGTGGAAATAATGAAAGTTATGGAGCTCAGCTGTTGCTGAGTTGATTCCTCCCCTGCCCAGACAGTACATATACCCACCAAGGCAGCCTGGGAAGGTTTTGTTTCTTTTGCTGAGTCAAGTGGGTGATAGAAGTCCTGGTTCATTCTCCATCAGTTCATCAAGGTAGGACTAGTGGTGTGGTTTTGCTAGTAGGTTGCTTCCTTTTAAGTTGAGGATAGACCTGTTGCTCTGTTCTTCTCTTGCACCCTGCTTGTGGCAGGGAATAAATAGTATAGCCTGTATACAGTCCTGTGCCACTCCCCTCTGAATGCTCTTTTGCCTTGCAATCTGTACTCCTGGTAAAGCACCATCTGGGCTGAAAGTGTGTGAATACCCAATATGACAGCACCTCAAATTCCTAGTTTGTGCTTATTAATAACAAGCTGTAAAAATAGCAGGCAGACAAGATGAGATCATAACACTGATGGTGAAATGCCATATGCTGTCTATTTTACTGAACAAGCCTCACGGAGAGGAGACTTGTGCTCCCTTACCAGAGCACAATGGGACTGGGGGCAGTGAGGGGGAAGCATAGGCCCTGTCCCATCTGTGAAAGTCTGTGGGAGCAGGAAGGCAGTGATGATAGCTGCTGAAAAATACTAGAAGTAGTAACTCTGTGAACAGGGCTCATTTACCACAGCTTTTGGATAGCTTTATCTGGCCATGCTTCCAGCTAGTCTGTACTGTTATGGTATGTGCTGTAAGTGGAGACCTTCTAGAGCAGTCTGTCTCTTTTGGGTGCTGGCCCTTAACAGAAGTCAAAGATTTTTGCTCTCCTTTTTTGCTTATGTTTACAGTAAAATTAAGAGTTAAAAAAAAGCCCTGATGAGAAAATGCTGGGCCCATTCACATTTGTATGTGCTTCAAAAAGATGATGTAGATTTTGGCCAGTAGTGGAACAGCAACATTTTCTGTACTTGAGGAAAGAATGATATTTCCAGCACCTAGCAAGGTTGTATTTGTCTTTCACAGTCCTGTGGCCAAGAAATATAATTCTAGATTAGGGCTCTTCAGACTTTGATAGCTCATGGACAACTGTGCTGTGTCAGTAAAATGTAAAGGGCAAGGTCAGAATCTGCACTCTGATAACCTGGGCCAGAGTGTTAGTGGCTTTTAATCAGGAGATTTGTCTGTGTTGCTGCACCTGTGCCTTGCCTTGGTTCCTGGTAAATAGCAGAACAAACTTTCTGAATCTTTTACTTGCTGCTCACCCTCAGTTTAAGGAATTCACTTTCTAATATATATTATGGTTTACTTGGTAATGTGAAAAGGACTGCAAAGCTACATATTCAAATCCCCCTCAGACCATTTGTCTGACTCCCCTTGTTGGTGTGTTGCTGCCTTGCCAGAGGGGCTATTTTCAGGGGGTGAGTGTAATACCCAAAGCAGTCCCCTGTTCCTGAAAGAGACTCAGGTGCAAATTAAAGCTTGCACAATCAAGAGAAAGTGGGACCTTTGGTAATATCCCTTCTCAATACCACAGGTTCTGCTGTCCCAGGATGTGTGTATGAGTCATTGTCTGGAAATCCAAATGGCCAGATGTCCGCCAGATACTGCTGAACTCGTCTAGTTGCTAACTTCAGCAGAAAGGGCAAGGGAAACATGGCTATTTCTTCCCCACCGAGATACTGGGCAGGTGAGGAGCTTAACACATCCCTGTGGGCACCAGGATGGGAAGCTAGCACTTGTGGGGCCTGCCCCCAGGGAGGTATCTGTAGGCAGCTGGGTCCATCTCCCTGTGCCCCCCACTTGGGATGGGACGGGAGGTTGTTTTAACAGCTGCCCTAAAGCACTCAGCCTCCAGCTGCTTTTGGCTTGAGTGGTGGTGGCTTGCAAGGAGCAGTAAGAGGGACCCCTGCAGGCCCCTGCTCTAAACAGCTGGGGAAATGCTTTTTTTGGGCTTTGCTGGTGCCAAAGGCTTTTATTTCTTAACGCTGCAGTAATCTGAGGGCTTTGCCTGTCAGTGCTCCCTTCCAATTCCTGGACTGCAGTCTTCACACAAAGTGCAAGCAGACAATGTCTGTTCTCATTGCCATAGTGTTTGTGTAGGGAGTTTCTGGTGTGAGGCAGAGTCCTAGCTCAGGCTTGCCCCAGGGGCTTTCCTGCAAAGACAATACTCTTTTAAAGAAAAGATTGTTTTAATTTTCAGTTTCTTTCTGTATTGCTGAAAATCCTGGTGGCAATACTTAGGTAGAGATATTCTATTGTTTGTCAGCCTAGATAGTGGCGCATGAGATTTTTGTGAAATAACTAGTGCTGAGGTTACCAAACTCTTTAAAATGTTGTGAAACAGCAGACAGTCCCATTTTGAGAAGAAAGGTCATTGTCTCTACAGAAGAAAAGCACAGCTTTCCAAGGAAAAATGTGTGACTAGATCTAGGAGATAACTTGTTGGCCAAGTCTGGCAGTCTATCTTCTATCAGATCCACCTCCAGCCTGCCTTGTAGCTCTGGGCTCTGTTGTATTGTCACCAGCTGGGGGACAGCTGAGTCCCATCAGCCTTCACAGGCATTTGGTCAGGCATTGTCCCCCTTCTTGGAAAGGTGAAACCAGCCAAAGCCCTCAGGCTCTGTGCTGGGTTGTGGATAGGGCACTGCAAGAAGAGGCTCTGCTTCAGAGAAGACATCTTATCAGTACTATTCTTCTATGGGCATTCAACATTCATATGTGTGCCCACCTTGGGGGACGTACAGACTGGGACTTAATAATGTACTGCTGTGCTTTATGAGCACAGCAGAAAAAGCCCTTTTTGTATCGGGCCCTGGAGGAGTCTTGCTGGAAGGTGAGTCAGGGCAACATCTCTGCAGGAGTTTGTTGTAATTGCCAGATTTAGGATGCTGGGGTCTGAATAAATCTCTCTGTTTTTACTTTGCTGGGATAATTCAAGCTTGAAAGCTGAAGTGACAGTTTATATACAGGCTTTTCAGTTTGACTTGTCTAAGACTGTGTATGTGGGTAAAAGCAAATAAGCTGCTCTCAGAACAAACACTCACAACTTCTGAACTTATCTGCATGTGCTGATGTGACTGACGACCCCATAAATTACCTTTTTCTTGCTCGGAGTGAAAGTGATATTGGCGCTGTAGTCCCTGACAGTAAGGAATGGCTCCATTTCTGGTTGGACAGGTTTGATTGCTACTAATTTACTTCTCTCATAATTCAGCACAGCTTTCTTGATACACTCTGCCAGCCCTCACCAATTTACTGCTAGGAGGATTTTCATGCAAGTGAATTGTGGATTCTAGTTAAAACACATACTGAGCACGCTTCTGCTTGATGGCTTTGCTCTTAGATGTCACAGGAAGAGACAGTGTTTTGTATAACTGCAAGAAAAATACCATGTTCTAATTAGTGTAATTTATAGTCCCTTGCAGGCTAAAACAACAGCTGATGAGTCATGAAAGTTCCTTTTTCTGACATTTGCTGAAAGAAATGTTATTTTAGCTCCCAAGACTTTTGGGAAGGTGGGAGGAACAGGGTGAGGAGGGAGCAGTTGGTCTAAGATGTCTCACCCCTTCTCCACTGCCTACCCCTTGCAATGTGTTTCCTGTTTAACAATTACTGGTGTGTTTTGCAGTGAGGAAACATTGATTATGGCTATGTCTAATTTTCAGTCATGGTGGGCCCCAGATTCAGTGTTCATATCTAGATTGGAGTTCTTGAGCCAACTGCAGGCTTTGGGATAGGAGGTTTCAGTAGCTTCAGGATGGTCATTGTTGACCTTGATGTAGCCAAGAAGGCAGAAGACCAGACGCTAAGATTTCCCATGTGCTGCAACTGTGCACTGGTGTGTTGCCCACTGTGGTCTGGTGAGGTGCTACATCATCTGAGCACAACATGGGGCCCTCAGCTTGGTCCTCACTTTCAAGGCTGGTCTAGTCTTACTACTGGCTTGTGACCTCTTCCCCCCAGCAATTCCAGAATTTCTTTCAAACTGGTCTCTGTGCAGATAAAGCATTTGATTAAAAGCAGAGTGTTTCCGGCCTGGTTTATTAATCCTGAATTCCTTGCTGGTGACTATGCAAATCTAGATAAATAGCTCAAGAGCTGCTCATTCCTAACAGGGACAGCAACAAATATAGTGGTGAGGATCCCTCTACCCTGCCCCAGAGTCTGTCTCTGGGTTTGTAAGTCTAGCTCCTACCATCAGAGGTCAGCAGTGGACCTGCCCAGCAGTCAGTATGTCTCCACAGAGCACATGTCTGCAGACCCCTCTCCATTTGAGTGTAAGGGATGCCATATGGACAGTTTTGTTCAACATATGTTGTCCATGCATGTGTTTGGAGTGGTTAATGACATAAAATAAGATTCCTTGGAATACTGCTGTCTACAGCAAGCAGTATGAAAGGCTTTGTGCCCACAGCAAAGCTGAAGATTGCTTTAATGAGTCTGCCTCCCCTCCCCCTGCCCCGGGGTGGCTTTTTCTTTGGCCACCATGAGATACAGGAATTTTTCAGTTTCTTTTGTTAGAAGACAGACTGTTTTCTGAGAATAAGTAAAAAGACACCAAAGTGATGGCCAACTTACCCTTGTTTATGCATTTCAAGAACTGATGGAGTCATTTAAAATTTTATGCTGGGGAAAGATGTTAAACAAATCTGGATCTTCCAGTTTGGGTGAAAACAGAGCTGCAGAAAGTACACCTAAGGATATGTCACCTCGCAATCCTAGAGGTGTCTTTTCTAATTCTGGTATTGTCCACACATTTGGTAAGTTTCTTAAACTCTGTGTTCATGGCACAAAAAACATTAATGTCTTAAGTCAGTTGACAGTCAGTGGCCAAGTGGAGAGTCAGTGGTTGGGAGAAGACAGTGATGGCTCTATGAAAATAATCGGGACAGAGTTTGGTGCTTGGTGAAGATGTGAGAACGATTAAGGAAAGGGACTCTTATGGTGGGGGAAGGGAGGAGAATGGGAAAGCAAGGAACTTTTGTAGAACTTCATGGGCAGGATTTCTTGGTGACCTCTGCATAGCTTGCTGTGTCTTGGGATATGTGTTACTTCATTTTCCAGGCTTATCAGGTTAAATAATAAAACAAAACCAAAAAAGCCCAAAGAAAATACTGCTTTGTATTCATACACAAAGACTCTCTAGAGTGCTCTATACCTGTGTGGCTGTACAGAAACAGAATAACTCTTGAGGCAAAAGAAGACCCCAGTTGAGAGGTGCCAGATAGCAGGATTTCTGGCAAGCAGATGCAACTATAAGGTGAATTTTCCATCTTTTTTTATGGCTTCTCATGAGACGGTATATAATCCTTTACTGGCACTTGCACTACAGAGTAACTTCAGAAAGATAGTGGAGGATTCAATAATTTCCAGAAGAGATAATTTCTCAGGGGAAAAATTCCTTTCTTAAGGACTGCACTTAACCTGAAAATCCCCAAATCCCCAGGCAAATTTATCAAACTGCTGGTTGTAAAAACATATTGGTTCAAACAGCTTTTGGGTGGATGGATCATTCACATGAGCCCAAACACCTTTTACTGAGGAAATGTCAGAAAAAAATAGCACTTGATTCAAATTAAACATTTAGCTGAATCTGCTGTTTACTGATGTATTCATTCTTCATATTCCCCAAGTGAAAACTGGGGAGCTGGTGGCTGAGGAGCTCTGACAAACAAGCCAAGCACACAGCAGCTGCTCTGTTGTTGGACCTGCTTATGCCGCTTGCTCATGGAAATGCTGAGCCTTTGGGCATTAAGTGAGCTAAGGGTGAAAGAAATAAGACAAGTAGCTCTTTCCCTCTTGGTACTAAGCAAAGGTCTTAAAAGCTTTAAAGCTTTGCATTGCCTACTTTGGTACCACACAGCAGCCTTGTTAGAGCATGTAGTGAGGGTATTTAAAACTGTAAGTGGTGTCTATGTGGTTATTCTATAGTGCTGCTGAGGAGCATGAAACAGTTTTCCTAGTTATTAGTTTACCTTTACCTTCCATCTTAACAAGAGGTCCAAAATCCTATGTTCAGATATTTGTAATGAAGCTTTAAGAGTTGCAAAAAGGAGGCATTTGAAAGGGGCATCCCTAATGCTTTATCAACTGTTTTGGGGACAGCCAGGCTGCTTTTCAATGCTTTAATAGAAGTTTTCAGGTAACTTTTAGCTCTTCCCTTCTATGACTTATTCTATCCATCAGCCTCTTCCTTCTCATCAGTCACTGCTGCAGGAATATTGTCTCAGTGCCCCCCAGGGTACCAAGTCAGTGCCTGAACATCCCCATGGAAAGCAAGCAAATGTTACTCTTCTATTTAAAGTTGTGCCTGTGGTTACAAACCTTACAGAATTGGAGCATTAGCAGAGATTTCTGGGGCATCAGTGGAGGACTTAATAGCTGGTTATAAGTATATTTTTCCTCTGGGCCTATATGTAACAGCTAAGATGATTTTCTGCAGCCCTGTATGGCAAATAGTTGCCATCATGAATGAAGACATTTTCCTTTGTGTGTTACATATGGAGGATAGTCTTGATGAAAAGCCTGACATTTGTGTCTCAGAGGTCATCCTTGTATGATAATGAAATGTTGTAATACAGTGTAGCTTTGCTGGAATGGCTGCTGGATTTCACAGGGCAGTGAGGTAGCTGTAAGCTGTTAGCCTTTTATTTGTGGCTCCTTTCCCAGAGCTGGTAACAGATGCATGAGTTGCCCTCTGTATCTTTCCTCCTACTCATATGTTAGATGACTTACCCTTCTTTCTCTTCAGAGACTTTCTTCTCTGACAGCAGCAGCAGCAGCAACTTGTTTCCTACCTTCCCATTTGAGAAGCATCTTGATCAGGGAGAGAAGAGGTCAAGAGCTGGAGGTATACAGGGTGATATTAAGCCAAGGGATCGGGCAAAGAACACTGTTCAAGTGCAGGCTGATGATCTGAAAGCCAGGGAATTTATGCTACAATGTACTCTGGGACAAGAGGCAACATGAGATTTGATCAAGGTCAGGCAGCAGTAATGAAATGCAAGCTGAAGATGGCATGAGGCAGGGATTAGTACTAAGTGGGGGGAAGACTTGGTCAGAAGATATAGGAGTGTAGCTGCAGCTAAATGGCACAGTGAATGGCCAAAAACAATACAAGGATGTCTTTTCAAGCAGGAGGTAGCATCAGTCACAGCCATTAACTGTTATTTATTTCTTTTTTTCACTTGTATAGTGTATGAGATCATCCATCATCAAGAAGGCTGGTGAGGTGTAGGCTCCTGCTCCTCAGCTTGGTTTCTCAGGTACAGCTTGGCCTAAACTAACACAACTCTAGACAAAATGGAGCTAACTGCTGAGGTTCTGGTGCTTCGTGAAATTCGTATTTGCCAGCATGTTATCTCCAGAGACTTGTAAGGGCTTTGTGGGGCATCTGTTTCTTAGGAGTCTCCAGTATGGGCAGTGAGATGGCCTCTGCCTTATGGAGGTGTCTGTAGTCCTTGAAAGCATCCTAGCCTTGATTATGGTGTTTGAGGAGTGGGTTTGTCTGGACATGTCAGTGGCTCCATTCATTCCTTCCCTCATGCATGTAGTAGAGGGAGAGGAGAGTTCAGTGGCTAGGACAGAGCCTGGAAATATGGATGGTATTTCTGCCTCTGAGGCAATTTCTTTGTGATTGCCTAGGTCACTCTTGACAGGTCCAAGTGTCTCAGTAGGATTTAAGTCCTCTATTGTAGGCAGCAAAGTCCAATGGAGTTGGTCCTCTGCATACAGCGCCTTTGTTTCTCTGAGTTAGTGGCACACAGCTACATGGCAGGGATGTTGAAAGGCTTACATCATGGATGGTGCCCTGAGTCCTGGGTCTTCAGGTAGAACTCGCTGTCCAAATGAAAAGATAAAATTCCTTGGAGAGCTTTAAAACTCAAAACTTTAGAGCATTCCTGAAATTGTTATGAAGTGATATTAAGTAAATGCCTAAAGCAGTGTTTAGATGAGGTAAGCAAAGATGGCCTGAAGATGTTGAGACTTGCTGGTTACCTTTTCAGTGTCTTCTAGAACACCCAAAAAGAACATTGCATTTTTGCAATAAGTGACTGTGCAAGATGCAAAATGCCTGGGTAACTCCAGCAATTTGCTGCTTAAATTGGAACCTTATGAATCATTTGTCAGTAGGCAGGCAATGTAGCCTTTCTCAAACCAGGACCTAAGCAAAAATGTACTTGCTACTCACTTCTAAATTGTTTTTCACCACCTGTCATATATCATCATTGTGGTTGGGGGAGGAAAGAGGGAAGGTCTCCTTTGTTCTCCTCCTTTGTGTTAGAGGAAAATCTCATCTGAAAAGCTTTAAGTCTTTTCAGAAAGGTGGCCCTTCATTTGAAAGGCTGAAATAAGCCTGGGCTTTGAAGCTGTAGGAAGCTAAGCCACTTTAAAATCCTCCATTAATAAACTGTGATGCTCCTGCATGGTCTTGTTCCACTAAGGGTATAATTTATACTGCACAGCATAGGGCACAGGGAGTGATGAGAAGTTCAGCAATTTGTAAGCACAGCTTGGGTTCCCCTCTCAGGGTGTTAAAAGGCATAACAAGTGCAAATTCCTTGTCTGCATCCTAATTTCTTCTTTTAAGAAGGGGTAAGGTCCTGGCTAACAGAAGCAGGTTGATACAGCAGTTGATTAGGGGTCTGTCCTTCTCTGGAAGTGTCTATGTGGTCCTGCTAGTCACTACATTTTGCAAGTCTATTCTGCAAAGTCCCCTCAAAACTGCTCAAGGAAGCCTCATCTTGTTGTGTGATCCATCAACACCCTGGCTTTCACTTCAGGAGAAACTGGGCTTGGTTTTAGCCAAAATGGACAACGCGTGCACATAAAAGGTATACTTGCTGTGACCTTCATTGCAGCCAAGGCAAGGTTCAGCAGTCAAATCGGGGACTGTCATGCTTGGAGTCAAGCAGGTCCAAGTCTTGTGTTAGTGCAATTCAGGAGTCATGTCTATTGTACTCAGTTATGCAGAGAATTAAGAGTTGTTCAGGTTCTTGTATTACAACACTATTTGAGAACCAGAGAAAGCTTCACTATGTCCTTACTCTGTTAGATGACTAGACCTTAGCCATTCTTTGCCACTGTCCTGAGCTGGAGTGTTCTAAATGAGATTTGTTTTCTACTTAGTATTGTTCTTACTCCTCTTTTGCTTTTCAGTCCTTCTATGATGATTGGTAATAGGTCCTTTCTAACTCTTCTTGATACAGAGACAGAGCTCTCAATGCCAGTCAGAAGACAGAACTGTTTGGATTACTCGCTACAAAAATGATGGCATGAGCAATGCTAACAGAGCACAGTACATCTTGCCATTCTTTGGAATATTGCATTGTCTACTCCTTTGCAGGTGGTGTTAGATCTGAGCTTTTGGAGACCTGGATTTCATACCTGGCTTTTCTCATCAGCAAATACAGTCCTGGACAAATCAGTTTGTTCTTCATGTGTATAAAAGCCAGAAGTATGTCCTTACCTGAAGGAGTGGTGTTAGATCAGATCTGAGGTTCTTTGGCTGTGGAATGGTGCTCATATTTGAACTTCTGAACCCCAGAGGTGTCTTCATGCTTTTGTTATGAGCTGTGAATGTTCTATGTTGGGAGGAACCTGTTTCTTGGACTTGTGCATCTCTGGAATATACTCTGGATGTATTGGCATCCAAAGCAAAACTGTTTGTTCATTCCTGCCTCTTGCCCTGCAGTCTGTTGTGTCCTGCTGAGACTCCTTAATCTGTTTGAGGGTAGCTGTATTTCTAGGACTGAATTCAGTTCAGTCCTGAGCCACTCTTCTGCCATTTTTTATAGGGCTTACAATCCTAATTGTAAATACTATTGAGCCATATTCCTTAATTTGGAACCTTTAAGAATGAGTCAGACCTCTGTCAAGCCTTACCCCTTGGTGGGTCATCTTAGCGAGTCACTTCCAGTTTTCAATCTTCCTTTTGTAATGAAACAGTAACTCTTTTAGGGCAGGGAGTATCTGCCCTGATGCACACATACAGCACTGAATATAGAGGGATGAGCTGAGGGTGGAACCTCTGACCTGTGTCTCTAGTATCTCTGTGTCTCTAGGAGTATCTCTAATAGCAAAGAGCTGAATGGGACAGCATATGGGACATTCATGGCCTGCTTTGAGAGTCTTGGTTGAAAAGCCACAGGAAGTAGAAGTTGTGTATCATGCAGTATATATTTTTGTAGTGAGTAATCCAAACAGTTTTCTGTCAGAGAAATAAGTTTAAAACATAAAAAGCATGATGAAAAGTCTGAAGAAGCAATGGGATGCAAACATCTTGAAGACCTATTGCTAAGCTGAGCATAATTAGTTTTTGTTTCCCTAGGTCATCTCTAGGACTGCTCTAAAGTGTTTGGCTTCAGTAACCCTAAAAGGGTCATTCACAGTCTGGTTCTTTGGACATGGCTGATTCAGAAGGATCATAGTGATTTTTACTGGGTCTGAGAGGTTACAGGCTGAAACCAATTTTATATAACAAGATGAATTAAAGTGGAGAAGCCCAGGGATGAATTCCCCTTGCATTGTCTGAGAATAAAGAGGTGAGGTGAGGCGAGGCAGGTGGAGACAGAACACAGCCCTCTTCAGAACAAAGCGGGGGCAAAACAGAAGAGAATTTTGGGGGAGACAGGATGTTGTTATTGGTAGAACTCATTCCAGAAAGCTCTGAGTTGGGAATAGGGAAGAAAGCTGCTCCATTTTTCTAGGACTTTTGTGGATCAGTGAGACAATATAAAATGGGCTGCTTTTAATAATTTGCTCAGAGCTATTTCTGAAAGAACAATGACTCTCTATGCCTCATCCACTCTCCATCTGTTTTCAGATTTCATCTGAAAACTCATATTTCCTTCTTCTTCTCTTCCTTTCTGCTCTCTGCACTATCATTTTTATTATGAGTTTGCTTCTGTCTCTTCTCCAAAGCTTTTGAGAGGATGGGGTTTGTACAAGGCAATAGACAACGCAAGGTTATACACCAGTGGAGCAAGAGCTGATTTATTTTACACCCATTTCTTTTCTCCACATCCCAAATATCTTCATAAAGGAAGTGATTTAACCTCTTGAGTGCAAAGCTTAAGCCAATGAGTTTGGGATTCACACTGTAAAGTACTACAAATATCAGTTAAAAAAGAATCCCTTGACTAATGAAAATCTTCTGTCTGCACGGAGTGCTAAATCACCCTCATCTCTCAAAACCCAGACTGCAGAAGACTTTACCCAGAGTTGGTTGTATTTGGTCCCATTTGCTCTCCTGTTAGCTCAAATGTGGGGTTACTGTCTTGTGGCAGGTGGGAGCACTGAGTGACAGTAATATGGAAACTCTTCTTGCAGCCAGTGTGATTGTGTTCCTGCTCCCTGGTCATGAGTATAACATCTTTGTGAGGAGGGATAGATTAGGGTAGGGTTCTGTCCATGCCACTGCTGCTTTCCTTTCCCCCAGTGAAATTCCTGCAGGTGGTTAAGCCAGCACTGAATGAAACACTATAGAGCTACTTGACTGGCTCTATGTGGTCTATTCTACACAGGCCTGCTGAAGATAGGTTTTCTTTTCTTTACCACTTTGGATTTTCATTTCTGCAGTGCCTTGCAGCCCCAGCTGTTCTAGAGGAGTCACTAGAGCTTGCATTTTAAAAAAAGGCACTGGTCCCCACAATTTGGCAGCCCACAGGTTGAGAGAAAAGTGAGGGAAAGATCAAAGAACAGTGTTAATTCCCACCCGGAAAGTTTTTGATCAGGAATCATAAATAGCCACACATTGCCTTGCCTGAATATTTTTTAGTAGTCATCTCATCACAGAAAGCTGCTTATTTGCACTGCTTGTATTCATTGCTCATGAGTTTGGTTTTGTGATTACTTACATTTCAGTTCTGCCCTCATAAGAAACAGTCCAACCTGTTCTCTATCCTGAAGCCATCACAGGCTTTCTCTCTAAATTGCCCTGAAGAGGAATCTGTCTCTCTGTCAATGACCAAGAGAACTGAGTCTCCCTAGGCTGAAGCAGCCTTTCTGCGCACCATAGTGTGAGATGCTCCAGGTGGGACTATATGCAGTGCAAGGGATTGTTGCCTTCACTCCATGAGTAAATCTGAACAGTATTAGTATTTTTTATATTTCTATAGAAAACCAAAGAGCAAGGAAAAGGAAGACCTTTGTACCTAGGTGTGCCCTTCAGTGATGCTTTCCTCTCCTTCCCTGCTATTCATCATGGAACTGAAGTTTCCTGAGAGAGTCAGGACACTAGCAAAATGGGGATATGAGGTGTGAATGGATTGAGGTTTCCTAATACACTGAACAGACTCTGGGCTGCTCTCTTAGTGTCTTTCCAGTCAACCCCAAATGGCACTCAAGGACCAGCTTCCCCTTGGTTAGAATAAGTGTCTCTGGTTCTTCAGTGTGCCTCTGTTAAGCAATTATTTCCAGTTTTTCAGTGAGATGTTTCTGTTGTCTAGATTTTTTTTCTGCCAAAATACCCAGCCGCATGCTATTAATTTCTTCAGGTAAATTGTCACCACTTTCCTTTCCTGGACCAGCACATGTCAGGCAGGAACCTCACAGCCTGCTATCTTGATAAATGATGCAAGCCTAAAGGGCAGTGTCTCAAGCCGTTCCTGTGCCAACTCAGTGTGTTTGTGTGCTGGCCAAGAGAGCTCAGTCATTCTACTTGCCATAGAAAGTTTACACTAAAGGTCATATAAGATTCATTGTGTATAATTTTTATTCCCAAAGATAGTACTGAAAAGTGCTATGTGCCAGGAATGGATGTTGGTGGTGATAAGGAGTGGTGGTTTACAATAGACTGTAGGCTTAGGTTAAGAGATTTTTACTTGCAGTAGTCCAAAGTCATTGTTGGGGAAATGACTGGAGTCTGGGAAGTCTGTCGACTAAAAGCCAAGTCAGAGGAAGGTGCTGTATTTGAAAAGGCCCACATGGAAAGGAGTTGGCTGGACTGCAGCTTCTGAAACCCCGTGTCCCCTTTTTGTCTCCCTCCAGTGTGTGTGTAGTTAATGAACCTTTCCTGAGGATTTCAGTTTCTAGCACTGTCCACCTGAAGGCCTTAATACTTAGCACTGTGATGCTGGGGCAGTGGGGCTGTTTTGGACAGGCAGAATTTGAAAGCTGGGAAGTTGTGCTGCTGTGAGTCAGCTAAAATTGCTCAGTGAAACAAAGCCTGTGGTATATGTGAAGCCATGTTGCACAGCTATGGTTATGGGTGGTTTTGAAGTTTGTGAAGCTCTTCCATGAGCCCCAGTTGGTAAGGTACAAATTCTTGTTCCCTCTCTGTCTGGTTTCCCTACATCAGCTCCTTTTATCCCATGCCCAAATTAAAAGATGGCTTTTTTCTATAAAACTCTAAACAGATAGCTACAGATCAACTAGGATAATAGTAATGCTGACTCAAGCTGGCTGTGGTGTAACACTGAAAAGCATAAAAAGGCACTTCATCTAAACACAAAATGAAAGGCTGAGAACTCAAAAGTCTGTTAAGAAATAAAGACTTCCCTGTTCTCATTATTCATAAGCAAATGCTTTGTTATCAGCAGCCTTGCTATGGCTCATGCCTCCTATTCTTAGCTTGCAATAATATCTTATCCTCCTTCTCCCACAATACACCTGCCTGCTTTGTAAATGAGACTTTGCATTTTTCCCTTCAGCATCCACTTTATCCTTGGTTATGTCCATAGAGCTTAGGATGCCCTGCTTAGGGAGGAAAAAATAAATAAGCAGAGTTAATTTCCTGGTATCTGTTCCGAATATGATTGCTGTTAATTGTCAAGCTTGTCCTCTTCTCCTGGGCTGCAAAAATAAGATGGCTGAAAATAACCAGCTCTGCACTTTTGTATTTTGCTGACTGCTTGCCAGTCACCACCTATGGGTGCTACGTATAAAATTTCCAACCATCTCTCTCCAGCCTTGTGCTTTCACAGAATTTTTTAGTCTCTGGACATATCATCAATGTGCCTACTGCTTCCTCCACCTCTGACAAATGAAAGTGAGCAACCACCTCCAAAGCGACTGGTATTTCTGACTTTGCCCTAACTTGCAGCACTGTAGACCTGGACACTGTAGCATGGTGGTCCTGATAATTTGCTTTCTAGCTGCACATGCGTCTTAGCAAAATTCTCCCAAGCGAGGTCATGCTGCTAGTGAGCCAAGAGACTGCTGGCGAGACAGGTAGTAAGTTTAATTAATTCTACAGGGGATTCCAAGCAGTCTTTAGAGGGTGGAAAAAGTGCTCAAAGCTGTTAAGTTTGAAAAATAATAAAAAATGGTAATGTTTATTGCCTGACTAGAATGACGCAACGGGAGATTTCTGCCCATCTTGTACAACCAGTGAAGCAGTTATGTCTAGCTGTTTAGGAAATGACACTGAAATGCCATGTGCAGCCACTGTCTGCTGTCTGATAAAGGTCCTCAGGTTTTATAGGTCTAGGTCTGATTACTTTTAACATGTAGTAAACCTCAGAGAATCAGGCTTTGTCAGGAGCAGGGGCAGATGTGCTCACTGCATAAACTGATATTGGGTATTAGTATTCCCTTTTCATTATGTTGCTTCAGTGAACACACTGTGCTGTTAACGATGCTTTGCTTTAATACCACAGTTAGTGTTTTTGCTTTCCCCCGGGCTTTGAAATGATTGACCAGTTATTGTCCAGGAAGCAAGTGGCCTTGTCTTATGTCCCTTTGGAGAGGGATGGACAAATATTGAGGCTGTGCACTTGATAACTTTCATTTGTGTCATTTTCCCTGGAGATCCATGAGGTATATATTTTTACTCTGAGGTAATAGTTCAAATGAAACTTTGATGCCCTGAAGAACACCTGCAAAAGAGAGGGGAAGGATCCACTCATCTTAAAGCAGAGTCTTTGAGCCTGAGATATAAAATGCACCCTGAGCCTGAGATATAAAATGCACCCTGGATTCTAACTGAAGTTTCTTTGAACCCAGATGCAGCTAAAATTAAAGGCACAGTTCAAAAGAGCTGAGAGCAACCTGGCTGCCAATTTGAACATGGTGTTTCTCTACCTGCTGGAGCAGAGAGCAATATGCACAGATAAGGATGAGGTTTTTTGCATCTTATTAGATTAAGTGTTTTCTGGAAGAGTTCGATTGTACTCAGAGGAATGAGTAGGGAGAATGTAGCTGTGATGGTTTAAAATAAAAAATTAAGTATAAGGGAGTAAAAGGAAGAGCTAATCATGGACATTGCAAAGGAAAAATATGAACTGGGTCAGTTCTGTGTCCTCTGTATTTTTTTTTTAATCTAGCATGCTTCAGTACCTTATGCATTTTCATTTAATGTGTTCATAGCAATGGGAACTGAGCTGCTCCATAGGCAGGTATACCTCCCCACTCTGACTTCCGACCCAGTCCTCAGCCCAATGTATCTGGGCCTTCATTTCGCCCTTGTACTCTCATTTCTTTGTTCTCTGGTTGTGGGACACATTCTAGCCCTTTGTTGTTAAGCACACGTCTCTGGTGTAGATTGAAGTTCTCTTCTGCCTCAGAAATGGACTGTGGCTCCTCATGTCTACTCTCACTTCACATTTGGAGTGACATAAATGTCAAGGTCCTGATCTGTATAATAAAAAAGGTATTCAATATTGTGGGAAAGGATATTTTAAAAGGATATTTATTTCAAGGCAAGGGCACTGGTTATTTCTAACACTTGCTCACTATGTCTAATGACCTGTGCCATTGTCCATTTCATGAAAAGTCAGTGCACATTTTAAAAAACCTAAAATGTCATCATACATCAGCATGCTACAGTACTTGCAGTGCAGCAGTTGATCACATGATTGAAAAGCATATAAATAAAAGGATGAAAAGCATATAAATAAAAGGATAGGCTACTGGGAGTAATGTGAGGAATAAAGCTGACTCAGACTTGAAGATAGAGAACTCTGCTGGGAGAAGGAAATCCATGCTATGTGGGTAAAACATCACAACTGGAGGATATGTTAGATCTGAGCTGTGACTTAATGTTCTCTCACCTGTCAGGGTTGCTTGTGTATGAACTGTAGGTCTTCAGAGTTCCCAGAAATGGTGCCAGATTAGAGAGATGTGGGTGGATGTGATTTTTTTTTTTTTAAATGGAAAGAAAAATCAGATGAATGGGCTAGAAGGGAACCACTGTGTAGACTAGTTAGATCCTTGACGTGGCCAACTGAGAACCAAGTTCCAGGAGGACTGAGAAAGTCTCCTAGATCCTCTGCTATTCCTCTCCACTTCCTTCTTAAGAGGAAGCATTGTGGTTGTTTATCATACAACTTTCTTGCATTTTTTGAGGTCTAATACTCTTCAGTAGTGTGAACCTACCAGTTTATTTTCCTTTCTCCCTTTTCCATGTGAATGATGGCACTTGATTGAGTTTGTCAGTGAAAGGAAGTTCTAGAGAGATTTATTTTGTGGGGAAACAAGGGACAGAGTAACTCAGTGGGTTAATTCTTACTTTCTTGCATCAGAGCTGCTTTTCTAATTAAAAATGCTGGCATGTATTATCAGGAGAACACTAGAAACCCTGGCTGTGCTGAGGGCTTGCAGACAGGATTTCTCCTGAGCTTGGGGAGCCACGGTGTTCTGTGGTGGCAAAAGATGATGGAAACTCTATCGCGGCCTGGCAGGGGGATGGAGACATTTAGCTGTTTACCAGCCAATGTGAGCAAGCTGATAGCAACTCCCAGGAGCTAGATTCTAATTACATTTCTCTGCTTGGGGATCATTTGAACCTTTAATGAGAAGTTGGTAACGAGGAGGAGATAGGTGGCTTTTTGTTGCAGCTGAGTAGAGAGAAAGGCTTGCACTGCCAGGGAACGCGGCCTCCTTGCCAGTGCCACACAAAGGCAGATGCCTTTTCCTGTCCTTGGATGAAACAGCAACTGTTTCATTTTCATGGAGGGAGTGGACAGGTTTTGCACACTAATGTGGGAGTTTTGTTTTGGATCGTTAAATATTGTTCATTTTCCCTCCATGTTGCTTTTTGGAGCACCATTTTGCTTTACCAAAGGTGGGTTTGACATTATTCCTGGTTCTGATATTCAGGGGTGTTTCTCTAATGTTTGGGGCAGTGGTGGGGGGAGGGTTGAAGGAGAACAGACTTTTTTTGAGTAGGGTTTACAACTCTAATGTCAGAAATGGATCTACTTTTGTGCAGATGAGGTGGTAGGTCAGAAAGTCTTATTTTCTACTCCCCATTGACTTCTGTGATCATGGACAAATAATTGATGGGCTATTTCAAAGCCAGGAATAATTCTAATGACCAATGGCTCTGAATCAGGCACACGGACATTCTGCTCAGCACTCTTCTTTGCGGGACTGTACTTAACAGTAGGACTTGAAAGTGATGGAGGACAGAACTGAGTGCTTGCAACAGAAGCTTTGCTGGAATTAGTTCAAAATGTGCTTCCCCAGCTTTCTTTAATCATAAGTCTTTGAGATTGAAGACTGCACCAACAGTCTCATGAGCAAAGTCATGGACTGGCTTTTGAGTCGCTATAAAGTTTTAAATCACCTAATTTGGGAACAAAGCCACTATCAGATGATCTAAGTCAACCAGAGGGACTAGAAACACTTGAACAAATAGTTCTGAGAATAGCAGGAGTGAGTTCTAGGACGTCCCTGACAAGGGGACACCTGTCCCAGGTGAAATAAAAGGCATGTGGTAGTTTTATGCAGGTATATTCAGCCTGAGGAATAATGTACTGCTGTCTGATCAGAAGACCACTCTCCCTTTATGTCTCAGAATAGTTGGAAAACTCTGCTTGCTTTGTTTTCTGATTGCTTTTAAAGCCTAATTATATTGCTGCTATCAGCGTTTTGGGACTTTGACCATCGAGGGCCTGTCAATATTCTTGCCATTCTGCACTAATTTACTGCAGATTAGCTCTTGTTAACCATGGGTTTAGGGGATAGAAGGTCTTACAGCTTCAGCAAATGCTGATCACTGCAAGTGAGCAGAAAGCAGCTCTGAACAGGAGAACTTTGGGATTTCTTCTGAATACCATCTTTTGAGATGGTAAGGGGGTGGCTGAGGAATGAGTAATAGGAGAAACCTATGGGTATGGATAGTACATGCTCCTTCTAAAAAGCTGTCACAGTGTTCTTACAGTACCATGAAGAGCTTTGTAAAGGATATCACTGCATTTTTTTGTCAAGGGCAATGTCAAAGTTACTGCCTTGGATTTCTCTTTGAGCAGTTTGCAGTCTAAATTTTAGCTGTTAGTACCTGCCTTCCTATGGAAGGCACTAATCCTTAGCAGGCCCCTGGAAACATATGTACAATGTCAGGCTGGTTTTGCTGACCTTAGGCACTGGGAAATAACTTTCTATGCTCCTGTGTTCCTAATGAGGATGGTATAATTTGAACTGCTCATCTTCTGTGTGTGCGTGTTTTGTTTTTTGTTGTTTTTTTCTCCTGGCTCATATTTACCTTCCTTCATAAGCTTCTCATCCGAGCACCTTTCTTCAGGTAGAGGAGATCCAGAGGAGGTTTTTAGATGACACCAGCAGGTTTGAAAAAGAAAAGATAATTTTGATAATTGCTGATCTCTAAATCGATACTAAAGGGAACAGGCAAGGATGTTCCCTCTAACATTGCATAAGGAATGACCATGGATGTTGAGGGAATGTGAGGAGGAACAGATCATGAAGACAGGCTTGCATGCTTTCTGTAGAGAGCATCTCCTATTGCTGCTGTTGGAGATAGATTAGTGGTTTATCTAGCCCCATATTCTAATAAGGGTTTTCTCATGTTCAAGCAGTCATCTGTCCTTTCTGAATATAAATCAGTCCTGGAAAGTAATCACTGCTCTAAAAAGAGATTGGACATACCCTGTGTGTATATCTGGCACACTAACACAACTGAAACTCCAGCTGAGACCCTGGAATGGTTCATGAAGCAATATTGGCTGAACCAAAAGAAAGTATCTTGAGTTGGTCCAGCTGGCATCCTGCTGAGTTTGTCTCACCTTTTGGCATAATGTTCTCATTTACTCGTCCTCCTTATTGTGATAGAGCTTTTGCCATTGCCCACAGCTCCTTTAACTATCATAATTCACACTGATGCCTGGTACCCAAATGGTTAAATGCATTTGGCTTTTCTGTCCTCAGTCCCTGTAGATTGTGTTGGAAGAATTGAATGAAATTGATAGAGCTAACATTACAGTGAGCAAACCCCCTGAAGAAAGAATAGATGGGTGGATAGAGAGAATGACCCCAAAGAAAACAGCTGTCAAGGGCAGCTATTGGTTTATCTTTCATGGAAAGAGAGATGTAATGAATTCTAAATTAAGAGAAACTAGAGGCAGGGCTGTTTATCAGCTCTCTGCTGCAGCATAAACAGGCACTTTAGAAGTATCGACTGCAGTCTCACTTAATGTACCAGTAGGTACATTTCCTCAGTGCCTGGGAACACCATGTAACCATCAGGTTAGAGTAAAGCTCTGATATTTTAAATATGCTAGGTCAGGACAAGAACTCACTTGCATCTTAGTCTCCTTTCAAAGGGTATTCAAATTGGAGATTTCATCTTCTTGTAACTAAAAGAGCAGTACCTGCACTTGCAGTCCAACTGGCCTTTTGCTTAAGAGAACCATAAGATACAAAGGTAGGTAAAGTTCCCAAGATACTGCACTGTGTAGGGGTCTCTTTGCAATAGGTGGAGGTGCTGAGAACAAACAGCTTCCAATTTCAGTGTGCTTCAAGAAAATTGTTATCCCACCATCTTCTCTGTGTACATCATGAGAATAATTGTATCTTTGTAACCCCACTGCTCAAATTCTAGCTGAGTATTTATCAGCAAACCATACAGGGGTGTTAAGTTGTTATCTGACAACTGACTTAATATAATAAGGCTGACTGAGGAGTTCTTGCTATTCTTGTCTCTTTCTCTTCACAGCCTTGCTCTGAGACACAGAATAAGGAAGGTTATGTCAGCCGAATGAGGATTTTGTGCTGTGGGCTTAGATTTACTTTTCATTTTTGCAGTAGATGTATATGAATGCCCTGCCAAGGCCAAAGCAGTGGTCAGATTTTTATTAGGTGCAAACAGAGTAGCAATTAAAAAAGAAATATACTTTCTTTAATGAGATTTTTACTTTCCTTGAGACACTCCACTTGCCTCATAGTTTTGAACAGATTAATTTCAGGTATACAAAAGGATGCATTAGCCAAGTAGTGTGGACTGAAAAGAACCTCAAAACCAGAACTCTTTGCCATTAGCTTAAATATAATCACTGGGTTTAGCTGGTGGTTTGTTTCACAATTGTCAAGATAAATTGTCTTGACTTTCTTAGTTTCCTTCCCTTTGTCACAGATAGACAGTTGTATCTTTCCAAATCTGTCATCTTGTCAGTGAATGCTTATAAAAAGAATCATTGAAAATCCTGGGAGAAGTCTGATCACTGCCATGAAGAGGCGGATAAAAAAGCTGAGAGGGATGATTACCTAGTGACATTTTTATTCAAATAAGTGCATATATGCTCTGATGGAAATTGTTCCCCTCTGGCTTCTGCCATGGATTCTCTAGCAGTCCCCCAACAGTTAAGGGACAAATTCCTCTTTGTGCCTGGTTGAGACCTGGTTTAGGGAAAGATAGCTCTAAGGTCTTATCTGAACTTGCTTGTTCTTTGTGGGGTGGGTCTGTTTCACTACCCAAACTGAGTCAGGGATATTTTAGGACCACCCTTATTTGAGCCAGCTGCCTTGTGTCCCTAAGAGCTGTCATGAGTGTTGTTCTCCTTATGCCTTAACGTACATTCAACCTTATGCCTCTTTTTCTGGACATGTCCACATGTAATAACCACATCCCAAAACAGGTGGGTTTCTGCTAGTTTTCTTGTGGTATGCACCAAGAGCAGAGGCCCTCTAGTTTAGAAGATATCTTGATGCTATAAAACATTATAACCTACACAGGATCCTCAATCATTGCATGGTGTGTGGAAATGTATTTTACACATTACGCAGATAAAACCTGTACGCAGCCTGCCTTTTCCAGAAGACACTCATCTTGACAGCCTCTAGTTCACAGGAGAGAGACTGACATCAGAACCTGTAGAACCAATGCTCTCAGAAGATTTGTAAGAGTTACTGTATTGTATTCTATTAACTTGTTTAACAGGTTGAAGAATCTCTTTCAGGAACCAGTGAACATATTCAGTGAAACATGAGTTTTGATTAGATTTGATGCAAATTTTGATTCCACTATGTCTTTTTTGAGCTCTAGCATCTGTTCTTTAGCTTTTGTTTAGACAGATGGCAACAGGAGGTTTTTGCAGCCAAAAAACCTGTTGATTTTCTGGCTTTTGCATATCATCATTACTGAGCTGTAGCTCTCTGGGGTGCTTGAGTTCTAATGGCTAAACCACAAAGCCAAAGATGCTAGAAGTAGGTTCTCCATTACCTTCATCAACACCATCTTCCCCTAGCTGAAGTGCTGGAGATGAATTTGTCTCAATGTGTCAGCTTAATAAAGTTGAAATCCATATGCCAAGGATGAATATGGCTCATTACGTTATCTCCTTGTGAAAACAATCCTCACCATCCTCTGAGGTGCTTTGACTCTTGTCCTTAGTCAACCACATGCTCTTTTGTCATTTTTGCTCATTTTCATGTCTTTTAATTAAAATAAAAGGCCTTCCTCATAGAAGATTAATTAGGACAAATGTGTTGCCATTAATATCTGCCACATTTGGAAGGAGATGATTCACCCTGTGATTAAAGCCAAAGGGAATCTGAGGAGTAATTAGCCCTTAGCGGCTCGTAAGTCTGAAGAAAGCACTATTTATCAGTGGCAGTGCTAATGCAATTACTTCTCCACTGCAGCTTCCTGGCCTGATAAATCATGTTCTGAGCATTTGGTGAAGCTATCAATTCAGGATTATGCTTCTCTGAGTCTATAAAGAGAAAACAGGGGAAACAAAGGGGGAAATCAGCTTCTTAACATCTTTAATGGTACCAAAGCTATGAAGGCCCATGGAATCTGAGCATCTCTTCTGAATCCATTTCTTCACTCCCATAGAAAGCTGTGAGCTTTTACAATGGTAATGATAGGTGTTTGAAATCATGGCTTGATCCACCCCTGCCCCCAAGAGCTGAATACAGGGGAAGTTTGTGTTTGGTAACTGGGGAAATTAGGGCAGACATACATGCCTTTCTGCCCAAGTTGAACTTCTAATGCATCTTTGTTAAGAGCCTTTCACTTGTTTTCCTCTAAAGGATTTTTTTGTTTAGGAGTACTTGATAGTCTGTTTCTTAAAGAACCTTCCTCTGTGAAGAACCTTTTTCACAGGCTGCTCCTATTTATGTTGTGAGGTTTGTATGAGGAACTAACTGCTGTTCTGCAAATCTGAAGCACCTTTCCCATGGGATCTGAAAGAGCTACACATGTGTTAATTAACAAAAAATTCTCCTTTCCCTCATATGGATGTATATCTGCTATTCCGATGTTTAGAGTTAGGTTGTTTCACCACTTTCTGCCTCAGCTTATCTGGGCCTCTTTGAGTTAGAACCAGGTGCATCCTTGGAGCTCTGTTCAGCTGGGTAGAAGTGTGCCTCTTTGCATAAAGGATTTGTCCTCAAGACTTTGAATTCCCACCTTCCTAATAAAAATCTCACATAACTGAACATACCACAGAGAAAACAGCTCCTGTCTCTTCCTCTTGGTGCTCTGTTTATGCCATTTTTCAAGTTTGAAGCACACAGCATTGTTTCACATTGTAAACTCAGTCCCATCAGAGAATCTAAGCTATTCTTAAAGTCCTTCAAGTTGATGCCATGAAACTCAGTGCTGTGCACCTTCCATTATTAACACTGTATTCCTCAATCCCTTCTATTTCCTGTAATGCAAAATATGGAAAAGACCAGCCAATAAAATGTCTGGATGATATGCATGGGAATATGATATGCTAGGAACTGATTGCCAGTCTGAACCAGAGGGAAATAGTTTGGCCCCTTGCATTACAGTTAGATACAATGAGTATGCATTTAAATTTGATTCCTTATCCCTGAACAGAGCCCAAATAAACAAGCACAGCTGAGAATGGGGATCAGGCTAGATGAAATCCTCCTCCCCACAGCTGCAACCTGCTGATAGCTGTTCTGGGATCATTCCATCTATTTCTTTTCTCTGATGCAGAGGAATTTGTGTCAAGACCCAGCCGTGCTCTCACCAACTGAAATGGCAGCTCTGCTTTACGCACTATTGCAAAAGAAGCCTCACTGGAGCTGAAGTCAGTGTAGAATAGAAAATGTATTCAGTTTTTTTCTTGACCGCTTTCATGTGTACTTTCCACAGTAGTTCACGTGCACTGTGCTTGGGCAAGAGATGGGAGCAGAGTTAGATGTGGAACAGCAGTGTAAGGACAAAGCTGCTCTTTCAAATTCCAGGCAGATCTTCATCCAGAAACTTCGCAAATGAACAACAGTTGAAATGTTCTTGTGGCAGGTGTGTTAAATATGCATTTTTTTTAAAAAGAAAATGAGCAAAGACTGAAATTTCCTGAAGGAAAACGTAACAGATGAAATTATGTTGGCAGCTGCTGTGTTATATTTGTTGACATGTTGGCTGGGTCTGGGATTTGTCACAGTGGAACAGCTCCAGCATCAGTGGAAGAATACTGATTTTTAGAAGCTAAAAGGGAAAGAGCTAATGTCCCCCTTAACAGCTGGAGGAATTCTAATTGCCTTTTGGTCCACCGATGGAAAAGGCCTAACATGAGGGGAGCAGTTTTCTGAGATGATTTTCTTTGTGTATCCTTGATACCACTAGTGAAATATAGATGCTACTTGTCTCTTATTTTGGTTTTCACAAACACTTCAATTCTTTTTATTTTCGTAGTGCAGATATGGGGTGGTTTGGATCACTGGAGAGCAGTCTGCCTTTCTAGGCCCAAGTCTTCCTTATGCCAAAATTCTGGGCTAGTATACTGTTCCATAAACAGTTTACTAGGTATAGCATTGGCCAGTAGACACCTATGAAGAACAAAGGGGTAAATCCCAAATTCAGAAAAAAGTAGAAACACATTTGAACAGTTTTTGTGACTGTGGAAAAAATTGTCTTCATTTAGAAGACCTGGTCATTAAAGGCTAAAACTCCCATCTAACGCCAGCAGAAGCAATGAAGCATTTTCATCTCTGGGATTGAACTGGGTTCCTTGATTACAAGAGCCAGCTCTTCCACTGCTGTTTGCCTCATGTGTGCTGACACAACTTCAGTAGTGACTCTTTGTGTACCGCAGCTCTGATAGGCTACTCTGTTTTGGTCCTCATGCCTTCCCGAGTCCCCTTGTTCTTTCATTTCTTTGTCTTTGTATATAACTTATTGACATTTCTGGCTTGCAGGTCTAGTCCAAAACTGCTTTTGGTAAGAGACCGGTGGGTGGCGTTATGGTTTTTAAGGTAATGAAGGGCAGATCAACACAAAACTGACTGCTATTTTCATGCTTTGAGCATTATTTTTTAACCAGGCAAGAAATCATTTGAATCTATAAAATGACTTTAAATGTCATTTTGAGGGTCTCCTTGTGTTTTCCTTCTCCTCCCCTCTTTTTCTAAATCAATACCTCAATGAGAACATACTCAAGAGAACAAATTTCTCTCTGAAAAACAGCATAAATTTCCCTAGATGCTGAAAGTGGATTTTTAAGGGGATATTTTTCCTTTTTAGTGTTGAACCCTTTCTATAAAACATGGGCTGGAACCTTGGTGCCTAGAAGTGTTTTTTAAAAGTCACTGCACAGTGCATTGCTGATCTTGACAGCCTTACCTTCAGCTTAGAACAGCCTAGCAGAGGTGGGCACCAAGCCAAACAGCCGTTGCTTCTGCCTGTCTGACACCAGAGATGCTAGCTGTAGCCTGCAAGGAGAAAAAAAGAAAAATCAAGGAATAGCCAGGATGGGGGGAGAGAAGCCAAGGAGCAATGGATGCAAACTGCATGTTGTATAACAGTAATGAGCAGAGTTAATGTACCATCAAAGAGATCGTCTCATACTTCTCTTCCATACTGTCTATTGCTTTACCTACATACCGTTAAGAATACCTTATGTGAGTAAATAAGTATTTAAATAATGTAAGTTATTAAGTAATGTATTCAAGCAGGGTTATCTTCTTCCCCATTGACACTAAACCTGCTTATTTTGTACTTAAATTTCATATGAACAGCAAAACTAATTTAGCTCAATTTCTGGTTCTCAACTGGTGGAATGCAGTTTGCTGTGGCTTTTGGGATGTTAGTGAACCAAGACGACCTGCATGGTGTGGTAATGCTGATCCTTCTCTTTGCATCTAGCTATAGCACTTCATTCAGAGTTGATACAGTCTGTGACAGGTTGTTGACTAAAATCTGCTTATTAGGTTTTTTCCCCCAGAACATCTGCACAGCCTTTGGCATTTTAAAGAGAGGAATGTGGAACACTCCTGGAAAACATTTACAGTGGTACTTCTTTAGAAATCTAAGGGGTCTCAAACACTGTGGAAGGATGAGTAGGAGCAGGAAGGTGAATCTGTGCAAACAAGAATGGGGGAAGAGAATCACTGTATTTAAGGGTTGTTCCACAGGGTGGAGAAAAAGGGACCTGTTCTCCACTTTCACTCCACTTTTCTTTGAGCTCCTGTTTTTTCAGGAGAGAAGTGCTCTTCCATGCTGTAAATAATTTTCCTAATGATACATCTACTGATGTAAACTTTCTTCCTCATGTTTCTCACCTAAAATTCAGTGTTCTGTTTGTGACCCCCTATCTTAGCCCTGCCCTTTACTCCCAGTTTTGGAAATCTGGTACAGATCTGTGTTCAGATCAAAGCATTTGTATCTGAGGTCTCATAATTTTGGAGTCCACCTGCAATTAGTTGTGATACTCCAGTTAAGGTGAAGAGATGGTTCTTGAGCATGACGGAGAAAAGGGAAGGATTCTGTGAGGTTGAAAATTTGGTTTTTAGACAAATATCTATGTCTTAAGAGTATCATAGTAGCAAACAGATAACAGGGTTAAAAATTTCTGTGAGACATCAGCAACACTTTGACTAGAGCTTGGAGTCACATGATGAAGTAAGCTAAGAGTGGGCTAAAATAATAGGGCTGGTAATACTGAATTTCTGTATACTTTATATGTATTGTCTGTAAGAACCCTTTGCTTGGGCAAAGAAATGTAGCAAGTCTCAGTGTGCGTTATCAATTGCATGGTAAAACATTAGCTCCACAAACAAAATGCAGAATGAAAAGAAATGGGATGAAATGACACATTACGTACTCCATGTAACATGCTTTTTTTCCTGTAAGGAAGAGTACATTAGCTTCCTTTCTAGGAGGTCAGTAGTGGGAGCTATTGAGTTACCAAGGAGGTGGATTTCAAGAGACATTTGAAGTGTAATTGCTTGACTGGTCGAGTCAAGGTTGAGTTTGTACAAAGGCTGCAATTGGAAAATAATGGCCAAAACAAGTGAGGATTGACTCGAGAAAAGTGATTTCTCTCTAAGGATGAAGAGCCTCTGGTTCCTAGAGCTTTTGTTCAAGGATCAGCAGGACAAAGGAAGAGATTAGCAAGTTTGTTCCCTGTTAGCAGCTTGTTGCATAAAAGCAAACTTTGCAACCCTTCCCAAGCATTCCTTTTACATGTTCACAGGAGCAGTAGGTAGTGCTGAGGGATGAAAAGGAAAGAAAGAACTTAATCTCAAACCTTAAGATCTGCTAGTTGCTTTTTTATATTCTGTGGTTTGAGCCAGTGTTAAAGTTCTTGCTGACTTTGCAGTGGTAAATAATACTAATGAGCTGAAATGTCAATACCCTGTAGGCTAGGGATGTTTCAGTAATGCACAATGGGAAGTGCAGGTGAGACTGGCTTTAGATGTAATTTGGACATTCAAACATCTTTCATAAAGGCTGATTTTGTTTTTTTCTCTCTGGACCCTCTTTGTCATTTGGGATGGCTGAATGGATTCAAACAAAAAGACAACATTAAATCTTTCCTATTCTTCTCTCCTAGCTACAGTGGAAGTTTGAGTGAGAGGTGGGCTCATGTTTTAACTGGAGTCAGTTTTTTCTGAATTTTGGTGAAACATTCAGAGGCTCCAACCCAAACTGGGGTGGGTGGGAGGTTGAAACAGTGAAGCAAAAGTCTTATCTTGAAAGAAACTTGGATGTGTGGCCACAGAAATTCTAATGACTTGCAATGGCACTTAGTTTTTTTAAGTAGTAGACTGTCTCTGCTTGCCTTAGTCAATGAATCCAATCTGTCTCCCTACCCAGGCCAGTAATCCCCAAATACCCCAGGTCATCACTGGCTGGAATAGACACTTTAAGAATATTTTAGATGTTCTTTAGTCTTAGTTTACTATTCTAACATAAATGATCAGCTGTAGTTTTTCCGAAAGTAACTATCAGGAAGTAGGAATTGGGGCTTTTTGTTCGCTTCTGGCTTTGTTGTTGAAGTCTCTGAATATTACAGTTGGTACTTTTTCCCGTTTTTTGGTTCCTCAAATACTGTCTGTTTTAGCAAATTCTGGCTGTTAAACACTAAAATAGTATTTAACAGATCTACCAGAGGAAGGTCTGAGAAATCTAGGGAGATGATTTTCCCCTTATGAGAGTTGAAGCCTTGTCCTGGGGTTGCACAAAAGTTTTCACGGCTGCAGTCAGCTTCCTTTTTCTTTCCTCTACATCAGCCTGGGTTTTATTCATCACTAAGGGGTTTCTTTCTTTGCTTTGTTATGTTTTCTTCACACCTGCAAAAACAATTCAACACTATCTTTTAGCTTGCTTATTTTCCAAGTTTCTTTAGAGTTGTTTGAAATGTTAAAATCACTTTATAAAATCCAGTTTCATGCTGAAAGTCTGTGCAAATGTGGGCCTGCAGTTTGATAGCTAGATACAGAACTGCTTTCTTGCATGCAACTTCTGTGCTTTGTTGCAGTAACTCTGTGTGTTTGAACCCAGTGGGTGAATAGGTGTGTGCTTGGACTACTATTTTACACAAGTTCAACTTTTGACAAATTCAGGCCTTTAAGGGAGAAGAAAAAAAAACCCTACAAGATCAGTTCAGTGTTTTTACAACTGGATAAAGCTGTTCTGTTGTCCTCAGAGGAAGTTCAAAGAGTCATTGTTTGCCTTGTCATATCTCTGCAGCAGAAAGTATAGTAATTTCTATTTGGAAATGGCTTTAGGCATGAGGATGTGAATGTGGTGTATTAATCAGGTGTCAGTGACATCAACCCCATGCCAGTAACCCTGTGACCACAGAGGGGCTGACAGGTTGCCTTATGTAGAAATTCCATTTCATATTCCCATCCATGAAGGTCCCTCTGGGCTTCCAGGTACCTGTGGCAGTCTAATTTGTTTTGCAGCAACCAGAAATACCCATTAATCCTGCACTTTGTTTCTGTGCTATTTAGGGTTTCATGCCTTTATACTAACATATGAGGGTGCAGGATTAAATGTACTGCATGTGGACATGCTATGCAGGAACTTCAAGACAGTTGCAGAGGAAGATGCTTTATAATACTCTGCACCTGCTATCCAAAGATCTAGTTAAACTTGCAGGGCGTGGTGGGCTTCTGTGCATCTCTCCGAAATACACATTATTATCTTGACTTTACAGATAAAGAGGCACAGAGAGTTCTAGGGCCCTGCATGAAGAGGCAGTGCACATAGAAGAGAGCCTCATGCTCTGTCTTTCCTTCCCCCTTTTTTGTGGGCACCATCAGCTCAGTAGGGCCTTTTAGTGTCAGTAACCACCTCTCAAGGCTGCAGTGAGAATAAATTGTGTACTGTTCAGGCTGACAAGAGCTGCATTAGGATCCTCTGCTCACTCATTAATAGCAGACGCCCATGATGCTTGGCTCGCATTCAGAAGGAAACAAGCCATCAACACTCAGCAGCTCTGTAAATACAGCCAGTGCTGCAGATGCCTTCCAGCAGCATCCAGCATGCCATATTGGGTCTTCAAGCTTAAAAGGCCTTTGTTTTCTCTCTGAGCATGATTTGGCTGCTTTCATTGTCAGTCCTGCATAAATAGATTAGTAACTGCCCTTTTTGCAGAAGGGAACCAGGCTGATGTTTGAGGAAGGATAAAATAGGAGCAGAGTAGAAAGCTCAGAAGTGAAGAGATCACTGCAAATATCAGCATTCCCTGTGGGTAGAATGACCAACCTGGATAGCATTTTGCTGGTCAGCCTATTTATTTAATCTTTTTCCAGTGCCACTGAAAGATGGAGAATTGTTAATCTCTAGGTCACCATCCTTCATTCTTTGTGCAGCTGGAATCACACAAATGTCCTTTAGGATTTGCTATTATCATTATTGTTTTAAAATTTATTGTATCTGCAAGTGCAGCAGGTCTGGGGAAAAGGAAGGAATAGGATATTTTTCCATCTATACTGTCACTCCAGTATTTCCACAGCCAGTGGAATTCATTATTATCATGCTATAAGTGATGTATGTGCTGCTTTAGTGAGGATCATAAGAAGAGTTGACATTATTAGCTTGCACATCAAATAACTGGAGTTGAATGGACTTTCTCCCCTGCTTATGTCTCTGTGTGACAGTCTCTGACACTTTTAGGCACAAACCTGTCCCTTCCTATGAAGGGAAGTAGTGGAGTGATTACGTCCCAATGGACTTGTGCATCCTCACGGTATTTTCCAGGTCCACGTTAAGAGCTGGAGGTGGAGACTTAGAGCAGAAGCAAGACATGAAAGCCAGGGACATGTAGATTACTCCTGTACTGGCTAAAGGAAATTGCCTCAGTTGCTTTTACAGGAGCTTGGCCACTTGTGAAGCATCTGTTTGGGCCGGTCAGCACAGAGGCACCCAAAAGTATGTACGGGACACTCAAAGTATGGGCCTAAGGAATTAACAGAATGAATCTATCAGGAAATACCAAGCACTCTATTAACATGTAAGGGCTTTCTGCTTTTCCATCTTCCATTGTTATTCAATTTTTCTTTTGTAAGGAGATACACTGGTATGTATGTATTTGTCACCATCTACTTTTCCTAAATGAATTCCTTTAACAGAAATTCCCTGTTCCCACACCTGCTGGTGATGAATGCCTATCTGCCTTCTGCATTAAAACCTATTAAGATTATTAAGCTTGCTCTGGAAGACAAATCTGTTCATGACAGTGCCTCCAGCAGCTGCAGAGACCTCAAAACACTGTTTGTCCCAGCAAAGTGAAAGTATCTGTTAGCATTTATAAGTCCAATGCAGCAAGGGAAATAAATTCTGACCTTAGATGGGATGAATCGAAGTGAGTGCTGAGGGCTCTGACTTTGCCCTACCTTGTCTCCTTGCCCATGGATTTTATTAATAATTCCAGTTTGGAGTTGTGGCTTTGCCTGAGGCTGGGCATATGAAAGCTTTCTCTCTCCATATGGCTCCAGTAGAAACAGGAGTTTATTATTTTGCACACCTCACTGGAAAATAACAGAGATGAGGCATCTTGGAGTTTACATTTAAATGTTTGGCTGGTTTCATTCTGGTGAGAAAGTGAAAAATAAAATCAAAGTAGAAATAATACAGGTGGGAGGAATTTTGAAATTCAAAGGAAAATCTGTACAAGATGACTCTTTGCCAGAACCACACACCTAGGTACATCATGAAAAATACCTACTGAGTTTATCAGCTTAAGGATCTGTAGATAATAGTATTGTAGTGAAGAGCTGTATATGCTTTTACACTACCCTAAAATATGTGTCTTTACTGTGCTATAACACAATAGTCACTCATCTAAATATTTATAATGGTATTTGGAACTGCGTATAAGTCTTTTTCATTATCTGCTTAGCTAGCAATTTTCCCTTGTGTGGCATACTTTATGACATGACTCAATAGTTAAAATACAGTTGATTCACCAAAATGGCACCAGTGAGAGAGCAGATGATCTCAAATTTATGCCCCTCATTACATCTCCAAGCTGCATCTTATATAAGATGTTTTAATGACAATTTCTTTTGTTCTAATTCACTTAGACCGCAAATGGTATGCAGCAGGAAAAGACTTTGTTCTGTATTTGTACAGTAATGTAGTAAAGTCCTGAGCTGATTGGAGCTCCTTGACTTTCCTATGTTGCAAGGAAGAAGGAGCGAGCAAAGAAATAATTAGAATTTCTGTACCTGGGAAGTTGAAGATAGTGTAGTTCAGTCACAGGTCAAAACCAGTCCTGTGTGAATTTGATTTGAAAAATGTTGCAAGAAGGAAATATACATTATCAACTCGTTTCAGTTATAGGGATGATTTTTTCCTTTGTCTTTCCTTCAGTGGTAGTTTGTGGAATCTGTCTTTTTAGCTAATGATATCTGATTTATATTCAATTATGTTTTTCTTGCTATGAAAAATAATTGTATTATGAACACGCATATTTATCTTTATATAAGGTGTCCAGCACATGCTCACTCAAGAAAGAGTGCTACACTTTAATGACTGTGCTTTGATGAACAGATATGCTCAAGGAGTAGCAGGAAATTGAAGTATCAGTTCCTCCTGTCTCTTGGGATGGATGGGGATAGGAAGAATGGAAGGTGATGGGGCAAGACAAAAAGAAAGGTAACAAAGAGGGCTTAAAGGTCAGTTTTTCAATCCTCACCCTTTTGAATGGACATGCTGGCTGGCAGTCTCAGTGGGATGTTCAGGGACTGAGTGTTTAATGAATCTTCTAGTTCTTTTTAACACTGTGGTCTGTTAGAGCATGTTTGAAGCATGCTAGAAAGGAGATGGGACTTTAATGGCTAGGAGCTCTCACTGTGTGTGCTGAATCTCTCCTGACAACTGCCAACCCTTTCAGTGGAGCTAAACACATTTCAATTACTGCTATTTTTAATTGAAGATGGATGTCAAAACAACACATTTGGCATTTCACTCTGACCATCTCTTGTTATCTACAATTATTTAGAAGAGTGCTCAAGACAGTTTTGTGAGAAGTGGAGTCTTCACACATTCTAGTATGAATCTAATTTTGAGTGACATTTGGCAACCAAAGCAAGCATTTGTTTGGAAATCTGTTTTGTCTTCCATCCACTTAGCTTGCCATTTGATCAAGAAGCAGACAATGCCATGCAATGGCGGTGGCCAAATGCACTCTGAAGATAAGGAATTCATGTAATAAATGCTTTAGGAATGATACTTTTAGGCTGGAATACAGTTGCATACAGTGGGGCTATAGGGTGGGTCATCTTACCTGATCTGATAGGGTGATGGCAGCTTTCCATGTGAATTGCCAAAATGAACCAGTACAGGCCTCAAACAGCCAAGTGTCTTCCCCCAAACAAAAACTTCAGTCTAGTCTGTGCCTTAAGGTTAAAGCTTGTGATGCAATTAAGGGAAAAGACAGTTAATTGGGGTTCACCTGTTCAAGGGTACTGTGAATTTCTCACTGCCTTCCAGGAGAACAATAAGCATGGGAACTTGCAGTTTAGTATAGCTGGGACTAAAACTACAGGATGGATGCCTTACTGAGTGTTATTTAGCTGAGTGCAGGGAGCTCTCTGCCCTGCATGCTGGCTGATGTATGTCTATAAATGTGTTGTGACTTGTTTGCTGCAGTGCCTAACTCTGTCATTGACAGATTGGACAGCAGCCTGTGTGTGTTGGGGTTTATGGGGAGAGGTAAGCAAGACAACACAAAATAGAAAGGGAGAAAGCCAGGCATAAGCCCAGAAGCATGGCTGGCTTAGCTTTGATAACCTAGTTAGATAGCTTTTTGAGTCAAGTACTGGCTGAAATAGGAGTAAGGCAACCCTCTACTGTTTGATTGCTCATGTATTATTCATTTTATCATCTAACTGGTACAAGCTGTGGGCTCCCAAACTACCCATGCAGGCTGAAAATGGTAACAATAGCCCTTACCTCTTGTTAAAGACGTCAACAGAGCAAGTGAGAGAAAATCCAGAAAATTTGAATTGAGTTTAATCAGTTTGAACATAAACTCTCCTGAAGGTAACAGAGTCCCTGAGTTTCATCTTGGTGTCAGTGAGATCAGAGCTTAGGGTGTCTGTCCATTAGATTTTCTTAATTATGAGTGCTGGGTTTAGTATTTCTACATACTTTGAGCAGAGAAAGAAGATAGGGTGTATGACTGGCTTGGAGGCAGGTTACAAGGAACTAGAAAGCTATAGAAGGAGATATTCGTGTCCCATAAAATAGCAGAAGAAACATTACTACTGATAGGGAGAATGACTTTATAATGGGCTGTCAAAGGGAAATGTGCTGCTCCTGAAACTTCCTTACTACATACTGTGGTTTAGTGAATCCTCTTTCCTGCCTTAATGGTAATCTGTGCAAGTCCTGGTTTCCAGCCAGTCCTTTTCCTCCAGGCAGCCACAGCTGTGTGGCCTTCCCATAGGGGCATTCAGACTTACTACATGTTTTTTATGAGGGGGAGGTCAGCCTTCCCTATTATCATTGCTGCTTCTTGAACTCTTGTTGTTCAGTAATTCTGTGCCATAAGCCTGTGGTTTTTTTTTGTTTTGTTTTCTCCCTGAACTGAAAGCTATCTTAGCTGGAGGTTGTTATCTGTGCATCTTAAAATTGCTGTCCTATTTGTGTGTGTGAATGTGTGTAACAGTTTAATCCCAACTAAAATGCGTCATCTGGCTTTCAGTGACATTCCTATTTCTCACCTAGTTTTCAATCTGAGTTGACTTATTACAATATGGAGAGGTAAACTGACTTGATGAAGGCCATACAGTGAGTGGCTGAGCCAGGAAGAAAATACTGAGTTACGTTTTATTCCCCTAGATGTCCTTGAACAAAATCTCATTGTGTCAACTCAGATGGTCAGTGGTAGAAAACGTTGGCAACTTTTATAGGTTAATTAAAGAAATGGGGTGGGGGGAGAAGTGGTACATGGTCTGTCAGTCTTCCAGTGACACACTGGGAAGGTTTTGTCAGGGGCACTAGTATCCTCACCCACTGTCTTTTCTGCTGTCTCATGAAATCTGTGCCCATATTAAAAAAAGGGGGGGGAGGAAAGGGGCTTTATTTCTTTTATACATATGAAAAAATGTTTCCCAGAACTGAGAAAATAAAGCCAAGGAAGAGCTGATTAAAACTTGCCTCTAGTTGCTGTGACCACCAAGGGATGCAGCCAGGAGTTGCCAGTGGTGGAGCAGTAAGAACAGCTGAGCTAACCTTTTTTCCCTACCTCGCATATCGCCTGTTTTCCAGCTTGTGACACATTCACTGTGTTAGCTAGCTCTTTAGCCAGGTCTGGGCCTCTGGAAGCCCCTTCCAGGCTACTGGACAGATTTTTTTTAAGTGGTCAGCTTTATTGTATTTTTCACAGCTTATTTGTACTGGTGGAGAATTTGGCCAATAAAGACTGAAGCCTACCCAATATAGCTTGAACTTTCAGCTAGAATCCTGCACCTCCCTTTTGGCAAGACTTTTTATACGACTTTTGCATTCCCCAAGCCTTATTCCTCCTGAAACTTCCTTTCCCCAGTAACACCTTAGGCTGGCTGGGATCTTGGCGTTTTTCTTCCAAACGAAGGATCTGGCAGGAGGAAGATTGTCCCCTAGAGTCAACTTTGTGGCAGTTTCAGCCATTAGGGGAGCCCTAAATTAAGAAATTTTGCTTGGTGTTTAGGCCAGGATTTCATAATTTTCTGCTTTTATTAGTTTGTTTGTAATTCGTTAGCCCCTGGATGATAGATTTTTAAGCCACAGACCTTGCTGCAGTTCATCTCTGTTTTTTCTTAACTGTGCTGTTTGGCGCAGAATCCAGTACCACTGGACGCTCAGCAGAATGTCTAAAAAGCTGAAAAGACCAGGGGAAAAAAAAATGCAGAGGATAAAGAGCAAAGAAAACCTCTTCCTCTATCCCCTTCCACAAATTTTGGCTTAGCCATGCGTGGCCCAGAAATGAGAACATTCCAAGACAAATAGACTGCATTATCACACCAGATTTCCCTGGCAAGGAATAAACTTCAACAGCCTAAAAACATATTTTTATGTGGATGGTGGACAAATAGTTGTAAAATAAACACTGAGCGTGTTCACAGGTGCTGCATTCCATTGTGTTAGCCAACCAGATGTTCTGCACTGGGACGTTGCATTGGCCTTTTTTGAAATGAAATGTCACTCTCTGGGTGAAATAGAGCGAAACTCTGGTTTCATAGAATGAGCTGTGCATTTGATTTGTAACCTATTAATATAGCTGTGTCTTTGTATTGGGCAGGGCACCAGTCAAAATAAACATGTAAAATTTGACCTTTAGAAAATTAACTACCACTGGACCATAAAAATCTGGACTTGCTGCAGTAAGCTGTGCTGCATTAAAGCTCTGTGGTAGTGCTTTAAGAAACAGCCTTGCCACTATGGGCCTTGGAGGATTCAGGGAAATCGGTCTGTGCACAGCATCCTGTTTGAGTGCATGGAGGGTTTGTACTGTTACACCTCTGTCTAGCTGTGTGCTGCCAAGGGCATCTTATTTCAGGAGAGCATGCAAAAATATAGACCCCTGCATAAGCCATATATGAAGGATGCCTGTGAGCATCTCACTGGATGTTTTCTCTGCCTCTGCAGGATTTTGGAGACACTATCTCCAAACATGAGAAGAGTGATGTGTGTTAGTGCTGGATCCTATAACCAGTGATCCAACAGGGAGGCTTGACTGAGAAACACCAGGATATGGAACAGCCAAGAGAGCAGACTTGGATAATACAGAGGTACTTTTTTGCTCTGAAGGCAGGTGCTTTCTGCATAGGAGACACTAAATACAACTAATTACTGCTGTTTGGATCAAGGAATCCACTGTTCTTTCCGCTCTTGTTTACACGATGTGAAATGTCTTGCTCTCCCTTTTCTAGTTTTGCTCTCATTGGAGAACCAATCTCTGTCAGCAAAATCAAATGGTTTATATCTACTTTTTACCAAAGAATTCAAAGGAAGAGATTAGGATATTGACTCAATCTGGTTGCTCTCTGGCAAAGCTGCCTCACCCTATTACTTGGTTTGTCCTGCAGCATCCTGACTTACAGGCTTTCCCTGAATGAGAAGAAACTTCCCTGTATGGAAACTGGCACAGCCTCAGCTCTTTCTGCAGGAATTAAAATCACTCTCCCCTTTTCCCCATCTTGCCTCATGTAAAAGCAAGATGGGGCTATGTCATGTCGCAACTGTTGTAAGGGCCAACGTATTTGCTTTTTTCTGCTCCATCTGATGTTCTCTTATTTCACACGAGTTTTGTGCTTGAAGCAGCACCACTAACTGACAGGGATTTGGAGGAAGCATACCCATGTCATTACCCTATTGTCTGCTGCGGGATCGCTGGAGACTTAAGAGCCATATGTACCTCTTAGGTGGCATATTTAATCCACAGTTTGTAAACGTCTGCTGGTCTTTCATGGAGACAGGCTGGGGAACTGGAGGAAGCACTTCTGATGCTGTGACCTGCTGGCAGGTCCTCTTGAGAATTTTTTCTCAATTAAGATATCACAGGCCAGATTATCATGTACACAGAAGCCACATTTCACCTTTCTAGCAATGCGTGGGATCCTAGAGTGGATGTGAATAAAAATGGCATTCAACGTTCCCCTTTATGCTCCTAGAGTAATGTAAAACAGCCTTAAATGAGAAATCGGGCCTGCATGTGAGAGAGCGCACTTGGATCGTTAATGCAGCTATGTGATTGTGCCTACCCCAAAACACTCAAGCACTGTCAATTCCTTTCCAGTTAATAAACCATTTATATGTGGTCTGCTTTTAGCATGGAGCAGAATATTTTTTTTCACTCAAGCTGTAATGTATAATTATATAGCAACATCAAATGTGAGCAGATACCAACTCAAAGGAATCAGTTTGGTCCTGTTCCTGTAATTCCATTTCCATGTTAACAATTTTCCCCCTTCTTTAAATTATATTTTTATTGAAAGCTTCAAAGGTCAACTTAGACATTCAGAGAAAATTTGTAACTCAGAGATTGCTTAGTATTCTCTCATACAGCACAGCCCTACATTACTCTGTGTCAGCAAATTAAGAAAATGAAAGTTGTGGCCAAGGATTACAATAGTGCTGGTGTTAACCTTTTACAGCATTTGGCATCCCATCAATTGTAGCCACAGGACAAACTTGCCATTCACGTACAGCAAGTGGGTGTTGAAGTTTTTAATCTAAAAATGAAATCTTATAGGAGAGGAATATAAAGAGTATAGATCTTCCTTGCTGTTGAAGAAATCCCTTGCGTAACAGATCTTTTCAGCTATGCTTTCTTTGCTCATCCATTTTTTCTTCCTTTCTTCCTCTTGCAGATACAGAAGGATATCTGTTTTACTTGACTAAAATGGCAATACTCAAGAGCGTAGTGATATGTGGTACCCATATATTTACAAGATTGAGAGCCTGGGAAGTGAGATAACCTACAAGTTTTTCCTTATTTGCAAAACCCTTGCTTTCCAGTGAGGCCTAGTTACACATGCTTGCCTAACTTCAATCTCTTGTGTAGTCCTAGGAAGGTTAGTAGTATTGCTCAGCTGTTTAAGTACCTTGCTGAATGGAGGTCACAATCAGGCAGGTAATTATTCAGAAGAGCTAGATTTTAATGCTAAGTTTATTTTACACAATTGTTGCTGTATACTTGTTCAAGGCACACTTGATTTAGCTTGGCCAATAAAAGATTGTCCAGTTTCACTTCATTGCTACTCAGTTTTGCCTTTTGATTTCCCTCGAAGTGTTTCCTTTCTGTTTCTGACACAGGAATTTTGATCCGCTTTTCTCCACAAAGCGTAAGCCCTCACCCAAAATCATGGCAGTGTTTTGCACTGTCTTGGAAAGGCTTCATTTATATTTCTAAATGTAGAGGCAAAAAGCCATATAGAGACAGTTTTAAAAATGTCAGAAATAAATTTCCCTGGGGGGCTGTATAATAGGGTCAAACTTTATTGAGTAACGTTCCATCAGTGGATGGTCCAAAGATTAGGAGTTATTTTAGCCAGAGCATGAGGAATCAAGTCCAATGCAAATTAAAGTCAATGATCCTATTATCTGGTCCCATTGCTATAGCATATGAGCATTCAGTTTTCATGTTTATTTCCACAGAACTGCTGTGCAGTAAAAAGGTGGTATTTCAAGCTGAGCAGATGAGGAACAGAGTAAGGAGCCTATTTGTGCTCTCCATGTCTAGATGTCAGAGCTGTCTGATCTCCAAGTGCTTCCTCTTTAGACATTGGAGAGAGGCAGAATCTTTAGACAAGATTTCAAAGCCCGATTTCATCTCCTGCTTTGATTTGCCATTAATCGAGGCTGTTTATGGCTTGTTTTGCCTGCACAGTATCACCCCAGCAGCAGGTGGGAGACTTGTATCTCATCCAGCAGCAATTATAATGCACCTTTCCTGTCCTGAAGTATTTTAAGGGTAGTGTGGGCATGCCCTTTCCTACACACTGCTATGGCCTGTGGCTCCAGAGTCTGCTTGAAATACAGGATAGGCTGACCTGTGTTTCTTTGCAGGCTGCTTTTAATCTGATGGTTCGTTCAGCTCTTGCCTAGCCAATTTCCCCACCATCCTCTCTGCTTTCAAGCATTCCATGTGCTGTTAAGATGATGGATGCTTTGGCTAGCCCCATAATTGATTGGCTTGCTAAGAGTGAGGAAACAAGCTTTGAGTTGCTGTGCACTGCCTTTAAAAGGTACTGTTCAATGGGCTGCCCTGTATGAAGACTATCCTGCATGTTTGACATGCTGGAAAAGTACAAGCCATGCTTTCAATCTCTCTGTAACAGTGTCCAAAATCAATACTACACAGAGTGAAACAATACAGAAGCACTTAGAATTGAATGTGTGACCTAGAGTGCTGATCCTGACACTTTAATCCTTGGAAAGCATTTACATCCCCCACTTAAGCACTTGTATCATTAAAACAGTATTGCAAAGGCAAGTCATACTGTACAACATGTCTAGAGTTACAAGGCTGTCCCTTTCCTTTAAATGGGCTCTTGTTAGGAAGGCAAAGTGGTAGGGGGCAGAGACTGGTTTGGTTGGATGTGGCGGATTGAAAACAATCCCAGACAAGCAGAGGACTGGAACTTGGAGATGAATCATGTTACTGGGAGATGATTCAAGCTCTGAAGTCCCACGAACACACATTTTTTGCATGCATTCTTCTGCTGGAGTCCATGCTGGCTGAAAAGCATGTTCCCACCTCAGAAAGCCACTCACAGGGATGGCCCTGTGATTGCACCTTAACTCATTTTAATCAAGATGATGTAGCTTTGCTTAAACTCTTAAAATACTAGCTCATTTTGACAGGAGCAATTGAGCTAACAGGAGCTAATATTATCCCACAGAGGGATAGCAAGGAGTAAGTTGGAATGCACTTAAGAACATAAACTTGTCAACCCATGTAACTGCAGCCAGAAGATGGGGATTCTAATTAAGAAGGCTGAGTTAGCCTTGAAAAATAAGTCTACTTACTTCCAGCTTTATCACTTTTAAAATCTCTAAATAGAAGTTTTAATTGTGATTTTTTGGGTAAAGAAACACTAAAAGAAATTGAATTTTGAGTGTTTTTTGTCTTATAATCTCTTCAGAGACACACAGAAGGACCTAATTCTAGCATTTTGGATTTAAGGAATATTAATATCTAGCATGAACCATTTGCTTAATTCTGTTGCATCCAAAAGAAAATGAATAGAATTTCAGCCTGGCTGATAAGCTGATAGAGACGTTATATTGGGAGTCTGGCAACTAATACCTCATACACATGAAATGATACTGAAAAACGCATTAACTATCTGACAGGGAGCTGTGCATAAACTCATGATATTAGAACCAATTTCTGAGGTAGATTCGTGGGACAATGATTCAGAAATGAATCGCTAGTGCCTGGATATCCAAACTGTTCCATGAGGTTCAACACACAGATAATGTTCATGGTGTCAGGGGCTGCATCAGATAACATCCTCATCACTCACGGAAGCCAGCACACTCAGTCAAAGTTAAACACAACATACAGCTGCCAAGATTGGGGGGATGGAAATTGTCTCATGCCAGGCATTTTGGACATCCTTTCCTCTTAAAAATAATATGCAGGTCTGGTCTGTTGAAATGTAGAGTTTCTTCTTTTTAATGTTTTTTTCTTTACTATGAGAAGTAAATCTTGACTGCATCAGAAATATAGCAACTTTATGCTAGGCAGGACCCACAGTAGTGAAGTTGACAGGAGGCAGCCAGACTACAAATTAAAAATGAAGCACACAAGCCTTTTCTTATTCCACCAGCTCAGAAAAATATTGAAAGTAAATCACTGGCAAGTAGACAGTGAAAAGCAAATTAGATTTGGGGCCAGATGGTGTAGATCAGCGTAATACAAGCTGATGTCAATAAAGCTATGTGATTAACACTGCCAAGAATATTACTCATGATCTTTTTCAATTTCAGGTGTTATTTGTTGCACAGGTGAGGTAGTTTCATACACAGACATTGTGGAAAGTGGGATTTAATTGTGTGTATGTTCCAAGAGACAGGGCTAGGCCTGTATAACATTTAATCTGGAAATGGGCGGAGGCTGGGACCTGTCTTGCAAAAAGTAATCCGCAGCTGAGAAGGGAAGAGAGCAATGCATGTGTCTGACCTGAAAGTTCAGTGAAGGGCTTGATCCTCAGCACCAAAAGGCTTCCTCTGTGGAAAAGTGCCTGACATGGCGCTGAGTTAATGTGAGAGCCTCCCAGTTCGAACCAAGCCTTGTCTACTTTTAGTTTGTATTTCTGCATCCTACAGCTCTTCAGAGGAGCTTTGAAGGATTTCATGTTGCTTGCTGCTTGGTCTGTACAATTCTTTAAATGCTACCAGTAGCCTCCTTTTCAAGAGCAAAGTGTTTACCCAAAATGCAATTTTCTTTTGGCTTCAGTCAGAATGTAGATGATTATTTATGCAAATACTGGTTGTAGAAGTAGGACATGCTTATTCTTAGAATTTCTGCCGTAGTCTGAAGCAGGAAGAATTAGAAAGTCTCACAGTGTGTTTTTGTTTATTTGTTTTTTGATAAGGACATAAGTATATCAGAAGTGTTTAGCTAAATCCCTGGGCTGTTCCAGATACGTGTCTCACTGATTAATTTTAATTTAGTGTATGCTTTGTGTTCATGGTCCAATTTAATAGAAGATTCAATCTCAGGAGTATCTTCATGGTGCATTTTATAAATTAAGCTATTAAAGTTAAGCATTGATTTTTAAAAAAAAATCATCGCCAGCTCTGCGAGCCAATTAAAACATGACTATTTTATTGTATTAATAAAAGTAATAATATAGCTGATCTATTAAAGATATCCCCTATTGTATATACTATAAAAAAGTATATCTAGACTGACATTTCATATGAAAAATCTTTTAAAGAACGGGTGGAATACATTGTCCTTTACATATCAGTTTATTGGTCAATTAGAGTCTAATAACTGGGCAGTATGTGTTTGGGGGATGGATTTGATTTTAATATACTTTATATCATTTCAATAATTACGTATTTTATTATTACCCAATAAACATGCATGTATCTAAATGGAGCGTTACCACATCCATACTTTCTTATGCCTGCCTAAAAAAAAAAATCTACTCAACTTCACTGGTGGGTATTTCCTGACCATAATATATCTTTGCGACTGTTCATTTTTAGGATACTCTGTGAATTAATTATGAAGAATACTTCTTGTAATCAATGGTCTCAATGGGTCAGTTCAGCTTCTGATGGCCCCATGAAATTCTATATGAATACCTAATAGAAAAAGGGGAGTAGGTGGAAGATAAAGGCCTAGTTAGTAGCGGATTAGATACACAATTGCAAAACAGAGTTCTGAAAGAAGATTTTGATGATAAAATGGAGAAAAACTTTAAAAAACTGAGTTGCTTAGGGTAGCTGTTTTCTAGGAAAGATCTATTTTATCAGGGCATGCTTGGCAAGCTTAAATGTCACAACAGTAAACACAAGACCCTATCTTAAGGAATAAGGCAAAGAGTGATATATGCAGGATCCATTTTTTAATTAGGACTAGTCAAAATTGCTTATGGAGCTGGATGTTTTTTTCTCTTTTTAAAAAATATTTGTTGATAATGAACTCAAATGAGGGACTTTGGCTCAGTTGAGGAGACCAGTATCAAACAAAAATTTCTTTTGGTCACTTTCGCCTTTAGGGATGCATGATATAGTTATTTAGCATAAGCTCTAAGAGTATTTGGATGCTACATTGCTATTTAGGTGCCTAATATCCTGTGCATTGCCAGGGAATTTAGTTGAACAGAAATTAGGAGCAGAAAAGCCTTTGATCTGATCCTTACAAAAGAATATCTCAGTCTCTGACTCTGCCTTTGTAAACATGTTTTTAATGACTTAAATGGGAGTTCTTTTATGCTCTGGTTGCATCTTCTTTTTCAGTATTTCTTATACTGTTAGTCATATTAGCAATTCTTTCTGTCTTTGTAGCACACCGGTAGTTAATGTATTCACTCCCTTTTGTGTGTGTGTCTCCCCTTGGTTTGTATTGAACCTGAAGACTGAAGTAACGATCAATGACTCAGATTATTATTTCCTTGCTGTCAGCTATTGACTTTCTCTCAGTCTGATATCAGAGTTCCTTTCCCAGGGTGAAGTTAGCAGGGTAGAAATAGGGGGAGAGAGATGAGGTGAAAGCTGAAGAAAAGCTTGATAGCCATCTTGCATTTTATCTTAAACCACCTTTAACTGAATGTGCATGAAGAGGGGGGGAAAAAAACACCTGAAAATCTGAATTTAATGTGGAAAATCAGGGAGGATGGGGCTGAAATTTTCTATCAATGGATATCCTATCAATGATGTCAAAATTAGACTAGGGGTTTTTTTAGCACAAAAGTATTTGTTAATTTATATGATGATTGCATTTCCCCTCAACCTGTTTTAAAGCCCAAGCTACTCCTCGGCCACCACTCTGGTTAGACTGATCTTGGGAGCATGGCTTCCCTTCAGTACTGCAGAATTAATCATTTAAGGCCAGCCTGTGCGAATTTTAGCTTGCAAGTCCAAACACACAACAGCATCTTGCTGAAAGTGAGCATTTACCTCCAGAAATAAGGAGGAAATGTGCTGACCACTGAGTTCTCCATGTTCTGAAAGAATATTTTTCATCTGTACCTCTATTAAAGTTTCTTGAGTCATCATTCTCTGCTCAGTCTATAATTATGTACACCAGAACACTGCTCACAAATTACTTCATTAGTATAGTAGTATTTTACCACTTCTGGTAAAGATGAAGCTGAATTGTGAAAATATTCAGAGAAACAGGCACATGGTTTTAAAGAGAAATGAGTTTGTCATTAGAGTGCTTATAGCTTCATTTCTTGTTATGAGAAAAGTCCACACACTCTAATTTTTTTTTTTTTTTTTGGTAGGTAGTAAACTTCTTTAGGCTGGAATTCTTTAGGCTTTTAATGATAAGATTATAAGCTTTCAAATGAAACTGTAGATACAGAGTAGAATAGGAAGAAGAAGAGAGAATAATGGTAAAAAAAGAAGCTAGATATGGGTGAGTCTCTGAAAGACTGACAGCTGACTTTGGAAGAACAGAAGATCCTGTGTTGGTCAATGTCTCTCCAACCTCTCTCTCTGACTAGCTAATCTGGCTTCTTTTCCAAGCTCTACTGCTGAAAATTTAGAACCTCCTTCAAGTCAAGAGAAAATTTCCACTGACCTCAGTTGGCCTGGAGTCCTTGGCATTAATCCAGGGCTGGAAGATGTCGGAGACAGCCTAGTGGTAGCTCTGACTCAAAGCCTGGACGCTGGCGTTGGAAGCTGGATAGGCAGGTTGAACATCTTATGGCTCTGACTCACAGCATAGAATGTGAACTGGAAATCACTCCACAGTGTGCTCTGGTGCCCTCTGTGTGGAGGTCAGAGAGGGAAGACTGGAGGAAGTAAAGGTTGAGCTTGTCTGTGGGCAGAGAAACACCTTGGTTTTGGTTCTGATTTGGATATGATTTAGATGCAAGGTTGCTCTGATCTGTCAAAGTCGGGGCAGTTCTTGCACCATTCAAAATGTTAGAGGAACTTAAAAATAAATGTGTCGATTAAAGATACTGTATATCTTACGCAGCTTACTAAGAGCTTAGCATAATGTCCATTTTGCACGATGGAGATTACATTCTGTCACAGCTCTTCGCAGGTTCAGATCCACTCCTCCCCTTCTCTCTCTGTACTTTGTTACTTAGTTCAACCCTGCATTTGCATCAATATAGTGTCATTAATATCTGTCTTATTTCAGCTAGAATGGAAAGACCGCAGAAAGAACTATCTTTATAGAACTTCCCCTCACTGGGTCTGCCTGAAAGCAAATAGCAGAGTTGTTTGTTTAGCCTGATTTAGTTTTCATTTAATCAGATCAGAGTGTCTATATTACAAATGGCATGTGGCTACAACAGTAGCGAAGTCACTGTTGACTTAATCAAACATGATTAATGCATAGGTTTTACATTAGTATCTGCTTTTCTGCATTGTGTGAGTAGTCAAGGGATTCCTTTTGTCTGGTAGCAAGGAAGAACATGGCTTTTTTTTCTTTTTATCCTATCCTGCTTATTGTGCAGAGTCATGTCAGCAGTAAAAAATGTCTTTAAACATGCCTTCTTTTATCAGTGGAGAGATCAATACAGCAACTTTCTGAAAGCATAATTCAGTTACATGTGTTGTGGGAGCCTAGCACGAATTCTCTTGGTAAGGCTGTTGTTCAGGCAGAGAAATACAGTGTGGACTTTATTTTTGAACAGGGTAAGATTAAAGGGATTTCAAGCATGCTTTGAAAATTTCTTGCAAGAGGGGATGGATCAGGCTTACAGCAGGACATGTCCTACAGAATGGATATAAAGCATTGCTACAGGTAAGGTTTACCTCTGCTTCCAGTGGAGTTAACAGAAAATCTCTGCTGTTGAATCAGACCTAAAGCTAGTGATGACTGGTGCATGGGATGGACAGCAACTAGACATTTGCACTGAATTCTTCAAGTGAAAGCCACCAAGTAAGTGGAAAGTGTTTACCAAAGAAATACCTACCACGACTAAGCCCTGCCCTGAGATAAGCTGAGAGATGCTGAGGGGCTTTGAAAAGAATTGGTTAGACACATCTTAGTAAAACTTTTCTTAATAAGTGGATCTTGCCACACTGATGACAGATGAAGGAGGCAAGGAGATGCATTGTGATTTCTGCTGCCCTTTCATGTGTTAAAGCAACATAGGAGCCCTCTCCGATGATTTCCAGCAGGAAGGGAAGATAAAGAGCTGAGCTGTGTCAGTAAGCAGTCTGTCGTAAGCAGAGTTACAATTTAACCAGGACATCACTGTAAAAGGGTTGAAAAAATACTTCAGATGTGGTGTAAGAGGATTTTGAATCACCATCCATCATAATTTTCACAGGATTATTTTCTGTAGTTTCACTTCCTCTCCACAAACAGGGATGCCGTCATACTCTCTGGCAAATTTCCCACTGGTTTCAGTGGGAGATGGTCCCTGCTTGATCCACATAGCCAGGACTGCAGGTGAGTAGGTGTGGAGAGGAGCTGGCTGAGCGCAGTGGAAGAGTCCCCTTTATCACAGAAAGATTTGGCCAGTACTCACAATTGACTTAGTCATTCACTGTCCCTCTATCAGCAGTCAAGATAATTTTAAATGAGTGCCTTTTTTGTAGCATGCTTGTAAAATCTCATTTTGAATCAGAAAAGACATCCACAAAAGCCACTGAAATCCAGAAAATTCATCTCAAAATTGACCATAAAACACTTCTTCCTGACTTGCTGATGACTTTGTTGTCCTTAACATGTCAGCTGGGTTATACCTTCTTACCTTTCTGCAGCAACATTTTCATTTCCAGACTTATTCCTGTACTTGTCATGGTCATTAACATGTAAATACATCTCATAAAGCACAGAAATGAACTCATAATTATAGCTTTTCCAGCTATTAACACATGCGATGGTTAAGTCTGATTATGAACGTGGCCTGTCTACATTCATTGGCAACACATTCTTGTGGCACTCTTCTTGCTCTGAGCTGGGTTGGCTTAGGAGTCCATAAAGCTAAAATCTAATAAAATAATTAAACAGTCCTAGCATTGAGCTTAAATGTACAAGAGAGCTTTTCTTTTTCCGATTTTTGAACATTTTAAATCCACTTACTGAAAATATCTTCTTTAGAAGTTTGAGCCCCTGACTTTGAGAAATGTTCTGGAGTTTAACAGCCCATTATTTTTGTATGGGCAATTAATTGCAGTCAAAAGTGATACAGTTCATGGAAAGCAGGCAGATGGATGGCTGAATCATTCCATCACCTGTCATGACTCATTGCCATCATTTCCATCCCTTCATGAAGGGTGCATAAATATGTCTGCAGACTTAATCATGGCTGAGAGGGTCTCATTAAAATATTATCTTGGTTAGGGTCAGAAAAATGGTTATGTAACTTCATGATTAGATGGTAGCAAAGGAGTCAAGACCTTGACTGCCTCATTCAGAAGAGGACGTCCAAACTAAAAAATATGTCGAGTCTAGCAAAGCAGAGAGTTCATGTCCGCGTGTGCTCCTGAGCTTCTCACCACTGCAGACAATTCTCCAGACCTGATTTCTCCTGGTATTTTATAGAATACAGTGCACTCTGGTTCCAAGAGAGAAGACATTATGTGGTAAGTTAGTATAGACTTGGAGCATATTCTGCCCTCGTTCCCCAATAGATTCTCACAAGATGAAGTGTGCAAGCCCTTTTGTGGCTTGGCTTAATCCACTTTCAAAGTGTACTTGAAGGTTTTATCTAGCCAGTTCTTTCAGACAAGTGCTTGCTCGACCCATGCTCCAGACTGACCCACTATGAGCTGACCTGATCAAATGCCTTGTGGCCACAGTTAACTTGAGCAGAGTTTATTAGCTTGCAGAGGGCATTGCATAATCCAGTTATACAACTTCTGTTTTGAAGCTGGTTTGAGTCTGGTTGGAAGATGGGCAGAATGTCCCTGGAAAAGGACTGTGTAGCCTTAATGTACATGTATCTTTCACAAAGAGCTGTGGAGGGTGGTCTAGTCGTAGTAAGGCCTTACAGAAGAGCTAATCAAGTGATTGAAGGGATGTGAGTGTGTGCAGAGACTATTCTCTGACTTGAGTAAAAGCAATGAACTTACCAGGTTGCTTGGAGGTGAGGAGCTTTCATTACTGACCACTGCTGAGCAAGTCCTAGACTGGTGGAAGTGACTGTCTGGACCAGGTACTCCACACCCATCTCCAAGGACAAGGGAAGAGAATAAGAAAGAAAATGACTGGATAGTTGCATTAAAAGTTGTTCAACAAGTGCTGTAAATCTGTGGAGCTAAGATTATTATTATAACAATAAAATTTTATTCAGTCACTATAATGTCTAAGGACTCTAATCATAGATGAAGTTTTCACTAAGACAGGAACAGCTCAGAGGTCAGCAAAAATACAGTGTATGCCCAAAGGAGTTTGTAATCTGAATGTCACATATTGTTGACATCTCAAGGCTCAGTACAGCAGTAATCAGCTTATGCACCTGTTGGCTCTATGACAGAAACATTGTAAGTGCGGTAGTGAAGAGGTTCTGTGACTTTCTGGATAAACCACTCTGTTTCACATGAGGTTTGGGTTGAGATGCATAGCAAGCAGCCCCAGGAGATAACAGCTCTGGGGACTACATGCATCCCTGGTGCACAGTGAAACAGAAGAAGGCTTGAATTTGTTGTCCCTTGGCTTCTGGTGGACCTCGCAAAACAGGCGATTTCTCTGTCCACTCTCTTCTCCAGGTCTGTGCCTTGCAGACATCACCTCAGCAATTGTTGTTGGCTCTTTTTGAAATGATTCTTCATCCCTGGCTGTACGATGATATTTATGTAATAGTGCGAATAAAGTCCCTTTATTGCACTAGAAGCATAATGCCCTATTATTATAATGACTGGGTTGGGGGGAAACTAGTGCTTTACTGATGGAGTAAATAAAAGCTTGACTTTCCCTCTATCTCTCCTCAGGCGTGTAATATCTGCCGGAACTCTGTGCATTGTCACCATCCACTCAGCTTTTGCCCCCGAGTGCCTTGAAAGTGGGCAAAGAGTGGATTTGGAAGACTGCCCTTGGTGTACTCATTCTAGTCCAAGTGGTTTTGTGAGTCATGCACTACGCCTTTGCTTTCACAGAGAAACCCATATTCTCTAGCTTGCAGTTCCATTTGCTCATGCCCATTTCCTGCCAAAGTAACCATTTCAGGGATGGGGGTGGGGGGAGGGAGAAGAGGAGAGAAATGATGTGGCCAATCTTTCATTAATTTCTAGATGTGAAATGATGGGAAAATAAATGTGAGTCTAATAATAATGAGCTGAAGTCCCAAAGATGGTGATTCAAGGCAAGCTTCTTTAACAACTTAATTATAATTAAAATTTATAATTATAAATTTGTGTCTAAGAGCACCAGGCAAGTAAATCAGTAAATCAATCAACCCTTGCAGGCGGGCTCCTTAAAACTAGTAAAGTACAGACCAGAAAGGTCATATTATTAAAAGGGATTAGCATTTACCAGTTAAATCCTTTGCTGCCTGCAGGTTCCAGGAGAGAATTCAGATTCTGAGCTTAACCATTGTTAAAGGCAATAAAAGGCAGACCTTGCACAGCAATAAATGCCTTTGGGTCCCAATGGCCAAGCCCTTGGCTGGCCAGTGCAAACGGGCATGACTGTAAAAAAAAGTCAGTGGATGTTTGCCAGTCCGGTCCAGCTGTGGATTGCCAACTGTCCCGTAGAGTACACTGAAACATGATCAGGGTGAGTTCTCTCTTGCAAAATACAAGCAATTTCTGTTCAAGCTTTTCTCCAGGTCTGTGTCTTACAGACTGAGACATCACCTCAGTAATTGTTGTTGGCTCTTCTTGCAATGACTCTTCCCTGGCTGTGTGGGATGTCTCTACTTCAGCTAGGTCTTAATACATTGTAGCCCTCAAGCAGCTTTTTATATCCTTGCCCTTCTTTCACTGCTGCAGGACTTGGTACTTTGGGTTTTCTAGTGCTTTGAGAGGCAAATTTTTATAGGCCTTATTATAATCTGGTTTCTTTAGGAGAGTATATTTACCCTGGAAGAAACATTAAACTGAGGACAGCTATCCAAACAGCTGGCATCCTTCTTCTTGTTTTTCTTTTCTATCAGATACAGTGTTGGTGTCTGCATAGAGATTTTTTTCCTTCTCAAACTTTCTTCTACCCACACTTGCATTCCAGTGATGATCCTCTGTATTTGCAACGTCACTCGCTGCTGTCCTGGAAGTGTGATATTAAAATTGCTGCATCATTCATAACCTCACTGCAGGCTCAAGTGGCAGGATTTACAAGGGATAATGCTGCAGTGCTCTTGTTTCTACTCCTGTATTACATTTATGATGGTAAGCAATTCTATGGGGAAAATACGTAGTATGTCAGTGTCTCTGGTGGGTTAAGCAAAATGCCTGGAATCAAGAGGCTCTTCTTTGTTAAGAGAAGGCTACAATTAGGAAGGCAGAAAGGAGGGCCGGAGAAGGGCAGTGGTTCTGCTCTTCCCAACTGTTTTTTGACGAGTGTGCTATTTCTCCCAAGGAAGCATAATTCCAGTGGCTACCACCTCAATCCTGCTGGACCTCCAGCAGCTTGGTCAGCTAGCGAGGGAAGTGGGAGAAGCCTGCTGTGCAGTCCCACAGTCTCTGTCCAGGATGAGAATTTATATACTGGGTATAGCTTATGGCATGTTTCCTGTTATTTCCTGTGGTACTCAGGTAGTACTTAAATTCCATACAGTCTGTAAGTAGCTTTACTCCCTCGTATGGAAGTTCCCCTTCACCATTTTTGGTCATTTTTGAAAGACCTTTTTCTCTTAAGCCTTGGGAGGCCTCAGGGGCATATAGAAAATTAATTTAAGAGTCTTGCAGCAGTTCAGGTGCTCATTCGGAACAAGTAGGTATGTTTTGGAAGACAGAGTGGGAGATGTAAGTATGAGGAAGGGACTGAGGGACTCTTTTATCCCACGAGGCCTCCCTTCTGCATATGAAATAGCAAAAGTCTTTCCTGCTCTGCTTGGCCAGTCAGCAGAACACATCACAGAGAGTGACATGCTGCTTAGAAAGGAGAAAAAAAATATATTTATGTTCTGCTGTATTTCCAGCAGTAAGCTGGCACTGTGATACTTCAGGAGGGAGTACTAGAGGTGCTACCTCTTGGTTACAGCAGGGACTGCTGAGCAAGAGACATGGGTCCTGAGCCTGTCCTTAGTAGGGAAGGTGCTGGCTAGTGGTCAAAGGTAGCTGACTACCAGTCTGTGCTCCCTCCTCAGCTAGGAGAACTTGCTGGGGAACCTTGAATATTGTCACTTAACTTTTCTGCACTGGTTTCAGCATTTGCAAAATGGAGAAGGAAATAAAAAGGTAGAAGAACTATATGCATATCAGCTGAGATGCTTAGATGAAAAGCATTATCTAGAATGAAGCTACATTTCTGCTGAATTCAGACACTCACACTCCCTTTCTTTACAGTACATTGAGGCTGCTGTAATCTGCAGCTCCATTGACATGCTGCAGCCAAGTGCAGCATTTGGAGCCAATTTCTTTTTGTTATGCCTACTGGCACCTTCTTGCTGTTTCACACATCCCCATAGCCTCTGAATGTCACTAGCTTTGTGTGGATCTCTTGTCCTGATGAGAGAGTTTCTCTGAATAAGGAGGAACCCCTTAATCTCCCCATCTCCAACAATCTTTCATCTTTCCACAGAGGTGGGGACAATTTCAGGACAGGTCTAGTAACACAATCACTGTAAGAGTCCTGTCAACAATGTGATCAATACAGGACTTGACTTAAAGGAAATATGATTGTATTAGAATACTCTAATACCCATTCTTTGTCCCCTTGTTATTTTCCTCTTGCTCCTTCCCACGTCACATACCCTTAGCCTTTGCCCAAACTTCACCTCAAACCACAAGCAATCACTCTTTTGTCTTTTTTTTTTTTTTGAGAGGTGAAGGGTTAAAACAATAAATATATTGGTTCCTGTTTTCCCTTTCTGCAGTTCTGGGCTCCAGCTGGGTGCAGACATAGAATAGTTACAAATCCATGGGAAATGCTCATCTTCTCACAGTCCTAACAGCAACAAAGCTCAATGTGATCTTCCCAGAGCGCAGCTGCAGAGCTGAAGCAGTTCCCTCACTAAGGCTGCTGGGAATCTCTTGCAGGCAGTAGCAATTAGGTGGACTTTTAAGAGGGTGCATGTGTGAACCCAGTGGTGGAATCCTTTGAGTGGTGACCACAATTCAATTCAAGGTTTGTAGGACAAACAGTGTCCTAGGTCCTCAGCTGACTTAAAAAAAAATATTGCTTTGGCCATCAGCAGTTCTCAGGCTATTTCCATGCTGTGAGTCTCTGGCTGATAACTTTCAGACCTGGAAGAAAAATGTATTTCTAGTGTAAAAGGCAAGTGTGAGGTGGTAAGATCAGCTCAGTGATTATTCTCGTGACTGGATGCATAGAAATTGCTCAGTATTGCTTTCACCCTTTCACAGCAGGTACTCTGTTTCCACAGATCTTAGCTGCAGGGCATCCTGGGGCCAAGTAGACAATTTCTGCTTACTTAACACTTTTCTCTCTGAGCTGGCTCAAATGCTTCAAAAGCCATGTAGCCGAGAGAGACTTCTGGTGCTCCAAGGGTGAAGTCTGGGATGATGGGGTAGAAGAGACAAGCTCTCCCAGGGCTCTCTGGCCCTGCTGGCACTAAGGGGATGTGAAATGGTGACTGCTGCAGCTGAGAACCCTCCCTATTTAGTAAAGAAATAGCTACTATTTGACATATGTCTCACACTTTATTGGCAGAAGACCTGCCTGGGATGCAGATAAGCCAAAGTCATGCAGTACCTGCTGTTGGAGCAGCTGATCCCTTTACCTGCAATGAAGTAGGTGAATAAGTGCCTGAACACATCCCTGGACATTCTTGCATTCAGTCACATCAAATGATTTCTGTTCCTCCTTAGTTTCTGATGGGAGATGGTGGAGGGAGGAAGCCTGGGTGGTCTCAGCTAAGTAAAATGCTATTTCCCTTTGGCTCAGTGTGGGCTCATGGAGAGTTACCATGGCTCAGCTGTCATTACCTGTTTAGCTAGAATAGCCTGACCATTGTCTTCAAGCCCACTCCATAGGAATGCAGCTGATGGTCCTATTTTCATCCCTATACAGTTATGGAATGCTGGCTCATAGAGAAGATTTCAGCATATTGTGCATGGTGTATTTTCTCAAAATACAGCAGAATGGAATAGCCAAATGATGATAAAGGTGTGGCAGGGGGTCTCACCAGGTTGGCACAGGTGTATTGGCATGGCAAGGTGGGAGGATGACCACAGTTAGTAAGGTTGTTACAGTTCTGTTTTGGCAAAAGGTGCTGGAGCCCAGAGTCAAAAGGACTGAAGCTGGAAGTGGATATAGATGAGAAAGCACTGCTGAATATCTGATGGTGAAAGTATCTGTCATGTCAGTGCCAAGGAATTGCCAAGGATCTGCTCCAAATCATGCCTGATACTACAAAGTGCTGCATTGCTCTCAGACCCTTTGAATAAACACCACAAGAAATTTCTTTGTTTACATGCTTTCTTTGAGGAAAAAGGATTAGGGAGAAAACAAGGAGCTGTGAGACAGTCTGTACCTCCCCTGCCTCTAGCCAAGCAGTAGAGAGCAGTGGAAAAGAGCAAAGGTGTCAGACTTTCTCTAAGAGCAGCCACAGGGCTCTTGTGCCAGTCACTATTTGGCATTTAATCTAAGATCCATGTAAAGTACCAGCCAGAGTAGGCTGTTGTGTTCAGTGGGCAGTGTGTTCCAGTTGACAGACTGGCTCTGTTTGCTTTAATTTTTTTAGTGTGATGGCCAAGTTTATCTGTTAGTGAGAAATAGAGTATTTTTTTTAAGAGTATTTTTTTAAGAGTATTTTGTTAGCCCATCATGAAAAGAGAGCACTGTGTTGCGTTCAGACACCGTTTCAGGCTTCTGGTGGCTTTCATTATGGAATATAATGTGAGAGAGCTGTGCGTCAGTGCAAAAGGAGCCAAAGAAAGTTGCACCTTTTTGATTAAATAATGCCAAAATCCAACACGGGATTCCTGGTCTGAACTGAGCCATTCAGCAGGTGTAAAGATGAAGAGAAAGAGGGAGGATCCATAGGTGGTAGTCAACAACCTTACAGCCAGAAGGTATGGGGACAGTGGTGGTAGAACAGGGCTTGCTCCCTCCTTAAATGTGGGTGTCATGACCATTCAGTGCAGAGGGGTTTACACACTGATGCAATTGTGTTGAACACGTGCAAAGGGGCTACATGCTGTGCCTTACCTACTCTGTGTGGTGGTCTGTTTTAAAAGCCTATGGATTCAGGAGGAAAAGTCAAAGGTGTTGGTGGAAAGATTGCAAAGATGTTCTTTGCATTCCAATTGGTTTTGCTTTCCAGCTGTCATTGGGAAATGGACCTAGTGTGCTGCTAAGGACCTGAAATAGGAAGAAAACCTACCTGATTATTTGGAGGGGGAGGCAGGAGTTGCTGGCTGAGCCCTATGTGAAGAGGAAAGCAGCAGTGAAAGTTGGGCTGACTGTGTAGCTATCACCGGGAAAGGGCAATGTTTAAGTATTAGTTGTAGAACCAATCAGGAAATGAATTAGTTACCTTTGTTTATTTATTTATTTTAAAGAAAATAAAGATATTTGGTCAAGAGATCAAAGTATGGTATTTCCAAGCAGCTTAGCACTGAAGATGGAGGATGGATAGTTTAGCCATACTGGTAAGCAACAGCAGGGGAGGAACTGCCCATGAAGCCAGTGATTTGCTGTCATGAAGACCAACGGCAGCTGCCGAACATGGAAGCGGTGGGAGGAGAAGGGCTACCCAGACAGTGGGACCAAGACAGTGGCCTGGAGGAGGGGTTGGCTGAATGGAGGAGGACTTGGCTGCTTTTCCAAGGTCATTAGTAAGTCTAGACTTTTCCACAGACACGTTCCAATGGCTGAAGAAATCCTGGGGCTACCAAAGCCCTGAGGGAGAGGAGAGTGAGTAGAGCTGAGCATATTTGCAGAGAATGGCTTTCAACTTCTTAGAGAACCTAAAGGCATTGAAGAAAACAGCCTGGCTACACTGAGATACCTTCCATGAGTCCTTCTGTGTATATAGACCTTGGAAGCTGACTTAGGGGCAGCCTGAGAGAAATGATTTCCATTGAGTACCTAGCCTGCCTTGCCAGATGGCGGCTCTGGGCCTGGCCCACCTGGTTGCTGGTGCAGCTGTTGTCCTAGGCTGGCTGGATTTTGCTCCTCATCAGGTTCCTAGCCTAGCAGACAGGACAGATGAGCCAAAACCAACTGCATTCCTCTTGGAAAGCCAGAAAGCAAATAACTACTTCTGTGTGCTGATGGAGGCATTTGAGGAACTCTATTCATGCAGCTGTTCCCGAAACTCAGAAAGGAGGCTTCCACCTCCTTGACAAATCTCTCCTTGGTGCCTAGTGACTCAGGGATTATTTGACCAATGGATTGGTGCTGTCCTGTGGCTTTAAGCGCATGAATACTGGCTTCACTCCTTATGTGGAGAGCACTGCTCAAAGTCTTATTTAACCTACCTGGAGAGAACCGCTTTGTAGCAGTGTGCAGAGTAAATCACAAGCCCAAATCCTTCTCAGATCACAGTGTGCACTTTTGTTCCTGTTACTGGGGCTTGCCAAGATATGCTGCAACTTACCTTGGAAGGAGCAGAAGTCAGAGTAAGTTGCTAAAGGCAGGGAAAAAATGATTGCAGCTTTCTAATTGAGTCAGGAAAAAAATTAAAAGGTTGAGAAATGCTTTCCTTGAATGAGGGTTCGAATGCCTGGGAGACTGGCAGTTGTTGGATCCAGTTCTTTTTGCAAGCCCAGCTATATATTACCATTGTCTCATGGCCCCCCTTGTGAAAATCAGCGTCAGAAAAGACTGGCCTGGTGGACTGAATCCTACAAGTCTTTACCTAAGCTAAAGTATCTGCCAATGTGAATGAACACTGGAGACAGACTATGGTGTCCATCTGAAAGGAAACGATGTGGAGGGTTGCAGTGGTGGTTAGAGTGCCATGTTCAGACTTCTGCCTGAGGGAGACAGTTTGCTGAATATGAAAAGCCTCCTGGCATCTGTACAAATTTAGAAGATATTGATTCCAGCCTCAAGGAGTTTGTAAGCTAGCTGGGACGAGCAGTATAATTTGGGCAACTGTAATACGGTTGGGGATGATACCATCTTAGGAAGGTGCAACAAGCCTGATACCATTGCTAACAGGTTTCTGTGTGCATTTACCATACACTTTAATGGCATGATTTCTTTTTCATGGCTGGTCTCCCTGCATGGCTGTTGAATGGTTGAGTGAAAAGAAGAATGTAATATATATAAAAAATCAAACAACCCACTGCAATGTGGGAAGAAATCCTGAATAACGCTAGGGGAACCTTCCAAAACTGATGTTTATCTTTTCTTCACTTTTAACAATCCAATTTCTATTTGTGCGCTGTGTGCAGAGGGGCTAATCTAAGCTGAGTTTGTCACAGCAGAGGAACTGGAGCAGCTCCAAGTATATTGGCCTGTATCCTGAAAATAGGAGACCACTTACCCAGTTATTTATAACTTGTTTTGAAGGGGGAAAAGGAAAGACGAAGTCCTGCACAGGATAAGATCCTCTTAATGTGGATCCTCGCAACTTATGGAATAGCGCATGGTCCCAGGTTTCAGGAGACACCGGTTCCCCTGCTGGGTCTGTTGAAAAGGAGGTCTGCTGTGTCAGACCAGGGATCTCCACTGTTCAGATGGAAGGTACCTCTCAGCAGGAGTGAGAAATCAAGCTTAAAATCTGTGTGATAAGCTTTATCTTCCTGTTCCATTGCCTTTCACCCACTGTCATGATTAAATCTGTGAGAAGAGTTATAATAATAAGTAAGCGATACATTCTTGAGGGTAAAAACTCCCAGGGGCAGAGGCATTGAGTGGCACATGAAGATACAGGCACATTTAACAGAATGAAACAAAGGGGCAGACTTTGGCTGAGCATCAGGAAAAATATACTGAGAGTAGAAGAAATTTGGCTCTAGAACAATTCCCAAGGACTCCAGCAGAAGTCCTGTTACCCAGGCTAATTTTAAACTGTCCTGTAGGGATCCCCATCTCTGCCTGGTCAGAAGTTTCTGTCATACAAACATTTTGGAGACATCACCTTTTCTTTGGCCCCAAATTTTCCATGGAAAATATTTTGAACCAGAGAAGATATTTTCTTTCCATTGCAGCCATTCTCCTCTTCTGTAACAATGGTTTTGAAAAAGGAAAATCACTCTGAAAAGGGGAATACAAGGGAATTTCTCATCTGGTTTAGTGTGGCTCTTCATTTAGGAGGAGTCTTGAATCTGACACCTTCAGGATAGAAAGATACAAAGTAATGACATCAAGATGGTTTGGAGGGAGTGATTAAAAGACGAAGACATTTTTCCTTTCAGTCCCAATCACAGAACTGTATGTTCTGAGTTAACAAGGGGTCTGGATGGATTGGCAGCATCAGATGCTCATTGCCCTGTATTTATACCAACCCACCAGAACAAGATTCATTCGATGCATATATGCCATATCAGCTATAGCCTTTCTCCAAATTCTTGCTTCTTACTTCTGATACAGTTTGCTTTCCTGAAATCAAAGAGAATCCAGTATGTAAAGCTCTTCTAATTATGCACTGGGATCAAGTACTGGGCAGAAAAGGAAAAAGTGTGAGAGGTAGGGAAAAGATGGTACAAAAGCCTCTGCCCTTCCTTGATTGCATGCGTGGGTTGACTGAAGACGTTGTGGCCTGCTTGTTGGAGGGACGTGGTGCTAGTTGTTGGAATCTCAGAGATGAAGAGGGACTGGATGCTGCTGGATGGTTCAGTGTTTGCTCTCTGGCAAGCAGAATTATTCCTTTGAATACTTTTTTTTAATTTTATCACAGCTACCTCCTCCCACAAGTAAGTGAACTGGATTTTACACATCACATGAGAACTAAACTTTGGTTTCCATGGAAGTCAGGTACCTCTGTACTCAGTAACGTCTGACTATTACTCATCAAGAAAAGGTCAGCCAACATTGTACTTCAGCTGTAGCTGACAGGCAATTTATCAGGACTGAATCCCTTAACAGTGGGCTTCAGCCTTTCCTGAAATCTTATCCTTTACCTTACTGTACAAGCTGGGCTGCTGGCTTCACAGAATGGGTCATTTCAGACACATGCTGACAACTGGAGTTGATCGGTGGTGAAGGGAATGTGATGGAAAGCTGCAGCAAGTGTATTAATTGCACTGGTTGGGGTGGGCTTTCTTTCCTTTTATTTTTCTTTTTTTTCTTTTTTCCTTTTTTTTTTTTCTTTCTGTAAAAGCCTTCTGGGTGGGGGGAGCCTTGCTGAGTTTTTCTCTTGTACGGTAATTACCTAACACAGCACACTGGCTCAATGCGAACAGGAGTCCCCGGCCTCTAACTCATATCCTAGGAAGGTGCATTATTAACCCTGAAAGGATTTGACACTCTCCCACTGTGGCCCACTCAGAGTCAGCTCTCGCCTGGTCCTACTGCTTGCTTCAGCCTCCTAAGTCCATTAAGATCTTCTTGGTTGCTCATGCACAAACCTGACAGGCTCATGCAGAGATAGTAAAATGATGCTGGTGCAATTAGCAGGATATAATTTGACCTTTGCTAAAACCCTGGGCTCCCCTGCCAGGCTAAGCACATGCCTTTAGGACAGTTAGCACAAAGAGGAACATTTCCATCACATCTTTCTAGCTGGCAGGTCACAGAAACAATGAACCCAAGGAGCTACTGCAAGAAACTAACTGTATTTTTCTCCCAGTTTTATTTTTTCTCACAAAAAGAAGTTGAGAGACAGAAAGCCTCCTTGGGTTATTGGATATGAACAAACTAGCTTGCAGCTGTAGTTTTTATTTTAGTCTGGGAATCCTGCTGGCTTTTTTTCCCCATGAGCCCCTCTTGCAATTTGAATTCCTCAACCCCTGTAGGTCACAGACCAGTTTAGATATACAGTTTTCTTCCGCTGTTTTGATCAAATGGTTCTGTAGATGATTTGTTGTTTGCTATGGTTGATAGCCTCCTGAGTAGTCAGTGTTGCTTCTCTCCCTTGCCTCTGAGATATGTTGAAATTCCTGAAGAGAGATCAATATTAATTCATGTATATTCACAGTGACTATTCCCTATTCAACTGCACAGACAAAAATATTCACATGATCACCAATAGCAGAGAGATGAGTCAAACCTCTAATGAAAGTGAAGAGATGTTCAGAATTGTGGGAGGAACAGAAACACAAGAAAAAAAAATGTATTTTTTTTTCCCAGTGTTCAGCCCCCTTGTATAGTACTGTCTTCATGAGACCTTTTGCATGTTAAGAGATATTGTAAGGCAGTGAATTTGCAAGCTCTGACGGTAGAACTTCTCACAATAGAGGAGGTCTTGGACTCTAGAGTGAATGCACAGGAAAGGCTGGTGACATCTGCCTGTGCAGGGACAGGAAGCAAATCTGGCTGGAGCTGCAATGAGAATAGTGCTAAAGTCTTCTCTGGCTGCACTGGCTCTCACACATGGTGGGAAAAACCTGCCCTTAGCTGTAGTCTTAAGGAATGCTTGTGTGTGTGTGTCTGTGTTGCTTCTCTTTCCCAGGAGGTTTCACTGGGTTTATAAATGACTGCACTTCCCTTCAGCGTGACAGCTGCAGCTTTACCTCTTCTCGTGTGAACCTGCAGTCAGGTCAGGCTAGAATGCTGAATCTTTTCTTTCTCCTCCTTCCCTTGGTTTTCTGGACCCCTCCTTCCTTCCCCATATCAACTGGCTGTATTGCCATAATTTGAGGATTAGCTTTTCCCTGCAGGACTGAGCTGAAATGCAAGTGCTTTACTGAGCAAAACAAATTTCTTCAATATTAGCAAGGCAAAGCAAACTGCTTGAGCACATGTGTTTTCTGTTAGCTGACTTCTCCCCCAGCCTCATGTTTGGTTCCAGTGTCAGATTCCTTCTTAAATATGCTTAGGAGGTCACAGAAAGCAGGTGAATAGTCATACAATAAAAATCACATCACACCTCTTAAAAAAAAAAAAAAATACATCCCCCTCTTTCTCCCCTGTGCACAGTAGAGGCAAAGACTTGATTATACTCTCAGTGGGAATGAAGTAAAATGTTTTTTCCTAACAGATTTGAGTACAGTGATGTAGACAGTAGATCAGGCTTTTGCAAATAAGCACAGAGTGTTGCAGGGTGCCCTAAATTAAGCAGTTAAATGTAGGTCAGATTCTCAGCCGGTTTAAACTGACTTCCTGGAGTGATGCCACACTGCATGGGGGTCTGGCTTCCAAATGCATGTGCTCATGCCAACTGGGTATTTTCAGGAAGTATATGTTGAGTAAGATGCTGAGAATATGGCAAAGGTATATATGCAGAACACACCTCTGAGAGTTTAGTGCAGGTGTATGCAATGAAGCTTGGATGAGTGTTTTTTGAAACCATGACTCAGTTCCTCCAGGAAGATCAGATACTAGGTTTCTGTTATGGTAGTTTCGGGAGTAGAGCCAAGTGCCCCAGACACCCCCAGTGCTTCTTAACTGGTGGAAACTGATATGAATCTCTGCGATTGATTTGACCTTACAAGAGCAATTCTAATATAAAGCAGTTGAGGTCCTGGTCTTGTGCATAGACTTTACAAGTTACCCCAGCCAAGGCAATACCTGTGCATTGGCAGAAATGTGAGCTAGCTCAAGCAAAGCTAGTTGGAGTGCTAGCTTTATTAGTTGTATGACTGGCATACATTTATCCTGCTGAGGATGGAAGAACCCTGAAAAGGTAAATGATGCTTGCATTTCATTTTCATGGTAAGTACAAAAAGCTTGCCATGTTTAGGTCAACCACTAAAATCCTTTGTCTTAAAATTTGTCATTTTCCTAGTTACCTCCAGGATCATACTGTAGATCCAGTTCTGCTCCCAATGATATTGTAAGAATTCTGTCTTTTTTTTCATTCAGTCTATCCAGCAAAACTGTCTATCGAGGAACATACAGCTTCTAATTTGTGTCACAATTTAGTCTCACAGTGACTTGGTGGAGCTCACTGAAGAGCATTCATTTTACAACCCAGGGACTTGAAACACCAGCAATGCACTGCAGTGCATTCCACCAGAAGGCTTTGACAGAGCCGACTGCATGGTCCTGGGTCCAAATCTGGTCCTGTAAGCCAAGACTGGCTGCAGCCAGGACATCCATGAAGAGGCTGGGCACACACAGAGCTTCTCCCTGCCCTAGTGCACTCCACTGGCTGGTGCTTACAGGGAGTACCGTGGCCTTCTTATCCTTGCCTCCCAACACCCATCTGCCCTTGCTATAATTGCAGTGCTCTCCAGATGATGATTAGAGGTTGTTGTTACTGACCAAAAAAAAAAGTTGTCCAGGAGCTCAGATCCGTTGTATAGAAACTCAGCAACAGGACAACAGTGTGCCATGGAAGGGGAAGGTGCTTAAAAAGTAGAATTGAAAGGGAAAGTTGGATAAAGCTCTGCAGAATTTCAAACAGAACCATTTCTCCAGAGTGACTATCAGTAGTAATAACTGTGATACAAGCGCTCCGCCTGCACCAATGCACTTGGCTGATTCTTTCAAGTGCTGGGGCACAGAGGAAATTCAGCACTTTGGAGGCAACATGTCCTGAATCAGTACCCTCCAGAACCATTGCAGTTTGGCATTGTCAGCATCTATTTGGGCCTTAATGCACAGTCCGTAATTGCAGGCACCACATGTGATGGATTCCAGGCAGAGTGTCAACTTGCAGTTCAAACGTCTTTTCCTTGCTAGCTGGTGACACACAACTAGTGCCATCCAGCAACTGTGCAACAATAACAGGACTGCCTTTTATCCTGAAGGAATTGTTTGCTGCATGGTAAGAAATAGTTATAAGGGAAGCAGAGGAACTAAAACTGTAGGATGGGGAAATCTGAAAGCTTTTTTTTAATAGAACAATCCAGAAACAGAAAAATCTAGAAATCTTTGTCCCTCTATAACCATAACAGAAGTTCACCTTTGCTGTGCACCAACATAGAGCAAAAGGCAGTAAGCAGGTTCTTTAAAATGAATAAAATCTTATCTTCCTTTCCCACCTTGGGGTTCTATTCAGATTGGTTTGTGTGTATACCTCGATTTTACTGACCAAGAGGTGGCAGAATAAAATATGAGAGAGAACTGTTGAAAAAACTTAGTTGCATTGAATTCTGTGCTAGGGTCATTTCCTTCTCTACGTTGGGAACAACTAAAACCATTAACAGTACTGACGTGGGGAAAGGCTTTTTAAGAAAGATCATGATAGGTCAGGACAAGGCCTGCCTCTTGGTTTTCTGAGTAGTATATTTGACTCATTTTTGAGGTATCTTTTAAAAGGGAAGTTGTTGCTGTGTGTGCAGGTGTGTAATGCATGAACCTTTGTATAAAGCAGGGAGTTCATTTGATTTGAGATTTGATCTCAGTAGTTAACTTTTGGGCTGAGAAAGCTGTTCTCTTTGTTATTCTAAACTAGTTTTTCCTGGCAATAAACATTCTGGTTTCTAACATGTTGATTTTTCTTGTCCTCACATTCCTGTGCACTGTTCCTGATTTTTCATTGCTCAGTTGTTATTTCCAGTTTTTGGTAGCGTAAAATAGAGGATGAAAAGAGCAATTGCAGCAGAGTATGTTTTGAAGCTCTATAACATTTGCGTGTACTTGCTGGCATGTTATGAGTTGTAAATAACTTACGTTCATAAAACAATCTGATGTGTGAGGCTCAGATGAATACAACCACAGCATGGAAATGCACAGCCTGACTATTTACATAATACAGTAAATTCAGTGTCAATCGCCACAGTCTTAGTGTGACAGCATTTTAAAGTGAAGCTGTGCAATTGTGCTAATTAAAGAGTTGGAAGAATGAAAGGTCACAGCAATTCAGCCTGGATATCTGAGAAAGCCTTTTGGCTGTAAAAAGAGAAACAATCAAAGCACTTGGTGCAGAGATCTCACTTTTTTCATTTTTTTCCTGTATTTGTTCATAAAATCCATGTAATTACTTCTAGGGCTTCTTGGTGACTATGATGGTAGTGTTTCAAAGCAATTAATTTAATGTTTTGGTCTCATAAATAGGAAATGGCAGTTATTGTAATGCTTGCTCAGTTATGCAGAGAGAGAAGCAGCCCTACATCACTGGATACTTTCCTGGTGTTCGAGATTGGAAATAAAAGAGAAGCCTTTGATGTGGTGTGTCAGAGGGTAGCTGTGCTTGTACAATGTATTGGTCCGGTACTGGAAATGTTTTTGTCTCTGGAACGTGTAGCCAGGTTGTTGTCCCCTACTTTAGCAAAGTTGTAGGGATAAGCAGGGGAAGGGAAGTGACAGTAATGAGTCTGAATGAAAGCTTAGCTCACAGTGAGAAATTTGAGACCATCAGTATCATCAGCTTTTCAAAACAGAGATCAATAGTCTATAGGCCTCTGTCTGAGAGCATAGCAAATGACTGACCCTGTATTCTCACAAGAGAAAGAACATTAAGATCCAGCAGCTGAAAGCAGCTGGCTTTTTAAAATTTTTGCAATTTATTACGAGTGGTGGAAGCTAGCCATTTAAGCAACTTACGTAGGCGTACAGTAGCAATACCCTTGCATGGAACATTGCTTAAATCAAATGTGTTTGTTTTTCCTAAGAGCCGAATTTTCTCTATTTCAACCAGAAGTGGAGTGCAGAGATCTGAATAATATTATGTAGCATGTGTTACGCATGAGGTCATACTGAAACACCCATCACAGCCACCTCTTGCTTTTAAGATCCGAGAGGATGAAGCAGAGCTCAGTCATGTGCTTTTACAATAGATAAAAAAGTAAATGAAGACAACTTCAAAAGACAAAGTAAAATGCTCCCCATGTCCCAGGAGGAAAAATGTACTGGTGTCCTGCCCCTTCCAAGCAGCCTCAAGAAGAGAAGCAGGCAAAATAGGCCAAGTTGTGTTCTTATGCTAGTTCTATCCTTTGTATCACAGTACCTGCACAACATGCTCCAGTTCAGGTCCACTGAGGGCCTGGGACTTTCTGCAATTGTGGGAACAGTCCATACACTGAAATGTAACATCACACTGGAGCAGCAGACTGGATATTGAGGTAGTAATTGCTTTGATCCACTTGGGACCAAGCTACTACTTTAGACAGGAGCTTGGCAGCAGCAATTGATAGGATGTACTGAGAAGGAGAGGCTGGGAAAGGTGAAAGACAGACCTGCCCACTCAGCTGGGGCAGGTGAAGTTGCTTGAAATAGATAGTGCTATTTCTCTGCTAGAAATAGCAGAGATTTTGATACTCTACTGCCTTTTTCATGATCAGGTCTTGATTTCAGCCATTTCTGGCTCAGTATCACATACCTTTTGCTTGTCTCTTGAGCCTTGAATCTAGCCAGGGAACCTGGTGAGGTTAGGTTTAGCGAAGGAACTACTATGATGAATGATAAATAAGGTGCAACCAAAGCCCAGGATAATGGATGTTCCTTTTTGCAGGATGCACCAGTTTGAAGAGTTTAATTTCTAACTAGTTAAAGATCAGTCCTGTGAAAAATGACTTCCCCTTTCCAACCTATAATGAAAGTAAAATAGTAGAAAGACAGATGAGTTAGTGCTCCTAGTAATCTGTTATGTAGCTGGATGAGAAATAAAACCATTTGTCTCTCTCCCTTGACTGACTTTTCTTACACAATATAACTGTGTAATTGTGTTAAACCCTGAGTAGAGAGTGTAGTCTGGAGGAGAGAGATTCTTATATTTCAGCTGGCTCACAGCTGTTCATTTAGGGAGAACAAGGTTGCGTGTGTGAAGGGAATTCACTGAGAACCTATTTCTCAGGGCTGTGACCCTTTTCCTGTTTTTGAGATGCACTGATTATCTGGAATACATTTGCTTGCTAAGTATTGTGTGAGATTCTGGCAGTAAAGTTGCATTTCAGCCCGAAAGGAATTGTTAGCTGGCCCAAACTTGGGTGTACAGCATGGTCTTGTTCACTTCACAGACATCAAGAGGAGCTGGATGGAGCCATGCTGTTCAGATCTGGATCTCAGATATTACAGTGGTTGGGGTAGAGGTACATGGGAGTCAACACCATAAAATAACCTGAATCCATATGGTATTTGCTATAGAGTTTGGTTCATAATTAGAACTTTTGAAACAATAGATGCTTTTCTGTTTATTGAACAAATGAAAAGTGGTTCAGTTTGAGCTGACCCAAGAAGTTTCAGTTAGGAGGGTATTTTCAAATGTTGCACTATTAAGATTTTGGTGACTTTTTTTCTGTTAGAACAATGTGCAAAAGAAATTTTCTGGGGGAACATTATTTTTGCTCAGCTTACTGGAGTTGGATATATTTTCTGGTCTTTTCTTAAATCATGTTTTTAAGTGTTGTTTCTGAATGTTCTCCATATATATTCAGCACCCTTTTTACCACCACATTGTATAGGCTCAGTTTTAGAGCTAGGCATGCCAGTGGCTTCCCATTAATGAAGGAGACTGATATCTCTTCTGACAGTAGTGGAACTCAGTTGAGTTTGGATTACGTGAGCAAAGCTTTGGAGGGGGGAGAGATTTCAGGAAGCATCGAGAAGTATGGTACATGTAAGTATGGTTTGGTATGTGGCTTGAATGTTACCTGCTATGGAAGCATCTTTATAAAGGGCTTCCCTAAAAAAGAGCCAGGTCTATTTTAAAAACATGTTGCTTTCCAGTATGTGGCTGTGAAAATCAGAGACTATTAATTCTCTGTTTTATGCAGGGCTAGCAATGCTATGTTTTCGACTAATGCTTTCAAAACAACCATTAGCTTTTTCTGTTGAGGCAGATTTTTCCTTTTTCCTTTCTGAGGGGAGAAACTGTGCGTTTTAATCGTAATGGTAATAGTCATCTTTTTAATGATGTGAAGTTGTAATATGGAGAAATGCAGAGCTGTCAGCACAATGCAAACTTTTGTAATTAAACCAATGAGCTTCCCTGTTGAGAAGTGAATGGCCAAATGCTCTATAGCTCTGTCCTCTTTATGTAATCCCAGTGGTAGGGAAAGTATAGTCTCTTCACAGATATTAGCAAGCAGAATTCATAAAAATAAAGGCACAATACCATTCATCCAACAAACATGCTGAATAAACAGTCACGGAGGAAGTTTCAAGTTTATATCATATGATGGGGGAGGAGGGCGAGTCAGGAACCAACATGCCACAGCAAAACTAATATGTTTGAAGGGAATTTCTGGGCTCACCTCTTTTCTGCGGGATTTCTGCAGGAATGACTTGACTGCTAAAACCTTGCAGCAGGTATTGTATGTGTGTTGGAAACCTGCCCTCGTTCTTGTGGGACTACAGCCTTGAAGGAACATTGGATCTTTTCCTTCTGTTAAAGGCAGACAAGGCCCAGAAATCAAAGCTGATAAAACATCTCATCTCTAAGCAATGAGGTAATCTAATCCCATGACAGAGCAGCAGGGAACAAAGCAGTGAGGTTTGCTTTTGAGAAGGCACAAGGATGGTTTAGGTAACATCTTATTTACGTTATGTTATTACTTTGGGGAGGGATGTTATTTTTATTTGTATTTGAATTCTTTATCAATGGATTTCTTCTTGCTATAGGTCTTTACAGTGATGTGTGAGACTGTCTTATTACACCGTAAGTATAGTTAACTATGTGAGACTAATGAGGGGGAAGCTCTCTCATGTCTTTGACACAGCAAGGCAGAAGTTTGTGCTATGTTTTACTTCTTCCATGGATTAAACTCCTCACTCAATAAGACTTGGCCAAAGTGTAGATGTATGCATACAGGTGCACCTGCAGAAAGGGTGTCTGTCTCCAGAATCTGCTTCCTACTTTGGTGCAAGAAGGCGTGAATGTGTTGGCAGGTCATGCACAATCTAGCTGTTTTGCCAGACCTTTCCTACTTGACCAGTGTTTCTGTGCTCCTTCGTGCAGGATGCAGAGTAAATGACTGGATGACTAGGAAGGAAATGAGAGGTAAAAAGGGCTTGAAATGTGAGTGTATTAAAGAACAGTTAATGACCGACCATTTGCATGGAAATGTCAATAAATACTGTCCATATACTTTCAAGTGGCTAACCTGAAATGTATTCCTCACAGAAACAAATTGGAGATTTCAGTCAACTTAGTATCTTTTATCAGCCCTGAATTCCATTTAAAAGCAACATTATTTTAACATGTTTTTAAAGCACCTCTTCCTACCATATGATCCAGGAGGCTTTGCAAAAACAACTTGGAATACTCTTGAAATCTCTATAGGGCCAGGCCAGAGAAAAGAAGCCAACACCTTTGGGCAAAGAAAACCAGAAAATCTAAAGGGGACGAGCTAGGAAGAAGGAAGAGAAGCGATGCTCATGAAAAAATCTACCTCTAAAGCCCCATGTACCGCAAAAATTGTTGTTTCTTCTCAAGGCATCTCCATGTAAAACCAACTAAATGCTTTATATGTTTATTCAGTTTTCTCATTAAATGAATGCTCCAGCTGTTGAGCAAAATGTCTAGTGCCAACAAGCTATTGTCTCTGGAGCTCTCTCAAATAATCAGCTTGGTTATTCTATTAATGGGATATTAGATTAGGAATTCGGGTTGAATACAGCATAGAGCATCAATAATGTTCAGCCTAGATCCCAGGCGTGTTTTTATGTGATTGGTTAATCCATGAATCAAAGAGACCAGGTGTTTAAATGCCACATTCTTGATAAGGAAACAAGTATCCATTTGTCAGAGTGATGTTCACCGGGTGTCCCTTATGGAGTGGGAGACCTCCCCATATAGGCTGCTAAAGCAATCCATTCCTAAAGCAGGTCTCTCTTTGCTACTCATTGCTACTTTAAGCTGTATGAAAATGTAGTAAATGGTGAGGAGCAGGACTGTCTTTTTCCAAGATAAATATTTTAACTGTGAAAGAAAATGAACCTGAAGGCTCCAGCAGCCTAAGGGTGACCTTTCTTGCTTTCGCTCAGTTTGTTACACTGTGGAACAATGAGCACTTGGAAATATGCTCTGCTGGATGGGATGGATGGGGGAGACTGGATTTCTTTTTATTCCTTTCTAATTTGGTGCCAATACATATAAGAAGGGATGGTCTGAATTTTCCTGTCATTCACTGTGCCACTCCAAACTGAACATTTTTGCTGAAGTTCAGCTGAAGGTTTTTGAACTCTGAAGGAATCTCTAGGTCAAACGTTATGGTGTTTTTTGCACACAAGGTCAGACTTGAGAACCACAGAAATGATTTCACTTAAGATTCTTGGTAGTACTTCAGGTCTACACCTTCTCTTGCATATTTGTCATGGAGAAGCACCAGTGACCCACTCAGTGGCAAGAGTTAGCATCAGGCCAGCAAGGTCATTTGTGAGTATCCTCGGAATTCTCCATGAAAATCAGAGTCATTCTATGTGCTGTAGAGGTAGAGATGAAAATCTCCCATCAATAGCAGATGGGCCAAAAGTAAAACAGAAAATCTCAATTTGGCACTCTTATTCCCCTACCAATGTCTCCCAATCTACACCAAAAAGCGCACAATTATTTGAAACCATGCCTGAAGGAATGCTAAAGCAAAGCATAGCTTAAGTAGATATCTTTTAAGGACATGGTAACTCTGAAGTTTGGGACAATCCTATTCTGAGCAAAATGACATCTAAGAGACTGACAGCAGCAAAGATAGATATAGTAGTAGTGTAGCAGGGGACCTGAGATGAATACAAGCATATTGCATTGAGAGGCTCTGTGACATCCTAAACCATATCAGTGGAGAAGTCCCAAGATTTGCATTACTGGATTCAAAGACACTGACTGAGCCTGAGGCAAGTTCCAAGGCACAGGCTTCTCATTCCTTGAAGACTATTCCCATTAGACCAGAATCTTCCCAGGAGATATTAAAATCTGATAATTTGGGATCAGAAAGTCATTATCAGTTTGGTCTGTTCCTCTTTTTGTACTTTTGCGCTGCTTATAGTTTTTGACAGTAATCAGTATTTAACTTCCATTTGAAAGTAGGAACATGCAGATCTTTGTTCTACTTTTTTTTTATTAATAAGATCTGGAGAGGCCCATACTGGTAAAACAGATGGATGAGAAAGAATTCTCTGTAGATCAGCCAAGACTTAAATGGGGATGAACTTAATTTGTTACTGTGATAGGATTTTGTTTTACTTTTAAATTTCTGATACATTCTTAATGCTCCATCACTAGTAGGTAGAATCCACTGCAAGGATAAGAGTTTAGTTTCCTGTCATCTGCTGACTGATACCTGCTTAGAGAGCTTAGCCAGTAATTTTTGGGTGATGGAAACGATGTAGCTTCAAACATCACTCTTATATTTGTAGCTCTAGTAGCACTCTTTATTTTCTTGACTCCCACAGATACCCACTATACTGTATGTAACTGTAATATGAAAGATTCCTGAAGATTTAAGGACGAATGAATTTCAGAGCCAACTGCAGAAACTTCTGATTTTATTTCTGTTTTGGATCAGTTTCTGCCACATTCTTATTTTTGATTTCCTCTGCATATTTAATAATAAAACCAAGACTGTTATCCCCAGTATTATAATGCAGACTTCATCTGGTCCACTCGCCTTTTTCATTCTCTATGCATCCAGACACATTAAGCAAACCACACATCTGAGGACACAACTTCTCCCTCTCAGAAATTTTATGATACACCCTTGTATGATATCATACCAAAGCAGAGAAAATATTTATGCGAGAGGTAACCAAGGAATGTGTGTATATATGTGCACAGCCATGCATGCTGTGTTGAACTTTCTCTGCAGGATAAAAAGCTTTTGTGATAGTTTAAGAAAATGTTGAGATACCAAGGGGACTGGATAGCAGCAGTTTGCTGAATGGCCATGCTTTTTTCAAACAGCATGCAGAAATAACTTTTCACTGCTGAGGCAAGAAATAAATAAGAATGCAGCAGAGTTTCTCCGGTGGGGATTATTTAGCTTCTGTCTGAGCCTGGGCAGTGGGTGACTGGGCTGGGTTACCTCAGGAACTTTTCATTAGGAAAGTGACTCAAGGGTAATGCACTCCAAATCTTTTTTCGAGTGCTGGATTCAGATACTGCTAAGGATTGCAGTCAGATATTGTTTGCAGAATGGAGGGAATAGAAAAAATAGTCACGTCACAGCTGCCCTGTGGTCTCAAAGCTTGTTTGGAAACATTTTTAATCGGTCTATTTGTCATGCCATTCATTTTGACTAAGAATGGCTGGTGCTCTATATTGTCCAGAAGCAATAATCTCAGCAAGAACATGTTTTCTTCACAGTTTCATTAACCTCTACAATAAACAGTCAAGGCTTTGTGGTATATTGCAAGAATAAATGTTCTGTAGCTCTTTGGGTGGGCCATCCGTCTTCTAGGGTAGCCGTGGGTGAGTGCTAGGTAGTTATGTCCTAAAGAGATCAGCACAAAGATCACTTTTCCAGGGGTCTGCAGATAGGCAAGTTGACACCAGCTCCTCTTCCATATATCTGTTCCCAGAACCTCCTTGCAGCCTCCTTGCAATAGAGCTCAGTGTTATGGAAAAGACACTTGGAATCATGAACATGTGCTTGAGAAGTCTGCTTCCTTCAGTGGGGAGGGGAAAGAATACGTTGCAGCTATTTCACAGGAAAATAAACAGTGCTTTTCAACATGTTGCGTCTTGCTGAATTTGGCACAAGACTGCAGTATGCCTCAGCTGAATGGAAGAGCTGTGTGGAGAGACCTCTCGGAAAGATATCCTGGATAAGCTGCTCTCCTCATCTGAGGAATACTTTGAAAGAGGAGCAGAAAAGTTGGGGGGGGGGGAACACTTAGGGACAAATTCAAGCCTCAGACTTCTTGTAGGCAAGTCTTGGATGAGTGACTTGCAAACAGGGAACTGGCTCTGAAAACTGCATGCTCAGATGGTCCTTTCAGGCAGCAACTAACCTGGTGCCTAAATGAAGGCAACTGGTTCCAGATGGAAAAAAAGCTCAGTAACAGTAAATGTATTAGTAGCAATTTGAAAAAAATCCATGAGGAAGTCCTGAAATGGTGGAGTGTAATATGGGGAGACAGTGTGGTGGCACCAGGCCTTATGGTTATCTGAACTTGACTATAACAAGGGCAAGAGAGTTGGTTTATGAGGTTAGCTTAAAAACGGAGTTAAGGGAGGGGGAGGGAGGGAGTTCCTGGTGTTCCACACTGTTTTTTGGGTGTGAAGTAGTCTCCCAGTCTTACAGAGTTATTGCTTTGAAAATCATCTCATGACAATGCTGTAAGCCTGCCCTATCACCAGCTCTGCTACGACTCTTCAGGAGACTCTGCATTGCTCTGACTTGTAAAATATGCAATATCTGGGCCGACATTGATTCAAGCTGTGATGAGGTTAAGTACGTGTTAATAGAGCCATACCAGGCTGTAAACACAGCAGTGCTGCTTCTGTCACAAATTGTTTTAAGTTAAGGTTGTGGCAAACAAGAAAACATGGAAGCAAAATTTCTTCATGTTCTGGGCTCACAATACCAATTTCGTTGTTGGCCTTTGATGAGACGTTTTAGTAATGACAAGAAACAACAGTTGCAGGGAGAATTTGCAAGATAGATTCTACTTTCTACTTGGGCAAATCTTGCTCTGAAATCCCTCTAATCTCTCTGTCTTGATAGTCCCTTTGTGTGCATCTGGGTACTCATGGGAGTTTTAATCAGTCAACCTTAACTCAATAACAGTAAATAGTCTAAAGGGCCTTGCAGCCTACCAGAGAGGAACAGGCCATATAGGCACCTAGCAAATAAGTTTTGAGATGGCATAAAGTTTTACTGGCACTGTGTGCATTTTTTGAATTTATTTTCTTTTTCTTACCTCTTCAGAAATGCTCTAGGGATTGCTCGGAGCTTTGAGCGGAACTAGTCCATAGAACAGCCATGTGTTGTTTTACGTACAAGCTACTGGAAAAGAGACAGGATCTCTTCACTTTGCTGTTGAAAGCAGAGATGGCATCTTCTAAATTCTATGGGCCTCTAGCCAGATTCATCCCAAAGATAATGGGTACTGTAGGCACTTCAACGAATGAAGAGTCTCTCCTTGCAACTATATGCAACTGTTGACAGTTACATAATTCTGCAGCTGCACACAATTGCTGATGGTTTCATGATCCTGTCTACAGCTATCTTGACACAGTCCACTCACCTCTTTTTTACTGCAAAATGTCTCCTTTGTTGTACATTACAGAATACCTTATGACTGGACACTGCCTTACAGGCCATTTATCTCTCTCTGCTCTAGATCTAATCGAGTCTCCCTTGATTTGATCCCCTCTGGTTATATGCTTTTCTAGTACACTGAGGAAATGCTCTTGAACAAACAAGGGTAGTAGGTCAGTTAGGTGAGTCTTGGTATTTCTGCAGATTTTCATGATGGAACCTGCAATTATCCTTCTTCATTCTTTTCTCTCCCTCCTGCTATTGCAGTGCACCCTTACAGTCGGTGATATCATGCATTCAGAGATGTTGTCTTGCTATAAACTTGTTCCTATTGGCGTATGTGTGGAGTGTTTCGCATCAGCTTTCAGAAGCAAACTAGGCTGTACCCATTCCTTCATGTGTGCCATCTTTCATTGCTTGTGGAATTTTATGAAGATGAAAAAAAAAAGTGTGTGTCAGGAAGGATTTATATCTTGGCTATAATTTTTTTTTAATCATCTCACATTTCTCCCAGATGTTTTGTGGTCTTAAACGATTTAGTACTCCTTGTGACTTTTCTACTTTAAATTAGATTTTGCTGATCTGTTGGTTACTGGTTCTCCTTTGTGCCTCTCTCTTTGTACTCCAGATCATGTTAGGTGGATCAGTGGAAGCCAAGAAATATTAGTTATTTGCCCAAGGTCATTAGCATTTGGATTTAGATCCCAGGAATTCCTACTTGGAATCCTTTGCCCTAGTTAGGAGAAATAATAACGTATCACCTGTATTGTAATTTTCATCTGAAGATCTTGAAATTCTTCATACATGTCTGTCAACTATTCACAACTTCTATGTGGAAAAATAAAAGTCCAGGTAAATAAAAGGCCTAAGTCCACAAAGAGACTTAAGTAATGCCCTGTCCCATTCCTTCGTCCCCAAATCCACAGCTCTAAGTGATAGAGATGCCTAGACTTATGGTATAACACACTTGGAGAGCTTGGGATATTAGCATGTAGTACAAAAAAGCCAGAATACGGAGCAGAAAACAACTTAACATTTAAGGGCTTACACTGATGTCTCTCTGGGTGTAGGTATTTTAGATACTTTGTTTTTTACTGGGAGGGATGTTTTTTTCAAATGCTTTAGCACCTCTTAGGCACCTCCAGAACAAGATGGCAATACAGTGGCAAAGTTATATTTTGGACTTGGCAGTTCCTTATATTGAGTAAATCAACCTTCCTGATTGTCTATGCTACCACTGAACATAGATGTTCTCTCATTTTATTTTCTAATTTTATTTTCCAACTCATGTCTTAATGATAGGAGCAAAACACACACAGCAACAAACAAGTCTTATGAATGCCTAATGATTTAAAAAGAAAGAAAAACAAACAACCCTCCCTTCTCCCACCCCCCCCAAAAGAAAAAAAAAAAAACAAAAAAACCCAAGGTAGCGAGCTGGCTGACAAATACCATTGAAAGCAGTAGAAATTTGAAGAGCAGAGCTACATGGAAAGTGAAGGCTGGCATTCCAGTTACTCTGGAGGATGCTTATGAGCAATGCCTGTTCAAGAACATACTTGAAGCAGCACCTCACATTGATTCCTTGGCAATGTGTGCATGCTTCAGCTGAGTTAACTTCCTTGTAACTAAGACCTGAGTAGTTCCTGTAAAGCTGAGCAGAGTTTTCAAGAAGTGAATACCTAGTATGTTTGCACTCTTAGTATCTATCTCTTAAGGTCCAATTTCCTGGGACTGTGATAGTGTTCCTGTTTCCTCTTTGCAGTGTGTATAATTTTCTTTTCCATCCCAAATGTTAAATTTTACCTGAAGTCACCCAGTGTAGGTGGTATGTGAGCTGGAGGTAAGTCCTTTGATTTAATTCCATGAACACATGTAAATTTAGCTTCAAGGTTGAAATTGTCTGCTCATGAATATGAATATACATGATAAGTTTGCCGTAAGAATGGCTGGGCTTGTAGCCCCTGCTAAAGTATTCTTCATAGAGTCAAGTTCTGGATTGTCAGAATTTGGCTAAAAACTTGTTTAACTCTTATTAGAGCAATTAGCAGAAGCTATACAGATAGAAGCTTCCCTTCTAAACTCCTTGGTCTTCTGACTTTTCAGTAGGTATTAGTGTTTTTTGGATTTGGTCCTTTCTGGCTCCACCCTTCAGCTGTTGCAGAGGTATATCTGTTATTCTTAAAATCTGACTTGGTGACTCTTTTCAGAGGATGTGAATTATCTGATGTGTGGTAATGTGGATCCAAACTGAAACTCTTGAGACTAACTTGTCCATGTAGATATAGATCTAAACCGTCGAAGTAAAGATGAGGTCAGACCCAATGGCAGAGCTACTGAACATGTAATTAGTGCAAGTATACTAAGCCACAACTGACATAAACGTAGCTCTCCATGCTGAATTCTAGGCTAGTATGCTAGCCTAGAAGAGCCTGATTCTTACATAACTTCATACCAGAAACAATTTTCATGTTAAGGGGGAGCATTTGCATTAGTAAGAGCTGTTGTGTTTACTCAACATTTATTTATATTTATGTATGAGGGAGATAAGTAATTTGTCTAATTAGTAGGCAGGTATATATTGATTTTAATCAAAAGGCTTCAAGGTTTTATATTACAAATTTTACATGAAAATGCAACTCTGGTAGTATATGCAGACTGACATCCATGAGCCAAACTGGAAATGAGTATTTCTAGTTTTGCTTATACTTATGAAGAAGGAAATTGAGCTTGTCAGTGCCCTTCATGCAGTGAAACTGGCTTTTATTTTTCAGTGAAAATCTGGAAGGTTTTTGCAAATCTTAATGTCTCTTAAGGATTTTTTTCCTTTCATCAATTTGTCCAATGTACCCTTTCCTGCAAAAATCTCTTGCTTTCTTCATCTTGTGGAGCTTTTTCTGGGGAGACTTCACCATAAGATCTCATTTAGCTCCATAATCTATTTTAATATATACTTCTATTATACTTTTCTGGGTGCATAGAACTGTTAGCTTTTGTTCAAACTCATGAAGACACATGGGTGTGTTATTGGCCCAGAGAGTGCAATGCTGAAACACACATAGCGTAGTCATTTGGCCAATTACAGAACTTAAAATCTGACTGAATGGTGGAGGAATCACTCTTAGTCTTGATGACTTTCTCATCAACAGGATGCTTTGTTTTAAAGAGAGAAAAAAGAGATTTTGGAACTACAACTGTCTGGTATGTTAAATAGCAGTCTTTCAGAAATACCAAAGATGAAGATGGGAGATTTATAAGAATTCAGCAATGTCTTCACCCATACAAGGCAAACATGTACATCTCTAAAGAAGTTAAATTTTGCAATTTTTCCTGCTTCTTTCTTTTAGTCCCTTTTTCTATAATCTTTTCTGTCTTCTTGAATCTGAAGGATGAGCTGCATCTGTCAGAAATGAAAAAGCTACATGGAAAGGCAGGCTTTAGTGTTAGCATCATTTGTATTTTTGGCCAGGTTAATTGTTGAATCAAGAATTTAGATTTGTAAGTACATCCCAACCAAATCACTATTGTCCTCAGCTGGATTTGTTCCCTGTCTTTTACAATATCTGCCATTATCAATGTGACAGATTTGGGTTGTTGCCTACCTAGGCTAAATTTCTGGTAAGCTAAATATCAGGGCTTCTCTGAACTGGGTAGCTTGAGGAACTGCTGGCTGCAGCTACTCTCCTATCTTTCATCATAGTCCGAAGAAGATAAGGTAGAAAACAATAAATATTTCATATGGCCTTGTTTTGGCAACCTGTGCAGATGGAAGAATGGTTGAGACAGAGGAACAAGAGAATAGAGGAGGCATCATTGATTAAGGATTAAGGACTCAAACTGCTCAAAGGAACTGGTCTAGTTGGAGGTGGTAATGTTCTTAGTAAGGATTAACACATGCACATTAACATAGGTGACAGAAACACGGAGAAATCCTCTCTTTCTTGGCAAATCCTGGTACGGGGTCATTGGAAGTCAATGCCACGGTTCACTTCAGGTTCCTCCTGCCGTGAAAGGAAGTCTTGAGTCAACACAAGATTACCATGGGCTGTTCAACAAAGGCAGATGAAGGTGGAGAATACACACTTCTCTCTCAGCTAGTGCGATCTGTTTATAGGTGCCAGATAAAGGCTCCACCTCCACAACACTGACCATTCATCCTGTTTGAGGGTGATTGTGGTTTACTGCTCCAGGCACTGGTTCAGCTATCTGTATCTATTAGCCATGCTGTAGTACAGAATGAATGGAGTAGATTGTGCTTGGGCTTTTCAAAGATCCAGTGGTGATATCCTAATTTATCTAGAAAACACAATATGATGTTCACATTTCTTCTTGTCTTCCTTAACTAGTGTTCAATACGGGACTGTCTTGCTGTGTTACTGCCAGGAAAAGGTGTGAGCATGCCACTGCTGTACTGAAGACTAATGTGATGAGAGAGAGGTGAGTGACCAGGGACAGCTACCACATAATCCAATCAGCAGAACAGGATTCTTGCTGGATAATATGACAGTGTCTTGCAGATGCTCCCCTGCCCCCCTTTTTTTTTAACGTAAATCCTTTGCTAAGTAGCTGAGGTAGATATCTTAAGACTGGTATTTCCCCCCAGTGTAGATATAATATAAGCTGATGAACTGTGAGCTTCAGACTCTTTCTACCCACTCAATGTCTGGTAATGAGCCTTCACTGTCTCTTTGAAGAATCCTTTATAGTGGTGAGTGGAGAGCAGCAGATGTGTCTAAGCAATCCAGCTTATGATGCTGTCCACAGTGTGATTTTTTTTTTAACTTGGTTTGCTTGAAGTGGGAATGCTATTATTTCCTCAAGATTACTTCAATTACTTTTGCAGGAACAAGCATCAGGTTCTCAGTGTGAAAAATGAGGAAGCCAAAGGGAAGGTCAAGTTGAAGAAGTTCCTTCCTCCTGGCAGGCCAAACTGACCATGAATTCAATTGTTTTCACCCTTTCTATTTCTCAGGGGAGCAGGTCCGTATTGTACCTGCCCTAGCCTCTTCATGTAGAACAGCTCCAATCATGTCATTGTTGAAAGAAGCTGGGAAACTGAGAAAAGCTATTGCACAAGACATACTTAAAGCTGCAAATATTGGAAACGTGGTAAGCTGAGGACTAATTCCTTCCTGAGCTGGATCTAACAACCATCAGCTGGCAAAAGCACTGAGAAAAGCATCTAGGCATTGGTTCCTGGGTGACAGAAATAAATGAAAACCTGAGTACAAAGTACTGGGCAGACAGTCATGATAGTCCTGCCAAATAGTGATATACATTTTAGGGTCCTGCTATCTGTCTTCACTAGGCCTTTCTTTCTGCAACAGTCTTTGCCTGCAGGCTCAAATTTCGGTGATATTCTGGAATGTAAATACCTAATTGTGCTTGCAAATCAGGTACTTAAAATTGCAAATCCTAGTCATTTTAGTATCGTTGTTCAGATTATATCGATCATAAGGATAAGAAAAGGAAATTTCAGTCTGCAAAGCTGCCATCCTGATACATTTAGTAGTGGACTGAGTTTTTGTGAATACCACATTAGTAATCAGGGAACCGGAACCACTCAGAAGTGTTCTTAGTAAATGAACAGAAGTCCTCTTAGAAGTAAAAATGGAGAACATCACGGCAGATTTCCACAGTGCAGCATGTTTTCTCATTTGGACATTGTCAGTCTTTGGATCAATGATAGAATGAGAATGGTGTCTCTTCTGTGCTTCGTGTTAATCAGAAGCTGCTTGGACAGGTTAGAGAGATAAGAAGTCCTTGCTTAAGAAGATGGCTTCTGTGGAAATAGTGGTAGGCTGATATCTGCTCTGTTGGATAGCAGATGTCAACTGTTACATTTCACTGCCAACTTTAGAAAACAACATAAAGGTAAAGTAATTATTTTAGTGTGTTTTTAAGACAAATTTATCACTAACTAACAGTATTTTAGCCAAATGAATCACTGACAGAGTTAACTGGGATCTGGACCTTTACTTCAGCTTCTTATTTATAACAGTATTTTATTGGGAGAACATGAATGGGAAATTTTGTGATAAATGAAGATTTGCATATGGCAATAAACGATGGCCTCTTTCCTAGAATGGCAGCCTCATTTATCTGCTTTTTAAAATGGTGAGAAATTATTAGACTTCACAAAAATTAAGATTTTACCACCCAGCGTAGTACCCCCCCTTTAATGAGATATACTTAACAATACTCTTACCTGAGGAGGTAGTGTTTGCAGAAAGAGGCTAAATAGTACTGTAGAACGCAGACTCTGTTGCACTTTGTATATAAGATGCTTCATAACAGGTTGCAGGTGCTCTTAGTGTGAGGCACAGTAGTGCTATTCCCAGTAATATATATGTCAAAGTCAAACCCGATAGTTCAGAACACAATGAGAAGAAGAATATCTCTAGCTGATAGTGTATGGGCATGGGCAATTCTGTGGAGGTAAAATGCAATTGCCTAAGTGAAAATGGGGACAGAATGTCTGAGTTTAACACAATTCTGCCTCTGAGAGATAGCATAGTAGCTGACCACACCTGTGGTTTTGTGTTGCTTTCTTGAAGCATGGTACCTCTCCAGCTTTACTGCCTCAGGTTTCCACAGCTCAATGTTGTTTTAATAGTCCAGGAAGAAGAAAAATCTATTTACAATGAAGTTTTTCAATAATTCCAGCTAATCAGAGCTGGCTTGGGTGTGCTCCCATCAAAGTGTTTTGTTTTTCAGTCCAGAGCTAGGTTGGTCATTGATGGAGTTTTAAGCAGGAAAATGTCTTGTCTCTTCTCCTTTTACACTTTTCTGTCATGGGATAGCACTGTATAGTCCACTGCTGCTATCATCTTTGCATGACAGGTCATTCAACTGTCTGTCTTCTGCAGACCTTCTTCCTGCCAAATTAAAATTTGGGCCCCTGTCTCTTACAGCTCTTTGTGAATGTCTAGACATCAGCTCAAGGTTGTTTTTGTGATTTTCCTAATTTACAGTCCCTAAAGCCTTTACTTTATAAATATCATCACAGATGTCTCTCATCCAGATGACATTTTGACTCTGGTAGTTCTGTAAGTCTTACATTCACCTTGTGTCTAGGTCTTGTTTCATCAACATGATATTTGAGGTAACGGCCTTTCCCATCTACTGGCTTAATTAAAACTCTTGTCCAGGTGCTAGCTTTTATTTCATTTCTACAACACCATTTTTCCTCTGGCTTTGACAGATGCAACATGGCTCAGTTATAGGAAATGAAAGATCACTTTGATCGTATTACCCATGTCTTTTGCGTCCTTCCTTCTCTACTGCACCAAATCACCTTTCTTCATTTTCCAGACCTTTTCTCAGACTCTTCCCCACTTGACTTATCTTACATTCTGTATCAAACAAGATCAAAGTTCCTGTCTGCAGTCAGCACATAATGCTGGCCTTCATCACCTGCTTATTATATTTTCAATCACACGTTTTTGTTCGTTTCTCCCATCCAATCCCTCACTCTTGGAGGAAACCCACCATCAGCCTGCAAGAAGGATAATGGCATTATCCTCCTTGAAGTCCATTCTTTGTCCCATTGCCTGATGATGATGATAGGGCTTATTGAGACCGCATATGACAGTTATCATCTTGATCTCACAGTTTCCCTGTAATTCTTCCTTTTTCTATACATGCCTGTCAACTCTTGCCCTTGGATTGTTACCTCTTTGGAGCTGGAGTGATCCTTGTACTTTTTGTAATGGTAATGCAAATTAGCAGCAATAACATCTGAAGAACCTGAAAAGAGTCAAGAATATTCATATGAAGTAAAATAAGTAACCATCCTCTTACCTCAGAATAAATCCAGTCTAAGTGAGATGTAACAAGTTAGGTACTTACTTACCAAAGACAGGTAATGTGTCTGCAAAAGGGCATAGAGAGGATGGTATGAATTAATTAAAGCTATGAATTAGTGGATTATTCAAACCTCCTGGGTGTATACTTTTGTGCAGAGTTAAAAGAGTCTTAATTCACTTCAGAATAAATATTTAATTCTGAAAATATTTAAACAGCTTTTGGGGATATTGCTATCTCCTCTTATTAATTTTTTCTGACTTTCTGGTTTGCCTGAGTAGAAAACTTAATGATGGGCAGAGGATTTCTTTCACTGACCAATCTTGAGCTGATCCTTGGGACTTGCATGAGATACTTGCTTGACTTAATGTGCAGATGCATCACTAGGAGTCTTGCATTTGCCTGACCGTGCTTGGAGTAGGCCCTGGTGGATCAACGAGTGTACCTGTATGATACACTTTCGGAGACAGATGCTCCCATTGGAGTGGTGGGAGGAAACACAGGTGATTTTCAATGTGCTGTATGGCTTCTGTGGAGAGACTTGGGGCTGGCAGTAGCTCTGTTTCAAAAAGAAGCTGGAAGGAAGAGAATGCAGTGGCACAGCTCATTGTCTGAATCCAGTAGTGCAATTCTTTTTTACTCTGCAGGAAGATAGGTGACTTCATTTAACAAGAGAGCTGATAAAGTGAGTCATTCCTTTGACCATTTTCTACCACCATCAGAACTGTCTGTCAGGAGAAAATAATAATTACAGTTACTTAAGAACATCAGATTACATGGCACCATCTCTAGTGCTGGAATATGTTTTTGCTATGGTCTATGAATATTTCAAGTGAAAACCTCCTCCCCCTGCAACATTAATTTTAAAGATGGCTAATTAATTATCCTCCCTATGGCAACTGGCTGTGGTTTTTATTAACTTGCAAATCAAAAGAATAATCTGAAAAACGACAAGCTAATTTTTTTAATAAGGTATGTCTTCTGTGTTTATTCTTATTTTATTACCCAGCAGTCTGTAAAGTTATCTGTTTAATTTGGGAAAATACATTATTGCGGTTTGAGTAATCTCCCATGGAAAAAAATGAAGATTATTTTGCAACCACAGTGATGAAATATCTTGTACTGCAGTCACAAATATGCTAAACAGATACATATCTTTGTTTAATTTAAGTAAAGCAGAGCCTCACCCTCCCACTACAATGATCACAATAGTACTATTAATGTTAATATAAGTCTTGCATTAATTTTCTCCGGATTTGGACAACCACAGATTCTAGATTTCTGCCCTGTGGTTCCTTCCATCATTTTTTGACTTTTGGGATAAATCCTGGGCTGATTTACGCAACAAGAGTTTTGCAATTGGTTTTGATGGAGCCAAGATTTCACTAGGTCTATCTCTATTCTGCAAACAGCAGAACTCTTCCACCAATGTGAGGTGAAGTTTGTACAAGCAGCTCTTCTACATGAGGAGAATGAAAAAGTACAAAGGAGTTGCTGCCTACACTCGCTTCATATTGAAAGTATTCCTAAGAAGAATCTCCAAAATGAGGGCGAAAATGCTGGGAAAAATAATTACTTCTACAACTTTTTCATAGCAGTTTGTACCCTTTCAGCAAAGAGTAACACTTACCACTTAGTGTTCTGCTTTTTCTGTGCCTTAATTCAGAAAGTAATGGACTCTCTGTAATCCTAGCCAGGTTTAGCAAAGTGACTAATTGCAACTTGTTTTGATTTCACTTTTCAGCTTCTTGTCCCATAGCACGCTGTCTCCTGTCTGGGACCATGCCTGAGGGAGGTGATAGATTCCTGGTGGCTGAGGGACTGGTTTGCATCATTCCATCTGGGAGTCAGTTTGCCTTGCTAAATGTTGCTATTGAACCTGGCTTTGCACTGGTACCCATATTGCCATTTTGAAAGAGCAGTGCTGAGGGAGCAGAGTGGATCTAATCATTGATCCATCTGCTACTTCATCCTGCTTTGAACATGGGAAGTATTGATGCTTTAGTATAAGGTGTCAAGAGCCCGTGATGATTGTTTCATGGTGGGATGAGGGTTTTCCTCACTTGTCTGAAGGCCAGCCTCTTCAGATGAATTGAAGTCCTCTTTTAAGCTCTACAATGAATTGCTCCATTTGTTGCTTTTTTGAAAACTTGGCCAAAAGCCACTGGCTTTCCTTCCAAAGCACAGTGGGTTTTAACCTTCATATTTCTTTTATCTTGTTGGCATAATTCATAGATTTCTTTATTATTCATATTTATGTGTCAGTTTTTGGGAGAGTGTGGGGAAGACAAGATAGAAAAATTTTACTGAAAGACAGAGCTGTCAAGCTTAATATTGTTTGCTTCTTATTTTCTGAAACTCCATGGAAAGAAATACTTGCAATGAGTTTTTTTGGAGAATCTCTGTCCCAGTTTTAGGAACCTTGACATATTTATGATGTCTGAATATCTAAAAGGCATGAGTGCATGCAACTACCATAAATACAGGTAAGTACAGCACTGTGCAATTGCACTTCATCTGTGGTCTGCAAGGTATCAGTAAGTTGCCCAGTAAGTGACAGCAGCTGTTAATACCCGCAGTACTGTCTGCATCCTCATGCTGTGGGTAAGGACCAGCACCAAGTTCCTGCAATAGGCAGTAGTTGGCTCCTAACTGCAGTTGGGAGCAGATGTTAAGTCCCATTATTATTGATTATTGTTATTATCATCATCATCATCTTTACAGGTTTAATATAGCTGTTTTATGTCTACAGTGGGAAAAACACAATTTTGGAAAGCAGTAGCATTTTGTCTGCCTGGATGATTAGTGTTTTATTTAGCACTCTGCTAACTGCCTGCCAGACTCATAAGCGATACAAGCTGGTGTGTACAATCTTTCTTGAAGATCATTAGGACCTTCCTTGTTTAAATGGAGGCTGAGGGAAACTTTGATGCATCAAAGCAAGTGCACATCATATAGCCAGTGTAGTCATCCTGAGTAAGCAAGAACCATGCTCTGGTGTGTGGTTTTTTTTGTTTGTGTTGATTTTGTTTTTTAATTTACATCATGGAGCTTCAGCTGAGTATCCAGACTGACTGAACTCCAGTACTGGTTTCTAATTGCAGTGGATATTGATGAACAAGAAAAATCAAAACTAGAGAAATCACAGTGTTGGCATGGAGTGGAGCAGTCTTTTTCAAGTGCTAGTTGACTGGCTGGAATTGAGGTTAGTGTATTGCCATGGTGCTCTCCCGAAGGAGATGACCCTGTTGAGTGTTTGACTACATCTGATAGCAGTGGACTTGAGCAGCCGTGATTGCTGATGATCCAGTACATCCTATTGCATCTGAATTTTTGTTCACTGCTGCTCACACCCAGAAATAACGCTCCTCTTACTGTTGCAAAGTTCTTGTTATTTCGGTTCTTCTAATGTCTTTTGAATTCCCTGGGATAACTACGCGTAGACTGAAAAAGCCAAAAAGGTCTTTGTCCTAATTTAGGACAAATCCTATTTCTCAGCAGTGATAGAGCTTGCAGGGATATTAGGATCATTCACACAGATTTTTCTTCATAATCACTGAAGCTATGGTTTCCCTTCTTGAAGTGTTGCTAATAAATATTTTGCCTTTTCACATCATACTGTTAAACTAATCTTTTTTCCCATGCCCTCCAAAATCTAGATCCCTACCATCAGTAAGTGACATGAAAAATGCTCGTTTTCTTTCCAAGCTCAGGAAAATGGAGAAAAATCCAACCCAACCAGCTTCCCTAGAATGCAATGTAACAGTCACATTTCTTTTTTCAAGTTTTGCTAATAACCTTGCTGTATCGCAAGTTAAAGAAACTATTCTTTCAGCCCTGGCACCAAGCTAATTTAATTTCCATATTTTCATTATCTTCCTATTAACCACTAGTGCTCTGTAACAAAGGAGCTATTTGAAATATATAATGCTACCTCCATTCTGTGCTGCAAACTCTCAGGGTAATTCGATAAATTACATCTCCATAATGAAGAAGTAGGGGGAAAGGGTGGCAACAATAGATTTTTTTCACAATAGAATGAAATCAGGATTTGATCTGATGCAACATGACTTGCTCACAGTGCAGATAGACTATCAAATCATCCCTAGGAAATTTGAACCTTGCTATAATCCCCTGGTTGTATCCATTGTTCTTTCGAAACCTTGAAGACTACATATAATAGTTTGCAAATTGGGATTTAGTTGATATGGTTTATTTTTTTCAACTTGCTCAATTTAATTATCCTCAGCCTACAGCCTAATTTATGTGTGTTTGATGTCACTATTCATTAGAAGCACCGATACAGCCTGGAAGGTGGCTGTAAAAGATATTCAGCTTGGTTCCTTACTTAAACACACTGCACTGGTTATATACTGGAGTTTTGTTACAGAATGGGTTTAGAACAACATTGTTAGAGAAATTAATACCTAGAGAAGCGTAAGAATGTGAGTTTGTGTAAGAAATCTCTGTAAAAGTTGTAATATCAAAAGGACATGATTCTAATTCTTCACCAGGATACATGTCAGATTCGTTAGCTGTCATTTACAGGAGAGACAGACAGACCCTAAACTAGAGTTATGTAAATAAGTGATTTTTCAAGGTCACTGGCCAAATTGAAAAAATGGCAACACATTTAATTGTGGGTTGCTGTGAAATGCATTTAGGTTTCTTTTCCTCCTTCAAATGAAATTCCTTACAATGTTTTTAAACAAATGCAAAATTTTGTTAATCCAAAATGAAATATTACAGGTCTTCAATTTTTTTAAAGCACAAACTATGAAAATGAAGGTTACTTCAATATGAAAAAAAAATTTTCAACATATTTTTGGTTTTGAGTTGTCTGTGTTTTTTTGAATACGACTATTCCTGCAGTCAAAATAACTTACTGTCTTTGACAGATATTTGCAGATTGGTTTTGATTAACTGAAATGCACGTTTGCAAGAAAGGAAATATGTTTGGTTAACCATTCTCCTAAATACACTGCCTGGTTTTCACAAAATCACGCTTCAAATCCAGGCCCCAGCTCTGGGCTCCATGAGTCTGTCAGGGGCCCTGCCCTATCAGGAGGCTGGCTCTGCTGTTCCCTCCATCTCAGCTCACGCAGATGAAGCCCAGGATTATTTTATTTTAGGTCTGTCCAAATCTCAGAAAAGGGAATGAGGTTTCCCACTTCAGGCCCATTTAGCTGGTAGGGAGACACCTGCTCAAAAACATTCTTTCAACACCGTTTCCTCCCTCAATCCTTTTTGCTCCCTGAGGTAAGGGGGATTAGGAAGCCTTTGGAGGTGGGGATACCAAACCTGTTGCTGTGGCCTCTCTGCCTCTCGTTGCTCCCTGTGGACTGGTGCTGCTGAGTTATGGGGCAAACCATATGGGGCAAATTCAACTTGGTGTAAGGTACCTTTTGAAGTGGATCCTTGCTTTCAGCCACACCTCTGTGCCTTCTGCGTGCATTCCCTATGTATTCTGTGTGGCAAATGATTTAACAGCCTGGTCGCAGAAAAGCAGCGGCCACTGGAAAATTAAGAAGTATCTTGTTAGAAAAAAAACAACAACAAAAAACCCCAGGGCCTAGTTCCCCACTGGGGTAGAGGAAGTGGCACTGTGCCCACTTGCGGGAGGTCTAGCTTGGTCTAAAAATCCTTCCTTGGTTTTACTGAAATCTCGGGTTTCAAGAGCACGGCCTGTTGCCCTTGTTTCAGAGGCAGCCGGCCGCAGGGCTGCGGAGGAATTTCGGAGCGCCTGACACTTGCCACCTGGTGCGAGCCGCGGCTGATTTCCGTGAGCGGCAGCGGGGAGGGATCCCTGCGAGCCGGCAGACACATGCTGGGGGACGCGAGAGCTGCGCTTGGACTGCACGCTCCCGGCAGCTCTGCCCACTCCTGAGCAACAGGCAACGATTGTATTCAGGGTAGTTGGGGCTTGGAGGTCATGAGCTATGGCATGTCACCAAAGCAATTGCTCCCAGTCATGTGAATTAAAACCTTGCTATTCTTACTATGAAAAATACAGCCTCCTATACAGCTATTTTAAGGCCAAATGGTGAATTGTTATACATACCAATTAAATCAACCCTTCCAGTGACAAGTCAATATTTGATTTTCTACGCTCAAAGGACAGTATATACCATATTACACTACAGTGATATTTTCTAATAAATTATCTAGCTGACATCTTCTCTCTAAGGGGGAGAGGGAGATTGTTAACAAAGAAGACAAAACCAGCTTCTTCCTATTTCTTCCTGATTTCCATTATGCATAAGAGCACTGGTCTCAGTGCACTGTTACCTCCTAACTGATGGTAGCTAGGAAAGGAAGAGTTGATTTGCTACCTGCACGTATGTATTCAGTTGTGAAACACATGCATACAAAGCAGTCACAGAGTCAACCCCAGCTTTGCCCTCCCCTCCTCTCTTCCCTACCCAGAAGCAAGGAGCTGTCTCAGGGACAGAAAAGGAAATACTAGGTCAGATCCTCCACTGACTTTGCACCAGCATCGTTTCATACAGAGTCTCACTTAGTGCGGGAGGTCACACTGGTCGTACAAGAAGACCACACCAAGTGTGCTGGGTCAGTACAGCTGCTGACCCCACTCCCATCAAGGGCCATAACCAGGCTCCTGTATGAGAGCTGGGATAAACAGAAGAGTTGGGTTTGCTCCCTGCCATTCTTGGGTATAGCCAGGAACAGGATAGACGTGATTTGACCCTCAGCATCCCTTTCCTCATCTGTGAAATGGAGACTGTGATCCCAAACAATCCCCCTGGGGCTAAGGTTTGCTAAAGACCCATAAGAAGTGCTGTGTGGGGTGTATTTGTTAGACAGACAGAAACACTAATGAGGCTTCAGAGAGGATTTCAGTGGCTTACCAGGTTCAAGAGAATTACTGAGAATATTAAAGTGGAAATAGTGAATTCTTAATTCATTATTTTGATCGAGTAATTTGGAGGAGGGGGAGATGCATTACAGCTGATGGAGCATAATTTCACAAACTTTCACGAGAGTTTCCATTGTCCTGGAATGTGTTATTGGTTCTCTTGTTTTCTAAAACCATTACCAGTATATCATCCACGATGATACTGTAAGCAAACACAGCAAGAGTCTCAGAAGAAGTTTTGAATGAATTTACACTGAAAATGTCCCTCTAATTCATTTTGACATATACGTGAGAAAGTACTTGTTGCAACTTTGTTCCAACTGCATACAACTCATTAACTCATTCTTCTGTTTACTGGTTTACTTCTATTTATTGGTAACTTGACCAGCTAGTTATATACAATTTGATTAATTTCAAGTAAGATCTTTGGACTTTTTTTTGCACAGTTTTATCTCAGAGAAATATGACAGAAGAATTGGTTTGATAGTCTGTGTTCTCTCTGGGACTGCCTCAAAAAAGGTTTTGCTTGGTCTCCAGTAGGAGCTGTTGTGGTTTAGTGTCTTAGAGTTGCCAGTAAACGGAAGCTCTCCACAGGGAAGGACATGTCTGAAAAAGGCTCGCCTTTTGCAGACAGTGGAATAACTGCAGGGGAAGCCTTAACTGGGTGCAGGAGGCAGGAAGGAAAAAAAGCCCTTGACAGGTTGAATTTTTTTTTTTTCTATAGCAGCAGTTTTCTAGAGACAACTTGTTAATAAAGATGATTGATTGGAAAATGAGCCAAAGCTTTTAAATCTTTAAAAGTGATTTTTTTTCCTCCTTAAAAGTGGATGATTCTTCATCTGATCACTAAGACAGCGGAGTTTTCCTTTCCACCTCCAAAGAATTAAAAGTTCCTATAGGCTCAATCAGAGAAACATTGCATAATTATTCCTGGAACACCTGGTGCAGTTCGTATGACTTGCGGGATGGGCTATCTGATTTCCATTTGAGCAAACAGATGGGAAAAAGACATAATACCTTTTGTGATAAGCATTTGATGAATATCTTTTGTCAGGCAAAAAAAACCCCTCCTCCTAAACCCTACCAAAACCAACAAACAGCTGGAAAAAATACCCATTGTATGACCGGAATTTTTAGACAATATGTATCGTTCCTTCTTATGAAAAATAATGAGAAGAAAGTAAATAGGAGGACATTAAAGTAAATAAGAGACACTTTCAAATGGCTCTATTGTCTATTCTACTGTAGTTGAAGTGGTACCCATCATTATTGGTAGGGAAGGTAGAAATAATGGTATCAGCATTAATATCCATTTTCTGCTTAAGTCACACTTCAGAATGCATGAAGAGAATATGTTCTAAGAATAGTATGGCATCAATGTAATATTAATAAGAGCTCAGATATCAAAAATTCCCCAAGTGAAAGCTTTTCCACCAAAGTTAATTTAGATTTGTTGCTATCTATATTTGATATATAAAATACATATTTTGCTGCCCAACTATATAATTGGCACTCATAAATAAAATACTGATGTAGTAGAATTTGAACATGAAGAAGGAAAGTGAATATATTTTTAAAGTGTCTAAGTTACTTGTGGCAGAACAAACGTAATTGATACACTATATTACTTTCTATTTATTCAGTCTCATAACATTAACATTGCTATATGCATGGTTTATATGCCTTCAGATTGTTTGAGCTTTACTTTAATGGTCACAAAGATAAAGCAAAATTAAAATCTAGTGATGTAGAGAGCAGGGTGTCCCCTTTGTGCACATTTTTTTCTTCTGCTCTAACCAAAAAATTCAGTTTACAGGCTCTGACCTCAGATCAATAATGTATTTCAGTACTGTTCTAACTTTAAATCTGTGAGTATTCTCCTTGTGTTAAATGTTATCCGTGTGTGTAAATATCTTGCTGTATCAAGGCCTCTGCTGGCAGAAACTCTGAAGTCCCCACACCTCCAAGAGCAAAGCTGTTCACCTTGAGAAGCATACAGGCTTCATCTGTAATTGAAACCCTGTGCTAAATATACCTTCATGCTGATCCACGGTGAAAATGAACTGATTCCTTGTTCAAAAGTACGTGTAACTTGCTTTCTTTTTTTACTGGATATTCCTCACAGTGGATGGGTTATTACCCAAAACAGCTGATTCCTCCTTTCAAATTTGCACAACTGTGTGTATAGTCTAGTGCAGCTCTGTCTTTTCTTAGGGTCAGATTCTATCTTTTTGTCCTCAAAATAAAAAAGATGGTAAGATGAACTGCAATGATTCTTGCTGTGTTGGTCTTGCCTTATGCTGTGAATCCACACAATGCAATTTTGGGCTGGGTGCGAGATGGGTAATCTGCTTAGCCTTGGATCTGTTCACAAGATCTGCATGGAGAGAGATACAGACAGCATGTTTCATTTCCAGCTCCTGGTCTCTTGTTTGCAGTCTTCTGTGATGGTTCAGTAATCCTAGGAGCTAGCAATAATAATATCAAGTGTCATTACCAATGGCTTTTTTAATCATCATTATAATTCTTATTCTGAATAGCACTTAAAGCACTTTTTATCTTTTGTCGACAATAAAATGCAGCCTCATAAATATTTAACTTGTCTGATTAAATTATCCATGCTGAAACAGATAACTGGGCACTTTAATAAGCTTAAACTAGAATCTTGGCTGTTATTATCTCCCTGGAGGAAAGAGAGAAAGTGATAAAGGTTCCTTCGGCCTGGGTGACCCTTACACTATTCAGCTCAGCAGCAGGAGATTCTTATCAAAACTGAAAGAGGCCTCAGAAATGAACCACAAAGTTGGTGATAATTAATAGCAATTGTTGTCTGCCTTTATGGCTCTCCAGTGGGTGAATGCTTGGGCAGGATAGAAAGTCTGTGCAGCTCTTCAATTTTACAGCTAGAGAACTGAAGCAGGGGTAGGTGGTAGCTGGACTCAGCTGTACAGATGCTGGTGTCAGACTGGAAAGGAGGCAGAGCTGCAATGCCTTGGAGTAGATCACAAAACCAGGCTGCCTCACAGCAGCTGTTGAAAGCAGCCTCAGCTCTGTGCTATGGCACAGCGGGTTCCGGATCGTGGTGGGAATTGTCTTGAAGTCCATGAAAACAGCAGGCAGATAAGCTTTTTTTCTTCTCTTTCCAAACACACCTCAGCAAAGATCTGTAGTCTGTGTTTCAGACCCTGTATGTAAGATCTAATCTAGTCCTTGCTTGTTCTTCCAAAAATGAGCTTACTTTAGTGGTATTTTGGAGAACTGCTAAATGCAAGGGAAGGGCACTGAATGCTCATGGGGGTGGAAGCATGTCCTTTATGTAAGGCCCCTTTCCTACACTTTGAGGCAGCTGTTCCATGCCTGTACAGAGATTTTAGGGCCAGAGGACCTAAAATCTGGATGGCCTTCTCTTAAGGCATTCGGAAACGCGCCAGCTATGGGATGCCACCCAACTCTCTTTGCTTCAAGCCTTCTGGTTTGCAGCTAGATGAAAGCATGTTTTTCTAAACTGTAAATGAAAAGTTGATGGCAGCTTCTGTTTTTCTCTCTCTGTGTTCCTGGACAGCGTTGAAACAGCCTTTGAGTCACCTGTTACTGACTCCTGCTGTCATCACCCTCACTCCAGTAGAGGTATCTTATGTACCTCTGTCCTGGCTTGTCAGGGTGAGTCACTGTAAAAGCTCTGTAGAAGCACGTGCACTGGGTCATAACCCTCTGAGTCTACTAGTCATAAGAGCATTTCCCAGACCCATTTTCAGTCCAGAGTTGCCATATATTGCCAGCTCCTCTTCTTGACATTTTGCATGTAAAAAGGATCCTCTAGGGCTTGGTGCAAGCCAAGCTTGGTCCTCGCTGGAGGAGAGAGGGGAGCCAGATGGGGTGCACTTTGGTGCATGAACACATAGGGGTGGCACATCTGGGGCAGAACCCAGGAAAAGGCAAGCTTGAACTGGAAGCAGAAGCAGAACAAAGGTAGGGGAGAAAGAAAGCAGAAATGAGGATTTGGGGCCAGGATCAGAGTTGGGGTGGATGGGTTGTGTTGTGCTGTGGAGACGGTGAGTCTCTGCAAGACCGTTTGTACAAGAGGATCTTCATCTATAGCAGTGGATTGAGCTGGCTTCATTTGATTCCAGCCTCCAAACCACCTGCTTCTGACTTGCAGTGAGTCATCAAGCCTTTGGCTGTGCTGCTCAGCTCTTTCATATTTTGTCCAAAATTCTTGTGCCCCTCCTTGTTTCCTAATCACTTCTATTACCCATTCTACATTGTCTTTGCTGTGGCTCTGCCAAACAGCTGCAGCTAGCAAAGCCATGAGCCAGAAGCTAGTCCTCCCCATCTCAAACAAAAAAGTGCTTAAAGATTGTATTGTGTGCATATGGGAACAGCTCTGGGCAAGTGTGGACTGAGTTAAAGTAGAGAGGAAGTGAGAAAGACTCCACTAAGTCCTGTTAGCATGAATAATATCAGAATACAAAACCTGGAGCACAAAAGCAGGAGACGTGATCTCATTTAGTTTGCAGTCCCTTTGGTACTTTACAAGACATTAAGCAAAATGTCCTTGACATCCTTCAGCAAAAAATAAGAATAAAAAAGGTCCTCATGTACATCTGAAGAAAAAAAAAATGCTTGGTATGAAAATAAGAGGAAAATCAGGGCAAGAAAGAGTTAACAGACTTATTACCTCAGGGGAGAAAAAGGGTTTGTTTTGCAGTTTTACAGGATGGAGAGGTTTTAAATGCTAAGTATGTGCCTATATGTCCTCATACACATGAATCTCTAGCACTATGTCTGTGCTTTTATGTCTGTGTCTAAGTATAGACAGAGTTGGCAAGGTTCGCATTACTCCATTTATATGTAAAATGTATATACGTTATTTATACATTTGATATGAAACATGGAACAAGCTGTCAAGAGCAGGTGTGGGGTATGTATGTGTGAGAAATGCCTAATATATACTTTCTCCCTCCTTCCGACTTACACAAACACACCCAACTCTTCTGACTACATTTCCACTCCATTTTAGGCCAAATGCTCCCAAAGACACTGAGCATTCTGCACTGTTCCCTGCAAATGAGGCACTAACAAATAATAGTTGAAAAATCCAGCATCTCATGACCTCTCATTCCATCTTTTCTGAAACTATTTTCCATGATTTTGCTACACTCTAAATATTCAAAAAAGAAACTTCAGGCAAAACTGCAGGTATTTGCCTTACTGAGGAGAGAATGTCTGGCAGGTAGTGCACTGGCCTCTGTGTTAATTAATCTTTAATGTCATTAATTGGTTGTCTGCTTGGTGGCAAGAAAAAGCATAAACATTGTTCACAAATCAATTTAATTCTGCTTCCAACTAGCCTGCTGTTTTCAAGGGGATAAAAACAACTATGAGCGTTTCACTGACTGGACACCCAGACTTTACCGATAAGACCATTGAAACAGTAATATATGCAAGCCATGCTCATTGGTTTGGGGTTGCTGATTGAGTTTCTTTCCTCTTAAATTGACTCATTTGTTTGTTGTGGATAAAGGTACAAAATAAGAAGGGAATATCATTGGATCTTATTTATTCAGGCCCACTGACTCCTTTCTTCTATTCTGGGCTTGCCCTAAACTGGACTTTTCGTATTCTGCTGCAACATGCAAAAATAGAAATGATTGTTCCTGGCTTTGAATAAAGTTAATTTAGCTGACATTGCAAGCACGTGTATTGCTTCTTCTTCCTCTAACAGGACCTGGGATTTTTCATTCTGTTGATTGTTGTGACAATCTCTGCTCTTGCACCTGGGTACAGAGCTTGAGTGCTAGTGCTGGCACTTACTTTTAAGTCTGTGACGGGTTTTGCAACGGAGCCTGAACGGTAAGGTGGAACTTCCCTTGCTGTTAGTCAAATTTCACCAGAGGTGGGGGATAATATGCAAAAATGAAAAAGTCTCTGGATGGAGGATGTAAGATCTACATAATAGATGTCTTCTGGTGAGGTGCCTGTGTTCGCATAGCAGTTGGGGGGAAGCAGGGAGCTGTTCTGGGCACATCACAGACGATAGCAACTTGAGCTTGCCGCTTTTTCTAAAGAGGAGGGGGAGTGTGTGCGTAAACTGTTATTCAAAAATGTCTTCCAAGCTCCATCTTCTTTTTTAACCCTTTTCCTCCTGCGAGAATTGGCCCACTAGAGCTTTGTTTTATGTCAAATCTTGGTGAGTAGCTGGAGGTTTTAAAGCCCAGCCATCATCAAGGTAAATAAGAGCTAGAAATTTAAGAACTCCTGAAAAGCCTGTTAGCTAGCTGTTGGTACCTCCACATTCCTAACTGCCTTTTAAAAAGCTCAATTTGTGTTATGGTAACATGGTAATCTCCTACACCAGCCCCTGGGTTGGGCACAAAGAAAGCTAGCAAGCCAGCTGCATGGAAAAGGTTCTCTGGAGCATTCAAAATGATATTCAGGAATAAAGAAAACATTAGCTTTCACTGCCCTGAATTCAAAACAATTCAAAGCACCTGGCAAATCAGCCTAGCAATATAGGAAACCTGGGATTAGGACAGCAGGGAGTGTTACAGATTAACAATGAATAGTGAGGGGGAGGAGAGGAAGGTTATTTCTGTGGTTAAGGTTAGGAGCTGATATTTAGTTCTGCCACCTTCTCAGCTGTGGATTTTTCTTTGCTTCAGGGAAGGAAGTTCCTCCTGCAGTGAATTTGTTCTAGAGCAATGAGGCCTTCTGGACTGTATTACTGTGTGTCATACAAAGGAAAAGGGCTAGGACTAGTAGAAGGGTTAGGATTGAGGTGAAAGATCAACTGATAGAGGAGGAAGAGTAGGGTAGTGAGGAAGAATGGTTTCACGGTTACAGTAACAGCCTTGGGCCCAGTGTGCTGAATTCCCTGCTCAGCTCCGTGCAGCACTGGCAGCGTGACCTGAGGTAAGTCATTCTGTGGGATTTGTGACCTGATAATCTTGTCCTGGGCCTGCTTTCAGTGCACAGTGTTTCGGCAAGTGCAAAGGCCAGGCAGGGCTACTGCAGACAGTGGCCCTAGTCCCCTTGTGCAGCATAGAGGAGGCATGCAGTGATATTGAACAGGCAGAAGCAAAAAGTGGAAAGTGCCCAACATATAGAGTTTCTCACTGGTGTTGACAATTCTAACTCTTTTAAGGTTTTGTTAATTTAAAGTATTCTGTATATATTTGACATCATCTACTCTTCCTGAAGGACTCCTAAAGGCTGTTCAGCAGTTCACAGGAGAGAGACTGGACTATGGATTACAAGCCTGAGTGTTTAACTGATGATAAAGTGTATGGTTTGGAGGCATATCTGTGGTGCTTTACCTGCTGGCAGTGCAGAGGTTGGACCCATTTGCTTTAAGTTAGCTACATACAGACACAGACTCTAATTCCTTTAATAGGACTATTCCTCTGGACAGCACCGTTATTCAAACAACCTGTGGCGTTTCTTGTTCCATCATGACTGTTTTGAACACTTCAGTTAGAGTGTTTGGGTATCTAATGTGATGGTATTTTTGAAACCTGTGTCACTGTTTCTCAAGTGAGCTGCAGTCTTTCTGTGTCCTTTTACTCTTGAAATTCCCTAAGATGGGGAATCTTCTTTGTGTCTCATAGATATTTTCACACAAACTGGTTGGGGCTTTTCTGTCACCAGTTGCGTTGTCTGGTTATTTATTTATTAGTGGAAAGCTAATAGGAAAAACAATTCTTAACTTGAATCTTAATCTTGAAATGCCCCATTCACCTTCCTGAGCGCTCGGGAGGTGACTGGTATTTCTCTCTTTGGTCTGAAGTATTTGCCAGGGAAGCTACAACTTGCACATAGTCCACCTGCTACTGTTGAGATTTTTTCAAAGACTGAATGTAACTTATATTACTTTTCTTTTGGAAATTGCTTTAACTTAATTACTCATAGCTATCCGAGAGGGTAATACTCTTACTAGTTGGGATAATTAGGTAGCCTTAATTAGATCTTTAAAAAATCAAAACATAGCTGTGTAGTTCGTGTATCACCCTCATTAGTTCAATCTGGCAGCTTTTAACTGGCACATTTATGATTCTGATTTACATATTCTTTCCCGTGGTGCTTAGCAGTAGAACTTGCAATAATAATAAAAAAGCTAGATTGCTCCAGAGATTCATTATATCAGAGATGTGGGTGTAGATAATATGTGAATATCACAGTAACTTATAGTTGAACTTGTGGTTTATTACCACAGTACTTAAAATACAATTAAGTATGTGCATGCTGTTTTGGTTTTTTTCCTCCTGTCATTAGCCTTGGGATCACCTAAACTCTGGGGATGTGCAGGAATACAATATTAGTCTAAAATATATTATTTCTAGAGGATGAAAATGGCAAATATAAGCTCCTCTGAGATTGTCCAACAGTTAAAATATATATAAAAATAGCTGTTACTGGTAAATGCTCAAGTACTATGCTAAAGCTGTCAGATATGTAATTTCTAGAATGCTAAAAGCACGTTTTGAATCCCAGTCCAACTGGTCTCTAGACAAACTTCTTACTGGAGTCAGTGGAAGGTTTTGCCTGTGATCTTGAGTAAGGCAGAGAGTCATTTTTATCTTAATCAGAGTAGTAATTTTGGCCCAAACGATGCTCTGTTCTAGAAGAGACATAGAGTCTTTATATATAATGGACCTTCTTTACTGTCAAAAAAAACCCCTCTCACTCATTAAAAAATGAATACCTTTCGTACTATCCTCTAATGAGTAAACTAATAAACTGGACCTTTATCCAGCATGTTTCCTCTATGACCTAGAAGTTAAAGTGGTCCTGTAGTTTAAGTATAGTCTTCAGGTAACCCAGAAACTACTACTACTTTAATATAAACAGCTTACACCTACACAGGAGATCTTCCTAAGAGTGGAAAGGGGATTCAAATAGAAGCTGGATCCCTCCTCCCCCCAACTAGATTTACTATACTAACTGTAAACTATTGGGGGAATAAGTTTGGGATTTATGTAGTAGTTTATTACAGAATTGTTGGGTGCTTTTCCACTGTTTGCCTGTAATCATCTTTAGTAAGTTACTAGCTTCAGCAATACAAGGGTCACTTTTCAGATTTAACATGCTTTATGGAAACTGCTCATTGTCATCATCTGGGCCTATTTCTTCATCTTGGATATTCTAACAGAATTTGCATTATGGTAAAGACCCAACTTAACAATTTCTGGAACGAACAGAAAGATATTCAGTCACTTCCTTGGGGCCTGGTGGTAAACCTTGGTAAAAAGAAAAACTGACCAATGTCTAGTTGGACCAGTCCAAAATTGGAATTGCAGCTTCTAAAGAAAGCATATGGGCAACTTCTATGACTAAGTATCTCACAGCTTATGCTGGCCTTTACTCTCCATAAGGGAATGCCTGAGGAAGCTGCGGCCTAGCTGTAGAGTGTAGGTTGTGCTTCCAGTCTCCTGTCTCTCTTCCAGTAAGTAGAAGTTCTTTGTATGCTATTCAATTGCCCATACTGCTAAACTCCAATCTCCCCAAATTCATTTCTGCCTTACCCCAGTGTCTTTCACCATGCTGTCTGGAGCCCTTCCCTGCCTGGCCCCATGAGGGATTCCAGCTAATTTTGGATTCCCTTCCTACTCTTGTCTAGCTATTCCTTTACAAAGCCATAATTACTAGCGTACCTCCACACCTTGTCTATAGTGGATTACCAAGAAGCCACCCTCAGCTGTAAAGAGTTATCTAACCACAGATTCTGGTTCTTTTAAACCCTGTTAATGCCCCTTCTCCATGTGGGGAACTGCTGCTGGGATCAGAATGAGATATGACAGTAAGGGGTATCCTCTGAGCAGAGCAGAGCAGTCGTCTTTAGACTTTGGCTGTGTAGGAAGGTCAGGATTGAATTGCCCAGGTGACCTGAGGAATGTGTGGCAAATGTAGATGAAAGACCTCCTCTGGAGAGGGAAAGAGAAAGAGTGCTCTTTGTGCTTTTGGGAGGTGGTGGGTTCAGGATGGTCCGAACATTTGGAAGAGCTACTTCATATGAGCTGCAAAATTATAAATGGCCTGGCTAGAACTCGCACATTATCTGTTCTTTTAGTAATAGCTGTCTACATGCTTGTTTAAAAAAAAAAAAAAAAAAGTAGGGAATCAGATTCAGGCTGAAAATCCAGGGAATTAATAAGGCATTTACAAATTCCATATAAATTACTTATTTTACATATATTATCCAAAGCTACTGGATGTGGAGTAAGCCAGGTCACTGGCTGCTTTGAACTGAGTTTATGATTGTTGAAGGACAAATTTGTCACATCTGAATGTAACATAATCATTCAAAAGGGCATTCACTTAATTTAATATGTAGAACTGAAGTTTCATTCCTTTCTTGCTTCCCCAAAGGCAAAGCAAATTTCTGCATCATAGATGATGCTCATATTACAAGTCATAGGAATTCGTGCATGAATTTACAGTGATTATCTTCCTGCTCTATTCATCTGCTTGTTAGTTACCAGGGTTCTTGGCCTTGCTCAGGTCTCTCCGTGCTGGAATGTCCAGCAGGACCTAGGAACTGCCTTTGCAGAAGAACCAACATCACTTTTCTCTCTTCTCTGCAGGGAGTTATCCTCAAAGAAAATATGGTTAAATCACTTTGATACAGCATAAGCCCCCATCAGTCTTACAGTTCACTTTCTAGGCTTGGTGGTGCCTGGAAGGTACTTATAGATGCTTTTTTTTCTTTAACTTGAACAATATTCTGCTGCTTGCAGAGATACTAAAATAATTTCAGGCCTTCGCTTCTGAATGTTTCCTTTGCCCCTTGACATAGCTTCATCAGACATAGGGTGCTACACCTACTTTTCTATTGCTCTTCCAGCTGTGAGTGACATGAGCTTGCTTCAGGAAACATGCCTCTGGAGTTGAAAACTGACCATTAAGTGGCAAATTCAATAGATCTATGGACAAAAAAGCTTCCAGCTTAAGAGACAGCCTCCTAGCAATGATATAGGCCATCCCCAGTTCATTAAGATGCCACAGGTTTCAGGAATGTCTAGGTAGGTCTACAGACTAGGCTGAAACAAAACCTATGAATCTTTCCATCTGAGTGTATTTTTATGCAGTATTTATCTTCTTATAATGGTTAAGTCCTCACCAAGAGAGCATGTCCCTGTGAAATCAGCTACTGTTTGCTCTTTCCCAGCCATGCTTACCCTCTGCAAAGCCACAGTATAAACTAATTAGGGATTTGATATTTGGAGAAAGTTATGACAAGTTTGCTGACAAGGGCATTGCCTAATCTCATTGCACACACGTCAGTGGCTATACATGTGTGAAATTAAGTGTTTTTTTGCTGATTCCTGCAGACTGCCTGTTTTTTATCTTGCGACAACATTCCCAATCATAAAATGCATTAACATCTGCTATCAGGGGCTTACTGTAGTATGTGTAACACCAGCAGCAATTCTTTGATATTGCCTTCAAATGCATTGTTAAGGGAGATCATAGAAATGGCTTTGATAAGCTACATGATTTATCTAGTAGAAGGAAAAGCTGATAGGAAAAATAATCCTGCAAGGATTTTGCTTCAAATGGAAATGGTATGGATGGATCTGGTGCCTATGCTGATGATAGGAGCTGGTCCACCTGAGGGCATTTTGTTCTTTTAAACTAGTGTTAAATGGAACAATTGGCCTTGCAATCAAACACACCTGGATTTGGGAGGATGATGGGATGCCAGCCACACGGTTTGACATGACTGCCTTGTAGAGTAGGGGATGGAAACAAGAACTACCTTTTATGTAGTGAACAGGGAACATGTTCAGTTCTAAAATTTAAGCCTAACTTTAGCTTGGGTCACAAAAAAAACCCCCACAAAAAACCTACTACAGGATTTGCCATGGGGAAAATATGCCTGTGGTTAAAGCACCAGATAAATGTGGCCCATAAGACAATATCCAGTTTATTAAGTTATTTTGTAGTGTGTTTGCTTTGTACTTCTGAAGAGACTTCCACCCTGGTGAAGCTTTCTGGACTATCAGTAGAAGCACAACTGTGGAGACAGTAATTTCCCATTGGGGAAGAGAATGAGTGATGGAAGCTGTCTAAAGCAGAGCAGCCTACTGAGATATTCCTCTAAATGGCAGCTAATTTGCCAGCTCTTTCTGAGACTTGTTCCTGATGCAGCAGCTCCTGTGGTGTCAAAAATGCCCAAATACTGAATCAGATACTTGTGTGAAATGGTAATCTTAACTTTTAAATGATTCCCTCTGCCCCCCAACAGATTATTGGGTCTGCTGAAAAGGCAAAACAAATGAGCTGATTGCTTATGCATACCCAATTTCCTATTGATTTCATTGGTATCTAACATATGCTAAGGTCAGTATCAAGTAGGCTAATGTGGAAGCTCAGAGCACCTTTTGAGGTTACTTAGTATACTCGCATGTTGGTAGATATCAGTTCCAGGAACTTCATGGGTTTTAAAATAATATAGTGGTCATCATGTGTACCTGAACTTAACTGCAGGTAGTCTCAATAAACTGACTTCTCCGGCAGTGGTAATTAGTTAGTTCATGAAAACATTTATGACAGCTGAGCAGAAGCAATGTCATTAAAGCACTGTGAAACAATCTTGTTGAGCCTTTTGATTGAGCACAACCAGCATCAGCTGCTCAAGGACATCAGCAAATGGCCCCATGCTCTGCCTGCTGCTCTCCTCATTAGATATGCTCTGGGGCATTGCCAGGACACCTTCTCCTTTGTCTCTGTCTTGAGCCGCTACAGTTCTAAGTACAGCTGCTGCGGGATGCTGCTGCATCTAAAATATGTGTGTGTATGGGGGGCCAAAGTGGGGGGGGGGGGGGGACCAAAACAAGACACTTGTCTCAGGCTTTTCTCAGCTCCTGAAACTCTTGCTCAGGTTCATCAGCCATTGAAGCATCACACTACCATTTTGGTTTGGAATTTCATTGTAAAGCTTACTCGAATATATGTGTTTTCTGCATCATTCAATAAAGATAAGTATTGAATTTTCAGGGAGTAGAAGGCATCAGGAACCCTACTGTAAAGCCTTGGCTCTGAAATAGCTTGTGTATGGAGTCAAGTAAATAAATTAGAGGGGACTGATTATTAGTTTTTGTTTGATGTCTGGCATATAAGTATTGATTATTTTCTTTCTGTCTTAATTCTATTGCGATATGCATAGTAGAGATCTGCAAGCCAGAAGAGACTTAGTGGCTTTTGAAAGAAAGGCTTTCCGTTTACCTCCTCTTTAAGCCACTTTCTTTAGGGATGGGGGGGGGGAAGAAAGATAAGAAAAGTGGGAATTAACAGAAACCTGCAGGTCTTCCCTGTTAATAAAAAGGACCTGTGGAACCTGAACCCCTATGATCAGCTATGCCATGAGATATGTGAAAAAAGTCAGTGAAAATATGTGGTTAAATATGGGCAGACCAGACATGCAATTTACTTAGTTGAGCTGGTGGATGATAATAAATTTGTAGATGGTGAACAAAAACAAGCCTCTTCCTGTAGTGGGCTAATTGGGATAGCTGAAGCTGTCACACACCACGTGGAACTGGGCTGTGGGCAAAAAAGTAGTGCTGAGTCTGTCATATTGGGCTCATGATATTCTAAGCACGGAAGAAAATCTGCAGAAATTGCAGGGCAGACTGGCTTAATCAGAAGTCTCCGCTACAGCAATCAAGATCAAATGAATAGTAATTGTGTTAATCGGTTTATGAACTTTCCTGCCATGTTCCTAATTTCAAATATCACCAAATCTTGTAGCGTGCGTCACTCACTGCTGAGATAATAAAAACAGAATATGGGAAGAGGCATTCTATTTTGTGGGAAACTAATTACTCTTTTTTCCATTAGCAGCCTTTGTAGAATCCTTGGCACTTTTTATAATGAGGATTACAGGAATCTTCCAGGGTACTACTCTGGAGGCTCCATCCTAACTTTCAGGAAGGGGGTTATTTTTTTTGTTAGCTCAGCTGAGGGAATATTTCCTTCTGTGACTGAACAGTGTGTTAGTCAGCTCTGTTGGTTATGGGAATATTTCGTGCAGAGTTTGCTTTTCCCTTCAGGCCATGTTGTGGCTGACCCCGAGAGGACTTTGCTACTCCATCATAAACTACATCCTACAGTAACTCTGCATGGAAATGATGTACGAGTCTCCCCCAGATGAGACTTCATGCAACCTGTCACTAACATGTCTTAGAGAAAGCAAGAGGAGAAAACCCCAGGATCCTGGTTAATATTTGCTTCCTTAAAGCTAGAGCTGAGTGTGAGGGAGCTACTGGTGGGTTGGGGTGCTTGCTACATGGCTGAACCAGTTGATTGGGCCTTGCAAATCAACAGAGAGAAGGCTATTTTGTCAGTGGCAGTTAAGGCATCCTCCTTCTCACACTCATTGCAAGCAGTGTAGCCTAGGGCTGAGCGTCCCAAACTGGTGGCAACTAAAGTGTGTGAACCTCTGAATTGGAGGCCTGAGCTGAGGTGTTATTTCTATATGCCACTGCTTTTTCTCCGCAGGGATGTTCTTCCCCCCTTTTTCTATTTAAAGTATGAGCTCTATAGGGCTCAGAGTCATATAGGAATGAAGCTCCAACTGGGGGCTTCTGAGCCCTATGCTTGTTAGCAGCTGTGCTCTGATGTTCTTGTTTCTTGTGCTCTTATTTGCACATTTCCTTTTATTTAATTACTAGCTATAAGATCTTCCATAGGCAGTATTTTGGTTCCAATAACAGTGGAATAGAAACAATGAATATGATACCTAAAATAGGATTGAAAGATTCTGTAGTAACTGGAAGTGCCTAATGCTGTTACGTAGCACACCAGACTTCTTTATCTTTTCTCTTCTTTTACTAGTCATAGTATGTTGTTTATTAATGGGCCCAGCTCATCCTTGCAAAGTACGTACAGATGTCTGCTCCTCATTGGGACCCCCTCCCTCCTTCCTGAAAAACTGCAAGCCAAATGAAATAAAAGCAGCATTTAAAAATAATCCTAACCTTTCTGAAGTCATAGGAGGAAACAGAAAATCAAGACTGTTAAAGAGCCAAAGGGAATTTTGCTTCAGTGGAAATGGAGTTGAACCAAATGCAAAATGGGAATGAAGAAAAAGGTGGATGCCGTGACTACTGGGGAGAGCAAAGTATGACAATCACTTTGAAATGCAAAGCTAAATTAGGACTCAGGAAGTAGCCTGGATTCAGTTTCTGCCCCTGCTCTGTTTCCTTTGTCAATCTGGGCAAACTGCTTAACCTGAATGTGCCCTAATTAACAGCTTATGAAACATGTAAGTAAGCCACAATGTGTGTGATAGCTTGCGTGAGTTTTTAAATGTGCCTTGCAGCACAGGGCTTGGATTCCTTGGGAGCTTTCAAGTGCATCCAAAACACAACAGTCTCTTTTTTTATATGTATATGTGTATATAATGTATATATGTGCATATATATAAATATATTTTTAAAGGTCACATGTGACTTAGGCCATAACTGTTGAGAAAGGGTCAGAAACACCTCGTGGTAGGAGGTGAGGGGAGGCAGCCATGGTCACATCACCACTAAGCCACATCAATTAAAGCAAACTATTGTCAGCACTGATTGGTGAGTGGCATCAGCACTCATTTCCTTCAGAGTAAGGCTGACAAAATCATTTTACTGGCTAATGTATCATCTCTATGGAGAGATGTCCACATGAGTCTCCTCATGCCTGAATTCCTGTCTAGTAGCATAGAAAAGAAAATAGCTTGTTGTTTGTTCTACAGTGATTAATATTAGGAAGAATCACATGATTTCTTATATTTGATGACATAAGACATAGCTAAATTTTAAAATGCTTATTCTAGTCTGATTTACTTGTATGAGTATTATTATCCTCCTTTGGACAGTGCTGTTGTGAGACAAAGTGTGTGCACAGGGGTGAGGTGCTGGCTGGCTTTCCAGGTTCCTGACTTCTCATATGGGGAGCTTATATTCTCTTCCTTTTCATGAGAGTAGGACAGGGCTCCTTTAAGGTCTTCCTGGAATCACTGCAGCAAGCTGTGATGTGAATAATAGATGACATGAAAATCTCTGCCCTGTGAAGAGAGAATACAGTGTGAAGCACTTTTCCTGTTGCACTAAGACACTGGCTGTGTGCTGAAAGCATACAAGCAGGAATTTGCAATTCAAAAAAAAAAAAAAACCCTGATCAAAAGAAATGAAAGCTTTTGTACCTCAGTATCCTTTAGCTGGAGACAGTGGCCCATGATCTTTCAATTATGACAGTAGATCTTCCTCTTTGGAAGTCTTCCTTTTTTTTCCTGCTATGTAGCAGAGAAACCAACAATCTGCCTCTAATATCCACATGTTCCCCATCCTCCTCTCTGGCTGTACTGCAGAGTGCTCATGAAAACTTGTTTGCAGTGTGTAGCCTGATCTATGAGTGCGTGATTCCTGTTTTTGAACTTCTAAATTTAGGACAACCCTAAGGAAGCCACAGTCTGTCCCCAGCCTCAACCCACTGCTCCCTTCACCCTGTGGGGTCTTGGCCTCAGTCAGTGCCTAATCTGCAGTCACCTTTACGGATTTGTTCACTCTGTTAAAGTAGGCCTCAGTATTACAAACCCTTTTCCTCAGGGGGATGCCTGTATATAAAGCCTGTATTACTTCATGGATGCAGTGAGAGACTTGGAAAGAGCGGAAGTGGAAGGAGGACACTGAAGTTGGGGAGATGTGTTTGTAGTCACCTGCAGTTGCTTCACTTTGAGATGTGCCTCTCTCTCTTCCCTGCTTTTCTGTCAGCCCCACTGTTGAAAAATCGGGGATAATGTCAGTCTGCGATTTCCTAGATTTAGCTGTATTATGTATTATGGTATCTATCAGATAATTTCAGAGTGTGTCTGAATATTCTGTTTTAGTCTTCAGTGTAATTATGGACTCATTCTTGTCTGTTGGGAGACCCTCTCTTGTCACCCTGTGAGAATTTCTTCTGATCTTCTTGAAGCTTTCTTTGTTTCTGTTTTTGTTCTGGCTTATTCTTCTCATGTTGATATACAGTTGCTTGGGGGTTTGGGGTTTTTTTTTTTATGTTCTTTTTTCCCCTCGGGGTGTTTTGTGACCTAACCATCTATCTTTCTGTATTTTTATTTTTCTTTGTTTTTTCTTCTTTGGCATCTTTGCTTCATTACATACACTATTCCTGTTCCTTCCGTGCCAAATCTATCCTTCATACTTTGTGCTGTTTTATCTCTTCTCAACAGATCACCTCTGCCGTTTTAGTCATTTCTTGTAGTATTTCTAATTACAAAAATATCTGTCACATTACATTTTAATTCTAATATATTTAATATGCTGATATCTTGAATCCATCAAATATAAACCTCTAGATAGAAAACTTTTGAATTAAGGTGAAATTACTAAGGCAAATTCAGCAGAGAATAAGAAAGAAATACCTCATCATCTGAAATAATGGGATAGCACTAAAAAAGGTTCATTAGTAAATAGATTTGAACAGACATATGGCTTTTTTTATTATTCTTTCCTCTTGCTCTTAGTTTTCAAAAGCAAATGAAAAAAAGAATGTGTAAATGAAATCAGTATTTCCATCCCTTTTGGTTGAGTGTTTTTTTCTTCCTTGTTAGCCCAAAAGGCCACAAGGATGGAATGGAATATAAATGGCCCCAAAAATGTTTGTCTCATAAAATTTAAGCATGTATGCTTACATGTTGTCTTTGGGGTCTGTGTTCCCAAACTTCCAAATGAAGTGCTCTCTGCAGCAGATCCCTGGGAGACAGGGATTAGTAATATGTGAAGCATGTGTGTGTAGGGAAGTGCATCCTAATGATGACTGTAAGTCTTTTGTGTCTATTCATGAATTCATGGGGTTAGTCTAGTGCGTTGAGAGTGAACTCTGTGGATGATAAACAGAAACTTAGAGATGCTGGCATGTGAATTGCTAATGAGGTTCTTCAACCCTGGGCCTGTGTTGGAGAGTCCACTCACTTACCCGGCTGGTGAGTCGGTAAAGGTATTTCAAAGGATTTCTCATTGCTGAGATAAAATAGGTTTTGAGTTTAGTATGCAACTGTTCAAGGTGTTCAAATTGCTGACAGACTTCAGGCAAACTGTAATTCAGCATGTTGGAAAGCTTAATATGCCTTGTCTCATCAACCTCTCCGAGTACGTTTCCTTTTTCTAACTATACCCCAGCTCTTTGCCCATGTTTTCTGCCAGCTGAGCTGGCCACCAACCCCACTTGCTTCTGAAGGGCTTGTTAAACAGAGCTTCTCCTTACAAATGTTTCTGTTGTTTCTATTTGCAGGCTCTGGGTTACATTCCGGGGCAGCCCCGGGCCCGAGAGCCGCTTGCCGAGGCCTCCCCGTAGCCCTGCGTGGGCCCGGCTGCGATGAGTAGTGCTCACTGTGGCCCACCATCATGCTGCCGCGTGTGTCACCTGGCATTGTCATATATGCATTTGTCACCAGTGCCATGTCCTCTCCAGGCAGGGGTGGTCTCACCATTCTAGGGACAAACATCTGACCTGACCCCACAGTCCAGGCCTTAGATGTTGTCTCATCTCTCCTTTACTGGACACCTTTCATAAATTTAAGGGTTACTGCTGCTTCTGGTCTGGGGTCTAGTCTGGAGGCTGAGGGCTGAGCTCCTGGTGCGGGATCTGTCTTCAGCCACAAACTTCTGAGTAGCCCTGAGGATATGAGCAATGGGTTGATTGTCTTTCTGGTCTGGTGAATGATACAGAAATGCTAAGAGGGAACTGAAATGTTCCTTTCTTAGATGGGGAGATGGAATAAGACATTACAGCTCACCTCAACACAGCGGTCTTTTAACACAGCTGGGAAGGGGAAAATATTGTAAAGATGCAGTTCACTGTTTTCCCAGCTTTGCATCTGAATGTGTCCTAAGAGATAACTGATGAAGAAGGCAGCTAATGGAAATGGATATAAAGGTTTCTGTTTCTTGTTTTTTGACTTCTACTAGAGAAAAGTTGAAGTATAGGAGTGGCTAGAATTAAAGAAAAGTCCATTCAGTTATCACATGGCAGGGGGAGTAGGGGAAAGTTGGTACTTTTAGGTCTAATCTGGATATTCTACTCTTCTTGTTGTCTTAAAGCGGTATTGAAAATTACTATTTTTGTAAAGTGTACCATTCCTACTTTCAGTGGAACTTTGCCTCTGAAGATACTTAGTCATTTTAGAAAAAATTTACCCACAGTGATTTTTAAATTAAAAGCCTAGAACTGATTTGCAAACTACAGACAAGTTATATCTACTATATATAATTACCTGCACTTCTAGTACTAAAACCCTTGTTCCTTTCTATTTTTTTTAGCTCTTAACTCAGTTTCTAAGAGGACTTCTGTGACAAAAATAATACCTCACATCACTTTTTTTTTTTTGCCTTTCAGTATTACTGGTTTATAGACAGTCCTAATCCAAACCTGCTGTGTTTGTCCCTTGTTCATCCTCTATAATGTTCAGTGAACACTAATGGCCTTGGAACTATAAAGCCTCCAAGTGCTTATCTCGTTGTTATTGGGGCAAAATATATTGTATATTATTTGTAATTTGGACTGAAGCTGAGAACACTTAGCTCTGTAAAAACCAATTTAAGTGGCTGCAGTTATAAACATACTTGATCCATCAATTAAGAATTCAATGTTGATCATCAGAACAGATCATAAGTCCTTCCTCTGTCTACAGTAATTTGCTTTTTCCAATTACATAATGTCATTGTTATAATTAATAGCATTAAACATTGATTTTGTTTTAGTCATTACCATTATCCTTGCCTCTTTGTAAATGAGTTTGGAGTTAATATAGCAGTGAGTAAGACCTTGGAGGAGCAGAAGATGGCATTTAAGTGTCATCTCTAACAAACCTGATACACCATTTGCATCTTCAGCTGTGATAGGATGTGTTGTAGCCCAAAAGCCCACTTTCTCAGAAGGTCAAAATTTTTCTCTTCCAAACTCACTATATTGATGTTTGTAGCAAAGCTGGGAAAAGAAACAAGGAGTTCCAGCCTGCACTTGATTGTTCTAAAGAAGGTTCCTTCTCTTCATCTTGTTGGCATAACTGCTAACCAAAGAGCGTTGCAAGAATTTAGCACATGTCCAAGACCTGACTGTTTATAAGAGCAGGATCCTATCCCATCTCATGCTTGTGGGCTTTGTCTGCAAAGTACCTCACATGTTATTTCCTCCAACTTCTAGGAAGGAGCTAGGCTGCTCTCTGTGTTTTCCTGAGTTGAGTAGTGCAAGACATTATGTATCCCAGCTGTTTCAGAGTTCTCCACTGCCTCGTACTCTTGTTTTTGTTGTTTTCCTGTTCTTTCTGTAGCCATTTATTGTAGGGAGAAGTGTCACTGTATAATGAAAGGTGCTGGAGAATTGATCATGATGCTTAGTGGGAATGTCCGTGGGTGAAGCTGGATTTGAGCTCACTCCCTTTTATGAGTATACAGTAGAAGATAATTCTAGAAGTGCTTTAAATGCTTCCTTTTGCAAAGTTCTTCCTATTTTTGGATCTGGCTTATTTCTTTATTCAAACAGATCATTGATTTCTATGCGAGTTGTAAACAGTTCTGTCTAGAGACCTTGAATACAACTGGAGCTTTGTTGTCATCAATGGGCAAAGCAGAAGTTCAGAGGAAAAGAACCAAGAGAGATGAGAAAAACCACGTTATTTGTGAAGCATGTCTCCTGTGCTTTGCAGAAGATCCTTTCACCTGTGAATCAAAAAGAACTTTTTGCAATTTTTACTGTTCATCCTCGTTCCATAGGAAATGGAGGTATCCAATAAGTGTCTTTGTCAAGGTCATAAGAAGGAAGGCCTGACAGATCTTGAAAGAAAACACATCTTATTTCCAAAACTTTAAACAAAAGTCCATCTTTACACTCCTATATTATAATGTAGGAGCCTGGAGAACCGAACTAGTGAAAATCTACAGATGAACTGAATGGAAGCAAAGACTTTTTTATTATAAGAACAGCGACTGTATTCTCAGCTCTGCTATCAAATGGTCTGGTGATCTCAGTAAGTTTATATTCAGGTATAAACATGTGAGTTATTGTTTAAGGAGCCTGGGATGAAATATGCTAGAAAATGGGAAGACGTAATTATTAGTGGGGTCCAAATGAAGTGAGTTAAAATCCTCTACTTTGTTCTAGGGATGACTTGACATACATCCTTAAAGGATGTTACCTACTAGCAAAATAACTCTGTTTCTGGAGGGAGGAGGGATGGGAAAGAGGGAGGAAGAGAGAAGACTGGCCTGCAAAATTCAGGAAAGTAGTTAGATATTGCAGCTATGACATAGCCTCAATTATACACGTTAATCAAAAAACATGAGGTGCTCCAGCACTTATGAATAATTCAGGCCGCTGAGAGGAGGCCATTAGACACTGACCCAACGCAAGCCTGGTCCCATCAATCTCTGTTTCTGAAGGAAGCCTGGGCGATGGCAACATCCTTTTGAGAGACCCAACAGAAGACGCTTTTGATTTGCAAGCTAAAGTGGCCCTCAAGTAAGAAAATCAATTCCAACACAAAATGACATGTGAGTTTTATTAAGTCAGCATTGTCTAGCCTGCATTATTTAATAGTATGAGCTACTGTGACCTCTGTGAAGAGTTAAATTGCATGAGCAGAACAAAATATGCTTCAGCTTAGCTTCAGAAGTCAGCTAAGAGTTAAGGTGGAAATAGTTCAGCAAAGCTGGATTTATCTACTGTTTATGCCCTAGAATAACAAGTAGGTGCAATGTAAAATCTCAAGCCCAGCTAAGTGTTGCAGATAGGATCAGGTGCTTTCTTTTGGTACATTTGGTTGACATCAGCTCTGTAGAAGCTACAAGAACAGGTTTTCATTGGGAGAAGGAGGTGGAGGGGTGGTGGACAAGCTGCTGGTAGCTTTTTGGCTCTGACTGGAATAGGACTTGCCAGAATCAGTTTGTTCTTGATATTTTGGGGGCCTTTGTTCTTGATATTTTGGGGGCCTGTGTTCTAATGTAAGGAGGGAAGCTGCAGTCCAGAAAGCAAAAATATGTGCACAAATTCAAATGGATTTTTTTATACTATGAAAATTTGAAGATTGCAGCACTTTTCTCCAATTCAGAAGTCCTTGGGAACTTTCAAAGTTTCTGAATGGAAGGAGGTGTGCCACATCCAGGAGTGGCCAAAAGCTGGGAGGTGTTTTCACTTGATGTGGGAGACGCAGGTTGAAGTGCTTGCTATTAGCTGTATAGGATATGTTTCCAAGTTCTTCCTGTTCTCTGGAACTGATTGGAAATCTTGCACTTGATAAAGCTTTCTTAACAAGAGTGTCATTAAAACTGCTACATACTGAAAAACAATAGTTTTAACAGATGCTCTTTTTCTGCTGAGGAAAAAATGACAGCATTTCAAACTTTGTGCTTCAATGTAAAGATGTGTGAGGTTTTTCAGTCCAACCTTTTCCCTCCTTCCTAAAAATGAACATTTTGCTGGCTTATTTTGGCTGCAAATGTTTTACCTTACAGCTTCTAAATAAAATGCCTCAATGTGATGTTTCAAATGGGTATTTCATTTAGAATTGTCTGTATATTCAATTTTTTTATTTTAAAACTTTTTTGTAGTGACTAGAAAAAGAAAATCTGTTCTTGCTGATGAACTTTAACTCTTCTGTTTAGCCAGGATTGTGGAAAATGAATTATTCACACATTTCTATTTGAGTGAAGGCTTGGGTCAGGTTGATTCTTACTTTACCCTGCCATTCCAATTACTTTATAATATATGCAAATTCCCTTTGGCTCTTTGGTTCTCTGATAGTCTAGTCTGTTAAACTTTGTCTGCTTAATTGCATTAAAAATGAGACTTGTCAAGCAAATCAGATGTAATTCTACCTGTTAACAGTCTAATTGTCAAAAAAGCTCCCTCAATTGCAAAAAGAGGGACCCACCTTGTCATCCTAGTGTGTGGGGTTTTTTCTTTTTTCTTTTTTCCATTTACAAATAAGTATATAGTGCAACTCAACTCATAAGAGTAGGATTTAAAGATACCTTTGAGCTCTGGGAGTTTCCCTACCAGAAATGTATAAAACAAAATCCTTAATATGACCTGAAAGAAACTCAAGGCCTCAGATGTCAGTGGGAACCTATGGCTGAAGGCCCTGACTTGTGCTGTTGCTGTAGCACAAAAAGACTTTTAGACCAGTACTCCTGGGCATTGGCAATCATTGCTTTCAATGAAACCATTTAGGAGGAGAAGACTGAGACTGAGGATGGGGCTCTGAGTCACTTGTTTCTTTCAGTAGTGAAACCATTTCCCCAGGGACTTCAGTTTCGCAAGCCCAGCTCTACCCTGCTGATTAACAAATCCCATGACTTGGACCACAAGAAGTTTTTCATTTATTTCGGATACAATTAAAGGAAAAGAAATTTAGCGCATAATACGTTGGCAAGCTTCACCCCTTCCTACCCCTCCCCCCCACTACCCCCTAACCCTTATGCTTGTTTTCCAAATTTGGGTAATGATGAGGCTCAAGGGAGATATGAATTATAACTTGTCTGTGGTTTGGCTAATGAAGAAGGAACAGACTTTGTTTCCATCTGGACTCTGGTTTTATTTATTTTCTTCCTTTTCCTTTAAATAAAGGAAGTTGAATTTCTTAAAAATCACTGCATAAGTAAATTATCCTGAATTTATTCATATTAGGAATGTGGCTCCTGAACACCCCTTGTCTAAGTGAAATACTTGTTGCGTACATAGATAAAGTGTGATAACATTAGGAGACCATCTTGAAGTTGTGCAGCACCTTGTAAGCAGGTCTTAGCTCTACAGGAGCAACTTGCTAAATACTCTCTGTGCAGGATGTTTTTTACATATTGGCTTGGCCTGTGTTTTCCTGCTAAGTGTGATGTCCAGATAATTCATTCTGCAGGGAAAGAAAGAAGGAAGCAGCCCTGAATTTGAAGCTTATAGAAGCAGCTTCAGCCTCTCTGCACTCCCTCATAGGTTCTGGCCTAACTGGAGATCAGTTGTATAGGCAGGCAATGCTACAGCTAGAGAGGCTGATAATTTTGTTTATAATACAGATTCTTCCAGAGAGCTGAGAGCAAGAGGAAAATGCTTGACACTAGTCTTTGCAAGCTATTGGAAAAGATACAAGGGACTAGAAAGACCAGAATCTGATAAATAGGAGTGGAAATACAACTCGAGAGACTAGTAGAGACAAAGTGAGGACAAGACCAATTAGCAGCAGTTAGGTGGTTTACACTATTTCAGGATTAATTTCTAACAACATGAGTGGCAATTCCTCTGCAAATGCCGTTAGTTTGACATCATTTAGCTCTATGTGAATGTACTGATTTGCTTTCCTGATTTTACAGATCTCCAGTGATTTCCCTGAAGTCTCCAGAAAGGCTTGCAATGGCTTTTTCACTGGTGTTGCAGTGAAGGCTGGGGGAGCTTTTCCACATTAAAAAACCTCAGCCCAAGCTGTACTATTTTCTTAATCTCTTGACAAATTTAGAAATCAATTTGGGGATAAGTTGTAGAAGATGCAGAAGATCAGTTGGATGGGGTTTTTATGCCTTTCTGCTGATTCAAAATGACCTTGAATCTCCAGAATATGTTTCCATATGTCCTTAGACTGTAATATTGGGATATGTACATATAGCTCCAGTCCCAACAGGAATGAGGTGAAGATGAAGCTGGGTGGGAAAAGAGGCTGTATCCCCCAAGTAAAAGAAATTATTTCCTATTCTGTTGTACATAGGAATTTGGGTCTGTTTTCTGTGGGTGAAGTTCAACCCTGGAGGACAGGAAGCCAACCACAATCCTACTAAGTTCCTAGTTTTAAAAAATTAAATGAGTCATCTCTGAGTAGAAAGCCAGAACATTAATCCCATCTTGTATTCATTATTAGTCCTATTTAACGCCATGCTGCATAAAGATCAAATAAAAATGAAGACCTCGTTGTCAAAGCACCAGGTCCACCTACTCTGCCATCAGAGTGCTGTGGGAGCCTGGGTAGCTGAATCTGAGCCAGTTGTAATCTGGCTGCTTCAAGTGCCAGTAACAAAGTGGCTGGGGCGCTAGAGAGTTCATCAGAAGCAAAACCTGCCTATTTTCTCAGACGTTTGTGTGTTTCTTATTGCACTTTGCTGACTGAAACAGTGCAACTGAGCCAAACATCATGATCACTCTGTGGACAAATTTTTGAGTTGAAAAGATTTTTTTTTGAAAAGTTAATGGACTCCATAAATAAACCCTATGATATACAGCTCTGAAGAAGGTTGGTTGATGTGTCTTTGGGCTTTACATTCACTCTTTATCTTGTTTGCCTTGTTGAAGATGGTCTGTTTTGTTTCCGATTCAAAAACTGCGGCATATGGAACATGTGTGCTAACTTAGTTATGCGCACCCGCGCCCCACACATCAATGCCCAAATTTTGGGGGAGATTTTACTTTTGTTCTTTCTCAGATTGATTTTCTTTAATCTAACACAAGAAGTGTGGACAGAGAGCACACAGCTGTTTCTGAGCAACAGAAAACTGAACCCACGCAGTAACAGGCTGCAATAAAGCATCCTGTTGTCTGTCAGTCCTGTATATATATTACATCATGTTTGCTGCCTGCTTTTCGAAAAAATTGCTAGAGGAATAAAAAAATGACCAGGAAGGAGCCATTTGTTAAAAACAAACATGAGGAACAACTGGATGCTCATGTTTTCCCTCTTCATTACTATCAGTTCAGTGAGGCCCTTTATACATTATGCATATAGTCTTTCCTTTTCATTTTCCTGGTTGATAAGATGGCAAATGGTTTATTCTAACTCAGTAACTGATGTATTTAAATGCCTTGGTCCAGCGCCTGAAGTTTGCTAAAATATATAATTCAATCTTATCAGATCCTGTTACATTGCTTCCTTGTTGACCATATGGTGACAAAGTTCTGAGAAAGATTCTGAAATAGATTTAGGAAAGAAACAATGAGAATTGTTCCTGTTTCTGAATGATATATGGGATTTACTTAGTTCCTACTGTTTCCTGAAAGGGCACTCGGGAGAGTAAATTACTCTGTTAATGGTGTCTAAAGACATGTGCCTAAAATAGCTTATCTTCTACTGTTAATAAATAATCTGCAAACATGTCACATTTCTCAGCTTTTCAGTATATTAGGGAGAATACAGATTTCCTTACAATCCTGTCCCCGGGTATGCATTTGATTTTACTTAGCTTCCCTCATACACCAAGAAAAAGAGCTTTTCTCAGAAGTTTTGATTCAAAGAAAAGACTTGCATGGATCTTTAACAGTTAATTACCGTAGCTACCTAGTCCCCAGACCAGTCTGTGCCTATTTGTTTTTGTTTAAAGCACCTCCCAGGCTGATCAGTCTCAAACCTCTCAGAGCAAGGTTGCAGGACTGTCTTAGGCTCTCAGATTCTGGTCCTGGATGGAATGAATTAGTGCGTGGAAGCCACATGCCCCACTGCAAGCACATATTGGGTGTTCAAACTGCTGTCAGTTTTTGGCTTGCAAACAATACAGAACTTGCTGACACTGGAAAAATGAACAGACTGAAAACACAAGCAAGAAAGGGGATTATCTTGATCTATGGCTGCTTCTTCTTGGAATGCACAAACAGTGCAGATTACAACCTCTTATAACTAAAAGGTTTTTAATTTTATTACTAACGCTGGTCTAGATTGAGCAATGTTCCCCTATTCCTGTGTTATGCTAGCTGTGGAGCTGCTCTACCCTCGGAAGATGTTGTTTTATTTCAAACAGTTGTTTCATTTCTTCTCTTCCTCCCATCTCTGGTCACCTCTGCCTTTCACTCTCAGAGTTTGTTTCCCTTCTACTGTCCGTAGCAGTCCCTTTGCAATACCCCTGAATGGAGCGACAGGTTTAACAGGTAGCTCAAACACAGAAATGGCTTCACTTCTAACAGTGGTCTTCATTCCTACAGCCCAAGCAGGATGCATCCATCCACTGTGGGATGTGGGAGTCATCCTGGAGCAAGTACATGGGTAGGGCTGTAGGGACCATCAGACTCCTTCCACTGAGGGATGGTGAATCCGTGATGGTAGGGTGCAGAATAGGCAGTGGCTGCCTGCAGTTCTTAGCAAGTTCTCCTAGCAGTATTATGTAATGTTTACATTAAAAAGAAATGTTTTCTGTAGCTGAAAAAGAACAGCACTTTTTTTTATTGTTAAGGTTTCTTCCAAAAGAGTGTAATAAATTGTACCTCAAGATGGAATAATAACTAAGCCAAAGTTTCTGGGACTTGACCCAGAATTTTGCATCTGTCTAGATAAGTGTCTGATATTCAGAGGATTAAAACATCCTCTGTATGAACATCCATATGAACACTCTGGCTGATTTTATGATCTGATAAATAGAAGTAGCTGAGCAAGTCTTTCTTCCTTTTTCTCATGCACTTTCTACCCATTGCTTTGCTTTAAAGCCCTCCTCCTAAAAGATGGCTTAAATAGGGCTGCATCTCATTTTGCTTGCAGTTTGTCTTCTCTGGCATCATCATTCCACTGGAAGTCTGTATCACAAGATTCCTCATCTTAGTGTAGCCATGTAGAGAAGCATGTTTCAGTGACTGTGGCTGGGGAAAGCTGGGCTATCTAGCTCTATTGCTAGTATTGACTGGTATCACCTTTGATCATCTCCATTTAATACCTTAATTTTGCCTTTCAAAATGCCAGACATGATTTCATCATGAATCCCCTATGATATCTTTTGGAGTGGACAATCTCAGCACGTGTGTGTCCTAACATTATTCCCTACAATAGTGAATTAGCTCAAGTAACTCATTGCCAGAGAGTATTAGCAAAGGTTATCAGAGTTCAGATACTCTCTGTAGGAAGTTCACAGGACTGTCTAAAGATATATTAATAATATAGCTATAAATCTTCAATACACAGTCACAAACTGATATCTAATTGATGAATGTAAATTAGAAGCTTTTCTTACATACTTGTCTGTTCCTCATATTTTCCTCTGAAACAGTTGATACCGTCACTACTGGAGAAAAAGATACTGGATGAGATGAGCTGCTGAATTTATCCAGTGTGGCAAGTCCCATGTTCCTTGCGCAGAGTAGGCATGGTACAGAGGATGTCTTGGAGTGCAATCAAGTGAAAATGGAAAACAAGAGTTCCATCTTTTGCAGCTGTTTAAGCTACTACCTGGCTCTTTGTTATTAATCCCTCTCTGAGATAAAATGACTAGAGCTCTAAATGCTTTTAAAGTTTACTGGCCTCCTTAGAATAATTATATGAATAAAATCAGCAGCCACATTGACCTCTCTGCTAAACTAATTATGGTAAATCTACAAGACAGAGGAAGGAACGGGATTTGGGAAACCATCAGGTTTGCGGAACTCCCCCCCCCAATGCTTGTTTGCTTTCCCCTGGTATTGTCCTTTGAACTTATGGATGAAGGATGAAGCCCCAAAGCTAGTTAGGTTAGTGTATGTCTTTTCATATGATGGGCTTTTGCCTGGGCTCTTCAAAGCCAGTCTGAATTTACTGGTTATACTGAGGCTTTCTGGTGAAAGATCAGCATGCAGGATTTTCTGGTCCTGTTTTGACCTTGGTTAGCCATAATACAAATTGTGCTGTTATTTCTCAAAATATTTCTGATATGACAGGACTTGTCTCCAGTATTTTGACGCACTGGACATTGACTACTCACTGGTTGTAGTTTGCTTCAAAGTTTCTTAATGGAGACAGAAAACCTTTTATCTGAAGAGACCTGAAAGTGCTTTGCAAATAGCAATTAACCTTCATGCCATTCCTGTCTGTTGACAGTTTTCAACCTTGTAGGCTTTCTTCTGAATCTTTTGGCTGTGTGCATGCGGTGCCTGAACCTTGATTTAATACATGAGATACTACCACGGTGTTAGTAGAAATTCTCTCTTGATCCAAGGAGAAACTGGAAGTTTGGAGGTCATTTCAGTTTTATAACATAAAAGAAAAAATATATATTTTTTTGTGGATACTGGGTGGATTCTGAGTAGAAAAGTGTGAAGATAAGTCTGTGTTTGTTTCCTTCTAAATGGTTCTGCCTGTCTCTAAGACTTCTAGTGCTGTAAAGGAGTTTTTTGGGCTTTGCATGGCAGAGCCATGATTGATCGCTGCAGTCTAGCTTGCAAATCTCTCAGGATGGCCCAGCTGGAAACAAGCTGCTTTCTTGGTGAAATATTTTAAACTGATCAATAACCGCTCCTCTTGTTTATAATTTAGTTACATGCTGAGCAGTGGAAATAGGCAGTTGAGAGTTGATCTGATATCTGTAGGTCTCTTCCAGCTCTGCCTTTGAGGAATAAGGTTAGATGTTAAGAAACACTAGGCATCAGTCAGGCTTGCTTCATTCCTGTGTTGCACCAAAACTTCAGTTGCACCAGGATAAAGTTACATTAATGCAGTGGCCAATCAGTCCCCCAGTATGCACATCTTTGTAACATCTGTTTATTAGATAGGAGTACTGCAATAGCTAGCATGCCTCTGGTCTGTATTCTTTTCCAACTCTAAAATGCAATGTGATGTTTAGTAGTCACTGAATTTTTCTGTACTTCAGTTTTCCAGTTGCAAAATTGGGAAAACAGTGGTGACTTACCTTTCAGGAGTGATATGAAGATTTATTAACACTTGTAAAGTACTTTCAGATTCACAGATGAGAAGTTTGTTCCTTCCTTCAAGAAGCTTAGAGGCAAACTACTTCTCTGCTGAGGTTCTGGTTGGCTCTCTTGTAGTAATCTCCCAAGATGCCTGGTGGGCGAGTGCTCTTTGTATTTAGATAGTTACAGATATATTATTGATGAATCAAATGTGCTTGTACTGGCCCATTTTTTTTAATCCTTCCTCTCACATCTCACTTAAAACAAAAATATCTCTTTCCTGGTCCCCAGCCCGTTAGGGGAGAGCAAGGGAGGGAAGGAAGACTTGAGTATCATTGACTCTGAGGCTCACGTGTAGTTTTGTTTTCCTTACAACTCTAGTGGTTTTTTTTCCCTCTTTTCTTTTGTTTTTGTTTCTCTGGTGGACCTCGTAAGACAAATGGAAAAGGTTTGATGCTGATAGCAGGTCTAGGAGAAGGAGCAAGTCTGTTAATTTAGAAAGCTGACACTTCTGAAACAAGATTATTAGCAAATCATGCAAACTTGCACTGTTTAATGCACTCTGATGTGGGCAATTTAATTATGGCTGAGTGGCAGAGGGGAGAAAAAGAGCCAGTATTGTTAATGATACATGTTAAATAGCAGAAGGCTGGGGACAGCAGCAGTGGAGGGTTCATGAAGGCCAGGCCTGCTCTAACAAGCTCCAATTTCCTCCAAATATTTAAATGCAGGCCATAATACTAATAGCTATTTGTGCTCCCTTCCTGTTGCTTATTATGCTACAGGTAAAAGACACAAGGTCACTGAGCTGGGCTGTTTGCCAAGGAAGTTTAATTGCAAAATCCTTATTAAAGAAAAGGAAACGTAAGAGCAATGTGTCTCTAGGAATGGATTACATTTTCTTCTAATTAACCAGAAATATGAAAGCTGTGTGCAAGGGAATTACTGCAAGAATTAGCATGAGATTATGTAATCACCCATTTTAACAAGGACCAAATTTACAATGTGACTGAGCAAAGAGATCGTGGTCTACTTAAGGATTGCTGCCACCAGGGAATGAACGGCAGCTCGCTCATGCTGGGGGGCCATGTCTGCTGCTGCCTGATGTAGCAGCTTGTCCTCAGTGTGCTGAGCTCTGTTTGAAAGGGTGAATAACATCCTCTCTGCAATGATGTGAACAGCTACCTGAGCATAGCTATTACTTCAACACAGACTTGAAAAATTCCAAAATTCAATAAATTGGCAGTTCAAGCTTGTGGCTTTTTAAACTGATGAGTGTCTTTGCTCTCAAAATACATATAAAAAAATTATGTATTTCTTGCCTGTTCTGTTAGACCACTCAGCTGATATAACAAAGGGCCATTAAGAAATTGGGTGCCCATTTTATACATGGGAAAACTGAGAGTGAGAGACCTGAGAGTGCAAATCAATTGAAACTAGGTCTGTATCCTTCACTTTAATCATAAAACAACTCACTGGAAACAAACACACACACAAAACTCATCTTCTACCTATTTTCTAAGAGGTGTCAAGTGAGTTATCACTGGAAGATTTTTCTAATAATTTCCTCCTAGCTCATTTTGTCTCTGCATAAGAATAGTGGGGGAATTCAGTACCAGGCTATTTTAAATATCATTTTATACCACCATCATTTTGCCTCTCTCTAGTACTCATTCCCTTCTCTGAGGAGAGCCGTGCTTTGATTTTTTCCTCTTCCTGAATCGAGCGTATGTCAGCATGAGGCCATCGGAGGGCATGTTATTCTCCCTGACCAGATGGGGATTGCTTTCCATTTCATTGGGATGCTATTCTTGAAACAAAGTTGCCGTTGCTTGGAAGATAGTCCTATTCACACAGATATTTATGACTTAAATCTTCCATGTGTAATAACAAATGTAAACTTCTAGAGAGGGTATTTCATTCTTTAAGGTGTCCTAACTGATAGGCAAGGTGTAAAAACTGGTTCATTTCTCAGGGAAATTTGGTCACCTCAAGGATAGAATATGTTACCTGCTATATCATGTATCTAGTTTCTTATTCTAAGCTTACTCTATGCTTTGCAAATGCACAAGCATTTCCTTCCCACATAGCTTTACATTATCCATTGAAAATGAATTATGTCTTCAACCCTCTAATTCACTTACACTATTTCCAAAGTTGCCTTATTGAATATTGTGATCTTCTGCGTGTTCATGTTTTAATTTGCATTTGATTTAGCTCCCCAACCCTAGCACACTGACCTTGATCATCCTTGGAAGAAAAAGAAAAACACACACACAAAACCCCTGCATCTGTGTGTATTCAAATTTAAGCTCTTTTTGTTGCTTAGTAGCTGGTGTGATAATGTGTTCACTTTTGAGGTTGTACTTCAGTCAGATCTTTAGCCTTCATAACAGCAAATTTTAGAGGCTTGCACTCTTCAATCCATCCTACCTACGAATTTCCTTTGATAACTATCGGCTCTTCTTTGTGCGTCGGGATTTTTGTGTCTGCAGCTTAGAAATCCTCATCGGTTCTAGCCATAGTGAAGTCAGTGGCAATTTTTCCAGTGCTTAAATGAGGCCAGGAGTTTACTGGTGATGGTAAAATATCACTGCTTCAAAATTTGCCAGTAATAGTAACATTTCCAGATTTCAGAGTATTGAAAGAACTGCCTAGGTCATTCAAACTTTGATCAACACTTTTTTCCTCACATTTTCCTAAATATACATGCTCTGTCCATGGTATTGCAGAGTTGGATACAAGTAAATTTCCTTTTATAAAAATTGTCCAATTTATTAAAAAAAATACTCTTCAAGGACTGTGAGATTGCTAACTAAAATCTTCCTAGACATTTTATACCCCAAATTAGTTCATGGGAAAGTAATGTTTATCTGAGACAATATTGGTATTCATCCAGGGATTTCTCACTCCATGAAATGCCCATGTTCAGATCATGCGTTTTATGGCTTTGTTTCCTATCCAAAATTCAGACAAATGTTTTTTCTTTGAGCAAATTTGACAGTCTGTTCTGCTTGCAAAAGGTTTGCTGCGACTGTTTACTCACATAGCAAGTTTGGAATTCTGCTATCCCTTATCAATAGTTAACAAGTCACTTGCTGTTTAGGAGCCCTCCAGGAGTACTCTTTCTTTTCCTGATAAAAGGATTTTGGTTTTAAAATGAGGCCTATCTAGCCCATGAATCTTGTTTTCCACTGTTTCTTCAAATACAGTAGGACTTGCAGAAACACTTCCAGAGTGCACAAAAATACGAGGTACAAGTGCTGAATCAAAGTGTACATCAGAATATGCCTAAACATTCTTGAATAAATTTTCCTCTGGATTCAGAGGTCCACAAAGATGGCAGTGGAAATTGGACTGGACCTGTCAAGGCACGCACAAAAAATTGTCCAAGCACTTTATTTGTTCAGCCCACAAAGGATGGGCATCCATGTGTATCATTCCTTGAGGATAAACCACCTTCATACAAGAGCCCAAGTGGTTTCTTTCTTTCATGCTTTTTTCCAACAATTAAAACACTAAATCAAGACATCCAGCCCAGAGGATGGAGAAGAAACAGCCCTTCCTGAGATGAGCTTCATTGCCCTGATGACTGAGCACTGGTTTTTATGATGCTGAAATCGCAGGAATGTACCTGTTTTTGACTTTCTTGTGGTAACTAGCTTGTTCTTAAGCTTAGATCTTATCGAAGAGTCCTTACAGCAAGATTAAAGATATCCTAATTTTTCTGTCTCTTCCAGACAAATGGCTGAGACAGGTTACAGATGGATTATGGAAGAGATGAGTTTCATGGCTCTGTTTTGACACCTTGTGTTTTTTTTTCTTTTTGGAAAAAAAATTCTAATAAAATGCAAAGAAGTATTTACATCAGCTTCTTGAGAGTTTGACCCAAAGACCTTGTAGCTTTCTTGCGGAGACACTGCCCTCATATAAATAGCTGTTTGTTCATGCTCTTTCTCCTATTCATTATGGTCAAAGTCTGAGCTCATGTCTGTTTCTTAACGCACAAAGAGTCTATAAATTCAGGGATGCTTGAGTCATTCTTGTGTTTCATTAAGTGAAATGTTACATTATGATAAGACCCAGCAATATGAATGTTGGCTTTTTAAGATCCTTTCTCAGAAAAAGATTCTGTAGCTATTTTGGGCTCTGCAATTACCCGCACAAATAAATCCTCACTATTAAAGAAATACAATATCTCCCATTACCAAAAAGCAGCAAATAGGATTTAACTTGTGTTGGAGAAGACATGCTGTCGTTTTTGTTTTTCATTACCAGAATAATTGTAACAGATTTATTTAACCAATCATTCATCAGCTAGTTTACAAAAGCTCCTGGGGCTGCTGCAGTTGTTGGACAGTTGACAGGATTATTTAGCTGATAAATACAAAAGATAATTTGATTCAAGTATGATATCTGTGGGACTGAAAAACACAGCATTTGTTTTGTCTCTCTTCACATTCAAAGAGGATACAAAATTAGATCTTGGGAGTATGACTAGTTCACAGTTGGCCTCTGGAAATATCCTGCTATTTTTAAAATAATTTTTAGTCATTAGTCCTACTTGTAATTAAATATATATAGCTATATTTTGTGCTAATTATGCCCTCAGTCTAATAAAGCACTTAACAGGTGTATGACTTTAAAGCATGAATAATCCTGCTGGCTCACATGTTTACGGTCAGGTATGTGTGTAACTGCTTGATTCATCAAAACACAATATATGCTTTGGTCTCGTTATAACCGGTAAGTTTTAGGTGTGTGCTTGAAATTAAGCCTGTGTTCAATTGCTTTGCTGGATGGTGGTGAACAATAGCCTGTGCTAGAAAACTGTACTGGATACAGATTTGTTGGAACTGGATGCAGAAGTCTAGGGCATTTATGACTTAGTGGTACAACTGACCTGCTAAAAATGCTATCATGTATTCTTGGTGTTAATTGTTGTGATGCATGTGATAATAACATTATGCTCATGGATGGGATGATTTTTAAAAGAAAGGCAAACCCGAAATGGGACAGATAAGTAGAAGGTCAACCTTTAGGATGCTGAAGTAATTTTTTGCTGCTCAGCCTGGGTATGCGCTAGGTGAAATACTGGGTCCAGGCTTGCTGTGCTCTGAAAAACAGGACCAGATAGAGATAATCTGGAGAAGAGCAGCAAGAATGATCAGGGGTCTGGGAGAAGCATGAGAAAGGATAAACAGGGGAGAATCTAGGGCCTTCGTCACTGGAGGCATCGAAGAGCAGGATGGACAAATAGCCCTGTGGAATGACAGCTATGATCAGTCCTGCTCTGGGGTGGGGGTGAACAGGGTGGCCTCTGGAAGACTCTGACTTTTGGTTCCTAAACCAGGGAAAAGTTTAGCTGATAAATATCTGAACAAGTCTCATGCCAATGATTTTATCGTTAAACAAATAGCACAAATATTTCTGATACTTTTTCTTTTTTACAAAAGAAGTCTTTGTGGAAATAACGTGACATGAACAGTATGTAAAGTGGAGCCTTGTTTTTTTTTTTTTTTTTTTTTTTTTTTTTTTTTTTTTTTTTTTTTTTTTTTTTTTTAGCCAAGCAAATGTTTAATATATATATATTTTGGTCTTTTGGGGATCTTACCTCCCAATTGCAGAATGTTTTGTGCAGATGAAAATGGAAATTAAATCTGACATTATTTCCTAACTACAGCTGAGAAACTCACAGGCTGAAATGCCATTGCAAAGCATTATTTTGTTCAAAAAACATACTTCCCAAGATAGGCTGGAATATGATAGATTAAAGAAAACACTACAGAACACCACTCTGTCAAAATCTGATCTTCTATTTATTACCATGAACTGGATCTGACAGCTATAATTCAGCTATCTAGTCTTGCTAAGTGCATAATGAAAGAATCTTCACTTAAAATTCTTAATCTCTTTACATAGACTTCAGATTCTCAAGTTCCTATTGTGATGTGCAAGCATGACTATCTGTGTTCTAGGAGGGAGAGGACAAATACCATTTTTATGTGTAGAATCCAGCCACAGAAACCCAGCAAGACTCTGATGGAGTTGAAGCCAGAAGATCTGTTGTCATTCCCCATCTAAATCTCTTTCCTGTTTTAGGAAGAAGATTTATAGAAACCGTTCCAGCATTCCCATGCCTTCTCTTTTACTCAGAATGAAGGTACAATTATCTAGAATATTCTCCTTTTTCTCTACATGCATTTTCCTCCTCAAGACTTGCTGTTCACCCAGCTCTGAACCAAAGCTACCTTCCAATATTTCACCACTTCAGAGGCAGAAGATTGCATGTGTATTTCTTCCTGGGGTGTGTGTGTGTGAGAGAGAGAGAGACTTGATGAAGAGCCTGTGATCTGCAGTCTAAGAAAACAGTATTTTCCAGGGTGCGTTAAATCAGTACACCATCATTATGCTTGCCTCTGCCACCATCTACCCATTATTAATTTATTTATTTATTGCTAGTGTTAAATCGTTTTGTCAAAAGCAACTCTTTACAGACCATTAATGCCAGAATGGATGGTTGTTTTCCAATGGCCCACATGAATACTTCAAGCTGCCGGCTCACATCCTCATCCTCAGCACTGAGGGCTCGTCTGAGGAAACGGGGTTATTAAAGGTAACAATAATGATGAGTCTCATCTTTGAGCAGGACATACTCATTAATCCTATCTTGAAACAATTCATGGGGTGCTGGAGCTTTTTTCACTTAATGCATCTCTCCCCTCTCCTACTGTTGATGATGCTACTACTTTTGAGATTCTCTTGTAACAAGCCAAGGGACACGGTGAATGCTTTGGGAGAAGTAGAAGGAAGAGCAGTGAGATGAGTGCTCGGCAAGCAGGCAGATTTTCTTTTTCCTTGTTCTTATTAAATGAAACTAATTCCCCAATTTTCATGCCCTTTACATGCTGTTTTTCTGCAAATACTTGAGTGAACATGTTTACTGGCAGAAATATTCTGGGACTCAGTGAATGATAAGAGAAGACTAAGATATTAAAGCAATGAAAGCTGTATGTATATTCATACACCAGGAACTTGACTATTAATTCTGATAATGGTTCTCAGCTGTGTTTACATAATGGTAGCAAAATCTTATAAATAAATTGTGAGGTTAGTTCTGAAGTTGGCAAATGGTCTTATTGGTGCCAATAATAGAAGATAATTGAGAAAATACTTGGAAACCAGCCTATCCTCTTGATTTCATCAATATTCAAAAGAACTGTGAAACATGTAGGCTCTCCTAACTTGTAATAATATCAGAGGTTTTTTTTTCTTGTTTCCTTTGCTTTGAAAGGTGATTTCATGTTAGATAGTCTGAAGTCTTTTGAATACATTTGTCTAAATATAGAGTAGCAACTGCTAGATTTATGCACAGCTGAGCCCCAGGTAGCTTATAGTCCAGCCAGCTGCTTGGGATTTCAGCAAGTGAGTGAGCAGAGATTGATCCCCTCGAGACTAAAGTGATGCTGTTGCTCCATGCTCTTTAGATCATAAACATTGAACCTTTATTATGATGTTCATGGAATAATTGCCGATTGCTTGATATAGTTTTATAAATTACTAGAATGGACTGGGAGGATAGAGAAACTTTTCTTGTTTTATGGCACCTGTGTATTGCTATTCTTTTTGCTTTTTAAAATGCATAAGAAATGCCTTAAACAGAACATTATATTTCTGACTTTGCTGGAATAGCCTTTCAAACCCTGGGAATGTTGGCTCCTGATATGACATTGCCTCTTACTAAAGTTGAACATTTAGGAAAGGAAGGAATCTGTGTTGGGCTACCTTAAGTTTTCTTTTGTCTCCATATTTTTCTCAATTTTGCAACCAACCTGTATTAAATTTGTTGCCTGTGGGGATAGGTACAAACTGCCACCAAGCACATCACCTCCATACACCCTTTTCTGGGGATATAGAAGAGCTAATATTCTTCCACACCCTTTTGAGAAAGCTAAATGCCCCTCTCCTTCAATCTGTTAGGTTTATTGAAGAGGAGGTTAAGAGGTGATTTGATCCACTAATAGATAGTAGACAGCTCCATTAATCTAGAGAGGGAAAGTAGGGCATGTAACAAGATCCACTGGTTGGAAGGTAAACCTAGCTGAATTCAGACATTGCTATTTCTAACAATGAACATACATGCATTGTGGATTTTCCCTCCTCTGTGTAAAAGATACACTGACTTGAGTAAGAGTTGTGATTCTGACGGAGAAATTACTGTTTACAGTTTGCTGGTTCCTATTCTGAAAGAGATCAGCACAGATATCTGTAATTGTTCATTCTGGCCTAAAAATCCATGAAGGATGAGGGAAATCCCATGCCTATCCATTTTTCAGTGGTTAAACAGGAGAGAGACGATATGGTGTTTATGATACTCCTTGTCTAAAGAACAGCAAAGAGAATATACTGCTACACCTTAAAACTTAAAGATCAGCATGGCCCTAAAACATCAGTGTTCATTTTTCTTAATGCTCCCCTGCTTCACAAGAAAATGGAGAACATCCTTGCCATGATCTTTGTATATCATTTTATGGCTGTGATGCCATTTTATCCATCTTAGGAGAGAAAATTTAGGTTACGTATTTAAAAAAATGTTGACTGTCTTGCACATTCAGTAAAATGAGTTGCTTTTTCATAATGTCCACAAGGACTAGTACAGCCTGTGTTTTTCCTTGACGGTTTTGCTACAGCAGAAAGTGTGGGCTGACATTTACATAATAAAAAGTTCTTCCATTGGTTCTTTTTCTTCCTTCCAAGATAAATGGAGGCTTGAGGAGGTGGAGGCTAGTGGGACAACAATTTTCCTACTATTCCAAAATAATTCAGCAGTTGCCTTCTGCTGAGAATGACAATGAGTAGATGTCAGCTGTGTTTGTAGACCTAATTACTGGCAGTTGAGAAACTGGATGGAGGCCTCTTGAACTCATTTTGTGCGAGTTACCAGAACCTGGAAGACAAGTTTCACTGTTATGGATTTGCTCAATAAGCAGGTTGGGAACCTGTATGAGGGATACTTCAATTCTTTCTAATCCTCTGAGGCTCCCGTTTCCTGAAAAACACCTTAAAATTCTTCATTTGATACTTATGCAGCTGACTACTCTTGCCCCTTTGAAATATCTAGGATGGGGCGTTCACTTCAGTGGTGTAAATCTGCAGTGTATCACATTCCCAAAGAAACTGGTTAGTAGGAAGTGACTGAGGCATTGCCTTCCCCAGGCATTCTCAGATAATCCTCGTCTGGTTTTGACGTCTGTCTTTGTTTGAGACTACAAAACAAGTCGTGCTCTCCAAAATGGATTCTGCATATTCTGATTGTTTTCAAGGTCACTTGGAGGACATTTGCAGCAGCATTTGATAGAGATTATGTTTTAAAGGCAGGGACTGAAGAGCAGTTGATAAGGGTTTAAAAGCATTAAACTTGTTCACTTGCTAAAAGCACAAAATTGCAAGGTTAAGCTTGATGATGTTCTATTAGCTTAGGACAACATTTATGCACAAATGTCAAGTGATGTGAATATTAATAACCCTCACTTCAAGAGGCTTTTTTTTGTTCTCACAGTGCCTTTCTTGATAATAAATCAAGATACACATAAACTCTAATAGCTACGAGTGATATGTAGGTTGTAAAGCAGCAGTTTGCTTAAGAAAAGGCTATAAACTTTGGATTTTAATTTTCTAAACATATCTTCAAGAATAAGTATCTCCAAAGGCTCTCATGTTGCTACCGCTAGGCATCTAGCAAAGCAAGCGTGAACTCCTATGAAAGGTCTATAGTATTTCTAATTTGGACTCCAGAAGGAGTTTAGAAGTGCATATGCCAGTGAATAATAAAATGGCACATACAAGGAGATTTGCTGAGGTCAAGATTTCAGGATTTCAACAGCCTTGTGAGAACTTTATTCTTCAAAGCTTTTCTTCTTTAAAGAATTAAATCTTTAATTCTTTGAAATTTGTTAGCTAATGTAATACTTTAATTCCCATTATAAGTCACCTGGAGTTTAAATCTACCTCCCAAGATATATGTCCGTGTCCAGATTTCTACCATGATGTGCCCTTGAGATGTACTGATTTGTCTTTGCCTGCTTCCTAGAGAGGAAGGTGAATAGAAGCAGTTCAAATGTCAACAGATTTAAGCTGTAAGTCTTCTCTGAAGTTAGGATTTTCGGGTCTGTTTTCTCTTCTGAAAGACTTATCATTGCTCTTGATGAGGATCACATGAAGCTGGTGTGAAAAACTTTGTCTGTTTGTCCCAGCAAAATCCTGAACCTTGGTGCAAACCTGGGAAGATTCATGGTTTCAGGATGAAACCAGGTAACACTGAAATTCTCATGGGGTTTCAAGGACAGGTGAAGTATGCTGTTTATTTTTAGGTTTTCCTTTGAACTTTGTTTGAACTCCTAAAACAAAGATTATTTTGGAGGATGCCAATTATCACCAGATAGCAAGCATAAGTGTCTGACAGCTCTTCTATCTGGTAAATGCTTAGTCTAGGTGAGTTTCTGGAACTGGAGGTGGGAAAGGTAGGGGAGAAATGGTAGCTCTTGCCGTTTCTGTCATTTTTCAGAGATGGCTAAATTGGTTCAGGCTATCAAAGAACTGATGCAAACTGCAGTGGATCCTAATTTGAAAATAAACAGTATCTGAATTGTTCGATAGTGAAGTACCAAAAGTTGCAATCCTCAGTGCTTTGCCCTGTAAAATGTCCTGTGGCAGTGAGTTCCACAGTTTAGGGAATACTTGTGTGGAAATGCATTCTTCTTATATATGTTAAATCTGCTGCTTGGTAAATTAATTTAATTACCTTTAGGTCTCTGATTGTGGAAAAATAGTGAATAGCCATTCTTGTTTTCCATTAAAATAGCTTTTAAAAATACATTTATGTTCTTATTTACTTCTAAAATGATCAGTAAAATGTACTCAAGATCTTCTGGGCCTTCATTTCATCATAAAGAAGTAAGAACATGTACCCATTTTCACTGGCTTCTGCTTTATTTTATGAATTAGTGACATCAGGTCCTGCTCATGTTTGTCTTGGATGGCTCCTAGGAGACTTAAGAATTAGTGAAAATTAAAGAACACAAGAGACTTAATGTTCATTACTGAGCGTGGAATGGAGTTTAATCAGGCTCTTCTGAACAGCATGAGGATGGGGCTGTGCTCAGTTTTATTAGTTTTAAATGTTTGTGACCCCACTGTCTTTAAAATGCTCACGGTTGAACTGGCTTTATAGCACAGAAGATTAGGTCTTTAGATTTTTGCTTCCCTTAAAGCTATGAGAGACATCAAAGAGAAAGAAAAGGAAAAATCAGCGGCTTCTTTCTGCTTTTTCTTTGCCATAATCTTCCTCTCCACAGCCATAAAGTGATCACCAATGAATGTCTATTACGGGCTCTCCCTTTGTGTTTGCTTTACCAGTAAGAACCCTGTGAAGGTCCTATCTAAAGTGGTTTTAATGTAATCATCATTTGGAACTTTAATTGTGGAGCTCCTTCTTCAGTCCCTTTTATATCATGTCAAACAGTTTGATCAAAGCTTATTCCAAGTGAACTTATTCACCAAGTTGTCTGAACTTCTGGAATAGGAGATATTTTAGATAACTATATGTGGCTAGCACTAGGAATCCTTATAGCATCCTAAAAAAAAGCTCTTCCTATAGTTCTGACCTGACCAAGAGGAGGGAGTATGTCATGACAACCTCATCTAGGTTGCTGCTCAATATAAATTCAGCAAGCATCCACAGCTCTTCACCTGCCATCTGAACTGTTGTTTTCAAGAACTCTGATTAACCTCATTTATTAGATTCCTACCTAAAGGAATAGTCTTAGGGAAAAATCCCTGGAGTCTGAGCAGCAATAAAAATACATAGCCCAGATATTTCTTCTTCATCAGCTGTGTATGTTTTTCTGTGCATAAACACAGTTCTAGACACACACAGACATACGTTGTGCATGTACAATTTCAAGAGAAACTCCATCACCATGGGAACAATATTTTTTTATGTATATAATGCTCATGTACACTACGTGACCAGTGTGGTTCCATCCACATCATCATGCAGTTTAAACAATAACAAAGTTGGGCCACCTGCCATGAAAAACCTCAGCCTGCAGCTTGACTGCTGGGGAGAAATTTCACAGGTCTCATGGAAAGCGAGGCGTGAAAATATACTGTGGGACTGCAAGCAACTTATCAGAGAGAGAATGTGCCTTGCAAAGTGAGAGCTGAACGGAGTATTTCATGTTTCTGGCAAATGTGGTGTGCATGATCTGAACCATTAATCAAACAGTGACAGCCTGCTTGGGGAAGCAGAGTGTCAAACTGAGCAGGGCTTGAAGAGCCCCATCCAAATAGCATCTGGGGCAAAAGAAGGGGCAGGGGGAAACAATGAAAGGAATGTTTATGGTACTGGAACAATTTTACTTACATTTACTCTGAACTTCTGAAAATTTATATTGATCAGAGTAGAAGTCAGTGCTGGTGGGCAGGGTAAAATCGCCATTCCACATTGCCCTGTCAAGTTTGATTTATGCTGGGCATTTGACAACCACTCAGTTCAGAAGCCTTTCAGAACCTTCTTGTCTACTTTTTAAGCAAAGAAAATGAGCTTAAATAATCCCCAACCCTGCACTAAGTTTAGGGAATTCTGCACATCTGGCGATGCTAAAGTCTCTGTAATGTGTGTCCAGATGTCTGCTTACAGAAGGTAGAAGTGTATTCAGCTTGTTTATGCATAGTATTTGCTGACTTCAGTCTTGGCAATCTGTGTAATAGCTGCTTGTTTGTTTTTTCAGAATAACACAGCTTTGTCTTCAGTTTTCCTCCTTTTTAATATTTTTTCTGTTACGGAATAAAAAATACTGTGTGATGCAAGAAAGATTTCTTTATCGTATTTATTACAAATGCAAATTAGAAAAATAGATACCAGTTTGTTGCCTTTATGAATTCATGTATGTATTGGACAATGCAGAGTTGACCATTTTTAGGCTGTGTTTTTTTCTCCTCCTCCATTTATTCTGGGAGGAGTCCATGTCTAGTTCTCTTAGTGATGAGAGTTACATCTTGTCTCTGATGTGAGAGAGGTTTCAAGTCTTAGTGGTGCTACTGTAAACTAACAGAAAGTTAACAGAAGTCATTAGCATCACTGGAGTTGTGTTTAAGTTCTAGTAATGCTAGAGAGAGAGCTCATCATCAGAACAGCATTATTTACGTAACCCTGCTGGCATGGAAATTCACAGCTAGGAAACTTCTTTTTTGTTGTTGTTTTTGTTTCCTGTTTGCACACTCTTCTGAGCTATTACTTGCCGCCTCCTGTCACTAAGACATTGTTTACCTTTTGCCCATCAAAAGTATTTGTTCAAAATGCCCAGGGACATACATTGCTTACATTGTACTGGGATCATTTAACCGAGCAGCTTTTAGCATACTTTTGCTCTGGCAAGACTGCCTTGTTCACAGGCACACGCAGTATCCCCTGATACATTTCTGTAATAGAGGATCATTATAATACGTAAATATGTTTTGGGCTGGGATCTTCAGAGGAGACTATGGGAAATGAGATCCGAATATCCTTGGAAACCAGTCCTTAATAATTTGTGGCATTCTTAAGCTTAAGTATGCAAAATAAGTGAGCTTTTTTTCTAGGTGCCTCATATTCACTGCTCTGTTTTTGTCTCACCTCCACTCCAAATATCATCCTAGTGAAAGACTGTCTCATCTTCCCTATATTATACTGAAGGAACCAAAAAGCCCTAACAAAAAACAGCCTTGAGCAATGTTCTGAGAGTGCGTGCACTTCTCTATATTTGTCGTGAGTGATCGTATGGACTTTGTTAGCTAATCAATATGGGAAAAAATGCGATGGGTACTTGCTTTCAGGCCTGGAGCTTCCACGGACTGAGGAAGATCAGTTCCTTATTATCTCTGTGCCAAAGGCAGCTCATCTCCAGGTGAAAGGCTTTACATGTGTGACTAAGGAGTGTGTGATTAAGTTCCCATTAAGGACACTAAGGTAGCTATTAAAGAGAGGAGAATTAAGCTAAAGCGAATGCACTTGGGAGTTTCTTGGGTAGGGAGGATGCAGGCTGTGAAAGACCTGCTGGGGAAGCTTAGGGAGCAACCCTGAGAGGAACCAGGCCACATCTGAGTGGGGCAGGCAGCAGGCTCTGAGGTTTCATTTCATAAAAGAAAAAGGCTGCGGGTTCATTTCTGCTTGGACAGGGAGTATGTGTTTAACCCTGCTTGTAGTGAGGGTGGTGGGACTTTAGGCTGCTAAACATGAGTGACATGATTCAGTGGCTTGTGGTGTGAGGTCCCTGAGTTAGCTGGTCAGGCTTGGCAGCAGGTTTAATGGGCTGACAGCTGCCTGCTTCCCTCCTGCAAGGGCTCCCTGGAGAGGGGGGAGCTGGGGGCTTGAACCCCATAGGGTGGGGATAGAGTAGAAAGCTGCTCTCCTGCTTTCCAGCAAAGGCTCTGACTTTGGAGACCACATATTAAAACAGAGATAGCTGTTCCTCTTCCTCCAGGCCTATCTGAATGAGCGTGCTCAGTGCGTTTCTGAGATATTCACTGTTCTTGTTGAGCCTGGGGCACCAATCAAACAAGACAACTCAGGGGCATGGTAGGTAAATAACTGGAATCTTTAATTTAGGAGGGGGTTTGGGGTAGGCAGGAGTTAGGCTGCTCACACTTGATAATGGGCTTTCTGGGCAAGTTGCTGAGGGATCTACTCTCTAGCATTTTGTGGTGGTACCCTTAGACTTGGTGCTAAATGTTATTTTATAGCTCTGTGCCTTAGGTGCTAAAGGGTGCTGAGAGGGGAGGTGATCCCAATTTGCTATTTTTTTCCCTGTCTTATTTAAGCAATTCCTCTAGGTAAAAGTGAATCTGTAATGTTTGGGTCACCATTACAAATCTTGGAATAACAGAGTGAATCACCCCAGTCAAGAATGTTAGGTCTGTTTTCAAGTAGGTAAAATGACATCTCTGGAAATCTACCTGAAATTATTTGCAAGTCAGAGTTTTGAAGAAATCTTGCTTGGTCTGTGAGCATCCCTCCTCTTCTGTTTCGTGGGCTTTGGGGGAGGATGGGAATGGTCTGTTCTGAAACTTTCGTATGTGACACAGCCTGAATAATTTTCCAGCCAATGATCTAGGAGGGTGGGGGAAAAAGAAAATGAAGATAATGAGCAAAAAATAAAATCACTGGTTTTGGGAAATGATTCCTGGTGACTTAGTATCATAGGCTTGGGATAGCTTCAGAAGAGAAGAGGTAGTGAGCCTGTTGCTTCCATTTGAAAATAGTTTGAGTACTGATGAATATCTCACTGAGTTTAATCTTACGGTAGTAGCTGGCTGTACTGCCTGAGCTGTCTTTAATTTCTCCAGATCTGAGTTTCCTTGTTCCATTGCATTGATGTTGGTAGCATTTATGGATTTTTATACACAGTAAGTTTATGTAATTAATGAATGGTATTTCCATAACATTTGCATAACATTCCTTACCACATCCTATAGCTGCAGTCTCGTGGAATTAAACCTGTCATGGAGAAAAAAAAAAAAAAAAAAGAAAAAGAAAAGAGAAAATGTTTATTGACTGTGTCACCTCTGAAAAATGGGAAAAAACAGATATGATAGGAGCAGAGTGGGACAGTGAGTGGTCTCACGTACAGGCTGAGCTGCAAGGAGCTAGTCTGCTTGTTGAGGGCTAAGCTAAAATCCAAGATATATCAGAGCCTTTCTCAAAAGTCACTCAGCTGGACAGGGCGTTGAGATCTCCTTGCTGAGGTTGAGTTCATGGCTTATTACTCCTAGCTCTTGCTTTTTGAGCCTGTTTCTGAATCCCTTTGCAGAACACTATGGTCTCTCCAAGTCTGATAGGCAGCCATGAAAACTGAATTGCGATGAGCCTACAGGGAATAGGGCCCTAGAGTTGAAAAGTAAACCAAAATATTCACCTCTGTCATTCAAGATAGTATATAAATTTGTGGTCACTTCATCAGGCCAATGTGCAGTCTAAATACCATCCTGGGCTCCTGCTATGTCCAATGCCATTGGAAATACAATGGTAACAGTGGCAAGGAGTCAAGTGAAAAGATTTGAGCATGGACCTAGCCTTCTTTAAAAACCTTTGGAGACTTTGCAGGCTTGGCTCTCAGCTGAAATTCAGCTAAAGTGTTCAAGAATGGCCCAAACCTGTGCGTTACAGATGCCTGTTACAATAAGTCATGGTTGTTATTCTAAGAGCAGAACTGGACATTTGCAGTGTACTCTGCTGCCCTTCTATAGGTACAGGGAGAGACTCTGGCCAGAGCTCTTCCCTCAGCGGGGAAACATGGAAAAACAAGCCCACTAGACCTCAACCATTTTTGTTTCCTAAGAAGAATAATACTTCTTGCTAAGTCCACAGCAGAATATAGTATGTGTAGAAAAAAAATTTAGAGATGTAACAAGCTAAACTCTGTCTTTTAGAGACTATCTTAGAAAGAAAGAGGTGGCGGGGGGTTGAACTTCTAATTCCTTCTTGTGTGAAATACACTCAGCTTAGCCAAGTCAATGATGAACTCTGTCTGCTCTCCCCCTGCTAAAAAAATTCAGGCTTGTCTCTGTTCTGTTTCTTGACTGCAATGAGCATCCAGTCAGTTGCATTGGCAGGTAATACATTCTTTCAGCTATAGCGTGCTCTTCCTTCCAAGGCATTTTAGTTTTTACAGCTCAAGTGCTCTGAGGGTGCCAAAATAATCAGGGCTTTGCATTTCGTGTTCTTGCCATATATGGGCTAGGATCTGATTGTTAATCCCTCAAGGTGGCAGTAGCTTAATTAAAGCTATGTATCTGTGAGGAGATAATTGTAACATCCTTTGAATAGTTGGTCCTAATTTACACCATGTACAGTCTGATATTCTCATCTATAATGTATCAAAGGTCCATGCTAGGTTTTAATGTAAAGCCATGTAAGATAAATGAAGAGTACATGTGGCAGGTGCTCAGTACATGCATTTAGATTAAGTAAGCCCTGCTCATTGAGGTGGTGATTAGATGAGTTATGTCAGGGAATTGTAACTGCTTCAGTGGATGAGGAAAAGGTTATTTCTTAAGAGCTCATTTTAGCAGCATAACTGGCACATAATTCAGATATCAAATACTAAATGAGAAAGGAGAACAGGCAGGGTGTAGATACTGAACTACGCAGACTATATATGCACAAATTCAATGGAGCTTCTAGTACAGAATTAGTGCTAGAAAGCTATTTGAGTAATGCTCTTTCTGATTAGCGTCAAGTACCTTATAGTAATATTTAACTACATCAAAAGTGAGCTTAGGGTGTAGCTTGTTCCAAAATGGGGGGCTCAGTCACAGTTCATTAGCTTTCTCTGCATCTCTATAGATCTGAGAGCATGCAGGTCAAACCTGCAAGACCAAAGGTGGAAGTGCAAGGCTTGTCTTCCTGAAACAGCATAATTACCAAAAGAACTGTTGTGTTTATCAAATTGACCAAACTTTCATCAGAAAGAAAACAAGTGGGAACAGATGGGTTTACTAACTCTCCAAAAATATGAGACCTATTTATGTCTGTGCTGTTTCTCTGACTGGGTTTGGACAAACTCTGGGTCAGAGGATTCAGCGAGCACTAATGGGCTATGCCCTGCTCCTCTCTCACATGGGTGTAGGTAGAGGAGCTGGTGTACAAAGGGAGCGAGGGAACTTTAAGCAGAAGAGGGGAGAGAGCCTGGAGGCTGTCCTGGAGGCAGCCCATGGGCAGAGAAGAGGGCTAAGAAGAAGGATCCCTAAAAGGAAGATAGGATGAAAGTGGGAGAGAGCTGTACCTGTGTAAGGAGAAACTGTTTGGGTCTATTTAGGGTGTACTTCTTATTTTATGTCCACAAAGAAGTTGTAGAAATATCAGACTCTGGCGTGTGCTGCCCTCTCCGCAGCATTATGCCCTGCGAACGTACTTGAAATGTCAAGAATGTGCTGCCACTCTTCCCTGAAAGTGTTTTTCACAAGTACAGCAACATGCTGTGCAGTTTTGCAGCCACACTCACTGTGTTAACTGTTTTCATGTTAATACTTTCTCTTAAAGGTCAGCTGAGATTGTGGCCCCTGAGCTGCAAGGTGCAGTACAAAGAAAAGCAAAGTGGGAAAGGAGTGAGGTATAATTCAGTAGGGTGAGTCTTAACAAATAAAACTGGAACGGGGTGCTGTAAGGAATCAAGCCTTACATCTACTGTAAATGAGAGGGGATATATTTCTGTGCATTACAGCTTCTCCTGGCCATGTTGATGATGGTAACTCTGTAGAAGTCACTGAAAAGTATCTATAAGTTAATATTGCTGGGTGTATCTATACATGATGAGAACCGATAAAAATGCTAGAGGATCCCAGCACATTTCTTACCAGGCGCTCTCCACCATAGCGATATCTACTATCTCTAATCTCATGCACTCTATTAAATCTCACAAAAAAGACAAATGCCCCGTGACAAGTGATTGATCTTCTGTGCCTTATGGCGACCTCACAAAACAGAAGGCTCCCCTCAAACAAGACTCCTGGAGGGGAGCGGTAGAACGTTTGTATTATTTCTTCCTGCTATGTGAAGACTTAGCAGGCCGTGCAATAAAAGACATAACATTCAATTGACCTTTTGCTTATCTATAAACGTAAAATGAGCTACACAGACCACAATTCACCGAGGAGCCATTTCCGAGAAATTTATTTCCTTTTACTAGCCATAAAAATAAATTGCTCCGCACAAAGAATAGGCACAAAAATAGCTCTACTAGCCTATAATAAGATTATTATGAAGGAGATGTTTTTCCCTGGGCAATCACAGCCAGCCAATGTGTTATCAAATTTTTATCTCATTGAATTGCTAGGCGCAGATTAGTGTTCTAGGGAGATTTTGTATGTTACGCTGGCCGATTGTAACCTCCTACAGCCTGCGTACCCAGAACAGGCTGGATTCAGGGATTGACTTCTATTCTTTGAAGGATGGATCTTTTTTTTTCCTCTGCCCTGCTTTTGAGCCAGATTTGAAGAATCTTACACAAAGCGTTCAAAGAAAAAAGTAATTTTTCCATGTCATATCAGTCTATTTGGACAAAGCCAGGCAAAACTGTTCTGAAAGACAATGGGAGGATAAGGCAATAAGTCAGAGTTTATCCAGCCCATTCCTCTTTGTGGAGCCTAGGACAATGAGCCTAGCTATTAATCTTCCCAGGGTTATAACTGAAGAAGTTGGCTCCCTGACTTCCATCCTTTCATTTTGCTTTTCCAATGAAATTCATACTGGAAAATGCTGCTTCTAAAGAAAAATACCTTTCCCAAAAGAATGAAACCCAGCCCATTGCCCCTCTATGATTAGTATTCAGAGAATCATCAGGGTTAATTTTTTTGTCCTCGACTATGTCCTGATTTGTCAAGTACTGATGGAGGTGCTGAGGAGGAGCAGGCTGGTGAGTTGCAGGGTCAGGGGATGGGTTCTCTTTTTGGTGCTGCTATGTCCTGTTCTCCTTGCCTTTGTTTCCCATCAGCTTTTTTTTCTTCTTTTTTTTCCTTCCTTTTTTTCCCCTCTGATTAGCTACAAGATTTCTAGGGCTAAGGTTGACCCTCATAGTGTGATTTCAGCTGGAACCACTCTGAAAGGTCTCACAGCACTTTATAACCCATGTCAGACCTAGTCTCACAGCCAAGGTGAGCCTTGTTACAGGAATATCTGCTCCAGCAGCCTCTTGAAGTAGGAAGTGGTCCAATATGTTGAGTCCTGATGCATGTTTCTTTAGCAAGCTAGCAAAGCAGGGTGCCAGAACCTGAGTTGGAGGGGTGAGAAATCATGAATGTATTTGCTTGGAAAGTCAGCATGCCTTGGTGCAGCTGTCTACGGTTTCTTCTTTTGTTCACGTGGAGAGGTTGAAGCAATGAAATAGTCAACCTGAGAAGAGAGTTAGGACAGCATCAGAAAAAAAAATAGGGTTTCTTGTCCCTTGATCATGTGCTTTAGCCATCAGAGCTGCCTCCTGCCAGGAGATGTGAGCCTGATTGCAAGAGAGAGGGGGTATTAACATTAATGTCATCAGTTAGGGTTCCTAAATGCGTGTTTGCTTGAGATCTAATCAGGTCATTATTTTATGTTTTCTGAATACGTATTGATTGCAAACATATTTGAGCTTAAATCATTATGTAATGGTGATTAATGTATTATATCATTAAGGTTCAAAATAGCGTCCTCTGTTCTCACATGGTAGTAATTAGGAAGCAATGGATTGATAAAATCTACATGAAATGCATATTTAGAACTGTGATTTCAAACAGAGTTCCCTTCATTGCTTAGTCCCTGTATATTTATTTCAAGATAAATAGTGCAAATCTCATCTCTTGTTCAATGGCCCTTGAAGCTACAGACTACCCATCATGCTTTCTTTGACAGCAGCAAAACCAACATTTCTTATTTTCTAAAATTCAGATCCATTTTTGAATTGACTGCATTTTTTAATTCTTTCTGGATGTGTTGTGTTGTGATTGCATTAGTGTGGAGAGCGTGGGTAGGGTGTCCCACAAGTCCCCTGTCCCTGGGGCAGGGTGGCAAGTCAGAAGGGATTAAGTTCCTCCCCAGCACCTCTGAGAGGCGAGCCTGAGTGGGCTGCTTGGAAAGCCCCACGTCGGCCCCAGCAGGGACCTAGGTGCTCTGAAATGAGGCTTCGACGAATGGTTTGGGAGCTGGCTATGATTTTAACAGCTGACTTGATAAAACCGCCTCCAACACAGATATGGATGAGGGGCCTGGATTTAGCATGAAGGGTTTGTAGTGCCATAGATTAACCTAGTAAGATGCTGAAGTAATTTGCCTGTTAGGATTCTGACTTTGCTTTGTATGAATATGCATGTCTGCTTTTGGGATTTCTGAAGGGAGTGTTCTTAATTTAGACTGAAGTTCATGAAGATTGATGTCTCTTCAGTTGACCACTTATTCTTTCCATAGGAATACTTAAAGACCAGGTCCCATTGCCTTTAAACCATTCCAGAGTTCATGCTGAAGAAAAAAAGTCATTTTTGAAATAAAAGATGACTGGAAGAGGTGATCTCTTTTTGCTGCTAGATGAGGTCACCTCAGTCCATGTGACCTACTGGAAGGAGAACTTTAGCCAACTGATACTCTCCTCCCTATCTGAGAAATTCTGTCTTGCTCATGCACACATATTAACCTCCCATATCCTTGGGACCTGAGAGGGCTTAGAGAGGTCCTTTGCTCAAAGGACTGGAGCTCTGGCTGCACTGATAGGTCTTAAAAGTGACACAGAACAATGTCATAGACACAGGACTGCAATAGAAGATCCTCTGTGGTGACTACAAATCCAGTTAGTTTCCTGGATTCATATCTCTCCCCCTCTCCCCTCCTGCAGTAAATAGCCTCTAAAACAAATACACATTTCTAAGCATTATGTCACTTCTGGGCAGCAGCCAGGGGATAAGATTAGCACCATTGTCATCAGAACGAGTACGGGCTGTCTCTTTGATGAATGATATTGGATCCTTAGGATTTTTTTTTAATGTGCCTGTATATTTTTGGATACAAATGTCCCCAGATAGCCTCAGCATGGTGGTGGAGGGGCAGGGAGAGGGGCGAAGAGAAAGAGATAAGGCAGCTTTGCTGTCAGCCCACTTTCTCCTTTGTTCAGCTTTTTGAGGAAGCAAACCCAAGGTGTGAAATGCAGGCCCTTTGATCAGCTGGTTCTCTTCTGTGCCTTCTGTACTGGAAGAAAGACCCAAATATATGGAACAATTAACATCTCTTGGCTTGTTGCTCTTTTTTCCCCCTTGTGAATTTTTCATCCTTATTTAGCTCCCTGGCTCTTTCAAATACCAAAGATAATGTCAAGATTTCCAGTTTGTCAGGCCTGAGGTTTTGCATATGATCTGGGCAGCTGGCTGGTGAACTGCCATGCAACAGGCAGAGTCCGTGGTGTGTGTGCACTCACTAATCTTGTGTCCTCATTTCTTCTCTTCCATCTCTGTTCTTATCTGTCCTCTTTTTTCCAACTTCTGTTACAGCCCCCTGGGACAGAGGCTCGATCTCTTTTGTTCTGTGTTTTGTACAGGATCTACTGCCACTCTCCACACCTGAGAGTTCTCAGTTTTGAAGTGAGCAAGTAACGGCATTCATGTCCCTAAATATCTTCCCTTCCAAACATCAAGAGTTTTCACATGCCCCTTTGAAAGGGACTCAGGAGAACAAATACTTTTTGGCGGGGGGGTAAATGAACTCTAGCTGAACTTGGATTTTTTTCTGTAGACTCCAATTCCAAACTAAATATGTTTTTTAATTTGAAGAAAAAATGTAATTAGTTTCTTGGAAATTGTTTTAGTTCCACATTTTGCTGCTTAATCCAATGGGATGTGAAGCAAAGACAAATGCTGTTACTAGAAACAGCATAAGATTCCTTTGTGATCTTAACCCTTTGTACCCCTCAGCTTGAACATCTATGAGTTCATCCAACTTGATTTATTAGAGTTGTGTGCGTTAAAATAGGGGTGCCTTTTATTACCTGAGAGCCAGAGAATATGCCCAGCTCTGTGCCTTGACAGCAGCCTACACTGGTGAGCAGTATGATTTTATATTTCTTTTTGCCACATCCATCTGTGTCCACTTGCTTTCTCTTGTCTTAGACTTAGGGACAAAGATCATCTTTTCAGCTTGTGTTTACATAATGCCTAGCACAATGCAGTCCTGTTTGGGGCCTAGGACTACAATTCCACAAAATAACAAAAATCCAAAGTGAAATTTGAGATTGTGGCACATTCTCAGCATACTTACTTCACTGTAATGCCTGTAACTATCATAGAAATGATGAATTTCTAGCACTACTGGAGCTAAAGTCTGCCTCCCTCTTATGGAACAGTTTCCTTATTTTCTCCCTGTGGGGAAGCTTTTAAGCTTTTGTCTATTAATGGGAGCTGTGGGTTCAGATAGGGAAGAAGATGGTTCCATCAAGTGTTCAAGATAAACATGAAGCACACAGCAACACTGGAAGCACTGCAGTCTTTCCAGCTTTCCCACTGTGTGACCGTTCACCTAGGTCTTTTCATTCTTTCTTTCCAATTTATTTCCTTACATAATAATAACCCAAAGGAGGGATGGCACTTTGCAAACACCATTTGGTTGAATTTTGATGAGGGATTTGAATCACTCTGACAAATGGGAGCCTTCTGAATGGCTGGGTTTTAAAGGTGGGACTGTAATGGGGGGAATGAGAAACCTTGCAGAGAGCATGCCGATCCCAGCATTTTGTCTTGAAGGGTTTTATAACTGAGTAGGCAGATCCATGAAGAATTTAACAGTATTAAAGCTGGATAGTGGAGTGGTGGAAGGGAAGACTCCAGGAAATGGTAGCTTTTACCAAAGGGCAGTTACAGGCAGATACTGTGCTTACTTATTCTGCTCCCTTCTCCACCTTCCCTCTCCTCTATACCCTCTGATACCCTACTGTCCCCCTTGAGGTACCTGCACTTGAGGTACTCAGTGGCTGATAGGGGTAGATAGAGCATAACTGTAATATACTACTTGTGCTTCTTGGGCTTTTTAGAGGACTATGAAAAGCCATGTGCTAGTCTGAGCTTCTGCTGGAGGTTGTTCAAGCCTCTGAGGGGCTCATGGTAGGCTTGCAGCAGTTTTGAATCTGTTACTGCCTAACAACACATTGATTGAGGTTCAGCATGTCTGACCCTGCACTGTATCAGGGACCTTTTCATCTCTCAGGTCACTGAGGACTCCCCCTGTTATAAAATACAGCAGAAAGAATGCTTACCTAAGAGCTTAAAGAATGAAGAGTTCCACTGAAGAGCCAATTAGTATTATCTCATACCTTTTTATTAACTGAGTCAAATGCATCTACCTTTGTGCTAGAAATGAAGTTCACCTGGGAATCCTTATGCAAAATGGCATTGCCTGTTTATGACCTTCCAGCACATGAACTTCTGTGCATTTTCACCAGGCTTTCAGCATGCTGGATGACTATCAGCAACTTGGGATATGTTTTAAATTAGTGCCCGAGGGGAGATTTGGATTGAGTTGTGTGCCACATGCCCAACTCAGCTGAACTTTCTTCTTATGCTTTTTATTAAAGTTGTATATCATCAGGAGAGTGTGAAAGTCACATTAAAGAAGGGAAATTATCTCCCCAGCACCTTGGCCTGTCAGACTATTTTGCATAATAACTTACGGAAATGAACTGGCCACCTCTAATACTCGAGGACAGGCTGGGAGAGCGAGAACCTTCTGAGAATTTTATCACAGAATATCCTTGTGTGGCACATCTGGTTTGTTTTAAGCATTTCTGTGTATTGGGAAGAGAGCAGCAGGGGATGGGGAGGGAATGCTTTATTTGAAATCTGTTGCAATGTTTCTGAGTCAACTGTTTATAATGAGAACAACAGTCTTGGGAAAACTGCAACCAGGAGACCAACTGTCTGAGCACTTGAGCCACTAACATGGAAACTTCTTTAGGGTTTCTTCACCTGCTGTACTCAAAAGGGAAAGTTCATATGGATGCTGCTGGTGAGGTGTGGGCCTTGGGCTTTATCTTTGTGAAATAGCTGAAGAAGATTGGAATTCAGATTAAGACCCCTTTGCTCCAGAGCAGTCCCTCATTGAACACAGGCCCACATGCAAAATCCAGCCATCTGAATCATTGCTAATTACAGTATTAGTTAACTAGTGCCAGGAGTTGCCTGACAATTTGGTTTAGTGGTGTGTGGTAGAAAATAGCTGAAGGGTGCTTGTTTTGTCTAGAAGTTGGTGAAGCACTGGATATTTACAGCACTCGATGGTTTGGCCCAAATCTTTTGAAACTGCAAGGCACAAGGGCTTAGCTTGAGTAACACATGTGCCAGACACACATGAGGGGAAAAAATTACCTTAGTCACCATCCACATACTTCTGGACCTTATATCAGGGAGTGAAGAAGTAATGTAGAGTAAATTAGGCATCAGAGCTAATTGGAATCAGTACTTAATATTTTTAGCTCTCAAAATGAATTGCAAGATGGTGTATCACCCATTTGATGGTGAAATATAGATGGATATCTCAGATTCTTTGTCTGGGGTGTCATTCTTTTTGAAGTGCTATCTGGTTCTAATTTTTTTCCTTTCCTCCCCTTTCTCCTTCCTGTGTTCAAATTCTCTTACTTTAAATCCCACATCAAAATGTTGATAATTTAATAATCAAAATATAAGTTAGCAAAACTGCAAGGCAAAGATAATTCTTTATTGGCTGGTATAGGGAGTTTTAAAATGGACCCATGGAAATGTTTGCATGTTACTGTTCTCTTCTGATTCAGCTGATCAGGTGTTTGCTTCATTTCGCATCCAGGGAGGAAAGGAAAATGAATCTTTATGGGATTCTAACAGTCACCCAGGAGTGTCTACAGTAATTAGATGCCTTAAATTGCAGCTGGGGGCTTTCATGGGCTTTTCAGAAGTGCACAAGGAGGTCAGACCATGAATACCCGTTGATGTCCTGCTGATTTCCTCAAATAACAATTCTTCTTATACTATATAAAACTTGCAATGTGCCAAATGAGTTATGTATTGGCCTGGCTACGTGTACCTCTAGCTATTGTTCCTAAGGGTCACCCAAACAGCCCCTACAGCTAGCCTTATAAACATCTCTGCTTTCACAGTTAAGCGATATCCTGGCTGGATAAGCAGTGATATAGTCTTAATCAAGCAGGCTTAGGCCGTGGTGTAATACACCTAAATATACCCAAGCACTCAGTAGGGCTGACTCATCCAGCACAAAATATTTCCACTAGTACCCAGGTGCCAAGTGTCGAGCACAAAAGTTAGTGGCTGCCCTTGCTCACAGGGCAATGGGGACAACCACGTTGAGCACCATGGGTGGCTCAGGTCAACGGAGGCGCCCTGATGATGTACACCCATCAAGCTGATTCAAGCTGAATGAGTAAAAGGTAATCAGCTGGTGTTAATGTTACACAGAAATTAACACTTAAACACATTCTGGTAATATGTTTCCACCCACAATTTTTATCTGTGGTATCCAGTAGTTGAAGGATTATTTTGCATTGGAGTAAGTCATTTTATAAGCATAGTAGAGACTTTAGAAAATATGTTGTCATTTCCTTTCTGCTCAGTTTCTTTCCACAAAAACAGGCATGCACAGGCATGTTTATGATACCCACATTTATAATTGAATGTGTATGTAGGTGAAGAACTGCAAATAAACACATCTTAAAACAAGATCTATCTTCCTTCCCTTAACTGGCATGATCTCGAATGAAGTCAATCATAAAATTCCCTTGTGCTGAATTCAGAATTTTTTCCTGTATGAAAGCTGATGACCTCACAAGCCCTCCTCTCACAGAGAGAGAAGAATAGTAAAACCTTCCAAGTATTTGGTAGTGGTGTGAGTGTTGTTATTAGCAAGATAGAGTCAGCGGGAAAGTCACACATGTGACTGACTTTGTGTGTGCGTGATGGTGTTCCTGGTACTGTCAAAAGAAGACTACAAATGAGTATGAAGAGAACTGTGTTTCTGTATCTGTTCCCAATTTTTCTTTCTGCAGTTGACAGCCCTTGTGCATGGCCAGTTGTTCTGCTTTCTGTCTCTGCAGTCCCACTGCTCTCTTGGATGATAGTGTGAGGCTTTTTTTATGCAAGTCCCCAAGTAAGAAAGACAAAATTTTAAAAGCAAGCAATAAGGTGCTCCCTCTAGTGAATGTGTTTGTGTAACGTTGTGACCCAGGGCAACAACATCTGTTTAGTCAATATGGTAGAAGCACTGGAAAGGGTGGGAGGAAATATTACCATTCCTGGTCTAGCTGGAAGTCAATAGCAATTTCTTGTTGTAACTTAGAGTCAGTCATGTAGTGACTCTTAAGTTGCATGACTACATTTTGGAGAAAGGCTCAGCTAAGTACTCTGTGTTGTGTTATCCTTTTCTCACCATACCGTGTCTTCCCCATGGCACTCCCACATTGCAGTTGTGAAGCTGGTCTCTGTTGGTTTTTCAAGCTTTGTGACAAAAGGAAATCTGTGTGACTGACTTTGGCTGTGCTGGGTGTGAACAGCGCCCGGACATTTGGTACTTGAGCACTTTCCTCTGTGAGATAGTTGAAGCAGTTGTAACTTTTTTCATAGAAAAATTACATTTCCCATGGAAAACAGACCTCTAAAATTTCCACAGTTTTGGGCACTGTGAAAAAAGACTCAAACCTGAGTATTGCTGGCTGAATACAAAAGAAAACTCTTTCTTGTCCCAAATGAAGATAAAAAATTATTTCCAAAAAAAGAAGAGTCATTCTGAGTTAAATTTAAAATGCTCTATTTTCTGGGGAGAAAATAGAATAGATGGGAAACTTTTAGCCTAATTTAGTAGCTACCACTCAAGATATAACTTGGAAGAAAGTTTCTAAAGCTGGAAAGTAATTCTAATGACATATGTGACTGGAGAAGCATGAGAGTCTCTTTCGTGCTTTGATTAATATTCTCTATTACATTAGGCAGCTTAAAAACTGAAGGAATACTTTATCAGTGTTGTTCTGCCATTCCTTTAATGCAAACCAACATCTCTGCATAAAATTAGGACTCTGGATTGGTTTTGACCTGACTGAGGCAAAGCAGAATCTGGTAATGCTCCTCTGTGCAATCAATTGTGTGTCCACGTAGCTAAACCTGAGGCAACACACAATTGTGATGAGACAGACTTGTTTCTGTGGGAAAATGTGAAACATTTCTCTGTGTTTCATTCCTTTCTGCGAGAGCCGTGAAGTGAGGGGTGATTTTGTGTAAGCGTGTCGGACAAAGCCAGTGAAAAGAAGAATAAAGAAAAGGAGACGAGGTAATTCATCAGGGAGTTTGCTTGCAGTCTGAGAATGCTGCTAGCACAGGTCTAAGAGCTGAAACAAGATTTAGCAGAAGAGAAGTCTATCTCAATCATATCCAAGCCCCCCCAGGAGACTCAAAGGCACAGGAATCAGCACATGGGTCTGTACATCTGGAGGAGAACATGGGGCTGATGAATTATTCATGGATTATCTACTTGTGCTCAGGAATTTCTCTTTATTCATACCTGAGGAGCACAAGAAAAGGGGAAAAACTTTGTTTCACACCTGCCTTTTAATTTAGAAAGGGATTACTTGTAGAGCTGTGGGGAAAATCATGTGGTCCTAATGGCAAGGGTTGGAGGAGGGAGTTTTGGAGCCATGGAAGGCTGTAATGCTGCAATTTTATTTCCTTTTTTAGGCAATCTGAAAGAAAGCATAGAAAATCTATGAGAAAAAGACCACTATCTGGCCCTTCAAAAATTAATCTATCAAGCCTTTTGAAATAATGTGTAGCTTCATAAAGTCTGTAAAGACCTGAAACAGGGTTCTGAATGATACGTTTCCAGTGTTCTCCAGGCATTGCCAGTCCCTTTGCTTTAATTTGAGTCTGAATTAATCTTAATCTTCCAGACTGATAAGTGCAAAAAGTCCTCAGAGAAATCAATTCATCCTTTACTATCCTGGCAACGTCTTAACATAGATGTGAGGAAGATTTGTGCTGACTGAGACAGAAATGGCAGGACTGGGGAGGGGGGGATTTTTTCCATGTTCTTTCTAAAATAATCCTCAATGTAATGGGCTCTTTGCAAAAGCTCTCCTTGCCCTCCTCAGATGATAGTGACACCCAAGCAGCCAAGCTTATCTATGGCAGATCAGTAGTTTAATCCTCTGGAATGCTGTCTTGCTTTAACACATCGCTTGGGAATTTAGGACCAAAAGGTCCTAGGTGGCCTGATCAAATGGTCATTCCAGAACCTTTTGCTCTAATGATGAGGTATTTTCTAATCTAATTCCTGCTCTTCAGTTTGTGGCCAGTTATAATTCATATGTTCTTGTACCAGCTTTGCCTGTTAGCTTAATAGCCATCCTCCTTTGCCAGTACTTCTCTCTCCACCTCGCTCCTTTCCTCTCATATATTAATAGAAAGCAATCATGTTACTTAATCTATACATAGATATCCTGCTTTTCACTTTTCTATTTCTTCATTATCAGAAGAAATTGTGCTTTAGCCTCAGAAGGTATGGAGCTGCAGTTCAGCCTAGAAAAGTTTTCCCAAATGAACCAATGCTTTTGTAAATGAGTCGCAGTTCATGGACTGGCAAAATCAGACTGTAGATCTGCTCTCATTGTGCATTTCCAAGGCATATTGATTGTTTTCAGGGTTAGAAATACCAGCTTCTTCTACTATTTTATAGAGCTTCTGCTTCTGGACCCATACAGGGGAATAATCTACAGTATTTTCAGCTAAAACCAGTCATACTATATTAGAATAAACTCACAGGCTAAATGTTGATTTCTGCCAAGATCCCATCTCCGGCAAATGACTACTAGGAAAAAGTATAAGAATAGGTGGCTTTCTGGGCCAGAAGTTGTACCTTGTGAAGTTTCTTCCCTTATGTTGTGTAATTACTTGCTGAATCCTTGTTAAATGTGATGTAGGAAGTGATATTCTTTTCTAGCCAAGCAAGAGATGACAGACAGGCATCCAAAGACTCTAGGGTTCATGTTCCCTTCACCATACCACTTTTGTTACACTTCTCTTTTACTGTTGTCATACCTGCTATAGCTCCATGTGTCATTGTGCAGGTTGATTCTTGAGAGTATTGACTTCATATTGTGGACTTTATCTAACTGTGTAGGTTCAGGCTTGGACAAGAATATATATCCATGGCTGTTCAAGCCCTGGCTGTCATTGAAGAAGAAAACTTTGGAGGGAAGTGATCTCATGGAAAACACACTCAGACTTTGGGCAGCAGGAAGTCTCTTCCAAGCATCAGAAATGATCTCTAGTGTCAAGCAGAGGGCAGCTTTGCTGGTTAGTTTGACAGTACTTGGCCCAGTGAGTCTCCTTGTCATAAGACAGCCAAGTAGATGGTCTTAAGAGAAAATAGCAATGTCTGATAGAAGGGCTGCCAAGCTGATGGATATTTCTGAAGGGGCTGTAATAAGGAGCAGTTTGACAGAAGGCAGTAGTTCTGGCAATAATTTCCCACACCAACCATACACACTTGCATCTGGGAGACTGGGATTAGAGCAGGGAGTGGCTGGAAAAGCCACATCCACTTTGTACACCACTAAAGACACCATGTGGATTCAGCGAGTAGCCAAGGGGAGAGAAGGCAGGCATTCACTCTTACCTTGAAGCAGAGCAGATCCCTGGCTTTTCTAAATTACGGTGGCAGAGGGTGATCGGCCTTAGCTGATGATAAAGTGCAGAATGGATTCTCTCAGTGTTTCTGATCATAGCACAAATCAAAAGCACTGTTCCGTGCCAATGCTCCCAGTATGACTGATGCTTTAAAAGGTCATAGCTGTGGAGTTTGTGTTCATTTCAATTCATCAGTCTTGTAAAATCATTGCATTCTTGCCTTCTCCCTGCTAGTCAGGCTATGAATTTGTTATTCCTTTTATTTCTTTTATTCTTTGTCAATCAACTCCTAATAAGGCGTCATAAAAATCTAAAGCAGATGACTGAACAAAGCATCAGTGAAACGTTCGTTCTTGATGTTGTTTAAACTCTGTATTTTCTGTCTTTGCTATCTAGTCTGGTTAAGAGGAAAATCCTTGAGCTGATTCACTAGGCCCTGGCATTTTTTCTAGTATTCAGAACAATTCTCTAATCTTTCTGGTGGAGACCAGAGGCTTCTGACTAGGAGCAGTAGAATGGTTCCAGGACCAAAACTGGGACTTGAACTTTAGTGTCTTCTGATGTACCAGACGGCAAAGGAAAAATGCCTTATTTCGTCTCATCTGTAGCTGACACTTACCTTGCAGGCAGAGTCCTGCCTGCAGGAATCCTCTCCAAGTATCATCTGACACTCCAAATGATGCAGGAAAAGGAGGACATTTGAGTTCAGGAGGGATATCATTAGCAAGCACAAGCTGTTTTACTGTTGGGAAGGGAAAGGCACAGGAAAGTCCTTCCTTAAGGAAGGATCAGTTTGTTCTCCACTCTGTCCTGAAGTGCTAGTCTCAGCTGAGTGAGCATTACTGACTTCACTGTGGCTTTTCCTGGCAGGGGAATGGAGGGTGGGCTGGTTGCTCAAGATGCAGGTCATGTTGCTTCCTTTTCATCTCTGAATCTCCTTTCCTGTGACTTGTGCTTTCACTTATGTTCCTTTAGGAACATAAGTGCTGTGCAAAGCTCTGCTGAAGGGCTCAGTAACTGCATCTTGCAGATCCTCTTGAACACAGTGGCTTGAACAAAGGCTGCTGGAGGATATGCGAGCATCTGAAATCAAAGGGTCTGTGAAGAAGTGACTGTCTGGATTGCCATGATCCCCATGGCTCCACCAAGAGGAGGGGGTAGTGTTTTTGCCCTACCAGTCCCTGTCTTTGTACCCCATGCAAATTGTTTGCTGTTGTTTTGAACATGGTACTTGAATCACACCCTAAGATACTATCCTGGATGCCTCAAAAGAAAAGGACCCCTTCTACCTCTCACCCCTTGTGCTTTGAGTGAGAAAAATGACAAACTGGGGAGTAAAGAAGGCAGGGAAGGAGGGCAAGATCATGTCTCAAACAAGGCTGAGTGGGACTGATGTTTTTTCTCCCTGTTGGAGGACTGCCTCTCCAGTTTCCAACTCACCCCATCCACACTGCCGTGGCGGTGGAGCTGGGCACTTTGCTGTGCATGCAGAGGCTCACGCTCTCCCTCTGCCTCTCTGTGCCTATTTGTGCGGTGCAGAGAAACACTTCGGTCAGCATGAGCCAGTCCAGTTGGTAATAAGCCAAAGACTAAATTAAACAAAGATGTTTTCACTCTCAGGAACCTTAAATATTGTCAGGATCCCAGGTGAAATATAAAGGAAGGCCAGAACGACCGTACAGAGAAGCCAAAATTTCTCTCACATCAGTCGGGGCTAGTCAAAGGTTCAGCTGTCCATGGCACCAGACTAGGTTCAGTATGCCAAACTGCTTTTGTCTCCAGCTGTTAAGCACTGAATGACCAAAGCACCAGTCAGATGAAGTGTAATTGCTTTGGAGGATCAGTGCCATAGTACCTATGGTTTATATTTTCAGTTTTAAAAGTTAAGAGACTGTATGGAGAGACATACTGTGTGAGCTTCTTACTCCATGAGGGACTTAGGAGGGCCAGGAAGGCATCACCTAGCTTGACTTCTTCATAATGGGAACTAGAAAAGGCCATTGTAAGATTTGAGAGACCTCAGAAGTGGGCCATATTCAGTGTTTGAAAAAAGGGTTAGAAGAGACTTTCCCATCCCTTGAATTTTAAAGTGCACTGGGCCAAATTTCCCTGAGGCCAAACTCCCTGGAAATGAATTCAGCGGTCACACGGGATAAATCTGCTCCATTGTTTTTTTAGAAGTGAACCAAAGAAAGCATCAAGATACAAAAATGTTGTTGGTTCCTTGTTGTAGCAGGCTAAGCAGAAAGTGTCAAACACTGAAGCATTTGAAAGAGAAAAAACTAGTTAGCTGCTGCTCTTATATGCATGCTTGGTCAGTCCAGCTTATCCATAAGCAATGGTGGGGATGTATACTATTATTGAACAGCCTTTTTACCCTTAACCTGAGAAAATTGAGGCTTGACTAAGTAAGTACTAAGGCACTAATTCAACCCTTCATACCCAGCCCTAGGGAAACAGCCTTTTACTGTGTCTGGTTGAGTGCTGGTACAGGTGAAAAGGTGGCTGTGTTTAGTGTTTTGGCCTTCCTTTTTTTTTAAACTCTCCAGATGGTCCATTTGTAAAGGACCTTGCTGGCATTTATTGGAAGGTAAAGTCTGTACTCAAATATCTGTCTTCAAGAGCTGAAATGATTCCTTTCCTAACTTGTTTTGTTGTTTGCTGTTTAGAGGGGATAAAGCCCACTTCAGGGACAGGAATTCATGCTGAGAGAAATCTACTACGAAGGTTTGGCTGTCAATAGCGTCAAGCTGAGCTGAGCATGTGAGAGGCTTTTGTCTCCTCATGTAGAGAGCTAGAAAACTCCCCTGTGCACTGGCAAGGGCTTTGTTTTGTTTTTCCCTTCTTCCTTTTCCTTGCCAGATTTCATTAGTCTTTCAGGAATTGTTGAGGATTGATTGTTCGGATTGACCTGAACTCCTTCCCAAGAGATAAATGGGAACATTCACACATAAAGGTCCTGGACCAACATTTTGGGTGCTGTACTGTGAGTTGCCTTAATGGTACAAACTGTGCAGCTATTAGTGGACTAGATCATTGCTCCAGGAAGACTGAGCAATGTGAAAACTGCTGGCTTGATGCCTCACACTAGAGAACATGTATACTAAGTACGGTGTGATAGAGAAAGAACAGCACTACCAGGGCAACTCTGTGGACCAGTCCACCAGCTCCAATAGAGCAAATAAGGAGACTTTCCAAAAAGCCCTTTCCTCAGAGCCTGTTTCAGCAAAACAGCATGGCACCAAACTTAAAAAAAAAAAAAAAAAAAAAAAAAAAAAAAAAAGTGGTGTTTTTTTTTTTTGGTGTGTTTTTTTTTCCTGGAGTGATGTTCTGTTTCATAGCAAGACGCAGCTTGCCCATTTTAGATGAGAGGAGAAAGCAGGGGTTTGATTGAAAATATGGAGCAGAAGGGGAGGCAATTCACAGTCTGATTCCCAGGTCCTCTTCCTCCCCCGCGTCAGCCTGTACTTACACAGCCGTTCTGCAGTTATTACTCTGGCGAGGGAGACCAGAGACTTAAAACTGCAGTTATCTGAGGTGAAGAAATAGCATTATTCATTTGGCCAGTGCCTGTGAATGTGGCACTGATTTCAGCTGAAAAAAAGTGATAGAAAAAAGAAGGCTTATAAATGCATTAGCAAGGGGGAACATTGACCTGCCACTCAGGTATTTTTAGGATGTGCTTTCTACATTAGGGCCTTCTTGGATTTTGCATTTTAATATCTGCAGAATCCTGCAAAGCTGAATTTTAGGAAAGCAACTTTTCTCTTCACTGCATTACTATTGTCACAGAAGATGTTAAAAAAGAAACCACTGAATCATCTGTAGTGACTGCCAGGAACTCAAGCAGGCCTAACAAATCATGCTGCTGGGCAGACTGCACTTCCAAAAGCAGCTATTAGAAGTGTTGGCTGTTTTCTGCCTTTCTGAGTTAAGAATCGATTGGGAAATGACAAAGAATATTCAGTGCTTTCAGAAGTTGCTTTCTGACTAATTTCTTTCTGAAACCAGCTGTCTCCCTGGAGTCTTTCTTTTAAACCTACAGTGTATATTTATTGTTATAATCTGCTTTTCACCTGAAAAGAATAATAATCCCCATTTACTTTAAGCCTGGTTGAACATGCACTGAATTCAGAAATTAATTTCTCCCTGCTCTTAGCAGCTAAGCTCTGAAGGATGGATCCTCAGCTGTGCTATAAATTGCTTAGCTTCATTGAAGGGTATTGCCCTGTGTCTTTAACCTCTGGAAACAAATCTCAGCTTAGAGACCATATGAAAATTGATTTTGCTTGTCATGCCATTATCTTCATTTGTGTAAAAATGGTGTAACTGATGCACTGTAGACTCAATCCTGTGAGGCACTGAGTGCACCCAGCGACAGAGTGAGCCCCCACCAGCGGAATGATTCAGACCAGGGTGCTTAGCATCCTCACGGGAAATACTTTGTATCTCGCACTGTGGAGCTCCAAGCTGGCATGGTTTCAATTCTGCCAGACCTAGGCCGCCTTCAAATCTCATACACACACCCTGCAAAACTCAGGAGAGCGACTTAAAAGTTCTGAGATGATTAAAAAGTAAAGCATCTGTCAGCTTGCAGTTTGCCTTCTGGCTTTGAAGGCTGGAGGGAATGTTCTGAACACAAGTAAAAACAATTTTTAATTTAACAGTTGAGGTTGTTATGTAGTTGCTTACTTAGCCAGGAAGAAAGGCTTTGAGATGACCATCAAATCTGCATGTGAGGTGGCACAAGCGCTTTCCACCATTTAGCTCTGTGTTTGCTAGACTTTGACAGGAGACAGTTGCTTTTACATGCCTACATGGCAGAAAGCATACAAAGCCCCTTGCCAGCCCGTTTGCTCCAGACAAGGCTGTAATCCACAAAGTTCCTGTAAGCAACACAAACCTCAGCAGCTGTAAAGATCTCCCTTAGTGAAGGCAGATCCTCTTGCTTGATGTGCTGGACATTGGGAGCAGTGTAGGAGAAAGGCCTCTGAAATGGTATTTGAACACCTTTTAATAGACCACTGTTAAAAGAAATAAACTAAGTCTAAAGGTTATTTTAATGTTTAATTTTTTTTCCTGGTCAGGCAGCAGCGAACATATGGATTGGGGCTCAGGGGTCTCAACACTGCTTCCCTAAATCATGAAATCATAAAAGAACATGTTGGAAGGAACTTTGCAAGGTTATTTACTCCATTCCTCTGCTTGGAGGCAGGATGTTGAACCTGCCATTAAAAATTGCCAATGATGATGATTCTATATCCTTCTCTTGCAATTTATTTTAGTGCTGTAACTAGCCTTGCAGGTCTTCCAGGTCACATATTCACCCTGGTCTTAAATCACAGTGCTGTCGGTGGTGGACTCTTAGGAAGTATTCTGTGCAGTAGGGGAGAGCACCACGTAGCCTGGTGTGTTACTGCAAAATATTGCAGTCTGTGTGTGTCAGATGTGTATAAAGCAGTATCTCTGCCCAGAGCTGCCAACTGTGGAGTAAGGAGCTGGGCTAGTGTGCCTGGCGTATTGCGGGATAATTTCTTAACATCTAATGGACTCTAGTTTCTGTCAGCCTCCTTGTGAAAATCAGAGGGTATTTCTTTTCCCCTTCCCCCACCTCCTGTTCTCTTTCTGAAATGCTAAAGCATCTGGCTGCCTCCAAGCAAAGACAAACTACAAACACCTGGGTGTTGACTTTTTTTCCCCCTTCCAAGATCTGCAGCTGCATGACAGACAGATTCTGGAGGTTTTGAATGGCACCTTCTTTACACGGCTGTCATTTGATCAGAAACAGCCCCTGACACTTACCGTGTGATTTAGAGGATCCTTACTCTGGGGCTGACCTGATTACCTCACGATAAAATGATGTGGGGCCATGACACCAAGGCATGATGTCATGGGCCTTGACATGTCACCAGAAGAAATACAAGCTTCCTGGTGCTGTAACCTTATTACAAGGTGAGTTTTGTTCTCCTATACGCTGACTTAATGGTAGGTAGCGTGTTTATCCCATTCCCTTCCTCCCCACTGAGGCCACCATCATCACCAATGCTACCGACAGCTTTGTCAAACTGATACCCAAAAAGCATGGGAAGTTCTCGTGTGCCCCAGATGTAGGTATGTGAGATAACACCCTGGATCTGCACACAACCCCCCTGCTCATCTAGCAGCTCCAGCACAGTCCAGCACTGCTCCCAGAAGTCTAATTAGATTGAAGCTTGAAGTCTCTGGATATCATCTCATACCTTTATTTGAAATGATTTATCATGCCGTCTGATATAATCCCTTTAGATAACTGTTAGGAGGCCTTGCTTAACATGCTGTACACACCCCTGTCCAGTGCAGAAAATGTTCTTGGCAAATGAAAACCAAAGGCCTGGAAACAGTATTTAAAGCTCTTTCCCTGTCTTTTCCTGCACTTTAGATGTGCTTTCAATTGACAGCAGTCTACAGGCCTTTGTCTCCCTGGAAGGACACATCAATACATGTCATTCTGTGTATTGACTCCTAATGGTTTTAAGAGGGTTTTTTTTGTTGTTTTTTGGGTTTTTTTTAAATATGCTGCATTGGAAATTGATAAAGTACTTTCCAAAATCCTCAGACCATTAGCAGACACGAGTAGCTGGCAATTGGATGCAGTAGAGACCAGTGGAGAGGCAAGTTTCCAGAGGCGCAGGCATGTCGGGGCCATGGTGGTGCTGCTCCTTCCCTGCCTGCCAGGTGCCCTAGCCCCAGGGAGGTGCTGTGCTCTGACCGACTTTGCACACATGGGAAGCGGGAGGAAGACACGAGCTGCCTAGGTCAGGCTGAGACGAGGGAGATATTTTGCCCCAGGATATCATTTTGGAGAAACTCTCCCCAGCTGCCTGCCAGATAGGTCCAGGGTAAAATGTTTCTCTCTTTTTATTTTCAAGCCAGTGCCGTGACAGCAAGTGACTATCTCAAGGGATGGTGTTCTCTCCTTTCCCACGTGCATCCCTGATGATGTGCAGGCTGTGGCCCTGGCTGTACTCTGTGTGGTCCTGGCTGCTCAAGATCTGAATCTGGACCCACTAGGGACTGCACTAATATTCTCAGGAATGCAAATTTCAAGGTACAAGGCAAGGAGAGTGCAACCGCATCTGGAGACGCAAAGGTCTTCTCTAATGCACAGAATGCCCCCCTAGAAGTTAAATTTCTCATATCTTCCTCTAGTGAGTGAAGCAGGATTTCTGCTAATCATTTCACTGGGAAATTAGGATCTAAAATGAAAGGTGACAGAACATGCTGCCTAGGTCTATTACTGTCAGTTTGCTTGGGCTGGCAGATAATTCATGGCAAGTAATTTAAATGGCACTTTTACTTATCCTGCCTTTATCTCATCTGTGGTCAATTTGTTGGAAGTCTTTCTAATTAGAGTTGTCTTTGCCAATCACGTGGTTTATTTCTGTTGCCTCACTGGCTAAATGTACCTTGTATGAGCTATTAATGGCATATAACTGTTGTGAGAATAGGAAGAAAAACTCCTCCTTTCAACTGGAAATAATTTTTGCATTAGTTAAGAAAAAATGAAAGTCTTATTTAAAAAAGGATTTTTTTTAGATCAAATTAATGTTTGATTAATTTCTGAGGTTTTAAAAACCTGCCGTATAAAACTGAAGTAAATGTAAAACTGTATGCTGCTGAAAGCCAAAACTATTCTGTTCTCTGAATGACAAAGACGTTGCTATTTCCACCCCCCCACCCATTTTTCAACCAGAACAATTTCACATTAATCAGTCCAAACTTGTAAAATGTATCAACAAAAATGGATATAGTCTGAAAAATATTTCCTAGATCTATACCTGATGATAAATTTGAAAACCATTTTCCTGTAGGTGTAGCAACATTAGCCTTAAATGCCTTTGTTCCTGCCAGTGAGCTCATTTGCTGGAGTATTTGCAGAAAAGGAAATACAAAAGAGAGGTGAACAAAGGGGAAATGGTTGAAAAATCTGAGTGAATTGTAATATCCCAGATGGCAAATGGAGGGCAAGAGAGAAAAGACAGATAACAGTGCCACCAAGCTAATGAGGGAATTTATTCAGCCTCTTGCCTGGGCTGGGAAAGAAACTGCTTTTGACGTTTCTTCTCCCTGGTAAAAGCTGATGAGTCGTAGGTGGGTAAGTGAGAAGTATAACAAAAATCTCTCTCTCTCTCTCTTTCTTGGATATTCTGCTGAATGTTGTCTCAGATGTATGAGTTTAGAGCAAGTCCTGCAAAGATTTGTCTCGTATCCTTGTTCCATGAGTGGCAGGTTTGGTTTCCAGGTGCTAACCTGCATCCTTGTGCCGCCGGCTCTGGACTCACTAGAGAGCCCAACGTGCAGCTTGTACAGAGCAAAGCTTCAGAATCACTGTTAAGATTAGCTTTGTTAAAGCCATTGATGGTCTGATTGCCCAGGTTATCCATATCCCTCCAAGGTGAGGTTAGCATGTGAACTTCGAGAAAAATCTGGGTGAGGACTTTAGTTATTTGGATTTCCCTTCAGACTGATTCTGTCAAAATACCCTTCAGTAAGTAACTTGGAACGAGATTTTCTACTCCTCATTCCAGCCACGCTAAGTAATTTAACCTCTGAGGGAATTTTGCCTCGGCAAAGCTTGCAGGGGACCAGTGTGGCACAACCTAATTGCAATTATGTAGGCACTTCTGGTAGGAAGGAATGCTGCATGTTTTCTTAACTGCACTGTCCTCCTGCCACCTGGTCCCACTGCTGCAGACAAAACCGTTCGACACGCGTGTCTGTTCTTTCCATTCTGGGAACTGACTGCTTTCCTCCTTCCTTCCCCCCTCCCCTCCTTGCCTTCATTTCTTTTCCTGCTGAATGTCAGAGTATATTGAAGAAGCAGCATTTTTTTCATGCTCTTTGGCATAAATATTGTGCGGGGCACAGACAGCATGGGCTAAATCGATATTGGAGAGGTTGGGCGGCTGGGCCATTCACGCCTTGAATTTAATTTCACAGATTGATCTATAGAACTGAAGACAGGTTGCAAAAGACAAACAGCCCTCTGTGCTCTGCTTCACCATTCCCTAGCCGTCAGGGCAAGAAGGAAACCAAACTTACCATGAGGATGTTTCCTAGTTTCAGGCCCTGTATAAGCAGCAACATTAGAAAAGCCGAAGACATAAAATTCAGATTCAGGCTTTACACTTGGGACAGAGCGAGGAATGAGTTTGGATTTGGGTTCTGACTAGCCACAAATCTCAGCCCTCGATTCAACCACATAGTAGGTTTGACAGTGTTTTGTATCATTTGTTTATTATGACACAAGAAGTCATATTCATTTTTTTTCTTTTTTTTTTAAATCAGTTAAACTTCTGGGGGTGGGATTCACTACTTTTTCTCCTCCAGTATGCTGACCATGGGGCACTCCAGTGCAGTACAATCATCCGTGCCAGTAACTAAGCAGAGAATGCAACCCAATAGCTGGAAATGCTTCTTCATGATAGAAAGGAGAAGGGAGGAAACATAGGTGTGGACCCTGTCCAGTTTCTATCTGCCCCAATGGGAATCTTTGGCCTTCGTTTGTACAGCAGGCTCTTGCTGCATGTGCTCAGCCCAAAGGACAGATGCATTTGGAGCCTTATCTGAGTTCTTCAGTCACACTGCGTCTTCAAAAAGGGGTGAAAAATCTTTGCAGTGCAGGCTTCCTACTGAGATTTCTCATAGTCCTTGCTCCAGAAACACCAAGGCATCAGGAATTCTCCCTGCTACTTTCTATGGCCACTGCTGGTTCCAGCTGGAATGTGAAGGACAAAAGAGCATGAAAAAGAATAAACAGGATTTGGCGGTAGCATGGCTGACAGGTTTTGTTTTGCATACGTGCATGGAGGGAATGTCTGAATTGTTAAGCAACCTTAAACAGATCTCGTTTAGAAGGTCAGAGAAATAGAGGGGTCTTTTCTTCTCTATGCATTTTTCACTTTTAACCTGTTTTCTACCAAAGAGGCCCCAAAATCAAATCTGATGGCAAGACCACCCCAAAAAGCTAGGAAAGATTTGGACCATGATCCAAATTTCATACATCTCTACTTTTCTCATTTATTGCTATTGGATTTATTTCTTTAAGAACAGCACTCCTGGGAGCCCTTCTCCTCTTCCTCTTGTGCCAAATGGTATTTTTTGTTGTTTTTCTTCCAAGTAGTAAGTAATATTCCAAATACTCTTTTAGTAATGGATTAAACACTACAATGAGTGACAACCTTGTCTGAAGTTTCTTATGCCCAGCTTTGATCTTCTAAGTCTGGTAGGAGTATGGAATAGCCTAATTTTCCTTATTTCTTCTGGTATTCAATTCTACTTTCTAGATTTTCTTTTCTGAGTGATGTTTTCCAGTAATCATGGCACTGAGCAAATGCCCACTGTGATATTTAGCAGTCTGCAGATATAACAGGAATTTTACCTTCTCTATGCCAACTCTTTCTAAGTGTTCATTTGCTTCCCTATCACATGGCTGGCATTTTGCACTAGGTTAGGAGTCAAGATTTTATTTTTCTACTTGGCTGTTGCTGTCAGTGCCCTGTGAGCATGATACAGTTCATAGGTACACACAACAGCTCTGACTGAACTTAGCATACAGCCTTGCCATGACTTTCAACCAAATTTCCTCACCCATAAAATTGCTTTGACTAGTATAAAAATGCTGAAATGTGGGATCCTGTGTTTTTTGGTTTTTTTCCTATTATTTCTCTAAGATAAGTTACGGTATGAGCAATTTATGCACATGGAGCAGAAGGAAATGCAATAGGAATAGAAAGTTTTTCCCCTCCTGCAGTGAGAAGTATCAACCGAGCTGCTTGCAGAGGGGCTTTTAATATGGCTTGAGCTGGACCTGTCCAGCTTTCTTACACTTTACCACTGTTGCTTTGGCATTTTCTTTTGAAAGGGAAGAAACATGGCTAATTGTTTATGAACCAGATTTTAACAATCTGCACTGGCTACAAAGAAAAGCTTGTGAACTGGGGAAAAAACCTATATCCTATAAATACTCTTTTTCTTGCTACATTTTTATATGTGACAATATTAAATTTGTTGTGTCAGCACACATTTTTGCAGGAATCAGCATCATAGGCCTCATTCTGGAAATCTGCAGGAGAGTCTAGGAAGACTGGCCAGCACACAGCTCTTGGTCTAAAAAGGAAAAAGATTGCACATTTCACTCACCACCAATTTTTGTTTGAAAGTAACTAATACAGAGTTTTTGTATTATAGCACTAAAAAACGATATGAGAAGCTATAAAAAATTGAAGTAAATGATATAGCAAAGTGAGGCTCATCGCTCTTCTTTCTCAGGCACATCCTGGGTATACAACTAACAGCGCTGCTTCCTGATTCCTTCTGCTCTAAGTCTGTCCGTCCGAAGTGCTGAACTGCCTGTGTACAAGCAGCTAAACTGGCAGCAGGATGCTACAGCCTCCCTTTTTAACAGAGTCTGGTTTGAGCTCTATAGCCCCCATATTTTAGGATGCCACTAGCTGCTAGGCATTTCTTTGCAAACAAGGTGGAAGGGTTTGGGAGCTGTGCTCCCAAGGCTGCCTTTTTAAGGCACAGCTACAGTGACTGGCACAAAATCCAGACTGAATCCCACTCCCGTCAAGCGTATGCCCCTGTGGCCAGGAGCAGCTTTGTAACAGTTACACAAAGTGAAATGAGTCACAGGCTGTAAAAATAACATTCATGTGGTGGCCAACTTGACAGTGTGCCCACCACAACGTGTCCTGGTGCCAATCAGATAGGTTTCACACCTTGTGGATACTCCTCCTTTATCGCTGTTGCCATCATTGCATCAATGCTGAAAGGGCAGAAAAGCATGAACAAACTGTTACACTTGGCTTGATAGACATCTCTCCTTTCATTTACTTCTCTGTAAACAGATTGAAGATAACAAGTGCAGGCATCTCAAATGGCTCTTTCCAAAGCAGCAGGTTGCTCAGTAACTACTTGCACCTGCCCCCTCACCCTTGACTGCAAAACATAATTGCATTTCAAGTCACCTCTTCCTTTTCCACCGTCCTTTATTTTAAGTATCAAAAGAGAATCATCTACACTCTTGTTTAATGTTAGCAATAACCCTTAAAGAAGGATGTTAAACACACTGACAGATGCCAGTTGCTGTTTTTTAAGAACACATAAAACTGCTCTTTTGTTTCCAATAGCTGTTTTATTTTAGGCTTTTCTATTCAAGTCAAAGAGGAGTGTAAGGCTTACAGTTCTGGTTTGACATTACCTGGCTTATCATTTTCCAAGTGATGCAGCCCACCACAGCCATAGCTTGCCTGTGTGCTAGCGGCTGATGAAGCAATGGCTATTTGTCCTTCCGATCCCACCTCCGAGTCATCTTGTGCCATGATTTACAGCATGCTACTACTACTGCGGTGGTACTTAGATGTGTGGCAGACTGTGACTCTTGCTGCCTGTCAGTTTATTACTCTTCTGAATTTTGCAAACAGCAGATCTATGATGAAGTGCCTTCATCTGTTGTTACATCGTCCTTCGTTTCCCCTGCCTGTATTGTCTGACACAGGGATGCCTTTTTCAGTGTTTCTATAGAGTGTCTGCAGATATGTTATCAAGGTGCCTTAATAAATAAGATATAAAGAATATATTTTATTGGTAGTGCTGATGGCTGAAATTGTCTGAGGATATAAATGTGACCTTTGCCTAAAGCAAGTTGAACTTTGTTCAGTGGCTGAGGGTGGGGATAGTTGTATTCAACCCATATTGGTCTTTCTAGTGATGGCACCTCAGACACTTCTGTATTAGTGCTGAGAATGCTGGAAATTTGCAGCTGAAGCAGAGGTTTGGTGGCTGATGTGTCCCCCCAAACTCAGTAACAACATTCCCATTGCTCTCCATGCAATCGGATCCAGCCCTTAATGCGCAGCAATTAATGATCCTCCTTGAACACTAGCTGTCCTACAAGCGTCTTCAGACGTGATAGGGATTTTGATTTATTCACTAAAATTCTTCCAGCAGCAAATAGGAGTGCATCCCCCTATATCACACTAATATGCCTATACAATCACCCCTGCTGTTTAGATGAGGGGCTGATTTCCATGCCAGGAATCCTGCATTGTGCCAGATCCCTTTATTCTTCTTGGAACTTTGAAGATACATTGTGATGCTAATTAATCCCTTTCTCGAGAAGAGGGCAATTGCAAGTATTGGAAGCAACTTCATCAGTGCAGGAAATGAAGGCACATAGATGCTCTTTTGTGTTTTTTTGATTTCCCTTTTGAAGCAAAGACCATGAATCGATCTGACGCCTGGGCTCCTTCATTAACCCACAATGATATAGTCACATGGTCAGATGCAGCTGGTTGCAAACTGCCTCCTTCAAGCTTTCGGTTTATTTAGTTAGGTAAACTGTTACCTGTGACCTGTGTGGATGCTAATTTAAGGAAGTGAAACAACCTGGTCTCCAGGCAGGATGTTAGTTTGCCTTTTGCCTTTAGGCTGGAGTCCCATGACAGGAGGTGCAGTTATGCTGCAGCATGGCAGTTACTAATGTTCTTTTACTTCTCCTGTTTAATTTTGTCCCATATTATCCTTACTAATGTGCATACCCAAATCTGTGCCTTTGAGTGGCTGGTCGGCAAACCGCAGTCGCATGCAGCTCTCTCTTCCCATGTGAAGATGACCATGCCTTCTCCATTTCCCTGACATAATGAATTTGCAAACCAGAGAAAACCAGAATGGCCAAATTGTGGAACAGTGAAAAGGTCAAAGCACTTGAATGCGATGCAGTGAATTGCCTCCAGGCCTCTGCGTTCTTTTGACAGTTCTAACGGTAAGAATAGCAAATGGCATGGCCTGTGCCTGCCGGGGCAGAGGGCAGCAGGAATCGTGACATGCTGCAAATGGCAGTCTCGCCTCTCTTGCAGCCTCTGGGCACCAGCTTCCACCGTGGCATTAATCAGATTCCTCCGCTATAGTGCAGCTCCAGCAGCAAGCGGGGCATCAGGGCCATGCAACGCACAGCCCGCTTGACGGAGCGCTTGCTCAGAAAATGCTCTGGCTTGTGCAAACAGGGCCATGGGGAGGATCAGCTGTGTTTGCTGTGAAAGCTGGAAATGGACCTCTGGCATGGCGGAAAGCAATAGGTGTGTCATGGGTAAAGAGAGCTTTCAGATTCATCTGGGGTGCTGAAGGACCCCTACTGCTCAGAGGAAATACAAACTCAATAAATCTCTCGGGGCATGTTTTAAGCACAGGTAGGTGGTACCTTAGAGCAGTCCCTCGTGAACCAGGCAGGAGGACGAAGTCAGGAGAGTCCCCTCCAAACAGCATGGCCCTCACCGTGAAGAGGGGACTGCTGCCTCCTGCCACGTGAGCTGTAGCTGAGAGCGGAGGTTAAAATCCTCACGCTCACTTCCCCTGCAAATTCATTCGATGGCCTAGATGGTGCCACTCACTGTGATTTTCCTAGTGAGACAAAAGCAGATGTTCATTAGTGAGAGGTTTTTCTTAATAGGAACTTTGTGGCCATAGGAGGGATGGATTTGGACCTTTGCAGTTCTTCTAGGTATCTTGGGGGAAGGCAGTAGGATGGCCGTGGCATTAACTTTCTATTCTTTATAGAACCTCTCTTGAGACTCCCTTGACCTTTTAGATGCTTGATTTATATAATCCTCTCAGAGGACAGGCTAAAGGGGGGATATTATCAGCCAATTAAAAGGTTTCCTCCTGAGGAGGGTGGAAAATAGCATACAGATGATCTATTTTTCATACAACATCAATTACCATTCTGTTGCCAGATGTTGCACTGAGGAGGATATGTGCTGCAATGTGCTGTGCGGAGCTGCTTTTCCCAGACAGAACCTCTGGGAAGAGAAACTCTGTGGTGGATTCCTAAAGCCATAAGGGTATTAATTAAATACTTGATGGCCGTGAAATGCACCTTTCTGACAAAAAGCAACCAGCCATCAAATCTGCATTGGTTATATCCCCATTTGCTCCTAGCAGCTCTTTGCCAGCTGATATCTGGGTCTAAATAAATAAGTAAATAAAAATTCAAGCTAAGTTGCTGTTATTTTTGTAGTTTTCTGGGAATCTCCCAGCTAATACCCATACTACACAATCTCTGTGGTATTTACTCACAGTTTCATCTGCTCTCTCTCTTGCTTCTCTACTTCCAGCTGTTCTTTGCATGCAGTATGCTGCCAGTTATCTTCAAAAGAGAATGTGACAGTGTGTACTCATAAAGATGTGTAATTCCACAGTATTTGCATCAGGGTTTTGGTCAGACATGTCATGTGGAAAAGAAGATGCTACAAATGGGAAACAGTTGCTGAAGACTCCAGGGTGTTAAATGTAATATTCTGGAGAGCATCCTGTGAAGAGAGAGAATGTTGCTTTTCACAGATAAAACTGACTACTACTGAGATTTCTGCGTAACTTGAGTCCAGAGAAATTTTTGTACATGGAGATTTCTACCGTAGCATGGGGAGATTGTTGATTTGTGAATGTAGGTTTGTGGAGGGTGGTGTGGAAGCTGCTAAGGAATATTTAATGGTTGTGGAAAGTTCTGAATCGGAGAATCTTATAAAAGGGAAACATAGCTGATATACTGATAGAGCCAGCTTGGAATAAGGGGTTGAGATGGGAGGAAAGCGTGGGAGTTAACATGAGCTGAAGCCAGGAACTGAAGAAACCAAGGCTTTTTCAGAAGTGAAGGTCTAAAGAAGAAGCAGGGACAGAGGCCAGGACGAAAGTCAGAAAACCTGGAAGGCAGGACAAGAGGAGAAGACAGAAAATGAGAAGTGAGGCAAGACTGGAACAAGTCAAGTCTGAGAACGGTCACTGGGAGCTTGGTCTTAGGGCATAGCTGCAGGTAAACATCATGTCAAGCAGCTGTATGTTTGATAATGGGGTAAACCATCACGCAGGCTCAATGTCTAGTCCTTAGCTTACTCCAAGCCTTTTTGGGCTTATCAGGGAATCAGTTTTCCTTAGGCTGTGGTAAAGACTTGTCCTTGCAGAGACTGCTATGTTGGAGGCTTGTCACTCTGCTGTCGGCTTTGAGAGACTTTGGGTATCCTGCGGATCTCAGTCTTCCCAGTGAGCCTGCAGGCTGTCTCTACCCACCTGTTCTCTCTTCATCTTAGACTGTCTTTGGGACAGGGTTTTTTTTGCCCTGTCTTTGCACAGCACTTATCATAGCTCTCACCCAACTGTGGTTCTGGTGTCAACTCCAGAAGATATTTTGCTACCATTCATTGTATGCCCTGATCTCATCATACTGTGCATGTGTGTGTGGGGGAACATCTCTGCAGCAGCTGCTGCTCTAGTATGGCTCCATGGGCCATGCGAAGACCATGCAGGAGGGGTAAGGACATTCCTTACACTCTTTTAGTTGCTGTCACATGCTATACAATATTCTGCAATCCAAACAGACCAGAAGCTGGTGAGTTTGCAAAGCTGTGGCTGGACAACTTCTCCAGCCCAGATGCATCCTGTGAAATGAAAGCTCCCATTATGCTGCCCTTTTAGCATGCATCTGTCTTAACCGAATGGTGCTCATTAGTTCATGTCTGCTCACTCCTTGGCTAATCCATCAATGCCAGTCATGATGGATGTGCTTGTGAGGAAGAGTGGTGGAGTCTGGGAGCTGCTAAGTGTTCAAAATCCAGGTGGAACAAAAATACAACCTATCATTGACCTCAGTGGTGCCAATTCAGCAGCCATGGTGTTTGATAGCTATAGAAAGCAGCACAACTTCAGTCTTGAATTTTTCTTCCAAACTCGTCGTGGTCCAGTTTAAATGGATCAGCTAGACTGATACTTCCCAGAGTTGTTCTCCAGTATGGGATTCTTGCTGGGCTCTGCTGCTATTTCATTTTAGTTGCTTACAAGCTGATGCTTATGAGCTCATAGGCCACAGTGGTCCAAGGTAACAGACCATCCTCTGATTGCTGACCTAGGACTTTTTCATTACAGACTTTTTGCACAGTACAGTCCAATGCTATGCTACAGATGCTAAAGCTAGTTTGAAGCAAGTCAGTGCACCTACCACACAGAGATCCCACCTCAGATCCTAAAAGCAGTGTAGCTGCGCTAGTATGGCTTTTTGTGCCGATTATCTACCAGCGCTGGCTCTGAGCAGAATTACCTTCCTCAGGCACAGCATAGTAATGGTGTAGCTGAAGTGTCTGGTGTTAGAGATAGTTAAAATACAATAGCACTCCCAGACCCCTGCACATCTCTCAGAATCTGAGGGGCTGAACCCATCTCCTTTCGAACTTTCCCTTCTCAGTCATACTGAGACAGAGAGGCTCAAAAATGCCAGATTTCTCAGCAGATCAACAGGTGAACACCTGTACACATTGTGGTAGGGGTCTCAACCCTGTAACACTGAACCTGTTGCTCCTGCTAGGTACCTCGCACCACCTTGTTCCTTCACACTGGAAGGAGACAACTTGGGCCATAAAATCCATCACTGTACATCTACAGGAATACAGACTGACTAGCCAGATAAAGTCCCTGTTAGCCTTAGTTGTATCAGGAGGAAAGGATGTTGTGACAGCTGGAGAAACTGCAAACATCTGTGTGTTGCCCGCATGTATTGCTCTTACTGGCAGTCTTTGTACGTTAAAGCAGCGCAGCGCTGACAGTTGTAACCTTTACAAGGAGTAAGCAATCACCGCAAATGACCTGGAGGCAGACAAATAAAACTCATTTTGAGTCCCTCGTGTATTCCATCCAGGAATCTGTGCAGGAAAACCAAATGAGAAATCACAAGTCCTGTTTTATTGCCATGCTGCAGATGAGAATGCAGAGCTGACCTCTGATGAATCATTTTACGGTGGTGCAAGAGGAGCAGAGGTGTGTTTGATGATTTGGAGAGAGAGAGAGAGACCAAGTGCAATTAAAGTGAGGGATACCTCATTTAGGATGCACATTGCACAGCACAGGCAGTAGGTGACAAATTAAAGAATATGTAATATTTTGTTGCAAAACAGCAAAATAACTTGCTTGCATTTAAAACCTTGAGATTCTGTGTAGTCATGTGTTTGTAAATTGCATCACGCTGTAAACTGGGACATCACATTTCATTCCTTTAATGTATTCAGTCAGTCTCTCCTTTGATTGACTCCTTTACAGCCACACTCATGCTTCCCATCTTGCTGTTTCGTGTTAACTTTCAGGTCAAACATTCACTGGTTAATATTCCACCACAGAGCTCTTTGGGCCTGTCTGCCTCTTACTTGGGCATCGATTCGCCTTTGGAATATGCCTCAGGTTAGACAGCAGTGAAATACCCTTCCAAAGCAAGGTCATGGGGTTCGACCATTGTGATGGAGATCCAGCAGATGGAAGGAAAGGAAAGCAATTTCCTTATTTCAGGGGGAGGCTGAGCACTGGTCATACATGGTTTGTGAGAAATTCTCTTGCAGGAGCAGTCATTTTATGAGCAACTCGGATGGTGTTTTCCGTTCTTTTGAGTTATTACTAGGAGGATAAGATTCTCAAAATAGTGAGGATTCTAGCAGAATAGTTATTGCCCTTTGCTCTGTTGTGCATGCCTGTACCCTCCGAACTGAGAACTTGCGAGAGCTCACAAGTTCCAGAGCGTCAGAATGTTTGGGGAAGAAATTTGTTTGGAGACTGAAGAGAGGAAGACAGGATACAAAGGAGGTGAAAGGGAAACCTGAAATGATTTGAGTTTTTGAAAATTCCAGATGCTCTTGTGCTGAAATCATAAGAAGTAATCACTTAATATCTGGGTAATCTGAAAAAGAGATGACAAGGATGGTAGAAAATAGCTGTTCTAGGGAGTCCAACCAGGTTATTCCCTAGAGCAGGAGAAAAAGTAGTGCTGTCCACAGGAGAAAAAAAAAAAAAGATTTAACTTCTCATGTTCTTGTGAACCCCTGTTGCACTATAATAATACTTGCAGATTTGAAGGCCTCCATTTTCCAGCACAAGGCCTGGTCTATTCACTGCAAAGGTCTGGCTTTTATCTGAAAGCAAAGCAACATATTTTCAATACTTTATCTTGATGTTCAACTAATGTCTCATTTTCCCTCTTCACCTTCCAAGCCTGGTTTATAAAGTTCTCAATATGTTCCTAGTAATTTGAGCTTGGAAATTTCCTCATTTTTAATTAATGAATGTTTTCTGAAATCAGCTATTACTGTCACTGGAGCCATTCAAATATCTTCAACTGATAGCAATTCTGTTCTTACAAAAAAGCCTAATTTGTTTTTTCTGGATAGTTTTAAAATCTTTTTCAGACACAAACCTGGGTATGCCCAAAATTGTTTATGACAGAAAGCTAACACCATAGGATTCCACCTTGTTTACTTTATCACTGCTGGCCCATTTTAAGTGAGAATGATAAAGAAAGGCCTCTCTGCTCCAAAACCCCTTTAGCCAATCTACAGTCATTACGTTAAGACACTGTGCTGATGATGGAGAAGCTGCAATTGCATTGCTTTTGGACTGTTAAGATGTGGTTATAAATGTGTCCACTTAAACAGCTGCTCTCCAAGCTACTGCTGGTGAATATTTTTTTAAGGAGCAATTGTTCCGTCTTGCCTTACATGGGCATTTTCAGATGTGAGGCAGTAGATTTGGAGCAGCAGCTGTGCCCAAATCCTTGAAAGATTCCCCTCTCCCATTTCCCTTTCCTTCCCCAGGAAGTTTTGATTTTGAATCTCCCAGGGAGCTGAGGACCTTGAGACAGTTTGAGGACAAACGCAGCTGAATAAGCTACTGTCATGAACGTCTCTGGGCAAGTTCTATCCCCTCTATTCTTTTTGCAAAGAACAGAGCTAATGAAGCGTTGTCAGGGAAAGCTCTATCTCTGCAGCTTAGCTCAGCTGGCAAAGGCTGTGGGACCAAACATTTCAGCATATCTTCATGGACAGACCTTCTCTTTTTCTTTTAGAGAAACTGTTAAATGAAGAACCAATGAAACAAATCATAATAATCCTAAAAGAAATGGTAATAATTGTGTTTCAAGCCTGTGCTAGGAATCAAGAGGATTAATTACTGATTTTGTTTTGATTATTTTCTTGTTCCTTAGGACAAGATGGATCTTACTTGTTTCTAGTGATCTGCCACCAGGCACAGACTCCATTTCCTCTTCTCCACCCTTTTTAGTGCTCTCTGGAGCTCAGGGCAAGTGCAGTCTGGTGCAGGCCAGAGGTGCAGTTTTTGCATTAATAGCCACGTCTCTCCATCTCCATTTCCTTCCATTTCTCTTAACCATGCAGGCTTCACTTTACGGTATTTGGCATCTCTTGGCACCAGATCTACATTTCTCAACTTGTTTCATGCTATTTACTCATCGGCTCTCATCCCAGAAAACTTCCTAAAGTAGGAGAAATGAGGAGCATGCTGGGGTGTCTCTGAAGAGCTCTGTATTCGTTGTTACCGCCTTCCTCAGCCAGCCCTCCCCACTGCTGAAACTTAACATCTCTACTCCTCAAGTCTGGGGTTTTGTTTCTTTTCTGCTTTGTTTGTACTATAAATTATGAGGAATCCCAGTAAATTCAGTGGGAATCATGAGTGAAAAATTGGTATGGGAGAGAACAGAATCAAGCCCTTTTATTGTTTAATGTATAGCATTCCTAGTGGGTAAATATCCTGTAGTAGCACTGTGGAAGAGCAAATATATGAAAAACTGCTTAGTACCAATAATGATACTAATGTAGTTAAAGCATTAATCTTGCTGCAGCTGTTGTCTAACCTGTCACAGGGCTTAAGGTGGTTCCCCATACTTCCTCAGGCATAAATAGTGCATGTGTTTCTGAGTCTGTTTCATACGATCTTAAGAGGAGGAAACTGGATCCGGGGCATTTTTCATTTAGATATACAGAAAGACATGTGCTTCCTCCCCAAGATTCTTGTAGCCTGCTCTCATCTGCACAGTATCTGTCAGAGCTTGGACAAACCCAGGGCTGGAGGCTAGAAAGAGCAGGTGGTGGGAGCTGCTGGGGACACTAAGCTGTAGGATTTTGTCAGGATGTTTGCAGAAAATGGGAAAAAGTCCCATGTGAAGCAATCACTGATTTCTTACAGAGTGCTTGAATGTTGCTGGGAGCAGCAACAGATGTGTCACTTTGAACTGCTACCTTCAGTCCTTCACGTTTTTTTTTCCAGGATCCTCCTTTTGGGCTGATCCCCAGCAATCAGTATCTTCCTCACACTTATCTTTTGCAGCCTTCCCAGCCCGATGCTTTAGGATCAGGCTAAAATCCATCTCAGCTTTAATTAAAAACAATTTAAAAGGGGAGGAAGGAGCAGTTTCTTGATTCCATGGTATCCAGGAAAATTTGAAAAGTTGAACACAAGGGATCTCAGCAACTGAAAGCTCTCCTGTTTTTTAAGGTGACCTCAAGATTTTGGGGATGGCAGTAAGGAGTAGGCAACAAAGGCAGGTGCGGGAGTGAGAAGACAGTCTAGAATGGCAATCTCTGAATACTGAGAGGGGAGAATGGCCCCTTTATAACGTTGTCACAAAGGGCTTTCTCCCTGACGGAGGATGCAGTGCGTCTGAGGCAGGGTGTGCATGGTGCACAGATATTGTAATTGTCTTTATTGAGTGAAATTGAAACCCAAGTTTACTAGCTGGCTGAGTGCCATCTGGCGGCTAGATGCCCTGTGTCAGCAGCATGGGATGGTTCTTTCTTTTAGTCATGCTCTGAAAATTCAGTATACTGTGAGCTGAGCTGGAAAGAGGCCAGAGCCCACCAAGACAGAGTAATGTTGTCCTTTGGCAGAAGGTCAGATGGTGTGGAGGTGGGGTGAGGGAGGAGGACATGACGGGGGTCACCAGCCACCCAGGGTTGGAAGGAGCAGAGGATTTGCAGCGTATCTGATGAAAGTTTCTGCTTTTCACAGCTGGTGAGAGGTGTGATGTGAACTCTGTGATGGTCTTGCAACAGTGAGACCCTGATAGTTCTGCAGAAGTGGTAGTGGAGGGTACACCGAGGCAGTGGTGCACCCAGCAGGTATCCACATGCTGCTGCATCAGTGCTGGGACCTGTTGTCTTAGGATCTTCCCTCCACACCAGAGAACTGAGTTTACAGTCTCAGGAGAGTCTCTTCTAGATGTTACGGTGCAGAGCCAAGGCACTCTGAGACCTCATCCCGTGCACGTGCTCTGCCTTACCTTTACAGTCTGCTAGCATTCATGGTATTGTGCCTCTGTGTTAAACCCTGTGGTGTTGATATCCTTTCTGTAAACAACCTCTTAGTGAATAAGTTAGGCTTTGTGACTGGTATCATTCCACCAATGATTATCCAGCATGCTGCACTCTAAAAGTGCCTTTCAACTTCTCATATGATTAAAAGCTTCCTGATATCCTGGTGTCCCGCTGCTCCAAGCTCCAGGACCCCAAATCCTGTCATGGAGGTTCCCATACTTCTGGTGGATACCACAGAACACAATTACAGACCACAGACAGCATCTAAAGTGGCCACTAGATCCAAGTTACCTGACGTCCCTTGGCAGATATGGTCTTTGGTCAAAGCTGCTCATGCCTTTTAGCTAGGAACACAAAGCCAGCATTTCAGCATGGTGGCAGCATTTTTTCTCTCTGAATAGAAAACTATTTCACTAAGGCTGAAGGCTGAGGTTGTATCATTGCAAGTGTTCAGGTGTTAGTGCATCCTTAATGTAGACTTTCCTTCAGCTGGAGGTCATTGTCTGCCAGCAGAGACATTGCAAATGAGCGTTCTCTGAAATAACACAGCCAAAGCCTCCAGTTTTACCCAAGAAATGTCAGTTGTTCCTTTGATGCAGCTGAAGTTAGATGTTCAGAGCAATTGCTGTCATCATTTTAATTACAGTCTCAGCTCTGCCTTGGTCATTGATGCAGGGCCACATGAGTATAGCAGAATTCTGCAAACATGATCTGAAACACTGCAGTTGACTGTCATCTCCTTGCTGTGCTGGGAGCCTTTGCTGTAGCATGCTATATCTTTATTTGCACGAAGTCTTGGCCAGATGCCTGGCACCATGCCTGCAGACTGGTCCTATTTCTATTTGTTGATAGATTTCTCTTATATCTGATACCTTGATTAACGTACATTGATCTCTCTTGTTTCTGCTGGGTAGAAAGGATACTCTTAACAGCAGCCTAGGAACTGGTTTCTCTGGGAAGGATTGCTGCATTACATTTTAAACTCTCAGCATGTACAGCTATGAACCAGACCTAAACACAACATATATTTTCAGGACTTGCTTTTCCCTGCCACTTAGTGGCTTTAAATGGCAAAATATTTTTGCAAAGACAAATTGCTTTGCAGGTACCATGCTGAGTTTCTGGAAAGGTTCCAAATGCACAGAAGGATTCAGAGTGACTCTCTGAATCCCCATCAACAGGGTGAGATGACCCCAAGCACTTACTTTCCACATATGAAAATTAGAGGAATGTGAATTATTGACAACAAATTGCAGTTCTGTTTCAAATTCAAGGCAGTCATGTTACTGAATAGCACAGAGGACTAGTTCACAACACCTCAGCTCTCCCAGGACTGGACCCTGAGCACTTTTTGTTTTAGATGCAGCAAAATTAAGACCATTTTGCAATATGGATGGGCCATTTCTGAGTAAAAGATGGCTAGAAATAGGACCATTCTCAAGTAGATACCATCTTCTTTGTTAATAAGATGAGCTTTTGAATAAATCTGTGGTGTTGCATTAGGAGTATTAGTAGTATTAGATTTTTGAACTGAAGAAGAATACCTTATGTTACAGGGTGCTTGGATCTTTGTCTGCCCCAGCCTCCTTTTCCAGTTACCATCTCCAGAGTCTTCCACTTGTGAAGATGTACTGGATACTTGCAGTGGCATAATCTTCCCTCTTTTTCTTAGCAATAGAAAATCTGTAATCATTCTCCAGTTGCTGATATCTGGGCATATCTGGTGAGGCTCTGGATGCTAGACATTTCCCATGGGGAAGAATAATAGAAAGCTCAGCTTCCTTCTGCAGCACACTTCACATTTTCCTTCCCTCTTCTCACACCAGCTACCTTTCCCTAACTTCCCTAGGGATCACAATAGTGGAGTCCTTAAGTTTTTTAACCCTTTTCTTTCCAAAAGTGGTAGGGAAACTAATTCACTATAGGTGGGTTCAGCTTGGATGTTATTTATTGGAATCAGCAGCTCTATAATGTTAGGCAAGAAGTTGCTTTTCAAGGCACTGGGTGGCTCTGAACATTATTAAACATGGTCATTAGAACATGCTTTTCCAACTATTGACTGGCTGTGAACATTAAATATTTTGTTTTAATAAGTGCTTGCTTTTTCAGCTGCTGAGTGGCCTTAATCTTTTTTTTTTCCTCATTAAAAAAATGTTGATTTTCCAGCTCATGAGCCACTGAAAATACTGTTCTGTTTTTTTCTGGCATTTTTCTTTTTTCTTTTTTTTAATTCTCTGATCAGTTTATTTTTATTAAAAAAGCAGTGAGGATATTGGAGCACCTAGCTAAAATAACTTGTTTTCAGCTGCTAGGACAAGTATAGGGCAATGCTTAGGATAACATAAATTCAAACCTTGCTTGTGTGAACAAGTTCCATTGAGATAAGAACATGCAAACTATCCAAACATCAGCAGATTGTCCTCTTTGTGTGCTCTGGAAGGACTAATGAATCACAGTGCTGCATGCCAATTTTACCACCTGCCAATCAAGCATGTCCTGTTGTGTCATCCGTACATATTCATCGGGTAAAGATATAAAGCAATTCTAAGGTCAGAAATGAAGCATGTATGTTTTGGATTCAGAATGAAGATGAGAGGTTTGACTTAAATTTCATTTCCCTTAATTTTTCTGTAAGAGAGACCATATTACACAGTAAGAAAGGTAAATAGGAAGAAAGGCCTCATGCTAAAGCATTAGACTTTGAAGAGCTACTTCTGCTGCTGTGGGCTCATTGCATCACCATGAGAAAGTCATTTATGCCACGACTCTGTTGCCTAACCATAGACTTCACAAACTGTTTGGGATGCTCACCATGCCCCATCTGTCCTCCAGCTGCCATTCCAGGAGAGAAGAGATCTCTTGTAGGCATCTGCTAGTTCCATGAGCCCTAGAACAGTATGTCGCAAGTGGCATTAGATGTCTCTGTTTAGGTAAATGGATTTTGATCTTAGTCTCTCTTCCTGGTTTTCCTATCTGTAATAGCATCCTGCCAGGAATCTGCTGAAGACACTGTCTGCCCATTGTTATGTGTGGTACCATTCCTGCTCCAGTGGGTCCCTGGTCTTCGGGGTTGCTGTGATGGAGGAGCAGTAGTTACAAGAAGTGGCCGGCATCTTGCTCCACTGGGATGTTCTGCTTAGGGAGTAATGAAGTGGCAGCTTTCCTCTGTGACTGGGGCATTTCTGCAGCTTCTAAATCACCCATTTGGAATATGCTGTGCATCAGCCTGGAAGGGAGTCAAACCGTTTTATGAAAGCTGCAATTAGTGGCTTCCCACAAATAGCATCTAGCACTGACAAGTGGCTGCTCTGTAATGCTGTTTATGGGCTTGTTTCAGGTAATGGAATTTCATTGCTTTTCAGGTGCTCTCGCCACAGGAAACAGATATATTTTTTCAGCTCTGTGATTTTTTCCACTAAATTGCACAAATCATTATATTTGGGCAAGTGCATTGGAAGCATTTTACTCTGCATTTATTTTGCAGCCCAAGTCCTTCATGAAAGGACAAATAAATATGTTCATCTAGGCAAACAATCCAGGAAAGAAAGCAAAGAGAGAATAGAGATGGTAGGGAAATGAACTTGGTCTTCACCTGCAATAGGTTAGCATATCTGTACTGACTTAGCATATTTATGCTGATTGATATTGGCTGACAAGTGGATCCAAAATGTCCCCCTTTCTCCATCTGTAGCTTTGGCAGCTTCTAGCAGCCACTGCCTGAAGTCTCCCAGAAATGTGTGTGACTTCCTTTGGAGACCAGACTGTTAAGTGATGTGGGACGGTTTCCTGACTCTTCTCCTGCATAGTTAAATACAGTAACTGTCTTTGTGGGAACTGAGTGAATCAAGCTGAGAGTTCAAATGGTCTCTTCAACTGTGGTGGATGATTATGCTGCGTTGAATGTGGGAATCACAGAAGGTAAGAGCTAGTAGTGTTGCTTCTGGTTGGCCCATGTAGTTTAATGGTTTTCCTTGGATGACACATGGAATTCAGCAATACACAGGACCTCTATGTGTGGTCCATGCTTACTAGAGTCCTGCTGGGCTGGCTGCCTTGGCATTTCATATTAAAACATATCCCACATGAACAGTAGTGAAGATTAAGTCTATGAGACAAGACCACTTGCACTGATCGTATTAGGTCATGATTAGGCATAAAGAGCATTTGTAAGGCAAGCTGAGTACCATATATGCATAGTGTCCTCTTTTGTGCATAAGTGGTGCTGAAACCATAAGCCTCAAAGGGAAAAGAAGGCCATGAACCCAAGAGAGGTGCATAAAAGGCAATGTAGTCACTCCATGGGGAGAACTTGGAATGGAGGTTGCAGAAAACTAGGGCTCCTAATAGAATAATGTAGGTTATGCTATCGCACAGCACTGAAACAATACAGGACTAATTAGCTCAAATATTTGCTGACAGTGTGGGTTTTGAGGAGAGGGGGGCATGGGCTTTCATAAAACTTAATTAACCCATAGAGTAAATCAGTTTCATTCATTGCCATAACCCAACCAATCATGATAGGCTTACTGTTTGCTCATTTGGAAAACGATTAGGATTCCCATTTAGACTTAATTACAGAGCAAAGGTTGACAATTATCATCTTTGTGGAAGCACTGGATGCCACAGTATCTCAGTTGAACATGTGCCTATAATTATACACATCATTTTCTTAGCAGAAAATGTAACCCACTTATTACCTGGATTTCATGCCTGTAATTAGAGATAATAGTAATAAAAAAATGAAGAAGTGGGCTGGTGCTGAATTATTTTGGATCTTTCCGTAGCTAATTACTTTGTGCGACTGTTTATCACAAATTAAAGTCTTGGTTTGTACTTCACACTTTTCTTGGAAGGAAATTCATAGACATACAGGTGAATCAAAATAGCCAAATAGCTCATACTTTGACACCGCTAAGAACACCACTGCCTCATGTTGTTTTGGGTGCATGAACCCTTCCTCGTTCCTCCCTGAAGTTTCTCATGTTACATGGACCTGTAGTTATCATCCGAGTCACTGCAGAAACAAGCTGTTGAGGGAAACTTGGAAAATCATAGCTTGATCTGAACCAGAACAGAACAAACTTAGCTGGTTGACCAGAAAAACCTACATTAATATTAAAGTCTGCAAGAAGTGCTTGACTATAATCACGTTTAATATAGCAAAACAAAAAAGATAAGCAGGTTGAGATTCCTCCCATTAGCCAGCTTAAATCCCTGCAGGAGACGGTTTCAACTGCTTGCATCCAGGGGGTGCACCACAAGTGCTTCGGCTCAGATAAGGGAAAAAGAAAGTTCAAAGCCTTTTACAGATATTAATTACAGATAAGGCAGGAGGTAAAATGAGGATTTGTGAAACCCAATCTTGCTTCAGTCAGATTCATGGTCCATGGGCCTCTGTTTATCCCACAGGTCAGTAAAGAAGCTGTAGGAGAGTGCCCTTTGTGGAGAACAGGGAAGGATCAAGGGTATGCCAGGCACTCAGCAGGCATCGCAACCTTGCAACAAAGTTAAATCGGCCATTTCCCTTAGTTTCAATTGCATTTAGTTCAAAGCCAGAGTGGGCAAGATGGCAGAATGCAAGACTGATTTTCTTCTGTTTGCTTCATTTGGGATGTGCCTGAACTTAGAATAATACCTGCACCGTATAGGGAAAATGGCACAAGTGACTTTAGGATCTGGACATCACCTTTTCCTTGAGCAGTATTTTGACTAACCAGCAACTGAAATGTTGAGTTTGCCTCACTTATATTTCCTTTTTATTCTTGGTGATCTCTGAAGAAATGCAGCATTCAGTATTTTTTTCTACCATTTTTGCCCTACTCCTTTTGAAAAACACCATTTTCTTCCTGAAATGAGGACTGCCTTGTTAGATGAAAAAAATAAATTCAGCTTTATCAGGCTAAATCATCTCTGTGCACCAAAATCAGCAAATAGCATCAGCAGAACTTCAGGGAATGCATTTCCACAGCTGATTGCTGCTGTGAGGTAGCTGGGAGATTGGAGGCAAAAAGTTGTTTTTGTTGGTCCTCCAGAAATACTAACTTTTCTTTTCATTCAGTTTTCTTCATAGGTGTAGATAAAGGGCAAGAAAGTGAAGTTTGAAGCACTGACAGTATCCTTTTGAAGGTTTACTGTTCAGATGCTTTTAATATTACTTGAATCATAAGCATTTCACAGGGATAATAAAAACAGTGATGGAAGTAATAAAACATGAAAAATAAATCCTTACATTGTTTGAGTTGCTTATAATGCTGAGGGCCTTTGCTTTTAGTTAGTTTCTTAAATATTATCCACTGGAGCTTTATTTAGGCATCCATACCATCGAGCATACATGATATTATGGTGTTGCTTTGAGGAAGCTGAGGGGGCTGGTTCACTTCGTTTGGTTCCTTGGCTCCCAGCTGCCTGGCAGCAAGAAGCTCCATCAGATGTCTGCAGAGAATACTGCTCTTCTCCAGTTTTAAAAGCAAGCCGGAGCTCTGCAATGCCAGAAACTGTTTGGTGTGACAGCAGAAGGACTTCCACACTTCCCTTCAGTTGGGAGCTCAGCGCTGGGACTTCTTAATTGCTCCTGACAAGCCGGAACAGGTCAGCCATGCCCCAGCCGCAGTTTTCGGTGCAGGATGAATGAGCTTTCCTTTGAACTGCTGAACTGCAAATTCCCCTCCTGGCCACGCAGCCGTGGCGGGTGGGACGAGGGGGAGAAGAAAGAGTTGCTCAGCGAATAAAATACCGGTAGGTGTGCGTGTGTAGGTGGTGGGAGCAGCTGACTTGCCAAACCCACTTGAATTCTCTCCACAGAGCTGAGCACAGTTGGGAAATCTGGCAGGGTTTGATTGCCTGGTACCTGGAAAAGCTCATTTGGAATGCTTGGTATCTCAAACTAACCCACAATTAAGTGATTAGTTGTGATGATTGGAGGTTCAAAGACATAATGCTGTATTGAGAAATATTGCAATTTGTTTTAAAAGTAAGGATAATAATAATAATAAAAAAAAGAGACCCAAAGGATAGAGGAATCCTTGTAACAGAAAGAGGAAGCAGGAAATTAATGGAGTGGGGATTTTTTAGCAAACACCGGTTCAGGACTGTTCATGGGCTTTGAGCAGAACTAGCTGTGCCACTTCAGTGTTTATCCACTGCAGGAGTCCCAGGTAAGAAAACAGACACAGAAACTTATTGGCACACAGACATTCATTATTTTGCAGTACAGGCATGTGAAATCACAGGCAGGAGCTGCGTTGCTGTACTCCTGTCTTCAGAGTGCAGAAAATCAAAATCCTACAGATGGATTTTTAAGGATTCATGAGCCCAAGCTGAAATGTGTGGTTGCAGCTCACTGACCATGGGAAGGAGGGCAGCAAGATTCAGAAATACACAAACACACACCAAAACCAACCTCTTCCAAGCTTCACAGAGCCACATTTGTCTCAAACTGCAGCATTAGAAATCCTGGATCATGCGTGCTTCAATCACACGTGATTGAAGGTCATCCACCTTCAATATCACATTTGTTTTTTCAGACAAGGAGAAAAATTGTGTATCTTTGCCCAGAGAGAAGCAGTCTGAAAAACCTTGTTGTTTCAACATTTCCGAATGAGTTCTGTAGATGCAAGAAGCTATGGATAGTAGATGTGAGTTTTGAAAAACACCTTGATTTTTGTATCTGAGTTCAGCCTTAGCACTAGAAGCTGTGGAAGTTAAGTAATCACCGTTTTAGCTCTGGGAGAGGCTGCCAGCATTACAGTCATTTGCCTTGCCCAGGTAAAAGCTATCAAGAAAAATGCATGTTAAGAAAAGTCCATTTCTTGTTACAGGGCTTTCTGGAGGTTAAGTCTGGAACAGAGTATATGTGAAGTTTTAAGTTGCAAGAATAAGTATTGGAGAGAGCTGTAGTGTTAAGCATATATAGAAGAAAATTGCTGGCTTATTATTGACATCACTCTGAATACAAAACTGAGCAGAGAGAGCCTTCTTTTGCCTTTGCTCTTTACCTCAAGCATTTCATACTAGAATTATTAGCTGTGCTAGGAGAAGATGAGAGTCACCTCAGTGCAGTGGTTGTGAAAAGCTCTTGCATGGGAGCACAGAACTGGTGACTCATAGAGAAGGCCTTGGAGGCACACATCTCTGAGATGTATTGGTGTTTGTATTGAGTGAAGGTAACTTAAAGCTGTGACTGAGCTTATGCTGAATCCAATCCCCTAAGCACTTCTAGTGCAGAATGAGTGTAAAAATGCTTTGGAGAGAGCAAAAAATGCATCTAAGTACTTAGAACTAAGCAGTCAACCTTTGATATGGAGCGCATCATTTTAGTGAGTTGGAGAGGTCAGAAAATTAAAGATGAAGTGGCCCAGATCACCTTGGCTTTGGCATTTGGGGCTTTTGAGCATCTTGCTTTGAAAAGGAGCCACTGAAATAAGTGCCCTCTTAGTATGCTATTAATTCAAGAGTATTTGAAGGTGAGAGATGCCTATTGTATGTGAGACACATCTTTGGGAGCCAGCGCTAGGATATGTCATGCAAAGTGTATGTGACAGAAATGATGGGGAGCAGAACAGAGCTGCTGAGCAGGTTTATTACAGCTTAACATCCAGTCTCCTGCAGAGGGAAATCTCCAGTGTTGGGCAGCTGGGATCCTGCAGGGCACAGGGGCTGAGGGTTGGAGTAAGAGGCTGAGTTAGCTTTCCTTTTTGTCTAAGGGTTTGATCCAAAGCTGCATGAGAAGGCCCAGCTCTGTCTTCAGCACAGTTCTCTCTCCTGCAGGGTGGGTGCAGCTGCAAAGACCTTGCAGTATTGGTTGCTCCTAGCTCTAGTCAGGCTGGGAGGATCAATACCTTCTGTCAAAGGCCTTGAAAATCTCCCTGAAGGAAAATCAAGAGGTGACTGTTCCAAGTCACACCTAGTTTGCAAGCAGATACCTTCTCCTAGGGAAGAATGAATGTCTAATTTGTTCAGCAGGGAAATATGTTTTAAATCTTGGTGTAATCTGACTCCCTGCACCAGGAGAGATAGTGCATGGTTTTTGAGACAGAAATATATCCCATTCTTGAAGTGGTTGGGAGAAAGCAGCAATCCGTGTGGGAAAGCTGGAGAAATGGCAGGAGGGAAAAGAATAATTACATGCATTAGTGGTTTATGCCTTCCAGACGTTTGCAAACGCTGGGTAATGCAACTTGGAGGGAATTTTAGCTATTCCAAGAAGGCTGCATGATTTAAGAGGGCATAAGAATTGCAGTTTGCTCTATGGTTTAACCCAGCAACAAGATTTCCATCAACCAGTCAAATATCTGGAAGGAATTTGGAGACGCATTTTAGGAACACAGATATTAATATAGTAGTGCTTTATCGCTTCAGTGACCTATCACCTCAGTATTGTCTGGCCCTGTGCTGCTTGTGGTACTAAGAGGTTAATGTATATAGCAGAAGGTTTGGGGAAAATAAACTAAGACAGTCCTGCTGTTGTTGCCACTGTGAATTATTTTTACGTGTGCTGTTGGTCTTTCTTTCTGTTACGTGCTTTAGAGACCATTTACCTGATCCATTCTCCCTTGCTGGCATACTCTCTGCTTTCCAGAGAGTGGTAAAACAAAGACAGTGAGCCACTGACAGTCCCATGGCCATCATCAACCCATGATCTAATTAAATTAAAACTCTGATAATTACACGTCCCTTTAGCAGTCTCCTGCCAGTTTCATTCAGTGATATCTTCCAGTCCTCCTAAACAGCTGATACGTTAGAAATGGTCCTGGAATATTTTTTGCTGTCTCCCGCTCACAGAGGACACTTTATTTCATTTAATAGGTGTTCTTATTCCAAGCTATCCCGTGGGATAAGGCCTCTTAGCACTTTTTGTAATAACATGTACTTCACATAGCTTTTTCACCTTTCCATTCCATCACCTTCTTATATTTTCCATATTTTTCACATGCCACAGTATCTTTCTGCCTTTTTCTTTTTTGACATCTAAAGAGAAGACACATACCAATATCAAAAAATCCCCCAGTCTGCGTTGTGATGAACAACAGATGAGCATGACAGTGGTGAAAAACAAACATCAAGCATTTTCCTTCTCCTATCATAAAGGCCATAAAAAAAAAAGAGGAAACAATTTTGGAACTGTGATAAAAGCTTCAGTCTACTGAGGGTTTAATTTTTATCCTTATTTTATTTGGAAGGGGAAACAGAGGCACAGTGACTTGCCCAAATGAGGCAATAATTCAGCCTAAACAGATGGGCTAGCATGGTTCTGGCTTCTTCCAGAAATGTCTAATTTTGATTGTGCAATACTTACTGAATACTCATTTTCCTCAAAGAGTTTCATTTCAGAGCTAGCAGTTTGAGACTATTCTGAAGAGAAGAGAAGGGTAGATAATACCACATATTTCAATCAGCCCATGAGCAAGGACCCAGAACAATCAAATTCAGCTCTTCTGCCCTCTGTGCCTTACTTCACATCTTCATTTAGCTCTAGGAAAGAGTTTGAACTGACAGAAACTGGTGGAAACCTGCAGCGTTGCAGTGGTGAGCAGGACTGAGGGTGACAAGGCTTAGAACCAGGGGAAATTTCAGCAGCTCTCTCTGATCCGTCTGCTGGGGACATATCACCAAGCTAATTTAATTCCTGTCACTTCAGGTGTAATTTTAGTGATGACAGAAGTCTCCAAAGTGCTGTACTATTGGTTTGCCTCTTTACTTCTGTCCCTGTCAGGATAGCTGGTTAATGCAATTGGTGCTCTCTTTGGGTGGTAATTCAGTTCATGATTAAAGTTTTCTCTCTCTTGGCTTTATATGTTTTCACTGTCATCAGCACTCTTTCAAAAGGGAACATAATACACGTAGTTGGAGACAGTTCTTAACCCTGAATTGCAGAGAGTAAAACAGGCATTACCATCCGAATATTTTTGGCTAGTCACAGAAAAATGTGGAGCTGCAGTGTCAGGTATTGAGGTTAATTAAGCTGCTGATCACAGTGCCATTTGCAATAAAGGCTCTTAAGAAAGCAGGAAGCAAATGTATTCTGCAAGGCACCAAGAAAACAACATAAAACTTTTCAGTTTACATAACTTCAAAATATACCGGAAGCTGCTTAGCCAAAGCAGCAGAGAAATCGATACAGGCTGTTAAATTAGCTTCAGAAGAGAGTGGGTGTTGGGTTGGTGCCCCATAGTCATCTGCTGCTGCCTCATAACCTCTGGAGCAAGCGCTTTGTACTTTGCAGCTGGCTCAGGTGTGCTGCGCTGCACTGCACCCCTCCTGGGGAACACAGTGTCAAATACGCTGCCTTAGGAATGTCTGAAAGGTCTTTCAGACCCTCTTAGGTCTGAAAAGGACTTAGGTATTCAAGATCACACAGGAGAGAATCTGCGCTGCTATGAATTAAAAAAGGAGACATACAAAGGGTATTTTAAAAGACCTATTTTTAGCATCGTACTTTGCTTTTCTTATGGATAAGGCTGCAGCTGTTATCTGAACAATTAATAAACCATCTTTTTAATAACTTTTTTTTTAAAAGGAGAGGCTGGGAGAAACTAAATTGCAAATGTTTTCATTGTGAATATTTTCTGAAAAATGCCTTGCAAAATGTATTTCTGTAAAGACAGCAGAGGGCTTAGGATGCTTAGACAGTAGCCAAAGCAAGCAGCAAAACGTGAATGCCTCCAGACTGCTTCCAGGGTTTTGTTCTGCTGCCAAAAGCTGAGACATAGACTCGCAGCATGAGGCAGCAAACTCCTCCGGCTTTATGTGCTTGCACGTGAGGTGGATTTAACATAAGAGACTGTTATGCTCCCCCCACTTCTCTCCTATTCCTCCTTCAAGATCTTGGTTTGACAACTAAGAGAATAATATGGGAATAATTCCAGATCTAGTGATGCTGAAGGCAGATGAAACAACTTTGCTGGTTGCAACACATATTTATCAAAACATCTGTGCCTGTAAACCCTTTCGAAAGCCCAGTTCCAGTGTCTTTCATCAGGTTGCTTCCAGCTTGTGCCTCTGGCTGGCTGGGCATTAGGAGATGTCTGATATTTTGAGTGTGCCTCCATAGGACTTTCTGGAATATAGAGTCAAGACACCAGAAGGTTATATAGTTTCTGCTCAGGAAGGGCTGGATAGGTACAGGTGGTCTTCAGACCTCCTGAATTTGCAGGTACTGATATTTAGAGTCAGAATGATGGGTTGTATGCAGCTGCAGGTGCATTCAGCTCTGGAGAGAGGGTGTTATTATCACCTACTTTAGAAAAATCCTGTAACTTGCAATTTCAGGATGGTTGCCATTCTGGCACGAAGAGTGGCAGGTTTTTTGGCCCAGCAGAGGTGATAGACTAGACAGTTCCTAGAGGCTCCTTCATTTATCTTTCTCCCCCTCAAAGACCTGGGGATGAGCTTTGTACCTGAACAGTAGGGCATTATGCCCTAATAAGCCAGTGAATCCCATTATCACAGGGTAGCACTTCTTAACCTCACTTTTGATTTGCCTGTTTCTCCTAAGATCCTCCTGAGTTAATAGGAGTTAATTGCCTGCAGGGGAAGGAAATCAGCTATAATTCTTGGCTGCAAGGGTTTAGGTAGATATCATCATTGGCATTAGAAGCCTGATGGCAATTAAAGGTAGTTAGCCACTGCTTGGTGAATTAAACCTCTTCAGGTGATAATTATAGACTGTTCTCATTCCCTTGCTCTGGAGGAGCTGAACTGCTGGGGACTATTGCATTTGCACTTCAAGCCCTTCTGCAACACCCAAGGTGGCTCTGACCCTCAGTCTGAGAAATAGTCTCATGAAGCAACTGTGAAAGCTCTCTTCACCAAATTCTGTTTCATGCAGTGGCTGGAGATAAAGGTCTAGATGTTATAGAGCGTATTTTCAGAATTACCATCAAGAAGCCTGCCCGCTAGGTATGAGGTATGTGTGTCTGCTGGCAAACATAAGCCCCCTATCTACGTGCGTGGAAGTAGAGCCTGTCAGAAAGAAACTCTGATTGTCCATGTGTAACTTCCTCATATGCAGATGTCATTGTTCATAAAACCTATGGATTTAGTTTTAGATTAATGGTGAAAGTTGTCCCCCCTCCCCCTTTTTTTACATTGTGTCAATTAAGAAAGGTTGACTGGCTTCTAATTAAATCAGTCTTTAGGAATCTGGTAGAACCCTGGCCTGAACCAGTGTTTGAAAATCTTCATTTGAGCTGTTTTCTGCTCCAGTTTCACATACACATTAAAACAAGTAGACAGTAATGCTTTGTCATCTGATGTTCTTCAGCTATCTGGGTCCTAAAAGATATTGTTAGACAATGGAGAAATTTCTGATTTCCATTTAACCAAATGGAGAATGGCTTTCTGTAGGTGACTAGCCCATTTGGGAGTGGGACCAAATTATGAAGCCGAGGGGATGGTGAGAGACTTGAACTGCCAGCCACCAAGCAAGGGGGTCAGAGAGTTTGAGTTGGACCCCAGGCAGCCAGCAGCACCCCCTCAGTGAAAGGGGCAGGGCTTGGCTACCTCTGCCAGGACCCAGTGAGAAAAGCATCAACGAGCAAGGTAATCTGTTATCTCAGACTTCTCTTTGCCTGATATTTGAGCCAATTGTTGTCTTTGACCGTTCAGTTCGTTGTGCAGAGATTTTCAGAGTTTGGGGACACAGGAATAGTTTAGTCACCTTTGTTTTAGAGTTATATCAGTAAATGCTAGACATCTTACCCAAATCTTCTCCAGTCCCTCTTTTCTCCCTCCTAAACCTCCCCCTCCCACCCCTTTTTCTGCTTCTTAGCAAAGGGCCACAGATACAGATCACAATCCAGTGCTAGGAGAAGCTGCCTTCCTAACGTGTTCATGCATGTAGAATATTTCCCAGGAGCAAATGCATTTGGCTAATCTCAGGAGTTCACTTTGTATCTTGAGATCAGACCTTGAGCAATTGAAATTCACTGCCAGATTTCCCCTTTGGTATGTAGAGATTCTGCATATCAAAGCTATCAGCGGCAGGATTCATCTGTATGAAACTGATATGTTAGAACCTGTGAAACCAGGTTTTATTCACATGGCACTGCAGGTAAGCAGCATGGTGTAACTGTAGACTACATCATTGAAGGGCATTTCACTTGCTTAATGTCCAAACAGGAACCAGAAGTAGGAAGAAATACGTTAAGTAATCAATGATAAAGCTGGGGTGCGGTAATTTCTGCCAGGCATTTCAAACATCAAATAGCTCGTTTCTTCTTCATGGTCAACGTTAGCACTTACTATTTAATATTCAAAATTTTCAGATGTTCAAGACACTTCTAAAAGACTTATTATAGTTAGTCCTCAGAGCCATTCTGTTCTGCCACTATTGAAATAACTCTCCTCCCTTTATTTTGCCTGTATTTGTATTTCATAGTTGCAGCCCAAAGGATAATTCAGTCTTTGTGTCCGTTCAGTCTTCGGCCTCTGCGCTTGTGCAGGGTTGTTAGGGTGTCAGCTTTGGTATGTCTCATTTTGTGATGTGGGTATTTATCCACTGAGAGCTGTGCTGGGACCAGCAGCCCATCTTTCCAAGATGCACAGAGAGCTTTCAAATGGGAAGAAATTCTTCAATGTTGTTCTGCAATGCTCTGTAGGTCATAGCTGTAGGGGCAGCTGTGGTAGACCTCTCTATGCTGACATTAAACTGCCTGGTTGGTCTTCTGAGCTGCCATGTTACCACAAGTCAGTTGAAGAGCCCTTAGCTCCTCTTTAAACTGATGGAAATCAAGTGCTTAGTTTCTTGTAGACTGACTGCTTTAATTTTGGACTGTGCTTGAACTGCCAAACTGAAGGGAATTATACACAAACACTCTGAGCCATCAAATCCCAAAGACTTTTAAATTAGCAATACATTTCAAATGCAAAATCCTTATCATTCAATTTTCCTTCCTTCTATGCGATATGACCTAATAGATACGTAATTATGTTCAGTTAGTTTTTTTTTTTTTTAAATAGTGGGCTTTCCTCAGTGCTGTGCTGTGCTACTGCAGCTCCATATATTTGTAAATTAAATTGCTGGAGATATATAGATCTCCATATTCTTTTACAAAACAAGAAAAAGAAAAAAAACTATTCATATTGGATATTTTAGCATGCAAGGGTTTTTGTTTGTCTGCTGGCTTTGCTGAGTAAGCTATTCCTAGGGTTGGTTCTGCTCAGAGTATTTCAGCTGTGTAACCTTGAAGCAGATAGTGATCAGAGGGGTTAAACTTCTTTAAAACTGGCATGAGTTGGACTGGCATAAATACAGAGCGCTGAATCATGCTCCCTGTATGTTTGAATTCATGCCTGTTAAAAACAGATGAAAGGAATTTTTTTAAAAGGGATAAAATAGAGATATCATATGAGGGAAATGCAGTGATAATGGTATCTTGAGGTGTTTCTTGCTTTGTTTTTGAAGTATAAAATATTAAGATGATCAGTGAGAGAGTGGAATAGGCAAAATTATGGATTCTTGGGCATTTGTATTGATCCTGAGGAATATGAAATTTATGAAGTGCCTGTCTGGAATGTGGCTTGACTATTTTAAGCAGATCTGAGAGTCTGTAAGTCATTTTGCATTAAGTCAAAGACAGACATCAATTGAGGGATTTTCTTTTTTTTTCTTTTCTTTTCTTTTTCCACCCCCCCCCCAAAAAAGCTTTTTTTTTGTGCGTGTAGATATATTCATTCAATGCTGCTCATTCACAGACCAATTCTGAGAACAACCTGAAACCTTCAACAGCAACCAGTAATTTATGAAGGTAATAAAGAGACAGAACACTTTATTCATTCCAGGTATGCTTGTGTCCAGATGAGATGGAGGGCAGTTTTCAAATTACATCCACATAATAGATGCAGAAGGGAAGCCACTAAAATTGAGGACACCAGACCAGAAACAAGCTGCCTTGTTGCTGTTAATATCCAGGAAGTCTCTGTGATGCAGATGTGGTGGCAATAGCAAAACCTATTTCAAGGTCCTGTCCCATTAAGAAGCTCTGAGTGTCAGTAACCACACAAAAGAGCTAGCAGGGGGCAGGGGAGGGAATGCTCTTGAAAGCACCAAACATTATCTGTCTGTCTTCGGGGAACTCAATTATTTGTAGTTCCCACTGCCTAAACCCCACCAAAGTAAAAGCACAACACTGCTATCCATTGTTATTCTGGTTTGGTTTTTGTTTTTAAAATGATTCCAACATGTTGGCTTATGGTTCCAAAAAAACTACAGTTCTTAGAAAGAGAATGTTGTTTTAGTTTGAAAAAGAGCTGTGAACCCAAGTATCCCTCTGACAGAAACAGGGGTGTGTGAGAATGGCTGTGATGAAGCACAAGAGGATTATTTGACTCCTCATCATGAGAGGAAACAACCTTGGCAAAGAGTCATCCCTGTTCCCTCAGGTCCTTAGGACCTGGTGAGATGGTTTCGTTGGGGTGGAGGGAGATCAGGATCTGACCCCAGATCTCACAAGCCTAAGGGCAATTCTGGGTCGGGTGAGGTTTGGGAGGGGGGAAGGAGGGTTAGGTTATTCTCTCTCTTCTGTTTTTTGGGGAACAGACCAACCAAAAGTTTGCATGGGCTGGAGAAATAAGGGAGTTGCTACCCAGCAGAGAACAGATGTTCTGGAGTAACCTCTTAATGTGAAAAATGGTGACAAAGACAGAATTGCCTTTAAGACACAGATTAATAAATGAGTGAGATAATAGAGCTAAGAATCTCTCACAACCTTGATTAGTGTTAATAGCTCTACAAGAGGTATTAGGCCCAATTTGTGTTGGGGATAATTTCACTGTACAGATCATGGATCTGATCTATGTTGCTGTGTTCTAGTGGGGCAGCAGTGTAACTGTACTGATGTCACTCCTCATTCACACTGCTGGAAAAGAAGAACAGAGCCAACATAGTTTCAGGGTATTTTCTGTAATACCTTATTCAGTTTTTATAGAACCCTACTGATTTCCTCCCTCTTAAACACTTTAGGATTTTCTTCCATAAAGGGTTGTTTGGAACACTAAAAGTATTCAGGAGGGAGGAGGTATCGAAGCAGCCAAAGGTGTGTGATAAATTAATGCAATCACTCAGCTTTGCACTTTATCTCAGCGATATCCCCTCTGCATATGCAATGCATGCATTAGTATGCAGTAATAACGGTAATACAGTATTAATGTAAACATAGAGATAGACACGTAAACACCATTTGAGGCACATACTATTTCTAGATATATTGTATGGCTACATCTGGCTGCATGCTGCAGAATGGGGCTTTTATGCTATTTTTGTTTGAGACTTTCTTTTCGTAGGATTTTTGTTTGACTTCCCTCTCTTTCTCCTCCTCTTTGCCTCTGACTGCACTCCACATGCATTTGGGCATGATAATGAACATGCAAAATCACACTAACAGGCAAGTCACAGAAGGAAAGAGAACATAATCCCTTGTTTTTGCAAATCCACGGTTACTTATCCTATCACTCCAGCTGACCTGTCCCTGCTGGCTGGAGGACCAGGTCTGGTTACTTCAGTCTGCTGAAACTGCTGCTACTAAAATCATCTTCCAGACTTCTTGTTCTACCCTAGTCTTTAGACCTTCCCTGAGGTCAGTCCTCTCTAACAGCAAAATTGCTTCTCTTTATAGCCTCATATACCTCAGACTATGCAATCCATGCTCTTATTCCACTCCTACCTGCTTATTCTTACCCACTGCTCCACTATTGAAGTTTGGAATAAGAGCTATACATATCACTTTGGGCCAGTTACCCAAGTTTGTAAGGGACAATTCAAAGCAAAATATGCCATTCTCCAGGAGAACAGGTGAGCCAGTGGTTTGCATTGCACATCTGTGCTGTTGCGCAAACATTCACTGTGCAAGAGCCTCTTTGTGAAGGGATACTACTTAAAATTACAGAAAAGTCCACAGACAAGGCTCATGATTCTCCTCTTCAGTCTTCCACCTTGGCAATGAAAGCTGAGACTAGAAAGGGGGTCAAGGAGCCAGATCTGCCAGCTTTCTGATCAAGCTTTGTTGTACTATGGGATTACTCAGCTGGGAAATGCACCCGGTAAATAACCATCCAAGAACCCATGAGAACGGACATTATCCTGAAATGGACAGATAACAGAGAGACCCCAGGGAGACGATCTTTACTAGTCTAACAGAGATTTTTGTTCTACTCTTCTTAGCTGGAGTATCAATATTAGAAAATGTAGAAGTCCTGGACAATTAATGTTCTGGAGGGTGCAAAAGTTGTTCAAAGCCATCTTGCCTTTCCACTGTACTCCTAACAGGCTCTGCAAAAACTTTCACCCCTGCACAGAGACATTTGCCAATCTTTGCAATTATGTAAAAGTAGTACAAGAAAATTGGTACTATACTTTACTCCCAGAGTGAAAACTTTCTAAACTGTTTTAAACAGATTCTATGTTACTGATTGGTTTGCCCTGTGGTGTGGCAATACGTAGTTATGAGCAAATGGCCAATGAAATAGTTCACTTGGAGGGAACCTGTGATTGAATATTTAAGCACAAGTCCATCTGCAGTGAACTCTTTTTAATGTTCCAGGATCTGCGATAGAATGTTTAATTAAAGCCAAATTGAAATTTCTATTGCTCCTTTTCAGGCCTTTTTTTCCCTCAAAGCAATTCTGTATAAATGCTCTTATGAAATATTATGAGGCTGAATGGTTTCAGATGAGAATTCCAAGCCAAAATTAGAGTTTTTCCAAAAACATTCTAAACAAAATGTAGAACCAAATGCTTGGTGTTTTCTGTGATTCTCAGTAATTTGAGCAATTTACATAGAAGCTTCTTTGCTTTTGGCCACAAATTTGTTCCTTTTTAACTAATTTGCAAAGTCGTAGGTGAAAAATACCAGTGAATAACAGATGCAATATGCAATAGCATAAAACACAGATGTGCTTACACATAGACTATCTTGTAACATATATATGAGCACTGCTGTGCTTATACCTTAATGTTTTTTTATAATCACATTCAGAAAGCAATTCAGTGAAACTCCTGTAACATCTGAGTAGCCTCATTTGCCCATTGCAGATGCTGTCTCTTCACACTTATGGTTTTGTGTGCTCTTATTAATAGGGATATTGAAAATACTCAAGTTTTGGAAGAAAAGCTTTAAAATAAGCATCATTCAGTCACAGCAGCTCTAACTTTTGCTCCCTCTTGTTTTGTCTCTTGTTTAAAACAATAATAAAAAACATACTCAGTTATGCATTTCCTAAGTCAATACTAAACTAAACACAGAAATGGCTTTCTGTAGGCAGCCAGAGTTATTAGAAACACAGAGGTGTCCTTATGCTAGGTGCAAAATGTTCAGCCTGACTGGAAGCATGTACACTAGAAAGGACTTTAGAGAGATATTTATAATTTGATAGGTGATAAACCTATGCCTGCACATCTGTATCAGGTTTCCAGATCATGTCAGGTTCATTCAGCAGTGTAATTTAAAGACCATTGAAGCTTTGATGGTTCTGCAGTGGGCAGGAGCTGAACGCTGTGTTAATGTTGTCCCCTAATGCTTTTGTGTGGGCCACACAGTATGGTAACCTCTAAAACTTCTGCTTGGCTGAGATCTGATCTCACGATACCCTCGGCCTTTTACAAGGCTACATTGGTTCTCCGCTAGGTATTGATTTTTGACCATGCTGTGCAAGAATCTAGCTACTCCTGTTTTTATTAGTCTTTTGCTCTATCCTTCCTCAGATTGCCATTGTGGTTATAATTTCCTGATCAGCAATCATTTGCGATGGCTTGATCTATACTTTGTCACAAGCATTACAGCTAGAGTAAATTTTCATTGCATGTCAAACTGTAATTTTGCCACTTTGAGCTAGAACTGTGGTGCTGAAGTACAGTAGTTGTAAGGTTGCTATGAGGACTAGCTTATTTAGGGGGTCATCCAAAAGGCACATTCAAAGTATAAGTGAACCCTAACAATTGGAAGGGGCGTGTTTTCCAACTTCAAACTTTTCATGACGTCTCCCTACAGGTGAATGACTGCAAGGGATTTCCCTGTCCAAAAGGATCCAGGCTGAGTTGACTGGCATGAGTGGAATGTTCATGTGAGAAAAAGAAACCATGTTTTAATGTCATATTTACTTTTTAAGCATTTTTTCCAAAGAAACAAGTGTTTCTTTAGAACACTTGTGGGAAATTATATACAGCTTGGCTGATGCAAACAATTCACAACTCTGTAGGGATAAGCAGGAAATTAGAGGTGGAATTTTTTGCCCCTGTAATAGAGTGGATTTACTTGGCTGCAGTAGCAATACATTCTGAAATGTTCTGTTTCAACAGCCATTTGTCTGCTTAGTGAAAGAAAGGATTAGACAATAAAATAACTACAGTATTTTGTAAATATTTAGTGAAAATAGACAAAACAGCATCTTTGACTTTATTAGCAAAGAGGACAAAGACCTTTCCCTGGAAGGGATAGTGAGGCCTATTGAGGCATGAGATTTGGTGGAGAAAGGTGGAGGACAGGTTTTCTGTTTGTTCAGTATTTTTTTATTCCTTATTTTCTGCCTCTCTTTTCATTTCCCTAATTTTTTCTCTGTTTAGATCACAAATTCTTTTGAGCTGGAGATTCTCATGACCACTGTAATGCAAATAAGTTAAAGCAGCTTTTGGTCTATGTTATCGCTTAGAAGAGATTGAAAATAAAAAGGAAGATATTAGGGTGGGTAGAGCATCAACAAGCATCAAATGAGGTTATCACTGAGGCTGGCTATCAGCCAAGTTGCTGGGAGCCTCATTGGAGTCTGCCTTATGAAATGCCACTTCTAGCAAAGCCAGAAACTGCCTATGAGCAGACTGGTGGTAGAGATGAGAAAGCTTCTTACCATCAATGGGATGAGCTTCTGGGACATCCTCTTACTAGGATTCACTGAAGCATACTGCCTCATTTTATGATAAAGTTTTCTCAGACTATGGAAAGATGATGTGATACATGCTTGCAATATAAGGGGACTGGGCCCAATGTCTTAAGAGGTCCTATCCTGTCCTTTGTTCTTAAGGCCTTCTGCTTGTTTGAGTAGGAAAACAAAATATTCCTAAGTACTAAAACTCCAGCTAAGTTTTGCACAAAACTTAAATTCTGCTTCTTGTTTATTCAAATCTATCCCGTAGAGAGGGGAATCTTTTTCAGCTGTTCCATGTTGAACCCAGTGGAATTGTACTATAGTACTGCAATTTTTCGTTTGCTTTCATTCTCTGCAGACAGTGATTCCCTTGGTAATTTCTTTAAAATGCCTTCTCTTCCCTACTTTTCTGTCTTTATATTGCCTTTGGCAATTTTAAACCTTCAGAGACAGTTACAGTTTCTTAACAGTTTTCTTGACAATCTGCATCACAAGACTGAAGATCTTAATTGTGTGCACTAGCATCCAAGTATGATATCCAGAGTGGTTAAAAATTAATCCCTTGGCAGTACAGGGTATTTCAAGAAAAGTAGGCATACTGGAAATATGCCGGCATTTTCAGTTACTTTTTTGTTTTTATTTTCCCAATGTGAGCTCATCTGTCCTACTGTGATAGACAAGAAGAGGGTGAATGGATGGCCTAAATCTAGATAGTGAATTTCATGCTGATCAAAACTGGATTTCATTTTTTCCTCAGCCTCAAGGATTAGAATTGGCCAAAAAAAATTATACCTGAAAATGTTTCCGTTAAAGAAGCCATTTCATCAAAAACTAGAAAGGCATAAATTTTGCTGAGCAGACTTCTTATAGAGAGATTTGTCTGATGTAGAGGAGGACCTTGAAACTGAATCTTCTGTGTCAAAGATGTGGAGTCAGGCCCTTTTTCAAGTTCTCCTAATGCTGCTGTTACAGTTTGCTGGTCTTATCCACTCAGCAAGTTTGTTATTCTGGCTTGTCTTTCTCTCCTGAAAGTTTTTATGAAAATAGTTGAAAGGTTTCATTTTTGTTCCATTGTGGAATGAAAATCAAGTGTCAAAATCATGACACCTCTTTTTTTCCTTTAATGGATTGAGATTGCTGTTTTTTAGTCTACCTACATGTACTGAAATGACTTCTCAATTCAAATTGCCATTACTGAGAGGAAGATGATTGTAGTTTAGGTATCAGTTCCCTGGGACCTGCAACCTGCCTGGCAAGGAAACATTGTCAGGTTGTCTTTACCTCATTTAAATGCCATTATTCCAAGGCTTACTCAATCTATGTATCCTGAAATGGGAGAGACACCACAGAGAACGGAAAGATGGATGGCAGGCCTGGATGAATGCCCCAGTTATATTCTCTGTATTAGATTGTCATGCTTTTCCTGGCCCAGATGTTAACATCTAACACATTTTTAATACTATTGCCTGTTGAGATCCTATTAGAAAATGATTCAGTGTCTGGAAAGTTAGGGGGGAAAGAAAGTTAATTCTCTAGAAATAATACAGTCATTATGTGTACGCACAATTCAATATGTAACATGTTTTTTAATAGCCTTTCTACCATCCTGTACATTAGCTTTTTAAAATTGAAGTCACACTCATTATAAACTAAATGCCTAACACAACTGATTCTCAAAACAGTTTGTAATTTAAATTCCTATTGGAAATAAAAGTAATGACCCACAATAGCTCATTAGCGGCCTTGCAAATGTTCATTATTTCCTTTCTCTTTGTCTTTCTCATGGTTTTCTCCTCTGCTAAAAGACAGGGGAGTTGAAAGAGTTAGACTACCTTTAGAGCTATCCATCTCTAATGGCCCATGAAAATGCACATGGGATTCTTGAATGAGGAAATCATCATTCCCAGGTTTTTTCAAGGGGATAAGTATGTTCACTTAGCAGTCCATGAGGCAGCTAAGTATTCCAGATAATTTTAAGGAATTATTTCTGCCCAGGAGATTTATTAATTGCTTTTAAATGTTAAATCAAGTCCTGAGAAGGCCAAAAAGTCCCTAGAAAGAAGGATATGGACACATGGGAGTTTGAACCCGGGTTGTTTCAGATGACACCCTTCCATCCCCTGGATTCTGCCTAACTACCATTGGAGAGGTTAATTTGTATTCAAATTGCTCAGAGATGTGTCCTACTGCCAGCTTCCCCTCGCAGTACTACTGCGTAAGCACCAAATAGCACTCAGCAATTGATGTGCTTTAACGCAACCCATCTGACTGGCTTGTGTGTCAGATGAAGAAGGCTTAGCATCTGTCATGCAGATGATCCTTGGATTACTGACGCAGAAGAAAGACAGCATGGGGTTGCAGTGAGACTCTGCATTGCTTAGTCCCAGGAGCAGGACTTCATTAGCAGCTCTCGCATGGGAATGGTGTTATCATTGCTCATCCTTGAAAATATGCTGCCTTTTCACCTGGCTCTTTTACTGACCTGAAGTCCTCAGTCATCCACGACCACTCCCCATCTCTCTCTTTCATGATGGCTCATACAGCAGCATCTGCTGTTGGTGTAGGCAAAACAAAGAATTAAGGCAAGACACATGCTTCCCTGGTGGTTGCCACCCCTTGTCAATGAAAAAGTCTTTTCCCTCCAAACTGGCAAGTTCTTGAGGAACAGAGATAACACCAGCCATTTCCACTGTCGTGCCTCAGCTGCTAATGCCTGTGGGCAAATACAGCCTGGAGAGCTACTGATGGAGGGGCAGAGCTCCAGGGAGCAACTTCCCATCCCTCCGGGAGGCTCCAAAGATTCTGGCAAGTGATAGGCTGATCAGAATAGCTGAGCTTGCAAGATGTGGTGATTAAAACTGGCCTAACCATTTCTGCAACATCTCTTTCTTACCTAGACTGCTCAAGGCCTCTTCAAAGAAATGGAGAATTATAGTGACTGGTCAGCTTCTGTAAGTCAACACAAGGCAGAGTCCCTTCTAAACCGCCCTTGGGGAGAAGAGTAGCAAAAAGTGCTCTGCACTGCTCTTTCTCACTGAGGTGACAACAGTTCCCATGACCTAGTGCCTGTATGGCATGAGAAGGAAGAAAGCCCCAGCAGGGCATGAGTGAGCAAGCAAGCAGGCTCTTCAACTAAAGACCTTGGGAGCAAACATTCTGTGGGATTAAACCTCCCATATCCCGTCTGGGTGGAGCACTCTCTGCTCTAGCGTATCCTTGGAGGAAACGAGTGTGAGAGAAACCTTACGTATGCTTAGTTTCTCTCTACCCCAGTGATTTTCCTCCTCATTAGCAATCCAGACTCGGAGATCGTCAGCATACTGAGGAATGCTGATGGGGCAGCCCTTAATGAAAACCTCTTCAGAATATGAAGTAAGACATTGCTTGCCTGTAGTAGTGTGTCATAAATGCTTAAAGAAGCTAAGTTTCACTAACTACTCTCTGCTTATGCAAAAATGTTATTTTGGCAACATATGCATGAAACAAAACCTGGTAACATGCTTTAAAGTATTACCTATTGTTGGAATTTGAGTTATTCAGTACAGTACAGTCATCACTCAATAATTCTGTGAAAGCTGATTTTTCCTTTCTAAGGTCAATTCACTTCTATTAAATTGCTTCAAACAGTTTTCTATAAAGCAAAATGCTCCTCTGTGAGCTCACAGCTGCCAGCACAGTGACAGTTACCTGGTTTGCTGATACTTACCATAGGTCATCTAAGAATGAGGTTTGACTGAGTTTAGACAAAACTAGCTTATTTGACCTCCGTCAGATTTCTTAAGGAAAAAAAAAAATCAAATAATGTTATTTCTCAGTCCTTTGCTCTGCTTTCCTGGGACTTCTTGTCTAAATTTTGCAAACAGTCCTTTATGACTGGTGAGACCCGCTAGCTATACTGGAAGCATCCTCCTCCTGCTGCTCGGGAAGGCAGCTGCTCTTTGCATGGCGTTGCGTCTAGCTCTCTGCAGGCAGCGAGAAACGCAGGCCCCATCTCCAGTTTGTCATAACTTGCATGCGCTACGTTGTATTCTTTTTAAAACCTTTAGCTCCATTCTTCTTATTTATATCTAACATACCAGTTGGCTTCCTCTCTTCTCATTTAGCGTGTGTTTGGAGGTGTCAATAGTTTAGCTTTGCCCATGAGGTTGTGCCAGACACAATGCTATCCACCTCTTCCAAATTGCCCTTTAAAACAGTGTCATTCTCACTTCGTTCATTATAAACTGACTGCACGGTACCACCTGCCGATGGACCAGCATTACAAACCTGTCTTTTACTGCTATTTTTTTTCAAAGGCAAAGTAGTCTGTGACAGCATTGCTTCTTAGGCAGGGGCCTATGTAAGAGATAGGAATGCGCTTGTGTTCGTGCAGGGCTTTCGAGTCTGTCATCTGCTACCACTTAGCAAAAGGATAATGCTGTGTCAGAAGGAGACTTAGGCTTTGGAGGAAAGAGTGAATAGTCTCCGCTTCTTGGAGCCTAAAAGGGCAGAAAAAAAATTAGAGCATAAGCCAGCAGGCCTAAGGCTATTCTAATTTACATCAGAATGTACATAGGCCCTGTAGGACTTGCAAAGACTAGTAATCATCTAAATCTACTTTGGTCACCCATCCTAAAGTTCAGGAATGAAGTATCTGAGCGTCGGGGTCATTATATTTCATTAGTCTTCATTAACATGAGAGCTGATTTGGTCTGATCTCTTATTTCAAAAGCTTCACTGAGACTCCAAACCTCTGCCTTTTCCCCAAATTCAGGAAATAAGTTTGTGTGATCTTATGCTAGGAAGCATGTTTGTACTTTACCATGCAAGCTGTTCAGTGAAATATTGATCATAATTTTTAGCTGTTGATTCTGAATCTTTTACTTACCCAAGGAAAGTTCCAGTAACTTGTGGCCTGATAAAAGCTCAGAGAATCTGCCCCTTCCTGAGGAACAAAATCAGTGTAATCATAGCCAGATAACTGTCAAAACGAATGAGTGCAAAGCCAAGAAAAAGATACGATAGAGCCAGAATTTGGTATTTTGCAAAGCCAGATTCTCGGCTCCTTCAATTGTCTAATAGGGCAATTAAAAATGGTTTAACCTATGTCCAATAAAACATTGTTGGTTTCAAAAACTTTCTTTCGCCCCGCTTTGCAATGGTTATCTCAGGTTTGGGGGGGGGGGGGTTAAGATGTAAAATACTTTGGTATATGGATTTTGGTTTAGGAGGTTTTTTTTTCTCTTTTCATTTTATCAGGACAGAGTTCCATTTGTTCAGCATCTGCACAGGACAACATCTGGAGCCTCAGGAAATTCAGCTGCTCTGTGTATGACGCTTAAATGAAATTACTTTTTCATGCACTTCAGAAGAGTATCAAGAGCATCTCTCTGACCAAACAGGGCCTTTTGTTCTCCTCCAGCAAGTGTTTCTCATTAAAAATGTCATCTCCCTAACAAATTGCTTCATTGCTCTTGCAGCTGGGGTTATTGTTTTCATGCTTTTGTACTTGTGTGATTCTCTAAGGGAGCAGAAAGCTGGGGGAAGCGCGGCTTGATTTCTTTTCTATTTGCCCTCTGCATGAAGTGCTTTGATTTCCCACCTTTATGGTGGAGGGTGATATATTTACCTTTTCTTCCCCCCACCCTTCCCCCCCCAGACTCTCGCAGCGCTCGCGTTGCCAGCGCACGCGGCGGGCTGTCCCTGCAGTGCGGCTGGGGCGCTGTGCCTGCAGCGGCCGCAGCGCGGGCTGGTTTGCACTGCTAAGCCACTCTCTGACCGACTATTTCAAATCTCTTGGGGCTGTTGTGTTTGAGCAAGAACAGAGGGCAAGAGCAAGGAAAGAGCAAAGTGAGAACTGAGAAAAATCTGTGTAAAACTAGAATACAAAGGATGATTTCTAAAGGACATAAACCTGCTCCTTTCAAAAAAAACTCCGTTAGGTATTTTCTCTAATTATTTTTCCTGAGGAAGGTATGCAGGGCAGTTGGGTCTGCAAGAAAACCCAAACTGCCCTTAGGGATTAAGGAAGATTGTTGTGCCTTTTTGTGAAAAGTCTGGCTAGAAATAAAATTGGCAGATGAGAGGAGCTGGAGTAGTTTCTCAGGACGTGTGTCGAAGGGACGCATAGGCAGCTCGTAGCTACTAGGAAGGGCTCTGATAGCGCACAGTGTATGCAGCCCCCTACGGCAGCAAGCAACCCTGCGCTAAACCTGGCCTAGGAGCATAGAAACTGGAAGGGGCTATATAATTTCAGCAAGGAACTGCAAAGAAAATATCAGAACTTCAGGAAGTATCCTGAGGAAAGGATACCGTTTAAATCACAAAACCTACAAACTCCAAACTCTTCTCACCTCTCACTTTTCAAAGAGGCTTGTGTCTCCTTTGTGCACTTTGAAAAACATTTTTTCCATTTGAAAAGAGATATATGGCAAAATATTAGAATCACAGCATAATTCAGTCTGGAAGAGACCCCTAAAGTTCATCCAGACCAACCCTCATGCAGAGAATGACCAGCTTCAAAATTTAATTTTAAATAGCAAGTTATAAATAATCTAGAGTCTACCTCTCACTTGCGTAAGTGTTCAGTGCCTGCTAACACGCCATCTACTTAATCTGATATCTTTTTTTTATAGGTGACTACAAATTGCTCTTTAATATACTCCAACAATATGAACTTGCTGGGTAATCAATTTACACAGACTTCTTGCTCCTTTTCACAGTTCTAACTCTAGCCCTGCAGTATCTGCCATTTCTCTTCAGTGTTGATTCCTGGAGCCTTGTCTGGACACCAGGTTTTCAATTTTTCAAATGGTATGAGCTGTAGAGAAATGTTGAAAGAGTTAAGCCTAAAGCATCATAAACCAGAATGCAAATAATATCCCCTCAAATACATATGCTTCAAAAATCCTGTTAACATTAAGACATTCACATAATGTTTGGAGGTTGAGGTTGTTATTCCAACTTCTCCTTCATTATAGAATAGTTACAAGTCACAAGATTTTCTGCTTTAGGTGAATGATTTCTTAACGGGCTGGTTTTGAGGTTTGTTCCTCTAGTTCATGTGGGACACCAGCAGACAATTAGCTCGCAAACCACAATAGTCACTTCTGTCCGTCTCAGACACAACTGATTTAACTGTGTCACCTCTCCTCCTCCCATCCCAGTTCCACCCAATGAAAAAGGTTTCTCTATGTTAAATATAGCATCAGTCAGCCTTCCTGTGTGGCAGCTCCATTTCAAGCTGTAGCAGAAACATCGGGCACCACACTGCGGAAAGTAAGTATGTAGCAGTTGTAAATATATACATATATTTGTATATATAAAATGGTGCTAGAACCCACAGTCTATAATTTGTGGGTGACCTTTAACTACATGAGGATAAATGGTTACAAATGAGGACCTCTGGTCTTGGCTGTTGTAACCTATTTTCTTACTGCTGTTAGTAAATCAAAAAACATGTATATCCATGGGTTTTTTTAGTATAACATTTGGCTTAGATTTAAGTGGGGATAACTGAACAAAGTGGAAAGCTAAACAAATAAATATGATTATCCTGCAGTGTTTCTTTTCATGGAATCAGGTTCTGAAATAAGCAAAGCATGTGAGATACTTTAAGGTCTATAAGACAAATATCTACTATTTCCATAATGAAATGTACTCTCTGAATTAGGTCTTTGTGCTATTAGGAGCTTTTTCTTCTGTTTATTTTGCTACAAGATCGCATTTTTATGGGAACCAAGTGACATGTTAAGATTTTGATTCTCAGAGGCCCCTGACTGAGAAAGCTAGTGACATGAAGTCGACTTTCTATGCACAGAGCCAATATCTCACAGGTCCCAGCTCTACCCTGGCTTGGCCTGGAGGGGCACGTGTTATGATCAGAGGGTAAGTTCAGTCTCCAAAATCCAGAATGTTCCAGGACATTTGGTTTTGATATGCACCACAAAGACAGAAAGGGCTATTTGTGGTGAGAAAATGCACAGGACTTCAGGAATAGGACAGAAATAAATACATTCTTTACAGGTGGATTGTTAAACAGCTGTGAGGTGACAGTCTCTTCCTGAGATCAACATGTGGGGAAAACTGGAATGCTGAGCTAGCACTCAAAAGCTATATATCCTGTTCCCAATCCCTATAACTATTCATTTTATGTCCTTAATTAAGTGTGCATGTAAGAGCTTTCTGTATTGTATTTGTTCATCACAATGCAGAGAAATAAGTTTTAGCAAGCTGTCAATGACATTGAGGAGTCACTGACCCTCTTGGCTCTTAATTTTTCCACCCTAATTTCAATGGGTTAAGTTCTTCTCTGTGGCAGTCTCTCATTGCTGCTGAGCTGTGGCCCATCTGTCTTTGCTTTGAAGCTGAGATATTCTTGTCACAACTGAGAATAAATGTTGGGCTTCATGAATTCATAAACTTATTACCCACTTGTTTCAAGCTTTTCTCGACAGAGGGAGCAAAATGAAAAACCATAACCAAAGCCAAAGTAAAAACCCTGCTAGCCCATATGTATGTGGATTTCCTTTCTCTCACCTCTCTTTCATTCTTTCTTCACCTCCACCTCCACTAAGGTTCATTTGAAATCTCTGCTTTATCATCTGGGCTGTACCATGCATACTCAGTCTCAGGGTCAGTCATTTATTTCCTATTTCCTTAAAGTATTTGCCCCAGTCAAATCCCTGCCATGTTTTTATCTCCCTCTTATCAGCCTGAAATTTAAGGCCAAGTGGTTTCTACTGAAAGCTTGGGAATGGTGGATTCCTTCCTCTTGCACGGGTCTTCTTAAGGGTTTCTTCACCAGTGTGACAGCTCTACCCAAAGCTCAGAGACTGTCTAGGTATCTGAGTAAGACTGAAGCTCTCAGCTCACTTTCTCTGTAAGGAGAGCAAGGATCAAGAGGCAAAGATGGAAGTAACTACAATTCTCAGTGTCAAATTAGTCTCACACAGGAACCCTGGTTCAGTGGATCCCCATGAGTCTCATCCCCCTTTGGTTTCAGTACCTGCAGGAGTGGAAACCTTGCTTGGTGATGGGAAAGTATGCTCCCAAAAAGTGACTTCACAAGGAAAAAGGAGAATGGCACCTCTGGCATCGCAGAAGAAGGGGTATGTAGGGAACTAGACAGGACTGCTGATGGTGACAGGGTTTTAATTCAGTTACAGCTATAGAGGTAGTCACACCCGGTGCTGAGAGAGCCAGTTCAGCCTCAGGAAAAGAATATCCAAAAGCAGCGATGATTTTTTTGTGATGTCCAGAATGGGGAAGGGGCGGGGGAAGGGAAAGAGGGTTATGGGCGTAAGTTTTAAGGCTTTTGTTCTTGAGAAGAAAGAAGCTTAAAAGGCTGGTTTGCAGTTCCTTTGGGCACAGAAGAGAGATATTATGCTTGGAAAAATCTGGAGCACAGAGCTGAGATCAGAAGCAGGGCTCAGCCAGAAAAGGCCTTTAACAAGGACCCTGTGATACACTCCAGATCCCACTCTGTTAGTGCTGCCCTTAGCATAGGTTACTGTTCTGCCTTTCTGCAAATCCTCATGAACTGCATTAAACCCAAGGGGTCTTTACACAGCTATGATACAGAAATTAATCTTTGTAAATAGTTCCCTTGTCTGTGTATTCCCCAGTTTCACTTCATCTCCTGTGAAGGTTTAAGGAACTTTGCAATTCCACAACCTCCTGAAATATTTCCAGTTAGTATTTTTCCTTGTTCTTGTACCTTTATCCCTGATGGTTTATCCTTCTGGTTATCACAGCAATATAGTACCTGAATGTTCCTCAGGAAAAAAAATAGGTCATCAGAAGTAAGGTTGGGATGTCTCTGGTTCTTGTCTTTTTTATGGCTTAAGAGAGCTCTTTGCTTCAGATGTGGAGAGATGGTGATGCTGCAAATGTTATCCTGTTTATGGAGGAAAAGGGGAAGGGTTTTCACTGTTTCCCCAAGGTGCCTAACTGTGGATTTGTCTCATTTCCTCTCTAAGTTTCTTGCACAGCTGGATCTCCTCAACTGGGAGACTTTGTCCCTGGCTCTTGTACTCTTTGTTCTGGGCTTTGCAATCTGCACTGTTGTGGAGAAGTATAACTGTCCAGGCAGTTTACAGATGGAGAAGAGGTCTTCAGTGGACCAGGCACTGCAGAAATTACTCTGAAGATTGGCTCTGGGGATCTAAATTAGGAAGAGAGGCAGACTAAGAGCACGTGGAAGGCATAGATGGATTTGCTGAGGGTGGAGTGAGTTAGAGGAGGAAGCCACATTTTATACCAAGGAAGTCTTTGCCTTTGTTTTGAGACACATTTTATATCAAGGGAGTCTTTGCCTTGAGACACTGTGTCTAAATCATGGATACAGTACACAGCTCCATTACAGACACATCTGGGGATTACAGGTGCCTTTTCTCTCAGTTATTGACGTCCTGTCACTTCTTTCCTTTGTTTTTTAATATACCTTTCTTGTGTGAGATTCATTATTCTGGCTTCCATATCTAAATCCCTCTCCCTGAGGATGTGGGAAATCTCATTTCCAGGAATCTGTGGCTGTCTCAGTAAGCTCTTAGAAGTTCACCAAAATTAAGGAAAGCTTTCTGCACAGAGCTATTCTGTGGAGGATGTGGCATAGATGTTCAGGTGTCTGCCAAGTCAGCAATCAGCTGTTTCCTGAATAGTGATGTTAGCAGGCTCCTGGGATTTATCTACACTGGCCCTCATCCTGGGGGTGTTTTTCATCCTTTTCCCTTGTGATTTCAGCCCTCTTCCCTTTTGTCATGAACTAGTTCCTTCTGATCTGTATCAGTGTGGGGGCAGTTTAGCTTGTTTCACAGTGTTACTTATTACAAACTGCCTCCCTTATGCTCAATTTCCTTCTGTTGCGGCCCATTTGCTCACGTTCGATTAAGGGCATGACTGTTCCTTTCCCCTTTCCAAGCATCAGCTCCAGAAGTCCACCCCACAGTTGACCCTGCCCCATCTCGACGCCTGGCCCCACCTCATAACTGGTTGTTAGTACTTGGCAGCACACCTTGTTCTGAGAGGTGTTTCAATTTCTGATGGGTGAGTGATTTGATTCAGAGTTTGGTTTGGATAAGCTCCCATAAATTGCAATGCTTGACTGTAGGTTATCCAAACTATCTGAGCCTCTTGAGACTCTAAATTGGCCTGAAAGATCCACGCTTCTTTCTGAGATTTTGGCACTTTCTGATCCCAGTGAAGCTGCAAATAGAATGGCAGCAGGCTCTTGCATGAGATCTTAGCATTTCTGTTTCCTATTTCAGCTGGATCCTGGAAGCACAAAGGCGCAAGATGCAAAATGAGCGAGCAAGCAAACAAGCCCGTTAGACCCAGCTACTCACCCAGAGAGGAGAATGAGAGGGATGGGAGGAGAACTCTGATTCCTTGCACCTGCGACGTGCGCTGACAGAACTCAGAGGTCAGAATTTGATAGAAAGGTGACTGGAGAGACTATCAGTAGCACAGCATTGGTTTTGTCACCTCAGAGCACTGGTCTGGAGGTATGTCTGGGTGGAGGAGGTAATGCTTTGTCCAAGGAAATACAGATGAGGCTGTGACTGTCAGATTAAAGTTTGTATTTTTGCTTGTTTCTCCTGGATGGATGATGACTTTGTAAGACAACCCCTAGTATCTGTGTATGTACGAACAGCCCTAGTGTCATGGCCAGTGCAGTATCCTGTCTACAGCAGAAGTTAGCGGAGGACACGTAGGGAGAGAAGAACTGGATATGTACTGACTGAGCAATCCCTTGGCAGAACCTCCCAGGTTCCAGCACTCAGTAGTTCAGTGGCTTTCAAGCCAGAAATCATGTCCAGATCATTGTATTTAACAGCCACCAATGAACCTATCCTTCCAGAATTTGTCTACATCTTTTCTGAACACAGTAACACTGACGATTTATAATTACTGAGGTAGGAAGAGAGATGTGGAGAGAGAGGTTCAATCTTTCACAAATCTCTATAAAGATACATCTGTTTAAAAAAAAACAAAAAAGTAGTTAGAGATTTGGGTAAATTCTAAACCACTTATTCCTAGAACTACAGTTATGGATGGATTCCTTGCAGAGTTCAGAGATGGGAGAGGGCTTATATCTGCTCTGCCAAGTGTGTGAGACAAAGAAAGCAGTTGTCTGACCTGATGATGTCATTTATTTTTACTCACCTTTGAATGCTTTTTTCTTATCTTGGCCTGGAAGCACTGGATAAACACAATCATTTTGCCAAACATGGATGTTAATTGGGAGGAGCCCCCCCACCTACATTCCCATTACATTATAGCATGTTCTTGAGAGCAATTTGCAATGTCCTGGTGTTTCAGCTTTAAATATTGCAATTTTCCCTCTCTCTCCAACTACAGTCTGGTGTGCAGCCCTTCCTGCCCACATTGTATTACGTTTCTTGTGAACGTCATAAAGATATTGCTAAATCACAGCTGTCTTGCCAAACAACTGACTGCCTCTTGCCAATTTTGTTCAGCCTCTGAAAAGCTGCAGGACTTGTGCTGGGCCACATTCAAACTCAGATGATGTTCTCTGTTAAAAATACAAAATGAAATGCAAGTTACTAAAAAAGCAGTATGTTTTTGGTTAATTCTGTGAAAGAGTTAATAGGATTCTCCCTGCCCCCCCCTCTTTTTTTTTTTGCACTCTCCAAGGGAAAAAAAAGAGAGCAAGAGACCCAAATGGACACAACTAGAACAAAGCCCTGTTTATGATTAGTATGGCTGAAAATATCCATGTTAGGCCAGGTGCAGATGGCTAATTCCCCCAGACTACAAGCCAATTTAAACCATAATTCCTGAGATAGACCACTTTTCCCAACATTAATGGGAACCAGCTGCCTCCTATTAATAATATGGATGATTACTAGAAAAAAAAGTGGGGGATGGAAGCAGTGAAGTTAGAGAAGATATTATTTTCCGGCCTGTTGGCTGTGTCCTGCTGAGGACAATATGGAAAGCTATGGAATACGAGTCTTGAAAAACCTGTCAAGTTAAATATGCATAGTGTGTTTGCTCAGAAGAAGGATCGAGTTATCTGTGTACTTGTGTGTTTCAGTGAAAAGGTTATTTAAGGGGTAGCAATTGTATTTATTTAGTTATTTGCTGGCTCTTTGGTTTTGTCTTCCCTCTGCTGACATTGGGTGGTTTTGATTAGCTTTCTAGGAGGGGAGCCTATTGCCTTTTGTACATTGAGCCTGGCTGTTCCCACTGAAGCCTGATTGCATGTGAGATTGTGGAGTACATCAAAGCAGAAGGACAACAAATGAACTGAAGTGTTCTCCTTAGAGCCTGACTTGCTGGTTGAAAAATTTGTTTGGGCTTCCATTATCACCATGCTGGTGTGAGATGAAACATGAAGACGTGGAAATTCAGGGCTTGTAACACCTGTGTGTCTCGGGAACTGTTTTTTCTGTGTTTTTTAATGATTGTTTTCCTCTGGTTGTTTTGGGGAATTGGAACAGAATTTATTTTGAAGAGTAAATTCCACAGTATAATCGTTACTTTACTTGTTTGGAAGGAGGGAGGAAAAGGCCCATGATATCACTCATTTTGGCTATACTCCTTGCTCCCTATGTAGTTGTGATTCCTAACACATGGATCATCTCTTTGAGATCAATGAATAAAGGAGTCTAGCTATATAAAAACTTCTCTCTTGCCCCTGCAGGAGATGGAGAGGAGCCAATGCCCTTTCCCAGTTATTCTGTTAGGATTTTGTGGGATTCTTGGAGATATACTAGCTAATTTAGGATGAATTTCCTCTTAATCCTTTTCATGATGGCCTCTGAACACATGGAGGAAAATGCAGCTAATGGCATTGTGGTTTCTGCTAGAGGGTTTGCAGGTTGCATTTTTGTGCAATTGAATAGATGCACAGATGGAGCCGGCTGGGATTCCCATCTACCCAACCTTAGGGTACAAAGGGCTGTGATGTCTCCCCAGACCATGTGAACCTTGTACAAGCCTCCAGTGCAAGAAGGCTTTATAAGAAATTCTGCAGAGGGAACCTCATAGTTTTTTTCTGGTCCTCACTGACTAGTGAGACAAGGTGGGGGAGAAACACAGACCAGGACTTTGACTCTTTGAAACACTGATTGCTTGGCGTTTATAACAGGGAGTTGGGGACCACAGTTCTCAGGAACAATTCTCAATTTGACCAACCTGAGTTGGATTAACTTTTGTCCCTTGCTAAGTTACAGGAAGAGCCCTTTTCTGAGTCAGGAACAAATCATTTTCCAGATAGCAAACAGGCTTCACTTTTACGAAAGGGAGAAGCAGTTCAAAACCTGCAAGACTTGGGTGCCAGCTCTGAGAACAATATCTTTGGACTTCCAGGCAAGCCGTGAATCTAAGGATACTCCAGCAACATATTTCAGTGGCGGCACTTTGTCTTCATTCACACTGTGTAGTAACCCAGGTTTTGCACGGGTCACCAGAGCATCTCTCTGAGGTATTTACTGTAAAGAAGAAAGCCTCCACTGCCCACACCCAGCCTTTCAGAACAGCATTAAAACAGACATACCAGAGGTAATGGGAAAGGGATTATTGATTTTATGTATGTAAAACAGAGCACAGTTGAGTTGACAATGCCCCTTTAAACAATAGAAAGTCAGCCTCAGCTGACACTAGTTCGCTAGATAACAAGGCTGGTTGTGGAAGAACAGGAGTACTTAGAAAGCAGGGATTCTTGCCACATGGAATTGACCCTCGGGGGCTTGGAGAAAGTGGGATTTGTGGCTGCTCTGAAATGCCAGTGGTTGGGTCCAGCATTCCTCTTGTCAATAAGAACCTTGTGTTTTTATTGGAAACATGTGTCAAAACAAAACAAAACAGCAATTGAGGCTGCTGCCGAGAGAAGGTGGGCAAGTCCAGAGACAGCCAACCTGTTTTTCTGGTTGTTGTCAAATGTACCATGTCACCATTGCCCGTCATGCTCAAATGGAGGGACAGATGGTGAGTATCTATATACAGAAGAGGCTGTTGCTATAAAGCTATGTACGGGTAGAAAAATGTCTTACACTAGTGATTCTGCTGCTATTCTCTCCTTAAAGACGCAATTCCCATTCAGAAAGTTAAGAGAGGTCAGGCTGACTGTGACTCCCTGCTACAGCCTGATGATTCCCAAATTGAGATTTCATATTAGATTTATGCCCTGGAGAAAAGCTATCAGAGCCAACCAGTGCTGATCTGCTGTGAGAAGGCAGGGGAGCTTTCAGTGAAGCAGACCTATCAGTCATATGTAATATTTTACTCCCTATGGGCTGCCAAAACACTTTGAAATCATCGTAAGTCATGAATCTTGGAGCTGTTACCTGCATCATAGAAGCGTCAAAGTAAAGAAGTGAGAATCCCAGTATCTGATGTTTAAATAAGTCTTTTGGTTTGTTTGTTTTCTTTTTTCTGGTTAAAAATTATTTTGTTGGGCTGATGTTAACATCTGCCTCTTTCTCTACCTTCCTACCTCCCCCACCTCCTGAGGTGGCTGTATTTCATCAGTGAGTGAAGTGGTTTGGGGAGCTAAGGATCACAATTTGTAGCATGCTTTAAGGGCTTTCAGAATGAAAGGCAAGGAATGATGTTGAGTGTTCAGTTATTAGTGTCTCAATATTTCTTTCCCTTGATCTACCTGTCCCATTGTGTCGTCACATCTTCACAGCCCAGATTTGAGGCAATATTGGTGAAACCTGGAACATATGAGTCCTATTTAGGCCAAGCACCAGCATATTTCTGGACTGAATCCAAGCCTAATTGAAAAGGCAAACGGATGTCTCTGGCAAAAGAAAACATGGTTGTCATAGGCTTTACCAACTTCAGTTTAACGCAAAAGACTGTGTTCTGGCATCCTTGTTTGGCTTCCATTATAAATATAAAATCAAAGACGTACTTCCTTCTCTTGTAGGTTTTAAGGATGGTTTACGAACCAAAAAAGAACTCTCTAGAACTACAAGGTCCTGGCCTTGTGATGCCAGGAAATCAGTCTCCTCTTGTCTTAATATCACCACCTCAGCTGTTTGTGCAAGGCTGCTTATTGTTCACCATTCCTCACTGCACCTGTGTGATCTCTTAGCTATTTCCTATTGCTCTTCAGGAAATAGAAACTATCTGCATCCGAATTCCAAAAGATTAAAGCCAAGTTTTGGACTGGAGGACTATGAAGGTGGGTTGAGAGTATTTCCTTAATGAGCCTCATTTCTTCACTGCTAGCCCAAGCAGCTTTGAGATATTCTCTTTGGAAGGCCAAATGTACCAAAACTTTCAGGGAAAAAGCAGTCTGTTTTTATCTTCTGAGACCTCTTTTGAGCATCACTGTTGTTTCAAACATATTTCATCCAGTATCAATCTCAAGTTTAAAAATTGCAAACAGAGGGCTTTTTCATAGTCAATACTCTTTTTTTTCTTAGGTTGAACCATCACATGATGGCTGTCATGTACACTTAAGCATATAGTTTATGGGAAACTTTTCCCTTCAGTAATGGTTTTGCCAAGAAGAAATTCCCTAATTAATTAATTGTGCAGGCTTATTGATCCTTTCATTCCCAAGAGAGATATCAGAAACAGATGCCAGTTGTAGAAAACTAAATCCACTTGTTGTGATATTTGACTGAGCCCTTTGGTTTTAGTTGTGCATGGTGCATTTTAGTATCTTCATTGCTCACTGAACAAAGACTTCTCTGAACTAGGTACATTTTGGGAAACATTATTACAAAAAAAAAAATCTGGAGACTCTCAAATTAATGACATAGGATCTGATAGCATACAGACTGAGCTCTGAATGGCTCCTTTTGAAGGTCTCGTCTATCAGCTAGGAATTGGCACAGGCAGTTCTTGGCTCACAGTGGAATTTTAAGCACACTCCTCTCACGGCGGTGGCACAATTGTTTTGAAACTAGGCAGATCTTCTATGTTTACTATTTGGCAGGTTCTGTGTTTTTGGCTGGCAGCCACATTGAAATGTGTTTAGTTTTAATTGACAGCTATGGTCAACACTGCAGAGCCCAGGTAGGTACTGCTAATCCTGACAAGGCAAGGCAGAAACAGCAGCTTCCTTTCCAGCTGCCCAGAGTCTCCTACTCTTCAGGAAAAGAAAGGCACTTCTGCTCCAGATAACTCTGCCTTAGGAACTCCAACTCCAGTCTCACCCTTTGTCTCGGTGCCTCTTTGGAAGCAAACCACAGATCGTTGCCTTGTCCTTGAGGTCTGCTCACTCAATGGGTCATAGTCCGTTGCAAACAAAATGATTTGTTGATCAGCTTTGATGCAACTGGGAGCCAGGTGCTGCTATCTTTGCATGAGAGGTCTTATTAGAGCAGAGAGACTTCCAGAGTGGTATTTGTTTTTGGTTTTAAGACTTGAAAGTAAGAAGAGTTGCACACAAACCTTTAGTTTGAAATATAAGAGACATTCCAAAAGGGCATATGGTTAGATTTATGTAAGCCACAGTTTGTAATGGTTTAGATTTAACCTCCTAGTCCTTGTGAAAGAGTTTCAACCTTGCTCTTGAGAGAGCAAAACAGTAACGCATAACATTTGTAAAAGGAAAAAGAAGAGAATAGCACATGCACAGACTTACAATGGCTTTGGTCATGACATCTAATTAAAGACAGCAATGATTTCTGTGAACCACAAAAATGTTCATTTCTGTTGGCATAAAATTCCACAGAATAATACTATCAGCTATCTCTCAGTCTATCTGTCTCTGTGTCTGTCAGTCACGCTTGTATGCCTCAATATTAGTGATGCATTCCTTCTCATGTCATTGTCTCCCTTATAAGACATTTTTTCAATGAATTCTTTAACTTTCTCCTCAAATGCCTTACATTTCAAGTGGCTGCTTAACAGAGCTGTCAGGCCATGCTAAGGAACATGTATTTACAGAGAAAAGGCTGCACTTGGGTATCAGGATAACATGCCTCTGATGAGCATTTAGATCGTGTTCTTATTAACATTTATGCTTCTGACAGAGAAAAGGAGATCACATCAAGTTAGAAACTACCAAGAGAGGACAAAATTTACTGTGTGGAAGAGTGATGAGAGACAGAAATATGGCATGTCACCAGGGAGCAAATCGGAGGATTGTTCCTCCTCTGTGTCTTGGGATCCCCCCAGTGAGAAAGTAATCCAGATCTTGACACTGCCTCAGTGACATGCTTTGGAATATGATTTTGGTGAACTGTGGTATTCAGCAGCCTCCAGATACGATTACTGGTCATGTCTCTGCAGAGAAGCACCTTTGGAGTAGCAGAAGGTTTATGAAGTCTGGATTATTTCTGAGAGATGGCTTTTTGGATCTGGGGCAAGGTGAAAAATATCCCCCAGCTGCTCATTTTTTAATGGGGCCATGAGATCGAGGTGGAGACCTTGTTGTTCCAAACTTTCCAAAAGGAACTTCCAAGAGCAGAGTAGCCCTATTTTCTCCTTCAACGGGTCTTTAAACTGTGCAGTACTCGTTCATCAGCTTCAGACTTTGATTTGGCACTGCTATGTTGTGCAGATGTAGCAATCACATTTGCTAGCCTGGAACTAATTAAAAATGGAATATTTTAGATCAGTCATGGTGAGTGTGGCCAGATTTACAGGGAGAATACAAGGGAGCTTAAGGAGCAGAGTGATTTAGCCTTTTAAAAATATTCTTCCTTCAACATTGGTACATTACCTACAGGCCAATTGGGTTGGTCCGTGACAGCACTGTCTTTTATGCAGCCTCATGCTGGTTAAAGTGGAGCTTTAAGGGAGCACAGGAGTTTCACGGTTTGCTGTGTCCCAGATGAATGGAGAATTGTCTCTAAAATCTTCCTGGCAAAACATCTCTTTTTTTTATTTCCATTTTTTTAAAGAGGGCAAGGTTGCCAAGATCATCCATCAGTTTTATAGGAGACAATGAGTTAAAGGCAATGGGAAATAGAAAAATCAGGAGAGCAGATAGAAGCAGATAGCCCTGCAGAAGCCACGTGTCTGATATCTGCACGAGATGAGGTAGGCCCATGATAGGTAACATCATTGTATAAAATTTGGAGACACGACTGAGTTCCATGAACATGTCCAACCCTATGAACTCTGTAGTTGACAGCAGTGAAAGCTTGCCTGCAGACAGCATTGTAGGATCTTTTGGGAGGAAAGATTATCCACAGAGCCATGGTGTGGTAGGTCACCATAATTTTGTCTTTGCTCTGCTCATCATTTTCTAGGCTTTGCCACTCCTGGTTGCTAGCTCTGCATCTGCTTTTTGTTGAGTCAGGCTTAGAAACAATGAAAAACAGTGATCTTTCGCACAGTACAGTTAAGGCTAGTTACTGATCAGTGCTTTTGGACCCTACAAGCAGATCACTCTACTTGCACAGTGGCTGGCAACTGATGTGCCATGACCCCAGTTATACACTGATCGTGACCTGGTAGAGACATCAGGCTCCTGTCACCACCACTTCGCATTACCCGATTATCTCCCATACAGCACCCTGGCTGCAATTCCTTGTGTCCGTAGCTCTCTCTTCATTGCATGCAGACTCTAATTCACTATTTGATTAGTTCCTCAGGTGACTACCTCAAGATAAACAAATGAATGATAATAATAAGGCTATGCTCTAGGTGTTCCGGACACTGGAAAATAGAAAGTTTACCTGTAGCTTGTCATTCGGATGTGATATTCTTGGTACAGTGCTCAGCTGGCAAAACCCATTATTTTTTTAGATATAGGAAAGTGATTTTTCAGTCCATCTTCCAGGAGGTTTATAGCATGTAAAGTTTGTAGTTTGAAAACTCCAAGGCGAACAGAGAGTTTAGTATCATACAGTGATTTTTTTTTTTAAATCCTACAAGCCCCTTAAAAACAATTTGCTAGACAAACTGATAATGTATTAACTGCAGATAGAGACACGGGGCGGGGGGGAGTCTCCAGTCATTTGCACCTGGCTTTTTCCTCCAAGGGGTGCCCGGTTTCTGGCAAGTCTGTCAAACCAAGAAGCCCCGTGAGGTTCTGCTGAGGGTATTCAGCAAATGCCTGAGTTCATCATCCTGTCTTAAAGAAAAATAAATGACAAATCAGCTTTCCTTAAACATAAGGAGAGGCAGGTCTTGCAAACTCTGACGGGCTTCTTTGCTAGCATAGCTTATATTACCATTAAAATGATTTAACTGGAACTTCTGCTCAACAGCATTGTAGGTGACATGTTCCCTAGCTGCAGTGTATCCAAACAGATTGTTGCAAGGCCTTGAATAAATATTTTCTAGATCTAGCTCTGAAGCAATTTACATCAAGCAGCATTTATTTCAAGGGTTCCAGCTAGCTCTTGTGTATTACTGACAGAGCAAACAATGTTTTCCATCAAATCTGGTGGGTGTAAACAGAATGCCTATTAATAATGTGGCAGGAACCCGACTAAATGTAATATTCATGGCTTATGCATATGAAAGTCTCATAGATAGTTTGCTTATAAAGAGCAAATGAATTCTGTAGTTAATGTTTGAAATGAATAATAGAACAAGGATAATTTTTAAAATTTCTCTCACAGACATAGCTACCCCCACACTTTCTTTCTTCTTGTAATATGAAGGATTGATGCTTTCCTCAGAACAGGCTGAATGCAAAGCTCATCCAAGCTGGTGTGCTCATTGATTTCAAGAGGTTTAGTGTCAGGGTCAATACAATGTAGTAAAGTGTTAGACTAAAGCATGCAAAATCTAGTAAGAGGAGCAAATTCCCAGGGTCCTTAGCTTCTTTTCTGCATGTTACGTAGGTAACATCCTGCACTGATCCATTCATTTCCATGATGGTTTTAAGCTGTGCTGAAAGTGAGCAGGACCAGGTCTTGGCCTGTGAAGCAGTCATTACCTGGCTGAGCACCTTAAAACTGAGCCTTGTCCAAACCCCAAGTCTGCAGAACGGAGATGGAAATTTCATGAAACTTAGTTCAGTTTGAATATTCTTGCTGCTTTTGCTTTCACACAAATTAGCAGAGTTCTAAAAACAGCTTCTAACTCTCATTTCTACTGGCACAGCCCCTATTGATCGTGTCCAGAAAGAGGAATGGAAAGACATGACAAAATTGGCAAAGATCCTGAGCCGGGGAGCTTGGATCTAAATCCTGATCTGAATTTTGTTAAAGAACAGGAGTTTTTTGAATCGAGAGGTTTGATTTAATCTTTTGTACGTGCATGGAAAATCCATAGCACTTGAGTATGGCTTTTTCTCGGTGGATAAGATCTGTTGGATCTGGTATTCTAGGATGACCATTTTAGTGAGGAAACTTGTAACCTGGGAAGAGAGAGGTCTAAGCAGCAACGGCATCTGCAGGGGTATGGAGCAGTCTCCAGTCATGGGAACCAGGGAGGCAAAGGATATTCCCAGCGTTCTCCAACAAGGCTCAGCTCAAATGTCTCCTCTAGCTTTTTTCCAGAACAGTCTTTTTTGGTTGTTGAGTCAGTCAGCTGGAGCAGGTATAGTACTTAAGAAACTAATTCACAAATGCTCCCACAAATAGGTTGGAAACTTCAGTTAGCACCAAGATTTTTGCCACATTGTGATTTATGCTTGCCCAATCTCTGCACATTTTTGAGGTAATTGCAAACCCTAGGAACTCCCTTAATTTTAGTACCAGTGAATTTTCAGCCAGATGCTTGTACCTGGGAGTGCATTGTTTTACCATTTACTGTTTTTTGGGGTTTTAGTTTTAAGCTCTTCAATCTCTCCAGTCAAGAAATAAACATTATTCTGTGATTGAGTCAACCAATATCATCATTATTATTAAAACCAGCTAACAAAATCTCACACTGTACAATTTGTAAAAAGACAACAGATTGGCAATTGTTTGTCCAAACCGTATAGTAAATATGTTCCAGTAATGAGTGGTTTAGCAGAAAACAGGAGAGAAAAGACCACAAATAAAATCAATATTATTATAAATATTATTTGCCACAAGTAATTTGAAAAGCTGAGTTTTCCTCCAAAACATTTGTTTTAAATTATATGCTGACATATTCTGGAAATAACTATGATAGACTATTTTTAAATTAGTAGTACACAAAGGAGTTTCTTCTTAATGTCCTTTTTCACATCAACAGTTTCTGATTTCTTACATGCTAAAATAGACTTGGATAAGGATTTATGTGTGTGTGTGTGTGTATGTATGCATGTAGCCACTTTTATTTATTTATTTTCTGGTTTGGACTACAGAATTGTGTGCAGGTGGTTTCCAGCAATTGAAGAGATTTGCATGTTTGATGAGTTATGTTTTATATTGAAGGGAAGTATTGCTACATGTATTTTCACAACATTCCTTTCAGGCATCTTTTTGGGTTTGTTTCCAAAATGCTATGAAAAAGTGATTTGCTTTCAGAGAGGAATTGCTCAGCTAAAAATAATAAATATGTTATAGCTAATGTGGAAACTAAATATGTCAGAGGTGATGTGGAAAACATAGAGCAGACTGAGCTGAAAGGATAAATGATCCCAAGAAGGAATCAAATGAAGCTGTTTTAAAAGTCCAGCTTTTACCAGAGTCAAGACAGTCTGAAAACACAGATGAAAGATCCCTGCTTTCCATGTAGGGCTCAAGAGAGCCGAGAGACCTTCTGGTGGCTTGGGCATACATAAGTGAGATGGTTACTGCGGGCAATATACCCTTATACTGCCCCTTTCTGGGCCAAGTAGCTGAATGTCAGTGCGTGCTCCATGATCTGCAGCCCCATTATGGGATGGCCAGATACCCTGCAAAGGCACATGTGGGCTGGGAATGCCAGGCATGTATAGCTGCAGCTGCAGGCAGGCACCCATGTCCTGTGTGAGCATTTTATGTGACCTCTCTCTATGGCTTTAGCAGTATAGCAGTTCTCTGCAAGGACTGAAGTTTCCTTATACTCATCCCAGGAAGCCTTGCATTTGACGGAAGTGAAAATTAAGAGTTGCAGTTTGAGTAGTGGCCCTATATAACTGGCTGACGATCCTGGGCACCCTATCCCCATTGACATACAGTATTTATACTGCAGGAGGTCACTAAGACTTGCTGCATTGTCATATGTGTGTGTTGTTTTCCCATTTTTACCACCAAATATCATATTGGCTAGAGGTTGAAAGACAGCTCATCTAGGTGTCATCTTTGCTTTTGAAAACATTCATCTTACAAGATGTCTCAGATCAATTCTCCATCTTGGTTACGGAATTGAAAATTAAATGTCCGGGAAAAAATAGCTTGAAAATACATTTTTAACCCCAAAGCAATATTCTACCTGCAAACTTAATTGTCTTCCTTTAAGAAGATGTAATTAAGTATCCTCATAGCAGACCATCGGTTCCTACAAAGCATCTCTAGAGCAGACAGACATCATTACTAATACAATTCTTGGAGGTGCAGGCCGGAAAATAAATTGGTTGTCACTGGGACATCATCAATATAATGAACACCTGACATGCAGCCTGTTTGTTTCTGATGAAGCAGATATGGATGAGAGAAAGGGATTCTTAATAAGAACCACAGAGAGAACATTGTCTGACTGTATCTGTCTCATGAAATGTTATTTGCTGCCAACACATCACAGTAAGGAAAGTCTGGCCTACCTGTGAACATATGAGAAAAATAAAGTGAAGAGACACTTGCAGGTACATTGTGAGAGGCTCTGCTGAATAACAGAATTTGAATCTTTGACTTTTTTTTTTAATTGCATCTCAGTAGTTACTTTCATTTCAGGCAGGAAATTGGTATTTTGCCTGTCTTTTATTTCCATTTACCACTTCAGCAAAATTGAACCTTTGGTTTTTTGGAAGTATACCGTTCCAAGAGAAATCAGTAGCTAACGTTGTCATTCAGACAAATACAAAGCAGAGCTGCTTGGTGTTTTGCAAAGCCTGCAAGGAAATTTTGACATGCAGCAATGAATACCCAAATGCCCTGGGCTGCCTTGGGGATTTCCAGCAGTGTCTGGAGGATGCTGGGGAAGAAATTCCAACATCAAGAGCAGCTGAATCTGTTCCATGATCGTGTCTCAATTCAGCAAAGTGCGCTCTTTAGTCTCATTCATCTTACAGTGATTTAAGCATGTATTTATTGTTATGGATGTACATAGACGCTATATTCAGTGCTTTTCCAAGCAGAACCTTAGCTCCTTTTCTGATTAGTTGAGTCATTTGGGAAGTGAAACTAGTTTCCATCACGAGTTTTCTTCCAATATTTGTTAATTTATAGTTCAGATGATGTACACCCTTTCCTTCAACTGCTTCCTATTCAATTTACGTGATGGGTGATCTAAATCACACAATATAATTTCTCTTTTCTGTTAGGTTGAAGCACACTGAAGAATAAAATTTTCACTTTGTTTACTTGTAAAACATTTGAATGAGCACTTACTCAAGTCAAAGGGATTAGTAAAGGGATTGATGAACGTAGTCACACAGATCCCCACTTGTCAGAATATCTGTGAACACTACAACTCAGAGCAAACTACAACAAGCAATATCATTGGAGAGTATCCTTGTACCACTAGAGCAGCTCCACGTACCATGCACACCTTGAGCTGATCAGGAACTATAAATAACCAGCTTCATGAAACTCATTCAGCTAAAGAAAGTAGACAACATAAAAGCATAACTTGTGGAACCTAAAGAGATAGCTAAACCTCAACAGGATTAAAAGTTCGGATAAACACCCTGATGCTCAGATCGTAACCTGAATGCTGTCCAAACCTATCCAAGCCATCTGGGCTTAGAATATTAACCTAATAGTGTCATGAGAAATGGTTTTCTCACAAGGTTTCCGATGCTTCCTGTTTTTTGACAGGCAGGAAATACCATAAGAGGAGCCTTTCTTGCTGTAGTTCATCATTTTCAGTAGGAGCGGGAATCAGGAAGTGTGCGAAAATGAAAAACAGTGCATTGGAGTTGAGGGGGAGGGAAGAAGAGATGTCAAGAAGGAAAGTTAATCAATTTTCTAGTGCCACTGAAACAGGTGAGTTTTTAGAAGGCAGCACGGTATTGGGAATTGGCTGCTGTGTTGGGCTGGATGTGCTTCTGGCAGGGCAATTCACCCCACCAGCTTCCCGTGCGGATAATTACGTTTTCCTGTTACTCGGGAATGTAGCTGGATGGGAAACTTTACGTTTGCAAAGCACTTTGCAGCCCTCAAGGGAACTTTCTGTCTAAGAATCCCAAATCAGTAACACTAGTCTTGATGCTGTTGTCATTTCTCTTCAGATCTGGCATCTTGGGGTGACTCATCTCCTATTGATTTTTCTACAAGGCCTTAATTAAGGTACTTTGAAGGTAACAAAAGTTACCTGTTACCATGTGGCATCATCCCACTGCTGCTGGGTGACACGAGAGCAGAACGCATCTGTGATGATGGATTCAGTGGATGTATGGCTGTGCTATTCTGCTACCACATAAGCAAGTGGATGTTTCTCTGTGTGCAAGTCTGAGGTTGTGTATACATGTGTGTGAACTCTCTGAAAGCAAACAACTAGCCTTTACAAGACCATAATCCAAGCAAGTAACAAGCTCAGCAGCTGGGAAGGGTGTCTCTGTGTGTCAGTGTTGATAGGAGTAAAACCTCCTGTGACTCAAACCTCCAGGATGGGGTGGGAAGTTGAGGAGAAGAAGAAAAGAAAGATAGAGAAAGGGGAAGAAAAAGAATAAAGTCCTTCTAGGGACGAGGAGCTCAGAGACAGAAGATTTCTTTGGCACAGACGTTGCTGTCATTAGCCTTGCAGGAGTTTAATGTTTGATTCCCTGTTTTTTTTTTTTCACTTTGCACTGAGGGTGAAAATTTTGAAAACAGTGTTTTAAATAACAAAGCTGACCTGTTGTGAGTGCCATAAACAGCATCTCTTTCATATGCTACAAGTAAGTAGTGCAAGCAGGAACCTGACATACAAGCGCTATCACAAATCTAGCAGTTACCTGCATCTGCTCACTGTGAAATAAGCATTGATTATCATTTTCCTCACCACCTCCCCTTCACTCCAGCCCTTTCTTGAACTCTTCTGGGAGAGCAGGAGGCAGCTGCCTGAAGGACAGAGACTTGGAGTGGAGAAAGGGAAAGGGAAAATCTAGTTTAGAAGTTGAATACTAAAAGGAGACATCGATTTCCTGTCAGGGAGATGAGGTGTTCCAATTTGATATGCTGCTTTGGCTTGAAAGGCATTTACCCAGTCATCAGAGATGCGAGGCATGATACATTCAGATGAGATAATGTTTTAGAATTTGTTCTTAAGCCCTAAATTTCTCTCTACCAGCTCAAGCCATGCGGTGTAGCCACAGTTTCTTGCTGAAGCAACAGGAATGGTTTGAAGCTTGCCTCACTGTTTCTCCTGCGATGCTACTGTCAGATGTTTAGCCAAAGGAGCACTAGCTCATGCCCAAGGAAGGAACTAAACAATCCTGTAACAGACAGAGAATAACAAGCAGACCAGGTCTTTTCTTTCACTACCAATGAGGGAAACATGATGTCCAGCAGAAGAGTGCGGCTCCAATAGGGCGGTGGTCAGAGCAGAACAATGTAAGGGATGAAGAAGAAAAGAAACAGAACAAATTAGTAATGATAGGAACCTTGTGGTCTGTAGAGTCCAAGAGCGACATGACTCACAGGGAAGAGTTAAGGAGGAAGTGGACAGGAGGTACAGGTTAGCGTACAGCTTCACAGCTGGCAGACTGAACCCCCTCTCCTAAAACATTTTGAGTTCACAGCAGCAAGAATCAAGCCATTAAATATGACTTTGAATCCACAGCTTGCCCAGATCTTACATTTTCATTTTTCCTGCTCTGCTTCAGACCAGTGTGTTACTGAAGCTCAGCTGAGAGTTTTGGACACCTATGTGAGAAGGCCGTATGGGCCTGTCTCTTAACATTTACTGATAGAAATAATCCAGGATCTCCTTTCATGTTTAATAAACGTACTGAGTTGACAGCTGCTGCTTCAGCATTGAAACACAGTGCCTGCTCTGAAAAGGAAGATTTACAAAGGTTAACTTGAGCCTCTGCAGCAGTGATTTTCATGTTGCTGATGACTGTGAATCCATGGGATACTCAACAAAGAACATGAAAGGTAACTAAGAAAAGCAAGCCCATTATCTCTAGACTTAAATTTGCTATACCTCCACCATGGGGATGTTATAGAGACCCACAGTTGGAGAAAGATTGAAAATGAAAGCTCAAAAGTCAGTGAGAAGTAGGGCTTCAAAGGCTAGTTCAGAGCAGGAGCCAAACTGAGCTGCTCTGCATCATCTTCACTGACTGAGAGGGGACCTGGGGAGCTCACAGGGTGAAGGTCTGCCTTTGTGAATAGCAAGTTGAATGTGATTGCTTTCAAGCTTCAAAGAATTTGAACAAGGCATGTGAGCTCTGAGGGGCTGGAAAGGACCAGTTACAGCAATAATTGTGGTGGCTTTACCCAGGCACCTTGCCAGTCACTGACACCTGAAATAAGCCATGTGTTACGGCCTTTATTGGCAGATCTTTCAGAGAGACTGACTTAAATTACTTAGGAGTATATCACTCTCAGGATCTGCTCACAGTGGATGTGGGCGGAAGCCATAGTCCCGGCATAAGCAGAAGTGCGAGCCAGCTACTGTCACCTGCTGCTTTGTGTGAACCTCTAAGCATTGTGACAGCACTTTACAAAGATAAACAATAAATATTCATACAAATGTTCTCATACACAGAAATACACTCACATACATGTGCATGTGTGTGTGGATACATAAACAAACATATTCATTAATCAATGCATTTCCTGAATGGCTGTAGGTTTTTTAATACTGTTATTCTTTTATCTCCACAAATGAATAACAGCGTAAGATCTGATCTCTAATTATATTCTGAAGCCAAATAAACTCCTGAACATTTCTGGATGTCTTTAATTAGAATAAAAACAAAACAAAACAACCAAAGCAGTTGCTGAAATCTTGCTATCCGTTTGCTGGTGATTAGGAATAAAACTGGGAGAATTAGTCATTGCAAACATTTAATGATTTTAGACCTTTCTAACTTTTCCCATTATCCTACAAACAGGCTTTAGTTTTTGTACATATGTTTACTCTTTGAAATCATTTGCTATGTATTTTGTACAAACATGTGTCAGCACACTGGTTGATAGTAAAATAGTTCCTAGCTGTACTCAGGGCTGTTAGTGGTATTTATGTGACATTCAGTAGGTCTTGTAAATCATGTGGTGCTGTATACGCTTACACTTGGGTGACTGAAAGCTCCATAAAACAGATGGTGAAAATCAGAGATTTTAAATGGCCAAATAGCCACTGCTATGAGAACTTGCTTGAGTAGTCACCAGGATGGGAGAATGTGGGTATAGCACGACCAAGTGTTGTTTCAGTAATAAGGAAGGGGTGTTTTTAATCCCTCATAAACACTTTACGATATTTTCATTCACTTTTAACAGCTTACTGACTGTAGAAAAATATTTTACCTTTAATCCTTTCATTCTTTGATTGATTTACATAGGAACAAAGCAACCCCTTGCTGAAATGCAATCGTTTCTGGAGTGAAGCATTACTATTTAACTCAACTATAGAAGCAAATCAGCTCTGTGCTTTTGACAAAGAAGCAAAATAAGGAAAGAAGAATTGGTTAAAGAGGTAGAATTTATCTGGGACGTGGGAGTGAACTCTCCAGAAAGTACCAGGAGATCGTCAAGGAAGCAGAGGGATCAGCGCTCTTATTGCATGTGAATTGCCTGAACTACATAAACCAGCTTCAAGGAGAACACTAATGAAAGAATAAAATGACTTACAAAATAAATCAACCCTGGAAAATAGGAATGCTTTACAAATGGTTTCATCTTCTTTGGCTGGTGATTCCAAACATTGATGTACAATTACTTTGTGTCCTAGTTGTTTTGTTGTATCTGAAACATGAAGCCTTCACTTTAAACATGGATAAAGACTAAAATCAGGGGATGCAGTTATTTCTAAATTAACCATCAGCTCAGAAGCAGGGTTTTCTCAGGCTGTTTTCAGGGAAGGGAAAACAAAAATGGAAAAAAAGTTAAAAGTTTTGCCTTAAGGGCTGGAAACCTATTTTTCACGCCGTTTAACTTTTGTCATTCTCAGTGCATCTGTTCAAATTAGCTTCAGACAGTGAAATAAATAGGAAATATTGCCCAAGGGTCTCTGGGTTTGTCAGAAGGGATTTTGAAAAAGTGGAGGAGAAGAAAATAGGAAGCCCGACTCATGAAGGCCCGCTGAGTCTTTTTGCTGATGTGAAATCAAAATGACTGAGGTTAAATGCATTCAAATATTACAAACACCAGCATACAAGGAAACCCGTAATTTGGTGATACTAGATTAAAATTTCAGGACAAGAAGCAGTGAGAACTTCCCCAGGTTTGAAGTCAAAGTTTAAGCAAAGCTGTGGAAAAGAGAAAGTCAAGTAAAGCTGGAAAACATGTTCAGAAAGTGGAAAAAAAAAAGATGATTCCTCACAGTGCAGAACAGCAAAGCAGCCAAGGTGTTTGCTGCACCAAACCGATGATCATGTCCTATGAGCAATACAGCAAGATCTTAATGTGTCTGAGAATTAGAAGATGTTACTGATGACTCCAGAGAGCCAAATGGAGGGAAAGCTTCAGAGGAGGTCACAAACAGGAGATGACAATGGTTTCTCAAGAAGTTGCTGGGAAAGGGACTGGGGAGAGACTGGCTGTTGTCTTTCATTTGCTTGTTCCATGTCCCCAGTGGCAGTTCAGGTGCCAGCAGCTCCTGTGTCCACACTGCCCCTGTGACATAGGGACAACAAGGAACCAGGTATGAGCAACCTACAAGGTGTCCAGCTCAAAGGCTGGCAAATTTTATGGTGCGAGTTTGAATCTCAGCTCACCTATTTATTAATAGTTGCCAGGTTGTATATAAAGGGAATAATTCAAGTCCGGTCACTCTGTGGTGGCTTTCAGCTGTAGAAATGCATACATCTTAAGTATGGCTCAATAGAGCATCTCTGCTTAGAAAGCTCTTTGAGCTAGTCTGCCTTAATAAACCCTGCTTATGGCAAAGTCCTGGATATTGGGTTCCTCCTCTTTCAGTGTGCTACCAGACCATGGTAGCATCTTTGTTTCCAAACTCCTTTCTGAACTGGTCTCCTTCCTGACCAGTTTTGCAGGATTCCCCTTCTTCCTCTGCAGTATTGTGGAATAATTATAGAAAAGTGACATATTACAAACATGTGTGACATTGGCAAAATGCAATGGTGTATCCTCAGGTTTGAAAGTCTTCCTTCCCTCCCTCTGTCAGTGTTTTAATTCCTGGTGGGTTGCCAAAGCCTCATCGATCTCTTTGTTTGCAGTAGAGGAGGAACACAGGACAACCCATGCACTGGTCACTCACCAATGGTGATGGTTCTTGTGTGACTGTCTACGTGGGCTAACCAGCTGACCAAAAAACAACCTTCCTGCAGATGAGAAAGGTAAAGCAAGACCATCCAGGCTGGGAGATCCATAGAGCTATTCCTGACTCTGCTCCTAGCTCTTCTGGCTGCTCTGGCAGTGTGGTGCCAAGGCTCCTGGCAAGGCAGTTATGGTTCTCTCTACCCTCGTGACGGTTTTGCCTTCCTAGGTGTATGTAGATGACTGGCTAGTCATGTAAGGGACCCATCTGCAGCACAGATGAACACATGATGTGGATAAACTACTAATTTAATACTAGTTAATAGGCTTTAATATGCCAGCTTCTTGTGAGCAACAGCTTGACATGACTTCCTAACCTCAATCTGTTCCCATTTTTCCTCCCAGTAGTTTATTTCTTTCTGTCGGTCACATCCTTCCCTACATGCTCTCTGGCACTGGGTATTTAAGTCACACGGTATTTCTTTGTAGTCTCTGTATAGATGAATTAAACTGTTATCAACAAGAGTAGCTTATCTCTTCTCCTTTATTGAATCTGGAGTTTGCTAATGCATCTATTACCTTTATATCGCAGAAAACAATTAAGAGACTTGTTTGTTCATAAAAGAATCAGTTTATCTTGGTTAAATGTTTGTATCTCGTAGTCTAAAGCCTTGCCCAGTACACCTGCCGGTTCAGAGTTCTTCTGGAGCCAGCTAAGAACATCCTCTGGAATGGCTGGGAAAGGCATTCTGGTAAGTGACCTTATTTCAAAACTTATTTTTGGGTGCACATATATCTCATTTTTCACTGTTGATATTTTCTAAATGTTTAAATTCAAAATGCCTGAAAACAGCATGGAAATATACAGCCAAAAAACATTTTTCATGTTTTTTTCAAAATGTTTTTGTGAGAAATAAAATGCACTTCACAGCTCCCTCTGGCATGGACTGTAATTATGATTAACATTTCTAAGTGTAATAATGAAGATGACGATGATAATAATAGCCACTGGTTCCCACCCATTTCCTGCAGGAAAAGAACTCACTGTAACAGAAAATATTATGTGTTAGACCTCCCAGATTTATTCCTCCCCTCTCGCAGAGGTAGAATAGGTCAATATTCTGTTATAGTCCAAACCTTATTAACTTTCTTTCCCCATATATTTTGACATTTCAGTGAAAAAGCCATGTGAAAATCAAAATTGCACTTCAGAAAAACAACCCATCTAAGGTATAATTTTAAAACTTTTCTCAATCCATATTTTCAATTTTTTCTTCACAGTTCCTTGTCTATCCTCTTTTCTTTCTCAGGAGGAAGAGAAAGGAAAACAAAAACTGAGGACTCAAAGTGGAAGAAAACAAAACAGGTCCTGGTGCTCGTGGATATTTTCATTGTGAAAAAATGGCAACATCTTTCCCAAAACAAAATAAGCATTGCTATTATTTATTGCAATACCAATCTCTTTCTGATAAGTGCTGGTCTGGAAAGGAGGAGTTGTAACTCCCTGGAGTTACATGGGGAGAAGAAGTCATACAGTCCACCATTTCTCCGCATATAATCTTTTCTTTGGGACAAGAAAAGAAAACATCAAACTACTGGCATCTTAGGGTATTTTCTGGGTAGAGCAAACCTCTTAGTAGGCAGCCACACATATTAAACCAGAGCTACTATAAATGTCTTGTCCATTTATTCTGGTTACTCTAACATGGAGTATTCACTATTTTATGCCACCTGCTCTGACAGAAGAGAAACTGCAGTAGAAGAAAGAAATTCTTCCTTTTGTGTCTAAGGTTAAGGCAAGCTTCAGGGAAGAATGAAAATGGCATAGAGAAATGAGTCGTTCCTCTCAGCAAGGTTTGAATTGTTTATCTGCAATATTTTGGATGATTCAGCATGTTTTCTGGCCTTTTTCATTACAAGGGGTGTTTCCATGGAAATGAAAGCTTGAGGAGCTGAGCTTATGAATGTCTCTTACTTCTTTCTCTTGCATACCTGAAGCTGTAGGCCTGGTTTTCCTCTAACTGGTCCTGGGATAAATCAGGTGTAGGTTCACTGGAGGTCCAGGTTTGGAGAGATGCTGGTGTGAAACTGGTCTGAGATGAGACACATCACTTTTTAGGTGTTACAGGTTTCTAGATCTCCACAGAAAGCCACTGTGGAGACTGAGGATTGGGAATAAGTAGCAGATGTTGAAAAATCCTTAAGAAAAACAGCTACTTTTTAGATGAAAGGGGTTAACAGCCAGGGCAATAAATGGAAGAGAAACAAATATTAGTGCAAACAAGAATCTCTTCCAAGGAGCTGCCTTTCTTCTCCCCCCAGCCTATGTATAGAAATCTATTGCTTCTCATTGGAAAATAATGTTGTGAATGTATTATTAAAAACTGGGCTGATCAATGTCTTAATCTCTTGATTTAAACATGGGAGCAGAATTTTTAGGTAGCATTAAGCATGTTGTTCCACTGAATTTTTAGGTAGCATTAAGCATGTTGTTCCACTGATATGTGATATTAGCTATCTAGGATCAAATGTTTGAAAGCAACCTCAACCTTTTTTTTACAATCTACTCCAGGAGAAATTAATTATAAGCACAAAGCAGAGGTAAGAGGGAAGAAGGAAAGCTGGAGTAAGTAGCAAAAAGAAAGGAGGAGGAGGAAATGAAATGGAAAAATCACACAGCCTCATTTGCTGTAGGGGAAACAAGGCGACAAGCATGAACTTTGATTCTTGGAAAATGTACTTGTTGACAGGAACCTGGAATTTTTATTCACCAACATTTTTTCCCCTCAAAGTATCTGCTTTTTACTTTAATCCTCAATATTTCACCCAATTTACTTCCTCCTCATGGTGCTCCTCCTCATTCACTCCTTGCCCTTCCCCCAGCTATGTGGGACTACAGCCAAAATATCTAGATTTTATAAAATTGGAATGAAAAGTCACAACAGCAGCAAATCCATAACAACTATTTCTATCAAAATGATAAAATCATGTTTGGGGTTTTATGACTTTTTTTTTCCACCTGGAGGTGTGTAGCAAGACTTTCAGGCAAAATCACAGTTATGGAGATAAAATGGCAGACACTTCAAACTATTCTTCGAAAACAAAGTGTGGGGTCAAAGTTACGGGCAAAGGAGCTGAATGTGCTGCTGAAAGTCAGATATCTCACGTGCAAAGGAAATCCTGTCCAGATGAAGAGGTCACTTCATCTGCAAGCCTTAGGCATTGGGTGGGTAATAATCCCCAGGTTTGCATGAATAGAAAACAAATGCAGCTATTTGCCATTTATTTCCAAATAAATGCAAATTTATCACGGACAAAAGCTGCACTCTGTCTCGGCAGGCAGATCCTACAGGGTAATTTCAGTGTAGTTTTCCCTGCTGAGGTCATTCCAGGGTTATGTGAGATTCTGCTTCTCCTCTTCAAGATACAGCAGAGAGTGTCTGTTCAGAGAGTGTCTGGTGCTTCGTACAGAAATGCTACTTTGTGGTGAATAAAGATTTTTTTGAGAACTTCTGTACACATTTCTGGTAAAGAGACTTTAATTTAGCAGATAGACCCACAGTGATTTTTTTGGGCTGTGAAAGAAGTCCATGGAGATATGTCTCTACTGCCTTGGTACATGCCCAGCAACAGTGTGCATGCAAACAGCAGAAGTTCAGTTAGCCAGGACGGCAACAGTATCCAAGAACTGATTAAAGCACTTTGATGATACAGGAGGAGGGGCACATGATTCTGAAAGAGAATAGTTGGATCTGCCTACCCGGGGGCAGGAGAAATGTGGGGAAGACCCCCATGTCCCATGCCACCAGGTAAGAAAGGGTTAAAGAGCACCAGTCAATGTGGAATAAAGCAGCTGAGAGGCATAATTAGCCTGATTGATTAGGCCATAAAGGCTGTGGCAAGGCTGAGGTAAGGTTTGCTTGGAGAGGGTAGTCTGGAGAGTGTGCTTGCTGGGGAAGGCTCAGAGGACTTGGGCTTTCTGGGCTGTGGCCACCGGCTCCTCCTGCTTCCTCCCAAGGGTGGCTGGGCTCAGGCGGAGTGGGAATGGCTCTTCTTTTAACAGTGAGTAACTATGGGGCTTAGATGCTGCTCTTCTGCTGCAGCTGTGATGGAGTTGTCTCCTGATTCTTGAGCTGAGGCCTGGTCTGTGTTGATGTGGCTGTTTGTGATTCCCAAGGCTGGCTAATTCTCTTGGGGGGGGTGGGGCAAGAGATACTTCAGATAGTCCCAATTTATGTCCTTCCTTGGCAGTATTGGGGCAGGAGAGAAATAACAGCAGTTTTTTAACAACTGCCTGGGCTTCTCGTGAGCTTGAGGCCAAACTGTTGGGATGCTTGGCACAAGTATCTGTATGTGACTGACTGTGAGTTGGGAGCCAGCACTCTAGTTGGGGTGGCTGTGAGTCTGGAAGCATTTTATGTCCTCGTGGTGCTGTTGCTGAACCAGCCAGTTTGGCTTCCAATTACTGCTGAAACTGGGGCTCTGCTTTTCCCCTGGAGCAGTGGTGGCAGCAGAGGAGGGCTGGAGTACTAATAGAAGTTCTCTTTTTACTTTTTCAGTGCTCACCCTCCAAGTGTTTGAGGGTGGTGCCATTAAAAAAAAAGTGTATATAGTCTATTGCTTGATAACAAATCTGTGCACCTGTTGTGTGGAGATAAGGAGGGTTTAGTAGTCAGGTTTCTGGCTTCCCAAAGAGACAAAGGAAGAGGCAAGAAAATAGTAATAACTGAGAAAAAAAAAACACATGCACTTAAACCCTTGTAAAGCTCCAGGCTTGCTGGAAACACTGCTGCTTCCCTGTCTTCTAAAGCACAGCACACCTTCAAACATTCCTGGCTGAAGTAGCTATAAAAAACATGTCTAATTTGGATTCACAGACCCCAGTCCTATCCTAAACAGTCCTGACTGGAATCTCGTTTGCCAGACAGTTGGCATATCTTGCAGTGTAGCTAATGCTAACAACAATGAACTGCAGAAAGGGGAAGAGGCTGAGCTGGGCCTTGGCTCCGGAGCTGGAACGCTACCCCAGGAACACATGCCTGCCCGAGCTGTGCACGGACTCCTGTTCCTTGCCTTAAAGCGGAGGCATTTGCAGACAGCAAATGGTTCTGCTCCAGATCTGCACCCTGCATGGAGGGCCAGTGGTAGGCTGCAGACTGAGCTCAGAGAGTAATTCCACTACAAATTGCTGCAAGTGTTATGCCTCCAGGGAACTGATTTAATAGCTCCCTTCTACTCCTACATTGGTTTGTCAGACTCTGGTTTATGGGCACAGCTGGATGATGGTGAGAGAAGGCAGGAAGGGGAGGCTCTGCTGTGTTTAAATTTGTGCAAAAGTGAATTTGCACTTGTTTGTGCTTTTCTTCATGTTGCTTCATCCCTGTAAGTTTAGATGCATGGGGAGGAGGAAGCAGGCTGGGAGTGAAGAGCTTTAATTCAGCTTGCCCAGATGAGGAATGTGGGAACCAGCACCAAACAGGCCTTACATGCTTTATGAACAGTAAAACAAAGTTTCAGCAGCTCAGTCTGGAATTTGGGTGGCCACATGTAAACACCAGTGAGCTTAGCCTTCTGGGCAAAAGAAGTTAGGACCTCAAGCTTGTATTTGCCTCAGATTTCAAATGGTAAAAGGAGGAGGGGAAGATGTATAAATGCCAGCTCAGCAAAAGAAATAGTTCACACAGAAAAACCAATGTCAAGAGTGAAACCTGACTCACTGAGAGCCTCTTGTGCATTAAGTGCATGTGTTGTAGTGACAGAAGAATATTCCTGCTGCCCCCATCCTAATAAAATTAAAATGCTACTTATTCAAGCGTTTATTAAAACACCAAGAGGAAAGGAGCAAAATATCTCTATAAAGATGTGATTAAGTGGAAGCCAGAGTTTCAAATATCACTTTCAGGAGTGTATCGGGCAAATGGCAGTGGTGCTGCTGGAATCATGGTCCCAGCTTGCTCTGTCCTTGTACCTGCAGGACAAACCTGCTGCCTTGGGCAGTGCCACAGAGCTGGGAACATGGCACCTTCTCTTGGGAGGGAGAACTTGGAGGCGTTACCATCCCAGATGGATCTGTGGTGTGGAGCTGGGAGGCAAGTACCTCAAAATCATCAGAATATTTCTGTCTGTGGGGAAATACTCACCTGGCTTGGCAGGTTCTGCCAAGCTTCAAGTAGGAAATGTAAATGCTTTCTTGAGGTTCCCGGTATTTGTTTCCATTCTCTTCCCACCTTTTCCCTTCCTAAACAGCAAGATGGCTCTCAAGGTCTCAAACAACTGGTGAGCGAGGGCTGTGAGGCTGTTGCCAGTGTTCATTCCTGCTGCCTACAGCCCAGGGCAGGTTGGCTGTGAGCACAGGTCCCTTTTCACTGAGGAAAAGCAATGCGTTCCCTGTAATGCTCCTGGAAAGGCTCTTGATGTTGGAGAGGGCTCTGCCTCTCTCTTCTGTCAAATTTGGTTCCTGGGCAGGGTAAAACTTTGGCTTATGAGCAAAGTAATTTCTTCAACTCCATATCTTTTCATTGCTCAGCTGTTGACCATCAAAACAGGGCAGAAGCTGGAAAACTCCAGACAAGGGGAAATGTTAGGAGCATGTTGAAGTTCAATGAAGCTTGGGCTGGAAGAGAAGTGAAATTCTGCCTCTTGCCAAGGTGGAGGCTGTTTCCAAGTGGAAGATGTGTCAGGGTGGCCAGCTGTAAGCAGCACCTGTTGCAGCCCTAGACCTGCAGCATGCCTGCATGCCACCACTGTCAGCATGGGATGCTGTGGCAGAGGCCAAGGAATGGAGGAAGCTTTCCCACACTGCAGTGACCTGTCACTCATTCCTGTAAAGCTAAAGCCTTGGGTGTGCCCATTAGGGAGTCCTTTAGCCTCTCGCTGCAGCATGTGTTCTCATTTGATGTGGAGATAAGGAAGTGTACATGTGTTTTCTGGTAAGCCTTCCGATGTTTTTAATGGGCAGATGGTGGCGTGTGGAGGGGGAACAGGCCAAAAGGCCTTTCAAAAAAGACTGCATACAGTTGCACCAAGCAGAGAAGTCATTCAGACAGCAGAAATGCTATGTGCTTATCTAATACCTCTTCAGACCATTTCTAAACACTCCAGGCTGGGCAAATTTTCACTTGCTTGCTCAAAAGTTTGGCCACATGTTTTCTGCTTGCCAACCCTTGTTCCTGTGCCAGGGTTTGGAGCCAGCTCTCCGGTTGACAGCACTGACCTGCCCCCATGGGCTGCACATGTGGGATTTGGGCAGGCCCCCCAGAAGGCGTGCATAGCCATGCACGCCAATGGGTGCAAAAGGCACTGGTGTTCAGTAGTGGCAGAAAGTGAAGTGAGCATGTTGTGGATGTGTCATGGCCTTACTGATGTCTATAGAGGTGGAAGATCTGCATTTGCCAAAAGGTGTGGGATTTAGGAGGCTTTTTTTTTTCTTACAGGGCTGCCAGGCCCAGCAGTGAGCAAAAGGTGCATTTTTGCATAAGGCAGCCTTGCAAAAAGGGCTCTGCCCTAGCAAAGGGCTCTGTCTTTTCTGCCTCAGGCCGCACCCCACTAGCTAGCCTTGCTCAGTGTGCAATAAATGTGCTTTTTGTCACAGCTGTGGCTCTCATCTCTGATGCTAGGGGACACAGTGCCCTCTAAAGGAAACACTTTGAACAAAGTGCAAGTTTTAGCAAGCTATACAAGTAAAACTGGCTGGTTACAGTTTGAAATTGCTGGAAATAATCTCGAGGAAATCTAGCACCTGCCTCAAAGCATTTATTAACCAAAATGATTGCAAGAATCTGAGAGCTTTTCCAGAGCACTCTGCCCTAATGTGCCTCCTTGCAGCAGGTGAAGAGGTTCAGCCCTGGGAGAGTTGCTCTAAGTGATGTGTGCTGGAGCAGGGTGTGTGTGATTGAGGAGAGATCCTGTCAAAAAGTGTCTGGGGGGGGAGAGAGAATATTTGCTCTACACACCAAAGGCGGTTGTAAAGCAGGAGGCATGTCCATGGGTAAAGCATGTGTGAGGAGGAGCAACCTTAGCAGCACTCACAGCAGCTTCTGACCCTTGATTTTTGTGTTCAGGTACTCTAGGGGCGAATGTGTCTGTGCAAGGACCATTTAGAGCTATGTTAGCAGTGCTTATCTTAAGATGTCCTTGTGCACAGTCTAGTTTTCCAGTTTTGACTTTTCTGTGCTGTTAAATGTCCTCCTAAGGTAAACAGAGCAAACTGGAGTGAACATTCCTGACAAATTAATGAGCAAACACGTTAGCAACTCTGAAAATGAAGTGCTCCATGTCCCATCACGAATTCGTTTCAGTGTTTGTTTATGGAAATGTCTTTGAATTGTACTCCCAGCTCTAGCAGAGATGATGATTTCTTCCCTTATAAAGCAGGTTACCTGGCGATAACTTCTAGACCCCCTATGAGCTGTGGGAGCAAGTAATCATCTTGTTCCACTTGTTAATGATGTAAGATCTGCGCAAGTCCCAGAGTAGTTGTATGCACTATGCTCAGTGATTTAAAGAGGCTGTGTAAATTTAATTTAGTCTCCAGTTTAGTTGCTGGCTTTGAACAATCTTCAAATAAGTACTGTAAATGTTTCTGGGCATTTAAAACTTTTTAAAATTGCAAATGGGTATGTAGTACTGCAAATCTAAAGTTAGCATCATGGTGCTAACATATGAAAGTGAGAAAGCAGGCTGTAAGCAAAAAGCTGACCAGGCTCTACTCTGAAATGCATATTGCAAGCAAACATCAAACTAATACAAATTAGGCTTCAGGCTTTTAACTTTGAAATAATCTTATTGGTAATGTAAGCTATGTTCAAAATGAATTTCATCTTGACATCCTTGGAACATGGCCACTTCATACACTTCTGGGCTGGAGATCTACAAACCTCTGTTCCCCAGCCTTCCTAAAATGGCATCACTAGTTTTATGGTGTCTCCTTGCTATAATCCTGCTTCTCTAGCCTGCCATAATAATGCTAATTAGTTCTGTGTGTAAATAAACTATTGTTGACAGGACACTTTCAGCAATTCACATGACTCATGGAGAAAGAGGTTTTAAAAATGATTTATCCATAAACAGAGATTCCATATGTCCTAATCTGGCATGGATTTCTCTCCTTCTCTTTATAGCAAGGAATGTGTGTATGCCTGTATGGCAGGGCTATAATGTGACAATTTGTCTCGGAGTGAAACCAGGATTTATGGTACTTACTGGAGACCACAGAGGTAAAACGAACAGCAGGCTGCATTTAATCATCTGAATCTTCAAATATTTCTTTTGGTTGAGTAAATGTCTTTGTTCCTTTTTGGAAACAAATTCAGCTGTAGGATTGGTTCCTGTAAAATTATCTGAAAATATCACAGGCGTATTTATAGTGAAGTGCAAGCAAGGGGTGGGAGAGGAAGGCATGGGTAGGGGACATTCCTGAAGAAAAAGGTTTGGGCCCAAAACTTTTCAGCTGACTCTACTTCTGGCAAGGCTGCTGCTGTGAATACATGCTTGAAGAAAGTACACTTATCAGCTGTGCATCTTTCCAGTGCACATTTCTGGAAATTGGGGCATACCACACTGATCCCAGACAAATGCCAAAGGAAATCCAGGCAGAGGAGGAAAAGGAGTTGTCATGAGCAGTCAAATGCTATTCACTTCTAGAGGGCTGGATTCCTGCGTGCTCACAGAAGGCAAATGTGCACTTCAGTGTTTGAAAACTTACCTGAGAATGAAGCTTAGGTTGAAGTACTCTTTTTATTTTTGCCTTTGCAGTCTGGACTGAGCTGTGTATCCTCTTAGTAATGCTGGTTGTTCTCCCTGTCTCATTTAGTCTCGTTTCTCTTTTTTCTCTTTCCAAGCAAAAACTCATTCCTGTGACCAGTTTCCTTGTTGCTACAAGTAACTCCTGTAACTTGCAGATTCTGCTCTTCCTTTAAATGAAAATTAGGGGTTTCATAAGCACATGAGTCCAGGAGCTTGAACCTTGACTTAAAACATCTGGGAATCATGGAGCTGGTGCCTGAGAAATGGCAGCATGGACTACCTGAACATACAATGTATATTTTGAATAAAATCAGTGACAAGTGATGTTATGCCTTTGTAATTTGAACAAGCCAATGCTGCAAGTGCGAGCTGTGAAATGGAGGTGAAAGAAGGTGCTATTGGCAGTGAGCTGTGCAGATGGAACAAGAGCAGAAAGGGCTGAATTTTGTGTATGTGGGGGTAAGGCTGGCATTTGCAGAGAAAGAAGCTGCCTACTTATGAATAGAAAAGATGTCAGCTTTTTTCTGCCAGTGGAGCTTGAGTCCAGTTTTTTTCCTTCAGAGAAACCTCTGTAGTGGTGAGAACAGTTTAATCTGAATGGCTTGTTACAGCCTTTGGGCTGCATCCTGGCAGGGCTGCCAGTGAAGTGCCAGCACAGAGGTGATTTGTTTGGTGCAAACACTTGTTTGCTGAGAATTGGGCCAGGCTCTGGCACATTGGCAGAGCAGCCTGTGGGAAAGGCAAGGCAAAACTGCTTTTTCTGCTTGCTTGAATTTGCAATGACTTCAGGCTGTGTAGGGAGAAGAAACAAAGGCAGCAGATCAACTTTCCCAAAGAGGAAATCCCTGGTCTGTTTTTTCTTGCTTTCATTGATTTTTTTTCTTAAATTTAATTTTTTATTCATGTCCTGGCTCTGATTTGGTCAGCCTGACAGTCGTCATTAACTGGTAACGCTGGCCTGCCAGCTGCTATTGGCTCGTTGTCAAGCATAGCCAAAGGGAAGAGCAGATCCCTGTACAGAGCGAGTAATCCAGAGTTGGTCTGTCTGGGGAGAGTCATTGTAGCAAGCTAACATAGATTTTTTTGGTATACCAGTTCTTTGCTTTGTGCGCAGTAACACCCTCTGCTTTCATTCTGGAGGACCCTCTGGCGCAAGGAGATGTTAATGGGCCATGTAGGTGGCAATGCTCTGAACTGGCACCCACCATAGGTCACTGCACTAATGTCCTGTTGTAGCCAGGTCTCTAGAGATGAAGCACCAGTGAGCCCTGCGAGAAGAGCTGCTTTGTAGCTGGTCCTGGGAAGCTCCCTTCCAGCCTCTGCTCCTTTGAGATGCATGAGAAAGAGCATTTGCTTGTAGCATCCAGGCCAATATTCAAGGTAATGATCTAATGTGTGCAAGCAAAACAAATGCGTGGGCCGGATTCTAGGTAGGAAATCCGGATGAAGGAAGAGCTTGGTACAAAGGACAGGTACTATATTTTTATCTTTGTCATGTAAATAACTCCTGTTGATTTAATCTTACCGCTTCATTTGCTGAACACCTTCCAGCTGGGTGTTCCCCTTTGTCCTTTGGTTAGTTTCCATGTCCTGAATCCAATGATTGAAGTTCTCTTATCTGGGAGACTTTTGGCCCCTTTACTGCTTGCCTTCAAGTTGCATACAAGCTTCTGCTACAAAAAAAGATGGATGATTACAATGTGTATTAACTTATTTTATAAGGATCTAGATATAAACTCAAAATGCACGACCTGAGTCCTAACCTGGGGATAAAGAATGATAATGCAAGAAGGACCCAATGAGTTGGGAATGTTTTGGATGGTTTCTGTTGGCAAACTTGAGGAAAATCTGCACTGGGGCCTGGGAGTAAGTTTTCACAAACAAAGCACTGGATGCAATCCTGAATCAGAGTGCAGAGCAGATCATGCTAAACTATCAATGGGGTAGCTAGATAGTGGAAACTGATTCACTTCTGATAGTTTTGACACCTGTTCCTATTGCTAAGATATATTACTGTCCTTGACCTTTGTTTTGCATCTAGGCATTTCTGGTGTAAACATAGGGTGGTGATAAAAGTGAACTGAAAGCAGATTTGTGAGAGACAGCAGAAATGTAGGTGAAGAGTAGTGGGAGCTGAATTTATCTTGCTCTATCAGAACTTTTCCTCTCTTGCTGTGTACACACTTGGCAGCTTATTTATGCCAGGGATTCTTAGATTGTTTTTTATGATGTTGTCATTGCTTGCCATATGAAAGTTGAAATGAAGAGCAGGGTTGTTTGGCTGCTGTGAGGTGAATAACCTGTTTACTGAGTGGTGATCTGTTGCCTGCCATCCCAGCTGGGGTACCTGTAGTTACTGGTTTTAGCCATAGAAGAGCTTGGGGTTATGTTGCATTTGATCTATTTAACACAGAGGAAAGTCAGTCTTTCTAATCACTTTAAACAAATTCCTTAATGAACAATATCCCCCCCAATATCCCCACAAAAAAGCAGCCAGCTATGTTGGCTGGACTGGGTAATTCCAACTCAAAGGCTAATCATTCTTAGGGAGCTGGGATTCCTGGAGAGGGTGATTTTGAAAGAGGAGTAAAAAGTGAGCTGGGAGATATGGCTAGGGGTTATCTGGTTTTCAGAGAATTTGGCACATGGGTTGAAGAGTTGGTTAGGTACCCATGAAGCCTAGTTCTCCTCTGAAAGAATAGCTGCAGTGTAAGGTTGGGCATGAGAACTCGTGCAGAAATGTTAGGAACACCCTATGTCTTGGAAGAGCTTCAGTCAGGGAATGATTGTCAGACATGGAAACTCTAAGTCCAACCAAGACAAAAGCATAGAAAATCTCCTTGAGCTATGGCTTATTTTCTTTGCCTCAAAGCAATTAAAATGTCTGGATTTATCTGGAAGTGTAAGTACAGGACAGGGCCACTGAGAATTCATCTCCTGCTCTCATTGCTCTGCCCAGCTTCTTTGCCATTATAAATATTGAGGGAAAGGCTGATAGTACAGAAATTTTGTGAAATTGCTCCTGGAAACCTTTTGTTCTAGAGTCCAAAATGTGAGCTTAAAATGTGCCCTGTGGGCACCTCTTCTATGTGTGCATAAACTGAACAAAAGATAAGAGTGTTGCCAGAGCTGATTGATTATTCAGTGCTAATGAATTTCTGCAGAGAAAATTTAGCAGGATCCTCCCAGAAGTTTGGGGGAGGTATCTTAAAATGTTGATCACAGGGGAAAAAGTAAAAGTTTTATTTGCAGGTGCAGCTGGCATCTTAGCTCTCAGATTACCTGTATTTGTTAGCAGGTGGTTGTGGTGGCTGCTTATCTTCACATCCATTGGGGTAGACTGTTAAAGGCTAATATTTACAGTGATGGTTATAGATTCCACTGGCAGAGTCAGAAGTGCATAGGCACAAAAATGCATGATTGATTTACGGGAACTTCAGAGGGCTGCTTATAAAAGTCCCTGCTGAAAGCGACTTCCTGTTAAGGTTGCATGTTGCTGTTGCTGCTTCTGATACAAAGTTGCTTCAAAGTTTTATTTCTATATGATAATGATCTACCTTAAATTTGATAAGTCTCTTACTGGACAATCTACCCCAGCCCACAAATACATAGTAGCTATATTCACTAAAGAGGAAGAAGGTATTTGAGAAGGTACATCTTCTATCTTTGATTTCTGTAAAAATCAAAGTAGTGATACCAGCCACCATTGAAGCATGTGGAGATAAGCTGATGGAAAGAAACTAATTAGCCTAGTAAAAACACTTCTGTGATTCTGTGGCCAGCTTCCCAACCTGACTAGAAACCAAAATCTTGAGGACCTTCAGTAAACATAACATCCTTGTTTCATGCATCTCTTTCCCTCTCTGGTCCAGAATACAAGAGGAATCTCAGCTTTCTGTTGCTTCCACTTAACTGGATTAGTCTTTCACCTCAGAAGGTATGTGCCTCAGGTCTGGTTTTGCTGACAACCAAGCCAATGGGCCGTTACACAGGGCAGATGGAATCCAGCATCAAAGGAGAGAGTAATTTGGGTTGGATAGATGCCAGGAGCTTTTTGTGCTTATCCAAATACCTGCATACATTGAGATTTTTCGCACTGCTGCTAGTGCTCCATTGCATGTTGGAAAGATGAAGACCTTTACTTCTCTGGTGAATAAGGATGTGTTACTATTATCTACAGTGCCTCAATGGAAATGGCAGTGTGGGGCTGCTTGTAATGCTGCAGGATGTTTCTGACTTCCAGATGCTGGCAGCTCCTGGCAATGAAAGCAAGTGCTGAGTAAAGCTATCTGCACATACTGTTTCTTTAGCGATGCCTCAATGCGATCAGCTCTTCATCTCTTCCCATCAGACAATCAACAAACAAAATTAATGATTATTGCAGGCAGGAAGGGGTTGTGAGGAGATGAGAGCACAGAATCCCTGCTGAGTTGTTCTAATGAAGCTATTAGTGCAAGACAGCCTTCAAAGCATCTGCACAGAGGTCCCTTGAGAGTGTGCCAGGGATGTGACATGGCAATGGCTTATGTTGCTCTGTTATGGACCTCAGTGTACTCTGCTCTGTGGGCTGCAGTAGCAGACAGTCAGTGCAGGAGTGTGGTGTAACATCATGGTGGGAGTGATCTACGCTGTAGATAAGGACAACCTGCAATTTGAGGGCAGCTCCTAAGTGGACACTAGGAAAGCTGGTGCTGACACCAAAGTCTATTTGAAAAACAGGAGAAAAATCAGATAAATATCCACACTAACATGTGTGAGGGAAATTAGCTCCTGAGACCTCCAAGGAGCAAAGTGCATCTGCTTTGAAAAGTATGATCCCTTCTGTTTGTATATTGTCAGCCACCTCAGGAGAATAGTATTTACTATGCTATTTCTAGTATCCTCCTTGTAAAGCAATCTTTATTTTCTGCTCTGAGAAAGAGTTTGGAAGTAAAGAGGCAGAAGGAAGGTAACTGGACTTTGCCCCTTATGAAAGATACAGTAGGGATGAAAAAATAAATAGCTAACAAGCTGAAAAGATTTTCCTTAGTCTGAGCTGCCAGCTAGCCTGGACTTAGCCCATCCCTTCCTCTGTGCCTTAGTTTTCTTGATTGAAAGGTGGGATGAGGATACTGATCTCTGAAGTACTTTGTAGCCTATTGAAAAATAGGTGTCTATAAGAGGCAGGTATTATTTGAGCACTGCTTTGGTGATGGGACCTACTTTGATTTCTCCCTCCTTATGACTAATGTACAGAACTGATAGCTTTGTGGCAATAGCAAGCTAGCACATGAAGAGCTATGAAGTCAGTATGAGTACTTGTTTGCAGAGAAGTTGAGGGTCACCTTTACAAATGCAGCCTCTCAGAGAACATCTGCTAAAGTTGAGGGGCATGCACAAGCTTACTGGGGAGCATGTTAGGAGTGGACTCCTCTTCTGCATTACCACACCCTGTCTGTCCCATGACGCATTTACAGCTACTTCCCTGCCACATGAGTGCTCACTTTTCTTCTGTCGGTCCCTGGCTGCCTCCTGCATTTGCTGTGTTGAGACTCAACCTTTCTGCAAGCTATCGGGCAACTTGCCCTTACAGCTCAGGCAGATACAAAGACTATTGCAAATTCTTATCCTGAAGGTCTGCATCTGTGGAACCTGGCTCTATAAAACTAGTGTTTTGGTACAGTTGTTCCCAGGGCAGGGAGGGTAATGTACAAAGTCAGGAATCTCAGTGTTGGTCCTAGGTGTGGATTCTGCCAGTCTGACTTTTTTCAAGGAGAAGATATTCTTGCTTGATTTCCAGAGGCAAACCTTTTCCAAAGCTGTGAACACAAGAGCTTGCTAAATATTAGCTTTCAAGGTTTTAAGTTGCACAGTGTTTACTTGAGTTACCTCTTCTTGAAGTCTATATAAAGAGTCATGTTTGCTCAGGCATACTCCTAAAAGCCTGAAGACATGGCTCAGGGAGGAGGTATGCAGCAGAGAATGTAAATATTGTTGTCCTTAAAACTGGAAGCCTTCCAAGTAATCTATAGAAGGAAATGGTAATTCAGAGAGGAGTTTATAAGAAGATTTGGAAGCAAAGACTACAGAACAGTGTCTGGAATGGATAAAAATCAGTGAAATTCAGTGGTATATTAAATGGCTTCTTTTGGCCAAGGTTTGGCCCTGCATTTGCAGCTGCTCTGCTCTGTTCCCTAGTGTTGCCCTTTGCTGTCACCTAAGCAGTGTTTTCCCATACCCCAGCCTATGAAGCAGTTGCTGGGAACAGTTTAAGGGCTTTGCTGGCCAAATTATGCTGGCTTCTTGCTGTGGGATTGCAGCTGGAAACAAAATTCCTCTCAAAAGGTGGCAGGGAATCACTTTGCTGTCAGTAATTGGTGTCATTTTCCTGCAAATACTGTGGGAATGTGAGCTGAATTTCAGGTGCTTTGCAATACCATAAGTAGAAGAGGAATTTTTCTCAAGTCCCTAAATGTGCAAACCAAGAGGAAAAGCTTGGATTAAAATTAAGCCACAGCATTTACAAGCCTCTTCACCTCCCCATATGTGCAAGTATGCTGAGATCAACTTCGTGTCATGAGTTTCCTGAGTCAAGATGGTGATGAGTGCTGGGCTGGCTGAAGTGAATTGTTTTTTTTCCTGTCTTGCCACTTTCTAGGCATTGGTGGGGTTTCTGGGCTGGCAATGCCATCTGCTGGCATGGTCCTCTCGTGTGCTCCATGCGGCAACACTCTCTGGCTTCCCTCACCCACGGGTGGGATGCTGTTGTTTTCTGCAGCTTTGCGGGTGGCGTGACCCCACGTGCGCCCTGTCTTGCTGCTTCCTTGAGCTTTACAAAGCAGATGCTCTCAGCAGCCAAGCACCATAAAATCACTCATGATCCCTCCAGGAGCTGTTCTTTAGCCATAGGTTTCCCAGACCTCCCTTTTCATCTGGTATAATGCTGCTAAATGGGAGCAGCCCCAGATCCAAGTGGATCTGCAGCTGCATCTTCTGTTTGTAGCCTACCAGGCTAAAACCATGGATTCATGCTTTTTTGGGAGGGTAGGTTTGTCTCTAGTGTTGTAGTGGTGTTGGTGACACTGTACAAAAACAAGGTTGTAAAGATACTGCTAGAAAGCTTTGGGAGCAATGGGGCTTGATTTTTTTGCGAAATCCCTGAAATGGGCTGAAAAATTGAATATTGAGGTGATAGAGGGTATAGAGAAGTTTGTCCTGTTCCTGTCTAGCAACAGGGAGTCTTGCACTAGTTAACTTGAAATAAAGTGAAATTTCTAACACTTAAATTCTAGTAAGTCAGGAGTGGTTAGTGACAAGACCTAGCTGTAAACTGCAGTAGCATGTTTGCAGATACAAACCAGAGGTTTGAATTCAGATGTCAGGAGAATGAATGAAGAGGAGAAATTGCTAATCAAATTCTCAAGGCCTGCAGTGCAATAAAACAAGGTAACTTAATGGAAAATGTAGTCAAGCCTCCTAGTATGTTTTCCAACTATATTCAGCCACTAATTTTTCAATCTTTATGCCTCCTTCTTTGAATAAACTTTAAAGGGAAGGAGGATGTCCATGAGGATCAGTGAAGCCATTTAGTTTTACCAAACAGTTCTAGTAAGCCTGCTGGACAGGTCTTCCAGAGGCTTCCTGGTCTTAAATGGGAGAAGTACTGTAAAGAAATCTTCAGCCTTCAGACCCTTACTAGAAGAATTCCAAAGCAGAAGCATAATGTTGGAATAGAAAAAAACCAGGGTTTTTTCCCCCTCATTGGCTAATAAGTGGTTAAGTTTGAGAGGTGTTTTCTCTAATTTGCACATATATAACAAACCAGCTTTTCCCAGAGTTCCAACACCTAGTTTTGGGGGATGTTTGTACTTGTGCTCCTTGTCATGTTTATCAAAATGGTGTAATTGATTTTAGAATATTAATAAAGTGCTGGTCATGGACCATAAATTACGATGAACTGCATGTATATTTTATTGAGATGGCCACAAAAAATGTTGCCTTCTAGTTACTGGAGAGGGGATGTCTCATTGGTTACATTAGCAAGAGAGCTCTTACTGGAATAATACAGGATAGGAGATATTCTGATACCCTGTTTCTTCTAGGATGAGAGGATTTGAGCAAGTTCATAGCAGAATTGCAGGTGTTCGCTTTTTACAAGTGACCTAAAATGTTTTTCTTCAGATATTTCTGTGTTTTAACACTGTATTAACTGACATACTGCCTGTATTTTGAATTTGAGCCAATATTTCACCCTGAAAGATGGCAATGATGGAGCATTTTGGGTTCTGTCATATCTGAGCACATCACTCAAGGTTTTAATGTTGTAGGCAGACAGGAGATTAGCTACAGCATTGCTGCTCTTAGACTTAAGAGGTCTCTGTAAATTAGCTTTTTATTCTTTCTCCTTTCTTTTTAAAACTTGCTGCCAGGTTTCAGGCAAAACATTATTTTGCCAGAGGGAACCTGATAGTAACAGTAAGTTTTCCCTTTCAGTCCCAGTGATCTAGAAGAGCTTTTTTCATTCCATTTTATAGGTGACCTGTAACTTCCATACCTACAAGGGATCCTGGGTCTTGCATTCAGTGATATAGGGAGATTGTGGATTCTACCAGGCCCTGCAACAAAAAAGGAGTAAATACCTTAGTGGTCAGACTTTGCAAGGGGTATCATCTTCAGGTGGAATTAACTGAGGGAGATTCATACCTGTATGGAAGCATTTCAAGCTTTAGCTTGGTTCCTAAACAAATGGGACTCAATACTGTAAGACTGAAGGAATAGATCTCACTTCAGTGCATGCCAGGGTGTTCAGATACTGGGTTTCCAAAGGGGCCTTTCTCACCAGAAGAGCAGAAGCATGGCAGTGACTGGTGGAGCTGGAGGAAGTTCTCCTGTAGCTTGCTGTAGGTTGACCTGTTGAGTACAGCTAATGAAATTTAAAGCAGAGGAAAAGGAGAGGACAAATTCTGACCCTAAATTGGGGCATTAGAAAAGCATCTTACACCCATGCTTTTTTGCACAATGGCTTATGAAGTGTCAGGGAGGAGCTTGACAAAGCTGGTGAGAGGGCTGTAGTTGCATATAGCCATAGAAAATGCACACACTTGCTCTGCTATAAAAATAGAAACAGGTTCAGGAGACAAATGGAAGCAGCTGCCTTTGGAAGCTGTCTTGCATTGCCTGTGCTCATTTCCTGCAGTTTTCTACCTTTACACTGGCACCTCATATGCCTCCAGGACCTGGGAACTGGATGGCTTTGAGACACCACCCTTTGCTTCCCTGATCCTCAGTGGTCAGCAGTTACCTGTGCACCAGGGAGCGACAGGGGCTGTGACTGTCCTCATGCTGCTTCGAGACTTGGTCGCACTGAGGTTTCAAGCTTAGAGGAATGAGCTTTAACACCAGAGTCAAAATGGGATCTTCCAGACTGAGGCTAGTCTGGAAGAAATTCCAGCATGCTTCCATGTGCCTGACACTGCTGTCTCTCTTTCCAGTGAATATTAACATTAGTAACAGTTGTTTCAATTCAGGTTTTTGTTCTGCATTTTTTCACTGTGCTGCAAACAACTAATTTGTTTTTTGGGCTTGTCAAATTTTGGTGTGGTTCATCTCAGATTTGGATGCATTTGGGGTGGGAGATGGCTTACTTGTATGTAAACTTTAAAAATACTAAGCTACTTAAGATACATAGGAAGTGTTACAGGAAGACCATGAGGACTGTTATTTAATAACTATATAGCAGTGGGCAGATGTGATTTTTTTTTTTTTTTTTTTTTTTTTGCTTTTTTCAAGTCCCTCAAACTTCACGTGCTGAGCAGAGGCTTCAGAGGTGATGTTCCTTGGAGGTGTTGATGGCAGCTGTGAACATCAGATTTTTGGCTCATTCTCCAGGGGAGACCCCTGCTCAGGCCTTATCTTTTACTCTCAGGAAAGGGCATCTGCGTTTCTTTGGTAAATTCTCAATTTGCCTGTAAGCAAGCTACAGAAATTCTCTGTATGAGAAAATACAAGGGCCAGAGTCTGTGATCATAGCTATGGAGCTGGGAGAATTACAGCATCTTAATTTAACCTCTTTGCTCTCAATGGCCACACAGTGGCAGCAAAAGCCAAATAGGTTTTCTCCTCTGAAGTGGTGGGAGGAGGAATGAATACATGCCTGTATGCATAATCCAGCTCGTGCAGACAATGTATGGAAAGGTGCATTTTAGGAAAATTCCTGTCCATAGGGGTGTAGGAAATGGGAGGTGTGCTTGAGTCTGTGCTGGCTGAGTGTAGTGCTCAGTGGAGATGAATCCCACTACTGATGGGATTAATTTCTAACAATACTGATTGCCTTTGCTCTGCTCCTGAAGGAATGCTAAAATTAAGTTGTGCTTTTGCTAATGAGGTAACAAGGCAACTGAAGGTCTGCAGAGGGCATGCCATTGTGATGGCACTCCTGGATGTTGGGACACCCTTAGACACCTTTTCACAAGTGTCTGGTACTGTCTCCCAGGGAGGAGTTCTAGCAAATATAGTATAGTATATTACAAACCTGAGTGACAGGCAAAATAAAGCCAGAGGGGGAGTAAATGAAAAGGACATCTGTACAAAATCCAGAAGATTGGAAGATTTTTCTGAACTTTTGAAATGTGAAAATCTGGTAAAGCCACCAGAATGCTTTTGTAATGTCACACAGCCTTTCCCAAATCAAGTACTTAGTGGGAATGACATAAATGCTCCTAGGCACTAAGTTTTGGTTGAGTTGCATGGGTTGTTGAGAAACTGATTAAATGTGTTCTTAGCATCAGGATGAATGAATATTAAAGGTATACTGAAAATTGCTCAGGTTTGGGAGCCTGTACATGCTTTCCTTCAGCCCATTCACACCGTTGTACTACCACTCACTGTTTCAGGGTCCTATTGGGCTATGTACCCTACAAATGTGGTATGAAACCATCCCTCCCAAATAATCTGTAAAGTCTAAATGTGCAAAACAGCAAAAGGACGCTTTCATTAGAGATGAAGTACCAAAGCATGGAGGATTACTTTTTTGGGAGAAGGATTTAAGTGAAGACCACTAAGGAGCTGCATCTCTTTCCAAAGAGCTTTGAATTCCTAAGTCCCTTGGGATGAAGTCTTCAAGCACTTGAATGCTTCTTGCCTGAAACTCTACAGGGATCCCCACCAGGTGTGGGACAAAGACTTGTACTGAGCACTGTCAGCAGATCACTTCTGGTCCTAAGACCGTTCGCCCTACAGCATGAGCCATAACCAACTAATCAAGATGAGGTTGAAAGGCAACCCTGAGAAGATGCTGGCTGTGCCTGTGGTGTGTCCAGCCCAGCTCCACAGGAGGGAAAGGCTGTGCATGAAGCACAGACCACTGACAGGTTGGGACACCCTAGTTAAAGGAGGAGCTGTTTGCCATGCAATTGTGGAGCAAGATCTGACACATGCGAGCAGAGGAGCAGCACAGGCAGACCATTTGCATGAAGGAATGCGGTCATACAGGAAAGCAGGGCAAACCACCACGGGGTGTGTGAACTCTGAAGCAATTTTTTTGCCTTTCTTGTACAGGGATTAAAGGAGACAATCTGAATATCTTCCTTAATTATCACCATTTCCCATATGTGGAGCAATTTGCTTGTTTAAATAGGAAATAATATAGTACCATTTATTTAAACACCTCATCAAATAGAGTAAGACTGATTCAGCCCACTGTTCTATGTCAGCTCTACAAGAAGGGTTATCTAACGCAAGTCATACATGTGCTGTACCATATGGCAAAGGCTGTACATTTTAGCTGTCTCTTGCATACCACCACATGCCTGTTCAGTACCTTTATTCTCTTGTCTCTTCAAGTTCATCAGAAATGATATATTACAGTTGAGATGTATTTATCTTGGAGTGATCAACAATTGGATGGAATAAAGAGTCTGATACCCATTTTAAACTTTTCTTTTTTCTCTCCAATCATTTATTACAAGAGAAAAATAGTGCAACCGAAAATAGGTTTTGATGTCCTGGTCCATAAATCTTCACTGTAATTTCCTCCTCTAGAAGGATGGGGCCTGTTTGCAAGGTGCTGTAGATCAAGATTAATACTTATTTGTGTACAAGGCTGAACACAGGACCTGAACACTGACAAAACCTCTGCATAGTCCTTATGAATTTCCACTGTGCTTTGCAAATGACATATTCTAGTATGAAATCTGCTGTTTCACCGAGAGTAGCTCTTGGATGGCTAGTCTCAGTGAAGATAATTCTGAGTCTCAATGAAGATAATCTTGGAGGTTTAGATATCTTAGTGAACTCTTCAAACAGGGATTAAAGATCAGATTTTCAGACTGCTGGGTGCAGATATGCTCTCTTGTGTCCACATGCATGTCTGCTAATTACAAGATTCCTTTGAGACAGCTGCCAGAAGGCAGAAGGGCATGGAGGAGTGGTCAGAAACATCTGGAGGTACAAATGGGTTCATCTTTGGGGACAGTAGGAGCATGCAGATGAGTGTGCTGGTGATATGTATGGCTTGTGCAGTCCAATGTCCTGTCTTGGTGCCCCCAAGGACCAAATGCTGCAGAGGGAAAGCAGACACTTGTGGATAAAACCTCTGTCAACTAGAAGAAGCCTTTCACACATGCATGTGTATGTGCATGGAAAGGAGATAGGCTGATTGATGTCATATATATATATATAAAACTTTGTTCTTGAAAAAATACTGAGTATTCAGTTGCTATCTTATGGCTATCTGCATCTTTCTCTTTCCCTCACTGCTACTCTGGTCTCTGTCCGCAAAGCCTGTTCTCAGAGCTGTGATAGCTGACAAAGGGACTGTCAATGGGCACTAAGCTACTCGTATGCTGAAGACAAGTCAAAATTTCCAGCAATTTATCCTTTCAGGATAATGACAGCAGTGGCCAGTTCCCTCACAGCTCCTGCACTAGCTCACTTTTAGATGTCAGACGGGTGACTTGAGCTTTAACAATCTTTTCCTCTGCTGCAGCAGAGGTGATGTTGCCTTTTTTCAGTCAATTTGCATTTTCAGATATCTTGCAATTGTTTGTGCATGATGCTTTGCTTCTGGAGAACTGGATTAGAGGTAAATCTTCCAACTCCACTTGCAAGCAAGCTGATTCATCTTCTGGCCAATCTCCTCTTGGGCATGTACAGAAGAGGGTGCTGCAGATGGTGCAAACACTTTGAACCCTGCCTGATGCATTTCCATGAGTGTTAATCTCACTTTCTTCTCCCCTTGTATGTCCTCCTAATTTTCATTTTTCTTCACTTATTTCTCTCCTCCCTTTGGAGGTCAGGCTTTTTCAGTCCCCTCTGTGCACAGGCAAGTTTGGAGCATGAACAGTTCAGGGGAGCTGGCAATGTAATGCTCTTTAGAATCCTGTTTTGTTGGTCTTTTTCTTCTGAATTGCCCAGATCCTGTTGTTCAGTCTCATTCTAGCTCCGACATGTTCCCTATTGAACCCATGCTGATTGTTTGCGTAACCAGGAGTTGAGTTTCTGGCCGCTGTGTGCCCTGGGATCTGTTTATTAGAGAAGGAAGGGGTGAGCTGGTACTCAGAACTTGTCGACTCATGTTTCATGTGCTTTGGAGAATCTCCCAGGGGTTTAGCTCATAATCGTAGTCCCACCTGGAGACTTGGCTTGTGCCTCTAACTTGTTTTGTGTCCTGTCCCCCATCCCAATATTGCTGCAGCTGGGATCTGTGCATATATAGCTCAAATTCCCATATTTCATCCTAGTGATCTGAGGGAAAGTGTCAAAGGCACTTACACAGATGCCACACTACCTAATTCAGGTCCTCTTGAAAGCATCTAAGAGTTACCTACCTTCTCATCATATAACTTAAAATTGAGGCCATCCCCCAGGCCAGGTTTCCAGGATGTGGACCTACCCGTGGAGTTGGAACATGAATGATGTCTTAACAGCCTGAGCTTGAAATGAAGCAGATATTCTCTTTCCATTTGTTAGCAACTTTTTCCCCCCTCCGTTACCTGGTTTCTAGATTCAATGTAGATTTCTTTCAAACTACAATTCTCAAACCTCCTATGCCTTGATTATCAATAGATTTTATTGCATCTCCTCTCAAGTAAGAAAGTCTATTTCCTTTTTCTCTCCTGTGCTTACTATTACTTTTCTTGATGCTTAATGGCCATTAGCTACCACCGCTGGACAATTGCATTACCATAGAGGTCATTTCCCTCACCAGCTGTATCTTCACTCTTTCTTCTCCTCTTCAGACCTGCTCTTTTTTGGGTTTTGTACCTTCCAGCCCAGTCTGAGGCTGAAACCTGCAGCTGAACCTCAAAGGAGAAATTTGCTCGATGCTGAGGCCAAATGCTACTCACTTGATGCACACTGCAGAAATGGCTATGTTCCAGTGCAACTGGCAAATCACTAACACAAGTCTTCCAAAAAAACACTGAAGTACCCAGAGACCAGCTTGTCAATGGCTTTAAATCCTGATGCCAGAAGATGCTCCAAATCTCTACTTCTGTTTAATTCTTCATGCAAGTAGTGGTACTACTTTCCTGAGTACTGTGAGCATGAAACTTACTGGTATCTAGCAAAAGAAATCAGGTGACACTGGTTAGCATAATCTAAAAAACTTTTCTGATCTTTAGACAGGTGTAAAGCAATTCCAGTTCGGGACAAACAAGAATAGAATCTGAGCTTTTGTTTCAATAAGAGCTATTTTTCTGCAGAGTTCAGATGCTATGTACACATGAAATACAATACCACATAACAGAGGAAACATTTGCTGCATCTATTTGTCACTAGTACATAATCCATGGCACTTAATAACCAAATAAATTGATGTACTTTGTAATGAGACTGTGCTTTGGTGTTTTCCTGTCAGTGAGAAAGGAGGGGTGAGAGGAAAAATACTTATTTCAGAGGAGAAGGAGGAGAGAAGGCCTTCCATCAAGTCTGTCTGTCTTTGCCAACATTAGAAATATTTCATGCATTTTCTTTTATACACATTAAATCATATGAGAGCATCAGATCCTGAAAAGAGAATAGCATGGAGGAAAAATGACTTAGTGTCTGTCTCAAAGCATGATTATGCTGTGTGCATGTACTATTTCTGAAACTATTTTCCTTGCTCTTAAGGTTTATCCTTGAAGCCTCTGACTTACTACAGCTATTGGAGGAAATGAATATTATAGTCTGTGCAGGATGTTTGTAATACTCCTAGTGGTATAAAAATAACTTTCCCAGCTTCAGTTAATTTACAAATCTTCATCTTGATAATTTTGGATTGATGTAATAAAATTCTAGCAGATTTCTAAAGGTGCTGTCTATTTAAATCTCTGCTATAAACAAGGTATTGCCTGTACATCCCTACTGCTGTCAGCTGAGAGGAGTGATAAACTTGCAAAGAAGCAGTTTATGTTCAGTTTGGGCAGTAAAAATCAATGCAGTCAGCTGCATGTTTAGCTTGAAGTTAATTCCTCATTCACATTTTTTCCTAGTTGTTGAAGTTTCAGCATTCTAATGGATGGATAATTTCTTCTGGAAATGTAACTTTTTACTCTTAAAAAAAAGTCTTGATTTGCTTTCTCTGTAAAACTGTGTGTAATATTGAATTTAATTTGATATCGATCCAAATTTTCACTTGCATTTTTAAAGTACAAAAGGGAAAAAATCCCACTGGCTCTTTGGACAGGCCACCATTTAGAGTTGGAGTTTACAAGCATTAAAAGTGATTATTTTGTATCAAATGTTTCCACTGTTCTCACTCCTTCATGTCAAAGCTTAAAATGAAGCTATGTAAAAATACAGCTGTGTGAAACAGGCAAATAAAGCAGTGGATCCACACCTGTTTTCTGATCTGTTTTCCCATGTGCTGTGAACCAAAAAGGGAAAATACTTCAAATCTACCTACTTTTTTCAGACTGGGACAAATTCAAGCTAAGTATAAATGTTAGAAAGGATGGAGAATAAAGCTGCTGGAGAAGGTTATTGCTCTGTAGCTTATCCATGGCACATCTCACTACTGGAAGCTGCTACCTCCTTGGGGGTCCTGGCAAAGTGACTTGCTCCCTGGCTGAGTGTTAGCCTTCATGGGGGAGGCAGGTTGCACTGGGCAGACTCCAAAGGTCAGGAGACATGTCCCCTTCTGCTGACACCAGTGTTTAAGAGGGGGCTGAACCCCAGCTGTTTTTTCATAGCTACAGGTGAGATGGGTTCAGGGAACACCTGATCCTCATCTTGTATTTGCCAAAACAGCCACTTAGACTTAAGCACCCAGTTCAGGTTTGTCTAAGTGATGCAAAATTAGGCTGAGTGGGACAGCCTCACTGATGGGACTTCCAGAGCTCAATAGCAAAACTCAAAGGTCATGTTGTTTGGGAGGAGTTTTGTATAAATGCTGAGAGGATCTAATGTTCTGGGGTGTTCTTTGTGTTCTCCAGAAAGTAATTCTATTTAGAATTACTGCTAAACACAGTGTGGGGGGGAATGTGTATATTGGATGCTTGAGCATAGCATGAGGTGTGGGAGTGTAACCTCAAGGCATCTTTTTATTGAATTTTGAGCTGCATCAGTGTGAAAAGGACCTTTAATGTAATGTGGTAACTTGTCCCATGCTGTCCCAGGCCAGTTGGCAAGATTGCTCCCTGTTCCTGCAGTTTCCTTTGCTGTGCCCCAGGACCACAGCATCAGATGGGTGGCAGCTGTGCCTTGCTGCTTGATGGAGCTGGGACACAATCCCTGCTGATTCAGGCTGAAGCCACATGCGGGACGCTGTTCAGAGTGTCTATCTTTCCAAGTTACTTGCATGTTTTCAAGATGAGGCTGGAAGAACTCCCAGCTGGCTTCATCTAGATACTGTTGAAATTACAATTTCACACTTGGCCTTCAGCTGAATTGAATTCCTCCTCGCTTGGAAAGGAATATGCATAGGAAAATAAACAAAAGCATATACCAGCTGGTGCCCGATGAATTACAGACTTTGATAAAGTTCAAGGATGTTGTGATAGTACTTGTTTGACTGGCATTTATGTGGATGTTAGGCACTATTTCACCCTTTTGAGCACTATATTCAGACATACATATGCTTGTGCAGTTTTTCTCTTGCCCTGTGAAAAAGGTGCTTAACCTTTCACAAACCTTCCTTATTCCCTTGATATACCTGATCTTTTTTCTTAACAGCAAACAATCTAGACTGGTTCCTGCCTTCCTAAACCGTTCAGAGTGGCTGTCTTCGGTCCCCTTCCCTGCTCAGTAAAACATAGGTGGAGAAAGTATGTAGTGACAGTCAGCTTCCAGAAATGCACCAGTTTGCAGGGTGATTCCATCAAGGAGGAGATGTGTGATTTGTCTGTCTCCCGCCAGCAGGTAACCTCTTGTGTCACTGTTAGACTGAAGGATCCCTCCTTCTGTTTGTTTTTTTCCCCCCCACTCCCCCCACCCATCAAATGACTTTAAAAAATTGTGTCCTGAGGGTTAAGAGGAAAGTCAGAATGTTTTAGGCTTGCCCTCCTGTTGTAAGAGGCATCATGTCATAATTTCCTTTGAGTTGCTAGATTGCAGCTTGCAACATGGAAATGCTGGCTGCACTAGAAAGTTTTTTTATGACTAATATCGGTGAATGCTTTTCCCAAGAACCATGGGACATTTGGGACTCTGTTTTACTACTGAGCAGAGCAAAATATGGAATCACCTTCTGCCTCCAAGAATTAGTAAAAATGCTAGTGCTGCAGGGGGCTGGAGTATGCCTTAGCCTGCATTACAGAGTTAATTTGCTTTGTTGTAAAGCAAACAGTACAGCTATACAGTCCTAGTAGGCAGTGTTGAAACTTCTGCAGTTCTTCCTCCAAATGGTCAGAGTAAGCTGAGAACTAGTACTTGTCTAGGAAGTGTCAGTTTTTGATAAAGGGATTACTTGCAAATTTGCCTCATCAAACTGGCAAAATGTGTAGGTACCTCCAAATGCTTGAGAGCGAGAATTTTCCTGCGGCGAGAAAATGTCTCTAAAGAACCAAACAACTTTTTCCAGTTTGGCTCTGTCTAATCATTCTCAGAGACCAAATCATTTGCATGACTTTGAAGTTTATAAAGAAAATGAACAACAAAATTCTTAAATGACACACTGTCTTGGGACAGCTTGCAATATGATTTATAGGAATGACATAAAAATGCATGTGTTATACTAAGTGTTGGAAAGCCCTTTAAAACACCCACATTCAACAAGTTGTTTTTCTTCTCATGTTTTCTTTTCTTTTCTTTTTTGTTCTAGATACCAAAGATGGTAAATGTATGGGCATAAGAATCTGCTTTAGCAGTTCTGTACTCTAACCTTTTAGTCATATCCCCACTCAAAACAGGATATCGCTTCGTTCCCAACTCATGCAAGCATATCTCTTATCAGAGAAGTCCTGCAGCCGGATGTATAAAGTACCTGGCTGCCATCTCCAGCTGTTACCTAGAAACATCATTCTCAACTTTGTTAGTGCCTTAGGTAAATCACTCAGATGAAAGACCTTAACAGTGACCTGTTGAGTTTATCAGGGAGGGGAGGGAAAAAACAAGCATGAAATACTTTCCTGTATACATACTCATTTTATATAAGCCTCAGACAAGGTCTAAGGATTTTTTTTTAAGGCTGCAGGAACATAAATCTCTGGGCTGGCACTTGTAGCTGGTAGTGGCTGGGGTGAGCTTATGGGAAGGATTCAGATGTGGAAGATGCATTTGAAATGAGGGCTCTCAGAGCTAAGGACTACCTCTCACTTTTACACTTCAAGTTCAGCCTTTTTTATTTTTTATGACTCACTTCAGAGGCTGGTCTGTGCTTTTTTTCTGCTTATCCAGATTCAGGTTGGAATTTTGTCAGCTCCTGAGGAAAGGGAGTGTAGCTGTGTACACAGAGGCGGGGTGCTTGCTTGGCCTTGCTTAGGCAAAGGTTTGAGCTCTCAATCAAAACTCTTGGGCTTTCCAAGAGGAGGGATTAGGATGATCAGGGATTCTCACTTAAATGTTGCCTGTGCAAGAGCCTTTTGTTGCATGTCCTATCTGCAAAATGTGCAACCTTGTTCCAGGAAAAGCTCCAAAGTAAATCAGAGCAGCCTTGGGGTCTGCTTTAAATCATAGTGGCTGAGGCTTTACCCCAAGGCTTTGTGCTTCACCCCGTGCCACCTCTTCTAATGCTCTCCATAATAGTCCCAGACCTGTATCTGTGTGCAGAGAAAACCCTGTGTCACTAGTAGGTTATCCTTGGATGGGAAGTCTCCATATCCCCTGTGTAATAGTCAGCAAAGAGTGAGAATATGGCCTGTTATCTTTGCTGGGGAAATGGGCATTCACCAGTTACTGTAATTAAGCATTACTGTTTATATTCTTACTGTTTATATTTTGAAGGGCATAGACTTCTGAGAAAAGGAAAAATACAGCTAGAATAATTGTTCCTGGGTATTGTGCTTTTAGATGCAAATGTATCAGTTCCTGAAGCTGTTGAGGATTTATTTCCCGAACTTCCAGCATTATGCAGTCAACCGCTGCCTTCTCTGGGGTTTCCACTTTCTTCAGCTGTAACAAATACTGGTCACTGCCAGAGGCAGGACAGGGAAATTGATGGATCAGTGGAATCATCTACTACCAGAAAATCCATAGCAGCAAAAATAGCCGGTTATTCCTGTCATTTCCTTGTTCTGACACAATTTCCTGCCCTCCTGTTAGTCTGTTCTGAAGATTGCCTGAATGATAGATCTGCTTTGAAGACTGTTAAACCCTTGTGCAAAGTACCTCTCCTGTTAAACAACTGCATTGGAGAGCAACAAATGGGAGCTGAATTAGAAGCTGCGCCCATGTGAACAGCCTTTGATCATGCTTGGCGTGCATCCAGCTGATGCCTGGTGTGGACATGGCTTGTTTTTAACTTCTGATCACATCACATTAAAGCATGGGAAATGTGCTTTGCTTATGAGTTTTATCATACCTGCTCTGGAGTTAGTGCCCTACTTGGAGCTGCTCTGAACAAGAGAGGGGAGTGGGGAGCTGCAGAGAGGAGCCAACCCCAGCTCTGTGCTCCAGCTAGTTAGGACATGACTGAAGCAGGCAAGGGAGGAAGGTGAACAAATTTGTTTAATAGGGTTCTGCAAATGCAGTTTATTTTGACAGAAGTGGATTAATGAGATCTCCCAGCTGCAGCTCTGCTGGCAGATCTGAGAGTGATAATATCTGGCATGGGGTGGTGGTGAGCAGATGGAGTTGGTAACCTCTTTGGCAAGTACACCTGTCCTTGGGATAGGAAGCGTGATTTAATACAGTCTTCAATGCCCCTATAGAGACCTTTAGAGAGCTATGAACTAATGGCTCCACAGGTCTATGTGACAGCTGGGCCTAGCTTTGCAAAGACTGATCATCTTTAGCTTGTCATCAAACCCTGTTAAGATTAGTCATGGTAGTTCCCAGCTCACCATTAGTCATTTTTGGGTTTTATATATTAAAAAAATCTGTGAAATTAAGACTAAAGAGTCCATAGCTTCTTGGGTTTTTTTTTTTTAAAAATAATAAACGCTTCGTTTATGGGAAAACACTTGGAGAGCCTGACTACTCTAAGTGGGGTTCTGTAGACTTGTGGCTTTGTCTACATGGAAACCCTCGTTCTGGTCCAGGGCCCATAATATTGCATAGATCATCAACATCTAGAAATGTGTGCAAGACTAATATCTCCCAGAGTCAACAATTCTAGCTAGTCTGGGGATATACATTTCTGGAAGATTAGATAATATGGGGGGAAGCCTCCCCTGCTCCTAGATCAAAATTTTGGATTTAAATTTGCTGTCATTTTATAGTACTATAATGAAGTGGCTATAAATGCTGTAATATAGTAAATGTCAACAGTAATAGAAATGAAAATGGCAAGCTATTTTTCCCATGTTCAGGTCAGTTTTGTGGGACACAAAGCTTGCTTCTTAGCTATTAATTATTAATAAATATAACAAGACTTTTCTATGTTCAAAATTATACATTTAACTTTGGTTTTTCCCTCAGCTATCTCTGATCACAATTTATAAGCAAGTGTCAGCTCTCACAGAGGCAGTGCAAGGTAGGAAAATACTCTCCTGAACGTGCACTTTTCTGAACTTAGCCATGGAGCAGAATACTTTATTTGGCAGAGTCTGGAGTAGAGGACAACTCTTACATTTGTGTCCCTGGTTTTCTAGATCCATCACTTTTCCAGAGCGCATGTGTTACTCTTCTAGTCTGTGTGTTTGCATGTCTTTCCCATGAGGATCAAGTTGGGAAGGGGGAATAATGCACATCTAACTTTTAATTGTAGGATACAGCTATGGGGAAACTCTTGTAAGAGCAGAAAGTATTCCTAGGTTCTATGGCTTAAATGTAGTCAATGCACCAATAATCTGCTTAATTAACGCTGCAGATGCAGGAAAGGAGAGAATTTATTCAGAGAGATTAAAATATATTGAATCGCTACCTATGCTCTTAACTTCTTCAGCCCCATATTTCTTCATAACTTGTTTGTTGTTCAGACTCTGTGGCTTGTGTTTTCAGTTGCTTTGCTTCATCTTCAGATGTTTTAAAAGAATAGAAAGGGAACAAGAATATGAGGAAAAAGCACAGCCTCAAAGAGCAAAGATCTGGCTTCAGTAAACACCATTCACAGTGTCATGTTGTGGATGTTCTTGGTGCCACAGGTTAAAGAAGTCAATCTGAAGACTGAAAATGTAAAGAGATTGCTGTAGGTTACCAAAAAAAAAAAAAAAAAAAATCCTAATATGTCACTGACTAGAGACCCCCTTCTTGCTGTGCAAGATCTCCCCTTAGTCTGAAGCATCTATTAAACAGCAAAAAGGGGCAGGGAAGCAGCAACCTGACTTATCTCAAGGGCCAAATATGTCACTGCAGTTCTGGCAAGAGCAGGGAGGTGGAAGCTGAAAATTCCAGGGGCCTGGTTTTCCTTGTGCAAGGAATATAAGCAGAAAACCCAAACTAAAATAAATGACTCCCTTTCCTTCCCTACAAAATAGTTAGCTACCTCAGTATTACTGGAAGAGTCTGTCCTTGGTTTCCTACATAACTCTGTTTTAGTCATAAAATGTAGCTCATTTTAGTTATGTTTACAACAATACTTCTGAGATGTATGAGGATGAAGTCATTAATGTTGGTAAATTACTTGGTGATTCTTGGATGTATTTCCTTATTCAGTTTCCCAAGTATGTTTTTGTTATAACAATTGTTTGGCTGCTCTCAGGAGTGCATAGACCCATTGCACAGCTTTGCACTATTAGGATAGAAAAGGCTGAATTTTTCAAGTGATTGTAAATCTTGCTGTTTGCACGAGAAATGTAGTCCTCTGCAGTGCTGCTCAGTGAACTTTTTCAGTAAAATGACTAGAGTCCCTAGGCTGAGATCTATTACAAAATGCAGCCTATTTAATCAAAAAAAAATCCCAGTAATAAATCCTGAGTTGATGGCACAGCTGTATTGCATCTCCATTCTTTCTCACCAGATACAGGTGATCACAATGTAGTAAGCACTGAATGTCAAAACCTGGCTTGAAAGGGTTGAGGAAGTCCCATGTAAATGTGGGTGTATGACAAAAAGTGAAGAAGAGGAAACTTGAAGTTGTGATGGTTTCATTTCTTTGAGGTTTGAGCTCTGGTCTCAAGATGTCATTGACCACCTTTCCATCTGACAACAGAAATGTGACATTTCAGATGCAGAGAGCAGAGACTCCAGCCATAAACTGCGTGTAACCCTTTTTAGCCTATAAGGTGAATCATGATGATCAATGGGAGGAAAATGTTTTCCAGGGTTGGTTGCTGGTGCTGAAAGTGAGTAGGCAAATCATAACTGGCTATCACCATTCATGTTTTAATCCTAGACCACTGTGGCATCCTTAAATGTCCTAAGATCTTGAACGTATTTACTTGTGTGGTTGCACTGTGGGTGATTTAAACCATGCAGCCAGCTCAGTTTGCATCCTGGGAACAGCTCATTGCGTGCAGACCTGGAGAGCAAACCCACCCTTGGGCCTTTTCCAAATCCTGCCTGTAAACCAGGTGCTCGGCTGCACAGAAAATGAGCTGTGTCTTCCAGACCCGTGCTTCTCTGGGGTCAGCAGGAGTCCTGGAACCTAGCTGTCCACCTTTGGAGTAGAAGTAGTACAGACCAGCAGTTATTCTTGCACAAAATGTCATCCTGAGTTTTCAAAAAGTCTTTTAGTTGTGTACTTGTTGAATAACCTCAGCAAAACTTGTGCCTCAAGCTAACAAATGTCTAAACCAACCTACTAAGTAAACTTCTGTAAGCAAGTCAACAAATTTGGTGATAAAGCTCCTGGTAGTGTTCCCGTAGGTATGCCAGTGAACATGTCTTACCTGCAGGTGCGATAGGAGACATTTAGAGGAGGAAACACTGAAATGTGTTTTACTTGGTCAGTCTTAAAAGACTGCTGTTACTAGATGTGTTACCTCTGAGGTCAGGAGGAGGAAATTCATTTTAATTTAAATGGAAGGACTGTGGTATTTCTGTGGGTGTTTTGAACAGGATCTCCTTGTGCCCCATACCCTCAAGCCCCCGTTTGCTGTCCTCTTGACCCCGGGAGGTGTGCCACTGGAAACGGGCCATGCGGAGGGGTGCTCCAGATGCTAAAACTTCCCTTGTTGCAACTCGGTAAAGAGTTATAACTGAGCCTGTGATCAGTAATGCAGCTAAAGCTGTATCTTAGTCTCAAGTTGATCAAAGATTGCCAGGTTTTGTAAGGACTGACAAGGCCATATGGTAGGCTTTTTTTTTCCTTTTTCTTTTTAAACAGGCTGCAAGAAAAAATCATGGTGATGGAGAGAAGTTGCATTTCTTCTTTGGAGAAGAGAGCTTTTTTCCCCTGCTATGAGAAAATAAGACTTCCACACAAGATGAGTAGGACTTGATAATGCCAACTGTAATCCTCAATTATGTTTTCCTTTCTTTCCCAAAATGGACTGTTAATGCTGTCTTTAATAATATCTAGAAGAAAATCATTTGCATGAATGAAGGGAAGGTGCCCAGGGTTCCTTGTGAGTATTCAATATAGCCAGCTGGAAAGGTGGTAAGTAATATTGTTTAAATATATGCACTTTCATTTGCTGCATTTTTAGCTATGCATTCATATTTCTAATAATGTCTTTTACAGGGGGATTTAAAGAGCATTTATCTGAGTCCTATACTTAAGGAGTTATATAATATTATAGCAGTGACCCTAGCTCTTGGTGGGCCCGAAACACTCCCCTGTCATGACAGCAGCTGTCAGCATATACAGTGGGTGTTTGCGTATGCTCTTCAGGGTGCTTTGGGGATGCTCATCGGATATCCTCAGGTTGGCTCCCCTCGTGTTTCACATTGATATTTCACTCCGGTTTGTCTGGGAAATGGTGGTATCTCCAACCCTCACTGCATTCCCCAGCCTGCCAATGCTGGAAATCCATCACAGGAGCATCTGCCTGGTATTGTCCTCCTTTCCCTTTCTTGGTCAATGGTGTGACGGTGATGAACCTTGACACTCGCAGTCCTGTGACTGCTGGCCTGTGCTGGTGCCAGGTTGCGGTGGGGAGAGGCAAGCCCAGTCGTCGCAGCTGCTGCCTCTGCTCTCACTGGCTTTGGGCAGACTTTTCCCATCACTTCACTTTAATTTGTGCACTGAGGATTTCTCTGCAACCCCATGCAGTTCTTGTACAAAGTGTGAGGGCTGGAGCCCTGAGCTTAGCATGCTAGATGTATCTTTTTTCTTATTTTTCCTCCAGATATGTACTTATGCACTTACAATGTAATGAACTGTGCTACAGGAATTGTTAAAGCTTATTTTTTGGAATTAATAAAAAAGTACTATCAGTTGTTATAAATAGTTAACATGAATGTTAGCAAGCAGGTGTACTGTTTCAGCTATAAGATAAGGACAGGACAAGTGGTGAATATCTCTGGTTTCTTGCCTATCCTTTAAAATTAGGTGTTCTCAAAAATAAGCTTCAGATGCCTGTGAATATATCAAATAGCTGAAAGATGACAAATAGATCAGCTATGGGAAGACTCTAGAGAGTGGCAGGGTAGTGAGTCACCAGATCCACAGGCCTTGACAGGAATGAGAAGGCAGATGCGGCTTCCCGCTCCAGGCACGGCTTTGCAGTGGGATATCTCGGAGCAGGCAGTATTATTATTTATTTTTTTTACCCCAGTTCTGTTGTTCTGGGTCTCCAGCACAGCACCCTGTAAGCACGTACCATTCAACGAAAAAAAAGTCGTGACGCAGACCTGATGGCATCGAATGCCAAGACGGCGCGCGGCCCTGCTCGCTCGCATGCTCCAACGCAGCTGCAGCGGTTATCACCAAAGACACCTTAGTATTTATTCAGCGCTTCAATACGGTTACTTGATGTGCAGGAGTGGAAAATCTCTCAAGCTCATCTAATCTTTATAACTACGGGTGTCCATATTTGGGCAGCCTTGTAATGGTTTATTGACTTTTTTAATGCCCATTTAGTAACTCACAGCAAACTTGCTGTTTTGCTGGATGCGAGAACTTTGCTGTATTTCTATTCCTCCTCTTGCACCCCGAGAACACTCTTACATTTTATTCTGGCAGAGACACAGGCAAGCTAGTTTTTAGCTACTCTGAAAATCAACCGCCCTTTCTAATAATTACCCTTGGGCATGTTTATGGGTTTTACTGTCTTGGCTGTAATCTTTGACAAAACATGTGCATAAACCCATTTTTATGATGCACATTTTGTGGGATCCCAGAACTAACTGAAAAGTTTTATTTTGAATATTAAGTTGTTCATGTTCCAGGAACCACCTAGCTATCTGAAAATGATAGGTTTTTTCGGTTTAGAGGAAAGGATGACAAAAATATTAAGTGGCACAAGTTTTCTTCCTTCTCTGTTTTCAGTTTAGGTGGTTGATCAGTTTTCTGTTCTCAGCTGACTTCCCCTTAAGTCATTTATTTTTGATTGCACAAGGCAAGTAAAGCTGGCCTACTCAGCATTTAATATGACTTTGGAAGGTTGTGTGTACTCTAGGAGTAACTGCTTATTTCTTCATGTAATGTTGATTGCAAATGACTGATAATTTCAGTGATCCAGTGCTTGAGCATTAGGATCTGGCTGTTCAAATGTGTTTTTTTAAGTCAGGAGGCCAAGTAAAACTTTTGCCAACTTTGGCCCTGATCCTATAAACTTTCTGGGATGTGAGCAAAAATCTTACTGATGTGTAGCTCCTTGCTCCTGACTCTAGATCCATGTGGAGCTGTGTTCCTGTGCAAATTTCTGATTTCCAGAACGGAGTAATGGAAATCACAGTCTCCCCACGTCTGAACTTTCACTGGTTAGTGGAATAATTCTTTACACTCCAGCAAACCCTTATGTGCATGACAATTGCTATTTTGCAATGGCACACCGTGATTGCATCATGGGTTTCAGTAAATGACAGGAGGTGAGTGTTGCTCCTTTAGTGTGCTCTTAGATAACACGCAATTCCCCTAGGCATGGGATGTAAATAATTCCTTCACAAGGTTTTTTTTTTTTTTGCCCTGTTGTTCTGCACCTCATGTAGTGACGCCGCACTCAAGGGAGGTTAGACATGGCCAGATGTGGGGGTGATTGAGGAATCGTCCTGCAAGGCGCACAGCAGAGGGTGAGACCTGCGCAAAACGTGCTGGCATTGAAGGAGGGCTGCCAGGTAGCGTCCAACTTTCCATGCTGCAGCGTGTCCGGAGGGAGCCCATGGGGTGCCCTGCTGCTGCTGCAGGCTGAGGTAAAGTCACTGTCCCCTGCCTCAGTTTCCCTGCATGCAAAATGCAGCTGTGATGCTGGGGCTCCTTTGCGAGACGCTGCGAGGGGGGGAAGCTGCTGCTGGGGTTCCCTCCCCACCCTGCGCAGGCACCTGCCTGCTTCCCTCCCCGGGTGCCTCGGGGAGCGCTGCTGCCCCCCCCCCCCCCCCCCCCGGCTGCCTTCAGGCGCCTGCCGCCGGGGCAGGAGGGATGCTGGGGAGAGGGGGGTGCGGCGGGGGGATGCTGGAGGGGAAGAGGGATGCTCGGGAAGGGCGGGGGCGGGCGGGGGCGGCGCTCGGGCGCCGGTGCTGGGGCCGGTGCCGCCCCGGGGCGGCCGGAGCGCGGCTCTTGAGCGGCGGCGACGCGGGGAAGCGCGGGGGCTGCGCAGCCTCCGCCGCGCTGGCAGGTAACTGCGCGGGGGCAGCGCGGCTTTGCTCCTCTTGCTCCCGGGAAAGGGCTGCTCTCGCTCGTCCTGCGCTCGCTGCCTCCGAGCGCCCGTGTTGGTTTAATGCGCCTCGCGTTGGTTTAATGCGGAGTGATTTCGCTTTAAAAGACAAATCGGGGCTGGCCGCGCGGGTGGAGTTTTTGCCTGGTTTTCTGGGGACGCGGTGGGTTTGTTCTGTGCCGGCCACACCGCTGCCAGGCGCTGCTCCGGCTTTCCCAGGTGTCTAGCAGAGCAAGTTCGGGGTGGCAGACTCTAATTTGCTCTTACCGGTTCGTTGCGCTGCTGTATGTTGCTGTGGTGGTGCTGGGCAAGGCGCTTGCACTGAAACATTCAGATTTGTCGGAATAGTTTCTCTCTGTGAGGAAACTGCACCGAGGAAACCCAGCTACCTCTCCTTTCCCAACCCAGTTTGGCTGGACGGATCTATCCATAGGTATACCTGCTTACTTCAATTGAGTTGGCTTATTCCTGACGCTAATTAAAGAAAAGACACTTAAGAACCACCCCCCGAAAGAAAGCAAGCATTCACACACAATTTTTTTAAAGCATATTTTTAAGGAAAATTTAAGAAATAAGCCATAATTCTTAAAAAAAAAAAAAAAAAAAAATCCACATGTTTGTAATGATGAGCAGGGGGCAGGTTGGACTAGCTCTCTAAAGCTCCCCACCAAACTCAGCTGTTCTGTGATCCTGTAATGAGAAATGGTCTAATTTATCAGTAATGTTAGCATAGCCCAACTGCTGGCAAGAAGCGAGCTTGCCCTTGATTTAATGAGTATCAGTTGTTCAAAGTACTCTGTAAGCTGAGTGACACGTGGCATTAAGGACATAAAACTTTTCACGTTGATATATTTGTATTAATTTTCAGTGATTAAGCTGTGGAATTTGTGTCTCAGGTATTTTGCAGTGATTTTGTTTCTCTTTCAGAAGATACTATCAGTTGGGTAGTTTTAGGTGTCGATGCATGTAATGAAGATAGTTGTTTGATTTCTTGTTGTTGTTCATTACCATTGTAAAATAGCTTATCATAAAGCAAACTTTTCTTGCATGGTGTAGTCTGAAGATGGATTCAGGACATGTAGTTTTACTTTGCTATAACGGTGGGAATAGAAACTCAAGATTGTGCAGGGAGGAAACTTTCATTTTAGTTCTTCCATGTTTGGTCCTTTTTTCTCATAAAAATAGTCTTATGACTTCAGAAAGCAATTTTAGTGCTGATTAAATATGTTAAATAACAAAAGCATAAGGAGGGGCACCTCTTTAGTTGACGGTGGGTGAGGCTGGGCACCTAAATGGCAGGTGGGCTTTCATAATCATCCCTTCTTTGACCAGGGCACAATAAATTAGTTGAGGGCAGAGGCTTTTGCTCAAGATAATTATTACCCTAACTGGATCAGATTTGCTGCAAGCCCTTTCTCAGTGGCTTTTGCATTTAGTAACACAGCAGCTGGTTTCCAACTAACTGCACTGATGAAATTCCTCTTACTTGAACAGGTAATTATTCAAAATGTACCTGCTCAGGCAAGAAGTGCTCCTGAGGAGGTGACGGGTTATGCTTTGAGCACTGAAGTTAACGGGGATTCGCTGCTGCCTGGGGTGAAGCTGGGATCTGGCCTGGCTTCGCTGCCTGTGCCAAGGGTGGTCATGGCAGAGGGGTACAGCCTCATGCCAGGAAGTCTCTTAGGTCTTCCCACTGAGATTTAAGGCAGTATTGCATCTGTAGTCATTTAGTCTAAATCATACCAATTTGCCTGCATCCTCATCTCTAAAAGTAACTTCTCACTGATACCTGAAAGTGACCATGAGGCCTACCACAGCAATGGGGAAATTTGTACAGGACAAGGGTGTAACAACTTGCTTTTTTTTTAATGAGGAGGTCAAGTTTTATCAGTCTTGGTTGCTTGGTCCTAAAATTAGGAGGATATGCTGAATTTTGGTCTCCCGAGGCTGTGCGTGGTGGCGTGGTGTGTCTCAGCAGTTCAGCGCTAGCCTGAGTCCCTTTGCCTTTGGCAGTGCTCTGCTGTCTGGGGCCTTCAGAGAGGAGAACTAAACATGCTAAAAATGCTCTGTGTTTCTACTGTGCTGTTTCCATCCTCGAGGGGAAGCTTGTTCCTGATATCCTCAGACTTAGAGGATTTATGTTGGCATCCTTCCCATCTTCCTATTTTACTTCCATTTATATTTGTTGGATAACATACTCTCACAGAAGCTTGTTTTTAAGCAAAAGGAACATTCTTTTCCCTAAACTATTCCTACTGAAGAAGTTAACTGGTCCCTGCGATGTCTGTCACATGTTCGTGTCCTGGGGTAGTTTCTCACTACGAAGGTAGCCTTTGCAGGGTTGCAAGGCTGTTGGAAGCACAGGTGCCTGGCAGAGACACTGACTTCACATCGAACATACAGTGCTCTAAAATCAGACGATTGAAGTGGAGGGGATGTTCATACTTATGCGTTTGTTTTTCTCAATGATTTAGACTTTATTTCTGTGAAGGCTACCTTCCCGTTGCGTTCTGCACGAGGGTCCTGACCACAGACTGTGGCATCACGTGAGATGCTACAGAGATGCTGGGCCATGTCTCCTGTGTTGGATCGATTGCCTTGTTACATGCTTTGCAACTTGCTTGAAGGAATTAGTTTGGGTGTAACTACAGGTTTACCAGCATTGCCAGTGAATGGGGTGATTGCTGTGTGGGCAGATGGTTTTGATTTAATTTGGGTGACAATACCGAAGTGTTATTAATGTAGACTTCATCTGTTAGATGTGCTCTGTTTGCTATGGGTCTTGAGTATCATGCAAGGATTGAGCCTCTGCAGATGTTTAGTCTGCCCAAAACATACCGAGGACGCTATGGCCTAAAGCTACCTTGGCTATCTCCACCTGTGTTGCAAGCACACCTCTATGTTGTGGCATAGATGCTTGAAGGCATGCAACTTTATTTGCATTAACTTACCATGTAGCTACTCTGCACTGATACAGCAAGTTCTTGCTATATATTTGTGAAAATTTTTTTGGAATTACTAACTTACTGTTTATAACTATCAAAAAATGCTGTGCTTTAGAAAAGCTCCTTATAATCAGTCTGGGGGAAAGTGCAAACACTTTAACCTATTCTTTCAGCTGAAAAACTATGGTTACTGATACCTAATGATAAGACTGTGAGAAATAGTGTTAAGTAAATAACTTTTCTTGAAATGTTTCTGGAATCATTTTGGACTTATTTTTTTGCAGTAAATTGTAAAATCAATTATCTCCCCTTCCCCCCAAAAAAAGAAAAGAAAAAAAAGAAAGTATGCCTGTTGTGCCCCAGTTAAGATGTCCTGATGGTATGTTATTAACTAGGCACCTTGATATTGGGACTTTTCAATTAAAGGATTTACTGAGAGGGATATGACAGAAGTAGACAAAATCTGAGTGATGTGGGGCAAATAGAGAACAATTAATCATGATTTCACATAACTCAAGATCTCTCAGGCCTAAGGGTAAATGGAAAATACTTTTTAATAAACGGAATTAGTGTTTTATGTAAGCCTAATTTATTTGTGGAACTTTTTACCAAAGGATATTCTTGTTGCTCAAGATGTGGATTAATTTTTAAAGTTAAGCAAATTCATGGACAAAAGGTCTGCAAGGCCTATTTATTGCAATGATAGAGGTGCTATTTCTAGCTGAGAAAGCCTCTAAATCACATGTTCCTGGAAACCAGAAGGGTGTTTTGGGGATAGAATTAGTATATAATTTCCTGGCCTTATTTTTTTTTCCCGCGCATCATTTTTGGTCAGTGTTAGAGACAGCTTACTGGGCTCAAAGGACATTTGGTATGATGCACTCCACTTGTATGCTATATATAATGAAAGTTTGGGTAGGTTTTTGTCAAATCACCACTTCTCTGTCCAAAACAGTTCAAAGCAGGTGAATATAAAATATATATAACTAATATTCAAGCTAAGGAAAAAACTGCCATAAGCAGCATACCTAATACTGTATTTCCTTAAAATTGCAATTAATTTACTGATAACCTGGGGTTAAAAACACACATTGATCTGGTGTTTTGCAAGGCTACATCACAACTCCAAACCTTTGTTGTTTTGTCACTCATGAAAGAATTAGCTTATTGTGTGAAAATACGGAGGATCTTCTGATTTTGTTTTTCTTAAGTGTTAACTGTATTTTTTCTGAAGGAGACTTATTTTTGGTAATCTGTGCAGAAGCAGAATACTAACCGGTAGGTGTAGTTTTTTTTTAAAAGACCTTCGTTTTTGCAGCTTGTGCCTCCTCCTGTTAAACCTTGCGTCAGGGCTGATTGTTGCAAAGTGCATGTGCGCAACTTTGGTTGCTCAGTGTCTAAGGAAAACAGCCCCTTCAGCTGGGAGCCGTCAAGGCTGTGTATTGAATTTGTGTTGGAAAGCTTCCAGTGTGGTAGTGTAGCTTCCCAGACTTCCCTTTGGGTAGACGGGGCCCTCGTGCGGCTTGGTAGGATGCACTGCGGGATGACCTTTGGTCTGCAGGATAGCCTGCTGGGAACCCTCAGGCTTTCTGATGGTCCTCATTGCAAAATAATTAGCTCAAACGCTTTCTTTTTGTTTCTTGGTTAGTCTGTGATGAGAATTTGAGCCAAATAACTGGGAGGGTGATTTTTCTGTGCTCTGTGGTGGACGCCTTTTGCCTGTGTATTTACACAGATGCTCCTTTGTTAGGTTGTTTTCTCTTTCCCACAAGAATATCTTGCTAAAATGCAAACAAAATAGTAATGTGGGTTTTGAAATCTCGTTTTGTTTTGTTTGCCTTTTGGGCTGGGGGTGGGGGGGAGTGAAAAAGGGAGATCTTATTCATATCCTTCCTTTCTGGGAAGTACTTGTACCCTTGACAATTCTTCCTGTTGCCCATTCCTAAGGACTATGTTTGTAATGTACAAAGTATGTTCTGCATTCCTGGAAACTTTAGTTTTGTACAGACTTTGTTTTGGAAATTCTTGGAATTACATAGCTTTGCTCTGTTCATAGTCAGAGATAAGATCTAATATAGAAAGTAAAGATTTCCAGCTCCTCGTAACATTATAAATTAAGAAGCAAAGCTGTGTGGTGGTCTTTTTTGGGCTTACAAATGCATGCTTTTATTCTTCTTTGCTCTTAAATAGATGAGACCTAATCTAGAATTAAGTTTTGGGCTGCATAGGGTATGAGATCTTTGATAATCTCTTAATGGAGATGGGTGAAAATGAGATGACTACGGCAGTTTAGTTGAACAGTCATTTGTCTCTAACGCCATTGATTAAGAAGTGTTAGATGACCTGGAGGTGTCCGTGAGGGTAGGGCAGATGCTCTTAGCTCATGTCATCGTGGTTGTGGAAAAATTTAAAAAATTGGCTCATTTTGGTTAGGATGAGAATGGATTATGGTGTTCTGTTCATTGAAATTTTATTTGATACAAATTTCCTTTAAAGCAAAATTTTGTTGAACCTAATGATTTTTGGAAATTTTCATTTGAACTTCTCAATGAATGAAGTAACATAACTCAGCTTCTTGCCTCTCCTTCCCTGGATTTCAAGTGGAATGTCTTTTCCTGCCCCTCTCATGGGAAACATCTGCAGAACCGAATGACAAATCATTAATGTTTGTTCAATAACAGGATTTGCCCAGGTTTTTAGCACTTCAGAATGCTTAACCATAGTGTTTTTTTGGTTTGTCTTTTTTTAAACTACTCGGGCGTTCGATCCCAGTTATCTTAGGGAATTTCATAGAAGTTCTTCTATTTTGAATTGATTTTAGTAATTTTAGAGGGTATGATCACTGCCCAAATTCAAATCCTGCTAACTGTGGTAACACCATTGTGTTGGGATGTGACCTTTTTTTTAAATTTGTAAGTGGCTGCGTTATGTGTAACTTAAACTCTAAGATGTGCTTCAAAACTTGTTACAAGCTAAGGGAAGCCATTTGAGTTGAGAGGCCTGTTCCTTCCAATTCAGGAAGGTTTCTGGTTCCCAATATCTACCAAACAACCTTGGATATCTCATAGGAACATGTAGCAAAAATTCTGTCTAGCCTTTGATACTAATCAAATAAAAGCTGAAAAAAACTTTCATCTGCTTAGGTACAGAATTTTTCTGAACCAGAAAACCACCTAATGTAGTTAATTGTAAGCAGTTCCTGTTTTGAGATGCATAATCTATGTTACCACATCTTCAAAGGTTTGAGTTGGCATTTATTATAATAGTTTTGTTTGAGTACTATGTGATATAATCCATAAAGAAATACAGGAGATGGCGTAATCACATTAGCTGAATTAAAATGCCTTTTTTAGCATTCACCAGAACTAAAAGTCGACTATTAAACTCTGGTTTTCCTTCGTGATGATGAGCTAGGTAGTCATAACTCTTACATTTAAAGGTTAGTCTAAGAATATATGAATGTGGCATGAAAATGAGAAGCAGACTGGTCAGTTTGCTCTGTTCTATAATACCCTACCTGGAGCATACCTGAAAGGAGAATTTTTTTTTAATAAGCTAACTCTATGAATGAGCAAGTTGGGCAGCATGAGAAAGGAGCTGCCTATATGCTGAAAGGAAAGTATTTAAAAGCATAACAAATGTAACCCCACCCTGACTATAGCAAATTTACCCCTGATGACTTAGGGCTAGGGTGTTTTTAAGGACTGTGTAATGTTTGCAGTTTTTCAGAATCAAAGTAGTTTGATTTGGATGTGAATTAACCTTTTCGTGGGTCTATAACTCGTGGGTATAGCGTAGCCTGCTGGGAGCTCTCTATTTGAACCTAGGATTTGTCTTTATTTTCATGTAAGATAGGTGATTTGTCAGTCTCATATGACTGAAATGGCACAAAATCCAGCAAACTCTAACTCTGAATGGAGCATCTGCTGAACTGCACTTAAAATACTCTTATGTTGAGCTTTGGGTGTCTCCTGCCAACAGGTAAGGTGATGATCCCACCCTTTGAGTGGTGTGCGGCAAGAATGAATAATGGTGTTCATGATGGTCCTCATCAGTGTTCCTCAGATGGTAGGGTATGTTTTTCTCTTTCTCAAAAAGACTTGAGGATGGTGTAAATGAGAATTGTGTTGAAGTGAGGTGGGTGCTGGAGTCGGGCACTGCCATGTGGGACCTGCCTTAGTCCTGGCTTGGACAATGGCAACAGCAGCTGGTTCTGCCTGATGTGAGAATGGTTGTACCGGGGAGATCCAAGGGCCGTCCACCCAGGATCCCGTCTTGCTCCAAAGAATATTTTGGGAAATTCTGGATTAGAAACAGGAAGAAAATTTTCTGTGACATCAGAGCAAATGACCAGAATGCCAGCCTCATTCCATGGACCATAATTCCAACAAAAAAAGATACCTGTAACTACCCTTAGGGCAGATGGCACAAAATCAAAAACACTAGACTGGGTCTGTCATATGAGCCAAATATCTTAGAGCTGAAAGTGCATTTTAAATTACCTGATTGAATGCAAGCAAAAGAGGTGCCATCCTGACTGAGCAAAGGTACCATTTTGGGGAGCCTTTCTGATTACATTGCCTACTGGAAGGTATCAGAGTCGATAAGACCATATGGCTTTACTGTAGAGCTGAGGCTTTCTGAACTACTGCAGCTGAAGTGCTGAATGGATACTTAAAATTAATCCTTGTATGGGATAGCAGTGAATTCTGATTTTTTTTTCCTCTGACCTTTTATTTAATTCCAACTTCTAACAGTTACCAGAATCAAACTTAATGGGTTTCTTGAAAATGATGTCAGTATTCGGGGCCTTCAACTTCAGTGAAGTGAAATCTGGGTGTTGAGACTTGGGAAGTGTCAATGTGTAATTACTAATGAACATGAATTAAATTTACCACCTTTATCTGACCTTCTTAATGGGAAAATCAGGCTATAACAGAACCCAGAGACAAGATGAACCTTTCTAGTGCCAAGAGCCTGAACTGTAAACTCAAGTGGTGAATGGAAAGATAAATCAGTTTCTGAAAGCTGGCTCTCTTCGAGAAATGAGTAGCATTTAAAGACCCCCATGCTGGCATGCTTCATTTCTCTACAGTTTTGAGAAAAAAAGGGGGGGGGGGGGCATTCAAAGGAACCGTTAGGTTTATCCAGCTGTTTGTGTACTGAACATTTTGCTGTCATGCCTTTGAGAGCAATGTTTACAGAACTGGTTTTAGTTGCATAAATTGACTTCAACATATTTAAAGCACTAAGGTACTGTCCAGGATGCAATCTATTCACCAGAGTTGCAACTAGGAATAAGCAGGATGAAGCCCCTTTACTCCAGGGGCTTAGGTGAGGATGGACCTATGCCACAGATGCATTTGCTTGCTTTTCTACGATGTAGCAGACTTGCTACTGCTATTCTAACACACCCCAAAGCCCAAGCAAGAGAAGCTGTCTTAACGTTAGCAATTAGTTTATATGCAACTCTTATCTTCATTGTTTGCTGCTAAACTTTGAGGTTAGCCATGTACTTATGGTTTATTCTTACTATTTATTCTTATTTAAACTACTGTTTTTAAAATCATAGCTCATTGGTGATTGTTAGAATTTCCCCCTAAACTGTCCTTTTTTTCCCCTTTCTCTAGCAGGTATACTGCATCCTCATCACTGTTTATTCAGTGAATGCAAAAACATGACTTTTGAAGGTCTTTATTTTTCAGGAGATACTCCCTAATAATGTGCTTGTGCTTCACTATTTTTGTCAGTGCCTTATCTCAGCATATTTTTACTTGACTTCTGGAGTAGCTGAGGATCAGTGAAGCCCACTAACATGTTCTCACATTTTGAAAAAAGTTGAAGTAGGGAACTTTACAGGAATAACAGCATGCAATACTTCTGCATGCTCATGGTTGATTTGTTGGAGATTTAAGAAATATTGTGCATCTTCCAGCAATGCTGACTGAGAAAAAAAATCAGTGTTGAGGAGCGTTTTTTCCTCTCTCCAAATAAACCTTTGTTTATGAGAGTTGTAGCCTGGAGGTCAAACAGATTTATTGTGGCTGTGATTAAATGCCCTCTGGGTTGAGAATCTGGTGGCTGCTTTGTTGTTACGCACTGAGAAATAAGTTGTTGTTTTTTCTCCAAGTATCTGTGGTGTTCTTCATTTAAACTTCCCTGTGCTTCTCCCAGACTCCATTTCACTTTTGGTTTTGCTGTCTGTCCGTCACCTGTCACAGTGCTGTTAACCAGTTGCACGTTGCTTGAGGGTTGTCGCAGTGCAACCTGCAAATGTTTGGCCTCACCAAAAGCTTCCTCAGGGCTTTGCTTCTATGCAGCTTTTCCTGTCTCCTTTTCTGCTGTCCCAGCAATGCCAAAGACCTAAACGCAGTGATTTGCTGCAAGATGACCTGCGGTTCCTACAGAAGATGAGGGCTGTTACCAATGAAATTCCCTCCTTCAGTGATATGCTACAACACTCAAACTCCTATTTTCTTTGTGGGCAGTTGCTTTTGTTCCCCCACCTCTGTGAATTAAGAGATTGTAAATGCACTGGGTCATTTAATCTGCAGATACCCCCAAACCATGTGGAGATGCTAAATGTGAAAGGACACTTAATCTTGCAGGTCAACAGATTCAAAGTAATCTGAACTCTGTGTACTTGACTTTCACTGAGAGCTATGGCTGTTACCCATGCCATGCAACTTGTTGGAAAGAAGCATATTGTAATAAAGATGAAAAGAAGGCAAAATATAACCACTTGTTTCGTGCAGTCTTTTGTCCTGTTCACTCCAAGTTAGCATCAGGTCATTTCTGCTGATCAGAGATGCTCTGTTTGTGCCACTTTGATATATTATTAAATAAAGAAACACACAGAGCTTTTAATAGATCTTTCCCATTCAGCCTCTGAGTTTTGATATGTAGTTTGACAATAATAGTTATTTAGGGAGCAATGTTGGCACATACACAAGTAATTTACATATGAACGCAAACTTTTTTGGTAAATGTGTGACTGAAGTGCTAGTAAGATGCACTGGCTCATTTGGCCTCCTGTGGAAATGAGTCTCCAATTTCCTTCCTAGGTTTGTTTTCCCTGAGAGTTATGAAAAGAGACTATTTGTGTGCACCTTCTGTTATAAAAATACACTTTTTGTTACAAAAGAGGTGATGAGGGATGGAGAGAGTGAGCAGGGAGGAGGCTGCTGTGTTGGATCCCTCCCCAGAGCTCCTCCAGATGGGCACCAGCTCGTTAACGTGTCCAGCCCTGCTTCTCCTCCGAGCTTGTCCTACTTTGTCACAGGAGCCCAGATAAAGCTCCCCTTTTCCTATTTATTCTAGACCTCTCAGTCTTGCTCTTAACCCTGCCCGTAGCTACTGCCTTCCCACATCACTCCTTCACCTTGCTGCTCATCAGCTTTTCTCCTCTTCCCCTGCTCATGGAGGGACACTGCTCTAGGGACCACCCTTCCTGCGGATCACTATATGGTCGGGAGCATTGAAGGCCAACTAGGAAATAGGTATAGTCAACAGTAAAGATGTTTCCTGCTTGATTTCAGCATGTGGCACAGTATCTTCCAAGGGGAACTGCTCTGGTGTCTCTTTTGGAGTCGGGTGTTACAGACATGGTCACCCTGCTGCAGATCTTCATGCATCAGTGTCCCCAGAGTGGTCTGAAGCTTGGAGGTACAATCGGGTCATGTAGATTGTATTCAAGTGTGCTGCTTGATGCAGTCCCATTGATTAGATTGAGGATGAAGGCGACTGCCTGGCTTGCATGGGTACTATCACAAGTTACGCTATTTGGAAGGAAGCAGAAAGAATGGAAGGAACTTGTGAAATGTTTTTGTGAAAATACACCCAAACACTTCCTCCTTGATCTCCCCACTACATACTCATCATTTTTTTCTTCTGTTTTATAGAATACACAGCAGAAAATGAAAGCAATACTTTTTGAAGCTGGAGGCAGGTGCAGTTTTTTTCAGTAACTTTCACTATTGGATGCTATTTTAAGCTGCTTGTAGCAGCTGGTTGTTTTGTTACTTCTCATAGTTACTGTCTGCTCATAACTGTTGAGAAAAAAACTCTCCAGATTGTGCAAAAGTCTCCAAGGAGTTAGGATGTCCCTGTTCCTCTCTTGTGTTAAGAGTGGAGGAAGACGCATGCTCCCTTCGTGCATTTGTCAAAGGTGGAACTCGTGAAATTTGAGCCAATAAAAACAAAAATCCAAGCAAGGGATGCAAAAGCCTGTGGTCTAAAAACACAGGGATCTGTGGCAGATTTAGGTACAATGAAAACATAATTGAAAAAATCTCATTCAAGATGCTGTGAACTGCATCAAATAAATGTTTTTAAGCTTGATATTTGTCCTTGGTATTATCTGTGGCCTGCAAAGATTGTAGATTTCTTCTAGATTGCATCAATAAAATAAGGCTGTTTTCTTTTGGTCATTTCCATTCAAGCATTGAAGCATACAGAAGTTGCTTTTTATGAAGCACTTGCACTAATTTGGGTTGACAGCAACAGGCTATCTTGAAGCAAAGGACTGTATAGTGTCTGGTTTCAATATCTGATGTGCTTTTTTCCCATGTTAAGCATCCTAGTACACTTTGCAGGTGAATCTATATCAATAGAATAGTAGAGTCTCTAACAGTGGTCTCACATCATTTGGAGACCTAGGAGGGAAGCATAGGCTTAAATATAATTGCAGGAGTTGGAAGCTGGCCAAGATATGACCCTGCTTTTGCAGCTGGTCACCTATGCAATTAAGATGTTAGCTACACTTCAGCAGTGCTTGTTAGAACTAAACATAATTCTATCACTGAATTTCCCCAGGGTAATTAGCCCATGCAGAATCTGACTGAGATTAGACTTATTTTTTTCTGGTGCCAAAGCAAATTTAAACTCAGGTGTTTATGCTGTAGGACACAGCTGCAAGAAGAAAAGTTTATATCACCTTTTCAGCATTGCAATGTAGGTCTCTAGTTCAGTGACCCTGTTAGCTTAGGTGAGCCTGCACAAAGAGGCATGGCCTTGGGCCCACCTGTACATCCTTTGTAGAAAAAGAAAAAGTCCAAAATGAAATGCTGATACAACACTTGAAGTCCCTAATAATCTAAGGGACATCCTGCCCCTGGTGAAGTGTGTGGTTTTCTTTTAAACAGCATATGAGTGTAATTGGCACTGGGTTTGGAATGCTCAAGGATAAACTGGAAACTCTGAACAGAGGGTTGCTTTGTTTGGGTGCACAAATATTTCCTTATCTCTGTGGTTGATGATGCTTATCATAAAGATATTGTATTTCCAGATAAGTTAGTGAAATAAGCTATTGCAAGGAAGGAAACATTTTTCTATCTAGAAAAATTCAGCTGTTAGTAAATGATTTGTATTTGAGGTTCTGGACATGGTCATGAGGAAAATTTGGGGAACTTAGTATGATCTGTTACAGAAATAGTCACCAAGCACATACAGTTGGTTTAAATGTTGGATGGTGTTTAGTTATAGCTGAGAACATACTGACTTGATCACACGTTATGGAGATAGATAGCATGCAGGCTGACCCTACATTTTCACTTTGTGTTCAGTTTACTTATCTAATGAAAGATTGCTATGATTTAGGAAAGCTATAATAACTGTGTTCTTAGGCTCATTTGCATTTTTGTTTTTTACTGCCTTTGAGGGCACTTAAAAGCTTCAGCAGGGAACATTTCGGGGGGGGGCTGTTTCAATGAACGTTATGCACTTCTGGATGTGCAGAAAATGATTACTTAAAGTGAAGAAAGACAATGTATTCCTGAATTTATTACGTGTAAGTCAGTTTGGTTTTTGTTTGCAGGGTTTTTTTTTTTAGCAATATTGTGCACTTGTATAGTGTTTTCTGAGTGTCTTGCAGTATTTCTCGCTGGTGGCTTTTCTGGCAGCTTGACAAGACAGTAAGTGAAATAGAATTGCAGAATGATTTTTCTAGACTTTCAAAGACTTTTGAAATATCCCTTAAAACCACCTGTTATAACATCTAAAAAAACATTTTGCTCTAAACACTATAACCACTTAAGGGAGAAAGCAGAGAGCTTAGTAAAGAGTCTATCTTTAGATATCATGGTGAGAGAGATCCAAACACACAAAAAAAATCCCAAGGACCATAGTTAGAAGATACTTCAGGGAGGATAAAATGCTAAAATTACTTATGTCAGTGAGATGGTGAGCTGTGACCAGCTTTTCTGTTGCTAATCCTTTCCTTTCAGCCCCTGTACCCCTCAAGAGAAGAGCAGAAGCACCACAGAGAAGGGTATGATAAAAATGGCATGTGCAATCAGAAGTGATCTCTCTAAAGGAAGACATTAAAATATATAGATCATTCTAAGCATCTATGATTTAGCAGCATCTTCAAGACTAAGGTGAAGAAGATGTATTAAAAAACCTTTTTAATCTTTCTCATTACCTAAGAACAGAGAGCTATTCAATTAAATTAAAACAACAAAGTTAAAATTGATAACAGGAAGTGGGTTTTGTGCATGAACTCTGTTTGAAACTTTGTTATGATGTGTCACTGATGGAAGGAAAGAGTAAGACTGTACTTGGACCATGGCTTTAGCAAAGGATGCGTTTCACTGTGGTTGCTTAGAGGATGTTAGCTGATGCTGTTGGCACTGAACTTCTGAGGCCGTGCAAGGCCGCGGGAAAACAAATGGCCTGTAACAGATAAGGAGGGCATGAGTTGGGGCTCAGACTGTGCTTTTCACAAGCAGCAGAGAATTTTCTCTCTTTAAAAGGGTGCTTTTCTGTTGATGCTGCTCAGTATGGTGAGCAGAAGCAGGGAGAAATTGGTGTAGAAAGCAAGCACGGGCAGCCTACCAGCGTGGCTTTAGCATTTACGGGAACTTGGTGCATTGGTTAGCAGTAATGGTTGTGTGTGTGAGCGCATGGTGCTGTGGCCCAAAATATCCCCAGAAAGCCTGGCAGCTCACAGCTGGAGCACTGTGCCACGGCACGCTGGTGCTGGGAATTGCTACCTGCCTGCGCAGCCCCTGTCATAACAGTGCCATGTTTAGAGAATAGAAATTATAATTGCAGCAGGAGGTGCAGGGTATATAGGTCCACAGGTGGAAGATAACAGGTAGCTGGAGCCACCCTTGCTGTCTTGACCAAAACCCAGAGACTTTTCTCCCTGTGGTTATTTTTTTAAATTTTATTCTATTTTTTCCCCCTCTTTTTCCTCACTGTGATTCTGTCTGGCTGGGGAAGAGCCTGGCCGTACCATGTTAGATGGTGGTAGGACTCCGAGATGCAGGGCCGTCCCTCCAGCATCCTTGCTGACCATGCGTTTCCAGTATGAAAAATGCCAATGGGGGAATTTAATGGGAAGAAAGCTACAGGAATTAGCTTGCTGCTAGGTGACAAAATCTCAAAAGCAAACAAACTAAAAAAGGCAGCAGCAGGTTGTCAAAATGAGAGGGGCGGAGAATAACAGGAAAAGAGCAGGAAACCTAAGAGCCTTGGGATGTGGATACTGGGAGCTGGTCCTGCCTTATTTATGCCTTGACTTTAGCAGGTTTCTGAGCATTCAAGTGAGCAAGGCAGAAAGCCTTGGCAGGAGATGAGTTGTTTAAATGAGTCCCAACAGTGTTGTTTTGTAATGTTTGGTGCAAATGTGTTTAATGTAATAACGTCTGTTATTAGTGTATGACGTAACACTACCAAGAAAGCCTGCGACTTCCTCATCAAATTTTTATTTAAAGAGGAAAGAGTCTAAGTGAAAGCTATTGGCAAAAGAGAGCAAACTGAGCCAGGTCTCCTCTGAGGTTGCACCAGGCTTTGCGTGCCGGCTTTTGTACAGGAGGCCCTCCATCCGTGGATAGATATATCGGGGTGCACATTTACAGCTTCTCTCTAGCCCTGGTTAATCTGACTGTTTGCTACCCTCACCCTGAGGGATAGTCAGAAAAGGGAGCCCTCCATCTCTCTGTGCATCAGTTCATCAGTGAGGGGCAGAAAACATTTCTTCTTCCCAATGAAGCTGTGAGGGGAAAAATACACACGGGCAAACCGAAGTTATTTTGATCCTAGGTCTAACCGCTGGAGGTGAAAATGCTGCATTTAGTTGATAATAGCTAGACAAGCACACCTACCTGAGCACCATTAGTTACTGGCATGTGAATGTATGTAGTGCTATTATAGCACACTGTTTGTATGGAATATAACTATGCTGGTATCAAGCACTTAGGTACTGACATAATTATGACTACAGAGGAGGATTGTGTGGCTTTAGCTATATAGTAATATAGTAGTTATATAGTAATGCAGTTAAAGCAGTGCTTTTTTGTAGATGCCTTGGCAGTCTGCAAATATTATGGTAGGGAGAGTCATAAAATTATTAAAATAAGTTATTAAGTAACTGGCTGTACAAGTAGTTTAAACCTCATTCAAATTTTTTAAACATAAGAGTAGATCTGTTTGAGAGTAGACTTTGTTTTCTCTATTTGAGTTTATCCGACAGTTGTATTTCTGTTGTCTGTTCTGTTTACCTTAGTGTTCAGGATAATGTTGGGATAAGTCACTTCTGGTCAATTGTGGAATGTAAATGGGCTATGAGTTTTGGAAGTAATAGTTATGCAGTTAAAGCTTATATGTTTCTAAAGATTGATGTATATATTGTAAGCTGCATGTGCATGTATCTTTGGGCCTTCAAAGGAGTGAATCTGCAGGATTCCTTGGCTCTTTTCTTAAGGAGGTTGTGATAACCTGACTGTCTTTGCTTCACAGAATAACGATGGTTGCTCAGCTGGTGACTGCGAAAGACACTAAGGATACTGCTGTCAACACGACCGTCCATTTGACCAGTCCCATAGGATGCAGATGCAGTAGGTGATTTTATTTTAGTTCTTTTCTTGTTCCTCATTACAGTATCGATGCTCAGTATGAATCAACTCAAAGACAAGAGCCCACCAGCAGGTTTTCAAAATCCGTAAGTGATTCCCTCTATCTGTTTTTTGTCCTCATTTTTCTTTTTGTCTTTCTTTGGACTGCCTTCCTTATGAGGAAAAAATTGATTAGAAAAAAACCCCACTATGTAGGAACAGATTAAAATTCATGATTTTGATAAAACTGAGTACTTACTATTTACTTTCTCACTAGTAGTGTATTTTTTTAGCTAAGGTGGCTGAAAGCTTTTTAAAAGCTATATACAATAAAAAAAATTGTTAATATATTTGCAAAAATGTTTCTCTGTGTCCCAAGTGATGGTGGTGTTTGCCTTGTTTAACATTTTTAGAGATACGTAATATTTTCTTTGCGTTTTAAGTTCCACATGTGAGCTTTGCAAGCATTTTTTTGTACGCGGGTATTAACCTGAGTTAACTCTCATCAGTAAGTTTTATCTGACTTGAAACTGCTTCTTTATAAATCACAAATTTTTGCAAATCAGGACTTGTCAGAGGAAGAAATGTAATCTTTCCCCTCCTAGCAATCATAAAGTAGTAGACAGATAATGCATTTTAGTGTAGGATTAAATACGGATAATCAAACCTACCCGCCAGATTGTGTTTGGAAGCACTTACTAATGCAGTATGCTTTGTTTTTGCTGTTTAGAAAGATTACTGAAAGTTTCAAGATGAGATAATGAGTCATAATCTTCAGCTGCTCTTCGCTTTCGTGATTGACTTTTATTCTTCCTACATTCCTTTTAGTCACCCTGGGAATCACTGAAGCTATTTAATACAAGAAACATTACCAGGACTCCTGTTGCAGCAATGGACTTGGATAAACCATCCGTTTGGGGATCTCTGAAACAGAAAACTAGGCCTTTCCTACAAAACTTGAGCATGAAGAAGACGAGGAGAAGGTCTAGCAAAGTGGTGGAGAGGACGCAAAGGCACTCCTTGGACCGGCGCCTCAGCGTGTCTGTGCCTGACATGCTGGAGGTCGAGTCTCTCACGGAGGAAGAGGCGACCTACACGAGCGCGCAGGTGCTGTCCACATACTCCCCCAGCGATGTTCCCAGCTCCGTTGTGTCTGTGAAGGGCAGAAGTGCTTCCCTGCGGCAGGCAGGAGAGGACTGGCAGTGGAAGCGGCAGGAGTCGGTGCGCATGGAGGTTAGCGCGGCTGAATCGGAAACACAAGTTGTGCGTGGCTCCGAGGCCCCACGGAAATCCAGCAGTGACCTCTTCGAGCTGCTGCAGAGAGCCCGTCTGAGCAGTGACCTGACCGAAGAGGTGGCTGAGGTAGGTGGCTTTCGTATTGGCCAGGTGCTGAATAGCCATCTCAGGCTTGTTGTGCTACTTGGACTAGGTTATGAAGGGATGGAGGAGAGGTTCCTACTCAAGGGATGAACAAGGGGAAAAAATGAGCATAAACCAAATGTGACGTATACGTTCTTGGAACATACTTCTGACCTTCTTTCTGTCAATCTGCAGCTACAAAATGCTCCTTTGTAGTTCACACTCCAGTTTCTTATTTTGTCAAGATGACGACACCACTGATTTTTTCAGTGTTGTTGAAAGTGCTCACTTAAGTCAAATTCAGCTGCAGCCCTCTGAGCTCTGAAATATACTGCTTTCTGATACATTTGCTGTAGGTTAAGAAAGCTTACCGGGATTGTCATAGCAAATCAACTTACCTTCCACCCCCTCAACGTCAAGCTGAAGATAAGAGGTAAAAGAAAGGGTGAATGAGGTGAACTCTGTACCTGGAATTAACACAAATGAACATGTGATGGAGTGCAGTGAACTTGTAGCATCATGCCCCAGGATGTCCTATGGGTTTGCCTTGTGATTAATTGGAGGAGATGCCAAACCAAAATGTTGCCTCTGCGTTTCCTGTCTTATCTCCCCTTTCCTCTCTCCCTGCCTCTTTGGCTGTATTTCTGTAGCTGGATATAGTGCTGCAGGCACAGCAGGGTCTGATTCTGACATGCTTCAATTTGGAGGTGCACAATTTCTTTATAATATAGACAGAAGGTCAGAATTGTGGCTACTTTGAAGTGTTTTAGGCGTTTAGATTTTTGTGGAAATGTATCTTTTCCTGTTGAGTTTTCAACAGGAAAAAGGTTAGATTTTGTATTTGCTTTGATGCCGTCTTTCCATAGCCTAGGTGCTGCAGTTATGATAGCCTTCCTTAGCCATCTGAGATGCAAAAAAGGAACACAGACATTTCAATTTAATCCCCTTATTTGGAAGTAATGATTTTGCAGGTCAATCAACTTTTTTAAACTCTATGTTTAGGATTATGTTCAGTGCTACCATAGTTTTAAGTGAAGATGGTAATTGGTGAGGATGCTGTCACGTACTTTGTGACCACTGTGGTGTTCAGAATCTGAAGTGAGTTGTTAGTCCCTGTCAAAGTTGCTGTAATGTTAATTTTTAGACTATCTGAAAAAATTATTTTGTCATGGGAAATATTTACAAGGCCGAATGTCTTTTCTTAACTGTTACTCACCAACTCTCTCTTTTGTGATATAATGGTATAGCTCAATATCTGAAAGTTTTGTAGATTCTAAGAAAGACTGGTACTTCCATAGGAACTGTTACTCTGGACCCAGCAGATCACTCAAGTTCCTGGTTCTTTCTGTCATGAGATGCGTCCTATAGTCTTATTAGTGTGGACGCAGGTAGTCAGGCTGTGTATGTGTCTACCTTTTTTGTGGCCCACCTACCACTATTTGTTTAAACAATTAGTTAACTTCAACCCAGTGTGCAAAAGGAATAAGTCTCAAAGTTGATTTCTTATAATTATCTAAAAGTAAGCAATTTCAGGAAGGAAAAATAGCAATGACAGCTAACCCAGTATATGAGATGCAAAACTACATGAGACATAGGTCCAGTTATTATTTTCTCATAAATTGTTTATTGAAATTGTTTATGGAAAGCATATACAAGAAAGCAGAGCCCCTCACTGTCTTACGTCTATCACTATCATGTTGTGCCTCTTCTACTCCATGCGGCCGGCTGGAAAGTGGCTGTATTTAGGCTCAGCTGTTACAGTGACTTGCAAAAGTTGTGCCTGCAAAAATAGAGCTACGGCCACTAGTGGCAGACATTCAGAATAACCTTAACCTGTTAGGATAATAGGACACCTGAGGAAACCTAATCTTTCAGTTGAAATCCAAAATTATTCTCCCTGTTTCTAACTACACTGCATGTGTTATGCCAGGGTCAGCACGCTGGTGTTCATCTCGTTTCTGTTTTGCAAGCATCCCTCCTTTGCAAACATGTGAAACTCCATAGTTGGAGATGCTGTTTTGCTGCCAATCCCACTGCCACGAGTGCTGGCTCTCAATCTCCAGGGTCTTCCCCCAAGTGACAAATTCTGTGTCTGACCAAATAAGCAGAAGGAATCTGAGATTTTAATAACCTGCCTGCTTAGCTAATATGTGGTACTGACTGACCAGTGCCTGCTCCTAGTCTGTTGTGGTGCAAAGTATTAGACTTTTAGTCAAGGGCAAGTCATTTCCAGTTTAGAGATGCTAATTTTTAAACACATTGGCTTGCACTTCTTTGAGCATACCATTATTCAGATGGCTACATAAGAAAAGTAGCGAAAAAGGCATAATTATATCACTTTATTTCTGCGCTTGAATTCTACTCAGAAATTGTAGCAACTCAAGTTAATCTATATATAGTAGGCTGGAAACAACGAAGATGCCACCGTTTTAGGAGTTTGCTTCTCAGTTGTTTTAATCGTATTGGTTCACTTCTGTTGCAGATCAGCAGTTATAACCTAAAACCTACCAAGCAGCACCAAAATTAACCCAAAATTTCACCTTTGGCATTGGGCAAACTAAGTGCTTTAGCAGAGGGTAGCACCTGTACATTTTCTTGGAGCTTAACTCTGAGGGGAAGAAAGTTTTTCTGACTCAAAACAGTCTGAGTTTGGCTCATTTTCTGCAGCATTTATCTTTCCCAAAGTGTGTATTTGCGTACATGTTTGTGCATATAAATCATTTAATATTTACTTTTATACCAAATCATCTCGCTAGGTGAATGTCCTACCTTCCTTCTGCTAATCTGCCTCCAATTACAACTTCTAAATGCAGCAGAGATCTTTTTAAACAATATGCAGCAGAGTAGAGCAAATGAAGATAGAAATAGTTAAGGAATAATGAATTTATTTTTTTTAAGTTCAGTTCAGTGAAAACCTCAGTGTATGGCTTTTCTTATACTTCATTGAACAACCACAAAATTTGTACTCTGTGTGCCTCAGATGGGGACAGTTTATTGCAGCCTTTATTGGTCTCCTAATACTACTGGATAGGGTCGCTGTAGAGAGCATGACAAATACTTGCAATGTTCTCCTGTAACCATGAGCATCATTCACTGATCAGTGAGGTTAATCAGAAGGAAGACAGATCCCTGGAACAAAACAAATTTAAAAAAAGAAAAGATGTAGGTTGAGTTTTTTTCCCCCTGAATTGCTTGTCATATGCCACCTACTCATTTCTCTGTTTTCATTGGTCACCCAGTATCATGAGATACTTTCCGAGCCACATGCATGAGCTCAGTGTGGGGTTGTGGTTTTTACACTCTTCTGAAACAGCAGCACAGAGCTGTCAATACCCAGAACTCACCATCTTCAGTGAAGGGTCTCGCCACACGTACCAGGCTGGGCTGAACTTTAATGTATTCGTCTGTTGTTCTGTCATGACGACATAAAGCAAAAGTTAAAAGTACCACTTTCCAATGCTAAAAAGGGTTGTTTTACCTTTTTTCATTTTCATTTGCCAAGAAATTTACTTTATCTTTGTTCTATTGCAGCTGAGCTAGACGACCTTGAATGGTGAAGGAATAACTAGGTTGCCATTAAATCCTTGGCCCATTTGCTTAGGCTTATTGCAGAGTTGCAGAGAACACTGTTAATGCCACTTTTTGCAGTTGCTTTTGGTGCATGGTCATTTATCATCGATAAAGTGCATTGAGGCCATTCATTCACGTTCTTAGTAACTAGGTGCTATGAGTCATTAGCAAGCCAAAGCCTCATCCCCTTGCTGGTGCACTCTGTGCCTTTGTGCTTTTAATCATTCCTTTACAGAAAACAAGTGGAGGTAGAGGCTGGAAACCCTGTCAGGAGGAACATTTGATTTTTAATTTTTATATATATGTAATTATGTATAAAATCATATATGTGATATATATATTATATCTAAAATGTGTTTGTGCATATATATGTGTGTGTAAATATATATATATTCACATACATGTTGTTTAGTTTTTTTATAGAGCAGTGGGTGGAGTGTGGCTTGATGCTGACTAGGCCTCTGCTACCTGGGCAGAGCAACAAGTGCTGGAGGGCGCAGCTTCTGCCTTTTGAGGATCACGGCCTTCAGTATCTTGCTATAGTTAAGGCCTTTTAGAAAAGGATAGTGTTGCATCCTATTTAGGGGAGGTATTTCAGAGAAGTATCAGGGGTACGAATAATACTGATCTCTTAGTGTAACGATAATGGGTCAGATAGTGTTCATGATTTTATGGGAGCACTCCTTGTGTAGGACTTGGCCCCATACATCTCTCTTCAGTCTAAATTTTTCATTTAAACATTGGGTCCTTTTATGGTGAACTTCACTCTGTCTTGTTCTAGTTTCTTACTGGGTCCTTGGTTTTAAATAACGTGAGTGCAGTGAGTTCTATCTTGAGTTCTGTTGAGTTACTGGAATGAGTTGCTTAAGCAGAAAGAAATTTGGATTCAAAAGCATAGGCAGATTTTGTGAAAAATGTTCATAATTTCTTGTTTTCCTTTTGAAAGGATCAGGTCCCACAGACCTGATTTGGGACTATTGGGTGTATGGGGCCCCATTTCCTTCTATATAAGTTCAGAAGCTTCAGTGTAGCTAGGCAGCACCAGGATTTCAGGACCATATTTTCAGCTAGTCTTTTATCTCTATTCAGTGATCTCATTGCAGTTAGCTACCTAGAATAGCAATTTACATTATATAGAGAATAAATGAAAGAAACTTTTAAATAAAAAGTCTTTGTTCAAACTCTGTATTATGCAAGTAAAAAAAAAATAAAGATAACTTTGAGGATAGGATTTTTTTGTGATGAATGGTATAAAGGTAGTAGAGAGAATACTTTTTCAATTATGATTGTGTTCCTCAGTAGAGTTCTTTGATTCTGTGTTTATGCAATGTAAAACAAGCTGTAAAGAGAAACTATTATCAATGCCAATGATTGTGCCTGAAGGAGATTCTTCTGAAGCTAGAGACTACTAAAAATGCTGTTTAATGCGCACAAGTGAGATTTTATGCATGCTAGTCAGGAAATTCAAAGTTAGGGTTCCCCTAGCAGCTGTAACTCAGCCCTGTTGTGCAAGGAATTTCTTCTGTTGCTCTGTATGATGATTTTTTCTGATTTTAATGTGTTTTTGCAAGGTGTCCAATTTACGATTGCTGTGGGAACCGTAATGTTAAATTTTCTCTTGCAAGTGAAATTTTACTTGCAATGCTGAATTACTGTACTTCCTAAAGTGTAATATATGTGTATTTTGGGGGAGTAGGAGGAGAATGATTACACAAAAGCTTATGTATATTTAATTCAGGACATCAATATCTACAGGCTTTAAGATCTCTGGTATAGGACTTGGTCCTTTTGTTTTACGTTTGTATAGTGCTCAACACAATGCAGCTCTCATCTGAGGCCTTTGGATATAACCACGTTGCATATCATAACACTTTCACATGGAGATCAAATTCCATCTTGTGTGCATTTCTGAAGAGTGAGGTGGTTATTCTTAGCATAAATCTGTGTGCTTGAATGGCGTGTAATTACCCTGCATTAGACCAAAAGTTTCCCATGCACGTAGGTCCTCTTCAGCAAAATGATGATCATAGAACTGTCCAGGCAATCAAAATAACATCAGAGGGTCCTGAGCGATGAATCTCTTCTGTGTGTCCAGACAGTCTAAACTCTGTGCTTCTGTAGCCGAAAATGGTAACCTATGTGTCCAGCATCTTTCTTCCCTTTTCCTTTGACAAAATGTTTCTATTTTTTGTCTGTTTGCCAAAGGTGATTTATCCCCTTATGAGATTATATACATTATGAGGTTGTATGCATTATGTTCTCAATTTGAATGTAAATAACTGAGTTACCAGGGCATAACATACTCTAAAACAGTAGTATGAAATATTCCCTTTTCTTGCCACCAAAGGCTTAGAGAATTCGAAGCTGAAATGCACACTGGGATTTTGCGAAGAATTTTTCTTGAAACTTGCCTTTTGGGTGATGAAGGAGAAAATGCACTCGGGTGAGAGTGCTTCCTGCTCTCTGACCCCAGCATATTGCTGCTGCTGCTGCCGCTTCTGGAATTTTTCATTCCCTCTTAGTGAGGGAACTTACAGATTCATCAAATAAAATCTGTCCAGGAATTACAGGCATTGCAGCAGAGACTGATAATTCACCAACTTCAATGACCCTCAGGCATCAGGAGAATTTGTGTGAGGGATTTTCAGTGCTTGAAAGCACAGACCTCCATGGTGAAGAAGAGTTAATTCTGATGTCTGGGAGCAGGCACTTATTTCATAGATCAGGCTCAAGAGAATAAGTGCAGTCACTGTAAAACAGGAAAAAGAAATTTCTAGCTAAATTCCAGGAGGGGAAGTTTCTATAAGCAGAAGTATAATTATTTTTTAACCAATTTTTAGAATCTTTCTGTTCCTGCCCTCAAGCAATCTCGCCAGTTACCATGCCTATGAGTCATGACTTGACTGAGGAATCCCAGTATTACCATCGTCTAATGCTTTGTATTTTTTTTGATAGTACCCATGTGAAGGAATGGATCTAGACTCTTCCATGTCATCTCAGATTTTTGATGATCAGATGGTAAGTCCTCTTATTTTAAGGCATTTTGAAACTTGATCAAATTCTTTGTGGGAAGTGCAATTTTAGGTTTGGGGTCTCTGCTTGCATGTCTTTTGCTTACAAATGTGGTGAAACAACCTTCTGTAGATTTTTCCAGTGTGGTATTTTTGGGGTGTTTTTGCAGTAGAGTCAGTTGCTAATGCTTTAAATGGACTAGTATGTTCTGGCTTTTTTCAAGGTATTCTATAATTTGTATGTATATGTACTTTTATGTATAACTGAAGAAGGCACCAGCGTAAATACTTAGTAGCCCAGGAATAAATAGGATTAAAATAAAGACTACAAATACCTTAACATGGAAATAAGGTTTAAAAACCAGACCACTAAAATCCAGTTTTGGTCCACTGTAAAAGGGCATTTGTAGTTTTGAAACATGGTCCTCATGTAAAGCTCATTTGTCTATTCTGGATTAATTTAGCTACCTTTGCCTTCTAATAGCCCCCTCCTTAAATGCTGTGTGGAGACCGTTTTCACTGCATGTACCAACTGGATAGTGATGAAGAGGGGTATAATCCCAGCAGCATCTATGAGGAACAAGAATGCTATTGAGTTTATTACTGCAAGAACTCATAACTAGCGTTGCCCACTGTTGCTTTTTTCTTTTAGAATTGTATAAAGAAATATTATGTTCTCAGCTGTAGGAAATGTGTATTTCCTCATGAAATTATCATCAGAGGAATATGGATGTACAAGAAGCGACTCGAAAAAAATTGCAGTTGATAGGATTTGAAAATCCTGTCCATGCCTTTATGATTTTTAGTATTACTAATAATTTGCAGGTATAAACCTTCTCGTGTTACCTGTGGCTTTGTGAACGTGTCTGACAATGGTATTAGGTTATTTGCGTAATGAAACAAAGTCTCGGAAAAACATTTTTCCTTCCTGGTCTACTGAGTGCTCTGCAGAAGACTTCCCTAGCGAAAGACGAGACGGTGGGGTCTGAATTTTGCTGCTGCAGAACTAAGAAAACACCTGCTTCTGTTGTAATGCGTCTGCTTCGTGAGAAACGGAGCGGTGACTGATTTCTTTGTTCTCCCTAGGCTCTTGAGGAAGGAAATGACTGCTTGAGTAACCTGCCCAGCCCCTTTGCTTACCTGCTGACGATCCACCTGAAAGAAGGCCGGAACCTGGTTATCAGGGACCGCTGCGGTGAGCCATGCCTTGCACTCGATACCCTGCCTTCTTTTAAAATTTACAGTTTGGCTTTTGCGTACTGCAGCTTGGCAGCAGCTTGTGCCACCGGCTTCTTCCTTATCTCTGGTGCACCTCTATAACGTGCACCTATCCTCCAGCTTGCAGGTCAGAGCACTCGACGGCGGGATTCAGCCACCTCAGCCACGCAGGGGAGGGAACTGCTGCTTGCACGCTGCTCCCCTCTTCTGATCGCAGCTACAGAACACCTCCTTGCCTGCGCTTACTGGGTGTATCTGTCCAAGAACTGCAGAGTCATTTCTTGTCGAAAAAATTCTAATTTAGCAGAGAGAAAAGCCGAAGAATGTTTTGAAATTGGTTACACGGAGCAGCTGCTGAGATGAGTGGTTTGGGGGTTAGCTGCAAAGATCCTAATAAATGGGAAACTTGGGGGGAGGAGATAAAAGCCAGCACTCCTGTTTCAACCTGAAAGACAGTTCAGGGAGGACGTAATTTAAAAAAATAACAAATGATGCATTAAACTAAGCTTAAAAGAAAGGGGAGGGGGAATTCCTGGGAAAACTGGAATTTCTGTCCCTCCCACCAAGCCGATCCTACTAGAGACTGAGGACATGTTATGCTCTGTCACATGGAGCTGTCTGGGGGGATAGCCTAAGCCTGCCAAAATTAGTTTTGGAGAGTGGGGAGTGTGTGAAAGTGCCTGCTGTTAGTCTGGCTGTCCTTCAGTCTGTCACAGGCAGAGAGGAAAAGTGCTTATAAATAGCCGGTTGCTAGTTTCTCTGCTTGGTGCTGAGGGAATAGATAATCCTGCTGGCAGCTCCAAAGAGGCTTAGTATAGCTCTGGCAGAAGCGATTGCTTCTGGATCTTCCATCTGCACCTTTCTCATAGCTCTTCCAGATATCCAGCATTGGTCATATTTGTATTTCTTTCTGCATGTGGAAAAGTTTCTAGATACTTTTACATTGCAACTATATATGAGCAGTTCCTGTCTTTTGAGATGAAGCAATAAGCCTTATTTGTACAGGTTTAATGAAAATAAGTTTGAATGGCCTAGAGGCCTGTAAAGGTATGCATATAAAGGGACTGGGATGGATTTAGAAACCTTCTCGCACTGGTAGCTTGTTTGCTGTTGGGATTTCACCTATTATCTCAGTTAACTTTTCCCTGTTGTTTTTTTCACTTTTTCACCAAGCAGTAGCTCTTGGCTGAGCATATATTACATTTTCCTTGCAGTTTCCAACTTTTGGAAGGAGTGAATGAATACTTAGATTAAGATCTTCACTCTTTGAGCAGAAGCGTGTTACTTCCTGACAGCATAGCAGTTAATCAGATTTACTAGCAAGGTATACAAGCCAGGACACATCCAGCCGCTGCTTTGGAAAAGATGCTTTAAATGAGCAATTCTGGCAGAGCAATATTTCTAGAGAAGAGAAGGCATTGTTTTGTTCAAAGCTGTGTTCTGCATTAGAAAGCAAGTGCTTGCCGTAAGCCTCATACAATGCAGCGCAGTACAATGTAAAATAGTATCAAGGTAATCAAGGGGAAAAAGCATTTTGATAGGTCTCTGTCACTTCTGTGGCAAATGACTGCTCATTTAGAAAACGGAGTATGTAAAGTGGTGCATCATCCAATTAAATTCCTGCTTTTTTAATTTTATTTGTTTTGCACGCAGTAGAGCAAAAGTAGCAGTGGCTCTTCTCCAGTCACTGTCGCGTTGCTGTGGTGGCCTCCTGAGAAGAGCATGCCGGCAATGCTCAGATTCACACCGCATAGATGTCTGTCGTCATACTGGTTACTTACGTGCTTATCTCTGTGAGATGCTTAGCTGGGTCTAACCTGCAGCCACTGTGGCTCTTGCGACGTGCTTTTCAAAGCACGAAGTTGTCAGCTTCATTCTCTGCAGTGTGAGAAAACCTCAGAGGAAACTTGTAGGCCGGGAGAACGATGCGACTTGCCTCCTCCTCCTCCTCCTCTCCCCCGTGATGCCGGATGCTGCCACGCTGAAAAGGAGGCGTCGTGCCAGGGTGCCGGCAGCTGGCTGTGCCCACGCTTCCGTGTCCGTGCGGTGGTGGGCCGCGGGGCTGTGCTGGTGTGAGTCCCCGGAGCTGGCAGCGTCCTGCCGCACGCTAGTGAAGTTACCGCTTCTGCTTTCGCAGCTGCCTAAGCACAGCAGCCTACCCCGATAACTTCAATATAGCAGCAATGTGTTGTCTGCAGTTGGCATAGCCTGCGAGTTGGGCTGAGCGCCAGGTCGTGCTCATTCACGTGTTGGGAACAGGAAGCCTCCGGAGCTAACCAAGCAATGCTGTCTGCAGCTTAGCTGGGGTGAGGCTTTCAAACCCTCTTTCCTTCATTCATGGCATGTATTTTTGTGTGCAATAGGGTCCCTGAGCTCTGTAGCCTTATACTTACTGGAGAGCGAAGTTGCAGGTCATGCGTTTCATGTGTATTGGAGTTGTAAAGCTGCTCTGGTCAGTCTCACGTGAACAACTGCAAAAATGCTCTGGTAGATACCAGTCATGGTAGGGAATCAGAGTTCATGCGTAGGAGTACTTCTGTACCATTTTAACTCAAATTTGAGGTCATACCTATTGGTAAATGCTTGCCTAGTCAGTGATAGAAATTTTAACTCCTTGTCCCTGTGGAGTATGTTTTAAACTAAATGCCAAATGGTATGAAACCACAGAGCTTGACTGAAGACTGTATACCAGCATCTTTGGCTTGCATCAGGTTTGTTATAACCAGATTTTTAATTTTTCCTAAATTTTAATATTTAGTAATTATGATACCAGCAATTTCTCTAAAAAGTCTCAAAGCACTCATCAACCCTACAGATGTTATACCTGTCAGGTTATATTTTTGGGGAAGTTCTGCATCTTTTCAAAGATAATGGTGTGCAAGTGTGGTGCCCTCCCCCTTCTCACACACGCAGTTTTTTCCACTTAATTTTAATTTACAGGCAAGTCAAGTTGAGGGGACCGGCAGAATATATAAGAGTAGAAATGCAGATAAAAATCACAAGCTGCGTTCTTGATGCCCTCTTGTGGCCATTTTGAATGTTGTCCTATAACCTCTGACAAGGAAATCGGGCAGAGGGCTTCTGGAGGGCCCCACAGGGGTGGACCTCTAGCCATTTCATACAGATTTAACTATTTCGCCTGTTACTTTTATGCTACTTTTATGTTCTGCCATAAATGCAGCAACTTCTGGACTGGATGGGGATGTAGCAGCTGTAGTTACATTGTGCATTTCAGCACTATGAAAACTTTGTAAGAAACAAGATGCACTTGAAAAGTCCAGTGGATGGAATGAAATTTCTTGTTTTGGTATTTTGTCAGGACACCAAAGTTGCTTAATCCACCCCATTAACAGGCCAGTATCCCATCACTTCCTAACATTATGCCATGGTTTTGAACCAAAACCTACTCACACATACACTGTCTGTAAACTTGCCAGCAATTTTTGTACCAGATAAGCAGAATAACTGTAGCTGAAAAATGAAGTGCTGGCCCACCCACCTGCAATCCCAGTATTACCAGTATTGCCCACAGAGCCAAGTCCTTTTGTTTGGTGTGGCTTTTTCCCTCACCTCTGTCAGTTGTTGTCTTCTCATTAGAAGTAGTGATAGAGCCAATTAAGAAAGCATGGACTAAATGATTTAGAGGGGAAATGCTGGTGGATCCGTAGGGGGACGTGTTGTAGGGATGCACTAGTTTCAGCAAAGTATGCTCAGATCTAGGTTGGACCCATCTGTTTGAACCTGGAGAAGGGCAAAGGGGGAGAGCAAGGTATTCTGAATCACAAAACTTGAGTTGTCATTGGGCTGTACTGTGTCTGGGAGATACCTGGGAAACTCAGGTGAAGCCCCTGCCCAGGTTTGTTCATACAGCACAGAGGGAGATCCTTCCTAGGTCAGCACTAGTTAGGACACTTGTTTGAAATATGGAAGAACCAGGTCCGGGTTGTGCAGGAAGATTTTGCTCATCTTTTACTGTCTTTGTTTCTACCTGTTTTATCCAATATAAATAGTATGGGTCTTTTTATTTAAATCTAAGGCATGTGACAAGGGACAAATGTTCCTGCCATTGGAAATAGCTGTTGCTGGAAGCTCCTGGTTCTGCTTGCCAAATTAATAGGGCTCTCCCTGAATTTACTAATTATTCGCTTAACGCCTATTAAGCAGGAATTAATTACAGTTGGCTGAGTAATGGTGAGGTATAATTCTGCTGATAACCCCAGGCTGTAAGACTAGCATGTGACTTGACTTTTCCCAAACTTTCCACGGATTTTTCCTGAACTCTTTCGTTCACTGCATACTGTTCTTTCCCAGATGTGTTCCTTTTAGTTTGGTTAAAGTTCTTCCTTCATCGTATTAGATTTCTTTTTTTCCCCTCTTCATTATATCATCCCTGTTAACCTCTGCTCTTTCCTGCTTTTCTCTTCACCTTTGCCTCTTGCATCATTCTGCATCCATCTGTTGTCTCCCTGTAGTCCCTGGCTTTCTCCAGCTTGTCTCTCTGTACCTGCTCTGTCCTGGGGGAGGTGTAGGTGCAGGCACAAGAGTCTGGCTCAGCTGCATGTGCTCCCTGTTGCTTACTGTAAAATACGTAAGCAATGTGGGAAGAAAATGGGGAAAAGGTCCTGGAAGATCCCTTGCTGGGTCAATATCCCAGCGTCCCCTTTTGGGGATGCAGGTTGGGATAAGGATGATATTAGCCATCAGCTTGACGGGAGTCTGATTTATTGGCTTCTCACTGATGCTTTTCAGGATGCAGTCCAGCCAGCTAGTTACACATTAGAAATGACCTAAACAGGCCATAAGTTGTGCTTGGCAAGAGGCATTCACATCACCTATATATGAAACATCTACATTTGGTGCCTAGTGTTATGTGGCGCACAGGTTCTCCAATATCTATAGTTCTTGTAACTAATGAGCCGGACACTGAATGGCGTGAATCTGTTTGTGTGCTTATGTAGAACCAAACATACGGGGTTTTATGTGTACTTGTGTAGTATTACAGTTATTAGGTAACATGATGTATCTTGGTAATGGTGAGTTTGTGAGCTATGTAAGTAGTATAAATAATAATAAGAAAACAGAAATATTAATGAAATATAGATATCTGTAGAGCACTGGTGGTTCTGCAGAAGATGGAGGTAACTGCTGCATACTTGGTTCAAAAAACATTAAATGTTCTTAGACACTAGTGCTCTAAGTGTTGTCACTTCATCATACCCTTGAGGGTTTTATGGCTTCATTTGGGCTTTTCTTGGGGAGCTTGTTACTTCCAGCTCCAAATGCTTTGAGCTGGGACAGGCTGGAGCCCATCTGCTTTGCTGTTATGGGACAGGGTGGTGCCTGATGTTAATCTGAGCCCATCTAATGAAATCTGAAACGTTCTGCTCCCTGTTAGCTGTGTGATGCTCTGACTGTGCCTGCTGCTGGCCATACTGAGTCATCTCTGCAGAGCAGTGTCACTGTGACACAGAGCAGTAACACGGTGCCACAGTGGTAAGGAAGTGTTACCATCCTTGAATTGACAAATCCAACTACAGCTCTCTCAGATAATAGAGAAACTCTGAGTTTCTGTAATGGTGAGCAGCCCCTCATGTTTCCAAGTTCCGCACTTCCAAACCTTGAGTATTTTTTCCCTTTTGGTTAGTGTGGTTATGAGAAATAGATTTCTCAGATGTGATGTCAGCTGGAGAGTGGCTGTGGTTTTTTGTTTTTGGGGGGGTGGTTTTTTCCAGTTGCATTGCTGCAACCTGATTTTTCACCTTTTCTTTTTCATGTGGTCAGGTATCCTCTAGATTTTACACTACAGTGGTATTTGTAGCTGGTACCTGGCCTTTTCTATTCTTTTCCTTAGTTTTCCCTTGTCATTTCCTGCTGCTGCACTGTGCTTTTGGTCTCATTTCTTGACAGAGACAGCTAGATTTCTGAAATTTGGGCACGAGAGCCATTGAGAGCAGCGCGTGACGGCAGCTGAGCAGGTTGCGTGGGCGCCTTCGCCCCGCAGGATTTGTGCCATCTCCCCCACTTGGGACGCCACTTCTTCTGCACCCAAAGCTGAGCATGGCACACAGCTGGCTGGAGGCTCCCAGGGTGGCAGGAGCGAGGCCATGCTGCTCTGCTCTGCGGGGAGCTGCAAGCTGAACTGCAACCGTGTGCGTGATGGGAGCCACGCGGGAGCTAGGTCTCCTGAAGTGCCTTAAAGCAATTGAAGAAAGAGGACAGAATAATGTATAGTTTCTATTTTAAACACATTCAGACCTGAACCAGGCCACCAGGTCTCTGCTGCCTGGGTTCACCCGTGGTAGCAGGCTGCTGGCGTGCAGGAGGCGAGGATGTGCTTGTGCTGCATCGAGCATTTGTCAGCTTATGCAGAATAAGTCCATTGTTTGTAAAGCAAATGTTCATAGCAATTAGGCTGAATAGTTCACTACAAGCATGCTGTCTGATTAATTTAGACTTTCTCTGTTTTCAGGGTATCTGCAATTAGATCATTAGTTCTTCAAATTTATTAATTATTCAGATTTATTAGACAACTTTTCACACTTCTTTTTGAAAGGCGTAATCATGACTAATTTACAAATGCAAAGAATTTGAATGGTGTTGGGTACTTATTTTGACATTTTCTGGATCCTGTATCACTATGCATACAACGGCGTGTGCTGCAATTGTTTGTCTGTGCCAAATTCAATTTCTGTAAGAGCAGCGTGTGTGACTGAAACTTTGTCTCCTCTACACAGTCGTTCCTGCAAGCCTCCCTTCTGGACTGGCTGAATGCATCAAGATAGGAACCTCAAAAAATTGGGTTGAATTAAAACAAAAGCAATTAATCCAAGAATGCCCAGCTAGCTTTGGTAAAATGAATGTTAGATTAAGAAGTATAAGGATGGCAGCACTGGAAGAGAATATGTAGGGCCCAGAGACTCTCTTCCTTTATAGGTAACTAGTGTAGATAAGTGGTTTCTTCAACCGATCAACTGGAGCTGGCCCCAAGTGGGCAACTGCCTACATTACCAGTTCACACTTACCTCTTTCTGGGACCCATATAAGTAGTTTTGGCAAGACCAAAGACTGAGAATACAAGAAGATGAAACTGCTTACGCAGTGAGAATGATGCTCACAAATGGGACGTGTTTCACTCTCAGAAACACGGTGTCAGTGTCTTCCTTCCTCCCCCAGAAACCTGGAAGCAAGCAGACCTTGTAAGTCAAAAAAGGCAGCAAGATAATAAGCTTATTGTCAGAAGAGTTTTCTTGTCAGAGATGCCATTCATTCTGATGTGAATTTGAAGTTGGTGGGAATATTGCACCAAAGGACCTTGATACTAGGTACTAATGTAAAAGCGGTTGTTTTTGTGCCTTCCTATGCTTTCGTATCTGAGACCCTGCCAGGAGTCAGCTTGACTAACCTTTGTTGTAGGTGGTTTGTTCTTTCTGTCATTGTCCCTCGTGTGTCTCATGGCATTTTGGTAGAATCTCCTTCTTTTCTTTTTTTTTCTTTTCCATTAGTTGGTTTGTTTATTTTAGTTTCTTACTGCAGTTTCTGAAGGGTGCTGCTTGCACAGTATCTTACATAAAATTTCCTGTGTCTGCTTCTGTGGTTTGTTAACGGTCAATTCACGCTTTCGTTCTTCAAGCACTGGCTCAACTGTAGGCTTGCATGTGTTCTTCACACTTCTCTGGTTGAGCTTTTTGGTTTATTTTCCCTAGGAGCCTATTGGTGACACTTGTTTCTCAAGCAATGTTTCACTTCCATCTGTTCACATAAAACTAGCTGTGCACAAAACTTCCCAAAATTACCTGCATTTCCTGCTATTAAAATACCTTTTTCTGATTGTCTCTTTAATCCTTTATCTCTGCTGTTTCTGTGCAAGAACAGTGGTTTGCCACAGAAGTGTGAGCTGTTTAAAAATTGTCTTTTACTCTTTGTTGTAAGTAGCTGTAGTAATTCTATCTCTATGAAGTTGTTAAATTAATTTATTCTTTATGTATATGGAAAATCCTTCATTTCCTTTCTTCCAATTCAAATTTAGAATTTTGACCCAAACTTAAGATGGTCTAGGTTATATTTCACACTGTTCTTTTTTTGAGTTTTCAGGATTGTAAGGTGATTAGGTCATGATTTTTTTTAATGTAACCAGATGTGTTTCATATGCTGTATTTCCAGTAAGTTTATGCCTATAAGATGGAGTGTGGTTTGAAATCGTATCGGGTCTGCAATTAATTTTTCAAAGTGTGAAGGAAATGTATAGTAGTATTCAGTACCGTTGGTGTGGCACATCTCTCTGCAGCTGCTAGAGGGCAGCAGTATCCATTTAAAAACACTATTAACAATTTCTTAGACTGCTCAGCCCTGTCTAGTTGCTTTGTACTGGCAACTTTGGCTCGCCAAAGCGTGCTCGCATTCTAGCTGATGTTTGGTCTGTCTGTGCTCGTCGCTTTTTAGTGCTAGTGGAAGAAAATAGCAGTAAAATACTTATTATGGAAATGAATTCAAGGAAGAATCAGTGTTGAGATACACATCCTTTCTCTCTCTAATGAGAAAACAGCTCCCCATGATGGAGTGATTTTTCAGAAGTTACCCTTTCCTTTTACTCTTACTGGCTTTGTTTTAGGCTAAGAAGCAGATTATTGTGTGTTCGTGTTTATATATATTTTTTCCTATCCAAAAACCTTCCTGTCTTTACATAATATTTAAATTGACCTTGAAACATCCTTGCTTTTTGCACTAGAATAGACATTTTTTTTTCTTCAGGCTGAATTCTAAGCTGCTTTCAAGAAAAATTGATCTTGCTTTATCTTATTGGCATGTGGCTGCAGCTGATGTGACATACAGGGAAATGAATAGGTTCCGAACTTGCATTTTTGAAGAGTCTGGGTGTACGTGTTTAGAAGTGGTTGTTGACTTGGTTGCCTTCTCTCTGAAATGGCCAGAGAAAAGATTTTTTTTTTAATGTCCTGGGTTTTTCAGGAAATTCTTGGACACCTGTTGTGCTTAAAGGAAAAACTTGGAAAAAGAAAAAAAAATTACACCAGTCTATACCTAAAAATACTAGCTGTTATTTTGAGAAGTTCAGCCACTTCAAGCATGCTGCAGGCTGTCCCTGGTGGACCCGTGCCATGGCCCGGCCGGGATTGCCGTGCCTGCCCCCATGGGAGCAAACCCGGCAGCTCGCGGCACTCCTGCCACAGAGGTCGAAACCCGTTGGGTCGCCAACAGCCCCGTCTGTAGCACCGAGCGGCCACGCTGTCTCCCCACCTGCCTAGTTGAGATGTCTCATCCCTGACAGTGAGACGGGCGAGCTCGGCGAGGAGCCGCTGCACTCACTCCCGCACCCGCCTGCAATTATTTTCCCGAACAATTAACGCCATCCTAACTTGACACTTTTTCCTTGCTTGGCTGTGTAAACCATCATCCCTTTTTCTATTAATTCCAGGCGTTAATATTTTCTTTTGCCCAAGTGCCGCCGTTCACCCGTGAAACAGTTTGAACATTATGTAGCTGTCAAGATACCTAGGGATTACCCGGTATGCCTTGCCGCCGTAAGTGACACCGCCACGGCCGGCCTCCGAGATGTTTATTTTGAGAGTAAGCTGACAGGCATGAAGGCCTGATCCCAGAGTGGCAATCCTATTTAATTAAAGACCTCTTTTTATTATCCTTTTTTTTCCATTTTTTTTTAATTTTATTTATACACACGCACGCACACACAAACCCCTATCTATCTGTCTGTATCTATCTCTATCTGTCTGTATCTATCTATCTCTAACAACCTTGAAAGCTTTCGGTGCAGTAATGCAGCTGGGATCCTTGTTAAGATATGGTCCTCTTGCCTCCCATGCTCGGAAGGGCTTGGAGGGGTTTGGAGTTTTATACTTGTAGATACTGAACTTGCTAGCTGTTTGCTTCCTCGGTCTCTGTCTTTCTCTTTCTCTCTTTCTCTCTCTTTTTAGGTTTTCTGCTCACTCAGGGGTTTTTCTGTGGAAGAAACATGAGTTATGGCTGTAGACCACCTGCCTCCATCACCCTGTTTGTGCTTTCATTTCATCAGTTATTTTCCTTGAGTCTGGTCACTCTTTCATGCACTTAACGGTTGTGGACTTTACTATTGCTGTTATCATTTTTAATAATACAGCCTGCTTCTGTTTATCCTGTAGATAAAAGCAACCTTGCTTTTTTATTTTTCCTTTTCTCATTTAACGGAGAAAGGATTTAGGATCTCTGCAGCTGGGACAAACTAAGACTGAAAAGCTAAATGTAGTTACTTCTCAGCAGCTGCATCCTCTGAAGGCTTCTGCACATGATGTGGTGCTAGATATTATCTGGGTGTTCGCACTCCTGTAAAGCATGCTGTGCATTTTGTGTAAAGATGTAATCATAGTTCTGGGAAGTACCCTAATGGAAGGTCTAATCCTGACCAACTAAAAACGATGCAAATCTGCCCTCTGACTTCAGTGGCCTTTGGATCAGGCCCTTATTGCTGTTCCATTAGAGAGGAAGGGAAAGAAATTTCTTTTTAACCTTCTGCAGCGTTGTTCTCAAAAAGTGGTTAATTTTTGCAGTCACTACTTAGAAGAAGAATTAGCTGCAGGCAGTATTTGAAAACCAATCAAGATTTTGCTGATGTGAATTAAACACTCTTCATAGAGGAGATGGGCAGAATCGGCCATGGCTCTGTTTACCATTTAGAATTTAAAACACAATAAAAACTTGCTATAATTTTTACAAATAATTCCAGTGTCACAGGGACACATTTCTTCACACTACTACATATTTTCAAATAGATGCTAAAACAGGGCTATCTCTTGTTGAATCTGTCTGTCTTTACCAACCAGTGATTTGAGTGTCACATATTTGAAAATGTTTTTTTCACATTCTCACTATTTACCAAATTAGTGAAAAATCTGAGTCTTCATGTCACTCCAGGTTACCCTGAGCTGCTGCTTGTTTGTCTACCAGTAAGCAGCTCCGTGGGAACCCGAGAGGACAGATCCAGATTATTTCTGGCTGTGTGAAGTCCAGTATAGGAGGTCTCTCTCTCTGCCTGGAGCTGGCACTGCGGGCTTTCTGGACGGCTAAATGAATGGTCAAGAACATGAAATGTAGTGCTTGCACTGATGGCTTTATTTGAAGTGTCTGTGCTGAATAAGTCCATTTGATTAGATATCATTGTTTTAATGGGGAAGTTTATTTCCAAATATAAGGTGTAATACAGTATCAAATATGACAGATGAGGAATATCGGATGGGATCGGTTAATTGGATATCCTGCTGCAACTCAACTTTATTCTTTCCTTTATTTGTGGTCTCTGAGAGATATTTGCAAAGTGTGTGTGTATATATATTTTACTAAATAAACCATCTAGTTAAATCCTTCATGTTGCTTGTTTCCCTTTTTGTTTGGTATGCCATTGGTTTAATAACAGCAATAAAAAGTTGATTCCCTCTTTTGTTTTCCTTTGACAGCTGCAAGTCTTGCTGTTGCTGCCATGTGGCACAATCCTCATGTTCTGTCTGTGCACATCTGCCCCATAAAAGCATGGGACCTTATTACTGTGGCAAAATGTACCACTTAAAAGATTAAAAATGTGTTATCTGGATACTGTTTATTATCTTTACAGAGTCTTGTATGTGTGGTTTTATCTTGCGCTGGTCAATAATGTCATTACCTTTGCAGTGAAACTTCACATTTGAACTTAAGTAAATTGGCAGATGACACCAGCGATGAAATCCGGACTGGAGTTTTAGCTATTATTACTTCTTCCTTGGAGGTCCCATCAAAAGTTACAATGTTTTTTAATTTTGGTCTTTTATATATTCATAGTCACAGGATCACATTTTCACTGTTTCACTGTCTGTTTTGTTAGTTAGCCTGTAAATAATCATTCATCCTTGGTTCTGTTTGCTCTTTTCCCAAATTAAAATATTAACCAAGAAAGGAATAATTAACGTTCTTTCAAAATAACAGCAGAGATCAAGCAAACTATGAAGAATTTTTGTTGCCTGCTATCAAGAAACTTTCTGGTTGTGTTTAATACATTTCCTATATGAACTAGAAATGTTTTTTTTTTTATAAATATATACACACACAATGTGTGTATATATAGTGTGTATATAAATATAATACGTGTATAAACTTGTAAATTATTATAGTTATAGCTATTATTAAATTATATTTTAAGATTGTTTTTACGAGGTTATTATCAGAAGAGGGCTAATCTATTTCTTCTTATTAATTATCATAGGTACAAGTGATCCATATGTAAAGTTTAAACTGAATGGGAAAACTCTGTACAAAAGCAAGGTAATCTACAAGAACCTAAACCCCGTCTGGGATGAGACTGTTGTACTACCGATACAGAACCTCAGTCAAAAACTCTGGGTCAAGGTAAATTTTGGTTTCAGATTTTGAAAGATCAGTAAATATTTTTAAGCAATCGTTCTTTACTTTAAATAGGTATTTATTTCTGTTCACTGTAGCAGCTTAAAATAAAACGTGATCTGGTTTAAGAGTTTTAGCAATTTCAAATTAAAATGCACATATGTCTTTTCCAGATTTTACTTGGATGTTTTGCTTTCAGTCTGTGAAAGCCCCCAGTTGAAATAAAACTCCTTGACTGGATCCATTTAAAACTCTGGAACTAAATTCTGCTGTTACTCTACTCTGCTTGTACAAACTCAGTGAAATCGATAGCAGTTACATAAGCAGAATTTAAGAGTGTAATTTGATGGGGTGGAATAGAATTATTACCTGGGATGAAGCAGTGACAAGCAGCAAAGCCTTTTCTCATTATGAGTAACATTGCAGTTACCTGAACTGCAAGCTACCAGTTGTAAGCACTAATTGCTAAAACATCTGTAGCAAGAAGTACCTGGTTTTGTGCAGCATTTCATTATACTATCAGGCAGAGTATAAAGACACAGGCATGGTCTGTAGCAGCACATGTCTCTGTTTACATTATATTAAGATGATACTTACAAAATGCTGTTTAAATATTTAGTTAAAATTACAAATTAAAGCAGGGAGATGGAAAATTATCTGTGAATTATATCTGAGCTTTCATCTTTCAAATACAGAATTGAACCTAATGTGCTTAAAATATCTGTTCTTGTATTGGCCAGGACAAAACTGGCTTAGGATGTGAAAAGTGTAAGTATTTATTTTATTTTGTCACCAGGTGTATGATCGAGATTTAACCTCTTCTGACTTCATGGGGTCAGCATTTATCGCACTTACTGAACTTGAACTCAATAGGTAATACATTTTTGCATTTGAGGCTTGGTACTGCAGCTTAATTGAGAAACATAGTAAAATAATTTAAAGCTTTTGCTATTGCATGGAATTTGTTTATGTATGAAAACTTGTCTATTTGCGAAAACTTCTGATAGAAGGGTGGGGAGCACCTTGAGAAATTGAGACACATTCTGTACATGCATGGCCTTGTCTGGCTTTATGTGCTAGGTTCAAATCCAATGTGTAAAGAGCAAGATTCAAAAGGAAGGTGCTGGCCCTTCCCCAGCGCCCCATGGCCAAGCAGCATCTGGCCCTGGTTTAATGTGGAAGCAAGTCCTCCACCTTTCGTCCACAGCTGGTTGGTCCAAACATGTCACTGGTAGCCAGGAATTCAAGGTGAATTTCCATTTCATATGGACTCTGAGGGACTTTTGAGAAGACAAGTGCCCCTGTGCAGGTGTATCATAGCTCCTGTGGTTGAGGTGTCTGAGTTTCTAGAAATTTTAATTAATACGCCCTGGGGATCATGCCACCAGGTAAGTATCAGCATCGCCGTTTCCAAAGGAAACCATGCTGTGGAGGGAGATTAAATGCACATGCAGGTGGGCAGAAAAGTCTGACACCGAGCAGGAACTAATACAGATCTCGAGTCAAATTCCAGTCTTCAGTGTTTAAAAAAGAAAAAAAAAATTACTTGGATGAGTTGTTGTCACTTTTCTTCCCTGTAAAGCAGAGCTAATGGTAAATTAGCTCAGTGTATACCTGCAAATAGAGAGTTATAAGTAATGCTATATGTCAGAACTAAAGGATTTTTTTGTTTTTTTTTTTTTCTTGTAGAACTACTGAACAGATCTTAAAACTGGAAGATCCAAACAGTTTGGAAGATGACATGGGAGTGATTGTATTAAACTTGAGTCTAGCTGTCAAGCAAGGCGACTTGAAAAGAAATGTAAGTGGCTTAGGAAATCAAATTTATAGCTGGAATGTGTAGAGGGGAAAGAAGAGCTGGCCTAATCTGATTTCCTGGGAAATGCTGCTGCTGTTTTCATCCCCTGAGACTCAATATTGAAATCTAGATAGATCATAACTTAAAAACAAAAAAAAGCATATTTAACTGGGTAAAAGTTGCTTAGGCGTCTGTAGCTGGATGCTTCTGTCCCGTAGTCGAGAAGTACTCTGTGGCAGCACTTTCCATATATCATCTGTGTGTGTTATCTTCCACTAAAATGCGCAGGTGGCTAAAGTGAGTGAGTGAACTACACCTTGTATGATTGCTATTCCAGAGCATGATATTTCCTGATTTACATCCAGGAGTTTAGATTTTAATGCCTAAGGGGGGGGGGGGGGGGTGAAGTACTGATGAAAATACAGTTATGTGAAATCTAAAAGCAGGGATTTGATGTCAGGATTTTGACTGTGCTAATGCTGTGTAGGAGCACGCTGGCTGAGAGAGAGAGGTTGCTTGGGAAAACCCTGATTTTGCCACTGGTGGTTTCTTCACCAAGTTCAACTGAATTTGACTCCTGATGCTGAAATATGGTGCAATTTTAATCTCAGAATAAACTGGGCAGAGACTGGGAACAGCAAAATAAATTAAAAATTAATATGCTTTTTAAGGTTCAAGGTTCTACAAGTGTTTCTTTGCTCTTGTTTTCATCTTTTAAGATTCCTACTGGTGTTTTCACAAAGTATAGTATGTGCCTACATTGGTAAACTCATCCTGCTGTTGTCCAGGGAGCAGATTTGCAAGGAAAGGAGTGGGGAAAGGCCAGGATGTGGCATTTGCTTAGCTCTGGTTTTCAAGCCTCTGTAATTTTAGTTGTGAAATAAATGTGTTAAATCCAAAATCTTTCTAGAGGTGTTTTATATAGTCTAGTAAGAAAGTTGCAGTTTACAGCACATTTTTGAATTATAGGTGTGGAATTTCAGTCTGAGAAGAATTATTTATAAAAACAAAGGTTTCAAGGAGTTGGGAGGCAAAACAGTAAAAGTTAATGCGAGATGTCTGTCACTCAGTATTTATTTTCCTAATTGTTGCCTTTTTCGAGAATTGTAAAGTCACCCATTAAATTAAGATAGTTGTAAAGTTATCTCTGCCTCTTTATATGATTATTTAAAAGCTTAAGGATGACATTCAAAACACTGTTGTTGTATTTTATGTATATATATAGTAAGGTGCCTTGGATCTGAGATGTGAATTCCCCCATTAACTTATCCAAGACAAAGTGCTGTTAGCACACGTGCCGCTCGGTTGCCAGAAGGGATGCAAGGGGAGGCTGTTTAGCTGAAAGAACCTGAGAAATTCTTCTGGGATTTGTAGGAGGACATGGGGTAAAGTGGACCTAGCCCATGAGGCAGAAAATGCGGTGGTTTAAAGCAGCAGCTTTGGATACTCTTGGGTGCTTACTTAACATTCAGAGTGCAGATGATAGAAGAGTTGGTGCACACTGTAATTTTTTTAAAGACGATGTTTTAAGCCCTCATATTTCAAATGCAAATTGCTCAGCCATTTCCAGTGGAATCAGAATAGTGAAATGGCTCTGTCCACATTAGCACTTAACAGCAAGATGATTTTTTCCCCCTTTTTAAATTAGCTTAGTGTAGAACCAGATGGCACCAAAAATATAAGCCATGTTTCTTACTAATGGCTCTGGGTCCCTCCACTTCCTATTCTTGATTATTTCCCCCTCTTATTGTTGGTGCAATGCAGGTATTTTGAATTTGTTGATTATTATATTCCATGAGGGAGGGAGGTAGATAAATGCAGTAGTAGACCCAACCCGCTACTAAGTAATAAGCTTTTCTAATGCATTTTATAAGCTGCTGTTTGAACGATTTTACTAACCACTTTACCTATTTTATCCTTCTCTGTTCCCCTTCTCTGGGTTCTCTTTGGTACAATGGTGGGGACTCTTGAATAGAGATGGTCAAATCGGAAGAAGCGAACTTCATCCAAGGTAATTCATATTTTTTCCTCTTCAAAAAAGAAAAAAAAGCCCTCTCCCAAAATACGTGCCCTTTTCTGAAACAGTGTAAAAATATGAAAACTTTGAGGTCTGAATGCAGACTGTCAAAACACGGCAGCCGGGTTTCCCACTGCTTTTGAAATTCTTCAATACAGTGAGAAATTGTGGCTGTTGTCTTGTTTTAGGTCCTGTGCTAATGACTAGTGGTAGCAAGTAAGAATAAGACTCCATTCTGCAAAGAGCTGTAGAAAGACAGTCTGTACTAAGGAAAACTGGGTGTAAATTGAAGAAAAGGAGCCGAGAAGGATTTGGGTTGGTTCAGGTTACCTGACCAGTAGCAGGTCCTGGGGTTGAGACTGGGTCTCCTGATTCCCAGTCTGACAGTTTGTGTGCTGGCTCTGGCTGCTAGGGGAGTTTGGGAGGCAATATTTCTTCTGATTGCTGCTGTGGGTTTTGAAATCCCATTTGTTCTTGGGGTGGAGAAGCAAGCAGGCGGTTTTCATTATTAAAAATGTAACAGGATTTTCAAGATTTGTGTGTTGCTGCATAACCACATAACTTTCCTTGGCTTTCTGTAGTACCCCTGTAGGCTTCCATTACTTTTATATCTGTGTACTGTCCCATTCTTACATTAGATTTTAACTTGTTCAGGAAACACTGCGGCTTCTTATTTGTTCTGTAAAGCTTTAATTTTCTATCGAGTAAATAACAATGATACAGAAGCTGGAGGTCCCAGGACCCAGCCTGAGTGCTGCATGGCACAACTTTTTGAAAGGCAAAATTTGGCTCATGTGGGAACACACATGCATCTTGGTGTTTTCGCTATGTAACTATTGGTTTGTGCATAAGTAAATTGAATGGTTAACCTCCTCTTGTTTTATTTGTTACGACTGTGGTGTGGTATGTGGAGGAGCCGGCCCCATCAGGTATTGTGCCAGCAAGTGTATTTCTGTAAATGCAAGAAGTGCAAAGTACAGCCCTGGAGCTGGAGCGGAGCTTGGCAAGCCGAGCGATTGCGGAGCGGTGATGCCGGCCTCCTTCTGCTGCCCTTGCGGTGCAGGGAGGCAGCCAGGGATCCCTGAATGCAGTGTGACACAAAGTGATGGAATAATTGAAGAGCTCAGCACTTTAGTTTTTAACTAAAGCTCTGGAAATTACTAGTGCCCTCGCTCATCAGTGTAGCTTGAATCCCCCTTTTTTCTCACCCGTGCACACACAGCTGTCTCTCCACGCTAGTTGGCATTGGGTCCTGGGAAAGGGAGCCAGGTTTTTAAACTCTGGTCCTTTTTGTCCAGAATAGCCAAACGTCTGTCTTGGTGGTTGTTGCTGGATTTGTTTTTCTTTCTTTCTCTTCTTTCTTTTTTTCCCTCTGTTTTGTATGTTTTTGTATGTTACATCCCATTACATTCTGAATATATATATTTTTTTAAATACAGTTTTCTTTGCAGTCTTTTTAGCTGTAAGCCATGTTGGCAGGTTGCTCTGTTCACAGGACTGGCTAATGTCTTCAAATCTTTTCAAATAAAATGAAAAGATGCTAAAGCATGGTGCTGAGTTAGGCAAAGTGAATGTATTGTTTAAAAGAGGAAAAATAAAAGCTACAAGCCTGTGCTCTGTTCTGTTACAGTCACTAGAGGGTAGGAGAGCTTCAGTTCTTCCTAGGAAAGACATAGTTCATGCTCCAGCGTGATCTCTAAAGAAAAGCTCTGTGACCATCCAAAGGCAGTAAAAATATTTCCCAGCATGCGCTGGAAAAATCTGACAAAGCAGTATTTCCTAGTTTATTGATTCTGCTACTGCACTAAAACACTAGTACTGTACATCAATAACCATCTTTAGTTAGGAAACTCCGGTCTGTGGAAGCAGTACTAGCAGTTTGTGGCAGAACATAAAGGCTAGAAAGAAAAATTGTGTGCATGGGGAATATAGGTGTCTAGGGAAGGCACAAGAGGTTATGGAAGAATGGCCAGAGAGTATGATGGGGTAGAAAACAATGTTGCTGGACGAGATAAAGATATAAGAGTAAGGGGGGCAGGGGAAATGGGGAGAGCTCTGTAACCGATACACAAACTCAGCTCCTTTTTGGCTACTGAACTGACTCTGGTTGGTGGTTGTGGGAGAAAAAGACCGTATACTTCCCATTTAAGCAACAGAATTCCCAGCAAATCCAAGTCTCACTGATAGCAATTTATGAGACAGATCTAAATTTCATTTGTGTGTATAGGCAAGTAAGTTTTCTATTAGTAATTTTCCTGCTTTTTGCGCTGAACTATGGCTGACCTGTACTGTAATGTTAAGCTTTTCTTGTAACACAAATGTGAGTGAAAATGACTTATTTTAAGGACACACAAAATGAAACTTTCCCAGCTTTTTTCTAGTTCGTCTTGATGATATAGAAGAATTCTGGTTAAATGCTAATCTGACGAGTTTAGCATTATCTTTGTGCAGTTGGCAGATTAGGAATACATCAGTCTCCTAAATGAGTCTCGTTGCATTATTGACTAGATTCTTGTTGGGTTCCCAAATTCATCCAGAATGGCTAGTACCTGAGTGGATGGTATTGATGCCTGATGCAATCCCATGTCGGAGTGGTAAAGAGGTTCACCTGGGTTGTTGTAGGTACCTTGCACTTTTCATGTGTGTTCTCTGAAATCTCTGCGTTTTGGACAGCAGTGAAAATGGCAGCGGTACAAGGTCATCCAGGTTTGCTGCAGTTGTCTCACAGACCTTACAAATAGTATACAAGAAGGATTTCAGCAAAGGAATATTGTCTTTTAAATCAATTTGGTGTGAGTTGTTGAACCGGATGATTTTGCTATCTGTTGGTTAAACAGCATATATCTTTCCCTGCTGCTAGGAGGGGATCATCACATATTTGGGCAGAATCCCAAGACCATGGGCAGCACTTTCAGATCCCTCATTTTTCATAGGAGCTGAGAGCAGCATTGTCCTCCATGGGAGCTGTCTCCGAGAGCACAGCTTGCTTGCTTTTCTCATGGCGAGCAGCAGTACAAAGGGAAGGGGATGCTATTAGGTAATATTAATCTGTGCACTTGCACCCATGTATTGGCAAGGTCTCCCCTTTTTTCTGTTCCTGGGCTATCTGGGGGCAGGAGGAGGGAGCAGGCTGCTCTGCCACAGCATGCTGATGCTCAGTAGCCTTGTTTGTCCCGGGTGGCTTGAGTCGGGCGCTCAGCGCCCTGCATGCTATTTCCAGCATTTGTACAGCTGAATAACCTTTAAGTGTTGAACATCTCCAAAGCAAATAAGCAGGTTCGCTTGGGGTGGATTGACCTGCAGCAGTTTAGACCTGAAACAAAAGTGATGCAATTGCCACCTTGATAGCCGAAGCTGATTGAATAAATTAGCTGAAAGACTGACTGGACCAAAGTCCTCCGAGTCGTCAGATCACTGGGGAAAATCCCTCGCTCTCTTTTCTGCGTGGGCTGTTAGGCTTCACTTTTTCCTGCCTCGCTGTGTTTGGCAATACCCTTTGGGCAGTGGTGATCTCTGACCGTTTCGCAGAGCTGTGGAAGTCGCTTGCCACAGGGTCGGGCGTCGCAGTGACAATCTCGCGTCGGTTCGCTTGCCGTTGTCGCTGCCCTCTCCTCTTTCCCGGGGGAGAGGCTGCCTCTGTGAAACGCTCTCCCCAGCTAATGAGGAGAGGTCCAAAGAGTCGTCGTATTTGCATGGTGGTGTTTTCGCAGATGACAAATTACGCGGCCCAGTTTCTCCTTTGACCTGTTCTCAGGGATCGGAGCAGACTTTCTGTTGTCCTGTCTCATCCTTTTAAGTGAAAGATGTGAGAGATGGGCTTGCTTCACACTTGGCCACCTCGCTGTGTCATTTAAATGTTCAGTGTTTTCTGCATCTTTTTATTGCTTCAAAAACAAGTTTGAACTTGGGGCATATATGTGCATGTCAGGAAAAAAAGACAGATTTGAAAGCGGTCCTGATGCACCAGAGGGGATTTGCTGGGTGCCCACAGAGGTAGATTATGTACAAATGGTGTTATCAGGGAGACTTGAGCTCCTAAAGGATTTTGTGAACCTGGGTCAGCGAGCCAGTTCTTTCCCCTCCAAAGCTCAGGCATTCCTGCTCATCTCTCATATTGCACATTTGTCAGTGAAGGCAGAATATGACCCATCTGCTCATTATTGTCCAGCTTTCTTCTTTAAACAAGAACGAGAAAGTAACCAAAAATTAAAATTGATGTGAGAAGCTTTAATACTCATTTGGAAACCAGAAACTAGATTCTGAAAATGATACAGCATTTTTTTTTGTCTTCTCTTTCTGTTCAGACATTTGGGATGCTTTCTGGGGAAACGTTCTTTCTAAGTGGGAGGGAGAAGAACCATCTTCTGTGCCATGTGCGACAGGGTCCTGCTCCATGACTGGGCTCTACTTTTTTCTCAGAGAAGATTACTCATCACATCCTCTTGCCTGACATTGTGCGATCCCTAAATCTGCGGTGAACCGGGGCTCTCAGACTTTAAAAACATCTAGTTGATTTTTTTTCAATGTGTTTTGAATGTTTTTGTGTTCAGTATTCTTTTCATTCCTTCTGACTTGCATGAAGGCTGTTTTTTATTCACATTATCCATTTTACAGTATTGAACTGCTCGTACTGCTATGGTATCCCTGGCTATTTGCAAGCTAACACCCAAGCCAGATGCATGTGTGAGAATGCTTAAGTGCACACAGACCCCAGTAGAAATCAGAGCTCTATCTGGAGATTCTCCCTAAAATTCTGATCTGAGGACTGTCCTCAAGACCAAGAGGTGATGGGAGCGGGGGAGAAAAGAGGTTCGGTTTGTTGAAACAAGGAGTCCAGGAGGGAAAAACATTTTACTAATTTGTATTTGGCACAGGGTGGTTGTCCTAACCATGGAGAAGTTGAGACTCAGCGAAATGAAGGGACTTGCCCAATGTCTTGTGCTCAGGATGTGTGCCAACTTCCATAATAAAGCATGTGTTTCCTAATTTCAAGACCCATAGCCTCATCCAACTTTTCTGAAGCCTCTGCGAGGCACCTTTACTTTGCTCTGGGACCTAGCCAGAGTGCGAGCTGGCTGACTCCAGGGAGAATACAGGAAAAAACAGGAGAAGCCTGAAGGTCCTGGCATCTAGTTTGGGAACACAGCTGGAAAGGAGCTAGGGTTCAGTGACAGGAGGAGCTGAAGTTCCCCACTAAGGAGGCCTTCTGTAGCTTGGGAGGGAAGAGGGAAAGGAAAGAGCTGAATAGATTAAAAACAAAGCCTGCATATTTTAAAATCACTCATTAAACAGTAATGTCTTCCTTTTCTGGCCAGCTTAGAGAGAGGCTTTCACTTTCTGGTGGCAACTTGTAGTAAAGGCAGATTAGTGAAGTAACTGCTGAAGGAGGAAAAAGGGGGGTATTTTTGGTGCTTGTTTTGCCACTGACTAACTTTGTGGTGTTAGACTAATCACTGAATTTCTCTGTGCTCTGTTTTGTAATAGTAAACTCAGAGGGAGGCTGTGAAGCTTAATCAATTAACTCTGTGTAAATCAGTTTGAAATGAGTAGGTGCAGGCTACCAGAGAGGAGTTAAAAGACTTAAAATAAATAATGCAGTATCAACTTCTTTTCACCTGGGAGAAATTTTCTGTAGTGCAGACTTCCCCAGGCGACACTTAAGTTGACTCATTGATGGCCCAGGTATGTAGTCCTACCACACATCTGGGTTTCCCCAGACATGCTTCCTTCCAGAAACCAAGTAGTATATGAGACCCTGGCTGTTTGACTGGGATTTCCATCAGGGTGGCCAGAGGAATCGCCTGCCAAGTATATGAGAAGACTGGAAAAACGGCCACGGAGCGTGCACAGATCAATTCTTTAGCATGTGTGCAGACAATATGAGGCACAAGAGACGTGTCAGCCCTGCCGAGCGCACGCTGTGTGAGCGACCTGGACATGTCCGGGAAATCCAAAGCAGCCCAGACGTGACGGGCTGTCTTGCAGGCCTGTGAGGGAAGCAGCCTTCCCTGGCTCCCTACCTCTCCTTTTGGAGAGATGATTGCAGAGGAGGTAGAGCTTGGTGGGGGGCAGGAAGCAGAATGCAATCAAGCCTGCATCAGGGTGGTGCAGATCAGCATTATATCCTGAACTAGCTGCAGATGTCTTGGTTTCTCTATCCAGCGCGATGCTCTAAAGTGGTGCTAGCTCTGCTCCAGAAAGTAGCAAGGTCCTGGTAGCATAGATGTCTGCTTGAGCCAATAAACCTTTCTTCCGAGATGTACTCATCGCCCCAGCAGAGTGCTTTTGCAGCTGTGTAGCCATCCGGAGCGGGGGCGTGCAAGGTCGTTTGCTCAGGACCACCTGTTTTGAGGAGGTCAGAGCTGTTACATTGCAATGTGGTCTAACAATGCAGAGCTGCAGGCTCTGATTTTCCCTGGACGGTGTGGAGTCCGGGTGAGTTTGAGTACCTCCCAACACCCCTTTGAACTGTCAGGGAAGACTTTGTGGCTGGAAGGCAGGGCTTACGCATCCTACAGAGTTTGAGTAGGAAGACCCCCAACGCTGAGTGACTCCCTAAAATACTGAACCGCTAAAAAATGAAAAGAATCCAAATTTGGTTTGAAAACCGAGTGATAACAACTGTTTTCCCTGTTCAGCTTGGGAGCTTTGAAGCTAACTAGATGTTTTGTTTTTAAAAGAAATTGTAATGTGGATAATAAACTTTGTCTGTTTTTTGTGAACTAACTTCAAATATCTCTTCCTCCTCTGAGGAAGGGGAGGGGGGGGGAGAAATCCTTGGTCCTAAAGCAGCAAGTACATCACATCAAACATGACTATGTTAAATACTAAAACGTTCAAAGTACAACTGAGATAGATAAAGGCTTTGATGGGAAGTGGATATTTCCCAGGGACATTACAAGCAATAATCCAGATGTTATGGTGTAATGCAACGAGTGTCCATGGATAGATCGGGAGCTCAAGCCAAGCAGCGCCTGCTGTAGGCCTTAGCCCTCCACTCCCATGCTGTTATGCCATATGGAAGCAATCTCTAGGCCCCTTTAATAGCCAGCTTTGGATTCCATTTTCACAGGGCTCATAGAGCTAAGTGGAGCTGTTTTATGGACAAGTTAGATAGAAGCCTTTCCAAGATAAACATCCAATTTGAAATTAGGACATACCAAGCTGCAAAATTATTTTAGGGCATATTTCATGGAAGCACTGCCATTTTTCTAAGGCGATTGCCAGACTGTAGAATGCCCTTTGATCCCTTGTGGACATTACTCCCTTTTTTATAAAAAGGATTTTGAAATAGTTGCAGTGTTTAGGGAGGAATATATCTGCCGGGACTTTGAAGTATGTCCATGGGAACAGTCATGCTTTAGCTTTTTGGCCTAAAAGATGAACTTAAAAAAAAAAAAAAAAATTACATTGCAGCTGGATTTATGAATCGAAATCTCATTTTCTTTTTAAAGGTAGGAATTTTTATCCAGTGTGCCAAGAAAGCCAAACGGGGTGTTTAAATAGAAGTATATTAATATGCTTGTGGGATTCAAAGATTTGGGTATTTTAACCAGTAAAAAGCAAGTAAAAATTTGAGATCACTACTCATGATTTAAGAATTTTGTTGCTGGGTAATTGATCCATAAAAAGTAATCCTCAGACATCAGGTGCTTTTGCAATCGTTTTATTTAGCAACAACATTTCTTACTTGCTTTTAAAGCTAACACATCCTGTTTTAAAGTGACTTGTGAAATCTTCTCCTCCGTCTTGCTCCCACCTGTATATGACATGATTGAAGCGCAGAACTGTGGCGAGTTAAAAGTTGTTTCACGAGAGTAAAATATGGCAGGATTTTTACTGTGAGAAGAAAAGTGTAGCCTTGAGTTTTAATGTTTCCAGCTCTCACTCTTACTCCCCCCAAATAAAGGCCTATTTAATCATCCCCTGTCCAATAAAATATTGCTGGTTAGCAAGCTGTTAGTGCAGCCATGCTATGTAGGATGAAATGGTGAAGGTGACAAATGGGGCTACCAGGTATCCATAACTCCAGGTAAAGAGCCCAGATGTGTCTTCGTTTTTCAGCAGGCGTCAGTATTTTTGACTCGTGAGCTCGGTTTCTGGGAAGAGGCACTCCAAAGGCTTGCAGGCAAAGAGCTGCTGCCGAGGACAGGTGGCTGAGTGACTGGGGATGTGGAAGATGCATGTTCAGCTTTTTCCCTAGCTGTAGACTTACTGTATGTGGGCTGTCTTGCAGGAAAGGACAGGCTCCAGTTTTATGCGTGTAGCTGGAGACCTTTAAGAGTTTACTTCTTTCTCCTCTCTTCCACCTCTCCTCCTGAGCACTCTCCTACGTGTTTCCCTGAGCCAAAGTAACAGGCTGCTCTAAAAGTGCTATGTCTGCCCTTGCCGAAGCTCAGCCAGGTTGGTTAAGTTGCCTTCTCTGGTGGTTTAAGCTAATCCTGCTCACGTTGTTCTGATGCTGGGCGGTAGTGCTCACACAGTCCTTCAACCAGGGCCACAGCCGTAGGGTAGAACGGGCAGAAAATTGGTAGCATCTTTCTGCCTTCAGTTCCCAGCTTAGTGCTAGGGGATCACCATACCCCTCTCGCTTCTGATAGTTTCATGATGCAGCAGGCAGTGTAAGTATCAAAAGATGGTTCTGTGTGCATAAACGTTTCACGTCACTGACTTGTTTTTCAGTCAAGTTTCATGCGGAGCGTGCGACTTTCTGATTCTTTACGCAAGAACCAGTTGTGGAATGGACTTGTCACCATCACGCTGCTGGAAGGGAAGAACATCCCAGGAGGTGGCTTGGCAGAGATTTTTATTTTGCTAAAATTGGGAGATCAAAGATACAAGAGTAAGGTAAGTACTAAAATTTCCTTAAGTTTGCTAAAGCCAATAAGGTACTTGATGTTTCTTTTACCAGTGTTGCTAACTCTGATAGAACTATGCCTGGATCTCTCTTGTTTAAGCGAGATCAAAATGAGGAGATCAGATCAGGGTCATTAACATTTACTAATATATTTTAAGTACTAATATAGAAATAGGAAATTAGGAATATTGTGTGTATCTGTTTTCATGAATATACCATGCTCGTGTTGATGGATGTTCAACAGTAATCTCACATGAAATAGGCTACCTGCATCACATGTTTTTTGTTCTCTGCCAATACAGAAGTCAGGTTTGCAATGTTAGGTATGCTGGAAAAGAATACCTTAAATGGTTTCCATTGCAGAGGGTTATTTTTTTTTAAAGCACTCTTCTTGAAAAATGTATTGTATATAGTGGAGGAAAAAAAAAGAACACCCGGAAGAGTCTAGGTTTTAATTTAAAATTTTATTTTTCTAGACCATGTGTATTTGTATTCAGTACCATTTTATGGAAATCTAGGAACCAAATGGTGTTCCCAAAGATGTACGTTTCTTCTCTGAGAGAGAAGGAGAGGGGCTGTAATTAAAATAATATTCTGTAGAGAAAGCAGAACCTCTGCATGTCATTAGCTGGCCGCATGGGGCAAGGAGGAGAAAACGAACAAAACCCTTTCCATACAAAACGTACTCTGCAAGTTCACAGGACGTACTGCTCAGATGTCTGCACATTTGAAACCTGCACTCCATCTCCCGCAACAGACCCCAAACCAAGAACATGATATAATATTTTTATTTAGGAAAGCTGCTTTGAAAAGTAACAAACAGATTAGTTATTTTACAATAAATATACATTATTCCAGTTAAGATCCCTTTTTATGTTTCTCTTTATGGTCTATTGCCTGTGCCAGAATCTGCAAGACTCTGCATTATTGTTTGCAGTCACAGAAAATTAAAAAGTTTTAAAGGGAGAGTCAACTATGATGTTGCCTGCAGTGGATTAATTGCTTAGTATTTCTGTCTGAGGTCCAACAAAAGTTGGGGACCACTGCTTTAACACAGCAGTAAGCATTCAAATTAGCAGCATGTCATGTTCTTTCCTGGAGCTTATTTAATTTATGAAGTACAATCTCATGGTGCAGAAGAGCAGACAAGATGGGAGAAATCTCAGTCATGGTCCAGCTAATCCTATCTCCTGTTTCTCTCAATGGCCATGCTGACATTGATGGTGGTTAGTGTAGTGTGATATGAATTGCAAGTGATTTAAGTCCTAATCTGGTGAAAACTCAAACTCAGAGTAACCTCTATGCATGAACAATCTCACTGAACTCAGGGGATCAATTTACAGATATCAAATTAATTGGATGTTAATATTTTCAAGGCTGCTCCTTCTTTGCCTGTATCTTAACACAGACTGAAAATACTAGTCTGGGTTCCTGAATTCGTTCAAACCTGTTTTAAGGTCATTGTCTTCAAAAGGTTTATTCTTGATTTCTTGCAGTGTCTGTGATGTTGAATGAGGAGCATGGTCCATTGAAAGTGGAGATGGTGGTTCCACCTTGCATTCGAGCATTTCTCCAGCCAATCATTCATGTCATGCTTTCAAGTTTATCATTACTGGGAGAGAGGAAAGAGAGCTTTTAAGAAAGATGAGGATCTGTGTGATGGGCTGTGGAGCTTTGACTGGAATGACCTTCTTAGTACTTAGTGTCCTAACATCTGGCCTTGTTCTTGTAGAATTGATATGTGCTTTACTGTGGAAATAAGTGCCATTTAAGAAAAGTAAATATTATAACTGCATGTTTTCTAGACACTGTGTAAGAGTGCAAATCCTCAGTGGAGGGAACAGTTTGATTTTCACTACTTCTCTGACAGGAAGGATATGTTGGACATTGAGGTCTGGAGAAAGGATAACAAAAAGCATGAGGAGCTCTTGGGAACGTAAGTTTTTTTGGTGGGGGATGTTAAGTGTAAAACATAATGTAATTTTTACTTTTTGTGATTGATCGATTTACTTTTATTGCCCAGGATCATACCGCATGTTTCTCTCATTATTCTGGTCATGTCCAGATGCCTCTGTAAGGGTATGTTTATTAAAACCTATTACTGGCTAATTGATTAGCCATGACCTGAATGCAGAGACACCCAAGCTGACTCTGCACATGTTGACTGTAAAATCTAAATACGGAGGGAGCTCAGTCTTAGCTGATGCTGAGGAACCTGGTGGCAGTAAGGAAGTGGTATTTATCTTTATTTACATGGTAATGCTGCTTCCAGGTGCTGTTGCTGTGCTCTGCAGGGCAGATTTGCTGGGTCAGATTGGCACTAGCTCAGGGATCTTTGTGCTCTTTTTGAGACCGTCACGGGCATGCCCACTCTCTATTTGCACCTTTGTGGTGTGCTCTTATAGCCTTGTTTACATATGGGTCCTGTTACTTGGGTTTGCTTTATTTGTGCAAACTCTTTCCCATTGCCACCAGGAATTGACCTGTGTGGGGCTGGTGCTCACACTGTTGCACAATCTCATACTGCTTAAAGCATCACTCTTCGGGTGACTTCCCAGGTGATCTTTCCCATCTCCTGACTGATACTGGATTTTGCCTCGTTACGTTATTCCATCATAACTTCAAATTCTCAAGTAATGTTAGCAGATGGGACTTTTTGTGAGTTAGCAGTTGAACCTTTAATTTATGACTGGAAATAGAGTATGACTTTTATGGCTCATCTTTCTCTTTCACTCTAATCCCATCCTGTTTTGTGCTGTTTTAGAGACCACAGTCTCGTTTGTCTTCCTGTTGCCTCCTCTCTTCTTTTGACTTGCTGCACTGTCATCTAGACCCTTTTACTGAAACTGCATCTGCACAGTTGGATGAATGCAGCAGCACAGAGAACTGTTTAATTTACTGGAGCCCTGCTTGGGTCTGTTGGTGCTTACTCACTTGCAGGATCGGTGCCGTGACGTCCGAATTCATAGGGGCAGGGATCCTGTCTCCAGTTGTTTGTGTTCTCACCTAGCAAGCTTTTCACAACTTGCTGACTAAATAGCAGTAACTAATAAGAACATTCTATTACTTTAGGCATTCAAATAGTTTGAAACTATTCACTGAAAAGAACAATGCCCTTTGGCTCTACAAATGTTTGTGGTTTTGCAGTGCAGGAAATGCTTTCTGGCTGAATGCTATTGCTCATCACAGGGAGAAGTGGTTGGAGATGAATCCGTTCCTTCCATTCTCACAGTTACTTTTATTACTTCTGATATTTTATATTTACAGTTGAGAAATGTAGCAGCATTTGCCGCTTGCCTCTGTTCAGTCTCCCTGATGCTGGAGGAATTCTTCCTTATTTTTTTTCCTCTTTTCTCCTACTGTTTTCTGGCAGGTGGTGATCAGTATGGCAAAAAATTATCAGCAAAAGGCTTATTCTATAAACAGTGGTATTACTAAAGATTTCAGCAGCAGGAAAGCCTGAGTATGCAAGAATTACCTTAAAGTTGTTTTTGCTGTCTATGTGGAGAGAAAGCATTACTGTTATTGCCTCAAGCACAGTGACTTTGCTGTAGCAAAAAGAGAAAAAAATGTACTAGACTTTCAAAAGTGATTGTAAGATGAGGTAAACACCAAATGCATAATAACAAGCTTTGTTTGCACAGCGTAGAAACTTTCAATACCCAATAAAATAATTTTTTATGAATGGTTCAAGTGCGGTCTAATCTGGAAAAGGATTCTGCAAAAAAAAACATATTATGAGGTGCTGTGTTTGTTGTATCCACAACTTCCAAGTCAGGTTTTGATATTTGTAGATTTTGCAACATCACTGTAAGAAGGACTGTGCAGCTAAGATGCCTGTGGTTTGTTTGGGCATTGCATATAACAGTGTACCCCAACTACCTTCACGTAATTTGCACAGATTTAAGTAAAGGCAAAAACTGGCACTGCCATTGGATCCTAATAATTCTGTGGTTAATAAGTGGATAGAATAGAATCCGTCTTGTTCTCCCAGGGCTGTGTAGATTGACCTGTTTGCTAGAACTTAAAATATGTGTACATGTGTGTATATATGTATATTTAGTTGAAGTTGGAGAGATGCACAAAGGGGGGTCATGTCTCATCTGTACTGGGAAGCAACTGTGTGGAATAAAACTTCTATTGATTCCTTTAGATTCAGGATTTCATGATGGCCTAAGTCCTGGGATAATGGCCCTTCTCCTGGGTGTAATTTGGTTTTGAGGTAGAATATTGCTCTTGAAATAGGACCTGAAGCTTGTGTGAAGAGTATGGAATGTGTAGAATAAGAAATGTATCAGACCTCCAGTGCTAAACACTAACACCTGGGACTTTTGTCTACTTCTGAATAAGTGAACAAGCATTCAGTGCAATTTCATGTCACCCTTCTGCGATCAGGAGATGAGAACTCATTGTCAGTGCACACTGCAAGCTAAATTATTACATTCAGCCTACCTACGCTCCCCTTATATTTTCAACTGGATCCAATTTCTCTTCCTCACTTAATATACTGAAGCATCGAGTAGTTCAGCTGCCAGAGCCTGACACTGAGGGGTGGCTGTATTTTGGTGCTGGATAAAATAATCTCTCTATTTAGTCTGCATGGAACTGTTAGTAACATTTATTGAGTGCTTTTTGTGTCCTTTGGGATAAGAGGCATGCCATAAACAGGCAATGATGTTAATGTATATTAATAAACAAAGGTGTTAATGTTTGCAGAATTTGTCCAGGCTGAGTTAAATTGTTTATGCCAAGTTGTTAGAGCGTGTTTCTGTATTACGGGGTATGTTTTGAAAGAGACATAGTAAAATGTTAAATTTTTTTTCCTTCACAAATTTAGCTCCAGAAATACATTTTACAAAAATTCTACACTTAAGAACATAAGCTGTCAGATGGGAGAGCATCAGATATCTTTGAGAAATGCCTCTGGAAAACGGTGCCTTTGAAATAAGGAACGATTCTGTTTTAAAGGACATGCAGTTGGGATTAAACAGCAAAACCTGGTTCCAAACTTTTTGTTTAAATTCCACTAAAGTTTTGATTGTCTGATTCTTCCTATAGTTATCTGTAGAATAAGTCAGATTAGGACCATATATATGGTCTCCTTGACACTCGTGACATTTGAAATCCTTTTTCAAATATTAATCGTTAGACACATCTTATTATATATGATTATAATGACCCTAACCTTTTTTGTGAAAGGCTTTCAAGAATTCTGCAGGATGAAGTCTTGGCAGTGATGTGTGTAATTTTTTTCGTATATATGTGTATATGAAACATATGAAAAACATTTAGGAGCTTTACTCATCATAATTCGACAAACTGTGGGTTTGGTTGTAAAATATTTCTCCGTGATTAATGGTAAGAGGTTAAGCCCAACACCTTTTGGTCAAATTTAACATCTGATTCCCTGATGAAGTTAAACAAATTTACCCCCCACATTTATTCTTCCCTGAATTCAAACAATACATCTTTGCAGAATGAATAAAAAAAAGTGCAAAAAAATGTTTAGCAGATCAATAGGAGGGCTGCAAATAAATCAAAAGAATAATTTTAAATGAACACTAAAACTACAACAGAGTCCTCTACAGGACTGGGGGTCAATATAGAGGTCCAGACTGCTTTATTGATCAGTAGGAGGAAGGAAAGCGATTAATTGTGATAAAAAGGGTGCTGCATTGTGTGCATAGTGCAGTCCTAACCTATAGACCTACATCCCCTATAGATCATCTATACAGCCATGTGTCTAATGCACATTGTGTGAAAGTTTATACCTGAATTTAATATGAAATTTAGGGGAAGATGGCAACAAGCTGAGATAGATTACTATGTGAGAGTTTAGCTCAAGGGGTCATTTGCATCACTTAAGGTATAAATAATCCTTGAAGTTTGCACTTTGCATTCAGATCAGGCAACTTCTGAGCAGAAGCAGTGGATTGCCTCTCTTGCTTTTATATTGTGCCCATTGCCGTAGTATCTTATCACTTTTCTGTTAAACAAGCATCTGTAATAAGGTCTTGCAGATGCAACAGAAAGAAGGAAAGAAATAGTCTCTATCTCAGAAGGATGGGGGAAGTAGTTTAGAAGTCATTAGGTTATTAATAGTGTAGAAGTGCTTTTGTGGAAACTACTGAAAGTATACAATAAATGTAATGTAGGATTATTTTAGTAAGATGCTTTCTGTGCAGTCTGATCAATTAGCTTGTATAATCTAAATGACATCGTATTTTTTTCTTAAGCTTTTTGCCATTTATGAGTGCAAATGTGGATTTTCCTTTCTGTTTCCCAAAAGAAAATAGAGAGGCCTACCATCACCTTGAGTGAACACAGATGTTTTAAGGAAGTTACTTTGCACGGAAATCGGACATGATTTGAGGAAGAAATGCTTGCACTGCGTCTCCTGCTGTTTTTCCCTCCACATGTGCATCCCTCCTACCCCCGCACTCTTATACTCAATCTTTTCTTTGACCTTTGGCTATTCAAATTCTTTGAATAAGTGTAACAATTCCGATTTGCCAGAACAAACTAGAATTATATTTAACTTTGCCTTGGAGGTGTAAGAGATTTCTGATGAGGTTAAGTTTTGGTAGAATACCCTGTTGTTTGAAAGAGTTATCTGTTCTCTTTCTTTCTCCCATGTCAAGTTTTTAACATGGAAAAGCCAATGCAGTGACAGTTAGTTTAGCTTTTTCCAGTTTTGCATTGTGCTGAGTGGGTGGTGGATGAAACGCTGATGTGGGAGACCTGGCCTCTATTGCCAGCTAAACCGCAGAGCAGCTGGGTGACCCTGAATTTTCCCCTCCTTCTGCTTCGGTTTCTTCATCTGTATTTTTTAAAAAAATAATTAAAAAAAAAAGCTAGGATAATGATACTTTACCCTTTTGTACTGATACCTAAGGTATCAGTAAAACTGCTGCAGCCTGAGAAGCAACTGTGTTAATGCAGTCAAGGTGCTGTTGACCTCCAGGGGGAAAGTGCTGAGGTCTTTCTCGAACATTTATCTGTCTTGTTTTCCTTTCTGCTGCATCTTCTCTTGTAATATCTTTCTGAAGAGTCTGGGTGTAGCCATGAGCTTTAAACGCAACCTCCCGCGCTTGGAAATTGTGTTGAGAGGCAGCCTGCGCGCAGAGCCGTTTTGGTGCTCTCCCTGGTTTATTTTTTTTTCCTCTTTCAAAGCACTTGAGAGCAATTAATAGGAGTAAACTTGCAACCTGTTGTGTGTTCAGCACGAGGCACGGCAAAGAGCCTACTTAAGGCAAAGTCATCGCCTTTGATCCTGGGCGGGAGGCTCTCGTACAAAGAGCCACATTTTAATGCACAGTCCTAGTGGATGACTTACAACCTCATCAGAGCAGTGACTTTTACTTCATAACAGAGCTTGTGGGGTTTTCAGGCTGAGATGTTTTCGGAAGGTTCCCCCCTCTGCTCTCCCTCCCTTAGCATTCACAGAAAATAGGCTGTTAAGAAGCGGAAAGCATGCAATTTATAGCAGATGGGTATAAACTGCTCCAGCTCTACTACTGGAATGGGATCAATCAGGAGCACTACATGCACCATTTACCCAGAAGAAACCCACCTGGGGGAACCCTGTGGAATTTTAGCCTATTAAGACAACACCTTAACAAGTTTAGTTTAAATAAAAACTTGTCGGCAGGCATTAAGCGGAGCGAAAGCACGCTCTCTCCATCATCCGCTTGCTGTCCCTTTGAGAAATGCGACTCCCCTTACGCTGTGGCAACAAAGCTGCTCCTTCCTCGATTTTTTTTTTTTCTTTTTTCATCTGTAACTTTTGTTCAGCCTGTTCTTAAAAGCAAAGCCCCACAGAGCTTCAGAAAAGTTCCACTCCATTTACTGGATTTCTAAATAGAAGGCATTTAGCTGAGCTAAATGATTAGGCTTTCTGTTGCATTTAACCACTCGCTTCACATATAACTGGCTGGCTGGTGAACTCCTTCTCTGCTTTAGCCCATCCTTATCTTTTATTATTGTCCCTTCATAAATGTTTCTTTTTGCTCTTTTTTTCCCCGCTTTTTGAAATATCAGATTAACAATACATGTTGTGAGTTGGGGGAGCGGGACTTTTAAGACAGCCCTTCCCTTTGGGAAATATAACAGTACACTGAAGACGTAGTTCTAGTAAGGCTTGTAAAGGAGATTGGGGCATACAGTATAATGTAGCATAAAATGGAGTGTGTGACTTTGAAGAAACTAATCTATTTTAGGCTAACGTTTAAATTTTGTGTTTGCTCCTCTTTTCCCCTGGGTGAAATAAAATTGTTTCAAATCTATCACAAAACACTATGGGATTTTAGAGAGGAAGGGAGGCAAGTCAGAGTCAAATCTTCCCAGCGGACAGCTTACAACCCAGACTTTTGCCTCTGTGCTTACCAGTAGGTGAACCAGAAAGCAAGTACAATTGAACCTGGCTGATGTTGCCCCTGTCTAGTTTGGGGGTGCCTTTTTTCCTTCCATTTTTTCCATTTTGAAGAAGCAGTTCAAATTATATGTATATATTTCAAAATGTGATTAAGCTCTGCAAAAGTGTTTTAGGTGCCTAACTGCTATTGAAACCAATGTTAAGTACTGCTTTTATATTTTTTTCCAGCTTCTCTCTCTTAATCCTTGACAATGTTGTCCTAGGTGCAAAGTTGACATTACTGCCCTGCCAACGAAGCAGACCAATCGTTTGGAGCTGCCGCTGGAAAAGCATCCGGGGTCCCTGCTAATGTTGATTGCTGTTGCTCCGCGTACAGGCGTTTCTATCTCGGATCTGTGTGTCTGCCCCTTGGCAGACCCCAGTGAAAGGAAACAGATTTCACAGCGCTACGTGAGTTTGCGTTTTGGATTTTTTCTTCCTTTCTTTTTGAAAATAGTCAAAATTGCAGCAAAAGAAGATTTGTCCGGTTATAATAATGTCTCCTACCTGAGAAAAGTATTACATGCGAGAGTTACTATGTTTAGAATGACAAGGAGATTGACAGGGCAGAGAGACTCGAGGAATTTGGCTGCCTGTATTTGTTCAGTTTTAAACTAATTCTTTCCTTTAAAAAATTTTAATTTTCTTAGGGCATTATTATGGGGAATGAGAGACAATGTTACAGAGAGAGAATAGTAATTAGCTTTCTTTTCTCCTTTGGGGAGGGGAATATGTTCTGGAGAATCAGCTTTTGGAAGATAAAGACTTATGAGGACTTGTGCTCATCAATCCTTAAAAGTTAGACAAGAAGAAATAGGTGCATCTCTCTCTAAAATGGGGTGCATGGGACAGAGGCATGGGGAAATTTGAACAATTTAAGCTGAAGATGCAGTTGAGATCCAATTCTGGATTCCTCGCTCTCGATTCACTGTGCTAACTCTTGACCCATACTCCAGATCCACCTGTGCCTAATTATCTAGTGCTGTTTTGATTGGCAAGTGATACTTGCATAAGCATGAGGGGCTCCTTCCAATCTCCTCCATCAAGTTAACATATAGCTTATGTGAACTGAAAATTCCCTAGAAGCAGGTAGCTTGTGATGTCATGAACTTCACGGATATGAGGAGTGAGAGTGGGATAGTGGAACTGTATATATGGATATCAGTTGTTAAAGTGCTGTGTGGTAGAGGTGGGGATGAATATAAAAATGTAAGTGGCTTAGTTCATTAATATCTGTTTCATAGTGAAGTATAAACAAAATGCATTTTTTTTGTTTTCCTCCTTACAGTGTATAAAGAATTCCTTTCAGGACATAAAGGACGTTGGCTTCTTACAGGTCAAAGTTTTAAAGGCAGCTGACCTGTTAGCAGCAGATTTTTCAGGTACTTCATTTTTCTTTTCCAATGTATGATGCAATGATGCATTTTGAGTGTTGTTTGCACTTTGTGCAGTACTGTCAGTTGACCAAGGAAAAGTAAATCTTCTCATTGCTTCTTCAGTGGTGAAACTGCATCAGGGGCCTGGGATTCCAAAGAGCTTCAACCTGCAATCCTGAAGTATGTGGGAAAGGTCCACTGGCTAGAGATCTGATTCCCCCTTTAGATCTGAGTGGCATGCCCAATAACTTTGGCCTTTTAATCAAATTCCTTATTAAAAAATAGCTCATCTCTGTGTCTGCCTTTATAACTGTGATATGAGAGAGTTGGAGCAGAAGTAAATGTTCCTTCATGGATGCAGTGAGATTTGATTTAATTCCTGGAAGCCTCATTTCAGAAGTGCATCAAGTTTCAGGATGCCTATAATTTGCACTGAAGGAAGAGTGTATTGAACACTGCAGACTGTTTTCTACCATTGATTCAAGGTGTTTTGGTGGCTGGCAGGCACAACCTGTCACTGTGTTCTGTGTGTGCTGCAGTAGGCATGATACGGTGTCAAATGTAATGCAAAATGCATTCAGTTCTTACAAAAGGAAGAGCCAAGCTTGATGGAGGTTGCCAAATACAACTCTAGAAAAGCTACGTGCACAAATGTGAACTCCTTGGCTGCAGTTTATCTGTGATAACTGTAATATGAGAAATGCAGGTGTTGCACTGGTTGATGAGTGTCATTGGTATTGCAACTAGTAAGTGACAGCTCTTGATGTTGCAGCCCCGTGCACCTTCCTGTGCTAACTAGTGAACTCTGTGCTGACAGAAAATCAGTGAAGGCTCTGGATTTATTTTATGACTCATGAAACCCAGCACCAGTAGCTAGAACTGGCGTAAGGCTTGGCAACAGTTGCATGTGTTTTGAGACCATAGTGTTCTCTATTTTTAATGTTGATGTAAGGGTGAGCATCTGTGCATGTGTGTTTACTGTGGCCTGCATATTCAGAAGAGCGTTAGCAATGAAATAATGTTTTACCAGCCCAGTGGGAAGATAGATTAGGGTAAATAGTTCTGATCCGGAGTGCAGACATCACTTTTTGTTACCTGGTTTCACTTGCTGACTCTGTGATTTGACTCTCCAGGAAGACAGTGATACACTGATCTTGCTGTCATATCTTTCTGTAGGAATATGTAAAATAGGGAGAATACATACAAAGCAGTGGTGACTGCATAGTAGCCGGTCCATCAGGTGCTTTGCGAATCTGAACTAGATGAAAGGATGCTTTAGAAGACCACATGTGCCAGATACCCTGACACGGTGCTTGCCTGAGCGCATGGACTTGCCTGGACCTACAGGCTGTCCCTGATAGTGAAAGCTTGCCACTGATGGAAAAGCAAGAGCGATGGTTTCTCTTAGAGCTTGTTTGAGGCTTTGATTTGGAATGGTCTTTGTGGCTTTCTTGCTCCAAAAAAGGATAGATTTTCTACTGAGCTTTACATCAAATTGTGCTTGTTTCTGACAGCAATGAACACTAATACCTTTTAAAAATACAGCCTTATATGGTTTCTTCGGGGAAGTTGTAGGGAATTGATACTCTTCTGTAGTGTCTGCCTGGATGCTATTATTTTTATTATCATCTTTTCCAGGATTCTGGAGACCTTTTAATTCCCCTCTGTATCTTGCAGCAGCTTGTAATTCACAGACACAGCATTGCGTGCTGTATATTTGCTGACATAGTCATTTTCAAGATAACTTGTTGATAAAAGCAGGAAAGATGCTAGAGAGAAAATACTCTTGCTCCATTATCTGGTATTCATACAGGCATTATAACATAAGAGAACATTGCTCCTAAAATAAGGACCAAAGGATGAAGCCCAACATGAATCATAATATTCCAATTTTAATTCGCTGCTTAACCCTGCAGCGAGAACAAGGTTACTGCAGACAACAGTATCTTAAAGAACCGAAGAACTTAATTTCAAAGCAAACAAACAAAAAAAGCTGTCACTAACAAAAGGTAGCTTGTGCAAAAATGTATTTCTAAATTGATATAATGTATACGTATGTATGGAAGTGCTAGTGAAAGTGCCTCTTGCTAATAAATTTAATAAGAACTATGCTACAGCAAACCAGAACTTTTTGCAAATGGCAAGGGTAGGGCTGTCTAGGAATACACCAGATTTTAATACAAGCGGCGTGCAGGGAAAGAATCGAGCCCTGAAGGTTATTTATCCTTTGGACAGCTTCACTGACACTAATGCAGTTGCATCAGCATTGGATTTGGCCCCCTTTCCATCCATACTTAAACAGGAGCGTGTGGGTGGATAATGAACATTGGAAGAGATGCACAGGTTCTTGATTCTGCAATTCAATGACTTTTCATAAAGAGTATGTGACACACATTCCTTGTGCATAGCACAGAATGAAATTCTGCTTAAGTAAAAGGTTACTCAGTCTGTCATTATATTCAAAATAACCCAGGCTTTGAGCCTGATTCATGAAGCAAATGACAAATTGTTTTTCAATGGCAGTGCTGAAAATATCCTAGTATTATGCTGTAATAGACCCACCAAATTGCAAAAGGATGCAGCCATTTTAGGTAAAAATAGCATAATTTCTGATCGTGAAATGAGACACATAAAGATTAATTATCTGTTCTGAGCCATTCATAAATGATTAGTGCAGCAATTATGGGCTTTCATAATAGGACCCTTCTAGAGCAGTGCCATATTTCCTGCATTGCCAGGGAGACTGCTCAGATTTATTGTTATTGATAAAAGTAAATTCAAAGTCCAGCTAAAAATCTGATAAAGGAATAATCATAGAGACAATAAGAGATGTAAAGATTTCCAAGGGTTGAGAGGAGTAGTGTGAGCAGGTAGCATTCCCTGCTCTGTCCTGCCCCATAGCAGTCGTCATCCTCAGGTGGGTATGCTTCTGCAGACCATCTCACGCGCCACTATAAAGTGGCGTTGCACATCTCATCATATTCACTTCAAATCTTTAGATTTTTGTGCTGTTAGTTAATGTGTGCTGGTACTTATATATTTTGAATGTTAATTTTTTTTACCTACTGCATAGTACCTGCTTTGGTTTTGAAAGTCGACACTTCACCATTTGACACACATTTTCGGCTAGTTTCCACACAGATATGTCAAATATGTAAAATGTCCTTGGCCACAGCCAGCCCAGTTTCAGTCTTCCATACTGTTATATTGCTAGATAATAGTTTTGTTGATGTGAAAATGACTTTTTCTGCTTTGTTGGGTGTTTTCTGTGTATGCATGAGACTTCTCAAACACTGTATTTGCTCACTGACCAAAAAAATAGCATTCAGAATACCAAATTATACAGTGGGATTGTTTTTGGCATATACCAGTTTGCATTTCAAGCAGTTTCTCTAAAGAGCTACAAGCATTTTCCACACTTATCAGGGAATGGGCACATAAGCTGAAAAGGAGAAGACAAATAGATTCTAGTAACATGCATGTTTTAAACGTTACCAATATTGACTCATTAATACTCAGTGTTTAGATACTGAAAAGATTCCTGTTTAGTTTGTAAACTTTGCAGAGTAAGATCCTTAAGAGCTCTGCATCGATAATACCAAAAATAAGGATTAAGAAAAAGACAGCTTTTACTTAAATATTTTTTTTGTCCATTATCTGAATCTCTGCATTGCAGACATATCTAGTTGCCTGCATAAAAGTTAGGCTGGAATTTGTGGTTGACTTGCACATGAGCACTAAAGATGAAATTAAATCAGATACTGAGTCAGACATGCTCATGATCATAGTGGAGAGTGCTGAGCTGCTCTAAGTTGTGCCACTTGTGAATTCATGTAATGGGACTTATCAAAAGAAATACATTAGCAAAGACGTCTCCACCATAAGAGAGGTTCCAAATTGACATCTTCCTTTTGAAAGAAGCTTTTTTTTCTTTTAATATGCTATCTGCTTCACACATGGATTCTCCAGTTGGGTCTTCCAGTTGATGTCAGGTTTTGTTTAAACTGCTGTACCATATAGGGTCTTCCATAGATTCAAGGACTTGCGCATATGGAACTGACTGAAGAAATGCTGCTGATCTAGCTACAATACCATGCTTCTCATAGTACGGGTACTTAATCCTGTTATCAACTGATGAAGACCACAGACTCCAAGCAGAAGATGAAACAGGGAGATGTATCCGAAACATGCTTGCCTAGTTCAGAAAGGCAGTGCTTTTTTCATAATGTCGTTTGAATAATTGTCAACATTGACAGGTTTTTGTGTTGCCATAAAGCTTTAGAAGTTATTCACCGTAAGCCTCAGTTTTCAGGCCTTAGAGTGAAGCTGCCTGAATGAATCAGAAGATAAGTTACCTTGATAAAGTTTCCAGAGCTGAAGATGCATTGGTGGGATTGTTATTTAACAAGTTGCAAGTTGTTCCAAGAGGAGAAGGCACTTTCCAACTGTCTTCATGCAGTTTATTCTTCTTTAGCCTGTCGCTTCCCCAGCTATGGTGCAGAAAAAAGAACATGCTAACTACAATAACTGGTCCACGTCACTTTTTTTTAAAATTTATTTCAATCTGTTTTTTTTTCCCTAGGTAAAAGCGATCCTTTCTGTGTATTAGAGCTGGGAAATGACAGTCTTCAAACACACACCGTTTACAAGAACCTCAACCCAGAGTGGAACAAAGTTTTCACATTGTAAGTGGATTGCTTTTGAAAACGTACTGCAAATACCAAACCATTAGCAGCTTAAATATAAAACCCATTGACTTTGTGGAAATACAAAGGTCAAGTTTAAGATGTGTCATTTTTTCATAGTCAGAAGAGGATGTTGGAGAAATATCAAATATAACTCAATTAAAGCCTTTTGCCTTTTATTAGTTCTTGCATGGAGTTTATTAATAGAAGTCATTAAAAGAAGAATTACTGTGATATTTATAGGAAGAATCATGACTAGACATAATGGAGTCATATCTGGATTCAAGAGATAATATAACAGAAAATGGAGACTAGATACTCATGCCTACGTTTTCCATAATTTAAAATAAAATGTTTCATTGATCCATGGTAGAATACCTCATTTAATTTGTAAGTAAGCACAAAATTAGAGTTCATTGTTCCTGATATAGCTGATGAATTTAAAATAGTCAAAGGTAGCTTACTCCAAGTTAGAAGCTTATATTTTTCTGAAAACCAAACCATGCATTTTGGGGTGAATTTATTAATAAATAGAATTGATAGTTTAGGTATCAGCAGCACAATTTTTTATTTTTTATCTTCCCTTTATGCTCACATAGTGGTTTCTTTTTTTTTTTTTTTTTTCCTTTTTTTCTTTTTTTTTTTTTCTTTTTGTGAGTAACTGAGTGAGATGAATTTCTCCAAGACCACAGTAGTCTGTGGTAAAGAAGGCAACCATGAGTGCTGGCATATCATATCTACACCTGTCCACTGAAAGAATAATATGAGCATTACGGAGTTCTTGCAAAAGCAACATTCAGAAAGACTGAATACAATGAGAAGTGTCTGATTTCTTTGTTAGAAGTGCTTTAGTGTGTTTCTATTTAATTCATGGGTGCTGGAAAATGAATTTGTGAAATACTGAACCTTGCTCTGTCTAATGTTTTCTGCAACTGAATGTCTCTTACAGTTTTTCCCTTTTTCTTACTTTCGCCCTTCTCAAGAAGCTTCTGGTTGTCACTATTTTTTCTGAGATTGTGGCAGTGGAGTGTTGTAGGATGTTCAGCCAACAAAATAAAGCTAATAAGAATCCAAAATGTTTCTTTTCAAGGAAGTTTGCATCTGTAACTCTTAAGGCTCTCAGAAGCGTCAGCTGCAAACTATTGCTATCCTTATTGTTGTTGCATGTTTACTCCAAGTAACAAATCTTCAGAGACAGTCACTCATCCATCTCTTTAGATTTCTGGCCTCCTTTTTTTTAATTGAAATTAAACTCTTTAGAAGGTATTGAGAATTTAGATTTATCTTGGCCCAGAGTGGGTTGTTTCAAGTGAATCCATTTCAGCTGGCATGCTCAATGCTACCAGAGCACCCTACCTGTCTTATTCAGGTTTTTTGTAGCACACTTATCTGTGTGTGACATGCAGGGTTTTTAATATTTTATATTGCTGGTAACTATATCACATGCAAAATTTTAGTGGAGAACTGTATGCAGCTATTTTAAAGTTTGTTTTTTAATTTGGCTTTGGAGGTATCTGGAAATATAGTTGCTGAACTGGCAGGTTTTAATGCATTTTAAAGCCATATGGTCTTGAGAACAGTGTACAGCAGGTTAGTTGTCCGCCTACAGTGCCTGGGTCACATCAAAGAGTGTAATACAGCTGCTGGCTGGATAAGCAACCGTGTGGCCTTTAGGCTCTGAGTTTGCTCCATGAGGTATGCAGAAGTCCCAAGAGCAGTAATGTTCTCAGAGGACCTCCAAGGCAGAACAACCTCACCCAGCTAAAAAACATGCTATACCACTTGCCTCTTGCTTTAATTCTTGCATTTGAAAAAAGGAAAAGCAGAGATAATGAATATTCATCTTCACGTTACCCATGCTTTTGCAAGAACAGATATAACTTTTCTCAAATAAGACTCTGGTATATTAATGATATGATACCCACATAAGGTTGAGCACCTACTGCCACATCTGTAGAGTTTGGACTGGATGGAACAAAAATATTGTCCATTTGGCCTTTAATTACCATTGTTAGAAATTTTTAAAGTAATTGGTTTTGTTAGTATTTTAAAAGGGAGATAATCGTTCAAGTCAAAAGAAAAAGTTTTTGTTTTCTACACTGTTTTTCATGTATACCTATTGTCCTGAACTCCAGTTTTAAATTTACCTCTCGACCTTTCCTAATCACGAGCTACGTCTTGAGAGCCTAGTTCTACATTGTTATAATCAACATCGACGCACAAAAAATGTCACACTCTAGTGTTATTTTCTTCACCTAGTTATGTGACTGAAACATGAGGGGAAAGCTTGGGGAATACCCATCATTTGATTCATTTTTTTGGAATTTAATTAAATGCTTGTTTTATACTCCAAGGTAATGCAAACTTAATTAGTAAAACAGTACTGTCAGATCTTTGTGGAGGAGACTCTGTGCATGTATATAGAACATCATTTGCGTGTGTGTTTCATTCCAGCCCTATTAAAGATATTCATGACGTTCTCGAAGTGACAGTGTTTGATGAAGATGGAGATAAACCCCCTGATTTTCTTGGAAAAGTTGCCATCCCTTTGCTGTCTGTAAGTTACACTTGCAATGTATATCATTCAAACGTTGATGGTTTCACTGGGAATAAGTTGTGTTTCTTTTCCCCATAGTACAAAGCAACACCGATTGAGAGATAAGCAGGTTTTGTGATGTATATATGTCTTAGTTGGCAGTGTTTATAGTCCTCCTTAGTGTAGCAAACCTTCCCAAACCATTTTAGTACAAATTTGATTGGAAAGAAAATTGTAGAAGTGTCTGTACTTCATCAGTGCTATGTGCTGTGCAAGTCTGAAAACATAACTGAGTTGTTCTGTATGTTTCCACATCATCTTCTGAAGGTAATGTTTTAAGCATGTCTTTGTTCTGTCTTGCTTCTTTTTACTCCAAGAAAGTAATTGCACATCACAGTAGGATTGACTAGAGATAGCTGTTGTTATTGGCACAGCTGAATAAAATTACCTAAAAGGGGTGTTTTCCACTCCATAGTGCTTTTAAAGACTGGTGGCTTTTGTTCTGTAAACAAATATGTGAAGAGTGAGCGCTACCACGGGAGTGTAAAATCAAAACTGGAAACAAAGCAAGCTCAGGGGAAAGTGGTTGCTCTGGAGATTAAGGAGAGCTAAAGCTTTTTCAGAGATGGCCAAAAAAGGCCAAGCTAAAGAGAGAGGAACATAAAAGGGTCATTAAAAGACATTAATAGAGAAATGGAGAAAGACAGCTTTGTGCTTGGTGAGACTGATTTAAATTGGAACAAGGCTAGTAATAATAGAATAAGTAAATCAGATCAAGAGGATGTAAATAGCTCCATGTGTATATATGCAGAATCGCAAAAGATTCTGGTAACTTTCGCAGTAAAGTTTGGGAATAACTTTCTAGGCCAGTGGCTTTTATGAAACCAATTAGCGGCTGGGGCTAGAAGCCTCATGGGACCCTCATGTTCATATCACTGAAATTATGTTAAGCCCATGTTTAACTTTAAGCATGGGGATTTCCTTGAATTTCGAGGCACTGACATATTTCAGTTGCCTGCCTATGTGGTAGGGATGCTGCGATGTATTTATGCAATGAATACAGTGTCAAGCCCTGTATGAACATTTATACTTGCGATGTATAACATGATTCAGGTAATACGTGCCTGTGGGTAGTATGAAACATTAGGTAATGCCTAACATGATGCTGTAGGTAGTGGCTTTCAAATAGGCAACCTGTGAATTCTGGTTGAAATTATGTAGTGCAAAATTGCTGTATGGTTTTGAAACACCCCTGTGAATGTGTATTCCCCTCTGCCAGAAAGGCTGTGGCCCAACCTCTCTCATAGTTAGGACTAGAGTTTGTCTTTAAGTCTTATCGGTGGTCTAGTGAGGGAAAGGCAATACTGGAATATGGGCCTCAGAGAGGAGAATAATGGGAGGTTTCTAGGGGGAAAGCACAAGTTTCATTTGATCAAAGTGGGCCATTATAAGCACCACAGTGTCAACTGGAAAATTTATGTACATAGTTTAGGTAAACAGCTATGGACGTAGTTTTGATCAATCATGATCACAGAGGGGATGTTGAACTGCAAGGATTTGGTGTTTCCAAATAAATAACGAACTGCTCATAAAACTCTTGACCAGCTGAGGACATGATTCCAGCCTAAAGAATGCTTTATAGTGGTAAAGAAATAGGATAATGTGCTCCGGTTTTGTTATTGTGTTTAAATATGTGTGTTTCTTGTGCATGCAATTTAAAAGCAATGTGGCTTCAGAATCTCTGCAGGCGAGTGTGTGTGTTTTCATCCAACCCTTGCTCTTTGCTAGTTTTACTGGAGTCCACCACATGTGCACCTCTGCAATTTTGAGAATAAGGTATGGTTAAACCGTAGGAGAGCTTGAGGGGGAAATAGTAGGCTTTTGGCACTGTGCATCCTCCACTCGAGAAGCGATCCTGGGCAGAGATTCTGCACCAGCCTGGTACACCAAGAGACCTGGCTGTGGGCAGTTTTGAGAGTCAGCCTGTATATAGAATAAATAATAAAATCTGTTTTGAGACTCTGTAGAACAGCCTGAGTCTCCAGTGGGAGAAGCCCGTCCAGTTCAGTGACATACATGTATGCATACTCGCGTATGTGTGATGTGAATGTAACGGTGTTAGAATTGCAATGTGTTTTGCGGTCCTCTTCCCCCCATGGCTGAGACCACCAGTCCTTTTTGAGGCTTAGGATATTTTAGATTGTCTATTTTAGTGACCCGAGTTGTTGATATGTCCGGTTTTAGAACAATATTAAAGTCAGTTTTGCATGGAGAATGATTTGATGTTTACAGGGAGGAAAAACTCTTAACATTTTTTATTCCATTTTGGATCACTTTGTTAATTTTTCCCAAAGTCCTCATCTCTCTGATGTTACTGGAAGAGAGTGGCTAGAGCAGCTGCTCTCCTGCAGATCCAGCGCTTGCCAAATGGTCTGCATGATCGGCAGCAGGCTGTGTGGGCTCACAGTGAGATGATGTTAGATTTGGATTTTCTGTCGATTTTATAGGCAGTTGTCAAGTATCCCTTAGGAAGCATGTAACAAGGCAGAGGATGGGAGTGCATGTGTGTGGTAATGTCCAAACTCGATTCAGTGTAGGTTTTTTGTCCAAGGTTTGAGACAAAAAATAAAAATTGTTTATGCTTTCCCTTGCCAACTGATCTTCTTCTTTCCCTTCCAAACTTCTCTGCCTCCTATTTCAGGCAAGTCTTGTATAAATATAATCCTTTCAGCTTCTGATTAAAAAACATTTTGCACCTATTAACTTAGTCTACTCAGAGAGAGAACTGCAGTTTTATACTTTTTTTCCCTTAAAATAGGAATTTTAAGCAATGTTGTCATTTTGACTATAAATTTGAATGTATCCTTTGAATTATTTAGATAAATATGTTGAAAGGGAACAACAGTTAGTTACAGTCTCAAGGACACCTCACAAACCTCACAGATTTAATTTCTCATAGGTAATCAGGCCTAATCCTTGATTTGCATTAAATTCCCTTCTGAAAATGAAAGTGCATTTGCAGCTTTATCCTGTTAAGTTAAAAATGAACAAGTTTGCCTGTCAGCATGTGAGGCAAGTTTACTTCAGATATTGTTTATGGATAGCTAAGTTCTCTTCTCAATGAAAAATTGCCTTGAATAAAGTGTATGTTGGAAGGATATGAAAAGCTCAATTAATTTGACAAAGAATTTTCCTTTAAATGTGTCCAGCAATCTTGCAGTGGCATTTTGCAAACAGGTATGTTTATCATCATGACTACACATTAACGTGAATACCCCAAAATTCACAGACAATGAAATTGGAGTCATGCTTTTCATTCACCCTCGGGTGTGATCTAAGCTTTTTGCATGCACCAAATAAGAAATACAAACAAAATGGGGGAACACGAGTAGTTTTAAAATGTTGGACACTGAATAAATCTGAAAACTTCACATTGATTTTGATACCATTACACTGCATTTGGTATTTTCTCTGTTTGGCAGGTAGGTAGGGGGGTGAATTGCCTTTTGTTGGCCTCTGTCAGGAGGATGAAAAACAAGCTTGCATTTTAACTCTAACTTCCTCTGTCTCAAGCAGCCTGTCAGGTTTTTTTTCTCCTGCTTCTCTTTACATCTAACTGCTCCTCACCTCCTATAAGGAATATATAACAGAGACCTCATCTCAAATACTCTGTTTAGCCACATTCACAGAAGTCACATTTAAACTGGAAAAGATGCTGATTAGAGCTATCAGGTTATTCAGGGCGACGGAGCACTGTCTTACCAAAAGAAGCAGGCCCTTTCACCAGAAACTGAAGAAGATCCTGGGAAATGGAGAAGTAGGGCAAAAACTTCACTGCTTCAAGAAAAGAACTGGATAGATTTAGAAGTTTTGCAGGTTTGGGAGGACTTGAACTAATTATCAAAGAAGTGCTCTCCATTTCTGTATTGCTTTGACTTAGATATTACAAAAAGCAGCCATATTTCTCTTGGTAAGGGTCTGTCTGTCTTGTTTTGCTTCAGAAGACTCCTGTCTCCTAGGAGGTTGCCAGTTATTAGAGATATGGGAGTATATAATATGCTCCAACAAATCTGAAAGCAAAGCATAACAAAAATCTTCATGTAGAAAGACCTCTGAACAAAGTGTTGTATCATAGAAAGGAATGCTTTTATCCATAGCATTATCAGCTCAGAGTAGACTTCAGCTGCACCCTTTTTCAGCAAACAGGAAGAGGTCTATGAATTATTTTCAAGTGCCAAGCAAGGTCAGTGTCTAACAATACAGCAAAAGCAACTAATACGACTTTTGCAAGCTTAATTATCTAAAGCATGGCCCGGATTCAGGGAACAGATACCTGACAACTGAGATTACTTAGCACTTGACCATAAGTGGACAGACTTTTGCGAGAGCAAGCTTGAGAGTTCGAGAGCAGGGAAAATGCTACAATTACGCAACAGAGGCAGCTGTCAAGTGGAATTTCTGTTCTGACTTTTACCCTCTCACGAACCAGAAATGTTGGAAGAGGAAAAAAATCTCTTCCGTAAAAACTGACACCTTTCTGAAATGAGATATTCTCCCCAGACCATCCAGCACTCACTGAAAATGATAGCAACATGACCACGTTTTCCTGAGGACCTGCCTTGGATCCTACTGTCTATGGCTTGTGCCCCCAGGGCTTTCGGTCCTCATGGACTGCCTTCACACCATCAACTCCATCCTCATTTGGTCTTTCGATGTTGGCCCTCTGCCAAGAATCCAAATTCATACCCTACTTTGGATGCCACAGAAGTTTGTTAAAAGGGAAATTTGGGGGGACAAACAGTTTGGGATGAATGAATGGACACTTCTTAGAGCGTGAAAGCTAATCAGCGTATGTTACTAGGCTGAGGCGAAACAAAAAAAAAAAATTATTCTTGTCCATGTGGACTAAATATGTGGCTTGCTTTCATCTTTTCCTGTGGAAGTATGCCCTTTGATAGGATAGGTATGTGTCTATTACAAGACATCTTTATGTTACGTAGGGCAAACGGTATGACATTGTGCATCAGCAATGAGCTCAAGCAGGAATATCAGGTGTCCCGACTGCTTTAGATGGATTACCCTTGGAGAGTGGCCATTACCCTTTCCACACGTCGCGGGTGTTGATGTACAGAGGTTTAAACCAGCATTGTTCTGTTAGGTCATCAATATATGACATTGAATCTGCATCAAAGCTGGTTACAGAGTGCAGTTTTTGTAAAATCAATGTTAAAAAAAACCCCACACTAAACCATATTTCTTTGAGACAAGAGCAATGAAAAAACACCCTTTGCTGCGTAAGGGTCCTGTCTTCTCAGTGTTTTGTGTCATATCAATCTCGGCTTTTGCGATTTCATTAAAATTCCCAAGCGGTCAGAAGGTTGTTGCTTAATAGATTTAGCATTGGCTGGCTACATCAATACTGCGTTTAGTCACATTTGTTTTACTGGGGACATCTGTGAGAAGAGTTTAGCAAATATATTCATTCATTTGAAAGGAACTCGGTACACTTTGAGCCTTGACTGCACTGCAGTCCCGTGTACCTGACCATTTCCTTCCCACTGTGAGATGGTAACGTAAGTTAAAGCTCTGCTAGACGTTGCCTCTGCAGGCCAGAATACTTTGTTCCTAAAGAATTTTTGCATTTTCTCCGAATGATATACTTCCTTCACATGGTCCTGTATGGGGAAGGGATTTTGGTATGGAAGTAGGTGTGAATTTTTCAGTGAAAACATGAGTTGATTCAGAACAGGGAAATGCCTCAACTATCAGAAATTCCTATAGGATGAAAATCCTGGGTTTTTGTTGGTTTCCTCCTTGTGTTTTTCTGACCTTGCAAAATGAAATAAGTCAGTAGGGAAGGCTTTACTGTCCTCATGTTAATTCACCTTGTTGTGGGCAGTATTGGGTGGTGACTAAGCCCTGGTATGTTACATGCTATTAGCGTGTTTTTCAGAGAATGCGGGCATTAATATTCAATAGGCTATGAAACAACATCAATAAAGGAATAATATTGATTCGAGGACCTTACCTACAGACATTCTTACAATTAATTTGAATATGTAAGACTGAAAGAGCATTCCTTTCCTTTGCATTTCATGTAAATATTTATATATAAATGTTCATGGATAAAATAACCTATTTTTGACACTGCTATCAGGAATATTCGTTGAGGGAAATCCATGTGAGATCAGGTACCTAGCAAAAGGCGTTCGAGTGGCAGAAAGATTAGATTTCTGTCAACATTTAGGTTCAGCCTAGGACCGCAGGCCAGCCTGCGACATCTGTTCACCTTTTCCATAGCTGCAGAGAACATTTAAGCAGTATTTGTGAACAGCAGAGATTCTGGAAAAAAATCCAGCGAGGAAAAAGAAATAGATCCAAAATAAAAATTAGTATGACTGGCTATCACTAGAGAGGAGAAAGCATTGAGCAGAATCTGAGCTCTGAGGAGGAGAAAAACTGTGACCCAAGAAAAACATACAATGAAAATGTAGTGTATTAAAAGCTGTTTTGGATGTTTTCTTCTGGGCACAGTTGAGACATGCCCCTGATATAATCTCCCTGAATGTTTGAGTTACCCCATAGCTTTTGTTGAACCACACTGGGTTAGTACATTGCCAAAATTGTAAGTGAGACTTTTGTTTGACTTTTTTTTTTTCAAGGTTTCTTTTTCTTATCCAAATGAAAAGGCAATGGAGAAATGCCATTTTAAAGCAAACTGTTCTTTTCTGTACTTTCCCCCACCACCACCACCAAGAAGTTGAATGTTTAGTCTTGGACTGTTATAATTGCACATCTTTTACTAGAAAAGTCAGAATTGAAGGTGCTAAATAAAGCTGTCTGTAAACCTGGATCTGCACCACGACACATTTTCCCCAGTTCCATCTTAAAATAACAGGAACAACAGTAATGATATTTACCCTTTTAAAAAGTCTCCCAAGCAAAAACCAGCCCCTGTTACCAAAGAAAGATTGAAATAGAAGTTAATCCTTGCTGATTTGAAACTTGCTGAATGAACACACCTGCAGGCACAGCCCAAATGTTTGATTCAGCTCTAGCTGTGTAAATGAAGAGACTTTTCCCCAAAGTCAGAAGAATTTTTGGGACACAGAGGGCTGTAATGCCAGAATCGGACCTTCTTGGAGTGACAGCTTTCCTCTTCCTTCTTCTGTGAACTTAGTAGCATGTGACATTTCTTTCCTTGGTGGCTATGTTCTGGAAAGATGCAAGGATATCCCAAGGAACAGGAAAAGAACTTTCCACTAGTTATTACTCCTGGGGTGATAGGGTGAAGTGTTACGAGGAATGTGTAATTGGAATATGTGGAAATTAGCCCCCAAATTCATATTTGTGGAGAGTCCAGAATTACGATGTTGTGATACTTATGCAAAGACACACCTCTATCTCTGCAGGCTCACTGAGAGCAGCACACTCCCTGCCCCATGGCAAGGGGACCTGAGGTGAAGCTCAGGCTAGAGCTCCTGCTGGTGGCCATTCCCTGGGACCGGAGGAGTAGTGGCCGCAAGCCAGATCCATCTGGCCCTATACCTTCACCATCAGCAAATCCATTTCTTTCAGTTCATTTGGAAAATGGAGCAAAAATCTTTTATTTCCAAACTTTGTTTTGTCTTGGTTTTTTTTTCAATATCCTTTTAAATTATCTTTTGCCCTTGGCGGGGGGAGGCGGGGAGGGAGGCAAACTGTTGAATATCAGAATCCTTTATGATGGGCAGATGTTACTTGATTTGGCAGCTGGCATGAGGAATCTCTGATTTCAGTCCTTTTGGCTCAGAAGAGGGGCCAGCCTTCTGGGTAGCTCTTCTGTTTTGGGGCTGCGGATTATTTGAGGCTGGTGGTCTGCAGAGCAGACCTCTGCCTGCTGCCTTCTTGGGAGCTGCGGTGTCCTTTGCACCCAACTCGGAGCCCTCTTGTTCTCATCTCTCCTATAGTGGAAGCAGAGGCAGTTCAGGATCGGTTTAGTGCTGTGTCTATTATTATTATTATTATTTGAAGGGAAGAAATCCCACGTATGATTGCATAACCCTCAGCATCCTGTTAAGCAAAGCTTTGCTTGAGAACATTAACAAAAGCTGGAGTTCCTGTTTGGACACCACTGAGGATGCAAACTTGGGCTTTATGAGGGCCCTCTTCCCTTTTAACTGTTGGCCAGGAAAGCCATCTAGCCTTGGTGAGCTGTTTGGTACAGAGAGGGTGGAGCAACACTGGGAAGGAAAGCGACCTTTCCCTTGTCATGTGAAATCACTTGGTTCCCATTATGCCTTTTTTTTTCCTCCTTACTCCTTTCTATCGTGGTTTATATGAGCGCCTCTTCTAAATGCCGCAGCAGCAATAGCCGTTGTAAATATGGTTGCAATTTCATGCCCCCAAATTTCCTCTGTTATCTTTAATCTTTGATCATTACAGTCCCTGAATGTAGCTTTTTGGTAAGCTGCAGTTTTTTATGTTACTGCTGTTTAGAATTAACTGGTCTGCTTCCTAAAAAGCCAAATGTTTAATCAATACATATCCTACTGTGTATAATAAATACATTTCTGCCATCACTTTCTGAAGAGAGAATGCTTTTGATTTGAGCCAAATAGTTTACAAAATGGTGAGGGAAGGTTTTTTCTTTTTAATAGATGTTTAGTGCGATAGGGCCAACCGGCAGATTAGAGCATAGAAACAGCACTGAAATACGGGGCGGGGGGGGGGGGGGGGAGGAGGAGGGTTGGACGGGGTAGTTTTTACATGAATTAGTTTATTTTGAACATTTGTTACATTAACATTCACTGTAATGAAGCTGATTAATTTCTCTGGATTCTGTTCATTTCCCGGGTAGTAATTTGAGAACCTTTCAATAAACTAAGCATTAAGAAGGGGGTTCGTGTATTGGAGTGTGCAATAGGTAAGCAAGTTGTTGCTGTGGCTCTTTTCCTAAACTTTGGAAGAAAAAATCCATTTTAAACCTGTAATAACAGTGGCTGATTACTTCCCATCAACTCACTGGCTTCCAGGGCAGAATTTTCAAACTGGTTATTGCTTGCACTGCTCTACTATAAAGTACAAGGTCTGTAAATTAAAGTTGGACCATAAGAGATTTAATCTGCAATTTTATAGGTCTCTAATCCAATGGTCATTTTGTATTTCCAGCTTTGAGTATATTATCAGAGTTTGGGAAGTTTTTTTGTGTGTGTGTTTGGGATTTATTTATTTGTTTTTAGTGTCTTTTCAAATTATATTGTGAATTACAGCAGGGGAAATATTGATGCTTTTTTAAATCCATCTCCCCCCAACCTATAGATTAGAAATGGTAAACAAAGTTGTTACACACTGAAGAATAAAGACTTGGAACGTACTTCAAAAGGAGTAATTTACTTGGAGCTGGATGTCCTATTTAATCCTGTAAGTTGAAATGTTTTCTCTTTGCTTATCCTTTGTGTAAGAAATCGAGACTGCCTGAACCTGCAAGGGCTGGGGGGCTGATCCGTTAAGCACGGGGACCAAACGGGAAAGGTCCTGACCTAAATGCACCTGGCTGCGGAGGGTTTTGCCTTCATGCCGTTGGTACGGGAGCGCTGGCGCAACGGTCCACGCAGGTGGATGAGATGATGCCGAGGACGTGACGGTGACCACGGATGTCTTAGGAAGGCGGTGTGGATTATCGTCCATAAGGGCTTCATTTGGAACAGCCGAAAAAAGGAGTTAACGTCTAGATTATACGTTACTTTTAACACCTACTTCCTCCTGAAAAAGCTGACCCACGATGTTCTCTCCTCACAGGGTGTTGACAGGAAAATTAATGAGGCATGTACACAGCGCGCTTAGTTTTTAGGTGGCTGAGTCAGTCGCAATTGTTTATGCCCTACAGTCCTTTACCAAGTTAAATCCTGTTTATTAAGGCCATCACGGGCTGTAATGGAGCTGCGTTCGTGCCGGCTCGGTGGTGCGGCGGGACTGGAGACCGTTGCCGCTTACGGCAGCAGCGCGCGGGGATGGCTTTGGTGGTGGAGTTGGGAGGGCTGGAGGGGGCAGCCGTTTCCACCCACGCTTGGAGGAGCCAGCCTGGCACTGCCAGACCTGCGGAGGGGTTTCGGGGGGCTGCAGCTGCCCTGTGTCCGTGAGGAGCCGCAGCACCCCAGCACGGAGGGGCTGCTTGCGGGGGACGCTGCCGGCAAATCCACAGTCACGAAGAAGCTTCCACCAGAACCCTGGGCAGGTATTGGTCCTCTTGCCTGTAGACTGGCGCTCTGGCCACCAAGCCATTCTTCCCCCTGTAGTGAACATAAGGGGTTATATAAATACTTCAGTTACTCTGTAAGGTGCCCTACTGCTTTCTTTAGGTCCGTTCCTGAATGACTCTTAAGGGAGGTTGGCCTTACCCAGCTCAACCCCTGCACGTTTTACCTGGAGTGATGGACCTGTGCGTTAAGGGGGGACTGCTTGTACGGTGCAGTCGCTGCTCTTCAAGTCAGTAGATCAGACTCTGAATTAGATTTGCGCCAGGAGAATTAGATCTGCGCCAGGGTTGTGGGGAGCATCGTTATGTACACCTAGCTACTCATCATAAATCATTTAGAGACGCTAAAGCGTGAAAGATGCTGGGGTTCCCAATCAACGGTGGTGATGCAAAGCTGAAAGGATAATGCTTAAAAATGTGATTTTTTTTTTTTTTTTTAGGTAAAAGCAAGCATTAGAACATTCAAGCCACGAGAGAAGCGCTTCACGGAAGAGAACCGCAAATTTTCTAAAAAGGTAAAGTTTGTCTTTGGACTAAGCGCTCATGTTTGCTTTAGGAAGATTTTAGTTTGGTGTAGGATGGCTCGAGGAACAAAACCTATTTATGCATAGAAACACATACGGAGCACATTTTTTTCTGTATATATTTAAAGGCTTGTTAACACAAAATTGTTTTCTGATCTAGTTTGCATCAGTAGTTCTGCTTTGTGCTTCAGGGTGGGGAAAATGACACCCGTAGATGTTGCACAGTTCACAGAACCTAAAACAAAATGAGCCAGATTCCTCTCTCCTGTAAGGAAGAAATGAGGTCTAAATTAGTTGCTTAAAAAGTCTGTAGCATTTTAGAACAATGGCCGTTATCCTTTTTTTAAATAAAGGCGTGATATAATGAGGCTGCAATTTTGTATTTATTTTTATGGACTAATTCAAAACAGGTAGAGAAAAGGTTCTGTATTTGGATTAAATTCTATCTGCCTGTTTTCCTAAGACATTGCTATTTTGTAAAAATTGAAGGGGAATAAAGGTAGGTTTCTGTTACTGTTTTATGTAGTTTTGGCATCAAAATTTGCTTTTTTCTTCTTCTTCTTTTTCTGAGGGATAAGGAAAATGGTTCTGAAAGGTTTGGGTGTAATCAGAAAGCAGACAGGAGCTGGAGAGTATCTCTGAAATAGAAGCTTTATTTGTAATGTATGCCCTGGCATGCATTTGTAGCTTAAATTATCCCCGTTTCTGAAGCAGTAGTAGGATATTAGAGTATTTGATTAAACTCCTCTTCTCCTCCCCTCCTCCCACTCAATGTTTATCAGATCTTATCAAGAAATGTTGATCGCGTGAAAAAAATCACCATGGCAATATGGAATACAATACAATTCCTTCGGAGCTGCTTTCTCTGGGAGTCCACGGTAAAGAGTGTGATAGCATTTGTGGTAAGTGGATTTCTTCTTTATTGCATAAGACTAAGTGATATAAGATCTCGAGTGTTGCAGTGCTTCCTCCCCACCAGCTTAAAGCCACGTATTGTTTGCTGTTATTGGCGTTTTGTGGCTGCGCCGTGGTATGGCGCGCGGAGTCCAAACTCAGGCCTGCGTTGTGCCGGGCAGGCATGGAAATGAGACTTTTGGGAACAGCCTCCTCGCCCTTGGTGCAGGGGCTTTCTGTGTCTCGGCAGGTCTGCACCCATCTTCTGTGGGCATTTTACTGCAGTTTATCAATGTATGTTACTCCCGCTGCTGCTGCGGACTGTGCTGCACGTCCTTATTGCACGTCAGCAGGTCTACTGATGTTGCCTGTTGCAAATCTCTTCTCTTGACGTGATAATATATTGCTTAAGGTGGGGGGGGGGGGAAGGTAAAGGAAAAAAGGCTGGTCAGCGAGTTCTGCTGTGTTCTGAGAACAAACAGCCCAGTTGTCCACCTGCCTGTCCCACTTTTCAGCTCCCTCCTTTTTCCTCTTGGTAGTAAACACCCCACTTGCAGTTTTCTTATAATCCACTCAAGCACAAAAAGGTTTTGCCTGCTTTTTATTCTGCGGTGTGACATTTTCTTCATGCTTGAAATGTTTGGCATGCCGTTAAAGGTTGCAAAATTGTTTTGTGGTGGTCCAGCATGAAAAAAAAAGTTTGAGTTGAGTGTTTATTAAGCAAAATAACAGCCACATCTCCAAGATTTCTAACCCTTTTACTGTCTGTGAATTGTAAGTTGCTTTAAGGTTCCTTTGAGGAAAACACTTCACAGTGTATTTGATGAGTAAAGTGAGCCATCCCTGGCTGAAAGAAGCTCAGAGTAAAGACAGAGAAGCAGTCTTTCACCCTGCAGTTTACAGGGATGACTGGCAAGTAAGAGTGGAAAGGAAGAAAGGGTGTTTTCTGTGTATTATTTTTTGCTTTTGTTCAAAGCTTATTTAAATCATATCCAGAGCTCAGTGGTTCGAGAGCTGGTGACTAGTGCCGTGAAGTATCTTCTCCACTGAAGAGCAGAGATGCTAATTGATATACCCTTCTGTAGGATGCATATAGATATGCTGAAAGCACCAAGAGGAAGAAAACCTAAATAAACTTATCCTTGCCCTCAAGGCCTTAAGGTGATGGATTCCTTGGAAGAAGTGGAACTGCTGTGCCTGAGTGTGTGTTTGCATAGTGGTGGTCTGAAATCCCTCTCCTTGTGCTGTGCGTAGGAAAGGAGGATGAGCAGGTACCTCGTTGATGCGGCTGTGAAGAGGGATTGTGTGGTCGTGCATGCTAGAGGTGGAGAAGGAGGGATGTGCAGTCCCCGCGGTGACGTCCTGCCGTTGCTGCTCAGCAAGAATCTAAGCGCGAGCCTGGGAGGTGCTGAAGTAGGGACCAAAGCACTTGAGAAGCTATGGCTGTTTTCTAGACTATGGAGAAGTTTAGCAATGTTTGTAAGTGATAATGAGGCAGAAATATAAGAAAGTGGGAAAGTGGATCTGCAGAAAAAGTAATTGATTCGTGGTAAAACGGATGGTGAGCACAAAGGTAGAAGGCTACAGGTTGCAGATCGTGAACATCTTTACTGTATCCCATAATGCTACTGGTTTCTTAACAGAAAGTGTGTAGTGGGAAAGGAAGAGAAATACATGAATATATGAATGCAGATAAGAAGTGACTTCCTCTACGCATCAAAATCTAAGTCTGATTTTTCACGTGGAAACAATTCAGCTCTAGCGCATGTAATGAAGAGCTAATTCTGTGTATCTCGCTATTTCCAGTGTGTGTTCATAATTCTGAAAATAGGCAAGCACTGTGGTAGATGCAGCAAAAAAGCCCAAACCTGTGCATGTGATCCATTCTTAACAGGTTAAACAAAAGGTAAATTAGAATAGCACATTTGTAAAATCATCATTCCCCAGCAAGCAGCCTCTGTGTGCCTTCCATGCCCAGCTTTGAATCAGCCTAGCTTTGTGCCATATTTATCCTCACTAGCAACCCACTTGTATCTGACTCTGAAAACCTGAGAGGAGGGCAAGATGCACAAAGCTCCTTGAACATTTTTCATCTGGGTTCTTGAAACCACGACTGTTCAGGGATAGCATGGTGAATCTATGGTTTTAAATATTAACCAGGCTCCAAAACCTTAGAACACCCTTCTCTCCCCAAAGTTGTTCCTTGGGCTGCTGATAACAATGAAGCATGGTTGTATTCTGCGTATTTCACCTATTCTCATGGCAATAAGCCCATAGAGTGTGTTCCTGATGACCCCCCCCTCCCCATTGCATTGCCCTTGGTTTCCCTCTACAGGTAGCCTATGCCCCTCTTGGGAAGGGAGAACGGAGGGAGGGATGAAGAGGGAGGAGGAAGACAGGCAGACAGTGCTATCATATGAGCCTTGTTTTCTTAAGCAACCAGACTATAAACAGCCAGACAAAAGAAAATAAGAGATCGTTGGAGCATTGCGATAGGCAAGGACTGCAGTATCTTGCACCTTCCTGTTTTAGTCTTTATTACAGTGTACCTCCCTCCCCATTAAAGCTGACAGCTAGGGCGTATGACAAGGGCATGTGCTGCTACTTCTGGGTGCGCAAGAGAAAAAGAGGGACAGATAAAGAGAGGGGAAACAGAGGAGGATAGTGGAGGCAGGATGCAGATGAATGGGGAAAATGCCATCATTGTGTGTTCTCATTTTTAAGATACATCATCCCCAGCTTAAATTTCTGTATTAGTCTGTTATGGTGAGAGGAGACCATCCAAGAACATGTGAGTAGTTTTCTTTTGCACTTTAAAAATGAGATCTTACTTTGTGTCTGCATTCTGCAGTGTTTAATCCGATGACTTTTAACCTGAGTCATTCATGTAGGCACTAAAGACACAGATCAGGCCTGTTTAGGTAGAAGTGAAATTAGGATTTAGTCAAGCTTGGGGGTTTTGGAAAGAGGGTTGAATGAGAGGTCTGATGAAAAGCAAAATGTCACTTTTGGAGAAATTTGCACTGTGCACGAGGGGGTCAGTGCAAGTTGTGTGTTACACTTAAATTCAAAAAATAGTGCGTCAGAGGAATGAAAGTCATGGCATAGTTTTTTGACTTCTTTATAGTGTAAACTTTGTGTTGGCTCTGGTGCCAAAATAGGCACCACATGCTGTGCATAACTGAGAATATCAGTACACGTGTAAAAAGTTGCCTGTAGTGCTAATAGTGTTCACGTGCAGGGAGAAATCTTAGTGTGTTCTCCTTTTAGGTAGAGGGTTTTTGAGATTTGTAGAGAATCTTAAGACCAAAAGGCTCTTTCGGTAATCCCCTCTGATTATTTCATTTTCATATAGTTATGTCTGTATTCAACCCAGTATGTTGTATTTTAACTGAAAGCTCTCAGAAAGGGCTCTTTGTTAAGGTGCTCCAGTATGTCCACTCGTGGTGCTGCTCGTGTGCCTGATGCTCCATGTGCTATCCTTGGCAATTTGTTCCCAGTTTCCAGGGCGAATGTTCTGGTTTTAGCCTTGATTTCCTGGTACTCATCACGCCTTCCTCTTGTCACACCTTTCTCCACTGAAGCCTCACTTCCACGCTGCATTATTGGTGTCCAGAAAGCTGGAGTTGCATGGTGAAATATGCCTTAGGAAATGTCTGCCTGTAAGTCATTTTGTGTATCTGTGCGATTATGAGCTGTTTGTTTTTTCCACTCATGCATGTGAAAACTCATGTTCTCATCTTTCAAATGCAATTTTAAATCAAATTCCTACTCCTTCCTGCCACATATACTCGCTGCCTACCTGCTTTGCTCCTTCTCTCACAAATTTGGTTGTGGAAGTTGCATCTATAGTAAGAAATGAATTGTTCTTACTGTACAAAACATATTTTTAAAATATTTCAAAAGTTAATTTTAGTCACAATGATTTTTATATGGAATTATGCATCATTGCACATTGTGCTTGTGATTTTATACAACATAATTACACCTTCTATTGACATTTTTCTAAGCATTAATAGCAATTATGTCATTTAATGAAATTACAGTAATTGCATTAAAAAAACCCTATAATCTGGTGCAAATTAAAAGGATATATTGACTGGAATTTTTACTATCATATATATTTTTTTAAAGTTTTCATGATAGGTGCAAGAGGCATTGACAAGACCAGGCGAGCTATGGAAACCCAGCCTCCCTAGCAGCTCTGTGGTGACTGGCAGGGCTCGCTGCTGATTTGCTTCAGGGTCCCTGCACACTAACCCATGCCAGTACACTACTTTTTTACTGGCAGTGTGTCCTGCTACATCAGATTTAGGCCTCTGCTCATCAAGGCTGCTGCCAGGGTGGGTACAGGTGGGAGCTATTTTTCAGGCTCAGACCTAGCTGGCAGCCTGGGTGAGACGATGAATGCAAGCATGCACAGGCAGTATTTATTCATTTCGCAGTGGTATTGCAAAGTGATAAGTCTTTTATGCTGGATCAGTATGGGGAGGAAAGGAAGGAATGCAATGTAACAGGGTTGAAATGTGGAGGTTCTGGTCAAACCCACTGCAGGTATGTAATGATGAGCAGCTGGGGGAATGACAAGCATGGTATCGCTTTCTCGGGACTTCTCAAAAAGGCAACTGATACAAGATTAGGAAAGCCCTGGTGTTTGTGGCTAAGGGGCAGCTGCCTGGCAGAGCTGCTGGGAGCTGCGGATGCAGTGGAAACCTCAAACTTTAGCTCTAGAGCTTCTTGCGGTGGAGGTGGGATTCTGAGCCCCTTTGCCAGGTAGGAGCTCAAAGCTCTGCAGATCCAGAAGAAGCTGGGTCTGGGGGCTGACCAATTTTTTTATTTTATTTTATTTATTTATTAGGTGCTGGCCTCTTGGGCTGTGGGAATTGCACTGCCCAAGGAATCATGAGTTTTGTGCAGTCCTGTATATAGCCAAGTATTGCACAAACTTCTTTCCATGTTCCTTGCTGATTTTCTCATCACTGAGATGTATAGCTTTGATGACAGGTAGTGCTTGTGCATTTGTGGCAAATGAAAGTTCATTCTGTCAATTGAAGAGCAGCAAGGCATGCCTTCCCCAAATATATATGTACATATACACGCTACTCTGCTAATTTGCTTCAGTCCTAATCTGGGATAACAGAGATAGATGGCTTAGACTCTGCAGCCCGCGAACTTCTTGGTGTCTATGCTGAGTCTGCCATTTAGCACACTGCCACTGAAGTTCATGATACGGGAGCTGGATCTGAGCCCAATTAAACTCATTTCATAGAGGAGACACCAAACATCTTATTAGGCATGAACAATTTTTAATCTCTGTGAGCTCGGCTATATTTATACTGACGACCTAGAGGCAAAAGGCCATTAGCTTGTTGACAGTGTCCTCTAAAATTGTTAATTGCCTATCAGTAAGAAGGAAATGTTTTTTCCCCTCAAGGAAAGATGTTTATTAACTCAAAATCTATGCCTTCTGGAGTTTACTTGGGGTGAGGTCTTCCATTCTGTATGTGGACAGGCATCTCCTACATGTTATGCTTAGGCTTTCCCAAGCAAAACATGAAATGTTCCAATTCTGTTCACATTAAGCATAGTGCAATACTAGACGTGACAAGAACATGTGAACAAAACATCCAGTTTAACACAAGGGTGGCATTTTGCAAAACAAAATGACTCAATACTTTCGTTTTTGTGGAATTTTTGAACGGTAAAGGAAATGTTTGGGGCAAAAGATTTAGCAAGGAAGATCTTTGGAGAAACGAGACCAATAAGTGCTCTGAAATCCCAACAACTTGGGTTAAAGTAGAGGTAGAGTAGACCTCTTGGATGGGCTGTCTTATGACACTTGGACACTCTGGCCAACCCAGGAGAGGATAGAGGAGAATTTTGACTAAAACCCTACTCATGAATGACCAGTAGATGATGATAACTTGCTTTTTTATAGAGTGGGGAAGGAAGATGCTCTCCCATGTGAACTTCTCCAAAGTCTTTCTTATTTTCCATGTGAATTGTCAGCTGATTTTGAACCAGAAGCTGCTTGATACAAAGCACAAACCACAAACCACTCTGACATTTGATTATATGTGTAACTGATGAGAAGGGTATAGTCTTTTTTCTTCTTTTCTTCCTCATAGCTGAAGACAAAACATAAAACATTGTTCCCAAAGTGTTTGGGAACAGCATTAAAGCAATGGTAGATTAAAATGTCTCCACATTAAAAAGCTAAATAAAATGAATAGATGTAATCCTAAAGAAAGAGAGAAGAATGGGTATTCTTCAAACACTGAATAGGGAACTTGGAAAAAGAAAAAAATTAAAAAAAAAGTATTAATGCAAAAGAGATGGTCTTTACTTCTGTATTGCAGAGCCTTTGCTAAGGGCTTTTCTCACCCCATTTGCAGTTTGTGTTTTGCTACAGTTTTAAAGAAGCAGTAGGCAAAGGGATGAATGCAGATTTTATCTAAATAGGGAAGCTGTGAAATAACACCCTGTGATACAAAAATTTGTTCACATTTAAGACTAGAGTCTAGCCCTGAAGGAGTAATGAAAGACGGTGTTTCAAGGATTTGGTCTGGTAATTAATTCTTTAAGCCCCCTACCATTTTCCTCCCTCCTTTCCCTCTATATACCCCCAGTAAAGGCATGTCTTTAAAATGATTGTCTTGAACTGCAGAGAAAAGGCAGGATCAGAGGTATGTTTTTATTTCAAACTATTATATCCCAGTAAAAGCATTTTCCTAATGACAGAGGAAGCGTTTACATCCTGCTTCCTCCACACTGCTCATGGCAGCGCCTGTGAAAATGCAACATTTGTGCACGGAAAGCCGTTAGGAGCATATTACCTGACATGTGCACGTAAGTGCTCGGATGAGAAACAGGCTTTTCGAGACAATTAAAGGAGACGATTTTACCCTTCTCGCAGCAATTTTTAAAATTTCCAGTATTATTCTTCTGTGGTTGAGGGGAATACGATTTAAGCTTGAGATCCCAGGCTTTGCAGCCGTTAAAATTCCTGGAATAGCAGTAGCGATATTGATGATGCTGAGAGAGACACAGCAAAGTAAACACATGTTATTTCCAGCTCTTTCAAAAATGCAAGAACAAACAAGGACAAAGTTAATAGGGAAATAACCACTTAGGAGCTTGACAACACTGTAAACAAGATCTAAAAAACAAAGTTTGAAGCTTTGGAGTGAGGGTTAGATGGAGCTTAACTGAGACTGACACAAAAACTCTTTTTGGCTTTAAAAAGAATAGATAGTCCTATCGTTCTAGCTCGGGAGTTAAGGGATTTGGTTTTTTTGCCAATGAGAAACCTTCCAAAAAAAAAAATTTTTTTTGTATCTGAGGTGTAATACTCCTTTCTTGTGGGGCTTGACGGGGCATTTCTCCTTATGTAACGAGTTCCTTGCTTTTGTGGGTGGGGAGCTACATCTTAAATTATCAACGTGAGCCTACGCTGCGCTGGTATTTGTGAGCAATAGCAGCGCTTTCCGTGTTGTGTATTCCGAACTTGCGTGCATCGTACAGGGATGATTCCCGCAGCCCTGGTAACGAGAGAAATCCAAATCCCCGCTTCGCTCTTGCGCGCGCGCTCTCTCTCTCTCTCGCGCGCGTTCTCTCTCTCTCTCTCTCTCTCTCTGTAATTGCATTACTTTGTTTTTACCTGATGATGAAGCCTTTTAATACATTTGTAACGGTGCTAATCTGAATAGTCAAAACGTACATGTAAAGGCCCGGTTCTGCCTGAGGATATGCATCTGTGCAGCTGGTCAGCAGCAATATATACACAGGCATCCAAAGAAAAAATCAAGGCAATGGAGGAAAAAAAAATCATCTTTGTTATGGGGTAGACGTATCCAAAGAACGTGCCTGTGTTAACATACACAAACCTGCCTGTCTCTGGAACCGAATGAGTAATATGTAGTTTTCATCTGTTTGGCTATCTAATGACAGCCCACAAAGGCAACCCTAGATGTGCAAACATTTTGTCTAATAATAAAAAAAAAAAAATGCACAGGGGCTCTTTGTAGCTCAGACCTGAACTACGTGCATCTGAAAGCAGTTCTGCCTGGCTTTCGGCTCGAGTTGTGACCTGTTGGAGAACTCTGCTCAGCGCTTGCATTTCCAGCTAATTTGATATTGCCTTTTTTGTGGTGGGAGCTTTGTCATTTGTTTCTAAGCTGTCATTTTTATTAGTCTCCCTGGCTGATCTTTTTGGGCTCTCGTCAGGTGGTGTGTGTTCTCCATTGTCTGCCTGGGCTTGGCAAGCTGTAGGTCCTTTTATTGCCATATGACGTGGGCGTGCTTGCAGCAGTAGCCTGTAATTATACCCACCACAGGTGACAGTTACAAGAGAGCTTTGGTAATAATTTTAGCTGCCTGATCTGATGTTTATGAAGAGAGAACCCTCTTTGTGGTCTGGCTGGAGTTTGCTGTATTGTAGTATACTTTAGCTGCTTGATTTATGAAGCCTTTTTTTATATATATATATGTGTGTGTGTGTGTATATGTATTTAATATATATATGCACACACACATAAACATCTTGTGTCTTCAGAAGTTTTGCAAGAGATCATTGTTGATCTTAAAACTATCTTGTACGGTTTCTATTTATTTTTGCATATGTTGGAATTATTTCGCTCTGTCCAGCAGGATAAAATTGTACTCTTGCCTGTTGCTGGTTTTCTTTGTATATTCAACATTGCTGAACTCCTGTTTCTAACCACGTATTAGCAGATACGCTCAGTTTTCTTAGCTGAGTCTAATCACTGATAGCATGTAAGCATGTCTTTCGTCCTTGGATTTCAGCTATTTTATAAAGGATCAAATTCACTATCCATGAAAGCAGGGGCTGGCTCCTTTATTCTCAATGGAATTGCAAAACTTGCTTATGCAGAAGGTGAATTTATCTCATGGTTCTTATTGTCATCCTGCAAATTTACACCCTGATGTTAGGAATTTGCTACAAAACATCCGGGAAAGGCTGAAGTGCACACTGTGTGAAAGTAGGCTTTTTTCTTTCGGTTACTGTGGCTTTGGTTTTTTAGATTCCTTAGAGGAACTTCAAATTAAAAGTTTTTTAGCATCTTTTGAATTTGTGAAAAAGCAGGAATTTGTAATTCCTATCAATTGACTGGTATGCTGAAAAACAATAGGAATCTATTAGCAACCATTTGCTAGCTCATCTGGTCCTGACGAGGTGACTTTCCATATTATGAGCCAGTGGCTTTTATTTTCCCAATTTGCCTGTTGCCTTCCCCAAAAGTTTGCTGTATTCAAGGATTTGGAATGGCATAAACGAAGATGAAATTAGTATTCTACATTGAATGCGGCATCTGTGTGTGACTCATATTAAATGTGAGTGTGTGTGAGAGAAGCTGCTTGCCCAATCACTATGGGCAATATCACAGTCTGAAATGCTTATAGGTAGACTTTCCAAAGTGTGACGTGCATTAATTAGTGGTATTATGCAAACCATATAGAAAAAGGTATGCAGCCCAGCACAGAAGTGTCGACTATTTTTGATGTCAGAAGCAGGGAAAAAAATGTAGGAAGTCCCTGATATTTATTATGAGAAAGATATGTATTAGAAAATGAAATTGTCATTAAAAATAAAACTTTTTTTTACTTTTAGTGTAGCTTTTTCTAATTTTCTTCTACTTTTTTCCTAAACCCCAGGTGCATTGATTTTTCTTTGAGTCCAGATCTGCTTGGTTTTGTCTCATTATTTGCATTACTTTGACCTGGCACCTCTTAGAAAGTACTTTAAAGCACTTCGTTTTACAGGAAGATTGTAGACACTGACTATTATCTCCGCTGTCATTGGTGGAGTAATCCTATCACTATTTTATTTCTGTTTCTTCATTTTTAAAAAAAGGAGGGGAATCCTTCAACACTGATGTAAGCTTAGAACAGTGCGTTCCCTGGAAATATATATGCCCTCTTGATTCCCGTAAAATGGAGATATGTAAAGCTATGTCTGTAGGTGGTGTAAGTCACTGCAACTCCCTCAACTTCAGCAGCACTGCATTATTTAACATCAGTTAAAAATCGCCATCCTCATTTTGGAGCAAATCCTGTTTTCAGTGTTAGGAGCTGGTTTTCTGGGGAGGACAAAAATCCTGTAGGTGGCGATGCTCGCTCATGAATGAGCAAACTCCCAGCAGTTATGCTTTTGTCAGATATTTTTTTTTTCCTTTTCTGGCAGGTTTTCTTGAACTATTTTATTTTTAATTTAATTCACTCGTTCTCTCAGCGCTAATCTAACACTAGTTGCAGAAATCTTGACAACTGGAAGAAATTTCATATTTGAAGGTAATGCAACATTTTGGTTTTTATGATGGAGACAAATGCACCTTAAGGGGTTTCTCTTAAACCATTCTTTTTCTTTTTCTTTTTTTTTGAAATGAGAAAAAGAGTTGGATCCTTTACAAGACCTGAAATAAAAGAGGATTAGTATAGAAGCTACATAGCCAATGTGTTTTGAAAAAGCCTGTTTTCTTCTCTTTCGGTTTTGCTTTTCTTCACTAGTGACTAAGATGTGATGCGTCTTAGAGGTTAGACTTAAGCAACCTGGAAGTCCTAAGGTGTTGAACATAAGGTTGTTTAAGGACTGCAATAATAAAAATATTCTAAATCAGAATATCAAGTCCAACAGCAATTCCAGTCTATACTGTCTTTTTAGCACTCATGGGGAAACAAAGCTGGAAGGCTGGGGTAGCTGCAAAGTCCAGAAATGTCTGACAAAAAAAAAAAAATCCCCCAAACTCTGTACTATTAATTATGAGTAGATTTGAGTACTGCCACAGTAAAGGATTATGTTGGTACCAGTAATATCCCTGAGTTTTGATGTCTTCCCCTACACTTCATTAAATTGTAATAGATTAATCTTAATTGTGACATGTGCATTGTAGTTGGGCTTAGCTCAGTTTCAGGTGCTTTTTTAATTCTATTTTATTTTAAATGCAGTGCTGTGATCTTGATAAATGCTAATAAGTATGTAAAACATGAAGTGTTTTGTACTAGTCTAATAGGCTGATTTATTTTAGCCTTAGCTATATGCCCGGAAAGTCAGAATTTTTACTGAAAGATGAGTGTCATGTGAGCAGGAATCTACACTAAAACAACCTTTATCTGCTCTCCTTGTTCAGATGCAGAACCTCCTACCTTGCTTTTCGGGAGATGTTACTGTCTGCTGTGTTTTCCTTCAGCTTTTGTCTTTCAATGGAATATAGTAACTGCAGAGCTTTGTATCAAAGCCAATTGTCAACTTTCATTAGATGTATTCTGTCGTTTGTTCAGATTAGAAATAACTGCATTACACTTTGACTTTGAAGGCTTGTTTGTTTTTAAATATACTAGGTATATATGACCTTTTTGTCATTTTTGATGCACTCAGTTTGACAATTGTTGGGATACACAGTTAAACAGCAGCAAAAAATACTTCACAAAAGCCAGCGGTGGTGGGTCTAGGACAGTAAAACAAAATCTTGCAGATAATGCAAAGTATTAATGCATTAGTACAAAGTATTATCAGCTAGCACAGTGCCTCTGATAGATTGCATGGGGGAAAAAAAACTGATCAGTGTGAATGCAGGACCTGTTATTTAGCAATGAGTGGGAATCCAGTTAGCTAGTCTTACAAACCCATTATGCACTGTCCGTATGAGGAATGTTCGGATGTGGCCTCTGTCAGAATGTGACGGCATGGAGGTCTAATTCCATTAAAAAATGCACTAAGCAAATTTTCTTAAAATGTTTAGAATATTAAATGGAAAATGCATAATTGATTCAGTCATATTAGCTTTTTTTTTTTTTTTTAGCAGAACATGCCCATCAGGAATTAGATGATGGCTTGTTCTAGTGGTTAAGAAAACTTCCCCAGATACCTTCTTGTACACATTTGGGAAAATTATTTGCAATGATATATTTCAATTTCCTTAATAAACTAGACCTGTCTTTCTAATTCCCTTTCCCTCAAGTCCCTCCACGGGGGTTAAGGAATGAAGTATTTTGAAATTATTAGACAACTGTTTCTATGAATAAAGAACTAATCTATGTTGTTTTAAAAACAGATTTATATTGCGAAGCTGGGAAATAGTGGTGATGGAAAAGAAATATGAGATTATTAGAAATGAAGACATTCTGCAGAGCTAATCTGGGTTGGGTTTTTTCTTTTTTTTCCTCCCCCGGAGGAATAGTAGTTTTGTAGTGCCGTGCATTGTAATGGCTTTCTTGCCTTCTATTTTAAAAGTTGTATGAACACTAGCAGAGATGGAGGTCCTTTTAATGCACGATGAATACTGTCTTATGCACTGATACCTATAGTAACACATACGGAGTGACTATGAGATCAAATGCTCTGGTTAAAAAGCCTTAGGGAAGCATTATGTGTCTGAGGTCTGATCTATTGTCTGGGAGGTCGGAGAGTGTTAATGCACTCTGCAAAGATTAGACTCCCTCTCTAATTGCTCCAACACTTCCTTAAAGGATTTAAACAGTCGGGAAAGGTGACGCTCCTTGTCAATTTTTGTCTTCTGACAGCCGTTGAAGTTTATCTGTCTGTCCACGGAGACCACTAGATCACGGAAACCAGGCAGCGTCTAAAGCAGGAACCCTGAATTAGGGCTGAGAGCAATGAACACAGTTATTTACAACTTACTTCAGCATCCAAATGCCTCAAAGTTTGGGGGCAGGAGTGGTTTTTACATTCTGTTCCCTTTCAGTTTGGAGAAGGGGACTCCTGGAGTGCCAGGAAAAGTTTAATTTACTAAGTTTGATGAAAACTCACTCTTTGAATTCAGAAGTAGATCAGATTATCATCTGCCATCTATATAGCATGGTTGATACTTCTACACCGCAGCTCTGCAGCACCAAGTGAGTGCATCCAAGAGCCGCGTCGTCGTCATAACCCTGCTACTCACCTAACTGTGCAATGCCAGAATGCCAGCTACTCTTTGCTATTTATCCAGAAATTTATTTCCTTCACTTAAGTCTATTAAGGATTTGATTTCCCTTGGTTCGCAGAACCAAATCATGTATAAAGAACCACTCAACCTGTGGCAAAGCTCACTCAGGAAAGATTTTCTGCTACTTAACCTGCATGTCCATACTCAGAGAGGACCTGACCCTGTCGCTGGTTTTGCAAAGCAAAATATGAATTTGTCCAATGGATTAAACCCACAGAAAAGTACCTTCTGCAATCTAGATATCTGAAAATTAGTTAGAAGCCCCACTTAGTTTTTTTGCTGTTTTAAAGGACTAATCTGTTACAATGGATCATGTTTGCAAAGGGTGCTTCTCTTGCGTTAGAAAGCACTCAAGGAGCTAGGGATGAAAAAGAGTGAATGTTACTGAGGAAGGAGAAATGCAGCTCAACCCTAAGAGGACTTGGAACATTTAATATTTCTGCATCAAGGCGGTGATACTCTAATGCTCACAGTAGGGTTACATTATTGTAACAAGGGTGGAATTTGACCCATCTTTTTTAAAATGCCCATTTCTGCTTCGCAGTCAGATATGAGGATGTCCTGTTTCACATGACAGGTCCTGCTGAACATATCACCATCCTGTAGTTTTTCATGATGGATCAGAAGGTTTTTAACTTGATGGCATCTGTATTTTTGGTAGCCACGTAGCATCTTAATTTATTGGTACGTGTAATCCATCTCACACTTATGTAAATATGACCTATATAAATATATGTATTTAATGCATCTTTTATAGACTCTGAGCAGATGACCAATGCAGCTGTTCAAAGGAGAAAAGCAGTTTTTTCTCTCTCCCCTCCCCCCCTTTTTTTTAAAGCCCTCTTGGCTCTGAATTGGAAATTGAGGAGCAGAATTCATCAAGTGCATTTGGTTCGTTCTCACATGGGTAGTTCCTCCTTCCTTTCCTGCATAGCATGTTCCTTTGCACTGTTGCTATATTACATGAAATGTTTCATCTGTATATAAAAATTAAAAATTCAAACAAAAATCTGGCCCACTTGAAGAACAGGCCCTTTGGGCATATGGTTCATTATGCATATTCGTTTAATTACTAAAACACTTGGGATGTCTCTACTGCCCTTGCTTTCAACTTGTAAAGTTGGATCTGTTCTGCAGCACAGAATATGTTGAACAGGCATGTGTCATAAAGGACTTCAGTTTTCTCCTATTTAAAACTCTATATAATGTTCTTGGCTGGGTTGTTAGAATTTACTGAATATTAGTTCAATCCACTGCATCAAAACAGCAATTCAGAATCTCTTTTCCCTTAACACCTTTTCTAACCCCAAAAAGGCAAGTTTTACGGTGGTTAGTTCATAGTTGTGTTTAGTACAAGAGTAATGTGAGACTAAGGCTTTAGATTTCAGGCACATTCCTGCAAAGCACCTAAAGTCGCACGTTAAAGCTGTATAACTTTTATTAGCTAAGAAGGGATTGCTGTGATAGTGTGACTTTAATTGATTTTCAGGGCAAACAGGTGGTGATGGTTTAGGCATCCCCTAGTCTCCTGCCATTCCTAATTTGGAGCTGGACATATAATAGCTTTATTAAAATAAACAATCTTCTGGCTGTAGTTTTACCTGAACAGCTGCCTTAAATTGCAAGAGGGTCTTGCAACTTTTTTTTTTCTTTTCAAATTGTTCTACACTTTGGAAAGCAAGATGCTATAGGTCCGTTACCAAAAAAAAATTTGTTACAGAGTCATGCTGTCAGTAGTTCGGAATTTTGTGTGTGCATGTTTTGCTGCCGTTGTTGCTAGCTTACATTAGCAACGTATTTAGGGTATAATTACAATGAGTGTCCCAGTCATCTTTGTGTGTTTGTTCTGTAATGCAGCAATTTTGTCACAATGCAGATTATGAACCTGCTGAAATTGCTCAAGTGTTGTAATCACTCTCTATTACCAGTCTGCAATGTGCATGCTGGAAGTGGGGAGGGCTGGAGGGGCTGATTTACCATTTTTGCAGTGCTCTTACCTGTGGAAGCTCAGTCTCTGGGAGAGGAGGCTGCCTCTGGGCTCCCGTGCGGTGCTGCAGCGGGGGGCTGCGGTTGGGTGTCCCCTGTGTCCACCAGACAATGAAAAAGAAAAATCTGAAAGTCTTTGCCTGAAAGGATGTCATCTTAGACTGGTGTTTTATGGTGGTTTTTGGATTCACTTTTTGTGGTCTGGGTTTACTGGGATTTTTCTTTGTTGTCTTTTTTTTTTTTTTTTTTCTCCCAACTTTTATTATTAAAAAAAAAAAAAAAAAAAAAAAAAAGCCTTGCTCCCTTGGCTCTGTCAGTCCTAAAACATGTCTTTAGGACCAGAGGTTTTGGAGAGAAGGGTACTAGTGAATTCTAAAGCATTGCTGTGTACAAGCACCTATTTCTCACTTTTGTGGATCTATTGCAGCTTGAATCTTTTCATGCCATAGATGAAGACTGCCAGAGAAGTAACCTTATGTGCGATCCTCCTGCCAGTGTACACTGAATGAAGTTTAATTACATATACTTGCTTTATTAGAGAGCCCTTTCTCCTTTACTCATTCAGATCTAATATACACTATGAACATGAGGAAGTCATTAGATTAGCTTAAACATATAGTTTAAGCCTCCTGTTTGCTACCAGCGTTAACCCAGTGTTGACAGGCCAAAGTTAAAGAACATTTCTATTGAATGCTCTTTCCACTTACTATAGAGTTACGTCACCATCTGACCCTCACTGCTAATGTTTCTCACCATGTTAACAAATACGTCTCCAAAGTGGACATTTATCAGCTCAGCTAATGATAATTTTTTTCATGACCCTTTTAAGGTGTTCACCTTATCCAGAATAAATAAAACTAACTTATATTTTTGCATCCTTCTACACAGCACAAATATATTCTTTCTGACCCTTTTTGAAAGAATTCTTTATTATAAGATCAGCTTCTAACTTGCACAGTGCCTCTCCTCACTGAAAATACATCATAACTTTCTGTATGAGAGTAATCCCAAAACTATGACCCTGCTGATAAATAAACCAAAACACCAGAGATAAAAATGACAACTTAATTTAGCTGCAATATAATGCAACAGAATTTTTTTTGGCTTGTTCCCCTCCCTGCTTTGTTTTAGGATCTTCCCCGATTGCTTTGTCTGTGATAGCTATCCTTTTAGGAGTAACATGCAGATTTCTTCTCCCATTCACCTCCTCCATTCCACTCCAGCAAATTACCCCAAATGGTATAAAACTGATGTAATATTTTTCCCTGTTTTTTATTTTGTTTTTTTGGGGGGTGGATTTTTTTTCTGTTTTTTTTTTTTGGAGGGGGGAGTTACTGCTTGAGGGTGTTAACTCTATTTTACTTGGCTGAGGAAATGTAAAATATGTTAGATAAAACCACAAGTGAAAAATTAGAATAGTCTGCATGCGAACAAATGGGTATTTCTTCAGTGTCTGCAGCCTAAAATGATTTGAGGTCTAAAACTGCTGTACACACATAAATATAGAATCCAAAACTTTAGTTGTTATAGTTGTTTTCATTTTACTTTACCCCTCTGTGGGTTAGGGATAGAGAGCCCTGGTAGCAGCCACTATGTAAAGACATCGTATTGGAGTTGTAGTGGGCTATTACGCTTTGGGATTTATAGGTATATATCTTAAAGAAGAGGAAAACCCCCACCTTTTATGTTGAAAATGGTCATCCATACTGATACCTGACAGTATGAGCTTCAACTATCTGTAGTGCAATATAGAAATGTTAACTTATGTATAAACCTAACAGGTGATAAGTTTGGTGAAAGAAATGAACTTGGTGGCTCTTCCCTGACCCCTTGTTAAAGCAAGATCTCTGAGGATCTTGTTTTTAATTTCCTGGGCTGACTAGTCTCATTAACATAACCAAAATAATTGAAGTAAAGGAAAACCCACAATTACTCATTTGATTCTTTTTGGTTTAGTTCTGTTTCTGATTCTGGGCATTGTTACAGATGGAGAATAAATCCATTGAACCTTTTAATGAAATAAAAGTGATTTAGGCTCTGCCTGTAGATGTTTTGTAAGCGTTTGCAGTCAGATAGTCTTAAAGGTAGCATCACCACCTTCCCTGATTAAGTTACTAACAGCAGCATCCCGAGAGGGCGATGGAGAACAAACCGCGATATTGTCAACTCTTCTAATTTTGCTGGGAGTTTTGCAGAATAGTGTGCTTTCCTTAAAGTGCCGTTTCTTAGCATCCTGTGTTTGCACATGAATCACAGTTTTCATTTAAAACACAGGTGAGTTTCTACTTCCTAGCAGCAAAGAAAGTGAGATGCCCCCAAAGGGTCTAAAGCAGACAGTGATTAAAAAAAAAAAAAAAAAAGGCTCTAACACCCATTGAGTTAAACGGTATGAGATTTTTCACATGTTCTTAAGGGATTTTTGGTGGTGGTGGTCCCTTGTTGTTTTTCTGCCCTGTTTTGTTGGGGGAGCGCTATTGTTTGGTTTTAGGGGATGGAGAGGCACGTGCCTGGCAGGAGGCTGTGGCTTTGCAGCCCTGCCATGCTCGTGATGGCAATGGGTGAATGCAACCAGCTTGTTTCTGGTACCCAAGGCGGCTTTTTCAGAACAAAATCAGGTAGATCTACATAGTAACACACTGTGCCATGTGAACATACCCTTTATATCTAATCTTCAATTCCATGCATCTAACACACAGCCAGGGGTCTTTCTGGGCACAGTTTTTTGCTTTGTTTTTTTTCCAGCTCCTATTGGGTTTGCCCTTGCAACGAAGAGCTTGTGTAGAACGACTAAGCTTTTTGCCTGTGGTACACCCTGAAAATCAGCAGTTGGTACACTGATGAGATGTGTGGAGCAATGCAGTGATGGTTCATAATGTGGCATAAATATTTAAAGAATTCCATTCCTTCAGGTCGTTTCTGAGTTTGGTCATCCCGCTCGACAGAGCATATGCTGCAGAGAATGGCTGAGATGCTGTGTTCTTTTGCTGGGGACACAAAAGCAGGTTGACTCTAAAGCAAATAGGTTTCTTCTGGCAATGCTGGTTTGTTTAAGTGCAATTTCTCTTCCTGCCATGTTCTTTGTCGTTGCATCGCAATGAGGGAGTGACTCTGCTCGTAGCTCCGGCTCCATGGCTGTGAGGTGGTAGAGGAGCGCTCTTGACTGAACGTGGCACTGGGGCGGAAAAGGGAGCACTGGGAAGAACGATGTTGGGATGCACTTTTGCAAGAAGTTCTGCTCTAAAATATAAATCTGGGAGGGATCAGCAGGGAAGTACGTGTTGCGAGAATGCATCAACCTGTTTGTTGTGCCCTGAACGGGGACATACTACTGAGAAATTTCTGTGGGTATTATAGGCTTCTTTCTTAACAGTTTCTCTAGCCAAATGCACAAGCCAGTCCAAGTTCAACAGCCACATTTCCACGTTAATATGAGGCTGAGCCCACATGACATACCCGAACCTCTATTAGCATGGGCTCAGTGTTGGATTAGTGCATCTGTGTTGCCTGCTTTGGGAAGGGATGCATCCAGGTCCCATGGCACAGCCCGGTGGAGTCTGATGTGCACATGGACAGACTGGTTTTGAGCATGTGGGGTGTCCATATTGTGGAAAAGTTTGGAGGTGAAGCTTTTTATACATATATTTATACACACACACACATGCACACATGTGCATATGAGTTTCCTGCTCTGTGCATGTGTACACATCCACTCTCCCTTCTCCTCTTCTCCTCTCTCTTTCTGAGCACAGGAATAAGTATCTGTCAGAAATAATTTGCTGTCGACAGGCTTACTGCCTCCAAGGGATTCAAATGCCCTTTTGGGGAGCCAGTATCTTACGTTATTGGCTAATATCCTGGATTTTGTTTGGGGCAGAGAGAGAGGCTTAAAAAGAATGCTAGAGAGTTTGTCCCCAGATATCTAGCTGCAGAAATTTCTCCACTTTCACAGAGTGCATTTGCATGTACAGGGCAATTTGAGTAGACTATGTAACCAAGAGATAGGTTAGAAAAACATCATTTCTCTCCCCTGCGAAGGGAGGGGAGCATGTCATTGTGTCTCAAAAGTGAGTACTTTTGGTTTAGTCCAAAACAGATAACTTGGACGTTCACAGTTGTATTGGCTGAAGTTTTTCTCTAGACTTTGTATTGCATGTACCGTGTTTATAAATGGCAAGGAAACTTTTGGCAAAGCTGTTTGGAGTTCACTCAAATTGTGCATGGTTTTGAAACTTTCAAATAATTTTTCTCACAGCTCTACTGATGAGGCATTTCATTATCTTTTGAGCCTGCATGGACTGAGAGAGTTGTGTTTTACCATCGGTTGCTTTGCATGCATTTCATCTTCTTTCACTGTTATTTTTTCCATTTGATGGAGTGTATACATCTTTGCTTCTCCCATTGCTATTATTTCACAAGAATTATTTTTTTCACACAACATACAGTATTTTTTACTTCTAAGAATTGCGGGGACAGAGTGCTTTTTTTTTTAATTACAATTGAAAAGTTTTAATCATTTCCTAGAAAAATTGCACAGAATATCCTATATAATGCTAGACTTCTAAACCTCTGAAAACTTGTTCCATCCCATGACTGTGGGGTTGCTGGTGACAAATGTTTTATGGGCATACTTGAGTAGACACCCGTCTAAAATCTGTTCTTAATAGTCAGATTCTAAATTGGAACCAGAGGGGCAGAAAAACCATATTTGAAACGTGTTTCTAAGGGTTTGTTTTTACTTTTGGTTGAGACTGCCTTCTCTCATCTTTTGTACTGCTGTCAAAAGGGCCACTCTCATGGTTGTTCAAACTCCATGCTTCTTAACAGGAACAGTTGGACCCCTCTTCAATGATTTTCAGATGAAACGACTTCCAAACCTCCAGAGCTTTAGCTTGTAGTTATTAGGCCCTTTGAAATAGCAACACATTAATCAGCTGAAATCAAGTGGTCCTTTCTCCAAGACTCTGATATTGCCATTCTCTTCTAGGTAGAACACTAGTCTAAATATTAGTTTCAAGAGCTGCTTTTTTTCTTCCAGACATGTCTATCTGGTTTCTATTTATATTTTGATCAGTTTTATAATTCCGTGAATTAAATTGCTCAGTTCTATAATTGGCTTTTGTACTGTCCAAATCATTAAAAGTAGCACAAAAAACCACTAGCTTGTGCCTGTTTGACTTTTATTTCAGAGGTTGGCTTCTGTCCTTTTAACGTTTCTCATGCACAGTATGAAGTCCAGCAGAAAAGGTGTCAATGGTGTAATGGATTATGTCTAACAGAACTTGGTCTAATGATGATGTGAAACACCGAGGGGAAAAAATAGTGTTGTTAAAACCTGATCATTTGAAATGGGGGCTCGTGGTTACTGTCCCTCACCTCTGCCATGTAGAGCAAGTGATGGGAACCTGTTAATGTCTTCCCTTTCTAGCCTATGTATTAGGCAAAAGACAGGCTACAGACTTGTTAAGATAGGATACGGGCTTATATGGAAACTGCTTTGATGGCTGCTGCAGAACCACTCAAAATGCCTTTAGAATGCAGAAATATTCCTATTTGTTTTATAAACACCCTCTGAACTTTTATTATGTACTGTATGTTCACAGCAATCACTTCTCATACCTCCGAGGCTAAATAATTTCTGACTAGCTAGATCAATTTGTCTTGATGCTGCGTTGTGTCGCAGTAATGAAAGTTCCCTCCGCTGTGGCTATAGCAGTAAAGCAACTCTCCTTAAGTCGATGTGGGGGCTCGATCAAAGTGTTGCTGTCTGAGAGTTATAATTCAGTCAGCATTAGAAAGGAAGTAGCAGTGTGCCTCAGCTATGAATTGAGATGGCAGTGAGATTTTGTAATTAAGCTTTTAGTTTAATTTAAGGTCTGAAACTTAATAATACGCAAAATGTACTGTTGGATCTAAAATCACCAAGGTCTTGGTTTTATATCTTGCCTGAATGACCTGTGATTGCAAGGTTGTATTAGACTTGCAGCTGAGCAGCATGATGTTCGTGAGGATAGTGACAGATGCACTAAAATTGGTTCTAGTCCTGCAGTTGAATGAATGAAGAGAGGTTCTGCTACAGCTTCATTGACTTCTGTAGGACTTTGAGCTGATTGTAGGTTTTGGGCTTTTTTCTTTTTTTCTTTTTTTTTTTTTTTGGTGTTATGAGAAGATTGAGTTGACTAATATCCCAGGGAGATGATACATACAGAACCTCCTCCAACAGACTGAAGCGAAAATATTGAATACCTAGTAATACAAATTTCCATTAAGGAGCTTGTATAAGGATTAGGTAGATATTTGTGTCTATTTTCATCTACCTATCTATGTATATGTGACATAGATATCTATATAGCTCTATACAATCACCTTGTTCTTTAGAATGACATTTGAGTTAGGATTGAAGCTGATATCCCCTTCTCTTTATCTTATGAAGCAAGTAGAGATTCATTCAAGGGAGTTGAAATGTCTTCAGAGGAATCTGTTCTGGTTAGAACTTCTCACCTATGGAACTTTTTTTTTTTTTTTTTTTTTTTTTGATCTTAGGATATCACAATTTCATAAAGTCTTAGCTACCTTCTGTAAGATAGATCAAGTACCATGCCTTCCAGACCAGCATTCTTGTGTTTCTGTTGTCTTGCTTACATAAAATGTAACTGTTAGAATCATTATCCCTTCTAATTTTTTAATATGTTGAAAAGCAAGATCAAAAAAAAAAAAAGCCTAATTGTAAGTTCCTATGCTGTAAATGAATAGTATGACAATATGATGTCTGGATGTCTGCCCATTTTATAAATGAATATATCTTAAAGGTTGTTTTACTGGCCTACAAATGCCAAGAATAGGATGACAGTCTAATTCCTTGCATAGCAACAGCTATAAAATCAGGATTGCTCTGTGAAATGCAACTGCTGTTTGGGCAGGGTTGCGCGTACTGTCGTCATTTCTTGGTTTACATTTGGCCCCAGTAGATACTGGCTGGCCATTTCTGATGCGAAGCAAGTCATTTTGTTTGAAAGCTGCAACAGCCGCTTTTCTGTAGGGGTATGAATCCTCACCTGTAGAAGTCAGTGGGAAATACTTTTCTGGTAGCATGCTTACACCTTTGGGTCCATAACACAAAATATCTGTTGTCACAGTCATCCCTTGCTACAAGTGCTAGTCTTGCCATTGTATATAATGTCTGACAGGCCGCAGATTAATGGAGGTAGAGACTGAGCTTTCTGGTAGTTTGCCCTTCATTGCAATTTGAAGTGCATTGGCTGGAGGATCTGACTCATTTTCACCTACCTGTATTATTCTGAAAATAGGATTTTTGTTGCTGATAATTCCAGAGATTGGGGTGGGGGGAAGAAAAATCCAATAAATGTGTTGTGCCTAGTCTTTAAAAGCAATTGTTTGAAATAGCTTAAAGTTACTACTGGCATTAGGGAGTTCTGGAAACACTAGGTATGAGTAGAAAAGGAAATGGGATCACAACATGCATTTTATGGCTGTTCTGGATTTAGTTTATTAACTTTGCATTTCCAACCACTCCAAGTTTGGAGGCTGTTCAGATAGGGTGGATACTCATGGGGGGAGGATTGCAGTTTGGCTTGCTATCATTTTTTGAAAAATTAGAAAAGGCCCCCAAACAAAGCAAACAATAAAAAAGAAAAAAAAAAAATCACTTACAGTCTCCATCATATATGATACATGTTTTGCTGACTCAGTTTGCAGAGTGGTTTCCTTTGAAATTTGGCTCGTGCATTTGGTATCAGTGGATTTGGTCAGACACCACTGCTGAGGCCCTAGATTATACACCTTTTTGGGCAAAGAGAGCCTCAGCCACCCATGAAATCAGAGTATGTTGCGCTGCAAAAATGGCAGGGGAATGGAAACGGAGAGCAAGGCTCCAGGACCCCTTCCCAAAATCACGTGCGAGCTCCAGCCTTGCCTGCTGTGAGCTGGTCGTCCTTGCTCAGCGCTGCTGTGCTAAGCAGACCGTGGGTGGGTAAATGGTGAAGCTGGGTTTGCTGGTTGTTCCCCGTGTGGTGAAGGGAGACCTGCACCGCTCCTGGTGGACAACAGGACGAATTTCTCCTCAAGCCTGTGAAAGCCTCCCTGGCAATTAGTTGGATGAAGTGGAGCAGGTTTACCTCTCTAAGTGGGTCTGTTGTGCACTAGCGCTAAGGATTCAATACCGAGCCTGGGTATTCAGGCTCCGAGGGGTCCCGGGAAGGAGTGAATAATGCCTTTGGACTAACCTTATGTTCGTGGCCTTGTACTTCACCAGGAACAGAGGGGAAGAGAAACTAACAAATGGTAGCCTAATGGATTCAAACAAAATAGAAAGAGAACACGCTTTCCGAGCAGAATTTGCTTTGTCAAAGTAATAATACGAATGAGGTTAACGGAAATTCAAGGATGAATGTTCGGAGGGATAATGACTGAACGGCCTTCCTATACATGTCTCTCTTTAAACACTCATATGTATCCCCTTCTGCTGCTTTATTTCTCCCAGGTATTTGTGGTCACCGTGTGGAGCGTGGAACTTTACATGGTGCCCCTGGCTTTACTGGTGCTCTTTGCTTACAACTTCTCTCTCATCAAGACTGGGAAGGTCAGCAGCACCCAAGATGCCCAGGCAAGTAAAGTAGCAGTAACATTGCTGGCAGAGCCAGCTTGAATTTGCCTTTGAGCAATATATCATGCATTTTAATGGTATTAAGCTAGTTCTGTAGCTAAGCAGTGTTTTTTATTTCTGAATTACTGAAAAGAAACCTCCACTCTCAATTTTCATGACTCAATTCATGCAATAGACCATTCAGAGTAGCAGAGGGGAAGGAGACAAGTGTGTGGGAGGGGCATTTGACTTATTAAACAAGTGCAAATGTTTTTAACTGATTTGAATTAAGACAGACTTCCAAAGAGACAAGACCCAACACCCTGTGCCCTGCCACTCTTGCCCTTTGCATCACACTGATGATTCATGATTCACAGAAGGGGAAGGTCAATGGAAGCTGAAAAGAAAGTTGTTTTTTAAACCTTGTCCTGTGATCAGAGACTTCAAGAAGAAACCTTTTCTCCCCTCTTCCCCCCCGCCATATCAGTGGGAAACACTTTTTTAAATTTAGCCTTCAGTTTCTTAACTTGATCTAGCAGAGGAAAAGGACTTATATACAAAAATAATTACAACATGTGGCAAAGTGCTGTTGGTGGGATATGAAATGCTGTTTGAACTTAATCCTGACTTTGACTCTTGTCTTTACTTGCATAACACTGTTAATTTAAGTTAAAAATGAAGCAAGTAAATTCATGAATAACTGTAATCTGTTTAAAAAACATCTAACAAGTATGGGAATAAAATACAGGCAGAATTAACTCCGTTCTGGCTTTTGAAAAGAAAGATGATTGACATTTGTACCCATGAAGAATACTTCTCCCCAAGCTTATCACATGGATTTTGTACAAAGAAATAATATCCTAATATTAAAAAAGTCAATAGCTGTTGTATTAGTTTTAGCAATAGAAGCTCTCCTAGTTTAGTTTTCAGTTGTTCCTAGGTGAAAGAATTATTTAAAACATAGGGAAAATCACGTTATCCAGACCAGGATATGAACTGGATGTGAAGACAAATGGTAAGCGAAGTGCTTATCTCTAATCTTAGCTAAGCCTAGACGACCTTAGAAATGTATTTTGTGTGTTCTTGACTCATTTGTTTCATTAAGAAAATGAGAATTCACATGTGGGAGAATCCCAGACAAACACTGGGTTTTTTCTGCTTTTTTTAATAAAAAACAATATAAAATAATGAGTCCAGCTTATTAGATAAAATGCAGCGTGAATACCTGCCAATGTCCATCTTCCTGCAGTGAATTTGTTGCACATTCCAGTGCGTGGTGTCCCACGCTCACAAGTCAGCAAGGTTGAATAGTATGTCATCCTGGTGGATGCTACAGAAAGCATATATCCGAAAATACAGGCGAATTGTAGCTATATTCAAGAAACGTTCCTATGAAAGTTGGCCCATTTCCTGTTACAGCTCATGAGCAATGCTATGCCATGGAAATCAGTGGTGCATTTTGCATAAGCAAATATTACACGTGTGCCTAAGTGCTTTGCAGGATTGGGATCATATGGAACAAGTAGTCAAAGTGCCTTTGATATTACCTGATTTCTTTTTTATGTGCATCTATGATGCTGACCATCTGTAGGTCAAAAATAGACAATCAGGTGCTACTCTTAACCTTTTCTCATCTGCAGGACAGATGTGGCTTTCTTCAAAATACAAATGCTTTTTGCACAGTCCTTTTTTTCCTCATGTTCAAACCTCAGCTGCATGTATACTACCTTTGTTTTCTGTGTGCCAGCATGCGTGTTTCATGTATATAAAAGAAGGAAAGCAACAGTCTTTGGAAATGTGGACCTCAAATTCTTTCTCTGATTTCTGTGCTATAAAATAGGGATAACACTATTAACCTTGTATGCATGATCCAATTGCTGGGAGGCTAAACTCATGAGTTTTGGTAAAATGCTTCATGATTTACAGATGGGAGCTTCTACAGAAATGTGAACCATGATCAGTATTAATTCAGCTGCTCAGGATATTCCAGAGAGCCAAAGAGTAAATCCAGGTATCTGAGCTCTCAGTGCCTTCTGCATACTTGATGCAACTGCTTTCCTGAAAAAATAAAAACCAGAACATCTTTTATTGTGATTCTTCACATTCTTTGCGTGTTAACTGTATTTAAACTTGTAATACACTGATTCAAATATTCCTATTAAATAACCAAGAAAAACTTGGAGGACTCTGTTAAAGGCTCAGCTTATAAAACACTTGAATTGAAAGCCAAGTGATCCTAATTTCAAGCCTTAGCCAAGTCTTTTGTTTTCTCCCCTACCTGTCAGTGCAGAAGTTAGAGGGAGGAAATAATGCCGTATAGAAATCTGTATGTGATTCGTGAGATTGATTATGTTCGCGCTAATGTATTTTCTACCGTCTAATGTTTCAGTAATGGCCCTAAAGGGAGAGAGCAGTCATTGTAGCAGCGAGGATGGAACAAGTTGAGTATAGAATCCTCAGCCTTGACATACCTGCTGGTTCGTTTGTCAGACTAAGAACAAAGCTGTTTACAGACAGTAAAAGTTGGCAATGAATTTGAAAGCCTGTTGCCTTCAAACTACTGGACACGGCCGCTAATGGTTTTATTTAGACTTAAAATTTGTATAGGGTCTTGCACGCTTTGTTCAGGATATCACAAAAAAGAAAAGTCCTTGAACACAGAACATTATTTCTGAAAGGTGAAAGTGGTGGATTTTTTAATGACTTGCAATAGTAGTGGGAGAAAACTGCGTAATGAAATGTTGTGGGAGTTTCATAAGCTTTTTGAACACTGCCTGTCGCTGAGAAGTTAAGTGTAATGCTTTCTAATATGGACATCTGCTTTTGCAGGAGCTTATGGGCTTATATGAAGATGACGATGAAGATGACAAGGTAAGCACATCTCGTGTTAGTGTGTTAGCCGGAATCAGAAGGAATGTACAGGAGCACAAACCCAGCATCTTAACTCTGTGAGATCTGCAGTTGTGCTCTGTATTAACTGGGAAAATAATTGTTTCCAGTTGACTAACTGGCGAAACTGAAAAGATGAGAAGATTGGTTTACGTAACATTTAGCAGTGGAGTTACCTGAGTGAAATTTGAATCTGAAGAGTCCTCAGTTTGTTCTTGAAATCATAACATAAACATTCACATGTATGTGCCCATGCACATGTGTGCAAGTGTTTGGGTGGGTGAGGTACGCAGATGTGCATGACCATATAAAATTTCTCATCACTTCTATTTCCAGTTTTTGATGAGCATTCTGTACTAATGGCTTTCCCCAAATTATTTGGCATTTCCTCTTCTGGAGGCCAGAATTGCTGTGATTTGTGGAGGACTGGTTAGAGTTTTCTCAGCACTTCTTTTTAGAGTTTGGAGGAGAACTGGTTTTAGTTCGTCTGCCAAGATGTTGAAAGAATTGGAATTGACAAGGCCAGTTTCTTATTTTATTGGAGCACACTTACTCATTCTTCTCACCATGAAAAATGCATTGGTTTTTTTTCAAGTTTATCAAGCCAGAGTGACAAATGATAAAGGGATTAGAGGGCATGACATATGACGAAAGATTAAGAGAACTTAATGTATACAGCTTGAAAAAACATAAGTGGGTGAAGGAGGACCTGATAATCTATAAATACTTTAGAGCTGAAAGGTGAGGAATTATTTAATAAGCAACAGCATGCAAGGGAACATTAGCTGTTAGGAGGAAAATGTTCACAAGGCTATGTGAAACTTTAAGATTGCATACTAAGATAATAAGCGTTTTCTTGAATATTCTATGTTCTAAGAGAATGTTACAGCGAAACTGTTGATCATTGAGAAGTCAGTCAATACCATAGTTAGCAAGTGCACCTTAGCTCTCGGTAGTAGACATTAGGATTGAAGCTCAACAGATTAATTGATGTGAATAGTTTAAATTTAACCTAGTCTTCTGTGGCTGTTACACTTTAATGAGCAACTAGAAATCCATCAAAGTTATAAAATGAAGTGTAGACAGCCTAGCTGAATTACAGGTTTCCAGAAAGCACAACAATGATTTGAATGTTCTCAATTGTTATTCACCATTTGCATTGTAAAATTGGCCTACTAAATGGAAGTAAAAATATATCAATATCTGGAAGTAAGCAGGAATCCTTAAATGATAGTTTCATTATTTTCAAAGGAATAGTGCATATCTCTAAAATCTGATAATTTCTGTTTTGTGGGTGCCCAAAGTTAGAGACCTGTAAATGTTGACCTTGCATCTCAGTTGTGTGATGCTTAAATGTGCAACTTATTCTCTAGAACCAATTCTGTTCACTTTTTTTTCTTTCAGTATTCCTCTTCTTCATTTGCAAGTGCTGAGGTGGAAAAAAAATGTAAAAATGTATTAAATTGACATTTAATCCTTTGCGACTTGTGCTCTGTGACAGATTTGATGCTGCAAAGCCAAAATATTCTAGGTCAGGTTTACTACAAATATAACTGATTTTGGTTCTCTCTGTGCAGCTGGGTCACTGAAATGTGGCTCTAGTCACCTTGTGTGTTTTGCCCTCTGCTAAACAACCCTACTGTCATTTTCTTTGTTGTTTTTTTTAAGTATGCTGCTTTGGGAAAACTTGCGAGTCTACGTTCTACTATTGCATGGATTAAACACTCTCAGCAATGGAGGACTGGTAGAGCTGGCTAAAACAACTCACTGTAGATAGAGCAGGCTTTCTCACCACCAAAATGGCTTCTATATCAGCATTGCAATGATCATAGTTCATAACTCATATTAATTTGGATCTTAAAGTTATTGGTCTTATAGCATCCCGACAAAGAATTACCAGGAGAGAGAGCATTGCCAACTACTGCCATGCGTCCCATGCCCTCTGCACCATTGCCTTAATATCTGCATGCTGACATGGGTATATCCCCCTTAAAACCCGTGACGGACCATGTATGCACACTGAGGAAGGACTGCATCTTTAAGTGTATTAAGTTATTCAGAGCGACTTTTCCAAGTCTGAGGGTGGCCAAAGCGCTCTAGGGAGTATAAGAAAAATGTAATTTTATGACATTATCTCATTGAAATGTCAACATTTAAACAGACAACTATACTTTAAAAAGAAGTCTGTGTATTTTTTTTTCCTCCCTAATACAAGAACTCCTGAAGTCGAAATCTGCTAGTTGGGCTGTGGTATACGAGGTCACTGTTTCTGTTTCCTATCATCGTGTTGTATCAAAATACTCACACACATAGCTTTTCTGGGTTCTGCTGCACGTTAGACATAACAGACCATGCTTCTGGGAATTGTAACACACCCTCCAAGAGATGAACTGTTTACAAATTATAAATACACAGACGCTTAGTTCAAAAGCCCAAGAGCAGATTAACTCCCTTCCACCTAAACGATCTGTCTTAAATGACAGGGCTTAATTGCCAACTCCCTTTTTCTTTCCCCTTCCTTCCCCCTCTCTCCTCCCCAAAGAACAGCGTAGAGGACTCAGCAGATAAGAGTGCTGGGTCCCTTTGGCGCAAGCTACGCAGAGGAGGGAGGAATGCCTTCTCGGATTCTTGCCATCTTGGATGTAGAGCTCGGGCTGCGCTGTGTCAGCTCTGGGCTCTGTCAGGCTGTCTGAATAAGGATTGTTTTAAAATTACTTCACTGAAACATCTTTCGCCCGCCAGTGGAAAAGTATAGACAAGTTACATGCAAGTCAAAATGTATGTACTTTGTCTGATTGTTGTCTATTTCTATTTAATTAACTTTTTTTTTTTTTGACAAAGACAGAGTTTCAAGCAGACAGATACCTCATGAATGAGCGTATCATAACACTCCACTGGAAAGAGTCTTGCAGTCTTCTCATGATCTTAAATTGTCTGGATTAGAGTTAGTTTTGTCTGTTTTGGAGGAAATGCTAAGTTATTACTATTACTAGGTCTGGAAATTGACTCAAAAGAAAATCAGAGACAAAACTAAATCAACACTAGTTCCTGTTTTCTTGGACAGCTTCCACCCAGTGGTGAGCCAGTGTAGCCCTGCTTGGCTAGTGGGATATGACAGAGTAGGATCAAATGACACCACGACTTTAAGCCAAGTTATTTGGCAACTTCTAAGAAATTGTGAGTATCTCATGCTTAGGGAAAAAAGAAGGGGGGGAGATATCCCCAAAGAAGAAAAATGCAATGTTTCTGATGTAAGAAATTCTCTGTCAAAAGTAGGTACTAAAAATACATCAAATCTTACGAGTACAGTTCAAAGACTCCAGCCGAACAAATTAAAGGCAAATTTATCCAGTAGCAAACAGCTGACATTTTCCATTTGTGTTGGATTCAGCATGTGGGAACCTTCCGTATGTATCTTATTTGTACGGGTGGATTACGATGAAAATTGCATTAATTTTCTCCACAGTAAAGGTCAGTAATTGATAGATGAACCAAGAGTCTATTGTGTAAGATGCCTTATCCCCATACTTAGGAAAGGTCATTCAAGACAATATCATCTTATTGTTTCCTTCTTTGAAAGTATAAATAATTTCATTAGGGTTTTTTTCTCCTTTTCTGTTCAACAATTGCAATAGAATATTTCAACATCTCCTATGAAGATTGCTGAAGAGAAATGATGGTAAAGGCTTGGCAAATATGATATGCAGGGTATGTTCACACTAACAAGGAGCACCCACCTTCTCCACATCGGAGAAGCAAAATTGTGGGCAGGATCATGACATGAAAAAAACAAAGTGCATTTTTATGTTGACATGGGCTCCTTAAATTACTGCTCTCTGTTGAGTTGACTCCCTTTGTGGCTCCTCTCTTGCTGCTTCCTAGTGAGTTCACATATAGACCCATGAATATGTTAGTACTCTTTGTTGTAGTTAATGGAGATGGTTAAGGGGTAGATTCTGCTACTGGCCTGAGCTATGCTCAGTGCAGAGCTGGAGGAAGGGGGCACATCTAAGCCAGCATAATTCATTTGGTGTTGCAACCATCTGGACTAAAGTAATGCCAATTTCCAAATATCACTTCGGACACAATTATGGCTTTTGTAAGTTATTCCCAAGCTTCTTATTAATCTAATCAGCTCTGGTTAAGGAAGTTTGTGCTTTGTTCTTTCTCTGGGAGCCTGCTATGTACCAGAAGCTGGAAGAGAAGTGGCCTGTTGTTGTTTGTTATTTCCAGTGCAGTGCTATGTAGAAATGCCATTATCATAAGCATCCCTTAACTTGGCACAATCCTTGTCCTAGAAGGTAGCCCAACAGCAATGAAACCATCTGGAGATTTAGGAATTATGGGAGATGAGTTTTAAGGAGGGACTTGCAGAGGACTTTTTAAGTATCGTTGGGGACTGCTGTCCGGCACTTCTGTATGGACCTCTGCAGCTCTGTGACAGCCTAAAGATCTTTCTCTCACCCTGGAGCCAAGTAAGCCACCACCGCGACAGCAGCCAGCCAAGCAGGCCACGGGACTGAGCACATAAAGCTCAGGAGTTCTTGTCCCTTGAAAATTCAGATGATTTAAAATGTTAAAATTTCTTTTGAATTGGGCAGATGCATGAATAGGTCTATCCTGTACCCAGAGCTGCTAAAGATCATTACCTAGATTATAGATGATGATTCGGTAGTTGAAGTCTAATCACCATGTGCTTGTTCTTAGGTCTCATGTATATTTCCAGGAGAAAGCACTTATTTTCCTCAAAGTTGTTTTCCTTTTTTGCCTTCCATTTTTAAATAAAAGATGGCTGATGACTTTTTATCTCCATTCAGACTTTCTTCTTGGTTCTTAGGTACATGCACCTCACCTGAATAGTGTTTCATTCTGTTGCAAACACCAGTATTACTTTAAAATCCATAGCAATATTGCAAGACTTTGGGTTTCTCTCCATCTCTGCAAATGTGAACAAGTATAGAAAAAGTCTCTTAAACCCCCTGTCACTCCTTTCCAGAAGGAAAGCAATGGAGTTATGAGCTAAACCTCTCTAGATCTGATGTTCAGGTTGGACTTAAGGACTTGAGTGTAGACTTTGCTGGTCCTCTGTGCCCAGATGATATTTGTCCAATATAAGCAAGAAGTATGGTGCTGTTTTTCCCATAATCATTCAATAGCAAAGTTAAATTTAACAAGGCATGGGGTAGTCACCTGCCTTTTTGACAGTGGTCCCCCAGCCTTAGCTGGCGGATTATATGCCCTGCTTTTAAAATGTGTCCTTTTAAGGCTAATGGTGCTCTCCTTCATATCAGTCTGAAATAATTCTATTGGCTCCGGTGAAATTATTCCAGATTTCACACCTTTTTAACTGAGAGAATAAATTGACCTGTATGTGTTGCATTTCCTCTGTTTGGTAATTATTTCAAGTACATTCAGATTCGCTGAATTTCCACAGCCAAGGAGGCACATTTGCAACATGGTGTTAATAAACAAAGCGATCCTGTGATGCACAGTTTCTGGACGGCGTGAGGCGACTGCACAGACTTTGGCAGGCGTCCTGTACACGTACCCTTCCTGCCCTGCGCGCCGTGCAGCCTTCCTGGGCTCACAGCTAGACATCGCAGCACGGGGCACGGCAGTGGCGCGGATGGCCAGGATCACCGCAGCCGGCTTTGGCTCCTGCCGAATCTGGTTCAAGGTTGCTGTGGTGACTGTTTCGAAGCTTGCCATGGAATTCATTTTAGCTACCCAAAGACTGTCTGTCGCTCCCTGGCTACCACCTCCCACAAGAGCTTCGCTCTGCTGCTAGATGGAAGCTGTTAGCGAGCAGTTCCCTGCAAACTGTAGAGGCCAGTGGACTGTTGTTTATACCCAATCAAATCTAGGTTTCAGGAGTGCTTAATCTCCAAGTATTTCGGCCTTCGGAAGGCTTTTATTTGGCAAAGGCTTGGCCAGATGGTGCTAAGTTTGGAGTTCTGTGTTCTAGGACAGAGCATGCCAGTTGCAAGTGAAATCCAGCTTTGGTGAAATCTGCTTTTCTTTAAGTAACCACAGCATGTTTTTTTTAAAACCCAAAAGAATAGTGGGGTAAAAAGGCATGCATGCCTCAGCTTTTTCCTCTTTTGCTCCTTTCTACCAGTCTTGTTTGATGTTAATGCATGGGGGAAATCATATCTGGTGTGTGGAATACATTCTGATAAAACATTACCCCCCATGTGCTTGTGGCAGTGGTGCCATAATGGGCTAGCTACCTTTTTTTTTAAAAAAAAAAAAAAAAAAAAAAAAAAAAAAGGCTGATCCTGAAAGTTAGACCTGATCAGGGCTAGGCAGACTAACTTTTTTTATTCCTGAAGATATTCAAGATTTTCATTCCTGACTTAGTTGTTTGCTTTCTTCCTCCTTTTGTGTTAATCTCTATTTATTTTTTTCTCCTCTCCTTTTTCCTCAATCCTTACCCCCAAGTGTTCCTCAGCTTTATGTATTGAGTTTCCCTTGGCATGCCAAAAATCTGCTGATGAATACCACTTGTATGAAAGTTGCATGCAAGATTGCTTTTTGTGAGAATGTTTTATATGAAGTGGAAGTGGTAGGAAGCATTTAAAACTTGTTAGGGACTTTCAGCTTAAAATTTTAGTTCTGTGCATGAAATAGTTGCACTTTCCACCACAAGCACTTCTAGAGAACAGCATTAAAAATTGTCCTTGAGTTTTGAGTGCAGAGTGCAGTTTTGGATGTATCCAGAGCTGTAGCTAACCCCATCATGGATTTCCATGCTGATGCTGGAGACATCCCCTTCCAGCCTGCCCCATATTTCACACAATTTCAAAGTCTCTGCTGTTGGAAGTGCATCAATTTTGCAGTTGTGCAAGAGTTCCTTTTGCAACTGTCCCTGCCTGTCTGGTGGTCAGCATGGCTCTGTAGGGAAGGGAAGATCACAGAAGTATAGTAACTCTTCAACTGCATTTACTTGTCCTGTTTATTAACAGTTACAGATTTTCATGGAAAGAAAAATCTAGAAGTAGCCTTCATTCAGCAGGGCGCCGTTTTGGTGCCTTTGTTTACAAATTCAAGTTGGTGTGTATTAGCTGGACACAAAAGGCTTAATTTCTGAATTTGATGCTGTTCCTCCCCCCCAACATTGTTAATCTTTTGTAAGACCTCTTTTGTGGTTTTGTTCAGGCAATTAATGTAAAAATGAAGGTTTCTTAAATCGGGATATGCAGGGAAGATTTGAAGTAACATACTGATTATATAATTAATTCTCAGTTGTAAATTCATTTTGATGGAGTTAATTCTTTCCCAGAGGCTGAGGACTGGTTTTGGTCCACCCACAGTGCTCTAATCAGCCAAGAAATGAAGAAGAAAGAGGCCTTGAAGGAATGGCAGTTTCACGACTGGTTTTAGAAAACTATGCCAGAAACAGGCAGGATGTTTTATTTTCAATTCACGCAAAAGCTTCGCAGCTGTGATTTTGAACCATGGGTATCCACATTTTGTTTTAAGGCAGCCATTGTATAGTATGTTGAGACAGATCAGTCCAAAAGAAGTCAGAAACAAATGACCCCCGAGGTGGATGGAGCATATTATCCAGGTTGTGGGACCTTGCACAAATGGGGAAGTGTGTGGAGTGGAAGACATTCTTGGGATTATTTTTGCATCTTCCGCAGACATGGCACCGCTCAAATGTAGCTTTCTGTGTGACAGTTGCCCATTTGTTAATCAATATGGAGCAGTGACTGTCTTCCTGATGGGCTCATGAACTCTCGTACTGCTCCCGACACCATTTTGTGAGCTGCTGGCTTCAGAAGGCATACGCTGCGCTCCAAAATCTTAAATAGTTTAGCAAATCACACGTTTGTCATACTTCATTTGTCTGCTGCTGTCTCGCTTAAGCAGTGACCTAATCATGCTGTATGCGTGTTTAGACTGTAGGTTTCCAGAACAAAACAATAATAACAAAGAAAAGATGTTGACAGATTTCCAGCATTTTCAAATGTTTCTGCCCAAATATTGAAATGCATAGTATGAGAGCAGTAGCCACCTATTTTACTTTCCTAATACTTGATAATCTTTACAAGGCTTTCTCATCACAGACTGTCTCTGCCTTTTGCTTTGCTGGACATATTTTGTATTATAAATGAAAAATGTTGTTGTTTAGGAGTGATTTTAGCGTGCACTGCATTTAAAAAAAAGAAAAGAAAAAAAACAGTCTAAAGGTGGTAGGGGTTTCTGTGTTTTATTTTGTTAGGCTACTGGTTGCTTCAGCAGAAGTTATGTTGTATTTCTTAAACTGCATTATCACCACATTTCCAAGCTCAGTCAAAGACATGTAAATGAAGTCAGCGTGATGCAGATATAGTTGTCGGATGATCTTTCTTGCAGCTCTGGGGAGCAAGAGTAGGCTTGCCCTGGAATATCAGTTTATCTAAAATGTTGTCTTTATCCCCTCCCTCTGAATTTGGACAAAATGAAATTCTCCCTGGCTGGATCTCCGTGAACTGTTCCCGAAGTTTAACTTGCAAGTTGGGTGCATTAAAGCCAAATTATGACTAAGGGAATGTTGCACCATTCTAGTGAGTGAAGAGTTAAAAATAATCCTAATGTGTCATTTACATTTGAGCCTAACAAGGTTACAACTGAAGCTGTGTGAAAATGACTTTTTGGTGCTATTTTCACATAAACTGACTATTTATTTATTTATTTTGCTCTGGGGTCATTTCACACCCCAAAGGTTTCATTTTTGTTGGTGGTTTTATTAATGTAAAAATACTCATTTTCACACCCAATGTGTGATTATTTAAAACCCTGATTCTATTCATTCTGTGTTCACTTGCAACCTAAAGGCAAATATTCAAATGTCTGGAGCTTGATAACTCCGCGGTGGTTTTGGCTGGCGTTTTAAACTCGAAAGTTACTGTGACGAGAAATGGGTAGCACACCTTTGATTTTGAGAGTTAGAAGGGCTGTAGTGTAGTGTCTGGCTCTTAGCATCCAAGGGCGGGTGGTATGGTATTTTGGCACACCGAGATGCAAAGCGATGCAGCGTTTTGGATGCACGCAGACCCTCTCATGGTGTAGTAGTGCCGAAAGGCTGTAGCAATGAGTCTGCACCTATTTAGCACAGATCCAGTGCAAGCAGCCTCTGCCCCTCTCTTGTGCAACAAAGAAACATGGATTGCAGTGCAGAGGGCAGAATTGCAGCCGATGCTGATCTGAGTGTGTTTGGCCCTTGCTTGCTTCCACCTACCCTGTCCTCTGCCCTGCCCTGGCCAGAGGGAGTTGATGGAGAACATGGAAGTGACTTGTGTTGTGGCAGCATCTCCCCTGTCTGGGCACTGACTGGTTAAAACACAACTTAAAAATTTATTTTTTCTAAATTGGGCTGGTTTCGGATAGTCTAAATGTGATGTAAAATCGGTGTCCTGGGTGCTGCATTTTGCAATAAGTGAATGTTTTGCTGATTTTGTGCTAGAATATCTGCAACCACACCAATTTGCATGCCTGTATGTGTGTTAGATTGCTGGCAAAGAAATGCTGAATGCTGGTAATTGTATACTGATTTCCAAGGCTGATTTAAGTCATTTTGATTTTTAATTCATTCTGTGCTTCCTTTTTATTTCTGCACATGTGTAGTAATGTCCTGTAATGTTGCTGCCTAAAATAAGCAGTAAGAAATGAAGTTATAAGATGGCTGCTGTAAAAGGAAAATGTCATATTTTTCCTTTGATTCTTTTTTTTTTCAGTGAAAGAATAGGTCTCTGCATAGAAAATGTTTTTTTTAAAAAAAAATTAACCCCCTAAAGAGTTCACAGCCAAAGTAGTAAATTCAAATCTAAAGTTCCTAGTTTGGCAGAGACTTGAATTTTTCTAGGCTATGCTGTTTGTTGGCAAACTGTAGTGTTCCCTTTAACTCAAATTACTGACTTTCTTTGGTGATTGACTTTGCATGGAAATATCTGTGAAAGAAGTTAGTAGTTACAGGCCACTCTGTCTGGTACAGCCACCTGCAAAACAGTCTGAGAATAGAGCGGGAGGGAGGACTCTTGACTGTGTTCAGACCTGAAGTTATATATATGTTATATACAGTTACTCTCACAGACGTGGTTCTTGGCCCATGACAAAGGCAAGGTAATCTGAGTTGGTCTGCTTTTGGTGTTGTGCACAGTGAGGTGGTCATCAGGGTGGAAAGCATTGCTTAGAGAGAAGTGTTTGACCAGACTAATGCCACAGTGGCAAAAAAAAATTTACAGGATGTAATGTTAAGTAAAAAGACGACTTCAGAATTTAGTACTCAGAATTTAGGATCTCTAGTACTCTCAAACTGTCTGCTCATCCGAATGTCTGGTACAAGAAAAAATAGCTTAATGGGTCCTCTGCCAATCTTGAAGGATACTCTAGATATTCAATAATACTTAGGTTAACATTTCTTGAGGGGAAAATGGTTAGTCTGGAAGAAAAAGTATTAGTCATCAGCCACTGCTTATTGTTGCATTCAATAACCTGTTGCTAATTTATATACAGAAAACAACATAGCCATTGGGTACCTATAAAGCTCAGAAAAGTGATATTCAAAAGTTCTGCATAAGTTCAATCTCGTTCTTGGGAAGCACTGGCCACCCCACACTCCCCTGCAGGTCATCTGCTCTCAGAAGTGCCCCACAGCTCTTCTGGTTTGACATGCAAGTGGGCACTGCACTGAGAGCCTGGTTTGAGATACTGACATCAATGATTTGTGCTGGAAGATGTAGGAACCTCTGCTTGTGTGCTGGGAGAAAGACAGAAAATAAAAGATGCTATATGCATTAATGTTTATTGTATATAGTAAACCCAGTGTGCATGTTCTCCTTTTCCTTAGTGATACAGTTGGTGTGCAAGTATGCACTAGTGCATACTATGTGTTCAATTCTGCAGCAGTGGAACTGGCAATATGTTACTTACTTCACGTAGCTGTGAAAAGATTAGCAAATACTGAATGCATAAAATGTTTTCATTTCCATTTTTATTAGGAATCTGAGAAAAAAGGTTTAATTGAAAGAATCCACATGGTCCAAGAGATCATCATAGCCGTTCAAAGCATCCTAGAAGAAATAGCATCATTTGGAGAGAGAATTAAAAAGTAAGTGGATCAATTTTCCTTGCTTAGCCATGATACGCATGAGAGAAGACCCAGGAAAATTAAGGTGGGGTAAATTTCTTGCTCCAAAAATGACTGCAAGGTGTAGCAGGAGAGACGACGCATTGTAGCACTGTTTCTTCTTCCCATAGTCTTTTACTTCAAAAACCTTTCCAAAGCAGAGAGAAGAGAAGCAGCCAGGTGCTTTGCTGGTTGTAGCTCTCATATTCAACCTTTTGTCCCAATCCCTGGTCTCATCTGTGTGTTGCAGTAGGGAGCCACAATGCCAGCACAAGCAAAGGTATTGCTGGGAGACCTGGGCACCAAAATATCAGGCTTCTCTTTGTGCGCTCTCTATAGAAAGTAGGGAAGAAATGATGGCTGGTGTCGCCTTTCCCATGCCCTCCTTGCCGTTGCCTGGTTGCAGGGGTTATCAGTCACTTATTTCTCACTCAGTGGGAATATTTCCCACAACAGTGCATTGATGCGCTGCTCTCTTTATCAATTTGAGCTATCTGCTTCCTGCTGATGCCACGAGGAAGCCCAAAGGGGGTTCTCTGGGTCTTGTCGCCGCGGGAGGCACATAGGGTATTCCTGGCCCTAGGAGGAAGGGAGGTGAAGAGCCTAAAAAAAGTCCCTGCCCACAGACACGCACCAACTTTTAAAATCCAATCTTTATTGGAGCTTAATTGACCCTCATTGTTTTCTGTTTTGAACACAAAGTGATGGTTTGTGATTGAGCCACACTTTAACGAGGAGCTGTGGGTTCAAGCTAAAAATACAGCAAGCCCATGTGTTGTGGTTCCACTCCACGCAGCCCAGCTGGGGTGGAAGTGGCCGAGAGACGTATTCCCGGCTATGAACAGGGCACTGTTCTGTCCAGCTGTGTGGCAGGAAGACTCGGAGGACTTAAGCACTATTAATTCTTGTATTCATTTTGGTAACAATGGTCTTAAAGAACACATTGGATATTAATGTGGATGTTCGATGTAATTTCAGAAGAATTCCATTGTAACTCAACAGTAATGTGCCATTAAAAAAACTGCCACCAAAGTTTTTTTGTAAGTGACAGACTGCATTGTGCTACAGTTTCCGTCTGTCACTCTAGTTATGCAATCGTAGGGAGTTTAAATAGCTTAACTGTACTGAGCTGTTTTGCTATTTTTTTTACTTTAACTTAAGCTATGTTGATTGATATTGATGGGTCCTCTCCCACCTATCTTTACTTAATATTTAATACATCTATTGAAGCTTAGAAGTAATTTTTTCCCCCTCCTGTTAATTTTATCTGTCAAGGGAGGTTCTGCTTATTTTATAGCCTGACGAGTGGTCCGCATTCATCCTCTTTTCTTCCTACTCCCCTTCATCGTGATGTGATGAAGTTAGCAGGCAGACTGTGAAGCAGAGATGCCCAGACCTGTAAATCCACCTACAAACTAATGGGCAGTTTAGGTACCTCAGTGTTCTGCGGGTACCAAAGAGAGAGCTTACAAGGCCAGGGCACGGGGAGACAAAGTAACTTCAAAGATGCATTAGCAACAGCTGCTTATCTTATGTCCACCATAGGCTGGCTTACAGATGGGGCAGTGGATGAAAGGAAGTCTTGTTTTGTGTTGATTATTGTCCACAATGGTACAAACGTCCGAATGACTGTGGTGACTGAGCCTCTTGAGAGTGCTCCGCTTGGGAAAACTGGTGGCATGCAGAGGTTTGTGCTGCTGCTAACATGCTATAACTGACCCAAGACACCTCCTATATGCAAAGTAGTAAGGAATTGATGAAAGTGTAAGGAAATAAGAGGTAAATATATAAATATTAAAAGAGATTTTTGTAGAATGTTACTCCCTAGTAGCATGAAGAGAGAAAGCTAACTGCTCTTTTAAGGTTTAGCGTCAGTCACAGCTGCTCCATACCACGTTACTGGCGGAGGTGGGTCTGGCCACTTGCCACGTTTGAGCTGTGCACTGACAAACATCCCATGTTTTCTCCGCTGTGGCCCAAGCAGAGCCAGCTCAGGTGGCTGGCACCTGTGTCATGGCCGTGTCTCCAAATCAGATAATCTGCCTATGAATAATGGAGAGCTGACCAGTGAGCAGAGATGTGTGACAAGTGCAACGTGTATAAGAAGGAACTAAAACAACTCGCTACATGGCTGACAACTTCACTGAGCTCCCCTGAGAGTATCCTCTCTCTTTCCTTATCATGATACCTGCTTCTCGGCTATCTCCCTTAATCTATTATAGCATCCAGATGCAGGAATCTATTTACCCACCTCCCAAAGGGTCTGCAATTTACAGTGTATTCAAATGCGCTGAGCACTGTGAAGAGGTCATTAAATTATTATTGGGTAACAGAGTACAGGCAGTATCCAAGAGCGGTAACATTGAGGAGAATTATTTATATTCTTTACAGCACATTCAACTGGACGGTGCCTTTCCTCTCTGTCCTGGCCTGCTTAGTCCTGCTAGCAGCAACGGTTATTTTGTATTATATACCACTGAGGTACATTGTTTTAATCTGGGGTAAGTACTCCGTTGCTTCTCATCTGCATGCGATAAATACAATATATGTCTGTAGAATGAAATCAAATAAGCTTTAAACTGCCTGTTATGGACAATCAAGCACTGTTACTTAGAGGTGAGTAAGTATGCTATGAACCTGTGTTGAAACTGTCATTTCTTTTCCTTGGGTGATCTGATGGTCTGCTTTTCTTAGGATTCTCTATAAGTTTCTAAGAGAAAAGGATAAGTAGATCAGCTACTTCCAATATTCTTATTACTGTATAAGGAAGTAATTAGCTTTCAGCCCTCAGCTGGGAAGCAGCAGAGAGTTGACAAGAGGTGTTTGAGAAGCTCAACGAGCAAGCCCCAGACCCCAGGAGCATTCAGGCCCTCAATTGCTCCTGTGGTCAGAGGGTGCAGTGTGCCGAAATACCGTGTGGCCCAAGATGTCAGTCAGTCCAATGGGAGGCACTGAGCATCCCTTTGCATCAGGGCATGGAAAGGAGTTTCTCAGGGCTGTGTAGAGGTGTTTCATTTTCTTGGGATGAAGCAAAAGATGTTTCAATACAAAAAATTGCTCGGCAGTCTTATGAAGAAGAGTAAGATGGTCATTTATAGAAGAAGATGGCATTCCAGCTGCTGAAGACTTCTTATCTCAAAATGGCATTCTGACTTATTTAGGGTGATGTCTTTTATCTCAGTCTTGAGGTAAAATGGCTGAAAACGTGGGGCAGAGTATTCTCATTGAATCACCGAGGCTTGTTCCCCATGTGGCTCGGGGCATTAGAGAGCCCCTGTTATCCTCATGGGGCTGAGGCGTCTGCTGAGGTCTTGGCTCTCGTGGATGCAGAAATAGGAGGAATGAGAAGGGGCCAGCATGAAAAGCGAGGAATTACTGGGAAGAAAAAGTTCAGTAACAAAGTAGTGCTGCTCTGGTATGGAAGACATGAGTACATGAAAACCCTACATCCATTCAACATCATCTAGACTGACAGGGCCTTCAAATATGATACATGTTAAACAACTACCCTGTGGCAAGGCCTCAAAAGACCATATGGTATTTTCTGTTTTTTAAAAATCAGGTACACAGAAAATTGTGTTGGCATTTTGCTACAACAATGTGGCTTAAAAGCTGAATCTCATGTGAAGCAGGTGCTTTTCAGAGAGAGAGAGGAGGAGGCTGCAGCAGCCATCGCATTTGAAACCACTTTCAGGGAAACTCGAAGAGATTTTGGACAGGGCAGGGATTGGATCGGATGTTCTGTTGTGATCCTCACAGGAAAACAGCATTTGAATTTTCTTGCTATTCTTTAAAATGTGCTAATTGTTTCCCTTCTCCCAGTCATCCTTTCCTCTTCTACAGCACCTTCACATAGCCACGTTACTAATTCCTGTTCCTCGGGGGGAAATAGTGGCAGAGGGCTGCAACAAGGAGAGAGCTGGGAATGGGGCCCAGCTCCCTTGTTTTCTCATCCCAGTCCATGCAAAGAGCCGGTGCTAGCTGAAGGCTGCTCGGCCCTCCCTTTCCTCGTAGGATCAGAAGACAACACGCTGAAAACCCCTCAATAACATGCAAGCTGTACTCCCAAGGACCTCCTCCCCCATGTAGGGACCTCTGACAGCTGCAGCGTAACTAACTCCATGGAGGATGCTGGGAGCGCTATTGCTGCAGTTAACAAGCCAAGTTATTCGCCTTAAAAAGATCAAAATAAAATAAACCTAATAATAAGTTTTCACAGTTTCCCACAGCATCAGAGTATGGTCAACTTGTCAACTCTGGTTCTGCAAAGAGAGGATAAGCTGTGAAACATGATGAGGAAGGGAAGTTTTTGGCAGCTTTCATTTTCAGAAAAAATGGAAGAAAAAAAAAACTTCCTGCTGCCCAGTTTCTCTGAGCCCTCCAGCTCCCTGGGCAGCGGGCAGGTCTTTGGTCCTCAAGGCTAGCATATTTATTAATAGTCTGGGCTGTGAATTCAGATATTCCCCTCACAATACACCCCCAGAATGAATGCCTGCCACAATCTTTTTTTTTTGCTTTTTTTTTTCCTTCCCCATCGTTGACAACAAATCATCCCCAAAGTAGAGAAATATCTTTGTATAATAATGTCCTCTACTTCTTCCAGGAGGCATTTGTGAATGATTCCACATGACAGGCAACATGTGCGTGACTTGAAGTCCTAGGCACTGTTTTCACACTAATTTTTACTTGTGAATTCTTCTTCTTTTTTCCACCTTGCCTGAACAATTTAAGGGCGGAGGGGGAGGACAGGGAATAAGAAAGTGGTTGTGTTATTTTGTTTGCATTTTTCTTTTCCAGGCATAAATAAATTTACAAAGAAGTTTAGAAATCCCTATGCCATCAACAATAATGAGCTACTAGATTTCCTCTCCAGGGTACCATCTGATGTTCAAAAGGTAAGCAATGAATGGCCACCACCAACAGAGGCAGCAAGTGGCACTCGGAGCGGCCGGGTGCTCGGCTTGGGGAATACAACGCCGGTGCGCTTTTGAATAACAGAGATAAGGAAGCGGGAAAATCCATAAAGGGGGAGGGGTAGACGTTAGAAGAGAGGGGAGCCAAAGTCCTTTGTCAGAAGCATAAGATGATTGCAGAAAAATTATCCTGAAAAGACCTACTTAAAAATGATCTGGAAAATCACACGGCATGGTTACAGAACTATGGTCTCCGTCACCTTTGTGCTCTGATATTTGTACGGAGGAAGAGGAAAAATAGTCTCTTTGATAGAGATAACTATCCAAAAGGTTTTGTTGAATTCTCCCTTTTCGTGAGATTGGGGAGGGGGTGGTGTAGGAATTATTTCTGTGACTGTGTGCTTGCTGTGGTTTTTTTTGTTGTTTTTTTCACATCAGCCATCTCTCCAAACCCCACCCACCTTGAACTCCAGGCCTCCCTCGGACAATGCTGCTCTCATCTTTTCCCTTAGAGAAAGCTTCAGGATGCCTATAAAATACTCTGCAGTTGATAAGATCAATCTTCTGCCATTATGGAATTACAACTTTTAATCTAACCAGAATCTCTCCTCCCTCAATTTCAGTCAAGTCTTGTCTCTTTTCATTTTTTTTTTTAAACAACAACACTGTATTCAGTAATCTTGCCTATCTTCCTGGAAATTATTTGAACAATAAGTCCTTTAGAATGTCAAGATCTGTTTATTTCTCTTGGAGGAAGGAAAATAGTCTCTTTGGGTAACGAGCCACAAGATATAAAGGATTCTTTCTTTTGTTTTAATCAACTGGAATCTGTGTCCCAAGGCCCTGATCCAGGCACCCCGGATCCCACTGGCATCGTACCTTCCTCTGCGAATCGTCGTCCTTTTGCAGTGAGGTGCTACTCACTGTGAATAAGGGGATCACAATCTAGCCTGTAGTGATTTTACTCTGTTGGAGATTGAAAAATAATTGCCTCCATGCCGTGTCGAGGCATCTGGTAGGAACAGGGTTGGAAAGGCTTATGGTGACATTTATTTCAAGAGGCCACCAGATTGGTGGATGGTTATACTAATAACTCGAGAGAAATATCTCCAGACTGGTGGGAGGAAAAAAGCTAAACAGAAATAATCACAGAGACATTAAGCTTCAGTGTATTTTTATTTTGTGATTGCTCTCGTAGAGTGCACTGGATTTGCAGTGATGGTTTGCATATGCCCTTTTAATGTTTACATTTAAAGATAAGCTGCTTTTCTGTTTATGCTTTATTTAACATTTACATTTATAACATTTCCTTGAGTGGTTTCTATCATTTTGGGAACCTTTGAGCTCTCTGAGGAAAATGACAACTATTTTCTATGAGAGAGGACTGATAAAACTTCCTAGGATGGGGCAGACCTTCCTACAGGAGTTTTCCACTAGTGCTAAAAATAGTGAGCCTGTGTGACAGCCGTGCACTCATCCAGTGAAAGTCATCTGTGGCATTTCCAAAGCCTGTCCCTGTCTGCTTCATTTTACGTGCTATTAATGCATCATCGTTTTACTTTGGTACTGCAGTGAGTTAGAAATTTCCTCTGTCTGTACTCTAGCCATTTACAACCCACGTGTGCTGGACAAAAGACAGAGCAGCAGGGAAAAAGATGGCACGCTCAGCAAAAGATTCCCACGATTTCAATGGGAATACTTTTCTGTAGCACAACAGACGATTTGCTGTTGGGATTAGGCCATCTCTCAGTTTATCACACATGTTTTAATCATTATATTGTACATGAGATTGTTTTGAAAGGTGGAGGTAGCTTTGTGCAGGTTCTGTTTGGGAAAATGTTTTCCCTTTTTGAGATGGTTAAATATGCCAGCATCCTGAGGTCTGTGTGCAGTTTTGACAACTGCCATATTGCTGCATATTGGGATCCACTTGCGTTGTAACTCCCGAGAGAAGTTTATTAAACTTATAAGTTAATGCCAGGAGAAGAAGAAAAACAACTCCCAAACCAAAGCAAACCCCAAAGATCTATCCTGCATTGCTGAAATCAGGTAGAACCCCATGTATCTCATTAGAAAAAATCTGCTTTTAATATTTTTGTTTCAAGAAATGATGCATGACTTCTCAAATCCTTCCTGCAATTAATCCCCTATGTTCCTGTGTTTAGAAAATGATTCATTACTTTTGAACCTTCCTTAGTTTCCCTTGGTTGGTCCTCGGGGAGCCATTAACACACACTGTAGTGAGCTAGAGTTACCTAACTGCAAACGTCATGTCTATTTGTTTTTACAGGTGCAGCATGCTGAATTGAAACCATACAGCAGCTCCAGTCCCATTAGGAAGAAACGGAGTGCGCTCTAGGATGCTGAGGGATTTTAGAATGCAACATCTCCCTCCGTACCCGTGCGTGCACATGCCCTTCCCTTCTTTTTTGGTTTGGAACAACACTATAATCTCTGCCATCGACTTTTTCTCCTCAAAGATGTAGTTTTTAACACCTAAATGCCTATCCTGGGTCGTCTTTCTTTTTGGCATGGAGACCTAGCCCGGAAAGAGCAGGATGGGATGTCTGAAGTAGTTGGTGGGGTGGGGAGGAGTATGGGAGGAGATGGTGCAACTGGGCTCCCTTTTTTTGCTTCGACTGCTGAGGCAAGGCTGGCTGTGGCAGCACTCCCTGTTTTGTGTAGGAAGAGATAATTCCACTTAGTGTAGCAGATCAGCTGAGCTGATGTGAGGAGATGCTCTGAACCAGTTTTTAACATAGCCAACAGATTTACATTAAGATATGAGAGCTATTCTTTTCTGAGTTAAATCACTGTGCCTAGAAAGGTTTAAGCTCTGAATTAACAAGTCTTTGATACTCATCTTCTGTTCAAGCGGTGTACATTTTAAAAAGTTTTTTTTATCATAATTAGCAGAAAGAGCTAGAAGCTCCAGCAGTATCTCAATATTTCATCCAGCACTTGTGGGTTTTTTCTTTTTTTATTAAGAAGAAAAGCAAGCCCACCCTGCGGTTAACTCCTCAGATACTGAGATCACTGGAGATCCATTGCGGGCAATGGATGTGTCTTCTGCCATGAAAGGATTAAGAGGACGTAGAAAAGCCTCACTCACTGACCTGAAAAGACTCTCTTGACTTGCCTTTTATAATTCCATCTCATCAGATATTTTCAGCATAGCTCTTGTTTTTCTGTCTAAATCCAGAGGGGTCAACACTACAGCTCTAAGAGAAAAACACTTTTTAGCCTTAAAGAAACAAGTGCTTGTGCAGAGAGCTCGGTGCCCAAAGAAGTGGTTGTGCAATAGCGTGCAGGCTTTTGCCCACCGCTGATGTCTTCTTGGAGTCTCTCCTGGCAGTTCATAAGGAAAGCAGGAGAAAATGAAACCATGTGGAAACTGAGCAATGGAAAGACATTAAAAAGGACCTCATTTTCTACTGTGAGGATAATGCAAGTTCTTGTTTACTTACCTGTCATTTAACTATTGTGCTTTTGCTTTATAAAATTTGGATAATGGATGTTGTTTGACTGCGGAAACTCAGATCCAGAATCGCACATAAGCCTGCCCGCTTTTAGTGGGACTGTACCCCTCAGTATATTAGGTGCTGTCAGATGCTGTGGAGGTGACTTGCCACCACGATAAGTCATTGACAGTGACAGAGCTGCAGCTTAGTTCCTGTGGTTCCCAGATGGGCATCTCTACCAGCATCCCCTGGAGTGATTCACAGTGTAAAGAAATGGAGAAGCCAGGGAGCCAACCAAAGTGACACTTTGGAAATGATCTGATTAAAGGTAAAACTGGGAGTACTTTGCTCATGGACTGGAGATCTGAGTGGAGTCCTACTGTGTTGTTCAGTAATGCCACTTTCTTGTGGGCCTATTGCATGAATTTAGAGAAGGAAAACTAAAGACCAGAGTATCTTCCGCTGGATTGTTATCCAGGTTCAGTGATTTTCCAAGAAGCTTATTTGTCGAAGTAACAAGACTCACTGTGCCTCTGAAGAGGCACACTTTTGTAGATTTAATTTGATAAAGAACATGTTTTGCTCATGTAAGGCTGTGTGTAGCTGTGTATGAAAAGGTAGAAGAAAATTATCCCAGTTAAAAAGCTACAGAAATGCCTCTTTGTGTGCATGTGTGCTTGCATACCCATGCATATACAAAGTTGTGTATACAGAAGAGTTCATATATAATGTATTTATAGGTGTGTGTGTGTGGCGGGGGGGAAATGGGTGAATATCCAGATTTAAAAACGTTCAAAGAAAATGTTTATGAAAAATGCCAAAGATTCTAAAGCTTATCATCTTGTGTCTGTTCTTCTTCATATTGTATCTTTCCCGGCATGTCTCTCTGGCTGAGCCAGATCTCTGCATGATTTGATTTACTTCAAGTTAATGAAGCTGGTTGGAAAGAGCCTTGTAGAAATTATAAAATCTCCAGTAAATCTCCTACTCGTACATACAGTAGATGTCCATGGACCCCTTTTGTTAAACCACTTTCTCAATCTTCCGTGTAAACAATGCCTTATTGTCTCACTTCAAAGTATCGTCTAGTTTATCATCCTGTAGTCTTGTCATTTTTTAAGGACCAAAGTCAGACATTTTTAAGCAGACGTGTGAGATCTGATCATTCATTTGAGTGAAAACATTCAATTGCAGGAAGAATTGTTTGTTTATTTATTCAGAAGTTGGGACTGATATTTTAATAGCTTTTTTTTTCCTATAGAATTTTCCACATGGCACTGATTTCTGTTCAGGAGACAGGGTGATGTCTTTTTTTAATGTAGATATGCTGTGTTCCAGAATAATTTGTATTAGATTATTATGCTGGAGCCATACCAACTGAAGAGTTTGGGATGCTCCAGTACCTATATATGTTGCAATGAGCTCTTTGTTATGATAAATGCTGTTTGAAATGCAATAAACATTTGAGTTTAAGCTGGTGCTTTTAATTTATCTGAATTAGGATGTACGTTACCCATTCACTGCAGAATGCTTACTGTGCTACAATCTTTAGTGTCTGACTAGGTAAGAAAGTACATCACTTGACAGAGTGCAGCATAACTAGTGTGAAAGGTTACTTGAAATGGAAGCAGTACTGCTGTAGGAGATGAGATGGATCGTTACCCCACTTGCTTGAAGCTCTTTGACAATCTCCTAGCCCCTAAGTTAAAAAAAGAAAAAAAGGGGGGGGGGGGGAGGGCGGGCTATGTGTGTTTGCTCCAAACTCTCATGACCAAACTCTGTTAAGAAGACCTTTAGTTTGATCCTTAAAGCAAGAATGGTTGTTGGTGTATGTCTCTGTGTCTATTTGCTCATATGAATTATGCATTTTTACATTGTTACTCTATTCAGCATATAGCATGGAAATTATAAACTTGCATTTTTAATTTTATAGTCATTTCAATGCACCTATGTGCATGTTTGTGTTCTAAACTCTCTAAGCCCAGATGGCATTTGGAAATTTAAATCTGACTATGAGTATTTTGAATGACTCTAGATTTGGAATCATTCAGAAACATTATCAGAATATCACTAAGCATGTTGACTACCTGTTCAGTGTGTAAATAATTGGATTTGATGTATATGTGCAAATGAAATGTATGCTTACATTTGCCCAAACATAAGCTGCTGCTGAAAAGTTGGTTTATTGAATAACCATGAATAGGGCTGAGAACTGTTTCGCTATGGATCACTGTCAGGAGAAATTAGTCACTGAAATGCACATCATGGAAAACAAGTGAATGACTGAAGCAAAGTCGGGGGAAATGTCACATGCACTTTTTCTTTTTCTTTCTTTTTCTTTTCTGTTGGCAAAGCTTTGATTTTAACCTTCAGTCATAGCAGTTCGTGCCTCTGCTTTCCCCCCTCAGTTTGCCATCTGTGTTGAGCTGTCCTGTCCTGCACCACCCTGCAGAGCGATGCAGAGGTCAGGCTCTGTGCTGCTGATCTGTGGCCCCTCACCTGAGGGTACCACCAGGCATCCACCGTCCTCCAGTTTGTAGGAAAGTGTCTGTCCCATAGAAATTAAACTGCTGCTAATTTGCTGCATGAGGCAAGAGTGCTAACAGCTTCCAGAACTGGGCTGTCCCACTAGAAAAGAGGGACTTGCCATTTAATTTCCTGTACTCTACATGGGGCTACCTTCTTCTTAAGTTGGAGGCCCTGATCCTGTCGGCATTGCCACAAGTGGAACTAGAGCTATTTTCCCATCAGACCAGTAGATTTGCACCAGAAAGGAATTTGGCTGCTCTGATGTATTAAGAGAAAAAATCCACAAAATGCATTGTAACCAAACTTTAACCTTTAGATTCTCAGTCCTTTAAACTAAGTTCATAGACTTTTGGGGAAATGTTAGCTTTGACTATAGAGACCATAGCATGTGTTGGAAATGAATCCTCTTCTGACTTAATATTTACTTGTATTTTATCTGTAAAGCTACATGTGTCAGTGCCCTGGTGCATCCACCCCTTCAAATCATATGGGGATATGATAAGAATATCCACTCTTTAGCATCCATAAAGTCAGCAACTTGGAAGGAAGCTGAGATGATACAAATGACTACTGTATTGCAGATGGAGTGTTTTAGTCATTCTCAAATTGGGAAAAGTTAAGCCAAGTGAAATTCTATCATTTCTGTATGAAGATGATTTATCGGTGGGGGAAGACCCTCAGTAGCAGCAACAATTATATAGTTCCAAGGAAGATGTGATCAAAAGATACATTTATGATTAATGTAAATATCCACAAGCATGTTGAAATAATGTTAGAGTGTGAAAACACCCACCTCTTGAGGTTATACCCTTTTAAATCTGTTTTTTTTTTTCTTCCACAATGCTTTGACTTAGTGCAGCATTTCAGAAGAATTTAGAAGGTCATTTCATTTTGAATAAATGACTTGTGCTGTTTTGACATGAATCATGAAACTGAGCATGGGGAAGCAAGAGGTGGTGTTCAGGTCTCTGTGTGAAACAGCAGCAGCACCTGGGTTAGGCATAGCTTCAAATTCTCAGTGTGGCTTTAACCTGGGGGCTGGTGATTCTTGTTAAATTTTACACAGAGGAATGTTGCCAGTAGATCCCTGGGTGTTGGATTGAACACCTGCAACTTCCCTCTTGGCAGAACAAGAGGACCTGTGTCTTAGATGGAGGAAAAGAGTACAAGCTGGAAGACTTGCTGGCTTAAACTTCATTTGAGCTGATTTCCAGTGCAAATCAGCCTTCTAGCCTCTTAAGGACCCCCTTGCAGGAGGGGAGTAGGACAGACACATAGACTGGGCATATATGTCCGGTTCTGCATCTTCCAGGGCCAACCGTGACCCGATTAGATGGTGAGCAGATTGCCCCTTGTACCAGTGATCACTGGCTGCTGAAATGGCTCCATGAAGCCATGCGTTCAGCTGGCATATCTGACCTTTAGTCCAAGAAGGAAGGATAAGATACTGGGCTTTGGCGAAATGATGGGTAGATGGGTGGAAATGAGAAGTGAACCTGTGTTTTAGGGATGGCTTAGCTAGGGATTCTCCTCTCCACCTCATTTGTTGGAATTGAATTTCTAGCATATGAATGAATGCATTTTCTGCTCTTAATCTCCACATTTTTGATGAGTTACTTCTGCCTCTCATTAGAAGCAATATTGTATTTTTAACTGTCACCGACCAACTGGAGATGATAAAATCTATAGACTTGGGACTTACACTTCCAAATGCACATTCAGGCTGGATTCCCCTTCAGTTCTGAAGGGATGTACGGATAAAATGGTGCTGGATCCAAACTCCTTCAGGCAAGTGCAAAGCTTGGTCAGCAATACTGTTACAGTTGCTTCCAAGATACTGGCAAATTTCACCTGCATCCTGAGGTGTTCCTATGGGGTAAGTAGATTGGGGGTTTATCCTAGTGAACTATTACACTTTATCCCTGCTGTAGATATGATTCTTTAAGGAGATCTCCTGAAAAGAAGCAAAAGAAAATGCAATATTTTTATTTCTTGAACAAACACTAGCTGCTACTTCCCATCCAGCTGCTATACATGGAAGATAGGATTTGGGAGCTCTTCGATCTCTCTCTATCATGTAGGGTAACTCCTTTCAGGGGTGTAAATCTGTGTGTAGAAAAACCATATGTTATTTACTGGCTCACTGCTGCCACCTGCTAAAGTAGAGTAAATATCTGTAGCCTTCAATTCTAAGCGGAGATGCACAGTGGAAAGAGCATATGCTCCCCCTGATAGAAAAAGACTTTAAGTCTCATTGACTTGTGTACTAAATTTTGCTTTGATCATGGCCCTCTGATTTCTCTCTCCACCTTCCGTCTGCCTGTGGCCCACCTGAGTGAGTCTCCAGGGCAGCATAGCAAGCCGCTGTGTTAGAAGTAGTAACCTGGGGGGAAAAAAAAGTATCTTCCTCCATCTCTGGCAATAGACAACTTTACTGAAAGTCAATGCCATTCCCTTGCATTTATCACTGCCACTCTTGCTCTGCATATTTTTGGTATTCGCCATGCATTGTTAGCGGTGATTGTCATGTAATTAAATCACTGCTCATCACAAGAGCCTATTTTTATGCTGAGATAAGCATCAGAAGTCTGCTGCAGCGTCCCCCAGATCAATAAAGATGTTCCCTGTAGGATTACAAATAGTCTGGGGTTGTGCAGGGCACTAGAATTAATTAGGAATGATTTCTCTTTTTCTTTCTTCTTTCAATACATTTTTAATTGTTTATCCATTTTCGATGGGCTTGTTTTTAACTCTGCCATGGTGCCCAGATGCTTCTGCTCAGACCTTCTGAGTATGATATGATATCAATTTGGGCAATGCTATTTGCTCTGAGCACTCACTATTATCATCATCTTTCTATAGTTGTGTATGGCTATTGCTTCAAAACATGTTTCAGAACGAGATATTTGCACCCGGGCTTTGCACTTGAGCTTACTGCTAAATAGGTTCATGAAGTGGCAGGACTTGGAGATCCAAATAAGGTGCATAACCCTCAGGCCCTGTCCTGAAGATTTGCCATTTGGATTGGACAAGACAGAGGGCAAGTGGGAAGACTTGAGACATTTGCTGAGGAAACATTTGCCCAAGGTCACAGGGCAAGTCTGCGGTGGAAGAAGGACTAGCTGAGGTCTTCCATTTCCAGGCAGTTCTGCAGTGTGCTTTTTTCAAACTGCCTCTTTTTAAGTCTTGTCTTTTAAAGCTGCTATTTATATATATATATGTATATACACACACAAATGTGTCTGGAGAAGGTAGATAACTAGCATTACGGAGACATTTGGTAACTTATTCTGGAAGAGAAATGAATTCTGTTACCTTTTCCTTCAGTCAGGAGGTAGTTGGTACCCAGTGAAAATTGTGGTAAAAGATCAGAACTGAGTCTGGATTTCCAAGATGCTGGAACTGACTTCAGGACAGCACTAACAGCACTTCCTTTAAAACTAACTTAGATGGGGGATGTTCAGTAAATTTACATGCTGTTATCCTTAGTGTCTGGGAAATGGGAAGAAGCCCAAATCTCAAAGCAGTTTTACCTTTGAAGATTTTTTGATATTGTATGCTGTCCACCCTTTACAGCTTTAAAAGCCTGCTTCTTGCACATGGATTGTCAGTCAAGCAAACATTTTAAAATCTAGCTGGGCATACTGTAGACCTGCGTAACTGTGGGTGTGAGACATCATCCAAGGGAATAACATCAGAATACTCTGGTTTATTTTGGTTTATACTTTCCTGTTCTCAGTTGTCTACTTTCTTTAGCACTGTCTTTAAATTTTCTAAAGTGGTTTTATCAGCCTCCATTGGATATTGATCCAACACCAGGATCCTCCACTGCTCAACCCTGCCTGCTGAACTGTGTGTATGAGGAGGCCAGGATTAGCCTGCTATGCCTTCTGTAGCAGGTAAGAGCAAATAAAGGTTGCAAATAGATCATAAGAGCTTGGATTATTCAAAAGGGGTTTTTTTTAAAAAAAAGTTGGGGGGGGGGCTAACCAATGCAAACTCTATTCACAAGTGTCGGGTTAGGAGCAGAGCAGCCATAAGCATTCTCCTGAAATTATGCAATGTTGACGTGCTGCACGAATGGGGACTGTGACCCTCTGTGTACAACCCCGTAGCGAGATGGGAGTTCCTGGGCCATTTCTGAGAGCACGGTGGCGGTGTCTGTAAATGCATGAGGCAAAGGGAAGATGAAGGCCTTCATCTTCACTGCTTATTGGTCAGACAGCTGAGTGCTATGTCCTTTGCAGCCAGCATCACCAAGAACGGAAAGAGCTGCTTCAGCTGCACCAGTGAGGAAGTGCTTGCTCTCTGGAAGACACTGGCAAAAGATAAATTCCTTTTAGAGAACAAACACTCTGTAAAGATTCCTGTAGGGAAAAATAGCCAGTTCTCAACATGAAAAACAAATTAATAGTTGAGTGTTTTGCACTTGCATTACTGTACTAAAGTGCTGTTCTTCTCGAGCTGTAGCTGAAGTGCACTGATATCAAACTCCTGCTGAGCTCAAAGGCTTTGGCTCAGTCTGGCTACCTCTATGAGATGGATAAATAGTGGCTAAATCTGCTGCTGGGAAACAAACCTGGTACACCTTAAGTAGAGAGGATCTCTGGACAGGCTTTCTTAAACGTTCTCAGTAACATAGTGCTCCTTCAAAAAGATTCTTTTAATTGAGCCGTACCCACTGCCAAACAAGGAAGGAGAAGCAGATATTACAGTAAGCAGCTCTGATATGGGCCCCGCACACTTAGTATGCAGGCTAGCTTGGAAGGGGGGCTTGTAGTCTGCTCTCCATCTATCCATCTCATCACTTCCCAGTGGTGAGGATTAGCCAGCACTCAGTTAACAGCCAGCCCTGATTATCTCGTGGTAGGGTATTCCCATAGGGGTCCTGAAGATCAGAAAAACCTTTGCTTCAATTCAACAATAAAGAATTGGGCAGTAGCTGTGCTTCCAATGGCACCCCCAAGAGCTCCAGGTAAGTGCAAAGATGCAGTTGAGGTGTAGCTTCAGCATGGCTGTTCACTCCTAAAAGGCAGCATAGACATAGCCACTGTGAAGGACAGCCCATGCCCAGACCTGCTCTAGCCCAGAGATGAAATATGTTTTTATTCAGGACCACCAGGATCCAAGGCTGCATGACCTAAATGCCTTCCTTCCGCTTGAATCTCCAACTGTCAGAACATAACATCAATGTAGGTGGTGGAGTTGGGAGGAGCACAAAATCAGCAAATCCCCCTGCCACTCCCGCTAGTTTGGGGCTACAAGGGCAGGATTGGCATGGCGTGTGTATGCGACCATGCATGCCCCCTTGTTCTTCAGCTCCTGCCAAAAGGAGACCATGCCCTGACTGTGATACGAAATGTGCAGTGTGATGGAAAACCCTACTACCTGACTACAGAAGTAGTACATTATTAATGGACTTTATTAGTAGGCAGTTGCCTTAAATTCAGTGGGTACTGTCCTAATCTTGCTGAAGTCAACACTATGCTCCTGTTGCTCTGAAATTAGCCTTAGAGAATATTGCAGGGTCACCACACGTGTGGCCTATGCAGTTTCCATTGCATGGCTGGCTCATAGACAACTGGCAAATTGTTTAAGAACCATGAGTACAAGCCTGTCTGGTGCTCTGCTAATTTACTGGGAAGGTCTGGGTACACAGATCCTACATAGTCTTCAGGGAAAGCTCCAGCTATCTCCCACAGTCCCTTTAGATGTTTTTTCCCTTTGCAGCTTATAAGGAATATCTGAAGAATGGGCTCAGTTTGTCCTTCACATGGGTCTAGAGGTACCTAGCCAGGCTAGGATTTGCCAGACATCTGTGGTGGGGAAGGCACCATAAATCGTTCTGTAAAAAGAAGCCCCCTCTAAAATCTATCTGGATCATGCATGGACGTTAGAAAACCTCCTTTTGTGCCTGTAGGATGTGGCTGGACCTTATCTGTCCTGTGTTCCATCTGGGTTTATTTTGGGGTGGTTGGAAAGGAAATCCCAGTGCAGAGGTAGGTGGAACGTTTTTATTATACTATTAAAAAAAAAAAAAAAAAAAAAGCTGGGCGTCTGGAAGGGTTTGAACTCTTAGAATAAGATTCTGGGAGGATGAATGAATGGTCAGAGGGCAGGTGAGGGGAGTCAGAGGTGGTATTGCTTAACTCATCGTTATGAGGAGTCACCATCTGACGGTGAAAGTAGCAGAACTGGGCTGGAAGCAGCCTGATACATTCCAGTCAATTCATCAGAAGGATTTCCTGTCCGAATATGCAGATGTGTGCACAATTATTTTATGTATCTTCACAAACACAGGCCATACCTCTACGCACTTAAATAAATCTTGGCGCTGTCCCTTTCGAAAGGCATTTTGGGTTCAGCCTGGCTGCCTGCATCCTGCATAGTTTTGTTCAGCAGAGTCCTTGCAAACAGCCCATCTCCTCTTCCCTTTCCGCTTCCCCTTCCTCCTCCTCCCATCCCACCACAATCACTGCTGCCCAGACCCATCCTTCACTCTCACAAAACTGATTTCTGTTTATGGAGCAGCTGGCAGCAGCAACGCTCGAGCACTGAGCGATGACTAAGAAACAAGCCCACTTTTCCCTTAGCTGTCAGGAGCTTTTAGAAATAACACCCTCCTCTGAGGAAGTCAGAATAGCAACAGGAAAATAAGTAAAACCTATTATAAAACAGTTGTCCAAGAACTTAGGCACGGTGCGGGGTAGAGATCAATATGCTGTGAAGGTTAAATCTATTTTCACACTGTGTTCTATTTCACAGTTTAATGGTGTTTTAATGTGTCTGTCACTGAGCCCCCTTCGTGTTATGCAGGTAGAGCCTTTACAAAGAAGAAATAACATTGGCTTTACAAGCTTCACAGTAACATCTTATTTACCAGCTGAGATCTGACGCTTTCCTCTCTGGAGATATGCCAGGCTTTGACTATTTTATTTTATTTTATTTTTTAGAAGGCATAATGTGGTGTTGCATTTACAATAATTTTTCGATATCTTTTGGGGAATGCCTGTAGGGATATGAACAGCAGAAATGTGTGTTTGTGTGTATAGGAGGGACAGAAATATCTACTGGCTGTTTGTACAGGCTGAATACGTGGAAGATGTGTAAAATTTCCAAGTTTGAGTTTGCATCTAATCCAAAATGGTGCATTCAAAAGCTGTCGCTTGAACTCAGCTGACGCTGGGGCATTGGATGGGGCTTGGGGGAGAGCATGGAGGATGATGCCAGCAGACAAAGAGTGAGCACCACCCAAAGGAAAGGTGCTGAAAGAGAGGGTATGGACAAGCCCTGATTTCAGACCGGAGCAGGGGAGAGGATGAAAGGGGAGGAAGGAAGAAAGGGATCATCCACAGGGACCTGCTCCCAGTGCCTGGCATGGTATAATTGCTATGCCAAGCCAGCGGAGACGAGGAAGGATGACCTGTTCATGCCCTGTTCATGGCTGTTTTTGCGTGACCTCTCTACCTCTCTAGCAGCTCCCTGCAGAGCCGACGAGTGCTCTGCTTTGCAGCCGAGATGCCTTCCTACCTCTCCCTTCGTTTGCTCCTGTGGTTGCTCTTTATCCTCCTCTTACTTTGTCTCCCAGCCTTAAGCTCTCAGGAGACATAGACAGTAGAAAGAGCATGCACCAAAGAAGATATAATATTATATGTCTTATTCGAAGCAACTTGTTAAAAGCCTCGAGCTGCCCCTCTATGGGTTGCTTTCCCGGAGTAGCATGCCTTTGCTCTGTCAGGGTCCGTGGAGGGTTGGTGCTTGCCGGAGTGTGAGTTTTTAGACTTGCAGAGCACTGACTTGGCTTAACCTGCATATCCCACTGTAGCAGAAATGCCTGCAATGTGTTTTTTGGCTTTGCTGAGCTGCGTGCTCCGAGTTCATCTCTTCCCCCCTTCCGCTTTCCATTGTAGGAACAACAATCTGCTGGGGAAGGCAGAGTGGGACTGGCCCTCTATTGTGGGGCCAAAACAAACGCTCTGCTAGTGTGTTTTTCATCCTTCACAAGGTAAAATACCAGCGCTAAGAGTGGTCAACCCCCTGGTGGGAGTCTGTCGTCTGGAAATCCAGTGACTGACTTCATGGGGCAAAACTTTGCCTTGACTGATACTGCTGAGAAATGAATTTGTGCCCTTTGGAGCTGCGGGATCAGTGTTTGGACTGGGGTGGCTTACTCTCGGAGGGCTATACGGGTGCCTTCTCCAACCACTGCCACTGCAAATTTACAGCCTGGTGCATTAGATCAAATAGCCTGGTCACCAATGTGCTGGAATTCAAACCACAACATTACAGTGGTCGCTTCATGAGCAATTTAGCTGCCTCTTCCAAGGGGATAAAAACCTCTGAGAAGGTGCAGAGCTGGTCTCAGAAACCTTCTGGGAGCCACAGTCCTGAGGAGCTGGCAAAACAGATTTGGCCCATTTTTCTGTCCCAGTTTCACAAATGCAAGATTCCAAGCTTCCAGTCCAGGAAGGTTCTCGCCCACTGCTCTTTGTGCACTGTTTGTAACACATTCGGACCTGGCCAGGCGTGAAGTGGTTAGAAAAATAATTTCTGCTCCAAACCAGAACCTGGGGCTTGTATCCTATGTCTTTGTTCTGTTCTCTTTTTTTTCGTTTCTTTTTACTAAAGTAACTGAATTTGACCTGATTGCTAAACCCTTTCAGCTCACTTGCCTTTCTTTTTGAGGGCTATTTCTTCTACTTCAACCAATAGAGCAAATCCATGAACATTTGAATAACAAATTTTAAGTGTATGGTTTGACTAACATTAATAGAAGTGAGGCCACCTTTCTGAAAATAGAACTGGGCACCTGTTGTGGCCCCAATATTCAGACCTCATTAATCCTGGAGTCATAGGTTAAATTGAAAATCTGAGAAAGCTGCCCAGTTGAATGGCTTTGAAGTTTAATGCCAGCTTTCAAGAGTAAAACTTCAATGCATTTGGCAACTTATGGCTGTATACCTTATATCAGGAGTAGGAATTTTGGAGAAGTGACAAAAGCACGGCTGAAATAGAAATGCTTCATTATTACATGCTCTCTTGCTTTCCTGCTTTACAGATGAGACCTGGGGAAAAAATGTTTGTTCTTTGTCTTGCTCAAAAGAAACATTTGTGGAAGTGATTAATGCAATGCTATTGCTTGTTTAAAATTGCAGCTTTTTTGTGAATTCCCTCCTGAAATATTAAAACACCCAAATCATGGAACAGACAAAAATAAAACATTAGAGAGATGAGAAGATACCCAAAATGATGAGACTTTTAAAGAACTGGCTAACACTCAAGGAGATGCTAGTTGGGTGCTAATTCTTATCAGTTTGTAGAAGGCAGTGGATGATTTTCTAGTGCAAGGAAATATTTCTGGTAGCTGGGAGGTGGAAGAGTTTTGCATCTCTTGCTGAGAGAAATCCAGAATTTCCCTGGGTTTAGAGAGTTTCTCCACAGCTGGGTGTGATCTGCCTTCTTCCACTGTAAATTTTTGAGTCCTTGCTGGGGCTAATCTGCTCAGTCATGTTAGCAGCAGCAGTGGCAATGAACTTCAAAGATCTGAACAGCTCCATGAAAGGAAAGGGTCCTGGGTGCTCACAGGTGAAAGGACAAGAGAATTACTGGGCATCAGCCAAGGCAAAGGTTTGTGTTTCTGTCTAGAGAAAGAAAGATGAAATATTGCTGCCAGCGTGGTCCATAGGAATGAATAATTCTTAGAACACAATTTAGAATTTTCTCCCACATTTTCTGTTCAGGAAGTCTGGCAAATATTATTCAGAACTGTTTCAAATGTTCATTTGCAAATGCTGCCTAATGCCATCGGGATAGCGTGTCCTGTTGAATTGTTCCTAGGAGGCTGCTGAGAGGATGTGATCCTGGCTTCTGAGGTAATGAAGTTTTTTAGAAGTTCATGACTGGCTTCGGCTTGGATTTCACATCATTTCCAGTGGACTGCTACCTATCGAGCTTTTCAGCTTTTTGACAAGGTGAGCATATTTTTGAAGTCATGTTTCTGGTAGTGATACTCACCTTATGCCTGTCATATTTTCTAAGCCCTTTAAATTTCCTCACTTCACAGAAAATTCTGTCCCTGCAATATTAACCCTACAAAAGTACCAAAGAAGCATCTGCACCAGTGAAGCAATGCAAATCAATTTAAATATCTGCCAAATGTTGTTGAAAACCCTTTCCCAGGTTTAATATTTTGTGAAGTCTGATGGAGAACAAACATCACTGTGAAAACTCCTTTCTCGCTATTGAATAAGTGGTTTGCTTTGAAGAGTTCGTGGTAACATGGAAGCAGCAGTGATGTATAGGTACTGCCACTAGAAGTTATCTCTGTGTGTTTACAGTTATAGAACCCAACTTTACATCAGCCATGTAGCTTAATGCTTTGTCAGTAATGCTTCTGTTTTTTTTTCTTTGAGTCGAAAATTTGCAGATGTCCAGTCACCTACAGATAAGAAGCAAATCAGTTCATAACCTAATAGTAAGTACTGTGCTGCAAATACAAATCTAAACACTGTTCTGAAACTCCAAGACCTTTTTTTCTTTCCAAAATGGAAAGTGGCAAACTGTTAATTTGAACTTCTAATCACATTTCTTACGTTATACTTTCATCTCCAGTTATGTTTCATTAGAAGACTTTTGCAAATATTTTGTAACAATGCAATAGTTCTGCTAATAAGTCAGCTCAAGATAGCATAGAAAAATTTGTTTCAGCAATTATCCTTCCCACCTGAACTTTCTCTTAGAAGCAATATTAGAGATTTTTAATAGCATCCTACTCCCACTAATGCCAAGGAGTTTTATTGTTGACTTCAAGGGGAGCAACATTTAACCCCTTAATTCTTTCATCTGCAGGGAGGGATAGTTAAGTAGTTGGAGGGATCTTGGACTGAACCTGAACTGTTGCAAACAAGCCCAGTTCCGTTTAACCTGAATTGAGCTGATTGCAGTTTGCCCCAATTTAGTCTCATCCTCTGCTTGCAACACCCCTAAGAATCTCTGCTCAGGTGCCATTCTGTGCAATGAAAAAAATACAGCTGATTATAGGGAAGCTGCTACACTCTTCTGTGGGCAACACACAGCCTGAAACGCAATAACCATGGCCCTGACACAACCCGGACGGGAAGCCAGGAGCTGTCAGAGAGGTCAGAACTGCAATAATGTGTCTGTGCATTTCTGAGTGCTCCTTGCATTCTGTTCTCCCAGGTTATTGTTTCCTTTTCGTACCCCTCTGGAGCATATGCATCCTCTCAACAGACTTCCCTGGACAAAAAATGTAATAAGTAAATACATGAGCAAAGTTTCAGAGTCAGAAAACTGCATCAGAATCTTATGAAAGGGGATATTTTTTGGAGCATGAAGACACTTCTGGCCCACTGAGCTCTCTCAAGCAGCTCTCCTTTCTCCTCTGGAAAGTTTGTACTGCTCCTTTTTCTAAAATGATTTGCTAAAGTCCTTTCCATCCTCTGTACCTGCCAATTCTGCTCATGGATGGAGCTTAAAATGAAGTACAGTCCAGTGCCATAACCATGATACCATCTTTTAGAGCAGATTGCCAGTCTTTTTTTCCCCTTATAGACCCCTGAAACATTACCAGTGGAGATGAGGATTCCTGTACGAATATAAACCTATTGAGAATGGTCTTGATCTTCACAGCAGCCTTTGCAGAGATATTGGATGTACACCTAGAGTTACCTTCAGCTTGAAATGTTTAATATTTTCATTTGAAACTAGTTGTATACTATTTATCTTTGCCTATAAAGAAATGTCTACCTTTTCTTAGTGAACAGAACAAAGTCATAACTATTAATAAATATGTAACAGAAATAAAATACCTGAAAACCCAGCATCTGCAGCCAGTTGTTCCAAACGACCTTTACTTTTAGACACGCCTTTTCTACAGCCTCTTTGTTTGAGCTTTTTGCCCAGATTCAGTCTTCAGATTAAGCTGAGATTCACCACTGCATGGTGGGCCGACCCTGTAACTCTGCCACGTTGCACATGGGAAGGCAACAGTGAAACCCAGCAGAAGCTACAAGGGTGAAACTAGCTTGACTGAATGCTGAGGGAGAGAGTTAAACGGCTGGGTTTTAGGCATAATATAAATAATGACCATGTACATATTTTAATCCCTTGCACTTAAAACTCAGGATAAGCAGAGGTTAGAGAAGTGAATGTTACTCTCCATTTGAAATATCTTAGAGTTGAGCCGCTACCATAAAAACTGAAAAATTCTTGTATCCTGTGATGGTGTCGAGTAGTGATACTGCTGGACTACTTCTGCCTGGAAGTTCATGGACCTCACTGTCATTGGTGAAATATTTATTCTGCAGCTCAGTGCCCTGTATAATGAGGAGTGTGTGAGGGAGGGAAACATCTCACTTCCATCCGTTGCTTACATCCATTTTTGCTTACTTCAGGAATCATAGTGATTGCACAGCAGCAGCCAGTGAAATGGGCATGTATCGTAAGTAATATGCAGATGATTTTAAGCATTGTTAAGATCAAACGAGGCCGTGGGTCAGTCTCAAGGAACTTCCGTGTAAAACTTCAAATGGTCAGCAGGAATTAAAAATGTCCGTTTCTGCCAACAACTTGTAGCGCTGCTTGTATAGCACCAAGTGCGTGTATAATTATGCTCTGAGGGAAAAGTCCCATTCATAAAAGGAGCGTTAGTAAACCAAGAGAGCCAAGGGGTATGGGGAAAGCTAATATCTTTTAGCTGACAAACTAATGTCATTTGGGAGTGGGAGGAGAACAAGTTTACAAGCCCTTTGTGACATCTGCGATAGCAAACTGGTTTTCTGTTGCAGCTCTCCAGTTTAGCACTGATCGTATCTGATCCTTCCTTACCTTCGGAGGTAAGACCATTGCCAGAAGTTGTATGTCTCTCTCAGCAGGCCTTTCTGCTGTAAATGCAATAGTTCTTTTCTTCTATTAAATTCTTCAAGAATGAGGAATTTTTCAGAGCTGCTGGATTTATGAACTGGGCATAGCAAATGCACACATTCTATAGCCTAAAAAATGAAGCAACTTTAAAATTGCTTTGTTCCTTAGCAAATTGGCCATGTGCATTCCCAGCAGGATTGCTGGAGAGAAAGTGTCCAGTGTATTCTGGCCGAGTGCAATCTGCATTTCTAATTAAGGTTATTTACAAGTCCACTTATCTGACCTGTGCAAGGAGCAAATAAGGCAATGAGAAACCAGCAATCTGTGAAGAAACTTTTGTTTTGAAATTCCTTCTTTTCTCTCTCCCTCATTTAAAAGTTGAGCGTCGGTAGCACAAAAGATGCCTTGACAATGCTATCCACTGCTGCAGAAGCTTGTGGCACTTTCAGTTGTTCTGATTTGCTTTCCATCTCTAGACTGTTCTCCAGGAAGTTACCCACTCGGACACTGAGTGTTTGATCAGAACAGGCTCTGAGCACCTGCAAATGCTATTGATTTAAGTGGGATTTGGGGTAGTTCAGCACCTTGCAGGACTGGGTCCCCCATGCGCAACTTGGCATTCATTCAGTTTCATGGTACTTTCATCTTGGAAGCCTCCAAAGTTGCTTCAGAGTCTGAGTTGAAACATAGCCATGTTCAAAAATAGAGCTTCCTAAATTATTCACTCGTGAGATTTTGAGTCTTTGGTATCTCTTATTTCTCTCTTGGAAGGAGGGCTGGTATTTGGAACTTTTAAAACAGCTTATATCTTCAGCTTTCTTTCAGCTTGCCTGACACACATTTTGCAAATACTGTCTGCCTTCACCCGACCTGAACCGCACTTAGAAGTAGAGCTTCTTTCACCCCCCTTGCTATCCTTTTTGCTTGGTACCTTGTATGCTGACTTCAGCCTCAGTGCTTGCTAACAAGGTAGCATGTTCTTAGCAAAACCCCAGGCTGGGTAAGTTGTCCATTCTGACCCACTGATCAGGGGAATCCTGTTTTGATTTGGGAAATGCTCAGGAGTGGGGAGATGGGGAGAAAATGGTGTGGAAATCAAATCCCCAAAGGCTGGGTTATCAAGGGAAATGGTTCAAGGGAAGCGTCCCACCTCCCTGGGGTGCAGGGCTCTGATAACTCCCCTGGGAGTTTGCCAGAAGACTCTGTAGTGAGCAAAAATGTAGTTTCATTGGAAAACAGTTTCCAATGGCATCTTTGGATCTTTTGATTTTTAATGTGTTACTATACAGGAAAATTCTAACAGTGTTTTAACACCATGTTTCATAGTGTTGCCTCGGGAAACTGAGGCTGGGTGTTCATTTTTTTTATGCCAGTATAAAAGTGGAGGTAAATTTTATTGTTTCTCTTCAGGTTGACCCTTCCAGAACTGATAGAGAGGAAGCCTTGAAGGTGCATTGGCAGAGGAGTATTTTGACACACTGCAACCTCTCTAGGCATCCCTAAAGGACTAATCTGTTGGATTTAGAGGAGAGCACATTTTGGGGGGCTGGTTTTTGATCTTGAGACTTCTGCTGCGGCTGTCAGTAAAGGCATAACCTGCAGCATTAGATCACAGTTTCAGCCTACAGAGCTTCTCTCTTATGCCAAATTTTTCTAAAAACCCACTACTCGATTCCTCTCAAGTACACGTTCTCACACAGCATATCCCCAGTGCTCAGAAGTGGGGGCAGGCTTCTCTAAATCATAGATTGCTTTAAAAAAGCAGAAGAATTTAAAGCTTTGTGGAGGTTTTTGGGGGCTCCTTCTCATTGCTGAACTTTTAGCAGTCCCTTCTTTCTATTTTTCAAGATTTCTCCACTGTGGTCATACTGAGATTTTCATACTCTTTCTTGCTTTTAGAAGCCCCTGATTAAAAAAAAATGTAACATCATAAGACTTGCAATATATAACCACAAGACTTGGCAATGCTTCATTTTCCTTCAAATTTAGCCTCTCTTCTTATGCAGGTTTCCTCAGATCTCTGTTTTGCTTAAGGGAGTCGCCTGTAGTGTTGTTTTTGCTGGGTGTAGTATTAAAAAAAAAGAGAGAGAGAGAGAGAAACAGTTCTTGAAATGGGACATGAACAGGAAAAAGTCCTTACTGCAGTCTACCAATGAGTCAGTTATGGCTGGATGGAGGAGCTTGCTCTTGTGACCAGCTGGAGGAAGACTAGGATGGGAACATGGTCTGAGAGGTCTTGTCTGCGAAGGGTCAGGAAACCTAACTGGAGGGGAGCATTCAGAGCAGAGGTAAATGTTCTGTGAAGGGGGGTGATATTTGTCCTGTTCAGGCTGTTTTGTCTATTCATCATTGCATTGCTCTGCCCATCTTTCCTTTCTGTTGCTAAAGCCTTCTCACCTAGGCACCCGTGCATGTTTCAGGTTATGCCCTTCTCAGTTTCTGCTACCTTTGGCTGTTGGCGATACAATTTGCATAACCACTTGGTGCACAAGATCAGAGAACAATCCATTTCATTGTTTCTCACTTCCCATCTCTTTTCCTGGGTTGAAATTCAGCTGGATCTCATCCCTGGTTTGATTTATAGGCCAGAAGACAAGGATACAGTCGGGGGCTGCAGTATGCAACAGGTATGAGAAGGGAGGTGCTTTTAGCTGCTATGTCACCAAAAGTATATCTCTATGAGCAATCACAGAAACCCCCAAGAGGGCGTACAAAGAAGAACAGCAGAGGCAAAACTTACTTTTTTACTACCAGCAGAGGAACAAAAATGTTATGGGCACATAGGCACATCACAGATAATCACAGACTGTGATAGGCAGCTTTTACTTTAAATGTAATCTTGAAATAACAGCATATAAAATGAAAATTTCCTGCTTCTCTTAGTCCTTGCACAGGACCAAACCAAGGTCAAAGACATCCTGTCTATGACCCTTGGGCTAGGAAGGTCAGACCCAAGTGAGTCTCACTGTGTGGGAACAGTGACAACCAACCTACCTCACCCATCAGAGGCTGTGAAAAATGAATGCATGGTAGCAAAGTGCTTTGAGATCCTCAGATTGGAAGAGGTCAGGAGAGCATCACCATCTCTTTCAGGAGCTCCAACACCAAGGGGAAAAATAAATCATACAAAGCTTAAATAGGAAACCGCAGCTGCTGTCAGATTAAATCTGTTACAAGTGCATTCCACTGCCTCACTGAACAGTGTTTTATTTCACACCTCAAAATGTGAGCCCCTGTGCCATGGACTTGCTCCTTTTTCCCTATTCCCCCTAGATGACTTAACAAGCTGAAAGTGCAGCTGGAAATTAATGCTTCCTGTCTTTTTAAATAATATGACATTGAAATCTTGGTATTTAATGTGTTGGCGTTTAACATGCCACAATATTTCAGTTACTTTGCACTGGTTGGGGTGCAGAAGTGTTATTACAGCTGTTCTGAAATTCTGACAAAGAGGTGCATTTCTTTCTTTTTTTTTTCTCCCTCCACTATGTCCCACCATAATTGCTTTTTGCCGCATCTCTGAACCGTAACCATGGCGATCCGCCACATTCATCAGAGGACCCTCTTGTTGTTTTGCTTGTGTGAATGTAAGAAGAAGAAAAAAGAAAGAAAAGAAAGAGGGAGCATAAAATATTTGCAGAACTTTCCAAAAAGGCAGCTTTTTCCTCTTTTATTTATTATTTTCTATTCCTAATCACAGAAGCTGCATTGGAGAAGTGGCCTGGTCAAGAACACCAAGGACTTGTTCAAAACCTAAAAAAGGGAGAGGAGGAGTCTAGTTTTGGAGGTGTTGCTCTTTATGGAAAAAAGAGTTACATAACTGGAGCTCTCAGGCCTTTCCCCCCTGAAAGGAGGAATTGTTATGTGCAGAAGGGGCAACAAAGGTTGACCCCCTTCCATTTCTGTCTTATGACAAACTGGTCCTTGTTTGGAGAACCAGTTAGTGCGGCACATCATTACCATATTAAAGTTGTGCCATTTCTGACTGGGAAAGGAGAAACTGCCTTGCTTTGAGCACAGATTTGGAGCTGCCCTTTTCCAGGCTTGATGGGTAGGATGTCTACTGTACACTGCCACAGCTGGCATGGAAGGAGAGATGTTCAAAGCGCTGGCTGTGGTGGGGCAGATGAGACATGAAGGGGAGAGGGAATGTTCTTGCTCCGAGGTGTCTTTCACGTCTGGCACCTCTCTGCTCGGCTCTTTCCCTGCTTCTCAAATTAGCCGGGAGACTGTCATGGTGAGGGATTTGGGCACTTTATCTTTGCTCAGTGTGTCCATGTCCTGTAGCTGCTTAGAAGTAGTACTGGGACAGCTGTCCAGTGTTTAGTGAAGTGTCCTTCTATGGGCTTTGCCCACCTGAGGCAGACAGTTTCAATCTGTCAGCCACCAGTGGTGGATTTTCCAGGACACAGGGAAGGAGAATTCAGCAGTGGTTCTTAGAGGCTGTTTGGTATCTCATAGCATGGACGGTGGGCATTGCACGACTTCCACTGTGCTGCCTCTAAGGTGAGATGGCTGGTGACCAGGGTCTTATGCTCTGTAAAGCCTGGCAGTTCTTCCCTAAGGAACTCTAGGAGTCCTTCCGCATGTGTTCATGCAGTGTGATTTAGTGGTAGAAGAAACTGCTCCCCCTGTTCCCATGAAGGTCTGACCAGCTAGGTGATATTATTTCACTACTCTGTAGAATGACAGGCGGGAAGGGAGCGATGAAGTAGCTGGTGCTCTGGACTCCACGCCAGAACATGCCAGGCAATCTGGAGAGATTCCCCAAGTGTCCTTATTGTGGCAGTCACCTGTGGAAATACCTGATTGTCTGGTAAAGCTGTAGCTCTTGACAAAAACCCTCACCTGAATGAATAATAAAGAGGCCTAAGGCTGTGAGATCTTAAAGGGACTATGCTTTGCTGTGTTTTTTACAGCTTCCAGCACAGGGTCCTGTTCTCTGGGCCTTCAGTGCAGCTACAGCCCGGTGCTGAAGCAACTCACCCCGATGCCTAGTTTGAAACTGCTTTGCTCAGAGTCCTCTGCTGCTGCTGCACTACAACAGCTGAGAAAGCTCATCAGCAGTGACTGTGGAGCTGTGGGAATTAGAGGGGTTTCTGCCCTTCGTCGTTTGCTCTTACCCCAGCCAGCCGCACATCATCCTTCACTCCACCGCACTTGGAGATCAAAGCCTCCTTCCATGCCTCCTAGGCTGGTTCACAGTTTGGCCTCTCAGCACACACCTGGCCTGTGCTGGTGGTTTCAGGCAGTGTGCTGGACCACGCACTACGCCGGCTAAGGCAGGGGCACTGGTCCCCTCCTGCCAGTCCCACCGGGAGAGTAGAAATCCCACCAGGAGGTTCCTCAGGCAAAGCTGCTTACTGAAGTGCCTCGGCACGGGCATTTGCTGGCGAGGCAGAGCCACCAGAGCATTGCTCAGTGACCTGAGAAGTATTTGGTTGGAAAATGTCCGGTTCTGTTCTCGTCTGGAAGCCATGTGATCCGTCCCCAAAGATGCAACATAGCAGAGGCCCTGGGGCCCTCCCATGGGTGACAATGGATACACTGGCTTTGGTAGAGCAAAGTAGGTTGTCTACAAGTCAAAAAGTCTGAGACACCCATTTCTAGGTGGGATTGTCAATATAGAATAACATAGCAAAGAGCACTCGAGGCTAAATGTTATCAGTGATTATTTTTAACATTATTTTTACTGCTTCTGATGTGTTCTTATATCTGTCTTGTTGATGTTTATTTTTCCATTCGTGATAAGGGTCATATGTCATGTCTCCATTGCAGTAGGTGCTGTACAAATATGGATTGTTCATCCCCCAAAGTCTTTCACTTTGAACAGACATTGAAGTCACTAAATCACACAAGCCCTTTAACAAGAGTTTCTTTAGAGGATGTAGGACTACTTATTTTTCTTCCAGAAAGCAATGAAGATGTAAGAACCTTCTTGTTGGAAACAAAGCAGGGCTTTAAAAGCCCAATAATGTTTCTAAATATTTTCTGTAATTAAAATTCTTAGCTATTCATAATAATTAGCAACAGCTGAACATTGATTTGGATATTTAGTATAGTGAGGCCTAGTAAAACTTAGGTGCTTTTCTTGGTTTGTGCTCCCCTTTCCCACATGTGGGAAATGTTCTTCCTCCACACCCCCAAAAAACCAGGAACCTAGGTGGGAATTACCTTTCTCTGTGATCTCAAAATATCTTTTCAGACCTTCAGCAACCATACTGTACAACTTCCGAAATACTTAAATTCCCTGCTAAAGCCAAAAGAAGTATGTGTTTGCAGAAGAATGTTGTGTATGCTGTTTGTAACATGCAACCAGAGCACAAAGGTAGATCCTTGTTTATGAGGAGGTCCTTCATTAGAGTCTTTTCCAAACATATTTGATTAGGGATTCACTAAGTACATGTGTACAAATGTGGAAGCCTATTAATGAGAAATTTTATATAAAGCTACTAAATAAACTGAATGCTAAATAAACTGAAAAAGGGAAACAGGAATTTTCACTAAGGAGCTGTCTTATCTTTTCAGCAAGGAAAGCAACACAGTGGTGAGAACGAAATAAGATCCCACTGGAAAAACCCAGCCTCTGAGGCTGCAGGAGCTCTGGGAGTGCAATATCATTTCATCCTAAGCAAGGACCATATTATCAACTGGGCTCTGGAGCTGTCAGAGGATGATAAAGCCCTGAGATGCCAATTATGACCGAGCTTTTCCAGACTTTCCAGTCTCCTGTGGATGAAAAATGATAAAAAAGACTCTCCAGGGATGTCCGTAGGTGGTGGCAGGAAGGTGTCCCTTCTATATTGCCAGTCTCCGAGTGACTTGCTCCAGTGTGAGGTAGGTTCTGAGCCACGAATGCTATTTTTCGCTGTGTATTTTGTTTGTTGTGGCTGAACACGAAACGGGGCTCTGTGGGGCCATTCAGTGGAGCTGCCATAGGAGGAGGAAGCTGCTTGAGGTTTCCTTGGAGCAACATTGCAGTGCTTTGTGTGATGAGTATCAGAAACCATACTGTTAGGTAGGGCAAGTGGAACTCAGAGCTGAAAATTAAATATTTTTAATTAAAATCCACATCTGTAGGCCACTCGCTGGAAGCCAGGATTTGGCTGCTAAATTATGCTGACATACTGGGATCACCAGTGTCAGAGACGGTAATCCCAGAGTGGCAGCCAGCAGATCTTGCTGGTTAATATTTAAAAAGCTGCTGGCGCCGGATGGAAACCATTTTGTGAAATACTCCATCAAGGCTGATTGTTTCTGCCTGCGACTAGTGTTGCACACGGGCAGCTTAACTATCATTTCTGCGTGCTGGGTCAGGTCTTTGCGTCCAGCCCGGATGCAGCCCAGAGGGTGGGTTCCAAGATGGCTTTAAGCTGTTTCGATATGATGGTCATTGAATCTGGTATCATGCCAGGAACGAGCCATGAGCTCAAATTAAGCCACCCCCAGATTCTAAATTGCTCTGACTGCTCTTTCAGTGGCTTTGGATAATATTTCCAGACCAGTCTTTTCTCTGAAGATGCTGTGGGGCTGGAAACGCAAATGAGGAGAGCGTTTAGCTCCTCCTCTTTTCTGCTGTAACAGAATAACTCAGCTCATTTCATACAATCCTTCCTAATGCAGCTCTATAGGCAGGGAGCAACTGAGATGGAGTCAACTACGTTCCGCTATACTGTTTCACTTACGTTATGGGCTGTGAGAGAAAGGGTTTGGAGCCTTTTAGTAATGATTTCAGATTCAGAGCTGTAGTGTGGCACATTCATACCTGGTTACTATGTCACAGCTATCACCATCATTTAGCAACCCCCTACCTTGTCTTTACTGCTGCTTTCTTGTTTACCTGAATTAATAGTATGTCTTTCATCAAAAACAGAGACAAACAAAACTTGCATCCAAACATCTTTCTGTACTAAAAGAATAATGTTAAGAGGCAGATTAAGAAAGAGGTGCCAAAAATGTGGAAGGGAGGCTTTTTGGAAAAGAAAGGTCAGAGCTTCTAAATTCCAGATTTAGTGTTTAAGTTGATATCCATTTATGGAGAGAAACGGATGCTCGGAGACAACCAAGGATTCACAAATGTCAAACCTGAAGATCTCCATGAGACAGAAGCTTGCCACCCTTGTATATCTTCCCAATCGGTTGGGAAGCAAGATTTAATCAGTTGAGATGGTTTGAGCAAATAGGGTTATCTTGCAGCTCTCTCTAAAAGTGGCCAGATTAATACTTAATTCTGTTCAACAAGAAGCAAAGTCTGGAGCAGCCGGCCTGCCTTGGAGAAGCACTGCTGTCAGCCCCACGGAGCAGGCGATGAAATGCGAGCGGTCAGGTTCACTTTTGTTTAAAATCAATTTCATTCACTCTAAAGCAACCTCATTGTGTTTGCGTTTTCGTTAACGTTTGGGAATAATTAATTCTCCTTCATTTAACAGATCTCTTGCTCTCTCATCACTTGAAAGAACCCCCCAAATTATGTTAAAAAATGACTTTGACAACAAATTAACTCGAGATTTAAAACCAGTTGTCAGTGGCCCCTTAAGTCAAATCCTCTTTCCACTTATAGCACAGACGCCTGAGAGAGGAGGCTGCTGTTCCTGGGCGAGCGTGGAGGAAGATTGAGTTGTGTGTGGGAGGACAGAACAGGAGAACACTCCCATTACTTGGGCCACTCCTCTGGCTAAATTAATAAGTATTCTTGGAAAGTACTTGGCAGGAAAAAAAAAATCCAAGGATAGCCTAATGATAGGGCTGATCTAAATAATAATAATAAAAACTTTATTGCAAATGTTGACTAATTTCTTCACTGTTCAGATGGATTCTAGGGAAACAGGTGAGAGCATTTTGTCACTCCGTCTCCAAACTGGATAAATAACTCAATCTAGAAGCCATAACAAATCCTTCTTCTGTTCCAGCTCTTTCTGAAGTTATTTTTCCTCTAGAGAGGAAGAATTTCAGCCCCAAACTTGATTCAGAAGGGTCCAGGATATTCAAGCCTTCAAAGGTCATTCAGACACAAACTAAGATAGACTATCTAGGAAGCACGTGGGGATTGGATTCAAAATGAAATGTAAGTAGTACAAATACCCAGAAGAATTTTCTTTCCATTTTCCATTTTGCCCCATCACTCATATATTGTACTATCAAGTTATCTAAAGAAATAAAGCATGTTTATGTTATTTAGGTATAGTTAACAAACTCTAACCTGCTCCCAAGAGGCCATCCATCAGTTACAGCCTCCATTTAAACTTGGTGACACATGGACCTGTAAGAATATCCATGTGCCTTTCTGCATCCTGTTTCTAGCAACGTCCGATCAGCAATAACTCAAAGAAGGGCCAAAACCAGAACAAAACAGACCCCATAACTCTTCCAGAATCCAAAAAGAGGGGGCAGAAAAATCTTTCCCACTCTACAGAGGTAATTACAGAAACTCTGATACATAAGATAAATGCAATGCAAATAAACAGTGATCCAGTCTTCTTTCGACCCCTTGGGAATATTCTGACACACAGGTTTCATGTCTTGGCAATGCAATACCTTCCAAAGGCTTATCAAATTCCAGTTCAGATTCCCTGGTACGACTGCCTGATTTTAGAAAATGATCGGATAGTTTCAATGCTCAAATAATCAGCACTCTCACTTTAATTTCCATGTTAGGCTTATTCATGACCAATCTATAATCAACTGATCTAGTGCCAATAGAGTCCTTTAACTTAATCTTCTTTTTTTTACTGCTTCCCTGGTCCCACCCTGCTGAACCCTGAATATATTTAGAAAGAGTCATCATACCTCTTTTAATCTTTGGTTGAGCAAGGCAAATTCTCTTAATCTCTTTTTATAAAGGATACATATTTGTAGTCTTCTCTGTATTTGTTCCAGTAAGTTTGTTGTTCTTAAATACAGGTACCAGTACCACATGGAATATTACCACGGGTTTTTTTAACAGTGCTTTCAACACTGATACCATTATTTTTGCCCTGACTAAAAGCACCTCTCCTAATGCATTCTGGCCTTTTATGCTGCTTCTTAGCACCAGCAAGTTCTTGCCATTCTTCAGCTGGCCAGTAACCCAGATCGTTTCTTTCCTCTGTGGCACTTAATAGATTACTCTCTTCAGGACTTGGACATTACTTTTTCCAGGACATGGAAGATCTGCCGGAGAGTAGAGCTGTGGCACTTCCACACTGATGGAGTCTGAGTTCTCAGACCTTTGCTGGTCAATGAAATCTTATGACTCCATTGCTTCTCAGTAACTCTCCAACCATTTTTGGCATGGCTTGTGCTCAAAGCAGAGGCGAGGGTTTCTGTGTCTGGACAGGGCTGCTAAGGTGAAGAGAAGTCAAAATTTTTCTGAGCTCAATGTCTGTTTCATAGAAGGGACTAGATTGAATAGTCCAGGTGGTCTCGTCTTACCTTGTGTTCCTAACGTGGTCCCAAATTTGGAGAGGGAAAGGGTTATTCCAACACTGAACATGAGCATTGGTCATGCTCTAAGTATCTTCGGCTACTGAGCTGTGCAAAACTACTGATCATTTTACCTTGGCTATCAAGTTTCCCAAGTGCCACAAAACCAGTCAAAGAAAATCGTGGGGACAGGGTGGGCTGCCGTATGCTTCTTCGGCAGCTCCGTTGTGCTTTCCTGTGAGTCACCAGCTTAGACCAGCAGGGACTGTTCCAAGTTATCATTCAGTTTTGAATCAAAGATCATCTTTTTATATAAAGAATTCAATTATAAATAGTTTATAAAGAGTTAGTAAATTATTAATAGAGAAGAATGCTCACCTAATATATAACATGTTATAGATTATTAAAAGCGCATCAGTTCTAGTAGTATAGATGAATGTAAGCCTGACTAATAAGCATGCTATTGAACAATCTGTAACAATTGATTTACCCATTATTAATTTATCTATTAATCCCTTATTAAACTGTTGTTCTTTATTTATGCTCTTACCTCTGACAGAAAATGTATCTGAAGTGATTTCTTTTGAAGCAATCATGTGGCAGAGCCATTTCTGTAGATTCTGAATTTTTGAATTTATTGAAAATATAACGAGATGCTTTTTCTTTTTTTTTGCCCCTTTGAAAAAATTAAAAACATATGACTAATTGTTTTGCATGACTTCCCAAAAGGTGGTATTCCCCCTGCCACTGCTATCAACTTCTTTTCTGTAAGCTAATCAAGTTAACGTGCAGACAAGGGAGTAAAGGAAAATAATTATGTTCACCTAGGGCTTTGCAGGAAAAAGTTTACTGCTTATCAAATGACAGTTGACAAGACTAGCGGAAGCATGGTCTATATGTAAGTATATTTGTGAGATGGATGAGATATACAGTTCTGCAAGCTCAAGACATCTATCTGACCACAGCTCTTGGGATGACAGTGGGCAAGGATGAGGTAGGGTGAATATCAGGAAACATTTCCTGGCAACGAGGTCTGTTAGACTGTGGAATGATCTCCCTAGAGAAATGGCGGAAGTCCTGTCGCTCGAGTCAATTAAAGAGTAGTCTAGACAAACCCCGCAAGGATATTCTCCTAAGGATCAGCCTTGTAGATGGGGAGGGAAATGAAATGGGGGATGGAAAAATGACCTCATCAATCTCTGTCACCTTTAAAATACAGAGACTATGTTGATATTGGCTGCCCCTCTGCAGAGAATGCCAGTAAAGATGTTTATTGGAGAGATGGTTTTGTGATATGGGTAGGAAGGAGTCAGTAAATATCAACATAACTCCTAAGAACTTACTGTAAGTCTCTATTTTTTGGCGAGGTCTGTATAATTAGCTAAGCATATGTGAAAAATTCTTTAGTACTTTAATAATCCCCAAACAGTTAGTAACGCTTTGATTCCATCTGAGAGTGTAACAAAGGGAAAAAAAAGATTAAATTGCAGTACACTTGAAAATCTTGGCGTGTCCTATGCTGGAGGCAGTCAGCTTGGCTCCATCCATGGTTGCCTTACTCTAGACTTCAAGCTTCAGCATCGTCAATAAAAGGAGCTCAACTGTACAAGGGTAATTGCATATGGCTTTATTTTCTCTGATGTGACAGAGCTCGGCCAAGTGCTCTGCATCAGCAAAGGCTGCTTTGTAGCCCTTGCTGATGCAAAGCAGCGATCCTAGTGGGAGAGCTGGTCATTTGGGGACTTCTCCCAGCGTCAGAGTCCCTGATAGAGAAAGAGCTTCGGAACCAACATCCCTGCCCTCTCCTGCCCGGTTCCTGGCAGATGGGACATAATTGACATAATCAAGGATCCTGTCTGGCTGCTGGCATAAACATGATCAAATTTAGGGCTGCTCCAGTTTATACAGCTCCATGGCAGCTCCAAGCCAGTTGGAAACCAAAAATGGCTTTAAAACATCTCAGGGATATATTAAATAAGTGCAAGGCTTAGCTCAAAAACTAGCCATACGCTTCATACTAATTGATAAGGGTCTGTCAAGCTCTAGCTGTGTGGAAGAATAGGGAGGAGATAATGATGGTTTTTTACCTTACTACGGCATGAATTATTTTTATCCTGTGCAATAAGAGTGTAATAATGGATATCCAAGGCACAACTGTAGAATCCAACCCATAGTCAGAATGTTATATTGAAAATTATGCTTTAGTTAACAAAGCACACAACAACCCTCTCCCTTTTCTAAAACCTAGATGTTCCAAAAAAAAAAAAAAAAAAAAAATCAAACACTGAAGGCTAAAAGTGTTTCTCTCTCTCTATCTAAATTGCTTTTGACTGTTTTTTTTTTTTTGTTTTTGTTTTCAAGCGAGTTCCCCAAGTCATTAAAAATGAATGTGGGCCTTTAAATTTCTAAATGCCGGTGGAGATCCCATTAGCTCGCGTCCTCCTGTCAGTGTCTTTTCGGGAACAGCGGAGTCGCAGATGTGGAGGAAGTGCACCCCGTTGGTAGATAACGCCTGACTGGCCTCTGACCCGCAGGTTAAACTGCTGTCTGGGCTGTGCAGGCCGCTAACCTCGTTCCAAGCAAGGGAGAGCTGCCAGCTATCTGTCAGCGTGCCAGGGCATTGCATCTAGCACGAGAAGACAAAGATACAATATCTTTTTAATGTCCTTTCCCTTCATGCCCCTCTGTATTAGAAGAGACGGGGGGAATGATGCGACCCAGCGCTGAGTCTCCGATTGGTTGTGTTTTGATATCTGCCAGCTAAATCTGATTAGTTTGTCTGTGTTCCCAGGAAAGGAAATCTACTGTTTTATCGCAGGGGCTATCAAATCCTGGGCATTTTAATTGATGCTTATGAAGGCATGTTGTTATTTATTTTCTTTATTATGCAATAGCTACAAGGATTTTTACAGGCTGTTGAATTATAGGTAAACTGGTGGCTTATTATCAAGCTAATGCAAGGAGACTGGTGAGCCAGAGCAAGTCTCTGAGCCTCTGGTGTAATAAGGGAAGGGACAGGAAGAGAGAGATTCATGTAGTTTTGATTTGGTCCTGATGGCACTAAAGAGGGAAGAGTGATTGGTGGTGGTGGTGTATCTGGGCAAACAATCAAAGCAGTTTGCTTGTGGACTGAGCATAGCGTGAAGAAAGGTCCCCTCTGACCGGCCCTGTTCTCAGATGTCGTCCCAGCTAGCCTGGTGCAGAGGAGTACTTGGCTGAAGTATTTAACTAGAACGTGCCCTTTGCTAGACTTGGATGTGCTGTAGCTTCATTAACACCATCTTGAGCTGATTTGCATTTGGAAGCAGAGACTGGGGCACTGTTTCCTCTCAGTCCGTAATAAATTGCTGAGTTTCCTGCTGCTCTGGCAGTTCAGCCCCTGCAAGGTTCCTCCCCGCTGTCTGTCGTTGCAGCTGAGTACCTCCCTGTCCTTGCCGTATTTGCACTCGTAATAATACTGCAAGTTTATAGATGGGAAATTGAGATTAAGTGGCTTGCGTCTAGTCATACAAGAAGTCTGTGCAGAGCAAGGAGCTGAACTTGGGAAACTCAGGTCTTGAACTAACCCCCTGACCGTCCTGACACCACCTTCCCCTGACCATCCCGACATCTTCCTTCCTCTAACCTGAGATGGAAAACAAAGGTCATAACCAGGCACACTTTAAAGCACAGCTTATAAGCATGAGTAGACATGGGACTGAACAGCTTCCAGACAGGATTTTCCTACCTAAAATATATCTGGCAGTTCAGTTGCAGAAAAGATTCTTCATTTCCCTCTGCATTTTACTTAGGTTTTGCTGCCAGTGCCAAATGCCTATCCCAGATGTGCTTGCATCTTTGTGGTGGGTGAAATGTCTCCTGGGAGGACATGATCTAGAAGGCTTTTATTAGTCATTTTTCTTGCACTTGGAGCTTCCCAAGCTTTTCGCAGCACTGATTGTCAGTGGGCCACAGCATGGTCTTCCAGGAATGCATGCAAGCCCACAGACTCCTGTTTCTTGTTCACACAAGCGGTATCTTCTGCTTTCAACAGAAAAGCTTCTAGTCATTGATTTGTTTTCCAGTTTATTGTATATTTAAAAATTGGATTAAAAATATGTATTTTTGCAACTTGGGAGTAAGTACCATGAAAAAACTTAATAGGACAAGAACCGATCTTTTTCCTCAGGTGGTAAAGGCCTATAGCTAGTCTCAGCTTGAGTCTTGCCTATATAGAAAGTGGAAAATGGTACTCAAACTACAAGTGCAGCAGGTTTGGGTGGTACAGCCTCCATGAAGAAGCTGGAGGATAGGATAAGTGCAGATTGCTCTGGTTTGGGTGTAAGTTATTGCAGTGGGCTTAAACCCAGCATCATTTAAACTTCCTCCACATGTCCCTCCCTCACCAAAACCCCTCACACAGAAGTGCTCAAGTCTATGCTTAAAGCATATATATCCTTGGGAGAGCACATCTGCTGGCAGTGACAGCAGCTGTACAAAAGCATCCTCTGCTTACTTTCATCTCCTTCCTAATGGAATGGAAAATGGAGCATAAAAATATTCTGCAGAAGGTTAAGTGCTCTCGTCTAAATGTGGTGGGTTTGGAGGAGTCAATGAAGCAAAGCCTGGGGGGAGTGGGGGGTGGGCAGGAGGGGCCTGGCGGGCATGGGCAGCCGCACCAGTTTCTGTTGTTTGGCTACAGATGTGTTATTACAATTAACTTGAAAGTGGGAATGTGAGGGGTGAATGGGAGGGAAGGCAAGGAAGCATTTTTATGGCAGGAGGTGAAGTCTACCCGGTAGACAGTGATCGAGATGGCCTTCCTGGTCTCTCTAAGGTCATTTGTTTTTATGTGAGGCGAGAGGTGTAAAACCGGTACGTGAAACCCAAACAGGAAGGGCCTGAATGGCACATGTGGAAGAGCTTAACAGACACATGCTTGACCTAGGTCCTGGATTGCTGCTCATCACTGAGTTGCCCTTGTAAATACAGGCTTTCCTGGACGCATCACTGTAGCAAGCTATGGGATAAGCTGCTGGTCTTGAGTTGATAAGCACTGCAGTTTGATTCTGAGTTTTTGTTAAGGCCTATGGAGAAACTTGTTGGGTGGATGGCTGGCATTAGGATACACATGGAAGAAAAGCTCTTTAAAAAGTCCCTGCTGGATGATGATACTAAAGGTACCTGTAATTGGACTGTGGTGAGAGTCTGGTGTGTTTAATAGCATTCCAGGCTGGAAGTGAGGAGGAAAGGAAGGGGGGCGGGGGAAAAAGGGACATGATAATACTGAGAATAAAAGTTAATTAAAAAATAAAATCAAGAGCAATGTGTCTCTAAGGCCACTTCTTTCGCAGAGACCACCTGTCAAATGCTTCGCTGTCTATAAACCCAAGATTGGCTTCCAATCTACACTGCGGTTCTTTAATTTTTAATGCCTCTCCACTGGTCTCACAGGTGGCTATTATAGACAGAAGCTGTCGCCTATATAGATACAGATGTGTAGGATGCACGCACTAAAAGTGAGTGCTCAGAATTCAGGCGCTGACACCAGGTGGGAGCGCGAACTGCCAATGGAGGTTGTTAAACCGGAGAACAAGGTGTCTCGGCATTGTTAGAGATTGCCACGTCTCTTTTCTTCTTTCTCCTTTTTTTAACTCTTCAAAATGTCATTGTGGTGCACTTGAACTGAGAGTAGCAAGGGACAGTGAACTGCAGGCAGATAATTCAAGGTATGGTTTGTGTATGGGATTTTGAGGCAAGAACCATTGGTTTTAATCCAAAGCTCCTCTGTAGCTTCCCTGCCACCATGTTTCTGGGTAAAAATGAGGGAGTCATAATTCTTTCTTCACCTGACTCACAGGGGTGTTGTGAGACTCAGTTAGTTAATTATAGTAAAGCTTCTGAATAATAATCATAATAACACTTAGCAAATGAAAAGCGAGTATTATTATCGTTAAAGTAATGACAAGGCACCCTGCTGAAAGAAGCAAATATCGTGCTGATTATTAAAATCATTTATATTTAGTGGCGCGAATGTAGCTGCTGCTTTATAAACTTAGAGATGTAATCTTGTCCCCGAGCCATAACAATAAGTAATTCTCAGTGTTTTGTTGTCAGATTTCTTGACATATAAGAACAAACAGGTACTTTCAGTCAGAAGGGCCTTTATTTCATCAACCAAGAAGACGATGTGAGAAGAAAGGAGAAAAGCGCCATCTCAGCGAGATGAGGCCAAAGGCGTCCGTCTTACTGTTTCCAAGTGTGACAGGGCTGCTGTGCACCCTCCCTCCTGGTCCAGCTTGCCTGACACGAAGGGGGTGAAATTTGGACACCTTGCATAGAAAAGGAAAGAAGTTGGGGTGGAAGTTCCTGTTTAGAGGATATCCGATGGGAAGATCTGAATGCAAATGACACACGTTTGTTGATTATTTCCACCTAACCTGAGGGTAAGCTCTCAGATGTGCTCCTGCCTATAGGGCCTATCACATCTTTTAGCTTTTCTTGCCATTCCCTGTGTTCAGCTCTCAGTGCCGTGTTTCTGTGACTCCTTGCTCTGTTTGTGCACTTGTCGTAGCTCTCTCCCAGAAAGCTTTCGTGCCTTCCCAGGGTGTAGCAGGAGCATGCCCAAAACCTGCTGATTTGTGAATACACCGGACTCAGACTGCCGTGAGGATATCCTGTGTGGGAAGGAGCTGAGATGAGGGAAAAGAGGGAGAGTTTCGGTCAAACCTGGTGAAGGAACAAACATTTTCATGACTTTGAAGTAAGCCTCTATCTGTTCGGCAGTGCTTCATTTTCTTCTTAATTTTTTTTTGCCCTTTAACTGCAGTTGAAGATTTTAGTGATGGGAAGTGGCCGGTCAAAAAGTCATTGCTGTCAACTGCCTAGTGGAAAAAATGCCTCTTCCCATCAGAAATATCCCTACCACAACTGGTCATAGCCAGCTGACACTGAAGACAATGTGTCAGAAAAGGGTAAAGAGTTGAACGGGTCTCTGGAGAAACTCGTCACCCTCCAGACGTGCTCTCTCCAAGGCCCGCATTAAAACAAAGAGGGGAGAGAAAAAAATCTGCAGAGTCAGTGTTGTATATTTTGTGTTGATAGATGGCTTCAGTTACTTGGGCTATTAATCCAGCATTTTTTAGGAATGTAAAATTATTTTTTGGAAGAAATAAACTACATAAGTAAAATGAGTATAATTGGCTATCACTCTGGTTACACTGATACAAGGGCTGTAAATTGGGCTTGATGTTTACAGAGTCAGGCTTCTAAGTCTTTAATTCTGTTGCTTAAGGATGAGTTATGCAGAAAGGGGAGAATGTTTGCTTCAGCAAGTTTGACTACCTCAAGGGGACCCCAAAATTGCTATAAAAGAAAAGGACTTGCTTGTTAATACAACCTCTTGGCTTTTGGGCTGCAATATTTCACCCTGAAGTTGGCTTTTGATCCCAGGAACAGTTATTACTTATTTAAATCTGAGGCATGTGAATGTGGCATAAATATTTAGGCTGACATTGAGGTGCTGCTTGAAGAAGGCCACCTCCCTTGTCCCAGTGACTGCACATCTCTACTTCTTCCAAGGTCTTTTTCTTTTGTGGCTGGTTTTAGAGGGATTGAATTTTAACCATTTTCATGTCCTGGAGTGAGGTTACATCTATGGGCTTGTCGGCCTCTAAACTCACAGAAACGGCAAAAGCAAGGGCAGAGAAAGCTTTAAGATACGTTATACAACTCTCCTCTCATCTTATGCATCTGTCAGTAAGTTTCAATTTTCGGAAGGGAGAGTTTTGAGACCTGGCAATTCATTACTTTAATTGTAGCACCCTTAGACAGCACTGTGAGCTGCCAAGAATAGAAGATACTTTGGATGTATGTATTATTTTCACCTCTCATAAGGGCTTGTCTGGAACCTAATATCTCCCCAGATAATCAGGTGGAATACAAACAGAATCCATGGAGGTATCTCTTGTGGTCCAGTCTGGCAGAGGCGCTTAGAAACCCTTCACTCCTGCTATTTCTTTGTTTAATTTACTATATTGTCATGTATAAACATCTTCAGGAAAATATTAGTGTGTGTATTCCTTGATAACTAACTATAAATGGATTAAACACGCTTTACTTGATGAAGCAAAGAGGTGTTGATTAAGAGAAATTGAATTGTATCCTTGAGATAATTTTCTGTCTCTGTGTCTAGAGAATATACCCAGACCAATGCTTGTAGAAGAAACTGAGCAGCTACACTCCAAGTATCTCAAAAATAATATTCAGGACATACATATTAATTGATTTAATGTAAAAATGCTCGATGTAAACTTGTGCTGAGACTTTAAATTGAGGTCCTGACCATACTCTGTGGTCACTAGAGGATCCCACAAGAATGGGAACAACCTGGCAATTTCCAGTTTGGATAATTATGTTCTGCCTCCTTAATATTTCCCATGCCCTTTCAATTAGTATGATAATCATCTTCACTTTGTGACCTAAACTGAAGTATAAGTGATGGTACGTGATGGTAAATAGCTGTCGTGCCACACCCCAGAAGTGGCCACTTCTCCGGGGAGCCGCCGGAGTCGGGAGCTTTGTCATCCCGTGCGCAGTTGGCTGATGGGACGGGTGGGACGGTGGCACTCAGGGATCACGGAGGGGTCGGAGCTGTCCCCAGTCTGGAAGGTTCTTTGGAAACACTTCTGGATGAAAAGTCCACAGCAGGTGGAAGTGCTCATTGTAAGCAAAGAAGAGACAATGAATAACTGAAAGTGGGGGGAGTACTCATTTTAAATTCAGTAAAATAATGGCAGGTGAGGAGACCTCTGCTGCAGCTCAAGGGTGAATTTTTAGTATTACTAGTGCAGTCCATCACGCAAGCTGCAGAGGAATGAAGAGGTGCTGCAGTTCTCATCTCCCTGACAGTGTGATTTAAAGAATTGTTCTTTGCTGGCATGGCCTTGTGTCTTGCAGTTGCCTTGAAAGGGAAAGAGAACCATGTGTCCGCTCGCTCATTGGCATTTGTCTTAGAAAGAAAGAAAAAAAAAAAGCAAGCAAGCAAGAAAAACAAGGGAGTGTGTGTTTGAGTCAGGGGGAGAGAGTTTTCCAAACTGAAACTCCTGATCAGCCATTGAGTAACAAGGCAACAGGAATATTTCACTGTGCTTCACACGACTTTTTTTACTTCCAGCTTAATTTAAGGTGTTTTTTGTGCCACCATTATACCTTGTAGCAGATACAGTTTGCATGGAGATGGTAGCGCTAGCTGCCTTTCAGACAGAGTTTCTTTGCAAGAGATATGTTGCTATTTTCTATATTTTTGATATGCAGTCTAAATGAAGTCTCTGAAGGGGGATCTGTCTTTCCTAACAGCCATCATTTTTATATAAAATTGAAGGTATTCACGTTATGTCTTCATATTCTATATCTCAACTAGTAACAATATCACAACTACTCCCTCCTGACAACTATATTCATTTCTCATTAAAGATATTTCATGTTTTATTCAGGAATTTAAATGAAGCTATCAGAGCCTGTAATAGCAACAGTTTGGGATAATTGTATCTCATTGATGGCAGCCTCAAGAGTTCTAATTAATATATATTTAGCTCCCTAGCTGTCTTTAGACCAAACGGTTCAGTATGAAAGACAGGGAGAGGCAATAAGGGGAGGGGGAAGGGAACAAACTCCAAAATAACAACCCCATATTGAAATTTGGATAGGAAAATCTGTGTTGCAAGAAGCAACCGTGCGCTTCTGGATTCTTTCTTTCTTTCTTTTTTTTTTTTCCACTTGATCCAAAATAACTTTTGAGATATCGAGTCCTTCTCAAAAAGAAAAAAAAAAAGAAAAAAAATATAGATTTACTGCCTACTTGTTTGTTGGGAGTGAGAAAAATGACAAATACATATTTTTCTCCTCCAATGATATACCTGATATGTGCGTTCAGCTTATCAGCGGTCTCTGCTTTTATTACCTCTTTCTCTGCTTTCTCTATAACACTTCTTCAGCCACAGAGTGCTCCATTCAAAATTGCTTGGTTTCACAGATATGATCTCCAATGCAAACAGGCTCTCATTACACTTTTTTGTACCAAAAAAAGCTTGCTTTGGTGTATGACTGATTAGCCCTCGCCATACAGCTCTCAGTTTTCTTATCCCCTTTGGGCTTTTTTTTATTCCCCCCGCCCCTTTCCTTCAACACTACCTTTCTCTCTTTTGTCTGAAATAAGGCTAGGAAAAGATTTGGGGAGGGGGATATTATTCTGTCATTGGAATTCATAGCACTTGTATTCACTTACAAGCCTGAACTATTTTCTCAAATCACTTCAGTCTCTGTGACTTTCTCAGACTGTAGTTTATAAATCACTTTTGTGGTACACTATCTAGAGGGGATCAAGACCCCTGGAAGCTTGAGTCATATTGAATTGCATTGTGTAACGGAGAGTCATTAGGAGTTTACAGTCAGGGGGAAAAAAGAAGTCTTATAAATAGGCTAATTCAACTGGCACTTATATGTTTTAAAGGCATTATTGAGGAAGGAGGATGGTAGTGTTATTTGCTCTCAATTTTGCTCTCATCAGCAGCAGCTAAGGGTGGCTCTTGAATAGGACAGGAATAGACATTTTGTAGACATCCAGCTTCAAAACCTTCCTCCCCCCCTTATTATTTAAGCAAGTACTAAGGACTGTTTAGGGGTTTATTTAACTGGTTTCAATGCTGGAAGCTAATCCAGTCTATGCTGGCTTAAATTGCCTCAGTTTCTCCTGAATAAGAGTTGCTTTTATCTTTCTTCCAGCAGATTTTGTAGATCTTCATTTGCAAGAAGAAGCTGATGCACAGCAGAACAGCCTTCTGAGAATGAAAGGATTGGGGGGGTGGGGGGAGTTTACATGACAGTTGCAGGTTTTCAGTTTGCGTTGACAGTAAGGCTATTCCTCTAAAGCATCTTTAAACAAACAAAAAAAAAAGGGTGGGTGGGGGGATGATATAAATGTATTTATATTATTTGGGTGTGTTTCACTTGCAGATTCATTAGCACAAAAGTGTCAACCTCTGGGCGTTGTCTTGCTGCTGACTGCATTTTCTTGGCCGAGGGTGGCTGGGTATCGAATACCTGGATATCCTTACGGCACGCTCCTGCGCTTCCAGGTGGGGAGTGTGGAGAACAATGACCAGAAACCGGTGGCGGCCCTCTGGGCAGCGTGTCAGGAACTCTGACTCCCCGCCAGCAGAGCTTGATCTTAGCAGAAATTGCTCTTTTTTAAAAAGCCATGACAATTTTTGGTGTCGTCTGCAGATCTGAGTCCCGTGTCCTCAGCTTCCGTGCTGTCTGTGGGGTCGCTGTGTTCAGGGCGAACAGGATTTTCTCAGAGAACAAAGCCAAACCCAAAGCAACCTCAAAAAAAAAAAAAAAAAAAAAGAAAAGAAAGAAAAAGAAAAAGAAAAAAGAAAGCAAGCAACCAAGCAAGAGCAGTGTGAGAAGTTCAAAGGGTGGAGAGTTGAGCAGGCTCGCGTGGCCGGCAGCAATTGGCTGGCCTTCGCTGAGACTTTACGCCAAGTGTCTCCTTGGGAGTCGGTTGATGGGTTACTTTGCAGCTCTGCCCCTGCACTTCCATAACCTGGATTGGAAACTAGCCCAGTCCTAGGAGATAGAGGGTCAGTCTGGTTTGATAGTGTAAGGTCAGAAATGGAATGAAGCTGGGATATCTCAATTGAGATTCGAGTGTATAAAAGGATAAATCAAAAAAGCAAAATCCTTGAAGGGACACCTTGCAGCTGTCTTGGGAAATGAAAGGCTTTAAAAGAAGAAGATTCAAGAACAGGAGAATCCTGCAGCCAGTGCAGCTAATGATATTATTCGGTCTCTACTCAGAGAATAGGAAAGTCCTCTCTCTTATCTGAGAAAGTACAAGACGTATTGTCAAACCTGGGGAGAGACACTTTGCTTTAACAGAGCAATCTGTCAGCATATTGGTGAGGCTATATGTGCACGTAAATACAAACCACATCTTCTGTAGTGCTACTTTCTGAACAAATGCATCTAAGAGAATATTCTAAAAAGGCTTGGGCAACTGTAGGGCCCTTCTTCTGCGTCCTTGAAAAGTCTAGATAGGCCTAAAGTTCACCGGCTAAGTCGTGAAGGGGAAAAGAATGGGCTTTTTCATCCACGTTAATCCTGAACATAGCAGTCTCATTTTGCTGCAGGATACTCATAATGTTATGCTTATTTAAACAGACACATATCTAGTTTATGGGCATATTCCAGGGGAAAAAAAAAAAAAAAAAAACTTGTAGCTCAGAGTGCAGTTCTCATGGGCAAACACCTGATCCCTTTAATAAGCGATAAAAGGGAAACTATTCCCTTGCCAGGCTGCTGCGTTGCAGGGCTTTGCTAGCAGTACTGTGCTGGTAGCTGCGCTTCTGACTAGCGCACAGCGCCGTGAAGGCTGAGCTCGCAGGTACAGCGAATATCAGCAGTTTGTGCCAATGCCGCTTAATCCTGCTGTAACAGAGCTGGTGTGTGTCACGGAGTGCCACACAATTACGGTACAGGAGAGGTTTGAGAGCTGAGGATGAGCACATCTGCCAATCAAACACAGGTCAAGGGTGGATCTAATTGATGTTTCAAGCTGCTTCAGCCTGGATCTTTACTGTTTTAAGGAGTTCAAATTTTTTTTCTTCTTCAGTAGTTCCCAGTGGTTTGATATTTTTATCGCTATTAGTATTTTTCTTGAGAAAAGTGAGTTAAGTGCTCAGGTCCCATGTGCTAGCATATCTTCCCCCTCCTGTAGATATTTATAAATTTACATTTGAGGTTTTTCTTTGAAGTGGCCCATATTTGTGCACTTATATTCTCTGCAGTGTCTGTCATGTAGTTAAGCTGCAAGCTTCGGGTCGCTTTGCTTTACCCACGGAGGTAGCCAGAACTGTTTAAAAACCGATGGCTCAGGCCATAAGCTCTGTTTTCCAGCTTGGATTTCTGAATCCGATCTCCCCTGTGGTCCTCACTGCCTGAAACTGTGCTTTTAGTCACTGTTTTGCAGGATATTCCAGAACTGATCTCTGAGCACAGCATCACACTTTAGATTGCAGAATTCAAGTAATGCCACTACAGGTGAGTTCACTGGTTCTGATGTGTCCAAGTCTAGCATGTCCTCACGTTCATTGTAAAACAGAAAGTGAATATTGTGAATGTTGACTGAGTAAAGTCGCAGTCATATTTGCATGTTCATTGAAACAAAAGGTATTTCTTATTCACACCGATGTGGACACAGCATAAACCCTGTAAGACAGCACATTTAGAAGAAGGTCCCTTTGGGCAAACTCGAGACGTGCATTTAGTTCAAATAAACCCTGGAGAACCAGCCAATGATACCTAACTGTCCACAGTAATTTGCAGTCTGATGTGTCCCAGTCAAACTTTACTGCTCTCTTTTTACAAATTAAATGTAAAAAAATCAGGCAAAAGGATCAGTAGTTCAGATGTGGCTCCAGAATAGAAGGTTGATAGTCTGTCCCATGTTGTCCAGAACTTGTCCAGTGTTTGCTCATAAGCCACTCAAGAAGCCAACATAAGCTTAAATTTGATATTTAATCTGTGCAGAGGCATCTATATGCTTAAAAAAAGGTGAGTATTCAACTGCATTTAATTTTTAATGATGTTATAAATGAGTTATTTTCAAAATCTTTTCTTTCAGTCTTCTGTTAATATAATTGCCCTAACAAGCAGCGGTGTTAAACTGCTAACCTGTTTCTCACCTGAAATGGCTAGCAAAATATTTCTTGCATCTAAAGCTTACGCGGTCTCTTTTACAGACATAATGCATGAAGGGAAAGGAAAATGAGGAGGTTCAGCTAAGAATTTCTTCCGTTCTTCTGGCAGCAGTGTAGCAGACTTTGACTGCCAGAGGTTTCTTCTATGGGGAATGCATGGCTCTCCTGTGTAGGCAAAGGTTTTTCTTGCAGAGGTGATCATCGTGCTGTCTACTTCATCTGGTCAACTTTGCTTCTGGAAGCAACACATCCTGAAAGCTGTGTCTTTGATGACAGATTTTGAGGGTTTTGTCAGGAATTTTTGAGAGAGGAAGGAAATTCTAAAGATTACTACCCCCTTCTTTTAATTTTCTTTTTGTGGGACGTTACTTTATATTCTACGTCCAAGAACTTCAAACCTTATGGAACTTCCTGGAGGAAGACGATGACTGTGCCATGATTCACAGAGCTGGGAACTACTGATTTGGAATCATTTCTGTCCTCAAAAGCACACACAGGCTACAACAGCGTATCAGTAGAACATATTTAGGACTGCATTCAGATACCAGGTAGCTTACAACCAGTATTATTTTAATAATTATTATGAAAGTTGCTAGGGGAATATGGCTTGATATTTCAGATTGTGTAGCTCTTGTATTGTTTAAAAAAATATATGAAGGTATAATTGTCCATACAGCAAAATGAAGATACAAGTGTAAAGGTAGACATTCCCACATTTATGGAGATCTGGTTAGCATAAGTAATAGCACAGACTCTTTTTTACAGTGTTGGTTGTAAACTAAACCACAATCCTAAGAGGATTTTGATTACTTGTCTGTGCCAAGGTCATGCCAGTTTGTCTTTACTGCTATCATTCTCCTATTAAATGAAAACAAGCACAGATATCCTACCTTTGGCACGTTTAGTTTTTCTAGACAGAGCAAATGCCTTGGACACTTGGCTGTTCAGACAAGAAGGCATTTTGCATCCAGTTCAATGCAGATTGCATTGAGAACAGGACCCTACTTCTCTTTGCTTTGCTGCTATTTATCACTAGAATAGACCATTTCTGTCAGAAAGTACTTTTTGCTCTTTATAGGATGTGGGTTGCGGAAGAGGGGGGGGAAAAAAAAAGGACCAGTCCCAAAGTCTGGTGTGAAATGGGAGCTTGGCCTTAGAGAGGACGGAGCAAGAAGGTGTGTCTTCTCCTTGCTGCCCAAGCCTCACTATCCTTTTTTAGAATTTGATCTATTCTAGCACAGTGTTTCAAAATACTCTGTTTTGAACCCATTAAAGTTTTCATGGTGATGGCTGCCTAAGCCTTGACTGCTCTTTCCTTTCTGAACAGGAGCAGAAAACCGCATATACCCAGAGAAACTAATGATACTGAAAATCTGCTGGAAGCGGGGTGAGAGAGAAAAAGGAGGAGAGAGGATTAAGGAAAAATCCTGCTTTGAATCCATCCTTTTGTTTTGTGGTCAGTGTAGCCGTCTGTTTGACACATGAACAAGAAACAAAGAATTGAAATCAAACGAAAGGTCCGGAGATTAGAAGAGAACTGTCTGTACCAAACAAAGCCACCGACGGCTTGTGCCAGCGCTGGCCACTCTCCCCCTCTTCTCCCCCTCCTTTTCGCCTAGTTACACGATACTACTTGGGAACATGTTATCAAAGACTGAGAATCAGGCCAGTGGCTGCTGATGTTAAAAGGACATGACATGTGCACAAGGCAGGGCATAGGGGCTGGCTGCACATATTAAAGGCAAACACATCACAATCCGATTAGTAGAAATGGAGTGAGTGTGCTGGCTCTGGGAATTTTTTTTTTTTTTAAGCAATACTTCTGTGCTTTTTTTATTGATGTATTTATTTTTGAAAGGAGTAATTCCCTCCTAGCTTTTCTGCCTCCTCCCCTCCCTCCCTCCTCCCCACCTTGAACTCCTTCATCTTTGCATTTTCACCTCACAGAGCTCCCTAGGAACATGAGTTCAAAGGCAATTGGAGTATGGAGGGAAAAAAAAGGGAGAAATATTGCAAATGCAAAGAGCTCTCTAATCTCTTTTTGACCTGTCCTGTACAACAGGCAATTTCTGCAAATCTAACACAAACTTGTAAATCTTCAGTGCTGGAGGGATAAAAGCAACCCACGTTGTTTTGTTAGAATTTAAGCTGACTAGCTAAATATGTATGTATAAATGTGTATATACATATAACATATATATATATGATTTTTTCTAGCTATGTTATGTAAAGTTGTCTTTAAAAACATTCCGTCTTTCTCACCAAAGTTGTTTTTATATTACTAGAATGTTTCTCTTGTAGCTCTCTTTCATTATTTCAGTAGGAATGAAGGGAGCAGATTTCTAAAGAAAGGACAGATTTTAAGATTTTTTTCTCAAAAAATATAATTTTCCTTACATCCAAAGGTGATATATATCTACAGCACATTTTATTGCATGTAGAATAAAGAATATGGTCTATATTCAATATCTATAATGTTGTGTTCAGGTTTTGATGAAATGAGCATCATTGTTATTGGAATGCAATCTTCCTGTTTATTTTGCTCCCATTCTAACTAAATAATTAAACACATGCCTAAATTTAAGTTTGTGTATAGCCCCATTGAGAATAAGGGAATTGCCTATGTTTAACATATGTCTAAACTTAAACTCCCTGTAAGTAGTTTGTTGGTTGAGGCCAAACATTTCATCTCAAATCATTACACTCAAAGGTATCCTTGCTCAGCAAATCACTTAAAAGCCTGCTTAATTTTAAGCATATGTCCCAGACCCAATGCTTAGAATTCATTTTGATAAAATGCATGGTCATGAGGTTAGTCAGAGGGAAAGGTCAGTTAGTAGAGAAATGGGACAGGCTTTTCTTTGCACCGGGATGGTAAATATATAGAATTTAGCTAGAGGAAAACAAAGCCATGGGGAAAAGGAGAAGTTCAAATGAGGTAGGTGGACCTACATGGGCATTCGAGCTTCCTTCCTTCCCACAGCTTCCTCTGTTCCTATAATCTCAGCACAGATGTTTCCTTTTTAATCCCTGGCTCCAGCTGGCAGTGCATCTCTGCTCTCCCGTACTTAGTCGCAATTACTGTAGACATTAACTCTGCACATGGTTAGGAAATTGACTTCTTTTTCTTCCTTGGAAATGTTGCTCATCATCAGGTTTTTAACAGCCAGAAATAAAGGCCATTTGTGTACTGATGAATCCTATTCCCTTCAAGATTTGTAAGAGAGATGAAAAGCACAAGAAACAGGCTTAAAACAATTGCTGGCATCACAGACGATTTGGATATAGAGGCCACAGTACCTTCCTTTTATGTGGGGCGAGTCGTCTTCATGTGATAGAGAAAGGATAGGAGAAATGTGTCAGGCATATGCTATATTCACCTGCCTGCTGCTGCTTGTGCAAACTAACTGCCAGTGCTTGCCTTATTGATTTTGATTAGCAAAGCAGGGGCCTGGTATGCTAAGCCGATTTCACAGTCTGGTGCGATGTTGCTGAAGCTGCCTGCAGGGGTCAAGCAAAATGTCCAAAAGGCAACTCAAAACCCGTAACTGATGGCCAGACCCCTTGCTTCCCTCGCACCCAGGCATGAGGCCCCGTCACCTCATGTTCACCCATTTACATGTCCTGATGCTGAAAAGCCTTCAGAGCTGGCCCTTGTGTGGTCCATATGGGATTCTCACTGACCAAAAAGTAACCATGCCCTGAGCTTGCCAGCACTGAAGAATCCTTTGGGATACGTTCAACTGCTGAATTCAAGGGTCCTAATTACCCTGATTGCCCCAGTAGCCTGTTTTTCCATATCCACAGCCAGCAACTTTCCATTGCATGGATAACTGATCCAAGACATCCAGCTGACCACAGCAGATGGGACTGGTGGACAAAGGAAGAATCTGGAGGCCCCATGCCTCAGGTACAGTAGTTTGCCTTGACAGAAACTGTTAAATAACGTAAATAGATGAAATATCTTTGAAATAATCAGGAAATCCTTTTGTTGAGCTGGACTCTGTCCTTTTCCGTATGATAGTCATGGACTCAGAGATGTTCTATTCTTGAATCTGATGAGCAAACTAAACTTGTTCACTGAAATCACTTAATGAAGTTACCACGTATTGTTCACTATGTTCTCCTTGTTGTTCCTACCGCTTGTTTGAAGTGCTGAATCCATTTTGTTTGCTTTCCGCAGCAGTCCTGCGAAGTACATGAATGGATAACATGGCCAGCATTTCAAGTGGCTGCTAATATGACGTGTACAACTTGAGACATTTATGCAAGCACCGAGAATAAGAGGACAAAGGTGGCAACAACGTGAGGTCATCTTGCCTTGAAAACACCTAACCATTTCCCTGCAGGTAAGAAACTGGGAACCTGTGCTTATCTCTACCAGTTAGTGTTCTTGAGTGAGTTGGACCATTGCAAATTGGGTAGACGTGCTGCTACAGACACAAAAACCTTTCAAAGCCCTAGCAGAGCTCTCAGTTTGGATCCATACTACCTCTCAGTCAATAAGAAAGGTGGGATTTGTTTGATAGTTCTAGGACTAAAATGAGAACATTCTGCTGCACAATAACAACTGTGGACGATGTTATGAAAAATTTCTGCAGATGAGTGTACAGTTTTCCCAGGAATGGTCCATAAAGTCTAGATTGTTATGTCAAAGAAAAGGCTTATTTACACTGTATTGCCTAATAGTGAATGCAGCCTTAAATATAATTGCACTCTGTTGAAAGGGCACAGTAATTGAGTATTTTGGCTTCCTAGTGCTATTGTATCCATTCACTGATGGGGAACAAGAAGGGAGAGTGAGAAGAAAACAAAACTGAAAGTGTTTGAGAATGGTTCAACCTTGAAACTGTCTTCATTAAATACAGGAAAAGTTCAACATGAGCCCTCTTTGAAACTTGCTCAATAAAAGCTGTTTTGAAAGCTTTTCATAATTTTTGTCCAGCTTTGGCTTTTCTTGCACTCTTCTTAGTCGAGATGGAGTATGTATGCAGGCATTACTGAGATCAACTGCTGGTAAATTAAAGAAAACAGTAAGTGCAGCTTTGCTATTGCAGAAAAACTAACCATGCAAAATCTGCCATATCAGTAAAGCACGAAAAAAAGAAGAGAAAGTTACGCAGTTTCTTAATTATGCAGCTTGTTTCATTCCCTCTCATTTCATGTAGCACGCCTAAGAAAGCCACAAATAGATTGACTTTTATGACAAAAAATATTTGGGGGTTTTGCTGTTTGAGAAGATTTTGTTTTGCTTTATGGGAACAACTTGGAACTTATTTTTAAAAAAAAGCTGCCCTGCCCCTTACCTCCCCACCCAGTTTCCTGCAGATGCAGAGCTGCAGAATGCACTAAGATGAGCTAAGACGAGAGCCATAGAGAGGCCAGGCAGAACCAGGCATCCACAATATATTGTTTAAGATCTGAGAACCATTCCAGGTGACTTACTCAGTAGTTGGGCTCATGAGAATGACCAGCAGTGTAAAAATGTAACCACCACATTCCTTGCAGGGTAAAGCCACTTTAAAGCAGCCTTCTCCCACCCTCCCAGTTCTTCTTCATTAACTCATAGCAGTGATCATTAAAATTAATTTTCTCTATCACAGAAATTTTGCAAGTTTGTCATCTTTAGCTTTTATTAGTTGACCTGGTTTAGCTGGTAGTTGAGAATGTTTAAAAGGAACTAATCTGCATTTATTTATACATCCACTGAGTTTCAGGCAGTATATGCCTTGCATATAATGTCACCAAGGAAAAGGGATTAACAGCTGCTATGTGGAACCAGCTAGATTCATAAGTGTGATCTCAAATCTTTCTGAAGCAATTTCCTGAAACTCACAAGCTTGTTGGGTCTCTCACTGCCTGCACATGTTGGCTGGTGTCATGTAAAGTTTGGAGAAGAGATCAAGCACACACTCTTGCTGTGCCCTTTCTCTAATAAAACTTGGCTACCATGCCAGAGTTGAGTGAGAATTCAATTGTGATGGAAGTAAATAGGATTTATTTTTATCACTGAAGTGCTGGGAAGTGGAAGGACCAGAAGATCCAGTTCTCTGTGGCTCCTGAGCTATGTCAGCTTGTTCTGAGTGGTCTTACTGCCTTTGTCTAGGCTTCTTTACCTACGTCATGACTGCATCAATTTTAATAAGTAGTGCAGCACATTATGAACTAAACTGTAGAGCAAAATAGTTGGTGCTGTGGACCTGATTTCTATGCTATACGTGTTTGGGAGAGGGTTTAGCTCTAATCTCATCCCATAAACTGCATATCCATAAGCGGTTCAGGTACAAGTTTGGTTATTTTCATCTGAAAGGCAACCTGTAATGAGAACCACAGTGCAGAACAGGGGCATGATTGAGACATAAGCGCCAAAAGCACATTTCTAATCCAAATTCAACCACTGATGGAGACACAGCCTACCTTTCTCTCTTCTCAGCTGCCATATGAGAAAGAGGAGTTGGCTCAGAGAAGTGATCCTCTGTAAATCAGAAAGAGTGGTGGGGGAAATGGAGAATAGGGGCCTTTTTCCGTGTTTGTGAGACAGTTGTGAGCAGGCATAAAGTTTTTCATATCAACTCACAACTTCATGGTTATAATATAATTTCTGTAAGCAGTTCTGGATGTTGAATATCTGGTTGGATTTCTGTCTTCCATTCTTGTTTTTGTTCCCTGACTAAATGAACCTGATGTTTAGATTCACATTTCTTGAACTGATATTCTTGGTTATAAATTTAAGCTGGCTTCCCACAAACACTCCTAAATAATTGATTTCAGTTGGCTATTTCCCTGGGAAAAAGTACGTCTTAAAATATTTGCAGAAAACAAATTTGTATAAAGATTTAAATTTGAATTGACGTTTTCCCCTCACCATGCTTGCCCATCTCCATTGTGTTTATAGGCAGAGGCTGTGTTTTTGGTAAGCTGACGTTTCTTTTTCTTTCTTTTTTTTTTTTTTTTTTATAGGTCACTCTAGAAGGAACAAAAATTGGCTCAGATTGCAAATTCAAATGGAGTTTTTCCAAGTGGCTATATTATAAGTTCCATTCACCATTTGAAAACCAAACTATCTACTTTTTGCTCCTTATATTATCACTAAGCACTAGCAATAACAAAGCTGGTCAGCATTATTCATGGGATTGGACTCATCAGTTCAATGTTGCCATTATATGGGGTTCAGAAGCAGGCAAAAGGACAGCCAAGAAACACACTGCAAAGCGTTTGTCCCAAAGAAATGGCCAAAATGTACCAATGTCTCTTCCAGCCTTCTAAAAGGCTGGAACATTAGAAGAAAGTCACTTCTCTAGCTAAAGCACAGAACAAAGCTAAAGAAACAAAATAGTAGCTGTACAATTTATATACCAGCCAGCAAACTATCTTCAGAACCATTTAAAATCAAACTTCCAGGCAGAAAGTGGTCCTAGCTCTGGTGCTTACAAATGTAGGGAAGGAAAAAAAGTGAAAAAAGAAAACAGGGAAAGGCCTTTTAGGTCAGCAAAACAAGTCCATCCCTTGCTGATCCAAGCATGTTGCTGACAATATTTTCACATCCATGAGTGCTTTGTCCAGTCTACTTTAACTCCATCGCTAGGGCTTCCATCTGTTCTCAGGAGACATCATTCCATTTATTTGTTATGAGATGGCTCTATGGATTTTTTTTTAACTTTTATTTTTATTTTCATTGACAAACCAAGCAGTAAAGATTGGGCTGCCAGGCCCAAACTTCTCCAAAGTGCAGATTTTTTTTCTGAGAATGGGAAAAAGCTTTCAAACTAGAATCACCTCCCCCTTGCTGCTCACCATCACAAAACCTTCACTACAGAAGCATCTCGTTCATCCTCTGAAGCAGAATCCCCTGAGATCTCAGAAATACTCCTTAACCTGAAAACCCTCTTTGTTTTGAAGGATAAGAAATAATGGACTGTTTCCACAGTAGGTAAAATGTAGGGTTTTGTCTTGAATTAGTGTTAGCTTTTACGAGGACACGAGGTTTTATACGTATTTCTGAACTAGACATGTGTTACGATCCTGCATGTGTTCTGGGCCATGTTAGCTCTACTACTAAGAAGTGTCTGTCTGTCTAGGGATCCACTTTCCAGTACCAGGCAGTTTTGAGCCTGATCCTGATTTGACTCAAACCACTGCTCTGACTCGGACAACTGCTGTCAGCAATGTGGTGCTGGTGTGAGGTGAAGGTGGGAGAGCCTGAACTCGTACACTTCGCATTCTGGGGAGGAATCAAATTTTGCTTTCCAGTTTTCACCTTTGGTCATATTCAGACCATATCTAGCTTTGCAAAGGGAAACAGTTGGAGGAAGAGTATAGGATGTAAAATGCAACTATGTTGTGTTCTGCTTGTGAATTTGCAGGCTGCTGTTCAAAGCATCCAGCTCTTTGTACTAACAGGAGTGCTAATATGATGTATTAAATGTCACACCAGCATCGCTGGGTATGCATATCTCTCCTGTTGTATTGCCTGTTTATGCTTATTCAGCTCTTTGAATAATTTAACACATTTCATACTCCAAATTACCCACAACAGTTTGACGGGGCTGCTGGCAGTTTACTTGAAACACTCAGTGTTAGGTCAAAGTAGGGCCCAAGCATCTGCTAAATAGAAGGACATTTCGTACTTAGCAAAGCATAATTAGACATATTCCTGCACACTTCTCTTTTCAAAAATAGGTAAGTATATGCTAATCCCAATGTTACCACAGAAATAAAGGGCTGTACCTGCCACTTCTATGTATAGCCTTACAGCAGGAATGATTTGGGCTGAAGAGAAGAAGGATTGCAGAAGCTGGTAATTGTCTAGGACAGGTAAAACTAAGCAAGACAGCAAATCTGTGTCAGCATGTCATGGATGTGGTTGCTGAGCAGTGGTCCTGGCTGCCTTGGGTGCTGTTAGTTTGGAGTTTGGGATGTGGGAAACTTCCCTGGCAGCAGTGCAATTATCTTGCTATGTTCACCTGAGACTCTTGCCTTAAAACAACTATCCATGGGCCGAATAATGAACAGGGAGTTAGAGTGTTATTAAATACCAGCTGACTTGGAGAAGGAAAGAACTTCAGGCTGTTCTCTCTATTCCAAAGTGCATGTTAATGTTGTCAGGTAGAAACTTCAACGCCGCAAAAGAAAGGAGAGATTTGGAAAGACTTGGTCTACCCATCTGCCTGGACCTCAAGCCGGCCATGTGCTACTGAACCTGGGCAGCTGTATCAGTGCAGCAGTGGACTAGCACATGCTTCCTGACTGGAGAGGGGACTCCGCAGGCCAAATAGCTCAGTGGAAGTGTGGACCTAGCATGCCACTCTCTGCAGTCATCCATCCCCTGCGCCCCTGGAACCAAATCCATGGCAGGTGCCTATCTTAAACATACACTACAAATTCTCAGGCTTTGTCTTTCTCTATGGTTAATTAACTCACTTTTCTTTACTGTTAATTAGGACAGTCCCTCCATCCTCACATTGAGAGCATTTCTACTGGGGGGATGTAGAAGAGAAGCGGGAATAAGGAAAACGGGCACATACTCCTTGTTCGGACAGCTGGGTCTTGATATTCTGCTCGGGATTAATGAACAGTGGTCTACAAGGTGCCACTGTTAGGGTTATGTGAAGAAGGAGACAAATTTGCTGAGAGACAGAGGAAGTACCTGGTCCTTGTCTGTGTGCATACTGATCTGGGGTTGGGGTGTATTTAGCCACTAGGACTGTCATCTTTTTAACTTTTTATTCTAATCAACATATAAAATGAGCATCTCTTTCACAGCAGTGACTATTTGCCCTGCTCCTTGGTGGGGAGAAGTGGGGAGAGTCTGTCCCATGGTCCACGCTGGATCATTTGCAGTCAGAGCACAGGTAGCACAGTTACAAACCAGTGGATTTGGTATGGTGGTGTTTGAACGACCTTTGGGGTATTGCTGGCAGTAGGTTTGAAACTCCTGACTGCAAGTAGCTCTGAAGCACTCGTGAGGCAGGGCACTGGGTTTGGGAGGAGGACTGAGTCTTTCCCAACTCTACGGGTGCCTCTCCCTTTTCCACACTCCTCCACTCGGATAGAAACTAGAGACAGGGAAGGACAGGCCTGCTAAGCAAAACAGTGAGTGTTTTCAGTTAAGACTGAAAAATCTCAGCCCTTGCACTGCATCAGGTGGAGAGGGATCTCTCCCTACCGCCGTGGCTTGCCCAAGTCCTAGCAAAGTGATGATGCAAGGCGCAGTCAGCGGAGATATTTGCAAAGTGACAGCAGGGCTCTGATTGAATGAACCTCCTAGGTCCAAAGCAGCACGCTGCTCTGGAGGATATGCTGAAAATCTTTCTCAGGGATTTGCACATCCTTACAACAGCCGAGGGTCTATAATGAAATGTTTGCTTATCATCCATTTAACCCACTTCGAAACAGTCTGAGCCTGCATGGTAACCTCAGGTCAAAACTATTTTGGATAGCTGAAACTCATGATAAAAACATGCTTTTGAAGGTTAGAAAGCCATCGGTGGGAGACATCAGATTCGCTTTTTATTATTAGAAGGGGGTAAAAATCCAGGAGTGTTCAGAGGAGCAAGTTTTGTATGGAACATGAAAAGGGGCGGGGGAAGGGGCAGAGGGAAGGAGGAATCTTTTTTTGATGCCAAACAGCATTGCTTCTGCAGCTAATCCTTTTCCTTGCAGTTTAAGATTGTACTTGAAATAAGGAGCCAGCTGCACCCAGGGGAGAGCAGAGGGCAGCCTGTCCTTTTGAATGCTTGATTGGCTGTTTCGTATATACCTGATAATTACTAGGAAGCTGGTAGGAATCCAGTTGTGCCGCTTTCACATGCGCTGAGTAGCACCAGAGTCACAGCAGCACTGTTCAGGCTGAGATCTCCAAATGAGGAAAAGATGGTTCTCACAAAGCACAAGTCTTTACTAATAGCCAGTTACAGCCTTATCTAAACCTCATCATAACTGGACCTGCTAAAGGTCTGTGTCTGCCCTGGGGTTTTCAGCTGAACTAAGCTAGCTTGATTAAAGTATTTCAGTTTGAAAATACACCTTTATTATTCAGATCTATGTAGAAAGCCTGCTACTCCCTCTGTGATATGGGAGGATACCCAAAGCGTAGTCTAGAGTGTGGTCTCGCTTGTGGCTTTGAACAGCACTGTAGGATCTGGGGCTGAGGAGTGAGAGAGGCACAGATGGGAAGAGGGGGGATCTCTTCCCACAGGCCAACTCAGAGCCACAGCTGACTCTTTAGCTATTGCACAGGGAGGCCAGAAAAGCTTCAATTAATTCTTGATACAAACCTTGATAGACAGGTGCCTCTGTGTCTGTACGTACACACATGCACACACATGCAAGTAAAATCTCATTCCTCAAAATCACAGTCCGGTACCTTTAAGCCACCTAGCTCTGAACCAACACAGTTTTTTGAATAAAGAGCGATACTCTACCCTGTCGCTTTTCCCTTTGTTCACAGGACCAGCCATGTTATGCTCAATACAACAAACATATTGGCAGAACTTCTGCTTCAGTCAAATAATCCTATTGTGCAAGGTTTTCTGCCACAGTCGTCAGCTACAGGTGTAATCCGCAAAGTGACTGCAAGGGATGCTAGCAGAGGAGGCCACGTTTCCTCTAATCTAGAGGCCTCCATGCTAAGTGGGCTCAGTTTCCAAGTTGAAAGATACTGTTTTTTCCTTTTCCCCTAATGGTCAGAGATGGCAAACTCCCTCTGGGATCTGTGCATTCAGCTTTGTTCTTTCTCCCTCCTCTGCTGTCGCCAGTAATTAAAGCTGAGCAAAAAACTGAACATGCTATTTTTTGAATAGATATTTGAAATTTAAAGCGGAAAAAAAAAAGTTGTGAAACTTGTCAGATCAATGATTTGACACATATTATTTAGCTGGCTCTAAATATTCTGGAGTGAGAACTTAGCTAACAACTTGTTAACAAAGCATAATTCGGAATAAAACCCAGCTCTCTCTTCACTAGCTGCATTTGCAATATGGGGCTAGTTCTAATAACTGTCTCTGTTCTAAATACTGACATGATCTTTTTTATTGCAGTAAAATCTGGGAATTTCTGGCTCTTCAAGGCAGAGAAGCACAATGGAAACAAATACAGAAGCACCATCCACCAAGGCTTGGTCCTCAAGTTATGGCTGAACATCTAGATGCAAGTAAGTCGCCTAAGAATCACACAAAGGACATTGATGTTGGAGAACTGAAGCCAGGACCCCTAGCCAGCCTCTAAAAATAGTTCATCCTTCCAACGAAGCACCTAAGAATGGGTGACATATGAGAAGCAATTTCTCTGAGGAGAAAAAAGAGGTCATTTTTTGTATATCATACCTGCACTGTAGTTTGCTATCTCTGGACAGTTTAACATGTCTCACTCTATCTTTGGGTTTCTTTTAAAGACTAGTTTTAATGAAAGAGCAGAAGGCCTGTTTTTCTCTGAAGCGCATCTGTTACACCCTCACACCTGTAAACAATAGATTCTTCCACGTGAAATGAAAGGGCAAGCACATCTTGCTATCAATTTTGACTCTGTAGAGTGATGTAGCATATAATCTCTATTATTTTTCCTGTGATTTGTTAGTGACTGTTGCTAGGTAATGCCTTTTCCACTAAGCATCAGTGAGCTAATGTGAGGGCTTTGAGAATGTTTCATTATATAATTAAGCCCTTGGTGGTGCTGACTTCTACATTATAAAAGTCTCATATCCTTTTCAAGTTAGCAAAAAAAAGTTATTATGGTATTACACATGGGGACATAAGAAACACCACTGAAGTCAACACAATTTCTTGTTAACATTGCCATGTTCCTTTTTCTTTTGTTATATCTTGCATGCAGCTATCACCCTCCCATCACAGTGGCATCTAGCCATGCTCTATGTTGTTTAGATGGGAAACACGTGGCAGCTTTTAACAAATACCTGGAAAGTATGACCAGTCGGAAGTACCACTAGATCCCAAATCTCTCTCTGGACTCTGTGCTTCACTAAACAACCATGGTTGTTTATTCTGACATGTGGAAACTTTGTCTAGAGAGAGGGCTGAGATATAGAAAAGCTGCTTCAGGAGGACATAGCTGGCTGGACTTAAAGCGAGAGGTGGGAGTTCCCCCAAGATCTTTAATCGTGTGAGCCTCTAGGTACTGTTAATTTTTTGGAGGGGGGAGGAAGGGGTGGGGGATATTAGCATTTTATTTTTAAGTCTTCTCACTTGAAGGGTTCACTTTCAGTGTCCAGATCAGTAACTTGGCCGGAGAATACTTGGGAATGGCGTGTATATTGAGCTGTGCTGCATAAAGCAACCCTAATGCAAATTTGCTTGGTATCATGGATGTCTAGCAAATTAGAAAGAGAAGACTTTACAAGGCAGCTTCTCTCAGCCCTGGCACTGTGTGGGAAAGTCTAGTTTAGTCTAAGAGCGTCTGGTTGAGTAAAAGAAGGGCCTTCGTAATTTTTGTCTTACAGTTATGTCACTCTGTCTCGTGGCCTTCATTTTCCCCACGCAATTTGTAAGAGACGACAAGCCATTCAACGTGCCTCTGTTTATACAGACGCTTGGTAATACAACACCCCGGGCAGGCAGACTCCCTGAACTGCAGACCCTGCGTTGACAGATGGGTTTTCTGACTGATTGTTTAATGGGCGCCGTGGGTGAGTCTCTAGGGGAATAGCAGGAGACGAGCAGGGTGCACTTTTTTGAGCTTGGAGGTCGTGTCAGTTGTCCATGAGAACAGGTTTCAGTGTTTTTCTATTGCATTGTTATCTCAGGACAGGTGATGAAATTGTATTTGGGGAAGGGTGAAGAGGAATCTGCTCTCATTCTACTTAGCTGCACAGAAGCTGCTGTTGGCAGCAGCTCGGTGCAGGATTTCAGGTTCGCTTTCCACCAGGCACGAGCCAGCCGTGAGGGAAGACGAACGCGGTGAGGATTGCATTCTTGCAGAGTATCTCCTGTAGATAATGCTGGGTTGGTGAGCAAAGCCAAAGTGATATATTTGAAGATACAAATGCCTTGAACAGAATGGATGCAGCATAGACAGCAATATGAGTCCCTCCACACACCGATGATATAGTTTAACCCAATTCAGTTATTTCTATGGTTTGGTCAGGTTTGGGATTCTCTGCTGGAGATATCTAGTATCAATTTTGGTGATTAAATGCAATGTGCTTCCATTCTGTAATTAAAAAAACAAGCAAACAAAGCAAAATCTCCATGGTCTATTGCATCAAAGTCACTCAATAATAATTAGCTAATATCAGTTATCTTCTTGCTATTTAGGCTTCCTGATACTGCAAAATGTAGTGTGGCTTTTTGAATAATCTCTTAGGGATGTCAAAGCGTTCAAGATCCCTGTCACAGGATCTCTCGTGTCTGAGGTCTGTAAAAACAAAGAACAAAAGTAAAGTCCCCAACTGACACACTCACAAAGTAACTACAAGGCAATTGGCAACGGATGAATATAGACAGAGGCAGAGCAGTACGCTGGGAATGATTATAGCATAACTGTCAGCATGAAAGGCAGTGCTCATGAGATACCATTAATCTAGCCATCAGTGGTTATTTTTTTTCTGGGCAACTCCCCGCCCCCCAAGTATCCTACAAGATGTAGCAAGTGTTCGTTAAAGAGTGCTCTGCTCTTGCAAGAGAGCAGCCTTGGTTCCCTTCTCCATCAGGTCAGAGCCAGGGATTTTCAAACCTCTTAAATCACAGGCTGAAGCAAGGGATGGATCCCCACCATCCTGGCCCTGAGATTCTCACCTTGAAGCAGAAGACAGCCCTGTCACTCAGTACACTCCTGTTCACAGTTATTTCTCATGTTAATTACTAAAGACATAATTCTTCTTGATTGCAATCATTCAGGTCAAAGCGGGGAAGTTTAGCACATCATAACATCAAACTTTGCTTTCATCTGTGTGCAGGACATCATTCTAAAATTCCTTTTAATCAATTAGGAAAAAAAAAGGCAAGGAGAGAAAAACAGTCTGAAAGTTAGCTAGTAAATGGGGTTGTCATCTCTTTGTTAAAATTAAGAAAAACAGAATTCTCGCTAGTCATTAGCTGTTGGCTGAATGTGACCAAAAATACACATCCTCATGGGAGCAGGTATAGCGTGAGTAAGAACCATGAACAAATATTGACAATTACTTCCCTCAGTAGTCATATAGGATCTTAGTCACATCATTCTTGCTTCATTAATTTAAATCCAAGTCATTAGCTCTATTAGATCCCTATTTACTGTGCTATAGGAAATACCACTGGCTCAAAAACCAACATTTTTCACAGCAAGCGGATGCATATCATGACTGTAATTTACTGCACAGTATACCTACACGCTCCCACATTAACTGTAATCTTTGTCGTGCTCACGCCAACATTCCTACAGTATTTGGCATTTCACGAATGCAGTATTTATCGCTGAAGTTCATACAAAGTTGCAAACCCTAACAAGGCTTATCAGCTTTTACAAACCATCTCTGTCCACTGGAGTGTGACATGCTGAATATAATTCCACTCACCGTGCAGTCATTGGATGTGAAGGGGGGAAGGGGTGCTTCAAAGCAGCATTTCAGTTCACTTTAAATGAATCATGAAATCAAATGGCTGTAGAGCCTTTAAGTTCCTGCAGGTGAGATGTAACCTGCAAGCTGGGCACTTAGAGCAGTCTCTCAGTCAAATAAAATCTTCTCATCGTTACTGATGTGGTAATTATGCCCTAAAAAAAGAGCAGTGCAGTGGCTGTAAAAGGGGAGCTGGGACTTTGGAGTTTGGTGGCAGCAGTCACACTGGGTGACTGGGGGCAAATCAGGTCACTTCTCTATCTCACGTTACCTATTTTCAAGACAGAAATCATCATAGTTACTGGATTTATTTCAGAGGTATATAAAAACGTATAATTCAATAGGAAAACGTATACATCTTTGCCTCTAAAGTTGTAAAAGATTTAAAGGACATGGAGAAAATCCTATATGCATGGTATTTATACAAGGAACTTCATAGCCTGCTTCTCTGCTGCTTCTCAGCCCTATATCTAGGACAAGAGCAAGCACAAGGAGGTTTAGAAAGGGGCTTTTAGTACCTGTATTTTGTGTGTATACATGCCCTTGGGTATATAACACCCTATCACCACCCTTTTCCTGCTCATCAGCCACAAGTGTGACAAACCAATGTGGGTGGAATTTGATTGAGAAATGAGCTTCTGTTTGTATTATCATCACAGAGCACTCTAAAAGCAGGAATTTGGTCTAAAAAAATCAGGATGTTAAAAATGTTATTTTTTTTTCTTTTCCTGCTTTGTCTTTCGAATCTTCAGTCCATGTATGGGTCACTTGTGCAAAGTGGGATTGGGATTTTTGGTAGGAATAGAGGTGAGAAAAAGCACTTCTAAAACAAGACCTCACAAATGTTTATTCTCCCTCTCACTTAAGCCATAACTTTGGGGACATGGTCATAAATATAACATCTGGAAGTTATTCCTTAAATACAGTGTAGATTTTCATAGTTCTGGTGACTTCAGCTGAGCTATGACAATTTACACCAACTGAAGATATGTCCCTAATATTGGGAGACCAAAACAGTAAGACCAAGCAGTGTTCACGTATAGAGTAGAGCAATGTATCCCCTCGCAGGGAAACATCAGTGATTGCTGAAGAACAGTTTAGGAGATCTTTGCACGAATGCGAAAACACCCCTGTTAATGACATTTGAAAAGTCCAGAGCTTAGGCAGTCTCGTGTATGCTGACGCACAGTTGTAAGTGCATTTCCATGATAGCAACGGCTTCAGGGACATTGGTCTCTCCACACAGTGGCTGAGTTACACCATCCCAGCATTGACTCGCTGTGTTAACCCTTGGCAATTAAAACTGATGTAGTAACACCTACAGGCAAAATTTCCATTGGCTGTTTTTTTTGTCATCCACCGTACTGTTTGCACATATAGTCTGTGGTACAATTTTCCACAGCAGCAGTTTGAATAGCTTCAATAAACATTGTTCATGGAAGAGGAACACTTGTTGCTCTATTTTGCATGGTCCTTTTTGGTGGCCTTTGTTGGAGCTAGGGAAACCCAAGGCACAGGCGTTGTTTTCTGGAGGACAGAAGCAAGTTCCCCGCCTGCCTCTGTGACTGACTTGTGCTCTAACCTTGATCAGGTCACTTAGGCACTGTAGTTATTCTCTATTTCTCTGTTTTTAAATTGCATGTTCTGTTCCCCCAGTACTGGCATCATCATATTTTTATGGCTCTAGCAACAATCTGCATCATTTCAAACATATGTAATCCTATACAAAAATACCCACCCGCCCCTCATCCCTTGAAAAAGTTACATTGGCCAAAACTTCACATTTAGACTAAAAACACAGAACTGTATAGGTAAGAGGACGTTTTTCAAACGAATGAGAGTCGATAGCATTTTTCTCTCAAAACAGTGTGGGTTACGAAGAATTCTCGGTCTTTAAATTTGCAGCAGAGCCTGCTTCTGTGAGCTCCTGGAGGTGCTGGACCACACAGCAAACAGCCGGGACACATCCTTTAACAGTATTTTCTCTTTTCCAAGGGGTAAGGATGGTTTCATTCCAGATGTTGGACAGATGCAGGCCAACGCCCTGTCCCTCTCTACCCTAACCCATTGCCAAAGTCCTCCCTGCTTTCTCCCCACAGCCTTTTTGCAAAACTTCTGCTTTGGTCTTTTCCTTGCTGCCACAGTGCTAGTAAGTGAGGAAGAGGAGGAAGCAAGAACAGGTAAAACAGTCTCCCTACTGTGTTTTATGCACATCTGTAGCAGCTAAAAACAGCAGTCACCAGGAAATTCCCGTTCTAGACCTGTAATCCCGGGCTGGAAAAAGCACTATTCAGATGCAATCATCGGTGAATCCTGCTGCCGTTCTGTTAATCCCCCTCTCCCTTCCCACCTTGCCCCTGCCAGAGCCCAAACCCCGCTGCCAGAGCAGCTTTGCACTAGAGACGTTCACTCCCTCCTCCTCCTTCTGTTCAAACATTCTGGAGGGACAGGCGAGCAGTGAAGCAGTTCATGAAAAGATAAATAAAAACAAGTCACTGCATTTTTGGGGAGGAAATGACCTCAGGTATTTCGAAACGTTCCCAGAAGGCTCGGATTTGAGAGAGTGATGAATCACTCCCCAAAGATGTCTGTTTCTCTCCCCGACTGTGCAAGGTGCCCAGACACCTCGTGTAGGCGCTGCGCGAGAGCCCCGGTGCGTGGGCGGGCTGGATGCGGCCCTGCTGCCGGGCGGCTCGCTCTGTTTTGGGAGCAGGTGGCATTAACGTGCCCACAGTCCTCGTGGTGGCAGGTTGCTCCTGGCGCTGCTTGGCCAATGCTTCAAGCTCTGAACTCTGACAGAGGCAGAGAAGGAAAAGTCATCTGTAAGCCAGGACACACATCACGCCTTTACTTTGTGCAGCAATCGCTCAGTGTTTTGTGTGCACTTATTGCTCTGAGTTTGTATCCCTTTCCCACCTGTACTTACACTGTCTTTTTTCCTGTGGCTTGTTATTATTTCTATTGAGCAATCTTCAGCCGAACTGGGAGATCTTGCAGTGACTCACTTACTTGAACATTATTGCCTAGTTCTTTACACAAGACAGATTGGATATGAATGAGATCTCTTGTCCTCATGAGCATTATATTTATTTCACAAGACATTTTCTTCAGAACTCTCTCTGCAATAAATTATGTGGTATATTTATTTTTTCTTCTACCATGCTATAGCTCTGTGGGGTTTTTTTTGTTGTTGTTTCTCACTTTTTCAGCACTTCTTCATGTATGATCTGATGTTGTTTTCTGTTTTTTCTTCTTACAATCTCTTAGCTACATCCTTGGGATTTTTTTTTCCCTTGTGCAGTTTTTAGCACAGTGCATGTATTTGACGTAGACAAACTGAGAGCTTGAGATAAGTATTTAAAGTAACAAAATGATTTCCCTCTCTTATCTTCCAGGTGTTGTGTAATGACTGGAAAAGAGAAAGAAAAAATAAAAACAGGTAAAATGTTTTCAATGAAGTATAGAAATGTAAGGAATATATTCATATGTATCCTTCACTGATTGTCATAACATCTTCTGGGCAAAAAGCACTGGAGATGCTTTACCTCTAAAGGATGTCACTGACTTAGCTTTCAGGAGCTGCCTTTGGGAAGAGTCTGTAAGAATGGATATGCTGAAACCCCTGCGTAATCAAAGGGAGGGCAAATATATTTAGAGTAGATGGCACTGAAATGGGACTTAGAGGTATCATATGTCCAAGGTATTTATAGGACTCCCATCTTAGGACTGTCTTGTTGTCAATGTATCCATCAAAATATCACCACACTCCCTTGCTTCCCAACTCTCCTGCCTGATCTTATGTCCTCCCTTAACAGTTTCACTCCCACTGGTGCTTGGTGGAGGTGTTCTAGAAGTCTGGATTAAACCTAGTTGTGGCCTTTCTCTGGGGGAGTGCTGGAGGAAAAGATGATTTGAACTGAAACTCAAATCTAAGTAATCCATTGGAGAATTTTGAAATCCAGGTCCAAACTGGACTTTGAATATTGCTGGTTAGTCCTATTTCTATTTACCCAGCAACTTGACTAGTCAAACAGCAAGCTCCAGCTAGTCACTGCTCAAGGCAGAAGACTTCCTCTGGGTCAGTTCCAACCTCTTTTACTCCAGCTCTGTCATCTATTTTTAACTTAACGAACATCTGTAGTTAACAAATGGACAGGTTAAGAAGGGATTTGTCTCATATATGTCCTATAAAATCAGAACTGACTTTAAAAGGGTACTGATTTATTTTTGTATGTCTTCAAATAAAAATTCAAGTACCAAAATGCCTTCTCACAGAGGAAGTCTTTGAGGATCTAATCATTAAAATGAATTGAAGATTAGTCTGTGGGGCACTATTTGTCCGGGCTGAGCCTTAGTGCCCAACATACGTCATCAGAGAGGAACATAGCAAGATATAAGAGATCTGCCAGACCAATCCTTCATGTCCAGTGTTGGATCATATTTAGCCACTAACGTTGATAGTTTGCTTCCTTCAGTGAATACTTTCATGTCTTATGTTCGACACTAGAACTAAACTTCTTCATTGGGAGCATGGCACAACATCGGAGTATGTCATTTAGAGAAGTGGTAGAATTTTCTATCCTTGAAGGTTTTCAAGAATCATCTGCAGGAAACCATGGCTGACCTAATCTAGTGTCGATCATAATCCAGTTTTGAGCAGGAGATTGGCCTAGAGACCACCAGAGATCCCTTTCAACCATCATTTCCATGATTTTACAGTTCTGGTAAGTGTGTTCAGTAACAATTAGCTGGATTTGTTGGAAGCATAGAAGAGGCACGCAGAAGGCAGTACATAGAGAACGAAGACATGGAGGAAAAAAAGAGGCTCACTTTTTTCCCTTTGTCAGTTATAAAGCCAGGACTCCTATAAGGAGTTGAGAAATTCAGCTTGATTTGGAGATAAGAAAAATAAACACTTCCAAGTAGCTTCCCAAACTAAAACCAGTGCCTGCCTGGCTTGTGATCCTTATCCTGTCTCAAGAAGTGTAAGATGGTGTTTCAAATGTTAGGGTCAGGTTGGTACCTGCTCTGTCTAATCAGTTCAGTGTACATATCTTTGCAGTAGGGATTAAATCTGTCTTGTCTCTTGTGATTTTATTAAAGGGCAGAAAGGAAGCGAGGAGCCTTTTACTTCTGACAGTGTTCAGGCTGGGTGCCTTAGGTATCTATTGCTGCGGGTGGGAGAGGGACAGACAGGTAGATCCCCCTGCGATGCCCATGGCTACTGCAGGAGGATCTTCTGGTGGGATGGAGCCCTAAGTGCGGTTTGCTTCCTCTGTGCCCTGGGGCAAATTTGCAAGAGGGGGATGTGGAAACAGTGTTAGCAGGGAGAGGGGGCAGTTTGTAATCTGCCCAGCATCCTCCTCCTCCATTGCCTTTCGAGGTAATAGTCCTTGCACCCCTGCAATAATTCTCCAGCCAGCGTTGCTCAGCTAAGGACACCTCGCCCCATGATGTGTTTTGCAGAAGTCTAATTTTACCCTTGAGGTGGGACAGTGTCTCTTGCTCTCTTTTCTCTACATATCTTTTTCTATCTTTCCTCTTATTGGATTAGGTAAAACCTGCTGCTGTTGTCACTGCAGTGGGTGATTCTCAGTGCAGTGCCAGGATTCCTGCTCTCCGGAGAGGGACGGGCTGGCTCCATGCGCTCTGCCAGTAGATGTCCCCGCACGGCCGGCTGCGGTGGCTGCGCTGGGCGCTGTGCTGCAGCGGTGTCTTTGCTGGGAAAACCAAGCTCCAAAATGTGGAACTTTGCATCATTTCTGAAGGGAATTAGCATATGGATTTTTAATTTTTCTACTGGTATAAACATTATTTAAAACCCCCAAATACAGATAGTGAAATTAAAAGTAAAGTTGCCTCTTTCATTGCAAAGCACTCTTTCCACTTCTCTACTTATAAACACTTTTGTGTTTTCTTATAAGCCCCAGGGCAGCCAGGATATTGGCACAAAGCAAAGTCCCTAAACTGCTTTGCTCTGTCCTGCCCTTCGCTTGCGTTCTGCATTGTGCAGTCAAATAACTTCTACAATTTCTTCTTTCCTTATTTGCAGCATTTTGTTCCAGTAGATGTTGGGTTGGTGCATTGAATTGAACAAAACAAGACCAAACAAAACCAAAGAGTGCTTAGGGCTGGGTCCTCACTGTTTGGTAGAAGTCACCTGGCAATTTTACAGGCACTGAGAGTCTCAACCTTCGGATTGTGACATGACTTCTGTAATACGAGACTTTATCAGCTGGTTTTCACAGCCACATAGGTGAGTTCTTAGCGTATTGCTCAACAGTCGGTGCTCTGCATTATAATCCTGCAATTACATATTTGCACACTTACCAAATGATCGCCAGAAAGTTATTTTCAAAAGTACAAAGACCATCACTGCTATTCTTCCCGGGAATGAGGGAATGATAATTGTTATGGAGGAAAATTACCTTTACACGGTATTGATTTTTTTTTTTCTTCCCCCACTGCCTGTCATTGCTTGGTGGGTTTTTCTCCCAGCAAAGGACAGCAAACAGCTGTGCCGGCAGCTCTCGCAGGGGCTCATGCGGGGCCGAGCAGACGCGGCATCGATCCCGCGGCTCAGCCAGGCACTTCTCACGCACGGTCAGCTCGGAGCTGGGGGCCATCACCCACCCCACCAGCCTTTGGCTCCGCTTTGAGCAGCGGTAGCAAGATGCTTCAAAAAGGAGAGTGCCACAGTCCTGAGTGGAGGGAATGGCTCAATAAATAATTGGTGGAATATAAGTACTTATTGATTTAGGAACATTCTTTTCTTGTGCCTTGCTTTTGTCTTCTAAGGCAACTTTCTTTTAAATTTATGCCCCACATTGTCACATCAGGAGGAAAATACATGAGAAATGTTTTGTTATTTCAAATTTATTGCATATTACGTCAGCTGGCATTGTGGACTCACAATATGTAATGCTTCATAAATTATGAAAAATAAATGTTTTATGGGCTTACTACGCACTCTGTTTGAAAACCATTGAGCTAGGGAGACTCGCTGACCCCCGTACAAATTAATGTGCACATTATTTTCATTATTACAGCTCAGATGGGAAGTTTGAATATCTTCTTTATTCATTTATTTAAAGGAAAATGAAGGCAGCAGTTGCCTGAACAAAGTTAGTTTTTCTGGCAAGAAGCAGGTATCATTTCACCCAGCTCATAACCTATTGCCTCCCTCACAGTCATTGTTATTCTAGGCCAAAGCTTAAATTCAAAATCAGGACTGCAAGGACTTAGCATGAGCTTCCAAAGGTCAAATCCTGCAGCCTTTAGCCAGGCAAGCTAAACCTCCAAGTTGTTAAGGTTTTGTCTATACAAGGACTGCGGCATTTGCAAAAAACTAGGAAAGCAGAAATCAGTCTGCTGCCGAAGGGAATGCAGTAAAGGTATTTCTGCCCAACTTTTCTGGCATCATCTCCCCGAGTCTGATGGAGAGTGACGGTCGGACCAGAGTTGTGTATCTCAGCCACCAAGGGCCAGATGAGAAGTGAAAAGCAAAATCTCAAGGCACAAGAGCATCTTAAGACTTATTGAGCACAGCAGTCTTCAGCTTCAAGCTGCAAGAATCAGAGGGAAAAGCAGGCTGCTCCATTTTCTGAGGAGTAAAAGTTCATCCTAACATGTGTTGCATGGGAGCCGTGCGTGCTGGCGGGGGGAAAGGGCACCGTGATGTTAGCGGGGGAGAATGGCGAAGCACTCCCAGCTATTTTTTTTCCCCTCACACCCAAATATTTCCGTTGCTTGCAAAAGGAGGTCAGGTGTTTGACTCTCCCCTGGATGGTTTTTATATAGCACAGATCCGCCACTATGTTTCCAATAAACCCATAAAGAGCATAACCAGGAGCTCCCTGCATGGGCTTAAGTGATGTAAGTCACCGCTTCAGAAGAGTCTCTTGACTTGGGACTGGACGCACTGAAAAACCTTCCAAGTCATTCTCTGCTAATTCAGCTCAGCCGAGGCTTCAAAATGTCAGGCAGATGGACAAGATCTTTGGCTGGAGCCAAGCTGTTTTCTGCTGCTGCTAGGATGATTTCAGTCAGCAATTAGATTTTTTATTTTTTTAATGACAGTGAGCTTCCGAGAAATTAGCCTTTACGTAAGCATGTTAAAGGAGATTCCTGTTGCTTTCTAGTGTAAGAGCCCCTGCTCTCAGGATCCTAACTTGTCCATAAACTGGATTAAACCATGCCCACTGCATGCTCCAAAATATAGTTTTCCTTCCCTCCTTTCCTTTCTCTTCTACTCCTCTTTTCTTTCTTTCTTTCCTTCTTGCGCTCTCCTGTTTCTCTGCATCTTGCTATAAAACTGTTGGATATAAAGACTGTGTCTACAGGAATAGATAGTCAATATTATGGTCACTCAGCCAAGAAATGGTGAAAAATTATGTTCTTGGCAGTTGTTTTTGCTCATAATTATTAACCCCAATCATGCTAATTTCAGGAATTCTTTATGCTGGGGAGACATAACAGACAAAATAAGCAAAGTACACCCCATGTTTGTAGGGTTTTTTTTGCTGTGGTTTTATAGCTGAAAGCAAAACCTGCATTTGCCTCTCACATCCAGTGGAGGGCAGTTAAGTTACATGATACAGAAGCAAGCTAAATTGCACCATGGTGTAAAACTCTCAAGGAGGCAACCAATGATTGAAATTAACTGTTCTTTGGCTGTGTGAAATATCACTTAGAAATACCTGAAGAATTAAAAAGGAGGAAATGGAAAGCTTTTCAATTTAAACTGCTTTTAAAGTGCTTTGTTAGCAAGGGTAGGAGAAGATCTAAAAGTTTTCTTGAGCAGTGAAGGAGAAAAGAATCTTATATCCACATACACAAGTTTCAAGTGTTTCTGTTTTATATGTTAATCAGAATTTCCAATATGTGGATGTTAATGAAAAAAGTTCCTGATGCTCCTTCTGCTGCCTGACCTCAGCAGTCTTAAGGTTTTAATACTATACTTGAAATTTCAGCTTGAAGAATATTCTTTAAAGGCGAATTTCCTCTTCTTGGTAGCTCAGTTGTACCAGAAAGAATAAAACAAATCTTAGGGACTGGGATTAAAATGTAAATAGAGTCACCACTGAAACTATGACTAGTTTAAAATGATCCCCTAGAAGAAAAGTTTAAAATAAACATTCGAGGCAGAAACAGAAACCTAACCATGTTCCTCTTAAAAATTGGTCTCCTCCAACTCCTTCAGTTTATAGCATGTACCCTTGGGCTATTACAGTCTAGAAAAATCTGAAATAAAAACCACACTGTTTTCTGGGTCTGATCATGCATCACTCGTTCAAAAAAAAAAGTTTAGGGCCTCCCAAGAAATACAGGATTTAGGCCTTCCTGACATGTGTTGTTCTTTTTTTAAAGAAAACAGTCTAGTGTGTCTTTACTGCAAATACATCATTTTAGTTTCTTTCACTTTAAAGGGAATCACAGGTGGATTTAAACAGAAAGCTTTAAAAATGTTTGCAAATGCAGTTGCACATAAATATTGTTAGTCAGCATTCTAGTTATTTTTCACATAAATATGGATATTTACTTTGAAAATTTTATTTCCTTCCCCACATCAGTCTCATGCTGTAGTAGCATAAGATCAGGCACAAATAACTGCTTATGCTGAAAATTAAGTTTCTGTAAGTAACTATTTTAAAATGTTTGCTTTTATGTTTACTACTAAAGGATCTCAGGCACTCCTGCCAGAAAGGAAAGTATTTATTATCTCTCTTTTACAGATGAGGAAACTGAGACACTGTGAAATTAAAAGCTTGGGGAAATTAGTACACAGTAAATTACAGTGTGAATTTACCGTGTACTAACCACCCTGCACGAACTCATTATGTGGACTGGTAAAGAAAACGGATTAAACTCCCTTAAATTATCTCACATTTGCCACGGACCACCAGTTACCATGGATCAGCTGACATGCAGCAACTTCTTAACCCGCGGTGAGTTGTTCGTACAGCGAATCCCCTCAGTGGAGAGAAGCAGATACACGGGGCAATGTGCTGAGTAGCTAATCCTCTGTAACTTTATGCAGGAGTTTACTAGGCACTGATTTCCCCTGCTGGCCAGATCTTAAGTGGTTTACGTAAAAATCAGGAAGGAAATCTCTGGCAGAACTCTGAGCAAGGCTCAAGTGTCCTTTCAGCCTTGAAATCAGAAGCTGTGATTTAAAAGCAAAACCAAACTATGAGGAGGAGATAAACTTTGTTCTCGTTGAAGGACTGTGCAACTGCAGAGTGTTTCCAGGCCTCAGGACAGCCAGCCCACGTGGAGCGTATAGATTAAACTGGGGAATTAGTGCGGTGAAAGCAGAAGGTGGGTACTCACACTTGGGAACTGCTCTAACGTCCTGGGGTTTGGGCATTAAATCTTCTTCCAGTGGTCATGCACCCAGCTTCTCACGATCTGGGATAACAGACCTGCCAGCGTTTGCTCTGTGAAGCCACACCACGTGCTCCCTGGGAGTCCCAGGGGAAACCTCCTCCAGCCCTGCGTTGCACAAAGGGAGGTGCTGCTCGGGGACCGGGGAAGGATGGGTGGGTGGGTGTCTGTGCGCGTGCGCAGGGCAGTCTGCCTGCCTGCTCCACCAGCAACCTGCTGGCCAAGTTTCCTTCAGTCTCGGCAGTGCCACTTCTGGAAAGCAGAGCCACTTGGACATGACCACGGCAACCCTGGTCAATGCTGCCTGGCCCCCGCCAGTGACCCCTTGACTCAGGAGGACGCTGGTGAGGCTCCAGGAGTGACCTTCCATCCCTGGAGCTGGCCGAATGACTGATGTTGAAATGTCTTTGGCAGGAGCCCTCCCCATTGTTATAGACCCGGACTGGAGAGAGGAGCAGTTAGGGAGCTGGGATGGGGGATTGGCCAGTTAGGGAGCTGGGATGGGGGGCTGGCCAGTGGGAAGACAATTACTGACAAGTTCATTCCACTAATAAAAAAAGATATAAATGATGATGCTATAAAGAAGAAGCAGGATTCTCTGGACGAAGCCCTGGAGAGACCTAGTAAGGAGAGAGATGTTTAGACGACAGTTTTACATTATACCACTTTGTAAAATATGTGCTATTTTAGCTCCAAGCTTGAGTCCAGTTAGAGCTGCATCAGAGCTTAGAAAACAGCATGTATTTTAATGCCCTGTGAACAGGAATAGCTGATAACTAGTACATTTAAATGTGAAAAGCAGAACTTTCCTCTGGGGGATGTATTATATTTTCTCTTATGGATTTAGTCTTCATAGTTTATGTTGCAACTATAGCATTCTGCTGGCAGTCATTTATCTAATGACTTACATCTTTCAGACTGCAGGAAATGCAGGATGAGAGAGAGAGAGAGAGAGAGAGAAAGTGGTGGTGTTGGGGAAGTTCTTTCTAATTTTCATTTCAGGTCTGAACCGAGGATCATGAATATACAGAAGTTAGCACCTTCCTAACATCCCTCGGCTATCTTATTTCCAGAGAATTACAGTATGAAAACAATGGGATTAGAGCACTATATACTCCAATCCTCTCACCCCCGATCCCCAAAGTGAATCTAAACAGAGCTGGATTTGCTTCTGGTATAGCTGAAATTAAGACAAAGGGGTATGTCTGAGATAATTTTTTTTTCCTGTAAAGCTTAATCTTAGAAAATGCCTGTCTGTGCTACAGAAATGGATTGCATATAATATGACAACCATCTTTTATAGAGGCAAACCAGACTCGTTGAGCTCTAACATTGTAAAGAAAAAGGCTTTACAGGTATAATTAACCTGCGGAATGTCCTTCCACAAGATACTCCTGAAGTATTGGCGTTAATACCATCTGTCTTCATAATTCAGGGCATCAGTGGCCTACCAGCTGAGATCAAGAAGCAATCTACTGTCTCTCTTCATGGCATATCTCTGCTGAATGAATTAAGAGGTCATTGTGACTTTTTTAGCAATGGTCAATGTTGAAGATGGAGGAGGTTTTGGATTCTAAGGGAAAATGTGCAGTTATTTCCAGAAATACTCAAGGGGGTCGCTGCTCGGCATGTGGACAAGAAGAAATCTCCTGCATGTGTCAGCAAGACTCATAAGCAGAAAGGTAAGCAATGGTAGGAGTTTGCCCATATTCTTCACCTTTAAAAAAAAGTGGAAGTTACTATTAAGGTGGTAGGTGCATAGAGGTATTTTGTGCCTCATTTGAGTATTGCTGTTTTCTGAAGGAGGAAAAGTGAAGGTGTGTAAGGTCAGTACTGTCCTATGGCCGAGGCTGAGAGTCTTGGGCACTGGATCAATTTGGTGTTTAGCTCAACGCCACTTCTGAAACACAGCAGGAGGAAATGGTGCCATTGTTTTTCTGAACTAACTCAGCGGTTAATGCATGAAGCCTTCTAGGGAGATGTCCTAGACACTGGCTTATACCCCACATAAGGGTTTGATATGTACGTACAGGGTAGGGGAAGGATCACCAAACCCCTTCACTAAACCCCTTTCTCTAAAGGCTCATTTGCAAGGAGAGAAAAGACGAAGCAGGGATGTACATGAAGGACCTCAGGAGAGATAGGTAGATAGTCCCTGCTCTGAGGATACCAGTGTTTGGAGATGAGCTAAATTCCTGGTTGTTTAGTGCCATGAGGACCTTGTACACTAGAATGTGGGCCCAGAAGCAGAACACTGGTCCTCAGAAACTTTTGTCCCAAAATCATGGGAACGATCTGAACTTTAGGTGGCTCCAGGCTTTGACTGTGGTTTAGCAGGATTTTAAGGATGGTGCTTTTTATATATAAAGCATATATAAACACACACACACATGTATGTATGTGTATATACATATATATATAATTCTGTCAGATGAAATCCGTAGCACTTCCTTAACCTGGAACTGGAGGAGATTCTCTTGCAGGAAGAGATTTGACAGAGCCGTACTAAGCGTTAGGGAATTTGCATCAGAGATTCTTCAAATGTTTCATTCAAGGCCAGCTCATTGTTAACCTGCATATTTGATTTGAAGTCATGCTGGTTTCACATGTCATGCTACCCTGGCACTATGTGAAAGTGGTGGGAGGGGAGAATGGAGTAGGGGAATGAGCAAGTAGGGAAGTATTTGGTTATCAAAGCAGAGGACTTAGATTCAAAGTAATCAACAGACGGAGATTACTTCTGCTCATAGTCCAGACAAGGGCTGGATCTCAATAAATTAGGCCACCTGCCCCATGCAAACACAAACCCCTCCATGTGTGTTACCAGCATGACCCAAGACACGGCCATAGTGCCATCACGTTGCTGCCAACCTGGCCAAACAGCTGGCTTGCTGAAGCCTGACTCTCAAGAATATTAATAAAAATAACCGATTTTGCCCTTTCCGTTCTCGCATACAGCAGGCTGCTAATAATGCCTTATGAGGCTGCTGCACAGTTCAATCAATAGTTTGATTTTTCTGCCCTAGAGCTGCCACAAACATGAACCCCACACTAAACCGACTGAGAAAATAGCTGACCACTGACACGGTCAGAGATGGTGAAGGGAGAAGTCAGGATGCGGCGCCTTTTGACTCCGGGGAAACTTGGGCAGGGAACCATGCCCACAGCGGCTCCTCCTGCCCCACAACCCCTTTTACCATCCCTCAGTGTGTGCACACGGACTTCTTTATTTATTTCTGTGTCGCCTATGGAAACATTCGGTTTCACAAAGGGGAAAAAGCGATTCAGCATCTTTTGACTGAGGGAGGTTGATTTTCATTCGAGACGGAATGGCTCATTTTTACCTTTTTAGCTCCTGGAAGAGTAAAAAGTGAGAGGTCAAACCTGCATCACCATGACAACCCCTGCAGTGAGGGTTTTTGAGCAGATGAAGGGGAGTGATAATGGAGCTGAAGTTTCTGTCCGTTCTTGTAGTCACTGGGCTTTTTGTTTTGTTTTTCCTTATTTCTTCTCTTTAGGCCCCACTAGGTGTGGCCCCAGGCATTTCGGAGGGGCTGAGGGGCAACGCTGGCCCGTTTAAAACACTGCCATGTTCAGTTTGAGTTATGTCCTTGATGTAGCACTGCCTGCCAGGGAACCTGGCAATTAAAACAGCACATAGGATGTATATAAACCATATAAAAAGAAAAAGATCGTAAGAGCTAGTCACAGAAGATCAAATATCAGCTCACATGTGTTCCCTACGCTAGTGTAGGTACAGTATGCCAGAAAGTGCGGCCGTAATATCAAGTTTGCATCAAAAGAAACTCATCTCAGCCTTTCCTTCCAGTGTCTGTGGAGTCCAAAAACAAGCTCAGTCAAATAGCCAAGTCTCTGAGGACATGAGGCATTGTAATAGCAAAGAAAGCCAAAATGTTGGTGGTGGGCGTCTAAGGCAATGCACCCAATAGGAATCGCAAGTGAACCTGGAAGCTTATACAAGGAGCTGAGCTCATGCCCTGATTTCCTAGACCTGCACAAGAAGGACTGTGCCAAATAGATTGCAAGAGGGCTGAGGTCACAGCTGCTGAGCAAAGCCAAGTCACATTGAAGTGACGTGAACAATCACCCAAATTCTCTTCTACCTAGAAGCTATTACTCTTTCCCTATTTTTCTAACAAACAGCTCTGTTTAGTCCAGGTACCTGTTAAATCTTGTATTTGACTAAGATGGGAACTGCTCTCAGGCTGGAATACATCCCTTCAGGTAGGCATATATAGCACCTAGAGCATATTGGCCTCAACCCCCATCTGGAGCCTCCAGGTGTTGCCCTTTGGGCATTAAGCCTCTTAGTATCTTCTTTAGTTTTGCTGTGTCCCTTTTTAACTGAACTCAATATTCTGGTTGTGGTAGCAACAAAAAATGGAATAGAAAAAGAAATGCTAAAGGAGGTATTGGAATATTAAAGATGTTAATTTTGCTGTGACATATAGTCTGAGTCAGACTTCATTAAGAGTTATATGGAGATTGAACAGCTAGGTGGATAAGAGGAATAGCCAGAGTTAACACTAAAAAAGTTTTGAGTGGCTGTAAAACCTCGTGCTTCAGAGCTGAAGCTGATTTCTGCGTCCAGTGAATCAGGACAAGGCTTTCACAGTGGGGTGGATTATTCCATCTGTGCCAAGTGAGGGGTGCCTCTTACCTTCTTCCAAAGTGGTGGACGTGGCTGTTGTGCCAGTATGGGGCTACATAGCCCATCATTGAGAAAGGCAGCTTCAGAGCTCTAAAAGAGCACGGCTACGGTCCATCTGCTGCAAGATTTGGGACAATAGCTGTATCAACACATCCACCAAACAAGACAGCAGAGCTGGACTATTGAGATCAGCCTGCTGACAAATCAAAATAGAGCTGGGCAATATTGATATGATGTTGCAATGATAATTCACTCCTTGTGCTGATTTAGAAAGGAAAGCCAGTTTGGAGTTTCACAAGCATGAGGGCCAGCATACAGCCCCGTGGGATGGTAAAAAAAGAGAATATTCAGTTCAGATGGAAAGAAAATGTAGGTCATCAATTAAATAAAACACAGACCTGGCAAAAAAACAGACAAGATAATTTCTGGAAAGGACCTGGATTATAATCTATGCTTCAGAGAACGGATTTATGGATCACTGGACTTTGTGTGTTAATCAACGAATTTCAAAAACTTGGATAAATATGAATCCAATCTATGTCAGAGGATTGCAGCAACATTAATTTAATCAAGATGTTAGACTCTGACATAAAACTCAAATTCAGCCTTACAAAGATAAATGGGCCTGAAACTTCAGCTTTCTTCCTTCTGCGGTGTAACTGGGCTCTTCTGAGCCAGATTCGAACTTTAGGTATGGTCTTGGAGACAGGCCTATCTCTTGTATGCTGATTCAGCTCAGAAAAACCTCCTGTCAGTAGCTCATTCTTTGTGGACAAAATAATAAATGCCAATCATATTGGCATCAGACCATTTGGATGCTTTAATTACATTTATTTGATTTTTTTTATTCCTCACTGCAAGTCTACTCAGCCATTTCCAGGCACTGTGGAGTCAATGAAACCTGATGTTGTTTTCAATTTACTAACAGCTTTTAGGAAAACAGACTCAGCTCACTGTACGACTGCTCACTGAACACAAATTGCAACCCCTCTGCCCCCATTCCCCCCAAAATTTAAGGGTTGAAGCTTTGTTTTGCAAACACTTTCCTTAGATAATGTTTGGACATAAAATGATACCCAGCAATTGTGTTCTCATTGAAATTATACCTTTAACATTGCAGGTGGTGTGTATGGCGCTCCTGTATTTTAGCTCATATGGAGCTAAAATGTTTTATTTTTATTAAAAAAAAAATCCTATGGCAATAGCGGTCAGTCTCAAGAAGAATACTAGCCCAGGACAGACTTAGGGACTAGCACAGAAAGTGCAGGATACCAAGAGCACTCTGTAAGTATTCATTATGGTGTCACCTAACATTTGGGAGAAGAAAACCACAAACAATGTGTTTCTCCCTCTCTCCAGGGCTGCTTCAGCATACCTTTCATCCAGGACAGATGCTGGCATGGCAAGCAAATATTGCTGTCTGTAGGTTAAAGTTCAAACGCATCACTTGAGTAGATGAGGAGTATGACCAGGGCAGAATGACTAGCCATTTCCGTCGGGGAGTGGTGACACTGGGGTGGGGTGGGGAGAGATGTGGGTGTGTAGAGTAGGATGTAGACAGTCACAGCCCTTGTGCAGCAATTACCATAAAGATTAAATAAATACAATAGCGTAATTTCGCATGGAAGTGCACTTTAATTAAGTCTCAACAGAACAATGAGCTGCTTCCATAAGAGCTGTGAAAATCATCACTAGGGACTGTCCAGAGGAAGAAAGAAACAAACAAGAGAAGGTCTCTTTGTATAGAAAATATGCACAGGAAGTATTTTGAAAAGCCGTTCCCAGTTAATTTACCTAGAAAGAATTAATAACCAACTCCATTCTTTTGCTCTGTTTTTATATAAATTCACTATCCCAGAGATTCATGATGCTTACCAGACTGAGCAGGACACAATTCATTTGCAGACTAAAGCAGGAACCTCATAGTATATCATGTGTGATGGGGCTAGTTAGTCACTGCTGAAATAAAGTTGCTTCTGGACTAGTGCACTTTTTGCAAGATGATCTCTAAATCTATAAGGAAAAAGTTGTTCTTCCAGCAAAGTTCATGATGCATTCCTCATGTCAACATGGTCAGGCGTAGAGATCAGTAAGAGGTGCAAGGAAAGCATCGCCTATAAAACTTCTCTTTGCTCAGAATATATTTTCCATTGTTTTCACTGTCTCCTCATCTGGTCAGAGTTCTTAAGGCACCAAAGGCAATGCATGTGAACAGACCAATGGTATTTGACACTAAGGTTTCTACAGAATCCTGGAGGCATTGCCTGAGCGCAGGTAAGCTTGGCCATGTTCATCATATCATTCTCCCCCTGAGACCTGGATGTCCAGCAAAGGACATTTCAGTTACCAGGAGCTGCCATCATCCATACTACAGCTTGTGACTACACTGGCCTCAGTACCACCTGCAAGAACAGGTGCCTTCATTGCAAAGTCACAGAAAAGAAGTTCCGTAGAACCTAGGCAGATATGAATCTTCCCAGAGCGCAAGTAACAGAGTGGTTTGATAATCAGCTTGATGTTTCGGAAGCATGAGTTTGCCTTGAAGCCTGGATGTGTAGAGGGTGTAAATTACCAAAGGTCTGACTTTTACCTCATAATTTATTATAGATGATGTTTTTCTTTTGCAACCTTGTATAGCTTTAGAGGCTGACAACCGATAGCTTTCAGCTATGCAAGATTCAAACAGATATGTTAGATCTACGGAAGCGCAAAATCACCTGATGTTTGTCTTATATCTAGACTGTGGAGAATTTGGGTCAGGCACCACCTTTGTTTGCTTTTTTTGTTTTTGTGCAGCTAGGTAACATAGCTGGGCCCTGCTCCATGACTGTTGTCTTGGACATGACTGCATTACATCCAGAAAATCATTACAACCAGAAAATCAGCTCTCAGTGCATGCAAGTTTCTGTTCCCTGTTTGAAAGACAGCTGAAGTACTTGTAGAGGTTTAATCGAAATCTGAATACATGTGACTGAAATTGGCTCTCTGTGATTATTTATACAAGTAAGTCTCTGTCTCTCACAAGTTCCCAGAAATCAAATGCCAGCCTTGTATGATGATTTTTAAAAGGAGTAAATATTTGTTGAAAATTCTTTGCTGTATTAATTTTGCTCTGCCTTCTCTCAGACAGCCTTGATAGGGATGGAGAGACTCCTGATGTGCGTCAGTCGACCTATAGGGAAGAGAGACCTAAAAGCCTGGCTACTTGGTCCACGTGTTATCCCCTAAATGAAATCCAAACATCTAGGTAGCCAGGCAAAGGTCTTAAAATAGTTCACTTTCCCCATACATCTGCATACCCAGCTAAAATCTTCCAGGAAATGATCCTCATTTAAACACTAGATATGACAGGTATAGGTATTTTAAGTAGAACGTAGTTTAAGCTGGGTGCTATATGTTTCCATGTCTTCTTAACCCTCGCTTTAAAGTATGTCTGCCAGCAAGGGTTTATAACTTGACAGTCAGCCACCACTATTTTTTTAATGCTGTATAATGTTCTTGTTCCCTGTTGCTGACCTTTTTTTTTTTTTCTCTCTCTTTCTTTTTGCTTTTTTTCTGTGGTAACCCTTTTACCTTCTTTTCCCTGCTTAGACCCATTAGCAGGATGTTGTGCAATATGGTGCTTGTCATCTGTTTCAAAGACACAGTGATGAGATACAGGTATGCCAGATGGATAAACCTAGTGTGACTAATTATTGTGTATTTGCCTTTAATTATTATCATTTATTACCAGAGAAAAGACAATAGAGGTTCCCAGACTCGGAAGGGAATGTGGGCAGAAGGGGAATTTTTTTTCTTTTTTTCAAGAGATTGGTACGTCAGCAAGAAAAGTTTTCTTCCTGGGGAGAAATACAAGCAAACATGAAGACAAGAGGACTCAGCGTGATCCATGTAATGCTCTCCTTTCCCTGACGTGTACTCAAGAATCAGCTATCTCACAGGTAATAAATATTTTCTTCCTAGTTATGACACAACTTTTCTCTCGTCTGAACATCCACCTAGGGCATAATGAATGCATGGTCATCCTTTAGTCACCTGCATGGGATTGCACTATGGGATACAGCACGGCCTTCTGTCCTCTGTCCTTGATGTAGCACTGGGAGATGCGTAGATGCCTGGCTCTGCCCTTTCCGCACCGCCAGAAAGGGGAGTAATCTGATGTAGGTATAAACGGGTGCTTAGGCTAATGGGAAATGGGGTCTTCAGTTGATCCCTAAACCAGATGTGCATTACCTGCTCCATGGAGAGGTGAAAACTGGAAGCCTCTGAGCTGCAATTTGTGAATAAATTAGGCTCAGGGTAGTCAATGTGGTCAAAGGTTTCTGTCCCGTCAAGCCGAGCCAGTTGGTTGCCCTCAAACCTTTGTATGGGATTCGCCTCCATATCTGACCTTAACATATAGGACTCCTAAGTGTTCGGCATAGATGTAGATTTTCCTCCTTCCTTATCTTCACTAAGATTCCCTCAAAAACATATATACATTAAAAACAAACATTTTGAAATAAAGCAGGTATTTCTGGTACATCTCTGTAAGCATGGGGAAAACACCTAGCTCAGGACCTAGAGCCTGGCATGCTGGACTGTTTGGAAGATGAGGAGACTGACATTGGTAGGAAACTTTTGGAAATGTTAATTCTGTGGCATCAAAAGCTGCTTTCCATTTACAGCTGAATCAGCTACTATTTACAAGTGCAAGTAAGATTATGATGGCTCATAAGTTTGAGCTTCTTGCTTATGGGGCAAAACACTTTTATCTGGGAGAAGCCACACAGATCTGGTAAACAGACTGAGGAAGAGCTTCAGACTTCAGCTTTAAAATTGGTAAGAATCTGATTTAGTACATTTTACACAGACATTTTAGCATATCTGCTTTATGGGTAAATTGCATTGTAATCTAGAGAACCAGTCTTACACCACAAACAATCTATTGAGGATAGTACAAGACATAATCAATGCCACCAGTCTCCTGAAATCTTTCTATATATAGTATTCATCAAGCAAACGCATGCAAAGGCATTAAAAAAATAAAGTCCGTACATGGACGATTTACAAACAGGAGAAAAGGCTAAATTTGCCACTGTCTGCTCTGAATAGCTTACCCAGACTACAGGCCAATTTTGTTTTGGGCAGAAATATTTTCCATCGCAGATTCTGCTTAAGTCAAAAGAGTACTATTCCTCTGGCCGCAGGATGGGCTGAAGTACCAGGTGGTATTTTGGGACTGGCAGTTCTGACTGTCTCCCTTTAACCCATTTAAACACAGTCTGATTGGGACTTGACTGGGCACTTAATATTCTGTGATTGCCTTGATTGTAGACTTCTAATTTTAAACCAAATGCAATGTCATTAATATATAGCAAGAAAAAATTGTCCCTGATAACCAAAAAATATTGCATTAAGTTGGCAGACCGGGAATTAAATATGCAGAATCAGCCTAATGAAATAACTTGCCTTTGGTTGCAAGAACCTTCATCATTCTTAAGAAGATTTAAAGCTAATCTGACTTGGAGCTGTTTCAGTCCATTTATTTTTCAGGAATTTTGGGGGCTTTATTTTTCTTTTCAGCACCATTATTCAGTTCTTGACAGTTTTTATTTTGTTATTTTTTTGCATATTGAGTAAATGGGAAATCAGTTCAGAACCACTCTTAAGTAGAAATGAAATGCTCCATAATCCAATTTTGATCAGAATTCGTCTTTGCTTTTGAGGGACCAACCAGTCTGTGCAGTTATCTCCACACTGCACAGAGTTGATAATAAAGCAAAGTGAGGCTCACATGCTTTTCCCACTGAGGGATAATTGCACGTGGTGGGAACCGTGCATTGTTCGGCTGGAGAACAGTGTGCTATTCCCCCAGTGTGGGGCAAAGCAGGAGAATGACAAGAAGATGATTTCTCCCCCTGCTTCTGCTTTTGTTTCTCAAATGTTTACAGGCCTGAGGCAAGCCTTCTTCCCACCTCAGGGTGGGTGGTTCTCTTCCCTGGAACCCTTTCTGTGTTTGTCTCCTGATGCCTTGTGTTCATAGAAGATAGCTAACTGTTGCAACACCTTTTCCAAAAGCAATCTTGAAAAGGAGAGACAGGTTCAGCTGTCTTCACAGAACTTTTTTACAGTTCCTCTGCCTTCCATTTCAGTATCCATTGCCATTCAGTTATCTGTGGAAACAGGAGCCAAAACATATCACAAACCTCAGTCCTACTCCAAATAGTGTCTCTGCACAAACAGGTCTTTCACTCCTTATGTGGTGCGTGAAGGTACTCCATGTAAAACATAAAACATAAACTATATGTTTAGCTTTATGCTGGCTTCAGTGATTATAGTTAAGTTCTTAAGTGGCTTTTATTCTACTTAGGACTGCAGAACCAATACATCACAGAAATATTGCACTTTTCTTGTTCAACATCAGCCAAATTAATTGATTTGAAACTGTTGTTTGTAATCAAGCAAAGCTGCTCCACCTCTTCTTCTTTTCCACCACTCATTTCTTCACCAGTTCCTTGAAACTACAGGACAGGCTTTTCTTCCATGTTCATTCTTCTCTGACATCAGTTTACTTTTCTGGGTTCTCAGAATTTGGGAGCACGTTTATGTTCCTCGCAACTCACAGTGGCCTTGTATTAATGTTGCTTCAGGTGGATAAGCAGTGGAGAGAAAACAAATGGGGTCAGAAGTTCTGGGAACAATACTGGGAGTTGCGGGTGGGGGGATAGACAATGGGGATGAGAGAACAAGAATATGGGTTTGGGGTGGTTTTGTTGTTGTTCCTTAAAAATCTTTCATCTTCACTCTCATACTGATGGAAAATGTGACTCCTAGTGAACTTCCTTGTTTCTTCAAATTCAGGCTGAGCCCCATAAAATATCCATATACTCATACTGCCAGTTTTTTCTTCTCCAGGTTAGGTTTTTGTCCAGATCTTTTTAGATCTTTGGGGTGATTTAAAAATGTTTTATGATTACAGAAATGCCATTTGGAACTTATAGCATATTATACAAGCTCTTTTGCTGGAGAGAATGCCCAGATCTTTGAAATTATAAGAACTAAAACAAGTCCCTCCTCCTAGGCTGTGGTTCAAATAATGAAAAAGTTATTTATTCCAAGCGTATAGGCTTCAGCAGCTAAAATGGGAGACTGAATCTGGATCTGAGCTAGATTATTCCTAGTTTGTATGTCTGGAACCCTGGTGAAGTTGACTGGGTTATTCTTATGCAGTAATATGTGAATGGAGAGCTAGGGCCAGATGCCTTGTACTTTGGCATTACCTTCCATTGGAGGTCTCAGAGCAGTCAGCAGCACTGCTGAGTTGTTCTTAGGTTCCCACCCTTGAGGTATATTGCACCACGATTTATGTCACACAGTGAGCTGATGCCAAGGTTGAGAACAGACTTCGGATTTCCAGACTCCCCATTAAACCACACTTCGTTGTATTTTCACTTCTGTTTTAAAGGGTTCCATCCAAACGGAAAGCAGTTTAGAGAGAAAAGGAGGTTTTACCCACTGCCCTTTGGTTCAAGAGGAGGCAACATAAAGGGCATTTTCCTAGGACAAGGCAGAGCAATGAGTGTCGGCAAGTTTTATCAAATGGCAGAGCTTATTTCCCAGGCAGCTGATAACATATCATCATTCCATGCAAACCACATGGGACTCAGAAAACCAAGAGCAAAAATGATTCTGTGAAAAAGTTATCCCTGAGTCATGCCCTCCTGTGTGCTTTGGAGCTGTACTTAGAGAAGAGCTTGGCCATGTTCTTGAGTCCGGTTTGTGATATAACACAATTATGGGGGACCCATTGTTAAATAATCCTCTTAGCTTCATCTGAAACTGTCAGTTGTCCCACAAGGAGGAGTTTAGGAGACATAACACATCAGTCTAGGATTTTATCAAATGTATCCCTCTGGTACCATCTCAAGAAAGATAGCCAATGTCTACTTTTCCTCAGTGCCAGGAAACACCCATGCTTATAACTACTGAACATGAACTCTTCAAAGAAGTTGTGTTGCCTTTCCAAATTCCCTTTACTTTCTTTTACCCCCTCGTTTGTTTTTTCGGTTACCTTCTTGTTTCTATCTGTTCTTCTCAATACATCTTGAAGTTTCTTTCCTCCTCACCCTATTTTCCTCACCATCTAACCTTAGAGCATTCCTCTCTTTCTTTCTCTCTGAAAATCTGCCTGCTGGTTTTTTTCCATGAATCCATCTGCATTGAATTATTTATAGTTACAATAAAGTCCGCTTTTGTCTTATGTTTATTTTCTTTAATAACAAGAAACATGGGGAAAATGTTCCAAAGGACCGAAAAAGGACTTGACTTTTCCTGGACGCTAGGCAACGGTAGCCAAAAAGTACAAAACAAGCCGTAGGATGTTCGTAAGATGCCTTCTAAAAATAATAGTACTTAGTACTTTGGTATCTAATGTATTTTTTGCAGTTGTTGTATTTTCCAAATCTTAGCCTCAGTTACAGTGCTGTCGTGTCACTCTCAAGGCTCTAATGAACAATGAGATACTGTAGAGGCAACCAGGAGTAATAATACAGCTGTTGGGGCCAGGTCTGTGCTACCTATTTGCCTTGTCCTATGCATTTTAAATAGGTCATGGAAGTCTCTAACGCTCATCATTCCTGGCCAATGGGTCAATCTTGTATCTACTGTAAATTAGAGCAAATGATATATCTTCCTTAGTGAGTCATTTTTAGAATTGTCCTTTGTTACCTTTTACTGTTTGAGTTTTCTTTTCACTGTGATTTAAAGGCTTTTCCCATCTCCTTCTCCAGTGGAAGTTTATGTTGCTCATTTGCTTCTTTCTTCCCTTTGGTTATGCTAGTCATGCAAGCATTTCCCCTTGAACACTTTCCAGCTGCCCCCACCCCAAACCTCATCCCCTCCAATGTTCTTCCCCTCGTTTGCATGCTTCCATTCTCCTCCGGGTTTCCTGCGTTGCCTACACTAATTAAACTTAGCGTGGAAGTGGTGTGTGAGGGGGGGGGATATGGAAAGGGAGAGGCAAAGAAGGGATTTTTGAGCAGTCTGGCTCAGTTAAAAGTGGAGACTCCTGCTCACGTGAAACACGGAAGACATAAAATGGCCAACAGATGAAGGGAAAGAGAGGAGCAGGTCAAGGGCCCAGTGTGCTGGGAGACTTCCTCAGCGTGCAGGCAGGACCCAGGGGCAGGGCCACCATGTCCCATCAGTGTCTCTTGGCTCTCCGCAGGGAGCAAGAAGGAACCTGGAAGCTGCAGGCATGAGCTCAAACAGACCAAGTCCCTGGACTCTCCCCTATGGCTGTGGCCCCACTGGCCTAAAGCAAAAGCTGTGAATTTTAGGGCAGGGTGTAAGGCTCGCTGAGTTCTCCTTACCACCTCTTCTGGGAAAAGATTATTCAGGGTATAAGGATGGGGTTTTTTTGCTCTCATTTTATTTCCTTCTCTACTCTATACCCCTTGACCGCTCATATTATTCCAATTGCTGGTTTAAAACATGTCTTTACTGCCTCTGTCCTCAGCTCCTGCGCTTAAGCCACAGAAAAAGTAGGACACTGGCACCATAGAAACCATTTGCCCCACACCTCTGTGCGGTTCCTGCAGGCCTGGGAGGAGATCTGCCTGGGGACCCGCAACGTCCTGTCCCGAGCTCCCTGAGGTGCGTTACAACTGCGAACACTGCCTCTTTCTCAGAGCAGCGTTTAAGCGTGAGTATTTATCTCAGGAAAAAACAAACACACACCGTCAAACCCACTAATGAACCAGCCCTCAGAGACACGCAGCTCTCAGAATCGGGGCTCCAAACTCTCTGAAACTTCACTCATTTGGATTAAAAGGGACCTCAATGCAGAACACTTCAGCTGGAGAAACTGCACATCTGTGGGATTTATTTATTTATTTATTTTCCAATCTCTCATCCGCCTACTTTAGCTGATCTCTAGCTATCAAATTGTGATGGAGCAAAGGTAATAAAATGCCCGCAGGAGAGAAAATCCTGCCTGAAGTTCTCCCAGAGCTCAGGCAGACCTAGAAGATGCACAATTCAATTAAAAGGAATACAAAGTTTTTCTCTCTTCACCTTGCCATTTTTTTCCTTCTCTTCAGTGTATTTCATATATACATTTATATATATAAATAAATACACACACACACACACACACACACGCACGCGCACACACACAAACCCACCCCTCCCCTTTCCAATCCTTCCTTTAAGGTTTAATTTAACAATAACATTTGCGATCGGGGTCCTGAGCATCTCAAGGGCATTGCGCTTGAAATTGCACACACTCCGCACCATTTATCATAGCCTGACATGTGTCATGTTCCAGACTGCAGCTCCAAGAGGTTACAGCTCACGACTGCTCCTTTGTTGATCAGCTGCCGAGACAACTGAGGCACCTTTCTTTCTTTTTTTCTTCCTTTCCTTCTTTCATTTTTTTTTATTATTAAAGCTGCACCGTCCTCTTTTCAAAGGGTCCATTCTGACACAATAGAAAAAACAAACGAATCCTTCTCCACTCTCAGCAGTCTCCCTACCCAGTATTTGCCAGCCCCCATTCAGATCACATTTCCCTTGGGTTTGATGGGAGAGGCTGTGCTGACTAGTATTACTGCTTAATATTGACTGTGAGATGGGTAAACTCTTCTCAAGTTAGTTCTCTGCTTGAGGAGAAGAACAGGAGGCTGTTAGGTGCTGGGAAAATTTGGGAGAGCAGTAAAACAATCCTAAAATGCTTTCTTGTGGCAAAACCCACAACCTGATTGATAAGATTTTGCCAAGCTGGTGAGCTTCGTCCATTGCTGAACTTCAATCCTCCAAATTTTGGCAGAAAATTTTTCTCTCCTTTAGAGCTTCTGCTTCATTTACTCCATCTTTTCTCCTTCACTTCCTTGGTGTCTTGCAGGGTCTTGCTGAGTGCAGAGCACCTGAGACCTGCATGTGGCTTTGCAGAAATGATGCCTAGAGCAATTGAACAAACTGTGCTGTTTGTAAAACATATTGACAAGAGCCACTGAATTGCGTTCATAAATCACTGGTAGATCTTAATTCTGCCAGTCTTGATCCTTCCAATCAACATTCATATGGAGTACGGGTGTCATTGCAACTTAATGTGTAAGGTATGCAGGGTGCTATCAATAGAAAGAAAGAGGTTTTGAATACTGGTCTAGGACCTGAACAAAACTGGACTTTGCTTTTTGTTTTTCTCCTTTTTGGAGGAGGTTGGCATGTCGAGTGAGCTAGTCATTTCTTTTTTAACCATTTAAAAATGAACATATGCAAAGAGAAGTGCTGAGCTGGAGCTGATTTCTCCATTTCCTCTCCCTGTGTTCGTGTTCAGCTCTGTCCTGGAAGACTTGGAGCCCAAATGTTCAGGTCCCGAAGTGTGGCTGTGCTTTGGAATGATATTTGATCTTTCAGATTCCTATTCCTCTCTGAGCTCTAAATCACCCGATGTTCATCACCACCTGTTAGGATCAAGCACAGTCTCTGCAGACACAGTTGGAGTTATCTTACTTTCTCTCCTTCTCTCAGCTCTTGCCGATGGATATTTTCGGAGGTTTCTGTGGCTTTACAAGCTCTTGATTAATCAGAAGTGCCAGATGGGATGGCTCAACTACTTCCACCACGTGTGTGTCACATGCCTATTAGATTCACAAATGGGGGGGTTGCCACTGGCTGGCAAGATTAGAAACTCTAGCCTTCATTATATGTTCGTCTTTGCCACCCATCTTGAACCTCCTTGCTTTCCAGTTCAGCGTGATCCTCCTCAGCAGTTTAACGAAAACTGCACTTCGCTGCCTGAAGGATGGCTCATTTTCTATGCTACTCATGAGGGGAGGAAAGCCCAATTTCACGGCACTAGCTGGGTAGCTCCACGTGCGCAGCATCCTCACCGAGCGACTCAAGGACTTGAAATGGAGCCGGCTCCCTGGTGCCAGCAACGCAACCGCCGTGCCTGCTGCTCGCATCCCTGACCTTGCCTCGTGCTTGATCTCGGCTCTGTCGGCACCGAGGCACCTGCCTGCTCCCGCAGGGATGATGTACTGCTGCCAGCTGGGGCAGCGTGAAGCAGCGGGAGAACTCGGCCAACTTTCAGTCACGTAACTCTCCCGGTCCAGGGGAGCATGGCCACCTGCACCGTCTCGCCTTCCCTTGCGCTCAAGGATGCACGAGGATTAGCACAAGCGGGAAGGGGCATGGAGTGCAGCCAAGCACCGAGGCGGAGACCGCCGTAAATGCTGCTGCCCCATCGATTTGCCGCCCCAGGCGACTGCCTGCCTGCGAATGCCCGATGCTGGCGCTGCTCCCCTGCCCCCAGGCAGAGATGAAGCTTTATGCTGCAGAGCTGCACAGCCAGGGCTGAATATAGCAGCTCCCCATAACTCCTGGTCAGACTTACTGGGGATGTTTAAGAGAACTGGAGCCACACTGTTTATGAAGGAGCTGTGCCTTGGCCTGTACCTCGCTCCCTTTTCTTAGGATGGCTGTTCCCATGAAAGCTGCTACAGTGTTTTAATTCCTAGCTCCAGATTGCACAGGTACCATCTAGTCCACAGCAGTTTTAAATGGAAGATGAATAATTTTAAGGGTATTCTGCAAATTTGGGAAGTAGGAAGGCTACAGGAAGAAAAAAAAAAGCAGCATATGCTATCATCAGAACCAAGACTAAAAAAACCCTTCAGTCCCCCCCCCCCCCCCAAGAGATTTTCTCACCCTAATTTTGCTCAGAAATGGGTTCTCTTTGGGCTGGCACTGAAGGGGCTACATGGATACTCTGAGTAAAGCAGCAATGCAACAAGGAAAGCAGTGCACGTAGTAATCAGGCGAGCGGTCGGTGCCTCAGCTGAGACCATCCTCTGAATATCTCAACCATGAAGTAGCACTAACATTGGATTCAGAATTGGCTGAACATCCTGGTCTCCCCGTGGAAGGAAATATGGCTAGAGCAGCCTCTATTTATTGGGATGGCATTGGGGGAGGCTGGAAGTTAATTGGCTCCTCGGATATGAAGAATAAAAGTAACCTTGGGTTCCTCTGCTAATAAGAAAAGGAGATAAGCCAAGCACCAAGCCAAGCAGCATATAAATAAGAGAAGGACCAGTAATGACTTTAAAAAAAGTATTTAAATGCAATCAGGCAGAGTTGCCTGAGATATCAGAGGAAAGAATAATGACATGTGTACAGTAGACACAATGTAGATTACAATTTATAACAGGATACAGGATGGAGCCAGCACTTGATTAGGGGACCATGCTACAAATTTTTCAGCATATGTCCTCTGTTTTTCTCTGCCTTGGCATAGAAGACTGGGCACTGCTGGTAAGTAAATCAAATCGTCAGAAAATGCCCCTGTTGATGAGAATTGCAGGATTCAAGGAAATTAACTTCACTTGTATTTTAGACAATTCTGCCATATCCATTCCTTGCCCAGAGCTGTCAGTTGGGAAAGAGTTGTGCCTTTGTGCCTGCTCACAGCTTTAATCAGAGATAAAAATGATCGCTAGTTCATGAATATGTTTATCATGAAGCTACGTCAATGGCAGACAACAGATGATTCTGCATGTCCTATGCTAAAGCATTTCTTACGCTAAAGCATGTCTTACACTAAAGTGTTCTGTTCTCTGAATAATACCCTTAGATACAACACATTGCCCAGCTCGTGCCCAGGCACATGCGGAGCATGGGCAAGTGGGAAGTCCTTCGGGAATAAACACAGGGAGCTTCTGCTGATGAACCTGCAGGGCCTAAAAGCTTCTTGAGCACCTACTTGCTGTCCCTTGGCCAGTATGGAGCATTTGTACCGTGAGGAATCAGGTAATCCTTTCCACTCTCAATGTCTTTTCTGTGCCAGCCTGGTAACTCCATGACCCATAAAGTGTCTGGAATAAACTAAAATGTAAGAAACCAACACCAGAACAAGAACAAAACCATGACTGTGAATGACACAGCAGCAAACAGAGAGCAAATGGCTGACAAGGAATGTTTATATGTTGCACCGCGTTATTTTGGCTGCTCTGCTTGCCCAAATCCCCACAGAAAGCAGAGCGCACAATGAAGGCTTCGTGCAGGGCAGCAGGTTGCCGGAGCCCGATGTGTGTGTGCGCGCTGAATGTGGGGATATTTGTGTGCGTATGGCGGGGAGGGAGCAAAGCTTGTCATTGTATTTTCTGTTATAGACAGGCATAAACACCTCTGTTTATTACCAGCATGCCATCTAAATTCAGAATTTGCATAAGCTGATGATGTTAATTGATTTATATGCATGCAGGCAGTGCTTTATCAAAGGTAGAGGGACAGAAGGTCATTCCCCTAAGGGCCTCCAGGGAACACGTACCCATCTGAGATAATATTGAGATTGGCATAGTTGGGTATATAACTGCTTCCAAGTGTGAAGAGATGGAGTTCTTTGTCATTAGCAAAAAAAATACTTTTCCTATTAATATTGTAATTCTCCTTTTAATAAAGGCTGCCCTCGCAGAGGTCTAGGAAAGTGCCCTCCAGGTGCACCAAAGGGTGGCATGGGCAGCAGCTGGCAGGCTGGCTGCCTTCCCAGAGAAGGGAAAAGTCACGCTGAATTGGCCATCTGAGCAAGTCGCTAGAAATTTTGTTCCTTTCAGGTTATTCTACCACAGCCATCGTGGAAGCATCAGAGCGCTTCCTGAAAGGAGGTCGGCGATGGCACTGGGGCAGCAGAAGCACCAAGAGCAGGGCTAGAGGAGGGCCAAAGGAGGGCAAATGCATCCACTCGTACATCGCTGTCACCTCAGAAAGGAGGGAAAGGAGAGGGGATAGTGGCCCATGTTCTGTGGCCATTGAAATGTTTCATCATTGCTATTGGTTTTCAACATCTATTTTAAACAGCCTTTAAGATCTTAATTGAGCATGGAAATGGGATCATCTAAACTGGTAGTTATCTTTTTTTCTTTTTTTCTTTTCCTAGGTTAAGTTTTGGGGACCCAGAAGTGAAATCCATCTAAAAAAGCATCTTCCTTTGTAAGCCAACCTCCCCTGGCTGGCAGATTGGGAATTTTGCCTTCCCTAATGGAAGCTGAGCTTTCTGATTGCTGTCTGAATAAATAGGAACTTGATGAAGCCACCTTTATACTGAACAATCCCATACATCAGCAGCCATCCCTTCGAATTCAAGGGCTTTATTGGTGCTAAGAGAGGATATCAGAAACCTGGTCTTAAATCACATCTTCCAGGTAATAAGCAGAAATGGAAGAGAAAAGAAAGCAGTAGACTTATGGGATTTAAGGAGTTTCTTCTGAGAAAAAAAAATCCATCCTGCTGCTGATGGCCAGATGCTCATGTGTATCTGGAGATGTGCAAATGAAAGCAGGGTGTAAAGCTGTTAGCAGTGGTTCATGGCAACAGACCAGCTCCTGTCAAGGAAAAGCAGGTTAGGTAAACTTTTCAGATGTTTAGAGGTGAATCTTTTCATTTGTGCACAGCCTTCGTTTGACCCAACGATTTCACATCATTATCAATTGCTTTGTTCGTCCATATCAAACTTCCTTCTTGCGCTTTATTGGTTTTTGCTCTTGCTGACCTCTTCCAGCAGTTTACTTTCTAAGACCCTGAAAGCTTCATCATGACTGTTCACTACACCTCAGCTAGAGCTGAGATTAAAAGTTAAAAAAGAAAAAGAGTGACTGCAATAGCTGAGAAGAGAGAAGAGCTTTCAGCAGCAGCCTGGTGGCACTCTGGGGTAAGTGAAATGGGATGGGTAACCACCTGGAATAATGGCAAATAAATAAATAAATAAAAATTAAATCAGAGGATTGGCTCAAACAGCAAGGCCTGAGCGAGGATTAGTAAAACCAGCAAGCTGAGCAGACCTTGGAGAGAGAGAGGGGCAGAAAGCACATTGCAGTTCTCTGTTTCAGATAGAGACGCCAAGACCAGGTAAAGTAGAAAGCGGGCTGGTTTAAATTGCAATGCTGGATTCAGGTTCCCTATATCCTGGGCTGTCTCTGCTCGACTCTAACAAGGGTCTCAGGGAGAACCGAAGCAGGGGGAGGAAAGTGGACGTCACCCAGGGAGAGGGCAGATCCAGCCTGACCCCACTGGCAGGACAGTTTTCTGCAGCACAGCCAGCACAGTATGGTTACCATCCCCCTCCATGGACAAGGACCACTCGGCCTGGGCAGGGAACCCTCCATCTCCCCTGCTCCAGGAGCTCACCATGGGATTGTGTTTAGGCTGCATAAGCTGAGCGTTATTGCATTGGTAGAAGATAAACATTTTATTCAGTATAGGGGGTTGAGATTTGGGAGCCTGGCTCCATTCTGAATGGGAATGACAATGGGAACATTCAGTATTCTTGCCAGGGAACAGCATAAGATTCGGCTGGTGTCAAGAAAAAAACAAACAAAAAAAACACACAAAAAAAAGGAATATTTTGCTTATGTTCAAATTTTTTGTAGGTAGAATATTAAAATATAAAGCCAAATATTGTTGGTGTCCCTCTCAAAAGCTGGTCTGGATGCTCTAACATAGTCAGAATCCTTCTTCCAGTTTTCATCCAAAAAGAAATATTGGCAAAATCTGTTGGATGTTATAAAGTGTTTCAGTGCTGATGAAACCACATATCCTAAGAGAATAGTCAATATGCGTATGTCCATCTCCAACTCTAACTCACCAATGAACTTGACCTCCAAATGTTTGTTTTTAACAACATCATTTGAATTTGCAAAATTTCAGGCTTTGCTTTAGGTTTACAGTATCATGAGCATCCATAAAGCTCAGCCATGCTTGGATTAGGAATTTTGGTTTGAACACACAAATACAAGCAAAACACTAAAAGGTAATGTTAAAGCAGGAGGAATTCCAAAAAACAGCAACTGAGGTCTATTTTGTGAAATACAAAAGTGTGGCTGCCACTGCTGCTTTATGAAATCTCCTAGAAAAAGAGACTATGTAAGCTTCAGGAAGAGGCTGGTTTTTTTTTTTTTTTTTTTTTTTTTTTTTTTTTTTTTTTTTTTTTTTTAAAGCATTTGGGCTGCACTCTTTTTTCATGCAGTATGTGGGTTTTTTTCTGCGTGCATTCTATTTATGCTAAAATGTTAATGAGGAAGTAAATTGCTACATCTTCAGACTAATGACCCTTTTGAAGCGTATTTTAACAATGCCTTCCCAGCCTTTTCAAATTACCACCCCTCATTTAGGAGATAGAGAGAAGTTTAGATTCCATGTCTGTCTTTGGTCTTTCGGCCAACTGTAGATTTGAGAAATGCAATGCCATGTCCCCAGGTACATAAAGCTTCGCTTTGGCGTCCTTGACATCTTTGGTCCTTTTTGTGGCTATCTCATAATTCATGCAAGTGATGCCATACAACTGTAAGGTTTTCATGAGGTCATAAAACTGATTTATAGAGGTTTTCCCATAATCTCCAAGCAAATTAAAGAAGGTTGATGGAGCTATGCAATTCACTGTTGCTCCAACGATGGTCTCATTCAGAAGTGACACTGAACAAGATTGAGGTATTAAGATATCAAGAATGTCCTTAGGATGGTTTGGCTGTCTGTAAAACGGGGTTCCGACAAACCAAGAAGGTTTATTTCATCTATAAACTTTGTTGATTTTACCCATGGTGTCTACCCTAAGATTACTCAGATGTTTTCTCCTCTAGACATCTGCTTCCAAATGCAAAAGTCAGTCTGATTAATCAGCTGCAGATCAGCACTTGGGAAAATAATTTGAAGCTACTCTGTTTTCGCTTCTGAGATATTTAAATTTAAAGATTAGCCATCCTTCAGCCAATGTTTTATTTTGATTTTTGGCTTTTTTATGTTTTACAGTAATAGGCAAAATTATACATATATAAATATATAGTTTTATATATATATGAACTGTTGCAGAGCTCAAAAACTAATCTACTATATTCCCAAAATGTTAAAAGTGGACATTTCAGAATTGTGGAAAGTTTATTCTTCCTTCTTTCTTCTGGAGCTGTTTCACGAAGTGCTTGCATTTTGACAGAACCATGTAGTCCAACAAAATCTGCTTTCACTAAACTACCTCCAATGTTAATATATGCCCTGCCTCAAACTTGGAGAAATCTTGGATGTAGTTCCAACCTCTGTGGCTGAGGCTGAGTGCCAATTATGCTGCACCCAATGGCCTTAAAGTGGGTTTTTTTTGCTTCTGAGAATATCACTTTTCTAGTCAAAATCCTCTAGATAGCTTGCAAATTATTTGCTACTATTGCTCTGAAATTCAAAGTAACCTTGAAAACACTTCTCCATGGTAGTAATCAAGGTGATTCTTCCATTCTTTCTCAAAAATTGGTGGTATATCATTCCTATCTTTCCTCTTCCACCTCTCCCCGGCAAGTTTCTGAAGACCTTTTTGAGGTAAGTGATAGCCTCTTTTTCTTTTTCTTTTCATTTGAATATTTAATCTCAAACTTCACAGGGAGATGACTATCTCCCAAGTGCATGAAACCAGCTAGGAGTGTTTTATACATATTTTCTAAAGCATTTGATGCAATCTGTACTGTGATTATATATAAATAAAAAAAAATTATTTTAAAAGTCACATTTTTATTGGAATGAGTAGGCCTTTTAGAGAAATAAGACCATAAAGACCAGACATAAACTAAGCAGAATCTAAAGGTGAGAAATTCAAGTACATTAAACAGTATTTAAAATGCAAACATTGAAACAAAAGTGAGGGCAGAAGACATCCTTCCCCCACAAAATTAATTTTTAGAATGATTCCTTGAGTGATTTAAAAGTGCTAATGAAGATATTGGGCCAAATTCTGATCTTACAATGTGGTAAATTAGAAGTAACTTGATAATGTGAGTTCATTAAAAGGGAAATGGCATCGACCTTGCCATCTTCAGGAATGGTACTGACAGATTTAAGTATTTAAATAAAAGGCAATATTTGTGGCACGCAGATTACAGAACCGTATTCCAAGGCAATGCCAGCTTATAGTCAGTGTGTTGCAGCAGGCTGGTAAAGCAAAGCCAAGAAATCATTAGGTACTGTGGCCTTTTCTGTTTATGTGATATTAAAACCTTATTAATACCATCATTATTGTTCTATTGTTACTAATTATTGTAATTTTCCCATGGATCTCATGACATTCCTTAAAGCCTCACCTGCTGGAATCAAGTGATCATGGGAAGAATTTCAAGTTTCTTTTTTTAATGTAGTTTTCCTAGTTGTAGAAAGTTCAAAACCATATTTTGAGTGAAACTTGGAACTAAACAAAGGCACATAAAAAACTTTCTACTTTTATATTACTACATCAAATTTGTCAAAAAATCCAAAATTTACAAAACCAGTCACTGTGAAACACAGTAGCTGCCTTAAAGATCCTAGCATTTAATTTAAACAAATTCAGTTGTCCCCAGTGCCAGTAATTAGAGTGAGCCTGGCATTCCCTGTTACCCTGTGAAATTACCTGCAAGGCCTTTTCGTATTGTGTTCATGCTGTTGTTTTCATGCTCAGTAGAGCATTAAGAGTCGATGATGGGCAGCTCTTGTGTTTGTCTATGAATCATGGGGCATTTTCCTTTGGATGCTATTGAAAATCCTCAAGGTGTTTATTGACAAATGCTTCCTACAGACTGTTGTAATACAGAATTCTCTTTCTGCGTGCTCCCCAGTACCTACAAGTCCCATCTGCTCCACATCCAGGCATGCTGTTTCAAAAAAATATAAATACATCTTTTTTGCAGTAGCTTCTGTAATATACCTTCAGCAGAAGCTATGGATCAAGTATTCTTCCAGACCGAAGGCACTCAGTCCTCCAGCAGGTATAAAGAAGCTTTGAACACTGCACTGCCGTTTCCCCTCCATTTGTTTCTATGGTGCTGACTATGTGTGCGGTCATCCATAAGGGTGCTGAGATACCCTGGAGAGAGAAGAAATAGCTGTAGCTATTTTTCATTATTATATACCTCACTTTGTAATAAATGAGATCCATAGCATGTGAGCACTGGTCTTGTAGATCATCATATCAGCAAGCACAAGGAACTTTATGTGCTACAAAGCTAAATAAAATAAAGTAACCAAGTCTGAGAAAAATAGTCTGGTGAGACAGTAGAGTGTGCAGGATGGTACAGTGCATCCTCTCCAATTAAGAATGAATTTAGGACTTACAGTAACTAGCGAACAATTAACTTTAAAGCTAATGCCATCTTTTGTATCCACATCTCATCTGTATCTCTATCTATACACACAGGCTTTCCTCCAATGCAGAAATGTATGGACTTGCACCTCCACTGCCATGCAGATGTCTTCAGGATGACAGAGATCAGCAAATAACTTGTGATCCAAAAAGGAAACAGCACTGCTAGCAACAGGACTGCTGTTCAACGTTGGTGGTGACGGTGAGTGTTGAATGTCTGCCCAGAGCAGACCAGATGAGACATGGAATTTTAAGACCAAGGTTACGACAGTTCTTGGTTTGGAGAAACCACAAGTGTATTGGTAGGGCGCTCAGTCTGCCTGCAGCACAGCACAGTAGGGTTGAGATGGTCCTGCTGAGAGGCTAGTGAGTTTTCAACACTGCTAGGTATTTTGACCAATAATCCGAGGAAATAATCTCCTTAGCACCTAGCCAGTGCTAAGAAAATTATGGCCATCTATTTCCAGAACAGCAGATGTACTCCAGGAGACAAACTCCGCTGTTATTTCCACAGCTCAGTGATGCTTTGGTACCTCTTGCCTTCGCACAGTGACCTATTTATTGAAAGGGCAAAAGGTCAGTCCCCAGGCTGGACTTATTTTGTGTATGCAGATGAGTGCCAGCCAGAGGTTTCAGAATGCCAAGACTTGGTTCTAGGAAGCCACACCTGGCGTCACAAAATTATCCCAAAGAACAGCAATGGAGAAAATGTTTAAAAAAGGGTGTTTAAAGGCATCTTTCTCAGAAGACACTTTCAGTTTACTTTTGCACTGATTCAGCCATTGTCTTTTATTGTGAGCCAGCTGATCTCTCGGACACTTGGGCAACTGGATCTTTTGCATACATGAGACAATTGCTGTAGCGTTCTTGCTGGTATCCTAGGAACCTTATTTACTGTGAGACATGTTTGCTGCTTCCTAGGAGGCTCCACTATCAGTCTGCTCAGAGCAAAATGGTTAACCCTTTATAACTCAGACTATAGAAGACAGACGTGAAACATTTTATTTGGTTGGCTTGTTCTGCTGATCTCATTTTACTGACGGGATGGACACTCATACTGCAAAAAGAGCAAGATTTCCATTTTAGCAGCTGAGTCCAGTGACTCTATGTGTCTACAATCTGATAGGCATTCATAGTAGAAAGGCTGGCTTTCTAATTTTGGTGAGGTTTCAAAACTCACAACAGATGATAAACAGCAAGCCCACAGCTTCCTCATAATTACGGCTGCTCTTGTGTAGGACTGCAGACTATAGGAAAAGGGAGAGCAGGAAAGGAAGTCTGTCTGTTGGGGAAGGTGTATTGAGTCTGGGATTCCCCAGAAAGAAAACATCTATAATAAAATCTTCCATCCTGAAGACTTTTGGAGATGAGGACTACACCTAATAATTCCTTTGGCATCAAAAAATTGTACCATCACACACACAAACACACAGTTCTCCTACTATTTCAAAATACAGTGGTTTCCTGCACTGTTTGCCTTGGAGTCAGTTGAGAGAATTCTGGTTTGGTTAAACTTTCTGCCTCTCAGATAAAAAACAGCAGCAATTTTCTGCTTGAATTTCTCTGTGACTAAATCCATTGATCATCCTTTCTCTCTGTGAGTGAAGAGTGTGTTTTCTCTTTAATAACTCCTATCCTTCTCCCTGAATATTTTTTTTCTCTCCCCTTCGCTTGTTTGTGTTTTGTTGGTCAGTCCACTGCACTATTCCTCCGAGAAACAGAGAGAGCGCAAAATTGAAGTTATTTTATGCTTGGTCTCCCTCGGTCCCAATTTTCAAATCTTCATGTCAATTTTCACACATCAGTGTCATATGGTGAATGTTATGGAAATTTCAGTGGGGTCCTTGGGAGACAATTTATACATGACCCCCCTTTTCACTCCCCCAACCAGGCTGCAGCTCCTGCCTTTACAAAGAATAAGTGAATTTGTAATTAATGTGGATTTTAAAATATAACCACATTCAGAAATTTTCCCAGTTGTTCATCTCTTTTGCAATATGAGAGCAAAGGAATACAAGTGCTCGCTCTCCCTCCCTCTCCTAATAAACTGGCGCAAGTTAAATTAATAAAAATTATGGTAGCATGTTGAAAGGAAAGATCATCTCATTATTCATTTTATTTTTTTCTTAAAAGGTATGTTGAAAAAGGTTTATCATGCAACTAATTTGGTAATCGCCAGTCAGCAAATGCACTCATTGCCACCTACCTAGGTGAATCAGAAGGTTAGTAGCAAATGAAACATGGTACAGTTTGGATGGGTAATTATATCTTGTTGTAAACTAATGAACATACTTTGCCTTAAAAGTCCTTGGTGAGCAAAATCCTAGCAACAGATGCAAAAGCTCACCTGACACCATCAGAGCATTTCAATCATTGACCTTAAAATGGGCCCCTGACATCGGAAAGGGGTGCACTGAGCCTACTGCATTTTATAGTATTAATTATCCTCTTGGGAGGAGGGGGAGGGATGACAAATTTTCCAGATTATATCTCAGAGCATTTTAAACCTTAACCATTCATGAGGGGACCTAAACTGCCCCCTGGTCCTCAGTCTTTTGATTTTACTTAAAGAGAGTACCAGTGCATCACATGAAACTGTTTCCCTGTCTTCCCCATCACAGGCCCCTGAAGAAAGATTTTTTTAATTCTGCCAGTGTCCTTTTTTGTAAAGGCTGAGTAAATATTAACAGCGAAAAACAAATGCCCAGTTTCTAAAGAGCTTCATCTCTCCTCATCCCCATGTCTTCCGCAGACATGCAGCAACTTTTGCAGTTTCCAGCTCTACCGCCTGCCCAGGAGAGGAGCTGTTTATCCCTCTGTCCCCTATACTACGATTTGCCCCTCTTCTCATCCTTGGCTGATTTTTGCAGGTCTTGGAAATCTGCCGCTGTCTATCTTCAGAATCCTGGTGGTAGTCGGACAGTGGAGTGAGTTTTTTTTCTGAAAGCTCTGGGGACTAGTTTTGGGCTTTGCAATGCAAAGTCTCATCCAGGAGATGTAGAAATCCTAATCACATCATCCTCCAGTTTGTTTAACTTGTTTCAAAGCCAACTGGACTGTGTACAGCAGCACGTTACAAATCTCCACCAAGCCCCCTTCCCTGGTGATTTCACGAGCAGCCTCTGGAAGGGACAGCTTTATCACAGTCGTTATCCTCCTTCGATCTGGCCGAAGGGAAATGAACTGGATGAGCACCGTGCTGTGCCACACAGAGAGCAGCCAGTCCTCGCCACAGGGCTCACAGGCAACAACATGCTGTAGCTTGAAGCTGTTTTGCTAACGTGATCCTCAGAAGGGCTGTAGGAAATATATTTGTTTGGCATGCTGCCACTCTACCGTCGGCTGTGATCTTATCATGTTTCCCAAGCTAAGCTAAGCAGGGGTAGGCCAGGTGAATTCCTGAATGACAAAACAAGAGGGGAAATGAATATCCTATAGGTCCTGGGGCTGCCCCTTCACTTGAGGTGCTTCTCCCTCCAGAGCCACTGGTCAGCCAGGGGTTTAGCAAGGTTACTTGGGATACTTAGGCCTGGAGGGATCATGTAATGTAAAGCTGAAGGAGATGTTCACTACAGACACCATGTGAAGACCTCTTGGTTTTGTGCTTTCCTGGAAAATCAGTGTCAGAGCTGTGTCTAAGCTTTTTCACAGCTTAAAGGGGACCTGCTTATAATATCGCTGTAACAAGCGTCCTGGAACATGCAGAGAAGAGGTGCAAACTCTGGGAGAACTTTGCACCATGTACTCATAGCAACATCAGTTGAGAGTTGCAAAACCCACTAGGAACGAAAGCCAGTGTTTTGCATAGCCCATGACCCACTCCAGTGCAATCCTAAGGAACTCCTTCTTGCTTCTGCCGAGTGCAGGGATTCCAAGCAGTTTCCTTGGCAAATGCTAATGCAGACATGTTAGGTGCACTGAGTTTCAGCTGGATTCTATTACTGATGAAGACGATGCTTTTTTCCAGCTAATTCATGTCATTGCTGTGTTCTGAGTGGCACTGGATACAGGGTGACGTAGCCAAGTCTTTCAGTAAAGCACTATGCTGAGAATTATTTCTGTGTCTCTGTTTATCATTGCCCTAAGGATGATGGATTTTACATTTTCTATGACTCCAACTTTTAATCTCAAGAGTCTGCACACTGTAGCGGGATCTGATGGAAAAGGATTCAGTAACTTGCCTTTGCTGAATTGGCCAGACAAGGACTTGATTCAGAGCATTTGTGTGTATGCCAAGAGGCTTGCAGAAGAAGGAAGGATGGACGTATACCTGGCAGTCAGTAACATCTGCTGGGGATGCTGCTCTGTGGGATCAAGCAGCATCGTCTTGGGAGGACAGCGGTCAGTAATTCCTGAGACTGAAACCAGGCTCTGCTACTGATACTTTTTAAGACCTTTGTCAGCTTATTTATCATTCTTATATCTCAGCTACTCCTTCTAAAGATACAAGTAGTTGCCTCATTCTAAGGGTTGTTTCAAAGATTTACTAATAGCACAGCTTCTACCACAATTCACCTAATGAGTGCTGTTAGACTTTGTACCACAGAACACACATCCATGGACAGAGAAATCCTGCTTTCCAGAGGTGTTCTTACCAACTCCATCTGAAAATGAGAACAGACTGTGTCTTGGGTCAAATCATCCAAGGCACACTCACGTGGTGCCAGTGAAGTCTGAGTTACACTGACGTAACTGACAGGAGGATTCAGCCCTTAGCTATATTATATATAGCTATATTATATTTCTTTCTATATAGACAGAGGCAATCCCCCAAAGCAGGGCACTATCACAGATAAGTCACAGAATGGGCACATGTATGTGTGCCTGGGTATGTGAGAGACAAGGAGAAAGGTGAGATATATTGGGATATCCATGAGACATGAGACTACAGAGATAATTTCTAGAAAGTGCAGCCACCATCAGAAGCTCTGGCTTTCCAGCTGGAGGGTTTTGCACTGCTGACGCTACTCTCTTAGCTTGACAGCTCAACTCTTAGGCCAGCTGATAGTCACTGCCTATAAACTTAATTAGAAAGGGGGTAGGGGAGGAACAAGCCTGTACGGCGCTCGGCATGGAGCTGGGAATAACGAGCTTTAATACTTTTGACATTGAAGCACCTGCTAAGGGCACAAACCACTGTACAGCTGACCAGCCCTTCTCTGAAGACAGGATGTGTCACATCACTTGTCCTCAATATGTGCAGTCTGCCACCGATAAACCAGGGACTCGAATGCATGACTCTGAGGCACTACGTTTCATACGGTGCTGCACGGCAGCACTTCCCTCTGGAGAAATCAGAGAGGGGAGTTCAGCACCCCTGACCGTGTGAAAAGGCAGCGATTCGGCCACTGCAGTGGCTGGTGGGCCTCACGTATGTCATTTTTCTCTTTCTGATGCCCTGGGCTATTTTCTGTGTTTGCAACGAAATCCTGCACTGCAGCTAGACGTGAAAAATTCTGTTGGCCCACCTGGCCTCTTACTTTAAAGCTATTCTCAGGGCTTCCTTTGGGTAAAACAGTGAAGAAAACAGGTTGGAGCTTTACACACAGATATATATTTAATTGTGTACTGATTTTATCCTACAGAAAAGTAGAAGGCTGATAACTTCAGGCAGAAAACTCCTAGCTGAGGCAACAGCGGGGAGATACCCCCAGTTCTGGTGCTTCTCGAGATGTAGCAGCTCTCATCTAGGTACCGATTCCTTGATAGATATTGAGCCTTTGATATCATTTCTGATAACCTCTGGGAGGTGAGGAAGCAGTTCAGAAGTTCTGGGAGTATTTGGCCTCTCTTCTGTGAATGCAGCAGGGAATCACTTGTGGCGGTGGCTTTGAGTCATGGTGTTTGGAAATCTCTCTGCTGAGAGACCTCTTCTTGCACAGTCCAGTGGTCACAGTGTCAGAATGTGAAGGACACTAAGGCTGCATTTGACCTATATACCACCAAAAAAGGCACTCCTGCAGCTACTAGAATCATTTTTCAAAGTGGTGATTTTTTTTTTTAATTAAGTGGTTGACTTTAAACCAAATTTAATTACAATTTGATTAACCAAATTCAAATCAAAATCAGATTTAACTCCCAGAAATTTGGAGGGTATTTATTATAGTATTCAGGCAGACTCAATAGAGCTGTTTAATTTGAACAAAGAAGAAAGAGGGGGAGACCACTTGCCATGAATCCACCTTCCTCGCCCTCTATTTTTTTAGGGTCACTTTGCCATGCACTGTACTCCCTGGCTATGACTCCCCTCCGGTCCAGCCCCTGGAGTAGTCATGTTAGCTCAGGCCTGAGCCTGAACCTTCACACCCAGCCTCTGCGCAGGGCATGATGCTAGGCAAAAGGGGTGTATGTGGCCTTTGCAAAAAGCATACAAACCTTCAGATAGCAAGACAAAATATTATTTAAATACACTGCTGAACTGCGCAGTATTAGGCCTGTCCAGACTTAGCTTAGCACATCCCTTGAAGTCAGAGATCAAGATACCAAGTACTCCAGGTATAGCTGTGACTACGGAACAGTCCATGATGCAACAGCTCTAATGTGAAGTTATTACTGGAGGCACAGCGCTGATACCTGTGTTAAGCCTCCGAGCATTGCCCAGTGTGAACTATGTGTTTCCAGAAGACTGAGCAGACCCAGACAGAGCTGATTGCTCGTGCAGTTAATAAAAAGCGCTGCACTTTCTCTCTTGACAATCCCGACACCTGAGTGCTTCCTATGTATGACAGTTAGCACATTCTGGTTGTTCAGTGGCCTGTGAGAAACGAGCCTCTTCTCAATTTAGTTCCTATCATCAGACAAGCGGTACACACAATATAAAATGCATCTTGAGAGTTAGCCCCCCAAAGGCGCCCCAGGGACTGAGGATCCGGACTTGCCTTTCTCTCACATGTGAGCCCCAGAAAAACAATACGATTTATTGGACTGGATTCTGCTCCCTGCTACCGTGCAGTAAATCAGGGAAACGCCACTGAGGTCACAGGAGTCACTCTGGTTCAGTGTCAAAGCACAGAATAGCCTAGAGGAGGGGGACCTTTCCCAACCCCACAAAGTTTCTTTCCTAGATGGAGCTTGTCAGGCTTCCTGACTTGCATTAACAGCCACGGCCTGCCACGAAGTCCTGCTCAGTCAGGGGAACGGAAAATTGCTGCTGCCGCTCGTTAGCTGAGCATTCAGCTGAAGACTTGGCCCCAAGTTGGCAACTGAAGCACCGGGATCCCCGTTCACCGTGTGGGCAGCAGGCCTTCACCTGCTCCAGGACCTTCCCACAGTGACAAGCATCAGGGTCTGGCGCCATCTCCGTCCTCCTTCCCAGGGCTGCTTCAAGGGCACAGCTGGGCTGGGCGCAGGAGGATGCGGGCAGATATTGTGACTGGCTTCTCTCCATCCACTCCCAGCCCGTCAGGTTGTGTCAAACTGAGCTAATATAAATGTCACTGTGCTGCTTTTCAGCTGTGAAATCTCTGTTTGTTGTAATGCAGTTCATTTTCAGTCTTCCAGCTCTATGGATGCTATCAGCTGACACGTCTGGCTAGCATCCTATGCCAAAAATACAAGCGCTCTCAGCATTTCTCAGGAGTTGGGTTTTTTTATTTTTTTTCCCATCCATGACATACTCATGTCAGATTTCTTCCTAGCGCTGTGAGGCACAAGACTGTCCACACCTACCAGATAATGAGTTTAACATTTCAAGGACAGAAGCTCTCATCTGAGTGAGACCCAAAATGGCTTTGCAGACCTGATGTTGGGGTAGGTGCTAAAGGTGGCAGTGCACTTTTAAGCTACTTTGGCATGTTCTCTTTTAAGGTAGTAAAGAAAAAAAAAACAAAAATGGAAATAGTTGATGTATAGCTTAAAGTCCCATCAGTCTGATTGTTATAGTTAAACCTGTTGTTATTAACAATAGCTTAAATTCTTGTCTCAGTCCCTTGCTTTTAGTATAAATTCAGTGACCTTTTTGCAGGTCAAGCTGGAGCCAGAATCTCTCCTGCTCCCTTGAGTCATTTGCCTTTTGCATCCTGGTGACGCCCTCTCTCTTCCCCTCCTCCAACTCCTGGTCCCCATCTTCCACATCTTCCTGCAGCTGCGTTTTTGCCTTCTTTGACTTCTTCCTCAACTTTCCCCTTTTTGTCTTTGTTTATACTAGTGTACAGACTCTTGCTGATTTCTCTGAAGAGAAAATTGAATCAGGCTGGTTTTCCTTCTTCTTCCATCACTGTTACAAACATTTTTCTTCTTTTCTTACCCTTATAACCTAGAAGTCTAATTTCATCTCTTGATCCTTAGTTCCCTCTCTCTTTTCCTTTCATATACATCTCCTGAACCTTTCACAGTCCCCTGTTCTCCAGCTCTTACAGCACATTGCTTTATTCCTTCCATTTGTAAGCATTTCTCCTTTACTCCATTTTTCTCTCTGGAAATCCTTCTCCCTTTCCTCTCCAGACTTGCTGAATATGCTTTCTCCACCTCTCTGCCCTGTCTCCCCAACCTTACATTCCATTGGAATAGCTTTCAACAGAATGTCTCCATATTTCTAATTGGGCAAAACATGAAAGCAGTACGCCAGCCCCATCCTCCTGACCCATCAGCAACTTTCAGCATTGTTTACTTCTTGAAATCTGTTCTTCTGGGCATCTGTGACTCAGTTCTCTATTGATGCTGCTCTTGTTGACTAAAGGCTCCTCATCATCTCCCACACCCTCCAATTTTGTGTTGGCCTCACAGATAGCAATCCTTAGTCTCTTTCTGTTCAGCTCCCATACTTTTCTCTAAGCAGCCTTATCTGCATATACAAACTCGAGTGTCATCACTATGACAATGACTCATATGTCTACTCCAGACTTGTTTTCTTTTGTCCGAAAGTAAAATTTCAGGCAGTGCCTCTGACATTTACTCATGCATGTTGAGCCATCAGCTTAAACTGACCATGAATTTCTAATTTTCCTCCACAGACTCCTGCCTCCTTGTCTCTTTTTTATTTTCATGACCTGTGGCCCTACACTCACTGTTACTAAGGCTTCTAATGTAAGTGGTATCTTCAGCTTGTTCATCTGCCTTTGTCTCATTACCTATAGACTGCATTTCTGACACAAGTCTTTTTGACTTTTTTTTTTTTTTTTTTTAAATGTATAGAAAGGAAGTTGGCTTTCCTGCACCTCCACACGGCTAAAACTCTTACAGAAGCTCAGAATGGCTTGCAGTTTTTCTGTGGAATCATCCTGTTTTCTGGACAAATTGGATCACGTGCCTGCATTTCAAAATTGCTCTGTAAAGATTATTTCCCTAGCTTATTGGTGTGACCAAGTCATTGCTGTCTTGGCTTCCTACCCCTGGCATATTTTTTTCCATGGCAGGTCTTCCATTTCATCAAATACAAGCCACTCTTCCCTTTAAAGACGCTCTTCTGACTCGCGCACAACCTACCACCTTAGTTTGGTCTGCTGAAACACTAGCTGGTCACATGTAGGAGCAGGATTGAGGAAAAGCCTTAAGGAGCTAGATCCTCCTCCACCTTCTCAGGTTGCCTTGATAAAACATACCTATTTTCTTCTTGTAGGAGCATGAAGTGTGTTTGCAAAGCTCCCCTACTCTGACTGCAGCTGCCTTTAATGCTGACACTGGTAGAAGTTACCACACCATTTTTTTCTGCTTTTTAGCATGTGCGTTCCCTGGAACAAGAACAATCCCACAGATTTTACATCCTGCAGCATCTAGCATTGTGGTTTCTCAGCCTCTCTGAAAGGGGTTGTGTGGTGCCTTGAGCAACACAAGTAATAAATAGTATAAATTACAAAAGGGTTTTGAAATGACAGTAGGTGAACAGAATGGGACAGAACCAGCAACACTGCCTCAAACTGTGTGTTTGCGACATGTGTCGTTCAGCCTTGCAAACTGGTGCATCAGCCCGCCTGACTTCAGCTGCTCTGTTCTCAATTCGTTACACCAACACTGGCAGAAGACAAGGATCAGAATCAGTTTCTTTGCCCCATAAATAACAGCAGTGCTTTTATTTTGGCAGGCCAGAATCATTCCAGTAACCAGCAGAGGGGAAAAACATGCACACGCAGAGCCCTCTCCCACCTGTGGCAGCCAGAGCACCTTTCCGACGTCCCTCCTCACCTGATGACACAATCCATCAGCGCCCACTGAAATCAAATGCAGCTAATTGGAAGGTGATGACAGCCCAGGGACTGCTGGATTTGCATGCTAATTCTTCTATTTTAGTGTCACACAACAAACTAAAGGTAAGATGAGACTGAGCACTTGATTCCAGATGATTTCCCCTCTTCTTGTCCACAATGCACACATGCGTATGCATATACTTTCTGTTGGGCTTTGCTGGCCTGAAGCCAAAAATCAGCTGGCGATTGCATTACATGTGCTTTCCAGAAAGCTAGCCAAGAACTGCTAGGGGCAACATGTTTTTGTCCTCTTATTGAGACAGGGCTGCAAACAGCAACTATAGATGAGTCTTTAAATGTCACAGCAGCGCAGCTCGTGATCGGGAGAGCTCTTTCTGGAGCCTGGGTTACAGCTTCCTCACGCCTCTTATGCTGATGCGTAGGATGGATTTCTGGCTCTCGTTTCACACAACATTGCTGAAGTTTTCTTCCGAGTATCCAATCTCCTCTCCTGTTCTACCACTGGTGTCTGCCCCTGCTCTAAGTCTACCAATTATTTCCTTTAAGTGTCAGCAGCACACCAGACACACAGAGATAAAACCTTTCTTCAGGTTGATGCTGTTAAACTATTACTTGAAACTGAAGTCACAGTTGACAAGTGCTACTTCAGTCGCTAATAACTACTTCAGAAGTGCTAGTGGTGTCTTGGCTCTCAGTGTTGTGGCTCAGGGCTCAGGGAATGTCTTTATAGGTCATTTAGAGCCATCCATCTGATCTGAAACAAGATCAGTCAAACCCTGCTGACTCTGCGCCTGCCTTGCAGCGAGGGCCTCTGTTCGCCCCCCGGGACTGCAGCAGTGGCAGTGCTCAGGTGGCAAAATTCCTCTAGGGAAGGAGCAGGACGAGCACTCAGATGCAAGTCCCAGCTTCGCAGCAGCAGGTAGAGAGCAGACTTCCTTTCCTTTCACACTCTCTCTTTTTTCAGATTCAGCTCCTCCTAGGCTAATCAAAACATCTGAGGAATCTCAAACCCAGAGGCTTCCCAGTTTGGCAGGGGTCAGAAACATTTCCCTTACATTTTGGCAGGTTTTTGGCACAGTCTTAGGATAAATTGGGAACAGAGTAATATAAGACAAGGCCAGATCATCTGGGTCACTGAGCCTTGTGTCCCATTATTGTAGACAATCCTGTAAGAGATGTTAAATCCAGAACAACTTCCACTTTTCTTTTGCCTCCTGCATATAACAAGCCACAGTGTGGTATAACAGACTAGGTCTGTCTTTTCAACAGAAACAAGACATGTCAGGTTTTAAGTCTCCTTGACATGACAACGTCTTCATCTAAATCTTGAAGCCATCCTTCAGATAGCCCAGCCTTGGTCTGATGTCTTTTAGAAAATGATGCTCATTTAATTCCGGAAATGTGAAATCTAGGTCTCAGGTCAAGAGCATAAATGTTTTTTAGCTGAAAATTCAGATCCATCAGACACTGTCTGTAAGAGCCGGTAACTTTTTCAAACTTCAGACTGAAGCTAGACTTTTTTATATAGATCTGGTCTTCTAAAGAGTAGAATCTAAATAAAAATACCCTTGAGGAACAGGGTACTTTTTAAGCTCCCACCTCTGCAATTCACTGGGAGACAAAGGACTTCTTCAGGGGCACAACTTGTCTGCATAGAACAAATAGGCAGACTGCAGGCAGCTTAAACATTATTTCTTCTTTATTCTTAATCCAGCCCTGAATTCACTCCTCAATCAGCAGTTTGATGGGACTCAGTGGGAGAATTGTCTAAGACAGGCAGGATCAGATCATACAAATGAAGGGACTGTGCCATTGTCAGGAGATGCAGAGCCACCTTAGCCAGAACACAACAGCTGCTTTGCGGAGCACTGTAAATATTCCTGGAAATTTAGATCAGTAAAAAAAAGCCGTCAGAGGCATGACTTCCTTGGAAAGCATGTGGATTTCTTCTAAACAAGCATAACTGCTATTACTGTCAGTAGTAATATTCCCTTCTTGACACATATATATTACAGTTAATCTTCCAAGCTACTTCTAGGCATTAACTTTACAAAACCTCCAGAGACTGTTATGGATTATTATGCCCATTCTACAGGCAGGAAAACTATAGCAGAAACTTACATTAGACTGATTCAGGAAAAAGACATAGTAAACCAAATTCTTCTTAGTTTTAGCGTGATCAAAATAAATTCTGTCCAAAGCAATCAGGAATCACCCCTTCACGGCCATAAGACGGCAGATCTTTGGCCATGCTATACAGTCTTCAGTAGTACAATGCTTAGCTGAATTTCTTGCCAGGCAAACCTCCAGCCCTCAGAGGTTGTGCTGGTTATGAGCAGGACATATTTACAGCACAGGGAAGTTTCCGTCCTCAGTGGGACATACAGCTGGGCCAAGGGAAACCTTGTTTTGCACCTGCATCTAGCACAGAGTGGCTATGCATATACGTTTCTAGAAGGTAACAGAAAGTTCTTTTGTACGGCCCTGGCAATTGGGTCTTTATATGTGTATGAACTTACAGTTGTACGAACAGCCATATCCAGTTATGAAAGTATTTGATGATCCAAAGCGCTCAAGGCCTTCTTGTTCCATCTCATTCACAGTTAAAGTTTTGTGCAACCTTTTTACTGGCTTTCAGCCTGCAATAAATACAAATGACTTGGCAATAAAAGCTGGTGTCTCCCTCCGTCAGAAGGACTATAGCATCATTGTTATTTAAGAGGTGGCAGTTTTGACACAATGCTTATTTAAAATTTGTTAAAAAAAAAAATGTAATAAATCTGTGCATTCTTCCCAAGCAGCCGTTGAAAGTCTGAATGCTCTTCCCCTTTCAAAAAGCATCAGCCGTTTAATGTTTCTTAAGTTGTCTTTACACGAATTAGGGCGTTTGAGTTAAGCTCTGTCAGTTACAAAACCACGCTGTTGTCTCCAGCTAATTTTGTGTTAGCAGCTCTTTTAAACTGCTAAATCTAGTTTTTAGTGTATGATGATTTTGTTTTGTGATGGTGTAAAACAGCTGCTACTTTTCTGATGAGTTGCCTGCTTTCCATTTTATGTCTTTGCAAGATGTTGGGCTTCATCATGGCCCAGTCTGACAGGCAGCTGAGAAGAGCCTGCAAAAAAACACCAGAACAAAACAAGAAGTAAAGATCCCCAAATCTAGGGATTTAACCATCCACACACCCAGGCTTCAGAGAGATCGGTCCTCCTCCCTCTTTTTTGCCAAAGACTAGCTACAGGTGGCCATGGTGGCAGGCAACTCTGCCACTAAATTTCTTGGGACCAAGGGCTAGATGGACAGTGAATTAGCTACCACTCGCTAACACTTTCTCTTAGAGCAAACTCCTCTTACCTTTGTGCAAGGTATCTTGCACTTAATGTTCACCAGAAGTTTTCACAAGTAAGCACATAGCACTCTGCATGTCCCCCTTGAGCTACTTTGCTGCTAATTTTCCCATACAGACAAACAACCTTTCTTTATTCAGTGGCAGAATGCTGAACGTTTGTCTTTGATCTGTCTTATCCCCTGCATCCTGAGGGTTGGCATTTGTTCCATGTGTGCAAAAGCAAGGAAAAGATGAAAAGCATAAAGGAAGTGCTCAGAGAACTCCTCAAAGAGGTGAAGACTGAGATCTTTCCAATAATAACCCACACCCCATAAAAAGATCTTAGATTTGGATAGACAAATTGGAAGCAGCTTGCCTCCCTGATTCTTCCTTCCTTTGCACTTACTCCCTTCCCCAGAACAACATGCAGTCTTTTCCGAAAGCTGTGCAACCCATTGAACAGCAGTGGTCTAAACTATTATGGAGATCTTAAACTGCTGAATTGTTACAAGCTAAAATTGATTGCAACCAAGCCTGTGAATTAAAGTGCTAGAAAGTGCATAAAGAGAAATAGGGAAAAGGATGCTAAGGATTTTGCTTCTTTATTCTTTATTTTTTACTTTTCTTTTGCGCACAACACCATCATAAGCATTCCATCCAATCTTGCCTTAATGATTTCTGCATTTCTTTCTGAATAATCATTGGACAGTTTCTCCTGGCATTTCCAATATAAAAGGCATTCTTGTCTTGTCTTCTAATTTCCTTCTTGCCATGTCATCGCTGAGGAACTGCACAAATGCTTCAAAGTCAAATCCAGAGGGAAAATTGATGACATGGATACTATGACATTTACTCCCCCCTCCCATGCTAAAAAGCCTTTTTATGTTTTAAAAGCTAAAAGACCCTTTCTTTTCCTGTTTCATTCAATTCTGCATTGGTTTTATTAGCACCCTTATCACCAGAGCATCTGAACACCTTCAAGTACTACATTAAGCAACGTGACTAACATCTGTCACATATAGTTTGCTCACTCCCTCTCAGCATCCTTAAAATGAATTTAGTGCTTGCATTGGATCGATAGCGCTGGAGACAGACGGTCTCCGTTTAGCCTCAGAAGAGGCACCGCATGGAGGAGAGGCACCGTGGGGGCCCTGCTGCTCCTCCACCGTCAACCCTGCGGACCGGCTCTCTCACAGAGGCAGCACGCTCAGAGAAGAGGCTCCAAACTAAATGTGCCCACGCTGGTACAGAGAGGTCCGATCAGTTTGGGGCAGTCAGAGGAGGCTGTTGGTGTTGGCCCATCCTCAGGCTGTCCACCCAGGGGCAGCAGTATTATCTTAGGTGTCCACACGAGCAAAGCCATTCGGGACACCAGCTGAATCAGGCAGCCACTGATTTTCCAGACTTTTCTGCTTTCCTCAGGTAGCTTTGCTTTTTTTTTTTTTTTTTTTTTTTTTTTTTTGTATCAGTTACAATTTATTGCTGTTGATGGACAAGAATGTGACTGTTTATGGCTATCAAAGCCTTTCTCTACTGGATTTCTGCCACTGGGAGCCTTCAGCAGCAGCAATGGTTTCAGATACTTGAATTCAGGACGATATGAGTCCTGTGCTGAATCTGGTTGGCACCGCTCTCCTAAGGAACTGGCATCAGGAGCAAGATCAATGCATACTGAGGAACTGTAATTTAAAGCAATATATTTTCTTAATGGGCTAAGCATGCTTTGACTAATTTTGCTTTGAGTGCATGGGAATGTTATTGCTCAGTGGCCTCACACAGGTGTTTAAGCAGTTTTATGGTATGATTTTTCAGTAGCAGCATAAGGGTTTATTGACTTCTACCTAAAGACTAACTTCACAGGAAACAAGCATTTGTAGCCAGCTGTGATGGATGTGGAGCTATGGCAGAAAACTCATGAGTCAGTGATCTCTTTGTCATGGTCTGTTGTGTTTTGGGTAAGAGCATAAAGTGACTGAAAAAGACACTTTTTTCATGTAGTAAGAAGAATTATGGGGAATCATATTGCTAATTTATTTACATTTCCCCAGAAAACTGTTGACTTCTCAGTTGCGATAATATGAACATATTGAGTATAATCCAATAGGCGAAACAAATTCCAGTGTTTGTGAGGATGCTGGGGTATATTTTGCCCTATTATGTATGTGCATTACATGGCAGATTAGGGGACTCTGGTCTCCATGTAGTAACCTAAATTACTTGTTTGTGACACATAAAAGATCTCCTAACCAGTGCACAACTTGGCCTTGTTCCAGTTCAAGGACCTAGGTGCTTAACAGTCATTTCTCCTCTTTGCCTCCATCCTGTAGCCAGATCTCCATGAAAAGGAGATCCAGGTTCCCCAGCTGGTTGGGGGCATGGGACCTTCCAACAGGACACATTCAAAACGTGTTCTGAAGCTTCCCAATATTTATCTGAACAAATTCCTAGATAACGTTACAATATCAGCAGTAATGGAAAGATGAGTTATCTGATCAAGAAAGATAAATGCATCTATTTGAGAATACATAATCCTACCACATATGTGATGTAGTTTAACCATTAGCAAGTTGTCAAGCACTATTAAATAGAACTAGCCTCCTTGTTTCTGAGCAGGATCAATTCTTGTTTTCTCCCCTTTTTCTGCTTCCTAGTACAATGGGCACTTTCATGTTAGACAGTGCAATATTGGGGCAGATGACATTTGTCAAAAGGCTTGATGATCAATTCTGATACAAATCTGACATGAGGAGGCTTAAGAGAATCTGAATCAGATGATCAATGGGAGAGATAAGTCCAGGTTTAATGCTGCGATGTTGCTCCATGTCTGTGCTTTCTGTATCTACCTCAAACACGTAAGGATCCAAAAGCAAGCATAATCCACAAGCACAACTTATGGACCAGTACTTGGACAGAGCACAGGAGTGAAGATACCACATCAGATGACTTTTCTGAATTGAATATTCTGGAAGTATTACATGTAGGATTCCGAGCCCTTCAGAATAAAGTACAGCGTTAACCATAATACCGTGGGGCAAGGAAGTGCTAATGTCCTCTTCTTGTACACCAACTCTGTGCTACAGAGTCCACGGGTAGAAAAATGAGACTCCGTGACTATTATGCACTAAAAACCTATGTTAAATTTGTGTCTCTGATTCAGAGATGAAAGAGAGACCCATTAGCAGTCCCAAACCTTGGAGCCATGCCTTCATTTACCACCAGTCGGCTTTGCTTCTCTCCCTTTTTCTTTCCAAGCCATACTGTATCTGAGTATTCATGAACACTCTTCATTAGTTCTCCCCTCACAGTTGCTTTCGTCTTCCCACACCTGCCAACATTAGCTCCTTCCTTTGAATCACGCTGCTGTACAGTCTAATGCATGTGATCTCCATGCCAAGATGTTATTTAATTTCCCAACAAAGTTTTTTTGGCGTGGAATGAGCAAAGCAGCGAGAGCACAGGAGGGGAGGCGTAGAAGGGGGGCGGGAAGGGGAACGAGGAGGGAGAGGGACTCCGATTTGTGTTGCCTCTGGCCTCACCATACCCAAGTTGTTTGGGCGAGTGGCTGGGAGCAGTGTGGGTGGGGTGGGAACGGCAGCAGGGGGTTTGGAGATAGCAGGTTGCTGAATCAGGAACCCTGACACTTGTGAAGTACTCTGTCAGGAACATTAAGTATCCGAAAGTGATAAAGCTTCAATTTGCTAGTCCATTAGACTAATTACTGCAATAATTAAGTAACTACTTGATTAGAACTAATGGGTACCTAATTATCCAGGAGAAAAGTATCAGGTGGCAATTATCAGGTGGCAATTAATAGACTGGAGTTAATGTCTTAGCACTGTCTTTGTATGAATTCATAAGCAAGGTAAAGAAAACAAACAATAACTTATTAATATTTATTGGTGCCACGGTGTTTTTCAGCTTGTTTCATTTACACAGAACCAATTAGTGAAAAGACTGTTAGTGTTGCAAAGACGTAAAGTGACTGAAGCAGGAGTTTGATTTTAAAGGAACAGGATCACATTAGCACTTATAAGCAAAGACAAATGGGTATCAGCCAGGGAGTTGGTTCTGGTGCTTCTAATTCATCAACAGAAGAAATCAGAGTAATTGAACTCAGTATTAATAATGAATCACATAGGAAGGCAGCCCCTGTCTTAATGGGGTTCGTTTTTGTTTTGGTCCCTCCCTGAGTCTTCATCAGCATTTTCTGCAGCATATGGGAAACAGAGAGTGCACCTTAGTTCGTGTGAATGGGAATTTCCTGGAGGCATGGGTAGAAAACACCATAATAAAATCTTCCAGATCAGTGCTGCAAATTCTCTAAAGGTTTCTTTTCCTTCCTGGACAGCTAATGGTTGGTTGCAAAGCTGCTATAAAGGCAGGTTCTCTAATGAAGGCAAAGTGGTGGGACTGAATTCTTGCCTATATGCTGTGCTTTCCTGGGTAAAGAAACCATAATGACATCTTCTTTCCCGGTAATTTCCCCTTAGCTTAACACCTATTTGGAACATCACGGAGTTACTGGTAGTTTGCGTGAGTGAAATTCAAAAATAAATAGAATGGCCTTTAGATTCTTTCAGATGCTTTAGGTGGTGTTTTTTCATGGCCATGCAAAGGGCCAGCTTCCCAAATAACACAAATTCCTTGTTGTTTCTTTGATGTCAACTGAATTGCAGTGATTTATACAGAATCAAAATATGGCCTAAGATCTATTTTTTCCACTCTCTGCCCCTAATACAGGAGGTTTTAAATTTCCAGCAGACAATGAAAAATCCCAGGGAATTCTTTCCTACATGTCTTTATGGCCCTAATGATCATTGCTCCCCTTAAATGGGCTTCAAACCAAAAGCCCTTGTGCATGCAAGTTGCCTCCTCCTCTTTCCTCTACAGGAGAGCTCATATTAGGAATAATTACTCTCATGAGAAAGATTTTTTATGGTGTGATATACAATGAGCTGGCGCCTGCTTTTAGAACACAGAATGAGGCCTGGGTTTCCTTATAAACTTTAATCCTTTAAAATTTGACTGTTAGCAAAGGAAAAAACAAATTCTTAGGTGGATGTAAATCAGTGTAGCTGAGACGTAGCTCTGGAAAGCACATTGCTTTATGGAAGTTGAGGTTTGACTCCTGCAATAGTAATTCTCCCCCCTGCCCTCCCCGTCCTTTTCTCTATGGTATAAATAAATGAAAGGTGTCCTAATCATATTTTAAACCGTGTGCGGAGCCCTACGTTAAACCATAATGTCTGTATATTAGAACATGTGGAATGATAAATGGAGATAAATCTAAAATTTATAGAACATGAACATTTGCATAAACTGCAATATCCAAACATACAGGCTGTTAAGTAACAATTGTCACAAAGGGCATAAAAAATTCAACCTTGTTTCATGAAAAGAACTCAAATTCCTAACATGATTAAGATAATATATCATTTGTTCCTATCTTATTAAAGGCATAATTGTTGTTAGGCACAGAAGTGGCATTAACTGTAATCTGGCTTTATATATGTACAAATATGAGGGGAGGTGAATGTGAAAATTGATGCTTTTGGTGATCCATAGGCATTTTATTAATGTTTGAATAATAACTGCCTGGAGGGCCTGTTATAAATTAAAGGGACGAATTGAGATATAAATTTTTATGAGGACTAGTTATACATTTCCATTATGTGTTTAAAAATGAAGGAATTACTGTGAACACAGCAGAACTCACATTTATTTGAGGTGATTTGGATGGAAGGGAAGGTGCAGTGAAGGAAGCTGCATGCTAGCTGTAAGAAAGATGTATCTGTCCCTTTGAAAAGATATATCATATGTCATGCATGAACTCTGTTCTACAGGAGACTTTTCTCTGCAGCTGATTTCGCATGATTATTTATTTGACAACAGCAAGTGATGATATAGCAGCAAGTTTTAGGCCACTTAGAGAGGAATTCTTACTGTTAAATCATAGAGGAGTTCCCAAACCCCCACCATTGTCAAACTAGAGTTAATCTAAGAGATGAATCCAGTAATCTCTTTCACATTTATTTCTCATTATTCCTTCTCTCTGGATATACACATCTTCATTTGCAGTGCATCTACTGGACCACCATGGTATCTGAGAGCTTCCTTCTCTCCTCTGTTTGGCAGCTGCAGGAGTTCAGCCTGCATTGCTGAGCGAGCACCAGGCTCCTTTCGTTATCCAGCCATGGTGATGTCCTGTGAGATTTCCCAAGTCTCATCAGCACGGTGTTGCCATGACACAGAGGGTGCCGATAATCCAGTATCTTGACTCAGGCAGGCACTTCGGCCCAAGAACACATCTGTTCATAACTGGGAGGGTGCATTATTCCAGTATTTAGGCAATCTCTTCATATGGGGGGGACCCGATTTCCACCTCTGGCTTTTTGCAACATACCCCTAGGGCAAAACCTTTTAGAGCAAATTCTCTGGGCTATTTAGCATTTAACCCCTCTTTAGAAGCTTGATTCCTGTTGATTTCAATAGATGCCAGCAAACTGATACCCTGGAGGTCCTGAGGTGCATTTTCTGTACCTCAGTTCTCTGTCTGTAAAATGGGGAGACTCAGAGGAGCATTTTAAGGAGCAGCATATTTCATTGCCCTGAGGTACTGAGAGATGACAATGTTGTATTATCTACCAACGTGCTACAGCAATGTGGTAGCTGTCCTGCTTTACGATGATGGTGTTTCATTGCAAGTCCAAGAGTCTTTTGTTTTGCAGTCTTTCATGTGAGTCACTTAATTCATTTGAAATTTTGCCTTTTTTTTTTCCTCTGAAACCTCACTTTAATCAAACTCACAAGGGTTAGGCCAGTATTTTCTGCTTGAAATAGACCCGATTCACTGTGAAATAAGTTTCACTGATGCTCTTGGCCTGCTGAAAGCCTGAAGACCTTTCTGTCTGCCTTAATGAAATTGAGAAAACATTGAGACCTAGTTCAACCTCATTTCCCATCTTCGATGCATCACCCTTGGCTCTACTGTTCAGGCAGATCACTGTATGTTCTTGCAGAAGAGTGGCTGGGAGCATCCTTTGATCTGCAAACATTTTTTTTCCCTCAAGGTGGAAACAGTTGATCTACAAGAAAAATAACAAATTGTCATCACAGTTCTCATTAAGATTCCTACTTTTAGCAACCCTTTCAATCTAGACTGGCTTCCCAGGCATCTCTTTCTGTGACAGTAAACCTCACTCTATGGTGGTAAGAGGTATGATTAGAACCACTTAATTGTTTGTTCTTTTGACCCAATTGTTTCAGCTTTCCAGGACCTTGGTCCTTTTCTCCAATCTTTCAGCTGAGGAACCCAATTTTTGACATTCCCAGTCTTTCTCAGGTCAGGATCCTGCTGTCCATTTTCCTTCAGCGATAGTGCCCTGTTTGTGTCTATCTCCTCTCTACAGGTGCTCACACAATGCAGGTCCCTTCCCATAATGTCATACAAAACAACCTGATTGCCCAGGAGCTAAGTTGTTTGTGAACATATCTTCTGACTAGCACTGAAGCAGCAAAAAATATTCTCCAGTTGATAACAGCCTTTTAAAAATGTATTACAATTCTGGACAACTGACTAATTAGGCAACAGTCTCATGGTCTGTTTTCCAGAACTCTGTTTTTCTGTGTGTGCTATTGAAGGGACAGCTTCGCTAGAGTTTCTTTAAGGAAGGCTGGCGCAGAGGAATGTTACAGAGAGTAAGTTCTATGACAGAATTAGCAAATGTATTAAGTACAGTGCCAATCTGGTATAGCAGAAATGACTAAATACCCATCAGGGCCTGTCACTCATCAAGAAGTGAAATCTTAGACCCATTTAAGTCAATGACAAATGTTCACAGAATCTGGCTGCAAGTTAATAAATGTTTGGAGCCTGTATAACTCAAGCTCTGATATTTGTCAAATTAATTATTTGATTGATCTTACTGTCTGTCAAATAATTTCTTCGCAAAGTTAGAATGTTTTGTGTTTTATTATCTATAATTTTGATGAAGAAAACATCAGGAATGTACACGTATGGATATATATCACTGCAAGATTTATGTTAGGCCATAGACAGTTATTATGCATAATATCAAATCTTATAACTAAATGTGGGATTGTAAAAATGTTAAAAATGGGACAGAGCTGAGGTTGTATCTTCTGCCTCCTTTAGGTCATTTCCTGTTTTGGGAGTGCTTTAATATTCAACCTGAACTTCCTTTTATCATATTCTTTTCACTAGGCTACATATATGTAAAATGAAAGAGAGTAACTCTACGTGTACACCAGTTCATTCGGCTTCCCTTTGCCTGTAATACAAAACAGAGGATTTCAAGACTATATACACATCAGGTGTTTTCATCAAAGTAGCAGCAGCAGCAGCAAATCATAGACATTTGTCATTCCTTAGAGCTGTCTGACAGTTCTGACAATTCATTAGGCTGGGCTGAAAAGAGGTTTAGAAAGCAAAGGAAGGATCACAGGTAGTGGAGTTGCTTTTGCATGATCCAGTAATAGCTGATTTGTATCATTTTTGGTGATGGATATACTGTTCAGATTAAACTCAGTTGGATTTTTTCCCCTTTATTCTTCTCTTTTTTCTTTCTCTCTTTTTCTCCTCCAGCAGAGGCTTTAGGCACTTTAGCTGAGATTTAGTCCTTACTTTATCCCAAGGAGTAGATGCCAAAGAAATTTTTCCTGGTAGCTACTGATATTTTGTAGCTCACCGGAACTAAGGAGGAGTGAAGTGAGTTTTGCTATTTAGTTTCTATCTGGCAAGGCTTTTCTTTTTCATTGTGTTTGAGTTATATCCTTTTGTGTGGCTATATCATGACGTGTGCCATTTTTCAAAGTCAGAGTCATTCCCACCTGAATGTATGCAAACCAAACCTATGTCTTTGTTCAGTGATAAGCGCCTCCATTTTTCTGCTCCTTCCACTTAGTGATTTGCTTTTGAGACTCGTGCACAAGCAATTTCTTGACTTGAAGGCAAATCCTTTGCAATAAAGCTAAATCTGCAGAACAGGCCACCTGGAAAATATTTGACCTTCTGCTGGAAAACACTTCCCTTTTCCAGGTTGGTGGACTGTCCCAAATCATGCCACAATGTAAAATGCCTGGGTCAGATTCTGAGTCGATGAAGCAATGCTGTCCGGCCACATGGTATCTGTCAGGTACATCATCATGTACCTGAGGTCAGGTACATGATGGTCTCAGGGATCAGAACTATCAAGGAGTCCATTTTGCCCTTCAGAGGATGAATAGCTTTCTATTTTTATTCTGTCTATTTTATAGCTGCCACTGAGGAAGCGAGAAGTCTGAGATTGATCCTGACCCAGTAGTATTATATGTAGGTCCTATGAGAACAATATTTGCTCTTGATGACCATTGGAACATACTAATTTAAAGAACTCTAACATACTCTCCAAAGAACGCCTTCCACATTTTTTTCACATGTGAGATCTCCCAGACTTTCAAAGCCATCAGTAAAGTTCGAACTACTTTTTAGTTTGCATCTTTTCTCCTCTGAGGTTCAAAGTGGCAGCAGCACCACCTCGCCATCCATCTGGGATCCGACTCCTTCATCGAGCAGAGGGCTGCGTACCTGTCTCAGCCAGAGGCCTTGTGGCTTTCAGCAGCTGAACACTTTGGGATGCAACTGAACCAGGGTTTTCAGCTGGACAACGTCTGAACTAACTGCAAATCACGTAGGTGTTCTGCTTCCTCCCACATGCTTTTGCAGGCCTGGAAATGGAGTCAGCCTCCCCCTTGTGCAAACAAAGGTATTTCAGTCACCCCTGAAGCATCCGGCCCTGTGATCCTGCATACAGGACTAGGCAGTATAAAGCAGCTGATGATGACACTTGCGGATGCTGGCTTATGCATCGTGTTGTCTGATGTGCCTCCTTATTTGCTTGTATGTTGCATGATTTTTGCAGTGGGTCGTGAGTGGCAGGCTGCACTTGCTGGTTTGTTATTCTGGAGTTGTGCATGTGGGTTGAACTGTTGGCATTAATTATTTTTAATAGTGAGTCAGACACTGAATTACAGGATCCTTCCCATGGATATAAGAGTAAACAAAGAAACAGGCAGTGCTTCTCTCCCTCCCCTGACATAACTCATATTTTGTCTCCTCCGACCTTAACTGGCCCTTTAAATTTCGTATCAAACATTAGAAAGAAAGAGGTCAAAGTAAGAGCCCTGTTGAAAAAAAAAACAACCAACCCAGATATGAACTATGGGAACTTGTCATCTTATCATCCTAATTGAAGTCATTCTGCAATGTATGACAGTCCATCATATATTCTGCCAGTCAGTATGTCATACATGATGTGTAACGAGAGAGCTCATAAACCCAGAGGGGAAGCCCCTTCTTTTTTATTACTTTATTTGATCATTTTCATAAAAATTCCCCTTGCTCAATATAGACGGACGTGTTTATTAGCCCCATTAAAGCTGTGTCCATTCATTTGACACTGTGATTTACACGGCTTTACCCACAAAGAAACCCCATTATTCCCAGTCTGGAGAGGTGTCTTTTTTTATTGTGTGATGAAAAAATCAGTATTTAATTCCACAGGTGAAGGCAAAGAAGGGAGAGGTTGTTGTCAGCAGCTCAGAGGTAAACAAAAGTATCCTTTAGGTATAATTGACTGAGAGAAAGACAATGTTCCCAGTAAATATAGAAAATAAATAAATAAAGATGCTCTTCCCAAGAAGTGGGAATTGAACGGGGCTCAATTGAACTTTTTTTCTGTGTGCCTTCATTAAAAACAGCAGTATTTGGCAAAATTTCCCTCTGTGTTCTACTCATGAATGTTTCTAGAAAATATCAGCTTTCATACGCAAATATTCTTGAAGTGAAATTGGTGGCTTCCTTTGAACACAGCTAGTGCCTCGAATCCCATCTGCTTTTCCTACAACACGCCCACTCATTATCTAGCTTATTTGGCTTTATTTTATTTTTTTTAAAATGAACACAAATTAAGCTATTTAATCAAATATGTACATGATTACATGGCATTTTTGCATAAGAGTTATACACCCACAGAAATCATTAATCACAGATAACAACACTATGTTAAAATTAGACATTTTGCTTTCTTTCTTTTTGTCTGTGTGTGTGCTTTTTAACATAATATCCTGCGTAGCTCTAATTTCACCTCTACTCTCATTTGAATAAAGCAGGATTGTTCTACATCAAATTATTCATTTGTCTGTAGCTCTGATAATTGGTATTTATGTTTAGGCTTGATCTCAGAGGAATAATAATACAGGACTTGAAAACAAAATTGGAATGGATCAGATTTTTTTTTTCCTTTTGCTTGCACAGAATGTCACCATGAATGTCCACTGGCAAACTGGATAAGAAAGAGTGTCACAGTGCAGGACAACCTAGAAGATGACAGATATTTCCAGGCATAGCAATGATGAGATCAAATTCCCCTCAACCTGCCTTGTTTGCTGATCTTTTAATCAGATTCAACTTCACTGCAGCTACAGCACAAGGTTCCCTGACAATGTATGACAACGTGTGACAGAAAAATATTTTGATTTTTTTCTGACCATTTGATGCTATTTCAGATATATCTGAAGCCCCAATAGCATCTGTTAAATCTACCAGACTATTTTAGTGGAGGGTTTTATATGTGCATAATTAAACAGGAGTGTTTGGGGTTTGTGTTCACTTGATTGTAGTGGAATCCAAACAGGAAAGCCGGGAAATGATCTAAACCCTTTGAGGTTAACGTGCCATTAAAGCGCATCAATGACCAAAGAGGACATTATTAAAAAGCAGCCAGCCTAGCTCAATAAGAACCACTATGTGAAGCAAGAGCCCATGGAACAACACCCAGGGCTGCACGCAATCCCGCAGGGATGTGTATTTCATCCCCTGGCTTCGTCTCTCCAAATTTCCTCTGAACCGCTCCTGAGCTGCATTCTTGAAAAAGAAAAATGCCAGCAACTACCGAATGCGTCTTATCAACCTTTTCCCTACAATCTGTTTCGTATTCCTCTCACACCTTTGTTCTCACAGTGACTTGGGGAAATGCTTGAATCAAAGATAAGGGAGAACAAGCAAAGGAATGAAGAAAGAGACAAACAACAAAACATCCCCCTTCCCAAACTTTTTGACTAAACTCCTCCGTGAATCATGTGTATGATTACAGCAAAGTTAAAACTACCTTCTTCTTCTCCAGTACTTAATTCCTACTTTTAAAATCAGGATCCCTTTGATCTTGAGAACTGAAATGATCTGGAAATGAAACAGCCATTGCTTTGCAGAAAATCTGGATAGGGTCCCAGACATGGCTTTTACCTGGAAGGCTTCCAAAATGGGACAAACTCTCTCTAGCTTGAGAACAAATTGCAAGAGTTTTTTCTGTGTCTACTTCAGCTGTGGAGCACAGGCCCTGATGTCTGCTAGTTCCCCAGAGAGCAGATGTCATAATCTCTAAGGTGAACTGTGAAAAGTATTGCCCCATTTTTCCCCCCTGCCTCTCCTCTAAGGGTCACAGACTGGGAGAATTTTATTAATGTGAAGACCTGAAGTTCTGGGCAGAATTTTAAGTTGAGGAGATGTTTGGTTGTAATCCAGGCTAGATCCAGCCATGTGAGGGGTGGAGAGGGCAGATGACCAGAAGAATATGTAGCATTTGGATTCTGTTTCAGGCACAGAAATATTGGACTGATTTTGCGTGACCTGGTCCCAGAGCCAAACAGACTGTCAGTGTTGTTAAGAGACACAGAAGCTTGCTTTGCCCTAGTTAAGAAGTCCTGCTGAGAAATCAAGCATGTCTATTTCTTTGAGTGTATTTATTTTAATTAATATATTTGCATGTGTTGCATGCATACTTCATTTATATTGGGATTATAAGTCCACCTGGTACTTGAATTGGGAGAGTTTGAACTGGCAGACACCTACATCATGCTGTGTTACGCAGACATGGACTGATCCTACAAGGTCAGATAGGTTGCTGGATAGAGACAGTGTCTTTTCAGCTGTCTTTTTAGAGCTGGAAGAACTTGTCAAAGCAACCAAGACAATCACCTTGCTTATGATCAGGAAGTTCTCACAGTGCCACTATTTTATCTTACAAAATGAGTAAGAGGTCCATAGCTGAAGGATGGCAGTCCATAATAAAGAAACCTCTCGCTGTGGTGGATGGCCAGTCACTGCACAGTGCAACACCACCGATCTAGGAAGCGTAAAGGAGAAAGGATGGCTGGGCATCAATGGTAAACAGAAAATGTACTGAACTACCATAGTTTGCTGAGATAATGAGAATCACTTTCCCTTGATTGTGTTATTAAGGAACTAAAGAATAACTATCTGTTTTAATAAAAGCCTTTTCCTTCTGCCTGCTTAACTTCACTGATATCAACAGAGAGTGTGATGACTCCAAAATGGTAAGTCCTGGTAGCAAGTCTGGGGATTAGCAATACCAGGTTGTGACTTCACTGCAGTCAGGGACTATCGCTTCATACTTGGTGCTGGACAGAAGAGCTGGGCTCTGCACCAGGCATCTGGCAGCTGAAGCGCACAACGGATTCAGACAAGGTGGCTCTGAGGTTGGACGTGCTGGGCTAGCTGGTGTGACAAGAAACACGGTAGTTGTGGTGCAGTGTCAGGTAAATGCGACTGTGCAGCTTCCAGACCCAAGACAATCTTGATGTTCAGCTTACCACTTCAGATCAACTTTAGCCTGGAGATCTCTGGCCAAACCCCACCATGAGGCACACAGCTCTGACTTTCCCAATTTCACACTGCTGTTTGCAGCCCTGCACAATAAACAATCCTGGATCTAAAATGTTGTGTACTTAGACATGTCTGGCTTCTAATGATAGCCCTATTTCTGACTACTCAAAGTGCAAAGCTTGAACGCTTGCAGCATCCTGTGGAATGGATGAAGGGAGAGGTAAGGTGAACACACAACAGAGTAAGTCAGAGCAATGGTACAAAATGGCCAATCCTTTTGTTTTTATTAAAGTTTTCAAATGTGTGTCATACGAAGAGTGGCAAATGAAATTTTAGTGGAAATTAATCGCTATATGGACAATGGTATAACAATTGTGGAAACAACAGGAACCTGCCTACCAAAAAAGGCAAAAGCTCCTGTGAGTATGCAGAGCTATCTACAGAAAGGACTGGAGCCAAGAAGTAAGGGCTCAGTGGAGCTAGGACTGGGTCCATATAAAAGGATCCTTCAGCACAGTCCGCATTTTGTCAATGTCAAAATACCTAGGAGCTGTAAAACAAAGCAGATTGTGTGCATAGAGGCAAAATAGAAATATAGTCCAGCATCATGTTCCTTTGAAAACATCATAATCATTTTAAAGAGGTTAAAAAATATCTACATGATTTTTAAAGAAAAATAAGAGGTGAAAAGACTTGTTCTCAAAAATCTGTGAAATATAAAGTGATGAGTAAGTGAGGGTTGTGGGGGGGATGTTTTTGTAATTCTGTAGGCATCTCAGTCCTCTGGTGAAATGATGTATGGGGCAGTCGTCTGGTAGGGGCTGATGGGATGTAAATGAAACTAATTAAGGAAATGTCAAACATAATTAATAAAACAGGTTTAAGTTGCAAAAGCACTGTCAGCTGAATGAATGGGGAAGAATGCTGTGTTCCCATTGTTGTGGGGTTTGCTTGCTTATTTATTTATTTATTCCTCGCACACCCTCTTGCCCTCCCGCCAGTTTTTCAGTTGCACCATTCAGTTAGATCCCAGAAAGCTCTTGGTAGATGCTCACATTTCCACCTTGCCCCCCTTCTGAGCTGGGGTCCCATAGAATGGGAAGAATATAAATTTGCCCTGTCGGCTTGCAGCCTGGGAAGAAGAAGAAAATAAATTAATTGCTAACTCCTCGTCTTCCCCAAGTACTACAGGACATTAACATAACCAATTTGCTTGAACTCCTCACTGGCTGCTTAATAGAGCATCTGACCAGCTGATAAGACCTGGGTGCTGCTGCCTATGATACCTTGTTATTAGCATTTTCATAATATTCGGATATTACAGCCCCATGATTCACTAGCCTCCATTTATTATTGATAAGTACAAAAAATAAATAAAAAGGGTTTATAAATAGCAAAGGGGGGTGAGCGACCTATAATTATGGCAAGCAAATTAGGGTGCACAGTAGAGTCAGTTACATTTGCCTAGGAGTAATGATGCTCAAGAACTTTTTCTCTCCAGGGACTGGAAAAATAATCGATTCCTCAGCAGCTGCAGATGGGCCAGGAAAGGCTCTCGCCCGGGACACTGTTTACGTAAGTTAGCCCAAGCATATGGCTCTGAAGCCTGCCTGTAGCCACCGTCAGATATTGCAATTTTCCCCCAAAGAAATAAATACATAGGTAACAATGACCCCCTTGCTGAAAGGTTATGGTGAAGAGATCTGAGGTGGAGAAGAGGGGTTGCGGGATACCCTTGAAAACCAGAGGCTAATCAGCTGAATCCCTGAAGAGATCAAGAAGAAGTGTGGCTCCTGCTAATGCCAAACCTTTTGCATGTTCGAGTCCAAGACTGATGAATTCATAGACCAAAGCTTTGAGCCTGAAATGATAAAAATCAGGCTCCCAGTTGTAAGTAGGAGCTACTAGAAATAACCACTGGATACCTCATGATTTTGTTGGTGTGGTTTTATTTCCATTAGCCAATCAAAGACCTTTTTTCTTTACTAATGAAACGAATGAAACACAAAAGGGAAGCTGACCTGTTAGCAAGTGACTGTTGCTTGTAAGTTATTCATTAAAAACACCCTAACATCCTGGTGCTGAAGAAGGCTGTACCTACTTCTGTATAAATTAAACCTAAATGACTTGGTTCCAAGAAAAAAAAAGCTACTTCTCCTCCCAAGTCCACATCATTGTATAACATGCAGATGAAACTGAACCCTTACAGACATATGCAGAGGACTGGTGACAAACTCCACAAACCAGCTGCCCCATTATTTTTCTATTGCAATTAGTTCTGAAGTCAAATTCACTGTGGGCATGAATTCTGCAGTCAATGGACTTAGATCAGATAGGAGTGGGCCTTGGTCAGGTCTTTCTTGTGAATGTTAGAGTAGGCTGAGAAATGGAAGGGAAGAACTTTCGCAGAAAAACTGGAGTTTGGATGACTTCTCTTTCCCCATTTAATTTTTCTTTATTAAATTTAATTAAATTATTAGTAATTTTAATATTATATTGTTGATTTGTAGCATTCAGCCCTTTTACTGCTGAGTTTGAAGAGTATGCCACTGCTATTTCTTGAAAAAAGACTAACTGAAAACACTAACCTACCTACAAACTTCGCAGTCCTTTTTTTCAATTTTCCTTTTTTTTTTTCCTCAGATTCTCCCAACATCATTATGGTCTACTATTATTAGCAAGCATCATGTATTCTTATAGGAATATAAAGTCCTTGAGAACTTTCCTGCATTGTACCAAAAAAATGAAGAGATGGTAATTATCAGAAAAATCTCCCAAGTAGCCATCCTCACCAGCCAGCACCTGGAGCTGTGACCACTTTGATATATCCAGCAAAAAACCCAAACTCAAACTCATCCTAAAGCTCTGAGCTTTGCTAAAGTTTGAAAGCAGAGGTAAGCTCTGCAATGCCTCCTGCTTCTGTAACGAACAGAAGAAGAATCTGTTTCACCAAAACACCACAAATCCTGTGGAAGTTCAGGCCCAGGTCTGAGCTGCGTCTCTGAAGCTTGTCTTCAACACATGCCTCCATCTCACAGGAGGATCCTCCGGCATCCAGTAGACTCTGCTCTGGCTCAAACCTCATGTTAACATCATCAAGGAGAAATACAAATCTAAACTGACAGAGACTTGCTTGTCGCTTCCTTTGTGTCCAAACACAGATGGTTGCTTTTGTCGTGCCATCACATTTCAGCCAATATAAGCAGCAAAGTGCATAACTGGAACATATAATTCTCTTCTCTTCCAAGCCCCCACAAGTTTTTTGCAGCTGAAGTATCATTCTTAAGAATAAATACAGTGTTTTCATGCATCTTGATCTAATCCATTAGCGCTTATAATTTATTGTTAACTGCTTGGATGTAGAAGCCATGACAGCTTTGAGTAAAGCATTTAAGCAGACACCTGCTTTGTATAAATTATACTAACCTTGGTCAGGTTAGTGACTCTTCAGAGAGAGACAAATGTCTCTTACCAACATCTGTAGCTCTTGGGATAGTGGTTTTATTACACTCTAAGAGGCTTTGGATCTTGGAAACAGTAATGGAGCAAATCTATGAACTACCTGCTGACTTGTTATTTCCATTTGTATTTGGTATTGTGCTAATGGCTTCAAGGCAGGAGGAATGGGATTTGACATGGGGGGAGTAGGAGCTGGAAAACACTTTGCTGGTCTCAAATCACTTCCTTGGAGGCTAAAGCCCTCATTAACTATAACTTGAGTGGATTGTCTTAATCTGATTGCTGTAGTATTTTATGTCTAGTCATTTAGGCTTATTTCTATAAATACTTAGATAAGCTTCTATCAATTACTCCACTGTCCCCCTGTCTCCTACCATTGGAAATGGCATGGTGTCATGATATAAGTGTAATTATATGATACTTTCCACATACAGAAAAAGGAAGATGTGTGTTAACGTGAAAGAAAGGCATTGCCTGGGAAGATGGTTTCTTATATGGGAATGAGGATATTGCATCGTCTTGTTCAGTGTCTCTCAGAGAGGAAACCTTAGGACCAGGAGAAAAGGCGCAGCGATGTTATTCTGAACGCTGGACGTCCCGAAAGGCCTTTCTCCCCTCTATTGAGCACCCATTCTGACGATGAGATGTCTGAAAAGACTGCGGGACTTTTGCTGGTGATAGGTGGTTGACCAAAGGTCTGATGTGCATTCACTCCTGTTTCTTTTTTGCTTGTGCTGTTTAGATTAATTTGACTCACTTGCGAAGCTTTACGCACTGCACATTTCCCGACTAAAAAAGAAAAAGACTGACAGAGCAAACTAATTGAAACACGGTATTCTGCATCTCACTTCAGCACCCTCGTTCCACGCTGGAGCCACAGGGTTCAAAGTTAATAGAGTGCCGTGTCAGGGATGCCACTCAGAGGGGCGAAATGCAATGCAATGGTGGACAAGCCTGGTGAGTGGTTTTGCTCTTCAAAAGTAGCTTGGAGACATGACTTCACTCTCTTTAGTACCGCCGGATGCACAAAGGCATAGCTGTGAAGGTGATGGGATCATATCAAATCTACCCGAGTGCAGAGCTCTGGTTTAATTCTTTTTTTTTTATATCATTGGCTGGTCTCAGCTCTAATTAACCTACTCCCCTATCAGTCCATTCCCTCCCCGCATGCCGTCTTTTCCCCTTCCTCTCTGTGATCTTCATTTCACTGCAGAGATGGCCTGGCAAAGAGACATTATTCTATTTAGAAGCTGAGCACCTCACTAGGGGTGACAGGCCTGTTTTTAGGTCATTTATCTAATTGCTCTTTGCAGATAAGAATTAATTAGCCCGATTATTTTTCTTAGTTTTTGGATGGGTTCCCCACCTGGAGAGAAGAAATTCCTCAATGTCAGTGATTAATTGCTGAGCCAGAAGCTTACTGCCTTGCATTTGTAATAAATGCCGACTGGTTCTTTAGGTCGCATTAGGAACCAGGCAGATTGTGGTTAAAATGCACAGGATAATAAGGCATTTGTACAAACAAGATCACTGCCGTTACATTTTGATTAAATATTTTAATTTATCTGGAGGTTGAGGGACTGCGGGAATCAAAAGGTTTAAGGGCTCCTATTCCCAGCACTTTCCAGGGAGAGCCACACTATAACCCTTTGATCCAAACCAGATGAACCTCATGGCAATGCTTCAGTTTAGGATTTGGCACAGCTGGTTTGTCTCATACTGGTCTGAGTGCTCTCAGGGCCGTGAGTGTGCTGCCAGCTCAGCTCAGTTGTGATAACATTTTGTGAACTAAATTGGAGCTGGAGTTTGGTGGAGCTAAGGGAGGAAAGGCTAAGGTTTGTACATGAAATTATAGCAGGTTTATATCCAGCTGAATTGAATGCAAGATAAGTCTTTCCTCTCCTCTCCTCTCCTCTGCTCTGCTCTTCTTGCTCTTTCTCTTTCTCTTGATTCTGCACATTCAGTTCAAAGAAAATGATGCCTTTCTGTTGGTCATACTAAAGAAAAACACAGTGGCCTCGATTCACAAGCTGGCCAACCTGTGACAGGCCACCTTGCTGGGATTATATAGCAAGTCAGACAGTATGATCTCTTGTGCCCTTAAAATCTGATTTCTGCCCTAGAAAGTTCACAGAAGAAAATAGGAGTCTTGTCATTTATTTCACTGTGCTTGTGAACTGTTTGAAGCCCCTGATGGCCAAATAGGAGAAATTGGCGTTAGAGCGATTTCTCCAGCACAGCTGATCACAAAATCCATGGAGCTGCCCGCTTTACAGTGATCACTGCCACCTCCGAGACAAGGACTGGGAAGGCAAGGGAACGAGGCACTGTGTCATTCCTCAGCCTCGCTCCCTCCGTCGCACAGCTGAGAGATGCTAGGAGGGCAGCATCGGGGCATCTGGCAGCAAATACCTTTGCTGTGTCTGTTCGCTAGGAAAAATAAATCTTCCTCAGCTTGAAACACTTGCACAACCTTTAAACTGGAGGAAGTAAATTAGGGTCCCTGTGTGGACTTACTGGGCAGAGTTATTTTACTGGGGGGTTTTTTTTGTTTGCTTTTTAATGGAAAGAAAAAAAAAGAGGAAAAATGAAAACATGACAATTCCTCTCCTGATAAGTGCGTTGAAGACAGAAGGGGAGAACTGATATTCCTCTAACATATATCAGCAGTATTATACCAGAAAAAGTAACTTTTCATGCAACTTTGATTCTTTCTCAGCTCCAGTAATTTGAGAATACCATTCCCAGTTGTGATTTAAAGACAGAAAGATCTGCGGCTACCCTATAATGTTTCATCAAAATAAGCCATTAAAAATTGTTCCTACCTTCAACTCCCAGCTCTAGGACGTTACTTTGACTTTAAGTATCATGTAAAAATCTGTGTGTGTATCAGATATATCTGATATTTCTGACTAGCTACAAAAAGAGCAAACTTCTCTTTCTTACCTTTTGTTATGTTAAACTGAAACTTCATTCTGGTCACCATAACCTCCTGTATTTCATATCTAAGCCCATTAGAATAAACACCCAAGACACAGGGCCTATTTTTTTTTCTCAGATAATCAAGAGGATTCAGATATTTGAATTCATTGAAAGCTGATAAATACTTTTTTTGAATCTGAGCTTCTGGACCCAATTTTAACTGCAATATTTTGTAATAATTTGGGAATAAACACAAGGTCTCACAATGCCCCTGGGAAGATGCAATAGTACCTCTGTTTTGCAGGCGTGGGAATGGAGCCCCTGTGAGTCTGAGCTCTCTCCCTGGTGCCACAAAATGTGTCATTGGAAAAACTTCACACAAAACCTTAGCACTGTCTGCTCTTGTTTTTAGCCCACACCAAACCATTTAATTTAAGTATGATTTACCTCCCCCACCTGCAGTATCATTTCTGGCACTGTACATGAGGAAATTTAACAATATCGAGTGCCCTGAGTTATGATAATGAAAGATGGTTGCTAAGAAAAACCATGATGATAGCCAAGAAATTAATATTACAGAGATGAAAATCTTCTTATAGACCCAAAATAATAGATGTTCTGTATCAATACATGACTAATCAGCACTCAAGGATTTATCTTTCAAATTACTGAACATGGTGCAGACATTTAATGCAATATGGTCTCCCTTCAGAGAGATACAGTATGTGACTAAGTATCTCCAATGAGTAATATTCACACTTACTCAAGTACTGTAAATATATCCTTGATAAATCTGGAGAGCAAATTCTTGTAAATTCTTGTTTAACACTGTAAGGAAGCTTAATAACTTTCCAATCTATCAACATGTTTTAATTTCCTACTGTGCAGTTTCTAACTGAAGCAGGATGTTTAACTGAGCAGATTCAAAACTAATGAAGAATGGACTATCATGTATCATTTTTGTTAGAAAACCTTGGTATCAAATGTGCCATGGACTTATTGTGTGGATTTGGGCATGAGATTTCTTAATGTGAATGTTTCGATGCAGCTACATTTAATTATGCCTGAGATTTTTCATGTAAAATTAAGTTCATGTGCAATGTGCAGATTAAAAAAGAAAAAAAAACCCTTACTACTAATAAGTGGAAATGGCTAAGAACCTGTTAGACAGGTGCAGCCAGGTGCTTGCATCAGCAAGTGACAATGGGTATACTGAGGCTTATTTTCTAAGGTCCAAAATGTGGGCTGAGTAGAGACCTCAGTGAAAATCATGCCTCACATAACAAAAACAACCTATTTTTAACTGGGATTTAATGATGGTAACCTACATGTATTTTACAGGACTTTGAAATGTACACAGTGGCTGATCAATAAATCAGGTTTACATGATATTTCAAGTCTCTGTTTCTCTTTCAATTTTTTTTTAATCAGGTGACTAGGGTGCATGACAAGGGTGCATGTACCTGGCAAATTAAATCCAACTAGCTCATTAACATATGTAGTATCAGCTTTTTTTTTTTTTTTTTTAACAGAAGATTCAACCTGACTTCTTCAGCATCTTTTCTGAGAAAACAAATGCTGAACTGGTGCTAAGAGGGAGGATGGCCATTGCAATGGTGTGCACGTCAGCTTGCGCTGGTCAGAGTGGAAGCAAGCCTTTAGACCTTGCCGCATCTGGAAGGAAGCAGATTTCAGAGTGAAGATACATCCCATCACTGAGAAATCCTCAGGGTAGGTTTGATCTTCCTTAAAATGGTGTATATTAGTAGATCAGAGTAAACTATAGAATGATATTGCTCTCCTCTACTGCCATGAGAGTAAGCACAGTTAGGGTCAGACCTTTAAAAGAGCTGGGACGCAAGCCGAGCTGGGCTGCAAGAAAGCCAAAGAGGAAACTAGTGCAGTTCCTTAAGAGTGCGGGGACTCCACACATGTAAAATGTCAGTAGCTACACTGCCCAAAAGCTGAGCTACCTGGTAGTTTTCAGATATTGCCCCCAAAAGAACCTTCTGAAATAATCAGAGCTGCAAGGGATAGGTGTCCAGACTGTAGCTGCTACATTTGGATGTTGCCAGAATCAATCTTTACTGAAGACAACTGAAAATATGCTTTTATTTGATGACATTCAGTTATGTTTTTCTGAATAATTTTATACTGCAGCCCAGAATGCCCTGTCTGCTGCATTGGCTTTTTCTTTGATGGTTTATTACCTCTATAGACATCTTCTAGAGAATGAATTTAAGAAAAATGATTGCTATGGTCCTTTACAGGAGCAAATGTGGCTGTACACTATTTTCTAAAGTGTGGAAGTGGTTTTTTTAAATAGAAATTATTTGTTTACGATGATGATGATACTGCATATATAAACATGTTTTCAATCCCAGAATGGATATAAACTACTTATTCTAAACAGCAAACATCAAAGAAAACAACTGAGCTGAGAACTAATGACTCATTAATTCTGTTTCGTGAGCGCTAGGGGTCTCTGCGTCAGAAACATATTCCTACAAGTGATAATATCAATGCTCCCTGTCCTTCATATTTGCCTTTTTCCTCCATGGAGTCTTTAAAGTTACTTCAAGCATTTGAAGAACTTTCTACACTTTTTCTATAACCTTCTAAACCAAATTTCCACAGTTTATTGAAGACAGTTCCATCTCCTGCTACCCAACAGGGCTTTCTAGTATTCCCTGCAAGACTGGTAATTTCTGATTTTTCCTCTCTTTCTTTTTCCCCGCCTCAGAAATTTCAGATGGGAGAATAGATGCAGAAAAGCAAGTGCTCAGAACCTTGCAGGACATCCATAAAAGGCCAAAGAGCAAAACCATTATTTCCTGACCCCATCACATCGTCTTATCCCTACTACAGTGCAGAGAACTTAGCAGTACGGACAACGATCTCCTTTGTGCCTGTTATCCATGTAATTCACAGCAGTGCAACAGTTCACACCAACCTTTTGCATATGAATATTATCAATACCTGTGCTTGCCTTTGTCCCATTCCTGGACAACTCTTGTTACAATATGGTACAACAGAGTGCCCAGTAAGTCTCCCAAATGTTTCCAGGACTTACATTTACTTACAGCATTTCAGGACCCTCACAGTGAAGATGAATATCATATAACATCTATTCCCTGGGTGCGTGAGGTCACCCTGACGCTACACCTGGTATTATCTCTCCTTGCAAAACAGAGTCTGAGCGTTTAGAGGCCTTGATGAGATACAGCACTGGGGAGAGAAACCTTCAAACATCACTTTTTTCCTCCATAGAGTGGAAAACCCTAAATGATATTGTTGATTAGATACAACATATTGGTAAAGGTCTTGCTAACTCTCCTGAGCATGTCTGTTTGAATTCAAAATTCACAGCACTACAATGTTTTCATTCCTTTTCCCTTCACTCCTCACTTAATCCTTAAGCATTTTCACCTAAACCCAGAAGTTTTCAAATGCCCTGACAAACCAGCTAAATGTAAAGAAATAGCTGCTTCTCTTAGCTTTCTTTCCTGTCAATCATTTAAAACCCGGCGGAATGTGTGATGAGGATGACTCAGTTTGTAGAAAAGCAGCAACTTAGCAGTTGGCTAATGTTTTGCGAGCTGCTCGGTGCAGACAGATGGAATACTTATATTTCGTAGCTCAGCACTGTCCCTGATTATGGATTTTTAGTAGTCCCAGGTACTATCTCAGCATCAGAAGGTATTGGTGGCAGTCTGGGGTTCACAGCTTACTTGTGATTCTGTAAGGTTTTCTTATTATATTCAAGAGTTGTGTCAGGCAGGTGTTGGAGGGATGCAATTGTACTTTGGGGAATATCAGGTAAATTTATGCATCTTTAAAGAATTGGCAGATTCATCTACCTACATATGATTTAAGGGCCTGATCTCAAGCCCATTAAACTTAATGGCAGTTTTTCATTGACTTAGTTGGCTTTGGATTAGCTCCTAAGTGAATTTCCAGTAGAAGGCAAAAACCTAGCCAACAAACCTGTCGATTTCTTGGCACACTCATCTCCTTTTAGTGAGTAGTGGCACAGCTCAACTTTGCGGAGCTGCGCAGTAAAATTATTCAGAAAAACAGAACTTTTAGCCACAGACCCCCCAGCTCATATTCTGTTCTCACCGAGAACATGGTCCAGGATCCTTGATAAAAGCTGGAAGGAACAAGTAAATATATTACAAGATTTTCCCCATGGAAATTTTGATAAAAATGGAAAAATGAAATACAGGCTTTATTGAAATAACAGGCCTTACTTTCCTTTAGAACATAGAATAGCTGTACCATGTTGGAACTAAGGTCCATATAGCCCAGTGTGCTGCCTGTGATTTGGGCTAATAGCGGATCCGTGGGGAACAGCATAGGGCTATTTGTCGGGAATACTCTGCTGTTCTCCAGTGACCTGTGGCTCTGAAACTCCCTGAACAAGAGGAGAAGTCTTTGCACTGCATAACTCTCCATGGATTTTTCTTCCATGAATTTGTCCATAGTCCGTTTTTGAAACTATGCAACTATCCCTACATCTTGTGGCAAAGAGTTCAACAAATCACCTTTGTGGTGTATAAAGAGAGGAAACTTGTTTGTTCTGAACATACCCCTTGCTCATTTCTTGACTTGCTCTTTTTGACATTGTTGACATTGTTCTTTTTCGAGACAAAAAGTCTTGATCTATTTAGCTTAACTCAGAAAGCATAATGTAACTTTTCCTAACCTCAAATAATTATGGACCTGCAATTAAATTTTGCAGCCAGCTTGGATTCAATCAATTCATTAGGCTTACTGGACATGATGATATTTGTTCTGCCTTTCTTTTTAAAAACCAAAATTAATCTGACTCAACATCCCTCATGAAAGATAACAGTGAAAAATATAGAGGGAAAAAAATCTCTATTTTGAGGATTCCAGCCAATGCATTAGTTAATAATGAGGGACATATTAGTATTCTTGAAGTTCCTGTAGTCTTTATGCTTCATACAGAGCTGTAAAATAAAACAGCCATATCCATTAATATGCTAATGTTATATGCTATGACCACGTTGTTCTTTCTCTGAGTATCTCCACTGTCTTTCTGTCTCTTTCCACATCCCATTAACACTCCCCAGGTGAAATCCCAACCCTGTCGAAGTCAATGGCAAAACTCCCATTGACTTCACTAGAGCCTGGATTATCTCCTCCGAGGTGCTTTATGACTTTGCTCCTGACTAGTTCTTTGTTTTCACATCCTACTGTATCTGCTTGTTCTCCCTCTTCTCTGATAAATGCTCACCCTCATGCTCTCATTTATTTTCTCCTTGCACTCCTAATTTTACACCTTCTTCCAGGGAGTCTGCCAGCATGGAAACATCTCCCTCTGCTCTGCCTGCCCAGTGACTCCCTCCTCCTGCCAGCAGAACCTGGCTTAATATTTTGTGTGGCTAATCTTTCCCTGCTAGCCACTATTCAGGCATTCTCCTCTCCAATTCCTGCATCAGATCTTGATGTAGGATATACTAAAACAGCTAGAATGGGTGAAAATTGTCTGTCTTCCTGCTCAGATGACTTCAGAAAAGGTTTTCATATGTGAGAAACCTATAGTTAGGTAAATGCTTCCCAGATGTTTTCTCCATCTCATTTTTCCATCTTGCATTCAGTCCTTGTATTAGACAGATTCATAGTATTAATTTCCCACAGTCCTGCCTTATATTTTTAATTTAATTTTATTGGAGTTATGCACAGCTATAGAAAAATAAATTACCCTAAAATTAGCACATTGAATAGACTAAGAAGTATTTAGAAATGAACAGAGAATAATGCTTTGTGGATCATTTATCATGCAGGCAAGAAGAGTTTGCCTGACTAAGGACTTCAGACCCACCATGGATATATAGTGTAATCAGTAAAGTAAGGATTTTGCATGATGAAGTAAAAGGTCACAATACAAAGTTCTCTCAAATCAACAGAAAGTCTCCAATTGTCTTGGATCAAGGCCTAAGGAAGGATTTCAGGATTTGACCCGTTGGATCACACTGTAGAGAAGAAATAGGGTTTTTTTCTAAATTTAAGTACATAGGCTGCGCAGCTTTTTAGTGTTGACTTTGAATAGTTTTGAGTCTAAGCTGAAAGACCCCAGAAACTATTAATAACCTCCAGAGAAATATCAGCCTGCAATAGTGAGTATGGATCCCTCTTGTTGACCTAGTTTATATCTACAGAATCAACCTACACAATTCTTTTCACCAGCTGCTCTGTGGCTTAGGGAGATGGGGTGTTAATTAATGAGACATTTGTTGAAATTTATAAGGGCTTTTCCTATCCAGGTTAGACATAAATTATGAAGGTTCTGGCAAAGTGGGCAGAATATTGTTGACTGTAACTGCTCTGCTTATTTTAGCCAGCACTGGAGAAAATAGGTCTTCAACAAACAATTTATGCGCAGGAACAAGCTTGATGAAAAAAGAAAAAAAGAACATTTGTAAAAGAGAAAGTACCAGTATGTAGTGATTTATTTTTTTTCCAATTTGCTGTACCATTTTTCCTGAAATTTCTCTTTCAGTAGGGGCTTTTAGTCCCTGATCTGTTAGGTAAAACATAATCTCATGCTTAGGAGACTGTGATCTGTTTGAAATGGGTATGATGTCATACAAAATTCAGTATTATCTGGTGCCTGGATTCCACAGAGATAAATACATTAGAAATGCACACACAGAGAGAAAATTAGATAGCTTTGGTTTGATTATGTAGTCTTTTTAATGTTAATTTCTCACAAATATTCTAGCATGGGAATTTAAGCGGCAGACATTTGTAGAAATAGCTACTTTTAAGTGAGTGTTGGAGAACAGTGGTTTTCTTAATAATGAAAAGCGAATTTCCGTTTCTGAATCATAAGCATTGTCATTGTCAAGCTAATTTAAAGCTTGACACTTTATCAGTCAGGAGAAGAAACATGTAACATGCATTTAATTAATATCTCCCTCTGAGGGTTCGAACACACACAGGAATCAATGAGTCTATGATAGCCATTCATTTATGAGCCTTTCAGCTCAAGCAGTAGATTCAGACCCGGAGGTCCCTGTTACAGTCCACCTTCAACCTTTCTCGTTTCATATGACATGTGCCAGATTATACCTAGATCAGGCAGACATCTTGCAATGAAATGTATTTTCATCAGAAAATGCTGATTCACCAAAAGCAAAATGTTACGTGAAAACATATTGCTTTTGTTGAGCTTCTGACAAAATGTAGGTGGGCTCTGCTAAACATTCATGTTTCTTCCAGTCAGCCTGGTTGACAGCTCCTAGGGCCTGCTTGAGGATCTGTCAGCTCCAAACTTTCAGAAGCTGTGACCTGATTACCTGGGAGATGCAGTCCCAGCCATCTCCCACCAAGGGGACAGCAATGCCTGAAAATCCTCATTTGTGATTCAGCTTCTTGAAGACTTAGAAAACTCAGGGGAGCCTATATAGAGCTAGTAGTTTGAGGCTTGGCTTCTGGGTTTAATTTTGCTTTGAAAGTTAGCTTTTTTCTCCAGAATTTCTTATTATAGAAAATTTTGTTTTGTTCTGAAAAAAAAAAAAAAGAAAACCTTTCATACTGTTTTCTTGTTTTCTCTGTGGAATTTCTATCAGAATCATATTTTTGGCTTTTCATCAGCTCAAATCATAACAATTTTGTTCAAGAGCACCAAACACGGGGAGTCACCTCACAAACAATTCTCAAGATGAAAATCGGTTACAGCATTTAGTCAGCAGATAGTTGTAAATGCTAAGAGCTTCTACAAGCAGGAAGAAAAGAGTAAAATCCATCAAACAAATATTTTTATGAATTACTATTACAGCAAATTCAGGGAGCAGTAGCTTGCTTTTATGGTTACTAGACCATTAACAAAAAAAGCGCAAGTCTCTGTCTTGAAGACAACGGTTCAGCCTTGCTGAAGACAATTCATGAGGTACCACAAATGCTATTTTCCTGAGAGACCTTAGGGTTCCCATAGACTCAGAAGTCAAAGAAGGCCCTGTGCTAGGAGAGCAGTCTTGTCAAACCCGTCAGCTCATCCTTCGCTCCTTCCTTACGAAGGTCTTCACACTGGAGCTGTTTCCTCTGTGAGCCATGTCAGCTCATTTTGAGTCCCATTACTGCTGAAATACAGGGCGACAATCAAAGAAGCCATTTCATGGTCCTTGTCAGGCATCAGGCCTCCTGCTCTCTTATCAATTATCTGTCAAAAGAAGAGGGTGTTCTTCCTCATTAACACGTTGCAGTGTGGTAATTAACAACCCAATAGCACAGAGCTTAAAAACTGACCTCTCCTGACCACTTGCTCAATAAATATTGACATAAGCACCAGTAAAAGCATGTCATATGGGTCTTAGATAAGCACAACAATCAAAAAAAAAAAAAAAGAAGAGAAAGAAAAACAAAGTGCATCACGACCTGTTTTCTGAAGAATCCTCTCTCAGGCTTCAGCAGCAACTGAAAATGAGGATTTGTAATTTGGGCACTTTTTGAGCCAAGGTTGGCTTGTTTCTTGTTTCTCCCCTGACTAAAGATGCTTCCCCTCCTCCCCTTGCTTTTGGGTAGGGGGTAAAAAGGGGAGGTTACCTTCCTGTTGAAATAAGCCAGCAAGAACTTTGTCAAGGAATGAACTCTTACTGTAACCCACACCTCATTTGTCACCCTGATGGGCTGAGGAAAAGTGACATTTACAAACTGAGAATGAAAGTACATCCATTTCACCAGTCTGACACCCTGATATAATAACTATTTACCTTGAGAAAGAGGGACTGAGATTTCCGATTCTTGTGAATCTTCTCACTTTGGCACTTATTTTCTCACTCTGTCAAACAGCCCCAGATTAATGGAACAATTTGTTCAACAAATCATATTAGCAGAAAGCGCACAGGGTAAAGAGAAGGAGGCGGGGGAGCAGGAAATTTTTACTCATTCATAGCAGTGGTATCTCTGCAAATAAAAATGTAGTTATGCCTGACATTTACAGAGGTACAATGTGAAAGGGAAAAAGTGTAATGACTTTGGGCAGTTGAGAGATCACTTTGCAAGAACAGTAGTGCTCAAAAGGGAATAAGATAAAGTTACACATAACATCTAGATTGAGCTTCTTTCTGGAACATATTTGTCAAACACAGCAGGATCCGTCTGTGTTTAAAAAAGAGTTTTCCATTAAAATTAAGCACCGTGTGCTTTCCTAACTATAAAGGAATGCTCCCTTACAGTCTGCATTTCAGAAATGTTAGGTAAAGAATTAAAGTAAGTTGGAGCCATATGGTGAATACTATAAATTCTTCTTGCTGGCTTGCTTATGTTTAAGGGACTGATCCAAACCCCACCTAAGTCAATGGAGGGTTTCCCATCAACTTCGCAAGACTCTGAATTGGGCACAGAGCAACCAGAAACCCAATTCTCTCTTAGCATTTACTCCTCATTTACACTGTATAACACCATTTTAAAAACAAAACAAACAAATGAAGTTTCTTCTGTTTTACTGTATACATATTGTTCTCACCATGGAGGCAAGAGATAGAAGGATGCAACTTCTTTAATGACGATTGTTATTCTGTCTTTATAGGGGCACAAAGGAAAGCAGAATTGATCCTGAAAAGTCACCTTGGGGTTATGTCCTGGTTAGGAGCTGGTGACAGTTTGAGACCCTATTGGTGAGTAGTAATTCACTGGGCAGCAAACTATACCTGTTACTCTCAGTTCTTTAACCCAGAACCCCTGAAAAACTGTGCATCGGTATTTATAGAATATACAGAGAGAGCAGATTATCTTTAAAAATTGTTTCTTTTTAAGTCTATGATGCCTGTTTCTGATAGCCATAAAAATATACAGAGTAATGTAGCATCACCCCCCCATATACACACACACACACACACACACACACACACACACTTACAAACACATTTTAAGAGGACACTCGAAGTTTGCCATCAGGTTAATTTATTTCTGTTAGCTTGGTACAGCAGCACTGTACCCTGCATCTTCAATGAAAATTGACGCTCCCTTGTTCCACGTTTCTTTATGCCATGACCTTGGGTGTCAAGGGAAAATATTGCTTTGCATCCTTGTGTTGCTTGAGTCCTGCTTCTCTCTTTATAGCTTATTACTTGGCACACTTCAGAGCACCGTGTACTGCAATGAGATATGCACCGTACAGCTGGCAACACTAGGAATACTTCAGACTATGGAGATAAGGAAAGCTGAATCTGACGTGCAAATAATGTTTTGCCCCAAATCCAAGAATTTAAATGGATGACTCAAAGATTTCTGGTGGTAAATTGTTATTTTCCTAATAAAATTTCTTCTTTTATGGCTTGTCCCATAGCCCCGTGAAGCCATAGATCAGCCCTGTTCTGCGAGGATGCTGATTCTCTCTGGATATGATGGGTACTTTCGTATGCTGAGCTGGATGAATGGGGAGGAACTGGCCTTCTACATGACCGGAAAAACAGCTGAGAATCCAAAGTCATTACCTATTAATTCAACTACTTTTTACTTGTTATTGGTGAGTAAAATATGGGCACCATACTCTGCTAAGGATTTCAACCAAGGCAATCCAGTGTGATGAATACAATCCAGATTTCAGCACTGCAGCGGAGAGCAGAATTTAGCCCCTTGAAAACATAGTATAAGCCAGGGTATCCAGTACCAGCATTTCCTGAGCAGGCAGAGCAAAAGAACAGTTACTAAAACTAACCTGATTTTAAGTGGCTCAACCTCTTCAACCTATTTCAGTAAATCAAGAGCTTCTGAGAAAACGTTGCCCCTTTCCCCTCTGCACATGCATCACGCTGAGCAAGACCCAGACCTTCTGAGGGCTGCAAAGTCCCTCTGCCGACCTTCTCCCCCACACCCAGCACTTTATTGTTTATTGGTTTTGTGAATTCCTGAAGTTCCCAGTTCTAGATGGCCTTGAGGGCAGAAATGCCGACATCCCCTGGGGTTCAAACAGTGACCAAAGATAGAAGTATTAGAGCCTTCCTGGTTGCTGTTCCTTGGAAATCTCTAACCCAGCACATACACAAATAACAACATAACTAGTTCAGAACAAAAAAGGCTTTGTATACTTTGAGGTTTACACCTCACTGATCCTTCTGGAACCCCGTTCCATGGAAAGTGAATTACAACACAAGGACTCAGTTGCAAGAATAAATCTGAAAAACTTGGCATGCACCATGGTCAGATGGCAGGTTCTCCTGCCAGTCTGCAACCCCTGAGGTAAACAGAGATCAATCCCAGCCTGGTAGGAGGAGTTTTGGGGATTTTTTTTTTTTTTTTAAATAGGGCTCTTATTCTGTCATTTTGGTAGCTCACCACAGGGGGAGAAAATCTGGTTTTATACCTTGAGGGTTCAAAAGAGTATTGGATTTTTTGGCAATTGTATAATTTTATGGATGGAGTCTCCTGACAGTTCTATTATGTAGCACTGAAATAAGCTTCCAGGAAGGGCTATTTTTCCTCACAACAGCATTAAAAGAAGGATAAAGGAGGTGCCAAGGTGGCTATATTGCAGCAGAAGATATGCCATAAGGCGGTTAAAAACAAAACAAAACTCAAAAATGAAACAGCCCTCCCTCTCCAGAGAACTGGAAAAGAAAGAGATACAAAGCACTGATTGTGGGGCCATCCTACCAAAGCTCTCTATCTGACAACTTACTTGGATCTCAGAAGCAAGGGCTCTCATCTTTTCCCAGCTGGGATTCTCCACCTTTCCAGGCCTGTTCCCTCCCATTTAGTCATAGAGGTGTTTGTGTCACACCTTTTCTAATTTTCTAGGAAGGACTAGAAAGCACAAGGACCCTTTTTCAGAAATAGGCTCCATGACAGAGGTCAGTTTGCAGGCTGTGTGAACACTGAGAGATGCTCCAAGAAATGGGCCTGAATCCATCCAAAAATAAAATCAGAATCTCAACAAATAAAATCCATGGGGGGCTGGGGATCATTTTGTTTGGAGAAGTGCAAAGCATGTATTTTAATATTGACTTCCTTGAATTTTTCACGTTTTTATTGTCATGGTAACTGGTGATTTTCCTTTAGAAATATCAGTAAATCAAATAGTTCCCTTTCCCTTCTTGCCTCTTCCATATCACTAGATTATTTACCCCAAAAAGAAGTCCAGGAAATTGTCTGTGCTCCCACTGTAGCATTGAGATGAGTCAGTGCAATACCATGCACTGAGGTGCACAGTGCCTACCTGGGCACTACAGTTGCTTTCAGAGTAAACCAGTCAGATTTTGGCAGAAGCCAGGAAGCCTCCGGGTGCAATCACAGCTATCGGAGTTTCATTTTTTTGTTTAAGCATCACCACAGCCTGAAGCTTTGCTGCCTGTATGAATCTCAGTGCCGAGGTGGTGTGTGAAAAAAAAAAAAAAACCCAAGAAAAAATATTAAGCCACCGTCCTAAATTAAATCCTATATTAAATCCTGTATTCCTAAGTGGAATTTATAGATTTAATCTCCATAGACTAACGCTGAAGTAACACACCTGACCATCAGCAGAAGCTGGGCTAATCAGAAATTATTCTGGAGTTCTAATTTTCCAGAGTTAAAGGAGTTAAAGACTTCTCTCATCACACATGAATATTCAGGGAGGTGCTTTAACCCCCAAACAGTAGTACTAGTCTGGGGATCATGTGAGATGGTTGTGGTCATGTGGGTGTGCAAAATCCTGAAACCTGATTGCTACTTGGAACTGCAAACCCACTATATATGCTATATGCCCCAGAGGAGATTGTGACCCTATTAGTTTTGTAAACTGTAAATTAAACTATTCACCCTTTCCAAAAAATAGTATTTTTTCAGAGAAAAAACATGACAGATTGATATAAATTTGAGTAGCATTTTGCTTCTTTGGTGACATCTTTTATAAACTATTATCTGCAATAATTCTTGAGATATTTAGCAAGTAGTTCCACAAATATCAGACTGAACAAAGCCTAATGAAGATTTTCAATTGATTAGGATTAGTATCTTACGGTTGGGTTCTCTGCTGTCTAATAAGGTGAAAATACTAACAGAAGCTATTTCTTCAGGAAGCTTTTCCTGGTCTAGGGACATTCATAATGTCTCTCTCCTGTGTAAATTATCTGATGTCTAATGGTGACAGACGCATACACACATACACAGACTGTGATTGCATAAGCCTTGTTTCCTGAGTAAACCATGCTGAAAGAACCCATCAAGAATGCTAATCAGAATTTAAAAGACCTTCAAGTGCTGTATGACATTATAGCTACAGCTTTTCATGTCCTGAAAGCTACAAAAGATATATACACAAATAAGTTTATACATGTGTATAGAGTTTATATATGTATGTATGCACGCACACACACATACATACGTGCACCTCTCTATATATTTATATATGTATAGATTTATATATGCGTATATATGCATGGTTCTTCATGTACTAGGAAGCAACTCCCTTCTTCAGACACTGCATTATCAGTTTGGCTGCCTGTGCCACCGAATGCGTATTAATTGCATGTTTGGTGTGTGACTCATTTAAAACGGGGCAGAGTGGGTGGATTGTCATTCACCCATGCTACCTCCTTGGGCAAAAGGGCCCTGGACACCCACATATTCAGAAATATGAACTACCAGCGAAACCTTTCTTCACCCCCTCAGGTTAATGTGGAGCCACTGGTGCGGGTTTTATACGTTCTGCTCATGAGCCGACGTATAGGGACTCGCTGAGCTGAGACATAAATATGGCCTAATCACCAGAGGTGGCTCCAGGCCTCCCCTGCAGAGCGGGTAACGGGCTAAAGTGTTTAAGCTAATACCTGCCCAGCACAGGGCGTCTTAGTCAGCACCGCGCTCCCACTCGCCCTCCCTCGCCGCCGTCCGCGGGGACAGCAACCTCCAGAAGCCAATTTTATCTCAGTGCTCAGATTTGCGTATATGGATGTATTTTTAACTCCTCCGTCACCTTGCGGACAGGCCCTGCAGCCTCGGCGCCAAAGCGCAGGCACAGAGGAAAACCGAGCACCTCCAGAGCTGGCTTAATAAGCATTCGGCCTTTTAAAAATTGATGTTTTTGGGCCCAGACCAGATGGTGGGTGGGCAGGGAGCAGTGGGGGGTGGCTCCCGCTCTCCTCCCACACCCGGCGGCGGAGGGTCCCGCCGCGCGGCGCCCCGAGGCCGCGGGCAGGACCCCTGAAGGGCCGAGCGGGACCTCCAGCACCGGGCCTGGCCCTTCCTCCGCCGGGTGGCCGCGGAGCGCTCGGCCCTTCCTGCGCGCCAAGGGCGAGGCCGGCTGCGGCCTCCCCTCCCGCGTGAGGAAAGGCCGAGGCGGTGGCCGCCGCCGCCCCGTTTCCCACTTTCACCGCGGCGGAGGCCGGTGGCGGATCAAGTAGCCGAGGGCTTATCTTTTGATCCCAGCACTTCCCCCCCGGCGTGCGTGCCACGACCGGCGGGCGGCTGAGCGGCCGGGGAGGCCGCGGCCCCGCCGGCCTGGCAGGAAGGCTCGACGGCAGCGCGGCCCAGCGCCGCGGCCGCCAGCAGCGCAATCGGGCGGCCGCAGGGATTTCCCGTGGCGGCCGCCCGCGCGGGGCCCCGGCCTCCCGGCGCTTCCTGCCAGGCCGGCGGCCGCGGGAAGCCGCCCGGGGGGCCGGCGGGGGGCCGGGAGGCGGCGCGGGGCCGGGGACGTGTGTTTTGTGTGGCGGCCGCCCCGCCGACACGCGCTGGCCCGGCCGGAGGGGAACAAAGAGGGGATGTCTGCTTCAAAAAGGCAGGAAATGAAGCAGTGCGGGGGGGGGGAACGGGGGACAGAGAGACCTATTGGGACTGGGCCGGGGCTTTTCTCTCTTAACCTATTGTTTCAAAAAAAAAAAAAAAAAAAAAAAGAGAGAGAGCGAGGAAAAAAAAGACATCGAACACATCCTGTGACCTCTTATCAAGCCATCGGGAAGGAAAAACAAACAGCTCATTCATCTAAAGGCGGAGGGTGTTTTTGATGTGGCTGCTGGAGTCGCGAAATCCGCTGCGGCCCACTGGGGCCGGAGGTTTTGGCCCCCGCCGCCCCCACGCGCTCCTGCTCGCCTGCCACTTGGGCTGCTGGCCTTCGGGTTTCTGCACCCAGTGCCAGGCATTGCCTGCCAGGCTGCAGCCCCCCCCCCCCCCCCGGGCCTCTCTGCCCTTTTGCAGGAAGTCTTTCATTCCGCTCTTATCTGCAACCCAGAAGATTTGGATGGCTGATATCTCTCCTGCTCCCGTGTCCCCTCCCTTTTTTTGGCCAGACACTTATAATTTTCCACTCCTCTTTTTTCTTCCAAAGGAGATGACATTTAAGGGAAAACAATGCCATTGCTTTATTTAGCTCATACCTATAAGTTTTTTTTTTTTTAAATGGCTGCCGTATTCATGAAGAACTGGACTTATGCTCTAAAGTGCTCTGAAGTGCTCTAAAGTCTGACCTAGCAAAACCTTGGTGAGTTCTGGTTCACACACATATCTCCACATAAAGTTGTTTACATCGTGCCTGTAAAAAAGCTGTATTCACTTCTTGGCTCTTTGGCTAAGCTCTTAGATTTTTAAAGCCAGTGAGGTCATTAGGTCACCTATGCTAAGCTGCTCTCTAAGTCCAGCCTTAGTATTTCATCCATTTCCCACTGTAGCAAGCCTAATAAATCATGTTCAGCTAAACGATATCTTTCAGAAAGGCATCCACTGTTGATCTGAAGACTTCAAGAGGTGGAGAACCCACCATGTCCCCTAGCAGTCTGGGTCATGCAACTTTTGCAAAGCACTTAAAATATCTTCTGAGCAGAAACTGATGTGCTATAGTGACACATGAGGCAAACCTATGAACTGGTCTTTTCAGCTGCAGAAGGACACAGTTAAGTGATACACTGAGCAGATGTATAAAGGACATAGTGAGGGGTGATATTACCTGATTCAAACAACTTAAAACTGAAGAGCCTAAAAAGTACCTGCTCCTCAAAATTGTATCCTTCTTTGGGCCCACACACTTGCCTCTGCCCTTTCTCAGTCATTCTATCTGTGCATGCAGGTAACAGAGTATATCAGCTGAAAGAACAAGCACGAGATGAGGATGCGTGCAATCCATTTCTCTCACAGTTTTATGTCTGCAAGCTGAGCACAGCTAAGGCGCTAGCTAGCCCTTTCCACTGCTGTCTGCCAACATCTTCTGCTGAGATCAGTCATGAAAATGAAAACTGTAGTAATCAGACTTGCATTAGCCTTACCTGAAGTCCCTAGCACAGTGGAAATGCAAAGCTAATAGGGAATGGTCCAAATATTATTGCACTCACAGGGACTGGAAAGGTCTCTTGGGCCTAAATATGAGGACTGTAACTTATGCAGCTTGGAGGAAGGAAGGAGTTGTTCCTCCGACAGGTTTCTCATAAGAAAGGACAATGTGTTTATTGTCCTGTATAAGGTGTTACAAAGGTGTTATTATAATGTGTTATAAATGTGTACAAGAAAGGATGATGTGTTAGAGTGTCCTTTATCAAGATCTCTAGTCAGGCTCCCAGGTCTGCTCCAGACAGGCAGTAGGGATGTGGGCTGTGCTGGCTTGGTCCAACACCAGAAAACCCCACACCTAAGATATCTTCATGCCATTGCCAGACCACACAACTCTCTTGCCCACGGACAAACAGTGCCCAGTGTCATCTAATTACAAAAAGCATGGGCCTGGACACAGCTCGCTCACTCTTTCAGGTTCTTTGAACCAAAAAAGCCACAAGGGAAAAAGTAATTAGGTCTCAGGACCATAGAGACACCACATGAGTCCTGAAGGCAACCCAAACTAAATGACATGCAAAGGCTGCTCTATTCATCTATTCATGGTATAAACACTGAGCAGTGCAAACCCAAGCTGGTCCATGCCAATTTGGGGCCTGGGGCTTTATCCCTGGCACAGTCCACTAAGATAGAACAGATGGGGAACTTTTCTGCCTCCCTTTTCCTCTCAAATTTGATTACAGACATCTTGGATGCGGCAGGTACTCACAAACAAGTAGAAGATAGCCCACAAATGTGGACCCTTTTTGGTACTAAGACTGATTTAAAATTTCCAGAAGAGATAATGATCCTTACAGGAGATGTAAACGAAATTTATAAACACATAACAGAAAATCAGGCTGTAGCAATGTTAAGATTGTTTCTTTAGGTGTACTGTTGCTACCGGTGCTTTATTTTCTAGAAAGCAGTCCATGTTAAAAGTGCAATGATATATCATTGTGAAATGCTGTTTGGAAGCTCACTTGACCTTTCAGTCTTGGTACTTTCTATATTAATCCCATGCTGCATAAATTATAAGAGGGAAGATAAATATTTAGTTTCTTGCTGTTCTGAACAAAGTACCACAATGTTTTCTTTGCAGACTGAAGCAATTCAGAGGCAACCAGGAAGGAGGCAGACAGCCCAGTCATCTTCCCATGATACTGGTAATACAGACTGCATATCTGATTGCAAAAACTGAGAATAAAGAATTGCAGACAGTTTCCCCAAATTTTCAGAGAGACAAGAATACAAGAGAGTAGAAGGAGAAAGGTGAATAGGAGACATAAGGAATGGCATTTTAGTCAATTCACTGAGACTGAGGCACCTAAATTTTCTCTAGTTTTATGGAAAGGCTTTCGCAAGAGCAAATAGGAGTTGCACCCCCCCACTCCTAGTATTAATATTCAGTAGCAATTACTCTTGGAGGCTCTAAACATTTCCCCAGCAGGTACTTCAAAACCAAAACCAAAACAGCAACACCCCCCCCCACACACAACTCAGAATCTGATTTTCATTGGCTCTGATTTATCAGTCTAAATTAGGACTGTTTGGCTGCAAAATTTTGCCCAGAGGACTTCGATGTATGTACACAATTTTTCTCGTATTCCCAGCACACTGTTTTGTTTAGAAGCATTTCAGGAACTTGATAAAGTTGCCTACTAGCTCTAATGGTTAATTTGAACCAATTACCCCAACTAACATAACTGCTTCCTTCAAGTAATTTATCCTTGGCTGTCTTCAAAGAGCTAAATCTGTGTCCTGTAGATGCTACCAAGTTCCCATGAAGGTTAGCTCCAGTTCTTGGTTTCAGTGGAGGCAGAAATTGCACAGTGAAGGCACTGTGGGCTAAATCACTATTGCAGCTGGGTGTAGATCTGTGAGGGAAGAGCTCAAGAGTGAGGCCATGGTATCACCCCTGAAACTGGATGGGTGAATAAAGAAGTGAGGAAGAAGTGAGACAGCTGACTAAAGACCGGTATCCTGTAGTTTCCAGGAAGTCTGAATCAGTCTGTTTAACTTTCTCTTGTTTTTCCTGATCTTGCTGAAAACCTTTCAGAATGGTCTCTGTTTCCAGATTCTGGAAGAATGTACATGCATGAAATTAGCATTCAATTTCTTTATGGACTACACCTGGATCTTTTAAAGTGCATTCGTCTGCCAGATCTATTTGACTCTTAAGACTTCTTCATGCCATGATATACCTGGAAGTCCTAAAGCAAACAGGACTTCCAGAGCCTTTAGAGGGAGTCCTATCCATAAAGCAAGTGTGAAATCAGGCTCTTGAAGGCCTTCTTATCCCTTCATCGAGTGTTAATGGGATTTGTATTGATTCATTGATGGGAGATTATACTCCTTATTGTCTGTGTCATTAATACTTATTGGTAAAATGTACAACATGTGGAAAGTCAATACCTCATCCATAGCTTTTCCCCCTCCCCCCCCCCAGTGTGGTTCCTGGTAGATGGAAACATGTCTCTGAGATAGCAGCCAACTACAACAGGGGCTGTTAAAAGAGGCCCCAGTTACCAGCACCCAAACTGAAATCTTGAAACACTGATTTTTCACACACAGATTGGCTCCACTTCTTCCTATACATACAGTACCAGAATGATTAAGAAAAAAAAGTTAGACAAATATTTATACATATGGCTAATGAGAACACCTGGCATAGCAGGCGAACAAGCTAATGGGAAGGTTATGAGATGGATGTGGATCTCATGATGCATATTGCATCCCAAGCAGCTTGTTTTCTCTACTGATGCCTCCTTCAAGGAGTCTTTTGCTTCGGTGCATGAATGTGCTGGATCTACTGCCCTTAAAAACAGTTGGGTTCTCACTCTACCTTATGGCAAAAGAGAAAGCTACCCCACTTTGGATGAAGGCTCGGTATAATCTTCAAGTACTAGCCCCTTTGCAGAGATGACAAGCAAGTTGGTGATGGCATTCAGGTGCAGATATATGTCTCCTAGGACCCGGGCTGGCACCACCAATTTATTTCATGCTGACCACAAAATAACCATCACCTTATAAAGACTTTCATTTATTACTAGTGACTAGTGAATCTCTGGAGGTTTGCTTGGGACAAATACCAATTCAGCTGCCAAACCTTATCTGAACTATCTGAACCTCTCGTGTCTAAAAAAATTGGGCTGGAAATCTCATCAGATAAGGATTTACTCTGTGATTGACTGTAGTTATTGCTTCCAGATGGGCTAGATTTACTGGCATGACTACCTTTCTTTTGGTATTTGATGTATCCAGTTCTGGCTCAGACCCTAAAAAAAAAAGTGGAGGTGACCAAAAAATATACATATATTTTGTATTGTATAAATTTGAATTGACCTTCATTTTTTCACTTTCCATTCTCCAGTTTTCCATTTCCTAATTGTCCCTGACCTGAAGACAAACCTGTATTTTTGCAGCAGAGAGAACTCCAATTGATTCCAGTGAAGCCTTTTGACATTGGCCTGCCTTGTTTTGGTAAGAGTCATAGTAGAAGAAGTAGGTAATCAGGAGGGATAGGAGAATGGTCATACTGACCCTTTCAGGAGAGTAGCTCTATGAAAAGCCAGGGTATGTACAGATACTTGCAATAGTCTGCCTGAACTTTGATTGTTTTTTTTAAACAAAGTATTCTGTTCAAACCCCCCCCAAACAATTCTATATTTATTTTTTTATTATTATTATTTACATGTTTACAGTGTACTCAGATTTTAAATGTTTCATTCAATCAGACAAGTCTTTTCTTCAGTTCTTGGTTTGCTGATGGTTTTGGAAACTGTTTATTGTCATTGATTGACAACAGTTCCTCCCTCTTTACCCAGACTTTTTTTGAACAACCAGAAAACTGAAAACTTCTTTTTCTTATTTTTATGGAAGAAAACAAAAGCTACTGTAGCAGTAAACAAGCAGACAAAAATGTCTAGAAATAAAGTATCACTGGTAGAAATGAAAAGGCAGGCAGTGGAGGTGGGGCAGGACTCTGTAGATGTGAGAATAAGAAATGTGACCTTGACATCCAGAACTGCAAGGATCCAGAGACGCTGATATTGTTGGATGCTTACTTTAGTGTCAAGTCTTTGCATAGACCAGATTAGGGGCCAACAGATATTCCAGCAGGACAGGGATTAAAAAGGCAACAGAAGTTAGTAGATTTGCAAAAGCAAAGTGTAGCTTGCAAAGGAGAAGAAATATGTCCCATTACTGTGAATCCATGACGTGCCCACAAGCACCGCATTATTTGGATGGCCCAGCATCTTCATGCAGGGACACCTACTGATAAGGAAGGGAGGAGTTCCCAGCTGAGTACAAATCAATGGTCCATCTAGCTCTCTAGCCTGTCTCTGACAGTGGCAATTTTGAAAGATGAACTGTGGAGCAGTTTCCCAAGGGAAGCCGTGGAAGTCCTATGTCAGGGGACTTTTACAACTACACCAGACAAAACACTAGAAAATGTACTGTAGCTGTACAGAGCAATTCTGCATCAGCATGGAGATGGATTGAATGATCTAATATGGCTCTTCCATCTGTAATTCCTGTGAGTCTATGAATCACATCTCTGTGTGGCAATGCAGCCGAGTAAATACGGTGCAGAGCAGCATCATCAGCTATCTTGGTATCTCTGTAACAGTAACATGAGTAAATTAGGCAGACAAATTCCAAAAACGGATATATTTGACTCTTCAGTTCTAAATCCATCTGTTCAAACTGGCTGTAGTACAGTATACTACTGCTAATTCCTACGCTGTTCAGGCTGGAAACAAGTTATTTTGTGTCAGGTGTGCTATCAGCAAATAACTCAACCATTATTTAGCTCATGTTTTGTTGTAAACAGTTAGTGTTTCCTAACTTGACTGGCACATCTTGGATTAATACAAAGAGTGGCCCAGCTATCTATAGCCTCTATGAATTTTAGCTTTAACCATATGGAATGATCTTGCAGAAGTAGACTATAAAAATTGAAAATATGGCCATTTAAGATGCAAAGTATCTTCTGACTGGAAGAGCAAGGAGGGATTGAAACATTGCATCAGACATATGAGTTCAAGCTTCATCCTGGTCCTGTGCCCAGACAATCCAGATATAAATGAATTCATGGACATTTAGGTGGTATGTCAAAGCAAACCAGATGTCAGACTAGCCAAGCATTTCTTTTGTGCACCCAGCCAGGCCTGAGCCTTAGAAAGACCTCTGCATTTTTTTGACTGATTTGGGGAAGGGAAGTATCAAACATGTATCGAACTTCATTTTCAACAATAATCACTGCTGAGCAGAATCATATGAAACATATCTGTATGGTACGTTCATGGAAATAAGGGCTATATACAGAGATGTTACACTGTGGATAAAATAATCCAGTGTTTCACCCTGATACACTTACACAGCAGAAGAAATTTCTGGAGCAGCTAGAAAGATACTTCTGGCTGTTTTTCATAAATTAAAACGGAAAAAAACATTTGTGACCTTTCTAGCTCTTTTCATTCCTATTGCAAACTCCTACAGGCCCAACCGTCAAATGCTTATTTTGCTAGTCACTGCTCAATCCCTCCCCTCATGGTCATGACCTTTCCATGGCCCTTCTTAACTCTTGTCATTAAGTGTTTCTCTGTTTCCTGGATTTGTAGAGTGAAGTTTCTGACACGCCTGCAGGATCATATTTGAAGGCGTGCAGTCGCACACAGCCGTGTCCTCTGACTGCCAGCCCGGCTTGTGACCCCCAGACTGGGAGAGTGTGTTCAGGAGTCCTGCCTAGAGCCTCACGTTTCATGGCTGAGGCCGGCATTAGTAGGGGATTGAACCAGAAATGTGAATCCAGTTAGATTTCTGAGATTTGACATTAGAGTTGAAGCTTTTCTATCTCAAGTGCAGATACTGTGATTTGGAAAGAATGATTACTGCCACATGTAGATCTATCTGTGTAGCTGTACATTCACAGCATCTATAGCACACATAAACAGAAGCGGGAATTTTATATGGAAGACCCTTCCAGACTCTATGCATATATATATATATATTTTTATATATATATATATATATATATATATGCACACACACACACACACACACACACACACACACACACACACACATATATATTCCAACCAGATCACTGAATTTGCAGGTTATTTGATGTAAACAGGCATTCATGAGAACCCTGGCTATTCACAAAGATACCAGAGAAATCAGTTCCATGACATTTAGACCAGCTGATTTATTCATTCTGAACTGCAGCATCATTTCTTCACTATTCTTCATTCATTTTTCTCTTGTTTAAAAAGTTTCATTCACTCAGTCATAAATAAGTAAGTAAATAAATAAATAACCAGCACGTGGCTTTGGTAACCAATTCCACACCTTTGTGGATAGTGAAATTGAACTGTTTATAAATAAACCATAAGCTGAAATGTGTTTGCATAAACTATTTGATAAACACTTAGGAAAAGAGCTATTGGGGAAAAAAATCCATCTTCATATTTTTCACTGTGAAAATGAAAACCATTTTCAGGGGGAGGGGGAAATGTTTGCACCTTTTCCTCTATTTTTGGACTGGCTCAATATAGAAAACCATTACCAGAAAACATTGAAATTGATAACAGATTACTATTTGAAATTAAAACTTAAAGGTTTTTCCACTAATACTAAAAAGGAGTTGATCATATTTATCTCCGTTAAGAGCGATTGTCTGTCTATAGCCATCGCAAGGGTTGACATCTAATCTGGACAGATCAGCCAGACACCCTTGATAATCAGAGGAAAGAACCAGGCTCCTTCCCAGGACTGTTTGTGCCTGCCCAAGGAAGATGTCTGCAGGTGGAACATCTAGATATGGGCTGGCTCATGTTAGATTAGATGAGTACCATCCATAATGACCTACCAAACTGAGACAAGATTTGTTTCTGTTGTTACCTACAGTTGTGACTCAATTACCTATCTACTACCTACTAAAGGACCTATCTACATCAGATGAGCTATATCTATATAAACCCAGTAATAATAAAATGCAGCATCTTTGCTACAGTTGTAGAATGCATGCCAGCATCAATAATCAAATGTGTACATTTACATTATATCTGTTTTGTACTTGGATTTACTAGAATTTACTATGATTACAACAAACAAATCTTCTGTAAGGCTCTGAGGCAAAATTGTGCAAAGGCTGTAGAACGCTGTCAGGTTTTTTTGTTACCTGTAGGTTTCTGGATTAGCCAAGGCATATGCTAAGAGGTTTGCACTACAATATAGCCCCAAAACCTAAATGTTGTGACATCAGCAAGTAGCTTATAATTAAAGTATGTTGCCATTTCACCATGCTTTCATTTATAGGAGAAAGTGCAAATTCTATTCTATGTGAACTTTAGATACTTCCAACTTTTTTCTTTGTTCTTTTCTTTAAAGCTTTGCAACAAATGCATCTCCATATGCTTATATTAGTTAATCTAGTATTAAACATATTGGCTGTGCAAAATGTTGGCATGCATTAATAAATGTTTTCATTTTTTTATTCTTTTTTTTTTCTTACTTTAAATTCTTCCTTTGACTACACAAGCAACAGCTGTCTAGCTTCCTGTTCAGTACTGGATCTAATGCCTCTACAGAAATCTAGGTCAAAACACTTGGAATGCATGAATATCAAACAGAGTTTTCAAAACAGCAAATGAATACATCTTTAACTGGTGACATTTTCCTGTAGCATATGGCTGCAAGCTCAGGGGACTGCATGCTTTTTTGATGAATATGTTCCGTCAAAAACTAAGGAATGGCAGTGGGCTTATATCACCTTCTGTTTTGCCTTATGAAATGATAATGCAAACTCATAAATGGATACTACTATCACAAGACTTCTACCTTTTGTCCAATCCCAAAGTAGTACAAGGCCTACTGGTTAAGAGACTCACTCTTTGGTTGTGTTAAGGTATAAAAGACAACTGTCACAGATGCTTTTTTGTAAAGCACTTGCCCGTGTCATGAAGGGCACAAGCCTACCTGCATTTCCATACTAGTGGAAAACAGCAACATACGGTACCAGGAAAGAGATACAGATTAATTCCAAAATTCTGTGAAGACATTAAACTGTGCAAACAATTTTTGAAAAAGAATAGCTCGGTATAAAGAAGGTAATATTAACACAGTGTAGTTCACCAGTGCAAATATGCAGGGAAAGTTGTACTTTTTTTAAGGATAAAAATAAGAGAATAAAAGAAAAAGATAAAGTACAGGCATTTCAATAAACTCCATAAAAGAAAAAGATAAAATTAAAGTACAGGCATTTCAATAAACTCCATATTAACACTAAAGTAACAGTCCAAAGAGTGCTGCTGTAACAAGCTTGGCTGCTATTATTTGAGAAGAAAGCATGGGTTTGGCAGCAATGCCTGTGTGAATGACCAGAGCCTGCTCAATAATTAACCAACTACCAATTCTGACCAGTAGGACATGAGGGAAGTATTATTTCTGACCACATAGTCTACTCAAATAACAAAAAACATATTCATGCCTAATATCTGTTCAGGTTGATGAAAAAGGTAGGAAATCATCTAATTAAAATCTCCTGATTATCTCCTAAGAACAATGGCTGAAGCTGCACGTTCACCAGGAGCGTGGAGCAGCTCGCTGACCTGACTTGCAGGGGGTTAAAATTTGATGGTGACCAAACTCTTTGTCGATTTTGACCTCAGTTACCCAGGGGGATGAAATGGGGGTAAAAATGTTGGATTCAGGCTCTGTGCAAAGCAACTAGCAGGTTTTTCTGGGTTCATGGTGATGGAGCAAATGTCAGAATTGAGCCCATCTAGATAGGCTAGGATTGTATGAAACCTCACAGTTTGCTTTGAAAGTCCACTTTTAAACAGCTACTTTGGCCCTGTAAGACCTAAGTGTGTTGCGGGATGTATCAGGATCTTTGTGATGGACTTCTCCTAGGTTGTGTACAGCCACTGAGTGGGCAGCTTTCCTTGTCTCCCTGATATCTCACTAACCTCCTACAACCTTGCCGGCTCAGCTCACAGCTCCAGACTGAGACTGGGGAAATAGAGTCAATATACTAGAATGTGAGAGGGAAAGAATTGCAGAGTTGAGTGAATTAGGAATATGTTTTTCAGCAGTTCTTTTAAGCAAAATGGAAATGTTTAGTTAACCAAAAGATGTAAGAATGGGCAGATTAAGTATCTTCAGTCTCACGCCCATGCCTCACAGTTTACAGGAAACATAGCTGTTTTCAAAGCCATTTCAAGTAGGCGCTTGATGTATATTTTGCAAAAAGTAACTGGTTAAATAAAATGAAAAATATTGATCCTTTTGAAACAGATAGATAGTTTTATTTTCCCTTCATTTCTCTACCATTCCTAGGTGCAATTTTGGAAACATGAAGCCTCTTTTTTTTCTGTATCTCTCTCTTCCTTGCTGTCTTTTATATGTCTTGTTGTCATTCAGGAGAATCTTCATTATACTTAACCCTAGAAAGGCAACATCAAGTGTTTAACCTTCACAGGATGAGCAAATGTATTTCTTAAAAAAATCCCTATCAACATAGTTTCCATAGCAAGGGCTAACTGTTTAAATTATGTAGGTATTTAGTCATCTGGGAAAAAAAAGAAAAATCACTTACGACCCCTTCTTTGTGTCACCCAGTGGCGCACACAATAATTTCTCTTTTGTTGAGAAATATTAACAATTCATCCCATATTACCCATCTGAATTACTGTCCTTCGTTTATCAGAATAGAAAAGGCCATTTTCACAAAACTTTTCTAAGAAGTTGGGTAAGATTTCTTTTAATATATTCTCTGCATTTATGGAACGGCTTTTTTTTTTTTTAATCATTCTAATATTTTAACTCAGGGCATTTGTCCTATCAGGAAAGTTGCCAAAATTACAGTCATTTGCTGTTAGGCAAATAAACCAAAATGCCTAATTGTTATGGGATGAGAAGTTACACATCAAATTGCTTCATTTTGAAGGTGGAGATTTATTTCCTCTGAGACCAATGGAAAAAATGCTAAAACTTAGTTCTACCTTCCTTAGTTCTAGATTTCCTCTACTTAAGTTAAACATAGAGGCTATATATTTATATATCTATTCAGCTGTGGGAGAGAGAAAGTAACAGAGCTACATATATAACTGAGCAGGGGCAGTAGTATTTGAGCTACGAAAGCAAAGCTCATTTACCTTCTAAGCTTATTTTATTTTTCTTAAATCAACATTAAGAAGGAAAACTTGAGATATTAATTACCCGTTTACCGCCAATGTAGCGGAAAATGTAATTTATAGTCCACTTGCAAAAAAGTGCTTGCTTAATTTAAGAACTCAAATTATTCAAATAACATTTTGAATTTGATTATTCGTATAATTGAAATGTTGCTCTTGCAGCCTGAATTGCTTCTCTGAGTTACAGCCTCAGCAACAGTTAACTAAGATCTCACTCACTGTGGAGATGATCACAAGTGTGAACAGCAAAGGAAGAGAGATGAAGCCAATGAACAGCATTTACCTGGAGAAAATTACAGGCACGACATCAAGGTTTAATTTGAATTCAGGGTTCCTACAGCCTCTAGCAGCTCTGTATATACAGAGCTTTTGCCACTGGCCTCATTCTTCTATATAGACTAGGATGAAATACATTTCTTCCCACAAATCTGCCAAAATTAATGACATGAAGGAACCAAATCACCCATGCCTGAACTGGTTGATTGTGCCTTTGATCAAGTGCCTATCAGTGTATTGCCAGTCAGCTGCTGATTTTGTAGCTCATCCTGCTCTGGGACTGCTACAAGCAGATCCCCTCTACGTCTGGAACCCAAAGTCTGTCTTGACTTATTGCCGCTCCAGGGAGCGGCTGGCCCAACACCAACGGTATTTGCCAAAAATGAGGCCCCTCCTTCTCCAGAATGGTTAGGTGTGGGTGCGACCAAACTTTGACTTGGGATTCACCACCCCAGAAACTTTGGAAATGCAGCTGTATATGTGCTGGTTGATCTGAAGTTTACCCACTCCTGCTCAGCGGTCTTCCTGAAATCTTTGCAGAATAGTAAAGTGGTGAAATCTCTCTGATCCTTCTACTAGATATATTCTGTGGAAAATCTACACTGAGAGCAGGAATCCAACCTCGGAGACTGTTGAAATGAATAATATGAAACGAATTTCCCTTCTCTTCAATGCCAAGAAAAATGAGGCAGAATCAATACAGCTAGATACAGACTATCTATTAAGTAAAATCTTCATTTTGCTTTGTAAAGATATCTTTGAATTCAAAGATATCGACCTGTATCTTTCCAGTTTCAGAACAAGTATTTCCTATCTGCAGTAAGGGAGAGAATGAGGTTAAATGGGATGAAAGATAAATGCAACTTTTCATACTTGGCACTTGAAACGCTCATGGAAATAAACCTTATGAGCCACTGAGGATATAAGGCTTTAGTGAAACTGGAGAAGACCTAGTTTGTATTTCAAAAATGTATTAAGATATTTAAACAATCTTGCATCTATAAAGAAAGAGAGTCTCACCTGGCCTACAGTAAGTTTGATTCCAATGCACTTTGATTTTCTTGGTAATAACATTTCAGCTTTTTCAGGATTTTGAAAAGAGAATCAGACAGATCTAACCCTGGGAAGATTCCTTTATGTATATCACTTCAAAATTCTCTACAGTAACTGCATGTCAAGTATTTTTTAGTTAATGTATAAGGGATACTATTGTTATTTATTAGATATAGTCGTTATTAGTAGTTCATTATTTTGGCTGTTTTTATGGTATTCTCCTCTCTCTACTTACTATATTATAGGTATTTTCACTTATGACTAAATTTTCACTATATGATTAAAAGTTCTTAGGAATATATATCAACCCATCATGAAACGCTTCTTTGCACCCTGATGTTGACATTGAAAATATAATGGCATCCTACAAAACAAAACAAAGCAAACCCAGAAAATCCTAGCCATACTGACGGACCTAAAATATAACAAGTTAGAAGGCTTTTAAATCACAGACGAGCTTTGAGAACTATGGATGCAGTTTAGTAGGAGCATTTTTTTCCTCAAATTCTCAATGTCTCCAAAGACTACACTTCATACTTTGCTGCCGAGAATATGAAACACTCAGGCAGCCAATGGCATGATGTTTTCCTTTGTTTTTTTTCACACCCTTCTTTCCCAGCTTGTCTTTTCTTGTCTAGTCTTTTCTTTTCTAAACAAGTCTAGTTCACTCTTCACATTTCAGCTTCCCCATCCTCCAATCCTTCTTTTATTATTCTTTCCTTCTCCACAGCCTGCCTATCAACTAGGAAAAGGAGGGGCTAATAAAGGCATGATTAAGTTGTAAATGGCTGACATTTAGATATCAAGTATGAATCAACAGCTAAAGTATTAGTGCAAATGAGTTTTGGGTTTTTTTTTTTGTTTTTTTGACATGGCCACCCTCTGCTTGCAGCTCCTTCTCCTAGTCTGTTTTTTCATGGTGCAAAGGGACAATTTACAGGTCCATGGTCTTCCCCCATCGCGTACTCCCATTCCAAGTCCCTCACTGTTTGATATAAAAACTCCCAATATTTTTGCCTGGCAAACCAAAGGTGGAGTTATTAAATGCAGGGCTTATCTCGGGAGCATTTCACCCTCACTCCCCGGCAGCCAGCGGAGGAGCGAGCCAAACTAGACAGAGAGGCACAGAGAGCCCGGCGGCGCAGAGACCCCATTAGCAATTCCCCCGCCGAGGTCTGAGTGGCAGTTGGGAACAAGGCACTAACTGTTTGCTCTTTGCCCATTCTTGTGTTATTGGGTAAAATAAAAGTTCTTTTCTCTGAGAATCTTTGTACAATAAAACAACTCTCAGTCATTCGCGAGTCCGGGCGAAGAGAAAAGGGCCTCAGTGTAAAGTGCTGCAAACTGGCACATTGTTTCCAGTCATTTTCTCACTATTCACATATAAGGGGAAAGAGCGGGAGGGAAAAAAAAGGGCAGAGGGATGAGAAAGGAGGGGGAGGGAGGAGGGGCGACTCAGGGTATCTTTTGACAGAAATGTCAGATGTGCGTGGCGGCTGGGGGGCGAGGGGGGAGCGGGTGTCTACGGAGGGTGAGCTTTGCCTGAAAGTCTCCAGCTGAACTCCCCACCGCACGCTTCCCCGGTTTTGACTCTTGGCCCGTTCCCGTTTTCTTTCGTTGGCAAAGGTGGGATAGGGACCAGCTTGCGGCAACCCAGAGGTCGGTGTGATCCAAATGAGTCTCTGCAGAGGAGAGACAACATTCCTCCCTCCCCTGTTGCACTTCTGGAGGTTTTCCTAATAATAGACACACTTAGCAGCTTAATTAGCAAAAAAATCCACAGAGCTGAAGGTCTGACTCCTGCACATCACACCTTTTATTTCTAGGGAGCAACAGTAGAATAAATAGCCATACAAAGGCTTTTAATGAAATCATTTATTCAAGAGTCTCGCATGATGTTTTTCTACAATAATAATAACTAAAAATACAAAGATCCATGGGACACTAGTTAACATACAGAGCAGGTCACAACACTGCCCAAAAACCAAGCAGCATAACGCTTCTACTACTACCTGGACGAACAAGTGCCTAGAAGCCTCGACCACAGATCTGCTCAGAAGCTACCTACTTAGCTCAAGACTCGGGAGAAAAGTCTCCTCCATAAAAACTCAGGACCTTTAAAATCATTTTGAGGTGACAACACAAGTGAAGACAGATTTAGTGGCACTACAGTGAGGATTCTGGAATGTCCTTCATGGCTCCTCTAACGTAGAAAAGACAAAAACATCCCAAAAGAGACAAGAAAACTGATGACCTGAAAGTAAGGAAAAAATAGAGGGCTTGTAAGGAAGCAGAAAACATGCCAGCAGAAGGCATGGAAAATTATGGCACAGCATTAGTTTGATGACTAATTTTTTATCAAACTATGGCCTGGAGGGAGACCCAGTCTGAGTGCAGAGGCTGTGTGGCTTCTTGAGCAAGCCTGCAGCAAGGGATCAGCAGGCACTGGCTGTGCGGGTTGGTACTAATGGGAGGGAGAGGGCTGTCACTCCCAGAAACCCTCCACTCAGAAATCCCATACGTGATTATATACTTATGGAGTCCTCATTGAATGTCCCTAGTTCAAGTCTGACTCTATTGTTTATGGCTTAAGTTACCATGAGTTTTTAATTCAGTAGAGGGAGCTGTGGGTGAGAGTGATGCAGTTCCTGCTGAGGGAAGATTGATTGTGTTCATTCAGCCCCCACAGCCTGAAAATGCTCCCTATTTATTTTATTCAAGTTCTTGTTACAACACATCCCTGAGTTGCCAAGTCATTTTTTTCCACTAACAAAAGTCCTTTCCTTTTCCCTGCTCACTTATGTGATATAATCAATCCCAAGAGCACTCTGGTATTTCACTCTAATTTAGACCCCCTAGTGCCCAATCTGTCTCATGATGGCTACATGTATTACACCAGAGAGTGCTCAGTATTTTATAGAGCTCATATAGTTTTGGCTGCCACTTGTTTTGTATTTAAATATGGTATTGAGCTGGATCAGGACCATTCCCAGCTTTGAGATGGCCAAGACCCAGGGTCTGATCTGAGCATTTCAATCTAAGTCCTCTCTAATATCTTTGGCAAGCTGCTTTGTTTAGTAAGCTGGTGTTAAAAACAACATATACATCGGTTTTGCTTCATGATTACAATGATTTCATTGCTTCATGGTTGCCAGTTAAGACATATATAATGTTGGAGAAATAGTTCTATCACTTGAACTGTCATCCAGTAAAAATAAAAATTATTGGCCAGAGACTAAAGAATAAAGTAAGTTCAAATATTGGAGCAGAAGTTTGTGAGCCAGAACTGATCCAGCAGAAGCTGGAAGCACATTTGCACATAAGCTAGTAAATTTGTCCGCTCAGTAAGTGTAGAAGAAGTTAGTTCACTCAGCAAGAAGACAGATAGAGTGTGTTGCAACAAGACAGCTGCCATTTCCTTCAAAGCAACTGAGGACCCCCCGTCTTTCCTACCTTTCCACAGTATCTGAAAGGTTTATTTGAGCATATCTGGCAAACTGTATTTGGGAAGGGCTATTAGAGCTGGCCTTTCAAGACTCTTCTGCCAGCAAATTTGAAGTAGGTTCATGGCCTTCTTGGGCTCTATCTTTTGAACATAGCTAGTCCTCTGAAGTTGAAATTGGGCTGAACAAATACCAGTGTGGTTAATAAGCTTCAGAAAACTTTTGCACAAACAGAACTAGAAAGGAAAAGCAAAAATAGCAAGGGAGCAACTGTTTATTTAAACTGCTTTTCCACTACATTCCATTTTTCCTTCCTTCTTGCTTTGCATGTGGTCTATTGAAGCTGAAAGTTCTTCAGCGTAAGAACCACTACTCCTTTACATCTGTAACTAGAAAGTGTAGGCCACTCTTAAGGCTAGCCCCATTAGTCATTAGCAATACATACTAACTTACTCCACAGGTTCAATCGTGCCCTTACACGATGAGAATTTTCCACAGAAAATTGCAGCATAACAATGAGTAAAGTAAGGACATCCTATCGACCCATGTCTGATACCACTTTCCATCATGTTCAGATTTGGAAAAAGCCATGAAATGTCACTTTTATACTGAAATTCCTTGGTGATCTTCCTGGGCTGTTCCTAAATTCTGAGCTTAAAATGATCACTGTATCAGGGGAGATAGCTTCATGTCCCGGCTCTGTGGATGGGAGTAGATCTACTTTTCTGTGGAAGGACAGACAGGACACAAGCTCAGAAAGTTTCATAGAGAGATTTCCCTGTGAAGCAGAGACAGTCATCTGAGACATGATCTCTGTTTAGTATCAGATGAAAGTGACCCTTTTTGTGATACTTTACAGTATAGGGGATGGGTGTTGAAACTGCCTGGTCCCATTAGGCAGGTCAGCAGCCTCTTGCTTAGATGAATTGTGAGCAACCTTTATGTTCATAGGCACTAGATTTAAATGTAGTGAGCAGAGCAGACATGAGCTGAACATCCACAGGGATTTACTGAGTCTAATTTTGTGCCATTAAAATTATCACCACTATCATTACTATTATTATTATTATTATTTTGCACTGCTCTACCCTCATATCAAAAGGCTTTAAAACAAGATAAACAGGAAATTTGAAAAACACTTTAAAATTAGCATGCAGCTATTAGAAAAGTCTGTAAAAACTTATGGTCCTGTTAATGCACTGTTGTGTGAAAAACCTCTCAAGAGCATTTCTCTTGCATGAAATCATGATGAGCACACAGGATGTTCAAAGTGATGAAGGTGTGGAGAATGAAACAAAACATGAGGCCATCACACTAAGAAAGAGCCAAAGATTTTCCAGTGCTAAATCCACATCTGGCTCATATGTCTATTCAGCTGTATACCAGGATGAGCTGGGGTTATTCTCTTATTATTGCCTAAGCATTTGTATTGTTACTTAAACCTACACAAAAGTCTTCTCCCTGGGAGTTTGGGTCTAGAGACAGTGCAAGCCAGGGCGTCAAGACTAGTAACTCCTGAATTCTAATCCTACCACTGCCACTGATTTGCTTGCTGATTTGCAGATGATAGTTTTATCGTCCTTAGGAATACTAGGAACAATCACCCTAGTCAACAAAACTAGTGACTGTGTCCCTATTACTACCATTATTCAATGCAATATGAGGGTAGAATGAACTACAATCATAGGCCAACTGGCTTGCTGAGATTTTTTCTCTTTAGTATCCAGTCTTCCAACTAGTTAAAAATCAAAGGCTGCAGGGAAAATGGGAGGGAAATAACATATTCACCCTTATATTTAAGTGCAAATTGCAACAGGTAGAGCTTTCCAAAGGCCTTTTGATCCCAACACAACTTCATGGTTTCAGGGGCTTATAAATCACACTGGCATTTTGACCTTAAAATGTTTCATGAAAATGAAAAGACATCCTGGAGAGTTTGCTATGCAGTTCTGTCTTCAGAAACAAAACTGTATGACAGAACCTTGCAGCCCAACCAGCATTGTTTCTAGCAGCCTCAGCCTGAGCCATGAATGAGATATGAAAACATGCTGGTGCTCCCTTGAGCAAAAAGTGGAGAAGTCTGCAGCTGTACCAGTGAAACTATATATGTATAAGCAATCAGAAGATTTTAAACCAGAAAGAAATTAACCTTTTATTAGTATCATATTTACATAAAATAGCCATTTATAATTTTGACCATTGTATTGTCAAAGAACTGGCTCAAGTCTGGTTCTTCCTAGGTCTGCAGAAAAGTGTTGAAAGTGAGTTCCATACTGATAAGAACTATTCTTTAAACTCAAATACTTTCAAATGAATTTCACATACCCCTGTACAAATGCAAGCATGCTGTTGCTGTTTCCTCTGAATTTGAGATCTGGGTCCAAAAGTACTGAACCTAGTTAGGAATCACTTAATTGAAAATCATTCTCTTTGATTCTCTCTTTACCTCTAGTTAACTTTAAACAAAAGCAAGCATGCACAAACACACACACACAAATCCCCAAATCTCTGAATAAACTCATAACTCTTTGTATACAGTGTTACTTGGAAAAGCTATAGGGCTGCATAATTACCCCAACTCCTGCATCAGGCAGGGAAAGTTAGTGACATGTTGAGTGAAACGCTACACTGTGTTAATAACGGTTTTGAAAGAAATCAGAAAAGTTAATCATGTGTGGACACAGGGTTAAGAAGCAATGTAACAGACTATTAAGTTTAATATAGATATGTGATATAAGCATATGCAGACAGCCATTAGCATAAATTCATGTTACAGAAGAGCAGCGCAGCATACCACACGATGGATTTATAGCATACGTAGTATGCAGGACGGGCATCAGAACGAGGGAGAAATGGGTCAACAAATTCATAGACAGGTCTTGAGTCAGATTGGCAGAACCAGGGCAAATGCAACCAGTCTGCTTTTGAATGCTGATGTTGTCTCAGAGTGACTATCTATCATATAACAGTCAAATTGCTTGGCTGCTGTTTTCTATGGGCTTGAGCACGAACACGTCAAAGTCTGGAGTGCACATGGGGTCCTTCACTTTGCATTCTTACTATGTGATGAGGACAGCTCTCACAGATCAATTTCTGCCCCCTGTTTCTATAATGGAGATACTGCCGAATTCTGCAAAAGCAGAAGTCCAGTGCTGCTCACCAAGAATAAGAACTGCATTTTGGAGCCTGTTTATTTTTGTCTCATTTACCTGATTTCAAGATCCCTCATTCACATTGTATTGATTCTGCTTAGTTACTACCAGAGCTGAGCAAAGAATCTGTAATAAGTTCAGCAAATTTGCCTCCTTCTTCTCAGTGCAGAATGTCAAAATTATTCATTACATGAATTCACTGATGAATTTCCCCAGTTTGTTAACTGCCTGCCTTGCTATTTGACATCATCTGAATATATGTGGTTAAAACTGGCTCCTGCTAACTATTCTTACTCGTTAAACTTGGTTGCAAACAGATTCCCAGAAGACAACTAAAAAGATGTTCAAAATCATTTACAGTTAGAGTATTCAAAATGAATCATGGCATACCCTGCAAGAAGCCAAGATGGAATAACTGGAGCACCTAGAGTTTGTTTAGAACAAACGGCATTTTACCCTCCACATCTAGTGGTTAGTGCAATGCAGAGTAATTGGTAAGAGGCTGAAACTGGACTTTTGACAACATTTATAGCGTGTATAAATTGTACTGAGCCACTTGTCCTTCATAATCCCAGAAAATGCTTTTACACTCAAGATGCTTCCTGTGTTCTGTGTTCTTCCTAGCAATAAAAGCCCACAACAAAATAGTGGTAGGCCTGATTCAATTTAATAGTGGTCTTCTCACAATACCTACAACTGTTTAATGTTATGAATCCTTAGAGCTATGCTACTTTTTCATCAGCAAAAGAAAGGGTTGCAACCTTCCCAACATACAAGGTTTTTATTGTATTTTGCCTTTGGGAATTTCCAGCCGAGGCTAATCTGTGTCTAATTGTGCGTGAGGAAGACAGTCTCCCATCAGCTCAAAGGGTCATTGATATTCAGGTGGGAGCCAAACTGTTTTCCAAAGTTTGATGATTACTCTGTCTTTGGGTGGTAGTTTGGCATCTTATGGCTCAAAGATGAAATTGGCTTTAAGGGTGATTGTCAGTCAGCTTGGGCCCAAGTGTTCCTCAGTGTGTTTGCCCAGCTCCCCAGTTTCCCAGATGTTAGGGTTTTAGCTGGACCTTAACTTGGAACAATTTGTAGCTTGCTAGTGCTTATTTCAACAAGTTACTTTGATTAAGATAATTTTCATCCCTCCTGTAATCTGCAGTGCCAAGGCTGGACTCCCAAACATTACTGGTGGCGCATGTGATTCTGTCTTATCAGGACTGCTAACAGACATGTATTTAAAAATGAGTACAAAAGAGGACTAAATTTAATGCTGAAATACGAGTGTCAGTATTTTGGCTGGAAGAAAGGGTCTTTTTTACATGGATGCAATATTGTCACTATTTTGTGATGTGTGGCATTTACTGTGTAAGTCAAGGGGTTATTGATCCTAATGAACTCTTTGGTTCTGCATCACTTTTGCTTTCTGAATGTTGGTTTTAGCACTGCAAATGAAAGGAAAGGGATGGAGAAAAGCCATCGGACTGAAAGGGCACCAATTGCTGGATAATTCAAGTAGATTTCTGCTGGCTGCACTATGATGCTAAAAAGCACAGTTTGGAACCAGCCTCCTTTAGGCACAGAAAAGCATTGGCCAGGCAGACTTTTGAAATCACTGCTGAGCTGCTGAAAATATATAATATGCTGAAGATGATAACAACAAATGACTTAACCATGAAGTCAACATGCCAGCTATCTTCTGGACTAGGCTACCATACAGCATGTCCTTTTTGGGGGGGAGAGGTGAAGAGGGGTAGGAAGGAGGGAGAGGGAAAAAGAAGGAAAGAAAGACAAATATTCCCAGCTATTTGTGCCAGATATCTTAAAAAAACAAGGATAAAAGGGGAATGATCCAGAGAAAACACAACCTCTATACCAGAACCAAATGTCTATATGTACAGATTGATTTATACAGTGCAGATACTCTATAAGCACTTCACCACTGAAGTTTAGCTAAGATGATACTTAGAACGTCTCTGCACTTTCTTGCTACCACCTCATTATCCCACAGTGAACATCTCTATTTGCTTCTAATACACCAGTCGATTTAACACCACCAGTAAGAAAAGACCATAGATCACAGAAAAAGATTTTCAAACAAATACAGCCCAAATACTGCCAAATACAGCTTTTACAGGGAGAGAGAGCACCAGTATTGTCTTGTACTTTGTTTCCAGTGGCCGAAGAGCTGAGCTAAATGGTCTATATTCCTAGACTGTCTCCTTCCTCCCCACCTTAAATAAAGCCCTCCCATCATACTTATTATCATTCCAATTCATCACAGTAATTGTTTAAAAAAAAAAAAGTTCTTTCAGCACTGGCAGAAATTATTCTAACATCGCACTTCAATAAAATGCCCCTTCCCCCGGTCTGCTGTGTATAAGCAATTAATGGGTTAAGTTTAGATCACTAACGTATGTTCCATGACCCCGGAATGCTTCATCAAATGTACTCATTACCAACCGAGCAAGTGAATGAGTAGTTGTGAGCCGCAGTTTAAGCGCTGATGGGATTGTGTGTGAGCCCCAACGTGGCCGAGGTATTTAAATTTTGATTTTTGTAATGGGCTTTGACATGTTTCATTTCCTCCGAGGGAGCACTCAAGACCTCTGAAAGTAAATGTTGCTAAAAAGTCATCAAGGCAGAATATTAAAATGCCATCAAATGAAAATTTCACTAATGCAATCCGGCTAGGCCTTCAGGTACCCGAGCGAAAAGGGGAGTGTCAAAGGTCACGCTTCTTTTAGTGAAACATTATTTGTTCCTCTTCACTGACTGTTTCTCCAAAATAAATTATTTAAAGTCTTATTTCTTTTTTCTCCTGGGCCCTTTAAAGTTCAACTATGCTGAGAGGAGAAGCGGGGAGGGGGACTGGGGGAAGGAGGTGTCATATGTAGAAATTTAACAAATCATTATCCATGTATTGAACACCTGGGAAGACTGGTTTACGCTTGCTGGATGTCTGTAGCCTTGGTATGGGAACAGAGTAGGCAATGCCAGTGCTCCAGTACGGGGCTTCAAACAGGCGTAGGGGCAGAGACCCGCACATTTCCCTGCGACATCACAGCTTATGTGAGGGCTTCAGCTTAGGAGATATTAAACACATTCCCTGGAAAATGGGAGCGCTCGGGGACCTTGGGAGCGCACTCAGCACCTTGCAGGGTTCCCATCTTTCCTTCGAGACAAGAGGGCTGTTGTAAATTTTTCGGACACGTTCCCCGTTGAAATGGTAAAGCAAGAAGCATTCAGAGAAGAGTAATGAGGTGGTTAGAAAGCAATGTAGTGGTGGGAGTAGGGATCTTTCTTTTCAATGGAAGGCAGAGAAAAGGCAAAAGGACATTGTGTTCACAATAAAAGAACTGGAGACTCTGGTTTCACTTCCACTCATTTTACGCCTGTGTAAATTTGTGACTTTCTTGCTGTTCCTCCCAACTTACAACACTGGCAGGGCAAAACTTAAGCCCCTTGTTCCCAGCAATCTGGAGGCAAATCAGAAAAATAACAATCGCTTTATTAAGAAGCTTAATTCGGCTCAGCTTCATTCAAACTTTACGAGAAGGATGAAACAGAGACATCCTGACCTCGCACAGAATTCCCTCCCGGATGACTCCACAAGGATATTCGCACAATGAACTCAACCAATGGAACAGAAAAGAGGAGAACTGCACCATCAGGCCAAATGCTGATTGACTGAATACAGGCAGAAGGCTCGCTACGGTCAAACTTCATAAAGCTGATTAACACATCTTTGGCTGATACATATACCACCAGGAAGAGGGCAGGCAGCAACTGTCGGGGGATGAGCAACTATTAAAAGAGAGTTGCAAAATAAGGATTTTCAAATGATTCATAACTACCCTTTGCAACCCTTCTAGTGACATGCTTGCCTCGAGTGAAAGGAGCGAGCATTTTTTCCCTCTCGCAGGCATTCGCGTACCATGCTCAACTTGATGCAAATTCTGTGCAATGTATTTAATAAAATCAAGTGAAAAGATACGCTGAAATAATCTCCCCAGTGGCTCCCCCAGTCCTGGGAAAAAAAAAAAGAAAAAGAAAAATCCTCTTTGCACACCCACAAAGTAAGCAATCTCATTTCAAAACCCATTCTACCAGTTCCTGACATTGTGCTGTCTGATTTCACATTAGCACAACGGATGGAAATGGCATTTAAGCTAATTATCTACAGGCGACTGAGCAAGGGGTTTAGGTGAGCTCCAAAAATTAAATAAGCAAAAGAAAAAAACAAAAAAAAGGGAAAGAAAAAAAGCCTGTAAAACCCTTTCCAAAAAAATCAAGCCTGTTTAAGTAGAAAATAGTATGTACATTTTCTGGAAAATCCTCTGAAAGATGAGCCCCACCTGGCCGCCCAAGGAGAGGACGGGGCTCTTTGTCGCCAGGGGAGCATTGCAGTTTACAAAGCATACACAAATGCTTCTCACTTTTGGGGGGGATTTCACAAACACCTGATTTGTGAGCCATCTGCCAAAGTTGTGGCTCAGATGCATTTCATCTCAATTGGGATTAGGGTGAGTGATCCAAAAATGCGCGTCTCAATCGAAACGTTGCGGGTCATGTCCCACGACATTGGTTACCTTGTCTGCTCCGGTATTCAGTATGCAAATGGGATGCAGCATGAAGCAATCCGACAGCAAGATGCAATAGGGAGGAAAAAGATAGGACAACGTGTCAGGGAAAGAGAAAAAACCGTAGCAGGGTGCAGAGGAACAGAAACGAGAGATTGGGGCAAAGCCGCTATAAGAAATAGAAAGGTCCAGGACTACATGTCGGAGAGACATGGGAGTTGTTGGGAGAGGGTGACACCAGGAACAGATAGAGGGCTGGAAGTGACAATATAGCAACCTCAGATGTGGGGGATAGAAACACAAAGTAACTGGGAATATTTCTGTGTACTCTGAAAAGATGTGGAACAGACCAGGCTAGGAGAAAATAGCTATATGCAAGTAATATTACTTCTTTTTCTATTTGCAAAGGGTTTTGTTTACTTGTTTGTTAACAGAGGGTTTCAATTAATCTTGAAAAATGAGGATTGTATTAAAAAAAAAAAAAAAAAAAAGGCCCCTTGGTGTTCCCATGGTTCCTCAGAAACCAATCAATGTTTTCTTTCAGCTCACTTTTAATTTCAATGTATTTTGACATTTAAATTAAGATCTCAAGATCTGGTAGATAAAAACAAAGACTTTAAGAATAACAGAAACTACAGAAAAGACAAAACTCAATTTCTTCACGCTTAGCAGTCGTTTTCACCAATAGTTACAGCTAGACAAGTATTCTGGTTGTAAACACTTCTTTCAAAATGCCATTTTGGGTTAACAGAAAAGAAAAGAAAGAGTTAAACTGACCAAATTGTTTCTTTTGAAAAATTCTAAAAAGAACTCAAATGTTTTCTTGATTTTTTTTTGAACTTGAAATGCTGCGTTCTCAGTACACTTTAAGATTATTAAAATTAAGACTTCTCAAGAATAAAATATTTTAATATGGATTGCTTTTTTCCCCAACTGAGGCATTCAGAACATTAACAAAGGCTCTTTTTCAGCTGGATTCTAAACAGTCTATTTTAAAAAAATCACAAACAAGCTGAAAAATCAATTATTCACACAAATCTAGTATTGACCTTCTCTATAAATTACTCAACAATGCAGTTCTGCCCACGAATACATATATAAGTCACAGTGAAACCAAAGGAAATTGTGAATATGAAACTGGCTGTAACTAGACTGTTTAGCAAATCTTGCAAGGAAACATATTCTTAAAAAATTATAGCACAAAAAATGCAGATGTTAGCAACAAAAACTACATTTTCATAGCTTTTGGAAACTTTTTTTTTCTCTTGGAACTTCTGAAGATTTCTGAAGAATAGGAACCCCCAAATTCCCTTCTGCTTCACAGATACTATTTCTTCATAGTTTGTACTTTAAGACTAGATTGAGGGACTGTGATCCTCTGTTGCCTATTGATTCTTGGGGTGATTTTAGTATGTCACAATAGGTCACTGGAAGTGTAGGACTGTGATATAGGAAGCCTACAGGTGAATTTGTGTTCACTGGGATGATGGCAGAAAAGCAACAAGAGATGCTTAAAATCCATCCACTTGGAGTGTCCAACTGTCTACATGCTTTAAATTCCAAGTATACTTTGAAATACTTTGAAACTGAAACAGTTGGGAGCCATTTGCGATTTCAGAGAGACAATCTCTCTTTCAAAACCGATCGGGACTTTTTGTTTTTCCTTTGCAAGTTTGCTGTTCTACGGCAAATGGTATGGAAAAGAAGCAAACCCTCCAGAGACACCATTTTGGGAAAGACTCTAAGTTGTCAAGGGGAGCATTTGACAAACAACTTCTATCGCACAAATCTGCTGGCCCTGTTTTATCTAACTTGGCACAATGAAGATACAATGCTTGCAGAATGTAGTATGTTTACTTTAGTTTCTCTTCCAAAAACTCAATCAATACTGCAGCCTCACCGTCTCCTTTTATAATTGGCAATTATAAGCTGACTGACTTGACACCCAAATGTCTTCATGTGTGTTATTCTCTACCTTACTCTTTCCTATATAGACAGCTTAAAGTGGGCAGTTGCGTACGTGCATTTAGAGAACAGGGCCGTTAGCTGGGGGGTTGCCATTGACTCTCTACCTGCATTTTGCCTCTCTTTGACCATCATGAATCTAACTGGAAAACTGCTCATAAAAGAAGTAATCTTTAGTGCAAAAGATATCTAAACAGCAACAACAAAAGAAGAAGGGTTAAAAAGACCTTCAACATTTTTGGTTGGAGCTTTTGACACAAAGCTTGCGAGAAGAAAGCTTGATTTTTCTCTGGTTGTATCTCTGAATTTCACAGCCTAGACTTTGTGCAACGTCATGCGCATTTACTTGGTTTGGGAAGCTACCACTGACTGATAGTACCTGTAAGGCCCACATGATATGCCATGATGACTGCCTTAAAAAAATGCTTTAGCATTTCTTTTGCCTAGCCTGCCTCCTCCACTCAATATCTGAGATCTGCTTAGGCGGGTTCTGGAAAGAACGTTATCCGGGAAGTGCTAACAATGCACTTTAATTTTCTTCTGGACTGACTTGCTGCTAATACACTCCCAGTCTGTTTCTGAGAAAACTGTTTTCTGATAAGTATTATTTAAAAGGTTACTGCCCTATTCAGGAGAAAGATTAAGACAATTCGTTCTGGCTAATAATGAGAAAAGTACTCAACGAAATATTTGTACAAATGAAATTTTACGGTGAACTCAGGTTTCCCTAGGTAAAAAGCTTCGCTGCATTCATCCCGCAAAAAGCATTCTGCTCTCAAAAGCAAAACAAGACTGCAGCTGTTGTAAACATTCAGATTTTGTAAAAGGGAAATCCCATTTAAGCACATAGCTCTGATTACATGGACCTAGAGTTTCCAGAAGCTCCCTAGTATATATAATCTTTCAAGGAAAAAAAATATACAAAAGTTTTGGGCACTAGGGAAAGGTGAACAAAACCCATAGTTAAATGCACAGCAGCAGTGGGGGGAAAAAAAAAAAAGAAAACAAAACAAAAGAATTGGAACCAATGTCATAAATGGCACCACTCCACTACACAAATAAGCAATTTATAGTGACCTTATCTGCAAAAAATATACAAAATAGAAAAAGAAGTTCATAGAAATGTCACAAAAATAAAAAGGGGCAATGAATAACTTTCTTAAGACAAGAAACAAAATCCATGTGGATGCTTTAGTACTGGGAGAAGCTGAGTTAGAGAGAAGATGAGCGAGAGAGGTTTATAAAATGATGAACAGCAGAGAGAAGCTAAATTAAGGACTGATTTATCACTTTTCCTATAACACAAGAACAATGAAGTGCATTTAAAATTGACAAAGTAAACACTTACTTTGGTTTTGGTTTTGGTTTTTCGGTTTTCCTTATGTGGTTTTTTTTTTTTTAACCCAGTGACTTATTTAACCTGTGAGATTCATTGCTGCAAGATCTCTTCGGAGTCATGAGCTTAGGAAGATTGAAAAAGCCATCTGACATTTATTTTGATAACGACAAAAACGACTGTTCAGTTTGAACATCTCTAACATACTTTTTTCAAGGAGTAGGATAAACCCTCAGGCTTCCTGGCAGAAGTCTAAACTCTAATTATTTAGGGTCAGGAAGAAACTTCGTCTCTTGGCAGGTCATCCCAGAGTTGCCCACTAGAGGGTCTCAAGGGTGTTCCTTGAAGGCATCTGGTCTTGGTCATCATTAGTAGCAAAGGGAGGCCTCATCCAGGATAATAATTCCTTTTCCCCTATGTACCAGTAGATTCCTGCATGCAAACCCCTCTCAAATGTCTGCTTTTTGCAGAACGCTCTTTAGCTGGAAAGCTTTCCGGCAGCAGAAAGGAGAGTTTGTTTGTCCCCCAGTCTGCTTTTACCTCTCCGGTGCTTCGGGCTCACATCAGAACAAAGAGCTGTGGGGGAGCGAGAGGGAGGCATACACCAGGAGTAACAATCCTGCAGCCCTTTGCAGGGATTTTAATGGTATATGTGTGGAAAAGTAATAAACGGGACACAGCCCATTAGGCAAGAACAAATTTTCTTCCCATAATTTTATCTTTGTTTAATTGAATATTTAATTAGTATAAATATGAAACTAATTTTTTTATGTGTTCAGTACATTTAGCAAGAAGTGTTGATCCTGGTCTGCATCTTGAGAGGCATTTATGCAGACACGGACAGCAGCCATGCCCTTCTTGTCCCCTTCTGTGTGCTAATAGAAGTGAGCGGGTCATTTGGCATTAGCAAAGGAGTAACTTAGCATTTGCACTGAGCTGAATCTTGCCAGACTGTGTGCATATTGGAGCCAGTAGACAGCGGCTCCTTTCACGTTGATGAATGGCTTTTTTCAAGCGTTCTGCTCCCTAGTTATGAGAAGGGTGACCCGGTCAGGAGACGACTTTATGAAGCTATAAAAAATGTATGTCACTTCGGACTCTCTAATGTCACGGGAAAAAAAAGGGAGAGAGAGAGAGGGAGAGAGGGAGAGAGGGAGAGAGAGAGAGAGAGAGAGAGAGAGAGAGAGAGAGAGAGAGAGAGACAGAAAAAAAAAAAAACCAACTCTGTGCACAAAAAAATAGCAGGGTAATAAGCCTGTTTTCAATGCTCTAAATAGCTTTCTGTCTACAGCCCCTGTGTATCCCTGTGAGCTGGGGCTGCCGCTTGCTTCAACAAAGCAGCGAGGGTTTTGTGTGTGTTTAAAAAGGTTGATTCTCTTTGCCTTCCTATCACAGTAAATGCTTATCATGATGACAACAAGGCGTTGGGAACGCAGGTCGGGTGGCTGTTACGTCGGCTGCTGCGAGAAAGCTATAATGCACTTAAAAAAAAATGTAATCCACTCAAGGTGGCTCTGACTTTTAAGTATGCAGAACAGCTCAAGAGAAAGGCACCATAAAAGCAAAGTAGTTTTGAAAGGGGCCTTTCATCTAATATTTTATAAAGTATTTTCTCTATGTCACAGAGAATAAAAAGTAAAGGGTTGCCAGGTACGTTTGCCCCCATGCCTTTGGTTTAATACTCTGGAGTTTAAAGATACTGCCATGTAGATTTTAACAAAGACAGCCCTCAGTAGATCCATAATTTAGCATTCATTGAATTTTCCCATTTCTTTTTAGGCTTTGATATGCATATTTCATTGCATTAGATGCTTCCCCCTCCCTCATGCCCCCCTCCACCCACCTCCCAGAGATGTAGCACATTTTATAACTGATGTTAAAATGTTAATTTGCACAAGGTAAGTGGCCCGGAGGATTGAGGGCAGAGGCCTTTTCTTTATTAGGATTTCAATTAGTCACGGGCCAAGTTGGGAACGCCCAAGTTCTGGATTTGCAAGCCGCCCTTGCCAAAGCTGAGATGCAAAAGCTCCTGAACTCCTAGACCCAACCACTGGTTTGCTTTCCTGTTTTCCTGGTGGGATTTCCAGTTCTCACCCCACCCGGCACTGGAACAACTTGTATCACGGTAGAAACGAGACTAGCTGTGATCTGAGTGCCAGGCTCAGATAAATCACGGACATTTCTTTATAGAAACTTGGAAACCTCTGTGGTTTTTTGACAGGCAAAAATTGGACTGGGAGGAACACAAATCAGCAGGATGCAATAACAGCAACACGCAAGCCAGCGTAAAATGGGTGGAGGTGACACAGATATGTAACCCGCACCTCTCTGGTATTCTGTGGGGGGCAAAATGGATGCAGCTTTAATTCATTTAGAAGTCTCTGAGGACTGAATTGAGTCCTAATGAAAGTTCCCATTGAAGTTAATGGACCTGATTCTCTTCTCATTGCAGGGAGTAATTCTAATTAAGTCGATAGAGTTACACTAGCATAAAAGTGGTCTATGTGAGAGGACTAGCAGGTCTTGTGAGAGTTGAGCCTCCTAATGACAGGACTAAAATTGAACCCTGCAAATTCCAATCACTGTTGCATTGAAATAAATTCAGCGTAATTGCATCGAGTCACATCCAGCAGGCAGTGGCCTAAATTCTGCAGGATTTTTCCTTGGACATAACTGCAATTCCATCGTCTTCCTCATGGAAGTGAGATCCAAATTTTCCCTTCAGTGTAAGTACAGAAGGAAATACAAGTCTGGGAAAGGGGATGTGTTTAATTTGATTATTGCTTATTATTATTGTTATTGCTCATGTTTTGTGTTCGGACTTGCCCACCAAAGATTTGATCCAGTGCATATTGAAGCCATCCAGAAGCATACTGAATAGCAAAGCTCCTGATTTGGTTTCTCTATTTGACAGATGTCAAATAGTAACGCAAATGGAAATTGAAAGGAAGGCACGGTCACTCCTTCCGAAAGCTTTCTAGCTATGTAAATGCATTAAAAGGTATGGGGCAGAGAGGGAGCCAACCCTCACGTCCCTAAGACTGTGCAACAGCCTTTGACGGTACTAGCTGTCACCGCCACAGCTTCCAGCCTTACGCCCAGAGGCACTGCCCGAACACGTCAAGAAAGGAAAACCGCACCGCGATAACTCAGCAGCCCACTTCTGATTCAGCCTAAGAGCAGAAGAACCATATCCACCGGTGTATAAGGTGGAGATAGCCAATGAAGCAAATCCCAAGACGCCTGTTTAAAGCTACACATTTTTCTCCCATACTTTTGTCCTCCGAAAGCGTTTAAGCTTGGTAATGCATGAAATATATATTTTTGCAAGAAAAAAAAAATCCCTCCATTTAAGAATTTATTAACAATTTACATAATTGCTTAAGTAATCTGCATAATTGACAGAAAGTTTAATTTGACCCTAGTTCAAATGCAACACTTATGGTTTTAAATTGAAATGGGTATAATTCATTTATGAGAGTAATTAAGCCATAGTGTCTAACAAATACAATGTATGCTGCCTGAGGCCTTCAAGGCCAGAACATGCTATTAGGATGTTTTATTTAAATATGTCAAATCTGTTCATCTCCAAAGCCGCCTGCGTTAAAATATATCAAATGTCTTACTTGACCTTTAAGGTGCCCTACTGAAAACAGGGCATTAAAAAAAATAAAATAGAAAAATCACACACTTTCCTGCGTGCCTAAGAAAAGGCAGGAGTGGTGGACAGGAGAATGTGGGAGGAATGCTCTGAATGAGATTATCATATCTCTTAGCAGCTATGCAGCTTTAAGGGACTGGTTTTGCCTTCATTAAGTGAAATCCACTGCTGTGTGCAATGCCAGCATAAGGCTATTTACAACCACGTAAGCCATCCAAATAGAGCTTAAGCAGTGCAGAAGTGTCTGTGTTGCCCCTCTGCGAAGAGGCAGCGGAGCAATCCCTGGAAATCCCTTGATTCCTTGGAGACCATTTAGGTTCTGTTAACATGAATCAGGACAGAGGAGGCCACCCCAAAATGTCAGGGCTAGGCAGTGGTCTCCTCCCAGGTTACCCTTCTCCAGGATGGCTACTTAAGGTTATGGCTGTCCTTTAAGGACAGATCCAGAAAGCCTCACGCAGTCTGGCTGATACTTTCCATCAGCTTTATTCCCCTTGAAATTATGGCTGTCCCTCAAGGTCCAAGACAGCATTTGACACAAGAAACATGAATCTGATTGTAAGACTTTTCACTTCCCTGTATTTGTTTGTGTGTAAGTACATGGAGTCTAATAACTGTAATCATTTTGCCTTTAAAGTTGGAAAATAAAAGGCTGACTAAGGTTGCTTCTGAAAAGGAAGGCCTAAATCTGTGGATATGTAATACATTTTTTATGAAGACCACCTTTTTTTGCAAGTCAGAAGAATAAGTTGCATCTTGAGTAGGAAAAGTAGTGAAGGCCTGTTTAGCAGGGAGAAGAGGAGATTTTGTTTCCTTGACTTTGGATTGTTTTATTTTTGGCACTTTGCAAAGCTGAGACCCCCTTTTCAGTCTGAGATTTTCCAGGGTTTAGGTCTGAGGCTGTGAATCCATGCCTGATTTCATCTGGTTCTCAGGACCGGACGGCTAACTGACTCATCCACTAAATACAGCTCCAGACTTGTTGGAATATAACAAAACCTCAGCTTCTCAGTAATTGCAAGTCAGGTATTAAAATGATTGTTCTTTCTTGAATGAACATCCAGTATCATCAGGACTTTGTGGTATATGCTAGAGTTTCTGATCTTTCTTCTGCAGTCAAAAGAAAGGGTGTATGAAGCAGGACTTTTTTCTCTCAAGAACTATGTCCCTACTGTATTCCAAGTCAGACCTGCTCACTTTTCTAATTAATATATTATATGATATACATAGGAGAGTCAGAGACAAGATGCAGGATGAATGCATGCCAAGTAGCTGTCTCAGTTACCAGTTGTGTAGATTAAAGCTGTCTGATATTAGGGAATTTATTAAATGGCTTCCATGAGCTACATGAGAGTGTAGAGAATAGCATTTTTGCCCACTCCTGTGATTATGTCACTAGTCTCATGATAGATGGTGTTTTTATCTAAGGTACCAGCTTCAGGGAATGAGGAGTATGAAAAAATTTCAGCTTTCATTAAAAAAAGAGAGAAATAAGGAGGGTTGGTGATCACATCACAACAGCTTAACAAGTTACCATGAGTCAGCTGAGCTCCAGTAACTGTCCCTGGGCATGCTTTTATCTGAATGCAAATGCTGGCTTATATGATGTAACTTAGCCTGCCATGAACAAGGACAAAATGAAGTGTATTACTTTGCATATGCCCCAGGCTGAAGCATGTACTTGCAGAAAATCACTGCAGTTCAGCTAACACACAGTAACTTGCCACAGTTGCCTGATAGTGAGTAGGAAGCATACATTTCTAGCCTGTTTGCAGACATGACATATCATTAGAAAACACCACCCCAACCAATCCTTAATGAATAAGGCCCATTAAAAGCAAACACATGCTTATTGATTGATTGATTGATTGAATTTAGATTAAGAAGCAATCAGACAATTATCCTCTTTCCCCACCCCTGAAATCAAGTTCATGATTTCAGAATAATTTTCCAGGAAATCAATAGCAAGATAAGAAGAAGAAAAGTCCAGTCAGCTGATCAGTCTGAACAACCACGTGTTGTTCCAAAATGATGGAAGTTTTAAACTCCTGGTTGACAGAGCTAAAGAAGTTCTTATGAGGACTTCAGAGAACAGAAGTTAGCTCCAAATATTAGCGAAAAAATACCAAAACCTCTTAAAATGTTTGTTAAGTCATCGGATTCTCTTCAACTGCACTTGTCTAATATAAATGGGTTAAGAATGTCAAAGCCAGTATCATGTAAGCAAGGGAGTACATTGTGGTTTTAAGAAAAGGTCACATTTAAATGTCAGAAAGGGGTCATGTTTCTGATACTGTGTTCTTAATGAATGAGCGGGATTATTAAATCTTTCTGTTAAAAAAGAACTACAGGCTTTTGCTAGTGTCCGGCTGCACCTGGGAGGACTGATTCCCTCCAGTGGCTCAGCATAGAGACCACTTTAAATGATGTTTCGTCGGAGCACCCTGGGAGCGGGGAGAAGAGAGCAGAGGGTGAGGATCCAGGGGGATTTCCTAGGCGATTCCCATTACAATCGTCCCGTCAGCCTAGCAAGACTGCTTGGAAACTCTGCAAGAAAAACTGACCTCAGTGTAAAAATTGGGCCATTGTACATATCTCTCTGAACATCTTTGATTCCAGAACATCTGCCCAGAATCAAGCACCACCAGTGAATTACTGATCATCATTACTGATCTAATAATAATGTCATAAATAATACATCGCCTTCAGCTTCAGGCAGCCTTGTCAGCAGCATGAAGTACTACTAACCCCGAAGGCACTGATTTCTTCAGAAGGCCCTCAGTTCAGCTTGTACCATCAGTTAAAGGTGCATGGGTTTCATAGCATTTAATTGCCTGATTTGTGGTTTCCAGGTAGATGTCTAGATAGCATTTAGACACTTAGCTAGCATAGAATATTTTTACATCTATAGCAGTTAGTTCTGCAATAAAATAATTATTACATATAAATTTCATATATAAATTATTAATATATAGAATAACAAATAATATTTACTCTTTAAAGGTACAAAAGCCAATCACTTCATGTTATATGAAGGTTTAAAGTAGTATGTATTTAGAAGAGAAGGTCTGTGATTAAATCAGGCAATTGATTGATCATCATTTAGTCTATTTCTTTCTGAATATTGCTTGCTAGATTCTGCAGTCCACATTTACCATTTTAGTCTACATGGAAAGCACTGTGGTGAGTAAATCTGTTTGTGAACTTTAGCCAGTTATTATACATTGTTAACTCTCTTCCTTGCCGTTCTTAGCCCATGCTAATAATTAGGATGGGATAGTCAACTCCAATATAAACTAAGAGTGGCTAAAGGACAGCAGTTAAATTAGAGCCAGTGTATTAAAAACTTTTTCCACAAGTCCTTTTGCACTGATTGTTGGACAAGGCGTCCATGTGACTATGGGTTGGACTCTCACAAGCATGCTACGGCCGTGTAGCACTGCAACTCTCTTCAGTGGGTATCCTATCAGAATCTGACTTGTTTTATAAAGCCTTTCAGTTCAAACCAGATGGAGATTAGGTTCAGATACTAATCCACATCAGTCTCATATTTCCAAAATGTCTTTAACGTGTAAGTTACTCCTCTGTTAAAACCTGAATGAAAGGGTTCACACCACAACTTTGGAAAAATGGTGAAAGCAGCCATCATTGAATATATCTCCAAACCCAACCACATTTCAAGTCTGAGAAGTAGATTTTTCTATCTCCCTTTCCATGGTTCATAACTCCAGAAGAAATCCATCTGAAACCAGTAAGACTGCCAAGGAGCACATGCCATACAACAGGAACAAGAGTAGACAAACTGGAGGGAGGAGAGAGTGCTGGGTCCTTAACAGAGCCAACAGTAAAAATAAGGGTGTCTATCTAATTTCAGGAATAAATCCCCAAAAGTCTAAAGTTTTGCTCACTTACTGTGTTTTTTTCATTCCACACTTTTATCATACACTGTATTCTTTGCTCAGGCCGTGGCATATTATTGTGTGTACCCACAAGTAATTGTAAGGGCAGCCGACATCATTTAGATACCAAAATACCTGATAGGGCATTGAGATGTGCAAGTGACCTTAAATACACCCCTGTAGAGCTGAGAGTACAGAAATGGAGAGAGGGCTTTAAAATCTGGCCTCTAGAAATTAAGTGCAGGTGATTCTGTATCATTTCATTTGAAGTGGTTCTAGCTGGGCTTGGAATTTGCATCCCTGCACCATTAGAATGGCCTGGAGTTTCTTAATTACCAAACAAATGGAGAGTAGCTGCTTGATTTTGACAGCTCCTTTGTGTATCATTCTTCACAGAACATGAATGATTAATGGAATTTTCCCAACACAGTCAAAGTTGTTTACTGATGGAATTAAAGCTGAAATTGGCAGTGCTCTTTAGGGAGGACTTTTTCTATAATGTCACCAGACCTGCCAAGCGCTCCTAAAAAATAGGGACAATTAGCGATGGGTCAGAAGGATTCTGGGTATTAAAAGATTTGGTTCTTTCCAACGAAAGTGAAAAGGGGGGGGGGGAAGCGAATGACAACAAAAAAAGCCTTTTCTTGGTCATTTCCTGAAGGGAGTAATATCCTTGGACCCTAGTTCTGCACTTGACTTAAAAGGGAAAAATGTTAAATTTCAGGGTTTGAAGATATGAAGTAGATAGCAGGAGCCAAGTAAAGGAAGGCAGTGTTAAACTCTTTGTTTAAAGCACTTCTCATAGAACAAATGAACATGTTGACTAGTTGGCTTCAGCCAGTGTAGTTTTCACTCAGTCAACACGGGGTAACACATTGTCCATAGGAGTTGAACTTGGGGGCCAGCTGGTTATCAAGGAGCAGAAGAGCAGTACAGAAACAGCACAACCAGAATAGCTCTGTTTAGACAATGGCATTTGTGGCTTTGTTGCCTTCAAACTATGCTTTTGAGCATTAGAAGTTCCTAGAGGGCCAGCTAGCTGGCGCAGAGGGCAACCAGTACTGGAAGACAGAGGAGAAGATGGTTGATGCTAGGGCATCCTGTCTTGCAGGGGAAGGGGGAAATTCCAGTGGCTGTTAATAAGGCCCCGGGAATTGTCCTCACTGGAAAGGACCCAGTACGGATGCTGGCGAAGGCAATGCGCATGTGGAAAAGATGGGGAAGAGGTTGGTTCTCATCACACACAACAGTAGCGTGAAAGGAAGCTGATTCCAATGGGTCAGGGAGACCCGCAGACTGCCTCATCTGCGATTATTTTGAACATATTCATATGTATTGTTTTTCCTCTGTACTTTCATCATTTGCCTTCTTGTCCCCTTACACTGCTAGATTCCACAGGCAGAAAAATTTGTGGGAGTAATAACCTCCCATCAACAGTGGTTCATCTGGGACACACTTACGAAGTTCATAATAAAGGCAAGCCCTATGCAGCATGCTTGATGTTTAAAGTGTTTTATGAACAACTTCACACCAACCCCAGGAGATAGTTAGATAAGCATGTGATTTATTTTTATTCCCATTTTCCAGATGGAGAAAAAATGGTGAAGTGACCTTCTAAAGGCCGCAAAGGGAGTTGAAACCGAGATGAGATCAAGGAGCTCCTGACTACCCTGCCTGTGGGGAAAACATCAGATTGTTCTGCATCTCTCTTCTACATCTATTGTACTGACAAAGGCCTTTTGCCACACTCATGTGAGCAAGCCTAGAAGATGGATTTTTATGGCTGTAGTAGAATCTGGTAGCTAGCCAGAATACTTTGTTTTTTAGCTATCCCATCTCACACTTCCCTCATGCACTTCCCTCCCTCCTGCCTCTAAGCATTTTTCAAAAAACATGCAAAATTACCCATGAGCAAGGCTACAAGGGACAGCACAAAGCCAGTGAAGTCATATGCCTCCTATGCTTGTATAGTTAGCAGCAAGTATATATAATACAGCCCTGCCCTTCCTCTTCTAATGAGAGTGGCTCGCCATCAGGTACATGATCGGCTGCCAAAGGAGATTAATCTCCCTTTTTAGCATGTGTTTTGGGGTTGGAAGGGATATCAGTTGCTTTGGTATGTTTTTAACATCATCTAAAGTGTAGCCAAGGGATATAATCATACCCTTGGGAGAGCAAAGGTACAATACATAGCTAAGTGCCTCTAATCCACAGCAGCATGATTATCTATTGATAACTACCTCCTCCCCTTCAGCTGTCCTACAGATCCTGAGTTTGGTTAATAAAAATAAACGAATTCAGCATGCCACAGCATGGTAAAGGACGTCTATCATGGCTGTCAGGGCGGGGAAGGTTAACTGTTCTGTTTTGTTTTCTTTTCTTTTAATGCAAAACCCAACTGGCTTGGTGATCTTCAGATATACACAACTACTGATGCCAGATATTCACTCGCACAGACAAAATTAGTAGGTGTACAAAAGAGAAGGCTGGGGCAGAGGAAGGGGAAAAGGCTGGGGCCAAGAACTGGGAGCCAGTTCTTGTCATGATGTACTCTTACTGCCTTTGTGATCCTGGGCAAGTCTCTCAGATTATTTTTAATAGGTAGGGTTGGATGCAACGACTGATATTAATTACAAAGCAAAAGACCCTTTCACCTTCCACTACTAAATTTGCATCTGAAGTTAGTTATCCGTAGTTAATCTTGTACTACTGTATCCTAAAGCCAGACTTCCAGAACTGATAAAATCCTGCAGTTTCTGTTGATATCTGTAGGATATATGGTTTGGAATTACTCGTCATGATTTTCCCATGCATCACTTCCATTTTCTGTGAAGTAGGAACAGCAATAGCACCTTAATTCTCTGCCACTTTTCTAAAGTTACAAGAAGGTATGTCATTTTGCACTTTTTATGAGAAGTGGAAGGGCTTCCCAACAGGGCCCAAAGAATGGTGTAAGCCAGTCTTGGAAACACATCCTGAAAAATGCAGTGCTGACTTTCCGTAAGCACAGATAATAGATGGTGACTGATGTGCCCGAGTCTGATGGCACTTGCCCTGGAGCTATTCAATTATTTGTGTTACACCATCATAAAGTGAAAAGGAAAGTTCACACATGTCCAAACCATATATGCACCACAGTGTCATTTGGTTGCTGCCATTCCCTCACTGGGAATCAAACCCTGAGAAGAACAAATGCTCTCCTCATGTTTGAGAAGTATCTGTGGAAAATAGAAACTCTTAATAAAAGCAATAAAAAAGCTTATTTGTTCATTCATCATATTTTCCAGGCAATTGTTCTCTTGAGAAACCTCCAAACAAACAGCCAGAAGTGAGTGGTAGGGAGAAGAAAGATATATGTGAATTCTATCAAGCAAGGCACATCTTGAAGCTACCTAGTCCTTATACTGGAATGTTGTATTCATGTTCCTTCCTGATGCTGGCGAGGGTGGGGTAGCAGTTTGGGAAGACATGGGCTTATCTGCAAAGGCATAGACTCTACCTGGAAAAAAAAAAAAATTGAGGAATGGTCTGTCCAGCCATTCCAAATCTCCTCAGAGTTCAAGCACTTCTATAATGTTCATTTGATCTTGGAGCTGGCTGGCTCTTACACTATTTTAAACTTCCCAGAGCTAGATAACCATCTACTGTAATGAAAAAGAAGAAATCAATTGATTGCATGCCCAGGCAATACTTAACCATGGACTGTACTTATTTTGGCTAAAGATGTACAAGGAAATAAATTTAAAAAGAAAAAGAAAAAAGCCCCTAAGGGAATAAACTATTAGCAAGACAGTTTAAAAAGCAACCACAACATCCTGACATAATGGAGCCACTGCAAAAAATTCCAAATAATATAGTCTCTAACAAAGCAGGGCCTGTCAGGTCAGTAACCCAGAACTGAGGTAATGGTTTCATATAACAATAATGCTTGACTTGGTATTCATTTTCAACCCACAGTGGTAAAAGTAAAGTTCAGCCTAACAGCAGCTGTCAAATACCTTCAGCTAATCCCCCAGTAGCTGCTTTGGTACAATTTTGGTGATGTAATACATCATATCACCCGACCCCAACAAGGCCACCGCACTGTTAACACTTTGCCCTTGGGAGGCACATGAGTGGGTCTGAGCGGTTAGAAACTTCCCCTTAGGTACTTAGGAGAAAGACCTGCTAACGCTCCCGACTACGACTCTGCTGTACTTTGTGCCACAGTAGTGCTGAAATGTGTTTCTTTCCAAATCATTAAAGCCTGGCATTTCAGAGCTGGGCTCCAGGGAAAATGTCCTTGGCTCACTGTGCGTTCCCTCCTATATTTCGAAACATAGATGCTAAGCTTCAGTGCTCCTTCCTGCTGGATTTTTAAATGACTTGGTGTTCCACAGGCTTCAGAATACTATAAATATTGACTCCTTTTTTTCTAAATATGCACTGTTAGGGTGTTTCTATTGCTTGGATTATGCCATGTGCTGTGAGTAATAGGATGGAAAGAACTGGGTTAGTAAAACCAGCATCCCAGGAAACCCCAAGCCGAGGAAAGGACCATGGCCTAGAGATTAGAGTAGGATGTTGGGGTGTATTTCCTCATCAACCCTGGTCGTCTACTCCTCTTTATTCTTACTTATATAATACATGTGGTAATGCCTTCCCTGTGAAGCAGGCCTAATTAGTGCCCAGTAAGCCTTGATGTGTTTAGTTGTCCATCTGCATGCAGACAGAAGGTGGCTTGGCTTGTAGTCCAGGCTGACCAGAAGCCACAGAGCAGCATTAACCTGAGATGAAATAATTTGTGATTTGTGTTGCCATCTTAGGTTTTTTTTAACTATAAATCCTGCTCTACTCCGCCTTCTCTTCCTTCAGAATCTGCACCTGCATACAGTTTCTGCTAGCCCATCTCTCTGATTCCCCCTGAATCTTTTTGATGAGACCTTCAACATATCCTGAATTCAGGATGGGAAATGAATGGAAGGGAGGGGTGCGAAATGTCCTCTCTCATCACACCGCTGTGAATGTCATGAGCCTATGCCACCTTTCAGAGGGAAATTCAGATAAAGCTGATGAATGTAGCCAACAGTCTCTGCATGTCTAGACAATCTGCATAGTTTTCCTTATCCAAACAAGCAAGTCTGAGACATTTAAAGCAAAAGAGGTTGGGGTGAGCTTCTAGTCCCTTTCAATAGCTTTTCAAGTCTCACCTTAACCTCAGCCGCCTTCTCTTTGGATATTTCTTTGGATTTGAACCCTTAGTTAATGGAAAGATTAAGATTAAACTTGGCATGGAGGATACCCTGCATGGGCAAAGCACCAGAGAGTGAAGTGTTTCCTAACTCCATTTCAGAGCAATTTATCTGGGAATCACTGGCAGACACTTTTTCAACCATGAGTAGGATTATTTTACACCACAGAACAACTAACATTCTTTCCCTTTGGAGCTGTTTGCTATTTAACTCTACATACTTCACCATTTCTTTGGTGTTCTTACACTGAAGGAATAATAATAACAACAACGACAATAATAAAAATCCAACTTCTTTTTTTCTTTAAGATACAGCATTGTTCCACTTCACTGGCTAAAACAGACTCAACTTCTTTGAAAGTAGTGGAATTGCACTGCCAGCACAGTTCACTGGTCTGCCTCATTTTGGAGAATTCATCTCTCTTAATGTCTTGGTCATACTGAAGCTTAGCATCAGTTGCTAAGCTGTGGGAGCTCAGCATTGTAATCCAGCAGTCCCAAATCTCAACTGGTCTGGACTATGTGGTCTGAGGTCTTCCTTGGGAAGAAGACGGCTAAAATCAGATGGAAATTAGCTTTTTATGCTCTGTGTGCATTACCCCTATACAACATGATCCACAAGTATGGTCAATACTGTCTTACTCTGAGAAGTGATTATGACATAGCAAGGGAGTCTCAGGACTTCACAGTAATTTTGCTAAATTCACCAGTGAAGCAGTGATTTCATTGACTGTGAGTCACCTAAAGTTAAGGAATCCATCTATTTAATTTTGGCTCTTTCCACCACAACACATACTGGTTGGTTGTGACTTCCTTAAGTGCCATGCTGATAGGCAGGATGAGGCATGTTCAGTGCAAGCTACCTTCAAGTAATCTTGGGCCACTGACATCTCATGAGAAATGTTGCTGTTACCAAAGCCCTAACACTGTTTTATATAGTGCTGGTGGCCAATAGCCACCTGTACCCTCATTTCAGAGTTGTGGCAACTCATGAGATTTCAGATCTGAGCTCATTTATTGATGGATTGAATAGACGGGATTGTCTCTGTCAATACCAATTATAAAAAGATGCACTCTTAAAAAAAAGGATCGGATGAGGCCCTGAGAAGTCAGTCAGGCCACCTTCCTATATCAGTGTCCTAGTATTTAAATCCACAAAGTCCATAAACAGATAGCAGTAGATACTGGCAACACCGCCATGTTTGCTTGAAATAGCCCGTATCTACACCTGAAAAAAAAAACACTGATATTTTCACCTAAAAAACATACCAAAAATTGACAGCCAGACTCTGCAGGTACAAATTCTAGTGCCTCTCCACACATACACAAGCAGCAGATGATTTTGAATGCATTTGAATTTTTAACAGTGATGCAGCACTAACACAGATTCCCTAAGCACAGAGTACGGAGAAATTCATCAGGCAGGCCGCTAGCTGAGGACTTTCCCCTACCACATCTGACACAACGTGCACACACCAGGAAAGAAGTCATATTTAGCATACTACAGTTTACCTGCATGATTAACCATTGACTGTGTTTTTGGATGTCTAATCACATTATATTGGGCTTATGTACAATTTTCTAAGTAGGCCGACTGATAGATTGATCAAGGGTAGATGGGATCTGACAGCAGAATATTATGGCAGAATTCTTTCGGTGATGGATGAGCCCACCTTGACACAAACTCCAAAGCTTCGCCTCTTAGTAATAAATCTCAGCATGAAGTCATCTGTCTCTGACCTGAAGCTCGAAATCAACGACTCAGGATACTGAAGTTTCATCGTCTTTATGAACATTTAAGTTGGCTCAATGGCATAAATATACACCTCCCGCATTCAATCTCTTTAATAGTGGCAGGCCTTATAATGTTGTTTTTATTTATTTATTTTTTTGTTTTATAAAAGGTAGCGACTCATAACTGATTTTCTCACCAGCCAAGGAGACTGCTGCTAATAGATTACATTCTGCATGATGCTTAATGAGCCATGATTGGGAAAGGAGATGGGAAATGGCACTTTGGATTGATTTAGCAAGGATTCAGTAGAGGCAATGCCACAACACCACAAATCGCAGTAGGCTTTACTTGGTGTCATAGAATTATATAACAGGCTCCTCAGATAAAACCTTCAAAATGCCTTCTTGACTTGGGAGTTTAACATGCATTTTCAAAGGCTATTTAAAGGCAGATTCTGAAAAATATGGTTAGCTAGCTTTTTCAAAGCAACCACATGAGTAACTTTCACTAGGAGATGACTGAAGACTTAAAAAACAAAACAAAATTCTCCCCCCTAGCCCATCTGCAAAATCTCCAGCATACTTTGGAACACTAAAAATTGAAGTATCTCATTACTTGCTTGTAAACTGATATGCACAGAATATATGATAGTGTGATATGGTGCTTATACTATCCAGAATTAATAATCTAATGTACCCAGAGTTTAATCCAAGACCACTGATGACACTGTGGTCCTCTTTCTTTATAGGATTTAAGCATTTAATTCTTACCAATTTCAGCAGGAGCTCAATGTTTGGTTCCTTTTGAGGATCTGGGTGCATGAGTCCTCATATCTTGTTTATATTCACCCATAATGTAAAAAAGTAAGATTGCATAATAGAGACCCACTAAGCTCCCTGCACTTGGTAGACATCCTGGATACCCACTGCAGCACACCGAATTAATTGAGTAATGCTTTCAGGTGACCTACTGTAGACATTTTCATCTGACAGAGCCAGGAAATGGGGTAGCTAATAGACCATTTTGGAGTATTGTAAGATCACAGCAATCCCGTATTTAAGGAGGTTAATATAATACTAATTGGGGCCTGGGTGAAGAGTTCATGAGACAGATGAACCCACCCGAATTTTGAGAGTTTGAACAGTCTGAATCTTAACCCATATTCACTGCCGCTTTGAGTGTTTTTGCTTTTTAACTAAAGAAAATAAAAGAAATATCAGAAGACTGCAATAATTGTCAGCTTTTTCTGACAAACATTCTTGACTCTATCTTGTGGGTTCAGAGCTGTGCTGGCTGACGACACACCAATGTCATGGCCAATGAGAAAAATCAACTTATAGGACCAAATTCACCTCCTGACTGACTCTGGTAGACCTAACTGCACTCTGAGATTTTATTTCTGCTAATATCAAAGACTAGAAACTGACAAAGCTGTATTATTGTCAACCCCTGTAGTGAGGCCGGGAAACTAGGAATAACAGTTAAGTTAGACCTGCGTGAATAATTCATAGGAAATAATTTATCTGATGAATTGACCTCCCCCCCACCTTTTTTTTCCCCCTGTTCCTGGCCATGTTCACAAGCAGCCTCTGATTTTCTCTCCTCCATTGTTACTCAAATTGAAAATATCTGCTGAATAATTTCTGAGGATAATTCTTGTTCTGCAGATGTGTCTCAGAGCAGTTCACTGAATATTTGGTATCTGAAATTCTAGTGCTAGCTAGACAGAGATCTCATGGTGTTCTTCCTGTTCTTTGCATAAAGGCAACATACATTTAAAACAGTGCATTTTCCACTCTGACTGTTGGCAGTTATGAGTCCTTTAAGGTAGTGTTAAGCTCTGCAAGGCGCGTATTTGATTGCAGGTTCCCAATTCTGACCCATGTGAGATAAATAGCACTTATAACTAGAAAGGAAATAACGCTTCCCTTGGGGGGTTTTCTTACAGCCCTGAAGGTACCTCCCAGTCCAATCAACTAGCTCAACGAGAGACTAAGAAAGCCACCAGGGAAGGGGGTACAAATTCAGGTTTGAAGAGCACATACTTAAATACTGCCTACGCCACCACCCAGGAGGCTCGGGATGGCCCATAAGCACAAACCCTCCTAACACAGCACCAGCCTCCAGGCCAACGGAGCAGCAACCAGTACATAGGATCCAGTGCAGTCTGCAGGACACCTCCACAGCAAGGAAAGCAGCCATGGCCACCCTCCACAGCTCCCATCACCCCGGTGAGGAGGGCCTCCCAAGTACCTTCAAACCACTTGGAGCCAGCTGAAGACCTCAGGGCTTGCTGAGCCCTTGGAGCCTGATCCAGCAAAGCTCTGATCCAGGCAGCTATGAATGCATATAGCCCTTCCTTCATACTGCAGGGGACATAATATGTAAAACTTTGCATCTTCAGTAATGTAAAAGTCTGCCCCAAGGGAATGCCAAAATCTTCCTGGTTATTTTACAACTGCCGCTCTGGTTTCTGAATGCTCCGGTGCTGAGCGGCTCCCTGCTTCCCTTTGAGGCATGATCATTTACTTGCTCCACTCATTACGTTCTGCACTCACGTCAGGCGACTAAGAGAATGCACATTGACTTTCAGAACCAGGAGAAAAAAGGGAGCAAGACAGAGTTAAAAGTTTCAGCCATAAAAGCTTTTGACACATCTTTCTGTCTCTTTCCGTCCGTGTAATCAATCTTCCAAGTTTCCAGGAGCGCCTGAGATTTTTAAAAACAGCTGTAATCTGTGGTCATTGATGGTGGAGTAGATTGTTTGCCAAACTATTACCATAACTGTCAACTGAAATCAGAAAAATAATCTCATTGTGCTGGACAGATGCCTTTCCTGCATTATTGATATAGTCACTCCAGAGTAATAGAGAAATATAAAGCATTGTTCTATTTACAAAAGGAGATTGGCCAAGTCCTTGAGAGTGAGCAGGAGGGACAGGCACTTAAAGGAAGTGAGATATAGTCAACTCAGTAAAAGTTATGTGTCAGGGTCATGTGGCCTCCATAGTCAGCAGTAGAATCTCATAGTTTTCAATAGCTTTTCCTCTCCTTTCTCACTTTCAGATTTAGTTCCATAGCTTAATCTCTGACTAAATGAGCTTTCCAGGGTTTAAATGCAGCACCGTGGAATTTACCCAGCTTTTTCCCCTTCCCTCCTCCCCTCCAGCTACCGTCCTGACCACCTCAAATACGTCTCTGGGACTGCCGCATTCCCACAATAAGCAAAAACACTGCTTGCTCACCACACTGCTCTTTGTAGTGAGAATAAATCAGGTCAGCTCTGCATGTTATAATACAATAGAAGAGAATTTTGTTTGCTCACAGTCACGATACCTCAGAAAACACTTTGAAAAGCAATGTACTAAATACGAGCATTGCAGCAAACCTTTCGGCAGGAGCAGCAGTCAGCCTGCATTTAGCCATAGCACCCGCAGAGCCTTTTGCTGCTACAAATGTCTGTATATATAGACAGAGGCCCAATTTTGCACTGGAATCTACTACAATGGACCAACAATCCCAAATTCCCAGTTACAGCATGAATGAATAAATATCCATGTATTCAGAGGACTAGAGGTGGGGTGGGAGCTTGCATTTTCACTTGAACACCAAGCAGGAGTCATGCATGATGGAAGTCCTGTGATTAAACTGAGGACCGGCTCTGGGAGACATTTGATCCCGTCTTTTTTATGAAGGTTTTAGATTTTATAATTGACTCAAATTTCACTGCAGGAGAAAATTTGTCTTCTCATCAGTATTTGGAAAATATAAAATTGGAAATTATTTTTGGAGGAGAACTCATCTATAGAAGTAGCCCCCCATCGAATGTGAAAAAAGAAATTAGATTTTGTAAAACTACAGTAGGTTTTGGCTTATTGTTGTTCAAAAGCAGCTAGAGATGCTAGATTCATTTTGATAGTAACAAAGTACTTTTCGGCAGCTTAATGTTTTGAGACAACACATGGCTTTTTTCTTTCTTTCTTGTGATAAAAACACACAGATGCAATCTTTGTCTCAGTAAAAAAGATGGAAATAAAATTAGTTCATCAAATTTGATGTAATGAGCATTATTGTCATACTGTAAAAATAATTTAAATGACAACAACAACAAAATTCCTTTTCCCCCAGTTTTAGTCAAATGTTTATGAAAGAGCCACTCTAGTGAAGCAAATGCAGTCTCTGGTCTGAAGTGTGAAATTCAGCAGGACACTAAAAAAACAGGGCTAATCAAAGGACAGATTCTTCCTGGGTGACTATCAGTCAATCAATAGCTTGGACCCATCGTGCTGACTGTAAAACATTTGTAGCTTTCCAATGAGAACAAATCATTGCAAGGAAAAAGCCTGACTGCCTTTACGCAGAAGGACAAACGGTCCACGGTCAGGAAACGAATGTGTAAAATGTCCTTGACACCACATTTGTCTCAATGCACTCTTCCACTCATAAGTTGTTATATTTGAGACACCAAGATGTCCTGACTCCACCAGCCCACGCTGTGGACTAGGACTTTTGTCCAGTCCTTTGGCACATTACACCACTAACTTACACCTATCTCTGGCACGCATGAGCGTGCACACATGCACACAGGCAGATACGAAGCCCAATGGCATTTTTAATTGAAAAGCATAAATTTGGCCTGCTAAATCTATTAACGATTTGTTTTAATTAGGAACCCAGCTGCTTCCTGAGATTTTGCAGTCTGGGTTTCAGAACTTTAGCCATACTGAAAATGAGTCTCCAGTGAGTTGCTTTGAGTCTTTCAGCTCAGCATTTTTACAGACTTGTTGGAAGGGAGATGTTTCTAAAACTTTCCGCAGCGCGCCTGTCACCCCTTCCTCTCTGCCCTTGGGTGATACAGACGTAGGGAATGTAAAAGCAGCTCTCCTCATCTTCAAGCGCATCTTAAATCCAGATGAAGTTTCCCTCTTCTTACAGAATATAGGCAAGCACACTACCCGTCTCAAATAGCTTTCAGAGAGCTCAGGTGGCACCAAACTAAGAATTGTTCCTGCCACCCCGATCCATCCCTTCGCCACAGCAGAGAGTGCAGGCACTGTCAGACTTCCTAGTAAGTAATGCCACTGTTACTTTCTTTCATTGAGTAATGGTGAATTAAATTCAGAACTAAACCTGCCAGATTTAAGGACCCCATCGAGGGTCTTAGAGAAGCCAGGCAATAAATGTACCCTTTTCTTGGAACATTTATTTAGTCAGATCACACATTAACGAACTTTGGGACACTCTGGCACTCACTCCTGCTAGGTTTGCATCGGCAGTACTAGCTAGAGGGAGAGCCCTGGATTTTGATGGATCCTTTTGCAAACTTATAGTCTGCAAAGCCTTTCAAGTCAGTGATCAAATTATGTTGCTAACATCTCTCTTTCTTCCTGGGGGTGGGAGCTTGTGCCAAGCAGGGAATCGTTTTTGCACTTGCACACCAGGATCAGTGGGAAAATGGAGAGGACTTAGTGCTTGTCCATCTACGACTCCAGAAGGTCTTTCCCTAGAATTAACTTACCGATAAAACACGCACTACGTCAGTGCCAGCACATGGTCACCAAAAACATGGCATGCTCCCAAAGAGCCAGGCAGGCCCCACATAGCTAAAGCTGCTTTGAACACTTTCATTTTTCTTTAATATTTCCCTCACTGTATATTGACTCTTTTTCTATGATACAGGTAATATCCTACACCTATTGTCCAGGTGCAAATGGCAGTCTTGAGGTCTTGAGGTTAAATGAGTTTTTTTATACATATATATATATATATATGTATGTATGTATATATATATACACATGTCTTTTCCACCTTCATTGTTTTTTCTGTTTTTCTGCCTTATTTTGCTTTCATTTTTCCCTCTGTCATATAGGATTATCTTTAATAATGCTTTTTTGTCCTGTCCCCCCACCCAACCCAATGCCAGTTTCAGATGCTGGCAACCACACAAGTACCCCAATGGGCCCCCAGCCCATTGGAAAGCTACGGGAGGAAAAGGAGGAAGGAAAGCAAAGTCAAGTGAGGTAGCAATGCATATCACATCATATGTGGTTCGGAGGACAGAGAAGACCTGGTTTCACCCATGCTCGTGGTTCCTGACAGACTGATGCTGGCTGTGCTCCCATTTGGCTTCCCAGAGTGATTTCTTAGCATCATCCTCCAACTAGCGAGGAATTAGCTGTGTAGTGGCCTTTACTATTCAACAGAAAGTTCTCTTCAGCTTTGCTTCTGCTACTCAGAAAAGCTTTTCAAATAGCTCAGCTCATGACTATGTTAGTTTATTTTATCAGTCAAGCTTTGATGCATTGATAAGAGGCATAGCAGTAAAACCTGAACATGTTCACTAACGAAAATAAGCAGAAAATGAAATCCTCACCAGAGTTGGTCAGAAAGTGGGAATTACTTTCTGCAAAAAATTTTAGTTGATAAAATATAAAAAACCAGACCAGAAATACTTTCACATGCACCCTCAGTATTTCAAACAAAAAAGAATTCCAGGCTCCTCAAACAGAGCTGAGAGGTGTTCCCCAAAATAAGAAGTTCATGCAGATCAAAAGCAGACACTGAATCTTAGGCCCTTGCAGAATCCCGCTGACCAGACATGTGGGCACAGATTTAAGGTCCCTTAGCCCCATTTTTGTCATGATTCTCTGCTCCTGAGGTCATTACAGGAGAATCTTAGATTGCATTAAAGGTCTCTAGTCTGTAACACAGAAAAATGGAAACCTTAAATCTAAACATTAAATGAGAAAAATGTAATTCTCCTCCAATATCTACTTACTTATTTTGAAATCTCATTATATTCAAATCAATCTTATGCTTTTGGATGAAAGGGTATGCTTTATGAGTGTTATATACTCAAATACATACTTTTGCATAGATCTGAATTCTGTATTTCTGGTTAAGATATGAGCTAATTTTTCCAAGTCTAGGCTGAAGTTTTCCAAGCATAGATTTTTGATTTTTACTTGGCATTTCAAATTCTTGACCAAAGAATGGGAAGAAATCCAGCAACGACGTTGTTATCCCCTGTCACTTTCTAGCTGCTTTAGCTTTAAAACCTGGCATATTTTGAAGACAGCAATAAGGTAAAACAAATAGCGGTCATCTCTGACCGTAATCTAGAGGAACACAAGTGCAACTCAGAGTGATGCGTTGTATCCCTTAAACTCCATAACAACTTCTAGCCTTTTTTTCGCAGGCCAGTCTTAATTAGCTGGGCACTGCAAGCTTCCCTTCGTTAGGCCATCATGACACTCTGACTTCTGCCACGCAGCACAGTCCCAATTGCTCAGGTCTCCCACAGTTTATTAGCACTGTGCCTGGGGAAATTTTGCATCCATGCGAAGCCTGCACCAATCTTGAAACAGGACTGGGGAAAATTTGGGCTTCGAAAAGGTGCTGAGCTAGGTCTCTGGTTCTAATAGGTGTTTCCAAACCTCACCACAGGAGCTCTGAATTACAGCACTGAGGACGAAATCTAATACCTATACGGGAAAAAGAGCGAGGGGATGGGTTTGCACGAAGAACATTTCCAAGCAGTCCACTAGGGAAAAGTGTCCTAGCAACTCAGAGCTGGCTAAAAGCTCTTTTACACAGGAATAAACCCAAACCTGTGGCTGACTATGTGATAAAAGCACACCAATTTCAGAATGCCAGGAGGGGGAGGCCGTCTTTGTGCATTAATTGCTATACAGCTGAGCGATTTCCCCCCTTAACACTCCCCTTTCCCCCCTCCTCCCAAAGGGCTGCTTAGCTACCTTATCTTAAGTCTTCTCTGGCTTGTTTACTAAATCTTTAGTCTGCCGGCTCAGGGTTAAGGACCCTCAACTTAAGTATGATCCTCTACCGCATGCTTCGGTTCCAGAGTTGACTCATAAGTAGAAGAGTCCTTAAGCCTCAACAAGCAGATTGAAAACTCAGTAAACAAGCTGAAGAAGAGAAACTCGAGATAAGAAGTCCAAGTCTCCAGCCACAGAGACATGAAAAGCACTTTATATATGATATATTTACAAAGTGGTTTTCAGTGACTTTCTGATGATTTACAGTATGTTTTGTATTTTTTTGTTCTCTTTCACCCCACAACTCTCCCCAGTCAGAGCTGCGGTTATTGGGTACCTATTTCGGGATGCTCACATTTAGCTCAATAATCTTATTAGTCAAATACTGAGAGGAATACGCAGAATTGCTTACTTTTCTCAAAAAAACATATGTCAAAGAAAGTTAGGTAAATTCTTTTTAAAAATTTCTTTCTGCAACCTATCAGTGTTCTGGAGGTATACTGGAAATAAACTTACATAATCTTAGATATATTTACAAGTTTCCATGGAAACCATTTCTTTGTCAAAAGGATAACATTTCTCTGTCTTATTTGTAACCCATACCTTGTAATGTCCAGGTCACGTGGGGGGACCAGGAGGCGATTCCGATGCCACCAAGTGAATCAACTTGGCTGTTCTCAGTTCTCATCCAGAGGAGAAGGTGCGAAGTAACATTCCTCCGTTATCTGTAAATGGAGACAATAACAGCGAAACAGTTTAGGTAATCTGACGCTGGTGATATCTAAATGCCAACCTGCCTGCCTCCCCTCCAAGGAACCCCCTGGTTATGCTAAGTGTTTCTGTAAGAGGGACTGCACACGCAAGGTCTCACCACTCCTTAAGCAAGGATGTTTGTTTTGCATGTCACAAGTTTTCCTGCGGGAATAACTGGCTCTTCTAATAAATGCTGCTTTGACAGCAGCATTGCAGCTTGCAAGGAGCCGCTCTCAATGCAGCACGTTTGTGCATCTGCAAAGACATCTGCAAAGTTGCCTTCCTAATTCTCACGTCGTTCCTCTCCCCCTCTTCTGCCAACTGCTTCTCCAGGCAAACGGGGAGGGGGAGAAGAGCAAAGAGTCCAGCCTGACCTTCCTCCAGCCCCCGGAAACACTGCAATGACAGGAGGTGTAAACCGTAGCTAGGTTTCTAGCTGACAGCAGCTGGGAGTCAACAACAGCCCATCTTATCCACTTCAGAAATGAGCCCTGGCTGATTGGACAAATATTTCCTATTTACCAGCTTCTCCCCCCCTCCTGGATAATTCTAGGGTTAATCCACCGTACCACCTCCTCAGCCCAACCCCATGATATTGACACTTAAGAAACACAGAGCTGTTTATATTTCATTGGAGAGCTCATACTATCAATTTTCACATTAGTGAGTCCAGCTATTGCTCTCTTCTATCGGGATCTATTGAGTGGTGGCAGTAGAGATATCCGCTGTAGTGAAGGAAAAAAAAATACTTAGCTGTCTGATGAAATGTTTTAAATGCATAGGGTTCACCTTGGGGTTGGCTGCTGCTCAGATTTTATCCATTAATAACACGCAGGGCTGCCACACTACTCTCCAGGGCTGATAGGAAAAATAGTACCACTTACAGATCCCTTGGTTTGCCTCAGGGAGAGTGCACCAAATGCAGCACATATCATACATTTTGGGGCTGAAATTTACTCCGAAAGAAGAAAAAAAATCCAAACATTCTTTATATTAAAAAACAAAAACCCAACTCTACTCCTGAAGCACAGACAAAGGGAAGCTGCCATGTAGGCCGGGAGTTGCCGACCCCAGGTGCCTTGCTTATGCTATGAAGTGCCTCTAGGCAAAATGGGGGTAAGATTTCAGTGTAAAGGGCCTTTTTCAGCTTACTGCCCTGCAGGTTGACATTTGACCCAACAGGGAGAGAATCTGAATTGTTACAAGGAGCCAGGCACAAAAGACTGCACTTCTTCTCAGCCGTCCTGTTTCCAGCAAAAGCATCTCATTTATTTATATTTTCTTTTTTTCCTACCACTGAAACAATTCACAGGAAAATGATCATCAGAATGAGAATTGTTAACTGATTAGATTATTGTCAGCATTCAGTACAAAACAGCCAAGTGCTCAAGGGTAAGTATTATTTTCATCCAATGATGAGGCTAAGAAAGGATTCTGCACCCAATTCCCTGAACATTAATGATCTGAAGATATTTGGGTTGGGTAGCATTGTTTTCCCTTCTCTTTCAAAGTGAGCCACAGAGCTCTTTGCTGCCAGGAAGTGTTATTTAAGAATATGTGTTTCTTTTGTAAAGGGAAGGGCATAATTAGATGTTAAGAGCTGATTATTGTATTGTTCTCCACAGAGATCTGCAAAGGAACTGCATTTGAAGAAAGAAGGGAAAGTATTGTGCTTGAAAACTAAGAGGTATTTGGCTTCAATATTCTATGCCACCATATCTGGAGCTTTTCACAAAACATAGAAGTAACCAAACTTCATTGCTCTCTGCAAATATAGCCTCCACTAAAAGCAGCCCCCGGACAACCATGGCCTGTGGGACACCTGGTGACACATGGTTCATCCCATGCCAGCTGCCACAACACCTTTAGCACAGCCCATTCCACTGGAAGCCCTTCCTCCTCCAAATGAAGAGCGTTTCGGTTCTGCCTCTCCTACGTGTTGGCAAGCAAAGAGCAATTTCCTGGTGGTGTGGGCCAGCGACACATCGCTGTGCTGGGGAAAAGCAAAGTTCTTGCAGGCAGAGAGAGACGCTGTTTCAAGTGGCCTCCGAGATGCGGTGCCTGCAGCACGGCTCCTAAAGGCACAGTCTGCTCATACACGGATTTAATGGAGACACCACAGACCTCACTTTGTGTTCATTCATGACAAAATAAGGCTTAGTATACCCCTTCCCCTCACTTCTCACTGCTGGAGTAGAGAGGTCATGGACTGAACCATCTACCCTATCATTTGCAGGGAGCCTTGCCAGATCAGGGCTGAACTTTACTTGCAAAAGGAAGGCCAACACTGGCGGGGAACCTCTATGGCTGCAAGCCCTGGCATATTTAACCCAGAAAGCAAGAGAATCTGAATCTCCAGGGCTGAGGATTTCTCTCTCTCTCTTTTTTTTTTTAACAGCACTAGAATCAGCCAAATAAATAAAAAAATTAAAAGACTACATGTTGTGGGAAGATAGCATTAGAGTCACAGTCCTAAAGACCTGCAAAATCTACCCACCCAAGCAGGTATCACTTTAAACAGAAAGCCATGAATCCCTTCTTTTTTTGGAAGCTTTGAAACAAACTGAACTTGTCTGCACACTGCTATTTTCTACTTCTCCAGCCCTAGGGACCTATAGTACTTCCTCCTGCTTCCTCCCTTAGGCACTCAGGGAAGCAAGATGTTTCTATCAGGCAGCTTTCATCAGAGAGAAAGTTCAGCAAGCAATAAACCCTTGCTGGGAGGACAAGAACCCATCTAGCTCATCCAAACTCACTTAAGAAAGTAAGAAACTTAATACAGGAGATAGGCTAGGCATTTATCCTGTATGTTGCACCTAGAAGAGACCTGGGCTGCAAGCAGACATCCACTGAGTACCTTTTAGCCCTGCAGCATACTAGAGAGGAGATAGGGTGTTCCAGTCGCTACCCACAAAGATGAGATTAAAAATCAAGCTGCCAAGCCTCAAGCTTTTCTCTCTGAAGGCTTCTAGCAGATTGGTCAAGAGGATAACCAGTACAGGCTTTCAGAAGCCACTGACCTCCACTTGCTTTTCAGCAGTGGCAGGTGTGAGGGGAAGCTCAACTGAGCATTCACTTCTTCATTACTCTTCTCACCAAGTGACAAGTGCATCAGCCGTGCTTAACACCTCCTGAAGCCACAGAGACATTACCTCCTCAGAGCTGCCTCTTTCCACTGCCACTTTTTTCTCCTCAGTCTCCACTATATATTACCTAGGTTATGGAGTTCATGTGAAATACACCTCGCAGCTCAAGTCCCAACTAGAAAAACACTAAGGCCAACTATGCTTCAAAGGCTGCCACAATGACCTGGCCATCCACCCGGACCTCAGCACTGTGCTGGCCTATTTCACCTCTGCTTATGGAATCTACATTAGCTTTGGCAAGCTGGAAAATGATGGAGTTTTAAACAACAACTGGACTTCTCTCTAGCAGTTCCCAAGGGATGTGCCCTCTCCTCCTCCTAGTAAAGGAAACAGAGAACATAGGAATAGGTGTTATCTGCTGCTCACCTTTTCCACTCCATTTTCCAAGGCTCTGCAAGACATCTCATTAATGAAGTCTTGAAGGCTCATTTTGAAGTTTACTAGGAAAATTTTTCTTGCCACTGCTATTAGAGATTTTCTCCATAGCCTCATGGATGCCATGCTTAAAGAGTTCTAATGCTCAAAGAGAGGAGAGAGAAATCTAAAAGAGAAACAATGCCTCTGCCTTTTCATTCTCTCTCTCTCTATTGCTACATAAAACCATGATACCTGAGATAGCACCTAAATATCTGTAACTAAACTGCATAAGCATAAAGTGGAAAGAGCTGTACAACCACCACACTCTCTGACCTCAAACAAAAAAAGACGCCTCCTCCAGAGTCATCTTTTTATAGCCTTTTTCTCCGCCCCTTTTTCCCATCAGCCACAGCCTCACTAAAAAATTAACCCCTTATGTACAAGAAATAAAGCAGTTCCACATTTTATTATACATTCTCCAAATTGGACTTCTTTGTGGCCAGACAAGTCCTTTAAGCCAAAGCCTGAGCTGAAGCCACCCCTGATTTGGGGACAGGTGTTCCAGTCCTTTTCGTAATCTGCAGGAACAGCCTTAGCTGTGTCACGATTGACGTACTCCATGTGCCAAATCATAACGAACTTGCGTGTTCTCCCCGGACCTGCTTCCAGCCTGAGGTGAGAACTAATGAATTGTTGGGGCTGCATACAGAGGACAAGGACTTGGAAGTGAAGGGGAAAGAATAAGAACATAAACATCTGTACGTGGAGGACACAGCTCCACTCTTGCGGATCATGCCGGCACTTTGTAAGGAATCGTCAATTTAGCCACTCCTTTCCGTGCAATCACACTGTTTAGTTAGGGCTGAACCCAAACACAGTTTGTACAAGAGTTTGTTTGAACACATCCCTTCAGTTTATTGGTTTTTTTTTCCTTCTATGCATCTTCATCCTTCATGGTTGATTTAGATTATGATGTAAACTAACCGAACATGACACAGCTGCTCTCCTCAGTAACCGAGGAGATGCCGGCTGCCACTCACCCTGGCGCGCTGGTGATTCGCAGCAGGGCTTATGGGGCTTATGGGGGCCCTCTTTTTTGGCAGCTGTCTATACCATCCTCATGCAGCTTGCTGACACAAAACCGGTGATGTTAGCAGCGTATGGGCAGCCAGAATAGGGGTCATTTACCTTATTTGCCAACAAAGTAAAGGACAAGGCCCAGTGGAACAGCAGTATATGGAGAAGAGCAGGCTCCTGAGGCAGCTGGAGGATGACACAGCAGCAAAAAAGGAAACAGCGAGCAGGAAAGACCCCAGCAGTCACCTCTGCCCACACATCTCTTTCCCTTGAAATGTTTAGTTTTTGAGGTCTGTATGGACTATCTGAATATAAATTCTGCAAGTTTTGATCAGCTGAATTGCCTCTGCCAAACCGAACTCATCTGACTGAGATGGACACCCTACCTCAGATACAAAGGCTGAGACCGAAGTTTGCTGAAAGCTGAGGAAGATTTTGTTGACACTCAAATTCGTGTAGCAGCTAACAAAAAGTAAATCATTTCCATCTGCATATGCTTTGGCTAATAAGGGCTTGGTCTGAAACTGGAGAAGCCAAAAACCTGTCAGGGAGCTGATCTAGTTGTATGTCTAACCTGAGCAGAAGTAAGAATAATTGGAAACCTCTCAAGTAGATTGTTCTTCTGAACTTACCGGGGCTCGCCACACACCAACAGCTTGCACAGTCTGAATTCCACAAACAAAAGCAGTCTGGACAATTTTGGAGAAGACATCGAGCGTTCAGACTTACAGATTAGCTCACACTGTTCACTGCCAGAAAAAAATTAGGCACTTATATCTGCCGCATAGTACCTCTGGGCATGAGGTTACAGCGTTGGGCATGTTTTAACTTACAGGCTGTGCTGAAACAGAGAACTTGATGAAGGTGGTTAGTGGAGAAAAATAGCTCTAAATAGAATGATTTCTGCAGAAACCAGGGATGACGAATCTACTGTTATATGAAAACATATGTATATGGCACTGTGAATTTAAAAGGTGCCCCACGTAGTAGACATAGTTCAACTATTTATTATGACTCAGATTCATGAAAAATGTTTCCCTTTTTGGTTAGCAGTTTTTGTGTGCAAAATTAAACCCACTTGCTGTAAATGTATTCATAATATAAAAATATTCTTCAAATAACTCCCTATCCATTTATATCTATATCAAGTTTCCAGCCTCCTTTCCAAGCATTTCTTTTAGTATCTGAGAGCCTATATATTTTTATAAAACCTTTATTTTTAGGTGCTCACTATTTGCTAAAAATGTGTGATTATCCCCTAAGACAGTGTTATTTCGACTTGATAATTTTACCAAAACCTTTACATTTTAAAAATGATTTTGCTTTTTGTGTTGCTATTATCAACAATGTTAAAAAGGAGGGAAATTGTAATTTTGTGTGTAGCTCAAATTTATTTAAATATGACCTCAGTAAAAATTTACAGACTTTGTAGTGTTTTGTCAATTATATCAGGCATATATGTTAAAATACATTTTCTTGCCTAAACAATACATAGTCTAAATCTGTGACTAATTAACTGAACCTCTTGATTCAATAAAATGTTTAGCAAATACCCTAAGTGTTTTAAAAAAACAGACAGAATCTCATCTGTGTAGGGAAAGTGAGAATTTTGTAAAACAGGGAGTTGGCTTTTTTTGCCTTACAGTTTAAAGCCCCACTTTCTAACTTAGATGCATAAAGTTTTTTTTTTTTTTTTTTTTTCCAGCTTCAGCACAGAGAAACATTAAAATTCATCTCACCCCAAACCTTTGTCGGGAAAAAAAGATGTTAAATATCAGCAAATGGATCTGATAAGCTGCAGACTATTTCTGCTGTCAGAGAATGACTGTAGGACAAAAACACATGTTCAGGATTTGACATCCCTTGGCATCTTGTAAATAGCCTGCATGAATCCACACCTAAAAACTGCCAACACAAGCAAAATTGTGCCCAAGTTTCTTGTAAGTTAAGCAAGCAAAGCAGAGACATGAAACGTGGTTGGATTGAATATAAAAACCTAAAGACCCCCAAAACTGACCTTGAAATCATTTCAGCGAAAGATCTTCTCTGCACTTTTGCAGAGCTGGCCTGATTTTCTCTTTTTGAAGAGCGCTGTAGTTTGTATGTGCGCGTGTGTATGTGTGAGTGTGTAAGACTCTGGGTAATAAACACTTTATTAGGGAAAAAAGAACTTTTCACAGAAGAAGAAAAAAGAACTGCTGAATAATACAAAATAGACCTTTCTCTTTTTAAAGGTTTCATTCCTTAGAAGAAATGTGAAGTAATCCCTTGGCCTGGATTTCCAACACTTCAACTCCACCCTCTCACTGAAAGAAAAAAAAACCTTTTTTGTCATTTGTGATTCAAAGGAGATTTCTTCTCTGTCTGGATGGAAGTGTTTTCTGCTTTCTTTTTCTTCTGTTTTTGTAAAAAAGTGGTACAAAGGAAAGAAGATATATTCATGAAGAGGGGGAGGAGATCTGTTTCAACAACTGATTTCTTCTGAGGCAGCATCAGGATCTGTTTGCCATCCCCAGAGACAGGAGCGATGACGTCCTCTCCTTGCGCCAACCCCCTGTTTCAAATCCAAGATGCTGCACAGAGATGCTGGTCTTCCTTTTCCAGACTCAGGTTTACCCACTGCCAACGGGTGACTATCGAAGCTGCTGGACCCACCTTCCAGCCAATGAAGCAAATGGCATTTTCCTAAAAGGCTGGGGATTGTCTCACATTTTAGGGACTAACGTTTTCGAGACTATCATATCAGTGGTGGTGGCATCTGTAAGGAAAAACTTCTGTAAGGAAATCCACACTGCAGAGGGAGATATCACCGCTACGTGTGTCCAAGTCACCGAACTGGGAGCACGCTCCAAAGTCCTCCCAGGGCAAATTTGATTTTCAGGTCTGCTTTGTAAAGGAACCGCACTTTTGCTATCGACGTTGCCTCCAGACCTCAAGGCAGAGCCAAAAGGGGACAGGCAGGAGGCTGATGCCCCTGCCAGGCTGTATGGAGAGATGGCGCGTGACACACCTAGACACCAGGCTTCTTCCAACCCAATAGTCAAGAGGGGAACGGGATGGGGTCTCCACAGCCTGGGGGAGGTCACTAAGCCATCAAGCACTGTGTATCAGGGACGTAGTGGCTCTGCTGGGACCGGAAGGGCGAATCTCTCGGAAGAACACGGCCAGCTGGCGCAGTGCCTCCTGCTCTCCTCTTCCTCTGAAGTACCCTTGGAGTCAGGATGCCGGCTTTAATGACTCAGTAGTCTGCTTGGCTACGGCAGATCTTGTATTGCTGGAGAGAATCAATATAAACTCTTTTGTCTTTCTTTTTTTTTTTTTTCACCCCCCCTTTGCCCGCTGCCTGCTCTGTCCCCAGAGCCAAGGGAAACTATGATCCATAATTCCCAGTGCTGCCCAGCCTGCTATAAAACTGCTCAGTGTGAAACGTAATATGCAAAAAGATTTTTTTTTTTCCCTTTTTGGCAGGCTGTGGAAAAGGCCTGTTTCCTGGCAGGAGAAAAAGCCAGCCTTGGCTTCAAGCAGCCACTGACAATTCCCAGCATATGGTAAGAGAGGGAGCTTCCGCCTCCCCCATCAGGTAAGTGCCATCTTCCTTACTACAGTAATGATCGATGTCACGCTTGGAGAGCGCTGGCTGCTGGGAGAGGAGCCAAGCAGCCAACTGGCCAATACAAGGGAACGGGTCAGCGTGGACAAGGCCTCTGGGTGAGGGAGGCATGCTAGCATAAGCATGCAACCAGGAAATGTGGTGTCTTAATGCACCGTCATGTGCTTTGGGCTTTTGGCTCCACAACCGAGTTTGAAAGGGCTGATTTTGCTTACACTAGTGCTTGAGTTTAAGTCCTTTTGAAAGGTGAATTGGAGCTTTTTAGCACACGCCTTTCGGCATATAGAGCATTGTTCATGTGCTTTTCCCTCTCTCCTTTCCTTTCTCCTCCCTTTTTGTTTTTTTTCCAAGTATTTCTTCATGCTGTTTTTATAATGAATTATTCCCCCTTTGGCTAGGGGAAGACCTGATCCCACACCTATTCCAGTTCTGTTCATTGATGCTTCATTGCTTTGGAGCGGTCCACAGCAGGAGCAAACACCAAGGGAAGTTTCCATTGCTACAGCTCTGGCTACCCTTGTATCCCACCTGATTGTTGTCCTAGCACTGGGATACCTCCCCCAGACCATCCATGCAGTCCCATGCAGTAGCCCAGCCTCCCCAGAGGGTGCAAAAGGTGGGGGACAGCACTAAAACAGGCTCCAGCTCCCTTAGGCCACTCCATGAAACAGCCTCTCTGAGGCAGGTCTGCTCCCCAATCTCCCAGTATAGATGTGCACCTTCAAGGCCCCTTTGAGCCATTACGACCAGGTCCTCAGCTGTAAATCAGAGCAGCTCCATAACACTTTTTTCCCCTCACCTGAGCCCTGACCTGGAGGGACCACATCTAGTGGAAAGAGGGTAGTTCATTCTCCATGTTCACTCAATCCATAGACCCTCGGCCACGGATGCTGATTATTGCTAACCAGGGTGCTGGGTTTTTATCATACTGGCAGGGCTAAGAGACCCCTAACTCATTTCACATAGAGCTCTGAACAGCCATTAGCTGGCAAAAAGTTTTGGTGAGGACCAAACCGAACTGTTTTCCATTTATCCTAATGAGGACTGTGCCCTTTGCAGCTCATTCTCCAACCTAGAAAGAAACTGTCAGTGGCTTCTCTTCTGCCACAGACTGATCTAATACAACTTGCCTCAGTGCACTCTGCTTGTGCAGACAGTTCCAGTGTACATTACTGTCATTCCTGATGCCCTAAAAGCTGCTGTCTTCTCCCTCCCATGCTCTTAAATGCCTTAAATGCTCTTAAAAAGTGCGGTGACACTTTTACGGGTGATGGGGCAAGGGTCACATGCTGAATCTTTGCATGCCAAGAGATGCAAACATCAGATTCCCATCTCTAAAAGGGAAATGGGGACCGATTTCCTTTCTCAATAGGTTCCTTGTTTGTGTCTCTTAATTACAGATAAACAAAAGGAAAAATGCAACCTTTCTTAAATTGAATTCAAGCTTTTTCTAATTGCCATGTTAACAGGATAAAAGAGAGCTCAGACAGCCGTAACACAAGCACCTCTGTCTACCTTATGATACATAGGAAGGGTAACATAGGGGGTTACTTCCTAGAATCCCTTGCAAAACACGGGGCTGAACCATGGCTTTGCCAGGCAACGAGTGCTGGCTTTAACCACAAGTATTACAGGGTGGTAGACTAGGAGTAGGGCCACATCTGTAAATTCATTCACGTGCACTGTCAGATAGTTATGGCTCCTGGGTACAGTTGTGCAAACAGCACATATTTTAATATGTTGATCAAAAGCCAGAATATTAGTTTCAAAAGACATGCGTCATTTTGGCTGCTGTTTCAAATCCAAAGTTCTGGAGAAAAAGTTTGTTTTAGAAATGCTGCTGTACAATACCAGCCTTTTTCTTTCTGAATTTTTAAATTTGACTTTCAATTTTTAAATGTAAGGTCTTTCATTTTTATATTAGTTGATTATTTTTACATTTTTCTATGATACACAAATCAAGATTTTTTATAGCATGACAAACAGAATATACTTTGATCCAGAAAAATAGAAAAGCTGCTATAGCGGTGCTAAATAATAAGTAATCTTTTTGATTTTAAAGTTAAAAAAAGATAAATATTTCAAGAATTACTTTTCCAACATACTGCTAATACTGTTGGCACAACATGAAACATTTACTATTACTGAAAACCAGGGTCAATATTTAAAACAAACAAACTCCATCTCCATAATTCTACAAAAAATGTCCACTTACTCTAATTAACTACAGCTCCTGAGCATTGGTGAATGGATTTTCAAATTTAACAAGTTCTGTGGAGTTCAGCAAGAATAATTATTTCTCTGAATAGTCATGCTCAAAGAATATTGCTGCCCATCATACAGTGTTCATTATTTTTCTGTTTCAAAAGTCTGTCATCTAAATAGGGAACAGGAATGATTCCATACGACTTAGGTGACAAAGCATAAAACATAAAAAATGAGTAGCTAACACCTTCTGGGACTTTTGCTGCTGAAAACAGCTTCCTTCAAGTTAATATTTCCTCAGGCTCCCAATTTTCCAAAAAAAAGGGCAATCCAGATGTTCCAGCTGCAAAGCACAGGTATCTCCAAAGCAACTGGTATCTCCAGAGAGATCACCAAAAGCCTTCTCCACTTTGCTCTTCCTCTCCTCCTTTTCTTTTTTCCACAGCAAGAGTAAAACTTCAGCGCGGCCAGGTGTTTTCACTTCAGAGGCTCCTACGGCAACAACAACTTCAGTGCTTGGAAGCTAACAAATTTGTTGTGTCACAATTGATAATCAACTCTAGTAAAAGAATGTCCAAATCAATTGAGCTTTAGCAAGGGCAAACTGACTGGACACAGCCCAGCTCCCAGCAAAAGTAGGCCAAGCTTGATAAATTTGCCCTTATTATAGCTATTGATGTTTAAATTTCTTCAGGGATGTTGTTACATGGGTGCCTAGTGGTGACAGAGGTACGATGACCTCCTTCGATCCTTAATCTACACCTGTTAGTTGGCTCCCTAGTTGCTTGTGAGTATACTCAAGCTTAAAGGTTAACAAAAGAAAAACAGGCCAAGTTTACGCGACTGCAGCAACGGATCAATGCAGAGTAAATAACCTTCTCTGTCTTATTTCCCCAAGCATTATTGATCCAAGTTCTTTGTTCTTTGTCATGTTTCTGTCTTCTAATCCCAGGGGACACTAAACGATCGGCTCATATTGGACATGTTAACTGGCACATTATGACAGCTACCATTTTGTCACTCAATGTGGTGCTATATATAAAGAAGCCTCCGTTCGGGGTTTTCAAAGCTGTTCTCTCTGAAACGAGCCTTAGACCTCCGCTTTTTTCCTCTGGCTTCCTTTGTTCACTCACCCCTGTACCCATAGGTATTATATCTGGAGGTCTGCAATAACACTAAACTTTTTTTTATTATTATTATTATTAATTGCCTCTCCTAAAATTCCCCCATCCTTAAAGATGGACAACAACCCAATAGTTAAAAATAATAGAAGCTTTTGTAGCATTCAGTGCTCGGCAGGAGTTTCAGGCAGCAGCAAATGCTGGTATCAATTCTGACCTGTCGGGGCTTGTTGTTTTTTATTTAGGAACAGGAGCCCTTTCCTTTCATTATCAAGGTTACATTTAAAGGATATTGCACTTTCCTAAGTGTTCTCAATGGATTTCTATGGGATATTACAGATATCACTCTAGCCATACTGAGCCCAAGCTCCATCTTTCAGCTGCACAGATGCTCCAAGTGCCTTAACAGCTCTATAAACTTGTAGATTTGTGGTGGAAGTGTATGTTCACTGGGAGACTATTGGATTTCTAACAAAATTAATTGGATTTCTTTCCTTATGAATGCTCCCTCTACATGCCTATCTCTGAATAAAGACTTGCCAATAATAACTCCCAGAATTATAAAAGGAAAAAAAAAAAAAAAAAAAAAGACGTGAACTTGGAAGGCATGGCAACCTACTATTGCTTATTTAGCCTTCCTCACACTTTATCTAGGACACAGAAAAAGGCTATTTTAAAAGAAAAAGCTTTTCCCTCCTGTGCCAAAAAACTCCCAGTGAGGGATCCAATCACCAGAGTAAGTGTTGCATGCTTTTCTGTTACCGCCGTGGAGAGTCCGTCAGCCTCGATAGCATCGTACAGATTTCAGACTCCAAAATTTATAAGGCATTTTTGGGTCTGTCTGATGCTTCATCGACAGCACAGGGAGTAGGACTGCATTTTAAAACCAAAGCGATTCGATAGTCAGAAGGTAAATTCCTGCCTGTTTCTCTCTGTATAGCGTTTCACTATATTAGCCATCACTAATCACCGTGCAAATACACTCTGTCCAGGGACAATAATAGCATTATTGCTTTGCCTGCCACAGACTCTTATCTTTAAGTCACAGCTGAGTCAATCTGTTCTATGAACAGGTATTTTTGTTAATGCAAAGGAATCCGGGGAAGAAAGCTGCTGTATATTTCACTTGAATTTCAAGTTCCTTCACGTCTCCGTAGTTGATAATTAAACCAACTGACCTGCTTCTGCATCGAAGCCTGCAGGAAATTAGCCAGATAATACTCATTAGGTAGAGAGGCTTTGGGGGATAGTTTATTAAAAGAAAAAGAAAGAGCCCCCAACCAAACAACAAATAACATTGAACTATGAATCTCAGTGTCTCAGCACGGTCTTGCCACTTGGCTCCAGTGTTCTCCCCCTCATTTTCCATTAGTAGCAGAGTTTGGAGACCTTTTAGCAGGAACCTTTTAAAAGGGGACCAAAAAAAAAAAAAAAAAAAAACAATTTGCCAACATTTCAAGAATTTGTTCCAGCTAGGCTCAATCATTCAAGCCCCAAAACTTTTTATTTTTCCTATTTTTAAAGTAAAAAATAGAGTAGTCCAATATTAATCTTTCAAAGACTGCATATTCCCACTTTTTTGTTCTATTTTAATAGAATAAAGCAAGAATTTTATTCTATTTTAATAGAACAAAATGATTTTTAATTGAATTCATTAAAATATGCTAAGCCCCAACAGGGACATTGTGTGGCATGTGTCTTGAAAGATCTTTCTTTTCTTTTGAAATATTTTTGTCTTTCTTTTTTGATATGCTGAAAATATATCTCTAAAAAACTTTTAATTTTTTGTAAAACATTGGTAATTTTTGTACTTGCTAATAAACTGAAAGATCAAGGGGTCAACCAGCTCTAACAACTAATTCATTCACCATTTGTCTTTCCAACTGCAAATATTTTGGGACAAAGACCGTGTATTTTTATGCGTTTAGAATGTGCCTAACAAAGGGTTTACATCATAATAAAAATCTAATTATTAATAAACTGACATGTAAATGTGACAGGTAGGTTATATGTTGATTACATTTTTATTTGACTGGGGAATCTCTCTCATGCCAGTGGAATCTTTTGCTTCTCATTTCCAACTAATGTGAGGGTCTCTTATGTTATGGAGTGTGGCACGAAGAGGTCAAATATGAGAAAAATTATGACATTGTTATCCATAAAGGGGTGCCTGTCTATAGAATGGACACATACACGTAGTCCACGTATCTAGAAGTCTGAGCTAGAAATTTGTCTAGAATAAAGAATTTTTCTTCTGAAGTGATGTACATGAGCCTTTCCTTTCACAAAAATGCATTGTCTCTATTCAGTAAGTGTCAGATCTTAATTTGTATTCAGATGATATTGTTGGGACAATTTGCATTTCTATTTATTAGAAACTCAGTTCACTCCTCATTAGGACATTCTGCGAAGGGATGCCACTGATGTAGTGACATCGCTACGTTAAAAATTAGCCATGGTGGCATACCTATGGTGAAAAATAATATTATTCAAAATATAATTGTATTTCAAATCTGCAAAGCTCTCTGGTTTTGGAGAGTATGTTTAAAAGAGACAGCCCAGACCCCCTGTTAGCAAGAGGAAAGTTATATTTCACAGTAATATTTTTATGTGGCTATAAAATATAACACCAAAAGAAACTGAATGGTGTCTTGTTTACTTATTAATTTATCTTTTTTAGCTGTTAGCAAAGAGCTGCAGTCTTATTGCTCTAGATTTGGAAGACATTCAGCTTTCCTGGTTCTTCCCTTCCCTTTAGAGGACAGCTCTTAGGTGAGGAGCCACATCCAGGTCCCAATATTTAGAATTTCAGCCCATCATCCTCTTTTAGGTGCTAGATCAGTGCCTACCAAACTGATAGAAGTATGTGGAGGCAGCTTTTTTAAAGCATACCGTGAATAGCAGTTGAAGGCAGGCTTTTCTAAAGGTGTTTCAGTAGGAGGTTTTGTTTTGCATTGTTTTAGTTGTTTCTTTTAACCCAGCCTTTGCCCCCTTGTAGTGCACTCTTATGCTCAAAATTTGGAATAGCAGCCAGTTCTACACTTTCACAGAATTTTTGCTGTGATGAAGCAGCAGTAATATTCTCAGAAATCTTAAGAGAATATGACTTAACAGCCTGAATCCTGTTTTGTAAAGGGACAAGTCTCACAAACTGTAAAAAGTCTCCCAAAACTGGTTAGTAGACTCGAGGCTAAACGCTCAACTAATTAAAACTTAAGTGAGATGTCATTTCCTAAATTACAGTTTCAATTTTTTTTTTTTTTTTTTTTTTTTAAAGGGTTCATGAGAAGAGCTTAGAGGATTCTTGGTTTCAATTCAGGAAATGCTGAGGAGTTCAGCTGACCTTGAAAAGGTTGATGTAAATAGCTTATTAGGCAAATGACCAAAAAGGCAAACATGTCCAAAGCTCACAGACTTGACGTGGAAGATACCTTACTTCTTTCCATCAGAAGAGTCTGTTTTTAAAAAGCACATTTTCATAAATAAAGGTTTTTCACTGTTCAGCAGATTTACTTTCTGGCCTCTCAGGCACACCCTAACCTCTTCAAATAAAAACAAATGCTATCTTAGTCTAAAAAGTTATTCTTGTCCTTGATGTGTATTTTGCACTCCAGTCAAGGTCCAAAACAGAAAGAAGCCAGGGCCCCATGAGGATGAGTCTGAGCACAACAAGCAGATTTCTTTGCCTTCATGTAACATACAAGTCAGGATTATTAGAACAAATAACCAACAAACCGTATTATTTGTAATAATTTTCTCATGTAAGCCTACAACATATATTGCCTGTAGGTATTTTGTTAGTTCATTATTTTTTGCTATGAGCACGGCTGAACTATTTCATAACATTTTCCTGACATTAACGCATAGTGCTTCATAACCTCCCTATGATGTATGCTACTGCCATTTTGTTGATTTTATGGATGGGTAAACTGAGTCACAAAGGACAAGTCAAGTGCAGGACGATGAAAGTAAAAGGAGTCTTGATGGTTTTGAATGACTACCCCATATTCTAAGCAAAACTTTCTGAAACTTGTATTAATCTTACTATTCATCCATCAACAGCACGATTACTTGGATAGGAATTCTTAGTTTTAATTCAAACATGATCCATATGCAAGTATTCTTGGATTGCTTAACTGAACAAGCTGCTAGGAACCTTTGGAACATTTGTTTGATCTTCATATTTAAACAAGATTTTAACAGTAACCATTCACATGTGGCAGTAAGAGACATCAGTGGCAGAACAGCACACTCATGGACCAGCGCTGGATTAAACTGTGTTGATGGAAATAACCAGTAACAAATGTTTCTGTGTAGCAGGAGCCAGATGAGATAACCAACATACAGAAACATTGGGCCTGATGGGTGTTTTTTTCCTGAGGAAAGCCTGGGTGGCAGCCTGAGTTGCGTTTACCACGTCCATTCGTTTAGACTCAGAAATCGGGGAAATGAAATTCTGGATAAAGCAAAAAGGTGACTGGAGAGGCAGGAAGAGCAAAGTATGTGAAGGGCAAAGACATAAACATCAGTGCTGTTCTCTCCGTGTTACTAGACAAGGACCTTGTATTGATTTCTCTGGGCACGCCAGTAGCTCCTTCCACCAGTGACTAATGATACGCCCTTTGGGTTATGATGACACTGCATTTCACGGGCCCGCGGGTCGAACGCTGATGTATGCTCTGCCTCGCTCCTGCTTTGAGTCATCGGCCGACTCCACGCCAGGCTCGCCTCAAAAATGAGGCAAATAAGGATGAACAACGTAAATTATCCCCCCTCCTGGGACAGGAAAGTAAAACACAGCTCTTCAGGCAGGTTCAAACATTGCTGGATATTGTCTGAAGCTTCATTCCAGCCGGTGGCATCACATTGAGTCTGGTGTCTTCAATGTTTTTCTCACAACAGTTTCTAGAACTCTGTTTCCTTCTGCAGGAGCCCAAAAGTGCATATGTGTTAGGCACACATTTCTTCGCCCACCTCTGCGTTGGAACACAGATTTGTTTTAACTTTGATTAACAATCCTCCACAAAAATTTAAAGAAAGAAGTGACTGATTCTTCTCTCACTTTCTGTAAATTGGGAATAATTCCCCTCTCCCTCCCACCCCTAGGCCACAGAGTTAACACAAATAATGTAAAACTGGCGAAGGTGACAGAAGGGTTAGGCTAAAAATGAAGAAGCCTACTGCCTTCAACACAGAGAATATGGGGCGCAAATTATATCTCGGCCTATTTAATTGCCAGGCAAAATGTGGGACAAGAACTCTTGGGGGCTCCCAGGCATCGGTGAGATGAAGCATTTGTTATAAGTAGCCTGTAATAGCTGCTCTGGCCAACCTCCTTCTCATGTTCAAGAAGGAAAAACAGCAGGAGATTTTCAAAAGCGTGAAGAAGCATCCAACTTTCACTTTTAACAGAAGTTTGTCTTATAGCAACCCTGTGTGCCTTTGAACATATCAACCTATATTCTACCAGGAAGCTGGCTTTTGCATAATAAACTATCCGAGCTTCCGCAGTAACTACCTAAAAGACCTATGCCACTACCAGCAAGAAATGCAAAATAATGTAACATAACTTTAGAATTACTCATTTGCTGAAAAGCCTTTTTTTCTTTTAATATATAACGTTGTTTCTCTCATCTGGGGAGAATTCCACTTTTGTGAAACCAAGGATTCCATCAATTAATGCTCAAGATTTCGGATGTCAATAAGGATGGCTAAATAGCTCATGTTTCTAACAGAATGTAGCTGTGAGGCTTTTTCTTGAGCACCTCATGGTGTAAATGGGAATTACTAGCCCAGAGACTGAATTTACAGCTCAATTTTAAGTTTTCTGTCTCTCAAGAGACCACTGTGACTTAAGAAAACCTGGGTGGATGGGGGGGAGGTAAGGGGCGGGAACATGCAAACAAATTCCTAAAAGCCTGAAACAACTGTGATATTGAGAAGCATCCAGACTCCTTTCCACAGTTGCTATTCTTACAGAATAGTTACCACTGAAAGCAGCTTAGATGAGTGCAGGCACTCCACCCATCTCACCTTCATGTGGTGCTAAATCTCTGCACAGAGGAGATAACTGTTTCTTAGCTTTAGGCCAATGGAGCAGTCAGGTGGGAAGAAACAAGGGGAAAGTGAGTGCCAGGAGCCCACCTGTTGGCCATGGCAGTGTTAAGAAAGCCCAGACTTCATGGCACCCGCCCGAACTGTGATAAGGGCAGACAGACAGCACATGCCTCCATGCAATGACTTCCACACGCATTAGCCAAGTCAAGCAAGTTTGACACAAAAGGAGATTAAGTTCCTTGAAGTTTAATGAAAATAGGTGGCCAAGCTAAAGCAGAGGAGCATTCACCTCAGGAATACATGATCCCATCAGATTTTACCATCAAAATACTCTGCAGCAGGACAAGACAAAGAGACCTAAACCTGAAGTCAGTTTGTTAATTCTGTCACTCGTGAAACTGTTCGTTCTCTGCTTTTATTCATTCATTTTCCCTTTGCTGCCACCATTAGGAGGTGCTCGGTGGATGCTCTAGTGCAGAAATAGATCGTGCCAGCTGATAGAGAAATACATTCACAAACAGGGAATTCCTGAGCCGACTGTTAGTTTTAGAAATATTTTTCAAGAGCCAAAATTATGTGATCCTTCTTGGAACAAAAAGACCATGAAAATCAGCAAGAATTCTCCTCCGCTGAGGATCTTGAAATCCATGCCATCTCTTAATATCCAACAGACTTCCCAAGAATCTGGTGTGATTTTTTAAGTGAAACATATGATGGAAACAGAAAGCTTAATCAACTTTCCTCAGCTCACTGCTTATTCATTCTTTGTTTTTTCTCCTCTGCTTTGCCTGACAATTGAGTGTGGCAGCAACATAAACATAGCAGGTTTGTGTTGTTTTGAACCAATGCTGAAAACACCTTTTTTTTTTATATACACACAGGTTAAAATAAGAGGAAAATGCATGTCAGCCATATAATAACACCAAATGCCTAGGCAGAGGATCAGACACTTTAAAATGAATGTGTTTACCATCCTGAGATTGATGAATTATTAGGGATTTTAATTGTAAAACGATGGCCACTATTGTCACATTTCACAGGCTAGAATCAGCAGCTATTTCATCTATCTACAGTTTTATTTCTTTTACCAAGTGCCTGATCATGAGAAACAATAACTGTCAGCAGTGTGTATTCCCACAGGACTTAGAAGATTTACTCTGACTAACTACAGATCCATCCAATATCTCTGAGGATCAGTCTCCACCTGTCCTAGTCAGGGATGTAATGTTGCTATAGATTGTAACTGTTTACAGAAGTGGTAGCCTTCAACAGATCAGCGTATGAAATCATTCCTATTCCTCCACAGTAGTCTGTAAAGTTTCCAAAGAGCTTTCCAGGCTTTCTGGATGAAAGCCACTATATAAATGCAAGATGCCATTATTATTTATTATTTCAGTTTGACAGAAAGATGGAGGGTTTCATTTTGACTTTATATTTCCATCGCCTCTCCACTTTGCCTTTGTTTCATAACTTTCTGACATACAGGGTTTTTTTTTCCTTTGTATTCTTTCCAAGCTGCAAAGACAGAGAGATTGGAAATACTGCAGTCAGAAATAAAGGTTAAATTAGCACAATTTTGGACAGGTTTTTTTGTGGTCTCATCACACAGGAGATGAGAGTAACAGCCTCACAGTTCAGTGTCCTACCTGAGAGCAGTTGTTCAGGATGTTTCAAAAAAGGAGGAAGAAATCCATTTTTGACCAGTTACAAAAGGACCTACCTGATAGGCAAGGAACTTTCTTCCACAGCCTCCCATTCCTGCTTACTGTGGCCCTTAGGAAACTTGTTTTACCTGGTTTTTAAAAGTGTTTCTTTGCTGTCTTATGTAGCAGTGAATATTCCCCCACCCAGCTGTCATGAGGTGTGGTTGATGGAAAACTCTGATAACAGGAGTTTGCTTGCTGCTAATTTGAGTAACAAAGAGTTTAGCCACTTGTCACAGACACCTGAGTGATGAGATATGCACCTCATCTTCTGCTGCACCTTTCCCAAGTAATTTTTTTTCTTTTGTTCTTCCTGTATTTTGTGATGGGGAGCCCTGTTGGATAAATATGCTACGTAATGTTACTCCTTTGTGAAAATTTGATTTCGTAAGTTCTACTACAGTGAATGTTAATCATTTCAACCTCGAGCCATCCACTTTTGGCTACTACAGGAAAAAAATTGCTGTTCAGTGTGGTTATTCTGCTTGAGCCAGTTGAAGTGGAGTTTCAATTCACCTCATTTTAAAGAAGCTTTAGAAGAACACAGGACGAAAGACTCAGCTCTCATCCCATTACCAGCTTTATTTAATCTAAAATGCCTCTCAGAGAGAGGCTCCCTTATCTCTGAGTTGTGCAAATGCAACATTGCATGTTGATACAAGATCTGTTGTGAACTGAGTAGGAAAACTGGTGGTGCAGGGAATCCTAAGTATGTGAATCTAGCGGCTAAAACAGGACTGAAAATAATGGTTAAGGTCTTTGGCTCTGTTCCACATACTGGAGGAGAAGACAACTACATCTCTAGTACAGAGAAACAAGAAGAGTAGAGAATTGGTCTGATTTGTACCATAACTACAGTAATGGCACTAATATCTTTCAAACAGCAAAAAAGAAATCAGTGAAGGGGTATGTTGTCTAACATATTATGGTGCCATATAATCTCCCAAATGCTAAAATACTGAGGTGAGTTTTTTTCTGGTTTTAGTCATAATATTGCTCCCGTGTCAGATGAGATTGTAATGCGAAGCGGAGTTGTTACCGAAAGTTCACCATTTTGGAACTTCTGTGAGATGGTGTCAGATAACAAGTTTTTCTCCCCATGTTTTTCCCACTTTTGCATCTGCCTCTTCATTTTCTGGTTTGGAGACTGACTCAGAAAACAAGACATTAAACATTAAAATTAGCTGAAAAATAATGGGTGGAGATGTGAAAAAATGTCATGGACTTTACATTCTATTTTTCATGAGCTTTCAAACTTTTTCAGCATTTCTTAATAGTCTTGTTTAGTTCTAGTTGTTCTAGTTCTGGAAGACATGAGGCCTAGATGCTTCAGACAAGAAGCTAACTACCTGGGGCACCAATGAACTGAAAATTAGTTCCAGATGTTTGAGACTTCTGCACTGTGGCTGATAAGGCAGAACCTGGTGTTTCATCAAATTTTAGTAACATGCATTGGTAACAATACAGAGACTGAGATTATGTAGGGCATAGGCATAAACTTGTATGAGATCAGCTGTGGTGGTGAGACAGTTTAGGCACATTTTTGAGAAAGTTGCGTGTCTGTCTGTATGGTATGTGTTTGATATGGGCTGTAAGGCCACTTTCCCTTCAAGACTAGACTGAGATGTTTTCAGCTGATGACCATTCATAGTTATTATTATGCTTGCACGTCACAGCTATACTCACTGGAGATCAAAAAGGAAATCATTTGGTTATTTCTAGCTCACAGATTACTTGCACTGCCTGCCTCTTGGATCTACTCTATGATCAGCAAAGTGTAAAGGATAATATGGTTTGTTGCTTGGGAATTGTATTTTTGCTTGACTTTACTGTCAGCCAAGCAGAGGCTCCAGAGCCCCTACACAGAGCAAAGAAAAGTCGAACCCTTGCACCTAGATTCATCTCACTCACTTTTAAGTATTTAAATGAAGCACGTAAGTTTGCAGCCTTGACTCACTGTAGGAGAGAGGCAACCATCTCCGAATCTCGTCGTCTCACTTTCTGGATGCGCTCATCCTTCTCCATTAGCCTCAAAGACCCAGGCCTACCTGACTTGTACCCTAAGTGCTTCAGTCCAGCGTTTAAGGTTAGATTAAATGAATCCAGACCTCACATCAGCAGAGTTCCAAAGAGAAAAAAAAACCCACATATAATAATATCCCAGCACAGCAGAGAAATAAAGGAGGAAAAAAAGGAAATTTGCCTCAGCATTTCTAGGAAGAGAAGTGCAGCACACCGATTATCCCGGTCCTCCGACTGCTCCCTCTGCTGCCGGCACAATGGTTCGAGGGAAGTCAGGAAAACCGCACCAGCTCCGTGACGCAGCCCAGGTGGGTCCTGCATCCCTCTTCCCTCGCTCTGTGCTCAGCCTTACAGATCCCGACAGTTACTAGATAAAGTTAAAGACTCATGTAGTGATCTTCACACTAATTGGACTGTAATGTATAGCCTCGGTCAAGCAAATCTCTCCCAGCACTCCTCTCCACAGACGGCAATCAAGCCATTTACAGAAGATGCATCGGCTGCTGGGACCCTGGAGTAACCTTAAACTGCACTGGCCTTTTAGCAGAAAACACAATTAATTTTGATACTGAAGGGCAATTAGGACTGGGGTTAAAATAAAAAATCTTCTGAACAGAGAATGTCAAAGACTGGGGAAGGAAACTATTTCCCTTGTACACAGTGTGTTGAAGGTCTGTAAGCACAGCGACTGTCAGCACATGTTAATTCAGATCGCTTTGTAAACCCGACATTTCAACAGAAGAAATGTAAATTCAGATTAATAAGCCCACTGCTCAGACTCCACTAAGACTGATTGCCATTTTCTTTAAGTCTTTGCTGCCAGAATGAGCACAGCTTCTTCACGTTCTTGCTGGGGAAACCTGCTTTACATCCCAGATTTTAATGAAACAACCAAATGCATTTATTCTGTTCTGTTTCGTTTCCAAAAGAAAATGTTCTCCCAGCTGACACTCTGCAGATCACGATGCAGAGCAAGTCATGTCAGCAATTCCATAACCTTCTCTTCAGAAGCACAGATCCATGTTCACATGAGCGCGTATCTGTGTACACCCATATGCCATGACATACATGCAAGGCAGCCAAAATTTTAACTTCACCTGTGCAAACTGCACAGATCTATGTAATTTCTCCATAACTCAAGCAAATTCATCAAGTTTTTTTGTTTGTTTTCCCCAGAACAACCACTCGAAAAATCAGGTAAAGCCAGTAAGTGTCATTGGCACCACACTGGTGCAAGAATAACCATGTTAGCATAGAAAGAACAGCAATATTCACAATGAAATTTTTCATTGTACATTTTATTTAAGAACTAGAGGGAAAAGAGGAATGCTTAGGAATCACAAGTGAAATCCTGACCCAGCAGCCTTTAATGGCCAAAGATTTCAGTGGGATCAGCCAATAATTGTTACTGAAGAGAATTTTGGGAACAAATAGTAAAGTTAATCATTTATTCATATAATACATGGATATTTGCTAGTGGCACCTTAAAGGAAAACTGGACAGCTTCAATTCAAATAATCACGAATAAACAGACTTGCAACCTATATGTGAGAAAGCACAGAGAGACACTTTATGGTGTTCCCAAGGGGATAGGATGTTTCTGGATCTTTTCCCCAAAACACTCCCTGAATTCCCTCATGCAGATCTTCCCAGTGTCCAGTAAGAAGATTTTATCCCCAGACGTAAAGATCACCTTGGTGCCCATGACGCAAGGTCAGCACCACTCTTTCAACTAATCTATTTACAGTCCATTTCACCATGGACAGTGACCCCCAAATTCTGATCTTAAATTGTTGGCGTTTGGGCCTTTTACAAACGCAGACATACCCCTGCCAGTTTGAGAAAATGAGATTTAGTTGGCCCTGCAGGAGAGAAATGAACAAAGGAAAACCCAGGACACCAGGGAGGAAGCTGTAAAGATGCTGCAGTCTTTCCCACAGATGAATTCACAGAAAATTGGGGCCAGGTGAGACGGTGTCCTCCTCCCTGCACTGCCAGTGACATTGCTACAGGCACTGTCAGCAGATGTGGCTGAGACAATTTCAGTTAAAATGAGAGAGAAGAGATGTTAGCTAGGGGCTGGGACTGTGCCTTCAAAAATCTGCGCCTGCTCTGGTCCAGGGCTGCTCATATCTGCTGGTTTTCAGGGCTTCTTTTCTCCCTGACCTCCAGAGAACGAGCAGATGTCTGAGGCAAGGGGTTTCACAGTGATAGTCTTGGTGGGGTTTATTACATTTTGGTTCAATTCATGTTGCTGTCAGTGGGTAACTGCCAGAGTCTGTTTATATGTGAATTAGCTTTTTAAGAGTTTGTCAGAGAGCCCAAAGCTCATGTCAAGTGTTTTTATGCAGCTTGAACAAATCTCAGTCTTTAATACCAAGGGAATATTTCCAGGTATGCAGGCACATAGTGGCTGGAAAGAGATGGGGGAGGGTGAGAAGGAATCTTTATGTAGCTAGAAAAAAATCAAGATGCTATTTCCCTCGATGCCATTGAAAAGACTCATTTTTCTTTGTCTTTCCAGGTTCTCTTTTCCATTTACAGGGCTCTCCAATCTGCAGTGAACTGTTTTCTCATCTGAGACTCAGGCAGCCATCCCACAAGCTGTACTTGGGAAACCACTAACTGATGTTAGAGTTACACAGTGGGTAGTTTTTATATATGTTTTTCTTAAAAGCAGCGTCCTAGGGGAATCTCTCAGTGGCAAAAACGGAATGAGAAGCACTGGCAGCCAACAGAGCATGTGAGGAGTTCACAGGGTTAAATCTATTGTTTTCAGGGATTGATTCAATCTCTGCTTGTCAGCCTGTTTAAGGCCCAGGGCCCCATTCCCACCAGCTACAAGGAAGGGTGACAAGCCCAGAGTAAACTCATTTGGGCCCATTAAGTACAACATGATTCCTATTTGCGTGCAACCTCTGTCATGGGTTGTGCGCAGTCCACTGCTAGAATCCATGTCACCCTCTCAATCTTGCGCTGGAAAGGGCGGGTGGACAAGATAACTTTATCACTCTTAGTCATTTGGAATTTCTGTGGTTATGGGGTAGGACACCTTGTTCCGATAGAGAGGGAAGGCATTTAAATCTTCAGCCCAAACTCAAGTTCCAGTGTAAGCAGCTTTCACAGGAGCTGAACTTATATTTATTCTCTTGTTATCTTGTAATTTCTTGGATCATCCCCTTACTTAGTTGTGATACAAGGGCTCCAATGGTAATGCAAAAAAAAAAAAAAAAAAAAAAAAGAATCTTCCATGTTCACCCAACTGATATGACACGAAAACTCCCATCAATGACTATCTGAGTGAGGTACAGGAGCAGGTTTAGACTCTGCAAGGCACATGGCTGTATGTTGGGACCAGACCTGACAAAGGTTGCCCAGTCCACCCACATGAGAGGCTGGGACTGCAGAGCACGTCACACATGGCCTCCGTGGGTCTGACTCAATCCCGCCGAGCGCTGGTGTGCAGCATACAGTGAATCAGACAAACTGCTGGGTTATTCTAGTTTTCATTGAAGTCTGAAAACCGGCAAGGATTCACTCTTCTGAGGTACATTATCATTTCCTTTTCCGGAGGAACATGGGATTAGAAACACAAGACTGGATGAGAGAGCAGCCAAGTATCTAGCCTTTCATCTTGTGTTTGAAAATGGCTAACATCAAACCCTGTACAGGTATCAACAACTTCTCCAACAGGCTGAGTCTGAGGCCCTGCAATACTTCTTCCTGACCTTTAAAATTTAGAAGTGGTTTTAAGCCCTGAAACATGTAAGCTTGTAAAACTTCCAAAATATTATTTGAGTGGATCTTTTTTCAGTCCTTCCTATGGGACCTGTAGCTGTTCTTATTGCCTGTACAGACATCATCATGTAATTACATGGAAAAATGGAAAAACAAATGCAAAACACCCCCATGCTTTTAAGGATAAAACTGAACTTGGTTAGTCTGAAAAAATAATAATCATAAAAAAAAAGTCATTTTCAGCAACATGGGCATTTTTCACACCTGCAAAAATCACCATACATTTCTTCACTAGAGAAAATTCAGAACTGGCAATTTTTCACTGGCTCCTTTAATAAACAATACTTGTCTCACACTTTTCATCCAATGAAGGAAAATCACCTAAAAACTCCATTTAATTAACCTTTACAGCCCCCTTGTGAGCTTGGCATTATTATCTCTATTTCACAAATGGGCACATTGAAACACAAAGAGCTTAAGTGACTTCCCTACAAGTAAAACTACACAGCAGGTCAATGGCAGAGTTTGGAACAGAGCCCCAGTCTCATGGGTCCCAGTCCCATGTTTTAAGTGCTACAAACCTTTTCTTAAAATGGGTGAAGATTCAGATCATTATTTTTTATTTTATTGTACCTAAGCTGCTAGTATCCGGGATAAAACTCTGAAAAGCACCTAAAAAAATGCTGTGCAATTCAAGCACCTAAAAGAGCGTCTAAGAAGGAGAAACAAGCTCTTTCATTTTGTTTAAGGGCTGTACCCAAGTGTCTCTGGTGGAAAATAAGGAGTCTTTAAGAATGATGTGTGACTTCTAGTGATGGAGCCTGGGTTAGCGAGGGTATTTATTTTTCCCTTCATTAAGAAACAACTTATCATTCCAGTAAAGAAGCTGTTAATGAGTTTGTTCACACTCGCTGAGAAATGACTGCAGGATACTCCTCAGAGAACTTACTCCGAATGCATACATAAACCAGCCGGAGCTCTAGGTACAACCAACAGCCTGCCGAGGGGAAGTGCTTCTGGGGTTTTGCCTTTCTGTTTGTTTGCCTCTTTGTTTGTTTTTCCTCTCCCTCCAGTTCAGCAGCTCTGTGAGGCAGCCGGCAGATTTGGAGCACGCAGGCCGGGATGTGCTTTCCCAAACCTGCGCCAGACTCATGCTAGGAGCATATGCGTTGGTGTGAAACCGCTGACTGGGCAGCTGATGGGAGGAAGCGCTGTGTCCCCAGTCCAGCTACGAAGCCAAGATGCACCCCATCTCCTAGGGGTCACATCATCGGGAGATGTAGGCGCACAAGTTTCCCATCACAACCGGTGTGGTGGCCCCTCATCCTCAGCATTGGATGGCTGCCCCCAACATCCCCTGAGCCCCAGGGTGGACAGTCCCATCTCCATCCAGGAGATGGCCACTGAGGTCATGCCCTAACAGCATTCATGGGGATACGTGTATTCACTCCCTGACGGAGAAGGAGGGTGGCAGAGATGTTTTCTCCTGCATGTGCTCTCAGTACAGCCTCAGGCTACTGGCTGGGAGCCAGTGCAGCCCTGTACTGGGCAAAGTTTGGGATTCCCCAGTGCTGGAAAACATTCTCCTGGCACCATTTCAGACACTTACCCTTTTGACGTTACAGTTTTTGAATGTGTGTTAGCACATAATTAGACTATGCAATGCTAAAAGAGAATTGCCGAGCAAACAAGGCAGTCTGCCTGCCCTTTGGGTGGTTCTGGGATGATCCTAGGTTCCCTCCTCACAGCTTCACTCCATTTCTAAAACAACTGAATGTCTGTGTGTGAGCTATATATATATGTGTATATATATATATAATCTCTCCTCACTGTCCACCTATTGTCCTCCTATTCATTTTGTCAGCTGTTTTGAGAAGTGTTTCCGATTCAACAGCATGAGTAATTGCTGGGGGGGAGTTGTTTGTTTGAAAAAATCTGGATAACAAATGGCAGCGTTTGCTCTTCAGGCTCCACTCTCACCCCGAGAAGACCCACCCTGACCTCCAAAATGAAATCAGTAACTTCACTCCTCTTCATTTCCTCATCCTGTGTCTAAAGTCAGGGGAAGTGGGTTGCGACCTTTTGCACATAATCTGACATACGGCACGCAGGGCCGGAAGGCAGAAAATCGTTTCAACAAAAGGCCGGAGCTCTGGGTTAGGTAAATTCAGGAAAAAGAGAGATAGGAAATGGCAGTAATGTCGCCAATAGACTAAGAAGATCTTGGCACCAGCTTGGGTGTGAAATACTAGGTCACCTCTAATAAGGACTGGGTGAAAACCTTCAGCTCACATTGAAACACGTGACACACAAAAACACATATTGAAACAGCTTTGGAGGGCTGTAGGAAGGCATTTTTTCTTCAGGAAAGCTAATCTCAAAGATAAGTATCTTCTATTCTCTTCCATCCAAAATTCCCTTGTAGAGTGCCCAGACAGCTTGCGCTGACAAACAAGCTGAGCCCAGGATGAGCTGCTGTACCTGTACCCTCTCAGCCGATCAAAGGCCATCTGGTCACCTTGCTCAGCACCAGAAACATCTACCACCCTCATATGTACATCCAGTGTCATTCCACCAGAGTGCCTAATGCTTTCCAGCTACATGTTTATGTAACCACTGTTACCTGCTACTGAAGGACCTCAGAATTGATATTTCCCCTTCAAACACCTAGTGATGTACAGAAATGATCTTCTCCCCTTTTTACAGAGAGACTCTAGAAGCCCAGGTGCACACAGGACATCTCTCAGGAAATGGAGGACTGATCTCCAGGTTCCTGGCGAGGCACTGTAGACCCTGTGCAGTGCTATGTTCATTAGGCAGAAGAGAGAAAGAAAAGTTTTGGAGATGTGATAGGGGAAAGGGCAGTCCTCAGAAATGCCGCCAAGTTCCCTGTGCACAAACGCCACAGTCTGTCCGGCTGCTCACACCAGCAGGGTCTGCAGAACAGGCCGGCGGCTCCCGGCAGGCAGAGCCAGCCTCTCCTGTGATTTGTTCCTACTCTTGTTTCAGCTTGGGCTGGAAACACCACAACAGCACCCTTTACTAACTACTTCAACAGCTTCTTGACCAAATCAAGAAGTGCAGAGGCAGACTAAAAAGGAGAAAAAAAAAAAGAAAAAAATACCCTGGGATACAGATATCCTTTTTTTTTGGGGGGGGGGGGGGGGCTTTAAAAACTGCTTGATACAAACCTGATTTCTTTTGCCAGTAAAGGGTTAAAGTTCTCACTTTCGCAGAAATAGATGACTGCACTATTAAAAGCAATGACAGTTTTGTTATTATTGCCAATGAAAACAGGATCTAGCTCTTCATCACCCATCTACCCTACCAATAATCCCACAGATTTTGAGAGAATATACGTTCCTTTTGACTCTGTTACATGTTTTCCTACATTGCCCTTGGACCTCATCTGCATCCTCTACCTGAATTAAAACAAACCCTCCTGTCTTTATCCTCCCTCTGACTTCATTCCCACTGACCATCTATTCAGCTGATCTCATTTAAGACTGAGTGTATTTTATTTCTTTTATGACTTTGTCTTCTGCAAGAAACTCCCAGGCCTTCCAACCTTATGCCACGTGTGACATTCTGTCCCCATCCAAAATCAGATCATTCCTTCAAAATAAGAACTGGCATGAGGTCAAAGTCCTGAAGATGAAAGGAAGGGTTAAGTTTACTTTCAATATTGGAGGAGGGTTCGGAAATAAATGTCGAGGTTAAAAAGTCCAGATGGTAATTCAACTGTATCCCTGCTATAAACATGATTTGATTTATGGGAACCACTAATGGTATCTCAGTTTAGATCTGGATGGCTTTGCTTTCTCTCATCTGTAGCTTTAAATTCATCAGACTTTTTTTCACTCCCACCATGAATCTTTCACTACAAAGAGATACTCCTATCGAGAATTTGGGAGTTCTTTAAAACCCAGCAATTGATAAACGTTAACAATCCTAATCCATGCAAATTACTGTCTGATGCCTTTATTTATAATACCAAGCGGATGTGCTTATTCAAAGCAGTCTAAAAGAGCTTTGACAAGTTCAGGCTTACAAAACTGTATCTCCTATTGCTCTTTTCCCTCTCCTGTCCTTTGGGGATCAAACTGAATCAGTTTTCACTTCTTTTCTGACGTTGCGATTATTAGGTTTCTCAGTTTTGTCAGAAAAATCCATCAGAAATGTTTATCTCATGGGGCAAATAGCAATGGAACAGCATGTTTATCACTTCGAGGGCCATAATCTACAGGCAGCAGTGGTCCCAATCCGGTTTGCTTCAAAACACAGAGGCTGAAAAAGAAAAATGCCCATGTCTGAAATGTGTGATAGAGATGTGCAGAAGTGCATTAGCCCTGTCATCCATTTCTTTATATCTCTATATTTTGGCTGTCAGTCTTTACATATATATTGCCTGAGGTCCTTACAGTTTACTCCTTCCATCCTTAGGAAAACAAAACAGAACAGTTGCCTCGAACCGTTAACGCCTGAATAAGGGTGGCTTTGCATGGAGGACTTTGCAGAACTCTGTGCCCCAGTGTAATTACACTAAGTTGCAGGCTCCTTTGGGAGGTAGAGGCCAGATTTAGGAACTCGTGAGAAGAGTACTTTGGAGAGTGTCACCACAAATGGTCTCTATATGACTGTATTCATCACAGCCACTGAGCTGTTACGTCTGGGTATCTGATCTATGTTTAAGACACTTAGATAGATGCCCTTTTTTAAGGCTATCCAATCAAACAGATTAATAAGTAGATCAATGTTTATAGTATGTGATTTATTCCTTCATATATGCCATGGAGAAATAACACAGAGTGCAGGGCATAGTGAAAAATGAAGAGCATCTTAGGAATACCCGAGTCTCATTTGTTGGGTCAACGCTTAGTGAAAGAGTAACCAAGTATCCAGGATCTGAGCTTTACAAGGATTTATAGATGCATTGATTGACTTTGAATTGCTTGTGTCTCCAAAAACCTGCAACATGCTTCCACCAAACTATCAGAATTTCTTCTAAACTTCTCTGAGAGAATATGAGAGCAAAAGAAAGCTACTGAGTCACACATAGCAACAAATGTCCTTATTGTGTCATTCAGAGATACTATAGTGATACGGTCACTGCAGAGGGTAGGATAGGACAGGATAGGACAGGATAGGAGAGCATAAGGAAGGGTAGGGCAGGGCTGAGCAGAATAGACATTTCAGCCAAATCATTCTTACAGAAATCCCTCGTTAGGAGACCAGAGAAAAAACAACACATGAACTGGAGTTTTCAGACAATCCAAGCATGCTGCTTTTCAGGACATACAGTCAAATTTGTATGGCAGCTCTCCGTAGAAATCTGCTTTTGTCTCCAGCTGTGGCACTGATTTGCTGTATGGTATTGAGTAAATCATCCAGTTTCATTATAGAGTTGGTCTGCACACAACCTCCCGCCAAAATAATAAAAGGTGAGAAGTCAAAATCAATTTCATTAAGCTGGTACAAGTCAATATTTGGATGCTCTGTACTGGGAATGGAAGTGGCTCAAAGCCAGCACCTGAAGTGTAATTTTAAATGGACAAAATAAAAGTCATCAAAATAAGTAAATTGATTTTGGGAAGTTAAATCAATGTGTGCGCCTAGTACAATTTACGCACCTGGCTAAAATGCTGTAAGATATATGCTTACAATCACTAAGTATTGCTATTATTACATGAACGTTGCAAAAAACACTGACTTTTGACTGAAGGTAAGTGCTGAGGTGTCTAGTCTGAGATTAAGTAATGCAAGGGCCTTGTCCGCACTCAAACATGTTCTGATTTCATTTATTTGGCGCACAGCTCAGTGTAGCTCTATGTAGCTTTCTTGTTTTAGTGTAGCTGAAAACTGTTCTTCATTGACTTATATTGAGTTGGAATAAGCCTGCTTTAACATGCCGTAAGATATCCACTGTGCTTTTATACTGGTTGACCTAAACCGAATTGAAACTAACACTCATTTAAATCAGTGCAACTCTGTGTGAAGTCACCAATGGAACTGATTCAGTGTGGGTTTTCTTTAAATTGCCATTTAAAATCTGTTTGGCTGCAGTCTGAAGCATCTACAGGAGCCATTGGGATCAGCTCTGTCCATATCACCTATATTTTCTATGATACGTGCAGTGTATTTGCAGAAATAAATGGGAAGATGTTTTTCCCATATGTGGATGAACTCTGAACTCCTAGAGTTCAAGTGGGTTCAGTTGTTCTCCTCAAACTGTCATTCTAGTCCTAATTAGTACATGGTGCCGTGAGCAATTTAAATGGAATATATTAATAGAGGAGAATTCAGAGGAGGAAAAAAGACGCCCTCCCCCATGCCCCAGCCTGCAAAAACCCTTAAATAAACAGGGGATTTCTTCAGGGTGCCTCACACCCTTCCCACCTCCCGCTTTCCCTTAACAATAAAGATTGAGGGTGGGAGACAGAGAAGGTCCGGATGCTGTCTGAAAGGCAGGGTTTCCCACAGGAGGAGATAGCTGTAGACTCCCACTGCTTCCAAGGAGGCTGGGGGGTGGGGAGATGCTGAAACTGAGCCATGATGGTTCAGGGAAGTGCTATTTTATTTAAGCCCTCAAATGGCTTGACATGCCCCTGGTACTTTCACTGCCTAATTATAAATGAAAGGAAAACGGCAAGAGAATCCCCTCCTGTTGACCATCTCCCACTTAACAAGGCAGCACATGTCGCAGTCTCTACCTTTTTAGCTCTGTCCTTGCTTTTATCCTTCTGCAATTTAATCCTAACTCAATTATATTATTACAGCGTGTCACTTTGAGTCACTTTCCCCCTTATTGGCATATGGCTCTTTTCAGTTTCACTGCTAATTCTTTTCCAGTGGACTTGTTTAAAACGTACTCATTTTCTGCTTAGGCTCTGTGTTATTCACGCATCACATTTCTGCAATGCCTGGCTAACTTCCTCGGGAGGAGAACCGGAGCCGGGGATCTTTGCGCTCTGCATACATTTGCTAGAGTTTCCATACCGAATTGTCAAAACACAAACTTGATGGCAGCAAAGGTGAGCATCATGCCCTGACTGTCAGACATGTGGATAGGAGGCTGCCCTCCGCTGGGTCCACTCCAAAGCCCTGGGCTGGAGTGATGAGGAGAGCTGGTGAATACTGAAAGCTATTTTCTATCAATATCTCTTGTGTTTTTTATCCCTCTCCTTTTTTTTTTTTTTTTTTTTTTTTTTTTTTTTTTTTAAGCTTTCAAATGCATTCAGTCAGATGTTTGTGGCTTTTTTGTCTTACCTCCCCATGTCTGTTTGAGCAGAATTTCTTCCTAGTGCAATGGTCCTTCAGCTTCTGGCTTCCTGGGGAATATCCCAACACTTAAGACTTTCCAAGGTGGTCTTCAAATGAGGACCCTTGTGATCTGCCCATCCATGCAAATTGTCTTGAAATTTGGATATGGACTACTTGACAGATGACTGATGAAACAAACGGGTCACAGAAGTCACTACCAGGGAAATTTGCATGTAAAAAAGCATTCTGTGACACTTCATGGGCAGGAAATTGTCTTAATAATATGTCTATTTTCCCCCTCTCCACTAATAAGAGCAGGAGAGGGTAACAGGCAACTGCAGTGCTGTCCTAGTCCCAAACTTTGCAAGATGTTTTCCCAGAAGCTTGTTTACCCTTGTAAATGTACTATAATAGTGATTCTAGAACAATTACTATTCTTTGGTATAAAAATTACTATTCTTTGGTATAAAAGATTGCCTTTTCCCTCCCCCTGTTATGCACACTCTCATTCTGGATTGTCTTTCACCAATTGAGTTTGGAGATGGAATAAGCTAAGGAAAAGATGTGTTGGTAAATGTCTAAATAGACAAGTCCAGAGAAGTATTTCCTGTTTTGGGAAGAAAACAAAAACAAAAACAAAACCTCTGGCCTCCCTTTTCCAGAGTCCCACTTAGATACAAGCAGAGAAACACAGGCTTGTGTGATGAGCACACAGTCTGCAAAATCTCTTTACCACACGGGTAAAGACCAAATTTGAAGTCAGTTTGTTCAGAGGTGGATGCTCTCAGACAATAAGAGTCTCAAGGTAACCTACAGTTTACCCAGCATCTCTCCTAATTTCAGTAACTTCTTTGAGGAAAATGGCTACATCCCTGATTTTTCCACTCTTCCATCTGTGGCTCTGGAAATGAGTAGTTTGATTTTACAGGTTAAGAACTGTTTTCACATGCAAAATACATATCTGTATGTAAACTTTTACAGTTAGATAACCTGAACACTTCAATGTTAGGATAAGAACCAGTTAGTCTGTGTTACAAATGCAATCTGCTATAAGGTAGCAGTGGAATATATTGTATAGGTGATATGAGAAGAGAGGTACCGAACTTTACATATGGAGCCATGGTACTGATATTCACATAAGCAAAGCAACTATATCAATGGTGTTTGTTTTATTTCTCTTTTTTGAGTCAAATCAAATGTAATCATTATGGAAACTGTTTGTGTATGTCCTACTTTCTAACTCAAGATTACACTAAAAAGATCATATGAAAAGGATCTCAGGACTTCTGATAATAGTTTCATCAGCCTCAGATAGCAAGACTCAAAGCATATGAGGACATGATTGTTCTCTTTATCCCTTAAGTTTTCCTTTCCTTCTATTATTTCAGTTTGGTAGGGTTGGTTGTAGATACATTACTTTGCTCTATAACGACTGTGGTTATACCTAGTAGTAAAGATAACATGGTGTTATTATATCAAGAAATCATGTCCACTTGGTAGCTGTCCTGGCTGTTTCTCTGTCTTCAGACTTGATCTGGGATGAGACACAGCTAATTCTCTGTTCTCTTTCAGGTCCTGTCCAGGGATGGTGGACCCTGACCATCATATCTAGTTCCCCAAATCCCTCAGTCAACTTGTCTGTCAGAGCTGAGATTTAGAAGCTGTTTATTCTACCTCCTCCAGCCCTTTTTAGCTTCATGTAGACTAGCTGTCCCTTGACGGTGAATAGCTGTCCATGCTCCATAAAACTTCCTTAGAAGTTAGACTTACCAATTAATTACGGGAATGACCAAGGGAAAGAAAAAATCTTGCTAAACTTGGGAACCAAGATAGAAGTGTAAATACAGGACAACTTATTTTCTTGTTTTTGTTGGTTTTTAACAGAGGTGAAAATTTAGTTCTTATGCCAAACTACTTGTTATATTACTCAGTACATTTTTTTGGGGAAAAAAAAAAACCTCTTCAAAATAGATAGATCTTAACAATTGTTGAACTAATAAGCAGGCAAAACAACAGCCCTGGAAAGCAATTTATGAAAAGAAAGCATGAAGAGGAGGTGAAACCTAAAAACAGTTACATCTGAAATGAGTTTGAAGAAACATATGCTCTCATGCAGCAGATTTTTCAGCCTCATAGGAAATATGGTACTGAATTGAGAATAGGTGGATGAGAAGATGGGTTTGTTTTCTATGCAATTTCCTGTACGTTGGCATGTGAGTATTTCCCTACTTGCCCTGTGAAGGTCTTTGCCTTAATGACTGTAGAGGTATGGGAGTCAGGACACCTACATTCCCTTTCCCTTCCTGGGACAGTTTCACTGTATCACACATTTACACTGAGGACTCAGTTTATCTTCCTGTGCCTCTGATGTTTGTGATAGGTATAATAACGACTGGCCTTGCCATAACGAGCCTGTGGTGTGGCTCATCAGATGAGGTTATTGTGATAAAATCCTTGAATTAATGCTAAGGGTGGTTATTATTTTGCAAGATGGGTAGCCCACGAAATGCCACTTTGCTATTTCTAGTGATGGTATTTGTTTAGCAACACAGACCACAACTCAGAGGAGGCTTTCCAATTCTGACTGGATGGGATCAGTTTGACAGAAGCATCAGTATCAGGAGATCCTCCGCTAGGAAAAGAACTATCGCTCTCCACTGTCTTTGCCATTTACAGGAAGGATTGGTGCCAGCAATTTGACTTTCCTCAGCAATAAAACAGAGAAGGAAAAAAAAAAAAGAGTTACAAATGATTCTATAATGTCCTTGAAATTAAATTAAAAATAGCCATCACTGCCAAAACTCAGAGAAGGACTCACAGCTTTTTTACAGTGCCTACTACAATGTGGATTTATGATTGCCGGAATACTGCCTACTGTATAACAAGTGTAGTATTAAGTGCCATATTGGACTACCATATGGCTACTAACCTCAGAGGTTGGTAGCAACTATCAGTGTAGAAATTAGTGTGCAGAATGAGCCTGAGGATAAAACCAGTTATCACTCAAGCATGCTATATAATTGGCTGTAGCAAGAAACTAAAAAATGTCTTGGAAACCAGATGGATTTGAAATGTTCCATTATTCATAAACACTTTTTTTTTTTCTGCAGCAATACTTGTTCCTTTCCCAAATATTCTGTTGTTAAAAAGAATAATTACCATGCAGAAGCAAAAAGCGAGAAGGATAAAAGTCCTTGCTGTTGGGGTGGGGGTGACCTTTGTTTGCTCTTTGGCCTTGGAGGCTGCCCTGCGCCCACAGTGCCCTGGGCACAAGCAGCCTGTTTGTGCCAATTTGTCCAGGGACTTTCGCTGTGCTCTTCCCCAGGAGAAGGACAACGGTGAGGGAAGGAGGGCGGTGGAGTGTGTGCACAGGGTGGTGTTACTAGCAGCCCTTCACAGCTGTGGAAGCTCATCCTTTGCACAGTGTTTCCCTCCTTTTTGATCATTCTGATGACAACCACTGTAATTTCCCTGACAGGAACTGCCTCCCCAGAGGACACAACGTCCCCCCACGCGCACAGGCTCTCCTCCTCACCCTCCTTTTCGTCCCACTCCTCCCACCCCCTTCCTCCTCCCAGGCCTTCCCCAGCTGGACCCACAGGCAAAATTTTCCATGACTTTTTTTTGTTGTCATTGATGGAAAAATACACTTTGGTGCACCAAGAAAATGAAAATATTACCTTTTCAGATTTGAAAATTGCACAACCGAATGTATAGTACAAAATGTAAAAGCTAAGTTTCAGAATGGATGGCATGATCAGAGAAACCTAACTTCCAAATATTTCATTCCAGAAAAATGTTAAAACAGAATATTACAACATTGTTAGACCTCTCACCCCAATCAAAACTTCAGCAAAATAATTACCTCTTCCAGAAGCATTCAATATCAATAAAACTGCATAGGGCCATATATCTTCTCCCATTCCTTCAGGAAAGAAGGAAGGTAACCTTCCCATCCAGCAGTTTGAGTTTACCAATCAATGGACCACAGGTGTAACTGCTGTAGTAAAATGCAATTACAAATGGTTGACTCACTTTATTCAGTTGACCCACCACAGTTTGTACTCTTACATCAGCACTGGAATAAATTTTGGGCTGATGATAGCCTTACCAAGCTCAATGTTTCATACAGAAATAGAATTGCTCTGATAATTTTTTTGACTATGTATGCCCTAAGATATGTCTATTGACCTAGAATAGTGAATGGCTGAAGTCTCCCTCTTGCTTTTCAGAAGACTCTTCTCTGGGATTGCAATGCCTCCAGCAGATGCAAAATCATGCTCAAAATCCAAGCATGGATGGTTCCCTTTGGCTCTATATCAATTTCATTCTCTAGTAAAGGATTTACTTTCTTTACTTGCCTAAAGAATTAGGGTCAGTTTGATGTAACTCCTCTGAAATAAACAGAGTTACGCTGTCTTATATATCCCATTCATCCATTGCAAAGAGTTAATTTCCTTTTACTGATAAGCCTGGAAGACCCCCCCACGCACGCGATTCAGACACAGACTGGGTCTGTGCTTTGTGATGCTTTGGTGAGCACAGTCTGTGGATAACTGAACACATTTCTGGGCAGTTTCACTTCTGATTGTTCTAAATTAGATGGTTAGAGGCACCCATAACTCTTTCTTTAAGTGTGAAAAAGGATGGTTTCATTGTACCAGTCCATTAGAAAACAGTCTTCTAAATATTTGCAGTTTGGCTTGTTGGTTAGGATTTAGACTTCTTATTCTTTCTAATATACAAGATAAAATATTGAGAGATTAATGTGAAGACACTGAAAAAAATTATTAAACAGAGATTTGGAGGATGAAAGAATGTGTAATAAAGAGAAAGTTTATCTCCGCCTACAGCTGAGTGGGTAACAGGGATGTATGAATTTTTTCGCTACAAAGCCATGTGATGTCCTGGGGCTATGGAAGCTTACTGCATGTGTACCCATGTAGTTGTCTTAACTGTTCAGTGTCATTAAACATGTTTAGCCCAAAAATGCATAAAGACCAACAAAGAAACAACTTATAGTGTCAGGCACTGTACAACTGAAGCAATATCTATCCATCTATTAAATCTGTGGCTAGTATTTTAGACTGAAGTTATGGTGTTGCACATATAGTACATTTATTTTATGCATTGCCAGCAATACCACTGTAGCGTAAAACACTTATTTTATGGTGTACTGGGTTTGGTGGAAAGTTGCATGAATCTACTAATTCCAGGTCAGCAAGAGAGTTTAAAAGCTTCCATGATCAGCCTGTATCTGACTTGAAATATGCTTTTATCGAAACAAAGTATCTAGCAGATTTAAAAGAGAAAGAAGGGAGATAAGGAAGCCTCAAAAATTATTAGGTAAAAAGGTGGGTTGGAATGAAACACCTTTTATGGACCATAGTCTTCCTGGCTTCAAATATCTCACACAACAGTTTTCAAGCATAAAGGTGGCCTTGTTATGGAAGGAACTGTCTTATTTGCCAAGGTACTATCCAAGAAAGTAATTTCATATTAGACTATTTCTTTTTTGCACTTTCTCTTACTCTTCACCTCATTAAATCATTTTGTTTCCTGAAACCACTGTAGGACACTATTAACAGAAGTTTACAAGAGAAGAAATGGAGTGGAAGAGTAGCACCCAGGGCAGCAGATTCTGGTAAATCCATTGATTATCGGAGATTAACTACCTGATCCATGAAAAAATCTGATGTGATTAACTACCAATCAAAACAGAAGAGTAATTTCCCCTTTTACTTCTGAACGGAGGGAGATTTGATCTGGCCAAGCCTGATGATATTTAAAGAATGAGAATAAAGGAAGAGGGGAATATCAGTAGAGGCGGCAGTCTTTAGCTCTGGATGTGCAGGGTGCCAATAACCATAACAAATGTCAGAATCTGGCATCCCAAAATGTGAATGTGTTCAACAGAGAACGAGCCAAGCCAACCTCTGTGGTGCGTGAAGGTGAAGGAGACGCCGAGGAGGTGAGGATGAGCAGATGGGAGCGGGACTGCTTAGCGTTTAAGCAATAACTCTATTGTTTAGATCTACTACTTTCTTCTCGCCGGCTCTCCTGGAGCCCTCGCTCACACTTTAGCACCGGCTGGCCTGTCACGTGAAATGTCGTAGCTGCTGGCAAGGCCTGCCCGCTCTACCGTGCGGGTGCAATGTGTGGCAAACGTGCACAGAAGTCTCCGCTGAAAAGTTAATACCACACCAAGTCTGGATGGTGCAGCTGGCTGCCAGCTCTCTAACAAGTCAGAGCAGGACCCAGCCTCCCCTTCCACCCTTATGACAAGCAGGGAGGAATGGGAGCTGCGATATATGCAAGCTATAGCTTTTTGCTGAAGGATGTACGCTTCAGGTCCACTCTTAAAAAAAGCATAAGCAAAGAAATCGATGCTCAGATGCCCTGTTTATGCCTTCACTGAGTAAGCAGAGTAGAAGGATCAGCCTGATATTTGGCACCAGACAAACGGGTTGATATTCTTTCCTTTACTGGGTAAGGTTTTTTTTTTTTCTTCCATCATGACTGAACTTACAGTCCAACTCTATAGACACTATGGAGCTCTGAGATAACATCATCATTTTGAAAATAGGGCATCAGGACAAGGACAGTAAAATATTTGAGGAATAGTAAACTATTTGGTGTAACACCTCACAGATGTCAGTGTCTCAAAAATAGATCCTCATTCTTGATCTCAAGGAAAGGACAAGTTAATCCATCAACCCTAAGGAGACCAAAGAATCATAGAATTCAGAGATCCCAAGGGCAAATCTAAAACACCTTCTGTCTCACGATGTGGTCATTTTCATGGCATATATCAGTTCTGAAGGATATTTGTGTAATTTGATCTTAGAAACTTGATGTTTCATCAAATTCCTCACACTGATCCATATGCACAAATGTTATTCCCTTCTCCCTTCACCTTGAAGTTCACAGTGTCTCATGATAGAAGGTTTCCTATACCACTGGACTTATGGCCAAAGACTGTGTCCCTTTAATATAATATTCACCAGCTTATAGCTTGCTTTGGAAAAAGAAAAAAAAAGGGGGGGGGTTGTGGCATAAAGGGGAGAAAAAAAAAAGAAGGAAAAAAGAAAAAAGAAAAAAAAAGAATGGCATTCGGAAAAAAAGGACAACCCTGTCAAAACATGACAGCTGATCCACTGCCTGTTTTATGCTATTCATAGAAAATGCCAAATTCTGCAAATAGTAACCACATGTACATCGGCTTCGCAGACTCAATGTTCTGCTGCAAAATGAGACATTCTGTATTTTAGTGTGTCATCAAAGGCAGTGAAAATATCACTCCAGCCTTCTAGGCTTAACCCTCTGGTCTCTCAACTGTTAAAAGTTTAATTCGATGGCGGTGGGAGAGAACAGCAACACATCCAGCTTTGTGAGCGGTGTTAACGGAGCTGCCTAATGTATGCCAGTTGCACATAAAGTCAATTAACAAATCTGTTACCGCGCCATTTTTATTCATAGCCATGAGACCATTAAAGCGACAAGACTGCATCTGACGTTTATGATCTTGTTCGCATTGCCAGAGGAAGGGGGGGTGGGGGTGGAAACAACTTTGTGGCTCTGTAGCATGAGAGAAATAGCACTATTCAGAGACATAAGGGCTCTTGAGCAAATGCTGGAGCTTCTGAAGTCTTTTTCTCATCTCAGTCCCCCCCCACCCCCCTTTCCCCAGCCCCTCCTCGCCTTACCCCCTTGCTTGTGCCTTTCAGGTTTCATTTCAATGCAGAAAGATTGGATTTTTAGTTCAAAACTATAACGTAATTGTCCTTTTTTGTGCCTGGCTGATATTCCCTTTCACTAACATTTAAAAGAGTACTTATGCTGAATTGAATATGGGATGGGAACAGCTCCTGGTGCTTTTGTGCGGAACGGGGCTAGCTTTGCGAAGCTCGGCTTGAGCTTCGGTTGGCGATGTCCTTGTCCAGGAACACTTCCAAGATCTTCTAAGTGACCACTAGCTCTGAATAGGGTCTCCTGTTTAATCTTCTCCTCCTTAACAAATAGCTTTTGCAACAGCTACAGTAAATCTCTTTTAGTCTGGAAGAGCCAAACCTTGGGAGCTATACCCTTTCTGCCTTGGGTTTTCCAATATTTTCCATGTTCTGCTGGCCTGCATGCTCTTCTTCCACTATTTCTGAATGCCTGGAACAGGAGAAATTGTCTGTGGAGCACTCCCCACTTAGCTAAGTTGTTCCCCAGCACACCTTGAATATAATCTATATTCCCTGTTAACAGAAGGGATTTCTGCATATGTCTTCTGAATTTCACTTTGATCCCTTTTCAAAAGTAAGCAGTAAAGAAAGGAAGATTTAGAAACCCTAGGGACAAATGATTTGGTGGAAAAGACTTTTAATTCACTAAGCACCCTTCCTTTAAATTTGGCCTCAGGTACTGTGTGTAGGGGAAAAAGCCTCTCTTCATCACTATGTAGGTACTATTTATCTGCAAAAGTATATTGATAAGAATAGAACTGATCCGAATCAAAAAGTTAATGATCACCTTAGCGGTAAGCAGGTAGGTAAATGGTTAAGTAAGGAGGCCAACAGGTTTTACGGCTGGATGAGCTGACTTTGATACAGAACTGATAAACCCCAAAATTATTTCTAGTGTGCAGACAGGAAGGTTGGAGGCCAGCTGTCTTGAGAATCTCAGATCACAATATTAGTCTACTATAGAGTGCCAAAATTCAGTGGCTGACATCCTGGCTCCATTAAAGTTACTGGGTAAAACTCCAGCAGATGTTTTACCATTGACTTTAGTTGGATCCATTTCATGAAATAAATACAAGGTCTGTGTGAGATGGCAGGACTCTCCAAGCCTGGAACGGTGGGAGATATCCTTGTGAATGTTTCACAGCACCAGACCTCCGGAGGAATTTTTCTCTTGGGAAGGCTTGTTTGGGGGAGAGGCAGGAAATATTGTTAGCAGGGAGGAATATTGCATTTTGGATTCTGCAAAAAGACAAAGAATGAAAAAGTGTGAAGAAAAAGCAGTTTCATGTTCAGCTAAGATAATGTAGCTGGGATGGCCACAGTAGCAAATATTCATAGATTACATGAAACAACTACATATGCAAAGCCTTCCAGTCAGATCAGAGTTGTGTTTGATCTTCACTTTTTTTTCTTTTTTTCAGAGAGCAATGCAATCTAAAATCATTGACAGAATTGCTCTAAGTCCACAGGCATAGTAGTAGCAGCTGTAGAATTTACAGCTGCTCAATATTAATTTCTATAGGTATTTATACCACAATAGATGGGAAGATGCTTGTGCAGAGGACAGAGTGCCTGCAACTCATCTCGCCCACAAAACCTTCACTTAATCCTTTTGAATCATAACTTTCAGTGTTCTCATATTTAACAAGAGTTGAGCAAAAAACAGATAAAATATTCACGTGTTTGTGTATGGTTTTTATTCTCTAATTGAGAAAAAAAAACAGTGAAAAGAGTGATGAAATGCCAACATTTTCTCACTACTCCGATGCTTACTCAGCATGCTACCTTACTCCAAAAGCAGTCCCACTGAAGCCACCAATAACTGATGTGGGTAAAACTGCTTGTGTGAAATATTAGTGGATCCTAAATGTCAGATCTAATGCTTCTGTTGTTGGTGGACGCTTGCTGTGTGTCAAGATCTTTTTTTAAAGGATAACCCCGTTGCCCTGCAGTGTCAATGGCAGAACCCAGCCTTCAGCCACCCACTCCTATCAGCTAGCTGCTAGGCAATTTTCTCACCCAGATGAGGGTACAGCAGACCTTACTCATTCAACTTAAGAGACTTAAACCAAGCCCTTATGCTGCAGGTACCTCACTCCCTCTGAAAAGCACTTCTGAGGGCGTAGACCTTAACATTTGTCAAGCTTTCCATGAATGCCCTATGGAAGATGGTAACAAAACGCCAATGAAAGCTGAGATAAGCAAGAAAGAAGATGCAATTAATCCAGTTGGCTCTTTTATTGCTGTTGCCCTCAGAAGCTGGAGCAGCCACAGCAAGCACGCCAAAAGCATGCTCCTGATCTTGCAAGATCCACGCGTCCCTCTACACAACTCGCTGCCGCTGTGTCGCTTTGCATTGGGAATGGGTGCTCTCAAAATCAGCCCACATCGGCCTTCAGCCTCCAAGGGGGAATAAATCATACCACGGCGAGAGCAAGGAGCTTATGCCAACATTCCTGCACAGAGAAATGGGCAGCAGGCGAGATCCTGCAGCTGGTGTGTGCTAAGTACAGCACACCAGGGCCTTGAACTTTTTCCCCCTCCTGGGTCTCTTCCTGAGCTCCCCCCTCCCTCCTCGCCATCTTCCCCTTGAGCGCCTGGGAGAGGAAGCAAAATTTATACCGCTGTGCCCTTAAAATGCTGACATTCCATGTTTACAGGGATTGTTTACACAGAAAATTAATCAGTTACGGTTTTAAATTTTAATTAAAGAATGCTTTCCAGTGTTATTGCAAAACAGACAAAAGCCCATAAAATGTATATTTGACTGCCGTGCTGTGTTGTCTTTGGATCGGCAAGCAGACTTGAGATCAATCATGCGTGGTATTTTTTGAACTTTTTTTTTTCCCTAAACACAACACTCTTCACACAAGTTATGCTATTTTTTTTAAAAAAAAGCCCTTCAAAATAAAAGCCAGACTGCACAACAATATGGAATTCTCCTTCATGCCTTTCTTTTTAAGACCAAAAATGAAATCTTTACTCTCAAGCTGACCGTGGGATATTTTAGCCATTAAAAAACCACAAACAGAATCACAGCTTCCATAGTAAAGGCCTCAAACTTGCCTACTTCAAAGTCAGTAACAAAACTCCCACAAACTTTGATTCAAGTGTTTATTACATGCTGTTTGTTCCCACAGCTGCAGTTCCTGGTCTGAAAATAAAGTGTGGCCATTTCTTTCTCCAGCTCTCATGGCCATTAACAGAGATTCAGGATTCTTGAATGTGGAAGAGCATGACTCTAAGAAACTGAATCTAACCTCAAAATATTACAGTCATAAGGAAAAGCTACCGTTAGCTCTGGCACGCATGTGCCTTCTCAGCGATACAGTCAGGCATCTTCCTTTCTCTTGAACAAAAGTAAATTCAGATTAATACATCAGCAATGCAAATGTAACTGGCATAACTAGAACAGACTCTTGTTTCTCAGGCAAAATTTTTGTTGGTATAAATAAAAGAAAAGATTCTTTCCATCCATTCCTCCCATTTGTTCAAATTTGTTCCATGAATATCTGAGCAAACCCTAAAGAAACCAAGTATGACTATATTAACAAGAATGTTTGATAGTCCAAACTTCAACAGTCCATCCATCCATACAGGTGGAAATCACCAAACTTTGAAAGCCACTGTACTATCCACTCGTCATGCTGGGGACTTAACTGTGTCACACACGAGATTTCTGAAGGGCTCCCAGACAAGATTAGGTCTTCAGCTATCAGCCCATTAGATGATGGGGAAGCTGACCCACCAATCAAGAGCACAACTCTATAACACATACCTTTCCTGCTTGCTATAAGATAATGAGGAGAGATTTTGCTAATTCTGTGTGAAATATTATGCACGTATTAGCCTGGTAACTAATTTATTTCCTAAGATAAGAACACCTACAGGCCAGGCAGCAACACGAGCATCTGGACCACCAAATGTCAGGCAAAAGATTGAGAATGACTTGTGTAAAAGCAATATGCAGAAAAGCAGTAAGCGTAGGAGAAAAATGAGGGGAAAAATCACCAGGTAGACACAAGCCCCTGGAAAAGGAAAGCATTATGGTAAAAATAATCAATTATGGTAGATGATCAGAGAGGAGCTCATCTTTACCATGAAGGTTGTGGTGGGTTTCTAGAATCCACCCCCACTCCTATGGAGAAAATAAAAGGTTTTGCCCAGATGTTGTATCTTTTGCAACCATAGAAGTGACAAATCATTAAGAAGTTTGGAAGTCTGTTCTAGTACAGGCAAACATTTATGAATATTTATCTGACCTATATACAAATTATCTTAGTGGCTGTGCTCCATAGAACTGCTCTGGAAACATTGCCAGAAAGATAACAAGTCATGGTATGAAGGTCACAGTGAGAACAGAACTTTCAAGGAAGGTGTTTGGACGAGAATAGAAACATCTGTTAGTAGAGATGTCCTCGAACGGTCACTGTAATATATGGGGTGTCAGCTTTCAGTTTGCAGTCCGTGTATCAAAGATTCAGAGATGTTAGAAACAAAGACTACTGTATTTTTCTATGCTGGTTGCCCACATACTAGAAGTCATAGAATTTCTTTGAATTCTTTCTTGCTCCAAGTCCAAGAGCTGTGACTAAAGCAGAGTTATCATGGTGGGGGTTGGAGGGGAGGAAATGGGACAGACATTATTTTAATCTGAAAATTTCTTTTAGTAATAGGCAATGAAAAGTATAATGGGAGTAGAAGTCATTATTACACTTTAAAATTTACCTTCATTGCTTATATATATATATATATACATGTATATATATAATGTATATATGTGTATCATGTTTCTGCTCTAAATTTGTCTAGCTTCAATCTCCAGCCAAAGTAGCAGTATTTTGTACTTGACAAAGTACTTACGCCCACTTACTTTCAACTGAGATCAAGTCAATCCTTAATCTTTCCTACAACAGCTCCTTGAGAGTATCTTTCTTAAAAATATTTTTCCATGCCTTAATCATTTTTGGGCCATTCTCTATACCCCCCTCCTACTTTTCAACGCCTTCAGAGTGCATCAATACTACTGTTTTTTGTTCAGATCAGGAGAGCATTTTTGAAGGAAATCTCACACTCGTTCTCACTTATGCTGCTTTGGTTCACATTGAGAGCTATCTCCAAGTGCACAAACTGGATCCCTTTCCAGATGAAACTAAATTAGAAACAGTGCTCCAACCCTAATGAGCCCCACTTGCTAACACCTGCCTTAGGATAACTCATATACTAGGGACACTGAGTGCTCTGCATTAATTATTTTGCTGTACAGGTCTTCTCTTACTGCTCTGCACTACTTTTTAATGCAGACACAGCCTCATCTGTGGACACCAGAAACTGGATGTGGTATTTCAAGAGTGGCAGCACAAGTGCCAAGTAGAGAGCTATTATAAACACACTTCTCCTTAATACTTCTGTCTGCACCTGAATCAGTGAAGGAGGCAATGTCACATGGGAAGAAAATATGTATATAAATGGCCCACTGCTACTGAAATTATATGGAGTACTCCATTCATGTAAGCAGAGACCTTCTGTTATTCAAGTTGAAGCAGGAACACAGTTCCTAAAAGGAGAAATTACTATGACACCTCCAATGATTTTTTCTCTTTTCTTCTCAGAATCTTCTACTTTTAGGTGGACCCTGCATTGTGGAAAAGATATTTGATCTTCAGCTATGTTTTTATGTGTTCCTGCTACTGAAAAGTTGCCAAAGAATGATTTGTCTTCATGTGTAACGAAGTCACCTTTGGGATTCCAGGAGACCTAGGTTAACTTTCCTTGGAAATGTTTATTACTGGGCACTTACAGATATGTCTGATCCTCAATTAATACATGAAATATTGTCTGTTTCTTTTCTTAAATGTCTTCTAAGGCATTTCATGGAGACATAAAATCTTTGGCTATTATTTTGAGGAGTACCCGTGATAGTAATTGAACTCACTCACTAAGTGCATTTTTGTGCTAATTAAATATTCCAAACTTCTATCAAGATTATTGTCACCTATTTAATGGTTCATTGAGTTTATGGGCCATGCAAGTCTCTCTTTTATATTTTCATCAGGATAGTTATAGCAACTATTCTAGTAATGACAAATTAGGGAACATGCAGAGGAGATGAAAGAACCTCAACACTATAGGCCCAGTTTTCTCCTAACTTATGCCAATTTTATGTTGTTGTAACTGCATTGACATTGATGGAATTATTCTTCATTTTCTCTTGTGTAGGTGAGTGATAACTAGACTTACTTATTCTATATCTGAAAGATGATAAGCATGGCACTCCTTATATTTAACCATGTTGACCCCCCTTTCCCAAAAGAAACCCTGAAAAGCAGTACCGAAGGTTCCATCTGTGGGCAGATAAGTGGATCAGGGATGGGAAGTTTGGAACAATATTTTACTTCATTTTACCAATAAGATTTTTTATTTTAATTTTTTCATTTTGGCCTTTGGCTTTTTTCCATTTACCTGTTGGTCATTAGGAGAGGGCATTCTTTCAATTTACAGTTAGCAGAGAAGTGGGTAAATGTAATTGTGTAGGCACAAGTACATAAAATATGGAGTGGAACGTTTAAGATGAAGTATAAAAATATCATTGCTGGAGAAGAATATTTGGAAAGACTTTTAGAGAATTTTTCCTGCCTTTGCTAGACTTCTTTGAACCAAACTGAAAATGAAGTACAACTCAAGGACTTTGTATAAATTAATTATTTTTGGTTCTATACCAGTAGGGCTCAGTTCAGATATCAGGAAAGTCTACTGGTGATATGTTCTATAATAAGCCCATGTTTTTTTTATTTCTAGTTTTAACTTAATGAGAGTAAATACAGTATTAATGCTAATAGCAATGTAGTTTGATATGATGAAAATAAGCAAAACATTGTACTAATATTGCACCTCTCACCTCCAGGTGCAGGACGCAGGATTTTCAGCAGAGCCTACATGATTTAGGGTCAAAAATCTAATTGACTGACAAGCCCCAGTCTCACTTAGGGGCTAATGAATGTTGTATTGTGACTGTTTTTTCTTAAAAAATAACATCAAACTACTTTCTATTCATAATAAATTAGCACATTTTAGAGACTTCTTAATATTTGCCTCCACAAAGCCATAATTTTTATCTGAACAGACCTGCAAGCACCTGTTGTAGCTTGTTCCAAAAACAAGGTCTTACAGGTTTTAGTTAATACCTTATAGAAATAGCAATGCGATTTCAGTGGCATTGCTCTGATTTCTTCTAATGCAAGACATTCATGTTTTCTTTAAGTATCCCATGCATAATTCATATGGGGGCTCATATCTGATTATTTATAGACCTTTCTATGACACCCCCTCAGTGAATATTTGCACATCTCCAGGATAGCAGGGTGAAACTTTCTCCTGAAAAAAATTAGCAGCTGAAGACTTAGCACCACTTTGGTTTCACTTAGCTCCCAAAGCAGCTCTAAGTGCAACGTAAGTGGCGTATAGGCTTCATGCTGGTACTCCGCACAGGAGAGCATTTCAACCCTCCTTTGCCTCCCTTTGAAGCTGAAGAGCCAGTCTCTATACTACATGCGTGGAGTAATGAACCACCAGTTCCTTACACCTGTTTTAAATATTGGAAGACTACACCCAGGCTGTACTTAAGTATACTCTTTAGACCACACCATGCCAGTTCCTTCATCCTATCCTTAATTCAAGACCCACCCAAAGGTGAAGATCTACTCTAAGCAAAGAGCCATTCGCTGTCAGGTAAGATAAAGAACACATCCGACATTGGATAGTTGAGTGCTTCTACGAGCTTTGTCTCATAGACACTCCTTTTGCATCTCCCTCATCTCACGATCACAGAAGGGAGCAGCAGAAGTCTGTCTGTCTTGCAGCTTCATACAGGATCCATATGTCTGACACTTGGCATGCAATTCGCTGTCTCTCCATTGAATGTCAGCTCTTCCCTGATCTCCCTGCCCTAGAATGTCTCCTGCTTTCCTGCCTTCCTTTGTGTGGTTTCCTTCCTGTAAAATTTTAGTATACATATAATAAGTATATATATGTGTGTATTTTTTTCCAAGAGAAAGCAATAGCTACTGATAGAAATATTCTCAAAAGCCACAATATAGAGAGTGGTGGCATGCGCCTTAGTTTTGTTCTCGTTCACAGGGATTTTATTCGCATATTTTACTGTCAGTTTCTTGACATTTTTGTCAGCTTGGATCCGGAGGCCATAGTTGCCGCCAGCAGGTCCTACCACATTTTTATTCTCCATTGTATTTGCAGGGAATAAATAAAAACAGAACAAGAGTGAAAGCAAGAGGGAGACATGGCGAGAAGGAGTCAGAGGTTACTGGAAGAACTGCTTTATGCAATTTTTTTCCTGCTAAAGAACATCTACCCGACAAAAAGCCCCAACCAACCACAGAGCATTTTGCACTGAGAGAAATTTCTTTCCTCAGTTACGCAACACAGACTTCAGGCAAAGCGGTTATATGTTTGCACAAGAAATCTCTCATTCCCTCTCACTCTTTGTCTGTCTTTTCCCTTTTTTTCCCTCTGTATTTCCGGGCTGCTGTGAGATTTTCCTCACAATGCATCCATTGTTTCCCAGTCACATCACCGCTGGCTGTAATCAACTCTGATTTCTTTCTTTCTTTTTATTTCTTGCTATAACCATGAGATTTACACATGAAACAAATAAACAAAACCTACCGTAAGGTTATAAACAAGTTGCCTATAGAAGCCTTTATTCCTCAAGGCTTTAGATATCGTGAACAAGAAGTAAGAACAAAGACCTACTTCTCGCTTAGGAACTTATAAATTAAAATATGATTCCCTATGCTTGTTTTCTGCTCCATCAAATCTCTTAACCACACTCTAGAATTGAAACTGTTTGTATCTTTCCCACATATAAGTCAGAGGAAGATACAACTGTAAGATCTCAGGTGTGTCCAACGTTTAATTCAGACTCAGGTAAGGGAGCAAAATTTTGATGTCCTTGGATCCCCCACCATCCGCACTGATTTGATGGTCCATACTGCTCTTTGGTGAGTTCACTACAGCTGTAAGTCAAAGTATCTTCACTATCAACTTTTGTGAAGCTGATACAAACTTGTCTCCAGTCTGTTCAGCCTTTTCCTGTATTATCTTTACCCTTGTGTACCATCTCTGACAAAGAGAGAAAAACTAAGGAAGCATGGGGATAGGATATTCTATCTTTGTGTTGATCAAAGGTGTGATACAGAGCCCTTTCAGAGTCTCGCTTTCAGCTGCCTTTGGATAAGGCCACATGGCCTCAGTCTCATGTCTCCGACTTCCAAATAGTTGTGTCAATTATTGCAGCAGTTCCTGACATCCACTCACCCACTAACAATTGCATCAACACCATCCATTTCTTTTCACATATGCAACTTAGCAGCCACAATGGTTTTCAGTCACTTATGAAGTAGATCAGATCTAAAAATGGTGGCAGAGAAGTTGAAAGGCTCTTTAGTCATCAAGCTGCTCAAGCAGGTGCTTTCTGAAGTAGGAAGAAAAGTCAAGTATTAAAAGTCAGTTGCAGAGTAAGTGCTGCATCTCTTACTTGAGACAAAGGGAGTTTTGTGGAGTCCCATCATCTACACAAGTGAATTGGGAATCGGATATTAAAGAGGAAAAACAAAGAGATATCTGTCCTGTGGCTTGGGGCACCGATCAAAACACAGCGTGGGAGGGCAGCCGAGAGGTTAACCCTTTCTGTAGCCTTGAAACTGCACTGAAACTGGCCTTTGTATGAGAGAGAATAAGCTTTACAAACCCCAAACTTGTGGGTCATTGTGGTAGTGAAAAGATGCCCACTGAAATGAGAAATGGATTATGTTTTTGTTTCTTGCATATAAAATTGTTTTCTGAGACTTTCAAATGACCTTCCCATGGATAGTGAACTTTCCATCATTTACTAACATTCAAATATACAAATGGTCACCCAAAGGGACTAGCACACATGGCAAAATAGATTTCATCCATTACTCCCCTTCTGCTGGCTGCAGCAGTTCTCATCCAAAAATGAGCCAGAAAATATGGGTGAACATTAGATATGTTTGAAATACTGTGAAGGTCTGAAAAACAGATTATGAATTTTGGCTGAAATATCATTTCCTCTTGCCATTTTCACTGCCTGAATAGAATATAGCGCATGGACTAAACCTTGTTCGCATTGATGTCAAAGCAAGCACTTCCTGATTGCATTTGAGAAGAAGATATAGCCCATCAAAATGTCCTCCAAAAATGGGGTTGTTGGCAACCGAGACCTTAATTCAATGGGATTTAGGTACCTCGTTTAGTCAAATAACCAGTCATAGATTCATATTAAAATAGTAATTAGAAAAGATCCTACAAAACAGCTTCAGGGTAGAATTTGGAAGAACCCTGTATATTTGCTTTGGCTAAATTTAACTCCAATTCGTAGGTCCAGATTCCACTCAAGCTTCAGCAAAGTACCCCATCTTACATAATGTCAGCCTTTGGAACTGGATTGCTGGGATGGTGGGAAAATGACACATCAGTGGGCTCAGACAGATAGTCATTCTTTTTGCGTATTGTTCAATTGTAGTCCTTTCCTCCTTCTGTTCAGTTCTTTATTCCCTTCGTTCCTACATAAGCAATAGAATACTGTCTTCAAACTAGCTTCTTGCTTCATAGCAATGCCCTTGTCTTTGACTTGAAATCTGATCTTCTCTGAAGGCATTACCAGGCTTGGGAGTATTAGAAAATAAGAAAATGAGGTCAATATTTCCTTCTCCTGTTACTAAATATGAGTGCAAATCTCCATACAGTACACTGAAAGACCAACTGCATCATGGTAGCACTCCCAGCAGCTCGACTTTGCCTCAGGATCCTTGAGAAAAACAAGTGTGGAGATAAGTCCAGGTCTTCCTCAGCCTCCTGGGCTCCCCTCCTGGGAGCACCTATCCATCCTCACTGCAGTACCAATGTAACACCTGCGAGCCTTGGCACACCTACATTTTTGGAGCTGCTAAATGCTTGGGGCTCTCAGTCAGTGTATAATCAGCTGGCAACTTTGGTGCAGATGGGGACAAGAGGGTGCATTGTGCGGCAGGGCAATCTCTACAGTATTTCACGTCAGAGCTGAACAATGTAATAAAAGTTTGCAGATGAAAATACTAAGCTGGCTGGAAGGCAATAATTCATGTTGGGTTTTATGACACTGGCCATTTAAAAGCTGTAGGAGTGTTTGAAGCTAGAGCACAGCTCGTATTCAAGCCAGGGTCTAGCTCCAGCACTGCAAGAGCAATGTTTTCCACATAGAAGAAGGAGATTTTTGCCCAAGTCTGATAACTTGCCATCTCTGTCTGGGAGGGCTCTATCTATCTTTGGAAGCTAATGATGTGCAAAGGAAGGTGCCCGGAGGAATGATGCAACTCCACTATACGGTGTGTGTGAATTCTGCCTACTGCAAAAACTACTAGGAGAAAAAGTATATGCATATATATACATAAACCTTTCAGTTTATGAAAGAGGGAATTCATAAGGAGTTGCATCTGGGATAGAGTAAGATATATTCCCCACTCAGTTAATAATAACAAGACCCAGAAGTCACAAATGGGGAGGTCATAAAGGGCTTTATAAAAACATTTCATATGCAAGTAAAATGTGGTGCAACCCATTATGTAATATTATTTACATACATTTCTTTTAATTTCTTTACCATGTCTTTTGATTTAAATCATTTTCCTCTAAGTCATGAGTTGTTTAAACATATACTTTTCTGGCAAACATTAGTGATAGGCAACTGTATGCCTGTTTCTTCTGGGCTGCAATACGAGGGGTCTGGAGAGAGGGGGTGGGAGCTTGCATGCTTAGCATGTGTTCAAACTCTGCAAGTGAAGCAAGCAAGATGGCCTGTGTGCTGCGGGGTTGTTTTACAACAGGGTTTTGTGATTCAGGGTGGAGCCCATCCCAGAGCCACTGAATCACTGCACTGGATACTCCAGCGGTTTAGTTACTGATGCACTGGGTATGTCACTGAGCACTAAGTAATTCTGTTCATACATTTCTGCCTGTTCTAGCACTGTGGAACATGTCAGTGAAAGAGATTGCAGGTCTGTTATATGGCAGAAATCCAACCCAAAGATGTTCCCTCACTGTTCATGAAGCCCTAGTAAAGCTGACCTCCAAAAAAGTTCATATGATATGGAAAAAGGTTCGGTGACTGCTTGGATGGGCATGTACAAAACTTGATTGGCATACTTGGGGCTGCCCCAAAGAAAGAGCACTTGGGATTTAGGAATCAAGTCATTGCCCATCAATACAAGCTCGAAAGTTGGCTCTTTCTGAGCACCAGCTTTCTAACTGCTCCAAACACAAGGATATTTATGTAGTTGCAGCATATGAAGAAATGTATAGAGAAACACAGGAAGGATGTAGTGATGAGCGTGTGAGTGGTCAGACACACATGCGCACAGATAGGACCTTCTGCACAGCACAATTTGTTGTTGAGACTGCAAGAGTCTACAGGGGAATGCGAGCAAAACTGATAATCAAAATAATAAAGGGAAAAATAGGCACTTTCCCACAAAAATCAGCGACATGCCAGTGGTACTTTCCCAACCTAACTGAGAGGAAAAGCCCTCTTGGCTAATTCATTGCAAAGCTAATGAAAACCAGACAAGGGATTGAAACCAAAAAAGCTTTATGTTACAGGGAAAGCAAAGCTTTCCAATGGAAATTATTCATTAAAAAGAACTGGTTCACTGAAATTAACAAAAAATATGTGAGAGAAACACCATACTGAATGTGTTTTTGGTGATAACAATCTTATATTTATATATAGCACATTTCAGCCAGATGGACTCCAAAGTACTTTACAAGCTTTGGTGCTTGTACAAACGAAATGTAAAGAATCATTTTATTCCCCCCCATTGAGACATATCTTCACTGGGGTGAATCATTGCATCCACCGAAAAACGCATACTATCACGCAACAGTTTATTATATATGTAGGCAGACAAGAGGACAGAACATAACTATCCAGATTTTTGTTTAGCCTGGGCAGGCTATAAGGGTTAACACCCTCTCTCCCAGGAATTTTTTTTTTTTTTTTTTTTTTTTTTTTAGCAGCACATTAGTAGTCAGAGCTCTTGGTATTTTCCCAAGCAAATGGGGAGAGATTGTCTCATTAACTGCCCGGTAAGAAGAACACCTATTTCAGTCAACGCCTGAATCCTACAGATTTCTGCAGGAATCTCCAAATTTGCGTTGTGATCTCCGCCGCCCCCACATATCTTGCGAGCCCGGACGGGGGTCCGTACCCAAAGCACTGTGGCCGTGCCACCGCGGGCTGGAGGAAAAGCCGTCTCCCACCGCCGCCGAGCCGACACCTGCGGGGTGGCGCGAGCGGGCAGGAGCTGTCACGCCGTGACCGGGAGGGAGCTCCATCTCGCAGCTTCGCTTCCCCTCCCGTTCCTCGAGGAAAATGGATGGCGAGAGCAGCTGGTGAGACAGAAGTGTCTGCCTGCGTCTCGGCGCGGCTGGGCCCGCGATCCGCCACCCGCACGCGCTGAGCTCGCCTCCGAGCGGGGAGGGAGGGGGAAGGGGCACCTCCGCTCGCTGCCAAATCCCTTGAGCAGTTGCTTGTTTTGTCTCTCTGTCTGAGCAGATTTTTTCTTTGCTTTTCTTCCTACTCCACCTGCAACATTTTAACTTTGGTTGCCCAGAGCTGCAATTTTTTTTGCACTTTGCTTTCCCGCAGGGGAGAGGCAGAGAGAGCCATGCACACCCTCATGGGGTGGGGTGGTTTTGGATTTTTTTTCCTTATTTTTTATTTTTTGTGCAGCAGTGAGCTTGGTGGTTTTCAAAGGCTCTGGGAGCTCTGCACCTGATTTAAAACCCAACATGTGACCATGCATGAAAAAGGTTCTTGCTGGATCACCGAATTTCTCAGTGCCACCGCAGCACCTCCAAACAGCCAGGGATACATCCGAGCAGCTTCTCATTCATGAGCCTGCCAAATTTTTAGCAGTCATCTCCTGCCCTCTGTATATATCTTAGCACTGCTCTGTATGGGTCATCTGCCCTAAGAGAAGGTCAGAAAGAGCTTGACTGAGGACCACTGAAGCCACTGAGCCTTTTCTCAGTGGTGGAACATCTCAAAATCAGGGTCATGCTGCACATGCCCTCTGTTTCCCAGCCCAAAACCACAGGTTTCCGGCGGACCTGGGCGTGAGACAGAGGTTCCCCCTTATCTCATTAATAACAACCATTGTGAGGATGATTATTGTTCGGTATGTTAATCCAGACGCAGCCATGGGAGCACACATGGCTGCGAGGAAGCGTTGGGTGGCTTCTGCTGGCACCGCTTGTGCCGTAAAGACAGCGCTGGTCTCAGTACGCTGTTGTGGGCTAACTAGCCAGTGCTACGTCAAGTGGTAAAGTTAATAAACACGATAATAACAGAGTAATGTGGCAGAGCAGCGGGAAGAAATGAAGGATTTTTTCCCCCATTGACATGTAAACAAATTCGTTGTTGTCAGCATTTTGGTGAAAAGAATTATTTTCTATTGAGAAATAAACCAAGAAAGATTGAAAACTGCCAAGGCAGAGGAGTTTTCAGCCAGATCTGTTATTTTTATAGACTTGCACACCTGTAGGCACACACAGAACATGATACATTTTAAAGGAGAATTCCACATGGAGGAGTTATTATTTAATCATTTGCTAGTCAATCATTTTCCCCAAAAACTTGGAAGCCCTGTTTACCTGGTGTTCTGACAAGCAGATGAAAGCTTTTGGACTTCCAGGGTTCCCAGTGCATTATTCCCAAACCTCCTAAAAGAAATCAAGAGAAAGGAAAAAGAAAAAGAAAAAAAAAAAGCCATGTGAAAAATAGTCAACTTTCCTGGTATAAAGAGAATTAATAAATTCACTTTACAAGATAAATGGGGCAGAAAGTGCAACATAGTGTTTCCAGTCCATGAGGGTCTTGTACCAAAGTACTGGCCTGAAGACTGCTGTTTCTTAATACTTTAATGGATTTTTGTAGGGTTTTTCTTTCATTTGCTAAGATCTACTGCTGGATGCAACCTGTTGGTCCGGTTTGAGTCTGCAGAAGGGCAGACATGGGTATGAAGGTACACGTAGCTTCATATACTCAGAATGTGTGTGGTACAGGTGAAAATTTTAATCAGAGGGAAGATCTCACAAGGTGGCCGTGAGGTAAAGCTGGCCTCGTGTTGTGCAGGTGTCTCCATGGCTCTTGAGTATCTCTGGATATGACTTTTTTTGTTGGTCTGGTGAGAGGGACTATAAATCTTCAGCCTCAAATTCAACATGTTTGAAATGAATCTGCAGAACAAGCTTTACCTGAGCAACCAGGTACCTGCCTTTCCCTCTCTGTGCTGGAGGGTAACTGCTCAGTTACGTATTAGCTGTCTCCAAGGAGTCCCTGCTTAAGCTCCCAAATATGTTTTCCAGTATCCATGGTCTGCATGAATTTTATACATCTCCTTCTCCAGGACTTTACAAGTCAGCCATAAAAGTTTGTGATGGGGTGGAACACCGTGATGTCCATAATCTCAGTCTGGAAAAATGGTTTATATAAAGTGTCATTAAAATGAATTTGGCAATTTTTTATTTTTATTTTTCAGCAGCAAGCAAAAATGGAAAGGGGGAAGGAAGGATGAAAGCATTCAGGGCTGGCTACCTTTTTTTCCCCCTCTATGTACAGTAAAAGAAAAGGGAAAAGCTTTGATGTTTTTAACTTTGCATGACTGTACAAGGGAGCGGGGGGGGGCTTAGCCCCTTTGGAAAGAGCTGAAGTGCTCATGCATTCATATTATTAATGGCTTTTGGTAATGATTTTCCTGCACAAATTGTTATGAGACTGTTACAATGCAAATGGGATACCAGTGAGATTTTCTATCCAAAGATCCCATCCACAGACCACTGATATGACTGGAAAGTCTCCTATTTAATAGATTTTGGATCACTCTCTGTGCTCATAACAATGTAGACTACTTATTACTTAGTGGCATTCATTTTGTGCCAGGGCTACACAGTAGATACTGATGTTGAAAAGGCCTTTTTTTCCCCTGTAACACCATCTCCTCAGGAATTGCTGCCGAATGTCCTTGAAGACATAATAGCTTCATAAACCCAGGTATGATTTTTCATAGGTAGTTCACAGTGCTGTCAGTTCCTGCGCTTTTTAATTCATAGTTTGAGGAGTCTGCCTAAAAGCCCATGCACCGGGATGCGTGTGATGACACAAACCCCCATAAAAGTCTCCAGCCATTTCAGCTGAGGACAAAGGCTCACAGGTATGACCTGGGGACATGCTGAAGGCTGGGGAAAAAAGAGTGGAAAAGAGAGAGAGACCAAAAAAATGGCAGTGGACAAATAAAAAGAGTATGTTGCATAAATTGTTTTTTTTTTTTTTGTTGGAAAAAAGACTACCTATGGTAAGCCATGCTCAAACTCTTGGAGAATTTGGGGGTGGCAACACTCAGTTTAGAATACTTTCAATGTTTGTAAGCAGCCACATGCTCAGACTGCAGCTTAGCTGCGCCCATGCATGCAGTTTATCACAGGCATAGGACAACCTCGCCTTTTTACAAGGGATAGCTGGGAATTTCCTTGAGGCCACTTACACTATGTGTCTAATAGCCCCGTACTTTCAGTAGCTGGGAAGGCTGGATGAAGGCATTAATGCCGAATTTCCTCTGGAGGCAAATCGGAGGCACTACTGCAAAGTCTCTGGAGCCCAACCGGCTGCACAACCTGAAGCAGCTCACCCATCCCACGAGCAGGTACCTGCTAAATCCCCGTGACTTAGCAACAGCCTTGTGAAGACAGAGGAATGAAGCAGATGTCCCCGTAGGTCATGAACTCTCTCAGCCCCATTTTGATGCACAAAAGCAGAGCTAGCTTGCCCAAATGAAAGGTCTGGTTTATATATATCATATGCCAAAGTCTGACAGCGCACACGCTTATATTGGCGTGTGGTACGTTTGCAAAGGCAGAGGTTGCACTGGCAATGACTCGCAAGACTCATGCATGTTCAGAACACGTCCCTGGGCAGAGCGGAGGCGTGCACGGAGGCCCCTGCTCGGATGCTTGTGCCTGAGCAGGGCTCGAAGGAGTTAAAGGCAATAATGTGCTCTGGAATGGCTTGTTTGCACCACATGGGCTGATATTTTTTTTGTCAGCCTTGTGACCTGCAGGCACACACCTGGTCCCAGGGTCAAGTTACAGCCAGGATCCCGGCCGCAGGTCAGGACCTGGCTGATGATAAGAGGCGGAGGCCCTACTTTGGCAAAAGCGATCACTTAAAGAAATAAGAGAATATTAAGGAATATTAGATGTCACTCCGTCTTCCTTTAGACTTCATTTCCCTTCCTTTAATTATCACGAAAGGTAAACACTAAGTATTCCAGCAAGTCACGGTCAGAGGAAACGCTATGAGCTGCACATTCATTATGGCCTTGCTGGGAATGCAGCTGGGGGGAAAAAAAAAGTTAGTCGGTTGCCCTTATTAAACTTCATTTAGCTACTGTTAATTATGAACCTAGATTGAGACTGAACAGCTCTAGATTGAACATTTCAGCTCTCCCCTACTGCAGCATCATTTAAAAACTGTAAGAAAATGTCAGTGAGGAGAGACCATCTGTTTTCTAAGTGGAAGCCCACAGAAGGAAGAAAGAAAGCAAAAAGAAGAAACAATGCATGTATAAACCATCATCTGATGCTTATCTTTTGGGTAGCTGGCTTGCAGGAAGGTAGAGTGAATTTAGGAGCTGTATGCCTCAACTTGGCATAATTTATTCAAATAATAAATGATAGCTATGGACTATATCTATTTTTAGTAATGTTGCTTTACCTATTTCAGAGACAGGTAAACCAAAGCATGCAAAAATGAAATACCTTACTTGTAATCATCAAATAACCAGATATTGGATCATGATGCTCTTTTTTTGTGTTCTAATCACTAAACAAAACTGCCAGCGATGTCCCAGAGTGCTTAATAAATTGCGCCCAGGGGGTTATTTTCCTATGACTGAAATGCAGCTGGACTGAAAGGCTGCTGTCAGTCTGCACAGACTCAGCTCTGTAAAGTGGGGTGTTGCCAAAGGAACTCATAGGGGAAATTTTCGGTACAGTTGGCAAGGTGTGATTACAGACCCTGGATTAGTGCCAGGATCTAATGCAGACCTAACACCCTTCTTCCTGGAAAAAGTGTGGGCTCTTTAATAGCCCTTAGTTTTATGTTTCACCTGCAAGTAAATGAGTGGCACCAATGGGAGATGGAGGCAGCTACAGTGCAGCGAGCACCATTAAATCTTCCTCGGAGCTGAGGCATTTCGTACTGATCAGTACTAGCCATTGGCCTGATTTGTCAGCCTATCCAACGGGGACCGCAGTCCTGGAATTACCCTTCTTCCCTCTCCTTTCCCTGAAAATAGTGCATGACAAGGATTAGTCCATAGCAAATTGGTGCCAGAGTACCCTGGTGCAAAGGAAGTAAACCAACACCGGGCATTGGACTTTGTCTCTAGGTTTAGTTAGCTTGTGTTTTCACTGGGCCTGTATTAAATGGCTGCTGTGGGTTAAAATGACAATGGGAACAGAAAGGCTGGGTTCAGAAAGCTCACCTTTTTCGAAGGCGTGAGATGTGATATCATCTAGTTAAAGCTGCCCACTTTGGAGAGATAACTTGACTTTAAATCTCTCTTGGCCCTTTGTAATAAACGTTATAGTTTAAGCAAGCAATGTCTTTCCATTAAAACTATAAACTTCACTAGAATAATTAAGACTGATTTAAAGTAAAATTAAGTTTGACATGTGGCAGGTGAAGCAGTACCATTAATTTCAACTGCATATTTGGCAACAATAGATGAGAGAAAATGGAGGGCATGGGTCAAAAGGGGATAGCTGTAAGTCCTTTCAGGCTCTTGGTCGAGTTGAGGGTGGAGAATGAGGAATACTTCAACGCTTTCTGGTCTATATACTGTCATTTGCCATGTAAGTATGAGACAAGGGCTTGCATCTATTCTCCTTGACAGCAATACAATGTGGCTATTATCTGTGATGCAGTGGATCCAAGGTAAAACACAGCGAAAGAGGGAAATGAAGATTTAGAAGGATTTTACTTTTCCCTCCTTCAGTCTTTCACTTTTTACCCTTCATTTATAGATGCTGTATTTTTTTCTTATTAATTCTGCAAATTCTAAACTGCACATCTTTACAGTTCTTGCAGAAGTTACTTTTCTAGTCCTTGCTTATTTGAGGGGAGTCCTTTTCCTGGCTCTGGTTTTGGATGCAGAAAAACATGACAGAACCTCTTAAAAGCAGTCTGTGGTGATGAAATGGTTTCCTAATGACAACTGCAGATCCTCTTGCAGGTCCACTTCTGGCTTGATACCAAATTCCAGCAAAAGCCTGAACCTGAACTAGACCAGCCTGATTTGGTGCCCATCTCTAGTAGAAACTAGTCTGGGTGCGAGCCTGCATTGCATCCTCCACTGAGATTATCAAAAAAGGCCTTGTTATTATAGTCATCAACCATCTCATTTCCTGCCAAGGAATATTGGCGTGAACTCTCTCCAGAGTCCATCAGTGCCCTTGATCCTGAGAAATTACTGTTGAGAAATAGAAATAATTATGTTCTCCTCCTCCAGCCCAGATGTGGTATCCCTATCTTGACAGCTTTTCCTGTCCAACGTCAGCCAAGGGAGTGAAACACTAGTACCCAGGGAAAGATTTCCTCTTTTGAAATCAATAAATTCTAATTGCCAATCATGCAAATAAATATGCCTTGCTGGAGCAATGTTATAGTCCACCAGGACCGAACCACATTAACTCATTGAGGAAACTTCATCCTCCGATCACACATTCAACTGAATGAACGTGACTTTTAGGAGCCCCTGCCACCCTGGTTCTGGTAGTTGAATTCTAATAACATACATACTACTTTTATCATGCTTATTAATGACGAACATATCAACCTCTTTACCGGAAAGTGAACTAAAAATCCAATTTGAATAAAGAATTGCAAATGCCCTGTGTAAAAGACTGCACACAAAACAAACCAGATGTTTCAAGCTGCATAGAGAAAGCTTTACAGAGCAGCTGGGAGAATTTTTTTTCCATCAGCCATTGGTAAAAGATATACATTGCCAGCACGCAAACTGCTTCCATTTTTAATACTCATATAATTGGTTTACTCCTGTAACCAATGCAATATTCAGTTAAAAGGGGGGAGTGAAGGGAAAAACAATGATATTGGTCAAAGTTTATAAAGGTCATGGGGTTTGTGGATGGGGAGGAGAGTGGAGGAGGATAGAGGTTATTTTTCCCCATAAAGCTTTCTTATTTACTGCAAGGTTGTGAAGTTTGGAAAAAAATACTAATAAAATTTATTGCCAGGGGTTGTAAGAAGATCATACCTTGGTTCTATTTTCAGCTCCAAACAGATTATAGGACAATGGAGCATAAATGGAAATTAAAACAGATTTAGAACAGACGTTAGGAAGCACTTTTTCACATCGAGGATAATAAATGTGTGGAATGGCCTATCAGGCAAGGTTGTAAAGGCAAAGACACTGGGATCATTCACGCAACAACTTGGGAAATAGCGCACTAAAACGGAATGAGCCTGGATGGTGAAGAGGCCTCTGTTTAGATTCCTGGGATGCTTCAAGTTTGCACGTTTGTTTCTTTTCCTTTCTTTTGTGAAAGAGGATTTCAGTTGTGATTTGTTGTTGTTTCAGGCAAATTTGCCAATCACTTTTCCCGTGAGACAGAAGATTGCTCTTTATTCCTGTTTCACTTGCCTTTATCCCTTATGACAGGGTGTGAAGGAGAAGAGAACTGGGAGGCCAGTCCTACCTCTTGTAAGAGACAAAGCAGAAACTGGGCATCTTCGTCACTTTGAGAGCAGATAATTGCCATCAGCTCACACCATAGGAGGACACATTAGCCTTATCCCAGCAGGTTTGTACTTCTAGGTTGACTCTCACAGCCATCCCAGTGTGGTAACTCAGAACAGAGTAGCTCATCCCTGTTCATACTGCATATTCTTAGATTAATTTCAGGCCAGGAATGCCTTAATCTAATGGAGGACCTGTGGGAATGATGCCTAACCCCACAGCACTTACGGCACCCCCACAATGCCCTTCTAACATGCACCAGCCTGTGCGCTATATGTCCAGATCTACACCACATGACTGTCAATCAGAAGCAGAGTGGCTTGCAGTAGTGCCTCATTTCAAAGTGCATCCACGTTTTGCCTCACTATTCATGCTTTCCACAAGAGTCCCATAGCCAAAGTGTGTATGCAGTGGGAAGGGGAAGAGGGAGGGTGTGAGCTAGGGATGAAGCACTTAATATGCAGCTTTCTGCTTTTCATTGCTAGGGCCATGCGCAGCTAGACCTGGCATACTTTCCAACCGCACAGAACACCCTAGCCAACACCAAGCTTCACAGGCTTGGCGTACATAACTGTACACAAAGCAAACCCTACATCACCCAAGGACACTATGTGTTGGGTTCTACCAAGACGACCTTGAATGTTCCCAAAGGCCTGGGCGCTCCCTTTGCCTTTCTCCAAGAGACCAAGATTTGGTCAGGGTCAACAGAGTTCACAAGCCTTGAGGGACTCATCTAAAGCCACTATGGTGAGGATTAAGTCTTTTGGGGACTGTGTCTATGCAGAGAGAAAAATTCTGAAGTTTGAAATCTTGCCAACACCTCCACAGCTTTTTTAACCTAATATCTTGCCATTCTCCCTGGTCTATTTTGCAATGCTCTGAATCTGGGCTATAGATGCCACTTTTAATACGACGTTGCTGCCCGTACATGGAAACTGTAGGCCTGGCCCTGGCTACCACTCTTGCAGAGAGAGCTGTCTGCAAGTTAAGCCCCAGGTAGCTCTCAGGACTGCACCTTTGTGGGTTTTGCCTTTGGAGCTGACTGAGGTGGGGGAAAACAAGGTGAGGGGTGACTGAAACTGCCTGAAAGTGCACAGTGAGGGCTGTGCAAGTGCAAGGTGGTCTTGTGACACCATGAGTGGTCCCAAGACCAACCTGAGGAATGTGATCTTAAGGACATCTCTGAATGCTGAGTATAAATCCCAGTGTCCTCCAGAAACGTTATAATTATTTGTTGCAGTTTTCTCAGGCCAGTTTTTTTAACAAACATTAAGATATTACTCTGGAGATGCACCCAGACAGTCTGGCCTCACAAGATAGCAAAAGCAAGTTACAAAATACGAAGTTACTAACCAGTGATTCAAAATCTGGGGCATCCAGGCACTTTACTGTGTGAACTATAACAGCACATTCTAGCCAAGATTTCAACATGCTTTAAAAACATTAATTATGTTTACAAGACTTCTCTGAAGCAGATAAAAGTTACACAAGAAGAAAGTCAGAGCCAGAGAGATTGAAGGATTTGGCCAGGGTCACAGAACTGGTGAGTCAGTCAGTGGCAGAGCAATTATAGGAATCCTATTCTGCAGCTTATGCACTAAGCTGAACTTCCTCATCAAAAAAAATAAATAAATAAAAAGAAAAGAAAAAATACATTACTTCTCCACTAGCACTCATTGTTAAGTAATCATACGTGTGATATTATTTTATTTGACTAAAGAAATCACACCTCTGCAGAAGAAGTTAAAAAATAGGTATTGGCAGCTTCTCATACTCAAAGAAGTGAGGATGTCACTAGAAATACATAAGGAGGGAGCTTTCAGTAATGAAGATAATCAAAGGCCTTTTAAAAAAAAGGGAGACAAGGGTCTGGAGAAAACTGAGCTGCCCTGGGTGTATGATATTCAGTTCCTTTTTCTCCTAGATCTCTTAGTTACTCTCAGGTTGAGTACATACAGGGGAGTGAGACACCACCTTATTAGAAGACACAGAATGTGTTTATAGGGGATTTATTGCAATGTTGGAATCAGAAACAATTGTATTGATCACACCAGAACCAGAGAAATTGTATTGTCATACTGATGTCAGTTTTAAGAGAAATAAGCTGACTTACCTAACACCTGTACCTTGTTGGAAGAAAAAACATCTAATAAATCAAATCTTGGTATACACATCTTTTGCCAGCTTGATCAATATAGTATTTACATGCATCAGTAAAAAAAGCAACGTTTTTATTCTCAAAACAATAACTTGTTTTACATCCAGGACCGAGATTCTAGAAAGTGGCAAATCACAGTATCCTGTATCGCTATTATGTTGCAAGAGGTTACCAGAAGGGTAATCTCAGTAAATGCTTTTCTCATAAATTTCTCAGCTTATGTAACTCAGCAGCGCTGTAACCAGCTAACATCTGCTCAGCTCCAGCATCCCCCTGCAACCTCCGCAGGATCTGCGAGTCTCCCTGCGAGGGATGCCCGGTTTAAATGCCAAAATAACCCCGACCGTTGGAAGTGAAAGGAGCAGCGTTCAAACTGGTCAGCTGCTGAAAAGAGAGCGCAGCCGATCAAAATACACGGTCGATTGTCCATCCGCGTTGAAGGGACATTTGCCCTGAGTGGGCAGAGCAGACCACGACTGCTCAGGGCTGGTTACTAAACCGACTCCTGCATGTGACTGTGGCAGCAGGGCACTGCTTCCTTTTTCTGAAGAAATCAGGCCTAAAAGATCCCACACGTGTTTCTTGTTTTCGACCCCTACCCCTTTAAAGCTGGCTTTTTTTTTTTTTTTTTTTTTTTTTTTTTTTTAGTAAAACCATCCTCTGGGTTTAATACCAGTTATTCCAGAATTTGAAGTTAGATGAATCACATCCCACCAGCAGCATTTTAACTGAAGGCAAGGGAGGCCTCGTGCTATAATCATGGTTTTTGCTGAGCATCGCCTGCGCTGCGCGTAGCTCCCCGTGTATCATTAGGCGACAGGCCGGTGCCCCGGGTTTACGGCAGCCGAATGCCGATGAGGACGTGGAAGTCCTCATTGTCAGCCTGCCACCGGCGCTCGGTGTGACTTTGGAATTAAACACAATTTCCCCATGGCTCCCGGTGTCCCTTTTTGTCAGAGCTGAGCCACGCTGACAGAGGGTGATGTGTGGGGGGAGGTTTACACTACCACTGCAATTTCATGTGCTATCTGTATCCTGTGGACAAATAAATACATTCACTTCTAAGGACAGGCAGTCTGTGCCATCCATCATCACTATAGACACACAGAGGGGGAAAAAAATGCTTGTGAAATATGCCCAGGATTTGAGCTGGTTTTGATACCAGTGGGTGAGAAGCCATTTCTTGGTGCAAAAGAGCCGAATGAAAGGCTGAAACGATGTGTAATAATTATAAGACTAGCGAGCAGGGCTTCTTTTCCTAGATCATCTACACATTTACTGTGTTATCGTTTCTAATTCATATTAATCAGAGGGTTCATGAACTCGTAATTGAGAGCCATTTGCAGCACAAATAACTTTATCTAGCTTCTAAAAATACGCACATTAAATACGAAACAATAGGGTTAAATATAAGCAATATGTTTAGGTAATTAACCTTGTGTTTCCCCAGATTAATTTCGTCTATACAGGTGGTAAGACAGTGCCCGTCACCACGGCATGAAAACACCGTTCAGGATTTAGGAGATGGAGGCAGAAAATGACACTCTATAAATTGTGATTCTTCCTCCGTCTGGTGGGTAGTTATTAAAAAGGCATAACCCCTGTGTAGTGACACTGCAATGGCACAATAACTACTGCATATTTTCAGTCACTCTCTAATAACAGATAACGCACATACTCTTTATCCCAATGATTCTCCAGGCGAAAGCAAACTGAATTTGAATCCCGATTTTGCAATTTGGTTTCGCAGTCTGGTGCAGCCGCTTTACCCCATTATTACACTGCTTCTGACAGAGGCCTTGTACTGTCAGTATCTTCCCTGCCACAGTTTACACTGGTAGTTATTATTATATCAGACCATGAAAATTGATGGTGATAACACACTCTCTAGGAAGGCCCTATACATGTCAGTTATTCAAAATATGTCTCATTAAATAAATATTTACAATACTTTTGTTATTTAGCTTATAAACTGTTTGGACTGAGGCAGCTTTCTGAGTGGTTGAAGAGCGTTCCAAAGAGTTACTGCAGATTAATCCATGTAAACCACACCACTGTGCTAAAAATTGCTCTGGTGGTTCCTAACTGCCAAGTCTATATCCTTCCAGCCTAAGAAATACAGGACATATTTTCCTTTGTAATAAAATCTCTCGATAAAAGCAATAAAAAAATACTGGTCCAGAACATGTGATTATCCTTAGCGGGGGGTGGAGGGGAATCAGACCCATGGGATGACAGGGAAGTTGGCTTATTCTCGTGGCAGGGAGAACGGATACGGGTTTGGATTAGCTGAACTACAGAAATGGGGAACCTTTTGGAACAGAAAGAGGAAAGCCCTTCAGTGGCAATCAGTTCTCCCCCAAAATAGGTTTTATTTTGGCCTGGAGAAAGCCAAAGAGCAACAGCAACAAACCAAAAGAAAAGAAAAAAAAAAGTCCAGTTCTGTTTCTTATCTTCTTTGCTTCAGACGTCTCTGCCTTTTCAAGACCACCAGATCCATGCTGTACAAGGATTTTGAAAGACCCAAACTAATGAGGCTGCATAAGGCAATAATGATGAGGCTGTGGGAGGGCAGACTCTTTTCACTCCGAGAGATTTCTTCTCAGCAAGCCAAGTTTCCTGGCATAAGACCCAGAGAGCAGGGATGTTTTCCATGCTCACAGGGTCAGGTTTGTGAGTGTGTGTGTGTGTGTGTGTGTGTGACTAGGTTTCATACTATGCCTCAAGCAGAGTCATGCAAGGAGCAGCAGCACTTTATTTTGTGCTGAACGGCTCAGGCATGCTCGTTTTCCACGAGAGGGAGCAACTCACCAGCACAAAAAAACCCTTTTCCCAGACCAACCACCAAATTCACTTGGAGCTCTCAATTTACACAGCTGACAGCAACCTTGATTTTTATCAGTTCTACTAGATTTGGGAATCATATACCCATTACTGATTTTTCATGCCTACAGTCACACCGGCTGCGTGTGTGTTTATGCATATCAGGGGAGAGTTAAAATGGACATCACTCATTTAGAGAAGTGATCCCTTTAATAAAAAGGAAACAGTCATGTTTCCAGCTTTGCAACAGCTGCTAGGCTAATTATTAGGATGCAAAAATGATGGATTTACCAAAGCAATCAACTGAAGGGTTATTCTGTTGGTGCCGAGTTGAGGGGGCCTCAGCGTTGTTGGGGAATTGGAGCCGGGAGGGACGTAATTCTAGATCTGCCTGAAGTGTGCTACCCTTGGATCGTGCTGGCTGCTGTTCAAGCTTCCCTTCCCTGCAGCCACCCCATTTTCCTCCCTAACAGGAGTGTCAGGAAGCAAAAACAGCTGTCAAAAAAGGTTCAATGTTATTGATAAGCCCTTTGTGTCAGCTGAAGCCCCTCCACTGGCAAGTCCAAACAAAACAGCTCAAAATCTGCGTATCAGTGGAAAAACATGTTGGGCTGTATGTGGAATAAAGCAACAAGAAGTAAGCGTGAGCGTAACAGTCACAGTAGATTTTTACAAATGACTGTGCAATCCACTGAGGAAATACCCTAAGGGATGCTAAGTTGTAGTTCTGATCTCCTCCCTTACCCACACTCCCTCCCTCCTCCAGACTGCAAGCAAGCACTGCAATGCCTTTCTGATTTAAAACTTAGCTCTGGCAGATCTGGCTTTTGCCAGTTTTCTGTCCTTGTGTTAGGAAAGAGATTTTGCTTTCTTCTTTAGCACTTCTGTACTTTAAGCATGCATGTTGAATTCAAAAAGGAAGGAAAGCAATTTCTTCCCCGCTGCCCATTCCCCATTTACATGGCACTGGGAAGGCAACGTGAGCACAGCTGTAGGGAGGTTTGCTCCAAAGTTTAGATTTTTGTCAAGAGTTTCATTCCTCTTCCAGGATTGCAATTTCCTGCCTGATAGGCTTAGGTTTGGGAGTCCCAGCTAAGCCCTGTGCTGGATTCTGGAAACCCAACTTGCATTTGCACCTCTGCATTTTATTTTTTAAAAGCAAGATGATTATCTTGTTCCTCCTGTGGCTTTCTGCTGTTTTGCCTCCAGTGTAGAAAACGGCTGATGTGGCACAGAGCCAAACAAAAGCTGACCAAAGTTCTGATGCCAGCTTCTTTGTTATAGTGAAAAATAGGCCAGTTAATAGCACTAGTGCACTTGGGACTTCATCTATAGGACATATGCAGCACAGATGGATTTGGTGCAGACTTCTGCCTCTGCTGAACTCTAAGATAAGAAAGATCAGTACTTCTGCTTACTAAGTGTCCCATTGCACTGTCATATTCTGCTTTTTTCTCTAAGTCTCATCTTCTACTTATTTTGCAAGCTCTTTGGGGTAAGTACATCGTTTTTTGTTTTATTTTGTTATTATTTTGTTTCAGTGCTGTTCCTGACAAAGCAGGGTCCCAGAAAGTGCACAGGGGTTTTGGTAAAAATAACATAAATTTATGTTAATAAAATGGGTAAAGTATATATTTTTTTCTGTCTTAAGTGAACAAGAATGGACACATGATTCAAATCTTTCTCCTCAGAATGACTGGAAGCTGCACTGATTTGAAAAAGGTAACTTTCCTCCACAAGTAATAGTCATTTTTATATGATGTCACCCTGACTCCAACCCCTAGCCAGTGCAAATGTCAAAATACCATAAGAAAGTATATTAGAACATTTGCTTCCTACTGGAAAGAAGAATAGCTCCATTGTCTCTCAGGAAAAACTGGAACTGTGAAGCTTTTGGTCCAATCTTGCTCATGACATTTTCTCAGACTGTTGAGTTCAGGGGAAATAGAATTGTGAGATTTAAACCATCATCCAAACTATGTGTTAATTTGAAATTTATTTTACATCCTTTGGACTTAATAGCTATCTTTCAGCATTCAAGAGTCCAGCACTGAAAGTCCTAACAGGCGTCTGGGGACAATCCCAGCCCTGCGTGAATGTCTGTATATTAGGGGTCACGAGGCATGTCCAATACATTAAGACCATGACGGTTACAGCCCAGCTATGAAGGTTTGACTCTCGTTCAAGCTACAACAGCAGCAGCTCTGGAAGGCTGGAGTTTAATCATCAGTGTGTCAGCCAGTATGGCAGACGTCACCTTGCCAGCAGTGGAAATCATGTGCCCTTTTATTCTGTCGCTTATTTTTATCCTTCTTTCAGCATTGCAGTATATGGCAGGACAATACGTTTGCAGCGCAAATGCTCATCTCTGGTAAGCAGACTGATGCAATCCAAAAGCATTTGACATCTTCTATCCTGCACAGTATCAAGTCCCAGTGAGATCTGTCACATGCAAAGTAATTTAAGAATTATCTTTGTTATTTTACGAATCAAGAACCATTCATAAGAGTCATGCTACTCTATAAGCTTAAATGAATTCCTCCAGAACAGAATCAGGATCTAAAATAACAGAGCTGGAAATGTTTGGCCTTCAGTTTGAGGTGAGATGATAAGGCTCAACTAGGAGTTGATTCAGATGCTAGCAACCCCCATTAACAAAAAGAGACCCAAAGGAAGGGCCAAAAGAAGAGACTCTGTATGTAGAGTTGCTGTTCTTCTCTGACGCACAGTCATCCATACCACAGTACTACAAGCAGCCATGGTAGAAAACTATGTTTAGCTCTCATGTCTTTGAAATCCCCCTGGTGACTTTAGATGAGAAAAGGATGGAGTGGGAGAGGAATAAATTTGAAAATTATTGAGAAATACCCCAACTCATTCTATATGAATAAGGAGCCAATCTTTGGAACATTTGGATCATTTGCAGCTTCTGTTTTCTTTCCAAGAGGACATACCCCTGACAGTCAGCAACTCAAGTTTCAGGACAGGCTTTATGATCTTCAGCACCTCCTCACATGCCCCTAATGTTCAAAAGTACAGTTTCCCCCCTTCACAGAAGAAAACAGTGCTAGCGTATTATTTGTTCACAGTCACAGAAGAGGTCAGTGCTGGAGACAAGACTCCAACATATGGGCTAATCCTGAAGCACTTACAGAACTTAGCACATCCTCGGTGAAGCTCCTGTCATAGTTCCTTGATCATATGTCCAACTTCTCAAGTTAAACTTTCTATTAAATTTTCTGTATCAAAGACCCTAGAATCTCCATCTCAGGTGATGCTGCTTCTGCTTCTCCCTTTGAAAGCAGCCACAACATCCCTTCCAGCAACAATAACAAAAACACATAGTTTGGGAGAAGCCCAAGTTTTTTCTCAGGAAGATATCACCACCACAAATCTGGCCAGACACCAGTGAGATGCTGATAGAGGGAAAGAATTTCCTGTGCTTCACCTTGCTCCGTGGTTCCTACCTCCTCAGATCCCGGGAGAGCACTGCTCCCCAGCCCAAGCCCTGTGGCCCATCAACAACTAATATTAAAATAGCTGCGCAGTGTAGGCAGAGTATGCATCTCAGGAAAAGGCATGGTCATTAAGAAATGTCCAAAAGAAACTGGGGACATGCTTGCCTATTTCCACATGAGCACTTGACTCATTTTTATAATATTTCCAACTATCACTGTCAGAGACAAGATACTGGACAGATGAACATGAGCTCTGACTAGTAGAGCTCTTAGACTATTAGGAAATTTATAGAAAAGGACTAGCCTTTTTTCTGCTGTAAAATCATTTTTTCAGGTTTTTAAAACTTGTTCAGTAAAACAAATGCAACAGGGGAAATCCCGGAATATTCATGGTGCCAAGCAAACAAAACGGGTGTTTTGTTTATCTTTTCTTTCTCCGTGTCTCCCAAGTGAAAAATAAAACTCATTTTAGTTCTACATTGTACAAGGGGTATAAGTACTATATCAGAGATTTCCAAATTTGAAAATGAATGTGCTTAAATCAATAATGATAATAATAACTGATATGCAGTGTTATTCAATAATAGTAGCTAGTTTTGAAAGAATAAGGCTGCTCACTCCTGTGTAAGCCTAAATGAATGGCCAGTTGTATCTATACAGCTACACATACCTAACTCACTGTCCGAGAAATGCAATATGAACACATTCAGTAGTTATATTCTGAAGTTGTTTGCATATTTGTAAAGTATGATGTTTCTTTGCATGTGCCTAACACAGAAAAGCTGATCTGTATTACCCAGTTTAGAAAATAAAATATAAACTATAACTTCAAGCACATCAAACTACCCTTGTTTTAATGTTTGGGGATCTTCTGGGGGGAAAAAAAAAGAGAGAGAGAGAGAGTGAGCCTAATGGAGTGTGCAAAAAGCTGACATTACCTAAAGGTTGAAATTAGTAAACCACTAAAGGCATGGGTAGTTAACACAAAGGTTGGAATAATGTATTTAATGTAATTAATCTCCTTGTGCCTTGATAGAGCCAGGGCAGGGGCCCTAAATCAATGTTATGTTTGAGGTGTGATGTAACACAAAGGTACAAAAAGTTAAGGATGGAATGTCAGCCTTAACTTTAAACATCCTTTTATTTGTTAGACTGTATAACATAACACTAACCTTACTTAAACATTGTATTTGGTGTGTTACATAATACCCTGGTGTGTAAAAGGAGGTAACCGAGTAACATTCAATCAGCCACACAAACAAAGACGACTTTCTTACAGTCTTTGGAAGGGCTTTTGGACGCAGTTTTGTTAAATACCAGTAGCAAGGATTCAAGATTGGTCTACCTGTATTAGTTAATTCCCAGCTCCCAGACCCTTCGGCTGCCAGTCTGATTAGATTTCTGATAAGTGACAGGCTTCTCTGTGCTTCCCGTGGTTGTGACTCTAAAACCTTCCAAATTTCTCAGCCTATGGAAGCCACTTGTAATAATGTCTAATAAAGTTGCCTTTTAGCACAAGCTAGGAATAAGAAAAGGATAGGTCCCAGCAGCCCTTTTCGCAGAGTTCATTTGCATATTGGGTTAGGCTACTTAATAGTCTCATTAGCACCATCTGTTGGGAACCCACTAATAATGCAATCAAAAAAGGTAATTCTCTCATTGAGAGATGCAAGAAATCACCAGACAGGGCCTGTAACACGTACAGGGTTGATTTTCAGGCCTGTTATGGTTCGGATGGCACCAGTTTGGCTGCACTGAGGCCCTCAAACTTCCTCACCAGCTGTAACCACGAAAGCTTCGAGCACTTTGTCCGTTCTCAACTTGCCGACAGCCACAAAGCTGCAATGAGACTTTGATCCACCAAATTTACGGCAAGCAGAAAAATGCTCAGTTCCTTGCAGGAGTTGCCCAGCACTTCATGGAGGGGAGGCCTGGATTCCTAAAGAGTGCTCTCAGCCCAAAACCATGTTAAAAAAGGCCACCCAAGCTCATGACATGTACCAGTTTTCCAAACTTTGTGGCTCACCGCAGCAGATGTATGGTCTCTTCTGGAGCAGTTAACCGTCGGCACACACTGCGCAGGTGTCGGCATGTACCTTAGCAAACTGCAGCAGGATAGGAGCTGGGGGGTTCAGCAAGTAAAACCAAAGCACCTCTTATAATAACAGCAAAGTATATAAGCAAGGAGCCTCTGAAAACTTTGACATTGCCAAATTATTATTGGAGTCCAAATCAAATGTCCCTGCCTGGTATGTTTTTACAGTTGGCCAAGTTCAGAGTCTGGATTTAAATACTGACGGCAAGACCAGCTCCTCAGCTCAGCGTAACGCGGACTTCGCCCAGCGGCAGCGCGGGGAGTGGTCCGTGCCCTCTGCAGAGCAAGCACGCAGTTTTGGAATTGCAGATGGGAAAGCACAAGCGCTCCGGTCGCAGGGGAGGGTGCGGAGATGCGATCAGAGCTGGTGCAGCTCCCAGGAGCGGTTTCTTGCTTCCCCCTTCCGCTCTTCTCGGTCTCGCCAGGTCCTATACCATATCCGGTTGTTTATCCTTGCCTATCGAGTTACATGGGACAATCAGTGCAAATATTTCACATTCATTCTTTTCATACAGGTGGTTATACTATTAAATGTAAATTAATACAAATTAATATGAACCAGATGAATTCCTGCCTTTCATTCCGGATTCTTTCCTTTCTAGCAAGCAAGTGTTCTCTCCCCTCAGACCTCCTGGATTCCTATTACTTTTAGATATTGTACTAGTAGGTAAATTTGGAATCCAAACCTACCCCTGGAGTACTGATTTTTCTGGATCAGTTTCATTTTCCACTAAATAATATGCCAGTTACACTTCTGCTTGCAAAACCGGACTGAGCTAAGGTGTGTCAAGAGTGGAAGTCCGAACTTCAGCTTTAAGTGCTGGATTTAAATCACATGTATTATTGCCTAATAAAAAAGTGGACTTTTTTTCTTTTACTTTTTTTTTTCTTTTTTGGCAAAATGTTTAGTGGTTTCTAAATTAATCTGAGCATGATGTTCAGTTCCAGGGCCCATTGTTGACTTCTTTCCCAGCCTCTCTTTTTCTGGAATTCTCCTTTTTAGGCGAGAACAGCTGTGCTCCTATATCTCTGCAATGTGGCCATGTTACAAAGGTGAATACTTTTGCATTTGTTCCATCACTTTCTGTTTAATTCAAAACTAATTGCTGATAGATTTTTGTAGGACTTCTGGGGCCTAGGAATGATGGGATGAGGTTAGCACAGTAGTTCTGTTTTGTTCATGAAGAATGTAGAATGGGTTTGTTTAAAAAGTTCCCTAAATTACTCGCAGAAGGTTCAGTGCAGGCTATTTAAGGCCTCCATCCTTTAATGGGATTCATTTGCATTATGGCAGAGACTAAAGGTTCTAATCCAGACTGAGGCCCCTCTTTTCACGTCCCCGTGCAAAGGCATAGAAAGATATTCCCTGCCATACAGCTTTTTCAGGCTAAGTATATGACAGAGGTAGAAGAAGAAACTGAGAAAAAGAAGGGTGCAATGGCTGGCACAGCACGTTGATGGTAGATATCTTATTTTTTGGTTTATGATGTTGTCCACTGGACTGTGCTGCCTCGAGGGAGAATTTTTATGTGCATGGTGGTGCCTCCATGCACGCTTTCTGGGAGGATAAAACAAGAGGGTCACATCTTCCTCTGCGTGACTTGCAAGTGACGTAGCCTTCTTGGAGAAAGCTGGAGCATGTCTTGGTAGTCCAAAGAGAAGAGAGCACAAGCATTCCCGGTGCTATCGCCAAAGTTACGTGGCCTGCAGCTGTTGTTTCTTGATATTCAGAGGAACGTGAAGCAAAGCAGACTTGCATGTGAAACGGGGTCAATACAGGTCCTTTAGCTGAGTGGTCAAACTGAAAATGTAAGGCAAATTCCAGTCTGTATTGAAACAACAGGAAAGAGTCATTCAGAAAAATCCAAAACATCAATCAAGAGCGTTTAGGGAAGGGAAAGGTGAAAAGAGGATAGAGAGGAAAAGGAATTATATAACCTTTTTTTTAACTTCTCTCTCTCTCTCCACACATATATATGTGAATCTTTTTTTTCCTAAGCATATGGAGGTTATTCCAGATGGAAAGATATTCAAATATTTCAAAACTGGATATACAAAATTAAACTATTTAACATTTTTGTAATGCCTTCTTTCCCACTTCATTCAGCCAAAACTACTTAGGAAATTTGCTCTAAATTTGCTTGTAGCATTAGTGTCCCTGAATCTTAATTATGCAGATATTACCCACTGAAAAATATTTGTCTCATTCAACATATATTGGCAAATTCCAACCCAGCTTCCATAGAATAGGAAAGGTTCTAAAATAACTGTTTTGTTCTCCTTTTCTCTTCACAAAACTGAACTTTTTTTTTTTTAACATTTGGTGTGCTTTACTGCTTTATAACATATTTATAAGAGCTCCCCTACCTGTCTCTTGCTGGAATTATTAAACACATGTACCCACCTGCAGTCTGCAATACTAGTATTTACAAGCTTTTGTAGGGATTGCAATATTTTGCCTGCAAGTTTGTTCTGTATTTTTCATTTCCAGCTGCTAATGGTTCATAGAATTTGAAGATCTAGAGGTGAAAGTGTAGCTTAACCACATACTATAAAACTCTGAAAGTCCCCACTGTACTTTAATGCAAAGGACATTCACTTTTCCCCAGGCGGTATCGTTTATTATATCTGCATATGCTCTAGAGCTCTAGTGACTCTGCTTAGGTGACACACCAGAGTTAATGACACTGTTAGATGCTGCTGAAATAAAATGCTACATGTTATCCATCAACATAATATACCCCTGCTCCAAAATACAAATCACTTAGAAATACTTGGTTTCTGCCCCCACTTTTTTTTTTTTTTTTTTTTTTTTTTTTGAATTTTTGGAACTGTGTCTATTCAAACCAATTATTTGAGATGAAAGGGGCAAGGAAAAAGTAACTGGCCAAACATAAACACAGTGGACAGTGAAGAATAAGAAAATCTTCCTCAGAAATGAAATTTGATGGGATTGATTTCCCCACAGGAAGTTGTACACTTTTTTCAGCACTAAAATGGACAACTCATTAGCTGAATACAATATAGGGAGCAATCTCTTCTGTCAATATGGGACAGACTAGCAGTCTTATTTCATATACTTTAAGTTGATGAGGAACTTCAGCAGAGAAATTTCATTGAAATTTCCACTGAAATGTCAAGAAAGTGTAACGGCCTTTAAAAAATTCCCATGATGGAAGTTACAGGATGAACCACTTGATCAAACCGCATTTGTCCTACATGATCTAGCAGTGATCGCTTCTCCTGAGGTGTTTGGTAGCCAGGAAGTAAGGACGGCGCTTTCACATCCCAGCTCTGACTGGCAGCTCTGAACACCGTTCTCGTCTTGCTGAGTCCTTGCTGAGACTTCAAAGATCTCCATTTCATTCTGACACAGACTAAGAACTTCTTTTTTAATCTCACATATAACTGGCGGAAGGGAAGATTGTTTCCATTACTGCTCTATTTGAGAAATATTATCCTGAACAAAATGAGCTCAAGTTAGCCCAGTGCTTTGAAAGAGAGCCTTCCTGATCTGTGTAATTTAAGGGTATCATAAAATTTTCAGGAGAACCATCACTAGACTTTTAGGCAAAGCATTTAAACACTTTAACTTAAGCATACTCTTCCCATTCCTAGAATTAATATGTTCCTTGAACATGAGAAGAATCTTACTAAAAAATCTTCCCAACTTCCAATACCCATATAAGTTGTATGTATGTGCATGCATTACATGTACATATATTTAGTCATGTATAAACACAAATACCAGCTGATAAAACAGCTACTGAAAGATAGAATGAATCTGTTGTGCAGCATATAAAAAGATTACTGTGCTCTCATTTACACAGGTGTACATCCAGAGGGACTCAGCTTGCTTCCAGGAGAGCAGAACTTCCTATTCTCTAGGTATTTTGTGTATGCTGGTTTCACTGGTCCTTCATAATTCCCATTAGAGCAGGTCATTATCGACCTCTTCTAATGCTTCTATATTCTGATGTGTTTTGCACAATTTATAGTGCCTTTTCTTGTTACGTCTCAATAGTTGCTGGTTTATTAGGTGGTATTTTTGCTGCTCTTTAAGATAATCATGTTTCCACATTAATTTCCAGTAAATTTTCCAGCTTTCAGGATGATATTTTCAACTTTTTTATCTCATGTTAAGGGGTGGGAAGTGGTAGACTCTACCAATATTTTTCTTTGGGTATGTACAATACAGTATTTATGTAAGATTTAGTTCATCAGACCATCCAACAGAATTCTGACCTTCTAAATACAGTCATAGATTTTGCAAGATGCTGTGATCCATGATGTAATTTTTTATTCCAAATCCATGATATTCTGTAGCAGCTCTAGTAGCAAGAGCTTCTCCTCACCTTATTTTTCCTGTATTCTTTATTCCTTTAATATTGAACTTTCTTAAAAGTTGTATTGGATTGGATCTGTACTAAGTTTCTATTTGGATGTCCTTTGTACATTAAAATCAATCTATTGCACCTTTTTCATCCACTTAAAAAAAAATCTAGTGCTAGCTGTTAGCCTCAGGTCTATAAAAATGGAATGTCCTTTCTGATAAGGTTAATTAACAGCTCTGCTTGAGTGGCTTAATTGAGTATGAATTTCCTATTATTCTTTCACAGCTCAAAAGGATTCCGTTTCTTTTGGGGTGGGGGACTGTCTTATATTTTTGCAATGTTTTTATTGTTGTGCTTTCCAATTTGTTTTAAATCTTGCTTATGGTATAGGGTCATAGCTCAAATTCCCTTCAGCATGGATTCCACAGAACGACTGTCCACTGACACCACACATGGTAAATCTGCATTTTAGGCTTCAACTGCCAAATATCGTATGCAGTTGGGCTGTACTGAAAATGAGCAATTTGACTCATTTCAGTGATACCACATTTGGACTGACACAAGACCTTCAGGCTGTAGTCCCATGGTGACCACCACAGTGGTAATGACATTTATATGAGAAGGGCTAGAGCTGGGACCACGACTAGTAGATACAAATGTCGGATGGACTCCTTCATGTTCTCATGATGCTCAGCAGTGTTGCTTCTGATTCTCAAATCACTGGTTGATGACACAACTGTGGGATCCCATTCCTTCCACTCCTGGTATAGGTAGCTTCTTTCCTGGTATACTTGGTACCCCTTACCTGGTATACGTAGCTTCTTTCTGGTTATTTATGGCTCTTTGCTCTTTCTGGGGTTTGCATTTATTTTACATTCTCAGCACATAAAATCACTTTAGTTACTATGGTCTGGGATAGGACCGCTAAATGAAAGGAGGTCCAGCAAGTTAGAGGAGCAAGATGACTTCTTGGACACCAAAGCTTGCTCTCTTTCTCAGGGCAACATTACACTTTTAAGAGAAGCTTCTAAGGAAAATCTATCAAAAATTGTTAACTCTAATGCTCACAATCCGATAGCTCTACCCTGGGGCCAAAAATGCTTGTGGCAACAAACCATGGTGTTGCCTGTCATGTTTATCATAATAGCATTAGCCTCATTAATATCACCTTAATCCCCACCATGCCTCTTAACAAAGTGCTTGAACTTTACTAGGAGGTGATAGATGCCTAGTATCCCAGAAATGCCTATCCCCAAAGTTTGTCACCAAATTGTATAAAACAAAGATGGCTAAGAGAGTGGTCCCTAACTAACTGAGGCTGACAGTCACCTTCCCAATGATTTAGAGGTATTTACATTTTCCTTCCTTTCCTCCTTCCTCCACATTTTTAGTTGTTTCTTGTAAGGAAAAATTATAATTATAATAATAAAGGTATGTGGGCAGTAGGAACTCTTTGCCCCTCCTTACTAAAATCTTGCTTAAAGCCTGCAAAAGTGAAAGCAGAGATTATTAAGGGGCTCAGTAGATCTTCTGGATTTTTTCACGTCCAGGTACTGCACCCCCATCACAGACTGAGCCAAAATATGACCAGGTACTGCATCCCCATCACAGACTGAGCCAAAACATGACCCGATTCCATCCTCTGAATAGGCACCACCATCACAGTCAGAAATGACCTGAGATACAAGGATCCCACTGCTTCTGGGCAATTGCATCAGCAAAAAAACCTTCAAGGTCCATTGCCCAATGGGACAGAAATGTAATCATTAGTGCAGTCTAGGAATAGCTGTCAAAATACTATCTGGATAAAGCCGGGGAGTTTAAGCCCATCTACTTGGCTGCAGCTATCTCAGCTTCCACTGATTCCTTTGAGCTGAAGTGATTTGACCAGGGTTACAAGGAAATAAATGACACATCACAGAATTAATTTTCATCTTAACACTTTTAATTCTGAGCCATCCTTATTCTATATCCTTGTCCCCAAAATATAAACAAGCTAGCTATTGTCTAAACCATGATCAGACATAGTCGCTTCCCTAAAACTGTTTTCTCCTCACATATACTAGACTAGAGAAAAATGCACCCAGCTGGAACAGAAGCAGTATATTTCTTCAGGGTTTCTTGGTGCAAATATCAGGCAGAAGAATGAAACCAGAATAGTTTTCACATGCCACCAAACTCAGAGATAAAAGCATACCCTTATCATTATGCAGAGTTTGAGTGTATTGTATTTTTCATGATGTGGCAGTGTAAACAAAAAGCCCACAAACATGCACCAGTAATGTCAATTGGAACATTTGTATTCACTGATTTTCATAACTGACTTGCTTTCAGGGGGTATTTGTATTAATATTTGTTTGATGTTTAGTAAATCTCCCTCTCTGTTCTTCTGATGAAATATTAAATCTGGGTTCTTTTGAAGAGATTTTAGCTGCACTCTAGTATCTGGCATTCTTTGCAAACATTTACAATCCAAAGCATAACATATAGCTTGCTTAAGTTCTATTCTTGCTCCAGAAACAAGGGTAGCAAAGCTCTCTCTTTCACTCAGTGGGAGCAGGACTGGAAGTTCTTGTAGGGAAATATATTGAGCGTATACCCTCTTCTCCTCTCCTAGTTCTTTTCAAAAGATGTGATTTATGTTTTGCAAATTCACATGGGCATTTTAAATCATGGGGCAACAGTTCCACTGCAAACATTGGGACTACTTGCCTGGGTAACATGTATAATCCAAAGAATTTTACTGAAAAACTAATCCTGGAGATATACCAGTTTACACCAGGAGCAGATCTAACATTTTTTTTACTTAATTCAGCTGCATTATAACAGTTCACACTACTAGCGTGTCTGATACTGTGGAAAGAACCAACATGAAAAGTTTGAATGAATTCGGTCACTTCTGGGAACCGTGGGACCAGAAAAAGATGAAGAAAAAAAATCACTTTGGTACATAAAATCAGCATAGAAGGCATAGCGTTGACCCTGACCAGCAGCAAAATTTACTGAGCACAATGTCCCCAAATCAGCCCAGAAACAAGAGCCATGACCCTAGTCAGCAGCAAAATTCATTGGGCACAAAATCCCAGCAAAGAGGTAACTGGATTTAGATCATATCTCTGACCTAAACTTTCCAAATTAGTAACCATGGGGATTTAGTTTATTTCCTTGATGTTGTGCATTGTTGGGAATTTGCATTTCATTTTCTGAAGAAATCTGTATTTTAACCAGAGCCCCATCTTTAGCTTATTATAGAAACAGAATTGTGTAACTCAGAAGAGAAAACAGAGTTGAAGAAGAAAGTCCAGAAAGACTGGCCTGGAATCACTAACATTTTCCACTCCCAAACAGCAGCTAGCAATCCTGGTGGCCTGGCTTCAGCTAAGTCAAACATTAAGCTCCCCTTGTTAGTTTACTGATTGGAGACTTGTTCCCTTAGTATCTCTCTCTCCTTTTTTTTTAATTGTTGTTACTCTGCTTTGCCTGAAAGCTGCAGCATCTCACTGTTTATTATTCCCACTTCAGTCAAACCCTGTCCAAAATTAACACGTTGCATTCTGCAGCTGCTTTCCAGATCCAGTTATGCCAAAATGCAAGGAAATGTAAAACAAACACATGGAAGCTCTTTCAATTAGCACAGAATTTGGTCCTGCAGAAGAAACTAAGCAGATAGGCAGTTTTACACTGAGGAGTATGCCTAACCGAACATTTATGAAGTTAATCATCTGTTTAAGTGAGTGCAGGATCAGGTCCTAGGCGAAAATGAAAAAGCTGCAGTAACAAGTGCATTTATGTTCTGTATTCCTTCTGGACTTTTTAATATGATCAAAGAGTTCTCTGAAAACCAGAAAAGCAAATAGGTTGCAGATGAACCAACAAAAAGTTTCTAAGCAATTACTGATTTAAAGCATCATTTTTCTTCAAAACTGCTAGTTTCACTGCTGGCAAAAACAAATAACTGCATAAAACTCAACTCTCCGTCCTAATTCCTCAAAATTTGTAATAAAAATGAATCAGTAATTGAAAGTCAATGGGAGTTAGGCACCTTTTGTGCCTTTGAAAATCTCCCCCAAAGCCTTTTCATCTATGCCTTGCTGTTCTCTGCCTGTTTTTTTATGAGGGTTTATTAAGAAGTAGCCATTTGAGACTCCAAACACAAAGCAAAAAAGAAAAAAAAGAAAAGAAAAGGCAAAAGTCAATAAAACCAGAAAACTAGTTGGTCTGATCAGTGTCAAGTTACATTGTTTTCAACTTGAATTAACTGTAGCCATCAATAAAACTATAGAAATAGGGAAGTTGCTGTTATAAATTAATGATTATTTGCCGTGAGCTTTAACAGGGCTGTGCGCGCCACATTTTATTGTGATGGTTTATTCTTATTTGGTACAACAGTAATTGGGTCTTAAACATGATAAAGCATCTTAAAGGCTGCATTGGTAGCAGAGCTGTCTGCAGCAGGTTTTTAACTCTAGTTAAAGAAGGTTAATCAAAGCTAATGAATCTATTTTATCCATTGCCACAAGTATATCAAAAAAATGTACCACCAGGTGAAGGAGCTAAAATATGAATTGTTCAGCTGTGAACATACATTTTCAGCATGGTAATTCTGCCAGCCCCTTGTTACATACTGGAAATGCGAGCAGTCTGCTGTGTTTCTAAGTCTGCCATGGGAAGGGGAGCAGAAAGGGTTGATGCTCACAGGGAAACAGGGAGAACTGTCTTGCAGCCTTCACTGCTAGGATAGCTGTGACACTGCTGATTTCACATCCTCAGAGCAGCCTGGCTCTTGATACGGCAGATACAAGGAGCCTCATAATAGGTCTGGCTCGTTTGAACACGCTTTCGTTATGGAGGACACGGTCCACAGTGGCACCCTGCAAGCTCTGCGGGGGGAACGGAGGTGACCTGCTCTCCGCAACTGCAGCGCGCACCCCCTTTTCCGGCAGCGACTGCTAATCTTCTCCTTTAGCCCCTCTGCTCCTCCTTTCCTTCTCCCCAAACAGTTCTTCTCATTTCTTGTAGTTCTGCAAATCTGCACGGGGAGGGGGGGATGCGGTCGGGAGGGGAAGGACCAGGGCTGCAGATCTGGGTATGGGAGCATTGCCTGCGCGGAGAGAGGGAATATTCCCATGCCAGCCACTACGGAAGCTCCGAGATAATTAATTAGAGAGAGGCTCCTGCCATTCCACCCCGACGCGATAGCCTTCCTCCGCTAGTAGCCCCATCGTTTGCACGCATGAGGCAGGAAGGCACAGGTGGGCCCTTAGTGATTTTGGGACGCTGCTCAGTCAATGCGACGAGAGCAGGAACCCTTGTGAGCACCATCTGAGCCATCTGCACCAAGGGGCACGTGCTGCTGCCTGAATTTGCAGCAACAACCCCGTCCCGACCGACCCCTCGCTCCTCCCGAGTTTCCTTCTCGGAGACAAACAGCGAAGGGCAAGCGAGCCGGGTCGGCTGCAGAGCGAGGGGGACTCTGCCGCTCGCCCCCCAGGTCCTGCCGCGGAGGTGGGGAGTGCTCGACATCCCTCTGCAGGCCCTGAAATCTTTTTTTTTTTTTTTTTTTTTTTGGTTTTGGATGAATTTTCACCTCGGGCTGGGAGAAGTGGTCAGGGCAGTTCAAAGGGCGAGGGCTGCTGGGCTGAAGAAGCCTGACTAAAAGGGGGAAAAAAGGCAGATGCCTCCACCCTTATCTCCCTCCAGCCGGTACCTTCCCCCTTTCGGCCTTTGCAATGGGTGGGGGTGAAAATAGGAGAGGGAGGTGGATAGAAAGGAAGGCCCAGCCCTCTGGAAAATGGGGGGAAAAGCCTGACTGCGGCCTGGAGGAGGGAGGACACACCACAGGTTTCGCCGCGACACCCCTCTGACCGGTCCCCCTCGCAGACTGCAGCACCCCCGTCCCCCACGCTGCATTTAGAGGGGAAAAAAATAAAAAAATAAAAAATAAAACCGCCACCAAAACCATTGGCGAAATTCAGGGCCTGTTAGACTTCAGCTAATTAGAAAAAATGGGTTTCTTCCCCCACCCCCGCCTCGGCTCCCCCTCTTCGCTTTTCTTTCCTCAGCACCTTTCTCTTTCAAAGATTTCGTCTCAGGAGGGGGAACCCAGCCTCTTGGCTGGGCTGTTTTCAAAACACGCCTTTGAATGCTTCTCCCTAATTCACGTCTTTTGTTTTTCCGCCTTTGTGTTTGCCAGTTTGACCATATAACGTTATACATCTGGTGTATAGCTTGTTGGGGGCTTTCTTTCTCCCAGGGATCCTCCGCGCTCCCCACAGGACCCTCCTGCGCTGCCGGCCCAGCCACCGGGGAGCATAAAGGGGGCGAGAGCGGGGCCGGGGGCCGGGAGGGGGCCGGGCCCCGCGCAGCGCCGCCGCCGCACGCACCGAATAAAATCGGGGGGGGGGGGGAGAAAAAAATCAAAAAGAGTTGAAAAGCATTCTTTGGCGCTTTCCCTTTTCTTCCCGCGCCGTTTCTGCCGGACCCGGCGTCGGGCAGGGCCGAGGCCTCTGTGGGAAAGCCGGGCGGCCACAGAATAGATAACTCATTTGAATTCCGGCAACATATCTGTAAATAAAACCAAAGTGGTGAAGGGGAGAGGGGCTGGGGCCGGGGGAGGGGAGGCGGGCGACGGGGGCTGCGGCACCAGGAGAGGAGGGCCCGGCAGCGGCGGTGGCGGCACAAGGTGTTCCCGGCAGCCGGGACCCCCAGCTCGGGCCCGACGGGCGGCCAGGCCGTCACCTTCCCCTCCCCGCTCGCTGAGAGAGCGCGAGTTGGCCGGGCGAGCGGGATTCTTGCTGGGTTTGGCCGCGTCCTGCACAGCAGCCGCTGCAGCTGCCGATGTTTATTGTTGTGGCCGGGGCGCCGCTTGGAGATGGACGGGCCGAGGAGGGGGGAGGCGCTCGGCTGCGGCCGACCCCCGCGCTGCACCTTCCCAAGCTGGTGCCGCTCACCACAATAACAGCACCCCATTCTTACCCTCTAAGGACGACAAAAGCAAGGGTATTGCCCCCCCTCCAGACCCCCCTGCCCCGTCACGCCAAAGTTATCCCTGCACCCATTTCAGAGATGGGGAAACTGAGGACGGAGCGAGGCTAAACAGATCATCCAGAGCTACTATCCTGAGCCCTAAGCTCAGCTTCCTCTCAGCTAGCTGCCCACCGCTTAATTTCCCCCCCAAAAAACCCACATAAGAGAAAGGATGAACTTTTGGTGCAAGGGACTTTAAAGGTAGGGGAGCAGCTCAGCGTTCCTCAGTGCCCTCTTTAAACGCTCACCTTTGGGCATGGTGTGGAGAGGAGTATATCGTGTGAAATGCTGAAGTGTATGTAGTGTTTATATAAGATTTATTTATTATATACGTATCAGATGGTCACAATTTATAGCTTGTTTTAGAATTCAATTACATACATAATTGCCTATAATAAATTTATAGGCAGCTGGACAGATGTGGCCAGTCATATTATACTCAATAATTACATATATACACACATGCACACCTGTAAACATGCATGTGTGCACTTACATATATATAAAGCTAAAATATGGATGGGGCAGGTTTTTCTCATCTCCTACGCTATGGCTGTTGTGACTTGTGCCTGCTTCTGTCACATCCCTATGTAAAACCACAACACTCCAAAATGGAAATTAAGAGAGATCTTCTTAAGCCAGCACCACTGATGTTAGCAAGGGTAGGATTTGGCCCCAAGTGAAAATCTGATTTATTGAGTCACTGTGAATGGGAAACTTGCATGCAACTGAAAAATGTTTCCCTTCCAAGGAGCACAAATCCAGGCCTTCTTCCTACTTCTACCTCCACATTAACGAGACCCTTTTACCTCCCTAAAATACTGTGCACAGGCCAGACCAAATGCAGCTCAGTCAAATAAACCCCCGGCTGCATCAGGAGAGGGGCTCTTGTGTAGCCGGTCCTCGAGGGAGTGACAGCCCCGCTCATGGAGGAGCAGGAATCCCCACCAACATGAAAACTGCCAAAATTCAACAGCTTCTGCCTTGCTCAAACTTTTGCAGCTCTCAGGAGCAGCAGCAGCAGGTGAGAACATGGTGGCTGCTTAGAAAAATAATGCTTTGCCAATTGAACAACACCCTTTAAAATTTCGGCTATTAACAAGTCTTTACAGAAACAGGAACTGCCAGTAACAAACTTGATTTCTAATGTCCCCTAGGTAATAATAACTCTCTAATTTGACTGTGTCCCAACTGGCCTTGTACAGCAGTTATTGCTTAAAGGGTTTGGAAGGGGGTTTTTTGTTGGTTTTTTTTTTAAGTTCTGTTTTGTTTTGTTTTCCAGCAGAGAAGGCTCATTTCTTTGAAAAGCAGGGGGAGTGGAAGCAGTGAAGGGCAGTGTGTGGGGGGAAACGTGGAAATTTAATGTGAGAATTGCTGGCTGGAATGAAGATGTTAGGCTTGGCATGAAGATTGCAATCAGCTGGTTGCTCTGACACTACTCGAGCCTTTCAGTGACTAAGACGAGCCTGCAGGATTAGCATGTCAAGCCTGTCCTGTCATCTTTGGGGGAAGAGGAGCTGCCTTTTTTGGTTATGTCTTCACCAGGCCTGGAGAACGGAAGCCTCGCTGGTGAATAAAGGACATCCGCAGCCCATCATTGATCAAGGATGTCCTGCTTTTTAAGACCAGAGCTGCAGCAGGCCTCTAAGGGCAATCACCCTGCACGAGGATGGATTTATCTAAAGGGGATTTCATGTGGAACCCCCGCGCCAGCCGAACGGATGGCTGCACGCTTTCAGAAAGTTAGTGGCCCTTCTCCCCGTCAGCCATCAACCGGCATAAAAGGACCTGGGATGAGCTGACTTAAGTAAACAATATTTAAAAGGCTGAAGGTAACTTTAGGCATGCAATTCTCTTGCTTTGTTGTAGCTGGCAGGAAATATTGATACCTATTGGATAACACTTGTGCTGGTAAAGAGAAGACATGGCTTTACTCCGTGTGCCTATCTTTGCCTCCATCTCCGTTTAGGGTATTAGATTCCGAAGTACTGGATAAAGCCTAATGGCAACGGGTTCCTGGCACTTTGGCTGTGTTTTTAGATGCTCTGAGGTGTTGAGAATTTGAAAAGTAAACACTGCCAGCACCACTACCAAATGTAAAGTGTTGATCAGACTTTTTTTGGCATGGAAAAAAACTAAAATCAATCACGCTAGCTGCAAACTGGCTATGAGCAAATCACAGATGAGAGCCTGCAAGACTTGCTCAAGGATGCCCACTGCCTGCTTGCATTGCCAGGAGTTTTTCAGCATGAACAAAGATGGCAGGAAGGAGCTAGGGCCTCATGTAAATCAACAGATGTGGGAGTGCTTTGGGGCTGCATGTGTGTCCCCACCACATCCTCCACTCAGACCAGGGCGGACGTCAGCACAACCCACGTTGTGGTCACCAGGAGAAGTGAGCCCTGGTGTCCACGTCAGGAGGGAGTTGCCTGTCTGTCTGGACTTTGTTATCCACAGAAGTTTCAGCAAGCAAACTTCACCTCAGCCATAGCTTGTGAACTTACAATTGCTAATATTCGTGTGATGTGCACCACTCATACTGCACAGCTGGATGCTGTATCATTTCCATTTCCCAAATGAACGACCTTTAACTTTTCAGCTTTGTCAGGAGGATATAACACAATTTCCCAGAGAACAGGCTCACATGCAAAAAGCTATTCCTGAGTGGGAATAAAAATACTGGGACAAGAGTGAACTTTACATAAACATAGTAATCGAAACTTTGCTTGTCTGAACAGCCAGGGAGAGAAGATGACACTCGAAAATGATAGTTAGTCGCTAGAGTAATTTATGTGAATATTCAGTATGTCCTCCCACATACAAATTTCTTCCACCTCCCTTTATAGTAAACTATTATCTAAACATTACTGGTGTTGCACATTCTTAAAATAGTTCCTAAAGTCCCAGCTCCTGGAAGCACATGATTACATGGGAAATTAGCCTCTATTAATCAAAATAAAAAGTCCATCTCTAAACCTCATAAGGTTCCCTTGTAAGCATAGGGAAAAGCTGGAAACATGGTTTCTGAGGGATCAAAACACAGAAAGTAGGCTGAAAGAACACACAAGGTAGTTCATTTGATTGTATTTCCCCATTCGACAAACCAAATTACACTGGACAGGACCACCTAACTCCTGTTCTCCTTTTCAGAAAAATTTATATCTCATCTTCAGCCTACATGTAGCACATTTTGAAGGATGAGAGTCCAAATCCAGGTGTCTTCAGCTTTGTGTTCTTTGCCTTAGTGCTAGACTACCTTTTACTCAATCCTTTTCTAATAAAAGAATGACAATCACAACAGGAATATAACTTCAATGTCTACCAACATCAATAATCGGGAGCAAAATCTCTGCACTAAGGGGAGGTGTTGTAGAAGGAGATGTACCAGAGACTTCATGAATGTCACTAGATAGTCTTGGTATTACACAGGAGATGTTCATATTGTATAGTGATAGCTGGAATTACAAATCTACATGCAGAAAATAGGAGGATCAACAGCCGTAGCTGACGCCTTGTCTCTTTCTTTCTTTCTTTTTTTTTTTTTTTTTATTCAGCCTCTTAAAAATAATGCAATATTCCAAAATTTCATGGTATTCTGTTAAAATATAACAAAATATCTCAAAAGGTGGCATCACACAACATATGAAATCACTTCCATTTGATTTATTTTAAGGCTATGATTGGATAGCTAAAAAGGCCATTGCAGTATGTCACCGTTGATTGTACTGGGGAGAAAAAAAAAAACTTTTCTCACACTTCCTACCTCTTCCTGTTACCATTACGTAGTAACTGTTCTCCAATTCACAGTGTGCCTGAAGTGATCCCTAGAAACAATCAAAGATGGCAGTGGTATTTTTTGCAAACCTTCCTGTTGGCATTACAGCAAATATGCTTTTTCTTCAATTTCTTTTGCCCTTACTTCTATATTCTAGATCTCACTGTGCCAGAAAAAAAGAAAGCAAAATCTGTAGCCTCACAATAAATGAGGTGAACTACAGAAGCCTCCTGTTCAGGGAGGGAAATCGCTTCCAGTTAAACAAAGAAATTTAGGGTCTTCTGCTTTTCATGAAAATACCATACATATGGCCTTTGAAATTTGTCACTGAAGAGAGTTTAGCTCTAAGGTAGAATTCAGCACTTTATAGCATTTCAGCTGCAAGACTCTTGCTTTTTTTTTTTTCTCTCTCTCTCCTTTTTCTTGGCCTGCAGCCCAATGTGAATGTATGATCACTAGCACAATAGTTAAACATCTGAGTCTTTTTGAAGTGCCTTCAACATTGCAGTGATGTGATAGGGTTTTTTCCCATCTACCAGGCAATTTATGGAAGAAAATTCAGCCTCCCCCCTAGTGGTGGAGAGGAAAATCCAGCAGGATCTGCCTGTGCTGATGTCTAAGAGGCTGATTTGCTGCTGTTTTATGGCAAATGTAATGCCGGGAGGTACCTGTCTATGCAACCATTCCCTGTCCACTGTAAAGATTTTGGAAGCTTTTTATGACTGAATATGCTATTTCAATAAATTTCCCTCAGCACTTTTTTTCCCTTTCTTTTGGAAACCAAAGAAAATAAATAGCAATAAAATCCATCAGACAAAAAGGAATGTGAAATGTCAATAAAGAAGAGAAAGGCTGAAGCCACGACAGTCAGATGAGGTTACGAGCAGCCCTCCGTCCCAGGGTAGCTGATTGCTTCTGACTGCAATAATTCACATGTGGATTTTCAGATGGTGAAGGGCTAAGGGGGCTTTAGCACACATTAGGCCAGTGTGTGCTCCCATATTATGTAACCTGCTTGCAGGCACGGGGCTTCACAGTTACAGCCCTCACCTAAGTTAGAGCTGTGTCAGCCCCTGACCCTGGCAACACGGAGATCCATCCCGGGTGCCAGCCTAGCTCGCGAATATTTCTGCTGCAAACAGGTGACGCGCAGGCGCATGTTTCCTAGGGATGACATCTCCCTTGAAATGAGATAGAGATCAGATGCATTTCAGGCAGTAAATGAAGAAGCAGACAGAGCCACCCTGAAATCGCAAATCGCCCAGGCAGCAAGGATAAAATCCTACAGGCGAGGCAAAGGGCTTGCACTGAGGCAGGTCCTTTCAGGTGGGTGCCCCAACCCCTGCCTGCTGGCTGGCCTCAGCTGCCCCTCGCTGTTTGCTCTTTGAAAGCCTTTAAAGGACTCCTGATTCCTCCCAGCCCAGCACAGGAAAATGCCAAAATTGCTAACATTTTCATGGGCTGAGCAAGATGTTCCTGACTGACCTCCACCCAGATGTGTAAACGTTCGCTCTGTGGGGCTGACTAACACTCCCTGAAGTCACTAGAGAGATTCCCACCGGCTATAAATGGCTTTGCCCTGTGCAAAATGTGGCACCATTTTTAGTATTGGCTGCATCCTTTCATAATTATCTTCATGAGAGGTGTAACCTATATCCCAGGGGGCTCTTTGCAGGAAGGAAAAGCCAGTCATTCCTCAAGTCACAGGACCCAACCTCACCTCAGCAGCATTTGTCTGTGCTGCTTCTCTGACGTCTAATAAAGGTTGTGCTCACAAGACAGCCTTTCTGTCACTAACAGCACTGCTGTCATTTGCCTGATGGCATATTTTCACAATGGTTGTAGAAAAGCAATAGCTTGGAGAGCATGGCAGGCCTCTGCTCTCTCTCAGATATGATTGGGGTCAGACAGTGGTTTCAGAAATTATTGGAGAGGGGTAGAATAGAAAGACAGCGATGTACACGCAGAAAGGGTATGGCCACACAGATGTCCTTTCCTTAGGAAACGAAGCTAAAAGGAAGGGAAGAAAGATTTTTTCCCCTTAAGCTGTGATCTGAATTTTTAATTCCGTTGGCTAGAGGCCAGCTTCACAGCACCTACAAAGAGCTGGCAGAGGGAGGCATAAATGTCCCAGACTCTCTGGTCTTTAGCTGCTGGGTAAAATGTCCCTGTCCCATCACATTGGAGTGGCCTGTGAGGAAGGGATTACACCTTTGGTCCCTTGTACCTTTCTCCAAGAAGCAATAGGCTCAGGTGTCTGTATATCCAGCAACCAGACATCTAATTGGGTGCCTCTGGCATCTCTGACGTGAGCCTGGGCAGGTAGAGTTGTCCCTGGCCCTAGTTCCTCTTGCTGCAGGAGACAGAGCAGGTAGAAAAGAGCCTTCTCCAGATTTTAGGAAAATATCAAGCTATTCTGCTATGCAGCGTTCAGTCTTGTTGCTACCACCTGGACCGTGCCATCATACAGCTTTGCTTTAGAAAGTGAAAACTTCTTTGTAGGAAAGGCTGTGGGAAATCAAGGGCCACATGCAGAGCATCAATCAGCTCTTCATCATTGCTGTGGTGCTGTTGTTAGAAGGCAACTGGAGCTGAACAAGGAGCCCTGTAAAAGCCACCTGCATCAGTGTGGTAAGTTGTGAGGACAGACACAAAGTTTTGCTTAGGCTCCTCTTTGATACCCAGTCCCTGCTATGTGTTCACCTAAGTCCTGCTGGTATGCATGAAGACTGGTGGAGCACTATTCCCTCTGGGATTTCTATCTGGATTCAAGACTTACTGAGCGTCATCAGTACTGGATGCAACTTTCTGTTTCCCCCACCTTTTTACATATGCAAAAAGTCTGCTCCCAATATATGTATATATACACATACACACACATATATATATACACACATACATACACACCAGATGCAAAAGATATGAGCTGGTAATAAATATTGCTGTATTTTTCAAAGAAGGTAGTTTATATGCATATATATATATGTACATATACATATATATATATATATATATTCCAGATCCAAAAGGTAGGAGCAGGTAATAAATACTGCTATATTTTTCAAAGAAGGTATTTTAAATTGATTTGATTACCATAGAGCTGACACATACTGCACAAAAAGAACAACAGGCGGGGAAATTCATTTATAATAGCCAGTAAATGAATTTTCCCAATGCTTGTTCTTTTTGTGCAGTATGTGTCAGCTCTATGGTAATCAAATCAATTTAAAATACCTTCTTTAAAAAACATATATTGTACATAAGACTTACATTCTCCATAAGCCCAAAAAATAACCTTACCTTAATCAGAGCTCTTCCTTCATTGT